>NC_141698.1:650931007-655848507 GCF_964263255.1 Lissotriton vulgaris
TCGGCACCACTGAAGGCCACAGCATCACTCGGCACCACTGAAGGCCACAGCATCACTCGGCACCACTGAAGGCCACAGCATCACTCGGCACCACTGAAGGCCACAGCATCACTCGGCACCACTGAAGGCCACAGCATCACTCGGCACCACTGAAGGCCACAGCATCACTCGGCACCACTGAAGGCCACAGCATCACTCGGCACCACTGAAGGCCACAGCATCACTCGGCACCACTGAAGGCCACAGCATCACTCGGCACCACTGAAGGCCACAGCATCACCCAGCACCACTGAAGGCCACAGCATCACTCAGCACCACTGAAGGCCACAGCATCATTCTGTGCAACCATTCAACAACTACTGGTTCTAATATGTTCTCTCAATGTTTCAAGATTTATTACATCTGAAAGAGACACGTTAGTGATAGATTCCTTACCTTAGAATATCCCCAGGCGTCAGACTGGATCCGTAAAATTTTGTGTAGCAATACCCCTGCGCGCCGGCAGGTGTCGTCCGCGGCTCCGCGTCCCTCGTCGGCGTCGTTGGCGCCGGAATGACGTCGTCGGAGTACTTAGACGCCGCCCATGCGCGCTGACTTCAGTTCTTCTTCTTTCCGCGCCAGCTAGCGCAGATTCGGAGAAGCTCTACCCCTTAGTCTTTTTTGACTAACATTTTTGATCTTTTAGATCATTTCTCTACTAGAGTCTTCGACTCCAACGGTGCCGGTAGGGATGCCCGGATTTAAACCCTGTTCCAAGTGCGACCGACTGATGTCTGTTACCGACCCCCATCGCCGGTGCCTCAAGTGTTTAGGCCTCGACCACGACGACCGCACCTGCTCCGACTACTGGGCCCTGACGTCTAAAGCTAGGCGGGAGCAGTCCCGCAAACGACTGGAACTCCGGCAGTCGGCCCGCGCCGCTCAAGGTCCCTGTCCCACGGGAGGTCGAGGGACCAGTCGCGGGGTCGGAGCCCTCGCAGCTCCGGGAGTGGACATCGGTCGTCAGGATCCAAGTCCACAGGTAAGAGGCATGAGAGGTCGTAGAGACATCATCGTTCCTCCGACCCACCCCGACGCTCGCGCGATGCGGCCGGGGGTTCGGGTGACACCACCCACGCGGCTCCGACTGAGTCGCAGTCATCGTCGCCGCCTGCCCCACACTTTCGGGTCCCTGGGCAAGACGCGACGCCTGAGGAGATCGAGCGGTACCTCATGGCCATGAGGTCCCTCCCTCCTCAGCCGGGTTCTGTGGCGCCTCCGGGCCCAACGGCCCCGGCTGGAGGGCCTAGCGGGTCGGGTGCTTCGGCTCAGACGCCGTCAGGTGCTTTGGCCTCGGCGCCGCCGGCGACTTTCGTCCCGGCACCGCAGCCCCTCTCTGGATCCGCTTCCGGATCCGGGTCGTCGCCGGTCGATCTCACCGGCGCCGGCCCAGCGGGTGTCGCCCTCGGCGCCTGCTATGGGCGCCGTCCCTGATCCTACCCTCGGTCCGGTTCTGGGCGCCGCTCCCGACGGCATTTGGAGATTTCTATTTCCATGAACAGGACCCATCTGTTGACCCTGAACTACAGGAGATGGGTGACAAGGGTGATTGGGAGGGGTCTGAGACCCTCTGGCATGGGAGTGCCGGTCTCCACAGGACTGGACATATGAACTTGGGGAGGCTAGTGGACTTGACACTTCGCCAGACTCTGGATTTGTCTCCCCTCCCACCGTGGCTACGGAGGAGGGGGCTGCTTATAGTGTAGTGTTGACGCGGGCGGCCAAGGCCTTAAACCTTGAGCTCCCTGTCGCGGCCGTGAGGACTAACCTTCTCACTGAGGTCCTTAAACCGCAGGCATGCTCCAATGAGCCTCTGCTGCAGTTTAATGAGGCCTTGTGTGACGTTCTTGTGGGCACTTGGTCCAAGCCCGCCACAGGTCCGTCGTGGATAGGAACGTGGCCAGACGCTACCGCCCGGCCCCGGGCGACCCTTGCTTTTTGTCCACCCACCTCACCCCCGAGAGCCTGGTCATCCAGGCCTCCACTTCCCAGACCGCATTCCCGACGGCTCCGCCCGATCGGGAATCCAAGAGGTATGAACAGTTCGGGAAGAAGGGGTTCTCGTCCTTGAGTTTGGGACTGCGGTCAGTCAATACCGCATGCCTCTTGGGCCGCTACACCCACACCCTGTGGGACACAGTCGCGGACGTGCTGCCACAATGTCTGGAGGAGGTCGGGGCAAAACTCACCCAAACCCTTGCGGAGGGTCAAGATGCAGTGCGGTATTCCATCCGGTGTGGGCTGGATACCACGGACTCACTAGGCAGGGCGATGGCAACAACGGTGGCGGTTCGACGCCACCCCTGGTTGAGGTCCGCCAACTTTTTGGCCGATGTCCAGGCCGCTCTCCTGGACATGCCGTTTGATGGCCGTCCTCTCTTTGGCGACAAGGCAGAACATGCGCTTGAGCGATTTAACGACTCCAGGGCTACGGCCAAGTCCTTTGGCCTCTCGGCCCCACGCCAGCAAACGGGTGCCTTTCGCTCTTTTCGTGGCCACGGAAGGGGCGCCCCCCACGTGCTGCCAGCCACGCGCCGCAGAATCTTCAACAGCGCGGTGGCGGCCGTGGAAACCGCCGTGGCAGCGGTCGGGGACAACGGCGAGGCCAGTTCACACCTTCCCCCGCAGCATCTGCCTCAAAACCAACCTAGTCCGTGCTTTCAGGCCCATGTGACGCCAGTGGGGGGCAGGGTTCGCCATCACCTCTTCCACTGGCGCACTGTTACGTCGGACAGGTGGGTGCTGCAAATCGTCTGAAGGGGCTACTCCCTCCCCTTCGAGGCGACCCCTCTAGCCATGCCACCACAATTCCACCGCGTGCCGGGGGATCACTTGCAACTTCTGCAAGAGGAAGTCACGGCCCTCTTGGCCAAGGGGGCCATCGAGCGCGTTCCTGGGCCAGAAGTAGGGTGTGGTTGTTACTCCCACTACTCTCTGGTACCCAAGAAGGGCAAAGGGGGCCTACGCCCTTTCTTGGACCTACGGAACGTCAACGGCTTCCTCCGAAAGGAGAAGTTCAAGATGCTGACTCTGGCCAGGTCTTAGCTGCCCTGGACCCCAGAGACTGGATGGTAGCGTTGGACTTGCAGGACGCTTATTTTCACATCCCCGTCCTGCCGGCCCAACGGCGTTACCTCCGGTTCACGGTAGGCCATGAGCACTTTGTATTTACCGTGCTCCCCTTCAGCCTTACCAGCGCCCCACGAGTGTTCACCAAAGTGATGGTGGTGGTCGCAGCCCATCTGCGCAGGTTAGGGGTGTCAGTCTTCCCCTACCTCGACGACTGGTTGTTGAAGGCGGGCTCGCCCAAGACAGTCATCAGCCACCTCCAGACTACGGCCGATCTCCTGCATCTGCTGGGGTTCTAGTCACACCTGTGTCCCTCTCAGAAGCTCCTCTTCAGAGCGGTTCTGGGCGCAGTTTCGGGTTTATCCTCCCGAACAGTGGGTTCGGGATATTCAGGCTCTGATTCAGATCTTTCAGCCTTTATCCCGAGTCTCGGTCAGGTTGATGCTGCGGCTTCTGGGGCTGATGGCCTCCTGCATCCTTCTGGTACATCACGCCCGGTGGCGGATGCGGGCTCTGCAGTGGGACCTGAAGTTTCAGTGGGCCCAGCATCAGGGCAACTTGTTCGACCATGTCTTGATCTCGGAGGGTACTGCAAGACAGTTGCAGTGGTGGCTCACGGACCGCGATTGGGTCAGTGGCAGATCCCTCTCCCTACCCCACCCGGAACACGTAGTTGTGACTGACGCGTCCCTCCTGGGCTGGGGGCCACATGGGAGAGGCGGAGATCAGAGGTCTCTGGTGTCCGGCGGAGTCCAAGCTCCGCATCAACCTTCTGGAGCTGTGGGCGATCCGACTTGCACTGAAGGCATTCCTCCCCTCTGTCCGGGGGAGTGTAGTGCAGGTGTTCACGGACAACATCACGGCCATGTGGTATTGCAACAAACAGGGCGCGGTGGGGTCGTGGACCCTATGCCAGGAGGCTCTGCGCCTCTGGCAGTGGCTGGAAGATCAAGGCGTGACCCTGGTGGTTCAACACCTGGCAGGTTCCCTGAACGCCAGGACGGACGAACTCAGCCGTCGGTGCATGATGGATCACGAATGGCGTCTTAACTCGGACGTGGCGCAAGGCCTCTTTCAGCAATGGGGAGAGCCTTGGTTAGATCTATTCGCTACAGAAGAGAATGCGCAATGTCATCAGTTCTGCGCGTTGGAATTTCCAAGGCGGCACTCGCTCGGAGACGCTTTTCGTCGCGAGTGGAGTTGCTGAAGAAGATCAGGCGCGACCGGGCCCAGGTTATCCTTGTGGCTCCGGACTGGGCACGAAGATACTGGTATCCCGAGCTACTCAGCATGTCAGTCGATCCCCGATTCGTCTGCATCTTCAGGAGGACCTTCTGTCGCAGCAGCATGGGACGGTCCTCCACCCAAACCTGTCCAGTCTCCACCTACAAGCTTGGAGATTGAGCGACGGCAGTTGAGGCCATTTGACTTGCCTCCCGAAGTCTGTAATGTCATTCTGGCAGCCAGGCGTCCCTCCACGAAGTCGGTATACGCCTGCAGGTGGAACAGATTTGTGGCATGGTGCACAGCAAAGGCTGTGGATCCTCTTTCTGCCCCTCTTTCCGAGGTTCTTCTCTTCCTTCTCTTGCCCAGCAGGGCTCTGCTCTGGGCACTATCAAGGGCTACCTTTCTGCCCTTTCCGCCTTCTTAAGGCTCCCTGATCAGCCTTCCTTGTTCAAGTCCCCGATTGTAAATAGATTTTTGAAGGGCATCACACACATGTTTCCTCCTGTTCCTTTCGAGATGCCCCATTGGGACTTGAATCTTGTGCTTTCCTACCTAATGTGTGCTCCCTTTGAGCCGCTCCATAACTGTCCTCTCCGTCTTCTTACCTTGAAGACTGCTTTCCTGGTTGCCATCACCTCTGCCAGGTGAGTGAGTGAGCTCCAGGCTCTTTCTTCTACACCTCCTTTCCTCTCTGACCATCTGGACAAGGTTGTTGTGTTGCGGACGAGACCCTCTTTCCTGCCAAAAGTTGTCACGGCCTTCCACATCGGGCAGTCCATTACCTTGCCCACCTTCTTTCCGCCTCCGCATCCCTCGAAAGAGGAAGAGAGGCTACACCGTCTGGACCCAAAACGTTCTCTTGCTATCTGGATCGCACACGCCAGTTCCGGGTGGATGACCAACTCTTTGTTGGTTACGCGTGCGCTAAGAAGGGAAAGGCGGTGCACAAGCGGACCATCTCGCGGTGGATCATCTTGTGTATCCAGGCGTGTTACTCCTTGGCTAAGCAGGAACCTCCTATTGGACTAAGGGCTCATTCCACTCGGGCGACGGCGACTACCACTGCCCTGGGCCGAGGAGTGCCCTTGCAGGACATTTGCCAGGCAGCTACGTGGGCCTCGCTGCACACGTTTTCAAGACACTATTGCCTGGACAGCCAAGTCCGGAGGGATGGCTTCTTTGGCCGTTCTGTCCTCCAGGACTTTCTGGTATGATTATTGGTTCGCAGACCCACCACCAGGGTTGGTATTGCTGGGGTATCTATTCTAAGGTGAGGAATCTATCACTAGTGTGTCTCTTTCAGATGCACAAGTTACTACTTGTGTAATGATGTAAGAGACATTAGTTAGTGATAGATTCCTTACCGACCCACCCATCCTCCCCGTTCTGCGAACCGATATCTAGGGTTAAGGTCATCCCCTTTCAGGGCCCTAATTTTATGGCACCAGTGTTGGTTCTATCATGGCTCTGCGTTTCTGGCGCGGAAAAGATGTGTATCAGAACTGACGTCAGCGCGCATGGGCGGCGTCTAAATACTCCGACGTCATTCCGCCGCTAACGACGCCGGCGACTGACGCGGAGCCGCGGACGATGCCTGCCAGCGCGCAGGGGTATTGCTATGCAAAATTTTCCGGATCCAGTCTGACGTCTGGGGATATTCTAAGGTAAGGAATCTATCACTAACTAATGTCTCTTACAGATCTATCGTTACACAAGAAGTAACTTGTGCAAATGTCACAACACGATGTTAATATTTCACTTCTGTTCTTGGATTTTCCTCACAATAAAATACACTGAACATTATCTTCCCAAAAGTTATTTACAAAAGTTTAAGCTATTGCCTTTATACATTGCAATAACTTTTATTTAAATATTAATTATTAAAAAAATAAAAGCCATTGTTATTTGGAATATTAATACATCTAAGTCATGTAAATACAACACATTGCATTAGAAATGCTATAGGTGTCACATTTGCGAAAGTTATAACTATTGGCATTGTAAATGACAAAGCTATTAATTTTGCTATTTTCAAAACCAACACATAAATAAAAAATGTGTCATTTACAATACCAATACCTCAAACTTTCCTAATGCGAGACCTATTGCATTGCAAATGCTTGTTTTCAAAAGGGGGAGAGGGAAACCCTATCCCCTGGGCCTTACATGCTTCTGGGTGGTTGCTCACCAAGGGCACCCTCCATACATTCCGTTGGGAGCCGTGTGAGCCTCCGCTAACTAGGCAAAAAAAAAACCAACACTTTTTTGTAAAGTTTTGTAAAGATTTGTCAAACTGTGCCAAGTTATTAGCAAAACAAAGACTTTTCCTATGAAAATCTTGACCTAACTAGAACTACCCAGTGAAGACTGCCACTGGGCTCTATCTATCTATCTATCTATCTATCTATCTATCTATCTATCTATCTATCTATCTATCTATCTATCTATCTATCTATCTATCTATCTATCTATCTATCTATCTATCTATCTATCTATCTCTATTCAGATCTATCTATCTATCTATCTATCTATCTCTATTCAGATCTATCTATCTATCTCTATTCAGATCTATCTATCTATCTCTATTCAGATCTATCTATCTATCTCTATTCAGATCTATCCAGATCTATCGAGATGTATCTATATCTATGAGTCTTAAACTTAACTATGTTGCCCCCCCAGCAGTGGTGATAAGTTATTATACTCTCCGCATCTACATATGTATTTTATGACATGGCATTTTTACTTGTACATTTGTTTTAACAAAATAGTTAACCAAAACCTAATGCAAGTGATTACATTTGCGCAGCACGGTTAAGTCACATTCGAGAGATATTTATCTGATAGACAGTACAATGGTTTTTAACTTCCTCCCCCCCCCCACTCCTCCACACCCCTCTCCTGCCCCCAGCGGTCCGTGAAGCCTCCTCATGATTGACTGGAATCGTGCGAGTGCATCAATTAGGATATAGTGTGGTTCATTAGTGGCCTCTGTTGAATTTAGAAAATCTTTTTTTATACTTTGAGAATTAAACAAAATATTTTAAAAAATTTGTGTATTTCTTTAATGAATGCTCGTTTCTGTATTTTTTTAGGGGGTGGCGTTTGTGTCTCAAATTATTGAAAATGCTTAGGCATGGGTCCCTGGCTTCCTGTAATGACTTAGTGTGGGTCCCCGGATTTCATTAATGATTAAGTGAGGGTCCACAGAAGTCAAAATGTTAAGAACTACTGATGTACGAGGTAATAAATAGTATTGTCACATTTCCTGTACTCTATAGTATGCTTGAATTTAGCCTTTGCACTTGAGTATTAAATGTGTGAATGCAAGTTTTAGTACAGTTGCTCTTAATAGCCTCTGTTCTTGGGCCACATTTATTTTCACTGCTGTGGCTTAACACATATGCAACATATTTGTGTATTTATAATAAGTCTGCGTACATTTGACCAGATAGTTTTTCAGTTATGAGCAACCTCTGTGTTCTCACTCCCATCTACAATAGGTAAAGCAAGAATGGGCACTGAGTCTGTTTGCCTTTGCTTCTGCGTCTAGTTCTGACTATAGTAAGCAGATCGCACAGAGGCAGACATACTTTGCAGACTCTTAACTAAATCAATCCATCTTCACCTAGGAAACCCCTGACACACCTCATAAGCATGATGTTGATTCCAGCATTTGAATTCTATTTATGTAAAGTATACAATTTTTAAAAGGGACCTCAGTAGTCCAGAAAATAATTTAGCATAACCATAAGTAAAAAAAATAATAATCATCACACAAGACATTAAATGTATTGGTCTTTAAAGTCTTATTTAAAATCAAAGTCCTAATAGTTGTTGTAGACTTAATGTTCCTGAACCAGAGATATTATCAGCATCCCCTGTGTTTCCCATCATTTGCTTGTTTAATTAGTAAAATATCTAAAGTAGAATTGCGTTGCTAATTCTTTTTTTAAACTTTTTATATTTGGGTGATATTTTCACATTAACAATATAACAACTGTGACCTGATGTTATAATAGGCACTTTTCCATTCACGAGAGCACAGATAAACATTTTTTTACTCTTCATACTGGCTATGTTACAACACACTACTACTCCATTCATTGACATAGACTGAAATGATATGTACAGGGGTCCCAAATGGTGGCATATTTTCGGGGACAGCCTCTCGCAAGATATATTGACATTTCCATGATGGCACATCTGTCCATCCCCAAGAGCCATTCCTGCACTTGTAGGTTTGTGTAGGAAATCCAGTGTTTTGCAAAGTCACATTTGGTTATTATAATGCGCTGAATCAAAGTAATCACTTCTTGGGAACCCCTACTCCTGCATTATTGCCAAGGCCACCAGTTTGGTGGGGGTTGGGTAGGGTGTTAGGAATTTGAAGCACTTTGGAGAGGGTCAACGATATTGAGGACCAATATTTCTAGATCATTGGTCAGAAGAGCTATGTCACATAAAGAAATCCCCTTCCCTTAGAACTGCACCTGAAAGATTTTGGGGAAGGGTCGTCCCCACCTTCCAGATACACAGAGATGTAAAATAGAATCTGTGCACATACTTAAGTTGGTAAGTAAGAGATTTGCTGACATTTAGCATATGATTGAGAAAAACAAATTGTGATTCCTCACCTTTTCAATATTCCTGAGGTGTCCGGCTGGATCTGGAAACTGTACGTCTATGTGCCCGTGGGTGCAACTGTGTGGCTCCTCACGGATGCCATTCTGCTCCTGAAATGACTTGCAGAGCCTATGTAGGCGTTACTCCCATGTTCTGACGTTAGTTCCTTTCTTTTCGCCCCGCCAGACATGGAGATCTCCTTTTAAATGTACAGTTTGCAAGGGAAATGTCACCTCTCAAGACAGGTTTTAGACCTTATAAGGACTGTTACAGTCAAATGTCTGGCAGATCATCATGGAGTTTGCCTGTGGTGCCGGGATTGAGTCCCTACTCTATGCCTGCAGTGACTGTGCGTCAAAAAACCTGAAGACCGTACAGGACTGGAAGTTGAAACTCTACATTGCCAAGCATTTGATGATATTTTGTTGAAATTGGTCCAAGCCAAAGGTTAGTCTTAGTCCTGGTCCAGAAGTCGCATGATTCAATCCCGAGGTATATCGTCAGTGCGCTCCAAATATTAGGGCAAGTTGACAAAAAAAAAAAACTAAGACGACTCTGCCCCTTCTTGCCACTCTAATACTCCTGGATCTCACTCTGAAGATGGTCTATTTAGGAGCCAATCCCGCAACTGGTCCAGGCTCAACCAGAGTTTGCTGGGCCATCTGCCACACTAAAGCAGATTCAAGAGTTCCGTTAGGCCATGCTCCGACTCTAAGGGTCCCAAGAAGCTGAGAGGCCTAACATCTGAGATACTGCGGATTGGTTCACTCTCCGCATCCGTTTGACCCTCCGAAACCACCACTAGGCCTCCCCCAGTTCCTGTGCAGATCCCACCTCCACAATTTATGGTAGTGTCTGGTGCTTTAACGATGAAGGACGAGGTGCTCATTGTGCACTTTGATGTAGTTGGCACCGCTACGACCTAAACTGAGCCTGTGCTCGGTTTCCAGTGAACCGCAACCTTCACCGTTTGATGCCCCACCTCCACAAGGAAGGTCCCTTACATTTCATTTCTTGTTTGGTATGGATTCCGACTACGACTATACTGCAGGATGTTGAAATTGGCCAACCCTACCATGAAGAGAATTAACATGATGATCTCCAAGAGACTGGTGGCTTTGACACCTCTCCTAATACTGGTCTTCTTGCCAGTGAAGAGTGCTTCCTTTGCGGTTGTCATAGGGAGGGCGACCGAAGCTTTCTACCTCCAGCTCCCCCACCTTAGAGGTTGAAACCAATGTTGTGACCAAAATGCTTCAGCCAGGGCAAACTTTTACTGGAGCCCCGCTACATTTAAACAAGGCACTCAGTAATTCTCTTAACAGACACAACGAAGGGGATGAGGAGTTGAGACTTAACCCTCTATGGAAACCCATAAATGGTTTAAAAATGCCCTCACCCTCTAATAGTAGAATGCTTCATCATATGACATGCAACAACACTCCCTACGCAGCCAACGCTAGGGGTGGAGCAATGGATCTTTTTTGTAATTGCAATCAATCAATCAAAAGAGATCCACCATACAGTTTCCAGTTTAAAACGACTTTAGGAGTGTCCCACACTACTTTATGTTGGGACCCCTTGGCAGAGTTAAAAACGTATCACAGTTAGGGAGTATGTTGAGGAGTTACACCTTTTGTCCCTGTTTTGTGTGTACACACACTAATACTGTCCTAGGCACCTAGGGTCAACCTTGCTTTGTCTGTCCTGTAAATTACTAAATTGCAAGAAGTCACTAACCTGGCCCAGTGGACCTCACATTTTTGTCTTTGCACCCTTTTCTCAACAACTTAGTGTAGCAGGCATCTCTCATTCAGGCAACCCAAATATTTTTCTGACTACTTCACTTGATAGGGAGTCAAAAAGATTTGAGACCTTTGGGAAGAGGGAATTTTTTTTCACCTGTTTGACCATCTGTTCCGTCAATGCCAGTTGCCAACTAGCCTGCTATTCCCATGCTCTTTGGGATACAGCTGTTCAAGCTCTCTGTTGTCCAGAAGACATCCGTCCTGCCCTAACCCAAGCTAAATAGGACACTTGTGACTCCGTCAAATTTGCAATTTATTATGATCTAGACACCACCAACTCCATTTGACAAACCATTGGCACTAGTGTCTACATGAGTCACCACACCTCGCTGCGGTCAACAGAGTTTTTAGGTTATGTTCAAGTGTCTCTTAGAAACATGCCTTTTGATGGAACTCCTCTCCCCTGCTTTTGGGACAAGGCAGATTTTGCTCTGTTATTGTTCAAAGACAGCAGGAACAAAGCATACTCCCATGTAATATCTGGCCCACTAGCTGCTTCGGCCCTATCATTCGTTTTGTGGTTTCGGCAGAGATAGCCCACACCAGCAGTCACTTAATCACAGCAGGGTGTCCAGCAGTTTCACGGCTGAGTCTGAGGCACCCACAGTCAAGGTCAGCAACCCAGTTAACCCAATGCTAAGACCCCCATCCCTCCTTCCACCTCTGAATCGGGTGGTGGTTATTTCCTTTACTTTCTTTTTGGAGTCAAGGAGGCCATCATCCTATAATAAACAGATGCCTCCTCAAAACCTTCCTCCGGAAAAATAAATTCAGAAATCTCACCCTCGCGCAGATCTTTTCTGTCTTCGGCCCTGAACACTGTATGGTAGCATTGCATCTCCAGGATGCTTATTTTTATATCCCCTCCTAACGGCCTTGGGCCCTTCCGCCGGTTCATGGTGGTAGAGAAGCATTTTCAGTTTGTGATGTTCAGCGGTGTCCCTTGAATTAACACAAAAGTAATGGCATTGGTAAGAGCACCTTCGGGAGGTCCGAGGTTTTAGTCTCCCCCTAACACAAGGACAGTCTGTTTAAGACAGGCTTGCTCCTGGTAGTCTTCAACCACCTCCTGGCTTCAATAAACTTCCTGTAATCCTTGGGGTTCACTATCAGCCGATGGAAGTCACACCTGACTCCTTCTCAGACACTCGCCTTCTTTGGACCATTCTGGGCAGTGTCCGATTTTGTGCCTTTCCCCCCGGAAAGGAAACTCCGCAACATTCAGGCTATGACCTTAATCTTTCAGCAACTGCCCTATTTTCCAGTGAAGTCAATTCTCATGCTGATGAGATTGACATGTTCCTGCATCATGATGGTCAAGCCTGCCAGGTTGCATATGTAGGCTCGGCAGTGGGGACTGAAGTCTCAGTGGCCCCAACATTAAGGGGACCTCTTGAACTACATCCAGATTTCGGGGAATGGTGCAAAAGATCAGCAGTTGGGCTACTGGACAGCGATTGGATCAGCGGCAGACCCCTCTCCTACCCTATTGAGAACTAACAGTGGTGATTGATGCATCACTCTTGGTTGGGGAAGAGGTTGCTTTGATAAACCTCTGCTGTACTGTGGACTCCCAGCTCCAGATCAACCTTCTGGAGCTGAGGCCCATCAGCTTGGCATTGAAAGCCTTCCTGCTGTCCATTAAGAGGCGGCTGGTACTGGTGCTTACAGACAATACCAGCACCATATGGTATTGCAGCAAACCGGTTGGGGCGGGAGGGGGGGTGTCACAGACCCTGCTCCTAAGATCCTAAGAGACTCTGCACCTCTGGAAATGGCTGGACCACTAAGGAAATTTCCTGCTGGCAAACCATTTGGCAAGATCCTTGAATGCCAGGGCAGATGAACACAGCCACAGACGCCTAGCGAATCGCAATCGTCAATAGCAGTTGCAGCCAGAGGTGGTGCAAGGTCTCTTCTAAGAAAGGGGAGTACCTTGGCTCAATATATTTGCCACAGCTAAGAACAAGCAATATCGGCAATTGTCCACATTGGAGTTTCCAAAGCAGCTCCTGGTTATGAGCATCTGTTATCTTCAATCAGGCTAGCTCTCTGGGAGGATCTGCTGTTTCAGCAATGAGGAAGGGTTCTGCACCATGGCCTGCAAAATGTCCGCCTTTACGGTTGGAGATTGAGTGGCGACAGCTGATCCCTTTTGACCTTCCGCCAGAGGTGACTGATGTCATCTTGGCAACCAGGCCTCCACAAAAACTGTATATGCCTGTTTGGAAACATTTGTGACTTGGTGCAGCACGAAGCAGATCAACCCTCTCCAGGCAAAGGCATTTGACATTGTTGTTTGTTTTGTCCCTAGCCTGGCATGGCTTTGCTCTGGGCACTGTTACAGGGCACCTTTTGGCTTTTTAGTCTTTCTTACGTTTGCGGACCAGCCCTCATTTACCTCGCCTGTTGTGACATGTTTTTGTAAACGTTTACACCATCTGTTTTCTTTCTCATGACCCAGTGAGTCCTTTTCCTGGTCCTCATATATTTGATATGCATTCCCTTTGAGCTGCTTCACAGCTGTCCCCTGTGACTTTGCACTCTTAAGACTGTTTTCCTTGTTGGCATAACATTGGCTCAGTGTGTGAGTTAACTTTAAGCCTTCCGTATCAACCTTCCATACACCACCTTATTCCCAGGCAAACTGGTTCTGCAGACGCAAGCATCCTTCAGTCCACAAGTTATGACATTGTTCTACATCGGTCAGACCATCACCCTACCGGCGTTCTGTGCTCTGCCTTACCCCTCTAAGAAGAAAATCCATAATTTGGACCCCAAAACAGCCCTGGGATTTTACATTGATTGTAGCTTAGAACACAGGGAGATGATCAGCTCTTTGTGGGGTTTTCTGGTGCGAGAAAATGAAAGGCCGGCCTAAAAAAACATCTCCCACTGGATCGTTCTCTGCATTAAAATCTGCTACGCAGTGGCCAAGAAGCAGCCTCCAGAAGGACTGCAGGCTCATTTCACTTGATCCAAAGCTGCTACTACTGCGTTGGCTTGTAGAGTTACTATCCTGGATACCTGCGAGGCAGATACATGGGCGTCATGCCGTATCTTCACGAAACAATGCTGTCTGAATAGCCAAGTTTGCTGATAGGGGCAATTTGCCTGCTCCGTCCTACAGGACATCTGGTTTGAGTCCATTCACAGGCCCGCCTGCAAGTAGGTACTGCTTTGGTATCTATTCAAAAGGTGAAGAATCGGGGGAATAAGTTACCTACGTTTGGTAATGTTCATTCTGTCAGAGAGATTATTTAACACCAGATTCCCCACCATCCATTCCATCCTTCCTGTTCTGTGATTTGGACTCCAACTATTAAGAAGATCCTAAATCTGGGAATCTGCACACTGGCCATAACCAATTTGCTGTTTTGGCCCTGCATCTGCAAACGTGAACAGCCTTGAAAGCAACTGCTGTCAGCACACTGGAGTGACGCCTAAATCAGCTCTGCATGCCATTTCCAGAGCAGTGTTGTCAGTACAGAGCCACACGGTACTGATGAAAAAAGTTTCTGGATCAAGTCTGACGCCTGGGAAATATTAAAAAGGCGAGCAACCTGTGGTTAGATGGTCTCTACCAGAAAGACTGTTAAGCGAAGGTAACTACCATTCACTGTCTAGTTGGAGTCCAGCATCTGTTTCCTAGGCTGATTTATGTCTTGAAAGCCTTCAGAGGAGTTATTTGCAAGGCAGCAGTAAATCTGTGAAATCTTCCCCCTCTAGATGTCTCCTTGTTAGTTTTGCCTCAAAGGGACCATTTTCTGCCATATTTTCCAGGGACTCTGACCACCTAGCTCATCTCATATGTAAGCTTTTATAAAAGTGAGATTTATAGAATTTAAACACACTGGACAGTTGAAGAAAGACCTTGTGTGCTCATCTGCCAAATGTCATCCACTGTGAAGATAGCAATGTTTAATGGCATGTGTGGCTGTAGATACACATAATGTGCATACTCCAGGCATCTAGTGTTGGGTGCGTGGTTGTACAAGTTGTTTTTCTTCGAAGAATTGTTTCGAGTCACACAGTAGAGTGACTCCTCCTCTCAGTGATACTCCGCATGGGCTTAGACTGCTTTGTTTTCTCTCCACCATCTGGTTCGGAAGTGTGTGCCTCCCCTTCGTGTTCGACTGCTGTTCAGTACAACTTTTTGGTCCCATCCTGTCTTCAACTGTATAGTTCATTTGATCATGCTTTTCTATTTCTGCACCGCTCTAAATTTGTTGTTTTTTTTGCAAACAGATCACCCCTCTGTTTGCCGCCCGTCTCCGTCCTACTCTCCACGTGCACTGAAAATGTGTTCCTAATGGAATGGACACCTTTTCGATTTTGCCACCAGTGTCCCGCCAAGTACCTGCACATGGACCAACATCTTGTGTACAATCTCTGCCTTTCGCCCGATCATCGTGAAGCCGATTGTGACACCTGCAGGTCTTTCTGCTAAAAAAAAAACTCTCTGGGATCGGGGGCTCGTCAGCAGGAAATGTCTTGTCGCATTGAAGACGACACTGCTACCAGTCCTACTCCTCATCCTCACCCTCCTCCACCATCTCCTTCTTCTCGCGCATCTCCACATCATGATCCAGTAGATGCTACACCTCCAGGTTTTCCTAAATCACATACTGTGGGTATGGGGGACCTTTAGGGGAGCCAGACCCATGGGATACCTGTTACTGACCCCATCATACCCAATGATCCGGATTCATATCCAGCTAGGCCCTCCCCTCAAGAGGATGCTAGTGTCTACCAACAGGTTATTACCAGGCCAGCTACCTACCATGGTGTCCAAATACATGAAGAACCTTTAAAGGAAGACTTCCTTTTTGACACCCTATCTTCTGCACACAAGGACACACAGTATTTACCTATGCGCCCTGGTATGTTGCGCCACACTGAGGATATTTTCAAAGCACCCATCCGTGCTTGGGTCATTGCCTCACATGTAGATAAAAAATATAAACCAGCCCCATTAGACACTTTAGTCATATGTGGTCAGGTTCCCCCAGACTCCATAGTTGCCACTGCTGCTCGTAAAAGAGCTAATAGTCAAGCATCTGGAGATACGCCAACCCCTGAAAAAGAGACCTGCTTATCAATGCAAAAGGCAAACAGGTTTTGGCTCCAGCATCTAACCAGTGGGGTATTGCCACCTCCTCGGCCCTTCTAGTGTGCTATGATAGAGCCCGCTGGGATGAAATAGAAGAGTTGTTACAGCAGCTCCATGAGGAGCATCGTAAAAAGGGGCAGAAGATTGTGGCAGCGGGTCAAGCCATCGCTAATTAATCTATCAAATGTGCCTTAGATGCAGCAGACAAAGTCAAACGAGAAATAAACACCAGTGCCCTCCTCAGACATCATCTTTGGCTCAGGTGTTCCGACTTTAAGCAAGAAGTGCAACAAGCGGTCTTTATTAAGCCCTTTGACAAGGAATATCTTTTTGGTCCTTAGGTGGAAGCCAACCCAGACAAAATAAAGAAAAATACAGAGACAGCTAAGGCCATGGGTACCTTGCAGACGAATACATCTAGAGGTTCCTTTCGTCGTTCAGGGTACAGAGGCGGATATAAATCCTCAAACCGACTTCTCCACTTCCCAACAGAAGCAGGGCCAATCCACCTTCTCCAAAGTTTTTTTCAGGGGCTCCTTTAAAGGTAGTAACTCTTTCGACAGATTCATCAAGTCCTTCGGCCAGAGTATAAAAAGGGTTTCCTAGGACTTCCTATGCTTTGTAGCATTTTACAGACATTTCCATGAAGTGAATTAACTCTTGTTCAGCTGTTGTTACTATCATGCAATATCTAATAACAAACCGTTGTACCATACACAAAACCTATTCATTTGTGATCGATGCATTTTATTTTGCTGCAGGTCTCAATTACAAATCTGCGTTGACAACCTTTCCGATATGGTATCCATGTTTGAGTATTTTGCGTGATGGGGCCACATTTTTTGTAACCACAATAGAAGCATGTAACCACTGTTTGGATTTTGTACCACGGCATTACAAGTTTTACTAGTGGCACTTTATTTCCAAAAAATAAAAGCCCTTAAGATCAGTTATGTACTATGGTATATTTATACTGGGCTTTGTATTGTCACGGATCAACTACGTGTAAGGTATTCCTTTTGTATGCTAAATTGAGAAATGATTTTATAGCATATTTGCTCTCTCTTCTTAATGCCGCTTATAATGATAAGCATTCCTGATGGCAGCGTCCTAAGTAGCTCGATCAATTTGGGTTCTTTGTAAGTTTTCAACCTTATTACACTGTCTCATTTGCCGTAATACAATTTTTCAAACTATGTTGTAGTAAGACTCCATTTCGCGGCAAGAAATAAACATGCTATTTTGTGTTTGTGGTTTACTATGTAGTCAATTTAGCACTGCACTTTTTTCTCACTAGGGTCACAGGTTTAATATTAACAAATGATTTTTCGGTTGTCAAGCCTGAGGTCCCCATAATATTTAGACGTCTACAAATAGTAAAATACAATTCTTCGCTTTATATAAAAAGGGTAATAATTAGTATGTGGTACAAAAGCAAGCTAATTTGAATTATTTGTTTTTTGTTGTTTTTTTATTCTGTAGGTCAGCACGATCTATCGATTAAAACAAAAAGGGTCTAATATGTGAAGGGATTGCCAGTGTTACATTTTTGCTTCAACATTACAACACAGTTGTGAATGGGGGAGGAAATGGACACAATCCATTTTTTATATAAAGAACAAGATTAATAAAGCAGTTTACATTAAGATTGTACGTGAAAAAATTTAAGTAGATAATTTGTAAACCCAGAATAGTAAACAGTTACACATACTAGTTACATATTTATCTATTTAGTCCTGCAGGCGAACACAGAAAAAATAATGTTTGAGCCCTGGACTAATTGGAGTCAGCTGTAGATATTTGGAGAATCCTTTTTTTTGTTCCTGCGTGTTTTATTTTTCCTGGTAGAATATTTTGTTAATTGAGGACAAGAAGTAGCATGTTCTGCATCGTAAGTATTGTTAAGTAGATCTGTAATTTGATAAATTACAAATCGATTATCTTTGTCAGCAAAATACAAAATGTAAGGTTTTAAGTGCATCTCCTCCTCTTCTCCTTCAACTATTTTCCTTGTTTCCTTTTCACTTCTCAGCTAAAAAGCATTTTGCAGTCAAAAGCATATACTTTGAGATGACTGGTGCACTCTAATGCATTGCTTCAACACATTTTTAAAGGGTGTTTTTGCTGTTTATCATTGCTTCTGTGGCTACTTTCTCATTCATGTGATTTAGTATTATTTACCTTTCAATAAGCATCAGTCACAATGACGGATTCAAAATATGATAAGCAATTGGTGATGTTAAGAAAAATGTCAAACAGGTTGTCAGTATATTTAGCTTTCATTTTGGAAACAATAGTCTGATTTCTCCAGCATTGAACAGTTCATAGATTCACATGCTTTAATCATTCCTCATAATTGGACTGTGAATGCCGATTAACTTTAAATTGCTGCAAACCCTGTTAAAACTTTCATAAGGTCAACCGCAACTTTTGCTTAGAACCACATCCACCTTCTCTGAAATAACCCAAACTTCGCCCACTGTGATGGAAGAGCTGAACCCTACACTCCCTAGATGCAACCATAGCTCAGATTTCTACTGCATGTCCTATGTGAAGGAATCCCTAGATAGAAATATTTGTTAGTCTGGAAGGCTGCTGCACAGAGGAATTGTCCACAGTTAGTGTGCTTGCATGGTAGGTGTAGGAATGTCGATAAAATCATTTCTTTTTTCTACCATCCCTCTTTGTACTGTTTGACAAAATAACTCGTTCAAAAGATTCCCTTCTTACAAGTACATATCTTATCAGGACAAATGCCAAATCTTTTTACTCACTTCATGTTGGTGAGTCACTGGTGGGAATTGTTGTCTCACTGTAGGAGCGCTGAAAAGGTGACAAGACAACCCACTTACCAAAATAGAATACTGCTAATATCAATAGCAGCCATGTTGCCCAATCCTATATTTGACTGGATCTGGAAACTTTAACCTCTGCGTGTTGGAAGGTGGCACTGTGTGGCTACACACTGACTAAGTTCCACTCTGGCAGTGACCTGCAGGGCCTATAAAGACTCCATTACTGGCCCCCAAAAGCAAATGGTATACCACTGTGCACATTCCTAGACTTGGGATTTTTTAAGCGGTAGAGTCCAGTCCTAGAATGAGGAGAAACTGGTCCGAAATCTGCGGATACAAAGAGTCTCTCCAGACAGAGCGTTAAAGAAGGTAAATAACTTGTTCTTCTGACAGAGATTTCTAGCAGTAGATTCCTCACTTTTTGAGTAGATACCAAAGCAGTACCTATTTGGAGTTGGACCTGTGAATGGACTTAATGAGAAAGTCCTTCAAAACAGTGCGGGCAAAATGTACCTTTCTGCAATGCTGACTGTCCAGATAATTGTGCTTCGTCAATGTATGGCAGGATGTCCACATAACTTTAGGCCACAGGCAAACCAGGATCCATGAGAGTCGCCAAGCTGGACTCCCCGTCACCCTGGTTTGATGCATAACTGTCACAGGCACTAGGGCCTAGCCATACAAGTGAGCTAGCATTTTAATCAGGCAAGTTGAGGAACACTGAGTTGTAGCAGTTTTGTGAATCTCTGCATATTCTGGTAGCTTACTTCTGAAACTAACCTCTTAGGTGCTGCGCCTATTCCAACGGCCGACGGCACCACTACCTCAGGAGTGCTGCCGTCGGCCGTTGGACGTTCGAACCTCACCTGCGCAATGGAACATTCAGCACTGGAGCTGGACGTTCCATAGCTGCTAAGAGGTTAAAGACAATTACTATTTTAGACAAAGTTTTAGTTTTTTTTAATGCGAAATGTTAATGTATCCACATTATGTTTTGGACCCTATCATGCCTTGGGTACTGTGCCTACCTGCAAAAGTGAGATACCATTTCTATTGAAAGGCTTGGAGGAACTCTAGTTGGTAGGAAATGTGTGGCTGCCTACAAATTCCAGAATTTTCCATAACAGAAATGTGAGGAAAATTATTATTTTTTAGTCCGTTTGAGATTTGCAAGTACTTTTGGGTAAGAAAAACTGGTGAAAGCCATGCATGTCACCCCACCCTGGATGCCCCTCGTTTGAGGTAGGACCATAAATCCACAGCTATGCACATTGCAAAAAAAGGGTCGGGTTTTAGTGAAAAAATGTGATGTGTCCATGGTGCTTTTTGGGCCCTATCCTGCCATGGGTACTATGCCTACTCACACTGGTGATATACAGTTTTTATTGGGATAATGTGGGAACACAGAATAGTAGAAAAGGTGTTATTACCAATTGTATTTCTCTGCATTTGTGCTTGTCAGTGTGTTAGAGAGAAGACATTTTGAAAATGTCCTCTGAATCAAATGCTAATACGGCTACCCATAGATTTAGAAATGTGCAAATAACAGCTGCTCCTAAACTCAGTATCACATGTGCATTTATAAATACATAGGTTTCTTTTGTTGATGCTATTGTCTGAAAGAGACTGTAGTTACAGATTCCTTACATTTAGAATTGTCGCCAGGCGTCAGACTGGATCTGGAGATTTTTTTTTTTGCGGTACCCAGGCACGTCAGTAAGTGGCATTGGTCGCCTCTGCGTGCGTCATCGGCGAAGTATCTGCTGGGATGACTTTGCAGTGTCTATTTAGACGACGCCCCTGCATCAGTTCTTGCTTTTTGTGCATCAGCCTAATGCAGATTCGTTGGGAGCTTACCCCTTGTCAAATTTTGACTAACTTTTTGTCAACTCCTTTTTTGAGTCTTCGACTCCTGGTGCATGATGGATGTCCCTTCGTCAAACGCTGATGTCCATCATGGATCCGCACCTCGTGTGCCTCTGGTGCCTGGAGCGCGACCACTACCCAAAGTCTTGCACCGACTGTCGGACCATGAACCCGAAGTCTTTGCGGGAGTGGTCCCAAAAGCTTTTGGAGACCCTGCAGTCGCTCCACGCCAATCAATGTCTTGGTCGAGAGGAAGGTCTCGGGACCGGTCGCGGAGCCGGCATCCCCATTCGTCTTCCAAGTCTTCGCACTCCTTTGGTAAGTTTAAGCACAAGAAAAATGCGAAGAAGCATTGACTCTCTTCGCCTTCGCTCTGTCGGCCGATACGACGCAGGACGTTGTCGCTCTCCAGCTCCGTCCTCGTATCCTGCTTCTGGACGGCTCCGCGCTTCCGTACTTTTATCAGAGCCGAATCGTCCCCTGCCCAGCTTCGAGCTTTCTACGAAGCGCTTCACAGAATCTTTGGGCAACCTGACTCTGCCAGCACGCCTTCAGACCCCGCGGACTTGGCTAAGGGCCCAGGGCCTTCAATGCCGTCTACTCCGGCACCAGAGGGGCCCCGAGGATCCAGGCCTGGATCCGGATCAGCGCCGGTCAACCTCACGGTACCTTCCCCGGTGCCAATTCCAATGAGGACACCCCTGACGTTGGTTGTACCCCGAACCGGCATCGTCCCCAGCCTCACCCTTGACTTGGGCACATCGCAGGAAGGTACATTCATACCCCTGTTCATTCCTGGTGTTCCTTTCCACCCTGAGTGGCCACCAGAGGAGGGTTAAGGACTGGAGGGGTCTGTGGACCCTTTGGCAGACCAGCGTGAAGAGCCGGACTGGCAAGAGGAACTGGGTGATGCTTGTGGTTTGGATACCTCCCCAGACCTTAGCATTTCCCCCCCCCCCCCCCCCCCTACTGTGGCTACGGAGGAGGTAGCTTCCTACGCAGTGTTGTTGCAAAGGGCAGCTGATGCCTTGTGCCCTAAGCTTCCTACAGTGGCAGTCAGGACTATCCTCTTGACGAAGGTGCTTCAACCAGCAGCGGCCTCTTTGCAGCCCCTTCTGCATTTGAATAACGCCCTCACAGATGTTCTTCTGGGCACTTGCTCCAAGCCCGGCACAGCGGCACCTTTGGACAGGATGATTACCCAGTGCCACCGTCCGGCCCCGGTGACCCACTTTTCCTCGCTCAATACCCGACCCAGAGAGCTTGGTGGTCCAAGCCTCGTCCTCTAAGGGCGTATTCCCTACTGCTCCCCCAAATAGCAAATCCAAGAAGCTGGACAACCTTGGGAACACCACATGCCTCTATGGCAGTTATACCCATACGGTGTGGTGTGGGGTACGGTTGCACAAGTGCTGCCACAGTGCCCGGAGGCGGTCCAGGCCGTTCTCACCCGCTTAGTGGCCCTTCAGCATCTCTACCCTTAGAGACGCAGCTAAGTTCACCATCAGATGTGGGCTGGATACCGCTGACTCTCTGGGCAGAAAGATTTCCACGTCATTAGTCTTGAGGCACTACGCCTGGTTGAGGAAGTCTTGTTTCTCTGGGGATGCCCAATCCACCTTACTGGACCTGCCTTTTGATGTCCTCGCAGCAACCTCTCAGCCCATGCAGTTTGCTTTTTGCCCCTTTCGTGGCTAAGGAAGGGGTGCCCCACCAGGTTCGACCCGGAAACTGACGTCTAGGGATAGGGACTTCCTTTCAGGGCCCTAGTTATGTGCACCAGTGATCAGTCTTGCATGGCACTGCGCTTCTGTCATGGAAAATTGTGTCAGAACTGACATTAGCAAGCAGGGGCAGCGTCCAAATAGACACCGCAACGTCATCCAGGGGAACATGCCGCCGATGACTGACGCGCAGGGGTACTGCTAAAGAAAAAATCTCCGGATCCAGCCCGACGCCTGAAGGTCATTCTAAAGGTAAGAAATCTATAACTACATATGTCTCTTACAGATGCATCTTAACCAACGGTACTTTGTTCTTTAGGAAAAAAATACTTTTTGCTGAGCAATTTTTCGTGTATTCCCAAAAATAAAAAATAAATTGTACATTGTTCGCTCCAGTGGAATCCAATAATCCTGGGTACCTATTGAATCGCTAGGATGGTGAAAAAAATGAACATACATTTGGCATGGATACCTTATGTGGAAAAATGCCATGGAAGCCCAAGCACTTGCTACCCCAAGTAGCCAAAAAAGCGCTCGGATTGTGGTGAAAAAGCGTCTCCAGTTAAGAGGTTGATAGGAAATCAGACCTCTGAATACAAATGATTCATGGATGTTGATAGTAAGGATGATTTATGGGGGAAAACGTGGAGTAACAGTCATTGTTTTGATCTCTATTATAATTAAAATGTATGACCATGTCTTTGCTTAGGGAGATTAGATTGACCCCTAATAAAGTTGAGACTATAATGAGAAAGCTGGACCGGGGTAATTCTCTATACCTGAAATTGTAAATGCATCTAGTCTTTTGCATACATATGCAGATTTAAGGTATAGTGGAGTTTGAGCAAGCTTCAAAGACTGAATCATGTAGGCACATGGCGACAATACCCCTCATACCTGGCAACATTGGCCTACTCTATATGGGCAAAATATGTGTGCTGTTTACCAGTCATACCTTATTGATCTTAAAAACATCTGTTGGTCTAACATTCTTTTAAATTGGTTTGTCTTTCTGCGAGGGTCAAGTGTTTTTTTAATTAAAGCCTCTAAGACAAAAATCTATGCCATTCAACCAACGGAGATCTTTCCAAGATCACTTAGCCCTGCAGGATATGCCCCTTTAAAATGTATGTGTGTTTGATTACCTGGGGATTACACTTCTTTACAGTTTGCCCTAGTACTCACAAATACTCAGTAACTAATTGACCTCTTTTCACAGAGTATTTATTATTTATTTTATAGTATTTGTAAGGCGCGCAGCTACCCACAAAGGGTTTCCCGGCGCCGAAGAGAGGATCACGAGCCAGCTGACCAGAGAAGGGAGTCCAGGGTACCTATAGGTCAAACAACCAGGTCTTTACGTTTTTCCTAAAGATTCTGTAGTTTTCCTCTTTGCGTATTTGAATGGGCAGAGTGTTCCACAGGGTTGGGCCCAAATAAGCAAATGATCTCCCACCCATTTTGGCCCGTTTGTACCTGGGAACCGCAAACTTTGCTAATGTGGCTGAGCGAAGGTTGCGATTGGGGACATGGAGTTTGGCAAGATTTAGAAGATACTTGGGTGCAGTTCCGGCTTTAATTTTAAACAAGTAGCTCAGCGTTTTAAAACGAATCCTGTTTTCGACTCTGAGCCAGTGTAGGTCCCTGAGATGTTTTGTGATCCTGGCATGTTTGGGTATTCTACAAAGCATCCTGGCTGCGGCATTTTGCACCAGTTGTAAGCGTCTAACTACTGCTTTGTTTGCGCCCAGGTACAAGATGTTACCGTAGTCAAGCCGGGAAGTTACTAAGGCATTGACTACGGTCTTCTGGGTGGGGAGTGGCAGCATCCAAACGATTTTACGGAGCCATCTGAGAATCGTAAAACATATGCCTGCTACTTTGTTAGCTTGCTGTTGCATTGAAAGGTTGTCATCGATGATGACCCCAAGATTTCTAACCTGAGTGGCTGGAGGCGGTAACTTGCCTAATGCGGTCGGCCAATGGGGATCACTCCATAGGTCCTTGTTATTTCCAAGGAGGAGGACCTCTGTTTTGTCCCCATTTAATTTAAGTTGATTGGCCGACATCCAGCGAAATATCTCGTGGAGGCCTATTTTGAGTACAGAAGGAGCTGACGTATCGGACTTAGAAAGAGAGAACACAATCTGGGAATCGTCGGCATATGTCATCAAAATAAGACCAGAATTCTCAGCAAGGTTGGCTAGGGGACGGAGGTACAAATTAAACAATAAGGGACTCAGGATGGATCCCTGTGGTACGCCGTGGGGAGAACAGAAGACATTGGAGCTGGCCTCAGCGGAGATGATCTGGAAGGTGCGTTGGGATAGGTATGATTTAATCCATTCCAACGCCCTGCCCTCGACACCACACTCCTCCAGCCTGACAAGCAGTTTGGTATGAGAAATGGTGTCGAAGGCAGCACTGAGGTCTAACAGGACCAGTGCTACCGTTTGTCCATCATCTCTAAGCTCTCTGATCTTTTCGGTGATACCAAGCAGGGCAGTCTCAGTGGAGTAGCCACTCCTAAAACCCAACTGGGAATGGTGAAGTAAATCATTTTTCTCCACGTATGATGAAAGTGCCTCATGAATGTGCTTTTCTAGTATTTTAGAAAAAGCGGGGAGTAACGATATAGGCCGGTAATTGGCCAAAATCGTTGGATCGGCAGTCGGCTTTTTTAGCAAGGGACTGACAATAGCGTGTTTCCAAAGAGCAGGGACTGAAGCATGTTCCATAGAGGCGTTAAGTGTGTCAGTAATGGGCACCATAGTGGAGTCCTCCAGTTGACTCATAATGCTCATGGGAATAGGGTCGCGCGGGGAACCTGATTTAATGGTTTTTAAAAGTTTCCTCAATTGGTCAGGTGTGATGGGGGGCCAGGTGTCGAGATGGCAGTTACTTATATGGGTTAGAGGAGTGTCGTTTTGGTTATGAGTATTTGGGCTGGTCATCATATTAATATTGGAGACAATTTTATCAATTTTATCAGTGAAGAAAACCGCCAGTTCCTGACACTGCTGGGGGTTAAGTGGAGCCGCCTCCGCTCTACAATTTTCTCCGGCCAGCTCCTTCACTGTATTGAAAAGTGTCTGGACTTTATTGACAGCTGTGTTTATAGTGGTGGTCACATAGCTTGCCTTGGCTTTCATACAAGATGAATGATAGCTATTTCTGGCCTTTCGATAGCTCTCTTTTTGTTGCAGGTCATATTTCTTGCGCCACTGCCTCTCTAAGTTCTTGCAAGAAGATTTTTCTTTCTTGAGTGCCTCTGTAAACCAGGGGGCCGGGGGACGATGAACTTTCCCTTTACAGCGGGACGGTGGCAGACTGGCGTTCACTGCATCGTTAAGCCATGTTTGTATGGCATCAGCTATATTTTCCATATCACCTTCAAGGGTTGGATGTTCTATGTTCAATGCCCTATTAAGATTTTCTAGATTTAGGTTTTTCCAGTTTCTCCTAAAAGAATCCGGAGGTGTAATAGAGGAGCATTTGGTGGGTTTAAGGGAAATGGAAATGAGAAAATGATCCGACCAGCAGATGGGAGTGGTGTTCATCCATGACAATTCTTTCATATTTGAAATGATGGGATCGAGAAGGTGTCCCGCTCTATGGGTGGGGCCCTTGTTTCGTAATGTCAGATCTAAAGTCATGAGGTCATCCATAAGATTTTTACAACTCTTGTTGTCTTCGTCATCCAGATGGAGATTCAAGTCACCAAGTACTGTGAAATTTGGGGTTTTTAAATGGTGAGGCAAAATGAAATTGGCTAAGTTTTCTGGCCAAGTAGGGTTATTAGTAGGAGGTCGGTAAATAAGTAGTCCAGAAAAGGTAAAATTAGGACTATGAGTAATTTTAAAAGATGCTGCTTCGCATTTAGGAATATCTACGGGTGAGAAGAGGCATACAAAGTCCCTTTTATAGATAATGGCAATCCCACCACCTAATTGGCCAACACGGTCCTTCCTTACAATGGCATAACTCGGGGGAAGTGCCAGGGCCACATCTGGGCCGGCACTATCATGAAGCCAAGTTTCTGTAAGAAAGATAGCACAAGGCTTCTCTTCCAACAGAAGGTGAAAAATATCGAGTTTGTGTTGGGGTAGCGAACGGCAGTTCACTAGATAGAATGTAAAATTACTGGGGCGTTCTTGCTGCCGCGGTCGAATTTGGGAGGGGCCTTGAGAGACGTCCGGGTGCGGCTGATGGTCTGACAAAGAGATAGAGCACTCAGGGCACGTTTTTGTACCACAGGAAGGAATCAATGTTATGCATTTGTTATGTCTATCGGGGCGAAGCGCTCTGAGAGCCTCCCCAGATAGTGCCATACCTGCAAGATGGAAGAGCAGAGATTTTTGCCCTATGTCCCGGCCTGGCCCGGACGGGCACAGACGGGCTGACTCTGGCTAGACTCCGGCGAAGACAAGGCGCGACCGCTAAGCGCGTCCGCTATCGCGGAGATCAACTGTTTCCTTTTATGTCGGAGACTAGCGCTCTCTCACCGCGCTGTCCCGCCCTAAGATGGCCGCCACAGATTTTCCTAATGCTCGGTGCCTTGCCCTAGATCGGCAGGTATCGAGCAAGTGAAACACAAATACTAAGAAGTCTGGGTTTACTTCTGTCTAGCGGTGCGCTAGTAAGTGGATATTTAAAAATAATGATGTTTTAAAAACGAGTGTGCTATCAGTTCAATACAATTTTAAAAACACTTTTCCCATAGGTACAGCTAGAAAATAAACACTGGTGATACTGTGAAGCAGCGTAACAAGCTGCTCGTGTCGCTTGGTGAAGTCTGCAACACACTGTTTTGGGGCTCCTTTTATGGCGGAGACTAGCGCTCTCTCACCGCGCTGTCCCGCCCTAAGATGGCCGCCACAGATTTTCCTAATGCTCGGTGCCTTGCCCTAGATCGGCAGGTATCGAGCAAGTGAAACACAAATACTAAGAAGTCTGGGTTTACTTCTGTCTAGCGGTGCGCTAGTAAGTGGATATTTAAAAATAATGATGTTTTAAAAACGAGTGTGCTATCAGTTCAATACAATTTTAAAAACACTTTTCCCATAGGTACAGCTAGAAAATAAACACTGGTGATACTGTGAAGCAGCGTAACAAGCTGCTCGTGTCGCTTGGTGAAGAGCTATTGCTTCTAACAATATCACCAAGATATTTGCAGCCTGTGCTATTTTACCAATAATAGAGGTATTATGAGCTCAGGCACTGACCTCTGTATCTTACAGTTCAGGCACCTGGAGCTATGCGAATGGGAGCACATTAATTGTCGCAGACATCTGTTTTAGAAAATCTCGACAAACGGCTCACAAGTTTATGTACCATTCCAGTGGTACTGGATTTGGTCTTAAAAAATATTGAACAATTTGCAAATCTCAGGCCACTTTTGTATGTGGTACGCATCTGATTGAAATATGCCTTGCGACTGAAAAAAGCCTTGCACAAGATTCTACATATGAAGATTCCAAGTACGATATGTTGAATTTGTCAGACATTGTTGACTTGAATTATTGGGCATATATGAACTTCAAACCAATCCGGATTCTTTACACTAAATAGAGCACAACGTTTAAACGGGGTATTGGCATTTTGTAATAAAAAGTGGCTTGCTTTTGCATCTTAAGATGACCCTGTTGAGACCTTTTGGGATTTAAAATCTATGTTAGTTATTTAGATCAAATGGAAAGCCCTGTAGCGAAAATATTAGAAATTAATTTCAGGCTAGGTATTTTGTCATTATCTTTGACATACCATCATTGGTCATAAGTGAGTAATGTTTCAATATACTGTTTTCTTTGACCTGGAAATGAGGAACCTGAGACCCAGGTTTTATTTTTTTCCTGTCTGCCGTAAGAATAGTTTGAAATGGATTCTTCCGGCATTATGTTATATGGAAGGCATTTTTTTATTTTGGGTATTTCTTAAGGATGTTTATATACATATTTGCCTATTTATCTAAATGATAATGACGCATCTGGTATTTTAACTGATGTATACCAATCAACGGTATTAATTTTTTTGTACGTTTGATCGGTTTTTCAAGTCAAAATAAACTTTAAAGAAAAAGTTCTTGCGAGAAGGCAGATTCTGATTAGCCAGAAGTCCCTGAGGCATCATATTCTCTGTATTGGCTAAGTGTGGAGTTAAAATGGGCTGCATTTGAAACTATGACCCTTGATATTTAAAGAAAGAGGGGTTGGGAAAAGCACCAGAAGGTCCAGCATTGGTGCTATGTGCAGACCCTGACCATTAAATGTAATAACACCTCTTGTGAATGTTTAATGTAAATCAGGCACACAAAAGATAAGAGAAATGCAGTCAAATAGTCTAACAAGTGCAAGTCTCTAGGTATAACATTACACCATGCCACCTCCCATCTTTTTATGTTTGATGTGGCAGCCTATGTGGCCAAGGGTATGCCCAGGCGTGAGTCCCGTGCTCACTGTGCCACTGGAACCAAGCTACACCTCATTGAAGAGGCCCGGATAGGCCAAAACAAGTCTGCTTGTATTTCGGTTCACAGAAGACCTGGTTTAGCGGTTCGGGTTGGTCTATTCATATTGGAGCAGGACCATGGCTAATTTTCGTATGGTTGAGGGCAAATCTCAGGTGGTGGCATGATGGGCATCCAACAGTCAGTTGGAATGGGACTCCTAGCAATTGCCAACGGTTGGACAAGCACCTTTTGTGTGTTTGATATTTAACATACAGGCCAGATTTATATCATCTGGTTTTGAAGCGTAAATCTTTTCTGGGTTCACTTTCTGTGCATTATTCTTCCATCTAGTAGTTGGGTCCAGAATTGTTGTATTTCTTCTTTTTTTCTGTTGTTGGGCGTCGACGTACCACCATTTGGTGTCCCCTTGTGACATCGTCGTTCTTACTTCAGAAGCTTCAACTGTTGGTCGCTATCTTCCGATTCTTTTTTTTCCGCCGTTTGGTCTTGATCGATATAGAAGGAGTTCCACACTTTGGAGAGGAGAATCAACGAAAATCTATAGAAAAACAAATCAAGGTACCTGACATTGAATCAAGGTGCTGGAGGGCACCAAGAGGGGAAGAAACCACCTCATCAATGACCGTAGAATAGTGCGTGTGCAGGGTACTCCCCGTGTGTGGTGATGGACAAAACACCATTCAAGTTTTCCAGGATTGCCATCATTAGTTTGCCCAGAAGCACCAAAATCCAGTATGCAACCTCTGTTTACCCGTGAAGATTGCTGCGCTTGTTCAGTATTTAACCCGAAAAACCCTTAGGGTGAGGAAGAGGCAGAGAAGAGCCAACTACAACATGCAGGGACAGAGAGCAGCACCATTGCTATGGAACCTGGGCCTCTCCAGCGAGGAGGACAGTGTCTTAGAAGGGCAAAAAAGGTGACTCTGAGATGGACATCCGAGTCGTCGAGGTCGAGAAGAACACTTCGAGAAAGGTGGAGAACCATTGTCATCGCAGAAACTAGAAGAGTAAAAAAAAAATACTCAAGTGCCTCGAGGGAACCCTCGACTCAAAGCATTCTGTAGTAACGTAGTCCACACTGGTAGATGTAGTTCACGTAGGTTTATTCAAGTAGACAAACATGTAGCTTAGATCCTGTACAGCAGCCCCACCAGGAGCAGCCTGCTAGCTGCTCAGCCCTTCCACCAACTGTCACCACTCATACCCAGTCATTCAAGCATTCCACTCATGGCCCACACACCAACATTCCACACAAAACACTCACACTGGCTGAGCAGCTAGGAACCAGATAAAACAGTACATAACACAACATGGGAATACTACACATTCGTCGTCCACAGCCGCGTTCTGAGAAAAACATACCGTAGGATCCTTAGATAAGGACTACGTAATAACAAAGATCCTCGAAGGATCAAAGATGTCAAAAGACGGTCAAAGAAAGGACGCATCGAAGTTGAAACGAGAGGTCAAAATCCAAAAGGCATGGCTCTCCAGCCATCAAGACGCCTTCTACCACAAAGAGAAAGGCTGAAAATCTTGATGTCGAAACACGTCCGAGATGGAGAGGAAAAGGCTTGAGGTCGAAATGGTGAGTATTTTACAGCCAAAGAAAGAATTCCACAAAAGCTTGAAACAGTTCAAGATACCACCAAAGATCTTGACAAGAATCGAGAAAACCGTCAAAGATTTAGAGCCTCCCTTAACCCCCGACCCTCTAGAGGAACAGGAAGAGAAGTTGTTTCTCGAGGAGAAAGAACAAACATATGATCAGAAACCTCTGATGCCCAGGAGCTGCAATGTCAAGACCTCAACACAGATTCCCCAGAAGAGGCTGCCCACACCTATCATTCGAGGCCTTCTCCATCAGTCAATATTGGTATATCCAACCAAGTCCTTAAAAAAGCAGCAGATATGTTTGGGGTACAACTCAAAGAAGAAAAGCCTCAGTCATGTTTCTTTGCTAGAAACTCTGCCCAAACAGTCAAGGAACCAGTTCCTTCCTATGTTACCAAGTGTGCTAGACCATGGAAAGGAGGCATTTAAGGAGCCTGCCAGCATATGCAGGGCAGTCATGCCTAGAGGGGAGAAGAAATACAAACACTCCTCCAAGAATCTTAATTACATCAAGGGTTCAGTGCCTGCAGATTCCATCATAACAGCCACTGACACGAGAAGGGCAAATGTACCACGTACAACTGGGCCACCATCAGATAAGGAAAACAAGAGGATGGACCTCATGGGCAGAAAGTTTGAGAGAAGTGCGGTGAGCCAATGGAGCATTGCCAGTTCAAATGCTTTGCTCAACCGACATGCATATCAGTACCGGGAGGAGATAGGTGACCTACTAAAGCATCTACCAGAACAATACAAAAACAGAGCAAGCCACTTGGTAGGGGATGGAAAGAACATAGCCAATACTTATTTAAAATCAGCCCTAGATGCCACAGAAGCATCAAACAGGCAGATGATGATCGATATCACAGATAGGAGACTTGCATGGCTACGAATCTCAGGATTCAACCAGAGGTTTAAAACAACATACTTAATACACCTTTCAATAGGAAACAGCTCTTTGGAAGCGTGGTCGACGACCCCCTAAACCAATTAAAGGAGGACGAGACCGCAAGATCTAATGGGGCTCTACAATTGGTGGCTTACGTAGAGGAACCATTCCCTCAAGCGGGCGGGTAGTGGGAAACATCACACCACAACCTTGCATGAGACATACCAACAAGCTTAACAAGGAGAAAACCAAGCACAAATGCAGGGACAGCAGCAAGGTGTGCACGCTCCACTATTTGCATTGGGGAGAAGTTATCCACTCAGAATATGTACTTGAGCATCACCTCAACAAAGACATCCATTTTACCAGTGCTGGTGCACCGCCACGTCCCTTCATAGCTCATTTATTGAACTACAGGGATCGGGACACAATACTTCGAATGGCCAGAGAAAAAAGGCTCCATTAACTACCAAGGAAATGCACTGGCGCTGTTCCCGGATTTCACGACAGCAGTACAGGCGGCCAGGAGGGAATTTGTGCCAGTTAAAAAGATGCTGATGACGGAGGAGATTTCGTACGCAGTGCTTTACCCTGTTTGCCTCAGGATTTTCCCTGAAGGTGCTTCCAAAATTTTTAGTAATCCAAAAGCTGCAATGGAACATGCTAAAACTTTGAAAAGGCGCAGACACGAAGCCACTACTGACCCCGACGATGAGGAATAGTTAGTACTGGCCAGTGCTTTGCTCAATATGTGGTGAGTGGTGATATCTTGCGGTTGCCGCAAACACACTTGGGGGGCTGATGTTTCGTGGTTGCCCCTCTGGACTTTGCTAAGCTGGGATAGGTTGCACTCTCGGAGACGTTTGCACTGTTGAATGACTTTTTGCTTTCTAAGCTGGAGTTGAATAATGGTGTCTTCATTGTGGCCATGTAAGTCTGGAACTCTACTTGTGATGACCTGCCACCACAATAGGTTGGATTGGCCACCTCCTGGACTATAGGGAGGCAGATTGCACTCTAGCGTTCCCCAATGTGTGTACCCCGTTTGTTTTCTTTGATGTCATGTTTATGGGGGGGGGACTGTGTTTTTTTTTAATTGGGTTGTCTTTAGCTAGTTGGAGGTGCTGAAGTGGATGGTGGCAATTGCAAACAAAACAGGTGATGGACCGAATGTGGATCAATGTCACACATTCCACCCAGTCAAAAGATCTGGGCCCAAATCCATCGTTTTTTTGCACTCCACACCACCCTGGGTTAGACAATGGCGATATGCAAATCAGCTCTGACCCTGTGCCCCATGGGAACAGTCCAGTCCGAACTACAAAAGCCATGTCCTTCCCAGAACGGAATCAAGCATCCGAGGACCGGACCGGTTTCGAGGTAACACCTCATCAGCCCGGCTAGCTTGACTCCAGTGGTGTGGAGTGCCTGGGACCCACGTCTGAGCATCCCCAGCACACTTATGGCGGCAATTGCAAACAAAACAGGTGATGGACCGAATGTGGATCAATGTCACACATTCCACCCAGTCAAAAGATCTGGGCCCAAATCCATCGTTTTTTTGCACTCCACACCACCCTGGGTTAGACAATGGCGATATGCAAATCAGCTCTGACCCTGTGCCCCATGGGAACAGTCCAGTCCGAACTACAAAAGCCATGTCCTTCCCAGAACGGAATCAAGCATCCGAGGACCGGACCGGTTTCGAGGTAACACCTCATCAGCCCGGCTAGCTTGACTCCAGTGGTGTGGAGTGCCTGGGACCCACGTCTGAGCATCCCCAGCACACTTATGGCGGCAATTGCAAACAAAACAGGTGATGGACCGAATGTGGATCAATGTCACACATTCCACCCAGTCAAAAGATCTGGGCCCAAATCCATCGTTTTTTTGCACTCCACACCACCCTGGGTTAGACAATGGCGATATGCAAATCAGCTCTGACCCTGTGCCCCATGGGAACAGTCCAGTCCGAACTACAAAAGCCATGTCCTTCCCAGAACGGAATCAAGCATCCGAGGACCGGACCGGTTTCGAGGTAACACCTCATCAGCCTGGCTAGTTGGAGGTGCTGAAGTGGATGGTAGGGCATGTGTTGGCAGATATGGTGCAGTAGGATTGCGGCTCTTTTGGTAATATGGCAAGCATATGTGGGAATTGCAGGACATTTCTACTATCATAATGGTTTTCTTGTGGGTCTGGGTGGTACTGTGAGGTTATTAACATGGAATGTGCGTGGGCTTAATAACCCAAAGAAAATCCGTACTGTTTTAGCTTACATAGCTGTGCAGGTTGTCTTTCTCCAGGAAACGCATCATACCAAAAAATTGTGGGGGCTATGGCGTGTGGAAGCACATCTCTTCATTTCGCCCGGCAGTTGTGCTCTGGGGGGGTTACTTCAATGTCTGTATGGATGTCTGGTTAACCGCTCACAGGATGCTGCGGGGCCTGGAAAACTGGCCGCACAGGTGTTGTCTGAACTAATGGAGGGCGAGGGCATTAAAGATGTATGGATACTTCGAAATCCTGATACTAGGGAGAATACATTAGTCTCCACGGTGCTTGGGTCATGGTCCAGACTGGACTACTGGCTGGCATCCGAGGAAGCCTGCCCCCTGGAATTTCTCGATATTCCACTTGGCATCAACGCTCTGATCACTCCCCGGTTTTGTTGGAATCGCGATTCCCTGAGTGTGAAAGACCCCTGTTTCAGTAGAGGTTGCAGCAATCCACCCTGACTGACCCAGTCTTTTGTGGCATCCTAGGTAGTGCTATTAAAAACATTTTTGCTGAAAATGAGGGATCAGTGGACAGTGCAGGGACACTTTGGGAGGCTTTCGAGGTGACTAATAGAGGGGAATGTATCGGAGAGCAATCGGGAATATAATTCTAGGGTTTGAGACACAGATATCCATGCTGGAATGCAAATATGAGATGTGCCCCTCACCTGCGATACTTGCACGAATAAGGGAATTGATTTCAGAACATAATCGGACTGCAGACCAAGAGACCCTGCATCGATCTAGAAGATGCAGAGCCCGGTACTATGGGGAGGGCAGTAGGCCCAGCCATTTACTTGCTCGTAAGATTTCCATGCAAGGGGACAGGACCATACTGTTGAGATGTTAGATGGGGACGATGTCACGCGGTTCTCCACATCGGAAATTAGTTCGGTTTTTCTAGATATCTACACATAATTATATGGGGCTAGACCCTCTGTGAGTGATGCGGAGGTCTCTAGCTACTTGGAGGATTTTGCACTTGGGTGGCTTTCCGATGGACTGCGGAAATACTTGACACAGCTCTTTGATGTTGATGATGTCAAAGAAGCAATAGTGTCTCTCATGCAAAGCTTCGGGCCAGGATGGGTTGCCTAGTGAGTTTTATAAGGCATGTGTTGATGATCTGTCACCTAGTCTACTTGATGTTTATGCTGAAGCATATGAGACAGGTGTGCTACCTCCCACTCTGAGAGAGCTGCATATTACACTTCTAAAGCTTACGAAGGAGGCAAATAAATGCGAGTCCTATATGCCATTGTCTTTGATAAATATTGACACTAAGATCCTGTCAAAAATAATTGCAAATAGATTGCAGCCACTAATTCCCAATCTGACCTCCCTGATCAGTCGGGATTTGTCCCTAAGCAGTCATCTGCCAACAATCTACGGACTATTTTTGCTGTTGCGCATCTTGAGTCAGACCTTCCAGCAGTTGCGGTGCTGCTAGATGCGGCAAAAGCGTTTGACTCCTTGCAATTGAGGCATATGTTTGTGGTATTCCTGAGACTGGGTATTCCGGGGTGACAAAGCTTGGCGACATGTACCTGAATGGCTCCTTTCTGTCTCTCGCTGATTTTCAGGCAGGCCAAGCGCTTCTACTAATTCATATAAAAGGATAATGTTTCAATCCATTTCTGTACATATCCTGCTTGCAGGACAGACCCCTTGGGCCCAGCTGGATGTAATTCTCAACTTAATAAATTAAAAAAGCTCAGCAATAACCCTTGAAAGGCCAGAGGCTGACTGGCTCCAATGTAGAAAACCAAGTGGACATTGTGGGATGTCTTGCTGCCCGAGGAAACAAAAATATACAAAGTGTTGTAACCGAGTAGGAGAAACAGGTCGGAATTCGGTAGTTCTGGGTAAATAAGGCTTTATTTTAACAAAGGTTTTCTTCTTTTTCTTTAACAGTCTTTCTCGGGAAGGAGCAGCTGGGTCCGTGGTTGCTTGGGACAGGGTGAGGGTTCTCCGTGAGCTGATCTCCCGCAGGTACAAACTTCAGGGGTTGTAGGCTCTTCTTCTGGGATAGCCACACTCCTCCCTGAGTGTGGCTGGGCGAAGCACCGTAACGTTGGCCTCCTGGCTTCTCGTCTGCTTCTCAGTCGTCGTCTCTTCCGTTCTTCTCTTCTCCGTCCTTCGCTTTCCGGTCTTGCCCATCAGCCTTCACTTGTTCTTCCTGGTCGGTGACTTCACACGCCGACTGTAGGTCTTCCTCTCTTTTCACCTGTGAGCTGCCGGCTACGTCACTCCCCGGCGGTCCTTGCCATACAGGATACGCCCCTTTAAAGTGGAACACGTCTTCTTCCTCGTCTTGTTGGCCCCAGGTATGATCACTTTCGTCCCAGTCGTTCTGCGAGGAGCAGAGAGAGGGTAAAGTTGAGGTGTCAGCCAACCACCAGTCGCTTGAGGGGGTATTATGTATCGTGGGACAGGGTTCCCGGTTACAAGTGTCATGGATGGAGTACTTTAATTAATCTCGGCCATGGGTAGGCCGCATTCCAGTCCATCATTATTTTGGACACCATGCAAACTCAGTTTTGACCCGGCTATATGCAAATCAGTCTTAAATCTGCTCCAATGTAAACAGTCCTGTCCGGACTGCCAAGCCAGGGTCTCTCTGCATCAAAACACAAGCAACTCAAGACTGGCTTTGCCCTACTATGGGCTCATCAGCCAGATATAGTCTGGATTCAGTAACATAGTGTGTATGGGACCCACGTCTGAGAATACCCGTCCAACCTAGGACGACACACTAAAGTATACAAAAAAAGTGATGGATGGAATTCTTGAATTAATTTCAGTCACTGGTAATTACTCGGGACGCTTCCCTGTCCATCGTTATTTTGAGCACCATGCCACCTCAGTTTTGACCCCGCTATAATCGTTATTTTGAGCACCAAGCCACCCCAGTTTTGACCCCGCTATATGTAAATCAGTGTTGACCCTTCTTTAATGGGAACAGTCAAGCCCGAGCTGCCTACGAAAACAAGCAACCCCAAGAGTAAGATGTACTTTGGAATGGAATGAGTGGTTCCCTCCAGAAGTGTAGATAAACTTTAAATCCTAGTGGTTCTTTGACTTCAGCCCTGCTGCTACTGTTTCCAAGTAGAATGTTCAATTCAGAGGTTGCCCTTTGGCTTGAAAAAGGTCTCAATACCATTACAGAGACTGCTACAAGAGGCAGGATATTTTTGCACCCTCTGCTGAATTTTCAAAATGCAGAGAACATACTAGACGGCTGAGAAAAAGAATTTACTGCTGCTGCAAACAGAACAGAAAAGGGGGTCGATGAGCTGTTGTGTAAAGAACCTACCTTATTAAAGTCCTGATCATGATTCTAGCTGTCTCATGCTCTGCAGTGTTAAGCTTTGACCTGCAAAGGTTGACTAGATAGGAGGCTGGTGAAGGCTACCCAGCCTGATGCAAAACTATAACCAGAGCTACTCATAGCAAGCGCAGAGAGGGAGAAGAAGCCATAGAGTTAGATTGCGGAAGAAGAACAGGTTGCTGAAGACCGATCTACCCTGCTGGTAGTTATGTGCGTTAATTGACTGTACCAGTGGAAATCAACCCTTGGAGGCCTGTAAACTAACTTGTCAGTACTGATGGGCCATTCCCAGTGACCACAAGTGGTTTACCCCTGTTGTTAGTGGTGCCCAGTTTGGTAGGGTACATGAGCCTGTGAGCTGGTACCTTCATTCGGAACCATGTCCTGTGGTGGAAGCTCCTGACCACAATGGAAGAAAGTAACCATAACTATGGCGATGGAGCCTATTGAACTGTGATCTATAATGCAAGCAAGCAAAGTGATGTCAATAACCCTAGAATATTTTCTTGAATGGAGTCACCCAGTGTGTGGTAGACTGAGTGCAGATGGGAGACTGTAGTTCTCCCTTAAGCAAGAAGACTTCACTCCATATTGAGCATGACTTTAGAGATGGAGAGGGCAGGAGCCAACAAGTAAAAATATCTATGGGAACACCTCTAGCAGATCTCCTTGCCCCCTCTATAGAGAGTCCATTTGCATCAAAGATCCTGATAGAAGGTGCCCCATTCAAGGGCACTCTAAATAGGATCACACAGCTACTTGCAGCATAGCCAGCTCTTGCACTAACAGGATAGTAAAAGTCCAAGCGACACCCAGCAGTTAGAAAGGAAGAGGCAAAGGCCGTCACCCAGATCTCTTCTCAGAACTCCTGCTCACCTATGTTATTACTTCATAAACCCACCAGTCTTGAGTTCACAGGCCTGGTTCAGGGAGCTGAATGTGTTGTGACAGGAACTAGTCTGGGATGGTGGTAGACACCTACCTCTTTAGACCTACTGCGACGCCACATGACTGAGTGGGGGACTAGGAGTCCCGGGCTTTTAAATTTTCTTCTCATCAGCGAATCTGCAATCATTGGCCAGGTGGCTGGTGGGAATACAGGTGGAGGAGATAGGGAAGCTCTCCTTGCTATGGCACTCCACAGTTGGAAGGCAGGGCAAATAAAGTAATACACACCCTGCACACCTGCTCTCACCTTGGTGGGGCTGCCCAAGGCCAGAGAAGCTATTCCACGGGTAGAAGACAGCAGGAATGGACCATGAGCAATAGTGGTTTGTTACAAACTGAGTCCTTCGCACACCAGAGGCATTGATGGAGAAGGGCCTGCCGGGAACACAATTCATGTCACACTCTGGGCTCCAGAGGGTGCTGCTCCAGTTGTTGGGCCGAACATGGAGGGGCTGTGCACATGCACCCTTGGTCAGACCCTCCTCATCTTTCATGCGGGGTGCAAGTTAATAACCTGGATCTAGAAGACACTGTCAAAGAACCTCATTGATCTTGAATCCTTGCGAACAAAATGGGAAACCTCTCTGTGCAGGGAGTTCAAGGGTGAGGAATAGGAGCAAAACGTAGAGCAGGTGTGCATGGTGTCCAGGAACACTAGATTCAAGTATACCCAGTTTAACCATCTCCACACAACATATCTCACTCTCCACAGGATTCATGTAATGATACAAACTGACACCATATGATGTGCCTGCTGCTCACTATTAGACAATGATTTTTCTGGGGCAGTTCTGGGCCAAGGTGATCCAGGACATGGAACGTGCACTAGCTAGGTGAAACCTGTTGACCATGGAAATCCGTTTGCTGGGCTTATTACCCAGACAACCATATAAAAAATGTGGGAATTAGAATCTGGTGCGCTGGTGGTAACCCGCAAGGACATAGCACTGCACTGGTGGTCAACAGAAGGCCAACCTCATTGCTAATGGCACAGAACGGGAGTGAGCTGGGCGGTGGCGGAATGGACTGCTCTACGGGCAGAGGAGATGATGGGTGTGTTGATGACCAATTGCAGAGCTGTGGCTAGAAGTATAAATCGTGAACAACTGATTGACAGTGCGTGAGCGCTAACTGGTTGCTCCACTGGGGCTCATGGAAGCCAAAGACTAGTGTACCAATGACACTGAACTAAGCAGATGCTGCAGCAATAATCGACCATGAGGAGAATAGGCATTGCCGTTAAACCCAGGGAGTGCTCTTAGGACATAGCAAATTTATACGCATGAAATTATTGAATTGAACATATGCAAACACAGACTATTGAATATTCTAAATTTGTAATCCGTTAATGATCACAGTAAAATAAGCGATGTAATGGGGAGGTGCCATCCCTTGCCAGTGTAATGGGGGAGCTGTAATGAAGGTAGTGACTTACTTTATAATTTGGTTGTATTGTTCATGTACTTGAAATGCTCTGCGGCTACACAAAATGTCCCAATAAAAGTAGATTTACGAGAGAAAAAATCCCTACAAAATCTATGCACAGCATGTGAATCCTGAAAATATTCACGCTGCAAAATGTATAGTTTCTTACCCGTTGGTGTAGCTTTGCAGCTTGAAGAATTTTCTGGATTCACTAGCAAACCCACCCTCCTCCACCAAAGACAAGTGAAGAGAAAGAAGAAAAAAAGAATCTGAAGATGGCAACCAAAGGTGGGAGCATCCGGAGGAAGCACGACAACGTCACACGGGGACACCAAATGGTGGTACGTCGATGCCCACCAACAGAAAAAGAAAAGAAATACAACAATTCCAGACCCAAACACTAGATGGCTGAATAATGCGCAGAATGTAAATCCTGAAAATTCTTCATGCTGCAGAACTAGACTTATAGGTAAGAAACTATATGTTATGTTGCGGATCAGAAAGATAAGTAGAAGATTATAAAACCCGGGCTACTGAAATGTGGAGTATCCACTTTGGAGGAAAGAAGTAAAGGAAAGGGAACCTTTGTTTGCCAAAACCTTGTGTCAAACAATGATGTATAGGAAGCATTTAGTCTCAAACCAGACTAATACCACTGCACCATACACAACTAGATTTGTTACCTACTTCACAAGAAAAGTAATACTTTCAGGATAATTTAAATTTGACTCAAGTTATTTTTATTCTTATTGGTTTTAGAATATTAACACAGGTTGGGTAACCAATCTAGCAGCACAACATAGAATTTATTATATAAGCTTAAGTGAGTTGCTTATTGTTAAAACAGTCATAATCTATTGATTGACTCTGCTGAATTAACCTATAACACCAAAAACTTAAATGCTTCCTAGAGATTTCCATTAAAAGGTCACCCTGTAGGCACAATCTCAGTCGACGAATAACAGACTGACAATAACTTAATATTCATCCAGGGACCTGTCATTCATTCAGCAAGATTTCTTCCACATCATAAACGCAAATTAAAACAGAGATCCTCAAAATTCACTATTACAAATATGTTTAGCCAAATCTACAGCATTACAGGATATCTCTTCAGCACCATAGATAAATGCTAGTGGTATTTGAGCTATGTAGCGCTGCAGCTGCACTCTTTTAAGTCGGATTCATCATCCCGCTAGGTCCAAAGAATATCAAAAGTAATATTAACAAGAAGGCTTCATATGAGGGTTGCACTGGCCACATCCAGACCAGAGTAATTTACCCGTGTTCATGTACTGTGTAATTCAGTTTAAGCAGTGTTACATTCAGAAGGGTATCCTCAAAGCTAATTTTGAATTGCCTCTAAGAACCATAATCCTTGAAGTTAACACTAGTGACCTTCCCTATATTTCTTCTGTGTGACTATGGTTTATCATTATAACTTATTTTTGTTTCATTACAGCCTTTCTGATTAACTTTCATAACCCTATACATGAAGGCATTTAGCTATTCCACGGTATAGTCCCATCAATGCCTCATAATACAAAATCAAGGTTTGTTGTTGCAGTATTCCCAGATGAGAAGAATTAAAGTAACATCATTTTTTTAATAAAGGATGTAGCACTAAAAATATTAAGTTCAAACTCACATTTTCGATCTCTAATAAAGTAATTTGACTAGCCTTTGTATTTTTTTGTCTGTTATCCACAAGACCCAATGCATTTTCTTATTTTAAGTTCATTATTTAATTCACTGATGTTCCACGTCAATATCTGTATGAGGCATGAGTGCTGTAGATACACATGCTTTTCATACTCCTGCCATCTAGTGTTGGGTACGGATGGTTCCAAGTTGTTTTTCTTCGAAGAAGTCTTTCCCAGTCAAGAGGAAAGGGGAGTCCTCCTTTCGGTAATAGTGCGCATGGGCATCAACTCCATTGTTGGATTGTTTTCTTTCCACCAATTGATTTTGGACGTGTATTGCTGCGCTTCGGTTCAAAACTGTCCTTCGGGTTCCCCTCTGTGCTCAATCAACTGTACCCTCAACAGTATTGTTATCGTACATGTTTCCCTCTCTCCATGTATCAATTTGATCCGGAAATTGTCCATCTTTGGTTGAGAACATCGTGGACGGCCTTCGGGCCTAGCTGCAATGGTCTAGCCTTCTGCCGATGGAGCGGAATCCATTTCAATTCTGTCCTCAGTGCCACTCAAAGTACCCTCGCACTGATCTACACCAAGTATACAACTTGTGCCTCTCACCAGAGCACAAGGAAAAATATTGTGAGGCTCATCGGTTGTTTTGATCGAAAATGGCCCTTTGGGATTGTCTAGCTCGATGACGAGAAATTTTGCGCCAAAACACTCAACCTACTCAGGATATCTTCGGAGAAATACCCGCACATGAAGAAGTGACAGCTGTAGAAGAAGAGTGGGCCCTCTCGGTCCCAGAATCGCATTCAGACTTAGGAATTGAAATGGAGTCCGACATTCCAACAGGACAGGGTACCATGAGTACTAAAGTCCCCCTACCACATAAACTCTTTTCCACTAAACATAAGGCTTCAGCACCACCTCTTCCTTCGGGCCTTTGTCAGCACCTAAACGATATGTCCGACGCCCAGTACTCGGGCCCGGCACCAAAACAAATAGTCAAGCCTTCCGGCTCTGGATTGAGTCTAGACAGATCATCTTCGGATCCAAAACATTCCACTGCAAAATACAAATCTGGTTCAGAACCAAAACCTTACGCTTCGAAGGATAAAAGGGACAAGTCCTGTTAGGCACCGAAATAAAAACAAGATCTCCCAGATCCCCCAGAACTGATCTTGGTTGCCACAAATGACAGGTTAGACCAGAAAAAGCTATACATCAACCCAGATACTGGACGGATTTTAGCTAATACTCTTTCAAAAAGAAAAATCTGAAAGAAACACATTAGTGATAGATTCCTTACCTTAGAATTACCCCCAGGCGTCAGACTGGATCCGGTAAGTTTTCGTCAGCGGTACCCCTGCGCTTTGGAAGGTGGCGTTGTGCGGCTCCGTCGTTGTCGTCGTGGTCACTAAGATGACGTCGCGGCAGCTACTTAGACACTGCCCTCACGCGCTGACGTCAGTTCTTTCTCCGTGCCTGCAAGTGCAGATCCGGAGAGAGCGGTACCCCCTAGTCACTTTTTGACTGAGTTTTTCGAGGCCTTTTGTCTCTGTTTTTTCGAGTCATTCGACTCCTGGTGCCATAGGGATGCCTGGTTTTAAGTGCTGCGGGGAATATCATCGTATGATGTCAGTGACGGACCCGCATCGAATGTCTCTCTACTGCCTGGGGCGCGACCAGGACTGCCGGGCCATGGTGCCAGAAGACTTTGCGGGAGTAGTCCCAAAAGTTGCTTGAAGTCCGGCAGTCTGCTCCGCACCGTTCATGGTCACGGTTCTGTGGGAGGTTGAGGGGCTGGTCACGGAGCCATTGTTCGTCAGGAACGAAGTCTTCGTACTCGGGGTCAGGTTAGCCAAAGCATCACAAGAAGCGCCATCGCTCCCCGACTTCGCATCACGCGACACGGTTGAGGGTGTGGGTGGTGCCACCCACGCGGCTCCGGCGGAGCCTACGCAGTCGCCATCGGCCTACCTGCCCTCCCCGGGTCCGTCGCTCAGCATTTTTGGCTGCTCCAGCATCGCTGTTGGCTCCGGCACCAGCGTTGCAGGGCCCCCAAGAATCCAGGCCTGGATTACGGTCGACGCCGGTTGACCTTGTGACACCTTCATCGACGTCTACCCCACCAGCACCACTTCCGATGTTACCCGTGCCCCCGGACGGCATTGTTCCTGGTTTCAACCCTGATGTGGACACGGCGCCGGAGCGGCGTCCCTTGATGCAGATTCAGACGCCGTTGGGGCCTTTCTACGCCAAAGTCCAGCTTCCTTATTTTCGGCCTGTTCATCCGCCTTCGGAGGAAGGGGAGGACTGGGAGGGTCTGAGGACCCTCTCACAGCAGAGTGTTAGTTTGACCCGGACTGGGCAGAGGGATGCCAGTGGTTTTGATACCTTTCCGGACCTTAGCATGCTATCTCCTCCTACCGTGGCTACGGAGGAGAGTGCCAGTTACGCTGAGGTGTTACGTAGCGCAGCCGAGGCTCTCCACTTCCAACTCCCTACAGTGGCCGTCAGAACTGACCTCCTGACAAAACTGCCTCAGCCTGCAGTTACCTCTATGAAGCCACTTCTGCCTTTTAATGTGCAGTTTCTGACTTTCTTTTTGGCACATGTTCCAGGCCCAACACAGGGGCTCCTGTGGATAGGAACGTGGTCCGATGCCATTGCCCGGGTCTGGGTGACCCCATTTTTACTTCCCCAACAGCTCCCCCATGACAGCTTGGCTGTCCAAGCCTCTGCGTCCCCAAGTGCATTCCCTTCCGCACCCCCGGACAGGGAATCCAAGAAACTGGAACCGTTTGGTAAGACAAAAAGTCTTTCCACCAGTTTAGGGCTGCGGTCAGTGAACACTGCATGCCTCTTGGGCCGTTATTCCCACTCTGTGTTGGATACGGTGGCGCAAGTGCTGCCTTGGTGTCCGGAGGAGGCCCGGACAGTGCTCTCTCAAGCTATTACTGAGTGGAGAGACGCAGCGAAGTTCACGATTCGTTGTGGCCTTGACACCACCGGCTCGCTGAGCTGGGCGATTTCCACGACAGTGGCGCTCCGTCTCCACACCTGGCTGAGGACTACTGGCTTCTCTGGGGATGTCCAGAACACCCTGATGGATATGCCCTTAGATAGCATTCGCATTTTTGGCAACAAAGCAGACAGTGCGTTGGAGCGCTTTAAGGACTCGTGGGCTACTGCCAAGTCCTTGGGCCTTTCCGCCACGTGCCCTCCTCCGCCTTCTGCTTTTCGCTCCTTTCGAGGCCACAGAAGAGGCGTCCAACACGCTCACTTCAGAGCCACAGGCATGCGCAGCACAGTCTCAGCGGGGACGTGGAACCCCCTGAGGGGGGTCAAGGGGACAGCGGGCAGGTCAGTCCACCTCCACCCCAGCCACCACTGCCTCCAAACCTTCCTAGTCCGGTCTTTCAGGCCCATCAACGGCAGTGGGCGGCAGTGGGTGGCAGGATCCGCCATCTCCTCCCTCCCTAGCGCACCATCACTTCGGACAGGTGGGGTTTACAAATAGTCCGAAGGGGCTACTCCCTCCCCTTCGAGACTACCCCTTCAGCCTTGCCACCCGAGTACCACCGCATGTCGGGGGATCACTTGGCACTTCTTCAACGGGAAGTCGCGGCCCTCTCGGCCAAGGGGGCCATCAAGCACGTTACTGCGCCGGAAGTGGGACGTGGTTGTTATTCCCACTACTTTCTGGTGCCCTAGAAGGACAAGGGCCTGCGTCCTATCTTGGACCTCAGGGACGTCAAATGCTTCCTCCGGAAAGAGAAGTTCAAGATGTTAACTCTGGCTCAGGTCTTGTCTGCCCTCGACCCTGGAGACTGGATGGTGGCGTTGGACCTGCAGTGTGCATATTTCCACATTCCCGTCCTCCCGGCCCACAGGAGTTACCTGTGGTTCATGGTAGGCCTCGAGCACTTTCAGTTTACAGTGCTCCCCTTTGGCCTTACCAGCGCCTCTCAGGTGTTCACCAAAGTGATGGCGGTGGTCGCAGCCCATCTGCGCAGCTCAGGGGTTCTAGTCTTCCCCTATCTGGATGACTGGCTGTTGAAGGCGGGCTCGCCCCGGACAGTCATCTCCCACCTCCAGACTAAGGCCGACCTCCTGCATTTGCTTGGGTTCTCCATCAATGTGCCGAAGCTGCACCTGATTCCCTCTCAGAAGCTCCTCTTCATCAGAGTGGTTCTGGATACGACACACTTTCGGGCCTATCCTCACGAACGGTGAGTCCAGGATATTCAGGCTGATTCTAATCTTTCAGCGTCTATCCTGGGTTTCAGTCAGGATGACCCTGAGGCTGCTGGGCCTCATGGGCTCCTGATGTTCCAGTGGGCGCAGCATCAGGGGAACCTGTCCGATTACGTCCAGATCTCGGAGGGCACTGCACTTCAGCTGCAGTGGTGGCTCACAAACCGGCATTAGGCCAATGGCCGATCTCTCTCCCTTCCCCAACTGGAGCACACAGTCGTGACTGATGCATCCCTCCTGGGATGGGGGGGGGGGCCACATGGTAGCGGCGGAGTTCAGAGGCCTCTGGTCTGGACTTGAACTTGATTCTTACATATTTAATGTGCGCTCCTTTTGAGCCTCTGCACAACTGTCCTCTTCGTCTCTTAACTCTGAAGACTGCTTTCCTTGTTGCCATATCCTCTGCTAGGAGAGTGGGTGAGCTTCAGGCTCTTTCTTGTAAATCTCCCTTTCTGTCTGTCCATCCGGACAAGGTTTTGGTCAGAATACATCCATCCTTTCTGCCAAAGATTGTCACTGCCTTTCACATCGGACAGACCATCACTTTGCCCATCTCCTTCCCGCCTCCGCATCCTTCCTTAGAGGAAGGTAGGCTCCACCGTATGGACCCAAAACGTGCGCTCTCATTTTGCCTGAGTCGCACACAACAGTTCCGGGTGGATGATCAGCGCTTTGTTGGCTACGTTGGCACCAAGAAATGTCGGGCCATACACAAGCGTACTATCTCCAGATGGGTTGTCTTGTGTATTAAAGCCTGTTATTCTCTTTTATAAGACACTCCTACACACCCTGATGGCCACTTGCTCAAAACCCATGTCCCTCTCTCCTGTTATCTCAATGAGAATATAAGAGACTTGGCCATAATTACCCTATATTTCTCTTACAGTACCCCATGCCTGAAAGTCTTGTGGTGCAGGGGTTGAATCACCTCACATAGTGAATTCAAATAAGTTTCAACCCCCCAGATAGCTACTTTAAGTACATTAACTCTTTTAGCAAACAAGATGTTCTCTTCAGGCAGCCTGGCCCTATGACAGCAGTGTGACTCGTGGGCAGATGCTTCCATGCATTATGGGACATGACCAGTTAGAGTTGCTAGTTGTACCAGAGGACCTCAGGGCAACATTCGGCCAGACAATTCAGGATGGGCAAAATACGGGAAAATATGTACAGCAGGTCAGCCTTGGACCAATCCACAATTGCCCCTTATGGCTTCCGACAAGACTGGCTTTCTCATCCCTGACACTTATACATGCCAGGAGTGAGAACTGCTGATGCTGTAGTTACAGCCTCCCTACTCCACTTTCTTTCTAGACAAACTGGTGCTAAAGACTGCCTTCCTTCAATAGGTGGTGTCACCCTGTCATGTTAGACAGTCAATCGCTTTACAGCCTTTTTCCACTCTCCTACATCCATCAAAAGAGGAGAGACTTCATCTTCTTGACTCCTGTAGTCTTTAGTTTTTGTATTTATTACATGTGAGAACACCCCATGGAAGACCAGCTCTTTGTGGGTGTCACTTGTACAAGATGGGTAACGAGATGCAAAAAAGAACAATCCTTATAAATTCTGATGGATACTTCTACCTGCAGATGCCTCACCTTCTGAATATCCACGGTGCCAGTCTGGATCTGAAACTCTTCAATAGCTCTCCAACACTGTTAGGGGGAGCTGGCTCCACTTTAGCAATGTATGATGCATCCCTGTGATGTCAGTGAAGCCCTAAAGCACCCCAGATGGCATTTTGATGCCTAGTCCCTCTTTTTCCGTGCCATTGGTGCGGTCCAGAGCTATTTCAATTACCTCAGGAGTTGTCAACAATTTCTACTAATTCTTTCTACTTAAGATGCAGTTTTTCCTCAAAATGTCTCCGAACAAGCAGTACTGTTTCAAACCATGTAGAGACTGTGATGGCCAGATTTTCTCTCACAGACCTCCAAACATCTGCCTTTGGCTCTTGGGGTATGATTATGATGTAGTGGCCTGAGAGTCCTGTTGGAGGATGCACTTCAAGGCAATGAGAAAGGGAAGCTAAAATAGGGTGATACAAATCAAGACAGAGGTCACCGGAGTTTCCACCCTATGTTTCCCCGGACAACATTGTTAATCAAAAACTACGTTGCCAAGATCCCGTGCTTGACCTCATCCCCAGTTGTATCAGGAACCAACAGACCACCCCATGCTATCATTGACATGGCTCCAGTGTTGCGAGAATCACTGACCTGAGACTGTGCTCAATCCACAGGAACGAAAAGAATCTCCCCACGCTCCCAAAGATAGCCTCCAATATGATAAGAGAGAATTCTCATACAAAAAGGCTAACCTGAGGAGATGTGGGGAATTAGTCCAAATTCAACAGCCACTTTTACTTTGTCGTGAAGACTCAAGGATTTAGGGCCTAAGAAGAAAAACAAAAATAAGCCTCATACAATCTGCTTCTAGATAATAACAGACTTTATTTTGCAATAATATGCCGGTTCATGCAGAGATATGATTCCACTTACCAGCTAGAGTCTCCAAAACACCAAGAGATAGACTGCAGTTGCATAGGGCCAAAACAGGAAGCCAAACAGGAAGACCTTTGTATTCACACAGTCTATAAATAGTCTGAAGAAGGTAGCCGATAATTCCAAAGAACAAAATTTAGTCCAATTTCCTGGTGAGAGTTGTTCCTTAAAAAATCCAATGAGCTGGACTCTGGGACTTCGTGGAGTGTTCCAGAATGCAGGTCAGAAGGTATCGAATAAATGCGCTGTAGGAGTTAAGAGGAAAATCACAAATTGAAAATATGTACCCAAATATAAAAAATGATTAATAAATGCAGGTAAACGACCACGTTTTAACCTGAGCGTGGTTACAAGTAATCGGGGCAAGACGCGGCCGCGAATTACTTCCAAACGCGGCAGCAAGCTTAAATGAAAATGCAATCGCGTTTTTCCTCACAACCGTGACTGCAGAAAATAAAGATGCGGTCGCCTTTTCGCTTCAAACGCGGCTGCTGCAAGTACAGAGAACAAAAGACGGGATCGCGCACAAAACATAAACGCGACGCAGAGGACAAAGTACGGTCGCGAATGGGCAACAAACACGGCCACTATTGAAAAATAGAGGCTCGGTCGTGTTTTCAACAGGCCCGGTTATTTAAAGTGCGGTCGCGTACAATTCTCTAACGCGACCACGAGCACTTGTTTACTCAAGGGCTGACAACAACATAAGAGTCCAGTCAGGGTGGCAAAAAAGAATACCCCAAACGCGATGTGGAGTCCAGGAGCTGAATATCAGGAAATCCCCAGGAAGACAACAGAAGGGGGCGTGGTTAAAGGTGAGAAGCCAAGCACCACCTTCATCTGTTGACCGGTATTTAAAGGTTAAGGGACCATGTAAAAACTCCTTCCTCCTTTTTAAGCATGGCAAGGGAATCTCGACAAAATGTCATATCTCTGCAGAAGATGCATCTCTAGTTCTCTTTAAAACCCCTTCGATGCTCATGACGAGCTCAGCTCGTCATGAACAATGGGAATCTATTTTGGTCAGCGCACAGGGTAAATTTGCACCGCACCGATGGTGTTAACAGTGGGGCCATTTAATAGTGCAGGAAGCTTGAGCCCTGACATCCTGTACCAAAGATACTACTACCTGCGGTGCAGACTCAAAGGCACAGATTAGTTGATGTTCCTGAATGCAATATTAAACATTTTAGCAGATCCATGGTCCTCCCTTGAGCACTGACTAACCCCATGGGTCTGATTACTTTTTCTTGTTGAGGTTTATAGACCCACTCGGCAACCTTCGCACCAATTCTGCCTTAGCCTCCAGTCGCATCAGCCACTACTCCGACTCCCAACACCGCCCCTGCCATCAGGATTGCTGCTGCTCCTGATGCTACCTCCTTTTGACCATGCTATTTTCAGCGTGGGTATCCCATCACTTCCCCAGTGCCACAGTTTACACCTCTTCCATCACAAATGACACTGCAGATTATTCCTCTGCTGACACCCCTACTAACAAACCTGTTGTCTCTTGTGGCTGGCTCACCTCTGCAGATGTTGTAACGTGCTTCACCGTAGTTTCTCTCTTTGATGGACTTGCATGTCGCTCCAGAGGAGGCACTTCAAGGTTAATGGAAGAAAGTAGGTTTTTCTTTGAGGACTCCGATTCTGAAGAATACCCCAGGGCTGATGATTGGGACAGCAATTTCAAGCCAGCAGACTTAACACCTCCCTGGAGTTTCAACTTTCATCCCGTACTGGGCTTCCTCCTCCACAGGTTACCTCCTATCACTCTGTTATTAGAAGGTCAGCTGAGATGTTAGACTTCCATCTACTGGTGTCCATTCAGTAGGGGACTTATACACTTCCTTTTCAAGCCTGGATAGGCTTTTTTGACTTCCAAGATGCTTATTTTCACATTTCATACTGCCCACATGTCACATTTTAAGGTGGCGTTTATTGGCTATACTTTTTTCAGAAAATATATGAAGAAACCAAACTGCCCTAGTTAATGGAATAATGTTTCCATCCTGGCCAAATCTTAAGGACACTTGCTCTCTCAGCCTACAATTAAAATTAAGGTTTGACAGGTGCTTCTTGTTAAGTATTTACTATGAGGGTTGATGAATTCAAAACTATTTACTGTTATCTGCATACTGATGGGGCGGGGCCTTTGATAAAACCTCTGGACAATGTTTTGCTGCCTTACCACATATTCATTAAGCAGTATTTGAGAAGATCAGGTCCTGCTGGAGTAGTGTAGTTCCTATATCCCTAATTGGCTGTGCGCATTGGAATAACATACACTATAGATTTGACATAGGACTGAGGTCAGTATGTCTCTATCGAGTATATTAAAGGTAATGGTGTGAGCCAGCTAACTCAGAGGGCACTAGAAACTTTCTAGAATAAATAAGAAGGGATTAGTCTCTGACAACCGGATAAACATGACAACTTTGTTTCCCCTGGAATCGGAACAATATCTTCAGAGTTGTGGAAATAATAGATAACTATTTCACTCAGTCAATCGTGCATGCTTAGTTTCTACAGAGTTGCATAGAAATAGATAGACAGGCATTTCAATAAAAGGGGTTTATTGAACAGTCTTATTTCTCATGCAAGAGATATGAAGGGCTACAATTGTTAGATAAAGTGCGAAGTATAACGAGTACAGCGTAAACAGTAATATGAAGTAATACTGTAATAGCATTGTCTTTTGCTATGACATATATAAAAATACATACATACATAAATAACACAGGCTAAAATACTCAACTGGTGCTTCTAAAATACGCATACCCCAGTGTACCTAACCTAGGTCTAGTACGAGGGAAGAAGTAGGTGCTGTCTTAGCATAGGTTTAGTTTTGCCAAGATTTGCCAAAGGTTTCTCTAGGTTCTAATCAGCTCCATACCTTAGAATGAGAGAGGTTGGTATCTCTTTCCTGGGACTCGATTTCCCAACACCCAGCAAGGGGAGTCAGAAACACTGGAGCCGGATTCTCGGCAGGAGGATGACAGCGTCTAGTCAGTGCATCAGCTGGGGAGATGGCTTCCTTCGGTACTTTCTGTGGGGAGCTGCGTCGTGCAAGTAGGTAGTCGAACTGCACCGAACCACACCATGCTTTTTCATAGCAAGTGAAGGTATATTTATACCTTCAAGGTGTTTAGGAATGCCAGTATTGACGTAAAAGTCGGGCATATGAACATCATGAATGAGCCCCTAAGGAATAGATGTTCATGCATAATAAATGAGTTCTTGGAGAAATCAATATCCAAGCAAGGGGGAAGTCCCTAATGGCTTAAGAGTCTAGTTTTCCAAGAACTCGTTGTGACGTAGTTGAACGGATGGAAGTAGCCATGCCTGTACTAGGGTAGCATGGATTATGTCTAAATAAGGCCTAGATTTCTATGCCTATATAAAGGCAATGTGGATTGGACCAATATAAGGGCATGAATCTGGAAACTCACACGAAATCTAAATCGATAGACAACACAACACCCGCTCCACTATCTTATGTACAACGGTACTAAATTCTAAACATAACCTATCTAAAATATATCTATACATTAAGTGCTGAAAACATGTCAAATGCATTGGTGCTGTACACATTAAAGCAATGTTTCATTCTTAGCAGATATTTACATTTGAATGCAATATGAATGAATTACAAAAAATATACATTTATGAAATGGCCCGTAAATACAGAAGAAAAAAGGTGCCGAAACCATTTCATGTCTGATTTACATAATCATTTGTTTATGGACAAGATCAAATACTGTCTCTGGAAGTGTTCAAATAATTTTTGTTCTCTATGAATAGTTCTACTATAAGCAATTACTTGTGCCAAAAAAATGAAAAATTAAAATTTGGAGAAAAAAAATTAATCATAGGAAAAAGTTGCAAAGATAGTACCTTGTTTTTGAAAAATGAAGGTAAAATTCAAAGTCTCAAGGTTCAACTCGACATATCCAATGATGTCTGCCCCACTGAGACAGTCCATCCACCCACACTCAAAAAAATATAATCAATGAAAAAATGTGTGGCGGAGAGGAAGGCACCTCACGGGCGAACAACCCTCGGGGAACTTGGCAGATGTTACGAATTCTATGCCCCTTTCTCATCATCGGTTGCCATTCCTTTTCCAAGAAGAAAATAGTGTCGAAAGCAAAAGGTGCGTGCAAAGAGGTGCTAGACAAGAAGCTAAATCAATAGCTCCCTGGTGTGACAAACACAAAAGAGAGAGGTAAAATCAACAGACACACTCATTATACAACTTTATTATTAACTCTGGTGTGTACTGGTGAATTAAAAAGGCTGGTAGCTTACTGTCGCATACCACTACCTGTCACCGACATGTTTCACTGCCCCGTCAATTTTTGGCAGATTCGTCAGGGTTTACCACTCGGTCACCGCACCAGTGTTGGAGAGGGGCAGACATCATTGGATATGTCGAGTTGAACCTTGCCCGGAATCTCCTGTTTTAAGTGACAAATAGTGGTTTGTTGTGGACAGTAAGACATTCGAGAATATACAACTTACCGTAAATTGAGAGGGGGTGTCTGAAATTAGTATAGTATCCAGACAACTATGTACTCATGTCTACTAGACGTATGCTAACCAACGTCCAGGGTACAGGGTTCTTTTGTTATTGAATTTGATTTTGGCTAACCCAAGGCAAGACGTCTGTTGGACAGTGTCATTCAAAAACATAATTTGCTCAGGGATGATACAGGCTCTAAACATAGCTTCTACCCCCTGTATCTGTCACTCTTTTGTACCCCAGACAGTGTTTGTCTTAATTCTGTCTTTTCAAAAGTCGAAGCCTAGTTTAGACAGTTGGGCAAAAAAGGCTACTAAATAAATCTGTTTGATATTCGTTAACATACTTTTCAGTCCTGTTTTGTTTACATTCTTAAAGTAAAATGATTCTGGATTGGATACATTGAACCCTGAAAAATATGGACATTTCATAGCAAATGTTTTTGAGCTACCCTTTGGTGGCGTGAGACAATGTTCCCATTGGTTATACATTAATACATTTCTCGAACTTGTAGATTTGTGCAAGAAATAATTACCATAATGGTTATAACAATACATTTGTTCATAGTATGAAGAACCTTCTAAATATTCATGATTTGTAAATCCAGCAGACCTTTCAAAATCTGACATTAAGTCTCGAAGTCACAATCATCAGAAAAGGTACTAGATGAAACAGTCACTTAATGAAATCTTGAATAAGTGGGCAATCTTCAACAGCTCCGATGGGCCAAAAATGTCATATTCTGTTTTGTCCCAAGCTGTACCATCTGGTATAGGAACGGCTGTGATGTTTACTGTTGACAAGTCTCTTTGTTCACAATGGGATGATTTCTGTGGCTTGAGGAGTAAGTTGACGTTCTTACTTGCTGTGTCCATTTTGACATATCTTCCATTTATCAGTATACCCAGAGTTATTACTAGAGTTAACCAAAGTAGAAGAAAGAATATTCCCAACACAATCCAAAGTTTAATCCATGGTGAAACCAGATAGGTCTTTTCCAGGTGATGAAAAAAGTCATTTGCTTGTTCTTTGAAAGTTCTTTTCAATGGCGTTGTGTCAGGCTCACTGGGATCCTCAAAAAATGTATCAAAGTTAATGAAATAGCCAGAGGCACTTCTGTCAATAGTTGGGATTGCATCTGAATTTGTTGAAATCGCTGGAACCACTTGATCACTTGTTACTTCATTGTAGACAGGTGCTACTTCATTGTAGACGGGTGTTTCATGACAAACCGTTATTTGGGTCTCAAGAGGTACAAGTTCCATAGCTTTTTTGCTTAGTCCTTCTATTCTCAGTGCAGATTACTCAATGGTGATGAGTCTCTCAGTTTGAACCTCTTGGATTGTAGCTAGAAGAGTGTGTCTTCTACATTGGCGGAGTCCACTTGGCCTACTGCTTAGTATCGGCCACATATTGGGGTTTTATCAGGTTGATGGACACAAATCTGGTCTCCTTTTTACCAGCAAGGGGCGACAGTAAAACTGTTCTTGATCCATGCATTGCTAGGACAGGTACTGGTTGTCTGTAAGAAGGCCCAAATTCCTTATTGTCCGCGATCTTTTCTCTGACTAGATCACCAAGCTTTGGATCCAGACAGGCCTTGCTGGGACGGTCAGTTTTTCCCCAGTTGGTGTTGGCTTCGGGAACACGTTGCTTTGTTTCGTTCTTAGATCGTTTAAGTCCTGTAAAACAGCCAAACGATCTTTGATATAAAATGTCTTTGTTTCCTCCACTGATGTATGACAATCAAGGTCCGAGATTAACATTCTTGTCCCAAAAAAGACCTCATATGGAGTGATACGCCATAGAGAACTTCTTGGCAAGTTATTAGGACTACTTTGGACATTTATTAAATGTTTGACCCACCCGTCACCCGAACCTAATACCCTAGCTGTTATAGATTGCTTTATGTCCTGGTTTTCTCTCCTCACAAATGAATTTCCCTCATGATGGAGTGGACTAGAATATCTCAATGCAACGTCCAAACTGGCCATGACCTCTTTGTTAGCTCGAGAGCTAAAAGCAGGACCCTGGTCAGAATGTAGCGTGCCAATTGCGAATGTGCCGATAAAGACTCGCAAATCTTTTATAACACTTCAAGCGTCAGCCGAGCGCTGAGGCCACATCCAAAGAAACCTAGAACATGAATCCACTGCGACCATGATATAATTACAGTGACCAACCCTTTGTAAGGGACCACAGTGGTCCAGGTAAACGCAAGCTAATGGTTTATCTGAAATTAACAGGGGCATCTGAGCAGGACGTTTCACAGTAGAGACCTTCATCTTCTGGCATATTTCACATTCCAAAACATAGTTTCGGGTTTGTTTCCAAATACATGGCCACCAGTATCTCTTTTTTTAATAATGATACTGTGGCCGAACACCTGCATGAGCAGAGGCGAGCACCTCATGTGCTGCTAGGATTAGTCCTAATCTATGTTCCATGTTTGGAATTACTCTATCCCCTGCTCCAGGGATTCAAGCAAACAGAACATTATTTGTATCAGTTATATATGAGTATTTGAGGGGAAACCCTTTAGGTGACACTGCCCCGCAGCCTTTGCATGTAGCAGTGACAGCCGGCATTATTTTGCTGTCTATTCCCGTTTTTGAACGAGTGATTGCAGCTATGGAAGCCGTTTGCATAGCTGCCTTTGCGGCTTCATCAGCCAATGAATTCACTTCAATGTGAACGCCTTCACGTTGATGACTCAGCGTAGAATTGACCGCGGGGAACTCCACTCTTTATTGCTGCCCTTTCTTATACGTCTGCGGTACCACCTTATGCAGCGAACATTCCCTTAATAGGCATCCCTACACCACAAGGAAGGCTCACGCGAAATAGACTTCAGGGATGGATGGATGGATGGATAGTGGGATAGATGAAGTGGGAGCCTTTTTTGGGGATGATGCTTTGCTGGATGACGAATCCTTCATGCAGATTACTGGAGCTCCCCCACGCCTATATCTGTTACACGCTAAGGTAACACATTATATTAGGACCACATGGGCACCACAAAGAATCAAACCCACACAACATGAACTAGTACACCTTTTATATTACATGGGACCTGGGGGCCACCTTGTGTGTTGGTTATACACAGGAATACGGGCTCTTGCAGCGATTCCGCTCATGACCCTTAGAACACGCTGGGCAGAGGACTCTGAAACTGAACTGACAGACAAAGCATGGAAGACCATACTAGAACATCCCAAAAGAGTGTCACGAAATGCTAGGCTTAAATGTATCCAGGCAATGGGGCTCCATAGATCATACCTCACCCCTAAGAAAATACATTGTATGTATCCGGACTCCCCGCATTGCTGCCCTCGCTGTAGAGGGGATGAAGCGGATTTTATACACATGATGTGGTCTTGCCCACGATTGCGGGGATACTTGGCCCAGGTCCGCCGAGCGCTCACTACTGTAACACAACTGCCGGTTCCTGACGAGGCCCTACCCTGCCTTGTGGGATTACGTAGACGGTCAGGGAAACAGAAAGTTACGCTAAAATTCCTGGGCCTTGCACTCATTTTAGCGATCAGGGTCATAACGATGAGATGGAAGTCCCCCAGATCCCCCGTAGCGGCTACATGGCAGACGGATTTAGTGCAGTGGGGTCGGGCGGAGGGAGCGGCCCTTCGGAGGGAGGAGGAGAGAGGACTACGGAAACAACCCATAGCATTAGAGTGGGAGGCCATGCTGATCGAACTAGAAACGCTCGACTTAGCCCCAACACAGGTGAATGAGTCCCAATAATATGCATGAGCCTGCAGGTACTCTTAATTGAAGGGCCCTTTCAGCGAAAACGGATGAATTGATTTTGGTGCACATACCCTATAGTCTGATAACCACCGGAGACTTCCCAGGAGTAGTAGAAATGCTGGGAACGGATTGACCAGGAGTGGGAGAGGGTGGGTTAGGGAGGGTTTGGGTAGAGGGTTTTATGTGTTTCTGTTTAACTATATAAAATGTAAATTACTACATTAATATTCAAATAGTATTGAAATACTCTTCAAACGATATGTTGGGTTTATTTATTTATTTATCGAATTTATTAAGCGCGACAGCTACCCAAAAAGGGTTTCCCGGCGCTGGACAGGCAGGGCGCTTGAAAGACACCAGACTCAGAGATTTTCAGGAGCATTTAAAGGTGGAACTTTATTGGTGGAAAAGCCATGTCTTAATGGCCTTGCGAAAACGGGCATAGTGGTTTTCAGTCCGTATATTCGCAGGCAGAGAGTTCCAAAGTGTGGGGCCTATGTAGGCAAAAGACCGGCCACCCATTCTAGCAAGTCTAGTTCTGGGCACAGAAAAATATGCCAGAGAAGAAGAATGGAGGGTTCGTGGAGGATTGTATGTATTAACAAGGGAATGAAGGTAGCGGGGAGCTGTACCAGCTTTGATCCTAAACATGTAGCTCAGGGTTTTATGACTATGATGCTCTGTTTATTTTTTGACAATTTACCTTGTACTGCACATGAGATACTGATATGTTTGTCGTATAATGGGGAGAGATATAAATAAAAAAAGACTCAAGATTGCATGACCCTGTTATCATCAATGGCAAATTTGCAGTCGATAATAAAGAGTGTTAAAAAAAAATGACTCCGCATGTGTATCACGTGAGTGTTTTGTAGTCCTTCTCGCAACTGAACTACTTATTCCCAAAGCGTTTTACGCTTGATTGTGCCACCTTTTGCATCTTTGAACTCGTTTTGAACCCAATTCTGTAAATATTCATTGAAAGATTGGACACACTAGAAAGAATCGCACACTATAAGTGTGGGGAATTCTCGATCCTTATATTGAAGTGCCATTTTGAATGCTTGTAGTTCAGCTCGCTGAACTGTACAATCTCCTAGAGATTGCGTTTTTGTGACTATAGGTCGGAATTTACCATCGCCATACGACCTTTAACGATCGTGCATGCAGCACTATAAGCTTATTTACCCCCCGTAGCGAGTTGTGCTGATCCGTCAGTATAAACTATACAGTCATACTGGTCAAGAGTCAGAATTTCAGTAGGCAGAGAACATTGGTTGATTTTTTTTAACTGGATTTTATGGTGAGGTGAGTCCTCATCCCATCCAAAATGATTATTGTATAATGCTGGGGCTTGGACAACTGCTCATTTCCTGGCATAAGTATATTTTAAGTATATTGGAATATGATTAGAGAAGGCTGGCATAATGATGTCTTCGCCATGTGGGCACTCCCTGACAAATTCTGGTGGCCAGTCGTTTTCAGCTACTAGTATGTCATAACCCTTAGAAAGTCGCTCCCAAAAGAGTGCTCTCACTTTTCTCGGTATGTCTCCCTCCATCCGGAGTGTTATTTCATATAACCTATGTGGATAGCTAACCCTGGTATCTGCAGTTTCAACTTGAATGTCTTCATTCAAGTCCACTGTTTCCAGAAGACCCTTCAGGTTCTGGCGAGCTATCATTACTTCTGCTGCGCTGTCCAACATTGTCTGAGCCCATTTTCCGTTCATGAGTTGTGCCCTCAAGATCCTCGACATGTCTGATTTTAGACCTGCTACCTTCTTTTTAGTGAATTGAGGTTTTTTGTTCTTCTGAATGTGTTGATCGACTTCACACATTCTTCCTTGTTTTGTGACCGTCCTCTTCTTTTGGATTTCTGTGACAGTCTGAAAGGTTCGAGAGGAACACGTATCAGTATCTTGATATTTGTCCGTTTTTTTTTCAAATTATCCCTATTCCTGAGGTTGTACCTCCTTTCAGAGGGGTCCTTTTGAGGAGACCCACCTCTGGAATGAGAACTCTTCTCTTTAGAAGTTTGTTTGCTATTTCCCACTTCTTTTTAGAACGAGTAAGAGTGTTTTTAGTAAAAACTTTTTCAGGATTTTCAGAAAGTTGGGGTTTCACTGGTTTACCACCCAAACTGTCTCTGCCTAATTCTTCACAGGATTTTTCAATTATTCTCCCTAGTTCTTGTGGTTGCTAAGTTGCGTCAAATTCCCTCAACTTCTGGCGGATCACCACTGATGCTGCTTCTCCTTTAATATTAGACAATATTATTATAGAGATCTATTTGAAATCATTCAGTAATTTCATACCTAAATTTAGAGCAGGTTCTGACCGGTATTCGTTTTGAATCTGTTTCAGGACATCCGGTATTACCACCATAGACAGAACACTATGTGTTTTAGTGTAGATTGCAGCGAAGACTATAGCCCAAGTGATGCAGTCCTCCAGATGTGGTGTGATCCCCATTGGTAAACAGATTGTTAAAATTGTGTTTTTCATGAGGGCTAGTATTAGGAAATACCACTTCGATCGGAGTAATATTTTAAGCTATCCAGAAAGAAATTCACGTTTTGTGGGTAATTAACCCATGACTGCGTGTAAAGTCTGTGGTGTCATTTTTAATGTATTCTCCTGGTGAGAGGTTTGTTGTGGAATAACTATTCTAGGTTGGACTGTACGAGTCAGCATGACATATTGGACCAATTGTCTGTAGATTTTGATTAACTCTTTGAGTTTAGCTAGTAATTCTACAGCTGACATGTCGTTAATGTCTGGATGTGGTGTATAGCCAGCTAAAATCTGCCATGTTGCTCCTGGTGTACCTAGTGGCCCGAGCCTGGTAATGTGATTTAAATGATTTAGGGCGCTGTTTACCAGCGCTCATGCTCCTGGCAAGTGAGTGGAATTTCAATATCCCCGAAAGGAATATATTCCTCTGGTGGATCATCTTCTTTGTAGAAGTGAAACATACGTGTTACTGGATTTGCTTCTGGGAAGACTTATCGATGAATACAATACCCCTGTCTGGTGATATTCATGTTCCTCTATCACAAAAACTGCTCTACCACCTCTTGATGATAGGCATGTTTTTTAAGTGTTATAGTGATGGCTTTCCTTAAATTTTGAGAATTGTTACAGCATTTGCATCATTTTCTTGAAAACCTGTATAGTTAAAAGCTGCATCAGCTGTATCAGATGCAGCTCCACCAGTTTCGGTGTTATCCCCGTGTAGGGACATTTTGTTTAATTAAAATTGCAGAGCAAGTTTCAAGGGAACAAAGATAAGGTGCGCAATATTTTGGAACACTGTATCCTTCAATGTTGAACAAACCAAAAAGCTAATACATAGGATTTTTTGTCCTACTCCGCTATGGCGGATATTATCCCTTCCCCACTCCAGTCGTCTATTGGAGTATTATGAGCAGGGGGTCTCTGAGAAAAGCAGGACTGAGTTACTTCATTATCTAGCGTTAAATTAGTTCATTACCAAACAATTGGGCGCCATGTAGTGTAGTTCCTATATCCCTAATAGGCTCTGCGTATTGGAATAACATACACTATAGATATGACATAGGAATGAGGTCAGTATGTCTCTATCGAGTATATTAAACTTAATTGTGTGTGCCAGCTAACTCTGAGGCCACTAGAAACTTTCTCAAATAAACAAGAAGGGATTAGTCTCTGACAACCGCATAAACATGACATCTTTGTTTCCCCTGGAATCGGAACAATGTATTCAGAGTCGTGGAAACAGTCTCAATCCGATTCAGCGGGAAGGGCCTTTGTTGCTACTGGAGACAGCGGTTACCAGAGGGCGCGGTTGCGGCGCGACCAGGCTGCGAGACCCGGAGGGGTCTGAGCATGCACAGCCTAGCCACGCCTGCGGATGCCAAGCCTGTATTCTCTCGAAGTGTAACACAGATGATGGTGAGGAGAGTTGAGTAGTGATGATCAATGGCCATGCCACACAGTGTGTATAAATACAACAGCACGTGGAGTGGTCATCAACCAGACCTCGTCCATCCCACCCCTATCCGGCTAGCATGGACCATGCCTAAATTCGGACTAAATTTCAATGCCTATTTAAGGGCAATGTCGATTGTACCTATATAAGGGCATGAATCGGGAAATTCATATGGAATCTAAATCTATACACAACAGTGGATCCCGATTAACACATGTAGGACAGTTATTTTTCAGTGGATCCTTTCCTGCATGAACTGTGACCTCAGTAAAGAAGTACCTACCATGCCTCCTACATAGGCATTAGCTGCATTCAGTAGTGTATGATCCATTATAACGACTGCAGTTAGCAGCAAATTTTTCATTGATTGCAGGAGATACTACACCATAACACTCCAGGACAGCATACAGATTTGTAGATGGACAAGGATGATTATGCTGCTGCTATGTGACACAAATTGACATCATCAAAATCCACTTACTATTTTCTTAAGACGTAATCGGTACTGGATTTTTGTCTAAATTGGCTTGCTTGTGATGCAGCAGCATGGTAAACCTTCCTTGCACCTCACTCAGATTTCTATGTAGAAAATTGCATACAAAAATACCAAGGCTATACTTCTGACTAAATAGAATGGGATACGTTTTTCATTGTAGCTACAAAATTGCATTTATAGATCTAGTGAACAGACTATGAAGTTTTGCAAGTGACGACACACCAAACAAATTCTAACCCTATTTAAATTAATCTACCAGTCTTTTCTCATTTCTTGCCATGGTAAAGTGCACTTTGGGATCCTGCAGATAAGCGGTTGGCATTCACCATCACACAGAATCCCTCTCTCCGCTTCCCAGTATTACATCAGCCCTTTATTACCTCCACATCCCTCCTTCCTTCCTACAACAACATGGCATTTTAAGAAAATGGAAGGTGCACCAGGAAAGGAGTCCAAACGTTAATAAGGAAGTCATTTAAGTTTCTTTTATTCTTTATAATAAAGCAAGTAGTCAGACCTCAGCCAACGCGATTCGTTCTTTACAAAGGAACTTCTTCAAGACTGAAACAATTGACATGAGACAGCACATAAATATACACAAGTACATATAATAAAAACCACATAAATACACAAAGAAAACTACATCACATGTATAAGTACAAATAACACCAAACACATAACAAAAAAGATAAATATAGATGAAAATATGCATCTACAACTTATATTTGGAGCAAATACTTATGACACCATACTTTTTTAAACTTAGTACCGTGAAATCTGAAATATGAGCCAAACCCTAATATAGAACAGATTTAATGAATCAATATAGAAAATACCACAAAGTGCACACATCCTCAGTAAAACAAAATCCAACGTACCATAAACAACATATTACATACACACTTATATACATAAATTCATTAAAAAAATATATATATATTTTGTATAAAGAGAATAATAAATATTAGGAAAGGAGTAGAAAGATAGTAAAGATTTTAGGGGGAAATTGGAAGAACAAGAGGGGGGATGCAAAAAAGAGGAAATCCTCACAAAGAAACAAAAATCTCAGGCTTGTTATAGAGCCATATTTAATTTTAATACCGTATCTAAGTCTGAAAAAGGCGGAACAATATATGCATATATGAGGAGGTAGAACATGAAGGAAAAGCCGAAGATATTATCAAACAAATGACAGTCAACAATTTGCAAACAAATAAAAATATAAGATTTTCACCAATATTGGTAATTGCCAGTGGTCCTATAGAGTTCAAATCACGGAGGAATATTAATCGAATCCCTCCTGGAAAAGCCTCAGTAAGAGTTCCAAAGTATTGAAAGCAATTACAGCAGTCTTAAAGTCAAAGCACCAAAAGTCACTTTATAACAGAATATATATAAATGGGCAATGATGATTTAAATCCTCCCAAAAGGAGGTACAAAGGCAGAAGGCCTAGCAACTTGACAGAAAGCTGTGAATCGGGTATAATCGCCTCTATCAATAGTTTTAGAGGGTAATTTCGTAGTGTGAGTCAGATGATATGTCGCAGGGAATCCCATCTGGAGGCCTCGTAGTCCGTTCCAGTCGATCGATTCCAGCCCAAACTATCTAAAGATGCAAATGATATAAATTATACCAATTTAAATCGTCATAAGTAGTTCTAGTATATCTCGAAGAGAATAGATACAATGTATACATGGCCTCAATCTGCGCCGAGAAGGGGAAATTCAAAAAGCTGGCGCGTACTTTAAATGAAGGGGAAATTCAAAAAGCTGGCTCTTACCTGAAAGGTTTAAAAACGTCTAATTAAGTGTCATAGACCACAATCCTATCTTGGCATCCTTATCATGTCAATTTGATTGCCTGGATGCACGATCTCAATATGTGCGTGCTCAGAATACAGCAAGAAGCCTGCGCGCACATACATATATTACATGAGGCATGTTCAATATCCTACACCCGAACCCCATGCATGCATCTTTGTCACCATGAAAATAGTATTGTCTGGTATACGATCTGACATAGTCCAGAAAGGTAAAAAAACTAATAGCACCACCCAAGAAATAACAACTATGCATACAGGGCGCATATGCCTGAAAATCTAATATTGCGATGGAGGTAATGCGGGGGTTTAGCAATTCGTATCAAGCAGCTTACCTACAGGGTCCCGGAAACGTGGAAGGCAGGTGTGCCTCACAAGGTGTAACTGAACGCCATCAAGTATCGAAAATTTAAAACCTCGCTGCAGTGTGGCATTCAGACAGAAGTGCGTCACAACTATAAGTGGATACCAAGATACTGTTCAATTCCGGGCGCCATATTGGAATGATAGGTATCCTAACTTGAAGCCTACGATGTGCCTGCTGTGCAAATTTAAGAAAGGAAAATGAATGGAATCATTGAACGAAGGAAAACTAAAGGTCAAAATAAAATAAAAGGTAGGATGATTTAAACAATGTTTCAACACCGGGCACCCGACTAAATCCAACACGATCTCCATTTCAGTGTGTGATGTAAGCTCATAACAGGCTCCGTTACCTGAAACGGGGTCCATGGTTGCAACGCTGGTCTGTGGATGCCATCTTGAAATGGCACGTCACTACACCTAATGTTCATAGATAACAAGTAAGTATAACCCTGGTTAGAATCTAGCACAACTGCTGTAAAAAAAAAAAATAATAATAAAATAGTCGGACAATAAAACACCATTTAGTTGGAAAGTAATGAATAGTGTCCTCCTTAGAAGACATGCGTGGCTACGCATTTCAGGATTTAAGCAGGAGGTGCAAACAACCATCTTAAATCAGCCATTCCACCAACAACAATTGTTTGGTCTAGAGGTAGACACTGCACTTGAGAAAATTAAGAAAGACACTGATACAGCCAAATCTATGGGAGCTCTGCAGTCCATTGAAGCACAAGGCTCCTTTTGTTGCTCCTTTCACAGATGAGGCTCCAAACAAGCTGGAGCCGAAAATTCAGCTCCCTTTAAAAACAATACACAAACATCCTCCAATAGAGGATATTTTAGAGGAGGCTGCAGAGGTAATAAGAACACGGGAAAAGGTCGAGGTAATAACAACAATCGAACCTCCTCTACTACTAAACAGTGACTTCCTTCAGCTCCCCCAACAGCATTCCACTCCTGTAGGGGGGTGATTAACACAGTTCCTACCTGTCTAAAATTTCATCACAACAGACAAGTGGGTAAGACAGATTATCCAGTATGGTTACTGCCTAGAGCTTACAGCTACCACTCCACATATACCAACCCAGACAGCGTCCAATGTCCACAGAACATCTAATGCTGCTCCAACAAGAAGTTCTCTCATTGCTGCAAAAAGATGCAATAGTTAGTTCAGTTGCAACATCAAGGAAAAGGGGTTTACTTACTCTACTTCCTAATACCCAAAAAGGACGGGACACTAAGACCAATTCTAGACCTAAGGCCTCTCAATCTGTATATACACTCAGATCATTTTCGCATGATCACTTTACATCAAGTGCTCCCATTGTTACAACAAGGCGATTTCCTCACCACACTAGACCTCAAGGACGCCTACTTTCACATTCCCATACATCCTTCTCACAGGAAGTATCTCAGGTTTGTGCTAGAAGGACAACACTGTCAGTTCAAAGTCCTTCCATTCGGGGTAACAACTGCACCACGAGTGTTTACAAAGTGCCTAGCAGTAGTAGCAGCACATCTCAGAAGACAACATATCCACGTCTTCCCATACTTAGACGATTGGCTCATAAAAGCCAAGTCATTCAACCAGTGTGTTCAACACACCTCAAACAATTCAAACACTCCACAACTTGGGGTTTACAATAAACCACACCAAGTCACATCTACAGCCCTCTCATGTACATCAATACCTAGGGGCTACCATAAACACCAATACAGCTCTAGCTTATCCCAGTCCAGCCAGGATTCAGAGCATTCAAGCCTAAGTCACAAAGTTTCAAAACCAACACTCTCTCCCAGCCAGAGTGTTCATGCAATTAATAAGCATGATGGCATCTTGCATTTTTGTTGTTCCATATGCAAGACTGCAGATGCGCCCATTGCAGGAATGTCTAGCACATCAGTGGAATCAGGCACAAGGACAACTTACAGACCTGGTGTTGGTGGACAGCCGCACACATCGCTCTCTGCAGTGGTGGAACACCAAAAACTTGTCCAGAGGGCGGCCGTTCCTCGAGCCTGTTCCACAGATAGTACTGACAACAGACGAATCCCTGACAGGATGGGGAGCTCATCTGCTCCACCACACAACTCGGGGAAGATGGACCGCTCAACAAAAGGTGCTTCACATCAATCACCTAGAGCTGCTAGCAATTTTCCTAGCACTGAAGTCCTTCCAAGTACATATATGGAACAAAGCTGTCTTGATCCGGACGGACAACATGACAGCCATGTACTACATTCAAAAACAAGGAGGCACACATTCCATGCAGCTGTCCCAGCTCGCACAAAACATTTGGAGATGGGCCATTCCACAAAAGATATATCTGTATGCAGAACACTTTCCAGGAGTTCACAATCAGATAGCCGATCTGTTAAGTCGACAGACACAACAGATTCACGAATGGGAACTATATCTGCAAGTTCTTCAACCATTTTTTCACAAGTGGGGTCATCCAGACATAGACCTGTTTGCCACACACAAGAACGCTAAATGCCCAACCTTCGCCGCCAGGTTTCCACACCTGCGGTCCAAGGTCAATGCAATATGGATGAACTGGTCAGGCAGATTTGTGTACGCTTTTCCTCCAATCCACCAATACCACTAGTAGTACGCAAGGTCAGACAACAGTCTCTCAAATTGATCCTGGTAGCTCCCACATGGGCACACCAACCGTGGTTCACCACACTGCTAGAACTCTCTCTAGTTCCACACAAAAGCTATGTCTGACACTATCCATGCTAACGCAGAACTATGGAGACATCAGACATCCAGATCCAAGTCAACTGAATCTGGCGATCTGGCTCCTGAAGTCTTAGAGTTTGGTTACCTTAACCTGCCACCAGACTGTATGAATATCATTAAAGAAGCCAGAAGTCCTACTACTAGAGCTTGCTATGCTGCATAATGGAAGAGATTTGCCATTTACTGCACTAATAATCAAATTGATCCTCTAGATGCTTCCAACCAAAATATCATCCCTTACCTTCTCCATTTGCAAAGATGTATTCTAGTATATTCATCTATAGGTTTACATCTTGCAGCCATTGCAGCATATCTACAAAACAGACAACATATGTCGTTATTTAGAGTACCTGCAATCAACACTTTTATGGAAGGATTAAAGAGAATCATTTCTCCTAGGTTACCAACCTCTCCAGTGTGGAACCTAAACATTGTTCTTACCCGGCTCATGGGGCCCCCTTTTGAACCTTTACATAAGTGTGAACTGCAATTTCTCACATGGAAGACCGCTTTCCTTATTGCTATTACCTCTCTTAGGAGAGTTAGTGAGATTCAAGCTTTCACTATACAAGAACCATTTTTACATTTACACAGTAACTAGGTGGTTCTACGGACTAATCCTAAATTCCTTCCTAAAGTAATTACTCCTTTTCATCTAAATCAATCAGTAGAGTTACCAGTGTTTTTTCAAAACCCAGACTCTGTAGCAGAAAGAGCTCTACACACACAAGATGTAAAAAGAGCTCTTCTCTATTACATTGATAGGACCAAATCCTTTCGGAAAACAAAGCAACTGTTTGTAGCTTTCTCTCCACCACTTAAAGGCAACCCCATTTCTAAAGCGGGAATTGCAAGGTGGATTGTAAAATGTATACAGATATGCTATCACAAAGCAAAACGTACATTAACAGTTCCTTCCGGAGCGCACTTCACACGCAAACTAGGAGCCTCTATGGCTTTCTTAGGGAACATTCCACTAGAAGACATCTGCAAGGCAGCAACATGGTCTACAACACACACCTTCACTAAACACTATTGTGTTGATGTGCAAGCTAAGCAGCAAGCTGCAGTAGGCCAAGCTGTCCTCTAAACTCTCTTTCAAACTACTGCAACAGATACAGGTGACCACCGCTAGGGGAGACACTGCTGTATAATCGATGCACAGTGGAAGATCTGCAGCTCATATGCCTCGAACGGAAAATGCTACTTACTAGTATGCATCTGTTCTTGGCTTGTAGAGATGCAGATTCTTAAACACCATCCCGCCTCCCCGGGACCTGTATCTGTTCCAGCTCTGTCTTAATTAGATATACATGCATGGACATCCCTTCTTTATTTCTACTAACTCCATCATGGCGAAAAACAATCTAAGGATGGAGCCGATGCCCATGCGCACTATCGTCCAAGCTAGGAGTCACTTATCTCGTGACTACAAATACTTCTTCCAAGACGACAACAACATGCAATCATCCGAGCCCAAAACCAGGTGGCGATCTTATGCACAGTGTAAGAATCTGCTGCTCTACATGCCAAGAACAGATGCATACTGGTAATTAGCATTTTCCTTCTTTGCAATCAACACAGACCCCCTAACTTATATGCTTTGTATATCACGAGAGTCCCAATGGAGATATCGGATCAAACCAATATTAAACACGAACTTACCACTTTCCCGTCTCCACTCACTCCATTGATGGACAACCCGGACTTCACCCCGGGTATGGACACGATAGCTTTTGCGAGGTGCTGGCCCTCTGGGTGTCGATACCTCTACCACATGTATCCCGCAGAGGGAGTTATCCCTTTTTACCAATTCAAACAAGAATATGGGTTGCCTGAGACGGAGAGACATCGATATCTGCAAGCGCAATATTTGGCGCTCAGTGACCAAGTCCGTTCCATGGCTGATAGGCGCCTTCTTCCCTATGAGCACTGGCTTATTACACGCAAAACAGACAAAAAGCTAATATCCGATTTATACCAGATGCTACAGGCCGGATTTGCTCACACTTATAGCTCTGGAAGGGCGCGATGAAGGAGGGATCTAGGCAGGACACTCAGTCATAAAGAGTGGGAAGGCAGACACTATAGAGCACGTCATTCCGCCTATCACATGGGACTCACTGACACCCTCACAAAGATAGCAACCTACTGCTATTATACTCCTGAACGTATCCATGCCATGGACCACACTAGAGAAGCCACATGTTGGCGGGGCTGTGGACAAGTAGGCACATTGGTACACCTACTGTGGGACTGCGCTCACTTCCAATCCTATTGTAAACAAGTACTAGATGAAGTAGATACACATTTTGACTCAGAAATTCCACGACTTCCCTCATATGTCCTTCTGGGCCTCCCAAATCCTTTGACCTATTCATTGCGCTTTCGCCGAGGCCGCAAGATAGCGATTGCTTTGGACACAGCAATGCAAAATATACTCGCACTCTGGCGTACTGCCCCCATCCCAAACTTCACAGGCTGGTTACACCGCTTGTGGCAGGTACTTGGTATGGAGAAGCTAACATTGACCATGGCAGGGGAGGGATCCAAATATATCGAACTGTGGCAACCCTTTTTGTCCCTGCTAGCCTCTGAATTTCAGGAAATTACTTGCCCCTGATAATTCTGCTTACTGCGCCTCTCTGATACGAAACAGATGACATAGGAATGGAGAACATGAATAGCCTAGATAGGTTAGGTGGTGGACTTGGAACACGGGTGGTGGGCGGGAAGGGGAAAGGGAAGAGTTTAGTGGTTTTCGTACTGCTCTGTTTTTTCTTGTCATTTATAGTATATGCAAGGCTTCTTTACATTGGCACTGACCCATTTTAGCACTGACTGGCTTAGCTTGTCCTTTTCGGGTCATGGATTTAGCAATGTTAAAGGATGCAATGGCTAAACCTGCATGTATGTTTTTTGTATATGCTAAAAAAATTCAATAAAAAGATTTAATACTAAAAATCCATCTTTTTCTACTTTTATTTGTATTAACATAGGTTTTGATGTTAAAGTCAATTATTGGGAATCTCTGTTTTCAACATTATTGCAGCTCTAGAGCTGTCCTCTACTGCTTAGTTCTCTCTGTAATCTAGGACCAACTATGTAGTTGTGCTTTCAAAAACTATTAAACAACTGAAGGAAAAAGATTGACGCCTTAACCGCGGCGGTTTTTCCGCCGTGGTGCGGGCGTTCTAAAGGGTGGGCGAGGCTGCGTCAGCCGTTGGCCGACGGAGCACGGAAGGGGTTAAATGATCATAAAAAGGCATGAATCATTTTTTATAGTACGAACACCCAAGTATGTATTTCCACGTCCTCCAGTTCTCTCTCCTGCTTTTGAACTACCTGGTACATTTGTTGTTTCTAGCGTTTACAGAAAGCTAATGATTTTGTGATGCTTTAATATGGTAGGTTTAATAACGGAATGCTCAATTTATGTTGGATGTCGCTTAAGCAGAGTCTGGTTTTCAGACAAGTTTTGGCATAATTACCAAGGAATTAGTTTATCCGTGTGGAGGGAATAAAAAAAAACTGTGCCTGAATATAAATCTGTTAGTAGAAGACATAACATTGATGCTCATTTTATCATTTACAATTTTAATATGAAAGGTGATGGTATGTCTTATTCCCTCCAGACATCCAAAGTTACAGGCCAAGTGTTAAATTAAATAGTAAGTCTTATTTTAACCTTACGATTCAGAAAAGGGGGTGGTGATGAACAGAGTGTCTGAATTAAGCAGACCACTCTTACCCAGTCCAAGGATCAGGGCTTGATCCATCACCGTTCTTTATCTCACTGCACCATCCCAGCTCAGAACCTGGCTATATGCAAATCAGTGTGTCCCTGGCCCAGTGCATCATGGGAACAGGGCAGACTAAACTACCAAGCCAATTCTTCACCAGAAAGGAGACAAGCTACCGGGGACCGGTTTCTGGCATTTCAGCCGTCTTCGGCCCGGCTTGCTTGAATCCTGATGGTGCAGTGAGAAAGGGACTCATGTCTGAGTATACCCTGCCACACCTATAGTGGCCAAAAACGATTCGAAAAAGGGGGTGGTGATGAACAGAGTGTCTGAATTAAGCAGACCACTCTTACCCAGTCCAAGGATCAGGGCGTGATCCATCACCGTTCTTTATCTCACTGCACCATCCCAGCTCAGAACCTGGCTATATGCAAATCAAAATGTAACCTTACAGCATGAGAGCTCTGTTAATGTTTCTACCTGTTCTTGGTTGTAATGCGAACTTATTGAATGGCTGTCATCAAACAATATAGCATATAAAGTTTATAGATGATTTGAAAGGTTAAATAGAACATTTTCTCTTTTCAGAGTTTTCAGATGCTTCCTGAACATCGAAAGGCCATTGCAAAATTTACAAAACCACAACATGCTTCATTATTTCAACAAAAGTTCCACAGGTAAAGACATTAGATTCTTTGGTTGACTTTTATCACCCCTTCTAAATGACATTCTCTAGCAGTGCAGTGTTTTCCTAACCTACTGACTCGCTAAGCAGTATTGATTCCAGAATTAAAGCGCCTCCCTCTTTTGTTAGAGGAGTGAGCAAAGGGATTGTTCTTCTCACACTATTGCTGAACATTTAGCTTGTAATTTTTTCTGAGGCTCTCATGCTATGTAGTACTGACACATTTACTTGTATTCTGGGTCATAGGTTTGCTTGACAAAGGTTCTCAATATTTGTGTTAGTTATTGATCTGATCATTCACCTGTAATCTTGAATGTTGTCCTGGATAGTAAGGTGTGAAAGATTAAGGATATCACACTGTTAATCGAATAGCATTCCTCTTTGGTGTTGATCCATTCTCACACAACCTCTGCAGTTCAAGGGTCATTAAAATACTGGTAAGTATTCATAAGTATAGACTTAAAAATGTTCTTAACCTGTTCTATAAATACATACTTAAATGGTGGTTGTGGTAGTTTCCCACTGATGTCCTAGGCTCTGTCTTACTATGGCTCTGCAAACTAGGACAAGTACCAACCTTTCTGCCTTTGACTCTCAAAGTAGCGAGTGCAAGCATTCAAAGGCTTCTGTAGGAGGCAGTGTAGGGGGCTAGAGCTCAAAATTCAACAGTCAAAATTGCTTTTATCAAACAGCAGAGCTAAATACTCCACAATCTAATGTATGAGTTATATACGGTTGTCATGGATTGTATTCTAACATTCACACTCTACCCACTACTTTTTCATGATAACCTTCTTTTATGGTCATCATCCTGCTGTGACAGTCCCCAGTACACTACTGTCTACGTCAGGGATATTAGCCTGATGCAGATGTTATCACTGGTTCAGGGCAACTCATGTCTTTAAGCTATTAAGCTGCAGAACCACTGTGTGTCTCAGTCACTTGCCACAGGTGCTGTAGAAACCCTGTGGTTTTCCTACTGATCACTCATGGTAGTCTGGGATGTGCGGTGCATGTTGGTTGTACTCAAGCCCTCTTGCGACAAGGTCCTCAGAGTAAACGTGTTAGATGGAACAGCTCATCAGTACCCATGTTCAGCATTTTAGATGCAGACAGGTGTCAGCAGCAGCAGTTGCAACCTCCAGGCACACACTACTTTAGTGCTATGCCAGGGCCAAAATAAGTGAGGATTCCAATGTTACTTGTATTTGGCACTTAAGGCATGGTTACATGCCTATTTACCATGCTGGGGGCATTCCCATTCCTACAAAATACATATACATATATATTTTCCCTGACAAATAAAAAATACATTTAAATATCAGTCATGGTTCAGTTAACACAAAACTGAAAAAGCACAGAATTTTGCCACATATGGTGTGCACACACAATACAGTTGTGACTCCTGAAGTTGTGGCTTCGATTTAGTAACAGTTTTTGCAAATATTTGGGTGGAAGTGAGATTCTTGGTGGGGTCTTTCTCACCATGTGCCTCTAAGAACTTACTATAATTTGGCTCCTTTTCTTTGATGTACTGATGAATTTCCATATAAAAAACAGAATAACCCTGTTTGATCTTTGCTCCTTTAATTACAAACATCTTTAACCTTGGTGCTTACGTACACAACAAACAATATCGCCCTTTTTGTTTGTGCGTCCTGAAACATTGTGTTGTGTTATTTATTTGTACACAGTGGGCCAAAATCACGTATAGGTTTACTATTTAGTGGTAATGTTCGAGGAACCAGTGGCGTTGGTGGGAAACTGTGAAATATTTGTTACTTGGATTCTCATTACAAGTGGCCCTGTGTTTGAGCCAGCATTTGTCAGACCTGCTAAAATCTGATTCTGCTAGGATTGTGAACTCGAAAAAGTGAAATAAAATACCATTTCATCTCTGAACTCACTTATTCCGGTTATTATTTAGCGTTACCACAGACCCATTACAATTAAATGGGCCATTCCTAATGAGGGTCTAAATGTTGGATATTTAAGCAAATTTAAGGATGTGTTTGGAATTGACATGCTAATACAAAACATATACCCCAAAAGGGTAAAAGAATTGTAATTCACAAAATAGATATTTAAAGTTACTATAGCCCCAAAAGTGTAAAAACAGCCTCTGTGTACTAATTTTCAGCCTTGGAGTAAGTCAAGAAACACACATGGCCAGTAGTAGTGCAACACACTCCGATAGGAAACATTATCAGAAGGGAATTAAAATAACACCCCTCAAGAACTAATGTTAAATACTTTAAATTAGTTTTTGAGATTAAAAAATGTTTAGTTACTAAAGGTTTTCTTAACTATTATTATTAAACTTAATTAAAAAATAATCTTTGTGTAAAATATTTTTGACTTTAGTACAAATATAATTAAACACAAGTGAACTAACTAAATAAAAATAAAGATGATGTGAGGGTGACGTTTCAGTTGGTTAAAAATATTTATGCATTTATTCAATGTATCAAAATTATATCAATATTTAATATACATTTAATTTGAGTTATTATGGTGCACAATTTTATTATTTCCAGGTTGATAAATATTTTACATTGTTTTACCTTAATATATTCCAAATTAAACTTTGAAATTTCCTATACTTTCCCCACAGTGAGATCCCCACGCACAGGTGAAATGTTACTAGTAGTAACATAGCACTCACCAGTTCTATTGTAGGAGTCTCAACTTCTTTGTTTGTGGGGATGTGGACACACAAGTCTGCACCCAGATGTAAGTCTCCTCTCAGAAATGGTGAATAACAAAACAATGAAGAGTTACACCTTGCTGTAGGAGTAAATACACACGTGTAAATATATTTTTTTATTTACCTTTGAAAATCAGGCCCATTTATTACAATGATTTTGAAAATTCGCTTTTAGTGAAAGTTCATCACTTTTAACCCACTACAGCCTTCAGCTTGCCACCATCCGCATCACTGTGAAATTGACCATCATGAAAAGATGGTGCAATGAAGGTTATATGTCAAGTGTTGACTCTTCCATTCAGCTTTCTCAGTCATTCCTCTTTGAAACATTAAAGCAGCAACATTTTAGTCGAAGATGCAGACTTTATTCAGAGTGTGGCCAGAGTTGAAACTAGGATTATTGTGCCATTTAAATTACCTTTAGTATTTTGAGCATCCTCACTTAGTTCCTTCTTACAGTCTTTACCTCATGAAGGCATATAAGTATTTGACGAGCCTTTCACCTGTGTTTATTGGCATCCCGCATCGTGGTCACACAACTAAAATCAAACATGGAATGAACAGCCCCAATCTGGTGTTCATATCTCAACTAACTGAAAGCTTCTACAGAATGGTCATAATTTTGTTTTCCTATAATGCCATAATGAGGATATTGACTCAAGAAAAGTGTAATGGGAGCATTATTCAAATGTCTGTGCATCTGTCCTGAGCTATTCAAATTGTTAAATGGACATACATAGAAAACAAAGAAACACAAGACGTTGAATGCAGCCTACCAAATCAGAACGTCAGAAGCATGAAGTGTACCACAAGACGAAGAGCTTTTCCTTCTCCTGGGAAACTTCAGAAACACCACCTGATCCTCCAACCAAGGAGTCATTGTATTAGCATTTGGAGGAACGTACTACTGTGATTTATTTTCTGGACCAAAACGTATTAAACCTTGATGTAGTGAACTGGTAACGTTGTGGTACTGGGCACCCCCGGTTGGGAAAGGTGCAGTTGTTACAAAGACTGCAACTACAGTTTAGACCAACCCTTTGTGTCTCAAATGGAAAAAGGATTAACAATAGTAAGTAGTAGAGAAAAACTGCCACAATGGGTCTAACACAAATTTAATTAAACACTCCGTTGGGACGAGAATATCCTCTGTATTTTGTTTTGCCGTGACCCCTGCCGTCTTGCCAGACGGCAAGTATCTAGTATAATAATTTTCAGATTTTGGCCCCAGCCTAATGCTAATCTAGCCTGTGTGCCAAGGCCTAGGCTACCCACAACTTAAAAAATTATTTTGGACCTGTTCTAGTCCTCGAGGGACACATCAAGCCCGACCTTCTGTAGTGGGAAGAGGTCTAATTTTGCAACATGAATCCTTTTCTGGATTCACATGCTGTGTATTATTACGCCGTCTAGCAGTTGGGTCCGGAATAGTTTTTGTTCGTTTTTGTTATTTTTTGGGCGTTGTCAACCACCATTTGGTGGTATGTGCAACTCTTGTGTGATGTCCGATGGCGTCCCGGAAGTTCCTGTGCGTAGTCGCCATCTTCAGATATTTTTTTTGCCTCCGTTGAGCCTAGAAGCACAACAGAGGAGCTCCAAAGTTTTTGGGAAGAAACAGAGAAAATGAAGAAGACTGACCAAATCGCCAAAGATCTGAAAGGGAAACCCTGCCGGTAACCACGTGGTCCGAGGATGGAGAGGGGTGAAGAAGAGAGAGCGTGTAAAATACCCCTTTTAAGTAATGTCTAACTGCCACCATAAGTTTGCCCAGAGACCCCCGCAATTTCTGCAAACTTTGTCTCCCGAAATACCACAAGAAGTAAGACTGCAAGGCCTGTGCTGAGTATGTACCCAAGAGTCTCAAGGTTCGGCGACGACAGAGGCGAGAGCACTCAGAAGACGCAGGTATTGCTCAAAGACCTCGGCCTATCCATTGATGTGAAGGAAAATTTGTAGGAGACCAAAATAGCTTGTGCCGAAGTGTCGGATGCTGACAAGAGACAAGTGGCAAAAAAGGAGCCGAAAGATTCCAATAAGAAGCCAACGGTAACTAAACCACTGAAAACCTTCGACTCCAAGACAATAAGCCCCAAAAGGCATCCTCAGCTTTAAAGCACTAGTCGATCAAAGGTCAGGCAAAACAAAAAGAGCCACACGAATCCTGACCACGGGATACTGATGAAGGCAAAACTCAGTTGTAACCCTTCACTCAACCATCCGCTTGAGAGGAAACTAGAAACAAAGGCAACATTTCAGAGACGGTGGACCCATCCATGCCAAAAAAGAGACCCACGCTCAATACCAAACAAAAACCGCTCCAGGTCTAACGCAAGAAGAGAAGGCTCAAGACCGAAATGGCTTCTCTCCTGCAGAGGAAGAAGGGTTTGACTACTTAAATGAATTCTGTATTCCAGCTAAACCTTTGACGGCCACTGAAGCTGAAGACGACCAGACTAGGATGGAGGCGCCGGCAACACCAGAGCCTAATGAAGAGGAACAAGAAGAGTTCTAGGAACTTAAGGAGGTTGAAGACACAACAGGGTTTAGCAACCAGAACCAATCTGAGGACACCAAATTCCCAGATGAGGGCATGGACAGATGCCCTTCAAAGCCATCTCCACCAGACTACCTACCCCTCTACAACAGCCTTATCAAGAGGGCTGCAGAGACATATTGAGTACAACTAGAGGAGGGAAAAGGACATTTGTGTTTCCTGATTCATGCTTCCTACTTAATGCCCTCACATAAGGGAAACATAGATCCACCCATGCTCCCAAGCATTTTGGCCCACGGGAAGGAGGCCTTCCTTGAACCTGCCATTTCATCGGCTTTACCACCAAGAGTCGAAAAAAGTACAAGCCTTTTCACTCAGGAATCTATATACATCAAGGGCATTACTGCAGACACTATTATTGTGATGTTCATCAGGAAGAGGAACAATGCCCCCACATCCACAAGCCCACCACCAGAAATGGCGAGTAAAAGACTTGGTGGGAAGAAAGATGGAAAGAGAAGCAGCAGCTGAATCCAGCACTCTTGAACCGATTGGGCTGCCAGCAATGGGACTAGATGAGTCCCTCATGCACCACCTCCCAGAGGAGTACAGAAAAAGGGACAAGGCAGTAACACAAAAGGGAAAACACATTGCTAATACCTGCCTCATATCAGCACTGTGTGTATCAGATACTGCCAGCAGGCAGATGTGCACAGGAACAACATTAAGAAGGCACGCCTGGCTCAGAGTATTATGTTTCAAACCTGAGGTGCAAGCCTCAATCACCAAATTGCCATTCACAGACGACCTGTTCGGACAGGCGTTGGATGATACTCTTCAACAACTAAAGATGGATAACGAGACATCAAAGGCAGTCTGGCCATTACAATAAGAGCCCAATCTTGCAGAGGAGGACCACCAACAGGTAAGGGACTTGTGCATCATCCTAGCCCTCCACAAAACACCTGTAGGAGGAAGAATAAGGAATTACCCCCAAGAGTAGGAAAGAATTGCCGCAACCAAATGGGTTTTAAACATAATACGCCATTGATAATACATAGAACTACTCGAGGAGCCTCCACAAATTTCTCCAAAACAAAAGAAATTTGTTAGGGACATGAGATCATACAACTTAGAAAGTAGGCCAAATAACTCTTACAAAAGAGAGCCATAGAAAATTTCTCAGCAAGGGAAGCAAACAAGTTACTGTTCACCCTATTTTCTGTTGCCAAAGTCCTATAGAAACTCCCTCACGACCCATTTATTTTAAGGATCTATGTTAAAGATTCCATCTAGGGCACTACAAATCACGAAATAGACCTATTATTTCTTTTTACTTTATTTCATTTTATTTATATACCTTTATATAGTCCTTTATGATTCTTGTAAGCTCTTTTTCTCTTTTTTTCTCTTTTTTAAGACACTGTTTTCTTTCAAAAGACAATTGTTTTTACAAATCAAATACAATTCCTTTCCACAATTTACAAAATGATTTACACACAAAACTTCTAACAAATCACATCTATACCTGGGAAGAGAAAACATGCAACCGACTTCAAACGTACTACATACACACTATTCACACAACACACTCCATCTGTACGAGTTTGCACGTTTCAGTTGTTTCTCTATAGATCACAATAGATTCACTACATTCTGTAGGATTCAATAATAGACTTGGTCACCGCGTTTCGGTGGCATAAGCGATATGGACAACCACCTTCTTCAGGACCCGTCCGAGAATTGCATAGGGATCTCTAACCCAGGAGTATTCTTGTCTGTGTGACGCTTTTATCTTTGCCCAGCTTGAAATTCTGTTTATAATTTTTCTTTTTTCGACCTTATGTTCCAATAGCTTTTTTCAGCATGAGTTAAGTATAGATTCTGTGTGATTTTTTTTATTTCATTCGTTGTTCGCTCTTTTATCGGAGTTTCTTCAATTGCATTGGTGTTCACCCAACCTTCTGATATTTATCTTGGGATTATACAGCCTTATATCTTTGCCTTTTCTTTGGTTTTAAATCCAAACCTTCTCCAAACTGCTTAATAATTCTTCATCTTCATATAGTCATCAGAGCCTGTGACACAGCATCCGTTTCACACCAAAGTAAGACCTGACCTTGAGGTCAATCCTAGACCTCAGATTCCTTAACGAGTTCATCCGTACACAACCATTCAAGATGACAGCACTTCAAGGAGTAATACCCTCCTCTCAAGGAAGGGGGATTATTTGGCTGCCCTAGACCTGAAGGACTCTAATCTACACATACCTATGAACCAAAAATACCAAAAATACATCAGACTTGTACTGGACAAAGTGCTTTACCAATTCAGGGGGCTACTGTAAGAAAGTGGCTCTGTATATACTGGACAAACTAAGGTACAGTGTGCACAGAGTTCACAGTCCCCAGAGGTATGGCAGAGGCTAAAGTTAGATATAACCTTACTCTCTAAAGTGGTAGCTTGGTCGAGCAGTAAGGCAGTATCAGAGTACAGTGTAAAGCATTTGTTGTACACACTCAGTCAGCAAATGGACTCACACTCAAGAACTGAACTATAGGCCAATTGTATTGTATCAAAATATATAGTTGTTTTATTTTAGAACCACAAGGTATCAAAATATGCTTTCTCAGAATGAGTTACTTTAAATACTTTTCAAATAGGCAATAGACTTTTTGATTACAATAGTTACAGTTGTTGCAATAGGCAACACAATTTCAAACACATTGTTACATTGAGCTCAATGGAAATTTCTAGTTAAATGCAATTAGTTACTTTATGGAGTACTTTTCTAACCACAGGACTGGATCCTAGATTCACTCCTGGGACATCTCCTGTAAACAATCAAGTGAAAGTGTTTTGGTTACAGTAGTGATTTTTTTTTGTGAAAACTGTTTATTAATATAGAAACAGACATCGGAAAGACATTGTGCAGTTATGAATATTTGAGTTATAATGAGTAGCAAGTCAGCTGAGCAAAACATCACACCATTTCCTTCGCCTCCCACCTTTATGAAAAAATAGACCCCTTCACTCTTCATCCATTCCATCTCAACTGTCATCATCGGACTATTCATCTGAACGGTCATCATCAGATTCAGCTATGAGATCACATATTTCTCCCCTGTAAGTATTCCAGGCAGTCCAGATATTAGTCCATTTTCGGGGGCACTTGCGATTAATATACACAGTTCTTTCAGTGACCATGGTAGTGTCCATGTCCCTACACCAAGCCTCCAATGAGGGCAAATCAGCCGTTCCCCCATCTCTGCGCCACATTGCGTTTGGCTACCATGATGCCCAGTGTCGCCCATATTTGCCCATAGCTCGATAGGTCATTGGGTTCCCAAACATTGAGGAGGTCTCTTTGAGGTTCAGGCAATATGGAAACATTTAAAGTCTGGGACACTGTTCGGAGGACCTTGCGCCAGAAGTCAGTTAGTTCACGACAATCCCAAATCATATGGAAAAAGGAGCCCTCATTACCACATCCCCTTAGGCAATATGGATGCTGCGTTCTGCCTATTTTGTGAAGTGTGGGTCTGGTTTGATATGTGCGATGTAAGATTTTAAGCTGGACAAGCCGCAGTTGGGCCGGGATTCCCACCTCTCTCGGCGATGCTAGTGCCGCCTGCCATTCCGTCTCATCCATAGCGCCAACCTCAGCCGCCCACTTATCCTTCAAGGCAGTCGTGGGGTCCAGTTGGTTATTAATCAACTTACGGTACATGAGCGAAATGGCACGTTTTGGCATATAATCTGTAAGTAACCTATCTTCCAAGGGAGAGGATTCAGGTATGTCGGCATTCTGCGGTAGTACTGTGAGAAGTGCATGCCTAATTTGTATGCAACGGAATGTCTCCGTAGGTGTCAGTACGTATTGTCTTTGCAGCTGATCAAAAGGGATAACCGTCCCTTTGTCCCATAAGTCGCCAACGAGGGAGATTCCTATGTTGTCCCATCGTGCAAATCCTCTGCTGTTCCTAAGTGACCCTAGCTGTTTCGTGTCCCAAAGGGGCGTGAGTTTTGTGATGGTCCCCTTCCATCCCAAGTGTGCCTGTGCTGTTTGCCATAGCATGACTGTGTGTTTTGTGGGCCCTTCCAGTCTCATCGCCCGTCATTTATTATATAAGGCCGCTAACATACTGTCCGTTCCCAGCTGCGCCCTATTGCCTTGTAGGTGGGGTCAGTGTGTGGGGCATGTATCCATTGGTTTATGACTTTAAGATGCGCTGCCCAGTAGTAAAGTCGTATGTTAGGGAGTTCTATGCCCCCGTCATACCAGTCGCGGTGCAGTTTAGCTTGCGCAATGCATGCAGGCTTATTGCCCCAAAGAAGTGTAGATACCAGTGCCGATATCTGCTGAAAATATTGCAGTGGTACCGGAAACGGTGCGTTCTCAAGCGCATATAAAAAACGGGGCAATGCCATCATTTTGAATAACGCAGCTTTCCCAAGCATCTTGAGGGGCAGTGATTCCCAGTGTGACACATCTCTACTCAGCCGTTCCAGAGGGGGTGCCAGATTTTTGGAGAAGAAGGCAGCAGGGTCTGTCGTTATATGTATACCCAGGTATTTAAAGGATTCCTGGGATATTTGTAACGGGCAGTGGGGGGGAAGCTGGGGTTCCGGCGCCTGAAGTAAATACAGTACTGATTTTGCCCAGTTAATGGTATAACCCGAAACTGCTCCGAAGGCATCTCAGATCTCGAAGAGGATCGTAGAGCGCTTGTCGGATCCGTTAGGTATACCAGGATGTCGTCTGCGTACAGGGATACACGGTCCTCCCAGAGTTCTGTCCATGTTATACCGCGTAGAAGAGGAGTTTTTCTAAGGCATACCGCCAAGGGCTCCATCACCAGGGCAAACAGAAGCGGCGACAGAGGGCATCCCTGTCGAGTCCCTCTTGCCAGTTACACAGCCTCCGAGAGTCTGCCGTTTGCTGTAATACATGCCACCGGATCCGTATAAAGGAGACGGATCCAGGCGCAGAATTTTGGACCGAAGCCCGGGCGAGGGAGAACCGCGAAGAGGTAGGTCCAGTCCACCATGTCAAAGGCCTTTTTGGCGTCTAAAGAGAGGACAGCCGATGGCTCCGACAGGACATGTTTCCGTGCTTATGCATTATGTAAACGTCGAAGAGTAAGCGCAGTGTTTCTATTAGGCATAAAGCCGGACTGGTCCGGGTGTATTAAATCGGGCAGATGTGCTTGCAGCCTGTTAGCGATCACTTTAGCTAATATTTTGGATTCCGCATTGATCAGTGATATGGACCGTATGATTGACATTCCACTAGGGCTTCCCTGGCTTTAGGGTCACCACAATCGTAGCTACCCTCTGGTCCCAAGGCAGCACACCCTGTTCCAGGCAGTCGTTGTACATGTTAAGTAAATGGGGGCAGAGAAGTGTCCGCCATGACCTTGTAGAGCTCCAGCGGGATCCCATTGGGGCCCAGAGCCTTTCTGGATTGTAGTGATTGGACCGCTGCATATATTTCAGCAATCGTGAGGTCTGCGTCGAGCTTTACGGATGCTTCCGGCGCAAGGTTAGGCAGTTCCATGCTACACAAAAATTTGTCAGCCTCTGCCACCGTACTGTCCGAGGGCGCGGCGTATACCTTTCGGCCAATGCATTTACTATTTCCCCCGGGTCTGATGTGAGACCACCCTCTGTTGTTCTGAGCTGTGCTATAGTTCAAGTGTTTCGCTCTCTCCTGTCGAGCCAGGCCAATAGCCTCCCTGCTTTATCACCCACGTCCTAAATTGTTTGGTAGTTGCTAGGGTGGTCAATGTATCCTGTCGGAGGTGTTCTCTATATTGTTGTTGTTTGAGATGAAGAGTATGGGCCATTTCGGGTGTAGGATTAGTCGTGTAGGCCTGGTCTGCTGCCTGCAGTTCCTGTTCTAGTGTCGAAAGATCTCAATGTTTTATGTGTTTGTGGCCAGTAATGGATGCAATTGCCTGCCCTCGGAGAACTGTTTTATAGGCCTCCCATTGTATGGTAGGAGAACTGACTGAGGTCACGTTTTCATTGAAAAAATGTTTTGTGGTCTTACGAAGTTCCTTCCTTATCTGCGGGACTTGCAAGTACCCTTGATAGATTGGGTAGAGCCATGTGCGGGACGTGTGGTGTGAGGAGTATGTTAAGACTATTGGGGAGTGATCAGAGATTCCTCTAGGTCCTATGGTAATGTAGTCTATGCAGGAGAGACTGGATATTGAGGCCAGGACGTAATCTATCCTGGATAGACTGTCGTGCGCTGTGGAGTATAAGGTGTATTGTTTTGTTACAGGGTGTTTGTCTCCATACATCCACCAACCCCAATGCTTCACTAAAACTCTGTAAGCGGGAGACCTCGGCCGATGGGGCCCTCAGCGGGTGTCTATCCACGCCGGGGTCCATTGTGGAGTTAAAGTCTCCACCAATGAGGATATCCCCATCGGGAAGGGACAACAGAAATTCACTGAGGGCCGGGAGCGCCACCGTCTGTAGCGCCGGGGGGACATATACCGAGACCACATTGATCAGTCTACCCTCCCACTGCCCGTGTATCGCTGCAAACCTACCCTGATCATCGTGTTTAGTCTGTAAAATTGAAAAAGGGGAGTTATTTCGCAGTAGAATGCCTGTACCCCCAGATCCACTGGTAAAGTCAGAGTGAACCGCCATTTTAAACCCCCATCTGTCCATTGCTCTACATGTTGTGCCTGTTAGATGGGTCTCCTGTAAAAGCACCAGTGTAGGGTTCTGACGCTTCAGGGCTCGTAATGCCAGACCTCTTTTAATTCTATATCCCAATCCGTGGACGTTCCACGTGAGCAATGTGAGCGGTGGTACAGGGACTGTTCGGCCTACAGTAGTGATTTTTAAGGAATATTATTGTAGAACTGCTCATGGGAATCCCAGTCTTTTAGATGATCAAGGCAGGCAGGTCCTCCGGGGTTTTAAAGGTTGCTGTCCGCAGGAGACGCCGGGGTTTAGCAGAAGCAGGTTCAAGGATCAACAGGCCTGTAGCTTTCTGGGGCCAAGTCAGTTGGTGTCGTCCTCTTGTTAGCAGCTGCACGGCAGGTCTTCTTGTTTCTTGTTCTTCTTCTTGTTTTCAAACGGGATCTGAGGAAGGAAGGTTCAGCGTGCCCCTAAATACTACATTTAGGGGTGTTACAGGTAGGGCAAGGGCAGGGACCAATGGGTCCCTGTCCTGGGGTGAGTACACCCCCTATCCTGCTTCTCTCCTGTGGGAGGGGGGCAGGAGCCTGTCTCTGATTGGGTAGGGCTCGACATCCTCAAGATGGCCGGAGCCCGGACTTGTTTCACCTCGCCTCTCCCACCTGAGGGGTGGAGTTGGCACAGGCTGGCACAGTCCCTTTCCTCACCTAGGGTTTCCCGCCTGTCTTCCCGCCAGAGTGGGGGTCAGAACCGGTGGGGGCCAGTTGCTGGGTACAGAAATTGACCTGGGGAAGCTCACAAAAGGTGGCATGCCTTTGAAGATTCCCCTGCCCATCCTAGGGAGGAGGCTTGGCACCTCGTCCCAGGATGTGCATTGTTTCAGGCCCCCGAGAGCAGCAAGCTCTCGACCCAGGGGTCCAGAAACATGTCTGGTGGTGGCAGCCTCGGCAGCCACGCAGTCAGGACACTGGGAGTTGGTTAGGTTTCAGGGGGCATCTCTAAGATGCCCTCTGTATTGCATTTGGCATTACATCCCACACTGGCATCAGTGTGGGTTTAATGTGCTGAGAAGTTTATCAAACTTCTTAGTCTTCAGTGTAGCCATCATGGTGCTGTGGAGTTCATAATGACAATCTCCCAGCACCATATACTCCTAATGGCATCACTGCACTTACAGTGCCCAGGAATGGCCCTGGGTACGGTAGGGGCACAGGGCTCATGCACCTGTGCCCACACCACTGGCATAGTGAACCCAGCTATAGGGGTGACTCATGTATGCCAGGGCAGTGGGTTTGTGGGCATGGCACACAGGGATCTGTGCTATGTTGACTCGTTGTTTAGTTCTGCACCAGGACACTCAGTCTGCAAAGGCAGTGTGTGTGTGTCAGGGTACAGGGCCCCTAACGGTGGCACAATAAGTGCTGCAGCCCTTAGGGGTCTTCTTTGGTCGCAATGCCCTGGGTACTATTTACCACGGACTTACATGGGTCCAGAGATGCCAATTGGGGTTTAGTTCCAACACAGTTTTTGGGGAAGGAACGCAGGCCCTGGGAACCTGATTGGCAGGGACCCAGGACACACCAAGGAAAAGTGCATCAGATATCAGGCAAAAAGTGGGGGTGGGGTTACTGCATCAGAAACCTACTTCTCTACATTTATGCCATTTGGTGGTAGCATCCCACCTAAGAAGACGAGGAATCCATGTCTACCCTTACATAGACGATTGGTTAGCAAACGTATAATCAAAAGAAAGGTGTCACAGGGCCATATGAACAGTGATTGCCACACTTTAACGCCTTGGATTCACCATAAATCACAAAAAGTCTTCACCAAAACTGGAACAGTTAAAATTGTTCCTAGGAGCAACATGAAGTCCCAGAAAGCATAAGCAAATGCAGTTCAGAGGAGAGTAGAGGCAATCGCAGAGCAGACTCACCTTTACCAGAGGGGTTGGTCTCTGACCGGGAGCACCGTCATGAAACGAATGGGCATGATGGCATCATGCACCCCAATCAGAACATATGCAAGATTACACATTCAGGAATGGATCTGCAACAAATGGTCACAAGCCACCAGGAGGTGGGAGGATCTAGTGGTTGTCACAGCAAAGGTAGAAAAGGAGATACAATGGTGAAAATAATCAACAAGCATGAACATGGGCAGACCGTTTAAGACACCAGCTCCCACTGTGACCATAACCACAAACGCATAACACAAGGGTTGGAGAGCACACACAGGCAACCTGAAGGTACAGGGATTATGGAACAGCTCAGATGCAGTAAAACACATCATTTACCTGGGGATGAAAACATTATTCCTAGCCCCGAGGACTTTCCAGTTGCACATAACAGGTCAAACTATACTAATCCAAACGGACAACACAACAACCGTGTTATATCTCAGCAAACAGTGAGGAAGAAAATCATTAACCCTATCCAAACTAGCCCAGCAAATATGGAAACACTGGCATAGGAACACAGCTACCATTCGTGACAATCTAGCAATGCAGCGCACATCGCTAAGACTTTTTTGTTCCTCTGTGTGGGCAGATCCAGTTTGCGGTTACTCACCGACCCCCTCATCTACCCTTTCAAAGGGAATGAGGAAAGCTCCAAGACACTAGGAATGTGTTGGTGGGAACAGCTGGCCTCCAAGCAGATGTTCCAACCCCATCAGGTGTGTGGAATGTAATAAAATATCTACTTGTCCAGGAGACGTTTGCTTCATAAATCTGCTTATCCTGTAACAAAATCCACTTGTGCTTTTGATGCTATGTTGTGCAGCGACAGATTATCGCAGCAATCTCATTATAAAAGTGCTCTGATAATAGCCTCTTTTATTATGCTAGAGCTCATACCATAGTAGTGTTTAATGTCTAGCAGGTCCCTTATTTTGACACCTTTCTGCAGATCTACATATTGGGACTTGAGGTAGTGGTAAGCAGTAGTGCCCCATGGTTAGAATGCCCTTTTAAGTCTGCGCAAGCTAACTAACTTGTATGTGTTTTCATTAGCGCATCTCTGATGTTTTCCAATACATAGAAAGGCTAGAAATGTACTCCTTACAAGGGCAAAAGTAAAACTTCTTCCAGGCTTGGGGGGAGGGGGAAGGAGGGAGTGGTTGGCGGGAAAATTGACTTGTTACCACTCAACATTTTTGCATGAGCAAATCTACACATGCATATTTTATCATGCTAAAATGCAGTTCACAATTATGTTTTAGGTGTACAGTTTTTTAACCGACTTCTGTACATTTTTGTGAATTCATGAAAGCTGCACTAACACCGGGATATAGACAATGGGTGCACCTTTGGCTTTGACAATGTTTGCTTATTTTCATATTTCCTATAATATTGTTGAAACTGTTTACTTTACACTGATTTTCTGTTATGATAATTTTTTTAAATACTAGCATGCATTAACACATTTTAGTAAGTGATGCTTCAAAGGAATGGTCCTTAACATTTCACAGTAGTTTAGTAAAACGTTTTTTTCTAGTTGCATTTTTTTTTTATGAACATTTGATTTTGGAAGCAGAGAATCCTCAATCTTGCTTTCAAGCTTTTGCATATATTTGCTTCTAATTAGAGAGCCTCCTGGAAGCATCATTTCACAGCGTCCTACTGTTCAACTGAAAACGTGTGTACACATTTTTATACTGGAACCACTGTCAGTAGTGCAGTCTGAAATTTCAACATTTCCTTAGAGCACACGCCCTATTAGTAATGTCTTTATATTAATGAACCATAAATACAAGTTTGAACAGCATTAACAAAGGGGCACAAATACCACCTTAAATACAGACTGATCCATAATGTGATTCTGTAATCCGGCAGCCAAAGGGTTTGTGATGCAGGGGGTTGGGCCTCACAAGGACAAAATAAGCATGACACATTGTTGTCCTTAACCCTAAACAATATGTTCTGGGCGTTGACCTATAGGAATTCCACTCCCGTGCCCCATACCCATGACAGTTTTTATATTCTCCAGGGAGGATATGAAATATCCCCTCGGCACCAAGGTTTTTTTTTTTTTAATGGTTCAAAATGAAGTGGAGTAGGAAGCTTTGCATCCTCCCTCTGCCTTATACCCAGCACTTGCTCTCCTGGTCCCCTGGGAAGCATATCAGGGGCTATTAACCTCTGATCCTTCTCACTATGAAAAAAAATAAGTCCCCACGGGGCACTAAGAATATATCTGGTACATTCTGATACAGCTGGGCATAGTGGGCGTCAGTACACCTCTGGACTTTTGGTACACTACCACATATTGACCCCTGGGATACCTATGATACCGGTCCAAGAGGGAACACAGACCCAGATCTCTATCCCGCCCAACCTTCCCCTCCTGATGACTCAACATCTTATCAGGAGCTTATAGGGAGAGCTATTTTTTTCCATCAAGTGGTATTCCATAATGAGCCCTTACAAGATTTCCTCTTCAAGACTCTTTCCTCCACTCACAGGGCTACTCAATATCTCCCAGTGCTAAAGGGTACGTGTTGAAATCCCCTATCATGGCAAGGGTGATATACCCCTAAGGTGGGTAAGAAGGCTTCCCAATCTAATCCTATTTACTTCAGGGGCCAATTTACACCTGACTCGGTGGTCATCATCATCACCACTGCTCGCAAGCGATAAAATCTCACAAGCCAGCAGAGATGCCCCACTACCCGATAAAGAAAGCAAACTTATAGATGCCGAAGGGGGAAAGGGTTGCAGCACAATCAGCCAACCATTTGCGTATTGCCAACTCTATGGGCCTTCTTGCTAATTTGATCATTTGATTGTGCTCACTGGGACGAGATAGAGGACCTTCTCTAGTACCTCCTAGATGAGCACAACAAAAAGGCCAAGAACTTGACTCTGAAGGCAAGCTAATATATCCAACACCTCCATCCGCTATGCTTTGGACTCAGCTGTCACTGCAGCTATGGATTTTAATACTAGCAGCCCACTATGAAGGCATGCATGGCTCTGCATTTCTTGTTTCAAACCAGAAGTTCAGCAGAAAGTGCTCAACATACAATTTAAGAAAGAACATCTGTTTGTTCCTTAGGTGGACCAAACATTAGATAAAAATCAAAAAAGATACTGAGGTGGCAAAAGCAATAGGGGCTCTCCAAACACATGCTCCCCGTTGCTTCTTTTACCACCCCCACTACTGTGGAGGGTTCAGAGCAACCTTTTGTGACACCTCCACCTCATACCAGAGCAATTCGAGCAATTGGTGTCAATATACCTTCCCTCTGGGTTATTTCCGAGGGTGCTACAGAGGTACCATTTCCAGAGGTAAGGATGCTTCTCCCTGCAGGACAACACCCACCACCAATGACTTCCCTCGCCTATCTCCCAACCACATAACACCAGTCAGAAGTTACTTACAACATTTCCTACCTACTTGGCAAACAGTTACATCAGACCAGTCGGTGTTGGATATTATCTAACAATGCTATTGTCTGAAGCTCATTACCACACCTCACAACATTCCACCTCTCAATCACAGGCTATCTCTAGAACATCAAACACTGCTCAAACAGGAGGTCTGAATTCTCCTCCTCAAAGGAGCCAATCCCTGTATGTCACCAGGTTTCAGGAGTGTACTCTCTATACTTCCTAATATCCAAAAAGGTCAGCTGTTTCCAACTCATTCTAGACCATAGGCCCCCTAAACGAATACATCCTGTCAGAGAACTTTCACATTGTACCCCAACAAGATGTGATCTTACTACTCCAACAAGGCGACTTCATGGCTACACTAGACCTAAAGGATGCCTATTTTCACATACCAATACACCCAGCATATCGCAGATAACTCAGGTTTGTGATGGGCGGTAAACATTTTCAGTTCAAAACCCTTCCTTTCGGAGTGACTGCCGCATCTCCGGTATTCACCAAGTGCCTTGTGTTGGTAGCAGCACACCTACACAGACAAAAACTTCACATATTTCCATATCTGGATGATTGACTTATCAGAGCCAACACTCACCAGCAGTGTTAAGACAACACTCCGGCCACAGTAGGTCTGCTCCATCGTTCCGGGTTTACTATCAATTTCGCTATGTCTCACCCTCAACTCCTACAGGTTCCACCTTATTTAGGGGCTATTCCAAACACACAAGTAGGCCTAGCCTGTCCTAATATTCCAAGAATCTCATCTTTCAAAGCCTTCATAAAACCAATTTCAACCAAAATCGCCAACTCGCAGTCAAAACATTCATGTGTCTTTTATGTGTGTGGGCTTCCTGCATTACCATAGCACCTCATGCACAATACAACCATTGCAGGAATACTTAGCTCAACAGTGGTCTTAGTCACAGGGTCATTGGGAAGATCTCGTGTTGCTAGATCGCCACACATCATTCTCTGCAGTGGTGGAACACCAATAATCTATTACAGGGACAGCCATTCCTCAACCCTGTTTGCCACATCACTAATGCAGCAGACACATCAGTCACAGCATGGGGTGCAAACCTGTAGGATCTTGCAGTACAGTGTCTTTGGGAGACCAACCACTTGGCTCTTCACATCACCTACCTACAGGTTCAAGCTGTTCGCCTAGCATTGAAAGTGTTGATGAATTTGTCAGACATTTGTCTATGCTTTTCCTCCTTTCCTTGCATTTCTTGTTCGGAAGGTCAGGCAAACATCTTTCACGCTAATACTAGTCACTCTGACAAGGAACTGTCAGCCCTGGTTCACACCATTACTGGACCGCTCTATAATTCCCCACGAGAAGCTCCCCAACAGGCTGTACCCTCTCACTCAGATGCATGGACAAATTAGGCAATCGGATCCCAAATCTTAACCTGCTGATCTGGCTCCTGAGGTCATAGAACTCTCAACTCTATTTCGCAACTGAATGTATGACCATTCTGAAAGAAGCCCATAGACCTACCACTCGAGCAGGCTACCCAGCTAAATGGAGAAGATTTGATTGCTATTGTCACTAAAAACAAATTGATCCTTTTAATGCACAGTACAGAACATTGTCTGGTACTTGCTTAATTTCCAACTCTGATTTAGGCTAGCATTCACCTCCATAAGGTTACATCTTGCAACAGTAGCTACCTATCCTCAAAATAGCCAACATGTTTCTTTATTCAAAATACCAGTCATTAAAGGCTTCGTAGAAGGTCTTGAGAGTGATTCCACCACAAGTTTCACCTGCACTCTCTTGGAATCTTAACATTGTTCTTACATGACTTCTGGGCCCCCCATTTGAGCCTCTGCATATTTGCCCTTTTAATTTCTCTCCTGGAAGGAGACCTTTTTATTGCTATTAACTCACTCAGACATGTTAGCGAGTTCCAGGCATTAACCTTGGAAGAACCCTTCTTACAGCTCCACGGAGACCGGGTGGCTCTCTGAACCAACCCCAAATTCAAATCAGCCAGTTGAGCTACCATTCTTTCCTCTCATCCAGACTCAGTTGCATGCAGGGTTTTCCATACATTAGATGTCAAGAGCCCTCAGGTACTAAATTGATCAGACTACAATGCTTAGAAACACTAAGCAACTATTTTTTGCTTTTTCACCACCTCATGAAGGAAACCCTACATCCAAATCGGGTATTGCCAGATGGATAGTTAAGTGCATTCAAACATGTCACGCTAAAGCGAAAATAACTCTACCTACACCTCCTAGAGCACACTCTACTCGAAAGAACAATTCATCTAAGGCTTTCCTAGGGAACATTCCAATAGCTGACAATGTAAAGCAGCTGCATGGTCTACACCTCACACTTTCACTAAACATTATTATGTGGATGTTAAGCTAATATGGTTTAGGCAGTGCTACATATGCTTTTTCAAAATACTGCATCACCCACAGGTTCTGAGGAGGACTGCTTTACAGTCCATGCAAAGCTTTATCTACAACCACACATGCCTCTAATGGAATGTTACTTTGCCTGCAAGCATCTGTTAACGGCATGTAGGTCTGTAGACTCACATGCGTCCACCCTCCACCCCAGACACCTTTGGCCGTTGCAGTTTCTTTTCTCTTTTTATATGCGTGGGCATCTCTGTACTTACCACTTACTATTACAATCCATTCTAACTTGCCTTCTGGAAAACAGTGGAGTTGATGCCTTGCAAATTATCACCAAGAGGAGGCGTCACTATACCTTGTGACTCGAAAGACTTCTTTAAAGAAAAACAACTTTCACACATCCAGACCCAACACTAGATGGCAGGAGTGTGCAAAGCATGTAAATATACAGCACTACATGCCACGAACAGATGCTTTCAAAGTAGGTAACATATTCCTTATCTAATGAAAGGACTGAGACAGAAGAGAGAGTTGAGTGTCCTGATGCAATTTGTGCCTTTTCCATTTGCAATCCAGGGCCCCTAGCAGACAGATTTTGGAGTATTGCATCATGTTTTCCATTCTTTGATTTGAAATTCCCAGGGACACGAGGGATCTTCCTTTTTGAAAGGAAGAAATGTAAAATGAGTAGGTATCAAGGCTTCCAGGCATGTGGCATCCACCAAGAAGAGGTTAACTCTCTTTTCGGGGTGAAACTGTGGCTCAGCACCTGTCCTTCTCTTAGATGTTTTCTCAATTTGAAACACTATATGGTTCATATTCCAAGGAACTTGAGGTGCCTCTTATGTGAGTTTAGCATGAGGAGAATGTTGACAATTTGCAGCTCCTGTCAATTGTGACACACACTTATATCATGAGCTAAAAATTCTAGGAAGACACATACGTCTCCGAAGGATGACTTCCATATCTTATGGCTTTTTCTATGAAGGAATTTAACTTAACTTATTAGAAAGTCCATAGGAGCTGTAGAAGTAACTTTGGTCTTCACTTCTGTGGAAGCCAGTCCCTTACGGAAATAGTGTAGCGTGTGGCAGCTAGGGAGCCATTGTGTCCTTTCAATGACACTTTATTCTTCCCAGTTCCAGGAGCTTGGGAGGAGGTGGTCTCTTTTCATGCTTTTAGTAGAAAGATTGCTCATCTCTGCCACTCACTTCCATTTGATTGGCCGCCCTACATGAGGGAGGTTCGGTGATCCAGATTTCGTAGACCAAATTGTAGCACAATGCCTTCACGTCTATGCTTCTAAATAAGAAGTGTACCTGATTTGATTCTCTTCGATGTAAGGTGTTTCTTTCAGACAGCTACACATTCATGTTGGAGATGAAGGCATTAGTGACGTATCTAAATCACTTTCCAAAGCTTAACACAATCTCTGATAAGTGATTGGACACCTGGAGAAATCATCAGATGCACCTGGAGGGATGCAGACAGAAAAGGAAAACGGTAAGGCCTCACGGAGAGGAAGAGAGGCATACATTTGGAGTTTCTCCCCAGTGCAGCGAGGATTAAGAATTTCATTCTATCAGGGTGAGCTAACAGCCCTTCGGGATACCCTCCCTGTTATGTTGTGGTTGTCTTGGTGTATAGGGTAGCATAAGTAGCTGTAGTTGTTTTGTAAACTGGCCACTAACATTTTTAAGTCCTGAAGAAGTAGATCTTCGGTACAGCAAAACACATGTTGGCTGTGTTTTGAAAAGGAGGGTTCCAAAAGTAAAGGCACTTTATCACTTGTTGTTTTCATATTTCACACAACAGAATTTTATACAAATAATGGACATTTGGATAGTGGTGTTTTATGAGAAGTTTATATATATTTGTATTTTATTTTCGTAGTATGTGTTGGCTGCATGTACACATGCTATGCATACACCGGTCATCTAGTGTTTGGTCCAGACTCTGCAAGTTGTTTTTCCATGGTGAAGTATTATGATCAGCGTTGTGCGTCGTCTTTCTTCGACTTTAAGGCATTACGCATGTCGAACGCTCTTTGTTCGAAAAAAAATGTTCTGCCATGAGGTTCAGACTGCATTGGAGCTCTGCAGCATTCGGCATCACGCGGCCTACGTAAAAGAAAATGAAGACCGGAAGATGCAGTACACACCAGGACAGACTTCCCGGTGTCCAAGTAACAAACATCTGTCAGGGATGACTGTCTCCAGTTGATAGAGACAAAGAAAGAACTATTCTGACGCTGCCCTCGGTGCAGAGCCAAATACTCCCACTCCGATACACACAACATGTGCAATTTGTGCCTGTCTCCAGAGCACAGGGAAGAATAGTGCTCTGCCTGCGCATTGTTCGGGAACAGGAAAACTCTCCGGACACGACAGGATTGATGTCTCGTACACACCAAGGAGCAAGCAGCCGAGTTAGAATTCAGCCACATCAGCGACGGGGACAGCGAGGCAAGCGTCCAACAGGAGCCGGAATGTTCATAGCCAGCCCACACTACACCACGTCCGACTCCACGTTAGTAGACTAACATGCTCCGGTACAACTCACATCACTGTTGCGACCAGTGGCTCTGCGCCAAAGACCAAGACGGCGCTACATATCGTGAGCACTGTTAACCCCGGAAAATACGACACTCACTACCACTACCATGCCATGGAGCTCCACAGCCTGCAGGTGCAGGCATGCTGCTGGCAGCGAAATGCAAATAGTCTCCGACCGTGCCTTTGACACAAGGCTTCATTCAGGACCAACAGACACATCGGCCAGGAAGAGCGCCAAGCAAGCCCTCAAACACCCTTCTAAACAGGTCAAAGGGCTTCTAGGCCATATTCTGTTTATAAGAACAAACCACCGGCGCCAAGGAAACAAGACTCAAACTACTAAAACCACTCGAGACCAGGGGGAGATATTTAAGGGACAGCAGCAATTTATGCAGTAGAAGCGCAAGGAGAGTGCAAAGAGAAAGGCAGAGGAGTCAGCCTTTCCTCAGCTTCCACCAAAAAGTACCACAGGAACACAGTGCCACAAGCCCTATCATTTTTAGTTCACCTGACTCATTTCAGAACCAACTGGATCTTTTTCAGTCAGGTCGTCACCTACCAGTCAAAACACTGATGAGCATACTAGGAATGATGGCATCTTGCATAGCATTAGTGCCCCATGCTCACCTACACATTAGACCCCTCCGGAAGCTTTTAGCATCTCAGTGATCACAAACAGGAGGTAACATGGAAGATCTATTGTTGATTTCACCAAAGGTCCATTAGGCTATATTGTGATGGAACACTCCAAACATACAAACAGGGAGAGCTTTTGAACATCCAATCCTTCAGATAACTATCAGAACCGATGCATCGCTTTTGGGATGCAGACATCATGTGAAGCTCATTATGGTTGAGGGACAGTGGACAGCACAATAACAAGGTCTACACATCAACATGTTAGAACTACTATCTATTGCATGCTTCTCAAAGTGTTCCTCATAAGCATAGCGGGGAAGACTGTCCTTCTACACACAGACAATATGACTGCAGTGTATTGCATTCAGAAATAAGGGGGAACCCATTCTATACAATTATCCCAACTGGCACAAAAGATATGGATGTGGACAAACCATCACAACATCTACCTCCGAGCACAGTAAATGCCTGGGGAGGACACCTCAATTGCAGACATCCTAAGCAGGATACTTGTAACAGGTTCACAAGTGGGAAATACACAGTTCATTACTACAATGATACCTCCACAGGTGGGGAACCCCCACAAAAGACCTGTTCACAACTGTGGAACACGTAAAATGCCAAACCTTCGCATCCAGACATCCTCACCCACAATCCATGTGCAATTCTCTATGGATGAACAGGTCCTGGATATTTGTATATGCTTTTCCTCTTCTCCCACTCATATCTTTCATGGTAAGGAAACTGAGACAGACTCCAATTACCCTAATTCTGATCGCACCCACCTGGGCTTGTCAACCAAGCATGGTACACATTACTGGAGCATTCCTTAGTACCGCACAAGAAGCTACCCAATTATCCAAATCTTCTCACACGCAGCAAGGACAGGGTGAGACATCCCAATCCTCAACAGCTAAATCTTTCAATCTGGCTCCTGAGCTCATAAAATGTGGATACCTCAGTCTACCTGAGAAATGATTGACTATTCACAAAGAGGCAAGGAGACCTACCACTAGGGCTTACTATGCAGCAACATGGAAACATTTTGTACATTACTGTGCAACACAGCATATTAACCCATTTTCTCCAATAGAGAAACAAATAAAATGCTACCTGTTGCACTTACAAAAGTCACAGTTAGCACACATCTCAATACTCTTATATTTAGTGGCTGTTGCAGCATATTTCCAAAATGGGAAACACCAGTCACTTTTCTGCATTCCTGTAATCAAAGCCTTCATGGAAGGATTAAAAAGAGTCATTCCACCACATACACCTCAAGTTTCAAGTTTATTTTATTTGATTCGGAACTCCGAAGAGATCCACAAAAAATCAATGAATGCAACAATACGAGACCATTTTTACAAAAAAAGAAAGAGGCACATTACAAAGTCACAATTTCTGTACAAAAGGCCAATACGGGTTACAAGAATCAATAATACATGCTATGCAAGAAGAAAAAGCCCCTCAATAAATATCTAAAAAACATTTAAAAAAGTTAAAAACATTCAAACAAAACATCTCGTTAGGAGGGTTATTTAGAGCATGTACAAAAGCATTAACAGTAAGAATACTCAATTTCAAGCAAATGTGGCGTAACCATTTGCGACGGAAAGGGAGCAGGGAGGGACATATAAATAAGACATGTGTCAGATCTTGTTTATGGAAGTTGCAAAAGTTACAAGCTGCGGAAGTACCATACCACTTGGCCAAAAGTATATTTAAAGGCAAGAGATCTTGTCTTAACAGAAACCAGAATCGTCGGACACCATGGGATAGGTTCCAAGATATGTAGGGTTGCCTATACTTAATTACACAAGATGAGATAAATGGAGTAACTCCCTTCCTAGTTACAATATACTCCCTATCTAATCTGAAACTAAGTGCCCATGAGGCCCGTTTCAAAACTAGTTTTAATTGGCCCTGGGAGAGTGAGAAAAGGGAGGTCTCATCTAATTTCAGAAGTGTCACTGCCCTTCTGAAATTTTTTTCAAGAAGGGAGAATTCATTAAAAGACCCCAATAGTTTGTCTTTCATTAGTCGTCTTAATGTCCCCACTTCCCCCTTGGCCAAACAGGCAACCCAACGCACCAACCCCGCTAGGCCCTGGGCCCAACTACTACGAACACCAAACTCCAGTCTGAAAGCGGCAGCTGTACAAGAATTATTGGTAGTGGTTAGATTCCGAAAAATCTTCCCCTCTGCCAACTGCAAAAAACCCCATTGCCCCAAATCCACTATTTCAAGTCCATATAATAGAGTGGACGGGATGTTAGCACGAAATACCTCTAACAGGAAGGAGAAATGGCGCTTCCCTGTGGCTGAATAAAGGGCTTGTAAACTTTTGCCTTGGGCCACTGCTTTCCGCATGTTGTCATCAATATGGGGTTTCTCACTGGAGTTATTAGTTATTACTTTCCCCAAAAAAACATAACTGTTTACAATTTCCAACTTAAGTCCCCCAACTGTCCATCCAAATTTCACAGGTTTAGGTTTTTTATTGCCAACAATACACATTATTTTGCTTTTAGAAATATTTATGTTGAGAAAGTGAGTTTCAGCAAATAAATGGAGGGCATGCAGGCGGTTGTTTAAGCCTTTAGGCGTTAGATCCAACAATAAAATATCATCGGCGTAGAGTAAACTAGGAATCGCGACACCTCCCAGCGTAGGAGCTATTCCTTCGCAGGCAGCCAGTCATAGCGAGATTCTAGATATATAAAGAAAAAATAATAGGGGCTAACAAACAACCCTGCTTGAGACCATTAACAGAGTAAATGATCCTTGATAGCCCTCTTTCTCCCCCCAAAAGGACCTTACACCATGTATCTGTGTGAAGTGCGTGCACCAGCTCTAACAAAGTAAAAGGCATACCCAGCGCAGACAGCTTCCTCCATAACAGCGGACGGTCTACCTTATCAAACGCTGTTGAGAAATCAATGAACGCTGCGCACACTTTACCGCCGCTGACCCTCACATATTTGTCTGTAATCATCTGTAACGCCGTAAGATTGTCAAGAGTACCATGACTCTTACGAAAGCCTGTCTGTTCAAGGGGCAGTATATTACTATTAACTACCCACTCATTTATTGAGTACAGCAGGCATTTAGAAAAGACCTTACCAATTGCATCAAGAAGGGCGATTAGACGATAGTTTTGAGGAACATTCCTATCGCCCTTCTTGAACAGCGGCACCAAAATGCTACCCTTCCAAGATGGCAGAACTGTTTTGCTCATGAAGCAGTACCTAAATATCGGAAACAAAATCTTGCTCCAAGAGCTGGGATCTTTCTTTAGAACCAAGACAGGGAGCTCATCTGGGCCCATTGCACCAGAGGAGCGTAATTCTATTATAGCCTGTTCGATAACCCTCTCAGAGGGAGGGTCTATGAGGGAGCTATCTTCTTTACAATCCACATAGGCATTTAAACAGCCATTACTCGCGTAAAGGTTAGAAATAAAACTAATCCAAATGGCTTCAGCAATGGGAATTGGAGAAGGAAAAGACCTTGTTCCGCAGCCCTCACTGATTAAGGACCAGAACAACCTTGCTTGCCTGCGCACTGTGGCCTCACGCAAGCTAACCCATATTGTGTCCTCTTTGTCCTTTTTTATTTTCATTTTAACCCTATGCCTCCTTCTTCTCAGAAGGGTTATTTTATTGTTTCTATCGAGGGATCTGCATAGATATTGTTCCCTAACTAGTTTATTTATTTCCCTATTGAGACACAAAATAGAACTAGGAATTATTTTCCTCCTTTTTTGTCGAGAGGGTTTTCTAGCAACAGACGTTACCACCTTCAAAAAATCTTCAAAGAGGGGTAGAGACGAGCTATCCTCATTTTGTAAAGCATTTAGTTTATTCTCTATAATAGGTTCTAGGCCCATAATAGCCGTGGAGTTCCAAAAGCAACGCCCAGTCTTGTTAGCAAAATTAACAAAGTCACCGCTGAGAGTCCAGGAATCAGTGATAGGCGGATTTATCAACACTGATACCGATAACACATTATGATCACTCAGTGTAGTCTGCAAAATTGATAGGTCGTTTAGAATATAAAAACTATTCATATCTATAACCACATAATCTAAAATAGACCCACCGTGAATGGATCTGTGCGTACAATTAGCTGGAGAATCAGAGGAAAATCTTCAGTTTACTATAATCCCCTCCATCTCAACAAGTTTGTTTAAAAACTGTTTCCCTCTTTTGTTTGTTTTGATCTTATCCGGAAAAACGGCCCGGGGAATATGGAGAGATTCCTCTTTCAATGTATGTCCTTCATACAAAACGGGAGAAATGTCTGGTGGAAGTAACACCCTGAAACCACATGTATCAGTAAACAAACGATGAGTGATCATGGTGATACTAGTTCTGAATCCATCAGCAATGTCACTGTATTGTCTCCCTCTTGAATGTCTACTACAGGATGGACACACAAACTAGGATCACCAAACAAAGTTTTACCTGATAAGGTAGCCATTTCATCTCTTACCACAAGCGCCATATCATGCATACCTATTCACTCTGTATCTGAATCAGACTCTACAACACATGCAATGGATTTATTTTCTTTTTCATTCTCTTAAGGCATACTTTAGCAAAATGCCCTATTTTTTTTTCAGTAATTGCACGTTACATTAGCAGCAGGACACCTACTACTTTTAGCATGTGGAGAATTTCCACATCTAAAACCGTAATTACCGCTTGTCGAAGACTGAAACTCACCCTTTGCTGCTTTAGATGCGCCACTTTTTTAATTGGAAACAGTACCTTGACTCAAATATGTTGTTGATTGTCGATACCTATTCACTTTTATGGCAGTCACAGCATCAACCGGTTTATCCTCAAGTTCTGTAACTGAGATTTAGGGTATCGCAATACTTTTCACAATTTTGATGGTTTCATCAAACAAGGGGTTCCTAAAGCTAATAACGTTTGTCTAATTAGTTTATCCTTTCAGTGACACACAAACTCATCCCTTATAAGTTGGTCAGGAAAATTAATCTTATTGACATTCAGCAGTCAGCCTGCGCAGCACTGAGATAAAGGCATCAACATCTTCCTCTGAACCTTGTTTGTGCTTAAAGAATTTGTTCAAAATAGGTTGTTTGTCAAAGCGCAACTTGAGTTTGGCGACTGCTTGAGAGAACTCGTCCATGACTTCTTCCTCATTTTGTGGTAGATCTATCAGATGCTTGAAAATGGACCTTCCTTTAAACCCTAACAAATGTAATAAAAATGTTGTGTTACAGCTCTAAATTTTGAGACACCAATAGCCTCTAGCGATGTCCCAAAACATTGAGGCACATATTATTCCACCTAATTGGTGGTTCACCTGCTGTGGAAGATATGCAACCGATGAGGACAGGACCACAAATTCTGAAGGAACATGCACTCTTGCCTCTGTGTACCAGTGTTCAAAATGTAGGTTTTTGCATCTTGCAACACATGACACTTGTTAAAAAATAGTGGTTAAGAGTGAGTAAGAGTCCAGGTGACAGAATTTAGTAGACAGTGCATTTTCTTTTTTTCTAATGTACATGCATTCTGAAGTACAACAATGGTATGCACATTAAATTGATATGTTGCTGTTTTGAATCATTACTTTTCAGTGTATTTTAATACTGATTTGTTCAAGTTCTCAAGTTCTGGATTTTATTCAGCATTTAAGTTCATTGTTAAAACTTTCTTTTTGTTTTTTTTACAGGCATATGATAGATCTGTCTCACATTAATGTTCTGCTCTTGGCTGAGTAGTGTTTTCTGGACCCCTCTGACTGTAGAGTCAGTAAATTACATAAAGAAGGAATGAAAGCGAATAACTCAACATGGCCTGAGATTTTTGGTCTGCTGTTCTGACCTAGAATTCGTTGAAACCACTTGAAGCAGCAGAACATTTATCTTGAGCTGAACTGAAAGCTGACCAGTGGAATCTCGGATTATTTTTTTGCAACGACATGGGACTACGTCTTTAATGCATACAGTGCATTATGACACCATCGAGATACATACTGTCATCACAGTGGACTAAACTGTGATCAGAGAAGTTGCATCGCAAAATGTAAAAAAAAAAAAGAAATTATTCATAGGAAGAATAATTGATAATGGTTGCTCTTGTATCTTCATTCCCGGATTTTTATCTAGATGCCAAAGTATTTCTAAGCCGGATTACATAGTCACAAGATAGGTTCCTAATGTTGGATTTATCCTTCTGCTGAGTTATTCCCAGCAGTGGTGGGCATCCTCCCTATGGCAAAGGATAGCCCCAATTACCAAAATATTTAATATTACAAATATATGGCAAAATACTTTTGAGCGGACCTTGCTTGCCTTCTGTAGTCCATTTTTTACCTTAACCGGACTCCTCTAGAGACACTTTACGTTGGTCCGTTTTTCAAAAGCCCAAGCTTTGTATTTGCTTTTATATTTGTTTAAATGTTAAAATGGTAAAACGTCATTTTTCCTCTTCAAACTCGTCGATGTACAGATAATAATAATGTTAGCTGTTTAAATATTTCGTATTTAGTGAATTTACAGCAAAAGGTCTGTTGTTCTAGCGCATAATAGAGGTGGAGATGTCCTTGTTGATAACATGTCTGCTACCAGGGTAGCCTCATTGTTTTGAGCTCGGTTTTTTTATTTATTGAATTGGTATAAAAACCATAATGAAAATAGCTGTAAGATACTCAAATTATGGTACTTAATTGGAACAAAAAATTATGTGAATATTTTCTTCCATGCAATCAAGAGACAGGTGCAGTCTTTACACATATATCCTAGATTTATATGTTGGGGCAGTTTTCAATCTGCCTATAGATTTTGATAGGCTTTCTCCACTTAGTACCGTTAAGTTTTAACAGCTCATTTGTTTTTTGAAACCCATAGTAATATGGTTAATGTTTAGTTTTCAATTTCTCATTTCATATAAGCAGTTGGAGAGTGTTTTAGAGGGCACTTTGTGGTTGCCCCCAGTAAAATTGTTAAAAGGAGAATGTTCAATTTAGGTATATTTTGCTTGTCAGTTTTGGTTTATTCTGCTAATACTACTCTTGTGTGGTAAAGGAATGTTCGAAGAGTCCTTAATCATATTTCACATCTGACAATTTCCTCAAATAAGCACCTACTGCTAAGTTCCACGAATAACGTTATGTCGTCTGTCTGCTTTTTTTTTGGTGTCTATTAAGGTTTGTTCTGTTTTTCTAAAGCTTGCAATGCCATTTTGAGATAGAGTTTGAGAAAGCACAGGAAATTGTGGTTTTAAGGAAAGTGTTTGCTGGTTATTGTTGTGACATGTGTACAGATGTTTCAGGTGAAGAGCCTGGATTAGTCCTAGGAGAGTCTTTGAACTTAAGGTGAGCTCTACAGCTTGAGGCGCACAAAGTCATGCTGTATGGCTTTGTGGATATTAACTATAGGGCTAGCCAGATTTTACGTTATGAGACATGCCACATGCAGTTCTACTGTACACTGTAAGCATTTTCTCCAGTTGCCATTTCCTTATTCCATCCAACTAGTGCATATGATCATTTGTTCCCAAAAGTCTTTTATAGTGCTCCTTCTTCAAATGTAAGTTTAAAAATTGTACTTGAAACGGTGATGAGATTTGGTATCAAGCAATTTATGTCATAATGTCTACATGTTTGGTTATTCTTATGCCATAAATTGCAGGCTTCTCACAATGTATGTACTTATTGGGCTACTGACAGGAAAGAGACTTTTGATATTTAGAGGGAATGCAGAAAAAACAAGTTTCATTGAGCAATCAGTTGAGCTATCTGCAATTAGGCATCCTCTTGGATATGTGACAAGATGAGATGTATTACATTTTCCTCAGATGCATTTCAGTTTCTGGACTGTTATGTGTTTATGCAGACTATGTACAGCAAGAAAGTTTCCTGGTCTAATCTTATTGCTAAATTTGTTTTGACAAAATTCAGGAATGGCAGTAAATACTGACAAATACACTTCAGTGAAGTTCACCTTCTCAAATGGGAATGGTCTGAGACCCTTCATATTCCCAACAGTGTGTGTGCGCGCACACCGAGGGAGAGAGTAGAATTTGTCTTTTTGTTGTATGTATTGAAGTGTGTGGATAGCCAAACACTCATGAAATGAATATTATTCATAATGGAATAGCGAGGCAGTAAGGATGTTTCACTTTATGGGATATTTACAGTACGATTGTTGGACTCGTTATCTTGGTAGAAATTGCGTCTTGAATGTTTGCTTTCAGAAGTGAACACTGGTGCTGTTACCAAGATGTAGGATCGTTGAGGTATAGTAGCAACCCTCTGCATGTTGTCTAATCTTAAAAGAAACTGAGAAAAGGTTCAAGTCATTGGCTTTATGTGGTGTTCCCTTTCAGCATGTAAAGGGGGGTCATATCCCACAAATTTCATCTTCGCTCCTATGAGTATGAAGCTAGTGCAAGTGACTTGGTGTAAGAAATATATCTTGTCCTTTTAAGGGTGCATTCAATTTGCTAACTGTCCATTTCTTAATTGATAAGCCACATTTTGGCAGCAGTTACTAACTACTACACAATACAACTTAGCTAGTAAAACATAGTGTTGTTTTTCGGAAAGGAAAATTGTGCTCTAGTTTTTCCTGTAGTGTTACTAAACAAAGTATCTGTGTTGTGTCTTGTATAAAACATCTTGAGGTTGTCAGTCTTTTTTCATGTTTATAAAGAGTGCACAAGATTTTATCCTGAGTTTCAGTCAATAGAGATCCAATTGCAGAGACGTACATATGTATGTTGCTCATTGATTGCACTAGTGGTAGGCAAATGCTGATGATAGTGCACAGCTGCTGCTCATTATTAAAATGTAGGTAGCCCCACTCCGTAGCCTCTTGACATAATTTAGCTTACAAGACTGCAGAATGATCAAAAGCACCACACAAAAGCCTTAAACGGTGAACCTCTAAATTAGATGAGCGATTTGGGCACAACCTATTTGTGTTAATCTTTTTTTATTTTTTTTTTATTTTTTTTTAGATAAGATGACCATAGTTGAAATTAAGCTGTAAGCACAAGTGAAGAAGGTTGTTTCTAGTGATACAACCTTTGCACATCCTGTAAATGTATTTATTAATGGCATCTATCGTTGTTTTGAAGTTGAGGTTTAATACATAGATGAAGCTGATGCCCCGTAGCAATAAAGATTGTTTACGGTCATTGAAGTTTCTTCAAGTAGTCCAATTCAGAATATAAGTATGTTGCAAAATGATTCGTTTTTGCCTGTACTGGCATCCCAGAGCAAGCAATAACTTTAAAAACTCCAAACAGAAGAGCTGAATGTTGAGCCCATAGTGTGTTGGATTTGAGCATTATTTGTGTTTGAGGGTTCTTGCGAAAGACTCTGATCCTCGAAAAAACTAGCTTATCAATGCTGTGTGTGTTTGTGTACAGCTAATTTTGTATCGAGAATGTTAAGGAAATGGCACATTTTATTTGTACACAGTTGAACGACATTTCTTCCACAGTTCATTAGACTTACTTATTACAGTGTTTGTTTGAGAATACAGTGTATATCTGTATTTTTGCCTATTTTCTGACTCTTTGCACTTCAATTATGTGCCGAAAAATTTATCTGCATTATAAAGCTACACAGTAGAATGAATGTTTTGAGACGTTTGTTACACGTGTCGTTAACAGTTGTTATTATTTGACATAATGATCTTTTAAATTTCATTGTATGTTAAACACGAGGAGGTAGACCTATTGTTGCACATGTGTGCCCTCTCACAGAAACAAAGGTTAGCAAGAAAACTAGAATTCAAGATCCTCGCAGATACAAAACTGAACTTTAGGCTGTTTATTCTGAAGATCCGGGGCAACCATTATCTCTGTTCTTTCTATATCATGCATTTAAAATGAAATGCAGAATGCAGAAATGCATATAATGTACAGTAATTAATACAGAACTTTTAAATTAAAAGATGTTGTATGGTATACGCTTTAACTACAGTGACCTCCTGCTTACCATTTGGCGTCCTACAAATGTTCAGTGGCTACAGCTCCATACTTGTTAATGTGTTTTTGTGTATTCCTTGCAATTTTTTTATAAAGACAGTAGTAAGTAAATACGTTTATCCAGACCTGTGTATTTTTTCATAGAACCAAAAACAACACAAATTTGAGTTTGGGGCAGGGGGCTGCGTAGATTATAATATGCATTCAAGTCGTTTTTGTTTGATTCGCCACTTCCTTAAACAAGTGTTCAACTTTGAAGAAAATGTAATTTTCGATATATGTTCTTTACCTTAGTAAAGTGGTCATTCTGTACCTAAATTTCTAGGTTGTTTTTAACTAAAGTTTGTGCCTCAAATGCTAATCACACACGATATGCATGACTACACCAAAGGAGTTACATTATTGCCACCACAGTTTGGTAAAGTTGAAATTTTGGCACTTTTTGTGCAGACAATTTATTCCATGTTGCTTATAGGAATATCTGTTACTGTTCCTTGCCATTTTTGACATTTGGTTAGATAAAATGCTACATTAATGATATCTATGGAACATTGTATCTTTATTAGGATGCAGTGAAAAAGTAAGGTGCAGCTTATCTATATTATAGACCAAATATTTTTGCACATTATCTGAAATAGAGTAGTTCCAAAATATCATTCATAATTGTGTTGAACATCCTTTTTGTACATTGATGACAGTCGTTTTGAAAGACTAAACTTTGAGCTTTCCGTTTCTCACAGGTCATATTTAAAAAATAATATAAAACATCTAAGCAAAAGCAATTTCATGAATAAATAGATCATGTATTGATTTGGATTTAATGTAGTTAGTTTGGCTTTATGAGACGCACACCACATAAGTAACGTCCCTCTGCTTTTGAGCACTAACATCAGAATTTGAGCTTATTGAAGGTACAGCGAGCTGGGTGAGCATAGGATGTTGACGAGCTTTGGAAATTGTTTGTATAACATATGTCCTCATGTCTATACGTTTTTGTCAGCAAGTTCAGTTGTTGGATGAAAGGTGGTTCTAGATCACCTGTTCAATTATTGATCATACATGGTGTTGGATATTTAATTTTATCAATGTGACTGGGTCAATTAATAGTTAAACAAAGCCTTTCTGTCCTTTCTGTGGATTGACCTAAATGCAAGCACATTTGAGGTTTTGTTTTTGTGCATGTGATTCCCAACCCCAAATTGACTTAATGTCGAATCATTATGTAAATGTCCCCATGTTGGTTTATTCGTTTGGCCAAGTCGTAACAGCTTATCTTCTTTAAAATGAACAGATAACAATAGGTTCACATGTAGAAAACAGAACCATCTCATTATGTTGGCTACTTTGATTAGTTCCAAAACTCAGTGTGCATTATGTGCTATGTGTTCAATTTTATTCATTTATTTACTAAGGACAAAAGCTATACACAATTACATTTTATGGACTTCTTGATTTTCAAGCATAGTATTTTTAGATTAAGTTAAATTTGTGAAAATGGTTCACACTAATTAAGTGTTATCAGCATGTCGCATTTGTTTTTTCTTTTCATTTTATTTATGTTGACAGTAATCTATAACATTTTAAACCAACTAGTTTATTTTAATGTGTCCTAGTTTATCATTTCAAAATTATTTTTCCATTATTACGGTCTACTCGACACCAAGTCCGGCACGGGCAAAATTTCTGGTATGGTGCTTTTAAGTGAGAATTTCTTTTTAAAATAATGCACGTTCGCGTGAGATAAAAAAAAAATCATTCAGCAGTCGAGATGTTTTTGTCATGACCATGAGCTTTAATTTCTTCTGGGTTTTTTAAATATCTAAGCTGCAGATATGGCCATGTTTGCTTTTTATATTCAAGCATGCCTGTTTTGTTTTTTTGACCGCTTCAGTTACACATTTGGGTATTTTATATGGTCAATTGAGGTTTTTTTTTACAAAGGAAATAGTTAATTCCTGCATGCGTTCTTTTGGGCCTGCATTTCTTTAATTTCCCATTCATACATAAAAATAAAATGAACTTGAAAGCTCTTTGATTTAAGTTTCAGGTGCTCCGCTTGGTATTAACATGTTGAGCAATTTGGCCTGTGATTACTGGGATCATTCTGGATAGTATGATGCCTGATGTCAGTGCCAACTGTTGTAGTGCGTTTTTATACCTCAATAAGAACTAAGAAAATGAACTAAAGTGCCTTAAAAAGGTTTCATGACCCTTGCCTCCACCTTAACATTTTTATTTGTCCTTCGTCTGCCAGGATGATAATTTTTAGTGTTCAGGTTAACAAACTTATAATTTGCCCTACGCAATGTAGAGCTTTGTAGAAAGAGTAGATGAAAATGTAAATGCGGACAAAAAGGTATGCAAAAAATGTTTTGCAGTGCTTTTTGTCAGTTAAGAGTTTTGCAGGAAAAGGGTTCAGCAGGAAAAGTGTCCAACAGGTACATACTCTGCTGGAAATTTTAGGTGCATGTGAAGTTTTGAAAAGGTGGCAAACTACTTCATCTTCATGTGACGGGGCAGTTCTTACCCTTAAAAAAGTGTGTTAGTCAAATTATATTTTCATGCTTCCATTTTATAGCAGTTTCAATTTGACTCAAACTAACTAAGGGTGTGCAGCTATTGAAAAAGAATCAAAGTAACTACTTTTTCGGCAGAATTTTTAAATTAAATCCCAAGGATTTGTAAAGTAAATAAAACATTTTTATGTATAGAAAAACTAAGTTTAAATTAGTACTATCCACATAAGCTAGTGCTTGTGTTTCAAACTCTGATTCACATTGGATCTTGACATGTATACCAATTTCAAGGTAACTAGAGCATTTTTATATTATGTAGCGTTTTCTTTATTTGTGTGTAAAAATAGGGGCATGTGTAGTAAATGCTTGATAGTGGATTCCATTGAGTGCCAGCATCCAGTACAATTTTATTGAGAGCAGTTATTCCCTTAAATGATGACTGGTTTGTCTTTGCATTAAACATCTCTGACCTTTATTGTGCTAAGCATTTAAATATAGTTTTTGTCAGTTGCAGGGAGGTAAACGTTTATCCACTGCCTATCTGATTCTTCATGTTTTTGTATTGAGCAATATCTGCTTGCATTACAGATGTTTTTCCTACTTCAGTTTCAACTGGTTTTGCTTCCTGGTAGCAAGATGTACTTTTAACACGTTTATGGCTTACAAAGTTAAGGAAGTTTAGAGGGATATACTAAGTCAATGTTAATCACACAGTCAGTAATTCATGAAGGGTAGCCTGCTTATGTAGGTAAACTCCATGGTGATTACAAGCAACTAGTTCTAAATTGTGTAAGTTTAATTTTGTGGCTTGTGTTTTGGGTGTTGGCCATCTAGAACTTCATTCTGAATATGGCGGAATTTGTCTGTGCATTCAAACCCTATCCTCAAAGTTACTGATTCCTAGGGTATCAGTAGCTCCTGAATTAGGGAGAAATAATTAGGATTTTGTGAATAACATACAAGAATCAGTGTTTCTGGGTGGATTCTCATATTCTCACCCAGAAATTTCAGCTGCTTTCTACAACCTTGGTCACTTGGTTAAGCCCCGCAACTTATACTTCGAGTAGGATTAGTAGCTCCTGTAACTGTCCCCATCAGTATTAACAGACCAAGACCTTAAATAGTGGATCAGTATAAAACTGATTCTAGTTGCTTCTGGGGACTTTATATTTACATCTAGTGCAGTGTATTGATTTCACTTGTGATTTTTAAGCAACCTACAATATCCTTTGCTTTTTCCTCTACATAAAAATAGTTTAGTGTTAAAAAAGCACATTCTACAGCTGTCTTCTGTGTGTATTAGTTGTAATGAGTCCTCAGCTATTCTCACTGTCATAGATAGAGCACAGTTGTGAAAAATGTTTTTTAATGCGTTTTAGGTATGGAATTGTTCTGAAGATATTCATGTAGTTGAAGTCGTCAAAAGGTCGTGCATAATTATTTATCTGCGTAACTAATGAAAAACTTTTCTTTCAGAGAATACTTTAATCCCTTTTCTTCCAATTTAATGTACATTTTACTTTCAGACTTACAGCAACAGAATAATTGTATTTCCTTCTCTCTTTTACATTTTTAATTGATTCATTAAAAAAAATTTGCTTTATCATGCTAAAGCAGGTAAGATCATAATGTTCACTTTGGACTCGGTTGACATTTTAATTTAAGGGGTTGTATTTTTACATATTCTTTCCTTTTTAAAGATAGTCCTATTGCACGTAGAGTAGACACCACTACATAGCAATATCTGGAACACTTCAAAATCATAATTCTGCAATTCTAAATTGTTCTTAACAAAACGGAGAAGTAAGGCACCAAAATAAATTTCACTGAAAACGCAGCAGTGCACATCAATTCTGAAGACACATGACAATCTAACTACATTGGTTAATAGTGGGACCTGTGCCCAACAGATTAAGTTGTCAGTCTGTACATTTTAAAATGTTATTTTCATTCACATCATTGTCACAGTTGTGGAATAAAATGTTCACTCTAAAAACAATTTCAGCACTTTGAGAGGAGTAGCTATTGTTTACGAACCGTCCATTGATCCAAAATGAATGAGCATAAACATTTCTGTTTTCCTTCAATGAGCCTGTATCTGTTAGATTATTAGATGTGGAGTTGGTGCCGTCTCCTGTGCGGATAGAATATTAAGGTTGAATGTGTGTGAAGTTAGACTGTAGAAATCACACGTTTAGAATCTGTTTGGATTTGTTGCCATTTAAACGACTGTAACCATTTTGTTGCCAATTTTGTATTCATGTATGTGTTATTCCTATAGCACAAAGCTAGCTAAAAGGCAGCAGAGCAATGCACTTGGTCAAAGGCGAGCTTAACATTGGCGAGTAATAGGATAGGAAGCTAAGTTATGGAGAGTAAGCTAGTGGAGGGCTAAGCATTACGAGAGTGTGTTTTTTTAAATAGATGAGACTTTCAACTCTTTCCTAAATGGATCAGCATTTGGGCAATACTGATGGATATGTGGATGTTGTTCCAGATTCCAGGTGCATAGGTAGGCTTTGTGTATTGTTTTTTTAGGTCGAGCCTGGGCAGCGCATGCGCTGCTTTGCGAGGCATGCTGTATTGAGATATGCAAGAGAAGCTCCGCCCATTTCCCGCCCATCTTTTTAATTGGCTCCTGTTACCGTCCTTTCAAATCGTGGCTTTTGTTTGATAAATAGGCATAGTAGTCCTTCCTTGGTACTACATTGTCTGCAGTTGTAACCTCCCATAAGGACTGGACTTTTTACTTGTGTTGGTACACGGTTTGCTTTAGCTAGTCTGTGAGCACTATTTTCTGTAATGATCTTCCACTATTCCAACCATGACGGGCTTTCCTACAAGGCAGCATGCCAACTGCTTTCATATTTTTAATAGTAATGGCTGCAGGTCTGCTTGAACTGTAGCTGGGGCGCTTATTTATTTAATATGCAGTGAGGGGCGCGTTAACTTTAGCAACTGCGCTACAGAACCTTTGTTTATTTATTTTTGGGTAAAAGCGCCCCACACAGAGCTATCACTTTAATGTTGGCCGCACCCCTTTCTTTAGACACTGATCACTGTAACCTGAATACGCCGAACAGCGTCTAAAGAAAGGGGCATGGCCACCATTAAAGGGGTCTCACATTTGCTAGAGTTTTAGCTATGGCATTATAAATGACAATGGCTTTTATATGTGTGTTGGTTTAAAAAAAGCATAAATAAAAAGGCATTATCATTTACAATGCCAATAGCTTAAACTTTCGCAAATGCGAGACCCATTGCATTGAACATGCCTGTCTTTTTTACTTCTTAGTCTGCAGTCTGATAGGGTTCTGCGGGTGTGCAAACAACCACCAGAGATGAGCTTATCTGCAAGATAAATAGATTTGTTGGTTGTAATGACTTTTTAAATGATACGGCTGGTTTTGAAGATGGTGCAGGCTGGCAAATGGAGCGAATGGAGTTCCATCAGAGTGTGGGAGGAGGGTTGTGATCATATTTCTTCAGACCGTGGATGGGATGTGCTGCGATGTGTAAGATGCCCTTAACGGGTAACAGTGTTGAGCCTTGGAGCCCATGGAGTACTGCATTACCACAGCAGATGCAAGAGTGCAAGGGCTTGAACAGCAGTTCTGATGTTGCTTTCCCGAAAAAACTGTTTGACCTTCATTAGAAAAGCGAGGTGGTACCAGGTTATCTTTTGTTCTTTTTGCAATGTTTCATCAGGAAGAGATTGGTGTCCATGGTGTAAATCCAAGTGATATGGCATTCGGTGAGAGTTGAGGTTTATGAGCTGTGAAGGCTCATGTCATTGACAACATAACAAATACGGAATTTTTGTCTTGTTTGGGTTGAGCGCCAAGTAGGCGCTGGACATACAGTACTGGAGGATGTGCAAGCAGTGTTTGAGGTGTTGGATGGCTGTAGAAGCAGAGGCGTTCAAGTGAAGTTGTGTATCAGCATGTTGGTGAATCTGAATACTTCTAACTGTGAGTAAAACACCTTGTAAAAGCTGAAGATGGCTGGGAGACAGCATAGAACCCTGAGGGTCTCCATGTGAACAAACTGTTCTTTGTTTTAATTTAGTTCTCAAATGAACTCATTCACCACTGAGCACTTATAACTCTTCTAATGCAACTTAGCATTCAACTCTGACCCACTATGTCTGTTCACAAATGCACATAATTCAGTATTCAGTAACAGATGTAATTTCTGTGACTCATACTCTACAACAATCTGGTAAATATGTTTACAGACACTTGCCCACGAAATAGGAGAATATGTTGAGTGGTGTAACCTGCGCGGGACTCTGCAGTTGAGGTATATTTTTCTTAAAGGTGATGCCACTAAGTAAGTGGTCCTTGCTGTGTACCTGATTAACGCGAGTTGAAATGGACTGTTTTCCTTTTGTGATTAATTAGAGCTTAAAATTGGAATAGCGTTAAATGTGTGCATGTTTACCGAAGTGGCAATCAGTGTTATTCATGGTAAAAATATCAAACATCCATTTTCTTTTTTGGTAGTAACCTAATTAGTTTGTTGCTCACTTTTGTAGTTTTCCTTAAATACATTTTTCTGCATACTTTAAATATAATGTGGTATTAACATGTTTGGTTAATGGCATAGCCACACAGTTTTGAGGTTTTCCTTACATTTCTATGCACACCATACACATCACATCTGACAGGTTCATGTGTATTCTTGCTATATATAAGTCCAGGTTAAACATAAATCTTTATGCTCACTCAAATATTTTTGTTTTGTCAGGAACATTTCTTTTGGGTTTACCTATTTGGATTCCCTAGTTATTTTGAGTATGGCACTTTTTACAAATTCTAAGTAGGTACAAAATTGAAAAATGCCTCTGTTAGTAAACGTTCAAATATTAATTACGGCTCTTTGGTTTTCTTGAATGAAAAAAAAACTATTGTCAGATGGAATTTATAAATCTGGGGCCTCTTTCTCCAGTCTGTTTGTTGCTCCTACAGCCAAGGATGGGACGTAGCATTTTTCACAACATAAAATAATCTTTGGATGCTGAATGTTTTATACACCTTCACCCAGATCATACATACCTCTTACATATCTGCTTGGCATCCCCACTTATTCAATTACAGTTCTTCACCTGAAAGGACTAGCTGCACAGAGTAGCTTTTGTATTTTCCAAATTGGAACATCCTGTGATTTTAAGCTTTTGACGAGGAAGGCAGCTTTGCTTATTGTTACATGTTAAGACATTGAGTGAATTACAGTACTTTTATTGAATTACACTTTATTGTTCTCTGATGGATTTAAGTGTTCTTAGAACTTGTTCCAAACTGCAATCCAACAGTCTGTAACAATTTGAATTTAACATGAATTGAAAACCTTTCTGCTTACGTACATTTTTTTCTCAATCCTTCATTCGTACTTTAAATCTCCCCTACAGTATATTTATCAGAATTTCTCTTGTGTTTTTCTTGGAGCATTCAGATTATTTTAAAGCTTTAAACAGCTAAAGTCTCTCTTATCCATTGGTGTGTCTCTTGTAGTTTAGGTCTACTACTGTTTTTAGGAAGGGTATAAATGGTTATGCAGTTAGATGCATAGCAAAGTGTTAGCTCAATGTTTTCAACAAAGCAGCACTTACAATACAGAATGCCTTTTTAGTTCTCGCGTGGCGTTGCAGGGTAGACCCCTGCTCCGCCTCCGCAAGAGATTTTGTAGGCGAGGATTTCAGGAGATGGCTTTAAGCCCCGCCCCTCATTTCCTTTGGCTGGCTTCACAGTTTATGCTAAACAGTGGCCAGTCATTGGAAATGATCTATGTATGTTGCCTCCCTTTGGCTTTTTGTGCCAGCCCACTTGGACTGGCTTGCCTGTTTTCCTTTTGTCGTAAGCGATTTTTTATCTTTATGGGGCCATGTGTTTAAACACATGGCCCCATAAAGCCAAGAGATCGAGGCTTGTTTTGTTTTCCCTCTTGTGTCTTTTCCCAGCTCCTCCACCCCACTCTCTCTGCTGTCCCTCCCCACTCCCTTCCGATCAATCATGGGGCTCGCTCAGAAAGTTCTGTGTGTTTTGTACTGCTGCTCTTGTGTTAATGTGCCTGAAAATTGTCAAATGAAACTGGTTTGCTCGGTTAAGTAACTCTCTGCGTGAAGATCTTTCTGCGTGAAGATTTTCTAAGGACACATTCTACCAAAAGTGCCATGTGTGAATGAATCCGAAAGTGAAATGTCGCACTTAAACCACATTCACAGACGTACCAATATTGTGAGAATAGCACGCAATTTGCAAGTGCTGTTTGACTAGGCAGGCCCGAAGAGCATTAGAGAGATGCATCGAGGGAGGCTGCCGCAACAGAGAGACAGGGAGGGTATTGTCTCATTCAGAGCCTTGCGATTTCTTTCACTTTTTGCAAAAGGTTGGCTTTGTGATGCCTTTACTGGTGCTTTTTCTCCCACCTATGACCCAAGGCCTTTGAATTATTATCGCCTAAAGTGAAATTATACATCTCCCTCGGACCGGAGGCTTCCACCTGGCTTCCCCTTCCCAGTGTTTGAGAGAGGGAAATCCGCTCTGTTAATGTCTTGTTACATCTGCTTTTCGGCATCCCGCGGGCAGGCGTCTTGCTCATCCGCTCAGAGTTCACGGTTCATTACTGATTCAGGCCTCTCAGTTCCCTTCAGTCCGGTGCCCTCTCCCGTCGAGGAATAAATGTCAGCAGCAGTTTTGTTCTTGTTCGGCGACTGCGCACTTCATCCTGGTTGTTTGTAAACCCCCATGCACTGTGGCGGTGCTGTGCTGTGCTGTTCACTATCCGCATAGCGTCCGTGCAGCTTCCGAGCGCTTCATGTGTGCGGCTGTATCCGACATAAACTCTATTCAAGGATAGAATATATGGCTTGGTGGTGGGCTTTCATTAAAGCCAAGTGTTACTTTTTGCATAATTTGGCATTAAAAGGTTTAATATTTCCATTATTCCCTTTTAAAAGGACGTTTAAGCAAACATTCTCCTGAGGAATCACCCGCAGGCGGCTCCTTCAGCACAGATAGTGCACATACAGCACTAGCATCGTGTGTGAAAACAGGGCACAAACATTATCTGTGAGCACACTAGACTGGATTTATCCTAGAGGCATTACCCGTGAATATGCAGAACTAGCTTTATTTATGAGTACACTGCATTAGTCATTTTTGTGAGTGCACTGCAGGTCCATTGTGTGTCAGTACACTGCCACTAGCATTACATGTAAGCACACTGGGCTGGGTTTATCATAGAGGCATTAATACTCTGTGTGAGTGCACTGAACGTCCATTGTGTGTGAGTACACTGCACTAGCATTATCTGTGAGTATAGCACTCTAACTGTGCCTGTTAGATTAAGTGATTTGCCCAGAATCGTAGCAGGATGTTGAGCTGACACGGAGACTCGAACCTGGTTCTCTAGTTCCAAAATCGGCATCTCTGGCTGTTACGCTGCATCATCTCCCCATCCTTTTGATAGTATATCAATAATGGAGTCAAAGGGCCTTACAAATCACGTTCCACTGATAAATAATCTCACAGAGCCATGCTATCTAAATAGAACGATCAGTGTGAACTGTGCAATGTGTGAAAAAAGTGCTTGATGCATATAAACGAATGTACGTATATACATCCTGTTGTCTTGAAGTTTCACCTTCCATCTGCACTGGCAGTGTCTATGCGTGAGTACAAAGCACTGACTGCGTCTGTGCGTGAGTACACAGCACTGACTGCAAGTGTGAGAACACAACGCTGCAAGCATCTGTGAGCGTTTGCATTACCTGCAAACATGCCTCACGTACACTGATGCTGCACTGTCAGTATTCGTGAGTACGCCTCCATTATTGTGTGTACACCATCCTCACCATTTATCAGCATACTAAGCTTGTATTATCTGACAGCTCCGTACTCTGGTTGTCCGTGACTGCTGTGTACTTGCTCTGAGTAGTCTACACTGGAGTTTCCTACTCACTATCATGATATTTTGTTCCTGTCTCACGGTTCTCACTTCTTCCACCTGTGTTCAGGGCAGTAATGGGCACACCTCGCAGGTAGAGGGGAAAAGGGTCTTATGGGAAAGAAGACCACCCCCTCCCCTCCCCAAGTGTCTCATCTGTCTCTCTCCTCTCTCTCTGGCCCTTCTTGCCTCTCAGGAGCTCTATTCTGGGGGATGCAGGCTCATTTATTTACTCTCACAGGAGCACAGCACACCCTGCTGTCTCAGCATGTGCTCTTCACACTGCGGTCCTGCGGCCCGTCTTATGGAAGAGACGGGAGGATGGGCTGAAATGGCGCCTGTATTCTCCTGCCAGCTTCTGAGAGAGACCTGGTGGTGTCTTAATAGGTATAAACAGACGCACATATATTAAACCTGGTATAGGACACGTCAAACACAGACACCTTCAGGTCACAGTCAAGTCAATGGCATCGAAGCAATTATAGTAATATTAAAGGTTGGTGCGTTTCTTCGTTGGACCGTTTGATGAAATATTAAAGAAGTTAGAAACATTTTTAGCAAACCCGAGAGTTTCGTGGTTTGACTTATTCGACGCGCATCCTTTCCCTTTTGCAGATAGTTTCTGTTTTTAAGCTTTTCAGCATGCAGGAAAGCACCTCCCTTTGTGCCAGTGTATTTGTAGGCTGTGCTTGGAACCGGGTCTTTACTGCACCCACTTCCGTAAGCTTTTTATCCACAGAGGGTTACTACTGTTTCCCCTCTCCAATTACTGGTCTAGGTTTCTTCGGCACTGGGATAAGTGCTTCTTTGGTTGGTGAGATGGTCTGCTCAGCCAGACTATAATTTTGCAGCGGTTTACTGTTTCAAGTTTAATTTCAAAAAGGCTTCTTGATATATTAAAACAATATTTCCAATCCGAACCAACAAGCCAATCCTGGTCTTTAAACTGCGCCCCCCCCCATACCCCTCTCCCTCCCCTTCCTCCATGTAACAAATGGAACAAAACATTTGAAATGCAATAGGTCTCTTTACGCGAGTTTGAGCTATTGGCAACCAAAACATAAATAAAAGGCATTGTCATTTACAATGCCAATAGCTCAAACTCGTGTAAATGCGAGACCTATTACATTGCAAATGATTGTTTAAACACTATGTTGCATGTTATCTGTAGAGTTAGTACCAAGTTTTTAGCAGGTGAATCCTTTAACGATCTTTACTTGGCAGTCTAACCTTCATTGTAGATGAGAGGGGCTGTAACGTTGGAGCATGTATAAGTTATTTAGTATAGTAACTCTTGGTAATAGCAGTCATACAGTTCTCATCCTCTAGACAGCCCACTAACCACTCTAGTCTTTGTGCTTCCTATTGTTTAAGACGGAGCACATAGATGGTCTGTGGGAATGCCAAGCGAATATATTTTGTGGTCTTGGTCTGGAAGAATGAATTACACACTTAAGAGTATACCACATATTTGCTGAACAATGTGCTACAGTCTCTTCCCTGACTGTGAAAAATGCCCCTTCAATTATTCTGAAACATAAAATTCAACTGAGACAGCAGTGGCTAACTTATACTTAACTGGATATGAATCCTATATGTCGACTTGCTTAATGGAAGTTTAGTAAGGTCTGAAACTGTTTAGTATTGTTTGTTTATTTTTACAGCCAAGAACTTTGTGAAGATTGGAAAAAGATGCCAGCAAGACTAGATTGTTATACTTTCTTTTTCAAACGTTCTTGTTGAAGATATTACTTTTTTTGTGCTCTTTTGGAATTGTGCTATATATGGTGTTTTATTAATCTTTGTTTAACATTAGCAAATGTGCCAGTCACTGTAATTATATTCCATGAGCTTTGTGTTTCTTTGTTCGAAATTCAGTCAATCTATCACTACCATGATTCTTCTTAACCGTGTTATCTGTGTATTTTTAGGAGTGTGAAAATGTTAATTATGTCACTGCTTCGATTTAGAACATGAAGTTTTCATTCATTGGTAAATTCAAGAGACGACTGTACCATGCTACTTCAGCTGGGGTGTATCTACAGCATTTATCCTACATCGACTACATGAACTTGTTTCCTTGTCCCTCCATAATATGACATATTGTTCCTATGGTGATCTCAAGCTTCGTTACTCTCAATTTTAATATGGCATGTGAAGCAAATGTCAAAAGAACAGAAAAATCATTTGTATTATGCAGTTTTTATCACATTCCAGTTGTTTGCATGCCATTTTACAAACTTTAAAACTGTGATTCTTTAAGTACCAACGTTTAGACTTATTGATCACAAACTATGTGATAATGATTTTTTGTCAAGAAATGTAAATAATTGTTCAAACGTACATATTGTGATCTCAAATTGTGAATATGTAAACTTCATGTGTAAAATGTCAAGGAAAATTAATGTCCACGAATAAAATGCTGACTTCGGTCACAGTTTGAATTTTAGCTGTATTTTTTGTAAGATTTTTAAATAAAATATATATTTTATTTAAAAAAAAGATGTTTCCCTTTTTTCAACCCCAAACCTTTAGGATTTTAAAATGCCTGCCTTTCAAAGCTGTAAAAGTGTGAACATTCATAAAATAGCATGCTGTTTAGATGCTTAATATAAGAGACATATATTTTGTTTGCTTACTGTTCTAAAGACCTTTATAATGAATCATTGCCATTGTAGTCTATGGCAGTACCCACTTGTATGGGCAAGTGACACTGTCAGTGTCATGCTTTGCAGGGTTGGAGTCTTCCTCCCTGTGTGAGAGCAGCCGTCCATCATTCTCAGGTATAGTCCAACGTGAAGCATGTGTGTTTTGCTGCCTTGTCCTTGGTAATGGTAAGTGTTAGTATTCTAATCTTTGGTTATGTATGTTGAACTGAGACCCCACGCCACCCCAACTTCTCTCACTGTGACCCCCAGGCCCTGGCTCCACTTCGCCGGCCCTGTCAGAAGTGGAACTGCAGCATTTCTTCCACAGCAAAGTTGATCCAAAAGACGAGCAGGCCAGTCATGGTTTAGCAAAAATTACAGGTCTGCAGATCGACACGGAGCTGCAAATCTCGTTTTCTGTCCGCTGCCTGAAAGCGTCTAGACTAGAGAATCACTTGATCAAACCAAATGATCAGTGCAAACCCAGCAGAAAATGTCTGTCTGATTTCAAATAATGTTTTACTCATGTGGCAGAGGGCACCTACGTTGGAAGGAGCCTTCCAGTGAATGATGACTCCATACATTTCAAAACCTCAGCAGATGTCATCAAACAGAGCAACACTCATTAGTGACTATTGTTGGTGATTGCTACCCATGTGGCTGGTAAACAGCACCATGCTTTTTTTCTCTGCACTTAAAAGCCCCTTCTCGAGTGCATACATATACCTTACAAAGAGCCCAATGTATTGACAATGTTTTTTGTTTTTCACCCTCGCAAATTCTGCCTTGTCCAAAGCTTCAAGCTTTGAAAAAATGAAAAACCAAAACGCAGGCTTTAAAAGTGCATTTCATTGCAAATCACAATCTCAACTTTACGATTTTTTGTGAGCTGCAAGGAAAGGGGCAGCAAATGGGTGTCCCCTTTTTTCTCAAACATCGAAGGAAATGTATCAATGGTCTGCAATTGCTCCTGTGATCAGAAAGGACTGGTCGTTTACTGACTGACCTAATCAGTTAGTTACCAACAATAAGGGTTCTTGTTCCCTTGTGAAGTTGACCCAAATATCAGAGTCAAGCGAAATCGAGAGATATGTGCTTACAGTAGACAGGTAATTGCTGTATGACATTAAAACTGACCCTATCTTCATGCCCTTAACATTAATGCCAGAAACATTGATTGATTTACCATTAAGACAATGCACGTCAGCGATTTAGTTTTTTCACGTTTTAGTTTGTCTTCCCTTCCTAAAGAGTTGGGTATTTATCACGTGTTTATTTCTGTATTTATTTCCCGTGCATACTTTTGGCCATGCCATGTGTTTCTAAGGGGCTTTGAATGAGAGCTCTAATGCTGACCCTGAAGCCAAAGCAAAGTGCCAGTCAGTGGGTTGGCCTCTCCGCAGCTCACGCAGAACAATAGTCCTGTATTCCAGTTGTAATTGCAATTTTGTGAGAATTTGTGTGAAAGAGGTGCACAAATTATTGCGGGGCAAAAGTAAATAAACTGCTTAAATGTAAGAACAGTGTATGTTTGGAAGTGAAGTGAGGGAGATGCAAGGAAGTGCATTTGGGGAAGAGTAAAAAGAGGGTGATGAAGAGGAAAGAGAGGTGGTTGAAGATGTGCAGATGGAACGCTCATAACTAATGGCCAAAACTCCTTCCATGGGCCTCAATACTATTGAAATTTTAGAATTGAAACATTTTGAAGGTTAGTTATTCATAACAAATCCTTGTTACTCATTTATGTTAAACAGCTAACAGCCATTGACTAAGCCAGTCAGTGTTTTAGGTGTTGGTCAGTTGTTGTATTATATATCTTGATGCAATTGCATCTCAGAGAGAAACCAAAATACTGGTTGGGTAACAGCTCACTATGGGAATCACAAACATTAATTTTACGTGTTCCCTTTTAGAGAGTCCCCACATTTTTCATCCCACTTAAAGACCTCTCTTCTCATATTTCTATCCTACTGATTGCAATCAGCAGCTGTGGGTCCTTCCCATAGCCTGGTTAGAACATCCTCTTCCAAAGGTGATGCTGCATGCAGTGCAAGACACTGGGCAAGCACACACGTTCAAAGGCTCAAGCTGTCTTGTTGTACAATTTGCACATTACAGTAACTGTTGAACATATTAATGCAGTAAGATATAGGGCAGTTTGTGTTTAACCCCTTTGACGCTCATGACGAGCTCAGCTCGTCATGAGTTACGCCTATGGTACGCTCATGACGAGCTGAGCTCGTCATGAACCGCAGGTTTTTAAAAAACTCAGCGCACAGCGGGAAAACCCGCCGCGCGCATGGAGTTAATATTTCAAAACTACATTCCCACTGCTTTATAAGCTGTGCTTTATCATTAAATTTGCTTTAAAATGCACCATTTGCCAATCTTTTTTTAATTTATTTTCTCTTGAGGAGGGTCTAGCTTGGATCCCACATTTGCCCATTAACCCCTTCGCTGCTAGGCCTTTTCCCCTCCTGTGCTAAGCCTTTTTTGGGCTATTTGTGGTAGGTTGCGCTTAGGCCCCTGTAACTTTTTGACCACATAAGGTATCCACGCCAAATTTGCGTCCTTTTCCTCCAACATCATGGGGATTCTAAAGGTGCCCAGGGTTTGTAGTTTCCCCTGGAGGTGACCCAGAATTTAACCAAAATACAGCTACATTTTAGTTTTTTGGCAAAAAATGGGGAAAAAGTGCTGCAATGAAAGTGTCTAGGGTTTTCCCTGCAAAATGGTATCAAAAAAGGGGTTGTGGGGCTGAAATCAGCATTTTCCAAGCGTTTAGGGAATGACAGACTTTTGTCAGAAAACCAACATTTTTTACACAGTTTTGACATTTTTCTGGGACATAGCCTATTTTCGCTATTTTTTGAGCTTTCAACCTCCTTCCCGTTAATGGTAGAAATGGGTATGAAAGCAATAATGGATCCTGGAAAGCTATACATTTATGAAAAGAAACAAAATTCTGAATTCAGCAAGGGGTAATTCGTGTAGATCCTTCAAGGTTTCTTTATGGAAACTAACAGTTAAATATAGGCAAAATTTAAAAATCGTTGAAAAAAACAGCCTTTTGTGCCAACATTTTCACCTATAACTTCTTCTAATTATGACAGCTCTTTGAAAGCAATATACCATTACATCTGTGGGACCTTACTGGTTGTGGAGATATATAGGACTTGTAGGTTCACTAAGAACCCGACGAACCCAGAGCCAAAAACTGAGCAGCGACTTGCAGTGGTTTTTAGGTCTCGTAGCGATAACAGAGCGTAAGCGCTGTCTCACCGAGATCTTTTGTTACTGACTGTGCTTCCCAGGAGACAGCACCTGGCCGAGCGCATTGCCCCTTCAAGGAGGCGATTTCAGCGGGCCACGCGCTCGCGAACGCGCTCAGCTGCTGTCTCCTGGGAAGCACCAACACCACACACGCATGCGCAGAAACAGAGAGACACACACACACGAGCGCCCATGCACGCACCCACACATACAGAGAACCCACCCCCGCCGTCGCATACACACACACACACGCGCACACACACACACGCACACACAAGTGCACCGAGCGCCCGCCCACTTACCGCCACTCCGGAATTCAGCCGCCACCGCAGGGCTCTCTCTAGGGCATGGGAGCCCCGCGTCACCAGCACTGCTTCTCTCCGTGGACGCGGCTTCTCTCCGTGGGCGCATGCGCAGGCTTCAGAAGCCGGAAGTCCCGCCCCACGGAAAGTTTCGATTTCACCTGTTTGTTCAAGGAGCCATTTACACGTTGTGCGAAGTTTACCGCAGCAGGGAAAGCAGCAGGTCCACATGTTATGCCTTATTTGCATGGCTTGCATTTTAATAGGAATTGTTTATTATCCCATATTAATTCTGATCTTCGAGGTACCACAATAGGTTTCGTTTTCTCTCAGACCTGCTCTCCATGTTTAAAATGCCGATCCGTGCCTTGTGCACCATCTGCTCGGATTACTTCGATAACGTGAGGGAGGTTGCGGCGATTCACTGCGGACACACCTTCCACCTTTGCTGGTAAGTGAAGGCGGGTATTTTCTAGCAAAGGCCCTTCTGTGCCCCAGTGCTTGTTATATACGGTGGAGAACCATAACCATATTGGTAGAATGATACTTCCAGCTCGTAATATTTTTCATATTGTTTCAAAACAAATATTAAAAGTATAGAGGCCAACTGCCAGGCTAGGAGCAATGACACACTCTGAAAGGCGTTAGTGTGCAAGTGTGACTTCTGAGACATAATTGCCTATTTTAACATATTTAAGTTTGTTTGGGGTATGATAGAGGACGTCATCATCAAGGGCCATCCTTTCTTACAATAGTATAGGGAAAAATGTCATTTGAATCAAGCGTGAAAGATTGAAATGCTGTGTTTGTTTGGCAGTTTTATATAGCGAGGTGCTCGACCCCAGGGCATTGGAAGGCTTTACAGGAGCACTAGTTACATTAAACAAGGACACATTAAACTTTTTTGTAGACTCAGGGAGATAGCTCAGAATCACAGGATGTTGAGCCGACGCCAAAACTGGAACCCAGTTTCCCAGCTCTGGCCGTTACGCCACATCAGGGATCTCTAAAAGTTGACCTGCAAGTTGCGCACAGCGCTGCAATGTTTCGCGCCGTGACCATCAGCTGTCTCAAGAGTAAACAGCACAGTCATCGGCCAGCATTATCACCATGTGAAAGTCCAGCGAATAGCGATATGCTGACGAGCGGGCAGGCTGAGGTAAAACTGAATTCCGTAACTTCACGTTGATTAAATTGCAAAGTGCAGTGTGACTCTCGCGGGCACCTGTTGTCGCGTGTCTCCAGAAATACAACTGGCATTTGGGAACGCTGGCAGGGCCTTGGCATGGAGACATGCTCCAAGGCGTGGCAGTCAGTGAGTGACCGTGGACACATCCTTTCGGTGGCATGGAAGATGAAGGGGGCGCCGTGGCCCCTTAGGAGGTCCGAGGAAGGCTCGCCCCCAACGGCGAAAGATATTGAGCAGCTGCTGGCCACGGGGAGGCGGGCGTGCAACCACGTTGACGAAGTTTGGCCACGTCTATTCCTTGGTGACTTGTAAGTAAAGATTACCTTTGAACCTATTTCACATACATTTTATGTGTCAGAGGCGGACTTGGTTAGCGAGCTCCGTAGTTTACTAGGCCCGTGAACGAGTTGCACCTTCTGTCCAATTCTCTTTTCTGGGACTTGCGGTCCTGCTCGTGTCATTTTAAAATAAGGAATTCAAGTCATACATTGATTAGCTGCCCGCTTATGGAGCTGGGAAACTTCAGATCTCTGACACTACTGAAGTTGTTGGAGATATCCTAACTAGCAGATAGGGGGCCCTTGAAAGGCTCATCGGATTGGTGCAGCTACTCACATGTCCGGAATTGCCCAGCACATTAGTGTCTCTTTGAACCAAAAGCACAGGTGCACCACACAACAACAATAGATCAATAGTAACAATTATAAAGTCCATATCCAATAGACAAGGAGAGAAGGATTCCTCAGTTTTTTCTCTTTATTCCAGTTCCACCGTGTTTTTTTTTTACCTAACATAGAAATGGAATAAAGAGAAAAAAACTGAGGAATCCTTCTCTCGTTGTTTATTGGATATGGACTTTATAATTGTTCCTATTGATCTATTGGTGTGTGGTGCACCTGTGCTGTTGGTTCAAATTGTTGAGTTCCTGAGGGAACAAGCACTGTGACGATAGGTGCGATTCGGTGTGCACACGGACCCTTGCAAGTACATAAGGGATAATACTTTTGGAGCAATAGTGGGTTTGGTGCTGGCAGTGAGAAGGTTCGACGGTTAGTTTGAAATTTTTCCACATTAGTGTGTCTGTCGGGCCCTGGCAGCCTTCCTCATTAGAATGGGGCAAGGGGCGTGGCCGATGTAATTAAAGGCGTGGCTTAAAAACACTTGAGCTAAAAGTCTGTGCTTAGCATGGTGAGGCGCTGACTGGTATTTTGTGATTAGCGTCCCATTAAAAAGCGCGCCATAGTCAACACATTTATTTTTTGTGTTTTAAGGACTGTGAATTGTTAGATCTGTTTCTTCTCGGTGCATGTATGACTACAGTGCTAGTAAAATGTTTGCATTGAACACAATCTGAAGTGCGATTTGCTTTACATTACATTGAAAGGAACGATTCCGTGAAAGGTGGGGTTGAAACATTTCTTTGAAAGCTTGTATTCGTTCATACCCACGAAAATACTTCAGTTTTATCAATCAACATTGTTTCTTCGAAATAACGTGAAAAACCTAACCCTCCTCTTAACCCCACGCTTTAAGCATGGCCCTTATATTTAATCTTGCATAATTGCAAATTAAAAAAAAATTAATGCAAAGCATTGTCATTTACAATGCCAGTAACTCAAAATTTATTGCTGCGAGACCTATTGCATTGTAAATGCTTGTTAATTATGTAGCGGGTATATAGCAATTACTCTGGAAAAATGTATGCATGGAAAAATTGGTATGAAAGACACCTATGGATTTCTGAAATGGGAACAAAATATGGAGTTTAAAAACTGTAGATATTTGCACATTTATGAAATTGGGAACAGTCATAATAGCATGTGAATTATCAGTCATTTTTCAAAATGACTTTTTTTTACACATTGTCTTTAATTTGGAAGGCAGAAATGCATTGGAAGTCAATAGATAATAGTTGCTTTACAAATCTGAATTACCCTAAATCTCCCAATAAAAATGGTACTTCACTTGTGTGGATAGGCATAGTGTCTATGACAGAAAACTGCTCAAAACGCAACGTTAACACACCACATTTTCACAATGAGAAATTACCCTTTTTTTGCAAAGTGCCTAGCTGTAGTTTTTGAACCCTAGATCTGCCAGCACCTAGGGAAACCCAGCAAACCTATACATTTTTGAAAACTAGACACCAAGCAGAACACAGGATGGGGTGATTTGACTGGCTCTCAGCAGGTTCTGTTACCCAGAATTTTTGGCATACATAAAAAAATGCCCCAAAAACAAATTTTCCTCAAATTTCTGTTGTGGAAAGTTATGGAATCTGCGTGGATCCACAAATTTCCACCCTCGCCGCGTTCCCCAAAGTCTTACGAGAAAAAATGGTACCTCACTTGCGTGAGTAGGCCTAATGCCCGTGACAGGAAATAGCACAAAAAAGCAACGTGGACACACCACAACTTCTGTGAAAAATTACCATTTTTTGGCAAAGTGCCTAGCTGTAGTTTTTGAACCCTAGCTCTGCTGGCATCTTTGGAAACCTATCATACCTATACATTTTTGAAACCTAGACACCCAGACAAATCCAGGATAGGGTGACTTAACTGCCAACCACCAGGTTCTGTTATCCAGAATCCCTTACAAACCTAACAAATTGCCAAAAAAACGCATTTTCCTCACATTTCTGTGGTGGAAAGGTTTGGAATTTGCGTGAATCGACAAATTTCCACCCTCCCCGCATTCCCCAAAGTCTTCCGAGAAAAATGGTACCTCACTTGTGTTGGTAGGCCTAATGCCTGCGACAGGAAATGGCGCAAAACGCAACAATTTCACAGTGAAAAATTACCCTTTTTTGGCAAAGTGTCTAGTTGTAGATTTAAAAAAAAAATTATTATTAAGTTGCAAAGGAGGGCAAAAATGCATACATTTAAGATCTGTTATTAGCCACGAACACACCAAAAGCTGCAAAGTAACACATTACAGTGACACTGTACAAGGTTATTAAAACGAGTACATCCACAACACCCCGTAGTTGTCCCTTCCTCATCAACACATTCCCACTATATTTTAAACAACACAGTTTGGACAGTGGACCACTCTTACAGTCTCAAAGCACCAATCCACATATCACCAATACGTATATATAATTTTCAATAGAATTGCATGCAAATTTTCAAATACTCCCTGTCCTAAGAGTATATCCCAAAGCTTTGGGAAAAAAGTCAATGTTTTTTAACATTTGGGACAGCCTTTGATTACACATTCTATCACCTATGTTCGGTGGAGATTCAAACTCTGAAGCGGTGCTTTTCAAGCTTGATAAAAAACATTCCCACTATATGGAGACATCTTCTGCTGCAATGTCCGGTGGTTCACAGATATTGCCTCTAAACTTGTTCCAGGCCCCCCACTTCCGAGGACACCCACGATGAACAAAGACCACCCTCTCTGCAACCATTGCCTCATCCATGTCTTTACACCACTTTTGGAGTGTAGGCAGAGCTTCAGCCCCCCATAATATAGCAATATCCCGTTTCACCAACACCATACCCAACATAACCCAATCTTGTTGATCATTTAAATCATTTGGCTCCCACACATTCAGTAGACAGCGTCGCGTCTCTGGTAGAACCGAAATTTCTATTGCTTGGGAGATTATGCGCATTATTTTAATCCAGTATGCCGCAATATATGTACAGTCCCAAATAGTGTGGTAGAACGTGCCTTCCTCCCTGCATTTGCGTAAACAGTACTTATGTGGGGCCGCCCCCATCACGAAAAGTGTTGATCTGGTGTAATAAGTGCGATGGAGTACCTTGAGTTGGACCAACTGGAGCCTGGAGGGTATCGCCGTCTCACGGGGGTGACGGGGCTTCTTGCCATTCAGATTCATCTAGGTCACCCACATCCTGAGACCAGTTCTGTTTTAATTTGGACGTTGGGTCTGGCAAGTTATTAATTAGTTTTCGGTACATCATTGACGTCGCCCTGCTTGTCATGCGCTCTGTCAATAGTCTATCCTCCAGTGGGGTGGACTCCTGCAAGGAGGTATCTGAAGGTATGCCTGCCCGGAGCGCATGCCTGATCTGCAAGTATCTAAAGGGTTCAGTCTGTGCCATACCATACTGTGTTCGCAGCTGGGTAAACTCGACCACCTCTCCCTTCCTCCAAAGATCGCCCACCAAAGAAAGACCTATGTTATCCCAGTTTTGGAACCCTTTGCTTCTGCAGAGGCAGCCCAATCGTTGTGAGTCCCATAACGGTGTAATTTGCGTAATAGTTCCCACACACTTTAGGCGGGCCTGCGCTTGGTACCAAATACGTATTGTATGCTCCGTTGGGCCAAGCAAATCTGGGGGTCTGGGACGACTGTATAGATTCCCCATCAGTCCCCTATTTTCTAAGTTTTGCTGTCTGCATGATATGCTGGCTCAGTCTGCGGGGTGTGCAGCCAAAGATTTCAGTTTGACATGTGCCGCCCAGTGATAAAGCTCCACATTCGGAAGCGCTATCCCTCCTTCATACCAGCTGTGCATTCGTTTATCCTGGGCAATCCGTGCCGGTCGGCCTCCCCACAAAAGACTTGAGACCTCCGCTGCTATGGCCTTGAAATAGCCTGGTGGAACCGGAAATGGTGTGTTTTCAAGTACATACAAAAATCGCTGGAGCGCCATCATTTTGTATAGTGCTGCCTTTCCCAACATCGTGAGGGGGAGTCTTTGCCATACCCGTACATCACGCTTAAAACGGTCTAGTTGAGGCTTCAGATTTTTCGCGAAGAAGTCGCCCGGATGAGGCGTAACGTAGATGCCCAAATAATTAAAGACTTCATCAGTGACCCGTAGTGGACAGTCCACAGGCAGCAGTGTGGGGGGGGGGGGTGTCAGCACATGTAGAACGAACTTAGCCCAATTTATCCGATATCCAGACACTCTACCAAACTTCTCACAGACATTCAATAATTTGATGATTGATTTCCTAGCTAAGGTACAACAACACGTCGTCAGCGTATAGTGATATCCGATCTTCCCAGACATCAGTCCACCGGAGTCCTCGAATAGAGGGCTCCCACCTGATCCATGCTGCAAGTGGCTCTAAAATTAGCGCAAATAACAGAGGGGACAGTGGGCATCCCTGCTGCGTTCCCCGAGCAAGTGGGAAATCCCTAGAGATGTGCCCATTTGCCTCCACATGTGCCAGTGGATTATTGTAGAGCAGCTGGAATCAGGCACAAAATTTGGGGCCGAATCCCAGGTGCTGCAGCACTGCAAACAGGTACGGCCATTCCACTGTGTCGAACACCATACTGGCATCCAGGGAGAGGATGACTGCGGGCTCCTGTATGTAGGACCTCTGGGCCATCACTGCGTACAATCGTCTCAGATTAAGTGCCGTGCTACGCTGGGTCATAAACCCGGACTGGTCCGGGCCTATCAGGGATGAAAGGTATGGAGTCAGCCGCATTGCCAGTAACTTGGCCAGTATCTTCAGTTCCGCATTAATTAAAGATATGGGGCGGTAAGGACTACAGTCTGCTGGGGGTTTGCCCGGTTTGTGTATTGCTATAATTGTGGCCAGCCCCTGATCGCGCGGCAACTCACCAGCCTGAAGACTGTCCCGGAACATGTCCAAGAGGTAAGGGGGCCAGTGTTTGCGCAGACCTCTTATACAATTCAATTGGGAGTCCGTTGGGTCCTACCGCTTTTCCCGACGCAAGGGAGCAAATGGCGGTCTGAAGTTCGTCAACCGATATATCAGCCTCCATAAGAAGTGCCTCCTCAGTCGTGAGGGGTGGCATGGCTATAGCTTTTATATAGGCGTGTGCCTCAACCGTGAACGCGGTGCGAGGAGCATATACCAGTTCAAAATAATCTGCCAGGGTGTCTACTATATCGGCAGGGGTCGTTATCATGGAACCCGCGGTCGTGCATAGTTGTGCAATCACTATTCGCTTTTTCTTTTTTGTCTAACCAGGCTAACATTTTTCCGGCCTTATCCCCCAGCTCGTATACGATGTAACGCGTGGCTTGGAGGCAGTCCATGACCATCTCCCTCAGGTAAGCCATGAATGCTCTTTGTTTAAGTCGTACATCTTGTACAAGGTGGGGCGTCGGGTGAGCTGCATGCTGTGCCATTACATCATCCAATTCAGCCTCGAGTCTGTCCAATTCTGCCCTTTTTTCCCGCTTATGTCGTGTAATCGACACTATTGCTTGCCCTCGTATAACTACTTTATAGGCCTCCCATAATATCCTGTCTGAATCTACCGAACCCGCATTTTCTTGAAAAAAGTGTTTCGTAGTGTCCATAAGACCCTTTAGTACTGCAGGAATGTGTGAATAGTTAGGATGCACGGGGAATACTCGACGTCGAAGGGCCCGGTGGCGCGTGTACTGCAGTAGGACCGGTGAATGATCGGAGATCCCCCTAGGGCGAATATCTACTTTGGTTATCCCCTCCAAACCTCCTGCTGAGACCAGGAGGTAGTCAATGCGTGTGAGACAGTTGTGTACCCCGGAATGGAAAGTGAACTGTCTGGTACTGGGGTGTTTGTATCTCCAGGCGTCCGTGAGTCCCAGGGCCTCTATAAGACCAGGCAGACAGTGACTACGAGGTAGCATCGATTTTGTAGGGTGCCTATCTAACACACCATCAACTATATCATTGAAGTCACCCCTATCAACAGTGTCGCATCCGGCAATGCAAGCAAGAATGCAGTGAGGGCGGGGTGTGCCTGCGCTTGTAGGGATGGTGGAATGTATACCGAAACTAAGTTAAACAGTTATCCCTCCCATTGGCATGTAACCGCTGCGAAGTGACCCTGGTCATCCACCCGCGTGTGCTGCACTGAGCGGGAATTTATTTTTAATCGGCACCCCGACACCCCTAGACCCTGAGGTGAATTCGGCGTGAGCCACCATTTTATACCCCCACCTATCCATGGCCTTGCAAGCAGATCCCACTAGGTGCGTCTCCTGGAGGAGGGCTACTGCAGGTGTACATCGCTTTAAATATTGTAATACCAAGCTTCTCTTCACATTGTCCCCCAGCCCTCTCGCATTCCAAGTCAGAACAGTCATTGGTGCCCCCGGGGTCAGGTGGGTCAGTTGCGGACTAGTGCCCTGCTGGGTTTGTGTATACATATGTGTCAAAGTCAAGCGGTAACTTAATGAAGCAAAATCCAGTCATACAACCTCTGTGCGTCGCAGCCATACGCTTCAATATTCATGCCCTAAAGAACTGTCAACATGAAACAAAACAGAACTGTTCCGAAGCCCCGTTCCCCAAACCCCATACCCCCCTCCCTGCCTCCCTGCCCGACGGATCCAGAACTGCCCGCTACCCCATCAGAGCAGAGTGCTTAAAGTCCCAAACAGACCACATTACTCGTGGAGAAAGTTGTGTGGGGGAGTCTCCGCTACCAGTACATGCCCTCCCTATCAGATAGTCTCTGCTCTGTGCCGCTGCTAGTAGCGCAATAGTTTGCTACTGTGCGGGACACTCTCCCGAAATCAGACTGTTCTACCTCAAAGGTCTGGGCCCCAGACCTCAAGTACGTAGTGTTCCATTTCGTCGGCGCCCCTATGCAGAAGCGTAGACCAGGGTTACCAATACAGGGGTAGCGCCTCAAGTGCATGGCCGCTGATACCTTCTTCCCACTCCGTTCTCCGTAAGAGTCCAACAATTCGAGGTCCCTGAAGTGTCATCATTTCGTGCATCCTCAGTTCTCATCAATGACCATTCTGCGTAGCAGCTCGGTTCCTGGACCCTCTGGCTGGCCTCCACCCTTCCAGCCAGTCTTGCGCCTCTCCCCGCATGTCAAAAACCCACATTTTCCCTTCCGATTCAATTCAGAGCCTTGCTGGAAAAAGCATAAAATATTTCACTTCTCTAGCGTGCAGTTCTTTCTTAACTTCCAGAAAACTGTGCCTTTGTTGTTTAACTGCCATCGTGTAATCAGGATAGAAGGCAATTTCAGCATTGTCGATCTTAAGCGGTGGGGCGACACGAGCTGCCTGCAAAATGGCGTCGCAATCTCTGAAGTTGAAAATGCGCGCCAGGATTGGCCGCGGCGGCGCTCCCGGCCGTGGTTCACCACTGGGCACCCGATGGGCCCTCTCCACTGAAAAATAATTGGGAAGTCCCCGCGGCTGCAGTTGGTTCTGAATGAGGTCCTCCACGAAAAGATCTAGTGCTCGTTCGCCTGTATTTTCCGGTGCCCCAACCAGGCGTACAGTGTTGCGCCGCGAGCGCCCTTCCTGGTCATCAAGTTTGGCCTTCATCAACTTATTGTCCTCCTCCAGCTTCTTCATTTGTTGTTGCAGTGTTGCGGTGTCTGCAGATAGGCCCTCAGTAGTTTTTTCAACCTCCACCAGGCGATCGCCCATTTTAGAAAAGTCCGCCCGCCCGCAGAAGCGAGATATCCGTGGGAATGGTGCCCATGGACGATTGCAGTGTTCCGCCATCACATCCAAGAGGGTCACTTCCTCTGCTTCCTCGGGCATGGTAGTCGGCTGAACCACCGTTGGTGCTCCATCTCCCTTAGGGGCACTTGGGGGGGTCTTTTTTATAGGCAGATTTATCCAACCTTGGGGGCTGCTGTGCCTTGTTCCCCCTGCCACTCATTTTGCAACACTGTAAATGTGCGATGCAGGGCACTGCTCGTTATGGCCAGTAGTACAATCGGTTGTCGCCCTGGAGCACCCCTGAACAGTCCCCTTCTCGGGCACCAGAGTTCTAGTACCGGCAGTGTCGGCTATTGTGGGCCCAGAGGTCCCGGCCGGGTCTATTGTGTGCGTTTAGAAAGGGGACCTCTGACCTGAGACGGCTGGATAAATGGGCAGTTATTGCGCCAGGGTAAGCGCATGTCCCTTAAGCATGGAGCTATTCCTCTGCTGCTCCCTCAGCTCAGAAAATCATGGGTCGTTATGGTTGCGTGCTCCACTCCCACTCCGCCAGGGCGGTCTTCAAATATGGAGCAGCCCGCAGTCGCCAATCACTCCTCCGACATCCGCACCTCCGCTCCCATCACCATCTAGATGTCGGACGCCTCTGTAGCCGGGCAGAGATTCTAGCGCTGCAGGCGCCGCGGGTTGCGATCTTCCGCCCCCAGGCGCGGGCCGATGTTTACCTCCGCCGATCAGGGCCCCCGGAGTCCGTGGCAGGGCACCAACATTCGCGCCGAGGCCTCAGCGGTCGTTCCGTCTCGGCCGCCGCAGTGCGACGACGAACTGTCCACTACTGGGGTCAGGATGTACTGGAGTCACCGGCTTCGGCAAGCTCCTTAGGCCGCAACTTTGCCCGCAACAGAACTCGGCGATTTCTGTGCCGTTAGCAAGCTGGAGTGGCTTCGATGTCGTCGGAAGTTCCTCCGACTCGGAGAACAAGAAGCAGCACCATCTGCAGACAGGAGAAATGTCCAGATTAATTAGGGAAAGCCTCGCCTGGCGTAGAGCTCAACTAGGCTGCGGCCATCTTGCCAGGTCGCTAGCCACGCCCCCTAGTTGTAGATTTTTAACCCTAGCTCTGCCGGCACCTAGGGAAACCTACCAAACCAACACATTTCTGAAAAGTAGACACCCGGGTATTCCAGGGAGGTATGGCTTGCGTAGATCCCCCAATGTTTCCTTACCCAGAATCCTCTGAAAACCTCAAATTTTGCTGAAAATAAATCACTTTTTTCACACATTTTTGTGTGGGAAAATTATATCACCGGGCTGACACAAATTTCCTACCACCCAGCGTTCCCCCAGGTCTCCGAATAAAAATAGTGCCTCACTCGTGTGGGAGGCCCAAGTACCCTCCACAGGCAAGTGCCCAAAACTTAGTGAGGCGATATTAAAATGGCCTATCTCAAAACGACCTGGTTTGGCAAGGGTGGGGTCACCTGGGTTTTTGGCCCCGTGCTAGGCGGACATCTAGGGAATCGTAACATATCCACACATTTCTGAAAACTAGACATCGGGCGATTCCAGGTCGGTATGGCTTGCGTCGATCCCCCAACGTTTCCTTACCCAGAATCCCATGCAACCCTCAATTTTAGCTGGAAAAATCACACATTTTTGTGTGGAAAAGTTGTGGCATCACCGGGCTGACACAACTTTTCTTACCAACCAGCGTTTGGTTCCTCACTCGTGTGGGAGGCCCAAGTACCCGCGACAGGCAAGGCCCAAAACATAATAAGGCGACATCAAAATTGCCTACCTCAAAACGTCGCCTCGCATGGGTGTTTAGTTTACAACAATATCTACAGTTGGAAGGTTATTCTTAGATGGAATGTACACCTTGGCAGAGAGACTAAAAGACAAAGATTACTGCACAGCCATCTATTCCTCAAGCACACACACACACACTGGTTGGATTTGGCACGAGGGCTCGTGATGGGTCAGTATATACAATTTTATTAACGAGATTTCACAAGAATAAAATGCACTATCAATAATTGAAAGGACAAACAAATGAACTAGTGACTCGAAGCTCGTGAGCTGTAAAGCCACATCAAGGCCCCAACTGCTTTAGAGGCCATTCACACACTTTTCATAGGTGATAACCACAAGACCATTCACACCACCTGGCACGAAACCAACACATTACAACATTCACAAAAATGGACACGGTACAGCCTGCTTGAGAAAGACAAAAAAAGACAAATATTACTGGACAGCCATCTAATCCTCAAACACACACACATACTAGTTAGATTTGGCATGAGGGTGAGTGATGGTTCAGTATATACAATTGTGTTAAGTGATTTCACAAAAATGAAATGCACTGGTAATTGTTCAGACGTGAGTCCCGTGCTCCCCACCTCACTGGAGTCAAGCTATGCTGCCTGAAGACGGCTGATAGCCAGAAACCGGTCCTAGGATGCTTGATTCCGGTCCAGGGAAGACATGGCTTGGCAGTTCGGGCTGGACTGTTCCCGTGAGGCACAGGGTCAAGGCTGATTTGCATATGGTCATGTCTGAACTGGAACTGGGGTAGTGTGGAGTGCAAAAAAACGATGGATTTAGGCCCAGATCTCTGTACTAGGGTGAATGTATGACATTGTTCTTCATTCTGTCCATCAATTGTTTTTGCATTGGTCCCTGGGCTGCAAGCGACACCGGAGGAGATCAGCGGCGTCCTCACGGCCATGAGGTTACGCTTCCCTCTGTCAGAACCCGCCGAGTAGCCTCCGGGCCCGCGGGTCCGTCTGGGAGCCCAAGCGGGCCGTCAGCTCCGGCGCCGTCAGGTGCTCCCGCCCCGGCGCCGTCGGGGGCTCCGTCGCCGTCGGGTGCTCCGGTGCCGTCGGGTGCTCCGGCCCCGGCGCCGTCTGGTGCTTCGGGCCCCGGCGCCGTCTGGTGCTTCGGGCCCCAGCGTCAATGACTCCGGTTCCGCCGCCGCAGGGCTCCAGGCCTGGATCTGTGACGATGCCAGTCGACCTTACGACCCCTCCGCTTTCGCCATTACCAAGGGTGTCGCAACTGGCGCCGTCCCCGGACAGCATCGTCCTTGGTCCCAACCCTGGTCCGTACCCGGCGTCGGACCGGCGCCGCCCAGCGCCGTCTTCAACGCCGATTGGTGAGCCCTTCACCGACGACCCGGCTCCATCATTTATTCCTGACTATCAGGAGATGGATGACAAGGGGGACTGGGACAGGTCTGAGGACCCTCTGGCACTGCAGTGCCAGTTGAGCCAGGGCTGGGCAGACGCGCTAGGGGAGGCCAGTGGTCTGGACTCTTCACCCGACACTAGATTTGTCTCCCCTCCTACCGTAGCTACGGAGGAGGGGGCTGCTTCAGTGTGGTGTTGACTAGGGCAGCCAAGGCCTTGAGCTCCCGGTCACGGCCGTGAGGACTAACTTCCTCACTGAGGTGCTCAAACCGCAGGCAAGCTCCTCGGAGCCTCTCCTGCTGTTTAACGAAGCCCTCACTGACGTTCTGCTGGGCACCTGGTCCAAGCCCTCTACAGGCCTCCCTGTAGATCGGAATGTGGCCCGACGCCACTGCCCGGCTCCGGGCGACCCCGTCTCCTCCAGATCGGGAATCCAAATGGTACAATCAGTTTGGGAAGAAACTGTTCTCCTTGCTGAGTTTGGGGTTGTGGTTTGTCAACACCGCCTGCCTTTTGGGTCGTTACACCCACTCTCTGTGGGATACGGTTGCAGAAGTGCTGCCGCAGTGCCCGGTGGAGATTTAGGCAAAGCTTACCCAAGCCCTAGCAGAGGGCCCTAGCGGAGGGACGTGATGCAGCACGCTATTCGATTCGGTGTGGAATGGATACCACGAATTTGCTGGGCAGGGCGATTGTGACGAAGGTGGCGGTTCCCCGCCACACCTGGCTGAGGTCCGCCAACTTTTAGGGGGATGTCCAAGCTTCCCTTATGGACATGCCCTTTGATGGCCGTCGCCTCTTTGGCGACAAGGCGGATAGTGCGCTGGAACTTTTCAAGGACTCCAGGGCTGCGGCCACGTACTTGGGCCTCGGCCAACGCCAGCAAACTTCCACCTTTCGTGGCCAAGGAAGGGACGCACCCACACATTCAGCTAGCCACAGGCCGCAGAGCCAACCTCAATGCAGTCGCGGATGTGGTAACCGCCGTGGCAGTGCCGGGGGACACCGGCAAGGTTAGTCCACACCCGCCCCTGCAGCATCTGCCTCAAAATCCTCCTAGTCCGAGTTTTCAAGCCCATTCGACGCCAGTGGGGGGCAGGGTTCGCCATCACCTCCTTCACTGGCGCTCCATCACATCGGACAGGTGGGTGCTGCAAATCATCCAAAGGGGCTACTCCGTCCCCTTCGAGGCGACCCCTCCAGCCATGCCAATTCAGTACCACATTGTCGGGGATCACTTGCAACTTCTACAAGAGGAAGTTGCGGCCCTCTTGGCCAAGGGGGCCATCGAGCACGTTCCTGGGCCAGAAGTAGGATGTGGTTGCTATTCCCACTACTTTCTAGTACCCAAGAAGGGCAAAGGAGGCCTACGCCCTATCTTGGACCTTTTGGAGCGTCAACGGCTTCCTCCAGAAGGAGAAGTTCAAGATGCCGACTTTGGCTCAGGTCCTAGCTGCCCTGGACCCAGAAGACTGGATGGTAGTGTTGGACATGCAGGACGCATATTTCCACATCCCCGTCCTGCCGGCCTGCAGGCGTTACCTGCGGTTCACGGTAGGCCACGAGCACTTTCAGTTTTCCGTGCTCCCCTTCGGCCTTACCAGCGCCCCACGGGTGTTCACCAAAGTGATGGCGGTGGTCGCAGCTCATGTGCGCAGGTTAGGGGCTTCAGTCTTCCCCTATCTCTATGACTGGTTGTTGAAGGTGGGCTGACCTGCACTCGCTGAGGTTCTCCATCAACGCGCCGAAGTCACACCTGTGTCCCTCTCAGAAGCTCCTTTTCATTGGAGCAGTTCTGGACTCGGCGCAGTTTCAGGTTTATCCCCCCGAACAGCGGGTACAGGATATTCAGGCTCTGATTCTGATCTTTCAGCCTTTATCCCGAGTCTCGTTCAGATTGACGCTGCGGCTCCTGGGGCTGATGGCCTCCTGCATCCTTCTGGTGCATCACGCCAGGTGGCGGATGCGGGCTCTGCAGTGGGACCTGAAGTTTCAGTGGGCACAGCATCAGGACAACCTGTCCGACCACGTCCGGATCTCAGAGGGCGCTGCAAGACAGTTGCAGTGGTGGCTCACGAACCACGAATGGGTCAGCGGCAGATCTCTCTCCCTACCTCCAACCGGTGCACGTAGTGGTGACGGATGCGTGACTCCTGGAATGGGGGAGGGGGCACATGAGGGATTTCCAAGGCGGCACTTGCTCAGAGACGCTCAGAGACCCTTTTCGTCGCGAGTGGAGCTGCGGTCTATTGTACGCCTTTCCGCCTATACCACTTCTGCCCAGAGTGCTGAAGAAGATCAGGCGCAACCGGGCCCAAATCATCCTTTTGGCTCCGGACTAGGCATGAAGGTACTCGTATCCCGAGCTACTCCGCATGTCAGTCGATCCCCCGATTCGTCTGCCTCTTCAGGAGGACCTTCTGTCGCAGCAGCAGGGGATGGTCCTCCACCAGAACCTGTCCAGCCTCCACCTCCATGCGCGGAGACTGAGCGGGGGCAGTTGAGGCCATTTGACTTGCCTCCTGAAGTCTGTGAAGTGATTCTGGCAGCCAGGCGTACCTCCACAAAATCGGTATACGCCTGCAGGTGGAACAAATTTGTGGCTGGCGCACAGCAAAGGCTGTGGATCCTCTATATGCCCCCCTTTCAGAGGTTCTCCTCTTCCTTCTTTCTCTTGCCCAGCAGGGCTCTGCTCTGGGCACTCTTAAAGGCTACCTCTCTGCCATTTCTGCCTTCTTGAGGCTTCCTGATCAGCCTTCTCTTTTCAAGTCCCCTGTTGTAAATAGATTCTTGAAAGGCATCATGCACAGTTATTTTATACAACTTGTTGAGCGCACGATTACCCGAGGGTGTCTGGGCACAGGTTTCCTCCTGTTCCTTTCGTGATGCCTCAGTGGGCCTTGAACCTTGTTCAAACCTATTTGATGTGCGCTCCTTTCGAGCCACTTCACAATTGCCCTCTCAGTCTTCTGACTCTTAAGGCTGCATTCCTGGTTGCCATCACCTCCTCCAGGAGAGTGAGTGAGCTCCAGGCTCTTTCTTCTAAGCGTCCATTCCTTTCTGTCCATCTGGACGAATTTGTCTTGAAAACGTGTCCTTCTTTCCTGCACAAGGTGGTCACAGCCTTTCATATCGGGTAATCGATCACCTTGCCCACCTTTTTTTTCTGCCTCTGCATCCCTCGAAGGAGGAAGAGAGGCTCCACCGTCTGGACCCAAAACGTGCGCTCTCCTTTTATCTAGACCGCACACGCCAGTTCCGGGTGGCCGACCAGCTCTTTGTTGGTTACGTGGGTGCAAAGAAGTGACGGGCGGTGCACAAACGAACCATCTCTCGGTGGTTTGTGTTGTGCATCAAGGTCTGTTACTCCTTAGCGAGGAAGGAGCCTCCTGTTGGGCTGAGGTCCCATTTAACTCGGGCCACAGCGGCTACTACTGCCCTGGGTCGGAGAGTCCCCTTGCAGGACATTTGTCAGGCAGCTACGTGGGCTTCGCTGCACACGTTTGCTAGACACTACTGCCTGGACAGCCAGATGGCTTTTTTGGCCGTTCTGTTCTCCAGGACTTTCTGGTGTGATTTTGGTTTGCAGACCCACCACCGGGGTTGATATTGCTGGGGTATCTATTCTAAGGTAAGGAATCTAACACTAACCTGTTTCTTTCAGATGCACAAGTTACTTACCTTTGGTAACAATATATCTGTAAGAAACAATAGTTAGTGTTAGATTCCTTACCGCCCCACCTATCCACCCCGTTCTGCGAACCGATATCTAGGGTTAAGGACATCCCTTTCAGGGCCCTAGTTTCATGGCACCAGTGTCGATCTCTGGCATGGCTCTGTGTTCCTGGCACGGAAAGTTATATACAAGAACTGACTTCAGCGCGCGAGGACGTCATCCCGGCGACCGCGAAGACGGTCGCTGAGCCGCAGACGACGCCTACCGACGCGCAGGGTTACTGCTATGCAAAACTTTCTAGGTACAGTCTGAGGCCTGTGGTTATTCTAAGGTAAGGAATCTAACACTAACTACTGTTTCTTACAGATTTATCATTACCGAAGGGAAGTAACTTGTGCACCAAACCCATCAAAAAAGTAAAACCCAAAAATTTCTTCATCTTTTCCAGATTTGTGGGAGTCCACCCGATAGCTCTAGAATGGGGCCTAAATCTGGCTCTGTTGTCCCTAAAAAAAATGTTCAGCATACAAATTAGTCTGCTCAACAATCTCAGACAAAAATACATCATCCATAAACATAAAAAAACTGTATAGGCAAAAGAAAATTCACAATCCACTCTACACCCTGCATCCACACTAAAGGCAGGCAACACCGACTGCACCATGTTTGGATCAACCCAGAGTCCAGCACTTCCAGTAGGAAGCCTAGCAGCCTCAGGCTGCAATCCCAATGCCTGTTGCTCCATTGGCCCAGCAGTATCCTTCTCTAAAATATGCACTTCATCTGCACTGAGAGTAGCTTCATCTGCACTGAGAGTACCTTCATCATCCGATGATTGTATGTGGAGAGAAAACTCATTGCCTAAATCTTCCCCTCCCTCCTCTCCCTCAGACGCACTGTCAGTCTCATAATCCTGAAGATTCAAGAAGCATACCAAGCACCTGCTGAGCAGTCATTCTCAGGCTAGCCATAATGCTTACTAATAAAGGTTGTCAAACAAGTCAACAACAACAAACCCTTTGTGAAAAAGGAAATAAACAAAAGGTAGCTTTTTCACAGAGACCTATATACTCAAACACTGTACCACTCACTTGACAGAAGCACCTAGACTCACCACCACCTACTCTGCACAGACACAGTAAGGATCAACAATATCCCACTAAAAAATTACACATAAGACAATGAAAAACACATCACAAAGAATGTCATGCTCTGAACACTAACAAATATGCTGCCGTTATGACACCACTTACGAATAAAATGCATTCATGCATGATGATAATACTCATTTGGAGTAAACACAACAAAAAAGTTTTTCTTACCAAATAAATGCAATTACGCAAAACTGCAGAACAACCACTGCCAAAACCGCAAACTGGAATCAAAACCTTTACACTAGAATAAAAAGGAGAAAATAATTCACCAGCTTAGCTAAGGGGTAGATTGGCCCAAGAGTATAAATAAAATATTCACTTTTGTAAAAGGGGAGCAACCCTTGCCCTTAAGGCCATTCCCCAATGTAAACATTTAAAAACTCCTGTTGTCTAATGGCTTTTGCCTCCCTTGGGGCAGATGGGCCTTAAAAACATACTGCTGATCTGCCACCCAAAGAGGACAGAAATGGCCACTATCATCCTTCCATAAAGGGGAGCGACCCTTGCTCAAGGGGTCGCTCTCCCTCCATAAAATCCCTGGTGGCCTAGTGAGCCCTAGATAAAAACAAAGGTGAGGTTTGCCCCCACCAATGGGGGCAGACAGCTAAAAACATACCCCCCGAAGGGGAGTGACGCTTGCCCAAAGGGCCACTCCCCACAAAGTATTCAATGGTGGTCTAGTGGGCCACTGTAAAAAAAATTGTGAAATCAGCCCCCGGGGGTCAGATAAAGCCAAAAAACTATGTCCCCATAAGGGGAGCGACCCTTCCTCAAGGGGCCACTCCCCACAAACAAATCGCTGGTGGTCTATTGGACCCTAGATTAAAACTAAAGGCAAGATCTACAATTCCCCCCTCCTCCCCCCCCCCATGGGGGCAGACAGCCAAAAACATAGCCCCCGAAGGTGAGTGACCCTTGCCCAAGGGGCCACTCCCCACAAAGTATTCACTGGTGGTCCAGTGGGCCACATTAAAAAAAAAAGGCGACATCTGCCGCACAGAGGGGCAGACAAAGCCAAAAAACATTGCCCCCATAAGGGGAGTGACCCTTGTCCAAGGGGCCACTCCCACAAAGAAATCCTTGGTGGTCTTGTGGGCCAAATACAGGGAGAAACAGCCACCAAGGGAGAGCGACTCTTGCCCAAAGGGTCACGCTCCCAAATAAAAAACCCTGGTGGCCTAGTGGGCCCTAGATAACCTAGAAAGGCAAGATCTGCCCCTGTAATGGGGAAAGACAGTCATAAACATACCCACCAAAGGGAGTGCCCCTTGCCCAAGGGGCCACTTCCCACATAAAATGGACTCTTGGTCCAATGGGCCAAAGTCTTTTTTTATTATGCAAAAATCTTCCCGCCAGGGGGGGCAAAGTTAATTAATTAGGCCCCCAATAAGGAGAGCGACCCTTGCCTAAGGCTCCGCTCCCTGCACGCAGTATTGCCATTAAAATAAAAAATCCCTGGGCGCTAGTGGGCATTCCTATTACACGATCGTGCAGCAGGAATGCACACAAGAGGCATCGGGGGGAAAGGAAAACCCTTTCCTTTCCCCCAATACCTCTTTTGGAGAAATCCCCCCCTCCCCAGCGACAAAACTTACCTGTTTGTTCCCCTGATGCGCTGGAAGCAAATTGGCTTCCTGCACGTCTGGGAACGAAGGGAAACCTCCGGTGCACTGAGGTCATTGATGATTCAGAGAGGGGTGCGGGGGGAGGCAGAGGAAGAGCTTCCCCTGCCTTTCCCAGTAGAAACGCAACGATCGGCTTCCCACAGGGAGAGCGCAGCGCTTTCCCCGTGGGTGGATGCCATGACGGCCTGGTGCTGGCATGAGTACACATCCACTGTGCATCATGACAGCTCCAGGCCATCATGAGCACTGAACGGGTTAAGTATGCCTGCATCGCTCACTACTTAAGTCATACCAAAGTTTTACACACCATCACTTTCATATGTCACTAACCGTCACAGAACCATTGTGATGCAAGACTCTTATCCTGTAGGATGGTGCAGCTCTTGAAAGGGACCACCCACTCTTTTGTCAATTTCTTTTTGCTACCGACCATGGAAGCTGGAATGCTAAGGGTGATCAGGCACATTTCTTTGTGTTTGTTCTCGCTCATTTATTGAACAATTTGTCAGATTTTAAGCTATTTGTGAAGCTTGGCATTTTGCCTTCTGAGTCTATGGAGCTTAAAACATGCACATACTGTAAAAGGAAAATGTCATGTTCTGACCCACATGCTTCAAGGCTCAGGATCGTGTGACCTTAGAGCAAAAATATACCTTAAGGCCATTAGGACATGGTAAGACCAGCATTTTATAAGCATTCACGGGTAAAAGACGTGGTTCAAGTCTGTGTATCCCTCTCTAAATCAGCCAGCTTAATATTAAATCCATTAATCTTTCAACATTCTAGGATGAGGAAACATAAGAAGGGTCTGAGTGCCAATGCCAAGGATGCCCTAGATAATCTACAACCGAAGTTTGGTTTCGGGGTCACATTTAGGACTTTGCTGAGGCCATGCTCACATAGTAAGTTGATGTGACTTCTAAGTCAACAACTTCTGTTCATACCCATAAGATCAACTAAAGTCTCTTAAAATTCAGAAGTATCTTCTTCCCACTCCATAAATTTGCCACTTGGGTTCCTTTCAAGCCTGTTATTTAAATCTTGTGACCACAGTTACACCTTCAGAGTTGCTGCGATGCAGAGTAAGGTGCGTAACTCAATGTGGAAAGGGTTGTTTCATCCGAGGGAGGTGTTCACGAGAATTGGGTCCGGATTATTCCAATTGAAGGCGTTACATATTTTATTACACTAGATTGCATGAAGAGTTGTGTTCTGGGAAAGAACTACCATGCCAGTGATTCTGGGTCAAAGTAACAAAAATGTTGGACATGTCGTAAGACTGGCTTTGTTTTTTTTAATTCAAAGTTTATTGATTTTATTGTAAGACCATGCATCTCATAGACACGTCTAGTCGCAGATTTCTTAACTTAGAATATCCACAGGCCTCAGGCTAGATCTGGAATTTCTTTGCAGCAGCACCTCTGCGTGCCGGGGGATGACCCCGACCTGATGTTGTCCACGTACGTGACGTCAGCGAGGTCATATAAGTCCTTCCCGATGCGCTGACTTCAGTTTCCTTTTTTTCCGCATACAACTTGGATCCGGAGTGAGCGGTTCCTCTGGCCTGTTTTCAGGCCTCCTTTTCGACGCTTTGTGTCAGGAACAGTGTGCAATGCATTCTGGCTTTAAAACTTGTAATTCCTGTTCGCACCAGATGTCCGCGACGGACCCGCATCTTATTTGTATGTGGTGTCTGGGCGAGCACCATGACTCCACGGACTGCGAAGCCTGCCAACGTCTGAAACCGAAGTCTCAGCGGGAGCGCCATATGAAGCTTCTCACGGAACGGCTGTCGGCGTCGTTACAGTGCCGTATGCTCGCCTCCCTGGCTCCGCCTCCGCTTCTTTCTCCGGAGTCAGAGCCTGTCATGAATGAGGCGGAGTCGGAGCAGGGTCGGCGCCGACAGCTTGCCTCGCCGGCACCGGCGCCTTCTCCTTCTTCGGAAGGGGAACTTGTCATAGTTTCGGGGCAGACTCTACGCCGGATGCAGCTGAGTCGCGGTCTGACGAGGCACGATCGGTGCCAAGACGCATCTTTTTGGCGCTGTGTCGACGCCAAGTTGTGAACTCTTCTCTAGAGGCCTCTAGAGAGACTACGGCACTGCCCTCTCGCCTGGTATTGCCGGAGGTATTGTTGCCAGTGCCCCCTTTGGAATTTGTGGAGCCTCCTCAGGAGCTCCCAGATCTGGCAGGCTCTTCGCCGCCCCAGGAGCCATATCAGGATCCTCATTATTCAATGGTGCTCCCTTACGTGGGGCATTGGTTGCACCCTCAGTGTCTTGGGAGGGTCAGCTTACAACCCTCCCCCACTCCGCAGAGGGCTACAGAGGCTGGTGCAGCTTTTTTGAGAGTGGTCTCATTGGCCACCCGCATTTTAAACATGCAACCCCCTTCGGTCCCTTTGTCTGTGGACCCCTTGCTTGAGGTCCTTCACCGTGGTTCCGGCAATGTGGAGCCGCTTCTGCCCTTTGAGGCTTCCCTTTATGATTCCCTTTTGGGTACCTGGGTCCGGCCTGCTTCAGGTGACCCGGTGGCTCGTTCAGTTTTGCACCGCCACCGTCCAGATCCACATGATCTTGTTTGTCTTTTTGTGCATTCTGATGCGCAGAGTGTTGCAGACTGCCTTTCCTTCCCTGCCCCTTCTAACGCTTCCTCCCTCTCGGGAGTCCAGATGGCTTGAGTCATGGGGTAGGAACATCTTTGCATCCACTAGTGCAGCCCTACAGTCTTTAAATACAGTGTGTGTTTTGGCTCGGGCTACCTCTGCCCTGTGGGACTCTGCAGAGTCTTTGCTTTCTGCCACCTCTGAAGGTGCTCGTGTTGATCTCCTTCACCGCCTACGGGATGGCCGCGATCTTGCCGAATTCACAATCCCCTCAGCCTTAGATACTACGGATTCTTTGGGCAGAGCTATGGCAGGCTCTGTTGCCTTAAGGCGTCACGCTCAGTTGCGAGATAGCGTCTTCCCTGAAAATATTCGGGAGCAACTGGTTGACTTACCCTTTGATGGGGTTTTGCTGTTTGATGCTCACGCCGAGTCGGCGATTCACCGGTTCCTTGCAGGCTTTCGTCCTCCCACTTAGGTCTTCTTAGGCCTGTTTTCCGTGGTGGTACTTTTTCATTTTGCATCCTTTAGATGCGCTCTGTGTTTAACATGGGCAGTGAGCCTTACATCTTCTTTTTTCTGGGGTCAAGGGTGATTACCCTTTTATTGGCCTCCCTTGGATGTGTTTTGCTTTGAGCTGCCGGTTGGCCTGCTGTGGCCGTGTTCCACAGGTTGCTGTGTCTGGTCCTCTGACTGTGGTATTGAGCCGGTGGCTCAGCTCGGTAATGTCATACGGCTTGGAACTCATGTTCACGGGTTCAGTTTGTTACTGCACTCTTTTGGCTTGGCGTATTGCCCTAAGAGGTGGTTCCCATTTTTGGGGTATGCATACTCCATGTGGGGTACTTGTATGCTATTATATAGCTTTGCTTATCTCACCTGGGCCTGGAGGTCCTGTGGATTCCATGCGTCCCCTGGTGGTACGTTGTAAGGTATTCCATGTTTTTCCCTGGTGCCATCTGCTTACGCCATTGTTATCCACCTCCATGGGAGGTTTCATGGTCTCCTCTTCAAAAGCGACTCCTACCTGCCCTTTCTGTATTAGGTATGATCCGGTATAGACATGTTCTTGCCTGGCTAGTTCTGTCTCTACATAATTGTATATTTATACATTTCTTTATAAACGCTGGTTTCCTTGGTATTCCTCTTCCTATGTCACCACCTCTTTTCGAGGTTGTGAGGTCTGGACCCATATCGCCATGTGTGGGGGGGGGGGTTCTTGAGTTGTTGCAATTTGCCCATGGGATCCTCCTTGCTTCTGCTTACTGGGGTGATTTCCCAATTTGACATATGCTCCCATTTTAGTGTCCGATGCTGTATGTGTCTTTTCTGGAGTGTTGGTCTCGGATTCTGAGACTCTTCCACCATTCGTTAACTTGCCGTTTTTGGCCACTTACTTCGGAGGTGCCTTTTTTCCAAATTTTCATATACTATTGTTAAGGCTACGCCTGCCGGACAGCTCTTCTGATGGTAGTGGTCCTTGACTACTGCCTGCAAGTGTATATTGTGGGTTGTTCCTCACTTTGGTTTCATACTGACCGGTCAGGCACTCTTATGCTTCTTGTGTAAGCCACTTTTAGGTCTCTATGACCGTTTACATGCTGCATATTTCTACCTGCTTCAGCGGATTTAGAATTGATGCTAATTTCCCCTAGTTACCCTTTTTGGGATTGTGTGTGAACTTAACATGTTTCTTGCCCCGCCGGCTATTCCCAAATCATTGCTCAGGTTCTAGCTCTTGTTTTTGGGCTCTTGACACCAGCTCCTTCGGCTACCTTCTATAGGCTAGTCTGTTAGGCTCTGGTTGCATCTCCAAGTTCATTTCAAGCTTGGGTCGGTGTACTCATTGTGCGCCATTAAGCGGAGATTGGCCCATCTTCCTCTCTCTTTCTTTGCTCTGGTGTAGGGCTCATGCCGTTCTACCTGTCATTTTATACAGGTATGGTGTGGCGCCATTTTGGCGTTTTTAGGTTATCTTATATCCTGTTATTTCTGCTCTTCGAGCTGCTTGAGTTGCTGTCTGGCTGTTCCACCATAGCTTTCCCCCTTTATCCGTCAACTCTGTTGCCGGATCGGATGCTTGGCGCTTTCTGTTGTTCTGTCGCAAACCCACCTCCCTTTTGAGGTATGTCTGTGGTATCTATTCTAAGTTAAGGAATCTGCGGCTAGATGTCTCTATCAGATGTACGAGTTACTTACTTCGGTAATGATGTATCTGGTAGAGATGTTGTCTAGCCGCAGATTCCTTTGTGCCCACCCAGCCTCCCCGTTCCGCGAGGTCCTTGTCTAGTGGTTTTCTCCACTGGCCTCTTCAGTTGCCATTGGGTTATCTCTCAAAGTGTTTCCATATACAGTTCACTTCTGCTGAGGGGCTTCTTTCCTGTGATATGGTGCCTTTTGATTCACGAGGAGATTAGTTTTCCTCTCCAGTTACCTTCCCTTCCTTCAGTCTTCTCTACTAACTCGGGGTCCTGGTCTCCTATTGGTCATCCTCTTTGAGGGTGGGTTGTGCTCTATTTCCAACCTCTGTTATTAGAGGGAAAAGGCCAGTCTTTTCATACCCCCCTGCAGTGGACTGTTGTTCTCTCTGTGTTCCATTCTTACTAGACTGCACAGTTCTACATGACACTATCAGTCTAATTCTGTCTGTTGAGATGGTATTCCCTTGTTGCACTCGGGGAAGGGTCTTCGGTTAGCTTGCGGGGCTCTTTCTCACAGCTCCCACTTATATGTAGGCAGTGTCTAATTCTGTCTTTTACGATGGTATCTTCCACCATCCTCCTTTATTCACAGATTTTCATCCCTTGCACACTGTTCCCATACTTTCAAGTCAAGTCAAGGAATTTATATAGCGCGCTACCTACCCAGAGGGTCTCAAGGCGCTTAGGGATGGGAGGAGGATTACTTGTCAAATATCTATGTTTTAAGTTGCTTTCTGAATGCTAGGTGGTTCTGGGTAAGGTGGGTGGGAAGTGAGTTCCAGGTTTTAGCTGCCAGGTAAGAGAAGGATCTACCTCCCATGGTGGTCTTGTTGATGCGAGGTACAGTGGCGAGGGCTAGGCTGGAAGATCGTAGTTGGCGGGAGGGGGTGTAGAAGGACAGTCGAGAGTTGAGGCATTCTGGTCCGATTTCGTAGAGTGCTTTGTGTGCGTGGGTTAGAAGTCGGAAAGTGATCCTCTTATTGACGGGAAGCCAGTGGAGGTTTTTCAGGTGACCAGAGATGTGTTCGTTGCGCGGGATGTCTAATATGATCCTGGCTGAGGCGTTTTGGATTCGTTGGAGTTTTTTCTGGAGTTTAGCGGTAGTACCTGCGTAGAGGGTGTTACCGTAGTCCAGTCGGCTCGTGACCAGAGCATGGGTGACTGTTTTTCTGGTTTCGGTGGGGATCCAGCGAAATGTTTTTTTGAGCATGCGAAGAATGTTGAAGCAGGATGAGGAGACGGCGCTGACTTGTCTGCTCATTGACAGTGAAGAATCCAGGATAACGCCTAGGTTCCGTGCGTGGTCTGTCGGGATGGGTGCTTTTCCAAGGGCTTCCGGCCACCAAGAGTCCCATGCAGAGGGGGATGAACCTAAGATGAGGACTTCTGTTTTATCTGAGTTCAGTTTCAGACGGCTATGTTTCATCCATTCGGCAACTTCTTTCATTCCTTCGTGTAGGTTAGTTTTGGCGGTGCTGGGGTCATTGGTGAGTGAAAGGATCAGTTGAGTGTCATCCGCGTAGGAGATGATGTTGAGGTTGTGTTGGCGGGCGATGGCCGCGAGGGGGCTCATGTATACGTTGAAGAGGGTGGGACTGAGTGAGGATCCTTGTGGTACGCCACAGATGACTTCAGTGGCCTCGGACTTGAATGGTGGAAGGCGGACTCTCTGGGTTCTTCCGGTGAGGAACGAGGTGATCCATTCAAGTGCTTTTCCTTGAATTCCGATGTTTCTGAGGCGTTGTAAAAGGGTGCTGTGGCAGACTGTGTCGAAGGCTGCAGAGAGGTCGAGGAGGATGAGGGCGACTGTGTCTCCATTGTCCAGTAGAGTTCGAATGTCGTCTGTTGCTGCGATGAGGGCGGTCTCAGTGCTGTGTTTTGCTCGGAAGCCAGACTGTGAGGAGTCGAGGGATTTGTTGGCTTCGAGGAAAGTGGCAAGCTGGTTGTTGACAGCTTTCTCGATGACTTTGGCCGGGAAAGGAAGGAGTGAGATGGGGCGGTAGTTTTTGAGTTCGGTGGGGTCCGCTGTGGGTTTTTTCAGAAGGGCGCTGAGTTCAGCATGTTTCCAGCTTTCCGGGAAGGTGGCGGCGTTGAAGGAGCAGTTGATGACGTCTCGGAGGTGCGGTGCTATGACGGAGTCTGCTTTGTTGAAGATGTGGTGAGGACATGGATCTGTGGGGGATCCTGAGTGGATGGAGTTAATCAGGCGGATGGTGTCCTCAGTGGAGATTGGGTTCCAGTTGTTAAGGGTGTTCAAGGGGGGTGAATGTTCAGCATATGGTTGGGTGGGTTGGTCTCCGGGTTGGTTGTCGAAGCTGTTGTGGATGTCTGCAATTTTGTTGTGGAAGAATAAAGCCAGGGAGTCGCAGAGGGCTTGAGAGGGGGTGATGTCGTTGGAGTTGGCCGAGGGATTGGTAAATTCCTTGACGATGTTGAAAAGTTCCTTGCTGTTGTGGGCGTTGTTGTCTAGTCGATCCTTGAATGCTGTTTTCTTGGCCTTTCGGATTAGTTGGTGGTGTATGCGGGTGGCGTTTTTGAAGGCGTCCTTGGTGCTAGTGGTTGGGTCTTTTTTCCAGGCCTTTTCAAGGGAGCGGCAGAGTTTCTTGGACTTCTTAAGATCATCGTTGAACCATGAGACCTTCTTGCTGCCAGGTTTGCTTTGACGTTTTTTCAGTGGTGCTAGGATGTCGGCGCTGTTGGATAACCATAGGGTGAAGTTGGCGGCGGCTTGGTCTGGGTTCGAAGAGTGGGCTGGGGTGTTTAGAAGGAGCGATGAGGAGATCTGGTCGATGGTGATTTTGTTCCAGTTTCTTTGCAGAGTTGGTTGGGGGTGGTTGATGGGTTTAGGCTTGTTGTAGGTAAAGTGAACACAGCTGTGGTCAGTCCAAAGGAGAGCCGTAGTGTGGCTGAAGGAGACGTGATTGCTGGAGGTGAAAATAGGGTCGAGAGTATGACCTGCGATGTGGGTGGGGGAAGTGACCAGTTGTTGAAGTCCGAGGTTGGCGAGGTTGTCCAAGAGGGTGGTGGTGTTGCGGTCGTTGATCTTTTCAAGGTGAAAGTTGACTAACATTGCCCCATTTCAACTGCGCTTGAGGAGTAATTACATGCAATGCAGTTGTATATATAGCTGAAATTACATAGCTACCATTACTACTTGAATATTTTGATCTTGGCATCTTATAGACTTGCGGCAACTTTCTGTATTTGCAGGGAAATATTCCTAGACCATATTTTAGTATGTTTCTGTGGGCATCCACAGGTGATAAAAACTGGGAGCTCCCACTTCATAATGAAGTCCAATCCTGTCTTCCATTGTGAGACCCAGGAAGTGTTTCAGCCCTCTATAGCCTAGCTATATCTTGCTTAGCAACTGTAAGATCTAGGAATAGTAAGTGTCTTTTGTATCTGTTACCTCCTGTGCTATGTAAGAGTGTTAATTTCGGAGACCTCAGTATATCCCAGGCCAGTACCTCTGCCAAGCAACGAGAACCCCTCTCCAGAACCCGTCTAGAACCAAGCAGGACCAGTTTGTATTTACTGATATCAGCGGCATATTGGGGAGGCAATCAATCCCCCAGGCGTTGTCAGGTGTACTACGCTATGTGGAGGTATTTAAATTGAATGAGGCGTAGTAGAGAGAATATCGCAGCCTCACGTGATGAGCATAGAGCGTCGGCCCAGTCGTCCCCATCCAGAGGTCCAATATCAGTGTCCCAGGCAACCCTGAGAGCATCTAAGGTAGTTGGGCTGTTGATGACTATGGTTTGATATATCTTGGATATCTTATGTTCCTCGAGATCCCCCATGAGGAGTTTGGCTTCAAGAGGGCTGGATTCTGGGAGGATAGTTTTTAATGTATGGATGGAGAGCGTGTCGCAGCTGCAGGTACTGATAGAATTGGGTATGGGGCATATGAAATTCTTTTTGGAGGTCTCTGAATGATTTAAGGACCGTGCCTTTCATCACATCCCCTAATGTTGAGACGCCAATGCGTTCCCAGCCACCGATGCCCTGTAGCTCAGCTACTTGTGGAAGTAGGCGATTCCACTAAAGAGGAGTCGCTTGTGTTGGACGTCTCCACCATCCGATTCTATGCAGGGTTTGTCGCCATATTAGGATTACCACACGTGTCGGGGGGAAGATCTTTGCAGTCCGTCTTGTTGTATAAGAGTGAGAGGACGGTGGGGTCCCCCATCCACCACTTGTGTCAAAATGCAAGGTCGTCTCTGGAGCCGTACCGCAGTCACTCTGCACCTATACGTGTGCTGCGGTGTGATAAGCTGGTATGGCAGCAGCTGTAATGCCCCCACAGTACGTTGACTGTGTACATGTACGCAGGGTTACTCTAACACCACCTCCCCCAAAGAGGAAATGTCCCAATAGTGCGTTAATTTGGCAAAACCATACTCTAGGGACGGGCTATGGATGGGATTGTAAGTGGTACAATAATTTGGGAGACCATCTTAAATATAGATGAGCGTTCATTTAGGGATAAGGGGAGTGTAGACCAAATATTAATCTCAACTTTAACCTTTTCTGTTGTTTCTTCGAAGTTGCGTTTCCAGGACAGGATTTGGATTTCTGAAATATAGACTCCCAGATATGTGAACCCCTGAGATGCTAAAGTGAGTCCATCGGCCCGAACGACCATTCCCCAATGACCCCTGCAGATGTCAAAGCAGAGCTTTAGAGGGGTTGATGTATAGACCGGAGGTCTCACCAAAGATTTGCATGATCTGTAGTATTCTGGTGCCTGATCTATTGGGTCTGTTAGAAAGTATAACCAATTGTCTGCCTAGAGCGCAAAACAATCAGAGATCTCAGGGGTCCATTCAAACCCTTGGTGAAGAGCATCTATACATACCCAGGCCACAAGGGGGTTCTATGGCAAGGTCGAAGCGAGGGGGCATCCTTGTCTGGTACCCCGTTGTATGGGAAAATATGGAGATGTGGCCCGGTCACCCGGATTGAGGCAGTTAGGGCGGTGTACAATAGTAGTATCATCGAAATAAATCGGGGCACAGGTTCAGGTGTCTTAGGAGTATAAACATTAGGTCCAACTGACTGAATCTAACGACTTGTCCATATCAACGAGTAGAAGGGCTGCAGGTCGGTCTAATCTATCCACTGACACTATGGCATTATGCGCTCTGCGTGTATTTGTCTGGTCGCACGGTGGGGCATAAAGCCTGTCTGGTCAGGGTGAATCAGGGCTTGGAGATAAGGGAGCAATCTGTTTGCCAGTATCTTGGCGAGCATCTTAGCTTCAATGTTAAGGAGAGATATTGGCTGGTAGAATGTGCATAATTCGGGTGGCTGCCCTGGTTTAGGAAAGACCACAAACTCAGTGTGTCGCCAATCAGGGTGTAGACACTTATTCTAGAGGGCCTCATTGAGGTTTGCAAGGTACTGGGATCCAAATGCTGTTGAGTGTAGTTTAAAAAATTTGCCAGGAAACCCATTGGGGCCAGGCGATTTGCCAGGTGCTCTATCTGACATGACAGAAAAGAGCTCCTCAAGCGAGACCGGAGGCTCAAGCGAATCGTGTGCAGTGGTAGTGAGGGCCTTAGGTGGCAGATCACGAAAAAAAGTTATCAATCTGCACTTCAGATATGGTTTCACGCTTGGTATAAAGTGTTTGGTAGTAGTCGGCGAAGGACCGGGCAACCTGCTCCGGGGTAATGAACAATTCCCCCATATTCGACTTATGGGTCGATGTAACAAATTCCCTGATTTGTCCCCCCCCCCATTAGTAGATCCTGCTTTGCGTAGCCCACCAGATGTGTTTGGCTTCGTCAAGTTGAATGCTTTGATATCTCTTCTCCAGTGTGGCTAGCTGACAGTGAGCCCCATGTCCGTCTCTAACAAGTGCCTGTAATTCCTGAGTGATATCATCAGTGATGTCACTGACTATGTCATGAGTGATGTAATATGTGAGGACATAAGCAGTGCATTATGTGGTCGCAAATTATAGTTGACTCAGCTAACTATAACTGCTGAATTTCTCTGGTTTTGAATGAGTGAAATGTCAGCCTAACTAAAACGTCCCTGTAACCTTTGGTTTTTCAGTAAATTTTTAGTCGTTTTTATATGCGAATTCCTAACTATACCGTCCCTGTAACTTTATTTTTTTTGTGAATTTCTAAAGTTTTTAGCTAGCAGTCACGTTTGCAAAATGGTGGGCAAATCGGGCTAGGCCTCCAACCAGCTCGCAGGAATTCCGCTGCATAGGACTCACAGGAGGTACCAAGCAGGCTTTTTGGCACCCAAGATCCCTCTGGAGCCAAGGAGAATTTATCCCCCAGCTAGCACTACGCCGGGAAGCACATTTGCTATCTATAACGGCCCTGTAACCTTTGATTTTTTTCAGTGAATTTCTAAACTTTTTTTTAAAGCTCATTCCTGACTATAACATCCCTGTAACCATTGGTTTTCAGTGAATTTTTAAGGTTTTTTAAAATTCTATTTCTTAATTGTAATTCACATTTTGTTTTTAAGTGCGCCTCTAAGATTTTTGTATTTTATTTCTATAATTGGATATTGTATATTATATTTATAGTAAATACAACTCATTTTTTGATTTGGTATGTGTTTATTAGAAAGTACATTAATAACTGGTTTTATTTTTAAGTATTTTCTTGAGTTTGACGGGCTATTGATACCAATCAAATAACCGCTTGTAAAAACATGAGATATCTCGCTATAGCTTAGATGAACTAGACTCCGAGATGGGTTCTCCAAGAATCTACTCCCATCGTATATGATGTAGAAGTGTTCAATAAGAGTGCATATAGAAAAGCGATGCACCCATCTGTACTACACCTCTTCCGTGCAAAGTCGTAAATTGGAGAAAGCTCTCTAGTGGCTGTTTCTCTAATGTCTGCTGTAAGTACCCAGTGTTTTAGTTGAGTGTAACGGAAGTGCTCGGCATCAGGGAGGTGGAAATCCCGTTGACAGTGCTCAAAAGTCCTAATATCCCAATTATAAAATATGTCGGATATCACGAGACAGTCTCCATGCCTCGAACGGTCCCAATTTTAACGCTGGAGTGAATGCTAGATTCAAATGTATAGGAGTAAGCGGGGAGGGGATAGTAGTTCATTCAGCCTGTCTGTTCACCTCATCCCACACCTTAAAGGTGGTCAGAGTAGTGGTGGTCCAATAGGTATTAACAGACCAGTCAGTCTTGGGTTTCCATAACAAATCCCAAATATATTTCCCGGCCACCGCCCTCTCTATATGCAGGCAAAGTTTGTCTGACTCTCTAGCACACAACTCGGGGATCACACTCAGTTAGGCTGGCTTGTAATACAGATGAAAGTCTGGTAGTGCCAAGCCTCTGGATGATTTAGGCAAGCGTAATAGCTTATACGAGAGGTGCGCTCTGCAATTTTGCCAAATAAATTGGATCAGCAGTGAACGCAAAGTAGGAAGTACTTGAAATAGATAAAGCAGCTTAAGCAATACATTAATATTAATGGTATGGATTCGCCCCAGGCAAGAAAGATACATAGGTGCCCATCATTGAAAGTTGAACCTTAGCTGTTGCAATAGTGGGGGTTAGTTGGTGTGGTATAAGTCGTAAAGATTAAGAGTTATCTTAATGCCTAAATATGTAATGACTTTCCTAACCCATTGAAAGAGTAGAGCTGTCCCCAGAGATTCCAAATCTGATGGTGAAAGTGTCAGGTTAAGAAAAAAGGATTTGGTCATGTTGATGCAGAGTCCGTCACCCTTTCAAATTTGTCTAATTCGCCCATAAAGGCCTCCAAAGAAGTTCTGGGAGATGTCAAAGACAACAAAATATCGTCCACAAGTAGTGAGATCTTATGCTTTGTGGAGCTGAATTGAATAACCTGAAATCTGCGTCATTGTGCATATCTTGGCTGCCAGTGGTTCAATACTTAAGTAAGGGTGGGCGGAGCTCACAGAGTTCTACTCCGCAGAATTCTGCGGAGTGATCTAAAAACTCAGTGAAATTCTGCGGAGTTCTGCATGCTGCGTAATGCCCCCGGTGTTACTGAAAAAATCACTTTCAATTACTTAGTGTAGGACGTTCACAAATACAGAGTCCAAGGTTACACATAGAAGAGAGGGACAACCATAGCTAGCCACAAAAGAGTCATAGACAGCACTACGGTAAAATGCACTATCCTTAATGCACCGGCATCTACAGAAAACTACCGGCTGGTATTCTGTTGTGCCCTGTGATCTTAAGCAGATACGATGCCCATCCCATTCATTCATGGCCCAGTTGTAGAGGGGATGTCTTACCTCTTGTACGACAACTGTTTTCACCCAGCAGAAGGCGGGTTCTGGGTGTAGAGCAGCTGCTCAGACTGGTGCTGGCACCTGAGTACTCTCCTGCGCAGCTGCTGCTACCTACGCTGAAGGAGGCAGCATGGCACACGCCTGGCACCTCAGTAACCCCTCATGTGCTTACAATTTCAGCCTCAGTTACTGTGTGTGATGGAGCCAAGTCCAAAATATCTCCACCCAGCAGAGGATGGGCACTGACATTCGTAGAGCTGCTGCTAAGACTTGTGCTGGCCGGTGAGCTGCCTTCCTGCGTGGCTGCTGCTACTTACGGTGAAGGAGGTGGTGTAGCACACGCCCAGCACCTCAGTAACCGCTCACGTGATGGATGCTTTCATCCAATACTGTGTGCAGGGACGGATTGGTAATGCGGGCACTTGGGCATGGGCTGAAGGGCCGGTGTCTCAGTGCACTCTGTGGGTGTTTTTTTTTATATCCTTTCCCAGGCCACAGAGAGCACTTGACAGAGAGAGGAAAGCAGCTTCACTGTGCTGCTGTTTAGCGATGATCAGCTGTTGCCTCTCCTTCATCCCCTGCCCTGCCAAGCAATCACACTGATGGTGGGCTGGGGAAGGGTGATTCTGTACCAGAATCGACCTCCCAGGGGGCCAGGTGTTGCTCAGGCCATTGAGCCATTTTCACCTCGGCCCCCCCTGAGGCCCACAGAGCCCTGAAACAGTGTTTGCTTTAACACCTCGCCCACAGTCCTATTCAATCAGGGCATGGTGGGCAAGGAAGAATGGGTCTCGCAGTGGGGGGCCAGGTAATGTTGGGAACTGGCACCATCTTCACCTCAGCAGCCCCCCCACACGGATGGCCCAGCAGCTGTGTTTTTTGCTTTATCCCCTGTCCTGCCAGGCTATTGCCCCGAGGCACTGAAGGCCTGAGTAGTTTACAAATCGCTGGGGCCTCGCTGTTTTTCAGGAGCTCCTGCGCTGGAGGGCTGGGGAATAATTGTGTAATAGAAAGGGGCCTAGCTGTTTTTCAGTTGCTCAGCTTGTAGGACATTGTCACCTTGGCCTTATGTCCTTCCCAAGAACAGGGGCTCCTGCGCTGGAGGGCTGGGGAATAATTTTTTAGGAGAAAGGGGCCTTGCTGCTTTTCAGGGGCTCCTGCGCTGGAGGGCTGGGGAATAATTTTTTAGGAGAAAGGGACCTCGCTGTTTTTCAGGTGCTCCTACGCTGGAGGGCTGGGGAATATTTTTTTAGGAATAAGGGGCCTCACTTCTTTTAAGGTGCTCCTGCGCTGAAGGGCTGGGGAATAATTGTGTATTAGAAAGGGGCCTCGCTGTTTTTCAGTTGCTCAGCTTGTAGGACATTGTCACCTTGGCCATGTGTCCTTCCCAAGAACAATATCCTGCTACTTACATACCTTTTGTGTTCCATGAAAGTGCACGCCCGCGAATGTGTACCATGCCCCGCAAATGTGGGCCACTTTTTTCATCAGTGCCCGGACCAAATTGTGATCCCAATCTGACCCTGACTGTGTGTGACACAGCCACATTCACCAGTCAGTACCCCGTCCATCCAGAGGAGCCTCCAACCCAGCTAGGCTTCACGTCCCTTGCACCCCAACCCTCTTTTTCTAGCAATAACTCAAAATGCCCTGGACCTGCCCCGCCATCAGAATGGTCCTTGCCGGATGCGTTTTAAGGATGCTGTTCTGCTTTCGAGGTAAGACATGGTGGGGAGGGGGCAGTGGGGAGGCTGGATGTTAACAAGAGACACCCCTTGAGAGTTCCCTATTCGGAGGGTCTCTAGCACGTATCTACCCATGCTCCCTGCAGATCCTGCCTGTTCACGAGGTGGCTGAGAATCTGCCTGTCTGCAGTCTTCTCTGTTATTTCTGCTTGAGCCACAATAGAGCTCATTTATGGCCAGGCACACCTAAGACGGCACTGCCTACGATGACCGCTATGGAGCAGTGTGCCTTCCACAGAGACCTCTCCTCATCCCTCCTTGAGTGCCCTCTGTAATGTCTGCTGCCTGCACAAATCTCTACATGGACAGCAGCTGAGCATTAGGAAGCAGTGTGTTTTCCAGGCAGACCTCCCCTTCGTAGATGCCCCCCCCCATCTGTCCATGCAGTCTGCCCGATGCACAGACTCACAGCAGAGAGGGGTGCCTTAGCTTTATGTGTGAGGCCAGTCAAGAAGCTATGTTTCTTCTACAGGGGTAGGAGAGTGAGCAGCGTGTACCAATGAACTCCGCTCTGCCGGTGGCTTGCAGAATTGTTTTTTTTTTTTACAAACTCTGCGCGAAGCACGGAGTGCCTAAACTCCATGAACTACACCTGCAGAGCGTAGTTCACGACCCACACTTACACTTATGGCTAATAACAGGGAAGACAGTGGGCGCCCCTGTCTTGCCCCCCCCCCCCCCCGGCCTAACTGAAAGAGAGCAGAACTCACCCCATTTACTAATACTCTGTCTCTAAGTGTTGCATAGTTGGCTTTGATCATTGTGATAAATCAATTGCAGAAACCAAATCTTCACAGGGTGTGAAATTAAAAGGGCCACTGCATCTGATCAAAAGCTTTTTCGGCATTGAGTGCCAGTTAGTCTGTGGAATGGATTTTTAAAATAGTTTTTTCAATCAGGTGGATGACCCTGCGGATATTATCCTGTGTCTGGTGACCTTTAATAAAACCGGATTGATCCGGGTGGATCAGTTCTGGAACTAGATCATCAAATCTAGCTGCCAGTATTTTCAAATATAATTTAACGTCAAGGTTCAAAAGAGCTATGGGTCTGTAAGAGACACATTCCCTTAGGTCTTTGCCCTGTTTTGGTATAACAGAAATAATGTCCTCACTCATGGATGTGGTGACTTTTCCAGAGGTAGCCATATGGTTAAAGAGGGACACCAAGTGAGGGGTGAGAGCAGAGCTGAACATCGTATAACGCTGGTCTGTCAGCACATCAGACCCAGGAGCTTTGTGGAGCTTCAGATCCCGTTTAGCCCTATGAACCTCCTCCTTCGTAACTGGGCTTCCAAGTAGTTTCTTCTGAATCTCCATCACCCGGGAAGAGGGACCATGTCCAGATATTCCACTTGGGTCTTTACATTTGTCGCCTATGTCGTACAGAGTCTCTCCTTAAAGCGTCTAAAAATATGTGCTTTCTCAATATCAGATGTTGTGACGCCTCCCGTACCACACTTAATTCCCCCTATATATTCCTTCTCTCTGTTAACCCTTAGTTGTCGTGCCAGATATGAACCTACTTTGTTACCTTGATCATAGCTTGTACCCTTTTCTTTTAAAAGGGTAAGCTCAACCTGGTTGGTGTAGATGGCATTAAATTTCCCTCTAAGAGCTGTGACCCTCCTTTGTTGTGGCATAGTTGGGTTTTCCTTATGAGACTGTTCTAAGTTTTTAATTCTGCCTCCAGTGTATGTCTCTCTTTGGCCCTCTGCTTGTTCAAGGAAGAGTTTAACGCATTACACTTTCCTCTCAATATTGCCTTAAAGATGTCCCAAGCATTAGGGGGAGAGGTAACACATGGGTTATTTATCTGAAAATATTCTCTTATATTCCATAGGTCATCTTGCAGAAGCCTGTCTCTAACTAATGAACCAGGCAAGAATCTCAAGCGATATTTAGGAGGAGGGGCCTCCCAGTCTATGCTCATCCACTGGAGCATGATCCGACAGGGCTATTGGGTGGAAGGATACCGACTGCGAGGCTTGGACCAGGGCATTGCTCACAAAAATGTATTCTATGTGGTAATAACTCTGATAGGAGTGGGAGAAAAAGGTATAGTCTCTTCCGTTCGGGTGCAAGGTGCGCCAAGCATCTAATAGACCCAATTCTGCAAACTTCCCTTTTAAGACCTTGGTGAAACTCCTAGTGATAGATCTGTGAGGGTGGGTGCTATCTACATTTGAATCCCAGGTGAGATTAAAATCACCCATGACAATTATCTCATGCTTCACAAAACTTCCCAACATGGTCAGAAATGTCTGTAAAATTGGGCCTGGTTGGTATTGGGAGAATAAATTCAGGTAAAGTTACATAGGAGCCCTGGAATGTGCCTCTTCACCGTAACTATTCTCCCAGTCAGCTTTAAAACCCTCCGGTCTAAATTGTAGCTTTGAGTGCAAAAAATGTGTCACTCCATTTTGCTTAGAGTTTACTGAGGACTAGTACATCATCGAATACTCCCTATGTCTCAATCTATGTTCCTCAGATTGTTTCAAATGGGATTGCTTAAGGCCACCACTTAATTTCTTTGATCTGTTATATATTTCCACATGTTATGTTGTTTAGCAGGGAAATTAGGACCCTTTACATTCCACGTTAGTGTGGTAGATACCTTGTTTTAGCCTTAAAGAAAACCTGCTCAAATGGCCTCTGAGCTCCATCTTCGTCCATCTTCTTCCCGACTCCAAGAATTGGACAATAAAGTACCGCCCCCTCTTCCTCCTCCCGTCCATTACAAAAGTAAATGATCAGACCCTATGTTCCTTTACAGAAAACAAATTACATCCCCAAGCTAGAACACTTAAGATAAAACTTTCTTTCATGTACAACATTACAAAAAAGTGATATCCCTTCTAAGGCATAATCGTCAGAACCAGCTTAGGCAATTCAACTGTAGCATATGAATTTCGGAGAATATATCATCACAAAGTGTGTGCGAGACAATGTTGAAAACATGGACCAGGTCTTGGGATCATTACTCCATGGCAACATCATTCAAATCATGGGTAGAATGCCAGTCCTCAGCCATCGCAAAGGGAGATTGCTGTAGTATCAGTCATTCATTGATTATTTCTTGATGCCCCAGGAGTTCTAAAGAAGCTCTGCAGCTCTAACTTTAAAGTTTCCTCTGTGGCTTTGGTCATGTGTGGGTCTACCACTGTCTTTTATCTCTCACTGCCAACAAAGGGTCAGATGATCCCCTCTCTAACCTCTGCTCCCTCTCAGATACTCCCAAAAGCGTTGTTGCTTCTTGGATATCTTTGACAGGATGGGGCTTGTTATGGAGTTCGAAAGCCAGGCCGAAAGGCTAAGTCCAGTGGTACCTAATGTGGTCCTGTTCTAACTTACCAGTGATGGGTGGAATTGCAGACGATGCGCTAATGTGGCCGGGGCAATGTCCTGAAAGAGGGAGCAGGATGTCCCCTGAAAGCAGACCATCTCAAATTTACGTGCTGCTTGGAGGATAGCATCCCTCACATTGAAGGAGGGGAGATTAAGCAACATATCTCTTGGGTGTGTCTTTCCATTATCCAGCAAAAAGCCCACTCTATGTACACTTTCTTTTTTTTATTTTTTTTTATATTTCTTTTTATTAAAACAAGGCAACAATAAAACACTTCAGTGCATCGAACAGATGAGGGTCGTTCACAATGTCAACATGTGACACAATAAGCATTAGCTAGGGGGGGGCTACAGGGTACATATAACATAAGTATTCACATTCGAGGGTCATGGGGAAAGCGGGACATCAAATATTACATTTGCAGGTGGTACACAGATATTTCCCCTGTACAGATTCCAAGAGCCCCAAATACTGTTCCATTTTCGAGGGCGGGCTCTAGCCAGGTACACAGTTTTTTTCACGGAACATGCACCAATCCATACTTTCTTTCAACCCCTCTATAGTTGGCGGCCTTTGGGATCCTCACTGCTGTGCTATATTTCCCTTAGCAATCATGGCCCCCAGAGTAACCCATTGGGTCTGCGCAGTATTCAGGTCAGTAGGCTCCCAAATATTCAGCAGACATCTCCTAGCTTCCGGCAAGAGAGCCACACCTGTCACTTCCTGCATTACATCATGGACAGTGCCCCAGTAATCTACCATATACCGACATTCCCATATGATATGTAGGAACGTCCCCAATTGACCACATCCCCGCTGACACAGACCATCCACCGTTAAACCCATACTGATTAGACGTGGACCTGTAACATAAACCCTGTGCAGTACTTTTAAATGGACCTGTCTCTGCCGTGCCGGAATCGCAACCTCCTTCGGAGAGGAAATCGCCGATTGCCAGTCCTCGTCATCAATTTCAAGGCAGTCTTCGGTCCACTTATCCCTTAGTTATTCTAAAAGATCAGCTCTATGATTAATCAGTTTCTTATAAACAAGAGAAATGGGGCTATCAGGCAGATATCCATCTAGTATACGGTCTTCCAATGGGTCTGCCTCCGGTATCTCTTTCCCTTCGGGGAATACCGATTTTATGACGAACCTGTGCATAACGAAAGTACTCCGACCCACTCAATTCGTACTCAGTTTGTAATTCAACAAATGACTTAACCTTTCCCTTTGCCCAGAGATCGCCCACAGTGAAAATCCCTATCAGATCCCATTTATCAAAACCCTTCGTATTCCATAGCCTGCCAAATCTATCAGATCCAAAGAGAGGGGTCGCCAAAGTCAAACGATCCTTCCATCCAAGCGAACTAGTAGCATCATGCCATATACGTACCGCCACCCTGGTCGGTACCGTCAAACGTTTCTCTACTGATCTAGTGTACAGCGCTCTGCTATAACTACCGCCAGGAAGTGTCCATCTATCCATGGCATAACCGGGATCCGATTTGGACCCGTACGTACCATGGTTAATAGCCCCCAACTGTGATGCCCAATAGTTTCTTTTAATATCGGGGAGGGCAATTGCCCCGTCGTACCACGGGAGAGTCACTTTAGCTAAAGCTATACGCGGTCTATCATCCCACAGCAAATTAAGTTGCAGACCCTCCAATAACTAGCCGGTACCACATCTAGAGTATTTTGGAGGGCATAAAGAAAACGGGATGGGGCATCATTTTAAAAAGGGCCGCCCGTCCTAGCATTGAAAACGAAAGTTTCTTCCAGCCCGCCACGTCCCTTTTCAGTCGAGCCAATGGAGGGAGAAGGTTTTTCTCATATCTAACTGCGGGATCCATGGAAATATAGACTCCAAGATATTTGAACCCTTCCTTTGCAATTTGAATGGGACAGTTCCGAGGCAGAATGGGGATGTCGCCAAATAGAACGTACAGATAGGACTTCGCCCAATTTATTATCAATCCTGAATTTCTACCATAGGAGGCCAAAACATCACAGAGTGCAATCAGGGACTACCGAGGAGATGCCAGATAGAGTAATATATCGTCCGCATATAAGGAAATCCGTTCTTCAGACTGCGGAGACCAACGAATACCCTTGATCGAAGGCTCCCAACGAAGCCAAGCCGCGAGAGGTTCGAGGGCCAACGAAAACAAAAGGGGAGTGAGCGGGAAGCCCTGCCGAGTGCCATGCCCAAGACAAAATGACGCCGAGACGCGGCCGTTAACAACAACCTGCGCAAGAGGCTCAGTATATAATAGACGCACCCAGCTAATGAATTCCGGACCAAAACCAAATTTAGGCAGAACAGCCCACAAATATGGCTTTTCCACCGTGTCAAAAGCCATTGTCGCATCAAGCAACGCTATAATTGCCGGCTCTCACAAGGTATACGCCCTCAAGAGAACCCCCTGCAGCCGCCTCAGGTTCAAAGCCGTATTCCTATGCGGAATGAAGCCCGACTGGTCAGGATGTACAAGCTCACTAATGACTTTAATCAACCTGTTGGCTAATATTTTAGCTAATATCTTGAGTTCTGAATTCAACAGTGAGATCGGCGTATCCGAAGCACATCTGTTTCTAGGCATCCCCTTCTTATTTATTACCACAATCGATGCCAGTCTCTGATCCTGGGGGAGTATACCACACTCAAGGGATTTCAAGAACATGTCTCTCAAATAGGGGGCAATCTTGTCTGGTCGAAGCTTGTACAACTCAATAGGGAGACCGTTGGGACCCATCGTTTTGCCCGAATTCAGGGAACGCACCGCTAAGGCTACCTCATCTGCGGGATTCTTACCACACATGAGATCACGATCTTCCAAAGTCAGACAAGGAAGCTTAATATCCCGCAATAGTAGACACAAATCTTCCTCCGGTCTCTCCTAGACGGAAGTGTAAATAGTACGAAAGTGATCAGCAAAACAGTCCACTATCCCCTGCGGGTCGGTTATACAAGTACCACTATCCATCTCAACCTCTGGAACCACCCGGCCAGCTCTATCTTTCTTATCCAACCAGGCAATTAATTTACCAGCCTTGTCCCCAACGTTATAGAGACGCCCCTGTTGTTCTCGACTCGGGGCTTTTGCACTGTCCGTAACCAGAGTCCTGTACTCAAGCTGCTTCAGTCGTAAGACATGCAATCTAGCGCGGGTCACCTCCTGTTCCAGTTCCATTTCTTTGTTAGCTATTTCGGCCTCAACTCTCACTACATCCTCCTCTTTCTACTTTTTGACTCCCGTGATCAGGGACAAAGCCTGCCCCCTGAGCACAGTCTTAAAAGCCTCCCACAATGAGATCGACGAGGAAACCGAACCCTCATTTTCCTGGAAATAATGTTTCAACGTTTTCAACAAGTCTTTTCGAATCTTAGGATTACGCAAGTACCAGGGATTGATGGGGGCTACTCTACCTCCTGAACCAGGAGCCAGTTCAAATCTAAGCCAGAGCGGCGAGTGGTCCGAAATACCTCTGGCCAGATGCTTTACTTCCGCAACATACGATGCCTGGGCTGCAGGCAGGAGAACATTGTCTATCCGAGAAAGACTACCATGGGCACCAGAGTGGAAGGTAAATTGCAGCTGGCCAGAGTGAAATAATCTCCAGCTATCAACCAGACCCAATGTCCCAAAGTCTGGCAGCCATCTATGAGCCCTGCTCACGCCTCGGGACGGATACCTGTCCAGAACGCCAGAGACTACAGCGTTGAAATCACCACCCAGAATCAATAATCCACTAGGAAGATCCAACACAATCCTCCCCAAGTCCATAAAAGTCGTAGACTGCAGACCCGGAGTGACATAAATTGAAACTAGGGAGAGAGTGCGTCCCTCCCAATGTCCTGAAACGGCAACATATCGCCCACTATAACAACAGATTCCACTTCTAACTGGAGAGAATTCTTGAGAAGGATCCCAACTTCTCGGGACCCAGATGCGAAACTAGCATGAGCCACCAGCCGGTAGCCTTTCCTATTTATTGCCTTACATACATTCCCTACCAAGTGAGTTTCCTGAAGTAGGACCACATCGGGGGAATGTCTTTTGAGGAATTGTAAAACCACACTGCGCTTAATTTTATCCCCCAACCCGTTCACATTCCAGCTCAACACCCTCAACCCCCAACCCCCGATCATGAAAAAGAAAGAAGACCCAACCCTCCTCTGAGTCCAGCACCATATAGAAGCAATCTAGAAATACAATGCCTTGTAACAACACGAACAAAACACAACAAATAAACATTTCCCCCAACCACCCCCCAAACATCCCGTTACACTACCCCCTCCCTGCACCCCTGCGTACGACTATAGAGCCACCCCAACTTGCAGTGTGCCTGTCACCCCCACATCTACACTAAACTACAAGAAGTAATTCTGAGGAGGATAGAGGCCCTCCGATAGCCCGTTGACCCCCCATTTGTACTGCGTGCAACCGTTGACCCTGAATATTACAGCATTACAACAATAGACCGCTCCCCAGTTTTCCCCAGCTACCAGAACCACAGTGCTCATTCTTGCTCCTGCGAACCCCCCTCTTCTTCACTGCTCTGTCTCTGGGGCACCAGCTGGGTAGATAAAGTGTCCAACCAGTCTGCAGTGATCTCCAGATTGTCAAAGAAATAAACTCACTCTTTGTGTTCGATTCGCAGCGTATTCAAGTCCCATGTCGCGGAGCCTTCTTTTCACCCCCATAAAACTCAGTCTCTGCTTCTGGACAGTCTGCGTAAAGTCCGGAAAGAAACTGATGGACGAGTTTTCATACTTTAAGGGCCCCCCCCCATCTACAGGCCTGAAGGGTTGCGTCTCTGACTCTGAAATTAAATATTCGTGCTATCAAGGGGGGGGGGGGCACCGACACACGGTCTCCCTCCAGGAATTCTGTGTGCCCGCTCGACGGTAAAGAACTTGCTCAGGCCTTTAGGTCCAAGATGGTTGGTTATAAGATCCTCAACAAAGAGGTCGGTCGCTTGCCCTTCCGCTTTTTCCGGCACCCCAATGATACGTATGGTATTCCTCCGGAGCCTCCCTTCAAAATCCTCCAGTCGAGGAACGACGAGTTCATTGGAGGCCCTCAGATTCCGAACTTCAGACTGCAATTCTGTGGCATCATACGTAAGACTAGCCATTTTAATGTCCAAAGATTTCACTTTTTCACTAGTTTTCGTGAGGTCCGTCCGAATCAAGTTAACCTCAATGGACACAGTGTCCAATTTATGGGCAAGGGTCTCCATCTTCTGTCCAAGAGAGGACTTGATCCCATCAATGGCGACCATCACGTCTTGCAATGTCGGCTCAGCTTCCAGGGCAGAGGCGTCTTTTACTCCTTCTTGTGACCTTCCCGGTCCACTGAGTGACCCCTTAGTTTGGGCATATCGGTCTATAATGTTGGATTGGGTGTACCCTCCCCGTCTAGTGGCCTTCGATTTCTGTTTGTCCCCCTCCAGCTTGGTAGCCGTTTTAAGACAATCCTTGTTCGACATTCAATTCGGGGAAGTGGCACTCGGGACTCGTCGCTGACGGACAGTATCGAGTCTCCTAGTCTTCCGGACCTTTAGGATAGTCGACCAGCCATCCGTGGTATCGCAGCGTCTTCCCTGACCGGAAACAAGCTTCCGAGGACCGGTTTCTGGCATTCCAGCCGTCTTCAGCCAGGCTTGCTTGAATCCAGTGGCAAAGTGAGCGAGGGACTCACGTCTGAGCATACCCTGCCACACTTATGGCGGCCAAAAGCGGTACAAAAGGGGGTGGTGATGGACGGAGCATCTGAATCAATCAAACACTCACACCCAGTCAAAAGATCTGGGTTTAATCCATCACCGTTCTTTAGCCCACTCTGCCACCCCAGTTCAGACATGGCTATATGCAAATCAGTCTGACCCTGTGCCTCATGGGAACAGTCCAGCCCGAACTGCCAAGCCATGTCTTCCCTGGACCGGAAACAAGCTTCCGAGGACCGGTTTCTGGCATTTCAGCCGTCTTCAGCCCGGCTTCCTTGAATCCAGTGGCAAAGTGAGCAAGGGACTCACGTCTGAGCATACCCTGCCACACTTATGGCAGCCAAAAGCGGTACAGAAGGGGGTGGTGATGGACAGCGCATCTGAATCAATCAAACACTCACACCCAGTCAAAAGATCTGGGTTTGATCCATCACCGTTCTTTAGCCCACTCTGCCACCCCAGTTCAGACATGACTATATGCAAATCAGTCTGACCCTGTGCCTCATGGGAACAGTTCAGCCCGAACTGCCAAGCCATGCCTTCCCAGGACCGGAAACAAGCTTCCGAGGACCGGTTTCTGGCATTCCAGCCGTCTTCAGCCCGGCTTGCTTGAATTAGAAATTTCACAAGTAAGTTTGTTTGGGGCATTACAGTTGCTGCAACTACAATTTTGGAATTTTCGATTTTTGGGATGTTGTTGGGGCCTTTTGCCCAGGGGTACTCAGTGGTGCATGGACTGAGTCTTTCTGTGGTGTCTCTTTAATGTATTCAACAAAAACAGGTATTGGAGGGTCCAGGGGTATTTTTAACGACCACTCACTGCTATAATCCCCAGGAGTACAGTAACAACAAACGAATAGCGGTGGGTCAAAGAAAGGAGGGATAGAAATGGCTTGCTCTACAACTGACAGACTAGGTTAACAGGGGTACTTCATTCAGGTTTGAAGAAAATACCCATCAGTATTCGACCTGTGCCGCCCTTGTCATCATATGGGTTCCTCCATACCACAAAGGAAGGTAGTCTACAATAGCTATTTTGTATGTAGACTCAGATGTAACCCAGTGATGTGGAAACAGGTTATTTGGGCAACAGGAGAGTACTGTTAAGCAGTGCATGTGAGGCAAAATGTGATAATAAACAAAAGAAAGTGTTGTTAAAATTAGATAGACAGGAGGCAAGAAACTTTAATAAACACCTCCCTGCTTCTAAATCAATAAAAAAGTAGTGCGAGTCTAGTGGTTTCAACCAATAGCCACTAGTAAATTCTTATCTGGTCGACATGTTTCAGCAGACTTTACAGATCCATCAGGTATCTACTGCATTCATCAGGACCGGCGACGCTACTGCTTATCATACAAAAAGTGAAAATCATAATAAAATTTATCACCTGGGTAGATGTGAACAACTTTCTCCCAGCTGGTGGTACCGAACAAACAGGATACACATAGACAGTTGTAGAAGAAGACAAAACATATAGTTAATACACTTCAAATCTCAGGTGTATATATATTAGCCAACTAACTAATTGTGCCTTTGCGTTGCATATTATATTGCAGCATGGCCAGCTCGTACTAATAGCTGTGCTCTCAATCACCAATTAATATGGGAGAGGAAGGCTCCACCTCACCTGGCGCTGGCTCAGGTAGCTGAAGCACCGCTCTAAGGGGAGAAGGGAACATACAACAATGTCAGCAACTGCTGACTACATACTTGACATTCACACCGACAGAGTAAGTGTCCGAGTTCACAGTAAATAAACACTCTGGTGTTTTAAAGGAGATGGTGTAGAAGGCTCGTGTCCTGGCGATCCATTCATATTATCTATATAAAATAGTATCTTGGGTAGAGTGCAAAACAAACTTGGCTTTGAATTCGTGGTCTTAAGCTCGCCGCTAATATGGGAGTCCCCTTTATGTTTGTTCACATTGTTTTCGCTTTATTTAAAATTTACCATTAATAGGGGAACACAAGTTCTATTTTCAGTTCTGCCCCCACGGGCTTTGTACTTTTGGTAGGTTAGTAGGCTCACTATGAGCATTAGTACCGAATACGAAATGATTCGAAAAATGTGGCAGACCCACCGCTATTCGTTTGTTGTCTCTTTAATGTAAACATCATGGAGGGCATGGATGGCATTGGATTGTGGTGATTTTTGTGTGTTTTTCGATTTTTGGGCTGTTGTTGGGGCCTTTTGCCCAGGGGTACTCCGTGGTGGATGGACTGAGTCTTTCTGTGGGGTCTCTTTAATGTAAACATCATGGAGGGCATGGATTGCATTGGATTGTGGTGATTTTTGTGTGTTTTTCGATTTTTGGGCTGTTGTTGGGGCCTTTTGCCCAGGGGTACTCAGTGGTGCATGGACTGAGTCTTTCTGTGGGGTCTCTTTAATGTAAACATCATGGAGGGCATGGATGGCATTGGATTGTGGTGAATTTTGTGTGTTTTTTTTACTTTTTGGGGTGGTGATGGGGCCTGTCCATGTGGGTGGGGGCCATTTTGAGGACTGGTACAGGCAGGGCCTTGCCATGTGGTGGGGGGCTAGGGGCCATTTTGAAGCCAGGCAGTGTGCTTTGTTATGCCATAGGCCTGCACCCAGTCTGCCATGCTTTCATCCATTATGCCCAGGGGTACTCTGTCATTGGTGCATTTTATTGGTCTTTCCATTTTGCAGGGTGGGTATAATAAAAATGCTTACATGCAAACTATTAATTGAAGCGCTACATATGCAACATTTATTTAACTGATGTTCCTCTGGCTTAGTTTGCTTTCAGGTGCAGAAAGACGAATCATCAGCCTCATCGTTCCTCATCATCAGTGCCAGGAACAAGTCCTGCTGCGGTGTGTGCAGCACAACGTCACGTGTGGACACAGACAACTCTGCAACTGCGGCCTGCTGTTCTGACATCTGAAGAAGATGGCCCCAAAAAAAGTTCCCCATAGCTCCTCTAGCAAGAAAGTTGACAGTAAGGAGCTGAAGAAGCAGGTGGCACCACTTCCCAAGGAGACTGGTGTGCCGACCGCCACATTTTTTGGGGAAAAAAAGTACGCCTGCAGCAGCAGCGCTGTCTGCTGGGGACCAAGCTGGGAGCAGCACCCCCGCTCCATTGGACTCAGTGCCACCACCACCATGCCAACTTAAGTCCAAGCCCTTGAGTGCTTTAGAGGCAGCCAGTATAGTTGTTCAATCACCATCGACCAGTGATGTTGGCTCATCGCAAGAAAGTAGCAGCATCCCTCAATCAACACAGGTTGTTGTAACTCATCTGACGAGTGTTCAACAACCACAGCCGCAACAACAACCACATGTGCAAGTACAAGCTCAAGTACATGTGGAAGGAGAGGCAGCGCAAGGAGATGCGCAAGCAGAGGTGCATGGAGTGGCACAAGTGCCCACAATAGTTGTTCCTCCCGAAGTAGGGGCACATCAGGAAATCGACATTCAAGCCGAGGTATCATTTGAGGAAGCCACTCCTCCTGATCATTCATTGTCTTCCAGATCCCTAGCAAGGAAAAGATCAAGGATGGTGTCTACATCTTCTTCAAGCTCCCTTCCTTCTGATTATATGGATCCAAATTGGGAACCACCACTGCCGTCTGAGAGTGAGGCACACCATGATCTGACAAAGGTAGCTAAGCGTAAAAGGAAGGTCCCCGAAACTCCCGTACTTATGGAGTGTGATGACTCTTAACAAGAAGTGGCGTATACTACTGCTGATGAAGACTCTCACGACGACGACGCAGTCATCATAAACGTCACTGCAGCCCCAGCGGGCATGCAGCAAACAGACATTTTGACCCTAGCCCGAAAAGCTGCTGAGCGTGATGTTGTCGACGAGGCAATGGGACCACCACCAATGCAGTTAACTAGTACACCACCACCTACCACTTCCATATTTTCTCACCAGAAGGGACCTCGATCCACCTCGACCTCCATTTCCTCAATTAGTGGTGCTGCAAGTGCACAACGTAGTAAAGTTCGGCAAAACACATCCTCCACTTCATCTGGCATTAGCATTACCAGTATCGCCTCCTCCGCCCCCCACAGACATTTGAAGTCCGCAGTTTGGGACTTCTTTAGTGTTAGCACAACAAGGGAAAACATAGCCATTTGTACCATTTGTAAGCTTGGAGTTAGTCGTGGTAAGCTTGGTACCAACTATGGTACCGGAGGCCAGAGAGGTCATCTTGAGAGACAGCACACTGTCAAATGGCATGCACACCTAAAGGAGATCAAGGAAGCCCGAATTGCAAGTCAACAAACTGTATCCGTTGATGTTTCATCTGATGATGACGAGGAGGAAGAAGCGTCAAACCTTTCTTCACTTGCACCTAGGACCCCTGTCAGCAGCACACCCCCTGCAAGATATATGAGCCACACTAAGAGTGTGGGAGAGAGTGAGACACCAGTGCGAAAAAGTTCATCATCACCGAGCGTAACTAGGTCTAAGAAGTCATCATCATCATCATCATCCCGTAAAATGGTCCAGCCCACCATTAGAAGCATGTTGTTTTCAGATGCACCATTTGAACGCAACCACCCAATGACGCATCTGTATAACACTTAGCTGGCTAAAATGCTAGCTCTGGACTTTCTCCCTTTTTCTTTTGTGGAAGGGGTTGGTTTTCTTGAATTAGTGGCAACGCTCTGCCCTAAATGGAAGGTTCCTAGCCGGTTCTATTTTGCCAGAGTTGCGGTCCCAGCACTACATGAAGATGTGCTGGAGGTGATTGGGGCAGCTTTGCAGAAGAGTGCTGTTCACACTATACATCTGACAACAGACATGTGGACCAGTTGCCAAGCCGTTGATTACATGTCACTGCACACTGGGTCTCTTTTTCAGGGGTTAGAGCAAAGCTAAACGCAGGTGTTGACCCGAACAACGTTTTTAAAGCTGCTCGGAAACATGCAACACTAGCCATGTTTGGCATGGAGAAAAGTCATACAGGAGATAACATTTTGCAGCAGGTTTAACACAAAGGTCTTTCAATGGCTGTCCCCAAGAAAACGCAAGATTGGTTATATTTCCACGGATAATGGCGCCAATGTAGTTAAGGCCATGGATATGGGTAACTATTTCAGAGTGCCGTGTTTGGCGCACTGTATAAACCTGGTTGTTAAAAAATTCTTGAGTGAAGAAAGTCCAGTGTGCGAGTTACTGACCACCTGCCGAAGAATGTGCACACATTTCAACCATTCTTTTAAGGCCCGGAAGCATCTGAGGGGCCTGCAACATGAACGTAAACTGCCAGTGAAAGCACTCACCCATAAGGTGGCAACACGTTGGAACTCAACCTTCTACATGCTTGAGCGTCTGTTTGAGCAGTGTGCGGTAGTCGATCAGTATTCCTTTGCACAGGGTGCAGCTATGAAGGACCCGAGGATACATGCGGAGCAATGGAAGCTAGTTCAAAGCCTGACAGACATGCTTCGTCCTTTTGAGGTCTTCATGCGTTCAGTCAGCAGGGAGGACTGTAATTTGGGAAAAGCTATCCCATTGTTGCGCATGCTAGAGCACCAACTGAAGGCGGTGTCTTCTACGTTTCAAAAAGATGAAAAAAAGCAAGAAGCTTTTGATTTGGCGCAGACATTTTTAGAGCGCCTACTTTGCGATGAACGTCTTCAAAAGATCCACACAGAACAGCAATACATTTGTGCTACTATTCTGGATCCACGGTACAAAAAGGCACTGGCAGGCAGAGTATTCTTTCCTTTTGATGACGCAGAAGTTACAAAGTACAAACATTGGCTAGCTGTTTCAGCCACTCGGTTTGAAAGAGAACGGCAGGAAATTGAAGGAAAAGGCAGTACATCGGCATCAGCAGGCCATCCGGAGTTAAAAGAATCCACTTCTGCATCTGTGGCTGTGGCAGAAGTGAGTGATTTTCCCGCTCAGCTGTTAAAGACACCAGCAACGGGATCATCTGCACCAAACACAACAGTAACATTGTGTGAAGAAGAGGATTGGCTAACTCGGCTTGGGTTTGCTTCTCAAAAGGTCCCAGCAAAAAGTAAGCAAAGTGGAGGAACTGTGGAGAACCTTGAGTTGATGGTGCAGGACTATCTGAATGACTCAACAGAGGTCTATGTTCATGATGACCCATTAGCGTATTGGCATGGTAAAAGAGAATTGTGGCCAGAGATCACCAACCTGGCTATAAATTACTTGTCTAGCCCACTCGCAAGCGTGTCTTCTGAACGTGTTTTCAGTGCTGCTGGTGGCATTGTAACTTGCAAAAGGACCCGCCCCTCGCCCAAAAATGTGGAGAGGTTAACAATGATGAAGATGAATCAGCACCTCATACCACCAGATTACAAAATACGAGAATACTCGCAGGAAGAAGACGAGGACGAGAAGGACACCAACTTAGATAAGGGAAGTTCTTCTCTGTTAGGTGACCTACTCCCGCCTGAATTCCCAGAGTATGAGGACGAGCTGTTCTTCCCTGACACCGAGCCCTGAAAATGAGTCAATGAATCAATAACTTTTGTTTTCGTCCTTATTCACTTTTATTCCTGTGTGTCTGTCTTTCTTTGTTTTGCAAAATCTATATAAAAAAACTTTAATCACCTAATCACAAAACAAGCCCATCAGCAGAACTGTCTTCACTTATTTGCTTATTGATTTGAAGGTGCCGCAGTCTGCATTCCTCAGGTTCACAAGTTCACAAGAACTTGCTCCTCTATCCTCCTCCTCCAGACTCCTATTTCCCTAAAAGCAGATGGCTGGATTACGCCCAATGAAGAAAGACTCTGCACTTGTGGGGGTGTTCTACTTCTTTGCGGGTGAGTTGACGGGTCTGGGGCCAATGCTGGGAAGGTCTAATACCGGATAAAAGTGGTTTGGAGAAAATCGGAGCTGAATTTTTTTTGCGCTTTTGATCACTTGCCTGTCTTTGGGGTGCTGTTTGGCGGGCTTTTAGGTTGTTGTGGGTGGGTTTTGGGGTCTGGGAGCACTGCTGGCACAGTCTAATGTGGATTGCATTTGTTTTTCAGGAAATCCATGGTGGAAAAGGGGAGTTAGGGCCTAGCTGCACAGCGCGTTTGGACAGAATTCCAGGTAGTAGGCCCATTTTTGCTTTTTGCCAGTTTGAGGGTGTTCTGATTTTTTGCGGGTGGCTGCAGGGGTCTGGGGCCATTGCTGGGAATGTCTAATACTGGATCAAAGTGTTTTGGACCAAATCGTAGGTGAACATTTTTTTGCGTTTTTGCTGACTTGCTTGTCTTTGAGGTGCTGTTTGGGGGGTTCCAGGTGTTTGTGGGTGGGTTTTGGGGTCTGGGAGCACTGCTGGGTATGGATACATTTTGATTGCAAGAGGTTTGAAGCAAATCCATGGTGGCAAAGGGGAGTTAGGGCCTAGCTGCACAGCGCGTTTGGACAGAATTCCAGGTAGTAGGCCCATTTTTGCTTTTTGCCAGTTTGGGGGTGTTCTGCTTTTTTGCCGGTGGCTGCAGGGGTCTGGGGCCATTGCTGGGAATGTCTAATACCGGATGAAAGTGGTTTGGAGAAAATCCATGCTGAAAAGCGTTTTGCCACATTAACTTAGGGCTCGTTAGGGTTAGCACTAGCAGCAGGATTGCATGTGTTTCGGGGTGTTCTAGATTTTTGCAACTGAGTTCTGGGGTCTTAGAGCACTCGTGGGAATGTCTAATTTTGGTTGCAAGTGGTTTGAAGAAAACCCATGTTGGGAAAGGGGGGATTTGGCCTAGTTAAAGAAAGCGTTTGCCACTATTCTTAACTTAGGGCTCGTTAGGGTTAGCAGTATTGTATTGCATGTGTTTGGGCGGGGGGCTGTTTGTGGGGGGGTTTGCGAGTCTTGGAGCGATGCTGGGTATGGATACTTTTGCTTGCTTGCAAGTGGTTTGAATACAATCCATGGTGTGTATGGGGGGATTTGGGCCTACTTTACTTTCAAAGTACGTTTTGTCACCATTTTCTACTAGGCCTCGTTTTTGGGGATCTGATTGGGGGTCTTCTACATTTTTGCGACTGGGTTTAGTAAGGGTCTGGGAGCACTGCTGGGAAGGTCTAATTTTGTTCTAAAACACAGTTTACAGTACACCTAGCTTGAGGGGAAAGATCGGCTAAATTTATTCGCCCATACTTATTTATCCTTCAAAAGGAGACTCAGACAGAGTACGCACTTTCAAAAATATTGTACTGTCTATTAGGAAACTCAAAGTGTGACTTTTTGCACTACACAGCGTACATACCTTATATTTATTTGTCAGTGGTGTTCTAATATCACTTCCTGTTTTTCCATCAATAATTACAGGCCGGGTTTCAGTCTGTGCAATGGGAAAAAAAGGATGAAGTCAGGCTTCACATTAGCGAGCCGCAATTCAGCATCCGCTAGGCAGGCAGTGGACAGGGTGTCTTCTGGTCACCAACATTGATGGACGGAGCGTCAGATGGAATGGAGGAGTCCCGCTAATAAGAGGAATGGTTTGATGCATGCAACTTACCAAATTCAACAGGACAACTACAACAACATACAGATACAGTATCCGTTCTTTTCTAATTATCTTTTAAGTAATGTTATTGCTGTGAACTTCTATGAGTGTGACTCTGCATTTCTTTGATCTCTGCTTCTAAATTCATCCCTACAGCCATTCTATAGGTTTTACTTCTGCTATTTTTTAAACCTAATTTAATATAAGAAGTGTTTCTCTGAGTGCAGAGATAGGCAAGTGAAAACGCATAATTATTACTGCAGCACTGTACTGTCGCATTCTTTCATTCACAGTTGTCGAAAGTACTACTTACTTTTCAGTAACCATGCATGCAGTAGTGCATGCCCTTCCTTTATGTCACTTAAAAGATTTATGGTTAGCTTTGTACCCAAAGATTTGTTTATCTTCAATTATTGTTTGTCCATGCTGTGCTTTTTTTTTTCTTCTCTCAACAAAACTTTCCCAAAAACCCCCATTCCCATCCATTTTCCAAACCCTAACCCTCTTCCCCCGGGCTGTGTGGTTTTGATTGATGTGTGACTAAATGACAGCAATAATTCCACACACTTGCTGGGCAGGATAAGGTCATAGCAACAGGCTGGTGAAGGAATCCGAGGATATATTCTTACTCAGCTTGACACTGAGTCACTATTGGCAAATGAAAGCAGATTTTCATGTGCTCCATCAACTTGATTGGTCATCAAGAACATCCTCCTCCTAGATGTGGCAAATTATTACGCTTCTGTGTCCTTCACCTTCAGTACTATTTCTTGTAGTAGTAGCCAATGTCAAAGAAATTCAACGCAAGTACTAGTTATACTTTCAATACTTTACTATTTGTTAGGCTACATTGTGGCACTGTTCTAGTGTACTGTCACCTGCAATATTCTCTATCGTACTGTTCTAATGCTACGGTAAGGACAAACAAGGTTTCATTTTCTTTTTTTTCAGATGCTGCAACTGCCACTGTGTAACACCACAAGTACCACCCCAATGATGACATTTCATCCGTCCAGGATTGCCAACCTTAATCGCCATTTCCCGTGCAGCAAGCCCTGTGCCTAGCCCTATTTCCAAACACAAATTACAGGTAAGATAAGCGTTTGGGGGGAGGTAGTATAATGGAGTATTAGGAGAGACGAGAGACTGACGGTCCTAGGACTATTGAATTCACTTACTCTGTGACAGGCACTTAGTTTTGAAAACATTTGGGCAATTACTCACTAGTACTTACACAACTTGAATCAAGATGCCACTTAAGTTTCAGGAAAACAAACTTACTGTTAAACCCCCACCCACCAGCCTCAAAAGCAATAAAAAACACGTATGCTAAGATAAAGTTTAAAGTATATTTATATATCCCTAACATAAATATTCTCCCGCAAGACCCAACCCACCCCCCCTCCCGAACTCCAACGAATGTCCGTGAAAACTAAGTCCAAAAAAGTAGAAAACCCAACTCCCAATTCCCACCCCCCAGAAGTCTTTAAAAAAGGGGCAAGGGACAGTCTCCTCCTACTGCTGGCTGCTGTTGACTTTTCGGGCCAGGTCGGCATGCTCCTTGCGGAGGGTCTCGAGCAGGGTTTTGGTGTTGAGGAGCTCCTGCTCGAGGTAGGACACCCTGAGGGAAAGGCGGTGCATCCTAATTTTTGCAACTGCTGTGGGGGGCAGCTGGTTTCTTTGCTGCTCGGCGGTGGCGGGTGGCTGCGGTACCCCGGCTCCGTACCGCTGGAGACCTGCTGCACTGACCGGCTGACCCAGGGAGCGCGGAGGAGGATGCAGGTGTCACCGTGGATGTTGTTGACGTACTCTGTGTGTCCTCCTCCTCCTGGGCCACCAGCCGCCGATATTCGGCGACAGTGGCCTCCAGCCTCCGTTGCCGGGCCCTTTTAGCCAGCCCCTTCCGTGTTGGTTTGGAAGGAGCATCTATATGAAGAAAGAAAGACATAGTCTGTAACCAATGCTCTTTAAGATTTGCACAAATTGATTCAGCAGAAAGTTGTGTCACAGTAGAACTAGCAAACTATTGTGGCCAGTATCTATCTAACCTCCCACTTCTTCATCCTTGCTCTAACATTAGTGGGAGTTTAAGGAATCAATTCTACGAGCACTATGGACTCACTCCATTAGAGCCGACTATGACAGTACACCAGCCTTATTCTTCTCTCTTGTTTTGCAAAATTGGTACGTTAACTTCTGCAAGCCGGCATAATGCCAGCGCAGTCAACTTGCACCGGAGAAAAACAGACGCCCGCCATGATGAGTGAGACAGACTTGCGTTACTGTACCAGTCCAGTACATGCAGGTGGTGATGCTCTTACTTTTCTATTACAGGTGGCAATGAGAATATTCTGTTACAAGGGCTACTGCTTAATTAATTTAACTTTCACCCTACAGTGCCAATGAATACTAGAAAAGGAAAATGAAGAAGATAAATAATCTGATTATCACTGCACATGGTATGTATTTGCTTACATATGGGATGACTTTAGGTGCTTTGCTTTTTATTGAGTAAACAGTGATGCATCCACACACACATGAATGACTGAGTTCTATTAAACTTATTAACAGAGGTAGTGAGTGGCCATCGTAATACCCGGATATATGCTGTGCTTGCAATACAAACTACTGCTACTATTCATGGTAGTATTCGGACAAAATTACAACTTCTTTTCCTGGCCTTTCCTACACTGGGATGGACGTGCGGGTGCGGTGTTACATGCTCTTCAAAGTAATACTTAGTTCATCCAGTGACCGTCTATTCTCTCTAGATACACATATGCTATCTAAGAGTCAGATAGTACCATGATCCAGGCATCCATACATTCAAACTATATGTCAATCATTCTTCTTCATGTCTCTCATCTTGACAAACCTTACGTTTTCTCACGGGGAGCACACTATGCAGTCTGCAATCTCAATTAGTAAGATATATAAGAGCTTACCACTGCCCGCCACCTCTGCACTGGGCCCAGCACCAGATGTTCCACCTACAAAGTACATTTAAGAATGTTAGATGTCATAAACATACACCACTCACTAGTATTTTGTCTAGGAATGAAGAAATGTGAATACAGAAATGTCCCTTTTTCCAGGGAAGGGTGTTGTCTTGCTGCACTTTTTGGCACAACTGATGAATGCATGCTTTTTAACACGCACCATTTTTCTCATAACAGACAGAAGCTTCACTTCTAAGAACAAATCATCATCACTAGGACGGAGGGACCAACGATTCAGCACCAAAGAGAAAAATTAAAGTTCAAACCAGGTGAGGGCTCGCCTCGCCCACAATAAATGTGTGAAATAAATCACTATAAGCACTTTTCCATTTTTAAAAAAAAACTTTTATTTCAACAAAGTAATACAAATACAGACCTACAACCGCAGGGGCCGGCTAGTAGCAGTGGATATCGAAATCAAAAAATAATACACAGCTCATCAGCCGACAACCCGGGGGTTCGGCAGCGACACAGTATGCCCATGCGGCGTTCTTATGATGGTGGGAGGATAAATGAAAGGTTTTACATTTTATATTTTTTAAAAGAAAAAACTAAACATAACAACAAAATTCCGAGGTGAGATTTATAATGTATGTGGCTGTCTCAGATAGCAGGGGGAGTGACCCAGTTAAAGGCAGATGTAAAAAGGATATGGAAACACGAGGAGGGAATGAAGGGGCCAGGAGCGAACAAGCAAGTAAAGTACAATAGGATATAGGCGTATGGGATATCCGGTCATGGGGAAAGAGGAATATCATTGGTTTCTACAAAAGGGGGGGTGCAAATCTCTCCACGGTATGAGTTCCATTGAACCCATATCCTCCCCCATTTCTTAGGTCTTCCACGGGCGATGTATACAGTTTTTTCTCTGAACATGCACCAATCCATGTTTTCCTCCCAGGTGGAAACCAGAGGTGCCCTTTGAGACCTCCACAGCTGGGCTATGTCTCGTTTCGCAATCATGTTGCCGAGGGTGGCCCATTGAGTCTGCGCTACACTATAATCGTTCGGCTCCCACACGTTCAACAGGTACCTTCTGGCCTCAGGCAATAACAAAACATCCGTAACCTCTTCCATAACCTCATGCACTCGTCTCCAATACACCACCACGTCCGGACATTCCCACAAAATATGAAGAAAAGTAGCAAGCATACCACAGCCGCGCGTACACAACCCATCCATAGAGTAACCCATGCGCATCAGGCGTGGACCCGTGACATACACGCTGTGTAAAATCTTCAATTGCACCAGCCGGAGACGCGCCGGAATCGCGACTTCCTTAGGGGATGATATCACGGCCTGCCAATCTTCGTCATCCAGCTCTAGCCCGTCACCGGTCCAGGCTCCACGAAGTTGTACAAGAAGATCCGAGCGGTCATTGATGAGCTTTTTATAAATGAGGGAGATGGTACTATCAGGGACATACCCGTCAAGCACCCTGTCTTCCAAGGGAGAGGACTCTGGGATAGCGGTACCGATCGGGAAGACGGATTCAAGTGCATGACGAACCTGCAGATACCGGAAGTGCTCTCTATCGCCCAGTTTATACTCTTGTTGAAGTTCCATGAAGGATTTGATCCTATACTTTACCCAGAGGTCTCCTACCCTACTAATGCCAATAAGATCCCATTTGTCAAATACCTTCGTCGTCCAAAGACAGCCCAGTCTTTCCGCCGCATAAAGCGGAGTGGCTCTGGTCAGCCTGTCTGTCCATCCCGTGGCAGCAGTCGCAGCGCCCCACACTCGTACCGCAACCCCAGTGGGACCGGTGAGATTTTTCCCCGCCGATCTAGAGTAGAGCGCCCTATTGTAGTCCCCTCCCGGCAGCTGCCATTTATCCATCTCGAATGCCGGATTCGGGACCGGACCATACATTGCGTGGTTGATAGCACTCAGTTGCGACGCCCAATACTACTGTTTTATATCGGGCAACGCTATACCGCCGTCGTACCAGGGCAAAGTCAATTTCGCCAGCGCAATGCGAGGTCGCCCGCCCCATACCAGCTTTCTCTGCAGGCCCTCGATCTTCCGGAAATAACTAGCAGGCACCAAGTCAAGCGTGTTTTGGAGGGCGTACAGAAATCGAGGGAGGGACATCATCTTAAACAGGTCCGCTCTCCCAACCGGGGACAGCGGCAAACCGCACCACGCTGTGACGTCGGACCGAAGCCGGCGGAGTGGCGGAAGCAGATTCCTCTCATACGTATGGCTGAGTCCAAGAAAATATAAATCCCTAAGTATTTAAAGCCGTCGCGCGATACCGGTATTGGACAGACACGGGGCAACAGTGGCATTTCTGCAGTGAGCAAGGTAAATGCAGGACTTAGACCAATTGATGGCCAAACCTGAGTTCCTCCCAAAAAGAGATTAACACGTCAAACAACACTCCTAGTGACTTACGAGGGGAAGTAAGGTATAACAGAATATCATCGGCGTACAACGATATACGGTCCTCGAAGTCTGAGGACCAACTAATGCCCTTAAGATACGGCTCCCACCTAAGCCACGCAGCAAGGGGCTCAAGAGCAAGCGCGAAGAGGAGCGGTGATAACGGACAGCCCTGTTGCGTGCCTCTTCCTAGGACGAAAGGCTCCGAGGCCCTACCATTGACAACCACTTGGGCCATTGTTTGTTCATAAAGAAGTCTGACCCAGCCAATAAAATTAGGACCAAAACCAAATTTTGCGAGGGCCGCCCACAAATATGGCCATTCTATTGTGTCGAAGGCTATCGAAGCATCTAATGAAACCAAAATGGCCGACTCACGAAGGGACCCCGCCCTTGCCAGTACACCATGAAGGCGGCGAAGATTGAGAGCCGTATTCCGATGAGGAATGAACCCGGACTAGTCAGGGTGTATCAAATCACCGATAACCGTGATCAAACGATTCGCCAAGAGTTTCGCCAAAATTTTGGGCTCGACATTCAGAAGCGAGATCGGCCTATATGAAGAACATTGCTCACGAGGCTTCCTATCTTTGTGAATGGCGACAATGGACGCCAATCTCTGATCTCGGGGAAGAACCCAGAGATCTCGCGATTCCAAAAACATTTGGCGAAGGTGTGGCGCCATCTTGTCTGGACACAATTTGTACAGCTCTATCGGGATACCGTTCGGGCCGGAGGCCTTCCCTGAGCGAAGGGAGCGGATAGCAAGCGCTATTTCATCAGTAGAACAATCCACCTCCATAAGCTCCCTATCTGACTCCGAAAGGCTAGGCAGCGCGATATCCCTGAGTAGCAAATGTGAATCCTCCTCCGGCCTGTCCGAGACCGGCGCGTAGACCTTCTGAAAGTGCTGTGCGGACTTTTCCATTTTTAATCAACCGTTTGTTTTATGACAAGCTTGATTTTAATAAATATTTTTACTTTTAATAACGCTTTAAAACTTAAATAGACTCTGTGGTTTTTGGTCAAGAGTGAATGAGCAAAAGGTTTTGCAATTTGCAAGCGTGACTCCGTACTCTTGTCCTGCGTTGGATAATCATCATTGGGGATCAATCATCGATGAATTCGGGAGCTAAATGACTCTGCCACACTATCTAGTCAGTAAGGAGATTGGGGGTTCTTCAAAGTTTGATATCACTGAGGTATGTGGAAAGTCTACCTGCGCCTATTATAATTGATAAACAATGCACTATTTAGTGTCCATAGTTTTGTTTGTGCAGATTTGTCCCTGCAACAGTAGTAGTATGGATTGTCCTCCTATCCAAACCAAAAGTAAAGTAGTATCTTATTCTTTCTTGGTGGTCATTCACCTTTTTTTTGTTGGTAATTGTCAAAGCATAAACTGTTAGAAGACTTGAAAAGACATTATGGACAATCCCAGAGGACTGCACTTAGTGCATAGAGCTATTGCTGACTAGAATGGGAGTTTCGTTTAACACCTTTTGCCAAATGGGCAATCTTAGTTAGCTACACAGACAGACTAATAAGAATAATCTAGTAATACCACAGGGAGTCATAGTCGAGGCAGGATAAGAATTTAGATACAGTCTACAAGAAGATCAAAGACGATTTAGGTAAAATCGAATGATGAACGCTAGGAAAAAATAGGTACTCTATATTAAAATTAAAACTTACCGGGGCCAGCAAAGGAGCCCTCGCCTGACCGATCCTCGCCTTGTTCAGCAGCAGCAGCCGCCTCCAATGTCCTCTTGCCCCTGGGGGGAGCTGATGTACAACATGAAATAAAGAAAGACCCGAAAACATGGATGATTGTTGTCAACCAAATCAAACATTTCAAAAGAACAATAATAAAATATTTTGGCAAAATAGCAAATAGACAACTATTCCACGGGATATATTGACCTATCTCATGTGGTCTACTACGATATTAGTATTGCTTGATTTGCGGACCGTCGACTTGGAAAGTTATGTAACTCACTAAACAAACTACTAAAAAGTTTCGCCTAGGACTGGCAGGCAGCAGTCCGCAGCACGCGAAGTGACAGACAAACTCCATCGTGATTGCAGGTCAGCGACAACACTAAAAAGTTTCCTACTACATTAACCAGTCATTAAAATACTCAAACTATCAATCCACCACCACTATTTCTTCTTCTGGCCAGGTGTACAAAGGAAGGACTGGACTTGAGTCTGTAGGGGCAGATTTACAAGCCCCTTGCGGCTCTTTTGCTCCGTTGTTGCGTGACTTTTGTGACGCAGCGGCAGAACAGAAGAGGCGCCATGGTGCGGCGTATATTAACAACGTGACGCATATGGGAGATGCATCACGTTGTAAAGCCCTGCGCCATCAGGGGGCGTTCCGGCGCAAGGAAGGGCGTTCCTGCGCAGGAACGCATCCTAAAAAAGGCTGAGGGAAATCTACAAGATTTCAATTAGTCACTTTTAGGACAATGATGCGTGACTCAAACCCTGCGCCAGCTTGTAGCAGACGTACGGCTTGACGCAGCATTGGGGAGATAGGGCACCCCAGAGCATTGCTGGAGCTGCGCCATCGTTGCAACGCAACTCCAGCAATGCGCCGCCTTTACGGCACAGATGCGTAATGCTTCGGTGACGTTTTGGGCCCATGGTGCGCCGCATTGTAAATACGGCACACCATGGGTGGAGGTGGCGTGGCGCACAATTACTGGCGCATCCCTGCTACTTTCGCAGGGATGCGCCGGTAATTAAAAATCTGACCCTTACTGTATAGCATTACGCAGTTCTTTAAACTACACTCATACATAATTTCCCAGGCCAATGAAATGAACACAAAATTGAAAACAAATAAGCATAGTAGCAACGCTACTGAGAAGGAGAGCAGTGCACCTGAAACGCACAGAAGATTTTGAAATATAATTTACCTACAATGTAATCAGCAGCATTATTGCTCTTGGTAAAAAACAAAAAATTGCAATATAATAACACACAGAGCAGGAGAAAACAGAGTAGTGAAGAAATAGCTACTACTACTCACCAAGCCCGGGGATCTCGAGGCCGAGCAGGTCGATCAAGTCGCGTTCCCGGTCCAGGAGATCCGTCCAACGGTGGGTGGCCTGGTTGTAGGTGCGCCGGACCCGAGAGTGTTGGTACATGGCCCGGCACACCTTCTCCCACCGCTTCCGGCGCTCCTGGATCCCGTAGCCGCTAGCAATCTTGCCACCTGCCATGATGGTCCTGGGGAGGCGGCGCTGGACATAAAACACTAGTGCGGCCACCTCCTCCGCAATAAAGATCTCCCAGGCAGTGACTGCTCCCCCCTCAAACGCCCGCACGGGAGCCGGGCACGGGGTGCGGGACCCTTCCCCTTCTCAGGCTGCTTCCCGGCTCCCTTTACCATGGTCTGGACAGAAAGGAAGGTAAATAATAAATAAGAAATAGAATAGGGAAGAAGAAAAGAAAAGAGTCTAAAAAAGTAGTTTAAAATTAATCAAAAGTAGCAGAAAACACAAAAATATAGAGCTAGAAAAATAGAGGGATAGATAATAAGTAAAATAGATTAAAAAAAACTTCAAACAAGCAAAGGATGGCAGAGATTGACAGAGGATACAGAAAGCATGCCCAGAACCATAGCAATGAATGAAAAACAAGATGGCCGCGCCTGTTCACGACCTCGTGGGTAAGTTCGCGCAAGATTTTCCTCGCGATCACACGCGAACTTGTACTAGCGAGCCGCACACTTTGCGAGATTACACATAGCGCCCGGAAACGGAAATACGTCAAGCAAACAAGATGGCTGCACCCATGTACGACCGCGAGGGTAACTTCGCCTCGTTGCGCTGCCAGCGGCTCGCTAAAATGCACAAAACCACACGAACTAACACGCCGCAAAAAACAAATCGCATATTCGCACGAATTCGCGGCTTCCGAATTCTATCTCGTGCAAATTTGCGCCCCGCAAATCCCGCGAAATTGCAGAAAAACGATTTTTCCAAAACTGAAAGCACTCAGCAGGTGCAAAAGTTCAACCTCATCCTTAGTAACCATTCCCTGTAGTGCTTCCTGAGGGCCCCCTCCAGAGTTCAGTTGCCTAGTTACAACTATTCTATGACCCTGCTCTGACCCTCCCAGCAGGTTTAGAGAATAGCTACAAGTAGGCCACAAAGGTCCTGTGAAAAAAAATTGCACTGAAACAGAAAGCAATTACAGATAAGGAAGCAGGTGCCAGACTCAGTGACGCATGTTATGTTAATAATATGTTATGTTAATAACACTTCTATAGCGCACAGCTGCCCCAGCTAAGGGGCGTCCCGGTGCTTCAGAAAGAGTACCCAAACACAACACATCAGGTCAAAGACAGCAGCGCACAGATTGAAAGAACTAGGATGAATGAGGGAATAAGTACGTTTTGATAGCCCTCCTAAACTTCAAAAGCTCATCCAGTTCACGAATGTGGGACGGAAGGGAGTTCCACAATTTTGCGGCCAGAACCCGAAAGGAACGACCACCAGCTCTGCACAGCCTAAACCGAGGGACCACCACCGGATTTTGACCCAGGGATCTTAAAGAGCGCGTAGGCATGTAAAGCAGCAAAAGGTTACCAAGAATCTGGGGAGAGGCCAGCTTGAGGATCTTGAAAGCTAGGCAAAGGGTCTTAAAATGGATCCTCTGTGCCATAGGCAGCCAGTGCAGCAAGCGAATGGTATTCTCAGCAGAACAGAACCTCGCTAAATCTACCAATGCTCTGGCTGCGGCATTCTGGACACGTTGCATCCGGGCGTTTTCAGCCTGGTTGGCCCCCAGCAGGAGCGAACTGGCGTAATCAAGCTGAGATAGTAATGATGCCTGTATAACCAGCTGCCTAGTAGTGGCATCAAAGAATCTCAAAATAGGTCTCAATCCTCGTAGGATACCAAAACAGGTGGCCGTCACCTTTTTGGTGTGGGCAACAAAACTGAGAGTAGGATCAAGCCCCGCCCCCAAGTTTTTTACCTCTGAGACTGGGGTCGGAGTTACGCCCAGCTCAGGGGGCCACCAGGTATCACCCCAGAGATCAGTTCTCTTGCCCACAATCATAACCTCAGTTTTTTTAGCGTTAAGCTGGAGACAGTTGGCGTTCATCCAGCTGGCCATTGCCAATAGTCCACCCCGGAATCTGGGGGTATCCAGGTCGGAGTTCCCACTCATGACGACCGCCAGCTGCGTGTCATCAGCGTAGGAGACCATAGTCATACCCCACTGCTGAACGACAGCTGCCAGCGGTCTCACATACAGGTTGAATAGTGTGGGACTCAACGACGAACCCTGGGGCACCCCTAGCTCCAGAGGATAAGACTTGGACTCACAAGGCGGAGTGGCCACTTTGAAGGTACAATCAGCAAGAAAAGAACTGAACAAAATAAGTGCAGTGCCTGAAACGCCCGCCTCTCCGAGACGTTGGAGTAAGATCCTGTGCGAAACCATGTCAAACGCGGCACTGAGATCGAGTAATACCAGTGCCGCAATCTGACTGGAATCAAGCACAGCACGAAGATGTTCAGTCATAGAGAGCAAGGCTGTCTCAGTGCTGTTGCCAGCACGGAAGCCATTCTGGGAGGAATCTCAAATCCTGGCCCTTAAAAAGTGTTCTGACAATACCCCATTCACATAGGCCTCAGTAATTTTAGCGGCCCAAGGAAGGAGAGAAATTGGGCGATAATTCTCAAGTTTAAGGGGGTCCATAGAAGCCTTTTTCAGTATGGGTGTCACAACAGCCTGCTTCCATTTAATTGGAACAACACCCGAGGCAAGCGAGAGATTGATGAGATGGCACACTGGAGGAAGACAGATAGCAGCAGTTTTTCTAAACTGAGATGGTCTCAAAGGATCTGCTGGCGAGCCAGATTTTATCTTGGCGGCCAGCGCAAGAAAAGTCTCCATCGACAAACTAGGAAGAGAGATTTAGGTCTCACAGGTAGACGAAATGGGGCTAATAGGCTCCACTACCGGCTCAATGATGAGAAATGCACAATAGATAGCTTGAACTTTCTCAATGAAAAAAGCAGCCAGATCTTCGCAGTGAGCCACTGAGCATATTTCTGCTGTAGGAGCTCTTTTAGCCGTCAGGTCCTTAAGGACCTTAAAAATTAACTTGGACGGATTGGGGCTGTTTCTAAATTCCTGAGAATAATAGGCTGCACGGGCTCTACAAACAGCTCTGTGGTAGGTTTTGATTTTAGAGAAATACAGAATTTTTTTCCCAGTCTCGTATGATTTCCACCAGTCCCTTTATGCCTGTTTACACACTTTTTTTTAACGGCGCCTGGGAGCTGTCGTACCATGGGCTGGTTTCTCTAGTGCGAACTTTAGTCCAAGCAGCAGGAATCAGTGCATCCAAGGCCCGAGAGACCCAGTCACAAAAGAGGTCATACCCAGTTTCTACGTTAAACAAGCATTTACAATGCAACGGTTTCGCCTTTGGAAATGTTAAAGCTATTTGCAATGTAAATGACAATGCCAATTATTTATCTGTTTTCAAAACCAACACATAAATACAAATGTTGTCATTTACAATGCCAATAACTCAAACTTTTCCAAAGGCGAAACCGTTGCATTGTAAATGCTTGTTGTTTTAGGTTTCTTTTTATTTTGGTTCTTGTGTTTTTTTTCTGGGGGCCAGTTGATTACTATTATTTTTTAACTGGGTTTATGTAAGCAAACATGCATAGCAGTAGTGGCCCCAAAGAAGGGGGAGCATGGTGTTCCATAACTTCACAATACATTTCAAGGGGCCAGTTGATTTAAGACTTACAGAACTCTAATTTTTTAGCACTTGAAGAGCTGCTTATGGCAGAGACAAGATGCCCCATGATCAGGAGACGTTTGTGATAAATATTGAGCTTGTTCACTTAATCGTCAACACTGGTGCTTATAGCACAAACTCGAACCAAAGGGATTGGAGCGCTTTTCATTGGCACACATTCATTTTTTGTAGGCATGGGAAGATTAAGGTATTTGCCCAGAAATACAGGATGTTGAGCCTTCGCCGGGACTCGAACCTGGTTCCCCAGCTCCAAAGGCAGCAGCTCCGGCCGTTATGCCACATCCTCGCACCGCTTGAAGGGTTTCATGTTTAGTAGTAGTTCTGTTATAAGTGGCGCGCATAGGAACAATGGACGAGGGACCAGGCACTTTTTTCACAATTTAACCACTGCATATCATGGATCTGCTAACGTGGTCTTTTGTCCATCCACAGTTCCTAAAATTAATAATAGCTGTGATAAATGTGCTGGGTTCTAAGTAAATTGTTATACATCGCCATTTGTACAGCGCCTTGTGCCATTCAGATGCCACTCAAGCCTTTTAATATATATTACCTTTTCATACGGTGCGGATATTTCCCTCCAAAGGTTACATACATACAGCTGTCTCGAATTATTGGTCATTAGCGCGGTTGCATATTTTGGTGGCCATTGGCACGCGCACCGAACCCCTGCCCACTTGCGCCTTCTAAGACACACACAGGCAGCATCGATTGGCCCAGCTGTTTGAAGCTGCCAGGCCCGGCTCCTCCAGCTGAGCGCTCTTTGTGAGCCCGGGCCTGTTGCCTAGCAACCGGCCTCCGCAGCTGCCATGCGTGGCAGGTCTGAGGGAAAGGAAGCACATGCTCGGGAGGCAGGGTGGGGCACCAGCGCCGTGCCATCCTGCAGCAAAAAATACACACTGCACCCACGACCAGGGACCATCAGCAAGCGGGCGCCTCGACTCCACGCAGCGCCCTCTGCCTCGCAAGGAATCAAAGCCATCAAACAAAACCCAGCCAGCCCAGAGCACTGGTTTGGATTTAAAAATAGCCCTGTGAGTGGGAGAGAGCCAGGAAGCCGCAGCGTTTAAGGCTGCTTGCAGAACCGAAGGGTGTGCGGGAAATAAATCAATGGCGCTTGTCACTTCCAGCTGTCTCGAGCTTGGTAAACCGCGCGATGCTTCCCCCTCTGCCTTATACTCTGTGTTTCAAGAAATTAAAACTAGGGCAACAACTGTCTCGTCTGCCAATGAGGACGTGGGCTTAGCTCAGTGGGGTGGAAGGCGGGGGGTGTGGGTGTTAAACAGTTGAGCGTGATCTGCGTCGGACTAATGAGGAGGTGCAGTATAGAGGTGCCTATATGCCGCCGCGTAATTAAAGAGTGTTTATGTCAACAGTGTGCCACGGGCTGCGCGGGGACTGTATATTGTGGCACTGCGAGCAGCTCTGACGGGGATCCCTGGTGAGTGAATCCTACGGAAAGGGAGCCGGCAGGTCAAACACCTGCTGCCGCGATCTGGCCCGGGCCCGAGATCGAACCGGGAGATAAACGGCTCGGCTCGTCCACGGTAAATAAATAAATAAATCCCTAAAATGAGCACACTGAGAGGTGGATATAACTAAAGCTCCGGGCCGCGCTGTGATTGGATGACGTCACGGGGGTGTCCCGGGCCGGCAGCCAATCACAGCGCGGCCCTGGAATGACATCACGGGGTGTCCCGGGCCGGCAGCCAATGGCAGCGCGGCCCGGGACAAAGGGGCGGGGCTTAAAAAAAGCACCAGAAACGCCCCCGAATCGCGTTTTCGAGAGAAAACGCGATTGACAGCCTCTGCCTCCCAATGGCTAGCCTCCATTTATGGAGCTAGCCAATTGGAAACAGAGGCTGTCCTAACCTCACTATTAAAAACAACAGATTTCGATCTGGGAGGGGCTTCGCCCCTCGCCAGGTTACGAAACCTAAAAAAGGGTCTAGTGGGTGGGCTTCCAGGAAATGATGCAATTCCTCCAGTTTGAGTTTCTTCCAATGACGTTTATAAACTACTCTATCCAAAGGTTTAAATGAGCGCTCTTGAGTCTGAAGAAGAATTTTCACTAAGAAGTGATCGGTCCAGACGACCGGGCTGGGTCTAGCCACCTTAGCCCCTGTCAGGTTCATAAAAAAAGGGTCAAGAGTGTGGCCCCCCACATGGGTGGGGAAGGAGACCAACTGGTTTAACTGAAAAACCTCCAAATCCGCCAGAGTACTACTAATGGCAGATATATGACCACAGTCAAGATGAAGATTAAGATCTCCAAGTATGCTAAAGTTTGCGCAGCCCATTGCCAAAGAGCTAACACAATCTGGAAGAGCCTTCGGAAAGCAGTGTCACAACCGGGGGGACAGTAAATTAAGAGGCCAGAGAAGGTAAAGTGATGACTGAAGGAAATTCTAAAGAACGCACTCTCAGAACCAACCAAATCCACTACTCTCCAGTCACATGGATAGCAGGATTTTACAGCCACAGCGATGCCACCTCCCCGAGATGTCCGATTGTGAGTAAAGAAACAATACCCAGGGGGAAGAGCAAGATTCACAACTGCCGAATCCACTTCTTGAAGCCATGTTTCCGTCATGAAGAACAAGTCAGGTGACCCATCCCTCATGAGATCGTGTAGTTCAGAGTGGTGCTTCCGAAGGGATCTAATATTAAGATTCCAGATAGAAATATCTTGCATAGCCAGTGGTCTAATACGAGGGGATTTAACCAAGGAAGACTCCGACAGGGCAGTAACGGAAGAAGGGGCACTAAGGGCCCATGTCCCACATTCACACTTATACGGGCCACATAGGGGGCTGATAGGCCCTTTTAAACAACATGGGACTGAATGCCTAATGCCCAACAAATCATCCCTGGAGTATCTACTCACCAAGGCCATTGCCTGAGGAGGACCCAAGCTCACACGTACAGAGTGCCGCCACGCCTACACCTCCTAAACGTGGACGGGCGCAGACGGGCAGGACTCTGGCACGACTCATGCGCAGTGAAGGCGCGCCCGCTGCGCGATACCGCTGCACGCTTCAGGGGCTGGCTAAAATAGAGTTACCGCGTGACTGCAGCCCACTAGACCGCTCAAGATGGCGCCCACAATGTGTCACCACCCCTCCCAAGATGGCGGCCTATTCTCCACTGTAACAGAGCTCCAAGAACCGGACCCGCTAATACAGCGGTGAATCAGCGATTAAAGTGCAGGTAAGAGGGAAATTGCCCAGCAATAAAAACAGGGGAGAACAAAGTAAAAAGTAACAAGGATACAAAACGGGTAGTTAAAAATACGCAGCGTACCTTCAACACAGCGCGCGAGTCTGCTAACGCTCAGAAGAGCAAGGGTACCCAATTCAGTCTGACCCGATTAAGGAACCGCCTTAAATAGTTACCGCATGACTGCAGCCCACTAGACCGCTCAAGATGGCGCCCGCAAAGCGTCACCACCCCTCCCAAGATGGCGGCCTATTCTCCACTGTAACAGAGCCCCCAGAACCGGACCCGCTAAAACAGCGCTGAATTAGCGATTAAAGTGCAGGTAAGAGGGAAATCGCCCAGCAATAAAAACAGGGGAGAACAAAGTAAAAAGTAACAAAGATACAGAATGGGTAGTTAAAAATACGCAGCACACCTTCAACACAACGCGCGAGTCCGCTAACGCTCAGAAGAACAAGGGTACCCAATTCAGGCTGACCCGATTAAGGAACTGCCTTAAATAGAGTTATCGCGTGACTGCAGCCCACTAGACCGCACAAGATGGCGCCCGCAAAGTGTCACCGCCCCTCCCAAGATGGCGGCCTATTCTCCACATTAATCAACCCCAAATTAATTCATGACAGTTGAAGCAGGGCAGGTGTGCTTTTCCCCCCATAATCTACAGTGATGAACCAGAGGGTGGCAGTGATGTACCAGAGGGTGGCATGGGTGAACCAGAGGGTGGCAGTGGTGAAACAGAGGGTGCTGTGATGAACCAGATGTAGAAACAACATAGTCGCGACCGTTGCGACCCGACAAGTAAGTTCGGGTTTGCGAACTGGTACAAAACCCTTGCAAACTGGCAGAAACCCTTGCGAACACAAACAAAAGAAAAAATCCGCAAATTCGCGAGAGTTCGTGGATTTTGCGGATTGCGAATTTGTGAATACGCAAATTCGCGAACCGCAAATTCGCAAAATTCGCCCATGCTTACAAATCATCACCATGTGCTGCTAGACCTACTAACCCCATGGGGGAGCCCACGGAGCCCCTCTCCACTTATCAGCGGTGATCACTATCTGCCACCCGTGATGTTGTCCTTCTGTTTTTTTGTCTGACTTCACATTGTGTTGCATTATTAACCTCTCCTGACCTCGGTAATTGGTATTCTTGCCTAGCTCAGCTGGGGAAACAGAAAGTGCTCGATAATTGTTTTCCTAAACTATTAAAAGAGACCGGCTGTAGTGTTAGCAAAAAATAATAGCAGTCTCTATGCAAAGCAGTTCATAAAGCCCTGAGAGCTGCCAATTATAAAAGAATGGCCTTTTTGTCAAGATGGCTAACCTATTATACGCCAAAAAGACTGAATAAGTTGTTCCGGGCATCCTTAGTTTTGTTTCTGATGCGGGGGCCTAAAGATAGGGTCATGGAATCACATTTTATTGCTCCAGTTTACATCAATTCTGGTCTAATGTTTTTCAATGGCTTAATCAATCTCTAGCGCTAACAGTCCATGTTACTCGTACTCTTAAATTAGCTCTTTTTGAGTGTTCAATAGAGGTTCAGCATTTGTCAAAATATCAGCAATATTTTTGCTCTATAGCAGTGGCCAGGTCCCTAATTCTACAGAATTGGAAGTCTGATTAGTCACCTTTGATCCAGCATTGGTTAGAGAAGATGGCCAAGACATACATTTGGGAGAATGCATACACTAAATGGATAGGGTCTCTTTGTAGACTTGTAGTGTCGTGGTTAGGGTTTTCCAACAATGCATTTTAAAATGATTGTCGAAACTCACACCTCCAAAGGGTCATGAAGCTATCCTATTATTTAGGTGCTATTTGATCTAGAGGAGATCTAACTTTGGTTCACCAAACTGCACTTTATAGTTTTGGTTTTAATTGTATATAAAACAAGATGCTGCAATCAACATATTGAATAATGGTTATTGATCTTTATTATATTTTTAGTGATATTCGTCCTCTATCCTCTATCTTCTACTGTTAGCACTTTATTCCCATTGTATTAGTACTTTACCGTTGCATTCATGAATTGTTTGTCTTGTTGGATATAAGCTGTAATCAACATTTTATTGATATCCCTTGTTTCCACCCATAGTACTTTATCTTCATCGCACTAGCACTTTATTGATGTATTCTCGAATCAACTGTTTTATTGGATATAAGATGCAATATGCAATTGTGCTGTCTTTTTCTTTGTTGTCGTTTTTCTTTCTGTAGGTAATCCACTCAATAATAAAAAATAACTCTCCTGACCTCAATGTCTAATATTTCAGTATGTCTTTCAGGCACTTTTTAGGCTTCCACTGCAATCTGCTACCTCTCTCCCATATGCAGCCAGGCCTGAGTCACACTTCCATTCCTGGGTGGGGCGGTGGGGTCTCATCTCATCTCAGGCTCTTTTCCCACTAGTGGTTTGCCATGTGAGGGAATCTGCTAGAGCCTACCCCTGGAGTTGAGCCTCTGCAGAGAAAGGGGGGCCAGTCCCACCCCAGGCCCGCAGCAACAAGTCTCCTCTCGCCTCACCGCCAAGCAACGCACCTCCCAAGTGGCCAGGGATACCGTATACCTTATTATGCTGTTACTGCGCAGTCCCCAGGAATTGGATTGTTCCACAGAGCACTAAGCTGCCATTTTAAAATCAGGCAGGGGGCAATGGCCTTTTACTCCACTACCCTCCCAGAAATCGCTTGCGGCTTCTCTGTTCTCCAGCTGCACATCTGACCTGGGCGTGTCTAGGCATAGTGTTTTGTAAAGGAAGGGTACCCTTCCTGTACAAAACCTATGCTAGACTCAGGCACTCACCCCAGCACTATGGCGCTAAGGTGTGAGCCCAATGCATGGCAGCTAAAATCAGCCCTGTAGCTAGGGAGAGGGAAGGAGAGTGCCATATCTCTGTGAATATGGCGCTCTCCTGCTCTCTCTCTATTGTGCAATGCAGCACAGCCTTATTGGGGGCTGCACTGCATTCTGTAACAGTTTTCATAATTGGGGCATTCGTCTGAAGTAGCCATGTGCTTTATAAGTAGCAGTATTATTATTATATAAATATATATATATATCTTAATCGTTGATGCTTTATACTAGAATTCCTCTATTTCTTCACATAGTTGAAAAAGGAAGCAATTCCATACAAAAACTGTTTTTTGGTTTAAATGTTTTTAAATTAATTTTTAAATGCAAAGATCAGCATTAGCCACCACCTACATCCTTTGGCCGGTGGGGATAATTACTTGAAAATCGGTCAACATAGATAACGAGAGGTAAGAGAGAAGAAGTGAAGGAGGAAAATAGGAACTAGAGAAGATAGCAGCTAGAGTGGGCAGCTGGAGAGTCCCTATCTTCCTGGGGGACCCAGAGGGAGTTATGACTTTAGCTGGGGTTGGTCACCTGCCTGGGTCTGTGTGGTAGAGAGGTGGAGTACTCGCAGATATCTTGGCAGGTAAGTTCCACAAATTCGGAGGAGAGAAGTCAATTGTGGTGCCCCAAGTTCGATAAAACATGTGAGACAAGCCAGCCACAATCTTTTCCATGCCCACTGTAGCATCTTGCTACCCCAATAATGACGCTAGATTATGGTGTAGATTGGAGTGCTTTATTATACCTCCATACTGGTCCCTGTCCCTATTCTAACTGCCCTTGAGTCTGTCCCTGGCTCCTCCAGATCCTGTTCCTCCCCAGGCTCCACCCTCCAAACACTAGACTGCACCACACATTCTTACATCTCCCCCCTTGTTAACAAAATTAACTTAGTGTCCAACATGTTCATAGTTCCTCAGTCAGCCATACGGGTCCGCGGGCCGCCCGTTCAAACTATGGAGACGCATATCCATTTCCGTTGTGTGGCTTTCTGTCGCCTTGACGAGAGCATCCTTTATTACAGGAGTGTATCTTTGAAATTGCGAGACGTCTCATGTGGTCTTCTTGTGCTCAGGTTTGTGGTGGTTTCCAATCAGCTTCTGGGTGATCCACTCATCTTCAGTTTCTGAGGTGACTGTGAAAGGCTCAGCTTGATGTTGGCAGTCTGTCTTCCTTTGTGGCTCTTGTTCGATTGATGCTCGATCTCCTTAATGAGGGGATGTTGTTCTGGTTCTCTTCCGAGCACCCGCATGTGATTTTACTTCTTTTTGTCTTGTCCGGTCGAGGGCAACACTGCGCTCCTGTTTAAAGTCATGTATACCAGACAGTAAGGCGCTGTCTGAAGAGACCATCTTAGTTTGTTTCGGGGACTCATTTGCTGCCTCTGGTTGTCTCACCCACTCCCACTCACGTTTGGGACTGGTGAACCCTTTGACAGTCTGGGCGTGTGCATGTTTCTCTCTCATCTGATGATGATCTGTCTCTGTTAACACGCCTGGCTTTCCTTGCAGAGGGACTGGATGGTCCTTTCCCATCCAGTGGTAATGTCCACTATATCTGTTTTTCTTCTGTAGGCCCTGTGGGTCAGCCTTGCTGACCCCATCAGGGGTGAGGGTATATTATTTATGTATTGATGTACCTGCGACTGACATGACAGGTTGTCTTGTGGAGTGATTGAGTATTCAGAGACATTGGTGTGAGATACGTTACTTTTGATGGGAAGAATGCCCTTTGGTTCTGGAGTGTGTTCAGGTGGTTGACGCCATGGCCGTCGTCGGGCCCATGACTCGGTCGACTCGAGGGATCGAACAGGCGTGCTTTCTAAATTGGAGGAGTCTTTTGTCGATTTCCTTTGATCACGGTCTCTTGAGTGTGTCTTGAATGGAGGGTTTCTAAAATAGGTAGGCCGTGACAAGCTGCTCCTAGAGTTGGAGTTCTCTTTGGGATATTTCTCCGGGTACCTTTCTGGAAGTGACTTCGGTGTCATCTCACTCGAGATGTTGTTTGATAACCACATATTTATTTCTTGTGTTTGATCCCAGGGTATTTTGTCTCTGCCTCTCTCATGTGATGATAATGGCATCCTCTCAGTTTCTTCATTGTCTCGGATGTCGTGGGTGCGTTTGTCTTCCCCTTTCCGGTGTCTGAGTGAATCAGTCGATCTTATGCAGTTTGCTTCTTCTTCCCGCTCGTTTTGTGCACTGACATCTGTGTTACGGACGTGATCGTGTAACGATTTCCAGTGTTGACGTGACTGGTCCAATCTTCTATAGTTTGCCTTTCTTGCACGTTTGTTGGGCAGGCTGTCATCTGGTCCATTGGTGCAATCTGTCCCACTTGAAACTTCATCTGCTTCAGAATCGTTTGCACCATATGTTGAATGGCTCCTTGAGGTTGAATAACTCCTTGAGGTTGTATCAGTAAAACTGTCGCAATCCTGGATCATCCCGGTCTTTTGTGTTGTTGACTCAGAGTATTTCATGTGACTTTGTCTCTCCCATTGTCTTAACTCTGATCTGCCTTCACCCTCCCTGTTTCTGGTTTTGTTTGTCTCTTGGGCTTTATTCACAGACATGAGAGATGTCTCTTTCCTGGTCTCTTTGTGTCCTGCACTCGGGTGCAATTCATTTGACATTTCTCTTTCTTTGACCCGCTCTCCAGCTTCGGCTTTCCTGATGATTTCCTTTAGCAACCAATGCCCTCGAAGGATCTTGCACTTTGTATTAGAGCTGGAACAGCCTTCGATTACTCGGAGTCGAACGGCGTCCTCATTTGTAAATGTGTTAAAGTGGCAGCATTGTACCAGACTTTGCAACCGGGTGATGAAGTTTGGCAATGATTCTCCTGGTTCCTGCCGTGCTGTGTTGAAGGCGATGCGTTCATGATCCACTTCTTCCTTTGCATTGAAATGGGCGCGTAGCGTCTCTTGGAGGTCTCTGTGTCCTCAGAAAATGTTCTGATTAAGCGTCGGCCCTCATGACCCACCAGCTGGAGGAGTAGTGTCAGACATTTTCCATCTCTTCGCTCACCGCTGGCGTCAAGAAAATCATCCAGTGATTCCAGCCACCGGTTCCATTTAGGACCCAAACTCTGAACATCAGTCTGTGTCACTTGGGGTGGCACTTCAATTCAGGGATTGGATCGTTGTGTTGCTTTTCCCACCGCCATGAGGGAGGAAGATTTTGATCTGCTACGGTCACAGGACTGTTTCCTTTGCTTCCCGTCTTCTTTGCTGACCCTCTTCTGCTGCGATCCTTGGTCTAGTCATTTCCTTTGAGGTTGGTAAGATCCGCAATCTTCGCGTAGTGTTGAAAGTTTACTTTGGTACTTGCCTTTACTCGTGCTTGTTGTGTTTGAGATTCGTGTTTGCTCGTGCTTGTTGCGTTCCGGATCTGCATTTGCTTGTGTTTTTCGCATTCGAGATTTGCCCCTTGTTATGTTTCCTTGTTGCTTGCTTGTCGTTATTTACGGTTGTCTTCATTTATGTCTTGTATTTGCTTGTGCTTGTTTTCTTGCGCCACTTGCATTTGCTTGTGCTTGTTTGTGTTGACTCTTGTATTCGCTTGTTTACTTGTTTCTTACAGTTACCAATGTTTGTTTCTTGCATTTGTCAATGCTTGTTTTCTTAGGTTGACCAGTGCTTGCTTTCTTCTGTTTGCCAATGCTTGTTTTGTATGTGCCAATGCTTGTATTTTTACCAATGCTTGTCTCCAAACTCTGCTTTGCCTGACTTAAAGATGGCCGCCGAGGGTCCTTAACAGGGGATTGGGCAAATCTCGTGCCTGACCTCAAAATAGCCGCCGCGAGAGTCTCGAGTGCAACGAGATTTTGTCCTTTCTTTCGCCGGAGACACCGCGTTCATCAGCGCTGGATTTCACTCACCGGTCTCCGCTTTCAGGTACAGCTACCGCTCCAGGTGAGGCTGTTTCTTTCTTTATTGTTGCCTTTTCACCATTGCCGCTGGGGTAGGCTCCCGGTAGGCGCTTCAGTCTCCACGCTCCAGCCCCCACACGCGGGGCGAGCAGCTCCGGGTCAGTCGCCGCCGGGGTGGGCTCCCGGTGGGCGCTCTCGACTTCACGCTCCAGCCCCCACAAGCGGGGCGAGCAGCTTCGGGTTAATCGCTGCCGGGGTGGGCTCCCGGTGGGCACTCCCGTCATTGCGCTCCAGCCCCCTCACGCGGGGCGAGCTCCGTTCCTCTTGCGCGTGATCGTGCTCGAATGTTCATTCACGGCATTCACTGCTCCACGCAGCCTTCTGGGTCACAGAGCTTCAGGACAGGTATATCTGGCGGCCTGCTCTTCGCCGCAACGCTCTTCTCGATCGCGACAGTCGCGAAAGCGAGCTTTCACTCACGCCGCCGGGGGACAGGGTTATGCAGCGTCGCAGAATCAGCACAGGTTGCACAGTGCGCCCGATCCCACCCTCGTCGCTAGTTGTAACCCCAATAATGACGCTAGATTATGGTGTAGATTGGAGTGCTTTATTATACCTCCATACTGGTCCCTGTCCCTATTCTAACTGCCCTCGAGTCTGTCCCTGGCTCCTCCCGTTCCTGTTCCTCCCCAGGCTCCACCCTGTAAACACTAGACTGCACCACACATTCTTACACCGACTACCTCCCATCCCTGATACAGCCAATCTAATCTAGTCGGTACCTCGTCCTTTCCCCACTTAGACAGTAACACCTGTTTGGCAGCTCCCAGGGTTAAAGTGATAGCTCTTCCTCTGCATGATTTAAGAGGGTAGGTCAGGGGATTAGGCTATCCCAGCAGGGTGTAACTGGGTAATCTGGGTATTTCGGTGTGCTGTATGGAATCTACCTCCTTAATGATTGTGTTCCAGAAGGGCTGTATCTTCGGGCATTGCCAGAGGATGTGAGTTAACGTACCTGACTGAGCACAGTTACGCCAGCATAAATTACTGGCCGCAGGTTTCCATTCGGCAAGTCTAACCGGGCTGTAATACCAGTGGTGGGCTACTTTTAAAAACATATCTTTCCCTGCCGTACTACAAGAGGAAGCTCTGGCCCTATGGATAATTCTTGCCATTCTTTGGGGAAGAATTCCCGCTCCAACTTTGCTTCCCATCTACGCTGCGCTGGGGTTTTACCATTGTTTTTAGATTTATTGAGAAAAGAGTAGATGTCAGAGAGTAGGCGCTTGTTTGGCGCTTGTTTGAAGTGCGAATTATGAACCATAGTTCGAATTTTGTAAGCGGGCGGGCGGCTGGCATGAGGTTGCATATGCGGCGAGCTACCCAGTGTTGGATTGGCAAGTGCTGCCAATAAGTGTCCCGGGGGAGTTCAAAACTAGATAACAACTTGTCAAAGTCCATGATCCCTCTCTCATCAAATAAGTCACCTAATCTTTTACAGTTGGCTTCTTGCCATTTCAAGTAACCATTCCCTTCCAGAGCTGGGGGGAAGTCAGGGTTGTCTATGATAGGGGTAAGCAGAGAGACGGGGGTCAAGAGGCCATTGGTTTCCTGCACTCTATCCCAGCGCCCCATAGTGGCCTTCAGTACTGGTGATAAATAAGCTCCTGCTGGTCTATATAATTTAGGTAGCCAGGGGACCATCAAAATGTGCATTCCGGCAACGCCACCATCAATGAAACACCAATGTTTCTCAGATTCCTGTTTGGACCATTCAACCATGTATCGCAGTTCCGCTGCTTAGAAGTACTTCACTGGGTGCAGTACCCCGAGGCCCCCATCCGCCTGTGTAAGAAAAGATTGATGTTGCGCCATATGGGCTCTTTCCCCGCCCAGATAAAGCTCCCTATTAGGTATTGTAGTTGCACCAGCACATGGGGTGAGGAGCTTAGTAGCAGCATCTACATCACATAAAGGATGCGGGACAGGAGGGTCATTTTAACGGACGCCAGCCTACCCAGCCAGGACATGGCATGTTTCCTCCAGCTGAGGAGCTCGAGCCGGGTTTCGTCCAATAAGGTGGAGTAGTTGGCCTTGGCTGTGCTTTCGGTTGTGGGGAAAATTTGCAGCCCCAAGTAGGGAACACCCCCTTGGGACCATGCATAGGGGAAATCCTGCCTCAGCTGATCCTGCATCACGCATGGGAGGGTAAGGCTAAGAGCTTGTGTTATTTTAAGATTATCTTAAAGCCTGAGACGCCACTAAATGTTGCGAATTCCTCCAGCAGAGGGGGGGTGACATTGTTGTACGTGTGGGAAACAACATCACTTCATCCACATAAATGGATATCTCATGCTCCCTGTCCCCCATGTGGATCCCTGTAACCGATCAAAGAACCGTGGACTGGTGTGTGCTTTGGGTTTTGTCCAGTAGGCGGCAGAGGCGCCTTGTTCCGTCACTACAGCTGCGTTCGGGGATGAAGCCTGATTTGTCTGGGTCAACCAGGCCTTGCATATGCGGAGCCAGCCTTGCCGCCAAAATGCTAGGGAATGTCTTTAGATCCACATTCAATCAGGAAATCGGACGGTTTGAGGCGCACTCGCAGGGTCTTTACCAGGCTTCAATATCTCAACCACCTCAGCCATAGCCATTGTGGAGATTATCGAGCTGTGTCACTGAAGCCATTAAAAAGATGGACCAAGAAGAGGATAAGCTCCAGGGCAAAAGCCTTGTAAAAATCTACCCGGAAACCATCTCCCTCTGGCGCCTTGCCTGCCGGAAGTTTCTGTATAGCATGCAGGACCACCTCAGGACGAATGTATGAGTCAATTGCCTCAGCATCGGCCGGGGGCAGGGGAGTCACCAGCGCATGCTGGACATAATCTATGGCTGCAGTCTCATCCAAGTATTCTGCCGTATATAATGAGGTGTAAAAGGCCATGAGCATCGGTCGAGCTGTGCTCATGACGGAACCGTTCCGTCATGACCACGCCCGTTTTTATTAGGGCCCAGCACCGGGGGGAAATTTGCGCAGCACCGATTTGGTTAAACTCGGCCGCAATGTCTGCGAACGCCTGGAGAAGCTCTCTTCTTGGGTTTTTTATGCCGGCAATGCGACGTGCATTCGTCTGTGAACGTAAGATGTGTGCAATTAGCTTCCCAGCCTTGTTTCCTCCTTCGTAATGTCGCTGCTTAGTACGTAGGAGTGCGTACTCCGCCCGATCATAATCCAGCGCCTTTAATTGTTTCTGCGCAGTATTAAGTTGCCTTCGTGCCTGAGTTGCTCCCGTGCAGCGGTGGACCCCTTCTAACTCCCTGTCCTGGGCATCCAGTAGCTCCCTCTTATGTCTCCTTTCAAAAATCCGACCCCTAATTATTGCCTTAAGTGCATCCAAAATCTGGGTAAGCGGAAACGACCCATCCTAGTTAGTTGCAACATAATCTCGGATCGCTGCCTGAATGTGAGCAATGTTAGAGTTGTATGTGAGTAATTTGTGTTTGAGCCTCCTCGAGCTTTGTCTGGGTGGGTCCTCTGGAAGGCGCAGGATAAGCCTGATCAGGGAGTTATCCGACAGGGCCGCTAACCCCATTGTCTCATCCTGGATATATCCAGCACTTGTTGGGATACCCAAAAGAAGTCAATTCTTGCATAGGTTTGGTGCGACACTGAGAAAAAGGTATATTCTCGGGCTGTGGGGTTGCCATGTTGCCAGGCATTCGTCAGCCTCTTCTCCCCAAGCCTCTGATTCCGAGAGAGATCCCGAATGTTCCACCCGTGACACAGATCCGTCCAGCTGTTAGTCTGGCGCAATGTTAAAGTCCCCCCCGCCCCCAGTACCAAGTCCTCATCTGGAGAGTCCCAGACAGCGTTTAATGTATCCCGAAAGAAAGCTTCTTGCTGTTTCTTAGGACTGTAGTTGGAGGCTATTGTATATGTTTGGGAGCCCACCAATATTTGCAGCGCTAACATCCTACCTGGAATTTCTGCGAGTAACTCTTTAACAGTTCCAAGGAAGTTAAAGGCTACCAGTATGGCCACTCCCGCTTTCTTACCATGAGTTGAGGAAAAATATTGTCTGTCAAACCATATGGAGCGGAGATGCTTCCAATCTGAGCGCATTAGATGGGTCACTTGCAATAAACAAATGTCGCACCTCTCCTCTTTAAGTAATGCAAGTAAGGCCGCCGCTTAACCAGGGTATTGAGTCCTGGACATTTCTTAACCGTAATCGTGGACATATTAGCTACCTGAACAGCATTTAGGGATCCCTATCAAAGGTTGTGTCAAAGTAGAGGCCCGTTCCCAACCTTCCAAAGCCGCCCATGACCCTCTAATCACAGGCTAATGTGCACCAGCCCATCTCCCCCAGACCTCACCATTTCAATATTGTTGGGCTTCAAGTTGAGTATCTCCCCATGCCCCCCCCCCCCCCATTGCAGCATGTGGGATATAGTGTCCCTACTGCAGTTTTAGGATACCACAGGAGATGGGAGCAGCCCACAAATCTATCACAGAACCACCAGTGTGCGAACCATGATTCCCCCTTTAATAGGTGTGACACCAGACCATTACCCCATTACCCCACCCCTTCCATGATTGTAGTAGAGGTAATAAGCCTCTCTAGCAAAGGAAAGAGAAGAGAAAGAGAAAACAAGCAGAAAAGCAAACATTGAAAGAATGCCAAAAACCTGGCATAAATCGCACTGCCATGCAAGTGTCCATGTGCCCGTAGGGTGGTCATCACGTTGCTCAATATGGGCTCCCTCAGCTAAGGCCGGGTTTCTGCAACTCTGGGTTTAATACATCATTTCTATGGCACAGCAGTGTAGACCAAACTCAGTACACACAATCAGACACTCAGACTGTCCCCGGTTTCCTCTCGACTCTGAAATTGGCAGATCAGTGCCTGACGTTCCTTCTGGCTCTCTGTAGCTGTGGGTTTGGTGGGTTTCTCATGCCTGGTACTCCTCCTTCGAGTGGGTTTTTTGGCTCTGGTGTAGCCTTTTCTCCTGTGGACCACCCAGCGGAATCCCCTTCCTCCAGATCGAGCCCAAGTACCTCCTGCGCCTCCTTCAGTGATAACTCCTTATCCCACGCAAAGGAAAGATGAAACAAATGAGTACCTGACTCCCTTATCAAGCAGGTAGGCCATGACTGGCCTCAGAGCCTTAAGTCGTTGGAGAGTCAATGGTTATATGTCCTGATAGATGCCAATCTGGAGCCCCTCAAACTCGAGTGTCGCTTTGTCTCTGGTGGCAGCCATGATGATCTCTTTTTGTTGGAAAGAGTGAAGGCATGTGAGAATGCCCTGATGTTGTCCCTGATCCCTCGCCGGACAGCCCACGTGATGAGTGCAGTCAGAATGATGTCCTTTGGTGTGTCCAGCAGCCGAAGGAAATGGTCGCCTGCTAGTGCGGCTCCCTGGCCCTCGCCTGGATATCCGATACCCAACTCTGTTTCTGGGCGCAAGTCTCCCTGTTGAGCGGGAGGCTTGATAAAGACGTCCGGTGTGCACCTTTGTGACTCCTGGCTGATCTCTGTACCGGCGCTGGGCGGCAGGAGAGGTCAGGGGAGAGCCGTCCCCGGGCAACCCAGACAAGATGGCGGCCTGAGCCCCGCATCGGCTCCTGACCGGGACGACTCCGCGAGTCCTACGCCTTGCCTAAGACCGAGGCTTGCCCTCCAGAGGCCACCTGAGGGGGCGGATTGTCTTCCCCCTACCCTTGGAGTTGAGAGGCGCCTTTCTGTGTGCTATGCGGGACGGGACGCGGGATGTGGAGTGTGCCCCCACTGGACCTCGGCATGATCTCTAAGGGACGCCCCGGCTTTGCGGCCTGAGCATCGGTCGCTCAGACTCTGGCCCCTTGAACTCAGTTTCTTTGCCCTAGCTTTCCTTGTGCCTCCTCTCCGTCCCGTGATTGCGCCCAGCCTTGAGGGGTGCCCGAGGCTCTGGCAGTGGGGAAGTGGAGCCACCACAGCGATCCTGGGCCCCAACACGCAGTTCCATCACGGGCGCCTGTAAACTCCGGATCTAAGGCCTGATTGCGGCGCGTTGTGCGCCTCCATAATTGACTTTCCCTCGGCGGGACTGCCTGTGAGGGTCACATGCGTTTTGGGAGGACTCTGCACTGCTGTTTCTGCGTCCCAGCTTGGGCACACGTCGTGGCTTGGTGGTGGGTTGGGCCTCCACTGACCACTGTGCATGCATTAACCTGCGAGATCCCGGGGGCATTATCGGGGTTTATTGATGACCGGAGCCAGGCCCATCATTCCCAACAAGGCAGCGGCGAGGAGTGACTTTGGCGACCTCGCGCCTGGTTGGGCCTACCTGTTCCTCTAATTGACGCCGTCTTTTGAACTGCACCCCCCATAGAAGCAGTGGTGGAGATTACACTCAGCGGCCTCACACCGGGTTCTTCCCCCCCTGTCCCTCCGAGTGACGCCATCCCTTGCACCCTGCTGCCCTACTGCTGCGCCTGGTCGCATCGGCGTCTCTTCTTCTAGTGGCGGCCAACGGGTTGCACCTGCCCGATCCTCGGACGTGATTCTCCAGGTGGGTGCAGCTTTTTTGACGGTGATTGCGGTCCCGGCACAGGGTCCCCTGCTGTGCTTCCTGATGGCTTCTAGTAAAGGGAACAGTGGCTCCACACAGAAGCAAATAAACAAACTCTCTTGGGGCTCTAAGGGTGACGGCAAGACCTTACCGCCGAAGGTGCCCGCAAACACTGTTTCCCCCACACCCTCGATGAGGGCCCTCACCCTGGAGGATGTAATGGAGGCAACCGCGGGGGTCCGATCCTCGTTGGAGACTTGCATAGACTCCGTGAATGTAGAAGTGACGTTGCTGCGTGCGGACCTCCGCAATATGGACTCCAAAGTGCGAGATGTCGAGATTAAAACCGCAGCCCTTGTCGATGACACCTCTACTTTACAGCAGCAGGTGGCACAACTCCAGCAACAGGAGCGACAAATGGGGGGCCTCCTGGATGACTATGAAGGGCGGGGGAGACGGAACAATATCCGTATTTTGGGGGTCCCGGAGAGAATGGATGAGCCCGCACCTGACCTTTTTGTTGAGGATTTGATCCTGAAGAATCTGCGTGTGAAGTCCGAGGGCAAGGTTTGGTTCTTCCTATCGCCGAGTGAGTTATGAGACTGGCTGGAGGATTGGCGCCAGGTGGAACGCTCTCTGGGCGGGCATGGAGCGTCTGGTGCTTGCTCCAAGCGAGATCCGCCGCAAGGAGTCCTGAACTGTTTACTGTGGACACCTTTAATAGGTGTGACACCAGACCATTCCCCCATCACCCCACCCCTTCCATGATTGCAGTAGAGGTAATAAGCCTCTCTAAGAAAGGAAAGAGAAGAGAAAGAGAAAACAAGCAGAAAAGCAAACATTTAAAGAATGCCAAAAACCTGGCATAAATCGCACCGCCGTGCAAGTGTCCATGTTGCCCGTAGGGTGGTCATCACGCCGCTCAATATGGGCTCGCTCAGCCAAGGCCGGGTTTCTTCAACTCTGGGTTTAACACATCATTTCTATGACACAGCAGTGTAGGCCAAACTCAGTACACACAATCAGACGGTCAGACTGTCCCCGGTTTCCTCTCGACTCCGAAATTGGCGGATCAGTGCCTCACGATCCTTCTGGCTCTCTGTAGCTGTGGGTTTGTTGGGTTTCTCATGCCTGGTACTCCTCCTTCAAGTGGGTTTTTTGGCTCTTGTGTAGCCTTTTCTCCTGTGGACCACCCAGTGGAATCCCCTTCCTCCAGATGGAGCCCAAGTACCTCCTGCACCTCCTTCAGTGATAACTCCTTATCCCACGCAAAGGAAAGATGAAACAAATGGGTACCTGACTTCCTTATCAAGCAGGTAGGCCATGACTGGCCTCAGAGCCTTAAGTCATTGGAGAGTCAATGGTTATAAGTCCTGATAGATGCCAATCTGGAGCCCCTCAAACTCGAGTGTCGCTTTATCTCTGGTGGCAGCCATGATGATCTCTTTTTGTTGGAAAGAGTGAAGGCATGTGAGAATGCCCTGATGTTGTCCCGGATCCCTCGCCGGACAGTTCACGTGATGAGTGCAGTCAGAATGATGTCCTTGGGGTGTGGCCAGCAGCCGAAGGGAATGGTCGCCTGAAAGCGCGGCTCCCTGGCCGTCGCCTGGATATCCGATACCCAACTCCGTTTCTGGGCGCGAGTCTCCCTGTTGAGCGGGAGGCTTGATAAAGACGTCCGGTGTGCACCTTTGTGACTCCTGGCTGATCTCTGTACCGGCGCTGGGCAGCAGGAGAGGTCGGGGGAGAGCCGTCCCCGGGCGACCCAGACAAGATGTCGGCCTGAGCCCCGCATCGGCTCCTGACTGGGACGACTCAGCGAGTCCTACGCCTTGCCTAAGACTGAGGCTTGCCCTTTAGGGGCCACCAGAGGGGGCGGATCGTCTTCCCCCTACCCTTGGAGTTGAGAGGCGCCCTTCTGTGTGCTATGCGGGACGCGACGCTGGATGTGGAGTGTGCCCCCACTGGACCTTGGCATGATCTCTAAGGGACACCCTGGCTTTGCGGCCTGAGCATCAGTCGCCCAGACTCCACCCCCTGGAACTCAGTTTATTTGCCCTAGCTTTCCTTGTGCCTCCTCTCCGGACCGTGATTGCGCCCAGTCTTGAGGGGTGCCCGAGGCTCTGGCAGTGGGGAAGTGGAGCCACCACAGCGATCCTGGGCCCCGACACGCAGTTCCATCACCGGCCCCTGTAAACTCCGGATCTAAGGCCTGATTGCGGCACGTTGTGCGCCTCCATAATTGACCTTCCCTCATTGGGCCTGCCTGTGAGGGTAACGGGCCCCAGCACATGGGTGTTTTGGGAGGACTTTGCCCTGCTGTTTCTGCGTCCTAGCTGGGGCACACGTCGTGGCTTGGCGGTGGGTTGGGCCTCCACTGACCACTGTGCATGCATTAACCTGCGAGATCCCGGGGGCATTATCCAGGTTTATTGATGACCGGAGCCAGGCCCAACACTCTGAACAAGGCAGCGGCGAGGAGTGACTTTGGCGACCTCGGCCTGGTGGGGCCTCCCTGTTCCTCTAAGTGACGCTGTCTTTTGAAATGCACCCCCTCATAGAAGCAGTGGTGGAGATTACACTCAGCGTCCTCACACCGGGTGCTGCCCCCCGTTTCTCCGAGTGACGCCATCCCTTGCACCCTACTGCTGCGCCTGGTTGCTTCGGCGTCTCTTCTCCTAGTGGCGGCCAACGGGTTGCACCTGCCCGATCCTGGGACGTGATTCTCCAGGTGGGTGCCGCTTTTTTGACTGTGATTGTGGGCCCGGCACAGGGTCCCCTGCTGTGCTTCCTGATCGCTTCTAGTAAAGGGAACAGTGGCTCCACACGGAAGCAAATAAACAAACTCTCTTGGGGCTCTAAGGGTGAAGGCAAGACCTTACCGCCGAAGGTGCCCACACAGACTGTTTCCCCCACGCCCTCGACGAGGGCCCTCACCCTGGAGGATGTCATGGAGGCAATCGCGGGGGTCCGATCCTCATTGGAGACTCGCATAGACTCCGTGAATGTAGAAGTGACGTTGCTGCGTGCGGACCTCCGCAATATGGACTCCAAAGTGCGAGATGTCGAGATTAAAACCGCAGCCCTTGTTGATGACACCTCTACTTTACAGCAGCAGGTGGCATAACTACAGCAACAGCAGCGACAAATGGGGGACCTCCTGGATGACTATGAAGGGCGGGGGAGACGGAACAACATCCGTATTTTGGGGGTCCCGGAGAGAATGGATGAGCCCGCACCTGACCTTTTTGTTGAGGATTTGATCCTGAAGCATCTCCAGCCCAAAAAATTGTCAAATTACTTCTCAATCAAGGGAGCCCACAGAGTCCCAGGAGGGAGGCCAAAGCCAGGGGCCCTCCCTCATCCCATCAATGCGAGGGTCTTCAATTTCAGGGACCGAGACATCATCCTTCAGACTGCCAGGGCAGTATCCCCGCTCCGGATAGACAACGCCCGCATCACATTCTTTCCCGACTTCACGGTAAAAGTACAAACGAGGAGACGCAGTTTCCTGGAAGTGAAAAAGGCTTTGCGGAACCAACAAATAAAATACTCCATGCTGTTCCCGGCCAAACTGCGTGTGGAGTCCGAGGGCAAGGTTTGGTTCTTCCTATCGCCGAGTGAGGTTTGAGACTGGCTGGAGGGTTGGCGCCAGGTGGAACGCTCTCCGGGCGGGCATTGAGCGTCTGGTGCTTGCTCCAAGCGAGATCCGCCGCCGGGGAGTCCCGAACTGTTTACTGCGGACACCCAGAGTGGTCAGTGAGATCTCTGGACTTCCTGCGCTGTGACTGATGGGACTTCAACTTTGCTGTCGTCAGATCCAGTATAGTATGCTTCTTCACTTGGACAACAGTGGGCAGCCGGGTCGCTATTCCTTTCTCTCTTGACTTGATTCTCCTTTTTTTCCAATCTTCCCCCCCCTTCCCCCCCTCCTTCTCCCCCCCCCCCCCCTTCCCCCCCTCCTTCTCCCCCTCCTCACCACCTCCTCCTCCTTCACCCCTTCGTCCCCTCTCTCTTCTCTAGTGGCCATTAGTTGTCGTGGTACGTATGAGTGCTCTATATTGGGTTCCACTTTTGTATCTGCTCCTTGGGACTAAGGAGGGCGTCGGAGCTCCTGGATTTGGCTTTCTGGGTTTACCATAATGTGAAGATCCTTATTGTCTGGGATTAACGTGTTTCTCGCCCTCAGAGACGAAGGGTGCTCTGGGCCTGGGATAGATTCCCTGACCCTGTCCCCCCCCCCCCATTCCCCCCGCTTCCCCCTCCCCTTTTTTTTTTTCTTTGAGGACTATGGTTCGCCCTGGGGAGGATACGCCCATTGTATGATGTTGATGTGCACACCAATGCGAGTTCGCTCCTATGTGTAATAGCCCTGAACCGATTTCTTCCACTCTCAGGCGAGTGGCATCACCGGCTCCCCGGGTCCTCCGTTTATGGTTGGGAGGGTGACAGGCACTCTTGGGGTGTGGGCAGTTTCAAGTCCGCGGGCAGGGACGCAGGGGGTGTGGTGGGAGTGGGGGGAGGGACATTGGGCTGGGGGTTGTTTGTTTGCTTGGTCTTTGTTTAATGGATCATATCGCAATCTTGTATTCTACCTCCAATGGTGGTTTTTCTTTTCTTTGAGCGTTTCCAGAGTATGCAGAGTCTTCATAGATTTTGAACATGTTGCACGTCACCGTCCAGCATTTGTTGCTATCTTGTCTCTGAGGGCTGTCTGTCCGTGGCTCCTACTCGTACTAGCCCAGGAATTGCTTCTCACTTCTCCGGATAGGCCCCCTGACCGTCCTTTCATTTATGACCCATCATGACGCCATCCCAAACTAGGACACTCACTCTCATGACGTGGAATGTTAACGGGCTCGGCAGTAAAATAAAGAGAGGGGTGGTGTTACAGTAAGTCAAGCGTCACACCCCTGATTTGGTGCTGCTCCAAGAGACACCTACTGTGGTGGGGAGCACATAGTGTTTTTAAAATACCCCTCACACACCAAAAGGACCTTTGGTGTCCAGCTTCATCATTGGGGTCTTCGCACCCCTCTACGGGATGCGGCGTGCTGCGACCTACGATTACGCGGGAGCACTGATAATGCAGACTATGCGTGGTGCATGTGGGGGTTGGGTGTGAGTATGTGGTGGGATAGAGTGAGTCAGTGAAAGTTTTTTTTAAAAGTGCCAGGCTCGTGGGGTAAGTCATAACTAGTTTAATGAGCCCCCGGGCTGATACTATTAAAAAGGGTGCAGATTGAGGTGATTATGTGATATTAATATATTAAGCACATCACCTCTTGGGTGCGTCAACATGTTTCGGAGATCAACTCCTTCTTCAGGACAGGGTGCACCACACCCCACCTTACTCACGTTTTCTTAAGTAAAAAAGTGTATTTACAAAAGAGTGGAGATGTAGTACTATAGTGTTCCTACAAATGAAAGAAGTTCTCTGCTAATATGCAATAAACCTGAAAAGAAAAACAGGAAAAAAGACCACAAATGTAGTACTCCACTCCTCATTGTTGTACATGGTGCAGTGACCTGTAACAAATGTCTAAATAGTGTGGGGTTGTAAGCACTGAGCCACGATATTGCAACATAGGCAATATCCTGATCGCATAATTGATGCTGCAATGAAACGTGCAAGGCACAACAACCGAGATGCCCTTCTTGAAGAAAAAATGAAAACAGACAATGACCTGAAAAGACAAGTGTGTGTAACAACATACAACACACACTATAATGAGATCACCAAAATCTTTAATAAGTACTGGCGAATCTTGAGCTGTGGCGAACTGGCTCTTGAAAAACCCATGTTCGCCCACAAACGTGGGAGGAATCTCAAGGACATATTAGTCCACACTCGCCCAAAAGAGTGCCAACCATCCACACCCTCTCTGCATGGGATACAGGGACATTTCCCATGTGGAAACTGCAGCAGTTGCCACCTCACCAGCAAGAGCAGACATCTAACATTCAAAAACGGAACTACATGGGAACAAATGAGTCTCACTACCTGTAACAGCAAAAATGTGAAATGTCATATTTACATGCCCCTGTACATTGGAGTACGTAGGAATGACACCCAGAGCTATCAAAACACGTATGAATGAGCACAAAAGCAACATCAGGTGTAAAAAATGCACTACCAAAATGGCAACACATTTCTTGGAAGCCCAACACTGTGTAAATGACATCAAATGGACAGTTAATGAACAACAACCAACGGACAAGGGCCTGTTCCAGAAGGAACAAAGCTGGGTTTTCCATCTGGGTACACATATTGACGGACTTAATGATGATATTCCTTGGGGCCATGTCACCTGAATGGCTGTCTATATTCCCAGTAAAACTACCAACTGCTTGAGGAATGGATAAGGGATCACTCACTCCTTATGGTGCATTTCGTAAAAATCAAGAAAATCAACTCTTTATTACAAAATAGGGATGATATGTACCCATTATTTCCCCTTATTTTTCCAGGGTCCTTATTCCTTTAGTAATAACCACCTAGTGTATAATTACATATGCAGCTGATATCTACAGTCCTCCACTAACTATCACTACTTAAGGATGCCTTTGGGGATCACTCACCCCTGTGTATGCCCTTTAAAACCTTACTGCTCATAATTTTAAAGGAGGGCTGTCTATCATCTAGTAGTATCTTGTACTACCATTGTTTTCTCACAATCAACGTGTTTTTAGCATTTAACAGGTATTTTGCGGTCTACTTCGACATGAGAACTGATCCGGGGCAGTCAATAAGGTCCCAATCACGTGGCCTCCCCGACCCGGAATATCAACCAATGACACGCGAGAGAGACATCTCCATCTCGCGCATGCGCGGCACTATCTAGCCACCGCGCATGCTCGTTTCCATTGACGCTGCTACTCTAAGCTTTGCGCAAGAGCCACTAGGACTCCGGACCTACTAAACAAGTGGAATACCCGTATTTAGCCCTTCCGCTCATTAAACTGCCAATTAACCAGACACAACGAGTATTCCTTGTACTATAAATACCTCCCCCAGGGCGCTCAACCACAGTCACAGCGGAGCCGCGTTCGGGGGAACAAGGACGTTATGATTGCTGTAACTCGTGAGTAAATGCACATAGAAAGACGGGGCCTTTGATTTTCACTACCCTGTAAGTACCTACAACTGTTTTACTATGTATTACTTACAGGAGCCATTGGGCCAGCTCTACCCACTATGTTTTGGAGGCTCATGAGGCGTTGTACCAAGAACAAGAAGTATGCCTTTCTTACCCTCTATGACTTTATTTTTTTCACTCTATAAAGTTATGTCCCAAGGGCACCAGGATTTTATAGCTCTCAAGTGTGTGTTTTATGTTTATGAGTGTGTTTGTACTGTATTTTGTCCTTTTTTTTTACAGGGTCATCTGCACTAGTAGCATGACAAATTTTGTTTAGTGACCCCACACTATTTAGACATTTGTTACAGGTCACTGCACCATGTACAACAATGAGGAGTGGAGTACTACATTTGTGGTCTTTTTTCCTGTTTTTCTTTTCAGGTTTATTGCATATTAGCAGAGAACTTCATTCATTTATAGGAACACTATAGTACTACATCTCCACTCTTTTGTAAATATACTTTTTTACTTAAGAAAACGTGAGTAAGGTGGGGTGTGGTGCACCCTGTCCTGAAGAAGGAGTTGATCTCCGAAACATGTCGACGCACCCAAGAGGTGATGTGCTTAATATATTAATATCACATAATCACCTCAATCTGCACCCTTTTTAATAGTACCAGCCCGGGGGCTCATTAAACTAGTTCTGACTTACCCCACGAGCCTGGCACTTTTTAAAAAAAACTTTCACTGACTCACTCTATCCCACCACATACTCACACCCAACCCCTACATGCACCACGCATAGTCTGCATTATCAGTGCTCCCGCGTAGTCATAGGTCGCAGCACGCCGAATCCCGTAGAGGGGTGGGAAGACCCCAATGATGAAGCATGACACCAAGGGTCCTTTTGGTGTGTGAGGGGTATTTTAAAAACACTATGTGCTCCCCACCACAGTAGAGAACACTTCACCCCAACTAGTGGAGTCTTACTGTTTATTTATATTACCCAGGAGAAGGAATTCACCCCCTATATCTCTCTAACTCCCCCCCTTGTTATTTGTAGCATTTAGACAGCGCACAGCTGTGAGAGTTTTTTCCCTACTACATTCTGAACACACACATAGCACACACACCCTAGTGATACTACAACCATCACAATGGAGGATGAACATGGCCTGACCTTTGGCGAAGATGAGATAGACCGAATCCTCGCTGCAGTCAATCCCTTCGAGGGACTTAGTAGTACTGACCCCGGACCTAGTGGGGCAGACTGGGACGAATTAAACAACCGTAGGAGAACACAAATCAAAACCGCTCTCCATGGATTACTCATGACAGAGTACCTCAGGAATAAAATATCACCTCAAGGACTAATAGTGAAGAATGAACCCTTCATCTTTCAAACTGACGCACAATTCAAAAAAGAGTGGTCCCTCAAATCTTGGCATTGTCCGAGGGACTGGCTCGTACTCATAGTCAAGACAGCTGCCAGAATCACTCAAGAACTAAAGATAGACATTCAATAAATTGAGATCCAACTTAAAACATACGAAAAACCAAGTGTGCTAAAAAAGAGGTTGGAAGAGCTCAATCAAGAAATGACCGGTTTTGAGCGCACCCTCGAACAGAGCAAATTTAATACGTTGAAAAAAGATAAGGAACGCTTTGTTCCGGAAGAGGCATACCCTTACACTAAAAGTGGCTATGTTGCCAAAAACAACCATAGTGGGTCTGAAAGTGAGGGTTCAGAATGTGGATCATCAGGCTCTAACTCCAGTGGACAACTGAGGTTTAAACACAACAGGGGTGGTTTCAGGCAAAACGGACAACAATACCCAAAACAAAGAAGATGGAGGGGTTACTAACCTGCACCACCACAATACCAACAATTGATGGGCCATCCACAGTTCCCTCAATTCCAATACGGTCCACCCCCCAGGGACAAATCTATCCACCATGGAATCAAGACTGCGAAGGGTCATATTACAACGCCCAGCCATTTTTAGGGACACGCCCTGGACCACGGAGAGGCAGGAACAAGAAGGGCAACACTGTGGTGTGGCAAGACACGGAACAAGAGGATCCCAGGATGAACACACGGAGCATGACAGGGACCATCTCCAACCAAGCCTCAACCTCGACCAACAAAAGACCAACCTAGTAGTTAATCTTACACCTTGGCCCCTTACCAAAGCACAACACACAGTGCTTAACAAAGGCCTTGGGTTTGTTCCTACCAATAAACCAGACATATTCAAACTACATGTTGAAATGAAGGAATTTGTCCAAAAAATAAAATTACAGGCTTTTTTTCAGGACAAGGAACCACCACTGATGCCTGTAAATTCAGGTCTCAAACCCAAATCTACCTTCACCCCACCAGATGCCATGTTACCGATTGAGGTACTGACTTTTTTGAAAAAGCAGGAGTTAAACACCTTGGACCTCACACAACCAATGATCTTCCATAACACTAGCAGGGTGGAACAGGAAGCTATCAGACAGCAATCTACCAACAATGAAATCACGAATAAACCAGCAGATAAAGGAGGAGCAACTGTCCTACAAACCTCCATGGCATACGAACAAGAATGTCTAAGACTTCTCTCTGACAGACGTAACTACACGATCTTATCAGTTGACCCCAAAGAGTCACTACGGGTAAGGATCGGTGCTATGGCAGAAGAGGTGCTAGCGCATGACTGGCTTTTTAAAAAAAGAAGGGGATTTTCTGATCCAAAAAACACCAAAGATCCCATACTTCTATAGTAACCCTAAGCTACATAAGAATTTCGAAAAACCACCAGGGAGACCTATTGTCTCGGGGATCGGCTCTATCCTAGAGCCCCTTTCAAAATTTGCTGATTCATTCCTCCGCCCTCTGGTGCAGGCCACTGACACGTATCTTAAAGATACAAAAGCGGTGCTCCAACTCATGAAGGACATACCTTTCGACCCTAAAACTCAATTATTGCTCAGTTTAGACGTCGAGAGCCTGTATACCAGTCTGCCACATGACGAAACATAGTGTATCATTGAGGAAGTACTATTTAGTAACCCTTGGCAGTATCAGACACCCAGAAGTGTGGTTCTGGAGTGCATTTCAATGGCACTCAAAAAAAAGGTTTTCAGATATAACACTACCCTGTACCTCCAAAGCCATGGGACCAGCATGGGCAGTACTTTTGCTCCGAGTATAGCCGGCCTGTACGTCCACCATTTGGAAACCAATAAGATTCTAAAACCAACCAATCCCTTCAGAGATAAAATCCTCGTCTGGAAGAGATACATGGACGACGTATTTATAATCTGGGAAGGTGATTCACAGTCAGTTATTGACTTTATGACATGGCTTAACGCTCAGAATGCCTTTCTCAAATTCACCAGCTCTGTGTCTAATGAGTCCTTAGTGTTCCTAGATCTGAACATTTACCCAGAAGCAGGCACGCTCAAGACAACTACCCACTTTAAGCCAACTGCCAGGAACTGCTTACTGAGGTTTGACAGTTTCCATCCTCGACACCTTCGAACCAATTTACTAAATGGCCAATTCCTCCACCTCAGGAGGAATTGCACCGACATTGCCCAGTTCAAGATCCAAGCGAAGGACCTAAAAACGAAATTGCAACAAAGGCATTATCCTGATCGCATAATTGATGCCGCAATGAAACGTGCAAGGCACAACAACCGAGATGCCCTTCTCGAAGAAAAAATGAAAACAGACAATGACCTGAAAAGACAAGTGTGTGTAACAACATACAACACACACTCTAATGAGATCACCAAAATCGTTAATAAGAACTGGCGAATCTTGACCTGTGGCGAACTGGCTCTTGAAAAACCCATGTTCGCCCACAAACGTGGGAGGTATCTCATCCACACCCTCTCTGCATGGGATACAGGGACATTTCCCATGCGGAAACTGCAGCAGTTGCCACCTCACCAGCAAGAGCAGACCTTTAACATTCAAAAACGGAACTACATGGGAACAAAGGAGTCTCACTACCTGTAACAGCAAAAATGTGATTTACATGATCACATTCCCCTGTACATAGGAGTACGTAGGATTGACAACCAGAGCTATCAAAACACGTATGAATGAGCACAAAAGCAACATCAGGTGTAAAAAATGCACTACCAAAATGGCAACACATTTCTTGGAAGCCCAACACTGTGTAAATGACATCAAATGGACAGTAATTGAACAACTACCAACGGACAAGGGCCTGTTCCAGAAGGAACAACGCTGGTTTTTCCGTCTGGGTACACACATTGATGGATTTAATGATGATATTCCTTTGGGCCATGTCACCTGAATGGCTGTCTATATTCCCAGTAAAACTACCAACTGCTTGAGGAATGGATAAGGGAACACTCACTCAATTCAAAAAGTCTTTATTTCGATAAAAATCATAAAAGACACATTAACAGGACAATTTACATTTATGGCTGATTATATCAAATCCAGCAGCAAATGGCATCCAAAAAGTAGTAAGAAGTTACATAAAGTCAATCTCCATCATTAAAAATATAAATAATTAATTAATAAAATAGTGTTGGATTTTATGACCAGTTTAAATAGAATCCAACTTTTCTATTATTAAAAAAATCGAGTTATTTAAAAACACAAAAATAATTCCAACTCTGTATTGCTCTAAAACAGTAAAGTGACAAGTGCAAATGTATGTGATTAGATAAATACACACAACACATCAATATGTGCAAAGACCTCAGACTCGTGTGATCCACATCCAGTGGAGAAATTTTGCAACAGCTACAACCACAGGCTGTGAGTTATTTGTTTTTAAAATCCTCAATGCCTCACAACCTGTTTGTATGCCTAGCTGGAGGCAAATGGGTCTCAACCATGTCCTTCTTGGTACTTTATATTCGGGGCAGATGAATAATATGTGGCCAATACTTTCCCTTTCAGAGGGACAAAAGGGACAAGTGGCACCGAAACCACTGCGCCATTTAGCAGTGTAGCTGTTAATGGGTAAAGTACCAATCCTAAACTGATGGTATCTTTTCCTATCTCCGGGAACAGTTATATAGTCCCAATAGCCCTCTAAGGCTGCAGTATGCTTGATGTCTAAAAAAGCAGCGGTCAGGGAAGGGCCACTACAGTGGCCAAACCTTTTCTGGGCTACCAGACTCCAATATAGTTCTCTAAGCCGATTCCTCGGTGGGAAGACATTGGCCTCAGGATCTTGCCAGAGAGTTAATAGCCCCATTGCTTTATATGTTACCCCAGCCTCCCTCATCCATGAAATGTTATGGGCCCTGTCTGCATTACCTACATCCATAAATGCCCAAGCATACTGGGAGAGTTCTGGGGTAACCCACAGTCTTCTCCAGTAGGCTATCGTTCTATAGCGAGCCATGTCCTCCAAATGCAGACAGCCTAGGTCGTAAAAAAAGAGGTGTCAGGGGGGTTGACGCTGGGAGACATGTAATTCCCTGTAGGAATTTATTTTGTGCTATCGTTAGACAACTGAGGTTACTAAACCCCCACAATTCTGCCCCGTAAAGAACAGCTGAGCCAATCTTCGCATTATAAATCTTTAGAACTGGACTAACTGGCCTGGTGTGGGAGAGATAGAATTCCTTCGTTAAGGCCCCTGCCAATTGTGCGTGTTTTATGGCCAATTGATTAGTATGGGGTTTCCAATCCATTTTGGAAGCCAGGGTAATACCCAAGTATGAGAAAACCTCTGTCTGCTCAAGCTGTACCCCACTCACGAACGTCCTGCCTCTAACTTGCTTAGATTTATGTAGGACCATAAACTTGGTTTTATTAACGTTTATAACAAGTCCATAGTCTTTGCAAAATAATTCAAAAGCATCTATGGCCTTCTGTAAGCCTTGCTGGGTTTTTGAAATTAGAAGGGTGTCGTCGGCGAACATCAACAGGGGGATCAGCTTCCCATCCAACTTGGGGGCATCAGTTGGTTGATATTCAAAATAGCTGATCACCCTGTTGATGTACAATGAAAAAAAGGTCGGTGCCAAAACACACCCTTGACGCACACCCCTGGCGATTGGGAATTTTTCTGTAACGCTCCCTTGGTGGTTCCAGCGGCATAATTACCCTCGTGTAACTTAATTAAAAAAGAAAGAATGTTCAAGGGCATACCCTGTTCTAAAAAGACAACACATTTCTTGGAAGCACAACACTGTAAATCACATCAAATGGACAGTAATTGAACAACTACCAACGGACAAGGGCCTGTTCCAGAAGGAACAACGCTGGGTTTTCCGTCTGGGTACACACATTGACGGACCTAAAAACGAAATTGCAACAAAGGAATATCCTGATCGCATAATTGATGCCGCAATGAAACGTGCAAGGCACAACAAACGAGATGCCCTTCTCGAAGAAAAAATTAAAACAGACAATGACCTGAAAAGACAAGTGTGTGTAACAACATACAACACACACTCTAATGAAATCACCAAAATCGTTAATAAGTACTGGCGAATCTTGACCTGTGGCGAACTGGCTCTTGAAAAACCCATGTTCGCCCACAAACGTGGGAGGAATCTCAAGGACATATTAATCCACACTCGCCCAAAAGAGTGCCAACCATCCACACCCTCTCTGCATGGGCTATAGGGACATTTCCCATGCGGAAACTGCAGCAGTTGCCACCTCACCAGCAAGAGCAGACATCTAACATTAAAAAACGGAACTACATGGGAACAAAGGAGTCTCACTACCTGTAACAGCAAAAATGTGATTTACATGATCACATGCCCCTGTACATTGGAGTACGTAGGAATGACAACCAGAGCTATCAAAACACGTATGAATGAGCACAAAAGCAACATCAGGTGTAAAAAATGCACTACCAAAATGGCAACACATTTCTTGGAAGCCCAACACTGTGTAAATGACATCAAATGGACAGTAATTGAACAACTACCAACGGACAAGGGCTTGTTCCAGAAGGAACAACGCTGGGTTTTCCGTCTGGGTACACACATTGACGGACTTAATGATGATATTCCTTGGGGCTATGTCACCTGAATGGCTGTCTATATTCCCAGTAAAACTACCAACTGCTTGAGGAATGGATAAGGGATCACTCACTCATTATGGTGCGTTTCGTAAAAATCAAGAAATACAACTCTTTATTACAAAATAGGGATGATTTGTACCCATTATTTCCCCTTATTTTTCCAGGGTCCTTATTCCTTTAGTCATAACCACCTTGTGTATAATTACACATGCAGCTGATATCTACAGGCCTCCACTAACTATCACTACTTGAGGATGCCTTTGGGGATCCTCTGTGTATGCCATTTAAAACCTTACTGCTTGTAATTTTAAAGGAGGGCTGTCTATCATCTATTAGTATCTTGTACTACCATTGTTTTTTCACAATCAACGTCAAGTCAAGCCAAGTTTATTTGGTTAGCGCAGTTAATTAAAACTATTGCTATAAAATATCGACATTAGCACAGTTATCACATTAAGAAACAAAACTGGGGCGATACACTGTCAGTTTTAAAAGTCTATACATATAAAAACAGTCTTCTAGTTACCAGTGTTATCACACTATTGCTTTAGCCCAGAAATAAAAAGATTAAGACAGGAGTTGCTAAACCAGGGGGCAAAAAAAGTCTGTAATACATTTTTGGGGTGGAGGGACAGGAAGCGCTGGGGCCAGGGAGGGTGAAAAGAGCTTAACCAGAAGTCTCACAAACTTTCCAATCCTAGCAAGCGCTTGAATGTCTGTGGATGTTACACAGGAAGGGTTAAACCCAGTAGAGTTAAGGGACCTGGGTAGTTATGCGGTACAAGGGAAAAGGGTCCCAGACAGAGAACAAGTGATTTCAATTTCATGTAGCTATTTCAAAGAAACACATTTTTGAATGCAAGAAGATTTATTTCAAAATTGCATTATTACCTTTCATTGGTTGAATTTCAACAATAATATTTCAACAAACTTTTTGTATATGTTCCCACATACACAACAGGGAAGGGGGGTGAAGTGAGGGAAAGTGTCAGGGATAAAGTAGGATTGGGGAAATAGTCAGAATCATTCGTGACTGATATCGATCATAGCTTCACAAACAAAGTTCATGTGGTTCCTTGAACCAAGGTCCACAATATTATGCTCGTATAGAGTCCAAAGATCAAATGATGCAGGCCACCTAACTCTCCTTCAGCTGCTCCGGTCTAGCTTGGGGGTAAGAGTTGGTGAAATTTGAATGGTCTACGTTTCGACCCGAAAGATACGTAGGATAGTAGTCCTTACAAAAGGGGTCTTCTTCAGGACAGAATGGTTGTGGGTGGGCAACCTCCTATCACACAAGAGGAGAGGGACCGGGATAGATTACTGGTCCTGGATTCACACAAGACTTGTGAAATGGTTCCTTACGAGCGCTTGTATGGTATTAAAACACGGGTTACTCTCGGGCGGCAGGGGCCTTGTCGTAATTCAGCTTTTACATGTGCTTAAGCGTGCTTGGGATGATACACATGAATCAAGGTTGACACTGTCAGCTGTGTCAGGAGTATTTTTTCTGAGCCTCTATGTTATTATTCTAGCATGTGCTTAAACGTGCTTGTGATGATACACATGAATCAAGGTTGACACTGTCGGCTTTGTCAGGAGTCTTTGTCTGAGCCTCTATAGTATTACTCTCAGAATTTAATCTGTATTGCGCCAATGCGTTAATTAAACAAGCCCCCTGAACCAGCAGTGCAGGAGTCAATGTAAATAAGCGTCCAGGTCTCACTTGCATTTTTTCGCCAAGTGATCTCACTCTGATTCACTGGTGCAGGAATCAAAGTAAATCAGCCTGATTCACTGGTGCAGGAATCCAAGTAAATCAGCAGCGCGTCTGTGCCCACCCACAACCATTCTGTCCTGAAGAAGACCCCTTTTGTAAGGACTACTATCCTACGTATCTTTCGGGTTGAAACGTAGACCATTCAAATTTCACCAACTCTTACCCCCAAGCTAGACCGGAGCAGCTGAAGGAGAGTTAGGTGGCCTGCATCATTTGATCTTTGGACTTTATACGAGCATAATATTGTGGACCTTGGTTCAAGGAACCACATGAACTTTTTTTGTGAAGCTATGATCGATATCAGTCACAAATGATTCTGACTATTTCCCCAATCCTACTTTATCCCTGACACTTTCCCTCACTTCACCCCCCTTCCCTGTTGTGTATGTGGGCACATATACAAAAAGTTTGTTGAAATATTATTGTTGAAATTCAACCAATCAAAGGTAATAATGCAATTTTGAAATAAATCTTGTTGCATTCAAAAATGTGTTTCTTTGAAATAGCTACATGAAATTGAAATCACTTGTTCTCTGTCTGGGACCCTTTTCCCTTGTACTGAATGTCTGTGGAGGTAAAGCACAGGGACTTCGCCTCCCAGCATGACCTAACACCCCATTTTAACAATTCCGGTTTTAAGAGTGATCTTCTGGGGCATCCATGGCAGGGCGACAACACAGAAGATGCGGCCATGATTCTGTGTGGTATGTGCACAGTCTGCAGGCCCCCCCCCTCCTTTGAGGGAGCCCATCTGTAAGAGGCCGTCGAACACAGGCCTAGGAGGCGCACGAACATTATATTCTTCTGTGCTACTGCGTTCAGGTTTTCCAGCAGATAGAATTGCGATACCCCAGGCTGGTATGAGGCATTCAGAGGTAGAAGGACAGTAGGTGTGTTTAAAGCCTGGAGGTCCATCCGATGGGAGATTAGTTTCACCTGCTTGTTGATGACTTTTTTCCAGACTAAGTATGGAATAGTGTCTGAAGTTAGCAGTGAGTTGTCAATCTCTAGCTATTTAATGGCCTTTGTAATCTGACGATTCCATGGATTTCCAGGGCTGGCGAAAATCTCTTTTAGGCGGAATTTTAGGGTGGTGTCTGCAGCTTTTAGTGACCTTATAAAATATTTCAAATTGTCTGCCTCATAATGGATGGTCTTTGTAGGCCCAGCTCCAGATGTAGTCTTGCCCTCTGAATACATTTCGGAAGGTGAAAGATTTTTTTATAGATGGAGACTTAGGCGTGGTCAAGACTAGCAGAGCAAGTGCCAGGGAAGGCCTGATGCCCATAGTTTAAGGCAGGAAGAAGTGTGGCTTTGATCACCTTCAGATTGGGTTCTGCGGAAGGGCTGCTCAGAGACTGGTTCAGTCGAGTCACGGAGTATGTTATTGCACCTGCTCTTTTTCTCAGGGCAGCTAAGTGAGCTGTTCGTCTAGAAGTCTTGCAGAACCATACTCCCAAATAATCATATTTTGAAGTTGGGTTGATCTTTGCGGGCCCAATGTGCCACCTTAGACTTCTCTTATTTTTGCAGCTCCCGAATATCACCATGGTCGTTTCTTGATTAATTTTTAGTGCGTTGGCGGTATTGTATGTATGGAGCTTACTTAGTGCTCGTTGGAGCCCCGATTTTGTCTGGTCCATTATGACAATATCGTCGGCATATTGTAGAATATGCAGATTCCTTTTTGCAATGCCCAGCTTTGGCGGGAGAAGGTTGCTCTTTTCCAGGTATGTTCCCAGGTCAGCAGTGTAAAGATTGAACAAAAGAGGGGCAAGAACACAGCCTTGCTTCAAGCTGTCTCCGATGGCAATTTTTCTGGAGACTGTCTTTGGGCCAGTTTTAATTCGCACCCAAGTGTTCTTGTGCAAGGAGATAAGGGCTCCTAGCAGGCTCTGTGGAATACCCCATTTGTCCAGTTTTCTCCATAGAATGTCGCGTGACACTTTATCAAAGGCTGCGCTGTAGTCTATAAAGCAGCAGTATAATGGAAGATGGTTTTTTTGTGTTGCCTGTTGACTCAGAAAGGCCAAGGAAATGATGTTGTCTATGGTGGAGGCCGAGGAGCGAAACCCTGTTTGGAAGTAAGGTAGAATGTTGTTTTCAGCTACCCAATCTTCTAAGAGCTTAAGAAGACACCGGGCATATGCCTTCGCCTCAAGGTCTAATAGGGCAATAAGTCGATAGTTGGCTGGGAGCGTAGGGTCTCCTTTCTTAAATATGGGGCATAAGATCGAACCTAGCCATAAGTCTGGTAGCTGACCGGTCTTAAACATGTTGTTGTACAATGAGGCAAGAAGTATGGCCCACTCCTCCAGAGCACATTTGAATACCCCAGCAGGAAGGCAGTTGGGCCCGGGAGCCCCATCGTTTTTCATGGCCTTCAGAAATTTGGAGGCATCAGCTGCAGAGGTCAGCTCATGGATTTCTGTTAAGGTGGGATCGACACGGTCTCTAAGTTCGATCACCACGGGATCCGCCATGTCACAGCAGTATAGTTGAGTTACATGCTGGGCCCAGTCTTCTTCGAGAACTGCGGTCCCTCTGTTGTTATTCGACTAGCGGAGCTTGTTCATGTAGTTCCAGAACTGGAACATGTTTTTGCCCCTTAGCAGGGTAAATATTTTTAGCCACTTGTTCTGTTCTTTTAGTCTCTTGGCAGCCCATGCTGATTTTCTGAAGGCCTTGCCCAGTAAAACCATGTTGTTTGCTGAGTGCGCTGTGCCATTCAATTTGTGCAGGCGCTCGGCCCTCCTTAGGGCTTTCCTTTTGATGGCTAGCTCTGGATCATAGGTCCGCTTCGGCATAGCCCTTGGGATTTATGTTGAGCCTTGGGGCCCGTTAAGAGATCTTGCAATTTTATAATGGCGTTATCCCACAGACAATGTAGGTCAGTGATAGAGTTGTGCCTGAAATTAGGAGTTTCTCCTGTAAGCCAAATGCCCACTTTGACAGAACCCGATGTATTCCATTTGTTTCTTCTGACTACTGTGTGGAGTTCAGCCAGCGTTGAGTGCCTCACCACTGTTATTTCAGCGGCGGCTGGCGCTATCAGTTGCATTGTTACCGTTAAGGGGTTATGGTCACTCTCGTGACGGGGAGGAATTTCCATCCTGGTTAATTTATTTCCCAGTAACGGTGAAAGGAAAATCTAGTCAATTGTCGAGATGTTCTTGAAAGTTGGTGGAAAATGAGTCCCAGGATTCTGTTCCATTCTAGTTTGCTTTGCTGAGCATAGGTTATGATTGATTAAGAATGTTATCATGGCTTCTTGCTCTTTGGTTCTGATGGCTGGACGGGCGTTGGTGACCAGATCTTTGAGGTTAAAATCCCCTAATAGCAGAACCTCTGTGGATGCAAATTCCAAGAACAGATCTTCCAGATGTTTGATCAGTCGCTCTGTGGCAGTTACTTTTGTAGTTTTCGATGAATTATGGTAACAGTTGATTAGAAGCAAGGAGAAGGCCCTGCCTAAGGATGAGAGGTCGGTAATTAATACAGTCTGCCCTGTCATTAAGTTCCGAAGGATGGGGGCAGCCTCTATCTTACACCTGTGCTTGATGAAGATAGAGAGACCCCCAATCAATCAATCAACAGAATTTGCATAGCGCAATACTCACCCATAGGGTCTAAAGGCGCTGGGGGGGGGGGGTCGCTACTGCTCGAACAGCCAGGTCTTGAGTAGTTTCCTGAAGGAGAGATGGTCCAGGGTCAGCCGTAGGTGAGTGGGGAGGGAGTTCCATGTCTTGGCTGCCAGGTAGGAGAAGGATCTTCCTCCAATGGTGGATTTGCAGATTCTTGGGACGGAGGCGGTGGGTGTGTAGAATGTGAGGCGGCTGTTGAGGTACTTCGGACCCGTGTCGTGGAGAGCCTTGTGTGCGTGGGTGAGGAGTCTGAACGTGATCCTCTTGCTGACGGGGAGCCAGTGCAGGTCTTTCAGGTGGGCCGAGATGTGGCTGTGGCGAGGGATGTCCAGGATGAGTCGTGCTGAGGCGTTCTGAATGTGCTGGAGTCTTTTCTGGAGTTTGGCTGTGGTTCCAGCGTAGAGGGTGTTTCTGTAGTCCAGAAGGCTGGTGACGAGGGCCTGGGTGACCGTCTTCCTGGTTTCGGTGGGGATCCATCGGAAGATCTTTCGGAGCATGCTCAGGGTATTGAAGCAGGATGACGAGACGGCGTTGACTTGCTTGGTCATTGTGAGGGAGGAGTCCAGGATGAAGCCCAGGTTGCGTGCATGGTCCGTTGGCTTGGGTGCGGTGCCCAGGGCCGGGGGCCACCAGGAGTCGTCCCAGGTTGAGGGAGATGGTCCGAGGATGAGGACTTCCGTCTTGTCCGAGTTCAGCTTCAGTCGGCTGACCATCATCCATTCTGAGACGTCTTTCATTGATGTTGAGGTTGTGTTGGCGTGCGATGGCTGCGAGAGGGCTCATGTAGACGTTGAAGAGGGTGAGGCTGAGTGAGGATCCTTGCGGAACGCCACAGATGACTTTGGTGGCCGTGGATCGGAACGGGGGGAGGTGGACTCTCTGGGTTCTTCCGTCGAGGAACGAGGTAATCCACTCCAGGGCCGCTCCTTGGATTCCCGTGTTGCTGAGGCGCTGTATCAGATTGTGGTGGTATACGATGTCGAAGGCTGCTGAGAGGTCCAGGAGGATGAGGGCAGCACTTTCCCCGTTGTTGAGCAGGGACCTGATGTCATTGGTGGCTGCGATGAGGGTGGTCTCGGTGCTGTGGTTTGCTCGGAAGCTGGACTGTGAGGGGTCGAGTGATCCGTTGGTCGCAAGGAAGGCGGAGAGTTGTCTGTTGACGGTCTTCTCGATGACTTTCGCTGGGAAGGGGAGGAGCGAGATGGGGCAGAAGTTCTTCAGGTCCGTGGGGTCCGCGGTGGGTTTCTTCAGGAGGTCGCTCAGCTCGGCATGTTTCCAACTCTCCGGGAAGGTGGCGGATGCGAAGGAGCTGTTGATGATGTTCCGGAGTTGGGGTGCGATGATAGTCGGCTTTGTTGAAGATGTGGTGTGGGCAGGGGTCGGTAGGGGAGCCAGAGTGGATGGTGTTCATCAGGCGGGTGGTGTCTTCGGTGCTGACAGGGGTCCAGGTGCAAAGGGTGGTGGTGGAGGGCGCTGGTTCGGTGGTTGGGTGCGTGGTCATCGCGCTGAAGCTTTTGTGTATGTTGGCGATCTTGCGGTGGAAGAACGAGGCGAGTGAGTCGCAGAGGTCTTGTGAGGGTGTGATGTCGTTGTTGCAGGCGCTGGGGTTGGAGAGCTCTCTAACGATGCTGAAGAGTTCCTTGCTGTTGTGGGAGTTGTTGTCCAGTCGTTCTTTGAATGTTGTCTTCTTGGTGGTGCGGATCAGCTGGTGGTGTTTGCGGGTGGCGTTCTTGAGGGCTGTCATGTGTTCTGCTGTTTGGTCGTGGCACATGGCTTTCTCGAGGGTGCAGCAGTATTTCTTGGAGTTTTTGAGGTCGTTGGTAAACCACGTGGCTTTCCTGCTGCCGAGTCTGCTGGGAGGGTTCTTCAGTGGTGCAAGTTCGTCGGCGCAGTTGGTGAGCCACTGAGTGAGGTTGCGGGCTGCTTCGTTGGGGTCCGTCGTGTTGGTGGGAGGGTTCTGGCTGAGGGCGGTGGTGAGCTGGTCGGCGGTGATCTTGCTCCAGCTTCTACGGGGAACCTGTTGCGGGTGGTGGTGGGTCGTGGTTCTCCTGAAGTTGAAGTGGACGCAGCTGTGGTCTGTCCAGTGTAGTCCGGTTGAATGGCTGAAGGAGAGGTGCTTGCTGGAGGAGAAGATGGGGTCGAGCGTGTGGCTGGCGTAGTGGGTGGGGGTGTTCACCAGTTGCTTGAGTCAGAGGTTGGCGAGGTTGTCCAGCAGGGCGGCTGTGTTGCAGTCCTTGTTGTTCTGTAGGTGGAAGTTGAGTTCCCCTAGGAGGATGTAGTCTGTGGAGGTGAGGGCGTGCGGACTGACAAAGTCTGAGCTGAATTGTGTGCGTGGTCCCGGGGGTCTGTAGATGAGGGTGCCTCTGAGGGTGGTCTTGGGGTCGGTGTGAATCTGGAAGTGAAGGTGCTTGGCGGCGGTGAGGGTGTCTGTCGGAGTTGGTCGTGATGCGGATGGTGTTTCTGTGGACGATGGCGATGCCTCCTCCGGTTTGGTTGACGCGGTCCCTCCGGGTGACCTTGTAGCCCTCCTGGATGGCTATGCCGATGTCGGGGGCTGAGGAGGCGTTCATCCATGTTTCTGTGAGGAAGGCGACGTCTGGTGATGTTGTGTCGAGGAGGTTCCAGAGTTCGACGGCGTGCCTGTGGACGGAGCGGGTGTTGAGCAGGATGCACTTGAGGTGGTTGTTGCTGGAGCTCGGCTTGGCGGGTGCATTGCAGGTTCAGAGGCAGGTGAATTTGCAGGCTTGGCAGATGAAGGGTCTGTGGGTGCATTTCGGGGTGGCTCGGTAGCAGGCGGGGTACCGGTTTGTGTTGAGTGCGTGGAGGGTGTCGGCGTCGTAAGTTCGTCGGGTGCGTTGGCATCGTTGAGGGCCAGGGGTCCTGGCGCTGGGCGCGTTCCAGGCACGGATGGGCGCTGACGGGCTTGCCTGTGGCGCGCCTTCGGCGCACAATCAGCGTGCCCGCTGCGCATACGCGCGGTCCCCGCCATAAATGGCGAAGAGGGTGGGAGGAGCAGCTGGGAGGTGGGAGCAGGGTGGCACAGGGAAGGGGATGAGGGTACAGAAGGGAAAAGGGGGGCGGGCCGCAGGGGAGCAGCAGCAGGGAGCGGGGAGGGGTCTGAGGCGGGAAAGTGGTCCAGAGGGAATAGTTACAGGGCACAAAAGAACGTAAAAACAGGCAGTTACAGGGCACAAAAGAACGCAAAAACAGGCAGTTACAGGGCACAAAAGAACGCATAAAAACAGGTAAGATGCAGGCACGGTACACAAAAAAAGACCTATGCCACGGGGGCAGCGGCGAACACGTGGAGGCAGGCAGGGAGGCCGGGCGCACTCAGGGGGAGCCGCACTGCGAGTGGAGCGACCGTCTCAGACCAAGGTCAGGTCAGGTCACCCCCAGAGGGTCTTCCATGGGAGTTGGCCTGAGTAGCTGGTTGAAAAAGTTCCTAATAGCCGAGGAGAGGTGTTGGGGCTAGAGACCAAGTATCCTGAAGACAGATGATGTCACTTTTGTTTAGATATTCCAAGGCTGATTTACAGGCGATCGTTGACTTTAGCCCAGCCACATTCCAGGACGTAATGGTCAGATTATAATCTGTCCAGTTGACTTCCCCATTAGGTGGAGCACTGCCAGGCAGATGTATTTGCAGGCTCGGGGTGAAGATGCCCGTGGCGGTTATCAGTAACGTGGACAGGGCGGCTCAATTTGCAGCTCACCAGGCGATGGTTGTTGTTACATGAAATGTTTATAAAATTATCCACCTTCGTTGCTTCTGGGAGCCAGGCGTGAGTTGCGCCCCTGGACCCATTCAGAACACTAATATGCTGCCTCACAGGGGCCGCTGGAAGGAGAACGTGTGGATATTTTTGTTGTGTAGGCACCCACATTTCTATGCCCCAGTTTTCAAATATGCTTGCTTCACCAAGGATTGCATTCCTTGTAGATTCCCGGGACCACGTTGTTACGGTTGCCTCTGAGCCCCCTTTGCCTGGTATTGAGGAAAACTTAACCGAAGTAAGGTCCGAAGAATTGACCCCAGACAGCGCTGGAACGTTGTTGAGTAGCCGAATAAGGTTGTTTCTGTTGAGGATGTCATGTGGGCCCTTATGGGCATAATGGGGGAAGAAGACAAGTTCAGCATCTTTTTCTGGACTTTGATGGTTCTGACTCCTCGATAATTCACTTAAAGATGCGGGCCCCTTCAATTGCTGGGGTCGTGCTTCAGCTGATTAATTGTTCACCTCCTGATGGCTTTTCGCTCCTGGGACATATATGAATTGGGGCAGAAAAAGCCTCTGTGTTTGTATGGAAGAGTCTCCACAGTCCTTAGTTGGAACTTCTGGCATGTGGCACGTAGAACAGCCCATCACTACACCCTCTGGTGCAATTTGGGGTTCTCCTTTCAATACATTTGCCAGTCCCTGGCCATTAATTCGGCTGTTCCGAGTGCCTGGCGTTGTTACTGCGGGCTGTGCAGTATTGTTCTGGCTCCCAAGGCCTAGGTCATGGGTAGCAATTCCTTTGATTTTGCTCGGCAGAGATCCATACGTTGCCGTTGTGGAGTATAGTTTGCTGACTCCCATAACCGGGGATGTTCCCACGGGCATACCCTGTATCGGTAGCCCTGTTTTTTCTGTGGTATCCTTATTGCTCACCTGAGTCATGCTTGTCCTGATAGTTTTCGTTTAGGGTTTTAAGGCCAGATTAAAAATTGGAAAATACGGAAGGTCATTGGGTTTGATGGCTGGAATACTAGGAACCGCTGACCCGTCAAGCCCCACTCTCCTTTTCGCTAGACGTTGTTTTTTGGATTGTTTTTTCAATTTCTTTCTCTCCCTCCTTGACAATGAAGGTTTTATTGAGAGATTGGAGGGCGTGTGATTCGTGTTTTTGTAGACTGTATTAGTGGGGTTGGGCCGCTGATTCGCTGATTTCGTCGGTGTTAGGCTGCTCAAATCTGTGCGTTCTGGACCCGCTTGGAGGTTCCCTGGGCTGGTCCCCAGTGGCAAACTAGTCAAGCTATTAGGATCTAAATCAGAAGACGGGGGTAGCTTTTCTCTCTGATGGCGAGCCAGCCAGTGTAGCAGTGTGTAAAAACTCCGCGGAGGAGACTAAAGTTTGGGGCTCTTGAGGGAGTTTCACTGTCCTGTTTCCCTTGATGTTGCTCTTCACACTGTCCAAAAGTGCTCCCAGGATTTCTGGGAGAGAGGAAAGTTTATTTATTATTGGAGAACAGGAACAGAAATTCGGGTTATCCTGTGGCCCTGCAGACCTTTAAAAAGAGTTTAGCCTGGAGTCCAGGTCAGACAGTGCTGAAGCCAAAGTTTGAATTAGGTCAATCTGCAGTTCCATTTTCTGAGATTGCCAAAGCATGGCTGCAGCAATTGCGTCTTGCTTTACATGAAGAGATGTCAGCGAGACCAAGATAGAGTTTGTCGATCCCATGGAGGCGAACACAGGTAGCTCTTGATCGTCTTGCATAATACTAGAGGAGTTGGAATGCGAACTGAGGCCTGGTGTGTGGGCAAGGGATTCCTCAATTTGGGCTTCCAGAGAGGCCAAGAATCGCTTAGATGACAGGGGGGATTTCAAACTTTAGGCTCCTTTTTAAAGATAGAGGGTCCTTCTGGCTGATTTGGAGAGCACCTTAACCTGGGCTGCGTTGTGATAAGGGCTTAGGTGTAAAATCTACCATGTTGCAGTTGTCAAAATATTCTTGAGGAGTAGACGGCGCTCTGCTGTGGACTTGGACTTGAACTTGTAACTTGGCCGCAGTATTTATTACAGTGGTGTTTGTAGTGAGGTTTGTAGAGTCTGAGCCCGAGACTGGTTCAGGTAGGTTCCCCAAACCAGTAAAAAGGGCACTTGGTGAAACAGTGGAGATGGCCTGGGTCGTGGTGGCATCGTCCTGGGAAAGCGTACACACCTGAGGATTCTCATATGAGACAAGGGCTTTAGGCGAGGATGAGTGCGGATTTTCCGAAAGTGAGCTTTTGAAGCCAACAGGGCTGAAAGCGGAATGTTTGTCGTAACCCAGGATATCCGCATTTTTTTCCGCATCGTACTGTGATGCTGCAGTAGGGGGAGAACCTGTTTGAGGAGCAGAGTTGCCGAAAAAGTCACTGATCCGGAATTGTGACAACGAGCCACCAGTGTGGAGAGTGTTGTCCTGGGGTGGCGGCAAATGCTGCTGTACAGCCCCCAGGAAAACGGCCCGTAAAACAGTGCCCTTCTCCATAGCAATCCCGCGAATATTACAGCTTGCTGGAAACAGAGCTTGCACGCTCCCTGGTACCCTCCAGGAGCTATGGCGGCCCAAGAGTAATGGTGAAAGAGCTGGAGGTGGCGCAATCCACCAGACGATAGGCCTACGGCAGCGACAGCCCAAGAACAGTACGTCGAGTTGCTGACAGTGGTGTAGACAAAAATTTCCAGTTGCCGCACCGCTACGGGCCTCAGGGCCGCGGCCGATCCTGACAGTCTAGGTAGATAACCGCTCCTTGATGGTAAGCCCCTTTGTACACACTCTTCCGCGTGTAACCTCCGTCGGTGACAGCACCACCGAAACTCCAGGTGGCGGGCTGGTAGGCAGGTAGTCCGGCTGGGAGACCTCAGCCACGGGCAATTATCTGACAGACAGGTTGCCAATCGGGATTGGGAGCGTCTGGGAGGGTTTAGACGGCCCGGCCTCAGCACCGGCAAACCCAGCAGCTTGTGCTCGAGAGTTAGGAGGCGTTAGGAGGCGGGGGCCGACTCGCGGGCCACACCCGCATCGGATTCCAGCCTCTCCCGAGCTCAACGGAGCACACACCCTGCTCTTTGATCCAGGACTCCCCCCGCTGCCCGCAATCCGCAGCCCACAGCCGGAGCTAACAGCCGAGGCCAAGCCGCGCCGCTGCTGGTGGCTCACCCGGGACAATGGCTGTTTTTTGCGCCGTTCCGTTCACAGCTTTCCCGGCTTTCACAGATTTCTGCCGCGCAGGTTTCCACCGCACTCCCTGGTCTCCTTGCCACCCCCTTGTCCCCTCCGGCGGGTAGGCTCATCGCTTGGCGGGCTGCGGAGAGGCTCCCTGCTTGCTGCTTGTTCGTGAAATGGCGATCTGGCTCTCCGGCTCACTGGCGTTCAGCTCTCTGCTGCACAATCAACGTGTTTTTAGCATTTAACAGGTATTTTGCGGTCTACTTCGACATGAGAACCGATCCGGGGCAGTCAATAAGGTCCCGATCACATGCCCTTCCCGAACCGGAATATCAACCAATGACACGCGAGAGAGACGTCTCTATCTCGCGCATGCGTGGCACTGTCTAGCCACCGCGCATGCTCGTTTCCATTGACGCTGCTACTCTAAGCTTTGCGCAAGAGCCACTAGGACTTCAGACCTACTAAACAAGTGGAATACCCGTATTTGGCCCTTCCACTCATTAAACTGCCAATTAACCAGACACAATGAGTATTCCTTGTACTATAAATACCTCCCCCAGGGAGCTCAACCACAGTCACTGCGGAGCCACGTTCGGGGGAACAAGGACGTTACGATTGCTGTAACTCGTGAGTAAATGCACATAGAAAGACGGGGCCTTTGATTTTTACTACCCTGTAAGTACCTACAACTGTTTTACTATGTATTACTTACAGGCGCCATTGGGCCAGCTCTACCCCCAACGTTTTGGAGGCTCATGAGGCATTGTACCAAGAACAAGAAGTATGCCTTTCCTACCCTCTTTGACTTTCTTTTTTTCACTCTATAAAGTTGTGTCCCAAGGGCACCAGGATTTTAAAGCTCTAGAGTGTGTGTTTTATGTTTGTGTGTTTGTACTGTATTTTGTCCTTTTTTTACAGGGTCACCTGCACTAGTAGCATGACAATTTTTGTCTAGTGACCCCACACTATTTAGACATTTGTTACAGGTCACTGCACCATGTACATCAATGAGGAGTGGAGTACTACATTTGTGGTCTTTTTTCCTGTTTTTCTTTTCAGGTTTATTGCATATTAGCAGAGAACTTCATTCATTTGTAGGAATACTATAGTACAACATCTCCACTCTTTTGTAAATACACTTTTTTACTTAAGAAAACGTGAGTAAGGTGGGGTGTGGTCCACCTTGTCCTGAAGAAGGGGTTGATATCCGAAACATGTCGACGCACCCAAGAGGTGATGTGCTTAATATCACATAATCACCTCAATCTGCACCCTTTTTAATAGTACCAGCCCGGGGGCTCATTAAACTAGTTCTGACTTACCTCACAAGCCTGGCACTTTTAAAAAAAACTTTCCCTGACTAACTCTATCCCACCACATACTCACACCCAACCCCCACATGCACCACGCAGTCTGCATTATCAGTGCTCCCGCGTAGTCGTAGGTCGCAGCACGCCGCATCCCGTAGAGGGGTGCAAAGACCCCAATGATGAAGCATGACACCAAGGGTCCTTTTGGTGTGTGAGGGGTATTTTAAAAACACTATGTGCTCCCCACCACAGTAGGGAACACTTCACCCCAACTCGTGGATTCTTACTGTTTATTTATAGCTCCAAGAGACACACCTAATGGGCAACACCTGTCGTGCACTTCATCGTGGGGGTACAATCTCCTGGTCCATGTCGGATTCTCCTCCGGCTCTCGAGACACTGGCATTCTTGTCAAGAAAAACCTCCCGCTTACCTGTAATAAGACTTGGGCTGACCTTTTGGGCCGCTTTGCGGTGGCCGAGGCCACATGGGAAGGGAGACAGCTGAACGTTATCTCGGCCTACATCCCGCCAGCCCTCAGCAGGGATGCTTTGACGACCTTAGAACGATTACTGTTGGACCTCCCCCAGGGCACACTCGTTTTGAATGGAGACTTCAACATGACGATGGACGACGCGATAGATAGGCATCCCCAGCGTGCTTCACATAAGCAGGGGTCGGACCTTCTAGACTTTACACGGGCGATGGGTTTAGAGGACCTCTGGCGGACGTTTCACCTCGGTACCCCCTATTTCACACACTACTCCAATGTACACAATAGTATGTCTCAACTGGATTATATTTTTTGCCCCACAGCGGATATTGGCTTCTTTCACAACCCAAAACGACTTCCCCGGGGTATCTCGGATCATTCTCCGCTCGCAGTCGAGCTTACCTACCATTGGCAAGTGATCCGGGGACCCATAGTCATCAATCCGTGGCTCCTCAAAATCCCTGATATTAGGGATAGCCTGTTTGAACACACTGAATATTACTTTGCAGAGAATCTCTGCTCTGTTCAATCGCCAGTTATGATTTGGGAAGCGTACAAGACTTATTAGGGGAGGGTGCTTACTCTTAAGTTTGAGTACCAGCACACGCAGAATGAGATGCTGCTCCAGACTGAAACCGACTTGCTCCGCCTGGAGTCTAACCTCAATACTAATCCCTTTCGATGACACAGCTGCCCGGCTTCGACTTAATCAAAGTGAATACCAGACACTGACCCTGGAAAAGGCTCAGGCTAAACTATTGCAAACTCGGCACCGAGTTTATGAGCTGGGTGACAGGGCAGGTAAGATGCTTGCTTGGCTGGAACAACGCAAACAGGGTTCTAGATGGGTTCCGTTGCTGATCCACCCGGACGCATCACACATCACTGACCCGCCGGATATTGCTGAGGCCTTTGCAGTTCACCTGGAAGGGATCTACACCTCTAAGGCCTACTACTCGGCAGGCGAATCCCGGCTACTTCTAGAGGAGATGCAGTTGCCCACTCTTTCTGATTCAGATAGGGACGAATTGGACACTGATCTCACAAATGAGGAGCTCATGAGTGCTCTGTTTGCTGTTAACTCCGGCAAGGCTATGGGGCCTAACGGGGTCCCCATTGAATTTCTCAAGGGGATGGCCCAGGAAGTGATTCCTCATCTAAAGGCCATGTTTGAGGAGAGTCTTGACCGGTGCAGTCTGCCGCTTGACCAACGACTCGCTTCCATTGCAGTCATTCACAAACCTAACAAGTCACCTACAGACTGCGGCTCCTATAGGCCGATCTCTCTCATTAACGCTGAGGTCAAGGTTTTGGCCAAACTTTTGGCTACCAGGCTCCTTACAGTTCTCCCCTCTTTGGTGCACGACAACCAATCGGGATTCCTTCCAGGCCGGAACACTGCCTTAAACCTCCGCAGGCTCCACAACGTCCTGAGCAGACAGCCGTACATACAAGAGGATGCCGCCATCCTCTCTCTCAATGCCACCCTAGCATTTGATTCTATAGAGTGGTCTTACCTATTTGAGGTCCTGAAACGCTATGGTTTTGGCCTGTTTTCATCAAATGGGTTTGCTTACTATATACTGATTTGTTTGGCCAAGTACGCGTTAATGCTCACACTTCCAGACAATTCCAACTGCATAGAGGTACCAGGCAGGGGTGTCCCCTCTCCCCCCTCCTGTTTGCTCTCATCTTGGAACCCCTAGCCCACTGGATCCGGACTGATGTCTCCATCAAGGGGCTTCGGTGGAATGCTGATACGCTTGATAAGATATCCCTATATGCAGATGACATTCTCGTCTGTCTCCTCTCCCAGATCCTCCATAAATAGCCTGTTGCATGTCATTACAAATTTTGGTAAATACTCCGGCTTTTCAATCAACTGGTCCAAATCGGTTCTATTTTGTCTCCATGGCCCCCCACCTGCCCTTCCGAGGGGATTTTCATTGCCATGGCCGAGGATGGCTTCAAATACCTAGGTATTTTTGCTACCCTTGATCCCAAACTCTTCTACGATCGTAACCTCAAGGGCCCATTACAAAGACTCCACAGCGACATATCTCACTGGCGCGCACTGCCCTTGTCCCTCCCTGGCAGAGCGGCTCTTGTCAAAATGTTGGCTCTCCCACGTTTCGTGTATGTCCTCCACAATTGTCCATTTCCAATTGCTGACTCCTATTTCTGTGCGTTGGAGGGAGACTTGCGGCTCCCGCTTTGGGATGGTAAGGCGCCTCGAATTGCCCTGAATAAACGTACCCAAGGATGGTATGATGGTGGTATTGCCCTGCCAAACATGCACCTTTATTATTGGGCCTCCCAATTGGTGGCTACCAACTCCTGGATTCATGGTTCGCCCACAATTCCGGCCTTTCACTTGGAACTCTGCCAGACGGGAAGAGAGGGGCACCTGGGCGCCCTGTATGGTCAATTTCCCCAGTACCGGTATGTGGGACCCATGTCACATCCCATAGCCCTCTGGCACCGCGCTACCAAGAGCTTGGGATGCTCCGACGTGTTTACTAAGGCTACCCCTCTCTGGGCCTCACAGAAACTTGGTTCCCTCTGCCACCATAAGGGGTTTGATAGATGGGACATGATTGGCATTTCCACCCTGGGTGACTTGATTCACAGGGGGAAGCTACTGACTTTCGCCGAACTCCAACAGCGTCATGCCCTTGCCAACACTGAGGCCTTTAGATATCTCCAAATCTCACATGCTATCACTGCGAATGTATCCGACCTTTCCTCCCTTCCTGAGGCATCACCACTTGAAGACAGGCTACTTTCGGAACCTTTTCTTACAAAGGCAATATCTTGCACGTACCGTAAATTGTGCAATAACTTGCCCGACTCCTTCCAGTCCCTACGAGACAAGTGGCAGGGCGATGTGGGAAACCTGGAGGATGACGAATGGCAGTCGGCACTGATGTCCCCCAGAGAAACGGCGATAAATCACCGTTTCCGGTTGATCCAGTTGAAAATCCTACATAGGACTTATATGTCCGCTTCTCTTCTAGCCAAACTAGGTAGGTGCCCGGATGATAGATGTCTCCGAGGCTGCGGCCTCCCTGGTTCTTTCTACCATATCCTGTGGGAGTGCCCTCTGATCCAACAATTTTGGGACAGGGCGACCCGCAAAATGACGGACGCGGTGGGAAAACCCATCCCTCTCTCCCCCAAGGAGGGGATTCTCAACGTGTGGGGTGCCACTGACCTCACCGAGGTGGAGCTCCAGTGGGTGGCCTTGGGTTTCCTGTTGGTGAAACGAGCTGTGGCAATGCATTTGGGTGCCCCCCAAAAGCCTCTCCTGGTGGGTTGGGTGGGTGAAATGGATAGATGCATGTTGGCTGAAAAATCTGTATTTAAAATCAGGGGGTGCCCCAGGAAATGAGACAAGAAATGGGGACACTGGAATGTCTACAGAGGCGAGATTTGTACTTCCCCCACTGTGGATATGGCTATGGATAAGGCTGGACCTCGACGAGGTAATGCTCCATAATGTACTTCTGTATATTGCCCTTTCATTTGATTCTAAATTGTATTGATTGTCTTACTGTATGTTGACTCTGCTTTGCTTTGTTTTTGTTTCTTTGTTAATAAACTATTAATTAAAAAAAAAAAAGAATGATGTCCTTGTTGCCAAGTACAGGAGCCACATGGCGGAAGAAGCGGGTCACCCATTCCTCCAATCTCCCCCCATCAGCCAGGAGAGGTACGTCTTTGATGCGTATAGTGGACCTTCAAGAGCGATTCTCGAAGTTTTTGAAGCGGAGGTAAAGCTTCTCATTTCAGTCCCTGAGCTCCAGCAGCTTACGGGTCTGCTCAGTGATCTCCTCTTCTCTCCAGTTGCCATTCCTTTCCAGAGAGACTACATGGTAGCCGATTTCCTGTACCTCAGCTCTAATATGTTTAATGTCCAAGGCAATGTCCTATCTCAGGTTCGCGAAGTCCTCTATCAAGGAGCCGCACAGCTGATCTAGGAATCCCTGAGTGATAGGCTCTTCTTGGCGTTCACCTGGAGAGTCTTCTGCTTTCTCCTGTTGTTGAGCCATCAACTGGTCTCCCTTCTTAGAGCCTGGTTTCTGTAGAAGGTCCTTAATAGTGGGATCCTTCTTTGTGCGATTCGTAGACATCTCTGCAGGGCCTGGACAACTGCTCGCCGATTGCCCGGCGTCCGGATTCGAGTCGGGCTAGATCACCGGTCTATTGAGGGATCACTGTCCAAGTGAGGCGGTGGGGGCGCTCCGTCTGCGACCGGTCTCCGGCTTAGTACTGTGTGCAGCTCCATCGCTGCAGGGTTTGAGCCGGCGCCCTATGATTCAGTCAGCTACGGTCCAGGGGGTCCTGAAAATGTGGGGGCCTCTCAAGCTCCCAGCCAACAGTAGGGCTCAGTCAGTGTCGGGTGATGCTGCAGTAGGCCTAACACGTGTCTTCTTTTTCAGTTCAAAGTGCTTTATTTCGATAAAAACATATCTTAAAAGCATAAATACAACTCGACAGTTATAGAACCATAAAAACAGTATGTTAAAACAACCATATTGACTGTTACAGAATTAAACCGATTAGAAAATGCACATAGTCCATTCAGCGATCTCTACATACAGTCAAGTAGAAAAAGCACATGGTTTCAATTCATTAGATCAGTATTTAAAATTTATATTAAACTATAACCTTTAGCCTTTGAGATCTGATGGACCAAGCCCAACTTAAGAACTTTGCGATACCGCATACATAGAGTGTACGAGTATCAGATTTAAAAATACGAAGTGCCACAGAGTGTTGCCTAGATCCTAATTCTTTACAAAGAGGCTTTAACCAGCACTTCCTTCGTAATCGGTTCAGTGGGCATGCAAACAAAACATGGGCCATTGACTCTACCTTCGTAATACAAAATTGGCAATTAGGTGAAGTCTGGTGGGGGGGTTTCCATCGAGCAGTAAATTCACAGATTGGTAGAGTGTCAATCCTAAATTTAAAATACAGTGCCCGGTCGAATGGTTTCTGGATGGTGTCCAAATAGGGTTCACAAAATGCAACATCTTTAATCCCCATAAAGCTTTCTGTAAGTCTGCCTAGGTTTGGGTCAGAACATTGTTTGGACGCTACCCAATTTCAGTAAATTCTCTTTAATACTAACTTTGGAGGGGCAGATTTAGTTGCCCAAGCGTCCTTAAGGCCCAAGTCACATAAGAGTGTTTTAACGTCCTTGAGCCACCTAATTTTGTGCCAACCAACCATAGACATGACTTTTGACAAGCCCTCTGCATACTTAGCTAACTCAGGGACGCTCCACAACCGAGCCCATAATAATAATGATCGAAGTTTGACGAGATCGGAAATCGAATGGCATCCCAATTCCATGTACAGGGGGATCATGGGCGTGCTCTGGGGGAGCGCCATTAAGTCCTTAAAGAACGTATTTTCCGATCTTGTCAAAAAGTCCATGTTACCCAATCCCCACAGCTCTGCGTCATACAGAGCAGAGGTAACTCCCTTAGCCTTGTATATAGCTACCACCGGGGCAATAGGCTTAGATGTAGAACAGCGCTGCTCTCGAAGGATAACCCCCCCTACTCTTTTGTGACATAGTAACATTTTCTGCAGGTGGGATGTCCACTGCATATTGTCAGAGATACGGATGCCAAAATAGTGAAAAACTGTAACCCTCTCCAGTGGGACATGGCTCAAAACAGGGGCCCTGATATGATTTTGGTGGGTTTATTATCAAATATTTAGTTTTGTCGGTATTTATCACCAGGCCTCGCATAATGCAGAATGCCTGAAAGCTATCTAGGAAGGTCTGCAGGCCAACAGGGGACTTAGAGATAAGCAGAGTGTCGTCAGCGAACATGAGAGTTGGAATTTTTTCGCCCGCCAGGGATGGTGCATCAGATGGAATTTGCAATAGGTGCTGCACCACCCCGTTCACATATAAGGAGAACAGGGTGGGAGCCAAAACACATCCCTGGCGGACGCCCCTGTTCACTGGAATTCTGCCAGTCTTTTGCCCCTGCTGGCCACACATTACCTGCGCGAAGTTGGCTTCGTGCATCCTCACTAGTAATGATAAGATATACCGGGGGATCCCCATGTCCGAAAGGACTCCCCACAGGCGCTCCCTAGGCACCAAGTCGAAGGCAGTCTTTAGATCTATAAACACGAAATAAAGACTGCCCCCGCCCAGGATGAATACTTTCCAATAGATAAGTAACAGGCGAAATGCCTGCTCTATGGTCCCTGTTCCTGACCAGAAACCTGCCTGGTAGTCCCAAAGGACTCTGTTCTCGTCTACCCATTGTTGGATTCTCTGTAGGATCACCTTTCCTGCTACCTTCTGTGAGGAATCCAGCAAACTTATTGGTCGGTAGTTGGCAGGGTCGTCCCTATCTCCCTTTTTAAAAATAGGGACGACCTCTGCCCCCTTCCACGACTCGGGGACCTGCGCTCCATTTTCAATAGCGTTAGTTAGTCTAGTGATAATCTTCGCCCATTTCGGCCGGTTAAAACGGATAAGATCTCCCGGGATGCCATCAGGCCCTGCAGCTTTGCGGGGAACAATATAGTCAATTGCCTTTTCCACCTCCGTTTGTGTAAAGGGGTCAATATTGGGATCCTCCATAATTCCTGAGGGGATTAGCAAATTGTACTGCGGTAAAGCACTTTGGGAACATGAATACAGCTTCAAAAAGTGGTCGAACCACCTTTGGCCTGGTATATTGCAAGTTATTAGAGCTCCGTCTGGTCTGTTCTTTTCTCTAAGGATGCTCCAAAAGCGTCCCGCGTCCCTCCCTAAACTTGCCTCTTTCAGTGCTTCCCAGTATTGGTCTTCCCATTCCTTTTTTGCTATTGCTATAACCGGTTTGTACTCGCTCCTAGCCAATCTTATTTGATCTAGCTGCCTGGACTTAACTACCTTGATTAACACTGTTTTCTTTTTACGGCACTCATTATTGTACCAACCTTTTTTGGCAGCGGCCAACAAGGGCTTCCTTACTTGTGCTACTGGGTTCTGGATAAGAAAAATATCTCCCAGAGCGGAAATCATTTTCTGAAAGGTTTCAGTAACCTTGGACAGGACATATCGATCAGCAGACGACAAGTCTAAGTCGGCCAGTGCTGTTGTTAATACTTCCTCAATGCTCTTCAGCTTGCCTTCGTCAAGGGCAATTCTAGATCATCTCAGGCGCCTTCCACAATTGGATGGGTATACTTCCACAGTTGCCAAAGTTGGAGCCACGAGATGAGGGTCTCCACTGCTTGACCACAATGAGTCCATGTTAAGCAATAGGGGGTTATGGTCACTATCGGTGGTCGAAAGGAATTCCATATCCTTCATTGCCCGCCAAAGTTTAAGAAAAAGATATCATCTATTCTAGATGTGTGATTTACTCTGTTAAAGGTATGGGCCCCCTTTTTGTCTGAAGCTGATCTACCATTCGTTGCTCTCAGGTCAAATTCTGCGGTTAGCGTGTTCAGCTGAATGGCCCGTTGCGACCTCCTCTTTTTGGGCGGTAAGTTAAGAATTGGGATGCCCCTTCTTATATCAACCTCGTCAGTGTCCAAGATATCCTCTGCTGCAAGGGGCTCGAATGTACAATTCATGTCCCCTGCAACGAGAACATGCGCGCCACTGGGTCGCTGCCTAAGCATTTTTTCCAAGAGGCTAATCTCAGGTGATAGGGTTCCTCCTTTCGTCCCACGGGCATATATATTATAAATATCCATTTTGTTGCCCTTACGCCTTTTACTCAGAGACAGGGCTAGGATATCGGGAGAGCTACTTTGGATCTGTGTGATCTGGCAGCCCAGCAAGATGCTCACCCATATCTGGAGCCCACCCGATGGGCGACCTCTACCTGATTGCGAAGGTGATGCTGGGAGAAAGAAGGTAGTATACCCAACTTTGTGGTGTGGAACCAGGCTCCACGTCTCTTGAAACATGCAGATTGCATGAGACTCGATGAGCTCGTTCCAATTGGGTAAGTCCAGTTTCTGCAAAATAACAGCTACGTTCCAGCTCAGAATCTTCAAAGGGAGTACATCTGAGACCAGTCCTACATGGTTTTGAGGGTGGCCTAACAGAGCGCTACCTATCTCCTGGATGGGTTCCACAATACTACTTGTCTGGCTAGAGTAATCAGGACAGAAAGAACTTCCAGGCCCTCCAAATTGGCCCTGGAAAGATACACCCAAGGGAGGCGGGTCCTGACAAGAGCCTGCCATGGTGTTTGCCTGAAACCCATGCAGTTCCTTGCAAGAGGTTCCCCTGTCTAGGTCTGTCACTTGGTTGGTCGTGTTATTCCTTAAATTATAAGGATTGTGTCAATACCTAGAGTCAGGCCCGCGCGGGTTAGAGTCAAAGTGGGCATTATAAGGTGTTGCGTACCAGACTGGGTGATTACTGTGGATAGGATTGTCCTGCCACCACCCTCCATAGAAAGACTGAGGAGCATACAGTTGCTGCAGGTGTGCTGGTCGAGAATAGAAATAGCCCAGGTCGTAAGTTCTAATAACGCTACCCTCCTGACAACCCTGCTGAGAGCATATAAACCCTGCAACTCTGGCATCTCTGAAATTTACTAGGATGCAGTCCCCTGGGATATCCTTGGTCCTATTCCCGACCCAGTGGGTTCTTCTCACATGGAGGATCTGGCCGTAAGGGGGAGCCTGTACTGTGGACTCTATGGGGATAGTGGGGATTATGGGTGATGTAGCTGGCTGTAGTCTGTTACCGGTAGATATACTGCCTGTCGGCATTCCGAGACTTGGGGCTAGCTTAGCTGATTTCCCCACCCTCCCCTTTTCCTTCTCATGTTCGCTATTTTTATACGCTGAGGCCTTACATTTTTTGGTAGATTTCTGGCAACCCCCCTTCTGATCACTACCTGTTCTCTTTCTTTTGCTCAGGTTTATTATACCTAGAGGGATCAGGATTCTCAATGGGGATTTAAGGTCCCTGGGCGGGGCTAACATGGCACATAAGTTTGTGTTCCCCATATTCAACACTTGTACTGTCCGAGGCCGATGGGTCCCGAGGGTTCTGCCCAGATATGTTGACAGGTATGTCAGTGCCCTCGGTCTCCACCTCCTCGATAGTGCACCCAATAGAGACATCATTAAGATCTAATCCAGTACTGGTCTCTCAGGTGGGGGTCGGTGAGACTGCTGACGCCAATAACCCTAGTGATGAGCGCTTGTTTGATAATAACTCAGTAGAAATCCTTCGCTCTGTAATGGCTATTTCTTTCTCTAGAACAGAGAATGCCCGCGTTATAAAATTATCTAGTGTGCCACAAACAACACTCCCTCCCCCCACCCTTTTTCCCTTGCTTGCTCACGTAGACATTGCCATTTAAGAATGGTTCCTAGGGAAGGTGAATATATATAACCTGTAGCACAGTAGATAATATAAGACACAACTCAAAAAATAAAATCTCAGGGGGGTGGGCCAGCCCGGCCTCCTCCGGCCTGTGACGGCCTTGGACGGTTCCGCCCTTGTCCCGGGCTTAGCCCGGCGCATGCCTGCACCCGTCCCGCGACGCGGGAGGGATCCGTGCTTTTTATGCGCCCCCGGGCGCCAGGTGTAGGTGGCGGCGCTAAGGCTCTTGGGGGCTGTAGTCCCCCCCCCTCTCGGCGGCCACGACGCAAGATGTTATGGCGTCACTGGCGGCAGGGGGAGACCTGGGCAGATGTCAGAGCCCACAGCGAACAGGCAACAGAGCAGCAAAGATCCTGGGCAAATGTCAGGAGCCGGTCAAAAGGAGCACCAAAGTCTGCGGGCGTTTAGAGCAGAGGTTTCTTCTTGCGCTGCCACAAGTTCACCAGACCGACTTATGGTGCTGGTTTGCAGTGTCGGGCCTTTTGGTCACCGCAATCTATGGCTCTCGCCTCAGTCACTGGATACTTCTCCTGGGGCCCAATACAGCATAATTTCCAACCGGACGTGGTCGCAAAGTGTTGCCAAGGCCTTGGTGCCTGTGGGGCGAGGCCCCTCCCCAATCTCGGACCTGGGCAACTCTAGGCCCCTTCTTATTCCTGGCTCCTCGGCTCTGTTGTGCCCCCGTTCTCCATGCGCTCTGATCAGTGGTTGGGGGCAATCAGCGCTGATCCATGCCCGGGTGTGTCCACACTGATGTCCAGGCCCCAAGGCCCAAGGGAGATGAGGTCTACTCCTGAGGCTCAGGCCGGTCAGACATGGGCACCTTCACTGGTTGGAATCCGCACTCCCTCTGCTTCACAGCCTTCAAATCTTGCGCCCAGCCCATAGCTCACTGCCGCTTAGATCCACCAGCGGTCGAAGGGCATGCATGCTTCTCCCAGGGCGCCGTCGGGGTCTCCATAGGGCCTTTTAATGCGCAGCTTCTCATGCGCTGGCGTCCCCACGCTCAGGCCTCTACTTCTTGTTTGGGGCCATGAGGGATTCAGCCAGACTAGCTTGGGAGATGCTTCCCCCTCGTGGCAAATTACTCGCAGCAGCCTCTGTACTGCGACCAGCAATGTTCTCAGCTCCCGGCGGCTGGGCTATTCACACTCCTCACCTCATCTCCTCGGCAGTCTTTGGGAGCGCATCCACACTAAGGCAGTGAGCACCGCTGCCAGGGGGCCTCCCCAAGCACTTCACATGTATCAGGTACGGGCCGGGATCAGCTCCTGCACCTCGTTGGGCGTCCCTTAAGCTCACAGACAAAATATTAATCCTGCTGTCTCAGTCTAGAGACCAGTTAGAAACCTAATTCAGGAACTGTTTTTTATATTTATCAAATGCCCAACTCAATGGGGAAGTTTCACTTTTAATAGATATGAAATAAGTCCAAATAAAGACTGGAAACCAGGTTGATAGATATCTTCTTTAGTTCAATGCATAGAAAATCCATCCATCAGCTAGCAAGTCAGGTCTTGAGTAACTGACCAAGTTTACTTACAAGCTTCACATAGAATCTCCTGACATCATACTCAGAACATTCCTAAGATGACATGTTGATGTTCTAAGAAATAGAAAGGAGTTAACCACAGCATATCACACACCTCCCTTCCTTAATAACCCAAAAAAAACTAATAAATAAAGAAATAAATAAAGAAATGCTCTACTCATTTACACATATACTAGAGCAATTTGAATTTCTCCAGAAGAATAATGAACAGGTAAACAATGAAATACCTCAAACATATTCAGAAAGATATGATGGTCTTTTAAAAACTCTTGTAGAAGCTCTAATTTTCTCACCTGAACCCAATTCAGAATCCGAACCTTTTGAATTATTCATGTTTTTACTCAAATAATCTATATTTCCCTTGACAACAACAACCCTGAGTTTTCACCGCATTTCTGAATACTTTTATAACCTTGATAGGTTTCATGAATTTTGACAGAGACTTTCCCATTAAACCTGGACGTTTTACCATAACCAAGTCTCCAACTTTAACCTTGGTCATTTTCACACTTTTTCTTGAATCAAAAGAAATCTTCCTCGCTTTAGCTTTCTCCTCATCTTTTTTCTTAATCTCAACATCATCACATCTACTTTCTTTTCCTCTACTAAGTTCATATTTGTTTATCCATCCTGGTTCCACCTCAGTGTTGGCAACTTTACCTTTGAACAACAAGAAAGGGGTTTTACCTGTTGTGCAATGAGGAGTTAAACTATATTCTTCAATTTTCCTCAATACCTCAGATCTCCAATCAAGAGACAAAGACTTTGCAAGAGAAATAGTTTCCTTAATCACTCCATTAAATCTCTCAATCATACCGTTTGCCTCGGGATGATAAAGAGAGCAAGTTTTGTGGATAACTCCTTTAGAAGAGAGAAACTCTCTCATTTCTTCAGAAACCAATTGGACTCCATTATCTGTCAATGATGACATTGAAATCCCTTCCCTTGAAAACAACTCTTTCAAAGATTTAATGATATGTTTTGAGTCAATGGTGGATAAAAAGAAAACTTCCGGCTACCGGGAAAACATATCAATGACCACTAAAACAAAGGTTTGAGTACCATTATTGGCAATAGGACCCAAAATATCTAAGGCAATATCCTGCCAGGGACCAGAAGGTCACCTCCTCAGAACCATTGGTTGAACTCGAGTAATATTAGATTTATCACTCAAGGAACACGCAACACATTCACGTATCACTCGCTCAACTTGCCTGTCCATTCCCGGCCACCAATAAGTCATTCGTAATCTTTCTTTACATTTAGAAAATCCACCATGTGAAGAATGCACCATGTCTATAAAGCGATAATTTTTGTCTCTAACTTGTTTAGAGACAAAAATTATCGCCGCACATCGGCGATTTTTATCGCAGATAAACCTTGCTATTAACAAGGTTTATCGCAAATGCGATAAAAAACGGCCGAAATGCATGAATATCGCTGAAAAGTCAGCGATATTCTTGCATTATCGAGCAAATGCTCTTAGCCTTGTTATCCACCTCCCATTGGATAACATGGCTAAGAACTGCTCAGGGCAGGTGTTAGCTTTTGGAGATATTCCCGCTTAGCGCGAATATCTCAAAAAGTTGGTAATAGGAGATAGCGATGTTAGCGACTGTTTTCAGTCTCTAACATCTTGGCACGCCCACTTTGCATCTCATTAGTGATAAATATCACTGACATGCAAAGTGGGGCCCAAGATGGTCGCTATCTCCTACTAGCTGTCGCTAACTGGTGTTAGCGACAGCTTGGTAATAGGGAGATAATTTTATCTCTGCTTTCTTGGCTTTTAAAGCCAAAAAAGCGGAGATAAACCCCCTTGATAATATGCCCCTAAGTTCTTTCCTAAGGGAATTTGGAGGAATGATCCTTGTGCCACGAAATAACAAACCCTTGTCAATTGATAATTCATTTTGCAATGGCCAAAACACTCTATAATCATCGGACCCTTCTTTATCACTTATCCTTCCCTTACCAATCAAATTCATAACTTCCTTCAAAGTTTCATCACGTTGTTATTCCACACATGATTTTTCTTCAGAAATCACACCATGTACAATGGCACAGACCCATGTTTCAAAAATAGAAAGTGGGTGGTGCACTGCGTAAGTTCAATGTTGGTTTTTATCGTTTCGACATAAAGTTCTGGGTGCTCTCTCAGGGTGGTGTTATCCGTTCAAACACCATTAAATCATCAAACAAGTAGTGTATGCAGAGATCTGCCAATACATCCCCTGGATAGGCACTCCAAAGTTGATCAATGAAATTGATTCATAAACTTATTCGACTTTCAATGCTTTTATTTAGCAAAATTGTGTTCAATTAGATATTAATTGCATATCAATTGGCGACATATACTCCATATGGTTTATTCTATGAACAATCATCTCCAATGCATTTCTCACCATCATCCATACTTTCATCATATGCTTCAGATTTTGGAGTTAACCGAGACAGTACATCAGCAACATTGTTTTCCAATCCAGGACTGTATCTCAACACAAAATTGTATTCCTGTAATCCAATGATCCATCTAGTTATCCTACTGGAAATTGCATCCAAGCCTTTTTTTTTTACTAAATATTTCAATGAGTGGTTTGCGATCCGATCGTACCTCAAACTCCGCTCCCCACAAAAACGTCTTCAATTTCTTGATGGCCCAAATGACAGCCAGAGATTCCCTTTCCAACACGGAATATCTAGTCTCAGTATCTTTAAGAGACCTAGACAAAAACATAATGGCTTGTACACCATTAGGTCATACTTGTTGCAAAACTGCACCCAATCCCTTCTCACTTGCATCTGTGATCAGAATTGGTTTCAGTTTCGGATTACAACTAATGAGAGAGAGAGCATACTTTAGTTTTTCCTTGATGTCCGAAAACTTACTTTCACAAGCCTGTGACCACACAAAATGAACACCCTTTCTCAATAAACATCTCATATTTGCGGCACAATCAGCAAAAAGTTTCACAAACTTAGCATAATATTCCACAACACCCAAGAATTTCATGAGCTCAGATTTAAATGAAGGAGAACTTATCTCTTGAATCGTGTTGATCAAGTTCGGCTTTGGTTTCACACCTTCACTGGTAATGTTATGACCCAAGTAATTTTTAGAATTTGTTTTAAACTTGCATTTTTCAGCCCTAATAGTCAAATTGTGTTCACATAGTCTTTCCAATACCTATTTAAGTCTACCATCATGTTGTGACTCATCATCACCAAAAACCTATATATCGTCTTGATATACATAAATACCTTTAAGACCGTCCAGAACCTTCTCCATCACTCTTTGAAAACCCAAAGAGGCCGAAACCAAGCCAAAAGGCATATGCCTAAATCTGTAGGTACCAAAAGGTGTTATGAAAGATGTAAAATCTCTACATGATTCCTCCAGCTCAATCTGGTGATAAGCTGAAGTAAGGTGGTCTATGGTGCTAAATACCTTAGCACCACCCAACAAAGCTAATAACTCGTTTATGTTGGGTAAAGGATACTTATCCACTACAACACACTTATTCAGTTGTCTCAAATCAATGCATAATCTTAAATCTCCATTCGATTTTCTTGCGGCTACGACGGGAGCCAACCATTTGGTTCCTTCCACATCTTCTATTATTCCCCAATCCTTAAGTTTATCAATTTCCTTTCTCATGTCCTCTTTTACTGCAATAGAAACACTCCTGACCTTGCAACACACAGGTATAGAGTCTTTCTTCAGAACAATTCTATTCCTATTCCCCTTAAGACAGCCTAATTCACTTCTAAAGACCTTAGGATAAGATTTCTTAAGTCCATCGACAAAACTACTATCCCCCTTTCCAACAGTCACTGCACTTACAGGCTCTCTCAATTGAATGGGAGGATTAGCATTAGGATCCAAATAGACTCCTAGCTCACCTTGATGGATCCAGCTGATTATGCTGTCCCCTTTTTGAAACATAAATCTTGTCTGAAACCAGTCTACCTCTAAACTCAATGAGACCTACAAAATACCCATGTAGCTTGATAGGTTCCCCACCATATGCCAAGGGCTTGATATCTGGTTTCAAAAGATCAACTCTCCCTTTTAAATTTTCAAAATAAAATGTGCTCGAAACAATGGTAATTTTTGCACCGGAATCGAATAAAACTCTTGTTCTAGCTCCTTCGACCAAAATGTTATCACAAGGACTACTCTTCTTTTCAGTACCATTCACCATTTGCACAACAATCTGTCCATATTCATACTCATCGTTACACGACTCCTTATCATCATCATTAAAGATTTCTACTTCTTTAACTTTACGTGCAGGCTTACTCTTACACAAGGAAGTCAAATGACCCTTCTTCTTGCACTTTTCACACGTTCGATTAAGAGCAGGACACTTCTTATCATTAGCCAAGTGTCCTGTTTTCCCACATCTAAAACACTTAATATTGACCCATTTTTCATTTTGTGCTGCTGACCCCTTTTGCTTGTCCTTAGATGCAAAATCCGATTTAATCTTAATTTTGTTCTCCTGAACCCTACAAACTTTCTCCGACTCCTTCTTAAGTACAGCAACACACTTTATTGAGTGTTTAATTATCTTGGCAATACTTAAGACTTCATCCAAGGTGGGCTCATCTCATAACCACAACTCCACTCTGACCTTTTCCATGCTACACCCGAACATAAACTGGTCACAAATTCTTTCTTCAGTAAGATTGCCAAATCTGCAAGACCAGGCCAGTTTCCTTAAATACGTGACATACCCCTCAACTGTTTCTTCATTCCCTTGCATCCATTTTGCATACTGATATCGTTCTAAAATTGTGCTTACTTTTGGTAAGTAATGGTCATCTAATTTTTTTATACATATTTCATAATCATTAAGACCATTAGCTTCTTCAGTAGATAAGTTAGGTAAGTCATCAAAGACATCTTGGCCTTCCGACCCTAAACAATGCAAAAGCAATGAGGATTTTCTTTCTGCACTGAGTGAAGGTCCACAAACCCTAGCATACCTCTCAAACCGACCTTCCATTTTTTCCATGGAATTGGAGGATCACCAGGTTCTGCAAGGAAGAAAGGTGCAGCAGTAACATTCTGCATTTTTCCTCAATTTCTACATTTCACAGCACTAGACTTCAATTCTTCTCAATGTATATGACTCCCCAAAAACAATGTAAATAGTAATGGAATGACAATGAAATCCAGTTGTACTGATGATACACACGCAAAAGCTTAAAAGCTTAAATTAATCAAATTAACATTTTTTGTATGCACCACAACGCATTATACATCAAACTACAATATCTCTAATAAAATACAATGCACTTATGACAACGCTGTGTGTATTATTATATAATATCAAATATCAAATGTTAATCAAATGTCAAATGTTAAGCTGTGCGCATTAGCGTGAATCGATGCGCAAAGAAACGATAATATCAAGCTGTGCGCACCAGCGTGAGTAAATGCACGAAAAACAATGATGTAAAATGTAAAGCTGTGCACATCAGCGTGAGACAAATACGCATAATATCAAATATAAGGCTGTGCGCATCAGCGTGAGTAAATGCGCGGAACATCAAATGTCAAGCTGTGCGCATCAGCGTGACTCGATGCGCGATAAAACATCAAACCAAACAAAAACACTTAAAACCAAATCGTTACCGTTTCTTTATCTCTTTTCTTTGAAAGTTTTAACTTTCTGTGTAAGTAAGATTTGTATAAAAAAATGGCGTCTACACCAGGTCACGCTACGACCTTGCGTGATGACTCAACAACGCCCCTGTGTTTATCTGCCTTCGTGATGTCGAGCGTTCTGAATGACGCTCTGACGCTTCACTCCTGCGACCAAGAACGCTGCTCTCCTCCGCGCACCGAATGCAGGACTGCTTGAAAAATGCAGCCGGTGCGCGGTCACTGGTGATTAAAAGATGCTCAAGAGAAACTGACAAAGAAGGTAGGAACCAACGGGGATACACTTTCAATTGATGCCTGTTCAAGTACACAATATTTTCAATTAGTGTGGCCTCTTGTTGGAAGGTCAATCAATATTCACACAAACTGTTGACAGCATTAAAATATCCGCAGTTTTTAGGAAAGAGCCATAGAAACATCCTCAGTTTAAAAGTGATCCACTCCACAGGTGCGAAGTAACGAATAACTTCTTCCTAGTAATTTTCTCTCGTCAGTCCTCAAAGTACAGTGCTCAAAAACACATAACCTCTGCTAGCCTGTGAGATGGGAATCCTTCATTTCTTTAAGTATGGAGCATAACTTAAAATACAAGACAGGATGAGCCCGCATTGATAGTACCCACTAGTATAATAATTCCAAGAGTAGATATGCAGCATTGCTCCCAATCCCTTGCCTTATTTAAATATAAAAATGTCTTTAAATGAGAAAATGCTCCTCACCCATCTTCTGTGTTGAGATTCCTTGCGCTGCCGACTATGCCAGTGAAATAAGTCCAAATAAAGACTGGAAACCAGGTTGATAGATATCTTCTTTCGTTTAATGCATAGAGAATCTCATCCATCAGCTAGCAGGTCAGGTCTTGATTAACTGAACAAGTTTACTTACAAGCTTCACATAGAATCCCCTGACATCATACTCAGAACATTCTTAAGATGACATATTGATGTTCTAAGAAATAGAAAGGAGTTAACCACAGCATATCATAAGATATTAAGGAAAGGGGACTACTATTAGGGAGTTAACTTTTACCTGTCTTAAGCTCCTGGAGGCTAATTTGTATTAGCGTCCAGCTGTCACCCACCTGGGGAATAGCCCTGATGAGGTGTGAAAATGATCCCAGAGAAGAGACAAAGGCCTGGATGTGGGGAGGTGTTTTGTTTCTCTGGCATTTGGGCAGTTCCCATGAACTTAATTTACTTCAAAGGGGTCTCCTCTGTCCCAAGCAAATGTTAGATGACATCTGCACAGAATCTTCTTTTATCCAACCAGTCAGACAAGCACAAAACCTAGCGGGAGAAGAGTTGACCCAAGAGCTTTTTTGTGGAGTGCCCAGGGAGGCGTGGTTTGCTCATTACCTTGTGACATCACTGGGTAGGAAGCAGGTTATGCACTAGGGGAGAAGAGCTTCTCCATCTTGGATTTATTGAGTGAGGGGCATTGGGGGATTGATTGCAGTAAGGCACACAGGAACTGCTGCAAAAGTGGGAATGGTTACCCCTGGGAACTTTTTGCCTATTGGTTACTTTGGAGCCAAGAATTCCATCCCCCAACCCTCAAGCTAGGTCTAGGCATAAATGTGGCATACCCTGGCACCCTTCACAGAACACCACTGCAGCTGCGGAGAAACAGAAGAAATAGTACACTTGCTGTTTGCGACCTGTGACCTGTGAGGAGACCTGAAGAGCTGGACCTGTTCCCACTACTATTTAGTACAAAGAAGTGGACTCCATTGGCCAGTCGGCTGTCCTCCTGTGTAAGCTGCAGGGCCACAATAAGCTGAAAAAGATCTTTTCCTGATGTTCCCATCTGACAAGTCCTGACAGGATCTGACATTGACCCTGTTGGTGACGTCCACTGGAGTAAGTCTTGACCCTCCAGTACTGTTCCTGAGACCCTTGGCTGTTTCTAACTAGATTTCCATTAACATCTATGAAAACCTGAGACTGAGAACATTTTTGGATTTCAAGATCTTGTGTGGACCAGGACAAACATGTCAAGCTGATCTGCTTGGGTTGAAGAAGCAGATTCTCCCAACTTGGGGCTTCTCCACTGCAGCAAATCAATTTCAGCAGAACTTCATCAAGAAGGTATCTAGCATCCTTGAGCCTTAGTCCACACAACCCACAGCGTGGCACTGCTAGAGGATATACAGCTCTGAAAAAAAGACTAAGCCCAAAGGTAGAAATCTTAACCAGGCAAAAACACCAAAAGTATCCGGCTGGTGGGAGGACTTTCCTGGCTGGTTGGAGACCTGAACTACCACCTCAACAACCTCAGTGATCCCAACTCCGCCGTCCTCCATGACAACCTCGCCAACATCGGACTGAAACAACTCATCATCACGCCTACCCACCAGGCAGTACACACCGTTGACCCCATCTTCGCTGGAGGTAACTTCGTTCACTTCAGCCACAACACGCAAGCCCGCCTGGACCGACCACCACTGCGTGCACTTCCTCGTCAACAAACCCAAGCCACCCAAACCCACTCTGTGCCCCTCGCGCAGGAACTGGAGCAGACTCACTGAGGAACAGCTTAACTCCACCCTCAACTACAGCACCCCCTCCACTGCAACCAACACCAACCTCACGGCCATGGAACTCCACACATGGATCGCCAACTGCGCAGACCAGCTTGCCCTGCTGCACAACCCCGACAAGCAACGCCCCAGGAAAGCCACCTGGTTCTCAAACGATCTCCAAGAAGCCAGACGCACCTGCAGATGCCTTGAGAAGAGCTGGAGAAACAGCAAGACACCCGGAAACTATACCACCTACAAGGACGCTATGACTGAATACCATCAACGCATCAGAACCACCAAAAGGACCTTCATCCACAACAGAATCCTCGCAAACTCCAAGAAACTATTCAGCGTCATCCAGGACCTCACCAAACCCCTCAGCGAAGCCACGAACATCACCCCCTCCCAGGACCTCTGCAATAGACTTGGATCCTACTTCCACCTGAAGATAAAGAACCTCTACGACAACTTTTGTTGTGTTCTTATCTAGGATCCTAATTCGATATTCCCGATTTATGCCCTCGTGAGGTAATAATCAATAATGTCCTGACAAAGGCATAATAATCAGATTCATATTCAGTAATAACCCATGCAATCCAAAGCACAGCATGGCTACTCCCATCGACTCCTAGAAAGCACAACGCGTTCTTTAAACAAACCAAGCCTCCAGCAGCCCAGGAAAACCCCCCCTGCTTTTGTTTTGATTTGAACAAGAACTCCTGAAGTCCTGCAAGAACTGTTAGTTCTTGGTGCTGTCTTATGTCCAATTTTACGTCAAACCCGGCACCTTTCAGGTATAAAATACCAACAGTTGCCTTAAGCAAACACACATTGGTTTGGAGCAGAGCAGCCATCTACTTGCCCGAGAGCCCAGCTGATGCGAGTGCCCGCGGAAGCTGCCCCTCCTGTTTGATGCACTGAGGGAGACGCTGTCTTTTGCTCCAGCCGAGAAAATCCAGCTCCGGTGTTTCCAGCCTACCCTTGCAGGTTGCTGGGATATTGAGTCCTGAGGAAAGAGATACAAGACCTCCCACATTCTATTAGCAAGGTACGGAGCTGAGTAAACCCTTAGGAGAATTCTTGATGCAGATTCTTGGCAAAATTATCTTAACCAACTTAACTTAACACTGCTACTTACTTGTCCCTTCCCACGTATTAGGCTTAGGTCAGGTACACCGGGGTAGGCTTAGTTAGAAGCACCAGTTGAGCCTTTTAGTCAATGTATTTATGTATGTATATATTTTCACCATTTTAAAGTATCATATGGCTAAGAAACCGTATCAATGCTTTTACAGTATTATTTCATAATACTACTTTTACTGTACGCACTTTACTTTACTTCAAGTATTGCAATTGTGGCAATTAATTTCTCTTGCATGAGAAGGAAGACTGCTCAATAAATAACACCCTTTTATTGAAAACGCCCGTCTCTCTATTTCTCTGCATTCCGGTGAAACTAAGTATGCACTGCTGACTAAGTGAAATATCTGTCTATTGTTTTCATACGACTCTAGAAATGTATTCTTATTCTGAGGGAGCAAAGTTGTCATGTTTATGCGGTTGTCGGAAACTGAATCCCTTCTTGTCTGAGCCAGGGAAGGTTATCCCTCCCTCTTCATTCAAGAAAGTTTCCAGTGACCTCTGAGCTAGCTGGCGCAAACCTAAATTAAGTTTAACATAGTCAGTAGAGACCTAGATGACCTCAGTTCTACGTCTACACTGCTGTTTATGTTATTCCAAAGCGCAGAGCCTATTGGGAATATAGGAACTACACTACATGGCGCCCAACGTTTCGTAAGGCGATAATCTAACGCAAGACAATAGAGTAACTCAGTCGTGCTTTTTCACACAGAACCCTTTTTCCCATAAAAACTCCAATAGACGTCTGGAGTGGGTGAAAGGTTACTATCCGCTGGAACTTAGTAGGATGAGAATCTTATGTATTAGTTTCTGGTTTTGATCAACGTTGAAGGATACAGTGTTCCAAAATATTGTGCACCTAATCTTTGTTTCCTTAAACTCGATCTGCAACAGAAAACTTTCAGTCAGTTAAAATGTCAGAAAGGGAGCGATTAAGAATAGCAGCTCAACTCTTAGAGGAAGACACAAGTCTTCATGAATCCGAACCAAATGCTATACTCATTCCGGTCAATCTAAGAAGAACTATAACTCTAAAACTTATAGAAAATGGGCTGACACCGCGAGGTGGTACAGTCATATTCGTGATAGAGGCACACGAATATCGGCAGACAGAGGTATTCTATTCATGGATACACTTTCCAGCAGTACATGCTACGACAAAAGACTTCCCCTATTACAAAATAGAGGAACCATCGGATGAATGCACTCCTTTCGAGGAGATTGAGATTCCACTAAAATACCAAGAGCACCTGCTCTGGTTTAAAGACGCCCTAAAACATAAAAATCACATCACCAGGCTCGGTCCACTAGGTAGACCAGGAGCAACATGGCCGGTTCTAGCCAGCTACACACCACATCCAGACATTGATAAAATGTCAGTTCTTGAACTTTTAGCTCAGCTAAAACTCTTAATTAAAATACTTAGACAATTAGTCCAATATATCATGCGGATTTCAATAGTCCAACCGACATTTAACATTCCACAGCAGACCCATCACCAGGGGAACATAAACAAAATCACACCACAGAACATACAATCATGTCTTGGTAAAGTACCCATAAAACGGGAACAAATCCCATTCTGGTTAGCATGGAAAATTACTCAAATAGAGGCAGTATTCCCGGATACTACTCCTACTGAGAAACACAGGATTCTGACTATCTGCCTCCCGATGGGGATCGCACCACATGTGGAGGACTGTGACACTTGGGGCCCAGTCTTTGCTTCCATCTACACAAAAACACACGATGTCCCGTCTATGGCGGTCATACCAGATGTATTAGGACAGATTCAAAATGAATATGGTCCAGAACCAGCTTTAACTCTGGGTATGAAATTACTGAAGGACTTCAAGCTGGTCTCGTCTATATTATTAGCCAACATAAAAGGTGAGGCAGCATCTGTGGCGATCCGCCAGAAACTGAAGGAAACAGATATAGCAGCCCAACCATTGGAACTTGCCAGAATCATAGAAAAATCCTATGAAGAGCTAGGAAGATATAGTTTGGGTGGGAAACCGATAAAACCCCAACTAACTGAAAATCCTGAAAAAACATTTATTAAAAATAATTTAAAAACTCCAAAAAAGAGTTGGGAAGGTAATGAACAAACCATTCCCAGGGAAAAACGTTTTTAGTCCAGACGAAGTTCTCCTCAGCGTAGAGAGAGATCTCCAGGCCGAGAAGACAAGTCTCCCCAAAGGGAACCCTCTGAAAAAAGATACAACCTTAGAGATAGGGATAAAATAAGAAAACCAGACAGATATCAAGATGTTGATACACGTCCCTCTAGATCATTCTCACTGAATTCTTCTCGAACTTCCTCACAGAAATCAGAAAGAAGAGGACGGTCAGAACACAGAGAAGAGCACGCCAAGTCCAAAGACAAGGAACCTGCTCATCAAAGTAAAAAATTACAATTTCCCAGAAAGAAGGTAGCAAGTATTAAGATTAAACATGCCGAGGATACTGAGGACACAGCTGAAAAACGGAGAGTTGGCACAGACCATGCTAGACAGAGGAGCAGAAGTGACCATAGCTCACAAGACCCTGATGAATCTTCTGGAGACAGTGGACACGAATGAGTACATTCATGTGGAAACTGCAGACACACGAGTTATTGTGCCCCAGAAGCTATATGAAATAATACTACGTATAGAGGGAGATAAAACCAGGAAAATTAAAAGTCTCTTTTGGAAAAAACTTTCAAAAGGCTATGACATTCTGTTAGCTGAGAAAGAATGGCCACCAGAGTTTGTCAGGGAGTGCCCTCATGGCGAAGAAATGATTATGCCTGCCTTCTCGAATCATACCCCGATTCATAAAAAATATACTTATGCAAGAAAATGGGCAGTAGCCCAAGCTCCTGCTTTGTACAAAAATCATGTAGGATGGGATGAGGACCCACCTCACCACAAGATCCAGTTAAAAAATCAGCCCACTGCACAAAGGCAGTACCCAGTTAAACAAGAAGCTAAAAAACAAGTCAGAGAGATCTTAGATCAACTTGAGTACCAAGGGGTGATTGAAACATGCACCTCTCAAATGAACAATCCTTTGTTTCCTGTCTCCAAGCCAGACGATTCCTATCGTCTAGTTTTGGACTACAGACACCTTAACCCCTATTGTAAAACATTTGCAGTACAAAACTCACATAGTGCAGCACTAATAAATAACATTGTGCGCAAAAAATATAAAACAACATTAGATATCTCTAATGGATTCTTCTGTTAAAACATTGCACCAGAAAGCAGGTATTTGACCGCTTTCTCTATATTTGGATCGCAAAAACAATTTTGCTGACTCCCACAGGGATTCAAGAATAGCCCAGGATTATTCTCAGCAAGGGTAACAGAGTTACTACAAATATATGATAATGAAGATTTATTTATTTTCTTATTTATTTTTTCAATTTGTAGGGCGCAACAGCTACCCAAAAAGGGTTTCCCAGCGGGTTTCATATGTCAATGACATCTATCTCACAGATGATGACCTGGAGACTCACTTAAAAAGGGTGAACACCATAATACTTGGACTCGCCTCAGAGGGTTACAAATTCAACTTTAAAAAGTCACGAATTGCCAATCTAACTGTCCTATTTTTAGGTTATGAATTATCAAGTGAAGGCAAAAGCCTGGCAGACAATTTCTTAGAGAAATGTGCTATACTCCAAGCTCCAAAAACGCTGAAGAATTTACAATCACTACTAGGTTTCCTGAATTTCGGAAGAACATACATTCTAAATTAAGCTGAGAGGGTTAAACCTCTCTATGAATTAATAAAACCAGATTTCAAACAAACCAATTGGACTCAGAAACACACAGAAATGCTGAGATCACTACAAACAGACATGTTAACTAAACCAAAATTGCAAACACGTGAGAACACACGCAATCTTGTAATCCGAGTCATCCCAGGAAGATGCGGATTCATATACCTGACCTCTAATGATGGAGAAACGGTACCTATAGCTTACAAATCACATTTGTACACCGAAGCTGAAATGAAATTCAGCTCCACAGAGAAAATTCTAACTGCGGTCAGAACTGCTGTGGCTAAAGAAAGAGCCCTAGCCCAAGGCAAGAGAATATCTGTTTTTTCAGCAGAATCAGCCCTTGAGGCGTTAACAAGTCCACGTAACCTGGTTAAAGGAGTATTAGATCCAGAATGGATAGAATGGGAAACTTCTTTGGCTACAGAAGATGTTAAATACTATTTTGACCCAAAACTGAAAAAACTTGATGTTCTAGTATATGAACGGGAATATCCTCTGCCAGCTGAATTTCTGCCTCTAGAAAAATATACCTGCGTAATCTATATGGACAGATTCGCACAACACTTTGATGTAGAAAACAAATCCTATGATGCAGCGTGCGCGATTGTTAAAGGTCGCTGGCACTCTGGTAGATTCAAACCAATGATTACCAATACGGAATCACTCAGGAAATGTTCAGCTCAGCGAGCTGAAATAAGAACCTTAAAGATGGTGCTTGAAAATGCTGATCGCGAATTCCCCACACTAATAGTGTGCGATTCGTATTTCTTCGTCAAATCCTACAACAGTGACATGCAGACATGGATCAAAAACGGTTGCAAAGATGACACAGGTGCCACAATAAAGCATAAAAGGCTTTGGGAACAGGTAGTTCTTTTACAGAAAGAACTACGAAAGACTCACGTGATACACAGAAAAACACATAGATGGGGAAACCATGCTAGCGGTAAAAGCCTCATTAAAAGGCGATTATTCAGCATTACCTCTCAACTATCCACTCAGTAATAAATACATAATTGATGCAAACTCCGTTCCATTTGCTCGAATCCCTGGAGTGGGGGATAGGGTAATTCCAAACACGAACAGGAGAATCTACTTACTACAAGAAGCACATATGGGGTCGAGTCTGAGGCAACAAGAAATCCTGAAATCTCTGATGGACCTACAATCAGAGTGCTGGTGGCCGGGAATGAGCGTAGATATCTACTATTTTGAAAATAATTGTGAGGACTGCAACAGAGATCGCAGTTGTGAACCGGTCCAGCCTGTAGCCCAGATACCATTACTAGAAAGCTTCAGGCTATCTTTAACGCAGAAATCCAGTAAGAGAAATGCGTCTCCATAATAATTAAGACAGAATTCACTTAAAATGTAGACCAACACACTCGGCTGATGGCAGAACTGGTATAAAAGATTTGCGAGTCTTTATCGGCACATACATAATTGGCATGCTACATTCCGATCAGGGTCCTGCGTTTAGCTCTCAAGCTTACAAAGAGGCCATGAACAGTATGGGCATCACATTGCGGTATTCTTCTCCCTTCCATCCTGAGGGAAATGCGGTTGTGGAATGAAAAAACCCGGGACATAAAGCAATCTATAACGGCGAGGGTATTAGGTTCAGGTGATGGGTGGGTCAAACATTTAACAAGTGTCCAACGTAGTCTTAATAATCTGCCAAGAAACTCTCTAAAAGGTCTTTACTCCATACGAACTATTGTTCAGAACTAGAATGCTTATTCAGGACTTAGATAGTCACACTTCAGTGGTAGAAGAAAAAAGCTTTGATATCAAAGATCGTTTGGCTGTTTTACAGGATCTAAATGAAAAGAGAAAAAACCTGAGTAACATAAAGTTGAAACAACAGTCGACATCCACTGAAGAAAAACCACCTGTCCCAGCAAGACCTGTCTGGATTCCAAAGATTGAGGATCTGGTCAGAGAAAAGATCGTGCATCATACAGAAAAGCAGTACCTGTCTTAGCTATCAACGGAACAAGATCAGTAGTACTACCGCCCCTTGCTGGTAAAAAGGAGAACCGAGTTGTATCCATCGACCTGGTAAAACCACAATCATGTGGCCAATAATAAGTAGTAGGCCCAGTGGACTCCCAAGAAATAGCAGAATACCAAAGTTTGCTACAATCCAAGAGGCTCATGCTGAGAGACTAATCAAATTGGAGAAATCAGTAATGAATAAAAAAGGACTGTGCAATAATGCCATGGAACTAGTGCCTCTTGAAACCCAAATAATACCAATTTGTCAAGAAACACCAATCTACAATGATGTGGCCTCAGACTATTCTAATGAAGCAAAGAAAAATGCAAAAGCAAATGAAAATCGGGAAGCAATTCCTACAATTAATAGAACTGCATCAGGCTACTTCATCAACTTCGACAATTTCTCTGAAGACCCAAGCGAACATGAAGAAACGCCTCCAACACAAAGTTTTACAAACAAAGTAATTGAACTTTTCCACCAACTGAAAAAGACTTACATAATTTCACCATGGATTGAATTTTGGATTGTGTTAGGTGTACTTTTCCTCCTGCTTTGGCTCATCATGGTTATATGTTTGGGAATATTCATTGAAGGAAAATATAGTACAATGGACACAGCAAGTCAGAAGATCAACTTGGTCCTAAAGCCACACACATCTTCTCACATCGAGAAAAGAGAACTGTCATCAGTGAACAGCCAAGCCATTCCAATACCCGGTGGGGTAGCATTGGACAGAACTGATTATGACATTTTGGGCCCGGTCGAGCTTTTAAAGTATCTCCACCAGCTCAAGATTTCATGAAGTGATTTTGTGACACCTAGTACCTTCTATGATGATTGGGACATTTTCGAAACAATAATATGATGTCAGATTTAGTAATGTCAGCCAAATTTACAGAACAAGATTACTTGCAGGGGTCATCTAATTATGAAGAGCTTTACTGCTACAACCATTATGGTGATCACTATTTGCATAAAAGTGCTTAGCCTAGAAATGTTTTATCTTTTAACCAGTGGGAACACTGTCCTACTCCACCAAAAGGCAGTTCAAAAAAGTTTTCTAATAAATTCCAATACTTCTCAGGACTTAATAACAGTGACCCAAGAACGTTTTATTTTAAAATGTCAAACAGAACAGGAATGAAAACAATGTTGACGAATACTAAATTGATTTATTCAGAAAAATTTTATGACAAAATGTCTACATTAGGTTTCGAAATTTGGAAAAACACCATTGAAACAAAAACAATCTGGGGTTCCAAAGATTGGCAAGTACAAGGCCTAGAAGCACCTTTTAGGTCCTGCGTGATCCCAAAACAAATTATTTTCTTGAATGACACAATTCAACAAACTACTTGTCTTGGCCTTGCTAAGATAAAAGACATGAACACACCGTCTATTCCAAACCCATGCCTGATTAGTGACAGCACTACTGATGTGGAGATAGACGTTTCTAATATTTTATACCAAAACAGAACACATACTGATTGGAAAAAGTGGTTGATCTGGCCAACAGACACGAATAACTGTCAAGATAGATTCCTGAACATAACACAGGGGTTCAAAATGACCAGACCAGACCCTAGATATTCCCAGAGACAACATGCAGGGATAGTTGCAACATACAGTGTAGGGAAACTATGCCTTGAGTGGCTACAGAAATCCACACTGGCTGAAATTAAGCAACACTTGACTTTACTTAAAGACGGTGCTGACTTGCGTGATTTCATAATGGGACCACGCAAACAGCGTCAAAAATGTTTCATAGCGGCCGGTATATACGCTGCATACAACGAAGCATGGAAAATAATGCAAATTGAGACAGCAGAAAAAATACGAGAAATTGATCGTATAAATTTGGAAAAATCACTTTCTGTTGTGGACAATGGGTTAACGACTCTGTCTTCCAGAATATATTCACTGGACAGTATTGTATCGTCTGCCTTTGACATAATAGAGCAGGACTTACTAATGCTACAACATGGTCAGTCTCAATTACGTTCTATTGTACAGCTTGGATGGACGTTGCAAAATCTACGTTCAGGCTACGTACCATGGCGTTTAATCAACACAACGTCATTATTCGGTATCTTTAACCTTACTGATAAACAAATCAGTTTGGCACAAAAAGGAGCAGATTATACAATCCTGACCATTGAAAAATTCGAGAGATTACTATTGACAATGTCTGAAAGACCTGTCATTGAATGGATAATAAATGGAACGATTACAATTCCGATAACAACTTTCCAGTTTAATTACTGTCAAGAGTATATACCAGCAGGCCAGTATGAAAGGTTGGGTAAAGAATACATCAAATCAACCTGTTATTTACCTTATACACACAGATGTTATAGTGAAGGAAACAAGGAGGTATTTCTTAGTGGTAAAAATTGTAAAAAATCACTAAGCGGTACACTTCTGTGTCAAGGTATTAATTTGCATGGAGCCTGCGAAGGGTCTTCAAACAACCTTTCATGTCACCTGCATGGCACACCTGCAAAACAGATAGAGCCATTTTTTAGACCACTTTCTAATGGTACTTTCATTTTAATAAGTGACCACAGCTGTTGTGGCATGCTGCCAGGAAAAGCCTATCTGACAACTCTAACTTCCAGGGCCATTTGCTGTATGCAAGTGTTGTATCCACACTGCAATCCAGATATGGTGGTTGCGTTATGGCCTCGGTTTAATATCTCTTCTATTCGAATTGATACTTTAAGCAGAATGAAGTCTATTCTTTTACAAACAACTGCGCCTCTAACGTCATCGAAAGAAACATATGAACTGCAAGTTGCAAGGACGACAGCAGAGATACATACCCTTTTATCAACAAATAGCCCCGTACATTTCGTAGAAGTGTTAAGCCAAATCTTAAACATGTCTGATACCAGTGGAATCGCACATGTATTTAAGACAATTTTTTCAGGACTGTTAACACCATTTGAAACAGTTCTGGGCATCTTCCCGAATTTTGTCCATTCTGTCTTTGGCGGCCTACCCTTAATCTTGGGACTCGTGGCAGGAATTTTATTTTTGCTTCTTCTGCACCGATATGGCAAGCCAAACCACAGGCAAGACTCTAGCAACGATGGAAGAAACGATCCTAGCAATAAGATGCCGAGACCGTATCACTAAGGTCCTCGGATTGGCCCGGCTAAGAGATCTGAATACAACTTGGTTTCTTTCAGTCAGACCGATCGGGCAAAATTGCATCAGACCTGTGCTTCGATGTCTGCTATGCGGAGAAGAATGAGTGTTGGACATCTGTCTTACACTAGAATCAGCAGTACCAATGGATATCGATACTTTGCTAGGTCCTGTAACGACTCATGCAGCGTGTTGTCCCCAGCGGCTACCGATTCTGATGACGGCATTCCTTGAGACTTCCCCACTACGAATAGGTGGCAGCGAAGTACAAGAGGAAAGCAGCACCAAACAGGTACAGCCTTCTGTGAGCATTGCTGATCCAACCCTCGATGATAGCAATCACGCCAGAGAACTGCACAGTGGCAGTATTTTCAAACTTGGTCGAACTTTCACCTGAAGTGGTAGACCAATTTTTTGCAGGTCTGTCTGAAATAATGTTCTCTCCAATCAACAAGAATAACTCTTAAATAAAAACAATGAGCACACAGCGTTCCCTGAACTCTAAATTCGGCCTTCAGTTTTTTTTTTTTTAAACAAAGCTACAGAAAATATTTGGACCTTTTCCCCTGAAAGCGAAATTATTTTTGCCCATACTTTCAAAATATTTACCTTTTTTTTTGGCACTTGGTACTCTGCTTAAAGTAGAACTATTCTTAGAGAACAGAATTTAGGATACTAGAGACAATATTTTACCTCAGCCTCTAGCAGATATACAGCAATTTGTATAAATATGTGATGAAATGGTCTCGACCTTCTTTTCTGTATTTAAAGCCATTTCATGTGTAATTTTCGCAATTCGTTCAGCTGATATGTATATGCATTTTTCTGAATGATAACACTGCTTGAAAAGCGTACAGTACAAATACTCATTTCCGTGTATTTATTGTATACCCTTTCAAATGCAAAATATGTATTTTGAGGTGGGTCGGAAAAACACATACACCTTTGAATGTTTAATATTGCTTAGTTTTTAGTAATGATGGACATCAATTTGTGGAGTGGGTGTCGTGTTCTTATCTAGGACCCTAATTCGATATTCCCGATTTATGCCCTTGTGAGGTTATAATCAATAATGTCGTGACAAAGGCATAAGAATCAGATTCATATTCAGTAATAGCCCATGCAATCCAAAGCACAGCATGGCTACTCCCATCGACTCCTAGAAAGCACAACGCGTTCTTTAAACAAACCAAGCCTCCAGCAGCCCGGGAAAACCCCCCACTGCTTTTGTTTTGATTTGAACAAGATCTCCTGAAGTCCTGCAAGAACCGTTAGTTCTTGGTGACATCTTATGTCCAACCTTACGTCAAACCCGGCCCCTTCCAGGTATAAAATACTAACGGTTGCCTTAAGCAAACACACTGTGGTTTGGAGCAGAGCGGCCATCTACTTACCCGAGAGCCCAGCTGATGCCAGTGCCCGCGGAAGCCGCCCCTCCTGTTTGACGCACTGAGAGAGACGCTGTCTTTTTCTCCAGCCGAGAAAATCCAGCTCCGGTGTTTCCAGCCTACCCTTGCAGGTTGCTGGGATATTGAGTCCTGAGGAACGAGATACCAGATCACCCACATTCTATTACCAAGGTACGGAGCTGACTAAACCCTTAGGAGAATTCTTGATGCAGATTCCTGGCAAAATTATCTTAACCAACTTAACTTAACACGGCTACTTACTTGTCCCTTCCCACGTATTAGGCTTAGGTCAGGTACACCGGGGTAGGCTTAGTTAGAAGCACCAGTTGAGCCTTTTAGTCAATGTATTTATGTATGTATATATTTTAACCATTTTAAAGTATCATATGGCTAAGAAACCATATCAATGCTTTTACAGTATTATTTCATAATACTACTTTTACTGTACGCACTTTACTTTACTTTAAGTATTGCAATTGTGGCAATTCATTTCTCTTGCATGAGAAGGAAGACTACTTAATAAATAACACCCTTTTATTGAAAACGCCCGTCTCTCTATTTCTCTGCATTCTGGTGAAACTAAGTATGCACCGCTGACTGAGTGAAATATCTGTCTATTGTTTTCACACGACTCTAGAGATGTACTCTTATTTTGAGGGAGCAAAGTTGTCATGTTTATGCGGTTGTCGGAAACTGAATCCCTTCTTACCTGAGCCAGGGAATGTTATCCCTCCCTCTTCATTCAAGAAAGTTTCCAGTGACCTCTGAGCTAGCTGGCGCAAACCTAAATTAAGTTTAACATTGTCAGTAGAGACCTAGATGACCTCAGTCTTACGTCTACACTGCTGTTTATGTTATTCCAATGGGCAGAGCCTATTGGGAAAATAAGAACTACACTACACTTTAACAACCACAATCCAGACCCAGCAGTCAACCCGCCCTGCGGCACTGCCAGTCAGACCACCATCCCCGCCTGGACACCGATCACGCCTCAGGAGACTGCTGCAACCATGTAAGGTTTCCACTCTGGGGCCCCCACAGACCCCTCCCCACCCCATATATACTACAGAGCTGCCACCACCATCACACCCATGCTACAACACACCATGAATACCACCTTCGAGACCAGCTCATTCCCCGACCACTGGAAACGCGCAGAAGTCAGGCCCATGCTCAAGAAGCCCTCAGCGAAACCGATGCACCTCAAGAACTACCGGACCATCGTACTCCTCCCATTTGCAGCAAACTACGCTGAGAAGACAGTCAACGCAGAACTGACGAGGTTTATCGAAGACAACACCATCATCAACCTTTATCAATCTGGATTATGAAGCAACCACAGCATCAAGACCGCCCTACTTGCAGCCACCGACGACATCCGCACCCTCCTCGACCAAGCCCACACCGCAGCCCTAATTCTACTTGACTTGTCAGCAGCTTTCGACACCATCTCCCACCGCACACTTGCAGCATGACTATACAACGCCCTTGACTGGATCAGATTGTTCCTCACTGGCAGGAGCCAAATGATCAGACTGCCACCCTTCCTCTCCGAACCCACGGAAATCAACTGCGGAGTCCCACAGGGATCAACACTAAGCCCAAACCTCTTCAACATCTACATGGCTCACTTCGCCACCATCGTCCAACAGCACTGCCTCAGCATAGTCTCCTACACTGACAATAGCCAGCTCATCCTCTCCCTCACCAAGGACCCCACCATCACCAGACTCGGCTTTTAGGAAGGAATGCAGGACGTCTCAGCCTGGATGAGCACTAGCTGCCTAAAACTCAACTCGGAGAAGACAGAAGTCCTCATCCTCTGAACCACCCCCTTGGCATGGAACAACACCTGGTGGCCCACCACCCTTGCAGCCCACTGACCCCCACAGACCACGCTAGGAACCTTGGCATAATACTCGACTCCTCCCTCTCCATGAATCGACAGGTCAAAGCCGTCACCTCCAGCTGATTAAACACCCTACTCTTCTCCGTAAGACCTTCAAATATATCCCTGCCCCCGAGGCAAGGAAGACAGTCACCCACGCGCTCATTACCAGCAGGCTGGACTATGGAAACGTCCTCTACACCGGCATCAACAAGTCCCTACTTTGCAAGCTCCACACATTACAGAACACCACCGCGAGACTAGTCCTTGGGATCCCTCGACATAAACACATCAGCCAACACCTACGCAAGCTCCACTGGCTCCTCGTCAAGAAAAGAGTCACCTTCAAGATACTCACCTATTCCTACAAATGCCTACACAACACCGGACCCCAATACCTCAACGACAGAATCACCCTCCACATACCTAGATGAAACCTCCACTGCACCAACCTCCTCCTCGCCAAAACTCCTCGCATCCACAGAGCAGGGGGAAGATCCTTTTCCTACCTCACGGTCAAGAACTAGAACGAGCTCCCCATCGACATCAGACGTGCCCCCTCCCTGAAACCTTCAGGAAGGCTCTGAAGACCTGGATATTCGAATGACACAGAACCTGCTGACCCCCCCCTAAGATTTGAGACCCTCACAGGTGAGTAGTGTGCTTACAATTCCCCTGATTGATTGATTGATTGGTGTGAAATTTAAATTTCTTCTGCACAGAACTTTTCCCTCCAAAACAAATGGCTTCATTAGTAGCTCGTACAACACCTGTCCAACGTCATGGAACGTTCCTCTAATAGAGCCTGCTGCCTTGCCCCGCTGACAGATTTTGCCTTCAAGAAAACAGACTGAAGGCCTGATTTAGATCTTGGCAGGGCTTCCATCATCCCTCTGTGGCGGCGGTTACAAGTACTCTATCGAGTTCACGGAGTCCCACACGCCGTATTTAAATATGGGCTGGTTCAACCGCCATCCGCATCAACAGACAGTTTACAATCGTGTAAGCGGTTCACCGCCGTTCACAAGGCGGACTCCTCTCCTGGCTAACAGTACTCCATTCCCATCAAGTCAGTGGGTTTGTGGCAAGCCTATTTAGATGTCCCCATTGTGCTGGTGTTGTCATAGCGGCTCATTCCTGACAGAGTTAGTCCCTGGTGAATGGAGACTGGTAAATACTACTTATTACTGTGCCAATACAGATATAGAAAGGGAAAGAAAATGGGACTTCAAGTCGCAACAATCGGATAACTGCCCAAAAAACGACCCCACATTCCCTTCACTCCACAAGGGGTCCATAACAACCAGGATAGAGTGCGCAGATACAGTTTTCCAAAAGGCACTACGAACGATTGGTTCTTACAAAGATGAAACGTTCGCAGATGTTGGCTAATGCATTTACTTGCTCGGAGGTAACAGGTCAGATGTAAAACAAGTGGGACTACAAGTCCCAGCTTTCCAACGATGTCACTGTTATGAAGTCATCACGGGCGCCCACAGGAACTTTCAGCGTCTATGTATACCGTCTCCCAAAATCAGTCCGGCACTCTGTGGCGGACAAGTAGACATATAGGTAGTCACGTGGTGCTCGTACTTCGATGAAGTAAGTATGTGCATGTTGAAATGGATGATTGATGTAGGAATGTGAGCCTGCACGAAAAAGTATGTATTAATAGCATTGGTGGCACCGAGCCAGAATACATTACGTGCCCGGGAATGCATACTGGTTTACCAACTGTGCAAAATACCAAATCCGCCCTGCCAGCAAAAAAACTTAATTCTTACAGTTGTGGGACAAAGATTAATTACCACTGCAAGTAAAATGCGACCCCATTAATTTGTCTACTCGATACTTTGCGGGCCGACCGACACGTCCCCGCACGGGACACTCATAAGAGGGCGGCCCCTTAGTGCCACAAGATGACACTCGGGCAGCCCAGTGTTTCCACAAAACTAACAGGGTCCTGAAAGTCACTTCCGGCCATGGTGGTAGGCGGGCAGAGGAATATATTCCTCCCCCGCCCACCTAACGGCCTCTTTGTCCCCTCACCCTGACGCTGTTTGCGTGCCTCTGGTCGCTCGTCCAGAGACGTGGTCTGGCGTCGAGGTGTTGTTTTCTCCGCCGGTCGCCGACTTGGTTTCCTCGCGGTGAGTTGGTTTTCTGAATTGGTGTGATATTTTGCCTGTGGTCTCTTTCCTACACGTGATGTGGAATTGCCGTAAGATTAATTTATGGCTTTTCTTCTGGCCAGAAAGAATTTCCATGCTGGTGAGGGGACAGTGGGGGCGCATGGGGTCGAGCGCGTTCTCCGGTGCAGGGATCTGTAATGTCCGACAGCTTGGGGAGTCGCTTGTGTGGGCCCGCACTAGTGATTTGAGTGGGCACGGGTGTTCATTTCCACAGAGAGGCCATGGAGGGTGAGATGCAGCTTGCCGCATTTGTTTGGGCGCAGTTAATATTTCGGTTTATTTCCATGCCGTCGTTCGGGAGAGCTGCAAGTGAGGGTGAGACATCTTTTTAGCCCCCCCTCTAAAGACTCAGGGGGTAGGCGGTGTCAGGCCGTTCTTGGATCGGTGGTGCATAAGAGATGGGGGGTTAGGACTCCCCCCGGTGCTGGGGCAGGCTCACAAGGTTTCGTGACTGTGAGATGTAGCACTGGAGGTATGGGTCAGCATTTTCTTAGGCCAGCTCTGTTGCATCCCTGATGAGTCGGGTCTGACAGACGGGGGCTTAGCGGAAGCCGCTGTGTCCCTGCCCTAGCACCCCCCCTCTCCCTTCTCGGTTGCTGGCCCCGGAGGTTCTTTTCCGGTTGCGGGGGTCTCGGCCAGTTGATGGGCCCTGCTCTGGCGGGGGGGGGGGGAGAAATGGTGTTTGCTGGGCCCAGCGGGGGCCCAACTGGAACCGCGCTGGGGTGGGCAGCAGGGGGCCCTCATCATACGAATATAGACAAGATTTGTCATGACGAGGTAATCAGTGCTGGGAATTTCAAGGCCCCAGGAAGCGCTCGAGCGGAGAAGGCTGTATCTGAGCGTTACCAGAGCAATTATTGTTAGGGGCAATTGCAAACTCCAGGACTGCCAGCGCGCAGCTTGTAGGGAATTCTGTGTCTGTACTTTTCCCGGCACTTGGGCTGGATTGCAAAGTGTTTGTAGATATGCCAGAACTAGCAGTTATCTTACTTAGCAAGGGGCGAACGTGGGGGTTGTTCTCAGGCGATAGGACACACTAATTATGAAGGTATAGCTTGATTTCGTCTTTAAACCCGCTGACCAAGTTTCAAAGCTTTTACCTAACGTGTCAGAGGTGGCCCGTCGTTTTTTATGGATGACCATTTTAGGAAGTATGTGGCAAAGTTAGCTCCTTCAGCCAGATTTATAGAGATTTTTTACAAAGTTTTGATGCCGTATTAATCAGTTTAGATTCGAGGAAAACAAGGGCCCCCTGAGCAAAGAATAACTTAAATCCTAGGACAGGGAATTCAATTATGTGTGTAACATCCTAGGCATTTCGAAAATAATGAACACAGTAACAAGGGACTCAGGGAAAACACTCAGGAATCAAAAAAGTTTATAAAAACACAAGTTTTTTAATATACTCTTCATATGCAGTAACTTTTTTCATTTAAAAAAAGACAAGACACTTTTATAGACAACAATTCAAGTAAAAATTAAAACCGTTGTTTGAAAAAAACAACTACAGAACGCAATTAATATAATAAAATTAGTCAGTTGGTGGCATTTTGTATACTCGACGCGCGTTTCGGCGTACAAAGGATGCCTTCTTCAGGAGCCACAAATTTTATTCGTTTCTGAAACATATGAAAAACCCAAGTAAGTCAACAAATTACTATACTCAATTCAATAAAACAACATTCATTATCAAAAAATATATTGCTAAACAATACATTACATATCTTCCATTCATATTTCCCTATGTAGTTCCCAGGTTCCTATCTGATGTAATATTAATCAGAATACAACTTGACAATTATCTGGCAGCCCGACTGGTGTATGGCCTTCCTAAATTCCATCACTCCTCCCCGCTCCTGATGGCTCTTCATTGGCTTCCAATTAAACAGAGAGCCCTCTTCAAACTCGGCTGCCTTACCTTCCAAGCTCGAGTAGGTTCGGCCCCTGCGTTTATCAATTCCACCATCACTAATTACTCTCCCACCAGAGATCTACGATCTTCTTCAAAGTCCCTGTTAGTTATCCCCCAGTTCAGAAAAAAACGATCTGGCGGCCAGAAATTCTCGGTATTGGCACCCACCTTTTGGAACTCCCTCCCCCCCCCCCTCTCAGATCCTCTTCTTCATATATGGAGTTTCGTAAAGCTCTAAAGACCTTCCTGTTTGAGCAAGCCTTCAATCGTTAGCCTTTCTTCCCTCAGTTCGAAACTCTATAGCGCCAAGAAACTGCTCAGTGTATGCACGCTTAACAAATAACTCAAAAAATTCAAAATTCAAATCTGAGTATTCATGTGCATCCAAGAACTTGGTGGGGTCAGAAATCAAATTTGATGGATAAAAACATCTCTATGGTATGGAACTGTCGTCAACTAGGTGGGCACATCCCCAATAATAATGGAGAGTGCCCCATAATATGATCCAGCTAATAATACTTCTTTTTAGATGCTGTTCAAAACATAACAAACAGAAAATTCATATAGGCAAACATTATCGGTATAATCAAACAAGGAGATAACTTACTAAAAACGGACAGTATAGGCAGTGTTTTACACTCGGTGTTTGTGATGTAGAGACTGTTTTCCTAATAGAGCTATCAGTGGGCAGTCACCTGTTAGGAATAATATTAAAAAGCACCATTATAAAACATTCAGTTTCAATATCATCTATCAAGACAGATGTCAAGGCATCTTTCACCTTTGTACAAGTCCCCGGTGGGTCACGCTATAAAACTCACCATAAATCGGGTAGAAAAACTGGTACACACTCAAGGTGTATTTCCTGTATAGTGTCTTAAGCGTGAACGACGATCGTTTAATTTGAGACTTTTTCTGTAGTTAGTCGTAATAGCTCCAAATAAGAGATTCTAAGTTCCTGCATAAGAAAATTAAATATAAAATATAATGAAAAAGCCATGTGTTTATTAGCTATGTTGATCTTATTTGTCAACTTTTCTATAGTAACAACCGCTCACCAAGATAAAATATGTTGAGGCGAGTCCTACCCGGGTGTGTACGATCGAGTTATGGCGTTTTCTGTCCAAGATATTCAATAGTCTCTGTGGTACAGGGTATAGTGCTAGACGAATCTAGATAGAATGCAAAGAGAGAAATACGGGAAGGTAGTATTAAAATAATAACCCGTTTAAATGACCGCAGATAGGGTAAGCTAACCGTCTCTGTCCAATGAGCCAAGCTACAATGTAATCACGCCGCTCACCTTGTTACAAAATATTCAGACGTGTCATACGGAAATGCATATATTAAAATCACAACGTCTTCTGTCCAAACTGATACACATTAATGTCGATACAGGATACGACACTTGACAGATCTAAATATAACGAAAAAACGAGAAGTCAATATTAAGATGACACCTCGTTTTAGTGATAAGAAAACCGTTAGACAGAGAATCACACGGCGATCACAGAGATAACTCGCTTACCGATTATTACTCGGCTGAATATGCCAGGAAGACGAGACGCAACGAATCAGGATGTCGGCGACCGTTGTCCGTTATAGGAGATATCAACTTGCCAACCCCGGATGAAGGTTTAAATACTCAAAAAATTAGGATTGGTCATGTGACAATGATCACATGACACAGCTCCGTGATCATAATCACAGTGAATCTTTAAAGGCGCAAATAGCAATAATTGCGAGCGAATCTAAATGGTCACTGTGAAATTCAATATAGTGAAGTGTCCTGAAAATTATTACGAAAAAAGAGGAGTTTATATTTAACCCGAATAAAAAGGAATTAAATAGAAATAAAAGAAAGACTAGCCGTTGACCTCTCGTAACTGACATGGATGGAAAGCCTATGAAGGAACATAGAGAGAGGACAGCTACCCCACATATATAGACATATAAGCAAACTAACTGTGCTCCTCTTGCAACTAACATGGATAGAGAGCCTATGACTATAGAGGGAGGACAGCTAATTAGCATACATAGATATATAGGTTTGTCAATAACACTTTACCTAATCTAAGCGCAGTTCAAAATAGAACCATCACTGTGAAACACGATGTATACTGAGATCGATGGCGCATAGCTAATCCAAGGGCAATTCCAAATGGAGTGTAGCGATCAGTGTAAACGATGGTATATTAAAAGAATCAGAGTGGGTTCATATGGTGGAAAGTTCATTTAACAAGAAAGGATGATAAATAGAGCCAACTAATGAACATTCAGAATATTTCGTTCTCCCAAGAAATTTAACTATTGAGCCCATTTTTAAATGTGCCCAACATAAAAATCCAATATACCTCTCTTTTCTAACGGATAGCACAACCTCCTTGGTTATCTGGTGTCCTAATTTTCTCTAAGATGCACCATTTAATGTCATCTGGCTTATGATTCTTTTCTTCAAAATCTTTCACCAAAGGTGCTAATGTTTTGCCAGTTCTTATGGCTGACCTGTGCTCAGTCAAACGAGTTTGAATGGGGTGTGAGGTTTCCCCCACATACCTCAGGTTACAGGGGCATGAAATGAAATAAACAGTATTAGCTGTTTTACAATTCCATAGGTCATAAGCTTTCACACTAGTACCATTGTGGCTGAAGGATTCACCTCCTATAATGTTGTTGCAAGACTTACAGGAGGAGCATTTGACTGTACCCCTTGTCGGCAAATTATTTAGTAGGGATCGTTGACTTGATCTTGGAGGGTTAGTGTTTTTGCTGAACCTAGAATGGACAATCAGATCTTTAATGTTTTTATTCCTTTTATGGGTGAACAAGGGTTTCACCAATTATTAGTCTGGGTGGGGTTGCAATTAAGAATATGCCAATTGGCATTGATGATCTGTTTCACCTGACTATCAAGAGTAGAATGTCTTGTGATGCAGACCAATCAGTCATTCTCTTTTATCACCTAAGGTCTTAACAGGGCATCACGATCAAAAAATCGCGCCCTCTTGTAAGAATCTCTTACCAATCTGTGCGGGTAGCCTCTATCCATGAACTTTTTCCTCATCACTGCCGCTTGTTAATCAAAATCTATCAAGTTCGTGCAGTTCCTTCTTACTTTAAGGAATTGGGAGAAGGGGATGCTTTGACGCTGGCTCCTCGGGTGAAAACTATTAAAATGGAGTAGCGCGTTACGTGCTGTTGGCTTCACGAAAAGGTCAACCTCCAATTTGTTGTCATGATTTTTTATGACCAGATCGAGAAATTCCACTTGGTTGGTATCACATTGGGCAGTGAATTTGAGACTAGTGTCTGCCATGTTGATCCATTTCAAGAACTCCTCCAAAGTGTCTTCCCCACCGGTCCAGACAAAAAAGATGTCATCTATGTATCTGGACCATTGGGAAATAGACTCATAGAATGGAGCAATCTCGTTATAGATGAACTTATTCTCAAAAACAGACATATATATGTTAGCTATTGATTGTGCTACTGACGCGCCCATACTAACTCCCTTTATTTGGCGATAAAGGGTGTCACCAAATTCAAAAATGTTCTCAGTGAGAACAACATATAAACAGTGTGAGAAGTTGGACTGGTATATGATGCTCACTAGTTCTAGTTATCACCTTGCACCATGCCAAGCAACCCTTATGATGATTGGCTGTAAGTCAACCTTATAGACCAGCTATCCTAGTAGCGTGGACAAAGCAGTCTTAGGCTAAACTCTGTAAAGGCATGTGAAGCGAGCTGTTTTACCATACACAATCCCCTTGAATACCAAATGAAAGGACACCACACAGATATATTGAAAATATATATATATTTATTTACTACAAATATCCCCTATACTCTTTATGAGTACAGAAGCAAATGCGTTAAAACAAAACACAGTTTAAATATACAAAAGTTGCACAATATGGATGAGCCCTAGGGGCCACCTAAACCATATACTAAAATAGGGGTATAAGAACCACCAATCGAAAAGGAAGTAGACATATACACTAGAGGTGTGTACCAGTGCAGGAGCACTGGCGTTGCTGAGTTACCTCACCCACAGGAAGCGGGTGCATAGGTGCGAAGTAGTGTTGGGTTTCGTCACGCAGGTCGATGGTGCCTGATGATGAAGATGCTACAGGCGGGTCGTCGAGGAGAGTTCCGGTGGATCCAAGGGTGGATCTGAAGAGGTGAAGACCTGAAAGCAGAGGGGACAATGTTCAAAGTCACTAGCCAGTGACTACCGTGGAACCAGGATGGAACCAGGAGATGTCGGGTGCAAACAGGCGAAGAGGTGAAGATTGTCTCTAGAGCCACGTGGACACAAAGAGGTTGAGGACGTCCAGGCGTCGGTCACAAGCTGTCCCACAAAGGCTCTAGCTGATGGCGGTGTCGGCTTCTTGATCAGAGCAAACAGGCCTTGGCTAATGCAAGCCACGCAGGAATCGATGCAAGCTTCTCACTCTGACCAGCAAGGTCAGAGCGGGTGCTCCTTTTCAGGAGAGCGAGGGCCAGTCTGGAGCAATCAGACCAGTGGTGTTGTTTGTAGGTTTTGTCGCCAAGATGGCCGCTAGCCACGTGGCAAGTGGCCAGGATGGCCCGTCGAGTGGCAAAGTGCAAAAGGGCCCCATGCAGATCGTGGAGATGCTGGGGGGCTGATCTTCAGTGCAAATGCTGCTCGGTGGTGGGGATTCTCAGACCCCAAAGCACAGCGTCGAGGGAGCCTCGGGTGCTGCGCAGTCAGCTTTCTCTGGAGTCTTTCAAGAGGTCAGGTCCCACGTCTCTCAGTGCCTCCACAGGTCTCTTCTTTTCAGGGATTGTGGATCAGACTCTGAGATGTCTGGGAATGAGGTCTTGTTGGGCTCTGGGCTTGGGTACCGGCGGGAGGCGGCGGCAAAGCAGATGTCGAGTTGCTGGATGGTGCCTGTATTCACAGGGTGGTCCCTCCTTGGCCACAAGGGAGATGCTCTTCAGTCTTCTGTGCAGCAGAATGTCGAAGTCCAGTTTTCTTCTTAGTTTCAAGTCGAGTTCAGGATGATCTGAAGTCTTAGGACACAGCTCTCCTACTCTTATTCCAAATCTGGGGGCCGGATCACCTGCTAGGTCCCTCCTCTGGGTGGGACCGGGAAGGGGGGTGGTTACACCCCCTTTCCTTTGTCCAGCTCCGCGCCAGGACTGGGGCTGGAAAGCCCCATCACCGGTTCGGACTGGCTTATGCACAGGGACACCTCGTGTGCCCCAGGCATGTCTCTTTCTATTCAGCCCTGTCCTACCCAATACACAAAATCCTGTCTGGGGTGGTGCTCGCACCTCCCAATGCAGGAAACCCTTTGTCCAAGCCTCCCTCGCTGGAAGGACTCCCAGCAGCAGGAGGTCAGACTTGTGTCTGTGGTGGCAGCATCCATTTTGTGATGCTGAGGCTCTAGTTTAACTTTAACCGGGGTTCAGGTTATGTACATGTCGTGTCCCTCTAGAAGGATGGAATGCTACCCCGTCGCCAGAACTGGCGAGGGGGTAGTATCCCAATTCGTATGACACCTTACTCGACATGTTTTGATGAAGCCAAACCAAAGTTAGCAAGTAACCGCAAGGATTATAATGCACTTAAGAGTATATGGTATGGCAATATCCCGGAACAGCTAAGGAAGTTGTTCCCGACAGCTGCAGACAGGCTCAGCTCATGCCAGAGCACCATCTCACATGAAACCAAGCACTCTGCCTCCAGGATTGTAGAGGCCTTCCATAGGAGTGGCTTATAGGTTAACATGTGTCCAGTTAGGTTAGATATAGGTATACTATATCTAAGTAAGAGGTGATTACACCAACTTACCCCAGCTGATTGATCAGCCAGTTGTGTCAAATATGGAGGCCAGGCCAGGGGTGGCACAATACATGCTGCAGCCCCTTGTAGGCCTTGGATACACCTATGCCCTGGGTACCTGGGGTACACTGTTACAGGGGCCTATAAGGTGAACCAGTTCCAATTGGTAATGCATTTAGAGTGCATTGGCATTAATTTAGAGAGAGAACAGCAGGCTGTGGGTCTGATTAGCAGGCCCACAGCCACATTAAGTCATAAACCAGTGAAGCAAAAAGCAATAATTTGGGGTGACCATAGTATAGCAGACTCTACTCTCCTACACCACCCCCCCCCCAAACGCAGGGACATTAGACTAACCTTGACCAGTTGTATCTTCATGTTCTAAGGGGAAGTACCTGGAGAGAGCATCTGCATTACCATGGTCAGTCCCTGGGCGGTGCTCCACTCTAAAGTCCATCCCCTGTAGGGAAATGGACCACCTGAGCAGTTTGGGTTTTTACCCTTCATCTGATTAAGCCATAAGAGGGGCTTATGGTCGGTCTGAATCTTGAAGTGAGTGCCAAACAAGTATGGTCTCAACTTCTTCAGGGCCCACACCACAGCAAAGGCCTCCCTCTCAATAGCTGACCAACGTTTTTCTCTGGGGGTCAGCCTTCTGCTAATAAAAGCAGCGGGCTGGTCTTGACCATCTACATTAAGTTTTGAAAGCACAGCTCCCACTCCCAACTCAAAAGCATCTGTTTCGACAATGAACTCTCTTGAGTAGTCAGGACTCTTCAGGATAGGTGCAGAGCACATGGCCTTCTTCAGGTCATCAAATGCCTTTTGACAGTTTACTGTCCACTGAACCTTTTTGGGCATCTTCTTGGATGTCAGATGATTAAGAGGAGTCACAATGGGCCCATAGTTCTTAACAAACTTCCTGTAGTACCCAGTCAGGCCCAAGAAGCTCTGACCTGAGTCTGGGTAGTTGGAGGGGACCAGTCCTTTATGGTCTGGATCTTACTCTCCAGGGGTTGAACTTGGCCTCCACCTACAAGGTGGCCTAAGTACACAACTTTACTCTGCCCTATCTGGCACTTTGTGGCCTTGATAGTGAGGCCTGCCTTTTGCAGAGCCTCTAGCTCTTCCTTCAGGTGGACCAGGTGATCCTCCCAGGTGGAGCTGAAGACAGCAATATCATCCAGATATGCTGCGCAAAAGTCATCCAACCCAGTAAGGACTTGATTTACCAACCTTTGGAAGGTGGCAGGTGCATTTTTCAAACCAAAGAGCATCACCACAAATTGGTAATGACCTCCTGGGGTAGAAAATGCCATTTTGGCTTTGGATTCCTCAGCTAACCTGATTTGCCAATAGCCAGCTGTCAGATCAAATGTGCTCAAATATTTGGCAGTAGCCAACTTGTCTATGAGCTCATCTGCCCTTGGAATAGGGTGTGCATCTGTCCTGGTGGCAGCATTGAGTCCTCTGTAATCAACACAGAACCTCATCTCTCTCTTGCCATCTTTGGTGTGAGGTTTGGGGACCAGAACCACTGGGCTAGCCCAGGGGCTCTCTGAAGGCTCAATAACACCTAATTCCAGCATCTTTTGCACCTCAATCTTTATACAGTCCCTGACATGGTCAGGTTGCCTGTAAATTTGTTTTTCACAGGAAGACTGTCACCAGTGTCCACCACATGGGTATACCAGTTAGTCTGACTGGGTGTCAATGAGAACATATGTCTATATGACTGTAAAACTTGTCTGCAGTCATTTTGCTGATGTTCAGTGAGGCTGCCATCTAAGGCCACACCATCAATTGAGCCATCTTCAGGGTTCTGAGTTAACAGGTCTGGGAGAGGGTCACTCTCTTCCTCCTGCCCTTCATCTGTAGCCATGAGCAAGCCCATGTCTGCCCTGTCAACATATGCCTACAATCTGTTGACATGGAGCACCCTGTGGGGGCTCCTGGGAGTTCCTAGGTCCACCAAGTAGGTAACATCTCCCTTCTTTTCAACAATTGTATGGGGTCCAGACCATTTGTCTTGGAGTGCTGCTGGGGCCACTGGCTCCAACACCCATACCTTCTGTCCAGGCTGGTACTCAGTCAGGACAGCCTTTTGGTCATGCCAAGCTTTTTGTAATTCTTGGCTAGCCTCAAGGTTTTTGGAGACCTCCATATACTCAGCCATCCTGGAGCGGAGACCAAGTACATAGTCCACTATGTCTTGCTTGGGCTTTCTGAGAGGTAACTCCAATCCTTCCCTCACCAAACATAGGGGTCCTCTTACAGGGTGCCCAAACAACAATTCAAAGGGGCTGAAGCCAACCCCTTTTGTGGGACCTCTCTGTAAGCAAACAGAAGGCAGGGTAGAAGGATGTCCCATCTTCGCCTGCGCTTTTCTGGTAATCCTTTGATCATACCCTTTAGGGTCTTGTAGAACCTTTCAACAAGCCCATGGCATTGTGGATGATAAGGAGTGGTGAACTTGTAGTTGACACCACATTCCTTCCACATAGCTGTTAAGTATCCTGACATGAAGTTGGCATCTCTATCAGATACTACCTCCTTAGGAAACCCCACTCTGGAGAAAACTCAAAGTAAGGCCCTGGCCACAACAGGAGCTGTTGTGGTCCTAAGGGGAATTGCCTCTAGGTACCTGGTGGCATGGTCCACCACCACCAGTATGAATCTGTGCCCAGATGCTGTAGGGGGATCCATTCGACCTACAATATCAATCCCCACTCTTTTAAAGGGAACCCCCACCACAGGTAATGGTATCAGGGGGCCCTTTGTTGTGCCACCTGCTTTACCACTGGCTTGGCAGGTTACACAGGAGCGACAAAACTCCTTGGTGTCTTCAGACATGTGAGGCCAGTGAAAGTGAGGGACAAGCCTGTCCCAAGTCTTATTCTGGCCTAGGTGTCCTGCTAAAGGAATATCATGGGCCAAGGTTAGAAGGAAGCCCCTAAATTGCAGAGGTATAACCAACCTCCTGGTTGTACCAGGCTTGGGGTCTCTACCCTCTGAATAAAGGAGCCCATCATCCCAATATACTTTATGGGTACCTTGAGCATTCCCAGCAGCCTCAGCAGCAGCCTGCTGTCTGAGGGGTTCAAGAGAAGGACAGGTTAACTGAGCCTGCCCCAAGTCTGCCCTTGAAGGTCCCCATGTCCCCAGAAACTCAACCTGATCAGGTTCAAGTTCTTCAGGGACAGTTCCTTCAGGGGTCTCAAGATCATCTTTCTGTGAAGGCTGATCCTCACTTGTAAGCAGCTGGGAAGGCACAGCCTTTACCCTCCTGTTCTTCTTCTTGGAAGGTGCTTGGTCCATTGTTCCAGGATCCAAGACCTGAGGTTCAGAGAGGCACTTTTTGGCCTGTGACCTGGTCACAGCAAGGACATGTGATGATATCCCTAACATCTCTGCATGAGTCCTGTACTCAACGTCTGACCATAGAGAGCTCTCCAGGTCATTGCCCAACAAACATTCAACTGGGAGATCATCACTAACCACAACTCTTTTTAGGCCAGTTGCCCCTCCCCAGGAGAAATTTACAATTGCCACACTATGTGTAGTAGTGACATTGCTGGCATTGGTCACCAGGTAAGTATCACCTGGTATGTATTGTCCAGGGTCCACAAAGCTAGGTGTCACCATAGTGACACTGGCACATGTGTACCTGTATGCTTGAGCCACTTTTTCATTAATCAAAGGTGTCTGTCTGTACTTGCCCAGATTACTGTGGCTTATAGTAGGGGGCAAATCTATGTCCCCATCACAAATCAGAACAGCCTGTGTAGGGGTTCTGACTAGGCCAGACTCTCCCTCAGTTCCCAAGGTGATACCCACTACCCCCTTAGTTTGTGGACCAACACTGCTGACTGCACTAGTGGGTGCAGGTGCCTTAGGGGCTACAGTGTTGGGGGCTCCACCCTTTTTACACTCACTTGTCCAGTGAGAGGTGTTTTTACATGTACTACACCAGGGTTTTCCTTGACCTTCTTTCTTCTTCTTCTGTGAAGTTTGGAACCCACCCTCAGTATTAGTTTGGGGCCCTGTTGAAGACTTCCGGTCTTGAGCTTTCTGCTCCCCACCCTTCTGGTCTGTTTTCTTTTGGTCACCACCCTGGTTCTGGTTCTGGTTCTTTTTCTTAACTCTGGTTCTAACCCATTTGTCTGCCCTCTTTCCCAATTCTTGGGGAGAGGTCAGATCTGAGTCAACCAAACGTTAATGCAACTGCTGGTTCTGACAATTATTTAAAATGTGTTCTCTCATAAGCAAATTGTACAATCCTTCATAGTCTGGAACCTTACTTCCCAGCACCATCCCTCCAGAGCCTCAGTGGCACATTCAACAAATTCAGACCAGTCCTGAGTCTGTGTCTTCTGGGTCTCTCTGAACATTAACCTGTACTGTTCAGTGGTTAAGCCTAACCCATCAATCAGAGCACTCTTCAGGACCAGGTAGTTTCTAGAATCCCCATCACTAACTGTGAGGAGTCTGTCTCGGCCTCTACCTTCAAAGGAGAACCACAAGATTGCTACCCACTGCTCCTGAGGGATCTGCTGTACTCTGCAGGCTCTCTCAAGTGCAGTCATCCATTTGTGGATATCATCCCCAGCTTTGTAGGGGGCACAATCTTACTCAGGTTTCTATTGTCATAGGACCTGTCTTTATCCTTAGGGACAATGCTGCCACCAGTGGCTCCTAATCCACTCTCTCTAGGCTGTCTTTCTCTAGCAAGTTTCTCTTGGGCCAGGACAACTTCAAGTTCACGCTTCTGGATCCAAAGCTCAGCCTCTCTCATATTGGCCTCATGTTCCCTTCTCTGAGGGCTAGTCATCCCCCTTCTGGAGTGACCATGAGAACAACTAGAAGCTTGGGAAGTATTGGATTCACCTGAGTGATTCCTCCTCCTCCTTTGCTCCTGGTTAAGTCCACTTGGGGGTCTGAATGGGTTTAACCCTGACTCAGTCCCAAATAGGCTTAAGTTAGCCTGGCTAAGCCCTCTGGTGGGCACCTGACTATTTCTGCCATCATCAGAATCACTGCTCTCCCCTTTTGTCTCTTCTTCTTCCTCCTCCTCCTCAGGCTGAGTATCTCCAGTGACTTGGTCAGTATTATCATCTTCAGTGGGAGAGCCTCCTTCAACATTCCCTGTGGGGTCTGCTTTAGAGGTCTTTAGAGCATCAGACTGGTCTAAAAGCTCTCTGAGGTGGTCTGCTGTAGGGGTCGGACCAGTTTTGATACCTCTTAAGGTACAAAGCTGCCTTAGTTCTTTAAAGTTGAACATAGCAAATTTGGATGGTGCCTTTGGGGGGTCACTCTCAACAGGGGCAGGTCCAGTGGACCCCTCTGCTCCAGACTAAGCATGGGCGAATTTTGCGAATCTGGCGTTTGCGAATTTGCGTATTTGCGAACTCTGCGAAATCTGTTTTTATAGTGTTCGCAAGGGTTTCTGCCAGTTCGCGAGGATTTTGTGCCAGTGCGCGATCGCGAACTTACTTGTCGGCACGCAACGGTCGCGACTATTTTGTTTCTACGTCTGGTTCATCATCACAGGTTCACAGCACCCTCTGTTTCAACACTGCCACCCTCTGTTTCACCCATGCCACCCTCTGGTACATCAATGCCACCCTCTGGTTCATCATCATCACTGTAGATTATGGGGGGAAAAAGCAAGCACACCTGCCCTGCTTCAACTGACATGAATTAATTTGGGGTTGATTTATTATTGTGTCACTGTTTTAAAATTCCAGTCTGGCACCTGCTTCCTTATCTGTAATTTGCTTTCTGTTGCAGTGCAATTTTTTTTTCCAGGACCTTTGTGGCCTACTTGTAGCTATTCTATGATCCGGCTGTGAGGGTCAGAGCAGGGTCATACAATTGTTGCAACTAGCAACTGAACTCTGGAGGGGCCCCAGTCAGGAAGCACTACAGGGAATGGTTACTAATGATGAATTTGAACTTTTGCACCTGCTGCAGAGTGCTTTCAGTTTAGCAAAACTCGTTTTTCTGCAGAACAGCAAATGTAATTCCCCAAACAAACTTACTTGTGAAAGTTTATTTCTAATCCAAAAGTGATCCAAAGAAAGTCAAAAGGCCTGAAATCCAAAAAAGGGCAGACAAATGTCAACCTGAGGAGTTATTCTGATAAAAATCATCATTTTCAGAAGGTCTATGCTGCTTGCTAGTGGATTTCTTATGCAGAATTGCAAATTTTGTAATTTCACGAGTGCAAGATTGTTGCTGCCCGCCGCACCTACATGTTCGCAATTGCGAACTTACACTGCACGCCGCAAAATTGTATCACCAAGAAAAAAAAAATCCGCTGCGTGCGAATTTGCAGATTTTCGGTAAATTCGCGAGCGTTCGCGGATCGCGAATTTACCGAAAATCCGCAAAATCCGCGAGCGTAATGGATTTTTCGCCCATGCTTACTCCAGACATTGCTCTAGTGTGGGTGGATATGTTGCAATCTACCTACACTGGTGTTTACCTACTAAACCTATCTAGTAGTTGTAGTCAGGGTGTGCTACTCCCTATCCTCTACAACAACTAAGTTCAGTAGAACTTACGTATACTAGTCTTGTTTTAATATGTACCTAGCAGGTACCTGTATGATCTTTCAAATGATATTTTCAAAGATTGTAATGGTAAAACAACAGCAAGCTCAAATCCCAACCACTGCTCACCAATGTGAGAAGTTGGCCTGGTATATGATGCTCACTAGTTCTAGTGATCACCTTGTACCATGCCAAGCAACCCTTATGATGATTGGTTGTAATTCAACCTTATAGACCAGCTATCTTAGTAGCGTGGACAAAGCAGTCTTAGGCTAAACTCTGTAAAGGCATGTGAAGCAAGCTGTTTTACCATACACAATCCCCTTGAATACCAAATGAAAGGACACCACACAGATATATATTGAAAATATATATATATTTATTTACTACAAATATCCCCTATACTCTTTGAGCACAGAAGCAAATGCGTTAAAACAAAACATAGTTTAAATATATAAAAGTTGCACAATATGGATGAGCCCTAGGGGCCACCTAAACCATATACTAAAATAGTGGTATAAGAACCACCAATCGAAAAGGAAGTAGGCCTAGGGCCTGGGGAATCGCTGGAGCTGTTCGGGACTAACAGTGAAGAAGTCGGGAAAGGCCCGCGGGACTCGGGTGCAGCGCTTAAAGCACACGCATGCACCAATGCAATGTCAATGGTGCGTGAAAGTTATAAAGTTACTGTTAAGGGAACCTTCCGACTGACCTAGAAGGACGAAACTTTAGACATATACACTAGAGGTGTGTACCAGTGCAGGAGCACCGGCGTTGCTGAGTTACCTCACCCACAGGAAGCGGGTGCATAGGTGCGAAGTAGTGTCGGGTTTCGTCACGCAGGTCGATGGTGCCTGAAGATGAAGATGGTGCAGGCGGGTCGTTGAGGAGAGTTCCGGTCGATCCAAGGGTGGATCTGAAGAGGTGAAGACCTGAAAGCAGAGGGGACAATGTTCAAAGTCACTAGCCAGTGACTACCGTGGAACCAGGATGGAACCAGGCGATGTCGGGTGCAAACAGGCGAAGAGGTGAAGATTGTCTCTGCAGCCACGTGGACACGAAGAGGTCGAGGACGTCCAGGCATTGGTCACAAGCTGTCCCACAAAGGCTCTAGCTGATGGCGGTGTCAGCTTCTTAATCGGAGCAAACAGTCCTTGGCTAATGCAAGCCACGCAGGAATGGTTGCAAGCTTCTCACTCGGACCAGCAAGGTCAGAGCGGGTGCTCCTTTTCAGGGGAGCGAGGGCCAGTCTGGAGCAACCAGACCAGTGGTGTTGTTTGTAGGTTTCGTTGCCAAGATGGCCGCCAGCCACGTGGCAAGTGACCAGGATGGTGCGTCGAGTGGCAAAGTGCAAAAAGGCCCCATGCAGATTGTGGAGATGCTGGGGGGCTGATCTTCGGTGCAAATGCTGCTCGGTGGTGGGGCTTCTCAAACCCCAAAGCACAGCGTCGAGGGTGCCTCGGGTGCTGCGCAGTCAGCTTTCTCTGGAGTCTTTCAAGAGGTCCGGTCCCACGTCTCTCGGTGCCTCCACAGGTCTCTTCTTTTCAGGGACTGTGGATCGGACTCTGAGATGTCTGGGAATCAGGTCTTGTTGGGCTCTGGGCTTGGGTACCAGCGGGAGGCGGCGGCAAAGCAGTCATCGAGTTGCTGGATTTTTCCTGTATTCACAGGGTGGTCACTCCTTGGCCACAAGGGAGATGCTCTTCAGTCTTCTGTGCAGCATAATGTCGAAGTCCAGTTTTCTTCTTAGTTTCAAGTCGCGTTCAGGATGACCTGAAGTCTTAGGACACAGCTCTCCTACTCTTATTCCAAATCTGGGGGCCGGATCACCTGCTAGGTCCCTCCTCTGGGTGGGACCAGGAAGGGGGTGGTTACACCCCCTTTCCTTTGTCCAGCTCCGCGCCAGGACTGGGCCTGGAAAGCCCCAGCACCGGTTTGGACTGGCTTATGCACAGGGACACAACTGTCAATAAAGTTTTCCCCTTTGGGTGAACTTAAAAGCAAACCACAATATTTATACAAGATACAAAGACAATTGACCTACATTCACAAATGTGGAGCAAAAAATATAAAACATGCAATAGTCATACAGAAAAAAATGTACATTTTATTTCAGTAAGTTAAAAACCAGATTTTAGTAAACACATTCTAATACATCAGAAATTCATTACACACAAAAATGGGACAATATAAAAGGAAAATAATTCCAATTAAAAAGGAGAAAAAGGACACCAATATTCAATGGTTCGATAAGATATGCTTCATGAAGATATGTCAGATTTCACAATCACATGAGCTTCTTATTTCTATTGCAAAACATTTCTCCAACAAAGTGCATCGACGCGTTTCGGTTATGGCAAACAGATATTCAAGGCCAAAAACCTTCCTCAGGATTAAAATTGATATCCCATTAAAACAATATCTGAAATTAAAAATACATAAAATAAGATATACACCATATGACTATACTACATTACAGCATGTAATTACACAAAGGCTCCTACATTAAGCACTCACAACATAAAGACGGTGGATATTTAATAAAGTTACATTGTTATTAACCATATTAGAAGTGTCAGCCACCAGCACTTGAGGACACTAATTTGTACATACATATATGTTCCTTTATAAATGAATTGTATCAATGATTCATACTTATTGTGCCCAACATTCAATCTGTTGTGGATACGAAAACCATGGGGACTCATTTTTTAACTAATAGAGTCTAAAACCTTGCTCTCTTAGGCATGCATAATATAATGGCAAATTCTTTACCTTGACTAAATTCAAGAAATGTTGCTTACAATCAACAGCATTACAATAAACGGCCACCTTCACAATGTACCTACAAGGGTTGATAAATGGTTAGTGGTGTGTTTCTACATTTCAACATCCACCAAGATAAATTGTTTGTCACATTTTTTTGGGCGGACTATGATTTAGTACATGTCACATCTTATAGCTATTTGTTATATTGTTATGTTATACATATATATGCAGTATACATAATGGCTGTAAAGATGCATACAGATATATTTATAAAGTCTATATTTATACGCACAAGGAAAGGCTTTTAAAGGTAACTAAGACCAGTGATAAAAAACCTCTTGTTAGCTTTATGCTCAAAACAGTTTTGATAAATACGATGTTAGGCTTTAAATTGTTTGACATGGTTTTTAATAAAAATGATCCCAGACATAGTATAGAGTAGGCAGGCTACTAGAAGTTTGAATATATGTATTCAAACATGATAGAATAAACTACTTTTGCCTATAGGTATAGAATAAGAAGCGCTAAGATGGTAAAGACTTATTCAGGATCTAACAGCCTTTAGACTATAATTGCTTTTTACTGGCTATATATATATATGTTTTTTTAAACACATTAGAATAAGTGTATACAGTCCCTGACGGCATATTCATCAGAACTATCATAACTATTACAGGACTCATTTCTAATGCATTTAAGTCACTAATGGGTTTGTGCCACTTTCTGGCCAATATAACAAATAGCTATAAGATGTGACATGTACTAAATCATAGTCCGCCCAAAAAAATGTGACAAACAATTTATCTTGGTGGATGTTGAAATGTAGAAACACACCACTAACCATTTATCAACCCTTGTAGGTACATTGTGAAGGTGGCCGTTTATTGTAATGCTGTTGATTGTAAGCAACATTTCTTGAATTTAGTCAAGGTAAAGAATTTGCCATTATATTATGCATGCCTAAGAGAGCAAGGTTTTAGACTCTATTAGTTAAAAAATGAGTCCCCATGGTTTTCGTATCCACAACAGATTGAATGTTGGGCACAATAAGTATGAATCATTGATACAATTCATTTATAAAGGAACATATATGTATGTACAAATTAGTGTCCTCAAGTGCTGGTGGCTGACACTTCTAATATGGTTAATAACAATGTAACTTTATTAAATATCCACCGTCTTTATGTTGTGAGTGCTTAATGTAGGAGCCTTTGTGTAATTACATGCTGTAATGTAGTATAGTCATATGGTGTATATCTTATTTTATGTATTTTTAATTTCAGATATTGTTTTAATGGGATATCAATTTTAATCCTGAGGAAGGTTTTTGGCCTTGAATATCTGTTTGCCATAACCGAAACGCGTCGATGCACTTTGTTGGAGAAATGTTTTGCAATAGAAATAAGAAGCTCATGTGATTGTGAAATCTGACATATCTTCATGAAGCATATCTTATCGAACCATTGAATATTGGTGTCCTTTTTCTCCTTTTTAATTGGAATTATTTTCCTTTTATATTGTCCCATTTTTGTGTGTAATGAATTTCTGATGTATTAGAATGTGTTTACTAAAATCTGGTTTTTAACTTACTGAAATAAAATGTACATTTTTTTCTGTATGACTATTGCATGTTTTATATTTTTTGCTCCACATTTGTGAATGTAGGTCAATTGTCTTTGTATCTTGTATAAATATTGTGGTTTGCTTTTAAGTTCACCCAAAGGGGAAAACTTTATTGACAGTTGTGTCTTTTGGTACCCTACCCCTTTGGTTTGTTTGGGTCCCTCTCTTTTGTTAGAGTTATGCACAGGGACACCTCGTGTGCCCCAGGCATGTCTCTTTCTATTCAGCCCTGTCCTACCCAATACACAAAATCCTGTCTGGGGTGGTGCTCGCACCTCCCAAGGCAGAAAACCCTTTGTCCAAGCCTCCCTCGCTGGAATGACTCCCAGCAGCAAGATGTCAGACTTGTGTCTGTGGTGGCAGCATCCATTTTGTGATGCTGAGGCTCTAGTTTAACTTTAACCGGGGTTCAGGTTATGTACATGTCGTGTCCCTCTAGAAGGGTGGAATGCTACCCCTGTCACCAGAACTGGCGAGGAGGTAGTATCCCAATTCATATGACACCTTACTCGACATGTTTTGATAAAGCCAAACCAAAGATAGCAAGTAACCGCGAGGATTATAATGCAGTTAAGAGTATATGGTATGGCAATATCCCGGAACAGCTAAGGGAGTTGTTCCCGACAGCTGCAGACAGGCTCAGCTCATGCCAGAGCACCATCTCACATGAAACCAAGCACTCTGCCTCCAGGATTGTAGAGGCCTTCCATAGGAGTGGCTTATAGGTTAACATGTGTCCAGTTAGGTTAGATATAGGTATACTATATCTAAGTAAGAGGTGATTACACCAACTTACCCCAGCTGATTGTTCTTCCAGTTGTGTCAAATATGGAGGCCAGGCCAGGGGTGGGAGAATACATGCTGCAGCCCCTGGTAGGCCTTGGATACACCTATGCCCTGGGTACCTGGGGTACACTGTTACAGGGGCCTATAAGGTGAACCAGTTCCAATTCGTAATGCACCTAGAGTGCATTGGCATTAATTTAGAGAGAGAGCAGCAGGCTGTGGGTCTGATTAGCAGGCCTACAGCCACATTAAGTCATAAACCAGTGAAGCAAAAAGCAAAAATTTGGGGTGACCATAGGATAGCAGACCCTACTCTCCTACAAACAGTCCATTAAAAATGATTTAGGGCAAGCTATCCTATGCTTATCAATGAACTGGGCAGTGGCCAAAATTGCTTCTTTGAGAGGGATATTACTTTAGAGGGACTCAATGTCCATCGTCATTAGTATATCTCTATTAGAGTTGAACAAAAGGTTTTCAACTTTATTGATCATATCACCTGTATCTTTGATGTAAGATCTAATTTTAGGGATATGTGGCCTAAGATGAAAGTCGACAAATTTCGACAATAGTTCTGGGATGCTTCCGATAGTAGACACAATAGGTCTATAAGGGGGGTCAACTAAGTTTTTGTGTATCTTCGGTAAACCGTAGATACAGGCAGTCTTGCCTTTATTCGCGTTTAAAAAATCATGCTCTTTATTATTATTATTATTATTATTATATGAAATTTGTAATGCGCTCAGCTTACCCGGGGGCATCCCGGCGCAACAGACCAAAGAAGGAGGAACTCGATAACTCACTACTGTGGAAACAAGTAGGTTTTAAGAAGTTTCCTAAATACTAGGATCTTGTGCTCTGAGCGAGTCTTAAGGGGCAGAGAATTCCACAGAGATGCCACCTGTACCGAGAAGCGCCTGCCCCCAGTCCGAGCTCTCCTGACTCTCGCAGATTGCAAAAGATGTTGCTGGTCTGAGCGCAAAAGGCGGGGAGGTTTATAAGGATGGGCCATATTAAAAAGGATGGGGGGGCCTTTGCCATGGAGAATTTTATGGGCCGTAGACAACGCCTTGAATTTCACCCGCTCCTTAACAGGGAGCCAGTGAAGTGCTTTCAGGGCCGGGGCAGCAGACTGCCTTCTAGGGATCTCCATCAAAACTCTGGCAGCTGCATTTTGCACCTGTTGGAGGGTTTTAAAGGTGGCTTCAGGGGCACCAAGAAACAGGGCATTACCAAAGTCAAGCCTAGAAAGGATTAAGCCACGCATCAAAAGCTTCTTAGCTGGATCCGGAAGCAGTGGGAGAACCTTTCGGGCTGACTTCAGTAGACCGAAGCAAACCCCCGCGGTCTTTCTGGCGTGGGTCCTAAAGGACAGATCTTCCTCCAACCATACTCCCAAGGACTTGATCTCCTTCTTGGGAGATGGAGGGTCGCCAAGAGACCGGGGCCAACAGCTGGTAATGATGGAGGGACTGGTGTTACCCAAGAGCATCAGCTCAGTTTTACCTCCATTGAGCTTCAGAGCTGAGTTGGACATCCATTGATAGACATTAGCCAGGCAGTCATGCAACAAGTTGGGTTGTTCCGCCAGCTGAGTGAGGCCCACCACCAGCTGAGTATCATCAGCATAGCTGATGATCTTCAGCCCCGAGGGGGCTACCACTCTTTCAAGTGGAGTCATATATGCATTGAACAAAGTAGGGCTCAACGATGAGCCCTGAGGGACTCCACATTGAAGAGGGAATAGGGAAGACTGTTCTGCCTCTTCCCAGACTTGGTAGAAACGGTTGGAGAGAAAAGATCCCAACCATTTCAGGGCCGTCCCTGAGACACCTACCTCTGACAGGCGTTGGAGGAGCACCTGATGACTCACGGTGTCAAAGGCAGCACTCAAGTCCAGGAGGATCACTGCCACTGATCCTCCAGCATCAAGAGTGCTCCTTGCTTCCTCCACTACCGCCAGCAGGGCTGTGTCCGTTCCTTGGCCGGGACGGAAACCAGTCTGGGAGTCTCCCAACAGGTGGTTGGACTCAAGATAGTGAGAGAGCTGACGGTTAACCAGCTTCTCTGCGATTTTAGAAAACCCCGGCAGAAGCGAGATAGGCCTGAAGTTGGTCAGATTGGCGGGATCCAGGCCTGGTTTTTTTAATAGGGCTTTTACTACTGCCTTTTTCCATCTCTGAGGGACTATACCATGAGAGAGAGAGAGGTTGACAAGGTCAGTAAGAGGAGCTGACAGAGTATTAGCCACAAGTTTAAGATGTTTCATAGGCACTGGGTCACTCGGAGATCCACTCTTCATCTCCACCAAGACCTTTGTAACCTCCTCCTCCGAGAAGGGGCCAAAAGAGACAAGTTCGGTCGGGCAGCTTATAGGACCAGTAGCCGGCTCAGAGATTTGAGGCATAGCGGGCAGAGAGGATAGGATTGTATCTATTTTAGAATGGAAGAAACTAGCCAGTTCTTCACATTTATCTTTAGGATTGACGTGCACGACTGGCGGGACTGGGGCTTTGAGGAGTTCTTTAAAAATTTTAAAGGATTCTCTTGGAGAGTTACTTGCCCTCTCAATCTTATCACTAAAGAAAATCCTTTTGACATCTTTCAGTGCACTTTTGTATTTTCTCATCTCTCTTTTATAATTAGCCCGGCTTTCTTCCGTCTGCTCTCTCCTCCAGGCACGTTCAAGCCTTTTGCAGGAAGTTCTGCAACTCCTGAGTTCCGGAGTATACCAGGGGGCAGAAGCAGTTCTTCTCTCCCTTGATTAGAGCTTCTTTTGTTAAGTATTGAATTCTCTTCAGGGTAAGTTTAGAAGGGTCAGTCATGATTCAGTTAGTCAGAATAAGTTGAACTGTCGTTCAACATAGAATTTATTTTAGATTCATATTTATCAACATCAATAACGACAATTCCGCCGCCTTTGTCACATCCTTTAATCACAAGATTCCTATTGTCAGATAGTGTTTTTAATGCCTGTGCTTCACTTTTGTAGAGGTTATATAAGGGTTTAGGTATAAAGGGAAGATTTCTCGCTAATTTCTGTAGGACAACTAATTCAAACGCTGCCACTTCAGGGCCAACCTGATCTAAGGAAGGACTAAAAGTGGAGGGAAGTGCTAACTGTTTAGGCGTAATGTTTTGAGAGTCTAACTCTTCATTTGACTGGAAAAAGTTCCTTAAACGAATCTTTCAAAAAAAGGAAATAATATCTTGATGGAGCTCAAACACATTTGTGGTGAATGAGGTACATATGACAATCCTTTAGAAAGTAATGTTTCACTATGTGTGACCAATTCAGAGGAGGTAAGGTTGAAAATGGGGATTACATCCCCTGTCCCCAATATTGTCGATTCCGAGTTTCTCTGATAAATTGGGGTTCTTGATGTTGAGGTTGGTGATGATTGGGTTGAAAATTCCCCCTGTTCTGACTCAGGAATCTCATTTGAGGACGTCCTCTGCGGGGCCCGCGGTTGGATAAAAAAGATTGTTGTGGGCGAGGTCCAGGGTATGAATTGAAAGGACCTTCAGATTTGTAGTAAATATTAGGGCCTTCCCCCTCTGAATCAGAGGTATCAGTAAAATTATTGACCCTTTGGGGTGCAATCCTAGTTTCATCCACATAGTGGTTCAGCTTATAAAAATCCTGTTTTAAGTAGGGATACGTATTCTCTACCGAATAGAAACGTTTATCTTTGGACAACTTGTCATTTTTACGCTTGCTCAGATAGTTGCTAAAAGATTTAAGTTCTTTATTGCACTCCTCTATTATTTTAATAGCATCTTCTACTCAATTTATCTGTTTTAATTTTTCCTCTAGTTCGTCTATCTCAGTTTTAATAGTAGCCGCTAACTCTTTCGCGGTTTCTACAATTAAAATAATTAAGTAACTGGAGCATCTATTTGCTATTAAGCTCCATTTTTCAAGGAACGGTCTATGGTGTACGAATAAACCTGGTATGTTCCGTACCCGTAATCCTATGGGGATGATACCGGATCTTAAGTAGGCTAGCATGAATTCGCCATGCGCCTTCATGCGTTTAAGTTTTTTCTTGAGTTCTAATAGTTTCCTACTGTCATCACTATTATGATTATTTGGACCACTATTACTAAATTATGTAGTGGTACCTACCAGAAGGGCGAACTCTTCATCTGTAAACCCAAAGGTCTTTAAATGGGCCATGAACACCTGGGACAAGGTAAAGAAACTGGTTAATAAACTGAACAGTTGGGGAACGAATACACAATGAATACTCAGATTCACAAACTATCAAGAAATTCACTTAATGAAAATAGCAAAACCCTGCACAAACAAGCTGTGTGTAAATAGATTCGAGGAAAACACGGGCCCCCTGAGCAAAGAATAACTGAAATCCTAGGACAGGGAATTCACTTATGTGTGTAACATCCTAGGCATTTCGAAAATAATGAACACAGTAACAAGGGACTCAGGGAAAACACTCAGGAATCAAAAAAGTTTTATAAAAACACAAGTTTTTTAATAGACTCTTCATATGCAGTAAATTGTTTCATTTAAAAAAGAGACAAGACACCTTTATAGACAAGAATTCAAGTAAAAATTAAAACCGTTGTTTGAAAAAAACAACTACAGAACACAATTAATATAATAAAAATGAGTCAGTTGGTGGCATTTTGTATACTCGACGCGCGTTTCGGCGTACAAAGCGAGTTATCTCTGTGATCGCCGTGTGATTCTCTGTCTAACGGTTTTCTTATCACTAAAACGAGGTGTCATCTTAATATTGACTTCTCGTTTTTTCATTATATTTAGATCTGTCAAGTGTCGTATCCTGTATCGGCATTAATGTGTATCAGTTTGGACAGAAGACGTTGGGATTTTAATATTTGCATTTCCGTATGACACGTCTGAATATTTTGTTACAAGGTGAGCGGCGTGATTACATTGTAGCTTGGCTCATTGGACAGACACGGTTAGCTTAGCCTATCTGCGGTCATTTAAATGGGTTATTATTTTAATACTACCTTCCTGTGTTTCTCTCTTTGCATGATATGTAGATTCGTCTAGCACTATACCCCGTACCACAGAGACTATTGAATTACTTGGACAGAAAACGCCATAACTCGATCGTACACACCCGGGTAGGACTCGCCTCAACATATTTTATCTTGGTGAGCGGTTGTTACTATAGAAAAGCTGACAAATAAGATCAACATAGCTAATAAACATATGGCTTTTTTCATTATATTTTATATTTAATTTTCTTTATGCAGGAACTTAGACTCTCTTATCTGGAGCTATTACGACTAACTACAGAAAAAGTCTCAAATTAAACGATGGTCGTTCACGCTTACGACACTATACAGGAAATACACCTTGAGTGTGTACCAGTTTTTCTACCCTATTTATGGTGAGTTTTATTGTGTGACCCGCCGGGGACTTGTACAAAGGTGAAAGATGCCTTGACATCTGTCTTGATAGATGATATTGAAACTGAATGTTTTATAATGGTGATTTTTAATATTATTCCTAACAGGTGACTGCCCACTGATAGCTCTATTAGGAAAACAGTCTCTACATCACAAAAACCGAGTGTAAAACACTGCCTATACTGTCCATTTTTAGTAAGTTATCTCCTTGCTTGATTATACCGATAATGTTTGCCTATTTCAATTTTCTGTTCGTTATGTTTTGAACAGCATCTAAAAAGAAGTATTATTAGCTGGATCATATTATGGGGGACTCTCCATTATTATTGGGGATGTGCCCTCCTAGTTGACAACAGTTCCATATCATAGAGATGTTTTTATCCATCAAATTGGATTTCTGCCCCCACCAAGTTCTTGGATGCACATGAATACTCAGATAATTGTCAAGTTGTATTCTGATTAATATTACATCAGATAGGAACCTGGGAACTTCATAGGGAAATATGAATGGAAGATATGTAACGTATTGTTTAGCAATATATTTTTTGATAATGAATGTTGTTTTATTGAATTGAGTATAGTAATTTTTTTACTTACTTGGGTTTTTCATATGTTTCAGAAACAAATAAAATTTGTGGCTCCTGAAGAAGGCGTCCTTTGTACGCCGAAACGCGCTTCGAGTATACAAAATGCCACCAACTGACTAATTTTTATTATATTAATTGTGTTCTGTAGTTGATTTTTTCAAACAACGGTTTTAATTTTTACTTGAATTGTTGTCTATAAAGGTGTCTTGTCTCTTTTTTAAATGAAAAATTTGACTGCATATGAAGAGTATATTAAAAAACTTGTGTTTTTATAAACTTTTTTGATTCCTGAGTGTTTTCCCTGAGTCCCTTGGAATTAATCAGTTTATACATCGAGACTACATTTAATCTGGCAGGGGCTAATCAGTCTGCATGCCCGGCCCAGGGCCATGCAAGATTGGTGTTTGGATCCGACGGCGCTATTCGCGAATTTTCTAGCCGGGGGTCAGCTCGCAGTTGCGGTCATCCTGATTTGGGAGGGACTGCTGCGTATCTCGGTGTCTTTCGGCCGGCTGTCCACTGTGCATATGAGGGCGTTTACCTGGATTTAGTGTGGTGGTGCAGCTTGCGCCACGTGGTGGTGGGGGCCATTTCGGGCCCATCCATGTGCAAAGCCACCAGCCCTGCTGCAGGGTGGGCACTGTTTTTATATGTTTGGGCCGGTTGGCTCAGTGAGTTGTTCAGTGGCGGAAGACTAACACGGTGACCAATAACATGGTGTTAGAATTACCGCATGACTCGCCCTCTATGTCCGAGCCCTGTAATTTTGTTGTGGTGCCGGGCAGACTTTATTCAGCGAGCGGAGCTTTGTAGGGTAAGTAGATGTTTATGTATTATTAGGAATGTTATACGCTGATTGCTCGTGCATGTGGTTACCCGGGGTGCAGTAGGGAATCTACACCACAGGATGACACTGGTCCTCAGTCTTGGTCTTCACGACAGAGCTTGGGTTAGTAGCGTAAGGGGTTCCCGTTTTCTTCTCTACTTTGGCATAGAGAGTCTTACTTTCGCAGTGTTATGCCGTTTTCAGGGGCCCGACGGGAAGTGGTGCTGCAGATCATAGGGACTGTGTCTTGGTTCTCGGGTAACGCTCAAGGAACATCTCGATGGCCAGCTTTGCTCTGCGCAGGCCAGTCTGGAATCACGTTTTAGGGGACACAGGCCTCTTTGTGGCGTGTGATCAATGTTTGCTGACACAGCTTAGAGGCGATTGGCTGTGCTTATAGTGAGCCTCAAAACAAACCCCCTTGTTGCGTGTGCACACCAGGCCATGCTTTTGAGGCGGGTGTGGGGGCCTCGTGGCCAGGCACTTGAGGGCACTCCGGCACAGGCTCTCTGCCCTCCTTGGTCATACAGCTAGGTGCCGCATAGAGTCCATGTTAGCTCAGGGTCACTGCGCTCTGTCCGTAGGCCAATAGGGTTGTTGGCCTGGGCTGCGTCCTCCATGGGCGTCGGGTCTTGTCCTGCCCGTAGTTGGCATCAGGTCCACGGAGGGCACAAAGGGATTTTTGGGGATCTTTCCGCATTGGTAGGTACGAACTATCTTCCTATGGGTAGTGCCAGCATCCCTATGATTGTGGTAGGAAGTTGTTGGTCTTTTTGTGGAGTTTTAGTTTATGCCCTCAGATGGGTTCAAAGGACACTGTGGAGTACGTAACAGGTTTCCCTGAGACAAAGGCACTTATCTCATTAAGGCATGAGTATACTTTACCAAAGCTAATTTTAGTGCTGGACGGGTTCTTGGAGCGGGCGACAAAGGTTGTAAGAGCGATAGTGACGCTAGATTGAGTGGGTTCATCCCTGTTTATGTATGGCATGTTCCTTTGTGCTGAGTCTTGGGAAATTGTTCTTCCACGAAGCTCCGGTTCGCCGTAGCACCGCTCTGTATTGAGCCCCTCCACTGTCAAGGTCGGCGCTGGTAACTTTGACTCACGAGTTTTGCAGTAAGGCACGGCACAGGCTGCATGCATTATTGTTGACAAATGTGCAATGGGGAGGTGCCACAGTGCTCGGGATATGTTCATCTAGTATTTGGAGAGCACCCAGTCGTTGCCTATGTTTGTCTGCGAGGAAGGATCGGTATTGGGAGGATTTGGTAAGGCTTTCTACTTTTATTAGGGACTGAGTGGACTATTTTGCAAGGTGTTATTTCCGTAGTATAGTGTACTGTCATGGGCCCACGTTTTACCCCGGGGCCGGCATCTCGCAGCCTCCAGTGGCAGTGGCAGTCCAGCTCTCATGGGTGTTGGGGCTCGTGGGATGGGCTACAAAGTGTGTGCCAACCCGGCCACTCCGGCCTTGGCGGCCAAACAGTAGTGAGGTTGATTTAGATGTATAACTGAATTGAGTGCAGGTAACTTGATTATCCTGGGTAGGATTAGTTGTAATAGTTACAATGAACATTCATATACTTAACTGGACATACCAACATTTAACATTAAAGCAACAACAAATAGACATGTGTATAGGCAAAAAAACGAATTTTATCAAAATTGAATCATCAAGGGAAAAATACAAAGCATAAAGAATGTGCAAAACAGGAATACAGGATAAATGTCACAAAGCAAATCAAAAATCACTGTAAAGCCTGTTGGCGGCCTATCCAAAATGAAGATTTTAAGGAATTTTCTTTGGATAAAGCTGATAGTCGACGTTTCGGTCTTTATGGGTTACTCTGCAAGACCATCATCAGGACAGTGGGTAAATAATTGTAAATCCCTAATAAAAATAGAATAGAACAATATAACTATGACATAATAACTCAATTATACATTCAATATTGCGCTATACACATATATACAAACAAAAAGCATCTGATCTAGCTAAAATATAGTCATTATAATATATGACCTGTACTAAAATACTCAACTAAGTAGTGACAATTAGACAATAGAGACAATGATGACTGAACAGTGAGACACTTATGTACAAAATTAGTAATCAGAGTTATTTACAATGGATCAATACATTGCGACATATAATTCATCTTGCGCCTGGAGATAAGCTGAAGTCAAAGGAATTACCAAAAGTTCATAACAATTTAACAAATCAACCAATTGACCTATGATATAACAATCTATCAACTGCAGGCATACATAGAGAAGATGCCAGGTGCCTTGGACGTATAGGGCATTATTGTTGTCGCATGTGAATGTATATTAGTGGCTATGATTTAAGTTGGTATAACTTGGTACCTTAAAATAATAACTTTTCACTCCGCATGGTGGAGAAGGATGATGCGTAGAAACGGGACAGAGGTTAATCTGTAATATTAAACAATGGGGTTATCAATACCCACTGCTGTGCCAAGAACTAGGGCAATTAAGCATATGATGTAATTGTGTCATTACCTATGGTTTCACGCATAAGATAGCAATCATTTGCTCGAACCCCACTTGCTTTATAGGGGAATCACAGGAAAATTCGGGTTGTGGAAATTGAAGAATCTGTGAGAGTAAAATGGGTCAGGTGTTAAAACCTTAGCTAGGCGGAGTGCAAAAAGGGGGTCTACAGACTCAGGGCATAAACCGGCAGCATTTACCTGTAAAAGCATTACGTGGAGCAAGAAAGTAAAACTCCATGCGTTTCAAATCACTCCTCACAGGGATCATCCGAGTTGGAGGATCTATGAAAATGAAACGGGTCAGAAATTAGAACCCTCACCTACGCAAATTGCACCTGAATCCGTGCATTAATAATGGTAACAATTACCTGAGAAAACATTTGCCAGAGCAGGAAAATGGGTAATTACAACTCTGCTCGTTTAGTATCGCTCCTCGCAAGCTTGTCAAGGAGTTCTCATTTAGTAACAAAGTCGTCAGGAATGGGCGATCTGGATCAATGAAATGGGTAAAAAAGATATTATAACCCATATCAAGTGTGGCAATGTTTAAAAAGGGTCCAGAGAGACCAAGCGCATAACTAGCGAGCATTTACCTGTTTTAGTTCCGTAGTAGCAAGAAGTGTCAGCCGTCACTCTGCAAGCGATAGGCTGCAGTGTATTTAAACATTGAGTGTTTGGAGATCGAAAGAGGACTGTGGTGCCTCTTTGTGCGCCATCTTGAAATGGTTAAATGTTCGTGTAGATGCCGGCTTGTTTATCTAACATTAAAAGACTTACTTGAGTTGATAGTTTATTATTAAAAGAGTTTTATATGCATGCTGCTTAAATTGGTGTTAGCCCATAATGTAAGAGCACAGCATCAGTGCGTGATCGAGAAACTTTAGATATACAGTATTTGAAGATTGTTTAGATAATTTCTCGATACAGAACTGAAATCGTTCTGGCTTTACATGGTATCTAAGAAAGGTTCTTGAGATAAATTGTATATATGTGGCACATTTGTTCTATTTGTTTTATTTAATTTTTTGAAATTTGTTAACTTTGTTTTGAAATATACTAAATGGATGTCATGATGTTATCCCTTTTAATCATGGGTAGTAGCCATTTCCATTAGCACGTATATTGATAATAGATCACAAACTTTAGTAAGTTCCCATTATCTGATAAATGTCCAGATCTCTACAGGAACCTTTACCACTTTAAGATGGCGCCCAAATAGTTAGCATTGCCCCTAGTGATCTTCAAATACTGTATATCTAAAGTTTCTCGATCACGCACTGATGCTGTGCTCTTACATTATGGGCTAACACCAATTTAAGCAGCATGCATATAAAACTCTTTTAATAATAAACTATCAACTCAAGTAAGTCTTTTAATGTTAGATAAACGAGCCGGCATCTACACGAACATTTAACCATTTCAAGATGGCGCACAAAGAGGCACCTCAGTCCTCTTTCGATCTCCAAACACTCAATGTTTAAATACATGCGATCGCGCACTGCAGCCTATCGCTTGCAGAGTGACGGCTGACACTTCTTGCTACTACGGAACTAAAACAGGTAAATGCTCGCTAGTTATGCGCTTGGTCTCTCTGGACCCTTTTTAAACATTGCCACACTTGATATGGGTTATAATATCTTTTTTACCCATTTCATTGATCCAGATCGCCCATTCCTGACGACTTTGTTACTAAATGAGAACTCCTTGACAAGCTTGCGAGGAGCGATACTAAACGAGCAGAGTTGTAATTACCCATTTTCCTGCTCTGGCAAATGTTTTCTCAGGTAATTGTTACCATTATTAATGCACGGATTCAGGTGCAATTTGCGTAGGTGAGGGTTCTAATTTCTGACCCGTTTCATTTTCATAGATCCTCCAACTCGGATGATCCCTGTGAGGAGTGATTTGAAACGCATGGAGCTTTAATTTCTTGCTCCACGTAATGCTTTTACAGGTAAATGCTGCCGGTTTATGCCCTGAGTCTGTAGACCCCCTTTTTGCACTCCGCCTAGCTAAGGTTTTAACACCTGACCCATTTTACTCTCACAGATTCTTCAATTTCCCAACCCGAATTTTCCTGTGATTCCCCTATAAAGCAAGTGGGGTTCGACCAAATGATTGCTATCTTATGCGTGAAACCATAGGTAATGACACAATTACATCATATGCTTAGTTGCCCTAGTTCTTGGCACAGCAGTGGGTATTGATAACCCCATTGTTTAATATTACAGATTAACCTCTGTCCCGTTTCTACGCATCATCCTTCTCCACCACGCGGAGTGAAAAGTTATTATTTTAAGGTACCAAGTTATACCAACTTAAATCATAGCCACTAATATACATTCACATGCGACAACAATAATGCCTTATACGTCCAAGGCACCTGGCATCTTCTCTATGTATGCCTGCAGTTGATAGATTGTTATATCATAGGTCAATTGGTTGATTTGTTAAATTGTTATGAACTTTTGGTAATTCCTTTGACTTCAGCTTATCTCCAGGCGCAAGATGAATTATATGTCGCAATGTATTGATCCATTGTAAATAACTCTGATTACTAATTTTGTACATAAGTGTCTCACTGTTCAGTCATCATTGTCTCTATTGTCTAATTGTCACTACTTAGTTGAGTATTGTAGTACAGGTCATATATTATAATGACTATATTTTAGCTAGATCGGATGCTTTTTGTTTGTATATATGTGTATAGCGCAATATTGAATGTATAATTGAGTTATTATGTCATAGTTATATTGTTCTATTCTATTTTTATTAGGGATTTACAATTATTTACCCACTGTCCTGATGATGGTCTTGCAGAGTAACCCATAAAGACCGAAACGTCGACTATCAGCTTTATCCAAAGAAAATTCCTTAAAATCTTCATTTTGGATAGGCCGCCAACAGGCTTTACAGTGATTTTTGATTTGCTTTGTGACATTTATCCTGTATTCCTGTTTTGCACATTCTTTATGCTTTGTATTTTTCCCTTGATGATTCAATTTTGATAAAATTCGTTTTTTTGCCTATACACATGTCTATTTGTTGTTGCTTTAATGTTAAATGTTGGTATGTCCAGTTAAGTATATGAATGTTCATTGTAACTATTACAACTAATCTTACCCAGGATAATTAAGTTACCTGCACTCAATTCAGTTATACATCTAAATCAACTTCTTTAATACAACAAACTCCTTTGGAGGCAATTTTACCCATCCTATTACGTGTTTACCCAAGCCCCCAAAGGTCTACTGGGTTGCTCACTTTATTTACCATAATCTTGCGCAGACAACTGTCTGTTGTGAGCCGCTTAACTAAGTGGTCTTGTTCTATCTACTTCAGTACTTATGTCTGAGGCAGAAACCCTAGCTTACACAGATGAATATATTTTGAAAGTGGCATCTGGTCCTTCCTTGCTAGGCAATAAAGGTCCAGTCACACAACTACCTTATGAATCAGACATTAATCAGCTTGAACGCTCAAAGAAAAAACTGGTAAGAACTGAGCTTCATGCAAAGTTCTTGACCGACTGTCTTAATTCTAACATTATACCAGCAGGCCTACAGATCCGCAACATTCCCATTATCTTTGTCGATGATGAGGAGTTTAAAATAGGGTTTAGTTTCTCTGCGAATCGATGCTCAAGAACATGGATGGTCTTGAGTATTGAAACAGCATTAAGACAAATTAAAATCCTTATCAAAGAAATTGAGACTCTCGAAAACAAGATTACAAGCGATAGTACTATCACTAACAGCAAGGCTTTACTTGACAAAGTTAAACAAACTGTAAAAGAATTTGAAGAATTTAATGCCCACAAAAAAACTGAGAAATTACAGAACAACATCAGGAGATACAATAAAGAACGCACGTATCCCTATCTCAGAAAAGACTTCTATACCAACCAAGGAGCTAATCAGCAACAATCCAAAAGGGTCACTTTCTCTGATTCAGGATCTGAAACAGGAAGTGAAAAATCTTACGATCCCAACTACCATCGGTACGATCAACAACCATCTACTTCCACTTCCAGCAAAGGTTTTTTACCACAGGACCAAAGATCAACCAGACCTCCTCGGAGACCACAACCACCGAAGCGAGGATGGTACCGCAATCAGTACACTCCGGGATTCCGGCAAACCCGGAACCAGTACTACGAATGGTAGAAACTGACCAAACCATCCCAATCTTCAATCTCTCTTCCCATCTCTTATCGGAACATGAGATATCTGTCTTATCACAAGGATTGAGTTATGTACCAACCTATAGAAATGACATCTTCAATACCAAACTTGAGCTATATCGTTTCTTTCGCACCATTCGCCTGCGCAATTATTTTGCTAATAATATTTGCGATCCCAAGAAAGGCATCACAGGCCTTAGAAACCCTTCAACTTTCTATCCCACCAATGCAATGGTTCGTAAAGAAATTCCTACTTTTGAAAATGCTACACTGATAGAAATAGAGAACCTATTCAAAAAAACCCTAGGCTATAAACAAAACTTAACTAAACCGCAACAACAGGCCTTACAAAATCTGCAGAATCTTCCTACAGCCTTATTAAAACCTGCTGATAAGGGAGGTGGAATTGTGATTTGGGATAAATCCAAATATGAGAAAGAGATGCTCAGACAATTAACAGTCCCTTCTCACTACAAAAAACTTAGTGGTAATCCATCTGCACGTATAATGAAGGATATTGAAACTCTCAGTAAACAAGGTCTTGATGGAGGTTGGCTGAACGAAAAAGAAGCCTCCTTTCTGGTCAACAAAACAGCAACCATTCCAGTAATCTATCTACTTCCCAAAGTACATAAAGATCCGGTGGACCCCCCTGGCCGCCCAATTGTTTCTGGGTGCAATTCAATTCTCAAGCCCCTAGCACAATATGCCGATTTCTTTATTAGACCGTTTGCTGTGGATAATACCAATTACATCAGGGACACCATGTCAGTCATAAATGCAGTTGAGAATCAGAAGTTTGATCCCCTTGGTGATATTTTAGTCTCTATGGATATAGAGAGCTTATACACCAACATTCCTCAATCTGACGTGCTGGATCTTTTAAACAAATTGCTTGAGTCCAGACCCCGACCACATTCGGTACCAACATCATTCATTATGGAATGCATCAGAATATCTTTGTGCGAGAATTTCTTTTTGTTTCAAAATTGCTACTACCAGCAACTTAAGGGGGTAGCAATGGGGGCAGTTTATGCCCCTGACATTGCCAATATCTATGTCTCCGCCTTTGAGGAAGAACACGTCCTCGATGTAGCCAATCCATTTGTTGATCATATACGCAAATGGATTCGCTACATCGATGATGTTTTTATGATATGGCATGGTAGCATTCAGGAATTGGAATCTTTCCATCAATGGTTGAATGCAACAAACGTTAATTTAAAATTTACTTTGGATCACAGCATAACAGAGATGCCATTTTTGGATGTTACCATTAAAATTGATGAAAATAACTGTTTGTACACAACTCTCTACACTAAAAAAACTGCTAGAAACACATTATTCAGTTACAATAGTCATCATCCCCAAGCCCTTAAGGATGGCCTTCCCTTTGGCCAGTTTCTCCGCCTCCGGAGAAACTGTACCTTTAAAAATGACTATTTTTCAGAAGCCAACAAACTCAAACTGAAATTGATGGCACGTGGATATCCGTCACGGATACTTCGCAAATCTATGAAAAGGGCCTGGTATTACAACCGGGAAGCCCTTTTGAGTACTCGTGAGCATCAAAACAAAACTGACATAGTATGTGTGTCTACTTTTGGCACTCATTCCAACACTATCAAAAAAATAATCACAAAAAACTGGAGTTTATTGTCATCCATCCCTGAACTAACGCAAAAACCTCTGTTTGCCTTTAAAAGAGGCACTAACATTCGTGACAGATTAGTTCATGCCTATGAAGAACCTGATGTAAAAAATTCACTGACCACTATGTTGCAAACATCACCTGTTATAGGGCATTTCAAATGTCATAATTGTGCGGCATGTCCTACAACCGCAACAGTTAAATCATGCGAAATTAATGGCATTAAATTCATAGCAAAAAGCTTTTCAAATTGTAACACAACTAGCGTCATATACTGCATTCAATGTCCCTGCCAACTCCATTACATCGGGAAAACAATTCAACCTGTCAAAAAAAGAATCCTGCAGCACCAATCTCGCATTAGGTGCAAGAAGGAAAATGCACCACTTGTGGAGCATTACCTTTGTCTTGGCCACAAAGAAACCGACATGATTTGGTGGGTTCTTGAGGTCATAAAGCCTAACAGAAGACATAACAATCTAGACAGAACACTCTCTCTAAGAGAGGGTAAATTGATATGTATTGCAGACACGGTTAACAAGGGACTAAATTCCTCTACAGAATGGCATGCATTGGCATGTCTAACATAGGATTTCGGTTCCTCTTCATTTCAAACTGCCCTTCTGTCAAGCAAGGAATATGCTGTTAACAGTTTTTGTTATGTTAGACAGTATATAATGACCCTCAATACATGTTGTCATCTGGTTCAATAAGTGTGGACTAACGTGTACTGTATTTGATTGTATGACATTAAGTTGTTTAGATAATTTCTCGATACAGAACTGAAATCGTTCTGGCTTTACATGGTATCTAAGCAAGGTTCTTGAGATAAATTGTATATATGTGGCACATTTGTTCTATTTGTTTTATTTAATTTTTTGAAATTTGTTAACTTTGTTTTGAAATATACTAAATGGATGTCATGATGTTATCCCTTTTAATCATGGGTAGTAGCCATTTCCATTAGCACGTATATTGATAATAGATCACAAACTTTAGTAAGTTCCCATTATCTGATAAATGTCCAGATCTCTACAGGAACCTTTACCACTTTAAGATGGCGCCCAAATAGTTAGCATTGCCCCTAGTGATCTTCAAATACTGTATATCTAAAGTTTCTCGATCACGCACTGATGCTGTGCTCTTACATTATGGGCTAACACCAATTTAAGCAGCATGCATATAAAACTCTTTTAATAATAAACTATCAACTCAAGTAAGTCTTTTAATGTTAGATAAACGAGCCGGCATCTACACAAACATTTAACCATTTCAAGATGGCGCACAAAGAGGCACCACAGTCCTCTTTCGATCTCCAAACACTCAATGTTTAAATACACGCGATCGCGCACTGCAGCCTATCGCTTGCAGAGTGACGGCTGACACTTCTTGCTACTACGGAACTAAAACAGGTAAATGCTCGCTAGTTATGCGCTTGGTCTCTCTGGACCCTTTTTAAACATTGCCACACTTGATATGGGTTATAATATCTTTTTTACCCATTTCATTGATGCAGATCGCCCATTCCTGACGACTTTGTTACTAAATGAGAACTCCTTGACAAGCTTGCGAGGAGCGATACTAAACGAGCAGAGTTGTAATTACCCATTTTCCTGCTCTGGCAAATGTTTTCTCAGGTAATTGTTACCATTATTAATGCACGGATTCAGGTGCAATTTGCGTAGGTGAGGGTTCTAATTTCTGACCCGTTTCATTTTCATAGATCCTCCAACTCGGATGATCCCTGTGAGGAGTGATTTGAAACGCATGGAGCTTTAATTTCTTGCTCCACGTAATGCTTTTACAGGTAAATGCTGCCGGTTTATGCCCTGAGTCTGTAGACCCCCTTTTTGCACTCCGCCTAGCTAAGGTTTTAACACCTGACCCATTTTACTCTCACAGATTCTTCAATTTCCACAACCCGAATTTTCCTGTGATTCCCCTATAAAGCAAGTGGGGTTCGACCAAATGATTGCTATCTTATGCGTGAAACCATAGGTAATGACACAATTACATCATATGCTTAATTGCCCTAGTTCTTGGCACAGCAGTGGGTATTGATAACCCCATTGTTTAATATTACAGATTAACCTCTGTCCCGTTTCTACGCATCATCCTTCTCCACCACGCGGAGTGAAAAGTTATTATTTTAAGGTACCAAGTTATACCAACTTAAATCATAGCCACTAATATACATTCACATGCGACAACAATAATGCCCTATACATCCAAGGCACCTGGCATCTTCTCTATGTATGCCTGCAGTTGATAGATTGTTATATCATAGGTCAATTGGTTGATTTGTTAAATTGTTATGAACTTTTGGTAATTCCTTTGACTTCAGCTTATCTCCAGGCGCAAGATGAATTATATGTCGCAATGTATTGATCCATTGTAAATAACTCTGATTACTAATTTTGTACATAAGTGTCTCACTGTTCAGTCATCATTGTCTCTATTGTCTAATTGTCACTACTTAGTTGAGTATTTTAGTACAGGTCATATATTATAATGACTATATGTTAGCTAGATCGGATGCTTTTTGTTTGTATATATGTGTATAGCGCAATATTGAATGTATAATTGAGTTATTATGTCATAGTTATATTGTTCTATTCTATTTTTATTAAGGATTTACAATTATTTACCCACTGTCCTGATGATGGTCTTGCAGAGTAACCCATAAAGACCGAAACGTCGACTATCAGCTTTATCCAAAGAAAATTCCTTAAAATCTTCATTTTGGATAGGCCGCCAACAGGCTTTACAGTGATTTTTGATTTGCTTTGTGACATTTATCCTGTATTCCTGTTTTGCACATTCTTTATGCTTTGTATTTTTCCCTTGATGATTCAATTTTGATAAAATTCGTTTTTTTGCCTATACACATGTCTATTTGTTGTTGCTTTAATGTTAAATGTTGGTATGTCCAGTTAAGTATATGAATGTTCATTGTAACTATTACAACTAATCTTACCCAGGACAATTAAGTTACCTACACTCAATTCAGTTATACATCTAAATCAACTTCTTTAATACAACAAACTCCTTTGGAGGCAATTTTACCCATCCTATTACGTGTTTACCCAAGCCCCCAAAGGTCTACTGGGTTGCTCACTTTATTTACCACAAACAGTAGTGAGTCGCGTAGTTCCACGTTGTGCACGATTTCCTGTTATGCAGGGGAACTGGTTTTGAGGGTTCATTTCGCTACGCAGCCCACTGTAGTTCCCATCCTTGTACTCTCTCTTAATTATGCTGTTATTTAGCCCGTACTCTACCCGCAGGTGTCAGGCGCTTCACAATAAGGACAGAACTGTAACACAGGAGCAATATAAGTGAACACCTTTCACATTCTAAGGCCAGGTCACATGAGGCAAGGTGACATCCGTGGGCATATAATACATGATTTTCTCAACGGTGCATTTCAGGAGGAATAAGTGGCAAGGGTGCAAGTTACAAAAGTGTACTACGAACAAGTAGAGGTATAGGACTGCATTACTATGGCAGCCAGCCAAACACAAGAATGATAGTTGCGTAAGCATTGCTGGCACTTGTGTAAGGACAGGAAGCAAACACGATGTAAGAGGTAGCAAGCAGGTGTTACAGGATACAAGTGTAGTGTCCTGGTACAATAGAGGACAGAAGATAGGTAATAGGTTAAGACTGCAAGAATGGCAGCTCTCATTTATCTAGTCACTGGGAAGAGCTTCCATAGTTTAGGGGTATCGACCTTGCTTTTTGTTTGAGTCTCCCTTCTCAATTGTTTCTTTTCAAAGGGCACGGGTTTCCGTGGAAGTGTCTCTTAGGAGGAGAACTTGGAGGTTAGTTTGAAGGACTGGGATGTGGATGTGCTCCTTAATAGATGGTTAGCGAAAGAGGTATGATGTAATCTTCCACGCAATCCAAGGGCATTGGTCATATTTGAAGATTTGACTAAGGTCAAGACACAAGACTACACTACTGCCTCTGTGCCCGGAGGTACGCAAGTGATTGCCCCACCCTCTCCTTACAAGATTGTAATGGGACAACCTACTTTTCGAACTGACAACAAGGGTTAGCCTGGGTAGTGGGGGGGCATTGTTGCCCCCTGCCTCTTTTAAGGGAATTATATTGTTTTTATGGGAGGGGGGGTGGGGGGGGCAGGGCTTCTAATGGATGTTTTTATGTGTCACATACAGGAACAGTGCTGGAGAACCGCTCGGCCCACATGGGGGTGTCACCTGACCTATCAACAGGTATAAGGGTCACAGCACACTGGGGGGGCAGCGAGCCAGGGTTCGGGACACCTATTTTCGCCCCAGGCATCTTTCCTGTCCCTGTGACTGGGGCTCGCCGGTTACGCCCCATAGAAACAATACATTGGTAGTCAACTGGTGTATGTGAGCAGGGCAGGTAGTTCCTGTGCAACAATGGGATGTTTTCGCATTTAGAACAACTGATGAGTCTGGGCAATTTGTGATTTACTAGGCAATGACTGGGTTTTTGCTCGGTAAGCAGTGATAGTGTGTGGGCATATCTTGCTTCCCTTCTGACACATTTGATATGCGGGTCTTTCATACAAAGAGCGTGTCGGGGCATATCTTACTTCCCATGTCCAGCATTGGAATGTGTTCTTTTGTACAGCAACTGCTATGTCAGTCACTTTCCATATCGGGCACCTGTCTCCCTATCTTTTGTTATATGTCTATCTCACCATGCACACTCCAGGATCGGGATAGCCATATAAGCAGCCTTTAACCAGGTTCTTCTTAGAGTTCCTTGCTGGTCAATTGGGGGTAGTCAGGGACATCAGGTCTCTCCCTTCTTCATGGTTTCATTGCTAGTACAAACGTGTCAGTCATAGTCATCGCATTTCTCTCACAGTGCACCGGAAGGACAGGTCACACATGGCAGTTGTAAGTGGGCAGCCATGTTGGGGGCGGATAGCTCTAGGGGGCTACGCAAGAAAGCGATATGGGAGCTTCTTATCTGATGCAACTATAAAGCATGGACTGAGCCAGCAGTTGGGCTGGTTATAGAAGTAGTGCTCCGTCGTAGCAATTATAGTGAGTCATTGGTATGGTTGGGAATTTTCCAGGCAATCTTCAGCACATTGTCAAGCACACTGGGTAGCCCCGCTGATTAGTTGGGCCTGCAGAAGCCACGTGTATACCTCCTTTTATATGGCCCACGCTGAGACATTATCTTAAGGGGGATCACAGCTTCACCATTTTCTTATACAGCAGGCCCATTGGCAATAACATGATGCGTGTGCAAGCTGACAGTTTTGGGCCTGCTTTAGCTGCACATACCTCTTACAGCCTGACCCCACTGAGACCGTTTCTAGTCTGGCTCTGAATCAGGTCTGGCTGATACAACGAAGCCTCTACCTGGCTACATCCCTCTGGACACAGGTTGGTGCGTTTGGCCCAGTTAGGCGTTTGGTTTGGCTGACCTCACTTGAGGGGGTCCCGGGGTCAGCAGGCAAATTTATACAGCCAATTCAACAGCTAGTGTTGACATGCAGTGGAGGGCCCCCGGCTAAGTCCAAGGGTAAGCTTTTACCTAGACAGTATTTCATTTGGTGGTTATTCAAGGATTATTGTAGGGTTTCCTTGCAGTGTTCACATGCCAGGGAGTAAGAGGAGGAAGAAATAGTTCCCCCAGTTGCACAACATGGATTTACAGTTATATTGCTTGGTAGAACTTCGTAGGGTCCTCGAAGGCCAGGCACAGGGGGACGACTGGGACAAGTGCAATCATGAGGAGATACTCTACACAGTGTTAAAAGGGATGTGCCTAAACAAACTCAAACCGGCTTTCTACGCATGATGGAAAAACGTGCGGCCACACAGTAGGCTGTCCAACCTTTGTATTACGTTTGGGGCAAGCATGCACTAAGAGACGGATCCTCTGATCATTCAAGACAATCAAAACAACCCAATGGCGTTCCCACTGAGCAAGAAGGGGCAAGTTTTCGTTCTTGTAGTTCCCCCTATTACACGACAGGTACACTGGGACACCAGTGCATTGTCACACATCCTGTGGCATGATAGTCACTAATTAGGTGGGAGCGGCCATCGACATGCTTTGACAGGACAGGGCTAGCAACTCCCCATATCGGGTAGCCCTAAGGAAAATTTGTTAGGAACCCTGACTGGGGCTTGGCTCAATGCGAGTCACCAAAGCTGCGAGGGGGCATCAGGCTGTCAGGTCTTTTGAGGTGCGAGGAAGGGCATTTAGGGCCTAGTGCGTGACGCAGATTTGCAGGGATACAGAATGGTCCCAGCGGAGCCCCCCAAATGACTACAACAAAACAGGTGACACAGAATCTGGTAGTCCGATACATTTTGGTGAAATATCAAGGCACACACAGGTTGATAACGGGGACCGGGCATCGGTGCCCGGTCAAAGGTCCAGCAAGCAGGGTAGGCTGCGTATGTTGGCCCTTCTCAAGTCAGTGTCCAATAAACAGGCAACTCATACTCTTTCCCTCCATATGGTTGTGACACCATACCATGTTCACCAGGGAGTTTCGGGAAAGATCGGTGAACCTGTCTTGGCTATGGGGCAAAGCTATGTACCCTAAAAGGAGACCACAAAGGGCAATTGGCAACGAGTTGAGGACAGGGAACTCTAGTGGTCTGCTTTCACACCCTTTTCTCCCGTGGCATGGAGCTCTGCTGGGAGTAAGTGAGGCATTTAGCACGCAGGAGGTTCATCTGCGCTATGCGGAAATGGTTGAGCAGAGATTTGGCTTTATTATTACATGAGGCTACACGCCAAATTCACAGGGTGATTCAGGACGTGGGTGACAGCGGGCCACTTTGAGCATGGTCCTGTCTTTTGCTGGATAGGGAAGAGGCCCTAGTAATAGCAAGTAATTTAGTAATTTATAGTAAGGAGGAATGCCGGCCTTGGTGGGGGGCCGTGGCTGCGACGGTCGCCACACCCAGGGCTGTGGCGGAGTTACAGGGTGATCCAGAGGTGGAAAGGTACTCAGGGGTACCCTCTTGAGGAGCGCAAAGGGTGCTGAGGCCTATTATCCCCAGGAAGTCTGTGCGGTGGACCCTGGGGTGCGACGGCGCCCCGTATGTCCTACGGGCGGTTGGAAACCTGTACAACCGGGGGTCGCTTGAACGCTCCGCCCCTCATAGGGGGGGCGTGAGCAAGAGGGTGGACCAATGGTTCACCGGAAGTGGGAGTGGCTATCCCCTCACCACAACTGCTAAGCACCGATTGGCTAAGGCCACAATGCAAGTTGGCCCATCAGGTGGTAGGCCGCGAGGGGCGGCTTGCCTTTGTTTTGTCTGTAAGATAACCCACCATGTTGGCATATGTGTATGCTAATAAACCTGCAGCTATCTTTTCCCAACAAAAAAGTTGTCTTGTCTGATTATTTATGATACATGCATGTTGCTGCAGAGGGCTGGTGAATGGGCCGATATTGGCAGGAAGTGGGCGAACACAAGCACAAGACCCGCGCACATTGCCCTCAAGGAGCACTTTCTAAAATTAAGTCTGAATGAATGAATGAATGAAAGTATTTATAGAGCGAACGGTGGCCAAACGGCTTCCTGGCGCTGAGAGCTCTAGTGAACAGAACAGACAGGGCCGAGGAGATTAGCAGGGGTAGGCCTGGGCAAACAGGAATGTTTTAAGCGCTTTATGGAAGTGTGAGAAGATGGGGATAGAACGCATAGAGAGAGGAAGGGAGTTCCAAAACCGGGGCGCAAGGACAGAGAATCTAGTTCCACCAGTGCGAGTTTTATGGAAACGGGGAACAGTGAGGAGGGCAGAGGAAGATGATCGGAGGGTGCGAACAGGGGTGTGGGTAGAAATCAGAGAGTTGATGAACGCCGGCGCAGAGCGATCAACAGCCCGGAAAACAAGGCACCCTAGTTTGAACAGGGATCTCTGCAGGATAGGTAACCAGTGGAGAGATTTGAGGACAGGAGTGATATGGTGAGTTTTGGGGAAATGGAAGATGAGACGGGCAGCATGATTTTGGATTGCTTGAAGACGGCGAGTTTCGTAGGCAGGGATACCTACGAACAAGCTGTTTCCATAATCAAGGCGGGAAGTGATGAGGGCAGAAATGATAATTTTAAGAGAGTCAAGGGAGAAGAAACGGGAAATTTTTCGAATCAACCAGAGGGAAAGAAAGCAAGAGGACACTACAGCACTGACCTGGCCGTGCATAGACAGGTCCTGGCTGACCTTAATGCCCAACATTTTAACGGAGGGGACGGGGGTGGGAGGGGGACCAAGAATAGGGGGCCAAAAAGCGGGGGACCAAGGGCTGGATGAGCCGCCAGTCAGGACAAGCTCAGTCTTGTCTGGATTGAGCTTGAGGTGATTGGCGCTCATCCACCCAGAAATAAAAACCATAGTGGAGCGAAAAAAAGATAGGGAGTGAGAAGAAGAAGAGAGATCAAAGACGAGCTGGAGGTTATCTGCGTAGTTATACACAGAGACCCCCAGCTCAAGGAGAGAAGAAATAAGGGGGTGAATGTAAAGATTGAAGAGGAGAGGAGAGAGGGTGGAACCTTGGGGGACCCCACAGGGCACCGGGAGGGGGGGAGCAGAAAAACCGGGAAGGTGGACAGCTTGTGAACGTCCTGTTAGGAAGGACGTGATCCAGGAGAGGGCGGGGCCCCGAATGCCCACTGCGCTGACACGGTCAAGAAGGATGTTGTGATCGACCGTGTCAAACGCAGCGGACAAATCGAGGAGAACCAGAGCTTGAGTGGAGTTGGTGTCAGCCTTAGCTTTCAGCTCGTCGAGGACGGCGAGCACCACTGATTCGGTAGAGTGGCCCGAACGGAAACCTGCTTGGTGGGAAGCAAGGAGATGGTTCTGCTCGATATAAGAAGAAAGACAGGAAGTGACATAGCTTTCAAGGATTTTGGCAAGATAGGGGAGAAGAGAAATAGGTCTGAAATTAGAAGGGAGGGAGGAGTCAAGACCAGGTTTTTTAAGAATGGGGGAAACGATAGCAGATTTAAATGAGGAAGGAACCAAACCAGTAGAAAGAGAAGCATTAAGAAGGGAAAGAGGAGTGGCAGGGCAAGAAGAAAAGAGAGTTTTCAGGATGCGGGTGGGGTTACAATCGGTAGGAGAGCCAGACTTGATTTTTATGAGCAGAGCTAAGAAGGAGTCTGAAGAAAGAGGCGGGAAAGAGGAAAAGGAAGAATTAGACACAGAGGGGGCAGGATGGAGTGGAATGAAGGGAGTGATAGAAATGTTGGATTTAATTTTGACGATCTTCTCGATAAAGAAGTCGTTTAAAGAGGAGCAGAGGGCTTGGGAAGGAATGAAGTTAGGGCAAGCACGATCAGAGGTGGCCAAGTTGTTAACCAAGGAGAAGATCTCTTTAGATTTGTTAGCAGATAGGGCTACCTGCTCGGAAAAGTACTTGGTCTTGGACACAAGAATGGCTTTCTTGTACTCTTTAAGGAGAGATTTGTATTTGGCCTTGAGGTCGGGGCAGTAGCTGCGGCGCCAAAGGCGCTTAGAGCGTCTAAGTTCCAGTTTGAGGACCTTGAGCTCAGAGTTGAACCATCTGTGGGCCTCGTGTGGACGAATGGACTTGACTAGCTTAAGAGGGGCGACTTGATCGCAGGCGGAAGATAACCAGTTGCTAACTGCAGCGGCCTGTAAATCAAGGGGAATGCCATTGAGATCAGGTGAGGAAGAGGCAAGGGAATGAGAAAGAGAGAGCAGGTCCGCGCGATTCCAGCTGCGTGCAAAAACGTTCTTGGGACGAGGGGATTTGTGAGGGGAGCCAAGGATGATAGTGAAGAAAATAAGGGAGTGGTCGGACCAAGTGCAAGGAAGGATGCTGGGGGGGGAGACTATGTCCTGGGATGACCAGACTTGGTCCAAGATGTGTCCAAGATTATGGGTAGGAGTAGATACATAAGACTTGAGGTTAAGGCACAAAAGGGTGGCCGTGAAGTCCTTGGATGCCAAGTCCTCCCTGGGGTCGCCAGGCCAATAATTGAAATCGCCCAGCAGGAGAACCGAAGAGTTATTAACTACGAGGGTAGCAAGGAGTTCCTGCAGGGAGGCCACAAACAAAGGCATGCTCAGGGGGGGGGCGATAGACAAGGACGACTGTGAGAGGTGCGGGAAGATTAGTGGAGCGGGCAACCAGAAAATCCACCCCAGCTATAGAGGGTTGGGAGAGAAGCTGGAATTGGAGACTAATCCGAGCAATCATGGCTACACCCCCCCCCCGATCTTGCCGTCAGGGCGGTCGGCCCAGAGGGCATAATAAGAATCGGGGAGGATGGCCAGGATGTCAGGGAGAGAAGCATCAGAGAACCATGTTTCCGTTAAGAACAGAATGTCAGGGGAATCTGAGGTAAGGAGGTTGAAAAGTTGTAATTGATGCTTGCCTGCCGAGCGAGTGTTGAGAAGGCAGGCAGAGGCAATGTGTGATGGTACAGGTGTAGTGGGAGAAGGCCTAGAGTCCTGAATGGGCAAGGAAAGAGTAGGCCGCGGAGAAGTGACACAGCCTAGATGGGGGACATAGATGCCTAGAGAAGTGAGGTGCTGCGTAAGAGAGTGAGATAGGGGCACATCAGCAGTGCAGGAGAGTAGTTGTGCAGATGTGTATGCCACTGAAGGGGCAGGGAGTGTGGCCCCTGGTCCCGGCCCGTCGCGGACGGGCGCAGACGGGCTTAACTTAGGCGCAACTTCGGCGCGCCTTCCTCGCGCCCGCTGCGCTCGTCCGCTGCGCGGCCGGGATAGAAGTGCCATAAAGTAGGCCACCGGAAGTAGTAGGGGCGTGGCAGGGGGTGGAGGGACAGAGGAGCTGCCCCGCCAACCACAGAGCAGCCCTGGTCTACAACTCTTAAGGGACCATACTGTAAAGTAAAAACGGAAATGTACGAGAACCCCACTCACATGGTTCTCTAAACAAATAAAAGCAACCTAGTGCGTTCAGGGCCGGACTGGGAACCAAAACCGGCTCCGGCAAAGTGCTCGGCCGCCCGAGCCCCCATTCCTATCCCCCGCCCCCCCCCCCCCTCCCCAGAGGGTTGGGGGTGCGACCACGCTCTTTGCCAGGGCCGGTTTTCAGCCGATTTTGTTACAGGCAAAAACAGCCCTGTAAAACAAAACGCCCCCAGGGACCCAAAACTGGCCCCCACCCATGCGGCCCACCGGGCAATTGCCCGGTGCCCACAACGGCCAATCCGGGCCTGATTGTGTTGAAACTGCATTGGCACATTTCATGAGCGTAGACATGGTACGAAGTAGCGGCATCTGGCAGGAGCCAAACAATATTAACTTACTCCTTAGAGACAGAAGAGACTCCAGGAATGTGTATAATTAAAATAATTTGTTTTGTGAAATCAATGGAGTGCTTTGTTTCACCCTAATGAATGTTTTTGACCTGCAATGAGTGTAACAATAAGACAGCACCACTCTCCAGTATCGCATGATCTTTGAAAACCCAAAATCTAGGGTGAGCATAACAACTTGGATGAATAGTTTTTCCCACGTTTTGTTTATCCCACATTGTCACTTTACACTTTGTCCACAATGGTTGTATTTTAAACATGTATTGAATTATAGGATATATCCATGATAATAATGGTTGGTCCTTGAAACAAAAACAAAAAAATCAACCTAAAGTAACAGTGAATAAACTTCTCTGTAGACATAGCAATAATTGGAATGCTGTACCTACACAGGAGACATATGGCAGCACAAATCTCACCATTTTACCCCCCCGGGAGGTGTTCTCCTTTTCCCTTCTCCCCCCTTTCCCTCCACCTTGCTCTTAAGGCAAATAAAGCATGGACCATCATAATTCATGAAAATGTTTATAGATATGGACCATGTAGATAATTTGTAGTTTCATTTCTTCCAGGGAATTACATGGAATTACATATATGGTCCTTCTTCAACCTCGCCAACCCTTTTGTCTTGTAAAAAAAACCCAAGAACAGAATGATCATGGTGTGCATGCATTTTCAAGCAGGGATACACACTGCAAGCCCTGACGAATGCCCCATGCCTGTACGGGCTCTAAGCAGGGGCCAAAACAAGTTGGCCAAAAAACAAAGCAGGTTTAGTTGGACAATTGCATTCAACAAAAAAACCTCAAGAATGTATTTTTTATAACCATACCCCAGGTACCCTGTAGGTATTTTTAATAATATACTTCTCCTCAGGATCCTTGCTTATCCAGTTTTGAATTATCTAAGAACTCCCATTTCATCTTTGATTGAGTCCGCCCTGGTGGTACCATCCTACCAGGGTGTGAATAGGTGCTGATGATGAAGCATGTCATGATCAAGTGAGTGAGGCATCTAATCCAATACCTTTGGATATCCAAGAGGTTTAATGAAAGGATCGATTCATTGAAAACTGATCAATTTGTGGAAATATTCCAGTTGCATTTTGTATGTGACTAATACACATATATGTTGTGTTTGTTACTAAAATATATGTAAATAATGTGTTATGCCCCTTTTTGTACATATTGCATTGAACATAAACAACACAAACAATGTTGACTGCACACCCCAGGCACAACAAGCACAACACCCATCACCACCCATCACCACCACCACCACCACAACAACAACTTTTTTAAGTGTCAATACAGGTGTCCTTATTGTACCTTGATACGTTGTAAAATGAACACTGATTAAATACACATAAGAAAGAAATTGCATGGAAGAGGAATATTAAATTACACAAGGCTAAAGCAATTGTCAACACGTGATTCATAGTAAGTACAGTGTAAAAGAAGCTTACCTTAGATCCCAGCGACAACAGAGCTGAGCAGTGTCATGGTCAAGTAGCAGCAGCAGCAAAGGGAGGACCTGGACAATGGGGTTCAAGACAGAAACGGAAGTGGAAAAAAGGTACGTTCCTGCCTTATTTCCTTTGATTCCTCCAACTCAAAGTAGGAGGTATCTCCGCCAAAGTTTCCTCCATGTGACGGAAAGGCACATCATGATTGGCCCGGCAGTAATCTTGGCTGGACTCCCAATGACAGCCGCTTCTGTATAAGATGCAGTCGGCACAAGAGCAAAAAATCTGGTGGAGTACGCATCACTCTCCTTCGCTGCGGCGGTAATGCTGCTGCAGCGCTAGGGGGAGGGGGGCCGCGCGGTGCTCCCATGCTCGTGATGGAACCGTTCTGTCACGAGCCTCGGGCGCGCTGTGCTTTTGATGGAACGGTTCCGTCACGGCCCCGCCCGCTCAATAGAACATGCCGCGCAGGCGTGAAATCGCTGCCGGGCAAGCGTGCCGTGACGGAACAGTTCCGTCACCAGCACAGCGCGTCGGAGGCTGGTGACGGAGCAGTTCCGTCACCAGCATGGAACCGGTTAATCCATGAACCCGCCAACATCTAAATAGAGCGGGCAGACTGCCAAGTGGGTGGGCGATGAAACCGTTGAAAAAGTGAAGGTGGTACCAGATCTGCCAAGATCTAAGTCAGGACCTAACTGCCAAGGTAATCCCTCCAATCAGGTTGAACCTGGTTGGTGTATATGAGCTGTGCTCCATCATCGTCAGTCTGAAATTGCACCTAGGACACAGTCTATAGCGACCATTAACTACCGTTAGTGCTTTGTGGCACTATTATTACTTAAAACTTTAAGAATCAATTTTTTCTTTTCCGCTAATTGGAGGTTTTGTCTTTTTGGTGCCATTTTACTATTTGAATTGTTCTCTGTTTGTCTAAATTGGAGTGGGATTGTTATTGTGTTATAGTTTTGATTTATTGACTTTTTTGCTATGCTTTACACATTTTCCTCAATTAAGCCTGTCTGCTGCATGCCTTTGCTACGAGGGGTTGAACTGAGGATTAAATTATCAAAACCTTTGACTAGACCTAACAACATAGTGACCTTATTACTTGTAGTGGACTACCATCCACCCCAACTAATAATTCACTTTCCACGCTAGAAAACAATCCTGCCAATTTTACACAAATTCTTTATTACCTGCCTCCTCTTGTCTGTTTCAAAATATCAAAATGTAAACGAATGGCTGGTATAATTTTTTCTAAAAAAAAGGTGGCAACCATAGTAACTTCTGAATATTTTCCTTATGGCATGAGAACCTGAAGAAATCTCTCTCTCTGAATCATCCTGCAGTTATGTCCGCTGAGTCCCACTGTGACTTTGGCCACTTTGCGTATTATTCCGGTTTGGGTAGACATGCTATGTGGCAGACGGGAAGGCTTTTTACTAAGACTGTGTTATCCTTCCAGCAATCACACGCATACATTCATTGGGTACATCAGATATGAAGTTGATATAAAGCGCCAGTAGAGTCTAGGGGTCAGATTCATCAAGGTTTTGCGTTGCTCTTGCACCTCGCAACAGGACGCCGGGGCAATGCAAAACCTACGTGAGATGTATCAATCGCAAATCGCTGCCTTGTGCTACTCCCCCCCCAGGGAGGCATTCCATGGGGGAGGGTGGGTGTTCTCATGTATCCACCTATGAATTTTGGCGAATTCACAGACTTGCCATTAGTAGTAGACCTGGGAATGCGTCAAAATGCTACCCCTTCCGAGGTGAGGTGTAACGAGGAGAAATGTTGTATCATTCTGTAGCACACATAGAAAGAGGAAAATGCCAATAGAGGATTGCTTTTGTGCAGGACGGTGTTCCTTGCTCCACAAAAACAATCCTGACTACAACATAGGCACCCTTGCAACATGGCGCAAGGGGACCTGCGTTGGCGCTAGGCAGCCACAAGTGAGCCAGCACTAGGAAAGGACAGGAATGCGCAGTTTAATGTTAAGTATGGCACATTCCTGCCACTCTCCCTTTCCCGCAGAGCAGCAAGGTGGATTGCTATTTTGCGCTGCGTGAAAGATTGATAAATACGCCCCTATATGTCGCTCTTTCTCTCTTGCTGCCTCGCACACAGCCACAGTGAGGACCAGCTCAACTTTTGTAAATTCAGACAAGATTACTGATATAAAAGACGTTATTACATATCATGCTTCCGTATTTTTGCACTAATTAAACACGTTGCATTACCAAGGTTTGATTGAAAGAAGCCATACATTTGAATAACCATAAACCACTCGCTGCATTTGCATTGAGGTCTAAATAATGGCATTTTTTATCATTGTTGCTTCTGTGTAAATTATTCTGGAATTTATAAACTTTGGACAACGAACAGATGGGCGTTAAATGTGCTCACATTTATTTCCCCGTTCCTTTACGTCACCGGCCTCTCTAAACCGATCTTTTTGATAACAGTGCCACCTTGTGGTTAAAGAGAATGCAACTAGCCTATATCGCATGAGATTTCTAGTTAAAATTTGCAACGCACATCGTTTTATTTTACTTTATTGATATAGTATGGTCTTAGCTCCGAGGAGCAGAGGTGCGTTTTACAGAAAGCAGTTCATTACAGTTGGAGTATCACAGTACAGGGGGTTGTGGGATACTGCAGAAACCTACACATGATGGGGACATATACCTGGAACAGTATAGCGTTTTCTAATCTCACATTTTTATTCCCCACACATTTACTGATGAACTCTTTTGCAGAGCACATGGGTTGCCCTGAATCACACCATTTGTACTTAAGTGTCAAGGCTGGGTTTAGAATGTATGTTTCCGAATACTTCTAAATAGAACAAAGCTACCAGACCACACATACCTGTCTAAAATGGGCTCCTAAAATGCATCCCCAACAGAACTCTAAAATACAGTCCCTACAGGCAATAAAGTCTCTTGCAACAGCGTATATAGCCTTTTATAATTTATTTTGGGATTTCGTAGTCACTCTTTGATCTCGGTAAAACAACAAACTAATCGGAGGTAAATAATGTTATAATATTGCAGTTTGTCTTTGGGTGAGTCTAAAAAAACAAATTGATAGAGTGAGCCCTCGAATCAATCTCGGCCACTGGCGAACGTTTGGACCTACATTCCATTCCATCTTTTGATGTTCACGGTGTCACCGTAGACATATCGAAAGCAGTCTTGGTCCCTCATATATAATAATTCCAGACTGAACTGCCGGGCCAGGTCTCCATCAGAGAGCAACCTCATCTACAAATTTTCTTGGTATTTTTCTTGTTTTTACAAAGAAAGACCAAACATTAAAAAAGTTCCCCTGTGGACGAGGGTTGAAAAAAATATTTCACTTTTACTTACTTTGAATGTGGTGATATAGTCTCACTTGTCATCTTTCATCTCATGTTTTTTTTAGTTCAGATTGTTATTCTGACTAGATTCAATTTAGTTACCATCACAGAAAAGAAGAGCTATGTTTTCTGACTATGGTTTGAAAAGTGTATAGGGAATGTTTGCCCGAAATCTCTTGCATTAAAGGCTCCGACCGATATTTATGAAGCCTTAGTGTTATCCTTGTGTCACCCAAGGGCAGCACAAAAAATCTGTAATATTTACAAAGCCAGCTAGGCTTGATCTGCTGCCTTAACCCCTTCCCTGCTGATGACGGAAGCGCTCCGTCATCAGCCGCGGTCGCGCTGTGCTGATGACGGAGCGGTTCCGTCATGGCCCGATCGGCACGCCTGCGCGGATTCCGCGCCTGCGCTGAGCGTTCTATTGAGCGGGCGGGGCCGTGACGGAACCGCTCCGTCATGAGCACAGCGCAACCGACGCTGGTGACGGAGCGGTTCTGTCACCAGCATGCGCCCGCCGCTCGTCCGCCCTCCCCCCTTAGCACTGCGGCGGAATAGCCGCCGCAGTGAAGGGGTTAAGTAACATTTCAAGGTGGGAGGTGTACCATGGGTGGAGTATGGGTGTTCCAGAGACTTGTAAACCTGGGAATGCATCAAAATGGTACGCCTTCACAAATGAGGTGTAACGAGTAGAAATAGCTTTATTTCTCATTGTTCTAGTGAGAGGAGAATGCCTCCAAGTATTGTTTTTGTGCAGGAAGGTGTGTCTTCCTGCACAAAAACAATCATGCCCATAACAGAGGCATCCTTGCCCTATGGCGCTAGGGTGCCTGCATTGGCGCAAGGCTGCACACCGGGCACCGGAGCAAAGAGAGAGCAGAAATACTCCATATCTTTTTATATATGGAGCATTTCTCACTCTCTCTTTCACACACCGCAGAGCAACAGCTTTGATTCCTGCCCTGTGCCATGAAATGTGCCCCCCCCTGTTGGGTTCTCAATCTGGGCCTATGGGCCAGTAGATTTGTTCAAAGCAAAACTGTTGTAATTTACTTTTGCTTTTATCCACCTTCCGCTATAGTCACTTAATCCACCAAATGTTGGAAAAATGCAAGGAAAAACATAAAAACACGTTTAGCTTTTCCAGAAGCTATACCACAACAACACAAGTATAACTTCTGGGAAATATCAAAGTACATTTGTGAAGCTGCATCTAGAAATATATTTCACCAAATGCCCAATATTCTAATTTGAGCAGTAGTGCACATTGAGGCTGACTATAAAGAGGGTAGAAGATGTGTATTCTGGTCAAACATCAGAGAGGAATTCATCATTTAGGCATTAGCTGCCATTACCTGTCTCTTCAGCACTCTTGAATTGTGCACAGGAAACAGGGGTCTTACCTGAGAGTATTAATGCAGCAGCATTACAATTATTTTGTCTCATCCAAAGGAGAAAAAAAGACATATTTTTTAGATCCTGTGACATCTTTCCGTATCCTGAGCGCCCTGCTGATTTAGGCCATAACTTGAAGTGTCTGAGACATGCTCTGAGTCACCAGTGTCCAGACGTGGAATGATATAAACGTCTGTCAAAAATATAAATAAATACAGTTAATCTTTTAAAAAGACAAAAACAGTTCATCGTAAACAAAACAATACAACTGTGCCCCCCGATCTAATATTTTCTAGCCAACTTAAACATTACCTCACACCAGCCCCAGGCAGTAACAAACAGAGATATTCATGCTCGCAAACAGGGGGTTTCATATAATCTGTTTACTCTATGACCAGTGCCTCTAGAATTATATGGCTGCACAGACTCAAATGATGTGGCATGTTTGACTAAATCATGTGGAAAGAACAGGCAAATAATGCAGTATTATGAAGCACATTCTGTGCCAGTATTATCTCACTATTTTGTCATTTTAACAGACACTTGTTCAGAAGGGATCCAAGTGCTATGCAAAAATCAAGGGCAGTGGTGTAACATGGTCCGGTGCAGAACATTTCTAGTCACCCCGGCTTGACAAAATGGCAAAAATATGTGGTTAAACATATATTTTTTGCCGTTTAGTCACCTTGGCTCAATTACAAGCCCTGTTCTCTGCTGGAACATCACTTTTAATGACACTCCAGTGGCGCACATTGCTGAGGCCAAGTACAGCCACCATGCATGACTTTTCATGGCCTCATAAATATAGTGCGCCAGTCGCTACGTTGCCTTACACTGCGATAGGGAGGCGTGCCATGGCGTTACCGTGCGTGTCCCTCCGTAACACCCATGGCATTTGACACATTTTCAGATTTACAACCTGCATAAACTTGGGAGTGCGTCAAAAGCCTACGCTTCCCCAGGGGGTGGCTTTTCTAACAGTTGTTTTTGTGAAGTTAGGTGTCTGTTCGTGCACAAAAACAACATGATTGTAATGTGGCTACCCTTAAACCATGGTGCAAGGGTGCCTGCATTGGCTCTAGGCAGCCATTTGTGTGTTAACATGTAAAATAGGGCATTCCTGCCCTTTTCATTTGACATAGAGCAGCGCAGCAGGAAGGCTTGCGGCACTGCCCTGTGCCAGAAATAAGTAAATGAGGCCCCATACATTTCCTAAAGATGAGAAGTGTACTCCTTCATCAGTACCCACAGAAAAAAGTTGTTCACCAACCAATACCAATTTTAACGTGCATGGAAACACAGAAGCACAACGTCATTAACATTGTCCTTTCCAACTCGCCACATAAAATAGTTCACACGAAGCATACAGTGTTGCACTCATCAGAAAACTGGTATGTGAGTGCATACTTTATGTAATTAAAAAGTGTGACTTTATTCTGCATATCATAGTTATGTTTTAGATCTGGTCATCTGTTTTGTTTTCACTCTGTGTCCAGACTTTGGCCCCCTAAAAGTATGTCTTTTCATTAAGTAACAAACTCAGAAAAACACTTTCAGAATGCACGTGCAATGTATAGTCTCTAGGAAACACTTTGATATTCAAGATAATCATACCTTAAAAAGAAAAGTAAAACGTTTGAGATTTTTCTGTTTTCCAAGTGCCCAGTTGACATGACTGTTGTTTAGAGAACGTTGTAACAAGAATTTAGCAAACACAAGGAGATGATGGACGGAGTCCTGAAACCTTTCAGACACTCATCCCAGTCACAGATCTGGGATGAATCCATCAGCGTTCTTTAGCTAACTTCACCAACCCAGTTCAGACCTAGTCAAATGCAAATCAGTCCTGACCCTGTTCCTCATGGAAACAGTCCAGCCTGAACTGCAAAGACAGGGCTTCCCTGGACCGGAAACAAGCATCCTGGGACCAGTTTCTGGATATCAACCCTCATCAACCAGGCTAGCTTGAATCTAGTGACTACGATGAAGCAAAAGTTGATACAGCAAATGTCTTTCTCTAGTTCATCAATTGTAAAAACTACTGCTGTGTGTCAACATTGACAACTCATTAGTATTAATTTAATTTCTGAATATAGCAAACAGCAAATCAAAGATAACCAGGTAACCATTTCAGTGTGACTGCTGCTCTGCTGCTCCATGGGTGGCACATTCTATGAACATTTGATCAGCTTGAGCGAGAAACCCTTTTTAGGTCTCGCACACCTAGCATTGCAGCGCACATGCGCTGCTCACTCTGCGAGGCATATTGTAGTAGGGTAGGTTTTAGAAGTAGAGTTGAATCCCCGCCCATCTTTTTTATTGGTTGACGTCACAGTTCATGGTAAACGCTGGCTTCTGATTGAAAATGAGGCTTCTTTGTTACTGCCTTGTCTCCTTTTGGGACCTCCCATCCGGACTGTATCATTTACCTGCGGCGTTACACGGTGGGCTTTATCTGGTGGGTGAACACTATTTTTAAAATGGACACTGATGGGGACAGTAGCGGGTGCAGCGCTACCAGCTCTAAATTGTAGGTTTGTAATTACTTTAATGAGCGTGGCGCCTACTAGGGACACCACACTCACTTTCTTTATATTTTACATTCATGTTGAGCGTTGCGTCCACTTCAGGGACACTGTGCTCTGTTTGGTTGTTTGTTACTTTAAAACTGAGCGCGGCGTCGCTTCAAGGACACCGCGCTTGGTTTCTGTATATATTTTTTTTTACTTCAGCAAGGAGCGCAGCGCCCGCTTCAAGGACACCACGTTCAGTGTTTTTTTTTTTTTTAATCTCTGCACTCTGCACTTTCCAAATTGTATTTTTACTGTGTTTAAACGTGATTTTAAAAAGTTGCTGCACATGTTCTAATACCTTTAGTAATATAGGGATTGATTATTGTAGTTGATTTCATAACTTAGCGGATCCCTGGCCACTCGAACCGACTCCCAGAGCGCATTGATATCCGGGGCGCCTGGAGAGAAGGGTTCGGCCATCTTGGGTGAGGGAGGGGTGGCGCTCGAGATGCAGGACGCTTCCCACCCTCCTCACGTCGAATATAAGACGAAGGCTTCCCGTCCGCGCAGCGGACGGGCGCAGCGGGCGCGCCGACGGCGCGCCGGAGGCGCGCCAGAGGCAAGCCCGTCTGCGCCCGTCCGCGCCAGTACCGGGCCCAGGGCCATAACCCCTACTTGTCCCATATCTTATCAGCGGTGCACCCTGCTGCAACTTCGCCCCTCGCCCGCCTCCTGCTGCACCATCATTGACCCAGCACTCAAGCCTACAGGTACTACCTTTATTTGTCCTCACTGTAATACCCCCATTCACCTTATTAATAATATCATTGCTATTCCTGCCATCAAGAGCAGTAAGGAAAGTCATATTACCATGGCCCTTATCAATGCGCGATCCTTGCCCAAACACTGCCAAGAGATCGCCGACCTTATTATTGACTACAATCTTGATGTATTATACGTAACCGAAACATGGACTGATGAGGCATCTGCCCCAGACCTGGTTACGGCAGCTCCACCTGGGTATACTGTCCATAGGCAGGACAGGGTGAAAAACAGAGGTGGAGGTCTGGCCATCATAATTAAAGATTACTTCGAAATTCGTACCTTCCCCATCTCGGCTTTGTCATGCGAAGCCCTACATTTTATAATAAAATTCTCTCCGTCCTTCAGTTTTAAGGGAGTGCTTCTATATCGTCCTCCGGGGTCCAGAGCAGCGTTCCTGGCCAACCTGGGGACGATAACTGAATCTATAGCCACAGATGAGTCCACCACGGTCATGGGCGATTTTAATTTCTATCTTGAGCAACACTCTGACAATGATACTATCTCCCTCACGTCAGACCTAGAATTAATAGGTCTTAGGCAATTAGTCGCCGCCCCCACCCATCAAGCAGGACACACGTTAGATGGCATCTTTACTAACATCGAAAATCTACATGTGACCGACATTCTCCCGATGACCTGGACAGACCACTCGGCCATATTCTTTAGTATGACCATCAAAGACTCGTTGAGTAAAAAGACCCCCCATCTTAAGACTGGTCCTTTCAAAGCTTGGAAAGATTTAGATTGCAATAATTTAAACATACTATTAACTCAGCTCAAACCAGACCTATCCAACAATCCCAGTGTTGCCACTCAGCAATTCCATGAATGGCTGAGGGTCGCCACCTCGGAATTAGTACCTACCAAGTCCCATTCCAGAAATAGGAACACTCCTACTGCCCAATGGTACACTAAAGAATTGAAAACACAAAAACAACTAACAAGGAACAAGGAGAGACACTGGCGACGTGATTATGATGGCGAAAGTAAGGATGTATACAAAAAGGCCCTAGCCACCTATAAGTCCATGATAATAGAAGCAAAAAAACTCTTCTTCTCTAAACATATAGAATTAGCCAAAAACTCTAGTAAACAGCTATATAATATAGCTAAAACATTATCAGGTAACACACCAGACTTAACACCCCCACCCTCGCAATCACTATGCGACGCTCTATCTGAGTTTTTCTTTGAGAAGGTAAATAACATCTACCAAACTTTCACTTCAGAATCAAGCACCACTAGTACCCCCCCTCCTCTGATCTCTCTGAGCAATCCTCTGACGAGCTTCACTCCTCTAACTACTGATCAAACCAGGACCATACTGAACTCAGTCAAATCAGGATCAGCCTTGGACCCTTGCCCCATTTCTGTGCTAACTTCGGTTGCAGATACTATTATCCCTGTCATCACCCTTGTCTGTAACTCTATACTGAGCTCCGGGTTTTACCCGGATGTTCTGAAAAACACATTGATTAAGCCCTTACTAAAAAAGGTCACTCTGGACAGACAAGAGCTGAAAAACTATCGGCCGATAGCGAGTCTCCCCTTCCTAGCCAAAATCACGGAGAAAGCCATGAACCAACAGCTATCGGACCACATAGAGAGGAATAACCTGCTTGATGACACCCAGTTTGGGTTCCGTAAATACCATGGGACGGAAACTGCTCTCATTAAGGCAGCAGATGATATTAGAACCATCCGGGACCAGGGAGGAACTGCCCTGCTGGTGCTCTTAGACCTCTCTGCAGCTTTCGACACGGTTGACCACAAGATCCTGGTCAACCGTGTCGAAAAAATGGGCATCCAGTCCACGGCAAAAGACCTACTGACCTCCTTTCTGGCTAACAGAACGCAGGCAGTCACTCTCGGCCCATTCCAATCTGCCAGTCGATCGCTACCGTGTGGGGTTCCTCAAGGCTCATCCCTTAGTCCGACACTTTTTAACATCTACGTGTCGGACCTTGCAAATGTCATCAAAGCACATGGGATGAGCCTAACCTCATACGCCGACGACACGCAGCTCGTTCTGGCCATTAAGGATAATGGTCAGGAGGTGGCCGAACGGTTCCAAGCTGGTATGATGGCAATCGGAGGATGGATGGCAGATAACTGCCTAAAGCTAAACTCCGATAAAACGGAGGTGGTCATCTTTGGCAAGCTCTCACCATCTTGGCCCACAGCCTGGTGGCCATCAACTTTTGGCCCCCCACCTTGTCCCGTCTCTAAGGCCAGAAATCTGGGAGTCATGTTTGATGATCAACTCAACTTTATGACTCATGCTAACAAGGTAGCTTCCACGGCCCACTACAAACTCAGGATGATTAGAAAAATCTTACCTTTTCTACCTGACACGGCCGCCAAGACCCTGGTTACATCACTGGTTCTTACCTCCCTTGATTATTGCAATGGCCTTTTTCTAAACGCACAAAAAAGAGTTACTAAAAAACTACAGACGGTACAAAACGCGGCTGCTCGCCTGCTATCCAACAAACCCAAATTCACCCCTATCTCAGATACTCTGAGAACCTATCACTGGCTGTCCATCCAAAACAGGATAAAGTTTAAAGCTATGTGTATAGTGTACAAAGTGATGCAGGACCAGGGGCCTCGCTTCCTTAAAGACCAATTAAAACTCTACAATCCAGTCAGAACACTCCGCTCCTCCACACTCAATCAACTGATCACTCCACGCAGCAGAACAGCTACTTGGGGCGACCGTCGTTTTCCAGCCGCAGCCTCTAAAATCTGGAATTCCCTACCTCATCACGTCAAATCCAGCTCATCACTCCTACAGTTTAGGAAACAATTAAAAACTTGGTTATTTGACCAGTAACCTACACCCTCAGCTCACCGTATTTCTCCTTAGGACAGACATTACTGCAGTCTAGCGCCGAGACACCCACGGGTATTTGGTTGCGCTTTAAAAATGCTAGTAAATAAATAAATAAATAAAATAAATTAAAGTTATAAAAAAAAGAAACCGAGCCCGGTGTCCTTGAAGCGGCGCTGCGCTCAGTCTTAAACTTAACCATTTGCAATGCAATTGGACCTATTGCATTGCAAATGCTTGTTAACTTTAGTAATGAGCACTTCGCCTGCTTCACAGACACTGCGCTCTTTCTTTTTTTTCTTTTCTTTTTTTTTTTTTTTTTAACTCTAATGACCCTGGACCCCGGACACTGCACATGCCCTCGGCACAGCAGTTAGCAGCTGAACTTCCCCGCCTTCCGGCGGTAGGCCAGCTCCATCTAAATGGGTGCCAAGATGCTGACTCTTTACATGTAGTTAACTGTGAGCATCCAAATGACTGCAGTGTCTGGTGTGGAAGAGATTATCGCTGGTAAGTAGGTTCATCACTAAGGCAGACTCACGCGGACAGGTCTATCAGCCACGCACTTGGTTCTTTAGTGTGATCTGCCGCCGAGAACCACCTGCTCTTCACCTTTGTCACGAGTGGTCTTCATGTCCGTAGCTGGCTCTTCTACTCCCCTTGTGATGGCTTTGCGGCTTCCGTCAGCATAGGGAACACGCCGACCTCCCTGTCTGTAAGGTGCTGTCTCGGTGATGCTTTCCCCAACCACCCGCTTCATGGCCTGCACCACTCATCCAAGAGCTACATATTTCCATGCAAGTGTTGCCATTGTGTAACCCATTTAAAAAATATATAATTCTCTCGATAGTTTAGCATGGTACCCTCTTTGTTATCATTTTTTTAGTATCCGGCAGGCTTCAGATCTAGTATTCTGTGTGCATTACTTGGAAGGAACTCAAATGCACGTGACCTAATCTTCTAGCTTTGCAACGAATTTGGTCCCTAAGGTGAAACATGCATTTTGGGTAGTCCTTGCCATTTACTACTAGCCTGGTTCAACTCCAAGGCGATGTTACTAGTTTGAACGCATTTATGTCTTTTGCTAACCCTACCCAAAGTACCATCTCGATGATTCCTCGATTTCACAATATTGTCTGTAACACTAAACACGGTAATACACTAATTTGACTGGTTCTTTGGGACATCGTTATTGTGCTTTGAAAGGGATGGACTGTTGGGGCATTTTTTTTGTTTTCTCCAAGTTTCACGAGGAGTAGTAATACTGAACAGTGGCAGGTATTTCCCGATAATTTCTTCTACGCACCTGGGACAGTAAAAGCTGGTTACGTGTGTGTGCCTGTGTGTATCTGCATGCGTGTATGTCTGTTTGTCTGTGTGGTACAGTCCAGACCCATGAAATGTTTCTCTTCGCCAAAGAGGGGCCCAGGCAGGACAGAAACAGCCCCACAGCTTCACCTGCCAGGTAAGCTCTACACCTATTTGGCTTCTTTTCACTGGAGGTTAAATGCTTTGGAAATGTAAGTGTTTGGGCAGTGCACAGATAAACATGATATATTTCTTTTACAATAGATTACCCTTATAAACTCCTACAAACATATTTTTACCTCTATAGGTGGGGTGAGTGAACTGGGGTTGAAACTCCCCTTCTCATGCCAGGGCAGCCACTCCTCAACTTCAGTCATTACTGTAACTTCCCCCTTCGCCCTCTCTTGGGCTCCGCCATTCCCTCGCTGGCTAATAACTATCTCTTCTTACTTACTTCCACTGCAGCGCCTCTCTCACCTCTCCTCCTTTCCATCTCTCCTTCCTCTACACAGCCATCTGCACCCCTCCCTTCTTCTAGATCCAGTCACCCTTTTTGCTTCCTACTACCTCACGTGGGTTTGATGGCTCAGCGAACTAATGAGTGTACCGACTGCAGGGAGGTGTATTAGACCCGATCGTCACAGTCTCAAATTTGTACGGGTCCGCTTGGTTCATCAGCCTCCCAATGTCAATAAACCCTCTGTAATTATTCAAACATGGCAGTTACCCCCCCACTGCCCAACACACATATATATATATCACTGTATTAAAATTCAGTGTGTTCCTATAAGACGATGTACTGGAGGAAATATTTGCTTTGTCTCAAGTCAACTCATGGTCGACTCCTGCCTGGTGTTTTTTTCACACCTACATATGTACAGCGCCCTGAAACCCCGCAGTGATGTCAGTGCTATACTAAATACAAATACAATAACCGCCGTTAAGTAGAATTTGAATAAACATCTGTTATGCAGCACCTGGATACCCAGGGGTGAACATGTGCTACATCCTTCCCTTTTACTTTCCCCTACTACTCCCTCCTGTTTGTCTTCTGCTTTTAGTTCGTCCAGACACTCCTAAGCCACTCTGTTTCCACTTTATCATTCTTTTTTTTTTTTTGGGATGTTTAACAAAAATTGTTTTAAAAAATGTATAACTTTATTTTTGCTTTTTTTGTACAACAAACCAGTACATTTCAACAGCCATTCAGCAAATCATACATTCATAGTAGTAAATATATTCCACTATTTCCGTGAGTACAAGGCATTAAACATATCCAACTAATGGCATATATTGCAATGATAACGCATCTGCATGTGTTCAATAATCACAATAGCATTATAGAACATCAAGTGATTAGATCAATGTTAGAGTTTTGCATCCTGAGCAGGGGATTCGGAAGCCTCGCACCGTTAGATCTCCATCCCACCATTAGTGAGCACCTGTCCCCCCTAGCATCCATAGCAATAACCAGGAGGCTCCTATACTCAGCAACTATCATTAGCTTGGTCAGTGTCCACCTCTACCATCTCGCGCTGGATGAGATCGCTTTGTAAAGGCCCCAATATGTCCTTAGGTCTAGACGCCCTCTGTAACAGCTCTGCATATATGGTTGTTTGCCCCTGACAGTACAACAGATCCGTCAACCATTCCTTAAACTTAGGGGTCCGCCCCCTTCCCCATCTGCAGGCCACTCTGCGCTTGGCAAGCAACATTGGTACATCTAGAAACTTCCGATGTGACTTGGGAATCAGGGCAGTATGTCCCAGGAGGGCAACCACAGGATCTCTGACCAGTGTACTATTTATCATTTTTTCAAGCGCCTCGTGTCCCTGGTCCCAGAACTGCTGTACCACCGGGCAATCCCAGGCCAAATGTAAGAACCTCACCTCTGTTCTTCCACACCACTCACATTTATCATGATCTTGTAAGCCAAAGCAATACTTTTTTGCAGGTGTATTATATAATCGGTGTAAAAGGGTATAATGTATAACCCACAATCTGCAACTCGCCGAGATATATGAGGTTTGCCTACAGCAGTAGTTCCATTGCTCTTCGGACAGTTCTTGTCCAAGCTCTTCAACCCAGTGAGACCGGGCAGAGCTCGGTGTGGCTTCCTGTTGGGTGCGTATGCATTTATGTAAATTAGACACTAAGTGTGCCCCATCCACGGATCCCAGCATGTTGTGCAACGGAAGCAAAAATACCGGTTCCTGAGGGAAATCTGGCAGAATCGCCTTCATCCCCTGTCTCAGTCATACATACAGAAATACATCTAGGGCAGAGGTCAGTGTCCCTTGAAACAGATACTCCGAGGAACAAAACTTTCCCTCATGAAATAGGTCTCCCCAGACCACGACATGTACACGTTTACATAGGTTCTGAAACCCTCGTTCTTGTAATAGGGACATTGCGGGGTGATAGGTCAGTGGTAACCGCGGGGAATATAAAAGTGGCAAAGCAAGAATATCTGTTATTCGCTTCCAGGCGTCTACTGTGCTCGTGACTGTGGTGGGTGGTGTCGCCTGGGAGCGGCCAGGCCCTTGCATGATGCCATTGAGTGGTATAGGGTCTGCGAGCCAGTCTTCATTAGCTATTTGTGGCATATATCTAGGAGGATATATCTAGTAATAGGCGTACTGGGCTTGGGAACTCAAATAGTAGGTCACAAAATCCGGAATGTCAAACCTGCCGTGTTCATATGGCCGAATCAAAGTTGCCCATTTAAGCCGTGGTTGCTTCCCTCCCCAAAGCAGTCTTATCAGTTCAGTTCGAAGGGTTTTGAAAAAAAAAGTTCCTGGGTGATAGGGAATGTTTAAAAAAAGATACAAGAATTGTGGGAGCACAATCATTTTTATTATAGAGGCGCGACCTGCCACCGATAGTGGCTTTGAGATCCACAGCGTGACATTGTTAGTATTCCTCAATATTGCCGTACCATAGTTCAGCCGAATCGTCTCATCCCTATCCCTGGTCACCTGTATGCCCAGATATGTAATATCCGTGCTGCGCCACTCCAGTGGAAAATCAAGGTGAAATCTGGGGACTGCGGGCATGAGAGGGAAAACCTGAGACTTCCCCCAGTTTATATGTATACCGGACAGTCGGCCAAACACAATGAACTCTCTCAGAAGGTGATTGATATTGTTTTGAGGGTCCCTGACATACATCGTCATATCGTCCGCGTACAAGGAGATTAGAATTTGGCATACACAGCATCTAAATGCCTTATCCTGGTGACACTGACGCAGCCTGGAGGCCAGCGGCTCAACGGCCAAAGCAAATAGTAATGGGGACAATGGACACCCATGTCTAGTAATGTGGACAACGGACACCCATGTCCGGTACCCCTCGAAATAGAAAGCTTAGGAGATACATGACCATTGATCAGTACCTTAACCATGGGTTGATTATATAACAGCTTAACCCACAATACAAAAATCGGTGGAAAACCCATACGGTGTAGCACTTCGAAAAGGTAATCCCACTCCACTGAATCAAACGCCTTGGTGGCGTCCAAGAAAACTGCAGCGAGCGGGAAGTTTGGTGCCACCGTCTGCATCAGGGAAAAAAGAGTATGCACGTTATGGGAAGTGGCTCTTCCTGGGACAAAGCCGGACTGATCGGGTAATATAAGCTTATCCAGTTACAGGGTGAGTCGTTAAGCTAGTACCTAAGCTAATATCTTTGTATTACAGTTTATCAGTGATAGCGGTCGATATGCATTACAAGAGGTGGGGGCTTTTCCAGGCTTCAAGAGGGACGTGACCAGCGCCTCCCTCATAGAATGGGGAAGTATCCCAACTTCCATAGATTCCTCATACACTTCTTTGAGGACCGGTGCCATAATGTCAATATAAGACATAGAGTTCTGCGGGGCCTCATTTATGAGGCCCCTTGCGCCATCGGAACTTCACTTTTCATGAAGTTCCGTGGCGCAGAGGCCTGCGTGGTATTTATCAGGCAGCAGTCCGCCAGTTTTTGTGGCGTACTGCTGCCTGATAAATATCAGTCCCTTAAACGCAGTGTTCTGCGTTAAAGGGGCGTGCAATGGGTGTTGCTCGGGGCGTTCCCAGCAACATCCATGGCCTTTTGACACTGCCCCAGATTTACGAGAAATCGTAACTCTGAAGCAGTGCCAAAAGCTTACGCCTCCCCAGGGGAGGCGTAAGGGAGGCGCAACAGGGAGAAATGTCTTTATTTCTCCTCGTATTTCCTTTTTCTATGTGTGCTGCAGAAAGAGGAAAAGCCTCTTGTGATTATTTTTGTACAGAAAGGTTTCCCTTCCTGTACAAAAATAATCTTCCCCGCAACGCAGGCACCCTTGCACCATTGTGCAAGGGTGCCTGCGCTGGCGCAGGCAGCCCATTGTGCGCTGGCGCAGGGAAAAAGGACAGGAATGCGCCGTATCTTATAGATACGGCGCATTTCTGCCCTTTTCTTTTGCCCTAGGGAAGCGCAGCAGGAAGGCCTGCTGCGCTTCCCTACGGCAAAAAGTCATAAATGAGGCCCCTGCGGAGAGGCCGTCCAGCCCCGGTGTCTTCCCATTTTTCAATTGCATGATTGCCTCCCTGATTGCGTCTATTTCGAATGGTAATCCCAGAAACTCCCTTTGTGTATCGCTTAACCATCCAAGTGCAACATCCCCCATGAAGTCATCTAAGTCTACTGTTCCATGCTGTTGTGAGGTGTATAGTGTTTGGTAATGCGCAGTGAACACGTCAAGGATACCAAGTGTATTCCGGTGCGTCACCTCCCCGGGTCCCTCTATCTCTAGTATGTGAGTTGCAAATCTCGGGCCTCTTGTCACTTCCACTAGTTCTTTTCCTGGCCTCTCCCCTTCTCCGTATTTGCGGGCCACTCAATATCGCCCTTTAAAGATCGTTTTGTATGTCGAGGCCTCTTCATATTCTGTTCGTTTTTCTCTAAACTCTTTCTGTGTCCGACCTGAGTCCCCTCCCTCCATCTTCCTCTCCAACTCTTTCAATTCCCGTTCCAAGGTCTGAAGTGTTCTTTGTATGTCTCTAAGTACACCAAAGCTCATAGATATGCAGTATCCTCTAATTGTGACCATAAACGCTTCCCATATAACTTCTACGCTGTCTATTGAGCCCTTGTTTCTAATAAAAAAATATTTTATTTCCTCTCCTAGTTCCCCTTGAAATACTGTATCTAACAGAGCCTGTTGTTGCCGTCTCCAATGGGGTCGAGGCCTATCTTACCCTGGTAATGTTAACGTAAATTTCACTGGGCAGTGATCTAAGAAAGTCCTAGCAGGGTGAATCACCCCCGAATGGCAGTACCCAACCCCCTCGACAGTAAGCATTAGTCAATACGCGCCCAAGTCCCCGTGTGTGATGTAAAATGAGTGCCTTCAGTCATCCGTGGGGGGGTATAACGCCAGCTATCTATGAGACCTCCTTCTTCCATAATGCCCTGCATCACTTCCTGAGACTTATTGTAATGATGCATTGCCAGGTTCGATCTATCTTGGGCTGGGTTCAAGACAACATTAAAATCACTTCCCCAGATCAAATGGGTAGTACCTATGTTGAGTATCTTCCCCCATATTGTAGTGAAAAATTCCGGGGTATCAATATTCGGGCCATAACAGTTGACTAAAGTGACCAACTCCGTACCGAGTCTCCCCATACCATAACATACCGTCCTTGAGGGTCTATTATCATGCCACCAAGCTCAAACTGTGTCTGTTTTTTATCAATATGGCTGTGCCTCTGGCTTAAGAGGAGTAGGAAGCAAATAGTCTGACAGATGCCCATTTGTTGGAAAATGTGCTTGGGGACTTGGGGTCGAGGTGCGTTTCCTGTAACATCGCCAAATGTATCTGTTGTCTATCTAAGTATGCCACCAACTGTATATGCTTCCTCGGGAGCCCCAATCCCCTGACGTTCCACGACAATATCCTCAGCGTATCGTCTTCATTTGTAGCCATCATACGTTCCTAATACGTGCTGAGCATGTGCAAGCAATGTCTTGATGTTACTCCAGTGTAATAGTGTGAATTTCCCACATCCAGATGTACTGTACTCGCTGATGACATCAAAACATACAACCTCCCCCTCTGCTCCACCCTCACCCACTGAAGCATCCCAATCATGCCAGAATTAGTCACCCTATCCCCCTCCCTAACACGCACCCTCTTAACTGTAACAAAACATTTCCCCAACCATACCCAACCCTGCCCTCCCCCTCCCGCACCACAACCATTGAAACAAAAAAAAAATAACAACCATACATATATCGCAAAGTCCATGCAACAAACATCATTGGGGGTATACCCGCTGGGGTAACCTTCCAGATGGTGGCACAGGTACCCCTCGCCCGTCGCGCTAACAAGCAATGGAATGAGTGAACCCAAGTGGACAGAGGGTTTCTGGCATGTCATTGAAGAGGAGCTCACCAAAAATCCTGCCACCTGCAAAATAGGTATGCCCCAAGGCAGCAGCTCAGCCACCCAGCAGCTAGTGTAACAAGTCCAATCTCTCAGGTGTCATCTGGTGTCAATGAAGTGGTCATTGCGAGTCATCTTCAGCTTCCCCCGATGCGGACCGCTGCGACAATGGTAGCGACCCAGTATTGCGGTTCATTCACTTCAGATGCTTCAAGAATTCATCCACCTGCTGCAGTTTAGTAAATAATTGCTGTTTACCTTGATGGGTGACCCTAAGACAAGCAGGATATAGCAATGCATAGTTAATTTGGGTTAGTCGCAGTTTGTTGTTGACTTCATTAAATTTGCGTCGTTCTTCCTGGACTGTAGGGGTAAAGTCTGAATAGATGGAGAATGAATTACCGTCCTAGGAAAGTTGTTGTTTGTTTCTCGCGATGCGAAGTGCAACATCTCGGTCTCTATAATTTAGAAGCTATGCTATCATAGGACGTGGTGAACTGCCCGGTGGCGGGCGTGGTCCCAGGGAGCTGTGAGCCCGCTCTACTATGAATTGATTGGAGAAGGCCTCTGCCTTGATCGACGATAGCAGTAATTTTTCCACATATTTTTCCATCTTCCCTGTGTTGGTCGATTCAGGGATTCCAAGAACGCGGATGTTATTGCGCATACTGTGCGCTTCTAAGTTTCATTCTTCGCAGCGATGACTCTAAGCAGTTTATCCATGTGAGCAAGCTGCGTCGTGACTTGGGACGTTGTGTCTTCATTGTCCGAAATGCGGTGTTCCTCTTTTTTGATGCGGTCTTCATGCCCTTCGAGTTTGTGCGCAATGGCGTCCATCCGAGTGGACACTCTATCCACCTTGTCTACGATTGTAGCAAATCCCTGTCGATCCTCCTGGAGGATGCTCTGCACGTCTGCAGCCGGTACAATCGCACTCCCCTGCTCGTTTTCTCCCTTATCTAGGTCCTGCTCATCTGATATTGTCCGGGCAATGCGCTTGGTGGTGTCAAAATTTTGCTTAGGCTGGTGAGTATCTGGCTTCCCCATGTTCACATCAATGAGAGATTCACCGTCAGACCCGCTGTCCTACTATGAGTATGTTATGGAGAGCACCAGTCGTGAACAATGTTAGTTAGCGAAAGGTATAGCTGTCGGGTATAGGCTGCTCTCTGCCTGTTTGCTGCTCTTTTGCCCAGGAGTAAATGTGGTGTCGCTTTCCAGAACTGTGCGTTGTGATCAGGGCGGTGCCTCCAGTTACCAATTCCCACCAGTCGTGGGATCACTGTAGCGGGAATGAGCTGGGTGTCGGACACAGCCGGAGTTCAACACAAGAGGAGGGTCACCGCCCACAATCACCGCCAGTACAGCTGGGGAAAAACTGAAATGTCCTCCGAGCTGTGTCTTAGTGATAGGAGATCCAGGGCCTCAGATTGCCGATGTCCCCATACGCCGTTCCAGGCAGGCAGGGCAGCGGGACAACCAGCCAACAGTGTCTGTAGGGAGATCTGGCGTCACTGTCCCAGGGAGGGTTCAGCTCTGAAAATGGCGGTTACAGGGGCTATAGCGCATGCTCTGTTCCACGGCACATGTCGTGAGTGCAGGCCGCCCGCCGGGAACTGGCTGGTATCTCCAGTGAACACAGTCAAAGTCCAGCCTCAGCACAGGAGTGCAGGGATACTTCAGCTTAGTAAACGTGCTATAATGCAAGATGATGTCTCATCCAGGATGCCTCTACAAGGTCCAGACCCTCCATATAAGTCTTCATGAGAGGAGGTTGCAGCGTCGCTGTCCCTACCTCCATTTTCACCGGTCACTCCGTCCAGGGGCTTGCCTCAAGTGTCAGGTTCCCCTGCTCGTCTTTGCAGAGAGCCACAGCCGAGGGAAGACTGTTGCTCCACCACCGTGTGTTTGTGGGGGGTATAGTGATACGCCCACCCCTCTGATAGCCCAGGCAGCCTGGGCATGTGTAGTGTAAACTTGGTGGGGGGAGATGAAGAGATACCTCTGCAGTAATTAAATCCACCACACAAAAGTATGTGGAATAAGAATATGTTTATTGTGGCACAGGTGCTGCGCAGCAGCCAACTTCCAGCATAGCAACTGTCATCACACATTCAAAGCAGGGTTCTATTTAGAACATTACAAAAGAACCTACAAGCGACATTCCAGGAAAACTAGAACACTACATTATCCTCTTCCCTACAATAAATTCAAAACAAGAAAAGAGAAAAAGAGAAAAACAAAGGAAGAAGAACAGACAAAGAAGCAAAGCAAAGAAAACCAAACCAAACCACACATAAAAATATGTGCAGCACATAAGGATTAAAGAGAGTAAACCTTGTAATAAATGTTGTCATAAATTTCAAGAATTATCAAGATAAACCATAAGCGATACCTAGCTGGAACAGAACGTTGACAAGTACTTCTGCGCAAGCCATCATTAGAAAGAGGCTCATCATTACAACAGGATGAATTTTTTTTGCACAAGCACTTGAAGAACAGGATAAATCCTTTCCTTGAACAACATCAGAAATAACAGAATTATCTGATTGTTTGTTAACTTTTACAACTCTTGCAACATTCCATCAGTTCTTAAAATTCACTCTAATAGCATTTCCACAAAGCTTGTCTATCGTAAAAAGTTCAGAGAATTCAAAACCACCTTTGCTTCTATGAGTAGGAATTTTATGCGAACCTTGTCCCCAATAGCCAAGTGCTGTGAAATTGCTCTTTTCCTTGAATCAAAAAACAACTTTTGTTTTACTTGAGCCTGAGTCACATTGTGTCTCACTACCTCATCCACATTTTCTATGGAATTTAATTTCACCCATTGTGACATCCACCCAGGACAAATCTTAGAATAAGGTTTCCTTCCACAGAGAAGTTCAAAATGTTCTTTGTGGAGGAATGAGGCGTAGTGCGATAGAATCATAACATAGATCTAACAGCGTTTTGTACATTACACCTCTGAGACAAAGCCCACTGCACACAGTTGTTTATCACCCTGTTCATGCGCTCCACCAAACTGTTTGTTTGTGGATGATAAAGAGCTCTTTTGGAGTCACTAATAACACCTTGACTTAAAAACAAATTGAATTCTTGACTCACAAATTGCACCCCGTTATCACTCACAATTGAAGAGGGAAAACAAAAACGTAAAAATAGATCCTTCAATAAATCGTACATTTCTTAGCCTATGTTTAGCCTATGTTTAACTGGGATAGCATTATCCTTCACTCTAATGGTGTGCATAAATCCTTTTACCTCACCAAGTTTATCACCAAAAACAGACGGGAAATGTTCCACCAACTTATCCACAAAATCATCAGTTTGTACAACAGAAATAGGATCCTTAGTGCCCGGTCTAAGTACCATCTTAAACAAACCTTGATGAAACCATCCAAGAATATTGAATCCTTTGATGGCTACATAAATTTTGCCAAAAATCTTTCTCCCTCTAAACTCCAGCGTGTCCTCAAAATAGCCCGCAAGCTCAATTTTTCTTCCCTCATAAGACACAGGGGACCTATCAGCTAGTTTTAACTCGCGACAACCCCAAACTTCACTAAAAAGTTCTTGAGTCAACATAGTTATCCTCGCTCCGGAATCAACTAATAGACACACCACTTTGTCACCACTTCCTATTTCAGTGTACGGATCAACACATTCTGTAGTTAACTCCGGACCACCAGACAAATCTCCTACAGCAACAACCATGTCTCTCAAATCATCTTGAATATTACTAAAATCCTCTTGTTTGTATTCAGACCTACTCACATTAGCAACAAGCGAAAGAGATGCACTCTGTTTGTTGTCGTGAGGGTGTACTAAATACGCTTCACATTCTGACACACTTTAGCAAAGTGCCCTAACTTCCCACACAACCTACATATAACGTTTTTAGCAGGACAAGGACGCCCAGATTTGAAATGTGGATAATTGCCACATTTAAAACAAATATTGCTCTGCTAAAAAAACCTATTTCCTGTGCGTGCAGACACGTTGTTTTTAATTTCTTTAACTTTAACAACACTCACACAATCATCCTTAGTTGTTGGCGAAGGCAATTTTTCTTCTAACTCTTTGACAGACAATTATGAAAACTCAATACTTTTGGCAACACGTACTGTTTCCTCAAGTGTTGGATTACCTAAAGATAATAATTTCTGCTGAATACTTTTATCCACACATTTACAAATATATTGGTCTCTTATCATTTGATCTCTGAAAGTCTCAAACTGACATTACGCACTCAGCATCCGCAAATCAGAAATAAAATATTCAACTTTTTCCCCATGTCTCTGCTCTCTTTTGAAAAACTTGTGCCTGATCACGACCAAGCTTGGTTGGATGTCAAAACGCAATTCTAACTTTTTGACTGTTTCTATAAATTCATCAATATCTTCCTCTTCCGGTGCACGCACTAAGGGTGGAAGGTGTTTGAAAATCGAACGCCCTTCAAATCCAAGTGCGTGTAATAAAATATATTTCTTTCTTTCGGCTCTGTAACGTGAAGCCCCTATAGCTCCCAGATTAGTAAAGGCACCATACCATTTTTTCCAAACAATAGGTGGTTCACCAGGTACCTCAAGAAAAGGTGGGGCAGGAGTAACAGCCTGCATGTTTGTTAATAATTAAGTATACTTTTAACGTAGATAACTAAATAAGTGACCACATTTTAAACATCCAACATTGTCACAAGGAAACTAATCCCATGACAAAGCATGCAAAACAACAACAAAAAATATCTTTAAAAAATGTGTTTAAGAGAAACAGAGAATTTCTTCCACTGCACAACGTTTGTCTCACCAATTACAATTAAATTGGAAATTGTTCAGTAGGTAAAAGTGCAAATACCCAAGAAGTAACGATAGAGTCAAGTATGCGCAAAAAAAAACTGAGCCTGGTGTGCGTGTCACCGAAGATACACGCCTCTTGGTACCTCTCACTGCTGCTTCCTCAATGCTGTTCGTTGTGAGAATAAAAACCTGATCCTCCCTTAAGGTGTACGTATCACCGTGTACACTCACCGCCCTTCTTGATCGCTTGTCAATGAATAGGTGTGCGTACGGATCTGCAGATGAAGACTTGCGAAATACTCCTTACTGAAGACTTGCAAGCTGCTCCTTAATCCTGGCACTTTCGGTGTCAATGAACAGGTGTGCGTACCACCGTGTGCGTACGTATCTGCAGATGAAGACTGGCACTTTCACAAAAGACAGGTGTGTGTATCACCGTAAACACACGTATTCACCTGGGAAAATACTGTGATGAGTTTTCTCACACCTAAGATGGCGCCTATGTTGCGCACAGATGCAACGCTTGCGTAGCGTGCGTCGTTATTGACAACTAAAACGGAGGACTTTCTTCAACAATTATCCACCACACCTAAGATGGCACCCACGCTGTATACGTTAGACGCAATGCTACGTTTGCCAAACAAAATACGTAACTAGACTCAAAATGTCCACCGGTGGTGCACTAGAACGCTGACCTCAAGGTTGCGCGCACACCAACATAAGCACAACAACGGATTTCACTTTTGCCCCTGTTGCGCTGCTGCCAAAATTTCTCCGGATAACAAACAGTACCTTTTCCGCGCTATACCACGTCCACCTCAAGCATCGATAACCTCCTCCATAAGCTGTGTGGACACTGCAGTTCTTGTACGCTCAGGTAATGTTTAATTTCCTTTTTCTTCTTCTCCTCGTGAGTTCAGCGTGCACCTGTGCCCTCGTCGCCACGTTTTTTGTAGTAATTAAATCCACCACACAAAAGTATGTGGAATAAGAATATGTTTATTGTGGCACAGGTGCTGCACAGCTGCCAACTTCCAGCATAGCAACTGTCATCACACGTTCAAAGCAGGGTTCTATTTAGAAAATTACAAAAGAACCTAAAAGCGACATTCCAGGAAAACTAGAACACTACAACCTCCCCGGCCCCTATGATAACCCAGGCATCCTGGGCATGTGTTGTTTATAGTTGGTGGGAAGGTGTAGTGATACTTCCCAGCAACTTTGAGGTACCGGTGCAATCTTTTTTATAAAGCACTTCACTCAGGGCATTAAGTGGGCCAGGTGCTGAGAAGAGTTCCTATCGGGCTCTCCATTTTTGCCCTCACCCTCAGTGCGAAAAAAATAAGTATTTAACTCTGCAACAGTACCGCCCTTTACTGCCTTTGATGTAACTTCGAAGAGACTCAATGTAGTTCTTTCATAGTCTCATCATGTCAGAACTGAAGCATTTTCAATATTATATACAACAAAGCAATAGGGCTCGAAATTTGTGGAAGACTGAGCTATTGGCACTGTAAATAGCAATGCCTTTTATTTATTTATGTGTGGGTTTCAAAAGATAGAAATAAAAGGTATTGTCATTTACAATGCCAATAGCTTAAACTCTTTCAAATGCGAGACCTATTGCATTGCAAATGCTTGTTTTAAGTTGAAATCTGTGTATTCTGAAGCCAATGCTTTTTTCCAGGGGACCTATTACTAAAGGTAGTATAGGAAAATTCCCCTCTGCCTCACAAGTGAGGTATGATATCTCTACTCCCAAGTCTTCTGTGTGATATAAGTGATTGCCTTGATGTAAAATCAAGTAACTCATTTCCTTTTATATTGAAGGAGTCCACATAAAATTAATTGCGACCCATGAAAATAAGAATGGGTTATTTTCAGGAAGATAAATCCAGTCATAAAAACATGTTTACGAGTAAATTTACATTTGTTACGCGGACCAGGAATTCACAGTGGGAATCCTGGTATATAAAAATCTATTTACAACCACAGATTTCTCTACCAAGAATACAGAGAAATCCACCCTCATGAATCCCACTCAAGTGGTGAGAAGTGGGTGTTTAAAGGAGTGTTTGGCTTTGGAGATTTTGCAGTGCTCTTAAACAAGTAAGTTTGAGGTAATTCCTAAACTCCTCTCTGTCGCTTTTCCACTATGTAGATGGGTGAAGATTCACTCCCACCAAGAGCTGGGATTACTCCTCTTCTCTAGTGGGAAGAGAAACAGATCACACAACATGTGGTGGGGGTGAAGAGGAAAGGGCTTCTCCACAGGAGAAAAGGCTTCACTTGTGTGGACTTCTCCAGTATGAAAAAACCCATACATGGGAATAGGACCCCACCCGAATAGTCGCATGACATTCCCAGAAGTATGCATGGAAACCTACACCTGCGCCAGCTCTCCAGGCATAGTTCGGTGAATGCTTGTGAATCCCAATAAGTTGTAAATATGCACTCACATGTATATGTACATCTATGGGTGTAAAATGACTTCTTCTTCATTAATCATGTACAATATGTCTTTCATGCTACAGCCATGACAGAGAAGCAGCAGGAATGTCATTTAGCAGGGTAGAGACGTCTATTGATGGACTTAAACTGAATCATAAGCCCAGACGGTATTCCACAAAAAAATGGGATTGTATATGATAGATGCTCGGTTTCTCATCCCCAGCTCATTTGTGAGCAAGTTTACTGATCCTTATGGTGGGGCCATACATAGCTTTCAAAGAAATATATCCTGATCTGGAGACAATAATGTTCCCTCAATCTCAGGATGCATTACTAAATTTGTTGTATCTGGAACAAAACAAAACAGGCAAACAATTGCAGGTACAGACATCAATGTTTTTACAACCCAGTGACACATTTAGATGGGATAGAGCCTTCCAAAATAATCAGTGCAATATTCCTTTTTTGACTATGACTAGTACCTAGAAGGGTTTGGATTTTAATTTGAAGATCTAGAGGCCTAGAGGCAAGAGTGAGTTACTTTAGCTCAGGAGCAATATCAATATCTCTTAAAATATGTAAAGGTTCAGAGGAAAAGAAAGTGAGCTCTACAGACTGAATCATTAGCTCAGTGTTTTGTCCACACAAACAACTTTTCCGTTGATCACTATGTACACCATCATTTCTCTCAGTGGCGGCTGGCATGGTTCATGGATGGCATGGTGGGGGCAAGTGCAGGGGGGCAGAAGGGGATGCGCAAGGTAAAAAAATAAATTCTTACCTTGTGGCCGGGTCACGTGTCTCTCTGCTCCTGCTCTCTTCGTTGGACTCGAGGAACAGAAAGCGCAGCCAGGCTCCCCTGGCCAATCACAATGCTGTAGTGCATCTGAAATGTGCCAATCACAGCTGTGGATCCATGTACATTAAAAGATGGAAGACTACCTTACATATGCTGGAAGAATTCCCTTCTAACAGTTAAGGGTGGTGGAGAGGAGCCTTCCGCCTTGGCCTGCATGTAGACCAATAAGATGCTCAATAGGCTAGGGGAATTTGCCTCTTACTGGCCCCACGAGGACAAAGGAGGTCTAACTGTATCATGAAAATCCGGCCTGTTGCTTGCAACTTCTCACTTAAGGTGGAAGAGTTTGGAAGGTCATTAATTTTCAGGATATTCTGGGGCAGACCTAATGTTGTATGGAGCCTCTGCAACTTGAACCACCGACTGTTGTCTGAAGAACCAGTCTAAAGATCTGGGTATTTGTTTCATCAGCTACTTATAGACAAGACCATTGACTGCTTCAAGTGAGTGAAACTACAGCTTTAAGATTGTTGGAAATGACCATCTTTTGCATGGTATGCCCCCAGTTATTTTCAACTAAACTTCTCTATTTTTGCTGAACCTGTTTTGTTAGCTATAGGACTCAATATACTTTACTCCTGCTAGACGGAGGTACTCATCCTCGGACCCACCCCCTCAGCCTGGGACAACTCCTGGTGGCCGACCACACTGAGAACAGCACCAGCACCAACACCCACCGACCATGCACGCAACCTAGGATTCATCCTCGACTCCTCCCTCTCCATGGCTAAGCAGGTCAACGCCATCTCCTCCTCCTGTTACAACACCCTCCGCATGCTCCGCAGGATCTACAAGTGGATCCCGACCGAAACAAGAAGAACGGTGACACAGGCCCTTGTCAGCAGCAGACGGGACTACGGCAACGCACTCTACGCAAGAATCCCAGCCAAACACCTACGACGACTACAACACATCCAAAACGCCTCCGCCCGACTGATCGTCTGCGACCCCCAGCACAGCCACCTCACCCCCCACCTGAGAGACCTACACTGGCTCCCCGTCGACCAGAGGATCACCTTCAAGCTCCTCACCCACGCACACAAAGCACTCCACAACGCCAGACCAGCCTACCTGAACTTGTCACCCGTGCAAGAAAAAGAGCCTGGTACCAGAACCGTGAGACATTACTTACGCCTAAACCCACCGAACAAAATTCCAACAGAATGATCTGTGTTACAACATACTGTACTCTAAGTAACGAATTCAAAAAATCTTCAGTGGTCATTGGAATCTGATTCGGATGAAGTAGGCATACCAGACCAACCGATGCACGCATTCAAAATGGCAAAAAATATACGAGACTATGTTGTAAGCTCCCTATTTGCTACTCCACCCAATCCCACGATTCAATCAATGTGGAATCTTCCAGATATAGTGGGCCATATTAAGTGTTCACATTGCAAGGCCTGTGAAATGACAATAGAAACAAAGAAATTCACATACAGGTACCATGAAATCCAAATGAAGTCACATAGCAACTGTAATTCTAAGGACGTCATATACGCAATTCTGTGCCCCTGTATTCTACTACACGTGGGACAAACCCAACAGAAAGTAAAAAGTAGAGAACTGCAACACTGCAGCTGCATTTGATGTAGTACTCCAGGCGCACCCCTTGTAGAACACTTTAAAGATCAGTCTCACCCTCCAGATTCCATGAAATGGTTAGTCCTAGAGAAGGTCTCTTTGGGACCCAGGGGCGGAGACATAGGGTCACTTCTGAATATAAGGGAATGTAAAATGATGTTTTTACTTGACACTGTCAATAATGGACTCAATGAACTGGAAGGCACAAATGCACAGTTAGCGAGCCTAGCAAGAGAGTGAGATGTTACACCATTCACTTAATATGTAATACACCATGTATGGTTCTCACAGTGTTACAGCTCTGTTAAATTACTCCAATTCTGTATACTATGTCCCATATAGACGCCTATTTTTTTGTCTGTGATTCTTTCATATGTCATCATGTGTACCTAAGAGAGCGTCGCATGTCTATTGCAACCTGTAATCAGAACCATGAGGGGTAAGGCCATAATTTCAAAGGATGCCATCTATAGCGCTTCTTCACTATATGTGGTAACTCTGATTATAATCATCTGTATTACACCCTTATAATATGCCTCATATATGCACTTCCTATTCTTTCTTAACTTGACATGATAGGTGCACAGGGCACATTGGTGCAGGCCCTCTGCAATCATTGCCATTAATTATGGGGGTCCATTATATAACTATTGTGGAGGTCTTCCTACACTCCTGAAATGACCCACAAAGCCTGACGCTATGTGCAATTAGCTTCTATACATGATTACTGTTGGATTCCCTGTATTTTCTTTGATTACGCGGGACTGACTTTCAGATGTAATTGAATGCTGTTACAGCGCTTTTTCCAACGCTTCTCCTAATATATTGCCATCGTTACCGTTACAGTACAATACTATCATTGAACTCTTGCCCAAGTATATGGAATTATGATGCCTGCATCCCTTGCTCATACTTAGCATCTTCCTGGAACATCATAGGGCTCAACCTAAGGAGGTGTCCTTGCTACTAGTCCATCTTGACTTGCGCACACTTTTCAATACTGGACTTGTTCTAGCACTGCCAGCATCGCGCGTCACTCAGGAAGTGCTGACGTCATGAGGTGGTTGCCATGCCACCCAGCTAGTTGACGTCTCACGTAGTAACGTCCTCGCTTCATTACGGTTCTTATTAAGAGACTCTGCTGGCTCGGTTCTTCGTTTCACCAGACCAGCTGTGTGAAACCGCCGGGAGAGGTAAGAGAGATGAGCCCTTATGTTTAGTTTATGCCCAGCACCCCGAGTATTCCTCCAACATGCGGTGGCGCCTGATTTTCTCTTAGAATAATTTCGACCAAGGCCGCCTATTTTTCATTGATGTATTTATGTATATAGATGATAACGATCCTTGTGATCATTGAATGATTAGCCACGGTGCCCCCTCGAACACGTAGACAGTCATTATATTTATAACCCTAGACTTACGAATCCATTGTGTTTCAGAATAACGCAAGCACTTTATTCCCTTGATTGTGGCTGACAATACTAACAGCTAATAGTTAGGAACAGTATAGATACAGCGCGGTTTACTGAACATGCTGTATTGCCGCCCTGCAGTAACCTAGCCCATTTACTAGATCTGCACGAATCCTTGTAGCATTCAGGGCCTGATGAGACGTCTTAGGTCACAGGCACAGTCTGTCTTGCAATTTCTTGGCTGCTGACACAGCCCGCGCATACCCTATGAGTGCCCATCTTGCATAGCATGGTTAGACACAGCGCGCTTCCAGCGTCTGGTAGTTAGCATGTGTGCCTGTGTGAATGACTAGTAGCCCCCCAGCACAGCATTGTACTGACACTGTTTTCTATCAGTAGGCAGCCCTGCTCGTACTGGCTGGATCCCATCGTTTGGTGCCACTGCCTTACAATGCCCTTAGTATTTGGGCATGTTTGACTGGTGATCCCCCCCAGTGTGTCATCTTAAATCTTTACCGGGTACGGCCTCATAACATGAGCTCGTCCTTGATGAGGTCGGTTTGACCTTTACTCTTGGGACTTGTAGATGTTGATACTCTTGAGATTTGTAGATGTTATCTCTTTTAATAAGGTTTATCACCTTTCAGACCAGCTATGTCTAGAATTAGAATCTGTTTTTATTCCAGCGGTATAGGGATTACTCCCTGGTTCTGCGAGCATACCACGCCACAGGATATCCCCCTTTTTCCAGGAGATTCACATCCTGATGTATAATCATTAGCAACTTCAATTGATTTGGAGTAAGTATTGGATTTAGTCCATTTATACAATTTTCTGAGCCTTTGATGATTGATATCCCACTCAAGGTCCATTTGTTTCCCTATGTTTTGTTAGGAGGGATCTGGCACTGCCCTACAACCACACTGAATACGGAGGATTGATTCTTCCTACCCCGCCCTTCTTCTTCTTTTTTAATTACACGTAGGTATTCATACCTCATTGAGTTTTTGTAACACACACACCACTGTAAATACATTCCCTCAAACACTATTTCTCCTTCTGTCCTGAAGAAGACCCCACCACAAGGACTACTACTTATCTTGTAAATAGGGGTCGAAACATCGACTACTACTCTGTATACAAACTCTAGTGACATCTAACAAGATAAATTCAGGGTCATGTAGAGTTATGTATTATAATGGGAACGATTTGATCAGATTTGGAAACTTATACAGTGAATCATAATGATGTATGTATGTCACCACTGCCTTTCCTTGTCCCCTACCCACACACGAACTCTCTATCCCCATCTTTTCTTCTTTTTCCATGTCACCACGAGCACTGTACATACTAAAGGATCTTCTGCATTTTTGTTCTAATGAGCATTTGCAAGACTCATACTGTTAGTTGCCTCGATTTGTACTGCATCTGACAGATATACATTTTTTTACAAATACAACGGATTCAGAAGTGGATTTAATTGACCACATCTTCACTTGTATTGTGTGTGTTTCTTGTAAATATATACTGCGACCACTTTGTTTAATACTGTCACAGCCTACCTGAACAGCAGACTCAGCTTCTACACCCCCATCCGCCAGCTCCGCCAGCCTCACCCTCGCCACTGTCCCCCGCATCCAACGAAAGACCTCCGGCGGCAGATCCTTCTCCTACCTCGCCGCCAAGACCTGGAACACCCTCCCTACCCACATAAGGCAGACCCAAGACCTACTCACCGTCAGAAGACTCCTCAAGACCTGGATCTTCAAGCAGTAGCAGCACCCCCCTCCCCTCAGCACCTTGAGACCCTCACGGGTAAGTAGCACGCTCTGCAAGTACTCTGATTGATTGATTGACTGATTGAATCAGTGGGAAAGTGCTTGTGATCCCCCTTTTAACCATGGGAAAATCGGTATATACCCAAATGGCATATTTAATTTACCTATTTGTCCCTAGTATATGCTACTCTATGTATCCAGATTCTGTAAATTAAACACAGAGTGTGGGTTGCCACACTCATTGTGCCACCCACTACAGTAGCCCTGAAAACCTTGTCTCAGACATGCCATTGCAGCCTATAGCACAGTTTTAAACTGCCATTTTAACCTGGCAAAAAAATCACCTTGCCAGGCCAAAACCTTCCTTTTTCAAGGTTCAAATATAGCTTTATTCGATTTTAACAAAAGAAAATCATAAAAGCACATTTAATACAGCATAAAAAATGAGTTGAAGACTCAATCATAAAACATACAATTTGGAAGTAAAACAGGAGATTTTAAGATTATGCAAATTATGGCTGTCGGGGAACAGAAGTCAGTTAATTCATGGACACTCTACATCTTACTGCAAATTTCAGGAAGCTAGCCGCTGCGGTGATTATAAGTTCATCTTCAAGCATATATAGCTTGAGTAAGGCTGGCCTGCACTGTCTTAAGCCCCACAGTTTCAAAAGTGGGAGAAGATGTTTCCTTCTGCCCCAGTCGTAAAATTTGCAAAATAAAATAACGTGAATGTTGGATTGCTTAGAAACATTGTCACAGGGACAGGCCACCAGAGTAGTAGACCAGTCATTTGTGGTGGGGAATGTTAGTAGACGGAAAAAACAATCCGTCCTCATCCTTGTTAGCAACATTCTCGTGTAGGTTGTAAGAATCGGGGAAAGATAAGGGGGAATGCCAGCATCATAAAGTAAGAGGTTGTGGTGAACAATCGATGGTTTATTACCTTCGAGGTAGGAGCGTCTATCTGAAAGTAGACCTAAGCAGTGAGCCTTGCGATCCTTTTTAGAAATAGTTTGGCACGTAGTCGGGTTAATATACAAATCAGCCAAATCCAGTGAGATGAAAAATTTCTGTACATAGGCGAGCCAGGGTATTTTTCTTGAATCAGTTAGGGCCATACAGTCCTTGATCACGTCTTGGTTAAGCACAGTTTTTTCCGAGGACCATACTTTGTGCCATAGCAGAATTGGTGCAACTTTGATTTTGTCCGAAATATGTGCTCGGGCTAGCTCATTGTGACAGACTGTGGTGGAAATAGATCGAGGAACAGCCAGCAGGAATCTTAGGAATGCATTGTCGCTGGTTTGTATCTCTCCACAGTCCGCCAGACCACAGATACCAGCTCCATATGTTGCGGTGGAGACACATTTAGCTGCAAATATATCCAGCAAAATCTTAATCGGTTTCCCACCTAGTTTTGTGGCAAATTTCTTTAAGGCTCCAATTTGTCTGATAAAAGCCAAGTTCCGTGTGTGTACGGCATTCTTCCATGAACCTGTGCTAGTAAAAAGTATTCCCAGGTAAGTAAAGTTTTTCGTGAGGCTGATCTTGGTTGCATCAATGAACGTGTTGCAGGAAATGTTCTTTTTTTTACTACAACACATTGTAAAAGTTTTGCTTACATTAATCTTGAGACCTCTCGAACCCATGAAAGTTGAAAAGGCTGACAATGCTTTTTGAAGCCCTAGTTGAGTCCTGGACATGATAACAGCGTCGTCCGCATATAAAAGAATTGGAACTGCCAGGCCATTTATTTTTGGATAGTCGACATCTAATTTGGCCAGGCAGTCGGCGACACTGTTAATATACAGATTAAAAAGAAAGGGGGCAAGGATGCAGCCCTGCCTGACCCCCTTTTTGATAGGAAACTTGCGCGTACAGGCTCCGTCCTTTCCGAAGCGAACCTTGGCCCCGGCTCCACGATACAGTTCTTTTATAAAGGCTAAAATGTTAGAGTCAATGCCCATGTCAGTAAGGGTAGACCAGAGTAAACTGTGGTTGAGGCAATCAAAAGCAGAGCTTAAGTCCACGAAGGTCATGTATATATTGCACCTTTTTGCCATCACGTATTTGTCGATGATCAGAGCTAAATTTAAGCATTGTTCCACTGTCCCGAGACCAGAAACGAACCCATATTGAAATTTAGACAGAATGTTATTTTCCTGAGCCCATGATTGCAATTGGTTCAGCAGGACTCTCCCAGCCACCTTCATCATGGAGTCCAATATGAGATTGGCCTATAACATTTTGGGTCCGTTCTTTCACCTTTTTTAAAAATGGGTATTATGATCGCTTCTTGCCAAGTTGCGGGGAATCCTTCCTTTTTAATATTTATAGGTCACCCCTAGTGCAGGCCCTAAATGCCCATATGACGAAGTGTATGGTATTTAAAAAGGAAGACATGCATATTTAAAGTATTACATGTCCTGGCAGTGAAAAAACTCCAACGTTGCCTTTCACTGTGCGAGGCAAGCTCTCCAATAGAAACTCACTAAGTTACATTGTAACACCTTATAATGCATCACTGCGGTTTGGGACTAGCTAGGAAAACGATTCTAAGACTCACGGTGATATGTATTTAAAATCCAACCTAATGGTCAAGTCAGATTTTAAATGACTATGTGGCAAATGTAATTTTTAGAACGTTGGCAATCTTCCGCTTAAGCCAAGTGTGCCTTTCTGCTAGTGTCTGGGGGTCACCAGTCTGTTAATTGATCCCCTGTGGTGTAATGTGTATTACTCCCAGACAGTGGATAAAAGACCTGGGTGTGGATCTTCAAGATGGCTGGGGAGGAGTTGGGCCCCTTCGTTGGTTGCACTTCAAAGGGTAGCCTTGGTGCTGTACCCAACCCTTCCTGACTTCGGAAGAAGGCTACACTGGAACTGGCATATACAGCTCACAACTAGGCCTGCCTGCTCTTTTTTTCACTATCCAGGCTGGAAGCAAACCCAGGAAAAAGAGAAGAACTGACTAGAACTAGTCCTACAGTTAGACAAAGGGGTGCACCCCACCCATAGGCTAGTACTGGGCATAAAAGTGGCATCCCAAAAACTTGAAATAAGAACACTCCAAAACCTGTGAAGACTCAAAAGAAGGACTGCTCTTCTGTCTTGTGCCTGAAGGAAGACTGGATTTGCCTGCCTTGAACCCATGCCACCAGAAGTGACTCTAAAGGTCAGTTGACTGACCTGTTTGAGCTACACGGACATAATAAGCTTCCAGAGGCCTTTTCTCACTTCCCAGCTGACCAGACCCAACAGGATCTGACCTGATCCCATCTGCTGGATTCTGCGGGAGTGAGTCCTGACTGCCCTCTAGGCCCTGGACCCTTGGCTGGAGCTAAGGTCTACTTCACCCGACTAACTGAAGATTTCATGGTACCCGGAACAGAGTGAATCAGATCTGCACAGTAACTCACCGAAGGTGTTATCGGATGAAGTGCAGGGCTAAGCAGTGATGAAGAGTACGCAGCTCTTTACCAAAGGCTACACTGGATCCCACATGAAGTGATACAGAACAACACAGTTTCTCACTGACCTTCTCACCGGATCCAACGCAGAGTACTGCTGCACCACACAACTCCTTCCCGAAGGCTTTGCCGTATCTGATGCAGAGCTGCACAGCTACTCACCAGGGGTGTTACTGGATGCAGAGCAGCACTATGCAGCTCCTCACTGAAGGCTTCACTGGATCCCACGCAGAGTTATACAGAGGCACATACAGCTCTCTCTGGATCCAATGCAGTGCGCTGCAGAGGTTTGCCTCACCACTAACCTCCTCCCAAAGGCTTCACCAGATCTGGTGCAAAGTGACGTGGAACTCTACATAGCCGTGGACTGGAATCATCATCAGACCCAACCAGCGTAACACAGAGCAACCATAGCCCCATAGAGCTGCACAGTCCTCGCTCGAAGTCCGAAGGTTTTACTGTCAATGGGACAAACCTGGTCCTGTATCCGGCCCATTCTCCATCGTGATGGCCCTGAACTTGAGACTTTGCCTTCGTCCGTGCGACCAGGTACCTGCAGTTGGTGTTTCGTGGCTTTTAGCACTATTTTTACCTAAGATTTTAAAAACTCATTACTCCTGATTGGATTTTCGTCATTTTGATTTCATTTTATTTATTAAAATCTACTCTGTTATTCTGAATTGGTTTGGGATTGTTTTTGTGTAGTGTTTTCACTTTATTAATGTTTGAGTACGGCATAAATGCTTTACCCTTGACCTCTAAGTTAAGCCTGATAGCTGTGTGCCAAGCTACCAGAGGGTGAAACACATGTTGATTTAGTGACCTTAGTCAAATCAAATCAAATATTTATTCGGCATTTGAAAAATACCATAAAAGTACATAAAAAGGGATAAAAACTTTAAAATACAATTCAATCGTTACATTTAATTTGCCCAGGGTCACTCAATTAACGGGCACTACAATTTGCTCCTCCCTCTCGATTTCCTAATCCTGACCACCATCTTAATAAAGTTCGTAATACAGAACAGAGTATAAGCATCCTGAGCCTTTTGCAGAAACAATAAAGCTACCTTGGCGTGTTTAAACTTTGCTGTTTTCAAGATTCCGACCAGGAACTTGCGCCTAGGTAGTGTATAAAATGAGCATAATAAAACAAAGTGAAGGGTATCCTGCGGAGACCTATTGTCACAGCCGCAGGTACCCTTCTGCTCAACCGATAAAGTAAAACCTGGGGGGTCGGCCAGTAAGTGGTGTAAAAGGTTGAGCCTAAAACGGGTCATAAAAAATCTGTCCTGTGCATTGTGGGTCAGTGAAAGATAGGGTTCCATTCCACTCTCAGTTTTCAATGCTCTGTAAGCTGCAACTGTAGGTTTGCGTTCTTCAATGGCGCCCTGTTTGCAGTTGTCCATTCTCCAAACAATTTCTTAACTCTCAGTTTATCTTGAGTAGTAATGGCTTCAGGGTTAATAAAAAGATTCTTGCAGCCAATGCCCTCAAGTGTGCCCTTTACATATTTTAACCAGGGGATGGAACTCCCTTTGTCTCTTTTCAAGCAGTCTGTTATGATTTGTCTGCTTAGGTCTGCCTCCGGGTTAGTCCAGATCTACACCCAGGCCAAAAGCGGGCTGACCTTAATTTGATCTTCGATATAGGCTTCTCCTAGTTCTTCATGTGTGATATAGGCAGGAATACTATGTGGGGCTTTAAGTATTCTTCTAAAGAATTTATTTTCCTCTGCCTGGACCTGTTGCATATTTACGAAGCCCCAAACTTCTGCCCCGTAGGCTACTTTAGCGCAACAGATTGATCTATACAGATTCATAACTTGTTCAGGAGACCACCTACCCAGCCTACGACCATAATTCATTATTGGCCCGATTGAGGCCACCAGTTTTGAACAATGTTTTTCCACAAGAAGTCTAAACTTTAACAACCCATCAAACAATAGGCCTAAAAAAGTAAAGGATTGAACCTGTCCTATTTTATGGGTGCCTATGGTGTAGGAAAACCTCTTGTCTGGTTTGGCCCCCGCCAGCATAACATAGGACTTGTCCAAGTTTGCGGATAGGTCAAGTTTATTCATGAAGCTGACAAACCCGTCAATCAGCCTTTGAAGCCCCCTGGGGGTCCGGGCTAACAACACTGCGTCGTCCGCATAAAGCAGGGCGGGGACCGGGTGGCTGCCTACTTGGGGAGAGTCTACTCCTAGTTTACATAGTTCACTGTCTAGGTTATTAATGTAAAGGGAAAACAAAAAAGGAGCTAAAATGCAGCCCTGCCGCACCCCACTGTTGCATGGGAATGGTGGTGTCCTACCGCCGTCTGAGTTAAAACGAACAGAAGCAGTGGTATTCCAATGCAAGGCTTTGAGAATGTTAACTAAGTCCGGATCCACCCTAGGCCTGTCATCAGGGCCCATAGCTTCTCTCTGTTCACATGATCAAACGCGGCAGAGAGATCCATGAACCCTAGATAAACCGCCCCCTTGCTGGCTATAGTGTACTTAGCGACCAGCAAGTAGAGATTCAGGTATTAGTCCGTAGTTGACCTTCCCTCCCTGTCGGTAATTATCTGGTGCGTGTTCGCCCATTCTGTAAGGCGATTAAGGACTACACGACCCAACACCTTTGCTGTGACATAAATCAAGGATATCGGGTATTGGGGGTTGTCCCTATTCCCTTTTTTATAATTAGGGACTATTATTGCAGAGGACCAGGAACGGGCAGACCCGCTTCCAGTGCTGCATTTAGGACCCTCGTGAGAACGGGGGCCCACATCTCCACCTTGCTGAGGTAGAGATCGGGAGGTATGCCATCTGGGCCGGGCGCTGTATTTGTAGATAGGCCTAATATTGCCCCTTTTACTTCTGCCAGGGTGAACTCTATCCTTGCGGCCCATCTTAGCCGTTGCCCCTCATCAATATTGGTTTCACCAGTGTGGTTATATAAGTTTCTAAATGGGAATACCATTGTTCTGGCAAGATAGTGCTAGCGACCTGTGGGGCATTTGAGTCCTGGAAACAAGGTTTGTTTATAATTTTCCAGAACTCTGACAAGTCCCTTCTGCCAGCTGCCTCCCTTAGGTCCTCCCAAGCTTGCATTCGAAGGCTAAATTTCCGTTTTTTTAATGCCTTTTTATATGCCAGCCTGCATTGTGCGATATGTAACTTATCCCTAGGTAGAAATGTTAAGCTAGCTTTCAGCTCTTTGTGTGCCTGTGAACAGCGTTTATCAAACCATCTGGGGGTGGTATTTAATCTCCCGTTCTTAGTGGTCTTTAGTAGTCCTTCGATGAGGTGCGCCATCTCCTCAAATGCATTTACAACAGCAGCCCCTATTATAGAGTTGTCGAGGCAAACATTGAATGTAAATGTAAATGTAGGTATACTTATATAGCGCGACCTGTCACCACAAAGGGCATCCTGGCGCTTGCCTAGGGAACCCGTCCTGGTATTCCCCTGTGTGAGGCCCCGGCAGGGTATCCACAAGGTGAAAGCCAGGCATTCCGCCGCGAGGGGCCGTTGTGGAGATTAAGCAAGCTATTGCCCAGAGTCGCAGAGCGTGAACCCGTGAGTCGAGAAGGCACCGGAGCGAGAGTTATCGAGACCGTGGAATTTTTAGCCCAAGACCCGCCGAGGCGGGGAATTGAACCCTGGTCCAGGGCCGATCTCAGCTTCCGGGTCTGCCGCCTCTAACCCCTGAGCCACACTTCTCTGAATGCGTCTGCACCTGTTGTTATTAGAGATTTATAAAAGGTGTCCCCATCTATTTTGGACCATCTAAGTCTCCTCCCCTGGTCTGTTACGTTTTCTTCAGAACCGACCCCTAGGGTCGCCTTTTCAATGATCGGGCCTTTAGGTCTAACACAAGGGGATTGTGGTCACTATATATACTCCATTCTATTTCTGCCCCTTTAACCCATTCTTTAAATATACTGGAGACCCTAATATAATCAATATAGGAGCGACAGCCTCTGCCTTTAAAAGTGAGATTTAACTCCCCACCGCTACCCAATTCTACAAGATCCAAGGTATGGACCAGATTGTGACCTTTCAATGCCCTGTCTAGATCTACCCCTTCAGGTGAATGTAGGAAGTGCGGCCCTTTCTCCACTGTACAGTGGGACCATTCCTTGTTAAGAGGTTTTAGGTTCAGGCACAAGTGACAATTGAAATCGCCTACTAGGATTAGGGACGGTACTACTGCTGTCTTCCCTACCATCAGCTGGGCATTTAGGCGCATATCCAATTCCTTTGTTGTATTACCCTTCCCGTTGACTCCCACAGCGTTATAACAATTAATCAAGGAGATGTTTAAACCTTTTGAGTGGAAGCTCCGAGCTTGCATATTGTATGATGGCCAATTGAGGTTGGACCACACCCCTTTTATCTGGAGATCCACGTATATAATCAACCCTCCCATGGCTCTCCCTGAAGCTGACTTTTGGGCGGGCACTGACAAACACTTAAACCCCTCCAAAATGAAAGGTTTGCAGTCAATCGCCCAGGTCTCCTGGAGACATATAACGTGAAACCCGGTGATGTATTGCCTCCATTCCTGCTCCTCAAATTTTGCTGCTAATCCTGCTATATTCCAGGATATCAGTTTTAACCCATCCTGCCTTTCGTGCCTCCTTACACAAGGTGTGGTGAGATTATTACTTTCATTTCTATCATTGACCGGGACTTCCTTCGCTTCGACTAGGCTGTATGAGTTTAGAGGTTGGGTACTTGCCACAGTGCTATCCAGCCCCTTTATTTCTGTTTCTACTGCAGATCTCACTTGTGGGCCCTCTATTGTTATTGGCCGTGGTTCAACCCCTCTCTGCGATGCCTCGCACCTGGCTGAGAGGGTAAGTAGTGCCTTATCTTGTTCAGGGCTCTTATCCCTGTCTTGTCCTGGCTGGGGGCTTGTATTTGTCTTTAGTCAGTCCAGTTCTTCCAGGGACATCAAGGGATCAAATCTGTTCTGGAGATCTATCACTCCTTGGTTCCTCCGGGCGACGTGTTGGGGTCTACGACTATGCCCGACCAATTTCCACTCCCTGGAGCTATGACCGTCCAAGGCCCACCCCCAATTATAAATTCACCTGGGGTAGAAAAAGCTCAAGGGGATAGATCTAATGTTTCTCAAGTCTGTAGTTGGACCCCATCTTAATATCTGGTCGACAACCTGCTGGTTCCGAAAAATCACCACCACACAATCCCCGATGTGGTCCTTTTGCCTACTTCCCACCCAGTTCACCCTACGTACCATTAGAATTTCCCCCTGTTCATTGCCTGCTAAGTGACCTTAGTCGTTCACACTGACAAGGATTGTGATCATTCTTTGAAGTGATTTCTTATCCCGTCAACAAATTATCACATTTCTTACAGAGATCAGCATATTCCCAAAACTATTTTCTTTAACATTGAATAGCATTTTTTTCCAGTACCAAAGACGCACTTCTGATCTCTTGTAATTTGTTTTATGAACCACAGCCAACATATTACTTTTATCTCCAAAAGCAGTTTTTTCTTTTCAATGAATTCCAATTCTTTTAATTCCAATCTCTATATCAGATTAACTTATTTTTTTGGTCATTTTATAATTGTGTTTTGTCATTTTTAACAGAATTGTGAGTTGTTTATTTCTTGTCGAAATCTCTGCTGGTGATAATATTGTAGTGCAGAAGGTAATTTTCACAGTGGAAAACCTTGATCCTTGTGCCAAGCTTCCGAGATTCCTCACGGAAACCTCTTGAACTATATTGTTTTTAATGTGTGGGAGATCAATCACGGTTCATATCAATGCCTGTGTCCTCTCTTCTTCACAGTTTTCTTTGCAAAAGTTTTGTCAGCCGTGGTATGTGGACATAACGGCAGCCCTCTGTATTCACAAGTAAAGCTGTCAAGCCCTTACATAGTGACTTTAACCAATTGTTGTTTTCCCATCAGTATACCAAGACAATTATTCAGCTAGCGGAGGGAGGAGCTTCGCGCACATCCAAGATGGCCGCGTGAGCTTAGGGCTCCTGAGACCCTCGTAGCCCCCCGAATATATCCTGCCGTTTATCCTGTCTACTCTGGAGTGCTTATTGCAGGGGAACCGAAGGAGTGTCGATTGCTGAAAACCGCGTCCCGAACGTGCCCCGGGCACCAGAGTTAGAGCTCCGGACAATTTGAGGCCTGTATCTCTTGGAATCCCCGTGTTTGAGTTGGCGCTGTGCCCGAGTTGTAGTGCGACGCGATCGGCTGTGAAGACCGGAAGCTACTTGCCCGGCCTCGCAACCCCGAATTTGGTTTCACTTTCGCTCTCGCTTGGAACTCCCTAAAACCTCGTTGAGGCCCACTCCGGAATAGTTGATGCCCAGACAGACAACAGGGGATCCTATTGTGAGGGTGATTTAACGGAGTTAGAATTGTGGAATCGGGATTGAGGGTTTTTTGCTGCGTGTCGCACCATTCACTGTGCCAAGGCCTAAGATCTTTGCCAGCAGCATGGACAAGCAGATGGCTGCTGGGCATTCCTAATGAGTCGTTAGTAGGATATTGGTCTAAATACAGAGACTATCTATCGCTTCTGCCCTGAATCAAGCGACGAACGTTGTCCCACAATGGCGGCTGAGCCAGAGGGAGATAAGCGACAACTGAAGTCCACCAGAGGTGGAAGGTATACCCAAACTAATAACATGGACTGAAATGCACAGCCTAAAGGGTCGCCGGGTGGAGTCGGAAAGTCGCAGGAAGGAGCAAAGGAACCTTCTGTGCTGGAAGCGGAGCTGACGCTCCAAGATGTGATGATCGCCATTGATGGTATCAAGTCCTCTCTCGGACACCAGATGGAAACCCTGGCTCATAAAGTGGATGCTGTATCAATTGAGGTGAATCTGATTCGGACAGACCTCACGAAGACAAGCGAGAAAGTTAAATCGCTTGACATCAAGACTGCTAGTCTTACTGACGATGTAACCGAACTGCAATCGGAGGTTCGGAATTTGCAGGCCTCGAATGATTTGGCTATCCGTAGACTGGAAGATTTTGAAGGACGGGCCCTGAGGAACAACGTACGTCTTATTAGAGTACCGGAAAAAGCCGAGGGGCAAGCGGCGGATCTCTTCGTCGAAGAGCTGGTACTTAATCATCTGAAGCCCAAAGGTCTGAGCAATTTCTTTACCATTGAGAGAGCGCACAGAGTTCCCGGAGGTAGACCGCGTGCCGGTGCCCCGCCTCGACCTTTGATTGCTAAAATATTTAATTTTAGGGACAGAGATGCGATCCTCCAGGCCTCCATATCTAGAGGCCCCTTGAAATATGAAAACTCATCCATCAGTTTTTTTCCGGACTTCACACAAGCGGTCCAGAAGCAGTGAATGAGCTTTATGGGAGTTAAGGGGAGGCTTCGTGACCAGGGACTCAAGTACGCCATGTTATACCCGGCCAAGCTGAGAATTGAACATAATAAGAAGACTTTTTTCTTTGATAAGCCGGAGGTTGCAGCGGACTGGTTGAACCCCAGAGACAGAGTGGAGACGAAGGAGGGGGCTCGCACGAGCAAGAATAAGTACTCTTGTTGTGAGAACCGGGGAGCAATTGGGGACAGACTACTTCTGTATTCTTTCTGATAAAAAGGTTTTTGACACAGTAAATATGGGGGGTCAACGGGCTATCGGTGGGTCTCTTCCCTCCTCAGATCTATCTTTTTTGGTAGTTTAGTTTAGATGTGGGGGCAACAGGCACACTGCAAGTTGGGAAGACTAGAGAGTCATAAGCAGGGGTGCAGGGAGGGGGTAGTGCAACGGGAGAATTGGTGGGAGGGGGGTGGTATGTTCTTTTTTTGTTTTGTTCTCATGTTCTTTGTGTTTTCCCAAGGCATCGTATCCCGAGATTGTTTATCGATGGTGCAAGGATTGGAGGGGGGTTGGACCTTCTTTATGTTCTGTGATGGGGTTTAGAGGGTTGCGAGTTTTGAGTTGGAATGTGAATGGGTTGGGGGATAAAATCAAGCGCAGTGTGGCCTTGCAATTCCTCAAAAGAAATTCTCCTGATGCTGTCCTACTCCAGGAAATGCATTTGGTGGGCAATGCATGTAAGGCGATGCACAGGAAAGGCTACCGGATGGTTGCGCATGCCGGATTTACTTCGGGGTCCCGGGGAGTCGGTATACTTCTTAGAAACTCTCTCCCATTTGTAGTCGACTCCGTAATTGCGGATGAGAGGGGTCGATATATAACAGTGTCGGGACGTTGGGAGGGATGCACTCTCTCCTTGGTTTCTATTTATGTCCCCCCGGGCCTGCAAGCTACTACCTATGTTGACCTGGGTAAGATTGTTCTAGACCTCCCTAGTGGCTTGTTGATTCTGGGTGGGGATTTCAATGATGTGGTTTCCGGCGCCATGGACAGGTTTCCGCCCCGGGATGTGGGACGGACACAGAAATGGCTTCCTGAATTTTTAGAGACTCTTGGTCTGGTGGATAGCTGGAGATTGTTCCATCCTACTCAGCGACAATATACCTTCCTCTCTGGTGCCCATGGTAGCCTCTCTCGAATCGACTATGCCCTGGTGCCGGCCCAGGCGTCGTATATTTCCTGAAGTGAAACATCTAGCTAGAGGCATCTCAGATCACTCGCCGCTCTGGTTCAAGTTTGATATGACCCTAGGTTCCGGTGGTAGGATCGCCCCCATTAACCCATGGCATTTGTGTAATCCTAAGATTTGCAAGGAATTGCTACAAACGTTAGAGCACTATTTTCAGGAAAATGAGGGATCGGTCTCCTTGTTGATTTCGCTGTGGGAGGCCTTTAATACAGTGATTAAGGGTCAAGCTTTATCCCTGATCGCAGGAGTCAACAGAGAGAAAGAGAAAGAGGTGATCAGGGTTGAATCAGAGATAGCGAACATCGAAAAGAAAATAAACCAGGAAGTAACCCGGTCTAGGTTACATGTTTTGAAACTTAAGCAGCTTGAGTACAGGACGCTGGTCACAGACAGTGCTAAAGCTTTGAGCCGAGAACAGCAAGGGCGTCTTTATGATGCTGGAGACAAGGCCGGTAAACTGATTGCTTGGTTGGATAGGAAGGACAGAGCGGATCGAGTGGTTCCTGAGATTGAGACGGAGGAAGGGACTTGTGTTACTGACCCACAAGGGATAATAGAGGGTTTTGCGGATCATTTTCGTCCAGTTTACACTTCGGTCTCAGATAGACCGGAATAGGATTTGCATCTACTATTGAGGGACATTCAACTTCCATGTTTGTCGGGGGAGTATCGCGACCTCATGGATGGTAAACTTACCGCTGATGAGATAGCCTTGGCAGTGAACTCTTTGAACTCGGGGAAAGCAATGGGTCCCAATGGTCTCCCGATCGAGTTGTATAAACTTAGACCAGATAAGATTGCCCCCTATTTGAAGGACATGTTTTTAGAAGCTCGAGAATGTGGAGTGTTGCCCCAAGACCAGAGAGTGGCCTCAATAGTAGTGATACCAAAGGAGCGGAAGACGAGATCCAAGTGCGCTTCTTATAGACCGATCTCATTGCTGAACTCAGAACCAAAGATATTGGCTAAAGTGTTGTCTAATAGGTTGGTCAAGGTCATAAGTAGTTTAGTACATACTGATCAATCTGGATTTATCCCACATAGGAATACGGCATTGAATCTAAGATTGCATAGAGTTCTGGCCAGGGCGCATACATTGCTAGAACCGGCCATATTAGCGTCGTTGGACGCGACGATGGCCTTTGATTCGGTGGAATGGCCATATTTCTAGGCTGTATTGCTAAATTCGGTTTCGGTCCTGAGTTTATTGACTGGGTGCGCTTGATATACACTGAGCCTCTTGCGCAGGTTGTTGTGAACAATCGTGTCTCAGCGCCATTTTGTCTTGGGCGGGGCACTAGACAGGGGTGCCCGCTTTCCCCTCTTTTGTTTTCGTTGGCTCTTGATCCCCTAGTGGCTTGGATTCGTTGGGAGCCCTCGATAAAGGGTATTCGTTGGTCCTCGCAGTTCAAAGATCGTATTTCACTATACGCTGATGATATATTGCTTTATTTGACCTCTCCCAGGAAATCCCTTAATGTTGTTTGTGATGTCTTGGCCTCGTATTGTAGGAATTCAGGATTGGTGATAAATTGGGCAAAATCCTATCTTTATGTGTTATGCGGTGATGTCCCTGTCCTCCCTCGTAATTGTCCTATTCAGATCGCTCAGAACGGGTTCAAATATCTCGGGATCTATGTCTCAATGGATCCCACACTCCGGTATGACATTAATCTCCTTCCTCCATTGATTCGGCTGAGAAGTGATGTAGCTGGCTGGAAGAAACTTCCATTGTCCCTATTGGGACGGGCGGCCCTTTTTAAAATGATGTCCCTACCCCGATTTCTTTATGCCCTCCAGAATACCTTGGATGTGGTACCGTCTAGCTATTTTGGAGAAGTAGAGAGACTGCAGCGCAGCCTACTTTGGGAAGGCAGACCGCGTAAAGCGTTGGCCAAGTTGACGCTCCCATGGTACGACGGAGGTATTGCCCTCCCAGATATTAAGAGATACTATTGGGCGTCTGTCCCGAGGGGGTCGGGACGTTGGGACCTGTACTGGGTACTGTCGGTTCTACAGTAGGAGCGGGTGAAAAGAGGAACACAGGCGCCTTCAGCAACGGTTTTAACGAAGGCTTTATTGGGATGTAGGTCTTTTTCATGAACACAGTCCTGAATAGTTAGACAAAGAAATGCGTTTTTCTTCAGCGTCGGTGCTCCGGCTTCGGTACTTCTAGTCCATGCTCTGAACCGGGTGTCGTCTTCTTGGTTCCGCTCCCGTACCGACAAAGATAAGGAAAACGGGGTCAGGACAAAGAAATGGTCTGATACTTCTCAAGGGACCGGGAGTGAGGGAAGAACTGCCGTGTGCTGGTGCACTAATCAAATCTACACCTAAAGGTGGGGGAAGGAAGTGCTTGTGAAAGGGGCAGAGGGTTCAGGGCTTTTCTACAGGAAATATCACTGCTGTTTCCTCCGCCCGACCCAACCTGCTACCCGGCCCCGTACCTCTTGGAGCCACGCTCCTCCGGTGGGAACGTGGCGGGGTGAAGCGTGGAAACGTTGGCCTCCAGGCGTGTCGTTCTCCTTCTGGTCCGAGTCCTGGTAACTCCCGTCGTCTTCCACGTGTACCTCCACTCCTGGGGAAACGCCGTCCGTTGAAGTTTCTGTCCTTCCGGCTTTTGACGCTGTTACGCTTTCAGGGAGTGGAGACTCGTCTCCTTGGTCCGAGGTCTTAAAGGGACCGTCTGTATTAATGAGCGGGATCCAGCCTGACTCGTCCTCTTCGGTCCATGACGAAGGTGTATTCTGTGGGGACAAGGGGCACGGTAAAAGAGGTGTGGCTGTCCACCATTCTGAGTTAGTCTGAGGTTCCGACACCCGTGCCCCGTCACAGCGTCACAGTTTGGAGCTATAAATCATGGTACCTATGGATCCAATATGGACCCTGGCTATGCAATGGATAAATGGCTGCTCCCTGGCGGTGATTACAGTAGGACGCTGTACACCAAAACTGTAGAGAAAGGTTTGACTGGACCCAGTAGAGTTGCGGTGCGCATATGGCACAACGTTCTTTGTTCACTGGGATGGAAGGACCGTCTGACTCTGGCTACCCCGTAATTTGGATCAGATAAGTTGGGCAGGTTGTGGAATTCGAAGGGTTTTGATCGATGGGATTTGATAGGGATTACCACTGTGGGGAATGTTTGGGTGAAGGGAAGAGTTAAATCATTTACTGAACTACAAACTGAATATGAACTGAGTGGGACGGAGTACTTTCGCTATGTGCAGGTGTGACATGCATTGAAGTCGGTGTTCCCTGATGGGGAAGAGATACCGGAAGCATCCCCATTAGAGGATCGGATACTGGATGGGCATCTACCAGATAGCACCATTTCTCTTATTTATAAAAAGTTGATAAATCATAGAGCAGAATTCTTAGTAGACTTAAGGGATAAGTGGACGAAGGAGGGTATCGAAATTGATGATGAGGATTGGCAATCAGCAATGTCTTCCCCTAAGGTAGTTGTGATCCCGGCAAGATTGAGGCTTGTTCAATTGAAGATACTGCACAGGGTCTATGTCACTGGTCCGCGACTGGTTAAGATGGGTTTATCGGAAGATGGTTTGTGTAAGCGTGGTTGCGGCCAGTTGGGGACGTTTTTTCATATCCTGTGGGAATGCTGAGATATGGTAGACTACTGGAACAGTGTTCATAATGTCATGAAGGAAGTGACGGGTGTGGCTCTTTTACCGGAAGCTAGGAGATCTATATTGAATATTTGGGAGCCGACAGACCTGAACACTGCAAAAACTCGATGGGTCTCTCTGGGGGCCATGATTGCCAAGCGGAACATAGCACAGCAGTGGGGAGCGGCTAGGCCGCCTACGCTAGAAGGATGGATAGAAAGTATGGATTGGTGTATGTTCCATGAAAAAACTGTTAATCTTGCACGGGGTCGCCCTAGAAAGTGGAATAATATTTGGGGACCCTGGAACCAATATAGGGGGAATATATGTGTACCACCTGCAACGATTGTTTTTGATACTCCTCTTTCCCCATGACCCTTACATGTTACTTTGCCTGATATTTGTGCTCTATGCCCACCCCCCTGACTAATATTTCTGTACCATATGTTGAAGTTGTTACCGACCCTCTTCTGCAAAATGTAACAATGTCTTTCTTGATGCCTTGTTTTCATAAAAAGAAATATAAAAAAAAAAATATTCAGCTAGCTACAGTCCTAAATAAAATTACTCATTAAGAACCTCCAACATGATACCTCCACTCTTCCCTTTTACAGAAATTGTATATGGTTTTCCTTAAAATACTTTTAGATTATATGAAGGGTACTGATGCCACTCCAATTTCGTGACTAATTAGAATGGTATAATCAGCATAATGAACTATAGATGCCTGTTCTATGCCCAGCTTTAAACCACGGCTGGGAGCCCTCCCACTCTTCAGGTGCACCCCCTGCAATATCTCCCCCCCTTATTTAATACAAACAATTCTCTACTTGGTGTCCCACCCCCACTCCTCCTACAACACCATCCTCTTCAACTTCCCCTTCCTTCCCTGTCTAATGCCACTCTCTGCTCTTGCATCAAAAAGGAAGAGCTGATGCTCCCCTGACCATGGCTTTGTGGCAGCCACTGGTCAGCACACCATTGCCCAGATTTACCAAACTGTCACACAATGGTGCACAGCAACTAAAGTTGCTGTGCTGCATTGCACGACCAGGATAGAGCAGGAAAGCCTAATGTTTACAGAGATATGACAGTATCCTGCTCTCTCCCTAGGGCTGTCGCACAATCAGGCTGCCAAGCACCACACACACACACACCTTTGTATCAAAGTGCAAAGCTGTCTGTGTGAGTCCAGCATAGGTTGTGTACTGGAATGATACATTTTCAGTTCAAAATACTATGCTTAGACTAAATTTAAAACTTTTCCCACTTTGGATGTGTGCTGTGCAGTACAGTATGCATACAAAGTGAGAAAAGGTAGCATAAATAAATGTATTTTACTTTTTAATGTCTGCTTCAAAGTGGCGTTCATTTTTGGTGTAAACCCCTTTCTACTATTGCTACTAAGTAGGGTTTTGCACAAAAGACCATGGGTGGGAGAATGGAAATGCCCAAATACTACCCATTGAACTCCCCCTTGATACGGAGTAACGCAAAACAGTATTTTGAGCTGCTTTGTGTTACTTCCAGGCAACTTTCCAGTGGAGAACAAGTTTTGTGTTGGAAAGTAAACCCAACAAAAAACAATTTGCACAGGTTTCAGTGGTCGCTCCACCATGGGGGCGTAGCCCCCTTGCTTTCTTGCAGTGCGAGAAGGCAGAAACATAAAATGGTAAAACTACCATTTTATTATTTCTGCTTCTCGCACTACGAGAAAGCAGAAGTGTCTGGTGCCTGGTTGGGGGCGGTCCTGCTCAAGGGCAGGGAGGAGTGGCTTACTCACTGTTGTGGGTACTAACTGCTTTGGTCGGCCCCAGTGGCGAACAAAGCAGTCATGCGCACTCCCCCATTTTCTCTATGTAGGCTGCATGCAGCCTACATAAAGAAAATGGCCTGGCTGGGGCGTTTCTGCTGCGCCTCACCAATCAAAACGCTGCCATTGCAGCGTTGTGTTTGGCTTGCCTTAGGGAAGGGAGGCTGCCTAGGTTCAAAGCAGGCCCGGCCGGGAGGCGGGAGTAGCAGTAGCCAGAGCTCAGAATAAGCGGGACCGGGGAAAGTTGAGTTAAGTTTTATTTTAGGGAAGTTTTATTAAAGAGTATCTCATCTGAACATTGCCAATTTCCACAGTACCGGTCGAAGAGGTGAGAGCGCAAGCTGGAAAGGACGGAAGGGGTGCGATCGAAGTTGCTGGCACCTGCTTTGGCCTCCTTCAGGGTCTTAAGCCCCTTCTGAAGTTCTTTGATCCACCTACGCGCCAGCTGATTGTTCAGTCTGCTCTTCTATCCAGACTAGACTATGCTAGTTCTCTCTTGCTGGGGGCCAATCAGGCTGAAGTTGAGCGGTTGCAGCGTGTTCAGAACTCTTCCGCCAGAGCCTTGCTGGGACTTCCGCGGACCTGCCCCTCTACTGGCGCTATCCGGAGACTTCACTGGCTACCTATGGCTAAGAGCATTCAATTTAAGATGCTGTGTCTATCTTTTAAGATCTTTAAGCTTGCCTCGCCCAGTCTGCTAACTAACTTGCTTACCCCATATGTTCCTACCCGGCAGCTGCGCTCTTTGGGGCAGCACCTGGTTAGTGTTCCCCGTGTGAAACTCCTTCGGGCCGGGGGTCATTCCTTCCGCTGCTTGGCAGCCAAGTTATGGAATTCCTTGCCTCTTCGAGTCCTCAGGATGGAACATCTGCTGGACTTTAGGAAAGCAATTAATACCTTCCTCTTACCTTCAGCCTAGTCTTTTCAGTCTTCTCTCCTGTTCTTGGCATCTTACTGTTTTGGTTCCTAGGTCTGTTATTCTGATGCTGGCAGCACCGGGACTCCAAATTGCTGGGGCAGCTGTGCGCTATACAAATCTAGGTAGCATAACATGGGCTTGTTCGGGATGAGTTCGGGGGTCAGCGTGAGGGAAGGGAAGTTGGCAGTTTAGACAGTGGAAGCTTATAAACCGTGGCTTAATCTGTGAATGCCATTCCGGACGGTGGACCTCTCTTTGGGTGTGAGTGGATTTCAGTCAAAGAAAACCTCCCAGTAACCTTGTTAACTGTGTCTGCGGGTGGTGGGGGTGACCGTGACCACCTTGTCGAATTAAAACCTTCGCCCAGCACTTATCAGTGCTGCATGCCTAGGCAAAAGAGCCGAGCTTCTGTGGGGAGATGGGAGGCAGGATTTGGTTTATGGACGGGACAGTGCTACAAAATGCCATCTCTTCCCTGGTCACAGTGTAAAAAGGAAAGCACACATCTACTCGGGTGTCAGGCTGGTGTGCGTGGCTTTAGGAACCATGCGCATTGTTGGTGCCTGCGGAAAGTGCTCAGTCTGCCTCCTTCATGGCAGCTCATATTGGCTTCATCATCATCCACGTTTGCTGCTTGAGTAAACAGATTTCTTGTTATTTTCTTAGAACGGTGTTTTGAGCTGGTGAGCAAGAGCCCCAACTCTGTCGGTAATAACCTTAAGTAGGGCTCTCCTGTCTTCCACCTTCTTCCTAGTCGGAATAACATGTGCAACCTCATTTTAACCCAGGGCTGTTGGTGGTGTTTGTGGGACATTCAAGACTGCACACACCAGTAATGAAAGGAGAACATATTCCTGTCTGCCCCATAAAACAGAAATAATGGCACTTTCTGATGTGTGCTTCGCTGGTTAATTTCTCAAGTTAAAGGGCGGTTGAAGCAGAAGGAATTGCCACTGCTTCGACTGATAATGCTTCCTGTGTACTATGAACAGGACAACGAATTGTGTCATCCTGCAGCTGTGCTGTATAATTATGCCCGCAGTGGCAGTTTCTTTAATCTTCTAGCCAATTCATCCACCCTTTCCTTACTGTATGCCTCTATTCGCACCACAACCTCACCCATTGACCCACAGCCTACCCATCCATTCATTCACCGATCAGCACATTTGCCCATTCATCCATCCATCCTCCTCAAGCACATTTATTCACTCCCCCACCCATTCATCCACATAGCCAATTATCCATCCATACATACATACCAGCATGCATGCATCCACCAATCCACCCATCCACAACTGGGAAATTACTGATTTCTGAACAAGGAATACATAAGACATTAAGGTGTCCCATGTCAGTGATATCGTTTTTGTTTGTTTAACATGTTTTACTTAATCTTGCATTCTTTAAGAGTGCCCACTATTTCCAGGATGCTGTATTTCTGTATTTTGTTGTGTAGCATATTTCCTGTATAGTGCATACTTTGAACTGAGTTGCGTGCCTGTCAGTGGGTCAAAAGGTGTTCAGAAAACTTGGCCATCCAACCCTTGGTCTCTTTGCTGAACAATCAAAGCAAATGTCACTTATTTAAGTTGCGATTGTGATTCTGTGCAACTGTGTGTGAAGGAGGTACACAGTTGCCAAAATATTGAGAAGGCAATTGTAAAGGAAAATACATTGCTTACAGGTGAGTCAGTGCATTGTGTTTTTGGGGGTTGTAAAGTGAAGTTCTCTGATTATACTGAACAAGCGGCTACCTACGTCATTATCATATGAATTGTCTACTATTGATGTCATAACACTTTCGCAAGTGCTTTATCAACCTTCCTGCTTCCTCAAAGTTGCTTGAAAATGCTCCATTCATCCACTCTTTTTTTTTTTTTGAAACCCGATAGGTTGTTTGGGCTTGCTCGCTATGCTCGCTTGCCTCATTGCAGTACCACGATACCTTTACGCCTTTTCAAATGTCACCAGCCGCCACTGACAAGTTTGTATCAGTTTTGTGGTGCAAATCCAGCGCAAAGGGTTTGTAAATTTGGGCTCATGTTTTCCCTGTCAGAGCTGGTGAGCAAATATCCCAGGTGGACAGGGATTGTGGCAGTTGGCAACAGAATAGCACTGTCAACATTCTCCCTCCTCCGTTTAGTTTAGTAAACACAAGCGAAATGGAAGAAGCTTGGAGAGACTTCCTGCTCCCATTCAGATGTCTTGGATGAGTCCCAGGAGACCCAAGGAAGTCAGTGGAAGCAGACACTTAACCTATGATGTGAAAACCGTGGGGTCCACTGTTGCTAGGTCATAGCAACAAATATCTGGATTAAAAATCTGGTATTCACACTCATGGCTTTTTATGAGAGTCTTTCATAATAAGTCATTACAGTTGAGTTGTGATGTCATAATGCTGCCTGGCAGAGACAAGAGATGGGGTGAAAGGCAGGTTATGGGGCAGAATAATAAATACTGTTTAAACATGAAAACCAGAACTACCTTTTCATGTCTTCTCAACTGTTTTTCTGAAATGACTAGCTGGCGCCAAAATTGATAAATTTCTGGCAATTTGTTTCTGTTTTGCATCACTATGGTTGATTACACAAAAGCAGACATATCAGCATGTCATTACACGTTATGCAATACACCTGTTTTTGAAAGTGATTTACATTAACCTGTAGCGGCTACTTTGAAGCCCACGGACAACCACCGAGGCTGTCTTCTCTTGAGATTCATTCTGAACCAGCCGACCACGCTCGGGATCGGCTGTTACCACTTCAGTTTCTTCTGGGATCGCCACGATACTCACCATCTCTGACTCGGACCTGGATGTCACTTCGGATTCCACACCACACTGTCTGGATTCTTTCGCCTCTCCGGAAACAAGCAGCCAAGCTTTCTGGAGGTCATTGCTGACCCCAGTGCATTGATCCCCGCCATCGGCTTCCAGCATTGTCTACGACCCAGTCCTGATGAAGATCCTTTACTAACGTGGATCGAAACGCCGTCGACTTTCCAGTGCAAATTCAGGCGTGAGATACGAAGCGGTTGACCATATTGAATACTTGCAAAAATGAACTTTTAATCCACTTGGAACCTCCGTATATTAAATAAATTCACTGTATATATTTTTCACCAGTCACTTTGCGCCACCCAGGCTGTCTCACATTGTCACTTGCGTCGCTTGTTTGGTTTTCACCACTACACCTAAAGCACCACGTACAATTTGGGTTGTTTTTCAGTTGTTGTGATTTATTTATATATTGCAGTGCTGCTATAACTGTAATTTATATCCTTGTTTCGCCTTTAAATACATAAATTATGCTTCTAGCACATACCAAAATTGTATAGATTCTCCTTGCTTCCTTCCGGATAATGTTTTTACATATCTTTACTAACTGTTTTTAATCAATACCAGTTGGGATACTGTTGTTCTTCTATTATCTCCTTCTGTTAGGCTCCGTGGAGCAGACAGGCCCGACCCGGAGCTGTGAGCATTAACTACCAAGGAGCCCTTGCACCCCGAGAAATAGACCTGTGCATCTGGGCACCAAGGAGCCCCTGTACCCGAAAGTTACACCTCTGGAAGAAGTCCCTGTAACATACAGACAGGGACGCCATTGTCAGGAAGAACCGGTAAGGCTCGCCTGTGTAAGTATTTGTGCTTATTTTAAGTCCTAAAAACAGAGACTTTACAGTTTCTTACACTACAACACTTTAAACAGGAAGGCAGCTATGTACCGTACAGCGAGGTTATGCTTTGTGGCGCTATATAAACGCACTAATAAAGTAATTCACATCCAGATCATATCTACTTACTTTCTGTAACTGATCTCGGTATACTATCAGCATGTGGTCTCAGAGCTGGAATAGAATGGGGTTGCTGCAGGTACACTGGGGCGCTGTATATAATGGAATGGCGGGGTGGGGTAAGTTTGGAAGGAGGTGCATTGGAAAAGCCGCCTGTTGTCTCAGAGCTGCAGGTGCACTAGGGGAGCTGTATTTGGTGGAATGGCAGGGGTGGTGAAGTTAAGAAGGAAGTGCCTCAAGAGCAGCGCGTTGTCTCAGAGCTGCAGGTACACTGTGGAGCTCTATCTGATTGGATGGCGGGGTGAGGTAAGTTTGAAAGAAGGTGCATTGGAGGAGCAGCTGTGTGGGGGCCAATTTGCAGGTAGACTGGGGAAGCTGCATGTGATGGAATGGCGGGGCTGGTGTAAGTTAGGAAGGAGGTGCATTGGAGAAGCACATGTGGTCTCAGAGCTTCAGGTAAACTGGGGGAATTGTATTTCATCTAGGTGGAATGGAGGGCCTGGTGTAAGTTAGGAGTATAGTGCATTGGAAGAGCAGCATATGGGTTCACAGCTGCAGGTACACTTGGGTGCTGTATATAATGGAACGGCAGGGGTGTACGTTATGGAAGGGGGTGCATTAGAAGAACAGTGTGTGGTGTCAGAGCTGGAATCACATGGGGGGTTGCAGTCCAGGATTGAGATGCACTGGGAGAGCTGTGTGTGGGTCTTTGTGGCATGGCAGGAATGGCGCAGATCATGACTGTCACACTGGCAGAGCTGTAAATTTGCCTCACAATTATAATAGCAAGGCTCATGATTGAGGGGCACTGGCAGAGCACGCAGTGGGTCTTAAGCACTAGGATAGTATGGTATTCTTGTTTCATTACAGGAATTGTAGGAGTGTTGCAACAGTGGACTCAGGTGCTCGTTCCATTACAAAAATAATAGGGTACGGTCGAGGCGCCCTGGCGGAGCTCTATGTGTCTCTCTCCTGCAATGGTATTGAGCTACAGGCACCGTAAATAATAAACCTTTCATCTATGTGTTGGTTTTGAAAACAGATAAATAAAAGGCATTGCCATTTTAAATGCCTTTTACAATGCCATTTACAATGGCAGTAGCTTACAATTTGACAAATGCGAGACCTATTGCATTGCAAATGCTTGTTATATTTGCAATTTTATGTAATTCAAATGACCGAAAAGGGTAACAATTACTACTACATACAAGCAGTTTATAAAAGAATAGTTACATGGGTTACAAAGTATAACAACAATTTATCTCAGGAAAGTACCTAGGAAAGAGAAGAAGATGCACTTCTTTAAAGAACACTACATTGCAATGCATTAACATTCTACAACCAGGTACCTCTCTTTTCACTCATTGACTTAATGCCTTTCCTTGACCATTTACAATACTCTGTTGAGTGTTGACTAGACTTGCAGTATATTAGCAGCCTAGTTGCTCAGAGGGAGCAGGGCATTTCTTAATAACTGCCATATAAATCTTGCTGGGTATGGATCGGGAAATTCACGACGTGAACATTTATCCACCATCATGCACAGTTTAGACTAGTGGTGAGCGGAATTTGCGTAATTGCGTCATGCAAATCTCCGCAAAACGGGAAAAAATCTCACCGAACACGCAGAAATTACGCGAACACGTGGAATTGCTTGTTCTAAATGCTTTTTTCCTGTTCGCAATTGCTGTTTGCGTGCCCAGGGGAAATATTTCGGGAAACACGCATTATGAGAACGCGAACAAGCAAAGAATTTCGTGAAGTCGCGGAACGCAGAATTTTGGGCACTTATGCGTTCACCGCGGAATGCGAAATTACCTAAATTCCACGACCGGAACTTAATTTACCGCCCAGCCTAGTTTAGACACAGTCCTTCGCTTTCATCAGAAATTGTCTCTGACAATCAGGGAAAAACTGAAATGTTCCCATGCCATCACACATCTGCCAATTAATAGGATGCGCAGTAACTGCATCTGACTAAACCGCGCATGTGAGTGCCTGGCATCAGTGACGGCGCACCACTATTACGTTTAGTGCATGGGTCCAAGCAGTTCCGCCCATCACATCCAGGTTTCCAGGAAGCATCTTAGATAGTGGAAAAGGCCACAGCATATCTCTCTTGCCATTTTGAAGGGCCAGGGCACTCCATGGCAATGCGATGAACCCCAGGCATCTGCCAGGATTGACGAGGGGCCCCCTGGGAGTCTACTCTTAGCAAAACGGCTGCAGTTGGGCAACACTTGGGATAAGGAGTGGGAGTCTCTATGGTGTTATTAGGTCTCCAGAGCTTGAAGCTCGAAACGCGTCGTAGTAGAGGTGCGGGACAACAAATTAATACTTACGCACTGCAATTTGGGTCCGTTCTTGTCCTTATCCTTTCAAGTGGATGCTGTGTGGTGAAGTTCTGTGATATATATATATATATATATATATATATATATATATATATATATATATATATATATATGATCAAGTCCGGTATCGCCGGACGAAACGCGTCATGCTGCTGCCCATTTTGGAATAAAGCACACTTTTTTCACTCTTCGCTGTGGTCTGTACCTGCTTGGGTGCTGGTGTTCGCTGGAATTCCTGTGCTGCAGGATTGTGGATTTCGATATATATATATATATATATATATATCCGCAACTCCATTCACCTGGTCGTTCGAACACTGCAGCGGGTGCCTCCGTCAGGTGGGTGAAACCTTCTTGCCTCGCTAGCACAGTAACACACGGAGCACTTCGGGACAAATCAACATGTGGCTTTATTTCGGCAAATGCATTTCGGTATTTTTAACCTTCTTCAGTGCCTGGCCTCTCGTTAGTCCTCTGCTCAGCCCCCAAATTTGACAAGCTTCTAATCACCTCATTGGCGGGGCTTCAATTGGTTCAAAGCGGCAGTTCCTCCAATAGGAAACAAGAACGGAAGCGGCGTGAACTCCATGTTCCATAATACACCAGTAATTGTTTTTCGTTCTTGTTATTGAATAATTTGAACAACATTCCTGTCGCTTTGCTCGATGTGAAGCCCTTTGCTTTCTTGTCGGATTTGAGCAGGTTCCCCTCGCTTCCCGCTGATGACAACAAACACAGACGCTTGTGGGTGACCCTCCTATGAACGGAGCACCCCAGGCTTGACTAGTCCGCGTCTTCCGACACCAAGCGCTGGTTTAGCGGGGGTTCAAACAATCCAATTCATATCCGCAACTCCATTCACCTGGTCGTTCGAACACTGCAGCGGGTGCCTCCGTCAGGTGGGTGAAACCTTCTTGCCTCGCTAGCACAGTAACACACGGAGCACTTCGGGACAAATCAACATGTGGCTTTATTTCGGCAAATGCATTTCGGTATTTTTAACCTTCTTCAGTGCCTGGCCTCTCGTTAGTCCTCTGCTCAGCCCCCAAATTTGACAAGCTTCTAATCACCTCATTGGCGGGGCTTCAATTGGTTCAAAGCGGCAGTTCCTCCAATAGGAAACAAGAACGGAAGCGGCGTGAACTCCATGTTCCATAATACACCAGTAATTGTTTTTCGTTCTTGTTATTGAATAATTTGAACAACATTCCTGTCGCTTTGCTCGATGTGAAGCCCTTTGCTTTCTTGTCGGATTTGAGCAGGTTCCCCTCGCTTCCCGCTGATGACAACAAACACAGACGCTTGTGGGTGACCCTCCTATGAACGGAGCACCCCAGGCTTGACTAGTCCGCGTCTTCCGACACCAAGCGCTGGTTTAGCGGGGGTTCAAACAATCCAATTCATATCCGCAACTCCATTCACCTGGTCGTTCGAACACTGCAGCGGGTGCCTCCGTCAGGTGGGTGAAACCTTCTTGCCTCGCTAGCACAGTAACACACGGAGCACTTCGGGACAAATCAACATGTGGCTTTATTTCGGCAAATGCATTTCGGTATTTTTAACCTTCTTCAGTGCCTGGCCTCTCGTTAGTCCTCTGCTCAGCCCCCAAATTTGACAAGCTTCTAATCACCTCATTGGCGGGGCTTCAATTGGTTCAAAGCGGCAGTTCCTCCAATAGGAAACAAGAACGGAAGCGGCGTGAACTCCATGTTCCATAATACACCAGTAATTGTTTTTCGTTCTTGTTATTGAATAATTTGAACAACATTCCTGTTGCTTTGCTCGATGTGAAGCCCTTTGCTTTCTTGTCGGATTTGAGCAGGTTCCCCTCGCTTCCCGCTGATGACAACAAACACAGACGCTTGTGGGTGACCCTCCTATGAACGGAGCACCCCAGGCTTGACTAGTCCGCGTCTTCCGACACCAAGCGCTGGTTTAGCGGGGGTTCAAACAATCCAATTCATATCCGCAACTCCATTCACCTGGTCGTTCGAACACTGCAGCGGGTGCCTCCGTCAGGTGGGTGAAACCTTCTACTAAATATAGTATCCACTCTCCAACAAAAGGGATATGACGGCACTCCTTGGTGAGTTTCAGAGATGTTTATTAAGCACTCATAAGTGACTGTTGACGCATTTCTATTGCACCCGGCAACCTTGTTTGCGACAGGGTGTACCATCTTGTGTTACATTAAATAATGGTGTGCAGGATAAACATAAAAAACAGCTGGAGGTTACGGGAAAGATATCACAGTATTTTGCATACATAAAATAGCAATTTGAATGCGATCAACATTCAGTCTCATATCTAATTATGATTCATAAATGCAAAAATGTAATTAATTAGTTCACATAGAGAATTATAAAAGTCTGCTATAAAAAATATTTTTCTTTTAAAGTTCGAAAAATACATATAGGAACTCACTATTTAATACATCCTCTTATTAGCATGACTCTAATCAATATCACATTATTATATAAAAAGGCAGACTAAAAGATTCTTAGACTACGAACTCAATATGTTTCAACTTGTTCTATTTCTACTATAGAATATTTGAAAAAGGCAATTGCCTAACAACATTCTACACATGATTCCCCTTTCATCACCTCTCAAAAGTGCTCAGTGCTATAATAAATAAGATAATATAAAATGAAGTTCAGATATGAAAACAGGAAGCTTAGTTGTTCCTAATAGAGTGCATATAAACATCTAACAAAACCATAATAGTATATCTCCGTTAGGTTTCGGATAACTTCATTCACCGGACCAATTAATTCTAGACCTATTGGCTATTACAAATTAACGCAAAAGACAAGTATAATACATAGGTTAACATTCCTACAAATTGTTGGATAAAAAATGTATAAATGCAAATAAATATATATATTGAATGCCAATTGGCCATGGAAGAAGGGCAAGAGATAGCTTAGATAGCAAACTTAAGAGGAGACAGGTGTAAAGTTCTTCATCCATGTTAAAACCCATTGGTCCTTTGTAGTCGAATTCTAAAATAAACCATGATTCTAATTTACGTAAATTTCTTTCTCTGTTTCCTCCTCTTTTTCTCTTGGGGACTTGTGCCATGCAGCTATATCTTAGTTCTAAAGGGTTACTCTGGTGATGTTGCTCAAAGTGTCGAGCAATAGGATAGCTACGGTCCTTGTTGGTAATAGCCCTGATATGCTGTAATATCCTCTCATGTACCGGCAAAGTCATACTACCCACATGCAATTTTTATATATAATTAAATATAAAAACACATAATAAAAAATATGTAAACAATACAAAAAAAGATTCTCAAAGGCTTAGGGTCGATTTAGCGTTATTTTGTCAAAATTTGCATTGGTTTGTACAGTAAAGTGAAATGCTGCTTTGCATTACTTTGCGTTACAGGGGTGTTACATGGGTGGTACATGGACGTTCCCATGCAACTACCTATGCGTTTTGATACTAAACCCTATTCACTAAGATTAGTGTAAAGTATTTAGGGCCTGCCAAAAATTAACACAGTTGAAAATTAGACGCTAAACTGAGAAATGTTTACATTTTTCTGTGCTTTTCTGACTTTGCATGCGTGCTGCACTGTGCAGAATACATACCAAGTAGGAAATGCTTTTGGAAATGTCTAGGTAAAGTATTTTGTGCAGGAAGGGTACCTTTCTTGTATGAGACCTATGGTTAACTCAGGCACGCTACTGAAATCAGCGCTGGCACTAAGGGGAGGGGAGGAGAGTGCCATTCCTCTGTGAATATGGTGCTCTCCTGCTCTCTCCCTATTACGCAATGCAGTGCAGCCTCTTAGGAGGCAACACTGCGTTGCGTGACAGTGTTCAGAATCTAGACCCAAGAATAATTAATGCACTATTCTCACTCTAGTATGTGCAACAGTAGGGAAAGCGTAGGACTCTTGAGGGGTAAAATGTACTTTTCCCACTTCATTGTGTGCAACCGTACAGAAAGCATTGGACTCAAGAAGGGTACAATTTACTATTCCCACTCCAGTGTTTACAACAGTAGGGAAAGCATTCGACTCAGGAAAGGTTAAATTAACTATTCCCACTCCAGTGTATGCAACAAAAGTGAGGGACCCAGGTGGGGTTAAATGAACTATTCCCACACCAGTCGGTGCAACAGTATGGAAAGAGTTGGACTCAGGAGGAGTGAAACATGCTATTACCACTCTAGTCTGTGCAACAGTAGAGAAAGTGTTGGACTCAGGAAGGGTAAAAATATACTATTCCCACTCCAGTGTGTGCAACGGTAGGGAAAGTATTAGACTTAGAAGAGGTCAAATGTACTATTCCCACTCCATTTACTGGTACAGTGCTGCGAGAGTACTTTGTTTCAAACAAATAACATATTTGAGCAACTTTATTAAATACCTAAAAATGTAAATTTCTTAATATAAAAATGAATTGCCTTATTACGAGTTCATGTCGGCGAGCCGACTGCTGTGATCTCGGCGGTCCAACTGCCCTGGCCCTGGAGGTCGGACCGACACATGACTGCCGCCACCTTCTGGATCCTGCATCCCTCAATGGTGTGGAAAGCAGCAGGGTATGGAGAAATTGCCAATGCTGGCACCACCATAACTACTCCATCCTGCTTTTCAGCTGACCTTTTAATGGTGGGGATCCCACCATGAAAAGGTCATCGGAAAGGCAGAGAAGGGGTCCCAAATGGGGCCCGGCCATTTTCACCCATTGGTCATTATGACTGGGGGCACATGTTGTGCCCCCATGCCTGCACTTTTGTGCCTGCACTGGTATGCGTGCCCTGTCTGCATGGTAACAGTGTGCGCATGAAAGTACAGGAACTTCAGTGAGCGGCGTTGCCTTCAGATTCACTTTGCACCCCGAAGCATGCCACAAAACCACCGCTGGCAAACCGCCTGCCCGGCAGTCAACTCAGAATTTGGCGATCGGGATGCCGCCGGCTTGGCGGCTTTCTCCTGACTACCAACGCCGCGGCCAGGCATTCCTACAGCAAAGGTTGGAATCAAGCCCTAAATATATTAATTTTAACACAAATTTTAAAAATAAAGTAACATTTTTTTTAATTATTATTTTCAATTAACACAAATATTATTAATATAATAAAATACCACACTATATTCCCACAAACATAACAGCTAATTATTAATATGTACTAGAAATAAACATAACACAATTAGCATATTACATTAAAAAAAACTTGAAATGAATACATTTTTGTATTTATGGTTACTTAAGTTAGACCATTTTGATTAGTTTGTGGGTACCTGCAAGGGGATTGTTTTAAACTGTTATTTTTTATTATTCTTGATGCCATAATTTTTTAGTGTGTGCGCCTCACTTTGACTCGCATGCAAGAGCGATCAAGTGTTTATTGATTTCCAACCACATCTTTTGTGGTTGCTGGTCGAATTGTTGCAGCAGGCGAGTATTTAAGTTGGGGCATGGCATGAGAGTGCACTTCTCAATAAGACCATTTTGATTAGTTTGTGGGGACTTGCAAGGGGATTGCTTTAAACTGCTTTTTTATTATTCTTGATGCCATAATTTTATAATATGTGTGCCTCAATTGGATGTAAGAGCGAGCAAGTGTTTTTTGACTGCGGGCTGCCATCTTTCGTGGTCGCCGGTCTAGTTGTTGCAGCAGGGTAGTATTTAGGTTGGGGCATGGTGCGAGCGAACAGTGGGTGCTTTGCAGGTGCACTGAAGGCTATCTGTGCTTGGAGAGCCCCAGGGATCAAGTCCCCTGCCTGTTTGAGATCTGGTACCCAGCGATATTAGGCGAACCAAATTTGGCTTCTTGCCCCTACCACTGCAAATGACTGCCAACTAATGCTGGATGTCTCCTTCAGAACTGGAGGCTGTAGGAGGTGTGATTTTTCATTCTTGACTCCACCGACCGCTCCCATTCGTGGGAGTGAGATCCAGCCTTACCTATCTAGGGCATGCTGCTTTGTAATGAGTTGTCGGTCTCTTGTCAGGCATAAAGTGGAGGTTTTCAACTTCCTAGTAGACCACAAACGGAAGGCCGTGTTCCCTTCTGAAACGTGGCTAACAGAACATTCGGCCCCAGATATTCTTTTTTTTTTTTTTTTTTTTTTTTTTTGGTGTAAGAGGTTTATTTGCACTTAATAGATATGAGAACACCATACATTTGCTTCGCCTACAACCATCAATGGCCGGCTGATTACGTGTATGCCCAAATGGGCTCGCTGGAAAATAAAACAAAAAAATACACAGCCCATCAGCCGACATCCCGAGGACCGGCGGCGTATTACAATGCAAACATAGTAGTAGTTTCCAGTGCTACAGTCATTCGTCACAATGCCAGTGTTCTTACATTTTTGGTATAATTTTCTCCCAACTGTACTTAAAATTAACCGTCCATTAACTGAACTCAGTAGTGTCTATCGGTATTAAAAGTTCTGTGTCACAGCATCCTCCCTCCCGATCCATACCACGTTATTGGTGTTCATTAGTATAACCCCCTTCACATTCCGGCCCTAGTTGTCATCATTTACCTCCCTTTCTGCCTCGTGCTGCGTTACATAATCTCTGTAGTATTCCCAATAGTCCCTGGGCCTAGATCTGGCTGGGAGATCTTCTTCATATGTGATCAGGGTATCGTGGCAGTACGCCATATCCTCCAACCAGCTTTTAATTACTGGGCTTCTGCTACTGTTCCAGTGCAGGGACACCCTTCGTTTGGCCAGCAATAGCGCTACTGCGCAGAACTTACGCTTCCGTGCTCTGAGCTGTGGCTCGATACCTAAGAGGCAGATCCTGGCTTCACATAGTAGGGAGGTACCCAACATTTCATTCAACGTTTGTATTACTTGTTCCCAGTAGCCCGCCACTTTACGACAATGCCAAGCGAGGTGCATGAAGTCCGCCCCCTCCTGTTTACACCGTTTGCACCTTGAGTCATCCTGCAACCCATACCTAAATAGTTTGTGAGGGGTGTAGTACACTTGATGTAGATATTTGTAATGTATCAGCCGTAAGTTTCCATTCGGTGTCAGCATGTTAGTCAGCATACAAGCAGATGCCCATTCTTCCTCAGTGAGTGGTGACACTAGGCCCTCACTCCATCGCTGCCGTGCTTTATCGGTTCCCCCACCTATCGCTCCCTGTAAGCTCGTGTATAGTTTGGACACTAGGTGTGATGCCGTGGGTGTGGTGAGTAGGAGTTGCAGGGGCGCTAGTGACGTCGGTTCCTCCGGGTGTGCTGGGTAATGTTCCTGTAGGGCCCTCTGCAGCCTATAATAGTTAAACTTGAATAGTAGGGAGGGGTTACTTATGTATTGCAATGCATCTAAAGATTGGAATACCCCGTTTTGATATAGGTCACCCATTTTGTCTATACCTGCCCATTTCAATAGATTCATGCCTGCTTGTTCGTGTGTAACTGAAATATGTGGGTGGTGGGCCAGCGGAAGAGCCGGAGCGTACAGCGGGAGAGCGTTAGCTGCCTTGCCCATCAGCCTCCAAGCCTCCGTAGTGGCGTCTACAGTGTTAATATCTCGGTCATGCAGTCTGGGGCGTTTGTGTAATAATATGTTTGCCAGTGGTATCGGATCCGTGTCTCCTGCCTCCACCGCAACATGTGTGAGGAAGGGAACTTCGTGGTGCCAGTAATGCGCGAATTGCGCCTGGGCGCATAAGTAGTACAGATAAAAGTCAGGCACCTTGAAGCCCCCTTTCGCATATGGGAGTGTCATTGTGTGCAACTCCATTCGAGCTTGCTTTCCGGCCCAGAGCAGACTAACTACCAAGGTGTTTATATGTCGAAATACTGCCGCCGGCGGCTTAATTGGGATGTTATTGAAAAGGTATAGAAACTTGGGCAGGAGCACCATTTTCACTATGGCGGCCCGGTCCGCTAGGGATAGTGGGAGTTTATTCCAACGTTTTACTTTATCCTCCAAGGTCGCTATAACTCGCCCATAGTTCGTGCGTATGACAATCTCCGGGTCCCTGTGAAACCAGACTCCCAGGTACTTCGTAGGGTCGTCCTGCCATTCGAGCGGGTAATCTAGGGGCGTAGGGCGTGTGCTGTCAGTTAGCGCTATGATAAGTGATTTGTCCCAGTTTATTTGTAAGCCTGATTGGGTCCCGAACTTAATGTACTCCCTCATTAGTGGATTCAGGTTGAGCGCTGGCTCCTTGACATAGAGCACCATGTCATCGGCATACAACGATATGTGAATGGGGCGTGATGGCATCTGTATGGCCGAGTAGTGATGGTGTTGCCTAATTTTACAGGCCAAAGGTTCTAGAACCAGTGCAAAAAGCATTGGTGATAGCGGGCAGCCCTGCCTAGTGCCTCTGCATATCTGAATTGGTTCTGAGATATGCCTATTTATGCGGATTCTTGCCGAAAGGTTGGTATATAGCATTGATATCCACCCAAGGAACATCAGGGGGAACCCCATGCGCACCAGAATTGCCTGAATGAAAGACCAGCCTATGGTGTCAAACGCCTTGGCAGCGTCAAGAAGCACTGCCACTGCCTTCGTGTCGGGGGACAAGTAGTGTGCCAGGGCGAACAGGGTGCGAGTGTTATGTGTTGTGGCTCTGTCAGGAATAAACCCAGATTGGTCCGGCCTGATTAAGAGGGGCATAAGTGGTTTAAGTCTTTCGGCAAGCAGACTGGCGATTATTTTAGTGTCTACATTCAGTAAGGACAGAGGGCGATACGAGTCGCATTTATCGTTGTCCTTACCCGGCTTTAGGAGTGCTATGAGCAGGGCTTCCCTCATGGATGCAGGCAGTGTCTGGGCCTCATGTGAAGCGCCATACAGTCTCACCAAATGGGGAGCGAGCAGATCCACAAATTCCTTATAGAATTCTGATACGTAGCCGTCAGGCCCCGGCGCTTTGTTGTTCGGCAACCGCTTGATAGTGTCAGTGACCTCTTCCACCGTGACAGGCCGCGCTAAGTAGGCCCTGTGGCCATCGGATAGCCATGCCAACTCCACATCCTCCATATATGCCAGTAATTCTTCTTGTGTGGGCGAGGGTCGCGCCGCATACAGGGTGCTGTAATGCGCCATAAATTCCCTTATGACCTCCTTGATATCGGTCACCTTTTCTCCCGTGACCCTACTGATGGCCGTTATGTTTTGAGGGGCCCGCCCCGAACAAATCTTGTCTGCTAGTGCCTTGCCTGGTCTGCCTCCCTCTCCGTAGCGCCTGGCCGTGGCCCTTTTTGTGGCATATCTGAGTTCGTCAGCTGCGAACTGTCTGTGTTCAGTCAGAAGTGATTGTATGTTTCCTAGTACCGCAGTGTCCCCTGTGTGTGTGTATATGCGCTCCAGCTCTTGTATAGCCTCTTCGCGAGATCGAAGTTGTTGTCTGATGTCCTTTAGTATGCCTGAGGACGTGCTGATGCATACCCCCCTGATTGTGGCCTTGAACGCCTCCCACAGCAGACTTGGGTCGTTCGTTGTCGGGCCGTTAATTTCAAAGTAGTCTACAATCGCTGCGTGTATAGTGGTGACATATAGTGGATCCTTCATGGCCGCCGCATTAAAACGCCAAGTGAATGGCGGTGGCTCGTACTGCGGGATCTCAATCTGCAGCAGAACTGGGTTGTGATCTGACAGTGTTCTGGGCGGATGTGAAACGTGTTTAACCCAAGATAGCACTTCTCGTGTACCCAGCCAGTAGTCTAGTCGCGCCCAACTATTGTTTGCTGCATTAATGTGAGTCGCAGCCGTGATCCCCGGGTTACCATCCCTCCAAATGTCAGTCAGTTGAAGGTCCTCCATCGCCTCCCCCAGCATGTGTCGTGCATTACCATGGTGTTCAGTGGTGTGTGCCGCTCGGTCTAAGTGGTCTTGTAACGTTACATTGAAATCGCCCCCCCACAGCACATGCTCTACATTTTTATCTGAAATTTTCTGCCATTGGCGTCTGTAGAGCCCAGGGTCATCTACGTTGGGACCATAAGTGTTCAGTAGCAGGATCCTCTGTCCCCTGAGTTTTCCCTCCACCATTACACTCCTACCCTCCGAATCCCTGTCCACACTTGTGATTTCAAAATGGGTCCCTTTACGTATGAGGATACTGACTCCTCTGGAGTAAGTTGAGTAGCTCGAGCTTGTTACCGATTCTGCCCACCTGTTACCCAAGGTAGGTGCGTGTGTGGGGCCCATATGTGTTTCCTGCAAGAACACTATATCTACATGCAGCCTGTCAAGATAGGCAAACATTTGTCTGATCTTTTTCGGATTGCCTAGCCCTCTGACATTCCATGTGAGTAGAGCCAATGTATTATCTCTCGACATTCGTACCTGAGCCCATCTGAACATATCGCTCGAAGTGTAACCGCCTTGTACGGTACCGAGTGGTCAGGACATAGTGGATCCCATGGTGCGTGTCGCCCGCCCGATTAGTGAAACAGAGGTTTGAACCTGTGTGTGTTGGTACGGTCAAGGAGTTCGCCATGCTTCTCAGACACAGAGTATGTGATTCGGACATTCCCTTTCCCCTCTCTACCCCCCCACCCACTTCAGCCCCCAAACTTTGCCAAAGCCATCCCGTAACAAACTTAACTTTCTTTCGAAAACTCAGTGTGGGGCGCACCCTCTTGGGGGTGTCGCCAGGTACACACATCTCCATCCACGTAGTGGACGTGGGCAGACGCCTCTAACGGCTGCAATGTCGTGTGTAATCCCTTTCACCCTTTTCCCCTCACCCGCCATTCGAGGGATAAGTATGGCATCCAGTAACATTAAGCAATGCAAGTCGCTGTACCCCAGTGTCGCTCGCCATTATAAGTTCGAGGCAGTGTTGGCAATAGTGTCCGGCACAAAGGCCTGCCAGTGTTCGCGGCCCCAATATCATAGTCACTGCCAATGCAGCCATGCGGACCATCGACCATTCAGTGTTGCAGTACGTTCAGCAGAGCTCACCAGCCTTACACATACTCACTGTGTGGTAGTCCGTCTTGGGTTCTCTTGTCTTAATATCAAGTTTGCAGGCCTTTTAGTCCCACAGTTTCCGGGCAAGTTCCCCAGAACAGGTCGACGCTGGCTGTCCTAATTCACCTGATGTCCAGCGCATTCTCTCGTCTGTACCGGGGTGCATCCGGGTATTCTGCTTGCCTCTCCTGTTATTCCACATCGCTGGTAGATTCCGTCCTATTCTGTTCCTTCCGTCGCTTCCCTTGTTGCTTGACAAAATCATAAGCCGCCTGCACTGATGTCAAAATAACCGGCTTGCCCAAGTTTGTGATTTTTAGTTTAGCAGGGTACAGCATTGCGTACTCTAGTCCCAGGTCGCGTAGCTTCTTCTTGATCGGTGCGAACTCTTTCCGCGCCTGCTGTACCGCCATGGTATGGTCGGGGTAAAACTCCAGAGTGTTCCCCTGATGTGTGATCTTGCCCATTTCCCTGGCGAGCCGAAGGACTACGTCTCTGTCCCTGTAGTTGAGTGTTCGTGCTATGATCATTCTTGGGGTAGCTCCCGGTTTCGGTACAGGTGCCAGGGAGCGATGAGCTCTTTCAATCAGGAACACCGGTGATAACTTGTCCGCGCCAAATATTTCTTTCAAGAGTGATTCGATATAGGTTTCCATCTTTCCAGTGTTGGTGGATTCCGGCAGGCCTGAGATTCGGAGGTTGTTCCGCCTGGACCTCGCTTCCTGATCCTCCACCTTCGCGCGCAAAATCTCCACTGTTTTCTCCAGCCCCTCGTACTTCTTCGCTGCGGTTTTATTCTCATCCTCCATGTCAGAGATACGTTGTTCCGCCTCCACCAGCCGCCCGTCGTGTTGTTCTATTTTGGCCGCCATATTATCCACCCTCTGCACCACATTGTCAAGTTTACCGTTCATTTCTTGCAGACTTTGCTGAATTGCGCGGAGCACCGCTTCCATGGCTGACCCTTCCGCCAATTCCCCGTCACCTTCAATTTCAGGGGTGGTCGTCGCGTTCTTGGGCTGCTTCCTTGCTTCAAAGGGGAGCTTGGACTGTTGTTTGTCCGGTTACCCCATGCTCCGCTGCCGGTGAGGCGAGGTGAGGTCTGCCGTGTGCGAGTCGCAGGCCGTCCGTGTACTTTGTCCCGCCGGTGTCTGGGCCCCCCACCTCGAGGTGCGTCTGCTCATCGACCTGTGCGGTGGTCAGGAGCGTCGTTGAAGTCGCTGCCCACTCGTGGGATAGGTGGCGATGGTGTCTGCGGCAGGCTCCCTCCCTGTCCTCTGGGTGCTGGCCGGCTGTGGAGTGCTGCTCGCGCTGTCAGCGCCTCATGGGGATCTCGATGTGTTCCCGTGCCACTGGTGCCTGTCTCTCCCTTCCTGCGTGTGTTGAGCTGTTTGGCGCGCAATTCATGCGGGGCAGCGGTCCGAGTCTAACCGAAGCAATCCATTGGCAGGCTCACCTCGTGTGTGTGCCTTCCACTTTCCGCTGGTGTGCCTCTGTGTGCCGTGGTCACATTTCGCCTGCCCCGGGGGTGGGCAACAGTGCCGGTCCCGTGCCTTCCAGCGCCGCCGCCATCTTGGATCTGCTGGAACGCACCGCTAACTATCGCTTTTCAAGCTGTAGCCGCTCGTTATTGCGGTGTCGCGGCCTTGCAGTGTCCTCCACCTCGCCAGTCCTCCCCGTCACCTTCTCGCTGTGTCTCACAGTGTCGGGCAGGCGAAGATCTCCGTCATTGCCGGCGAGCACTCGGAGCGGCCATTTTGAGCGAGCTCCGGCAGCTCTCCGCTTTTCCGCTGTTTACTCGCTGTGGGTCGTTCTGGCAGCTACCTCCGCTACACCATCGCGTCGGCTACACCTTCCGACATCCGATGCTGCGTTGTGGTCGGGTGTAACGGCTAACGGAACGGGTGAAAGGGCCGTTATTGTCGCGTCCGCCTGGCGGAGCCGACAGTTCAGCCAGCCATCCCGCAGTGCGCCCTCTAGCGCCCCCCGGCCCCAGATATTCTTGATGCTATTCCTCAGGGTTATGTAATCATGAGAACTTGATAGGGAGATTTTTTAGACATGCTCTACACTGTACCTTCTCAGAGATTAATATTGCAGGCTGTGAGGCAGCCTATTTCACCTTAGCACTGTCAAGCAAATTTACTCAAGTGGGGTTTTTGATTTATAGACTGCCAAGTCCATCCGCTAACTTTGTTACTGCACTGGCCGATATTCTGCCATCCTTTTTGTTGCACTATACGCACGTTTTAGTGCTGTGGGACCTTAACCTACATGTTGAAGACAGTACCTGCTAGTTAGCGGCCTCCTTGATTGAAGAGTTCGAGACTCTTCAGTATGTGCAACTGGTACATGGTCCCAAGCATAAGATGGGTCATACTCTGGATCCAATCTTTTCTAATTTCACATGGAGTGGTGGTTAATCCCCCTGTTTTTCTGAGCTGGTTTGACCACTGTGCCATACCTTTTCAGATCTGCTTACCTCCTCATACACCCATTGTTAGTGTAAATAGACAGATTAGATCACGTAATGGATGAAGGTTACCCCAGCCGCTTTTACAGAGGCTTTGATTGTAAGCTGCCCAACTCTAAGTGATATGGTAGCAGGTAATCTTCAAATGGAAAATTGGATTATACATGCCCTTGATCACATACCACCAATAGGGAGCCACACATTGAAACACCTCAAACCCTTGGCTGAGTAGTTTAATGAGGAACTGTGGATACTAAAAGAGACTTGCAAGTGTCTTGAGCGATGATGGCATCATAATTTTAATGCTCACTATGAAGCTTTCTATTACAAGGCATTGAAAGTTTATCATCAATATATTAGAAATACACATACCCAGTTGTATACTGATAAAATCAAGGGAGCACAGAACTCCTCACGAGAGTTAGTCACCATTGTAAAAGCATTGCCCTTCCTGGATTGGGTCTCTGGGCACCTGCTCCCTCAGTGGAGGTATGCAATGTGATCGCTCAGTTCTTTCGTGATAAGGCTTCTAATATTTAATATTCCTTCTAATATTTAATATTCCTTCCCAAAAGAGATTCGAGACTCCCCATGCCTTGAAACATGGTTCGAACCACTGGAGGTAAATATTGGACTTTTAACACCTTAACTGTAGAAAATGTGTGTGCTCTGATGGGCAGCGTGAAATCAGATTCCCCTAGTGATCCTGCATCGCCCATGATTTTAGGTCCAGGTAGGGAGGCTATTCTACCAGCACTGAGTCAACTGCTTAATAAATATTTTTCATCAGGGCAAATCAGTCCTGCCAAGATGGAAGCAGGCTGTGGTTATGCCAGAAGTGAAAAAACCCATGCTAGACCCCACAAAACCAGAAAATCTTAGATCCATCTTTTTGCTTCCTTTTTTTTACCAGGTGACCGAAAAACATATAAATGATCAGTTGATGAGGTTTGTGGAGGGCCACAAGCTAATGCATGAAACCCAAAAGGGTTTCCGCAAGGAGTTTAGTACAGAGTCTGCACTTTTGTTGGCATCTGCATACCTGATACACATAGCGGATGGGGGCAAAACTGCTTCATTGATTATGTTAGACCTAAGTGCAGCTTTTGACACCATATCCCGTAGCCTCTTGTTGCAACAATTATGGAATTGTGGTGTTGGGAAGATGATTGTATGCTGGCTTACCTCCTTTCTTCAAAATCGCACCTTACAGGTGGTACAAAAACCATTTATGTCATAGACAGCCTTACTGCAGCAGGCGGTGCCTCAGGGCTCAGCTTTATATGCGCCCAGTTGGGGATGTCATTGAGCGTCACAGCTTCAACATTGCATCTTACGCCGACGACACACAACTTATTATTACCCTCTCTCAGGATGAAGGCGAATCTGCAGCCATGTTAAGCTGGTCTGGTCTATTTGGCGGAGTGGATGAACCAGAGTTGCCTCGTGCTAAATGCTAGAAGAATGGAGGTTCTCCTAGTAGTGTAACAATTGTCTGACTGGTCTTTCGCCTGGCACCAGAAGTACTTGGGCCAGTGCAACTCCAAAGCAGAAAGTGAAGAATCTCAGGGTCTGGTTTGAGCTGACTTATATTTTGATAGTCAGACTTCCTGTTTGGAGAGAAGGTGCTTCGCTATCCTAAAAATTCTGAGCAAGTTTCTGTGCTTTTTCCCGACCATGAAATCAGTAGTCCAGGCGCTGGCCATGCCCAGGCTAGACTACTGTATTGTGCTATATTTAGGAACCTCACTGGGTAGATTGGACAAAACTTCAAAGAGTTCAGAACTCAGCAGACCATCTATTGCTTAATATCCAGAGGCGGGCACCCATTGGGACAGCTCTTGCTTAATTATACTAGCTTCCTGTGAGGAAGAAAGTGTCTTTAAGGCGATGTGCATCTGCCACAAAATCTTGAATAGGAAGGGACCCGATACTTCCCCTAAAAAAGTTCTATCAACTGAGGGATAAAAAAATAGATTTCCCATACATAAGGAGTATCAAACCATATTATGTTAGCATGATGCATCTATATGTACCCTCTTTGCTTGATATATATATATATATATATATAATATATATATATATATATATATATATATATATATATATATATATATATATATATATATATATATATATATATATATTTATATTGCTTTTGCAGGGAGGACAGTATTTATTCACTCCTTGCGTATTCACTGCTAACAGAGTAGGCCGAGAACCATACAAACGCCATTTTCGAATTTGTGCTCGAACAGGGGCTGTGATCATGTGTTAATCTCCGGTAGTTGTCAAGCCCCAGTTCATCTGATTTACTGGGAGCAGCTGGACGTAGGCTGTTTACTCGACTGTCCTGAGACTCATTGTCGCATCTGGCTTTGGGTGCGATAAGCGCATTCCTGGAGGTGCCGTGCCTACACTCCCGGGCACCAAGACGAAAGGGAGTCACCCCTCTGACCTTTCCAGTAATAAATAGATAAGCTTTGAACTACTTATGTGTGCCATATGTGGTCCTTCCCTGGAGCTCAAGGGCCAACTGGTGTTTTTCCTTTTACAGTGATTATATGTGTTGAACTGAAAAGTATATAGCCTCATGTTTGAATACGAGCCAACAGTCTTCTCCGCGCACCTGATGGGTGAGGATTGGAGAGGCTCCTCTTTAGAGTATTTTGCTTAATAAATGATTGAACTTTCTTCACTGCCAACTGACTGATTATTTGGTAATGGGATTGGGGCTATTGGTAGGTATAGCCCTTTATGATATTTTTTATAGTACTTCATTTGGCGACTCTGGTGGGACACCGTGATAGGGTCGTCCTCCCAGTAACCGGGTAGAAAGGACAAAGAAAGGGGAGCTCTGGTTGAGCAGGTGGATGGACCGAAAACTTTTTGACTTACTCCGCTCTCGCGATCAGGGTGCCCCAGCTGCTAGTGACCCTTTGCCGGAGTCCTACGGGCGTAACCCAGGAGCTGACTGTGTTGGTCTTCAGGAGTTGGCAGTGGAGAATACGCAATTGTACCTGCATGCACCAGGTGAGTGGATTGTTTTTGGTGTCTTTTGGAACGCGCTGTTGAACAGTGCTTTTGAAGCAGTTAACTGTGTAGGATTTGGTGGTTGGTGTACCACGGAGAATCTTGGGGGTCTGACGGGGCAGCATTGTGGCTGCACGGGTAGATGCTCCGCGGATTTGTTTTGTGAACAATAGAGACACCGATTGGACGCCCTGATGTGGCTCGTGTGGTGCACACCCGGCCGGACTGGTTTTGGAAAGGCCTGTGGTTGTACCTGGGTAGCCTTGGGGACATATCTGAAGTGGTGCTAAGGAAGCGGGCTTAGTCAGAATAGTCCCAAGGGTGAACCAGGAAGACTGCAGGATGGTCTGTAGGACAGTCTGTGGTTATACCTGCCCGACTGACTCTTGGTAGTCTTTGGACTGCTTGATCTGTTGGTCTGGAATCTGAATTGATTGATTGATTCTCCATGAACAGGAGTCGACGGACTCTGTTCTTTGTTTGGAAAGACAAACAAGAGACATGTCGTTTTGAATATCTTTGTATGTACATATATTATTGCTCTGTGTATGTTTAAATAAGAGTGAGGTTGAATATGTTGTGAATGTTTGAACATGGCCATGTTTGGAAGTACGTTTTTATGATTGAATGAGGTACACGTGACAACGCTCACTTTGCCGTATATTAGCAAATTGAGTTTTTTTGGATGTTGTCGCCGCCCTAATGATACACTCTTGGCTGGAAGTCAACCTGCCCCGTCTGAGGGCAGCCCGAGTTATGATATGTATGTAAAGCATGGTATTACACCTATCCTGTTTAATACACTATTGCATAAATATACTAAGGATAATGTAGAGTTGCATTGGCCCTTAACCGGGTCTTTTGATGAGAAAAATTTACATTTTCTGCAGGATCGATTGTTTTCTAAACATAGTCGACAGTCAATGTTTGATTCCCTAAAACTTTGGCAGAAGGAAGCAAAGCGCAGACGTATACGGGAGGAGAAAGTCTGCAGAATGAAGGGAGGTCAGACCATTACGCAGGAAGCCATTGCTTATGATAAAGCTCAAACCGAATAGGGAATTGACTGTGCATACAGGCAATTTAGATTGCAAGTGGATAAGACCTATGTGGCTAGGACAGAAGCAGAGGATGAGATGGAGGATTTATTGGATACTCGTTCAGCTCCCCCTTATGCTCCACAACGTATATATCCTGTTATTCCCCCCACTCCAGTACAGGTCCCTTCAGCCTCTGTCCTTGTTGTTTCCTCTTCCCCTGTTTTTCCAGGAACTTCCTCTGTTTTATCTCCCTCTGGGTCTGATACGGCTACTTTATGGTCTGTTACATTGCCGTCTTCTATTATGTCCACAGCTGTTTTGTCTCCCCCTACCTTTGCGTGGGCTTCCCAGTCTGCGAGCACAACCCCATCCCTAGCTGTTTCAACTCCAGCTCATGCTCCAGGTGATTTGGACACACGAAAGTTGTTTACTCGTTCGACTGTAGGACTAAATGAGAAACAGATGGTTGAAAATCAGTCAGTGGATGCAACATTATATTTATATTATAACTGATATATGGAGCACGCTCCGAGACTTTGAGCCTGTTATGCAGCAACATGCCCTGAAACACATGGCCACATTTCTTATTAACTTATAGGAACAGTGTTTTGCAGGAGGGATGGCCCCCCAAGTGATGTATGATATGCGAACAGGGCTCATAAATCTGAACTTAGACCGGAGGAAGTGTACAAAAATGTCGAGGTTTTATTAAGTTATCGAGGGCGGATGCACCAAAAATGTTCCTCATGGGACTCTCAGCACCCTATGTGAGAAGTCCATCCTATGTTTCACCCTGAAATACCGGAATTAAAAAATGATCAGGTTGTAGTGACTAGACCTTGTGTAGAGGCGCAAGTGCAGGAATAATGGGTTTACACCCCCTGGAAGAGGAGTGAAGTCCTCTCGCTAAAATCACAACTACCTGACCCCGTAAGAATCCCACAGCTTATTATAAAGAACTCACAAAAGCGGCTTCCTCAGCCGTTATGACCGTAGCTGACATAGAGCTATTTTTTGCGCTGCTAGTCCCTGTTGATGTATGGTGTCAGGTGCATGATCAGGACCATGTTCAGGAGTTAGGCGGAAAATGGGAACAGATAAAAGATTGGGATAAGGAACGTAAGCCTGGTGATAAACCAAAACCCAAACTATTGGCGTTACCTAGCCGTATTATTACTTACATGCATTCCTTAATTCCGCCTCGTAAGGTGGATTGGGATAAATTGACAGCATGTAAGCAGAAGAAAGACGAAAGCGTTTCTGATTTCTTCACTAGATTTGAAGGTGTATTCATTGACTTTAGTGGACAGGATTTATCATTTGAAGGCGGAATACGAATATTTGTTCATCGTTTTGTGACCAATTTGTTACCGGAAGTTTCTGCGCGGCTACAAGCCACTGAAAGTACCTGGACCACGCCTACGCCCTTGGTAATATTGAGTATGGCCCAATATTACGAACATAGAGAAAATGAGAGTAAGGATAAGATGGAAAAGAAAGCAAAAGATCTTAAGACGTGGGTGTTTTTGCAACAAGTTGTTCGAGGACGAGGCAGAGATAGAGGCGGTAGAGGGTTTGTCCGGAGGGGGGCGGGAACTGGATGAGGCGGAGGGCCGCCTGTTGTTTTGGGACCAAACCAGTGCGCTTACTGTAAGGAGGAAGGGCATTGGCGATTTCAGTGTCCATTGTTGCTGGCTCAGAATGGGGCTATGAGAGGATGAGGTCGAGGTTGTGTGGATCGCAGTGATATGCGATGAGAGGAGGCGACGCACGTCGGATTAGAAAATAATTTTTTTGATAATCTGAGAGGTAGGCAGTATTATATTGAGGACAGTGATATAGATGCAATCGAAGGGTATGCCTATACATAGGACAGAGTGGGGCCAGGTGTCAGTACCCGTTGATCAGCAAGGTCCTTATGTAAAGGCGCATTTGATGGGGACATTTGATACGTTTTTAGTTGATACTGGTGCGATGAATAGTTCTATTTCTCATTCGCTGGTCCCAGGGGCTGCTTTGTCCGGGCAAAATAATGTTTCGGTGGGATTCTCGGGAATTCCGGTGGTAAGCCATATTTCCAAACATATCCAGTTTACAATTGGCCCAGTTATGGTAGACTCCCCGTTTCTCTTGACTTCCCATTGTGGTGAAAATTTATTGGGCTTGGATTTGTTGAAGAAATTACATGCAAAAATTCATTGTTCACCTGATGGTGTTTATTTGACTATCAATCCCCTTGGCAATCATACTTTGCAGTGTTTCACCAAAAATGAACCCCTCCCTCCTGAGCATGCTGCTATCCCAGAGACGCTGTGGGCCTGGAGACACAGATGTAGGATTATTAAGGATTCCACCCATTTCTATTACTTTGAAGAAAAAGGCTCGGCTTCCGCGTATACCTCAGTACAAAATTTCTCCGGCAGGTGAGAAAGCTTTGCTCTCCATCATACAAGATTTGACCAAAAAGGGTGTGGTAGAGGAGACAGCTGCTATTATATGCAACATGCCCATTTTACCAATCTTAAAAAAGGCCCCTGTTGGAAGTGATCCTGACTATGTTGATACTTATTGTTTTGTGATTGATTTGCGTGAAATAATAAAATAGTGGTGCCCCAATACCCTGTGGTTTCTGACATCACTACTATTCTCACTATGATTCCTCCCACTGCCAAATATTTATCTGTGATTGATTTGAAGAATGCTTTCTTTAGCATTCTGATACATCCTGATAGCCTTCATATTGTCGGCTTCTCATTATCTGGTCGCAGCTTCTGGTTTTGTCGCGCTCCCCAGGGGTACACGGAGAGTTCTAGAATTTATAGTCAAGCTTTGAAGACATTGTTAGATGATTTGGTCCTGCCCCTTGGTAATGTGCTTTTGCAATATGTCGATAATCTGTTAGTGGCCTCGGACACTGAGGTAGATTGTAAGGAAGCCACTGTACAATTATTGTCTCATTTGGCGGCTAATGGCAATAAAGTATCTTTTTCTAAATTTCAATATTGTCGACAGGAGGTGACCTACCTGGCTCATCTACTGTCGAAAGAGGGTAGGAGACTAACCCCTGAGCGTGTGACTACCATTTTTAATATGCCTGTACCTCGTACTCAGCGTGATGTCCATGCATTTCTCGGCATAACTTCTTACTGTCGCCAATGGATCCTAATTTTTCCTTTCTCACTAAACCTCTCCTGTATTTAACCACTAAAGATGTGCATGAACCGTTGCCTTGTACTGATGCTTGCCAAGATGCTTTTGACTCTTTGAAATCTACGCTTTGCTCTGCACCCGTTCTTGGTACCCCTGACTACCAAAAACCTATTGTGCTTTATGTACACGAGGTGGACTGTTGCTAGCTTTCTGTGTTAACACAAGGATTTGGTGGTAAGCAGAGACCTTGTGCCTATTTCTCGGCGGTGGTGGATAATGTCGCCAGAGCACTCCCTAGCTATTTAAGAGCTACAGTTGCGATGGCAGTGGCTATTCGACAGTCGGAAGGGCTCGTTCTGAACACTGATCTTACAGTGATGGTACCGCACGCAGTGGATACATTATTGAACAAAACGAAGACCCAGCACCTTACGAGTGCGCGTCTTACAGGTTACAAATTGACTTTGTTTGCTCCCCACATTACGATTAAACGACGTGCCACTCTGAACCCTGCAACGTTACTACCCCTCCCTTCGAACGAAAAGAACAATTATGTTCATGATTGTATATTTCGGATGGAGGAAGAGACGAAGGGACGGATAGACCTGACAGGCAATCCTCTATCTGACCCTCAAGGGGAGTTGTATGTCGATGGCTCTTGTTTTAATTTACCAGATGGCACTACAACTGCTGCATATGCGATAACTACTTTACACACTGTAGTTGAGGCTTCTCGAGTACTCTATCAATCAGCACAGGCAGCTGAGTTAGTGGCATTGCTTCGGGCTTGTGAGTTAAGTGAAGGATTGAGAGTAAATATTTACACCAACAGCCAGTACGCCTTCGGCGTGGCTCATAGTGTTGGCCGACTTTGGGCCGAAAGAGGTTTTCTTACTTCCCATGGTCAGCGAATACAGCATGGCCCCTTGATTTTGCGATTGCTGACAGCATTGACGTTACTAGAGATGGTGGCTGTAGTTAAATGCAGTGCACACAAGGCTGTGGTTGATGCAGTGGGTGAAGGTAATGCCTTTGCTCATCAAGTAGCTAAGGAAACTGTGAAATCCAAATTGACCTCAATGTTTGTGAATAGCTCTGCTAGATGGGTGACTGAAACAGAGATGTTTAATAACACCATGGAGAGTGTCCGAGAAATTTAGAAAGAAGCTACCCCTATTGAACTGGCTCACTGGAAAGAGAAAGTGGGGAAATTAGATGCAGAAGATTGTTGGATTGATTTGACAGAAAAACAACGGTGATTGTTGCCCAATGCATTAGTGAATGCTGTGGTAACAATGGCACATGGTTTAGCTCATATTGGGGCAAAAGGTATTTGTGCATTATTAGATCCTTTATGGTACAATCCCAATATTCCAAGGACTGCTGCTCATGTGGTGCAATATTGCATGGTTTTCTTATGACATACTCCTGGGGGCAGGGAGCCTGTTCTGAGTGGAAACTTTGCACCACCATCTTTGCCTTTTGAGGTGCTCCAAATGGATTATATCCAGCTGGAGCGCGTAAATAATTTGAAGTATGTCCTGGTGGTGGTGTGCGCTTTCAGTAAATGGATGGAAGCCTACCCAACCAATGAAAATACTGCTTTGGCCACAGCAAAGGCGTTGGTAAAAGAATACTTCCCACGCTATGGATTGCCTCGGGTGATCTGGAGTGATAACGGGGGACACTTTAATGCAGAATTCATCAGTCACATTTGTAATGGACTGCAGATTAAACAGAAATTCCATGCGGCTCGACACCCCCAGTCCGCTGGGTTAGTTGAGAAGTATAATGGAATACTAAAGCTCAAATTAGCAAAAATTCAAGAAAGGACCGGATTGAAGTGGCCAAATGCTCTGCCACTGGCATTAATGTCAATACAGGTTACCCCACATTCTCGTTCTGGCTTTTCTCCGTATGAGGTCATTTTTGGGCGCCCTGCTAATGTCTGGGGCGTCCCGAGACCCAGAACATTTTGTGAAATAGAGTATCCTTTGTTGACAGACTATCTGTATGCTTTTATTAAAGATCTCTGTTCCATTCATCAACAGGTCTCAGCAGTTTTGCAGCCCCTGCCGGAGGGTCCCGGACATCGCTTGGAGCCAGGACAGTGGGTTCTGGTCCGTAATTATCAGTGAAAATCTAGCCTGGATCCCCGTTGGTCTGAACAGTTTCAAATCCTGTTGGCCACACGGACGGCGGTAAAGGTGAACGGCAAGCGACACTGGATCCATGTGTCACATCTGAAAAAATTACCCCTCCCGCATCCATATGATCAGTGAAACCAGGAAGGGGTTCTGACCCAGGAAAGTGAGCGAGTTACTCGTTTTGTCCCTTTTTCTGATGCCCAGATAATTGAAGAAGGGCAAGGAGAAGGGGTACCAGGCTCGGAAGGGGCTCTGTCATCAGTACAAGTGATAGCCCCAGATTCTGTTTCCCCTACAATTGAACGAGAGGCTCACAGTACCCCTGTTGCACCAGACTCATCATCTTCTGTTTTGTTTACTGATCAAGAAGTGCCTGGCCATGCTCGATACAACCTATGGCCTTGAAAACAATGCGGTACCCCAGGTGAATATGGAAGGAGATAGGGAAAGACTTGAGTGATAGGGTACAGACCTGTTCCATGAATGTCTGTTAGATGCGCTTCTCAGGTACTGAGCGAGACACTGGACTGAAGGCGTGAGAGCCTTGAACATTTGTTTGCTCCGTTCAGAAAGAAAGACTGAATTTCTTGTTCAAAAAGGGCCCAGGTTCTGTTTTCTTCAAGGGTTGTGTGAGAACATAAGTCCAACGTGAGAAACTTGCTTTGGTCTTATCTGTGATGAACGATAGGAGCCTGCCTGTGAGGCTCTAAACGGACACAGGAAAGAAGCACCCTCTGGCAGGTTGGACTGCATTGCCTGAGTTTGTTTTTGGACTTTCAGTTAGTATGTATCCCTTTGCTCGTTTCGTTCCTGAAGAGTAACGTCCTTTTTTACCGCGTTATTTCCCTGCATGTATGCCTGTCCTTTCTAGTTGGACTCAACATGTTAAAATTGCATTTATAGTTATCATAGCGATATTGCTAATCACATTAATGGGAGTATTTATCTATTTAAAATTTCGCCACCCTATGCATACTGTTTTAGGAACAACTGCCCCACCTCCGGAATATGTGTTTTATACTTTAGCCCCACATAAGGAAAGGCAGCTTCAGACTTATGTGAAAAATTCATTTGTTGAAATGCTTTATCAAGCACACAGTGCCACCAATACTACAAATTGCTGGGTTTTTGGCCTTTTGCCAATTGTTATGCACAAGCACGACTTATTCATATCCCAACCCTTGTCTCATCTGGGGAGTTGTGAGGCTTGGTTTAAATTACTTTTAATGATGTATATGCATTATACTGTGGACACTCAAAGGTTTTCGGAAAAAGATTAAGAAATGATTTTAGCATATATTGAGGTTCATCAAGGATTCGACCCCGATGGGAATAATGGAGAGGGAACCTTAGATTCGAATGCATGTATGAATATGTATACAACGCATGAAAATACCACTTGGTTGAAAAATGGGATTTTGCATTTTGTTGAGTTCAATTTCAGTCAGTATTTTCGACATTTTCAAGACCGTAATGTTACTAAAGATAGGGCTATTCCAGTGCCTATACTAAACAGTACCTCTGCGTTCTGTGTTTAGGGAGTAGGGTACACATCAGTAGGAGAAAGCCTGGACTTGGTCAAGAGTCGGAGATGACCTATTAATTTTATCATGGACAGACACAGGACAGCCAATGAAAAGCTCGGACTCGTTTGAAAGAATGTAAAATGTAGAAAGTTTATCTAGAGAGAAAGGTATAAAGTCTGACACAATGAGCAAGGAAAAAACTCTTACTTTCCGATTCCTGAGTGACGTGACATGCTGATGGACCTTTGACGCATGTAGGTACAGCAGACGTTAAATGATTTTTCCCTTTTAGGTAAGGTGAGTAATAGATAGGGAAATAGTTTTATGGAATGGAAATTGTTATTCTGCTAATATTTCATGGTTCTGAACCCGCTTTGATGATGTCAGTTTTAATTTCATTTCCTTAATAAATGCTGCTATCTTATTTGCTTATAAAATAAAGATTCAAAACGTAAATGCTTTTTCCTTATTAAAAATAAAGATAATAAAATTAGATTTGAAAAGAAAAGCTGGTCTTGTTTATTCATGGTCTAGTTTCCATCAGTTGATCCAATCGCCTTAAGTGATTTGATTTATAGGTGATGATATATTTAATACCATGGTAAAGAAAGATAAACTGCAGTTGTATATAATAATGTAAATATTATGTGAATAGATTTCTTAATCAAATCACCTTATTCAGTCGCTCAAAAATTGTCTCATTGATGTTGTGGGCCTGTGTATGTGTTTGATGTTTAATGGTGAGTATTGAGGTGATAGGTAGCGTTTGTGAGACAGTTTTTCAAACAGAGCGCTGGATAACCTGCAATGACTTATTACCATCAATATTATATATCTTTAATACCGAAGAGCTTTAACGTTATCAATCATCTCACATTATGCTACTAATTAGATACTTCCTCCAGGAAATGCCTTTCATTCATTGAAAAAATGAGTTTCACTGCCACACAAAGTGCAAGTGAAACATCACTCTTGGGTGCACGATTCACATTGTCAGAAGGTAACATATGTAATTTGTTTTAGTGAAACCAAAAATAGGATCGCCTAATAAGGTTAGTGTGAGGCTACAACTTGTGACGATTAACAATAGAGAGTATCTGCGAACACAGGATTCATTAAAATAGTTATTTGTGGCCTTAGGGATGAAAGAGAAGTGAAATGGACTACAGGGGCTTCAGCCTCCGCCCACCCCCTTCGTGTGTGTCAGCCCGGGCTGTGGCAGCTCGAGCTGCTGTGGGCTGGGCTGGGCAGTATCTGGAATCTTATCTCTTGCACGCCTAGGTTTTACACAGGTCTTTAAAGACCATTTGCATCTTTACATACCTTTTGTAAACTGGTTACCTGGCCCAGGTAATTATTCACCGGGAGAGCTGCCCTATGGGAATATCGAGTGACCATGGTTCTGATTAGAAGTGTAGTGAGCACATTACATTTGTGTTTTTACAGAGAATATTCTGAGATCTGGAATTGAGTAGGACTCAGAAGTGTGTTTTTAAACCAGAAGATAGAGACCCTTTGTGCTTTTAAAACGGATCCGGACTGTGGGGGATCATGAGGGCAACATTCACCAAACAAAAGGTAATAACGCAGCTCAGAACAAAGGGGCAAAACTAGTAAAATAATAACAGAGACACCCGGAAAAATGAGTTATTAATTCACCTCCGTTGTGTCTTTCATTTCTAAACATTTTTTTGTAGGTTTTAAACAGCCCGACTAATCACATAAGATACAAGAGTTACATCTTTTAGAGAAGCAGGGAGCATCTTTGAGCACAGAGAATCCTAAGGTGAGAAACCAAGGGGAGGAAAATAATAAAATGTCCCAGGGGGTGACGCGAAAACTGCAAATTAGAGGTTTATGCACGATTAGACACTCAATATTTGTCCTATTTGTAGAACATCCGTATGATATTGCTATAATACGTGTTAAGAAGAACATTAGAAAAGGAATCTAAATGGTCGCACAATATTAGTGAAAATAATTCACAAAGAAAAGTTATAATTGGCAAATGTGAATCTTAACTCAAACTATGCTACAAAGGGACATTGCATAAGATTTTAGGATGATGATATTAGTATCGAAACCTTATGATTTGGGAGGAGGGCATCAACCACTGTTAGGAAAACACAAGATGTTATGATGATGGAATTATTACCGAGTGTCTAGGAGTATGGAAATAATAGGGTATATAAACCTAAGATCATGTAATGTGTGAACTGCTTAATGTTGTAATATACCAAAGCAGAAATCCATTTACTGATATTACATCTGTTCTGTTTAGGGTGGAAAATGCAAAGTATTCACCCATTTGATTAAGACAACCCACATGTTTTATGTCTTGATAAAGATGGATAAGATTTAATGAAAAGATCGAAACGCGTCGATGCAATTGTAACAGCACAATCGGAGAACAGATACATGAATGAATTAAATACGGATATAAACAATGTATTGATTAACGTGTCTAGTAGGAAGATCGGATGTGCATCTATATATGCCAAATAAAAGTGTCTTACATGTGTTTGTTGTCTTGATTATGCTGGCCATAATTAATTTTTGTTAATTATAGTGGAAACTGTCTTTGAAATTGTAATGACTGTATGTACTTTGTGTGAAGGACCCCTTTCCTCCAGAAAGGATAAGATTATTTTTTATATGTTATAATTTGTTTTTAATACTGAGTATAACCTTTATGCATTTATTATCTATTTTGTGAGAATAAAAAGTATGTTTTTTGATTTGAATTTAGTACTCCTTGTCTTGAAGAGTGGTGATTTAGAGCATATTAGGCTTTTCAGTGTGAGTCAAGGGAATGTGTGTCTTTGTCCCTTTATTTATCAGTCATGAATCATTGAGGCAGCCCTAGAACACAATTAAAAGTGCTTTCTATTTATATTTGCTGTACTGGGGTGGGTGCTGAGCAGTGATTAATAAAACATTTGCAAGGGCCCTCACCAGTAGGCCACTGCAACTTTAACCACCCACCCACTGCCTTGCCTGTGCATCCAATGACAATACCTATGCAACTACCAATCATAACACTTGCACAAGTGTTATGGGAGAGGAGTTGGCCTAACGACTAAGGCGTTCATCCTCGAATCTAGGAAACTGGGTTCGAGCCTCGGCAATGACGCTGAACATCCTGAGATTCTGGGCAAATCACTTAATCTCCCTGTGCCTAACCCAAAAAAATTAATGTGTCCTCATGTAATGCAACTGGAGCTATGTAAAGCGGTCTGATACCAGATTCGGGTCAAGTTTGTGCTATATAAAACTCTGTAAAACAAAAATGTGTGACTATTCAGACTATTTAAAGCTCCCAAAGCTATAAGATTTGCTTGGGTGTCAGGAGTTTATCGTTTTTAATGTATATTGAATTAATAAACAACTGTTCTGCTCATCTATAAATTACAAAGACAGAGCCACCATGTGGCAGACTGTCAAAGTGCCAGTGTGCACAATTAGGTGCCAGTGCGGAAACCACTTGCTCAAATTAAGCACTGGTGCTGAGGTAGCAGGGGAGAGGGGCATTGGTTCAAGAAGGTGTGGAAGAACAAAGGGGAAATGGGAAAGATGAATGGGGTACTAGACAGGTGTAAGATACAAATAGACAAATTTGATTGCAGAGACTTGAGGTGAATGAGAAGTGCTGAGGGGCACAGGATGTGACGGGGCCATAGAGGCCATGAGATGAATGAGAGAGACTGTTAGAAATGAGGGCAGTGAAAAGACAGAATGGCAGAAGGTGATTAAAGCTGAAGTGAGAGGTTGAATGGGGATGGTTCAGAAATTGTAAAAAGGGGTGAAAGAAATGGCCTGCAAAGTGAGAGCGGGATCCGGGATTAGTAGAAGAGAGGGTTGGAAGGGAGGGGGTGAGGGGAAAGTTGCATGGGTAAACTACTTAACTCTGCACAATTCCGCAAGGGTTTTAAGGGACCCCTGCTGCTCCCTGCCAGGGCCAGGTGAGCTTTTGTGGCAGCACATATTCCTGCGGAGTGGAAGGCCCACCAAAAAGGTTAACTAGACATATTTTGGATGTTAATTGCTGTATGTGGGTTATAAACTGGCATTGATGGGGGATATATTTCCTCAGTGTGACTGTGTGTACAAAATGTCAAAATAATGAAGCAAGGCTATCCCAAAATATGTGGCATCACATAGCATTATTTACATTTTCTTCTCACACAATTTGGTCAAGCCTGTCACGTAATTTGGTTCACACCTGCCTCAAAATTCCAGTAGACCTGCCTACAGGTTTAGAAATTTTTGGCAGGAGGGGGTCCTTACGCCTCAAAATGTTGACAGGGGGGTCTCGGCATCTTAAAGTTTGAAGACCTCTTCCGTAGAGCTACAAGCGACGAGACTCGTTTCGCTTCACTTCAAAATCATATGGTTTTAGATGTTATCTTGGCAGATCAAGGAGGAGCATACCATGTGATCGGCAGTTCTTGCTGTGTTTATATCCCTGACTCCGCCCCTAACGTTCATTTGGCTATCCAGAAGCTACATCATTTGGTTTCTGAAATACATGTAGAGACTGGTACGTGGTCCCTCTCTGGTTGGTTCTGGAGTCTGTTGTCTACTTGGGATGGAAAATTTTGATAGTGCTAGCAGGTATAGCTGGTATCATATTCATGTGTTGCGTTTGTGTACAATGTGGACCTGCATGTTGCTCTTATTGCGCAACTAAACTCACCTCTTCCTTGGCTGGTCCGTCCCCAGCAGCAGTAAAGGCTCAATTAGCTCAGCAGGAGCTCAAAGATTTAATGCAGATTGATGAAGGAATATTTGAAGATTAAGCCATTTTAGTTAGCTACATCATGCAAAAAGGGCAGTTCTGAGGGATAAAAAAATAGATTTCCCCTACATAAGGAGTATCGAACCTTATTATGTTAGCATGATGCATCTACATGTACCCTCTTGACTTGATACATATATATGTATATATATTTATATATATTACCTACTGGCGGTTGCCAGTAGGTAGTTATAGTTAGGATTATTTTCAATTGAAAATCTCAACATTCTATTGTGAATAACTTTGGCGTCGGTTGAGGAATCTGCCTGAAAATTTCCTCAAATTTGCCTTGCAGCGCCCCGGTCCTTCTCTGAAAGTTTGGGGGGGATTCGTCAAGCGGGGGCCGAGATAAAAGGGGGTCCCAAAACGTGTTTTCCCCATGTTAATTTCCATAGGGCGGTCGACCTCACTTTTAGCCCGAACGGCTGAATGGATTTCCACCAAACTTGGCAAAATTGTAGGGACTGGTAGCCCGATGTGCCTTTGCTATGTCTCAAGATATGTGCTCCAGTGGATTTTGAGTAATTTAGGTTCAAAAAAATATATATATCTATGGCCGCGCACCGGGGAGCGCTCCGGGCGCGCTACGCGACTTGTGCGTGGAAAGCTGATTGGCTCTCGGGTGTCTGTAAACATTCCTAACAGTCCGGGGCGGCCGCCATCTTGTGTCTCGGTAGGATCGAGACACAAGAGGTGGCAAAAACAAATGGGGAATTGACCATAAGGGGGCAGAGTAGACCCCCCCTGACCCCATAGGTTTGATGTGGGTGCTATAAAAGGGCCCCGCGGGGCAAAAAAAACAACTTTTTTTCCGATTTTTGCGGGGGGAGCGCCCGTTACATGCACCAGGGAGCGGACCGGGGAGCGTACCATGAGGAAAAAAGAATGACCGAGTTTTTTTAAAATGAAGCCTTTTTTATAAATTGGAGGTAGTTCTAAAAAGAACTGTTTATTTATTCTTTTTGTTGTTTTATATTTTTTTATATTATGTTTTTGAACATTTTTTTCTTTTTTTGGATTTTCTGAACAGTTTTATATTTTTTGTATTTTTTATGAGGAGAAACAAAAAAAAGGGAATTGAAAATGGCTCAACTGGAGCACAAAAAAACCCAGGAAAAATTATGATTTCCTCGGGCATTTGTGGTGATCCATAGCAACAGTGATTAGGGTAATGCTTTTTTCACCATAACTAATGGTTTTGTTACAATAAATACAACCAATTTTGTATCCCCCAAACTTTGTTTGTATATTTGGAATCACCTCACTTGCTTCTGGACCCGATGGAGTGGGTTCTTTAGTTGTAGAGGTTCTGGATGATGATTGGGGTAGGTTACTGCAGATTTCCCTCACCTCTGCTGCAGAATAGTTATTAGGGTGTAAACGATGCATGTGTCGTATCATAGTATGATTCCCAAAGGAATATTTTAGCAGGGTTCCCCCTGGATAGCACAGCTTTACAGATGAGACAAGTCACCTTTGCAGCATTTACTTTTTTAAAACCCCTTGGGATTTTGAAAAACTCCCATATGAAGTGCTCTCTTGGTTTGTATGGGGGATTGTCTTCATGCAGGAACTGCCTTGTCCCTTCCTCCTCTTCCTCCTCCTCCTCCTCCTCTTCTTCTTGACCACCAATGTGATCTTCTGGTGGTCCTTGTGGTGGTGGTGGTGGTGGTGGGGCGGATGCTCCAGCTGCTGATAGTACTGTAGCCATATCTGTAAGAAAAAAGCAGGTCTTCCTCACTCAAAGAATAAAGTGAGAATGAGGAAAAAACATGGGGGCTTTCATCATTTGGAAAACAAAACTGTTCTGAACCAATGAAAAGTGTTATTTTCAGGTCACATGAGCCGGGCTTTCATCATTTGGAAACCAAAACTGTTTTGAACCAATGAAAAGTGTTATATTCAGGTAACATGACCCGACACGCTTACATATCTGTAAGAAAAAAGCAGGCCTTCCTGCACCGGGGCGCGCCCGGCGGCGCTTACGTAGCGCGTTTCGTTTGCGCGTGGGTGCTTCCGGGTGTGCTTACGCCATGCGTATCATGCGGACGCGGCTACGCGAAACGTCACGATGATGTTTTCGTTCACGGCATTATCGCTAACGGGACGCTCCCCGGTACGCGCACCGGGGCGCGCCGTAGCAATGCGCTCACCGGTGAGCGCATCGGTACGCACCACGGGAGCGCTCCGGGGCAAACAAATTAAAATAAAAAAATAGTATTCCATAATTATAAAATATAAAATTCATCATAAAAAATATTACATTTCATACCTATAGAGATTTGCTATTAAAAAACCTATGAAATTCACTGAAAAAACCATAGGTTTTACACCAGTTATAGTTAGGAATTAGCATTTAAAAAACCTATGAAATTCACTGAAAAAACCATAGGTTTCACACCAGTTATAGTTAGGAATTAGCATTTTAAAAACCTATTACATTCACTGAAAAAACCATAGGTTTCACACCAGTTATAGTTAGCTGGAAATTTTACTCGCATAAAATCATTGAAATTCCAACGTTATAGTTAGTTGGACTCACTATAACTTGCGCGCCTGCAATGCACTGCTGATGACGTCACATATTACATCACTCATGACATGGTCAGTGACATCACTCATGACATCACTGATGACACCATCCTTGTGACAGAGTGACAGACCTCCTTTTAGTGTAATGTAACCCTTGAAACACATATTCAAAAATAGAAACTAAAATTTTCAAAAAAATGGAGATACACATACCAGTTACAACAACCAATTCAGTAATTCCACCATCTATATACACATCCACTCATTCAGCAACAGTTCTATATAGTCACTCATACATATACTCACTCATCATATGTAGTGATACACATATACATCCTGTTACACACCAACAGTCTTCCAAAAGTTACTCCCACACATACTCACACATGCAAATAAACTATTGAACATCCATTTATTTGCATATACAGCTATACACACACTAGCACATTACTTATAAGGAAACTTACACATACTTACTCTCTTAAACAATCACTTATAGAAACACATACTTATTTAAACAGGAACTCTTTCAATCTCTCACTCTCATATATACTTACTTATATACATCAATACTCACATATACTAGATTAAAACATATGTAGTTACTCATAAAGACACTAGTGAGGCAGGCATTCACTCACTAACACATATATATATACACACTCATCCACCCATACAGTCCTGCACATATGCTGTCTTCAAAACACATACAAACAGTGAGTCAGTCACCAACCCATGCAGCCACTTATACACAAAGTGAAACACTGATACATATATTTAAATATTAAAAAATTAATCGCTAATATATGTATTCACTAAGATACACTTAATAAGCCAGTTAACCAATCAATATTTTATTTAAAAAACATCCATTTACACACTTATTTAAACATTTATTCTTTCATCGACCTTTACAAATACATATATAAAACATATTTATTTTTCAGAAAGACACACATTCACTAGATGGTGTCATCAGTGATGTCATGAGTGATGTCACTGACCATGTCATGAGTGATGTAATATGTGACGTCATCAGCAGTGCATTGCAGGCGCGCAAGTTATAGTGAGTCCAACTAACTATAACGTTGGAATTTCAATGGTTTTATGCGAGTAAAATTTCCAGCTAACTTTAACTGGTGTGAAACCTATGGTTTTTTCAGTGCATTTAATAGGTTTTTAAAATGCTAATTCCTAACTATAACTGGTGTGAAACCTATGTTTTTTTCAGTGAATATATATATATATTGCTTTTGCAGGGAGGACAGTATTTATTCACTCCTTGCGTATTCACTGCTAACAGAGTAAGCCAAGAACCATACAAACGCCATTTTCAAATTTGTGCTCGAACAGGGGCTGTGATCACGTGTTAATCTCCGGTAGTTGTCAAGCCCCAGTTCATCTGAATTACTGGGAGCAGCTGAACGTAGGCTGTTTACTCGACTGTCCTGAGACTCAGGTTGCATCTGGCTTTGGGTGCGAAAAGCGCATTCCTGGAGGCGCTGTGCCTACACACCCGGGCACCAAGATGAAAGGGAGTCACCCCTCCTGACCTTCCCAGTAATAAATAGTTAAGCTTTGAACTAATCATGTGTGCCATATATGGTCCTTCCCTGGAGCTCGAGGGCCAACTGGTGTTTTTCCTTTTACAGTGATTATATGTGTTGAACTGAAAAGTTTATAACCTCATGTTTGAATACGAGTCAACAGCCTTCTTCACGCACCTGATAGGTGAGGATTGGAGAGATTGCTCTATAGAGTATTTTGCTTAATAAATGATTGAACTTTCTTCACTGCCAACTGACTGATTATTTGGTAATGGGATTGGGGCTATTGGTAGGTATAGCTCTTTATGTTATTTTTTATAGTACTTCACAACCTAATAGAAGCCTGAGATCTGCTGGGATTTTGCCTTCTGCTGTGCCCAGACAGAAAAAATCCTGTCTGTACAACTGCTAATTTTGGCCTGCTGGCCTCTAAAAGGTAGAATAGCATGCCTTTATATCTGTGACCGGAGGATAATGAAACAGTCTTTTGTAAGAAAGACCTGGCTTTTTCCACAACCATAGGTTGGTCCAGCTTTCTATTTAGGGTCCGTACTGGTAACCACCAGCTTTATAAATCATTTTATTATTATTATTATTATTATTATTATTATTATTATTATTATTATTATTATTATTATTATTATTATTATTATTATTATTATTACTATTAATAAATAACTTCCCCCATTCCTCTACAAACTAACCAACGCACACCTAAAATGTAACTTAACAAATATGATATATTTGCAATTAACATAATTATCAATTAAATAATTAGGGCCCGGCAGGCTGTCGGTTGTGGTAAGTCTGACATTCTGAGTATCGGTCCGACTGCTGGATTACAATGCTGGCGGTCGGAGCGATTTGGGCTGGGGAAAAAAAACTCTGCCTTCAACAGAGTCAAGATGCTAGTTGGAGTGGTGGTCGGAGCCTAATCCCTACAATGGGGCCAGTGCCTGTGGAGGCACCGTCATAGGCATTAGGATGTTCTTTTCGCTCTGCCTTTACATGGCGGAATGACCACCATGTAAAGGCAGACGGAAGGGACTTTGGGTCCCTTGCTGACTTTGCCACTGAATTCAAGCTAGCCTGGCTGATGTGGGCTGTTAGCCTGGAACCAGTCCCAGGATGCATGTTTACGGTCCAGGGAAGACATGGCTTGGCAGTTCTGGCTGGACTGTTCCAATGAGGCATTAGGTCAAGACTGATTTGCATATAGCTGTATCTGAAATGGGGTGGTGAAGTGAGCTAAAGAACGATGATGGATTCAACTCAGATCTGTGACTGGGGGTGAGCCTCTGAAAAGTTTCAGCACTCCGTCCATCATCTCCTTGTGTTTGCCACTAGCAGTGTCGCCATACCCCATCGGCCTCCGCTATGAGGCCAGGGGGGCACATGTGGTGGCCCCCAAAACATCCATGAACTGTGTGCCAGGCACCACATGGTGCCTGGCACACGGTGCATGGACGTTTGACAACATCCCTTTTTCTATTGCAGCTTGTGCTGCTGCCCGTTTCTGGGCCGCAGCACAAGCCGCAATAGAAAAATGCATGTTTACGATCACCTGTACGGCAGTCATATTGTGATTGAGCTGTCGGGACTGCCGACTGCTTGTTGGACGGCCCGTGCCAGAAACTATGGCAGTCGGACACTTTTACGATAGCCATTGTAATGAGGCCCTTAATTTTGAAGTCATTTATTATCAATATATTATTTCTTAATTAACTTCCCACCCTGTAACTCTAAAAACACAACCCACACCTGACATATATTTTAAATAATATCTTAATTACATAATTGATATAATTAATTATCAATGAAATAATCAACAATACTTTAAATTAATTAATTATTTATAATTGATTTACTTCCCACCCTGTACCCCTATAAACCACACAACCCAAACCTAAAACATAACTTAAAAAATACAATAATTGCATAAATTACATAATTTATTCTCAATTAAATAATTAATTAAAATTATTTTACTCTCCATCTTGTACCTGTATAAATCCCACAACCCGGACCTAAAACCTAACTTAAAAAACTAAATTAATTACACAGTTTACATAATTAATTACCAGTTAAATAATTAGTAATAATTAAAAACATAATTATGAATTAATTATAATTAGTTTACTCCCCACCCAGTACCCCCACAAATCCCACAACCACACCTAAAACTAAAATAAATTATACAATTTTCATAATTAATTATCAATTAAATATTAGTAATAAAAAATTATTTCTAAATGGAATTATAATTAAATGCCTTTCCATCCTGTACCTCTACAGAACGCACAACCCACTACAACACTAAAAATTACAATAAACAATTACATTAAAAAACTATTAAAATGTAAAAACTATAATAAAAAAATTAACTATAGTTATACAATTTATAACATATACAATTAAAACATACAAAAATACATAAAAATAATAAAAAAAGATATTACCTATATTTTTGCAACTGGTATTAACAACATAGATATTTTTGACATCAATATTACTTACCTTAGAGAATCGATATTCTTGTCAACGATAATCCTGCATCATGATATTTGTGGATCACAATATTAAAAACTTGATATTTAATCATTTCGATATCTTTTACTCAATATTTTGTCTGAAAATCGGTTACTTTATAGTACGGTTTAGGGGTGGGTATTTACTTTTTTGGGTGGGTATTTATCATTATTATTTGTATACTGAGGTAAATGAATTCCAGGGTTTAAAAGTGGTTATTTATTTTTGGGGGGTTGTAATTGTTGTTGTTTTAGTATTTTATTTTGTGTGCTTTACCTTTTAGGAGGGTAATGCAATGACGATAGGGGCCCTGGATGGTGAGTGCATTATTTTTGTGTTATTAATTATAGGGTTTCTGTGTACTGGAGAAACAATGTTGGGGTTCAGGGCTTTTCTTATAAAAAAGCATGACTGTTCATTTACATGTATTTTTTTATATTGTCCTTTTCAAGGTAGGTTAATTATTCATTACATATACATATGTAACATTACTCAAAATATTATAAACACTTTAATTAAATACTTTAACAATACATTTAATGAAACACAATTTTTCTTCGATTTGTTTAATTGAAAATATTTTGTAACAATTTCCATTTTATAAATGGTTGTATTTATTTATAAGTTGATACAAACTTTTTTAGACAATTCTTATATAAATAAATGCATTTTTACAACAATCAATATGCCATTGTTTTGCCGTTTTACCAGTTGGGTGTCTACTTTTTTAGTTGGCGGAGTATTGGAGTGCAGTACAGTGGGATGGGCCTGCGTGGGACAGGTAGGAACCTTATTTTGTAATTTGCACTATTTAGAAAGGGTCTGTTTACTGTAGGGAAAGTGTAAGAGAGGTCAGGTTACTTAGTATATTTTGATGCTTAAAAGTGTTTTTTTCTTTTTTTTTACTTTTCCTTTCTATATAATTTGTTGGAGAATGGGTCTGCCAGGACATTTGTATTTTTGTTGGATTGTTTTTTTAAGGTAAAGAGCAGTAAAGAAAGTGCAGAGTTATTTACTATACTCCTTCTCTCTACTCCTTAAGTTTTTGTGGGGTTGTATGCATTTTTTTAACAGTGCAAGTCGATACAGGAATTTTGGAATTGGCTTTTTTACACTTAGGACATGATTGTAAGCAGGTTTTGAGTGGACAGTCAGACTTATATTTACCCTACTTTTCTTTCTCCATTTTCCTGGAGAGTTTCTAATGTAGTCTTTAAGAACTGCAATTGTATTTGGTTTTCGAAGAGTTTACTTACCAGTCTTTTTCTATTATCAATTTAAAAACATGTTTTAAATGGCAGGCGTTTGTCCAGGAGCATGCACTTGAACATTTTCTGAGACCTTTAATAAGATTGAACCAGAGGGCTCATTGAAAGTACCAAATAGTGCTTTTATTTGTTGAACAGGCAAAGTAGTTATGCTTTGAGATCTTTCCCACAAAGTCCCCCAAAGTAACCACTCTATCCCTGCATCAGCCAAACCGATGGGTTCAGTGTGTCTTTTATTACAATGAAGGTACCTATTGTGGTTAAAAACTGGTTTCCTCTCTTAGACAGCACATAGGTGGAGGGACCATCTTTCTGATTTTGAATGTCCCATTGTTTGAGATAGGAAAAATGTATTAGAAATTGTAAACAGTTTGCAATTTAGGGGCAGATTACGATGCGACCCATAAAGGCTCCGACTGATGGTCGGAGGCTTCCGGGCCGCATTGTAATCGGCCCCTCAGTGTTCTTTCCAACCGGATCCATACAATGCTGGTGGTCGAAACTAAATCGGACGGTCGTTACGCCTGGCTTCCGAATGGCTCAAGGCGCCAGTCAGCCAATTGGAACCGGCTCGTAATCCCAAAGAGGAGGGCCTTTCCACCCTTTGGATTATGATGCCCAGTTTCCAGCATGGCTTCTATGTTGGCCTGTCCGACTTGGAAACCATGTTGGAAAGCGTGTATGGGGGCCCCAGAAGGACCGCTTGGGTGCGCAACCTCCGGTTGTGGGCCGAGTGGGCACCTATGGTGCCCCCCTGTAGATCCCAGCTCCTCAATGTACCTGCCACGGGGTGCAGGGATGAACAGCGCCTCCCATTTCCCCATGGGAGCATGTATTACGACCGGTTAACGGCCGTATTGCATGCTGCCATGGAGAAATGTAGGAATGCGACCAAACAGTGTTCAGTCGCATCCTAATTAGGTGGTCGGACCGCTGATCAGAGGTTGGTCAGTACCAGGGCTGAGATGGTGTAGGGCAGACTTAAGTCCACCGACATATTAATTAGCCCCTTAATGTGTAAATGATTTCCCTATGTTTATCACTTGCATGCCATATTTAATTCTTTATTCTTCTATGAAGATTCCCCTATCTTTTGAAAGTGGCGTTCTGCCTTTCTTTCTCTGTTTCTGTTATTGTACTGCAGAAATTGGGGATTAAAGAAACTTTTTCGTAATTTGACTTTTTAATTGAATTACATATCATTAATATCCTTGGTCTTCTGACTGACATCTAATTAGAAGGTTATAAGGAGCACCGTCAGAGACCTTTTTTTTGCAAATCTCCTGAAAACCATTGTTAATCGCCTATTGATGCAGCCATTTCATCAAGCCTTTAGTTGTCATTACTAACCCCATTGCCTCATTACCGTAGTATTCCATTTCAAGACAAGTCTTAGCAATTTTCACTGCGGTGGTGCACTCAAAATGCATCCAAGTACACAGAAACGAACATCCTTTTAGGACATGTAAGGAAGTCCAGTCCTATCCACTTTACAGAGGTAGAACTGCCTTGCTGTTTTTGCAGACTATTTTCATCTAGATAGAATGACTGGGATAAGTTGAGGAAGAAAATGGAACTTTGCAGTTGACATGAATATCAAATATGCCATATATATTGCAGTATTATATGTAAAAGTCACTTTTTTCTTTTCATACATTTCATCTAGAGCAAGTTTAACAAACAATACAAGTTCAAGATCAGAAGATAAAATATCTTGTAGTAGCAGACTATTGTGAAACAGATGTGGTATCTTACTGCGACTCAGCGTATATATTTTTTTGCCAGTGTCAATACCACTCCCTACAATAAGTTGTCAGGTGGTGGTTCAATACTCACCCATTTAGGGATTAGAATGCTAAATCATGTTTCTGGGATTGCAATTGAGTTTTCCTACTTTAACAGGATATTGGTTGCGCCCGTTTTATTATTTTTCTTCTTCCATGATTGCTTACCTGAATTGGTGTTTTCAGTTCAATAGCTGTGTAATGGTATCTCCACAAAAGAGGAAAGTAGAAATAAAAAAAAATGTATTAGCAGGACATCTGTGGTACTGAAAATTCTGGACCCTGCTATTGTGTGGTACCTAAGCTCTACACTGGTGTCAAAAATATCATCGTATCATGACGATTTTGGTATTGGCAGACCGGTAATGATTGAGATACTATACCTAAGCATTTGCGTCATGATCGAGTGACGAAATCACCCTGAAATCGTAGTTTTCGTCTTGTAATGTAATGTAAAAATTACTTTTAAAGCGCAGCTAACACCTAGCGGTTTCTTGGCGCTCGAGCAAACAGGGGGGAGACAGTTCACAACACATAGGCATTAGCAGAAGGCATTACGAAACAAATAGGTTTTAAGAAGAGATCTAAAACGTACATAGGGAAAAACGAGTCTCATGTTCAGAGGAAGTGAGTTCCAAAAGAAAGGGGCAAGAAAGGAGAATCTTGAACCTCCATGTTTCTTACGTTTAAAAACAGGGACCTTGAGTAGGGCAAGGTGGGAGGAGCGAAGATTGCGGGCAGGAACATAGGGGTGCAATAATGAAGAAATGAAAGAGGGGCTCAAACCAGCAAGGGATTTAAAAATGATGCAGCCTAGCTTGAATTTGCACCGCTCAGACACGGGAAGCCAGTGAAGGGACTTTAACAAGGGGCTGACATGACGGTGTCTGGGCTGATGGTAAATGAGGCATGCAGCTTGGTTCTGAATAAGCTGCCGCCTCTTCATCAAATAGGACGGAATGCCTACATAAAGTGAATTGGCATAGTCAATTCTTGAAATGACTAACGCCAGCAGAACTAAAGTAAGTGCTTCGGTGGTCAAAAAACGGGCTATCTTCCGGAGCTGAAAAAAACTGGAAGAGACTACAGCATTAATCTGGGGCTTCATCGTGAGATCGTTACTGATGATAACGCCCAGACTTTTTGCTGAGTCGACCGGATTAGGGGGAGAGCCCAGGCTCGCCGGCCAGAAGGTGGATTTCCATGGGTTGGCGGCACCCCCGACAAGGACCAATTCAGTCTTGTCGGGGTTGAGCTTCAGATGGTTAACCCCCATCCAATCGCTAATGTGGCAGAGGGTGGACTGGAAGGTGTGAATAGACTCCGCCGAGCCATCGATGTTAAAAATCAGCTGAATGTCATCCGCGTAATTGAACGCGGTGACATGATTGCCTCGTAGGGACCGGATAAGAGGGGTCAGATATAAATTAAAAAGAAGGGGGGATAAAGCGGAACCCTGTGGGACTCCACAAGTTAGACCTACCCTGTCAGCGGTAAACTGGGAGAGCCGAACCGCCTGCTGGAGATTGGACAAGAAGGAGCGAACCCAGTCCAGAGCGGTGCCCCGGATGCCAGCCTCCTCGACACGGTCGACCAAGATATTATGGTCGACCGTGTCAAAGGCGGCCGACAGATCCAGGAGCACCAAGACCTGGCTAGTGTTAGAGTCCGCTCCTCTCTGCAGTTCTTCAATAACTGAGAGTATAACTGACTCCGTAGAATGGGCGGGTCTAAAACCGGCCTGTTGGGAGTCAAGATATTGGGATTGCTCAATAAAGGAGCTCAAGGTGTTGGTAATATGAGACTCCAGCACTTTACTAAGGTAGGGGAGGAGGGAGATGGGGCGAAAATTACTCATGATTGTCGGGTCTGCCGTGGTTTTTTTTAAAATGGGCACGACCTCGGCCACCTTGAAGGAACTGGGAACCGAACCGAAAGACAGGGACAAATTTAAAAGTCTCAAGGGGGGAAGCGGGCAGGCTGTAAAAGCCTCACGCAGAATCAGAGGAGGACAGCAGTCAGTCGGGGACCCAGAGGTGACCTTACTTAACAAGATTGAAAACTCCTCCTCTGAGATAGGGGGAATCTGAGTAAGTTGCTGCAAATTAGGGAGGGACAAAGAGAGAACGGACTCAATAGAAAGAGGGGGGCCGGTGAGAGAGATGCTCTTTTTAATGTTAGCAATCTCATCCACAAAATTCTTGAACCCTCTGGTTCCATTTTGTGAGAGGCATCCATTTTGTGATTGCTCTTACATAGCCAAATGACTAAGGCTGAATTCGATCTGAAAGGACACGTACACCTTTGCTGACTCCTCTGTGACCTGGGCGAGCTGACTCCACTGCCTCAAGCCAAACCTGTTCCGGCAGTTCCTCTCCCAGTGGCCGAACGAGATTAGTATCAAGGCACAACATGTCATAAACCGTTCATCGCACACAAGCTATGTCTAATCTCACACACACCTGTCCCTGTTTCTTCTTTATGACCTGTTTTACAAGGAGGAGGTGCCCGATTTTATTAGGGGTCCGTCGATATCTGATGAAAGTTCTTGGCCTTGACGGGTAATCTATCATGAACTGGACAAACTGAAATGTGGGCTTGTCATCATGACTCTGCTTTTTCTTTGTAGTAGAAATATTTGTATGACCAACTGTAAAACAAGGAATTCTTGCCTGAAGCTTATTATTTTGTATAAAATAGAAGGCTGGTTCTGTAAAAACGAGCAGTCTCCTGAGAACATACATGCTGTTGTACTTCTAGGATATCTGTTACTGGTTGCAGCCAATAAATACGATCTTTGACTTCACCTAGAAGACTCTGTGTTTCTGTAGTCTGAAACAGGAAGGACTCGAGGTCTTTGGGTGTTCTCCCTGGCACCGCCGGGTCCATAAAAACCCGGTACCTCAGCTGGTGCCCAACGTGGGGCTCGATCAGCGGTACCGGTCCAAGCCAGAGGTTTGTGAGGAGCTTCGTGTGAAAATTCCCGGGGACGGCCAACCACTTCAGCGACCCATGCATGTCGACGTGGTCTGAAGGTCTTTGCTGCGAGGTTCCCCGTGTCCCGACGGCTACGAAGGACTGCTGCCCTGACTATCGCCCTGTTTTGGACACTTGATGATTGGTAGAGCGAAACGACAGACGAGTCTTCTGGTGACGTCATCGATCATCGATACTTCAGTTAAGTATAAGTGGAGCGTCTCCCAGTCCTTAGTTTGGTTCTTAGTTTGGTATCCCTTCGGGATCGCTTTGTTTGGAACTTGCAAGTGCCAAAGCCGAAGGACTTGTGCATTCACGAGACTATCGTATTCGATAATCATTTGAAGTTTGAAGCTAGACTAGAGAGCGAAGATGCCTGGTCTTAGCAGACTTGGGAATTTGTTTTGTCTTAGTTGTAGTAGGGACTCCCGATTGGAGGACTCGTGTCCGGTTCCTCCGATTGGAACTCCAACATATGAGCTCTATGTGAAGCATGGCGTAGGCCCTATCACATATAATGAAGTATGGATCCGATACACCAGAAAGGATAGTGTTTTAAAATGGCCACAATATGGTAGCTTTGACACAGAAATCCTGGATAATCTAGAGCTTAAACTTTTTAAGAAGAAAGCACGGCCGGCGATGTTTGACTCTTTTCGTCTATGGCGCAAAGAAGCCAAACAGAAAGAAATGAAATTAGCGATGAAAAATAAACGAGGTATGTCAATGGTGCAAGCTGCTGTTGCATTCAGGGATAATGAAGAAGAGCAAGAAAGTGAACAGATGAAACGAGTAAAGAAGTTAGCGGTAGATAGATGCTACCCAGCCTTGCCAACTAAAGCACAGGAAGCAAGGAACGATCTTGAGAAAGATCCGTTAATGTCACATCTCCTGAGTTCACCACCCCCTTATGCACAGAATGTTACGGCACCACCGCCACCAGTTGTGACAGTACAACCCCCGATTATCGTGCCTCCTGTGATTCCTCCACAACCAGCTCCTTTTCCGTTGGTTGCTGTTCCTTTGGCGCAGCCCCCTCAGGGGCCGCCAACTTTGCCTTTGCCTGCTACTTCTACGTTTGTTCCTAATGCTCCTCCTGCTCTGACTCTGGATTCTTCTCCGTCTTCCCTTATTCTTTCCTCTTCTCCTTCTGCCAGACAGCGAATGACTGCTGCCGTTTCTGGTTTCTTTTCTCCTTGGTTGGGACAACTGAGTATGTCCCCTGCTACAGAGCATAGACAGTCACGTAGTCAATTGCCTGACTCTAGAGAGAAAGAGATATTGGATCGGTTGGCGCATAAATGGGTTACAGGCCGGTGCGATATGAGCTGGATTCTATTATGGATGTCTTCCATCAATGGGAAGCATCGAAACAGAGATACGTTTTTGAGAAAATGTGTGTTTTCCTTTGTGAGGAATTGGAGGAAGATAATTCGGAATGCAATATGTCTGAGTTGTATCGTGTGCGGTTCGAGTTTGCGAAGGGCACAATTATGGGTTCTGATGTTGAGAAAGCAGTTGCGACATTATTGTCGTTTAGGAGTGAGAGTGTTTCCCAGTCGTTATTTGACTCTGAGGTTAAGAAGAAGGCAAGACAATATCCCATGAGAGAGGTCCCCCCAGTTTGGAGGGAAGGGGACGCAAATGTTGTTCCAGCCATTCTGCCACATTTTCAGCGTGTGTGGGTACATGTCCCATGGAAGCGAGCTGAAGTTTTGGCTCTTAAGCAAACATTGCCTTACCCCCGTAAAAATCCTGCAGGATATTACAAAGAATTATCACAGACCGGAGGCTCCTGTATCATGAATTTAGCCGATGTAGACATGTTGTTTGGAAATGTTGTTCCACAGCCTTTATGGGGAAAGATTCGTCATGCGGATCATGATCAAGAGTTAGGCGACACATGGGTAAATATTGCTGCTGCTGATGCTAGACAAGTTGGTGGTGCTAAACCTGAGCCCTTAGTAGCAGAACTTCCCGGTAGGATTATTATGTATAAGAAGACTCTAATGCCCGAATTGCGTGTTAATTGGGATAAGTTGTCTGCATGCAAACAGAGGAAAGATGAGACTGTGTCTGACTTCTTCACGAGGTTCGAGGAGACTTTTGTAGATCATAGTGGTCAGGATGTGTCTACGAAGGGTGGCCAAAGATTGTTTGTTGACAAATTTGTACATAATTTGCTTCCCAAATTATGTAATAAGTTGAAGGATTCTGAGAGTGCTTGGGCTGTTTCCACGTCAGCGCAGATTTTAGCTACGGCTAGGTACTATGAAAATAGGCGTAAAGATGAGTTAGAGAAAGCGGACAAAAAGACTAAGGAATTGAAAACTAAAGTCCTTCTACAGCAAGCTTATCCACCCCGTAATAATAGTCAGTGCGACTACCAGCAACCTCAGCAATATTCGAGGAACTCGCAAAGAAACGAGTCTTCTCAGCAACGTTTACCATATGGTCCCAATCAGTGTGCGTATTGTAAAGAAGAGGGTCATTTCAAGAGTAGTTGTCCGGTTTTGTTACAGCGTACGAATGGTGCTTCTGGTGCGAGAGGTCGAGGCGTTCAACAAGCTCCTAGAGGTAGGGGACGTGGAAGTTTCCCCCAGAACGCTCGTTCCTTCCCGCCTCAGAATTCTATGAATAGTTTTGACCAGCAGAATAACGCGTTTACTAGGACAGCTCAAAACTATGCTGATGACTATTATGCAGAAGATGGGTATGTGGAAGGTGATGATTGCTAGGACAGCCATGGACAAAGAGAGGGAGATGTTTTAGTTCCAGTAGATCAGAGTGGGCCTTATGTTGAGGTGATTACATCAGGTGTGTCAGAGCCTTTTCTGTTGGATACTGGTGCTACAAAGAGTTCTATTATACACTCAAAACTCCACGGCGCACCTTTGTCTGGCGAAATGAATGTTTCAGTAGGTTTTTCTGGCGCCCCGGTTAGGAACCCGATTTCTAGTCCTATGTCTCTTTCTGTTGGACCTTGTGAATTCAAAGCACCCCTCATTCTTACAACAGGTTGTGGTGAAAACTTGTTGGGATTAGACTTGTTGAAAAGATTATATGCAACTTTGTACTGTTCTCCTTCGGGAGTGCAACTTACACTGGGTAAGAAAGTGGTTTCTCCAATGTATTTGTCGAAGGATAAACTTCCGACAGAATTGTCTTCTCTTCCGGATACTCTTCGGGCTACTGGCTCCAATGATGTGGGTCTCTTGGAAATAGTGCCATATGTTGTGACACTGAAAGCCAATGTTAGAATGCCGCGCATTCCCCAATACCATATCTCTAGTGAAGGTGAAAAGGCGTTGTTAGCGATCAATTATGATTTGTTTGAGAAAGATGTGACTGAAGAGACAAGAGGCAACATTTGTAATAGTCCTGTTCTGCCGGTTCTGAAGTGTACTGATCCTTCCCAGCCACCTGTTTACAGATTTGTGATCGATCTTAGGGAAGTCAATAAGATTGCTGTGCCACAGTTTCCCGTTGTCCCTGATATCACTGCCCTATTGACTATGATTCCAGCTTCAGCCACTTGGTTCTCAGTGATTGACTTGAAGAATGCTTTCTTCAGCATCCCGATTGCCGAGGAGAGCAGGGATATTTTTGGCTTCAATTTAGGAGGCCAAAGTTTCCGCTTCAAACGCGCTCCTCAGGGTTACTGTGAAAGTCCATCAATATTCAGTCAGGCTCTAAAAACGCAGCTTGACACGATTGTTTTAACTGATGGCGCTGCTCTTATTCAGTACGTCGATGATTTGCTAATAGCTGCAGATACTGAGGATATTTGTAAAGAAGCCACATTGTCGTTGTTGCGTCATTTGTGTGATTTGCGCCACAAAGTCTCTCTTTCGAAATTACAATATTGTCGACAAGAAGTAACCTACTTAGGTCCCCTCTTATCGAAGGAGGGAAGGAAACTGACCCCAGAAAGAATTCAGGCAATTGCAAAATTGAGTGTCCCAAGGACACAGAGAGAAGTGCGTGCTTTCTTGGGCATTACATCATATTGCAGACAATGGATATCGAATTTTTCCTTATTGGCCAAACCTTTGGTGGCATTAACATGTAAAGATACACCGAAACCCATTCCGTGGTCTGAAGAGTGTCAGAAAAGTTTTTCCGAATTGCGTGATGCATTGTGTTCAGCTCCTGTGTTGGGTACCCCCAACTACAGTAAGCCTTTTACATTATATGTCCATGAGAAAGAAGGTTGCGCATTGCCAGTTCTGACACAGTCTTTTGGGGACAAACAGCGTCCATGCGCGTATTTTTCGGCGACTTTAGATCCGGTAGCTAAGGCGTTGCCAAGTTGTTTGAGAGCTACTGCGGCAGCAGCTGTCTCTATTTGACAGTCTGCTGGATTAGTAATGAATAATATGCTGATTGTAATGGTCCCGCATGCAGTGGACATTCTGTTAAACAAAACAAGGACACAGCATTTGACTAGTGCTCGATTGTCAGGGTATGAGCTGACACTATTGGCAAGTCATGTGCACATAAAGAGGTGTAATTCACTAAACCCAGCCACATTATTGCCGATTTTAGCTGAGACAGATGAGGATAGTGAAGATCAGCATGACTGTTTTCTGAGAACAGAGGAAGAGACGAAAGGGAGGATAGACCTTAGGGACACTCCTCTTCCAGAGTGTGATGGTACTTTGTGGGTTGATGGTTCGTGTTTCAAGTTGCCGAATGGTGATACGACTGCAGCGTATGCTGTGACGACTTTGCATACTATTGTTGAAGCTGCACGTATCCCCCACAATTCAGCGCAAGCAGCAGAGTTGATTGCACTCACAAGAGCATGTGTGTTGGCGAAAGGAAAACAAGTGAATGTGTACACGGACAGCTAATACGCATTTGGTGTGGCTCACAGTTTTGGACGATTGTGGAAAGAACGTGGGTTCCTGACTTCGCATGGTGCTAAGATCCAGCATGGTCAGTTGGTGAATGAGCTTCTCGAGTCACTGACCTTGCCGTTACATGTTGCAATTGTGAAATGCAGTGCGCACAAAAAGGTGACGGATGATGTTGGTCGTGGAAATGCGTTTGCGGATGAAGTTGCGAAAGAAACTGCTAGGAATGTAATGAGTCGAATGTATGTTGCAGGCCCTGTGAGATGGATTGGTGATGTTGGTATGTGTAAAGATACGATTGAGAGTGTGAAGTCCATTCAAGCTGAAGCCACAGAAAAAGAGTTGAATGAATGGAGAGAAAGTAAGGGTAAATTGGATGCAAACGGTTGTTGGATTGAATTGTCAGAGCATCAGAGATGGTTTTTACCTGATGCGTATGTGCTTGCAGTGGTGACAATGGCTCATGGAATGGCTCATATCAGCGTGAAAGGGATTTGTAAGTTGTTGGCTCCAGTATGGCAAAATGGTGGAATCCCGAAGTGTGCAGAGAATGTGGTCAAGAATTGTATGGTGTGCCTGAAATACAACCCTGGTTGGGGAAGTCCAACTCCAGCTGGTCATTTTGCACCTCCTACGTATCCGTTTGAGGTTTTGCAGCTAGATTTCATCCACATGGAAAGGTGCAACCATTTGAAATATGTACTCTTTGTTGTTTGTGCCTTTTCAAGATGGGTTGAAGCATACCCCTGAAGGACAATACTGCTTTGTTCACAGCCAAAGCCCTTGTCAAAGAGTTCTTCCCTAGATTTGGAATGCCTAGAATGGTTTGGAGTGATAATGGGAGTGAATTTGTGGGTCAAGTGATGAAGAGCGTGTGTGAAGGGCTAGGCATTCAGCAAAAGTTTCATGCTGCAAATCACCCCCAATCAGCTGGACTAGTAGAGTGCTATAATGGCACGTTAAAACTGAAACTGGCCAAGATTCAAGCAAGCACAGGTCTTAAATGGCCTGACGCTTTGCCCTTGGCACTCCTATCAACGAGAATGACTGTTCACTCTAGAGTGGGACTTAGTCCCTATGAAATTGTGTTCGGCCGCCTGGCTAACATATGGGGAGTGCCAAGGCCCACCAGGTTTAGTGAAATAGAACACCCTGTATTGCTTGATTATCTGTATGAATTGATGGCTAAATTGCGTGTTTTACACCAACAGGTTCATGACACTCTACCTCAGGCCTCTGAAGCTCCAGGGCATCCTATCGATCCTGGATCCTACGTGCTGGTTAAGAATTTCCAGCGAACAAAGAATGACCAGCCCCGGTGGACCGGCTGTCATCTTGTTCTTCTCTCGACAAGATATGCCGTTCGAGTAGAAGGAAAGAAACATTGGGTCCACGGCAATCATTGTAAGAGGGTCCCACTGCCTCTTCCGTACGACCGGTGGGTCCAGGAGGGAATCGCTGACTCTGAGGCTGAGACTGTGCCTCGTTTCCTACCTTTTAGCGATGCACGTATAAAAGGAACAACTTCTGAAAAGGAGAGCGACAACATTTTGCAAGAAGCTGTGCCGCCGTCAATTCGATTGAACACTACAGAGCCTGAACTCTTATTTCGAGACCAGACAGCACCTGGTAGAAATCGTTATAATTTGAGGCCGAGACCTATGACTATGGACAAATAAATTTCTTTTTGCTTTTTATTGTGCAGCTCTCTCATCCAAGAAACTTCCTCATTTTTGTTTTTTTGAACCGCCATCCGGTTCTGCTGCTAGGGTCGCGGTTGCCACAGTCTTTGGAGTGCAGCTGGAGACGGTTAGGTCGACAGTTCTGGTTGGTTCAAGGGAGTTACCCTGGACTGACAGAAGCACTCTTCAGCAGAAACACCCTACCACCGCGGGCAGCAAATTAGAGAGGATGGAGTTTTCTGAGATGAGAGACCTGCCAAACGAATGAACTTTAAAGATAAAATGTGTATATTAATGTCGAAGAAGAGATCATTAATATGTTGTATCTTTATGTTGCTCGGTGTCGTGATGTTTTTAATAGGTTATGTTTTATACACTTTTCAAGTTTCATTTGCGCCCACTACTCAGCCCATACCACCTCCTACTGTGTCCGTGCATTCTTTTCACCCCCTGCCTGAACATGAGTCCTCAAGAAGATTAGAGTTTATTAATAACTCTTTCATTCAGCTTTTACACCAACACCAATTAGTAGTGAACACGACTAACTGTTGGGTGTGTGGTCTTATGCCACCTACGACAGACAAGGGTATCCCATACTTGGTCTTACCATTTAGCTATAATGGTTCGTTATGGGCATTCCAAACAATGTTCATATTTGCCATTGAACCGTATTTCCCACATTCCATGAAGAGTAACTCAAGTAACAAAGCATTGGTGGTAGGAATTGCAAATATGAGCAGAACAATTGACTCGTATAGAACGATTCCTGAATATGAGTTGCAAGCTTATGTTAGATGGAATATGTCGAAATATGGAATTGCTTTGAGTGAGAACCAGCGAGCGAAGAGATCCTCCTCTATTTGGATTGTACCCCATCAGGGTCACCTATGTCTGCAAGGTAATGGCAAAAATCCCAGAGCTCAGTTGGGGAAGAGCGTCTGCACGGAAACATATGTGTTTGCATCTCGAAACTCCCCTTCGTTCTTAGCAGCTAAGGGTACTTATATCATCTGCCATGATAGAGCCTATACATGGTTGCCCCCTGACTTCTCGGGCACATGTTTTGTCTCATTCCTGTTGCCTCCCACCTACACGGCCGAGGCAGATTACCATAGGACAAGGATAGTTAGAGGTGTCATCAGTAAAGAAGAAACTGCAGGACAAGAATTTGGAGATTTTGCAAAGGGTTTTCTGCCTTTTTGGGGGCCTATGGTGAACAGCAGGAACATAAGGCAATTAACAAGGGTGGTTGAATCCACTGTAGTTGAAACTGCCGGTGCCCTTAGTGATTTGACTGCTGAGCTCCAGTCGGATCGCCTTATGACTCTTCAGAACAGGGTTGCGTTAGATGTCATACTTGCAGACCGTGGTGGGGTATGTAAAGTGATCCAATCAAGTTGCTGCATTTTCATCCCCGATAACGCTCCAACAGTATACCAGGCCATCTCCAAATTGCATAAGATCTCTGAGTCCATTCACGTGGATGAAGGAGACTGGTCCTTAATGGGGTGGTTCTGGGAACTGATATCTGCCTGGGGATGGAAGATTCTGATAGTCATTGGAATGATCCTAGCCATCCTTTTCCTGTTCTGTCTGTGTGTGCAGTTTGCTCCTGCAATATGTGGCCTTTGTGCTACATCATGTGTAAGGAAACCTGTATCAAGAAATGAACTAGGTAATAGGATGATGCTACAGCAGCATCTCAATGACTTCATGAATACGGACCTGGACTCAGATTAGCATGAGTATGGGTTATTGCCTATGTAAGGGCAAAAGGAGGGGCTGTGGTACTGAAAATTCTGGACCCTGCTAGTGTGTGGTACCGAAGCTCTACACTCGTGTCAAAAATATCATCGTATCATGACGATTTTGGTATTGGCAGACCGGTAATGATTGAGATACTATACCTAAGCATTTGCGTCATGATCGAGTGGCGAAATCACCCTGAACTCGTAGTTTTCGTCTTGAACCCTCGGTTCCATTTTGTGAGCGGCATCCATTTTGTGATTGCCCTTACATAGCCAAATGACTAAGGCTGAATTCGATCTGAAAGGACACATACAGCTTTGCTGACTCCTCTGTGACCTGGGCGAGCTGACTCCACTGCCTCAAGCCAAACCTGTTCAGGCAGTTCCTCTCCCAGTGGCCGAATAAGATTAGTATCAAGGCACAACATGTCATAAACCGTTCATCGCACACAAGCTATGTCTAATCTCACACACACCTATCCCTGTTTCTTCTTTATGACCTGTTTTACAAGGAGGAGGTGCCTGATTTTATTAGGGGTCCGTCGATATCTGATGAAAGTTCTGGGCCTTGCCGGGTAATCTATCATGAACTGGACAAACTGAAATGTGGGCTTGCCATCATGACTGCTTTTTCTTTGTAGTAGAAATATTTGTATGACCAACTGTAAAACAAGGAATTCTTGCCTGAAGCTTATTATTTTGTATAAAAAGAGAAGGCTGGTTCTGTAAAAACGAGCAGTCTCCTGAGAACATACATGCTGTTGTACTTCTAGGATATCTGTTACTGGTTGCAGCCAATAAATACGATCTTTGACTTCACCTAGAAGACTCTGTGTTTCTGTAGTCTGAAACAGGAAGGACTCAAGGTCTTTGGGTGTTCTCCCTGGCACCGCCGGGTCCATAAAAACCCGGTACCTTACACCAAGCTCTAGTATTTGGCTCGTGAAGTGTTGCCCCAATTAAACCACAATAGAATTAGTCCTAGAATATATATTAATATCCTTTGAATTATTTTCAAGCTTATTACCACACTTGAACAGCCTCTGAATTATGCACTGAGCTTAAATTGAGGCAGTATCACCATTCGAGTATTTAACCAGGCAAGAGTCTACCAATTTTTATCTCTAGGTTTAAGTATTTTTTCAATGTTTCACATCACAAAGTCGTATTATTTGGCTATAACAGACTGGCACATATCAGTTTTGTCCTTTTTATGATATGATTGTGATAGCAGTAATAATCAGTTTTTGCGATTTTGAAGTTCACGTTTGCCAAATCTTTGCTGATGTGCTGTGGTAATTGTGTTTCACGTAATAGGTATTAAATATGTTTTTGTGCTTGCCACCGACATCTTTGTTCCAAAAATATACATTTGTATGGTTTTAAAAATAGGTGAATTTATAAAAGAAGTTGTTTTCCTGAACACATTATCACCTTTGCAACACAAGGTTGATTTCTATTTTTGGCCATAGAATGTATGCTTTAATTGGATAATAAAAAAAGGTCTAATGAAATGTGGGAGTGTTTCTTTATATGTGTATTCTTCTCTCAGCTGGGCAATGCCGTGAACCTGTAGCTATATTCTAAACGAGATTAAAAATAAATTGGAAGACATATAAAGCACAAAATATCTGGGCGTGGCCTGCCAATATTTGTTACTGATACTAATATATCTGTTTGTTGCCATCTGCTGATCTTCATCTCTCTGAGGTAGGTCCCATTAACCTTTTCTATGCACAATCAGCATCCTTCATTTGACTTGTGACAACTATACAAATTGTAATGAGCACCAAGGAGAAAAAGTTATTTTTAAACAGTACAAATTCCATGTTAGTCTAGGATATATTTAGAAAAGAGTTGTTGTTTGTTCAATATTTGCATATGAAGATACCTACAAAATACTAAATAAATTAAATACTGATTTAGAATATATCTGCATCCTCTAGTTGATGCTACACATCATGGAGATTGTATGGCTTACGAGACTGGAATATAACAATACTGGAGGCTCTTCCCAAATATCCCTCAAGTTCAACTATTCAGAAATGCATAGAATTCTGTTATCCAACTGCTACATGATGTGTAACAGTGGCATATTATTTGGAAATTAGCCAGATTGTGCCCTCAAGTGCTATAGTCTGTACTGCTCTTATATGACTGCTCGATAATTTTGACTAGCTGACCGCAGGGTGTCATGACATTCCCTGTTGCCGTTTTGCCATGCCCTTGTAGCAATTTATTTTGAGTGAATTTTAGGAGTTGGAATATTCTCATTGTGAGAATTGCATCTCATATTCAGTGCTATGGGTTAAGTAAGGAGGACCGAAATCATTCACCCTGCCCTAAATTCCCTTGAATAATTAATTTTAATGTTTAATTCCTATCAATGTTTAATGTCTGGCGAAGGTACATTTCCCTGTTTCCCACCCCCACTCCGATTTAAAAACTAAGACTAATGCCCAGATGCATCAACCTTTTTAGGAAGTGCAAACGGTGCGATTCGCAAAAATCGGCCTTTTGCACTTCCTAATTTGGTTACTGGGATGCATGAAGCATTTTTTGAAAATCGCTATTTTTTGCGAGTTCCAAAAATGCGATTGCTTTTAAGGAATCGCAAATTTGCGATTCCTTAAAAGCAATGCATCATCCTCAAAACATTTGCGATTTTACAAATTGCAAATGCAAATTACCACGAAGTTGAACTTCGTGGTAATTTGCAAAAATGTTTAAAAACGCATAAAAATGCATTTTTTAAACGTGTACGTTACAGGCACACATGTCCTTAGGACATGTGTGTATGTAACTCACATGTAAAAGTGCATTTCATGGGTGCAGGGGGGGGTCCTTTGGACCCCCCTCTCCACCCTTGAAAGGCTTTGATGCATTCCGATTTGAAATTGCGAATTCGCAATTCCCATTCATTCCTATGGGCATTTCAGCCCATAGGAATGAATGGGAATTGCGGATTCGCTATTTGGAACTCGCAATTTTATTGGAATTCGGTAAAAATTGCGATTTTTACCGAATCTCAATAAAATAGCGAAATTAATGATGCATTGCCATTTGCGATTCCTTATTTGCGATTCCTTATTTTTCGCAAATAAGGAATCGCAAATGACAACGTTGATGCATCTAGGGGTAAATCACATAAATATTGGGAAAACTATATTTCTCTACATCATATTTCCAATTCCAATATTCTTTTGTTTCAAGATCTACGAGTGCCCAAATAAGCGTTGAGTTTTCATCAAGTGGAAGATGGGTTGTTGAAAGAATTGTGGTTAAAACTGTTTATATCCATATGAGAAAAGGCTATGAGCCTTAGTATGACTTTGGTGTTCTCGCAGCGGGGCCGCCATGCCAGTGCCCTGCTCCAAGACCACCAAAGCCGTAACAAACACACCGCCAGAGTACGACTTTAAAGTCTCTGGTGAGCAGTTCCTCTGTGGTCCCACAGGAGGTGATTTGGAAAAAGAGACTTATCAGTTCCAGCAGGGCATTGACAAGTCCATGTCCTGCAGGAACTGGGTGTGCATGCAGACGGAGGGCACAACACGTGCCCCCCTTCATACATCCCATGGCGCAGAGGCACTAGACGGCCCTGTAGGGACCCCTTTGTTTCCTGCACCGCTATGAAAAGTGTGGTGTTGAGGAAACTTGTAATATGTTTTGCAGGCCACAGCGTCCCTTCCAAGCATTTTGGCGCCACAAGGTCGCCGCACCACCGAGGGTGGCAAAACCGCCCTGCTCGTAATAGGGCGGTCAGAAGACCGCCACTACTGCGCCCCAGTGAGTCTGGTGGACCGTGGACTGCCATGCTCATAATGAGGCCATAAACTTCTTTACAATACCCATGTCTCTTAACATTATGTGCCATGAACTACTGGGATCATTAATAGAAATGTGAGGATGCAGAGTATTTCCAACAATTGCCAACAGTGGTGGATTCAATGTGAAGCTGTGAGGCGCTGCGCTGCTAGGACCACAGCTTGGCTGACAGAGCACCTTCAGGCCCACGTCCAAGGGTCCAGGACTGTGGTGGCACCACTTGAGGGCAGGACTCACGGTCGGCAGAGTCCAGGGGCAGGGTTCAAGATGGTTTGAGCCTTTTCAATCCCTGAGGCTCTGATTAGGGGGCAGCCAACTAGCCCTTGGAGTCACTCTGGTGGTCTTGGATTCAAGATGCAGGTCCAGTCCTTCTCACTCAGACAGCAGAGCAGCACAGCAGCAGTCCTTTGTGCAGCACAGCAGTCCTTCTGAGTCTGCCACAGGTCCAGATATGTACTGAAGAGTTGGGTCTGAAGGTCCACTACTTATACCAGGTGGCCACTTCGAAGTAACAGAAGCTTCTAGAGCCCTCCCCCCTACAGAGGTGTCTGAAATATCATGCCCCCCTGCCCTGGCCCCAGCTTGGCGGGGGGCCCAAAAGACAAGTGGGAAACCCTTTGAGAGTGTGCTGAGGCAGACACTTTGTGATATGGTGTAGTAGGTGATAGTTCCGCCCCCCTCAAGTTAGATATGGCTGATCCTGCCAACTCCTATTCCCCCTTTGTCTCACTGTCTGGGAGCAATACACAAAGACCAACTGCCAGCTACACCTAGTCATGTGGCTCAGGATGCAGGCTGCAGACACAAAATGGTTGAGACAAGAAAATGCCAGCTTTTTAAAAGTGCCATTTTTAGAATTGTTATGTTATGTTATTTGGATTTAATATAGCACACGACTCACCCATGGGTATCTCGGCGCTGAGCCTGGTTAGCAAGTGTCCATGCGAGAGAAGATTGTAAATTAAAATAGATGAGCTTTCAGCAATATCCTAAATTTTCCGTAGTTAGCATAAGTGCACACTTTTATTGGAAGCATATTCCAATAAAAGGAGGCAAGGTAAGACAAATCTCTACCCCCACATCTCATTTGACGAGTGCGGGGGACACCCAGCAGGGCCATAGCACATGATCGTAATCTTCTGCTGGGTATGTATGATTTGATTTTTAATTGCAGGTATCTGGGTCCTTTGCCTCGTAACACCTTATACGTATGTGTGCAGAGCTTAATAATGCACCTTTCTTTTTACTGTCAGCCAATGCAGCTCCTTTAACATTGGAGCAGGGGGGGTGCTGGGAGGGAGACTAAAAATATGCCTGGCTGCTGTGTTTTGAACTACCTGTAGCTTGACTTCCAGTGTATCATTAGCTGCCGTCAAGAGAGCATTACCATAGTCTAATCTGCTCACTACTAGGGCTTGGACATTCGTCCTTCTGGTGGAAATAGGAAGATAGGGAAACATTCTGCGCAGAAGATGCATGTTCTCATAAGATAGCCCGGCAGTGGTCAAAATGTGATCTTTAATCCTAAGATCCTGATCAATTTTCATCCTGAGATTCTTAATCGATTGTTTAGGAATAGGGGTAAGTCTCAGTTGAAAAGGCTACCATTCCTCTGTACAAACAGAGGAGGCCTTACCAAATAACATGATCTCCGTCTTGTCAGTATTTAGCTGGAGGTAATTGTCATTCATCCAAATTGGAGATAGCTAGCATACCCGAAGTAAAACACCTTTTGGTAGTGGCTGGATCTGACTCTAATTTAAACATCAGCTGAGTATCAATCCCCATAAGAAATTATCTCAAAGCCAAAAGATTCTACAATTTTGCAGTTGTGACTTAAAGTCCAACTTTAAAGAGAGTTATACATTACAATTCCTTAGACACAAAACTCACATTCCTACATGGTCCAGAGTGAAAGTTATTACTTATTAAATGTAATAAGGCAACACAATTTTATGCTATGGTAAAGGTGGGCCTTGCAGTAGTGAAAAATGAAATCTACGGGTTTTCAGTACAGGGCGTGTAAAAGTTACAAGTGCATGTCCAACTTTTACATTCACTGTACCCTACCCTGTGGACTAAAAGTTCTGTTTCCCGACATATGGTCCCCGGGGAGGCCCTGCCTGGTCATAATAATGTTTCGGTGGGTTTTTCAGGAGTACCAGTTGTAAGCCTCATATCACAACCCCTTGCACTTACTGTTGGTCCTTTTACTGTGGAGTCTCCATTTCTATTAACTTCAAATTGTGGTGAGAATCCGATGGGTTTGGATTTATTGCATGCTACTATTTATTGTTCTCCTGCTGGTGTTTATATTACAATGGGTCCAGATGTGAGTACTAGGCAGTATCTGTCTCAGGATGCGCCCCTTCCAGCTGAGTTTGATCAGGTACCACCCATGTTATGGGCCACTGAGGATTCTGATGTGGGTCTATTGCATGTACCCTCAGTTTCTATACAAGTCAAAGATAATGCAGTTTTACCTTGCATTCCTCAGTATAAAATACTGCAGGCAGGAGAACGGGCCCTTCAGATTATTCAGGATTTAATACATAAGGGAGTGGTTGAGGAGACGTCTGCCAACATCTGTAATAGTCTCATTCTTCTGGTTCTTAAAAGGGCACCCTCTGGTGCTTCTGATGCTGCTGATAATGGTTATCGCTTTGTGATTGATTTTCGAAAGGTCAATAAAATAGCGGTTCCGCAATTTCTGGTGGTTCCTGATATCACCACACTTTAACGATGATTCCATCTACCACTAAGTTCTTCTCTGTCATTGATTTGAAGAATGCCTTTTTTTAGTATTTCTATACATCTAATCAATCAATCAATCATAGCATTTATAAAGCGCGCTACTTACCTGTGAGGGTCTCAAGGCGCTGGGGGGTGGGGGAATGTTTTTTCTGCTAAAAAAAACCAGGTCTTGAGAGTCTTCTGAAGGTCAGCATGTCTTGGGTCTGTCGTATGTGGATGAGGAGGGTGTTCCAGGTCTTGGCGGTGAGGTGGGAGAATGATCTGCCGCCGGAGGTCGCTCTTCAGATGCAGGGGACTGTGGCGAGGGCAAGGTCGGCGGAGCGGAGCTGGCGGGTGGGAGTGTAGAAGCAGAGTCGTCTGTTGAGGTACGCTGGTCCGGTGTTGTGGAGTGCCTTGTGTGCGTGGGTGAGGAGCTTGAAGATTATTCTCTCAGGTGGGATGTTATGTGGCTATGGGGAGGGATTTCGAGGATCAGGCATGTAGAGGTGTTCTGGATGCATTGAAGACGTTTCAGGAGTTTGGCTGAGGCTCCTGCGTAGAGGGCATTCCCACAGTCCAACCTGCTGCTGGCGAGGGCCTGGGTGACAATTCTTCTTGTTTCGGTGGGGATCCACTTGTAGATCTTGCAGAGCATGCGGAGGGTGTTGAAGCAGGAGGAGGAGACAGCGTTGACCTGCTTATTCATGGAGAGGGTGGAGTCGAGGATGGCCCCTAGGTTGCGTGTGTGGTTGGTGGGTGTTGGAGCTGTTCCCAGTGCGGTCGGCCACCAGGAGTCATCCCAGGCTGAGGGAGTGGATCCGAGGATGAGGACCTCTGACTTGTCTGAGTTCAGCTTCAGCCGGCTGTTCCTCATCCATTCGGCGACGGCCTTCATTCCTTCATGGAGGTTAGTTGTGACGGTGTGGGGGTCCTTGGTGTGAGGGAGAGGATCAGTTGGGTGTCATCGGCATAGGAGATGATGTTGAGGTCAGGCGACGTGGGTGAGTGGTGCCATGTAGATGTTAAACAGCGTTGGGCTGAGGGATGAGCCCTGTGGTACGCCGCAGGTGATCTCAGTGGCTTCGGAGCAGAAGGGGGGAGGCAGACGCTCTATGTTCTGCTGGAGAGGAAGGAGGTGGTCCAGTCCAGGGCCTTCTCTTGGATCCCGGCGTTGTGGAGGCTTGTGCGTAGGGTGCGGTGGCAGACCGCGTCGAAGGCTGCTGACAGGTCCAGGAGGAGGAGGACTGTGGTTTTGCCATTGTCTAGCAGGGTCCTGATGTCATCGGTGGAGGCGATGAGGACGGTTCCGTGCTGTGGTTGCTGCAGAAGCCAGACTGGGATGGGTCCAGGATGCTGTTTTCCTCGTGGTAGCAGGTCAGTTGTTTGTTGACAGTCTTCTCGATGACCTTCGCTGGGAACGGGAGCAGGGAGGTGGGCCGGAAGTTCTTGACACCTTTGGGGTCCGCCTTGGGTTTCTTGAGTAAGGTGTTGATCTCGACGTGCTTCCAGCTCTCCGGGAAGGTAGCTGTCTCGAAGGAAATGTTGCTGGCCTTCCGTAGATGGGGTGCGATGACGATGCTGGCTTTGTTGAAGATGTGGTGCAGGCAGGGGTCTGACGGAGAACCAGAGTGGACGGTGTTCATGATCTTGATGGTGTACTCATCGTTTATGTTGGTCCAGGAGAGCAGCTGGTTGGTGCGGATTGTGGTCATGGGGGCAGAGGTCTCAGTGGTTGATGTGGTGGTCGTGGCATTGAAGCTGTCATGGAAGTCTGCGAACTTGCGATGGAAGAAGGTGGCCAGCGAGTCGCACAGGTCTTGCGAAAGTGGGATGTCATTGGTGTTAAAGCTGGGGTTGGAGAGTTCCTTCACGATGTTGAAGAGCTCTGTTCGTTGTTGTCTAGGCGGTCTTTGAAGGAGGCTCTTTTGACAGATCTGATGAGGTGGTGGTGTCTGTGGGTGGCGTTCTTGTTGGCCGCGTAGCTGTCTAGTGTTCGTTCTGTATTCAGATAGTAGGTATTTGTTTGAATTTACACTGGGTGGCAGAAGTTTAATATTCTGTTGCGCTCTTCAAGGCTAAATTGAGAGTCCTAGTATCTATAGTCAGCCATTAAAAAGTCAGTTAGATTCACTTTTGCTTTCCCCAGGTAATGTATTGGTGCAGGATGTTGATGATATGTTGATTGCTATCGATACGGAACAAGGTTGTTAGGACAGTTCAGTGAAACTGCTATTGCATTTGGCACATCATGGACATAAGGCCTCCCTTTCAAAGTTTCAGTATTGTCAACAGGAGGTTGCCTGCTTAGGTCACCTACTGTCGTAGGAGGGTAGGAGGTTGACCTCTGAGCGCATCACTACCATTGTTAAAATGCCCCTTTCACAAACTCAAAAAGATGTACGTTCATTTATAGGCATTACTTCCTACTGTCGTCAGTGGATCCCAAACTATCAAACCTTTGCTTGCATTAACAACGAAAGCAGTACATGAACCTTTGCCTTGGACGCTGGAATGTCAGCAATCTTTTGAGCAATTAAAAACTGTGCTTTGCTCGGCTCCAGTGCTTGGCACATTTAACTATAGGAAACCGTTTGTGCTCTATGTCCACGATATGGCTGGTTGTGCACTTTCTGTCTTGACCCTGAAATTTGGGGATAGAAAGAGGCATTGCGCGTATTTTTCTGCTGTGCTTGACCCTGTTGCTAGGGCTCTTTTCAAGCTGTCTGAGAGCGGTCATGGATGTGGGCACTTCGATCAGGCAATTGGCTGGACTCGAACTTGATACAGACCTCACAGTTATGGTACCCCATGCTGGATACACTTTTGAATAAGACATAGACACAGCACCTTACTAGGGCATGTCTTACTGGTTATGAATTAACACTGTTTGCTAAGCATATCACGATCAAAAGATGTGCCACTCTGAACCCTGCCACGTTACTGCCCTTCTCTTCTGAGAATGATGCAGTTCACAAACATGACTGTATTTTTCAAACAGAAGAAGAGACGAGAAGGTGGGTAGACTTGACTGTTGTTCCCTTATCTGATCCCCAAGGAGAACTATATGTCGATGGCTCTTGTTTCAAATTACCAGATGGTACCACCACTGCAGCTTATGCTATTACTACATTGCGTATGGCGGTAGAGACATCACGGGTCCCCTATCAGTCAGCACAAGCCGCTGAACTCGTTCCCCTTATCAGAGTTTGTGAATTGAGTGAAGGGTTGGTTGTCAATGTTTATACAGGTAGCCAATATGCACTTGGGGTTGCCCATAATTTCAGTCGATTGTGGGCAGAGAGAGGGTTCCTTACTTCTCATGGCACTAAAATACAGCATGGACACCTCATATTGCTATTGTTATCCGCACTAACGCTTCCTAAGAAAATGGCAATAATCAAGTGTAGCACCCACAAAAAGGTCACAGATGACATGGGCAGAGGGAATGCATTTGCAGATCAGGTAGCTAAGGACACCGCCCAAAGTAAAATAAAGAGAATGTTTGTTGCAGGTCCAGCTAGATGGGTTCCCGAGATTGCTATGTTTGAAGATACAGTTGAGAGTGTAAAGGAGATACAGAGTGAAACCACAATGGAGGAATTAGCGTAATGGCAGGAAAGTACAGCACAGTTAAATGAGGAAGGATGTTGGATTGATAAATCAGAAATGGATGTTACCTGATGCATATGTACTTCTTGTGGTTACTATGGCGCATCGTCCTGCTCATATTAGTGCAAAAGACATTTGTAAATCTTTAGCTCCAGTTTGGCACAAATATAACATTTCTAAAACAACTGCACATTTGGTGAAACATTGTATGATTTGCCTGAAGCATAATCCAGGGAAGGGTACCCCTACACCACTCAGTAATTTTGCCTCACATACTTTTCTGTTTGAGGTCCTTCAAATGGATTTTATTGAATTGGAACGATGCAATAATCACAAGTATGTTTTGGTGGTTATATGTATGTTCAGTAAAAGGGTTGAGGCTTAACCCACTAAAGGTAATACAGACATTATAACTGCGAAAGGACTCCTTAAAGAGTACTTTTCTCATTTCAGAATGTCCAGAGTTATCTGGAGTGATAACAGATCTCATTTTAATAGGAAAGTGAATAAATTAATTTGTGAAGGATTGCACATTACACAGAAATGTCATGCTGCCAACCACCCGCAGTCAGCGGATGTGGTTGAGAAGTACAATGGTACGCTCAAATTGAAATTGGCAAAAATTCAAGAGACGACAGGGTTGCAATGGCCGGATGCTCTTCCATTAGCTCTTTTGTCAACTAGAACCACAGCACATTCTAGAACTGGTTTCTCCCCATTTGCGGTGGTTTTTGGGTGCCCATCTAATGTCTGGGATGTCCCCCGCCCAAAGAAATTCTCAGAGATTCAATATCCTGTGTTGCTTGATTAATTTAGGCAGTAAACAGAAAGCTGTGTTCTATTCATCAATAGGTGCAAGACTCCCTACCTCCGAAATCTGAGGGACCTGGCCACAACATCCACCCTGGAGATTATATTTTAATAAAGAACTTCTAGAGGAAGAAAAGTCTGGAGCCTAGATGGAAAGGTCCTGAGCAGGTTCGACTGGTCACCCAAACGGCTGTGAAGGTTGCAGGTCAGAAGAATTGGGTGCTACCCATTGTAAGAAGATACCTCTGCCGTTGCCTTATGACCAGTGGGTTAAGGAAGGAGTGAGGGATGTTTAATGTGAGCAAGTGCCTAGGTTTGTGCCCTTTAGTGATGCCCAACTGATATGGACCAGAACAGATAAGGAGAATGATGATGTTTTAAACAAGGCTGTTCCACCTGAAATATGAGCTATCCAAGAGCCTCTATTCTCAGATAGTATGGTGCCTGGGGCTGCCAAGTATAATGTACGTCCTCGGACAAGGACCACCAAGCCGAAAGAGAAAAAAGATTAGGGATGGACTGTATAAGGTAGGCCAGTACTGAGTATCAGGTTTTGAAAAATTCGGCATTTGCTTTGTTTTTGTCGTCTGAGCATTAGTTAGGGAAAAATGTATACCCTGAGAGTATACTGTCATTGTCCATGTGGGATAGAGCAGAACAAGCTTAGGACAGAGCAAACTCCACCACCGGTGCTCAAGAGCACCAACTGATTGATGGACGATAGGAGGCTCTGACCGACCCTGGGAACATCCACGTTCTTTATCACTTTACATTTCTTTGTTTTATCCAATTATGCATCCTTTTGGTAGACCAGTTGATGAGGAGGAGCAGCCAATGATTCCAAGTTAACGTTGTATAATTTGGTCCATTCGAGTAAAATTGTATGTGTTGTTGCTCTGGTAATGGTGGTGATAACAGTATGGGGGGTGTTATGGTTTTAGGAGGATGTAAATGATGCACCCACACTTGACCTGAGAGGACCCATTTCTTTGGGAAGAGACAAGAGGGCTAAAATGAATAATGTGTTTATGGCAGCGCATAAGAGATTTTTTGGGATAGGGACTGCTTGTTATCGTATTGGTTCTGTTGCTAGCCTCTGGACAGCATATCCTTTGTCACTTGATAATTACACGTACACTCAGCCAACAGATTTCGCAGAAGTGAAGGGTATGTTTGGACTGGGGTATCCTGGGCCATGTCTATATCACAGAAATCCAAATGGTGAGGGTTACCCCGGGTGAGACAACAGCACATATTGTGATAATTTTGAAATAGAAGAGCAGAATATAACAATTGTTGGTTGGCATTATAAAGAGATGACAGTACCCCAAAAGGCTGATTACAATGCTGCTTGTTGCCCCATAGTACATTTTACAGAAACTTCTTTGTATATAAATTGTTCAGGAACAATATTGTACAAACAAATATTTTCCCTAGAGCATAAATCAGATCCAGATACACTTGGAATGAATTCCAGGTATTGAGGAGTAAATTATGAGGGACCGATATATGCACAGCCTGGGTTTTAGTTTTTGTCCAATGGGACTTATTCCAACATTTATAATGGGACTGACAATGTGTCTCTTGGGATGGTGTTGCCTCTAGGGGTCCCATGTAAAGATATTGAACCAAAAAAGTGATGGGTGAAAAGAACATTAATAAAGGAGTTTGTGTAGGGAGGAGCTTAGCGCGCATCCAAGATGGTCGCGTGAGCACAGAGCTCCCGAGACCCCTGCCCCCTCCCGCATCTATCCTGTCACAAATCCTGATACAGACGACGGGTCCTTGTGTATATCACCCTGCTGACGTAGAAGCTCTTTTCAGAAAGTGAATCAGCTGGCGGGAACCGGACTTACTCCACTTCGAAACTTTGTGGCCTACACCGATGAGCAGCCCGGGACTTGAGTCCCCAAGGTACACAGGTGGCAATTGAATAACAACGGCCAGTGGACGTCGACCAGTGTCCCTGAATTACTTTCGTTTTCGGTCTTTGTCTATCTTAATTTGCGGCCATTTGACTTTGTTGGCCCATGGTTTGCCACCGATCGCATGCTTGCTCTCTGCCCCTCGTCTCTGGACTCTGCAAGTCAGCCTTGTGAGGAGCCATTCACACCAGGTCCCAAAGGCCCCTCCGGGGCGCGTCGCTCAATATGGCGAGCAAGTCAGACAGCGAGAAGCGGACCACCAAGGTTACACACCGAGGGGGTACCACCCAATCCAACAATATGGACCGCTACACCCGTCCAAAAGGGTCCCCCCGTGGTGTTGGTAAAACTCTGGATGAGACTGGAGATGGCTCCCCAGCGACTGAAGAATTGACATTGCGAGACGTCATGGGCACCATTGCAGGCGTGAAGACCTCCATGGGTAAGCAGTATGAAACATGGCTTCAAAGATTGACACAATGGCTATCGACGTCAACCTGATCAGGACTGATTTGGTGAAGACCAACGAGCGGGTCAAGTCTCTAGACCTTAAGACCACCAGTCTTACGACCGACGTGTCCGATCTCCAGACAGAGGTTCGTAATCTGCGGTCTTCTAATGACTTGTTTGCCCGTCGGCTGGATGACTTCGAAAGTTGGGCTAGGCGCAACAATGTGCGTATCATTGGGGTTCCGGAGAAGCCCACTGAATTAACAACGGATCTTCTTGTAGAGGACCTAATATTGAACCATCTGGCCCCCAAGGGCCTCCGTAACTTTTTTGCAGTGGAGCGCGCTCACAGAGTCCCGGGCGGGAAGCATAAACCGGGCGCCCCTCCACGGCCCATCATAGCCAGGATCTTCAATTTTAGGGACAGGGACGCTATCCTGCAGGCGTCGCGGGCCAATGGCCCCACGGAATACGAGAATGCGACCATCGGGTTCTACCCGGATTTCACGCAGACTGTACAAAAACAGAGGATGGGATTCATGGGGGTGAAACGGCGCCTTAGGGACATGGGCTTGAAATATGCTATGCTCTTCCCTGCCAGGCTACGCATTGAATATAAGGAACGCGCACTCTTCTTTGACCGACCCGAGGTCGTCAGTGACTGGCTTGATACTCTACCAACTCATCGAGACCACCCGGAGCAGTCCGGGGGCGCTGACGGAAGCCCATCAGAGCAGGAGGAGAGAGTGCTGACCGGCGTGCATGCTTTATAGACATTGCAGCAGTGGTTCGATTACTTTTTGTATTGTATATATATTGGTAAATACCCAGAGGCGGTGGGGAATCGGGACTCTTCCTCCTCCTGGGGGTTCTTTCTCTCTTTTTGTAGATTAGTTTCACACTGGGGCGACAGGCACACTGCAAGTTGGGGTGGCTTTTTGGTCTAACGCAGGGGTGCAGGGTGGGGGGGGTGTTCGGGGAATTTCTTTGGGGGTGGTGGGGGGAACTTTGTTTTGCATTCGTTTGTTTCGAGGCAGCGTTCTACTGCATATTTTGACTTTGGTGTATGTCTCTTCATGGGAGGAATCCGTTTTCATTATTGGGATGGGGTAAGGGGTTGAGGGTCCTATGTTAGAATGTTAACGGTCTGGGAGACAGGATAAAACGGGGGATAGTATTGCAGTATTTGAAATGTCTTTCCCCTGATGTAATATTGTTACAGGAAATGCATTTGATAGGGAACACATGCCACGCAATGAGTAGGCGAGGCTATCGTCTGGTAGCGCACTCTGGATTCACTACTGGGTCGAGGGGGGTTGGCGTTCTAGTCAGGACCTCCCTCCCCATGGAAATAGATGATATTATACTCGACGATAGGGGGCGATATGCAGCTATTATGGGCAGGTGGGAGGGGAAGACAATCTCCATACTTTCTGTACAAACTACGACGTTTTCTGATTTGGGAAAAGTGGTGTTGGGGCTCCCGAGGGTATTTTGGTAGTGGGTGGAGACTTTAATTCTGTTGTCTGTGGTAGGGAGGACCGTAGCCCCCCCAGGGATCTGGCTAAATCGCAATCTTGGCTGGGTAACTTCCTGGAAACATTGGGTCTGGTGGACTGTTGGAGGCTGCTGCACCCCGGACAGGCACAATACACCTTTCATTCGGGCACACACGGGAGCCTTTCTAGGCTTTATTATGTCCTGGTACCGGCAGTGCAGGCTGTTTTAGTGAGAGAAATTAGACTTCTAGCCAGGGGTATCTCAGACCACTCCCCACTTTGGCTCTCCATTGATAGCCAGCTGGGAGCGGAGGGTCGAGTGGGTCCGATTAATCCCTGGCACCTCCGCAATCCCAAAACTAGGGCTGGTGTGGTTCAGTCTATGGACCATTACTTCGCTGACAATGTTGGGTCAGTGTCCTCCCCCATCTCATTATGGGAAGCCTTCAAAACGGTAATCCGTGGCCAAACTCTGTCATTGATTACTAGTGCAAAAAAAGTAAGAATGAGGAGGTTGTAAGACTGGAGACTGAAATTGTTGGTTTGGAAGAAGAGTTGCAATCTGGTGTCACGCAGGAGGGACTGCACGTTTTAGCCCTTAAACAGCTTGATTATAAAGCACTGGTGACTGATGCGGCCAAGGCCATGAGTCGTGAGCAACAGGGGCGTCTGTATGATGTTGGGGATAAAGCGGGGAAACTGATCGCCTGGTTGGACAGAAGGGAAAGACTGAATCGTGTTGTGCCTGTTATTGAGGGAGAGGATGGTGAGTGGGTTGTGGACCCTGTTGATATAGTGGAGAGTTTCACACGCCACTTCCAAAAGGTGTATGCGCCGGTCTCAGACAGACCGGAGGAGGACTCGCACTTGTTGCTTAGGGATATCGCATTGCCCAGCTTGTCTGATTTGGCCAAAGAGCTTTTGGAGGTGGAATTTTCCAACGATGAAATAGCGCTCGCTATCCGCTCCATCCGTTCGGGGAAAGCAACGGGCCCGAATGGCATCCCCATCGAACTGTATAAGTTGTGCCCCGACAAAATGGCGCTGCACCTTCGTCAGATGTTTCTAGAATCGCGAGATGTCGGATCCCTTCCCCGAGATCAGAGACTGGCGTCCATTGTTGTTACTCATAAAGAAGGGAAACCCCGGGACCTATGTACATCGTATAGGCCTATATCTCTCTTGAACGCCGAACCCAAGATTTTGGCAAAACTTCTGGCAAATCGGCTGATTAAGGTGATCGGCGACCTTATCCACCCGGATCCGTCCGGGTTCATCCCCCACCGCAACACCGCGCTCAACCTGCGTCGTCTTGGCGAGAGCGGAGTCACTGTGCGAGCCGGCCATCTTGGTCTCCTTGGATGCCACGATGGCCTTTGATACGGTGGAATGGCCATATTTATGGGCGGCCCTCGTGAAATTCGGTTTTGGCCCGGGGTTCATCGGTTCGATTAAACTCCTCTACGAGGAACCGTTGGCTCAGGTGGTGGTTAACGGCAGAGTCTCGGGATCCTTTGTTCTTGGGAGGGGTACGCGACAGGGTTGCCCTTTATCTCCATTGCTCTTCGCGCTTGCCTTAGAACCCCTTGCTGCTTGGCTGCAGTGGGAGCCGTCACTTAAAGGCATTAGGTGGTCCCAGGACTTTGAAGACCGCATATCGCTATACGCAGACGACATCCTGCTATATCTCACTTCCCCTCGAAAGTCTCTGGGGGTACTGTTTGATGTACTCAGCTCGTTCGGGAAGAACTCCGGTCTGGTGATCAATTGGGCTAAGTCCTGTATTTATTCATTGACCGGAAGAACTACCCTCCTTGCCACGTGTCTGCCCGATACCGATTTCACACATCGGTTTTAAGTATTTGGGGATCTTCATATCACTGGACCCCGCAGCTTGGTATGAATGGAACCTGCTTCCCCCGCTTCTCCGGCTCAAATCCGACGTGACGGCTTGGTGCGGTCTACCGCTGTCCCCGGTTGGAAGGGCTGCTCTTTTCAAGATGATGTCCCTTCCCCGATTCCTGTATGCTGTCCAAAATACACTTGATCTAGTACCTGCCAGTTACTTTCACGAGATTGAGAGCCTACAGAGGAAGTTGATATGGAGGGGGCGTCCTCGCATTGCCCTAGCGAAGCTGACTTTGCCATGGTATGATGGGGGCATCGCGTTACCTGGCATTAAACGTTATTACTGGGCATCCCAATTAAGTGCAATTAACCATGCAATGTACGGCCACGTTCCTTTTCCTGCACTTGAAATGGACAAATGGCAGCTGCCAGGAGGGAACTATAATAGAGTGCTATATTCTAAATCGTCTGGGAGGACACTAACTGGGCCCACCGGGGTCGCGGTACGGGTGTGGCGCAGCGCAAACGCAGCTATGGGGTGGTCAGACATATTGACTGAGCGACTCCGCTCTATGCTTCGGAGAGATTGGGCAGTCTTTGGACCACGAAAGGCTTCGAGAAGTGGGACCCTATTGGTATGAGCAAGGTTGGGGATCTATGGGTAAAGAATAGGGTCAAGAATTTTGACGAGCTTAAGGCGGAATACGCGCTTAGTGATAAGGAGCATTTTCCTTACATGCAGATCCGCCATGCGCTTGGTTCGGTTTTCCCGGCCGGAATTGCCATCCTGGAGTCTTCCCCTCTCGAGGATAGAGTGCCGGATAGCACTATCTCCCTAATATACAAAAAACTTATAAACGATCGATCAGATTTGCTCTCGCGGCTTCAGGTTGCTTGGACCGGCGATGGACTGGAGTTGGATGATGAAGATTGGCAGGCTGCGATATCTTCTCCTAAAGAGGTCGCGATTCCGGCCGTCTCCGGCTGGTGCAATTAAAAATCCTGCACTGTATCTATGTCACGGGTCCGCGGCTGCAGCGTATGGGTTATTCTGTGGATGGGTTGTGCAAGCGCGGATGTGGTTTGATTGCTACCTTCCTTCATATCATTTGGGAGTGCCCGGCTGTCGTGGTGTTTTGGAATCGTGTGCATGCCGTCATGGGAGAAGTTACGGGAGTTTCGCTCTTGCCGGAAGCCAGACGCTGTTTACTGAATGTATGGGAACCTAACGATTATAATGTGGCACAGATGCAATGGGCTACCCTTGGCAATATGGTAGCCAAAAGGGACATAGCTCAGCTATGGGGATCCCAAAGAGCACCTCCGATTTCAGCTTGGAAAGAAAACATGGAAAGGTGCATGTTTAGGGAAAAAACTGTGTACATCGCTCGTGGTAGACCCAAGAAGTGGGGGAGAATATGGAACCAATGGAACCTATACCGCGGGGAGATTTGTACTCCTCCTCTTGCAGACGTCCCTGAGATACCTCTGTCCCCGTGACCACACGTTCCTTGTTTGGTAATACTTTTGCTGCTGCTTTGACTCCCACTCCCGGCCCCCCCTCCCCGAGACGTCATCTTTATACATTGCATATATCATTTTCCGACAAGGCCTTTCCCCCCCCGGGACAGACACTCACCATTTAGTTTCATTCTGCCTCACTAGTTATTTTAGTTTATTTTTCATTGTCATATATAAATAAAACGTGAAACCTTTAATTTATCCTGTGTACCACCACAGAACTGTTCAGAATAATATGTGGAATCGCTGCCGGACCCTCGGGTTGTCGGCTAAATAGCTGTGTAACAATGTAATATTGGTTTCTCCGTTTTGTTTTAGCAACGGCCGGCCCCTGTGGTTGTAGGCTTGCAACTGTACTGCTTTTATCGAAATAAAGGTTTAAAAAAAAAAAAATATATATAATAAAGGAGTTTTGTGAAGGAGTCACAGATTTAGAAGTGAATGGCTGTAGTAATGGTATCATATTTGGGTATATCCTGTCCTTCATATTTACCCTGGGTGGTATGGCTATGGCCAGGGAAAAAAATCCAGAGAATATTTCGGATGTAAATTTCAAATTCATTGAAAATGACAAGGGTATGGGAAGTGAGAATTGGAGTTGGTCCCTTTTTGGTAGTTGGGGTTGGATTTATAAAGGACTGATTTACCTTATAGTGGTGTTGGTGTTTTGCTGCATCCTTATTCAATGTCTTCCTTTCTGTTGTTCCTATTGGGCCTCTGTTTTATGCTCACATTACAAATGCTGCTATGATGTTGCAGAATGACATTGATGACTTAATGCATATTGATGAAGGAATATTTGAGGATTCCTCCCTCCTTGCCGTACCACTTTCCAACAATGATTGTAAGGAATGCCCATAATTCTGTCTCCTTTATTTTTTTTTATTTTAATGTTTCATTGATTTCTGACATGCTGATATTGCTATAGTATTATTGCCTATATATCATTTTATTTCTTTTTTACTCATCAGAAAATGTTTTTAGCTCATGCTAAAAGGAGGGCCTGTTAGATTAGGCCTGCTAATGCTCACACAGCGCTATGTTTTAGTTAGCATTCGCTACACTATTTCTTTTGCAGGCACCATTGTAAGCTGTTCGAAACTGATTTTATCCATTTCTGAGAAACGCCCTTTGCTAAGTTTCGTTACTGTAATGTTAGGTTTTGTCTCGGTAATGAGTAAACTGTTCATGACAGCCCACAGCTTTCCCACTATAGGGGCCTTCTCCCACTCGTCTGGTGATGGGCCCAGGGTGAAACAACCTCGGACTGTGCTAGGTTATGCAAGATACGAGAACCCAAACCTTTCTTTGTATTTTCACTGTCCAGCTGCATCTGCCTGGAAAATTCCACTGTGTGCGTGTCTTTGTTCAGCTATGAAATGTACATAATGTATCTCTATGCTTGCTATTCTTTAGTTCCCTCTGTAGCATTCCCAGAGACTGTACAGATGGGGCTCCACTCTGAGTGTATATGAATTAAAAGTTATAGGTTTATATTCTCCACTGTCTGACTGACTCTTTGTCTGGTGCAGAAGGCGGAGAGGTGGTCAGCAGTGTCCCAGGTGGCCCTAGCGGGTCAATTCCTTCAGGAGGAGCACGCTGAATGTGTTTGTGATGTACAGAGAGTCCCCTGGCTCATCAGTACATCTGGGAACATGTGGAGTTTGACTACGTGGTGATGAATTTGGAAACACCCATGTTCACAAGGGAGGGTACAATACTTTGTATGTGACTTGATAGTGTTTGAGCCATGTCTGTGTCTCCTTTTGAGTCTGGTAGATCAGTGGCAATAACAAGCTTGTCACAGGTGGCATTCAACTGTAAGCAATTTCCAATCATGGCTGTGTGTTCATCTGATACATTTCCTTAGCCCATGGTGAGTCTCAGTTGAGCTGTATTCTCACTGTGTTCACACACTGTAGCTGCCAAAGAGTAAAGTTTATGCAGACGGCCCTGTTTGACAAGATGTCTATGGTCTTAATATGCCATGGATTTCTAATTCTCATGCAAGTTGTGCCAGTCTGCTTCTGTCTGGCTACATCATGTTGATGTTGTGTTAGGTCTGTCCAAGATGTAATTTCATGATTACAGCCACACATCATTCGTAGTTGAGCATAAGAATTGTGTGTAGGTAGTCATTTGTGCATGGCTGATAATGGTGTCATCCCCTGTCAAGGGAGGTTTCAATGACGCACACTGATGCTTATTAAATGGGGGTGTTATATGAAATGGCCAAATGTGACTTGACTCCCTGCAAGGCCCCTACATCCAATGCAAAGTCACTGCACCTGCTGTGCCCTGTTACTCATGGGTGGGTGTGGGAGATGACACTGCTTCTTGCAAGGCACGTGACACAGGGCGCCAAGGTGAGTATGCACCAAAGTCTGGCCCCCATCCTCACTTTGCAGTAAAGCAGGTCAACGGGCAGGCAGGATACGAGCACCACATTGCTGTGGTCTTTTGGGGACTAGGGAAGGGTGTCATGATATTGATGTGGTTTACAAAGTCCCCAAAACAGTGACTCACAAGTGACCCTGGTGCACCAGCCCATCAAACAATGGCAAATCGACAGCAGGGCCAATCCAAGAATATGCTGCACACTTTTGGATTGTACTAAACACCCAGAGGGCTACATTGCATTTGTCTGCCCATCATATGAGCCTGCCCAGACTGAAACAGCTTTGACGCACACACTTACAGTCCTTGAGCTGCTGTAGGTGGCTGGTCTGTCTTGTTTGCACATCACACCCATGTTAATTCACAGGTTTTTAACCACTTTGATGCTTGTGACAAGGTCAACTCGTCATGGGTGTTACCTGCTCTGTGCTTATGACGAGTTGACCTTGTCACAAACAATGGGATTTAGAAAATTGCAGCGCACAGCGGGAATGTAGACTAGCAACGATGCGGTTAAGGGACTAATTATCGGATGATGAGACTCTGTTTGCTTTTTAACAGGTTCTAGAGAACTTGCATCTTGACTCAGCCCATCTCTCGAATTGCCCTGTTACTTTTGCTGCAACAGTATAGGAATGTATTTCATGTAAACCTAGGCGAAGGACTTCACTACGCCTGCGAAGTGGGCGTAGGGTTGCCTACTTCGCCCTTTGCAAAGTAGGCGAAGCAGGCAACACTAGGCCCACTCCTTGGGCATAGCGAAGTTGGCCGCAACCCGCCTCCCTCCCGCCCTCCCGAACATACCTAAACCTAACATAACCAATGCGCATGCGTGGCCGCCCGCGCATGCGCATTGGTTATCAAGACGGTGGTGTGAATGAGCAGAGGGAGCCCCGGGACGTCGCGGACAAGGTAAGTGCCTTTTATTTATTTTTATGTGCCTGTTTACTAAATTTAGGTATGTAGGGGAGGGGGGCATGCGGTGCGTAGTGGGGCTTCGCGAAGTGCGCAGGTGGCTGTAGTTTCTCGCCCACTTTGCATAGCTTCACGTAGCCCCACTACGCACACTACGCCCAGGGTTAATTTCATGGTAAATGACTTTTGTGTTTGCTCATTTACACATTCCTGCAGCATGTACTCCACCTGTGGGTATTGGTGCACTTTGCACCAGTTACATTGTTCATGTACACATTGCTGGGGGTATTTCTCCCACCAAACCCCAGATTTGCATCTACCTTTAAGGGTGTATTTGCCCCCCAAAACCCAGATTTGTATCTACTTTTAAGGGGGTATTTGCCCCCAAAACCCAGATTTGCATCTACTTTTCAAGGCGTATTTGCCACCAAAATCCAGATTTGCATCAACTTTTAAGGAAGTATTTTCCCCCACACCCAAGATTTGCATCTACTTTTATGGGTTTATTGGCCACCCCCCCCGATTGGTTGTACATATCTTTGACTATTTGCGCCACAACCCACATATTACCTATGCATTGCTGGCGGTTTTTGCAACCTCGCCCCTGGTTGGCTGGACACATCTGTGACTATTTTCCATACAACCCACATATTGCCTATGCATTGCTGGGGTATTTACCACCTCCCTGATTGGCTGGACATATCTGTGATTATTTGCCCTACAACCCACATATTGCCTTTGCATTGCTGGGGGTATTTGCCACCCCCCTCCAGATTGGCTGGACATATCTGAGACTATTTGCCCCACAGCTCACATATTGAGTATGCATTGCTGAGGGTATTTGCCCCCCACCCCAGATTGGTTGGACATATCTGTTAATATTTGCCCCACAACCCCCATATTACCTAAGCATTGCTTGGGGTTTTTACCACCCCCCCCCCCCCGATTGGCTGGACATATCTGTGACTATTTGCCCCACAACCTACATATTGCCTATGCATTGATGGGAGTATTTGCCACCCCCCTCAGAGTGGCTGGACATATCTGTGACCATTTGACCCACACCCCATATATTGCCTATGCATTGCTGGGAGTATCTGTCAACCCTCCCCCCCCCCCCCCCCCCCAGATTGGATGGACATATCTGTGACTATTTGCCCCACAACCCACATATTGCCTATGCATTACTGGGGGTATTTGCCACACCCCTCCCTGATTGGCAGGACATATCTATGACTATATGCCACACAACCCACATATTGCCTATGCATTGCTGGGGATATTTGCCCCCCGATTGGCTGGACATATCTGTGACTATTTGCTCCACAACCCACATATTGCCTATGCATTGCTGGGGGTATTTGCCCCCCAGCCACCCCTTTGTCTGATTTGCTGTGACTATCGTCCCCACCTCCCCATTGCCTCTGCAATAATTCAATTATCAGTCATGGTGTAGTGGCGTTTTTATTTGGGGGTAGGTGTCAGACTTATATTCTGCGGCGACCAGTAGTGCTCAAAGAGGTAGAGTGTAGGCATGACATGTATGATAGCATTCATGGCTGCACCGTCTCAGTCAAAGGAATCGTACAGTGGCGTGATTCGGAGCTGAAATACGTCCCTTCCGGATGCTCTGATGTATTGGTTTTGGAGAACGATTCGGTGCATAGGAAGTACGCATCATACTTGGGCGTTCTGAATCAGACTGGGAAGTGCCTCGGGACGACTCCATTAAGTCTTTCCGGACACGTCTAGTTTGGAAAATTGGAACTGATTTGTAGCGTACGGGTCGTTCAGTAAGTAAATGGATTTGGGCATCGTACTTTGTCGTTTGTAGGAACAGACTCCCAATATGAGTGGGTTGGAAGGTCCGACTCCTGACGGCTCTGGGAAGGCCATCCTAACAAGATCGGAATCGGGCCCATAGTGTTTTAACAGGGGCTTAATAAAACATTTTCTCACCTCTGTATAAAATAAACAGAAAAAGAGAATGTGAATAGTGCTCTGCTTAGAAAAATTGTCGCATGGGCATAGCAGGGGATAGGCGCCCAGTTATTAATGATAGGGAAGCTTGTTAAATGATGAAAGATGTACAGCCAGAACTGAGTCAGCACAAATCTATGGCATGGATTATATACACTAGCTAGGTAAGGTTGCATGTCATGGCTGGTCAGAATTAACTGGTTCTTCCGAACCGAAGGTTTCATACTCACAGTAGTTAGCCTCAAGTCCTCTAAAAGGGAGAACTGTTTTAATTTTAGAGCTTTCCTTTGGATGCTGGTCAGAAGATCCAGATGGTCAAAAAACTCAGGGTGGCCAATGTCAATCCAAGGGGATTTTAAATGCAGATAAAGATTAAAGACAGTTCTCTATAATAAAGTGGTTAAGCCCGGTGTGTTCCAAGGACCAGATCTTGTGCCAGAACAAAACTGTCTGAATCTTGATCACATCCGCTAAATAAAAAACTCCCAATTCAGAGTGAATCATGTAGGTAGAACAACTTTTTGGAAGGGCAAGGATATTCCTTAGAAATGCGGGGAGGAGCCTAGCCAGCAACAGCGATGGCCGCCTGAGCCCTCGGCTCCGCCGACCCGTCCGCTTCCCTCCCGTACCGCTTCTTCTCCTGCTGGTTGCATCGTGCCTGTTGTGCGGTACCGGGTCCGGGAGGCGACGCTGCATCCGATGGTATGATCCCCGTCGTTCCTCCTGCACTGGGAGTGACGAATTGCCCTGAACTCCTGCTGGCGACTGCAGAGTGGGTTCGGTCCTTTGTTCTCGGCAGCGTCCGGCTAGAAGGCAACAACGGCGGCCATTACACGAAACTCTGAAACCGCCCGCGAGACGCGACAGACCGCCGAGATCTTCAGAAGTAGCGCAACAGTTTCTTTTGGAGTCTCGCCGCTACATTGCTTCACTACCGCCGATGCTACTAATGTATCCCCCTTTTCGTAAGTTTCTCTTTGATTTCTCGCTACGCAGTGAAATGGAGGGGGCCACTCGGATTGAGTAATCGGCGCTTGCACTCAGCGCCTGGTTGGACCGCCACTGTGTTGTCCCCATGCGTGGCGCTGAACTAGAGGTTGCTGCCCTGTCCCTGCGCCCTGGTCCTGCTTGCCTGGGAGCTGCTCTAATAAACGACGCCTAACATGGATGCCGAGGGCTGGGATCGAGGGTCGACACACGCCTGCGGATTCTGGGGACAGGGAGCTGACATCTCATCCTCTCTCGCTATGCCCGTGAGCATTGGCGACGTCCTGGAAGCTTTGGCTGATATGCGAGCTGCTTTTTGTTACGACGCCCGTGAACTGGAGCACCGACTGGACAATGCTGTGCCTGTTCTCTCCTTGGCTGATCAGACGGGCGGCTGTGCGCGGAGCAGATCGCTGAGCCCAGGGCTCGATAGTTGTGTGCAGCCTCACCGGGGACACGTAGAGGAGTCACCTGAAAGTGAACTTAACATCGCCGCCACTCTGACTGTTGCGACTATGGAGGGCGCAGTGCCTTCTATACTTGGACGGAAAGCAGAAGTCCGCCGTGGGATGCCAGGTCTACCAACGCCAGCGGGTGCTGTTGACAAGACTGCTCCGTTTACCTTGGACATGTTACCTGGAAGTGCGTTGCCTAATTTTGGTGGACTATTACTGTGTGCCTGCCCGTACTGTACTCTTGTGGATACCGCTGTCCTGCTTTGGATGACGCTTTCTGGCCGTTGCCCTTTCTCGAGGTGGTCACATCGGCTGCTCTTCCTGATTTACGGGGCTACGCCGCTACTTCACTGTGTTGGCGCACTGGAACGTAGGGGTCAGGGTTGAGTCTGTCTTTTTCTTGCCTTGATACCGGTAACTACACTCCTGGGACTGTGATGGACTGACGGGGAAGCTGGACGTCGGGTATGGTTTGCATAGGGGTCGGGGAAGTGGTGGCCAGGTACACTCCTGTCGGTTATTTTGGTTATCTTGGGTTAGCCCTCCTCCGATGATAAATGTTTTCTTTTTCTTTCTTTCCTTTTCTCTTCTTCATTTCGGGTACTCTTTTTTGGGCGACAGGCACACTGCTAGGGGGGGTAGGCCGTAGCCTCTGCATGCGTGTAGGGTGGGGGTTGGGGGGGGGGGGATATTATTTTGTCCGCTTGTTTTCTATGGGCCTTGGTTTTTCTTCTTTACGTGCTCCTTTTTCTTCTCCTTTTTCCTGGGTCAATGGCGTTGGTTGTAAGGGGGTGGGTAGCGATTGGCACGCAACGTATCCTGAAACTGTCTATCCTATAGTATTGTTTTGGTGCCGCCATTTTGAAGTTGTTTTCTTGCTCGCTGATTGCTCGCTGCGCATAACCCACTTCAGTCCGGGGGATGTGTCTGGTCATTGATCCTACCTAGTCTTTTTGGTAATTATTCTTCATATACAAAACCTTTAAAAAATGAACCTTCACTTCTCCTCCTCAGTAGTGCGTATTCTTCCCAGTGTAATTTCAACCTACTGAGCTCTGTTTGACAAACTACTGTGGTTGTAATGTGTACGGATATGCTTAATTCATTGTCGAGGCCGGCCGGACGGTTGTAGGCCCGTATTTGTTCTTTTGACATCGTGCAATAAAGGTTTTCAAAAATTAAAAAAAAAAAAAAAAAGCATTTTCTGCAAGCTGTAGTAAATCAGTGTTCACATATCCCCAAAGCTCAGACCTGTACGTTGCAGTCAATCTACATTTGGCCTTATAGATGGTCATCATTTCCTTCAGGTGTTTAAGGCTCAACTTCCTGGCAAAATCTAACAAGGTCGTAATGCTTTTGACAATTGAATCCTCCTTGATTTAATTGCACTGGACCAACTCCCATCTTTGCTGAATAAAATACCTAAGTAAGAAAATGTAGGTGTAAACTTACTCTTGGAGCCCTCTATAAAAATGTCTCAGCAGTTTGTGGACCTTTTTCTGAGTTTCATAATGAAAGTTTTACTGATGTTAATTTTTAAACCCAGAAACCCAGATTCTGCATAAACTGGGCAAATTCATCAAGTACATGCTGTAGGCCAAGTGGCGTACGAGCCATTAAAACAGCGTCTTCGGTGTATAAAAGAGCCGGTATTGGATGCTGTCCCACTTGGGCTAAATCGGATCACTTATTTACAAGGGTACTGCCTAAACTATTAAGATAAAGGTTAAACAAAAATGGGGTGAGAGGTTAAACAAAAATGGGGTGAGTACGTAACCTTAGCAAACTCCTCTTTCTATAATGAATGACTGAGTACATTTGCCTTTTAGGCCGTATCTTACTCTGCCCCAAATTGAAGCCTCCTGGGTTGAATAGAGATTAATAAAGTGATTAAGACGTTCAGCTTCTCTAATGGAAATCTCCATACGAGGGGTTTAAGCTGTGTTGAAAAAGGGAGAATTGATAATACGCCAGAAAGTAATATTGTCTTTTGTCAGGCTAGCCTCAAGTAATTTATTCCAAGTCTCAGTAACAGTCACTGGATGATGTCCTCACATATATCATCAGTGATGTCACTGACCATGTGAGGTCATAAGCAGTGCATTGCAGGGGTGCAAGTTATAGTAAACTCAGCTAACTAGACCGGCTGAATTTCTCTGGTTTTGTGTGAGTGAAATGCCAGCCTAACTATAACATCCCTGTAAGCTTTGCTTTTTAGTCAATATATATATTATTACGTGCTTAACTGCATTCACCTGTCCTAGTAGCATAGCATGCACAACGAGGCTCACTGTCTGTAGTACAATCCCAATATTCCAGTTGAACGAGAGTTCTGTGTAAAGTATCATTTAAAACAGCAGGCATGTGGGAAATGTGTGATTCATTGAACAAGGAACTCACTGTAAAGTTGAATACTATGAAAACGTGCAGAGTGTGTGAATCAGTGAATAAGCAACTTGTAACCCTGTGTGAAGGGTGCCCGTCACTGTGAGAAGTGTGCTGTCTACATAGTAATAAAAATAGAGTAAGCGTCACTAAAGATGAGACGCTGTGTGAAGAAAACCCCATTCAGAGATCACCGCCACACACAGAAGGACGCAATGATGTAAGCACATCAATGTTGGGAGAATGGAATCGGTAGTGTTGGCAGCAAAGACATGGAATGCCGTGTCGAGTGAACCCAGGGTCCAGCACTTTTAAAAACTATGGTCACCCCCTACGTCCCTAATAGATCTCTCAGGTGCTCCTCTGACTATCTCATGATCACTCAAAGGATAAAGAGATCGAGCTGGGGAGGGAGATCATTCATACACCTGAAAGGTCTGCCCCTCTGCTGGACTGCTGCTTTGCTGGACTCTGCCTTCCTATGTTTTTGCCTTGCAGAGCTTCCCTGTTGTGATGTTTTCACTGTGTTGTTATATGAAGTGTTCAACAAATACTTTACACATTGCTTCTGAAGTTAAACTTGACTGCTCTGTGCCAAGCTACCAGAGGGTGAGCACAGGATAATTTGGGTTGTATTGTGACCTACCCTGACTAGGAATGTGGTTTCTGCTTGGACAGGGTGCATATGTTTGCCAACCAGAAACCCAATTTCTAACAAAGTTGTTATGTTAATTTCAGGGAGAATCTTGATATGCTCCTTTTAAGACGTTTTGAGACATGATTGCAGAATCCCGAAGCCTTGTAGCCACAGGTTCCAAGCACAACACAACTCACCAGCAACATTTCTGGTGCTGCAATCTTTTCAACAAAACCAATTCCATCTCTGGGCCTGGTCATTTGGTGGACTTTGGTGGCAAAGTTAGTGCATTGAGAGCACTGTAGTGGCCAGAACCACAGATATTATATTATTATCAGTAAGCGTCACTAATGATGACACGCTGTGTGAAGATAACCCCATTCAGAGATCGCCGCCACGCACAGAAGGACACAATGATTTTGGAGTGATCACACAAATATTTCATGGAAATGAGAAATCTCCCCCTTCAAGATCCCACAGTGATTAATTCACCCCGAGTAAAGTCTATAACTGCACATTGAGTTTTCTTACCTGCAACAATTTTTTCATCCTGAGTAAAGTTTAAAATTACATGTTGAGGTTTTAGTGATTTTACCACATGATTGACAAATTGGATTTATAAATAATGTAAGGATGTGGTTTTAATGCACCCGATATGCGCATATTTCCCCTCTTAACCCATTTCCCTTGTGCAAATTGCTACAGGTTCCTCCTGGAGGCATATGCAAGGCAAAGTTTCATCATTGCATTAATTTTTCAACAAATAAAAATGGGATTTGGGTGGAAACAACATTTGTGTCTGGATCCAACACTGCAACGGAATTAAGGACAGAAGTGTGGATCATGCCAAATAACTTATCAACATAAAATTAACTCAGAGAAAAAATTCTGAGTGTAAAATATCTTCATCACAAACTTAAATAAAACATTTGTGTTGTAATTTGGCAGCGATCGGGGTTAGCATTTAGCTGAAGCCCTCTTGTTTTTGGCAGCCATCTTGTCTGCCATGTGCTGCCACATGCTCACCATGTGCTCTGTCCTACCTTACTGTTATTTGTCTTGTATTCTGCCTAGGAACAAACTATATTTAGCTTCTTCCACTCTGCACATGCTCAGTTGAGTTTGCAACTGTCAATGCAGCTGCTATTAGTCTGTAACTGTCAGGATGTTTTCTAGAATTAGCAACTGTTAGCTCCTCCCACTTGTTGATTGTACATTTTGTGTTTGACCTTCTATGCACCTAAAACCTTCTTCTTGTTCTTGTACCGCCTTCTTTTTAGCCCCTGTGTGGGTATAAAAGGTCCATGTTCCTTCTGTTCAGTGTGCTACTTCATACACTACCGAAGGGTGTTGTGTGAATACAGTTCCACCTCATGAGGTTTAATAAACGTTGTATTTTATATTCCAGTTTCCTTGCCAACTTCCTTCCTAATGGTCTGAGGACTTGTGCAGATAAGGGCAAACCCCTAGCACTGGTAGGCCTGGCTGAGGTCCACCACGACAAATTGGCGCCCAACCAGTGGGCCTAATCGGCGACACGGATGCCGAAGGAGTGGTCGAAACGAAGGATTGGAATCTCGCTACGGAGGTTCATTGCCTGAGGAGACCCGTGTCTTGACAAACCACCGCGTTTTTCCTCTCTTTCTGATCTGAACATCCAGGTGGTGCCGGTCCTTGACTGAGATCTCTTCTGTTGATTCGCCGTGCAGTGACAGTTTGGTCGATTTAAGAACTTGGCAGTTGGAATCTGGACACCAAGGGATTGGTAAGAGTTGTTATGCGACACTTGCTGTTGGTTTGATGCCAGTGATTGGTAAGATCGTTTATGCGACTTACTGTGGGTTTTGGAATTTGTATTCGCCAATTTGAGATCTGTAAGTGATTGATATATGAATTGCAATTTATATAGGCAGTTATTGAGGAGAATTTTCTCTGTTTTGAATTGATTTGAATGGCGTACCGTACAAGAGTACTTTAAGCGCTACTTTGGGTATAATACTGCATATTCTGCACTATTTTTGGCATGTCTGTTTCTAGCACACTTTGTAGGATGTGTTGCTTTTGTGGGGGTACCAGTTTGAGGCTTGATGAAGCACAACCGCCCCCCCGGAGGGGACGCCTAATAGGGACATGTATATTAAGTTTGGAATTTCTTCTATAATATACAGCACGTTATGGAATAAATATACTAGTAAGGATCCTGAGTTGCGTTGGCCTATGCATGGGTCATTTGATTTACAAAAGATTCAGTATGTGGAGCAATGTATTTTTAAGCAAAAGACTAGGCAAGATATGTTTGACTGTGTACAAATGGGGAGAAAGAAGTGCGTGAATGAATGAAGCGTGAACAAGCCTTGATTGAAAAAGAACAGCGAAAGAACATTCATGCAAAGGCCTTAGAAATGAAAAATGAAGAAATTAAAGAACTAAAAGAGAGGACAGGTAACTGGCCAATACGCTGTTCCGCGGCCCCTCTATCCTATCCTTAATAAACCGCAAGATGATTTCTTGTTATTAGATCGTTCTCCGCCTCCGTATATTTTTCCGTCTGCTCCTTGTGAGTCAGACCAGGAGAAAGCACGGGAAACTCGTTCTATGTTGTCCGCTGAGCGTGCGGCTGATCTTAGATCTGCTGCTCGTAAGCCGTTCGTAGTGTTGCCCCTGCTTCTGACCTTTTAGATGGAATGAAAGATTGGCTTGAAAGGGAGCAAATATATTTTACCAAGGTATTTGCCGCAGAAGTCCTTGAGCGGTTTAGGAAACATTCTGAGGAATTAGAGCCTGTTGATGTAGCAAATTACTGTAAGCAAATGCGTGATGGTCTTTTTGTTTTCTCTCAGGTGGCTGACTCAATCAGACGTTTGGTTAAACTGCGTGCTGGAGTAGTCCGTTTGCGAGAAGAGAAAAAGGCAGCAGAGGCAGCTGCACAAACATCTCATATCAGCGTGATACAGGCTTCTACTTCTGAAACAGATAAGAATGTAGTAGTTCATGTGAGACCTATGCGGGAAGCCGCACCTTTGTATGTTCCTCCTAGAGGCGAGGGAACAAATGATAATAAGGATTCCGTTGATGCAAAGGGTTATTTTGTTTATAATTAGGTTTACACTCCCTGGAATAGAGCTGATGTCATGGCTCTTAAAACTGCATTACCTGATCCGCAGAAGAATCCAGCAGCTTTTTATGAGGAAGTTGAGGGTGCTATTAGCTCTTGTACTGTGACTCTGCCTGATATTGACGGGCATATTAATCATCATTTGAAGCAGGGCAACACAGGAAGGCTGCTTCAGTTGTTACATCAAATGGAAAGAGTAAAAATACACCATATTTACTAACATATGGCACATTCCTGCTCTCTTTCTGCACTGGTGCATTCAGTGGAGCCTAGCGACAATGCAGGCACTCTTGCATCATGGTACAAGGGTGCCTGCATTGCAGACAGGTTGGTTTTTGTGCAGGAATGGACAATTTCCTGCACAAAAACTATCCTTGGAAGCATTATCCGCTACATAACTTTGCTTCAGAATGCAGCACACTTAGAAAAAAGAAAACACAATGTGAAATAAAGGTATTTTTTATTGTTGTCCCTGTATTGGGAAGGTGTAGCATTTTGACACATTTCCAGGCTTACCTGTCATGACAAATCTAGGAATGGGCCAAATTACATGTCTGGATGCGTGAGATTACTGACTCTCCACCCAGGTAACACCTTCCTGGTCCAGAGCAAGTCCATGCCTTGTGTTACTACAAGTTGACCAAGCAATGCAGGACCATGAAAGGTGGCCTTGCATGCGTTGGTAAATCTGACCTAAGGGTGTATTGCCCTTGTGTCACCCAGTGTGATGCAAGGGTCAACGCAATCCTATGATATAATTCGCCCCAGGTTCCCTCTGCATTACCACATATTTGGATGACCTTCTGCCCTCTCACCTGGCATTACAAATGCAGCCGCTGAGCCACTCTGTATGTGCTGCACCTTCATGAGCTCTCTCGGGCCCTCAAAGGATCTATTCACCTAACAACAACAAAGCCAGAAAATAACAGTGTTCATGATGGTCTCCACCACCACAGGACTGCCCAGTCCCGTACCTTTCTTCCTTAGTTATACTTTTTGCCATTTTCCAGGCATTTTGTGCACTCCCCATCAACATCATTGCTAGCCTAAAAAAACTGCACTCTGTGGCTCTACTTCTAAGTTTCTGTAGACCTTTTTGTGTATAACCCTGCATGTGCTATTACTGATTTCTTGTGTTAACAGGCCTGACCTAAAATTTTAGAATGTTTTATATATCATTATCTGTTTTGAATTTTGTTGCAATCAAGCTTTTTTGGTATGTCGTGTTGCCAGTAGTTTGGGTACCCTCCGGTAGTTGTTCCAGTGGCAGTTAACTAGCAATGTTGTAAAACATCCCAAACAGCATCCTTACAAAAGGAAATGTTGTTTTCTCCAATATGTACTAAAACAATTATTACCAAGTATTGGCAATGCCAATTGGTCATTCCTATTTACATACAATCCAGACTGAGTGGTATTGTCAGTGCTGGTTTACAGATAGGGCTCCCGGTTTTATGGTATTTTTCTTTTTTACATTTCCATCTGTATATATGCATATATATTTTTGGGCCATCTGAATGATATTTATTCACGTCTATTTAGTGTTTTGTGAAACAATAACTTCATATTTCCACATTTATGTACCAGCTAAACGTGTACTCATACTTTGATGCCTTTTAGTTTTAACACATTACACAGCCAAAATCAATAAAACAATACACCCACATGCAAAAATAACATAATATCACAAATTAATTTTGGGATATGTATTGATTTAAGTAAATTTAATTAAATTTTGTAACTCCCCATGCAGCCAATATGTACGGCTAGAGACCTGAAATTCATCAATCGCAGAATGGAGAGTCACTCAAAAGAGGCCACATTTTCTGTATCTTTCCACTTTTAAAAATTAACACAGATAGGAAACAAACAGTTTTCTGTCTGACTTTATCTGTAAAAATCAGTAAAAACGGAAAACAAGAAGGCTTATTTACAGGCCATCAAGATCGAAATTGTAGCCCCCTCCTTTCTGCTGCAGAATTTCCAGTGACCACTAGGTGGCACTGACAGGCAGCAAACAGGAAGCATGACTTTGATTGGAGCGCTGCGTTCGGCTCGGGAAGACAGACCAATCTGCAGACGGTGAAATCAAAAACCTCTTGAAGGCGGGTCAAGTTCAAGCGTCAAATCTTGAGCACGGAAGTATATGGAGACCACTGGAGCAGTCTGTAGTGAGACAGCAAAAAATAGGTTCCGTGCACATGATTTTGGATCGATTATAATGTTACATGTTTGGGGAGAGCGAAAAATGTTGTCCTCCTCGCTCTGCGTCCTCGTGAGCCCGCCCCGCCTCCCAGCTGAGCCGCCCTCCCACTCTGTACTTACAGCGCTCCCGTACCTGGAAGCGCTGTGATCCCCTCAGCGCTGCTTGCTGAGAGTTCGCTCCCCAGCCTCCCTGGCGACCTGGTATCGTTGTGCGACTTCTCTGCTGCATTACAATTACATTCTGCCTTTGCACTAGGCGCTGCTTCGCCTCGCTTCTGATCTAATTGATTTGCATTGTGTTGTGGTGGTTTGTTTGCACTGTGGCGCATTGACCGCTGCATCGCCTCGCTTCTGCTTCGAGTGTTTTGTTTTGCATAACTTGTTTGTGCTGCTGATCAGCCTTGCTCCCGCTGTTGTTGATTGAGCTTTGGTGCGCGTTTGCCCCTGGCGCTGTGTTCTGCCCTCCCCCCCCGCTGCCATTTTGTTTATTTTGGTGTTGTCCTCCTCGCTCTGCGTCCTCGTGAGCCCGCCCCGCCTCCCAGCTGAGCCGCCCTCGCCCCTCCCCCCTCCCACCATCCATATATGACAGGAACCCATGCGCGCAGCGTTCACGCGCAGCGATCGCACCCCTGTTGCGCCGAAGGTGCGCCAAAGGTAAGCCCGTCTACGTCCGTCCGCGCCTGGACCGCGCCCAGCGCCAGAGCCCCTGGTGCTCGTAATGTCCACCCCCCGCATTACCTACGATGCCACCACCATCCTAGCCCTTAACCCCGGCCGCTCCCCCAACTGCGTCCAAGCCGCTCCTGGACACACCCATGGACCTTTCTCATGCCACTCCTGCAAATTCATCGGCACCGTCACCAACTCCGCTACGATCACACCTCAGATTCCCGACCCCAACCACCTACAATGCATCTTGCTCAACACCCGATCGGTCCACAGGCACGCCATTGACCTATGGAATCTACTAGACACCATCTCTCCGGACGTCGCCTTCCTAACAGAAACATGGATGAACGCCTCCTCCGCCCCAGACATCACCATTGCCATCCCAGAAGACTATAAGATCATACGCAAGGACCGTACCGGCCACACAGGAGGAGGAATCGCTATCGTCCATAAAAAATCCATCCACATCTCAACCAGCTCTGACGTCAATCTCGCCAACTCTGAACACCTTCACTTCCAGATCCACATCGACCCCAAGACCACACTCAGAGGCACCCTCCTTTACAGGCCACCAGGACCCCGCGCACAATTTAGTGAGGACATCACGGACTTCATCACTCCACACGCGCTCCCCTCCAAAGATTACATCCTTCTGGGAGACCTCAATTTTCACCTTGAAAAGAACAACAACCGCAACTCCACCACCCTTTTGGACAACCTCGCCAACCTCGGACTTAAACAACTGGTCACTTCCCCCACCCACATAGCAGGTCACACTCTCGACCCTATCTTCACCTCCAGCAATCATGTCTCCTTCAGCCACACTACAGCTCTCCTCTGGACTGACCACAGCTGCGTTCACTTTACCTACAACAAGCCCAAACCCAACAACCACCCCCAACCAACTCTGCAAAGAAACTGGAACAAAATCACCATCGACCAGATCTCCTCATCGCTTCTTCTAAACCCCCCAGCCCACTCCTCAAACCCCGACCAAGCCGCCACCAACCTCACCCTATGGTTATCCAACAGCGCCGACATCCTAGCACCACTGAAAAAACGACAAAGCAAACTTGGCAGCAAGAAGGCCTCATGGTTCAACGATGATCTTAAGAAATCCAAGAAACTCTGCCGCTCCCTTGAGAAGGCCTGGAAAAAAGACCCAACCACCAGCACCAAGGATGCCTTCAAAAACGCCACCCGCAAACACCACCAACTGATCCGAAAGGCCAAGAAAACCGCCTTCAAGGACCGACTAGATAACAACGCCCACAACAGCAAGGAACTTTTCAACATCGTCAAGGAATTTACCAATCCCTCGGCCAACTCCAACGACATCACCCCCTCTCAAGCCCTCTGCGACTCCCTTTCTTCATTCTTCCACAACAAAATTGCAGACATCCACAACAGCTTCGACAACCAACCCGGAGACCAACCCACCCAACCATCTGCTGAACCTTCATCCCCCTCGAACATCCTTAATGACTGGAACCCAATCTCCACTGAGGACACCATCCGCCTGATGAACTCCATCCACTCAGGATCCCCCACAGACCCATGCCCCCACCACATCTTCAACAAAGCAGACTCCATCATAGCACCGCACCTCCGAGACGTCATCAACTGCTCCTTCAACTCCGCCACCTTCCCGGAAAGCTGGAAACACGCTGAACTCAGCGCCCTTCTGAAAAAACCCACAGCGGACCCCACCGAACTCAAAAATTACCGCCCCATCTCGCTCCTTCCTTTCTCGGCCAAAGTCATCGAGAAAGCTGTCAACAACCAGCTCGCCGCCTTCCTCGAAGCCAACAAATCCCTCGACTCCTCACAGTCCGGCTTCCGAGCAAAACACAGCACTGAGACCGCCCTCATCGCAGCAACAGACGACATTCGAACTCTACTGGACAATGGAGACACAGTCGCCCTCATCCTCCTCGACCTCTCTGCAGCCTTCGACACAGTCTGCCATAGCACCCTTCTACAGCGCCTCAGAAACATCGGAATCCAAGGAAAAGCACTAGAATGGATCACCTCGTTCCTCACCGGAAGAACCCAGAGAGTCCGCCTTGCACCTTTCAAGTCAGAGGCCACTGAAGTCATCTGCGGCGTACCACAAGGATCTTCACTCAGCCCCACCCTTTTCAACGTATACATGAGCCCCCTCGCGGCCATCGCCCGCCAACACAACCTCAACATCATCTCCTACGCGGATGACACTCAACTGATCCTATCACTCACCAATGACCCTAGCACCGCCAAAACTAACCTACACAAAGGAATGAAAGAAGTAGCCGAATGGATGAAACACAGCCGTCTTAAACTGAACTCAGATAAAACAGAAGTCCTCATCTTAGGTACCTCCCCCTCCGCATGGGACGACTCTTGGTGGCCAGAAGCCCTTGGAAAAGCACCCATCCCGACTCACCACGCACGGAACCTAGGCGTCATCCTGGATTCCTCACTTTCAATGAACAGACAAGTCAACGCCGTCTCCTCATCCTGCTTCAACATTCTTCGCATGCTCAAAAAAACATTTCGTTGGATCCCCACCGAAACTAGGAAAACGGTCACCCACGCTCTGGTCACGAGCCGACTGGACTATGGAAACACCCTCTACGCCGGTACTACCGCTAAACTCCAGAAAAAACTCCAACGAATCCCAAACGCCTCAGCCAGGCTCATATTAGACATCCCGCGTAAAGAACACATCTCTGGTCACCTGAAAAACCTCCACTGGCTTCCCGTCAATAAGAGGATCACTTTTCGGCTCCTAACCCACGCACACAAAGCACTCTACGAAATCGGACCAGAATGCCTCAACACACGACTGTCCTTCTACACCCCCTCCCGCCAGCTACGATCTTCCAACCAAGCCCTTGCCACTGTACCTCGCATCAACAAAACCACCATGGGAGGTAGATCCTTCTCCTACCTGGCAGCTAAAACCTGGAACTCACTTCCCACTTACCTTCGCCTTACCCAGAACCACCTAGCATTCAGAAAGCAACTTAAAACGTGGATATTTGACAAGTAATCCCCCACCCCTCCTTAAGCGCCTTGAGACCCTCTGGGTATGTAGTGCGCTATATAAATTCTCTGACTTGACTTGACTTGACTTGGGCAATTAGAAAGCATGTCCGCGTTTCTTTAGATTTTTTAATTTGTAATTTCAAACAAAATATTGGTGGATTCCGATTTAGTAAGAGAGAGTCATGCCATATTATCACCCAGTTTTACTTTGCACTGGGGAGGGAAGTTAACTGCATACTTGGCCTTCAATTCCAAGTGTGTACCAAAATAAAATGTGAACATCTGTAGTGAAATAAAACAGTGTGAACCAATGCAAAGTGCTTCGTCTGACACCGCAAATATATGTCATTCTTTAATGTAAGCGTGTTGTACATCTACATAATCGTATTATGGTTTCTGTTATCCAATCTCAATCGAATCCAATCACCATAATGAACTATGTACATCAATGGCCGAGATATATTTAAATACATACTTCTACTAGAATAAAATCATGCATTTAAACCATTCGCTATTTTGGCGCTATAACACCTGTAACAATAATATACAAATATTTTTTGTGCTTTTTTAATGCCTGTGTCTGCATTATAAAGACACGAACTCAGTTAAATAACGTCCTTAAATGTGCACGTTTCAGATCTCTAGTAATATTCCTCTCGAGCGCATTTCTTTCTTTAGAACACACTGAATAGTAAAATAATTGCATTCTGGCAGTTTGGATTGAAAAACTTTTCGTTTCATGCACTTTGGGTCTTATTTGTAAACAACTTGCACCGCCGGTGGGTCCCTTTATATGCGATAAAAAGAGACGCACCGGCATCGCATGGTCTTGTAAAGAAGCCACTTTGCCTATATAGCTGCTTACCTATACTAGATCGCTAGGTGGCACTGTTGTATAATAATTAAATGGCAGCGGGCTTTCCTTTTGTTGAATTACTGGGCAGATGTTCACTAAACTGTTTTCAGCCACAACTGTTATCACTCTGTAGGCATTCCCCTGGGAGTGAATACGACATTATGTCAAGCAAGCAAAACGACCGAACTACTTAGATATTCATTTTCTTATTATGAATATATAATTAGTAATGCTGAACAATGGCATAGCAAAAGTCCCTACTTAAAAAGATATGCTCTATGCGTACTATGACTCATACCAACTTCCACAAAGCAATACCATGACTGGGACGACTCGGAACTGAACAATTTGTTACAAAATTGAGGAAAAACAGAAAATATTCATTAAGTGAACTTTAATATTCGTGAAAAGTGAATTCATTGTAGTCTTCCATGGTCTTCCATGGTCTGAAATGTTAGTTAGAACTGAAAATTTTGTTCATTATAGTGTGGCTTTCAAGAAACAGTATCTGTTTTTCCTTCATATATAACATCAAACATTCTGCTAAAGGACTGGAGATGAGGCCTGTGAAATACTGCCATAGTGCTCAAGAATCAGGAGCCAGATGAATCATTCTTTCACTCAACGTAAAGCAGCAAGACAACTTGGTGCGTTCCTGCTCTCTGCGCTTGCGCACAATCTGCTGCCTAGCGCCAACGCAAGCACCCTTGCACTATGGATTATTTTTGTGCAGGAAGGGACAACTTCCCCCTCAAAAAGAATCCTCTGAGGCTTTTCCTTCTTTCTAAGTGCGCTGCGTGTAAAACATGAAATAATGAGGAGAAATAAGGCCATTTCTCCTCGTTTCATCTCCCCTGGGAAGATGTTGCATTTTGACGCATTCCAAGGTTTACTACTGCTGGTAAATCTGGGAATGCACCAAAATCCATTGGTGGATCCATGGAAACACCCAGGCTCCACGCACGGAACGCCTTCCCAGGGCAGAGTAATGCAAGGCAACGGCTTACTCCAGATTTACCATGCAACGCAGGGCCATGCAAGGTGGCCTTCCGTTGCCTGGTAGACCTAACTTAGGTATTGCGTTCCCCTCACAACGCCATGCGTGACGCAAGGGCAACTCAATAAACCAGACCCCTGATGTCTAACAATGCTTCTCACAGTACTATACTACTAGTAATTCCTTTATAAAACAGAACGTCAAAAAGTGTCAATGGTTTTTATGGGAATGGCATACCGGAGTCTTGTAGAAGCAAGCATTGGCAAAGCCAACATGTCTGGCATTGGTACGCTTGTAGTGTTTTTCATTTTTCGGTTGCAAACATGCAATTTGTAACTAATAATTTTACACCTAAAATGCGATTAATAAGCTGTATCACTTTCCTCTAGAAGAACTTTACCTGTGCACATTCCCACTCCAAGATCATATGCACCCCAGTTCTTTTCAAACCCACCAACAAGCTGCTAAATTTGTGAAGCTTGCCATGGACCAAATACCTGCTGAAAATTGACATTTTAACGTTAGGCCATTGTGGCCCTTGCAGTGGATAATTTGCGTCAGTGGGTACCATCCGCACTTATTTCTGGGGACTGGGACTCTTTGCCATCATCTGCACTATCCTGGTCCAGATCTGTTATTTAAGTAACACAAGAGCTTCCCAATATGTTCTATAGGAGCCTGGGTATATATGATTATTGAAGAATAGTGGTTCACTAGGGATTCATTTCAAAACACATCATTATTTGCCGAGCATCTCATATTTCACCAAGCAATGCCAAACTATGGCCATAAATAACATGTCTACAGTTCTCAATTACTAATTGCATTTAAATGGCATTTTTACCTTGTACATTTAGAACAGCAGGCAGGTTCTTGGTGTTCCCAGTGCCCACACACGACAAATACAAATGAAAGTGACTAAGAATCTGCATATACAAGAAAACAAATGACCAAAAACACGTTTTGGTGCTTGGTATTATAATCCATCTGTTTCCACAACAACTCTTTCTTGTAATGTAAAAGAGCTTCAGCCTGATGGGGTATTGATGACGTTTTGACTTTATCGGCAATTATAAGGTCTTCATCAGGACTGAAATAATCATGGGACAAACAATGACACAGTAGATTGTCCCTTACATTATGCACATCACCATAAAATTAAAAGCAGTGCAGGGGTTCCATACACAAATGTAAGCTGAAGCACTGCTCAAGTTTTTAAGCCATGATTGCCACTGGGTTAGTCAGAATCCAACACCTCAGACTGAGGTATAGGCTTGGTATTATTAAAGACAGCAGCAAAAGTGGTGGTTGATATGAATATAAGGAGCATACATAAGGCATCTCATCTCCTTGAACAACAGTATATATTTAGCAGAATATTCCAAAAAATGGTTTCTCAAGTGAAGGACCAAAGAAATTTAAGCGCAACTGCCACTGAGACAGCTGACATAATTTGTCACAAAACTGATGAAAAATAGAAATTAATCAATTGGTCAGTTGTATTATTCAATGATAATTAATTCATTGTAGCCATCCGCGGTCTGAAAGTTTATTTTAAGAACTGAAGATATAGTTCAATAGAAATGTAGTGCAACCCAAAACAAAGTTAAAAGCAGTAGCATCCAACATTACTTCGTCCTCAGGAATCGGAGTGTAAAGCACTTCAGTGCTGTGACAGGCAGAAAGGTTCTTTGTCGCGTGGAGAACCAACACTTGTTTGAGGTAGCAGTCAAAAGGTGATACCAGAGGAAAGAACAGCCTGCAATGAAGCTGTCCCCGCCAGGCAAGCATGGACTAACATTCCAGATTTTAAGAGAGAAAACAACAGATTCATCATTATTTTATTTCTAACAGGCATAGAATTAGAAGGGCTGCCACAGTTGTGATCTTTCACCATTTCAGTGTGTTGGCAGCACTTCTCCTGAGTCAATGAACCTCTTTTTTTTTTTTTTGATAAAAATAGTACATAAATGGACGAATTTCAACAATTATTACATACATGATAAGAATTTGATAAATATTTGATATATTTACATACATTTTTAATTACATCTTGTTAGCGGGAGCGAGAAAAATAAATAGATAAATAGGGTTAGAAATCAGTTTCAATTAATTGGAGACGAACAAAAATTTTATCCATTTCTATCTGTTCTCCAATTAGTTACAGGAGCCCATAAGCGTATACCCTCCTTACGCTGCCTCATGCCTTTATATTCATTGAGGCAGGATTCTATGTTATGAATTCCTAGAAATCTCGAGAGCCACATCTGAAAGGATGGGGGGTTCGTATCTTTCCATGCCGCAGAAATTAAGATTACAGCAACAGATAAAAATATTAGATCTCTTTCAGCCTCGCCTAAACCCAACTTAGAGTCTGTACCCAGTAAAATTAAGGTAGGGGATAGGTCGATGGACTGACCTAGCAGCCCCTCCATAAATTTAATTATTTCTTTTTTAACATTTTCCAACTGTTTACATGAAGAAAACATATGTACAATGTCTGCCTGGCTTTCATTACATCTGGGACAATTATCATTTTCGCTTAGACCCCAGGCAAATATCTTCACGGGTGTATGGTAAAGATTAAAAATAGTCTTGTAGTGTTGTGCGCGAAGGTTTGATGCCCGGAATTTTTTTTTATTCAATACGAGAGCAAGATCCAGATCAACATCAGAATCTCCTAATTTTGTCGCCCAGTTAGACTCAACCTTCTCAATATCATCCGGGATTTGGTCCAATAAGCAATTATATAAAATCTTAATCTTCCTACAACCTCTATTTAGTAACTCAATCAGTGGAAAATCTGCTGTATGTGAAATCTGTGGCTTGACTGCCTTAATTGCCCTGGTAACTTGAGCCTCTCCACGACGTACCCACGGACCCTTCAGCTGCCACGCCTGCAAGTTCACCTGCATCCGGACCTGCCTCGCACCAGCACCCACCAAGCCGAACACCAGCAGTACCCACCTCAAGTGCATCCTGCTCAACACCCGCTCCATCCACAGACATGCCATCGAACTCTGGAACCTCCTCGACACCACAGCTCCAGACGTTGCCTTCCTCACGGAGACCTGGATGAACGCCTCTTCAGCTCCCGACATCGCCATCGCCATCCCAGAGGGCTACAAGATCGTCCGGAGGGACCGAAACGCCAACCAGATGGGAGGAGGCATCGCCATCATCCACAGGAGCACCATCCGTCTCACGACCAGCACCGACAACTCCCTGACCACCGCCGAACACCTGCATTTCCAGATCCACACCAACCCGAACACCACCCTCAGAGGCACCCTGATCTACCGACCCCCTGGACCACGCACACAATTCAGCGAGGACATCGCCGACTTCGTCAGCCCACATGCCCTCCCCTCCGCTGACTACATCCTCCTGGGAGACCTCAACTTCCATCTGGAGAACAACAACGACCGCAACACCAGCACCCTGCTCGACAACCTCACCAACCTGGGACTCAAGCAACTGGTGTCCACCCCCACCCACCTCGCCGGACACACACTCGACGCTGTCTTCTCATCCAGCAAGGACATCAACTTCAGCCACACCACAGAGCTTCAATGGACGGACCACAGCTGCGTCCACTTCACCTTCAAGAAAACAACGACCCACCACCACCAGCAACAGACCGCCCGCAGAAGCTGGAACAAGATCACAGCAGACCAGCTCGCCACCTCCCTGAGCCAGCACCCTCCTGCCAGCTCAGCGAACCCCAGCCAGGCCGCCGACAACCTCACGAAGTGGATCAGCAACTGCGCGGACGAACTCGCCCCACTGAGGACCCCGCCCAGCAGACCCGGCAGCAAGAAAGCCCCATGGTTCACCGACGAACTCAAGAGCTCCAAGAAGAACTGCCGAGCCCTCGAGAAAGTCTGGAGAAGGGAACCGACACCGGACAACAGGACCTCCTTCAAACTTGCCACCCGGAAACACCACCAGCTGATCCGCGCCGCCAAGAAAACAGCATTCAAGGACCGGTTGGACAACAACGCACACAACTGCAAGGAACTCTTCAACATCGTCAAAGAGCTTTCCAACCCCAGCGCAGGAAACAACGACATCACCCCATCACAAGACCTCTGCAACTCCCTGGCTTCATACTTCCACAACAAGATCGCGGACATACACAACAGCTTCAACAACCAACCAACGCACACCATGACCGAACAACCACCCCCCACCACCACCCTCCGCGCCTGGACCCCGATCAGCACCGAAGACACCATCCGCACGATGAACTCCATCCACTCCGGATCACCGACCGACCCCTGCCCTCACCACGTCTTCAACAAAGCCGACGCTGTCATCGCACCCCACCTGCGAGACATCATCAACACATCCCTCGACACCACCATCTTCCCCGAGAGCTGGAAACACGCCGAACTCAGCGCCCTACTCAAGAAACCAACAGCGGACCCCACCGACCTCAAGAATTACCGCCCCATCTCGCTCCTCCCGTTTCCAGCCAAAGTCATCGAGAAGACCGTCAACAAGCAGATGGCCGCTTTCCTCGAGACGAACGGATCCCTCGACCCCTCACAGTCCGGCTTCCGAGCCAACCACAGCACCGAGACCGCCCTCATCGCCGCCACCGACGACATCCGAGCCCTGATGGACAATGGAGAAACAGCGGCCCTCATCCTCCTAGACCTCTCCGCGGCATTCGACACGGTCTGCCACCGCACCCTAGTACGGCGCCTCAGCAACGTCGGAATCCAGGACAAGGCGCTGGAGTGGATCACCTCCTTCCTCGACGGGAGAACACAGAGAGTCCGCCTACCACCATACAAGTCAGAGGCCACCGAAGTCATCTGCGGCGTCCCCCAAGGATCATCTCTGAGCCCCACCCTCTTCAACGTCTACATGAGCCCCCTCGCGGCCATCGTACGCAAACACAACCTCAGCATAATCTCCTACGCCGACGACACCCAGCTGATCCTCTCCCTGACCAACGACCCCGCCGCCGCCAGAGCCAACCTGCACGAAGGGATGAAAGAGGTAGCCGAGTGGATGACGACCAGCCGCCTGAAACTGAACTCGGACAAGACGGAGGTCCTCATCCTGGGCTCCTCTCCCTCCGCCTGGGACGACTCCTGGTGGCCTCCCGCCCTGGGCACCGCACCCAAACCGACAGACCATGCACGCAACCTGGGCTTCATCCTGGACTCCTCCCTCTCCATGACCAGGCAAGTCAACAACGTCTCCTCGGCATGCTTCAACATCCTACGCATGCTACGGAAGATCTTCTGGTGGATCCCCACCGAGACCAGGAAGACCGTCACCCAGGCCCTCGTCACCAGCCGACTGGACTACGGCAACGCCCTCTACGCCGGGACCACCGCCAAGCTCCAGAAGAGACTCCAGCGGATCCAGAACGCCTCAGCCAGACTCATCCTCGACATCCCACGAACCAGCCACATCTCCGGACATCTGCGAGACCTTCACTGGCTCCCCGTCAACAAAAGAATCACCTTCCGCCTCCTCACCCACGCACACAAAGCCCTACACGACCAAGGCCCGAGCTACCTCAACAGCCGAGTCAACTTCTACGCTCCCAAACGCCACCTCCGATCAGCCAACCACGCCCTCGCCGCCGTCCCCCGCATCCGAAGAGCGACTACAGGAGGAAGGTCCTTCTCCCACCTGGCCGCCAAGACCTGGAACTCCCTCCCGACCGACCTGCGCCTGACCCAAGACCACCTCTCCTTCAGGAAGAAGCTGAAGACCTGGCTGTTCGAGCAGTAGCGGCTCCCCCCCCCCCAGCGCCTTGAGACCCCACGGGTATGTAGCGCGCTTTATAAGTGTCACTGATTGATTGATTGATTGACCATAAACCAACCATTGACTGTCTGGAATACCAAATCTTTCCTGCAGCATTTGGAACCCCAGAATTTCACCTTCTTCCATTAAATCTCCCAAGGTTCTAAGCCCCAGCATTTTCCACATCAGCAAATTATTATCATTTTTTAGTTGAGGAAAGAGAGATGAGTTATACAGTTGCAGATAGGAATAGATTTTCGGGATATTAAACATTTTCATAATTGCTTTCCAAACCATCCATGCGCCAATCAGTGTCTTCAATCTTGTTTTTTTATAAAAGCTTCGTTCCAATTCACACTGAAATACATTTATAGTCTTTTCACCCAATAGCATCCTATATATCTGGGGCGGACATTGTTGATCTACAAACCCAGGTGTTATATCAGGTACAGATGTAGATTGAAATAGAGTAGTCATTTGGGTTAGCAAGCAGGCCCAATGATATAACTTTAAATTCGGCAATCCCATCCCACCCCTTTCTCTAGGCAGTGCCATTAAGTTTGTAGATCGCCTTACCCTGCCATATTGCCATACGAATCTGATAAACATAGATTCAAGTTGTTTCATGATCCTGTCCTCTATTGCTAAAGGGATGGCCCGAAATAAGTAGAGAACTCTAGGGAACATAGACATTTTAACTGCATTTACCCTTCCTATTAATGAGAGGTGTAGCACATCTATTCTTTTTAATTCCTTCTCAATATCCTTAATAAGTGGCAGATAATTCTCACTTACAATTTTCTCAACATTGGCATTGATTTTTACCCCTAAATATATGGCAGAGTCGACGAATCTATAGTCAGTTTTGGCTATATTTTTAGAACAAATAACCTGCGTTTTTGTTTAATTTAGAAGATAGCCTGACTCTTCCCCAAACAATTTAGCCATCTGAATTAGAATAGGAAGAGTTTGTTGTGGATTATTTGTTAGCACTGCAAGATCGTCAGCGTAGGCCAGTATTTTACTTGAATAGCCATTGCATATCACTGGAGCTATCTCTGGGCAGTCAAGAATACACTGTATAAGGGGGTCAATATACAGCGCGAATAGGATAGGGGAACAGGGACAGCCTTGCCGAGTCCCTCTTTTTATATGTATAACCCCTGATTTCTCGCCCATTGCTGTTACCTTAGCTGTTGGTTCTACATACATGGCTTTAAGGGCCCCTATAATATTGGGACCAAATCCCCTCACCTCTAAAATAGCCCAGAGAAAGCTCCAGTCCACACGATCAAACGCCTTCTCTGCGTCGAGCAGGATCATAGCGACATCCCCCCCCACGGCAACCTGGGCATCAAACAAAGATATTGCCCTACATGTATGATCCGTTGTACCCCGACCGGGGACAAACTCATGCTGCCATGGGGATACTAGACCGCCAATGACCCTGCCCAACCTCTTTGCCAAAATTTTAGAATAAAGCTTAGTATCGGAATTTATTAGTGAAATGGGTCAGTAGGACCCCGCCTTTTCCGCTGGTTTCCCCTTTTTATGGAAGATTGCTATATTTGTTTCTTTCCAAGAGGAGGGTGTTAATCCTGTACACATAACCCCATTAAACAAATCTACCAGAAGCGGAGTGATTTCGGTTTCTATTGTTTTATAGACTTCTAAAGGTATCCCATCGGGGCCTGAAGCTTTACCTGAGGCCAATTCCCGCAATGCAACTGTTACTTCTAGTAATGAAATTTCTTCTTCCAATTTTTTTTAACTGAGTCTTCTAAAAGTGGGCCCCGATCTCGTATTCCTTCCCCTGGTTTCTTAGTAGGTTCTTCCTGCTCATACAACTGCTGATAAAATTTCTCGAATACTCTTAAAATGTCCTTACTTTCTGTATACCTGATCTCATCCTCTTCTATACATACAATAGTGTTTCTTGTTTTTTCCTGCCTTAACCTGAGGGCAAGTGCTCTCCCTGCCTGCTCACCGGTCTCATATCTTTTAACCCTATTCGATTGGTATTCTCCTGTGACTTTCATAGTTACTTCTCTCTGGAGTGCGGCTTTGATTGTAAGTAAAGCTTCCTGACTTGCAGTAGTTTTAACCCCTTTGATTATATCAGTCATATGTTGCTCTTCTACTTTCACTAACTCTTTCATTAAGCCCTCAATCTTCTTTCTATCTTCCTTTCTTAATCTAGCTGAACAGCTAATAGTTTCACCCCTCAATGCTGCCTTAAAAGTTTCCCAGACTGTGTTTCTAGACGCACTGTACCTATTTGCTGCAAAAAATTGTGGGACCCAATTTTTCAGATGATCTATAAATCTTTTATCACTAAGGAGCTTTTTCTCAAAGGACCAGGAATTGCTTTTTCTTTCCCTCTGACCTATACTATATGAAAGAATTAATGGGTTATGGTCAGACACCACTTTAGGACGTTTAAGTATGTCAACTTTCGATAACTCAGAGGACGAGATCAGGAAGTAATCTAATTTCGTGTATTTTTGGGCAGGATTAGAAAAGTATGTGTATCCAAAACCCAAGGGGTTTTTGGCCCCCCATACGTCGATCATCCCATGAGAGCTCAGAAGAGATCGAATAGATTGAGAGACCTTGGGTTTTCGACCTGCATATGGATCAGATCCGACCCAATCAGCCGATATATTAAAATCCCCCGTTATTATCAACGGTGTAGGCCAACCCACAAGTTCAGTTTCTAAAAAGTCGAATATGTCAGGCTCATCTTGATTGGAGCCGTACACTACACATAACGAGGAACCGAGGTCTAAGTCAGCAATTACCCATCTCCCATTGCTATCCGCCTTCACTTTCCTTGCTTTACCTAGAGAACCACAAATTAATATAGCTACACCTCTGATTGTAGACGTCTGTGTAGAGCAAGCTATTAACTCAAAGCCACCCTGTGAAAGTAGATTACGTTTTGACCATGGGAGATGGGTTTCTTGTATACAGATAATATCAATCCTTTCATGCCTTACTAAGAATGCCAGTCTCTGCCTCTTCCTCCAGTCATTCAGTCCTCCCGCATTAATAGTGCATATTCTAATGCTTGCCATTTAATTGTTTATATATCTCATCACTCAGATCACTAATCATGTTATTGTCCTTCTCAACGAATCTTTGTCCAAAATTGTACCACCTTCCTTTTTTCTCGTTTTTCCACCCTTCCACCAACCAATCCCGCCCCTCGACCCTCCCTCCCCCTCTCCCCCATCCAAGGATCCCACCCCCCCACCCACCGCCACCACTAGAGGTTACCTGGTCCAGGAGGATCCAGGGACGTGACATCCGTCTAGACCGCTCCAGCATCCCCGCCGAGCATCCCCCCGAAAACAAAAAAAAAAAAAAGAAATATGAAGGTATATATTTAAATGCCTAGGTAAAAGAAGAATTTGCTGAACGCTATGCCATTAGTACTGTTCAAACATCTTAAAGAAGCCTCTCTATCAACATAAGATCTAAAATATTCCTTGCGGCATTGTCTTGTAAACATTCTATAATCAAGGAGTCTTTCATGGCGCAGAAATATAGTAGAATAGGGAAAGGAAAGCAGACACAAAAATAGAAACAATATATTCTATCAGCTTTGCCCAGCGAGTTATAAGCCTACCATAGCCTACAAAGAAAAAAAGAAAAAAAAGAAAAAGTGAAGCATAGTATTGAAAAATAGGTAAGGTAAAGCTCAGACATATATTATCACTTTATCGAATGCCTTGAGCATGGATCGTTCTAGTCTCCACTCCTATGCTTTACTTGTGTCTTGAGATCTTGTCCAGATAGTTTTTAGCTTGACTCCCAGAGGCAAAGCTATGAATATGGCCTTGATAAACAATCTTTAGTCTTGCCGGATTCTGAAGAACCACTAATGCTCCTAATTTTTGGAAGGGGTCAAACAGTTGCTTCAGCCGACATCTCCTCTCAACAGTTGCATGAGCAAAGTCTGGCCTGGTAAAAAAGGTTGCCCCTTCAAATGTTCTCTTGTTCGTGGGTCGAGCTAAATCATAGACAGCCTGTCGAAGCAGGAGATTTCCAAAGGATAAAATCATTGCTCTTGGATGTTGATGAGGTGATGCTTTATAAGTTTTGATCGTTAGGGGAAACCTATAAGCCCGGTAAACCTCTTTCTCCCAGTCCCAGGATTGGAGTTCCGGAAAAGAACTTTTGAGGAGGGCAATCATATATTTCCTCGCATCATCTTTTTCCACCCCTTCGGGTATACCAAGGAAGCGGAGATTGCTCCGTCGTTGCCAATTTTCCTGCACCTCGAGTTTCCACATAATATCCTTGATGGCCTCCTCCTGTTCCTCATATTTGGCCTGGAGTGATGTGACATTTTCCTCATGCTGCTCCGTCCTCTCCTCCACTATTGCCATCCAATCTACAATCTCTGCACAAGTTCTGTCCACCTTCCTCACACCCCCTTGAACTTCCTTTAATGCAATGCAGGATCTCCGGCTGTCTGCTTTGGCTTCAGCTTGAAAACTTCTGATGGACCCCAAGATGTCTGCCAGGGCGGGCTCTCTACCCTGCTTCCCTTGCACATCCTCTGCATCAAAGTTGGCTTTAGTGATGGTCTGATTCCCCCCAGACAGGTCAGCAGGGTTTGAGTGCACGAAGAGAGGTAAGGTTCCAGCATAGTCCCGTTTTGATTCTGGGATGGTTTCTTTTCCAGAGGAGCCTGGTTCTTTACTGTGGCGCATATTTTCCTTTTTCTTCTTAAGAAGTTTTTTATGAGATGCGAGTTGTTCCTGCTGCTCTGAATTCCAGCTTTTATACTGATTTCCACCCTCCTCTTCCTCTTCATTGGATAAGGAGATGCTCTGGTCTGATACGACAGAATCATCGGTAAGGGAGTAGTAAGGATCGGTATTATCTAATATGTTCATCGGCCCACCTTGCAGCTTCCCCCCCCACCGCCTCCGCCTCGGATAGCTGCCGAGGAATAGCCCCTTCAGCCCTTGAGGATGTGTCTAGAGGAGGCATGAATGTCTGGATGCCGGACGGCAAAGGTATAGCCAGTATAGCTGGGCATGAGGGTACAGTGTTATTAACTCCCTGTGAGGTTGCTGTAAGTTGTTTTGTTGTGTTAATTGCTGTCCCTTTGGTCAGTTGTCCCATTCTAGCTGCATCCACTTCACCACTTACTGCCTTGGGACTGACACTGATTACAGGCTGTCAGATAGGCTTTTTCAGTGGCAATGTGATAGAGGATGAAGATCTCTCCATGAGGGATCCGACTGCTTTATTATCTTTTTCAAAGATTTTATCTGTGCCTGTACCGTCTTTTATAATCAAGGCATCTGTTTTTCCACTGCTCAAAAGGCATCGATATAAAAATCAGCTGGGTGGCAGGGTTCACGCTGACAGGGCTACCAGTGCTGAATAATTTTATTAACTCGGACCCTTGGCCCCCCTTACCCGACATATCCGATGTCAGCTCCGATGTTAGCTCAGAGGCAACGCGGGATCTGGGTTTATTACATCTTACTTGCTCTGCAGTGCTTTCGCCGTCTCTCTCGTGCAGGCTGTTCTGTCTGTTCTGCCAGAGCCGATAGCAGCGCACCAGACCCGCCGGTATCGTTCTTGACCTGCACGCTCTTCTACTTCTGTAGCTACGGTAAGAGCCGTGAGAGCCATTACTCAGCTTGAAATCATTCAATCTTCCGCAGGGCACACCTGTGCGGGGCTTACGCAGGCCGGCCAGCGTCCATGGAGCAGGAGCACGATCCCGGTTGTCACGGCAGCGAGAGCTGTAATCAAGTGTTATGGTGCAGGTAAGAGTTACAGATGCCTTTGCTTTCCGTTTAGGTCCCCGCATGTTTTCCAGGCTGTAAGCGCTCCTCAGAGATTAAATTTTAGTGCTGGTTTTACCCGGTGAATGTTTGGATGAGTTTCGTTTTTCAGGGATGCTCGGCGGAGCATCACTGCCGTGCGACTAGCCGGACGCCATCAATGAACCTCAATGTAAAATAAAAGTAGGACTGTTTCTCTCTCTGGCCTCCTGGCTGGGCAGCAGCATGCAGGTCTGGTCAGAGGCTTCCGGGAGTAGAAGCACTGCAGCTGCAGGTAAGCCCTGGCTTCCACCAGCTTATCCCACCATGGCACCGCCTCAAGAATGTTTTGGAGATCAGCACTTTTACAAATTAGAAGACTTGCCTTGTGCCAAAAAGTTCAACAGTCTCGAAAGGATTGCTAATATCTTGGATTTAATAGGCTGTGAGATTTTATGGGACACTTCCCCCTTTCAGGAGCTTATGGTACAGTGACCTTTATTCCCGGCAATTGTGTTAAACCTGCAGGGATTGATGTCAGATTCTCCATGTTCCCATTTGTGACTATTCCTGGAAGCAGACAATGGAGCAACTTCAAGTATATCCTAATATTTGACTATAATAATCTATATCGTGCCTGGAGCTAGTTAAATAGCAGAAAATACCCACATCAAACAGTTGTGCTATTTATCGCATGCCCTTATAATCCCAACATGTCTACTGTGGAGTGGTGTGGCTCACTGGTTAGAGGCAGCAGACCTGTAAGCAGAGAACGGCCCGGGACCAGGGTTCAATTCCCGATGTGGCAGGGTCGTGAACAGGGTCAAATGGACTCGAAAATTCTCGCTCGGTGCCTACTCTAACCAGGGAACACACTCGGCAACTCTGGGCATTAAGCTTGCCTCATCTCTACAACGGCCCCCCACAGACGCCACAGACGCCGGGGATGCCTGGTTTCTCCTTGGACATACCCAGAAAGGGACCATCTCACAGGGAAAACCAGGACGGGTTCCCCAGCGGTCTTCAGCGCCAGGATACTCCTTGGAGTCACAGTGCGCTTTACGAGTACACCCACATTTACATTTACATTTTACTTTCAATTAAATAGTGTTGCACTGCAAGGCAGATCATTGAGCCATCCATGAGTAGATGTGAATAGGTGGACCTCCTTCCCGTCTCTCCCAGCCCAGGATAATAGGTGAAAACACTGACAAAGTGCCATTTTCTGTGGTTCCGTGCAGTTCTCGCTCCCAAATGTGTACTGAAATTAACCGGCCAACCTTCTAACCAAAGAAAATATATAAAATTCAACAACCATGGTTCCTCCATTAGGTTGGTCACGTTTGAATATCGCAAGTTCTAGTCTTCTTTTACAAAAAAATATTTTTATTGAAAAGTTGTTCAGTGTAAATCAGGCATAGTTTGTTTACCACTTGCATTATAGGCATCATAGAAAAACAAGTTATGGTACATTCAGTATGACCATTAGGATAAATTGAGGAGTTAATTGCATATACATTAGAAATCAGTACATGAGGACAAAAGCTCATCAGTGACCAAGGGCCAGCTGCCTAGGTGCCATTCATCCTTTTGTTGGTGAGGCTCACTAGCCCCTGTAATTGTGCCAGCTGTCTCTAGCTTTCTCCCATTTCTTTGGGCAGCACTGACTCTGGAATATCAGGGGTTCAGCCCTTTAAAACAATCTAGATCAGTTTCCTAGTCTGCAATTCGCGGTGACCCTCTTGCCCCCCAGGCCTGTGCTATGTTTCTCTTAGCTATACCAAGACCAGTGCAGGCCATACATTTTGAAATTTGTGCCACTTCTTGTCGCCTAATATACACAGAATGTGCCATCTAGACACCAGTGGCACATTGAGTCCATTGACCCGGGTCATAATTTCACCACTCCCTTCCAGTAGTATTGAATTTCTGCACATTCCCAGAGTATGTGAAAAAAAGAACCCTCCATACCAAAAGCTCTGGCACAGAAGGCATTGAATCGGGCACCTATAGCCATGTCTCTGGGGCTCTGTATTGCCTCAACCCAACCCCCCTCCTTGATAAGACCAATGTCTCCCTTCCACGCTACCCACACCTTATGTAGAGGGTCAAGAAATTTAACCATTCATTTCTTGTAGGTCAAAAATTTCTAGTCTTGATTTGGCTTCACATAAAAAAATTCAACTAAGACACCCATTTTTTACATTCACGTATGGACCCGGGGGAAATGGAACCGAATATGTGAAGAATGTGTACAGTGTTGAATGTCTTTACAAGTGTGATTCTGTTGAGTTCAGACTAGTCATAGTCCAAAAGGTGATAGGAACACTCACTTCACTGGGCATAGCGCTACAAGATAGACAAACAGCCAAGATTTGCCCCCACAATTGCAGGTGCCAACAAAGAGGACATTTGTAATTATTTGTAAGAAAATCAATAGACAAGTTACTACAGTCAACACGATCAGTTTCTCTTTGCTTCTCATAAGATACAACAAAGTCAGCCCATAGGCTCACTTGGGTGATGGGCTTGACTCACTTGAACCTGGCACCAACACTGGATTGTTTATGTTCATTATCCAAGGATTGTGGTCTATTTCCATTCAAATCCCCGATGCATTTTGAGCCTCAGCTCTACATCGGTGGCTGGTAAGGCTAATTATGGTGGCAGTGGTACAATGTATTCCTTGCTCTAGTGGAGTTCATCGTCTCTCTTTAAAATTAAAGTTTGGTAACGACTTTCAAGGAACTGGACTAAAATGTCCCAGTCACAAATGCATTACTTAACTGAGGTGACCAGACCACTGATGAGCCTCCAGGTCTAATTTGTTTTGACACAATTTAGAGGTTTTACTCATTGGGGAAACCTGTCTGGAGGTACAGAACAAATTGGTAAAATATTTGTAACAAAACATTAAATTAACAGCAACAAAAAACGTGCAGGTGTGCAACTGAAGGAAGCATCTTTATTTTTACTCTGTTTCTCTTCCTCATCACCTTCCGCAAGGTTTAAGACCTGAAATCCGCTGATCTAACAAAAGGTTGGTCAAGGGTTCCATAAAGAGGCCCACTGGGGAATGATATCACAATAGTTCTCAGAACACAAGCAGGCATCATAAAACAAAGGAACATTCTGGAATGGCTATTGTTGGTGATTGTTTGAGAAATAAGAACATGTAATGAAAGTGTTTTTCCTCTACACTGTATGGCCCCATTAAAGACACTTGATTTTTCTCTGATTGATGTCAGTTGGGATGGGCAAGGGGGGATATCAGGTACACAGCATTAATTAGGCGTATATCCTCAAAGTAGAAATGGTGAAGAGTAAAGTCTTTGGGGGGTTGTAATGTCATTGGGTCAATTTACTCTGCCTCACTTTATCTCCTACCACTACACCTCAGATTAATTTACCTGGTCCTCCGATGGATCTTGAATCATGCCAAGAGGGGTCAAATATAGGAGATCCAATCCAGTTATCCATTGAGGACCAGGAATTGGGTAACTGACCCGCAAACTTGTAATTAGATTCCTATATATAACTCTCAAAACTAAACTATACAAGTACAGGCTTATTACAGCTAGACCAACGGGCACATGCATCAAAGGAAATTGCATTCGCAAATGGTGCGAATTGCAAAATTCGTCCGTTTGCTAATGCAATTCCCATTTTTGGGATGCATTAACATTTTTGTAATTTTCGCAATTTAAGAAATCGCAAAATTGCAATTTCTTAAACTGCGCGATTGCATTTAAGGAATCTCAAATTGAGATTCCTTAAATGCAATGCATCAAACTCTAAAAATTTGCGAATTCGCAAATAAGGGGAGCAAATTACCATGAAGTTGACCTTCATGGTAATTTGCGAAAACTTTGAAAAATGCACTAAAGTGCATTTTTCAAAGTTCCATTTTACACACACACTTGCCCTTGGGGCATGTGAGTGTGCAAAATGTACTTCTAAGCAGATTTCAGTGGTACAACAGGGTGTCCTTTTGGACACCCCTGCACCCTTGAAATTGCATTCTTAATTTGCGAATTTCTAATGGTGAATTGCAAATTAAGAATGTCTTTCCATTCATTCCTATGGGCCTCTAGGCCCATAGGAATGGATGGGGAGGTATTCCTTAATTGAGATTCTCAATTAGAGAATCGCAATTAAGGAATTTTAAGAAATCGCTATTTTTATAGCGATTTCTTGATGCATTGCGGTTTGCAATTCCTTAATTGTGATTCCTTATTTTTCGCAAATAAGGAATCGCAAAATGCAATATTGATGCATTTGCCCGCAAATCTCTTGAAGAAATTCAGCTAAACTAGAATCATGTAGACCAATAATTCTGTTAGAGCTGTGCAGAATAGTAACATTAGGATCAAATGTCTAGAGATAGCTCTAGTTAAATTCCCATCCGTCATTAATACTCAATTGGAATGCACAATCAATAATTTGAGATGAATCATGGAGAGACAGAAACAGGATCTAGTTAAAGTGAGATTTTTATCAGAAAATTAAGAAGAGTGAATATCTCAATATCACGCTTTACATTTAGAAGTGCATAATAATCAAGTTAATCTCTTGAGGGCCACCAACTACCAAAGCTCTGGAAGAGATCAGAAAGGACATGAACCATAGCAGCTCAAAATTTCTCCTCCATGAGTAGAGAAGTCTGGAAATAGTGTAAACTGTGTATGCGTCAGCCACAGTAAGTCCACAAGGAAAAGAATGATGTGTCTCTCAGTCTGCAAAAGAGCAAGAAGTTCTGTTGCTCCTCCAAGTCATTTTCTGTCACTCCTGTATATAATGTATTTTCTCAAGTTCTGGGGTCACACCTCCTGGATCACCTCGTCTGTTCAGACGACTCAGTCTATTGGTCAGTTCGTATACGGTGATAGTCATTTAACAAAAGGAAAAGACACATTTTATAGCAAAAAGGTGGTGATCATCACGTAAGCTGTCAAACCATCCAGTCAGTATTTATAACTTCCAAATAGTAGTTTCTTTGCAAAACCACATGAGTGAGTTCAAGAAGACAGTTTCTCATAGCCGATGTTTCCAAAGTAACACATTTGTTGTGAGTAGTATGCGCATGGGAACTCTCTCTATGCAAAATAGCTTCATTTCACATTGTAAGCTTACAAAGCCTTTCCACGAGAACAGAATCAAGCAAGGTAAGGAAAAAGCTGGCTCAAATTGAATTTGGTTCATGAAATATAGAATATAAAATAATGGGAATATACATTTCATTAATCTCCTTTGGGATCCTTATTGTATACTTTTAACTCGTTTGCACACATAAAGCATTTTAGTTTCATTGCAATTCACACGTGTAACTATGACATATTACTGCAATTTCAAAGTACAAACGTGTAAAATTATTTCAAATTACAAAATATTAATTTAATTTCTAGTAGTTCTCATTAGTACATATATGAAGGTTATTCCCTAAAAGTTTTGAAGCATTTAGTCTTGATATAAACTATGAGCCTATGTTATTTAATATATTGTATTGTATTGTAATTGCATTTATATAGCGCTTAATACCCCATATGAGGTGTTGAAGCGCTTTTTCGACTAATATATGTTTCCCCCACCCTCCACTTCATCCGCATGCTTTTACGATGTAGTAACTAAGTATTTTCATTTATCTGTCTCACAAAATATTTCAATGTATAGTTAGCAAAGTTGGTGCACATTTGTCATTTTTCTCCCAGAGGTGTCAAAATCAGTTTTATGTGTCAGCTAAAGGGATTCAGCAGTTTATCTGCTTCATCAGGGGCATATTTATGGGGTTTTGGCACCTTTCTGCACTGCCCTGCATCAAAGGGTAAGGGCAGGAATCCTTGCTTCTCCGCTGTGCAGGTTCAGTTTCAATAGCCATGGGCCAATGCAGGTGCAAGGGGGCCTGCGTTACATGCAGGATTGTTCTTGTACATGAAGGGTCCCCTTCCTGCACATAAGCAATCCTGGGAGGCTATGTGAGCTGCGGAGTGCAGCACACATAGAAAGAGGAAAAACAAGGAGAAATAACGTTAATTCTCCTCAATACACCTCCACTGGGAGCGCATAAGGTTTCGGCGCATCCCCAGGTTCACATGGTCTTGTAAATTTGGGGTTGCGTCAAAATCCACGGGTGTTGCGTGGTAACATGAACTGCAAAGCCAATGGAACGCCCCTCTAGTGCAGAGTAAGACAAAGCAGCGGTTTGCACTGCCTTGCTTTACTCCATATCCATGAGGCCAATCAAAGCCACACAATGAGGCTCTGCGTGGCCTCATAAATAGGATTTGGTGGTTTGAGCTGCTTTTGCGTCACAAAAACTGACACAATGGCTGTGCAAGGGGCTTGTAAATATGCCCCTTCAGGTATAACTAGAAGACCAATAGCTGCTCCGATGCTTCATAATGGGAGGTAAGACTTAGGTGGCACATAATTTCTGAAAAAGACAGAATATTGCTTTTTATGTGCATAGGGAGCACCAGAGCTATAAAGTTTCTATTTTGCCTGAAGTATTGATTATCACTCTATCCTTCCCGAATAGGAATACTGATAATTTAGCGTGCTACATTGAAAAGAAATGATTGTACGTGGGCACAAGTAGTCATGTAACTAAGCAACATGTAGGGCACTCGTGGTCTTTATCGCCTGTGAATTTCCATGTTTCTGTGCTTTCTTCACAGCCCCAGTGTGCACAAATCCCCCTTGATGACACCCATCTGGCGGTTCTCTCAATGGCAATTGCCATCAATTGTGTACAACATTCCAATCTGTATCCTTGAAAACAAAAATTTAATCTCACCTAACTGCTAACACAATTAGAAACAAGTAAGGACTATCTGTCTTGCCTACATTTACATATAAGCCAGTCCGAGTGGCTTTGCCAAAGCAGATTTATAGGGCCTCGTTTATGAGGCCCCAGGCGCCATCGGAACTTCACTTTTTGTGACATATCATGGCGCAGGAACCTGCTCCATATTTACCAGGCAGCACTAAGCCACTTTTTTTGGCTTAATGCTGCCTCATAAATATTGTCCCCTTTAGCGCAGTTTTCTGCGCTAAAGGGGCATGCAATGGATGTTGCTGGGGGCGTGCCCAGCAACATCCATGGCATTTTGACACTGCCCCAGATTTACGAGAAATCGTAAATCTGAGGTAGCGCCAAAAACGTACTACTCCCCAGAGTAGGCGTAAAGGAGGCACAACAAGGAGAAATATCTTTATTTCTCCTCGTTTTTCCTTTTTCTAAGAAAAAGCCTCTTCTGATTGTTTCTGTGCAGGAAGGTTTCCCTTCCTGCACAAAAACAATCATCTTCTCAACGCAGGCACCCTTGCACCATGGTGCAAAGGTGCCTGCATTGGTACATTGAAGCCTATTGTGCGCCAGTGCAGGGGGAAAGGACAGGAATGCACCGTATCTCATTGATACAACACATTCCTGCCCTTTCCTTTTGCCGTAGGGCAGCGAGGCCTGCTGCACTGCCATAGGGCAAAAATGCATAAATGAGGCCCATAGTATTTTGTCATGAGCGTTGCTGTATCTATCACATTTCTGCTGTAGTATTTCTAGTGACCACTAGGTGGCACTGAAAGACAGTAAACTCGTGTTGGGTAAACAGGAAGAAGGAGTCAACTAATTTACAAACCATGAAACAAAAAAAGCACCTGTAGGAATGTCAAACACAACAACCATTGGCAAAGTCGATAGATAGATAGATAGATAGATAGATAGATAGATAGATAGATAGATAGATAGATAGATAGATAGATTTAGACAATCCAGTCCATTAAAATGCAATCAAATAATTTTAAGAGTCTACAAACCAAACACGTTTCCTAAGATCAAATAACATATAAACCTCAATAAAATTGCCAATATTAAGTGCAAATATCTGATTGCAAAGACATCATTATTGTAATTAGTTGATTGAAAGGAGATTCAGCAGGTCCTCAATTTTGGCCTAGAGTTTCTCAGGCTGAATAATTACATTTTCATTACATCTGTCAAAACCTGTGACAACTGCATGAGTGGACCCTAAATATTTACAATTCTACAGTAATATATATATAAAGTGCTGTGCTCTGCTGAGGTAAAGTGCTAAAAGTAGGGCAAATCAGACAGTATAGACAAACAGTTAGCAAGACAATTGACTGCTTTACATAAATAATGGCTAGAAAGTTTAAAAATTACATCAAGATGGATCCATGTCAAGGTATAAATCTATATATTGCCCACCACTTAAATTATTGTGTGAATATGTTTAAAATTACAGGGTGCTGTTTGATTAAAGATATCTTTGCTGTGAGGACTATTCATACATAAAGGATCTAGACAAACAACTACAGGAACTTAAAAAAATAGGGCTGTAAAAACATACTGACTCAGGGGACAGTAATTGCTCATGCTGTGGTAAACTACTCACTAAATGTTGTCTTGCCAATAGCTGCAGGATAGTTGGGGTTGTCAACTTGAAACAATCATCAGAAATAGTTTGAGTAGATTCAGGATAAAATGACAACCTTCAAGTAGCAGCCTAGCCACTACGGCCATGAATAGTCCTTTGTTCAGCGAATGACATCCATGCTGGGATGGACTAGGTTTCCAGGGATACAGTTGATGACACTGCGTTTCTTAATAATTTTTCTACTATATTCAGGTATCTTATGAGACTTACTGTTATTTGCGGATGTGCTCCTTACAGAAGGAAGGCGACGGCCGTCTGAACTGACCGTAATCCCTGATTAATCAGGAGCCATTGAAGGAATGTTCCATAGTTTATTAAATGTAGACAGATCCAAAGAAAGTGGGGACCATCTCCTGGTGCCAGCTGCATAAATGGCACTTGTTGGAGGGTGGTTGGGGCGTCCAAGGTGGCTAGAGATCTAATGGATGAAAGCATCCCACCCGTAGCTGTCAGAACCCCAGTTTATAGTAGACAGTGAGTGGTTGAATAGGGTAAATTTGAATCACATTTTGTGCATAGCTGTTGATGACGAGGTGGGCGTGCTGTCGTCTCTGTACATTGTGTCAATCCATCGTGAAGGAAGATCTATATAACACTTTATTTATGGTTATTTTAAAATGATGGTGAGGGAGATGTTGATTCCATAGGACAGCGGCGCCTTTCATTGCAAGGCCTTCCGTGTGGGCGTTTGACCAGGGATTATGGACCTGCAGGCTGCAGGACGTTACTTTAGTCCAGGTTAAGTTCTTTAGGAATCCTGAGTTAGCAGCTCGTGCAAAGCCAAGAGGTCTGCCTTTGGGACGTATTGGGTTTGCCAGTGGTTTTACCTATGTTGCACAAACACACACACCATCATCACAAAACACACACCATCTCACCCAAACATCACACACATGTCATTTCAACCCACATCATACACAAACGACACTATCATACACACTTGCAGTACACACATGTAAGCAAACACCATCACACCACCACAAACCATTAGACACTGACATCACATCTTACCATAGCCCACACACTGTTGCATCAACACATTAACCATAAACATACTCTGGCACACACATACAAACACATTGAGGAAGGCTTGCAGTGCTTAACACATGCTGTTCTTGCATATTCCCTTCTGGTTAGGCATGCTGTAACTGTCTTCTATATAAGGGAAGCATGTACTACAACTCTATATATTTCACCTCTTTTGTGGGACTGTGTGTGAGGATATGTGCACTGATGCTTGCAGTGCATCATAGTTCTATGTATGTTAAGGATGTGCTGCTGGCATCAGAATAGCATGCATTCTGCAACTGGTATAACCTCGTAGCAGTTTTGGAAGTTCAGTGGCCATACTCATTTTTTCTAGGGTTACCATCGTAGACTAGAGTTTGAATCATCTTGTATTGATGTGATACAATCATTGTGTTCTGGGTCTTGATCATATTTTTGGTTAAATGGACACATCTTTCATATTTACTGACATGCAAGTGCATCATTTTTATGTTAAAAAATTAAGTCTGCAGGTCTTTACCAATGACTCACATATCTTCTAGGATGGGAGTCAACCAATCAAACCTACCAATCCTGTGTGGAGTTTTGGCAACTCCACCATTTAAACCCATGGCTCAATCTGAAAAGTGTGTGTTTAAACAGTTTTCCATAAAACGGATCAATAAAATGTCTAAATTAGGTGCTAATTATTCTTTACAAAGACTCATCCCCTTAAAATTCATTTCCAATCATGAGCTGTCTGTAAAGTCTTAATGCTGGCACTGCTTCTTCTTGTTATTATAGTAAATATGTTATTATTTACTGTGCATACATGCACCGGATAAAACTTCAGCAGAAAGGGAAATGTACTATGGGAAACATGTGTGGTAGAGCACATACCATAATACATTTATGCTGAAAATATACATGGATTTTATTAACACTTTGTTGTACAAAAACGTTAACGTTTAATATACATAGATTTTATTGGAAGTCTGATCAAAACATTAATTTGTGCAACAAAGTGTAAATCTAATCTAATGATATTTTCATACATAAGTGTATTATGGTATGTGTTCTGTGTGAGATTTGTCTCCATAGTGCATTTTCCTATGTGCTGAGATTAAGTTCCATGGGCCTTATTTATGAAGGCCTTGCGCCGCCGGTGCATCACTTTTAACATGGGAAAAAGTGACGCACCGGCGGCGCAAGGCCTTCATAAATAAGGCCCCATGTGTTTATGCACAGTGAATAATGAGGTGACATGTTTTTGTTAAAAAATGGTAAGATGAGACCTACTAAGCAAGATGTTTCTTGTAGAAGGCAAGGGGACTCAAACAAACCTGTCTTATATTTAACAGCGGGGTTCCGCCAAGAACCTTTTTCCCTTTATGCTCTATTCTTTTAAAGTGGTACATATGCCCAATTATGAAAGGGTGTTTTAAATTGCTTAATTTTAGTGTGTCAAGGTATGAGCAAATATTTTTCCTCGAAATGCAACAAGCTGCACACAGGGTTCATGAAAAAAGTGGACGCTGTTCTCAGTAACCTCATCAAGACAACAGATAACAAGAAACAAGGGCTGCAGAGGAGAGGGCAAGCAGGGTGATGGGCAGCGGGAGGGAGGAGAAAAGGAGCAAGCAACACCCCTTGACGGTCAGAGACATAGGAGGGAGCAAGCGACTCTCCGGTTTCTTCGTTTTCCTGTCGGGCGGGAGCCCTTTGCTGTGCCTGCTGATTCACGCTTGAAGCGTGCCGGGACCTGGTTGCTTGTTCCCCCCCGCCGACGCTATTTACAACAAGCGGCCGCAGAGAGGGGGGACTACAAGCCCCACAATTCCTGCTGGTTCCTCCCCGCCCACCCACGCCGACTTCCACGCCTGGAGGTGCTAAAACACCGCGCCTCCCTCGGTGGAGCGGGTTGCTGACTCGCCGGTTTCTTTGTTTTCCTGTTGGGCGGGAGCCCTTTGCCCTGCCTGCTGATTCACGCTTGAAGCGTGCCGGGACCTAGTTGCTTGTTCCCCCCCGCCGCCGCATTTACAACAAGCAGCCGCAGAGAGGGGGGACTACAAGCCCCACAATTCCTGCTGGTTCCTCCCCGCCCACCCACGCCAACTTCCGCGCCTGGAGGCGCTAAAACACCACGGCTCCCTCGGTGGAGCGGGTTGCTGACTCGCCGGTTTCTTTGTTTTCCTGTTGGACGGGAGTCCTTTGCTGGGCCTGCTGATTCACGCTTGAAGCGTGCCGGGACCTGGTTGCTTGTTCCCCCCCGCCGCCGCTATTTACAACAAGAGGCCGCAGAGAGGGGGGACTACAAGCCCCACAATTCCTGCTGGTTCCTCCCCGCCCACCCACACCGACTTCCACGCCTGGAGGTGCTAAAACACCGCGCCTCCCTCGGTGGAGCGGGTTGCTGACTCACGGTTTTTTTGTTTTCCTGTTGGGCGGGAGCGCTTTGCCCTGCCTGCTGATTCACGCTTGAAGCGTGCCGGGACCTAGTTGCTTGTTCCCCCCCGCCGCCGCTATTTACAACAAGCAGCCGCAGAGAGGGGGGACTACAAGCCCCACAATTCCTGCTGGTTCCTCCCCGCCCACCCACGCCAACTTCCGCGCCTGGAGGCGCTAAAACACCACGGCTCCCTCGGTGGAGCGGGTTGCTGACTCGCCGGTTTCTTTGTTTTCCTGTTGGACGGGAGTCCTTTGCTGGGCCTGCTGATTCACGCTTGAAGCGTGCCGGGACCTGGTTGCTTGTTCCCCCCCGCCGCCGCTATTTACAACAAGAGGCCGCAGAGAGGGGGGACTACAAGCCCCACAATTCCTGCTGGTTCCTCCCCGCCCACCCACACCGACTTCCGCGCCTGGAGGCGCTAAAACAAAGCGGCTCCCTCCGCGTCCCCCAAATCCTGTAGGGTTTATGACTTACCTGGAGCACATATTGAGATCCCTAATTCTTCCACTGCTGGAAAGAACTAAAGTACTGGCTGAAAAAATGGGGAACCTTGAAAACTTGGTATTGGGTAATTCAGAAATACTGAAACAACTTAATAGAAAGGGTGTGGAGAAGGAGGTCATAGGACCTGCTGTAACACTCCCCACAGCTAACAACATTTCTAAAATTTCCAATAAAACGACTGCTATAGCCACTCAGGGTGGAAAGCTGCCAATACAACAACATGTAGCTACAGTTAATAAAGCCCAAGCACCTAATAAAATTGCTAGTAGAACAGTGGGTGGAGATGCTCTAATGGATAAATCAGGGGGAAATCCTACCAGAGATAACGTAACTAAGAATATTGCTACTCGAAAGGTGAGACAGCCTAACATAGATTTACCCCCTGAGTCAATGCCATATACTGTGATACTGACTGGTGTCCCAGAGCTACAGACTGATAGGGTGGAATCCTACGTAATGCTAAAAAACAAGGTCTTACATTGGTTAAGTACATATAGACCTTTACCAAGATATATACATGCGGAAATTGTACATGTACGTAGAGTAGACTGGATTGGGCATACATATAAAGGTCTACCAGGGGATTGTATAATCGTAAATTTTAGGGATAGACTCGCTGTCAGACACATCTGTGGGTGGAACCCTTTTGGAGAAACGACGGGGATTCAAACTCGAGACTTGTCTGACTTCTATCCTCAAATGAGACAAAAGATATCTAGATCAAACCCCTATCGGCAAATTGAGGATTGGGACAGACAAGGGACCAGGTTCAATGTCCCAACATTCAATCCTTTCTCTACACTGGATGGGATGGAGGACATTGACTGACTCTACGGAGCCAAATCACACAAAGATCATGGAAGAACAACATCCCCAACAGGTGTAGGTGCTGTATCTAGAATAATCTTAGAAGGGACAGAGGGCAAGGATAAAAAAGGCCTCACAGACCGTACTACGAAGGAGTTCCCTGTTAACACCCCTGGGGCATCTAGCATTTGTGTTAAAGACATATCATCTGGAAATAAGGCGGGGTCTGAAGTCGTACTGGGCTCGTTGGCCAGCACAAATAAAAAGGATAAATTGACACTTGTGAGCTGGAATATAGCTGGCTTAAGATCCAAATTGGGCAATGAGAACTGGATTAGCCTGGTTAACAGTCATGAGGCTGTGTGTCTACAGGAAAGCTGGACTACAAACCCAGATCATGTTAATGGTTTCAGGACTTATTTTTCTCCAGCTATTGCTTCTTCTCATGGAAGGGCAAAGTGTGGATTGTGCACATATATATCAAATATGTTGTCATATGTTAAAATTGATTTTGTATTTAGTGATAGGTATCACCAGATTCTTAGGATTACCATTGATTCCGGCCTTTGCTTGGTATTAGTAAATTTTTATAATAATATCCAATCGGATGATATAGATAATGTTTTTAAATGTTTAGAAAGGAACATAAAAGCCATTGTAACACAGAGATCTAGAGAGGTCTGCATCATCTGGGCAGGAGATTTTAACTGTTCACTATGTACAAGAGCCGAAATAGGTACATGTGGTGTCATGCTCGATAAAGATATTGTTTTTTCTCATTTTGAACACACTAAGAGTGGAGACCATCTTAATGAGATTATGTTTGATTTAAACATGGGCTTTGTAAATAACGTGTCTAGTCTGGACTGTCCATTTGTCCCCACTTTCAGTGGCAGAGGTGCCACAACCACGATAGATTACATGATTATGACTGTGAGACATGGGGGTATGGTACAGTCCTTTAGTACGCTCAATAACTCACTTAGTGACCATTTCCCTTTGAGAATTGTACTTCAGAGTGCACATAGTACTCTACGCCAGATAGGAGCGCCCGAAGTACGAATGGCTAATATCTTGATGACTAGGAATAACGGCTATGCTCTAAAATGGTCAATCATAGTCCCGGAAGACTTCCTTAATAAATTAGTGAAGAGTACCGTGCCACAGTTTGAGGCCTGTACAGACCCGAACGTCGATGATGGCATCGTTATAAATAATTATCTGGTTATAATTAATCAAATTAAAAACCTTCTTTGGGTTAAAACTAAAGGCCCTAAAGAGTCAAGAGTACGTTGGTTTGATTCTGCATGTACTAAAGCATACTCAAATTTGAAACATGCATTACATGCGCCGCTCAAAGATAGGCTGCTAATTAACACCTTAGCTGCTTCGAACGTTCAGCACCCAGTGCTGAACGTTCGAATAACGAGCGCTGGCCCGTCGGCCAACGGTCGTGCGCAGCACTGTGGAGGTAGCGCTCGTGATGACCGTTGGCCGACGGCAGCGCTTAAGGGGTTAAGGAATGTAGATATAATTATAAACGGACACTAAGAAATTGGAAAGACATTATTAAACAGGAAACCTGGGATGCTCTGTGTGAGGCCTCATTAAGTCGTGACACAGTAGCATTCTGGAAAGCTGTAAATTCCCCCTTTACAAGCTATAACAATACTGCCACAATAGACGCAGCAAAATCTGCAGCGGAGTGGGTTAAGCACTTCGGAGAATTATATGCTGGGGAGCAGGAGGGAGATCATCTCCCGGGTCCTAAAATTATAAATGGAGATGAACTCCTGTTTAAGAACACCCTGACATTTACTGCAGAAGAAGTCAGTGCTAGTATAAAGATCAGCATGGGGGGTAAGGCACCTGGACCCGACGGCTTCCCAGTAGACCTATTTAAGAATAATTTTGATTATGGGCCCCGATATTGGCCAGAGTTTTTAATTATACTTTTAAGAATGGTCCTCTTCCATCATGGCGTGAATCATTGATTGTCCCCATATTTAAAAAGGGGGACAGACTCAGTTGCCAGTGCTACCGCCCTATCTCACTTTTGGATAGTACCATTAAAGTGTTTGGTAGGGTTATTTTAAACAGGCTCCAATCATGGGCTGATGAAAACCACATAATTAGTGATGTACAATATGGGTTCCGGAAAGGGCTCAGTACAGTTGATCAGTGTTTGAATCTATACATGCTAGTTGAGAAATATACAAAGGTAAAAGAGGGTCGACTATTTTTAACTTTTATAGACCTAACCTCCGCATTTGATTGCGTATCACATTGCAAGCTCTGGTTGGTTTTGAACAAAATGGGGGTAGATACATCTATTATTCACTTCATAAGGGAATTATATCAGGGGTCATCCGCAAGAATCAGGTTTGGGAAAAATGGGGAATGCACGGAACCTTTTAGTATAGCGAGGGGCGTACGACAGGGTTGCGTGCTGGCCCCATTTCTCTTCACTCTCTACATCAATGATGTGGAGAAAACCCTCCTGAAGGAATGCAGGGACCTGCCTATGGTAGGAGAAAGATCTTTGCCCGCATTACTGTATGCAGATGATGCTGTCCTGATGGCACGTACCCCATGGGCCATGCAAGTTTTGGTTACTTCATTTTCAAATTTTATGGCTGGCCTAAATTTAAAGATAAATTGTTCTAAAACTTTTACCATGACTTGTGGTGGTATAAATAAAAAGAGGAAAACAGTTTTTATTGGTAAGACCCCTGTTGACATTACTCCAACTTTTTCCTACCTAGGAGTTTTGTTCAAGCGCAATGGTAATTGGATTACTGCAATTAAAACTCGTAAACTGTTGTATTGTAAAGCCATAGCGGCATTAAAAATCTTTAGCCACAAAATGGGCAGGAAGCCCATAGGGGAAATGTTAACCGTTTATAAAGCTACTTGTTTGTCAATAGTGACATATGGAGCAGGCTTATGGGGACACACGAATGTGACATGTCTACAGGTGATAGAAAACCGTTTTATGAAGTATCTCTTGGCGGTTCCAACTAGTGTCTCTACGTTTGCTTGTCACTTAGAAATGGGGGAACCATATCTTGTGGATATTATAAGAACTGCCCTGATTTTGTTATGGCAGAGAGTCTGGACTACGGATGAATGAGGCTTGAAACGCCTGATTTTAAACAATGTGTTAGGTTTAGAAAGGAATGGAAAGATGGGTTGGTTGGCATATCTAAAGAAATTCTTCTCTGATTTGGGAACTGTAAATAATTTTTATGATCCAACCTCGTTACGTAATATTTCAAGGAAAGCTCTAAAAGAAAAGTGTATGGCATTTTTACATGAACTTAGAACACAAACCGAAATGAAAAAGTTAACAGTAGTAGCACATGCCCAGACGGTTATCTCTAATAAAGTGCAGCCGTACCTTAAACTTCAGATGAGCGAATACAAGAGGTTTTTGTTAGTCCGCTTCAGGTTTAATTTATTATTTCGGTTATTCAGTTTCCCTGGTATGAAGGATTGGTCTAAACAACTGATTAAATGTCCCTGCGATGACATTTCAGATCAATCAGATATACACATCCTATTCTTCTGCAAATTCTATAGTACACCTAGACGAAGATGGATTATTCCCCTACTAAAGATTATGGAAGTTAACCGCTGCCGCCCAGCATTTTTAGCTGTACAGAAATTGGACAACATTTTAACGATCGTATTTATTTCCTCATTTTTAAAAAATGCTTTTAAATTACGGAAATCAATGGTAGCCTAAATATGATGTATTGTATATGATATCATTCATGAACTGTTATTTGACATATGTTGTACTTTTTATATTTCTGTGACAACGTAATAATGGTGCTTATGATGAATTTGTTAATTGATTGTGATGTTATCTGAAATTTTATGGTTATTGAGTTTTAATAACTGAATAAACAAATTTTGATTTGATTGACAGCGGGAGGAGTATGATTAGGAGACGGGGCAAGCAAAGATGTGGAGCTTGGGAGAGCAAATTAAACCACATGCAAGCACTATGGATGGAGCAGCAGGGAGGAAGAGTGCCAGGGGGTAAGAAATAGTACCTCAATCACAGTGGGAGCAGCGGACGGGCACTGATTAATTTGAATCAATCTGTGCTTGGTCCCACTTCATAGCAAGACTCGGAAGTGACGTTTTGGCTGCACTGGCCAATGAAGACAGCAGCAAAGAAGAGTGATACCGAAGGTGACAAATGGTAAGCAATCAGCGGGCTCCAAGCCCTTTTCGTAAACAATAGTGTCTTGCAAGCGAGACGCATGCACTAGCCCATGCTCTGCAGGCTCGACCCTAAAAAGGAAGGAAAGCAAAAAATAGAAACAGAGAAACTGAGACTGACACAAAAGCAAGGTTTGTCTCTCGGAAGTATGTGGAGACAGCAGGAGCTGTTTGTACCAAGACTGCAAAAATCAGGATGTGCACCAGTGGTTATGGGCTGATCACACTTTGAATACATTTTTGGGTAGTATACGAAAGTCTGCATACTGACTAAACATATTGGCCCTGGTTACAAGTGCAGGGCTAAAGTCCAATCCCTGGAAAAACACGTGTTTGCACAGGAATCGGAATTAGGAGTTGTGAGATAATTATCACACCCTCGAGTTTTCCCCTGATAAATGTTGGCAGGCCAAACCTGTTGAAATTTATATGGGGGCAAAGGCCCGTAAAACTGCAAATCATGCGGAATTCGGTGTGGTAAATATCAATTCTGAATGTTACGTCTCACTTTAAAGGTTACCGCCTATAACAGGCGATAATATTCGCCTCTTTTAAACTTCGACCCCTGTGGTATAAGATATTAAAAGGTGTGCGATACTAATCGCCTTCAGAGCCGGGAACTCGTAATGAGGAACATAGCTTGAAATTTAGAAAGCATGTTCACTTTTGTTTATTTTTTAATGTACTTTCAAACAAGATATTGTTAGATTCCAATTTAGTAAAAAAGAATCATGCCATATTATCACTCAGCTCTACCTTGCAGTTGGGGAAGTTAACCCCAAAAGAAAGCTTAGATTACTATGCTTGACTTTCATTTTCAAGTGTTTCAAAATACAGTGCAGGCATTGATAATGAAAACTTATTTCTCGGATAAAAGCCGCCTTAGAATGAGCCATGGAGATAATCACGAAATACTGTGCGATTATGTATAAATTGCTTCATGTGGCATTGTAGATTATCTATATATATATTTTTTAATGTGAGTGTATTTGCACATATCCAAAATCACATCATAGTTTCCGAAATCCTACCTCAATTGGAATTGACTCAACATGATGCTCTATGTAACATCCATGGTCGAGATCTACTTAAATACATATGTCTGCTAGAATAACATTGCTGAATTAACTAATACCTATAATAATATTATAAAATGTATTCTTTTCGGTTCTTTTCTATTGGTTGTATGCAGGTGTCTCACTCTCTTCATTATAAAGCACGTACTCCAGGGGCCTCATTTATGAAAAGTGGCGCATCGCTGCGTGAAAACAGCGATGCGTCACTTTTCACTACGCACTCCTTGCGACACCAATGATGCGTCATATTTAATGTATGACGCATCATGTCGCAAGGAGTTACAGATACGTCAGTATTTCTGACGTATCTGTAAGCGCAAAAGTGACGCATTGCTGGAGTGTGTCACAAAAGTGACGCAACTCCAGCAATGCGTCCTTTCACATGGGGAAAGCTCCATGTGAAAGGGCTTGCGTCAGTCTTACCCCTGCTGTGAGGCAGGCGCAAGATTTTGACGCAACAGCGTCCTAAAAGTGACGCAGTGAAATCTCATAGATTTTACTGCGTCACTATTACGAGGCTTTTTGCGGTGGAACGCCCCCTCTGCATACATTATACCTGACGCAGGTATAATGTGGTGCAAGGGTTTAAAAAGTGACGCATCTACCTAGATGCGTCACTTTTTAAATATGGCGCAACGAGGCACATTTTTTACACCGCTGGTGCGTCACAAAAAGTGACGCACCGGCGGCGCAAAACTGACGCAAGGCCTTCATAAATAAGGCCCCAGGTACATAACTTCCTTAAACGTACATATTTCAAATCTCAGGTAATATTCTGCTCGAGGGCATTTCTTTCTTTAAGAAACGTTCTGAACAGTAAAACGTTTGTGCTCTTGAGGTTTGAAATAAAAAAAAATATTTTCGTCTACGAGTTTCATGCACTTTGTCTTAATAACTGCTTACCTATAATTGAACGCTAGGTGGCACTGCTGCATGACAATTAAGCGACAGCTGTGACTCAATCCGCAATTATCTGAGATACAGTTTCATCTTCCCTTTTGCTGCATTATGCGGTAGGTTTTCACAAACATGTTTCCCGACTCAACTGTTACTACACTTTACGGATACACCTCCGAGTGTGTAAGGCAATATGCCTAGCAAGCAATGACGACCGCACTACTTAGATGTTCATTTTCATATTATGAATATATAATTAGTAATGCTGAACAATGACATAGCAAAAATACCACTATAGAATATATTTGATATGCTGCTTAGGAAAATTTAAATACGTGCTATAAATCATACCGGCTTTCAAAGACCAGTGCCACAGCTTGGCCCACTCTGAACTGAAATAATTTGTCACAAAGTTGATGAAAAACAAAAAATAATTAATTAGACAGCTTTAATATTCGTGGATAATGAATTAATTGAAGCCATCTGTGGTGTCGGGGTGGTGGAATTTATTTATTTATTTATTTCACTTCTAAAGTGCACTATCACCTCAGAAAGGCATCCTGGCGCTGACAGACTCGTATCGAAAGAAAGGGGGCAACTGATAACAAGCTAGGGGTTGGGAAAAGCCAAGTTTTCAAGTGCCTTCTAAATAGCGCTAGCCACAATGAAACACTGACACCAATTAATTCTGCCTTGTGTTGGCCATATATATATTTTTTTATCCCTGGCCACGTGGTATGTGACCATACCATATCGCCAAACACAGGAGGTGGAGGTGCATAACCTCCCCTCTCCTTAACTTTGCCGTGTGTTAAACCTTCCCTCGATGCTGCATTCCTCCTTAACTGTGAATAAACAAAACAACCAGGCGTGGCCGGCACAGGTAACAGCGGTGCGGCGAGGGGAGTTTGGGGGGTGATGAAGTGGACAGACGAAGGGATAGGGAAACTAAAATAAAAAATAAAAAACACTGACCGATGCATTCCTAAGGGGCCATTGAACAGAGGACAGGCTGGTTGGGATGGGGCTGTAGGACTATTTCAAATGACGTGGTATAGTGTCGGTCACAATCTGGCCAACGCAGAGCCGACTGGGTGCTACACCATTAGCTACCTGGGGGTGTCACTCAGTACTCTCAGAGGAAAGCATACCTGGACCCTTTGACATTTCGTGTTGATGATTGGGCTATGCGGATGACTTTTGCCAAAGTTCTCTGTTCACTTGAGGCCATCCCAGTGTGGTCCGGTGGTGTTTGCCGCAACGTGACTGCTGGTATTCTGACCATTCTTGCCCCTTGAATGGTGGATGAAACAATTTTGATCTTAGGGTATTTTGAGAAGTCAATGACAATAAATAGACGACGTCCATCCGGGAGGCACCCGCAGTCGGCTCTGGCATGGCGCCACAGGATGCGAGAGATGTCTTCCATGATGTTCTGAGCAGGTGGCTTCAGACTTCCTGTCACCTGACATGCTTCACAGCTCCTGATGGTTGCCTCCATCAGGTCATCTAACTAAGGGAACCGTACTTTGCTTTGTAGCCTGCTCTTTGTTATGACCATACTTTGGTGTGAACCATGGACCAGATGTACAGCTTGTCTTGTTAGACTCTAAGGGATCACTAGCCTCTTCCCTCGCATCAGACATCCTTCTTATATGACTGTGAGCATGGTGTGGTACATGGATTGCAGCGTCCCACTTGCTTTATCGATCTTTTGGTCGGTTTTCGTCATGAAAGTTTCCAGACATGACTGTCCCTGCAGCCAGCAGTAGGCAGTTGTTGGGTTTTTGTCACCTCTATGATCTCTGACAGCACAATAGGGAGCGGCCTCAATTGTTCCACCATCATCCAAACATACTACTCTGTGTCTTGAGTAATCTCTTCCTTTTCGTCATGAAAGTTTCCAGACATGACTGTCCCTGCAGCCAGCAGTAGGCAGTTGTTGGGTTTTTGTCACCTCTATGATCTCTGACAGCACAATAGGGAGCGGCCTCAATTGTTCCACCATCATCCAAACATACTACTCTGTGTCTTGAGTAATCTCTTCCTTTTCTTTGACGTGTGCCGGGCGTGCCTTGAAAGGTAGCTGGTGGGATTCTGTGACCACAGTTTGTTTCTGATAGTGAACTGGTACACCTGCAGTTGCAGGATCCACTTTCTCTATTCCTGGAGGAGGTTTTGATGCTGACCCTGTAAAAAGTAGGATGAGTGGTTCATGGTCTGTGTGGATGGTGTAGTGATGTCTGCACAAGTACAGATCGAAATGCTACCAAACCCAGTGGACTGCGATCTCTTTAAACATGAAAAACAGAGGTGCCCCATATTTGCAACAAATCTCAAAGATTATTAAATGTTTTCACAAAATTCAGAAATCCATAAATACATTTTTCTTCTCTTTATTATTTTCTTACAGTTGCTTCATTAAAAAACAGCTAACACGTTTCGTCCATATACAAATGGACTTCTTCAGGGCACAACAGAAGCGGAGAAATGCATAATCCACTTTTGCAACAAGTTAGTTTATTCTATTTCAACCGTCAATCTAGGTATAAGTCTTCCTATCATATTCCAGCAAAGTGTTAAAATAATTAACAACAACTCCGCCATGCCTTAGTCCAATGTCCATGTGTAACTTTATGTTTCAAATGAATGGAAGAAATAGAGCAGGTCCACCCATCATCAAACACTACAATTGGTGCCATGCAGGAAACAGAGAAAACATCCCACTCGACCCCAGTGCCATCTTTCTCGATGTGTGAATACCTCTGCTTCATTTGAGTGAGCGCTTTGCTCAAATATGCCACTGCTGCGCACTCTCAGTACACTTGTCTCTGCGACAGGAATGCTCCGAGACCTGTTGGCTGGCATCTACTGACAGGTTGGAGGCTCTCCTAGGGTTGAAGTAAGTTAGCCTAGTTTCCTCCAATATTGCTTGTTGGTGTCCTAGAATGCCTTTGCTGGCCCCCACACCTAAGGCCTGAACGTTTTGTGAGGTCCCTTGGTGGTTCTGTCAGGGTGGTCCGGTTCTGAATAAAATGGCCACAGCATGTAATCATTGCTAGGAAACTCTGACCTCCAGTTAGAGACGTCGGAGAGGATTGTATGTCTCTGACCTTCTTTGGGTCAAAACTGATGTTTTGCTTTAGGAATTCACATATTTTCTTATGAAGTGTCAGCTCACTGTCAAGGTGTCTGTTAAACACTGCTCTCAGGTGTATTAGATGTCCAGTGAAGAGGCATGTATCAAGATGTTGTCACTGACATTTAACACCCCTGATGAACCAGACAGCAGCCCCCGCGGGATGATGTTTTGGAAAATTTAATGTTTGATGCCCTGGAGATCTAAAAAATGAGATATCTGTACTTTAGTAATCTGAGGTGGGTTGAAAAAGTGATGATGTGTCGTGACTAAGGGCTAGCATGATCTGATGATACCGTACCTTAAGTTCAGCTTGATAAACCAACACAAGTCAACCAATTTGTTCTCTATGTCATCCACTGTGGGGGTCAGATGGCACTTCTTCTTAATTGCCAGGTTCCAGATGAGCATGTCCACAAGATTCTAACTTCTCCCTATTGACCACAATTGGGGAGGCCTAATGTGTAGACCGTTCAGCCCTTTCAATGACACCCATATCTTCTAGTTTCTTCAGTTCTTGCTCCACCTCGGGACGCAGATGGAATCCCATTCATCTGTGGCAGAGAGGGATGGTCTTGGTTGTTTGGTCCATGTGTAGGTGAACAATACTCCCTTTTATGCACCCATCAATTGGAAACGTTGTAGAAACTCCGCCACTAGGGTCTCTTCTCCTTTGGAGTGGAAACTGAGAGCGAACTGGACGAGGCGAAGTTCTTTGGCCATGTGGCAGCTGAGTAGCAAGCCATTCCCCTCCTCCATGACGTATAACTTGGTGTGTGTTGAGTATTTTGGTGGCTGGCCTCTGTTGTGAAAACTCTAGCCACTGATATGGTCATGCAGTTCCCAAAGGCGTATAGTCAGCTACAAGTTACCTTCAACTTTGGTGGGGCCAGCGTCGAGTCGTAGAGCACCGGGACATGACATTGATGGACGTGGCGGCATCAATCAGTATGGTCAAAGGTTGTCCTTGAATCAGGATCCGGTACTTGGGGGCACTCCTTGTTTGTTTTCATCCTAGTCTAACTGCGAGGATAATGTAGAAGGTTCACTCTTGGTCATCATCATCAATATTGCTGTCTCCTGCTCCTTTTGTTGGGGCTACCAACGTGTTCACTCCCTTTGCTGGGGCTTATTTTGAACTCCAGGTAGACCAGCAGACCTTCGAGAAATGTTTTGATTGTCCAGAAACAGTATTTTTCTTACAGAAGAAAGGGCATTCTCCCATGTGAGGGAGCAGTCCTCCACACCACCAGCAGGGGTTTGCCTTAAATTGCGTCCCCGTACCCTCTTTTTTCCCATACAGGGCCCCTTGGACACCAGGTTGAAGGGGTCCGACTTGATCGTGTGCTGTAGGATCGCTTCCATGTGGGGCACACATGCTTTTGACAGCTGCTTTGAGCACCCTAGCGTGAGGATGTCCATCATAGATTTCCTTGGGTGTTGCAAGATTTGTTCCCTCAATTTCACTGGCACGCACCCTTGGATGAATTGTGCTCTGGTTTCACCTTGCTGATCCGGGAGCGCACACATACTAGGCCAATCTCTGAGGCACATGTAGACTTAGTGTAAGGATTTATTGGAATCTAACGTACTTGTTGTAAGAGGAAACTCTCGTAGTCAGGGTTGTCTATCAGTTCAAAATGAGCTGTGAGAGCTGTTGTTAACGTGTTTTAGGTGTTTGGCCACCCTGCCTCCATGACGACCTCCGACAGTTCATAGACTTCTGCCCCTGCGAGGTGTGCAGGAGGGGGTGCTTCCGTCTGTTGCCTATAGCCTTTGCTGTGAAGCAGGTCTCTAAGCACTCCTCTCACATCTTCCAATGGGCAACCGGTGTGGACATTGGCTCCAGGAGGAAGAACAGCTCAATTAGAGAGATAGTAGCCATAAGTCCTCAGCAGGTCAGGACCAGGCGTCGGAGGAAGGGCTATGACAAAGGCTACTGACAGCTCAATTAGAGAGATAGTAGCCATAAGTCCTCAGCAGGTCAGGACCAGGCGTCGGAGGAAGGGCTATGACAAAGGCTACTGACATATAAGGAGGAGTGGTGTTGCACGACTTGCCAGTATCTATTTAGAATTTAAAGCGGTCGTGGCCACTGGGGTGTGCCCACTCTGGTGTCTGCCTGGGTCAACTTTCCTAGCATGAGCACCCAGTGCCGCAGGAGACAGGGTGTTGCCGAAGGTGGCAGGCTAAAAGCTCTGGCAGGCCGCAGGCTGTGAGCAGAGACTGGCAGCCACGTGGTGGGCCTCAAAATGTGCTTGGCGCCATCTTGGCTGGCCTGTGGTATACAGTGGGTTGACCCTTACCTGCTGGAGCGCCATACTGGTGCGTGTTCTTGGGGCCGGGGTGGGTCACACACTGTGCTACTGCAGAGATGTGCTGCCAGAGTGGAGGACCAAGAAAGGGTTTGGCACACTGGTTGGTGGATGAGTAGCCACCCCGGCTGTGCATGGGAGCAGGCCGATGAGCTGGACTGATTCACCCTTGCTAAAGTGGAAGCGTGCCAGACACTGCATTTGAGAGCTCAGAAGATGCAAGCGTCTGGGCAGTCATAGCTCCCTCCTCACCACCATTGTGGTGTAGAAACACTGACACCAATTTCCATTGCTTTATTTCTGTCTGGGTCACCGCAGACCGGCTTTTTATGAACTCCTGGTCATGTCGTACCATGTCGCCAAACTTGGAAGGTGGAGGTACATAACCTCCCCTCATTTCAATTTGTCATAGTGTAAACCTTCCCATGATACTACATCATCTACGGTCTGAAAGCTTATTTGAAGAATTGAAGACAAAGTGCAATATAAATGATAGTGTGATTTTCAAGAAACTGTCTGTTTGTTCCTTTATGCACACATCAAATATTCCACTACAGGACTGGAGTCCAAGGCCTGTGAAACACTGCTGCGGTGCTGAAAAATATGCTAACACTGATTCTCACAGTACGCCTAAAATAGGGCTAATGAGCTGTATCGCTTGCCTTAGAAGACTCTACCTGTGCACATTCCCACTCCAAGTGCTTATGTTCCCCTTTTCCTTTCAAACCCTCCAACAAGCTGATGAAGTGCCTGATTTAATTTTGTGAAGGACCGAATACTCTCAGTCTAACCAATTATAAATTGACATTTTAAAGTTACCAACTGGGACCCTTGCAGTGGTTATTATGTGTTGGTGGGCACCATCAGCGCTTATTTCTGGGAAACCGGGACTTTTTGAACCCACCTGTACTGTCTCGGTCCAGGTCTGCTATATAAGTAAAACAAGAGCTACCCAATATACCCACTGGAACCTGAGTTTACATGATTATTGAAGAACAGTGGTTTGCTAAGGACTTACTTCAAAGCAGAATTATTTGCAGGTCATCATGTATTGCACAAGACAATGCCAGTGTATGCCCATAAATAGCAGTCCTACACTCTCTATTATTTTTAATAAATCTCTACATTTTTAATACATATTTGCCTTCTGCATAAGAACAACAAACAACAAGCGCTTGGTATTCCCCACATGCTCACCAAGATAAATACCTATAAAAATGACTAAGAATGTGTACAAATAACGACCAAAAACATGGTTTGGGTTTGGGTATCCTATTCAATGTTTCCACAGCATCTCTTTCATTTAGTGTATAGCAGCCTCAGCCGGTTTATTCTGGTGTTGTCGTTTTGACCTTGTCTACAATTATAAGGTCTTCATCAGGACTGAAATAATTATAAGACACACAATAGGGCAGTATATCTTCCCTTAAGCTATGCACCCCAACAGAAACTTAAAAGCAGTGCAGAAGTGCCATACATCCATGTAGGCTGAAGGGCTTTTCGCACTTTTTAAGCCGAGGTTACCACTGGGTAGTGAGAATTCAAGACCACAGGTTGAGGGTGAGCTTGGTGTTATTGAAGACAGTGGCAAAAGTAGTGGTTGATAACAATAGAAGGAACATGCGTAAGGCCTCTCATTGCTCTGTAAAAGGTTATGGCCATATTCCAACAAATGGTGCTCAGACGGAGGACCTAAGAAACTGCAGTGTAAATGCCGCTGCCAGACAACATAAGAGTAACACACAGTATACAAAATTAGGTTGTCTTCTGCAATCAAAGCGTGAAGCACATCAAAGCTCCAAGAGACAAAAAGTGGAGTGGGGAACCAACAATTGTTTGAGCATTTAGCCTAAATGTGCAGCTGGAGGAAAAAACTGCCTGCAGCGCAGCCATCTCTGTTAGGCGGGAAATTATTCTGAATTCAAGTCTGAACAAAGGAAACAGCAGATTAATTCTTCTTTTATTTCTAACAGCCACAGAATTAGACAGACAGCCACTACAGTGATCTTATACTATTTCAGTGTATTGGCACACTTCTCCCGTTTCCATTAACCACAATGGAAAATGATGGTACAACTATTTCTGTCTCTTAATCTTTTAACTGGTGGAAGCTGTCACACCCCCTCCACCTCCCATTTGTTATTCACCATTTATGGTACTTGGGCAGCAGGAAATTTTTGGGGGTGGGAGGGGAATTACCCTTGGTACGTGTCCACCAATACCCAGCAGTTTGACCATGGTGACAAGGAAAATGACCCCTGGCCCTTCCCTCAACATCCTCAGGTAATCTGTCTACACATACACTATGATGACATCCACATGTGTTTCAGATTAAATCCCTAAGGCATGGGAGATCGTTTATCACAAATCCCATACCACAGTTGATCATATGTATAATCTCCTAGGCTTTTCCCACCTCACTCCAGGCTCCACATCATCTTAGATTACTCTTGCATGTTTGAAACTTTGTGAGAGTAATTTTACTCAAATCTCACGAGAACTTGAAGTCTCACGAGATTTGGGAGCTGTCTTGGGTGCGGTAGTATAAATACCACGCCCCTTATGTGGAGCCTTGCTTGGCTCTCAGATCTCTTCCAAGAAGGTTGATATTCTCACCTGAGACCCCGTGAATCTGATAGAGCGCCATATAGTTTGTAAAATTGTAGCGGTGCGTCATAATCGTCTGTAGTCAGCACCCGCATATTTAGAGGACTACTAATGTTTGGGTTTAGAAATGTAGGACTAATCAATAGTGTTGCCACACATATAGAATGATGCTCATATTATTTACTGACTAATGCTGTGCTTCATTGAGTGGAAAATGCGTTCAGTAATTTAGGATCAATTGCTCTGTGTATAAAATGTGCTTCGAGATTAAACGTGCAATATTAAAGTTGCACGTGTAGGCTGTTTAATGAGAAATGTAACGCTTTAACATGTGAATTATGCTTAAATAACATAGAGTGTAATGTTAGGATTTATTAACAAAACGCTTATGTTGCTGTATTGGAAATGCATTTAAAAGAGTAAAGGCCTGAGAGAAGAAACGTTAGCAGAGGCCTACTTGTGGGTTTCTTAGCATGATTAGAGATGCTGTGTTGGGAAATGTGTTTTGGGAAAGAAGCTCGTGGTTGCAGCTGAATTTCGAATTGAAACTTAAAGCGTACAAGGCAGTCGTTCTCATGCATTTCTTTTGCAGGTGCAAGGCCACAGGACTCGTCAGGTAGAATGAGCCATTGTTTAGAGTAGGAGTGCGGACGAAGGGAGTGTGCTGGCATGTGCACTCGCAACATTAGGCGGAGAAGGTGCCTGGGATCCAAGGACACAGCAACGATTTTTGGAAGAAGAAGGTTTGACACTGGAAAAGTATGAGAGGCTGTACCTGCTGAAGGGGGAGTGCCATGGGTGTACCCCTTGTTTTTGGGATTTTATATTAGGGAAAGTGCCCCGAGGGTGGAGAGTCAGTTGCTATTGAAGTTAGGGTTAGGGTCACTTGGATTTAGACTGAATCCGGTCTAAGGCAGTCCAGTTGGATGTGCAGTTAGACATGGGTCTTAGTTGGAACTAGGCAGGAGAAATTAAGGAGCATCTTAGAACGAGCTCGGTAGCTAGGGCTACTTACCTGGAAAAAGTGAATGTGCTTCTTAGGGAGCCTTCACAGCTGTCACCTTTTTCTCTCGCCTCGGAGTTATGAAAAGTAGGGATGTCACTTTAGAATTAGTGTAGGGACAGACTAATTTTTTCTTTCCCATTGGAACCAATGCAGTCAAGTTTACCAGTGGGGACAGTGATTGCATGTCAAATGCTTCTTGAATTAACTCTGCTTTTTAGTCTGAGTTGCTTGATACTGTTGCGTAGGATTATGTTTGTATTAGTGCCAGTTTATTTTTTGAACCTCTTGTTAAGGTGCTTGTATGTCCAGTTATTTTTGGCTTTGTAATAAATTCTTAAACCTTTTCCCGGAGTCAGTTGTTCTTTAGATTAAATTGCATTGATTTTGATGATCTGTCAAAGATATTGAATTTGAAGAACTTCCTTCGCACTTCCATGTAGACCAAAGAGATCCGCCGACCTGGGGATTCCTCGTAGTGGTAAGATGAAAATTTAGGTGGGAATCCCGGCGTCACGAAATCCCAGCAACTCTTCTCTACTCAACCCCAGCCTTCGTTGGCCCAGGTCTTTAGCCCCTGGAGCTCCTCTACATCCAACCTGAAATGAAAAAGAAAAACAAAGATTACTCAGAGAACATTTGAGAAGGAAGCACGTGCTCGTACCCTGAAGAAAAAGGCCAGTGCACTGCACCTTTATCTCTTCGCAAAACTGGACATTCCCATTGATATTTAAAGTGTAGGATCTCTTTGAGATTGAATTACCAAGCGCTGTCCGAAATAAGAAGCATTATTTAGTTCTGGACTGTCGAATACTAAGACTGTTTTCTACATTTCTCATGAACATTCCAAAGACTGAAACCACAGGAATTGTTTTGAATCCTGTGCTGTAAAAGGAACCCATTGCTAATGGTGAAAGGTGAATAGAGACATGGTTTTCAGGACTATGGAATGCAGTTTTGGATTGGTGCGATGTTTAAGGTGTGAATATTCGAATGCAAGTTTGTTTTGTGTATACTGTTAGAGATACTGGCAAGAAGCATCTTCCATCAGAAGCATTTGTTTCCCACTGTGCAACTGGGAGAGCAAACTACCTGGTGAAGATAAAACCTAGAGTGAAGGACATATGACAACCTTTCTCTCTCTTCTCCCATTGCAACCCCTCACCCCTGGGGATAATTTGACAACACTTCTGCCAGCCGCATGTTGAGGATTGGTTTCAGAGGGCTTGGGTGGACTCTCATCCCTCCTGTAGACCTCTGGCTTTTCAGGTGAGTGGAGTCTTGTCAGCAGCATGCAGTTCTGGTCAGAGGCTTCAGCAGTAGTGGCACTGCAGCTGCCATTAAGGCCTGCCCACTACCAGCTCATTCCACCGCCCCAAGAAGAATGTTTTGGAGACCAACCCATATAGTTTTTCAAATTAAGCACTGGCCTTGTGCCAGAAGGTTCAACAGGCTTAAAAGCATGGCTAATATCTTGACCTTAATAGTCTGTGAGCTTTTATGGGGCACTTCCTCTTACAGGAGCAGCAGCGAATAAGCCTAAGGTAGAGTACCCTTATTCCCAGCAATTGCGTTAAACCTGCAGTGCTTGATGTCAGATTCTCCGTGTTCCCATTTGTGACAATTCCTGGAAGCAGCCAATGGAGCAGATTCAAGTATTTCCTAACATTTGACTGCAATAGTCTGTAACATGCCTGAAGCAAATTAAATGACACAAAAATACCCACATCAAACAGTTGTGCTATATATGACATGCCCTTATATTCCCAGCATGTCTGTTTTTAAATAAAATGTTGTGTTCCACCAAATAGTATTGTATTGCGAGGCAGATCCTTTTTTCTCAGGCAGTAGACTTCATTTCTCATAAGCCATCCGTGAGTAAATGTGGACAGGTGGACATCCTTCTCGTCTCACCCAGCCCTGGATAGTAGGTGAAAACACTAACAAAGTGTCATTTTCTGTGGATTCATGCAATTAATCCTCTCTGTCCCTAATGTGTACTGTAATTAACCAAGCCAAACTCATACTCACAGGAAACATATAAAATTCAACAAACATAGATCCTCAAGTCTAGGCTTGATTTCTCTTCTCCTTAAAAAAAAGTCTCAACTAAAGCACCCAGGGCTATATTTACAAGAGCATAGTGCCACCAGAATGTCACTTTTAGCGACGTTCTGGTGGCGCTACGACTTTCTCCACATTTCTCCATTCCTAAAATGCAGGGATGCTCCGTATTTACAAAAATATGCGGCACCCCCTGTATTTTCCCTAGTGTTGGCGCTTAAAATAGCTGCCTAGTGCCAATGCAGGCACCTTAGAACCATAGTGCAAGGGTGCCTGCATTGCAGGTAATCACTATGCACAGGGCCTGTTCAAGGGTGCTTGCTTTTGAACTAAGCAAAACCAAAGGGGATGATGGATGGAGTGTTAAACATTGCAAGAACTCACCCCCAGTCAGCTCATCTGGGTTTAATCCATCATTATTCTTTAGCTCACTCTGCCACCCCAGTTCAGACATGGCTATATGCAAATCAGCCTGACCCTGTGCCTCATGGGAACAGTCCAGCCCGAACTGCCAAGCCATGTCTTCCCCGAACCGGAAACAAGCATCCCGGGACCGGTTTCTAGCTAATCAGCCATCATCAGCAAGGCTAGCTTGAATCTAGTGGCAAAGTGAGCAAGGGACACATGTCTGGGCATACCCTGCCAACTTAGGGCGAACAAAGCAAAACCAAAGGGGATGATGGACGGAGTATTGAACATTGCAAGCACTCACCCCCAGTCAACTGATCTGGCTGATGACGGCTGTTAGCCAGAAACCGTTCCCAGTGTGCTAGTTTCCGGTCCAGTGAAGACATGGCTTGGCAGTTCGGGCTGGACTGTTCCCATGAGGCAAAGGGTCAAGACTGATATGCATATGGCTGTGTCTGCACTGGGGCGGCAAAGTGAGCTAAAGAACGATGATGGATTCAACCCAGATCTGTGACTGGGGGTGAATGTCTGAAAAGTTTCAGTCTTCCGTCCATCATCTCCTTGTGTTTGCTTTGCTCGCCTTCAGTTGGCAGGGTATGTCCAGACGTGGGTCCCTTGCTCACTTTGCCACTGGATTCAAGCTAGCCTGGCTGATGACGGCTGTTAGCCAGAAACCGGTCCTAGAATGCTTGTTTCCGGTCCAGTGAAGACATGGCTTGGCAGTTCGTGCTGGACTGTTCCCATGAGGCACAGGGTCAAGACTGATTTGCATATGGCTGTGTCTGAACTGGGGTGGCAAAGTGAGCTAAAGAGAAGAGGTACCACCATCTTGACTTGGACTTCTTTTTCTGGTATCCCTACAGGCAGCCACCATCTTGAAATATTGTGTGATATAAGTAGAGTGTGAATTTAAGTGTGCGACCGTGACCAGGTGAAAAAAGGCCTCATATTGAATGAGGGTTGTAGTTTTTACCTGAAGCCGAATCCTTTTAAAGGGTCATTGGATTTTCCTTATAATACAAGTGGAGTGTCCATATTTTGGGCACTCCATGTAAGTCGAGGGGAGTGTCTCCATATGTCGCCAAAATGATATGTGTTAATTAATATTTATTGGAGTTGAACAATTCCTCTGTAGATGGAATTGGTATGAAGTAACGCTGACTAGAATATTGCCCACATTACTTTATTTACGTGATGAATGATGTACACTTTACATCAGGCATCCGCCATCTTGAGCGGTTCTGTGATACTCCTTAAGCATGAAACTCTATCAATGACTTAATGCAGATGATGACTCCTTTTCAGTAACCTTGTGTCTGTCTCCAGGGAGAGGACCCTTCTCTAAGTTTGCCTTGCACTAATGGGCCTATTCTTCCTCAGACCCAGACACAATGTTTTTGTTAATTATCACTGTTGCTTTAAATTTGATATTATGGTCTGGTTGATATTACTCTTATTGAGATATTTCTGTTAGACTGTTAGATAACTCCAGGAAACACTAACTGCATTAAGGAACTTTAGCAGGACAGGTCAAAGAGATTAAACACATTCTTCCCATTAAGAAAGCCCTTCTTTTTCACATCCCTGTAAGTGTTAAAGTTTAGTTTCACTAGTTAAAAGAGTGACCTGGTGAAAAAATTTAGCCAATTTTTAAAATTAGGCTTGTAGTTTTTATCTGGGGTAGAAGCTTTTTTAAGAGTCATGACATCAGGCCTCATTTAGCCCCTGGTGGATGGATTCTACCCAAGAGGGTTATGGAGGACTTAATAAATCACCACCATGGCGGACCGTAGTCTTTCCTATTTAGAGGTTTCTGCCAACCCAGCAGTCATTTCAGGAAACATTGAAAGGATCCACCATCATGGAACTTCCCTTAAATGTAGAAAAAAGTTTATGGACATCCGCTGTCGATTTTGATGGCCACCACTGAAATGCTTGCCATTTTCTGTTCAAAAACGGAAAAACAAATATGAATGAGTCCAACACCCTAGTAGTTTTATCTCAGTATGTGGGAGTTATTTTTTTTTCTGTCCCTGACTGTCAAGTTTTCCCTGATGGTGACAGACAGAAAATAGTGGGCGGCGTGATGGCAATTATCCTATAGTCCCGACCCAGTCCGGCCACTGAAGGTAGCTTTCCATTGATAAAGCCAACAGGGGCTCCGTCAAAGGAAAGTAGTAGACTTTTCTTCTATCCCTAAATAGGGTGTGTGAACTTTCAGTTTGACAGTCAGGGTACTCCATCGTGCTTGTTATGGAGTACCCTGCCTGCCAATTCTAAATCACCCCCTAGTCTTTTCCATTCAAGTGGAGTTACTACTTTTTAGGCAGTCCGTATTTCTCCAGGAGAGCGTCTCACATTTTAGCAAATATCCTGTCTGGGCAGGGGCATCTACATGGGTGCAGCCTTGCATCTGTTTTAGTGTAATTGGGTTCACATTAATGTGGCTGATATACAGATATCAGCTATTACCAGCTATTAAAAGCCTGCTCCAGCATTAACAAACCTCGAGACGCTGTGTTTATATGCACGAATACATAGACAATATATCTCATCCCTTAGTAGGTACGGTAAGATCCCATGAGATCAGTGAGGGTCACTTAAGAGCTGTAATGAAAAATAAAACAGTAAACCACATGTGACATTTTGGAGGGCTTCCTAAGGCTCTAAGGTATAACCCACAGCTGGTTTTTCAAATGAAGAGAGGGAATGTTATGTTATGTTAGAAGTTTTCTAAAGCGGACAGCTGCCCCAGCAAAGGGGTGTCCCGGTGCCATCAGATCTACAAGTACAACAGTCCAGAGAGGTTAGAGAACAGAAACAGTCAGGCCTATATTCTATACTGAGGAGAAAAGGAAAGTTGTAATGGCTTTCTGGAAAGCGAGCAGGTCATCCATGTCCGGGATCTGTACCGGCAAAGAATTCCATAGCTTGGCGGCCAGATGACAGAACGAGCGCCCTCCTGCACGGCAGCGTTTGGACCGCGGTACAGTCGCCGTGTGCTGTCCCAGCGAACGCAGCTGTCGGTGAGGAACATACAGGCTCAAAAAATCGTGCAGAAGCGCCGGGCTGCCAGATTTTAAAATCTTAAAAGATAGACAAAGAGCTTTAAACTGGATCCGCTTCTCAATCGGAAGCCAATGCAGCCCTTGAATTGAAGCCCCAACCGAACAGTAGCGGGGGAGACCTATCAGAGTTCTGGCTGCAGAATTTTGAACTCGTTGTAATCGCCGTATCTCTGCTTTATTAGCCCCTAGAAGCAGAGAGCTAGCATAATCTAGATGGGAGAGTATAGTAGACTGCACAATAAGCTGTCGTAGTACAGGATCAAAACATTTTAAGAGAGGTTTAAGACCCCTTAACAGTCCTATACAAGTAGCAGCAGTTATCTTAGTATGGGGCTGGAAGCTAAGCGTGGAGTCTATCCAGACTCCCAGGTTCTTCTCCACTGACTTAGGCATGGGCATATGACCAAGAGGTGCTGGCCACCAATGTTCATTCCATAGGCCAGTATTTTTACCTACCAGCATAACCTCAGTTTTACTCGCGTTTAGTTGTAAATAATTTTCTGCCATCCATTGAGCCACTGCTGTCATCCCGTCTCTGAATCTGGTAGCCGCTAATGATGGTCCCTCAGCTAAGATGATGACAAGCTGGGTGTCGTCTGCATAGGACACCATTGTGGAGAAGTGTGGCTCAAAGGTTAGAGCGGCAGACCCTGATGCAGAGGTCTGGCCCGGGACCAGGGTTCAATTCCCGCATCGGCGAGTCTTGGGCTCAATTTCCTCGGACCTGATAATTCTCTCCTCGGTGCCTATTCTAATCATGGGTCCCAATCTGCAACTCTGGGCAATAGCTTGCTTAATCTCCACAATGGCCCCAACAGCGCTGGGATGCCTGGCTTCACCTTGGGGGTGCCCAGGAGTGGACATTTCACAGGGAAAAGCCAGGAAGGGTTCCACAACGGTATGCGTTACAGCGCCAGGACACCCCAGTTGGGGTATTAGTGCGCTTTACAAGTACAAATTACATCGTAAGGTCCCATTTCTCAGCGACAGCAGCCGGAGGCTGTACATAGAGGTTGAACAGAGACAGGCTCAATGCTGAGCCCTGCGGGACCCCCTGTCCGATGGAGTGGGATTGAAAGAGAATGCAGCCATGTGCAGGATCTGTCCTGGACTTTACATCTTAGTTACACACAGTTCTCTCAGTGCATCTGGGCTGTGTCACCTGTGTGCCTCACGCTATCTTCTGCTTTCTTTTTCATTACAGCTCTCATATGACCCTCACTGTTCTCAAGGGATCTTATCCTACTTACTAAGGAGTGAGATATATTATCTATGTATTTGTGCATATAAACACAGCGTCTCGAGGTTTGCCATCAGTGGTGGGGCCCGACGGTATTAATTAACTAGATTTAAAAGGTTTATGAGCCGACTGGATAGTAGAAACTTATCCCTTATGATTTTTTTTTATTCATATGATTTACATCTACTTGATAAAACCAGGGCAGGTTTACAAATAAAAATACTGATACAGAGAACAACCCTGACATCTTTCTCTCAGCACTAATCATTGATCATATGTGTCTGTCTGTCACTTAGCTATAACTTCCCTTTTAATAATTTCTAGAATGACCACAGCACCTTTAGCTCACGCATATATATTGCGACCGTTAGCAGTAATGATCACGCTACAAACTACAAGCTCCTGGCCCTCCCATGGAGAACCCAGACCTTAGCAAAACTTCCATTGGTATAGATACCGTAATGGTAAACTGTATCTTTGTTTCTTGACTCCTGTTGTTTCAGAAGTTCTACTCCCTTCATTTATCCAGGTGCACCAACATTTTCGGGACACTGTAGATACAAGTTTCTCACTCTATCCTGACGAAGCGCCCTGGATCTCCCGCTGAGACCATTAAAGCGGGAAACATGTTTTCCAGAACATATGCCCACTAGGGACATATAGTTACCCATCTACCAAAGGACATAATACCCCTTAAAGCAGCACTATACACTTTGTTTTAATAATGATGGAGGGAATAACCTTAATAAAAATGAATCACTCTCCCTCCAGCTATTTTTTAATACACCTTCTAGGACTTCACTTCCACTTACACCCATGCACCCATACGGCTTCATCAAAAGATCTCAGCAAAAGAGACCCTTCGGAGGACACGCAGGACATTGCAGCACCGGCCCAACGAAGATGAAGCATGACATCCTTCGGGGTGTGTAAGGGCATCAAGATGAGGACACGCTGCCCCCCACAATTAGAGTAGCACACGACAAGAGTACCTCTTACTTCCCTTCTTTTTCTCTCTCTACTTAGGAACAGTGACTCCCTTTTGGTATAAGTTTAACTTCAGGAGCACGGGTCACCGGACCTTATGAATAGCTCCTAGAGTCCCTCTCTTTTGATAAATAGGATTATTTAGCACAGCGGATCAGCTACTACTCTCTACTCTTTTGTACACTATCTAACTACAATGACAGAACAAATAGGTCTAAGCTTTGATGATGACATAGTATCTGAAATCTTGAGGACACCGAGCTTATCAGGAATGAAAGGCTTAGCCTCAACAAGTACTGCTCAAGGTGACTGGAACAACATAGCGGCCCTGATAAAACAACAGGTAAAAAGAGCGATGCATGGAGCAATCATGACGGAATATCTGCGTGCCAATATAGCTCCAAATGGCCTCGTCATGACGGTAGCACCATGGATATTCCTAGAGGACATAATATTCAGGAAGGATTGGAGCTAAAGAGCTTGGCGATGCATATGCGACTGACTTTTACTTATATTTATCACAGCCAAACTCCTATCAGAAGCCTTATTAATAAAAATAACCATTGCAGACAATTCACTGAAAGCAACCATTACATTCTCCACCTGGAAGACACGCTTGGCTGAGATAAATACCAAAATTAATGACCATAAAAACTACCACCTGCAGAGGAAAATCCCCAAACTGCAAAAAGATATCAAAATTTTGAGAGGGAAAAAATTAACCCGTACACTAAGGAAGACTACGTGACAAACAACCAAGACACTTCATCCAACGAAGAACCAACATCCTCAACAAGATCAAAAATATCTAGCAGTAATTTCAGTAACAGAATTTGAAAGAACTTCCAAGGAGATTCGGGACTACTACCAACCTGTCCAATGTTCAATTACCCAATGCCAGGCTATCCAGGGGCACCACCACCATGGTACCCAGGCTACCATGGACTACCACCGCCTCATCCATTATATCAACAACAAAACAACAACCTCCTTTTTAGATTAGAGTCAGGGGCAGAGGAAGAGGCAGGTGAAAAAACAACCAAAGACAGGTGCAGTGGACAGAGGTCGAGGATCGAGGACCAACGCAGGACACTGAGTCAAACGAAGAAAAACTAGTGGTGAACCTATCTACAAGGACCCTGACAACAACAGAAAAATCCATCCTTCAGAGAGGATTGAGTTTTGTCCCAACACCGAAAGATGACTGGTTCAGACTCACTGGTGAACTACACGCGTTCTTCAGTAGCGCCAAATGCGATGCAGTGTGCGCAACAACATTTGTTTTATTCATTATTATTTGTAATTACCTGTATTTGGCCCTACTACTTAGTTTACTACCCCCCACCCTGCCCTCCCCCACACCACGTCACCGGCCAGCAGCACTCCAACCACCGACCGCTACTGGCGTTCTTTTGAAAGCTACGTCTTAAATCATTTTTTCAAACACAGGATACCAGCAGGAGGGATACGGGTACTACAGACACAGGCCTACATAATCCCACCAGATTCATGCCCACCACAGAAATAACTGGCAGTGTGATACTGACCTATGAAAAAGCAGTCTTACAAGATGTTAACAAACTACAACCCAAGAGAACATATGACAATTTACCAACAAAACAAAAGAAACGAAAGCCCTACAAGACCTCAGCGAAGATCCGGCAATCACCATGAAACCTGCAGACAAAGGCGCAGCTATCAACATCCTTAACACAGACGACTATAACAATGAATACCTTAGACAACTAGCTGACACAAAATAGACACATACCCCACAGATTCTCTCACAAGAAGAACCAGCATCTCAGTGACGGAAGCACTATTGAATGGTTAGATCACATGAATGAAGCAGAGTACCTAGGGAACACAGAACCAATTATGCCATATTTCTACGTATTACCAAAGATCCACAAAAACATCTTCCCCCACCCGGCAGACCAATAGTGTCAGGGATCAACTCCATCCTCGGGCCATTGAGTCAATATTGTGATTCTTTTCTATGGCCACTAGTTCGAGCAACGCCATCATACCTCAAGGACACCAAGGAGACCATCAACCTCATTGAAAACATCAGAGGACCTGAGAAAATTACTTTACTCGTAACACTCGACGTGGGGGCATTATCCACTAACATTCTAAAAGAAGCCACACTAAGAGTGATTGAAGAATCCCTGAGAAACTGTGATCTTCCCACACAACAACCCATTAACTTCATCCTGGAATGTGCAGAACTTGCCATGAAGAACAACTTCTTCAAGTTCCATGAGCAACACTATCAACAAATCCATGGAACTTGTATGGGCAGTACATTTGCGCCAAGCCTAGCATATCTATACATGGTGCATTTTGAGGCCCAACATATTCTACCTGAAACTAACCCCTTCAAATCGGAAATAAGAGTGGAAAAGGTACATAGATGATGTACTTATGTTGTGGAAGGGGACAGAGGATCGATGTAAAGAATTCCACTCCTGGATCAACCAACAGAGCCCCTTCCTCAAATTCACACTATTAACCTCAAGTGAAGAAATACCATTCCTGGACTTACTAATTCTCTGCAAAGATGGAAAACTGTCGACCACAACATACAGGAAGCCTACAGATCGCAACAGCTTACTGCCTTATGACAGCCATCATACCAAAGCCTTGAGACAGAATCTCCCCTTCGGCCAATTTCTCAGGCTGAGGACAAACTGCAGCACTACCCAGGACTACGGAATACAGGCAGCAGAACTTAGCAAAAACATGGAAAAAAGAAACTACCCACAAAAAATCATAAAGTCTGCCAAGAAACGTGCAGGGAACAACCATCGAGGAGCGCTTTTAGAAACACAAGAAAAACGCAAAGATAAAACAATTACATGTGTTACAACTCATACGCCTCAATCTAATCAGGTTAAAAAGGTCCTATTAAAACACTGCAACATCCTGAACACAGGCGAAATGCAACTGCAACGCCCAAGATTCGCATTCAGACGTAATGTAATGTAATGTAATGTAAGTAAGCTTTTATAGAGCGCAGCTATCACTCCAAGGAGCATCTTGGCGCTGTAGCCCGTAACCTAGGATGAGAATAGGCCGGAAAACTACTCACAAATCAGTCCCATCTTCGCCTGTGTCCTTATGTTTATACCAGAGTCATACATGCTGTATCCGGGAGGTCGAAGATCCAAGTCTTCAGGGCCTTTCTAAATTGGTTCTCAAAGGGGATTTGTCGCAATTTGGGTGGAAGCTTATTCCATGCCCTGGCACCCAGTACTCCGAGAGATTTTCCTCCCTTCGTGAATAACCTGAACTTGGGGATCAGCAGCAGGTTCATGTTAGAGGACCTGAGGGTACGAGAAGGTACATAACGTCTGAACCGAGTTAGGAAATACTTGGGTCCTTGCTGGTGGTATGCTCTGAAAGTGACGACCAAGATTTTGAACAGTACACGTTTGTGGATAGGCAGCCAGTGCAGGGTCCTAAGCGCAGCCGACGCAGATGACCTCCTTGGCCAGTTCAGGGCCAGACGGGCGGCAGCGTTCTGGACCATCTGTAGCCTATGCAGGACTGATCTATTTAATCCTGCATATAGGCTGTTACAGTAGTCCAGACGAGATGTTATAAGTGCTACCGCCACCGTCTTCCTGGCTGCCAGTGGAAGAAAATCAAAGAATTTCTGAGTCCTCTGATAATACTGAAACAGGACCCTGCCACAGCCCCTGCTTGTTGCTTAAATGATAATGCTTCATCATACCTAATCCCCAGGTTGCAGGCCGTATCGATAGTGTTTGGGGGGATATCCGCATCTAGCGGCCACCATAATCTGGGGGAAAAAGGGTTTTGGGTCCTGAACTGTAGAATTTCGTTTTTTCCCGTGTTACATTTGAGATGATTTTTCCTCATCCAAACGAAGGTGGCGGCGAGGCAATCTCTAAGATTTTCCTCTGCCTTCACCATTTCGCCATCTAGTACAAGGATGAGCTGAGTATCATCAGCATACAATATGGTGCTGATGTGGAAAGATGTAATCAGCTCGATCAGGGGGGTCATGTACAAATTGAACAGTACAGGGCACCCCTGTTGGCATTGCTTTTTCTTCAGAGCAATACTCTCCCAGCAGCGTGACTTGCCTCCTATGGCTGAGGAAATTCTTTAGCCAATCAAGCACAGTCCCTGCTACCCCTGATGTTGCTAGGCGGCTGATCAGTACGGAGTGTGACACCGTATCGAAGGCTGCCGATAGATCAAGTAGAATAAAACAGCCTTCTTCCCTTGATCCATGGCAGTCCTCAAAGTCTCTACAGTATACAGAAGGGCAGATTCCGTAGAGTGCGACGCCCTAAACCCAGATTGATTAGGGTGCAGAATATCCTCATCCTCTAAAAACTTTGTCAGTTGTTTATTCACGGCTGCTTCCATGAGTTTAAAAAGCAACGAGATAGGACGAAGGGTGGAGAGTGTTGAAGGGTCTGCTAGAGGCTTTTTCTGCAGAGGTTTCACCGCCGCCAGTTTCCATTCCAGCAGGATGACAGCCGAGGACAGGGAGGAGTTGATGATGTTATTAATAATCGGGTTTACCGTGTCTACTAAGGCGTGCAACAACATAGGGGGGGCAGGGATCAACGGGAGAGCCGGATTTACTGGATAGTATCGCTTGACGGGACTCTTCCAGACTGATGGGCAAGAAGTTTCTGAAATGCGCTATCCCAGTTCGCATTTCACTTGCCTCTTCCCAGATGGTGTCCGGTTGTTCAGGGAAATCTCTAGTAAGGCCTAATATTTTCTGCTCAAAATAGTTGGCAATCGAATTACACAGGGTGAGAGATGGAGGAATCTCTTGTAGGAGAAACCTGGGATTCATGAAGTTGTTAACTATTTTGAATATCTCCTTCTGTTTATTGTTTGAGGAATTAATTGCTTCTAAGTAGTATTCCTTTTTGGCATTTTTAATTAATGCATGGTACTGCCTCCTAGCTTTTTTATAATGACGGAGTTCTTCGGCTACATACAAGCGGCGCCATTTCCTCTCTAATATTCTAACCTCAGTATGTTTCTCCTTTAGGGAGAGTGAAAACCAGGGCGTGGACATTTTTTTATTGTGCGTTTTGCTTGACTTGGTCATATTGACTGGTACGCATATTTCGGCAATCCAGTTATTAAAGTTTTTATTATCTATCTCCGTGACACCAGTCAGTATGGGTTTGCCTTCCACCGCAATCCGCTGGAGGTCTGGGTTGTCACTTATTTTTTTCCAGTCATGTTTTATGCGAACACCGGCTTCAGATGGACCCTTCCTTACCGCTTTCTCTTCTACTAAAAGATCGAAAGGAATAAGCATATGATCGGACCAGGTCTGGATACAAGGTGGTTTCACCTTCAGAGAATTTAAGTTTGTGCAGATGCAGTCTAAGGTATGGCCTGCCTTGTGGGTGGGGTCCAATGTCAACAAAGTCAACCCTAACACGTTCATTAAGTCTCTAAAACAAGCCGCATTTAAGTCAGTGGCCGAATCGAGATGAAGATTTAGATCGCCTAGCAGTGTGAAGTTGGCGAATTTAAGAGTAAGATTGCTAACCACTTCAGCAAGGCTATCAAGAAAGTCTTTTTGTTACCCTGGTGGGCGATAGATTAAGGCCCCTGAAAAAGTGGTAGAATCATGTATTTGCAAGCAGAAACAAAGGCTTTCAGCCCCCTTAATATCTGGAAGTTCGAAAGAAGTACATTTCACCGAGTCTCGATGGATAATGGCGAGTCCCCCCCCACGTTGTTTCTGCCTGTCTAATCTTTGGATAAGGTACCCTTGTAGCAAGGCAAATACGATATCTGGATTGCACCAGGCTTTGAGCCACGTCTCTGTGACGAATAGCCAGTCTAAATCATTCTCAGAGATTAGGTCATAAATATGTGCCACGTTCTTGCACATTGATCTGGCATTGATAAGTCCTCCCCGAAAGGTAGTAGGCCTACTAGGCGCTAAGATGTGTTCCTCTGGGGTCAACTCCGCCCTGCAATGCCTGCAGCAAGTCGGTCCCCACCAGTCACCTAATTTTATGGTATCATGACAGTGGCTGTCGTGAATGTTCAGAGGAAGTATCTCTTCTCTAGTGGGGAAGATATTTGGCGTGGGTTGACCATGATGGTTTGCCCTAGGCCCGGCCGCGGCACGGACGGGCACAGACGGGCTTACCTTTGGTGCACCTTCGGCGCGCCATCGGTGCGCACGCTGCGCGTCAACCCCATATGAGCTTTAAATCGGAGGCTACTGATGGTCCTAGTGCAACCACTAGACTGTCACCTCTCAAAGATGGCCCCGGAAGCGAGGGTGATAGACTCCCTCTGTACCGCGCTAGTCAACTCCCTCCACGACAAACAGCACAGGCCACAGGCTGCGGTGGAACGGGGAGATAAGCGGTGCCCTAGGACAGTAAATGCAGTTTTACTAATGTGCCCACAATTAAAACAATATACTGTGTGAAATCGTACTCATTAAGCAAACAGTACAAGTGATACAAACGGCGATTTTAAAATGTGTACACAGAACACGTACACAGAACATAAAAGATATTGTTGTCCACACAAGACCACAGAAAAAACAGGGGACAATCAGAGGACATTATGGGACCTGCTGACAGTCAAGGGACACTATCCATATGGAACTTGTAATGTTTGCCCGCTTACAGCACTTACCAAAATGCTCCAATTGAAGAACCAACAGTGGACACAAAAGAGACACACCAATTGTAATACAAAAAAATGTGTCTACATGGTGAGATGTTCTTGTAACCTACTGAACATGGGGATGACTTCTAGAGCGGTAAGCACAAGGGTGAATAAGCACAGTAGCAACATCTGGTGCATTAGGAACACAACCAAAATGAGCAGGCACTACATTGAAAAGGGACATACACCAGACCAAGTCAATTGGACCATCGAGTCCAATCCCCTTTAGACAACAAAGACCCTTTTCCAAAACGAGCAAAGATGGGTCCATCACATCCAAACGAATGCCCAGGGTCTTAACGATGAAATACCTTGGATTGAGGTACTATTGAAACCAAACTCTTGACATCAACACCACCAGTGCAACACTACAGTGATGACTATGTTAGCAGACCTCTCAATTCTTAAAAACACTATGAAAATATTCAAGTTGCACTACCCACCGCAAAATGATGCACCAACTGTAAAAACTGACAAAGAGGACACTGATGTGCCGCAAATAACACCAATAAATGCAGTAACCTTTTATTGTTATTCATTAGTCGGCCAGGGATACTTTACTTACAAACATCTTTAGAAAGAACCCACCCCAAGATGGTGACCGAGATGTTTCCCATGCGCGCCACACTAAAATAAAATATACATATAACTTTATGCACAATACATGCATCGCCTCCCTTTGAGAAATATCACCATGTCAGCTACACATAAAAGCTATCAGCACACAAATATCCAACACCCCGAGAATATTCCTCATACGAGCTTAATATAGAGTATACCACTCTAATGTGGCACCCTTATTAACAACAAAAACTTGCCAATCTATCTATTGATTAAACAATTAACGCGCCACCCGGAAGCAGGCTACTACTATAAAATAAGACAGGGTTTTCACTTCTCCACCGGCGGAGACAGCGAGAGGCACACAGGTGACACAAACCAGATGCATCAGGAGAACAGTGAGTAACTAAGAAGTAGGATCGGTCCAGGACAGATCCTGCACATGGCTGCACCCCCTCTCTTCATTTGAAAAAACCAGTTGCGGGTAATACCTTAGAGCCTTAGGAAGCCCTTCAAAATGTCACATGTGGTTTTCTGTTTTCTTTTTCATTACAGCTCTCAAGTGACCCTCACTGATCTCATGAGATCTTACCCTACCTACTAAGGTTTGAGATATATTATCTATGTATTTGTGCATATAAACACAGCATCTCGAGGTTTGCTATCAATGGTGGGGCCCAACAGTATTAATTACCTAGATTTAAAAGGTTCACGAGCCTACTGGATAATAGAACCTTTTCACTGTTGAATTTTTTTATTTATTTATACAATTCACATCTACTTGATAAAACCAAGGCATGTTTACAAATAAAAATACTGATACAGAGAGCAACCCTGACATCATTCTCTCAGCACTAATCATTGATCTTATGTGTCTGTCTGTCACTTAGCTATAACTTCCCTTCTAACAATTTCTAGAATGACCACAGCACCTTTAGCTCACAAATATATAACACGACAGTTAGTAGTAATGATAACGCTACAAACTACAAGCACCTTGCCCTCCAATGGAGAACCCAGACCGTAGCAAAACTTCCATTGGTATAGATACCCTAATGGTAAACTGTATCTTTGTTTCTTGACTCTTTCAGTTTCAGAAGTTCTACTCCCTTCATTTATCCAAGGACACACGTTTTTCGGCCAACTGTAGATACAACTTTCTCACTCGGTCCTGACGAAGCGCCCTGGATCTCCCCCTGAGACCATTAAAACGCAAAACATGTTGAGCAGAACATATGTCCACCAGGGACATATAGTTACCCAGCTACAAAGGGACTTAATACCCCTTAAAGCAGCACCATACACTTTGTTTTAATAATGACAGAGGGATCATCTTAATAAAAATGTATCCCTCTCCCTCCAGCCATTTTTTAATACACCTTCTAGGACTTCACTGCCACTTACATTACGGTGCAGCTGTCTCTAATTTTGGCAGCCACACCATTTGATTTTTGTTTTTAATTCTGGCACCAGGAAGCATCAATAAACTATGGTAGGCTTACCTATTAGCTAGTTATAAACTTCCCCCACTGTTTAGACAGCACTGCAAGACTAACACACAATCGCTCACATTGGATTTTAGTAATACCCCTTTCCTCATTAAAACATCCCCGAGCTCCTCCCTCGCAGCGAGGGGGTTGTAGCCCGCCTCACGGCTAGGTTTGTGACCCGAAGAGGTGTCCCCATGATGATGCATGACACCTTTGGTGTGTGAGGGAAACCGTCCTTAAAGGGGAAACCTCCCCCCCCTTTTCTCACAGCCCTGTTTTTTCCATGTTTTCCTCTATCATTGGGACAGCCAGTAGCCCATTGCTCGGACCCGATGGCTTCTAGTGTTATTTGATGTCTAAATTGGGGAGAGTGCCCTCGCTGGTCCATTAAATCTCCTCCAGCCCCCATTGTGTATTGCAGGGGTCCCCAAACCGGTCCTGGAGGGCTGGATCCATGCCAGATTTTTCGGATATCCCCATTGAGATACATGTTCCTTTTTTAAAAATCTGGCATGGATCCGGCCCTCCAGGACCGGTTTGGGGACCCCTGGTGTATTGTATACTTCTTTTCATTTCAATCACCCCAGGAGCAGACTAAAATGCCTCGAGTGGCCTGAGCTAGGCTTCTCAAGTGGCTCGGATGTGATGCTCCTTAAGAACCGGTGCACCTTTACATATGCCATGTGCAAAAGGGGTCTTGAGGGCCCAGTGCCGAATTTATATGGAGACTAGCAAGGGGCAACCACAGTAGAGCGGACGCCTGGCAAAACGCACCTACAGAATTACATTTATCGTTAGCGATGCTAATAAGGAGGAAGATGAATACCTGTAATGAAGCAGCAATAAATTAGTATCGGACTGGACCTAAAACCTTTAAAAATTAAATGGATGTCCAGCCTCTCCTGCTGGCCCCACAGTGCTCTTTGTTAAGCAAACGAGTACAACAATGGCAGGAATTTTCCCGAACTCAGTTCATTACAAGAGATATGTTCTATCTATTTTAAATTGTTTTTTAAATGGTAAAATGTAGTGGTATCTGAGGTGTCGTGAGATACAGTATTTTGCCTCGGGAGTGGAAGGAAGTGTACTTTTGACTCCATGAGCAAACCGGTCAGTAGCCACTATAGTGTGATACGGGAATATTGTGAACAGAATATCATCTGACACACGATGGTCTACTAAGAAATGTTAATCAAAATATTGCCCCAATGGATTTAATAACAAAACATCTGCAGCCAATGGGAGAATATTTTTTAAACGATAATAAGGATGCAATAATTATGTGAGACCATATTTTATACACAACATTTTTGAAATGCAACTGTATTAATACCAGACAAAATAACAATAATTTGTTTCTTGCACAGTGCTTGCTGCCATAGTTGTGTGGCTTTGTAGTGCAAGAAATAGGAGTTATTCTACTGAAAATCAGCTATACTAGATCTTGCACCTAATGCAAGAAGAATGCAGGGGCTATATATAATTCTGCACATACTATAAACAGTTAAAGATAAGAAAGTTTTTGGAACAGAGCACACATGTGCTGAATAGATAATGGAATGAAATCCGAAGTAAGTTGCTCCTAATAACCAAAATGCACAACCAAACTCCTTCATCATTGGCATAATCACGTAATGTCATGGAGTCGTTTTTCTCTCCTCAAAAGAAGAAAGACAGCTATATCACCAGAACGTAATATTCTTCCTTACTTTTCCCACCAAAAACGACATTCGTTTTCAGAATGTGTTTATTTTCTATATATAAATGATGCTCTTTCCTCATTGTGTTATTTTTCGACTATCTATATTATTCATTTCCAGGTGGGTGGGGGTGGGATGTTGCATGTTATAAACAAGACAGGTGAGCACACAGTTTGTATTTTAAGTACTCGTGTCCTATTGCCTTCATTTTACTTGTTTAACATGTTACATCAGGGAACCTGCGTATATTCAAACAGAGTTTTAGATCTGTCGAAAGTCAACTTACCTGAGTTTTTGTTGTACGACCTCATGTGTATTTTTATTTATGTGCATTTTCTGTGTTTGTGTGTGTGTTTTCTAACACTCACCTGGGTACTGTCTGTGGGCATAAGGCTGAAGTTGTGTGCATTTTTCTCTTTCTGCATCTAGACATATCACACAACAACACAGGACACACAACAAGACCAGGCATCCGCGATGGGATGCCTGGTCTTCACCTTGGGGATGCCCAGTAGGGGTTATCTCGCAGGGAAAGCCAGGACGGGTTCCCAAAGCAAGCGCTAAGAGACCTGTCGGTGATTTGGCGCTATATAAATCGAATATAACATAACATAACATCATAGAACAAGATATGGTAATTGCAACAAGGAACCTAAAACAAACAAGATCAGTTGGCTTACCAATGCTTGTTTGCCAATGGTGAAGACAACTTTAATCCCTCGGTCTGCTGTTTTGAATAATTGGGTTGTTATGACTTACAACATTGCACACCAACAGTTTGTGGTGATGCAAAGGGAGCACACCATGCCTATATTTGTTACTTTCCTTCTTGGACTCTGAGATTCACACCTCAAAACTGGTATTTTGGAGCGCATTGAGTAATACACATAAAATAGCACTCATGCACCTCTTTTGACTTTTTGATGTCAATATCTGTCTAATATTTAATTGTGATTGACAGTTTCATTTTAATTATCGAGTTCGGATTCTGTATTTTTGTTTCAAGGTTTAAGATGTACTGTATTTCGCATGTCTGTCAAGAGACTGAATGAAGCCAGATTATTGTAGTTAGTATTACCATGATGATGATTAATATTATTATTATTTGTAGTAATAGAAGAAGTAGACCATCATTATGGTTGTAAGACTTTTTTTCTAGGCATCATGAATTTGAGTTTGGATGGCAGTAAATCTGCTTTCTGTTGTGATGGAATTTTATCTCCCACCAAGGTGGCAGGAGGAACAGCTGTGATATTTAAAGTTCTGTGCTCAGGTGATGGAAATTCCTCTGCCTAAGTTACTGAATCTCCCATCAAAAGATCCAATTAGCGGAGAAAACTCTGTTAAAAAAAATCTACTAATGGCCATTTCCGCAGGTGCGTGTGGGTACTGGCATAGCACCCCCAAAGTGTGATTACACTGTGATATATGTCTCAATCAATCAATCAATCGATCAATAAATTTATAGAGTGCGCTACTCACCCGTGAGGGACTCAAGGTGCTGGAAGGGGGGGGAGCCGCTACTGCTCGAAAAGCCAGGTCTTGAGGTGTTTCCTGAAGGTGAGATGGTCCTGGGTCATTCGTAGGTGTGCGGGGAGGGAGTTCCATGTCTTGGCTGCCAGGTAGGAGAACGATCTTCCTCCAGCGGTGGTTCTGCGAATCCGTGGGACGGTGGCGAGGGCGAGGCTGGCAGAGCGGAGCTGGCGGGTGGGAGTGTAGAACGAGAGGCGGTTGTTGAGGTATTCGGGGCCCATTTCGTGGATCGCTTTGTGTGCGTGGGTGAGGAGCCTGAATGTGATCCTCTTGTTGACGGGGAGCCAGTGCAGGTTTCTCAGGTGGGCGGATATGTGGCTGTGGCGAGGGATGTCGAGGATGAGTCGTGCGGAGGCGTTCTGCATGCGATGTCTAATGCCCCTAAAGTGGTGGGGGCTGTTTTCTAGCAGGCTACGGACACACACAACAATTACCATTTTTGTAAATACTGCTTCCCTTTAATGGTAAATATTTCTTAGAATTGTCTATTATAAGGAGGTGGATCCCCCACTCTACATAGAACAACTCACCCAGTACCCTATAGGGTGAAGTTACTTCTGTACCATCATGGAGTGGGTCACACAATCAGCAGCAATGCTGCTAGGGGTATATCTAACTTTATCCACTCTGTAAAGAAAATCTGTTATTGTTTTGGTGGATTTATCACTATTACCCTCTTCCACGTCAAGGCCAGAATTCAAATAACAATATAATCCAATACACGTGGAAACTCGTGAGCCTACTCTGCTTGCCCTGGGACTATAGCAATGTATGGAGAACGAACACATTGAAAGCACTACACAAACTCACAGGCCCTGTTAAACGGACAACAATGAAACTGGAAAGGTAAAAGGGGAGGAATAACGAGCCGGCAAAAATGAACAAACATGAAGCAAGCACAGGCTAATGGAAGAGAAAGTGTAACACAATGTCGAAATAGGAAAAATTATAATTGGTTAAATTGTACACAACAAATGCTGCGGGCCAGGTTCATATTGAACACATGCAAGGAAACAAAAACTTCAACAAATGCAAGGAAAAAAAATACTTCAAAGAGAGCAAAATGTGCATTTGAAGAGCAAAGGGGCACTGAGAGTTGTAGGCATGGTTTTTAGGGCTGTAAATGGGGTAATACGAGTTGACAACTCAGTACGTGGAAATGGGTTCTGGTTTAGGGCTCAGCCCGTGCACCTGTGAATCAGGAATGCCTGTATTTGAGCTCCGGCCTCTCTACCGGCCATCTTTCTCGTGTCATGATATCTTCATTTTTCCTAATGTGTTATGCCACTAAAATGACCTGCAGATTTCAACCCAAACATGGCGGAGGACTCGGACTGTTTCCAAATAACCTTTAACTGTAGCGACTCCTTCACATGGAGAAATGAATGTTCAGTGAAGTAGAATTTTTTTTTAATGATTATAACATCTTGCATCTTGCTTCTACTTCTATCTTTTGTTTAGCACCTCATGGGTGATTAGCACCCATAGCATATTGGTATAATATATCAATGTGAGGGCTGCTTGTTCTCACTAGAGCCTCTGTTGAGGGCCTTAAAAGTTTCGCTTAGGTTTGCTCATCACCCTTCCTCTGTGGTATTGCCAGAATTTTCTGCATAATCTATCATTGCCACAGTGTGTGTGTGTGCGTGTGTGTGTGTGATGGGAACTGAGGGGCATATTAGCAACAAATAGCGATATTTATCGCTAAATGCGCTTGGCGCATTTTTTTTATCCCTGCCTATCGCCGGATATTATCACAGAGATAACATGCTAGTAGGAACGTTTATCTCTAATGCGATAATATCCGGAGATAGAGGCTCAATGCGTGAATATCGCTGAAAATCCAGCGATATTCAGGCATTAACTCTAATGGGGACTTAACCTGAATATCCACCTCCCATTGGATAAACAGGTTAAGCCATGGTCTGAGCAGGCGTTAGTTTCTGGCGATAATCGCGCTTAGCGCAAATTTTTTAATCGCACAGCCTGCCTTGCTAATAGGTGATAGCTGTGTTAGCGACTGAGTCGCTAACAGGTTGGGTACGCCCACATTGCATGTCATTAGCGATAAATATCGCTGACATGCAAAGTGGTGCCCATACCGGTCGCTATCGCCAAAAAAATGGTCACTAACTGCTGTTAGCGACAGCTTGCTAATAGGGCAATAAAATTATTGCCGCTTTAGCGGGAAAAAGTCCAGCTAAAGCATCGATAGTGCCCTTGCTAATATGCCCCTGAGTTCTTGGAGTTATTTTATGTCTCGCACGGTAGACTTGCGTAGTTGGTGCTTGGTTTCTGGCCTGGTTGTCCTTTGCAATCACCAGCCAGAGAAATACTTTACCTTATAGGAGTAGAGGAAGACTTTGGGGGTCTGAGGATCACGAACCCAGTTAAAGGATTAGCCTAGTCAATTATTCACTCAGCAGATATTTCCTATCTAAGGATTAATCCAGTCAATAATCCACTTATCAGATATTTTCTACCTTCTAAGGGAAGTGTACAGTTTGTGCTGTTGTGTTGCCACCTGAACTGTGAACGTGTGCTTGAGCTAAATTTGTGGGCTTTTTGTTTCTGTATGCAGGAAGCTTTTGAAGGAAAGAATTGATGCCATTAATGCATGGTTTACGTTGCCTTTGAAGAAACCTCTGTCCCTTGCCACTTGTTGCTTAGTAGTGAGATGTTAACATGAAGCTCGTTAGCGAACTGAAAGTCAGTGCAAACCTGGTCAGTGCATCTGTATGCATAGTCCCCGTTACACAATCAGACGAGTAGTTTCACATTAAGGAGCAAAGAGCCAGATGTACTAAGGTAAGTGTTTGCGATTACCAAATGGCGAAAATTTGGTAATCGCCAACAGCAATGTATGTTTAACAGATTTTGCGTTTTCCAGTGGGTTGCAAATAGAATTACCTCATTAATATTCATGAGGTAGGGCCCAGGTTGCGACCTATTGGGATTGCAAAACTCACAGGGATAGTGGCTTGCTAGGGTCAGCAGACTGCCAGGTCTGTGATTGCTTTTCAATAAAACAATGTATGTTTTTTAAATGCAGTCTATTTTCCTGTAAACAAAAATGGGATGCGTTTTAAAATAAAATACTAAGTTTTCTTTTAATTTTCTAAAAGTAGGCAGTGGTCCGTGGGACCAATGCCTGCTCTTAAAAAATGTTTTCCAAACATTCACGAATAGGAAGAGGTTCTTTGGGGGCCCCTTCCCATTTACGAATGGGTTACCACCTACTTGAAGTAGGTGGTAAAATGAAAATGTTTTGCAATTGCATTTTGGTCACAAAACATTTACAGATAGCACTGCGATTCGTTATGAGGAAGGGACACTCTAAACACACCATTTCATAATACTGAATCGCAAACCCAATTTGTGATTCGGTAATAGGTTATTGAATTACAAATTGGGCCTTTGTACATTAAAAAATTCATTCTTTTCGTTTGCAAATGGCACTATTCGCAGAATCGGGCTTTTTGCAAACGAAAAAAAGCTTTGTATATCTGGCCCAATGGTCTTAGTCACATTACACCACTGTGAGATCAGGGAGTGACATGCATGAATATAAGTCCTTAGATCTTTCACTTGGTGTTCTGCATTACAACAGAGGGTGCTGTGCTGGCTACCTCAGTACCAAGTGCTGGTAGCTCAGGGTGTACCCATCCTACGCCCCTTTCACCTTTTTTGAGGACTTGTTGTTGAGATTTGAAGACTGTGGTGCATATTAACAAGGCCAGGCGATAATTATCGCTAAAAGCACTTAGCGCTAGGATAATTAACGCCAGCCATCTCTGAATTTTATTCCGGAGATAGCATGCTATTGGCAACGCTTATCTCCAAGGCGATAAAATTCAGAGCGCAAGCTGCCAATTGTGAGATTATCACTGGAAATACAGCGATAATCCCACAAGGTTTGGCGATAGCTTGCTGATAGGGATAGACATACTTAGCCATGATATCCACCTTACATAGGATATCATGGCTAAGTCAGAAAAATACCAGACGTAAAAAAGCAGCGTCACCGCGGTTAGCGCTGCTTTTTTTATCGCTTACAGGGTTAGCGATATCCTTGATAATAAGAGAAATGTCACTTAGCGACATTTCCCCTATTATTTTACTCTGCAACGCCCCCTTTGCATCTCATTAGAGATGCAAGGGGAAGCGTAGAGTAAAAGGGTGCTAACATGCGAATTTGCGTGTTAGCACCCTGTTGCTGATAGGGCGCTAGTTTTATCTCTGCTTTTTTGGCTTTTTTTCTAACTAAATAATGTATATTAATCAACAAATAATTATTAATTTATCAATTAAAAATAACGTACTTCCCACCCTTCCCACCATTTACAACTATAAACACCACAACACACTCCTAAAGCTAATGACACAATTACCATAATTAATTTCCCATTAAATAATTAAAATTAGTTAACAACAAATGAATTAATTCATGATAAATTACATTACACATTTAATGCTATAACATTGCAACTAAACAAATATTAATAAATAAAAAATATTCAATAAATGTAATATAATTAAATTACTTCCCACCATACCCCTTTAAACCCACAACCAGAATATGGAACTAAAAATGAAAAATTCAAATAAAAAAAATTAATAACTACTAAATTGTTAACAAATATAATTAAAAAAAATCTTATAAAAAAACGTCCATCACATACATATAAAATATATACTAAAATACATAACATTAATTAAAAATCGATATTTTTAACAACGATATTTTTGCAAACGATATTAAACACTTCAATATTTTCAACATTGATATTACTTACCTAAAATTGATATTCTTGACCACGATATTTTGTCTGTTAATATTTCTGACCCGCAATATTTTTACCTCGATATTTGTGCAAGTCGATATTTTTGCATCAATATTCTGTCTCTGCACCTGTTCCCATAGGATAGATTGGGGAGTTCTCTTATAACATCTTTAAAAACATAACTACCCCTGGGAACAAGATAGGAAAAGAAAGTTTGTGATGACTGAACTCAGAATTTTAAGGTGCATCTTTAGTGTGGATGATTTTTACATTCTGTGTCTGAAAATACCACTTTTAGAAAGTAGTTTATTTTCTTGCTTAGCCATTCGGTGTGCCTCTGCTAGGATATGGATTGACTGTCTGGGTTTGGAGTGTCAGGGGCTGGGGAGGAGCAGTGGCTCCAGAGAGCCTGATGAATCAGGGCTGGGCTGAATAGACCTGGGCTGCATTTAGAGTAGGTGGAGGAGATTTCCTTTGACCTGAATGGGCCTGGTCCGCCTTCCATAATGCTGTCTCCAACTCCTGCCAGGCATCTGCACCAGAGAGGACAGAACAGGTTTTGGCTGGGCACAGACACTTTCTGCCTTCAGAGAACAAAGGCATTTACTGTAGAAAAAGAGGGGCTCAGACCCCATAACTTTAGACTACTTTTGGAATCAAGAGGAATCTTTGCCAAAGAGAAGAGTTGGAGAAACTGAGGAGAAGTACTGCCCTTGCTGTGTGTCTGGGGTTGGCCTGCAGTTGCTCTTTCTGCAAGGAAAGGAGAAGGTCTTTGCTGTGTTCTGTGTCCCCTGCTTGAGGAAAGTCTCCAAGGGCTTGAGTAGAGCTTGCCTCCTGTTTTGAAGTCTCAGGAAAACATAGACTTCACCCCCAGCTCCCCTGAACTTCCTTGATGGGAGTTCTGACCTGCCAGGAGTGCCTGTGACTGTTTGGGGGCTTCTGGAGGTTGTTTCTGCTGCTGGAAGCTGAAAAAAACGTAACAACAAGAAAATTGATGCATTGCTCTTCTTGCAACAGTTTTTCTGATGCAACGCCGTGGTGCAAGAAGAATCTCCCCACACGCCACTGCTGAAACTGACGCAGCGCCTGTCGCCACTGCAAGAATCAACGCATCGAGGGATTGCAGCTGAATAAATCGACGCAGCACCACTCGACGCTGCCGCATTCCAGATTTCCATGCAGCGTCCCTGTGCAGCAAGTTTTCCCCGAGTCATAACCCGCGGATCGGAGTCATCTCAGAATCGGCGCATCGCTTCCCCTGAGTCCAGCGGAACTGTCGCATCGCTTCCACAAAGGTCTCAGGAATCAAAGCATCTCTTTGTTTTTGGACGCTTCCCATTGCTGTGGTTGTTTGGCTTGGTGAATTTTGCCGCAACGACAGGTACTTTGCAAGAAATAACACATCTATAGTTTTATATGGACTCAGTTGCTAAAACCTTTTGAAAGTCATTTTTCTTAATACTTGTATGTTGGATTTTTGTCGTTTTGGTCTTGTTAAGTTTAGATTAAGATGCTTTATTTTTCTAAACTGGTGTGGTGTCCATTTGTGGTGTTATCACTGTGTTACTGTGAGTGTTGGCACAAATACTTTACACATTGCCTTTGGGATAAGCCTGTCTGCTCGTGCCAAGCTACCAGGGGGGTGAGCAAGGGTTATCTAAAGTGTTTATCCCCCTTACCCTGACTCGAAGCAAGGGTCCCTATTTGGAAAAAGGTACCTACCTCTGCCAACTAGAGACCCCCATTTCTAACAACTTGAAATCACAAAACATTGTTAAATGTGCAGTAATGCACATAGTGCACATTTCTAACTGCTTTTACATGAAACCTACCAACACACCAATTGTCAAACACAACACAAAGGTGCACCCCTTTATATTAAAACAAGAAATAACTGGTCTGTATCCTTAGAGTTTTTCTTTTAGTCTCTTCTTATATTCACAATATTCTTGTTTTTTTTTAAAACACAGCTGATGCGTTTCATCCAGTAAAGGACTTCTTCGGGGCATGAAGGCAAGAAACCGGGCACTCTCAATAAGTATCATCGTCGGAGTATCCGCTGTGGGTAGGTTTGTAAGAAGTATTTACACAAACTTATTGCAGCAGGAATGAATATCACGGAGATAGGTATTCCTCTTTAGAAAAAAGAGAGAGTCCAAGGTATGATAACACCTTACTAAACCATTTCAGAGGCCACACCACGATAGACCAGAGACCGTCTTTGCTCTACAGGAGGCGCTTTTGGTTTAGATCATAGCCGTACTGAGGCTGATAGGGTGATCACTTCTGGCCCTCCTTATCGTGGTGTGGCCTCTGATATGGTTTAGTAAGGTGTTATCATACTTTGGATTCTCTCTTTCTTAAAAGAAAAGACTAAAAGAAAAACTCTATGGATGCAGACCAGTTATTTCTTGTTTTACTGTTAAGTGGTGCACCATTGCGTTGTGTTTGAAAACTGGTATAATCCTGTATTGGATTGCACCGTGGCAGTGCATTAACAGTGTGCACACATGAGTGATGTGGGATTCCAATTGAATATATAATAATTAGGGATAGCGGGTCATGTGCAAGGCCTTTACAGGGTACACTGTCAACAGCTTGTTCTTCATACTACCAACACACCAGTCTAAGAAGGAAAGTAACACTTTAAAAGGAGGGCACAGGAACTTAGAAAACTTCCTGTGAATGAAAAAAGCTAAAATGTGTAAAATGGATTTCAGTAAGACTATACAGTAGAAGGTACACTACAGCCCACATTTACAAACTTACTTGTGGATGCTTGCATAATACAAAGTGGTGCTTCTCGACACAATGCAGAACAAACACTGGTGTAATCAGCTTTTGGGTGCAAAGGGATTTTTGCACTGAAAGGGGCTGCAAGTGTAATACTGAACCACCACTGTATTGACTAGTGTGAACCCTCTGATAATCTGTAAAAAGTGGATAGTAAGGTGTGGCAACAGCACAAACACCCCTAGGAATCCATGCAGAGCTAGATTAGCTAAAATCATGCAATGTAATGTGGTCTAACTTTGTGTGTAATCTTAGCGCCAAATGAAAATAGTTGGAAACACTGGCCAAAAGGATATTTCAATGAGTAATTTTCACAAAATTCCACATATTGTGTGGTGAGCTATCTGTGCACAGAGGTATAATGGAGGGTGTGCTTTGCATACAGAACTGACTCAAGTCTGCTCTGTTTTGTGTTGTTGTCAGAATCTCACTTTGTATTTCTGCAGGAGTGTCAGGATGACATGAAGTTAATTCCCAACCTCACTCTTGCAACAGGAAACCCAACATTAGCCAAGGTTTATCAAATCCGAAGGGGAAGAGGGGATGGGAAGAGAGAGAAAACAATGTACCATGAAGGCGTCTCTGGAATGCAACTGTCTATGTCTGCCGAGTGAGGCCCTTCCTATAGGAGTAAGTAAGAGTGTATGAGAGACAACCAATGTGTCTATATGTGCATTACAACTTTTAAACAATCTTACATATGTATACCTTAATGAATCCTCTCTCAATCCTGTTGATAGATTGGAATAGAAGGCCCACCAGTAAGCCAGTGCTGCTCTAAAATTAAAGACAACATATAAATAAAGGAAAAAACAACCCACCAGGCACTGAAGGTAAGCCTTATTGATATTTGCTACATACCTATCATTAGATTGTGAGTCAGAAAATGTAGGTCCCACCCAGGACTCACAGGGCATTACTTAGGGCATTCATTAATTTCATGTTAGTCCGCTAGTAATTATTTTTAACAAAAATGTGGATCAAAAGAGGAGGCAAAAATACAGGACCTTTTCTATAGAATATGGAAATTGAAAACTGTTCCTCCAGATATAATGTCCAGCACATTCACTAATTAGCCTTTGATTTTAATTTCAGTCTTTTATGCAGGAGTAAATATAGCCATGAAATCATGAAAGTCTCCCTTGTTTAACTTGGAGAGCTCGGAATGTCAGATAAGTACATTTTGAAACATTTTCACAACAGCGCTAAGCACGTTAGCTTTGCTTTATAGTCACCAATACTTTAAATTTACTTTTGTTGTCTTTTTTCTCTTTAGGTTCTTTTGTTAGAAGTAATGTGCAAATGTCCGCGTAACTTTACAGGAAACGTTAGGGTGAAAATGAAGAGAAAAGTTGACGCCTTAGGAAACCCAACTAAGAATGCCAAGGACGACTCAGTACGGAGGGGTGACCCGGAAGTAAGGTGAGCGAGAGACCAACAGCAGGAAGCTGCAGGCACGTAAACACTAGGGGCCAGATGTAGGTAAATCTCATTTACCGATTTTTAAATACCGAATTTTACCGATTCGGTATGTCAAAATCGGTAAATGGGATGTAGGTACCAACATCTGTATTTTTTACCGATACCTTGAAATTCGGTATTTACCGATTCGGTAAATACCGAATCGGTATTTGCTATTGAATCCTATGGGCCTTGAAGCCCATAGGATTCAATTCAAATACCGATTCGGTATTTACCGAATCAGTAAATACCGAATTTGTCAAGGGTGCAGGGGGTGTCACTTTGACACCCTCTAGCACCCCCAAAACGGGCATGTGTGCAATGTGGCACACAGACATGCCCTAAGGGCACGTCTGTCTGTCACATGGCACATGTGTACATGCAGAGATGTGCATGTACACAGGAATCGGTATTTTACCATGGATTTGTATTCCATGGTAAAATACCGATTCTGAAAGCCATGTGCCAATGGAAAATTGGCTACCCACATTGCATTTTCGGTAATTTTACCGAATCGGTAAATTTACCGATTCGGTAATAACGATTCGGTAAAATTACCGAATATGTCCCCCTACATCTCCATAGCCCTTTACCGATCGGAAACGGCCGAAAATCGGTATTTTCGGCCGATTCCGATCGGTAAAGGGCTACCTACATCTGGCCCTAGAACACCAGGCAGCTTCTTGCTGTGTCTGCTCGCCTGTTATGTGTTTCAGCTCTGCCTCTGCCGTGCCCCCTGGCCGGATCCCGGCAGGCCTGACAGTTGTAGTGCAAGTGTAAATTGTATTGAATATTTATCATTGTTCAAACTAGTTATTATAGCTTGTTCATGACCAATGACATCAATGTTGTGCTACATGTAGCAAATATTGTGATGTATAATTTTTTGACATTCATCCTCATAGTTTTGCATTGTATGAACTTTGGTAAATCTGAAATGCAAAACAATAACAATGGTGCCGTCTGGAAGGATTTAAGCCTAAGCCTAGGCCTCCTATGTATCTAACCCAGTGTCTGATGATGTCAGAAAAGGGGTTGCGTGGGTAAAAGATGTATAACTCCTCAATATCCGCCATGAATAGATTAGCCAGGTCTGGAGCGAAGCCAGCTCCCATGGCTACACCTTTCGTTTGAAAGTAAAATTGGTTGTCAAATTGAAAGTAGTTCTTACTTAGTGGTAAGTCAGTAAGTTATGTTATGTTATGTTACGGAGAGTTTTGTATAGCACTCAGCTACTCCGTGGAGTGTCCTGGCACTTAAAACCCTCGGCGGTACAGATGGGTGGGGAACAGAACAGAGCACCTACTGAACAAAGAGCCAGGATTTAAGGTCCTTCCTCAATGCTAAAAGATTGCAATTTGTCCTGAGAGACAGAGGCAGAGCGTTCCCCAACTTTGGTGCCAGACGCTTGAAGGAGCGGCCGCCACACCAGGCACGCCGAATCGCTGGTACAACTGCCAAGGCCAAAGTAGATGACCTGAGTGACCTAGATGGCTGGTAGAACAACATCCGTTTCCAGATGTACAAAGCACCTGTGCCATGAAGTGCCATAAAGGCCAAAGCAAGCTCTTTAAAAACAATGCGCTTTCTAATTGGAAGCCAGTGGAGGGTATTGAGAAGATCGCTGGCACTGGCTCTCCGATTAAGGCGGAAGATGGCACGCGCAGCAGAGTTTTGGACAATTTGCAGGTGAGTTAGGAGGAATTCCGGGAGGCCAAGATACAGCACATTGGCGTAGTCCAGGCGAGAGCCTATCAGTGCCTGCACAGTGACTCTTCTGTGGTCCAGCGAGAGTAGGGGCAGGAATTTCCTGATCATCTTTAGAAGACCAAAACATTTGCCCACTAGGCCCAGAACCTGAGGTTTCAGAGAGAGGCCATTGTCAACCTGTACTCCAAAATTTTTGGCAACCGCCGTGTCGCTGGAAGGGGGAAATATGGCCGCGGGCCACCATGACTTCCACCTCGGGTCCGGAGGGCACCCTAAAAACAGCACCTCAGATTTATCGGAGTTACACTTGAGGCTGTTTCACTGAAACCAGTCGAATACAGCCTCCAGACAGCCTCTGATGATCTCACCATCACAGTCGGAGCCCCTGTCACACGAGAAAAGGAGCTGGGTGTTGTCAGCCTACGACACGATCTGAGCTCCATGGGCCTCCGCCAGTGCCACCAAAGGGGCCATATAAATGTTGAAAAGCGTTGGGCTCAAAATTGAGCCCTGGGGAACTCCCACCTCCAGTGGCAGCACCGTAGCAGAGAACGGGGGGGGCCCAGACCGTTTGTTGGTGGTCAGCTAGATAAGACTCAAACCAACTATACACCGACCCCCTCAGACCAATCTCCCGGAGTCTTAAAAGGAGACGGCCATGGGGGACGGTGTCAAAGGCCGCCGAGAGATCCAACATCACAAGCATCGCTTTGCCCCCGGAGTCCAAGGTTTCCTTGATGGCCTCCGTGACTTCTAGCAGAGCTGTCTCAGTGCTCATGTTAGATCGGAAACCCGACTGCGTATGGTGCAGAATATTATGCGTCTCCAGAAAGGTGGCAAGGGTTAGATGGAGATGTTTCTCCACAATTTTCGCAAATGCTGGCAGAAGGGAAATGGGTCTATAATTTGCATGGGCCGTGGGATCCAGAGTGGGATTTTTCAGGAGTGGCAGAATAAGAGCCTGTTTCCAGGGCTGTGGCACCACCCCTGTGCTTGGGGGAAAGGTTGAGCACCGGATTGACTACGGGGTTGATCACATGAGCAACTTTTGCAAGCCATTTGGCAGGGCAGGGGTGAAGAGGGGAGCCTGATTTTAACTTCGTAAGAAGGTCCAAGGAGGCCTGAGAAGTGAGGGGCCGGAAGTTCAAAAGAGAGGGCCCCTCAGCGTCTGAAGATAGTATAGGTCGAGACGCTTCCTGGGCTGTGACCACACCAACAGCAGAAAAAGAAGCCTGGATGGATTGAATTTTACTGGCAAAGAAGTTAGATAACTCAGTGACCCAAAGCTCAGAGTGCGAGCTTCTGGGGGTACACCAGGAGGGAGAAGTGAATTCCTTCACTATCAGAAATATTTCTTTACAAGAGTTAGTAGCTGCCTCAATTCTTCTTGCCAAGTGATACTTTTTTTCTGCGGTGATGTCATGATGGTAATCTTTGATGGATTCTCTATATGCTACCTTAGATATGGAATCATAATGCCGACGCCATGCCTTTTCTGCTTTTTTACACTGCCGCCGCTTCTCTGCCAGAGCTGAAGAAAACCAAGGAGCAGATGCTCGGGAGGAATTTATACGGTCGGCTAGGGGTGGGGCCAGTACATCAAATTGCTGAAGCAGCCAAGTCTGCAGGTGCTCCAGATCAGTCTCTAGAGCGCCTGTCCGCTGGCACGGGTAGGAAAGTAAGGCCGGCGCCAGCATGTCTGGAGAGACACGATGGAAGGCTCTGACATTCTGCATTTTGCGGGCATGCCCACTAGAAGAGACTTTTTTGGAGTGAGTGATCTGAAAGTCCACTAAATAGTGGTCCGACCACAGAACTGGCATGAGAGTGGAAGTGTCAATCGGGATGGTTGAGAACACTTGGTCCAGTGTATGACCCTTGATATGTGTAGGGGCCGAGATATATGGGATGAGTCCCAATGAAGCAGTGGTGTCACTGATCTTGATGCTGTCTGCTATATCCTCAATATCCATATGGATATTGAAGTCACCTAGAAGCAGGCAATGCTGTGATCTTATGCATAGTGCAGAAATTACGGAATGGAGCTCCTCGTGGAAAGAGCCTATAGGGCCTGGAGGCCTATAGACCAGGAGCCCCGAACATGACTGGTATGGAGACAGGGAGAGAGAGAATCCCAGAGTCTCGCATCCGTGAATGTCATCCGTGTTTATAATTGAACATGCAAAGCGCTTATCCACCACCATTGCAACCCCACCGCCCCTGCCTTTGGCTCGGTCTTTCCTGAAGATGACATAGTTGGGGGGATCGCTATGGCTATGTCCGGGCCCGAACAGTTACCCAACCACGTCTCAGAAAGAAAGAGACAGGTGGGCTTTATGTCTGTCAACAGATTGAAAACGTCCAGTGCATGCTTCCCTAGGGACCTAGTGTTTAATAGTACACAGTTACTTTTGTTGGGTATGGACTTGGGAATAGAAATGGAGCCTTTGCCTGGTAGCCATCTCAGGGCAGCGTCTTTTGCCTTTGGGTAGTTTAGGAAAGACCGTGCAACAGTTATTCACCTTGTCTTTAAGAGCTAAGAGCTCATCCTGGGTGTATGTTAGCATTCTAACCAACTCACCGACCCCAACCCCGCCCTCACCCGTCTGTCTCCGATACGCTGACGGGCGCAGACTAGCTTTCTTTTGGCGCTACTTAGGCGCGCCCGCTGTTCGCGTCTGCTTGCCGGAGGCAAGGTTGCTTCGTTTTAAGGCATCGCCGGTGCTAGGCAGAACCACTAGTCTGCCACCCGGCGCGCCTGCCTCCTCCCAAGATGTCCGCAACAGGCGCGAAGCCTACACGTCCCAGCACCCCCTTCAGCACCAAAATCGGCTGACAAATGGGGGTGGGGTCGCACACTACTCACACACCGGCGGAGTGGGGCGACACCGCCGGTGTGTGAGTAGTGTGCGACCCCACTCCCATTTGTAACTTTAAAGCTCCCTTGAGCAGCGGGCTGACGAGCCTGGGATCCCGCACCTATGCGCCGGAGTGGTACTATACCTGGCAGATATTGGCAGCCATCGGCAACCCCAGAACACTGCCTATCCCTGCTGATGAGGGGTAATACCCCGAAACACGTGTCCAGGGATGGCGAAGACAGCGAAGATAGCAGAAGATCGAAAGATGATGCATCGCAAACACTTTCCTACATTGACCAGAGTCCTTAGGGGCGACACCACCGGTGTGTGAGTAGTGTGCGACCCCACCCCCATTTGTAACTTTAAAGCTCCCTTAAGCAGCGGGCTGACGAGCCTGGGATCCCGCACCTACGCGCCGGAGTGGTACTATACCTGGCAGATATTGGCAGCCATCGGCAACCCCAGAACACTGCCTATCCCTGCTGATGAGGGGTAATACCCCGAAACACGTGTCCAGGGATGGCGAAGACAGCGAAGATAGCAGAAGATCGAAAGATGATGCATCGCGAACACTTTCCTACATTGACCAGAGTCCTTAGGGGCGACACCGCTGGTGTGTGAGTAGTGTGCGACCCCACCCCCATTTGTAACTTTAAAGCTCCCTTGAGCAGCGGGCTGACGAGCCTGGGATCCCGCACCTATGCGCCGGAGTGGTACTATACCTGGCAGATATTGGCAGCCATCGGCAACCCCAGAACACTCCCTATCCCTGCTGATGAGGGGTAATACCCCGAAACACGTGTCCAGGGATGGCGAAGACAGCGAAGATAGCAGAAGATCGAAAGATGATGCATCGCGAACACTTTCCTACATTGACCAGAGTCCTTAGGGGCGACACCGCCGGTGTGTGAATAGTGTGCGACCCCACCCCCATTTGTAACTTTAAAGCTCCCTTGAGCAGCGGGCTGACGAGCCTGGGATCCCGCACCTATGCGCCGGAGTGGTACTATACCTGGCAGATATTGGCAGCCATCAGCAACCCCAGAACACTGCCTATCCCTGCTGATGAGGGGTAATACCCCGAAACACGTGTCCAGGGATGGCGAAGACAGCGAAGATAGCAGAAGATCGAAAGATGATGCATCGCGAACACTTTCCTACATTGACCAGAGTCCTTAGGGGCGACACCGCCGGTGTGTGAGTAGTGTGCGACCCCACCCCCATTTGTAACCAAAATCGGCTGACTTGGTGACGTACACTCAAGGCAAGGCAGCGCAGCATAGATAGCACAACAATGAGGGGTGAGTGACAGATTAAAATGAATGAATAAGTTGCAAAGGAATGAACCAGGTTGCTACTTGTCCAAGGTAGACCCTATGACCCTGACAGCCTCCCTTTGGGGTATATTTGTGTAAATTATCCAAAGTCATCCAAATTTCTGCATTGTCAACCAAGTCTACGTCTTTAAACAGTATGGTCTAGGCTTGATGACATACGTTTTGAGGAAAAAGTCAATGTTTGGCACAAGGGTTCTAGGATGGAACCACACCCTGAAACTATATGGCGACCTGGGGGGTTTCATCACCTCTTTTAAATTTTGGGGAGGGAGTAAATGACTAGTAACCTTTGATTGTCTGTGCTAGGAAGGCATTGCTCATTTTTATTTTGAAAGTCTTGTTCAATTCCTTTGTGTGTTAGATCCCCTATAGTAATCTTGATTTTATTTGTGGAGACTAATGAAACGCTCATATAGCAGGACACATGTCATGCATGTCAGAGTTAATAAAAGAGAATAAAGATCATTTCTTCTCCTGCCTGGATGTAGATGTAGATGTAGATAACCCCTCAATTATTTCCGCTCCTACCTTGATCTCTAAATCTTCTAATCAGCACACAAGTAAAGGTATTAGAGGTAAAAAACAGAGGCACAAAGGGACTTGATTAAGCAGCTGCATCAACAATCCAAAATAGTTGAATGTGTTATAAAATGGGGATTAAAGCTAGCTTGGGCAAGTCTAGTGCAGGCTGCTGAATCCAAGAATAATACCCTATTTTGGAAGACTATTAACAGCCCCTTCCGTAAGGATATCTCGACCCCTTGAGAGCTCAATTTTGGTAGATGTATGAGTGGACCCCTTTCTCTCGATTTTTGCACCTTCAATAGATTTAGATCAAGAGGAAGAGTTGTCAATGGCCATAACCCAAATCGGTATCACTTTCAGTCTTAAAGAGATCCAGAGACCCCCTGCTGAATCGGCACCGGGCAAAGAACCTGGTCTAGACAAAGTCCCTATTGATGTGTATGAATATTTCCTGGATCTTTGGGCCCTCCTGCTTACAATTGTCTGTAATGTAGTTGGGTTGGGCAGAGTACTGCTTACTTTGTCTGAATCCTTAATTATCCCTATATTGAAGAAAGGTTCCAAACAAGACCCGAAATGTTACAGACCTATTCACTGCTTGACTCTTCTGCAAAAACATTAGGTGGGGTCTTATTGGAAATACTAAAGGACTGGGCAGAGGAAAATAAAATATTGTAAAGGGCACAGTACAACTTTAGAAGGGCAAGGGACTTAGGGTCAGTGGAACAATGTCTTAAATGAAATATCCTAATGGGGAAGTATCAAGGGCCGAAGCAGGCAATTTCTACATGTGTTTCATGGACCTAAGCAGTGCTTTCGATATGGTGAATTATAACATACTATGGAAATGTATGACAGCTTTAGGGGATCCAAAAGACATCTTATCATTACTTGCCTGAATGTATAGCAAACTAACTGCAAGAGTATGGTATGGATTGCAGGGCGAACCAACTAGATCATTTATGCTACACAGAGGAGTAAGACAGGGGAATGTTTTAGCCCCATTTCTTTTCTCAATATACATTAATGCAGTAGTTCCGAAACTGTGCGACGCAGCACCCTGGTGCGACGCAAAAACCATCCAGGGATGCCACGGCTGCAGCTGCTGAGCAGAGTGCATCGTGAATTACACCGGGTTCTGGAGTGCAGGCCCAGTGCGTTGTGTCTGGTGACCACTAGGTGGTGCACTTGCTGCCTTTTGAGGACGCACCGGAGAGCAGGAGGCATTAATTCAGTGACCGTGGAGCTTTCAACAACAGCAACTAAAAGGGGCAGAGAGGAAGAGGAATGCCTGACAATTAAAGAGCTGTGGTTCATTTAAATTCATAGAGGGGGAAAGTGCGAGCAGTTTTTGCCCATATTTAGCTTAACAAAAGTGAGCAGATGTTTTGATTCTCGCATTAGAATACAACAAAGTAGGTATTTTGAGAGTTCATTTTAAAGCCTGCAGTGACCCCTGCAAGAGAAATTGGTGATGTTTAGCTGATGCAGAACATGGTAAAGATATAGGGGTTCATTATGATTGTGGGGGGATCGCCACCGCCCGCATGGCGGTGGTGATCCGCCCGCAATAATCCTCCGCCTACTCTGAATTCTCCCCCGCCACATTACCATGGCGGAGGGGAGCCCAGCAGACATAAAGACCATCCGCCGGTTTTCCGCCCGGTCAAAGAGTCGACCGGGCGGAAAAGCTCCTAACATGGTGGCGGTGTCTTGGAGACACTGCCATCCATATTAGGATTATGGCGTGGACATGCCTTTCTGTGGCGGCATTACGGCCATGGAAAGGCAGGTGGGAATTGCTTGTGGGGCCCCCAAGGACTCTGGGAGGTGGGGGTGCACATGGTTTCCCTGCACAACATGCCTTCCTGGCATTGTGGCGGGTGGTGGTGAGTGCACCGCCCGCAACAATGTCAGGGATGCAGGATGCGCCCGCAACTGTGGCGGGCGCATCCTAATGGCCCCATAGGACACCCACCCTTATGGCGGGCGGTCCCATTTCGGGATAGGATGGCGGTCGGACAAAGTCCGCCCACCATCCTAATGTGCCCCATAGTCTTTAAAGTGTAAACATACGCATTTTTAAATCGTTTTTCCAGCTTGCCTTTCCATGTCAATTCTTGCTTGCAGGAAACTGGTTTGGAGGAGAAATATTTTGTAGGAACTGAGAAGTGGGCAGTTATCACACCATAGAGTTTCTTCTTTAGACAGGGGTCGTCCAATGAAGTCCAGGATCTGCCAGGAGATATAACTGACATGGTATCTCAAAGCTGGCTCTCTTGTTTGTGCACTTGCTGACTGGGCAAGTGCACCCACTCCCCAGTCCCTAAACCTTCTCTTTTCTTCATATCAGTCACCCCTATGGTAGGCCCAAGGGTAGGGTGCATTGTAAGCATAAGGTAGGACAAGCCCTGGTGTGTGTGGCATGTCCTAATAGTGAATTACAGCCATTTTCGTTTTTCTCTATTGCAAGGCTACCTGTTCTCCATAGGCCTGAATGGGCTGTTAGAGTTATTACATTTTATAATCCTAATTGTCTCAGAGAACATGGTAGAAATTCGAGTTTAGTATGCCTGAACTCAGAATAATAAAATACATCTTTTAGTAACGTTTATTTTAATATTCTGTGTTTGCAAATACCACTTTTAGAAAGTAGGTATTTTCTTGTCTAACCATTCAAACTGCCTCTGCTAGGTTGTGTATTCCTATGTCTGGTTTTGTGAGTGACAGGGCTGGGTAATTCCAGGAGACAGGCTGAGTCACCCAGTGGTGAATAGAGAGATCTGCATCTAGATGGCAGGAAGGAGTTGCAGCTGAACCTTGAATAGGGCTGTACCTGCTTTCTACAATGCTGGCTCCACCCCCTGTGGAGCAGCTGATGTCTCTGCCCTGCACACTGAAAGAAGAGAAGGAGTCCTGTAAACAAAGTGCTCCAGGACTGTACTTGCCTTCCATAATGCTGGTTTCACCTCCTGTGGGGTGCCTGTCTGATGTTTCTGCCCTGAACTGTGAAAGGAAAGGAGAATTCTGGTAAACAGATTGTGTCAGAACTGGTTTGGACTGGGCAAAGGCCCCTCTCCCCTCAGAGAACAAAGGATTTTGGGGTATAAATATTGGGACCCTGATCCCATGAAATTAGATCACTTTTGGAGTACAAGAAGAAACCTTTACTGAGGAGAGGAACCTGTAAAACTGAGGAGAGACTGTAGTGCGGCTTGTGGGAATTGGCCTGCAGTGGTTGCCTTACTGCCAAAGGAAGGAGAAAGGAACTTTGTATACTTTGCTTTCAACTTGTGAAGGATCTCCAAGGGCTTGGAAAATAGCTTGCCTCCTGCTGAAGTCTCAGGGACAACAGACTTCAACCCCCAGCTCCCCAGACTTCTTGTGGAAGTGCCTGCTTCTGTTTTGGGCCTTCTGAGGAACGGCGTGTTGCAAAGATCTGGAAGCACGACTCAACGACTCAACTCAATGTCGCAACTCCAAAGTAGGGTGTCGCCGCTGCAACTGTCGCACCGCACCGCATTGGAGAGAAGTGTGTCGCAACGACGAGGAAGCATGTCGCCCCCGCTGCTGCTGCCGTCGCAACTCCAAAGGAGGGTGTCGCCGCTGTAGTTGTTGCACTGCACCGCATCAGGAGAAGAATCTCGCAACGAGGTCTGAGTGTGTCGTCGTCACTGTGCCTGTCGTCGCAACTCCGAAGGAGGGTGTCGCCGCTGGAACTGTTGCATTGCACCGCATCAACCAAGAGCACCTCGCATCCCCGAGAAGCGCGCCGCCGTCGGAGCTGCTGCCGTCGCATCTTGGATGTCGTCGCTGTAGTTGTCGCATTGAGCACAAGCTTCACGCATCGTGCAGAAGAGCGTCGCCGCTGGAGCTGTTGCTTTCGCATCGTAAGGGTGTCGCCGCTGCAGTCCACGCATCTAACCGAGGACTTCTCACATCCCCAAGAAGCTTGCTGCATCTGGATGATCTTCACGTCTTTATTTCTTTGTATCTGAACTTTGCCGCATTTCCCATCACTGCAACATTGCTTGTCGTGGAAGCACAACGCAACCTAAGGGACATTGACGCAGAGTGTTGCATCTAAGAACTGAACTGAACTAAGCTTAAATCTACCATCTTAAAGTTATTATAGTGTGTATTTTTGTTGTTTATGGTCTTGTGGTAACTCTATATAAAGTCTACTTATTTTTTATATAAAACCTTTGTGGTGTCCATTTGTAGTGTTGTCACTGGGTTACTGCATGTGGTCACAACTGCTTAACTTACAACGCCTCTGAAATAAGCCTTGACTGCTCGTGCCACGCTACCTAGAAGGTAAGCCGGGGTTATCTTAGGAGTGTAATCCCCTTATCTTGACTAGAAGAGAGGGTCCCTATTTGACACAAGTACCTACCTGTGCCAACTAGAGACCCCCAAATCTAACATTGGTGGTGGCGGAAGGATTCTGGATTTGCATTTTTGACTCATGTACAGTGACTGGTGAACACTACTTAGTGAGTGCAGACCATAATGATACCACATACTTTTTGGTAGATTCCTTTTTTGATTTTTGTTCTATTTTTGAAAGTTGTCTGAGACAGTTGTAGTAGAGAGAGCAGAATCCATAGCCTCTGTTGATCTTGAATGGGAAGAAGAGAAATTGGAAAGCTACAAAGTTGCATACCTGAAATTCTTTTGCAAAAAGTTCAATGTTTCCACTGCTGGATTCAAAGAGAAGGAAGAATTCTACAAGGCGCTGGGGGCCTGGGTAGATGCAAGGAAAACTCCTGAGATTGAGGAGGATGTCCTGTCAGTTGTGCACCAAGAAGGGCCCTTGGGCCCAGGAGGCAGGAAGGCACCTTCCCCCGCAGGTAGCATTGGTTCTAACAAAAGTCTGTCTCCTGAGGAGTTGGAGGACAGAGAGAGATCATGAAGGCATGAAATGGAGATGACCAAGTTCAAGGTGAATAGGCAACTAGAATTAGAAAAAAAGAAGGTTAGATCTTGAGGAAAGATAATGCAGTTTGAGCATGAAAAAGTTTTGAGGGAGTTGGAGTTTAAAACCAAAAGTTTAGAAGTTACTCCTCTGGTGGTAGCGTACTGTCAGTTCATTCAGAAAGTAGAGTGTATATTCCCAAGGATGTGGTGAAAGAGTTTTACAAAAATGATGATATTGGTCAGTGGTTCAGAGATTATCAGGTAGCCATGTCTTCCCACCGGGTCCCTGAGAGAGATTGGGGAGCGGGGTTGTGGGGAAGGTTCCTTAGTGAGGGGCGGGATAAATTGCCTTCTGAAGTCCACAATTCATACAGCCACATGAAAGATGCATTGATGTCTAGATATGGTTTGACACCTGAACTCTACAGACAGAGGTTCAGGAAATGTAAAAAGCTAGAAAACAGTACTTGGGTTGATTATGTCACTTTCTTTTGCAGAGCAAAAGGATGGTTGGGTAAAGGGCAGCAAGGTTAATGATTTTCAAGGTCTCTTTGATTTGATTGCATGGGAGCACTTGTCTGATAATTGTTTTCCAGAGCTGCGCCAGAATCTTATAGATAGCAAGCTGACTAACCCTAGGAAGCTTGCTGAGGAGGCAAACCACTGGGTGAGACCCCGGGTCCACAAGGGTCACATGGGAGACTCAGCCAAAGGTGGGCAGGGTCCCCGGCAGAAGAGTGGGGGGGACAAGGGTAAACTGAAGGAGTTCCGCAAAGGGCCCCAAAGTAGTCCCCAAGTGAACCCCGTGAAAGGTCCCCAGCCTCCCCCTGATAGAAAGCAAGGATCCCCTACAGGTAGTCCTGTTCCCCAGGGGCCCCTGACATGTTACAAGTGTGGTGATCTGGGTCATAAGGCGAATGATACCAGGTGCCGCCTGTTTGGTAAACAAGCACCCACTAGTGCTACGCCCCAGCAGATGGCTAGTATAGCCTTGGGGGAGAAGATTGATGTCCAAGGTAACGGATGTCAATAAAGTTTTCCCCTTTGGGTGAACTTAAGAGCAAACCACAGTTTTATACTAGACATACAGAGAATTCACCCACTTTAACACAATAAGGAGCAGTAAATGTTAAACATGAATCAGTCATACAAAAAAACGTATACATTTTATTTAGGTAGATTTAAAAGCAATTTAAAAAACAGAACATTGTAACACATCATAAATTCATTACATAAAAAATGGGACAGTACAATAATTCCAATTAAAAAGGGGAGAAAAAGAACACCAGTTTCAATGAATTGATGAGATTTACTCCAAGTTGTATATTAAATTCCACAATTATAGGAGTTTCTTATCTCTATCACTTAGTGCTTCTCCACCAAAAAGTGCATTGACGCGTTTCGGTTATGGCAAATGAATGTTCAAGGCCAAAAACCTTCCTCAGGATTAAAATAATAATATCCCACTTAAACCCAATATCTGAAAGTAAAAATACACAAAATAAGATATACAACATATGACTGTCTAAATTCAACATAAGGACATGTTATGCAATACTGCTCCTCAGAACAACTAACATTCACTACATACATCTGTGGATTTTGGTTACATAAATTTTCATTATACATTCAAAGTGTCACCAGGACCAACATTTCTGGTCTTAAACCCAAATCATCTTTTACCCCCACGCTGGCGATGGTTGGTAAAAAACATAGAAGCTTTTGAGACTGCAGTGGAAAGCGATATCCATAATATAGTGTGTAAAGCAAAAAAAACAAATGCTTATAACATCAGCATACAAGAGAGATCTGCCTTAAATTCCTTAAAAGATGATAACTCCCTTACTATTAAACCGGCGGACAAGGGAGGAGGGATTGTCCTTTTTAACACTATGGATTACGATAGAAGGATGTATGAACTCCTCGAAGTTAAAGAACACTATATACGCATCAGTGGCAGTAGTATTGCTAAAGTATCTAAAGACTGCTTAGATCTTTTGAATGAAGCCAAAACTAATAACTGGATATGCGATGAGGAGTTTAAGTTTCTTAATAACAGTGAACCCAGAATTCCGGCTATATATGGCCTACCAAAGGTCCATTAGGACCCAGTGGATCCTCCTATGAGACCGATAGTGAGTAGCATTGATTCCCTCCTTGAACCGATTAGTAAGTACGTTGATCACTTCCTAAGACCTATGGTTTGTGGTCTCAAGTCCTATGTGAGGGATTCTGCCCACATGATATCGCTGATAGAAGGAAAAAAGGTCTGTGGAGAGACTCAGTGTCTGGTTACCCTAGACATTGAGTCTCTCTACACTAACATTCCCCAAAGGGATACAGTACATGTCATCGAGGAATTATTAGAATCCCAAGATCTGGGCAGAGCAAGTAAGGAGTTCATCGTGAGATGTATTGAACTCATCCTGTTTAATAAATTTTTTTTATTTAAGGAAGACTTCTTTAAACAACTGAAGGGTACCAGCATGGGGGCCACATGTGCCCCCAGTCTGGCATGCCTTTACGTAGGAGCATTTGAGACCAAACACATTTACAATGAGTTAGCGCCTTTTTATGAGAATGTAGCGGGCTGGTACCGCTACATTGATGACATTTTTTTGTGTGGGAAGGCTCAACAGACATGCTGGAAGACTTTCTTAGGTGGCTGAACCTTGGTGACTCGAATCTAAGATTTACGTCATCTAATAGTACATCCAAAGTGGACTTCTTGGATATTACCATCAAAGATGCAGAGGGCATCGTGGAGGTTGAACTCTATACGAAACATTTAGCCAAAAATACCCTATTGCATTTTACAAGTTTTCACCCCAAAACTCAAAGAAAGAGTATCCCATTTAGCCAGTTTCTGAGACTTAGACGGAATTGTTCCAATTTAGATGATTTTTATAAACATTCTGAAATCCTGAAAAAGAAATTTAGAGATAGGGGTTACCCTAAAAAACTCCTTTCACACTCCCTGAAAAGGGCTAGGTTTTATGACCGGGAGGCACTTGTCAATAATAAAAATGGGGAGAAAAGAGAGAAGGAACCACGCAAAAAGATTGTCTTTGTCAGTCAGTTTTCAAATGTAAGCAATCAAACCAAAAAAGTCTACTTATTTTTAATATAAAACCTGTGTGGTGTCCATTTGTAGTGTTGTCACTGGGTTACTGTATGTGGTCACAACTGCTTAACCTACAACGCCTCTGAAATAAGCCTTGACTGCTCTTGCCACACTACCTAGAGGGTGAACAGGGATTATTTTAGGAGTGTAATCCCCTTATCCTGACTAGAGGAGAGGGTTCCTATTTGTCACAAGTACCTACCTGTGCCAACTAGAGACCCCAAATCTAACACAGACCCTTTACTCATTTATCAGAATTAGCCATTATGTGAATATTATTAAGATGCAGACTATGCACCTTTTCACTCTCCTTTGTTTATGTGTAATTCGGAAGGGGGTGCTCTGTATTTTACTTATAATTTCACTTTGACATAATTTGCGTTTACTTACACCTGAAAAATGTTTTTAAAATGTTTTTGGAGGGTGATCCTCTCCAGGCCACTCCACAAACACGGCATGGTCTCGCTGTAGCCCCAGGGGACACATTTTCTGTCACACTCACTACAGGTGGTGACAATATATAAAACAGAAGGTGTTCTCAAACTTAAAGAAAACACTAAATTTCATCTGCTATAAAACCTTATTATGGATTAAAAGAAGCCACATGTATTTTGCATAATTCCACCCACTCACTTACAGAGAACAACTTAGATATAATCCTTATTTTCACATTGAAGCCTACCAGACAGCGCAGCTGTCTGTTTTGCAAAAGACATCTTGGGGACATTCTAAAAGCTTCCCTTTGAATACATTCCACCTATTGCTTACCATTGGCTTTGTAACTCACATTTGCTTGCTTTCTATTTACTAACGTTTTTTTTAGGCTGTCTAGCTTGAGTTTGTCCCTCTAGTGGAGCATTGCCTCTTTACTGTATCCTTCCGAGTGCTCCCTTCCTGTAAACAGGCGTCTAAATCTTGTTCTTATCTTCTCACATTTGCTGTGCATTTAAAGACACAGGTCAAATTTCAGGCTCTGTCTTGCAGGGAGCTTTTAGTTCAATCTTCTTTTTCTGACTTCAAAGTGAGAGGATTTATGTGACAGTCTTGCTGTGAAAGAACAGCTTTTTTCTAGCATGCAACAAAATTTAAATGTTTGTAAATAAACTGTGCAGATACTTCAGACTATATCAGAATTAGGAAAGCTCAAATAAAGCTCATTTTTTGGGATTCTGAAGTGTGGTGGAAACAAATATTTTAATACGATAAAAACAAATCAATACACTAGATGATAAGATCACCACACATTATTATTTGTGTGCTGTATACTTTTATCAGTAAAACTGCATGTCTGTGCAAATAAAATGGTCATTTCAATTGAAACTGTGTTGTCTGTAATGGCAATGCACTACCACACCATGCATACTTCCCTTTACGTGACTCCACTCTACTCTGCACTACTTTAAGCCACTGCACTTTACTCTATACCTCTCCACTCTACGCCACTCCACTCTGCGTCATTGCACTCTACTCTGAACCACTCCACTCTGTGCCATTGCACTCTTCAATGCTTCACTTTACACTCCTCTACCACCACTCTACTTTATGGCAATGCACTCTACGCCACTTTGTTCCACTGCACTTTTTGCCACTGCACTCTATACCACACCATTCTAGGCCACTCTACTCTGCACTACTCTACTTTGCAAAACTACACTCTGCTACTGCACTCTACACCAATATAGTGTATGACAATACACTCTACTCTGTACCACTCTACACCAGTGCACTCCAGGCCAATCCACGCTATGCCAATCTACTGTTTGCCAATGCCCTCTACTCCGTGCCACTCCACTCTATGACACTGCACTCTACGCCAATTTAGTATTTGCCAATGCACTCTACTCTTGACCACTCCACTCTACGCCACTGCACTCTACGCCAATCCACTCCACTCCACTTTAATATACTTTGCACCACTACAGTCTAAGCCACTCTACTCTATACCACTACACTCAATACAACTCCACTCTGCACCACTCTACGTTACTCTGAAACAATCCACTTTATGCCACTCTACTCCACTCTTTGCCACTCCACTCTATGCTGTGCTACTCTACTCTACGCCACTGCACTTTACGTCACTCCACTCTGTAGCACTCTACTCTATGCCACTCTACTTTAAACCACTGCATTGTACACCAATGCACTCTACACCACTCTACTCTGTACCACTCCACTCTACGCCACTCTACTTTAAACCACTGCACTGTACGCCAATGCACTCTACACCACTCTACTCAAAACCAAAGCACTCTACCGCAATCTTCTCTGCGCCACTGCAGTCTACGCCACTATACTCTACTCTGCAACGTTCCACTCCACGCCACTCCACCCTACTCTCCACCACAGTACTCTACACCACTGCACTCAACGACAATGTACTTTACGCCACTGCCCTCCAGGCCACTCTTCTCTGCACCACTGCTCTATGTGACTGCACACTGAGCCACTGTAGTCTACTATGCACCACTCCAAACTAAGCCACTGCGATATTCCAATCAGTGACACTCCACTCCATTCTACTTTACGCCACTCCACTCTACATTATATCACTCATGCTACACCACTCCATTCTTTTCTATGCCACAAAGTTTAACCCATGTTGAACAATAGCCACACTGGTGTACAACATTGCCAGAAACACATTGGCAAAGCCAAAAGCTCTTGCATAGGCGAGACCTATTGCATACATGCTAATAGACTGGATGCAGCAAGAGTCTCTCGATGTTTGAGCCCAAAAATTGCTTTATTTTGGCAGTCTCCCACCTGAAATTGCCTCTGCTTCAATGGAAGTCAATGGGGGGTCTTGGGCCAGAACTTACCTGAAGGACGCACGCCACACGCAGCCTCTGCCCCTGGGTCCAGGAACGCTGTAGGTCTCGCCGCAATCACCATCCCACGGCGGCTGGAGACTACAGCTCCCAGCGGGCTTTGCGTGAACTTCCGGTTTCCCGCTGCCTGCGCGCCCGGAGGCGCTACAAAGGCGGGTCAACCCCTCGGTGGAGCGGGGGTCTTGGGCCAGAACTTACCTGAAGGACGCACGCCACACGCAGCCTCTGCCCCTGGGTCCAGGAACGCTGTAGGTCTCGCCGCCATCACCATCCCACGGCGGCTGGAGACTACAGCTCCCAGCGGGCTTTGCGTGAACTTCCGGTTTCCCGCTGCCTGCGCGCCCGGAGGCGCTACAAAGGTGGGTCAACCCCTCGGTGGAGCGGGGGTCTAGGGCCAGAACTTACCTGAAGGACGCACGCCACACGCAGCCTCTGCCCCTGGGTCCAGGAACGCTGTAGGTCTCGCCGCCATCACCATCCCACGGCGGCTGGAGACTACAGCTCCCAGTGGGCTTTGCGTGAACTTCCGGTTTCCCGCTGCCTGCGCGCCCGGAGGCGCTACAAAGGCGGGTCAACCCCTCGGTGGAGCGGGGGTCTTGGGCCAGAACTTACCTGAAGGACGCACGCCACACGCAGCCTCTGCCCCTGGGTCCAGGAACGCTGTAGGTCTTGCCGCCATCACCATCCCACGGCGGCTGGAGACTACAGCTCCCAGCGGGCTTTGCGTGAACTTCCGGTTTCCTGCTGCCTGCGCGCCCGGAGGCGCTACAAAGGCGGGTCAACCCCTCGGTGGAGCGGGGGTCTTGGGCCAGAACTTACCTGAAGGACGCACGCCACACGCAGCGTCTGCCCCTGGGTCCAGGAACGCTGTAGGTCTCGCCGCCATCACCATCCCACGGCGGCTGGAGACTACAGCTCCCAGCGGGCTTTGCGTGAACTTCCGGTTTCCCGCTGCCTGCGCGCCCGGAGGCGCTACAAAGGCGGGTCAACCCCTCGGTGGAGCGGGGGTCTTGGGCCAGAACTTACCTGAAGGACGCACGCCACACGCAGCCTCTGCCCCTGGGTCCAGGAACGCTGTAGGTCTCGCCGCCATCACCATCCCACGGCGGCTGGAGACTACAGCTCCCAGCGGGCTTTGCGTGAACTTCCGGTTTCCCGCTGCCTGCGCGCCCGGAGGCGCTAATAAGGCGGGTCAACCCCTCGGTGGAGCGGGGGTCTTGGGCCAGAACTTACCTGAAGGACGCACGCCACACGCAGCCTCTGCCCCTGGGTCCAGGAACGCTGTAGGTCTCGCCGCCATCACCATCCCACGGCGGCTGGAGACTACAGCTCCCAGCGGGCTTTGCGTGAACTTCCGGTTTCCCGCTGCCTGCGCGCCCGGAGGCGCTACAAAGGCGGGTCAACCCCTCGGTGGAGCGGGGGTCTTGGGCCAGAACTTACCTGAAGGACGCACGCCACACGCAGCCTCTGCCCCTGGGTCTAGGAATGCTGTAGGTCTCGCCGCCATCACCATCCCACGGCGGCTGGAGACTACAGCTCCCAGTGGGCTTTGCGTGAACTTCCGGTTTCCCGCTGCCTGCGCGCCCGGAGGCGCTACAAAGGCGGGTCAACCCCTCGGTGGAGCGGGGGTCTTGGGCCAGAACTTACCTGAAGGACGCACGCCACACGCAGCCTCTGCCCCTGGGTCCAGGAACGCTGTAGGTCTTGCCGCCATCACCATCCCACGGCGGCTGGAGACTACAGCTCCCAGCGGGCTTTGCGTGAACTTCCGGTTTCCTGCTGCCTGCGCGCCCGGAGGCGCTACAAAGGCGGGTCAACCCCTCGGTGGAGCGGGGGTCTTGGGCCAGAACTTACCTGAAGGACGCACGCCACACGCAGCCTCTGCCCCTGGGTCCAGGAACGCTGTAGGTCTCGCCGCCATCACCATCCCACGGCGGCTGGAGACTACAGCTCCCAGCGGGCTTTGCGTGAACTTCCGGTTTCCCGCTGCCTGCGCGCCCGGAGGCGCTACAAAGGCGGGTCAACCCCTCCGCGTCGCGGGACGCACGTGGGCGACGCCGGGCGGAGCCCGGGCAGAGGGCAGGCCGTCTGTGGCCGTCCGGGAACGCCGAGGGACGGGACGGGCCACCCCCCTTGGTCCCTCGCCTCTGACACCACTCCTAGGTACTGCACCCTGGCTATAGGGACCTTGCATAGGGCACTGGAGCCCCTGAAAGTTACACGCTAAACCACCACGGCAGCACGCAAGAGGTTTTGCTGAACCCAAAGCCGCACCTTGTTGTGGCGACAAGGAAAGAGACCAAGGAGGAACGATGTCCACTCACCCTAACACACGCTCGAATGGGACCAAGTCAACCAAGAGAACAACCCCTAAGACAACAAGGGGGGAAATAAAGGAGGCTGCCCACGCAAAGGTGAATAAAACTTCAGCAATTGACTTAATGCTAAAAAAAGTCACTGGGGAAATTGAACGAATGGAACGGAGTTTATCCTCCTCGCCAAATCTCAATGTCATATCTCAAACACCCCCTAGAGACGTACTACTAATTGATAGTTTAAACACCCAGGGCAGTGTGTCACAAACAAACTATGACACAGTGGATGTCCCTTGTGCGCAAACCTCAGGGCTAAAATCCCCTGAACTTATTGACACGGCCCCCCGAAAAGTAAGGAAGCGAGTGGGGAGGAATAAGGGTCAGCAGAGGCAGAGGAAAGCACCCCCAAGAACCAACTCCCCATTAAGCCTTAAAGAATATAATCCACATGAAAATAATCCCCGAGTTGACACTATTCCCCCAGGGTGGATCGAGATAGTAGTAACAGACATTAAAAAACAGCTAGAATCCTTCATTGCGGCACAATTAAAACCCATCATAAGTAAGGTGGATAAAATAATGTGTGAGTTCTCCAAACAATCTAAGGCATTAGAACACGCACTCGCAAAGACTCCCGCTGACCAACCACAACCGACAGTGGAAACCATAAATGATAAGGTCAACACAAAGAGGGCCCAAAATAACAACTGCGTTAGCCATGTCCTACAGGCTATATACCAGATTCATGAGGCCCCCCAGCACTGTCCAAAACCCCAAAGGGGACACAAACGTTAACCCTAGAGGGAGATATCAACAAGGTGCGAATAACACACAGAGGGAAAAACCTCCCATACAACCACTAATGCAATGGAGACAAGACGAGCGCCTGCAGAGTGAAGGGAATTATAATCACTGTCACACAGACTCTGATCCCTTTTATAACACCAATACTCAGGCACCACACTTAGATTTACCCCCCGAGGCGAATCCCTTGGTAATAATCTTTGCAGGGGTCCCAGAAAATAGGCCTAACGAGAGAGAAACACATCCACAATTGCTCCTAAAAATCTCTAGATGGTTGAACATCCACAGACCCTTAGATAATGGGGAAAGAGGAGAGATTCTAAGTGTAAGAAGGGTAAACTGGGTTGGGAGGAGAAAGAAAGATATCAGAGGTGACTGTATAGTCGCAAATTTCACGGACACTAGTCTGGTAGAGTATATCCTAAAGAACTCCAACAGGAACCAAACCAGCACGATTTGTGCCCTCCCACTTGGGTATTTCTACCCAAGGACACGAAACAACAATCGTGGGGAGGATGAGGGAGGATGGACGCTGGTTAGATCACAGCGCCCACACAGACCTAGACTAGCAAGCCACCTAGAACAGCCCTATCCCCAGCGTGACTACCCTCAATGGAGAAACAGATATGCCCCATTTCAATCTTTAGAGGATATAGATTGACTCAAAATCACTCCCTCCACCCAAGAGAACATAACAGGAAGCCTGGGCACTAGTAGCTATCTCGGCCCACTAGTAGGGAATACAGGGGGGAGCGTGGAGAGTATATTAACCAGGGGACTAGACTCACCCCGCCCCCAAAGGGAAAAGGAACATACAACTAAACTAGATTTCCCATTAGATGGGACGGAGAGAGCAACTGAGACCCACATGGCAAGAGGTAAAGAAAAGCGGGAGGGCCTGACCATCCTATCCTGGAATGTCGCAGGGCTGGAAGCCAAATTAAAAAACAAGGAATGGCTAGAATTTATCAAATGTTTTCATTTGATAGCGCTCCAGGAAACATGGGCAAGAGACTCGGGCCCATGTCAATTGGAGGGCTACAAATGTTTTTTTAAACCCGCACAGGGCACAAACTCGGGAAGAGCTAAGGGAGGACTAGTCCTATATGCAGACTTAGACCTGAAAGGCTCCTGGTCATTTACCGATGGTCCCTCAGATAATATACAAGCAGTTAGACTTACCCATCAGGGGGAGTGTTTACTGTTTGTGAATTTCTATAATTCCGGTCCAGTGGAAGGAAATTTCCCAATCTTAGAGCAGTTGGAGACCTGTTTAACCAAGGAATTAGATCAAAGGGTGACGGGGCTTGAACCAACTGTCCTGTTAATGGGGGACTTTAATTGCCATCTATGCCCCAAATTACTCCCCTTAACTCCTGATTGGTCAGCTTGTCCTTTAGAAAAGGGCCCACACTTTACACATACCAAAGAGGGTACATTACTGATGAAGTTATTAGATAACTTTGCCCTTGCAAAGGTCATGGATTTATCCACTCATAAGGCAGGCGAATCCCCAATACCAACATTTAAGGGCAAAGGCGGGGGTTCTATAATAGATTACGTTATGATATCCGCCTGGGCTAGGGAAAGGATCATAAATACCAGGACAGAGTGGAGTCCCTTTAGCGACCACAACCCCATTATAACAGAAATTAAAGGGAATGATTTTATTAAAAAAGTACCAGGGGTGATCCAACAAGCAGAAATTCAACCAACAGATCAAGGGAGACGCCTAAGGTGGTCACTGATCAACCCCCAAGACTTTTATGTAAAATTAGTAAATGAAGGGAAAGATCACATAGAGACCTGTCTAGATGCTACAATAGAGGGCAGAGGAGTAGTAGAGGCGTTTGAATTCTTAACCAAAATCGTAGAGAAACTCCTGACAACCAAGAAGCCCATAAACCTGCAATCCACGCCCAGATGGTTTGATGCTAACTGTTCAAAAGCGTTAAGAGACCTAAAACATAGCCTGAAAATGATACCAAGGGACAAAAATGAAATCACTTGTTGTAGACAAAACTATAAAACCCAGATCAAGATCAGAAAAAGTACCCTTCAAAAAGAAACCTGGGCAGACTTACGGGAGGCCGGTGAAAACAAGGACTATATCCAGTTCTGGAAAATCATAAATAAACCATCTTTTCACGATTCAAGCTCCCCAGTCATTAGCTCAAACATTCTGCCGGAACAATGGATTGCCCATTTTAAATCGCTGTACAATCAGCAGGATGTAGACATTGGTGACGGAATATGGAGGGGGCCAAGAGCGGAAAAACTCGAATTATCCTTGGATGAAGTTCTCAAGGCAATACTAGGGTTAACACGAAACAAAGCCCCGGGACCAGATGGAACCCCCCCCGATCTTTTCCTGAGTAACACGGACCTTTGGGCCCCAATGGTAATGAGAGTACTGAATGCAGCCATCAAAACGGGCCTGCCGAGATCATGGTCCACTGCGGTGATTGTCCCGATTTACAAGAAAGGCTGTAGGGACAGCCCGCAGTGTTATAGACCAATCTCGCTTATCGACGTCTCTGCCAAGGTACTGGGGAGGGCACTCCTTAACCGTCTACTGGACTGGACTGACACCCATAACATTCTGGTGGATACCCAGTATGGGTTCAGAACGGGGAGATCAACCACCGATCAGTGCCTCAACCTGTACCTGCTCACCGCCAAGTACACTAAAGCGTCTGAAGGTACCATGTATATGGGGTTCATGGACTTAGCAGCTGCGTTTGACAATGTCAACAGAGCCAAACTATGGTCGATCTTGTTCAACCTGGGAATCGACCCGGATCTTATTAACATCCTGAGGGAACTCCATTGGAACACCACTGCCAAGGTCCGCTACAGCGCGGGGGAGGTGAGTACCGATCCCTTCCTGTGCTCGGGCGGGGTAAGGCAGGGGTGTATCCTGGCACCTTTTTTGTTTTCCCTCTACATAAACGGCCTGGAGAGCGACCTAATAGCACTAGGAACTGATTGCCCAAAGGTGGGCTTACGCCATTTGCCAGTACTCTTGTATGCTGATGACGCCGTCCTCCTAGCCCGGACGGCGGTCGGACTGCAACTTCTAATCAAGGGTTTCGCAGATTTTATGCGGAAATTGGACCTATCTGTAAATATGACAAAATCCTTTACCATGATAGTGGGGAAAAAACCTCAGAAGAAATTCGTATTTAAACTAGGGGATCATGTTCTGGACAGTGTCAAAACATTCCCATATCTGGGTCTCTTATTCGATGAGAAACTGAAGTTCGCCCCGTTGGTAGAGGAGAGGGCGAGGAGACTTGTCTCAGCAAATGGAGCCATTTCAAATTTTGCTCGCCGAATGGGAAGGTGGTCCCCTGAGCAGGTGTTGACTCTGTACAGATCTGTCAGCATGTCAAAAACCATTTACGGATCTGAAGTCTGGGGTTTCAGAGATGCTCAATTAATCCAAAGTGAGGAGGAGAAATTTTTTAAAAAACTGCTAAAACTTCCGCTGAGCACCTCCGCTGCAGTAACACACAATGAGCTGGGAATATCATATATTTCAGACTTGATTAGACTGAGACCTATACTGGCCTGGATCAAAATTTGGCTAAACCCCAACGCGGAACTATCCAGACAGATTATCCAGGATTGTTTGACAAAAGAAAAATGCCTCCAAATCCCCTGGCTGAAATATATTAAAGATACCCTGGGGGAAATAGATGAACAAAGATTATTTTTGGACCCATCCCTGGTGGACATATATACCAGTCACTCTGTACAAGGGCAATTGCTGGATAAATTTGGTGGCAGGAGGAGGGAGCTTGACTCTATTAAATCCTCCGTAGTTGCTCACTCGCTAGTCTCGAATCAAATTGGCATGGAACCTTACCTCTTTTTATTGTATAGTCAGCATGAGAGGTTTTTAATGACTCGTTTTAGGCTCAACATGTTGCACCACAACTTAGCTAATCCATCAGGGTTTACTGCAACAGTTGAGCAGAAGGGTGCCTGCGGCTGCGACAATAGGTCTCCGCAGGACACCCTTCATTTTGTATTATTGTGTCCTTTTTTTAAAACACCTCGTCAAAGATTTTTAGTAGGGGTTTTAAAAGACTCAAAAATCACCCATGCCAAATCTGCTTTATTGTTTCTACAAAGAGCCACCGAAATGCGAACCCTATGTGCTATTATAACTTTTCTTAAAATTGCTTTTAAACTGAGAAACACTATGGGCTGTTGAAACTGGTAGGCAAGGGAGATACCTATCATGTGATGCGGGGCTTTTGTATTTCATCTGCACTTTGGTCCTACTACTCGCAAAAACCCTTCTTTTTTTAAAAAAAAGGTGATGTCCCTTTTTCTTCCTCTTTTTAATGATATGTTGCTAAGAAAGTTTGTGATCATGTTTTTTACTGTGATGTATTTTCATGATGGTTTTTAACCTTCGAAATAAATAGACAAACTGAAACTGAACAATGGGGGAATACATTCTCTCAATAGTTTTATTTTTGTAATCTCCCACTTTTCTCTTCGAAAATGTTGGCAAGTATTCTGTTGGCTTTGCCAGTGCTTGTTACATTTTACATGCTACTCACGTACACATGGCAATCGACTATTTTTCCTGCCTCAAAGTTATCAGGGGAAATCTAATGGCGTCTTCCTGGTTTACTTTGACGCCAAAGTTTTACCGCTTTATGGTGCATCGTCGAGGCAAAGTCTGTTTGACAAAGCCAGGGCGCTTCAGTGGAATGGGCTCCCGGAGCCGCCGGTCACGTGACACCTGATGATCAATTTCTAGTGTATTTAAACAACGCGATTGCTGTGCCCAGTGGAGACAGCACGACAGCGACGTTAAACCATCACCCGCCAGATAGCAGCCAGAGCCGGGCCCATTAACCAATTTTCAGGGCGTGTTTCCTTTGTACAAGTAACTAATTAGTCACCAATTTCCACTCTCAACACGTTTTCCTTGAGGAATTGAGAAGAGATTACATGACGTGGTGATAAAGAAACGAAAACGCGCAAACATTCTAGAGGGGAAAAAAAGCCTCCCTTGGCAGCAAGGCAGGAGAAGCCCCTCATTTTGTTTTTCACAAAAATTCTTCATGGGAATCAGAAAGCCTGAAAATAAGAGTCGATGAAGATTGCAGTTGTATGATGCAAAGTGACGCGCTGTCAAATGTGACAACTAGCTGCGCATTGCATTCTGGGACATGTAGTTACATTTTTAACAATGTAAGTATGGAATGAAAATATCAACATTCACATTTCCTCCTCTCTATGCCTGTTCCTTCCGTCCAGATTTACAGAGGGTGGCCTAACTCTATCAGTCAGCGTAGGGAGTGGATCTAAAAATTATAAAAGAAACCACAAGCATACTAAGGCACCTGCAGAGTACATTAACATCTCCAGCTAACTATAAACATAATCTGTGAGTCTATCTTTTCAATTCTTTCACCTCCATCATACTTCTAGACTCTATTCAGAGTCGGGCTAACTGTCATGCCTCTGCTAGCAATTCCTCTACTGGCAGAAACTTTAGACCTGCGGGTTTCTCGACTTCGGGCCTTCAGTATCAGTACCTTAGATTGTCTGCAGTATTTAAGGTAGATGTCCTGGCATAATTTTTCAGTTAATTTATGTCCGACTCTACCCTTTTCTTGCAAGATGCAGGCATCCTTGTATTGAATTTGCATTTCTATAGAGGGTAGTACCCTGAGGAAGCTTTAAAGCGCTTTACTCTAAGCAGCATGCTTACTTATGGGATAGAATGATGGTTGTGCTCTGCTGAGACAGACAGCAATTTTCTATGCGGGTTATTGGTTTAATGTTAACACTTGTTAGACAAGTCATTTTCTCAGTAAAGTTGACGTTGGTAGGCGTCTACCTCAGCAAATCTTCAGTCCTAGTTGCTGTCGTGAGGGGCTCTTTGTTAGTGTTAGTGGAGTGGTCCTGGGTTTGTAAAGGAGGTTGTTGTTTCACCTGCCAGAGATTACACATAGTTCGCCCCAGCCGGTCGGGCATTGTTATTGGAGCGTTAATCACTGCTTTCCCGCGCAGGGCCTTGTTTCAGAAGCCACGAAGAATGTCCGTCTTCATTGTTGGCAGCACTGAAGGAACCACCATTTACAACGAAAAAAAACCCGCAAAGATACATAAAATGAAAGCAACATACCTTGACCGCTCCCTCTGGCTGATAGCCCTGCGCCTGGATTTGCTCCAGCCGTAAGCTTTTAAAATGTTTTATGAAGACTTAAGACACAGACATAGAAGGCAGACTACGAGCAGCAGGCTTTAAAGAAGTATCCAGCTGGTTGTGTACTTAAGGATTTAGTTTCTAGCAGCTAGAAGATGAAACATCTACCCCCTCCCCATAGTCCTTGTCACAACATGCCCTGCTACTACATTTTGTAAATTGCAGACTTGGGTTACCAGAAATAAAAGCAGACCTATTGTACAAATAATCCTTATTTATACTGCCAATTACAGTCCTGCATGTGTAGACTATAAAGGCAGGAATGTGTACAAAAACTACCTTTCCTCGTCTCTCTCGCCAAGTCCATTGGTGCGCCGTCTTTTTACACATCTTTTCAACTTTTCACAAGTAAATATTACGCAGACAACATGGATATAAACTCGCGCTTTATTTGCACAGAAAGGCACACCTAGAATTCCAGCCATATTTGTAGCGAGCGTTCATGAGTCACATACTCCTTGCACTACCCTGGAGAATTCCCACAGCTGAATAGAGACTTTTTTTGCAAACAGTGATCCCAGTGAGATTGGACATTCTATCGTGACCATTTCTAGGAGGAATCAAATTAGAATAAAATAAGAAGGTGTGAAGAATGCTGTCCTATGAAAAGACTTCTCAAGAATGTCCTGCCATATTCTTATTATAGCCATGAAGGCGCCTGTCTACGCCTGGTAACATATTTTCAACCTCTTTCCTGTAGTATTTCTGTCTAAACTAATTTCTAGGATATTTCTTTTGCTTGGGTTACAGTATTTATTAAAGTTGTATTGTATTTGTTATAGTGTGCTTGTGTTTATGGTTTGTTCTACTTTGCTCCTCTGGCAGTGATTAGGGTTTTGCCACAGGACAACACTCAGTATGTTGCCACACTATTGGAATGTGAACAATATCGAAGTTTTAATAATCAATTGGGCTCATATCAGCTCTGCGATATAAAAAATCAACAAATCAACAAGGTAGGTAGATGTGGAGTTAAAAATAGTAAACCCATACTTCCTTGTATGTGCTTATCTTGACAATATGTTCATTAGCCATATTGTCGAATAGATAAATGTGGAGGTCGATTTTGTTGGCATCGATATTGTGACTTACAACTGTAGGGCTGTTGCTTGAGGAAACTCTCATGACTGGTCTGAAAAGCAGAAGTGATAATTCTATGCAGGCTTTTGAGGAAATATATATATTTTTAATAATAATGTGTGAAAAAATAACATTTAAAGGAAGTATCCATGAATGAGACTGGTTCAATGAGAACAACTCAACCTTAAATAAAAGACAACATCCTTCCAACCACACATAACGCTGCAGTGTAGTTCCTATATTGCCAATAGGCTCTGCGCAAAGGAATAATATATACTGTAGTTTAGACGTAGGACTGAGGTCTACTAGGTCTCTACCGAAAAAATTAAACTTAATAGTGAGTGCCAGCTAGCTCAGAGGTCACTAGAAACTTTCTCGAATTCACAAGAAGGGATTAGTTTCTGACAACCGCATAAACATGACAACTTTGTTTCCCCAGAATAAGAAACGTATCTCTAGAGTTGCGGAAACAATAGATAACTATTTAACTCAGTCAATCGTGCATGCTTCGTTTCACCAGAGATGCAGAGAAATAGAGAGACAGGCGTTTCCAATAAAAGTATTTATTGAAGAGTCTTCTTTCTCAAGCATTGGAAATGAACTGTTACAATCGTAATACTGGTTATAAAGTACAATGCATATAATACGAACAGTATTATAAAGTAGTACTGTAAAAACATGATATGGTTTCTAAGCCATAAAAGTGCATAAAATGTATAAAATACATACAGTAATAAATAATGACTAAAAGTACTCAACTGGTGCTTCTAAAATACGCCTACCCCGGTGACCTAACCTAAGTCTAGTACGAGGGAGGAAGTAAGTGAGAAGTAGCCTAAGTTTAGTAGTTCTCTGCCAGGAATCTATTCCAAGAATTCTCTAAGAGGTCTAATCAGCTCCGTACCTTGGTTTTAGAATGAAGGAGGTCTTGTATCTCTCTCTCAGGACTCGATTTCCCAGATACCCGCAAGGGTAAGCCGGAAACACTGGAGCTGGATTTGTTGGCAAGGGAAAAGACAGCGTCTCTCTCAGTGCGTCAGCTGGAGGGTCGGCTTCCTTCGGCACTTGCGGCTGCAGGGCGTCTGGCAAGTAGATAGTCGATCTGCTCCAAACCACTGTATCTTTGACTGGACAAACCTGGGCATATTTATACTTTGAAGGTGCCGAGTTAGACGCATGTTTGGACTTAATATCGTCACTCAAAGGTTAAATTCTTGGAAAACGGCAGGAGTTCTTGGAGAACTTAATATTCAAGCAGGGGGAAGTTCCTAGCTGCTGAAGGCGGGTTTTTCCAAGAAATCGTTGTTAATTCTCGGAACTTAGTGGAAGTAGCCATGCCGTATTTGGGCTGTATGGCTTAGACCAAATAGGGTAGTGATTTCTATGCCTATATAATGATATGATAAAGTATACCTATATAAGGGCATGAATTGGGAAAATTACACTAGGGGCCTAGATTCGATTACAGCAACGCATGGTGTTGCATATTATCCGAGTGAGTAAGCATCCCAGCACCTCACATTGTGGGATTAAGGGCTATACACACTGCAATACAATACAATTTGAAGACAGCCTCTATGTAAACATCTCCAGGCACTGGTGAAGTATTGCCTATGTATCAGGAAGCCAGAAGGACAGATGAAAAAATAAGTTTAAAAACCAAATCCAAAAGGTGTGATTATTGCTGCAGCATGAGGGGCACAGGTTTCCCAAGTTTGATGCATTTAACAAAAAAACACTTTTGTTCAAACTCCCGCTAATAGAAAGCCACAGGGCCACAACAGGTCCCCTTTCCTTTATACAGGTATGTCACCTTATCAACTAGGTAGGATGGTGCAAAGTGGAAAATTTCCAGTAGACAAATACTTTTAAATTTAATATGATCTTCAGCCCTTGCCAGTGAAGATGTTTGTGGCTGTGAAAAAATTATTTTGTCACTCACATTCAAGAGTACTTGTAACTTAGAGATTGTGGTTTTTCACTACATCTGATATTGAACTATAAACGTACATACTTATTGCATCAACTACATCGACCTAACCACTACACTACAAGGTAAGTCTAAGAAAATGAATGTGGAGCTAAACATAGTAAATCTATGTTTACCCTATGCATATAGTGGTCGTTAACATGGTGGATCCAATATTTTGACTGTGATATTTGCTACATTTAGCCTTTGCTGAGTTGACTGTTCCACCATTGTGGTGGAATAAACACCCCTGCTGCACTTCAAATGTGGCTTCCACATTTAAATATTGCATTGGAAGCTGCTATTGCCAGCAACATTGAAACAGCAGAAGGAAAAGGAGTTCTGTGGCAGACTAGATCCCTAAATCTACAATGTGATAACTGTAGCCCCTTGAACCTCACTCTTTCATATGCCTCCTTATTGCTCTCTGACTTTACCTGCTTTACTCTGGCCCTTGCTGCTTCCCTCCTCACACTGTCCCTTCTCATCGCCTAGTGGACTGAATGTGTACACTTAAAATGTAACCCCCAGCATGGAGAACATTTCCAATCAATTCATTCGAAATATTCCAGATGCGCTGGAAGTTTCTTCCTGAACATTATAATCCGGCCCCCTGATAGCTCTGTAAAAAATTGCTGTCCATGGATTTTCATTTTGGATCATTATAGAAGTAATTTAGCTTAGGTAGACATTGCTAATCTGGGCTGAATTTTTCTGGACAACATTTTAAAAGCCTGGCGGATGTGTTGCAGTAATGATACAATATTTCAGAAACCATGAGACCTATATTCTTCATTTTGGTGTCAAAACATAGGTTTTGGGGGTCAAGTAGTCTTATAGAAACATAAAATAACTCATCAGGGCAACCTTTCTGCCATTTTCCAAATTGTCAGCTTTAATAGAGAAAAAAGAGACATTTATAGAAATGAAACAAATAATAATTGTTTTTAATCCTTTTATGTATACACAAAACAATGTTCATGATCTGAATATGAAAAAATGTGTTCACTTTATTTGTTTCAGCCATCACTCGGGGTACATTTGTAGAATGTTGAACATTTGAGAAGAGCATATCGACCGGGACCTCTTTTTGTACCACAGGTTTTGCAAGTACATGTACGTGTAAGTTGTGTGGCTAGAGGCTTTCGAAAATGTGTAGGTTTTAGTGTCCCATTATTATCTTCCCAACCAAATTCCCACAGATCTTTGCCTTCATTTGCATGATCCAAAACATTTGCACATCTTCTGATGAAGTAGAATGCACTTTTAATTTGTCCACACAATGATTATGATGTCGGTGAAAGGTCACCTAGCGGGACTGATCTCTTGAACTCAATGTACCAGAGATCGTCAAATGTGTGACAGTCAGAACTTGTTTTCCACACATGCACAAAGTATTTTTCTACTTCTTTAAAGTTACATACTTCTTCTGTCTCAGCAAATCCCTTTAGAAACTTCACAGGTTCAGCAGTTAATGCTCCAAGCTTTGTTCCAATGTTGCTCAAAGCCTCTTCACCCGTAAGAATATGTGCCTTGATAAGAACACTGGGCACCTCTGGGTCAAGTTCATTGTACAGAACATGAAATGGGATTAAGTGTCTTTTCTTGCCTGTTCCATAACATATCCATAACTCTGATAACTGTTGATTTATGAAGTTGCAAGAAATCTAAGTAGCACAATAATAACATCTGTGTCATTTGACAGTACAATGTCGTGATTGGAACCATATCGAACAACCCACTCAACATGTGGCACAACACAGAGAATAGCTTCCTCCAATTTTCTGTTAAGTTCTTGAACAATATAGCCCAAACCGTTTGAATATATCTATGCAGGCACCAACTCCTCATTGACAATCATTTCAGTTTTAAAAGTTGGAAATTCAGCTATCCCTGAAGCATCAGCAAAGTTTTGAGGAGTTAACCTATCCAAGTTAACCTTGTTTGATGTTAATGACCAGAATTTATCAAAGTTGCAGAGGTATAGGGGGCGAAGTTTTGAAGCAGACAAGGCAATTGTCAAAACCTGTAGATATTTGTCTGATTCTCTCACATTCTTTGAGAGATAGTTCAAGATAATTGTTAAAGACAATTTGCAGTTCTTGCAAGGTGCACGCTGATTTTGATATCTGTAGAACAGTCTAAACGGCCTCTGCACAGTTTTGAATGGATGAAATCTTGACCATTCGCAATTGTGATATATAGTCCACAACAACAGCAGTTTTCAATGAGGACACCTTTTCTAATTGAAATTCTTCAGGTGAAAGTTTTTTCTCAAGCACTTGTACGAGTTTGTGCTTCACTGCTTTGGTTGCAGAATCTCCATCAAATAATGCGTTTGTTGGAAAAAAAACATGCAACAGAATGTCCTTGATAAATTCACCCCTTACTTTTACCACATCCATTTCTCTATCAGGTTGCAAATGTTGTTTTTTGTAACCTGTTTCATAGTGGCTGGTTGGACGAAACTCTTACTATGACAATTTTGGACGAAACTCTTACTATGACAATTAAAGCATAGAGGTTTAGCTTTAGTGATGATGCCAAACATCTTTTTCTCTTTCAATACAAATATCTCCTGCTTCAGTGCTGCGTATAGTTTCGATCCATGTTCCAGGATATTTAGTAGTGACTTCATATTGTATCCGCATATTGTTTGGTCATGTAGATGAGTAGTCACACAGGCTTGGTCATTTCAAAGGGGTTTCCTAGATGCTGCATGAAATGAAGAAGGCTGTCAACATGTTTATTACAACTCTTTACAAAGATTGTGGGAAGGGTTTTATGACCTGCTCATTTATTTACACCATTGTCCAATTTATCTTTACCAAGTCTCTGAAACCACAGTATTTTAGGGTGCTCACATGGTGTTGCAATACCCACCCACCAGGATATGACTCATCTAGGACTGGAAAGAGCCTAGAACAATATCCAACCAAAAAAAACAAAGCACACCAAACAATCGTAGCTATCATCCAACTTCCAATGATATGTGGTTGAGCAGGTAACAAAAGAGTCCTTCAGAAAAACTCCACCACAGTTGTTGAATCAGGTCCCATTGCTTGTTTTATTCCATTCCATTAACACCGAAATCAACAGCAGCCAACATATGTTTCAACCCCCTGGGCTTTCTCAAGGCTTGTATTTCATTTAATGAGATTGATTTAAGTGTCTCAAGTTATAAAACTGCAGTCAATGTTTCAAACACCTCATAATGGTTGCTGCTGTTACAAGGTGTTTGTAACATTGCCGGAATCAGAGAGGACGTATCAAGGCCCTACATTTGGGGAAGAGGGCAAAATTCCTCAATTATTCGTGATGAAAAAAATGGATTGTGACAGAAGTGAACACGTCTATTAAACGGTTGGATTTTTCACATCGTGTATTGGAGCCATTTATTTATTTATTTATTTATTTTGGCGATTTTTAGAGCGCGCAAATACCCTGGGGTGTCTCGGCGCTGTAGTTGCAGAACGACCTATTGCATATGACTGCAGTTTTATAACTTGAGAAACTTAAATCAATCTCATTAAATGAAATCCAAGCCTTGAGAAAGCCCAGGGAGGCAAAACGTACGTCAGCTGCTGTTGATTTCTGTGTTAATGGAATGGAATAAAACAAGCAATGGGACCTGATTTAACAATTGTGGTTTTCTGAAGGACTCTTTTGTTAACTGGCTTAACCGCAGATCATTGGAAGTTGGATGATAGCTACTATCGTTTGGTGTGCTTTCATGTGTTTTGGTTGGATGTTTATTAAAAAGTTCCCCTCTCTTTCCCACAAGTTCGTGTTGAGGAACCATTTCACAATGGTTTGTTAGTTTTGATTTTGTCATCTCTGAAAACATTGCAAATAGAAAGGACTTCATGGTAAACTAGCTGCCATGGAGCAACATGTTCACTTGTACGTGTCTGACCAAAAATTCCCTTGGAGCTTTTCCATGATCTCTGGATCGTCTGTTCCAGTTTCATATCAGAGCCACAGCATTGAACCTTCCCTCTCTGTCTCTCACCACAAAATGTCTTTTGAAGGATTTTTCTGGTGAGGTACGGTTATCCCACCTCTAGATTCTTCACTCTTTCAAATACCAGGACCCATATCTCAGGAAGTTTATGTAATCAAATTCACGAAACACAGTAATCAGTGACTCAACAGTCTTCAAATGCAGCTCCTGATCAACCTGTACAACGTTTTTCACTAGAGCTATCATGTGTAAAGCATTTCCCCACTTTCAAATTTCTGCTTTTGCTTCACATTCTGTGACAAACTCTACAAACTTGGTTTTCAGGTTATCTGATTTTGAACTGAGTGTATTGAACATTGCCTGGCTTTGCATTATCTCTTTTGAATGAAGTGAACCCTGTGCCTTGTTCACTTCTGAGATAAGATTTGTAAAACCAAATTTGTCATTCTTGTTCCAGAAAGCATTCCAATGCAAGGTTTCTTTAGCCTCAAATGTGATGACAAACTAACAAACAAAATTGCTCTGCTAATACTGACTAGTCAGTTTTGCTTCCAAAGATTTCAGCCTCAACAAGTTCAAGTTCAAGTTCAGGAATTTGTATAGCGCACTACTCACCCAGAGGGTCTCAAGGCGCTTGTGGGAGGGGGTGTATTATTTATCGAATAGCCATGTTTCCAGTTCCTTTCTGAAGGAGATGTGGTTCTGTGTAAGGCGGAGGTGGGTGGGAGAGAATTCCAAGTCTTGGCCGCCAGGTAGGAGAAAGATCTCCCTCCCATGGTGGATCTATAGATGCGTGGAACTGCGGCAAGGGCTTGGTTGGAGGATCTTAGTTGGCGGTTGGGTATGTAGAAGGACAGTCGTGTGTTGAGGCATTCGGGTCCTAGTTTGTAGAGGGCCTTGTGTGGATGGGTGAGGAGACGGAACGTTATTCTCTTGTTGACGGGGAGCCAGTGGAGGTCTCTCAGGTGACCGGTAATGTGATCTTGGCGAGGGATGTCCAAGATGAGTCTGGCTGATGCGTTTTGGATGCGTTGGAGTTTTTTCTGTAATTTGGCTGTGATTCCGGCGTAGAGGGTTTTTCCATAGTCCAGTCGGCTGGTGACCAGTGCGTGGGTGACAGTCTTTCTAGTCTCGGAGGGGATCCAACGGAAGATTTTTTTGAGCATGCGAAGTACATTGAAGCAAGAGGATGAGACTGCGTTGACTTGTCTGGTCATCGAGAGTGAGGAGTCTAGGATGAAGCCAAGGTTACGTGCGTGGTCTGTGGGTATAGGTGCTGTGCCCAGGGCCGATGGCCACCATGAGTTGTCCCAGGCGGAGGGAGATGATCCTAGGATGAGGACTTCCGTTTTGTCTGAGTTAAGTTTTAGTCGGCTGTTTTTCATCCATTCGGCTACTTCTTTCATGCCTTCGTGAAGGTTGGTTTTGGCGGTGTTAGGGTCTTTGGTGAGGGAAAGGATCAGCTGGGTGTCGTCAGCGTAAGAGATGATGTTAAGGTTGTGTTGTCGCGCGATGGATGCGAGGGGACTCATGTAGACGTTGAAGAGGGTGGGACTGAGAGATGAACCTTGTGGTACTCCGCAGATGACTTCGGTGGCCTCTGATTTGAATGGGGGAAGTCGGACTCTCTGGGTTCTCCCGGCAAGGAATGAGATGATCCAGTCCAGGGCTTTTCCTTGTATGCCGGAGTTACTGAGGCATTGTATGAGGGTGCTATGACAGACTATGTCGAAGGCGGCGGAGAGGTCTAGTAGGATGAGGGCAACTGTTACTCCGTTGTCCAGTAGTGTTCGGATGTCGTCTGTCGCTGCAATGAGGGCGGTTTCGGTGCTGTGTTTGGCTCGAAAGCCAGATTGAGAGGAGTCGAGGGAATTGTTGGATTCAAGGAAGGCGGCGAGCTGGTTATTGACGGCTTTCTCGATGTCTATGCATTGTCTATGTCACATCCACTGAGATAACTTCCTGCACACAGCAACACAATTTTTGTCATGTGAAAAACACCCATCCTTGGATAAAGATCAACAAATTCTACTGGATTTATCATAAAAATGTCAGCTACAATATGGAAAACACCATAATCGCAAATAATTGGCAGGATAGGCTGGTCTTCAAGCTGAGCAGGCACATTTTGGATTTTATTTTTACAGCTGTGTATACTGCTGCGTAGTTTGTAACCGGAGATGATAATACTAGTAAAAACCGAACCTTCTTCATTGGGAGTTCTGGACGATCATAGCAAGAATTCCAGCCCACAGAGGAACTGGCTTTTCTTCATCCTTTAGTCCGCACCGAATAAGCAATCAAATAGATCCCCCCGAATCAAGGAAGACAGTCACATATGCACTCCTAACCAGCAGACTGGACTCCTGAAATGCCCTCTATGCTGGCATCAACAAGTCTCTACTCTGAAAGCTCCAGACAATACAGAACACCGCAACCAGATTCGTCCTCGGCATCCCTCGACACAAGCACATCAGCCAACACCTACGGAACCTCCACTGGCTCACCTTCGAGAAGTGAGTCGCTTTCAAGATACTCACCCACCCCTACAAATGCCTCCTCAACACCGGACCCCAATACCTCAACAAGAGAATCGCATTTCATGTACCAAAAAAACCCTCAGATCCCCCAACCTCGCCCTTGCCGAAAGCCCACACATCTGCACAGCCAGAACAAGGGGAAACGTCTTCCCCTACATCACGGTCAAGTCCTGGAATGAGCTCCTGATAGACATCAGATGAGCCACCTCCCTGAACACCTTCAGAAAGGTTGTCAAGACCTAGCTCTTCAACTGAATGGAACTGCTGACCCCCACCCCCTCCCACCGTCCCAGTACCTTGAGACCCTTATGGGTGAGTAGTGCACTTACGATTCCCTGATTGATTGATTGATACATTCAGTTAAATCAGCTATGCAGACCACAGCATCAGGTTGAAGAAGATCCATGTCCTCAGCTGCTTTGAAACTTTCTGGTAGACTGGGATGTGCTGATGGCTTGGAGTGATTTTGTACATGTTGGCAAGGCAGTTGGGTTATAAGTTTGCAGCTTCGCTTGTTTATACCTACAGCTACAACAACTTGTTTTCCAGCAGCTTCTTCATTGGTACAGTCTTGAAAAGCAGCATTGGAGTATCATGTGTGCTGGATTTTCCTGACAAAGTAGATCTGTTTCCAAAAGCAAAATTATCAAGAGGAGCAATTGTAAATCTTTTCCTGTCAAAGTGACTTGGAAGTGGTGTGCTGTCGGATTCACAAGATTTTACAGCATGAGCTGCAAACAAGTTCCTGCTTTCTACTATGTCATTATAACCTGCTCATGCACCAATCCTATTAATTGATGTGATTAACTCTCTACTTTTGCACTTGTCATAGATTGATTGGGAAGTCATCATGTGTAGCGGAGTTTTCTTTTTGCCGTAATGTAATTAATAAAACATGATCTGGAAAAGACAGTACATTTGCACAGCAGAAGCCCGTCTGTTCAAGGGATTGTCTTCCACATCTCTGCGTATATATTGAAAGCCATCATCAATGCTTTCGGCTTCTGTTCACAACTCAAGAACTTTAGTTTGTAACAGTTTTGCTGATGATGTAAAAATGTTAAGACAACATCAGGCTTTCTTGTTGACTCCAATGATTTGTTGAGGTCAGGGGCATCACAAAATTTGTCATTAAGTCCAAAATCTGAATCTTTCGGGACGTTTCTTAAAATATTTCCTGATAATTTTACTCCATCCTGTGATCTTATTTTGGCAGCGAGAACTGCAGGAGTCAAATTAGCTGAGAACACCATAAGTGACTCTTTCTGTTTGTTAGACTGACAAAAATTAATTTTTCCAATGTACATTCTCACCAGAAAAATCTTAATTTCACTATTATGGATCAATACAGTTTCATCAATGTTGACCATTATTTCTCTGTTGTCACTTAGTGTGAACCCATAGCCAGCACTCAAGAGTGGCTTTAAAACCTCAGTTGTTTTTTCAAAGATTTCAAACTTAATCGAGGGCTGCCGGTTACGTTGCTGCTGGGAGCTCATTAAACATTCATATTTTCAAATGTATGCTCGCATGCTGTTTGGGTGGGCATACAAATCTGCTGCAAATACATTCACCTCGCTGTTTAGTTCGGCCACTCAGCTGAAAACTGATTTTTGGAAAAAAACAGCTGCAGATAAAAACATACTTGCCCTTTGAGACTCACATACTATGTACTTTGTTCTTTCATCAATCCCTTTGGCCCTTGTTCTAGCTAAACCACAGATAACACATTGAAGAGCCTCTGCTTTCTGTGCAGTGCTTGGAGGTTGACGAAGAGTAGCCATTGGTGTTCTAAATGGATTGTCATCAGGTTTGGCTGCCGTCACATTCTAAGAAGATTAGCATTCTTGTTGTGATTCACTGTTTTCTGCTAATTTATGACCAACTTTTTCCAGGCTTTTTTTTCCAGTGTATACAACTTATAGCACTTGTTGTTACAATAATAAAATATATGATCCTATTCACCAATGAATTTCAGTCTTTTGAGAACTTTGTCTTGCCATATTTCTGCAGCATCTCAAACTCTCTTCTGCACAGCAGCAGTTATTGTTAGCTTTTCTTTTGGATTAGTTTGGCATATGACAAATTTTTCTTTGTTGAAGGAGTCCTCGATTTTGTAGTTAGCAACACTCCATCAGGATGTAAAGATCCTTTGCTACCACCTGCTTCACTCACGTTTACCAATTTGAATCAATGGAAAACCTGAAACAAAAACAATATTAAAATAAGTTACCAATATGATGGCCAACACACATTATTATAGAGTCATCAATTTGGAAAATGGTGACAAGGTTGCTCTAAGGAGGTATTTTCTGTCTCTATAAGACTACTTTACCCCCAAAACCTATGTTTTGAAACCCCTATGAAGTACATAGGTATCATGGTTCCTGAAATATTACGTCATCTCTGCTACACATCCACCATTTTTTAAAATGCTGTCCAGAACAATTCCACCCGGATTAGCAATGTCTACCCAAGCTAAATTACTTCTCCAATGATAGAAAAACACAAATCAAAAATAAATATCCGGACAACAATTTTTTTAAAGAGGTATATCAAGGGTTCAAGACTATTAAGAACATTTCAGAGATTCCTGTAAAAGATCACCATGATTTACATGCTGGCCATGCATAGACGTGATACTACTCACAATGTGTCTACTTGTGCAACTCTATACAGAGTGATCACTTAGCTTCCACTTTCAGCAGCATCACTATTCCCCAATGGAAGTCCTTACTGTGAACCAACAAAAGCTCCTCCTCTGGTTCTTGTGCTTTCCCCCTACTTTCTGAAAAGGGTAATGTGATGCAGAGGAGGCAGATTGGATGGTATCCTTTTCTGGTGAATACCACACATCATCCTCCTCTCAGTGATGCTAAAATTGCTTTATAATTACTAAAGGTAAGGAGTTTTAGAAGTTACTTTTGGAGCTGAATATGACAGCAATCATGGCTCAGATTGAGCAGAAATAAAGGGTAGGATTTTTCTTTCACAAAAGACTTATAGGAAGATATGTTTTGGCACATAGTCTACATGCGCTTTCATGGAAAATGCTTCACAGAGGAAGAGCACAGATTTGTTTTTTACATTGGTCAAGGAGATGTTCTGATACAAAAAAGTGAAGAAAAGCCTCTCAAGTTGGACTTGTTAAATTGTGCAGGGTTGCCAAACGATAAATTTGTCTTCCCTTCCTTGACTTGCATCCCAATGCTGCACATCCAATATAAACATACACATAGCTTGGGAAAGCTGGTATTTTGTGGTATTGGTTGGAAGTAGTTAAATCTTAACAAAGATTGATGGAGTAGCCCTGAAGAGCTCCACAACTAAAACTCAGGGCAGGCAGACCAGGAAAATTAAGCACAGACTTAGACATGGAAATTGATGAGGATGAAAATATAAATCTTTTGCATGGTATGCAACTGGACCTCAATTGTGAATAACAAAGAGAACCCTTAAATAATCAGTAATAACTGGTACCTCACACAACATTGCTTCAAACGTATTTATCCGATTATGGATGGGTCATATTGGAGCTGCTAGGTGGAAGAGGAAACAATTGAGTATATTTAATGATCATGTTAGACTATGGATCATTTCTGAAAGGCAATTGTGAGAAATTGGGCTGTTGGTTGACTGGGGTGTGAACCACAATCCTTGTCAGGGTGAGGCACAGGCCAATCCTAAATTAACCTGTGCTTAACCCTCTGGTACTTTGGCACAGAGCAGTCAGGCTTAATTTAGAGGCAATGTGTAATGTATTTGTGCAGCACTTCAAAAGCAATAATGTGAAAAACATGACACAAAAAGGATACCACACCAAGTTAGATAAATAGAGTAAAATGTAATAAATAAAACAGAACAAAAATGACAAAAAACAATTGGTAGAACCACAGTTCTGAAGGTTCAAAGATTTTAGTAAAAATAGTGCCAAAAAGCACAAAGTGCCAACTAGGGTTATCTTGTTGCACTAGACCGGGTCAAACTCACACTTTCAGGCCAACTGCGATGAAGCGCAGATTTGCTAGAGTCACCAGGTTGGGCCGGCTGAGGTTTACCTTCTGAAACACATGCATAGAGACCCCTTTGCAATGGAGGGGGCCACGAGGAGCAGGGGGAGTGTTGCAGGAGGCTGTCACATGGCATGAAGAGCAGGCCAGGTGTCGTGGGTGGATGTGCTGGAGCTTCATGTTTGGGGCCCCCACATGCAATTGATGCTGTAGCACAGAGAGGCTGATGCTGGAGCTTTGCTTTGATTCACAGAGCGACGATGAGGTCTCAGTGTGAATGGGCCCGTTAACAGTTACAAAGAGTCCAAAAACTTGAAAACAGCTCCCTGAGCATCAAAAAGGGCCCAAGACCTGAGAGGTATCACTTGTGTGTCAGGAATCTACTACAGCTGGGTCAAGGGGCTAGTGCAAGATGTTTATGTCCCTGAAGCTCAAATCAGGAGGTCAGTATACTAGCCTTTAGAGTCACTGCGGTGTTCTGGGTTCAAGGGTGAAGTTACAGGTCCATTTCTCTTCTCACCCAGGCAAGGGGTCAGCAGGTCAGCACAGCAGGACAGCAGTTCCTTCAGGTCAGAAGTCCAGCAGAGTGGCCCTCCTTTCAGCAGCACAGCCGTCTTTCTTCCTGGCAAAATAACCACAGGTCCAGACGAATACTGAAGAGTTGGTGTCTGAGATCCACTATTTATACCCAGTTTTGCCTTTGAAATGGGGAGAACCTTCTAGTGGCATGCCTTTGAAGTGCACAGGTGCCCTTCATTTCCGGCCCTGGGTCCAGTGGGTATGCAGCACCTTTGTGTGTAGACATGACATAGCCTATTCATGTGTAAGTGGGGCTAGGCCCAGCTCCTTCCTCCGATCCTGCCAGTAATGGGCCATCCAGTCACACTAAGCTCCTCATTGTGTGTGGCTGTCTAGGAGGAATACACAAAGCCCAACTTTCACCCACACCCAGTCATGAAACCCAGAGACAGGCTGCAAGTGCCACATGGCTCAGGCAAGAAAATGCCAACTTTCTAAAAGTCAAATATGTGGTTGTTCGCGCACAGCCTTGAACCTCACACTGGGTAAGACGATTTAGTGTGTACTGTGGGTGTGTACTCTGGTCTAGTATGCTCCAATAATATGATTCTTGCATACTGGACATTCGGGGGCGTCCCCTCAGGCACAACCTGGTCCCTTTATGTTCTTGATTTTCAAATAAATATCGATACTTTAGAGTTTTAGATCACTTCTTCATATTTATTGCTTCATATGAACTTTTTCCTTCTTTATATTTTCATGCATCTTCATGCACATATATAATTACATTCTCTCCATGTTCCAATGCATTTCGGGTAATAAACCCTTCATCAGGGAACAACAAGCTGTAAAATGAAAACTGTGTATCACTACATGAGGGGACGTTGCATGAAATTATTCACAACGATCTCCATGTCCTAAAAAACATGTCTGGTATATCAGAACTGTGATGTTAATTGTATATAGTATGGGAGTGTTAATCATGTTAGTAGTACTGTGATGCTACAAGTGTTCAAAGTTGTTTGGCCTGCGACTAGAACAGAGTAAACAATTGCCGTGTGGTCAATTATGTGTTTAATCTTGGTGATACCCGTGAGTTTTACCTTTATGTCACTTCAACTCGGTGAACGCCTAGAGAATTAAGGACAACTACTTAAATCTAATGATTTCCGCGTTCTCTACGGCGAACACTATGTGCAATTAGGACAGCAAAGGCTGTCGGGCGTGACATATATTAATAGTGCTGATATTGTACGTTCGTGCTTTAAAACTGTGATTAACGCGTTCTCTTCAATGTACTCGGTGAACGCTTCATGCAATAAAGTATCTATTATACTAATATAGAGCGTGCATAACAAACGTTCCAAGTTGGCAGTTTACTTACAGGAGTGAACGCGGCTTCTGCGTGCTCCGTTAAGCTGATCCTTCGCTGTGTTTTTCTGTCTACTGGGTTGTTAATAAAGTGTCATTCAAGAGGTAACCAACAGTGACGACGTACACTCCCATACTATATACAATTAACAACACAGTTCTGATATACTTGACTATGGACTTACAAGTAAAGTTAATATGGCAATTGGGTATAAGAAAATCCTAACATCTTACAGGAGAAAGCACAAGCACTTTAGAACTGGTTAGCAGTGGTAAAGTGCACAGAGTCCTATAGCCAAAATAAACAATTTAGCAAAAAAGTGGAGGGTAAAGGCAAAACGTTTGTGGGTGACCCTGCAAAAAGGGCCTAGTCCAACACAACCCCCATCGAGCCAAAAGCTAGGATGGATTAATCAAGCCCTTGATGAGCTTCCCTGCTTAGGCGGGCGAACATGAAGGAAGGCCCTACTATGCAGAGGCACTTGGTAGTTCTACGCTTCTCCAAACTCAGTTTGATCCCTCTGACTGTACTCTCCTGGGGCACTGAACTGACCCACGGGTAGCCCTTCTCCTTGTCTGTGACCCCATCTGTGATGCACCTAACCTTAATTTGCTCACAGATGCCTCCCAGTACGGAGACAGTCCCACCATGGCCAGCAAAGGGATGTGGCCCATTCCACCCCTTGGATCAGACTTCTGTCCCCAACCTAGGGAACACTCTGCCCATAAGAACAACAATCAACAGAGCCCACTGACCGCTATCAGTGTCAAGTGCCAGACCACAGGCCATCCAGGGTTATCTGACCTCTGAGGTTTCCCAGAGTTTTAGGCAATAGCACAGGGTGTTTTGTACCCTATCTCCACTCTACCTCCCTCCAATGCAGGGATGGTACCCTGAGACTGGTCCTTCAGTCCAGGATCTGAACCCTGAGCTGAATAGGAGCATTTCCATGGTACGGCTACCGCTGAGAAAACTGGTGGATGTGCAGCAAAAGTGATGCTAGGCTGCTTTGCGGCTCGTAAATCAATGCAAATCACCCTTGTGTTGCATTTGAGTGCATCAGGTGCCAAAAATCCATTAAACACAACATATTTAAAGAAAAAACTTTCCTCATTCCTCCAAAAGTAGAGCTGGAGCAGGCAGCCTCCAGGGCAACAGCCCCAATAACTCCAGCACTAACCAGGTTGTCTAAACAGATCCCCAGGGGAAGAGGAAGAGTGGTTTTAGTGAGGAGGAGAATCAAAATCTGATAACAGAGGTGGCAAGTATGAACATCAACTATTTGTCTCCTCCAAATTCCTATTAGTGAAGAAAGAGGCCATTTGGCACTCCATAGTAGACAAGATTACCAGTGACGGGGAAGCTAAAAGGACAGTGCCAGAGTGTAAGATGTGCTGGCACGATTATAAGTGTAGGACCAAGGCAGGCATGCAGACTAGTGGAGGAGGACCTGAGGACCAGGAGGAGCTGACCTCCTTGGAGGAAGAGGTGGCAGCAGTCATCCCAGCAAAGTTGGTGGCTGGAGTTCCCAGATAGGAAAGTGCTGGCTATGAGGACCATCAAGATCTACTGGGTAAGTGGCATCAAGGGAAGGATGGCCAAAAATGTTATGCTCTGCAGCGCAGAAAGCAACTTGTAAGTTAAAGGGATGGAATTGCTCACATGTCTAGTCATATCATAGAAATGTACGTCAAACTGTCCAGTCACATGTTGCACAACCCAGTCCAGCTCCAACAGGTTTGTCCAGTTCATGTGTAATATGCAGCACCAGTCCAGGTTCACCTTTGTATCCTGGGGCTTGTAGTGTAACATTAGTGATCAGGACTACAAATCCCACACTACAAAGCATAAATTCTGGCCTGGAACACAAAATCATGTCTGGACTCGCGAGCCCTGCTTATTCTGTCCTTTACAGTGCATGCACCCTGGCACTACGAGGTAAGTGTGTCTGACTTTGGGCCGTGCAGCTGAATCTGGACTGCAAAGCAATAGAATGAAATGGGGTTGTCAGAGGATAAACTCCACACCCAGGTGTGGGGCATGTGCAGTATCATCACATAGCAACATGTGATGAGCCACATGTATGGTCACTAGAATGAAACTACATTGCATGCAGCTGTCCCGATGTGCAGGGTGGGAGCACACAGGTGTTGCGGTCATGGTAGACTCACCCTAACACCTGTTGAGTACAAATTCATACTGGGGGTGGTGGGGAATGCAAGTGGTGCACACCAGATGACCATGTGTGTTTGTTGAAAAGATCAATGGTGTGTGAGCCCAGTGGTGTCCTGGTAGTGCAGTGCAATGTAGGTATGGCTGAGCACATTGAAGTTACACTGTGTCTGAATGGAGAGGCATTGCAGAGCAAGGAGGTGAAAAGTGACTTGTGTGCTTCAAGGTAGCCTGAGCAATACACACACACCTCTGTGTCTGATAGTGTCACATTTGTGATGCAGCTGGGAAAGGATGACATAGAAGAGGGCAATGGTGTACTACATCCTAAATGTGATGTGTACCGGGGTGAAGATGTAGCACATGTCAGAAGGGAGATAGATAGAGAACTGTCTTACCATGCCACATATGTTGAAGCAGGAGGATGTGAAACAGGGAATCGTGTAGTGACAAGTATAAGGTAGGTTGCCACAACCATGGGCAGAATTCAGGGATGGTTGGAGGGTAAGGTCTATGGGCGTAGTTTTGTGGCGAACCTGGGCAGGTACATTTCACTAATTATCATCACTACTAGCATGTGGGGTACAGCTTGACCCATAGTCCTCAAATACTGGCAGCCATGTTTGTCAATTGGATGTGGTGACTCATATTGTTGGTGTTGGTGTCACATGAGAGCGAATGTATGATCTGGGTTCCATCCATGTGTGACAGTAAGTGGTGTCCCTGGGTCTAAATGAGGATGTCTTCTGGGGGCAGAGTCAGCACAAGAAAAGGAATCCCTACAAGCTGACGAAGAGAAATTGTCTTTAGCTGCCCAAGGAAAGGAAAAAGATTTAAATGCGAGGCACAATAGGCCTTATTGTTAAAAAGTGGAACAAAAGAACCACTGACAATAGCTGCACAAGTCGTGTAAGTACTTCTCATTTGATTTGGTAATGAAGAAAGCCCCATAGACCCAGCTGGGCGCAGTGGGGCTGAAACATGTCGGCCTGATTTTAACCAACAGTATAGAGGATCTAGTAACTTGATCCATATCTACACACCAGCTTTTTTATTTATCCTGAATCATCTTTTTTGTAATAAAACGATTGACTTGAAATGACCCAGAGATTTTTAATTGACATCCTTTTTTGAGCACTCAAAGACACTATATCTGGACACTACTACGTATCCAGTGGTTACCTCTGGATGGAGGTGAGCATACAACAAAAAAAGACCCAATGATGATGCACCAACGCATCGTAACTGGCGGTGAACCAAGATATACCTCCTACCAACTAAGTGCGTGTATGAGGGTTTTTTATTAAGAGAACAAAACCCATGGAAACGTAGTTACAAGTGGTTCATTCTCCCCCATCTTGATTTTTGATTCTAAATGAGGATAGCCAGAGGCGTCATGGACATGTGCAAGTCAAGTCAAGTCAGAAAATTTTATATAGCGCACTACCTACCCAGAGGGTCTCAAGGCGCTTAGAAAGGGGAGGAGGATTACTTGTCAAATATCCATGTTTTAAGTTGCTTTCTGAATGCTAGGTGGTTCTGGGTGAGGCGAAGGTACGCGGGGAGTGAGTTCCATGTTTTAGCAGCCAGGTAAGAGAAGGATCTGCCACCCATGGTGGTCTTGTTGATGCGAGGTACAGTGGCGAGGGCTTGGCTGGAAGAACGTAGTTGGCGGGAGGGGGTGTAGAAGGACAGTCGTGAGTTGAGGCATTCTGGTCCGTTGTCGTAGAGTGATTTGTGTGCGTGGGTTAGCAGTCGGAAAGTGATTCTCTTATTGACGGGTAGCCAGTGGAGGTCTTTCAGGTGACCAGAGATGTGTTCGTTGCGCGGGATGTCTAATATGATCCTGGCTGAGGCGTTTTGGATTCGTTGGAGTTTCTTCTGGAGTTTAGCGGTAGTACCTGCGTAGAGGGTGTTTCCGTAGTCCAGTCGGCTTGTGACAAGAGCATGGGTGACTGTTTTCCTTGTTTCGGTGGGGATCCAGCGAAATGTTTTCCTGAGCATGCGAAGGATGTTGAAGCAGGATGAGGATACGGCGCTGACTTGTCTGTTCATTGAGAGTGAAGAATCCAGGATCACGCCTAGGTTCCGTGCGTGGTCTGTCGGGATGGGTGCTTTTCCAAGGGCTTCCGGCCACCAAGAGTCGTCCCATGCAGAGGGGGATGTACCTAATATGAGGACTTCTGTTTTGTCTGAGTTCAGTTTCAGACGGCTTTGTTTCATCCATTCGGCAACTTCTTTCATTCCTTCGTGTAGGTTAGTTTTGGCGGTGCTGGGGTCATTGGTGAGAGAAAGGATTAGTTGAGTGTCATCCGCGTAAGAGATGATGTTGAGGTTGTGTTGGCGGGCGATGGCCGCGAGGGGGCTCATATATACGTTGAAGAGGGTGGGGCTGAGTGAGGATCCTTGTGGTACGCCACAGATGACTTCAGTGGCCTCGGACTTGAATGGTGGGAGGCGGACTCTCTGGGTTCTTCCGGTGAGGAACGATGTGATCCATTCAAGTGCTTTTCCTTGTATTCCGATGTTATTGAGGCGTTGTAACAGGGTGCTGTGGCAGACTGTGTCGAATGCTGCAGAGAGGTCGAGGAGGATGAGGGCGACTGTGTCTCCATTGTCCAGTAGAGTTCGAATGTCGTCTGTTGCTGCGATGAGGGCGGTCTCAGTGCTGTGTTTTGCTCGGAAGCCAGATTGTGAGGAGTCGAGGGATTTGTTGGCTTCGAGGAAAGCGGCGAGCTGGTTGTTGACGGCTTTCTCGATGACTTTAGCCGGGAATGGAAGGAGCGAAATGGGGCGGTAATTTTTGAGTTCGGTGGGGTCCGCTGTGGGTTTTTTCAGAAGGGCGGTGAGTTCAGCGTGTTTCCAGTTTTCCGGGAAGGTGGCGGAGTTGAAGGAGCAGTTGATGACGTCTCAGAGGTGCGGTGCTATGACGGAGTCTGCTTTGTTGAAGATGTGGTGAGGACATGGATCTGTGGGGGATCCTGAGTGGATGGAGTTCATCAGGCGGATGGTGTCCTCAGTGAAGATTGGGTTCCAGTTGTTAAGGATGTTCACGGGGGGAGAGTGTTCAGCAGATGGTTGGGTGGGTTGGTCTCCGGGTTGGTTGTCGAAGCTGTTGTGGATGTCTGCAATCTTGTTGTGGAAAAATGAGGGTAGGGAGTCCAGAGGGCTTGGGAGGGGGTGATGTCGTTGGAGTTGGCCGAGGGGTTGGAAAATTCCTTGACGATGTTGAAAAGTTCCTTGCTGTTGTGGGCGTTGTTGTCAAGTCGATCCTTGAATGTTGTTTTCTTGGCCTTTCGGATTAGTTGGTGGTGAGTGCGGGTGGCGTTTTTGAAGGCGTCCTTGGTGCTAGGGGTTGGGTCTTTTTTCCAGGCCTTTTCAAGGGAGCGGCAGAGTTTCTTGGACTTCTTAAGATCATCGTTGAACCATGAGGCCTTCTTGTTGCCAGGTTTGCTTTGACGTTTTTTCAGTGGTGCTAAGGTGTCGGCGGTGTTGGATAACCATAGGGTGAGGTTAGCGGCGGCTTGGTTTGGGTTAGAAGAGTGGGCTGGGGTGTTTAGAAGGAGCGATGTGGAGATCTGGTCGGTGGTGATTTTGTTCCAGTTTCTTTGCAGAGTTGGTTGGAGGTGGTTGGTGGGTTTTGGCTTGTTGTAGGTGAAGTGAACGCAGCTGTGGTCAGTCCAGAGGAGGTCCGTAGTGTGGCTGAAGGAGACATGATTGCTGGAGGTGAAGATGGGGTCAAGTGTGTGACCTGCGATGTGGGTGGGGGAAGTGACTAGTTATTTAAGTCCGAGGTTGGTGAGGTTGTCCACGAGGGTGGAGGTGTTGCGGTCGTTGATCTTTTCAAGGTGAAAGTTGAGGTCTCCCAGAAGGATGTAGTCTTTGGAGGGGAGCGCGTGTGGAGTGACGAAGTCCGTGATGTCTTCACTGAATTTTGCGCGGGGTCCTGGTGGTCTGTAGAGGAGGGTGCCTCTGAGTGTGGTCTTGGGGTCGATGTGTATTTGGAAGTGAAGGTGTTCGGAGTTGGCGAGGTTGGCGTCAGAGCTGGTTGAGATGCGGATAGATTTCTTATGTACGATAGCGATTCCTCCTCCTGTGTGGCCGGTACGGTCCTTGCGTGTGATCTTATAGTCTTCAGGGATGGCAATGGTGATGTCTGGGGCGGAGGAAGCGTTCATCCATGTTTCTGTTAGGAAGGCGACGTCTGGAGAGATGGTGTCTAGTAGATTCCATAGGTCAATGGCGTGTCTGTGGACCGAGCGGGTGTTGAGAAGGATGCATTGTAGGTGGTTGGGGTCGTGAATCTGTGGTGTGGTCGTAGCGGAGATGTTGTCGGTGCCGCTGAATTTGCAGGAGTAGCAGGAGAAAGGTCCATGGGTGTGTCCAGGAGCGGCTTGGACGCAGTTGGGGGCACGACCGGGGTTAAGGGCTAGGAGGGTGGTGGCATCGTAGGTAATGCGGGAGGGCTGGGCAGCGCGAGGGGCAGGGGGTCTGGCGCTGGGCGCGGGCTTGGCGCGGACGGGCGTAGACGGGCTTACCTTTGGCGCACCTTCGGCGAGGCCGTAGCGCATGGACGCTGCGCGTGGGGGCATTGGCCATAAATGGATGGTGGAGGGGGCGGAGCGTGGGAGGGTCAGCTGGGGGTGGGATCAAGGTGTGGGAGGAGGTGTGGGACGTCACAGCAGACAAAATGGCAGCAACAATAACAACAAATGCTGCGAGGGGCACGTCGAAATTGGCCAAGATGGAGCGTTCAGGGGACAAATAAAGCACAAGTTTCTAGTGGTACAAAGCGCTAAGGTACCGATGGGGGCGCTATGGATTGTGCAAGCAGATAATACACAGAGCCCAGAGCGAGGGATTTAAAAACGGCAGGAAGCGAGGTAAAGCCCACAGCAATTAATACACAGTCAGTAAGGTGAGCCCAAGCCCCGCAGTGCGCTACGTACATATTCCCCCAGTGTAGCAAGGTTGCTAGCTGTGCAGAGTTGTGTGGATGCCTGCGAACTATGAGCCATTGGCCACATGAATGCACATGGTACATGCAAGACAACATAACAATGCCGATTGGTGTGGTGTACTGTGTGAAAGTCAGACTGCAGGATCAAATCAAATACATGACCAAACCCACATAACTTTCCCAGGGAGCTGTGGGCTGAGTAGTGGCCAGTGGGAATGCATGTACCCTAGTGACTTTGTGCAATGTACACAGTAGTAGTGTCAGTACATGGAACCACTTCCAGTATAGACATCATGAAAAAGAAAACTATTCACTAATGCAGACGTGGACCTTACCTCAACTAACCCGCACAGGCAAGGCAGGCTAGCAAGCTGTCTAACTGTATTGCAATGTGTGGTATGACACAAAGTCATCCTTGCCACACACTTGTTGTGTAAACAATGCAGATCTGAAAGAAGAATGCAGTGCAACTTGGCCTCAATTCCTACGACTCACATATGTCCTACAAATCAAAGTTGACCTGTATGTCCTACCCATCAATGTTGAACTGAAAGTGAATGACACTAAATTATATATGTCAACCAGATTACTCATGTCAACATCTAGCATAGATCACCATAAACATATCATTATTTCATTGCGGAGGGAAAAACAACACCTCCTGACCCAGCTGCCTGTCCTGGATGACCAACCTGCTGGCGATGACATCCTGCCCCTGTGGATGATGACCCCTTTCAACAATTCCTGGACTCTATTGAAACACCTTCTCCGGTTGTGGGGGGGAGGGGGGGGGCTGACAGCATTGCTGGGTCTCCAGATGAACTGCCTACCATGGGACATACCCCATCTGCCAGCCCAAATCCAGGCCTGGACTGCGAGGACCCCCAGGTTGTCTTCTAACAGCAGGCGGGAAGAGTCCAGTGTCAGCTGGTAGATGAGATGCAGGCGGAGATGGAGACCATAATGGGCACCCTAGAGGGAGTCCGTAGGTGCCTCAGTCCCAATAAGGACACATCTGAGGTAATAAGAGGCACCTGCCTTCCGCTCCATAGATTGGAACTGTCCCTTGTTGACATCGCTGGTGTCATGAGGCAGAGGCAAGAACAACAGCCCTACCGATGTGACACTAGTGAGGTTGCCACCAATCTTAGGGCTATACGCACCATCCTTGAATCTATGGAGCAGAAGCAAGGTTCCTATATTGCAACAGTAGGTACCTTCAACTGAAACATTGTTGCTTTGCTGACAAGCAAGAAGGCCCTTCTCAGGTCTGTGCTACCTTCCTTGGAGCCACATTTGCAGCCCCTGATGTGTGTCTGTGCCTCAGATGCCTCCGGCACAAACACCACCACCCTCATGGGAGGCACAGCACACATCAGAGGAGGAAGATGTGAACTATAACAAATTGCCAACAGAGATCTACCCAGTAACATTTGTCTGTGGATTTCTGCAAGTTTCCCATTGGACCTGTGTTAAATATCATGCCATCACCCTTGTCACTTGCTACTGTCTCCTTTTTGTATGCCCACTTGTTAATCTGATCCATTTGTGGACTGTCGATGGAGCCTACCTTGCCTAATGGCAACTTAGACCTCCTCCTCACTGGAATAGGCATCTCCTGAACATGTCACATGACATGTTTCTACATGAACTCTATCTGGACATCCTTCAGCTCTTAAACAATGTTGGGGTTGTTGCTGCAAGAACCGCTACTTTGAATCAGCCTATGAACATACCTGTACTATATATGCACTACCATGAACCTTTGTGTTGTATGTCTGCATCAGCTAGGACTAGATAGACCCTGGTGGATGTGCAGACCCAAAATGCACTTCCAACCATCTCAAGGTAATTGTGATACAGTCCCTATCACATTCTATTGTTGGACAAGGTCAATGCATCATGATTTTCCCAGCCATGCCATTATGTTATAAATTCCGTTGTACTACTGAACATCATGGCCTGACAATAAGCATCAGTAACTTGAGTGGCACACATTGAAATAGGCTAACTAATCACACAATTGCAGAACTGCACATATTGGGTCCTGTAGTGCAGGTGAGCGAATAACACATGCTCAACCATTCACAGATGTTTAGCTCAGTTATCATGACTATGTCATCATGCACATCTGTCAGCCTCAATGTTAACACTCAAGATATAATATAAGTACAATCATAATGAAAGGACTGACAAGTAGCAGTAACAAATGGTCGGTATTCTCCTGTTTTGCATCATACCTATGCCACTCAAGGATGTAGAAGCTCAGTGCTAAACCTTGGATATCATTAAGCATGAACTGCAAGTACTGAGTATTTGGGGTCCTTGGTCAAAGAAGAAATGGTGTTGTAAGGCACACTGGGAAATGTAGGGACATTGTGTCCCTTTGGCCCTGAGAGCCCACACATGCATTGAATGTGAGTGTAACCAACCACCCATGACGTCAACTGTACCGTATACACACATAACAATATAGAGGAGCCAGAGCACAGACCCGGGAACCAATCTACACATCCCCATGCCAAGAGGAGCAGTCAGACAATTGTCTTTTCTGACTTAGCAAGTAGTTGCACAAATAAATAGGCAGGAAGTGTAACACCACACAAGTACTCAATGCCAAGGTGGATACTGACCAGCAAACGATGATGACGTACTAGTACAATGGTGCAAGGGTGAGTGTGTAATTGGCAGGCAACAGTGTGTGTCCCAACAAAGCCATGAATTGCTACTATGGGGTGATAGACCCATCCCTATTGAACATGTAGCATAACTTACACATGCAGGACTTAAGTAGGTGTCTGTCTGGGTTGGGCTGTGCTTCCATTCACACAAAGAGGATAACTCACAGAGCCCAAAGATTGTTGACGATCCCTTGACTGACTCCATTGCAACATTGAGTGCTTCTTGTCCATAGGTGTCACACAAAGTTACACATATCTACAAACACTGCAGGGAATCCCAACATCATGCACCCAAATCAGCCTAAGCAAATATGACAACTCCTATGTACACAGTTGTAAAAGTAGAAAAAGATTTTTATACCGGAAATAGTTATTCAAAACAACTAAAACTACCTACCCAACCCTACCTAACACTATCTAATATAACCTAATCCGTGCGGTGAAGATTTACCGCCGGTGCTGGGCCCTAATAAAAACGGCCGTGGTCATGACGGAACAGTTCCGTCATGAGCACAGCTCGACCGATGCTCATGACGGAACCGTTCCGTCATGAGCATCGAAGGGGTTAAGCCTAAACTAACTTAACTTACCTATCTTACCCCAACTTAACACTACCTTAACCTACCTAAACCTAGCTCAATGTATGCTGCACATTTACCACAAAAGACATGTTAAACATCAACCCCCACCCCCCTTAACACAAGTAGTCACACAAAACAAACATAAACTACCCCTATACATAAACTAACTATACGTTAAAATGTAAAAAATATATATATATGATATATATATACATATATATATATACACACACACACACACACACGCACACACACACACACACACACACACACACACATACATACATATACATGAGGGTGAAATCATGGTGAGTATAAGAAGAAACAAAGACATAGATCACTCATGGACGCTGCTATATATATATAGCCTCAGGGAAACTACAGCAAAAACAAGACATCGTTCCAAAAAGCAGGAAACGCAAAAACAGGCGATGGAGAAAACACGCAGCAGCCCACAACGAAAAAACAAACATACAGAAGGTACAACAGGCGATAACAAATATGGCTTCAGAGGATAAAAACACAGTCATCAATCTATCAAACATGGCGTTAACAAACAAAGAAGAAGAGACTCTCTCATTGGGATTATCGTTTTGTAAGAGAACGAACTTCAATTATACACAGAAACAGATTGATTTACATCAATTCACAAGAAAACTGAAGCTCAATAAACATTTCTTTAACAGCAGAGAAAATATGACTATTGAAAATGAAAAACCAAATGAGGTAAACAATGAGTGGCGGATTGAAGACATGGCATTTATAACGGAAATGGCCGATTTGGACACAGAGGAAAGAGAGGGTGGACTATGCACACAAGAAGCAGCCCAACATGCCGGGCTAGTTACAACAGGCACCACCAAAACTCCATTTAAGCCAAGATCAACGTTCTGTCCAAATATGCCCAAAGACTCCATAGACATTTTTTCAGACAAAGTTAATAAGGATCTGAAAGCACTCTCATGGGAAAGTAGTAACAATTTTTCCAAAACAAACCAAAGTGAGAGGCGGGCATACAACAACATCATGATGAAAATCAAAGACAGGAGTGACATAGTTATACGTTGGTCAGGCAAAGGCGGGAATGTGGTGCTTTGGCCTTTGGACATGTATAATACCGAAGCACAGCTGCAACTGTCAGATAAAGAATGCCAGCAGAGAATAAGTACAACAAATATATCGACCATACAAGACAGATACAACAGGAGTCTGTATGATTGGAAGAGTGCAGGCATCATTTCTAGACAAGAATTTCAGTTATTGAAAACAGACTACCCGGTCACCCCTAACCTATACCTTATACCTAAGGTACACAAAAATGCGACGTGTCCTCTGGGAAGGCCGATCATATCAGCCATTGAAAGCCTTTTTGAGAATACCAGCCGATTCATTGACTTTTATCTACAACCTTTTGTGAAATCATTGCCTTCCTATACGAAAGACACTGGTGTCTTTTTGAAGAAAATCTGTGACATAAAATGGCAGTCTGATTTTGTATTTATGACACTGGACGTGCAAAGCCTCTACACGAGTATAAGGCATCGTGATGGGCTTAATGCAATCAAGTACTATTTAAGTAGCAGAAACATCGACTTGTATGCACAGACTCAAATGTTGATACAAATGGCTGAATGGTGTTTGATGAATAACATATTTACCTTTGACAAATTGTTGTACAAGCAAACACAGGGGACTGCCATGGGTACTTGCTTCACCCCCAGTTATGGTAATTTGCATATGGGCTGGTGGGAGGAGCAAGTACTCATGAAGAACTACACCGCACAAATGTCTGAGAATATGGCACATTATAGTCGCTATATCGACAACATTTTTGCCATATGGAGAGGCAGTGAGGAGAGCGCAAGAGGATTTGCTGAACATCTGAATGAAAACTGCTTGAATTTAAAATTCACATGCTCCACCAGTAGAAGCAGGATCAATTTCTTAGATTTAGAACTATTTGTGTTGGATGGCAGGATTCAATCTAAGACATACCGTAAACCAACATCAGGCAACACGATCCTCCATGCCTCCAGTTTTCACCCTGTAAGCTTGATTAACAGTATCCCATATGCAGAGTGCTTGAGAATGCGACGAAACTGCAGCACTGAAGAAACATATGAAGAATCTAAGGCTAATCTATTTAGCAGATTGACTAGCAGAGGGTATACCAAGCAAACACTAGAAGCAGCAGCAGGCAAGAGTGACACTAAAAATAGTAAAGATCTTCTGTTTCAAACATCCACCCAATGCACCAATGTCCAAACAAAGTACGAACACCCCACGCTTGATCACGGGGTACAATGCCTATCATAAACAAGTAAGAAAGATCATCTATAGGCACTGGCCAATAGTAAGAAATGACCCAGTGATAGGCAGTAAGTGTAACAAAGTCCCTCAAATTGCTTTCAGAAAGGCAAAAAAGCATGAAAGAGGAAATTTTTGTAAATACTCCATCCTTGAAGAAGAAAAAACCACCTTGGCTAAAAAGTAGCAATGGATTTTTTAAGTGCATAAAGTGCAAAGCGTGCCAATATGGCCTCAACATGACCAAAATAGATGTGCCTCACAGGAAACAGCCACTGGAAATTCGTGAAATTGCAAGACGGACTATGCAGTCTACGTCTTGCAATGTAGCTGTAAAAAACAATATGTGGGCAGTACCATCCACCCTGCCCGTGTGCGGGTGCTACAACATCTTAGAGCAATTAGTAACGATGATCCCACGTATCCGGTGGCTAGACACATAAACAAAGTCCATGGAGGTGATGTCGACAATATAAGATACTTTGTCGTGGATCATGTGAAGAGGAGCATAAGAGGGGGGAATAGATTACTTGCCCTACGGAGACTGGAATCCCGTTACATCATCCTCTTAAACACAAAGGCCCCCCATGGGCTTAACGCGGATGAAGCACTTAGTGTACATTTGTAAGGAAAAAATATCATTGTCAGTTAGTTGCCCATACGGACCCGAGCCCACATCCTTCGAAACAGTTGGATACATTAGCCTAAACATTGAGTTGCAAACATAGGCTTTTAAATCACTTTACACACATAATACACACAATGAGCAATTAGGTGGTAGTTGCACTTATAATTTAGTTTTGAAGTATATATGTTGGACTCTGTTATTTATGTTAATAGTAATGATGTATGACAACAATCGGATACTTACGTAGTGATGTTGTGTCACAAATTAACCTTATCACACAATGTTGTTTTCAGTTCCCCATTTGCCCACTTGGGCTGTATTTCTTTTGAACTGATATAAGTAAGGCATTAGGCCAGCATGCAATTGTTCAATGTGACATTCATCATCTATAGACTTATAAAATCATACATGTGTTAAAGTATTAACTTAATATATAATCTTGCATGTAATGTACAGCAGCCACCAGGTATATGCATGAGCCTCAATAACCAGGAGAAAATGGGTATTGTGAAAATAGTAATGGGTTTTAATTGTGATCCATGCCATGCATTAGAAAGAATGTATTTATTTTCTTTATTTAGTAATTTACACAGTGGTGAAACACAAATAGTGATGTGCAGAAACATTATAAAATCTTGTTGGCCATGAATGTAATGGTTACCATGGTTTCTGAGTTGCGACCGCCCTGCCAATCAGCAACGTGTTTGTACAAAAGGTCTTACCTTACCAGCATTCACTGTTGTGAGCAAGGCGGTATAGCCGTCGAAACGCGTCATATCTTTTCTTTTGTAAAATAAAACTTTTTCCTGAAATAGATCCCACGGAGTCAGCGCCTGCTTTGTACCGCCAAAACGTCAGGTTTGGATTTCATATATATATATATATATTACCTACTGGCGGTCGCCAGTAGGTAGTTATAGTTAGGATTTTTTTCAATGCAAAATCTCAAAATTCTATTGTGAATAACTTTGGCGTCGGTTGACAAATCTGCCTGAAAATTCCCTCAAATTTGCCTCGCGGAGCTCCGGTCCTTCTCTGAAAGTTTGGGGGGGATTCGTAAAGCGGGGGCCGAGATAAAAGGGGGGTCACAAAATGTGTTTTCCCCATGTTAATTTCCATTGGGCGGTCAAACTCACTTTTAGCCCGAACGGCTGAATGGATTTCCACCAAACTTGGCAAAATTGTAGGGACTGGTAGCCCGATGTGCCTTTGCTATGTCTCAAGATATGTGCTCCAGTGGATTTTGAGTAATTTAGGTTCAAAAAAATATATATATCTATGGCAGTGCCCCGGTACGCGCACCGGGGCGCGTACCGGGCGCGCTACGCGACTTGCGTGCGGAAAGCTGATTGGCTCTTGGATGTCTGTAAACATTCCAAACAGTCCGGAGCGGCCGCCATCTTGTGTCTCGGTAGGATCGAGACACAAGAGGTGGCAAAAACAAAGGGGGAATTGACCATAAGGGGGCAGAGTAGACCCCCCTGACCCCCTAGGTTTGATGTGGGGGCCATAAAAGGGCCCCGCGGGCCCCAAAAAAAGTGTTTTTTTTTTCAATTTTCGTGGCGGGAGCGCCCGGTACGCACACCGGGGAGCGTACCATGGGGAAAAAAGAGTGACAGTTTTAAAAAAAATAGCTGTTTTAAAAAAAAAATGTTTTTGTTGTTTTTTATTTTTTTATTTAAGTACCTACATGTAGGTACCAATGCAGAGACTTAAATTTAATGTACACCGTCTCCTCTGTAGATATCTTGCATGTTGTTATAGAAGTTATTGTGGTATACGGAATCCATAACATAGTCTGTCAGGAAAGCAGAAACAGATCCTTTAAGCACTCCCTGAGAAGTCCTAGGGGAACACGGGTAGTCTATCCTGCTCCCTTATGATGAAAAAGAGATGTAAAATACACATAGGAGACAATATAGTGGGAGAAAGGTAGTAACTATGAGTAAACTTACTATGTAACACAAAAAAGTTGCACAGTATACTATAAGTCTCATTTTATAATATAATCATTTTGGTAATACTTCATGAATTACATATAAAAATGAATATTGTCTCAAACAATTTAAAATTATTAAATATACATTTATTCTTCTGATTCTTTTTCATAATTTAATACAACTTGTAACATAATATTGTCCGTTATTTCCTCATAATTATAAGTACATGATTCCATTTGTTCCAAACATTCTATTAACTGTTGGTCCAAAGAGTCATCCAGGAAATCAACTTTATCTTTTTGCTCTTCTGGATTTTCCACCTTTACTTCGATAGAAGTAACATTTGCTTGTTTTTCTCCTTCCATTTTCTTTCTGAAAATTGCATAAAAATTAACTATATTAGTAGAGTTAGGGTACTGTTGGGTTTAAGTTTAGACAGGTACTTCTGAGTTTTTAACAGTGAAGTAATTTTTGGGCAGTGTATGGTTTCAGGCAGGAAGTAGAACTATTAAAAAGTGCATGTGATGAAGTCTAAGTAAATTCATAATTATACCAGAGAAGCCTAACTCAATCCATAATTATAACTGAGAAGCCTATCTCAATCTATAACTATTACACAGGGATAGTATATAACTATCAGAAAACGTTTTCCCAAATTAACTTAAAGTGCACAACATAGTTCCCCTTTCAAATTAATAACATACCTTTTTCAAAGTAGTTGAAGTTTTCTGTCAAAATTCTTTCAAAATGTACCTCAGGTAGTATTAGTCAAAATGGCTGTGTTTCCCTCTCATTTTTCATATATATTCATGTACTTAACCAATCAAATGTCAGCACATAAAAGTACAAAATGTAAGTAACATTTTAATTCGTTGTAAATTCCAACACTTTCATATGTGTTTTTGTCATGTAACTTACCTCAGGATATTTAGACAGGGCTACAGCCTAAATGGCCCAATGGAATACCACCAAATTTGGGAAAATGGTAGGGACTGCTATGTAGTAGGGCCTATTCTATATTTGGTGAAAGTGTCTCCAGTGGTTTTTATGTAAATTAACTTCCCACATTTTTTTGGGAGCGCTTACCGGTGCGCGCTCCGGTACGCACACAGGGAGCGCTACGGGAGTCCGCCATTTTGTGTTTCGGTACAATTGAGACACAAGATGGAGGACAAACAACGTTGGGAATGGTTAAAAGGGGGCACGGTAGACACACCCTGACCCTCTAGGTTTTCTGAGGGGAGTGTAGGAGGTACATATATGCCAAAAAAAAAAGAATTAAAATTTTTTGCTGGGGGCGCGCCTGGTACGCGCACCGGGGAGCGTACCGGGGCAAAAATAAATAAGAAAAAACCAAAACATATGAATATACATAAAAAAATAGTATTACATAAATATAAAATATAGGATTCATTTTATAAAATATTACATTTCATAGCTATAGAAATTTGCTATTAAAAAACCTTTGAAATTCACTGAAAAAAACATAGGTTTCACACCAGTTATAGTTAGGAATTAGCATTTTAAAAACCTATGAAATTCACTGAAAAAAACCATAGGTTTCACACCAGTTATAGTTAGGAATTAGCATTTAAAAAAACTATTAAATTCACTGAAAAAACCATAGGTTTCACACCAGTTATAGTTAGCTGGAAATTTTACTCACATAAAACCATTGAAATTCCACGTTATAGTTAGTTAGACTCAATATAACTTGTGCGCCTGCAATGCACTGCTGATGACGTCACATATTACATCACTCATGACATGGTCAGTGACATAACTCATGACATCACTGATGACACCATCCTTGTGACAGAGTGACAGACCTCCTTTCAGTGTAATGTAACCCTTGAAACACATATTCAAAAATAGAAACTAACATTTTCAAAAAAATGGACATACCCATACCAGTTACAACAACCAATTCAGTAATTCCACCATCTATATACACATCCACTCATTCACCAACAGTTCTATATAGTCACTCATACATATACTCACTCATCATATGTAGTGATACACATATACATCCTGTTACATGCCGACAGTCATCCAATAGTTACTCAAACACATACTCACACATGCAAATAAACTATAGAACATCCATTTATTTTTATATACAACTATACACACACTACCACCTTACTTCTAAGGAAACTTACACATACTTACTCTCTTAAACAAACACTTATAGAAACACATACTTTTTTATACAGGAACTCTTACAATCTCATATTCTCACATAGACTCACTTATATACATCAATACTCACATATACTAGATTAAAACATATGTAGTTACTGATAAAAACATTAGTCAGACAGTCATTCACTCACTAACACACACATATACACACTCATCCACCCATACAGTCCTGCAAATATGCTGTCTTCAAAACACATACAAACAGTGAGTCAGTCATTGATGCATCTATGTGCTAAGTAATACCCCCACCAAACCATACAGACACTCATACTGATACTAAAAAAACATCTAATAACCCATACACACACACATGTTGCTACTCACCAACCCATGCAGCCACTTATACACAAAGTGAAACACTGATACATATATTTAAATATTTAAACATTACTCGCTAATATATGTATTCACTAAGATACACTTATTAAGCCAGTTAACCAATCAATTAAAAAAAAAACATCCATTTAGACACTTATTTAAAAATGTATTCTTCCATCAACCTTTACAAATACATATGTAAAACATATTTATTTTACTGAAAGACACACATTCACTGGATGGTGTCATAAGTGATGTCATGAGTGATGTCACTGACCATGTCATGAGTGATGTAATATGTGACGTCATCAGCAGTGCATTGCAGGCGCGCAAGTTATAGTGAGTCCAACTAACTATAACGTGGAATTTCAATGGTTTTATGTCAGTAAAATTTCCAGCTAACTATAACTGGTGTGAAACCTATGGTTTTTTTCAGTGAATTTAATAGATTTTTTAAATGCTAATTCCTAACTATTACTGGTGTGAAACCTATGTTTTTTTCAGTGAATATATATATATATATAGTAGGTAGTTATAGTTAGGATTTTTTTCAATGTTAAATCTCAAAATTCTATTTGGAATAACTTTGGCGCCGGTTGACGAATCTGCCTGAAAACTTCCTCAAATTTGCCTCGCGGAGCTCCTGTCCTTCCTTTAAAGTTTCGGGGGGATTCGTCAAGCGGGGGCCGAGATAAAAGGGGGGTCCCAAAACGCGTTTTCCCCATGTTAATTTCCATAGGGCGGTCGATTTCACTTTTAGCCCGAACGGCTGAATGGATTTACACCAAACTTGGCAAAATTGTAGGGACTGGTAGCCCGATGTGCCTTTGCTATGTCTCAGATATGTGCTCCAGTGGATTTTGAGTCATTTAGGTTAAAAAAATATATATATCTATAGGCGCGCTCCGGTGCGCACACCGGGGAGCGCACCAGGCGCGACACGCGACTTGCGCGCAGAAAGCTGATTGGCTCACGGGTGTCTGTAAACAATCGAAACAGTCCGGAGCGGCTGCCATCTTGTGTCTCGGTAGGATCGAGACACAAGAAGTGACATAAAAAAAAGGGAGAAATGACTACAAGGGGGCAGGGTAGACCCCCTAAGTTTGATGTGGGGGCTAAAATAGGGTCCCGCAGGGTATTTAAAAAAAATATTTTTTTTCGATTTGCGCGGGGGGAGCGCCCCGTACGCGCACCGGGAAGCGCACCGGGAAGCACACTGGGGAGCGAAGCACGGGGAAAATCCAGGGCCTTATTTATGAAGGCCTTGCGACAGTTTTGCGCCGCCTGTGCGTCACTTTTTGTGACACACCAGCGGTGTAAAAAAATGCGCCTCGTTGCGCTATATTTAAAAAGTGACGCATCTAGGTAGATGGGTCCCTTTTTAAAACCCTGCGCCACATTATACCTGCGTCAGGTATAATGTATGCAAAGGGGGCGTTCCCCCGCAAAAAGCTACGTAATAGCGACGCAGTGAAATCTATGAGATTTCACTGCGTCACTTTTAGGATGCTGTTGCGTCAAAATCTTCCGCCTGCCTCACAGCAGGTGTAAGACTGACGCAAGACCTTTCACATGGTGCTTTCCCCATGTGAAAGGATGCATTACTGGAGTTGCATCACTTTTGTGGCGCACTCCAGCAATGCGTCACTTTTGTGTTTACAGATACGTCAGAAATACTGACGTATCTGTAACTCCTTGCGACATGATTCGTCATACATTAAATATGACACATCTGGAATGTCGTAAGGAGTGCGCACAGAAAAGTGACACATCGCACCAGTGGGGTAAAAAAATGCGCCTCGTTGCGCTATATTTAAAAAGTGACGCATCTAGGTAGATGGGTCACTTTTTAAAACCCTGCGCCACATTATACCTGCGTCAGGTATAATGTATGCAGAGGGGGCGTTCCCCCGCAAAAAGCTTCATAATAGCGACGCAGTGAAATCTATGAGATTTCACTGCGTCACTTTTAGGATGCTGTTGCTTCAAAATCTTGCGCCTGCCTCACAGCAGGTGTAAGACTGACGCAAGACCTTTCACATGGTGCTTTCCCCATGTGAAAGGACGCATTACTGGAGTTGCGTCACTTTTGTGACGCACTCCAGCAATGCGTCACTTTTGTGTTTACAGATACGTCAGAAATACTTACGTATCTGTAACTCCTTGCGACATGATTCGTCATACATTAAATATGACACATCTGGAATGCCGTAAGTAGTGCACAGAGAAAATTGACGCATCGCACCAGCGGTAAAAAATGTGCCTCGTTGCGCTATATTTAAAAAGTGACGCATCTAGGTAGATGGGTCACTTTTTAAAACCCTGCGCCACATTATACCTGCGTCAGGTATAATGTATGCAGAGGGGGCGTTCCCCCGCAAAAAGCTTCGTAATAGCTGCGCAGTGAAATCTATGAGATTTCACTGCGTCACTTTTAGGATGCTGTTGCGTCAAAATCTTGCGCCTGCCTCACAGCAGGTGTAAGACTGACGCAAGACCTTTCACATGGTGCTTTCCCCATGTGAAAGGACGCATTACTGGAGTTGCGTCACTTTTGTGACGCACTCCAGCAATGCGTCACTTTTGTGTTTACAGATACGTCAGAAATACTGACGTATCTGTAACTCCTTGCGACATGATTCGTCATACATTAAATATGACACATCTGGAATGCCGTAAGTAGTGCGCACAGAAAATTGACGCATCGCACCAGCGGTAAAAAATGTGCCTCGTTGCGCTATATTTAAAAAGTGACGCATCTAGGTAGATGGGTCACTTTTTAAAACCCTGCGCCACATTATACCTGCGTCAGGTATAATGTATGCAGAGGGGGCGTTCCCCCGCAAAAAGCTTCGTAATAGCTGCGCAGTGAAATCTATGAGATTTCACTGCGTCACTTTTAGGATGCTGTTGCGTCAAAATCTTGCGCCTGCCTCACAGCAGGTGTAAGACTGACGCAAGACCTTTCACATGGTGCTTTCCCCATGTGAAAGGACGCATTACTGGAGTTGCGTCACTTTTGTGACGCACTCCAGCAATGCCTCACTTTTGTGTTTACAGATACGTCAGAAATACTGACGTATCTGTAACTCCTCGCGACATGATTAGTCATACATTAAATATGACACATCTGGAATGTCGTAAGGAGTGCGCACAGAAAAGTGACGCATCGCACCAGCGGTGTAAAAAAATGTGCCTCGTTGCGCTATATTTAAAAAGTGACGCATCTAGGTAGATGGGTCACTTTTTAAAACCCTGCACCACATTATACCTGCGTCAGGTATAATGTATGCAGAGGGGGCGTTCTCCCGCAAAAAGCTTCGTAATAGTGACGCAGTGAAATCTATGGAATTTCACTGCGCCACTTTTAGGATGCTGTTGCGTCAAAATCTTGCGCCTGCCTCACAGCAGGTGTAAGACTGACGCAAGACCTTTCACATGGTGCTTTCCCCATGTGAAAGGATGCATTACTGGAGTTGCATCACTTTTGTGACGCACTCCAGCAATGCGTCACTTTTGTGTTTACAGATACATCAGAAATACTGACGTATCTGTAACTCCTTGCGACATGATTCGTCATACATTAAATATGACACATCTGGAATGTCGTAAGTAGTGCGCACAGAAAAGTGACGCATCGCTGTTTTCACGCAGCGATGCGTCACTTTTCAGAAATGAGGCCTCCAGTTTATTCACTGTGTCACCTCTACGACCCTTTCTTGCGTCAATACGTGCCTTTTGCATACATTACACCTGACGTAGGAATAATGTGGCGCAGGTGCTTACAAAGTGACGCATTTACCTAGATGTGCCACTTTGTAAATATGACTGAATAAGGTGCATTTTTTACAGCACTGGTGCGTCACAAAAAGTAACGCATTGGTGGCGTTAAAGTGACGCATGGCCTCATAAATGAGTCCTTCAGTCTTCTACTCATGCGTCATATTAAATTTATGACGTATTATGTTGGAAGTTCTTTTAGATACGTCAGTATTTCAACCGTATCTGTAAGCGCAAAAGTGAAGCATTGCTGGAGTGTGTCACAAAAATGAAGCAACTCCAGCAATGTATCCTTTTACATGGGGCCAAGCCCCATGTGAAAGGGCCTGCACGCCTGCTGTGAAACAGGCGTAAGATTTGGACGCAACAGCGTCATAAAAGTGATGATGTGATATCTCATAGATTTCACTGCGTCATCTGTACGACCCTTTCTTGCATCAATACGTCCCTTTTGCATACATTACACCTGACGTAGGAATAATGTGGCGCAGGGGTTTACAAAGTGACGCATTTACCTAGATACGCCACTTTGTAAATATGAATAAATAAGGTGCATATTTTATTGGACTGATGCGTCACAAAAAGTGACGCTTTGGTGGCGTTAAAGTGACGCATGGCTTCATAAATGAGGCCTTCTGCCTTCAACTCCAGCAATGCATCTTTTCTTACACTTCCACACCCCTGTTACTTTTCAACATTTTCTTTGAATATCAACATTCCCCATATTCACTCTTCTTCTCCTTACTTTCTTTCCTAACACTCACCTTCTTTCAGTCCTCCTACTTCACTTCCTTTCTCCTCTCATACCTTTCTGTTCTTTCTTACTCATTTTCCTTTCCATTATCAATGCACTCTATTTCACTTACTCTTTTTCATTTTTTTAAGAATATAGCTCTTTGATGAGAATTGGAGGTAGTTCTGAAAAGAACTTTTTGTTTTCTTCTTTTTTCTAAACAGGAACAAAAACAGGGAATGGAAACTGCTCAACAGGAGCAAAAAAAACCAAAAGAAATTAGGGGTGGGAAGGGCAGTGATAGTTCTCCAATGCTCGAACCATGAGCTGGACACTTTGCTCCCCATAGGTGAGGAGTTGATTGCAGTATCTGCATCTCAGGACACCATGGTTAAAAGCAGGTTGAATGTTTGGCACCAGCTCCTGTGATTGCCCCCTCCCAGAAGAAGTTGCTCCTCCGGTGGATGTAGAGGCCCCATCACTGGGAACCTCTTGTGCCAGAGCCCTGACACTTTCCCGGGCAAAATTCTGGGGGTGCTTCCTCTCCACATGCCGGATCATCGTGAAGTTTCCAAATGAGTATTTTTTTAAGGGGTTACCCCGTGACAGGACTTCTTTGCAGATCCTGCACTCCACTTTTGGAGCATTCACCTTTTTTTGGTTAGGTGGTATTTTAAAATATTTCCAAATAAAATGTTCCTTCACCTTTCGTTGAGGAGGCTCTTCATTGATGAATTCAGGTTCTTCATCACTGCTGGATTCTCTGGCAGCCATGGTAAAACCAAGAAAGATCCAGGAGCAAAAAGGCAGGTCTTGCAGTCACAAAAGTGAAAGAAGTGAAGGAAATGGGTGGGGATTTCATTCTTTGTAAAAAAAACTGTTAGCAACCAATGAAAAGTGTTATTTTAAGGTCACATGACTTGACGCGCTGACGCTGAGCGCACCGGTGCGCTTCCGGGGCGCATACGCGGCGCGAACGTAGGTGCTTCCGGGGCGCATACGCGGCGCGAACGTAGGTTCTTCCGGGGGCGCATACACGGCACGAACGTAGGCGCTTCCGGGGGCGCATACGCGGCGCGAACGTAGGCGCTTACGTTGCGCACCAAAGTGACGTCATCATAGTTTTACGGAAATGCAAAATCATTTTCATTTCCTTATTAAAAAAAAACAGCTTTTATTTGTATGGTACGAAATGTTTTGCGTTTTTATTAACTTTTCATTCATATTTTTTTCACGAACGACAGTAGCGCTCTGGGTGCGCTTTCCGGAGAGCTTACCGGAGAGCTTACCGGAGAGCTTACCGGAGCGCGCACCCAGAGCGCCCCAGGAAAAAATGATAAAAGAAAAAAAAAAAAATTAAAATTAATACTTACACAAAACAGCAAATTGTAAAAAAAAACCATAGGTTAGAAACTCAATATAGAAAGGAATTAGCATTTAAAAAACCTATGAAATTCACTGAAAAAACCATAGGTTTCACACCAGTTATAGTTAGGAATTAGCATTTAAAAAACCTATTAAATTCACTAAAAAAACCATAGGTTTCACACCAGTTATAGTTAGCTGGAAATTTTACTGACATAAAACCATTGAAATTCCCACGTTATAGTTAGTTGGACTCACTATAACTTGCGCGCCTGCAATGCACTGCTGATGACGTCACATATTACATCACTCATGACATGGTCAGTGACATCACTCATGACATCACTGATGACACCATCCTTGCGACAGAGTGAGAGACCTCCTTTCAGTGTAATGTAAGCCTTGAAACACATATTCAAAAATAGTATTTAACATTTTCAAAAAAATGGAGATACCCATACCAGTTACAACAAACAATTCAGTAATTCCACCATCTATATACACATCCACTCATTCATCAACAGTTCTATATAGTCACTCATACATATACTCACTCATTATATGTAGTGATACACCTATACATCCTGTTACACTTCGACAGTCATCCAAAAGTTACTCACACACATATTCACACATGCAAAAAAACTATTGAACATCCATTTATTTGCATATACAGCAATACACACACTACCACTTTACTTCTAAGAATACTTACACATACTTACTCTCTTAAACAATCACTTATATAAAAACATACTTATTTAAACAGAAACTCTTATAATCTCTCACTCTCACATATACTCACTTTTATAAATCAATACTCACATATACTAGATTAAAACATATGTCGTTACTGAAAAAGACAATAGTGAGACAGTCGTTTACTCACTAACATACACATATACACACTCATCCATCCATACAGTCCTGTACATATGCTGTCTTCAAAACACATACAAACAGTGAGTCAGTCACCAACCCATACAGCCACTTATACACAAAGTGAAACACTGATACATACATTTCAATATTTAAAAGTTACTTGCTAATATATGTATTCACTAAGATACACTTAATAAGGCAGTTAACCAATCAATTCTTTTAAAAACAAACATCCATTTACACACTTATTTAACCATTTATTCTTCCATCGTACTTTACAAATACATATACAAAACAAATTTATTTTTCAGAAAGACACACATTCACTGGATGGTGTCATCAGTGATGCCATGAGTGATGTCACTGACCATGTCATGAGTGATGTAATATGTGACGTCATCAGCAGTGCATTGCAGGCGCGCAAGTTATAGTGAGTCCAACTAACTATAACGTGAGAATTTCAATGGTTTTATGTCAATAAAATTTCCAGCTAACTGTAACTGGTGTGAAACCTATGGTTTTTTCAGTGAATTTAATAGGTTTTTTAAATGCTAATTCCTAACTATAACTGGTGTGAAACCTATGGTTTTTTCAGTGAATATATATATATATATATATATATATATATATATATATATATATATATATATATATATATATATATATATATATATATATATATATATATATATATATATATATATATATATATATATATATATATATATATATATATATATATATATATATATATATATATATATATATATATATATATGAAACAATCCCTGCTGCCTCTCGCCCGGAGCCCAGTGCTGGAAACCGCTGCGCAGGAAGAAGAGAGGAGACCTCAGGTGCAGTGAGCAATATTCCTTTATTGTACCCTCGAGGAAGCGGCACACCACAGCATGACGTTTCGGCCTACACAGAGGCCTTGATCACATGACGCACGCTGGGGAAGAGGCCATTTTTAAAGTGCTAGTGCTCAGTGGGATTACATTCCGATTGGTAGGTTTTGGCCACGTGTTGCACACCATCATAGACATGGACAACAGATTATACACTACAGACATCTTGGGATAATCCCTGAATTAGCGCCATATTGCAACGGTCCACTCAATAATATTAAAGTGCAAATGCAATTACATTTATGTAAACAATATTCGACAAAGATCACTGGATAAATCCAAATGTGAAAATCAATATCGTTGTGCAAAGTGCAATTTGTGTCATGAGGATCATACTCAATATATACACTATATACAATATACATCTTGTACAAAATCATGTATAATACCAAATTTCTGAACCAATATATACAAAATATAAATTCATAAATAATGTATCATAAATATATAAATATATATGTTAAAACCATGACTGTACAGTACATTGCAAATAAATATACATATGAACACAACACCATTGATGCGGGATGAGATCTATAGTGAACATGAGTAATATCATAGCATAAATGCGTTAATCCCAGCACTAAGATCGCAGCATCCCCTTGTTAATGCACAAATTTGTTTACGCATGTGTATACACTGAACTGGAAAGTTCGCGGGCAGAGGAGATGTTGACCCCACCGAAGGAGGGGAAACCATCGCAGCCTCTGCCCTGCGAACCTTCCACTGTTCTCTCTAGTTGCCTGGTTGGACCATACCTAAACCCGGATGTACCTACGTGACTAGTGAGAAATAAGAAAACTAAACTGTGCACTGTTTTTATGTGAAAGTTTTTAAGTTTTTATGTGAATATGTGATATTGTTTTCTCCAACTCTTTCTCTATAGAGCTTACTGGCTGGTTCCTTTAAAAGTGAAAAAGCTCTTAGTACATCCAAGTGCAACCTAAGCCTAGGCTGCACTCCACTTTCAAACCATCCAAACCTCTAAGCTTTGTGTTCTTAGGACAAAAAATCTCAATACCAAGACAGACAGATACACCAATATTGTATATTTGGGAGCATAAGACTGCTCAACAGGGGAAGCAGATAACAGTGCACGACAGTATGTTATTGTCATAGACACGTATAGAAATCTTCCGTGGAATTCAATCCCCCCGGAGCTCGGCAATCCATTTCCAGTATATACCTGGTCTCTAATTTTCTCAAAGCCCCATCTCTATCTCCTCCTCTCCTGAGAGGACCAACACAGTCAATAGCATAGTAGCGCAACAGGGAACTGTCATTATTGTGGTGTTCCTTAAAGTGGCGGGCCACCGGGTATGCTGGATCACTTGTGTTGATGGCCCTAATGTGCTGGAGTATCCTCTTGTGCACCTGCAATTTGGTACTGCCAACATAACGCAGGGCACACGGACACTCCAGCACATACACCACATACTCACTTTTACACGTAAGCTGTTTTTTAATCTTGCGTGCAACGGAGGTGAAGGGGATAGCATATTCAGTTTTGTTCAATCCATGCTGGCAGGCCTTGCAGGATGAACACTTCCTAAAGCCCTTACTCTTCCCTAGCCAATTTTTACTGGTAAGGACTTCTGGGCTAGATTTAACTAGGGCATTCTGCATGGAATATGCTCGTCTGTATGTGATGGATGGGGTATTAGATATTCTGTCCCCTATCACTGGGTCACATTTCACCAAATTCCAATGTTTGGAAACTATTTTCCCCAGCGCTCCATGTTGCCTATTAAAGGCCCAAATCAATCTGACTGGTTGATCATTAGTGGTGGTGGACTTTTTATGGACTTTGGGCTGAAGGGCATGGTTGCGTGGAATGGCGTTAGCTTTAGTTATGGCCTTATCCACTATTGCGGCCTTATACCCCCTTGCCAGGAATCTAGTCCTGCTGGCTTGCTGAGCAAGATTGCACTGGGCTTCTGTACTGCTCAATCGTCTTATACGCAACATTTCGCCATACGGAATGCTGCGTATAAGGTGAGCTGGATGATGGCTGCTGGCGTGGAGAATTGTATTTCCAGCCGTCTCCTTGCGATACAACCTCGTTTCTAGATTTGTTGCTCCTGGTGTAACTGTCATGTCAAGGAAATGCACCTGATCCCTGCTGATGGTAGAGGTAAAGTTCAGGTTGTAATCATTCCTATTGATGAGGTCAACAAAGTGCTCAGCCTCTTGGCGAGTGCCCTTCCAGACTAGGAACACATCGTCTATATAACGATACCACCTAACAATAGATTGTCTGGAAATGTCAGCGTGCGTGCCATAGAGGACCTGTCTCTCCCAGTAGCCCATGTGAAGACAGGCATAACTGGGAGAGAAACAGGCCCCCATGGCCACACCCCTGACCTGCTGGTAATATCTATTGTTAAACATGAAAAAATTGTGGTGTAAACAAAATGAAATCATCGAGAGTAGCATGCGATTGTGGTCAGCCATGGTTGTTGGTCTCAGTCCTAGGTAGAATTCTATGGCTCTCAATCCGTCTTGGTGATTAATACTAGTATATAAAGACGTGACATCTAATGTAATGAGCCACAGATCCGTACCCCACTCTATATCCTGTATATTTCTTATAAAATCATTGGAATCTTGCACATAAGATGGTAACTCCTGAACAAATTCCTGCAAGAAAGAGTCCACGTACACTGTTGTTTTCTCTAATAAACCCCCACACGCTGCAATTATCGGTCTTCCCGGGGGTTTATTTGGATTCTTGTGGATCTTCGGGATTAGGTATAGGACTGGCATGACTGGATGGTTGTTCTTTAGATATTTGAGCTCATCCATGCTCAGTAGGCCAAAGGACCTCCACCCCATGAGCAACGAGTGGAAATCTTCCTGAGCTTTTTTGACCAACGAAATGTCACTGTGTCTGTAGCAGTTCAAATCATTTAGTTGGGAGAGGGCTTCTTCCAGGTATAGTTTTCGTGGCCACAAAACTATGTTCCCTCCCTTGTCAGACTGTCTAACAATAACATTTTCATTGGCCTGAATTTTTTGGATGAGTCGCATGTATTGATCCTTTTGTGTAATTTTTTTCCGTTTGGAATTGAGCACCTTGGAGTGTAATGACTTAATGTCTTTGACAACTGCATCGTGGAAGATATCGAGATTATCATAGATCATGACAGGTGTGAATGTGGAGCGTGGTTTGAAAGACGTTAGCCCACCCACCCTGCTGGGCTCACCTCCAGATGTAGCTTGGGACGATGACTGCTCCAATCTGAGAGATTCTAGGGCCTCCAAACCTGGCATATCACGGGCTTGTAGTCCCTCATCTCCTGCTTCAACCCGCGTCACGCTGCTGCGGGTTTTTCCTCCAGCAAAGTGTTTCTGTAATTTGATTTTGCGGACAAATTTGTAAAGATCAATTCTTGTGTCCGCATAATTCAGATCGCACGGAGGACAAAATGTGAGACCTTTAGACAGGATGCAAAGCTCAGACTCGGACAGAATCATGTCAGTCAGGTTGATAATGGAGGGGGCAACGTCTTTAGCTCCAGATTGCAGGTTCACTTCCTGTTCCATCTCTTTGCACTCTTTTTCTTCCTTTTCTGCAGATTTGGCTCTTGCTCTGGATCTGGCCTTGCGACGTTGGTAGCGTTTGGCGTTGATTTTTTTGTTCCTGAGCGCGACTGCGTTCTCGGGCGTAGGGTCCCTCGCCAGTCTTTCCTTACACAGTCCAATTCCTCTGCTGGCGTGAGCTTTGTAAACCCCAATTGCCTTCCTGATTGTGCAGAATTGGAGTCTGAGTCGCTATTCATACTTGAACTAAAGTTAGACTCCGAGGAGTCATCCTGCTGGGCTGTTCCGTGTGCTTGATTTGAGCGATCCGCTGTGACTGCAATTTTTTGGCCCCGTGAGGCTTTGATAGCGTCATACTTCTTCGCAAAAGTGAAAATGCGGCCTTCCGCATAGTCTGCCTTGTCACGTTGGAATTTCCAGGCTTTCCTTTTGCTGATGGATTCTTCTTCCTTTTGTATTCTCGCCATCATATCGCCTCTGAGTTTAGTGCATTCATTGGGACAGTCCACACTGGCTGCTTCAATGACCTGATTAAGCTCCTCAATCTTTGCCTGCGTCTTGAGCCGGTCACTCTCCGCATAGCGGACCAGTATTTGGACTAGTTTACGTGATGATTCTAAATTGCAGCCGGCCCATTCACGGAGCATTTCCGGGTCTGGATCCTCGTAACTTGGGGCCAGCATGACCCGCAGACCACGCGGTATCCTATTAACTTCCAAATAGCGACTCAGTGAACGGTGCTCCCACCACTTGGAGAGTTCCCTTTTCATCAGTTTCTCCAGTTTTTTTAAATGGTCACGAACGCTACCAACTTCATCAGCCGGTGCATTAGAGGCGGATGGTTCAGCAGACCCCCCGGCCGGGGAGTCATCAAACGCGTTAAGCGCTGCCTGTTCCCTCGCTCTGAGTGCGTCTGCCGACATGCCGCTTCCTCAAAGTCAATATTGCGCGTGATGCGCTCTCACAACTGTTTGGGCGAACGCTGCTAATACAAGCCGCCGTACAGTCAAGCACACTCTCCCCTTACCGGTGTTTTCTTTTCCGTGCCGCTTCGCCGATCCCAGCCGAAGAATCACATCCAGAGCGGAACGCTCGGCAGGCTCCTCGTTGGGTTCACAGGCAGCACAGCGTTAGCAGTAACCGGGGGCTGGAACAGATATTCCCTAACGGGAGAGACAGACGACTTCCGGGTCAGCAGAGGTCTCGGCTTCCTGTTGTTCCGCCGTATACTGTATAACCTACCAGTAGCTAGTTAATGTTAAATCTCAAAATTCTATTTGGAATAACTTTGGCGCCGGTTGACGAATCTGCCTGAAAATTTCCTCAAAATGGCCTCGCGGCGCCCCTGTCCTCCCCTGAAAGTTTGGGGGGGATTTGTCAAGCGGGGGCTGAGATAAAAGGGCAGTCCCAAAATGCATTTTCCCCATGTTAATTTCCATAGGGCGGTCGACCTCACTTTTAGCCCGAACGGCTGAATGGATTTCCACCAAACTTGGCAAAATTGTAGGGACTGGTAGCCCGATGTGCCTTTGCTATGTCTCAAGATATGTGCTCCAGTGGATTTTGAGTAATTTAGGTTCAAAAAAATATATATATCTATAGCAGCGCCCCGGTACGCGCACCGGGGCGCGTACCGGGCGCGCCACGCGACTTGCGCACGAAAAGCTGATTGGCTGTCGGGTGACTGTAAACATTCTAAACAGTCCGGAGCAGCCGCCATCTTGTGTCTCGGTAGGATCGAGACACAAGAGGTGGCCAAAACAAAGGGGGGATTGTCCATAAGGGGGCAGAGTAGACCCTCCCTGACCCCCTAGGTTTGATGTGGGGGCTTTAAAAAGTAATTTTTTTTCGATTTTTGCGGGGGGAGCGCCCGGTATGCGCACCGGGGAGCGGACCGGGGAGCGTACTATGGGGAAAAAAGAATGACAGACTTTTCAAAAATTGTATGTTTATTAATTGTTCTTTTTGTTGTTTTATTTTTTTATTTTTTATTTAAGTACCAACATGTAGGTACCAATGCAGAGTCTAAAATTTAACATACAACGTCTCCTTTGTAGATATCTTGCATGTTGTTACAGAAGGTATTGTGGTATATGGAATTCATACCATAGTCTGTCAGGAAAGCAGAAACAATATGGAGGCAGGAGATGATAAAGAGATGTTAAATACACATTGGAGATAATATAGTGGGAGAAAGGAAGTAACTATGAGCAAACTTACTATGTAACACAAAAAAGTTGCACAGTATATTTTAAGTCTCACTTTATATTATATCTATTTTGGTACTATTTCATAATTTACATATAAAAAAGAATAATGTCTCAAACAATTTTTAATGTTTAAATAAAAATTTATTGTTGTCATTTTTCAAAATCTAAAAGAATTTGCAACATTAATTCATCAGGTATGTCCTCCTTTTCATTCCATGATTCAATTTCTTCTACACAGTTAATTAAGTCTGGGTCCAGAGAGTGATCCAAAAAGTCGATTTCATCTTTGTCTTCCTTAGGATTGTTTTACATATTAATTTCCAATGAAATATTAATTTCATTTTGTTGTCCTTCCATTTTCTTGCTGTAAATTGCATAAAAAATAAATATATCAGTAGAGATAGGGCACTGTTGGGTTTAAGTTCAGACAGGTACTTGTGAGTTTTTAGCAGTGAAGTTATCTTTGGGCAGTGTATGGTTTCAGGCAGGAAGTAGAACTATTAAAACGTGTCTGTGATGAAGCCTAAGTAAATTCATAATTATACCAGAGAAGCCTAACTCAATCCATAATTATAATAGACAAGCCTATCTCAATGTCTAACTCTTACAGAGGGACAGTATATAACTATCTGAAAACGTTTTCCCAAATTAACTTAAAGTGCATAACATAGTTCTCCTTTCAAATTAACAACTTACCTTTTTCAAATTAGTTGAAGTTTTCTGTCAAATTGTTTTCCAAATGTACCTTAGGTAGTGTTAGTCAAAATGGCTATGTTTCCCTCTCATTTTTCATATATATTCATGTACTTAACCAATCAAATGTCAGCACATAAAAGTACAAAATGTAAGTAACATTTTAATTGGTTGAAAATTCAAACAGTTTCATATGTGTTTTTGTCATGTAATTTACCTCAGGATATTTAGACAGGGCTACAGCCCAAATGGCTCAATGGAATACCACCACATTTGGGTAAATGGTAGGGACTGCTATGTAGTATGGCGTATTCTATATTTGGTGTAAGTGTCTCCAGTGGTTTTTCTTTAAATTACTTTCCCACCTTTTTTTTGGGAGCGCTTACCGGTGCGCTCCCCGGTACGCGCACCGGCAGCGTTACGGGAGTCCTCCATTTTGTGTTTCGGTAGAATTGAGACACAAGATGGAGGACAAACAACGTTGGAAATGGGTAGAAGGGGGCACGGTAGACACTTCCTGACCCTCTAGGTTTTCTGAGGGGGGCTTAGAAGGCCCATTTATGTCCCCCCCAAAAAAACATTTTTACATTTTTCGCGGGGGAAGCGCCCGGTACGCGCACCGGGGAGCGTACCGGGGAGAGTACTTTGGTGAAAAATAGTGAAAAGAGTTTGAAAAAGAAAATCATTATGAGTGATCAGAGGTAGGGTAGCTCTGAAAAGAGCTTTTGGGTTCTGTGGCTGATTTAAGTACCTACAAGTAGGTTCCAATGCACAGTCTTAAATTCAGGAGGAATATTCTATTCCCCTCATCTGAGAAGTGCACACCATCTCCTCTGTAGATGTTTTGCATGTTGTAACGCAAGTTGTTGTTGTATATTGAACTCATTCCATAGTCTCTCATGTAAGCAGAAACAGATTTATTCACATGTTTCCGTGCTTTCTCAAATTGTGGACAAAATTGGTTGGACCAGTTCCATTTCTGTCTTTGGCATATATTGGAATATACCAAGGCAGTTTGTGGAAAAAGTGTCATCAATTGATCAAAGGTGTCCTTTAAAAGCATTTCCAGACCAACCCCAGTCATAGTGCCCAAATCATTTCCTCCACAGTGCACTATTAAGAGGTCAGGGTTTGGCAGATGCAAAAAGTTTTCACCAATGGTATCAATTGGTGACATCTCAATCCTCTCTGGCCAATCCACTTGATTTCCACATTTGATAAATCAAGGTTGTGATAATTTCTGCTTGCTGTATACCTTTGAGCCCAGTGGATGTAGCTATGTCCAATAATGCAAACAGAATACATGATGAGAGAAGGTTCTGGTGCAGTCAGATGAAGTGTGGGAATGAAATGGCAGTTTTAACAGTAGGAGTTTACAAATATAAAATTGTGGAGTTTCCCTGCTGTTGAATCACAAGCAATGATTGGTGGATTCAGATAGTTGAAAACTGAAAGTTAGGGTGCATGGTTGTGTTGTGTGTAAGAAGCAATTTGAATGGTTAAGAGAAAGTCACTAAAAGCAATAATGCCCTGGATAAGCTGGTGTATTGAGAGTTCAAACATTCTTGCTGACTTAATTTGCAACATTGTAGAATAAACTTTTGAACCTGAGAGTTCAGGTTGGAGGGAGTTGCTATGGTAACAGATAAAAAGGTCTGAGAGGGGGAAGGGTGTTGGTTTGAAAATAGTGAGGGAAGACTTGTGATTGGTTGAAATAAGGCATATGTGTGTAGAATTAGAGATTTTCTATGCCAGTCTTGGTTTCAGTGTATTGAGTGCACACCTTTTGCTCTACTAAAGAAAAATTGGTGTGTGTGTCTGACACTGTTCTCAATCTCCCAACGCATTTGTAAAGGTAAGTAATGATTCATTTAATTTAGATAGAGACTTGTTTGCTCTATGGAGAATATTTGGAAGCAGATAGTGAAGTTTCAGTAGTGAAATTGATTGCTTGTACATAGGACTTGTGCTGTATTTGTAAAAAGTTATTTAAAAAACGATTTTGGGGTAAAAGAATGGCTTTTATATTTTTGAGAAGTAGTTAATAGTGTTTGCCTCATTAAATAAATATATTTGAACCTTTTAGAATGATGTCACTTGCATTACCTCAGATTTGGAAGCAGATTGAGATTCTTTTTTATTGGTTTGTGGCATGTTTTTGGGAAATGCTTGCTATGAACATTTGCAAGATAGGGGATTTGTATTTTGTGAAACAGTGAGGTTTCAGTAGTGAAATTGAATGCTTGTACATAGGTCCTGTGTTGTGTTTCTAAAATGTTATTCAAAAAACGATTTTGGGGGCAAATCAATGGTATTTACATTTGGGCTTCATTTATTATTGCTTTGTGCTGCCAGTGCATCACTTTAAACATGGGAAAAAAGTGACGCTCTGGTGGCGCAAGGCCTTCATAAATAAGGCCCTGAGTTTCTTTGCTGTTGGTTTGTGTCTTGCTTTTTGATAATGCTTGCTATGAACATTTGCAAGATAGAGGATTTGTGTTTTGGAAAACAGTGAGGTTTCAAAAGTGAAATTGAGTGCTTGTACATAGGTTCTGCGCAGTGTTTCTTAAATGTTATTCAAAAAATGATTTGGGGGGCAAATCAATGGTATTTACATTTGGCCCTTATTTATGATTGCCTTGTGGTGCCGGTACGTCACTTTTAACATGGGAAGAAAGTAACGCACTGGTGGCGCAAGGCCTTCATAAATAAGGCCCTGAGTTTTTTTGTTGTTGGTTTGTGTCTTGCTTTTTGATAATGCTTGATATCAACATTTGCAAGATAGAGGATTCGTATTTTGTGAAATAGTGAGGGTTCAGTAGTGAAATTGAGTGCTTGTACATAGGATCTTCGCTGTGTTTCTAAAATGGTATTCAAAAAATGATTTTGGGGCAAATCAATGATATTTTCATTTGGCCCTTATTTATGATTGCCTTGTGCTGCCGGTGCATCACTTTAAACATGGGAAATAAGTGACGCTCTGGTGGCGCAAGGCCTTCATAAATAAGGCCCTGAGTTTGTTTGCTGTTGGTTTGTTTTTTGCTTTTTGATAATGCTTGCTATGAACATTTGCAAGATAGAGGATTTGTATTTAGGGAAACAGTGAGGTTTCAAAAGTGATATTGAGTGGTTGTACATAGGATCTGCGCTGTGTTTTTTAAATGTTATTCAAAAAACAATTTTGGGGGCAAATCAATGGTATTTACATTTGGTCCTTATTTATGATTGCCTTGTGGCACCGGTGCGTCTCTTTTAACATGGGACGCACTGGTGGCGCAAGGCCTTCATAAATAAGGCCCTGTTTGTTTGCTGTTGGTTTGTTTTTTGCTTTTTGATAATGCTTGCTATGAACATTTGCAAGATAGAGGATTTGTATTTTGGGAAACAGTGAGGTTTCAAAAGTGATATTGAGAGGTTGTACATAGGTTCTGCGCAGTGTTTCTTAAATGTTATTCAAAAAACGACTTTGGGGGCAAATCAATGGTATTTACATTTGGCCCTTATTTATGATTGTCTTGTGGCGCTGGTATGTCACTTTTAACATGGGAAGAAAGTGACGCACTGGTGGCGCAAGGCCTTCATAAATAAGGCCCTGAGTTTTTTTGTTGTTGGTTTGTGTCTTGCTTTTTGATAATGCTTGTATGGCCGGGATACCTGTCACCCCCTCCCAACACAATCCCCAAGGATGGGAAGACGGACGCAGTTCTGACTTTTGGAAGGCGGGAGGGAGTTACCCTCCCGGCCGTATTTATTAAAATATGAAACAAAATTAAAACATTAAAATAACAGTTTCATATCATGTACAATTTTCATTTATTACATTTTGATGAAGACATGTTCATTGGCTAACCTTAACAAATCTCTAGTACAAAGGTTTTCCTAGCCGAGTCTAACATCCTGCAAATGCATACTTTCTAAATTAAAATTGTACATCCTAGCATTACGGGCCAACGGCAAGGTCGCAACCGGTGTCAGATCCCTACTACCAAAACTCTCCCCCTCACGGTGTGAGGGCGGTCGCGCAGAGGACTGTACCCTCTGTGCCAACTCCAATTTCCCTTGTCTTGCGGGGGCCCCCTATTTTTAACTCGACGCCATCTTAAAGGTCGTCCGAGGACCCGTGTGAGGTGTCTGTAAGAAGGCAGCGTGGACTTCCCCTCCCACCCCACACTGTCTATCACATCCGCCGTCGCGGATATCCGGGCCCCGGGAAATTCGTAGGAGGGGCATCTAGCCGCCTCCTCCCCTGGAAGGGGCCTATGGCCGTCTTCCCCTAGGCGACCCATACTTAGTGGGTGCCGCCTCCCCGTGGGAGGGGCCAATGGCTGCCTCCCCCCGGGCGCTCCCATCCCTAGTGGGTGGCGCCCCTCTAGGGACCTTGAAATTACTGCTCACCGATCATGACCTTACCGCCCGACCAAAAAATAAATACGACATTTGATTACCTACTAAGGGAGAAAATTATACTGTTTATTGCAATATTTGTCTATACTACCATAAACAGTACCTTCAGACATTCATCATATCACTTAAACTAGACCTTTATAAACCGCTAGACAAAGGAAGAAGATGTTATCAAAGCAAATCACTTTATTGCAGTACTAACATTGCCATAAGGGGCTGGTGGGTGGGTCAAAATTGCTCCTTGTTCCGTCGAGGGCTCACGTGCAACGAGTGGGTGCAGCTTCCAAGCACAGGAACAAGAGGATGCTTCTTCGTATTCCTGCTCTCTTTATTCCTCTTCAGGAGGGCGTGAACCCTCCGCTGGTACGCCTACTGGGCGTGGCCATCGGTGTAGGTGTCTAGGACAACCCCTCTTGGGCGGGAGAAGGCGCGCCCCGGCTACGCCGCTTCGGGCATACCAGCCGTGACATGCCCCCCCCGCCCAAAATTGTTTCCCGGGAGGATCTGGGCCCCCAACCATGCGTTCGGGGGGACCGATTGGTCGCCCCTTTCCATATGGCCGGGATGCCTGTCACCCCCTCCCAACACAATCCCCAAGGATGGGAAGACGGACGCAGTTCTGACTTTTGGAAGGCGGGAGGGAGTTACCCTCCCGGCCGTATTTATTAAAATATGAAACAAAATTAAAACATTAAAATAACAGTTTCATATCATGTACAATTTTCATTTATTCATTTTGATGAAGACATGTTCATTGGCTAACCTTAACAAATCTCTAGTACAAAGGTTTTCCTAGCCGAGTCTAACATCCTGCAAATGCATACTTTCTAAATTAAAATTGTACATCCTAGCATTACGGGCCAACGGCAAGGTCGCAACCGGTGTCAGATCCCTACTACCAAAACTCTCCCCCTCACGGTGTGAGGGCGGTCGCGCAGAGGACTGTACCCTCTGTGCCAACTCCAATTTCCCTTGTCTTGTGGGGGCCCCCTATTTTTAACTCGACGCCATCTTAAAGGTCGTCCGAGGACCCGTGTGAGGTGTCTGTAAGAAGGCAGCGTGGACTCCCCCTCCCACCCCACACTGTCTATCACATCCGCCGTCGCGGATATCCGGGCCCCAGGAATTTCGTAGGAGGGGCATCTAGCCGCCTCCTCCCCTGGAAGGGGCCTATGGCCGTCTTCCCCTAGGCGACCCATACTTAGTGGGTGCCGCCTCCCCGTGGGAGGGGCCAATGGCTGCCTCCCCCCGGGCGCTCCCATCCATAGTGGGTGGCGCCCCCCTCTAGGGACCTTGAAATTACTGCTCACCGATCATGACCTTACCGCCACAGGCCGGATAGTTGACCGGCTATCCGGCCCCCCCACAAACTCCTACTAAAGGTCATGCTTTTACAAACCCCTTAACCATGCTATGAAGTCTCCTATGAGTAAGACATTCCCCTCCCGGGACAAATGGACCCCATCCTCGAGATACATGTGATCCCCCCGAATACATCCATGCGGAATACAGTGCAACTGCGCCGAGCGAAACAACCTACCAAGTTTGTTATTGACCTTTTTCACTGAATGGTTCAGTGCTGACACCGAGAGGCCCCCCTGCCACACCTTCCTGGGAATCATGTGGGACCATGCTATCGTGCACCCCGGGATCCTTCTCGCTAGTCAGCTAACAGTAGATAACATTCGCTCGAGTAGTACTCGCCGACCGATTGTCACCAAGTCATTGCCCCCCAGGTGTACTATGATTACAGATGGCGGTGACCTCTGCCGCCCTAAAAGTTCCTCGACAAAACATAGAAACTGGTCAATACAGAGCCCGCCCCTTCCATGGAAGGTCACTCTGTACCCGTATTCCCCAGCTGCGTGAGTCACGTCACCTGCTTTGAATACGTCCCCGGCCCGCCTCACGTATGAGTGGCCCACGACCCACACCACTCTCTCCTCAGCCGGTGATCTCTGACCGCTGGTCCCCTGGTGCCGGGTCGACTGCACAGTCCGCCCCGCATAGCATGCTCGCGAAACTGTAAATCAAACAGAAGACAAGAAGCGTGAGTGCATGAACTTGACTTCACAACATGTGCAACCGCACATACCTTTTAAAACAATTCGAGGACCATCGCCCCAGTTTTTTCACCTCTTCAACACTCTGACCCCTGGCTGTAGCCTCTGTAGCAGCCCCTATCCTGAAGGAATGGGTCCCAAAATCGCACGGGTCCAAGCCCGCCGCTGCGATTGCCATTGTTAGCACCCTCTGGAACTGAAACCTCGTCAGTGGGGTGGCGTCAATGTGTCTCAGCAGGCTCCCCCCCATGTATCCGCCCTTCGCGCCAAATATTCTTCAACGCACTTTACTGGGCACATGGGGGACCCTCGCATGCGCTGGACAACAATACTGTCTCCCATAGCCCTCTGGTCAGTCTTGGACTTGGCTATTGTGACCACCATTGAATCACCCCTAATCAGAATGTGATCACGACACAGACCTCCCTCCACATCTTTCTTATTTCTTGCTACCAGCTCGCTCACCCGCATAGCCCCATGGAACGCTAATGCGAAAGCGGCCCGGAACAGAACTGCTTCGAAATGGGAGAAACATGTCGTGGGAAGTATCGACATAAGCAGGGATAACCTTTCTAGCCCAATCGGGCGCCTCTCGTCCACTCTACGACCCTCAAGGCGTTGCCAACCACGAAGGGCTTTCTTTACCAAAAAGGACGATGTCGGGTCCTTGATGCCATGCGCCTGCGCCATGAATGAAATGGCGGCCCGGTGCCTATTGGCCATTGCCGCTGATCGGCCTTCTCTGTGCAGTGCCACCAGAAACTTCAGGAAGCTATCCTCCTGACCCCATTTGTCCTCCCCTGCCGGACCCAAAAATGCACAATAGGAACGAAACGCTCCTTCGTATGCCTTCCTTGTCCTGGGGGCTAAGCTTGCTGCCACGAGGTCTTGTAATCCGGGGCACCGAGTAGCCAGAGTGCTTCGGGAAATGGTGCCGCCACTAGGTCCGCGGAAGGTAGATAACCCCTGAAAGCCTGCATGTGTGAACGAGAGAGTGCATCAGCAGCCTGGTTCAGTACACCCGGCACATGTTTCGCCCTGAATTGCACGTTCAGTCTCATGCAAAGTAGTACAATTTCCTTCAGTAATCTTAATATCCACTTGCAGCGTGCTGCCTAATTATTTATACATTCAACAACAGTCATATTGTCGGACCAAAACACCATAGAGCGATCTCTGAACTCATCCGGCCATGCCATCAGAGCCACCAAAATGGGGAACAACTCGAGGAACCCAATGTTACCTGTGAGACCGCTGGTGTGCCACCACGTCGGCCATGTTTGCGCCGACCATCGATTACCAAAGATGGCGCCAAATCCCACGCTCCCCGCCAAGTCGGTCCACAAACCCAGCTCGTCCGAAGACGCTGGTGGCTTGTTCCACACCACTCGACCGTTGAAATCCGCCAGAAATGCCAACCATATGTGCATGTCCTGGCGAACCTCTGCAGACAGTCTCTTGCGGTGGTGCCCTTCCTTGAGACCAACCATAGCTTGTGCGATGGAGCGGGAAAAGGGGCGGGCCATTGGTATCACTCTTAGGGCAAAGTTAAGCTGACCCACTGTTTGTTGTAACTGATGGAGGGTAACTTTCTCCTTGCTAATGCACAGTTCCAGGGAAGCCCTGAATTTTGCTACTTTCCCTACTGGCAAATGGAAACATCCCTCCACAGAATCGAGCTCAATTCCCAGAAACTCGAGTGTAGTAGATGGTCCAACCGTCTTACCTGGTGCCAATGGCACCCCGAATCCCTTCATGAGGGTGCAAAACTCCTGTAACGCCTGCGCACATTTTGTGTCGCCGGCTGCCCCCAAGAACAAAAAATCATCCAAGTAATGCATAACATGGCTATGGCCAGTGGCTTTGGTGAATGCCCATTCCAAAAAACAGCTGAATTTCTCAAAATATGCACAAGAAATGGAGCAACCCATTGGCATACATCTATCCATGTAGTAACATCCCTGGAACACAAAGCCTAACAGACGCTGATCCCGTGGGTGTACCGGGAGCAACCGGAACGCCGACTCGATATCTGACTTCGCCATCAGCGCTCCGGGCCCCAGGCGATTCAACATGGTGACGGCATCGTCGAAGGATGCGTACCGCACCGAACAAACTCCCGGGTCAATCGCCTCGTTCACCAAGAGACCCCTCGGAGCTGACAAGTTATGGATCAGCCTAAATTCCCCCGGGTCCTTCTTGGGAACCACTCCTAACGGGGAACAGATGAAATTAGTTACTGGCGGGTGCCTATATGGGCCAGCAACCCGGCCAAGGGCAACCTCTTTTGCAATCTTCCTCTCCACCACAGCTGGATTATGCTGAGCCGACAGTTGGTTTCTACACAGTGGCTCCCCAAGAAAATCCCCCGCCGGGATGTGGAAACCATATAAGAAGCCATTCCTCAACACTCCAGCGGAGACATGATCAGGGTATTCGTTTAGCCAGGGGATCATTGCCATGATATCAACGGAGGTAGGTAGCGGTACACAATGGTCCCCTTCAGTCCTGTTTGGCCCCTCCTCTACCCCCGTCCCACTATTCCTGGATCTGCACGAACTCTCGGGGTGTGAGGAATTTCCGCAACCTGCACACGCATGTCTGAACCTACATGTCCCTTGTGGCCTGGTGCAATTGCCCCTGTTAAAATTCCAACAGACCCCTCTCTTACCCCCATTCCCACCATTCCTTTGTTGGTGGCCGCCAGCGGGGCCCCCTCGAAAGGGCGCCGCGGGCTGTTGGCGGGAAGGCCCCGACCCATTCCCGCCTAGCGAGGACGACTTCGTCGCGCCCGGCAGGAGCTGCTTCTGCCAAGAAATCGAGTCGAGACAATCCCACGTCAGAGATGAATCGTACTCCTTGGCCTTACGAAACTTCATATCGTAACCCATCCACTCATTGCCCTCATACGTTTCATAAAAATCCATTATTCGTGCCTGATAGCAGGACAATTCGGGCAAAACCTTGGGCTTACGTTCCCCAATTATTGCAGTAAACATCGCAAAGGCCTTGGCCCAATTTGTGATTGTCTCATCAACCCTGAATCCCGCCATTTTTTCACGCCATACACTCGGGTGCCACAAATCCTTCTGTGTCTTAGCATACTCCATCTCACGATGGTCAGTCAGCAGAGAAAACATATTCACATACTTATCAGCCCATATCAATTCTTTCGTGGCCAACGGTATATGTTGGACCACCTTCTCCCGTCTTGAGGGCAAAGACCCCTCCCTCGCCATTGGCAATGCCTGCTTACCCGGCTCCATTGCTGTTCCCGCTGTTTTTCCCACGCCAGCTGCCGGTCCTTCCAAGGTCACCTGTGGGGGGACAAGAGGGAGATTCGCCTTTGCGGCATCTCGCGACTGCCGCAACTGCTGCATTAGTAATTTGGCCTCTTCGGCCGTGTCTCCAGGTGCCGTAGCACCCCCTGTTTTTCTGCCGAGCCATGCGGCCAACTGGGTGGCTAATTCCGGAGGCATGTCCTCCTCGCTGGCGGGCGTAACAACAACCGGAATCGGTTGACCCGCGTCCGGGATCGGTACCGGGGCCTCGACTGGAATGGCTGGGCTTGCCGGGGGTACCTCGGGAACTGGGACCTCCTCCCCTGCCGCCCTATTCCTGACCCTTTTTCCCCTCCCTGCGGGGACAACTCCCGGCAATGCCGGGCCTATTACCTTCTTCGGTTTACCTGTATTGTTCATCGCAGCCATCTGTTTCTTCATGCTCGCCATATCTTTTATCAGCATGCGAAGCATCTGGTCAGTCCCAGACTTCCTTCCCGCCTTCTTGCCAGGCATTGTTATCGGATATTCGCTCCCCGTTGATAAACACGGTCCTGGATCCTTAGGCTCGAAGTCGCTGAAAGAGAAACACAAGAATTACAAGTTCTCAAAATTGCTCCTTGTTCCATCGAGGGCTCACGTGCAACGAGTGGGTGCAGCTTCCAAGCACAGGAACAAGAGGATGCTTCTTCGTATTCCTGCTCTCTTTATTCCTCTTCTGGAGGGCGTGAACCCTCCGCTGGTACGCCTACTGGGCGTGGCCATCGGTGTAGGTGTCTAGGACAACCCCTCTTGGGCGGGAGAAGGCGCGCCCCGGCTACGCCGCTTCGGGCATACCAGCCGTGACACGCCCCCCCGCCCAAAATGGTTTCCCGGGAGGATCGGGGCCCCCAACCATACGTTCAGGGGGACCGATTGGTCGCCCCTTTCCAATATCAACATTTGAAAGATAGAGGATTCGTATTTTGTGAAATAGTGAGGGTTCAGTAGTGAAATTGAGTGCTTGTACATAGGATCTTCGCTGTGTTTCTAAAATGGTATTCAAAAAACGATTTTGGGGGCAAATCAATGGTATTTTCATTTGGCCCTTATTTATGATTGCCTTGTGCTGCCGGTGCACCACTTTAAACATGGGAAATAAGTGACGCTTTGGTGGCGCAAGGCCTTCATAAATAAGGCCCTGAGTTTGTTAGCTGTTGGTTTGTTTTTTGCTTTTTGATAATGCTTGCTATGAACATTTGCAAGATAGAGGATTTGTACTTTGGGAAACAGTGAGGGTTCAGTAGTGAAACTGAGTGCTTGTAAATAGCATCTTCGCTGTGTTTCTAAAATGTTATTCAAAAAACGATTTTGGGGGCAAATCAATGGTATTTTCATTTGGCCCTTTTTTATGATTGCCTTGTGCTGCCGGTGCATCACTTTAAACATGGGAAATAAGTGACGCTCTGATGGCGCAAGGCCTTCATAAATAAGGCCCTGAGTTTGTTTGCTGTTGGTTTGTTTTTTGCTTTTTGATAATGCTTGCTATGAACATTTGCAAGATAGAGGATTTGTATTTTGGGAAACAGTGAGGTTTTAAAAGTGATATTGAGTGGGTGTACATAGGTTCTGCGCAGTGTTTCTTAAATGTTATTCAAAAAAATGATTTTGGGGCAAATCAATGGTATTTACATTTGGCCCTTATTTATGATTGCCTTGTGGCACCGGTGCGTCTCTTTTAACATGGGACGCACTGGTGGCGCAAGGCCTTCATAAATAAGGCCCTGAGTTGCTGTGGTATAAACTTTAATATGTTGCAAATTAGTGTTTATATGGTTTGCTTTTTGTCATTACTTTGTTGTTTGCTAATAGTGGTCTTTAATGTGTTATTTTTTTCAGAACCACAGATTGAAATCAACATTTTAAAAGCAAACAAAAATGCCGTCAAGGCAAAGGAGTAGAAAAAATACCATACGTAAAAGAACAAAATCATCAAAGGAATTAAAGGAATCCTTTACAACAAGTACTTCAAAAAACACCAGAAAAGCTCCTGGTAAGACAATTAAGTCTTTTCTTCGCAATTTATGTAGATCAAAAAGAAATGTTAATGGTAATGTGAAGATCCAGAAGCAGAGAGCAAATCTAAAAAGGAAGGAGAGGCCCTCAAAAAATGTCTCTATTGGAGCAGGAGAGAAGAGTATGGATAGCAATAGAAGGTTAAATCAATTTAGGGTCATTCGTGGACGAATGTTTCGCAATAGGGTAGTTTTAAATTTGCTAAAAAATGAAAAGAAAGGTAAACAGAGAGCTGCTTTTTACAAGAAAAAGAAAAGTGTAGAGAAGATTGTTGATCAGGCTTTTGAAGTTAAGAAAAAAATATTTATTTTAGTAATCAATAGAATTAGGATACTTAATAAGGCAATTGATGTTTTCAAATCGAACAGTAGATGGAAAAGAATTATTAATCGGACTAATTTTTGTGAAGTATTTTCTGGAGAATGGATGCATAGTTCAAGTTCTGAGCCATTTTTTAATGAGGAGAGTTACTTTCAGGAAAATGATTTGGTGCATGCAGTTGACACCAGTGGTCGAGCATATGAGGTGAAAGATGGTTGTGTGATGGAAAAAGAGAAACTTATGTCCAGAGATGCAGAAGAGGTGTTAAGTGATGAAGTTTTAGGGAGACGTACTAAGAAATCCCCCCATCCCAAGATCTATGTGACAAGATCTCGGATTACTTCGACGAAAAAATCGCCTCCATCCAAAGGAATTTTCCCCCTCCTCAAACCCCCCAAGGGCCCTCTAGCCCTGACCAATCCGTTTCTCCAGTTGGTAGTCTCAAAAATTTCACCCCTGTCACTCTGGCCCAAACCAGAGAAGCTATTTTATCCTGCAAATCTGGTTCCCCCTCCGACCCCTGCCCCCCCAAGATTCTCCATCAAATCATAGATGTGGTGAACCCTACCATCAATGACATAATTAACTCGTCACTCAGCTCCGGATCTGTCCCTCGCATATGGAAAAAGGGTGTTGTCAAACCACTCATAAAGAAGGCTAACAAATCCCCAGTGGACTTGACCAATCTCCGCCCAATCACCCTTCTCCCTGCCTTGGGAAAAATAACCGAACAGTTAGTTTATAAAGAACTCAAAATCTACCTGGAAACCCACAATATACTTTACCCTCAACAGTCCGGCTTCCGGCCTAAACACTCAACTGAAACAGCTCTGATTGAACTGACTGACACAATCAAAACGCTGCAAGATCAGAGGAAGAAAGCCATTCTGATACTTCTCGACCTCACGGCAGCGTTCAACACCATATCCCACTCTATCTTGATTAATAGACTGATGGACATAGGAATCTCCGACACAGCCCTATCATGGATAAGATCTTTCCTCAGCGACAGGTCCCAAACTGTCGCCCTTGGCCCTTTTCAATCTAAGGAGAAAAAGGTCTCCTCTGGTGTACCCCAAGGGTCCATCCTGAGTCCTCTCCTTTTTAATATTTACCTCATCTCACTCCTTGCCTTGATTGAATCATTCGGCATACCCGTCACCTCGTATGCCGATGATACTCAGTTGATCGTACCCCTAGAGGGCAACTCTAACAAAGCTGAGCTCAATCTCAAAAACTGCTTAACTGCGGTCTTCCAATGGATGGACACTAACCACCTCCGATGTAATTCTAGCAAAACAGAGATCCTCCCCATCGGTAAAAACACCTCCTTCTGCCCAGCCCTCTGGTGGCCGGATAACTCTGTTGCCCCTCCCCAAACTGTCACTACAGCTAGAAACCTCGGTGTACTGTTTGACTCTGATCTATCATTTCACCAGCACGCCAGAACTGTTGCCGGCAGATGCTTCGGTATAATTAAATCTCTTAGAAAGTTTTTCGACTTTCTCCCTCTTGAGGCCAGAAAAACTGTAACAGTAGCCCTTATAATCTGGCGCGTGGACTACTGTAACGGCCTCCTGGCTGGGACAAAAAAGTCCACTCTGTCCAAACTCCAAAGCGTCCTTCACACGGCTGCCCGCCTGGTCCTAAAATTACCCCGCAAATCCTCAATCTCTGCAGCTCTTAATACCCTGCATTGGCTACCCCTTCATAAAAGAATACTTTTCAAAATACTTACCGTTGCCTTTCGGGCTTTTAACAAAACTGATCCTAAATACTTAACCAGACGCTTCCCACACTACAACCCGAGTCGCTCTCTTCGTTCTGCCCAAGACAATCTCATGTTCTCCGCCAGGTATAACTTGAAGTCAAAAGGGGGAAAAACTTTAAGCTCACTGGCCATCAAAGCCTGGAACAGCATGCCTAAACACCTGAGAAAACAGACCCTAGAGAAGCCTTTCAGGAAACTTCTTAAAACTTGGATTTTTAACCTCCCCGACGACTGGACCAGAGCCGCCATCTAGCCTCACTTGACCGGGCATTCAGGATATTTAGCGCCATGATGCTCCCTCCGGAGCGAACGCTGCGCTTTAGAAATACCCCCTCAAATATCAAATATCAAAAAGGGTCCAGTGTACACATGGAAGTGCAGTAGTATTTGTAGTGTGCGACAGGATTCAATCGATTTGCTTCGAAATTTCTTACGTACATATAGTAAGAAAAGTCTAAAACAAAAAATGAAGATTTTGCAAGAGTTAGATCCTTGCAGAGTGAGAGAAAACACAGGTTTGCATGGGCATTCACTGGCTTGTCTTTCTAGAAAAGTATGTCAGAGTGTTTTTCATCATTTTAGGATGTTAGCAGTGCATCATAATAAGGTGAGGAAATTAGTGAGAAGGTTGTATTATGCAAAAAGTCCAGCACTTAAGCTTAAACAGTTAAACTGTGCTCTTTTGCATGGATCTGAAGTAGATGTGAAGACTATTTGTGAAGAAATTGAGTTTTGTTATTTTGGGAACAACGAGGACAGTGTAGAAATGGATATAGTAATGGATGGTAATGTGGAAGACAATGTACAGATTTCAAGTACAGAAAAATTTGACGATGAAAATTACCAAGTTTAAGGTGAAATCAAGTGAAAGGCCTAATTTAACTTGTGTGTGTTGTTGATGGACTCATTATAAGATTCAGATTAGGTTAGTTGATTTATATGCAAAATGTGAATTGGAAAATAATAGTGAATGGAAGGATTTTGTAAGTTATTTGTTGGTGGAGAATTCTTTTGATTTGAGTTTTGATGAGCGTATTTGTAATTATTGTTTGAAAAAATTAAATGAAAATAGAATGCCTGCTAGAGCTGCTCATAATAATCTTCAGTTGATAGATATTCCTTCTGAATTGATGGATTTAAATATTTATGAATCAATTTTGATTCAATGTGTCCATCCTTTTCAAGCTATTGTTCGCATGGAGCCTAAGATAGGGAAATTACCTCCTACAGATTTACAAAGAGGATTAAAGGGAAGAGTTGTTTATTTGCCTCTAGATGTCAAGAAAAATATTGATACAATTGGTGTAGAAAGAGTAGAAGAGGATCCTCTGGTTATTCTAGTTAATGGGGTTCCGACAAAGAGTAAGAAAAAATGGCAAGATTTAGTGGATGTTAGGAAAGTCAAAAAGGCAACGTTGTATTTGGTCAAAAACAATGAGTACTATAAAGATGTAAGTGTTGGAGCAGAGGAAACAGCTACAGAAGAAGACAGTGATTGTTCAGTTGGGCAAATTGAAAAAGTTGATGTGTCTAGAAGTGAAGAAATATATGAACATTATACTGTTCATCCTTTGCATTCCAAAGAAGTAATGGGGAATGCAATTGACTTGTTTCACATGAAAGCAGCAAAAGGAAGTCCTATTAGTGTATGGGAAGAAAGTTTGGAAGCTCATTGTTTTCCACAGTTATTTCCAACAGGTCGAAGTGGACGATATGACGATCGACCAGTTCAAAGTCCTGCAGCTGAATACCGGACTTTAAGATTATATGCTGAAGATCCAAGGTTTTGTCAATGCATTCCGTATTTGTTTCATCTACTGTATGAAAGTGATTTGTCTGGTCTTTCTTATGCAGTTAATCATATATTGAAAAGTGGAGCTCATCTGCAAAATGTTTCAGCAAGGGACTTTATGGAGAAAGTCAATCTGCAAGGCAGTATTTTGGAATCTCAGCTAATCAATCTCATGGCACGTCAGCGTGGAACAAACGAGTATTGGTTCCGTCGTCATGGGGAATTGAATTGTATGCTAAGAAACTTAGGAACTCCTACATGGTTCCTCACTCTTAGCTGTGCTGAGTATGCATGGGACGACTTACTTCAATTTCTACGAGATGCAAATGGAAACATACAAAATATAGAATTGAAAACACCTGGAGAACTGTGTTCTTTGTATCCAGTGAATGTTTGCAGATATTTTAATCATAGATTTGAAGCTATGATGTCTTCTATTACCAACAAAATAAATCCTCCCCTTGGAGAGGTTTTGGATTTCTTTCGGAGGAAGGAATATCAAGCGAGAGGTGTTCCTCATATACATATGTTGTTATGGATTAAAGATGCACCCAAATTTGGATCAGATTCGGATGAAACAGTGATGAGTTTCATTGAAGAGTATTCAACATGTGCTGTTCCGAAAACTACTGAAGAAAACAGTTTAAGGCAACAAGTTTTACATTTTCAATCTCATCGTTGTGGAAAGTACTGTCGTCGAAAATTCAAAAACAAGGAAAAGTACTATACAAAATGTCGTTTTGCGTTTCCACGACCAGTGATTTCTAAGGGAAGAGTAAATAATTTGATGTCATCTCTACGACATACTGTGACGAGGAAATCACCCAAAAATACATATAATTTAAAAAGAAACGAAGAGTCCAAGTACATTAACGACTACAACCCAGTGATTTTGTCCATGTGGAATGCTAACATGGATATTCAGTTCGTTGCTGACAACTCTATTGCTGTGGCTCGATATGTGACAACTTACATCACAAAAAAAGAAAAGACAGAACTGAAGGAAATGTGGAAGGATATTTCACATGAAAAGAGTCTAAGCAAGAAATTATATAGTTTCAGTCTGAAGATGTTGTCGCATCGAGAAATTGGAGCATATGAATGTTCTGATCGGTTATCATCAGCAAGTCTCTATGCCAAATCAAGAACAATCATTTGGGTGAGTCTAGGTCTTGCTGCAACACGAAACCGAGTTTTGAAATCTGTACAAGAAATTGAATATTTGGCGGAGAAAGAACCAAACAGTACAGATATTTTGAAGACAAATATGTTGGATACATACTATCCAAATAGAAGTACTCACCTTGAGAACACTTGTTTGTATGAAGTTCTGAAAAACTACAGTTATAAGAGGAACATCACAGAAGATATCAATAATGGAAAATATGCTGTCATTGGGTATGAAGGATGTCTAGTGAAGCAGAGAAAAGGCCATTTGATTAATCATCGAAAATTGAGTTGCGAAGCTCCAGACAAAAGAGAATTTTACTATTTAGCTCTTTTGCAACTCTTTAAGCCATGGTGTACAGAAGAGGAACTTCTTGGAGATTTTCTCTGTTATGAAGACTCTTTTAATGCAACTAAGGATACCATAGAATGTCCTGTTTTTCCAAATTATCTGCAAATGTTGAACGAAGAAATAGAGCAAGAAACCACAATTGCTGAAGAGATTGCTAGAGACAGTTCTCAAGACAGTCAGAGTTCTACTTCATTGAGTCAGGATCCATTAGGAGGACCAATTATCCAAAATGAAGCTGCAACTGCCATGGATGAGGTGGAAAGAGCTATGGAACAAGCTCAAGAGGATGGAGTTAACTTAGAAGATTTGGTAAAGCAACTAAACGTTGAGCAGAAAAAGATATATGACGAAGTTACAGAACAAATTGAACATGGATTCAGACATGAGAAAAAAGTGTGCTCATGTACATCATTTAAGCCTGTTTGACTGTACGTAAGTGGAGAAGCGGGAACAGAAAACAGTTTTCTGATTAAAGCCATTGCAACTTATTTGCAGAAAAGGACTGAATCACCGCTGTCTTGTGTTGTAACCGCTCCAACTGGACTGGCAGCACATAGCATTACAGAGATTACTCTACATCGTTTACTGATGCTGCCAGTTGAGCATGATAATAAATTGCCTTACAACAAGTTATCTGGAGATGCGTGTTCTGAAGTTTCCAGAGTCTTGAAGAAAATGAAACTTCTTATCATTGATGAAGTAAGCATGGTCTCAAATCTAATGCTTGCTTTTGTGCATTTGAGAATGCAAGAAATTCTTAGAACAGAGTATGATGTGCTATTTGGAGGAAAACACATTATTGTTTTTGGAGATCTACTGCAGTTGACTCCAGTAAAAGGACAACCAGTGTTTAAAATGCTTACGCATGAAGATACCAGGAAGTCCCTTGGAAGCATTGGAAACTTTAATATATGGTTACATTTTAAATATGCTGAACTGCTTCAAAATATGCGACAGGCAAAGGATGAAGATTATAAAAATATTCTACAAGATGTAAGAATCGGAAAAGTAAGTGAGCTTGGGAAAGTAGCTTTACATGCTCGATTAATTTCAAATTTGTATCTAAATGAAAACATTCTTCCAGACAATATTTTTAAAAAAATGACTGAGAAGAAATCTGGGATATGTTTGATGCCAACTCTGCAAGAATGTTCCATCTTCAACAACAAAATGTTAAAGTTAGAAAATGAAGAGATTGTGAAACTGGAAGCAATAGATAAAATAGAGCATATGGGTGCAACAATTGTTTTGTCAGAAAATTTGAAAACAAAATTGGAATCATTAGAGAAAAGTATTTCTAAAACAGCTGGTTTTGAAAAGACTCTGAATGTGTGTTTAAATTGTCGTATCATTTTGGGAAGGAATTTAAATGTTGAAAGAGGTCTGGTAAATGGAGCAATGGGTTATGTTGTTGATTTCGTGAATTATAGAAATAGAGATGGAATTGAATTTTTTAAAATACAATTTGGTGGCATTGAGCAAGTACAACAAATCAGTTGTTGTTCTGCTAGATTTTTGCTTGTAAAAGACTTATATGTTCGCCGAAAACAGTTTCCTGTTTGTTTGGCATATGCGGTGACAATTCATAAATCTCAAGGTTTAAGTGTAGATAGTGCTTTGGTGAACATTGGAAGATCTGTGTTTAAAGAGGGTATGGCATATGTGGCATTATCACGAGTCAGAACTTTATCAGGATTGTACTTGATTGAGCGTGATGAGACAAAGATTTGTGCAGATCTAGATTGTGTTAAAGAATACAATAGGTTAAGAAGAGAGTATGCTCCACATTTGCCTCAATATCCTCTGTTTGAAAAACGTGTGGTAGGCCGAAAAAGAAGAAATGAGATTAATTGCAGAGAGGTAGTAGCAAAAAGACAAAAAGTAGATGAAACTGTAATTCAAAACAGAAAGAAAAAGGATTCTGATGAAAATGTTGTTGGATTTCAGTTTGAAAACAGTTCGGGTGTCAACTGCTATGCTAATGTAGTGGTTAATGTTGTTTTTTTTCTTGAAACTTTACCAGAACAGATTGTTGAAAATCGAGATCAAAGATTGTGTGGTTTATTGAATTCTGTGTTTGAGAAATGTAGCAGTGATAGAGCAAAAATAGAAAGTGTAACAGAAATTCGAAATATTTTAGATATGTGTTCTGGTCAAGATAAATTTTCACAGAACATTCAGCAGGATTGTCAGGAATTTTTAATGTATATGTTTGGTGTTTTGGAAGATGAAGGTGTAGATGTAGATAATCTTTTTAGCCTTTCTTATCAATGGCAGCATGACTGCCACAACTGTAGTTCATCAAGTACTACTAGAATAGACACTGAAAGATTTATATATTTGACTTTACCAGACTGTAAATCAGTGTCATTTAAAAAATCTAATTAAAGCAGCAGATCATAATATGGTGTGTACCCAATGTAAGTGTCCAATGCTATCCACATTATTTATACAAAGTTATGGTCAGTATATCATTTTAGTTTTCCAACGATGTAGACCTGATGGAACTAAATTGACAACTTCTATCAAAAATTTTGTGGTTTCTCAGTTATCAATTTCAGGAAGAACCTTTACAACTGTAGCTATTATTTATCATGATGGTTCTTCGACAACATCAGGACATTATACATGCTACTTAAAATGTCAAAAAGGTTGGAGTTACTGCAATGATTCTCATTTGACTTATAAACGTTTGCCTTATGACTTTAAAAATTCTTAACTAGTGTTTTTAAAACGAAAGTTTTAGTAAAGGTAATTGGCCTTTGAAGACGGGAGTAGTTAATAAAAGTTAGTTAGTTAGTTAGTCTAATGTTTAACATTATTTATCTCATATAGGTACTGTAAGTGGATCTCATAGTAAAAAATACTCATATATCTGACACGATTTGGCCGTAAGGAAAGTGTAAGGTATGATGTTCTTAGATCTTTTTTCATAGGAAGTCGATGAAATGGAAGTTATAGAGAACAGCAGACTTTTTTTCCACCAAAAGGACCTTCACTATCTTCTATTTGGCCTCAAGGAAAAGTAAGTGAATCAAAGATTAGTGTACATATATGAGTTGTAAGTTTTTATGTTTTTTTTTAAACACAATCTTTTAGATTGTGTTTTTTTTCCCGCTGTTATATGATGAAGAGTTTGGACTCACTAATTTAAGTGAAATTCAATATATTCTGAGAACAGCAAAAATAAACAATGTAACATATTGTATAAGTCATTCTATAGTTTGCATTGTGCAATTTATATTGCATTCCCATTGTCTCACACTCTTTTTCCTTTTCCCACCCTTATTTAGCTCTCTTTACTCACTTACACTGCCTTTTTTCACTTTGTTTCATCGCTGTTCCTTTACTCCACTTCATTCACAACTCCTCAATCCAATTTCAACTGTCTGCATTTCCTCTCTCCCTTCCACCACTTTTCATCTTTCTCACATTCTCTCAGTACCACTGCTTTAGTTCTCTTCCCCTCTCTTTCCTTCTTTTGCTCCTTTACTCTTTTTCCTTTCTCACTCATTGTACTGCAGTTCACTTAGTCCTTCCCTTTGTCTTTGTGTGTACTTACTCTCTCACTCCTTTTTCCTCTATCGTTCTATATTAACCTCATTCCTTTCATCCCTTCACTCTGTGACTCCCCTTCACTCACTCTCAGTCATCTTCCATTCCTCTTTCTTAATAATAGTTCCTCATTTAGACTCCTCTCCTTTTCACTCATTTTCCTTTTACTTTCTTCTCTTTCCTGATTTCGTTTTGGTATCTCGCATTCTTTTAGTATCTTACTTATCTTCAGTAATTTGTTCTCTTTCTATTTCTTTTCCCTCTTTTTTCTCTTTCTACATTACTTTATTTCTGTTTTTGTATCCTTCACTATTGCTTTATTTCTTAGTACACTTTTTTGATTTTTTACCTCTTGACCTGTGTCTTCTATTTTAATATATATATTTTACTAATTATAACTTGTTGTTTTTTGTCTTTCACAGATACAAAGTGTAGTTTAAAGATGCAAGTAAGTTTTCATTAATTATATGGTAAGTGTGACTACAAAATGTAGTTTATCATCACCCTTTGCTTTAACCTCACTACTTTTCTCTCGACCTACCTCACCCCTGTTTTCTTACTCTGCTTCCCTCACTTATTCTTATCCTCCATATTTACTTCTCTTTTCCTTACTTTCCTACCACATTCAACTTCTTTCAGTGCCCCTGCTCACCCACACTCCCTCTCTTTCCTTTTTTTTCTGCTTCACTTAGTCCCTTTTTGACGCTCCTTCCTTTACTCTCTCTGTTCTTTCTCTCTGTCACTTCTCATGTCTTACCCTTATTCACTTTTATCCACCCTCTTTCAATCCTCTTTACTTACACTCACTGCTATTTTCTTTCCCTCCGTCACCACTGTTCCTTTTATCTGGTTCCGTCACTACCTTTCATTCCTCATCCTTTACTCTCCTTCTTTTTACTCTCATCACCCATTCACATTCTCCCAGAACATCTGCTTTAGTTTTCTTCCGCTTTCTTCTCTTCTTTTGCACCCTTATTCATTTTCCTTTTCTCAGTTACTTCCTCTTATACCTTTTCTCTGTTTTACTATCTATTACACAGTCCCTCTGTGTTTCTCCCTCTAGCTCTCTTTCTCTTTACACCACTCTCTTTGTCCCCATTCCTCATGCTCACTCCTTCATTCTTTTTTGTTCTTTTTTTTTGTTGGTTCGCTGACGGGACGCGCCCCGGTACGCGCACCGGGGCGCTCACCGGTACGCGCACCGGGAGCGCTCCAGAGTGAAATATAAAAAAAAGAATATACTTTAAAAAAAAAATATTATATTAATATACAATATAGGATTCATTTTTAGAAAAACATACCTTTTTAAGCTATAGATATTTGCGAAAAAATAACCTTAGAAATTCACTTAAAAACACATAGGTATGAGGCCCTATAAAAAGTTAGGAATTAGCAGTTAAAAAACCTATGAAATTCACTGAAAAAAACATAGGTTTCACACCAGTTATAGTTAGGAATTAGCATTTAAAAAACCTATGAAATTCACTGAAAAAACCATAGGTTTCATAAAGTTATAGTTAGGAATTAGCATTTAAAAAACCTATTAAATTCACTGAAAAAACCATAGGTTTCACACCAGTTATAGTTAGCTGGAAATTTTACTGACATAAAACCAATGAAATTCCGACGTTATAGTTAGTTGGACTCACTATAACTTGCGCGTGTAATGCACTGCTTATGACATTACATATTACATCACTCATGACATGGTCAGTGACATCACTCATGACATCACTGATGACACCATCCTTGTGACAGAGTGACAGACCTCCTTTCAGTGTAATGTAACCCTTGAAACACATATTCAAAAATAGAAACTAACATTTTCAAAAAAATGAACATACCCATACCAGTTACAACAACCAATTCAGTAATTCCACCATCTATATACACATCCACTCATTCACCAACAGTTCTATATAGTCACTCATACATATACTCACTCATCATATGTAGTGATACACATATACATCCTGTTACATGCCGACAGTCATCCAAAAGTTACTCAAACACATACTCACACATGCAAATAAACAATAGAACATCCATTTATTTGCATATACAGCAATACACACACTACCACTTTACTTCTAAGAATACTTACACATACTTACTCTCTTAAACAATCACTTATATAAAAACATACTTATTTAAACAGGAACTCTTATAATCTCTCACTCTCACATATACTCACTTATATACATCAATACTCACATATACTAGATTAAAACATATGTAGTTACTAATAAAAACACTAGTCAGACAGTCATTCACTCACTAACACACACATATACACACTCATCCACCCATACAGTCCGGCACATATGCTGTCTTTAAAACACATACAAACAGTGAGTCAGTCATTGATGCATCTATGTGCTAAGTAACAACCCCACCAAATCAAACAGTCAATTATAAAGATACAAAAAAAACATCTAATAACCCATATACACACACATGTAGCTACTCACCAACCCATGCAGCCACTTATACACAAAGTGAAACACTGATACACTCATGACATGGTCAGTGACATCACTCATGACATCACTGATGACACCATCCTTGTGACAGAGTGACAGACCTCCTTTCAGTGTAAAGTAACCCTTGAAACACATATTCAAAAATAGAAACTAACATTTACAAAAAAGTGGAGATACCTATACCAGTTACAACAACGAATTCAGTAATTCCACCATTTATATACACATCCACTCATTCACCAACAGTTCTATATAGTCATTCATACATATACTCACTTATCATATGTAGTGAGACACCTTTACATCCGTTAACACACCTACAGTCTTCCAAAAGTTGCTCACACACATACTCACACATGCAAATAAACTAATGAACATCCATCTTTTTGCATATACAGCTATACACACACTACCACCTTACTTCTAAGGAAACTTACACATACTTACTCTCTTAAACAGTCACTTATAGAAACAGATACTTATTAAAACAAGAACTCTTTCAATCTCTCACTCTCACATATACTCACTTATATACATCAATACTCACATATACTAGAGTAAAACATATGTAGTTACTGATAAAGACACCAGTGAGACAGTCATTCACTTACTAACACATACATATACACACTCATTCTCCCATACAGTCCGGCACATATGCTGTCTTTAAATCACATACAAACAGTGAGTCAGTCATTGATGCATCTATGTGCTAAGTAACACCCCCACCAAATCAAACAGACAATTATAAAGATACTAAAAAAACATCTAATAACCCATATACACACACATGAAGCTACTCACCAACCCATGCAGCTACTTATACACAAAGTGAAACACTGATACAAACATTTAAATATTTAAACAATACTCGCTAATATATGTATTCACTATGATACACTTAATAAGTCAGTTAACCAATCAATTTTTTTTTAAAAAACATCCATTAAGACACTTATTGAAACATTTATTCTTCCATCGACCTTTACATATACATATATAAAACATGTTTATTTTTCAGAAAGACACACATTCACTGGATGGTGTCATCAGTGATGTCATGAGTGATGTTACTGACCATGTCATGAGTGATGTATTATGTGATGTCATCAGCAGTGCATTACACGCCCAAGTTATGGTGAGTCCAACTAACTATAACGTGGGAATTCCATTGGTTTTATGTCAGTAAAATTTCCAGCTAACTATAACTGGTGTGAAACCTATGGGTTTTTCAGTGAATATATATATATATATATATATATATATATATATATATATATATATATATATATATATATATATATATATATATATATATTCACTGAAAAAACCATAGGTTATAGACCATATATAGTTAGGGATTAGCATTTACAAAACCTTGAAAATTCACTGAAAAAACCATAGGTTATAGACCATACATAGTTAGGGATTAGCATTTACAAAACCTTATTTTACTCGCACAAAACCATTGAAATTCGCATATATAGTTAGTTGCACTAACTATATATCGCGCACCCGCAATCCACTGCTGATCATGTCACATATTACATCATTCATGACATGGTCAGTGACATCACTGATGACATCACTGATGACATCTCAAATGACATCACTGCTGACATCACTGATGACATCTCAAATGACATCACTGATGATATCACTGATGACATCTCAAATGACATCACTGATGACATCACTGATGACATCTCATTTGACATTACTGATCACATCATTGATGACATCATTCATGTGATAATACGATGAACCTCTTCAGACTCTAATATAACCTTAGATACACTCAGTGTAAACAGACACTCACAGACTGTCACTCATCCATGGAGTTACTCACACACCTAGTCAGTCATGCAAAGAATCAATCACACCTCCATTTCCTCAACTTGCAGTTATTCACACCTTACTTATTCAAACATATACTAACACATATTTACTCTCTTATACAATCCCTGATACAAGTTCACAATGATCCATACAGCCACTCACACATTCACTGGCTCTTATGCACAGATTTTTATATATGTCAACTCTCACATGTACTGTGTTTTACATATGTACTTACTTTGACATGTAGCACTGAGATATCCATTCACTCACCAATACACTCATGCACACAGTCAACCGCCCATACAGCTGTTTCCACATTCACTTTTGAACCCATACATCTAGTGAATCAACTGCTCACACATCTATGCACAGAGTCATACACCTCCCAGCCACCCACACACACACACTCAGTCTCCCATACAAATACTTGAGCAACCAATCAATAACCCATATAGTTACTCATATAGCTACTGATCAACACATGCAGCAGTTTACAGAACAACAGACATAATGATGCACAAATTAAGACAGTTTAGTCACTAACCCATGCACTCAGTGAGACTCATTTAATCACTCACTCATAGAGTCAGTCATGCACCTACTAAATCCTTCATCCAGACACTTATACATCCACTCATTCTTCAATATGTAAGACATATTTTAACTTTACAGAAACATACAGTCACTGGATGTTGTCATCAGTGATGTCATCAGTGATGTCATTTGAGATGTCATCAGTGATGTCATCAGTGATGTCACTGACCATGTCATGAATGCTGTAATATGTGACTTGATCAGCAGTGGATTGCGGGTGCGCGATATATAGTTAGTGCAACTAACTATATATGCGAATTTCAATGGTTTTGTGCGAGTAAAATAAGGTTTTGTAAATGCTAATCCCTAACTATATATGGTCTATAACCTATGGTTTTTTCAGTGAATTTTCAAGGTTTTGTAAATGCTAATCCCTAACTATATATGGTCTATAACCTATGGTTTTTTCAGTGAATTTCAATGGTTTATTAATAGCAAATATCAAAAGCTGTAAAATGTATTCTTATTCTAATTCAAAAGTATATTTTATATTTTTGTAATATATATATTTTGTTAAATTATTTTTTTTGTTTCGCTGCCGGTCCGCGAACCGGGCAGCTTCCCGTTAGCTTCATTTTGTTCCGCGATCCGGTCCGCGAACCGGTAAACGTTCCGTTAGCGCAACTACCGCGTTAGAAATCAACATTGTGACGCGTCGCGTAAGCGCGACCTATCACGTTACCGCCATTACATCAAAGGGACTCAAAGGCCTTGTAAATATGCCCCAAACAACCTATGAAACACTAGCAGTACATATCAAGAAACCTAATTGATTTCAAAAAACGTTTTTAAACCTTTTATGTAAAACAATTATATACCTACATTCATGGGGAACTAACTTAAAATGCCCTAATACACATGAAAACGTTTTTTTAAGGTCCTTGCACCTTTTTTTCAATCACTTTTAACTTGGATATGTAACTCAAACAATCAAAATCAAAATTTACCAAGCACACATGGAGGCTTATTTACAAGGACCTTGCACCACGGAGAAAGTGACTACAAATGACCAAACACACATGGGGACGTATTTACAAGGCCCTTAAACAAGGGGGAAGTGACTTCAAATGGCTAAGCACACATAGGGGTGTATTTACAAGGCCCTTGCACCACTTATGCATCACTTTTAACATGTACACTGTAGAGCAGCATGGGGCAATAACAACACAGATGCATCATGCATCTGTTCCGCAAAAGCGACGCATTGCAGGAGTCACATCGCAAGTAAATAAATTCTCATAATTTTTAAAAGCATTCCTTTTCCTTAAAAACGATTTTCTGATCATAATTTGAAAACACAGCACAGCTCCTATGTACAACCACACCTTGTCAGTACTAATACTTTACATTATCTGCAATAACAATTGGTAAAAGAATACAAAATCTTCTTTGAAAACATAATGCAAACACTTGACTCAAAACATCATTTTAAATGCACAGCTGGCTTTCTTATTTTCTCAAAAAAGCATACTAGTCTCTATCTAAAATAAAGAAACGATAACTCACTTTAACAAATGCTTTTTGAATTTCAAAACAGTCTCAGAAACACACCAATTTTTCTTTAGTAGAACAAAAGATATGCACTTCAGAGGCTGGAACCAACAAAGGCACTGAAATGCTGATATTCATCACACATATCTCTCATGTCAGCCAATCAAAACTCTTCCCTCACTATTTTCAAATCAACACCCTCCCCCCCTCTGCCCTTTCTGCCCTTTTTCCATAGCAACTACCGCCTGCCAGACCTCTCATGTTTACAAGTTCACACAACAATGTTTCAAATGAACTCTGAACTCACCTGCTAATCCACTGCAATCTTTCATAACATCATTTTTTATTAACCATTCAAATTACATCTTCCAAAGAACACATCCATGCACCCTAACTTTCTGTTTTCAGCAATGGAAATCCACCAATCACTGCTAATGAATCATTAGCACTCAAACTCCACAGTTTTTTTTCTTTACAAACTCCACTGTTTCAACTGCCATTTCATTCCCATACTTCATCTGACTGCAGCAGAACCTCCTCTCGCCATGTTTTCTGTCTGGATTCTAGGACATAGCTACATCCACTGGGCTCACAGGTATGCAGATAACAGAAATTTACACAACCTCAATTTACAAAATGTGGAAATCAAATGGATTGGCCAAAGAGGATTGAAATGTCACCAATTGATACCATTGGTGAAAACCTTTTTACATTTGCCAAACCCTGACCTCATAATAGTGCACTGTGGAGGAAATGATTTGGGCACTTTGACTGGGGTAGGTCTGGAAATGCTCTTAAAAGACACCTTTGAGCAATTGATGGCACTTTTTCCTCAAACTGCCTTGGTATATTCCAATATATGCCAAAGACAAAAATGGAGGTGGTCCAATCAATTTTGTTCACAAATTGAGAAATCGAGGAAGCATGTAAATAAGTCTGTTTCAGCTTACATGAGAGACCATGGAATGGGCTCCATCTACAACAATAACTTGCGTTATTACATGCAAGATATCTACAGAGGAGATGGTGTGCACTTCTCCGATGAGGGGAACAGAGTTTTCATACAAAATTTAAGACTGTGTATTGGTACCTACTTATAAGTACCTAGAACTTACACAGAACCCAAAAGCTCTTTTCAGAGCTACCTTAACTTTAATTACTCTTTTGAAATTTCGAATGTACCTTTTTTCACTAATTTTCACTTATGTTCGCTTCCCGGTTCGCTACCCGGTTCGCGTACCGGCAGCTAACAGCGCGAAAAATTCAATTTTTTTTCCGACATATATGAGCCTACTCAGCCACCCTCAGAAAACCTAGGGGGTCAGGATACGTCTACCGTGCCCCCTTCTACCCATTCTGAACATTATTTACCCTCAATCTTGTATCTCAATTCTACCGAAACACAAAATGGAGGACTCCCGTAACGCTGCAGGTTCGCGTACCTGGACACGCACTGACAAGCACTCGCTCAAAAAAGATGGGAAAGTAATTTACAGAAAAACCACTGGAGACACTTTCACCAATTATACATTAGATCATACTACATACCAATCCCTACCATTTTCACAAATTTGGTTGGAGTTCCATTTAGCCATTTAGCATGTAGACCTCTCTAAATTCCCTGAGGTAAATTACTTCACAAAACACATATGAAGTGTTGGAATTGACAACCAATTAAAATGTTACTTTCAATTTCTACTATTATATCATGACATTTGATTGGTTATGTGCCTGAATATATATAAAGAAAGAGAGAGAAACATAGCCATTTTGACTACTACTTCCTGAAGTGCATTTCAACTGAGAACTTAAACTTGTTTTTGAAAGGTAAGATGTTATTTTAAAAACTGAAGTATGTTGTGCACTTTAAGTTAATTAGGAAAACATTTTCTGATAGTTATATACTATCCCTCTGTAATAGTTATAGAATAAGATAGACTTCTCTGTTATAGTTATGGATGGAGTTAGGCTTGTCTTGTATAATTATGAATTTACTTAGGCTTTATCACATACACTTTTTTATATTTCTACTTCCAGTCTGATACCATACACTGCCCAAAGATAAAATCACTGTTTAAAAAACAAAACTACCTGTCTGTACTTAAACCCAACAGTGCCCTATCTGTACTGATATATTTTTTAAAATTCGTTTTACAGCACAAAAATGGAAGGAGAGAACAAAACTAACTTGGAAACTGTTGCAGGAAGCAACACAGATACAGAAATTGACTCTGAATTCTATGATGAATCACGGGACTTTGAACTTCTGCAATGTGTAGAATCAGTAGATTTCCTAATTGAAAATGAAAAAAATTCTGACAATGAATTATTAGAAGTTCTTTTTAATTTTGAAAACGAATCAGAAAAATAAATTTATATTTAATAATTCAAAAATAGTTTGAGACATTATTCATTTTTATATGTATTTTGTAAACTACTAGCAAATTGATTATAATGTAAAGTCAGACTTTAAATATACTGTGCAACTTTTTTGTGTTACATAGTAAGTTTGCTCATAGTTACTTCCTTTCTTCCACTATATTATCTCCAATGTGTATTTAACATCTCTTTATCATCTCCTGCCTCCATATTGTTTCGGCTTTCCAGACAGACTATGGTATGAATTCCATATACCACAATAACTTCTGAAACAACTTGCAAGATATCTACAAAGGAGACGGCGTTTATTTATTTTTAGACTCTGCATTGGTACCTACATGTTGCTACGTAAATAAAAATAAACAAAACGAACAATCAATAAACATACAATATTTAAAACGTCTATCATTCTTGTTTCCTTATAGTACGCTCCCCGGACCGCTTTCCGGTGCGCGTACCGGGCGCACCCCACGCAAAAAACCAATTTTTTCAAAAAAAAATTTTGCCCCGCGGGGCCCTTTTAAAGCCTCCACATCAAACCTAGGGGGTCAGGGAGGATCTACTATGCCCCCTTATGGTCATTTGCCCCTTCGTTTTGGCCTCCTCTTGTCTCTCGATCCTACCGAGAGACAAGATTGCGGCCGCTCCGGACTGTTTAGAATGTTGACAGACACCGGAGAGCCAATCAGCTTCGCTTCGCAAAGTTCCGTTACGCGAAAAGTACGCGAACCGGAGCGCTACCCGGGACGCTGTCACAGATATATCTGTTTTTTAAAACGTTAATTTCTCAAAATCCACTGGAGCACATATATTGAGACCCAGCAAAGGCACATCGGGCTACCAGTCCCTACAATTTTGCCAAGTTTCGTGCAAATCCATTCAGCCGTTCGAGCTAAAAGTGAGGCCAAACGCCCTAAGGAAAAATGAATGGGAAAAACGCGTTTTGGGACCCCCCTTTTTTCTCGGCCCCCCCTTGGTGAAACCCCCCCAAATTTTCAGGGGCTGCTCAGAAACAAAATGTGCCATTTTCCTGGAAATTTCAGCCGATTCCGTCCACAAACGCCAAAGTTATTAGACATAGAATTTTCAAAAGTCCCATAGAGAAAAAATCCTAACTATATATACCTACTGGCGACCGCCAGTAGGTAATATATATATATATATATATATATATATATATATATATATATATATATATATATATATATATATATATATATATATTCACTGAAAAAACCATAGGTTTCACACCAGTTATAGTTAGGAATTAGCATTTAAAAAACCTATTAAATTCACTGACAAAACCAGTTATAGTTAGCTGGAAATTTTACTGATATAAAACCAATGAAATTCCACGTTATAGTTAGTTGGACTCACTATAACTTGCGCGTGCAATGCACTGCTGATGACGTCACATATTACATCACTCATGACATGGTCAGTGACATCACTCATGACATCACTGATGACACCATCCAGTGAATATGTGTCTTTCTGAAAAATAAATATTAGTGAGTAATGTTTAAATATTTAAATATATATATTATTGTTTCACTTTGTGTATAAGTGGCTACATGTGTTGGTAAGTAGCTACATGCGTATGTATATGGGTTATTAGATGTTTCTCTTAGTATCAGTATGAGTGTCTATATGGTTTGGTGGGGGTATTACTTAGCACATAGATGCATGAGTGACTGACTCGCTGTTTGTATGTGTTTTGAAGACAGCATATGTGCAGGACTGTATGGATGGATGAGTGTGTATATGTGTTTGTTAGTGAGTGAATGACTGTCTCACTAGTGTCTTTATCAGTAACTACATATGTTTTAATCTAGTATATGTGAATATTGATGTATATAAGTGAGTATATGTGAGAGTAAGAGATTGTAAGAGTTCCTGTTTAAATAAGTATGTGTTTCTATAAGTGATTGTTTAAGAGAATAAATATGTGTAATTTTCAATACAAGTAAGGTGGAAGTGTGTGTATAACTCTATATTCAAATAAATGGATGTTCAATAGTTTATTTGCACGTGTGAGTATGTGTGTGAGTAACTTTTGGATGACTGTCGGTGTGTAACAGGATGTATAGGTGTATCACTTCATATGATGAGTGAGTATATGTATGAGTGACTATATAGAACTGTTGGTGAATGACTGGATGTGCATATAGATGGTGGAATTACTGAATTGCTTGTTGTAACTGATATGGGTATCTCCATTTTTTTTAAAATTTCAGTTTCTATTTTTGAATATGTGTTTCAAGGGTTACATTACAGTGAAAGGAGGTCTGTCACTATGTCACAAGGATGGTGTCATCAGTGATGTCATGAGTGATGTCACTGACCATGTCATGAGTGATGTAATATGTGACGTCATCAGCAGTGCATTGCACGCGCAAGTTATAGTGAGTCCAACTAACTATAACGTGGAATTTCATTGGTTTTATATCAGTAAAATTTCCAGCTAACTATAACTGGTTTTGTCAGTGAATTTAATAGGTTTTTTAAATGCTAATTCCTAACTATAACTGGTGTGAAACCTATGGTTTTTTCAGTGAATTTCAAAGGTTTTTTAAATGCTAATTCCTAACTATAACTGGTGTGAAACCTGTGGTTTTTTCAGTGAATTTCAAAGGTTTTTTTAATGCTAATTCCTAACTATATAAGACCTGAAAGCCCACCAGGAATCTCCAGTATGCGCCAGGGGACTGCATTGCAGAGAGGTGTAATGAAGCCACAACCCTTTTTACACCTCTCTGCAACGCAGCCCCCGTGCATGTTTGAAGAGGGGAAACTAATTCCCCTTGCATACTGGGGGCCCCTGGGGGCCAATTAGCCCACCTGGAACCTCCAGTATGCGCCTGGGGCTGCATTGCAGAGGTGTAATGAGACTATGCCCCTTGTTACACCTCTCTGCAACGCAGCCCACTGCTGCGTTTGCAGAGGGGGAACTAATTCCCCTTGCATACTGGGGGTCCCTGGGGTCAACTAGTCCACCAGGAGCCTCCAGTATGCGCGAGGGAGCTGCATTGCAGAGAAGTGTAATGAGGCCACACCCTTGTTACACCTCTCTGCAATGCAGACCACTGGCGCCTTTGCAGAGGGGGGACTAATTCCCCTTGCATACTGGGGGTCCCTGGATCATATCTGCCCAAACACCGATATTCCGAACGATTGTAAATGACTTTTCTTGAGAAACATTTGGATTTGGATTATCATGTCCTATACTTTGGAATTTTTGAAAGACTGACTTTGAGGATGCTATAAATTACTCAAGTCTGCCCGAATTGTGTGGGTAAAATTGATACCTAGTCACTTTTAATAAGAATATACTTATGTCTCGTCTAACATTTGGAAGAAATATCTAGTTATATGACAACGGGATACCGACATAACTTGAAGGAAATAAGAACGCCCTGAAGAAGTTCTGTTGTACAGAACGAAACGTTTCGGCTGGCTGTGGTACATAAACTTAAGGAAAATAAAAGCATTTGAATATACACCAAGTTTCAGTGCTTCAATAAGTACTCTAAGTGATATGATTTGATTGGACTCATTGTGAAAGTGGTGCTGTGCCAAACTTTGGAATATTCTCCACTACTCTCTACTACTTACTCTCTCCCACTCTCTACTACTCACTCTCTACTGCTCTCTACTACTCACTCTACTACTTACTCTCTACTACTCTCTACTACTCAGTCTCTACTACTCACTCTCTACTACTCTCTACTACTCACTCTACTATTCACTCTACTACTCTCTACTACTCACTCTGCTACTCTCTCTACTGCTCTCTACTACTCTCTACTACTCACTCTCTACTCTCTATTACTCACTCTCTACTCTCTACCTCTCTACCTCTCTACCTCTACACCTCTACCTCTCTACCTCTCTCTACACGCACACATATAGACATATATGCATATATATATGTGCATATGCATTTATATATATGTATGTGTATATATAAAAAAAACAACGAAACATTTTTTTTTCTAATCAGCTACTTTTAAAACTGTCATTCTTTTTCCCCATGGTACACTCCCCGGTACGCTTACCGGTGCGCGTACCGGGCGCTCACCCCGCGAAAATCAAAAACATTTTTTTTTTTTTTTTGCCCCGTGGGGCCCTTTTATGGCCCCCACATCAAACCTAGGGGGTCAAGGGGGGTCTACTCTGCCCCCTTATGGTCATTTCCCCCTTTGTTTTGGCCACCTCTTGTGTCTCGATCCTACCGAGACACAAGATGGCGGCCGCTCCGGACTGTTTAGAATGTTTACAGACACCCCAGAGCCAATCAGCTTTCTGCGCGCAAGTCGCGTGACGCGCCCGGTGCGCGTACCGGTGCGCTTACCGGAGCGCTGCTATAGATATATATATTTTTTTGAACCTTAATTACTCAAAATCCACTGGAGCACATATCTTGAGACATAGCAAAGGCACATCGGGCTACCAGTCCCTACAATTTTGCCAAGTTTGGTGGAAATCCATTCAGCCGTTCGGGCTAAAAGTGAAATCGACCGCCCTATGGAAATTAACATGGGGAAAACGCGTTTTGGGACCCCCCTTTTATCTCGGCCCCCGCTTGACGAATCCCCCCCAAACTTTCAGGGAAGGACCGGAACGCCGCGAGGCCATTTTGAGGAAATTTTCAGGCAGATTCGTCAACCGGCGCCAAAGTTATTCCAAATAGAATTTTCAGATTTAACATTGAAAAAAATCCTAACTATAACTACCTACTGGCGACCGCCAGTAGGTAATATATATATATATATATATATATATATATATATATATATATATATATATATATATATATATATATATTCACTGAAAAAACCATAGGCTATAGACCATATATAGTTAGGAATTAGCATTTACAAAACCTTGAAAATTCACTGAAAAAACCATAGGTTATAGACCATATATAGTTAGGAATAAGCATTTACAAAACCTTATTTTACTCACACAAAACCATTGAAATTCCATATATAGTTAGTTGCACTAACTATATATCGCGCACCCGCAATCCACTGCTGATGATGTCACATATTACATCATTCATGACATGGTCAGTGACATCACTGATGACATCACTGATGACATCTCAAATGACATCACTGATGACATCTCAAATGACATCACTGATGACATCACTGATGACATCTCATTTGACATTACTGATCACATCACTGATGATATCATTCATGTGATAATACGATGAACCTCTTCAGACTCTAATATAACCTTAGATACAATCAGTGTAAACAGACACTCACAGACTGTCACTCATCCATGGAGTTACTCACACACCTAGTCAGTCATGCAAAGAATCAATCACACCTCCATTTCCTCAACTATACAGTTATACAAACTTTACTTATTCAAACATATACTAACACATATTTACTCTTTTATACAATCCCTGATACAAGTTCACAATGATCCATACAGCCACTCACACATTCACTGGCTCTTATGCACAGTTATTTATATATGTCAACTCTCACATGTACTGTGTTTTACATATGTACTTACTTTGACATGTAGCACTGAGATATCCATTCACTCACCAATACACTCATGCACACAGTCAACCGCCCATACAGCTGTTTCCACATGCACTTTTGAAACCATACATCTAGTGAATCAACTGCTCACACATCTATTCACAGAGTCATACACCTCCCAGCCACCCACACACACACTCAGTCTCCCATACAAATACTTGGGCAACCAATCAATAACCCATATAGTTACTCATATAGCTACTTATCAACACATGCAACAGTTTACAGAACAACAGACATAATGATGCACAAATTAAGACAGTTTAGTCACTAACCCATGCACTCAGTGAGACACATTTAATCACTCACTCATACAGTCAGTCATGCACCTACTAAATCCTTCATCCAGACACTTATACATCCACTCATTCTTCAATATGTAAGACATATTTTAACTTTACAGAAACATACAGTCACTGGATGTTGTCATCAGTGATGTCATCAGTGATGTAATTTGAGATGTCATCAGTGATGTCATCAGTGATGTTACTGACCATGTCATGAATGATGTAATATGTGACATCATCAGCAGTGGATTGCGGGTGCGCGATATATAGTTAGTGCAACTAACTATATATGGAATTTCAATGGTTTTGTGTGAGTAAAATAAGGTTTTGTAAATGCGAATTCCTAACTATATATGGTCTATAACCTATGGTTTTTTCAGTGAATTTTCAAGGTTTTGTAAATGCTAATTCCTAACTATATATGGTCTATAACCTATGTTTTTTTCAGTGAATTTTCAAGGTTTTGTAAATGCTAATTCCTAACTATATATGGTCTATAACCTATGGTTTTTTCAGTGAATATATATATATATACATACATATATAAACATATATCATCTGTATATCTATATAAATACAAACATAAATGCATGCATACATATACTTATATGCATACAGATGCATGTTATTTATATGAAAGTTGAAAAAACACTAATAAAAGCAAAGCTAAAAAGCCACCTCATTACAAACAGAATGGCTTTAACTTAAACGAGGGCGAGATCTATTGCATTTTCAATGCTTGTTTACTTTGGTTCCATCAAGAAGGCATTCAGATGTGTCACACATTTGCCATAAATTCTGAATGTTAGCACTCTAGTTGCACATTAGATCACTGTAGTAAAGCTACTGCTCACCAGGGACGTCTGCTGCTGGTATTCAAAGTGCATGTTTCAGTCTGCATGTCAGAATTTTTTTAATGAAATAGAAGAGGATTTGAGAAGTCACTCAAAATGATCCCTAATTTTTCTTTCTGAAGCACTAATCATACTTTCTATGGCAAAATTAACCCCCTCATGTTGTTCCTTTTTAAATTGAGTGTTTTCAGACTTACCACTTCATTCCAATCAAGATGGCTTCTGGTGTGCCATACTTTTGTCATAAGTAAGACTGTTAGCGCTCTAGTTTGCTCTTTAGAACACTCTGGGACATTCTGTCATTGGGCTATACTTGGGGTACATCTGGGTGATATTTGGGCTACATTTAGGCTCTTTTGTCTCTGGTGGCCATCTTGGGAGACTGTATGTCAGAATTTTTTAATTAAATTGAAGAGGGTTTGAGAAGTCACTCAAAATGTGCCCTAATTTTTCTTTCTGCAGCACTAATCATAATTCATATGGCAAAATATACCCCCTCATTTTGTTCCTTTTTAAAATAAATGTTTTAAGAGTTACCACTTTATTCCAATCAAGATGGCTTCAGGTGTGCCATACCTTTGTAATAAGTAGGACTGTTAGCGCTCTAGTTGTTCTTTAGAACACTCTGGGACATTCTGTCATTGGGCTATACTTGGGCTACATCTGGGTGATATTTGGGCTACATTTGGGCTCTTTTGTCTCTGGTGGCCATTTTGGGAGACTGCATGTCAGAATTTTTTAATGAAATAGAAGAGGATTTGAAAAGTCACTCAAAATGTGCCCTAATTTTTCTTTCTGCAGCACTAATAATACCTTCTATTGCATAATATACCCCCTCATTTTGTTCCTTTTTAAATTAAATGTTTTAAGAGTTACCAATTTATTCCCATCACGATGGCTCCAGGTGTGCTATACCTTTGTAATAAGTAGGACTGTTAGCGCTCTAGTTGTTCTTTAGAACACTCTGGGACATTCTGTCATTGGGCTATACTTGGGCTACATCTGGGTGATATTTGGGCTACATTTGGGCTCTTTTGTCTCTGGTGGCCATTTTGGGAGACTGCATGTCAGAATGTTTTAATGAAATAGAAAAGGATTTGAGAAGTCACTCAAAATGTGCCCTAATTTTTCATTCTGCAGCACTAATCATACTTTCTATGGCAAAATATACCCCCTCATGTTGTTTCTTTTTAAATTAAATGTTTTAAGAGTTACCACTTTATTCCAATCAAGATGGCTTCAGGTGTGCCATACCTTTGTAATAAGTAGGACTGTTAGCGCTCTAGTTGTTCTTTAGAACACTCTGGGACATTCTGTCATTGGGCTATACTTGGGCTACATCTGGGTGATATTTGGGCTACATTTGGGCTCTTTTGTCTCTGGTGGCCATTTTGGGAGACTGCATGTCAGAATGTTTTAATGAAATAGAAAAGGATTTGAGAAGTCACTCAAAATGTGCCCTAATTTTTCATTCTGCAGCACTAATCATACTTTCTATGGCAAAATATACCCCCTCATGTTGTTTCTTTTTAAATTAAATGTTTTAAGAGTTACCACTTTATTCCAATCAAGATGGCTTCAGGTGTGCCATACCTTTGTAATAAGTAGGACTGTTAGCGCTCTAGTTGTTCTTTAGAACACTCTAGGAGGCTGCAGTAGAACACAAAGGAATCAACTGACAGTCTCTGTCCTTGTTGGATGTACATGTTTTACTGAGAATGTCAGACTTCATTTTCACATGACTGAGAAAGATAATGTGAATTTACAGAAAATATGCTTTCAGTTTAGCTTATAGATCCCCTTCCAAACGACTGTGGGAAAATCATGACATATTAGTTTTCTTTCAAACAATATTCATGATATCACAGCAGAAGGTTTTTTCACATGGTAAAATCACCTTAGAACCCACCACAATTCCTAAAACGAGTATGGTACCATCAACAAATGATTTATAATGTAACTAAAGTCCTAAAACCCTCTATTAACTACAATGCTTTTTAATGAGGTGCTATCATGTATATTGGTCCCAAGATGGCTGCCAACACTTCTTGGATGAAGTGCTGACAGCCAATCAGATAAGATGTGTGGTTAGGCTCCGCCCAGATATATATCTTTTTTTGAACCTAAATTACTCAAAATCCACTGGAGCACATATATTGAGACCTAGCAAAGGCACATCGGGCTAACAGTCCCTACAATTTTGCCAAGTTTCGTGCAAATCCATTCAGCCGTTCGAGCTAAAAGTGAGGCCAACCGCCCTATGGAAATTAACATGGGAAAAACACGTTTTGGGACCCCCCTTTTTTCTCGGCCCCCCCTTGATGAAACCCCCCCAAATTGTCAGGGGCTGCTCAGAAACAAAATGTTCAATTTTCCTGAACATTTCAGCCAATTCCGTCCACAAACGCCAAAGTTATTAGACATAGAATTTTCAAAAATCCCATAGAGAAAAAATCCTAACTATATATACCTACTGGCGACCGCCAGTAGGTAATATATATATATATATATATATATATATATATATATATATATATATATATATATATATATATATATATATATATATATATATATATATATATATATATATATATATATATATATATATATATATATATCCATCCCAGATGAAGGCCATTGCCCAAAATAAAAAGGACTTTTGCAACTAGCTACTTGAAGTGAGTCGCTGTCATCAAAGCACTTTGGTGCTGAAACGTGTAATGGCTGATTGAGCACAATCTAATTAAACGATTCTGTGCACTTAATGGTGGTCTGTGCTCCTGCTTTTTTGTGGAATTGCAAATGCCGGCTGGCAGAGGAGTTGCTGTAATATATATATATATATATACATATATATATATATATATATATATATATATATATATATATATATATATATATATATATATATATATATATATATTACCTACTGGCGGTCGCCAGTAGGTAGTTATAGTTAGGACCTAGTTTCCATAGGAAATCCTCAACATTCTATTTGGAATAACTTTGGCCCTGGTGGATGAGTCTTTGCGAATTTCTCAAAGAAGATGGCTAGGTCCGCTGCGCTCCTTCCCTGAAAGTTTGGGGGGGATTGGTCAAGTGGGGGCTGAGATATAAGGGGGGTCCCAAAACGTGTTTTCTCCATGTTATTTTCCATAGGACCTTTAGACTCGGCTACAGGTCGAACGGCTGAATGGATTTATAAGAAATTTGCCAGAACTGTAGAGTCTTGTTCGCAGATTACGCTTTTTTTGGAATGGTGTAAATCCGTTCAGTAGTTGTTGAGAAAATTAAAGTTAAAGCCAATTATATATCTATAGGCGCGCACACGTGCGCGCACCCAAGCGGCTGCGCGTGAGCGGAATTTTTTTGGGCTGCGTGACGTCTGTTAACGTTCGATTCGAAGGAAATCAGGAAGTTTTGTCCGCCATTTTGTCACTGCGAGTAAATATATTGTTCATTTCAAAGCGTTGAAACATGGAAAGGGGAGAAGTTAGAGATTGTTTTGCTGCGTAGCTTTTCTCGGGGTGTGCAGTAATGCCCTTAAACGCGAAAAGATATAATTTTTTCCCGAAAAAAAATACGGGGTGCGCGCACCCGGTCGCGCACACCTATTTACAAGAGTGTGAAAATGGAGATAAATCAGAAGTTTGAGTGCTTAGATATAAGGTGGCTCTGAAAAGAGCCCTTGTGTTAATTGAGTATTTTCTGCATTTATAAGTAAGTACCGATGCGGAGCCTGATGTTGCAGAGGAAGATTCTGTTTCCCTCATTCGTGAAATGAACACCGACTCTCCTATAGACGTCTTGCATGTGGTATCGCAAGTTGTTGTGGTAAATAGAACCCATGCTATAATCTCTGAGGAACGCAGAAACAGATTTATTTACATGTCTCCTTGCTTTCTCAAATTGTGCACAATGTTGATTGGACCAATTCCATTTCTGTCTTTGGCATATATTGGAATATACCAAGGCAGATCGAGGAAAAAGTGTCATCAATTGTCGAAAGGTGTCTTTTAGAAGCATTTCCAGACCTACCCCAGTGATTGTGCCTAGATCGTTCCCACCACAGTGCACAATTATAAGGTCTGGTTCTGGGAGATGCATAAAAGTTTTCACCAATGGAATCAATTGGTGACATTTCAATCCTCTTTTGGAAATCCATGTTATGTGTACATTTGGTAAGCTGAGGTTGCAAATTCGTCTGCTTACTGCATATTTTTCACTCCAGTGAATATAACTGTGTCCTATTAGCCAGACCTTCATTTTCAAGGGATTTGTAGTCGTCCTCCGATCGGTTCTGGAAGTGGAATGGTAGTTAGAAGTTGAAATTCTAAATAAAGAAAAAGGAAGAGGCTGGGTGTGGTTTAAAAAATAAAAATGATTGGTTGATTGTAACAAGTGGAGATTGAACAGGTTAATGTTTATGTTAAACGAAAAGTACTATTGGGTGTGAAAAAACAAGATATGTAACAGAGCTGTGTATTGGTAGGTGTTTCTGGAGGGAAAATAGTGTTCTTAGTTTGTTGTAGAACGTTAAGACATGAACTTTTGACCTGTGCGTTCAGCAAGGTGCAGAATGAGGTGTAACCATGGAAACAGCCGGAGATGGTAGTTGGTGATGGGTTCACTCTTTGGTGCCTCTGCATCTGAGTCTGTTCTCTGGTGGCTGGCGGACAACTGTTTGTTATTGTGGAGATGAAAGGGTGATAAGGAGAGAAATACGACATAGTGTCTGGCCTGTAGAAGCGTGGGAGCAGTGATTAACTCTGAGTGAAGCGGAACTGTGTCGGTGCTTAGTAACAGTAAAAAAAAAATGTTAACAGTGGTATAACTGTCTTTACGGTGCGCGACCTACTAAGAAAGAGTTCACGGGCCGTAATTGGCTTGCAGGTTCTAGTATCAGTAAGTGAGGTCGAGAAAAGAAAACATTCAGGACTTTATTTATGAAGGCCTTGCGCCACCGGTGCGTTACTTTTTCCCATTTTAAAAAATGAGGCACTGGCGGCGGAAGGTCTTCATAAATAAGGTCCTCCGTGACAACAGTTAAGGTTATGTGGAACCCATGAATAGTTTTTCAATATGAAATCATTTCAGTTGAGATTATGGATTAAAAGAGAAACCGTGAATATTTGAAATGTTTATTTAGAAATGTACTGTTTTAAAGGCAAATCATTATGTAATATGAGTACAGAAATTGCAAAAAACACAGTAATTGGTATTGTCAGTAGTACATGGAATACAAACGCTATAGTTGAAGAAAAATGAATATAGTTGGAAAAAAACATTGTACAGTCTTATAAGGAAGTATATTATATTTTAATAAATGGAAGAAGGTTTCTGGCCTTTCAGTTTAGGAAGGATATATGAAAATGCAAGTGGTTATACATCATTACTTTATGAATCAGCTGTCAAACAACACGAAATCATAATGTCCACTGTTAGTAAAGCAAATAGGTCTGTTCTTCAAAAGAAAATATGGAAAAGAACGTGAAGAATATAGAAAACCAAAAGGAAATGAGGACGTCAATGGCTTGTTTGAGAGTTATTGAAGCATTGTTTAGGCAAAATAGGTAGCTTCTGCTTGTAACAGGAAATCAGTTTTATCATTTGAAAGTATGTCAGCTATCCAATGGAAAAGAGTAAAGCAGTACTGATGATCTGTTATAATCGGAGCCTCTTTTACCATCAGAGGGCAGCTTGGTTGGTTTTCGATGTAGCTCGCTGTTAGGAAAGAGTTAACCGTCCATTGTGTAGGCAAAGTATGCAGCAAGTGCCTCTAACATGAAATCATTGTTATCATCTGAAAACATGTCAGCCATCCAATTGAGAAGATGAAAGGAGCATTCATGATCTGTCATTATTGGGGCGTCTTTTACCATCATAGGGCAGCTCGGTGGGTTTTCGATGTAGCTCTCTGTTAGGAAATCTTGCGCCGCTGCGAATATATTCCAATGACCCAGAACTCCTTGTATCGCTGCAAAGGCCATAAACCCTCTGTTGTAACAAAGCTGTTCATGATCAAGTAACGGATTCATGAGGTGATTGTAATTCGGTTCAGGAGGTACCAAATTGCAGAGACATAAATCCAGGGCCCACGTGAAATCACAGCTCAGGCAATGAAATACAGGCTGCACACAGGTGAAGTACGAATATCGAAATGATAATCGATATGAAGTATTCAAAGTTGAGAGTTGTAAGGTGCCGTAGTACAGAAGCATTCTCTGTTGAAATAGTTCTAAGTAGTCCGGTTCGTTTGCGAAGGCAGGAGGGACATCCATTTTGAATTTCCCAAGATGGTACAGGAAACGGCGCAGCACTGCCGGTTGTATAGCAACTCCACAGAATTAGGTCGCCGGCTATGCAGTGGAGAGGAGCAGAATGACTTGATACATTTTCTAGGAGTCTAGTCACTTATATATTGCTTAGTGGTTATTAAAAAAGTAGCTTTTTTTGAACTGGAGGATGCGTTAAAAAATAAGGGAGTGATTTGAGGGAGTTGTAAAGCAAGGTCAATTTTTTTTTACATCAATGCTGTTTTCTGTGAATGTTAGCTTAGTGAAAGATATGTGTGTGAGCAGATGCAACGTTCAGTTTTAAATGTGACAATGGCGGTCTTGTTCATGTCGTCCGATTCAAGGTCGGTATTCGCTGCCAAATACAAAGATTAAGAAACGCATGCGTGGGGTACATAGTGTGCATTCTTAAAGGAAAGCAAATGAAGGGTTATTTTTACCGCGTTAGCATTGTCGTTTAAAAAGTTATAGTGATTTCTATTATATGTGAAGAAAGTGTCACTGATGAAGACTGAAAATAAATCCTTATAAATGATAGGGACTGGTGTATTTTAGAAAAGGTGTGTAACATTACATGAATTGTGGAAAAAAAAATAATGTAATTGAAAGTGTATGGTTTGAAAATGAAAAGTAGAGGTTTATAGTTCATGTTTTGAAAGCAGTTCTAGAGGGTCAGATGAAAGTGTATGGTTTGAAAATGAAAAGTAGAGGTTTATAGTTCACGTTTTGAAAGCAGTTCTAGAGGGTCAGATGCATGATAGATTTATAAAAAATAGAACATGTTTTTAAATAGTATTTTGGTAAAAATATGTGCCTTTATGTACTATTTACATTATCTGCCTGTTGCGTATTCTTTGAGTTTTAGTAATCCTGTGTCTTATAAGTTTTCTAGGGGCGGTTTGAGGTTCATGGTGGGTTTGGGCAGGGAGGGTAGGTTGGGGGTTTGTAATAGGGGGTTCGGGTGGGGTGGAGTGCGGAGTTTAGTGAAAAGTGAGGGGGGCGGGGAGTTACGGTGTTTGGTAATGGAGCAGAGTCAGAGGACGCCACATTTGTGTTATGGGGTGCCACGGAAATATGTATTTATTCTCAGAGGTTTATTATATTAAGGATATATATCAATATGGTGGCTCTTGCCGTTTTGTGGTTCTGTGTATGTTTATAATGCTGGCCCTGTAGTTTTTGTTTATGGACCTTATTACGACACACAGGGGAGCTACGTTGCACAGTTGGAGATCAGAGACTTAGGAAATAAAACGTTATAATTGTAAGGGCTGTAAGCCATAGAAATCGCCCGTTCTCGGTGTAAAAAATATCACCGCTATTGGTGGTATTTTCTACGGTGTTAGTACTCGAAGGAGAATAGTAACATATATGTGAAATAAAATTATGTAATAGGCTCAGCATTTCACATTATCGCGTGAAAACAAAAGTTGCTTTTACATAGCAATAAGTCTCTTATAATTAAGGGACGGAGTGTATATAGTGCTATTTAGTACTCTGCTATGTGATTGATGTCGAATATTTCATAAGAGGAGGCTTTAAAAGTTTTTCGATAAACTGGTTTTCTAGGGAAGTGGGTGGAGTGTTCCGTGTAAATTGCAGAATAGAAACTAGTAAGAACCAATTGGAAGCGTTGTTTTAAAGTCACATGACTGCACATGCGTGTCTCGACGCCTGTACGCGATAGGTAGGTGCGCGCACCCGGTCGCGCACTATAAGAAAGCGGCGAAAAAACATCTCATAATATGCTCTTGGAGCACGTTTTGGTAGAAAGAGTTAGTTCTGAAAAGAACTTTTTTTTTTGGAAACAAGTGTTATGATGCTTTTGATTTCTTAAAGTTGCTACGACATTTTTCAGTATGTTATACTATCCAAATAAAGTGAAGAAATTTAACTTTTCTTGGAGCATTTATGACTCTCAATTTTGTGTTTAATTAGAGTAAAGCTTTTCTCTCCGTATACAAGAAGTTCTCCACAGTTGTTGCATTTTATGTGCACGTTCGCCAGACATGGTTTCAAGTCCATTTCAGCACTCGATGGAGATACAGGTCGTCCACCGGAAGATGTGCTGATTACTTCTGATGGTAATAGCGTAGCCTCCGTTTTTCTTGTGAAAGGTGGTCGCTCATCTCCTTCAGATTCGGAAGATGAATGAGGAACGGTAGCCATTGCAGGGAAGTCTTCGGGAAGATGTTCGACGTTGTTTTCTCTTGAGAGTAGAAAAGAAAGTGATGGAAGTTGGTGGAGTGCTGCGTGTAAATTCCAGAATAGAAACTACCAAGAACCAATTAGAAGTGTTGTTTTGAAGTCACATGAATTCACATGCAAGTGTCAGGTCCTGTACGCGATAGAAGGGTGCGCGCACCCGGTCCCGCACTAAAATAAAGCGGCGAAAAAACATCTTATAATATGCTCTTGGAGCATGTTTTGGTGGAAAGAGTTAGTTCTGAAAAGAACTTTTTTTTTTTTTTTTTTTTTTTGGAAACAAGTTTTATGATGCTTTTGATTTCTTAAAGTTGCTACGACATTTTTCAGTATGTCATACTATCCAAATAAAGTGAAGAAATTTAACTTTTCTTGGAGCATTTATGACTCTCAATTGTGTGTTTAATTAGAGTAAAGCTTTGCTCTCCGTATACAAGAAGTTCTCCACAGTTCATGCATTTCATGTGCACGTTCGCAAGATATGGTCTGAAGTCCATTTCAGCACTCGATGGAGATACAGGTCGTCCTCCGGAAGATGTGCTGATTACTTCTGATGGTAATAGCGTGGCCTCCGTTTTTCTTGTCAAAGGTGGTCGCTCATTTCCTTCAGATTCGGAAGATAAATGCGGAACGGTAGCCATTGTAGCGAAGTCTTCGGGAAGATGTTCGACGTTGTTCTCTCTTGAGAGTAGAAAAGAAAGTGATGGAAGTGGGTGGAGTGCTGCGTGTAAATTCCAGAATAGAAACTACCAAGAACCAATTAGAAGTGTTGTTTTGAAGTCGCATGACTTCACATGCAAGTGTCAGGTCCTGTACGCGATAGGAGGGTGCGCGCACCCGGTCGCGCACTACAATGAAGCGGCGAAAAAACATGTCATAAGATGCTCTTGGAGCATGTTTTGGTAGAAATAGTTAGTTCTGAAAAGAACTTTTTTTTTTTTTTTTGGAAACAAGTGTTATGATGCTTTCGATTTCTTAAAGTTTGTACTACATTTTTCAGTATGTAATACTATGAAAATGAAGTGAAGAAATTTTTTTTTTCTTGGGGCATTTATGACTTTCAATTTTGAGTTTAATAAGAACAAGGCTCTGCTCTCCATACAAAAGAATTTCTGCACACTGGTTGCATTTCATATGTACCTTCGCAAGATATGGTCTCAAGTCCATCTCAGCACTCGATGGAGATACAGGTCCTCCACCAGAAGATGTGCTGGCCACCTCTGATGGTAATAGCGTGGCCAGGGCTCTTGTCGATGCTTTTGCATAATGCTCAGGGTGCCTTTGTTTAACATGCCGCTGCATGGTATGTATAGAAAAGGAATATTTTTTATTTGGATTTCCCCTTGAGAGCTCCGAATTGCATATCGTGCAGGTTACTTTTGGCGCATTCACTTTCTTTTGATCTTCAGGATAAGTAAAAAATTGCCAAATGAAAGATTCCTTTTTTCTTCTTAACGGTGGTCGCTCATTTCCTTCTGATTCGGAAGATGAATGCAGAACGGCAGCCATTTCAGCAAACTTTTCCGGAAGATGCTCGACGTTGTTGTCTCTTGAGAGTAGAAAAGATTGTGAGGAAAGTGGGTGGAGTGCTTCGTGTAAATTTCAGAACAGAAACTACTAAGAACCAATTGGAAGTCTTGTTTTCAAGTCACATGACTTTACATGCGCTTCTCAGGACGTGTAGGCGGTGACACTATCTAGTTACGAACGTGATTACATACTTAGGAACTAGCATTCAAAAAAACTATGAAATTCACTGAAAAAACCATAGGTTTTACACACGTTATAGTTAGGAAGTAGCATTTGAAAAACCTATGAAATTCACTGAAAAAACCATAGGTTTGACACCAGTTATAGTTAGCTGGAAATTTTACTGACATAAAACCAATGAAATTCCACGTTATAGTTAGTTGGACTCACTATAACTTGCACGTGTAATGCACTGCTGATGACATCACATATTACATCACTCATGAGATCACTGATAACACCATCTAGTGAATGTCTGTCTTTTTAAAAAATAAATATGTTTTATATATGTATATGTAGAGGTCGATGTAAAAATAAATGTTTAAATAAGTGTCTTAATGGATGTGGAGGACTGTATGGATGGCTGAGTGTGTATATGTGTGTGTTAGTGAGTGAATGCCTGCCTCACTAGTGTGTTTATCAGTAACGATATATGTTTTAATCTAGTTTATGTAAGTATTGATATATATAAGTGAGTATTTGTGACAGTGAGAGATTGAAAGAGTTCCTCTTTAAATAAGTATGTGTTTCTATAAGTGATTGTTTAAAAGAGTAAGTAAGTGTAAGTTTACTTAGAAGTAAGGTGCTACTGTGTGTATATCTGTCTATGTAAATAAATGGATGTTTATTACTTTATTTGCAAGTGTGAATATGTGTGTGATTTACTTTTGGATGTCTGTCGGTATATAACAGGATGTATAGCTGTATCACTATATATAATCAGTGAGTATATATACGAGTGACTATATAGAACTGTTATTGAATTATTGGATGTGTATATAAATGTTGGAATTACTGAATTGGTTGTTGTAACTGGTATAGGTATGTCCACTTTTTTTTATATGTTAGTTTTTTTTTTCAAAATGTGTTTTAAGGGTTACTTTAGAGTGCAAGTAGGTTAGTCTCTCTGTCACAAAGATGGTATCATCAGTGATCTCATTAGTGACGTCACTGACCATGTCATAAGTAATGTAATATGTGATGTCATCAGCAGTGCATTACACGCGCAAGTTATAGTGAGTCCAACTAACTATAACGTGGAATTTCATTGGTTTTATGTCAGTAAAATTTCCAGCTAACTATAACTGGTGTCAAACCTATGGTTTTTTCAGTGAATTTCATAGGTTTTTCAAATGCTACTTCCTAACTATAACGTGTGTAAAACCTATGGTTTTTTCAGTGAATATATATATATATATATATATATATATATATATATATATATATATATATATATATATATATATATATATATATATATATATATATATATTACCTACTGGCGGTCGCCAGTAGGTATATATAGTTAGGATTTTTTCTCTATGGGATTTTTGAAAATTCTATGTCTAATAACTTTGACGTTTGTGGACGGAATCGGCTGAAATTTTCAGGAAAATGGCACATTTTGTTTCTGAGCAGCTCCTGGAAATTTGGGGGGGGTTCGTCAAGGGGGGGCCGAGAAAAAAGGGGGGTCCCAAAACGCGTTTTTCCCATGTTAATTTCCATAGGGCGGTTGGCCTCACTTTTAGCCCGAACGGCTGAATGGATTTCAACGAAACTTGGCAAAATTGTAGGGACTGTTAGCCCGATGTGCCTTTGCTAGGTCTCAATATATGTGCTTCAGTGGATTTTGAGAAATTAACGTTTAAAACAAGATATATATCTGTAACAGCGCTCCGGGCTGCGCTCCGGTCCGCTTACTTTTCGCGAAACGGAACTTTGCGATGCGAAGCTGATTGGCTCTCCGGTGTCTGTCAACATTCTAAACAGTCCGGAGCGGCCGCCATCTTAACTCTCAGTAGGATCGAGAGAGAAGAAGAGGCCAAAACAAAGGGGGAAATTACCATAAGGGGGCATAGTAGATCCTCGTTGACCCCCTAGGTTTTATGTGGAGGTTTTAAAAGGGCCCAGGAAGGTCAAAAAAAAAATTATTATTTTTTTTTTTGGCGTGGTGAGCGCCAAGTTCGCGAACCGGGAAGTGTTCTGGGCAGCGGACTATAAGGATAAAAGAATGATAGACTTTTCTAATACTGTATGTTAATTGTTTGTTGTTTTTGTTGTTTTTTTTTGTTTTCTTTATTTTTAAAGTATTTTTTTTATTTTGATTGTGTTTCATAATTCATTAAATTTTCTAACATTTCAGTGTCAGAAATGTCAAAATTGAATATAGGGTGTAAATTGTCCTCATTTTGAAGCAGGTTATCCACTGCTTCAACACATTGTAGTAGTTCCTGGTCTCTACTTTGATCCATAAAATCATCAATTTTTTCTTGGCTGCTCTCCTCCAGTACAATTGTAAATTTAACTTGTTGCTCGCCTTCCATTTTGCCTGAAATTTTGATTAAAAAAATATATATTAGTAGAGATAGGGCACTGTTGGGAATAATTTTAGATAGGCAGTTTTTATCAGTGAATTTATCTTTTGGCAGTGTATAGTATCAGAGTGGAAATAGGACTATAAAAAATGTATGTGATTTAACCAAGACAAGCCTAACTCCATTCATAACTATAACAGAGAAGTCTATCTAAATCTATAACTACTATAGAGGGATAGTATATATTTAATTGTGAAGTAGTGTGGCTCACTGGTTAGAGGCGGCAGACCCGAGAGCAGAGGACGGCCCGGGACCAGGGTTCGATTCCCGGCGCGGCAGGTTTCTGGACCAGGGTCAGCGGACTCGATAATTCTCTCGCCTCGGTGCCCACTCTGATCAGCGATCACACTCGGCAACTCTGGGCATTAGCTTGCCTCATCTTCACTAACGGCCCCACCAGACCGCCGGGGATGCCTGGTCTCACCCTGGAGATACCCATTAAGGGACCATCTCTCAGGGAAGCCAGGAAGGGTTTCGCAGCGGTCTAAGCGCCTTGGGACCCTACGGGTAAGTAGTGCGCTATATAAATGCCTATACATTTACATTACATACATTACATTTACATATATCTATCAGAAAAAGTCTACCATATTAAGTTATAGTGCACAATATACTTCAGTTTTAAAAATAACAACTACCTTCACAAAGAAGTTGAATTGTTTGATAGCTATTCAAATGTGATGTACAAGTACAACAAGAAGTAGCAGTCAAAATGGCTGTGTTTTCTTCTCCTCCTTTATATATATACAGGTATATAACCAATCAAATGTTAGATAATAAAAGTAGAAAATGAAAGTAACATTTTCATTGGTTGTCAATTCCAACACTTCAGATGTGTTTTGTGAAGTAATTTATCTCACGGTACTTAGAGAGGTCTACAGGCTTAATGGCTAAATGGAATTTCAATCAAATTTGTGAAAATGAAAGGGATTGTTATGTAGTATGAGCTAATCTATATTTGGTGAGAGTGTCTAGTCGTTTTTCTGTAAATTACTTTCCCACCTTTTTTTTGGACCGCTTCCCAGGAAGCGGCTCGGTTCGCGAACTTTAAGCGTCACGGGGGTCCACCATTTTGTGTTTCGGTCGCATTAAGATACAAGATGGAGGACAAATAATGTTTAGAATGGGTAGAAGGGGTCATGGTAGACTTATCTTGACCCCCTAGGTTTTCTGAGGGTGGCTGAGGGGGCTTATATGTGCGGAAAAAAACATTTTTTTTTAAAATTCCGCGAGGTTAGCTTTCGGTTCGCGAACCGGGTAGCGCCTCGGGGAGCGTAATTTGTGGAAAATTAGTGAAAAAAGTTAGAAAAAAATAATAATTGTGAGTGATCAGATGAAGGGTAGCTCTGAGAAGAGCTTTTGGGTTTATGGTACATTTAGGTACTTATAAGTAGGTACCTATGCACAGCCTTAAATTCAGAATGAAAATTCTGTTGCCCTCATCTGAGAAGTGAAATCCATCTCCTCTGTAGATATCTTGCATGTAGTAACACAAGGTATTGTTGTACAAGGAGCCCATTCCATGGTCTCTCATGTAAGCTGAAACAGATTTGTTTACATGCTTCCTCGCTTTCTCAATTTGTGGACAAAATTGGTTGGACCACCTCCATTTTTGTCTTTGGCATATATTGGAATATACCAAGGCAGTTTGAGGTAAAAGTGCCATTAATTGCTCAAAGGTGTCCTTTAAAAGCATTTCCAGACCTACTCCAGTCAAAGTGCCCAAATCATTACCTCCACAGTGCACAATTAACAGGTCAGGTTTTGGCAAATGCATAAAGGTTTTCACCAATGGTATCAATTGGTGACATTTTAATCCTCTTTGGCCCAACCACTTAATTTCCACATCTTGTAAATTGAGGTTAGGTAAATTTCTGTTCTCAGCATACCTTTGAGCCCAGTGGATGTAACTATGTCCAACAATCCAGACTTTAAACATGGTGAGAGAAGGTTGTGCTGCAGTCAGATGAAGTGTGGTAATGAAAGGGCAGTTGAAACAGTAGGAGTTTGTAAAGAAAAAAAACTGTGGAGTTTCAGTGCTAATGATTCATTAGCAGTGATTGGTGGATTTCCATTTCTGAAAACAGAAGGTTAGGGTGCATGGATGTGTTCTTTGAAAGATGCAATTTGAATGGTCAAGGAAAAAACATTTAATGAAAGATTGCACTGGATACGCAGGTGCAGTGAGAGTTCAGAGTTCAATTGAAACATTGTTGTGTGAATTTGCAAACATGAGAGGTCTTCCAGGAGGTGGTTGCTATGGAAAAAAGGCAGAGAGGGCAGAGGGGGGAAGGGTTTTGATTTGAAAAAAGTGAGGGAAGAGTTATGATTGGCTAATATGAGAGATATGTGTAATGAATATCTGTATTTCTGTGCTTTCAATAGCTGCAGCCTCTGGAGTGCATCCTGTTTGATCTGCTCAAGACAATTTGGTGTACTTCTGAGACTGTTTTGAAACTCAAAAAGTATTTGCTAAGGTGAGAAAAGATGTATTTAATTTAGAAAGAGAATAGTATGATTTAAGGAGAAAATGATGAAGAAAGCTGTGTTTTTAAAATGTGGCTTTGTCTCAAGTGAAATACAAATAGATTTTGTTTCTTTGAGAAATTGTAATTGCATATTCGGTTTAGCATTCTGGCATGCAGTAACACAAGTTATTGTTGTACATGGAGCCCATTCCATGGTCTCTCATGTAAGCTGAAACAGATATGTTGTGTTTAAAAACGATTTTTGAAAAGAATTACATTTTTGGATATGTTCTGCTAGAGCTTCATAGGTTGTTTGGGTCATATTTATAAGGCATTTGAGTGTCTAGGATGTTATTTTTCCCTTTTTAAATGGAAAGCGTTCTTCATGGGGCAAGTTTGTTGTAAATATGCTCCCACCTGTGCTTTGCAAATTTAGATTTTGATTATGGGAGTTACATAGCCATGTTAATAATGTCCCAAAAATGGTGCAAGGGCATTCAATAAAACGCTTTCATGTGTCTCAAGGACATTTTCAGTCATTTCTTCTTGAATGCAGGTATACAATTGATTTATATGCTGTGTTTAAAAACTATTTTTTCAAATCAATTACATTTCTGGATATGTACTGCTCGAGCTTCATAGGTTGTTTTGGGTCATATTTATAAGGCATTTGAGTGTCTATGATGTTATTTTTCCCTTTTTCAATGGAAAGCGTTCCTCATGGGGCAAGTTTGTTGTAAATACGCTCCCACCTGTGCTTGGCAAATTTAGATTTTGATTATGGGAGTTACATAGCCATGTTAATAATGTCCCAAAAATGGTGCAAGGGCATTCAATAAAACGCTTTCATGTGTCTCAAGGACATTTTCAGTCATTTCTCCTTGAATGCAGGTATACAATTGATTTATATGCTGTGTTTAAAAACTATTTTTTCAAATCAATTACATTTCTGGATATGTACTGCTAGAGCTTCATAGGTTGTTTTGGGTCATATTTATAAGGCATTTGAGTGTCTATGATGTCATCTGCAACCGTGTGTTAGCCTCACCTCAAACAAACAAAACAGGTGATGGACCGAATGTGGATCAATGACACCCATTTACCCCAGTCCAAAGATCTGGGCCCAAACAAACCTTTAGATAGGCCACACTTTATCGTCAACCTGAATAAATCATTTAAAATGTTAGGGAGAGATTTATGATTGTTGTATGCCTGTTTTATACCACTGTGTGTCATTTTGTGACGCAGTGGTGGTGCCAAAGATTTGCTATGTTATATAATAAGTAGGGTGTTAAGTTTATGATGACTGTTATTCATTTACTGTTTGGTAATAGTGGTTAATAAGTTTTTTTATTATATTTTTCCACAGATTCAACTGCACATCATTTATAAATTGAAAAAATGCCAACTAAAAATCGTATTACAAAGGCGAGAAAACGTCAAAGACAGCAAGATCATGTATTATTGCAGCAGTCCTCTATCCAAAATACTCGTGAAATCACCAAGAAAGCTCCGGGTAAGAGCACGAAATCATTCATAAGAAATATTTGTAGTAAAAAATGTATTTCTCCCAAAAATGTTTTAGTCCAGAAAAAGAAAAGCAATTTAAATGGAAAGGAAAGACCCATCAAAAATGTTACTGGTAGAGGAAGAGATAACTCTGTGCATGATAGTAGAAGGAAACAACAGTTTAGGGACATTCGAAAACGAATGTTCCGCAACAGAATAATAGTTAATTTATTAAAAAATATTAAAAAAGGCCAACAGAAAGTGGCATTTTATAAGAAGAAGAAAAATGTAGAGAAAATTATTGATCATACTTTTGAAATTAAGCGAAAGTTGTTTATTTTGGTAATCAATAGAATTAGGACACTAAGCAAGGTAATTTCTGATTTCAAATCAAATAGTAGATGGAAGAGAGTAGTAAATCGTAGTAACTTTTGTGAAGTTTTTTCCGGAGAATGGATGCATAGTTCAAGTTGTGAGGCATTTTTTAATGAGGAGAGTTATTTTCAGGATAATGATTTGGTGTTTGCAGTTGACACCAGTGGTCGAGCTTATGAAGTGAAGGATGGTTGTCCAGTTGAAAAAGAAAAACTTGTGACAACAGAGACAGATGAGGTGTTAGGTAATGAGGTTTTAGGAAGACGTCCTAAGCGTCCTGTGTACACCTGGAAGTGTAGTTCTATTTGCAGTGTGCGACAGGATTCCATCAATTTGCTTTGTGATTTTGTACGGACATTTAATAAGAAAAGTTTGAAGCAGAAAATGAAGTTGTTGCAAGAATTAGATCCTTGCAGAGTGAGACAAGTGACAGGTTTGCGTGGTCATTCACTGGCTTGTCTTTCCAGGAGAGTATGCCAGAGTGTTTTTCATCATTTCAGGATGCTAGCAGTGCATCATAATAAAGTCAGGAAAATAGTGAGAATGTTGAATCATGCTAAGAGTCCAGCAATTATGCTTAAACAATTATGTGCTGCTCTTTTGCATGGTTCTGAAATAGATGTCAAGAATATTTGTGAAGAAATTGAGTTTTGTTACTTTGGAAATAAAGATGAGAATGTTCAAATTGACCCAGAAGTAGAGGATAATGTTGAAGATAATGTACAGGTTTCCAGTACAGATAATTTTCAGAAGGAAATTGTCACGTTTCAGACGAAATCAAGTGAGAGGCCTAATTTCACTTGTGTGTGTTGTCGACGCACTTATTATAAGAATCAGACTAAGTTAGTGGATTTATATGCAAAAAGTGAAAGGGAAAATAATAGTGAATGGAAGGATTTTGCCACATACTTGATGGTAGAAAATTCTTTTAATTTGGGATCGGATCAACGTGTGTGTACTTATTGTTGTAACAAATTAAACAAAAACCTGATGCCTGCTAGGGCGGTTCATAATAATCTTGAATTAGTTGAGATTCCTTCTGAATTGAAGGATTTAAATACTTATGAATCTATTTTGATTCAAAGTATTCATCCCTTTCAGGCTATTGTAAGAATGGAGCCAAAGACAGGGAAGTTACCTCCATCAGATTTACAGAGAGGATTAAAGGGAAGAGTTGTTTATTTGCCTCTAGATTTGAACAAAAACATTAACACAATTGGAGTAGAAAAAGTTGAAGAGGAACCTTTGGTTATCTTGGTTAATGGTGTTCCGACAAAGAATAAGAAAATATGGCAAGATTTAGTGGATGTTAGGAAAGTCAAAAAGGCAACATTGTATTTGAAGAAAAATAATAAGTACTATATAAATGTATATGTTGCAGAAGAGGAAGTAAGTGATGAAGAGGATAGCGATTTGTGTGCTGGCCAAATTGAGAAAGTAGAGGCCTCTAAAAGTGAAGAAATATATGAACATTATAGTGTTTATCCTTTGCATTCCAAGGAAGTCATGGGGAATGCAATTGAGTTGTTTCAAATGAAACAAGCCAAAGGGAGTCCCATTAGTGTTTGGGAGGAAAGTTTGGAAGCTCGGTGTTTCCCACAGCTATTTCCAACAGGTCAAGGAGGAAGATATGATGAGCGGTCTCATCAAATTCCTGCGTCTGAATACCGGACTTTACGATTGTATGCAGAAGATCCTAGGTTTCGTCAATGCATTCCCTATTTGTTTCATCTCTTGTTTGAAAGCGATCTGTCTGGACTGTCATATGCAGTGAACCACATCTTAAAAAGTGGTATACAGATGCGAAACATCTCGGCAAGTGACTTTATGCATAAAGTCAATGTCCAAGACAGTATTTTGGATTCTCACCTAATTAATCTCATGGCGTGTCAGCGTGGTACTAATGAGTACTGGTATCGTCGTCATGGTGATTTAAAATGTATGCTGAGGAACTTAAGAACTCCAACATGGTTCCTTACTCTCAGCTGTGCCGAGTATGGCTGGGAAGACTTACTTGAATTTCTATGAGAGGCAAATGGAAATATTGAAAACATTGAATTCAAGACACCTGGAGAACTGTGTTCTTTGGATCCAGTGAATGTATGCAGGTACTTCAATCATAGATTTGAAGCTATGATGTCTTTCATCACAAATAAGAAGAATCCACCTCTTGGAGAGGTGTTGGATTTCTTCTGGAGAAAGGAGTACCAAGCAAGAGGTGCTCCTCATATACATATGTTGCTGTGGATCAAGGATGCACCTAAATTTGGAACAGATCCGGATGAGTTAGTGATGAACTTCATAGAACAGTATTCTACGTGTGCTGTTCCAAACGCAACGGAGAAGAAAAGCCTAAGAGAGCAAGTTCTACGTTTCCAAAGCCATCGTTGTGGAAAGTACTGTCGTCGTAAATTCAGAAACAAGGACAAGTTCTACACCAAATGTCGTTTCAACTTTACACGACCGGTGATTTCTAAAGGAAGAGTGAACAGTTTGATGTCTTCGCTGCGACATAATGTCACGAGGAAATCACCCTAAAATACATACAGTTTGAAAAGGAACGAAGAGTCCAAGTACATCAACGACTACAACCCAGTGATTTTGTCCATGTGGAATGCTAACATGGATATACAGTTTGTGGCTGACAACTGTATGGCTGTGGCTCGGTATGTGACATCTTACATCACCAAAAAAGAAAAGACAGAACTGAAGGATATGTGGGAGGACATTTCCCATGAAAAGAGCCTCAGCAAGAAGTTGTACAGTTTCAGTCTGAAGATGTTGTCGCATCGAGAAATTGGAGCTTATGAATGTTCTGACCGGTTGTCTTCAGCAAGTCTCTATGCCAAATCCAGGAGTATCGTTTGGGCGAGTCTTGGTCTTGCTGCAACGCGAAATCGAGTTCTAAAACCTGTCCGGGAAATTGAGTATTTGGCAGAAAAGGAACCAAACAGTACCGACATTTTGAAGACCAACATATTGAATACATATTATCCAAATCGAAGCAGTCACCTTGAGAATGTTTGTCTATATGAGGTTCTACAAAATTATATATTCAAGAGGAACATCAAAGAAGATATTGAGAATGGAGTGTATGCTGTAATTGGAAGTGAGGGATGTCTGGTCAAGCAAAGAAAATGCCAATTAGTAAACCATCGAAAATTGAGTGGCGAATCTCCAGAAAAAAAGGAGTTTTTCTATTTAGCACTTTTGCAACTTTTCAAGCCTTGGCGTGCAGAAGAGGAACTGCTTGGAGATTTCCTCTGTTACGAAGACTCTTTCACTGCTGCTAAGGAGACCATAGAATGTCCTGCTTTTCCCAAATATCCCAAATATCAAGAAATGCTAACTTTGGAAATTGAGCAGGAAGCAACGATTGCAGCCGAGATTGCCAGAGACAGTTCTCGGGACAGTCAGAGTTCTGTTTCATTGAGTCAAGATCCACTTGGAGGACCTATTATCGAAAATGAAGCTGCCACTGCTATGAATGCGTTGGAAAGAGCCATGGCACATGCTCAGGAGGATTCAGTTAACTTAGAAGACTTGGAAAAACAACTCAACGTTGAGCAGAGGAAAATATATGATGAAGTTACCAAGCAAATTGAGCATGGATTAAGTCATGAGAAGAAAGAGTGCTCATGTACATCGTTGAAGCCTGTCCGACTGTACGTGAGTGGAGAAGCGGGAACTGGAAAAAGTTTCCTCATTAAAGCAATTTCTTGTTATTTGCAGGAAAGGACTGAGTCATCGCTGTCTTGTGTTGTCACCGCTCCAACTGGACTGGCAGCACATAACATTAAAGGTATTACTTTGCATCGTCTACTGATGCTGCCAGTGGAGCATGACAACAAATTACAATACCACAAGTTATCTGGGGATGCTTGTTTTGAAGTTTCAAGAGTCTTGAGGAAAATGAAACTTCTTATCATTGACGAAGTAAGCATGGTTTCCAATGTCATGCTTGCCTTTGTGCATTTGAGAATGCAAGAAGTTCTTAAAACTGAGTATGATGTGTTATTTGGTGGCAAACACATCATTGTTTTCGGAGATCTTCTGCAGTAAAAGGTCAACCTGTGTTCAAAATACTCACGCATGAAGATACCAGGAAGTGCCTAGGGAGCATTGGCAACGTCAATATATGGTTAAACTTCAATTATGCTGAACTGCATGAAAATATGCGTCAGGCGAAGGATGAAGATTACAAGAATATTCTACAAGATATTAGAATTGGAAAAGTGACCGAGCATGGGAAAGAAGCTTTAAATGCACGATTACTGTCAAATTTATATCCAGAAGAAGACGTTGTGCCTGAGAATATTTTTCAGAAAATTACTGAGAAGAAATCTGGAATATGTTTGATGCCAACTCTTGCAGAATGTTCCATCTTCAACAACAAAATGTTGAATTTAGAAAAGCAAGAGATTGTGAAACTTGAAGCTATTGACAAAATAGAGCATATGGGATCAACAATTATTTTGTCAGAGAATTTGAAATCAGAATTGGATTCATTAGAGAAGACTATATCTAAAACAGCGGGTTTTGAAAAGACTTTAAATGTGTGTTTAAATTGCCGAATTATTTTGAGAAGGAATTTACATGTTGAAAGAGGTCTGGTAAATGGATCAATGGGTAATGTTGTTGATTTTGAGAAATACAGAAATAGAGATGGAATAGTATTTTTAAAAATTAAATTTGATGGCATTGAGGAAGTACAGCTAATTGGTCGTTGTTCTGCTAGGTTTTTGCTTGTTAAAGACTTATATGTTCGCCGTAAACAGTTTCCTGTTTGCTTGGCATATGCGGTGACAATCCATAAATCGCAAGGTTTAAGTGTAGATAGTGCATTGGTGAATATTGGCAGTTCTGTGTTCAAGGAGGGTATGGCATATGTGGCATTGTCACGAGTTAGAACTTTATCGGGATTGTACTTGATTGACTGTGATGTCACAAACATTTGTGCGGATCTAGATTGTGTTAAGGAATACAATAGGTTAAGAAGAGAGTATGCGCCACATTTGCCTCAATATCCTTTGATTGAGAAATGTGTGGTAGGCCGTAAACGAAGAAATATCAGTAATAGTAGGGAGGTTGTAGCAAAAAGCCAAAAAGTTGATGAACCGAAAATTGTAAGCAGAAAGAAAGTGGATTCTGTTGAAGATGTTGTCGGTTTTCAATTTGAAAACAGTTCTGGTGTCAACTGCTATGCAAATGTAGTGGTTAATGTTCTCTTTTCACTAGAGACTTTAAAAGAACAGATTGTGTTCAATTCGGAACAAAGTTTATGCTGTTTGTTGAATTCTGTGTTAGAGAAATGTAGCACTGATCGAACAAAAGTAGAAAGTGTGTCTGAAGTTCGTTATCTGTTAGATGAATGTTCAGGTCAAACAGACTTCTCTGAAAATAATCAGCAGGATTGTCAGGAGTTTTTAATGTATATGTTTGATGTATTGCAAGATGAGGGTGTAGATGTAGATCACCTGTTTGGGCTTTCTTATCAATGGCAGCATGACTGCGAGAACTGTAGGGTATCAAGTACTACTAGTGTAGACTCAGAAAGATTTATATATTTAACTTTGCCAGACAGTAAATCAGTCTCCTTTAATAAGCTAGTAAATGCAGCGGATCACAACATGGAGTGTAGCCAATGTAAATCTGAAATGCTGTCAACATTATTTATTCGAAGATATGGCCAGTATGTCATTTTAATGATCCAACGATGTAGGCCTGATGGATCAAAATTGTCAACTTTAATAAAAAATGTTGTTGCTTCTCAGCTGTCAATATCAGGAAGGACTTTTGTAACTGTAGCAATTATCTATCACGATGGTCCTTCAACAACATCAGGACATTACACAGCTTATTTAAAGTCTAAAAACGGCTGGTCATTCTGCAACGATTCTGTTGTAAGTTTCAAAAAAAAATTGCCGTTTGACCTTAAAAATTCTTACCTGGTGTTTTTAAAACCAAAATTTTAATGAAAGAATCTCGGGATTTCCTCTGAGGAATTGCAAAAGGTTCATCAAGTAGAGGGAATGTAAGTCTGCAATGCTGTCTAGATTATTGGTCCAAAACTTTTAATTATAATGTCGATTTAAAAATCCAACTATATAAACCTGATGCAAGTAAGTCTGCTTCATAGTAAGCAGTATCAGTGTCATAGGAAAAGGAGAACATGAGTGAGAAAGAAGGGTAAGGTATTAGTAGTCCAGGATTGTGAAAATAATCTTAAATGTTTTCTTTTTGAAAGTTGCGAAAATAGAAAATGACGGGATTTGATTGGAAGAATTACAAGAGTTGTGAATCGCTGCAACATGATTTGGCCAAGTGGAAACATGTGGTAGAATGTGAGAAGTCTTTTCTTGTATGTAACATATTTTTCAAAACGATGGAGGTTTTCTTTCAGAAAGTGGCGGGCTGAAAATATTTATAGCACAACAGAGTGGACGCTGTTCATAGGACATCCTTCAACGTCATTGAAAGTAAGTTAATTTTAAGGAGTTTTGAATTCAGATTTCTTAGGTTGAATGTGTTTTTAAACACAATCATTTTGATTGTGTTTTTTTCCCCCCTGTTACATGATGAATACCTTCAAGTCACTGATTTAAGTGAAATTTGATACATTCTGAGAACAGCAAAAATAAACCATTTAACATGTATAATTAATGTTCTGCTTTTTGTACTTATGATATACATTAAGAAATGTGAGGTAGATATGGAGAAACTGAGTCTTCTGTAAGTGTCAAAGTTAATGCTTACAGTGCAGTACTTCTGGGTACTGTTTTCTTAAAAAAAACTGAATATGCCTCACCTCAAAGAAACCTCTTGAAAGGACACATCTTATTTGCATCCTGAAACAATCATTTACAATGTTAGACACAATTTTATGATGGCTTTACATCTCTTTTGCGCTGCTATTGCATCACTATTGTGAGACATCAGCAATGCAAAAGAAGCACCATATTCCAAAATAGGCCTCACTTCATCAGCATGAAGATACTGTTTGTTTAAAATAAATATCTTTAGGATTGTGTAGGGGACGTAGAGAAGCAGAGGCTTCTGTAAATGTCAAAGTTGTTGAAAAACTGTTTCTTCTTGAACCTTTTCCCTTCTTTTTTCTAACTTTTATTGCCTATGTTGATGATATGGCTCTATGTTATTTACATTTCTTTGCTGTTTCAATTAATCTTTTTCAGTTATTTCTTCTTTTCTGTTTTCTATTTTTTCTCTCTGTTATTCCACATGTTTTAATCTTATTTTGAACATTCACTCACATTCTCCAAGAAACTCTTCTTGTTATTGTTCTACTCTCTTTTTTTTCTTTCACTTCCTTATCCATTTTGTTTTTCGCAATTATACCCTCTTCCATCTTTTCTTCGTTAAATAGATCTATTAAACAGTATCTCTGGTTTACTCCCTATAGCTGTCTTTCTTTTAACATTACTCTCTGTTTACTTCCCTTATACTAACTCTTCTTTTTAAAAAAAAAAAATTTTTTGGTTCGCTTCTAGTTCGCGAACCGGGCAGCTAACTGGAAAGCGAACCAAAAGAAATAGAGCTTGCCAGAGTGCTAAACATTCTAGCAATTTTATTTGAAAGGGGAGGTAGTTCTGAAAAGAACTTTTTTTTATGTTTTTGTTGTTTTATTATTATTTTTTTTTTTTCTAAACATTTTTTGATTTTTTTGTATTTTTGCACAGTTTTATATATTTTTTTGTTTTTGATGGAGGGGAAACAACAAAAAACACGCATTGAAAAAGGCTCAACAGGAGCAAAAAGAAAATTACTGTTTGGGTGGGTTAGGGCAATTGTGATTCTCGTAAGCAATGTTCATTAAGTTTACGCTCATGTTCCCACATGAAAGCAATGCCCCACAATACAAGCAGGTTAGCTTCATGTGTTTGAAGTTCTTTTGAATGTTTGGCACGGTTTCCTGTGCCTCTCCTCCAGTCAGAGAGATATGCAAGGTTGACCTGGCCACAGGAGTTGTTGGGGGATTATCCTGCAGGTCACGCAACTGCACGGCTGTAGTTGAGTGGATGCCACCTGGTCATATGGCGATGCATGGTATAGTTTCCCATGCTATACTTTTTTTCAGTGCCTCTTGATAGCCTTTTTTTACAGATAAGGCAGGTGGCATATTTTGCATTGACTTTCTTCTCCCCTCGAGGGATTGAAAAAAACTGCCAGATAAAACTAGTTTTCCGACGAGAAACACGGGGCAACTCCTGTAAGAACTCTTGTTCTTCTCTCTCCTCTTCTTCAAGTTCATCCTCTTCCTCCTCCTCTGTGTTGGCAATGAACGGAGATGATGGTCCTCTCTTCTCATGAGGAGGTGAAGGTGGTGGTGGGGGTGCACCAGCTGAAGCAAGTACAGAAGCCATTGCTCAATTATATGTAAATGGTCTTTCTCTCACCAAGATGAAAGTCAGAGTGAGGAAAGAAGGAGGGGTTTTCATCATTTGGGAAAAGCAAAAGTTATAAACCAATGAAAAGTGTTAATTTTAGATCACATGACCTAGTATTACATCATTAGGAAACCAAAAGTGAAATGAACCAATGAAAAGTTTTATTAACAAGTCACATGACCTGTTCCGCTCACGTTACGCGGTGCGCGCCGCGTCCCGGATCGTTTCCGGTTCGCGGTCCGGAGCACTTCTGGGAGCGCTAACGCGGCGCGTCATAAGACGCATTATGCGACAAAGTGATACGTCGCGCTTCCGCAAAACGTCACAGTTGCGCAAACGAAACGTTTACCGGTTCGCGGACTAGGTCGCGGCATCAAGATGAGCCAACGGAAAGCTTCCCAGTTCGCGAATCGAAAGCGAAGCAAAAAAATATTTAAAAAAAATTTATTAATAAACATCTAAAATATATTTTTGGATTTAAAGAAGAATACATTTTACAGCTTCAGATGTTAGCTTTTAAAAAACCAATCAAATTCACTGAAAAAACCATAGGTTATAGACCATATATAGTTAGGAATTAGCATTTACAAAACCAATGAAATTCACTGAAAAAACCATAGGTTATAGACCATATATAGTTAGGAATTAGCATTTACAAAACCTTGAAAATTCACTGAAAAAACCATAGGTTATAGACCATATATAGTTAGGAATTAGCATTTACAAAACCTTAATTTACTCGCACAAAACCATTGAAATTCGCATATATAGTTAGTTGCGCTAACTATATATCGCGCACCCGCAATCCACTGCTGATGATATCACATATTACATCATTCATGACATGGTCAGTGACATCACTGATGACATCACTGATGACATCTCAAATGACATCACTGATGACATCACTGATGACATCTCATTTGACATTACTTATCACATCACTGATGACATCATTCATGTGATTATACGATGAACCTCTTCAGACTCTGATATAACCTTAGATACACTCAGTGTAAACAGACACTCACAGACTGTCACTCATCCATGGAGTTACTCACACACCTAGTCAGTCATGCAAAGAATCAATCACACCTCCATTTCCTCAACTATACAGTTATACACACCTTACTTATTCGAACATATACTAACACATATTTACTCTTTTATACAATCCCTGATACAAGTTCACAATGATCCATACAGCCACTCACACATTCACTGGCTCTTATGCACAGTAATTTATATATGTGAATTCTCACATGTACTGTGTTTTACATATGTACTTACTTTGACATGTAGCACTGAGATATCCATTCACTCACCAATACACTCGTACACAGTCAACCACCCATACAGCTGTTTCAACATGCAGTTTTGAACCCATAGATCTAGTGAATAAACTGTTCACACATGTATGCACAGAGTCACACACCTCCCAGCCACCCCCACACACACACTCACTCTCCCATACAAATACTTGGACAACCAATCAATAACCCATACAGTTACTCATATAGCTACTGATCAACACATGCAGCAGTTTGTAGAACAATAGATATAATGATGCACAAATTAAGACAGTTTAGTCACTAACCCATGCACTCAGTGAGACACATTAAATCACTCTCTCATACAGTCAGTCATGCACCTACTAAATCCTTCATTCAGACACTTATACATCCACTCATTCTTCAATATGTAAGACATATTTTAACTTTACAGAAACATACAAACACTGGATGATGTCATCAGTGATGTCATCAGTGATGTCACTGACCATGTCATGAATGATGTAATATGTGACATCATCAGCAGTGGATTGCGGGTGCGCGATATATAGTTAGCGCAACTAACTATATATGCGAATTTCAATGGTTTTGTGCGAGTAAATTAAGGTTTTGTAAATGCTAATTCCTAACTATATATGGTCTATAACCTATGGTTTTTTCAGTGAATATATATATATATATATATATATATATATATATATATATATATATATATTACAGCAACTCCTCTGCCAGCCGGCATTTGCAATTCCACAAAAAAGCAGGGGCACGGACCACCATTAAGTGCACAGAATCGTTTAATTAGATTGTGCTCAATCAGCCATTACACGTTTCAGCACCAAAGGATATATATACCCCAGATGAAGGCCATTGCCCAAAAAAAAATGACTTTTGCAACTAGCTACTTGAAGTGAGTCACTCTTTCAAGTGCCTCCTTTCAGTGTTCTTTCGAAATGGTGATGCAATGTGAGTGAAGGTAGCCACAGAATCCTTCTTTTTTATTACCTACTGGCGGTCGGTTATAGTTAGGACCTATTATCCATAGGAAAACCGCAACATTCTATTGGAAAGAACTTTGGTGTCGATTGATGAATCGTCTTGAAATTTTCCAACCTTTTGACCAGCTCAGTTCCGCTCCTTCCCTGAAAATTTGGAGGTAATTGGTCAAGCGGGGCCAAGAAAAAAGGGGAGTCCCAAAACGCGTTTTCCCCATGCAATTTCCCATAGGACCTTTAGCCACGACTACAGCCCGAACAGCTGAACGAATTACACCAAATTTGGCAGAGAGGTAGTCCTCAGTTCCGACTTGTGCCTTTGGCTTATCTAGTGTCAATCTGTACAGTAGTTTTTGTGAAAATTTGGGTTAAAGTCATTTATATATCTATGGGTGCGACGAATCCGCAGATTGTACGAGTATTGTCATCGTAGCATAAGCACACCGTCCCGATCATGCGCTCAATTCTAATTGTCTGTCAAGCGGTTATAAACATTCGAAACCAGGAACTGTTGGCAGCCATTTTGTGCCTCGGTAGAAGCAAGGGTGACAAAGTCTGTGAAATATGTGTTGAAAACGTGAACAGGGGTAGGGTAGACACACCCTGACCCCCTAGGCCTGCTCAGGGGGTCTCATAAGGACCCGTAGGGCAAAAAAGTACACATTTTATTTACAAAAAAAAGTCGCAGGATGCGCGTAGGATCCGCACATTTCGCCGCTGAAATAAACAAAGCATGTATTTTTGAGATATATCAAGCTTATGTGTATAGATGTTGGGTGGCTCTAAAAAGAGCCCTTGTGTTTATTGAGAGATTTTAGTACTTACAAGTAAGTTCTGATGCAGAGTCTAAAGTTCATGAGAAAAACTCTGTTACCCTCATCCGTAAAATGTACACCATCTCTTCTATAGATGGCATGCATATTGAAACGCAGATTGTTCTGGTATATGGACACCATTCTATAGTCTCGTAGAAAAGTAGAAACAGATAAATTCACATAGTTCCTATCTTTCTCAATTTGTGGACAAAATTGATTGAACTCGTTGCATTTCTGCCTTTGGCATATGTTAGCATAGTTAAAGGGAATTTGGGGGAAAAGTGAAATTAAAACAGAAAAGAAATGATTGGTTGTTTGACAACATTCTACACAGAATACTACAGTGTATGGTTCTGTTTTTTAAAAACATGATTCTTATTGGTTATCATTACATGATTGAATATAACATTACGTAGGATAAGGTTGTATATTGAAAAGTCGAGCACACTTGCTGTTTTATTTAGCAACATTGTGTGATAAACTTCAGTGTTTTTCGTGAGCCAGCATTGCTTTTTTGCATGGGAAGATGCGAATTTGTATGTGGAAATGCAATCTGCTTTGGATTTTGAAAGTGAGTACAGATTTCACTGCTCTGTCTTTCAAAATGCAAACTAAGTTTGCTATGGGAGGGCTGGAGTTGTGAGAGTTTTGCACTGTGAAAGCAAACAGCAGTATACCGGGGGTCGGCACCTCGGGACACTGCAGGAGCCGGTCGTGGTACTTCCCAGGGCCCTCAAGGGCACCAGGCGGAGGGCCACACAGTCTGTCTCCCGTAATACAAAAATTTCCGGGGGTGGTGATTCCCAGAGCTTGAGGGGGGTCGTTGAGGCCCACATACTTGTAATTTTGTAGGGGGAGTTGGACGCGAAAGTGGTGCAAGGGGGTTGTAAATCTGGTGCACAGTGTTTTGGTTTTTTTGCTTTACTTTCCGTCATGTAGAGGATCCTGGGTAAATATAATGGTTTTTGTACAGCCAGTAACTTTTAACCCTACCCCCAAATGGCTTTCTGCCTGTTACAATAGTAACAGTTCATGGAACACTTACGTGAGCAGAGAGGTTAGAAGTTCACCACACTATGTTGCTAATGGCGTTGTATTTACAAACTTTTGAATTGGAACCATTAGTTGTAGGTATAGACTCTGGTAAAGATCTGATAAAGAGTTAGCCTTAGAATTATACTTCGAATTATAAATATCTTTTCGTTTGAGGACTGCTACCCCCACAAAAAAAGACGTATGTACTTTTTTAATTAACTTTTATTAAAACAATAAATAACTGGAAATATACCTAAATGATAACAGCACAAAAAATAACTAGAACCATAACTTTAACAAAACAACATAATAAACAACATATAATATGGACTCCAATAGAAGTACAGTAGTTAATCTGCAAAACAAAAAAGAAAATGAGTGTTTAAAATTGGATCGATGTGACTAAATGAGGTCAAAGATTACAAGTCAAAGTAACACTTGACGATATTTACTGTTTTTTTGATGTGTGCAGTGTGCTTGATAGATTTTACTTATCTTATAGGCTTGCATTCAAACGGTGTCTGTATAGAAGTGCCTACTACATCATATTTATATTACAGACGAACAGGTCTTTAAAATGATTCAGAGATGTGACAGAATTAGGTGTGAGATCAAGTCACTATGCAGGACAATATTTTTTAGGCTTATTTACAAAACTCTTCTTCCAATTTTGTGTTACTTTTCTCATGTTGAAAGTGACGCAAAAGTGGTGCAAGGTGTTTGTAAATAAGATCTTTTATTTCTAATGCATTTAATCAGAAGCATTGTATATCTAGGCTGCTTTGCTTACTTTGTGGAAACACTGTGAACTGTAGAGTTCATAACTTCAACTCAGATTTGGTGCTACACGTCAGAGTGGACAGCAGTGTCCATAACTTTAAGAAAGAAAGAGAAACAATGTGAGAGAGAGAAAGAGAGAGAAAATGACATTAAGACTGTGAGAGAGAGAAAGTTATAGATGGAGCAGATTTACAAACCCTGCCTCCACCACCCATGGACCTTCCTCCCTGTTGTTGCCACCTCCTTTGCAATGCCTTATGAATCAAATCTCTTCACTTGACCTTGGATGTACACGCTCTCAAAATGCTTCCACTGGCCATCGTACATGCAGACTTTGGTCACCCCTTTTTATCCATTTTTGCACTTTGAGATATAACGTCCAACCTCTGTTCTTGATCTCCTACTTTCTCCTTTCAAATTCTCTTGGAAAGATCTTATCAAGCCTTCAAGAGAAAAAGTAAGAAGGCTGGGATACCATTTTATATGTGAGTTCTGTATGCCATCCTAATACCCAATCATGTAATTTCATTCTTACTACCTTTGTGTTATGCACTTCAGTTGCAGTGTTCATTCTTACCTGGCTGTGTGCGTTATGACAATTAAAGGTACCATTTTTCTGCATATTTTTAATAAAGCATTTGACACAATGCATAGTGACACCGTATTTATTGAATGTTTTGAAATTAATTTCCACAAGTCTTAAAAAAGGTGATTGCAAGAAAAGTTACTTGCTGCATATGCAAGACTGCTTTCAAGAGAGACCCCAATAGTACTGGTGTGGAACTGCAAGTATGCAGAAGCACTTGCAGACTAAGAATCCGGTAAACTTTGCTAGTGAAGAGTTAAGGAGATTGAGAGAGGCTCCTCCTGCTTGATGAGAAGGCCCAAGTACCAGTGGAGCAACACAGTCAACCTCTACTGCAGGCCTAATATTCGCCCCAATTTGGAACCCTTTAAGAGAAAAGTAAGAAGTTTAGGAGCTCTGTATGCCATTCTAATACCTAATTATCCATTAGTTATATAGAGATCAATCTTGTATCAGACCCATCCGTTTAAGTGTGAATTGTTGATTATCTGCCACCAAAAACCCCTGAAGTACTTATATCCGTTACTTTTTAACTTCGTCGACTAGTCATATTGAGAGTAATTACCTTAACAATATCATTTAAAATTTGTGAATCTTTCTTGTTTAATAAAACTAGTTAATGCCATATTTGAGATATCGGTGTTATGAACTGGAACAGGAGGATATACTTTCTTCAATGTCGGTAACTTGCTGCTGACTTATGTAACATTCTGCTAACTGTAAAGAAGAGTTAAAATGTATATGTTGTACATAGGTCCACGGTTAATTTTAATGTTTATAAAAACAATTGTTCTCAATAGGATTGGGGATGAAAAGCAATCATCAGAGGTTATATTTGGCCAGCAAAATAGGAAATAGCATTGCAATATACAAATGTTAGGCTGAGATTAGTCACTCACTTCATTCACAAACTCCTGGGCTTGATCTGATAGAACCCTTTTTGGACTTCCATGATCTAGAAATTGAGAAATAAACATCAAGGAAAATTAAAAGACACATTTTCAAATAAAAAAATTCAAAACAACATTTTCACTTTGTATCTGAAGTACAGGCTGAAAACGTGTAACGAGCATTTAAATGAGAAATTGGTTTCAGACACAAACGTCTATAAGACTATCACAATGCAGATTTATATTTTATAAAAATATTTATAAAAGCAAGAAAAAGTCATACATTGTTCAATTTTAAATGACATATTAGGCCAATAAAATCGGGAGGACATGCTTTTTTACGTTTGGTTGATTTCAGAATGCCTACTAATTCTAGTAAAACATGACAATAACACAGTTATCTGTCTGCAAACACATAAAATACACAAATGCTTATCTCAGAATGCTTTTCTATCATGAAATGTTGAAGTCAAACCTGATAACTCCAGTAGGTCCATTGTAATTTTCGGCTGATAACATATGGAGAGCAGTCAGTGGATCTGGTGTGTCGAGTTGTTCACCACCACGTGGTATAGTGTATGGGCAGGAATAAACAGCTTGTGGCGACCAGTACGTCTCGTGGCTGAGATATCTGTATAATGAGATAGATCAGGGGGCAAATCAAGTTTAGGGTTATTAAAAAACAGAGAGCCTGCTAAAATACAACATTGACCAATCGATTACATGTGCAGTGCATGGGGAGGAAGCAGCATGTGGCGCACTATTTAAATAATGAAAGGCGGCAGGATTAGGTGATTTGCCCAGAAACATCGCCTACTAAGGAAAGATATTTGAGGTATAAGAGTTGGAAACCGTGCTAAAATACACTATTGCCTAAAACATTACTTTTGCAATGCATGGGGCACGTGACGCACTACTTACACAAGAAAAACTACATCGCATTCACTTGAACAGCAAATAGCACAATGCTGCAGGAGCGGCCACTTGGCGCTTGGCAAATTAAACAAACGTACCAGGATTAAGTGATTTGCCCAGAAACAAAAGTTACGAAGTCAACTTTAATGACATAAAAAGCAGGAAAGCGTGCTTAAAAACAACATTGTCAAATCAAACAAAAATTATCATTTACGCGGTCTTTAAAGATTGTTCAGATTAATTAATTTAATTACTCTTAAAAAAAGTGCTCACCTACGAAGAAGTAGATACGAACACTCTCAATGGCTGTGACTGCTGAATAGGAAAAGTTCAAGAAGGTTGGCAGCTTATCAATGCTTTGCAAAGGGATGATTGGTTCAGCATGATGTCACTGGGTGTGAGAGCTGTGATTGGACATGTTGTAATTGAGCAATGCACAAATAAAATGAAATACGTTAGGGGTACATAGTCAGACGGTGGGACGTATTGTGCGCATGCGTAACATTAACACGCATGGGCTATCACAAACATGCATGCGCAAAGTGAAGGCAACTCCTCGGGACATAGATGGAGTTCGGATGTCGATTGAACACTGGCTCGCGCAGGAGGCAGGGAGCCGGCGGGACAGTGGGGGAATTGGAGACCCTCGTACGGTCCCCAACTGTGACGGCCAAAATAAATAAAGGAAAAAGGCAGTCCCCGGGGAATGGGGTCCCTGGGGCCTTGAAGTGGCTTAAGGAGGGGGGCATTGCAGCCCTCCATAAAATAATATTATATAATTAGCCATGGCCCGGGGGCTGGGGACCCCGGTGCCCGGAATTGGCCACAGGAGGGGGCCACGCGGGCCACTTCCCCAAAAAATTGAATACGGATACTCCGCTTATTGTCATCGTACCATAAGGGCACCCTTCCGATCACACGCTGAAGACTAATTGGTTGTCAAGTGGTTGTCAACATTCGTAACTAGAAACTATTGGCAGCATTTTATGTCTCGGTACAAGGGTGGCTGAAGAAGTGTGTGAAATGTGTGTTTAAAACATGAAAAGGGGGAGGGTAGACACACCCTGATCCTCTAGGTCTGCTCAGGGGGTCCCACAAGGTCCCCCAGGGCCCCTATTTTTTTTTGGGGGGGGAATCGCGGGGTGCGCGTATGATCAGCGCATTCTAGCGATATTAAAAAAAAACAGGCGTGGGCTTCCGCGCGTCTTTGGTAATTTGCATTCTTTCAACTGTTTAGAGGAGATGCAGCAGTGCTGGATCCAGGATCCAACACTGAGTAAGAAAAGGTAATGATAACACTATTTACCTGCTAAGTGAATTTCCTTTCATAGGCTAACATTCACTGATTTCACTTCTTCTAAGTGTGGAGTTTTGGAACTTTAAAATATTCACCGAAAATCATCCGAACAACGAATTCCAATTTATTCAACTGTTATCAGGAGAGAAACCAGTTCTGCATTTTGTAGCCCAGCACTGACCCTGAAAAGTAGTTCTAAGCATACTTGCAAGTAACTTGTATTTCCTTCCATAGGAATCCCCTTCCTATAAAAAAAATGAATACATTTAGATTTGCGGGTCAGGCTCTGGGGATGGGGTCAAGGGCCCAAAAAAAGTAAAAGGAAGGTGGGCCACACAAAGTAATGTAATTTAAAAAATAAAATATCTAAAAATAAATAGTTTAAAAAAAATTTGTAAATCAGTCTCAAAAAAATAAACATAAGAATAAATATATTTTAAAATTGTATTTTACAAAGCCTTTAAAATTCACTGAAAAAACCATAGGTTTCAGACATGTTATAGTTAGGAATTAGCATTTAAAAAACCTTTGAAATTACTGAAAAAACACAGATTTCAGACATAATATAGTTAGGAATTAGCATTTAAAAAACCTCAGAAATTCACTGAAAAAAACACAGGTTTTAGGGGTGTTATAGATACTTGGACATTTCACTCGTACAAAACCATTGAAATTCCCCCTGTTATAGTTAGTTGTACTAACTATAACTCATGCGCCGGCAATCTACTGCTGATGATGTCACATATTACATCATTCATGACATGGTCAGTGACATCACCGATGACATCACTGATGACATCTCAAATGACATCACTGATGACATCACTGATGACATCATCCACGTGACAATCTGATACATTTTACCATTCACCAGAATAACTTTTTAACACTCATTATAAAATATGAAGTACCATACTTTAAAGAATTGACACACTAATACAAGTTTCTAAAAAGCCAGTTAGTGATTCCTAGATCTACACACACATCTAAACACTTACCTATAGATTCACTCATACATGGTAACAAAGATCAATACAACACTATTAAATATACTTATACACCTATATCAACATTACACACCAGCACACATCCAATTCACTTATGCAGTCATTCTACTCACTTATGCAAACAGTTGATCATACTTATATTTACTAAGCTACACACTTACACGAACACCATTTTATTTATTGATATAGATAGTAACATACTTAGTATGTTATATAATCACTATTACAAGTATACAGTTATCCATACGTCACTCATACAATCACTGAGTCTTATGTATAGTTATTTATATACAACAACTGTCACATACACTGCTTTTTATATTTTTAGTTTATTGGACATGTATCATTGAGAAATATATTTACTCATCACCACACCCATAAAGAGATTCATTCACCCAAACAACTGCTTCCACATACAGTCTTAACCTTATTTACCTACTAAATCAACTATTTACACATCTTTGAACAGTCACACACCTCCCACCCAACCCCACAAACATTCATTCACTATCCCATACAAATACTAACTTAACTAATTAATAACTAATATAGACTTTCACATAGCTAGTAACCAACTTATGTAGTAGTTTACACAACAAGAGATAGACTGATACAGGTATTCACAAAGATTTATCACTATTCCATATATTTAGTGAGGCACTTTAAATTCGTCACTTAGTCAATCTATAAAATATATATAATACTTATTTAAATATCAAACCAAACCACATTCACTGGATGATGTCATCAGTGATGTCACTTGAGATGTCATCAGTGATGTCACTGACCATGTCATGAATGATGTAATATGTGACATCATCAGCAGTGGATTGCGGGCGCGTGAGTTATAGTGAGTATAACTAACTATAATGGGGAAATGTTAATGGTTTTGTAGGAGTGAAATGTCCAACTAAATATAACACCCCTGAAACCTGTGGTTTTTCAGGTAAAAAAAAAAATATGTCAAATCGACGCACAGCCCGGCTGAATCGCTGACGCAGGTTGGGAGCGAGGGGACCCAGGGAGGCTGAACTTCATAATTGCTGTCTGGCTTGTTTTTCTCCACACAACGTGCCTTTCCCCACTAATCTTGCTCACTGCACCCACAGCCCGAAAAATATTGCATTTTGGGAACTGGAGTTCTACTTGGGTAGCAGTGGCAGTGCGACCATGTGACTGGGGGCTGAACTTTGACCCTCCAATTGGGGAGAGCGCAGGAGATCTTTAAGGCGTGGGCGGAGACACAACCGGACTCACAGCGGCATCTGACGAAGGCTACAACGCCGAAATGCATCGTGCCCATGCTGTCATTCATTAAAGCTTCCTCTGCTGTCCCCTGTTGTGGCCTCTCACCTTCTGTATCCGGAGTGGTGCTAATTAGATATTTCACACGCCTGCCAGTGGCCTGACAGAGGCCCGGCTCCTTCAATGTGGCAGGAGATTCTGGCACCAGCTGTTCCAGCTTTGTTTGTTCTCCAAGGAATTGGACTTTCTCCTGCCCACCCAAGTTGCCGACGACACCAGGGATACTGCTAGCAGCAGCTCGTGACCTCACGAGGAGCCGTTTTGCACACCGTCAAATCGACTCACAGCCCGGCTGAATCGCTGACGCAGGTTGGGAGCGAGGGGACCCAGGGAGGCTGAACGTCATCATTGCTGTCTGGCTGGTTTTTCTCCACACAACGCGCCTTTCCCCACTAATCTTGCTCACTGCACCCACAGCCCGAAAAATATTGCATTTTGGGAACTGGAGTTCTACTTGGGTAGCAGTGGCAGTGCGACCATGTGACTGGGGGCTGAACTTTGACCCTCCAATTGGGGAGAGCACAGGAGATCTTTAAGGCGTGGGCGGAGACACAACCGGACTCTCAGCGGCATCTGACGAAGGCTACAACGCAGAAATGCATCGTACCCATGCTGTCATTCATTAAAGCTTTCTCTGCTGTCCCCTGCTGTGGCCTCTCACCTTCTGTATCCGGAGTGCTGCTAATTAGATATTTCACACGCCTGCCAGTGGCGTGACAGAGGCCCGGCTCCTTCAATGTGGCAGGAGATTCTGGCACCAGCTGTTCCAGCTTTGTTTGTTCTCCAAGGAATTGGACTTTCTCCTGCCCACCCAAGTTGCCGACGATGCCAGGGATACTGCTAGCAGAAGCTCGTGACCTCACGAGGAGCCGTTTTGCACACCGTCAAATCGACTCACAGCCCGGCTGAATCGCTGACGCAGGTTGGGAGCGAGGGGACCCAGGGAGGCTGAACTTCATCATTGCTGTCTGGCTTGTTTTTCTCCACACAACGCGCCTTTCCCCACTAATCTTGCTCACTGCACCCACAGCCCGAAAAATATTGCATTTTGGGAACTGGAGTTCTACTTGGGTAGCAGTGGCAGTGCGACCATGTGACTGGGGGCTGAACTTTGACCCTCCAATTGGGGAGAGCACAGGAGATCTTTAAGGCGTGGGCGGAGACACAACCGGACTCACAGCGGCATCTGACGAAGGCTACAACGCCGAAATGCATCGTGCCCATGCTGTCATTCATTAAAGCTTTCTCTGCTGTCCCCTGTTGTGGCCTCTCACCTTCTGTATCCGGAGTGGTGCTAATTAGATATTTCACACGCCTGCCAGTGGCGTGACAGAGGCCCGGCTCCTTCAATGTGGCAGGAGATTCTGGCACCAGCTGTTCCAGCTTTGTTTGTTCTCCAAGGAATTGGACTTTCTCCTGCCCACCCAAGTTGCCGACGATGCCAGGGATACTGCTAGCAGCAGCTCGTGACCTCACGAGGAGCCGTTTTGCACACCGTAAAATCGACTCATAGCCCGGCTGAATCGCTGACGCAGGTTGGGAGCGAGGGGACCCAGGGAGGCTGAACTTCATCATTGCTGTCTGGCTTGTTTTTCTCCACACAACGCGCCTTTCCCCACTAATCTTGCTCACTGCACCCACAGCCCGAAAAATATTGCATTTTGGGAACTGGAGTTCTACTTGGGTAGCAGTGGCAGTGCGACCATGTGACTGGGGGCTGAACTTTGACCCTCCAATTGGGGAGAGCACAGGAGATCTTTAAGGCGTGGGCAGAGACACAACCGGACTCTCAGCGGCATCTGACGAAGGCTACAACGCAGAAATGCATCGTACCCATGCTGTCATTCATTAAAGCTTTCTCTGCTGTCCCCTGTTGTGGCCTCTCACCTTCTGTATCCGGAGTGCTGCTAATTAGATATTTCACACGCCTGCCAGTGGCGTGACAGAGGCCCGGCTCCTTCAATGTGGCAGGAGATTCTGGCACCAGCTGTTCCAGCTTTGTTTGTTCTCCAAGGAATTGGACTTTCTCCTGCCCACCCAAGTTGCCGACGACGCCAGGGATACTGCTAGCAGCAGCTCGTGACCTCACGAGGAGCCGTTTTGCACACCGTCAAATCGACTCACAGCCCGGCTGAATCGCTGACGCAGGTTGGGAGCGAGGGGACCCAGGGAGGCTGAACTTCATCATTGCTGTCTGGCTTGTTTTTCTCCACACAACGCGCCTTTCCCCACTAATCTTGCTCACTGCACCCACAGCCCGAAAAATATTGCATTTTGGGAACTGGAGTTCTACTTGGGTAGCAGTGGCAGTGCGACCATGTGACTGGGGGCTGAACTTTGACCCTCCAATTGGGGAGAGCACAGGAGATCTTTAAGGCGTGGGCGGAGACACAACCGGACTCACAGCGGCATCTGACGAAGGCTACAACGCCGAAATGCATCGTGCCCATGCTGTCATTCATTAAAGCTTTCTCTGCTGTCCCCTGTTGTGGCCTCTCACCTTCTGTATCCGGAGTGGTGCTAATTAGATATTTCACACGCCTGCCAGTGGCGTGACAGAGGCCCGGCTCCTTCAATGTGGCAGGAGATTCTGGCACCAGCTGTTCCAGCTTTGTTTGTTCTCCAAGGAATTGGACTTTCTCCTGCCCACCCAAGTTGCCGACGACGCCAGGGATACTGCTAGCAGCAGCTCGTGACCTCACGAGGAGCCGTTTTGCACACCGTCAAATCGACTCACAGCCCGGCTGAATCGCTGACGCAGGTTGGGAGCGAGGGGACCCAGGGAGGCTGAACTTCATCATTGCTGTCTGGCTTGTTTTTCTCCACACAACGCGCCTTTCCCCACTAATCTTGCTCACTGCACCCACAGCCCGAAAAATATTGCATTTTGGGAACTGGAGTTCTACTTAGGTAGCAGTGGCAGTGCGACCATGTGACTGGGGGCTGAACTTTGACCCTCCAATTGGGGAGAGCACAGGAGATCTTTAAGGCGTGGGCGGAGACACAACCGGACTCTCAGCGGCATCTGACGAAGGCTACAACGCCGAAATGCATCGTGCCCATGCTGTCATTCATTAAAGCTTTCTCTGCTGTCCCCTGTTGTGGCCTCTCACCTTCTGTATCCGGAGTGGTGCTAATTAGATATTTCACACGCCTGCCAGTGGCGTGACAGAGGCCCGGCTCCTTCAATGTGGCAGGAGATTCTGGCACCAGCTGTTCCAGCTTTGTTTGTTCTCCAAGGAATTGGACTTTCTCCTGCCCACCCAAGTTGCCGACGACGCCAGGGATACTGCTAGCAGCAGCTCGTGACCTCACGAGGAGCCGTTTTGCACACCGTCAAATCGACTCACAGCCCGGCTGAATCGCTGACGCAGGTTGGGAGCGAGGGGACCCAGGGAGGCTGAACTTCATCATTGCTGTCTGGCTTGTTTTTCTCCACACAACGCGCCTTTCCCCACTAATCTTGCTCACTGCACCCACAGCCCGAAAAATATTGCATTTTGGGAACTGGAGTTCTACTTGGGTAGCAGTGGCAGTGCGACCATGTGACTGGGGGCTGAACTTTGACCCTCCAATTGGGGAGAGCACAGGAGATCTTTAAGGCGTGGGCGGAGACACAACCGGACTCTCAGCGGCATCTGACGAAGGCTACAACGCAGAAATGCATCGTACCCATGCTGTCATTCATTAAAGCTTTCTCTGCTGTCCCCTGTTGTGGCCTCTCACCTTCTGTATCCGGTGTACTGCTAATTAGATATTTCACACGCCTGCCAGTGGCGTGACAGAGGCCCGGCTCCTTCAATGTGGCAGGAGATTCTGGCACCAGCTGTTCCAGCTTTGTTTGTTCTCCAAGGAATTGGACTTTCTCCTGCCCACCCAAGTTGCTGACGACGCCAGGGATACTGCTAGCAGCAGCTCGTGACCTCACGAGGAGCCGTTTTGCACACCGTCAAATCGACTCACAGCCCGGCTGAATCGCTGACGCAGGTTGGGAGCGAGGGGACCCAGGGAGGCTGAACTTCATCATTGCTGTCTGGCTTGTTTTTCTCCACACAACGCGCCTTTCCCCACTAATCTTGCTCACTGCACCCACAGCCCGAAAAATATTGCATTTTGGGAACTGGAGTTCTACTTGGGTAGCAGTGGCAGTGCGACCATGTGACTGGGGGCTGAACTTTGACCCTCCAATTGGGGAGAGCACAGGAGATCTTTAAGGCGTGGGCGGAGACACAACCGGACTCACAGCGGCATCTGATGAAGGCTACAACGCCGAAATGCATCGTGCCCATGCTGTCATTCATTAAAGCTTTCTCTGCTGTCCCCTGTTGTGGCCTCTCACCTTCTGTATCCGGAGTGGTGCTAATTAGAGATATATATATATATATATATATATATATATATATATATATATATATATATATATATATATATGTATATACACAGCCCATCTCTTCTTACACATGGAAGAACTATATATATATATATACACTTACACACATAAAAATGACTAAAACCTAACTAATCTAAACCTATATTATCTAATATCTACCGAAAAATATGACAAGATACAGGAAATTGGAAACCACAACGAAATGTTCGCAGCAGTTGTGAAATCTGCTCAACAGCCATTTCCAGGTTGCTCAGATGCTCTACCAGCCCTGCTTCTCCTTGATGTCATCCAGTTTACTGTTTAGTTTCTGTAGTTTCCCGGATAATGGTGTTCTGCAACACCGACTGCTGTTGGGTTGCCCTCCTGGACTGTGTGGGCATACATTGCGTAACTGCTGAAGGCGCTGCTGTAGCAACACTTTGGGTGAGCTGTGGCTGCCTTGGGGCTGCTCTGGGCTAGCTTGGCCCTGAACTGGCGTGGCTTGAGCTTGGTTTGTCCAGGTGAGTGGGTGAGGTTGGCACAGCAGATGTTGTTGTTTTGGCAATGTTGCAGGGCCTCGCTGCTTTGGCCCGCACATACAGTTTTTGCATTGTTTGAAAGCCTTCACTACATTCCAGACATGACAGTAATGATACATGGCCCATATGTTGTCACTACCTAGACATCCCCTACTTGAACCTGGAAAAGTGAGTCAAGTACCATCTGTGTTGAAGCACATATGTAACAGTACTCACAATGAGATGGATATAATGTCGTGCAGGACAAACTTTCACACTCATTAAGATGTCATGACCTACATTTTGACATTTGGTCCTGGTTACTCTAAATTGTGATTTTGATTTGCGGCCTACAAATGTGCAGATCATTGATCATGAACATAAGTGTAAGTGGAAAGGCAAAACAGAACAGGGAATAGTGGCTTGCCTCTTTATACCCCATCTGGACTATCACAAGGCTGCACAGGTTGCTGCCTTCACTCACACAATGTCAGATTGTCAATGCATGGATATGGGGTTGTTATGTACGCCCTGTAGAACATGCTTAGGGGGACATCAAAAACATACCCAATAGCAATGGTGCGGAATTGTCAACAGCTTCAGACTTGTAGAGAAAACATAATGAGCCATATTTAAACATTTTTATATGTACACATCATCCCAAGGCTGCATTTGGAGCATTATATGAACATAGCATTTCAGTAGTGTGTGTCTACTTAATGGACTAGTCATCTGGTAGAATCATTTATTTGATATGAGACATGGACCCTTGATCTAGACCTAGGAGGGAGGCAAAAGTACCACTGAGCTGTATCACAACAGACATATGTCATTGTATACTAACACATCCAATATCTTAACATCCATCCTATGATTCACAAACACATGAACAGACAGACATGTAGACATGTCATTGGCTGTCAGTCATGGCCCAAACACATTATTTAGGAAGCTGTAGCTATATCACATGGAACATATGGTGCAACTACCATTACATATTGTGTTTACAAAGTGATAGCAACTCATGTGCCACTGAGATGCAGTGTGACATATTCCTGCATCCATTTTGTCACACAGTTACAGGGCCAGATCTGATTTCTGTGAACATATAGGCTCTCCTTTATGGGATTTTGGCATTGGCCAACCCAGAAAGGCACCTTGCTGTGCTGACCCACACCAAAGTTAAAGGGCAGGAATGCACTGTATATATGATTTAAGGTGAATTCCTGTCCTTTCTCCCTGCACTGGAGTTGTGTTGGCAACCTAGCGCCAATGTAGGCTTGTGTGCACCATTTTGTAAGGGTGCCTCCATTGTATGCAGGATTGTTTTTGTACAGGAAGAGAAACCTTCCTGCACAAAACAATCCTAAGCGGGGTTTTACTCTTTCTATCTGCGCTGTAGAACACACATACACAAAACTTAAAAATATTTCCATGAATGCAATGGAATAAAAAATACAAATACTTAGCTTAATGCCTTTGCATGACCAGGTCGAATTTCGAGTAAAGCTTTAATACGTAGGCTTGGTTGAATTAGTTGGTAGGGTACAACCGTGAAATTTAACAATGATGATGTTTGATAAATGTATTGTTTAATTGATAAATGTACCTCAATGTTTTTGTATTGCAATAATTGTTCACAGTACATGTAAATATATGTCTTTTTGTATGGCAACGAGCAAACCTCGGACATTTTTCAAAAACTAAAAAGTTGTATCATTCAAAAAAAAAGTATATAAAGCACCCAAGGATTAAACACCTTAGGGTGAGATTCTGCTCGAAATAAAAAAGTGGCAGAACAAAACAGTGACCGGGTCATTTTCTTTAAACTCGTAGAACACACAGAAGCACATAAAGAAAGAGGAAAAAACGAGGAGAAATAAAAATATTTCTCCTCATTAGCCCTCACCTTGGAAGGTGTAGGAATGTGGTGTTTACCCCGGGTTTATATGATTTTTTAAATCTGGGGTAGAATCAAAATCTGTGGATGTTTCGTGGGAAAACCCTCCGCAATGCCTATGGAACGCCTCCTTGCAACAGAGTAAGGCAATGCAGCGATTTGCACTGCATTGCCTTACTCAAGATTTATGAGGCCAAAGAAAGCCATGCAGGGTGCCCTTGCGTGGTTTCATAAATCAGATTGAGAGCTCTGTGCCATGCATGTACTACTTTCCAGATGATGCTTACTTTGCCCAAAGAAACATGACTATAGATGTGCCACTCTAAGTGCATTTTAAAAGATGTGTACTTCCTGTGGGCCTGCTTACATATACTTTACAGGCTCAAACATCTTCATCCGTGAGCGGTCCTAAACAAACTTTGGGTTGGTTCTGTACTAAATCACAGACTAACAGCTCAATGAAGGTAGCGAGCATTACATCCCACTTCAAATCACAATTGTTCAGTTCCTCATAGATCATACACAGACATCATAATGGTATATACACATACTCATCACACTTACTGGTAGCATTGAAAAAGGACATAGCATTGCAAAAAATGATTTTAAACATGCTCACTTTTTTAATGCTTAAACTATTATATCCCTGTATTTCAGAAATACTCAACCACACTAACACACATATGGCCATATGCCCAGGTCATTGTATGCATCTAGTCCAATTGTAGCCCTGAGCAGGCTGGATGGTGGTGTCCAGATTTTACCATCATGACATGCCTGGAACATACATCAAGAATGTGATTGATTCAGTAATAGGCAGGTGCAAACACCTTATGGTTCTCCAGGGGAGGCACACTGAGGAGTTACACCTGGATTTTACCACGTTTTGTCCTCTTTCCATGTGAGCAGTGTTCTGCAGCACCTATAGTAAGAGGAGAAAAACCATGAAAAAGATATTAATACATTCATGTTTTCATGTACTGCAACAGTTGCACTACTACCTCAGCTGTAAAGTTAATAGTAGTGATAAGACACCCTTTTGTTAAAACCTCGGTATAGATAGTACCTTGAATGAACCATACATTGAGATCAATTAATCGTTTGCATTGATTTCATTATTCACCAACAATCACACTTTACAACAAAAAAGGATGTTATTGCATCCATGTTTTGATCTCTAAACGGCCTCCAAGGTCCAAAAGACCATTTTCAGGATGATATGTTGCACCATGATTTCAATGAAAGATTTCACAGGTATATATATATATATATATATATATATATATATATATATATATATATATATATATATATATATATATATATATATATATATATATATATATATATATATATATATATATATATTCACTGAAAAAACCATAGGTTTCACACCAGTTATAGTTAGGAATTAGCATTTTAAAAACCTATTAAATTCACTGAAAAAACCATACGTTTCACACCAGTTATAGTTAGCTGGAAATTTTACTGACATAAAACCATTGAAATTCTCACGTTATAGTTAGTTGGACGCACTATAACTTGCGCGCCTGCAATGCACTGCTGATGACGTCACATATTACATCACTCATGACATGGTCAGTGACATCACTCATGACATCACTGATGACACAATCCAGTGAATGTGTGTCTTTCTGAAAAATAAATATGTTTTGTATATGTATTTGTAAAGTACGATGGAAGAATAAATGGTTAAATAAGTGTGTAAATGGATGTTTGTTTTTAAAAGAATTGATTGGTTAACTGCCTTATTAAGTGTATCTTAGTGAATACATATATTAGCAAGTAACTTTTAAATATTGAAATGTATGTATCAGTGTTTCACTTTGTGTAGAAGTGGCTGTATGGGTTGGTGATTGACTCACTGTTTGTATGTGTTTTGAAGACAGCATATGCACAGGACTGTATGGATGGATGAGTGTGTATATGTGTATGTATATATATATATATATATATATATATATATATATATATATATATATATATATATATATATATATATATATATATATATATGTATGTATGTATATATATATATATATACATATATATATATATATATATATATATATATATATATATATATATATATATATATATATATATATATTTCCAAAGCATTCTCCTTCCTGGGAAGTAGAAGAGGCGGCACAAAGGTACGTTTGAAATCCATTTATTCAACACATTTGCATGACGCGTTTTGGTTACTACCTTCTTCTGATGCTTTGTGTCGACATAGTTCCACTGGTGCCATTAGCTTCTGTCTCTGACTCAACCACTAAAGTAGTGTTGAGGGTGTCCGCAAAACATGGCACCGATTGTACCAAAGTTCTCTTATGTAGAACTACGTTACCCAGCAGGCATTGTTCCACACTTGCTGGTCGGTGGTCCGTTTACTCGCTTGCACTACATTGTCCCAACGTGCAGCCGAGTAGCAATGTTCGCTGACTGACGCCATGGCACTTCTTCTCGGAAACAGAGTTCATTTCCCTCGCTCTCATGCCTCACAGTATCATCGGCTCGCAGGCTCGGGGACCTCGATGAAGTAAGGAGACCCCTCCATGTGGTATGAACTGTCCTTGACAGCGTCGTCATGCGGCCTCTGATTTGTGCGGCGGTCCGGGTCACTCCCATTATCACCCTTCCTTTAGACATTCGCTGCCTTCAGACACTCGCTGAGAGGTGCCATCCCCGCGTGTAATGGGTTTCACGCATTGTATTTCCGAAGCATTCTCCTTCCTGGGAAGTAGAAGAGGCGGCACAAAGGTACGTTTGAAATCCATTTATTCAACACATTTGCATGACGCGTTTCGGTTACTACCTTCTTCTGATGCTTTGTGTCGACATAGTTCCACTGGTGCCATTAGCTTCTGTCTCTGACTCAACCACTAAAGTAGTGTTGAGGGTGTCCGCAAAACATGGCACGGATTGCACCAAAGTTCTCTTATGTAGAACTACGTTACCCAGCAGGCATTGTTCCACACTTGCTGGTCGGTGGTCCGTTTACTCGCTTGCACTACATTGTCCCAACGTGCAGCCGAGTAGCAATGTTCGCTGACTGAAGCCATGGCACTTGTTCTCGGAAACAGAGTTCATTTCCCTCGCTCTCATGCCTCACAGTATCATCGGCTCGCAGGCTCGGGGACCTCGATGAAGTAAGGAGACCCCTCCATGTGGTATGAACTGTCCTTGACAGCGTCGTCATGCGGCCTCTGATTTGTGCGGCGGTCCGGGTCACTCCCATTATCACCCTTCCTTTAGACATTCGCTGCCTTCAGACACTCGCTGAGAGGTGCCATCCCCGCGTGTAATGGGTTTCACGCATTGTATTTCCGAAGCATTCTCCTTCCTGGGAAGTAGAAGAGGCGGCACAAAGGTACGTTTGAAATCCATTTATTCAACACATTTGCATGACGCGTTTCGGTTACTACCTTCTTCTGATGCTTTGTGTCGACATAGTTCCACTGGTGCCATTAGCTTCTGTCTCTGACTCAACCACTAAAGTAGTGTTGAGGGTGTCCGCAAAACATGGCACGGATTGCACCAAAGTTCTCTTATGTAGAACTACGTTACCCAGCAGGCATTGTTCCACACTTGCTGGTCGGTGGTCCGTTTACTCGCTTGCACTACATTGTCCCAACGTGCAGCCGAGTAGCAATGTTCGCTGACTGAAGCCATGGCACTTGTTCTCGGAAACAGTGTAATGTATGCAAAAGGGACGTATTGACGCAAGAAATTTCCAGGTAACTATAACTGGTGTGAAACTTATGGTTTTTTCAGTGAATTTAATAGGTTTTTTAAATGGTAATTCCTAACTATAACTGGTGTGAAACCTATGGTTTTTTCAGTGAATTTAATAGGTTTTTTAAATGCTAACTCCTAACTATAACTGGTGTGAAACTTATGGTTTTTTCAGTGACTATATATATATATATATATATATATATATATATATATATATATATATATATATATATATATATATATATATATATATATATATATATATATATATTCAGGTAAAAGAATTCCAAAAGGTGTTTATTCGGCAAATCAAAGAGTCGAGGGATATTTATATATATATATATATCCTACTGCCAGTCATCAGTAGGTAGTTATAGTTGGAACCTACTTTCCATAGGAAATCCACAACATTCTATATGGAATAACTTTGGCGCCGGTGGACGAATCTTCGTACATTTCTCCAAGAAAATGGCCTGCTCAGCTTCGCTCCTTTCCTGAAAGTTTGGAGGTGATTCATCAAGTGGGGGCTGACAAAAAAAGGGGTCCCAAAACGTGTTTTTCCCATTCAATTTTCCATAGGGACCTTTAGCCAGGGCTACAGCTTGAACAGCTGAGTGGAATTACACCAGATTTGGCAGAGAGGTAAAATTCAGTTCGCTGATTGTGCTCTTTGTTAAATGGTGTAAATCCGTTCAGTAATTCCTGAGAAAATTAAAAGTAAATTCATAGCGATATCTAGAGACGTACAGCATGCGTACGGAAATCCGTACAGTTACAAGCACGAGCTGCAGGCTGATTGGCTGTCAACTGTGCGTCAACACTCCAAACCAGGAAGTGTTGGCAACCATCTTGTTCGTCGCTAGAAGCGACTCACAAGAAAACAGTAAAACAAAGTTGAGAAATAAGGAAAGGGGGCAGGGTAGAAACATCCTGACCCTCTAGGCTTGCTCAGGGGGGCATACATGGATCTTTAGGCTCAATTTTAATTTTTTTTTAGGGAACGCCACCCCTCTGTGGTTTTATTTTGAAGTATGTGGGGGGTTACGGTCCTCTTCCCCTCAGTCTCGGGAACCATCACCCCGACAAGGCTTTTTTTGAAAAAAAAAATATTTTTTAAAAGTGTGTTTTCAGCTCTCTCTCTCTCTGTCTCTCTCTCCCCATACACGTCACGGGGACAGCCACCTTCCTGGGGCAGTAATATGTAAAATGACCTTCCAGCCCCGGGTACCTGCGCAACCCTGGGTTTTTTAATGTTGGAAGGGGGTCGCGCTGCCCCCCCTCCTTGAAGCCTTGGTGGCCCGGGTCCTACCATATCCCAGGGTCGGTTCTGGCAGTGTCTCGGGTGCATACTTCCGGGACACTGCTGTTTGGTATGGTAGGGCGGTATTGTTGCCGCTCCCACTTTACCACAGCAAACCACTTTCCTATTTGAAAAAGAGAGCAAGTTAATTTGTTCTCTCTTTCAAGAAAGCAGATTGTTTTTCGAAAGAGAGAGCAGCATATAAGCTGCTGTCTCTGATAAAGCAATACCGGCTCTCAAAGGATGCGGGGAGCCGTCTAGGATCGTGGGGGCATTGAGGCTAAAAAAAAAAAGTTATTTTTTAGAACTAACTTTACTGGTCAAAAAAAGAGCTATATTTCTATGATAGTATGTAAAACGTTCCATTTTTTTGTGCACCAGTTGTACTCATTTCCAAACCCACAATTTTTTCTTTTTCTTCAAGTTCGCCAAGCAAACCTCTCCTCATTTCAGGTATTAAATTTGCCGCTTTCTTTTCCCGGGCCGTATGTGTCATCCGCTGCTATACTTTTGTAATATATTAATAAACATATTGTATCTATATTTATTTGAAATGAAGGTCGAGGCGCCAAACTTTGATTACATATTCCGTCCACCGCCATTTTAGTAGTTTTTCTCCATTATTTTTATTATACCTGTTACTTTCATTTTACTGTGCGCTTATCTTCCTGGCACAGACACCACAGTGTTTGTCCTTGGCCTTTGATCTTATGATTTGGTCACACGTATACCTAAAAACTTATTTGAAGGACGTAAGCCAGAGCCATTAAAACACGTGTTTGTCAACACAAAGACATTATTAAGATTATGCGTTTATCATGCATGGTAAATGCATACTAGTTGTAAAAGCATGTGTGGTAAAGCCATATGCGTGCCAATGGCTTAGTGGTGACTATCACGCGCGGTTATGACCGCGTTGTAATGGCTGTTTCCTCCAGGACACTGCAGAAACTGAGTCTGGGTGTGGTGGACTCCAGGGCACCAGGCGGAGGGCACGCAGCCCCTCTCATACAATATAGAAATCTTTGTGGGGTGATTGGTTCCGTGGTTTGAGGGGCATCATTGAGGCCTACACTTAATTTTGTAGGGTGGTAGGTTTGCATGGGAAAATGTCGCAAGAGGTTTGTAAATGTGGTACACATTGTTTCGCATTAGTTTGATTTCTTTACCATGTTGTAGTGTACCCAGAGAAAATATAAGTCAGTACTTTTCAATCTTACTCTTGAACATCTTACTATAGTACTTCAACATTATAAATATTATTTTTATTGTGGACCATCAACTCTCCCACAAAAAATATGACTATGTAGTTTTTTTAATCAACTTTTATTAAAAGAATAACTGTAAACGAAACTTAATGATAACTATATTATAAACAAATAGAAAAATGACTTTAAAAAAACAATATCATAAAATTGTGCAGTGGACTCCAAAAGACGTTGGATTGGTAATCTGCAAAACAAAAAAGAAAATTAGAGTATAGAATTATGTAGATGTGAGTAAATGAGCTGAAGCATTACAAGTCAAGGTAACAGTACGATTTTACGTGTGCAGTGTGCCTGGTACATTTTACTTCTGTTATAGTGTGCGTTGAAGTGGTATCTATATGGAAGTGCCTACTGCGCCACTGACACAAAAGTGGCACAACAGGATAGTAAATACGCCGACTTATTTCTAATGCATTGTAATGAAGGCATTGTATATTTAGGCCTCTGTGCTTACCGTTGTATAAACACTGCCGCCAAAAACTGCAGCCAGTGGAATTCAAAACTTAAAGACTCCTTTGCTTTTACATGTGAAAGCAGACAGCATTTTCTATAAGTTTAAAAGAGAAGAGAAATGATGTCACAGAGAGTGAGAGAGAGAGAAAACAACATTAAAACTGTCTCGCAGAGCCTGGAATTGAGATTTTTTCTTGAAAAGTCAGACGTAGATTTAGAAGCTCCTTGCATCACTTTTCACATGTTAAAAGTGACAGAAAAGTGGCGTAATAAGCTTGTAGATCTGTTTGTCAGACTGTTGTAACCTATCTGTTGTCAGTGCTCGGAGGTAATTATACATTTTACACAGTGAAGCTGCTGCACACTACCCACTGCCTCCTTTCGCAAATTAAGGTAACACTACAGTTTTACGTGTGCAGTGTGCCTAGTACATTTCAGTTCTGTTATAGTGCCGCGTTCAAGTGGTGTCTATATGGAAGTGCCTACTGCGTTACTGACACAAAAGTGGCAGAACGGGATTGTAAATATGCCGACTTATTTCTAATGCATTGTAATGAAGGCATTGTATATCTAGGCCTCTGTGCTTACCGTTGTATAAACACTGCGGCCAAACACTGTGGCCAGTGGAATTCACAACTTGAAGGCACTTTTGCTTCTACACGTCAAAGCAGACCGCATTTTCTATAAGTTTAAAAGAGAAAGAGAAATTATGTCACAGAGAGTGAGAGAGAGAAAGAGAGAGAAAACAACGTTAAAACTGTCTCGCAGAGTCTGGAGTTGAGATTTTTTCTTGAAAAGTCAGACGTAGATTTACAAGCTCCTTGAGTCACTTTTCCCATGTTAAAAATGACCCAAAAGTGGCGTAATAAGCTTGTAGATCTGTTTGTCTGACTGTTGTAACCTTTCTGTTGTCACTGCTCTGAGGTAATTATACATTTTACACAGTGAAGCTGGTGCACACCACCCACTCACTCCTTTCATAGATAATTTGTTGTTTTGGATGCAAAATTCTTTGTCACCTAGTGCCATTGGCGTTATTGAAAGATGGTGCTCTACATGTGGAAGAAGCCTTCACTGTAATCAAGAGAATTAATCATTTCAATTCAGATATGGTTGAATACAGCAGAGTGGAGATAGCATCGTCCAAATCTTTAAAAAAGAAAGAGAAACAATGTGGGAGAGTAAGAAAGAGAAAGGGAAAAAAGGACATTAAAACGTGGGAGAGTCACACACGACAGGGGAGGGGTACGTGAAGCCAGAGGCGCAACTACAGTCAAAAATATCAGAGGTGGGGGGGCTAGAAAGAATTTGGTGTGGGGGCTTTAGTTCAAGCAAAAAGAAGAGTGGAGCTGCAGGGGCTGTAAGCGGAGGGGATTATCAAAGCCTCATTAACAAGCAACATATTTTTAAAAGACCTGTGACGTACTCGGGTGCGACTGTTTGTGGGCCCAGGAAGCTATCTCATCCTAGCTGAAGCCCCGGTAGCCCAATGTTTTTTTTGCGCCTGCTGCATAATTCATATTCTCTCCTTTGCACATAACTTGTCGTTGTTTCAGAAACAAGCTTGTTTGCTCACCTTGTGCTATTGTTGCGTTGTCCGTGTTACATAATGCATCGTGAAGCTGTACATCTAAAAGAGATTAAAAGAAAGATGTTATGATTGGTAATTCTTGCTATAATAATTTGGAGTTAGATAATATCGCGCTTTTATAGACGTTGATTGTCAGATTTCTATGAACTGTTTGTATTGTGAATTTATTCCTGACATTTCAGTGATTATAAAAACATTACTGCTATTGGGAAAAAAAATTAAACATGTAAATTAATACATTATGTAGGAGTGCGTCGTCTTAAATACTAAGTCGCATTTTTGTAGGCAGTCAGCTACAACCTCTTAACTCATTCCGATGCTTACTCAAGCCTCACTGCTCACCTTTTCGTGGAAAAGACACCTTCTTCATGAGGTAGTTCCGATCTCCAACAAAGAAGTCTCATATATGGTGCTGAGTCGTGATATCTCTATCATCATCATTGCAGGTTCTTCACCCGCTCAGTGCTTCGGGCACCACTAACTCAGTGACGAAAGAGGCCACGCATGTGGTAGTGGGCCCCTTGTTCGGTGCTTTGGGAACAACTCTAAAATGGTGTACAACACGTGCGCTCCGTCATTTTTATACATAGGTTCACGTGTGTAGTGACGGATACGCTGAATGGGTGTGGTGTGGGTGTATACCAGTCATCAGGGAATGTGTGTGTCGATCCGACAACTAGACTTACAACTAAGAAATCACTACAATGGAAATGTGGGCTTTATAATGTTGTTGTGTTTTCCTGGTAGCGTAAGTGTGGCTTTCTTTTTTCTATGTGACATTACAATACAGTCATCATGTATGTAGCCTATTTTGTGACGTATTTTATTGTATAATGCGTTTTAAAAACTAGTTATGGTAGCGTGCTTTTAAATTAAACTGTGAAGTCTGCTTACGAGTTTGTTGAGTGTGGAAGTATTTTTGTTCTATTTTCCATTCTATTATAAATGTGCTGACTTTTTTCCTTTAGCGTGTAGTACTATATTATTTTATGAAATGTATAATTGTTTAAATCATCTTTAAACGTAGAATGTAAGCATGTAAGCTGCTGTCTGTGACGAAAAGCAATGCCGGTTCCCGCAGGAAGTGGGGAGCCTGCTGGGACCGTGGAGGCCTTGGGGCTCTTCCCACGGTCCGCAAAGTTACATTTGAGCCCCGGGGTATGGGGTCCTTGGGTTTATAAAAAATTAGTGATAAAGGCTATTCTTTTATGGTTGATTTATAGTACGCGTACCAAGCACGTATGGACGGCGTACGGTGTGAAGATTAGAAGTCGTCCCATAAGCGTACTGAAGGAAGAAAAAGAACAATATTTTTCAGATATTTATGAAGTGTATGTGTTTAGATGTTGGGTGGCTCTAAAAAGAGCCCTTGTGTTTATTGGGAGATTTTAGTACCTACAAGTAAGTACCAATGAGTCTAAAGTTCAAGAGGAATACTCTGTTTCCCTCATTTGTAAAATGTACACCGTCTCTTCTATAGATGCCATCCATATTGAAACGTAGATTGTTGTGGTAGATGGACCCCATTCTATAGTCTGGGAGAAAGGCAGGAACAGATTTATTCACATGTTTCCTAGCTTTTTCAATCTGTGGACAATAGTGGTTGGACCACTTCCATTTCTGCCTTTGGCATATATTAGAATATACAAAGGCAGTTTTGGGGAACAGTGTCATCAATTGTTGAAAGGTGTCCTTCATAAGCATTTCCAGACCTACCCCTGTCAAAGTGCCTAGGTCATTGCCACCACAGTGCACAATTAGGAGGTCAGGGTGTTGGAGATGTAAAAAGGATTTCACCAATGGCATCAATTGATGCCACTTTAATCCTCTCTGTCCAATCCATTTAATGTCTACATTTGATAAACGTAGGTCTTTGTGAATCCTTTTCTGTTGTGCGTAACTTTGGCTTCAGAAAATATAGCCGCGTTGAACGTTATATTTGAGCACCGGGGGATGGGGTCCCCGGGGATTGAAAAAAAATAGTGATAGATGGTGCGAATTCTGAAAGTCATTTCACATAAGCGTATGTAAGCAAGAAAAAATCAATAAAAATATATATTTTACAGATATCTATCACGTTTATGTGTTTATATGTTGGTTGCTTGTAATGAGGCCTTTTCTCTTTATTGGTACGTATAAGTGCTTATGCATAGTCTAAAATTGTTGAGGAGCAATGTTTTATACAGTGCTGAAATGTTCACCTCTGTTGACAGTTGACTTTTGCATGATCTGTTGGGGGTAGGGTGAAAAGTTATGTCAGTTGGAAAGGTTTGAAATGTTAAAGCAATAGAAATGTGTGTTGCGTATTGAATTAATGTGTAAAGGATTTTAATTGGTTGTTTATATGTATGTATGTGTAAAATGAGAGGGAAAATGTTCCAGTTCGTGGTTTTGCTGCAAACACTGAACTGGAGAGATTCTGTATAAGAATATCTACTGGGTGAGTGGTATTCTTCTTAATCTAGAAATCAATTTGAAAGGTGAGTTGATAAATTGTATGGGAATGTATGTGGTGCATCTTTGTACATTAAGGAATTATGGGGCATATTATCAAGACAGGTGATAAAATGCTCGCTGCTTTATCGGCAGAAAACTGCGGAGAAAGCGGTGATAATGGGCTTGATAATATGCTCTACGGATAATATGCTCATGTTAGATATGAAGGACATCTAACATGGGCTTCGATTGGTATTCGACAGAAAACTGCTGATAAAGCGGCGATAATGGGCTTGATAATATGCTCTATGGAATTCCAATCGAAGCCCATGTTAGATATGAAGGACATCTAACATGGGCTTCGATTGGTATTCCATAGAGCATATTATCATGGCCATTATCGCTGCTTTATCTGCTGTTTTCTGCCGATAAAGCGGCGATAATTTTATCGCATGTCTTGATAATATGCCCCTATATTCGTCCCTTGTTAAACGTTTTATAGTCGTAAATGTGTTTTGCTATAATGCATGCTGTTATGTTTTTTTGTTTAATATCACATTGTGCGTCTGTGTACATTAAGGAATTATGGGCGATATTATCAAGAAAGGGCGATACATTATTGCCGCTTTTATCGGCAGGAAACTGCTGCTAAAGCGGCGATATTGGGTTTGATAATATGCCCTTGTGAATTCTCATAGAAGCCCAGGTTATGGTGTTAACCTGGGCTTCAACGGGAATTCACAAGGCCATATTATCAAGCCCATTATCGCCGCTTTAGCAGCAGTTTCCTGCCAATAAAAGCGGCGATAATGTGTCGCCCTTTCTTCATAATATGGCCCTATATTAGTCCCTTTTTCCATAATTTCTAGCCTTTCTTTTTATCCTTCCTTCTCTCTCCTCTTACTCCTTTCTCTCTCTCTGTACTACTGTCTTTTTCTGATATTGTCCTCTGTGGTCATATTGCCCTTGTTTGTCTTTATATTTTCCTGTTTCATCTCATATTCCTTCTGTCTCCTCATTTTCTTCCCTTTCTCTTCATATTTAATTTTTTTCTTGATACTGTCCTCTTTCTTGTTTCTCTCCCTCTGTATAAAGTCTAGGTCGATTTACAAGCCTCTTGTGCGTCTTTGTTGTTTTATTGTGTTAGGGGCATATTATCAAGGACCAGTGTTAAAATTATCGTCGTTTCATCGGCAGGAAACTGCCGATAAAACGGCGGTAATGGGCTTGATAATACGCTCTTGTTAATTTCCATAGAAGCCCATGTTCTGATGTTAACATGGGCTTCTATGGGAATTAACAAGGGCGTATTATCATGCCCATTATCGCCGTTTTACCAGCAGTTTCCTGCCGATAAAACGGCGATAATTTTAACACCGGTCCTTGATAATATGCCTCTTAGTTTTTTTGATATAATAGTGGCAGAACAAATTTGTTAAATTGCATATGTATTTGGAAAATGAGTCAGTGTTGTTCACTGAAATGTTGTAAGTATGTACATGGAATATGTATAGTCATTTAAACGTTTTTCAGTAGTAAATGGTAATCAATACTGAAAAAACTGTATCATGCCTACAAATGTAAAAAAAAGAAACAACGAAAGAAAGGTGTTTATTTGAAGAGAAGTCATCCACAAGATTTACATGAAGAACCATGTGTTAAGAAAAGGAAAAAAGTCCTGGTAAGAGAAGGAACACTTTTCTGAGGAAAATATTAAAGACTAAGAGTAGTGTGCACAAAGGAAAAAAATTGTATTAGTGTGTCTGCAACGAAAAAGAAAAAGAAGAATAAAGAGAACAATCATGGAAAGTCAACTGCAGAAAAAATAGTGTATAGTAAATGGAGGAAAAACCAATTTATGGAAATTAGGAAAACATTTTTTTTTCAAAAGAGTTGTGTTAAATTTAATTAAAGAAATGAAGGGATGTAAAAAAAACAGCATTTTATAAGAAGAAGAAAGGTATAGAAAATGTATTTTAGTAATCAATAGAATTCGATCACTAGATAAACCAATCCATTTAATGAATGTCAAAAGTAAGTGTAGAAGAGTAATTAACAGAAGTAATTTTTGTGAGTTTTTTTGGGTGAATGGAAACATAGTTCAAGTTCTGAGCCTTTTTTTAATGAAGAAAGTTATCTTCACAGTAATGATTTGTTGCATGCAGATGACACTAGGGGCCGTGCTGATGAGGTTAGAAATGGTTGTCCTATTGAGAAAGAGAAAATTGTTACTAGAAATGCAGAAGAGGTGTTAGCTGATGAAGTTTTTGGGAGACGTCCTAAAGCTCCAGTGTACACTTGGAATTGTAGTAGTATTTGTAGTGTACTGCAAGAATCTATTGAATTTGTTACGCAATTTCTTACGTAACTATACAAACAAAAGTGTGAAACAAAAGATTAAGATGTTGCAAAGACTGGACCCTTTCAGAGTAAGAGAAAATACTGGTTTGCAAGGTCATTCTCTGGCTTGTGTTTCTAAAAAAGTATGTCAAAGTGTTTTTCACCATTTCAGGATGTTAGCAGTACATCATTCTGAAATGAGGAAATTAGTCAGAAGATTGTATTATGCAAAAAGTCCAGCTCTACTGTTAAAAAAGTTGAACAGTGCTCTTTTGCATGGATCTGTATCAAATGCAAAGAACGTTTGTGATGAAATTGAGGTTAGTTATTTTGGTCCTGAAGAAGACAGTGCAGAAATTGAGATATTAATAGATGGAAATGTAGAAGAGAATGTACAACATTGTAGTACAGATAATTTTGAGCAAGAAATTACAAAGTTTAAGGTGATTTCAGGTGAAAGGCCAAAATATTGTTGTGTCTGTTGTCGACGAACTCATTATAAAAATAAGACCAGGATTGTTGATTTGTATTTAAAGAGTGAAAAGGAAAATAATAATGAGTGGAAGGATTTTGCAACTTATTTGTTGGTAGAGAATTATTTTAATTTGGGTTCTGAACAGCGTATTTGTAAATATTGTTATAACAAATTAGACGAGAACAAAATGCCTGCTAAAGCTGTGCATAATAATCTTGAGTTGGTAAATATTCCTTCTGAACTGATGGATTTAAATACCTATGAGTCTATTCTTATTCAATGTGTGCATCCATTTCAGGCTACTGTTTGTATGGAGCCTAAGACTGGAAAATTTCCTCCTTCTGATTTACAGAGAGGATTAAAGGGAAGAGTTGTATATTTGCATCTAGATTTAAAGAAAAATATTGAAACAACTGGTGTAGGAAATATAGAGGATGAACCTTTAGTTATTCTTGGTAATGGCGTTCCTACTAAAAGTAAGAAAATCTGGCAATAATTAGTGGATGTTAAGAAAGTGAAAAGGGCAATGTTGTATCTGGTAAACAATAATGAATATTACAGAAATGTGTATGTGAGAGAAGAAGAAATAACTCTAGAAGAAGATAGTGACTTGCCATCTGGACAAATTGAAAAAGTGGATGTGTCCAGAACTGAAGAAATCTACGAACATTACAGTGTTCATCCACTGCATTCTAAAGAAGTGATGGGGAATACTATAGAGTTATTCCAAATGAAAGAAGCAAAAGGAAGTCTTATTAGTGAATGGGAAAAAAGCTTGGAAGCTTGTTGTTTCCCTCAATTGTTTCCCACAGGAAAAGGAGGACGATATGATGACCGACCTGTGCAGATTCCTGCATCTGAATACCGGACATCAAGATTATATGCAGAAGATCCAAGATTTTGACAATGTATTCCGGATTTGTTTCATCTTTTGTTTGAGAGTGATTTGTCAGGACTTTCTTATGCAGTAAACCATATATTGAAAACAGGTGTACATCTGCAAAATGTTTTGGCATAGGAATTTATGGATAAAGTACTGCAGAAAGATAATGTTTTGGAATCTCAGCTAATTAATCTCATGGCGTGTCAGCGTGGTACTAATGAGTACTGGTACCGTCGTCATGGAGAACTCAAATATATGCTAAGAAACTTAGGAACTCCTACATGGTTCCATAATCTAAGCTGTGCAGAATATGCTTGGGATGATTTACTTCAATTTCTTCGAGAGGCAAATCCAAATATACTAAATATTGAATACAAGACACCTGGAGAATTGTGCACTTTGGATCCAGTTAATGTATGCAGGTATTTCAATCATAGATTTGAAGCTATGATGTCTTTTATCACCAATAAAAAAAATCCTCCTCTTGGAGAGGTTCTGGACTTCTTTTGCAGAAAGGAGTATCAAGCAAGACGTGCTCCTCACATACACATGCTAACATTGATCAAAGATGCTCCCAAATTTTGCACAGACTCAGATGATACTGTGTTGTCTTTTATTGAAGAATATGCTACATGTGATATACCCAAAAGAACACAAGATAAGGACTTAAGACAACAAGTCTTACGATTCCAAAGCCATCGTTGTGGGAAATACTGTCGTCGAAAGTACAAATCTAAGGACAAATTCTACATCAAATGTCGTTTTGCATTTCCACGTCCAGTAATATCAAAAGGAAGAGTGAACAGTTTTGTGTCATCTTTGCGACATACTATCACAAGAAAGTCTCCAAACAATACCTACAACTTAAGAAGAAACGAAGAGTCAAAATACATAAATGACTATAACCCAGTCATTTTGTCCATGTGGAATGCTAACATGGATATTCAATATATTGCAGACAATTCCATTGCTATTACTCGATATGTAACATCGTACATAACAAAATCAGAAAAGACGGAATTAAAGGAAATGTGGGAAGAGATTCTAAGTAAGAAATTATATACTTACAGTTTGAAGATGTTATCTCATCGAGAAATTGGAGCGTATGAATTCTTGGATCGCTTATCATCTGCAAGTCTATACTCCAAATCAAGAAGAATCATTAGGGTGAGACTAGGTCTTGCTGCAACACGTAACCGAGTTCTTAAATCTGTACAAGAAATTGAATATTTAGCTGAAAAAGAGCCAGAAAGTACAGATATTGTGAAAACAAATATGTTGGATACATATTATCCAAATAGAAGTCATCATCTTGAGAACATTTGTCTCTATGATGTGCTGCAAAACTATATTTTTAAACGGAATATTACAGAAAATATCAATAATGGTATATATGCCGTGATTGGTTCCGAAGGATGTCTGGTCAAACAAAGAAAAGGACATTAGATTAATCTCCGTAAACTGAGTTGCGAAACACCTGACAAAAGGGAATTTTACTATTCAGCTGTTTTACAACTTTTTAAGCCATGGCGTTCAGAATTGGAATTACTTGGAGATTTCGAGAGCTATGAAGATTCCTTCAATGCAACTAAAGATACTATACAATGTGCTGTTTTTGCTAATTATGTGAAAATGTTGAATGACGAAATTGAGCAAGAAGCTACAACTGCAGCTGAGATTGCTAGAGACAGTTCTCAAGAGAGTCAAACTTCTGCTCCGTTGAGTTAGGACCCACTAGGAGAACCAATTGTTCAAAATGAAGCAGCAACTGCTATGGAAGAGGTGGAAACAGCAATTTATCAAGGTCAAGAAGATGTTAGAAACTTAGGAAATTTGGAAGAACAACTAAATCCTGAGCAGAAGGAAATATATGAGCAAGTGAGAGAACAGATTGACCATGGATTACTTTATGAGAAGAAAGAGTGCTCTTGCTCATCATTTGAACCTATGCGAATGTACGTGAGTGAACAAGCTGGAGCAGGCAAAAGCTTTTTAATTAAAGTAATCAGAAGTTTTCTACAGAAAACAACTGAGTCGCATTTGTCTTATGTTGTCACTGCTCCAACTGGATTAGCAGCCCACAATATTAAAGGAATTACTTTACATTGTTCATTAATGCTACCAGTAGAGCATGAAAACAAATTAGAATACCACAAGCAATGTGGAGAAGCTTGTTGTGAAGTTTCAAGAGTTTTGAGGAAAATGAAACTTCTTATAATTGATGAGGTAAGCATGGTATCAAACGTAATGTTTGCTTTTGTGCTTTAAGAATGCAGCAAATTCTTAAAACAGAGTATGACGTATTATTTGGAGGAAAGCACGTCATAGTTTTTGGAGATCTTCTACAACTTACTCCTGTAAAAGGACAACCAGTGTTTAAAACACTTATGCATGAAAAAACTAGAAATTCTTTGAGGAGTATTGGAAATGTAAACATTTGGTCATATTTTGAGTATAAGGAACTTATTACAAATATGCGACAAGCAAATGATGTTGATTATGGAACTATTCTTCAAGATATAAGAATTGGAAAAATGACTGGACATGGAAACAAGCTTTACAGAGACGATTACTTTCCAATTTGTTTCCAAATGAAAATATTGTACCAGAGAAAATATACATGACAATTGCAGAAAATAAATATGTAATCTGCTTAATGCCAACACTATGTGAATGTTCTAAATTCAATGAAGAAATGTTGAAGATGGAAAATGAAGACATTTTAAAATTAGAAGCTATTGATAAAATAGAACATGAAGGAATCACTATTATTTTGAGTGAAAAGTTGAAGAGGAAATTGGATTCTTTAGAGAAATCGAGAAATAAAACTGCTGGTTTAGAAAATAATTTGTATGCATGTGTAAACTGTAGGGTAATTTTACGACGTAGTTTGAATGTGGAAAAAGGTTTAGTAAATGGAGCAATGGGTAAAGTTGTTGATTTCGTTAATTACGTAAATAGAGATGTTGTTGAATTTTTGAAAATCAAATTTTATCAAATTGAAGAAGTACAACAATTTAGTCGTTGTTCAGCTCGGTTTTTGCTTGTAAAAGATTTGTATGTTCGCAGAAAACAGTTTCCTGTTTCTTTGGCGTATGCAGTGACCATTCATAAATCTCAAGGTTTAAGTGTAGATAGTGCTTTCGTGAATATTGGAAGTACCGTGTTTAAAGAGGGTATGGCATATGTTGCTTTGTCTCGCGTCAGAACTTTATCTGGATTGTACTTGATTGATTTTGATGAGACAAAGGTTAGTGCAGATGTAAATTGTGTGAAAGAGTATAATAGGTTAAGAAGAGAATATGCACCTAATTTAGGTCAATATCCAGTATTTTAAAAGCGTGTGGTAGGTAGAAAAAGAAGATTTGAGAATATCATTAGTGAAAATGTAGAGAAAGAACAAAAACAAGATGCGGTTGCGCCTGCAAGCAAAAAGAAAAAGGATAGTGTTAAAGATAATGTTGGTTATCGGTTTGAAAATAGTTGTGGTGTCAACTGCTATGCTAATGTAGTTGTTAATGTTGTTTTTGTTCTTGAAAGTTTGCAACAGCAAATTGTTGAAAATCAGGACAAAAGATTCTGTTCATTGTTGAATTCTGTTTATGAGAAATGTAGTAGTTATAAAAGTAAAATACAAAGTGTTTCTGATATTCGAAATGTTTTGGACATATGTTCTGGTTCTAGTCAATTTACGCTGAATATTCAGCAAGATTGTCATGAATTTTTAAAGTTTATGCTTGCTGTACTGGAAGATGAAGGTATAGGTATTGAAAACCTTTTTGGCCTTTCTTATAAATGGCAACATGACTGTCAAAATTGTTTGTTTACATGTAGCACTAACATAGACACTGTAAGATTCATATATTTGACTTTACCTGACTGTGAATTGGTGTCTTTTAACAATCTAATTAGAGGAGCAAGTCAAAACATGGAGTGTAGCCAATGTAAATCAGAAATGTCATCAACATTATTTATACAAAGATATGGACAGTATGTGATTTTAATGCTGGTCAAGTTTCAATATCGGGAAGAACTTTTGTAGCTGTTGCAATTTTTTCATGATGGACTTTCTACAACATCTGGACATTTCACTGTTTATTTAAGATGTCTGAAAGGTTGGATACATTGTAATGATAGTCAATTCGTTTTTAAGCAACGTTTGCCTAAAGAATTACCAAATTCTTACCTAATATTGTTAAAGCCAAAATTTTAAGATAGAAATTTGACCTTTCTGGATTACTGCTGCTAAGGTAGTTTAGTCTGGTGTTGTAGAGTATTTAGTAAATGAGGGTAAGGAGCTTGAAGGTGATCGTCTTGTTGATATTGAGGCAGTGTAGGTGTATCAGGTGGTGGGTGATGTGTCTTCAGCAGGGGACATTGATGATCACTCAGGTAGAGGTGTTTTGGATTTGTTGTAGTTGTTGCAGGTGTTTGGCTGGAATTGCTGTGTAGAGTGATTTATCACAGTGTAGTCTGCTGCTGATGAGGGCCTGTGTCACTGTTCTTCTTTTTTTTGTTTAGATCCACTTGTAAATGTTGCGAAGTATGTGGAGTGTATTACAGCAGTACGAGGAGATGGTATAGACCAGCTTACACATGGAATACTAGGTTGTGGACATGGTTGGTAGGTATTGGTACTGTCCACAGTGTAGTCAGCTAGCAGGAGTCGTCCAAGGCTGAGGGGGTGGGTCTGAGGATGAGTACCTTCATTTTGTTCGAGTTCATGTTTAGAGAGCTGCCCTATATGTAGTTGGTGATGTCCTTCATTGTGTCGTGGAGGTTGCTTTTAATGGTATGTCGCTTTTTGGTGAGGAAGAGGATGAGCTGGGTGTTGTTGGCATAGGAGATGATGTTAAATTGTGATGGTGGGCTACTTGTGTGAGGGTGGCCATGTAGATGTTGAATAGCGTCGGGTTGAGGGATGAAGACTGGCGGATGGAGCAAATTATGTGGGTGGTTTTGGTTCAGAAGGCTGGGAGGCAGATGCTCAGGATTACCATTGGACAGTTTGCAAAGTAAGAATTTGACGCATACTATTTTGCCGTGCGGAAAAGTATGTGAAAGCAATACCGAGTTTTTGTTGTATATTTTGTCAGCATATATTTGTAAGTAACATTATTTACAGTGTATGGAAATTAATCATAATGCATTGTTATTTTATGATTGTTTGAGATGTGTCATATTTACGTAAGAAATTGCTCATAGAAGAAAACATTTAAGATATGTTTTATTTCTATTTCTTAGATTGTTATTGAGAATGTTGAATGGTTTTTGTTAAGATTATCTTATTGATTGTCTTTTTTTTTGCCCGCTGTTATGTGATGAGTAGTGTTGAAGACACTGTTTGTAGTGAAAATCAATATATTCTGAGAACAGCAAAAAGGCAAATGTAATACTTTACAAAATATTTTGTATTGTAATATATATATAGTAACTGTATTTTTTGTGTCTTCTACAGATGGTAATTTTATAATATATAATTTTTCAAATATTTATTATGCTTAGGGTAAGTACAAAGAACTGTTGAAAATGGTTGATGGAATGTGCCTTTACCGAGCTGAAGTAACAAAACAAGGATTGGAGAACATAAGTGTGTAAAGATGTTTTGTATTTTTTAAAGACATTTAAAAAAATTATATAGAGAGTATACCTGTCAGAACCCCTAATTAATCAATGGATACGATAATGGCTTATCTAAACCCTTAGCTGGCGCGGGAGAGATGAATAATCCGCAAGGAAATAGACTTGGAGTGCTTTAGCGCAATAGAGGAATTCAAATATGGCTGTGTTGAGGAAAGACGTGGTGGCTGTCTAGTCATTTACCACACACCTGTGTGGAATCCTTGGTGAGGCATGCGCTACCTAACGAGTGCACACTTCACCTACGACGTTCCAGGGTTCAGACCCGTTTTGAATTGCTTCAGAGATATTCCTGAAGAGAAAGCACAAAGTTGCAGATAAACACTAGAGGAGAGGCTAGTTCGAAAGACCAAGGAGTAGGTAATTAGTAGCGTTAGACTACATTATAGATAAGGAATAGAGATAGAGTGGGGTAGGTTATTAATAATTGTTCTTTGTTAGTTTCCGTTATGTATCCATGTCAATGATACAAAGATGGTTCGTATCTTTTACCTAGATTAGAAAATCTTAAAATATAAATATACTGAGTGTTCCAGTATTCTTTGAATTTCACTACAACACATGTACTAATTTGGACCAGGTAAGGTGAATAGAGATATTGCACTTTTTTGCTACTGTATTTTATAATAACAGCCTGTTTTTTTTCAGATAGTGATAAGGGGTGACTGGTTTGGTAATTTAAGAAATTTTAAAACTTAACGTTCATATAAATAATTATAATTATATAATGTTATAAAGTAGTTGAGAATTGTATTTATATAATATTTATGAAAGGGACAATTAGTTGATAAAGCTAGTTTTGCGTTCTGTATCAGGAAAAAAGATAAAATAAAGTGTTTATGTTTTTGTAGAAGGAGGTCAGCATAACAAATTTACAATGGAAAATCAAGAAAACAATATGGAAGACGATTTTGAAAATACTAACACTGTCATAGAAGAGATGAACATAGCTTTTATGAGCAACGTTATTGAAGTGGAAGAAATGAATTTTGGAGATATCAGGTGTGATTTTCTTGATGAAACCTTGGATGATGCTTTTGTGGAAGCATTAGATGAGATTGAGACAATAAACAAACAAAGATACCACTTAAGTCTAGGGAGTTTCACACACACCTATAATTACCTCATAGAGCTGGATTCATAACATCCGACCACGGATGATCTCACTAATGCCCGACCACGGACGATCTCATTAACACCCGACCACGGACGATCTCATTAACACCCGACCATGGATGATCTCATTAACACCCAACCACGGATGATCTCATTAACACCCAACCACTGATGATCTCACTAACCCCTGACCATGGACGATCTCATTAACACCCGACCACGGATGATCTCACTAACGCCCGACCACTGGCGATCTCATTAACACCCGACCACGGATGAGCTCATTAATGCCTGACCACGGACGATCTCTTGGACATCTACCATTTGGGTATCTGATGAGAGCCAATTTCCCTAACACATGGAATAGGGGCCTGACCTTCCCAAACAGAAACCATCAGTGCCAATCATACCCACTGGAAGTTATTTCCCATCTAAAGTTAACATCTTTCCCCGTCATCAGTTACCTGTAAGAAGGGAATCGCCCATCCTTCTACACGTCAGCACCTGGCTAAAAGGAAAGGTTAATTCTGTCATAGAAAATAAAATTCGAGTGCAACTTCTAATCATTGGGGTCTCTTTATTACATAGTGATAGAATGACAAGACAAAGAAGACATAATATATGTATATGCAGTACAGTGAGAAATATTTAAACTTAACCTAGAAGGCAAAAAGGAGTGAATGATTATATAATGCAAACTATCTAAGAACACCTCACCATGGTCTTATGCCTTCTGTCCTCAGCAGCTAAGCTGGTCCCTCTCTCTCTTGCTGCACTTCTTCCAGGACTCTGCTCTGCACTCGCTGGTACACGTCTGCACCTCTTTGCCTCATCAGAGCTGCTGCACCTTCAGGCCACTCGAACCCTCTCCAATCTCTTCATCTGCACCAGTTCAAGATGACATCCTGACAGCCACTACTGCTGACTTCAACTTCTGGACAGAGCAAGTAACTTCAAACTGCTCCCAAGTCTGGCTGTTCAACATTCTTCCATTCCGGAGACCAAATGATTAACTGACAAACTGACAAACTGACGATGTAATTCCAACCGTTCCAAAAACCATCTGACCTCTCCAACTCTCAAAACCAACTGACAACTCTGCTCCACTGCTCTTTGATAATATGGGAGGCTCTCTGCTCATGGAAATTTCCAGCAAGCACCCTGCCTCCCACCGAATTCCTGTACCAAGCCCCGCGCTCCCTGCGCTCCCACAGTGGCCATCTGCAGTTGCGTCTAGAGCCCGGGAAATAAGCACATTCCTTCGATAAGGGTCGGTCCTCACTGGTTTCCAACTAGTGAATAACAGGCTGAAACTAAAACATTACCCTTAACCTACAAGCGCCTCAGACAACTGAAGCAGAAAGAAAAGATGAATGCTCTCTAGTTTAGGCCTCTAGGCCCGAAAAGAGGCAAAAGAGACATAGAATCATGCCAAAGCCAATAGGCGGTGGACAATGATCACAATGGTACAAAATACCCTGTCGCTACACCAGTGAAGGTAGTTCTGATAAGAACTGTTTTGTTTGTCTTTTTTGTTTTATATATTTTTTTGTATTTTTTCAACAAGTTTAAAAAAAAAGAAAATGGAACTGGAAACAAAAAAAGTGTGGAACAGGAACAAAAAATTTAAAAATAAAATTAATGTTTTGGACAAAGGTGCTCTTCTTTAGTCTTCACAATGAGATCAATAGACTGCTAATTGTAACAAAGTAATTTGTTGCAATATTTACAATGAAATTTCAGATCTGGAAAATGTGGCACAATAATAGGATGCGGACTGTTCGGAGGAGGTGGTGGTGGAGTTGAGGTAGTAGGAACTGCAGGTTGAGGATTTTTCTGCAACGTTTGTGTTGCCATCCTTGCATAGTTATTTGGATGCTAATTTTTGACATGGTGAACCATGCTGGTTGTATTGAAAGAGTACTTTTTAGTGCGATCAACCCTGGAAAGAGTAACCTCACAGATCTTGCAAGTTACTTTCGGAGCCTTGACTTTTTTCAGTCCCTCAGGATATGTAAAAAACTTGCAAATGAAAGCTTCTTTTCTCTTTTTCTGAAGTTGATCAGCAACAAATTCTTCCTCACAGGAATGTTCTGATGAAGTTTCAAAAGGAGCAGCCATTTTATTGTTTGGTTCTACATCAGTGATGTCATGAGTGATGTCACTGACCATGTCATGAGTGATGTAATATGTGTTGTCATCAGCAGTGCATTGCGGGCGCGCGAGTTATAGTTAGCTGAACTAACTATAACGGGGGAATTTCAATGGTTTTGTATGAGTGAACATCCAGCTAACTATAACATGTGTGAAACCTATGTTTTTTCAGTGAATTTCTAAGGTTTTTTAAATGCTAATTCCTAATTATAATGTGGCTGAAACCTATGCTTTTTTCAGTGAATTTCAAAGGTTTTTTAAAGGCGAATTCCTAACTATAATGGGTGTGAAACCAATGGTTTTTTCAGTGAATATATATATGACAATCTGTTATTTGCACTTTCACCACCTTTCCCGCTCCCCAGCTGTTTACAGGTCGCGAACTTTACACATATGCTATCATTTGCACAGGGATTTATCCCAAAATAACTGAAAAGGAAACTTTATTAATTTAAATGTTTCTTTAAAATGAAAATAATTTGTTACTAAAAAGTTATTTTTGTAAATGTAACTTATGTATGTACATGTTAATCAATTGATCATTTCAATGTAGAGTCTTTTGTCTACCTTTATGATCACGTGACCGGAGTGTAAAGTGGCGGGGAGGCGGGCTTGCACTGCATTATAAAATTGAAAAAAAGTCTTTGAATCGATGCATGTGAACAAGGGCTTTGGAAGCCCGAAACGCGTCTTGCCCTCGCAGTTTTCAACCCTTGCAATAAACATCTGTGTATCCTGACTGTGGTCCGTCTCCTATTTGCCTGGTGGGTTCTGAGTGGCACTAGAAACTGAAGTGGCTGTTTTGGGAGTTTGCGCAGATATATATATATATATATATATATATATATATATATATATATATATATATATATATATATATATATATATGGACGTTGATATCTATGTCCAGAATGAAAAACTACACACTAGACTCCATAGAAAGCCCACGGCGGGCAACTCTATCTTGCACGCCGGTAGTGCACACCCAGGTCACCTCGTGAAAAGTATTCCGTATGGGGAATTTCTACGTATCCGTAGGATATGTAGTTCTGAGGTTGACTTGAAGAAATGTCAAACAGAGGCATTTCAGAGATTTGTTGCTAGAGGCTATAGCACCACTGCTCTCAGAGAGGCTTTAAACAAAGCAAATGAGTTGAACCGGGATGAATATCTGAATTCTACTAAAGCCATCAGTATAAGACAAGAACTTGAAACTGAAATCCCTGATAGAATAAGTATGATTACTACCTTTAACAGTGAGGAAAGGAAAGTGAGAGGCATTCTCAGGAAACACTGGCCCTTATTGAAAACAGATATAAGTGTGGCTCCCTTACTACCTGAGGAACCAATGGTAACTTTTAGAAGGGCACCCTCTATGCGGGATGCCCTAGTTAGATCTAGCCCTGAGGTTATCCCCAAGAAAAATTGGTTATCTGAGAAACCAGGATTTTACAAATGCATCTCTTGCAGAGCTTGTAAATTCGGCGTTTCCACCAAGGAATACAAGTCTGCATTTGGTCCATCTCCCATCTTGATAAAGGGGCACTACACTTGCCGGACCGATTTTGTAGTTTACGTGCTCCAATGTACTTGCGGGCTCAAGTACGTTGGAAGCACTAAACTACAGGCCTTCAACCGCATCCTCCAACATCTCAGGGCAATCATCAACTCTGATGAGAATTACCCGGTCGCACGTCATTTTGGTTTGGTCCACCAGAGAAATGTGAATGATTTGAGTTATTTTATCATTGATGGAGTTCCCAAGAATATCAGGGGTGGTAATAGAGAAAAATCTCTTAGGCAGTTGGAGAGCAAGTATATTTTGCTACTAGATACGAGAATCCCCAATGGGTTAAACACGGGAGAGGACCTTCATTGTTTTCTATAATACCTTGTCATTAAGTTTGTCCAGTTATGTATAAGGGTCAACCTTCTATCTGTAACATGGGTATAATCCTCTTCTAGTTTAACAGCAAATCCAGTATGACCACTTGGAGGACTTTCTAGTTGTCTTGGAAGTAAACTGGTAGATTTTTCTCCCTGTATCTATCATGTCATGTACTGTTCACTTAGTACAACTGCTGTTTGCATTTAGCTTCCCCTGTTCTGAGATCACTATAAGCCATACACTATCAGGTCATAGTTGAATTGATGAGAGGGGGTATGATTGGACCGTTCTGGGTTGTTCTGTTCAGCGTACAGTATATTGTACCTTACTTGGGTGACAATAGGGCACTATGTCCTAATGCTGGGTCCCAAAGAATATGTTTTCAATACAAAAATCAGGGACTCTTTAAATTGATACATATACACTGTATATATAGGGTTGTAGGTAGTTCATAATAATGGTTTCATAACATGTAAACCTCCTAAATGGTGTAACATGGTTTTTTTGAGCTCTCCCCTTAAGTTTTCCCGTTTTTTTCTTTTATATTTCAGCCACTAACATATTAGTTACTTAAGGGTCAGGGATCTGACTCTTAATTTTGGCTGAAGCTGCACTTGGCACTTTACACTTTACACGAGGGTTTTGCACTTAAGGGTTAAAATCAGTTAGCACTAGCACATTTAAGGGCGATATTGATTGCATATGTGGATTTGCACTGTCATCCTGCAGACCAGGGATTCGAATATCGAATTAAAAATGTATATTATGCTGTATATAATGAATTTATGAATCTAGTAGATTTTTCAGCTTGTAAATACGAAAATATGTTTATTGTTTATAATTATGGCAATGTATTATACTTAGGCATTTTTATTTAAATTGTATATAATGATTTTTAACATTTGTAAATATGGGTCTGCTTTCTAATATGGATGAACTACAATTCAAGTGTTTTCTCAGTTGCTATGAATGTACACGCCCCGTTTTTGTGTTAATTAGGCACCCTATATATGCACTTTCATTTGTTCTGTTTGGCATGTGATCAAGGTCACCGTGTAGTGACCGAAACGCGTCATGCTGGCGATTGCGTGTTAATAAACCACCTTTGAAGACATTTTTTGCGCTGTGGAGTGGTCTGTACCTGTGGGTCCCGTTGGTTTCTTACGGATTTCTTGTCCTTTTTGAAGTAAACGGAGCAGGACTGTGAATCGTATATATATATATATATATATATATATATATATATATATATATATATATATATATATATTCACAGAAAAAACCATAGGTTATAGTGGATATATAGTTAGGAATTTGCATTTACAAAACCTTGAAAATTCAATGAAAAAACCATAGGTTATAGGCCATATATAGTTAGGAATTAGCATTTACAAAACCTTATTTTACTCGCATAAAACCATTGAAATTCCATATATAGTTAGCTAACTATAAGCGCTAACTATATATCGCGCACCCGCAATCCACTGCTGATGATGTCACATATTACATCATTCATGACATGGTCAGTGACATCACTGATGACATCACTGATGACATCTCAAATGACATCACTGATGACAACTCAAATGATATCAATGATGACATCTCAAATGACATCACTGATGACAACTCAAATGACATCACTGATGACATCTCATTTGTCATCACTGATCACATCACTCATGTGATAATACAATGAACCTCTTCAGACTCTAATATAACCTTACATACACTCAGTATAAACAGACACTCACAGACTGTCACTCATCCATGGAGTTACTCACACACCTAGTCAGTCATGCAAAGAATCAATCACACCTCCATTTCCTCAACTATACAGTTATACACATCTTACTTATTCAAACATATAATAACACATATTTACTCTCTTATATAATCCCTGATACAAGCTCACAGTGATCGATACAGCCACTCACACATTCACTGGCTCTTATGTTCAGTTATTTATATATCTCAACTCTCACATGTATTGTGTTTTACATACGTACTTACTTGCACATGTAGCAATGAGAAATCCATTCACTCACCAACACACCCATGCACAGTCAACCGCCCATATAGCTGTTTCCACATGCACTCTTGAACTCATACTCCTAGTGAATCAACTGCTTACACATCTATGCACAGAGTCACGCACCTCCCAGCCACCCACACACACACTCAGCCTCCCATTCAAATATTTGGGCAACCAATCAATAACCCATATGGCCACTCTTATAGCTACTGATCAACACATGCAGCAGCTTACACAACATCAAACATACTGATGCACGAATTAAGACAGTTTAGTCACTAACCCATGTACTCAGTGAGACACATTTAATCACTCACTCATACAGTCAGTCATGCACCTACTAAATTCTTCATCCAGACACTTATACATCCACTCATTCTTCAATATGTGAAACATATTTAAACTTTACAGACACATACAATCACTGGATGTTGTGATCAGTGATGTCATCAGTGATGTCACTGACCATGTCATGAATGATGTAATATGTGACATCATCAGCAGTGGATTGCGGGTGCGCGATATATAGTTAGCGCTTATAGTTAGCTAACTATATATGGAATTTCAATGGTTTTATGCGAGTAAAATAAGGTTTTGTAAATGCTAATTCCTAACTATATATGGCCTATAACCTATGGTTTTTTCATTGAATTTTCAAGGTTTTGTAAATGCAAATTCCTAACTATATATCCACTATAACCTATGGTTTTTTCTGTGAATTTCATTGGTTTTTTAATAGCAAATATGAAAAGCTTTAAAATGTCAAGTACGTGATAGATAAAAACATTTTCGTATTTATGCACGCTGATGTGCTTTGAACGCTGCCCCCCCCCTCCCCTCCGTTGTAATCCGTCGTACCTCCTTGTCTCTCCATTTGATTGATTGTTGTCCAAGCATTTACTGTTTTAGAATTGGTTCTCTTTGGATCATTCTCTATTTACAAACAAGCACAAAGTCGCAATACTCTGTTTAGTCTTTGCAGATAGTGAAAAATCGTGTAAAAAAAATAAAAGTAATCGAGCAAAATCAGTAGGCCACTAATTGGATCTCTTTTTGACCTCGCTAAAATAGAAATATTAGGAACAACCCTTCTTGAGAAATACGAAAATAGTGACATGAACTGAGCTCCACACCATGAGGGCTGCAAGACAGCTCGGCTCCATCACCCATCCCGCACAAAATAATGACAAACCCTATGCAAATATTAAAAATATAGACAACACACCAGCAAAGAAACAGGGTAAAACATTTTATTAAAAAACTATTTACATAACGCTGGTTTATAAGATGATGTCAGTAGTGGACCGATGTGTGAATAGATCGAAAACAGCACAAGGCTCCAAGATCCGGATAGCAAGCTCCTGGATGTTGGGTGCCATAGTTTAGAGTTCTGAATTTCAGCCTTTTTCAATGCCTGTGCTTTGTTGAATCAAAATGGCGGCTTGACACAAAGCTGACTCAAGCGTTGCTACTGATGCTATGCAGACCAAAACTGGTTTTCAGTTTGTACATTTTTCTAGATTTTTCAATCCAAGTTTGGTTGACTTTGTAGAACGATGGCTTCAGATTTTCAACATACGGTGTGGTGGCGCTGACTGGGAGGGGGCGCTTCGCTCCTGCCCCCTCCCCAAGTAAGATTTTCATACGTGAAAGTACGTTAATGGTTTTGGTCCCTGAGATGCTTCGATGTCACTACCATTCTCAAATAGCATAAGTTCTAGATGTTGGGTGCCATAGTTAAGAGTTCTGAGCAGCGCTTGTAACACTGTCTGAAGCTTATTTCCACCTACTGCAGCTTCACTATTCTCAAAGTAAGTGAGTGTCGTTTGTGGACCTGACTGCATTAGAAAACAATGTGATATGTTACCTTCCTAAACAGCTTGACGGAGGCCCCTGAGGGACGCTGTGATGGCCATGGACTCGGAGAAGACGCTTGGCTCCGACACCCTCCCCAAGTCTTATAGCACTGGTGTAGCCTGAGATCGCCCCCGACATAGGCGGCCGGCTCCCGGGGTCCGGCGGTACTTTTTGCCTTTTGATGACTCTTCAATTCTGGACCTTGTCCCACAATCCGTTTGACCTGAAGACAAGCTGTAGTGGGGCGCCCCTTTATCGTTTTAGTTGCCATTCCGCCCGCTTTTGCTACACTGTGCCTCTTCCGCCATTCAGCTGTTTTCCGCCCGCTCTTGCGACTACAGCGTCTCGCTCACCATGTAGTTGAGATGCGCCCGCTCTTGCGGTGCAGCGATAGGCGGCTGCCACAGGACTCTCAAAATGGCGGCCGGCTCTTCGGTTTTGGGCCTGGTCCACTAAAATGGCCCTGGGACACCTTGGAACTCGGACGCTTGTCTGCTAGGGCTTGGGTCCCATTCTCGAAAAGCGTCCCCTCAGCCGTGAAGATTCTACAAAAGTCTTGGGGGCCTCCGACTCCCGCAGGCTTCTGGTGGGGAGCGGCTGCCATGATTGCTCGTGGAATGGCCACGACGGAGCTACGAGATGGTAGTGGTCTCATGCTGACGCCAGCTTTAGTGTGAAACATCCAGAAACACTGTAGACTACCAATTCGATCAGTTCCGGTAGCGCCCCAACATGACCCGGAAGAGAAGAACTTGCCCTCCCCTCTTTGACTGATGGTTCTTGTTGCCTGTCCCCTCTGTTGTCATTTAACAGAACTTTTTGGACTGCTGAAAGGGGTTGTGTTCTGAACGCTGGTTGGTGGAGACATTTAGACTATATTCTTGACCTACGTTGTCGCGTAATGCGTTTTATGACACGCCGCGTTAGCGCACCCGGAAGTGATCCGAGGCGCGGCGCGCAGCGCGTAACGTAAGCATAACAGGTCATGTGACTTGTTAATAAAACTTTTCATTGGTTCATTTTACTTTTGTTAATTTAATGATGAAAAGCTTGGTCTTATGACCTAAAAATTACGCTTTTTATTATTTTCGAACAATATTTTTTTTTCAAACATATGTTATAATATTCCAGGCTAATGTACTTTCCCGGAAAATTTACAACTGTCTTGCAAGTAAAATATATTCCTTTTTCGAGAAAAAGGGCGTTTCTTCCTTCCATGACGGAGCCGTTGAGTAAAAGAGATTCGGCCTGCTGTCTTAGTCGCCGATACGCCTGATTATCAGATTCTTATCGATCACTTTATGTTGCAGACATGAAAAACACAACTGCCCTTGACCATTTATCTTTACTGCGTTCCTACATATTATACCTTTTATCCGTCATGTAATTGGACTGCTTTATTTCACTTGCCTTTTACTGATTCGAAAACAGTCACTAAAAGTAAAAACTTTACAAATGAAAATACTACTACCGTGTTTTGTTTTAAAAACCTTTATTGTGAAAATGTCAGTATACAAATACGGGCCTATAACCACGTGGGCCGGCCACGGAGCAAACTCAAATCGTATATGATGAGGAGACATTTACACTGTAGAAGAACGTAACGAGCGGGCCATTAGGTGACAAGAACAAAGGTGTCTAACAGTTGCGGAATCGGTGGACGTACATTTTGTAATTAAAATACGACAGGGCCACTTACAATAACATTTTCTAGATATACATTTGCGGGCAAAGAGTTACGAGTCCCATTTATACCGGCGCCATTTTGGGCGAGGCCGGGCAGGTCCAAGATATAGTCAAAATGTCTCCACCAACCATCGGCCAGACCAGAACCCCTTTCGGCCCTTTATGTTACAAGATGGTGTCTTCTATTCAGAAAATATTGGTGGCAGCATTTTGAAAGGAAACAGAAACAGCCGTTCTCCTAGTGAGTTTCACATTGTTACATTTAGGAAGAATGTTGAAGAGTAGTATGTGGAAAATCTGAAGCCATTTTTCTACAAACTCTCAATCAGACTTAGATGGAAAAAAAAACCTGAAGAATGTACAAACTGAAAACCAATTTTTGTCTGTATAGCACCAACAGTAACGCTTGAGTCAGCTTTGTGTCAAGCCGCCATTTTCATTCAATCAATAGCGTCCCCCTGCACACATTCAGGGACCTGGTCGTGTCTTTAGATGAAACGCATTGTAGGAAAAGAAGCAGAAAGGAAAAGGAAAAAATTTCCGCCGGACCTAGTGAAGCTGCAGCAGGTGCAAATAAGCTTCAGACAGTCTTACAAGCACTGCTCAGAACTCTCAACTGAGGCACTCAACATCCAGGACTTGCCATTCGGATCTTAGCGGTTTGTATTTTTGTTTTGTTCTTGATGGAGGGGAAACAACAAAAAACAGGCATTGAAAACGGCTCAACTGGAGCAAAAAAAAAATTACTTCTTGGGTGCATTAGGGCATTTATGATTTTCGAATGCCGTATTCATCAGGTTGATGCTCATGTTGCCATAGGACAGCATAGCACCACAGTGTATACAAGTTAACTTCATATGTTCAGATGAGGCAGGTGGCATATTTAGCATTCACCTTCTTTGATCCAGGAGGGATGGAGAAAAACTGCCAGATGAAACTTGAAACTTGGCCATCCAGATCTCGGCGCGTTCGACTCACTGTACCGCAACAGTGACCGCAACTCAGCTGGACACGCCGTCTTTCGGCGCAGCATTGTAGGATGGCCACACCAGTGCGGCAATTTGCTAGACACCACCTCGGTGCCATCCGGATCTCGGCGCGTTCGAGTCACTGTACCGCAACAGTGACCGCAATTCAGCTGGACACGCCGTCTTTCGGCGCAGCATTGTAGGATGGCCACACCAGTGCGGCAATTTGCTGGACACCACCTCGGTGCCATCCAGATCTCGGCGCGTTCATTCATTCAATAGCGTCCCCCTGCACACATTCAGGGACCTGGTCGTGTCTTCAGAAGAAACGCATTGTAGGAAAAGAAGCACAAAGGAAAAGGCAACAAGTTCCGCCGGACCTAGTGAAGCTGCAGCAGGTGCAAATAAGCTTCAGACAGTTCTACAAGCACTTCTCAGAAATCTCAACTGAGGCACTCAACATCCAGGACTTGCCATTCGGATCTTGGCGCCTTGTGCTGGTTCCGACCTATTGACACATCAGTCCACTACTGACATCACCTCATAAGCCAACGGGGCACCCCACGCCGACTTCCGGCGCAGCATTGTAGGATGGCCACACCAGTGCAGCCACTTGCTGGACACCACCTCGGTGCCATCCGGATCTCAGCGCGTTCGAGTCACTGTGCCGGAAGAGTAACCGGAACTCAGCTGAACACGCCGTCTTTCGGCGCAGCATTGTAGGATGGCCACACCAGTACGGCAATTTGCTGGACACCACCTCGGCGCCATCCGGATCTCGGCGCGTTCGAGTCACTGTACCGCAACAGTGACCGCAATTCAGCTGGACACGCCGTCTTTCGGCGCAGCATTGTAGGATGGCCACACCAGTGCGGCAATTTGCTGGACACCACCTCGGTGCCATCCGGATCTCGGCGCGTTGTGCTGCCTTCGGCCTATTCGCACATCGGTCCGCTACTGACGCCGCCTCACGTGCCAACGGATTTTCTACGCTTTTTGTAGCCCTATGTCGCATAACAGGTCATGTGACTTGTTTATAAAACTTTTCATTGGTTCATTTTACTTTTGGTTTCCTAAAGATGGAAGGCTTGGTCATATGACCTAAAAATAACACTTTTCATTGGTTTAGAACATTTTTTTTTCCCAAACGATGAAAGCCCCACCTTGTTTCTGGATCATTCAGACTGAAGCTGGCGTCAGCATGAGAGCACCACCATCTCGTGGCTCCGTCGTGGTCATTCCGCGAGCAATCATGGCAGCCGCTCCCCACCGGAAGCCTGCGGGAGTCGGGGGCCCCCAAGACTTTTATACAATCTTCACGGCTGAGGGGACGCTTTTCGAGAATGGAGCCCAAGCCCTAGCAGGCAAGCGTCCGACTTCCAAGGTGTCCCAGGGCCATTTCAGTGGACCAGGCCCAAAACCGAAGAGCCGTCCGCCATTTTGACAGCCATGTGGCAGCCGCCTATCGCTGCACTGCAAGAGTGGGAGCAACTCCACAACATGGTGAGCGAGACGCTGTGGCCGCAAGAGCGAGCGCAACTCAGCTAGATGGCCGCCACCTGGGGAGACCCGTTCACGCCGCCTCCCCCCCCCCCCCGGGCCGCCGCACGCCAATTTTCGGAGCAGCATTGTAGGATACCAAAACCAGTGCGGCAGTTTACTGGACATCACCTGGGTGCCTGTCGTACATGTTGTGTCAGCCATGTGACACTGGACACAGACCGCTACTGACGAGGCCTCCCCCCGCACCACCCGGGACGCCCCACGCTGTTTTTCTGTGCTGCATTGTAGGATCCCTAAACCAGTGCGGCACCCAGGCGACATCACCTGGGTGCCGTCCAGAACTCTGCACGTTGTGCTGCCTTGGGACTATTCGCACAACAGACCGCTACTGACGAGGCCTCCCCCCGCCCCACCCGGGACGCCCCACGCCAATTTTCGGAGCAGCATTGTAGGATCCCTAAACCAGTGCGGCACCCAGGCGACATCACCTGGGTGCCGTCCAGAACTCTGCACGTTGTGCTGCCTTGGGACTATTCGCACAAAAGACAGCTTCTAACCATTGTTGCTTTTTGTGTTAATAAATGTTTAAATGTTTTTAGTTTTTGTTCTGTTCATTATCGTTAAAAGTTAATAAAGTTTTATAACCTTAATTTGTTGGAGTGTTATCTATTTTTTGAAAAACGGGTGAATGGGGCCTTGAATCGGGTTATTGTCATGTGTGGGCTTTGGAAGTGTGCTGCTGCAGGATCGGACATTTCAAACTCAAATGCACGTTCTTTTTCTTACCTTTCCGAAGCATGGAGCGCAATAGCAAGCAGAGAAAGGGTGATGCACGTGTTGAACACTACCTGACCTGGCAAGTTGCTGGCAGTGCCCCCCCGCCCGCTCCTGAAAGAGGGCACACACACACCGCCGCCCCGAGTACTTCAGAAATCTTTAAAAGACCATGCGCTTGTTCATGAGGCTTAAATGGTTTATCACCTCTTCTAGAACCCCTACATCGACCCTCTGACGTTTCATGGAAAAATTACCATGTAACACAATACCAAGCCCTATCAGCTGAAACCCCCAAGGAATCGTGGGGCATATTAGCAAGGGGGTTTATCTCCCCTTTTTTGGCTTTAAAAACCATGAAAGCGGAGATAAAATTATTTCCCTATTATCAAGCTGTCGCTAACACCAGTTAGTGACACCTAAAAGGAGATAGCGACCATCTTGGGCCCGGCTTTGCATGTCATTGATACTTATCACTAATGACATGCAAAGTGGCGTGCCAAGATGTTAGCGACTGGAAACAGTCCCTAACATCGCTACCTTCTATTACCAACTTTTGGAGATATTCGCACTAAGCGCGAATATCTCCAAAAGCTAACACCTGCCCTGAGCAGGTCTTACCATGTTATCCAATGGGAGGTGGATAACATGGCTAAGAGCATTAGGTCGATAATACATGAATATCGCTGACTTTTCTACGATAATAGCAAGGTTTATCTGCGATAAAAATCGCCGATGTGCGGCGATAATTTTTGTCTCTAAACAAGTTATAGACAAAAATTATCGCTAGTTGTTAGTAATATGCCCCCGGGTTTTTGCTTGCAGAAATCGGGAGGCGGGAGACTAGCACTGAAATCAGTACTCACACGCCTGAATCAGGAGGATTGGCATGTCTGAATTCTCTACAGCTGGGGCCATAAACTACATCCGCAGGGGTAGGTGATAGCCTGGGACCAGCCTGGCATCTAAAATGGCTGCCGTGCACGACAAAATTGTGGCATTCGAAAAAAGGCAAGATGGAGCAGCCGCTGGAAGAGATATATCAACATATATCAGCCTCCTCAGCCACCCTCAGGAAACATAGGGGATTAGGATATGTCTCCCGCACCCCCTTATACCTAGTACTTTAATTAACGAAGCACAAAATGGCGAATTCCCGTTTCGCTACCAGTTTGCGGCCCAGTTCGCGGCCCGTGAAGCGCTTCTACCGTGAAAAATCATTTTTTTTTTATTTTCCCCACGGGACCCTTTAATAACCCCAACAACATTCCTAGGGGGTCAAGAGGGGGATACCTTGCCCCCTTTCATTAAATTCCCCCTTAGTTTTTCACCTTTTCTTCTCTCTCGATCCTACCGAGAGACAAGATGGCGGCCGCTCCGGACTGTCACGCAGCAAAAAAAAAAAAAAAGCTCACGCACAGCCGCTGGAAGAGATGTATCAACATATATCAGCCTCCTCACCCACCCTCAGGAAACATAGGGGATTAGGATACGTCTCCCGTACCCACTTATAACTAGTAATTTAATTTACGAAGCACAAAATGGCGAATTCCCGTTTCGCTACCAGTTTGCGGCCCAGTTCGCGGCCCGTGAAGCGCTTCTACCGTGAAAAATCATTTTTTTTTTCTTTTCCCCACGGGTCCCTTTAATAACCCCAACAACATTCCTAGGGGGTCAAGAGGGGGATACCTTGCCCCCTTTCATTAAATTCACCCTTCGTTTTTCACCTCTTCTTCTCTCTCGATCCTACCGAGAGACAAGATGGCGGCCGCTCCGGACTGTCACGCAGCAAAAAAAAAAAAAAAGCTCACGCACAGCCGCTGGAAGAGATGTATCAACATATATCAGCCTCCTCACCCACCCTCAGGAAACATAGGGGATTAGGATACGTCTCCCGTACCCACTTATAACTAGTAATTTAATTTACGAAGCACAAAATGGCGAATTCCCGTTTCGCTACCAGTTTGCGGCCCAGTTCGCGGCCCGTGAAGCGCTTCTACCGTGAAAAATCATTTTTTTTTTCTTTTCCCCACGGGTCCCTTTAATAACCCCAACAGCATTCCTAGGGGGTCAAAAGGGGGATACCTTGCCCCCTTTCATTAAATTCACCCTTCGTTTTTCACCTCTTCTTCTCTCTCGATCCTACCGAGAGACAAGATGGCGGCCGCTCCGGACTGTTTAGAATGTTGACAGACACCGGAGAGCCAATCAGCTTTCTGCGCGCAAAGTTCCGATAAGCGAAAAGTAAGCGGACCGGATCGCTGCCCAGAGCGCTGTTACAGATATATATCTTGATTTAAACGTTAATTTCTCAAAAACTACTGGAGCACATATATTGAGACCTAGCAAAGGCACATCGGGCTAACAGTCCCTACAATTTTGCCAAGTTTCGTGCAAATCCATTCAGCCGTTCGAGCTAAAAGTGAGTCCAACCGCCCTATGGAAAACTCAATGCAAAAAACGCGTTTTGGGACCCCCCTTTTTTCTCAGCCCCCCCTTGACGAAACCCCACCAAATTTTCAGGAGCTGCTCAGAAACAAAATGTGCCATTTTCCTGAAAATTTCAGCCGATTCCATCCACAAACGCCAAAGTTATTAGACATAGAATTTTCAAAAGTCCCATAGGGAATTTATCCTAACTATATATACCTACTGGCGAACGCCAGTAGGTAATATATATATATATATATATATATATATATATATATATATATATATATATATATATATCCGGGAAACTGAGCCTGTTTCTGAATCTTATATTGTCAAATCAGATAACTCTTATTCAAGAGATGTGATAAGTCTTCACATAGTTATGGCTCGTATTCAGCAGGAATCAATTCGCTTGGGGCTCGACAAACAGTCCGAGTCTGCATTAGGCTGCCAAAATTGTACAAGCACAGGGGAGATCACAGGAATGCACTGTATTGCATAAATACGGGGCATCTCTGCCCTTTCACATTGGAGTAGGGCAGCCCAACAAGGTTAGGTGCTGCACTATCCAAAACCAAAATCCCGTAAATGAGGGCTTACATTCACCTATTTTACATTATCTCATCATGTCTTTTTTATACTAATAAACATGTTGCATGTACCAATATAGTAGTAAAACGCAACTGAATGACAAATCATGTTTATATTTAGCATTCCGGATAAAGTTACATTACAATATGCAGACAGGACATACATACATACCGACAGATACACCAATCTCAAGGCCCAGGAAGTCAATTACATCTGCCTCCCTTGAGGTGACATCCGCCTATCTGTGCTTCAACTGATGGGTTGTCCGTGCAACCCTAAAGGCTTGATCATGGTGCAAGTGCACCACATTCCATTGGCCCTTTTTGCCCTTTAGCGGGTACCACTGGCTCACCCTGACACCAGCCGCAAACATCCAAGGAAGGCACTGTGCTATGAGGCATATCAGGCCTCCAAGCTGTGGATCTGAAAAATTACACCCCCTCCAGACATGATCAAAAATCTATCAAAAAATACTAACTTACCTACCTAAATGCTAACCCCTCTACTGACTAACCCAACTCCAACCGACGAAACCAAACTAGACCTGCACCCAACAGTACAATGACAAAAGACTAGACAAAACAAAGACACACACTAATATATGTATGAGACAGTGACAAAAAGTTGACAAAACACACACTCACAATACCAAAACTCACACTATACTCTCAGACAATTGCACACAACCTTCTATACCAAACCCAGACTAACAGAGAGTAAAAGAAAGTGAAAGTAATATCAAATTTCCTAGTTTGCAATTTACCACACCCAATTTGTCCCTTCTTGCCATTATCCCACCCGTTTTTGCCAAATGCGTCATTTTTTTTCAGATGCTTTGGTACTGAAATACCCAATGTGTGAATAACACACAAATCATTAGTCACAATACTTATACGATGTATTGGTGCTGATGCTTGGCCTACAATCCATGCAATGGGGGCAACGCAATGAGATGCACAAATGGGTCAATGGGTGGATTCTGACCAACGCAACTGGCCTGCTGTCCGTGAGACACTGTAGTGAATTGTACAATTCCGGTAAACACACATTGGGCTCCCTTTCCTTGCACCTCTACTTTACCTGATAGCCTTGATATGTTTGGATGGATTTTCAGGGGTAAAAGTGTACCTATGTGTGATGTTCAGCCTTCATCATGGAGAAACATTGAGTGACATTATATTGATTATGATTACACATACATACAGTGATGTATAGAGACATTCTAACATTCGTATTGCTTTTTTGGTTTGTAGTATGCTTGGCTGAATGTAGGTAGCTACGAAGTAGCCATATTATTGGTCAAACATGTTGCTTTGCAATGCCTATGACATACACTACTGTATTCACCATTATGCTCATTATCTAGTTGCATACATTCTGTCCGATTTCCGCTAGTCTAAAGGGCATCCTTTTTTACATTTACCTGGATAGATATGACAGGTATGATGTTAGGCCAACATGATACCTGCTAATGCTGGTCAAACTTCATTTGGCACACTAAACTAGCCAACTTCCACCAAGGAAAGTTGTGGTACAGACACATTAGCTGTCTGGGCTTTGTGTCTGGAACATGTCTTTGCTAAATTTATAAGGCTATTGTTTGAGCATCATGAGTCCAGCTGCAGTAGGCCAGACAAATGCAAAGAATCCTGAGTGCCACTATATATAGTAAATCACTGCATCACATTACTTGCCGCCTGAGAGGGGTCCCTTGAACTTTGAATGTGGGTGGCCATTCACATCAGATGGTAATATGTGCATTTGCTGACAGATGATGCCAGGCAAACATGCTAAGGGTCAGTGTGTCCTTCATTCACAGTAGTAATATGCAGGCACGCCCCATGCAGATAAGAGTGGTGGGGCAGGCTGGAGGGAGTTGATGACAAGGAAAAGTTAACTAGAAAAAAGAAAACCACTTACCTTGCGCTCGCCGCATTACCGACAGAGATGGAGTACAAGGGCTAACCTCATTTTTGGGTTAACAGTAAGATGTACCATCAAGGTCACATCCATTTCTGTATGTAACAGTTGCATCCTTGCCTTATGGGGCAAGTGTGCCCGCATTAGGCCTAGATAGCTAATCCAGTACCAGCACCAGTCAAGACTCAACGGGCCTTATTTACAAGAAAGTAACGCAGTGCTGCACAGCAAGCCATTTTACTGTGCCATGTTTCGTCACTTTCATAGCATAGGGATGCGTCATATTTGCAACAAAATTACATATCCCTGAGCACTCCCCTCGATGGCACACAATTGGCTGCCATACGCCAACACAGGCACCCGTGTGCCATTGTGCAAGAGTGTCAGTGTTTTAGGAGCGATTGTTTTTGGGCAGGAAGGGACACCTTCCAGGTCAAAACAATCATGAGAGGTGTTTTCTTCTTTCTATGTGTGCTGCAGAAAGCAACACTCCTGGAAAGGAAAGAAACGAGGAAAAAGAAAAGTATTACACCTCCTTGCACCTCCTTCGTCTCCCCTGGGGAGGCGTACAATTCTGACACATTCCCAGGTTTACGAAACTGTGTACATCTGGGAATGCAGCAGAATTCATGGGTGTTGCATGGGAACACCCACAGCAACACCCATGGCACGGCCCTTCCACACAAAGTGCTGCTTGAAAATGAGCCAAATTTACAAGGCGATGAAAAGCCACGCAGGGTGACATTATGTGGTCTTGTAAATATGGAGCATCACATTACGCCGCCGGTATGTCAAACAAAGTGACACACTGGCGGCACAAGGGGTTTGTAAATATGCCCTAACATTTTTAAGTGTTATGTTGGATAATGTACTTACCTTGCTATGTGCTTGAAAAATTGCTGTGGCATAGGGATACTATCTGTACTGCGCTGTGTGGGCATGCCTATTATATGACCCTCTGTTTTCACTCACAGGACATAATGTAAACTATACTCTGATTGGCAACATGCATCAAGTAGTGCATTACACACAGTCACTGCACACTTTTTGGAACTACACTCACTTTGGACTGTGGCAGAGGGTTTGTAGCTGAACACGCTGTTGCAGCATACAAAATATCTGAATACGGGGACTGTTACACATTGCAAACATTAATTTGTGTATGTCTTGCACAAGCACACGTGTTCCGCACATGGTGTTATCATGCACACATATATCAGAAAACATGATGTATATCCTGGGCGAGTGTGTCACACAACAACAGAACTTTTCAATTGGTGAATGAGTCATCAGTCACCACTGCATTGAAACATGGTTAAATCGTCCATTGTACCTGTGATGTTCAATGATCAAGATGCTGCCATTCACACATGATCTGTATCTTACTCCTGTCAATGTTAGTAGCACTACATAGACTCTGAGGGCAGGCCTTTGTGTGAGCATCCTGGTCCAAGGATACTGCATTCCCTGCGGATGCGCACAGACACTTGTCAGTTGCCGAAATTGATTAAGTCTTGTGATACTTCAAAGCCTAGCATTGATTTTAGCTCATTGTTTTTACTTGATTAATTTTTTTAAAAATGTGTATTACTGCTCTTCTTACCTGCACTTGCACTTTCGCTTATCTGCTAACGCCTGCACCCCGGTCCACCACGAGGATTCCCCGATCTTTGTGGAGGGTGTCGGCATTTAAGAATCTCGGTCTCCGGTTGCTTGGGGCTGTTGGTGGCAGAGCAGGGTGGTTAGCTTTCCAGCACTTGCAGCCTACATAAACAGCATGCCTTCATCGTCGCGCAGCGGACGCGTGCAGACACGAGTCAGTTGCCGAAATTGATTTAGTCTCTGTGATACTTCAAAGCCTTGCATTGATTTTAACTCATCGTTTTTACTTGAATAACTTTTTTTAAAACGTGTGTTACTGCTCTTCTTACCCGCAATTACACTTTCGCTTATCTGCTGTGTTAAGGCTCTCTCCCCTGTCCACCACAGGGATTCCCGGATTGTTGTGGAGGGTGTCTCTGGTTGCTGGGGGCTGTTGGGGGCCGAGCAGGGCAGTTAGCATTCCAGGGCCTGAAGCCTACATGAACAGCATGCCTTCCTCATCGTGCGCCACTAGCGCGATGAAGGCTCACCAAAGGCAGGCCCGTCTGCGCCTGTCCGTGCCCGAATAGGGCCAGGGTCACACACCATGCCCATTTTCTCACCTACTCAGCACCAGTTTTGAGGCGGTTTCATGGGAATTAAAATATTGATTTTGAGACCTGGGCTAATCTTGTCGAGATAGGGATTTTGACCCATAGGGACACCCATCCAGAAGTCTACCATAAATCTAGCAGCCAGGAGTCTCCTCCTGTCAATGATAATTTCCCGCCAGTTATAGCTATCCCTGAACAACAGGAGGCGGAGGGAATCACAATCAGTTATTTGAACACCCGTTCAATGGTAAAATATCAGCTCAAATTTTTCAATAATTAGACTCTGATAAACCGAATATCCTCCTCCTTTCTGAAACATGGCTTACTACTGAGTCTGTCCCCGATATCCTGGCAGCAGTACCTGATAATTACTATATTCTTCATACTAACAGGTCCTCTGGAAAAGCTGGGGGAGGGGTCGCAGCCATCATTCATTAGAAGCTCCAGTTCACTTCATTGGGGATTACAGGCATTCTCTCAGTTGACAGCCTAATACTGAAATTTGAATCCCCCAGTCCTCTTTTATATGCGCTTTATTTTATAGACCCACTCATTACATGCCCAGATTCCCTCAACTGCTAGGCGAAATGATCTCCCACTTAGCTATCAACCATGCCAGAATTCTAATAATTGACGATGTTGATTATTGACCATACGATGCACGGGAAAGTGCTGACTCTGTAGTATTTACTGATCTCCTTTCTCCCTTAATTGTACCCAGCATGTGAATGCAGCTACTCAAATAAAGGGGCACATTTTAGACCAAGTTTTGACATCTAATCTGGAAATTTCTAAGTTCTTAATTTCCCCATGTACTTGGTCGGATCTCTCATCTTATTACATTTGCGATATCCAGTATTTTCCTTACATAAAATTCACAGACAAGAAATCATTTGGCCAGATACTGGAACCGTGCTAATATTGATTTTGTTCATTAATTACTGCCACAGCCCCTACTGCTTAGGAGTCCCTCCACATTCAGGCAAAAAGCATCAAGACGTGGCATGAATCTGCCAGTGATAGCATTTCCCCCTTCAAGAATATCAACATTATACGACCCCATGACGCCCAACGTTGGTTCAATAATGATTTAAAATCAAAGAAACTAGCCTTAAGGCAAGCTGAACGTAGTTGGGGACGTGATTATTCCTTGGACAAAAAGGCCTCTTATGTAACACTGCTCAAAGAATACAAAAATGCTATCCTCCATACTAAGGCAGAATGTTTCTCCTCAACAATCGTAAACTCGGCTGACAGTCCAAGGATATCTTTTCCATAGTTGATGAACTCGCCAAACCGGATAGAGTCATGGTGAAATCTGTTCCCTCGCAATCCTTATGCGACTTTCTCAATTCCTACTTCATTGAGAGAATTGCTACCATCAAGGCCAGTATCCAGTCTCCCATCTCTCCTATAGCTCCACCAATTTTATGTAAAAACTCACTTTTACTTCATCAAATTCCCCCAATTTCAAAGGAAAACTTATTTGTTTTACTCAAAAACATTGGTTCTGGTTCCCCCCACCGATTGCTGTCTGCCTCACATTCTATGTGAAGCTTTCCTCACCTGTCCGTATACCCCCTTTCATTCCTTAACAATTCCCTTAAACTTGTTTTTTCCCTAACATCTTCAAAAGTGCTGAAATTGTCCCAATTCTGAAGAAGCCTAACTCTGATCCCCTGGTTCTCAGTAATTACCGCCTCGTTCCTATGCTGCCTTACCTAGGAAACATTTTAGAAGCTCATGTAGCAAATGGCCTTAGCTCCTTCATTGAACACTCCCACTTTTTTTACTCTCATTAAGCAGGATTTAGACCTACACACTCAACAGAGTCAGTTGAGTGTGCAGGTCATGGATGCTCCCATAAGGGGGTCTGACAAGGGTCTCACCCAGGCCTTGGTACTCCTGGATTTGTCAGCTGCTTTTGACACGGTCAATCATGGTCTCCTGATCGACTGTGTCAGCAATGCCGGGATCCAGGGTCTGGTGTTAAAGTGGATTTCCTCCTTTTTCAGCAATCGATTTCAAGCAATTTGCCTTGCCAATTTCTCTTCCAAACAAATGAAACTGATCTGTGGGGTACCCCAGGGGTCTTCCCTTTTGCCCCTTCTTTTTAACTTCTACCTACTACCCTTGATCTGGTCTCTTCGCGAAAGAATGGTTGAAACCTTTAACTATGCCGACAATCTACAGCTGGTGTTTGATATCAATTCTTCCACTTCTTCAGCGTCTAATTTCCAGTCTATCTTGAGCTATATCAGTGATTGAATGAACGACAAGCAACTGAAATTAAATCCTGATAATTCTTACAGCTGGACCAGCAAACCCGTGGAACTCTAACTTTTGGCCTCCATTGCTGAGTAGCCCGCACTTCGAGCAACCTCTGTTAAGAGCTTGGGGATTGTGATTAGTAATGATCTGTCCATGAAGGCCCAGATTGGCTCAGTGTTTTCCGCCTGCTTTTTCCACCTGCGAAGAATCTGGAAGATCAGTAGATTCTTGACCACTGAGGCCTTGACTTTGGTCGTCCTAGCCTTGGCAATCTTGTGTATTGATTACGCCAACTCAGTACCATCTGTTATACACTTTGCTGTTGTGCAACACAGCAAGACTGCTAGCTTTGCAGCTCTTCACTGCTCAGATGTGAGGGGAGAGTAGAATGTGGCATTGCTGACCTGTCCTGTTACTACAGTACACTGCTTCAAATATCAGTTTTGTATGTTTGCAAATGATGTGAGGCATGGTATAATGTTGGTCAATAGGTTAGATGACATGATTGTTACAATTTGAGGCCTACTTCTAGTTTACAAGATGTGGGTGAGTTGATGTTTACTGGACAGTGACATACATGGCAACACATATGATGTATTTTCATATTGAACCTTCCTAATATGTTTGGACATTCTGTACATCAAAGTACATTTAAATCAAGTGAGAAACGTTTGCAAAATGTGGTTGTGTCCCCTATTCCCAGTTTCTGAATTTTGTATCACTCCTCCATCCTCATCCTACATTGGGTCCTGCTCATTAGGGTCCACGCCCCTCTGGACGTTTGCCCGGACACAGATGTTGTGGAGAATAGCATAATCTTGTATGATCTTGCAGACCATAGGGATGAGTATAGAAATCTCCCCCCTGACATGTCCAAGAATTTGAACTGGGACTTCAGCACTCCAAAACATTTCTTGACAATGTTCCAGGTTTTAGTCATTACCTGATTGTAGTGTCAGTCCACCTCAGGCTGCGGATGAGCTATTGGGATCATAACCCATGGCAGGAGACCATATCTTTGGTCAGCTGAAAGTTAAACAGTAATTACAACTGGCAATGCATTTGCTCTCTGTTACAGCTACATTCATATCCTTGTGTGGTATGTGTAGTAAATAACTCAAACAACTTCCTCATAGTAATTCACAAAATGTGTTACTTGTACAGATGGCCACAGGTTTTCACATGTCTCTTCTGGTTATCTGTGTAATAGCTTATCTTGAAGAATACCTCATACATTGTATGCTTCTACATCCTGACTTTCATGTTTCTCCAGTTGCTTACTGTGATGGGTATTTAGAGATGTTTCTGATCAGTCAATGGTATGAGTACTCAGTCACTGCATTGGCGAAGTGACAGTTTATTGATCAGATATTTGTCTATTTGGTTCTCCCTGTGTAGGTTGGTACAGTGGCAACATGTGTGACACTCACACTGTTGCAGGGATTCTGCTCAGACACAGAACTGTGCACAGCGACTCAGGACCTCAGTGAATAAGGGTGTGCCAAAAACTCACCTTAGTACCCAAAATCCCCTACCAGACTAGCATCAGTGTCTCATTAGCTCTCCGTCCTATAGCAAAGTAATCAATGATTAGACAACCCAGAACATGCAACTTAGGATACCTCAGGTAAAGTTGGAAACATGAGCACTCTTTCGTTATACTCTCATACCAGTCCAAAACAGGGAGTAAAGGGAGGCACGAGCAGGTTTAAAATGTTTATTTTAACGCCGGGATCTCAGGTGCAGCATCTTAGCTAATATAAGAAGACATATGATAAGAAATAAGATTGTCAGCATAGTTATAATTCCATAAAATACAAAGGGAGAAAGCATGTTATAATGCTAAATGGAAACAGGTTAAATAAATACCTATATTTCACCCTCCCTTGCTAGTAGGTTATTTTATAACTAAAGAAGGTCTCTTAGGCTTGCATAGGTGGCCCCATACCTCAAAGATTAGCAGGAGTGAATCACACCGAGTTCTGCACAAGCTCTCAGCATACAAATGTTCTTCAAGTGTGTTCAATCCTTCCTACACAGTGCATTGTTAAAGGCGCCAGTACATGAGTTGGCCACAGCTGCATATATGTTATGGCTGGAACGTGCGCTGATCAATTCGAACAACAGCTACAGTGTTGATATAACCTTGAAGACCTCGGCACTCACTGTTCAGACTAAGCTTACGAAGCAAGTCTAGCAATGTAGAAAAACAAGTTATTCTCATGTGAAGCAAAACACTCAGCCTAACTCTAAACAATAACTAACGTGTGTGCCGTGTGCAAAAGAAAGCAAAAGGTAAAATGGCGTTTAAACTTCTAATAAGCTCATGCTAACTTAACACTGTATGAATGCAAGGAGCACGGACTAGTAATGGGGGCAAAGCAAGAATGCAGAGTTCAAGTTCGAGAGATAGAATCAAGTTCAAATTTGCCATAATGGAAAAACGGGAGCAAACTCAGAATTTTGAAAATACTCCAATTTAGCAAAATAACAAAAAAAAAGAATCCGATGTCCAGCATATGACATCTGTCGTGAAAGAGAGAGAGAAGGAAATGCACCTTACTCCAACAGTGTATATGAACAGTACGTTACAACAGCCTCCAACAGGAAGTCATTGTTCTCACCTGAAAACATTTCAGCCATCCAATTCAGTAACAGAATGAACATACATGTTCCTCAACAACCGGAGCCTTTAGTACCATCAGAGGACGACTCAGGTGTATTTCAATATAACTGTGTGCCAAGAATTCATGCGCCGCTGCAAAAATATTCCAATGTCCCAGGACTCCATGCATCGCTGCAAAGGCCATAATCCTGTCGTCAGAACAAAGCAAGTCATGCGCAACTAAGGGGCAGATCAGTTGATCATAATCTGCGTTGGGAGACACCGTACTGCAGGGACACAAATCCAGAGCCCATTGGAAATCGCAGCTGAGGCAATGAAAAACAGGCTGGACACATGTGAAAAAGGAAAATCAAAACGATAATCCATAAGCTGCACTCAATGTAGCCAGAGGCACGCTCCATAGTAATCAAGCATTCGGTTGGGGAGCTGTATCAGCCGGGACAAATTGTCTTGTGGCACAGGATGTGCATCCATTCTTAAACAAACAAAGTAGTAAAAGCACTCCGGCAACCAGAGCGAGCACCAAGGGAAATCCACCAAAGAGGCTGGAAATAATCGAATGAAAAAAGGCCAGGAACACACTGAATACAGTTTGGAAAGAAGTCACAAGGCCACTACTAACAACTTTAAAAAAGTGAGCCAGCCCTGTGGGCGAGGAGGCATTAAAGATAGTATGAATTAACTCCCCGAAATGAAGGGGAAGATCCGTATTTAATAGGGCATGCACTTCTGTGCAGGTGTTTGCCACATGAGGACAAATGTTTCACGGGCGTCTTCTTTCTGGGACAAAAGAGCTCTTATTCGACTCATCTTGTTGAACTCTGCTTTCAAGGTCGGAATCGACGGCCAGATGGAAACATCCAGCTTCCAATGTAGAGGAGGAAACATTACGTTTTTACAACAAACCCTAAAGATGTAAGGAATTCCAGCCAGCATCCCACAACAATCTTTATTATTTAAAAGTAAATTACTACCGTTTGCTAGTAATGTGAATGTGGGTGTGATAGCAGGCGTCGGAGTACCTTTTAAGACACAGGCCAAATTAGGTGCATTTTGATTACACGAGCCATGCAATTGTATGTTCCTACACACTAATGAGTGATCAGGTGTTGTAGCTCAATCTTCACCATTCAAATAAACATCTTTTCCCTCCCTCAGGCACCTACAGGTAAATGATAATGACCAAGCTTCATGGAGATAAGCGGTGCCCAGTGATTCATACCTGCCAATTGCATAATACTTCATGCAAGCTTCGAATTTGAACAAAGGAAAAGGTAATGTTATTAACCCATGGACGAGCCACACAGCAGAATTTGTCTTGGCCACAGAAAACGGCAAAGGTTCCAACTTTTCAATATGTAACATAGAAAAAGTTGCATCTTTCATAGACATAAATTGCTGTTTGTCAGTCAAATTAAAAGGGGCAAAAAATGAGGACGTGTTCATGTAGTCCCAAGGCACCTTCCCTGCCTTTAACGTTTGTAAAGTCCATGCAAATTGCATAATGGAACGCAATTGATTTTGGCGATGGTACAAAACAGAGACATCTTCCTGCACAATATCAACAAGAGAGTAAGCAATATTATCTAATGTGTAAATGCGGGAAGAAAGTGTGTTAATGCTGTTATCTACAACTGCGAGCACCTTTTCTAAATTAGCTTGATCTATAGCTCTTAAGCGGGAAGCAGCCTCAATCCGGGACAGTTTCAAACCTTTCATGGATAATAGCATATATCCACCTCTTGGATCTGCCGGAAGCAGGGCCCTTGACAAAGTCACTCATGTCAACATCGTCAGTCAATTTAGACAAATGAAGCTTAACTGACGCTAAAGTGGAGTGTTTGAGCAAATTCTGACACAGCTTGCCTACCGAATAGGCAGTTACAGGATGGTCACTCTCAAAACGGGGATCCACCCTAACCTGTGTGTAGTCAGGGGCTAAACCCAGAAAACGGTGTTGGCAAGAATCTGCACTTCTGTGCCACAACAACCAACCCTTAGGATTCAAACTGGATATGTTAAAAGTAGAATTCAGCAACAGGGTCTGTAAATCCCTGATAGAAATACTGGTATTAGTATCCCATCCGGGGTACTCTTCCAACTATGGAAAAGAAGGAGCTTTTCATTTTTTTGTGGTAGGCAATCCAAAGCAGGTGGCTTGTGAAATAGTCGAATTCAAAAACAACATATGGTTCGGGAAGAGACATGCACGATGCAAAGCCTCTGTGCATTGCACTTGCCAACTTTTAGAACCCCAAACAGATTTAAGATCAATAGTATCTTTCCACAGTTCATAGCCCCAAATAGCCAATTGGTCAAGAAAAGACTTGGAATATAACAAGTTTGTGTGGGTCTGACTTTGGAAGAGGACTTTTTGGACATCTTAAAATAAAATGCATTAGGATTTGACTGATTAAAATCAGTAAAATAGGTGAATCTCTTTAAAAGAGAACTTGAGCTGCCTTCAACAGGAGAGGGGCAATGTTCCCATTGCGTATAATCGACTATATTCCTCTTTGTGTTTGCTTTATGCAGGTAGTGATTTCCATAGTGTTGATTACAGAACAAATCAGCATAATTAGCTGAATCTAAATATAAATCCTCAGCATCAAAAGCTGCATAATATTTCAAATCTGAAAACAAAGCCTCTATGGCTTGAACGCCCCAATCATCAGACCGTATATTTTGTTTAATCACATCCCCTTATAGAAACTCTTAGTATGTTCGGGACATTAATAACCTCTGTGGGACCGTGAATCTGAAATTTTACAGCATCCCATACAATCCCATATAAGACATGCCAAGCAGTAATATTTACAAAAGTCAGGTCCCTCTTCAATCTGTGAGACACAGACACAGAACTGTGCACATAAACTCAGGACCTCAGTGAATAAGGGTGTGCCAAAAACTCACCTTACTACCCAAAATCCCCTTCCAGACTAGCATCAGGGTCTCATTAGCTCAAGAAGCACCTGGAATGGACAAAGGACCTAATCTAATCGCCATTAAACTGTGGGGAAGGGCGGCATTAAACCAAACACGGTGCTGCCCTGCAGAAATCAGAATTTCCTGTGTCCTATAAGGAACATATTCCACGGGCACGGCTTTGTGAGTATAAGTGTGAAATACCTGAGTAGCTGCATACACTGCAGGAAATGTCACCCATGAGTAGAAAATCTCAAACAGGTAAGCTAACTCAGCACTCACTACCAAAATAACCGCCATGCCCTCCAAGGTGACGTAATAAGCCTGCAAATGATTGCGGACCGCAATGCGACTATGCTGCGGTATGTCAACGTCACCCATAACGACACAGACAGTATAGGTACAATGCAAAACAATATAGCACAACTGGGTAGTAATTCAAAAGGAAACCGTTTTGAAAGATTCAAGTTTGAAATGACCTATGTAACTATAGGTAGGTTTATCCGTCACCACTGCTAATCAGAAACAATAGTGAAGGTGTTAAGGACTGATATAAGGACTACTCAAGCGTCATGTATAAGACCACCACTGTTAGGGAGCCATGTTGCAGGGATTCTGCTCAGACACAGAACTGTGATCAGAGACTCAGGACCTCAGTGAATTAGGGTGTGCCAAAAACTCACATTAGTACCCAAAATCCCCTACCAGACTAGCAATCAGTGTCACATTAGCTCTTCGTCCTATAGCAAAGAAACCAATGATTAGACAACCTAGAACATGCGACTTAGCACCATCTCAGGAATGGTGGGAAGTGAGAACACTCTTTTGTTATACTCTCATTCCAGTCCACAACAGGAGTATAAAAGAGACACAGTAAGGTTAAAATACTTATTTTATTGACGTGATCTTAAGCGCAGTATTTAAGTCAACATAAGCATACATATGATTAAAAATAATATGGTCAGCATGGTTACAACTCCATAAAATACAAAAGGAGGAATCATATTACAATGATAGTGCAAACAGGTGATAAAAGCGCCTAGTTTAAACACCCTCCATATACAGGAACTATGTATTATAAAACTATAGAAGGTCTCTTGAGCTGTGTTAGGGGGACCCCATTTTCCTGTCCACCCAGTAAGTGTAAATTACATCAGGACCGGTTAGTCTCTATGCATCAATTAATCAAAAAGAGACTAGCTAAGAATGGGGTTGGTATGATATTTATATTATAAAGATCATGGTGACTCAGTTTAGTTTTGTCAATTGGTGGTGGCACCTGCTGGTTGTCTTTGGAAAGCCCTCACCCACCAACCTAGTTGGTGGCATGCTTCATCATCGGGCCCACCCAGTGACACCTAGCGTGTCCCGGGTGTGCTACGATGCCTGATTACAGCGGAGCAGGTATGTCACTGTGTGTGCGGTGAAGGGTGATAAGGTTGTGAGTTTAAAACGGCTTGGCGGGGGTCCCAGTAACCGGAGGGTAAAGACACTTTATTATCTGGGCCTCCGTCACACCGTGTTTGTCTAACTTTGCTCACATAGTGTCCATTCGCAAGTTTAGATTGTCTATCTTTCCATCTATAGTTTGAAGACTCTGCTGCATTGCCAGTAACACCTTTTCCAGCTTGGAGCTGCACCCAGATTCCATATCCGTTTCTGTTTCAGACACTGCCTGCTTTTGCATTTTCTTCAGACGCTTAGATTCTAATGAAAGCGTATATTGAAAGTGCTTATCTGTCTTACCCATCATGCCAGCGGAACACAAATCAGTGGACGGTGCACTGCACCCACCAAGCTATCCGCAAGGTCAGGGACACACGCCTGCGGTGTTGATCCAATCGGTGCAGACAAATACACTCTCAGTCCGAAAACAGGCCGCAGAGAGCAATCAAAAATAAATAAATGAATAAAAAAAATATAATAATCCTGTCAATATCGGCGCAGTTATACGTAACACCAGGAAGGCACGGGCATATAGGCAAAAATGACAGTCCACCATGTGGCGCCACAGCAAAACCGCAGTTGAATTCCCCAGCAGACGTCACACCAAGCAGTGAGGCCCACGCTTGCTCCGGAACGAATATCACGCCAGCTGCCTCCACTAACAGTGAAGGTGCAACTTGAAGAATCAAACCTCAGCGCTTGCAGTGCCCACCAATCTGCACAGCATTGTCCAAGTGGGTAACTGGAAGAGCTATGTGTGTCCCATAATCACTCCGACATAGTAGATGCCATCATGAATATCAGCCAGAAAAAGGGAATTGCCAGTCACTCTAGGAGCAAGGGTGCGCATTAGCTCCTTGACACATCCCACGCTGTTAGAAACAACACAGTCAGTATCTTAAGGGGGCCCCCGGTGCACAACATGCTCACTAACCAAGTGTTACTCCAGCTCTCCGCTCGCAGACTGCGTGACTCACCACCGCTCTGCTGACAGTGCACCAGACTCCAGATCAATGCATCAGCCCCAGCCAGCGCCACCTCCAGTGCCCATAACGGCCGCTAGACACCAAGCCTCTCTGCGATACCGGGGCTCGCCGTAGTAGTGACAGGGCCACACCTCAACCGTCTTTCAGGCCGCTGCACTGCTTACCGCTAACAGCGCGCCTGACACCCTTGATCCTCCACCGTTGTGGCCGCTCTCCCCAGTCAGCGCCGCCTCATATACCTGCAGGGCCAACAGGACGTCCAGCCCTATTCCGGCACCGGGAGTATCACATTAAGGGTAAGGCCCTGCCGCCTCAGGAGTTCGGGCCTCCGCATGCCTCCCCGCTGACAAGCAACAGCTCGTGCCTTGGCCCCCACTGTCTCCAACACCCAACTTTCAGGAGAGTGCTCCGTGCAGCGTCAGCTCGAAGTCGCACGCCCCCTCTGTGCCTTCTCCAGCCACCACACCGCAGGCTACACTCCACTAGCAGTAGCAGCTCCAGAAAAGCCAGGTCTCGTTTGCGCCTGCCTCAGCTCCGAACGGCCACCATTTTACAAGCCGAGCACCAGGGTCTGCATCTTCAAATTCAAATTCAAAAATACTTTATTCGGTATTCTTTGATAGAAACCATAAAAGTTACACTTTAAAATACAGCACATTCGCTAGTTAAAAACACAGTATACAATATTACCCTAAATAAAAACGGTAGTGGTGATTTAGTAGCAACATTACCACAAAAGAAGAGGGAGTCTAGAGTGACAATTAATGGAACCGATAAAACACTGTAACATTAAAAATCCAAACATTTTCTGTAGTTCATTGCACATTTCAGGAACCCGGCCACAAAAGGGATACAATCAGGTTTAAGTAATTGCAAATAAAAAAGAGCGGGACGTACTTGCACAAAGTTTAGCTTTTTTAAAAGGAATTTTAAATAAAAAGTCCTGGGCATTGCATAATATTTGCAAAGGAACATAAAGTGGAGCAAGTCCTGTGGAGACTTATTGTCACAGCCACAGGGTGATAACACCTTCCCTTTATGACTGCCCCTTGGAACTGCCAATAAAAAGTGAAAAAGGTTAAATCTAAACCTGGTTAATAAGAATCGCTCTTATGCTGGCAACGGCCATGATAAATATGGCTCCATATCTAGGGAGGTTTTAAGCATCAAATGTGTCCTCACGCTAGATTTCAGCAATTCTTTCTCCTCTCTTTCCATTTTTTTTGTTTGTGTGAAGGAGTACTTTATGAGCGTTACATCCATTCTATTAATACCTTCAGGTTTTAAAAACAAGTCTGGACGTCCCAACCTAAGAAAACAGGTTTTTAAATATTTGAGCCAGGGAATGTTCGTCATATGATCTAGGCTCAGGGCCTCTCTTAGAATACTATGGGTGAGATCTAGGTGCTTATTAAGCCATTATTGCAGCCAAAAGGTAAGAGGACGTAAGGCCAAAATGTCACTTATGAAGGGCATAACGCTCAGTAGTTACTTTAAAAAGTTATTTTCTGTCGCCTGAAGACCCTCAAGACCACAGTATCCCCATAAGTCACTTCCATAACTTGCTATGGATATACTTTTGGCCCGATAAATTTTTAGCATAGCTGCCACTGGTCGGTTACCCATTTTAGCTGCAAATCCAAATAGCGCCGCATTTGCCCTGGTAACCTCACCCCTTTTTTTGTTTAAGAGTGCGGCCCAGTTAAGCCGGTGATCTAGCAAAACACCCAGATAGGAAAATGTTGTACAGTTTGGCACCCTCACTCCACTCACCACAAAAGGGTACTGTCTTTTTGGACACAACCCTACCTACATCACGTAAGCTTTGGTATTGTTTATGGACAGGTCACGCTTATCCATAAAACCGTGAAATGCATCAAGTAGGGTTTGAAGCTCCTTTGGGGTGCGTGCCAAGAGGACTGCATCGTCCGCATAAAGCAAGACGGGCAGTCCTCGCCTTCCCACATACGGATAATCGGCCCCTGTTTCTAACAAGGAGCCTTCCAGATCATTGATGTATAGGTTAAAAAGGAAGGGGGCTAGTATACACCCCTGCCTAACCCCCCTTTAATGTCAAAATTCCTGGATACCTTCAGGTCATTGGAGTATCTAATATTGGCCTTAGTGTCTCTATGAAGATCCCTCAGGAAGTCCACCAGGTTGCGTTCCACTCCCATGACCTCCATGGACCGCCACAACCTTCCACGATTAACGCAATCGAAGGCGGATGAAAGGTTCATGAAGGCCATAAAGATGGACCCAGATCGAGCCATGGTGTACTTCCCTATGATCAAATAGAGATTTAAACACTGGGCCATATTGAGTGACCTGGGCGGAACCCATACTGGATATCCGAGATGATCTTGTTCTCCTCTGCCCAGGTACACAATCTCTTTAAGATGACCCCCCCAATGACCTTGACAACAGAGTCAATCAAGGAGATTGGCCTGTAATTCATCGTACAGTTTTGAACCCCTTTTTTATATACTGGTACGATCGTTGAAACACCCCAGGATGCTGGGCATCCTCCATTAGCTGCAGCATTACCCACGGCAGTCAGGATCCCAGCCCAAAAAGAGGGGTTTGATTTAAAAAAGGTCCGGGGGATGCCGTCCAGGCCTGGTGCTTATTTGTTGATCAAATTATCAATACCCTCCTCAATTTCGTGTTCAGAAAACACCACTGTTTCCTTGTCCATGAACCTTACGAGTGGGTCTGGCTGACTGGACGTGTTTTTAAATATACCTACAAAATGTGACACCCATTCGTCCTCAGTAATGTTAGAGCCCACGTCTCTGACCGCTTCCGCTTAAAAAGGTGATCGGTTAATGGTGCTCCAAAATCTAGAGCTACTGGATAGGGTCACGGAATCTGGGAGCTCCCTCCATAATACTTCTTTTACTTCCGCCTTGCGTTTGGCCAGGGGATTTTTATAGTTTTTCCTAAGGGTACAAATCAAGGCTCTATCCCTGGGTATTATTTTCAGCCCAGCCATAAGGTCACTCGCAGCTTTAGAGCATGAGCGACAGAACCATTTAGGTGCACTAGAAATGCTATTTCTCACATGGGCAAGTAACTTGCCTCCTACTTTGGATGCAATCCCTTCGAAAGATTTTAAGATACCTGTGGGTGAAGATTCATGATTAAGGCAAAAAGAAAATTCTGCCTCACAAGCAACCTTAAGTGAGTCATGGAAGATGAACGGAATTATCTGACTCCATTTAATCCGACGCCCTCCGTCTATGGGTTGTAAATTGTTACTACTGTGTACTTTATCTTTAGTCTTCATTATACTCCCTCCTATGGTCACACAGACAGGGTTATGGTCGCTATGTGAACTTGGAATGATAGAAAAAGCCTGGAGGAGGGGTAGGATAGATCTGGATAATAATATATGATCTATAAAAGTCCCACAGCCTCTACCCCTAAACGTGGGATCCCTTAGTTTACTAAGTGGGGGGGCAAAACTCGTTGCAGAGGATAGTTCTTGCTCGTCGAGCATATCATTCAGTGCGCCACCCTGTGTGGTATGCTCAAAGTGGAGACCCGATATCAGTGGGCATCCCAGTGTCACCCGGGCATTCAACTTAGGGTCGCCACACGGGTGGATGTTAAAATCTCCTACAATTAGCAAGTTCTTCTTATAAGAGCCACCTTCCTGTTTGACAAAACTGTTCAACTCAGCAATCCCACAGCCTTCTTCTTTGTTAATAGCATTAGAGAAATTTATCACCAGAAGGGAACTGTCCTTTTGTCCCAGGGAAATAGCCTGTATGTTTCTATTGACCGTGGAAATGGTCCTGATACTACAACGAAGGGCCAGCGATACAAAGATTGCAAGATCTCCCTTGGCTCTACCACTAGTGGCTCTAGTTGCTGGGACAAAAAAAGCTCTGTACCCCACCAGCGCAATATCGCAATTCACAAGCCACATTTCTTGAAGACAGATTATCATACATTTGCTAACAAACTGTACCAATATAGGGTCTGTGGCTTTTCCTGCTAACCCCGCGATATCCATGAGAGAACATTATGAACTTGATAATTATCGATGGTGCCCTGCACGATCCACACCTAGTGGGTCGGGCAATGTTATTTCAGGGCGATTATCCTCCCTGACCCCATCAGATAAAGTATAAACAAATATGTCTGGTATGGCCGCCGAGGATACAGGCTCAAGCGCTGGGTTGACTACTGGGCAGCTGGATAAAGATGGGGGATTACTAATATGGGGATTGTGGGTTAGTTGTTCCCCACACAGTCAATCACAGTCGTTAAGACCGGAAAGAACTGCAAAACCATTTGGACCCTCAAATGGCGAAGGAAGCCCATATCCACCCCAAGTTGGCACCCTAATGGTCTTAGCGATGACAGGCCCATTCTCTGTTGCCCTCTAAGGTAGGGTGTCCTATCATAATATCCCCAATTCCTAATGTCAAGTTGAATTTGGGTAGTTGCCCTGTAGAAAATGCCTAGGGGCAGTATCTCTATTCCCTGCCCTCTAGGCTCCCCTCCTTTCTCCACATCTCTTAGAATCCTTTCTGCTATTACTGGGTTGTTGAAGTTTACCACTATGCAGTCGCCATTTTTAGATTTTCACGATCTGCCTATCCAGGACACACGGCGAACCATGATGACATTATGCCTTGCCATGTACCCCTCCCTGGTATTGCAGTGCAGCCAATGGGTAAACTTGTTTTTCAATTGATTAAAATCCTCTTTGGTTCCTTCGGGGAGGGATGGGGCATTACCCAAAACCAGCACCAGCGGTGTCGATTCCAGGGGTAGGTCAATAACCGGAAGTTTAACCATATTTCTAGATGTTTCGTCTGGATTTCTTGTTCCCACAGCCTGAAAAGATGGTAAGGTATTGTCTTTAGGGTGCTTAATGCTCATACCTGCCACACAAGAATTACCTATGACCCCCGGTGTGTTAGTTCTTCCTTCATTTATCCCATGCTCCTTAGTAGTTGTGGTCCTTCGCTCAGCATCTAAGATGTTAGGGGCCGGGCATGATTGTAAAGATGGATTTGTGGACTGTATACTAGGGTATAGCGATGAGCCCCCCAGTTGAGAGCCAACTGATAGACATTCCAGCTTTTGGGTGTTTTCTGAGGTTGCCTGTTGTAACTTCCCTAGATTCTGGTTAATTATCTTCAGTCTCTCTATAAGTGGGAGCATAAATGACCTAAGCAACTGTTCCATTTGGGATATAAATCCTACTGCGTTGCTAGGGCCGGGTGTAACGCAAGCAGAAGAGTGTAATGTGGCGTTGGGTGTTTTATTTGGCAATACTTTCATTGGGATGGAGGGTGTATTATTGGACATTTTGTCTTTAGGGGGAAATAGTTTAACTGGTTTGTTTATCATCCTAGGGGCTTTCGGTCTTCTTCCCATTTGTCGGCCTTCGCCCCTTTTCCTTTTCCCTGTTTGAATGGGGCATAAGACTATTGATTTCGGAGTATCGACAACAGGTGCTTTCTTAGGGGTTATTATAATGGGTCGATGTTCTTCAGGAGATGAAATACTATTTAATAAGTTATTCACAGAGGTAGTAAGATTACACCCATCTGAACCTGTGCATATATTCATCAGGCTAGTCCCGCTTATTCGCGTGGGGTTGGATCTTTCTGGTGTTATAGCGTTTTTAATTTTGCCCAGAGAAGACCACTTTGGGCCCAGGAGTTCCAAGGATAACCATTTTTCTGTGATGACTATTTCACGCTCTAACACTACTGCGACTCTTGTAATAAAATTGACTAGAGTCCCTGTCACGCTACCCCCTGTTATACTTTGCGCTATCTTCCTCCCTTTCCCTGATGGGTGGGCCATAATCACTAATGATGGTCGTATACAGATCGAACAATGCAAACCCTAATGCATGCAATGAAATACAAGATATGATAATAGTCCCGGTCACCTATGAAAGTTCTGGATACAGTACAGCACATGCTGGAGGGGTAGCCCGACCCAGCCTCCTCCGGCCTGTGACGGCCTAGGGTGGTCCCGCCCTTGTCCCGGGCTTCTCCCGGGACGCTCCCGTGCTGCGGGAACCCGAGCCTGAATATGTATCACGTGTAAAGGCCTGTGGGCGGGGCTGGCAGCACAACGCCGGACCAGATGGTGTTAATCAAGCAGGGACTCCTGGTACATCAAGTCCCTGCTAGCGTTCAATGCTGGATCACCTTCCTTGTAGGCACGCCCCTAGCTCACATCTATCAACAGGAGCCCAGGTAAGCGCTCTCTCCTAGTTGTGAGCGTCAAAGCAGCACCCGCAAAGCGGGTGCGGCGAGCAGTGATAGAAATGCTCCTTTCTCCCAAAGCGGCAGCTGGTGCAAAATACTCCTCACGCCTTTTTGCAATGTGTTTTAGCTTTCCCGCAGAGGCAGCAGCTGCATAAGTCACCACATTTGATGCACCAAAGAATGTAGATTCCAACACGCTATTAGTCCACCGCAGATGACTGGGAGAAGAAGAGGATAATATAGGGATTGTGACCCCGACCAGCAGAGCTGCACTAATGTGCGACCATCTTTTTTCTGGTTCACTAGCGCCCCCGATTTGGTAAAAGTTGGTTGTATCAAAGCGTATAATGGCTTGATACGCTAGCATACTCTGGAATATAAGTACGGCCAAAATTCAAAAATCCCAGCAAGGATTGAAATTTTTTCAGTGTCGTAGGAGTGTGCAGTTGTGCGCATTTCTCCAAGAAGTGAGGAGCTAATCCTCGACCTTCATTGTTGAGCTCATAGCCCAGGAACAACACTGTGTACTCAGCAATGTGTGACTTTGCAAAGTTAAATTTGTAACCGAAGTCCGCAAAATTACAAAGTATGCAGTCAACGCAGCACAGATGCGCCCATATCTCATCGTCTGTGAGATAAATGTCATCCCCATACGAATACGCATCTGGGTCAAGTCTCTCTAGAAGAGAAACTATATGGGCAGCAAACACACCTGGACTATTCTCATAGCCCATAGGTAAACGTTTAAATTGTTTTTGTGTGCCACCTCTGGTAAAAGCAGTCGATTGACTACTTAAACCAGAAAGGTTTAGTGGGCAAAATATTCATTGGATATGTCAAGTGTGATTTTAAACCTTTTACGCACAAGACCATCCACAAGGGCAGAGCCATGGGTATTCTGTACTGCACACTGCACAGGTACGGCAATGTGAGTTTAGATGCCGGTAATCCAATACCAAACGGTAAGAACCATCAGTCTTCGTCACAGTAAAAAGAGGGTTATTCATCGGAGACACACATGTTTCAATCACACCTTGATAATCCAATTCTTCAAGGATTTCTGCGACCAAAGCTTTTGCTTCATGCCGCATGGGATATTGAGGTTGAGGCTGTGGCAAAGACCACAAGGGAATCTCATGTTGGGGGAAGAATTTATGCCAACCACAGTGAGTACAGTACAAAACAGGCGCAAGGACCTTAGCCCACTCTTCTGCAAAATTCAGCGCATACTTCTTTGACACGGTGTGCACAAAACTAGGAAGGATGACCTCATCCCCTCTTGGAGCTGCGAGAACAAAAGGTGGTCCCAGACAGCCTCTGCTAATAAAATGTCATACGTGGTTGTAAGATTTTTTCAAAATACCCCTTTTATGGTACGCTGTATGTCACCTTCAATTAAAAGGTCAATTTGAAAAAGCCTATCAGGGGGAGCTACTCTAGTATCAGCTTTCTCAACAACAACAAATTTGTCAATTGCTGTCACCTTCAGTAGTGGACGCAGGGCCTCTTGCACAATGGTAATCTCTGCCGCGCTGTCCAACAGCGTCAGCGCCCACGTCTGATTCTGAAGGTGCGTTCTCACTTTCTGTGGCATATCTCCTGTTAAAGCGCCAACTTTCTTTTTCTGAAACTGGGGTCTTTTCTGCGACTAATCGTCCTGCTTGCTTTTCCGTCTTTCGGGCGGTGTTGGTCGCGACTCTGCTGGCCACCCCGTCCTCTGCTGCCGCCTCCACCACCGGACGATGAAGCTGATGTGTCCTGCAAAGAACGAGGAGAACGTTGATAAGGAACCTGAAAACGATCAGGTGACTTAATCGTAGCGCGGTCGTGCAAGTCATAAGAGCGCTCAGTAGACGCAGGCACTGGTGACGCAGGACGTGACTCCTGTTTCAGTTGTTGTTTTCCCTGTTTCTTGTTTTTGTTCCAATTTTGCTTTGGAGCTTTTGGTTGATCGTCTTTCTCAGACTTTAACCCTTGAGTTTGTTTTTTGTCTTTAGCAGAAAAGGGCTTGACACCTAAACTATTACGGCCTATGGTCTTATAAGCCGCAGTAATAATTCTCGGTAACTGTCGGGGTCGGTATCGGGGACTTCGCGCAAAGCATTAGACACCTGGAAGTTTACCCCATCTCCCTTTATATTAGAAAGGACGAGATTGGAAACTATGTCAAATGAGCCAACAAGTCTCATTCCCAATTCAACCGCAGCCTCAGGTCCGTGTTCATCTTGAACACGTTTAATGACCGTCGGAAGGACAGCCATTGACGGAGTGCCAAAGCACCTCGTGTACACTGCTGCAAAGATTCTACCCCATGATTCGCAGTCACCGGCTTCCTGTACCAAGTCCTTGGGCAAACTAATTGTAAGAATCCTGTGTTTTTCTACAGGACTCGAATTAGGAAAAACTGCCTCCAGCTGGTCAAATTTCTCGGCAAGCCAGAAAGGCATATCATCCTTTTCCTGGGGATGCTTGCCCATAACCGCATTAACCATAACGCCCCTGCCCTGGAAATTGCAGGTAACATATTGAACCAAGGCTCTAATAACTCCAATTGCGGAGGTATATAGGAGGCTCAACTCAGCAACGGGGACTACCCCCGCACGAGGATGCCGGGTAAATCCAGCCAAAACAGGCCAAGAAGCACCTGGAATGGACAAAGGACCTAATCTAATTGCCGTTAAACTGCGGAGAAGGGCGGCATTAAACCAAACATGGTGCTGCCCTGCAGAAATCAGAATTTCCTGTGTCCTATAAGGAACATATTCCACCAGCACGGCTTTGTGAGTATAAGTGTGAAACACCTTTGTAGCTGCCTCCACTGCAGGAAATGCCACCCATGAGTAGAAATTCTCAAACGGGTAAGCTAGCTCAGCACTCACTTCCAAAATAACCGCCATGCCCTCCAAGGTGATGTTATAAGCCTGCAAATGATTGCCGACTGCAATGCAACTATTCTGCAGTATGTCAACGTCACCCACAACGACACAGACAGTATAGGTGCAATGCAAAACAATGTAGCACAACTAGGTAATAATTCAAAAGGAAACCGTTTTGAAAGATTCAAGTTTGAAATGACCTATGTAACTATAGGTAGGTTTATCCGTCACCACTGCTAATCGGAAACAATAGTGAAGGTGTTAAGGACTGATATAAGGACTACTCAAGCGTCATGTATAAGACCACCACTGTTAGGGCGCCTTCTTGCAGGGATTCTGCTCAGACACAGAACTGTGCACAGAGACTCAGGACCTCAGTGAATAAGGGTGTGCCAAAAACTCACCTTACTACCCAAAATCCCCTTCCAGACTAGCATCAGTGTCTCATTAGCTCTTCGTCCTATGGCAAAGTAACCAATGATTAGACAACCCAGAACATGTGACTTAGGATACCTCAGGTAAGGTGGAAAACATGAGCACTCTTTCGTAATACTCTCATACCCACCCAAAACAGGGAGTAAAGGGAGACACTAGCAAGTTTAAAATGTTTATTTTAACGCCGTGATCTCAGGTGCGAACAAAGCGATACAAAAAGGGATGATGGACGGAGTGTTTGAGCAAATCAAACACTCACCCCCAGTCAACTGATCTGGGTTTAATCCATCACCATTCTTTAGCTCATTCTGCCACCCCAGTTCAGACATGGCCATATGCAAATCAGTCTGACCCTGTGCCTCATGGGAACAGTCCAGCCCGAACTGCCAAGCCATGCCTTCCCTGGACCGGAAACAAGGATCCTGGGACCGGTTTCGTATTCATAATCCTCATCAGCCAGGCTATCTTGAATCCAGTGGCAAAGTGAGCAAAGAACTCACGTCTGAGCGTACCCTGCCAACTTAGGGCGAACAAAGCGATACAAAAAGGGATGATGGACGGAGCGTATGAGCAAATCAAACACTCACCCCAAGTCAACTAATCTGGGTTTAATCCATCATCATTCTTTAGCTTACTCCGCCACCCCAGTTCAGACATGGCCATATGCAAATCAGTCTGACCCTGTGCCTCATGGGAACAGTCCAGCCAGAACTGCCAAGCCATGCCTTCCCTGGACCGGAAACAAGGATCCTGGGACCGGTTTCGTATTCATAATCCTCATCAGCCAGGCTATCTTGAATCCAGTGGCAAAGTGAGCAAAGAACTCGCGTCTGAGCGTACTCTGCCAACTTAGGGCGAACAAAGCGATACAAAAAGGGATGATGGACGGAGCGTATGAGCAAATCAAACACTCACCCCAAGTCAACTAATCTGGGTTTAATCCATCATCATTCTTTAGCTTACTCCGCCACCCCAGTTCAGACATGGCCATATGCAAATCAGTCTGACCCTGTGCCTCATGGGAACAGTCCAGCCAGAACTGCCAAGCCATGCCTTCCCTGAACCGGAAAAAAGCATCCTGGGACCTGTTTCGTATTCATAATCCTCATCAGCTAGGCCATCTTGAATCCAGTGGCAAAGTGAGCAAGGGACTCACGTCTGAGCATACCCTGCCACCTTGGGGCGAACAAAGCGATACAAAAAGGGATGATGGACGGAGCGTTTGACAAATCAAACACACACCCCCAGTCAACGGATCTAGGTTTAATCTATCACCATTTTTTAGCTCACTCTGCCACCCCAGTTCAGATATGGCCATATGTAAATCAGTCTGACCCTGTGCCTCATGGGAACAGTCCAGCCCGAACTGCCAAGCCATGCCTTCCCTGGACCGAAAACAAGCATCCTGGGACAGGTTTCAGATTCATAATCCTCATCAGCCAGGCTATCTTGAATCCAGTGGCAAAGTGAGCAAGGGACTCACGTCTGAGCATACCCTGCCAACTTAGGGTGAAGAAAGGGATACAAAAAGGGATGATAGTCAAAGCGTTTGAGCAAATCAAACACTCACCCCCAGTCAAATGATCGGGGTTTAATCAATTACCATTCTTTTTCTCAATCCACCACTCCAGTTCAGACATGGCCATATGCAAATCAGTCTGACCTTGTGCCTCATGGGAACAGTCAAGCCCGAACTGCCAAGCCATGCCTTCCCTGGACCGGAAACAAGCATCCTGGGACCGGTTTCGGATTCATAATCCTCATCATCCAGGCTATCTTGAATCCAGTCGCAAAGTGAGCAAGGGACTCACATCTGAGCATACCCTGCCAACTTAGGGTGAACAAAGCGATACAAAAAGGGATGATGGCTTGAGCGTTTGAGCAAATCAAACACTCACCCCCAGTCAACTGATCTGGGTCTAATCCATCACCATTCTTTAGCTCACTCTGCCACCCCAATTCAGAAATGGCCATATGCAAATCAGTCTAACCCTGTGCCTCATTGGAACAGTTCATCCCGAACTGCCAAGCCATGCCTTCCCTGGACCGGAAACAAGCATCCTGAGACCGGTTCGGATTCATAATCCTCATCAGCCAAGCTATCTTGAATCCAGTGGCAAAGTGAGCAAGGGACTACCGTCTGAGCATACCCTGCCAACTTAGGGCGAACAAAGCGATACAAAAAGGGATGATGGACGGAGCATTAGAGCAAATCAAACACTCACCCCCAGTCAACTGATCTGGGTTTAATCCATCACCATTCTTTAGCTCACTCCGGCACCCCAGTACAGACATGGCCATATGCAAGTCAGTCTGAAACCGTTTTGAAAGATTCAAGTTTGAGTTGACCTATGTAACTATAGGTAGGTTTATCCGTCACCACTGCTAATTTGAAACAATAGTGAAGGTGTTAAGGACTGATATAAAGACTACTCAAGAGTCATGTATAAGACCACCACTGTTAGGGCGCCATGTTGCAGGGATTCTGCTCAGACACAGAACTGTGCACAGAGACTCAGGACCTCAGTGAATAAAGGTGTGCCAAAATCTCACCTTAGTACCCAAAATCCCCTTCCAGACTAGCATCAGTGTCTCATTAGCTCTTTGTCCTATAGCAAAGTAACCAATGATTAGACAACCCAGAACATGCGACTTAGGAATAGGATACCTCAGGTAAGGTGGAAAACATGAGCACTCTTTCGTTATACTCTCATACCCGTCCAAAACAGGGAGTAAAGGGAGACATGAGCAAGTTTAAAATGTTCATTTTAACGCCGGGATCTCAGGTGCAGCATCTTAGCTAATACAAGCAGACATATGATAAGAAATAAGATTGTCAGCATAGTTACGATTCTATAAAATACAAAGGGAGAAAGCATGTTATAATGCTAAATGGAAACAGGTTAAGTATATACCTATATTTCACCCTTCCTTGCTAATAGGTTATTTTATAACTAAAGTAGGTCTCTTAGGCTTGCATATGCGACCCCATACCTCAAACATTAGCAGGAGTGAATCACATTGAGTTCTGCACAAGCTCTCAGCATACGAATGTTCTCCAAGTGTGTTCAATCCTTCCTACACAGTGCATTGTTGAAGGCGCCAGTATCTGAGTTGGCCACAGCTGCATATATGTTATGGCTAGAATGTGCGCTGATCAGTTCGAACAACAGCTACAGTGTTGATATAACCTTGAAGGCCTCTGCACTCACTGTTCAGACTAAGCTTACGAAGCAAGTCTAGCAATGTAGAAAAACAGGTTATTCTCATATGCAGCAAAACACTCAGCCTAACTCTAAACAATAACTAACGTGTGTGCCATGTGCAAAAGAAAGCAAAAGGTAAAATGGCATTTAAACGTCTAATAAGCTCATGCTAACTTAACACTATATGAATGCACGGCTCAGCCCCACTACAACACATACATATGTCCATGTTGAGGCACAGATTTAGTTTGTGGCCTACCTAACATTGGCACAGCCATTTCATAGTTCATTTCTTCTACCCTGTGATTTTGGTACATACATTTGGTGCAGTTCAAACATGACACATGGATTGGTATGCTATTTCATGTCTGCATTTAACTTAACTTTTTTCCCCCAGATAGGTTGCCATGGTGCACTTTTATTAACACATATGTATTGCCATCTTTATGTGAGACACACTTATGTTATTACAAGGAGCTGTCTAGTCCAAAAATACATAAAATACATTGGTTTTTGTCATGTATGTATATGACTCTACTTGTCAGGGGTTATGTACTTCTATGCTTCCATTTTCTACTCATTGCTTTTGCTATTGTTTATTTGGTTGTTAATCTGAGTGCACTCTAGTGCCTTGCCCAGGTTGGAATTTATTCTATGTCAATGACTGTATGACATGGTTAACTGCATTGTTTTAGATTTATTACGTTTCTGTGTGCTGGATTCACATGCTTTTCATTTGGGCTTCTTAGTCCAGAGATCAGGTGAGCCATTAAATTGGTTACAACAGTCAATGCGGCAGTCAAGCTACGTGTATTTGTGTACGTAGTCTGTCATTATTGCTGAGAAATATGTGTTCAGCTGTTTTAACTGTTGGCGTCACAATGTTATTCAGTATTGACATTTACATATGTCTGGGGCCTACACTGCCATGGTATCCCACACATGACCTTTTTACATGCTTCTTCCTGTGTTGCTCTGTTAACTTAGATCAAAATAGATGTATACTGCCAAGTGTGTCACACTTGATCATGTCCACAGTACTTGTTTTCACATCACTGACCTTGTTGACCTTTGAGTGATACCTAAAGGTGGTATACCATAGGGTACCCAGTGATCTCAGAATTACCTTTTGTTTTACCTTTGCACTCATGGTGGCTTGTTTTTCATGCCACATGGTTTCATTAGTGATTTGTTATCTAGTCCAGTTGATGTGGTTCCATCCATCCACACAGAGTGATCTGACACATTGCTACTTGCTGACGTTCAGTTGCTGCTGCCATTGACCGATTAGTAAGGACATGACAATGTGGGACATCATTGTTGACACGTTGCAGTGCATTCTTCCCACTATATGCACATTACATTCTGGCCCAGATAAGTGGCACTGTGCATTTCAGCAAGTCATCTGTCTGCACTGAGACCACACTTTTCTCACATTTCAGACTAGGCTGGCACACAATGTGCTGCCGAACACAGGCCCCCTTGCACCATAGTGCAAGGGTGCCTGCATCAGCACTTGACAGCCCAAACAGCGCCAGTGCAGGGAGAAAGGACAGGTATGCTACGCATTGCATTAATATGGTGCATTCCTACTCTTTCTCTTTGTCGTAGGGCAGTGCAGCAAGCTGACTTGCTGTTCTGCACTCTGCCACGATCCCAAATAGGAGGGCCTCAAAGTACTGACCATATATGTACGCGTGCCACAGAATTCAACACACTTAGATAGCGGACGTGACTTGGATGACTTCAGTTCTTTCCTTGTTACACATCACCTGAGGAGACCATTTCATTTGTAACATTTCAAAGTTTACCTGGTGTGAGATACATGACTTGCCTCATGAATCATGTGAGTTGCATGGAGACACCCCCACAACGCCCATGGAACCCCTTAAATGCACACAGTGATGGTACACTGCATTTGGCCCACTGTTGTATTGCTCGATGCCATACAACATTTATAAGCATACATATGTCATTACATGTGTGACTTGGGTAATCGCTTTATACGTGTACCATGATGCATGTTGCATTTATGAGGCACATCTCTCATACATATGGCCCTATATCCACCAACAGACACAGAGGTGGCTAATTTGTCATACATTTAATACTGCTAATAGTTCTGTTATATACTTCAGATTTACTTACCAACAAGTAGGCCACTCCCATATCGATCATTCATGAAGCACTCATTGATGATGCAGTGCCTGAAGATGTAGGCTTTATGTGCACTCCCTGGGTATTTTGCCAGCACATGGGTTAAAATCTCCAATAGTCCATGGTGGCCTTGATGCTGATAGCGTAAGTGTGCTTCCGGTGCCGGTACAGGTATTGTGTTGCTGCATCAGGTACTAATTGCAATGCATGGCTTCTAGCACATGTGGGAATCCAGCAATGGTATAGAAACCTTGCTTAGTGTCCAGCTGCTGTTGTTGTGTCTTGACAAAGAGGAGGTACTGGGGTGTGAGGCGGATTTTCACGCACTCTGGCTGTTGTGATCTGGAATAATAAACCAGATGTCAGCATGTGGAGGACAGCCACCAGCTGGACCAGCAGAGGGATATTAGTGGGATTGGAAGGTGATGGCTGGAGCCTTGGTTTTATCTTGTTCAGCAGTTTTATTATGAACTTCCTCCTGAGTCAGTAGTATGTGAGGCCCTCTTCCTCCCTGAGGTCATTGAGGGAAGTCGGCTGGCGTAAAACACACTCCCTTCTCCTGCGCTGCCTACGTGGTGGGGTCCTCTCACTACTCACATCTGAAAATTGGGCACCTACATGGTGTAATGGAGCTTGCAAAAGTGTTTTGTGTTGCTTGTGCTTATGTACCAGAGCCAATGCATCCCTTCTTACACCCTGGTTGTGGATGCACAGGAATTTTGACTCATTTCAGGCTCTGCGCGATGCTTGACGAAGATGCGCCACACATTGACAAAAACATAAATAGCAATGCGTTGGTTTTACGGGGAATGCCTACCTTGAATATATTACTCTCTGCGTGACACAGCCGGTTCTGGCGCCTGGAATTTCCAGTGCAGGCCTACTCAAACCGACTCATTTGCCCACTTGCGTCACTTTGTTAATATGGAGTACTGCCTGCACTGTCTTCATGTGCAATGGTGGTGCAGGCCTCTTATTAATGAGCCCCTCATGTGGCAAGCACTTTCAACTGCTCTGTAAGAGAATATCATTTATTTTCCCATTATATACTTTTTGGACCCAGTCAGTTTAATATCATCGTATATAAACACTGAAATCATGGAGAGAAGGCAGGGCTATTATGTCATGAAAAGTCCATCACCAAGAATATTAATACAGAGAACCCTGACAGTGAGAAATCCTTGCAAAGGAAACTTGAAACAAGTCACTTATATGAAGTCTATTATTTAGTCTTTAGGCCAATGTGTAATTGTTGCTATTTTTACATATCTAGGTAAGTATGATTTCGGGTTACAGTTATGGCAAAATAGAGACACCAACATGCTTGGGGTTGGATTTAGGTTTGGGTTAGGTGCACAGCTAATGTTAGGGTAAGGCTCAGGGTTGGGATTGGGGCAAGCATAAGGGTTCAAGTTAGGTTTAGGGCTAGGGTGGGTTCTAAAGTCAGGTCAGTTAAAAAATTATTGTTAGGTTTAAGTTCATGTTGAGGGTTACATTCACAGTGAGGGCTACCATTATGTTTAGGTTGGTGGGTTACCGTCACCGTTAGGTTAACTGGATGGGGTAAAAGTTAGGACGAGTTTGGATCAGAGACGCGCAAAAAAAGGAAATCTTCACCAAATAGTCTGTTATTGTAGCAGAACTTAGTTAGTAAATTCATTTTAGGGGTTCATTTTAAGTGAGTTTCAATAAAGGCAGCCCATTGCAATTACATTCTATCTTGTAACGTTGATCCAAAGCAATACATTCACCTACATCCTAACCAATACTTTTTTGAATGAATGAGCAAATGGATGAATGAACAAATGAATGAGGTAATTTTGTATTGTAATAGAGAGTGAGAAGGGGTCTTTGATTTTTCTTCTATACTGATTTCATGGTAGCAGTAGTATCCAAGGATTTTCATATGCAACCGTCTGTGTGTAAATCAAAAAACAAAATAAAAAACATAGAAGGTGGGGCATAGGAAAATGAGAAATAGGGTATGAGTGTGCGTTGTTCATAGGAAATGAAATTTCTATATGATTTTTGGTGTCAATAAAGACTTCTTTCGTGCTTCACCACAAACATATGGGAACATCTTTCAGTCAATAATTTTTGTATCCTCTTAAAAGTATAGCAAGTCTTGGAATGCTTTCAGCTTATGAATAGAGAAAACCAATGTTTAGTATAGCAGTGTAACATTTATGAGAGAAACCAAAGAATCCCTTTGTCAAAGACTCAAGTGGAAATTACATTCTACTAAAAATGTAACTAAGAATTTGTTGTTTACCCAATTTGTTATTTATATTTTATCCTTGGGGAAAAAATGTTTAAGTGATTACAGGAGTCTGGGAGCTGTGACAGAAAAACAAGCCTGTTCTGAGTGTGGAGCAAATAGAAGCCACAAAGAGGCTGCATGCCAACTGAAAGATTTTATGAGAACCCTGCATCCAAAATATATCAAGTATATTCATCAGCGCTTGCCATGACTAGAAGGAACCTCATGCCCACCAGACAGAAATTTTCGCACAAGTGCTGTGCACTATTTTTCCCATCATATACGACACTTACATAGCTGCAGTTTCTTTGACGATGCAGTTGCTCAAATAAGCAAGGGAATTGCAGTACAGCACCGAGAGGGCCGAACTAACCTTACCTAACCCAACCCTTTTTTGAAATATTGTAAAAAAAACAGCCACAAACTTAGGGCCGGAGTTAGACTCTGGCAGCCAGACAGAGGGCCTGATTCACAGAAGTAACTTTTTTTTTTTTTTTTTTTGTATGTTCTTATATAGCGCTCGATCACCTGGGGAGGTATCTCGGCGCTTGCCTTGGGAACCCGTCCTGGCTTTTCCCTGTGAGATAGCCAGCCCCTACAGAGCATCCCCAAGGTGAAAGCCAGGCATCCCGCCGCGGGGGGCCGTTGTGGAGATTAAGCAAGCTTAATGCCCAGAGTTGCAGAGTGTGAACCCATGATTAGGTCAGGCACCGAAGCGAGAATTGTCGAGTCCGTGGACATTTGTGCTCAAGACCCTGCCGCGTCGGGAATTGAACCCTGGTCCCGGGTCTGACCTCTGCTTCAGGGTCTGCCTGCTCTAACCAGTGAGCCACACTTCTCCACTTAAGACAAAATCCTAAACTTACTACTTTTGGTATTCACAGAAGTTAGGATTTTGTCTTAAGTTTGTCTTAAGACAGACTTAAGTTAGGATTTTGTCTTAAGTCTGTCTTAAGTCTGTCTTAAGACTGTCTTAAGACATACTTAAGACAAAATCCTACTTTTGTGAATGCCAAAAGTAGTAAGTTTAGGATTTTGTCTTAAGTTAGTTCTGTGAGTCGGGCCCAGAGTGCTTTATCACTAATGTAATGGAGAACTCTATCTGCTAAATCCTCAGTCTGCCCCGCATCAGGGTACCTGCTTGTCCTGCCTTTAGAAAGCTTACACTTATGAGCGGATGAAACAGGACTCGTTGGAGAAAGGACAACAGACCACTCACCCTATTTACAGCAGACAGTCTGAAGGTTTTTTTTGCCTGTCACTTGGCAGTACTGCAATGAAAAAAAAAGAAAAATTACATGCACCCCTTGGGAGAAAACTCAATTGGGTGTGAGATTTGTGTTTTTCAATAGCAAACTGAAGGCACAGTGGTCATCACTGGGCTGGCAGTGATCTCTAAATATGGTGGCTGGTAGTTACAATGTCCTCCGTTACCCTGACAGATGGTGGGCCGCCCGCCAAACTTTAAATCAGGTCCTTGATTGTAATAATAATTTACAAGGTATTTGATTTTCTCTTTCTTTGTTGTTTTACTCCTATACTTTGGTCCAACAAGCTGAGTCGGTTGTTGAGGTATGTAGGTCCGGTGTTGTGTAGCGCTATGTGTGTGTGGATGAGAAGTTTGAAGGTGGTCCTCTTGTTGACGGGGAGCCAGTGTAGGCCTCTCAGATGTGGTGTGATGTGGCTGCGTCGGGGGATGTTGAGGATCAGTCATGCTGAGGCGTTCTGGATTCGTTGTTGTCGTTTCAGGAGCTTGGTTGTTGTTCCTGAGTAGAGGGAGTTCCCGTAGTCGAGTCTTCTGGTGACGAGGGCCTGGGTGACGGTTTTTCTCGTGTCGGGGGGGATCCATTTGAAGATCCTGCGGAGCATTCGGAGGGTGTTGAAGCAGGACGCGGAGACGGGGTTGACTTGCTTGGTCATGGAGAGGGCGGAGTCGAGGATGACCCCTAGGTTGCATGCATGGTCGGTGGGTTCCGGGGCAGTGCCTAGCGATGTGGGCCACCAGGAGTCGGTGGTGGGTGCGGGGGTGTCGGAGTTGAAGCTGTCGTGGATGTCGGTGATCTTGCGATGAAAGAAGGTGGCCAGGGAGTCGCATAGGTCCTGTGATGGTGGAATGTCGTTGGTGTTGGAGCTGGGGTTGGAGAGTTCTCTCACGATTCTGAATAGCTCTTTGGTGTTGTGTGCGTTGTTGTCTAGGCGGTTCTTGAAGGCGGTCCTCTTGGTGGTCCTAATGAGTTGGTGGTGTCTGCGGGTGGCGTTCTTGTGGACTGTGTGGTTGTCTGGTGTCTGGTGTATTAACTAGATGCTTTGCACCTTGGTACACTGGACACCAATGAAGCACTGATGACAAAGCTCATACAAGCCTAATCCTTCATTTCAGATCTGTTTGATGTTTCCTGGATGATACCTTAAGTCTTAGCTACGGAAGATGTTATTTGTTGAGCTTGTGTTAATGTCCTAGGCAAAGGGTTAAGAAAAGTCTTTCCCTTCACCCAGTACCTGACCAAAACAAATATCTTTTATGATACTGAGAGAAGTATGTTATATGGAAAAACTTTTTTTTGGTTTCAGCTATATTTATTATGGAAGCATGATATTTTACAACATACATTTACTTTTGATAACAAACACACTCCATTCACAAAGCATTCACCAGAGATGCCATTTCCTTTCTTAGGTACTTAGTAGAAATTCAATTTTGCATCATTGTAGGAGAGTAGGGTCTGCTTCCTATGGTCCCCCTCACTTTTTGCTGTGATTCTCTGGTTTTTCGACTTTAGTGTAGCTGTGGGCCTACTAATCAGACCCACAGCCCAGCTGTTCTCTCTCTAAATTGATACCATGTACTTTAGGTACATACCAGATGGGTCACCCTTGTGAGCCCCTGTATAGTGTACCATAGGTACCCAGGGCATAGTTGCACCCTAGGCCTACCAGGGGCTGCAGCATGTATTGTACCACCCCTGGTTTGCCTTCCAAACTGACACCACAGGTCTGTTCACACAGCCTGGGTATGGTGGTGTAATCACCCATTACTTAGATATAGTATACCTATATCTACCTTTATATATCGACACATATACACCTGTAAGCCACTCGTATGATAGGCCTCGACAATCCTGGAGGCAGAGTGCTTGGTTTTATGTGAGAAGGTGCCCTAGCATGAGCTTAGCCCCTCTGCAGCTTTCGGAACCATCTCCTTATCACTGTTCTATGATGTAGCCATACCATATACTCTTAAGTGCATTATAATCCTCGCAGTTAATGCTAACTTTGGTTTGGCTTTATCAAAACATGTTGTGTAAGGTGTCAAACACTTTGGAATACTACACCCCGCCAATTCTGGCAGCGGGGGTAGCATTCCACCCTTCTAGAGGGAAAAGACATGTATCTTACTGCTTTACCCGGTTAAAGTTAAACAGAGCCTCAGCATCACAAAATGGATGCTGCTATCACAGACATGAGTGTGACCTCCTGTTGCTGGACGAAACTCTGGCAGAGGAGGCCTGGACAATAGGTTTCCTGTCCAGGGAGGTGCTGGCACCTCCCCAGACAGGGGGTTTGTGTATTGGGGTAGGGAGGGCTGCATTCAGTGAATGCATCTAGACACTGCCTGGGACACACAAGGTGCTCCATGCATAGCCCGGTTCAAACCAGTTGCTGGGGCACTCCAGCCCTGCTCTGGTGCGAAACTGGACAAAGGGAAAGGGGTGTAACCACCCCCTTCTCAGGTCCACCCATAGGAGGGACCTAGTCAGGTAATCCAGCCCCCATCCTTAGTATAAGTATAGGAGCTGTGTCCCCAGGACTTTAAATTATCCTGGACGAATCTTTGAAAGACATATCTTGGACCTTCGACATTCCATTCTGACTGGAAAATGGAAGACATCTCCCTTGTGGTCAAGGAGTGACCACCCTGTGCAAACAGGCACCAACAGCAACTTCGCCGGTCTGCAGTTTCAAGGCTCCCGTGGGAACCCGAAGACTCTGCGACTCAAAAACTGAGAGATGTGGGACCAGACATCCTGGACATCCTGCATTTTGCTATCTGCACCCCTTTTCTGAAGCCTCATAAGTTGTGTATTCGGATAGGAGAAGCCCCAGCGTCGAGCACCATTTACACCAAAGCCCAGGCCCCCACACTCTGTGAGTGTCCTGTGGGCCCTACCTTTGCATTTGAGCTTGATGCATCTTCCTGGTTCCTTTCCCGTTGGCTAGTGAGCCCCCTGAAGATGCCATCTTGAATTTACTGTGCTTTCTTGGTTGCTCCAGGCTTGCTCCGGTTTCCCTGAAAAGGAGAAGCGCCCCAGACCTTGCTCGTCTGCAACAGAGCCAATCTTGACATCCTGTGTGGGTTGCGGTTGCCAAGGCTTGTTGGATCCAATCCGGATACCAACACCACAGTCATCTATATCCATCATGGGACAGCTCAAATCCAGCGCCTGGTCATCGTCGATGCCTCCTGGACCTCGTGGCTGAAGAGACAAACTCACCTTCTTCCCCTTCAAGCACCCAACATCACCTGGTTCCTTCATGGTACCTTCCTGGTCATTGGCTAGTGACCCAGACTCTGTCCCCTCTGCTTTCAGGTTCTTCACATCACTGATCCACTCCTGGATCCACCCGGACACTTTTTCTCTGGTCGCCTGCAGCACTTCTTTGCAGCTCTCCATAGAAAACGACGACGAAACCCGACACGAAAAGACACCTATGCACCAGGCTTCCTTGGGTGAGGTAACATGAGTACTCCAGTGTTCCCGTGGGTCTTGACTCTCGAAGTGTCCTAGTTTAAAAGGGTTCCATCCTAGTCCATACTGAAGTGTCCTTAAATTTCATATTTGTAACTTCTTTGTTTCCCATAGAAAGTCAATGGTATCTCGCGACTGTGTTTAGACACTGCACGCGTCTCCCGTGGGCCTCCTACTTCCTAACCTTTGGTTGTTTAGTGTCGCTCCTGCGATTCCACAGTCCCCAGGCCTGCTTTCTAACTCTCATGGGGTACTTATACCACTTTCTTAGTATATGGTTTGAGACGCCCCTAGGGCATAATGTATACTGTGCAACTTATCGTATATTAACTGTGCGACTTGTACTGTATTTTTACCTCTGACCTCATAAAAGAGTGCAGAGGGGTTGTGTTTAGATTAAATACATATATATTTGATATATACCTTGTATGGTGTCCTTTCATTTGGTATTCAAGGGATTATATATGGTAAAACAACTTGCTTAACTCGCCTACTGAAGTCTTAGCCTGAAGACTGCTGGTTCATGCTACCACTAGGGTAGCTTTCTATAAGGTTGACTTTACAACCACCATCAATAAGGGTCGATTAGAACTAGTGGACATCATATGCCAGGCTAACAGCTCACAATCATCATACTGAAATTTACCATTATTGTTAGGTGAGCAGGACAGACTGGAAATAAAGTAAGAGTGAGAAGTAAAATGGCCCTTTGTCAAAATTCAAATATTAAAAAAAGATATAAAGATACAAACATTCAATTAAGCAGGTCTCTGGAAATAGAGTTTCCATGTTTCTCCAGGTCAGCAGGGCACCATGTTTCCAAACCAAGGGTCTTCTTTCACAAACCTGTTTCTACCTGGTCCACAGGGAGTGAACGAAGACTGCAGCTCTCAGAATATATTTGGTTAACAAACGAAAGTACATGTCTGGAAACATGTCTTCCTGACGACATGAAGCAATCTGGCAACCGTTCTTGGAAATAATAAATGTTTTGACAGGCTGAGACTAGCAGACCATGGAGGCTGCTCTGTCTGTGCCCTGTCTTTTATATTCTATTGTTCCATTTATTTAGTGCTTCATAATCCTGGCGAAGCCACAAAGCACCCCGATTTGCACTCGGTTCGTAGCGCCTTTCATGGTGTATGATTGATAAGGTGCTGGGCACAGTTTGTCTATATGGGAAGTGTTGAGTGAAATCGACGAGGTAATCAGTCCAGCTTCAACATAGCTCATTAAACTTTGCTGAATATAATTTTGTGTTTTTGCAGAGTGTGAGAATAGACATAGCCATGAATACACATACTAGGATCTTCTGCATTGTCAGTATCCCTAAAGTTGATCGGAGCATAGAGTGTCCAGCATGTAGGCAGATACAGTCCACCAGGGAATGTGTTATATGGAGTAGGCTCAGAAGGGACGGAGTCCCAAACCCTAGATATCCAGGATATCACCTATGTGGGGCCAACCCTGAAACGCCAGCCAGGGTACATATAACAGAGCAAACATGAGGAGATGATGAACGGAATGCTGAAACTTTTCAGACACTCACCCCCAGTCACAGATCTGAGTTAAAGACATCATCGTTCTTTAGCTCACTTCGCCCCCACAGTTCAGACGCAGCCATATGCAAATCAGCCTTGGCCTTGTGCCTCAAGGGAGCAATCCAGCCTGAACTCCCTTGACCGGAAACAAGCATCCTGGAACCAGTTTCGGGGTAACACCCCTCATCAGCCAGGCTAGCTTGAATCCAGTGGCAAAGTAAGCAAGCAACACACCTGTAGGCTTTTATAAATGTAAGTAAATTGACACAATAGTTGCCATTGCTTTGTGTTGCATTTTGCTACTCAAGCACAATACCGTAGTAAATAAGTCCCCACATTTTGGGTAGGAGGTTTGGGTTCAAGCCCTCTCATACTACAGAAGGTTCCCGGGGAGGGTAATGCTGGCAACCTAACATCACCTTGGGCGCCTTATAAACACATTTACTAAACACTGCTGATTTCAATGTATTCCCAATCTTTTTTTATAGCTACAGTATATAGACCCAAGTAGCTATGCTCAGAACTTGACCCAGGACTTCCATGACACTTTTAAGCAAAAATAGTTCCTTGCAGTTCTCCTCCTAAAACAGTTCTCTCCTCCATTTGTGGTACTCTTGTTTTAGGGACAAATTCCTGTGATATATCCTTGATTCTTCTACACAGTTTATACTCTTGGGGTATTTCAATATCTGTCATTTTCATCCACTCCTCTGATGCATGCAAAATTAGGTTTGAGGTTTGTTTTGCTTCAATATGCTACTGAAAGGAGGTGCACATGACTATGTACTCAAGAAACATAGAGCTAACCTGAAAGCAGGTGCTTAGAGGAAATGTGGAGGCTCGTGTATTTGTTAGGGTGGCTCCAAACGGGTGGGAAGGATGTTCCCTCGAGCTAGAGGTATTTTGGTAAAGTATGGAGGAGGAAGGAACAAGGGAAGCAATTCTGTTGCCGCATTCATGAAAGAGAAATGGAAGGGGCGCAAACAATGGTATTTCTTACTTGTGAGAAAGGCAGATATTCGACCAGGAAGCCATAATAACAGGTACACAACACAGAAAATACCCGAAATGTCATGACTCCCTTGCAAAGTGAAGGGGCGAGCCATGGGTTTTATGGGGGGGAGGAACCCTTAGCATTTTGGCCCCCTCTTGGTGGGCCATTACTTTCCATCTGGAATACATTGCTGCTCTCGGGCAGTTTCCCTCCTTAAGGAAGCCGGCTATGCTGATACCCATCTTAAAGAAAGCTGACGCAGACCCCTCAGTGTTCTGCAATTATCGGCCTATCTCGCTTCTCCCTAAGCCAGCCAAAATACTTGAGAAAGTTGTGCAAGAGCAACTAGCCGATTATCTGGAGTCCAGACTACTATTCCATGACTCACAGTCTGGCTTCAGATCTGGTTTCAGCACAGAGACGGCCCTACTGGAGGTATCCGAGACTATCCTTGAATGCGTAGATGTAGGCGAGGAGGCCATGTTGGTACTCCTCGACATATCAGCGGCGTTCGACACCATCTCGTATACCATCCTGCTGGATAGACTATCCAGCTTTGGGATACGGGATAACCCTCTAGCTTGGATTAGGTCTTTTCTGACGGGCAGAACGCAGCGGGTCCACCTTCGACCTTTTGTTTCCGAGGATAAACCGCTTACTTGTGGCGTACCACAGGGCTCTGCACTAAGTCCTCTCTTTTTCAATGTTTATCTTTCTACTCTGGCTGAGAATGTTGAATCCTGGGGGGTCAGAGTGATCTCTTATGCTGATGACACTCAGCTGATGTTTTCCTTCAGTGATCACTCTGACGGCAGCTTTGCCAACTTTAGACGCTGCCTCATTAACATCTCCTCCTGGATAACTCTCAACACCCTTAAACTGAACACCGATAAAACTGAGGTGTTATTCTTCAACCAGAGCACCTTACTTCCTCCTATTTTGTGGTGGCCATCGGAACCTAATCCTCCCCCGGTCCCAGTTAAATCAGCACGAAACCTGGGCTTTTATTTTGGCAATAAACAGTCCTGTGAGACCCAAATCAATACGGTCACCTCTGCTTGCTTTGGTAAGCTCCGCATGATTAGGAACATTTTTCCCTTTCTCCCCCTTAACTCGCGCAGGACTGTTATCCAAGCTTTAATCACCTCACACTTGGACTATTTCAACAGCCTGTATGCTGGAGCTCCAGCATACCTGATTAAGCTACTACATTCGGTGTAGAATGCTGCTGCTAGGCTTATCTGTAACATTCCCTATCGCCACTCAATCACCGGGCATCTGAGGAAACTTCATTGGCTGCCAGTAATTTATTGCATCCAATTTAAATCCTTAGTGCTGGCTTTCAGGGCACTTAATGGCCTTTGCCCGGCCTATATCAGATGCAGACTGAAGCCAGTTCAGTCTGCTCGTGCCCTGAGATCTAACCATCTTTGCCTTCTCTATTCTTCTCGCTTTCGACGTTCTAGGACAGGGGGCAGAGCCTTCGCTGTGGTGACGGCCAAACTGTGGAACAACCTCCCACTGTGTCTTCGGCTGATCACATCTGAACCAGCGTTCCGACGCAAACTGAAAACATGTCTGTTTTCCAACCTATAGCCACGCTTCGCCTGACTCCTTTGTTGCCGCCTCAGTCCGTAGCATCGGGACACCCCCGTCAGGGGTAGCCGCGCGCTTTACAAGCTTAAAATAATAATAATAATAATAATAATAATAATAATAATAACCTGAGGATGCAGGAACCAATAGTAGCAGGCTGGAGAAAACAAGGCAGGGAACAGTGGATTTGGTGACCAATGGATACTTGGAAAGAGGAGCCAATTCCTCTAAAAGCCAGCGAGGAATCAGTTGGGTGAGGATGCAGAATGGGCACAGTGCCAGTCTTTACCAGGGAAACCTTTATGTTTCAGGCAAGTGTGGAGAATGGAGAGGGAGAAAGGAGGATGCAGAATAGGAACAATACCGGTCCTTTTCTGGGAAACCTCTGTGTATCAGGTGTTGGAATTCTCTGCCTACTTTGAGAGAAACCGAGGGTAAGAGTGACACCACGTCTAAATTAACTGTTGGAGGAGGTATCATTGAATAAACATTTGGACTATGAACCCTTAAGGACCGGTGAAGTAAATTACCCTTAATCTATTGAGACAGAATTCTATTTTTAATACATAGAGATTAATAGTTAACAGCTTTACAAGTGTTGGGTTACTCAGAAAAGATATGAATTAATACTTACTTGATATGTTCAATAAAATCGTATTCTATCAGAAAAGACTCCTTGTGTAGTGGGTAATTTCTTACAAGCGGTGTCAGAAGTGGGATTGTAAAGACTTTGCAAGATGGAAGCTCTGTTTGAACAACTTGTGGAGGGAGAATCTCAATTAGAACAAGTCATTCAGCCAATCCAACAATAGGCTCAGGAGGACTGCATGGATGTGCGCTGGATAATCCAGGCCAGGATGTATGACAGATTGTGGCTCATGAGAAGAGTCAGCGAGCCATGACTTTGCTTGCAGATGTCATTGGAGCCATCCATGTCCATCCTAATGTTCCGCCACCGTTCTTCAAAAATACATCCTACTTATTTTTACTGTGTTCGAGCAAATGGCCTATTATGCAGCATGGCCTATAAGGGACATTGTATTGCACCCTTATTAACAGAGGAGATGCAGCAGCCTACAATTCAGCCACACCTGATATATAGGACATCAAGAAGGCAGACTTGGAGAGATTGAGGTATGAATAAGAGACTTGTTGTCAATAATTGTGGGACTTATGGCTAATGGGTAACAATATACCCCAGCAACTCTACTATAGAACCAAGGATTTGATGGATAAGGGAATGTAGATCACCAAGAAGGTGATGAGGTATCAGGTACTGACGGAGAAGTTCACTGGTACTTTGCCCCCAGCCGTGCAGTGGTGGGTGAGACAGCATCCAATTCCAACATTGGATGATGCTGAGAAGGGAAGAGAATTCCAAAAAGCTGGCACCCAGATGATGTTGAAGCACTAAGTACCCCCTTCTGTATCCAGTCCTCCAAGCTCCTTCTAATCCACTAAGGAACCAGGGAATCAACCAAAACCACAAATCTGAGAAGCACCACTAGAGAAAGTAATGGGGAGAGCCATTATTCCATTCCCCAGCCCATAATGTCTTGTATGTGGGGATTGGGCACACAGAACTTGAATGTGCCCCACCAAGAACATTCTATTACTTACAGATATAGGAGTGGTGGGGTTAATTATGGGCAGCAATATCCCCATGGTCCCACAATCAGGAAGTAATTGATTATTGAAAGAAAGTTAAGGAACTGTTAGACAGGTCCCATGCAGGGCGTATCCCTTAAGTGTTGTGGTTAATTTCAAATGTAACCACGGCCATAGTGTTGGGTACAGTTATTCCACATTTCAAGTGTTACATTTCATCAACCATGGCTTGATGACTGGTGTGAAGAGGTCCCTTTTTCTAGTATCTATTTAGAGAATAATGTACCGAGAAAGGAAAGAAAAATTCTAGGGAGAACAGAGAAGGGAAAAACAAGCCTGAGTATTAGACTCCCCGTCAAAGGAATGTAGAATAGATTGGAACTGTGAAAATAGGGGAACATTTCGTCAAGAACAACACCAGGACCCTACATACGTCTATACTGTACAATGAATCACAAAGGAAGGGAACACTTCTCCTATATCACTGCGCCCAGGCTCCTAGTGGGAAAAAGGTTTGGTGTATAGGATAGCTCCCAGGTTCTGGGATGAGCCACTAAATAGATACTAGCTCCAGCCTTCTTCAGCGAGACACTCTTGAAACTAGTTTATGGTCACCTTATCAGAAGGAATCTGTGGGTGGAAAAATCTCAGTAGCCCATTCTACAGTTATGTTATTGACCAGGGATATATACGCAAAGACTACTAAGTTTTTCAAGCAATGCCCTGAATTAAAAAATATTATTCTGTGCTATGTGCCAATAGCTCCCCATCGACACTTGCCTATCATTACTAGTTCTTCCCAGATGATTGGAATGGGCCTAATAGGACCTATGCAGACCTCAGAAGGAGGCATAAGTATGTATTGGTAGATTGTGCCACATGATATCCTGAGGCATTTCCCATATTAGGTATTTCCATTGCACATGTCGGTGATGTACTGAGCCTATGGTTTTCTAGAACAGTACTGCTGGATAAAATATTAACAAGCCAGGGTAGAAATTTCATGTTCAAGCTCATGACTCAGGTTTTTGAAAGCTTAAAGATGCACCATACAAAACCTTCAGTTACCATCCACAGCCCGATGGGATGGTGGAATCGTTTAAAAAGACATTGAAGCAGAAACTTAGAAAGGCAATCAACCCAGAGGGGAAAGGCTGGGATTGTGTTTTACCTTTGTTGTTATTTATATTAAGAAGTATTCCTTAGTCCTTTAAGTCCAAGCCAATAAAAATAGGTTTACAACAAAAAAAAGAAATGTTCCCGAGTCTTCTATGGGAGTTTCACAATTTGAACTTCTGTCTGGGAAACAACCAAGGTCAATATTAGACAGGGCTGTCGAGAAGTAGGAGGAATCCAAGGAGAGAACAGCCCAATAGTAAAATATGTAGCAGCCTTGGATACTGAGCTTCAAACTCTCTGCCAAGTTGCTGAGAAACATGTAAAGAGTACTCAAAGAGGGATGCCACCCAGATGCAATATTTAGGGGATCAGTTTGGAAAAGGTGAGTTACACCCCCAGTTTAAAAGACCTATGGCACTGAATATGATCCCTAGGCCTAAAAGAGGTCCACTACCTCCCGGGGTTTGTAGGATACTATAGAAAGTGTGTTCCACACTTCGCAGCTAAATCATAACCATTTACTGCTTTACTTAGAAAGTCATCACCCAATCAGTTTACTGGGGATGGGAGCAGGAACAGACATGTGCCACCTTAAAGTCAGCATTAGTAGCAGGTCCAGTTTTGAGAAGCCCATATTTTCAAAGACCTTTTATTTTACAGACAGGTGCATTTGGAAATGGACCTGGGGCAGTCTTGCCACAGGAGTCTAAAGATGGGGAACACACACTGTTATACATTACTTGTAAACTGTTGGTTCATGAGATGGCATTAGTGACTATTTAAAAGGAATATTTGGTTATATGATGGGCTATGTAAGTACTAGAAAATCATATGTGAGGCATCATTGTAAGGTGATAACAGTACCTACTTTCTCCATGGAGACCATAATTTCCATATCGAAGACCACACCAACCCTAACACAACAGGCCTCATAGAGAACCTGGGAAATCAAGGTCTCACTCAGCATGTCTCCTGGCCTATCCATGCCAACAGATGCCTCCTGGACCCCATCTTCATCTCCCTATGCAACATCACCATAGACAAGCCCGAGCATCTGACCTGTACACACAACACTCTCATCAGCTTCAACATCCCGTCCAAAACCACCACAGAACAATCTCCATCAAACTGTGAAGCCAAAACTGGAAAAGAATCACCAAATAGACTAGATCTCTGCCCTCTCCTCACACCAACCAAGCTCGACAGCGACCTGCCAAATGCCATAGAAAACTTCAGCAACTGGATCATGTGGTATGCCACAAGAAGATTCTGACCACAAGCCAGCAGACGTATGGAAGAACTCAGACTAACCAGTGTCACTGCAAACAAGTAGAGCATGAATGGAAAATCACCATAGGCACGACAGACAAAGACACTTTAAGGTCCGCACTAAGACGCTACTACCAGCTGATCCGAAGCACCAAATGCTCACCCATTGCAGACCACATTGATGACCCTTTGAACAACAAGGAAATCTTCACCATTGTCACAGACTTCATCATCCCCTTACTGCCGCCAGCAACATCACCCCCTCACAAGACCACTGTGACAGATTCTCTAAATTATTCAATGACAAAATCACCACCATCTTTAACAACTTTGACCCACAACCAGACCCCATCACCAAAGTGGAGCAACTCCCCACTGAGACAAATAGGAGACCCCTGATGGCTTGTCCCATTGTCACCAAAGATATAATTGCTACCATCATGAATTCCACCCACTTGGGTGACCACATCGACCCCTGCCCCCATAATTTCTTCAACAAGGGACTCCACCCAATCATTGAATCCCTGATGTCAACACTCAATGCCTCCATCAACATAGCAGCTTTTTTGGACTCCTGGAAGCATGCCACAATTACTCTTCTCTTCAACAAATCATCTGCGTACGGCAAAAAACTCTCTAATTACCGACCCTTCTCCCTTACCCAGCCAGGGTCCTTGAGAAGCTCGTCAACCAGTGCCTCACAGAGCACCTTAACAACCATCATCTCCTCGATGCAATGCAATTTTTTCCAAGTTCTCATCACTGCCATCAATGACATCTAAATGATCCTTGACACTAGGGATGCTGTGGCACTCATCCTGTTAGACATCTCAGCAGCCTTCAACACCGTCTCTCATGCCATCTTCATCAGATGCATTCTCAAGATCGGGATACAAGGATCTGTTTGCCAATGGATCTGCTCTATCCTTACTGGAAGAACTCAAGCGGTCAGACTGGCTCCCTACTCCTCGAAGATGCACAATCTCAGTGGGAACAGTCTCAAAGGCGCCTCACTAACCACACACTTTTCAACATATACATGTTTACTCCGATTAACATCATCCATATCAGCATCCTCTCCTACGCTGACACTCTCCCTCTCAGACAAATGTCCTGACACAAGAAACAAATTCACAGCCTGCAGGACGGAAGTAGTAGAGTGGATGAAATGCAACGGTCTGGAACTCAACACCATCAAGACAGAAGTGGTAATATTCAACACCTCATTCACTCGGTGGCCAGACAAACTGGGATCCACACATCCACCTACCATGCACGCCAGTAATCTTGGAATCATCGCTGATAACAAACTGAACATGACCTCTCAGGTCAACGCCTCTTGCTACCCTACCCTGAAGCTACTGAGATTTTCAACGAGCTCACCAACCACACCAGGAAAACTGTAATCCTCACCCTCATCACCGGCAAATGAGAACACATTACATGCCAGAATCACCAAGCAGGTAACTGGAAGACTAAAAATCATCTTACAATCAGCGGCAAGACTCATACTCAACCTTGCACACAGAGCCCACATTACATCTCAACTTTGGGAGTTCCACTGGCTCCTCATACACAAACGAGCACAGTTTAAACTCCTTATATACACATTAAAGGCTCTCCATATCCTAGGTCTGCTTACCTTAACAGCCACATCATCTTGCACGAGCCCAGCAGACTCCTCCTTTTCGCCGGTTTCCTTCTGGCTCAGATCCCATTCATGCACAAGAAGTGATCCGCGGATCAGGCCTTCCCAAGTATCGCTCCTAAAGTGAGAACAACAATCCCACCTACACACGCCTTCTTCTCGTTTCTCGAGCTCTGAAAGAAGCTGAAGATTTGGCTTTTCAACTAGTTGACCCCAGCAATTCTAGGAAATGTACCTGCTTAGTTCTGGGATAGCCCCATGGGTGGGAGTCCCTTAACAATTCAACGCAATGTAACATAACATAACATTTTTGTAAGTATGTTAGTAATTTGTTTACAGGATGCCAAATGTTACCAACAAAACAATTCATGGTGCAGAATTCTGATTTCAAACATGAATACTACACTGGACAATGCAGCAATACCCCAGTGTGAATACCTCTTAAGTATTAGGTGCCTCTAGGGATAGAAATAGTTTGCAAATACAGCTTATTCGTAGTCAGAGAGCAGAGAGAATCTTTAGAAGGCCTGTCGGAAGAGCATTTGCTTAAGCCTCTTTCCGAACATGGGGTGTACAGTTTGGACTTGATTCACAGAAAAAAGTCATCTATTTACACTGCAGATGTACCTATATACCTGGTAGTAAATGTACCACGTTTGGGAATTCAAAAACCTCCCTAACAGTACTCCTGGAAAGTTGCACCAATCGCAGTTCTTCCTAATTTACTGCTGGGTTCTCTTGATTCCGTTTTTTCGGCAGTATAAAGTTTTAAGCTGGGTATAACTGTGCACTGGGGAAATGCAACCTGCTGTTCAAGTGCACGTTTTCTCTGTAGAGAAAAAAGTTTTCCCGTGGAAAAATCCCTTCCACTATGCCCCGAAGAGTTTGGGGATGCGCCGACTCAATCCACAAGCAAAGGAGGAGCTGTACTAAATTCTCAGACTGTTTCCAGGGTGTGAAAGGTTCAAGTAGGAATTGTGAATGTTTGCAAACGCTGGAGTTTGTGGCCATTCACAAACTCTCAAGACAAACCATGCTTTGATACTCACGCTCCCCTCCTGAGTGGGGTCTACTACTGCATAATTGTATGCATACAAATGCGCAGTAGTAAAACTATTTACGTTACAAAAGGGGGTGGTGATGGACGGAGCATCTGGACCAATCAAACACTCACACCCAGTCAACAGATCTGGGTTTAATCCATCATTGTTCTTTAGCCCACTCTGCCACCCCAGTTCAGACATGGCCATATGCAAATCAGTCTGACCCTGTGCCTCATGGGAGCAGTCCAGCCCGAACTGCCAAGCATGCCTTCCATGGACCGGAAACAAGCTTCCTAGGACCGGTTTCTGGCATTACAGCCGTCTTCATCCAGGCGTGCTTGAATCCAGTGGCAAAGTGAGCAAGGGACTCACGTCTGAGCATACCCTGCCAACTTATGGTGAACAAAGCGGTACAAAAGGGGGTGGTGATGGACGGAGCATCTGGACCAATCAAACACTCACACCCAGTCAACCGATGTGGGTTTAATCCATCATCATTCTTTAGCCCACTCTGCCACCCCAGTTCAGACATGGCCATATGCAAATCAGTCTGACCCTGTGCCTCATGGGAACAGCCCAGCCCGAACTGCCAAGCCATGCCTTCCCTGGACCGGAAACAAGCTTCCTAGGACCGGTTTCTGGCATTACAGCCATCTTCAGCCAGGCTTGCTTGAATCCAGTGGCAAAGTGAGCAAGGGACTCACGTCTGAGCATACCCTGCCAACTTATGGCGAACAAAGCGGTACAAAAGGGAGTGATGATGGACGGAGCATCTGGACCAATCAAACACTCACACCCAGTCAACAGATGTAGGTTTAATCCATCGTCGTTCTTTAGCCCACTCTGACACCTCAGTTCAGACATGGCCATATGCAAATCAGTCTGACCCTGTGCCTCATGGGAACAGTCCAGCCCGAACTGCAAAGCCATGCCTTCCCTGGACCGGAAACATGTCTGAACTGGGGTGGTGTGGAGTGCAAAAAAACGATGGATTTATGCCCAGATCTCTGTACTTGGGTGAATGTATGACATTGTTCTGCTTTCTGTCCATCAACTGTTGTTTTTGCATTTGTCACCTCGAGCGGGAAGGGTATGCTCAGACGTGAGTCCCGTGCTGTCCACACCACTGGAGTCAAGCTGTCCTGGCTGAAGACGGCTGATAGCCAGAAACCGGTCCTAGAATGCTTGATTCTGGTCCAGGGAAGACATGGCTTGGCAGTTCGGGCTGGACTGTTCCCATGAGGCACAGGGTCAGACTGATTTCCATATGGCCATGTCTGAACTGGGGTGGTGTGGAGTGCAAAAAACGATGGATTTAGGCCCAGATCTCTGTACTGGTGTGAATGTATGACATTGTTCTGCATTCTGTCCATCAACTGTTGTCTTTGCGTAAAACTATTTACAACTGATAGTTATCCTTGTTGTGAATAACTGTCAGGCATAAATGGAAACATTCTAGCAAAGGAAGGGTTGGAGCAAAGTGCCTGCACCTGTCGTAGTCAGTGACTCTTAAGTAGTGTGATGGTGCTTGGGAAACCTAGGAACACAACCCTATAAGTTCCTTTCAAGGACAAAAGTCCTAAACAAAACAACATAAACTGTGGAATCAGCACCCATCAACAAAGTACTTCTTGATAATTACGAATAATGTCTTTTAAAGCAATAAAAACATCCGTGTCAAATGAACAGGACCGAGCTTGGCAGTCGTATATTATCAATCCTTTATTTTGTTTTCACGGTAGAAAAATGATCCAATTCACAATGGATTTTCTTTTTTTCTCTTTTCTAGCCAACGCGTTTCGTCTCATTTACTGAGACTTCTTCAGGGCTCAAACACCTGTCTTTATGGTAAATGATAAGGGCTGGCAAGTTCTTAGTATGCACGAGAAACTTGTAAGAGATCTGTCATGTCCTATCCGTATTCAGGAATGACTTGGAAATGGCATGGTGACCTGCTAGAAGAACAGCATGGATTCAAATTCGCCACTTTGAATCCATGCTGTTCTTCTAGCAGGTCACCATGCCGTTTCCAAGTCATTCCTGAATACTGATAGGACATGACAGATCTCTTACAAGTTTCTCGTGCATACTAAGAACTCGCCAGCCCTTATCATTTACCATAAAGACAGGTGTTTGAGCCCTGAAGAAGTCTCAGTAAATGAGACGAAACGCGTTGGCTAGAAAAGAGAAAAAAAGAAAATCCATTGTGAATTGGATCATTTTTCTACCGTGAAAACAAAATAAAGGATTGATAATATACGACTGCCAAGCTCGGTCCTGTTCATTTGACACGGATGTTTTTATTGCTTTAAAAGACATTATTTGTAATTATCAAGAAGTACTTTGTTGATGGGTGCTGATTCCACAGTTTATGTTATAAATGGAAACATGTTTGGCGGTAAATGGCTTTGTGGATAGGACCCTTAGTGGTCTTGGTTCAGGTTTGGGGGAGCTGTCATTTAAATGTTTCATATTACCTAACATTGCAAGAGTTCTGCCTTGTTTCGGTTGCTCTCAGTATATCTCAGTAGTTACACCCTTGCTGAAAAATTACTAAATTAAGGGTCTACTCCGAAATGGGAATCAGTCTTGACTATGCTGTAAAGATGAACGAGGCATCTATGTAGAAAACAAATCTTCTTTATGAGAGGTCCACAAGTAGCAAAAGGCAAGCGTCGAGACACAGCAACCCCTAATGGAAAAGGGCTCACAGAATACATACTTACACGGAATGATGAAATGTACACAGCTGCCATGCAGTAAAGGCCGGAATTTTTTTTAAATTTTTTCTTTAACTCATTGGGTGTTTTAAGGAACGTCATGTAACTATTTGTAACTGCGGTAGGAGCTTCATTGTCTACACAACAGGCTCTGATCACATCTCTCAGAAACAGTTAGGAAACGTTGAATTATTTCAATTTTAAAGCCAACTAAAGATTCTTTTATTTTAGGTGATCTTTTTCCTGCTTGATCTAGATTTCCTTTTCGTGCAAGGATGCCCTCTTCTGTTTCTTTACCTGTTTTTCAGTGAATTTGAACTTGAATAACCAACACTGAGAATTCAGCAGCCTTCCAGTTGCTGATTTTTCTGGCTGAAGGTTTAGGCCAAACGCCGTACACTCCTAACGCACCTGAATATCAATAAAGTGTGAGGAATGGTACAAGAAATGTCTATTGTTGAGATGGTTTATTTCTATTTAAATAGAAATAGCTAGCCAGCCTGGGGCTGCTGCATTGTTTTGCTCAGACTAACCAAAGACTTGTCCGAAAAAATATTCTTCAAGTTAAAACTTGGTTTCTAGATGCGAAGCATGGACAATCACAAGGACAAGAGAAAGGTATTTAGAGATTACTTAGGCCCAGATGTAGGAAGCCTAATACTGGTCGGTAATGGCCGAAATTACCGAATTTCGTCCGTTACCGACCGCTATTAGACATTTGAGATGTAAGGCCTAATTTGAGGATTCGGTAATTTACCGAATCAGTAATTTAAGGAATCGGTAAATTACTGAGTTCTTAAATACCGATTCTGTAAATTACCGAATCCTTAATGTAGGAAGCACTCAAGTGAGTGCTTTTCACTTGTAAGGATTCGTTATTTACCACCAACTACAAGTTGGTGGTAAATAATGAAAACCGTTAAAAAATAAATTTTGTGCTTTTTTAACAGTGCCATGTGGCAGACATACATGCCCTTAGGGCATGTATGCACATAGGGCATGTATGTGTGCCACATGTGCACCCATGCACTATTCAGGGGTGCAACAGGGTGTCAATGTGACACCCTGACACACTTGTAGGCCTTCCCCCTCTTACCGATTCGGTATTTACCGATTCGGTATTCCCCATTCATTCCTATCGGCCTCCAGGCCCATAGGAATGAATGGGGAATACTGAATCAGTAAATACCGAATCGGTATTTACCGAATTTTACCGATTCTGTAAAAATTGCCGAATGAATACCTACATACCATTTACCCATTCTAAAATACCGAATCAGTAGAATTTGGTATTTTAGAATCGGTAATTGGTATTTACCTACATCTGGCCCTAAGTGAGATGTATTTTTCAGGATGTGTGAGCTTCTGCTTACTACAGGGGGGATCATTGGAAATTTTTATTTTTATAGCGTTTGCAACTTACTAGGTGGGGTCTCGAGCAGCTCGGAGGCTAAAACTTTTAGGAAACTGTAGATGTTGGTGTCACTTAAGAGCGTCTGAGGATCAAACCTAGGTAACCTTCACTGTGCAAGGACTCTCACAGGGCCTTATTACAAGTGGGCCGGGGTTTTCTGACCCTTGAGCAAGCCCTTGTGTAGGCAGGGGTAGTCATTTTGAGTTGGGTGGCATTTAAAACAGGGTGACCCTTCCAAATGGTGCGTCCAGCCCTAAGCAGGAAAATATGTCTTATTATAGTGAATGCGCTGCCCTCAAGGTAGCTGCAAACTCACACTGCCCTGGGGAGAGGGCATCCATGTGAAAAACTGAGCGGCTCCTTTAAATTCGCTTTGTGTTTCACTGTGCTAGCGGCAACTGGCCTGCACTTTTAAAGGGGATTAGAGATCCACTTGCAAGCTGGTGCAGTGAGTACACCTACCTGCAAGGAGATGTCTGGGGTCTGTCCAGAGGGCTGCTATCAGGGGATGCACTGATAGTGCACTGTCAGTGCGCCTCCTGGCAGCTTCTTTGTCTCTGCATCCTGCACCCGCATCTATAATATGGCGCTGGCGCAGAGGCAAAGGGATTCCCTTATTTGCATGGGTCCCCGTCCCCTTGCAAAAGAAGGGAATGCCCTCTTGAGGAAGCGCTGGTGCTGTATGTGCACCTGCAAAAACAACAATTGATGGAAGGAATGTTGCACAATGGCAAAATATTCACCCCAAGTCACAGATCTGGGTTTAATCCATCGTTATTTTGCTCACCACACCACCTCAGTTCCGACATGGCCATATGCAAATCAGTCTTGACCCTGTGCCTCATGGGAACAGTCCAGCCCGAACTGCCAAGCCATGTCTTCCCTGGACCAGAATCAAGCATCCTAGGACCGGTTTCTGGCTATCAGCCATCATCAGCCAGGATAGCTTGATTCCAGTGGCATGGAAAGCACAGGACTCACGTCTGAGCATATCCGTCTCACTCGGGGTGACAAATGCAAAAACAACAATTGATGGACGGAATGTTGCACAATGGCAAAACATTCACCCCCAGTCACAGATCTGGGTTTAATTCATAATTATTTTGCTCACCACACCACCCCAGTTCCGACATGGCTATATGCAAATCAGTCTTGACCCTGTGCCTCATGGGAACAGTCCAGCCCGAACTGCTAAGCCATGTCTTCCCCTGACCGGAATCAAGCATCCTAGAACCGGTTTCTGGCTATCAGCCATCATCAGCCAGGATAGCTTGATTCCAGTGGCATGGAAAGCACAGGACTCACGTCTGAGCATATCCGTCTCACTCGGGGTGACAAATGCAAAAACAACAATTGATGGACGGAATGTTGCACAATGGCAAAACATTCACCCCCAGTCACAGATCTGGGTTTAATCCATCGTTATTATGCATGTATGTGCACCAGCGCTATCTGTATTACAGATTAGGCAGTACAAGCATCTGCGGCCCCTTCTGTAATACCAAAGTGCCCCAGGGTTCGCAAAGCGGGCACAAATGCCTGTTTTCCGCTCCCGGGGCACTTTGGTAATATGGCCAATGGTAATTATTACGGTGCATTAAATACCTCACCAATTTTTAAATTTCAGAAGTTCAAATCTGCAAGAAGTTAACAGCGGAAGAGTGTATGGAATGTACTATACCATGCAGATTTTTCTATATTAAGCACCAATATCCATATGTTTTCCCCAAAACTTAGAAAAGGTGCTATTTATACTCTAGGGTGCATGTAAACTAGGCTCCCTCGAAGATGACCACACATTTGTAATATGTGGCACAAGCCCTGTCAATCTGTTTGGCAGGGATTTACTCTCCAAATTGAACTAAGTGCTCTATTTCACATCGGACAGTGTGGAACTTCACACCAACAATTGTTTGGGACTTTACAAGCAAAGACATTAAACAGATAAAACATATTAAACCAATGAGAATCACAGTGAAGCCTAATGCTGAGTATCACTGAATTCCAAAATACAACCTCACAGCTGAAGCAGTGGCAGGAATTACACCACACCGAAAGGGGTCTAGGAAAGTGTCTCAAGAACGTATTTCTACAAAACTGAGAATGAGTTGCCCCACAACAGAGAGAGAAGTCAGTATGTTTCTGGGAATGGTGGGTGTGAGAAATTGGGTCAGTGGTTGAGGGGGGGTGAAACCCTAGTCAAGAAACCAATCACAATCCTTTTTAGGTCAAGCCTAGAGCAGAGCACGCGCTGCTTGCTCGACTTTTAGTAAGGGCGTTTTGAAAGTGCTACCCAGGTCTGAAGCTTGCTTGCACGCTCGAGTGCACGCGCACAGCCGCCATCTGCCCGCCATCTGCCGTTCTTATCTCTTCCTCCGCTGGCCATGACTTTCACTTTCGCTGCCATTTCTTGTTGTTTCCAAGTTACTGAGTTTCCTAACATGATGACCTCACTGATCAGGTACATTCACACTCACAGTGCGTCTTTTTTCAGGTATGCGGAAGCAAGTAATTTCCACTTGTTTAACTTTGTTTTTATTTTTCCATACTACGCCCGTGCTTGTTTCTCAGGTTTTTAAATCAAGATGATTGTGCTCTCCGGCCTTCCCTCCTAGCTCGCCAAATCATTTGCCAATTAACTCCCCAAGGGAGCTCCGATGGCAGAAGGGGGGTGAGCCCGGCAACCCCATCAACCCCATGCAGGTCTTCTTGTCGCTGTCATTATGCGGGATCAAGATGGGATCAAGACCACCAGGGGCTCAGCGTTTATCTAAAGTGCTCGCTGCTGCTGTCTCATGCCGCACTAGGGATGCTCCGCCTTCCTCTCAGGTCTCCACCACAGCAAAGTCGCTGCTCACCCCTGAGCAGGGCCGCTCTGTGCCACTCCACCAGACCGCTTGCTGTATTTCAGACAGCTGGAGGCTCTGCAACAGCTTATTGTCTTGGCAGCAGGCCTTATGCTAGTTGCTCCCGGCCGCCATTTAGAGGTCGCCGTTGTGTGTCTCTGCTCGTCTTCTTCGGCAATCCGCCTTTAATGTCTGTGCTAGTCACTGCCACTGGCACCAGGAGTGTCAAGGTGCTTTGTGCTGTACTTATTGGGGTCCCTTCTCCAAGAATGTAGTGCTAGGTGAGAGGTACCGGCGGGAGCTCTGCCCAAGCCTACCTAGTCCATTAGCGTCAGGCCAAGCCCCTCAAATCCCACATATTCCTTAAAGGTACAGCAATAATTTAAACTTCAGAGAACATTCTTTGGTGGTGTGTGCTCATCCTTCTAATCCTTTAATTTTGCAGTATATGTGGTTTATACATATTTTAGGTGAAGAGTTGAGAAAATGCCTGTAAGAAAATTGGTTATTTCAATAATACAAACCTACATCTAATCGAAGTTTCAATTCCTGGGTTCAAACCTTGGTAGCTTGGTTGACGCGGTTTCTCAGGCCGGTTTTTCTGGCCTATTTTGACAGTTTTATGTCTGTGGGAACAGTGTGCCTAATCTCCCCTGACATCGGGCTCTAAGCCCTTTGGGTCATGTACTTGACAAATGTCAGTTACAAACCTGCATACCATTTGTGGAGCTTGGAGGGGGAACACCACAACTCCAAAGATTGCTGCTCAGGTACCTGTAAAATAGGTATATTTAATCCTATCCATCACTAAGGTACACTATAGAGCATGCTGTTATCTCACTGGGTACACCTCTTACCTGCCTCAGATTATTCCATTAGTTGTTTTTTTTTGGTATGTCTGAGGCACTCTTTCGTTGAGTGGCACCCAAATGAATTCTTCATTTACTTGTTACCTCTTTTATCTCTTGCACGACGGGACACTGTACACTTAGAGTTATAAGGTTCCGTCATCTGTACTCGATGCATGACTCCATCTCCCTGTTCTATATATGTATTATCTGTGGGAATTTTACCCACCTCTGGAGCTCCAGTGTGCATTTTTATGAATTAGGGTACTCTATTGAATCTAATGTATTTATGAACCCTTCGCATAATTTTCAGTCTCCCCGTGCCTTTGTTGCCCCTTCCTTCAACCTTGAAGCACCCTAAAGAAGGTGTGACCCTTGTATCTGGTTCTTTCACCGAAACGCACGTTGGCATATTTTCTTCCCAACACGACTGGCACAAATATTTCAACAAGATCCGATGGCAATACATGATGTTGTTCTATGAAAATTAATGTAAAAACTGTTTTAAAAAACATGTTACTGGTGATATTATTGCAACTGTGTATAAGGAAATAACGTGAATAACCTCTGTTTTGTTATAGGTTTGACCATTCATGAGATCTGTGAATATTGGATACTTGTGGATTTGACCAGTGATGTTGTTGTTTGTTTGTGTGTCTGAAAGAGTGAATGAATGAGTGCTATTTTGAAAAAAAATCATATGTGGGGCTCATTTTGTGCAACATTTATATTCATTCTCGGTTTGTAGGGGTGTGTTGGCAAGTGCAAAACCCTGACTTTTAATATGCGCAGGTCACATGTGAGTGGTTTATTCAGACCAGTTTATTGTTACATTCTGGCACTGCCACGTTCAGATTCTCTTCATTTATAACTGCAAGCGCAGGACTGAAGTTAAACAACATATCTGCAATGAAGACCCACGCCTGGAACATGTGGTACTGGAACCTTTAGCCAGCCCTCGCTTTTCATGCTGTTTATTGAGGAACTAGTTGTAGTTTTAAAAGTGAAACTACAAGTCCCAGAACACACTATGAGAATAGCTTAAAAAGGTAGGACGTATTGCCTGATTTGCCACTAGTGTTCCGACAAATGCACAATTAATGCCTTTTAACCCTCTCTTTACCTCCCTCTCTCCCTCTTCCTCTCTCTCTACCTCACTCTACCTCTCTCTACCTCTCTCTACCTCTCTCTCTCTCTCTACCTCTCTCTCTACCTCTCTACCTCTCACTACCCCTCTCTCTATAAGCATTGGCATAGCCAATAGGTCTCGCCGTTGGTGCCTTATAAGTGTTTAACCATGCAACAGTTAATGTTGTTGCATAACTAAATACTTATAAGGTCCCAAAGGCGACACCTATTGGCTATGCCAATGCTTGTTTTTTTACAGTTTTATATAGCGCAAACTAGGCCACAGACATTGGGTATCAGAGTGCTGTACATATGCACCAGTTTCGTTACAGATGAACACATTCATGTTTGTTGGCATGGGGAGACTACGTGATTTTCCCAGAATCACAGGATGTTGAGCGTCGTTGCCAAGACTCGAACTCGGTTCCACAGGTCCGAGGTCGACCACTCTAGCCCTAAGGCTACATCCTCTCCCCAAAGGTGAGCCACAAAGGCAGTCAGGCTTAACTTACAGGCAATGTGTAATGTATCTATGCAGCTCACCAACAGCAATAAAGTGAAAACACAAACTGAATATGCCTGTAGCTGTGTGTCGAGGCTTTTTTGGGCTTTATGTCTCTTTGGTCCGGATTTGATGGAAGCTTCAGTTAGGTTGGGAGGAGTTCTCTCTGATGCCAGCCAAGGGTCCAGGACCTGGTAAGTTACATCTTTGGGATCAGGAACTCACTTTAGCAAAAACTAGCGGAGTTCAGGAAGTCCATTTACAGGTCCAGTGCAGCAGGTCAGCTGGGAACTTGCAGGAAGGCCGCTAGAGCTTATTGTATCCCTGTATCTCAGACCAGGATGTCAGTCAGCTGACACTTGGAATACTCAATACTAGGTACATAATTGGGTGGTGTTATTCATCAGATGCAATAAATAGCACCTACTATTCCAGCAAACTCGGAATCAGGGTGCTAGGTGGAGACAGAAGCTGCCAATCATGCAACTTAAGGGGAATAGATATTACAGACAGGTAAATGAGTGGCTGCTTTTTAGAGATGACACTTCTCTCTTATTAGCACCAGTGTCTTTCTTATTTGCTGCTTTCAGACTTACAACATGGGGTCTGATTTGAAGGTTTTTGTGAAGGTAAACTGAAATTTGTTATGTAAAATAATTAAGAAACCTTAGCCACATTTCTGGTATGAATTAGGGTCTTCATTTTTCAAGCCTAACCAGCCTAGAAGAAAATCAAGAATATGGTAGCTGCTCACATAAATAGAGGCAAACCTGTGCGCTATCTTAAGAAGGCTCTTAACAGGCTTTCGCCCAAAGTAACAGCCCCTAGCCAAGCAAGGGAGACTCAATCAGCATGCTGACACATTGACGAACGTCCTCATGATGTGGGCCCTTTTAATCTCAAAAGAGCTGTTAATGGGAGTTTACAGCCCAATCAGAATTACAACATGTGCAGAACACTGTGGCTTGAGGGCATTCCACCAGGAGACTTGGGGCCTGATTTAGAGTTCGGCGGATGGGTTACTCTGTCACAAACATAACCATAGAATTAAAAGACCCATTGGATATAATTAGAATTTACTATTGCCTACTAGTGACTTCTGAAGAGGGAGGATGCCTGTCAAAAACCGGGCAAAGTATAAGGGGACTTTAATTGTTTGATGAAGTAGACAGAACTATAAGAAAGAGAGCAGGGAACTTAATAAATAAGTGCAAAATGGGAAGACTGAGCCTTTTGCCCGGTGAATAAATCATTGGCTCTTTTTTTTTGTTACTTTTCAACACCTGCAAATTTTAGGCATTGCTCAGAACATGTTGTAACAAAGACCCAAGACATGCATTAGGACAAAGGGGTTTACTGGGAAGGAGCTGGATTATCTACAACAAACAAAAAAGGCCTGATAGCTTTCACATTTTGTGCAGGAGAAAAGGCAATAAAAAGTTGGAAAAAAAGCATTTTGTAAATGATCTACAACCTCAGCGAAATTCTTCACTTCAACTAGGCTGATGAATGTGACCTTTGTGTTACCCGGTTGTTCTCAATGTATAGGTTTCCGTATAAGAGCAAGTCTAACAGGTGTATAGTGTGTGTGGAGTTGTAAGCCACGAGCACGCCATCGAAGAGCACAAGAAACACAATGAGTTGAGGCAAGTTCAAAAAGCTAAATCGATTTTTTTTAGGAGTTACATAGTAGGTGTATAGAGTGAAAGGCAGTCTTCTGCTCTGTTTCCATGTTGATTTCAGTATATTATACCATCTCGAAGACTACAAGAGCCTTGTGCAATGTAATGACCTCTACACGACGACACAGACCCTGGACCCAAAATATGTGTAGCAAGTGGCCACTTCGTTTCTGGAAACCACAGTACTTTTGTTGTTTGGAAGAGGCAAAAGAGAGAGAGAGAGAGAGGGAGCAAAGGAAAACGAGAGAGATGGAGAGAGTCTAAAGTGACAGAGAAAGAGAGAGAGCACAGAAAGAAAGAAATGCAGTTGGAATTAAGGGAGAAAGAGACAGCTGGTGGGTAGAAAGAAACACAAGGCAAGGGAGAGACTGAGATACAGCGGGAGAAAGAGCGACAGGGAAAGTCAGAGATAGTGTGAACGAGAGAGAGAGATGGACAGAGCAGTAAAAAGAGAAAGAGAAATAGAGTGAGACATGGACAAAGAAATAGAGAGACAGAGGATAAGAGAAAGATGGAAGGGAGAGTGAGAACATGAGAGACGGAGAGATAGAATGATCCAGACAGAGAAAGAGTCAAGAGATGAGGAGAGGACGTGAGAGAGAGGCAGCAGAGAGAGAGAAACAGAGAGGGGGAAAGGAAGAGCCTCCCATGAAAGAAGCAGGGGGCACCACAACTCCATTGCTAACAATTCTAATTTAGTTCATGCTGACACCAACTGCATCAGGTATGTGGTCCATTGCCAACCTCTAATATCACTCAGGCATCACAAGCAGAAACCTGCTAAACTCTTTCATCATGGACCCCAACCAAGAAACGAAGGACAAGTTTTAGATGCAGAGCGGAGGTCCAGTCCAAAAAAGTGGTAAGACAACAGGATGGTCTAATGTGCTCTCTCATGCTAAAGATGCCACCAAAAGTAAGAAGGTAATGGACAAAATCAATACTGTATCAACATACCCATATGATGTTGAGAACATTAAAAACAAGTTTCAAGCCTTGAAATGCTAGGTCCTTAACCGAGTTGTCAAGCACAAACACTAAAGCATGGCTACTGGTGGTAGCTGTGACCTCGACTCTACCTCAAATCATCGGAAGACAAATTATGACCATCCTCAACATGTCTGGAATGGAAGTACTGAAAGCAGGTCTAGAGCTCTGAGGAATCCAAGGTAGACACCATTAGAGTTGTAACGGAAGTACATGTGCATGTTAAAAAGCTGACTTGGCTGAGTATCATCATCAATGTGAAGAGTGACCAATGTAGTTTGTTACACATATTCACACTGATTCTTGTATGTGCGTCTATAGGGGCTAACAACTCTTTATTGGTACTGCTGCCATGTATTGAGATTGGACTGCAACATTCATAATGAATTGTAATTTTGATGATGAGTGTTTGATTGTCTGGCCATTACATTGAGGGTGTATGACACCACAGTATTAATACAATTGCTTCCCTGCAGGATCATGGCACTGTGATGTCATTCAGGGGCCCTAACACAATAGATCACTATACACAGGTCCACATCATGCAGCATTTGCACATTAGTAATGTGCTACAATTTAAAGTTGCAGCACTCTTTTTCCTATCAACATGGGGCCACCAGTTGCACATGAGTGCAGCCAACTGCCCCTAGGATATCACACACTCCTACTGTAGCATAGATGTTTACTGTGCTGGCACCAGCCTTATGAGTGTACAGGGAGAACTGTGTATGCTCATGCTGCCCACTCACTGTCTGCAAAGCATCTCTTACTTAGCGGGGTATTTTGCTGAAGGTAGACTACGAAATACCATGCACAAATCCTACTGTACGAGGGGGCGGAGCTTGCTCACGACCAAGATGGACGCTTGAGCCCTAAGCTCCGTTACGTCGTCACAAAATTCGGCAATTATCCGACAGTATTACTCAGGTTTTGAAGCTTTACAGTGAAGATTTGGCAACCGGAGAGTGAGCAGGTGCAGCGGCGCCGTCTCTGACAGAAATCCACTTACTCTGCATGGAGATATCTCCATGTGTAACTGCCCTGCTCAGAGGCCCCTAGTCCCCGGGCTATAGTGCTCTGTGTGGTGGAGCAGCGTCAGCTGACGTGCGGCAGGGCTTCATGGCTCCCGATGGGGAAAGAGTGCAATGGATACACCAGTTGCAGGAAACGTGTGCTGGACATATGTCGGGGCGTGTGCGGGCGGAGAACGTGGCAGAATGAAGAGGCCGAGCACTGACGCTGCCCCGGGACGTGCGGACATATTGCCAGGTAGCGAGAAAGCAGACCGCACCGACTCTTGCAGTTTGGATCTCACGGAGGGCGGCCGATCCCAAGTTACATGTACCCGGAGAGCGTGAGGGAGCACAACATTGGCGGTGAGCATGCGCTGGAACTAGATGCGCTATACACAATCGCACTGAGCACAGAAGCAGGGTGCGGTAGGCGGCGGTGCGGGGTGTGTCGCGCTGATGCCTGGAAATCGTGGTTGAGTATAAACGGGCCTGAGAGTGCGGCGCTCTCCATTGGCACCCCCACGGAGGTAATTAACGTGAAGGACGCACAGTACAAGTTGGTCGCAAGCAGTGAGGAATGCAGCAGTGAGTGGGAATTATGAAAATACCGCGAGGTGAGTGAGCGGTCAGAGGAGCCTCACCAGAACCCAGTGCACGTTGTAGGGACAGTCCTCATCAGAGCACACAGAGAAACAGAAAGTAATTCCTCCAATGTAAGGTGTGGCTTCCACTAAAAAGAAAGTAAGTCCAGCAAGTGGGAAAGAACATCAGCAGCCCCCCAGGAAGACATAGAAGAGCGGGGTCGGTTCCCTGCTAGGACTGTGCTTAGCCCTGTCAGCCCCAATGGGCCAATGAGGTAAAGACATCAAAGGCCATTCACGCAACTACACAGATGGAGAGTGGATGACGCGGAGACGGGCACCTGGTGGTGGCCTGCACAGGCTGAACGGACGTGCTATAAGCCAGGCGATCTGATATCGTAGACTCGCAACTGGTGCCCTGTGTGCCCAGCCGGCGTGAAGACAGTGACTAGGGGAATTTTGGCAGTAGGAATCGAGACTGGCTTACCGGACAGCGACACCGCACTGCAACTATAGGCAGAGGTGATAAGACACAGGCTAAGCTCTCCTTTGACCAGAAGCGTTCAAAATCACATGCCGCTGCTTCTAGAGAGGCCACGAGGATGCAGGCACCCGAGAGCGACGACTCTGAACTGGACATCCACAGCATGTTCCTTTCCATGGAAAAAGGACTGCAGAGGGGCATTACCTCCTTGGGCAGGACAATAGACGCTCTTTCTTATAGAATGGATAAAATGGCGGAAGGACTAGACAAGCATGTGGAACGCCTGGATATGTCGGAGAGGAGACTCACAGAAGGCGAAGAGGCGCATTCCACAATAGATGCGGACCAAAAGCAGCTTGGGAAGGTACTTTGCGTGCTACAGGACAAAACCGAGGACCTAGAAGCGTGTTCGCTACGCTGCAACTTGAGGATTGCAGGCCTTCCGGAGACGACTCCCACTGGGAATAGAACAAAAGAATTGAATTTATTTTGTCACCTAAATGAAAATTGTTTTCCTTTCCATTTCTCACGAAATCCCCTCACAGCACTTCCTTTCCCTATCCCTCGTTTTGCGCATGTGAGCACAATTGTTTCTAAAAATATAAAAAAGTTCAAATGTGTATTTTATAACTAATAATAAGGTTTTAGTACTTTGTGAATTAAAACATCGTACTTTGATTTGTTTCTGTTTTTTTCATTTGTGTCTTATATTGGTTCTATTTTTCTATAAATCTTTTTCTATTTCCAGTGTAGGACCCCTTTGCTTATAACAGTTGTTTTATATGCAGCGCTTATTAGATCTTTTCGTCACATACATGGATGGCCTTGACCTCACGACCAATTATGCCAAGTCACACATTATGGTGGTGGGCCATAGGAACACCAAGACTAAACACTTTACAATGAAGGGTCATTTTATCTCCAGGGTTGGTCATTTTTCTGACCTGGGGATAGAGCTGGATTCCCGACTATCCTGGCAAACCCTTTTAAAGAACAATTCTTCTAGATATAAAGCAGTGGTCAGTGAGGTTGGACTCTCAGCTAAACATTTGGGTCACACCAATGTGGAGGGGATGATTAAAGTCTTTAGGGTCAATGCGTGCCTTTGAAATGTTACACTTGTGAAATTTGGGGCCATGATCCGTCATCCCAGCTTCAGGTGGTTGAAAACTCATTTTTGAGAAACCTGCATAAAGTACCTTCTAGCACTACTTCTGAGATTCTGCATGTGGAAGTGGGCATGGGGTATAGTTCAGACATGGTTGGACTTCACCCATTGCTATTCTGGCTGTCTATTTGGCTTAAGGATAACCTATCTCTTATAGGATCATTATACAAGACTAATTGACCCTGGATGTTAGGCAGATCTTTGCCATTGGGTCGCCCTGAGTTGTTTACGCACCCGGAAGCTATAGTTAGGAGGGATATTCCATGGCTCAAACAGGCCTTTTATGACATGGTAGCTGCAGAGCGAGAGGCTAGTGCCTTCTTGAAGTGTTATGTTTGTCATTTTGTAATGATAAAATCAATTCTTGGACGGGAACCATATTTGGCTTTGGAGATGTCTAATTGCATCACAGATTATTAACTTATTTTAGATTTAATCTTTTTCATCACCACTTGCTTCCCAAAGGATCTTGGTGTAAAGTTTCAAAACTCTCCGACGTATTTTTTTATGAAATCTTCATTCCTGACATATTTCATATTGTCATGGTCTGTCCAATTTTTGGCCATTTTAGGCATAGATTTATTCACCCACTCCTCCTACCCATGAATTTTACACCAGTAAGGCCTGCCTTTCTTTTCTTGCAGTTGCTAAAACCCCCCACCATTTGCTTTTATCTTACTTTTTTTATATCTGGGATTATTTAGGGGCAATGATTTCCAGTGATTTCTGGTGTTTTATGCTGTGTATATTTAGTCAGTTATTTACTCTTCTGCTGACTTCTAATGTTTTTAATAATGTATTTTGTGGTTTTACATTTTTTTATGCATCTGAAGTTTTGTATCTTGCTAATAGGTGTTTTTATTATTTGTTTGATTAGATTATGTGCTTTATGATTTTCTTGAAAATTCAAAAAAAGTTATTCAGTTCAACTCAAATGTGTTTACTGTCTTTGGTCTCTTTTTTGCTTTCATTGCAGCGTCATATGAGTTCCTTAATTCTCCTGTTTAGAGTGCCTATCATTGTGGGAACAGATCAGCCCCATTTAAAGTCTTTCTCATTGTTTTATTTTTTCATTTGGCAATTTTTTTTCATCATTTATATATTAATGCCATGCCACTGAGATGAAGCGTGCTCCAATAACACACGCTATTTAGAAAGACTGTCCTAATGAACACACATTCACACAGTAAATTAGTACACACGTCTAATTCCTATTTATTACAATAATACAGCAAAATAAACAAGAGAAACACTATTTACTGTCTCAAATATTAATCAATCAATCAATCATAGCATTTGTAAAGCGCACTACATATCCGTGAGGGTCTCAAGGCGCTAGGGGGGGGGGAGCTGCTGCTGTTCGAAGAGCCAGGTCTTGAGGAGTTTCCTGAAGGTTAGAAGGTCTTCGGTTTGTCGGATGCGAATGGGGAGGGTGTTCCATGTCTTGCATGTCACAATGATTTGCACGTGGAAACAACTCTGCTAGCAGACAGAGAGAGAAAGTAGAGAGGACTGGCGAAAATGTGGGAAGAGGGGTGATAAATAGAGAGAGAGTGATAGAGGATGTGAGGGGGGAATAGAAAAAGAAAAGAGCGATTGTGCCTGCATTGGCTGCACCTAAAACAGCAACAGTCTCTCTCTTTTTCTCTCTCTTTCTCTTTCACCTGTACCACACCAACTTATAGCTTAGAACACTAAGATAACATTAGGATACCATGCTATTACATTAACAACATTGCATCATACCTGGTTAGTTATGCTGTCTAGAAAAAAGCCTGCATAGACCTGGCAGTGGTCAATCGATACCTCAGTTCAATGAAAAACAGCAAAGCCCTTTGGCACACCCAATCATTAAGCACACTTAGAAAAAGAAAAAAACGAAGAGAAATAAAGATATTTCTCCACGTAGCTTCTCCATTGGGAAGGCATAGTATTTTGATGCATTCCCAGATTTAGTACTGGTTGTATAATTGGAGATGCTTCATGTTGGAAATGACCCTTTTTGCAGGGTTATCCCCAAACTTTTTGCTTCTTCCTCCTTTGTTTTTCCTGACCTGTGGTTGTTGGCTATAGGACTCTGGGCACTTTACCACTGCTGATGAGTGCTAAAGTGCATATGCTCTCTGTGTCAATTGTTATTGTGATTGGTTATCCATGATGGGCATATTTATTTTACAAGTAGGTCCCTAGTAAAGTGCACTGAGTGTGCCAGGTCTAGTAATTCAAATGCTGCTAGTGGGCTTGCAGCACTGATTGTGCCACCCACATGAGTAGTGCTGAAAAGAGGTCTCAGGCCTACCACAGCAGTGCCTGTGCCCGGTTTGTTAACTGCCCTGCTGACCTGGCCAGTGTACCCATTTGCCAGGCCTGACCCTTCCCTTTTCTTACACATCAGACACCTCTATGGTAGGCCCAAGGTACCCCCCTGGGCAGGATGCAGTGTATGTGAAAGGTAGAACATGTACTAGTGTGGGTAACATGTCCTGATAGTCAAATACTGCCAATTTTGTTTTTCACTATTGCAAGACTATTTTGCCCATAGGACAGAATGGGTTATGCTGTGTAACATGTTTACCTGCATATCTCCCCATAGGAGCAAGATAGAAATTTGGAGTGTGGTATCCCTGAACTCAGAATTTGATAACACCTCTCTTAGTAAGAATGGGTTTTACATTTTGTCTTCGAAAATAGCACTTTTCCTCTTTAACTCGATACCCTTGTCATTCAATCCCAAGGATATTGCTAAACTACAGGGAAGAATAGGATCTTTTATATGGAACTCTAAATCGCCCAGAATTTCCTTGAAAAAAGTACGAAGAAAAATGAAAACAGGTGGACTCGCTATACCAGATATTCTCCACTACTGCCATTCTTTCCATTTTAAAAACTTCAGACTAATGGCTGACAAAGCTGATACATCTTGCTTGGGTCGACTATTTAAGACGTTATTACATGATATTCCTCTAGGCCATGAATCTTTTTTTTTTAAATTTGGGGACCCAAAATTCTACAAGAAGGTCAGACTGAAGATTTTGGGCACAGCTCTGAGAAATTGGGTTTTTGTCAGAAAAAGACTGGGCATCCCTTACTATACACCTCTGGCCCCAATATGGGATTCCCCGGGAACACCATAATGCCTCAGAGATCAACTATCTCTTCCCCTTAAAACAGCTGGCATCATGCAGTGGCAGGATCTTTTTGATGGTTCAAAGTTATTGGGGTGGGAAACACATTTTAGGCTGACAAATGGAACTCTCACAAGGTTCAAATTTTACCAGTTATCTAGCTGGTGGACTACCATACCTTGGGATTTAACAACTAACCCGAAGTTTGAACTGGTAAAGAAAAAAAAGAGCTGGAACAAAGAAATATCTTTTTGGTATGAGGCACTTAATGAGAAAGACGAAGTAACAGAACTAGAACTGAACAAGTTGTGGGGAGAAGCGGAAGTCTTACAATGTGATAATATACCTTCTCTATGGGGAGATTCCTTTAAATTGTTAAATACAGTGGTGAAATCTGCCCCCTTAAAACGAAATCATGTGTTCACCCTTATTAGAGTGTATATATCCCCTAAAAAATTGGTAAAGATTACGAACCTTGAATATTGTTGTCCACGCTGCAAGGCTACCGCAGCAGACGACTTACATATGTTTGTTGAGTGTCCAAGATTGTCGCTCTTCTGGTCTAAAATTTAAGAATTTATAACAGAAGTGCTGGGTGTACATTTTACCATCACCCCCAAAACTATTCTCTTTGGCCTAGGGGAAGAGTACCAGCTCAATGATATGAGGACTAAATTAATATTTTATATAATGATTCTAGCCAGGCAGGAAATCTGTAAGGGTTGGAAGGCAGAGAGTGCTCCTATCTTTGCTGACTGCCTTAAATATATCATATATGTTAGTGAGTCTGATATAGCATGTGATAGTTCTAGCCTTGTTAAGATCTGGGCGGCCCTAGAGGCTTGGCGGAACAGATGAGAGTATTCCTATGATTTCACCTGGGTACTGTTGGCGCTTGGTCTCCAACCCAACCAAGGGTCTTTCAGCTTAAAGGGTATGGAGTGGACCTAGCAAACAGCTAAACCTAGAGGGGTTTTTCTCTCTCCTCACCTATTTTGGATTGTATCCTTCGGATGGAATCCTTGAGGCCGGTATATCGCAATATGGAGAGGAGGGGATACCCTATCTAGAATGCCTACCATTGGTTTATGAGGAATAAAAAAAATAATAAAAAAAGAAAATAGCACTTTTAGAAAGTGGCTATTTTATTGTTCAACCTTTCTGTGTGCCTCTGCCTGTTTGTGAGATGACTGTTTAGGTTGAGAATGACAGGGGCTAGGGTGGCTCCAGGAGGCTGGATGAGTCAGCACTGGGCTGAATAGACCTATCTGCATTTAGAGTGGTGGGAGGAGTAGCACCTGGGCTGTGCCTGCCTTTCACAATGCTGGCTCCACCTCCTGCGGAGTGTCTGATGGCCCTGGCCCACACTGACAAAGTAAGAAGAGGTGCACTGGCAGAGTGCACCCAGAACTGGTTTGGACTGGGTCCAGGACCCCTCACACATAGAGAACAAAGACTTTTGGGGTATAAATATCCGAGCTGAAACCCCTGAACTTTAGACTACTTTTGGAATCAAGGAGGAACCTTTGCTGATGAGAAAAGCTGAAGAGCTGAAGGAGAAGTACTGCCCTTGCTGTGTGTATGGAGTTGGCCTGCAGTTGCTATTTCTACCAAAGGGAGGAGAAAGACTTTGCTGTGTACTGTGTCCCCTGCTTGAAGAAACGACTGTGCTGTGTGCTTTGTCCTGGAAGGAAAGTCTCCAAGGGCCTGAGAAGAGCTGGCCTCCTGTTGTGGAAACACAGGGATATAAAAGTTTCCACGACTACTTCGTGATCAAGAGGAATCCCTATCAAAGAAGATCAGCTGAAAAGACTGAGGAGAAGTACTGCCCTTGCTGTGTGTCTGGGGTTGACTTGCAGTTTGCTGTTACTGATGAGAAGAGAACTAAATGTCTTTGCTTTGTGCTGTGTACCCTGATTGAAGAAGGACTTTGCTGTGTCCTGTGTCCCTCTGAAGAAAAGTGCCCAAGGGCCTGAGAAGAGCTGGCCTCCTGTTTCTAAAGTCTCAGGCACAAATGGACTTTACCCCCAGTTTCCCTAAACTTCCTTGCTGGGAGTTTCAGTCTGCCAGGAGGGCCTGTAACAGTGTGTGAGGCCTTTTTGCTGAAGGGAGCTGAAAGCGTGACACAACGAGAGAAGCGTGACACAGCCGCAGCGTCCGCAATCGCATCATCAAGGAAGCGTGTCACCACTGCCGCTGTTTGCCGTTGCATCACCTGACAAGCTTGCCGCCGCACAGAGGATGCCATTGCATCACCGGAGAAGCGTGTTGCAGGGCCGTTGCACAGCTGAGGAAGTGAGCCACTGCTGATTGCCATCGCATCAGCGGGGAAGCATGTCGCAGGGCCGTCGCATCAATGAGAAGGCGCACTGCTGCTGATCACCACCGCAACACCGGAGAAGCATGTCACAGTCACCGAGGGTGTTGTCACATTACAGGGGAAGCATGTCGCAAGGCCTGTCGCAGTTCTTAAAGTCACAGAGTTCGCCTCACGGCCGTCGGGCATGCACGCATCGCCACTACGTTGTCATATCGGAACTGGAGCGCAGGAAGAATTGGCGCTTAGCCTTTTTAGCCTTCTCTGCGACCCTTTCAGTTGTTTTGTGTTACGCATCCCAGGTACTTTGTAAGTAAAGTGTTGCTTCTCATCATCTACAAGTTAACTTTTTCAACAACCTTTCTAAAGACTTTCTACTGAGTTTTGTATGTTGGATTTTTGTCGTTTTGGTCTTGTTTAGTTTAGAGAAAGATATTTTATTTTTCTAAACTGGTGCAGTGTCCATTTGTGGTGTTTTCACTGTGTTACTGTGAATGTTGGTACAAATACTTTACACATTGCCTTTGGGATAAGCCTGTCTGCTAGTGCCAAGCTACCAAAGGGGTGAGCAGGGGTTATATAAAGTTTGTATCTCCCTTACCCTGACTAGAAGCTAGGGTCCCTATTTGGTCAAAGGTACCTACCTCTGCCAACTAGAGACCCCCATTTATAACACTCCAATATACATGGGTAAATGTGTGGGAACACCCACGTTCCACCCATGGATCGTCTACCCAGGGTAGAGTAAAGCAAGGCAGCAACTTGTGCTGTGTTGTATACTCCAGTGTATACATAGTGTGGCTCTGCATGGCATAGTACACCTCACTTAAGGCTTGTGTTGCTCTTGCGTAGCCTTGTGTGATGCAAGGGTAATGCAATCCTTTCATAAATCTGTCCCAAAGTGTTCAACTTTGTGAGTATCCTATTGCAGAATCTGACAGAAGGGGCCTGCTAGGCACACTTTGTCTAACCATTTCTCTGCCTACCCTTAGCCCACAGAACAGTGGTCCCCATTTAATCATTACTGGAATTTTGAGGCCCCCACTGAACCCTTACTGGAATCTGCAGACCCCCACAGAATCATTTTTGGAAGCCGGGGACTCAGGCTTAAGCAGTTTTGTTGATTTGAACTGCTAAAGAATATGCAAAAATACAGATACAACTATTCAGCAAATACACAAATGCTGAAAATTGTATTTAATTCACTGAAAATATTTTAAAAAGTCAAAACTTTAATTTCAATGGGAACATTTAAGCTTTTCTAAATTCAATTGAGCCCACCCATCGTCTCTATTATATTCTGTCTGATGCACTTGCACTGCTGGCAAAAAACAATATGAGGATATCAACTTAATTGTTTGCCTTCTGTTTAAAATTCCATTTACAGAATGACTTTTTAATAGGGGGGGCTGAATTTTTAATCTTGCCGGCGGAATTGGAGGAATTACTAATAAATTCCGCTGCTCTGCTCTGCCGGTTAATGAATCGGCACTATTGTTCACAGCGGGAGGCTGGAGCATTTATGTTGCAAATGCACGAGAATTTATTTGGACAAAGGTCCCAAAGTACGCTTTAGCCTTTATTCAGCATGTTGTATTCACCTATCAGCTGAGCTCCCCCTCCTGATGTTTCTGTGCTTTTACCATTTCAGAGCAGAGTAAGCGAGGGAAGCAGCCCCTGCCCTCCCACAACCTCGGCTGTGCTTGGCTGGTTGGGGGGAGGTGGGGGCTGCCGCGGGATTGAACATCAAGTTTGGTTTGTGGAGTCTGAGACCAGTGCACAAAGAAAATATACTGAGGGTTTTGTTTGAAAAAAATTATTAGGAGCCTCCTTCTCTGGACCAACTCACTAAAAACGGCACATCATTCTCTAGAGAAGGTCCCAAAGTGGTGCTACTTTTGTACACAGCGAGAGCCTCATTTCCTATGTGACAGATTCGGGTCTGCCTTTATGCCAGTAAAGCTGCTTGTTGATTATGTTGCAACTCATTGATTATCGTGGCCAAGCTCTTTTTTAGGATATTGTCATTTTGGGTTGGAATTAATGCGTTTGTTCTTGCAGGATTACTTGAATACAAAAACAATCATACAGAAGCTTTCGGAGCAGGAAATTAAAAGCCCATTGGACAGCTACGCTCAATGACCAATGTGGACCTTCGGCACATCACAGAATCGTGAATGTAGCACGGCGGGGCCCAGGTCACGTGCACCACAGCAGTGCTGGAAAAGAACACACAGGAGACAACACTTGTGCTCTCGGCCGGAGGACCCCGAGCGGTCTTCAGCACATTTATTTTTTTTTGTAACATTTTTATTTTGCAATTAACAAAAAAGGGCAAGAAAACACAATAAGCCGCACCGGGGCGTCACACATGTTCCCACACAGTGGGAAATGAAGCAATTTAAGACGGTGGTAATGTCACAACGCTAAGAGAAAGATCAGGCAATGAGTCCGAGCACCTGTAGAAAAAGAAAAACCATAAATAATGCCCCTTAGGAGCTGAGTCTCGCGAAATCAAATTGTCCCTTCAAGCAGGTCCTCGAGCAATACAAAGATCACAAAAATGCACCATCCGCTGAAATGAGGTACCCCGGTTGCAACACTGAAAAGAAAGGAAAATACAACTCCCCAGCCCCCCCCCCCCGTGACGGCGACACAAACATACCACATTCATTCAGCAGGCACACTAAAGTTGGAAGAGGTGTAAGGATCTCAATGATGCTGGGCAAACCGCTGAAGGTAGGCCAGTAGATAGGAAGGTTACCAAGGGGCCCCACACGTGCTTAAAGTTCTTGTAATTACCGAGGAAGATGTCTGCCATTCTTTCCAGGCTCAGAAGTCTCCAGAGCCTCGCGTGCCAAAGGGAAATCGCCGGTGCCTCCTTCCGTTTCCAAGCCGCCGCCAGCGTAAGCTTGGCTGCTCCCAAGCACAGCCATAGGATTTTCTTATCCGCGCGCGTCTGGTGCTCAAGACCGGGGTCCCGTAGGCCCAGGAGCACAAAGGCCAAAGAGTTCTCAATAGGGTATCGCAGGATATCCTTGATATGGGAAAGAATTTCATCCCAGAACGGCCTGATTATTGGGCAATCCCACCAAATGTGGCGAAAGTCCCCCAGAAGGCCACAACCCCTCCAGCACTTGTCCGAGGTAGCCGGGTAGATACGATGGAGCCGAGTCGGAACCATATACCACTGCGTGAGAGTCTTTAAATGAGCCTCCCGTAAGTGGATCGAGTGATTGAATTGGGTCATATCTCTCCACAGCGCTGACCATTCGGCGTCGGCGATATCCCTCCCCACCATCTCCTCCCACTGCTCCATATAACGTGGCCTAGGTGACAATTCAGATTGAAGCAGCAGCTGATATAGGAAGGAGATGGCTCCCTTCATGGTGGATGTCCTTAGTAGAAAAGCCTCAAATTTCGAAGGAGGCCTCGTGGCTGCCTCCAGCACTCCTGGCGACGTGGCCCAATGTAGCAGTTGGACATGCCTATATCCATCAGTTTGCGGCACCTGGTAGTCCCGCATGCAATTAGCAAAGGTCAAAGGATCAGAGCTGTGAAACAAGTGAAGCAGCGCCCTGCATCCACCCTCCCTCCATGCGTCAAAGGGCCCCTCGGCAAGCGCCGGCGGGAAGGCCGGGTTGAAATGCAATGGTGTGAACGGAGATGGGAAGGTCGTCCATCGCTCATCGCCAGCCAAGGTGTCCCATACCTTCAGCGTAGTGCCCGTGGGGGTACTGATGTAAGCATTCACGGGGCGATCTTTCTTCGGTTTCCAGGCTAAATCCCAGATGGACCGACCCGCCACGCTCCGGTCCATATGCAGCCAGTGTTTTTCAGAGAACTGCTGCGACCATTCCACCATGACCCTCAGTTGGGCAGCCTTGTAATAGAGGCGCAGGTCCGGGAGACCAACCCCACCTTCCGACCGAGGTCGGCGTAGAACCGCGAAGGACAGACGCGCTCGGCCCCCTTGCCAGACAAATTTCAATACCATCGTTTTGAGTTGCCGGAAGTAAGCGCTATCCAGCGGAATAGGCAAGGCCTGGAACAGGTACAAATATTTGGGGAGAAGGACCATTTTAATCGCATGCACCCTACCTAACCAGGACAGGAATTTAGGTTTCCACCTCTCCAATTCCGCCCGGGTCTTCGCCAGGAGGGGCGGGAAGTTGGCCGCGAATAGCTTACCCACCGTCGGAGTCAGGGGGACTCCCAGATAGACAATCGAACCCGAAGCCCAAGCCAACGGCGTCAACGCCCGCACCTGAGCAACCTCAGCCTGCGATAAAGTCAAATTCAAAATGTAAGACTTGCCATAATTTACTTTAAATCCAGCCACACCCTCAAATTTAAGCAAAATGTCCCTAACACAGGGCAGAGAACCAGCCGGATCAGCCACCGAGAGCAGGACGTCGTCCGCGAAGAGAGAGATTTTGTGATGCTCTCCCGTGAACGGTATGCCCTTCACACCTTCGTGTTCTCTCACCGCCATCGCCAGGGGCTCAACGCTGAGCGCGAATAACAAGGGGGAGAGGGGACACCCCTGTCTGGTGCCCCACGAGTGTGCGAAGAAGGCCGACATGTGGCCATTCACTGCCACCCTCGAACGTGGGCTGCAAAAGTTCGCCTGCACCATGGTAATGAATTTATCAGAGAAGCCGAAAGCTCGCAGCGTATTAAACAGAAAGCCCCAATCCACGCGGTCGAAGGCCTTCTCCGCGTCCAGACCCACCAACACAGCCGGAATGCGGAACCTGTCCGCTTTTTCGATGAGGTGAACCACTCTACGGGTATTATCGTGGGTCTGGCGGCCCTTAATAAAGCCAGACTGGTCTGGGTGTATGATCGCCGGCAGCAGATCTTGTAGGCGGCCAGCCAGAATCGCCGAGTACAGCTTTGCGTCAATGTTAAGCAAGGCTATGGGACGAAACGAAGTACATTGCTCCGGGTCCTTCCCAGGTTTCGGCAAAACCGTAATCACCGCCTCCGCCAGGGTCCTCGCGTTCATCCCGGACGTCGCCATATCATTAAAGAGGGCAACCAGAAAGTCACACAACTCAGTAGCGTACGTCTTGTAGAAGACCGCTGTCTAACCATCCGGACCCGGGGCCTTGTGTAATTTCAAATTTTTGATGGCGGAGAGAACCTCTTCTCCCGAGATCGGTGCTTCTAACAGTTCGTTCCATTCCCTAGACACTCGGGGTAACGGCAAACGTTGTAGGAACTCCCGCTGTGACTCCGCATCCAGGGCGTCGCCCGTATACAACTCGGCGTAAAAGCGCCCAAAAATGTCCGCCTTCGCTCCATCCCGATGGTGCAACACTCCTGCGGCATCTCTGATCCCTCCTATGTATTCCCGCTCCCTCCTATCCCGCAATTGTCGCGCTAAGTGTCTACCAACCTTGTTGCCGCAAGAATACGATTGACGCCCCAGTCGCAGAAGCGTAAGCTCGGCCCTATTGGCATAGTGTGCCTTTAATTTGCCCCTCACTGCCGTCAACGGGCGGAGAGGCACTCTCGAGGGGTTGAGTTTGTGAGCTCGTTCGAGCTCGACCACCTCAGCCTCCAATGCCTCACGTTCCTTCCTCCGCAATGTATTAATCTGCGAGTTGAGTCCCAGGCATGCGCCCCTGATCGTAGCCTTAAAGGCGTCCCACGTGGTCGACAGTGAGGTGTCCGATGGGGGATTGAGGTCAAAGAATTCTCGGATAGCGAGGCGCAATGCCTGATTAGATACATTGTCCCTGACCACCGACGCTGGGAAATACCACTTCCGATGCGATGCATCAGGTGGCGACCAACGAAGATTAAGCACCAAGAGACTGTGGTCCGACACCGAGATTGGAAGAATGGCGGCATCCATCACGTCCCCGCGTAGGGACTGACTAAGGAAAATGAAATCTAAACGGGAGTAGGAATGATGCACGTGGGAGAAAAATGTGTAATCCTTCGTGGTAGGGTGGAAAAATCGCCAGCCATCAACTAGTCCCAGCTCCCCCACCCCTTGCTGTGCCGAATCAGAAAACACTTCCGTACCCGCCCTATGTCCCCCTGAGCTATCCAGATCCCTGTCCCACACCAGATTGATATCCCCCAACAGGAATAAGTGACCTTCTGCAAAGTCCCCCACCTTCACCAACAGATCCTGCAAATACTTATTTTGACCAACATTGGGTAAATACACCACCACAAAGGTGCACAATCGACCTTGTATAACCCCTTTGACCATCAACCAACGGCCCTCCTTATCGTGACGGACCTCCACAGGCTGAAAGTGCAGCGCAGCCCGGAAAAGGAGTGCCACCCCCCTGTGTTTCGTAGCAGCGGAAGATCTATAAATAATGGGATAGGCCCTATGGCGGAGCCGCATCTCATCTTTCCGCGCCAGGTGGGTTTCTTGCAACCCAACAATGTCAAGGTGGTGGTCCACTACATACTTCAAAACCTTCTGCCGCTTCTGTGGCGAATTTATGCCCTTAATATTCCATGTCCCTATGCTAATCGGCATAACAAAGACGAACCCAGAAAACTGCTCTCATCACTCCAAGTGTCCCCCTCCCCACAACTAGGCCAACACTCATACAAGAGACGTCCAACACTCGCCAGCCAACCATTGCAGTGATATCTACAACGCCATTGTACACACACACCCGCAGCCACACATCAAACAACCCCCCATTCCAACCGTCACGGGTCCCCCCCCAACACCCCAAACTCCCCAACTCCCACCCCTCCCCCAGTCGAAACACAACCAAAAACAAGAGCAAAAGCAAAAGTGTGAAAGCAAATACAGTACTCATCGTGTCCAGAAGGCCGGAGTCCGTAAGAGGCCTTCCTTCCAGGAAGCAGGCCGGGGGGACTAATACACTATCCCCCATGGCCACAGTCGAGGGTGTCTCCTCCAAGAGTACATTCATACCCCCAGACCAGAAGGCCCGAACCCCTCCGGCGACGATCCATCAATGATAAGGAGGTCACGCCGCTCCGGAGCTTTGCTGCGTATCAGCCAATGTGGCCGAAGCCACCGATGCCACAGCGTTGCCCCGCTCCTGCAGGCTGGTAGTGAGGTCCGGCCGCCGCCGGTCAGGTGAAGCGCTCACCCTATGCCAGGAAGACGAACGGTGACGCCTCCGAGATGGAGAAGTAGCTGTGTCCTGCAAGGGCGGCACATCCTCCAGGCCCAGAAGGTCTTTTGCTGCCTGGAGCGTGCGGATTTGTGCGAGACGATTCTGCCACCGAAAGATGATCCGAAATGGATGCCCCCAGGAATAAGCGATGCCCCGTTCTCTCAGAAAGGCAATCACTGGGCGGAACTCCCTTCTTTTCCGCAGGGTGGAGGCCGCCAGATCCTGGTACAGTTGGGGGCGGTGGTCCCTAAATTGCAATGACGTGAGTGTTCTGGCCTTGCGGAGGATCCGCTCTTTCACCTGGAAGTCATGGACGCACACAAGGATATCGGGGGGGGCCCCCCCCGCGCCTGGGCAGCCCCACTCTATGCACTCTGTCCATTTGGATTTCCAGTGTATCCTCCTCATCCAGTATTTGGAGGAACAGATCCTGGACATAACCACGCAGGTCCCCTGCCTCACCATCCCAGGGCACAGCCCGGATACAAATGTTATTCCTGCGGGAACGGTTTTCCAAATCCTCCGTGTGTGTCTGTAAGTCCAGGTTCTGCTCGGTGAGGCGAATGATATCCTGCTGCAGCAAGTGCACGTCGTTGGCCATACTTAGGTCATGGTCTTCCAGGGTCGCCACCCTCTCGCCTAAACCGTCTACATCTCTCCGCACCTCCCGCAGATCAGAGGCCAATTGCGCCCGGAGCTCGGAGATATCCTCCTTAATGGAGGCAAAGAGTTCAGTCATGAAAGCTTTCGTTGCCGGCGCTTCATCGTCCGACTGCTTCGACGATCCACTAGCTCCAGGGGACGCCGGCTGTTGGGAGGATTTCGAAGTGCCATCCTTCCCCGGGCGCCCTTTGCGCTGCACGTTAGACATGGCGGCAAGCAGCGCTCCACCCAAGCGCCACGCGGCCAAACAAGATGGCGGGTCTTGTCGCTCGGCCTGCGATCTCAAGTGCCAGGCCTCAAACTATAGTCCACAGCACCCCTGATATGACTGATACGACTGATACGACGGTCACAGCATATACAGCAGCTCGTGCCTTAGGCGTCACAGGTGCACGGGGCAAAGCTCAGGCCCGCGGATGAGCAGGAGTCCAATGGCGACCATGTATGAGTGCCGTCGCAATCCCCTAAACTGCTTCCGTCCCACACGTGGCCCGGGCTCCCCGGGATCCGCTGATCTGGCACCGCTCACCACCTCCGGTCTCGGCCAGGGTAATCGCCACCGCCCAGGTTCACCGCCTCCGGCGTTCAGACATCTCAGGCCACCTCTCGTCGACCCCAGCCGGCCGCTGTGGAGCCTTCTCAGCCAAGCCCTGTGGGTCTGCTGCACCTCACAAGCCAGGGGACTCCAAGCCACCTCCGTAGCAAAACCCTCCGCTTCGTCGATTCAACGCGACTCTCCACCTTCCGCCAGCTCCGGGGTCTCCAGGCGGGTTCTCAGGAGCTCCGCCCTCCTCCTACACCGGCCGCCGAGATCAAGAGAGGCCGGGGTCGCGCAGGCCGCGGAGTTCAATCGATCTCGTGGGCGATCTCGGAGTGTCTCCGCCCCACCGACGGCACCAAACCCCTCCTCCACGCCAGGGAGACTTCCACACCACTTTTGAAGCGGGCCGCTCCCTCAGGACCATGCTATTAGATGCTTTTGCCGGATCAGCGCCGGAGCGGCTCGGAAAGGCGTCCTACTCCGCCGCCATCTTGGCCACGCCCCCCATCAGCACATTTATTTATACCCTCAGGACGAGCCCGCCCAAGGTGTGCATGGATGCGTGGGTGAAACGCAACATTGTCGTAGAGAGTCCGGGTGGCTCTCTACATCCCTCCTTTCTTTTGGTTCTAGACCATTAACTTTTATTAGTTCAGGGTGAGGCACACACAAAGTCTCTTAGCCGTTGACTCGGCCCCGGATTCGTCCGGAGACCGTACTTCTGGCTCCGGACACGGGGAGATGTGGCAACCCCAGCCGGGGTTCCTTCAGCCGACTCGTCAGCGGCGTTCTGGCTGGTCAAAGGGGCACCACGGTCACTTCCTTGGCTAGCTTGTCTCTGCGACGCCGGCAAAGCATTCCGCATAGTTGGCGATCCAGGGAAGATGGGTTCGGCAAAGAGTCCTGATATTCAGACACCTCAGGGTTTACTTCCGCCTCCGTTGTCTTCTTGAAACTGGACACGTTCCTGGTGACAGATTGTTGTCCTTTTCTGGTGGTCACCATGGTCCCTTGGACACTGACTACTACCCACACCTCCGGCTTATAAGGCATCCGGAACTTCCATCCGGGGTGTCCGTCTTTGATCACAACCTGGTCTCCCACTCTGAGCTGCGGTTCCTGAGCTCTACGGGCCTCACTTGTCTTCCGGTTCATCGTCTCCCTCCTTGACTGGACGGCAGTATCATCCCGCTCCACGGGCATCCACGTCGGGTCAGCCCGGATACTGTCTTGTGGTGCTCGCCTGAACAGGAGATGAGCCGGAGCTCACTTAGTGGTGCTATGAGGAGTCTGACGGTACGCACCAAGGAACTGGTCCAGGTCCTCTTTGGGATCTTCTCCCGTTGTCCACTGCAATGTGTAGGGCATGGTTGATCGTCCTCATCAACCTTTCTACTTCCCCGTTTGCTTGGGGCACTTGCGGGGTGATCTTCCTGTGTCGCACCGCTAGGTTCTTGAGATAATCCTGGAACTCCTGCATCTGGAAGGGGGGTCCGTTGACGGACTTGACTTCTTCCGGCAGCCCCATAATTGCAAAGGCTCGATCCAGGACTCTCTTCCCTTGTCGGAAGGATGTTGGCGCTATGACTTCGACGATGGGAAACGTCGAGAACGAGTCAACCATTACCAGCATGTGACGACCACCTGGGAAACTCCCAAAGTCTACACTGACATGTGTCCATGGAGTTCTGCACGGTTCTTCCGTGATCACCGGTGCTGGTCCTGGGTCTCTCCCGGGGATCGTGTAGGCATGGCACTACCGCACCATCTCCTCTACCATGGAGTCCATGGCCGGGAAGCAAACCTTGGGGCATATTACCAAGCAATAGCGATAATTATCGCTATTGCTTGGTTAGCGGGAAAAAAATATCGCCGAGCACCGAGGATTTTTACCGCTGAGATACCTTGATATTATCAAGGTTTATCTCAAAAGCGGTAAAAATCCTGTGAAATGCATGAATATCGCTGAAAAATCAGCGATATTCATGCATTATCGTGACAATGCTCTTAGCCATGTTATCCACCTTCCATTGGATAACATGGCTAAGAACTGCTTTTAGCAGGCATTAGCTTTTGGAGATATTCGCGCTTAGCGCAAATAATTTCCAAAAGTTGTTAATAGGAGTTAGAGATGTTAGCGACTGTTTTCAGTCGCTAACATCTTACCACGCCCACTTTGCATGTCATTAGCAATAATTATCGCTAATGACATGCAAAGACATGTAAATGCCCGCTATCGCCTACAAGCTGTCGCTAACTGGTGTTAGCGACAGCTTGGTAATAGGGCGATAAAATTATCGCCGCATTAGCGGGAAAAAGTCCCGCTAATGCGGCGATAATGCCCTTGGTAATATGCCCCTTTGTCCCTCAACCTTGCCTTGGTCTTGGCCATTCCCTGGTGCCCAACATGGGCCAACGCGAGGATCCTCCTCTGTAGGCTTTCATGGACCACGATGAGATGTCCCCTCAGGATAACTCCTCCTTCCACCACACTGAGTTCACTTCGAACTTGCCACAATTGTTGATGGGCATGGTTGACCTTCGGCCGGAGGATGCGGGCGCTGTCTATGAAATGGGCCCAACTATTATTCTCCAAGGCACCCCGAACTCGGGACAGAGTTGTGTCTTCCTGGGTGGCTTAGCCGATTTCTTCAAGCGTCATGGCTTTGGGATCGCCCCTTGCGACACTATGTTAACAAACGCTTCCATGCCGCAGTCATCCACAGACTGGCCAGCTGGTGCCGGAGATTCCGGATGTCGAGACAGGTAGTTGGCAGGGTTGTGTGCCCCAGGGCGGAAGATCACCTTAAAGTTGTACCCCTGTAGAAGCATGGCCCATCGTTCGATCCTCGGTGGTGCTAGTCAGGATGAGCCGGCGAACAGTGGGAGCAGAGGTTTGTAGTCGGTCACGACACTGAATTCTTGGCCGCAAAGATACAAATGAAAGTGCTCGCACACCCACTTGATCGCCAACGCCTCTCTCTCAATTTGGGCGTATCTGGTCTCTGTGTCGGTTAGGGCTTTGCAGGCATAGGTAACAGGCTTCCATACTTCCGGGTCATATTCTTGAAGAAGGACCGCCCACAAGGCCCACAGGGCTAGCGTCAACGACCAGTTCAGTTCTCCGTTGTGGATGGAAGAAGGCCATCACAGTCTTGTCGAGCAAGCCCGCCTTGATGTCCAGGAAGGCCTTGTTGGCCACAAGTGTCCATTCCCACTTGTGGTCTTGACGCGTGAGCGCGCTCAGTGGCTCGGACATACCTGCCAGATTGGGAATAAACCATCCACAGTATGTGGTCATGCCAAGGAAGCTTCTCACCTCGGTGGGGTTGCGAGGGGTGCTGGCTGCTCGGATGGCTTCGGCCTTCTTCGGATCCATCAGGAGTCCCTCACGGGTGAACGTATAGCCAAAGAAGTCAATGCTCTCCTGATAGAACGAGCACTTGGATTTATATAGAGTTAGCCAGCAGTCTACTAGCCGTTTCAGCGTGGCCCTGAGGAGTTAGTGATGCCCTTTGAGCATGGCAGAGTACACAAGGATATCATCGCTGAGGTTGATCACCCCCTGAAGCCCCAACAGTGCTTCCCGGATGGCATTTTGGAAGACTTCGGCCGCATAGGACACTCCGAAACTGAGCGTCCTGTACCTTGGCAAGCCCACATGCGCCGAAAAAGTGGTAATGTACTGGCTTTCTGGCTCCAGTTTAAGCTGGTGGTAGCCGGCGTTGAGGTCTAGTTTGGAGAACCACTTTGCTCCATTGAGGTCAGCTATGATGTCGCCCAGCGTGGGGGTGATGTAGCGTTCTCTTTTCACCGCCATATTCGGTAGTCTCATATCGACACAGAGCCGAATGGCTCCTGGTTGCTTGACTTTGGGTGCCATGACCAGCGGGGACACCCATGGCGTAGGCCCTGACACCTTCTCGATGACCCCTAACTCTTTGAGCTTCCTTAGCCCCTCCTCCACTTGTGGACGTAAGTTGAAGGGCACCAGATGGTGCCGGAGGGCCACTGGTCGCACGGAAGGGTCGATGTGGAGCTTGAAACTCTTGCCTTTTAGTTTCCCTAGGCCTTCGAAGAGCGCTGGAAAATCCTCCAACATCGCCTCCGCATGGGACTCGTGAACTTGATTGGCAAAGAAGACAAGCCCGAGGTCTTCGGCTGTGTGACAGCTGAGCAAAGTCCCCTTCGACCCCCCGTGACGTGGAATTTTGCTTGGTGGAGTAGCTTCCACTCACGATCGTGGTCTGAACGACGCCCCGGAGAGGGAGCGGGTCTGTCCCTAGATATGTGTAAATCCTTGCAGTGGATGGTGCGAGGGGAGGTTGCGATGTTAGGCGATCATATTGGTCGGAGTCCATCACATTGACGGAGGCCCCAGTGTCGATGAGAGCTTGTACGTCAGTGCCTTCGATGGAGACGGAGCACATGGGAGGTGGCCTTCGACAGGTTCCCGTCCGGCTGACGTATGACACCACGAACACTTTGTTGTCGTCCTCATCCTCATACATGGGGCGTCACTCCTGGGGCTGGTCATCTGGTATCGCTGGTGGATCATCCAGGGAGATTTGTCGAATGCGCTGCAACACACTTCTGGGCCTTGACATTGCAGATCGGAGCTTCCCTCCTTGGCATACTTTGGCGTAATGGTTTAGCCTTCCATAGCAGGAGCATGCCTTTCCCTTTGCCCCACAGACGGCCGTTGCGGGGTGATATTCCCTGCAGTAACCACATAGTCCACCTGGTGGCAGTCTAGGTGCCTGGCGAGGTGTCGGGGGTCTTCTCTGGATGGCGACTACCTTTTCCTCCTTGATCGGCGTGTGCCTGGGCATCGGTGATGTGGCGACTGGGGTGTGCAAAGCGGCTACCATCTCGACAGTTTGTGGGAGCAGGCCAGGATTAGAATCTCATCCAGCGAGATTCCTGGTTGCTGGAGGATGAGCTTTCGCAGGAGTTTTGCACGGCATCCTAGGATGATCTGGTCTTGGATCTCTTCCCTCGGGTCCATGAAGGGGCACGTGCTGGCCAGCTGACGCAGTCGCGCATAGAACATGTCCACGGATTCAGTCTCAGTTTGCCATGCCCTATTGAACTTGAACTTCTCAAAGTCATGATTGAGTTGTGGGTTGAAGTGCTTGTTGAGCGCGGCGACTGCCGATTCGAAGTCATCATCATTTCCGGTATTGGGAAGCGTCTCAAACAAATCGTATATCTCTGCCCCGCCATAGTAGATGAGGAGTTCCTTGACAGTCCCATCGGTTTCTCGGGTCCCCTTGAAGTAGTGGTTGAGCCGCCTGACCCAGGCCTTCCATCTTGGCGCCTCCGTTGCAAGGTCCGCGGCCTCACTGAAGGGGGTAGTGGTGTGACCGCCGTATGGGTGGGCACTGGTAGCGGGGGATTGGCAGCGACCACTGGATTGCGCCCCCCATCTTGCTGGGCAGCAGTCCCTGCCGCTGGCGTGGTGTTTCTCATTGCAGCTGGGCACGAGTGTGCGGGCGCAGGAGCGTGGCTTGTGTGCTTACATGCAGTTCAGCTGTGCGCCTTTCAACGCGTGCCCTTAACACTCTAGCAGTGTGGTGTCCCCTCGCGCCTGCAGGTAACGTGGCATCTCGCTCTGTGCACCTTAATTTGTGCCCCTGGAGTGTGATCAGACTTGACCCCCACAGGGTTGTGGGTCAGTGGATGGTCCAGTCTCTCTGGTTAAAAGTGTGATTCACTTTGTTATTTTCACTTTCACTTTCCTGTGTCTTCTCCCCTTATTTTTTTTTCGTTGCAGCTGACAATGCTTGTTTTGCAGACCGAATCTCTAGGGCACAGTCAAAGGCCTCTTCCTTGGAGGCGTCACACGGGGCTCTCCCTCGAGGGTTCAGCAAGAAAAGCAGGCATTGGAAAGGGGCAGCCCTAAGCCAGGGCCTCGCTGCCCGGGGGCAGGCTGATAGATCAGAGTCTGGGCCGGCCGGCCCTGCGAGGAGTTGGCATTGCTGATAACCGGCCGCTGGGCCACCGCAGGTGAGGAGATGCAGGCGGGTGGGGTAGGAAGCACTTACCCCCTTCTTCATTGGCACTGCGCCGGAGAGCACCGCCAGCTGAAAACACTCCCTGGTAGCACAGGAGGCGCATGGGCGGGCTCGAGCTGGCATCACCGTAGGCGGCTGGCACACCACAGCAGCAAACTTTACCCAACTAGTAGCGCTGCGGGTGGGCTCCGCAGTCAGTCACCTTCCGGCAGCAGGTACGGCCACAGCGTGAGGGGCAAAGCAGGTGGACACCGCGCCCCCTGAGCAAAGCGGGTGGGCTCCGCAGTCGGCCTCCTCCTCAAGCACCACACGACCGCAGCGTGCGAGGGGCAATGCGGGGGCACCGCGTGTGCCTTGAATAGAGCACTCAAGGGTAGCGGGCATGCGTGGGGTGCGACCGGCCTCGTCGCCAATGTAGCGCGGCAGGGCCCAGGTCACGTTGGCCACAGCAGCACTGGAAAAGAACACACAGGAGGTAACACTTGTGATCTCAGCCGGAGGACCCCGAGCGGTCTTTCAGACCATATATTTATACCCTCGGGACGAGCCTGCATCGAGGGGTACGTGGATGCGCGGGTGAAAAGCAACATTGTCGTAGAGAGGCTGGGTGGCTCTCTACAGTGAAGTAAGCTTCACTTCTGTAACGGGGAGACTTATAATTTTCAGGGAGCCAGATTTACAAAATAATGGATTCAAATGAGACTAAGGGGCTTATTTACAAGCCCCAAAAGTGGGGCAAGGGTCTTGTAAATAAGCCCCAAAGTATCTCCACATCACATGAATAATTCTTATGGTAAGCCTGTTTAATTCCCATTACAAAATGTAAATTCTGTTTCATGTGTGGTTTCGCCTAGGTGACTCCGATCAATCAGTCAATACATGTGCCTTTTTTTTAAAGACTGCCATCGCACCTGATAGCTGTTGAAATAAATATGCGTCCCGGTTTTATGTGTGTTTTTTAATTACACTGTTGTGCATGGTTATGCTGCTACCGGTCCAGTCACCATACTGTGTCTAGCAGTTCAGTACTATGTTGGACTGCCTGCCTCCTTAATGCAGCACAACAGGTTTTAATTAGGGGTGGGCGGAACTCCATAGAATCCCACAGAATATTTATGTCTCTGCAGATTTCCGCGGAGCAAAACTACGACTTCCACGAACCCTAGTTTTAACATTTCCAATTTTATATTTTGTGTCTTTGTTTATATGGACTTTATCTATCTATTGATATTATTCAATACTATCTGATAATATTGTTTAATTTTCGAAGCAGTTGTGAAACCCCTGAGTAGGTGTTGTTAAACCCCCCCCCCCCCCCCCGACCCCCTCCCTCGGGGTCTCCGGATCACAGGTTATGAACCATTGCCACAGAAAATTCTTGATCTTTGTTGTTGATATAACTGTCTGACCACCAGTGTTTATGTTAGAACAGTCGGCCTTAGGGTGGTCTTACCCAAACATTTTGCCTTCTTCCTCCATTTTTGATGTTCTCATTTTTATTGGCCTTAGGATTCTGTGCACTTTACCATTGCTAACCAGTGATAAAGTGTGTGTGATCTCCCCTCTAAACATGGTAAAACAGGCTTACATCCAATTGGCACATTTAATTTACTTGTAGCTCCCTAGTAAAGTTGTACAACATGTACCTCGGCTGGTTAATTAAATGCTACTAGTTGGCCTGCAGCACGTATTGTGCCACCCACTTAAGTAGCTTTATAAAATGTCCGAGTCCTACCACTGCAGCCTGGGTGTGCATTTTTAAACTGCCATTTCAACCTGAATAAATAAACCTTTGCCAGGCCTAAACCTTAACTTTTTAATTCATATAAGTCACCCTTAGGGTGGGACCCAATTAGCCTACAGGACAGGGTGCATTGTGTTAAAAAAGTTGAGCATGTACTTTTAACTTTTACATGTCCTGCTTAATTCTGTTTTATTCACTACAGCAAGACCTGCCTCTACTTTAAAGTGACATTGGGCTACCTTATTACATTTAATAAGTGATAACTTTCAGTTGGGAGCCAATAGAAATTTTGAGTTTGGTGTCTATGGAACTGTCATTTTAAAGCCCTTTTTTATGGTGAAGTTGACTTTTAAGTCATAATTCTGAAATGCCACTTTTAGAAAATCTGTATTTTATTGTCCCAACCATTTGGTGCCTGCGGATTGTTTCCTTAGTCACATGACTAGGTGTAGCTGGAAGTTGGTCATTGTGTATTGGTCCCAGACAGTAAGAAATGGGGGTTATGTGAAGGCAGGATGGGCCATCTCTGACGTGATGAGGGAGAGGAGCTATTACCTACCAAACTAGCACATCACAAAGGATTTGCCTGAGCACTCTCACAAAGGGTTTAACACTGGTCTTTTGTGACCCCAGACTAACTGAGGCAAAGGCAGGGAGGCAAGATGTTTTAAGCATCTCTGCGGTTGGAAGCCTCTGAAAATCCCTCTACTTCAAAGTGGGCTCCAGGTATAAATAATGGACCCTCATACCCAACTCTTCACTGCATTGCTGGACCTGTGGAAGACTCAGAAGGACTGCTGTGCTGCTCTGCAAGAATGTTTGCGACTCTGTTGCCCTGCTGCATGAGTGAAAATGACTGTACCTGCATCTTGAACAAAAAACCACTAGAATGTTTCCAAGGGCTAGTTGGTTGGCCTTCTAATCAGAGCCTCAGGACGGAAAAGGGTCCAACCTCCTTGATCCCAGCACCTGGACTCTGTATGCTGTGAATCCTACTCCATCAACTGGTGCCACCCCAGTCTTAGACACTTGGAAGTGGCCCTGACGGTGCTCTGCCAGCCCAGCTGTAGTCATGTGAGCAGAACAAACACAGCACAACGCATTACCTTTCAGCCGCATTGAAACCACCCATGTGCAACACATGCCTGATGCAGGGCCTCACAATTCAGCCTTCTCAGAACTGCTGCTGAGCACTGCATCCTTGATGGAGGCCTTCGCATCGCAGGCCCCCTGCTAACAGCATCCTTGACGATGACGCTGGACTTTGCTTTGCAGCCCCACAGCTTCCGCTGAATCTCCTCTGCAAGACATATCCTCGACACAAGACTTTGCATCGTAAGCCCCTCGTTGATGGCATCCTCAACAACGATGCAGGACTCTGCATTGAATGATCACAGTTTCCTCAGAACTAACGCTGCGTGACACATCCTCAACATGGGATCCCAAAACGCTCCGCAAGCTAAGATTTAAGGTACTTTGTTCAGCTCGACTATTTCATCCCTGTATCTGGCTCAATCGCAGTTGGCATGAACTTGTGACTTTGTCCCGGCGCAACCAGATAACCACAGTTCACGCTTTGTGTTTCTTGGCACTTTTTTTTACTTAAGACTTTGAAATTAAATATCTCCAGTTCTATTGAGTGGATTTTTGGATTGTGGCTGCTGCTTGAGTAGGGTTTTACACCACTCAACTATTAACTCAATTTCCTACGGACTGTATCAAATGTAGCTAAAAGGGCTGTTATGATCAGCTTGGGTGGAATCCATCCTGGGCATCTCCTAGATTCTTGTTGTGTTCAGTAAACTCCAGTAACTTCATGTAGATCACATGTATATCAATTCAGCAAAGAAATATTCATTTACATTTGGTCTGTAATTGGACATGCTTGTTTGCATTTAAGCCTGGCACTCTTACATGGGGTTTAATGGATGTTCATTTGATTTTGTTTGGTATATTACAGGTAGTAAATATGGCATCAGTTAACATCCCTGTAGCTGCAGGGGCAGTCTTGATTTATTTGTACAAAATGACAGGGTCTGGATTGGCTTGGGATCCAGATTGTATTTGATTAAATAAATTAGTTCCTCAAAGGATTGTTTTGATATAGAAGAGAAGGCTTTTAAGGTGTTTCATTATGTTGTCTGAATGGGTGTGTCTCTTTGAGATTGTGAGTTGGTATTTGGCATCTTTGATTTTAAAAGACTATGGGCCTGATTACGAGTGGGTCGGTGCATTCCGACTCACGTGTAAAACCCTGTTAGAAGGTAGTTAACATTTCCGATAATTATCGGACCATTAAATACCTCAACCTTCGTTAATTTTTGGCAAGTCAAGCCGGCCAAGATTTAACAAGGGAAAAACATGTGGTGTTCACTATCCCATGCAGTTTTTGGTGCAATACACCTCTAATTCTGCATGCTATTCCCCACAAATTTGCTATAGCTGCTATTTAGTGCATCAGATAAATAACGTACCCTGTGGTAAGCATGGGCGGAAAATCCGTTCCGCTCGCGGATTTTGCGGATTTTGGGTAAATTCGCAATCCGCGAGATTCGCGAATTTCCCGCAAAATCCGCAAATCCGCGAGCAGCGGATTTTATGGCTTGCTCGCACTGTTCGCGTGAGTTCGCGGCTTCCCAGTTTAACTTCGCGCCCCGCGAATAAGCGCTAAATTGCAGAAATACGATCTTAGCAAAACTGAAACTACTTACCAGGTTCAAAAGTTCAAGCTAATCATTAGTAGCCATTTCCTGTAGTGCTTCCTGAGGGGCCCCTCCAGAGTTCAGTTGCGTACTTGCAACTATTATGTGACCCTGCTCTGACCCTCAGAATAGTTACACATATGCCACAAAGGTCCTGAATTACAGCTAAGGGAGACAAGCAGGAGCCAGGCTGGAAGTTCAAATCCAGTGACACATTAATCAGCCCCTAATTCATTATTGTCAGTTGGGGCAGGGCAGGTGTTGTAACTAATTTTGCAACAATGAAAGCACTTAGCAAGTGCAAAAGATCACTAATCAGGAAGCACTAAGGAAGCAGGTGCCAGCTAAAAAAATATTCTGTGACACATTAATCAGCCCCAAATTAATTCAGGTCACTTGAGGCAGGGAAGGTGTGCTTTGCTTTGCCACAATAATGTACACTGGACAACCAGAGGGTGCTGTGATGAAACAGAGGGTGGCATGGGTGGGCCAGAGGGTGGCATGAGTAGTCAGAGAGTGGCAGTGGTGACAGAGAGTGGCAGTGATGAAGAAGAGTGTCCCAAACAGGCTGGACACGTAGAAACAACAAGTTCGCAAAACTTGCGACCCGACAGGTAAGTTCGCGTTTGCGAAATTGTACAAAACCCTTGCGAACTGGCAGAAACCCGCGCGAACACAAAAAAAAAATCCGCAAATTCGCGAGAATTCGCGGATTTTGCGGATTGCGAGTTCGCAAATCCGCAAAATTCGCGAACGCGAGATTCGGAAAATTCGCCCATGCTTACCCTGTGGTATTGTTATTTATCAGGTGCAATGAATTGCATTGTAATCAAGGCCTTTGTAGTTTTTATTTTTTTCGACAAAATTAGAGGCAAGAGCATCACAGAGTATTTGTGAGGTAGTTTTGTCACTTCAGCATTCTGCTGGGTTCCTAAATTTTGATTTGATTCTGAAAACCTCTTTTCCAGGGCAAAATGCAAAGGAGATGCCAAAGTAGTATTTTTCTTTTTTCAGCTTTTCTTGTGACTGCCCTGTCAATGTAACTGGTGGATGTATTGATTTTTGCCTCCTTGACCTAATTTTTCCACCACAGCGTTTAAGTGCTCGGCTGGTAAGTCTCAGCAATGTGAACAACTTGGTGGTCCATTGCACACCCTGAGATCAAATATGGCCTGGAAATTGGCGTACCTTCCCAGCAGATATAGTCACCACAATCCGGTATGTCCTACACTCCACTTGAATATTAAGGACGGCTTCAGTACACGGCGTAGCTATGGAAGCAGGAGGAGCACCAGCCCTGTGTTTTCAAAGGGGTACCTTCTCAGTCCCACGGGCTATGTGTCATGGCCTAGGGCAGGCAGAGGAGCAGTCATTCTCTGGAGGGCCCCTTGTGTGCCCTGTAACCAACCAATGGGTCGAGGTTAGTATTCTGCCACAAACATTAGGAGCAAAAAACCTGTTCAACAAGCTGCCCACAGGCCCAAACGATTGTTCACTCTAATAATGGATTCCATCACTGGGTTTTCTACTGGCTGTGCATCGCAACTGCCATTTTGCGTGTTGTGAATCTTGTGGGGCCATGTCCATTTGCACACCCCAGCAGCAAGGCTAGTCACAGTTATGTGACCCAAGTCACTGGCCGAAGGCACAAATGGTTGGAACAAGAAAATGGCAACTTTCTAAAAGTGTTATTTTTTAGAATTGTGACTTAAAATCTGACTTTACAATTAAAGAGGATTTTAATAACAATTAATTTGAGTGTAAACAGCATATCTCTATCTGCTCCCAATTCAAAGTTATCGCTTATTAAATGTAATAAGGTACCCCAGTGCTAGTCAGTGGGAGAGTTAGGCCTTACAACGGTGAAAAACGAAATTAGGAGTTTTTCCCTGCCAGGACTTGTAAACGTATACATCCATTTCCTATTTTTAAATACAATGTACCCTGCCCTATGAGCCTGTAGGGCGTACCTTAGGGGTGACTTACTGGAATTAAAAAGGAATGTATAGACCTGGCAAAAGATTTTTTTAACAGGTCGAAGTGGCAGTTTAAAAATTGCATCACAGGCTACAGTGGCAGGCCTGAAACATGTTTTAAAAGGCTACTTTAGTGGGTGACACAATGAGAGCTGCGGGCCCATTGGTAGCATTTAATTTACAGGCCAGTCATTCAAGTAGTACCATACACTAGGGATGTAAAAGTAAATGAAATGTACCATTCGGGTAGATGCCAATTGTAGCATGTTTTAGTGAGAAAATACAAGCATGTCACCATTGGTTAGCATGGAAAAAGTGCAAGAGTCCTAATCCCAATGAAACAGGTTCAGCAACAGAAGACAACAACCCTGCAAAATGGCATGGTCCAACACAGACCCAGGCCCCTATACTCAATGAGTTCTTTAAATCATTTGCTGAAAGTTTGTGGCTAACTCCATCTATGATGGAGGCCTCCATAACAGCTATTCCCAAACTCAAGAAGGATGGTCAGGTCTGTGTTTCGCATGTACCCATTGCAGTGATTAATATAGTGGCTAATCCCTTCACTGGTATCTTAGCTGCTCGGTAAAACCCCTATATGCCTTACCAGGTGGACCCAGCCCAACCCTGGTTTATCTTAAGTAGGAACAGTGAAGACACCACTAAATGTATACTCCATCTTATTGGCAAAATGCACAAATTCCAAAAAGATACCCTATTACTTACAAGTGACATTCCAAAAACTTTTGATAGGGTCCACTGACCTTATTTATTGCACACCCTGAGATACTTTGGAGACAAGCTTTGTCGCTGGAAACTCTGAGGCTTCAGCTCCCCCAGGGCTACTGTGTGGATAAATGGGGTTTCCTTTAAACCATTCCCCATACAAAGATGAACAAGACAAAGGTGCCCACTCTTTATACTCCTTTGTGTTCTCTTTATGGAACCAATGACCAAATACAATGGAACCAATCGCATTATCATGAGATTTGGGGTGGAGGGGGCCTTCACCATAAGCTTATACACCAATTATTGATAGTGGCACTCACTGAGCCAGTACTTACTTACTGCCTGCTCTAAACAATGCTCTCCAATGCTTCAGAGATGTGTCAGGGTTCAAAATTAACTTGCAGAAATCTCAGATTCTTGGCCTCACCATCTACCCAGTGTACCAACACAACCTGTGGGCCCACTTTGTGATCGACTGGGCAGAAACATCAATCCCACACCTAGGCTTAGAGATCGCTGCAACACCCCTTGCCACAACTGAGAATAACTATTGCAAATTCTCCACCAGGTGAGTAGAGAACTCTCGCTTTGGCAGCGGTACAAGCTTTCTCTACTAGGAAGAACTGCCACCCTAATGATGGAAAACCTTGCCTAAAATACTATTTTTGTTTCAGACCCTCCCTCTACAGTCAACCCCCAATGCCTTAATGGCATTACAAGCTGACCTCAATAAATGTATGTGGATCTGAGAAAAAAAACTCAGGAACAACAAATTGGCCTATAGACCTACTATAGAGGGGAAACTTGGCCTCCCAAACATAATACAGTACTATCAGGCAGCTCAGTTGTGAAATATGGTTGGTTGGGGAAGGACGGGATCTGAAAACCATTGGTGTTTCATGGACCTTTCAGTCACCGGAACACACTTCTAGAAGGCCTCTTTGGCTACCTCGGAAGCATAGGCCATGCGGCCTATACTCATCCTTAATGGGTAGATCTACTCTTGCGGTCTGGGACAGGGTTGCTGTGAAGAAAGGATTGATGATGTTCACTTCACCAATGACGCTCCTCACTAACAACCCTGGGGCAGATTTACACGCCCCTTGCTCCACTTTTGCGTCATTTTTAACATGGTAAAAGTGGCGCAAAGGTGGTGCAAGGGGCTTGTAAATGTGCCCCTCTGATTTTATCCCGGGCCTCCAGTCGACATACATCTCAGCTTGGCATCACTCTGGCAGTACAAAGATTAGCAGCCTCTTTGATAAGAGGGGATCACCTCCTTCAAAAGGCTGAGGACCGATTATGGACTGTAAGAGGCAGATCGTATGCAATACCTACAGATAACGTCCTAATTCTCACATTCATCCATCAAGTCAAATGCAGGACGGCGCCTTATGTCTTTTTAGAAATTGATTTTTCTGAAAGATAAAGAATAAAGCCTAATTACTTAATTATATGCGCTATGATTACAACCCTCTGCAAGTGAGAAAAAATCAGGACAAAAACAGTGGGAAACCAAAATAGGGAGAACACTTACATTTGAAGAACGGGAAGAGAGCTGTTATTGCGCATATCACACAGCTCGAAATGCCTCTGGCAGGCAATCTATGACTAAAATAGTCACATATTGGCATCTTACATAGGCACAACTAGATAAGCAGTATCCAGAAAGACAAAGGAAAAGCTGGGGGGAGGCTGCAGTGGCACTGGGACTATGCTCAATTTACTATGGAACTGTCCCTAACTGAAATATTGGGAAAGAGCTCTGGGTGACATCAAACAAACCCTTTGGTATGCAGATCCTGCTCTTCCCAGCTTGCATCCTACAAGTACGTTTATTTTGCATAATTAATAAAAACCATTGCATACAGCGAATAACAATAGCGTTTTTTGCAATATTGGCCGATAACATACAAGTAAAATAATAAATACACATGAAATGGACTGGTTTCATATGTACATAAAATGTCAAATATATTTTTTGTTGCCTAATTAGGTCCATTAATGTCATTGTACGTCTCGGTTCTTGTTATACTCATTATGGGCCCATCCTCGTATTGTGCAAAGGGATGTTTTTATCCCCATTTCTAGGGAATGTACATGTATTTTTGTTTTTGCACATTGGAGACCCACACCTTTGTACCTTTTACTTGGGGCGAGGGGTGCCTCAATAATAAACCACGCAGAACTTCTTTTTGCCCCTTGTTTTTATTGTAAAATGCATGTGCATTATGCAAGGAGTATTTAAAGTGCATACTGTCCAGATTCAGTCTCTGTTTTTGAAGTGCTTGCTGACCGTGTCCATGCTCTGTCACAACGCCAGTGTGGGCCAGATTACGATCTCGTTAGGAAGGCCTCCAGATGGGTACCGAACGTGTCAATCTGATTCGGACCCTATGTTTCCAACCTAGTCATCACCCGCTCGGAACGACCAAGTATGATTCGAAGATTTTGTTTGCTCCGACAGAATCATTTCCGGAACCCAATCATGTCCGACCGACTCATTAGCAGACGAACCATGCCGCACAATGGTGTCAGATTCCGACCGAGCGAGTATGATGCACAATTCGGTCAGCTGTATCTCCTCGGTGTCAGTGAGATGAAACGGCTGTTGGAATAGGACTTTGGGGGGTCGTAGCAGGCCCCCCTTCCCTGGAGCCCTTCAAATCGGTCATGGAGGAGGTGCGCATGGGTCCCCTCGATCGATGCATGCACAGTGTGGCGGGCAACATGGGGTGCCGCCACAGGGTGGACACTTTTCCCCACCCACCCCTTTTTGCTAAGGGAGCCTGTGTACGCGTCGGTACACTGGCTCCAATAGAGTTCAATGGGAGTCCGAGCAAACCAAGTCCGTCAGCATACGTCTGCATTGTACTCGTTTGTTCGGACTCGCACAGCGCGATTCGGTTGGAAAGCCCTCTGGATCAGAGTCGTACAGAGGGGTTTCCTAGCGAGATCGTTTTAGGGCCCTACGTTTCTTCAAATACTGAGCTTCAAATATTGTTCCCTGGTGTACTAAATGCTTCTTTTTCTGCCTTGTTTTTGACTGTAAAGTGTGTGTGTATTATGCAAGGAATTTTTGTAGTGCGTGCCAACCGTGCCTATTCCCTGTTTTTAAAATGCTTGCTGACAATGTCTATTCTCTAGCCCAATGTCACAGAGTTTCTTAAATACCAGTTTTTAACATTGTATTCCCTGGCAAGCTAAGGGGATAGAGACTCCACTCTTTTAAGTGATAATGGCTTGTCTGCAGGTGTGAATGTGATGTTTTTAAAAATGTTGGCTTTAGTAACGTTTTCCTTTAGGCCATGAATGCCAGGCATATACAAACGAGGGGTACTATTGTCTCTTGTTTGTATCTGCACAACCGTCAGCAGGCATTTGACGGCAGGCCCTTCCAGGATGGGATTAAGTCTTTGGTGTCTATATTCCCAAAGCGGTATAGCATGAACTGATGTTTTAAGGCTGGTGAAAAATGGACTGACATGTACTCATGTCGTCTTAAGCTTTCATAGTTACTTACTGCTGTCTTTTTGCAAAGAAAATCTTATCATTTATATGAGACAGATATCTGGTGGAAGAATTGGTTAATCGACAAAAGGTGGCTTTTTCCATGCTACTGATCCATGCATCTCAGATACCTAGTTTGTCTATTGCCTGTCCTAGATATGCTCCCCAAGAAAGATTGTGTTTGTTCCTCTGCTGCACCACCCCATTTCCTCTGTTAGTGCTGCCTAACACAGAACCAACGAAACCTTCAAGTGGAGAGGGGATGTAGCGTAATAGCCAGAGCTGCCGACCTTGGAGCTGGGGAACCAGGCTCAAGTCTCAGCGTCGACTAAACACCCTGTGATTCTGGGAGGATCACTTAATCTACCTGGGCCCACCAAAAATTAATGTGTCCTTAGAGCTCAAGCGCCAGTGTAGATCATTAAGTACCTGTGCTGAGCACCAGAAACCACTGTCTCAAATTAAACACTGGCTGAGCCTCAATTTCCATCTAACATAGGTTGTTTAAGGAGCATATCTCAAAGCTCTGCAATTTGATGATGGTGTTCATTCTTTGTAGCTTTTGATTTTTTAAGCCAAATTCAAGTCGACCTGAGCTGGAGATGCTGCTTTTGCAGTGGAAAAGACAGATTTATGGGCTTTTGGTTGGAGCTTGTTGAGCATTTCCGTTTACCTGCCATGCATAATTTTCATACCGTATGCCACTGTTGGAATGAATTGGGCTGCCATTATGGTTAGTAGGTGAATGAGTGAAAGGCAACTGAATTTCTTTATTAGTAATTTAAACCCAAATATTAGCGAGTGTGCTTTTGCCTGTATGGCAGCTAGGTGGTGTTTAAAGGACATTTGATGTTCCATATTGATTTCCAAATACTTATATGTGGTTACAACCTGTGTCTTTTGTCCTCAATGAGCCAGGTAAATGTCTTATACTTAGTGCCGACCAGACAGACCACTTTGCTTTTATTTAAATTCAACTCTAAGTCGTGCTGGTTCATGTAGGCTTTTAGTGCGTTCATATTATGTTGCAGACCAATTGGCGTTTGGCTAAAGACGACAATGTTGTCGGCCTACTGCAGGCATATGATTTTCTGTGTTGCCATGGTTGGGGGATGACTTTTCTCTTGTGGAAGATGGCTTTCAAAGTCAGCTAGGTACAAATTAAACAGAATTGGGGCTAAATGCATCCCTGTTTCAGGCTGCTCATAGTATCTATTTTTTCATGACTCTGCTGCCGTCTCCTATTTTGACCTGAGCCCAAGTCTCTTCATACAACAAATTGATTGCTCTTAACAAATAAATTGGGATGCCCCAGTCTGCCAGTTTTGCCCAAAATGGCCACGCTGGACTCGGTCAAAGGCCGAATTGTGGTCAAAGAAACATGTGAACAGTCGGGTTTTGCGCTGTTTCGCTTTTTCAGCTAAGATGGCAAGTGCTGTTAAGTTTGTGATCGTCCCCATGCCTGGGCTGAACTCTATTTGGGTTTTTGGAATCAGGTTTTTTTTGTTGACCCATGACACCTATACTTCTGTTCTACGTTGATGAGTGCAATTAGCCTATAACTGTGATTGCCACTATTGTTTTTACTATTGACTGCAATGGAAAAGTTTTGCAGTTTGGTTTTGCATCGATTTAATTTTGCTTCTAAAATCCATATCTTAATTTATACTTATCTGATTGACTTTGATTTTGGTGTCTAAATTTATATAAAAATGTGCTTTAATTTCAGAAATTGGTGTTGGATTTCTTTTGAGTCATCTCAATTACTTAACGTCCATGTTGGTACTCTGAAATGCTTAACACATATTTCTCTAGTAAAGCCTGACTGGTCTTCTACCAGGACTGAGCTATGGATTTATTATTGTGTATCCAAAGACCATCTTTGGGGTATTGTAAGAGTATTGTGGTGAAGCTTAACCAACATCACTTCATAATGCTCCACCTACCCAATCGACTGATATTCCATCTGAAGTCATTGAGGAGCCAGTAAATCGCCATAATGCTGGATGTGGCAACCCAAGTCATTCTTTCCTTTTGGAGCTCTGATCATACAGCAGTTCAAATTAACTGGCTCCATAAAATCTAGAACATATAAGTGGCGGGGAAGCTGTCCCTCACTGTGGAACACAAATTGGATACTTTCAGAGCGGTCTGGGCCCCTTTAATTTTTTTCCTTTAATCGGAATTCCACAAGACGATTTGCCCCAAATTATTCAAATTATTTTGCACAAACCCGTGACCCACAGGTGGATACAACTAACAACCCTTATTAGAAGCTGCTGCAGCCCATAATCTACGACATAGACGTTCCCTTACCATTGATCTCACACATAGGGAGTGCAGGTATAGACTAATTTGCTATATAAGTGCTATGAGTGACCCGAAATGAGTGGCGAGAGGGAGAAGTAGTTTTATGTTATTGTTTGCTTGGTCTATATTTATCACGCTGGCCCACGGGATGGAGGCAGTAGTATTGGGAGTTCTTTAAAACCTAATAAATAAAAATAATCTATAAATTGTTGAGACCTTCCCACTTGTTTTATACTCCTCTAGGACTTTACTAGCATTCCAATCATCATGTCCCCCTTTCCAGCCCAATCCAATATCAGCAAAGGACATATTACAGGGCAGCCAGTGCACGACTCACCCATGGAAAGCCTTTCTAGCCTAATAGTTTTCTAAGGGATTCACAGAAACTTTAAATGCTATTTTGAGTACAACTGGTAAGAGAAAAAGAGGGAACTAAATAATAGCAGACATTAAAACAGTTAAATATAGGCACCCTGGTGTAAATTCAAGGTGATTAGAATTGGCTTATAATGGCATTAGCTTCTCAATGGTGTCCAATCGTGTTATTTGCTTTCACTTGGTATTTTAATTTGGCCATCAGGTGCCACTGCGGTTTCCAAAGTAGAAGTTCAAAATCAGTAACATATTTGTTGCAACTGTAGCCAAAAGAAACCATTTTCGAATTGGCTGACTCTATTCTCCCCTAGGAAATGCTAAGTGGCACATGTTGTCAATGGGAACTGGGTCCCACATTTACTAAGGCTTTGCACTGTTGAAAACCAACACAATGCTTCCAATTGTATTTATTATTCAGCACAAAGGGTGTTTTGGGCTGAAAAGGCTCCCCTTTTCAGGGCAAAGACTACCTTGTGCTGCCTCGCATCAAGGGGCCATTACTGGGGCGTATTAGTGCAAACATGCATAAGCTTTGACGCATGATCTACTAAGAGAGACAGAACGGGTGGTGCATCAAAAATAATGCCTAGTCGAAGCAGGTGTTAGCAATAGGAAATGTTTAAATGTAATTATGTATATATCAGTTACATGTGTGCTGTAGTGCATAGCACTCATCCAATGTGGGGGAACCTTCTTGATTTATCAAGACAGAAGAATCTATACTGGAGGGAACACTTTAAGTACACACACACCTGTACTATGGTGCAAGGCTCTGCATAGTGCAACGAAGCCTTGCTAGACTGCCAGTGCAGGGGATGACAGCTGCAGCAAGCCACTTTTGGTAGGCATGGCTCTCTCCTGTGTTTCCCACTTGTGCAATGCAGCGCAGCAAATTGCTATGCTGTGTTACGTGAAAAAATGGAAATGTTTGCCCTGGTGTTAAGGGACAGGCGCATGAAAATGTGTTTACTAAAAGTCTGAGGGGGTAGATTTTAGACGCCATTTTCTTAATTACTCTTGGTAGTAGTTTGCAAGTACGTACAACTGGACAGAGGATGTACATCATCTCCGAATACCACAGCTTGGTTGCAAAGGCAGTCAAACAGATAAACATGTGGTTAATGCAAGTGTATAGATGCTAGCTATAAGCAGGTTACATGCGAGAAAATACCTCCGATTCCTTCACCTGCTATTACAGAGGGCCGGGGTTCAAATGCAGGAAGCTGTGATTCACTAGGTTACCTATTGGGTATGAACTGAGTGTATATGCCTTGCGTTACACAGTGCTGTCTTGCCCTGCATGGTGACCCCGATGGCATGCGGCAAAAAGCTCTCAGATTTCCCAACCTCATCAGCCAGTACCTAATCCAGTTCAGGCTGTGCATTCTGGGACTTTTAGTCGTGGTTTCATAATGGGAAAATCGAGACGTCAACTCCCATAATGCAAAGTAAAATACCCGGACTGGCAGAGGTACTCCCTACACATGCGTGCATGCCTCACAGCTCCCTGGTTCAGACGTCCACCACCCATAACCCAGTGCTACGCTGCTTGCCACGCCTGTCATCCCCACCTGCTTACAGCAGAGGGGAGTTTCGATGAAGGGGAAACCCGCTAAGCAGGGCAGAACTGCGATTCCTTGTGCAATCATGGCAAATGTAGAAAGACGGTGAGCTGAAAAGTTCGGGTGACTCCTAATAGTACTTTCCGGTAGCAACTTGCGTATACACAGAAGGACTTTGGAGTATTTGCACGATGCAGATGCACTACAGGGCGCCTAAGGGGCTTGCAGCCCAGATGGGCACTATGTGTACCTAGAAAGAGTTGTAGTTGTAGTTTTCGGACCTCTGGCTGCATTTCTGCCATCCCCTTGCGAGACACGAATTCAATAACTACTGTATTGGTGCAATAATGGCGACACGTTTTTCAACATAACTTAAGAAATCCCTCTTCTCGCTGCATAACGAAGCCCAACATGATATACAAAGTACCAAACAGTGAAAAGGTGAAGCTGGTCAGCTCGCGTTCTCACAAAGAGGCGGGACACACTTTTATTTTCATGAAAAGAGAAACCTGGACCTCTAAACAAAATGAATTTAGATAAAGTAAAAGGGAAATTATAAAGTAAAGTGCCCTTGGAAAACAGGTGTTTTCGAAAATATTGTCGGGTCAAACGTTGGCACAATCCGCGAGACCCTCGAGAATGAAACGCTCAGAACAAATCATTGCAAGTGAATTCAACAACGGGTAATAAATCAGGAAACAACGGGATTTCGTAGTTATTATATTCTAACCAGTTTGTGCATGGCACATTTTATTACTATAAAACTATTACAAAATATTCAAAAATACATTTTAGTAAATTTACAGCAGTTATTCCTCAATATGTTTTATGCAAAACGTATTTTTAATCCCTCTGTACAAACTACAGTCTTCATCCTTAGGAATTCGTCACGATATGTGCGCGCTTTTTAAAAATATTATCTTCTAATAAACTCTCTCTGAAGTTAAAAATAACAGTTACTGTCGGCAAATAACAAGTTTTGTAACAGTCTTAACTTTGCAGGAAGTGGCCAGAACGTTTTGAGAGGAAAATATTAAAACACAAATAAGAAAAAAATATATATATAAGAGATGTAGTTACGTTTTCAAAACTATGTTTTTAAATTAAAATAATATATTCTCATATTTTACACTATTTCAAAAACGAAATGTGATTCGGTAAGTAATGATCTCTCAAAAAAATCTAATTTACAATTCTGTGTATAAAAATATAATTTATGGACCCTCGAGAAATATGTATTTTAATACGTTTCTTTAACCGACAAGATATATGTAGATAAATGCACGGTATTTTTGTTCAGCTGAAAGTTTCAGGACATGAATGACACATAGAAAAATAGACTCTGGGAATTTTTTCCTGGCCTCGCAACCCACTTCCTTTGTGTGTTTCCAAGTGCGGCCAGAAGAAACAAAGCATAACTTGACAATAAATTATCGACACAAAGAATTAAAGGCTCTGGAAGGTCCCATTCATATCATTAAAAACATCAATTAAAATAACAAACAAATAAATATCTAGGGTGTACGGAAAACGTGAAAAATAAACCAAAAAAATAGGCCTAAAACACAACACAAAATGAAATCGTCTGCCGTACTTGTTTACTTGACGTCTGTTTGGAGTGTCCCGCTTTTATTTCTATTATGTTAGCGCTTTGAAGAAATTGGCTTTCAGCTGGGCTCATCTGGCATTCTCGAAGAAATAAATATCCAACAGGCAAGGGAACAACGGAACAAATAAAGACTGCAACAATAAAGGTATAAAACATAACAAAGAAAAACAAACTTCCGGGGTCTTTGTTTCCGTAATGTCTACTTTGGACAGTCCTACTTTTTTATTGTTCTGAAAGTCTTTAAACTGGCTCCCAGGCTGGTTTTCAGCTGGCCTTTGCTGCCATTCCCAAAGGGTGGATAGTGTCCTCCTGTAACACCCATGTCCCTAACCGGTAGAGGATCTCCGAGTACCAGTGCACTCCCTCTGCCTGAGAGGGCGCTGGCGGGGAATGGCTGGAGTAGTCTTGGGGGGAGAAGAAAGACAAGACCCCTAAGCCCACTCTCAGAGGGGCGAAGGCCCAGTGCGCCCAGCTGTGGTCCTCTATGACCGCGTAGCAGGAGGCCAGCACCCTGTCTATGACCACGGTCCCGTGTGCAGTGACGGGAGCGTAGGCCCCCGTGGCCTCCTCCAGGTACACTCGCTCCACCGTGGCTTCCCTTAGCCCCCGGCCTTCCCGGTCCACTGTCAGCACCCGGTACCCCGGCCGCACGCTGCTGGCGAACGTGGAGCGGAAGCTGCCGAACGTGGACCGGAAGTCGCCCCCGCTGTCATTTCCTGGGTGCGCCTGGGCTACAAAGAGGAGGTGAGCGGCGGTCAGACGGAGCCTCTCCCGAGGCCGAGAGGTCTCTATCACGTAGAAGACTTTCCTGACCGTCTCCTCCTTATCCATGAACAAAAGGAAGTCGCTGTAGACCAGCTTGCCCTGGACATCCGCGGCGAGTACCCTGTCCCCCGGCCGCAGGTTCTTCACGGGAATCCTCGCCCCTTGCTCCAAGGTCACCGTGGCAGAGCCTGGAAAGCAGCCTCCCGATTTTGCAGCTACAGAGTTCTCTGTAAAAAAAAGACAAAATAAACGCCTTTTATTAAAATTGTTTCACCTAAAATGTGAGTTAACACCTGTTCATTGTTTATTAACAGAGCGCATCTGCCTTGTTATTTTAACTATAGCCCACACACACCGGCACATGTGGGACTATATATAGATAAAGGAAAGCCAAGGAAAGAGATAACACAGGAAAGAGTCAGAGTGATATAGAACATGGTGACATGCAGAAATGCAGAGAGGAGCGGGTATACAAATAAAAATGTGTAGAGAGATAGGGAACGCTGGAAGAAAAAGAGAGAAAGCGAGAGAGAAATAGAGGTTGCCTCAAAGACAGTAAGATGTAGATGGAGACGACAAATAGAGATAGCACAGGAGATAAGCAGATAAGAGACCCAGTGACAACGTGACATAGGAAGACAGATACACAGGCAAGGGATCACAGTTAGAGAAATAGATATACAGAGGAGTGAAACGCAAAGACAGGGAGAAATTGATAGTGAGAGAAAGAGACAGACACGCTCAGGCGGTGTCATAAGTAGCTCGGACTAGTTGCAAAAGGCATATACTTAGGCAGGAATTCTATGTTATTCGTGCCTTATCGTACATCATTACACTTTACAAATGCATTTAATATTTAAAGTTCCCCATTGGTGTAATACATGTGCGAAAACAATTAGCCGTAGCGATTACATGCACTCTCAGACACGGATGAGCATATAACGCAGAGCTCAGCTGATGGGTGTATCTGTTAGATAAACACACGGAGCGTTAACTCGTTTGCAACAACACTAATGACGTCCCAGGGAAAGACAAGAGGGCGAAATTGGATTTTATTGATTCGCTAACGGCTTTATCGCACCTGCTTAGTAAGTTAAACAGATCAGAGGGAGCTCCTGGGAAATACATGGCAACAAACAAGCTCTGCGCCTTGTGTGCAGAGGGGTCCTGGCGAGCAAACAGCACCCCTGGGCGGCGCTGCCCCCTCGAGTCCGGCCCCGCTAGCGCTTTGTTTGCACATTCTGGGCGCGATGAATACATCAAGTAGTGCAGCAACTCTCCAAACATGCCAGTGAATTGGCAGAGGTGTGAAAATCTGCCGCTCCGAGCAGCCCTTGTGTGGGCGCCCCTAATTAAAACCCAATAAAGGGTTGCCATTGTCGTCACAGGCTCATGCAATAAATGGAGACACTCTTGGAAGAGAGGGGCCACTTCCATTTTCACTCTCCCATTTTCTTTCTCCCCCTAACTCCTGTTTGCTCAGGTGCACAGCCCCAAAGTGCCAATTCACACACATCCCCTCCAAACCCCTGAGCCCCACAATCCCTGTTTGCACAGCAGGGCCGCATTTCCAAGTCACTTCAGACGAGTATTTGAATTTTAAATGCAAGAGCTTGTTTCCAAATACTTGTTGAAGCCCCCATCAGTCTGCCCTCCGGGCCCCCCGTCTCTCATCCCCATCTCGGAGACAATAATTCAGGCCTTTGGGGGGACCCTGTCTTTGCATTCCAGGCTACAGGACTTCACTTTCTGCAAACAGAGATGTGCAGGGAAGACTCTGCTCGCCTCAGAACTGCCCCCTTTTAATCTCCTCATCAGATTCCCCGTCATGACACGAGGTCTGGACAATTCTCATCAGACTGAGGCAGCGGGGTGCCGGCCGAGCCCCCTCCACCCCCTGGAGTACAGTCACACGACCCCGCACGACACCTTAATATTGCCCTCCGTGGCTCGGCCTGTCTAGAATGCTAAACAGGAGATTTAGATCCCGCAGCGAAATAACGCGGAGGCGGATTAAGATGTTCTTTTGGGCGGTGAGACCTCGCGAGATTCATAATTAGTGACAACCTAGGACCGTCTTTACCACTGGGAATACATGTCTGAATCAGGTACATGCACAGATACGGCTTAGCTGAACTTATGAGGTGCCAGGTAGGTGAGTGCATGGATGGATTAATTTACACACTGCTTCACAAATGGTACATATCCCATGTTTAAAATTTAGACAGAGAGAGGCATTGCTGATAGGCCTGCAGGCAGAGCTAGATTGATGAGAATGGCTGGCTAACTGGAAGGTAGACACATATACATTTAAAGTACAAGCAAAATACATTTTTCAATTAAAATGTTATTGTTTACAAAAAAATCAACTATGCATAATATACAAATGTGTAATGTGTTCCTTGGTCCAGCAAAGCCACCTTATAGTTCTGTTGGCATTTACTAGCCTGGCACCAGAAGCAATCAATAGCATTAACTCACTATACTGCAGAGGTACCCATTATGTATCTTTTAACTTTGTACACATCTACACGCACAACACACATAAACACGCATACACAGATGAAAGAGAGGGTGTATAATTTGTAACTGTTTATATTGGTCCGATAATTCCACCAAGAGGTTCTGAGCACAGTATCTATCTATCTATCTATCTATCTATCTATCTATCTATCTATCTATCTATCTATCTATCTATCTATCTATCTATCTATCTATCTATCTATCTATCTATCTATCTATCTATCTATCTATCTATCTAGGGAAATTGGGAGAGGGAGAGAGAGAGCAAATGAAAGAGGGAGCAGTGAGTGTATGTTTGATTAGTATAGATGAACTGAACAAATTAAGCAGCCAAATTAACACTCTAAAGAGGGTTACATGAATGAGCTCTCAAAACCCAAAATAAATAACATAGAAATAAAACCTAAGCCCACTGTTAGCAACCCAAACCCGCAGCAGCACAACATGCAAAATATAGTGACTTTAAGTTGTGTTTCTGTATTTTAGTTAGATGTTTTATAGTGAGCCCTGATGCTGCCTTGTGGCCACCAGAACACTACTTTAGCACCTTAGTGTCCACCATTCATGACACTTGAAAGTTTGTTACTTTGTATAAAAGCACAGTAATGGATGATAGACAGACCTATATGTGGATATAGACAGATAGATAAATGGATAGATAGATAAATTGACGGGTGTATTTTTTTTGAGGATGCCAATATATTGTTGACAGCAGAGATTTGGCCTCTGAAAACCTAGGAGCGTCCATTAGAAGCTGGCCTTACTGGTTTTTGTCAGATGGCATTTTATTTGGAATTTGGTTACGCCAATATACAAGGAATTTACATAGTCCAATTGTGAACCAAGTAATGCTAAGACTGATAACTTCCTTACTTTCAAAGGCGAAAAGGGATTTTTTTTAGATAATTTCTGTCAGATGTTCAACTGGAGACTACCCAGTGGACCTGAGATAAAAGACCGAGTGAAGGGGGAAATTGAAATCCAGGTTCCTTAGTCATTTAGCTACTGAGAAAAAAGACCACTTTCTGTTGTCCTGCAATCACCTGTTACTTTGTGTTTGCACAGCACACTTCTGCCGTTGTCATGACCTAACCGGCTGCATGTTTTCTGGAAGGTGACTTTCTGCTTATGTGTGTAGCTTCCAGCAGACCATAGTCAGATGAACATATCCCCTATGCATTCCGGTGTTTCTCCTTGTCCCTATATTTCTGTGCCACTACGAGTCTGTGTCTTGAAGGGCAGGGGCGAATGCCTTTTATTCCACTGGACACTTCTCCAGTGGGCTGAACCCCTTGGACGCTGGTTATTAAAGTGCAGAGCTGCTATTGATGCCTCTGTCATAGTACCCAGCACCTGGGGTTGATTGCATCAGGCAAGAGAAGGATTCAAGCGAGAGAGAAGGAGAGGATCGCAGTGGGAGGAAAGAGAGAAAGTGATCAGAGAGGATAGAAGGAGAGACTGAGAATGGATAGAAAGAAAGAATTTGAGCGAGAAGACAAAATGAGCTGGGCAGGTTTCAGCATTTATGCCAAGGCTGCTTTTGGTTCTCCAGTCCCACCCTGTCCAAGGGTCACTGGCACCCTAGCATCTTCCATATTTCCTGATGTCCATCTCTCCCTGTGCCCATTGCTTGATTTGTAAAACAATATGTACAGGACCCCAGAGTTTTCCTTATTGACCTTCTGTTGGTGCTGCCGCATGCTAGCGTTGCAGAATACCAAACCTACTTAGCCGTGAGTCCTCCTCATACCTCCCTTTTCAAAACCCTTGGCTTTCTATCTTTTTATCTCACTTTTGTGATTTGTTTTTGTTTTTTTATCTCTGCTGTCCCTGTTGGTTGTTTCTTTTTAGCATATCTCTCCCTTCTTCTTTATTTTGTTTGTGCCTTTCTCTATGTTGCTCTAGGCCAGTCTGATGATGAAAAGTAGGTTATGGTCCTCAAACATAGTTGCTAGTGCCCACCACATGCACAACTGTCTGTGACTCGTAGTGTTTCTGACTTTAGAACATCTTTTAATATGTGTGTCTAGCAGTGACCATGTATCTCAGTGCCTATATCTCCCACTGTTAGTGTCTCAACTGTCTCTCGCTCCCCAGAGTCTTTCACTGTCTCTGGGTGTCTTCCTCAGTTCATGTCTCCATGTGTCTCTTGTATCTCCTTGTCTCTGAATCTACAAAATGTCTGTGTCTTCCAGTGTCTGTTGGCTATCATATCTCTTAGAGTAAGTGTCTCCCAGAATTAATGTCTCCCAGTGTCTTATGTGTACCAGTGCCAATGTATTTCCTATTTGTTTAACTCCGCACTGTCTTCTTGTGTCTAAAACTCAACAGCGTCTTTACAGTGTCCTCACAGGTCTCCCCTCTCTCTTCATGAGGGCCCCCGTATTTTCACGGGTCTCTGATGTCATTCCACACCACATCACACCACACCACACCACAAACCACCCCACCCCACACTACCCATACCATACCATACTAAGTCAAGCCATGCCCTGCCATACCATACTAGATGTATATGTGATATGTGTACAGTGCAAACCTACCTGAAAGGCAGCATAGTGTTTTATTGTAAATTACAACAAAAACATTTACGAAACCATAGTGCACCATACCATACTATACATCCCATCACATTTAAAGGTATGTTTTTATCATACTATGCCACAACATACCATACCATAAACTAAAATATAGGACTGGACTGGCCACCCTTTAACTTTGTTTTTTCCACAGTAGGCTGCTAGCTAGGAGGCTGAGTTTAGAGGAGGATGTGCTGTGGTAGCCCATCCATGCCCCTGTGGGTACATTCTAGTCGTAATCTCCTTCCGTGTGGGGCTTGTTTGAACATTTTGTCTGAACTTATTTTGGTTTCCATTCCCGCCCTGCTACCATACTGTACAATACCATCATACTATACCATACCATACCATACCATTCCCTACCCCATACCAGTGCATACCATACCATACCATACCATACCATACCAAGTCAAGCCATGGCCTGCCATAGCATAACTTGCCATGGCATACCATACAATTCCATACCATGCAATGCTATACCATACCTACCAAACCGTTCCGTGCCACATACCATAGCATACCATACCAAGTCATACCCTGCCATAGCATGACATACCATACCGTACCACATACCATACCATTGCATGCCATACCATACCAAGTTAAGCCATGCCCTGCCGTAGCATACCATATCATGCCATGCCATACCATACCTACCAAACCGTTCCGTACTACATACCTTACCATACCATAGCATACCATACCATGCCGTACCATACCATGATTGTCTTGCTATATTTGTGTATGTATAAGGTACTTGTATGAATCAAAGCTAGACGAACTTTAGCAGTGTTGGATTATGTACTACAACACAGCACACAATGTCATGTAAAGCTATGCCTCGTCTCATTATACCATAACATACCTACCATACCACTGCATAACGTCACAGAGCACACCACACATTGCACCACACAATACCACTTGTGCAAATACAACACTAGAAACTCATCACCTATGCAGATAAAGAGTTGTGTTGCATGTTTGAAGTTTTCCACACGTGTTTTTTCTCAAACACTCAAATTAAGCAAGCATTTAACAAAAATGCACTTTTTCAGTAACCCCGGACTTAACTACATTTTTCGGAAGTCGCACGTGGAGCTCAGACTTGAACAGGGCGCGTGCGCCGGCCGCCACTTCCAGGCCCAAGAGCCGTGACAGCGAGCAGACACTCGACAGACAAACAAGGATGTCTGTCCAGACGGCAGAGATGAAAGGCCGCTCATATTTTGACGGCCATTTACATGTTTTTATATGCAATTTAGACAAAAAAAAAACGCGCAGGCCCGGCCGGGTCCTGATGGAAATTAATGAAACCGGGCCCATAAATGAATCAGCCACTCGTCTTGAGCAGTTCGGACGTTTGAGGGACTGAAACAATGCGCTCGCCTCGGCCGCAGTGGAAATTAGTTTTCGCCAGACCGCGGTAATTGTGGTGGCAGGGCAGGGCTTCCCCTTGTAAAGTCAAACTACACATCTCGGCTAATCAGAGCCCTGACGGAGCGAGGCATCGCGCGGGGGCAGCCGCCCCCTGACTCATTTACTAGCGAGGCAGGCCAATAAAGCTTGCGGTCAGCTTCCAAATTAAAAAATGAAATAAATATACGTTTGACAATATTGCTCGCCTTCCGCAGGTCCGAAGTGATGCAAACCATGAGCCGTCGGCCTCTCAGCGGATGGGACCTGCCTCTTCCTCCCAGGATAGGGACGAGGCCCATTCATCCTGCATGTTGAGCAGCCCACCCCATGCCCCCGCCGGGACAAACTAATTTTGCAGATATAATTTAACAGACCCAGCGATATTTTAATTAACTGTTATATGAGTGTTAAGTTATCATCAAAAGGAAGTGGTCCAAATTGAAAACATGTTCCTTTTACGGTCAGCTCCGCGTCTTTTATAAGAGGCCTGTGATATCTCAGGGAGGTGATGTTTGATCCTTTACTACTGTAGAATTTCTCTGCCTTGCATCTGTGGGCCTGCCTTTGTAGAGCATATTGGCAAGTGTAATGAGACACACACACTTTACTTGCTTTTCTGCTTCTATTGCACACTGCTGTTTTTTTCAAAACCCATATATCACGGGGGTGATCTTATACAGTCAATGATTTCCCAACATTTACATAAATGCAATAATATCCATATTATGGATTATTTTATCAAATGAAAACGCTTAGTCTTACAATGAGCTCCTTCTGACCTATTTAGTCTCTAAGTATGGCAATCATTTTGGACACCGAAAGTGTCAATAGACACTGTTCGGCTTCATCACTGCCTCTTTTAATTAGGATTATCTTCAGAAAAGGTAGACACAATTTGAACATTCTGGTAGCAGTCACCGTCATTTGTTAGCTGAACATGGCAGAGAGCAGCTCCGAAACCCATTACTTATAAACACAGTTGACCTTCTTAAATACAGTTTAATGTATAGCAAACTAGTTAAATAGTATAAAGCAGTATCATACTGAATAATCGTTTCATTGTTTATTTAAAAAAATCACCTTTTCAATGAGAAGCGCAGGCCCGGCTGACTAAGTGGGCCCATTTTAAATTGACACTTGGGGTCCCCTGCCTGCAACATGTCAGCCCATATTGTAACTGAGGATGTCCATGGTTTAATATACCACTAAAATAAAGACAACAAAAAGCATGAAAATAACCCCTCAGCTACTATAACACTGTGGGGACCTTGGGTGGGAGACAGTGCATTTGCTGACCAGTGCCAGGCTGTCTGCAGCTGAAGCTACACATTTTAAAAACTCTCCATCCCAGAATATGCCCCCCTAGAAACTGGTGAACAATTTATTTGAAAGGGTCCAACGCCTCAAAACCCAGCCATGTGTAACAGTACAAAAATAAAGATCTGATATAAAAAGTGTGTAATGTGTAACACCAGAATAAATATGTACATAACTAATAAATGAAACCTAAGTTTACTGTTACCAATCAATACCCACAGCAGCACAACCTGCTACCCTAAGGCATTGCTCTGAATGAGTTAACGTTGGATTTCTGTATTATTTAATTTTGATGTCATATAGGGAGCTATGACACTACCTTGTGCCCACTTCAGAGCATTAACTTGGCACCTTAGAATCTAACATTCCTGACGTTTGAGACTTTAATAGTACTTTCTATAACACACATATTTCACTATTTTGACACTTCGTCAGTTATAATTGTTTTGTCAGCACCTAACTCATCCTGAGCCCTTTTCTATTCAATGAATTGCTTTGTTTTCTTAAGTGAATGATGGCCACTGAGTAGAGTTAAGTAGCACATAGTTTGGATTTATGCACAACTGTCTAATGTCAAAAAGATAAGACTAGTGATTGCATCAACCATTTAGTATTCTTTATATTTGTGTTGTATTTTGTATATCAATCCACCTCATTGCAAACTTCCCGGTAATTAGGTTGAAAGGGAGACATGCATGTCCCATAATTGAGGTATCAGTCATATTTTCTCTCTGCACCATCATAAGCATTTCTATTGCTCAACCAGGGGTGTGCTGTCAATACTGTATCCCTTCTGTTAGTTTCTGGAAGTAACTCTGCTGACTCCAAATGTCTTTTGCTGCTGAGAGAGGTTTGCGGTAGTAAGTGTCAGAAACAATATTTCTGCTATGACTTTGAAAAAAGTGTAATACTTGCTGGTATGTGACTATTGGTAATCCTTATATTGGATCAGTACTCTTCAATGTATTTAACATAATGATTGTTTTATGGATCATATGGGGTTTTTCCATTGTTCTTCCACTGTGTTCATGCAAGCTTTAAATGTATGTTCAAGAAGAATTAATATGGGGTTGTTTATGCTCCACTGAGTACTGTCCATGGCACTATGTATCGTTAGTAAAATAATGTATATCTCTGTAACATACAATTGAGGATTCTTTCAACAATTACTTTGTAATCAACAGTTTGATCATGTACTGGTCCTGAAAAATATGTTAGTTTAAGGGCCATCTACTGCTGTGAATGTCAATGTGCATGGAAAGTGTACATATATAGATTTACTCATCCTTCACTATGTATTGCACATTACGGTATTAATGCATAATGTAAACATTTATTTTCTACAGGTTTAATAGGCATATGCACGTCACAGTGCAGGGATATTGATGGGATCTATAGTCATCATTTTGGTGTGACATATATACACAGAAAACAAAATCAGATGTTATTGTTTTTTGCTAAAAACGTCATTTATCATTATATATAGATAGTAACCAAACATGAATCGGTAATGCCTTTGTTGAGTATTGTACATGTTCACATACTCCAGGTATTTAATGAAACTGAGTTTCTTCTGTCCATGCCAAAATTCTAGATACATCTTGACATGAATTATGTGGGGCAATTCACAAAAGCCTTTATATGTAAAGGAAGTCGTTTTACAGGAGTACTCTTTTAAGTGCTAGTACATGTTTTAGTGGATCAGCCCAAAATGTCCAGTGCCCTGCTAGTCAAAGTAAAAAGTAAGCACAATCCTTTCTATTTTAACTCTTTTTATGGATATTCACTGACTTTTCACATTTTATATGTTTTGGGGCAAGCGCTTGTAAAAGTATGCAAAGTTTTACTGCAGGCGCAGTAGTTTATGTACTCGCAAATGCTTTTGTGAATTGGCCTGAAAACGACCAAATTCCTATTAGTAAAAGTGCAAAAACGCTCAATCCTTTCTATTTTTACTAATTTTTTATGAATATTCCCTGAGTTTTCTCATTGTATATGTATTAGGGCCAAGTCACAAGGGCTTGTAAGAGTATGTAATGGAGTCCTACAGGAATACTAGTTTAGGTACTGTTAGATGCCTTTGTGAATCAGCCCAATGTGTATGTCATGTTTGATGCAAACATTTTTGAAGTGGCTCATGAAAGGGTTTCTGATTGAAGCTCATAGTTAATCATATCTGACTTTGGAAAACTTGCTTTAAAGTATGAAATCCTTGACCAATGTTTGGCAAAAGTTACATGTGTTGTCATGGCAGCATTCTGATCCCTATGCCTATTTGGATAATTTTAGTCTAAGACTACCAAAGTTATGGGTCAAAACTGGATTTCATATTTCCTTTGGAAAGTGAAATGTAAACTTGTTGATAACGGTGCAATGTGTCCATATTCAGATAGATTAGCTTTCTCTCCTATATCCTCTAAACATGTATATGTACAGATGTTCCATTTCTTCTTTTTTTTTCTTTTTTTGACCCCTTGCTCCTAAGTTCTCCGCCCAAGAGCTACACATAGAATGTGTTTTTTAAATGCGCAACCAACGTAATTAAATTCTCCTATATTATACACATAAAATATATGTATTTCCAAAAGTAAGTATGGTTTACAATGGTAGATTTAATACCCTACAAATGTGTAAGGCAAGGAAACTGCATTTTAGCCTTGACATTACTTTATCATAACTTGTGCTCTGTACAGATTCGACATTTGTTTTCTATCTGTATCCGTCCCTCCGCCCGTTCATCCATCCATCCATCCATCCATCCATCCATCCATCCATCCATCCATCCATCCATCCATCCATCCATCCATCCATCCATCCATCCATCCATCCATCCATCCATCGCACCACACACAGATGCACTCACACATATTATGTAAAGTTGTGCAAACTAAAACTTATGAATCTAATATGCAACTCATGCCTCCCACATGCCACCACTTACAACACCTTAAATTAACACAGGGTATGGCTGTCTCACATATACTTAGTAGGACACAGGACATAAACAACAATGCAAGGCCTTTGGTTACGTGCAGTGTTGGTTTGAGGGCAGGGCTAGTCCTCCAGCCGAACTGTGTGCCAAATCCTCATGTTGACAAAACCCCCTGCAGAAGATCTTTGGCCATGCTCAAGATCCAGCTGCAAGTCCACAGAGCTCACTGTCCTGGCCAAGAGTTGTGATTTGAGTAGTGTTAGAAATTGGATTTTTGGCAGGCTAGGGCATGTGCCAAAGCCAGGCAGAAACCATCACTCTAGTCCGGATGAGGGAGTTACACTCCTAAAATCACCACTGCTCACCCCCTTGGTAGCTTGGCACAAGCAGTAAGGCTTATCTTAGAGGCAGTGTGCAAAGCATCTGCACATAACCAACAGCAAGACAGTGTAAGCACTACAAAAGGACACCACACCAGTTTAGAAAAATAGCCAATAGTTTTATATACAAGACCAAAAACGATAAAAATCTACAATTATCAAAATATGCTTGAAAAAACACAGTTCCTTAATGCCAATAGCTCTGTCCGGGGCTATCACGGTGATGTGAGCAAACAAATCCAAACAGTTCTGGCTGACCACGGCATCGCGGGCCAGCTACGGTGTCGGAAAGACCCGCAAACAGTACCTTTCAGAAATGCAGGGCGTTGATGACCTCTTGTTGAGCTTCCGAAAACACGGCGTCCGCAGGTGTCGGTTCCGGAGGTCGGTGCAGGAGTCGTCTGGGCCCTCGAAGTCACACGCGTTGCAGGTCGATCTCCTCTCTGATGGAGTCAGGAGCGCTGGCATCGGCGGCATTGTGTGCTGCGGTGCAAAATGCAGCGGTGCGGCTGGTAGTGCCCTCAGGTCGCGGTGCCAGCAGTGGCTCGGTGGCAGCGCCAGATGGCGTTATCGGTGAGACCAGGGTTGCGGTGCGAGATGAAGGCGGTGCTCGTCACGCTGCTGGCAGGTCTTGGTGCAAGCAGTGACGTCGTCGTTGCTGAAGCGCTGTTGTCGGCTGATGAACTGGAGTCGATGGTGCCGGCGTTGGTAGGCTGGATGAGGGCGGTGCGCCGTGTAACTTTACGAGCGGGGCTCTCGAACCACGGTGCAAACAGCAGCGTTGATTTTGGCATGGAGCAGCGTCGATGGGTATACCAAGGCATCATCGTGAAGCAAGGCGGTGCAGAGTGTGGTGCCCACAGATCGCGGTGTGAGCAGCGGCTCGATGGCGGCATCAGCAAGCATCTTGGTGCAACCAGGGCTGCATTGCGGCGGTGCCCTCTACGGTACCTTCAGGACACTGAGTCGGCAGCGGTGTCATAGACGTCATTGGGTTGCTTTTCTTTGTTGTAGTATAAAACACACAGTCCCCAGTACTGAGGGCAGAAGATCTTGAAGTCTTTGGTGTTCCTGAGACTTCTTGAACAGGGGGCAAACTCTACCTCAAGCCCTTGGAGAAACTCACAAAGTAGATTGCAGAAAGTTCAGTCCAGTCCTTTAACTGCCTAAGACAGAAGCAGCCACTGCAGGCCAACACAGCAAATCACACAGCAAAGTGGTAGTCCTCACAGCTTCTCCAGCTCCTCTTCTTGGCAGTCTTCTTGATCCAAAAGAGTTCTAAAGTTCAGGGGTCTGGGCCCCAGTATTTGTATCTAAAATACCTTTGATCCTCTAGACAGACGGTGTCTGTGCCCAGCCAGAACCAGTTCTGCCTTCTCTGATGGTATTTCCTGGCAGGAGGTGAAGACGGCATTGTCAGAGGCAGACCAGGCCCCCAGTTATGTGTATAAGATGTTATAAACAAACTTCCTATTCTGTCCTATGGGGAACAGATAGCCTTGCAATAGTGAAAAATTAAATTGGCTGTAATTCACTATCAGAATGTGCTACACACACACCAAGGCATGTCCTACCTTTCACATGCACTGCACCCTGCCCACATGGGTATCATGGCCATATCTTCGGGATGCCGGACATGTAAGAAAAGGGAAGGTTAGGGACTGGCAAGTGTGTGCACTGGCCAAGTCCCCATGGCAGTTACCAACCGCGTGCAGACTCTGCAATGGCAGGTCTGAGTTACCTTTTTAGGCCGACTCACGTGGATGGCACAATCAGTGCTGCAGGCCCACTAGTAGCATTTGATTCACAGGCCCTGGCACACTCAGTGCACTTTACTAGGGACTAAGAAGTAAATCAAATACCCAATAATGGAAACACCAATCCATAACACAATTTACACAGAGAGCATATGCACTTTAGCACTGATTAGCAGTGGTAAAGTGCCCAGAGTCCTAAAACCAACACAAACAAGTCAGGAAAAAATAGGAGGAAGAAGCTAAATTTTTTTGGATAACTCTGCAAAAAGGGCAATTTCCAACAAGTTGCATACTATAACTAGGTAATTTAGAGTTTTGTTTAGGATTTACATTGTAATGTCACTGTAATTTTAACTGGAATTTCGGAGGATTATAGAAATACATTTTTATATCATCCAAGTAAAGGTAACTATAACTTATATTTTTCAAATATTTTAATGTTTTTATTTATTTTATATGATATACTGCACCAAGCCCAATCTCACTCAAACGAGCCATGTACACTTGGCTTTGGGCACAGGGCTTGGCCAATGGACAAGCCCTGTGCTCATCTCCCATTCCAAAAACAAACAGTGCTTTGCCTTTGGCCTTTCACAGAAGGCGAAGGGCGCACAAGTGAGGACTAGTCAAGTCAAGTCAAGTCAAAGAAATTTATATAGCGCACTACATACCCAGAGGGTCTCAAGGCGCTTAGGGAGGGGAGGAGGATTACTTGTCAAATATCCACGTTTTAAGTTGCTTTCTGAATGCTAGGTGGTTCTGGGTAAGGCGAAGGTAAGTGGGGAGTGAGTTCCATGTTTTAGCAGCCAGGTATGAGAAGGATCTTCCTCCCATGGTGGTCTTGTTGATGCGAGGTACAGTGGCGAGGGCTTGGTTGGAAGAACGTAGTTGGCGGGAGGGGGAGTAGAAGGACAGGCGTGAGTTGAGGCATTCTGGTCCGATGTCGTAGAGTGATTTGTGTGCGTGGGTTAGCAGTCGGAAAGTGATCCTCTTATTGACGGGTAGCCAGTGGAGGTCTTTCAGGTGACCAGAAATGTGTTCGTTGCGTGGGATGTCTAATATGATCCTGGCTGAGGCGTTTTGGATTCGTTGGAGTTTCTTCTGGAGTTTAGCGGTAGTACCTGCGTAGAGGGTGTTTCCGTAGTCCAGTCGGCTCGTGACCAGAGCATGGGTGACTGTTTTTCTGGTTTCGGTAGGGATCCAGCGAAATGTTTTTTTGAGCATGCGAAGAATGTTGAAGCAGGATGAGGATACGGCGCTGCCTTGTCTGTTCATTGAGAGTGAAGAGTCCAGGATAACGCCTAGGTTCCGTGCGTGGTCTGTCGGGATGGGTGCTTTTCCAAGGGCTTCCGGCCACCAAGAGTCGTCCCATGCAGAGGGGGATGTACCTAAGATGAGGACTTCTGTTTTATCTGAGTTCAGTTTCAGACGGCTGTGCTTCATCCATTCGGCAACTTCTTTCATTCCTTCGTGTAGGTTAGTTTTGGCGGTGCTGGGGTCATTGGTGAGAGAAAGGATCAGTTGAGTGTCATCCGCGTAAGAGATGATGTTGAGGTTGTGTTGGCGGGCGATGGCCGCGAGGGGGCTCATGTATACGTTGAAGAGGGTGGGGCTGAGTGAAGATCCTTGTGGTACGCCACAGATGACTTCAGTGGCCTCGGACTTGAATGGTGGAAGGCGGACTCTCTGAGTTCTTCCGGTGAGGAACGAGGTGATCCATTCAAGTGCTTTTCCTTGGATTCCGATGTTTCTGAGGCGTTGTAAAAGGGTGCTGTGGCAGACTGTGTCGAAGGCTGCAGAGAGGTCGAGGAGGATGAGGGCGACTGTGTCTCCCTTGTCCAGTAGAGTTCGAATGTCGTCTGTTGCTGCGATGAGGGCGGTCTCAGTGCTGTGTTTTGCTCGGAAGCCAGATTGTGAGGAGTCGAGGGATTTGTTGGCTTCGAGGAAAGCGGCGAGCTGGTTGTTGACAGCTTTCTCGATTACTTTGGCCGGGAATGGAAGGAGCGAAATGGGGCGGTAATTTTTGAGTTCGCCAGGCCCTACACCAATGCCCCTTGTGAAAATAAGGCATTGTGGACAGTGGGTGTGGAGATCAGGGCCTGGGTGACCCTGAGTTTGGGCCTACTGTCAGCATTTCAGCCAGGCACTTTGACAATCCTGCTAGTGAAGATAACCCATCGACTATGAACAGTTGAACACATAATCTGACATTTGTGCAGGTCATGCACGGGCCTCATAGCCTCAACTTTGACATACAGAACTTTGCCTTTGACGAAGGTCTGCACTCAGTCCACATTTCCACAGAATTCTCTAGCCATGCACATTTGCACAGTGAATTTTCTTTTAATTATTTTTCTATGTTTCACATATTGGGATCCACCGATTCAATATTGAGCAGAGGATCCCCAGCTGTTAATGTCACCCTGGGATCCAAGAATTTGGCTAACATCCACAGCATACATAAATAGGAAAATACAGATTCTAAACTCCTGGAATCATGGCAATAGTTGCAGATCCCATGGTGAGTAAATGGTATTCTGTTTTTTTACCTAGGGTGGGCTCTACCCCTCCCTTCATGATCCCCTAACCACACCCACCCTAGGATTGAGGGAATGCTTCTTCTGCACCTTTATACTCCCCATATATTTTTTCACAATGCTGATTCCGTGCAAACACTCGCACCACATAAAGTCGCAGCATGTACAATATTTAAGTTGTGGCCAACCTATTAGATTGTAGGGATCTAGAGATTGGCAAATCTTCATTGGACTACAGGAAAAAATATCACTCGTCCAATCAGATTTACTTATTTTTCAAATTCTGTTTGATAGATTGAACATACCAAAGATCTATGCACACATTTTAACATTTCTGTCCTTCTTGGGCCCGATATGTTTTTACTTTTTTGCAAACACCACTGAATGACTTTTCTCCACACCTCCTAAGAGTTGCAAGGTTGACTAAGCCACTTCACCTCATCCAAGTTTGGAGAAAATCTGCCCTGCTTTTTGCTGTTGCAATGTTTTTCCATGTGGCAATTACCAGGAGATGTTACATTATTGGGTCCCTGTCTATAACTGATTCCCCTCTTCACGGATCTTCTCAAAACACTCACTGTGAGAGCCAATGTGGATGAATAAAACTATAGAAACCGTTCATTGCGTTTTGTTAAATGGAACAAAAGCTATTGAAGGTTGAAAAATACACCCAATCTCCATCCACAATGGTAATAAATAGCATATTACTCTATGCAGATCTGCATATATGACTTATGCTGTACCGATTGTTACTGTTTATAAGTTGTAGCAAAGGGTATTTAACCTGAACCTGCCTGTAGGGCTATAACTGTGTGAAGTTTGATGACATTTTATTAAGTTGCCAGTTTCAAATATGGGCTTTGATATTTCTCACTATAAAGAGATAGACATGTGAATTCTGTAAACCAATAAGCAGTGATTTAGTACAAGCATCAATTCTTATGTTTCTGAGCACACTAGTAGGGTTTCTTCTGCAGACGTTAAGTTCCACTCTGGAGATCATATCACATATTATGTAGCCATAAGGTCTCACCTTCCTGTCCTTGTAAGTGGGATCTTCCCAGTGTCTGCCTATAAGTCCAATCTCACTTGTGTGGGTTTGTGTCTGTCCCAGTAAATGAAGTCAACACCGCTTCTCCGATATAAGTGGCATCTCTGAATGTGCGGGTTATCACCTGCTTACATGTGTTAATGGGTACGCGCTTAATACACTGTGTGAGGATGCTCTCTTTGCTTATCTGTGTAAGATGGTCCTTCCGTCCCTCTGTTCATGAGCTGGAGTTACACACATCTGTGCCCAAGACTGAATGAGGTGGGCCCACACTTGGGCACCAACATTCAGAGGGATGCATAGAGAGGTTTGCATATGTCATGTAGCAGTCTCCCTCAGACTTATCTCTAAAAAGTGTGTTTAACACCTTGAATGCTACAGCTAATCCTCCTGGATGCTGCTCTTTCAAAAATCCCATTGTTTATGATGAGCTGAGCTCGTCATGAGCACACGACCAGTGTACTGCATGACGAGCTGAGCTCGTCGTGAGAAGGGAAGGGGTTAATCATTTCTGCTGGCAGCTGGTACATGTGTTCACCTGCTCTTTAACTCTCCTAATCCCTATTGCTTCATCCCACTTTATTGAGTGCACTTTATAAAGGTTGAGGAGGGCCAAACAAAATACACTGCCTCACATTTTATGACAATACAATGGAGGATAAGTGGTTACAAATGGACATGTTGCCATGACACAAGATTGCAGTCCACGGAGAGAGGTGCCAGCTGGATAGGACCGGTCAATTGAGGTGGACAATGGTGGCTGTATTGTTCCAATTTCACTGGCTGACCCGAGGTTTGTAACCATGGGTTACTAGTGTAACCATGGGTTGCTGGAGGTGAGGGGGGGGGGGAGGCGGGCGGAGTTGACTGGATGACTGGTAGGGGCACCAGCCAAGATAAATAGTTGAGAAATTATCACAGAATCAGGTTGCTTCCTGGTTGCCCATGAAGACCACCAACGCATCCTCTCTGGATTTTTTTCAACCAAGGTTGCTTCTTTCCCCACCCTCCCATCACTGTAATTAGTATAACTTGGAGAAGTGTTAATTGGGCAAGGAGGAGTTGCGTTTGTCCACAAAAACAGGTAAACAGCATTGGCATCAGGAAGATTAGTGCAGGCAATTTGAAAATGGAATTGGTGTTAAGCCTTAACTCAAGCCTGGAAGGGGTATGGACATTATGAAGAGCTGGCGATGTCCGCAACAGGGATTGCCCCTATCCTTCCAACTTACTGAATTACATGGATCCAGAGATTCTAGGGATCGTGCCTGGCTGTGCCAGGGGACCAGAGTATAACCTGATTTCCCAGGCCCATCTCCCAAGGGATTCCAGTGGGTTTCCAGTTATGGGGTTGCTCTGGCATGGTTGTTTGAGGGTCCAGTTTTATTGCTGGACCAAGCTCCCTCTATAGGGAGGGGTCACTTGGGTTCGCCTTGTAAAGGACAGCTTATGGAGGGACCTGCTGGGTTCTTTCCCGGCCCCAAGACAACTGAATGGGTTGATTTCACATGGGACCTGAGGGGTGATCAACCATGGCTGCTTTGAGAAAATGAATGGAATTTCATGCATTAGCTGTGTCCATGCTAAGAAACTACATTTTTACAAATTATGTAAACACTTAATATAAAAAGTGGTAAGTAGTTGTTATGTCGTTTTTATGCTGTTTTTGAAAACGGCTTGGGAATGCTATCTTCTCTAACACAAGAATGACAGTGAGTATTCGTCAATTGTGCATGTCGGGTACTGTACAATGTCTCCTTTGACTGATCTGAGTGACCTGACTGGTCTTGCTATGGTCTTCCACCTGTAAATGCAAGGAAGGGTCCCCAGGGTTAGTCTGAGGCAAAGGTACCTAATTTAAAGGCCAGGGCAGTGTTAGCTGAGCATGGCACACTGTCTACAATATTAAAAGTGGATGTCTGAAAAAGAAAATGCACACTTTCATTTCTTTTGAAGACAACTATCTCACCCACAGTTTTTCTTTGAAAGAATGTTTTTGTTGTAACACGCTGTCCATCAGAGAGTTGTCCGTTTTTATCATTTCTAGAGCTCGCCTTTTGGGTGATACAGGTAAAGCGCGAAGGAAGGACCCTGTATGAGAGTCACCTTCATCAAAAGCACAGGGTGTGTGTGGTATTTTTCCATGAGGTGAGAGGGCGTAACCCGGGGTGCTTTGTGGGCAAATTCCAGCCCTGCCTGTGTCTGTGGGGTCTCACCTTCCTGTGAGGAAACCATATTTAAATCTTTGGCTAGCATATGAAGCTCTATGCACCCAATACCATTCTCACTCAGAGCAGAGGTTGTTGGGTGAAGCCCTAAGCACGTGACCCGGACTCAGTGACATACCGGCCCAAGGAGTCAGGCCAACGCTTGCTCCACTGCATTAACCAATCTGTGAGGCGAGCTTTCGTCTGAGTGACACATATTCATGGCACACCGAAGCAAGACACCTGCAGTGTGTGACTGGTGGAGCAAAAGTATACAGGTGACCTGCCCCTCCAGATATACTTTTTTATTCCTTCATAGTTGGTTCTCACTTCATTCTTTCTCCTCACGATTCTTCATTCTTCTATCTTACGTTTCTTCATTTTTCCTTTCCATTAAACCTTCTCGTTCTTGCACATAACGTTGAAGATACTAACTTCAGGGAACTAAACTTAAACTAAAGATACATATGCAAGTGCATTGATATATCCAAATAAACACACACACACACACACATACACACACCGCATACATAGCACATACATTGAGACATAATTAAGAGGAACTGTACTATTAAACAAACATTCGCTCATTTGTGACTACATTGGAAAGGTCAGATTCTATATTATTATCACAGTACAGCGAAATTGATGTCAGAAAAGTACTGTTTACTGCCTCACACATTGCATTTTACTATGGCATTATACAAGGAAACAACTCTGCTAATATTCTCAAAATCTTAAAGCTGTGTAATTTTACCTCTCTGCACAAATGTAATCACCTACATTTGAGTTTCGTTTATATACATTTTTAAACCAAATACCCGAGAAAATTGCAGGGCATAAACCACATATGTAGATGTGCAGAGTGCAATATGCAAACTATTGCAATTTTTGACTGGTGGCTTTGTATCGTGTGAACGCTGTCATGGCTCCTTTGCACACTCAGCAAGGATAAACAGCATATTACACTCTGTGAGGGCACTCATTGTTGGAACCAGTCTTTCTATCTGGACCTGTCCTTGGTGGCCCACTGAGTTGGACTTTTCCACTCCTTTGCCACAGTTCACAAGTTAAGCTTGATTGAGGATCAGTCCTTATCCTCCTTCAAGCCAACAAAACCTTCGGAAACTGGATTCAGCACTTAAAAATGCTAAAGACAGTTTTAAGACTCCTTCAGTTTTTGTTCCTCTATGCAGTGGTCCAGAAGGGCTGAAATTGAGCCTTGCGCGAGCTACTGCAACACTCATTACCACACCCGCCTTGCTCACCTAACGCATTGCTACTGATTGTACAGGATTTTGGGGCTCGTCTGTTACTCAGGCTTCCATGCAGTCCTTCTGTCTCAAACCACCTGGTCTTTCTTCGATGGCTTCCTATTGTCAAACGCTTTCAGTTTGCGATTAGTTGCATCTGCCACAGGGCATCTGTGCCATAGAGTCTGTTTTCATCAAACAACTTTTTTTCTTGGTATATTCCATCGCGGACACTTTTTTCTTCAGCTCACATTCTATTAGTCCCTCGAATTCAGAAGCCCATGCAAGGTAGTCACTCCTTGCTTATTTGGGAGCAAGTCATTGGCGTTCTCTCCAGTCACACATTTGACCCCAAAAGAATCTCCTGGCTTCAGCCCCTTTAAAACCTAGCTATTCTATCATTAAAATCTTGCATGACCCTATCAGTTTCTGTTTGTGCCTAGCACCAGGGCACATTTTCTGATATTTGTGCACCCTATATGTATTCATATAAATAAATAAAATGCATGTGCTTACACATATAAAGTATACACGCCATTCACCGATCCAAACTCACACATCCTCCATACTAATAGATAATCTGACATGTCAATTTCAGTTACTCAATTACTCACATACAATTGGGCACATACAGTCAGTGTCACTAACGCACACACACACAGCCACAGTCACTATCTCACATAACCACAGTCCTACTCAATACATGCACATGCACACTCTACCACAAATGTAAAGCACAGATACACACACGCTCTCTCCATCTCTTTCTCACACCCAATGCTAACTGCACGGGCACCTTGATACTGGCGTAGTATATAAAGCAGACCGCAGGAACTAAGCTGCACTTTTACATGTTTGATGCACTTGCTTGAAAGTACCTAAAACATTACAGGGTGCTGTCCTCATGCTCATAGTGCAGCATTTCTCACAAAGATAGTATTTGTTTGGTTCAGCCAGGGTTTTGCCTCTTCTGAGGGAAGGTACTCCATCTTACCTGCTTTCACTGAGCAGTGGATGTGGGCTTTGGACTCAAAGTAGACCCAGTCGAAGCCAGCCTCCGCGGCCAGGCGGGCCAGCATGCCATACTTGCTGCGGTCCCGGTCCGAGGTGGTGATGTCCACCGCCCGGCCCTCGTAGTGCAGGGACTCCTCAAAGTGGTGGCCGTCCTCGTCCCAGCCCTCGGTCACCCGCAGCTTGACTCCAGGCCACTGGTTCATCACCGAGATGGCCAGGGCATTCAGCTTGTCCTTACACCTCTGCAGAAGGAGAGACAAGAAAAGCTTTCTGTTAAAATATGGTGAGTGCGCCAGGATCCTGACAAGCACTGAAACATGGGGTATTGTTGGCAGCTCCGTCAAGGGCTATGGCCTGCTGGGAAATGATGAGTTTATTTATGGCTGGATACATGAGATGAACCTCTATTAACAGGGGTCTCTATCTTTTTGTTACCTCCCCATACATCACAATACTTCCCTAGCATTGACCCTCCCTCCCTCCCTCCCTCCCTCCCTCCCTTCCATCCTTCCTTCCTTCCTTCCTTCCCTTCCCTTCCCTTCCCTTCCCTTCCCTTCCCTTCCCTTCCCCCCTTCCCTTCCCTTCCCTTCCCTTCCCTCCCCTTCCCCTCCCCTCCCCCCCCTCCCCTCCCCTCCCCTCCCCTCCCCTCCCCTCCCCTTCCCTTCCCTTCCCTTCCCTTCCTCCCTTCCTCCCTCCCTCCCTCCCTCCCTCCCTTCCTTCCTTCCTTCCTTCCTTCCTTCCTTCCTTCCTTCCTTCCTTCCTTCCTTCCTTCCTTCCTTCCTTCCTTCCTTCCTTCCTTCCTCCCTCCCTCCCTCCCTCCCTCTCTGAGAAAACTGTATGCAGGCTCGAGCTCAGCACAGAGTGCTTGAAGTGTGTGGAAGGATGGAAAAGAAGGACAGTGGCAGCAGAAAGCCAGGAACGGAGAGAATAGCTATCTTTCTGTCCGTTTGTCCGTCCATCCATCCATTATCTGTCTGTCTGGGAGCTGCAGTGGACCCACCCACTTACCTGTTGGCCTGTGTAATAGCTAATCCGTTGTGCGCGCTTTTACTTGCAGTAGTCTGTTAAACACAATAAAAGACAGCTGGCATTGATGCAATTGCCCTGGTGCCCCCCTCTGCACACATGGTTAATGGGCACGATAGCGAAAAGCCCGAGATTGTAAGATTATGAATGGTGTAGCACCCGGAGCCTAGAAATCACACATTTTTGTAATTCCACCTGGCAGGACCGGTCCGCCCCTAGACTGGGTTTGTTGGTGTTTTTGCCCCACCCCATAACGTGTTTGAGTTTCAGGTGAAATCTAGAGTGACTTTAAATGGTTCGTTTTATTGACACGACCGAGGCGAGCTCTTTAAAGCCCCCTCACGTGCGGCAGAATAAAAAGTTTTCGGAAAGACAGGGAGTGTCAGGTCCCTGCATCCGAGACGAAGGCTTCCCCCGGAATGTCTCCGGGTCTCTGCGCCTTAAGTCTGTGTTGAAAAGACGCTCAATGCTTTCGAGGCGGGGAGAAGCCCGGGTAGGGCACATCACTCACTAGCGTGCTTAGAAAATGGCAGGTATTCACAGGAGCTCCGAGCGGCAGCCACTCACATCCTGGCACGCTCCTGTACGCATTCTCAGGCTAAAGAAACCCGCCCCACCTTGTATCTGTGTGAACCCAGGACAGACGTGGGGCTTCCAATGGAGTGTGAAGCAGGTGAGCGAGACTTCTTGGCAGGACAGTGGACACACACACAAGCTTCTGGGGAAACATGCTGGGTTTTTCTAACTTGATTTACTTACCCAAAGTCATCTGTGTGAGTAAATTTATGACTAGGTAGTGGGGCGGAAAGGCAGTGGTGAAACATAAAAGGATGCCCCCCTGCAGAATGGGAAGAGGGGCCCCTGAGTCTCCCATTTCTCACAGAGATTCATTGGCCCTGGGCAGAGTAGGACCCCCCTCCCTAAAGGATTGTGTGGCCCCTGAAGGGTTGGGTTCTAGGCTGCAGGATCTGGTATTACGCCCCTGGCAAAATGTGAGGCAGCGGCTTCATATGATTGGAGGGCCCTTTATGTTTGTGAACACGCTCCTACAAACTTACACATTTGTGGGTATTCACAACTTTGTCTCCAACCATTTAAAATATCATAGATTTATCCCAGTCAAGGGTAATCCCTTTCCATGGTCAAAAGCAGAAGAGAATGCCACAAAATATGTTTGTGGGTGGGAAAGGTGAGCATTCTTCCAGTGTAGAAAAAATAGAAAAAAGTTAGCAAACCCATCTGCATTTGCTCGGATTTTTTCGCTTATGCAAAAATACACCTGCCTATTTGTACATGAGAAAAATATAATTCACATAAAAAGTTTGGATGAGCAGGAGCGGTAGTAAATACATTTATGATGTAGATTAATACATCATTCATAATAAAAATCAATACATATACAAGGTTAAAATGGACTATGTTGAGTCAAGTCCAGAAGTGTATAGTGCCAAAACCTAAATTGGTGTCCAGGTGTTTGTGTGTGTCTTATGGCTGAGCTTGCTGAACAACCAGGTTTTCAGGGACAATTAAACTCAACAATATATTAAATATTTCTTTTCTCTTCCGTGCGTGAATTCCACAATTGTGCCCCCTTACATCCATCACTTTATCACCCCTGGGGAATATTCAGTAACACTTGTTTGTGAGATCTCAGAGCTTGGCTGCCGGCAAGCAAATTCTAACTCTCCAGAAGGCCTGTAAGCCTGCACAGTTGGAGATTTCCAGGCATATCCGGGAAAACATTTATAAATTCCCAAAAATTAGTAAATCCATAACCGTATGAGGTTGTAAATCTCTCCTAACTATTGTCCAATCTGAGTTAGGCTTACCCCTGCCTCTTAATTTCTTTTCCAGCACCCTTCTCTGTCTTCCACGTTTAGAGTTCCTGTAGACAATATTCAAACATTGATTTCACTGAGGAGTAACAAATAGAATGACAGCAAAACAGACCTCCATTGAAATAGTAAATATGGCGCTAAATAGCTCCTCAGATAAAATTAGATTAATGCAGCCAAAGATATGCTATTTCTTGAAGGCTTTAAACAGACTAAGGCTAGGACAAAGAAAGGCCTGGTAGTACAGTGCCGCTCCGCAGCAGTAGGCCGCATTAAAACCAGAAGCGGGGCATACAAGAAAATAGAAAACACATTAGTAGTAGTTATTGCAGTTTTAGTCTAGCAGTACTATAGGTTCATCCTGAACGTCTGAGATTATGCTACCACCTCATTGACAAAGAGATGCTTAGTTAATTGAAAACATATTTTTAGGGCTGAAATATGCATAATACGACTACGTAGTAGGCCTTAGTAACACACCAGAGGAACGTACATCTGAATGCACTTTTCTTCCTTCCCACTCTTCCAAACATATGCATGTTCAAGTGCAGCGTCAATGTGCGCAATCCAGAGCACTGGTCTGAACCTCATGCATGGCACCTCATGAATGAAACTTCGCTGTGCACATGCGCGCACGCTCATGCAATCGCACACCCACAATAACGCTTGCATGCTTCAGCATGCCACAAAACGGATAGGCTTGATCACTACTGAGCCGCACAAGTGGTATGATCATGCTAGTGCAATGTCAAATAACGAAACCAATTGTTCATTATTATTATTATTATTATTATTAGTATTAGTAGTAGTAGTAGTAGTAGTAGTAGTTGTAGTAGTATAGTAGTAGTAGTAGTAGTAGTAGTAGTAGTAGTAGTAGTAGTAGTAGTAGTAGTAGTAGTAGGAGTTGTAGTAGTATAAGTATAGTAGTAGAGATAGTAGTACATATAAGTAGTAATAGCAGCAATGTGATTATTATTTGTGATTGCAGCTTATGTTATGTTAACTTTTTTTGTAAAGCACATTAGTACTAGAGGTGTCATAGTGCCAGAAGAATGAGCTATAGCTAATGCAGCCTTAATAACATTATTATTACTAGCAGTGGTAATAGTAGTACTAAGAAAAGGAGTAGCAGAAGTACTGCTATAAAGCAATAGTGATAGCAATAATGAATTATATTTGTGTCGCTATTTAGATTTGTAGAGAGCTATAACCTTTTTTTTATTTTACATGCACTTGACCCCATACATATGTCTTACTTGGATAAGCACGGGGCACATTTAGAGTCTGGAGGAGTAAATCAGCCATGTCCCTGTCCCACCAAACTCACAGTTCACCCATCTCACTTGGAGGTGGGAAAAGTGCCAGGTTTTTGGGAGTGGAACCTAAGTTACCTCCACCACTGGAGCGTTTTGACTGGCAGGCTATCCACCACAGTGCTGTCGGTCAATGTATGACAGAAGGCCGGACCTATGTAGGCCTAATTGCCTATACTTTCAGCCAGTGCTTAATTTGTAAACAAATAGGTGGCAGGGCTCTCGTCAGGAGGCTACTGCTGCTTGCCCCACACATTGCCCCTGCATGCTGCCAATGATAGTAACAACACAACTACTAACCATCACAAGTGTGACAATTTGGACTATTCCACACCCCCAAGCTGTAAGGATGACTTGGGCGGCAGGAAATAGTAATTTTTACTGTATATTGAATCAATGATTGACTGTTGTTATGACCACCTCTAAATTAGCCCAACATTGCCACCATGTGGCAGACTGTCACAAGCGCTGATTTTGACAATTAAATGAAGGTGCTGAGCACCAGAAATCACGGCTCAAATTAAGCACTTCAAGCAAACAATTTTTTTATGTTCAATACCAGGAGGAAAAGCCTCGAAGTCCTTAAAAGGAAAACACAAAAATTATGTCTGCATGCTAGAAGAAAACGCCCTTTGCACCCGGGCCATTCATTTTTTGTTGTCAGAAACAAACCAAAAACCAAAATAGATTTCATGGTATGGTCCTCGGTCCTCTACCAAGGAGGTCCGGCACCTCTGACCTGGAGGGCTGGCAATCCACCCACTGAGGCTACAATGACCTTCTGAGTCTTTTGCATTATTGTAAATAACCCCTCAAAAATTAGAGAACTGGCCCAAAACAACATAGCGCCTGCTCGAAAAACGTATTTGCCTTCTGTGCAACTGTCGCACTAACAGGAGGAAAATACTCTAGTACAGTGTTTCCTAAACTATGGGTCGTGACCCACTGGTGAGTTGTGTGCAGGTTTTGGTGAGTTGAGAAAGTACAAGCAATAAATAAGGATTCCTATTAATTCTGTATTTATCTTTTCACATTAGCTCCGCTTCAAAGAGGAGAACATATGTCACTATGTCTTCTGACAATTTGCTGCTTTTTAACATGGGGATTAGTGTTTACAAACTCCTCTCACTTCGCAGTCAGAGAAACAAAAGTTGAGTGAGTAATGTTTCAAACTTTCTGGGGTACAGGTTATAGGGTAGCACAAAAAAAATGTAAATACCTGTAAGTGAACTATACACATCCAGCAGTTAGAAAGGCAAAAATGAAGCACATTGTATTCGAAATTCTGAGAGTATCAGAAATATAGATTTTAATATGATCAAAACACTGCTTTGTGATGCACAAATGATAACTAGTCACTGAAACCTGAATTCCATATATTATCATTTGTGTGCAATATAGTTTTATCAGTAAATCTGTATGTCTGTGCAAATTTAGTGATCATATAAATGGGAAATGTGCTGTCTGTAAATGACAGCTGTCTACCACACAATACTTTAGTTGCATTAGAAAATCACCCGTCCCACTTCCATTAAAGCTAGGTGCGTCATGAACATTTGTCGCTCTAAAAATTAGGTTGTGGCTCTAACAAGTTTGGGAAGCAGTGCTCTAGTAATTCTCTCCTTTCTCAATGTTGCTGAAGGAATATCTCTTATATTGGCTCCATTGACAAGAAGTAACCATAGGTAGAGTTTTAAAATTGTGGTGGAGTTAGAAGATCTTAAATATTGCTTTGACATATAGCACTTTGTTACGTCCTTTACGACCATACACCCAGTAGCCCAGATTGCTTTACAGATCAAGGTGCCACTTTAAACATCATGCATTTCATTATCATCCGCTGATGTAACCTACATAATGTAGGAGTAAGGTAATGCTCTATGGAAATATTTGCAACACACCTGGCAGCAGAATTCTGAAATTCAGCAACCACAATCTCTGGGGGATGCTTTAAAAGTCTGTGGTGTTTCCACAGATCTTGAAATTCCTGATGGAGTCAGGAACTTTGTTACAGTCCCCATTCTGGGGCACTTGTAGTAAGACAGTTAATAGTAGCAGTGGAAGCTGGTTCTAATTATTTTTAGTAACAGTAGCAGTGGTAACCGTTGTAAGAGTAGAAGTGCTAGACAGTAGAGATGCAATATTATTATCAATAATAATGGTATTATTAGCAATCAAATGAGTAGTGGGAATTGCCTTAGAAGTAAAGGCATGTAGAAATAGCAGCAACACCCATACACATAATATTAAATGTGGTATTATTGTTATTAATAGTAGTAGTAGTTGTAATTCTAGTAGTGAGAGTAGCCTTATCTGAAGTGATAGGTTGGAGCAGCAGCAGTAGGACTAATATTATTTGTTTTACTAGTAGGAGGTATAGTAGTAAACTTGCTGGTGCCGGCATGCAGTCATAGTAGGAGCAGAATTATTATTATTATTATTATTATTATTATTATTATTATTATTATTATTATTATTATTATTGTTGTTGTTGTTGTTGTTGTTGTTGTTGTTGTTGTTGTTGTTGTTGTTGTTGTTGTTGTTGTTGTTGTTGATAGTAACAGCCAGAGTTCCCTTGGCAGTGAAGGTGAGTAGTTTCAGCGTCTATAACATTACAATTGTTAGTAATAGAATGACAATCGGGAGTTACAGGAACACTAATATTATTATTCTAATCTATGCACCTTTTGGTGTTGGTCTCTTTTTTGTCATCACCTTTAGCACCTGTCTGCATTAGGCTGCCTGACGCTTTTTGAAGATCTGCCTCTGAGGTCCTCTATAAAACTGGGTGGAACAGTGCTAGTACCCCAGCTCTTCATTCTGAATGCATTTGCTTGTGCACATGCATCTTATCTCCATCCACCCACCTGTCGCCTCCTGCCCTTTCTCACTGTGTGCTGCAGGGTTGCTTTGTGCTGCTGTGTGCACTAGATATGTTCAGGGCACAAGTCGTAAAAGAAGAAGTGGGGGGACGCTGTCACCAGCGTGACGTCCCGACAGGAAGTGACGTCACAAAAGGTGGTGTTTATGCTTTGCACCTTCAAAAGCAAATGAGACAATATGATGCACTATCTGAGTAGCAAGATCCAAAGGTATCACGAGTGGACTGTGCAGGGCTATTAGACGTTTATGTGTACTGTTATCGGGTACAATCTTAAAAGGCACCTCAATCTGAAAGCTAATTTTATATTTTCCATTTTTTTTGCGGCTGCCTTTTCACTGAGTACCACTTCTCAGCTGAACAAAACCGGCCCAGCATCCGTCGAGTCTCCGAGGCAGCAGGAGGCCTGTGCCAGCATCGCGCTCGAGACACATGGCGTCCCCCCCCCTCATCCCTGGAGCTGCCTCGGAGCTGTGAGCTCCGATCTCGTCCCTGAGAGGCCAGAGTAAAGTCCAGCTGTTTGCCAGGGGGGACGGCGTCCACCCGGTAAAATAAGTGGGGGGATGCCGTCCACCCGCGTGGTACCCCGACTCGAGCCCTGGATATGTTTGAGCTTTTATCCCAACAAGTGGACAAACTGGGTCGCCTTGCGGCGCTTTGTAGCTCGAAGACACTAGTCCACTGGAAACAAAGATTGGTGCTTGTGGCCAGAGGAACTATGTGATTGACTTATCCATCAAAAGTAGTAAATTCAGAAGTGATAATATATTTATTTTCATTATATTGTGCTGAGAGGGGGTGTATATGGGAGTGCTCGTGCCCTAGGTGGGCGAGGCCCTGCCAAAGCAAAAAAAAAAACTTTTAATCAGAGCTGTGTGATTCTTTATGTCTGTCCATCGACAGCTGAGGAATGAAACTGTACCTAACTGTCTGTCACACGCCGGAACTGCAACACAGCCCTGGGTGGGGAAGTGGACACTTATTTACTATCGGTGTTTTAGGGGTGGAGAAAAGATTTCTTCCAAATGAATAACCAAGTTACATTGTCGCGTGTTTTGTGGCTTATAGCCCCAGATAAAGTTACTATGCTCAGTAAACTGTGAAATATCTAAGCACCTGCTGATTTTGGCTTTTCTTTTTCCAGTAAAACACTATTTAGGAATGTGTGAAGCAGGGGTTTGTACTTCACATTAGTAGGCTTCCTTATTTACACAGGACGTGACTCTTGTGGAGGTTGTCAGAAGGCTCACAAACCAGGATCCTGCTGTATAATAAGCCAGTAGCCTGGCAGTGAACCCCTGCACTGCCCAGGAACAGTGGAAATTGGGTCATATTGACTAGTAGGCAGTGCTTGCTTTAAATGGAAAAAATAAGTGCAGGTACTCATTAAATCGAGCTAGGGGCGTGGTAGTGGGCGGGGTTAGAGGCGGGGTGAGACATGTTGATACAAAAACACTTCTGTTGAGTATTCATTTTGCCCTTGATAGTTGTCTCAAACTTTTCATATGTGCAGAGAAAGGCATTTACACCAGTTGCAGGACATACCAAAACACGAGAGAAATGTCTGAAAATAAACAACATGTGCTAACTCATTACACAAAATGAATGTAAAACACCACATGTTAATATTTCCTTGTTTCATAATAGTTGCAGCTTTTTAATGTCATACTGTTCCTACTTACTTGCATTTGGCGCAATCCTTTTGTATTCAAGAGTGCACAACATAAACACAAAACAAGTATTCCACACATTTCTTTTCAAATACCTCCTGAGTGTCCCAATTCTCTTCCACTCTGATTTCATTTCTCCCTCACACACACAAGAAGCAGACAAACACTCTCTACCAGTCTTCACATCTCTAACCTCTCGATCCCTCCCCCAAACTTCTCTCCCATTTGTATCTAACTCTGTCCCACTCTCTTTACCCTAATTGTATCCTATCAGTCTCTACCATCATGCTCTCTATTTCTCTGTGCCTCTCTCACTCTTTCCATTGCTTTCTCATTTGCTTCCCCATCTCTATCTGCGCTTACCCCTTCTGTCTATCTTTTTCCCCTTTAAACTCTTCTCTGCTTCTTCTATATCTGTCCCTTCACTCTTCACCTTCTCTCACCCCATTATCCGTCCTCTCCCCTCAGCAGAAGGCCCCTCGGACGGAAAGCTTTCAGTGGCAGACTGTGAGCACTGCAGGGTCGTGACCATGTGCAATGTCCAGCAGGGAAGAGATCAGGGGCAGAACAATACTGGCCTCTGATGGGAAGGTCAGTAGATCGCTTCTCACCTCACCTGGATACGAGGGAGTCCACCTAGATAATCCCCACCATCTCATCCCCGCCCATTATACACTCAATGTCACAGCAGGTGGGCGGGGTGGAGTGGATTCGCAGGGGCAAGTGAGTCAGGGGAAAGACAGCCAGGCCCCAGTGAGAGGCCAAGGGTGAAAATGGCACTTGTTACCTGGGTTCCTAAGAAGCCACACCTGAGCAGGCCCCGCCTCCACACACACACTCCTTCAGTCTGCACACATCACTGTGCCCCAGGTAGAAAATGTCCCATAAAGCATCTAACAAGACGTCCCAGCATGGAGGCTCGGCAGGGGGCTGTTGAGGACAATGACAGCTTCCATCTGGGTGGGGAGAGAGGGAGGGAGCAGAGGCTCTCTTGCCGCAGCAGCAGGCCTCCAGCAGACTGCTCAGGCCCCATTGTGCCGCTTGTCACAGCTGAATGACGCAGGCAAATGGCAAACATGCAGCTAAAAACAGGAACACAGCTGGCCCTCGGCACCGGCCGGTGCTCACCTTATCAATTCGCCCTTCTGTACCAGTACTCTCCTTGGCAGTGGAGAAGTGCCGGTACTCAGCTTGATAAAAATGTGAAGTGCCGGTACTCAGTACCGGTGAGTACCGGCCCATTTAAAGCACTGCTAGTAGGTCACTTTCGCCCTCTAGCAACTTTTTCCAGGTCATCACTCAGTGGGCCGGAAGTTCTTAGTGTGAATTTTTTCGTGCTCCATGGGATTGAGGTGCAGGCTATAAAGGCTTTCTGCAGGAAGCCAGTCTTTCTAGTGCTGCAGGAGGAACTTTGTCTCCCGCCCACCAAGCCCCTTCTCTGACTTGGTGGGAGAGGTTATTCTTGTACTGGGTAGGAATGGAATTGTATGTCAATCCTATTTGCCTTTTATCTCTTTAGGTCGAGAATGGGCAGCACATGCGCTGCTCTGTGAGGCATGCTGTATTAGGGTATGGGCTTGAAGCCCCGCCCACTCTCCGCCCATATTTGTCATTGGCTTGTGTCATTGTCCTTCGTAAATGCTTGCTTCTGATTTGTTAATAGGCTTGTTAGCCCCTCCTTAGTACCGCTTTGTCTTCAATTGTAACCTCCCATGAGGACTGGCCCTTTTATTTCGTTTGTTGCACGGTACGTCTTATTTAGTGTGTAAGCACTATTTTCTTTAATGAGTTTCTCCAACTGCAGCCACGACATGCTTTCCTGCAACATTCAGCGCACCATGCGCACTTTCACTTTCCAAGCAACACATAAATAAAAGGCATTGTCATTTACAATTCCAATAGCTTAAACTGTTGCAAATGTTTGACATTTGCATTGCAATTGCTTGTTTTCTTTGGTCACATTAGAGAAGTTGAGTGAGGGTGGGCGGAGTAGTTGCACTCTAGTTGTCTCTTTTTGTTTCGAACATTGCCAGTTATGGGTATCGTGCCCCATGGACGGGTGCCCAGAATTGGTCCTAAAGTAGGTGTCTATGGGCGGCCGTCTTGAGTAGGTATGTTATGATGCCTTTGTTGTCTTCCTTGTTATCAGGCAATTGCATCTGGCATCTTGAATATCAGGTGATATTCTGGAAAATGTCAAATGCTAACCTTTCAATTTGAATTGGTGATTTCGGCAGTTCATTTTAACGCTGTTTGCAAGAAACGTAGCCCAATGTTTGTCGCTTAGCCACATAAGAGTTGTCTGTGTATGCTTTGAGGCAGTATGAAGCCTCATCAAGTCCCTTACTTTTTTAAAGATGCTCCATAGGCCACACCCCAATGAGAACCCTCCCACCTCTTTTTATCCCACTTAAAGCACTTGGGAGTAATACTCATTCCCTATAGTGTTTTTGAGAGCAATAGTTTAATAATGACTCCCTATAATGTATGTTGGGAGTACTGGTGTATGTCATTCCATAGAGTGCATTTTGGGAGCATTGGTTGAATTCTGACTCCCTAGAGTGCATGTTGGTGGTACTGGCTTAATACTCCCTCTAGTGCATGTTAGGAGTACTAGTTTAATACTCACTCTCTATAATGTATGTTGGGAGCACTGGTTGAATATCCAATCCATAGAGTGCATTTTGGCAGCACTAGCTTAATACTCACTTCCCTGAGTGCACGCTTTGAGTACTGGCTGACTGCTCACTCCCTACAGAACGTGTTGTCAGTACTGGTTTAGTACTCCTTATAGTGCATGTTATCAGTAGTGATTAAATACGGCTCTCTATAATGCATGTAAGTAGTACTAGTTAAATATACATTGCACTGAGTGCATGGTGTGAGTACAGGTTTAATACTCACTTGCTGGAATACATATTCTGAGTACTAGACTAATGCTCAGTCCCTACAGTGCATGGTTTTACTAATAGTTGAATACTTCCCAGAGTGTAAGTTGGGTGTAGAAATGTAACACCCCCCCCCCCCCCCCACAGTGCATATTGGAAGTAATAGTTTTATACTGACTCCTCCCTAGAGTGTGTGTTTGAGGGACTAGTTTAATATTCACTTATTGGAGTGCATGTTGGGAACACTGGTTGAATAATGACTCCCTGGAGTACATCTTAGGAAAACTGGTTTAGTACTCACTGACTAGAGTTCATTGTATGCGCGCTGGATTAATACTCCCTAGAGTGGATGTTGGTGATACTGGTTTAATACTCACTCCCTTGAGTGAACATTATGGGTACTGGTTGATTGCTCACTCCCTACAAAGCATGTTGGCAGTACCAGTTTAATATTCCTAATAGTGCATGCTAGTAATAGTGATTAAATAATTTCTCCCTATAATGCATGTTAGGAGTATTGCTTTAATAGCCAATACTGACTACATAAAGTGCATGTTGAGGTAATACTCTAATGCTCCCTTGAGTGATTGTTGGGAGTAGTGGTGTAATAGTCACTCATTGAAGTGCATGTTTAGCGTACTGGTTTAATATTCCATAGAGTGCATGCTGGGAGTACTGGTTTAATACTCTCTGACTAGAGGCAATTATATCAGTGCTGGATTAATACTCCCTAGAGTGGATGTTGGTGATACTGGTTTAATACTCACTCCCTTGAGTGAACATTATGGGTACTGGTTGATTGCTCACTCCCTACAAAGCATGTTGGCAGTACCGGTTTAATATTCCTAATAGTGCATGCTAGTAATAGTGATTTAATAATTTCTCCCTATAATTCATGTTAGGAGTATTGGTTTATTAGCCAATACTGACGCCCGAAAGTGCATGTTGAGGTAATACTCTAATGCTCCCTTGAGTGATTGTTGGGAGTAGTGGTGTAATAGTCACTCATTGAAGTGCATGTTTAGCGTACTGGTTTAATATTCCATAGAGTGCATGCTGGGAGTGCTGGTTTAATACTCACTGAATAGAGTCCATTATACGAGTGCTGGATTAATACTCCCTAGAGTGTATGTTGAGGTAATACTCTAATACCCCCTAGAGTGCATGTTGAGGTAATACTCTAATACCCCCTAGAGTGCATGTTGAGGTAATACTCTAATACCCCCTAGAGTGCATGTTGAGGTAATACTCTAATACTCCCTTGAGTGTATGTTGAGGTAATACTCTAATACTGCCTTGAGTGTTTGTAGGGAGTAGAGGTTTAATAGTCACTCATTACGAAGTGCATGTTTAGCGTTCTGGTTTAATAATCCATAGAGTGCATGCTGGGAGTTGTGGTTTAATACTCACTGAATAGAGTCCATTATACGAGTGCTGGATTGATACTCCCTAGAGTGTATGTTGAGGTAATACTCTAATACTGCCTTGAGTGTTTGTAGGGAGTAGTGGTTTAATAGTCACTCATTACGAAGTGCATGTTTAGCGTTCTGGTTTAATAATCCATAGAGTTCATGCTGGGAGTTGTGGTTTAATACTCACTGAATAGAGTCCATTATACGAGTGCTGGATTGATACTCCCTAGAGTGTATGTTGAGGTGATACTCTAATACTCCCTTGAGTGTATGTTGGTAGTAGTGGTTTAACACTCAATCCCTACAGTATATGTTTGAGGACTGGTTTCACAGTCACTCGCCAGAGTGCATGTTCAAAGTCATCCTCTTCGCCCTTGTCTCTTGACACACATATCCTAAGTGACGTGCAGGTGTCTCATAAAGGGTCACTCCTGCCCCTCACCGGGGTGAACTGGGAGCTCGCAGACAGCACGGGGCTGCTGGGGAGCCCGGGAAAGGCTGGTCAGTGAACTGCACTCTGTAACCTTTGTTGCTCGACCAGTCCGCGTGCTTGGCCTTCTCCAGGACAACTCCCCCTGACCCACACACATCCCGCCATGTAAAGTTAGGCGCCACAATGGGTCCTTTAGAGCGCCAACGAGGGCGGGGGCTCGCGCCCTCCCTCATAGCACGTTAATGGACGTGACAAGAATAACTAAACGTTGCACGCCAAGCGCCTTTATTCGTTAACACTGCTGTGGGGCACTAGGGCGATTGGATAGCTGTATAGTAAAGAAATGTTTTTATATATATATATATATATATATATATATATATATATATATATATATATATATATATATATATATATATATATATATCTGTCTATCTGTCTATCTGTCTGTTTTTCTATGGATCGGTCTGCCTCTCTCCCTCACCTTACTAGTCTCTCTGAATGGCTGTTTACCCAAGTCCAATTTCCTACACTTGTAAATTTGAGAACTCGTACGACCCTTAAACCATATGACGTGAAATATACGACTGTCCGATAACATGCTTTCCAATGAGCCACGGGAATCATTGGCACTCAATTATACCGACATAATTTCTGCTCAAAGCCTTTGCCCTACTCCGCTGGTGCTGCCCACCTCAACATGAATTACTTCATGGCGCTTTAAAGAGATACTCTAAAGAAGATGCTTTTGCAACTGCTAGCAAAGGTACCATGGGCCCTAATGCATGCTGGGAAATGGGCCGCGAGGCCCATAATTCCAGTGCACTAGACTCCTAATAACTGTTAATTCGCTGCCACTGCACCTGCTGCACTCATGATAGCTGCAGCCCACGCCACTCCCATGGTAGTGAATGAGTCTCCAGGACTTTCCTCTCACTTTTCTGGGACTTCGGTTATTTTATATATTTCTGTTTTAGGACAATTGATACAGGGAACTAATGTTTCTATGTATAAAAGAGAGAGCGAGCACCTGCGTAGACCAGGGCGGGTTCAAGAGAAGAAAGAGAGGGGTGGATAGAGTGAGTGAGAGACAGACATACAGACAGAGAGAGAGAGAGAGACTCGCAGACCCGAGCCAGTGAGCGGGAGAGAGACACCGAAATGCCGAGGCAGCCGTGAGTGTGTGATTAGAGTCTCGCGGGTGGCCTGTCTTTTATTGCAGCTTGAGCCGGATTGTCAGAGTTAAAAGCCGTGAAGCCCTGACTATTTATTAATTCATTGGGTCGTGTGCCGCGAATCAAGCCGACTGAGCTCAGCCACCGTGAAGCGCAGCGTGCCTCTGCGGGCTGCGGCGGCGACCGACCCTCTCTCCAGGCCAGGCTGGCCACAGGGAGGAGCAGACGGTGCGCGGAACCGGGCGCTTCACATAGTGAGGGGGCGTAAGGCAGGACCCCGCTGCCCTGGAGCAGGAGTGGGGTGCATCCATTCCGAGGCCCCCAAACCTTCGAGGGGCGGGGCCTATTCGGCCAAAGGCTGAGATATGAGAGTCTGGGATCTCCCATCACATTCTGGGGATGGGGGTTGTCATTTTGCAACCTCAGGGTGTGAGGAGGCCCTCAGGGTCAGTGGCCCGTAACCTCAGGGTGTGAGGAGGCCCTGGTGTCAGGGGCCTGTAACCTCAGAGTGTGAGGAGGCCCTGGTGTCAGGGACCTATACCCTCAGGGTGTGAGGAGACCCTCAGTGTCGAGGCCCATAACCTCAGGGTGTGAGGAGGCCCTCAGTGTCAGGAGCCTGTAACCTCAGGGTGTGAAGAGGCCCTCAGTGTCAGGGGCCTGTAACCTCAGGCTGTGAGGAGGCCCTCAGTGTCAGGGGCCCATAACCTCAGGGTTGAGGAGGCCCTAAGTGTGAGGGGCCTGTAACCTCAGGGTGTGAGGAGGCCCTCAGTGTCAGGGGCCTGTAACCTCAGGGTGTGAGGAGCCCCTCAGTGTCAGGGGCCCATAACCTCAGGGTGTGAGTAGGCCCTCAGTGTCAGGGGCCTGTAACCTCAGGGTGTGAGGAGCCCCTCAGTGTCAGGGGCCCATAACCTCAGGGTGTGAGGAGGCCCTCAGTGTCAGGGGCCTGTAACCTTAGGGTGTGAGGAGGCCCTCAGTGTCAGGGGCCTGTAACCTCAGGGTGTGAGGAGGCCCTCAGTGTCAGGGGCCCGTAACCTCAGGGTTGAGGAGGCCCTAAGTGTGAGGGGCCTGTAACCTCAGGGTGTGAGGAGGCCCTCAGTGTCAGGGGCCTGTAACCTCAGGGTGTGAGGAGGCCCTCAGTGTCAGGGGCCCGCAACCTCAGGGTTAAGGAGGCCCTCAGAGTCAGGGGCCCGTAACCTCAGCGTGTGAGGAGGCCCTCAGTGTCAGGGGCCCGTAACCTCAGGGTGTGAGGAGCCCCTCAGTGTCGCCCATAACCTCAGGGTGTGAGGAGGCCCTCAGTGTCAGGGGCCTGTAACCTCAGGGTGTGAGGAGGCCCTCAGTGTCAGGGGCCCGCAACCTCAGGGTTAAGGAGGCCCTCAGAGTCAGGGGCCCGTAACCTCAGCGTGTGAGGAGGCCCTCAGTGTCAGGGGCCTGAAACCTCAGGGTGTGAGGAGCCCCTCAGTGTCAAGGGCCCATAACCTCAGGGTGTGAGGAGGCCCTCAGTGCCAGGGGCCTGTAACCTCAGGGTTGAGGAGGCCCTAAGTGTGAGGGGCCTGTAACCTCAGGGTTGAGGAGGCCCTAAGTGTGAGGGGCCTGTAACCTCAGTGTGTGAGGAGCCCCTCAGTGTCGCCCATAACCTCAGTGTGTGAGGAGGCCCTCAGTGTCATGGGCCTGAAACCTCAGGGTGTGAGGAGCCCCTCAGTGTCAAGGGCCCATAACCTCAGGGTGTGAGGAGGCCCTCAGTGTCAGGGGCCTGTAACCTCAGGGTGTGAGGAGCCCCTCAGTGTCGCCCATAACCTCAGGGTGTGAGGAGGCCCTCAGGGTGTGAGGAGGCCCTCAGTGTGTGAGGAGGCCCTCAGTGTCAGGGGCCCGTAACCTCAGCGTGTGAGGAAGCCCTCGGAATAATGGGCCCATAACCTCGCGGTGTGAGGGGCCCCTCGGTGTCAGCGGTCTGTAACCTCAGCATGTGACGAGGCCCTCAGTGTCAGGGGCCCGTAACCTCGTGGTGTGAGGGGGCCCTCGGTGTCAGGTGCCGCTAATTTGACAGTGTGATGAAAGGTTCTTGGCGGCAGGAGCTCTGGTATTAGAGGGCCCTTAGCCTCTATGCCCAGGGAGTGTGGGCCCCGGGAGGCTCTCGGTGTCAGAGGGGGCCACTGTGATGGGATGTCTCTATCACAGGGCTCTCGCGGACAGTGCGAGGGGCACTCGGTGTCAGGCAATCTCGCAGTGACGTAACACAACATGAAGGGGCCCCCTGCAGATTGTGATGACCCCCCCCCCCCCCAGTCTCCCATAACTCACAGATATCCATCGGTCTTTGGCTGCATGGGGCCAGCCTTGAAGGGGTTGGGGGGGAGCCTGCGTCACTCCCCTGGACTCTCGGGGTCAGGAGTTCTGGCATCAGGGGCTCTCGGCATGGGAGGAGGGGGCCCATAGCCTCCCAGTGTCAGTGAGGGGGGGGGGGGGTCGTGTCAAGAGCTCTGGGTGTGGGGGTTCTCCGTGTTAGGGGACCCAACAGATCACAGCTGCCTCTTGGTGTCCAAGAGGGTACAGTATTCGGGGATGCGCTCCATATTGGTAGTGTCGCTGATTCAGGGGTCCTTTCATGTTAAGGACCTAGTGTAAGGGAGGTCCCTGTTTTCAGAGGAGAAGGGGGTGTCAGAGGAGATGGGGAGAGGGCTTCCAAGACGTGGGTCGGGTGTGTCATAAGCCAGCTGTGTGCCACACACTGTATGCTCCATTCACATGTTCACTGGGGGCAGCAAAACCCCAGCATGCAAAGTGCCTTTGACTGAAAATCCATAAGTGACAGGTGGTGGCCCATATGATAAGGGGCCACAAGGGAGCTATGCAGAAAGCTGACTGGCCCACTGGAGACTCGGGTCTTCCCGGGGAGGCCTTTCGGGGGGCCTGCCGGGGATACCGCCACTCTCTCTGCAAACCAGGCCACCCCTCAGGCTCCCAGCCCCACACCGCAGCCCAAGGCGAATAAAACTGCAGCCTTAACTCTCACCGCTTCTGCAGCCGAGAGAACTTTGCCCCGGCAGCCGGCCCTCCTTCGCCTCTTATCTAGTTCACACACCGGGCCAGCCTAGAGCTGCTATTTAGAGAAAAAAATACTCGCCCTTATCACCTGTTAAATTTGGAACAAACTACCGGCCCCTCTTTGTTTTCCCTCTTAAGTTAATATTAACGAGTAGCTAACGCATTCAACAAATATTTTGAAAGTCGAACAGCTCCATTCAGCAGAGATTTTACACTGTTGATAGACCTGTGAGGCAGGTACTGGCGCTTGCCAAGAACTCTGGCGAACAAGAGCGCAGTGGATGATAAAAGTCGAGCGGGCACTTAGGACTCGGCGCGAGTCTTTTTTCTACTTTTAATAGCAGGGCAGCAACGGTAGGAAAAGTTGTGCGTTGAGGAGGAAAGTCCTCTCGGAAGTTCGCTCGTGTGGTACCAGGCGCCGCCCTTGACAAGTACCGGTGCTCGCGCGGCACCCCCCCAGGTGGGTATAGTACAGTGTTATTGGGGAGGGGGGAGCAAAATGCAAGTGCGCAGACGTTAGGCTGGAGAAGGACGACTGGGGTCACAAGTTCAGCCGTTGATAGCGCAGGCTGGCAGAGAGGAGGCCGCGTCAGGGGCCAGGCGCCCCGACGCCCTGCTTCTAGCAGGAGGGCCCCGGTGCGTGCACCGACGGTGGCATCGCGACGAAAGGGAACTTTCAGCTCTGGTCTCGCACACCTCGGTACCTCCATTAATTAGGCGTATTTAGTTAGTGTTGGGCGACAAAGGACGGAGGTTTACTGATAACATGACTTTTCCGAAGCGCTTCATACCGTTTCTATGCGCTGCAACCTACAGATAATCAATTTGAGGTCGCTGGTTTTATTTTACGGAAGGTGGGGCTGAGTCTTCCGTCAAGCAGTACTCCAAACATCGCCTGCAAGTTCAGTAGTGCTGACAGTTAACTCACTGAGCATGCTGCCTCCCCGGAAGGAGTAAAAACGAGCACCCTCGGAAGGTATCTCTTCTCGGTCATGCTGGACAGTTCTGAGCCCTCACTGCCCCAGGACAGCAGGTGATCCAAGCTGGGAGCATTAATGCTCGGGGGGGGGGGGGGGGCGCCCTCCCACTCCCCAGCTATGGGGCCTGCTCTCCTGCCGTGGGCTGCACTTACCCCTCGCGGAGGCATGGTGAGACCGATGTGGGGAAGCCATGCGTGCAAGAAATCTCGGTGGAAGATGCGCACTTGCAGCTCTGCCGCCCGAGCTGGCGCGCACTTGTCATTTCTGGCTGGGAATAGAGGGAGCGGGGAGGGATCGGAGCGGGAGATGCCACAGGACGCAGAGCGCCTGCTTCTTCCACACCCTGGCTGATGCGCGCTTGTCTCTGATGGAGGTAGGTACAGTCCATCCAGGCTGGAAAAGGAGTGCAGGGCGCAAGGTGGGAGGACAAGCCTGACTGGGACAAACCGTACACCATCCATCCATCGCCCCGGGCTGCGGAGACTTGCTCCATCCTTCCTGGGGACCAGGGGATGCAGGAGAGAGAATGCCGAGGTCTAACTGCAAAGACCGCACAGCATCCAATCATCGCTCTGCTGCCCTGGGCTCGGAGATGGACGAATGCAGAAGGGACGACAGATCTGCAGGGGAGATAATTACTCGCTCCCTCAGCATGGCTGCGAGGCAAATGTCTCCTGGAGACCCTGCTGCAGGAAGGGTAAGGAGGCAGCACGAGACAGGTGCATCAGCCCACCGCCCAGGCTTGCCTTCCGGTCCGTCCCGCTGCTCGTACCGCACAGACATCCTCTGCAGACCCTCGGTGCTGCACTCGGATGGGGTGTATCCAGCCCGCCTCTCGTGCCAGCCTCCGTCTGCTGGACTGTCCAGCCGGCCCGGTCGATATGATGGAAGCTGAAAGCTGAGCAGAGGATGCGAGCTTGGGAAGAGAGGGCTCTGGGGGTGCCTGGGCTGACACGATTAGGGGAGAGGCCCTCGGCATATCAAAAGGAAGCGGAGCGCAAGCATCCCCCTGGTAGAGGAACGCGCGCATCACCCAGAGAGGCGCAGCTCCGACATCAGGCGCGGGAGGGGAACTCCGGCCTCACCCTCGGGAAGGAGCCCCGGGGTTACCCACGAGAGGTCCGCGTGCGTCACCCAGCTAACAGCGGAAGAGGGGACCCACTGCAGGTGAGCAGGGGCGCGCAGGAACTACCAGGGTGGGGGAAGGACGTGCATGGGCGGACGGAGGGCAGCCGGGCACCTCCAGGAGAGGGAAGCCTCGGTCTCGCCTGGGTAAGGAGGCACACCTGGGCATCACCCAGTGAAGGGATGACCGGGCAGCGGCTCCCACCTGAGGTGCGGAGCCAGCAAGCCACGGCTTACTTAGCAACCCTAGAGTGCTACAAATTCAGCAGACACCCAGAGGCACACCCGGTTGCATCCAATGGGAATCTCTGCTCTGGCCAAGGAACCCTGCGGGTGACACCCCCTTCCCCCTTTTTAATGCCACCTGGACAGAAATTCAGGACCAGGGAAGATCATTCGGCTGACCGAGTCCAGCGGCAGGATGCTTGCTCAGCCCGCATCTTCAAGGGGCTCTGAGCCTGCCTGCCGCGGTGCGCATCCCCTGACCTCAATTGCGCAGAACGCGCACTGTATCTGGAGGGAAAAACGGTCCCCTGCTTCTCTCCTCCTGCCTTATTCAATATTTATCCGCGCGCATCTCGGCTAATCTGATTTAAAGCAGAAGTGAAGCAATGCCGATAACCGCAGGTCCCTCCCAGATGGAGGGAAGACCAGAGCATCTTAAAGGCGCATTTATGCGTTCACGCTCCGGTGCGCAGCAAAGCCAGAGAGGCGGCTGCCGAGCCAGCCAGGGCCACCGGCTCAGGAGGGAAGGGGTCGATTCTGCCCAGCTACCCTCTGTGTAGGGCCAAACTGGAACATGGTTAAATCAAACTTAAGAATCCGAGCGAAGTCTGCTTGGCCAGATGGGAGGAGGGCGGATAGGCAGCAGCTCACTTTTAAAGCCACACAAAATACAAAGTGCAATTTAGGGATTAATAAACAGTGATTCTAACCCAAGTTAGGCGAAACCCATACCCCATTTTACGTTTTTATGTTCCTCAAAAGAGACATGAATTATAACACAAGCAATGTTTACAAAACCATGATACCTAATTGAAAAATAATTCGAACACTCAAAATGCATCATTCTGATATTGGCCGGTTTTACGCACATTAAACCCGATACTTAGTTCAGAGATTAGGGTAAAAAATAAAATAAAATAAAACACCCATGCCCTTTAGAAATCAGAAAATTGTAATTTGTTTGGCTCTACCTGGGTCATCAGCCTGTCCGCTCCCGTGTTCTCCTCGTCCTTAAAAATAATGTCGGGGTTGTAATTGGGGGTTAGCTCCTTGAAGCGCTCCGAGTTGCGCGTGATCTTGCCCTCATAGCGTCCACTGGCCCCCAGGGTCTTCTCGGGCACGTTGGGGGTGAACTGCTTGTATGCCAGTGGGGTAAGCTTCTTGAAGCGTTTCCTTGTGCCAATGCCTCTGCCCGGCCCGCAGCTCAGCCCCGAGGGCACCAGGAGGGCGCAGATGAACCCCGCCAGCAGGACTCGCCTCAGGAGTGCCATCTCGTCCATACCGGGGTCGCGAACTCCCCCCACCCGGGGTCCCCCGCTCTGGTGCTGCCGGCTCCTCGCGCGTACCACCTGGTCCCCTGCCCGCTGCCCGCTCAGTGCTGCACCATCCGCCGGTCCCTATCCGCGCAGGTGCTTAAAAGACCGGCTCTCTGGGCGCTGGCAGCCGAACACATCGGAGTTGGGTGTGAAGGCAGCGATCAGGGAACAAAAAAAAAAAAAAAAGCAGACGAGATCTGATTTTAATGGACGCTACCGAGCTAGAAAGGCTTGTGAGAGGAGAGCTCACTTAGAGCGATATTATAGCTGGAAGGCGAGCCATCTGATTGGCCCAGGCGAAGGAAATCTCCCATGTTTATGAGCCCTCCACAAAGAAAACAGAATCTTTGAAGACACCCCCTTCTTTTGCTTTTACCTGGACTGTTGGGAGGAGCCACTTTCTTGGGATGACATCAATGACATGCTGCTGGCTTCAAACCTTGGCAGAGATGGTAACATTTTTGTGATGCTGCTGCTGTGAAATAATATACAGAGGTACTTGGAAGACAGCCCCCCCCCCACCCCACCTCCTGTCTTTAGAGCAGACGAACATCAAACGAACTTGCAACCAAACCTTCCAGCCGCAAAAAAAATCTATCTGCCAATTGAAAACATAATTCCAGCTAAGCAGCTTTGTGTGTAAGTCCCTGCCCACCCCACTCTATGGAAAAAAAGTGGAAACCTATCTGAACTGCATGTGGTGCAACTTTTTACACCTTTGTTTGAATAGAACTGACTAATTCCCCTGTCATGATCGCGGATGGTGATAGGGGAACAAATACTCATTCCAAACTGATTAAGAAATCACTGAGTCCAAAATGGTTCCATTTAACTCAACTGAAATGACAGCGACTGCCTTCTCTAGGCAGAGAACACTGCATAACTCTTAGACCAGAGTCATTCTCAACATTACCTGACAAATATTTGACTTTTTTTTTTACCGAAACTGACGTCACGTTAATACAACCAAGAAAATGTACTTCCTGAAGGAATCACTCCTTGATAAATCTCACAGCCCACCAGCCCGGAGCGAAACACGTGTCCGCTGTTTTACACCCCCGCGCTAAACACAATGGAGCCAGGTGTTTAAATATTTCACAAACGTTCACACAACTTCAGAAAGTTGCGTATTAAAGCCTGAATTACAGGAAATGAACCGTTCTTTAAATAATATGAAGATCAAACCGTTTAATTACTGATATATCTGTTGTGTGGCAGTTCCATGGCTGTAAAGAAACAGATAGCCTACTGTGTGAGGGTAAGATGTGGGCAGAGCCAGGATTTGCAGCAGTGACGCACTTTTTTTGCGGTCCGTCAAATGACATGCGTTTGTATGTAGCATTTAACACTTTTAACACCCTGCCAGCCAGCACGCTCGCCTAGCTATCGACCCGGGGGAGGAGGGGGTGATTAAAGGTACATTAATGGTTTACCTCGTGCAGCGTGGTGGCAAATGATGTCTTCTTTAGCCCGACCTCGCAAAAGCCACTCGTCAGACAAAGGTGTTGAGAGACGGACAGAGATGGGGAAGATAGGGCAGGTTGGCTGACGGGGGTGCCCTGGTGGGGGCCACGGGCTTTGTAAATGTGCCGTGCCCTGTCAGTGTCCGCCACGGGTCTGGAGCACACGCACCTCCCCACAAAACTATTTGGTAACTGCGAGTGGACATGTTTGCGGAAACATACATATCGCGGCAAACGGTTCTTATTTTGAGGAACTCTGCGCCAAGCTCAGAGCCCCTCTTCCACGAAATACTTAAGTGCAACATACAAAAAAAACAGGTTGCGTTGACGCAGAAGTAATGCTGGATTGAAATTGAACGGCATAACAAATCACGAAATTACTCAGCGCACCCTGCGAGCAGCCCCTGCCGGGTTACCACACCTGGGAGAGGGGGCCCGCCAGCGGTTAGGAGCCGGGCTGTCACAGTTTCAACTATGCCGAGTTTTCTGGCGTGAGCTTACAGCTACAAAGAAGCTCGCAGGCCCGTCGAGAGGCTGCGCTGTTTGATGTGGTCGCCGGGAACAGCGCGCGTTGATGTAACAGATGATTAAATAATGTCAGTGAATAAAAAAAAAATGCTCCTGATGGTGTGGGATAATGCAAAGCTTTTAGCTGTGTCCTGATCCCCGAAGTTGATCGATACAAGCAGCCAGTCAACTGGCGGTGTTTAGAGGCGCGAACCGAGGCAGACCTCTCATTAACAGCACAGTGGCCCCACCATATGTACAGCGCAGTCACCCGGAGATTAGCAGGGGATGAAGCGCAAACGCAGCACTGAATCAGGTCTAACTGGTAAACACACTCCAGCTAAAAATTCACCCCCGTAAAAATGGTTGCATCCACCCAGAGAAGAAAAAACAAGTGCCAAGAAGCCTGTGGACACACTTGCTAGTTTCGGTCGGGTTCCACAGTGACGTAGCAGGGGTGATGTAAACTCTGATGCAATAAACAATAGGGCCAAGTTTAGGGTGACCTGATTTTTAAAAGCAAAAACCGGGCCAGGCCAGACTTAAAAGTAAAACCAAAGCCACACATACAGCCTTGTAAATGTATATATATATATAAAAAAAGCCTCACGACTTTTGAGACCGTGTTGCAAAAGGTAAACTTGCAGAGAAAAATTCTGCATATATTTGTTCAAAAATAAGGAGTTTTGTAACAATGTATGTGTCAAAAGGTAAACTTGGACAGTTCTGCATACTTTTGACACTGTGCATAGAAAAGTTCTATAGAAGTCAAACTGGTAGGGAAACAGTCTGCACACATTTTCCACTTTGACCGGACTTGATTAACAGGGTCAAGACTGATTTGCAAATGGCTGGGTCTAAACTGGGGCAGCATGGTGAGTAAATAACGATGGATTTAACCCAGATCTGTTGACTGGGGATAATGTTTGATTTGCTCTGCATTCCGTCCATCATTTGTGTGTCTTTTGCTTTCTTGCCCTGAGTGCGCTGGGTAAGCCCAGACTTGGGTCTAGGGCTCACTGTGCCACTTGATTTTAAGCTAGCCTGGCTGATGAGGCGTAATACCCTGAAACCGGTCCCAGGATGCCTGTTTCTGGTCCGGGGAGGGCTTAGCTTGGCAGTTTGGGCTGGACTGTTCCAGTGAGGAACAGGGTCAAGAATGATTTGCATATGGTTGGGTCAAAACCTGGGTGGCATGGTGAGCAAAGAAGGATGGATTTAACCCAAATCTGTTGACTGGGGTGAATGTTTGATTTGCTCTGCATTCCGATAAACGTTTGTGTGTTTTTGAACAAAGTGAAATTACCCTACTGGTGAGGTAATAGCATTTGTTCATGCAACATATGTAAACAGACTGTGCAAATGCCCATCCTTTATTGCTTTGGCATACTAAAGCCAGACCTATTGGTGTTGCCAATGCTTGTTTTCTTAGGTGTGTTTTGATCATAAAAAGATTAAAAGAATAGTCCAAATAAATAAAAGTATGCACTCCAGACATGAATAGGCTCAGAAATTGTACTTAAAGAAACAACCTTTTCAGTAATTAACTGAGGCTATTCCATATTCAAGGAGATTTAGTTCTTTTCTCAAAACAGTTTATGTATGACCCTATGTAAAGTACAACAACATCAGCAACAACAGTAGTGTATATATAATAATCGTCTAAGCAAAATTGATATACAAATATTGAGAATGCTTAAAATGAATGAAAATAGTCAAAATAGCCACAACAAACATATAGTACACAACAATATTGATACAACATATCAAATTACATAACATATAAGCATTCTTAACTCTCCAGAATGATTTATAATAGAAATTAAAAAAAAGAAATACGCTCATATGTCCTATTGTATTGAATGGCTACGAGACAAAAATTTTGGGTTATGCAGATGACCTAGCTATCACGTCATCTACCCCAGCAACAGCGTTAGTAGAAATAGTAAAAGAGGCAAAAAAATATGGGTATTGGTCTGGGTACAAATTGAACCAGTCTAAAACACAGATAGTTATTAACCAATTTGCTATAATAGACGATGCTAGAGTAACAGATTCGGCTGTCTACCTGGGTATAACTATAACATCTAACCTGCCCAAGCTAGTGTAAGGAAAACCTCACTCCGGCAATCAGAAAGGCTAAACAAGATCTAGATAGGTTGGATAATCTACATCTTACAATAATCGGACGCTGTAATGTAATTAAGATTTTGTTTCTTCCAAAAATGCTATATTTCCTGCGAACTATCCCTTTAATATTTCATAATAATTGGTTTAAGGATATTGAAAAGGTCTGTAATCGATTTATATGGGCAAATGGTAAAACTCGGAGGTCCATAAAAAAGATGGCTCTATCTAAGGAAAAGGGAGGTTTAGCAGTTCCAGATTTTAAAGAATATTATCTGGCAGCATCTTTACAGTATCTTAGAAGACTACTTGGGGGGAACACTAACGACAGATGGCGGGACGGATTTGATATACCAGACACATATGATTTATTAGTTAGAGATTCCAATAAAGGATTACTTACATTTAAAGAATTTAGCTACTACAAAAGAACAAAGTTTATGGTATTTGCAGCAGCCAAATCGGTATGGTCTATGGTCCGGAAAAAAATCAAGCTGGGACGGATGAGTTACTATACACCTTTATATAATAAAAAGCTACACCCTGAAGTGTTCCATGCTCAAGTTATGAAAAGATGGGATAGCGCTGGGGTTTGCACTATAGGAGATATTATAGATGATAGGGGCATAATCTCATTTGAAAGGGCTTGTCAAATATTTAAGTTAGATCGGAGAGACTTTTTCAAATACCTACAGATCAGATCAGTAATACAAAGGAACAGCGACGGCTCGTGGAGGGAGTTACGGTGGGGCAGGAGGGCGGGGAGGGGGAGGGGCAAGGCGGAGGTTGCTAAAAACCGGCATATGGATAATTGCAGGTAAGTAAACAATTTAATTAATAAAACGAATTTCGTAGCTCGCACTGCATTGCATTTTGCGATGCAAGGCGCACTACGAAATTCGTTTTATTAATTAAATTGTTTACTTACCTGCAATTATCCATATGCCGGTTTTTAGCAAACTCCGCCTTGCCCCTCCCCCTCCCCGCCCTCCTGCCCCACCGTAACTCCCTCCACGAGCCGTCGCTGCAAAGGAAACTGCCTAGGGGAGATAATTTTAAAAGAGAGGACTTGATGGAATATATTCAAAACGAGAAGGGGTGATCAATCTCACAATTATATGGGGTGTTGAGTGAATGTATAGAACTAAAATCTTCGCTAAATGGAGGACGGAGCTAAACTTAGCGGGAAACGAGGGGGAAAAATCACTGCAGTTTGCTAACTCTATTGTTAAAGTTGCAAATTTACAAGCTCAATGCTATAAAACCTTCCGTGAATTATATTATACGCCGCATAAAATAGCACAATGGGGGGGAATTAGTGGAATATCTTGTCCCAGATGTCAAAGCACACAAGCTGATACCATCCACATGTTTTCGGCATGTCCAAAATTAAATCCTTTCAAAAAGGCGATGGAAATATTTTTTAGGGATGAATTAAGGATATCAATTGTCTTAACAAACGAGATTATGATTTTGGGTGTAGGGAGAGATGGGCAGGATATCCCCCATCAAGGATTTATATACATTGCAATGGCTATATCCCGACTTTGTATAGCTACCCTATGGAAGGATCCTAATCCCCGTCATTTAACCAATGGCTTATAAGAATGCTATCAATGTATACATTGGAGAGATCATTGTATGAAAAAAAAGGTCGTAAAGCGATGCAATTAGGCAAACGGATTTGGGCATCGGCGGAGCTTTGGAAATCAAGAATAGAGGGGTAATCTATTCTACAATGTTAGTTTATAATATTGTAACAATTCTTACTATCTGTTTCTTGTTTTCATGAACTTTAGCTCGTATGTGCAAAGACTTATATGACCTGTGAAATTAAACTTTATCTCTCGTTCACAATGATGCATATCTGCTAAAAGAAATGTATATCTTGAATGAAATAATTGATTGTAATCATGTGGAATTGTACTCTCTGATGATGAATAATAAAAAAAATAAAAAAAATAAAAAAGAAATTAAAAAAAATTGAAAACAGAAACAATTAGAAAAGTAATGCCTACCCAATCGCACAAAGCCCAAACAATTCTAAATCACAGCATAAAGAATCACATTCTGAAGTAGACCAATTAACAAATAGGAAACCTCAACTAAACAATAATAGGTATAAATGGAAGCAATGCCAAAAAAATAAACTGCAGCAAAATTGCCTGAGGAGAGAGGATGACATCACCAGGGATCCAAGCATCTCAAAGCTAAGGGTTCCATGTACATGTAAAGGGGACAGTGGGCATCCCTGCCTTGTGCTGTGGCTAACAAAAGGCTTCTCTCCTCTGAACCCATTTGTTATTGAGTAGACAAAATCACCTGAATATATAAACCCGAAATAGGACCAGTGAACCAGGATGGAATTTCTTGCTTATACAATGCAAACCATAGAAACTTCCAGTTCACCAGTTCAAAGGCTTTCTCTGTGCCATGTAAGACAATCAGACCCTATCTCTCTTCATCTGAAAGATAAGAAATAGCTTCTGTTAGAAAGTGAGCCTGGGTGGCAACAATCCTCCTGATATGAAGCCAGTTTAATCCAAGCCCACGCACCTTCAATACCAGGCGGCAACTGGTTTGCTATGATCTTCATAAAATCTAATAATCTGTGTGAAGGACTGTGATGGGTTGATAGTAACCATACTTCACTGGATTCTCACGTGGCTCTAGGAAAATGCATACATCTCCTTTTTAAAAGTTTCCAGACATATTCCTGAATTCCATTTATGAGTAAATAATGTCAGCAGATGTGAGATTAAGTATTCAGAAATTATTCTGGGCAAACCATTGCTAGACCTATCTGATTCTGTACCTGTACACTATGTTGTTGGTCAAATCTAGAAGAGCCTTCTCCTCCTCGCTTTTCATAATAGGAGATTTAAGATAGCTTCCGGTATTGAGGCAAGTAATTTACCTCACCAGAGGCTGGCAGTAGGGATACATGTGGCACCCTGTACCCCTGGACCCGTGGAAGGCAGAAGAAGGACTGCACCTGCTACTGTGGCCTCTGAGGATAACCCTCAGGGCTGGATCTGCTCCTACTTGTACCCAGAACAGAGAAGTGGGCTCCAAGGGTCTGTTGACTGACACCCAGTTAAGCTACAGGGACACAAAAGATCCAAGATGCTAATTTTACTGAAGAGTCCAGCTCACCAGTTCCAACTGGACCTGCCCAGACCCTGCTTTGAATTTCTGAGTCAGAGAAGTTCCCTCTCTGGCCTGATACTATTTTCAGCTTTGCCTGGGGAAGATTTCTACCTTAGGACATAGTCACTCCTTTTTTTGGAGCTTGGATTTTTACAGTAGGCCAAGGCTTGCAGGCTGTAGCCACAGCTGGCTCCACAAGGGCGAACACCTCCTTTGCATGGCTTGCCAAATCAGATTTGCTGCTGCAAAGAACATAGCATGAGCAATCTGGATCTTTGGCTCAGTGGTGATGCACCTTCATTGGCTTGGTGTGGCAGGTTGGTCTGATCCCACATTGGTTCTCAGAGCAAAATGTAGGCAAAACCTTTCTTAGTCCCAGCAGTCAGGAAAGGATAAGAGGAGTACACTATGACACCTGCCAAGGGTCCAGGACCTTGTGGACAGCATTTAGGGGTAAAGAATATCTTTAACAGAGGCCACCAGCAGGGTCTTGGGCAGGTCCAGTTGGAACTGGTCAGACTGGAATGAAGGAAACAACCTCTTCAAGCTTGTTGTGCCTATAACCCAAACCCTGGGGCAGCCTTATGACTCTTGACGTCCACTTCTTTGTGCGGGTTAAAAGAAGAAGTGGAAGTCCAGTCCTCAGGTCTCTTCTCAGGTCACAGACTGCAGGTCCAGTCCTCTCCTATTTTTCCACAGGTCCAGAAGTGATCTGAGCAGGGTACTGGGGACACCACATTTATGACTTGTGCCAGCCTGTGGGTGGGGGAAACTCCTGGCCACTCCCTAACTAACAGGGTAAAAGTTCAGCGGATGACCCTACCCACTTTTACAGCACTTCCTGTGCGTTTGACTTTAAACTGTAACACAGTGCTCTTCTCTATGGAAATTCAACATGACAGAACATTTCTTCCCTAGGTCAAAGCTCCCTGTGCCCACCCTTAGGCTATGATAATGGGTAGACCCTTCCTTGTGCTTGCTCTAAGCCAGTTTTGGGAAAGCCTTCTCCCCCCCTCGCTGGGTTTGGAGTAAAAACGACTAGGAAGACAAAGGAAGCAAGGTCTAGGTGTGAGCTACATCTGCCAGTGACAGAGTAGTCTCAATCCAAACTTTTTGTCCACTGTCTGGGAGCAATGCACACAATTCCACAGCAGAGCCAGGGTTAGAGTCAGGTGACACTGGACACTGGCAGAATACACATTTGGCTTAGGCAAAGAAATGACAACTTCCCAAAAGTATCATTACATTGGATTGTAAATTACTATGGAATTGAGTCCTTGAATCATGGTTGTAGCTGCTCCCAAACTGAAGTTATGCAAATGATGGACAGAATGTTGAATGAATCCTACATTCCCCCCAGTCAAGAGATCTGGGTTAAATCCTTTTTTCTGTTGCTCACCATGCCGCCCCAGTTTAGACCCAGCCATATGCAAATCAGTCTTGACCCTATGCCTCATGGTAAAAGTCGAGACTGAACTGCCAAACCAGGTCCTCCCTTGACCGGAAACAAGCATCCTGGGACTGGCTTCAGGGTATGTCACCCTTCATCAGCCAGGATAGCCTGAATCCAGTGGCACAGTGAGCAAGGGACACACGTCTGGGCATACCAACCCACATAGGGCATACTGGGGTGAATGTATGACATTGTTCTGCATTCTGTCCATCAATTGTTCTTTTTGCATTTGTCACCCGAGTGGGACGAGTATGCCCAGATGTGAGACCCGTGCTCTCCATGCCACTGGAGTCGAGCTATCGTGGCTGAATCGGGGTGAAACCCAGAAACCTGTCCTAGGTTGCATGTATCCAGTCCATGAAGGACCCTGCCTGGCAGTTCAGAATGGACTGTTCTCAATTGGGCTCATGGTCATGACTGATTTGCATATGGCTGGGTCCAACCTGTAATGGCATGGTGAGCAAAAAAACAATAGACTTAGGCCCAGATCTCTGTACTGGGGTGAATGTATGACATTTTTCTGCACAATGTAAGTATCTTCCTAAACAGTAATAAATCACCATAAACAAATGCAAAATATGTGTCTCATAAATCATGTACAAAAAATGTCAAACAAACATGAACAATGAAATTGGAACTATCTTATAGGAAGACAAATTATTAGGTTTTATTCAATATTTGGAGACTAAAAACAATATAAACATTCAACATATAATATTCACTATTAAAAAAGGTTTAAAAATACAAAACATGTATATGACAATTATATTTGAAAAGAATATGATCCAATAATTAGTGCTGTGGCTGAGCTGTATATTATTTGACGCACGTTTCGGCGTTTAGAGACGCCTTCGTCAGGAAGTAAGGCCACAAATTCCTAAAATTCATAAAAACATTACTTAAGTCAATAGTCCTATACATGTTTGACATAGTAATACAATTAATAAGGTCTGAGTTTTAATTACAGAACAATCATGAAATTGGACACATATTTAAAAAGAGGGGATGATTTTTAGTATGCCTTCGAAGTAACAAATGCTTTAAAAAGTGAAACAACAGATCATTGATGTATATATATTTTATAGAAGTTTTATACTCCCTGTATGACTATGATGACCATAGGGGTATATAATGCTCTATCAGTTACAGATGGCAAAATACAGCATCTTAGTGTAAATAGAATAAGAGAATATGGAAGAGCGATAGATATAAAGATAGCTGGGATAAAGTGAAATATATTTACACAGAAATAGATTTCTGAGTAAGTCAATGATATGCTGATCTTAGTAAATATATCAACAATACTTCTCTCATGAATATCAAGTAATAGGTCCTATATAAACAACTAAAAGAGCTTAGGTGTAGATCAATAGATGGAAAAAGATAAGTCCCAAATGACCCAGAATAAACGGTGTCATGCAGAGAGTGTATAAATAAAGGTGGCTATTATATGTAGTACCTGTATAACTAATACAGCAAGCCTGGATATATGTTAAAATATGGATGCTTCTGTATAAAATAACACCTAATATTATTGGGTAATAAATAGATTTAAGCGTTAGTTTATATAGAGAAACTCAGATTTCAACGAATTAAGCAGACTATATTTTATACGTATGGTAACAAACCTTATTATGTCATATAGATAAGGGTGGTTCAGGACGATTTTTAATGTCAAATTACTCGATGTATAATTTGGTCCTGAAGCAATGGTAGAATCAAATAGTCCTTAGTGTGATACAGGTATCAGAAGGTATAGAATAAAATCTATAAATAAGAAAATAATAACGATAATGAATATTATTTCAAGAGGGATATTTACAAAAATTTATTATTAGGGTTGCTAAGGATGTATATGCTTTACCTTATTATGGAAATGGACAATCATGCAGTGAAAGCATCATTTGTAGATATATAAAATCAATGGGTTGGCAGATGCGATGCATATATAGGGATGGATGCCCTGAAAAAATGACAGCACATCCAATGTCAGGCTAGTTATTACTACATCTTTAGGAGGTTTTACAGCTATATGTTAACTTTTGGTATAAGTTGTGCCAGAAGAATCTTAAAGGTGTGATCTCATTAATGCAGAGGCAGAAGGGTATACTCTGTATATATTAACAAAGGGTATAATATAGAGCTCTACAGGATGATATGAGCTTGTTACGTAGGGCATAACAACATCAACTGTGCTGTCTATTGTTACAGTACTATGCATCCTTCAAAACGCTCTGTCTAGGGGGCTAGTACAGTCATCTAGGATACATGACTGGAGTATTATTGCCCGATTTGAGATGCAGAGCTATTGGCGCTTACCTTGTTTTCATGATGATGGTACGTGCTGTGGACTGTCCTTGAATAAGGGCAGTCTGGTGTTCATGGGGATAAAGAATGACAAGCGAAAATATCGCGGTTTTAAATGCCGTGAGGCTGCGGGGACGCCAATGATGATTGGCGTAATACATGATGAGAGCTGCCGGCGCGGCTTCCGTGTCATGTGACTGGCATCATCATAGACATGGTGAAGTACCGAAAAATAAATTACAACCCACCTAGAGCCATACTCACAAATAGCCCAATACCAATTACCAATAATTAGTCAGTTGGCAGTGTTGAAGGTCCAATCGTTTATTATAACAAACAAACTCTGCCAGAGGAGCTCCTTGCGACCTAACCCCACGAGGTCTGCCAAGAAGACTGCTGCCACATTTTCAACCCATCACATATATACTGTTACATTTCGAAACCGTTACCTAAGAAGGAAAAAAATACAAGTTGGTACAGGTCGGTGCAGGGGAAGGACCATATATGGGAGACAAAGCGCTCTTGGTTTAGCTCATCTCATTATAGCAAGGTCGTGAGGGTAACTCCCTTCTGTTAACTCCAAGAGAGTCAACGCAGCACCCCTCGGAATGTGCTTATCCAGCCTACCCCCACCTACAACCTTGACAGGCCTAACGTGCAGAAGCAGCAGGTTGCTACAGTGGTACTGTTTCTCAGGAGAACGGCTTGAGCTGAATGCAATGCCAGGTTTTCGTTAATCTCTCGAGTGAACCAGGCCACAAAATGGCGCCGGTCAAGCCAAACAGTACAGAGTATAATTGGGTGCGGAAACGTGTAATACAGTGTATACTAATCCTATGTTATTACATATGGCTTGCGTATTGGTGTTTGTGTCTCTACATTAGCCTACTAGGTACATCACGCTATTTACTAAAAGTAACTACATGCTCTACTAGGCCTAAATCGAATTCTGGTTCCTCAATGGAAGAGTGCTACGAATAGCACATTAAAAATGGGCAGCAATGATTAAATATAAGATATGTGGAATCTATATCAATAAAGAGAAAAAAAATAATAATAATTGTGGTGCCAGAAAAATTAGTAATCATTTCTAAATGGAAAAAAAGAAGAACTGTTCTTTTTGCATTTGTCACCCTGAGTGGAACAGGTATGCCCTGACGTGGGTCCCGTGCTCTCCATGCCACTGGAGTCAAGCTATCCTGGTTGAAGAGTGGTGAAATCCCGAAACCGGTCTTAGGATGCTTCTTTCCAGTCCAGGGAGGACCTGGCTTGGCAGTGCAGTCTGGACTGTTCCCATTGGGGGCAGGGTCAAGACTGATTTGCATATGGCTGGGTCCAAACTCGAATGGCATGTAGAGCAAAAGAACAATGGAGTTAGGCCCAGAACTCTGTACTGGGGTGAATGTATGACATTATTCTGCATTCTGTCAATCAATTGTTCTTCTTATCCAGACTAATGTTAAACATTATAAAATGTAATAATGTAGTCCAGTGCTTTCATACAGCAGGGCCAGCCTTGCCACAGTGAAAAAGAACATTTGCTGCACTTCTATAGGAAGAATCGTAGGGGGGGGGGCAAGGAGAAGAAGCACCTCAGACATAGCCTGCTTGATCTTTTACCCCCCTATCTCCAAAAACGATTGAATTCTACGAAAGGCATCGTCTATGTTGCAGCTATTACCAGCCAAGTACAAAATGATATCTTCAGCAAATAACTTCAGATTTGGAGCATCTGGCAATGGTGGTCTAATCTCCGGATCCTGCCAAAGGGCCACTGCTAAAGGTTCAACAAAAAGAGCAAACAGTACGAGTGACATTGGGCACCCTTGCCTCATGTCCTGAGAGATGGAAATAACACCTGCTGGCATTGAATTTACCATTATCTTTGCCTTGGCCTTTAAATAGAGAGTCCTCAATGGTTTGACCATTTTGAAGGGAATCCGAAAACACTGGAGGATCATAAATAGGATGTCCCACTGCACACGGTTGAACGCCTTTTGGGCATCCATCCTAATTATTGCTGCTTCAACCTTAGAATAATAGTCTATTGCTTTTATTATAAAGTTAGTATTGGTTGATAAAGTTCTACCCGGCAAAATATTTTTTGGTCTTGATGTACTATTGATGAAGCGGCGGGGGCCAGTCTTAATGTGATTATCTCCGCAAATAGTTTACAGTCAGAATTCAAAAGACTTATCGGGTGATAAGACCCAGGTTATTCTGATAGCTTATCTTTCTTTAGAAAGCTGACAATCACTGCCTCTGTAAATTCCACAGAGATCTCGCCCGAATTAAAAGAACATTAAATAGCATCACCAAAAAATCAACAATCTGTTGAGCAAAGATTTTATAAATCTCAGATGGTAGGCAGATGCTGCCACAAGCTTTAGCACTTGGAAGCAGCTTTATAGATTCTAAAATTTCCTCCCGTATATTGAAGGCTTTAATCATTATCTATGTATCATTTTCAAGAGAGGGGAGTACAATAGATTGAATAAAGGTCTCGATTGCATGAGTCAAAGGGTTGCAATCCAAGGTATAGAGCTGGGCATAATGCTCCACAAACACCTTTACTGTCTGGTGGGAATCAAAAACTTGACAATTAGAAGCTCCATCCCAGATCTCTTTAATGGTTCTTGAATTTGGTTCTTATTTAACGACCATGAAGTGACAAGTATGCTTGTTCTCTTCATAGTGATTTTGAAAACAGGTGCACTGGTTCACTGTCTCCTAAGAGAGGAAGTATTCTGAAGCCTCTTGCGGGTTTCAGCCAATCTATCCTTAAATGCCTTTGTATACACCCTGGCATCTAAGCACCTTGCCACTACAAGCTCAGATTGCAGAGCCAGATTTTCCTTGCGTCTAGCTCTATTACTCTGAGCAGTGTAAGATATGACCTCCCACCCAATAAATAATTTGCAAGCACCCCAAATAGAGTAAATGGCTGCAGTGTTAGTATTCCACTGCCCAAACTCCACCAGTCCAATGTGAATGGTAGCAATTCAATCCTCTTGTGTCAGTAAGAATTTGTCAAAAGACCAGCGTGGCCTTACTGTACAGGAGTCACATATTTTAAGATCGACGTATCATACAGAGTGATCCGAAAAGGGGTTTGACAAAATACCAGTCCCTACTTTTTGTCAATTATAAGATATTAAAAAATAGTTGATACGTGAAGCAGAGTTAAAACGTTTGGAGAAGCAGGTCTATTTCTGTCTGGCAGGGCAGACGGCTCTCCAGGATCAATTAGTGCGAAATCTCGTAAAAGACTAGCCAAAGCCTGAACTGATTTTGGCTTATTCTCATGTTTGTTTGAGTGAGAGCAGTCCAACCCCGCTCATTGAATAAGATGAAAATCTCCTTCTATAAGAATACGTCCCGTGAGGGGTACCAACATGGTCTAGACTTAGTCTAATGATGTTGCATTATCTCCAATTGGCCTGTAGAAACTGATCAATTGAATAACTTGGTCATGAAGCTTCAATCTGACCCTGCTATTCTAATCTATTCCATTATAAAATGCTAAGATTTACTCCCTGACCTCCGTGGCGCTCCCTGACGTAAACTAAATAAGAAATTCCATCAGTTCCCAAGGTTTTAACCATCCTGCTTGACTTAAACAATCCTGATGATTGTTTCCCCTTTTTAGTTCTCTCCAACCATCACCCACCGCTGCCCCTTATTCATACACCCCATGACCCCACTCCACCTTCCTCCAACAAGGGAACCCTCGCCGCCTGAGGTTCCTTGGAAGGTACACACCCTTACTCCCAAGTACCCTTCCCCTACGACTCAAGCCACACCCCAACCCTACCCCCCAACCCTGAATAGGGGTGCTGTAACTTGGCGTCCAGTGCAGTTAAGTGGGCGGTTGGCAGCCATACAGCTGATTGACCACACTAGCAAAACAACCATTACGTGATCAGCATTACTCATGAAACAAAAGAGAGAAGAAAAAGAAAAGAAAAAAAAAACAAAAAAAGGGAACTTAAAGTATTATTTGGCAGTGCTAACCCTGCCCCCCACCAGTGCTACAGAGACTGCAGAAACTCCCGGGCCAATTCAATCGACTGAAAATGTGTGCCGTCCCCTTATATAAAACTTCCAGCTTTGATTGTTGGATAACATCCGCTGGGGCACCAAGTTGCTGAAAACAATTAATCATGCCTCTGAATTCTTTACGCAAACACAACAGGTGATGGACCGAATGTGGATCAATGTCACACACTCACCCCAGTCCAAAGATCTGGGCCCAAATCCATCGTTTTTTTGCGCTCCACACCACCCTGGGTTAGACAATGGCGATATGCAAATCAGCTCTGACCCTGTGCCCCATGGGAACAGTCCAGTCCGAACTACAAAAGCCATGTCCTTCCCAGAACGGAATCAAGCATCCGAGGACTGGACCGGTTTCGAGGTAATACCTCTCATCAGCCTGGCTAGCTTGACTCCAGTGGTGTGGAGTGCCTGGGACCCACGTCTGGGCATCCCCAGCGCACTTAGGGCGGAATATGCAAACACAACAGGTGATGGACCGAATGTGGATCAATGTCACACACTCACCCCAGTCCAAAGTTCTGGGCCAAAATCCATCGTTTTTTTGCACTCCACACCACCCTGGGTTAGACAATGGCGATATGCAAATCAGCTCTGACCCTGTGCCCCATGGGAACAGTCCAGTTCGAACTACAAAAGCCATGTCCTTCCCAGAACGGAATCAAGCATCTGAGGACCGGACCGGTTTCGAGGTAACACCTCTCATCAGCCCGGCTAGCTTGACTCCAGTGGTGTGGAGTGCCTGGGACCCACGTCTGGGCATCCCCAGCGCACTTAGGGCGGAATATGCAAACACAACAGGTGATGGACCGAATGTGGATCAATGTCACACACTCACCCCAGTCCAAAGATCTGGGCCCAAATCCATCGTTTTTTTGCACTCCACACCACCCTGGGTTAGACAATGGCGATATGCAAATCAGCTCTGACCCTGTGCCCCATGGGAACAGTCCAGTCCGAACTACAAAAGCCATGTCCTTCCCAGAACGGAATCAAGCATCCGAGGACCGGACCGATTTCGAGGTAACACCTCTCATCAGCCCGGCTAGCTTGACTCCAGTGGTGTGGAGTGCCTGGGACCCACGTCTGGGCATCCCCAGCGCACTTAGGGCGGAATATGCAAACACAACAGGTGATGGACCGAATGTGGATCAATGTCACACACTCACCCCAGTCCAAAGATCTGGGCCCAAATCCATCGTTTTTTTGCACTCCACACCACCCTGGGTTAGACAATGGCGATATGCAAATCAGCTCTGACCCTGTGCCCCATGGGAACAGTCCAGTCCGAACTACAAAAGCCATGTCCTTCCCAGAACGGAATCAAGCATCCGAGGACCAAGTTGCTGAAAACAATTAATCATGCCTCTGAATTCTTTACGGCGCAGCACTGACAATGCAGATATATCTGAAAATAGTATAAACGAGAAATTGTCAGGCGTCTGATATATCTTGTCTTGAATAGCACATGCCAAATTACATTCCTTAACTCTAAAGTCACCAAAGTTTACAATGATGGTTCAAGGGTACTTGGCATTTGATACTGGATTGCTGGAACACGATTATCCCATGTAATTGTAAAATTGATCTTCTGGGTTGCTGCTTTGGGACAAACATATTTGATTATAAGATCTGATACTACAGTAGCTACCGATTGGCCATTTTCACGCCCTTCAGGCAGTCCTACAATGCAAAGATTGGATCTTCGTGGCCGGTTTTCCACATCGTTGACCTTACTTTGGAGGTCGGCCAGCTCAGTTTGTAGTTTAGTCACCTGAACTGTTTGACCTGGCAAGCTGTCTTCAAGATGCGAAATCCGCTGTTCTGCATCACCGATACATGATGCAAGCTGTTGAATAGGAGATTGGATTGAACACAGCTGTGATTCAGTTTTCTTGTGCACATCTTCTTGGGCTATTTTCATATTTTTTAACTCCATCAAGGTCTGTTGTAGCAGAACATTTGTAGAGTCTGGTTGGACATCCTCCTTCCCCACATTTTGAATTTGAGGTAAAATCTGTGGTAATACCATCATCCTGCCCGGTACTTCTTTGCCTCCAGAGCAGTAGTAAATAAGGAGGGATCCACTGCTGCACTCGGAGCCATCTCACCAAAAACGAGATCTCCCTGCCTCTTGGAAGTTGTTGGTTACTTGAATCCTGTAGAGCTAGCTTGTTTACATTGTTCCTTCACGTTAAAGCCTGCAAATAGGGCATATAGTGACAGCTGCTTGCCTCCAGAAGGAGCCCCCAGTGTTGGTGCTTCACTTATTACTGATGTGTTCATATTCATAATTTGTGGAGAGGCAGGGCTGGCAGTGTCAGAGGAGGGTTCTATGATGATGCTGATTTCCATAGCTGACGACGGGGTCAAGTCAGATACTGGCTCTTTGTTCGCATGTTTTACTACTATCCTCCCCTTGAGCGAAAAGAGTACCAAGTGACCCGATTGCCCAGGCACCTCAACCGGGGAGCAACTCCTGAGTTTTCCGTTAAATAGATTGAACTCAGCTTCCATGTTAGAAGATATTCTATTGTGATGCTTTACGTCGTGGGTAGAGTTAGTTGCTGACCGACCTTTTAGCAGAGATATCCCTAGAAGACCCAACCACCAGCACCAAGGACGCCTTCAAAAACGCCACCCGCATACACCACCAACTGATCCGAAATGCCAAGAAAGCCGCTTTCAAGGACCGACTAGATAACAACGCCCACAACAGCAAGGAACTATTCAACATCGTCAAGGAATTTACCAACCCCTCAGCCAACTCCAACGACATCACCCCCTCTCAAGCCCTCTGCGACTCCCTAGCCTCATTCTTCCACAACAAAATTGCAGACATCCACAACAGCTTCGACAACCAACCCGAAGACCAACCCACCCATCCCCCTGCAGGACCTCCACCCCCCTTGAACACCTTCAATGACTGGAAGCCAATCTCCAATGAGGACACCATCCGTCTGATGAACTCTATCCACTCAGGATCCCCGACAGACCCATGCCCTCACCACATCTTTAACAAAGCTAACTCCATCATAGCACCGCACCTCCGAGACGTCATCAACTGCTCCCTCGACTCCGCAACTTTCCCGGAAAGCTGGAAACATGCCGAACTCAGCGCCCTCCTGAAGAAACCCACAGCTGACCCCACCGAACTCAAAAACTACCGCCCCATCTCACTCCTTCCATTCCCGGCCAAAGTCATCAAGAAAGCGATCAACAACCAGCTCGCCGCCTTCCTCGAAACAAACAAATCCCTCGACTCTTCACAATCCGGCTTCCGTGCCAAGCACAGCACTGAAACAACCCTCATCGCAGCAACAGACGACCTTCGAACTCTCCTGGACAATGGAGACACAGTCGCCCTCATCCTCCTTGACCTCTCCGCAGCCTTCGACACAGTCTGCCATAGCACCCTTCTACAGCGCCTCAGAAACATCGGAATACAAGGAAAAGCACTGGAATGGATCACCTCGTTCCTCACCGGAAGAACCCAGAGAGTCCGCCTCCCACCATTCATCTCAGAGGCCACTGAAGTCATCTGCGGCATACCCCAAGGGTCCTCACTCAGTCCCACCCTTTTCAACGTATACATGAACCCCCTCGCGGCCATCGCACGCCAACATAACCTCAACATCATCTCCTACGGGGATGACACTCAACTGATCCTATCACTCACCAATGACCCTAGCACCGCCAAAACTAACCTACACGAAGGAATGAAAGAAGTAGCCGAATGGATGAAACACAGTCGTCTGAAAATGAACTCAGATAAAACAGAAGTCCTTATCTTAGGTTCCTCCCCCTCTGCCTGGGACGACTCTTGGTGGCCAGAAGCCCTTGGAAAAGCACCCATCCCGACGGACCACGCACGGAACCTGGGCGTCATCCTGGATTCCTCACTTTCGATGAACAGACAAGTCAACGCCGTCTCTTCATCCTGCTTCAACATTCTTCGCATGCTCAAAAAAACATTTCGCTGGATCCCCACCGAAACTAGGAAAACGGTCACCCACGCTCTGGTCACGAGCCGACAGGACTACGGAAACACCCTCTACGCCGGTACTACCGCTAAACTCCAGAAAAAACTCCAACGAATCCAGAACGCTTCAGCCAGGCTCATATTAGACATCCCGCGTAAAGAACATATCTCTGATCACCTGAAAAACCTCCACTGGCTCCCCGTCAATAAGAGGATCACCTTCAGGCTCCTAACCCACGCACACAAAGCACTCTACGAAATCGGACCCGAATGCCTCAACACACGACTGTCCTTCTACACCCCCTCCCGCCAGCTACGATCATCCAACCAAGCCCTTGCCACTGTACCTCGCATCAACAAAACCACCATGGGAGGTAGATCCTTCTCCTACCTGGCAGCTAAAACCTGGAACTCACTTCCTACTTACCTTCGCCTTACTCAGAACCACCTAGCATTCAGAAAGCAACTTAAAACGTGGATATTTGACAAGTAACCCCCCTCCCCTCTTCAAGCGCCTTGAGACCCTCTGGGTATGTAGCGCGCTATATAAATATTTTGACTTGACTCTTCAGTTTAAATTCTGAATTCTGAAACAAAATTCTTCATATTGACATTGAATTTAAGCTATGTGATTACCATGCAAGAGGGACGCAAGCTGCACCTAAACCTGGGTAGTCCGCTTCCGTGCCCACACCCCCTGTCCTCCGCTGAGAGAGAAGGCCTAATGCCTAACCTCCAGCATTAGCTCCAAGTGTACTTAGCGCAGATAACTCCTGGTAACTGACTCAGTGACTCAGTGTAGATGTGAATGCTAGCCTTATACTCTAATCATGCCCACTGCCAGAACATCAGGTACTCTACATGTAATGTCAGCTAATTTTTAGGTTCTGGAAGTCAAAGTGAATGGAAGCAGCACATTTACTAGCCAGCCCGTGTAGACCTAAGCCCGTTAAGCACATGTATTATGGCAGCAAACTGCTTGTCTGACCTGGTAGGAATGTGATTTGAATCTGGGATGTTCTCGCTGCTCCTGTTGACTACAGCTCTAAGAGTGACTGACAGCCTCCTGGGGGTACTCCGGGTCGCAAACCAGCCCCACATGGGTCCTTCAGCAAAGCACTGTTGTGACCATACGGAAGCCAGTGCCATCCACGAAAGCGCGCAGCCATGCATGAAGCCTCCTATTGCAAGCTGCAACCACATGCCGGTACAATCGACATCGTCAAGGCTGACCGAGGAGGGCCTCATGAGTGGAATCAACTCGTCCGAATTGCGTGGACACTGTGCGAGATGTTATGCTACTCCGCGGTACTTCCCTGCTCCATACGAAGCAGCGCTGTCATCTTGCATCAGCATCTTGGTGCAGTCCTGCCGAAATTGCCTTCAGTCACAGAGCATGATTGGAGCTTATTCTAATCAAACTGAATGTCTGATGAAAAGGCTTTTTTAATAGAATCAAAATAATTAATAATACTTTTGGTGAGGGATATGTTACAGGGTGTATAATTCTTTATACAAATAATCTAAACTATCATAATCTTTAAAGGTTCAATCAATCAGTCAATCAGGTATTTATAAAGTGTGCTACTCACCCGTTAGGTTCTCAAGGCACTGGAGGGGAAGGGGTGCAGCTCCGGTTCAGTCGATAAGCCAGGTCTTGAGGTTCTTCCTGGAGGTGTGGAGGGAGGGATAGCGTCTGATGTTGACGGGGAGCTGGTTCTAGGCTTTGGCTGTGACATAGGAGAAAGCTCTTCCTCCTGCTCTGGTACGGCAGATGCGGGGGTCTCTGAGAGGGCAATGTCAGCGGAGCCGAGGTTCCTCTTGGGTACGTGGAAGGAAACTCTCTGGTTGAGGTATTTGGGTCCAATATTGTGGAGGAATTTGTAGGTGTGGGTGAGCAATTTGAAGGTTACTCTTTTCTTGATGGGGAGCCAGTGGAGGTCTCGGAGGTATTGGGTCATGTGTCCATGCCGTGGGGTTCCAAGGACAAGTCTGGCAGCGGCGTTCTGGATGGTTTGGAGCTTGTGAGGGAGACATCTGTTGATTCCGGCGTGGAGGGCGTTGCCATAGTCCAGCCTACTGGTTATGAGAGTGTGGGTGATGGCTCTTCTGCATTCGGGGGGATCCATTTGAAGGTCTTGCTGAGGACCCAGAGGCAGTAGATGCTTGTGGAGGTGACGGAGTTGATCTGGTGGGTCATGGCGAAGGAGGAGTCGAGAATGATGCCGAGGTTTAGAGCGTGGTCTGTCTGGGTGGGCTGGCTCCCGAGAGCAGAGGGCCACCAGGTGTTGTCCCTGGCGGAGGTGGAAGGTCCGAGGATGAGGACCTCAATCTTCTCTGAATTGAGCTTCAGGCAACTGCTTTTCATCTAGGCGGCAACATCCCTCATTACTTGCTTGAAGCAGAGTCTGGTGTCTTCGGGGTTCTTGGAGAGAGAAGATGAGCTGGGTATCGTCGGCATATGATATTATGTTGAGCCCAAGCTGTCTGACGATGGCGGTGAGGGGGGCCTTGTAGATTTTGAAAAGTGTGGGTCTGAGTGGTGATCCTTGGGGTACTCCGCAGTTGATCTCTGTGGGTTCAGAGAGGAATGGAGGGAGTTTGATCCTCTGAGTTCTGCCGGTGAAGAAGGATCGGATCCAGGAGAGGGCGGTTCCTCGTAACCCAGCATCGTGGAGTCTGGCGGTGAGGGTGTGATATGAAAGCTGCAGAGAGGTCTAGAAGGATGAGGGCCGTGGTGTGTCTCTGGTTGAGTAGCATGCGGATGTCATGGGTGGCAGCAAGGAGGGCGGTCTTGGTGCTGTGGTTGCTGAGGAAGCTGGACTGATAAGCATCTAGGATGGAGTTCTCTTCGATGAAGGCTGTCAGCTGGGTGTTTACGAGTCTCTCGATGACTTTGGCGGCGATGAGAAGAGAGAGATGGGCCTGTAGTTGTTCAGGTCTGTTGGGTTTACGGTGGGCTTCTTAAGGAGGGGGTTGAGCTCTGCACGCTTCCAGGAGTCTGGTCAGATGCTGGATTCAAAAGAGGCGTTGATGGTACATCCTAGTTCGGGTGCGATGGTGGCCGCAGCCCTGTGGTAGATGTGCAGTGGGCAGGGGTCCGTGGGGGCTCCTGAGTGGGTGTTCCTCATGGGAAATAGGAGCTGAGCTTGTTGCATAGTTCCTGGGATGAAGTAATGTCCGTGGCTTTGCTGGGGGGGTTGGTGAGTTTCTGTAAGATGTTGAAGATTTCTTTAGCCGTGGTTGCAGTGGTGTTGATTTTGTTCTTGATGAAAGTCCGCTTTGTGTCTCTTATGCGCTGGTGGTATTTTTTCAGGGCGCTCCGGTAATTGTTTAGGTCTCCTGTGGTTCTCTGGTTTCGCCAGGTTTTCTCGAGGCGTCTGCAGGAGCGCCTGCCTTCTTGCAGTTCGATGGTGAACCAGGCGGCTTTCAGGGGGCGAAGTTTGCCGAGTTAGCGGAGGGGTGCGAGCTTGTCGGCGCAGCTGGTGATCCAGCACTGAAATTCCTTGGTTGCGGAGTTGGCGTCGGTCATGGTGCAGGGTGGGTCTCGGAGGAGGGTAGTATTAAGGTGCTCCTCTGTGATCTTGCTCCAGTTCCGTCAAGGCAGGCGAGGGGTGGGGTTTCGGTCCGGTGGGGGTGTTGAAGGTGAAATACATGCAGTGGTGGTCCGTCCAGAGGGCCTGCAAGGTGTGGCTGAAAATGGATGTTTGTCCCTCCTGCGAAGAGGTGGTTGAGGGTGTGTCCTGCTCTGTGCGTGGGGTGGTGACGAGCTGCTTCAGTCCAAGGTTGGAGAGGTTGTCTAGGATGGTAATGGAACCGGGGTTGCTGAGGTTGTCGAGGTGGATGTTCAGGTGTCCGAGTAGGATGTAGTCCGTAGAGGTGATGGCATGGGGTGCGATGAGGATGGCAATGGTGACTGCGGCCTGGGATAGCGGTCCGGGGTGTCTGTAGGGGAGGGTGCCACATAGCGTGGTTCTAGGGTTGGTATGGATCTGGAAGTGGAGGTGTTCTGTGTTGGAGAGAGGGTCACTCAGGTTGGAGGTGGAGAGTCGAAGGGAGGTCTAGTGTGCAATGGCGAGTCCTTCTCCTGAGAGGTGGGGGCTGTCCCTTCTCTGAATCTTGTATCCGTTGAGGAGGGCGGTGGCGATGTCCGGGCCGGAGATGGCGTTAGTCAAGGTTTCTGTGAGGAAGGCGATGTCGGGCGAGAGGGTGTCGAGCAGGTCCCAGTGCCGCTGATGCTGAAGGATAATCGGCAGTGTCTACAGGAGAACTGTCCCTCGGTGGTGTTTGGTGTGGCTCTTTAGCAGTCCTTGTGTTCTTCGTGGTTGAGTGCATGGACGGCGGCGGAGTTGTATCGGCGGGCGTCCGTTGATCCAGGGTTCCTCGCGGACGGGCGCATACGGTCTTGCCTTGGGCGCGCCTTTGGCGTGCCAGTGGCGCACCCGCTGCGCGACCGCAGAGCAGCCGCCATTAAGTAGGGGAGGGGGCAGGAATAGAGGTAGGGAGTTGGCAGTAGGGGCTAAGTCGGGGGGCCGCAGGGGCAGCAGCGGCGGGGAACCGGCGGTGTCCGAGAATAAAATTACATTAAATTACGCATGGGAATAATCCAGATGGGCAGGGGCAAAAACAGCAATTTGGGCAGAAAAAACAAAAGCAGCAGTGGTCTGGGTAGGGAGCACTTCTGCTTGCCTCTGCATGGGAGTGGGCTGCTGACACGAACCCTACTCCAGGGAGGTGCTCTAGGCTCATGCGATGATGCGTGGAAGGCGGAGCTGCTGAGGAGAGTGCTGGCCTGAACGAGGCCGAGGTTTCACATGCGCTTCATGCAGGAGCCGCCATTAAGTAGGGGAGGGGGCGGGACTAGAGGTAGGAAGGCGAGAGCGGGTCTGAGTCGGGGGGGAGTGGCGCAGGTGCAGCAGCGGTGGGAACTGGCAGTATCCGAGAATGAAATTGAATTAAATTAAGCAAGAGAATAATCCAGATGGGCAGCGGTAAAAACAGCAATTTGGGCTGAAAAAACAAAAGCAGCGGTCTGGGGAGGGAGCACTTCAGCTCGCCTCTGCCGTGGAGTGGGCTGCTGGCGCGAACCCTACTCCAGGGAGGCGCTCTAGGCTCAGGCGATGCGACGTGGAAGGCGGAGCTGTGGGGGAGTGCTGGCCTGGACCGAGGTCGAGGTTTCACAAAGGCTATACTATTTAAACTTACTTACTTTATTAATCTTTATTTCGGCGGTTGCCATAAAAGATGCACATAAAATTGATACAAGCAAAACAGACATCAATATTACATCTAAACAACATAGCACATAAATACAAAAGAGAATTGTCACCTATTCTATAAACAATCGAATGAGCCACCAAAGAATTCTTAAAACAATCTAAAATATAGCTAATTTTCAGTTAAAAACAATGGATCAAATAAAACTAAGATCTTACATATTTTGACATAACACAGAATTTTTAGGTCAGAATAGCACAAACAGGGGCTCAGGAATGCGGTACCCTTGAAATTAGATGCAATCTCTTGTGCCATACTGCTTCGAGAAATTTGGCCATTGCAAACACAGTTGATTTTGATAGGTCGGTTTTGAGAATTCTAAAGGCCTCAGAGCATTTGCGGAACCCTAGATTTTTACATAGGGGGATAACCCAAAACCTTCTGGCAGCAGTGTAGGCAGGACAAAAGAAGACTAGATGCAGTTCGTCTTCAAGCCTACAATTACAACCAGGGCAGTTTTCCAGGGACTGCTGTTTCCATTTACTTGTAAATGCTCTTAGCGGAAGAGTGCTGTACTGCCATTGGAGATATAACTTCCTGGCCAAATTTGGAAAGATGTCATCAAACACTGACTCAAATCTATAAGAATCTTTCACACCGAGAAAAATATTAACCAGAGAATCTGGGCGTGTACCCTGTGTACGGGATGCCAGGTTACAAGCATAAAAAGTTGCCACCAGATGTTTACGGGGCAGACCCTGGCATGCCACTTCAGGGTCGCTCCACAGGGACGAAAGGCCCAGCCGGGCAAATTCAGTTTTTATATATTTAAACCACGGAATGTTCTCTGTAGCAGGAAGAGCAAGAATTTCCTGTAATTCACTACCAAAGAGGATTGCTCCTCTGGTCTGGAGTCTATAAATCTCCAAAGGGGGGGGGCTAGCGGCCTAATAGATGATCTGTTGGAATTTACTAGCCTAATTATTCCCCCTGTTAATTGCGCCAATCTGAGCTGTGACTTGGCCTGGTGATCACCCCATTCCAGTTTATCATTAATGGTCACGCCCAGGTACTCGAACGTAAAGACTCTTTCAAGTCTATTCAGGCCTATAGAAGGATTGGGTCGTGTTTTTTTGGGGGGATTAAAAATCATATACTTAGTTTTCATGGCATTTATTTCAAGACCATGTTCTCCACAGAAGGCCTCAAACCCCTCCAGAATGCGCTGAATCCCCATAGGGGACTTGGACAGCAGCAGGGTGTCATCCGCAAACATGATTGCGGGCACCCTGCTGCCGCCGAGCCTGGGTGCATCTGTGTTATTGACATTGTTTAAAAAATCGATTACCCCGTTGACAAAGAGGCAGAACAGGGTCGGTGCCAGAACACAGCCCTGCCTTACCCCTCTACCAACGGGAAATCTTTTAGAAAGGCAGCCCATCCTCCCACACCTTACCTGTGCATAGTTGTGTGTATGTAAGCGAATGATGATATCTAAAAGAGCGGGGGGGATGCCAAGTTTAGCAAGTACCGACCATAGTTTGCTTCGCGGGACCAAATCGAATGCCGCACGGAGGTCGACAAAGACGGTTTAAAGTGTACCCCCCTCCACCCGCACCGTCTTCCAAAAGAGAAGGGCCAACCGGAAAAGTTGGTCCGTGGTTGACACCTTACTTCTGAACCCCGCCTGGAATGTACTTAAGATTGAATGATCCGTCATCCATTCCTGGAGGCGGTCAAGAATCAGCCTCGCAAAAAGTTTTTGGGAAACATCAATGAGGCTGATTGGCCTATAGTTGGCTGGGAGCAGAGGAGAGCCCTTCTTGAAGATAGGTACAATCTCTGCTCCCAGCCAAGTGCTGGGGACCGCCATTCCCGCAAGGATTGCATTGAACACTAGTAACAAATAGGGAGCCCAAATCCTAGGTTGGTGTTTGAACAAATCTCCCGGGATCTTATCTAATCCCGGGGCTTTTCTGGAAGGTAGTTTAAAAGGCTCGGAGCCCTCCAAAGATAAAAATTGCGCGGTTGGCCCACCTAGGGAAAGAAGGTGTTCAAATGAAGAACCGGCTGGGGGCTTGAGCAGGCCCGGGCCGACCTCTTCATAAAGACTGCGGAAATGATCTTCCCACACTGAGGCCGCTATGTTGGCCTCAACAGCTTGAGTCACAATCTGCCAAAATTTTCGGGCGTCTCTAACCTGCAAGTAGGCCAGCATATTTTCCCAGTTAGAATAGTCCCAATCCACCTTTGCAAGGTGGATGGCTTGCTTCAGCTCCGCCCTCCTTATCTTAATTACCTCTATGTCCCTGGGGTGCTTCAATGCAGTGAGCAATTTGGCCTTTGCCTTCCTACAAACTGGATTAAACCATGAAGGTCTTTGCGCTCTGCGGATCCCTTTCCTCACAACTGGATTCAAAAGTTCCACAAGGGTATCCACCAGGTCCATATGAAGGGTGCCCAGCTTAGGGAAAAGTTCTTCTGAGGAGAATTGATTGATGATTGTCCCTACGGATTCCAATGTGGAGAGTATCTGGGCATAGAGCTCAGAAATGCGGGCAGGATTATCCAAGAACTTAGTCCATCGGACTCTGCGCCTGTCGTTGGTTAGAATTAGATTATGATCTAGGGCTGGCTCAACCAGCTGGTCATCCCTGAAGCCACAGGATGAAACCAGTGAGAGAGTCAACGCATTGTGATCGCTGTCACTTCTTTGGACCACCTCAAAGTTCAGGACCTTATTCCAGTCCACAGTCTGAACCAAGATGTAATCCAAATGAGACTCCTGCCCAGGTTTGTTGAAGGTAGGTTTTGGTGGGATATCACTCCTAGATCTACCATTGCAGGCCCTCAGAGAATTATTTAGGGTAATTGCCAAAATTTGTGTTGCGAGGGGAGTCCATGGTTTAGCAGGAGTACCAACTAATTGCGGTATTCCCCACTGTTTATCTTCCTCCATAAGTGCTCCCTCTATAGTCAAAGATAGCGGCTCGAACTGGCAATTAAAATCTCCCCCGACCAAGATCACAGCACCCTTGGGTAGTTTAGGCAGAATTGCAGAGAGCTCCTCAAAGGTGGGTGATAGCCTTGTTATTCCCACCGGTCTGGAGTATACATTTATCAGGGCGAGGTGTGTGTGGTTTGGCCATTCCAACAATGCGCCCTGAACATCCAATGAGTTGGTGTTAAGGGCCCTGGCCTTACAGCCCAGATGTGCTGCCACCCAAATGCAAAGGCCCCCCGAGGGCCGTCCTCTCCCCTCCCATTTGTCTGGAATTGAAAAGGTCACATAACCTGAGCGCCATTTATCCTCCCGCACCCATGTCTCCTGAAACATACAAACATCTTGGGTATCAATAAAAGACCCCCAATCTGGGCAGTCTATTTTACCCTGGAGACCGGCTAAATTCCAGGAGAGAATAGACAAAGAGGATGTGCGCTTGCCGGCAGATAACACAGGGGGATCAACTAACGGAGCCACAGTAATAACTGATGACTCAGAAAGGGGTTCAATAGATTGAACCTCCCCATTGATCAAACCCTCACCCATTACATTTATTTGACCACCCATACAGTGATCAGACTGTGATCTTCAGTCACAATTATCCAGACCAGAGAAAACATCAAACCTGTTTGCTGTTTTACAGGGGTGTAAAAGGTCTCAAGTGTTCCATTCTCCTATTGGGATTTCTGTTGGACCTAAGAGGTACCGTATTCCACCCAAAAGGGTCAGCAACATGATGAAGGTGTGGGGGTTGTGGGGGTTGTGGGGGATACCCAGTGTTATAGGACAATAGGGGAGCAATCTGGTTCGAAATTTGACCACCCATATAAGTAGGCGGAAACACCAGAGATCTAGGGTAGAAATAAGTCAGGGGGCGCGGGACAATAGAGTTGCTGCCTCCACCCAGAGGCCAATTTAATATATAAGTAACTGCCCGAGGGTCTCTAAAATTTATGACAACTAGATCTCCGTCAATGTCCTTGACCCTACTGCCCAACCAAGGGAGTCGTCTAACATGCACACTCTCGCCGTTAATATTGTGTGCAAGTGGTCTGAATTGGGCGAGCCAGTGCATGATTTTGTTTTTAAGCTGGAAAAACCCCTCCCTCTTATAAACTGGCAAGGTGGGAACCCCCGACAGAACAACCACAAACGGGGCAGCTTTGGGGGGAAATTCTACTTGAGGGCTTCTTCGTGAGGGTGACCTAGTGTGACTGGTAGGACCCTTTTTGGTGTACCGTATAATCCCAACCGAAGGTTTTCCAGGTCCCGTCAAGGCTACACTAGCTGGTATGGAGACTAAGTTGTTATTCAATTTAGGGGAAGGAACCTTCTTTTGCTTGGGGATCGTTGGTTTAATAGATTGAGAAGTACCTTTCAAAATGCCGGGGGTGCTCGAAGCCACCACGGCTGAAGGTAGTGGAACCCTACTCACCAGTGTCTTAGATGGTCCCCGGTGATTATTGACTGCAGCTTCAATCGCTTCAAGCTTTTTCTCCACGCTCCTCAACCTCTCTATAATGGGTAAAATGAAAGACCTAATTAGGTGTTCCATGTTATCCAGAGACGCGACAGCAGAACCAGCCGTTTGGGAGGGGTCATCCAGGATAACAATTGGGGCATTAGTATTCACAATTTGAGCAGCTGGTGCCAGTGGTGGCGAAGGAGCCAAAGTTGGCGTATTATCTTGAGCAACGACTGGGACCAGAGCAGTTCTGATAGTGTGTTTAGAAGGTTTTCCAAAGTCCGAGTGACTAATCTTTGGTTTTTGGGGAGCCCCCCCCCTCCGTCTTCTTTTTGCAGGCGGTGGGCCATGACTAATTGCCTGTACTGATTTTTTCAATTTATTTTGAATAGGTTTAGCCTTTGACAGGGTCCGGGTAGTCAAATCAGCATCAGGCAGTATCGAACTAGAGAGAGGGATATCATTTACGGGCTGGTCAATATGACCCAAAGGAGTTGGAGTACAGTCACGTAACAAAAGTGGGAAGCTTTCCAGAGATAAAAGATCTTCGTTAATAGAAGTACATCCAAGAGTAAGGGGAAGGGCATTGAGCCTTGTTCTTCATGCTTTCGACAGAGCGACGGCGCTCTGCTCTACGCTCTGCCAGAGGTTTCTCCCTTTCAGGATCGTTGAGAGCCTTTGTAAAATAGTTGGGGCCATTGAAACTGCACCCAGCCTTCTCAGAAAGTAGTAGACCCGGACTTTGAGCCATCGCAGAGCCTAGTAGCTAAAAAGTCAAAGGATGGAAAGAAATAGGCCCTGCCCGGCCTCGATCGGTCTCTGAGGGCCTCAGAGGGCCCGCCCTTTGCCCGGGCTTCGCCCCGTGCTCCGTCCCGCGCGCGTCCCGCGACCGCGCGAATAGAAGAAATTAAATACAGGATTATGAGCAGCAGGGGGAGGAGTGGGGCGGGAAAAGTCGCAGGTGCGCTGGTGCCTCACGCGCTGATCCTGCTGGGACTCGCAGTCCCACACCCACTGACCGGACTGACAGAGTTCTCGCCCCGAGATCCTTGGCAAGTTTAAAGTTCTCCAGGCGCTTCAAGCAACAGCAGCAATCCAATGGTGGTAAAAACGGCTACGAGCGGCTCCCGCGAAGTGGGGGCCGGGAGCCGTGATAAGCAGCAGGGGAGGAGTGGGGCGGGAAGAGTCGCAGGTGTGCTGGTGCCTCACGCGCTGATCCTGCTGGGACTCGCAGTCCCACACCCACTGACCGGACTGACAGAGTTCTCTCCCCGAGATCCTTGGCAAGTTTAAAGTTCTCCAGGTGCTTCAAGCAACAGTAGCAATCCAATGGCGATAAAAACGGCTACGAGCGGCACAATTTTTAACAGAATCAGTCTTAGTATGTTCCTGTTTTAGTTTCAAATAATTGATTAATAATTTCCTAAAGGTTTTCTGCCCACCATAATATTTAACACTAGATTTTGATAAATAAGTGGGTACTAGTTCCGTAGTATATTTATTAAATTCAAATTTTCCTTCAATTAAACTTTAAACACATAGGGCCATATGTATCAAGAAAACGATTTGCGATTCTGAATTAGCGATTTTTACCGAATCGCTAATTCAGAATCGCAAATCGGGATGTATCAACGCAATCGCAAATTGTTAGCGATTCGCAGAAAATCGCTAAAAGTTTGCGCGATGCAAAACAGCGATTCCGTAAAGGTCAAAAAATCGCAATTTAGCGAGTTCGCAACCAGTATTTCGCAAAATAGCGCGATCGCAGCCCGAAAATCGCTAAATTGCGATGTTCCCACGCGAGAAATCGCAATTTAGCGATTTTCTGGAAACATCCAATCGCAATCCTGATGCATAATGATGACATCACCATCCAGGAAGTGAAAGATTACCCAAGGTGCTTCAGGACAGAGACAGAGAGTGTGAGAGTGTTGTTTGGAAGTCAGGAGCAATGGCAGAAGGTGGAAACCAGGATGTCCCAGCAAGTCAGCAAGACCAGCAAGAAGGGGAAGCAGGCAGGAAGAGGAAACTAAAGTTTTCAGAGGCTGAACTGGAGACCCTCATCCCCGAAATGGTGCCACACCATGAGGCACTATTTGGGAGGAGTTCCCACAAGGTTCCAGAAGCCAGCAAAAGGAGGATTTGGGAGGGCATCCAAGCCAAAGTGAATGCCCTAGGAGTCACCCACAGGACAGTTGAAGTGTTGAGGAAGCGCTGGTATGACCTGGGACAGCGCTCCAAGGAGAAGTTGGCTGCCAGACTGGAGCAGTCCCAGCTCACTGGTGGGGGAACCTCCCACATCCCTGACTCCACACCACTGGAGGAGCTGGTAGAGGCCACACTGCCTACACAGAGTGTTGCGGGCGTGTCAGTGCTCGACAGCTCAGCACAACCTGCTGCAAGACCAGGTAAGAAGCATGCCTCCCCTCCCTAAACCACCCCCAGCAACCCCCTGCAGCAACCTAGGGATTAGGGGAACAACATGGCAGGCTAGAGCTATTACACAGGCAGACACAGCAATGCATTATGGGAGTTGTATTCACCATAGACTGTAATGTAGAAAGTAGCTACAGATTTTAACTTAGTACAATTTTACAGGTCAGGATAGGTGAATGACACAAGTAAAGTCAGGGAAGACTGTGAAAAATGTATTTGAACATCACATATAATGTAAAACAAATTAACGTGTGCTGTTCTATCCACAGCACCTGCAAGTGGGAATGCTACAGCCACTGCACATGAGACAGGACCCCAAGCCTCTGGAGAAGGCAGCCATGGCAATGATTCTGATGGGGAGGACAGTCCTTTCATCCGGCCACTGGGACAAAGTAGGAGGAACGTCAGGCCATTGAGGATCATGGATGACGATGAAGATGAAAATGATAATGTGCAGTCTGATGCACCAGTACCCCAGCAGCAGGAGTCCAGAGCAATGTCCAGAGGCAGGCGTAGACCCCGCACAGCCATCAGCTCCAATGTCCAACAGGAGGAATCTGTGTTCGCTGGCCTGGAGATGCACATGCTGCAGGTTCACCGGCTGCAAGCGAAGCACATGAAGGCCATTCAGAGGGAGATCAGGGCAGGGAACAGAGGCATACGGGAGGAAATCAGGGGGGCTGTGCAGGAGCTAACTGCAGAGTTGAGAGCGGAACGCGCAGCCAGGCGCAAAGAAATGGCCCGCATGGACCACTACACTCGTGCTATTAATCGCCTGGCTTCCTCCACCAATATGCTGGCAAGGCGTGCCATAGAGACACAGCGTGAATTCTCCCATGGTATCCAGGACATAGCCACTGTAGTGGTGCAGTCAACTGCCACCCTTGACGAGCTGCGTGCGCTGCGCAATGCTGGACCCTGGGTGCTTACCCCCAGTGAGGAGGATTCACAGTCGGTCCGGAGCACAAACACACCCCCACCCACTGTTGAGAGGCGCCGTAGTGGCCGGAGCAACAGGCCTGCCACACTACAATAGGGACTGTTTAGAAAAGCAAATACCACACAGGGGAGTGATGGTGCCAGCAACAGTGTAGCACTTGCTGCACTAAAGACTGATTGGTAGCACTGTGATGGAAACATGTGCTTTTGTTTTGGAGACTTCATCCATGTTTGTTTTGGATGTGTTACATTGTTGCAATTGGGTAGTAAACACGTTTGCAAAGCAACAAGTTGTCAGTGTATCATTTTCACTCACCTAGAAGTAGTTTCGCATGATCTCATCATGCCTCTGTCGGCCAGCTGCTGCAGCAGCCACGCCACCGTCCATGTGTATGGGTCCAGGTCCCTCCAAGTCAGAGGCTTCGGAGTCACTCAACTCCATAGGTGTCCCTTTCCTGGTTGCAATGTTGTGGAGCATGGCACAAGCTACAACAATTTTGCAGCACGTCTCAAAGCTGTATTGGAGGGCTCCTCCACTCTTGTGTATGCATCTGAATCTGCTCTTCAAAATCCCAAATGTTCTCTCGATGGTGCCTCTTGTGGAAATGTGTGCCCGGTTGTAGCGCCACTGCCCAGCATTGGCAGGATTCAGATAGGGTGTCAGGAATCAGGATGAAATCCCGGACTGCATAGGCACTGGCCCCTGTGGATGGAAATGTGTAAAGGTCAGTCACTGTGATGCACATGCTGGCCATGTCAAATGTGGGTGACAGTGTGTGCTGTTACCTAGTAGGTATCCCTCTCCAAATTCCCCTCTTGAGAGTCTACGGTATAGGCCACTGTGTCGGAATATGAAGGCATCATGTGTGCTTCCAGGGTACTTTGCCACTATATCGGTGATAATGTTTTTGGCATCACACACCATCTGAATGTTCAGTGAGTGGTAGCATTTCCTGTTCCGGAATACATACTCTATGTTGGAGGGTGGTGAAATGGCTACATGTGTTCCATCTATACATCCTATGACGTGGGAAAATTGGGCTATGTTGTAAAATTCCTGCTTGGTCTGTGCTAGTTCCTGTGGGGTGCTGGGGAAGTGTATGTGATGTTGCATCCTATGTGTCATGGCATCAAGGAACGCATGGAAAAAGCGCGACAGGGCACTCTGTGACACCCCTCCTGCAGAGGCTATGGCCCCCTGGAAACTACCTGAGGCCAGCAGGTGTAGTGAACAGAGGACCTGGATGTGAGTGGGTATGGCTTGTGTCCTGCGGGTGGGGTGTTCTAGGTGGGGCCTGAGTTCCTCTATCAAATCAAGTATACTGTCTTCCTCCAGACTGTAATGAGTGTAGATATCCTCCTCAGTGAGTTGAAAGATGGTGGTGCGTAACCGGAATATCCTCTCTTGCCGTCTTCTCCTCTGCACCAGAGCTCTCACTCTTCGCCTCCTCACTATCATGTACAGGCCGGACATTGTGGTAGGGAGTGTGTTGCTTTCTGGGCTGCAATTTATAGTTTGCACCTGGTTACCACCTGCTCCCACTTGATGGTAATTGCGATTCCTTATTTTGCGATTTTGAGTATTTCGCTATTTGCGATTGTTTGATACATTCCATTGCGATTTCTGAATTGCGATTTCCACTTTAGCGATTTTCGCAAACAGGTTTCATCGATAATTTGGAAATCGCTATTGTAATCGCTATTTAGCATTGTCGCAACGCTTGGGAATCGCTAATTTGCTATTCCTTATTTTGCATCAGTTTTTGGCTTCATACATTGCGATTAGCGATTTTTGAGTCGCAAACGCTACTTTTTACCGATTCGCAGCGTTTGCGACTCATTTTTGGCTTCATACATATGGCCCATAGTGAGAATTAGAGGTTTAATAGGAATGCCTAATTCCTCAATTTTATCCACGACTTTATTTAAATAATATCTTGTATTCTTCTTTAAAAAAAAAAAATTAAAATATCTTGCTGAAGCATTAAAGGCATCCCATATTGTTAGAAAGGGTAACTCATCCATTAAATTAATAGGGACAAACTATCTATAAAGATCTTATAAGATCAAGTTTCAGCATCTACTAAAGATTGACTGAGTTTCTGACTAAAAAACAAATAACCAATTCTTGATTCACAATTATGCACGAGAAAAAAGAAAGAATATTCCTTGGCAACTGGATTGCATAGCCTACAAGCATGCACACGAGATCTTTGTTTATTAGCTTACTGAAATTATTTCTGCATTTTATTAGGTATATATTTAGCTTTACAATTTCAGTCAATAACTGAATCTAACATTTTGTTGCAGTCACCACCAACAACAGATATTCTTCTGAATAATTCAATAATATATTTATAAAATGATACCAAAATATTATGAGACTGTGTTAAACCATAAACATGTATAACGATTTTTATTAATAATTAGCAATTTCATATTCGTCAACATCATTTTTTTCTTGACACACCACCAAGATGTCTAAATGTTTATCGCAACGCATAATTACTCCATTCTTTTTCTTTTGTGCAGGGGAAGGAAAACTGTGACCAAGCAATCAGTTTTAGAACTTCCTTCGTTGATAAATGAGATTCTTGCAAAACAGCAATTTTAGGATTATTTTGTGACAAATTTGTAAGAGCCTTTTGTCTTTTAATAGGGTTAACAAGTCCTTTAATCCTGATTGTTTGGGCAGAGACACTTTCATTGATCCTACTTCTTGCCGGTTCCTGACGGTCGCGCTGCCCCCCTACCGCGACAGCTCGCCTCCCGCCTCCCGCTGCCCCACATCAAGCACATCACTGTGTGGCCGCTGAGCGGAGCGGGGAGCCCCTGCTACGAGACTACATATCCCATCAGCCTCTGCGGCCGGAAGCTGCACCTGGGATCATCGCGCCAAGCGGCGCTTAAATTACGGCACCATCTCCCGCTATGCGGGACCGCGCGCAGGCCTAGCCGTGCTAAGCCCTCAGAGGCCGGAGGAGGCCGTTTTTTATTAATAATTAGCAATTTCATATTCGTCAACATCATTTTTTTCTTGACTCACCACCAAGATGTCTAAATGTTTATCACAACGCATAATTACTCCATTCTTTTTCTTTTGTGCAGGGGAAGGAAAACTGTGACCAAGCAATCAGTTTTAGAACTTCCTTCGGTGATAAATGAGAATCTTGCAAAACAGCAATTTTAGGATTATTTTGTGACAAATTTGTAAGAGCCTTTTGTCTTTTAATAGGGTTAACAAGTCCTTTAATCCTGATTGTTTGGGCAGAGACACTTTCATTGATCCTACTTCTTGCCGGTTCCTGACGGTCGCGCTGCCCACCCTACCGCCTCCCGCTGCCCCACATCAAGCACATCACTGTGTGGCCGCCGAGCGGAGGGGGGAGCCCCTGCTACGAGACTACATATCCCATCAGCCTCTGCGGCCAGAAGCCGCACCTGGGATCATCGCGCCAAGCGGCGCTTAAAATACGGCACCATCTCCGGTGGAGCGGGGAATCCTGATTGTTTGGGCAGAGACACTTTCATTGATCCTACTTCTTGCCGGTTCCTGACGGTCGCGCTACCCGCCCTACCGCAACAGCTCGCCTCCCGCCTCCCGCTGCCCCACATCAAGCACATCACTGTGTGGCCGCTGAGCGGAGGGGGGAGCCCCTGCTACGAGACTACATATCCCATCAGCCTCTGCGGCCGGAAGCCGCACCTGGGATCATCGCGCCAAGCGGCGCTTAAATTACGGCACCATCTCCGGTGGAGCGGGGAATCCTGATTGTTTGGGCAGAGACACTTTCATTGATCCTACTTCTTGCCGGTTCCTGACGGTCGCGCTACCCGCCCTACCGCGACAGCTCGCCTCCCGCCTCCCGCTGCCCCACATCAAGCACATCACTGTGTGGCCGCTGAGCGGAGGGGGGAGCCCCTGCTACGAGACTACATATCCCATCAGCCTCTGCGGCCGGAAGCCGCACCTGGGATCATCGCGCCAAGCGGCGCTTAAATTACGGCACCAACTCCCGCTATGCGGGACCGCGCACGGGCCTAGCCGTGCTAAGCCCCGGCAAAGAGCGGGCCCTCTGTGGCCCTCAGAGGCCGGAGGAGGCCAGGCCGGGCCCGGTTCTTTACATCTGCACCCCGGAACACCAGCTTTCCTGCAAAAGAAGGTATTTCGAATACTGGCATTAACACTTATAGACTTACTGTTACATTGCCCTTGACTGCTTCTGTGTATATAGTGCCAGAGCTGATCATACACGTTACTACCGGGTCGCTCTCAAACATGTCACCAAGGGGTGCCAAGGGAACAAAGGGAAGGAAACCCCCAGTGGGAGGATCATTGAGGGGCACTATCGACCAATACATTACAAAGGCTGCCTTAGCGCTAGAAATAGAGATTGCCATCGCCGAGCGCCGCCTGTCCACAGAACTCCAGAATAGACGCTCCTCGCTAGGGCTACTTCAACAAGCCACAACTCCCAATTCGGTCAATGGGAAGGAGATATCCATAAATAGCAATATAAACACCAGCAATATCATCGTTCCCTCTCTATCTCTCGATGCCACAACAAGATCAGACCCCAACAGCTCCAAGAGTAACAGGGATTCCAGCACAGGTCTCTTGCTAGAAATAATTCCTGAGGAATCCCTGATACTTCACCCTTTAATGTCGAATCCAAAGAGCAACCCTCAACCCCTACCTCCAACTACAAGGCCCACATTAAAAAGAAAGAGAGGAGGAAACAGTCACAAGGGGAGGCAAGCTAAACTAGCTAATATTTCCTGACACTCCCCTACTATTCAAACTATTTATAGTACAGGAACCGGGATTACAGCTCCACGCCAGGCACCGAATCCCCCCCTCTAAATCAAGATCTACTGGGGAACATTGAGGTGCTAGTAAAATCTCTAATACTGCCCCTTGTCGAAAGAATCAAAAGATTATCTACTCAGCTGGGGTCAATAGAGGAAGCTGTGATTACAAACACAACTTTATTAAAGGGTCTAGCTGAAGACAATAGAAAATTAGCACTGATAGTAAAACCAGCGACGCAAAATGTAAACAAAGGGAAACAAACATTAAAATCGAATGAAAAGAAAAAAAAATGCGGCTGACCAAGGTTCGCACTCAAATTTCGTAGTAGGAAAAGTTCAAATGGTTGTGCAAATCACATCCGGGGCTAACCGCACAGAAGCTCCACTGTCTGGGCAGATACCAAGTTGCATAGGTGAAGGATGGTGCACCAAAGAAAGTCTGTAGCAATGAGGTGAATTGAAAAAAGTTTCTTTATTATTAGAAATTATTAAAAGGCCTCAGCCAACGCGTTTCTTCCCCAAGGGGACTTCGTCAAGGCTGGAAATTCAAGCAAGGAGTAGCCATCTGTGGATATGGGGTCACGAAATGACATGACTCCAAAGAGGAATATCACACAAGTAAATGAAACCACGATAACTCTCACCAAAAAACTGCGAGTATTTAAGGGTTCTCCCAGGACATGCTAATCCCAAACACTAGGCATCCACATAGGTTGACGACAAACTCAGTCTGTAGTAGGAAGAAAAATAATATAGGTAACAACAGTAGGTACATATAAATAAAACATACCTATTGTACACAGGAACCATGTGTGGTTCCTAAATACACAACATGAAAGTCAGAAATGGGCAATATAGACCAAAAAAGAGGGGGATGAATGGTCATTCCTATAGATAGTACAAACGAAAAATTCCCTTACCTAATATAGATCACAATGTATGAGTGATCAATAGTAGAGAGGTTAAATAATCATTCCTGTCATAGCGGCTCAATCTATCTGTACTGTGCAGAGAATAATGATCTGAAAAGCAAACATCAATAACAAATTAATCAAAGGGAATGTTCAAAACAGGGGGTAAAACGCAACCGAAAACTACCCAGGTCCCATTGGGGGTGGAAGGCGTAGAGAGAGAGTGGTCGGATTAAACACAATATTGACCAAAGGCAGGGCCCAAAGGCCCAAAGATGCTTCAACACTAGCAGATGGAATAAAACCAATGAAATTAAAAGACAAAAGAGGGGACAAAAAAGCCCCCAATGTACCATCTAAGAGTAGCCACTCTTCCTCATCCAGTATCTCCTAAAATAAGAGTACCAAACGCCCTAGGTCCCTTAGGAATACCCCAGAACCTTACTCACTTAGGAACTCGGTCCTCGTGTCAAACAGATGAAAGATAAGTAGATCGGGGGCATAGATATAAATAAACCAATGCCTGTATGGACCGAAAAAATGAAACAGAAAATAAAATACTAATAATGAACTTTGTGGTAATTGGTAATCAGAGCATACCCACGTAGTTTATACAGTAAATAACCAGCCTGGTTAGTGAAAATGATGTCACGCCAGGACTGGATCAGTATTGGAAATACTAACAACCGCACAGCGCAACCGGATACAGGAACTGATATAAAAATAGGGTGATTCAAATGGAAAAATAGAAAGAATGACATGAATATCACAATTTTACTGGTGTTTAAAAGAGCCCATTTTGAAAATAACACCCGCATATAAAATCGCTCATGGAGACATACCTACGATATATGGAAAAGACAGGGAGTGATAGGGCATGTATCAATCCTGTTCACGGCTTGAGTACTATTCTCCCCATGATAAGGGAATATGCTGGTGGATAAAAGGGACAAGAAAAGTGAACTGTAAAGCAAGTAATTGAAAACATAAATAAAAAAGGCAATAGTATAAAGCGTGTGGCCCCACTGAAAGCTAAACCAATATAATACCGGAATACGACAATACGCAGACAAATCATTAGGGAAAAAATGCAATCCCGCTAGTGGTAACTAAATATATGGGCTACCGTACGCCTATGTGAGGCTCTACAAGACCTGCAAAGAATATAGCCGTAATGGTCTAACCAAATTAAACACAGACCTATATTAACATGAAAATAGAAATTCCAAAACAAGCGTACATGCAACTACACCACCCTTCCCCTTAGCACTGGAAGGCAATACAGAAAAATGCATCTTTGGTCACTAGAAACAAAGGCGGAAAGTCACAAGCAAAGATTCCCGAAACCGTACCTGGTTACAAAATATCGGTCTGCGAAACGCCAGAAGTTCAAAGGACCCGCCATTGCCCTCTCACTGGTAGAAATACGTACGCCCATACCACGTGATCAGCAAATCAGTGAAGGTCATTTGTTCGTAATAGGCAAAACACAGGTACGAGACGCGGCGCCATCTTAGGGCCGCAATGCAAACTCTATACATCCAGCCCTATATCAGTTAATTGTACCGAAAATATAATAAACGCGGAACGAAAATATAAAAATCAAAAGTAGCAGAAGGGCTACGGACTAAAGATACCTCAATGCAAGGTATATAGGGACCGCAATGCAAGCTATATACATCCAGCCCTATATCGGTTAATTGTACCAAAAAATAGCAGAAAGGCTACGGAATAAAGATACCACAAAGTAAGCTATATAGGGGCCGCAATGCAAGTTATATGCATCGGAATAACGATACCGCAATGCAAGCTATATAGGGGCCGCAATGCGAGCTATATACATCCAGCCCTATATCGGTTGATTGTACCAAAAAGGTATGTTTGAACAAAACCGAGGCTATAGTGAAAGAACAAGCAAACATATTAAAGAAAAGAACAGAAAATAATAAATAAATACAATATTCATACCTAAGTACACAAACCATAATTGATTCCTTCTAAGTTACATAGTGCATGACAACATTTACATATGCACCATAATAACAAGACTGTTCACGATATACATGTGCAGTCCTGGTATAATTAGTATACAGTACACAAAGACATATATACACACAAATCGCACAAAATATAAAACACACATAACAGACAGGGAAAATATAGCAACTCAAAAACTAAACAAAAATATATACATTATTAAAAGAGGACAAAATAACTATAACACACTGAGCCCAGTGTGGTTCACATTCTCAATGAGAACTGGCATTTCATGTTAGGCCTAAAGTATCGAAGACCATCTTGTTATTCACTTCAAAGCAAATATTAGATAACCAGTATCATGTGGATATAATGGCGACAATCCCTAGACAGTATACAGAGATCACAGACATATGCAATATAAATTAATTAAAAAATTCATAAGAAATTCATAAAAAGTAGTGCATCTCCCCATCTGTGTTATGACCCATCTCGATCGCCCTTAGATTACAAATCCAACGTGCCTCTTTTTGCCTCAACATTAACTCCCTACTTCCACCTCTAGTCGGTATTGGAACGTGGTCAGTGCCATGAAACCATAAAGAGAGATCGTCTGGATCTTCTTTCATGTAATGATCGGTAATTGGGTATCGGGATTCTTTGGACTTGATGGCACGTTAATGTTCTTGAATTCGAAGTTTAAGGCACCGGATAGTACTACCCACGTAGATGATTCCGCATTTGCAGCCCAATACAAAGACTACATGGGTGGTATTGCAATTGATAAAATGACCAACCTTTTACTGTCTATCAGTATTATATCTAAATGTTAGGGTTTTGTTCATACCTTTTGGGCATATGCTGCAAGTGCCACAGGTGAAAAAACCTTTAGGTTTTGTCGGTAAATCGACACCCCGACTACCAGAAAAAAAAACGGCCCCTATAAACATAAGTACTGACCAAAAAACACCTGAAACATCTGAGGTGCAAGGGTCTGTTACACATCATAACTATCGCCTGGATGCACAAGAAAAAGTGATACGAAGAAGGTGAATTCCAGGAACTTTAATGGCTCCGATGTACGGATTGACTGGCCCCCAGAAGCAGCCCCCTATGTAGCGATATTGACAAGGGTCCCAGAACTGAAACCAGGGAAAATAGAAGGGTTCTCTGACCTTAAAAATAAAGTAATATATTGGTTAGAGAACAACAGACCATTACCACCTAATATTAACGCGGAAATTTTAAACGTTAGAAGGATTGGATGGATTGGACAGAGGCCCAAAGACACGCAGGGTGATACGATAATTATTAATGTTAGGGACTACAAGGTCATCTCGTTCCTTAACAACTGGTACCATGAGACTGGAGGGGAGGGGATCAGGATACAGGACCTGAGCTACTTCTATCCCAGGTCATTTCTACCCCAGCAGCGAAGGCTACTTAATCCAAATCAAACAACCCTGGGGGGTCCACTATTTAACATCCAGACCTCAAACAGATGATTTGCAGCTTTCAATGGCTTAGATGGGGTAGATTGACTTATCACACCACTGTCCGAGGTCTTACGTGTATTAAACACAACAGACCAACTAAGCATTCCCAAGAGGCCGCTATCAAACATTCCAACCTTAAGAAGATCCAGAATTTTCGAAGACAGAGTAGGTCAACCACGGGAGGGAGAGACTAAACAGACTCATACAACAAGTACACCTAAGGCAGTACCTTCCCCAATGAATCCCAAAATTTTACCTGAAGCTGATAGTAGGAATCTAACATTAGACTTCATCTTCTGGAATGTAGCGGGTCTCCAGAATAAACTTACGAATATTAACTGGAGTACAGAAGCCACGGCACATAACATTATTGCTCTACAGGAAACTTGGCTTTCCACCCCAGCTCATTTGCTGGGTTACAAAACATACTTTTCTAAAGCAATACCATCACCATCTGGAAGAGCTAAGGGGGAATGATAACGTTTATATCCAATACCCTCCCCGTTGACAAAATCGAAGTCATAAAGCTAGGCACCAATCATCAGGCTTTAATGATAGCTCATAAAACTCCCACCATCTCTCTCATCATAAACTTCTATAATAATTTGAACGCGCCAGAACTAACAGTTGTATTAAACGAGATCTCTCACTTAACTCAGGACTTATTTCAGAAACACATTAAAAAAATGGTAACAGTAATATGGGGAGGGGACTTTAATTTGACCCTCTGTAAGGAAAGTGGGTCCAAAAAATTTGGTATTGAGGACGAGGATTGGAACAATTTGACACATTTCTCACACACGACTGGCGGAGACCTCATGAACGAAATAACGGCAGCCTCAAATCTGGGCTTCGCAAATGAAACAATCAATCCACTTGTACCCTTTTCCAGAACTTTAAACCGCAGAGGTACGAACAGCATAATTGATTTTATACTTACCTCAAAAACCATCATACCGAGATCAAGCAAGTTTAAAACAATAATTAATGCAGTTAGCGACTACTTCCCAAATCAATTTACAATGAGTACTTCCTCTGCAAAGACAGAGGAAACATATTGGAGCAGTCTAGATCAGCAATCTCTTCAAATAGATAAGCAAAATGTTTTTTCCTTAAAATGGGGCCAGATTGATAAAAATCTATTAATGACCAATGTACTAAAGAAAGCCCTCCCTTTGGTCTTCGCCTGCTTAGATCTGTCTACTACCCCAGACGCGGTACTATCCAACTATGAGCCCATCACTAAAACCATTAGAGATGAACTGATACGTAAAAAGAAATCAAAGGGCCCTTAAGGGAGGGTTGGTTTAGCACAGACTGTACAAAAGCCCACACAAAATTAAAAGTAGCCCTAACAAGGGAAACAAGGGACAAGAATGAAATAGTGAAATTAAGGAAAAGCTATAAGTTAGCCCTAAAAAAAACGCAAAACACAGATCAAGGACAACCTATGGAAACAGCTACACGATAGTTAAATCCCCCTTCCTCTGTGAGGGCAATGACTCTCCGAAGATAGAAGTAGCGATAGATGCCGGCGAGTGGGTCAAACACTTCTCTAATATCTTTAGGAAGGATGATGAGAGCCTATCGAGTCCAACAGAGTCTTTAAAACCAGTCAGCTACCCACTTCAGTTAAAAATCACACTTAAAGAAGTCATCAGTGCCCTAAAAATGTCAAAATCTGGCAAAGCACCAGGCCCGGACGGGGTTCCGGCAGACCTTTTTAAATACACCTTGGACCTGTGGTCTCCCATTTTAACAAAGGTAATAGAGGCAGCAATCAATGTAGGACTAGTCGAGTCATGGTCCACGTCCATCTTGGTTTCAATTTTTAAAAAGGGCGACTGCCAAAGCCCGGCGTGCTATCAGCCCATATCACTTTTGGATTCCCTTGGTAAAACCATTGGACTAATCCTTTTAGATCGCCTTCAGACCTGGGCCTCTGACAATAGGATAGTATCTGACCTGGGCACGGTCGATCAGGCTCTGAATTTAGCACTACTAATAGGAAAGTATGTGTCAGCGAAGGGGGAAGCCATGCACATGGTCTATGTAGACCTAACTGCAGCCTTCGACTGTGTTAGTCACTCAAAGTTGTGGGCTTTAATTTTAGACATGGACAGATCCTCATTTGGTGAATTTCCTAAGAGAGCTTTACTCAGACGCATCAGCTAGGGTAAGATATGCTGTTCAGAGCGAGCTGACCAAGCCATTTAGCATTGGGAGGGGGGTCAGACAGGGGTGCGTCCTGGCCCCCTTCCTATTTACATTGTACACTAATGGGTTAGAGCACGAGATGGTCAAAGAGAACCAAGACCAACCATCAATACGGCATTATCCTATACCAGCTTGCTTATACGCTGACGACGACGTTATCCTGGCCAGAACCCCAGTACAGCTACAACACTCGCTGAACTCCTATTGTAAATTCATGGATTCCCTGAATCTTAAAATTAATATAAAAAAACATTTACAATGCTGTTGTAATACTTTATTCGATAACACAGTATCATAAAAGTAAATACCATTTACAATTTCATCACGAAGGGTAAAATAGATAAAACAAGTTCCAAAATACAAAAGCAAAGAAGCAAGTTAAAAAACGAATTAAAATACAATGCAAATTGGCTCAGGGACAATTACATTAAAAAGTAAAGCTATATATGTCAACAACTCTAGCCTAGATACCACAACTTCTTACCCCTATTTAGGGATGCTTATAGACAACAAGATAAACTGGGTAAAGGCAATTCAAGCCAATTCAAGCCAGGAAGCTATCTTTTTTAAGGACTACGAAAGCACTGGTGGCTTTTGCACAAAAACTAGGCAAAAGATCGCCAGAAGAGATGCTGAAAATATATCAGTCAAAATGCATCAGTGTTGCAAGCTATGGTTCAGGGCTATGGGGGTTTTCAAACATCAAAGCATTACAGAAGGTAGAAAATTCATTTATCAGATACCGCCTCTCAGCCCCCCAAAGCACAACGACATATGACTGCCACCTAGAACTAGGACTGGAAAACATAGAAGACATTATCAAGATCCAGCCCATAATGCTGTGGCGGCGAATCTGGACCACTGAACAGTGTGAGCTAACCCGTTCCCTAATAGGGGAATGCATGCTACTTGATAACAGCCAAAAGATCAGATGGTTAGCTTACGTAAAGTCCTTTTTTAAAGACCAAGGCCTGCAGAGATATTTTACCCGCCCAGCTTCTATCTCTGAAATACCCAGAAAAGAGTTAAAAAGGATCTCTCTTCTCCATCTGGGTGATCTTCAACTGGCGCAAGAAATAGGAAAGAGGTCAGTACAACATCTGCTGACCATTCAAATCACCTTCTCGATCCAGCCGTATCTGAAGTACAAGCTAACTCAATTCGAAAATTTTTTGCTTACCCGATTCAGATTTACTGTATTCCACAGGTTGGTTTTGTTCCCTAAGCAGAACGATTGGTCAAAGATTCTGCCACCATGTCCATGTGATGACAACTCGCCACAATCCACAATCCACGTCTTTCTGTTCTGTAAATTTTACGAGGCTCCACGTAAATGATGGATTCTTCCACTATTAAGACAACTAGGACTCCGATCTTGTCGTCCAGCATTTCTAGCTGTTCAGATGCTAGAGAATGAACTATATGCTGAATCCATTGCCTGCTTTTTAAAATTCTGTGTAAATCATCACCCGAATCTTAATTAATCAACGTTTGTGATACTTTTTAAAGCATATATGGGCACATGCATCATCGCAACATTTTGCGATTTCTTATTTGCGAATTTTAGGGAATCGCAAATAAGGAATCGCAAAATGAAATGCATCAAAATTTTCGCAAATATTATACGATTCGGTAAAAATCGCAACTTTTACTGAATCGCATAAAAATGCAAATTCTTATTTGCGAATTCGCATTTTTGCAAATTCGCAAATAGCGAGATCGCACACATGATGCATCTCAATACAATTACTGGCAGGAAGCTAGGGAAGCAATCAAATGCACCTGATTCAGCATTTGAACTGCAGGAGAGACATCTAGCAGTTGGAGCAGTGCCTGTTGGAAGTGGAGGAGCCAGTTTCATTTTTCAAAACAATGGATCAAGAAAATGTGTCAGAAGAGCAGCATGCAAGGAAAAGAAAAGTGAAATTTAGTGACCAGGAGTTGGAGATTCTAATAGAAGAGGTCACAGCAAGACAGGAGCAGTTGTTTGGCAAACAGTCCCTTAAGGTGCCTGAAGGAGTGAAAAGGAAGCTTTGGCTGGCAATACAAGCCAAAGTGAATGCTGTAGGCGTCGCACACAGAGACATCACCAACTTGCAGAAAAGATGATATGATCTGCGCAGTCGTGCAAAAGAAAAAATTGCGACCCGCATTAAGACTGCCAGAAAGACTGGTGGAGGACCTCCCAAAGACAAGCCAAATACACCCCTTGAGGACCTTGTTGAAGGAACCCTTTGCACAGAAGCGGTGATTGGATTAATAGACATTGACACATCAGAGCTACCAGGAACTTCTCAAGGTAAAGATCTTTTCTGTGTTTTTAGATGTAATGTTTGTCTTAACTGGCCATGTCAAAGTACATCATAAGTGATGTTGTTTTGTTTCACCATCTGCTTCAATGTTTTACCTATGGATGTGTGTGCAATACCAATTTTCAAAGTAGCCGCAATGCATCATGGGACTTTTAGTTTTTTTCTTCACAGATGTTAATAACATTTGTCAATTGTGTTTTCTAAAAATATAAAGAAATACATATAGTAATAGACAAGGAAAGTAGGCTGTAAACATGTAGTGGATATACAAAAGAAGTACTTTATTTAATGCAACATAAAGTACATTTCACACATACTAACCAATTTTTTTGCACTCTTTGATCCATAGATTCAGACCTGGACACATATTTCATAGACTTTGCTGAGTCTTTCACTGAGGATTTGCTTAATTCAGTAGAAAATCGTTCAGAACCATCCTCACCAACAGCCCAGAGAAGTAATCGACGTCAAAGAGTACGTCAACTACCAGAGTCAGACAGCGATGTACCACAAAATGATGTTGCTAAGTCCAAAATACTCCCCAAAACCCTGCTCCTCCAGAATGACAGGTTGCCAGACGTCAGAGATTGCAGCAATTTTTCAGGCGCAGGACACGTCATGGTCAGCGCAGATCAAATAATGATGATGACACCTGTGCCAGTGTGTTTGAATTGAAGCTTTTAAAAATTCAGCGTCTGCAAGGAAAAGACATTAGGGTCATTAAAAGAAAAATAAATAACATCAGTGTTGATTTCAATGACATTAGTACAAGTTTATCAAAAATGTCTGCCCTCATGGAAAATGCACATATGGCGTCCTCAGAAAAACTTGACAGAATAGCAGCTTCCATGGATTTCATGTCTGCAACAATGCAGGCACAATATATATTACAGTCAAAAAGGTCACACCGGTCTTTCATCTCTATGCAATCATGTACTAGGGCAATGAATAGAATTTGCATGGCCACAACACAGCTTATCAAGAATGCAGTTGCCATGCAGAAGGGCCTGACAAAGTGCTGTGATGATGTTTCCAGAGGAATGTCCTCAATCATGACTTTAACAAATAACACACAAGTTGTGAGAAATAGTGAAATGCCTGTTGAACAGGCGGTCAGTCATGGTGGGGCAGATGGAGCAGAGCAAGGGAGTAGTAGCCAAGGTGTTGAACGCCGCAGCAATAGGAAAAGTGGCAAAGGAACCAGCATGAGCAAGGGCACTGACAATGTCACAAGTAAAGCCTTAGGGGTGAGAGGTAAAAGGAAATAGCATGTTTCCTAAAGTGACATGATACATTTGTCATCATAAGAGTTATGATTTGATTTTGATTTGAAAACAATTTATAATGCGCAGAACAATAACCCGCAGGTATCAAGGCGCCTAACAATACCATCAGAAAATTGCGACATACATCCCTACACATAGGCTTGCAGAAAGAGGCGAGTTTTAAGGGCACTTCGGAATTTCTGTAGGGAAGGTAGAGACCTAAGGTCCAGAGGAAGATCATTCCACCATTTGGGAGCTAGGGTAGAGAAGGCCCTGTCACCCCACTTGGCTTTTCGTATGCGGGGGACTGTCAAGAGCGATTTCCCGGAGGAGCGCAAATTCCTTCCGGGAATGTAATGGGAGATGATGGAACCAACTCCCATAACGCTGTTTTTTGCAATGGCTCTATAGGTCATGCATAGGACTTTGAACCATACTCGGTATTCAACCGGAAGCCAGTGCAGCGTTTTCCTGGCCAACGTTGCTGAGGAGCGTCTGGGAACATCCAGAACAAATCTGGCTGTGGCATTCTGAACTACCTGTAAGCGCTGTAGGAGGCTCCTATTTAGCCCTACATACAGCGCATTACAGTAGTCCAGACGTGAGCCAATGAGTGCGACAGCTATTTGCTTTCTGGACTGTAAAGAGAGGTATTTCCTGATCCTTCGCAGGGTGTGAATTAAGCCCCAGCAGGTGGAGATGGTTCTACTCACCTGCCTGCCCATATCCAGGGCAGGGTCTATCATCACCCCAAGATTCTTAGCAGATGTTGTGGGGGAAGGGCACTCTCCTAGCGAGTCAGGCCACCAGCTGGCTGACCAGATGTTCTCTCTCCCTCCAAAAACCATCACCTCAGTCTTCTCCCCATTCAGTTTGAGTGAATTCTGGATCATCCAATGACCAACCGCCTCCATACAAGATCTAAACTTGGAGGCAGTTTGTACATCTGAATGGGGAAGAGAGACGAGTATTTGGGTGTCATCTGCGTAAGAAACTACCTCCATCCCGAAAGTTCTTATAAGTCTGGCTAGTGGGGTCACGTAGATGTTGAATAGGGTCGGACTAAGGGCCGACCCTTGTGGGACCCCACACAGCACTGGTCGGGATGGAGATAGGAACTCCCCCAGCTTGACTCTTTGTTCCCGCCCTTCAAGGAAGGAGGTCAATAGATCTAGAGCTGCGTCCTTCACCCCCACATCCCTCAGGCGAGATGTAAGTACTGAGGGGGAGAGGGTATCGAAGGCCGCAGTTAGATCTAGTAGGACCAGGAGGGTGGTCTGGCCCCCATCCACTGTCGTGCGGATCTTATCAAGCACGATGGTGAGGGCCGACTCGGTGCTATGTTCCCTCCTGAATCCGTGCTGGGAGGAGTCGAAGCAACCCGAGCTTTCCACAAAGGCAGCGAGATGCTTGTTTAGATGTGACTCTAGCATCTTCGCTGGGGCTGGGAGCAGCGAGATTGGGCAGAAGTTTTTTAGGACTTCCGGATCAAGGGAGGCCTTCTTTAGCAGGGGTTTCACAACTGCGCTCTTCCACTCTGAGGGGAAGATACCATCTCTCATAGCTAGATTCATTATTTCTAGCAGGGGAGGTAGGAAGGTCTCCCTACACTGCTTGATGATTTTCAGTGGGCAGGTATCCAGGGGGGAACCAGATTTGGTCTTATTAAGCAGGATCTCCAGATCCTGCAAAGACAGCGGGGGAAAGGAGTCCAGAGTGAATGATGGGGAGATGTCAATAGTGGTCCTATTCATCTCAACCCGAGCAGGGGGCACACTGGTGCATGCTCTTTGCTCCTCGAGAGCCAGGTGGATGTCCTGTATTTTGGTGTGAAAAAAGGAGGCAATCCTATCACATAGATCTTGCGATGGTACTACAGGGTCAGGGGCTTGTAGGTTGACTAAGGAATCAACGATTTTAAAAAGCTCCTTCGGCGAGGAGAGCGACGTTGTCAAGGCCACAAAGTGATCTTGTTTGGCCTGTACAATCTCAGCCTTGTATTTCCTGACAAGGAGTTTATGGGCTTCCTTGTTCTTAGGGTCCCAACTAGAGTGCCAGAGCCTCTCCTTCCTCCTCACTTCTTGCCTGAGGAGTCTAAGGGAATCTGAGAACCATGGGCAGATGGTCTCTTTCTGGCTCGACGGCGGGTCTGTACTGGGGCCAGTTCATTCAAGGCCTTAGTAGTGACCTGTTCGAAACGGCCAACCGCGGTCTGTACGCTGTCCAAGCCAGTAATAGAAAGGCTGGCAGCCTAGGGCGCAAAGGAGTCACTGCTGATATTCCTAAAATTTCTGGCAGTTTCCATTATGTGAATCCCTTTTTTACTTCCATCGACCCTGTGGTATTCCAAGAGGAATGGAACCGCAAGATGATCGGACCAAGAAAGATGCACCGGATCCTTGGTGGTCAGACGGTGGTCATTTGAGAAGATACCATCTAGTGTGTGGCCTGCACGATGTGTGGCCCCGCTAACTCGCTGCGTGAGTCCACAGGACGCCAAGGCCTCAGTGAGACATGATGTATCAGATAAATCATGTCGTTCTAAGTGGTAATTGAAATCACCTAGAATGGAGAAATTTTCTCGACCAAAGTAGGGTTTCAGGGACTGGAGGAAGTTGTGCGTAAAATCGGTCCTCGGGCCAGGAGGTCGATATAGAAGAATTCCATTGAAGAAGGGACATTGCGCTTCCCTTATTGTGAAATAGAGAGCTTGGAAGCAATCCGGGAAGTCGGGAATAGGCACAGTGTGGCATTGCAGGTGGTCTCTGTGAAGGATCGCTATACCCCCTCCCACTCGGCCCTGTCTGTCCAGTCTAGCCAAGCAGTACCCTTCCGGGATCGCTTCGGTTAGGTCAGGACCAGATGATTCTTTAGCCCATGTTTCAGTGACGAACACTAGGGCAGGCATTCTGTCTAGGACCATCTCCCTGAACATTATCTTGTTTTTGACAAGGGAGCGGGCATTGATCAAGAAGCCTTCTACTCCCACTGTCCCAGGACTGATAATGTCGGGGTGGCCAGGGGAGAGCTGAGGGGGGACAGAAATAGAAGGCCTACGCGTGTGGTGACAGCCACATCGTAAGGGAAAAAGGAGTTCGTCCGGCTCGTAGGAGTGCGAACAACCTGATCTTCGAGGTTTCAGGCGTAGCATCTCCTGGAGGGAGTATCTGTGGGGGGGTAAAATGGCTTCGTCTGAGTCCAGAGTCCAGCCGCCCAGCGCGTCCTCAGCGCGGACGGGCGCAGACGGGCTGGACTCTGGCGTGACTCCGGCGCAGGTCCGGCGCGTCCACTGATCGCGTCCACTGCGCGAAGGCATGGGCTCCGTTTTTATAGGGGCCAATCGGGTGCCTTCGAAGGCTACCCCACTCCAAGATGGCCGCCGAAGTTAGATCAAAACACCCTTAACAGCGTTAGGATCGGCTGAGGTGAGTCTGAGCAATTTTCGAACCCACATGTAGCAGGGGAAGGGGGGGAAATAATGCTGCCGCTTTTTAGTCAAGCGGAGCGAGTATAAACAGCTTAGCTTTGTCGTCAAACTAAGTGGTGTGAGTTTTAAGAAGCTGCAAGGTCAGCTGGTAAAATCGTGCAGTTTAAAATACAGGGTCACAATCTTAGCAGAGTCACAATTTTAACAAAACAATTGCCTCCCGGCTCAAGCCTCAGGAGGGGTGTCAGTCACAAGGATTGTGAACCAATGCGGCGCTTTCCCTTTTATAGGGGCCAATCGGGTGCCTTCGAAGGCTACCCCACTCCAAGATGGCCGCCGAAGTTAGATCAAAACACCCTTAACAGCGTTAGGATCGGCTGAGGTGAGTCTGAGCAATTTTCGAACCCACATGTAGCAGGGGAAGGGGGGGAAATAACGCTGCCGCTTTTTAGTCAAGCGGAGCGAGTATAAACAGCTTAGCTTTTTTGTCAAACTAAGTGGTGTGAGTTTTAAGAAGCTGCAAGGTCAGCTGGTAAAATCGTGCAGTTTAAAATACAGGGTCACAATCTTAGCAGAGTCACAATTTTAACAAAACAATTGCCTCCCGGCTCAAGCCTCAGGAGGGGTGTCAGTCACAATGCTTTTGAAATGTTTACAATAAATCAATAATATGTGTAAGTTTACTTTATCCAATAGCCATTATGATGTCTACATGTTTTATTTTCAATGCATTTCAAATGAACCTTAATAAACAGAACATGCCACAAATAAATCAGCATTGTAAGTGTCATACCTGTGTTAAAAGTAATGTTGTGTGATCTCTGCCCTCCTTCTCCTTCCCTCTGCAGCATCTGGTCCATATATTCTTGCTTGGGGTTGTGGTGGTTGGTTGTCATTGTTTTGCAAGACATCCTCAAAATCCAATTCAAGTCCTCTCTTAGTTGCCACGTTGTGCAGCATGGCACATGTTGCTACAATCTTACAGCACACTTCAGGGCGATATTGTAAGGCACCTCCTGTTTTATGAAGTATGCGAAATCTAGATTTCATTACTCCAAAAGTTCTTTCGATGACATTTCGGGTAGAAATATGGGCATGGTTGTATTGTTGATCTTTGTGAGTAGTAGGAGTCAGATAGGGTGTAAGTATATATGATCTGACACCATAAGCACTATCACCTACAGTACATGAAAAGGTGGAATACAAGCTATTAATGTTAATGCTAAGTATTATTTCATTACTTAAAAATTTATACCATGAAAATCACTTGCCAAGCAAATAACCATCACCAAATTCTCCAGCCAGCAGTCTACCATGTATAGCACTGTGTCTAAAAATGTAGGAATCATGGGCACTCCCAGGGAAGCTAGCAACTAGATCTGTGATAATAGTTTTGGAGTTACATATAGCTTGAACATTGAGGGAATGGTAACATTTCCTATTGCGGAAAATTTACTCATTGTCAGAAGGAGGACAAATAGGAATATGTGTGCCATCTATGCATCCTATGACATGTGGGAAATGTGCCAAGTTGTAAAAGTCTAACTTGGTTTGAAGCAATTCCTGCGCAGTTGTAGGGAAAATAATGTAATGCCTTATCCTAAGCAACATTGCATCTAGAAAATTATTAAAAAACCTAGACAATGAACTCTGGGAGACCCCACCAGCAATTGCAATGACACCCTGGAAAGACCCAGAGGCAAGAAGGTGGAGCGAACAAAGTACCTGAACATGGGTAGGAGTGGCTTGGGTCCTACGTGTCTGCCTCTGCAAAATTGGGTCCAAATCTGCAATCAACTCTAAAATAGAATCACCATTAAGCCTATATTTATCATATATCTCTGGCTCTGTCTGCACTAATAAAGTAATGCGCAATCTAAAAATTCTTTCACTAATCATCCTTCTCCTCCTAGCAGCTCTCAACCTCATCCTACGTGCAAATGCAATGACTACAGCCATAGTGAAGGGATGTCAGATGCATTGGTGTTCCCCTTATATGCCTTTTTGATCACTTTCACCTGATGCACTGTTAGTAAAAAAAATACCACCAGCTCAGACCTCTTCTAAAAATAAGAAATGCAATTTGCGATTTTTACAAAAATCGCAAATTGCGATTTTTCATGCATGCACTTTTTTGTACTAAAATTTCGATTCCTCATTTTTGCAAGAAAATTTAGAAATCGCAAACACTATTGCGATTCCTAAATTTGCAATTTTGAGTTTGACATTGATGCATCCCAAAATTCATTTTTGCATTCGCAAACGGCCGATTTCTGCGAATCGCACCGTTTGCGAATGCAAAAACGAATGATGCATGTGCCTGCAAATGTATAACTTTTGTTTTAATTGTTTTTAAATGGAACCATGTGGAATTTTGTACTTTTATGGTTTTGTACGAATAATGAAAACTGAATAAAGACTATTTGATTTAAAAAAAAAAGAAAAAAAAGTCCTTTAACATTCCAAGAGACTATTTTAAAGAACATAGTTTGATAACATAACAGATTTAAAAACCCTCTACATAACAAAATATCAATACATATATAGTAGGTGAGAAATACACGTTGATTCCCAAAAACTATGTACGGAACACACTAGAGAAGAAAAATGAAGGAAAGATTCAGTAAACAGATAATGAAAAAATTAATTATGGAAAAAAGACCACAACACATACCTATACTGAACACAGGAAGAAATAGGATGGTGAAGCCATAAACAAGTGAAGATGAAACAGCTTCACTCTGGAATGACATAGATAAAAGTATATGGGTGACAAAGCTGAGTAAGGGACGTAAAAGTAAATAAATAGGAGAGGTATTAGAAGATACATATCAGACAAATGTATCAACATAACATTGTTTGTTAGTCTATTCAAATAATATAATCTTATATCTTAATCTTATATCAGAGAAAGATAGGAAATCTTTAAAAGCATGGATTCTAAGTGAAGAAATTCTAAATAGCATAAATTCTTCCTTTGCAATCTTCCAAAGATTTCTGTAACTTTGCTGTCTCCCCAAAAGCTATTGCTTCTTTTGAAAAAACACAGGATTCCCCAAACAAAATCTCACATTAAGAGCATACACAGGCAGAGTTTCCCGGCGCAACCGTTCACATTGCGCTTTACGTCAAACTCAATGCATAGTACATCCTCGCGATCCAAATTGTGCACAAACGGCAACCCATGGTTCGCATGGGTGTGGCCATCTTGTTTTTTTATTCTCTATTTGGTGCTCGGCCTGTTTTTAAATCTCTTCTTAATCTTTTTAATCCTCTGCCCTCCTAATTAATCTACTCCTTATTTGTATTTATTACAATAGTGTGCGTTGTTGTGTCTGTGTATTCTACATTTCTTTCATGACTTTATGTATTTTTGTTTATTTTTCCCTGTACCTCCTTATTTCTTCCTTCCTTTTCCTGTTTCATTTATTTACCCCACCCAGAGCCATGGCAGAGCAGGGCGACCAGGGGAGCAGGAGTGCCAGGCCTGTCCAAACAGCCAGCAGCAGCAGTCGTCTACCTTGCAGACTGTGGCTCCACTGCCAAGGGGTGCAGCGCCGGGCAATCTTTTATGAGGTGGAGGTGACATCACTGTTTTTTTTTCATGCAGTACCACCTCCCTTCCATGCTGGCAGCAGGTGGCAGGCCTGGCAGTGGATACCCCCTGCCGTAGTGTTGGCTGTATTGGTGCAGGGTGTGCAGGTCTGTGCAGCACACCAGCCAAGTCAACCACAACCCAGCAGTTGATGCACCACTTGGTGGATATCCTAGACTGGGTGCAGGACCTGTGCTGCCTTCTAGGCGTGAAGATTGCTGGGCTTGGTGAGTATTATTTGTTGTGTTTGTGTTCTACAATGCTAAAAAAAAATCCAAACAGCATGCTGCTCACACTCAGAGGTAAGTTATGTTTAGTTTACGTTAAGAATATTTTTATGTGATCCAGTTTTAGCTATGCAATTGCTCAGCGCTACCTAATCATCCTCATCAGTGCTCACTTTTGCTGATTATTTAAGAAGCCATTGCGGACTCCTCTCTTCTCCTGTCACCATTGTGAATTAATGATATCAGTGAGTTAGCGTTCTCTATAACTTTCTTTATGTAGCAATTTCACAAATATGTAGGCATCTATGCATTGCAAAAAAGGAAGACTGGATTTGTCCTTCAAGGGGGTTGAGAAATGAGAATAGAAGCACAGATCATTCATTGTAATGCATTAGTATAAAATATAGCTTTTGGTAAGGAAATTGAGAATAGGGATTTCAGGATTAGTATGGGCAACTCAATGATAGTCGATACTAGTAATATAGGCGATCTGATTTAGATAAGTACAATAATACTGTGTTTGCCTGTCATATTAATTTTGTGGAGATTAACTGTACCAGTAATCTATTTTTTTATCTTATTTATTTGTTACATCAGCACCCAATGGCAAGAAGAGGGGAATGCAGAGGTGGGTTCAGGAAGAGATGGGGAGGAGGCTCCGACCACAAGCACCACTGCTGAGGGCTCTGCCCTGCCCAGTAAGTCCTAATATTTATTATTATTATTATTATCATAACTTTAACCTCTGCCCAATATTATACTACTTTTAATTAATCTGTAGTTTTCTTCTGCTTTGTTGTTCATCTTTCCCTTTGCCCTGTATATCTTGTCTCATTCTAAAACTAAGTGCAGATTTTTGCTACTCTACTGTGAAGATTGCAAGCTTAAGTAAGCTAGTATTATAAATAATATTCACCATGTACATTTATTGAGGAGGTTTTTATTTTCTTGCTCATGCTCTATCAGTTAGCAAGAGCGTGGCCATGGTCATGGACCACCGCCCCAACATCCAATGTCATGCTGTGTAATTCATTTATACAGTGTACCAGCTGTTCCCATGACAGTGCAGCTTGAAATCCCATTGCATTTGCCAATCAACACCATATCTCTTTCATTGACCATTATTATTACACCCCTTCAATGTTCTTCAATGGCTCAGAGTCATCATCATCATAGGCTATAGCTGGGCCCCTCCATCACAAAAAGATTTTGGTTGGCTTGCCTATTTGGCTTTTCTAACATTGTGAACCAACAAAATGGTCAGAGTGATATTTTTGATAGAAGATACAGCAGTAAATACCAAACTGTAGTGCTGTATTGTTGCTGTAGTTATTTGATTAAAAAATGCAAGGGGAGGCATATCTGGCATCTAAAAAATGTATAATTTGTTTTCTATGTGGACAAAGAGGGGGACCAAGAGCTATATTTTTAGTGAGGTCATACACCTGTGCTCCTCCTAGACTAATGTACTTCCTGGCATGGGAGGACCTAACTAAAGCAAGCAAATTGAGGGATTCTTCCTTATTTTGGAAAATTATTAACAGTCCCTGTTTCGCAGAAGCTTCAAACATGACAGTGTCACCACATCACACCAGATCAATGGGTGTCCCATTATGAAAAAGTCTGCAGTGAAGCCTGCACTAGTGAGAGTAGTGTAGACATCCCTCTGTGTGTGTTGTCTCCCCCGATTAGTTTCTCCTTGGAAGAGGTAACCCTAAGCATTGAGCATTTGGCTCCAAACAAGGCCCCAGGCACTGATGGTATTCCCCCGGATCTCTTCCGTGACAACCCAGAGGTCTGGGCTCCCTTACTAACCCAAGTCCTAAACGCAGCAGCCTCTAAAGGAACATTGCCCTCCTGGTCCACCGCCATGATAGTGGCAATTTTTAAAAAAGGAGACAAGGATAAGCCGCAATCTTACCATCCAATTTCCCTTATTGGTGTTGCAGTTAAGTTCCTGGGCAGGGTTCTTCTATCTAGATTGTCTAGGTGGGCAGCAGATAACAAGATATTATCGGAAGTCCAATATGTTTTTAGTGAAGGCCTATCAACATCAGATCAATGTCTTAATTAGTATCTTCTGATTTCCAAGTATACCGTGGCACAATCGGGCGCCATGTATTTGGCCTTTATGGACCTTACGTCCGCATCCAATCGGGTTAAACCGTCTAAGTTATGGGACATTTTAACCTCACTGGGAGTGGATCGTGGCATCATACATCTACTTACATCACTCCATGCCCATACAGTGAGAGTCTCACATGAGGGAGATCTTACCAAACACTTAAATTGAATATAATTGTACATGGGGGTGCATCAAGGGTGCATCTTAGCTCCTTTTTTATTTTTAGTTTATATCAATGGCCTCGAAGGCGGCACTCCTTCCCCTTTAGTCAGACTCCCCTAGAGTAGGTAGGAGAGAGTTACCATGCCTACTCTACGTGGAAGATGCAGTGCTCATGGCCTTCAGGTCCTAATAGATGGTTTTGTGGTATTTATGGACGTGCTGGACCTGTCGGAGAATTGTACCAAGCCGTACGTATTATTGGTGGGCCCATGGGGATTCGGTCAAAAAGCTTTAAAGCCAGGAATCATACCCTTGGTAAGGTCCTGGCTTTCCCCTATCTGGGAGTGCTTTTTGGTGACAAACTAAAGTGGGAAGCCCTTCTAGAAGGGAAGCTGAATGGGCTGAATAAATCCATGGGAGCCATTACTAGTTTTGCAAGTAGATTGGGTTCATGGGCCCCGGAGGTTATTTTAAAACTTTATCAGTCCAAAGCTATTTCAAAAGTAGTATATGGTAGTGAAACCAGGGGGTACGTGTCCCCATACAGGTTACAGATGATGGAAAATAAATTCCTGCGGCAAATTTTACGAGTACCCCAAGGTATGCCTGTTTGGACTGTACATGAAGAACTAGGGCTGGGTTTCCTGGCCGACCAAGTGGCAATTAAACCCCGTGTGCTGGATAAAGATTTGAACCTCCGATCATCAGCATTTAAATCGCATGATTGTGTTGGATTGTCTGAAATTGGAGCATGGTAGTAAAATACCCTGGATACATTATGTAAAGGAGTCTTTTCCGGCTATAGGTAGGCCAGACATTTTCTCAGCACACGACACTTTATGCAAGGTGGATGTTAAAATTATAAAAGACTTACACCACAATTTTTAACTGCAAACCGTGAAAATCTTGAGCTTAACAAACCCTCAGTTAGGGCATATGCAATGTTGAAATTGGTTCCGGGCATTGAACAGTACCTCTTGGCCTTAGCTAATGCTCACGACAGATTTGTAATCATGCATTTTAGATTTAAGCAGCTCCATCACATTTTAGCATCCCCAGTGGATTTCTTTCCCTCACCAGATTTGCAAGGTCCCTGTGGCTATGATCTTCGATCTCCTCAGGATACGTTACATTTTATTTTGTAAATATTTTTCACTCCCCAGAAAACGTTTTCTACGGCCTTTCTTAAAAAGCTTGAAATTCAGGCATGCTAAAGAGGCTCTTTTGCATTTACAGCTGTTACCCAACCCTTTCACACTTTGTGCAGTGCTAAGTTTCTTGTGGGCCCCTTATACATCTAGATTATCTAGAGGCGATTGATTCTGTGCTGTTGGTTTTATCCATATGTACTGTTTTAAATTTGATTGCACTTTTATGAACTGTGTATTTTTGATTACATGATGTACTGTATCTTTTATGGTTGCCTTGCATCCAAATTAAGGCAATATATATATATATATATATATATATATATATATATATATATATATATATATATATATATATATATATATATATATATATACATTAACTGGAGTAGTTCCTCTCTCGGGAAAAAGGTAAGCCCTAAGCTCAGTGGAATCATAGATCCCGTATAATGTATTCAAGGGGATCCGAATCAATCAGCATTTCATAAGGACGCAAATCAAATCCCTCCTACTCTGTTTAAGTCTGTGGGCCCGGCTAAAGGTCAAGGGAACCCACTAGAACAACACATTCTGCACCTGAATTGATGCAGTGGGGCTGATTCCAATCAACAATCCGGATACAGTTACGCCTTAGGTAAGGCAGCGATCCTCCCAGATACAGCGTAAGTTATGGCCTCTTCTAACTGCAACATAGCAAAAGCTCACATAATGTTGGTTGAAAAGGATGGCTTGATGGAAATAGAAAAAAACAGAAGGTGAAAAGAAAGGATGGAGGAATGGTATATGAGTGAAAGGAAAGGTTGCGTGGGTAGGTGAAAGGATGCGTGGATGAGTATTGCGTAAATGGATAGATAGTTGAAAGGATGATTGAAAGAAAGAGTGGATACTTAACGAATGGATAATGGATTGGAATTTTGGTAAAAGACTGGCTGAGAGAAAGTAAACCCTTAATCATGGTGGCTATGGGTGAATATAGTAGGAAGAATACAAGGATAGTTGAATATTACTATGCTTATTTGTTTTATTGTTATCAAAGCTATGGTTCAAAGTGGGAGAGATTTTAGATTTTGTTCTAATCCCTTGACTCATTCTATTTGTTAAGCGAGGCAGATATGAATCCCACCCATCATCATTCATCACCCTCTTCCCCGCTCATGGAAATTCACCACACATGACAGAAGTGCAGTATGGTTCAGTTGGTGACCTCGGTGTTAGCTGTACAATGTGTGTCTGCGTCAGTTAATACGACATTTACAAAGTTTTAAATGCACAAGGTGTATTTCCCTTCAGCCACTCAGTCACCTCTTAGTACTTCGCTCCTTTATTCTTTCCTAAATTCTTCCATCCCAGCCCAAAAATGTAAAAATTCAGTCTTGGCATGTGCCCCATTTTATTATGGGCATGTGAAGTGATTCTAAAATATATTTAATGGTTTCTCATTTACACCTTCTCAGATTTTTCTCTTTAGACTTTTTTTCATTATAGCAACTGAATAAGCCAAAGCTTAGCCTCATTACGAATCAATAATCATTGACTCCCCTCTATTCTACAGCAAAAGCTCTAACTACCCGCTTAATCCCTCTACCTTACCACGCAGTAGAGTACATTAATTTTCCTTTCCATCCTGCCCAGTGAATGAATTTGTTGGAAATAATTTGTGGTGGTAGGGGAGGCCAGTGGGAAAAGTGGAACTAAGTGCCTGATTTGATTTCAAGTTTGGTGTAAGGGTTACTCTGTGACAGACGTGCCACATACAATCTACATAGCCCTTTTCTTTCCCTGTATTGCAGTGCATTGTTTTCTCTACCATCTACTTATGGCAGACAGGATAATAATATCAGTATTTTATATGTGACATCATATTTTATTTATTATTCATCTGCCTCTTTAGAGTCATGTTAAAAAGGGAATGGCTTTTGGAGAAGACACATGAATCATCAATCATCACTTACAAACACTCAATAATATATCACTCATTGGTGCAATAGGTACCTGTTCTAATCCAAGCACGGCGGTAGGTACACCATTGTTTCTGCTCTTTGATGCAAGCAACAGATTGGAATTTGGCAGTCTTGAAAATCAAATGACCTTCTGGGGCAGTCCTTCTAGGTGATACAAAAATAAGGATGATAGGAGTGAACCGTACAGGTTAATTTTCACTAAGCAAGTTTGTAAAGGTATTTCTCCTCCAGGAAAAATGATCAACCATCATTCAGGCCCCAAACATTGCCAATCATCTCAATCAAGTTTACAAATTACAGTTGAACACCCTACCCTACTATCTGTAACCACATGAATCTCCAATCATCAATCTCACTCACTTACTCTCTCACTCACTCAGTCACTCACCCACCCACTCACTCACTCACTCACTCACTCACTCACTCACTCACTCACTCACTCACTCACTCACTCACTCACTCACTCACTCACTCACTCACTCTTGCAATAGTTAGTAGTTACCTCTTCCAATTCAAGAATGGGTAGGTTAGGTAATAGGTTCACAATTTTACCCTGCTAAGTGATGCAAAAAAGGATAGGCATGTGAGGGAGGCAGGTATTGTCTCAAATGTCATGAAGGGATTGTGGAGGCTTCTTCACTGCACACTGGTCCAGCTGCAATATGGCAACTAAAAAATGGTAGGGGAGCATAAATCTGACACAAACGTAATGTTACACCGGCTACTTTTATTTTATTTTTTACAAAGAAAGAAGTTCGATGAAAAATAATAAAAAAGTTCTAATATGACACTGGCATACTCAGTCCGAGAAGTAGATTTCCTCCTCAAACTCTGGTGTTTCACCCAGAAGGTGGTCAGCTAACACTCTTGATTCTGACCAATCATCCTCCTCCACCTGTACTGTTTCAGGAATGGTGTAATTGTGTGATATGAAATGTTGATTCATTTTGATCATAGTCAATCTCTTCATGTTTTGAGGTGGTCCTTCTCACTGTAACACCTGCACCAGCTACACTGAACACATGCTCGTCAAACACACTGGCTACAGAAGAAGCCAGATACCTTATTGCCAGCCTGCTGAACTCTTGCTCTTGGCACATCTTTCCATACCAATACATCAATGTGCTTTGATCCACATGGACCTCATTTGGGTAATACATATACTCATGGAACATTCTTTGCATAGTCATTGGTGCTGCCACTTGCTTGACCTCTTTTGCCATTGCCTCTGCACTGGACTTAAGCCTTGCTGATTGATACAAATACAAAGCAGAGGTTGGGTCCAGTTCTTCTGTTGCTGTTGTTGCCGGTGTTCTGGTTGATGGTGTTGTTGGCTGCCATGAGACAAAAATGCCTTCTCTGGAAGTTGAAAGTGCCCCCCCCAGAACTACCGGTGGGATTCTAAGTTTTCCAGCCATTGTTCTTCCAGACCTCTGGCTTCCTCAACAATCCACCTCTTGTATTTTGAAACATCCCCTTCAGAAAAAGGAATGAAGGTGAGCCACACTTTTTTAATTTTGTACTGTGGATCAAGTAGTGTTATACTGTTTGGACAAGATTATGTCATCTTGTAGCCTTGCATTGGAAGCCAATCAAAAGAGTAAACCCTCAACCAAGGCATGCACTTCTGTGTTTTCGTTCACGCCAGTGAGGGCGAACCTTTCAGGCACCTTTTTTAGCTGGTCCTGTAGCACATGCAACAATCTTATAGCTGGGCCCATCATACTGTCCTCCTTGCTAACTTCCCTTGTGAAAACCTCAAAAGGGAGTAGCATCTGTGTCAGACATTTGATCTGGCCCAATTTCTCTGTAATAATGATCATAGCTTTCCCAACTGTATCCCATCCTCTTTGAAGGACATAGTGTCAGGATGTGTCAGCAGTGCAAAAACAAGTAATGCCACTAACCTTTAGTACCACCAGCGGGGACAACGGCGTGAAGAGAAGTTCCCCATCTCCCCTAAGTGCAACTCCACACACAGTAGAGATACACTGCTATGCAAGGAAGTAGTCCGGGGAATAGGGAAATGGATAAAATAATAAACTCTGCTTTGGTACGGGTTTCTTCTTATACCTAAGGTCTGGTCAATGGCTCGGTATAGCTTCAAAAGTCACCCCATACACATAGGCTGCAGATAAAAGAACAAGAGGGATATGAGAAGTAATCCAGGGAATCATTCACACCAAACAACTGGATGCACGTATAAACAGACACTCCCACTATGAAAAACAGTAATACTCTAAAGAAGGTTCCAAGAAATATAACTCCAATGAGACCACACATTTCTAGTCACCAGACAGAGTTGTCAGGATATAATATTGCTCAGGAATTGAAGGTATAAAGTTTAAGCAAAACAAAGTCACGGAAGAAAAAGCCTTTAGTGAAATAGTGGCAGTACCTTAAAAGCTTGTGGACACTGTTATCAGCACAGCATAGTTGTACGATTGGAGGTGAACCTGCATTTCGCCCAAGCCCAGTCAGAATCACTGAGCAATGTGCGCTTCTCAGCTGTTTCCATGCACAGCGTAGATTGGAGGCAACAGGCACAATGTGGGTAGCCAAGCGTGAAAGGAAGATTACCAAATTAAATGTCTCAAATGTGGAAAAAGCGCTCCAGCTCTGCATTCCCGTCTGAGGCTAATTACCTATTTTTCCAAACTTCGGAGAAACACAGAATCCTTCTACCTCCTGACATAACCAAGCAGACACACCAGAAACTATAAGTGGTAAACAACGTTGAAAATGAACGTGAACAGGCTGGAACAACTCCAGGAATAGCCGGGCTTCAAAATGCAGATTTTGTTGTGGCTAAATGATATTCAGCTGCGAAACAAAACTCCGGGAAAACAGCTTGAACAGAAATCCAGCGGGGAATACTATCTGCTACACAAATGCTGAACAGGTAAATATTATCAAGTCCCGACACTAGGAAGGGGGAGTGGCTTTATAGCGGTTAAAATTGAAGGCTGCGCCCAATTGGCCTACCAGTCAGGCATCACAAGGAGTTCAGGGACCTGTAGTGCAACAGCGGCATCTGTATTCTGTTGGCGCCATATGCCCAACACACAATCTATCATGCATTCGGGGGTAAAGTTCCCTTGTTGTAGTATGAGAGAAACCCCTTGTTCTTAGCCTATCCTGAAGAATTGCGACACATAGTCATTGATCTGTTTGTACTGCTCAAACAGACATTGAAACATGTAATAGGTCGAGTTATAATGTGTTGGTACCTCCTGTATCACGGCTTTAACTAGTATTCTCTTAGCATGCTAAATAATATGCACCTGCTTCCAGGCTTTAAAAAAATGGCTGAAATGAGTGCAGATTCTTCTGCAGGTGGTCAGTATGTTGCTGACTATGCCTTCTTTTTTTAGAAAGTTTTGCACCACCATGTTGATGCAATGAGTTAAACACAGAACCCTGATATAGCCACCATCTGTCATGGCCTTGACTATGTTACTGCCATTGACCCTGACAACAAATCCAATTCTGAGATCTCTGGGTCGCAACCATTCAGACACATTGCTGTTGAATTCATTCAAGAAGTTTGCAGCTGTATGTGATTTCTGCATGGTGAACATGGCCAATGGCCACTGTTGCACTCCACGGAACACTCTTAAAACTTTCTTCAGGGCCAATAACTGTAGATATCTTTTGTGTTGTCCCCAAAAAAGAGATCCAGTAATGGACATGTAATCAGTTGTATAACAACTTTCCCACATGTCTGGCGTTAGGTGGATACTGTGAACAAAACTTTGCTGCAAAGCTTCTCCAACCAGTTGCAGCATGATGCAGCGCTGGAACAGCAACTCTGTCAAAATAGGTCCAACTTGGAACCTTTCATTTCTGGCAGATGGCTGCCACAAATTCTAAGAATCCCACTCCTTCCACAAAAGAAAAAGGGATGCCATTGGGTGGTTGCTGTCATAGGGCCCCTCCTGCCTGAACATGCCCTCAATAGTTGCTTGCATTTTGTTCTTCTTTTCTGGGGCCACTGATGCAGGTGACTTTTGAGAAGTAGATGGTGGTAGACTAATTGCACATTGTGGTGGGGAAGGCACTGTATGCCATGGTGTCTTCATCTGACTCTGAGTCTTGTGCCATTGTGAAGTCTCTGAGGCGGGTGATTCTGCATTTTCCCGATTCATGCCCTTATATAGGTACAATTCACGTTGCCCTTATATAGGCATAGAAATCAAGCCCTTATTTAGGCATAGCCCATGCTACCCAAATACAGGCATGGCTCTTCCATCCGTTCACCAAACGTCACAACGAATTCTTGGAAAAGCAGCTTAAGTCGTTAGGGACTTCCCCTTGCTTGAATATTGATTTGTCCTAGAACTCAGTTAGTTTTACACTGAACAACTATTCCCCAGGGGTTCATTCATGATGTTCATATGCCCAACTTTACGTCAACTATGGCATTCCTAAACACCTTCAAGGTATAAATATACCTTCACTTGCTATAGCAACCTACGGTGGTTCGCAGCAGATCAACAGCCTACTTGCCGGACGCAGCTCGCTACAGCAAGTGCCAAAGGAAGCCGACTCTCTAGCTGACGCACTGATCAGGAAGCTGCCCTCCTCTGCTGAGAAATCCAGCTCCAGTGTTTCTGACTCCCCTTGCAGGGTGTTGGGAAATCGAATCCCTAGACAGAGATATCAGGCCTCCTTCATTCTAAGGTATGGAGCTGATTAGAACCTAGAGATAACTAAAGTGAAGGGGGAGCTCGCACAGCTTAGGTTTTTCAAGGTGATGCGTTTTGTACATGTGTAGTGTGCTACGAGAGGAAACACTGTCTGGCCAAGCAGTGTGAAATCCAAGGAACTAATACAAAGCTCACTCTGTTGAGAGAGAACACCTCTGTGCACAACAAGAAGGACCCGTGGGTCTAGTTCATTCAAAACATAAGAGGGTAATGATGATTAAACGACAAATTGTTCATTCAGTATTCACTGTTTATTCAACTGTTGTTGAAATTACTGCTTCATGATTCAATCAACGTAAGATATCCAAAAGTAAATTTCCATCATTAGATAAGTCTTTTCAAAGCAAATTATCACAAATCCCGATGCATTTCGGGCCACGCCCTTCTTCAGGGGATTACTCTACAAAACAATCCAAAAAGCACAATTCAATAATGTATCTGGGTGTCATTAAAAAAACAAAGTGCATTCAAACAAACAGTGTGATTGAAAAGAAGAGTGCAAGAGAAAGATAGACGCCTGTCTAAGGGTGTACACGGAAATTCGAAAAATGATCAGTGTTAAACGTAGAGAAAGGCTGAAAAGATATCACACCGTGTAGGGAAAAATCTAACATGTGTGAGTACTCGTGTAAGAGAGAAAGATAAAAGTAGTTGAAAAGAGTTAATAAGAGCTTGCAGAATAAAAGATAAGGGCAAAACCAACGGAACCCAAGTGAAGAAATTTAAACGGGGTCGGGAGTAGTCCCAAGCCGGGTACTTACATCAAGACGATGTTGGAAAAACTTCGTGGAGTACCGCGGAGTCAGTGATCAAACAGCGGAGCCGCTGGGCCGGAGTGAAGTAAAGCGTGTGGGAGCAAAGACATGAAAAGAGGACTGAGAGTCGAACATAGAAAGAAAAGAAACCGCTAACAAAGAAGGTGAAAGGAAGTGGCCATATTGGAAAGGAGGGAATCATTCAAAGGAAGACACATCGTTATGGAAAACATAGCTGAAGAGAGTGATGCAAAAAATGAGTCAGAACAAAATCAATAAAGCATGACAATACATTACAGGTAGCATAGAAATTCCAGGCGATCGTTAAGTCCATGGGGTACCATGGTGGACATAAGGCGGATCCAAAAGTTCTCTCTTTTGAGAAGGGTATTCTTATTGTTCCCAGTGACTTTGACTTGCTCGAGTATTTGAAATTTCAATTGAGTCACACTGTGTCTATTTTCTAGAAAATGAGTGGCCACACTGGATTTCAAGTTTTGTGTACGAATGTTACTTTTGTGTTCAAGAATACGCACACGGATTTTTCTCTCGGTGTGTACAATGTAGCATTTGCGACAGGGGCATTTCAACATGTAGATGACGTTACTACTGTTACATGTGGCATTCACTCTGAGTTTTATAACATGTCCTTTCATAGGGTGGGTGGTTTTGTTCCCAGGGATACAGTTACTGCAGTTGCTGCAGTTGTAACAAGGTTTAAGGCCCGTGTAAACAATAGGAATTGCGGTAGAAGAGGTTTGACTCAATATTTCTTTCACATTGCGACCTCTGGTGAAAGCGAACATAGGTGGTTGGCTGAATAGACCGTGAAAGTCAGGTTCCATAGTTAATATGGGCCAATGTTTTCGGATGATGTATTGGAACTGATTGGACATCTTGGAGTATTTGGAAACCACAACCATGCGGTCTGAAGGTTCTTTGGGTTTGGGTTTGAGTAGTTCAGACCTCACACATTTGTTTGTCCTCTCCATTGGAAGATCCAGAACAGGTGTGGGATACCCACGTGCTCTGAGTCTTTCCAAAGTGATTCTGAGTTCTTTCTTGCATTCTGATTCACTGGATACTCTCAGTCCTCTTTTCATGTCTTTGCTCCCACACGCTTTACTTCACTCCGGCCCAGCGGCTCCGCTGTTTGATCACTGACTCCGCGTTACTCCGCGAAGTTTTTCCAACATCGTCTTGATGTAAGTACCAGGCTTGGGACTACTCCCGACCCCGTTTACATTTCTTAACTTGGGTTCTATTGGTTTTGCCCTTATCTTTTATTCTGCAAGCTCTTATTAACTCTTTTCAACTACTTTTATCTTTCTCTCTTACACGAGTACTCACACATGTTAGATTTTTCCCTACATGGTGTGATATCTTTTCAGCCTTTCTCTACGTTTAACACTGATCATTTTTCGAATTTCCGTGTACACCCTTAGACAGGCGTCTATCTTTCTCTTGCACTCTTCTTTTCAATCACACTGTTTGTTTGAATGCACTTTGTTTTTTTAATGACACCCAGATACATTATTGAATTGTGCTTTTTGGATTGTTTTGTAGAGTAATCCCCTGGAGAAGGGCGTGGCCCGAAATGCATCGGGATTTGTGATAATCTGCTTTGAAAAGACTTATCTAATGATGGAAATTTACTTTTGGATATCTTACGTTGATTGAATCATGAAGCAGTAATTTCAACAACTGTTGAATAAACAGTGAATACCGAATGAACAATTTGTTGTTTAAGCATCATTACCCTCTTATGTTTTGAATGAACTAGACCCACGGGTCCTTCTTGTTGTGCACAGAGGTGCTCTCTCTCAACAGAGTGAGCTTTGTATTAGAACCTAGAGATCCCTTTGGTATATTTTTGCCACAAACGAAACCTATGCTAAATAATACTTACTTCTTCCCTCGTACTAGACTTAGGTAAGGTACATTGGGGTAGGCGTATTTTAGAAGCACCGGTTGAGTATTTTAGCCTGTGTATTTATGTATGTATTTTCATATGGCTTAGAAACCATACAATGCTCTTACAGTATTATTTTATAATACTATTCTCTCTGTACGCACTATATAGAAAGAAGACTGTTCAATAAACCTTTTTATTGAAAATGTCTGTCTCACTATTTCTCTGTAACTCTGTAGACACAAAGCATGCACGATTGACTGAGTGAAATACTTATCTATTGTTTCCACGTCTCTGAGAGATATATTCTTATTCTTGGGAAACAAAGTTGTCAGGTTTTTGCGGTTGTCAGACACGAATCCTTTCTTGTGAATTCGAGAAAGTTTCTAGTGACCTCTGAGCTAGCTGGCACTCATTATTAAGTTTAGTATATTCGATAGAGACCTAGTTGACCTAAGTCCTACGTCAAATCTATAGAATATTTTATTCCAATGCGCAGAGCCTATTGGGTATATAGGAACTACACTACATGGCACCCAACGTTTGGTAAGGCACTAATTTAATGCTAGATACTAAAGTAACTCAGTCGTGCTTTTCTCAGAGACACCTTTTTCCGTAATACTCCAATAGACGTCTGGAGTGGGTAAAGGGATAATATCCGCCATAGCTGAGTAGGACGAAAATCCTATGTATTAGTTTTTGGTTTGTTCAACGTTGAAGGATACAGTGTTCCAAACATATTGTGCACTTTATCTTTGTTTCCTTGAAAACTTGCTCTGCAAACTTTCAGTCAACAAAATGTCCCTCGATAATAATACCAAGGCCGGTGGAGCTACAGGCGACAACGCCGTACAAGCTTTAAACTTTACAGGTCTCCAAGAGACCAACGAGGATGCTATAAACATTGCGGAAAATTTAAGAAAAGCCATCACTATAAAACTTATATGAAATGGCGTATCAGTAAGAGTTGGTAGGGTAGTTTTTGTGATAGAGTCACATGAATATCACCAGAGAGAGGTATTGTATTCATGGATAATCTTCCCTGAAGCAAATCCAGCAACTAAAATGTTTCACTTATATAAAGAAGATGATCCACTAGAGGAATACATTCCATTCGAGGATATTGAAATTCCACTAACTTACCAAGAGCATGCGCTCTGGTTTAAAGGCGCCCTAAAACATATAAATCACATTACCAGGCTCGGTCCACTAGGTAGCCCAGGAGCAACATGGCCGGTATTAGCCAGCTTTACACCACATCCTGAAATTAATATAATGTCAGATGCGGAACTTTTAGTTCAACTCAAAGAGCTAATTAAAATCTATAGACAATTGGGCCAATATGTCATGCGGACATTGACAGTCTCACGGGCAATTAGAATTCCACAACACACCCCTTATCAGGGGAACATAAATAAAATCACACCACAGGCTCTACATTCAGTCGTTGGTAAATTACCCACAAAATGGGAACACATTTCATTCTGGATAGCTAAAAAAAATACTCACATCGAGGCAGTATTTCCTGATACTACCCCACATGAGCAACATAGGATTCTAATAATCTGTTGACCAATGGGGATCGCACCACACCTGGAGGACTGCGACACTTGGGTACAGTCTTTGCTGCAATCTACACCAAAACACATGGTGTTTTGTCTATGGCGGTTATACCAGACATCCTGAAACAAATTAAAATTGAATACGGGGCAGAACCTGCTTTAAATCTAGGTATGAAATTACTGAAAGATTTCAAACAGGTCTCAACAATAATATTAGCTAATATTAAAAGTGAAGCAGCATCCGTGACGATCCGCCAGAAGTTAAGGGAATTTGATGTAACTGAGAAACCTCAGGAACTAGCCAGAATAATTGAAAAATCCTATGAAGAACTAGGAAGAGACAGCTTGGGTGGGAAACCAGTGAAACCCCAACTGACTGAAAGTCCTGAAATGGTCTTTACTAAAAACACTCCTACTCCTATTAGGAAGAAGTGAGAAAATAGCAAACAAACTTCTAAAAAGAAGTATTCTCATTCCAGGGGTACGTCTCCTCAAAAGGAGCCCTCTGAAAGGAGGTATAACCTCATGAATACAGATAATTTGAGAAAACCTGATAGATATCAAGATACTGATACACGTTCCTCCCGTACCTTTCAGACTTCGTCACAGAAATCCAAAAGAAGAGGACGGTCAGAACACAAGGAAGAATGCATGAAGTCCAAAGACAATCAACACATTCAGAAAAACAAGAAACCTCAATTCACCAAAACGAAGGTAGCAGGTCTAAAAATCAGACATGCCAAGGATCTTGAGGACACAACTCAGGAACGGGGAATGGGCTCAGACAATGTTGGACAGCGCAGCAGAAGTCACCATAGCTCGCAAGAACTTGAAAGATCATCTGGAGACAGTGGACTTGAATGAATACATTCAAGTTGAAACTGCAGATACCAGGATTAGTAATCCACATAAATTATATGAAGTAACACTCCGGATCGAGGGAGATATAACAAGAAAAATAAGAGCACTCTTTTGGGAGCGCCTCTCTTAGGGGTTATGACATTCTTCTTGCTGAAAAAGACTGGCCACCGGAATTTGTCAGGGAGTGCCCACATGGCGAAGACATCATTTTGCCAGACTTCTCCAACCACATTCCAATTCATTTAAAATATACCTATGCCAGGAAATGGGATGCTGCCTAAGCTCCTGCATTATATAAAAATCATGTAGGATGGGGTGAGGATTCTCCTCACCATGAAATCCAGTTGAAACTCAACCAACTGCACAACAGCAGTATCCAGTTAAGCAAGAAGCTAAAAAACAGGTCAGGGAGATCTTAGATCAACTTGAATACCAAGGGGTGATTGAAAAATGCACCTCGTCCTTGAACAATCCTCTGTTTCCTGTCTCCAAACCAGACAATACATATTGTCTAGTTTTGGATTACAGACACTTAAACTCTTGTTGTAAATCTTTTGCAGTACAAAGTGCACATAGTGCAGCATTAATGAATAAAATTGTGCGTAAAAAATACAAAACCACTTTAGATATTTCTAACAGATTTTTCTGTCAAAACATTGCACCAGAAAGTAGGTATTTGACCGCTTTCTCGATCATGGGGACACAGCGTCACTTCTGTCGTCTCCCTCAGGGATTCAAGGATAGTCCTGGGTTATTTTCAGCGAGAGTAACAGAGTTACTACAAACATATGATGACAAAGCTTTGTCATATGTAGATGACATCTATCTATCAGACGATGACTTGGACAGGCACTTGAACAGAGTGAACACTATTATACTTAGCTTCGCCTCTGAAGGGCATAAATTCAATTTTAAGGAATCACGAATTGCCCACCTCAACGTCCTCTTCTTGGGATATGAGTTATCAAGTGAAGGCAAAAGCCTGGCAGACAATTCTTTAGAAAAATGTGCGCTGCTCCAACCTCAAAAAATGCTGAAAAACTTACAGTCGATTCTAGGTTTCCTGAACTTCGGAAGAACATATATTCAAAATTACGCAGAAAGGGTTAAACCTCCCTATGAACTAATGAAACCTGATTTCAAAACAGTTAATTGGACACAAAAACGCACAAAAATTTTGCGTTCGGTCCAAATAGACATGTTAGCAACAAAACATTTACAAAAACACGTAAACGTACGCAACTTAGTGATCCGAATCATTCCAGGACGATTGGGATTCATGTACTTAACCTTTAACGAAGGAGAAAAAGTACCAATAGCATACAGATCCCATTTGTACACACAAGCAGAAAAGAAATTCACTTCTACAGAAAAAATTCTGACAGCGGTTCAAACTGCAGTAGCAAAAGAGAGAGCCCTCGCACAGGGAAAACGTATTATGGTTGTTACACCTGTATCTGCATTAGAAGCAGTGACAAAAGCGAGCATTCCAAATGCTAAAGCATTACATCCAAGATGGATACAATGGGTTAATTCTCTTGCTGCAACAGACGTTGAATACGTTTTTGATCCATATCTGAAAACACAAGAATTTCTACCATGTTAACAAGAATGTCCTCTGCCTACTGAAATTCTACCTCTAGAAAAGTATGAATGTATAATTTATACTGATGGATCAGCACAGCCCACTACAGAGGGTAAACAAGCTTATAGTGCTGCATGCACAATCGTTAAAGGCCGTTGGCGATATGGCAAATTCCGACGGATGGTCACTAAAACTCAATCTCTAGGAGATTGCACAGCTCAGCGAACTGAACTACAAGCATTCAAGATGGCGCTTGAAAATACTGATCGCGAATTTCCCACACTTATAGTGTGCGATTCGTATTACTGTGTTCAATCTTACAATGAATACTTGCAGAACTTGATTCAAAACGGCTTCAAAGATGCAAAAGAGGGCACAATCAAGCATAAGTTGCTTTGGGAACAAGTAGTTCAGTTACAAACAGAACTACAAAACACTCACGTGATACATACACTGAGTCATCAACGTGATGGCGTTCACGTTGCAGGGAATTCATTGGCTGATGAAGCCGCAAAGGCAGCTGTGCAAATGGCTTCCGTAGCTGCAATCATTTGTTCAAAAATGAAAATAGATGGCGAAATAATGCAAGCTGTCAATGCCACAAGCAAAGACAGTGGTAAAACATTACCAAAATTCTTTCCACTCAAATACTCATACACAACTGATGCAAATAATGTTCCGTTTTATCGAATCCCTGGAGTGGGGGATAGAGTAATTCCAAACATGGAACATAGATTACGACTAATCTTAGCAGCACATGAAGGGCTTGCCTAAGCACATGCAGGTGTTTCCACCACAGTGCCATTATTAAAACAGAGATACTGGTGGCCGTGCATGAGGAAACAGACCAGAAACTATGTTTGGGAATGTGAAATCTGCCAAAAGAGGAAAGTCTCTACTGTGAAACGTCCTGTGCAGACGCCCCTCTTAATTTCAGATAAACCATTAGCCTGCGTTTACCTGGACCACTGCGGTCCCTTACAAAGGGATGGTAACTATAAATATATCATGGTCGCAGTGGATTTGTGTTCAAGATTCATTTGGATATGGCCTCAGCGCTCGGCTGACGCTCGAACTGGTATAAAAGATTTGTGAGTCTTTATCGGCACATACGCAGTCGGTGCGCTACATTCCGACAAGGGTCCTGCGTTTAGCTCTAAAGCTTACAAGGAGGCCATGGCCAATCTGGGCGCTGAATTGCGGTAGTCTAGTCCATTCCATCCTGAGGGAAATTCGGTAGTGGAGAGACAAAAACGGGACATAAAGCAATGTATAACAGCTAGGGTATTAGGTTCAGGTGATTGGTGGGTCAAACATCTATTAAGTGTCCAACGTAGTCATAATATTCTGCCAAGAAGTTCTCTAGGGGGAATCACTCCATATGAAGTCCTTTTTGGGACCAGATTGCTAATATTGGACCTCGATTGTCAGACTTCAGTGGTAGAACAAAAACCCTTTGATATCAAAGATCATTTAGCTGTTTTGCAGGACTTAAATGAAATAAAGAAAAGACAAAGTAACGTACTCCTGAAGCCAACAACCACTGAAGAGAAACCGACCATCCCAGCAAGGCCTGTCTGTTCCAAAGATTGGGGATCTAGTCAGAGAAAAGATCGCAGCCAAGAAGGAATTTGGGCCTTCTTACAGACAACCAGTACCTGTCCTAGCAATCCACGGATCAAGAACAGTTTTACTGCCGTCCGTTGCTGAAAAGAAGGAGAACAGGTTTGTGTCCATCGACCTAGTAAAACCATATCATGTTGCCGATCATAACTAAGCAGTAACCCAAGTAGACTCCAAAGATGTAGCAGGCCCCCGAATCTGGCTACTATCCAAGAGGTTCAAACTGAGAGACTCATCACTTTTGAAGAATCTGCAGTGCAAAATGAAGTACTAAGCAACAAAGCTATGGAACTAGTACCTCTTGAAACCCAAATAACAGTTTGTCAAGAAACGCCTGTCTACAATGAAATAGCATCTGACTAACCCTGGGCGGAGTTGGCGGAGTGGGGCTTCGCGGAGCTACGCGAAGTGGGCGAGAAACTACGCCCACCTCCGCACTCTGCGTAGCCCCACTCCGCAAACACCACTGGCCGCCAGCCCCGCCACCCGCCTCCCTCCCGCCCTCCCTAAATACTTTCAAATAAAGGAATCAAATAATTTAAAAAGCACTTACCTTGCCCGCCGCTGCCCGCCGCGTCCCCGGGGCTCGCTATCTTCCGTCTTCCGTCTTCCGTCTTTTCTCGTGAAAATGCGCATGCGCGGCCGCCCGCGCATGCGCATTACTAAAGAAGACGGAAGACGGAAGATAGCGAGCCCCGGGGACGCGGCGGGCAGCGGCGGGCAAGGTAAGTGCTTTTTAAATTATTTGATTCCTTTATTTGAAAGTATTTAGGGAGGGCGGGAGGGAGGCGGGTGGCGGCCAGCTACGCTCCGTCTGCGGAGCGTGCGTAGTGCCGCCTGGCTACGCCAGCTCCGCAAAATGCGGAGTAGGCGGCACTACGCACACTCCGTGCACGGAGCGTAGCTGGCCGCCCACCCCTACATCTGACTATACAATTGTAACAAGTGAACAAGTGGTTCCAGTGTTTTTTACGAATCCTGATGAAATCCCTACAATTGACAGAACTGCCTCTGGCTATTTCATTAACTTTGGTACGTTTTCTGAGGATCCCAGCGAGCCTGAAACGACGGCAGCAAAAAGAACTTTTAAAGAACAAGCAACACACTTTTTTCATCACCTGGAAAATACCTATCTGGTTTCACCATGGATTGAACTTTGGATTGTTTTGGGTGTGCTTTTTCTTCTACTTTGCTTGACTCTGGTGATAACTTTTGGAATGCTGATAAATGGAAGATATGTTAAAAAGGAAACAGCAAGTAAGAACATCAACTAACTACTAAAGCAACACAAATCATCTCATCGTGACTAAAGAGACTTGTCATCAGTGATCATCACCGCCGTTCCTATACCAGGGGGTATAGCTTGAGACAGAACTGATTATGACATTTTTGGCCCATCGGAGCTGTTGAAGATTCCACACCAGTTCAAGATTTCCTTGAATGACTTTGTTTCATCGAGTACCTTTTCTGATGATTGGGACTTCGAGACTACTAATAATATGATGTCAGACTTGGAAATGTCTGCAAAATTTGAAAATCATGAATACTTAGAACGTTCATCAGATTATGAACAAATGTATTGTGATAATCTCTATGGTCATAATTTCTTGCATAAATTTGCAAATCCTAGAAATGTTTTAACTTATAACCAATGGGAACATTGTCCTACGCCACCAAAGGGTAGCTCAAAAACATTTTATGGCAAATTTCCATACTTTTCAGGTTTTAATACTTCCAATCCAGAATCGTTTTACTTTAAAAATGTTAATAAGACAGGAAAGAAAAGTATGTTGACAAACACCAACCAAATTTATTCTGCTGCCTTTTATGCTCAGCTGTCTACATTAGGTTTTGACTTTTGGAAAGACAAAATTGAGATGAAAACTGTGGGGGCACAAAAGATTGGCAAGTGCAGGGGATAGAAGCTTTGTTTAGATCCTGCATCATCCCAGAACAAATAATGTTTTTGAATGACACTGTCCAGCAGACATCTTGTCTTGGGTTAGCCAAGATAAAAGATTTAAACAATCCGTCCATACCTACACCTACACCTGTTAGTGGTAGCACTTCAGAGGGGGAGGTCGACGTACATACTATTTTGCATCACAACAGAACAGATCCAGATTGGAAAAAATGGTTAATCTGGCCCACAGACACAAACACTTGTCAAGATAGATTCCCGAATAAAAGACAGGGGTTCAAATTCACAAGGCCAGATCAGAGATATGTTCAGAGACATCACCCAGGAATAGTAACAACATACAGTGCAGGGAAGCTTTGCCTTGATTGGCTACATAGATCTACACATAAGGATGTAAAACAACACTTATCTTTACTTCAAGATTGTGCTAATCTTATAGAATTCTTGAAAACACCTCCGCCCACCTGATCCTCAACATCCCTCATTGCAGCCACATCATCCCCCACCTGAGAGACTTGCACTGGCTACCCGTCAACAAGAGGATCACCTTTAAGCTCCTCACCCACGCACACAAAGCATTCCACAACACCGGACCAGCCTATCTGAACAACAGACTCAACTTCTACACCCCCGCCTGCCAGCTCCGCTCCACCAACCTCGCCCTCGCCGCCGTCCCGCGCATCCAACGAACAACCTCCGGCAGCAGATCTTTCTCCTCCCTCGCCGCTAAGACTTGGAACACCCTCCCCACCCACCTGCGGTAGAGCAGTAGCAGCACCCCCCCTTCCCCCATCGCCTTGAGACCCTCACGGGTAAGTAGTGCGCTCTACAAATCCACTGATTGATTCATTGATTGCTAGGTCCAAGAACACCACGTCATAAACGTTTTATATACGTCCGTATCTATGCCATGTATAATGAAGCCTGGAAGATTACGCAAGCAGAGACTGCAGAACGAATACGAGAAATTGAGTGTATTAACTTAGAGAAATCTCTCTCTGTAGTTGAAAATGGGTTAATGACTCTGTCGCCCAGGAAATATTCATTGGACAGCATAGTATCCTCTGCTATAGACATCATGGAACAGGACTTGGTCATGTTGCAACATGGTCAGTCGCAATTACGTTCTATAATGCTATTAGACTGGACGTTACAAAACCTACGTTCGGGCTATGTGCCTTGGCGTTTAATCAATACTACGTCACTGTTTTCAGAATTCAATCTCACTGATAAACAGATGAAACTGGGACAGAGGGGAGCAGACTATACAGTGCTGAGAATTGAGAAACTGGAAAGATAGCCATTAACTGTCGCTGAAAAGCCCGAAACAGAATGGATTATACATGGAACAATCACTCTACCTGTTACAATTTTCAATTTTCAGTATTGCTTAAAACATATACCAGCAGGCATATGTGAAAGGTTGGGTAAAGAATACATCAAGACACTCTGGGAATTACCATACACACACAGGTGTTGGAGTGGGGGGAAAGAAGTGTTTCTTGGTGGTAGAAATTGTGAAAACGAACTAAGCGGTTCTCTCCTTTGTCAGGGTATTAATTTACACGGGGCCTGCGATGGTTCCTCTAACAACTTATCCTGCCACCTGCAAGGTTCACCAGCTGTGGTGATTGATCCAATTTTTGGACAACTTTCAAATGGAAGTTACCTCATGTTGAATGATCACAGCTGCTGTGGCATGTTGGCAGATTTTCCCCTATCTAGTAACTGTGTCAGCCAGGGTCACTTGCTGTATGCAAGTATTGTTTCCTATAACCCAGACAGACCGGGAGTTGCCACTTTGGCCTTCACTGAAAATCTCTTCTATACAAATTGATACTTTAAGCAGAATGAAAGCCATTCTTTTACAACAAACTGTGCCACTGACCTCGGCCAAAGAGACATATGATCTGCAAGTGGCAAGGAATTCTGCAGAGATACATGCCCTCTTAACTACAAATTGCCCTATACAATTCTCAGATATGAGTGGTATTGTACATGTATTTAAGATGATATTTTGGGGACTGTTAGCACCTTTTGAAGCAGTCCTAGGAATATTTCCAATCTTCGTCGGACTGCCCCTCATTTTGGGACTTGCTGCAGGCATACTATTTTTAATCCTCCTGCTTCGATATGGCAAGCCAATCCACAAGCCACACCCAGATCACCGTGGAGACAACTTTACTGGCGATGAAGTGTCATGAGCGCATCGTCTAAATTTTGAGATTAACTTGTTTGAGAGAACTGAATATCACATGGTTTCTGTCATTCAGACCAATTTGGCAAGATTGCATCTTACCTGTTCTGTGCTGCTTTCCATGCGGAAAAGAATGCGTTCTAGACATCTGCCAGACGCTCCCATCAGCCATGCCAACGGATGTTGATACTTTGCTTGGACCAGTGACGGTTCATGCACCATGTTGTCCCCAGCGGCTACCAATTCTGATGACGGCATTCATTGAGATCTCACAGACGCAAAATGCTGACGGTGAGGTACGAGAAGCGACAGGCGCACAGGTACCATCTGATTCTAACATTGCTAATGCGACCAATGCCGATGACGATGCTTCACATCTATGTGCGATTGATCTTCTTAACGAGGTAATGCAACTTTCACCTACAATAATAGACACATTTTTTATAGACTTAGAAGATTTGATGTTCTCTTCAAACAATACCACTGACATTTGAGTTGGCACACAGTGTTCTGAGATACTCTGAATTCGACCTTCATTTTTTCAAAACAAAGTTCTAACTTTGGAACTCTTTTTTCTATGATTATTATTTTGTTTTTTCCAAATTTGTATTTTTCATTTTTTGGCACAAAGTAATCTGCTTACAGTAGAACTATTCATAGAGAACTAGAATTCTTTGAAAAACTTTCAGAGACAATATTTAACCTTGTCCTCATACCAACAGTTATATGTATTATGACATGGAATGGTTTCGGCTTTTTCTTCTGTATTAATGAGCCATTTCATAGAATTGATGATTCATTCGGATAGCATTTTCAAATGTCAAACTATATGCTTTGAATGAAACATTGCTTTAAAGGCGTACTGCACAAATGCTCTTTTCGTGTACAACCAGTACCAATGCATTTTAAATGTATTTTGGGGTGGGTTTTAACACATCATGTTTAGATATGTTTAATGTGTTTAGAACTTAGTAGTAGTCGTACATAAGAAAGTGGAGTAGTGTTGTGTGGCATTTTAGGTTCCGATTGAATTTTCCCGATTCATGCCCTTATAGAGGTACCATTCACGTTGCCCTTATATAGGCATAGAAATCAAGCCCTTATTTAGGCATAGCCCATGCTACCCAAACACAGGCATGGCTCTTCCATCCGTTCACCAAACGTCACAACGAATTCTTGGAAAACCAGCTTAAGCCGTTAGGGACTTCCCCTTGCATGAATATTAATTTTTCCAAGAACTAAGTTAGTTTTACAATAAACAACTATTCCCCAGGGGTTCATTCATGACATTCATAAGCCCGACTTTACGTCAACTATGGCATTCTCAAACACCTTCAAGGTATAAATATACCTTCAATTGCTATAGCAAACTACGGTGGTTTGGAGCAGATCGACAGCGTACTTGCCTGACGCAGCTTGCTACAGCAAGTGCCGAAGAAAGCCAACTCTCCAGCTGACGCACTGATCAGGAAGCTGCCCTCCTCTGCTGAGAAATCCAGCTCCAGTGTTTCTGACTCCCCTTGAGGGGTGTTGGGAAATCGAGTCCCTAGACAAAGATACCAGACCTCCTTCATTCTAAGGTATGGAGCTGATTAGAACCTAGAGAAACCAACAACAAAAGACCCTGTCCACAGAATGTTAATTGTGTCAGTTACTTAAATATTAGAGCAGTTTGTGCATACTGATAACTATTATAATCCCCTACATATTTTTTATACTCGTGAGGGAACAGTTCACTGCACCTCGCCCATAGGTTTCTAAATTCAAGCTAAAAGGCCAATCTTCCTTGACAGATACACAGAACACCATGTAAATAATGTCTGACACCTCTAATCAGTACCGGAGATCCACACCATCAGTGTTGGACCGAGTTCTACTTAGAAAAAATGTGTGAGAAACAAATGACTCCTCACGGAAACACCACCAACGGGGTAACTGGTATGTAATCTCCAGATAGGCCCCTGTCCCATCATCGGTTGTCATCCGATTCTCAGAGAAAGAAGAAGGAAAGTGTCCAAAACAAACAACTAAAACGTGCAACAAACAGTGGAAGCAGAAAGCATCTGCTAGTGACAAACAAAAACATAAATTAGTGCATAAAACACACAATCCAATTCCCTTCAATAACTTTATTCATAGAGAAATGAATGTCTGCTGTTGAGATAAAAAGGCTGGTAGCTATTCAAGCATACCATTACCTATTGCCAATGCTGACATGTTTCACTGCCACAACAATTTTGGCAGATTCATCAGGGCTGCACTATATGCTGCCACTCCACTCTTGGACACTTGTTCTGTGTTAACTGCCAAGGAAATCAGAGTGCAAGAGCATCTAAGTACCATGAGGGCAGGTAAATTAACAACAAAATTGGTACAACACTGTTTCAATGAGAAACACACCTTCACCTGGACAGTGTTAGAAAAGGTGAAAGGGACTCCACAGAACATGGAGAGCATTTTGCTCTCAAAGGAAGCACGCTGGATTTACAGTGAGAAGACAGATCAATGGGGGCTTAACGAAATTATTGAATGGAATAGAATTAAACTGTAATGGGTTGAGCACTACAGCGGCTTGTTCCCTTCAGCCCCTTTTCTAGATGTCCCCCCACTTCAACCAGGTAGTGGTAGCTATGTTCCCAGATAGGAAAGTGTGACACACATACTTGGATTGGCAGGGACTATATTTATGGACGTTCTGTGTCGTTTCTCTTTTTCTTTTGCCCCTTGGTATCTACTAGTATTGTGCAGCCCCTTTAAATACAAAGGAGGTTATGTACAATACCTGTTGTATTTGCTCTACTTTTAGCCACAATAGTTTTTCTTTCTTGAAGGGAGATGAAAGAAAGGAATTTCTTCTAGGCACATACTACATATGACCTGCTCTGTTTTCCAAACATTAGCCTGTTTAGTTTGTAGTCTAATTGGGTATTTAGTGTTGAAGAAACGCTTTATCCCAATTTTTGACTAGTCTAAGATGGCCGCCATACCCAAAAGTGGGTCCTGTGATCGCTTTTGGATAGGATTGAATTGACTATGTGATCATTTGGAGGCAACCCTCTGTTTTCAGTTTTGAGAGTAATGATAAAATAATGATATTGACTGGGGGGCACTGTCACCGGCGCTTTATGTCAATAGTACTGGCCATATTCCTTCTATTTGCACTACCGTTCTAAGATGACCGCCCGGGTAGTAACAGATACACGTGACCAGATGAAGGGGGCGTGTGTACACGCGATGGTTGTATTTCCCCGGGATCCCGTAGTAAAGACAGTTAGAACGAGACGAGGCGCTCGATACACGATTTCACGGTGAGAAGTATCGTTTTGGGGTCGGAGTGATTGAGATTGTGGCCTAAGGGGTTACCGCCTTGTTTTAAATACAGCGTACAATTGGGGTACATGGAGCGATAACGTTCTTCTGAAAGAGGGGTGGCTTGGTTACACCGAGAGCGAGTGTTGGCGACTTGGGATTATCGTCTATACTGCAAATGAAAGGTTTCAAGCAATGGCACCATGTCTTGGTCACGAGTATGGTGACGGCTTGGGTTAACATCCTATACCGTTAATGAAATGTTCCAAGCAAAACCAGCATTTCTGGGTGATAAGTATGGATGGGGGTCCCTTTCGGCAGCCTGAATGTGTGGGTCCAAGGCCCCTTTGACAATGAGAAATGTAGTGAAAAATACCATGGTAGAAAACTATGCGAATTCACAGCAGAGCATGGATGTCATTGGGAGGTGTAATACAATGTTACGATATTAGAATATTGCTGACAGTTGGCATTACCTTTTGTTTTTACACCGCCAGATTGCTACAAGCTAAGTGAAGGCGGAGACTCATGTTAGGCGTACTTCTGCATCTCATTTCATTCCCAGGCAGCCGGTATGAGCAGTCAGGCTGTCTCTGGGTAAATAATGTTCACATATGGCTTTAAATTTATACGGCATTTTGGGGTGTGTTTACATGCTTTTAACTTTTTATATGTGCCTGTTTCCTTGGCAGTTAACACAGAACAAGTGTCCAAGAGTGGAGTGGCAGCATATAGTGCAGCCCTGATGAATCTGCCAAAATTGTTGTGGCAGTGAAACATGTCGGCATTGGCAATAGGTAATGGTATGCATGAATAGCTACCAGCCTTTTTATCTCAACAGCAGACATTCATTTCTCTATGAATAAAGTAATTGAAGGGAATTGGATGCTGTGTTTTATGCACTAATTTATGTTTTTGTTTGTCACTAGCAGATGTTTTCTGCTTCCACTGTTTGTTGCACGTTTTGGTTGTTTGTTTTGGACACTTTCCTTCTTCTTTCTCTGAGAATCGGATGACAACCGAGGATGAGACAGGGGCCTGTCTGGAGATTACATACCAGTTACCCCATTGGCGGTGTTTCCGTGAGGTGTCATTCGTTTCTTGCACATTTTTTCTAAGTAGACCTTGGTCCAACACTGATGGTGTGGATGTCCGGTACTGATTAGAGGTGTCAGGCATTATTTACATGGTGTTCTGTGTATCTGTCAAGGAAGATTGGCCTTTTAGCTTGAATTTAGAAACCTATGGGCGAGGTGCAGTGAACTGTTCCCTCACGAGTATAAAAAATATGTAGGGGATTATAATAGTTATCAGTACGCACAGACTGTTCTATTATTTAAGTAACTGACACAATTAACTTCCTCTGGACAGGGTCTTTTGTTGTTAGTTTATGTTTGAGTGGAGGGTGACCCAGTCCAATTTTCCCTCTGAGCTCCCATTTAGAGTTGACTAGAACCTAGAGAAACCTTTGGTAGATTCTTGGCACAAACTAAACCTATGCTAAACAATACTTGCTTTTTCCCTCGTACTAGACTTAGGTTAGGTACATTGAGGTAGACGTATTTTAGAAGCACCAGTTGAGTATTTTAGCCTGTGTATTTATGTATTTATGTATGTATTTTTATATGGCTTAGAAACCATACAATTCTCTTACAGTATTATTTTATAATGCTATTCTCGCTGTACGCATTATACTTTGCAGTCTGCCTAATGATTGTAGCAGTTCTTTTCTCTTGCATGAGAAAGAAGACTGTTCAATAAACCTTTTTATCGAAAATGCCTGACTCACTATTTCTCTGCAACTCTGTAGAAACGAAGCATGCATGATTGACTCAGTGAAATACTTATCTATTGTTTCCACAACTCTCAGAGATATATTCTTATTCTTGGGAAACAAAGTTGTCATGTTTATGCAGTTGTCAGAAACTAATCCCTTCTTGTGAATTCAAGAAAGTTTCTAGTGACCTCTGAGCTAGCTGGCACTCACTATTAAGTTTAGTATATTCGATAGAGACCTAGTTGTCCTAAGTCCTACGTCAAATCTATAGGATATATTATTCCAATGTGCAGAGCCTATTGGGAATATAGGAACTACACTACACTACCATTATTTGGACTTGCAGCTGATGTTCCCCGGCTCGCCTCACTTTCTCACTTTCACCACCACAACTGCGTTCAACAATTGTTTTAAGGTGCTCCTCCCACCAAATTGTGCAATGTTTTTTCACCTCAGTTGTTTTTCCTACATCATTCGGACAAACAGGAGAGGTTACAAATCTATTGATAGTACCTGTATCTGACGTGACTTTTTCCTGAAGAAGTCATTCAAATGCCAAAATGTGCATCGAAATCACCTGGGAGCTGAAGTCGCTTCATGACACAGATACATTCTTATGTACTAATAGCCTACATACAAGGCTCATCTATAGAAAATGTTTAAGACAATCATCTATGTTATAAAGATAAAAAATACATCAGAACATATATAGATTATCCTGTTTGATGAACTGTCAAGTGTTGATCATATCTGTATATGTATATAAAAAAACAGTTTGATTGTCCAGTTTGAATGCTGAGATGGATGTGGTGTTTATGTGGTTTGCCTTACTCTTTATGTTTGAATACTTTATCATCAATAAATAAAAAATTTTGTACTTTTCTATACACATTAGTTTATGTCTTTTCTGATTTTCAGTCGGTTTTTTGGTAGATAATTGTTGAATTTGCCATAGAAATTTACAGTTTGTATGGCCTCTACTACCATAATGTGAACCAGGCTTACCTTAATGAACACTCATTTTCAAATCGTGCATATTGCAATGTTTTCCTCATCTTTTCTAATCAAAAAAAAGGCCAGAACTGGGGAGGAGTACTTTTTTACTGGGCCACTGCCAAAGCTTGATGAAGAACTGGAGGTTGGAGGCGTGTCTTTAATTGACTCCCTGCAGTGCCTACTTCGACGGAGGTAGTGGTTAGTGCTGGTCTCAGTTAGGGGTTTTGCAAATATGGGAGATGGAGGTGCTACCTTTGCCACATCTATTGGAACAGGTTCAATAACAATGTCAGACTCCTCTGTGTCATCTTCCATAATGACTAGCTGATGGTTGTCATCCTCCTCACTATTCTTTCCCCCTGCCTCTCCTGGCGTCTCCTGGACTCTGGCGGGGTCTAGGCCGCGTTGCTATAATCATCGTACCCTTCCTTTTCCTAACTGGAGGCTTGGGAGCCAATGATTCTAAAAAACAAGGTTATTGCTCAGCATGATGCTCGACCTCCAATTCTGCTCCAACATCAGTAAGATGTATTATTGCTGGCTGTGGCTGCTGTCCACTTTGCTCTGTTTCTTGAAACAACTGGATACTATTTTGTGAAAGGAAGAAATCTAATTCAATGTCACTGCCCGTTGGCATCGCCATGATTGTAGTGGCTGCCACACTGACAGACATGTATCTCTTTACTTTTCTCTTCTCACTTGACCGGTGTCTCACATTTCTCACGTGGCTGCACAACCCCCTTAATTCAGGTACAATATGGCCTTTTCAGTCTTAACAATTGTTGTAGTCACTCCCAAAATCCTTGGTGACATTGTCTCTCTTTGAACCGTAGATGTCCCTACATCCATAGGTCCTGAAGAGACCCTACATCCTATGAAGGGTCGAAACGTTGTTGACAACAGTGTAAAGCGAACCATTGTGATCAGCTCTAACTATTGTATACAGTGGCTGTGATTATTGTGTAATTGTTAATGGTCGTCTTTCGAAATGATGGAAACCGAGTTATATCTGTCGCAAATTCACTTGTTTTTTTTTTGGGGGGTTCCATTCACACTGGGGACACAAGGCACTACTTGAAAGAAAACACCCTTTAGCTTTTTGTATAAATGTATATATCTTTCAAAAAATTATAAAAGTTCTATTGTAAACACATACGGAAGTGTTCTTCTTCTCCTTTCCGTCTGACATCCACGTAACCCATAACTATTGCGATTACGCACAGTATTATCAATATAGATAAGTACTTCTCCACAGGAACCACTGTTTCTGTCACACACTTATACGGGTGGGAGCAAAGTTGTGTTCCCTGCCCGGTAGAGTGAAGGTAGGGAATACAAATTATATTCCCTGTCTGGAATCTCCCTGTCAGGGAACACCGGTGTCCCAGGGGAGGGGACGTGCCCTGGGAGATGGGGTCCCTGGGGTCCCTGGGGCCTATCTAAGGCTGGTATTGGGTGCCTGATGCCTCTTCCCCCCATAAAACACTGGCCCCAGGGGATTGGATCCCCGGCACTGTAAAGAGGCTCGAGGAAGAAGTATGCATGCCCATATGATAAAAAAAACAGCAATCAGTCCCTCTCCCAATTTTATGAAAATGACCCCAGGGGATGGGGTCCCTGGGACCTAAAAGGATCAGGGAGGGGAATCAGGCTTTAGAAAAAGAACCCTTCTGGATAGAGCCACAGGCCTAAAAAGGCTGAGCAAAGGGGTGGCACATGCTCATTCCCCATTTTATCATAAGCGGCCCTGGGGGATATGGTTCCCAGGGCCTAAAAATGCTCAGGGTGGGGGCCACACCCCCCCCTTCCAAAACAAAATAAATAAAAGCACTCTTTGGCCCAGGCCCAGCCAGTGGGGTGAGGGTGGGTGCCTAAATTTAGATGGTCAAGCGGTTGCATTATTTTCTTGTCTGAGGCACAGATCTGCAAATTCGACATGGATCCATGATGCTCATAAAAAAAATGACTTTTTGGACTGAGTACCTGAATTCTAAAATAGCTGCCACCACATCTTTGTTGATGGGGTGGTAGCTAACCAGGTCCAAGCTTTTGGACTGTTCAGTCCATGGATACTCCAGGGTGTGATATATACATACATTTTTTAACCTTAATTTCGCAAACATTACTCAATAGATTTACACCAAATCACACAAAGCACACTCTCTAAACCAAGATCTAGCTTTCTGCCAAACATGGTGTCATTCTGTTCAGTAGTTTTTGGAGTATCACTGTTCAATTGTTCTTGGGTCTGCCCCTTTTTCTTGGCCCTCGCTTGCCTGATCACCCCGAAACTTTTCAGGAAGAAGTTGAGGTGGATAAGCATTTTGTGAAAATTCATCAAAAGTCGCTAAAGGTATAAGCCAACTAAAAAATCAATTTCCATGGAATCTTAGTCTTAACTCTAACTACCCAGTGAGGACCACCACTGAAAAAGCCAAAGGTTACAGGGACATTATAGTTAGGCTCAGATTTCACTAGTACAAACTAGTGAAATTTGGGAGTCTTACTTACCTGAGCAAACTATAACCTACACCCCCGCAATGCACTGCTTATGAACTCACATATTACATCACTCATGACATAGCCAGTGACATCACTGATGGCATCTCAAATGACATCACTGATGACATCTCAAATGACATCACTGATGACATCAGCCAGTGAGTGTAAATATTTTGTTAGAGTTTATGATTGTTAAACATATATACTAAGGTACTACAAATGTTAACATAGTATACTAGGTGAGCTACTAATGAGTGATACTACTTGTAATATATATATTATGTGAGTGGTTGTGTGACTGTATGTATCCTTGTGTGTATGGGTGTATGCTTGGCTGTATAGGTGTATAAGTCGGTGTGTGGGCGACTGACATGCTTTGTGAGTGGCTGTATTGATGAGTGAGTGGGTATGTTGGTGACTTTATGGATGGGTGAGTGGCAGTGTGAGTGGATCTATGGGTGGATAAGTCAGTGTGTAGTGACTGTATGAGTGAGTGAGTGGATGTCTGAACGGCTATTTGAGTGAGTGACTGGGTATATAAGTGGCTGTATTGGTGAATGGCTGTTAGAGTGGGTATTTGGTTAAGTAAGCTGGTTTGTGAGTAGCTGTATTGGAGAGGGAGTGTCTGTATGAATGGCTGTATGGGTGAGAATGTGGCTGTGTGAGTGCTTGTATGGATATGTGAATGGGTGTACAAGTGGCTGTGTGGGTATGTGAAGGCTTGTATGGATGAGTAAGTGGCTGTGTTGAGAGGCTGATTGGGTGAGTGAGTGGGTCTGTGAGTGAGTGGCTGTGTTGAGAGGCTGATTGGGTGAGTGACTGAATGTGTGAATGAGTGGGTGTGTGAGTGACTGTAGGTAAATAAGCAGGCGTGTGAGCAGCTGTATGGGTGAGTGTGTGATTGTGCGACTGGCTGTATGGGTGAGTGAATGGTTGTGTGAGTGGCTGTTCAAGTGAGTGAGTGGGTGTATGAGTGACTCCATTGAGTAGTGAGTGGGCATGTAAGTGCTGGCATAGGTCTGTGAATGGGTTGTGCTGGTGTGTGAGTAGGTGTACGAGAGGTTGTATAAGTGTGTGAGTGTGTAGGTGTGTGAGTGGTTCTGTAGATAATGTCATCAGTGATGTCATTTGAGATGTAATCAGTGCAGTGCTTTGCGGGGCCATACGTTATAGTTCACTTAGGTAACTATAACTGTTGAATTTATTTGGGTTTGTACAAGTTAAATGTCAGCCTAACTATAACATCTCTGTAAACTGTTTTTTTCAGTGAATTTCGAGGTTTTTTCAAATTCTTTTTCCTAACTATAACGTCCAGTAACCTTTGTTTGTTTCAGTGCATTTCTAAGTTCTTTTTTATTCTATTTACTAACTATAATGATCCTGTAACCTTTGGTTTTTTAAAGTGAATTTCGAAGGTTTTTCAAAATCTATTTGCTAACTATAATGTCCCTGTAACCTTTGTTTTTTAAGTGAATTCCTATCACTTTTTTAACTAGTGTCACACTTGCAGGGAGGTGGGGAAAAGGGGCAGGGCCTCAGACCAGCTCCTAGGAGTCCTGCTGTGTTGGACTTAATGGAGGTGACAGGAGGGCTTCTGAACCCACAAGAACCCTCAGCCTCCAAGAGGACTTCATCCCCAACCTGCAGTGCCCCAGGAGGTGTATTTACAGAGTGGTGGAAAAAAGGGACATGGCATCTCAGCAATCCCTCTCTGTGGGATTACTGGTGGTACCAGGAGGGCTTGTTGGCCCCCAAGGACCCTCAGCACCCAAGGGGACTTCATCCCCAACTAGCAGCGCACAAGGGGGCACATTTGAGAGTGGTGGAGAAAAAGGGTGTGACCTCCGAGCCCCTCTCAGCAATCCTGCTCTGTGGGACTTACTGGAGGTAACAGGAGGGCTTGTTAAACCCCAAGGACCATCAGCATCCAAGGGGACTTCATCCTCCAACCAGCAGGCAAGTTTGCAGAGTGGAGGAGAAAGGGGGCGTGACCTTCAAAGACCTCTCAGCAATTCTGCTGTGTTGGACTTACTGGAGGTAACAGAAGAGCTTATTTCCCCCTAAGGACCCTCTGGAGCTAAGGAAACTTCATTCCCCAACCAGCAATGCACCAGGAGGCATGTTTTCAGAGTGATGGAGAAACAGGGCGTTGTCCCAGGGACTTGCCGATCTTTGTTTTCCTTTTTTTATTTATTTGGGAGGGGGCTCATTTTGGCCCCCTTTTCCTGGGCCAATTTTAGCCCCTGGGAACCCATCTACTGAGGCTGGCTGATTTTGAATTAGGGCAGGGGGCCCCTCTTGCTTTATTTGTATAATGCCCCCAGGACCTGGCCCACTGAGGGTTGATTAATAACAAAGCGATGGAGCCCACGATTTGGGTCTATATGTGAATTTCTAGGATTTTTTAAAATCAAATAAATATTTGATTGACATATGTTAATCCAACCACTGCCATGCACGGCCACCTGCGGCCAAACCCCGCATGCAGCCAACCCCATGCCGCATACAACCTTTGGCCATGCACACCTGGGTGTTGGCCACAAGACCTGGCTGCATCAAGGCCCTGTGGGCAACTCCTCAAAGGCAGCCAACCTGTGGGCCCCCTCCCTGGCTACTTTTGGCCTAAGGACCCCACCCCAGGGGCCTGTGCATTGTTTAGGTGGACGTGGACACGGGTCCCCTTTCACAAGCCATTTTGGCCCAGGGACTCCATCCCCCAGTGCCCTGCTCCCTATTTAATGGTGTTGGCAAGACAGGCACCTCACCTAAAAAACATACACCGGGTGTCAGGGTATGGGGTCCCCGGGGCCAAAAGTGGCACAGGGAGGGGTTGACCTGCCCTACCCCACCACAAAATGTGCCAGGTTCTGGAGGATAGGGTCCCCGGGTCTGAAATCATCCTCGGGAGGGGGGCTACAATCCCCACTCCCCATTAAATATGGGGCTTCATCCACCATGGCACGGCAACTTATTTATTATTTTCACGTCTGTATGGCGGTCCATTTATTTTGGTATGCTGAAGTCCTCGCCGGGTAAATATTAGGGTTACCTGCAGGGCTGAAGAGAGGTATTATATATCACGCATCAAATGAGACAGTGGAAACATTCTCTTGCAATTTCCAAGCCATCGCTCACTCATACAAGCTACCAAAACATGGTGACCAGCATACTTATATATATGATTTTCTATGCAGAGTGACTCATTTTCTGGTCCTGAAGAATGCCCCTGAACCCCTGTTGGGGTCCCTAAAGGGCGTAAACATGTTGACCTACTATTGGGATGTAATTGTTGATAACCCCTAGTCCTCTCTCTTTTTAATCCTTTCCCAGGAAACCGCAGAATAAAAGATGTTTGGCCTCCTGTACACAGTTTTAAACCTTCTTCTTTTGCACTCTGCCCCTCACCACCCCTACCTTTGATCCCTTCCATAAACACCTGAGCTCCTGTTCAAGCCCAGAAGAGTTGTAGCCCACATCAGTGACCTTGCGGCCCTGGTCTGAGGAGGGAAGCCTATGATAAAGCATGCTACCTTTGGGTGAGTGAGGATTCATGTCCTAAAAGAGGTCTCCTCCCAGGAACAGGGCTGTTCCTCTTACCTTCACTACTTCACATCCGGGGATTTTTCTTTCTACCTCAATTTTTCTCACCATTTTGAGATGTATTTTTAGTGAGTTTATATCTGCTCCACATCTGCATCCAGCGGCACCTGCACCACTGGCACCTAAGCACACATGCAGCAGCATATCGGACCAATGGGGAAACAGCAGGAGCACAGGTTTTAGCTTGGGAAGGCACAGGAACTGGGGCATTTAGGGGGAAAGAGACACTGATACAGGGGGACTCTGGAACTGGAAGACACTATCAGATGGATAAGAGACACAGAAACTGAGAAATGGGGACACAGACAGAGAGATACCAAAATTGAGGACTTGGAGATAGTACCTTTGAGGACATGGATAAATCAAGTAGACAGTGACATTAAGAACTGAGAGACAAAGAAGCTGTAAACGAGAAAACACACCCACAGGGAATTGGGAGATCCTCACACTGTGCATTGGGATACTAAATTTGGGCACTGGGAGATTCTTACATTGAGACAGGAAGACACGGATATCTGGACAGTTAAACACTCTGACATCGAAACAGTAGGACATAAACAGTGGGAATAAGAGAAATGGGGACAATAACACTAGATGCAAGGATCCACTTACTTTGGACTAGGGACATATTAAAATTGGTGGCTTTGAGCTATGTGTTTGTTGTGCTCAATACATCTCCCAAATAAATATGTGCAATGACAGTAGAAAAACTGAGAAAAGTGAGTCATTGGCACCCGAGATGAGAAGCATTGGCACGGTAAAGATTGTAACTTAGTCATCAACAATAGGAACTTGGGGGGGCCTTAAATTGTATGAATAACAGAAGACCCATTAAATCTAAATTGACACCTTCAGATAAAACTTAGAGATAGGTATATTAAGCATTTTACCAGTTGAAAGTACCCTAGTTTGGAGTTTGTGACTCTTAAAATGCCTTTTCCTATCTACTAATCACATTTTAGGAGTCTGAAAAGTTTTTCCAATTTTTAAAATAAGATTCCAAACACATACTAATTCAGTATTTGTAAGGGGTATTTTGAAAGCATTGCCTCCAAATGCAAGATTGGTTTCTTATGAATCAATGTTTTGCAACTGAAACCCGTTTGCAAAACATTAATATTTTACAACCACTTGAGAGGAAGTCGTCATGCATCTCATTGAGACCCCTTCTCCTTTGTGAATGTAAAAATAGATTGTTGAAGAGTAGGCAGTGATCCAGGTGACCACTGCCAATTTTTAAAATTTTAGGAAAAGAAAACTTGTTTCTAAAAAGCAGTCCCATTTCATTTAAGAAAAATAGACCGCATTTTTTAAAAAAATGGCTTCATTTTTAAAACACATTCTGATGCATGGTAGTCTGCGGACCCCAGTAAGCCAACTTCCCAGTGATGACCTTTAATCATACTGAGCCACTATTTGCTACTTAACTCAATAATATTCTTGAGGAAGATCAGAATGTGGCCCACCTTTATTCAAGAGCTAATCTATTAGAACATAAATTGGTTCTTCAAATTCCTTCCTGGCCGCAAAAATACTGGTTGCAGATGGCAACCAGTATTGTGCAACCTGTATAAGGTACATCTGTCCCCAAGCTTTGTGAATAACCCGTATCAATGGATGACCATAGTACTAAGTTTATGAGCAATTGGTGACAAAGCATGTATTAAACGGGGTAGGGGGTGGTGAAGGAAAATGCAGTAAACACTCACACACATACATTCATACCTGATCACAAAGATTTTGCAGGTTTTTGCCCGGAATTCTCATGCAACTACTAATGTAAAAGCAAGAACTAAGTACATCTCTGTCCCTGAAATGGGAAGGAAGCATCCCAGCAGTCCATGGGAGTCTAGGAGTATGGGATTTTCAACAGTGACACAGTTTATTGTGGATAAAAATAAAACATTTGCACCTGGCATAATCCAGTGGCTTTAGTGGCTTGTTTGTCATGTAGACAATCTATAGGACACCCATAGAAAACTATGCTTTGCCTAGATGTCCGTGTATATTCTTATTAGTATTTGTGGTTCCATAAAAGTTGAAAATCTACTCACAGCATGGACAGAAAGCTACCATTCATAGACTTTCAATGTGGAGTAGATCCTAACAAGGGGGATAAGGAGACATGGACATTAGATAGTGAGAGATACTTACAGTAAGAACCTGATTTAGATCTGGGTGAAGAGAATACTCCATCACAAAAGTCACAGATATCCCATCCGCCATATTACGATCCCCATAGCAGATAATGGGATCATAATACGAGGGATAGGATATCCGTCACGCCTGTAACGGATAATTCCCCTCCGCCCATATCTAAATCAGGCCCTTACCCGTTGAGAGAAAGAGACATGTACTGGGGAAAGAAGAGGCCTACGATGATACTTGGATGAAGAGACAAAAATATTGTGTCTGGAAAAACACTGGGGAATAAGAGACACTGACAATATAAGTAAAATAGTATGACAGTGACAGGCATATATTACAATGTCGATTGTGTGATTTACATTGGGATAAGAAAGCCTTAACTTTGGGCAATTAATGACATACTGACACCTGTGCAGTGTGGCTAGGAAGCATTAAGGAGCGGGAGACATTAACAATGGAGTTGGGGGACACTGTCGGTGAGAAACGTACACACTGACAGACGAACAGGAAAACATTCACTGACACTGGGACTGGGAGACTCAATCACTCACACTGGGACTGGGAAACATACACAGTGACAGGGGAACAGGAAAACACATTTACTCACAGTGGGACTGGGAGACATCTTCATTGACATTGGGAAAAAAACACACTGATAGAGTAACCAGAAAACACATTCCCTAACACTGAGACTGGTAGACACATTTATTGACACTGACTCTGGGACTGGGAGACAAATTTACTGTTACTGGTACTGGGAACCATGTACTCTGACAGAGGAATAATAAGATTCGTTTTCACTGGGACTGAGAAACATACACTGAATGCATTCAGAGAGGAACAGGAAAACACATTCACTAACACTGTGAGTGAGAGACACATTATCTTACACTGGGACAGGAATCATATACACTTACACAGGCACAGGAAGACTTGTTGACACTGGGACTGAGAGGCGTACACACTGACAGAGGAGCAGGAAAAACATTCACTGGCACTGAAAGTGGGAGACAGACTTTCTGACACTGGCACTGGGAGACACATTCACTGACACAGGAACTGGGAAATGTACACAGTGAAAGGAGAACAGAAAAACACAGTTACTGACAGTAGGAATGGGAGACACCTCTGCTGGCACTGGGACTGGGAAACATACATATGTATGTAAGTATATATATATATATATATATATATATATATATATATATATATATATATATATATATATATATATATATATATATATATATTACCTACTGGCGGTCGCCAGTAGGTAGTTATAGTTAGGATTTTTTTCAGTGCAAAATCTCAAAATTCTATTGTGAATAACGTTGGCATCGGTTGACGAATCTGCCTGAAAATGTCCTCAAATTTGCCTCGCGGAGCTCCGGTCCTTCCCTGAAAGTTGGGGGGGGATTCGTCAAGCGGGGGCCGAGATAAAAGGGGGGTCCCAAAACATGTTTTCCCCATGTTAATTTCCATAGGGCGGTCAAACTCACTTTTAGCCCGAACGGCTGAATGGATTTGCACCAGACTTGGCAAAATTGTAGGGACTGGTAGCCCAATGTGCCTTTGCTATGTCTCAAGATATGTGCTCCAGTGGTTTTTACGAAAATTAACTTTGAAAAAATATATATTGGTCTACATTGGGCTATATATATGTTAGAGCCCAAATGTAGCCCAATGTAGCCCAATGTAGCCCAAAGATGGCCACCAGAGACAAAAAAAACCAAATGTAGCCCAAATATCAGCCAGATGTAGCCCAACTATAGCCCAATGACAGAATGTCCAAGAGTGTTCTAAAGAACAACTAGAGCGCTAACAGTCTTACTTATGACAAAAGTATGGCACACCTGAAGTCATCTTGATTGGAATAAAGTGTTAACACTTAAAACATTTAATTTGCAAAGGAACAAAATGAGGGGGTTCATTTTGCCATAGAAATTATGATTAGTGCTGAAGAAAGAAAAATTAGGGCACATTTTGAGTGACTTCTCCAATCCTCTTATATTTCATTAAAAACATTCTGATATGCAGTCTCCCAAGATGGCCACCAGAGACAAAAGAGCCCAAATGTAGCCCAAATATCAGCCAGATGTAGCCCAACTATAGCCCAATGGCAGAATGTCCCAGAGTGTTCTAAAGAACAACTAGAGCGCTAACAGTCTTACTCATGACAAAAGTTTTGCACACCTGAAGTCATCTTGATTGGAATAAAGTGGTAACACTTAATACATTTAATTTGAAAAGGAACAAAATGAGGCGTTTCATTTTGCCATAGAAATTTTATATATATATATATTACCTACTGGCGGTCGCCAGTAGGTATATATAGTTAGGATTTTTTCTCTATGTAACTTTTGAAAATTCTATGTCTAATAACTTTGGCGTTTGTGGACGGAATCGGCTGAAATTTTCAGGAAAATGGCACATTTCGTTTCTGAGCAGCTCCTTAAAATTTGGGGGGGTTTCGTCAAGGGGGGGCCGAGAAAAAAGGGGGGTCCCAAAATGCGTTTTTAACATTGAGTTTTCCATAGGGCGTTTGGCCTCACTTTTAGCTCGAACGGCTGAATGGATTTGCACGAAACTTGGCAAAATTGTAGGGACTGTTAGCCCGATGTGCCTTTGCTGGGTCTCAATATATGTGCTCCAGTGGATTTTGAGAAATTAACGTTTTAAAAAAATTATATATCTGTGACAGCGTCCCGAATAGCGCTCCAGTTCGCTTACTTGTCGCGTAACGGATTTTTGCGAAGCGAAGCTGATTGGCTCTCTGGTGTCTGTCAACATTCTAAACAGTCCCGAGCGGCCGCCATCTTGTCTCTCGGTAGGATCGAGAGAAAAGAGGAGAAAAACAAAGGGGGAATTTAATGAAAGGGGGCACGGTAGACCCCTCTTGACCCACTAGGAATGATGTTGGGGTTAATAAAGGGTCCCGTGGGGGAAAAAAAAAATTGATTTTTCACGGTAGAAGCGCTTCCCGGTTCGCGAACAGGTAGCGAAACGGGAATTCGCCATTTTGTATTTCGTTTTAATTAAATTACAGGGTATAAGGGGGTACGGGAGACGTATCCTGACCCTTTATGTTTTCTGAGGGTGGCTGAGGAGGCTCATATATGTTGATACATGTCTTCCAGCGGCTGCGCGTGTTCGTTTTTTTTTTTGCTGCGTGACGTCTGTTAACGTTCGATTCGAAGGAAATCAGGAACTGTTGACCGCCATTTTGTCACTGCGAGTAAATATTTTGTTAAAAATAATTTTTATAAATTAATCCGTATTGATAAACATTGTCTGTGCCATCTTGCCTTTTTTCCAATGCCACAATTTTGTCGTGCACGGCAGCCATTTTAGATGCCTTGACCAGACCCACTCTCTGCACGTCGCCGATCCTCAGCATGGCTCCCCACCCTCGCAAGCATCTTCCCCACGCACTGGTCACCCCCGCTCTCTCTTTCATGCATGGGCCATAAACCTCCCCCCATTTGCGCTGTTCTTCCCTGAGAATCACACCCTGTGCCCGCCCGACACCTCCCTTTCACCCTATTCACTACCGCACCCTCTGACACACCTCTTCCTCAGTGTCTAATTGTCCAGGCCGGTCCTAGGCTATCACCTAGCCGTGCGGATGTAGTTTATGGCCCCAACTTTAAAGAATCACCCCTGTTCAAAGGAGTTACAGTAGATCAAGGCCCCCACCTCATGAGATCCGTCACAGCACACGCGTTCCTACTATCTGATAACCATCCTGTATTGTGATTGGGGAGGGGATTCTCACTGTGAGGGTGTGTGGGACCGAGCCTGAAGCGGAAGATTCCAGGGATGCCTCTTTGTACATCAAAGTTTTTACAATTATGTGTCACATTAAAAATATATAGCACTCCAACAAAGTAGTAGGATTATAGAACTTTAATAACTTATAAATATATACAATGCAACAAAAACAGTAAACACATTTAAAAAAAAATTTGAAAAAAGAAGCAACAATGGTCAGTAGCTGTCTTTTGTGCGAATAGTCCCAAGGCAGCACAACGTGCTGAGTTCTGGACGGCACCCAGGTGATGTCACCTGGGTGCCGCACTGGTTTTTGGTATCCTACAATGCTGCTCCGAAAAACGGCGTGGGGCGCCCCCCGGGGGGGGGGGGGGGTAGGGCCTCGTCAGTAGCGGTCTGTTGTGCGAATAGTCCCAGGGCAGCAGAACGCGCTGGGATGTGGATGGCATCCATCCAGGTGATGTCCAGTAAGTTGCCGCACTGGTTTTGGTATCCTACAATGCTGCTCCGAAAAACGGCGTGGGGCGCCCCGGGGAGGGGGGGGGGGAGGCGGCGTGAACGGGCCTCCCCAGGTGGAGGCTCGTCTGCTGTAGTGGGGCGCCCTTTTACCGTTTCAGTTGCCATTCCGCCCGCTTTTGGTACACTGTGCCAAAATCCGCCATTCAGCTGAGTTGCGCCCACTCTTGCGGGGCAGCGATAGGCGGCTGCCACAGGACTCTCAAAATGGCGGCAGGCTCTTCGGATTTGGGCCTGGTCCACTAAAATGGTCCTGGGACACCTTGGAACTCGGACGCTTGTCTGCTAGGGCTTGGGTTCCATTCTCGAAAGCGTCCCCTCAGCCTTGAAGATTCTACAAAAGTCTTGGGGGCCCCCGACTCCCGCAGGCTTCCGGTGGGGAGCGGCTGCCATGATTGCTTGCGGAATGGCCACGACGGAGCTACGAGATGGTGGTGCTCTCATGCTGACGCCAGCTTCAGTCTGAAACATCCAGAAACACTGTAGACTATCAATTCGATGAGTTCCGGTGGAGCCCCAACGTGACCCGGTAGGGAAGAACTTGCCCTCCCCTTTTTTGAGTGATGGTTCTTGTTGCCTGTCCCCTCTGTTGTTATCTAACAGAACCTTTTTGGATTGCTGAGTGAGGAAAAAAAAGGTGGGGCTTTCATCGTTTGGGAAAAAAAAATGTTTTAATCCAATGAAAAGTGTTATTTTTAGGTCATATGATCAAGCCTTCCATCATTCGGAAACCAAAAGTAAAATGAACCAATGAAAAGTTTTAAAAACAAGTCACATGACCTGTTATGCGGCTTTAGGCTATAAAAAGCCCAAAAAATCCGTTGGCCCGTGAGGCGGTGTCAGTAGCGGACCGATGTGCGAATAGGCCGAAGGCAGCACAACGCGCCGAGATCCGGATGGCACCGAGGTGGTGTCCAGCAAGTTGCCGCACTGGTGTGGCCATCCTACAATGCTGCGCCGAAAGTCGCCGTGGGGTGCCCTGTTGGCCTGTGAGGTGGCGTCAGTAAGTGGGGGCTGTTTGAGCATCTGACTGCATTGGAAAGCAATGTGATGCGGTGCCTCGCCCCCAAGATGAAGGCTCCTCAGCTGCAGTGGGGCGCCCCTTGGTGTTTCACCAGCTGAGTTGCATCCGCACTTGCGGCTACAGTAGGCCGAAGGCAGCACAACGCGCCGAGATCTGGATGGCACCGAGGTGGTGTCCAGCAAGTTGTCGTACTGGTGTGGCCATCCTATAATGCTGCGGGGGGGGAGGCGGCGCAAATGAGCCTCTCCCGCCTCTCCAGGTGGAGGCACTTCATCTGCAGTGGGGCGCCGTCTAGCTGAGTTTCGCCCGCTCTTGCTGCTACAGCGATAGGCGGCTGCAACAGGAGTCTCAAAATGGCGGCCTGTTCTTTGGATTTGGGCCTGGTCCACTAAAATGGCCCTGGGACACCTTGGAACTCGGACGCTCGTATTTTTTTCCTTTCCTCCACATGCAAAAAGGGTAAATGCCCGGTACGTTACCTGCCTCATCTGCCACGATGTACTCTCCAGAGGAACCGAAAAAAAATATAGTTATGGTAATTATACCATGCATCGTCATATGGAGAGGTGGCACCCGATTAATTATAGTGCTGCCCAAATTCGAGATTTGGTGGATAACCCCCGACCTGCCAGTACATCCACCAATGAAGTGGCAGTGACAGCATCAGAGGCAAGGGAAACGGTTCTAAATCTTCAGAAGAACTTTGGACAAATGAAAATGACATGTTTAACTTGCGGCAAATTAATTTCATGTGGAGAGAGGAGTGTTAGTCTAATCAATAGAGCTTATGAACATCATCATAGTCGATAGTTGGTGGAGACATTTTGACTATATCCTGGACCTGCTCGGCCTCGCCCAAAATGGCGCCGGTATAAATGGGACTCGTAACTCCTTGTTGTGTACTGGTTGTCCAACCTTGATATCACGAGATACGTATGCAGTTTTGAAGCACATGGCGGGCGGGGACGAGAATTGATTGAACATTTCGACATCCCTATTGATATTAAGTTCTGATGTGTTATTGATTACTGTACTATTGAAAGTTCGAATTAACGTCACCCATGGTACTTGCCCGCAAATGTATATCTAGATAATTTTATTGTAACTGGCTTGTCGTATTTTAATTATAAAATGTACGTCCATCGATTCCGCAACTGTTAGACACCTTAGTTCTTGCAACCTAATGGCCCGCCCGTTACGTTCTTCTACAGTGTAAATGTCCCCTCATCATATACGATTCCAGTTTGCTCCGTGGCCGGCCCACGTGGTTATAGGCCCGTATTTGTATACTGACATTTTCACAATAAAGGTTTTTAAAACAAAACATGGTAGTAGTACTTACATTGGTAAAGTTTTGAATAATAGCCATTGTTTTCGAATCAGTAAAAGGCAAGTGAAATAAAGCAGTCCAATTACATGACGGTTAAAAGGTATAATACGCAGGAACGCAGTAAAGATAAATGGTCAAGGGCTGTTGTGTTTTCTACTCCTGCAACATAAAGTGATCGATAAGAATCTGATATTCATGCCTATCAGCGACTAAGACAGCAGGCCGAGCCTCTTTTGCTCAACGGTTCCCTCATGGTACGAAGAAACGCCCTTTTTCTCGAAAAAGGAATATTTTACTTGCAGGACAGTTGTAAATTTCCCTGCCTGGAACATTGTTAGTGATAAACTGTAAATGCATCTGGGTCCTTTGCTTTACAAGTCAGAGTGAGAAAAAAAAAGGTGGGGCTTTCATTATTTGGGAAAAAAAAATGTTCGAAAGCAATGAAAAGCGTTATTTTTTGGTCATATGACCAAGCCTTTCATCATTAGAATAACAAAAGTAAAATGAACCAATGGAAAGTTTTATTAACAAGTCACATGACCTGTTATGCTTACGTTACGCGCCGCGCTCTGGATCGCTTCCGGGAAGCTGCGCCTCGCGCACCGGAGCACTTCCGGGTGCGCTAACGCGACGGGTCATATGACGCATTTCGCGACAACGTAGGTCCAGAATATAGTCAAAATGTCTCCACCAACCAGCGGTCGGAACACAACCCCTTTCAGTAGTCCAAAAAGTTCTGTAAAATGACAACAGAAGGGACAGGCAACAAGAACCATCACTCAAAAAAGGGGAGGGCGAGTTCTTCCCTACCGGGTCACGTTGGGGCTCCACCGGAACTGATCGAATTGGTAGTCTACAGTGTTTCTGGATGTTTCAGATTGAAGCTGGCGTCAGCATGAGAGCACCCCGTGGCTACGTCGTGGCCATTCTGCGAGCAATCATGGCAGTCGCTCACCACCGGAAGTCTGCGGGAGTCGGGGGCCCCGGTGACTTTTGTAGAATCTTCAAGGCTGAGGGGACGCTTTTGGGAATGGGGTCCATGCCCTAGCAGTCAAGCATCCGAGTTCCAAGGTGTCCCAGGGCCATTTTAGTGGGCCAGGCCTAAATCCGAAGAGCCGGCCGCCATTTTGAGAGTCCTGTGGCAGCCGCCTATCGCTGCACTGCAAGAGTGGGCGCAATTCAAGTGGATGGTGGACGAGACGCTGTAGCCGCAAGAGCGGGCGCAACTCAGCTGGTTGCGTAAAGCGCTGGGGTGTACCTGAAAAACCTCCACCTGGGGAGGTGGGGGAGGCTCGTTCGCGCCGCCTCTCCCTTCTAGTGCATCCCATGCCGTTTCCTGGTGCAGGAATATGTGCTGGTCGGACTAGGGCAGCGCAGGACGTGTCTTCAGGTCCAACGGATTGTGGGACAAGGTCCAGAATGGAAGAGTCACCAAAAGGCAAAAAGTTCCGCTTGACCCCGGGAGCCGGCCGCCTATGTCGGGGGCGATCTCAGGCCACACCAGGGCAACAAGACTTGGGGTGGGGGTCGGAGCCAAGCGCCCCCTCCGAGTCCGCGCCATCACACCATCCCTCGGGGGCCTCCGTCAAGCGGTTTAGGGAGGCACCGCATCACATTGTTTTCAAATGCAGTCAGGTCCACAAACGGCCCCCACTTACTTTGAGAATAGTGAAGCTGCAGGAGGTGCAAATACGCTTCAGACAGTGTTACAAGCGCTGCTCAGAACTCTGAACTATGGCACCCAACATCCAGGACTTATGCCATTTGTGCAAGGCAGTGACATCGAAGCAACTCAGGGACCAAAACCATGAACGTACACTCATGTATGAAAATCTTACTATTGATGCTTGACTGAGGCCAAGGAGATCAGAGTGAATGAGTCTCATGCTCGATCAATTGAGCTAGCCGGATCGGGCAACAAAAAGTATAAAATAGTTATGTAAATAGTTATTTAATAAAATGTTTTACCCTGTTACTTTGCTGGTGTGTTGTATATATTTATAATATTTGCATAGGGTTTGTCGGTATTTTGGGTGGGGTGGGTGGCGGAGCCGAGCTGTCGTGCAGCCATCATGGTGTGGAGTTCAGTTCATCTCACTAGTTTCGTATTTCTCATGAGGGGTTGTTCTTAATGTTTCTATTTTAGCGAGGTCAAAAAGAGATCCCATTAGTGGCCTACTGATTTTGCTCGATTCCTTTTGTTTTTTTAAACGATTTTTCACTATCTGCAAAGACTAAACAGAGTATTGCGACTCTGTGCTTGTTTGTAAATAGAGAATGAACCAAAGAAAACCAATTCTAAAACAGTAAATGCTTGGATAACAATCAATCAAATGGAGAGAGAAGCAGGCACGACGGATTACAACGGGGGCAAAGGCCTGCGTTAACTACCCTTCACTATCTGCAAAGAGAGAATACTCCTAAGAGAAAAGAGGGGGGGGGAGGGGGGGTAGCGTTCAAAGCACATCAGCGTGCATAAACACGAAAATGTTTTTACCTATAACGTACTTGACATTGACAGCTTTTGATATTTGCTATTAAAAAACCATTGAAATTCACTGAAAAAACCATAGGTTATAGACCATATATAGTTAGGAATTAGCATTTACAAAACCTTGAAAATTCACTGAAAAAACCATAGGTTATAGACCATATATAGTTAGGGATTAGCATTTACAAAACCTTATTTTACTCGCACAAAACCATTGAAATTCGCATACATAGTTAGTTGCGCTAACTATATATCGCGCACCCGCAATCCACTGCTGATGATGTCTCATATTACATCATTCATGACATGGTCAGTGACATCACTGATGACATCACTGATGACAACATCCAGTGACTGTATGTTTCTGTAAAGTTAAAATATGTCTTACATATTGAAGAATGAGTGGATGTATAAGTGTCTGGATGAAGGATTTAGTAGGTGCACGACTGACTGTATGAGTGAGTGATTAAATGTGTCTCACTGAGAGCATGAGTTGGTGACTAAACTGTCTTAATTTGTGCATCATTATGTCTGTTGTTCTGTAAACTGCTGCATGTGTTGATCAGTAGCTATATGAGTAACTATATGGGTTATTGATTGGTTGCCCAAGTATTTGTATGGGAGACTGAGTGTGTGTGTGGGTGGCTGGGAGGTGTATGACTCTGTGCATAGATGTGTGAGCAGTTGATTCACTAGATGTATGGGTTCAAAAGTGCATGTGAAAACAGCTGTATGGGCGGTTAACTGTGTGCATGAGTGTATTGGTGAGTGAATGGATATCTCAGTGCTACCATGTCAAAGTAAGTACATATGTAAAACACAGTACATGTGAGAGTTGACATATATAAATAACTGTGCATAAGAGCCAGTGAATGTGTGAGTGGCTGTGTGGATCATTGTGAACTTGTATCAGGGATTGTATAAGAGAGTAAATATGTGTTAGTATATGTTTGAATAAGTAAGGTGTGTATAACTGTATAGTTGAGGAAATGGAGGTGTGATTGATTCTTTGCATGACTGACTAGGTGTGTGAGTAACTCCATGGATGAGTGACAGTCTGTGAGTGTCTGTTTACACTGAGTGGATCTAAGGTTATATTAGTCTGAAGAGCTTCATCGTATTATCACATGAATTATGTCATCAGTGATGTCATCAGTGATGTCATTTAAGATGTCATCAGTGATATCATCAGTGATGTCATTTGAGTTGTCATCAGTGATGTCATCAGTGATGTCACTGACCATGTCATGAATGATGTAATATGTGACATCATCAGCAGTGGATTGCGGGTGCGCAATATATAGTTAGCGCAACTAACTATATATGCGAATTTCAATGGTTTTGTGCGAGTAAAATAAGGTTTTGTAAATGCTAATCCCTAACTATATATGGTCTATAACCTATTGTTTTTTCAGTGAATTTTCAAGGTTTTGTAAATGCTAATTCCTAACTATATATGGTCTATAACCTATGGTTTTTTCAGTGAATATATATATATATATATATATATATATAAATTACCTACTGGCGGTCGCCAGTAGGTATATATAGTTAGGATTTTTTCTCTATGGGACTTTTGAAAATTCTATGTCTAATAACTTTGGCGTTTGTGGACGGAATCGGCTGAAATTTTCAGGAAAATGGCACATTTTGTTTCTGAGCAGCCCCTGAAAATTTGGGGGGGTTTCGTCAAGGGGGGCAGAGAAAAAAGGGGGGTCCCAAAACACGTTTTTCCCATGTTAATTTCCATAGGGCGTTTGGCCTCACTTTTAGCTCGAACGGCTGAATGGATTTCCACAAAACTTGGCAAAATTGTAGGGACTGTTAGCCCGATGTGCCTTTGCTGGGTCTCAATATATGTGCTCCAGTGGATTTTGAGAAATTAACGTTTTAAAAAACAGATATGTCTATGACAGCGTCCTGGATAGCGCTCCAGATCGCGTACTTTTCGCGTAACGGAGCTTTGCGAAGCGAAGCTGATTGGCTCTCCGGTGTCTGTCAACATTCTAAACAGTCCGGAGCGGCCGCCATCTTGTCTCTTGGTAGGATCGAGAGACAAGAGGAGGAGAAAAACGAAGGGGGAATTTAATGAAAGGGGGCAAGGTAGACCCCTCTTGACCCCCTAGGAATGATGTTGGAGTTATTAAAGGGTCCCGTGGGGAAAATAAAAAAAATTTATTTTTCACGGTATATGCGCTTCCCAGTTCGCGAACCGGGCCGCAAACTGGTAGCGAAACGGGAATTCGCCATTTTGTGTTTCGGTTTAATTAAATTACAGGGTATAAGGGGGTACGGGAGACGTATCCTGACCCCTTATGTTTTCTGAGGGTGGCTGAGGAGGCTCATATATGTTGATACATGTCTTCCAGCGGTTGTGCGTGAGCGTTTTTTTTTTTTTTGCTGCGTGACGTCTGTTAACGTTCGATTCGATGGAAATCAGGAACTGTTGACCGCCATTTTGTCACTGCGAGTAAATATTTTGTTAAAAATAATTGTTATAAATTAATCCTTATTGATAAACATTGTCTGCGCCATCTTGCCTTTTTTGCAATGCCACACTTTTGTTGAGCACGGCAGCCATTTTAGATGCCTTGACCAGACCCACTCTCTGCACGCCGCCGATCCTCAGCATGGCTCCCCACCCTCGCAAGCATCTCCCCCACGCACTGGTCACCCCCGCTCTCTCTCTCATGCATGGGCCAGAAATCTCCTCCCATCTGCGCTGTTCTTCTCTGAGAATCACACCCTGTGCCGGCCCGACACCTCCCTTTCACCCTATTCACTACCGCACCCTCTGACACTCCTCTTCCTCTGTGTCCGATTGTCCAGGCCGGTCCCAGGCTATCACCTAGCCCTGCAGATGTAGTTTATGGCCCCAGCTGTAGAGAATCACCCCTCTTCAAAGGAGTTACAGTAGATCAAGGCCCCCACCCGATGAGATCCGTCACACCACACGCGTTCCTACTATCTGATAACCATCCTGTATTGTGCTTGGGGAGGGGATTCTCACTGTGAGGGTGTGTGGGTCCGAGCCTGAAGCGGAAGATTCCAGGGATGCCTCTTTGTACATCAAAGTTTTTACAATTATGTGTCACATTAAAAATATATAGCACTCCAACAAAGTAGTAGGATTATAACACTTTAATAACTTATAAATATATACAATGCAACAAAAACAGTAAATACATTTAAACATTTTTTTGAAAAAAGAAGCAACAATGGTCAGTAGCTGTGTTTTGTGCGAATAGTCCCAAGGCAGCACAACGTGCTGTATTCTGGACGGCACCCAGGTGATGTTACCTGGGTGCCGCACTGGTTTTTGGTATCCTACAATGCAGCTCCGAAAAATGGCGTGGGGCGTCCCGGGGGGTGCGGGGGAAGGCCTCGTCAATAGCGGTCTGTTGTGCGAATAGTCCCAAGGCAGCAGAACGCGCTGAGATGTGGATGGCACCCAGGTGTTGTCCAGTAAGTTGCCGCACTGGTTTTGGTATCCTACAATGCTGCTCCGAAAAACGGCGTGGGGTGCCCCGGGGGGGAGGGGGGGGGGGGGGGGTTAGGCGGCGTGAACGGGCCTCCCCAGGTGGAGGCTCGTCTGCTGTAGTGGGGCGCCCCTTTTCTCGTAGCTCAGTCGTGGCCATTCCACGAGCAATCATGGCAGCCGCTCCCCACCAGAAGCCTGCGGGAGTCGGGGGCCCCCAAGACTTTTGTAGAATCTTCAAGGCTGAGGGGACGCTTTCGAGAATGGGGCCCAAGCCCTAGCAGACAAGCGTCCGAGTTCCAAGGTGTCCCAGGGCCATTTTAGTGGACCACGCCCAAATCTGAAGAGCCGGCCGCCATTTTGAGAGTCCTGTGGCAGCCGCCTATCGCTGCATCGCAAGAGCGGGAGCAACTAAACTACATGGTGAGCGAGACGCTGTAGTCGCAAGAGCGGGCGGTAAACAGCTGAATGGCGGAAGAGGCACAGTGTAGCAAAAGCGGGCGGAATGGCAACTGAAACGGTAAAGGGGCGCCCCACTACAACGTGTCTTCAGGTCAAACGGATTGTGGGACAAGGTCCAGAATGAAAGAGTCATCAAAAGGCAAAAAGTTCCGCCGGACCCCGGGAGCCAGCCGCCTATGTCGGGGGCGATCTTAGGCCACACCAGGGCAACACAACTTGGGGAGGGGGCAGGAGCCAAGCGCCCCCTCCCAGTCTGCGCCACCACACCGTATGTTGAAAATCTGAAGCCATCGTTCTACAAACTCTCAACCAGCCTTGGATGGAAAAATCTTGAAGAATGTACAAACTGAAAACCAGTTTTGTCTGCATAGCATCAGCAGCAACGCTTGCTATCAGAGTGCATGAGTTTCATGCTCGATCAATTGAGCTAGCCGGATCAGGCAACAAAAAGTATAAAATAGTTATGTAAATAGTTATTTAATAAAATGTTTTACCCTGTTACTTTGCTGGTGTGTTGTATTTATTTATAATATTTGCATAGAGTTTATCGTTATTTTGGGCGGGGTGGGTGGCGGAGCCGAGCTGTCTTGCAGCCATCATGGTGTGGAGCTCAGTTCATCTCACTAGTTTCGTATTTCTCATGAAGGGTTGTTCCTAATGTTTCTATTTTAGCGAGGTCAAAAAGAGATCCCATTAGTGGCCTACTGATTTTGCTCGATTACTTTTGTTTTTTTACACGATTTTTCACTATCTGCAAAGACTAAACAGAGTATTGCGACTCTGTGCTTGTTTGTAAATAGAGAATGAACCAAAGAGAATCAATTCTAAAACAGTAAATGCTTGGATAACAATCAATCAAATGGAGAGACAAGCAGGCACGACGGATTACAACGGGGGCAAAGGCCTGCGTTAACTACCCTTCACTATCTGCAAAGAGAGAGTACTACTAAGAGAAAAGAGGGGGGGGGCAGCGTTCAAAGCACATCAGCGTGCATAAACACGAAAATGTTTTTACCTATCACGTACTTGACATTTGACAGCTTTTGATATTTCCTATTAAAAAACCATTGAAATTCACTGAAAAAACCATAGGTTATAGACCATATATAGTTAGGAATTAGCATTTACAAAACCTTGAAAATTCAATGAAAAAACCATAGGTTATGGACCATATATAGTTAGGAATTAGCATTTACAAAACCTTATTTTACTCGCACAAAACCATAGAAATTCGCATATATAGTTAGTTGCAATGACTATATATCGCGCACCCGCAATCCACTGCTGATGATGTCACATATTACATCATTCATGACATGGTCAGTGACATCACTGATGACATCACTGATGACATCTCAAATGACATCACTGATGACATCACTGATGACATCTCAAATGACATCACTGATGACATCACTGATGATACCTCAAATGACATTACTGATGACATCACTGATGACATCTCAATTGACATCACTGATCACATCACTGATGACATCTCATTTGACATCAATAATCACGTCACTGATGATATAATTGATGTGATAATACAATGCACCTCCTCACACTCTAAAATAACCTCTGTTACACCCAGTGTTAAATACAGAGTTTCATTTTTTGAACCATTGACACACCAATACCAGTTACTACATACGCACTCCCTGATTCCTACGTCTACACACACATTCACTCATTCACCCATACAATCACTCATACATACAGTCACTGTAGGAAGGGGGAGGCTCTAGTTGGCGCAGTGCAGCACTAGCGACAAGCAGGGACTCTCTCTTCCTCGTTTGGGCTGAGGGTTACCTTCCAGACAACCTCTGCTTACCCTCTAGGTAGTGTGGCTTAAGCAGTCGTAGGCTAATCTTTGGGGCACATAGGGTTAAACATTTGCAATATCATACCATCACAACCAACCCACCACATAAGGACACCAAACTGTATTTGTAAAAATATATACTCTTTATATAAACTTCAAGCAGGCTTGTAAATACAGTCTTGGTTCAATGTGAAAACGGTTCCAGTGTACTTTCAATTAGTTTGCCACAGTTCTATCTTTAGCAATAATCAATCTTCGGTGTTAGCGTTTCAAAATAGTTCTTATTCAGCTTATTTCCCCAGAACGGAGATTCTGGGCTCCTCACGGTACTTTTCTCTACCCTGATGATCAATCCAGGATTTCCCCAGCGGTCCGCAGGTCTCCCTGCGCGGCTGTGCGCGGCTGACGGGGGGAGAGAGCGGGGCCCTGGGAGCGCTCCGCACGCAGCTCCGAGGGCTGGGCGAGGCAGCAGGAAGGAAACAGTACCTTGCGGGAGAGTTGGCGGGGCGCAGGTCAATGCGGCAGTCCGCGTCGCGTTGTCTTCCGTCCGGTGCTTGGAGCGAGCGGCGGCTCGGCTCTGGCTCGTGGGTTGACGTTGTGGCGCGGGCCGGGTTGCACTGGGCAAGCGCCTCGGGATTTCCTGATCAGGAGGGCACACTCGGGGGACAGCGCTCCTCGGCGCAGGCCTCTATTAATCCAGGCGACGTTCAGGCACCCCACGCAACAGCTGTTTCTCGGACAGCGGCGGCGCGTGCAGGGGTACAAGACACGAAGGGGGCAAGCAGGCGCCGGGCGCCACCTCTCTTCACGTGGCGAGCTGCAGCTCGGGGTCAGTCACGGTGCTCGGATCAGCTGGGCCGATCTTTACGATGCTTCTTGGCCAGGCAGGCAGCAGTCACTTTGTTTAGAGGGAGGGCAGCTCCCAGAGCGTTGCTGAGGAGCGCGATGATCACAGCGCGCTCCGCTTTTCCTGGGGAGGCTTGCAGAGGGGAGGCAGCGTCTTGCAGCGGTTCCTCTGTCAGGGGGTAGCGCCCACTGGTCCTGGGGCGCTGGTCAGGGGGCAAGTTCACAGGCAAGCCCTTGGAGATCTCTCAGCAGAGTTTGGCACAAAGTTTACAAAGCAAAAGTCTTCTTGTAGTCTTTTCTTTCCCTCTCCTTCTGCAACAAGGCACCAGACACAGGCCAGAGACAGCACTCCTCCTTGTCCTTCCAGGTCCTTCTCTTCGGGCAGAGTTTCTTCTGTAGCACAAACAGGATCTAATTTACAAGGAGCAGGGCTCCTACTTTTATACCCAGTTTCTTTTGTTCTTGCAGGCCAGGGGGGCCTTTGCATAGCCACTTTCAGTCTCTGAGTACCCTGTTGGGTGCAATCTGGCTTCTGCTTTCAGTGTGAGGGGCAGGCACATCAGACGCTCCACAGGAGGTGGAGCCAGCATTGTGTGGACAGGGGCAGCCAGAAGTACCTTGTTGATGGGGCTTCGCCCTTCCTGGGCCAGGTGCCGGCTGAGTCATCAGTTGCTCCCCAGGAGGGCGGAGCCAGCATTGTGGTGGCAGAGCACAGCTAGATTCAGAGTCAAGGGGCACTCCTACCTCCCACTAAGGTGTAATCTTTGCATTCACCACCTGTCATCCCCCAGCCCTGTCACTCACACATCCCAGACAGTCAGATACACATACTGCAGAGGCGGGCTGAAATGGTTAGGCAAGCAAATGCTAACTTTCTAAAAGTAGCATTTTGCAAACCCAGGATATTAAAATAAACTTTACTAAAAGAAATATTTTATTATTCTGAGTTCAGGCATACTAAACATGACTCTCTACCATGCTCCCTGAGCCTGCTGGGATTATAGAGTGTAATAATTCCAGCAGCCCATTCTGGCCTAAGGGGAGCAGGTAGCCTTGCAATAGTGAAAAACGAATTGGGTTGTAATTCACTACTAGGACATGCCACACACATCAGGGCTTGTCCTACCTTACACTTACAATGCACCCTGCCCTCAGGCCTACCATAGGGGTGACTGATATGAAGTTAAGGGAAGGTTTAGAGGCTGGCAAGTGGGTGCACTTGCCCAGCCAGCATGACAGTACCAGACTGCACGCAGGTTCTGCAATGGCAGACCCTAGACACATTTTATGGCTGCTTCTGTGGGTGGCGCAACCAGCGCTGCAGGCCCACTAGCAGTATTGGCATTTACAAGCCCTGGCACTCCTGGTGCACTTTACTAGGGACTAACAGTAAATCCAATGAACCAATCATGGACATCAATCACATGTACAGTTTTCAGAAGGGAGCACTTGCACTGCGGCATGGGTTGGCCGTGGCGCAGTGCCCTGAGTAGCGGAAAACCAGCAAAACATCGGAGGCACACCAGCAAAAAGTGGAAGGGAAACTCACGCCAAGGTGCCAGGTCTAACACGTGTCCCCTCCAGCTGAAATGTGGGGGGAACTACCCTTCCCCAGGGAGTTCCACATCACTAAGGCGGAAAAATCTGGACAGACCATCAGCATTGGCGTGATCTGTGCCAGGGCGGTGTTCCACCGTAAAGTCCATACTCTGTAGAGAAATGGACCACCTCAACAGTTTTGGGTTCTCACCCCTCATCTGCATCAACCATCTGAGGGGCCTGTGGTCCGTCTGAACTCGGAAGTGAGACCCAAACAAGTAGGGTCTTAGCTTCTTCAGCGCCCAGACCACAGCAAATGCTTCTCGCTCTATTGCACTCCACCTACTTTCCCGTGGAAGTAACCTCCTACTGATGAAGGCTACGGGTTGGTCAAAGCCCTCCTCAGTCACCTGTGAGAGAACAGCCCCTACACCATGCTCTGAAGCGTCTGTTTGCACTATGAATTCCTTGGAGAAATCAGGAGCCAGGAGCACGGGCGCCGTGCACATGGCAGTCTTCAGGGTGTCAAAAGCCTTCTGACAGGTGTCAGTCCAAATCACATTCTTGGGCTGCTTCTTCGAAGTCAGCTCTGTCAAGGGGGTCACAATCGTGCCATAGCCCTTGACAAACCTCCTGTAATACCCAGTGAGCCCCAGGAAGGCTCTCACTGCAGTCTGGGTATTGGGGGGTTCCCAAGCCAGGATGGTCTCAATTTTGGGTTGCAAGGGTGCCACCTTGCCACTCCCCACTTGGTGTCCCAAGTACACCATGGAACCCTGCCCAATCTGGCACTTGCTTGCCTTGATTGTGAGGCCTGCTCTGCGCAGGGCCATCAACACTTCCCAGAGGTGTCGCAGGTGTTCTGGCCAGGTGCCACTGAACACCGCGATGTCATCCAGGTAGGCGGCACTGAACTCATCCAGCCCAGCCAACACCTGGTTGACCAATCTCTGAAAGGTGGCAGGGGCATTCTTCATTCCAAATGGCATAACCCGGAACTGGAAATGCCCATCTGGGGTAGAGAATGCTGACCTCTCCTTTGCCCCATCGGTCAAGGCGATCTGCCAGTACCCAGACGTCAAATCAAACGTGCTGAGGAACTTGGCAGCCCCTAGCCGATCAATGAGCTCATCAGCTCTGGGGATAGGGTGCGCGTCAGTCTTGGTGACTGAATTGAGTCCTCTGTAGTCCACACAGTACTGGAGTTCAGGTGTGGCTCCCGGCGCAGCAGCCTTTGGGACCAAGACCACGGGGCTGGACCAAGGACTGCTGGAAGACTCAACCACCCCAAGAGCAAGCATCTTGGAGACCTCCTCCTTGATGCAGGCCCTGACCCTGTCAGTCACTCTGTAAGCCTTATGCTTCACAGGTAAGCTGTCTCCTGTGTCCACAGCATGGACGCACCAATCTGTGACACTAGGAACCAGGGAGAACAGATCTGGAAACTGCCCCAGCAACTGGCGGCAGTCTTCCTGTTGTTCCGGGGTCAGGGTGGGTGAGAGGTTAACTCCATCCACTGACCCATCTTTCTCACAGGCCACTAAGAGGTCAGGAAGAGGCTCAGACTCCTCCTCCATTCCATCATCAGTTGCCAACAACATGCCCACTTCGGACTTTCTCAAGTGGGGCTTGAGGCGGTTGACATGTAGGACCCTTAAAGGGTTCCTGGGCGTCTTCATGTCCACCAAGTATGTCACTGGGCTCTTGCGCTCCACAACCTCAAATGGGCCTGTCCACTTATCCTGAAGGGCACAGGGTTCCACTGGGGCCAAGACATACACCTCTTGTCCAGGCTGAAGCTCTACCAGAGTGGCATTCCGGTCGTACCACCGCTTCATCTCCTCCTGGCTGGCTTCCAGATTTGCCTCGGCAAGTTGTCTGAAGCGCCTGGTTTGATTTCTGAAGGCCAGCATGTAGCTATATACATTCTGGGGAGGTTTCCTGGGAGATTGCTCCCAGCCTTCCTTTACCAAACTCAGTGGTCCTCTCACGGGGTGACCGTACAGCAGTTCAAAGGGGCTGAACCCTAGGGACTTCTGTGGTACCTCGCGGTGTGCAAAGAGCAGGCATGGCAAGAGGACGTCCCACTTACGCCTCATTGGACCTTCCAGGCCCATGATCATGCCTTTCAGGGTTCGGTTGAATCTCTCAACCAACCCGTTTCCTTGGGGATGGTAAGGTGTGGTGAACTTGTAGGTTACACCACACTCTTGCCAAAGGGACTTCATATACTTGGATATGAAGTTGGTCCCCCTGTCACTCACCACCTCTAGAGGGAATCCTACTTGTGAGAAAATTCCCATCAGTGCACGTCCCACCACGGGGGCCGTCACTGTCCTCAGAGGGATGGCTTCAGGGTACCGGGTGGCATGATCCACCAAGACCAGGATGAACCTGTTGCCCATGGCTGTCTTGGGGTCCAGAGGCCCAACAATGTCAATACCCACTCGTTGGAATGGCGTACCGACCACAGGGAAGGGTTGGAGGGGAGCCTTGTTCTTCCCTCCGCTCTTCCCACTTGCCTGGCAAGTTGGACAGGTCCTACAATGAGCATCTGAGCTCTTGTGCATTTGGGGCCAGTAAAAGTGGGTGACAAGCCTGTCATAGGTCTTGTCCATCCCCAAATGTCCTGCTAAAGGCACATCGTGAGCCAGCCCCAGTAGGAAGGCTCTGAACTTCTGGGGTACCACCAGCACACAGGCTGACCCAGGTTCAGCAGCCTTAGGCTCGGAATACAGGAGGTCATTCTCCCAGTACACATGTGTTTTGGCCTGAACACCATTGGCCTGGTCTGCAGCCTGCTGCCGCATACCCACGAGAGAAGGGCATTCTTTCTGCTCCCTGCAGAATTCCTCCCTGGAGGGGCCTCCTTCTTGCTGCCAATGGGTCAGCTCAGGCAGGTCCCCCAGTTCAGCAATCTGTTCCCCTGTAGGCTCCAGGGCATCCCCCTCAAGGTCTGCTTCCTCCTGGACCGTGGGAACTTCAGGGGCCGGTTTCCCGTGCCCCCTGCGCCTTCTCCCTAAGGCCGGTTCCTGGGCCTCTCCTTCAGGCCCCAGGACCTCTTGATCACCCCTACTGGCTGCCATCGACCGGGTGGTCACGCACGCCCAGTCAGGTAGACCCACCATCTTCAGGTGAGTCGTCTTCTCCACCTTTTCCCAAGGGGAGTGCTCCAAGTCATTCCCTAGCAAACAGTCAACAGGCATGGTTTTCCTCACACAGACCTGCAGAGTACCAGAGACTCCCCCCCACTCGAAGGGAACTTGAGCCATCGGACACTGACTCTCTGAATTATCAGCGTTGATAACCCTACAGTAGGCATGGGGTACAACCTGCTCTTGAGACACCAGGTGCTGCCTCACTGCAGTCACACTGGCTCCTGTATCTCTAAGAGCCTCAGCTTCCCTACCATTGATGATCACCACCTGCCCATATTTCTTAGTGTTAGAGGGCAGGTAGTTCGTAGGGACCATCTCACTGTCTCCTAGTGAGACTAGGGTCATCTGAACAGGATCTCCAACCCCGGGACCATCACTTCTTCTCCTAAGTGAACGCTAGTCACTTGTCGGGGCGGAGCACCAGTGGGTGCTGGTTTTCCAAACAGGCGACACTTGGGGTCACTGGATATGTGCCCCGGTTCACCACATTTGAAACAATTGAAGGGCCCCTTTGGAACAGGTCTACCTGTCGGGGCCCCATTCTGCTTTGGGGGTGGGGGAGGCTGAGAACCTTTCTGCTGGTCCCCTTGGGGATTACTTTGGGGGCCTTTTTGGAACCCTTTCTGTTTTACCTTGTCCCCCCCACTCTTCTGCTGGGGACCCTGCCCACCCTTGGCGGAGTCTCCCACTGGACCCTTGTGGACCCTGGTGCTGAGCCAGCGGTCCGCCTCCTCAGCAAGCTTCCTCGGGTTGGACAGCTTGCTATCTATCAGGTGCTGGCGTAACTCAGGAAAACAGTGATCAGACAAGTGCTCCCATGCAATTAAATCAAAGAGACCTTGAAAATCATTCACTTTGCTACCCTTCACCCAACCATCCAGTGCTCTGCAAAAAAAAGTCACATACTCCACATACGTATTCCCAGGCCGCTTAGTACACCCCCTAAACTTCTGTCTATACATTTCAGGGGTAAGCCCATACCTGTTCATTACAGCTTCTTTCATGTGGGAATAGGATCTCTGGTTTTCAAGGGGCAAATCTAGCAGGGTGTCCCGCCCTTCGCTAAGGAACCTTCCCCACAACCCCGCTCCCCAATCCTTGTCAGGGACCCGGTGGGAAGACATGGCTACCTCATATGCCCTAAACCACTGTCCTATGTCATCCCCCTTAAAGAACTCCTTAACTACATCTTTGGGGATGTGCACTCTTGACTCTACCTGCACCGGCGTTGTGCTGCCACCAGAGGGAGTATTCTCCAAACTTTTCTCTTTTAGATTCATCTCCCTCATTTTTATTTCATAATCCAATTGGAGCTTTCGCTCTTCCAGAACCATTCTTTTGCTCTCCAGCTCCAGTTGGTTCTTCAAGTTTAATTCTGCCATCCTTATTTCATGAGCCCTGGTTTCCTTCCTGTCTGCCAGCTCCTCTGGCGACAGGCCTCTGCCAAAGCTATGCACGCTGTCTGGTTTTTCAAGATCCACCACATCCCCAGGTGCATTCTGATCCTCAGGTGCATTCCGATCCTCAGGTGCATTCTGATCCTCAGGGGCACTTCTGGACTCTATCCAGGCCTTCAGGGCTTTGTAGAGTTCTGGTTTGTTTCTACACCCTGCGTGTGGAACCTTGAGCTTCTTGCAGAAAAACTTCAGTTCATTTCTTGTGTAATTATCCAGCTTTGCTGCATCCCATTCCACCTCCAACATCTCAGAGGTCGTGGATTCCGCTCCATCAAGGCTCTTTGTGCCCGGCATGATTTCTACACCAGGGATCTTCTCTTGGCAAAATTAAAAACAAAGCCTGTGGCCAAGTAACTGGACTGTAATCACTTATGCAATGGTCAGTAGCTAAAGTACAACACTGCAAATGTAAATTCGTGATCCCACCGCTGCCACCAATGTAGGAAGGGGGAGGCTCTTCACTCATTATTACAACACTATCATATGCACTCATACACCTATGCAGACACTCAAACACTGCCACTCATCCATAGAGTTACTCACACACCTAGTCAGTCCTGTAAATAATCAATCACACTTCGATTTCCTCATCTATACAGTTAAACACAGAACACCATATTTATTCAAACATATACTAACACATACTTACTCTCTTATACAATTACTGATACAAGTACACATTGATGTGCACAGAGTCACACACCTCCCAGCCAGCCACACACACACTCAGTCTTCCATACAAATACTTGGCAACCAATCAATAACCCATATAGCCACTCATATAGCTACTGATCAAACCATGCAGCAGTTTGCACAACAACAGACATATTGATGCACACTTTCAGACAGTTTAGTCACTAATCCATGCATTCAGTAAGACACATTTATTCACTCACTCAGTCAGTCACGCACCTACTAAATCCTTCATCCAGACACTTATACATCCACTCATTCTTCAATATGTAAGACATATTTTAATTTTACAGAAACATACAGTCACTGGATGTTGTCATCAGTGATGTCATCAGTGATGTCATTTGAGATGTCATCAGTGATGTCATCAGTGATGTCACTGACCATGTCATGAATGATGTAATATGTGACATCATCAGCAGTGGATTGCGGGTGCGCGATATATAGTTATTGCAACTAACTATATATGCGAATTTCTATGGTTTTGTGCGAGTAAAATAAGGTTTTGTAAATGCTAATTCCTAACTATATATGGTCTATAACCTATGGTTTTTTCATTGAATTTTCAAGGTTTTGAAAATGCTAATTCCTAACAATATATGGTCTATAACCTATGTTTTTTTCAGTGAATATATATATATATATATATATATATATATATATATATATATATATATATATATATATATATATATATATATTACCTACTGGCGGTCGCCAGTAGGTATATATAGTTAGGATTTTTTCCCTATGGCATTTTTGAAAATTCTATGTCTAATAACTTTGGCGTTTGTGGACGGAATCGGCAGAAATTTTCAGGAAAATGGCACATTTTGTTTCTGAGCAGCCCCTGAAAATTTGGGGGGGTTTCCTCAAGGGGGGGCCGAGAAAAAAGGGGGGTCCCAAAACGCGTTTTTCCCATGTTAATTTCCATAGGGCGGTTGGACTCACTTTTAGCCCGAACGGCTGAATGGATTTTCACGAAACTTGGCAAAATTGTAGGGACTGTTAGCCCGATGTGCCTTTGCTAGGTCTCAATATATGTGCTTCAGTGGATTTTGAGAAATTAACGTTTAAATCAAGATATATATCTGTAACAGCGCTCCGGGCAGCGATCCGGTTAGCGAACTTTTCGCGTATCGGAACTTTGCGAAGCGAAGCTGATTGGCTCTTCGGTGTCTGTCAACATTCTAAACAGTCCGGAGCGGCCGCCATCTTATCTCTCGGTAGGATCGAGAGAGAAGAAGAGGTGAAAAACGAAGGGGGAATTTATTGAAAGGGGGCAAGGTATACCCCTCTTGACCCCCTAGGAATGTTGTTGGGGTTATTAAAGGGTCCCGTGGGGAAAATAAAAAAAAAATGATTTTTCACGGTAGAAGCGCTTCACGGGCCGCGAACTGGGCCGCAAACTGGTAGCGAAACGGGAATTCGCCATTTTGTGCTTCGTTTGAATTGTTTAGAGACAAAAATTATCGCCGCACATCGGCCACAATGCATGAATATCGCTGAAAAGTCAGCGATATTCATGCATTATCCAGCAAATGCTCTTAGCCATGTTATCCACCTTCCATTGGATAACATGGCTAAAAACTGCTCTGTGCGTGAGCTTTTTTTTTTTTTTTGTTGCTGCGTGACGTTTGTTAACGTTCGATTCGATGGAAATCAGGAAGTGTTGACCACCATTTTGTCACTGCGAGTAAATATTTTGTTATAAATGAATCCTTATTGATAAACATTGTCTGCGCCATCTTGCGTTTTTGTCCAATGCCACAATTTTGTCGTGCACGGCAGCCATTTTAGATGCCTTGACCAGGGCCACTCTCTGCACGCCGCCGATCCTCAGCATGGCTCCCCACCCTCGCAAGCATCTCCCCCACGCACTGGTCACCCCCGCTCTTTCTCTCATGCATGGGCCATATACTTCCCCCCATCTGCGCTGCTCTTCTCTGAGAATCACACCCTGTGCCCGCCCGACACCTCCCTTTCACCCTATTCACTACCGCACCCTCTGACACTCCTCTTCCTCTGTGTCCGATTGTCCAGGCCGGACCTAGGCTATCACCTAGCCCTGCGGATGTAGTTTATGGCCCCAGCTGTAGAGTATCCAGACATGCCAACCCTCCCGATTCAGGCGTGAGACTACTGATTTCAGTGCTAGTCTCCCGCCTCCCGATTCCTGCAAGCAAAAACCCGGGGGCATATTATCAACAACTAGCGATAATTTTTGTCTCTAACTTGTTTAGAGACAAAAATTATCGCCGCACATCGGCGAATTTTATCGCACATAAACCTTGCTATTAGCAAGGTTTATCGCAAATGCGATAAAAAACGGCCGCAATGCATGAATATCGTTGAAAAGTCAGCGATATTCATGCATTATCCAGCAAATGCTCTTAGCCATGTTATCCACTTCCCATTGGATAACATGGCTAAAACTGCTCAGGGCAGGTGGTAGGTTTTGGAGATATTTGCGCTTAGCGCGAATATCTCCAAAAGTTGGTAATAGGAGATAGCGATGGTTAGGGACTGTTTCCAGTCGCTAAAATCTTGGCACGCCCACTTTGCATGTCATTAGTGATAAATATCACTGATATGCAAAGCGGGGCCCAAGATGGTCGCTATCTCCTTTTAGATGTCACTAACTGGTGTTAGCGACAGCTTGGTAATAGGGAGATAATTTTATCTCTTTTTTTTTGGCTTTTAAAGCCCAAAAAGCGGAAATAAACCCCCTTGATAATATGCCCCATGATTTCTCGGGGGTTTCAGCTGACAGGGCTTGGTATTGTGTTACGTGCTAATTCTTCCAGGAAACGTCAGAGGGTCGATGCAGGGGTTCTAGAAGGGGTGATAAACCATTTAATGGTCTTTTAAAGATTTGTGAAGTACTCGGGGCGGTGGTGTGTGTGTGCCCTCTTTCAGGAGCGGGCGGGGGGGGCACTGCCAGCAACTTGCCAGGCCAGGCAGTGTTCAACACGTGCATCACCCTTTCTCTGCCTGCTATTGCGCTCCATGCTTCCGAAAGGTAAGAAAAAGAACGTGCATTTGAGTTTGAAATGTCCGATCTTGTAGCAGTACACTTGCAAAGCCCACACATGACAATAACCCGATTCAAGGGCCCATTCACCCGATTTTTTAAACATATATAGCACTCCAACAAAGTTAGATTTTAAAACTTTATTAACTTTTAACTATAATGAACGGAACAAAAACTGTAAAAACATTTAAACATTTTTCACCCAAAAAAGCAACAATTGTCAGAAGCTGTCTTTTGTGCGAATAGTCCCAAGGCAGCACAACGTGCTGAGTTCTGGATGGCACCCAGGTGATGTCGCCTGGGTGCCGCACTGGTTTTGGTATCCTACAATGCTGCTCCGAAAATTGGCGTGGGGCGTCCCGGGTGGGGCGGGGGGAGGCCTCGTCAGTAGCGGTCTGTTGTGCGAATAGTCCCAAGGCAGCAGAACGCGCTGAGATGTTGATGGCACCCAGGTGATGTCCAGTAAACTGCCGCACTGGTTTTGGTATCCTACAATGCTGCTCCGAAAATTGGCGTGGGGCGGCCCGGAGGGGGGGGGGGCGTGGGGGAGGCGGCGTGAACGGGCCTCCCCAGGTGGCGGCCATCCAGCTGAGTTGCGCCCGCTCTTGCGGCTACAGCGTCTCGCTCACCATGTTGTTGAGTTGCTCCCACTCTTGCAGTGCAGCGATAGGCGGCTGCCACATGACTCTTAAAATGGCGGACGGCTCTTCGGTTTTGGGCCTGGTCCACTGAAATGGCCCTGGGACACCTTGGAACTCGGACGCTTGCCTGCTAGGGCTTGGGCTCCATTCTCGAAAAGCGTCCCCTCAGCCGTGAAGATTCTACAAAAGTCTTGGGGGCCCCCGACTCCCGCAGGCTTCCGGTGGGGAGCGGCTGCCATGATTGCTCGCGGAATGACCACGACGGAGCTACGAGATGGTGGTGCTCTCATGCTGACGCCAGCTTTAGTCTGAAACATCCAGAAACAAGGTGGGGCTTTCATCGTTTGGGAAAAAAAAATGTTCTAAACCAATGAAAAGTGTTATTTTTAGGTCATATGACCAAGCCTTCCATCTTTAGGAAACCAAAAGTAAAATGAACCAATGAAAAGTTTTATAAACAAGTCACATGACCTGTTATGCGGCATAGGGCTACAAAAAGCGTAGAAAATCCGTTGGCACGTGAGGCGGCGTCAGTAGCGGACCGATGTGCGAATAGGCCGAAGGCAGCACAACGCGCTGAGATCCGGATGGCACCGAGGTGGTGTCCAGCAAATTGCCGCACTGGTGTGGCCATCCTACAATGCTGCGCCGAAAGACGGCGTGTCCAGCTGAGTTCCGGTCACTCTTGCGGTACAGTGAGTCGAACGCGCCGAGATCCGGATGGCACCGAGGTTGTGTCCAGCAAGTTGCCGCACTGGTGTGGCCATCCTACAATGCTGCGCCGAAAGTCGGCGTGGGGTGCCCCGTTGGCTTATGAGGTGATGTCAGTAGTGGACCGATGTGTGAATAGGTCGGAACCAGCACAAGGCGCCAAGATCCGAATGGCAAGTCCTGGACGTTGAGTGCCTCAGTTGAGAGTTCTGAGCAGTGCTTGTAAGACTGTCTGAAGCTTATTTGCACCTGCTGCAGCTTCACTATTGCCCTGGTGTGGCCAAAGGTCGCACATGACATAGGCGGCCGGCTCCCGAGGTCCGGCGGAACTTTTTTCCTTTTCCTTTCTGCTTCTTTTCCTACAATCCGTTTCATCTGAAGACACGACCAGGTCCCTGAATGTGTGCAGGGGGATGCTATTGATTGAATGAAAATGGCGGCTTGACACAAAGCTGACTCAAGCGTTGCTGTTGATGCTATACAGACAAAAATTGGTTTTCAGTTTGTACATTCTTCAGGATTTTTTTTTCCATCCAAGTCTGATTGAGAGTTTGTAGAAAAATGGCTTCAGATTTTCCACATACTACTCTTCAACATTCTTCCTAAATGTAACAATGTGAAACTCACTAGGAGAACGGCTGTTTCTGTTTCCTTTCAAAATGCTGCCAACAATATTTTCTGAATGGAAGACACCATCTTGTAGCATAAAGGGCCGAAAGGGGTTCTGGTCTGGCCGATGGTTGGTGGAGACATTTTGACTATATCTTGGACCTGCCCGGCCTCGCCCAAAATGGCTCCGGTATAAATGGGACTCGTAACTCCTTGCCCGCAAATGTATATCTAGAAAATGTTATTGTAAGTGGCCCTGTCGTATTTTAATTACAAAATGTACGTCCACCGATTCCGCAACTGTTAGACACCTTTGTTCTTGCAACCTAATGGCCCGCTCGTTACGTTCCTCTACAGTGTAAATGTCTCCTCATCATATACGATTTCAGTTTGCTCCGTGGCCGGCCCACGTGGTTATAGGCCCGTATTTGTATACTGACATTTTCACAATAAAGGTTTTTAAAACAAAACACGGTAGTAGTATTTACATTGGTAAAGTTTTTACTTTTAGTCACTGTTTTCGAATCAGTAAAAGGCAAGTGAAATAAAGCAGTCCAATTACATGACGGATAAAAGGTATAATATGTAGGAACGCAGTAAAGATAAATGGTCAAGGGCAGTTGTGTTTTTCATTTCTGCAACATAAAGTGATCGATAAGAATCTGATAATCAGGCGTATCGGCGACTAAGACAGCAGGCCGAATCTCTTTTACTCAACGGCTCCGTCATGGAAGGAAGAAACGCCCTTTTTCTCGAAAAAGGAATATATTTTACTTGCAGGACAGTTGTAAATTTTCCGGGAAAGTACATTAGCCTGGAATATTATAACATATGTTTAAAAAAAAATAATGTTCGAAAACAATAAAAAGCGTAATTTTTAGGTCATATGACCAAGCTTTTCATCATTAAAATAACAAAAGTAAAATGAACCAATGAAAAGTTTTATTAACAAGTCACATGACCTGTTATGCTTACGTTACGCGCTGCGCGCCGCGCCTCGGATCACTTCCGGGTGCGCTAACGCGGCGTGTCATATAACGCATTACGCGACAACGTAGGTCAAGAATATAGTCAAAATGTCTCCACCAACCAGCGTTCGGAACACAACCCCTTTCAGCAGTCCAAAAAGTTCTGTTAAATGACAACAGAGGGGACAGGCAACAAGAACCATCAGTCAAAGAGGGGAGGGCAAGTTCTTCTCTTCCGGGTCATGTTGGGGCGCTACCGGAACTGATCGAATTGGTAGTCTACAGTGTTTCTGGATGTTTCAGACTAAAGCTGGCGTCAGCATGAGAGCACTACCATCTCGTAGCTCCGTCGTGGCCATTCCACGAGCAATCATGGCAGCCGCTCCCCACCAGAAGCCTGCGGGAGTCGGAGGCCCCCAAGACTTTTGTAGAATCTTCACGGCTGAGGGGACGCTTTTCGAGAATGGAGCCCAAGCCCTATCAGGCAAGCGTCCGAGTTCAAAGGTGTCCCAGGGCCATTTTAGTGGACCAGGCCCAAAACCGAAGAGCCGGCCGCCATTTTGAGAGTCCTGTGGCAGCCGCCTATCGCTGCACCGCAAGAGCGGGAGCAACTCAACTACATGATGAGCGAGACGCTGTAGTCGCAAGAGCGGGCGGTAAACAGCTGAATGGCGGAAGAGGCACAGTGTAGCAAAAGCGGGCGGAATGGCAACTGAAACGGTAAAGGGGCGCCCCACTACAGCGTGTCTTCAGGTCAAACGGATTGTGGGACAAGGTCCAGAATTGAAGAGTCATCAAAAGGCAAAAAGTTCCGCCGGACCCCGGGAGCCGGCCGCCTATGTCGGGGGCGATCTCAGGCTACACCAGTGCTATAAGACTTGGGGAGGGTGTCGGAGCCAAGCGTCTTCTCCGAGTCCATGGCCATCACACCGCCCCTCAGGGGCCCCCGTCAAGCTGTTTAGGAAGGTAACATATCACATTGTTTTCTAATGCAGTCAGGTCCACAAACGACACTCACTTACTTTGAGAATAGTGAAGCTGCAGTAGGTGGAAATAAGCTTCAGACAGTGTTACAAGCACTGCTCAGAACTCTTAACTATGGCACCCAACATCCAGAACTTATGCCATTTGAGAATGGCAGTGACATTGAAGCAACTCAGGGACCAAAACCATTAACGTACTTTCACGTATGAAAATCTTACTTGGGGAGGGGGCAGGAGCGAAGCGCCCCCTCCCAGTCCGCGCCACCACACCGTATGTTGAAAATCTGAAGCCATCGTTCTACAAAGTCAACCAACCTTGGATTGAAAAATCTAGAAAAATGTACAAACTGAAAACCAGTTTTGGTCTGCATAGCATCAGTAGCAACGCTTGCTATCAGAGTGCATGAGTTTCATGCTCGATCGATTGAGCTAGCCGGATCGGGCAATAAAAAGTATAAAATAGTTATGTAAATAGTTATTTAATAAAATGTTTTACCCTGTTTCTTTGCTGGTGTGTTGTCTATATTTTTAATATTTGCATAGGGTTTGTCGTTATTTTGGGCGGGGTGGGTGACGGAGTCAAGCTGTCTTGCAGCCCTCATGGTGTGGAGCTCAGTTCATCTCAATATTTTCGTATTTCTCATGAAGGGTTGTTCCTAATATTTCTATTTTAGCGAGGTCAAAAACAGATCCAATTAGTGGCCTACTGATTTTGCTCGATTACTTTTATTTTTTTACACGATTTTTCACTATCTGCAAAGACTAAACAGAGTATTGCGACTTTGTGCTTGTTTGTAAATAGAGAATGATCCAAAGAGAACCAATTCTAAAACAGTAAATGCTTGGATAACAATCAATCAAATGGAGAGACAAGCAGGCACAACGGATTACAACGGGGGCAAAGGCCTGCATTAACTACCGTTCACTATCTGCAAAGAGAGAGTACTACTAAGAGAAAAGAGGGGAGGGGGGGGGCAGCGTTCAAAGCACATCAGCGTGCATAAATACGAAAATGTTTTTATCTATCACGTACTTGACATTTTAAAGCTTTTCATATTTGCTATTAAAAAACCAATGAAATTCACAGAAAAAACCATAGGTTATAGTCCATATATAGTTAGGAATTTGCATTTACAAAACCTTGAAAATTCAATGAAAAAACCATTGGTTTTAGGCCATATATAGTTAGGGATTTGCATTTACAAAACCTTATTTTACTCGCATAAAACCATTGAAATTCCATATATAGTTAGATGCGCTAACTATATATCGCGCACCCGCAATCCACTGCTGATGATGTCACATATTACATCATTCATGACATGGTCAGTGACATCACTGATGACATCACTGATGACATCTCAAATGACATCACTGATGACATCACTTGTGACATCTCAAATGACATCACTGATAACATCTCAAATGACATCACTGATGACATCACTGATGACATCTCAAATGACATCACTGATGACATTACTGATGATATCATTCATGTGACAATACAATGCATCTCCTCACACTTTAATATAACCTCTGTTACATCCAGTGTAAAATACAGAATATAATTTTTTAAACCATTGACACACCAATACTAGTTACTACATACACACTCACTGATTCCAATGTCTACACACAGATTCACTCATTCACCCATACAATCATTCATACATACAATCACTCATCTTTACAACACTATCATATGCACTCATACACCTATACAGACACTCACACTCTGCCACTCATCCATGGAGTTACTCACACACCTAGTCAGTCCTGTAAAGAATCAATCACACTTCCATTTTCTAATCAATACAGTTAAACATAGAGTACGTTACATTTTCAAACATATACTAACACATACTTACTCTCTTATACAATCATTGATACAAGAACACATTGATCTCCACAGAGTCATACATCTCCTAGCCAGCCACACACACACTCAGTCTCCCATACAAATACTTCGACAATCAATCAATAACCCATATAGTTACTCATATAGCTACTGATCAACACATGCAGCAGTTTACAGAACAACAGACATAATGATGCACAAATTAAGACAGTTTAGTCACTAACCCATGCACTCAGTGAGACACATTTGATCACTCACTCATACAGTCAGTCACACACCTACTAAATCCTTCATCCAGACACTTATACATCCACTCATTCTTCAATATGTAAGACATATTTTAACTTTACAGAAACAGACAGTCACTGGGTGTTGTCATCAGTGATGTCATCAGTGATGTCATTTGAGATGTCATCAGTGATGTCATCAGTGATGTCACTGACCATGTCATGAATGATGTAATATGTGACATCATCAGCAGTGGATTGCGGGTGCGCGATATATAGTTAGCGCATCTAACTATATATGGAATTTCAATGGTTTTATGCGAGTAAAATAAGGTTTTGTAAATGCAAATCCCTAACTATATATGGCCTAAAACCAATGGTTTTTTCATTGAATTTTCAAGGTTTTGTAAATGCAAATTCCTAACTATATATGGACTATAACCTATGGTTTTTTCTGTGAATATATATATATATATATGTATATTCACTGAAAAGAACATAGGTTTCACACCAGTTATAGTTAGGAATTAGCATTTAAAAAACCTATTAAATTCACTGAAAAAAACATAGGTTTCACACCAGTTATAGTTAGGTGGAAATTTTACTTGCATAAAACCATTGAAATTCCCACGTTATAGTTAGTTGGACTCACTATAACTTGCGCGTGCAATGCACTGCTGATGACGTCACATATTACATCACTCATGACACGGTCAGTGACATCACTCATGACATCACTGATGACATCTCAAATGACATCACTGATGACATCATCCAGTGAATGTGTATCTTTCTGAAAAATAAATATTTTTTATATATGTATATCTAAAGAATGATGGAAGAATAAATGGGTAAATAAATGTGTAAATGGATGTTTTTTTGTGTAAAATTGATTGGTTTACTGACTTATTAGTGAATACATATATTAGCGAGTAATGTTTAAATATTTAAATATCTGTATCTGTGTCTCACTTTTTGTATAAGTGGCTGCATGGGTTGGTGAGTAGCTACATGAGTGTGTATATGGGTTATTAGTTGTTTTTTTGAGTATCAGTATCAGTGTCTGTATGGTTCGGTGGGGGATATTACTTAGAGCACAGATGCATGAATGAGTGACTCACTATTTGTATGTATTTTGAAGACAGCATGTGTGCAAGACTGCATGGGTGGATGATTGTGTGTATGGGTGGGTTAGTGAGTATGTGTTTTTATAATTGATTGTTTAAGAGAGTAAATATGTTTCAGTTTCTGTAGACGTATGTGTAGTGGTGTGTATATAGCAGTATAATCAAGTAAATGGTTTTTTGATAGTTTATTTGCATGGTGTGAAACCTATGGTTTTTTCAGTGAATATATATATATGTGTGTGTGTTTGTGTCTCTGTGTGTGTGTGGTGTAATTTGATGGAAAATTATTGGATATGTGATGTATTTGTCCATAACTGCTGAAAACTTATTGTGTACTTGATATATGATGGGAAACTAAATATAACACCTAGTTATACCCTTTTGTGGTTTGCGAAAATAAAACATTGTGACTAACATCTTCTTTTGGGAACTTGATTGAGCACTGGATGGGCAGCTAACTGTCTCCATGTCGCATAGATAAACCTTTATCTCTATGCATAGTCTGATGGTTTTTGTCTTTGATTCAATTTAGGCTTCTACAGAGGGGTCCAATGAAACATGCCGTTATTGACAAGGCTCTGAGGAATCTCAAAAGGGCGATGAGGGTGTTTTGCATGGACAGATACATTAAGGGGATAGCCCATGGGGCCATAAAACAGGTGAAGCAGTGTTCCTTTCAGAATGATGGGGTACATCTTTCACAGCTGAGTAATGCTTACTATATGATGGAGATGAGGGATGTGGTGAGTAAGCTGTGGAATGAGAAGATTTGGTGTTGAGGGGCATACCACTGAATTCCTGGGAATGCGGCAGCCAGGGGGGAGGGTCTGGGGGCAATAAAAAGTCCTATGGGGTTTATCTGGATGGGGGGGGGGTGGATAGTCACATGCGGTTGTATCCACCCCTCGGAGGAGGGGTGAAGGGAGCACAGGCAAATGAAGACCGTGTGTGGAATTCCTGCAACATTGTGACAGTTCAAAGAGGTTTAATTGGAGGATATTTGGTAGGGGAAGTGAGAGAGAGATTGAGTAATGAAGGAGATCAGTGAGTGAAAGGGGAAAGATTGATGTAAGGTATGGGGCTTTGGGGTGAAAGTTTGGTGAGAAGTGACAATTGTTTGGTAAAGAAGAGAATGACACATAAGAGATGTTTTGACATTATATAAATGTCTTGTTAAAGTTTGATGAGCTGTTTTTGCAACCCTGTGCTGATAAGTGGTCTTTTATGCTATATGGTGGTATTGTGTGTTATTATTTCATGACTTAGTAAATTTTTTATTGTTTGATGTGTATTCACTCAGCCCAGGGAGCTCACAGCATTTGAAGGGAACACCAGCGCAGAAGTAAGTAATGTTTTTATTGTTTGATAAGTGTATATCATCACAATACAATTCACTGAAATGCTTCATTATGATTTAAAACATATCTTTAGAAAATTTGATTAGGAAAGTGCTCATACTCGACTGCCCTCTAAAACAGAAGCTAAAAAGGACCGATAATCAAGAGGGTTGGTTACTAATGTTAATTAAAAAAATAGATTACAAAATCGGCGTACAGGGTTTCACGAATGTGAAAAAAGAGTTGTCAACACAAAGTGCCAAGTAATAAGAGTGCCCTCACCTAATATCCCTTAAAGTTACCCCAATTAGGTCAGCGACCTCAGTACGGGGATCTGAACTGGCAGTGTAATATACAAACTTGACTGGATGCAAGCCTCTTACCTCTTAGTTTTCTTTAATTGGTTCAGCAAATTTTACTAACTTTCGTCCCCCATCCCAATAGCTTTAAGCTAGCACCAGTGAAGTAATGGAAGAAATTAGAATTACAACTAATAAATAAGATAACAGGACTTCTCTTTATCCTCTGCATTATTGGAATTGAACGTGCTTTGCTAGAGTGTACTTCTGATCTACCAAAATAGGGCAGCAGTACATACTGGTACTCATGTATGCCGATAATGCTATGCTTATGGCACACACACCTACATCTTTACATCTATAATTTTATGGCTTCACTGGATACATGAGTAATCTGGATTTGAAGGTGAACATCAAACAACCTTTGCAATGATGTGCGACCTAAGGCCATTCAGGAAGGTATATTTCACCATTGATGGCTTCAGGACCCCTATGATACAAGGGGGACCTGGAAACCCCAGTTGGCTTTAAAATCATAGGAACTAAATTCTACAGCCATGGCAATTTTTAAGTTTGCATCTAAACTTGGCTTAAGGCCTATCAGACACATGAGAATGATATATAACACAAAGAGTATTGCGACAGCAACTTATGGAGCAGGCATGTGGGGTATACCAACCTATCTGGGTTACAACAGATAGAAAACACCTTTTTAAGGCAGCTCCTGTCTGTCGCACATGCAAAACCATCATTTGTCTGTCATTGTGAATTCGGCCTTTCTTCTGTGCAGAGGTCACAGGAGTAAGACCCATCCAATATTGGCACTCCATATGGACCAGAGTGGAAACAAGCCTCAATAAGGCTCTAATTAAAGACTGCCTCTCCCTGGATCATGCCTACAAAATACCCTGGCTTTAGAAAGTCCAACAGCTCCATGAATATTTGGGCTTGTATTCGGAGCTAAAACAATCAGGTACAACTTGGTCATGCCAAAAGTGGAGCTAAAAATTAGCTGAGAAATAGATCCATAGATCTAGGGTTGCAAGGGCAGCAATAGAGGAGGGGAAGCCAGTTGTAAGTAACTATGATATGGTACCCTTAGAAGAGGGCTTGCAAACCTATCTTTCGAACATCCCCGATAGGCATCATTGCTTTCTTCTAATAAGGTTTAGATTAAACATGGTGCACCATCAGGTTGCTTTTCCAAAGGTAAGAACATGGACAAAGGCCCTGAAGAACTGCCCCTGTGACGCAGTGTCTAAACAATGCACAGTACACCCATTTTATTTGTTCATTTTATTGCATCCGAAGAGCCAAATAAATGAAACCCCATATAATAGGTCATACACATCATAAACCAGCACTGCTGTGCTTACAATCACTTGGGAATAGTACTATACGCTTCACAGTGATTAGCTGTATTCTTTAAGCAATAAAACAGAGGAAATTGATCTCCAAATTTTATGTCATGAGTGAAGATCAAAGTTGATTTAGTATACTTGAGGGATGACATTATTACTGCTAACATGGCGGACCGGCTAAAGTTTTTGTGGTTATAGAAAGACACATAAAGAGAATGAATACACTGTGAGGAATATTTTTCAAGTAATATTTTCTTACTCCCAAGTAACATTCAAATGTTGCTTTATATGCATTATTGTGATTTATTTTTAAAATGTTGCATTTTGGACACTATGGGGCCGATTCCGATCCGGTAAAAAGCACTCTGAATAGCCGTTCGGAGCGCTTTTCCCGTACGAATCGTACCCTGCAATGTCCCCCGTATGTACGACAATGTACAATTCGTACCAGGAGCTGGACTCCGTACGAATCGTACAGAGACCGTACAACTCTAATATCCGTACGAGTCTCACTCGGAACCCGCTGTACGCAACATCTGTACAGTTCGTGGCTGGTTTATACGACCCAGCAAGTACGATACGAGTTGGGTATGCACCGTACAACCCTTTTTCTACGGAAGCTGAAAACAGCCGTAAAAGCAGAGTTCATGACAAAACAGGTACGGAACGGCCTCCCGGGTACGGCATGTACCCCCATGATCAGGGGGGTACGAGCCATAACCCTGCAATCATGGGGGTACGCACCGTACACCTATTGTACATGGGGTACGCACCGTACCCCATGTACGCTGGGTGTACGGCGCGTACCCCATGTACGCTGGGTGTACAGCGCGTACCCCCCCATGATCGCAGGGTTACGGCGCATACCCCTCCGATCATGGGGGGTACGCGCCGCACGGTGTGTATGTGATTGTGTGCTTTTCCGTACGAATCGCCCTTACCTGATGTGGACCGTATGACTCGCGTCCTGATACCCTGGTCCGGATCGTACTTGTCGGGTCGTACGGTTCACTGTTTCAGCCTTGCAATATGTACGGATCACGACGATTCGGACGGATTGATGGGTATGAATCGTACGGAGATGGCTCCGGATAAAAATCGTACAGACTTTTTTTTCCAGGATCGGAATAGGCCCCTATGTACTTTCATGTATTGTCATGTAATTACATTTAAAATGTTTATTTGCAGAGTTTTTCATGTCTTTATATTTTTTGTATAACGAGGTATGAGGATGTAACTTAATTATGTACTTTTATGATTTCTATTTGAAAAACCAAACAAAGTTGTTTTTAATTTCATTTGAATTGATTTGATCAGGAGAATGGTGGCTGAAATGTTTCTTTATGTCAATTTGAAACTCAATCTACAGCTTAGTTGCCATAAGACAAAGGGGTTCCAAGATGACTTAAAGCTTTCATGGTTTTCAAGTTGCTGCAGTTCAATAAGAAAAGAGATTTGAAAATGTTTAGAAACACATTGCGTTGCATCTGGACATTCATTGATGCCCAGTGAAAACTGAGGGCAATCCATTGATAGAGATCTAGATGATGTTTGTTATAATTCACAACTAACTGATCTAGTCAACATTTGCTCACTGTTCCAAGCAGGAACACTTTTGGAGCTGAGTGTGGTGTTTTGAGATTTATTTCCTCACCCATGGAGTAGAAAGGGCAATCACATACAAAGGGTTGTGCTAATGGCTGAAATAGCAGCCACCAATCCCAGAAAGAGAACACTGAAGATACAAAGCTCCAATAAAAATATAGTTATCCTATATAATCCACAATATGTAGGAAAGAAATAAGCCTACAACTCACTTCCGAATAAAATGTATGACATTTTCTTCGCGACCTTTAGGTATGGAAGATCAAAACTAGGAGCCCTGGCATTTGTCAAGAGGCTGCAAATTCCATAGTAGCTGGCAAAGGATAATGCTGTAGTAGGAAGCACCGGACTTTGGGTACAGAACAACAAGAAATCTGCCCTGACATTTTAAATTTTTTTTAGAGGTTGAAAATTCCAGAGTGACCAAGAAAGGATGATGTTACTGTGGTAAACGATATAAAGCAATGGGGTCGCACAGTCTAGTGCAGAACCTGGGGATTAATACTACAAGCAAAACAGTGGTTCTGCCACTCTTACAAATCAAAAATTGTTTATAAGCAATTTAGGGGCATATTACCAAGCAATTGCGATAATTATCGCTATTGCTTGGTTAGAGACAAAAATGTATCGCCGACCTGCGGCGATTTTGTATCGCAAATAAACCTTGGTATTACCAAGGTTTATCGCAAATGCGATAAAAATCGGCCGCAATGCTTGAATATCGCTGAAAAGTCAGCGATATTCAGGCATTACCGAGCTAATGCTCTTAGCCATGTTATCCACCTACCATTGGATAACATGGCTAAGAACTGCTCAGGGGCAGGTGTTAGCTTTTGGAGATATTCGCGCTTAGCGCGAATATCTCCAAAAGTTGGTAATAGGAGATAGAGATGTTAGCGACTGTTTCCAGTCGCTAACATCTTGGCACGCCCACTTTGCATGTCATTAGTTATAAATATCACTGACATGCAAAGCGGGGCCCAAGATGGTCGCTATCTCCTACTAGCTGTCACTAACTGGTGTTAGCGGCAGCTAGGTAATAGGGAGATAATTTTATCTCCGCTTTCTTGGCTTTTAAAGCCAAAAAAGCGGAGATAAACCCCCTTGATAATATTCCCCTATATCTCTCCAAATGGATGAGAACAGTCAACAAATGAGCAGGCACGATGTACCTTATGTCCAAACCAAAAACACAAAACTCTTCTATTATTTCCACGGTATCTTTGTTTTAGAAGTAAGTGTAAACCTATTTTAGTACATATATTTAGATACACACAGAACAGTTCTTTGGAACTAACATTTAGGACTTCAAAGTGCACAAACATTAAAATATTTACATGTCATAACACATTCCACAAGATACAAGGACATATACTTCATTGAAAAATTATATTTAAACACAGTGTGAAGTTTTGAAAGAAGAAAAAAGAAATATCAGCCCAGTGAGTGATTAATCATTAGTTTGTTATCCTGGGCGATCATCAACACATGAGAATAAAGCGTTGACGTTTTGACCCCTGAACAAAATGCGATATTATAACCGTCTTGGTGGGGTCTTCCTCGGGACTAACTGGAGGTTCTGTGAGCAGCCGTTATGGGGCTCCTATTCGTGGCACTGTGGTCCTAATCATGTATGGTCAGTAATCTGGTAACTTCAGGTTTAATCATGCAAGTCATTCCTCCGGCGTCAGACGCATGGGGCTCCAATTAGTAGGGGAAATCCGAGGGGCCTGCCCCCTCCTCTCACGGCCCTTCTATTGACTCCAAAAGTCTTAATATTCGCCTTTTTGTAACTTTGAAAAAGATTCTGCCTATCCTCCAGAGCGACGGACAGCCCTTGTCGTCTGTATCATGTTACTGTGGTAAGCACAGATTTAGACAACCTATTATCATATATGAGAAAGAGTGTGTCCTAGCAATCCCCTTGCTAGGTATGAGAATTGTTTATCTTTAGAATTGCCGTAGATAAATAGCACCAATTTTTGAATCTAGAAAAAGTTTAACAGCAATATGAACTGTGGAATGCTCACAGATGTTCTCACAAACAATCATCATCTTTATTGTAAAAAAACAAACACAAATTTTCTTTTGTATAGAGAAATGAGAGCAGAATCAACAGTATGAAATGTGTAGAAGATTAGAAAGCAAAGTGATCAAATAGACATTGAAGTAAGAAGGCCCTTGAAGAACAAAGACTCCGAGGGGAAAAGAAAATTTAATACCAGTATACTTTAATTACTTAGGTAACCTGATACATTCAAAATACCAAGTCAACAGTTGAAAAGGAAAATATTCTGTTCCTGTATAAAAATATGGAAAAATTATCTACTTAATACATTTATTATAATTTTGCAGGGGATAGTTAGCTTTCTCCCTGCCTATCTAGCTAGCTGATGATAACTTGGGAAATGAAGGGTCACACAACTTTTGGGGAATTGGCAATGAAAGGAAGGGGGTGGACTTATTGAGAGCAACAAGTCTCGAGCAGCAACCACATTTGCAGAGAAGCATCTGAAGTGAGGATTAATTAGATAATTTGCTGGCTGTGAAGATGATCATGATAAATGCCTGGAAAATTAAAGTAGTTACCATTTATGGAAATGTCCAAGTAAAAGAAAGATATTGTATGTCTCCACATCAAGGGAACTTCTGAAAGGGTTTGTCGGCAATTGATCAAATCTCTGTTGTGACTCACATTGTACAGAAATATGCAATAGCAGAAAAATTAAATTGTTTGCAGTTTAATTAGGGATAAAGTAGGAATAAACGAACAAAGAATAAAGAAAAGCATAAAAAACACAACTCCCACTTTAACACACACCACTCCTGCCCATCTCTTCCATCAGGATCACTTCTTCTATTTATATGATGCTTGGACTCTAGAGATTGTGCAGATGTATATCCATTCTGAGTAGTGGTATGTCATGGAACGTTGTCTATTTGTATGTATCCCGATGTTGTTCTGGTTCTTTGTGAGAATATACTGGGTGAGAACCTGCAATACCTTGAGTGAATCCCGGAATTCACTTGAAAGAAATCTCAGGAACATGACCCACATGTACAAGTGGCAAACTCTTTTATGTGAAATAGGTATAAATAAGTGACTGTATTGAAAGCAAACACAGCAAGAAATAGGATTAGCAGCTTCACAAGCAAGCATGGCATACTCTCTCTCTCTTCTGATATAGGTTTCTTAGCATAACATGGCAGTGGTCTGGCTTTAGAGGTAGAAATAATGGGGCTTGATCCCAACATTTCCAAAATTGGAGCCAGAGAAGATGTATTTCTGAACAATTGATGGTGGTCCGAAACTTTTTGTGCTATCTGGGTTACATATAACTTGGTAACGAGATGCGACATGTTCTGGAATGTGGTGATAGAAGGGAGTGGGCGGTAACAGTTGGAGGTGATACTGGTAGCTTTGGTTGTCACTTGTATGCTCTCCAATAAATCCTCAACTTACTTCATCCTGTACGAGTCATCTTTACATATTGGCGACGATTGCAGGATTCCTGCTCCACATGGATCTTTGGTGCCTACAGTGCAAGCAGAGCTGTGTGGGCACTATTCAGCTGAAGCTGCTGCAGATTTTCTAGTCAGACTCCTCAAGGGTTGGGAGTTGATTGTGACAGGAGTGTAAGGCATTATCAAAGCTGCGATACATCGACGCCATTAGGACAGTTTTAGAGGCAGAACAAGATCTGGGTGAGCTTGAGCCTTGAAGAAGCACTCCTCATGCTCAGTCTCGCGCTACTGTGCTGATGGAATGTGCGTGAGACCAGTGAGAATGTCACTAGGCAGTGGCATCACCAGCGTTCAACTCCGACCTGCATGTGACGAAGTGCGCACGCTTATGTCAATGCCATTTTGGAAGCAGACATTGTACGGCCACGGCATCTGGAAACAGGAGAGATGCAGGTGCCGGCCATGGGCTCAGGACTTTGGGCCCTTGAGTGCAAGTAAGTGTCCAGTGCTCCTAGAAATGGTTACTGCGCGCATCACAGTGATCCGCACACCTTAATGTGCAGCATTACATGGCGTGCAGGCACCAGATGTGAAAGAGAAGCAGTAAAGACTGCGAGTAAGCAGTGATTCGCACACCAGGGCAACCATAGCTGGCATTTTAACTGTGACAAGGAAACTTTTGTAATAATAAATTCACATTCCTTCAAAGGGAAGTGGGGCTCATTGGTATATATTTATTTTCTTTATTCATAAGTGTGCAAGGGGAGTTTAGACTGTTGAGAAACTTTTAAACCTTCAGGTGTTGTGCTATTTTAAACCTTCCAACATGAGATCACAAAATTCAGGCCTTACGCCACCAGTACAACTTCTTCCTTGTGCTGGTGAACCTCAGATGAAATGACCAGACTAGAAGGAATATTTTATCATTTACATATTAGCCACAGAAGAAGAAAATAGTGAGGATTTTACTGGTTCAAGGAAGAAAAAAATCTTATTACATAGTCTACGTGCAGAAGGTTTATGTGTTTATAGCCAGATGGAGAAAAAAACGAGACCTGATACTAATATAGATGTATTTAAAAACACACTTGTAGATCGAGTTGCCCACTACCATCATGTGGTTTGCAGCTATTTACAGCTATACCTTTTCCCAAAGGAAACAAACAAAAACACAATCAGTAGAAGACTATGTAGCTTCACTTAAGAAATTAGTAACTTCTAGACACACAAACTTGGACGCCACTGTTTACACTCCATTGTGACATTGCAGTAATACCGTCGACAAATAACCTTTCATCACACACTTTTGCGTATAACTTTTGTGAAGCATTTAATCTTCCGCAAACGACCAAGTCAATCACAAAGAATCCAAGTCCCCTGATGAAGGGCAACGCCCGAAATGCATTGGGCAGAAAAATGTGAATTATTACAAGTTTACAAGATGTATATACTATGAATAAAATAGTATGGAACTTAAATAAAAATAAAAATAAACTAATGACATAATCATAAACAGGACTCTCATAACATTTATTGAAACTTTAAAAAAAGGAGTGCCAATTGACGTTACTTCTACGGGAGACAACGCTTGTTTCACAACTACAGGTAAGATCATGGCCTTGCACAATGATATGATATGAGATCAAATTCTAATGCATTCTAACAATGAGGGCACCCAAGATAATTTATCGGTTTGTGGCGATGCACCACTTAATACAATTGTTGCTATTGTAAAAAAAGTGAAATGTCAAGAAAATGTGCTAAAGCTGCACTGAAAAACGGTAGTGGGGGTGAGTCTGTCTGCAAGATATTAAATAGCAAGGAAGATGATAGATAAGAAGATGCAAGGGTGTAGTGGCAGAAATCTTGTAGGGAAATAGACGGTCAAAAGTAAACCTGCTATAGATGACAGGCATCCTGGGTGTTTTAGGTGTGGGACAAAGGCCACATGGCTAGAGATAAGAAGCATCTGAAAAATGAGCCATTTCCTCAAATTCTGCATAAAAAAGAAAAATATGGAAAACAAGGACTCAATAAAATGTGCATCGGGAAATGAAGAAGAAATCTAAGGAGAGAATAAATCTATGAGTGATGATGGTATCCTCTGTATTGAAGTTGGAGTGTTGGATGTGAATGTAGTGTCCTGGAAGAAACCCATGTGCAATATAACCATGGGTGGTGTGGACATTCAGATTGTGGCAGAGTCTGGTTCACCATATGCCATTGTACAGCATTCTGTGTGGAAAGATAATTTTATGGCAATCTTAGGTGACAAATTAAATCCCACAGATGTTCACCCTGTCACCTTTACGAGAGAAAACACTATCCCCATGGTAGGTTACAGGGAGGTCAATCTTGAATTTAAACGGAGGACAGCTCATGTGAAACTGTGTGTGGCAGAGAAAGGGCCATTCAAGCTTGGATGGATTGATCAAGGGGCTCTAGGCATCACCCTTGATTTTAACCGTGGAGACCAAGTTATACTACTAGGTGAACCAGTGATTTTTTATGGAGGAAGGGCTCAGGGCACAATTTACAGGGCATGTTTTCAGGTTAGGTTGGGAGATTAAATGGGCTTGTTCATAAAATCATATTGAAAGATGGAGCAGTGCCTGTATGTCACAAAATAAGGAATATACAGATGAATGTAAGTGACTGTGTTCTGAAAGAATTGGATGCCCTGGAAAGCAAAGGAATTATTGAACCAGTGGAGAGTGCACATTGACTGGCCCATTTAGTCATGGCTGTCAAACCTAATGGCCAATTGAGATAGTGCATTGACCTCAGAGATCTGAATTAAAACATTGTTGTTGATAAGTTTCCTCTCCCCTGGACTGATGAACTCTTGTCAGAGTCTAAAGGTGTCACGCAGTTTTTGACAATAAACTTAACCTCAGCCTATCACCAAGGTCAGCTGCATCCATTCAGTAGAAGTCATTCCTTTCGGATGTTACAGATTAATACGTATGCAGTTTGGGCAAGCATCAGCTGCTGGAGTATTTCATCACCTAATGCACAGGCTATTCAAATGTATTGAGGGAGTGGCATGCTTCCAGGATGATATACTCGTGATGGGCCGAGACAGAAAAGAGAATGATGCAAGGTTGAATCTGTTGTTTGAGAGGTTGGCTGACAAGGTACTGAGTGCAGAATTAAAGAAATGCAAATTTGCATTAGGGTCAGTGTCGTACCTAGACCATGAGGTAAGGAGAGATGGTATTGCGCCCAAGAAGGACATCATCAAAGCAGTCAGCAAGGCTCCCGCTCGGCTTCTAAGGAAGAGGTCAGGTCATTCATTTGCCTCACAGAAGTTTATTCAAACAGAACGTTGCCCTGAAGATACATAGCCTAAGACAGTTGCTGAAAATGAAGCAAGCATTTGTTGAAGTGACGAATTGCAGGCAGATTTCAAAAGAATAAAAAGTGACATAAGTAATGCAGTCTCTTAGCAAGATTTTGAAATTCGGGGAAGCACTGTAGTAACTATGGAGGCCAGTGGAAACGTCCTGGGGGTAATGTTAACCTGAGGATGGAAAGTACAGTAGCATATGCTTCTTGGTCATTGTTCCCGCAGAAGAAAAGTTCACAGTAACTGAGAAGGAAATGTTGGACGCTGTTTGGGCCATGGAGAAATGTAGGCAGTATTTATGATGAAACAGAGACAAACTCGGCACTTACTGTAGATCGTTGGTAAAAAGAACTTACATCTAATGTAATAGTGAGTCACACCATCTATTGCGAAGATGAAATTGAGATAGTTAGATTTTATATATGGTGTTGAATATTTGCCTGGAGAAAGGTACAAGTGGCAGACTATTTGAGCCGTTCTCCTCTGCCATTGTGTGAGCATGTCAATAGCAAAAGGAATTAATACAGTGTGGCCATGATTGAGAAAAGTAAAGCGGCAATAATAATGGATGATTGGAAGTCAAGTTATGAAGAGGATGACATCTTTGTGATGTTTAAGCGACTCATTAGTGATGGTTGGACTGACAAGAGTAAATGCATGAAGAATGTAAGAAATTGTGGGAAATCAAAAAATTAAGGACCCATTGCCCTTCAGTGATGCAGGCTTAATTCTCAAAGGCAATAGGTTTGTACCTCCTAAAGAGGTGAGAAGAAGAATCCTGGGAATGAACCATGACGGACATCTTGGCTTAGTCAAACTCAAAAGAAGAGTGAAGTCATCTTTTTGGTGGCCAGGCATTGATATAGATGCAAAGAGATTTGTTTAGAGTTGCCAAGTTTGTGTCAGCTCTGACAGAGCGCAGTCAGTATTTTGACCACCACTGGGTGAGTGGAAATGTCCAGAGAATCCATGGAAAGATTTGAGTATCGACATTTTAGGACCTATTTTGGAGGAGGTGGGAATATCCAGATATGCGATTGTGGTCATTGACCACTATTCTAAATGGCTAGAAATTGAGGTAACTAAAGCGATTGATACTAATGCTATCATTTCCTTTCTGGATAGCATATTTTTGAGAGAGGGAATTCCTAAGTCCATCCTAGGGGACAATGCACCGCAATTCACTTCATACAAGTATGAAAAATTCTTAACTAGGAATGGAATCAATGGAAAGAAGACTCCTATGTATCATCCTGCTGGGAGTGGCGTGGTGATATGTTTCAATGGGGAGATAATGGGCAGTATACAAGCAGCCATCAATGCTGGCCAGGATTGGGAGAAGGAATTGGGAAGTACAGTTTGGATATACAGGAAAACAACCACTTCAGTGGACTATAATCCATTTAGAATTCTAAGAGGCAGAGAGCCCTTTACAAAAGACAACAGCGCCTGAAAGAGTATGAAACTGTGCAGTAAATGGTCTCCTTTAGTGGTAAAAAGTAACTTATTAAAATGCAAAAGCTTTACAAAGCATATTATGACAGAAAGCATGGTGTGAAAGATGTGTATTTAGCACCAGGAGACTGGATACGAGTACAATTTTGCCATAGAACAAGGAAAGGCAGTAGGAAAACTTTCTGGGCCATTGCAAGTTGTTAAAGGTTTATGTGAAGTCTGCCTTGCTGATTGATAAAAATGTCTGGCATTTTTGCAGGATGTCCAGATGCAATAAAGTCCTTAATTGACAGATTACCAAAGGAAGTATGCATCATTCCAAGGTGTTTCAACATTATTGAAGATGGAACTAGCACAGGGCTATTAACAACTACACCTACAGGAGGAATTAATTAAGGGAATGAGGATACTCAGATGCAGGTTGCTGATATAAGTGTGTTAAGATATAGGAGAATGGCTACACGTGTCGGCAGACCTTTGATGTTAACTAAAACGTTCAATGATTTTGTCATGAGATAAGATCAATTTCAGTAGTGCAAGGAATGTACTGTGATCAAAATGTATGTGATTAGGGATATGTGCAATATTGTGTTAGTTGTGCACCAGTGATATGGTGTAATTAATTCTACTATGTATTCAGTCTTGCAAAATTGTGTATTAGGAAGTGATAGGGGGCCTGCTTTTGCCATTGTATTACCATCTTACATTGGTCAATTAATTAATTTCCTTATTTAGTATCTATTCATTTATTGTTAAGTCAAAGGACTGTTATGATTAAGACGGGAGATGTGGTATCTAGTTATCTGTTTCTTGGTAAGGAGATACAGAGTGGGTCTTAGGGTCCCCTTTTCAAACATGGTGCTTTCTAGAGGATTCTCGTTGAAGTCCTTGAAGTTTCCCGACTCCCCTGCCCTGGCTCCAAGCTGGGTCCATGAACAATGCAGTGGTGACAAGTCCTTTGTCTGAAGGCAGGGCACAGTCTATTCAGTTGCGAGGGGAGCTGTGCCCAGCTCTTCCCCTTATGCTGCCAGTTGATGACACATTCAGCCACACCCAATCCCTTGATTGTGTGACTGTCTGGGAGGAATAAACAGCGTCGAACTGTCAACAACACCCAGCCAGTTAAAATCTGACTTTACCATTAAAGAGGATTTGTAATTACAATTTTTCAGATGCTAAACATGAAATGCTTACCTGCTCCCAATCAAAACTTAGCACTTATTAAATGTAATAACCCAATGTTATACTATGGGAGAGGTAGAAATCGCATTAGTGAAAAACGAATTTAGGAGTTTTTCACTACCAGGACTTGTAAAACTTGAAAATTCATTTCCAACATTGTAATTACAATGCACCTTGCCCTATGGGATACATGGGCCAACTTTTGGGGTGACCTACATGTAATAAAAGGGGAGTTTAATGCTTGGCAAGGGATTATATTGGCAAGTCAAATTGGCAGTTTGAAAACGTATTATGGCTCCAATGGCAGGTCTGGGACATATTTTAATGGACTTCTGAAGTGGGTGGCATACTAAGTGCTGCAGGCCCAGTAATAGCATTTACTACTACTGGATGTATGGTAAACTACTCTAAAAGGGCCTAATAAATAAATGAAATATGCCAATCAAGTGTAAGTCAATTTTACAATGTTTAAGGGAGAGAGCACAAACACTTTAGCACTGGTTAGCAGTGGTAACGTGCAGAGTCCTAAGGCCAACAAAAATTAATTCAGCAAAATTATATGTGGAGGCAAAAAGTTTGGGGATGACCCTGCAGAGAGGGCCAAGTCCAGCACACCGCGACTCACCTCCAGGGAACACAACTGTCTCTGCACTAGACCAGATTCTCAGACACTCCAACAGAGAGGGCTACTAGCTTTTCAGGGCAACTCTTGCTAGTGCCAATAGTGGAGAAATCTATGATGGCTGCACCGCCGCCTATCTAGCAGGCAATTAAAAATTGGCTGCATTGGTTTGCCAGGCTACACAATAACCTAAACCAACAACACATTAGCCAGTGTAGACCCCGGGGATTGGTCCACCGATCAGTAGCCAGAGCAGGAAGACCTATGCTCTGCAAATGTGGTATTCTCTGGAAATCTGTGTGGCTTTAGTTACCTCTTCTTCATCTCTTCCAGAGCAGCAGAGCAACAGTAACAGGTAAGAGCTGCTGGTTCTGGGTGGCCTGGCTGAGGATAGAGGGATGCTGTGACACGGTGCATAGGCGAGAAATCCTCCAAGCAGCGATCACCTGAAGTTCGCGTAGAAAGGAATCTGCACCTTATCAGTGCTTATTTTTCTCAAATGGCTGCATGAAGGGTGACATTACTTCTCCACATTTTCCCAATTATGTCCCAGTGCAAGCTTTGTAAATATAGAAGTACTCCCTCAGAGAGAAAATAAATGACATTGATTTGCGCCTTCAAATTTTTTTTAAAATTTTTTTAAAAAACTGTCTTTAAAAGAAGAAGCCAAGCAGGAGAAGTCATTTCCATCATCCAGCTGCCCAATAAGTAACAACAATTGATTTCCCATCATCCAGTTACACAGGAAGTAGAATCACTGGATTTCCCATCATCCATCTGCACAGGAAGTGATATCAGTGGTTTCCCCCAACAAAACTGTCTTTTAAAGAAGAAGTCAAGCAAGAGAAGTAATTTCCATCACCCAGCTGCACAGGAAGTAAGAGCAATGGATTTCCCATCGTCCAGCTGCACAGGAAGTGACATTACTGGTTTCCTGCCAAAAGAAGCCAAGCAAGAGGCCATCATACTAAAATCTTTGTTCACAATGAACCGCCAAGTCAACAGCCTACTTCCACATGATCCGCCTGCTCTGAAAGACATTCAGATGGATCCCCACAGAATCCAGAAAGACGGTCACCATGCACTCCTCACCAGCAGACTCAGCTACTGCAACGCGCTCTATGCTAGCATCACCCAGAAACAGCTCAAAAACTACTGAACATCCAAAATGTCTCTGCCAGCCTAGTCCTCAACATCCCCCGCCACAGCCACATCACCCAACACCTCTGACAACTCCACTGGCTCCCAATCAAGAAGAGAGTCTCTTTCAAGCTCCTATCTCATGCCTACAAAGCCCTACACAACAAAGGACCAGCATACCTGAACCACCGCCTCACATTCCACGCACCTGCCAGACAACTCCGATCCTCCAAACTCGCCTCCATCCCCAGGATGGACAAGACCAGAACCGGAATAAGGTTGTTCTCCTACATCGCAGCCAAGACCTGGAACACCCTGCCCCTGCACCTCAGGCAATCAGTGTCACTGACCCTACTTAGGAAAGACCTTAAGACCTGGCTCTTTGACCAGCAGCCCCCCCCCCCAGCACCTTGAGACCTTCACGGTTGAGTAGTCATGCTTTACAAGCCCCTGATTGATTGAAGCAAGAGAAGTCATTTCCATCATCCAGTTGCACAGGAAGAGACATCTCTGGGTTTCCCACCATCCATCTGCTCAAGAAGTGGAATCACTGGATTTCCCATCATCCATCTACACAGGAAGTGACATCACTCCTCTCCCCTCCCAGGACCTACATAATGCCAGCCACAGCGTGGACACACAGCGGAAGCATGCAATGCAAGTGCTGGTGGTGCACCTACGTCTCGCCAAAGGCAAACCAGTCAGTGCGTGACTGTGCCTGGGCCGAGCCCATTGTCAGTAACCCTGTACCTCCACCCTCCTGGCACTACCATGCTTTGATCATCCATGTTTTCAATCTCTGCTGCTGGTGCACAAGCTGCTGCCTTGCTGCCGCACACAACACCAAGGGAGCATTCTCTTACACTTCCAGCACATTTTCATTCTTTTACTCACGCCCAACACTCACTGCATCAACAGCAACCAACATATTACTCTGTCACACTCACTGAGTCCTGCAACTACCCAAGCAACACTCCAGACTGGCATGCATTCTCCTCAGCACTTGCTCACTCACCAAACATGTCATAAAGATCTTGAGGTTGCTACACAACAATGCCCCACCTGCTTTTCCTCTTAAAAACCTGTCAAAACCCTGCATCTGCACCTGACATTGCCACACCAATCCCTCTTTGCTACAAGATTGCAGGCAAAATAGACTTTACAAACCCTGAGGTGGAATCACCATTATCCACAAAAACACCTTCAGCTGCACCACGTCCACTGACATGTAATCTTCCAACATGAACACCTGTCGTTCAAGCTCCACATCACTGCCAACTTTACCCCAAGTTGCCTTCTAATCTACAGACCATCAAAACCATGCACCGACTTCACCGACGTTGATGGAGTTGTGCACTACCAGGATATCATTGATATAATTCCAGAATATAAAAGCAACAGCCAACGCGTTTCGTTCTTAGAACTTCGTCAGGGCAGTCAGTAAGTTGCATAAAGATCCTCTCAATCTGTCCTGCCTGTAGAGTGTGGCAGTCTTTCAAGAACGTGTGCCACCTTGATAAGGGCCACGTTATAGAGCTGTCAGTAAGTCGTCTCCACGAGGTGCCGGATATCTCCTAGACCGACTTTACCGACACCATCCCAGACTTTGCTGTACCACTCACCCTCCATGCTAGCAATTGCAACCTACTCAGAGACCTGAACTTCCACCTGGAAGAACACATTGAACCCAACTCAAGAGCACACATTGAAGACCTTGAAAGCCTGGGCCTCAACCAATGAGTAAAGGGACCTACCCAAATCGCTGGACACTTCCTGAACCCTATTTTTATCAGCTTCAGCAACATTTGAGTCTATGAGCCCACACCAGTCCCTTGGACAGACCATGCCCATATCAAGTTCAGCTTCCCCGTCCCTGTCAAATGGACCCGCACCACCTCCAGGCCAGCCTTCCGAAACTGGAACAGCATCACTGACAAGGACTGGAACATTGCTCTCAACACCCACCAACCCGAGTATAGCAACAGCCTCCCCAAACCCATCAATAATTTCAAAAATTAGGTCACCTCCTTTGTCGATTCCCTGGCCCCCCTCAAACACAGCAATACATCAAGACCCCAGGCCAGATGGTACACAGAGCAACTCTGGTAATGAATCGTCAGTGCAAACAACTGGAGCTCAAATAGAGAATGAGTCAGGACAATACAGACTTGAGCACATTCAAATCCCCCCTAAGATGCTACCACTAAATAATCTGGACCACAAAACGTGCTGCTCTGGCAGACCGCATCGATGCCAGCAACAAGAGTTGCAAATAAATCTTTCCTATTGTGAAAGATTTGACCTCACCATCAGTTGCGTCCAACTCGATCACCCCCTCGCGGGACTTCTACAACAATCTCTCTGAGTCTTCAGCAGCAAAATCACCACCATTTATAGCAACGTCAGCCTACAACATAACCAGACAAACCTCGTCAAATGCCTCCAAAACCGCGTGGCCCATCATAACCCCAGAAGAAACTGCCACCCCAGGAATTCCATCCTCTCAGGGTCCCCATTGGAGCCGTGCTTCCACCACGGCTACTACAGAGGACTCCAACCCACAATGGCCATGCTTACACTCATTCTGAATGATGCTACCTCTTCTACAACCTTCCTGGAGGCTTGGAACAATTCAACTGTTCTCTCATTGCTGAGGATACCTTCTGCAAACCCATCAACGCTTGCCAACTACAGACCCAGCTCCCTTCTAGCGTTCCCAGCCAAAGTCTTAGAGAAAATCATCAACAGACACCTCACGGAAAACCTCAATGGCTACCAACTACTTGGCATTTGGTTTCAGATCCAACCACAGCATGGAAACTGCCCTCATCTCTGCCATTCAAGATATCCGCATGAATCTGGACAGCGATGACACAGTGGCCCTCATCCTCCTCGACCTCTCTGCAGCATTTGACACAGTCTCCCAACCCACCCCCATTCAATGATTCCACAACATTGGGATCAAAGGGCATGCACCCTGATGGATCTGCTCTTTCCTGCTTGAAGGACCCATTCAGTCATCACGGCAACATATACCTGGGTCGCCTGCAACCTAATCTGCAGAGTTCCACAAGGATACTCCCTGAGTCCGATTCTCTTCAATGCATGCATGATCCGTCTAGGCAGCATCATACACGCTCACAATATCACTGTCCTCTCCAATGCTGATGACACACAACTTATTCTCTCCCTCAATGATAAAGCACCCAGTACCTGACTGCATGACTGAAACTATATAATGCTGAACACCAACATGGCCAAAATCATGATCTTCAGGACAAGCACGTCATCGTGGGACTCCATCTGGTAGTTAATAGAGCTAAGACCGACACCCACCCCCACCACCCATGTCAAGAATCTAGGGATTATCATTGAAAGCAAACTTGACATCACTGCCCAAGTCAATGCCGTCTCACTGTCTCATGCTTCCATACCCTGAAGATGCTGAGGAAGATTTTTAAATAGCTACCAAACAGCACCCAGAAAACCGACACACAAGCCCTGGTCACAAGCAATCTGGACTAAGGGAACACCCCGTATGTTGGGATAAACAAGCAACTCAGCAGAAGACTACAGACCATTCAGACCCAATTCAAATTCCTCACTCAGACTTTCAAGGGACTACATTAAACTGGCCCAGTATACCTCAACAATCGCATCTGCTTTCAGAAACCTTCCAGACACCTCGGCTTGTCCGAACTCCTATTAGCACAAATCTGGTGTATACGGAAAACTTATCTGGCAGTCGAACCTTTTCGTACATCGCTCCTAAAGCATGGAATAACTTGCCTCTACACATATAAGCTTCCTCCTCACTTCTTGAATACCACAAGAAGCTGAAGACTTGGCATTTCGAGTAGTCTCACTAGGTCCTAGGTGTGCCTAGATTCACACCTGCCTAGCGTCAGGTTACTCTCCTGGATGATAGTGCGCCATACAAATCAGCATAACAAAACATGACTGTTAGACCTGGCATCTTTGGTGTGGTTTTGCTACAGCGGGACTCCAAAAATATATTCTAAATCACAATGGCCATTTCCCCGAATTCTCAGAAACACACATACATTCAACAGTGGGGCCCATTACACTGCACACTTACTCTGTTCATCTAATTCGGCTTCACAGATTTAGCCAACGAACCAGGAGTCCTACTATAACATTGGTGGAGTGTCTAAACCTATTTAACTATTTTTATTTACACCTGCAATGTAAAGCAATTTACCATGGTTTCAATTTTAAACACCATTTATTTCAGACACACCACCATAATGGCAATGGATCTGCTAGAACGAAAACTAGGCGTAGGAAAAACCATAGACCAACTTTTACTTCTCCATTGATCTAATTTTTATTCAAAGCAAACTTTTAGTATGTCCGACATTTAGGCATTTATTTATTTCTTTATTCAATAAGAATCTTTAACTTTATTTTCAAAAATCAGCATTTATTTTAAAGCTCATAAATAGACAATTATTTAAAGTTTAGTAAAAATGTAGCAAAGAACAGATAGTTCCAAATTCATTCTCTCCTAACATCACTAGCTAACACCCTCATCTTATCCTAACAGACCTGCAAAAAAACCCCAAAATAAAACAGAAGTTCTTACATCCAGGAATCGATCTTCAATCCGGCAGCACTTCCAGAGGAAATCGAAAGAGCGACCCTTTCTAAGCAAAATCAGGGGGTTTTATACACTATTTTCTAGCTTAGTCTATCTAAAAAGTAACTAACATCACCAATTCGAGTTCTGATTGGACAAATTTGGGGTAGATGAGCACTTCTTCATCATTACAGTATGTTTTTCACGATGAATCAGCAGAAAAATAAAGGGGTTTTGTTTAGGACAGTTTGTGGCCTAGGCGCTTCCTTCACTTGAAACATAGGGAAAAGTTCTCAGGCTCTGAGCATTACATCATCCATGCTTGGCACCCATCCTAGGTTCTGGGGCAAGGCGTCCTTGAACCTCCCAACCAAGGACAGTCAGCTCACTTGCGCTTGCAGGATTTTAGATGCACATGCGCAGACCAATACTCGCTCGCAGTGAATCAGAGTGGCCATTTTCGTACTAGGCCTCACAGGCCACATTTTGGAACTATCATAGAAACAAACACAAATTCATGTTAATTGTGGTAATGAAACTCTTCTGTTTACCTCCCACCATTCTAATATTTCCCTATTAGTTGTTACCTAGCAAATAAGCCACATATATCCGCTTTATACTTACATATCAAACGATTTTCTGCCACAAACCGTGTACAATAAGCACATTTAAATTGCGTTTGTTTATAATTAAGCTATGCATTAGTTCACATCACAATAACAACACATATTAGCTAATTTTATGGCATCATGCAAGCAAGATTATTCATGTATGCATATTACTCTAAGGTTGGTTATTCAAACACATCACACCAATAGTGAATGTTAACGTTATGGAACATTGATTTCGAGAGGGGTATACAAAATTTAGCTTTTACCACCTCGCTCCATCAGTTTCCCCCTGTCTTTTTGCCTCTACCGCCTGTATTTTTGATGCTGTGCTCAATTTCGTTTTTGATGGTTTAGATGCTTTGGGCACTTTGCCACTGCAGTTCAGTGTCAAAGTGCAAGTGCCCCCTGTGTAAATTGTTATTGAGATTGGTTATCCATGATTTGCATATTTGTGTCCCAAGAAGTCCCTAGTAAAGTGCACTGAGTGTGCCAGGGCTGGTGATAACAAATGCTACTAGTGGGCCTGCAGCACTGATTGTGCCACCCACCTGAGTAGCCCTAAAATGGTGTCTCAGGCCTGCCACCACAGTGCCTGTGTGCAGTCCGTAAACTGCCATGTCCTCCTGGTCAGTGTCCCCACTGGACAGGCCTAACCCTTCCCTTTCTGTACACATTGGTCACCCCTATGGAAGGCCCAAGGTACCCCCTTGGGCAGGGTGCAGTGTATGTAAAAAGGTAGAGCATGAACTACAGCCATTTTCGTTTTTCACTACTGTAAGGCTATCTTGCCCCATAGGCTATCATGGGGGATGCTGGCTACTGTGGATACACAGCATATCTTCCCATAGGAGCAAGATAGGACATAAAAGTCTGGTATCCCTGAACTCAGAATATAATAACACATCTTTTAGGAAAGGTTGTTTTTATGTCCTGTGTTTGAGAACAGCACTTTTAGAAAGTTGCTGTTCTCTTGTCTGACCCTTCTGTGTGCCTTGGCCTGTTTGTGAATTGGCTGTCTGGTTTGAGAGTGACAGGGGCTGGGAGCCCCCAGGAGGCTGGCTGAGTCAGCCCTAGGCTGGATGACTGCATCTGCATCTTGACTGGTGGGAGGGGATAGCACCTGGGCCTGAATAGGGCTGTGCCTGCCTTCCACAATGCTGGCTCCACCTCCTGCTGGGTGGCAGACAACCCTGCCCCTCTCCCTGAAAGGAAAGGAGAGGCCAGGAAAACAAAGTGCTCAAGGAACACCCAGAACTGGTTCAGACAGGGCTCAGAGCCCTCCTGCACAAAGGGATCAAAGACTTTTAGGGGTATAAGTACAGGACCCCTGACTACAGAAAATTAGATCATCCTGGAATCAGAATGAACCTCTGCCAAGGAAAAAGCTTAAACTAAAGAAGGAATACTGTCCTGCTGTTTCTCTGCTGGACTGACCTGCTGTTGCATAGCTGCTAAGGAGAGGGGAAGGTATTTGCTGTTGGTGCTGCTGTGTCCCCTTACTTGAAGGAATCTCCAAGGGCCTGAGAAGAGCTGGCTCCCTGTTAAGAAGTCCCAGGAACAAAAGGACTTCATCCCCAGCTTCCCTGAACTCTGCTGAGAGAGTTATGTCCTTCCTAGAGTGCTTGGGCCAGTTGTGGTGCCTCTGGAAGTTGTACCTGTGTTGGGAAGCTGGAAACCAAGCTTTTAAAGATTTCTGCAAGTTTTGTCGCATTGCTCACTTGCGGAGCGCATCCCCGACAGTGCGAGGAAATTCCCGCTGCTATGAAGGCCGAGATCGGCATTGCATCCTTCGTTTGTGGGATGCACCAGACCGGTGCGGGAAGATTACCATCGCTGCGAGTGTCGTCGCAGAGCCTGTCGTCACTGGGTGAGATTGTCGCACCGCTTGCTTGCGGACCGCATCACGTGATTGCGAGTGTCATCGCAGAGCCAACGGATCGAGGAGCTGCGAGAGGAAGATCACAGCTGGTCCGCGCATCGTCGCCCCGGAGATCTTTGCAACTCCAAAGATCCTCGCATCGTGCCTTTGCAAGCTTCTTTCACTACGGAACTGCCGCACTGGAATCCATAGAAGGTCGCATCCCTCCCCATACAGACCGGAGTCACCACATCACGCCCGCTACATCCAGCGGGGCTGTTGCATCGCCTCCCCAAGGTCTCAGGAGTGACGCATCGCTTGTTTTCCACCGCACCAGCTTCTGTTTTGGAACTTTATCGCATTTAAAGGCACTGTTGGCTAAACGTGACGCAACTGTGAACTATTTTCACGCAACTGTGGATTATTCTAACACAACCTTAAGAACTCTTTTGAAACCATATTCTTGAACTGTGTGTGCTGGATTTTTGTCGTTTTGGTCTTGTGTAGTTTAGATTAAATACCTTTATTTTTCGAAACTGTTGTGGAGTTAGTTTGTGGTGTTTTCACTGTGTTACTGTGAGTGTTGGTACAAATACTTTACACATTGCCTTGAATAAGCCTTGCCTGCTCGTGCCAAGCTACCCAGGGGGTGAGCAGAGGTTATCTAAGAGTGTTTCCTCCTTACCCTGACTAGAAGCAAGAGTCCCTATTTGGACAGTGGTACCTACCTCTGCCAACTAGAGACCCCCAGTTCTAACAATGACCTATACTAATCTGGGCCCATTCTCTTCCTGCTCTACAACCGATTATAGCATGTGTTTCGGACATTGTAATTGTAAAGCATTAATAAAGCACTTGGTTACCAAAGGCATCCCAGCGCTAGAGGCCATATTCATGAACAAGTATCAATTTATGGAAACAGAAAGGTTTTTATGCGTTTCTGGAAGACCAGATGGGTGATTGCACATCGAATGTCAAAGGAGAGGGAGTTCCATAGCCTTGCTGCGTTATATGAACAAAGGCGACCTCTGTACATCAGGACTTCATTAAACAAATTCATTGATATTCATTTACTAATTTCTGAAATGGGGGATTTTAAACCTAGTGCTCTGGAGTTGCCAGAAGGTGATATGATGGTGCAGCACAAACCTCATCTAATAAATGAATGACTACATAAATACATTCTTACTTAAGTGCAAACTACCCCCAAAATAAATTCCATACCCCAAAATAATGAACAATAACTATCTGTGCAGTAGAATGTATTTAAAGACTTCTTAATCAGAAACACACACACCCCTTGGTTTAAATCTCAACAGTCCACATCACTTGAATGAAACATTTAAACTGAGTTCCTGTGATTCACAAACTTGACACTTCAAGTGTTTGTAGCTTATTTCTGAGAGTATGCGCTCTCCCGCCTGGACTATGCCAACGTCTTACTTCTGGGCGCCAACAAGGCAGAGATAACGCGTCTGCAACGCGTACAGAACACCGCGGCAAGAACATTGGTCGGGCTTCCCCGCAGGTGCTCAGCCAAAGCTACAATTCGAAAGCTGCATTGGCTGCCGATCGAGTCCCAAATCCAGTTTAAAGCTCTTGTCACGATCTTTAAAATCCTTAAGACCGGATGCCCAGAACTTCCCGGCCACTCCTTACACCTTATGTGCCACTGCGCAATCTGCGCTCACTAGGCCAACAACTACTGACGGTCCCCCTCACAAAGTTAGCTCGTACTGGCGGACGCTCCTTCAGAGTACTAGGAGCCAAACTTTGGAACAACTTGCCAGTGAACATTCGCTCACTGGAAAATCTGTCTGCCTTCCGGAGAGCCGTCTAAACCTACCTATTTCCTCCCCTTTAGGTCTCTTGCCTCCTGCTTCTGTTCCCCGTCGAGTTTCTGTGGTTCTTTAGCGCCGGGACGCCCCTTTGCTGGGGCAGCTGTTTGCGCTCTATCAAATTTTAACATAACATAACATATAGAATTTTTCCTTTCTTACATTATCGGGATTATATACACCTGTATATTTTCTGATTTACACGTCATTCTCCCCAAACGTGTTATAGGATTTCACCAGTGGGCGAAGTGTATAACAAAAAAGTATGGGAGCATTGTGATTTTTAAAATATTGGGGGCACTGCCAGTAAGTTAATAGTGCTGTAACATACATTTAAAATAAATATATAAATTAATTTATAATAATATGTTTCACATTTTTTGTGTTTAATATATATTTTTTAATGTCCCCTATACTTTACCATATGGAGATACCTACCTGGATTGTGAAGATCTACCTACGATAAAGTACAGGCCATTTTGTTGGGGTACTGTACCATATGGAGATCTCCGGCCTGACAGTGGAGCTCTATCTGCTGCTGTTTTGGCGTTCTTCGGGGTTTAAGACCTGTTCTTAAATTTTTTGATGCCCCGACTAGGCAGCTGGTGATTCAGGCTACGGTTATTTCCCGCCTGGATTACGCCAGCTCCCTCCTGGTGGGGGCTAATCAGGTAGAAATTACCCGCCTGCAGCGGGTACAAAATGCCGCAGCTAGAGCGATAGTCAGCCTGCCCAGATTCTGTTCTGTTTCCAACGTTCTTCGCTCCCTGCATTGGTTACCAGTGAGGATGAGAATTCACTTTAAGGTCCTTTGTTTGACTTTTAAAATTCTGAAAGGCATAGCTCCTCAGATTCTGTCCAATTTTCTGTCCTTCTATGTCCCGACACGCTCTCTTCGTTCCTTGGGCCAGGCCCTTGCCGTGGTCCCTCGGTTCAGGCTTTGTCGTGCCGGTGGCCGATCTTTTTGTGTAAAAGCCGCAGCTATCTGGAACTCTCTCCCGGTGGAAATTCGTTTGTTGGAGGATCTCATGCACTTTCGGAAAGCCATTAAAACTTTTCTGTTTTAGTCTTTCCTTTTAGCTGTCCCTATCTGATTTGGTTTTAGTTGTGCTATGTTCTACCTTGTCGGGCGCCAGGACGCTCCTTTGCTGGAGCAGCTGTGCGCACAATAAATACCTATAACATAACATATCTATGGTAAAGTATAGGACATTTTTCCGTGTTCTGCCCCATATGGCCATCTCAGGCCTGACGGTGGAGAACTCCCTATGGTAAAGTGTAGGGAGAGTTTAATAAGTTTATTAAACTTGGAAAAAGTTAGTAAAAATATTTTAATGTTAAGAATTATTGTAAAATAATTTGGTACATTTCTTTTAAATGTAGAGAAAAATAAAAACACATGATACAACACTATTAATTTGGTTACATTAAAAAATACATTCCCACCTAAGGTAAAACAAAATATAATGCATTAATAATTATTAAACGTATGCATGGAAAGTAATTAAAAGTAATTTCATTATATTATATTAATAAGTAAAGTACAAGGTCGACAAGCAAGGACTTCCAGTTTTTTAAAATATATTTTTGTTGTGGCTGAATTCTCAAATTTACAATTCTGAAATTCCATAAAGAAGGCTCATAGCCTGAGAGGGGCATTACGCTCCATTGCTCTCTGTGACTTGATCCTTTCACAGTCATAATAAAGGTCTTTCTACATAGGCTTAGGTCTTGCAGACACCCTCAACTGCTTCCCTGATTCATGAAACTCCCAGGCCTCTTAGACTTTCTGAATTTACCCAAGAACATTTTTGGCAGCCATATACCTTTCTGGTAGAGGACTGACTACCTAAAAGTATGTGTCAGAGTTTCTACATTACAGAGATTTAACTTGCCTAGGGTTAGGAAATTAAAGAAACCGAAGACATATATTTTGATCCTACTATTTCATAGCAAAATGCATACATTTATAGTTTGTAGACTTATAGTCACAAATTAATGGAATGTATTCATTTTTGGGAATTTGTACAATCGGATTGAGTTCACAACAGCCCAGTAAAGCCACCGAGGTCCACCTGGTTGGGGGACTAGTCCACATATCTCCACCAACACTCTAGAGAACTCCCAAGCACTGAGAGCGCTCACTGGAGATGGTTCATGCACAAATACAAAAATATTTATTTTTCAATTAAAAAAATGCTAGTGCATTAAGTAAAGTACAGGAATTGTGGTGGCTACATAGAAAACCTACAGTTTCACTACCATTGGTGAGTTCTCTCAAGGTTGCAGTCAGGGGGCATCTATAAATCATATCACAGTGTCGAGTTAAAGATATGTTTCTTGAGCACTATGCATCGGATACTCCACTATTGTATGCATGGCAGAAATGTGCGGAAGTATTTTTACTATTTTATTTCATTTTTTTATTTATGAAGTTTTGTATAGCACGAACATGACCCAGGCGGGGTTATCAGAGCACTTCACAATTAGGGTAGGTAGGATACAATAGAGGGAAAATATTTTTTTTTACATATATGTGCAAGGTGCGAACACGGCCCCGGCGGGTATCAGAGAACTTCACATTGAGGTTAGGACGGATACAATAATGGGAGAAGATGTATTTCTTTTATTTTTTTCTGCATGGATACATATTGACCACCCTGGAGAAGACACCTTACTCCTAGTCTTGAATGCATCAATTTCCAGAGTGGGAATCAGCCTGCAACTCATATAATGACTACAAAATAAGTCACATAAGTACTACAACAGACATTGTTGAACCATTCATCTGCAGGCACATCAGTTTTGCATATATATGTTACATTTGCAAATGTAACACTTCTGTGACTCAGACAGACCCATATCAGGGGCAGCCTTAGGCATGTGCAAGCTGTGCACCTGCACAGGGCCACCAAACCTCAGGGGCCACCACGCCAATATATATCCTTAATATATTAATCCTCTGAGGATAGATACATATTTGCGGGTTGGCCCCTGGCAGGGATTTGGCGGCCTCCGGCTCTGTTCCACTTCCAAACACCCTGACCCCCCCCTCTTCACTGGCCTCCGCGCTCCGTCCCACCCAGACCCCTCTTCCGGGGCCCCCTGCCTATGCTCCCTGCCCAGGGCCACCATGAGCCTAGAGCCTCTGCCCATATTTATGACAGAGTGAATATTCCCCCCATTTATGTTGTATTTACTTGACCACACCTTTTACATTCCCCTCGTAAAACCGAAACTAATCTTCTAGGGCCAGTGCTTGAAATGCAATAATCGAAGTGCAGGTACTCTGTACCTTAGTATCTGCTTGTTTCTGAGAAGTGCCGGTACTCTCTAATTGAACTTATTACGTCACACTTGAGAAGTGCAGGTACTCTCCCTCTCAAAATACAAAAGTGTCAGTAGTCAGTACTGGACAGTACCGGCCCATTTAAAGCACTGTTTATGGCTCTTATCCGAAATTGAGTTGGAAAAACGCATCAGAAATCCCTCACATAATCTGGGTTCAGCAGGCTTTATCTCCATTCCAGGGTCATTTGTCCATGCACATTTTGCCATGTAGCTGCTCCGGAAAACAACCTTAGTTTCCGGTGTTCCAGCAAGCACCACGCGGAATCCAGCTTCGGCCAATCAGATTACAGTATTCCCCATAATAAGGGTTTAGGTGTGGTGTAATTTGCTTCAAATGACAAGGAGGAAAAATATTTCTCAGTGCTGGCGTTTATCTGCTGTAAAACCCTGCCTACTATTGTATCTGAGTGTGTATTTGTCTATCCGATATGATTAATGTTCCTATGTGCTAAGAAAAGGTGCCTGGTATCGTTATCAAGATAATATTTGCTTTGCAGATACATAGTAGATAATGCATAAAGTCGGCGAGCTTTAAAGAAAATATTTCGCTTGTACTACTGTTATTAATACCGGATGTACCCTGCTGTGACAACTGAATTGAGGCACAAAAAAGTACATAAATATAAAATGCATTCACATTTTAAAATCAAATAACTCTGGAATCATAACCACGTCAGTAGTATTTATATTAATAGACACTCATTTTTTAATAAAAAATAATTGTGGAAGGGGCAATCCTTATGAAATGAACACAGCTTGAACATCAGGGGTGACATTAAGTCGGAGGGAGTTTGCGAGTTAGGCCCTGTGCTGTTTAGTGTAGCACAAAAGCATACTAGCACTAATTCTGCACACTCTACTTTTCGAATGCATTACATTATCTTCTTTCATGTATTTTTTTATTTCCAGTTCTTGCGATTCGAGCTGTGTCAACACAGTGATGCTTGGCAACATCGAAAATTTCTCCACGAACAGGAAACTTCTTTTTGTCTGCTCTATCTGCGTATGCCTGGCCTCTTTATTTTATTTTTTTGACCATGTACATTTCACATGCAGGCCTAAACTAAGCAGTAAGTGAACCTTTGTATGTTGTTCCCAAGTCTGCAGTGGTGTTAAAATCGAGGCGATTAATTTTTTTACACAAGAGGATTCTTCCGTACCAAATAATTTCTGGTTTATATATATTTCACGTATTTTTTTATTCCCCTTGTGCTCTCCGGGTTAGCCTTTTCTCTATGTTTTACCCACGGAATGGCACAGAACAGAAAATGTCTCCGGGACTGTGCATCTGATGTCCGCTGCAGCTTTGACACATGTTTTCCTCAAAGTAGTCTCCCCTTGTTACCTCTGAAGATTTTTGTACACAAGGAGTGTTCTCATGTACAATTATCACAAAGACAATTGATGGCATATATTACTCACAGTACCCTTAATTAGTATAAAAAATAATGTTACCTACTGATCCCAAACTCATCACAACCTTGATAAAAATACAAGATGCACACACAAAATAGTCAATGCCTGTAGAAGTAATGATTGTTTTAAGAGAGAGCAAATGAGGCAACAAGACACATAACAACAGCCCTGTGTGATCTCTGCCACCCACCACTGGACTCTTAACACTGTGATCACTCTTTGCAAGGGGTGTACAAATTCACGACTTTTTATATGGAGGGCGGTTTGCATGCAGAACGGTCATTTATCAACCAAGCCAAAAATGCAAGTTCTTCAAGGCCAATGGCAGCCACTCTGAAAATTAAAAATGTTTATGTGTCTCTACCCCTTCCCTACTAAAAAATGAATGAGGGGACGTAGGCTTTCAGGCCTCAAGGGAAAGGGATTTGTTTTATTTGTGTGCAAAGCTCTCCTCTTTGGAATGTTGTGAACCCTGGGAATCAAATGCTACCATTCCTTATATTCACAAACTTGCAAACCCTCCATTGCGGAATGCGATTTTAAAATTCAGAATAGGGTTCCACACCCATTAGGGACAACTTTCTTTAGGAATTAGGATGAATTATGTGGATGTCGTTTGCGGACGTGTTGCAGAAGAATACATGTCTCACTAGATTGCCTTTATTTTTTGACTGTGCACGGGCACTTTTTAAAACCGATCTTTTCAAAGAACAAAAATGGCAGCATACACTTTTTTAACTACATATGAAATCCCTTGATGTAACTTGGGCGGTGGAGAGATTCTTAAAGACTTTAAACAATTTTGTACCTCGAACATGTATATTTATAGTTGATGAGTTCTAAGGTTTTAAACTATTCCGTACTATCCACTTCCCGCCTGGTGTGATGTTATTTGGGGTTTGGATTGCCTATGGCTTGATTTTTTTAATTGTAGCAGAATGTGTATTTATTATTTTATAATCCTGTTAGTATAAATTGTTTTATTTTGTTTACAAGCTGGTTGGCTCAAATAAACATCAAATTCCGTCTGACTGACAAGTGTGGCCAGGGTATAAAAGTTTATCAGCAGTGCAGAGGCTGTGTCCTGTTTATGTATTGCTTATAGTCTCCTTGAATTTCAGAGGTGTGCAACTGGGTTACAATTAAATGTATCAATGTTAAGATTCATTTTTAGAATTCACAACGAAAATATACACTCATAATTCATTTATTCATATGGAAATTAATGCTAGAATGGTGAATGTTATCATAAAATTGTGCACCAGAATGGTGTATGGTGTAAATGTATGTGTTACTAAACCTGCTCTCATTAGCGGGCATGAGCATTCCAGGGCGAAACACTCATAGATAGTTAGTGAACACCCACAAGCCTAAAAGTTTGTGGGTATTCATAAACTTTTTCTCACCCTCTTTTGGATGTAGACAAAGGGCCTTATTTAGGTGCTGGCGGATGGTTTACTCTGTGATAACGGTGAGGGATATCCCTTCTGCGGAAATACAAATCCCATTATTTCCTATGGGATTTATATTTCACTGGATGAATATATGTCACTGCTGTGATGGAGTAACCCATCTGCCAACATCTGAACCAGGCCCAAAGCCTCTGTCCAGCCTGGGAATGAGAAGGAAACACACCCACATTTAGTGGAAGTGTAGGAGAGCGATGGTTTCAATAGGGAAAAAATATTTTTCGCATGAAAAAAAATAAAACAATTAGCAAGTACAAGCACACTTACCTGTATATATTTGTAAATGCTTATGATTTTGAGTACTCCTGGAAAGCGGCAATATCACTGCTTTTCAGGATCACTCCTGGAATTTTTTGAAAACTCCCCAAAAATCCCAACTTTCCTCTAATTGAAGGAGTACATTTACAATGTTTTTGTACATTGGGCCTGTAGGGTTTGATTCTCAAAATGTTTTGCGTCTATAATTTACTAGTTGGGAAAAAAATAAGGAGGACCCCACACAGAGTTATGAAGGACCGTGGGGAAAACAGAATTTAAAATTAACAAAAGTCCCAAGTCGGTGGACAGAAAGGATTATGTCCTATTTTAGTGTTGGTCATATGGGCATGGTAATTGTAGGAGATAATATTGAATGTGAAAATTTTTGTCATTTTCCATTAAACGCCGTGCGGAGGAAACAAGGACAGGCTGCCAGAAAGAAAGGAGCAGGGAGGCCGTAACCAGTAACATTGAGATCAACAACCTGAGGAGGCTAATCCCGAACATAGTGATCGTGTATCTGACACATGCTGACCTAATTGAAAGAGGTTTTGGATCTCAGCAACCGTTCACCCGGCTCCTATGAGAGAATATTGCCGAAAACCTACATAAAACGGTGGCTCCTTCTGGCAGCTTAACACGGCAGGATCATAGCCTATATAAAGGTACAGAAAGTGGCAATCAAGTCCCCTATGATATGCATAAATAAAGTATTCACAAACTAGAGGAAATTGAATTTACCCCTCTGATACGAGAGACAGCGCAACTTTGCACATAATTACCAGCAATTTGCGATCTACCAACCGTCCGTATTTAAAAAGGACTCTTCGTTGAACCAACGAGTTCCTTCCACATGGGCAATAATTCCATTTGGAATAACAAGAATCAGTCCTGATGAAGGTGTACTTAAGAAAGCCGAAACGCCGCGTCTTTGATTCTGTGCTTATATATATATATTTTATCAGAAACTATTGTGATGATCATGTCTATTGCTCAATGTTTTTAGAAGTTGTTTTTAACAGAAATTGTAAATTGATAAAGTGTAATAAAATTTATATATCGTTACCAAACACATGTGGTGATAAGTCTTAATTACATTTGTAATACTTGTTGAAAAGTCGTAATTAGATTTGTAATACTTGTTGAGGGTATCTGAAGTAACTGCGTAGAATCTGTCATTACCCGTGTCTATTCCAGAGACTATAGTGCGTAATTTCTGTATATGGATAACTAATCACACAAGTTTGTACCTTTGCCTTTCCCGTGGAATTTAGCCCGTCCCATTTGACAAAAATTTTCAAATTCAATATTATCTCCTACAATTACCATGCCCATATGACCAACACTAAAATAGGACACAATCCTTTCTGTCCACCGACTTGGGACTTTTGTTAATTTTAAATATAATTTACTAGTGCAGCTGCATTAAATATTTGGGGCCACATGTACGACCGTTTTTAGCAATCGCAAATGGAGAATCGGGAAGTCTGCGACCATTTAAAAACGTCTGTCAGCATGTACCAACCCTATTTTGCAAGTTGTTAACCTGTTAATGACTCACAAAGTAGGGTTTGAGAGTCACTATTAGGAAGAGGCGTTTCACAGACAACCCTTCCTATTAGTGAGTTGAATTGGCATGTATGAATGTTTTGCCACTAGACTGTGGTCACAAAACATTGATATTTTACCGAGTCCGTGAAGGAGGTGGTAACACAAACTGGAAGGGGTCCCTAAGGGAGCCCTTCCTCCTTCTGAATGTGGGCAACAACATTTTTAAGAGCAGGCAGTGGTCCCACAGACCACTGCCTACTCTTAAGAAATGTAAAGGAAACATAATTTTTCTTTTTTAAATACATCCTGTTTTCCTTAAAGGGAAACAGGCTGCATTTCAGAAAAAAATAGCTTTATTTAAAAAGCAATCACAGACATGGCGGTCTGCGGACCCTAGCAGGCCACCATCCCTGTGATTACAGGCCATTCCCATAGGTCACAAATTGCGACCTACCTAATGAATATTAATGAGGTAGGCAATTTGTGATCCCATAGGGAATCGCTGAATGTGTCTGAGACACATAAGTTCATTTCATTTTGTGACTTGCTAATTGAGAATAGCTAAAATTCACAATTTGCTAGCCGCGAAATGAAATGGTCAAACATCTGGCCCTCAATATTTAATTCACAGAATCAGGATTTGAAGAGTTTTCTGCCTCTATATTATAATTGAGGCTGTGGAAACCTGCCAGCTAGAATAAATGTTATCCTGTCACAAGTATGAGTTTAAGGGAAGATTGTAGCCCAATGGAGACTGGTAATAGGTAGCCTGTTAGAATGGAGCAAAGACCATTATTATGATTGACCCAGTACATGGGTCAGAATTTTCCAGGTGTAGAGAAAATCCAGTCCACTGTGGGTTGGACTCTGAGGATCCACTGTAAAATGAGTCATTACCAAGGGAATTAGCAATTCCATTATGATTTCCCTGGTAATTCCTCATTTCCCTCAGACTTTCACACAGCTATTTTGGCTGTTTTCAACAGCTGAAATTTCATGGTGAAAGTAAAGAGATCTGCAGTGTTCCCATTACAGTAGAGGCAGATGGTGAGGAAGACTATTGAGCCGGGAAGGGAGGGGTTGAAGATGAAAAAAATTGAAAAAAGTCCAAACGAAATGTAGCTGCAGGCGGCTGCGTTGCGCTGTTCTTCTCCTCTCCTTGGCAGGCACAGGCTCCCAGACTCCACTGCTGCCAATCCTGATGCTGCTCTTATGCTGCTTGTGGCAGCATGAAAGCAGCATCAGGGTTGGTTTGCGCTCCATGAATTTACTCTCCCAGTTAGACTGGGAGCCTGTGCCTGCCATCTCCAACCCTGCAACGCAGCTCAGCTAGGAGAAAGCTTCAGTGTGCATGACAGTTTCGCCGGCCTGAGATGGCCGGCAAACCCGTCATGCGCATTGACAACAGTGCCCACCACTCCTCCTGCAGTCTGCCATCCCCTGTGGCCCTGCCCCCAAAGACTCGGCAGGAAAGAAAAAATAAAACAATAACACGTATTTATTATTGTGTTACTTTTTCCCTTCCTGCTGCTTTAAGGCGGGGGGGGGGGGGTGTGGGGGGGGGAGGGGTGCGGGTGGCCCACGCTCCTCCACTATAGCGGAGGAGCCGCCGCTGTATTCAAAGAGATCAGAAAACGGATGGGCCAGTAAGCGTGAGACTTATTGCAATAAAAGATCATCTCTTAACGAAGGCTCAAGTCTCATCTTTGTAGATATACAACATACATTCACAGTCATTTAAAAAAATTAAACAAATCTTTAGGGCAAGAGATACAGGAGAATGTGTGCTTTAACAGCCTCGTTTTTAGAGAGTTTAAAGAAGTGCTTTCTTCACATGCACAAATATTTTTCGTGTGGAGAAAAAAAAGAATAAATAATTAAATTCTCGTTTCTACCTTATCCATAACCCCAAACTGTCAGACTTTCACCAGTTTACAATTTGGCGTAAACAAGAAAATCTGCGTGTTTTATGGTTTCTTCGGAAAATCATGTTTTTCTTAATTCCCAAAATTGAGTATTTTTAGTTGAAATGTAGGCGTAAACCCGTCATTTGTAAAGTTTCTCTTGTTTTGTAAATCGGAACACCGAACATATCTATTTATTTGAGCAAAAGTTCAAGAGTTCTATCTTTTTTTTATCAAAAGTAGTTCAGAGATAATCCTTTCACTTCACATCTCAGGTTTCCACTTCTGCCACGGGACCTGAACTTTTGGGCCTGTCTTGCTCCTAATGCATGTGTTTAAGATATCAACTTATCTTAAAACATCTTAGTTTGTCGAGTTATCAGGGAAGGTTAAAAATTAAATCCACCAAGTCTTTTTCGGAAATTCTGGTTAGGGTCGAAGACTGGCAAGAACAGAAACACAGAAGTGGCATGTGGAGACACACTGGAAACACGTTTTAATTATCACTTCTTGGATAGCTCGGGTTGTTTTCCTTTTAAATGCAAAGTGGGAAAAAGCTCAGGGACAATGAGGGGATTTTAATTTGTGATGCATCTCTATGTTTGTGTGACACCGCAGACACACAGACAGATGGGGTGGAGGGAAATACCAAGAGAAACTTGAAAGCATGAGACACAATCAAAATACAATTCGAGCAATGTAGAGCTGGCTGGCCCAAAGTACACAAACCATCAGACTGGACGAGGGCCCTCTGTTTGGGGAGAGCTTAGGAACAAAGTTTGCCCTCTGAAACCCACCTCATAGCCGGATCCCGCCATGGTAACCGCTGTATTCACTGGGCCATGGTAGCAGGCGAGGTATGTGTGCAATTGTTCGGCTTTCTCTTGTTTCCTTACATTTGCAGACTATTTTCAAACATGGTATACATGTTTCTTTTATTTTTGACATATTTATGCCCAGTTTTTAGGATTCTTTGTTTAGTGGAGTACAAGTCCACAATTGCGTACATTGAATGGAGGCTCCAGTGTATGGCTAAGGCTCTTACACAAGCACGCAATTCTAGACTAATGCATGTAATGACCATGGGAACCACATAGCTTTATACACCATAACGCAGAATTATCCTAGATGTTGTAGATATCTATAGAATTACATAAATGTAGACCACCGCACACCCACGCACCTAAGTATGCATATGGAAACACTCATGCAGATTATCTCTCCCCCCTCTCTCTCTCTCTCTCTCTCACACACACACACACACACGCACACACACACACCAAGTACCAAGGCACTTGCACATACACACAGCATAGATGTACATGCATATACACAGTGAGACAAAGCACACCTGCAGATCGTCACATACATAGTCACACACACAGCACATATGCACATGCACACACAAAACACAAGCACAGATTAAAGGCACAAATCAACATGGACACACATGCACATACACACATACAGACACAAATCACAGCTGCACCCACAAACATAGACGTGGCACACAGATGAACATCCATACATTTCTGAGTAATGTTTTGTATAGGAATTTAGAAAGTCCATTATCCCCAGAGTGTTGCCTCTTGATGTGTAAGGTACTGGCTGAGATGGAGGACGATGGGCTCATTATACTCGTGGCTTAGTCCCAAGTGGAGCGTATGGGAACACATAAACCTACATCATGGGAACTTAAACAGGAACATACAGCAATGGCAAATGCAAAGTCACAATCATTTCTATACATTCACAGAAAGTGTCAGTAACATGCTGCATTATTGACTAAGAAGTCCATCAAATTCAGTTTTCTTCCCATTTTAGGAACACAGACAGTTGCTCAATAATACCTTTTAAGTCGATAAAATCACCATCTTTCAAACCTTTGCTAACCTTGTCTCAGAAAAGGAAGCCAAACAACATATCTGCTTGCCTTAAATTCCACAAGCTGAAATGTTTCGTCACAGTTACTAAACAATTTAACAACATCTTAGTACCTATCCCTGACACAAGTCTTTCAACTCCCCTTATTCAATATAGCCAAAAAGCACGGATTGAGACTCCAAGTACCAGTCTGAAGGAACCCTATAATCCACACTATCAGTGTTTACCATCCTGCTGACAATGATTGGCCCACTTTCTTCTAGCCTTACAACCTTGCGGCTCGTTATTTCTATTGCTCTGTGTCTTACAAATCATATGTAAAATAAAAGTTTAATTTGTGCTGTAAAATCTAAAATATCTCAGGAGTTTAACGGTTGTGACTGGATGACTATAACTTCCATCCGAAGCACTGCACATTAACTTAAACATGGTATAACACACCACACCACAAAGGACCTCAGTGGTGACTGCACTTGCAATGTGATAAATAGCATGATATGTAAAATCCCTCTTGCCCTAATACATATGACGTGGCATGGCGGTATATGGTTACAGCGTCTCTCTTCATTTACGAACTGCAGTCTCTGCTAGTAGACATAGAAAAGAAACGCATGCTACTGTAATTTCACCAGAAATACAAAGGCTTCCACACCATTAACATGCAATAGAATACCTATGAGCTAAAATTTTGAAGCCTAGTTGACAGCTGTGCTAAAGCTCTTCCTGGGAGCTCACCATAGCTCTTCTGTTCTAGTTTTATTTTCAGTTCTGCTTGCTGTTCTTACTATGAATCGCACCTGATTACAGCTATGCCCTTAGGGACCACAGACTGCAATCCTTCACTCTTTCTGGTGTGACCTTCTAGTTTGTGTCACGTGATGCTTACTTTAGGAAAGTGTCCCTTTTTTACATGGTCACTCCCACTTTTGGCTGGTATTTGATGCAATTGTTACAGAAGTGCCCTGGGTTCCTTCTATCCAGGTCCCCAGTGCCAGATCACTTTCCCTAAAACTGAATATTTGTTCCCCCACTTGGCCATACCTTTAACATCCCCTGTAAGTCCCTAGTAAGTGGTACCACAGGTACCTAGGTCTGGAAGGCTAAAGAGGGTCCTTAAGGGCTGCAGCACGTATTGTGCTGCCTTAGGGACCCCTCAGCACACTCATGCAAACTGCCATTGCAGACTGTGTGACATGGTGCAGAGAAAAGTAAAGGCACAACATGGCACACCTCCTGTGTGCCATGCCTGCAGACACTGCATGTGATATAAATAAATCACCCCTACAGCAGGCCTTACAGCCCTAAGGCAGGGTGCCCAATACTACATCTGAGGACATGTAAGCATGAGCAGATATGCCCCTGTCATATCCATGTCTGTTATTGGACATTGTTTGTTTGTGAGGTTAGTGAACCACTAATTTCATCCCTTTTGGGCACACAATTCCGTTGTCTTTTTGGTAGAAAAAGACTTCCACACTGGTTTTTCAATTAGTTCATAATACTTGTTTAATTCATTTAAAGTATTGTAATCCTTCTTATTTTCAAATCATAATCATATGCATTTTTAACATCTTGTACTTTAGGCAATGTCGAGTGGAAACATCCAATGCATTTCGGGCACTGATGATTGCCCTTCGTCAGGGAACAGACACTGTAAAGCTAGTATGAATAAACCAATTAGGGTACTGTTTAAATATGTACATTATATACAAGTGACACAAAATTACATGGAATGATGCATGCACTTTACAACGTTGTGTGAATGGAAATGTGAAAACATCTAGTTGGCCCCTAACCCCGTGAAGTTTCTATAAATGTTAATGCTAACGTGTCGAAATAATACTGGCCTATACTTTAAACCCACAGACAGAAACAACATGTTGCACCACTCGAGTTTCCATGAGCCCAACCTCATAAGGAATTTACCATTCTCACAGATGGCCAGAGTAAAAAGAATTACCTCAGACGCGAACACGTTGAACCAAAGAATAGATGAGACAGCAAAAAAATTCATCAACAGAGGGTACCCTCAATCCTTGATAGAGGAATCCAAAGGAAGGATTGATAAGCTAACAAGAAACAAACTCTTAACACCAAGCGTTACGCCAGAACAAACACGTACAGTGGTGGTCTCGAAATTTTCAACATCTAGCAAAAAATACAAAAACATCATCTTGAAACATTGGTCACTGTTAAACATCGAACCTGACTTCAAACAAATTTTCAATCTTCCACCCATATTCGCATTTACAAGAGCAAACAATCTGGGAGAAATTCTCCAAAACAAACCTTCTAAAACCTTCGAATACTCTGGAACCAAACCATGTCTAAACTGTGACAACTGCAACAGCATAATCAGGGGAAACAAAATCAATCACCCAATGAAGGGACATACAATCAAACTAAGAGTTAACACCACATGCGACACAAGTAACTTGATATATGCAATAAAATGTCCATGCGGAAAAATGTATGTGGGCAAAACGGAACGGCGCATGAAAGTTCGACTAACAGAACATAAATCCAATTTTCGGTTGAAAAACACAAAATCAGCTTTATCAGCCCATTTTGTGGAAGAACAACACAACGTTTCCCAAATCAAATTCATCATTCTAGAAACGGTAGAGAAAATTGAGGGTACCGGACCTTTCGGCTCTACCCCGGGATGCCTGAAAAATGGAACCTTTTGGGGGAGTTACCTAGTGGTAGGTAACTCTGCCAGGGATGGACCGCGCTGCGGTGCCCTGGAAGTTATTAATAAATGTATACCCTTGATGGATGGTGAGGGCGATGGATAGGTAAGGGGCCTACTGGCACTTGCCATTAACCTTTGAAATGTTCCTCGGTAGAGGAAGGTCGAGATACTGATGTGTTGTCTACACAATCGATGAACTGTTTATCTGCCCTATATCCTGCTTCTCAAACAATTATGTGTGATCTGGTGGATCTTATTAATGGTGTTCTCATAACGATGTATGAGTTACTTTGACAAAGGTTATCACTTATCATTGCACAATGAGTTGTGTCTTTGTGATTAAAAAGGCTACGCCCATGGTTAAACCACAGTAATAACTTTGTCCATTTCCTTGAGAGTGATGCAGTGGGGCGCAGCGAGTTGCACGTGTGAGCGCACTATACCTTGTAACTACTGTGACTGCTCGCACAGATACATTATAACAATTAGAGGGTTGTTCATCACAATATAGGTTGACACGCACTTCATTCATAAATATATCTTAGCACCTTAAGATTCTCGAGTAAACATACAGCTCAACGGTTTAGTGCTACAACCATCAACACACGAACCATGAGTTTGTGTCTGCTACAGGGCACCCCCAGCCCCCTTCGCATTTTCAAACTCTTATTTTTCGAGTAATACTTTTATTAACCCCCCCCCATCTTCATTTTTAATTCTCTCCTAATACTCCACGACATATGAACACTATGCAACCAGACCTGAGTACACCTTGAACTAATAACGCGACCCCAAAGCTTTTTTTGCCACCATATCGCCAGTCTGTTGTTTAGTTTTATGGTCACATGACCGGAGCATCCCCGGTTTAAATTTCTTAAACGCGGCCAGACTCCCTCTGCGCTGACGTTTGCAAGAAAGCCAACAGACCGAAGACGCCACCAATAGACCTCAGGGTAGTCTTAATATCCAACAGTTCCCAAAACCAATGCGCTGACAGGTGATCACTCACCCACCAGCGAATCCCACACGCAATACTGCCGATTGTCTTCTCATTGACCCATATATTCTTTCACAGATTCGTTTTTTCATCTTCGAGAAAAGGCATGTAAGTGACACGCCGGTTTCCCCCACTATTATTTCCACACGTTAACATTAACATTTATAGAAACTTCACGGGGTTAGGGGCCAACTAGATGTTTTCACATTTCCATTCACACAACGTTGTAAAGTGCATGCATCATTCCATGAAATTTTGTGTCACTTGTATATAATGTACATATTTAAACAGTACCCTAATTGGTTTATTCATACACTCTTTACAGTGTCTGTTCCCTGACGAAGGGCAATCATCAGTGCCCGAAATGCATTGGATGTTTCCACACGACACTGCCTAAAGTACAAGATGTTAAAAATGCATATGATAATGATTTGAAAACAAGAAGGATTACAATACTTTAAATGAATTAAACAAGTATTATGAACTAATTGAAAAACCAGTGTGGAAGTCTTTTTCTACCAAAAAGACAACGGAATTGTGTGCCCAAAAGGGATGAAATTAGTGGTTCACTAACCTCACAAACAAACAATGATTTTCTGACGCCGTCGGACCCTCGACGTCACCTTTTGGAGCACCAAAAAACTCAGCCAAAAGTATCTTCATGACTTACAAAAACAACCGCTGTGCATCTGCCCTAAACAATCACCAGTGTTATTGGACATTGCCAGAGAACAAGGAAGCCATCTTGAGAATATGTACTGAGCACTGATGATTATGAGTTTCCTAGCTTCATGATAGCTTCACTAAAGCTAAAGATGTTTGATATCAAACTTTTTGTATTAATAAGCTCTCACTGATGTGTGCCATGCCTGCAGACACTGCATGTGATATAAATAAATCACCCCTACAGCAGGCCTTACAGCCCTAAGGCAGGGTGCCCAATACTACATCTGAGGACATGTAAGCATGAGCAGATATGCCCCTGTCATATCCATGTCTGTTATTGGACATTGTTTGTTTGTGAGGTTAGTGATACACTAATTTCATCCCTTTTGGGCACACAATTCCGTTGTCTTTTTGGTAGAAAAAGACTTCCACACTGGTTTTTCAATTAGTTCATAATACTTGTTTAATTCATTTAAAGTATTGTAATCCTTCTTATTTTCAAATCATAATCATATGCATTTTTAACATCTTGTACTTTAGGCAATGTCGTGTGGAAACATCCAATGCATTTCGGGCACTGATGATTGCCCTTCGTCAGGGAACAGACACTGTAAAGCTAGTATGAATAAACCCATTAGGGTACTGTTTAAATATGTACATTATATACAAGTGACACAAAATTACATGGAATGATGCATGCACTTTACAACGTTGTGTGAATGGAAATGTGAAAACATCTAGTTGGCCCCTAACCCCGTGAAGTTTCTATAAATGTTAATGCTAACGTGTCGAAATAATACTGGCCTATACTTTAAACCCACAGACAGAAACAACATGTTGCACCACTCGAGTTTCCATGAGCCCAACCTCATAAGGAATTTACCATTCTCACAGATGGCCAGAGTAAAAAGAATTACCTCAGACGCGAACACGTTGAACCAAAGAATAGATGAGACAGCAAAAAAATTCATCAACAGAGGGTACCCTCAATCCTTGATAGAGGAATCCAAAGGAAGGATTGATAAGCTAACAAGAAACAAACTCTTAACACCAAGCGTTAAGCCAGAACAAACACGTACAGTGGTGGTCTCGAAATTTTCAACATCTAGCAAAAAATACAAAAACATCATCTTGAAACATTGGTCACTGTTAAACATCGAACCTGACTTCAAACAAATTTTCAATCTTCCACCCATATTCGCATTTACAAGAGCAAACAATCTGGGAGAAATTCTCCAAAACAAACCTTCTAAAACCTTCGAATACTCTGGAACCAAACCATGTCTAAACTGTGACAACTGCAACAGCATAATCAGGGGAAACAAAATCAATCACCCAATGAAGGGACATACAATCAAACTAAGAGTTAACACCACATGCGACACAAGTAACTTGATATATGCAATAAAATGTCCATGCGGAAAAATGTATGTGGGCAAAACGGAACGGCGCATGAAAGTTCGACTAACAGAACATAAATCCAATTTTCGGTTGAAAAACACAAAATCAGCTTTATCAGCCCATTTTGTGGAAGAACAACACAACGTTTCCCAAATCAAATTCATCATTCTAGAAACGGTAGAGAAAATTGAGGGTACCGGACCTTTCGGCTCTACCCCGGGATCCCTGAAAAATGGAACCTTTTGGGGGAGTTACCTAGTGGTAGGTAACTCTGCCAGGGATGGACCGCGCTGCGGTGCCCTGGAAGTTATTAATAAATGTATACCCTTGATGGATGGTGAGGGCGATGGATAGGTAAGGGGCCTACTGGCACTTGCCATTAACCTTTGAAATGTTCCTCGGTAGAGGAAGGTCGAGATACTGATGTGTTGTCTACACAATCGATGAACTGTTTATCTGCCCTATATCCTGCTTCTCAAACAATTATGTGTGATCTGGTGGATCTTATTAATGGTGTTCTCATAACGATGTATGAGTTACTTTGACAAAGGTTGTCACTTATCATTGCACAATGAGTTGTGTCTTTGTGATTAAAAAGGCTACGCCCTTGGTTAAACCACAGTAATAACTTTGTCCATTTCCTTGAGAGTGATGCAGTGGGGCGCAGCGAGTTGCACGTGTGAGCGCACTATACCTTGTAACTACTGTGACTGCTCGCACAGATACATTATAACAATTAGAGGGTTGTTCATCACAATATAGGTTGACACGCACTTCATTCATAAATATATCTTAGCACCTTAAGATTCTCGAGTAAACATACAGCTCAACGGTTTAGTGCTACAACCATCAACACACGAACCATGAGTTTGTGTCTGCTACAGGGCACCCCCAGCCCCCTTCGCATTTTCAAACTCTTATTTTTCGAGTAATACTTTTATTAACCCCCCCCCATCTTCATTTTTAATTCTCTCCTAATACTCCACGACATATGAACACTATGCAACCAGACCTGAGTACACCTTGAACTAATAACGCGACCCCAAAGCTTTTTTTGCCACCATATCGCCAGTCTGTTGTTTAGTTTTATGGTCACATGACCGGAGCATCCCCGGTTTAAATTTCTTAAACGCGGCCAGACTCCCTCTGCGCTGACGTTTGCAAGAAAGCCAACAGACCGAAGACGCCACCAATAGACCTCAGGGTAGTCTTAATATCCAACAGTTCCCAAAACCAATGCGCTGACAGGTGATCACTCACCCACCAGCGAATCCCACACGCAATACTGCCGATTGTCTTCTCATTGACCCATATATTCTTTCACAGATTCGTTTTTTCATCTTCGAGAAAAGGCATGTAAGTGACACGCCGGTTTCCCCCACTATTATTTCCACACGTTAACATTAACATTTATAGAAACTTCACGGGGTTAGGGGCCAACTAGATGTTTTCACATTTCCATTCACACAACGTTGTAAAGTGCATGCATCATTCCATGAAATTTTGTGTCACTTGTATATAATGTACATATTTAAACAGTACCCTAATTGGTTTATTCATACACTCTTTACAGTGTCTGTTCCCTGACGAAGGGCAATCATCAGTGCCCGAAATGCATTGGATGTTTCCACACGACACTGCCTAAAGTACAAGATGTTAAAAATGCATATGATAATGATTTGAAAACAAGAAGGATTACAATACTTTAAATGAATTAAACAAGTATTATGAACTAATTGAAAAACCAGTGTGGAAGTCTTTTTCTACCAAAAAGACAACGGAATTGTGTGCCCAAAAGGGATGAAATTAGTGGTTCACTAACCTCACAAACAAACAATGATTTTCTGACGCCGTCGGACCCTCGACGTCACCTTTTGGAGCACCAAAAAACTCAGCCAAACGTATCTTCATGACTTACAAAAACAACCGCTGTGCATCTGCCCTAAACAATCACCAGTGTTATTGGACATTGCCAGAGAACAAGGAAGCCATCTTGAGAATATGTACTGAGCACTGATGATTATGAGTTTCCTAGCTTCATGATAGCTTCACTAAAGCTAAAGATGTTTGATATCAAACTTTTTGTATTAATAAGCTCTCACTGATGGGAAACAGCGGTTACAACGCTGTCATTACTTCGCAAGACTATACAACGTGGTCGTTAAAACCACCACGTTGTTAATATGTGATGCATTTACATCCCAAGTCATTGCAACAATTTGCTGTAGGGGGCACTGAGGTATTGGAAATGAATTCCAACACCTTCCTTACCGTTGTGGAAACTGGAGTAGGAATAGTAGAGAATACTATTCTTAAGTCCAGCGCACCCCCTACAGCAAGTCGTTCTAATGACTTGTGTTGTAAATGCATCATGTACTAACAATGCTGTCGTTGTAACAACCGCTTTGTAAAAGCACAGGATGTAATACATCACGTTGTAATGTACTGCATTCTCACTGATTCCAGTGATGGATGTAATAATACATCCACCCAGATGGCACCTTAGAGGGACCCCTGAAAAACTACCAACCTCTAGTGTACTGGCTGATTGGTAAGACAAGCCTGCCACCACAGACAGGTTTATGACCCCTGGCAGGTGAGAGCCAAGGCTCTTTGAGGGCAAAAGCAACACATGCTCCGCCTGAAGATGTTGTGACCTCCTCTAAGCAGGATGGCTAAGTAATCATCATATCAAGGCAGGAGGTTTCAAAGACCTATGCTACCCCAACTTCCCCAGAATGAAGAGATGCCACCCCTGAGGTCCATTTGGCACCAGGCCATGCAGAAAAATTAGCTAGACAGAAGTGTGTTCCCATCAGGCTAGCTCCACCCTAAGGTGGGCTACCTGATGTGAACATAAAAACTAGAATTCCACCATCTTGTATTTGATGGAATTAGGCCGTTGGGTAAAGGTTATGCCCAATTCCCACAAGAAGTGGTGATATGTAAATGTAAATGTACAGGAATTTATATAGCGCAAATCACCAAGCGGTTTCTAAGCGCTTGCTTAGGGAACCCATCCTGGTATTCCCCTGTGAGATAACCCCGGCAGGGTATCCGCAAGGTGAAAGCCAGGCATCCCGCCGCGAGGGGCCGTTGTGGAGATTAAGCAAGTTATTGCCCAGAGTAGCAGAGTGTGAACCCGTGAATCGAGTAGGAACCGGAGCGAGAATTGTCGAGTCCATGGACATTTTAGGACTCAAGAGCCCACCGAGCCGGGAATTGAACGCTGGTCCCAGGCTGACCTCTGCTTCCAGGTCTGCCTCCTCTATCCAGTGAGCCACACTTCTCCACAGGGGTGTGGTCACTCTAAAGGTAAGTGCTCCATTCGTTACTACCTGTCACTCCCATTAATGCCCCTAAATTGAGTATTTGGGCCACCCCTGATGACAGGAACTTAGATTACATTGCATCCAAAAGAAGAGGACAAAGAAGTGCCATGGAAAAGCAAGAACCGAAGACTACTGTGTACCTTTGGTGCCAAACCCTGCCTGTCTGCATCAATCTCGACAATCGTGACTCAGTGACTCGTCGTGCAGCTGAGCATCTGGCAAGAACACAATAGACTTCCAGACCTTCGTAAATTGCCAGCAATCTCCCTTGGAGTAGAGGAGCTACTACCCTGCAGTCCATGGGCACCAAGGAAACAGTGCCCGTTTTACTGTGTTGCTGCTTCTAGACCAGCCCTCTGCAGCATCCCCCCCAGAAAGAACTACCTGTGCTCCAGATCTGTACTTCCACTGAGTGGAGGAAAAAGGACTGACCGGAGCAGCACAGCACCAATACCCGGGGTACAAGACCCCTTTCAGCAACTAAGGCCTGTTTAAGTCCAGTCCAAACTCTAACACCACCAAGACCGAGCAGCCATTGAGGCATGTCAATACCACAGAGACCCACGTCCAGAGTTGCCAAGCTGGTCCTCAACCAGTGAGACGGACAACCCAAGGGCCTTTGACGTATGGAGCCCAGCCAACACATCTACTCTACACACAAGCATCCGCAGCCCGGGTACCCACGAACCGGCTGTGCCCCATTGCTCCCAGGACACTTGTGACTTGAGTCCCCCATTGGGAGCTCCTAGACTTGTCCGCATGCCCCTCTCTGCAGCCTGTTTTTCAATTGCCCCCTTTCTGTCTACTAATGTAGTTTGCAGAAATACCAACACAACCAACATTTCTGCACCTGGATACCCTAGGATAGGCAACTAGTAACTGATGATGGTGCTTTGGACTTTGGCCCCCTACATATGTAAGTCCAGAAAAAGACCCCAAGAAACCGACCACAAATAACTGTATGCAACATCTGGCTTTTTTCCATAGGAACAAAAACGACAAGGACAACCCTACCCACAAGGAACCAGGGTGCGTACTTTATACCAAAAAAAAATGGTTCCAGTGGAGCATTAAATGTAGTCAAAATGAATGATACAACCAAGCATAATAGGAATGAGACATAAAGGAGGGAGGTAGGGGATGTCTGGTAATGAAAGCAAAACTCTACACATAGATTTCTGTATGCAAAAATTAGTCAAATTGTATAAGCATAATTACACTGTGCACATGTGTCCCAAGTGAATATGTGTGAACCAAAACATAAACAATCAAAAAGACATCAATAGGAATATTTATAAGGCATCACTACTAGGTGCGTTGGGCGAGATCTGGATTTATGATATATCTCCCACGTGACGATACTCCACCAGATGGGTGGGCTGATGGGAATTTCTTTCAGCCCAGTGCTATCACATCTGTGTGTGTTTTTGATGGACTCACAGTTCTAGATCTGACACGGCACACAAACAGTTTTGTGGACCAGGCTACTCCTTTCTGTTTTGCTAGCTTCCTACATTTACCTGCTTCTTAAATGATGTTAACTAAAACCCATTAAGTACCATTTTATCCCTATTTTTGAATTAAAACTCCAGCATGGAGATAGAAAAAAAGTACACAATTACAAAAGCAACCTAAATAGATTGCATGAAGCAGATAAAAATGATTTAATTTACTATTTTAACAAATTCATCTTTTTGCTTAATCAGTGTTACTTGTTTGTTTCATAGCAATCCTTAGCACCCCTGTCTTTTCCCATATTTACAAGATGCTGGTTTTTATGTTACTCTCAATATCACATGCAAAAGTTGCAATGTCTCTCTAGCACCCCTTTCTTTTAAAAAAAAAATTATCACATAGATTCATCATCGGCATGTTTTGCGAGTCTGTAATAGCGATTATTAAGGAATCGCTATTACAGAGTCGCAAAAGGGGATTCATGTAGTAATCGCAATATTCATTGCGATTTATACAGCCTCCTTATTTGCGATTAACTAATTGCTAATCGCAAATAAGGAATAACTCCCCATTCATTCCTATGGGCCTTTAGGCCCATAGGAATGAATGGGAAGACATATCAATGTGAGAATCGCTATTAGCGATTCGCATGTTGAGTTTGCGATTTCAAGGGTGCAGGGGTGTCCAAAGGACACCCTGTTGCACCCCTGAAATGATATTGGATGCTGGTGTTACGCACACACATGTCCCAAGGACATGTGTGTGTGTAAAATACAACTTAGAAAAATGCAATTAAGTGCATTTTTCTAAGTTTCCGCTATTTACCACGGGTTTGACTTCGCAGTAAATAGCGGCCCACAATTGTGATTTCGCAATTTTTAAATGTTTCATGAATTGCATTTAAGGAATCTCAAATAGAGATTCCTTAAATGCAATTCCTCGCAAATCTGCGAATTCTATAATAGCGAATTTTTGCATTTGGGGTGATGAATCCCAAATGCAAAAATAGCGCTCGCAAAGGGCCAGATTCTCAGAATCTGGCCCTTTGCGAGCCGATTTTGGCTTCATGAATCTACCTGTATTTTTATTATTAACCAAAAACAATATCACAGCTTGCAAATGGTCCAACTAAAATGGCATGATGGTCAGTGACAAATTACATACAGTTCCATATTATCATATGAAGATTACTTTACGTTGAACATTAGTATATCAGGGTGTTGATTCTCCCGGGGACGGTGTGCCAGCATTGTGGGTGGTTCACATATGTTACCCCTGTTGTCGTTCGATTTCCCCCATATTTGAATCAATTTTCTAGGCCAGCCTCTAGATATATACACAGTTTTTTCTCGATACATGCACCAATCCATGTCACCCTTCCATTCCCTTAGTGTTGAGCTGCGTGTGCCCCCGATTTCCATACAATATTTCTCTTGCCGACCATCAATCCTAGTGTCACCCAAGTTTTCTCTTTGATACCCAAGTCCATTGGCTCCCATATATTTAGGAGACAGCGCTTGGTCTCCATTGCTATTGTCTGTCCCATAACTTCCCCCATACATGAGTGAACCGTTCTCCAATATCTAGTAACATGAAGGCATTCACATACTATGTGAAAAAATTGCCTTCCTGGCCACGTTGCCGTCGACAACTAGTCTCATCTCCATATCCCATCTTGACCAATGTTGGCCAGGTAGCATAGATTCTGTGCAGTATTTTTAATTGCACCAATTTAAACTTAGAGGATATTGCCCCCTCCCTTGGGGACCCTAGTGCCTTCATCCATTCTTCCTCGTCAAGCTCTGTTAAGTCACTTTCCCACTTTGCCTGAAAGGGGATCAGGTGAATGGTTTATCAGTTTCAAGTACGTTAGGGAAATCGCCCTATTGGGCATATAACAGTCCAAAAGCCTGTCCTCGAGAGGAGAGGCCTCAGGAGGCGTCTCCACCTTTGGCATGACTGTATGTAGTGCGGGCCATACCTGAAGATACCTGAATCTCTCTGAGTCTGCAAGCTCTTATTTTTATTGAAGGGTTTTGAAGGGTAGCACTTCCCCCTTTTTCCAAAGATCGTCTACCAGTGAGATCCCTATCAGATCCCATCAATCAAACCCTTTCATTTTCCAGAGCTCGCCAAATTGTTCTGAGTCCCATAGTGGGATGCTCCACCCCTTTCTTTTTGGTGAATCCAGTAAACACCAGTATTTCCTGCTGTGTATACTGCTGCAGCATAAATTTAGCTACACCTTTACACATCACAAATGCATAATATGAACGTGCACTTGGCACATGTTTCTTGTGTGGTCTCACAGCATTAATGTAAGTGTTGCACACTCACTGTAGGATTAGAGAATTTGCTCATACTGTGCGCCCTAACCATATTAAATTATATATTCTTTAGAGATTTGATGGATAAACCAATCTTATCTATTAAACATGTGTTGCCCTGAATACAAACATTTTTTCAATAACATGCGCATTAATGTTTCATATATTTCAATAAAATGCAATTCTTAGCCATACTTACACATATACGTTTAAGATTTACTATATGCTGCATGTAATACGAATCTAATATACTGACATTTTACATTCATTTGTGATTGAATGTGCACACGTATATTAAATGTGCACTATTGGCTAGAGCCGTCGACCTCAAAGCTAGGGACTGGGCTCGAGCATCGGAAGGTGCACTCAGCATTCTGTGATTCTGGGCAAATCACTGAATCTCCCTGTGCCTAACAAAATGAATGTGTCCATCTGTAACGCAAGTGGTGCTCATGTAAAGTGCTCTGATACCTCAGGGTCGAGTTTGCGCTTTTTAGAACTCTCCTCCCAAAAAAACAATACTTTTTTAAATTGACTTTACTAGGCCTGTTTTCAGTGCTGCATAAATGCTGTTTTATATTTTCTGCCTACATGACTTTCCTTGCAGGTGCAATTCACATGGGATTTTTTGTTGAGAATAGATACAATACTGTATTAATGATAGAGAGAGAGCCTGAAAAAAGACCTTGACTAAAGAACATGGAGTGCCATAGCATTAACCGTTCAGCATTTTCCCAACATGGCTTGAATGAACAAGGATGATATAATTCCCATGTCCAGTCTGGAACATTTCATAAATCTTTTGGTTTACAACGTGAAAATGGAAAAGGTTAATGGAACCCCTTCATATATTTCCTGCACTGCCTTATTTTGCTCCTTTATCAAGTTTCCCTTCTTTGAGATACTTTCAGATATACCCATCCTTTTAGTTTGGACTTTAGTTTAGATGATTTTAGAGTTACTCATGCATAGATGTGAGAACTTAAATCTTTTCTCCGAGCATCAAATCTTAGTGCTGATCTTTTGTATTGCTGTGTCCGAGCTTGGGGTTTGCCTAATGCTGATATGCATAAACATCTTTAGGAAGTTGCGTTTCTCAGTTATTATTCTGTATCTTTACAGTAAGGTTTGTGTACCTTAACTTGACTGCTAACTTGTAATAAACCTTCAAACTACAGTACCTGATTCCTGGTCCTCTTTGAATGACCAAATGGGTAAGATTGTTATCAGGCATTTGATTATTCTAATGTTAACTCCCATCAACTCTCAGATGGGAAAGAAAAGATCCATAGGAGGACAAATGTTGAGAGGGTTGGCCTTGAGTGTGCGATCAGCTTGGTAGCATGTCAGATAGTTTTCAACTGATGTGTGGGTGTTAGGGTGTCCTATCTAGAAATTGCCCAATCCCAGTCCAAACCCCTAAGGCCCATGGTTCAGTCGGAGGATTGCTGGAGTTCCAGCAGTTTGGGAACACATTTTAGCAGCTTGGTGTAAGTATTAATGGGGTTGCACATTGCATTTGCTTATGCTTAATTTGTGGTTTTGCAGTGATTGTATGGCGTTCTGCTGAGATGTTGATTTGTGAATGTGGCACTTAATGCAGAGAAGTTGAAGTGGTTATCGCGTCTGTTGTGGCCTAAATACCAGCTGTGTTGTGGTGCTGGTTGTGAAACGCCAGAGACAGCATTATTGAGATGGGGACTTTATCTTTGTGTGATTGTGAGGTGTTGCCGATTGAGATCCTGCAGGTCAAGGTTTCATTTGAATTGAAGGTCAGGATATGTCGGAATGTGTTGCTGTGGACTGTTTCTTGTGTGATTGAATCTTTAATTTCATTAGAGGAGCAGACAGTTAGTTGTTGAAGTTACTTGCATTTGTTTTGTGCGTAAATTGCTGAGAGAACATGATTGTGAAAATTGTAAAGGAGAATGAGCTGCTTCTAGGACTAAGATTGACATCACAGTGTGCAACAATGGCATTGGTCCGTTGGTATAGAGAGGCGCTGGTATTCGTTGGATATGTCATAGAGAGCTGCTCTTGTACTGATTATGGTCACTGAACAGAGAATTGTGGATAAGAAATAACTTGTGAAATTAGCATATTTTTGGATTGAAAATGAAATTCTTTGGAGCACTACAATATCTAGTGAAGGGAAATGTGACTTTCCCTGTAATAAAGAGGGAAGAGGCACCACCCAAAGGTACACCAGGTCATACTATGGCAATAGATGTGAGTCTTCTCACATGTATTTGGCTCAAACAATGGCATAAAATTACTGAGAAAGATGGTCCTTTGACATTTTCTCGTCATGGCACATTTAATTTAGGAATTATTGTGCATTTGAGGAGGACGTTGTATGACATGAAAGTGCCTCCTATACCTACACAATACAAACCCCTTAAAGCCTCAGAACATACCACTCAACTTAGGCAGAGAGAGAGATTTGAAGGAAGGGTCAAGGAAACCATACAACTTTGTGTGGATGCTAGATGGGATGCAGAACAGAAAACATGGAGAACAGACATGATTGAGAGAGCTAGATTGTACCCTGCACTAACGAGTGAGGAAGAGGGGAACGGAAAACACAAGGATAAGAAATAGAAGAAAGACAGTTGATACAGGGAATGTAGCTGAGGACAGTGATAGTGATTCAAGTCAAAAGAGCTTTTATTTGATTTCAAAATGTGATAATCATATTAGCAAGCACAGTTAAAATAAGTTCATACATTCCTACAGAAAGATATCAAAATCGACAATAAAAACATATATAAAAAGAGAATGGGCAATATTTAAAAAAGCTGGAGTTGGATTTTCAAATACATCATGCGTGATCATATGGCAATTCTATTATACAGTGGTGTAAAAATGTTTCCTTTCTTTCTTTACACCACCTAAAAATAATTCAGCGGTAAGACAAATAAAAGGTAATTTTGAAATACATTATTCATATTCGTATATCAATTTGTCATACAGAGATAACGTTTTCCTTTCTCTTATGGCATCACTAATGAATAGTGAGATAGCAAAACAAATAAGGTCAGACTCAAGGCTTAATAAACCCATATAGGCTAGATTGAAGTAGCGGGAGCAGTAAGCGTTTCCTAAGAACATGATATCATTTATAAAACTAGAAACAGACATTGTTGTTTGGAAAGAGACACCGTCACATGGGCATCTAGGGAGTCAGTTTGAACACGCATCTCTTCTCCGGAAAGCTACAAGACGTTGTGCTATGCCAAGTCGAAACCTTGTTAAATAAAATCTTTTTTGGACATCAGACATCATTACGAGATAACCCTGCAGCCCAGGTTGCATGGGTCCCTTAAAGTATATAATTACTGAGACTTTCTGCCTTTCCTTGGTTTCTCTCAAGTCGGTTAGCTTGATCATGGCTTTAATTTCATTTTGTCCACAATGTGAGATGTTGGCAGGTTGTTTAATTTTGAGATCTGTATCTATTTCCGGCATCAGTCTATCAACCTGAGCCAACCAAGGATTTTTCTTAAAATTCTCAAGCCTGAGACATTCCGTAATGATGGCTCTGGAAATTTTTGTACCTATTTTACTCCAGATTTCATACTAACCAGTAATCATACTCAAGACTATTATATCTTCCATAAACTGTATATCTAGTTCCCTATGGGTAATTATAGTCGGTGTTGTACGCGGTACAGCAAGTAACCAAGCCGAAAAAAGATTTTCCTGAGTTTGCAGCATGGTGCTTTCCCTTGCCCCCCACAGTATTGATCCATAGGTAGCTACTGGAAAGCATTTGCTCTTATAAAGTTGGAACATTTCTTGGATGGGTTTATTTCCTACTTTCCTTGCAAACCTAAACAGGGCCTTAATAGATCTTACAAATGTCAATTTAGCTAATTCCAAATGCGGTTTCCATGAGCCTTGATTTTGAACAGAAAATGCCCAAATAGGAGAATTTTTTGACTTTGAGTAGTTCGTGGCTCCATACAGAATGTATTTTCTTTTTAGGCCTACCACCCCCACATATCATAGTGTACGTTTTCGATAGATTTACGGCCAGATTCATGAAAGACCTGTTTTGCGAGTCTGAAATAGCGATTCATAAGGAATCGCTATTACAGACTCGCAAAACGGGATTCATGTAGGAATCGCAAAATTAAATGCGATTCCTACAGATTCCTTATTTGCGATTAGCAAATTGCTAATCGCAAATAAGGAACGAATGGGGAGTATTCCTTATTTGCGATTAGCAATTTGCTAATCGCAAATAAGATAGCGATTTGCAGGGTGCCAGGGGTGTCCAAAGGACACCCTGTAGCACCCCTTAAATGCACATTTCAACAGGTGTTGCGCACACACATGTCCAAAGGACATGTGTGTGTGTAACATGCAACTTAGAAAAATGCTTTTAAAAGCATTTTTCCAAGTTTTCGCTATTTACCACGAGGTTTGACCTCGCGGTAAATAGCAGCCGAAATTTGCGAATTCGCAATTTTAAAATGTTTCAAGAATAGCATTTAAGGAATCTCTAATAGAGATTCCTTAAATGCTATTCCTCGCAAATTTGCGAGTTTCTAAATAGAGAATTTTGCATTTGGGATGATGAATCCCAAATGCAAAAATTGCACTCGCAAAGGACCAGATTCTCAGAATCTGGCCCTTTGCGAGCACAAATATGAATGATGAATCAGGCTGTTAGTTTTTGGTCTTTCCTCTCCATAAATGCCACAAATCCATCAATCAGTTTTTGTAGACCATTTGTGGTTATGGACTTTACTACCACATCATCTGGCCATAGAGGAGCACTGGAGGGGTATGGGATTCAATTTTTGCAGCATCTACATCGAAAGCTGAAGCTCTTTGTCAATTTCATTAATATATAAAGAAAGTGATTCAAATATGGATTTTATAACATAATAATTTTTTTTATGAAGTTTTATATAGCTCGAACTTGACCCGAAGGTATGGAGCGCTTTACAGAGCACCAATTGAGTTACATGAGGACACATTCATTTTTGTTAGGCATGGGGAGAGTAAGTGATTTGCCCAGAATCACAGGATGTTCAGTTTCATTGCCGAGACTCGAACTCGGTTCCCCAGATTTGAGGTTGACCGCCCTAGCCATTAGGCCAAGTCTTCTCCCCATTTGTTGAACTGAACTGTCCACCCCATACAACGTAACCCAAATTGGAGGAGCATGTAATGTACCTATTGATGAGACTTTTAATGTGACTGCGACATATAAATTCTAGTTCGGTGGGAGAGGGTTCAGGAATGCCATTCCCTTCAAATTCACTTGCTCTGAATGCTCTAGATGCATTGGCCATTCCTGTTACAATTGATCTTGTAGTTCCTTGTATGAATCTGAATTAGCAGGAAATACTATACATACTTTGGCTTTTCCTACTGGAGCGAGTACTTTAGTTAGTGATCCCGTGGTTTCAACAACAAGACCAATTCCTCAAATTTCTATGGTTTTGATGCAAGGGAATACACCATGTGCCACAACTGCAGACCCTACAATGAATCAGACAGGATGCGACCACTCTGGTCTATCTCTAAGGTTGTGCCAAGTATGCATTCTTCTTCTTCTCTGATGCCCCATCCTTGTGCCAGTCTAAGCTATAGTTCTCATCTATTTGTATCATAGAGAGTTGAGATATACCCTGATTCCTGAAAGGATTGGTGTTCACATTGGAAACCTGAATCGTGTTATATCTTTAAACATTTGCAATTTGTTGTTGCATTGGGCCTTTTCTCAAAGATTGCCACCCTTTGATGCCCTACACTAATGTGCTTCCAAATGTTAATTAGAGGACTCCCAGGACAGAGATACCTACGGATACGCCAAATTCTGACCTGCCTCTTTTGCACTCAACACCTAATATAGGGCCAGATGTAGGTAATTCATATTTACCGACTCTTAAATACCGAATTTTACCGATTCGGTATTTAAGAGTCGGTAAATATGAAGGGGGGAGATGAAGGTAATTCGAATTTAAGAATTACCGAATCGGTAGGATTCGGTATTTACCAATTCGGTAAATACCGAATCGGTATTGCCCATTGATTCCTATGGGCCATGAAGCCCATAGGAATCAATGGGCAATACCGATTCGGTATTTACCGAATCGGTAAATACCGAATCCTGCAAGGGTGCAGGGGTGTCACTTTGACACCCTCTAGCACCCCAATTCCGGACTTGTGTGCCATGTGGCAGACAGACATGCCCTAAGGGCATGTCTGTGTGTCACATTGCACAGGTGTGCATGCACAGATGTGCATGCACACCCGAATTCTGTATTTTACCACCCAATTGGATTGGGTGGTAAAATACCGATTCTTAAGGGCCTGTGACACTCTTAGGAGTGTCACCTACATGTGGATTTACCGAATCGGTAAAATTACCGATTAGGTATTTTACAGAATCGGTAAATTTACTGAATCAGTACATTTACCGATTCTGTAACATGATGGCCCCTACATGCCAAATCCTAAATACCGGTATTTTCTCTCCTACATCTGGCCCTATAGAGAGTTCTTCTTTTAATGTAGAGATAATTCTTAATAGCCCAGCAGAACAACCAGGTCCTACCTGGAGGAGTGTGGCTCAATGGTTAGAGTGGCAGACCCTGATGCAGAGTTCTGGCCAGGGACCAGGGTTCGATTCCCGCCTTGGTGGGGTCTCGGGCTCAATTTCCTCTGACCTGCTAATTCTCGCCTCGGTGCCTATTCTAATCACGGGCCCCACGCTGCAACTCTGGGCAATAGCTTGCTTAGCCTTCACACCAGCCCCAACAGCGCTAAGGATGCCTGGCTTCACCCTGGGGGTGCCCAGGAGTGGACACTTCACAGGGAAAGCCAGGAGGGGTTCCACAGCGGTATGAGTATCAGCGCCAGGAAACCGAATAGGCGTCACCGCAAGGTGACTGTCTGGTGACAGTGCGCTCTATAAGTACCATGACATTTACATTTACCACCTGAGAACTTGATGATTAGTTCAAGGGTATAGATACTCCTACTGTTAGTGGGAATCCTCAGGTCCCAGAGAGAGAAATGACAATAGATGTGGCTTAACTGAAAGTAAAATTAGAAGAAATTATAATTGAAGCTCTTGACATGTTTCAAATAAGTGCACACCGAGATGGTAAGCTATTTTTCATATGTAAAGGCATTACTAGACATGCAGGATTGGCTCTTGAAAGATTATCTGAATTGGCTCACTGATATGAAATAGACTTGCAGAAATCTAAAGTCTTACAAAGAATTTACCACTTAAGTTTTAATGACAGGAATCTCGCAAACATGAGACCATCATGAATGAAATTACAGATCAAGAAATTAATTGTATATCTTCACAAATAGAGAGAGCTGGATAGGTGGTAAGGTAGATTGGTAAAGAAAATCGAACCGAGGAAAGTCAGGCTAACACTGCCCCTGTGTGGAACAGATAATGGAGGAGGAAGATATACACATGCTTCCCATGAGAAAAGTGCCTGGTGGAGGTTATGTCCACATACTTTGGAGCAGGTCTGATCTTCCATCATTCACAAATGATTTTCCGAAATTGAGAGAGAACCCAGTGGAAGGGTACAGAAAGGTTGAACGGTTTGTGAAGATATCCATAGTTCTGTGGAATGATTTGAATAGCTTATTTGAAATTGTGCTTCCAGGTGACATGTGGGTTGAATTCAAAGTGGATTGGACAGAGCATGAGCTGACAAATCATCCTATATCACACGCTCCATCCGCAGTTGTAAAGAAAAAGTATAATCAGGTGATTACATTTTTTAAATTGAAAATATCTCTCAAAGAGATTGATTGGGTCAAGATTGAGAGAATCACTCAGGATTCCAAATAGTCCACACTGCTTATTATGAGTGACTGTTGCAAGCGTTTAAACAGTTTAAACAGTTTATTGTGGCAGAGACTATTGAGGCAAAGGAAATGGGACATTTTGTGTACAGATTTGTGTATGGTTTGAAACCTGAGGTTAGTTCCATGATTCAGCAACCTTTGATTTTTTGGTGGAGCAAGCCCATTGATGAAAAACTGATATATGCCGAATATTGCAGTGACTAATTGGAAATGAAACACAAGCAATTGAGGGAAAAGCTGATGGTAGTACAAATGAAGGCTGCACATTTGGTCAAAAACAGCAGTTTGGTGGAAATTGGTCCCATGCAGGGAATAGATCCACAGGAGTTCCCATGAGACAAGGTGGTAATGGATTTCAAGGTGTGGATCATGGTGTCCCGATTGATCTGAGTCCCGTTGATTGATATGGCAACTTTAAAAAAGTCAAATTCGGGCCAAGTGTGCAGCAGTTTGGGGCATTGGAAGTGCAAATGTTGATTTAATGCCGGTAACATGGCAAATGAGAATCATGTTCAGAATGGTAGATGTGTGCAGTCACAAGGAAATAATGTGACTTAGACACAGCATGTACAGAGACCAATCAATCAATCAATCAGTGACACTTATAAAGCGCGCTACATACCCGTAGGGTCTCAAGGCGCTGGGGGGCGGGGGGGGGGGGTGCCGCTACTGCTCGAACAGCCAGGTCTTCAGCTTCTTCCTGAAGGAGAGGTGGTCTTGGGTCAGGCGCAGGTCGGTCGGGAGGGAGTTCCAGGTCTTGGCGGCCAGGTAGGAGAAGGACCTTCCTCCTGTAGTCGCTCTTCGGATGCGGGGGACGGCGGCGAGGGCGTGGTTGGCTGATCGGAGGTGGCGTTTGGGAGCGTGGAAGTTGACTCGGCTGTTGAGGTAGCTCGGGCCTTGGTCGTGTAGGGCTTTGTGTGCGTGGGTGAGGAGGCGGAAGGTGATTCTTTTGTTGACGGGGAGCCAGTGAAGGTCTCTCAGATGTCCGGAGATGTGGCTGGTACGTGGGATGTCGAGGATGAGTCTGGCTGAGGCGTTCTGGATCCGCTGGAGTCTCTTCTGGAGCTTGGCGGTGGTACCGGCGTAGAGGGCGTTGCCGTAGTCCAGTCGGCTGGTGACGAGGGCCTGGGTGACGGTCTTCCTGGTCTCGGTGGGGATCCACCAGAAGATCTTCCGTAGCATGCGTAGGATGTTGAAGCACGCCGAGGAGACGTTGTTGATTTGCCTGGTCATGGAGAGGGAGGAGTCCAGGATGAAGCCCAGGTTGCGTGCATGGTCTGTCGGTTTGGGTGCGGTGCCCAGGGCGGGAGGCCACCAGGAGTCATCCCAGGCGGAGGGTGAGGAGCCCAGGATGAGGACCTCCGTCTTGTCCGAGTTCAGTTTCAGGCGGCTGGTCGTCATCCACTCGGCTACCTCTTTCATCCCTTCGTGCAGGTTGGCTCTGGCGGCGGCGGGGTCGTTGGTCAGGGAGAGGATCAGCTGGGTGTCGTCGGCGTAGGAGATTATGCTGAGGTTGTGTTTGCGTACGATGGCCGCGAGGGGGCTCATGTAGACGTTGAAGAGGGTGGGGCTCAGAGATGATCCTTGGGGGACGCCGCAGATGACTTTGGAGGCCTCTGACTTGTACGGTGGTAGGCGGACTCTCTGTGTTCTTCCGTCGAGGAAGGAGATGATCCATTCCAGCGCCTTGTCCTGGATTCCGATGTTGCTGAGGCGCCGTACTAGGGTGCGGTGGCAGACCGTGTCGAATGCCGCGGAGAGGTCTAGGAGGATGAGGGCCGCTGTTTCTCCATTGTCCATCAGGGCTCGGATGTCATCGGTGGCGGCGATGAGGGCGGTCTCGGTGCTGTGATTGGCTCGGAAGCCGGACTGTGAGGGGTCGAGGGATCCGTTCGTCTCGAGGAAGGCGGCCATCTGCTTGTTGACGGTCTTCTCGATGACTTTGGCTGGAAACGGGAGGAGCGAGATGGGGCGGTAACTCTTGAGGTCGGTGGGGTCCGCTGTTGGTTTCTTGAGTAGAGCGCTGAGTTCGGCGTGTTTCCAGCTCTCAGGGAAGATGGTGGTGTCGAAGGATGTGTTGATGATGTCTCGCAGGTGGGGTGCGATGACAGCGTCGGCCTTGTTGAAGACGTGGTGAGGGCAGGGGTCGGTCGGTGATCCGGAGTGGATGGAGTTCATCGTGCGGATGGTGTCTTCGGTGCTGATCGGGGTCCAGGCATGGAGGGTGGTGGTGGGGGGGTGGTTGTTCGGTCGTGGTGTGCGTTGGTTGGTTGTTGAAGCTGTTGTGTATGTCCGCGATCTTGTTGTGGAAGTATGAAGCGAGGGAGTTGCAGAGGTCTTGCGATGGGGTGATGTCGTTGTTTCCTGCGCTGGGGTTGGAAAGCTCTTTCACGATGTTGAAGAGTTCCTTGCAGTTGTGTGCGTTGTTGTCCAACCGGTCCTTGAATGCTGTTTTCTTGGCGGCGCGGATCAGCTGGTGGTGTTTCCGGGTGGCAAGTTTGAAGGAGGTCCTGTTGTCCGGTGTCGGTTCCCTTCTCCAGACTTTCTCGAGGGCTCGGCAGTTCTTCTTGGAGCTCTTGAGTTCGTCGGTGAACCATGGGGCCTTCTTGCTGCCGGGTCTGCTAGGCGGGGTCCTCAGTGGGGCGAGTTCGTCCGCGCAGTTGCTGATCCACTTCGTGAGGTTGTCGGCGGCCTGGCTGGGGTTCGCTGAGCTGGCAGGAGGGTGCTGGCTCAGGGAGGTGGCGAGCTGGTCTGCTGTGATCTTGTTCCAGCTTCTGCGGGCGGCCTGTTGCTGGTGTTGGTGGGTCGTCGTTCTCTTGAAGGTGAAGTGGACGCAGCTGTGGTCCGTCCATTGAAGCTCTGTGGCGTGGCTGAAGTCGATGTCTGTGCTGGAAGAGAAGACTGCGTCGAGTGTGTGTCCGGCGAGGTGGGTGGGGGTGGGCACCAGTTGCTTGAGTCCCAGGTTGGCGAGGTTGTCGAGCAGGGTGCTGGTGTTGCGGTCGTTGTTGTTCTCCAGATGGAAGTTGAGGTCTCCCAGGAGGATGTAGTCAGCGGAGGGGAGGGCATGCGGGCTGACGAAGTCGGCGATGTCCTCGCTGAATTGAGTGCGTGGTCCCGGGGGTCGGTAGATCAGGGTGCCTCTGAGGGTGGTGTTCGGGTTGGTGTGGATCTGGAAATGCAGGTGTTCGGCGCTCGTCAGGGTGTTGTCGGTGCTGGTCGTGAGACGGATGGTGTTCCTGTGGATGATGGCGATGCCTCCTCCCATCTGGTTGGCGTTTCGGTCCCTCCGGACGATCTTGTAGCCCTCTGGGATAGCGATGGCGATGTCGGGAGCTGAAGAGGCGTTCATCCAGGTCTCCGTGAGGAAGGCAACGTCAGGGGCGGTGGCGTCTAGGAGGTTCCAGAGTTCGATGGCGTGTCTGTGGACGGAGCGGGTGTTGAGCAGGATGCACTTGAGGTGGGTGCTGCTGGTGTTCGACTTGGCGGGTGCTGGTGCGAGGCTGGTCCGGATGCAGGTGAACTTGCAGGCGTGGCAGCTGAAAGGTCCGTGAGTACGTCGTGGAGTGGCTTGATGGCATTCTGGGAGTCGGCCGGTGTTGAGAGCGGTGAGGGTGGCGGCGGAGTACGTCAGGCGGGTCGGTCGGGGGCCTCGTGGGCCAGGGATCCTGGCACTGGGCGCGGTCCAGGCGCGGACGGGCGTAGACGGGCTTACCTTTGGCGCGCCTTCGGCGCACAATCGGCGCGCCCGCTGCGCGTGACCGCTGCGCGTTCGCACGGTCGCCATTTAAGGCGAAGTGCGCGGGTGGGCGGAGCAGCTGGGAGGCGGGAGCGGGGAGGGTACAGAATAGAAAAAGGGGCGGGGAAAAGTGGCGGTGGCGGGAAGGGAGGGCGGAGGGCGGCGAGGTAGGCGGACAACAAGGAAGGAAAACCTAAACACAGGCACAATGAAAAAAAAAAAAAAAAAAAAAAAAAAACAGGCACAAATTATCGAAAAAACAAGGCAAAAACAACCGCAGCGGAGGCAGCCGGCAACCGGCAACCGGCAAACGAGGCAGCAGCGAGGCAGAGGGCAGGCAAGGGGCACACGCAGCAGCTGGTGGCCGTGCGGCGCGGGGGTGTCCCACAAGTGGAGACACTATGGAGACATAGGCTTCATAATCCCACCGTACTCCAAACTCAGTTTATGCAGGTCCCTCATGGCCCAATGCCACAACAAAATCCAAATGTTTAAAGATATACCACAAATCAGTTTTCCAACACCAATCTGTCTGTGAATCATGGTACTTCTCAAACCTCTATGGTACAAACAGATGAGGATTACAGCTTAGGTCTGTCACAATGTTGGGGCCTGAGAAAGGAGGAAGATTCCATACTTGGCGCAACCTTAGAGGTATACCAGAGTGGTCCATTCATGGATGGTGAGGTAAATGGTTACCCCTTATCATTCCTCATCGACACTGGCCCTACACGCTCTACTGTGGGAGTAGCAGAAGTTCCCAGTCTACCCTTCTCAGGGCAAATAATCCAAGTTATAGGAGTTGAGAATAATCAAATGTCTAGTCCAGTTTCAGAAGCGGTACCTGTCAAAATAGGGTCCTTTGAGAAGAATCAAGTATTTGTGGTGTGTGAATCAAATCCAGTAAAAGTGCTTTGATGAGATCTCTTGTGAAAGATAAATGTTTCCATTTACTGTACACCATAAAGTATTGAGTTCCAAACTCATGATGAACACATTGCCTTTAAACTTGTCAGGCAGAAATCAGTGATCGGATTGTACCCTCTGTTGACAAAAGATGATGTGCCCCCAGAGCTGAGAGATACTGTTCTACCTGAAGTCTGGGACTTTTTAAGGAAAGACATTGCTCTCATCAAGGGTGTTGAATCAGTCCACGTTACAGTGAAGCCTAATGCTGAGTACCCGAGAATCCCACAATACAATTTGACCCCTGAAACCATCACTGGGATTACTCCTGTGATTGACTCAATGATTGAATAAGGCATTCTGAAAGAGTTTATAGGAAGTCGATGTAAAGAACCATACTTTTCAAGACCTGAAAAAGGTCAACTCCATTGTTGTCCCTTGCTGTCCTGTGGAACCAAATCCATATGTGATTTTCTTTCAGATTCCATGTGAGGCTGAGAAGTTCTCTGCCATTGATTTATGCCAAGATTTCTTCTCTATAGCTTTGTATGAGGATAGCTAATTCCTTTTTGCTTTCGGCAGCCGTTTTTTGGCATGGTGTTGATTCCCACAAAGAGCCCATCAATTTTTACCCAGATACTTTAAAAGAATCTGGAGTCTCTGCTGATGCCCTGTCACTGAATTCGATTCCAATACATCAGCGACCTATTGGTGGCGTCAATTACACAAGAGACTTGCAAATAAGACACAATTGTTCGATTGAACCACTTAATTGAGAATGGACATAAAGTATCCCCAACCAAATTGCAGTATTGTAAGAAAGAAGTCCTGTACCTAGGCCATTACATTGAGAAAGGAGCAAGGAAGTTGTCATAAGAAAGAATCTCAGCAATTCCGAAAAAGGTATTCACCAACTACCTACCAGGATGTTCATGTGAGTGGCGGGCTACTATCGACAGTGGATTCCTACCTTTTCCCTAATGGTCAAGCCACAATGGCAGACACACATGACATATCAGATCGGGTACCATGGGATGACAGTTGCATGCATGCCTTATCAGAGCTGAGAAAATGTCTCTTCCATGCCCCAGCACTGGGAATACCCAATTATAATAAACGTTTTGCTTTGTTTTGTGGTGAGAGGGAGGGCTGTGCTCTCTCAGTGCTAAATCAGATGCACAGGAATGCTTGCAGACCAATTTCATATTTTGCAGCCAAACCTAATCCAGTAACTGCTACTTTGCCCGACTGTCTCTAAGTTGTGGCCTCCACTGGTGTCAGTATCGAGCAGTGCAAAAGCATCGCCATGGGTCATCCATTGACCGTTTCTGTCCCCCACTCTGTGGAGGTATTGTTAACTCACACTAGAACCCAATACCTGACCAACAGTCGTCTCACCAAATATGAGCATGATTTACTTGGTGCGGAAAATGTCACATTTTGAAGAAATCCTTCTTAACTCTGCCACCCTTTTGCACATACCTGGAAACAACATCATTGAAGGTGTTTGTTTTGATGTTAGTAAACTGTGCACCAAGCTGAGTCCTCACTTACTAGATGTTCAACTGCCTGAATCAGATTATGGGATGTTTGCTGATGGCTCCTGTTTAAGAGACCCTGACGGGAACCTGAGAGCTGCCTACGCAGTCTGTACTGTTTCAGATGTGGCCACAGCCTCATGGTTTCAATGAGTATTTCCAGCACAGGTGGCAGAATTGATTGCTGTTAATAGAGCATGATGTGTTTCAGACCAGTTGGGAGTGACCATTTTCACGGATAGTCAGTATGGCTTTTGTGCCATTCTTGACTTCGGAGAGTTATGGTCACAACAGTGATTAGGAATGTTGAAAGTGTCCATACTATTTTAAAAGCTTTACAGTTAGTTACCTGCCCATACTGCGGTTGAAAAGTGCACAGCAGACCGCAATGGAACACATTATGTGACAATGGGCAAGAGGTATGCAGATGAGACTGCACAGTATTGTGCTCTGAATGCTTAAACCTTTAATGGGGAGTACCAGATGAAAAAAATCAGAAGAGATAAATTGCAATCTGGTGTTAACCACAATTAATAGTTGGGAGGCAGTAAAGAGATTACAGGAAGAAGTATTCAAAGCAGAAAACCAAGGCTGGATTAGAGCTGATTGTGTCAAAAGAGATGAGGATGACATTTTGGGTTTTAGGAGACGGAAGACCTGTGTTGCCCGATAGTTTGTTACCCTCCATGGCAAGCCATTATCAATAACCTGCACATGTAGGGAGAGACGGCATGGTATGCTTGTTCAGGCAGACATGGTTTAACCCAAGGTTCAGACTGATGGCTGGAGGGTTGTGTCACACGTGTTGTGTGCCAGCAGCAGAATGTAGGCAAAAGAACAGCAGCTGAGCCACATAGGTAGATCAGGAGATCTCTTCAAAAGGATGCAATTGGATTTTATTGAAATACCTGTGCCTAATGGGCTTAGATATTTTCTAGTGATTGTGTGCATTTCCTCGTGTTGGGTTGAAACTTTCCCAACCAGAAGAAATTATTATCTCACCTTGGCTAAGCTGTTGTGAAGGAATTAATACCATGGTTTTCTTTCCTGACTTCTCTGGAGTCAGACCGATAAGCTCATTTTAATAACGAGGTCTTGAAGACGGTACGTGTAGCATTGCAATTTGCACAGAGGTTACTGACCGGAGGCTTCCGGAATGGTGAAGTAGGTCAATGTCACTTTGAAATTTAGATTGGCTATGGTGTGTGCTTCATCATCCTTGAAATGGCCTGATGCTGTGCATCCTGTGTTGATGAGCCTCTGTAGTCCTCCAGATAGGAGGACAGGATTGACTCCCCATGAAATCATCATGGGAAGAGATATGAGACTGCCATCTGCGCCTGTGAATGCACTTGTGAACATTAAAGATGACATGATTCTTCATTATTGAAAAGGACTGTCTGACTTGGTGCGTTCTGTGTTTCACCAGGTTGGAAAGGCTACAGCCTCGCCTCAACAGGAGCACTGTCATGGTCTCAGTCCCAGTGACTGGTTTATGGTAAAGAAGCACATGCACAAGTCGTACTTGGAGCCTCTGTGGTGTGACCCCCACCAGTTTAACCTGGTCACTACGACAGCTGTGAAGTGTGGAAGTCTCCCCAACTGGGTACATTCTGCCCATACTTGCAGAGTCCCTTGGTCCCTTGATGATGTAACTGCATTTTTCCCTGAACTGCCATTGGTTACAGTGAGACAAAGGGAGCAGGTTGGTTAAGCTGTTGGGGTTCAGCAAGAAGCTGGAACACCACTTGTTTGGCCTTAGGAGGGTCTGAGAGAGTCAACAGTTAAAGTTGCTACAGAAGGGGGCCATCCTGCATTGTTGACGGCACCAAATTCAGATCCTGGTGGACGGTCTAGTGCAGCAGTATTGTGAGTTACACCTGGAGACCAGTGGCCAAGGAGACAGGGAGGCCAGTTTGTCTGAAGTGAGTGTGCCACACACTATCCCAGAAGGTACTTAAGGATCTGGTCTGAGTGACAATGATGAAGAGGGGCCAACAGAAAGGAGATCAATGATAGCTACAGTACTCTGTCGGAGGTACTCCTCACCTGAATGGACATACTTAGCTGTCAATGACTGGCAGAGAGCATTTTGGACATTTTTCTATAACAATTCACATTCATTTGAGCCTTCTTGAACTGAACTTTGAGGCTGAACTCAGTTTTGAAATTGCATCCCCACAAAACAGACTGAGTCAATTTGACTTAGAAGTGATCATTAGTGAGTTTGAACTGAGCATTTATTAGAGAAAGAACTTAATAGATGTTGCCCCAAATACTAAGAAGAGTACCAATGCCCAAGTCTGCTGAAGGAGCATAAGGTTGTCCTTTAGAACAACCTGGAGTAGGGCTAAGGAAGTCTCAAAAAGATCATCATACATATTTTACTGAAAAAAACACTTGAACTTTGCTTTTCTGTTGGCTCAAGTGGAAACAAACTGAAAAGACTGTGCTGCAATCTGCCGCTTAAATGGTCTAACATCACAGAACTCATGGATCCTAACCCTTATACTAGTATATGTAGACGCTTATGTGTAGGTATATTTGTTTTTGTGACCTTAGTACTAATTGCGCTGCTTGTAATGTTGAGTTTACCACATCCTTCACAATCACAGGAGCTTAGGTTTACAAGTGTCCTCAAACATCACTTCCTACTGACAGTGGTTTACTTGCAATAGATCAGAATGACTTTCATGTAGATGCATCTAGAGGAGACTATTCATTGAATGTTTTTCTAGATTGCTTTATGAATATGTTGACACAAAGGATGCTAGGGGTTGCTATGTATGCATGCAATTACTTGCATCAGTTGATGAGGGGATAACATACCATCACCATCACTTGACATTTGGCGTTACCTATAGTTTATTGCTGAACTTACTCTATGGAAAGGGTAATTTCCAATATTATTACTCAAATCATGATTAGTTTTTTTCAGAAGTAACTGTGTTGAAGCATCTGAATTGTTCACCTGATGCAAAAAAATGAGTTATAGTGGGGCATTTTTTTAGACCCTCCATGACATCAGACACTGCTTATGCGCACATACCCACTTTAACTTGTTCCTTAACAGGTGCAGAAAAGACATTTATAGATTCAGTAGAAGACAGATGGAGAGACATGTTGGCTGTAGCAGCTAATCATTCAAAAGTACCCCAATGGGTCAAAGAGGAAAGTGAGCATAAGTTACTGGAAAATATGGCAGCATTAGCTCTAGATTGGCAACATAAAGGGACATTATGCACATTCATTCGAAAATTCACAACGGACACAAATTTTGTAGGGAATAGTAATGCGATCATACATTTGAAGCTCGAGGAAATTGGGATTTTTACTTGGATGGAGCAGATCCTGGAGTTTCTTACATTTGTAGGAAAATACATTTTACATGTTACCAAAAAGATGGTATGGAACATGCTACTTGGGGATAGGTTTTCCACACATTTATCATGTGGGACAAATTGATGGTCCAACTGGGAAACAACATGTGAAAACAAAAGAGAGGTGATACCGATAGTGAAATTGAAGGAGACATCTTTGGGGCTGTAATACCATCTGTAGGAGTGATACTGAACTCACATAGGATTAGAAAGCTTTCTACTGTAGTTGATAAGTTACCCTCTCGTACAGCTGCAGGATTGTTAGTTATAACTACTGAAGTGGTTTCTATTAGATCTATGGTTTTGCAGAACAGATTTGCGTTATGCGTCCTTCTCACACAAGAGGGCAGTCTGCAAGATGTTAAAAGTTCAACAATGTTATACTTACATTCCAGATTAGGTAAGGACTTGAAGAAATACATCAAGAACATTACTGACTTAAAGAGAGATTTCAAAGGGTTAGAATCAACAGGTCCTTGGGAAGCAATAGGAAATAGCTTTTTTCTGCTACAGGCAGGTGGTTTGGAAACTTGGGGAGTGGATACGTTAGAAGCATTCTGAAACCCTTAGTGATAATTACTCTTTGTGGATTATTCCTGTTTATAATATATGAGGGATGCAAACGTGCACAATCAAAAAATGGACTGAGGAGGAAGAGAGCTGACATAGAGCTAGAAGATAGACACAGCAAACATTATGATGACATGCAGGGCCAGATGTACGATCATTCACTTATGAGAGTCGCAAATTGCTCAGAATTGCGACTCGCAATTTGTGACTTGCAAAAGTGAATGTGCAACAGTGTCTCAGACACTGTTTGCAATTCCCAATGAGGTCGCCCATTGCATGCCTCAATAATATTCATGAGGCAAGCACAATTTGCAACCCCATTGAAGATGGCTAGCACTCACAGGGATGGTGGCCTGCTGGGGTCAGCAAATCACCATGTCTGTATCTGCTTTATAAAATAAAGCAGTTTTTTTGAATGCACCACGTTTCCTTAAGGGAAAACTGGATGCATTTCAAAAAGAAAAAAGAAAGTTTTCAATTGAATTTTTTAATGGCAGGCTGTGGTCCCTGGGTCTACTGCCTACTCTTAAAAAATATTTTCGCACAAACTCACAAAGGATTTGCGCGTTGTTTACCACCTACTGGAAGTACGTGGTAAACTGCAAGTGTTTTGCTGCCGCAAATGCGGTTGCATAACAATAGTAAATGGCATTGGAACTGGGTATTAGGAAGGGACGCCCCTTCCTAATAGCTAGAGTCGTGAACACTATTTTGCGAGTTAGTGACTCGCAAAATAGCGTTTGTACACGCCAAGACCCTCTTTTGTGGTTGCAAACGGGCTTATCGCCCGTTTGCGAGTACAAAAAAAGGTTGTACATCTGGCCTGGAATCTCTGTAGGAATCCAGAAGAAAGATGATGAAAACAACCAGATTGTGATTTCATGGCTTGATTTGCCATCAGAGGGGGGATTATTGCAGGGTATGCTTGGCTACACCTTTACACGTCACAAATACATAACACAAACATGCACTTGGCACATGTTTCTTGTGTGGTCTAGCAACATTAATGTAAGTGTCGCACTTGACATAATTATTAAAGTGCACTCACTGTAGGACTAGAGAGTTTACTCATACTGTGTGTCTTAACTGTATTGAATTAAATATTCTTTAGAGATTTAATGTATAAACCATCCTTATCCATTAAACGTGTTTTCTTTCAAAACAAAGAAAATGTATCTAATGTGTGCCTTAATGTTTCATATATTGTATTTATTGTATTTAAATGTATTTATTAGCCATTGTTAATTCTACATTTAAGATTTACGATTTACTGTATGACACATGTAATATGAATCTAATCTACTGACATTTTATGTTAATGTTTGATTGAATACATATATTAAATGTGGACTATTGATTTGGAGCCAGATGTAGGACCATTGGATTGCACTGTTTGAGATTCCCAATGGGGTCGCAAAATGCATGCCTCATGAATATTAATGAGGCTGTCGCAATTTGCGACCCCATTGGAAATGGCTGGAACTCCCGGGGATGGTGGGCTGCTGGGGTCAGCAGACCATCATGTCTGGGACTGCTTTGTCACTAAAGCAATTAAAAAAAAAAATGGAGCCTGGTTTCCTTAAAGGAAAACGGGATGCATTTAAAATATTGACATGAAACATTTTAGTTTCATTTTTTAAGGGTAGGCGGACCACTGCCTGCTGTTAAAAAATGTTTGCGCATCCATTCCAAAAGGGGAAGGGGTCCCCTGGGAAAAACCCCTTCCCGTTTGCAAGTGCTTTACCACCCTTCTCAGAAGGGTGGTAGGTTGCGAGTGTTTTGCGACCGCAATTGGGGTTGCAAAACACTCATACATAGGTCATGGACTTGCTATTAGGAAGGGACGTCATTGGCATGCCCCTTTCTAGTAGACAGTCGCTAGCCCTATTTTGCAAGTCGCTAATTGATTAGTGACTGGCAAAATAGGGTTAGTACATTGGGCTGACCTATTTTGCGGTCGCAAAGGGGTCGAATCCCCTTTGTAACCTGCAAAAAATGCCCATACATCTGGCCCTTAATCTTTTAAATTGAGTTACCTATGCCTGTTTTTAATGCTACATACATTCTGTTTTCAATTTTCAACTTACATGACTTTCATTGCAGGTACTCTTCACATGGGATTCTTAGTTGAGAATAGATACAATAATGTATTATCAAAAGAGAGAGAGCCTGAAAAGAAGACCTTGACAAAATAACATGGAGGGTCAGATCATTAACTGAGGAGTCTATTTAGCATTTTTGCAACATTGCTTGAATGAACAAGGAGAATGGCATTTCCATGGCCAGTGTGGGACATTTTGTAAATGTTTCAGTTTACTACATGAGAAAGGAAAAGGACAATGGAACCCCTAATGATACATACAGAGGGGTATTGCTTATGAGACCATTGTGCGAAGTATCAAGTGTTCACACAGTCTGAGTTTAGGCATTCTTTCCTTTGGACTTTGAGAGGTTTGGACCTCTATGCTTCCCCTAGATACTCTGCTAAGTGTAGCTTATATTATCACTTATTCCCCTTACCCAAGATGACTCTTGACGTAGCTTCTTAAAAACTGACACATTCCCATTCTTCCTATTTTTCCTGCACTGCCTATTTTGCTCATTTATTGAATTTACCTAGTTTGAGATTCTTTTAGATACAGCCATCCTTTTAGTTTGAACTTTGACTTAAATGGTTTTACTCACATATAGAAGAGAAAACATGAAACTTTTCTCCAAGCATCAAATCTTATTGCAGATCTTTTGTATTGCTGTGACTGAAATTCTTGTTTGCGTAATACTGGTACACCAAAACCTCTTTAGGAGGCTTAGTTTCCCAAATTGTTATGCTGTATCTTTATAGTATTGTGCTGACATTTGTATACCTTTACTTGACTACTGACTTGTAATATACCTTCTAACTACAGCCTCCAATTCCTGGTCCTCATTGTGTGGCTAAATGGGTTACACTGTTAATTGAAATTTCATTAATCTAATGTTAACTCCCATCACCTCTCAGGCAGGATAGAAACGGTCCATCGGTGAACAAATGGTAAGAGGGTTGTCATAGAGCTGATTGTCTCAGTGCTCTCCTGCAATAATAGTCACAAGAGAACCAGTAATGCATCAAATTGAATTTGTTCCTGGTCAGTGTGACAAGACAAGAGGATCTTATGTTGTGCTTGTATGTGAAATTCCTGAATTCAAAAATGAGTTCTTGACATAAAAAATGCATGTGGCATATATTCAATTTCTTTTCTTGCATCTAATGTGTTTTGTTTCCTCCGAACTTCCTCGGGGCTACAAATTAACATACATATAAGATATATTATATTTACACACTTAAAAAACACATTAGATCTCATTTGTTATTTAAAATAAACTATAATTTTACCAATTAAATAGATATAGCCTGAGCATTCAGGACAGCATACATTTTGTAAAATACTGTCCAGAACTGTCATTTTACAAATTCGAGGTGGAATATCTTATAACACGCCAAGTACTGTTCAAAATGGTAACTAAACAAATTCAAATTGAATCATCTTATTGTGAGTTGTGTATGCTAATAGTTTCTTTAACAGGAAGTATACATGGGGAATCCTTTTACATTACAATAATATAACCTAGACTAAACAATGTCAAGTGATATCACATAATTTCCCCCACAATTATCATCTATTTTTGTCGGGTGCCCCAGCCTTCAGTGTACATCATTCAAATTTTTAAATATTCACTTCTTATCCATACAGCTGTGTAAATCACCGCTAATATGTTCTTATGATAATCAAGATACATGCCACGCCCACAATCATAAATCAGTGCTGAATTATGTTTCATCATTACATGGTGTGAAATCCAGATAAAAACCTAAAAGAAGGAGTTTAGACTGTAACCAATATTAAATAGCTATCTCAGAGTATAGTTTACTGCCTCCATTGTGGAGCAACACCATTCTACAGGATTCAGCTTGTTTAGATCCTTCCCATTATTCAGAAAATAACACTAGTCTTACTTCGCCAATGATGGGGCGAGATGAAAAGATATAATTAAATCTAGCCCACTAAATCCTTACAAAACATCTTCAAGAATTCCATGGACAGAGCCTACTGGCACTGTTCTGAATGGTTGCTCACATAAATCCACAGAAGACACCTGCTCTTCCAGAACCACACACCACTTGTTATAAGATCTTGTAAATACATTCCTTCAGCAGCAGATTGTCATCAATCATGAGTGTTACTGATGATGACTCAGTTTTGAATAGGTTTCCTAAACATGCTTCATGAATTCCCACTCTCAATTACTCACAGTCCTGCAATTTACTTCTATTCTCATCAGACAATGAGTCTACCTGTCTAGAGTTTTATTTTTTCCTTTGAGGCGGGAGTGGCTCACCCTTTGCTCTTGGTACTATTTTCAAGTTGATCTGCCTTTTTGTTTATTCTTTACTCAACAATCTTGGCCCCCTCTTTCCCTAAGATTTCAATATGACAATTTCCACTTGTTTGACTAGTTCACTAAACAAACCAATTTCTGCCTGCTTATTCACTGCTTGAGAATGCACTCATTGTAGCTGGGGTAGTTGTTTCCCTGACTTCTCTGACTGACTAAATGAAATGTATTAAATAATTTGTAATTGATTATCTAATTAACTTCCCACCCTATTCCTCTATAAACACAATATTCAGCTCTTACACAATAAATTACTATTAAAACAGTATAAAAAATTCGAAGTCACTTAAAATTACAAGCTATATTTTAAAAACAATAATATTTATATAAATAGTAGAAACCAATAAAATTGATATATCAACTAAAACACATTAAAATATTTAAAAACTATATTTTCAACAACTATATTTGTGAAAATGATAACATAGAAAATATTTGCAATTATATTACTTACCTCAAAAACGATATCCTTGTCATCTATATATATGCATCATGACATTTGTGTGTCATGATATTTAATTTCCAATATTTCTGTCTCTCGATATTTCTTAATCAATATTTTGTAGAAACATCAGTGCCTCACAGTGCAGAGTTTAATAACCAGCAATTAAAGTCAGCAAACAATGGGGATAACCAAACAAAAGGATAATTTTCTCAAAATTACAAAGATTAATGATAAGTACAAATATTTATCTGCCATGTTCTGTTGAATTTTATGCTGCATGTGTTTTCCTGCCAGGTACAACTGATACATCTTTGTGCAACTTCTCTTAAGCTTACTTCAAAAGACCTTAAGCTTTCCTTTGGCCACTTAAGATTCAAATCAAAAATCTATTTTGGACCTCTTTGTTATAGGAAAGCATCTATCTTTCTACTTATTTTTTATAACCACAAATATTGCTTATTTCTTCCAGTAGGGTAAATATGTTGTTACTTGATACTCCAGAATGTGAAGCAAAATACATCTTAATTTGAGCTGCTGAAATTCTTAAGTACAAGGTGTCTTAAATGATCACCGGCCGGCTGGTCTGTCCTTGGTGCCCCCCTGGCTGCATGGCTCAAGTGCAGGCCAAGGAAGGCTGTACTGGTGAGCCGGGGCTGTGTCTCGTTGTGCGTTGGACCCCCCTTGCTCCTTGAGATCAGACATTGAAGCTGAGGCTGATCAAGGGGGCAGTGGCCTTCATCTGCAGTGTGCTGTGGCCCATTTCACCTGGGTCTTCTGAGACCGGTGGTGCACAGAGGACTGACAGGGGTGGAGGGGGTGAGTGGTGGGATAGACTACTGACTGCGGTTCCACCCCACCCGAGCCCCCTTGGACTGTAAATCAGTGCTAAGCTGGATTGGGAGCATTGGCCCTGAATGGTGGCATGTAGGCCCTGAGGGGGTGCCCTTTGCTGGGGTGCGGAGGCAGAATTCAACTGGTTTGGGACCCAACTGCAAAATTCTAAGCAAAGAAGACAGAGTGTGGTGTTGAGGGCAAACAACAGATATAATTGCCTGGCTGCAACCCCCTGTGGTATCACTGGGGGCCTAACTCTGGTACCCTGCTGCCCTGCGGACTCAACACCAGAAGACGTAAGAGAAGGACAGCAGGGGAGGGGCACTTACCGGATCTAGTAGCGTGGCTTCAGATGTGGGCTTATTGGTCACAAGACTGAGAAATAGTGACTTGCACCCTGCTGTTTTAGTAACATTGTGCGCAGGGAGGCCCCATCATGTTGGAGTGCTCACTGGGCTGTCTTATCAGTGAATTCCCATGGGGAGGACTAGCAGGATGCAAATTGCACCAGTGGGCACACCGTGCATACGTAACAGAGCATACAATGGGCAAAGAAAAGACCCAGAAGCCGTCAGGATCTAACACTATTATGCAATATACAACGCCTAGACAAACCCCCAACGGATAGCCAGGCAGACTGGAGGGGCTGAAAGAGACTCGTAGGGGGTGGGGGGGGGGAGTCGGAACACACCAGGCCATAACTCAAATTACTGTGGCCATGAAGACCCTGGAGAGTCGAGCCGAGGAAGCAGAGGGGAGGGCAAGACGCAGCAACATTTGTGTACTGGGTATACCGGAGAGGGTGGAGCAAGGAGCAGCTGAACAGAACCTGGAGCGCTGGATTCGTACCCAGCTGTGTCCTGAGGGACTGTTGGACATGTTTGTGATTGAGAGAGCGCATAGGGACATTGTCCCTCCCCCAGCCCCGGGAGCACAGCCCGAGCCATCATAGCCAAAATTCTCAACTGTTGGAACAGAGACTGTATCTTGAGGGCAGCCTGGGAACATCAGAACCTTCAGTACGAAAATAATAAAGTAGCTGTCTACCCACACTAGACCAAGTAAGTCCAGGATCTCCGAAAGTCCTTCTTAGGAGCAAAACACATGTTGTGTGGGCTGAATATACAATACATGCTCCTGTATCCTGTAAAATTAAAGGTACTGACAGGGGGCAGGGCGTAATTCTTCGACTCCCCGGAGGAGACTGGGAGTGGCTGGAGATCCAGGGGGACAGACAGCTGTCTGGAGAGGCGAGAGGACAGAAACAATGCTGGGGGACACGCTCGGATAGAGACCCTGGCAGCGCAATGATTGCGTGCAATCGCAGAATGTTTCCGACCCGTCGCAGCAGAATATAACAGTGGGCGAAGATGGGTCACTGCATTTGACAATTCCTGCAGAAAGTGGGGTGGACCCCAGCTCGCAGGGGGCTGCATATGTTGAATCTGATGAACAGGATCAGTCTCCACAAGTGACGTTGGGCCCAAGACTTTGATGGAGAATCCTCCAGAGGGAAAAATCGACTAAAGGATTGTCTATGGGGCACTGGCACTGCGAACTGTCTTAGAATGATGCCATGGATGTACGGTAACAGAGTATAAAGTTGTCTGCAGATGCTAATAGTGTGGGCGCGGGGGTCGTGGGATTGAGGTAACTGCAGATGTGTATGGAAATGGGGGAGGACATAAGATAATAGATCATGAATGTAAAAGAGAGGTATACATCTTGCAATATGGGCCTATGGATGAGTTAAAAGTAGGCGGATTGGGAACAAGAACATTGACTCCTTTGTTGCCCCTGTTGGGCCTAGTGGGATGCTGTGTACATCCTGGCATGAATGGAGGGTGGACAGAATCATCTGTAATGTTAGTCGAGTATTGTCCATCGATGGGTGGGATAGTGTTTTTTTTGTTCTTGTGTTAATGTAAGTTATGTTCTGAAGAAGGGCGGCTCACTAGAGGAGTGCGATGAGTCTTTGCGCATAGCCAAATGGGTTGTGCGATTACTTGAACATGGCACGCAAGGTAAAGTTCCTTAGCTGGAATGTTAGGGGGTTGGGTACCTGCACCAAATGCCACAGAATCCTCTGTTCCTTAAAAGACACAACATAATGTTTGCTTGCCTGCAAGAGACACATTTAAATGACGCTGGGGGTACACGGATGGCGAAGATGTGGAGGTCCCAGGTGTTTCATTCATTGTATTCCAAGGTTGTAGTTAGGAGATTTTAACTGCGTTCTGGGTCCTGATTAGGACAGATGGGGTACCAAGCTGCGAATAACTAAGCAGTTGCAGAAGGTGATGCATGACTTGGGACCTAGGTATATCCGGCGAGATCACACCCCAAAAGGGAAAATATGTACATGCTACAAGCCCACCCATAATACCCATAGCTGGATGGATAGGGTATTGGCAACGGAGTAACCAGCATTTTTGGCAGCGGAAACTGTCCACTTGGCATGGTTTCTATCTGATCATTAGCTGGTGTCCTGCTCTGTTCTGTGGGCTGCTGGGGTGCAAGGCCCACACAGCCGGAGGCTACCCACTGATGTGCTTGAGAATCAGGTTGGTAGAGTGGCAATTTCAAGCGCACTGACAAAGTATATGTCTCTAAATTGGGGTAATGCAGGCAATAGAGCTACTGAGTGGGATGCAATGAAGGCGGTGGTGCGGGGGACAGCAATGAGACTAACATATGTCTTCAGAAACAACTGCAGGCCGAACTGCGGGATAGAGAGAGCTCACTGGCGGAGCTCCAGTCAAGGCTGCAGGGGCAGGATGACACCCAGGAGCGTGAACGGGCATTGCGGGAGAAGGTCGCAGATACTTGGGACAGACTGGAAAAATATACGCTTACTAAATACCGACAAAGACTGCGCCCAGAGGGGGACAATTTTGGAAAAGGTGATGGACAGAGTTTCTGAATGATGCAGAATACTCTTACCCAGTCAAGAGATCAGGGCTTAATCCATCACTGTTTTTTAGCTCACTGCACCATCCCAGCTCAGAACCTGGCTACATGCAAATTAGTCTGTTCCTGTCCCAGTGCATGATGGGAACAGGGCAAACCAAACTACCAAGCCAATTCTTATGCTGGGAAGGAAACAAGCTTCCGGGGACCGGTTTCTGGCATTTCAGCCGTCGTCGGCCCGGCTTGCTTGAATCCTGATGGCGCAATGAGCAAGGGACTCACGTCTGAGTATACCCTCCCACACTTAGTGTGGACAAAATCAGAGGGGGACAAGTCTGGCCGAATGTTGGCTTGGATCTTGTGAAGGAAACAAGCCCCCCGATGATCACTAGCTTACGCAGCCAGTCAGGCGAACGGGTCTATACCCGTGCAGGCCTGCTGGAAATATTTCGACAGCACCTGGAGAAAGTGTATATGGCTGACCCCTCAGTTAAAGCTGAGTTCTATATTCCATTCTTGGAGGGTCTACCATTAAGGAAACTGTCAGAAGAAGTTAGGGCAGAATTGATGTGCAGATTACTGCAGAGGAGCCAGTGGAGGCAATGGCAGAAATACCCAAAGCTAAGGCTCCGGCGGGAGATGGGGTACCAATTGAGTACTATCAGGCATTTTCAGCGAAGTTGGTCCAGCCATTGCTCCAGACATTTAATGAGTCATTTGATAGCGGGATACTGCCTCCAACAATGCACGAGGGCGAAATGTGTATGATACCTAAGTTGGGTGGGGACACCCAGGACTCAGCAGCATACTGACCATTGACAATGATTAATACCGACATTAAAATCCTATGTAAAATGCTGACCGACGGCTGCGACCGCACATGGGCTACTTGGTTCAGGAGGACTAGTACAGCTTTATCCCGGGCTGCAGCACGCCCAAAAATATACAACGCTTAGCGCTTATACTGCATGAGACGCAGGAGGCCCCTGAGGAGATGGCATTGGTCTCCATTGACTTTGAAAAAGCATTTAACACAGTGGACTGGGGCTATCTGTTGGAAACTCTTAAGATATTGGGAGTTGGGCCATGGTTCTGCAGGTGTGTACAAATATTGTACACAAACCCAGTGGTCAGGGTGCAATAGGGTCAAAATAAGTCTGAGCAGTGGCTGCTGGGGCGAGGTATGCGGCAGGGATACCCTCTGTCGCCACTACTGTTTGCTCTGGCTACAGGGCCTATGGCGGTGTGGACTAGGCAAGAACTAGGTCACTGGGGTATACAAATAGGTTATAGCACTCACCTAATCTCCTTGTATGCGGATGAGACATTTTATGTCGCGTCTCCGCTAGAGGCTAACCTGAAGCTGCTGCAGCTGCTGGATCAATTCACAGCCTTCTCGGGATTACACCTCAATAGGCATAAATCCTTGGCATTCCCACTCGCAGGGTTAAAATATTGTAGGGTGGAGAGGTTGCCTAGTCTGGGAGTGAATTGGGAGACAGACCATTTCTGGTATCTGGGGTTTCAGATAGCACATGGGGATGCAAAGCTACTACAATTCAAAACGACTAGGGTAGTTGAGTCCCTGCAGCAGTCAGTAGAATTTTGGAACACGTTACCATTGTCCTTAATGGGCAGAATAGCGGTGGCAAAGATGGTGACGCTACCTAGATGTCTGTACGTCTTGCAGAATGCACTGTGTGCGATTCCTGCGAAGGTGTTTCGTCAACTGAACTCTCCATTAATATCTCTGTTCTGGGTGGGGAAATGGCGCAGAGTAGCGCTACAGGTCTTTTCAAAGTGATATGAGGAGGGGGGCTGGGGGTGCCTAGGTTTGACCTATATTATTATGCGGTGCACCTCCAGCATGCAGTGCACTGGTTAGATGAGGGAGACAACTGGGAGAAGCTCCTGCTCAGCAGCTGGGTGCAATCAGAGAGTCTACCTGTTATGCTGATGGAGGGTGCAGGGGCAAGTGTAGATCTCTATCCGAAAAGATGCACAAAGTTCCCCTAGGGAGTAGTGTTTGTATAGTGGAGTGGTATTGCTTCCTCTCTCCGAGTGTGGATATATGTAAAAGTCAGGGACGGGTATCCCTTGTCGGAACTAGGGATGCCTCACACAACAGGCTTGTTTAATGGCTACTGTCATATCACCAGCCAATTGTCTTGTGTCATCATCGGCTTCCTGCTCCAACGTCAGGCTGGCGCTGCAATGCCTGACGGGTAGCACGTAGTGCTACACTTTTGTGGAGATCTTTTGTTCCTGGCCGTTGATTGAGTGAGTGTGAGGGGCCTAAGTGATTAAGTAGTGAGCGTGAGGTGAAGTATGTTAAAAAAGGTTAGTGTAGTCTACTCTGGTCAGTTTATTCATGTAGCTAACTACCTTATTAAAATAAGAGGGGTATAGGGACTCAACCAGGCTATGGGTGGGGGACCCGTTCAACCCTGGTCTGTGATCAGGTCAACATGTTTCATGCCATCACGGCAATTCGTCAGGACCTAAATAGTGCTCATAAACTAAAAGTGAGCCCAGAATGGGCTAAGGAGTGTAGCGGATACAACCTGGAGGGTCAAAGACTGGAACAGGAAGAGTTCCTGTGTTGCAATCCGCCCCTCAATAGCTGCTGATGGTCCCCACAGACTGCTCTCGTGGGACCTGCGCTATCAAATAATTATCTTAGAGGCGCGAGGAAGTTACCTCTGCACCTAATCCCACACACCGACGCGGCTTGGCACGTAAAGCAGCTGGTAGATCTACCATACATGGTCCAACAGATGGCCCTCATTTGGCGAAAAGGCGTGGAACAGGTGTTGGGGCGGGCTCCATTTCACCCTGAACTGACCATCTGGCAACTAGTCCCAGTATGAAGAATGGTAGAGAGTATGTCCTTGCAGGCTTGGAGGGAGGGTGGCTGCAGGGTATTGACAGACTTGTATGTAAATGACATCTCCATTACTTTGGAACCGGCATGCAAAAGATTTGATCTGGGCCTTGGGCAATATATCTCCAATATGCTGGCCTGATGGAACTGGCTAGAGTCACGTGGCCCACATACCGAAATCTGCCCCAGACTACTGATACCCTAGATATAATGTTAACGTGTGGCAGTGGGCGTGGGCTGGTGTAATTGTTGTATAAGGCTATGAGGGCGGATTCGGTGTCCCTAGCCCTTAAGGCATGGTACGTTTGGAACAAGGATTTGCAGGCGCCATTACCGGAAAATAGGTGGGTGAGGGTATGCTCGCTAACGCGCAAGGTATCCTGCAATGCCCGACTGAAGTTATTGCACTATAATTTTGTGCAACGTGTGTAAATGACCCCTGTGAGGCTCCACCGTATAGATACTAGTCGGTTGCATGAATGTCCCTGATGTCACAGAGCTCAGTCAGGGTTTATGCACATGGCATGGGAATTCCTAAAAGTTCAGCAGTACTGGTTTAATGTAGTAGGGAGGATCCGTAAAGGAGTTGGAATCCGGTTAGAAGCTACACCAGAGCAGTGTCTCCTGGGGCTGTTCCAGCAACGCAAGAAACGAAAAATGGTCAATAAACTAACTCAATTAGCATTAGTATTGGCGAAGCGGAGGCTGGCCATTTGCTGGATAGGAGAATGGGCCCCAGTTTTTGAAAACTGGATAAGGGATGTAGGTGAGTGGTCCCTGGTGGCAGAACTGCATATGAAGGCTTGTTGTACAGATGATAAGCCAGAGGAAGACATTGTAATTTGGAGAGAGTTTCGCAGGGATGTTTTAATCCAACGGGGGGGAGGTGAGCAGGACAGTGGATCTGTCAGTAGCAGCGACATGTAGAGATTGGTGATTGGACAACTTCCTAGCTAAGTATACTGATATGTATATTGCTATGCCATTAATGTATAAATAACTGTGAAATGTATATAGGACTCAGATGTATAATGGAAATAGGTTGAAAGGTATTACCGTGGGTAACTCTGTTGTAGGACCGCTCAGTTTTGTGTGTGAAAAATGTAATAAATAACGTTTAAAAAAAAATATCCACAAGCTTAGGAGTGTACTGATGAGTGACTCAGGAGATCCAATATGTATACCCAATGCCACCCTTTGAAATGGGGGAAACTTCCAGTCCACTCCCACATCTGGTTCTGGAAAGTTCCCCGTTTATTTCCTTGCTCAAGCTCCAAAAGGTCTACACCACTAGGGTGACAAAGGCTGGAGTCAAATTCCTTTGTGAGTATACCGGAGGCACCATTTGAAATTTAACTGTTGCAGCTAGCAGCTCATTCCCTCCCATCCAGGCAGAATGGTCCTCTCCCAGCCACACCCAGGTTCTATTGTTCACTGTATGTGCCAACTCTTAGAAGGCAATAGTGATTGGATTGATGCACAGCTTGTTTTTATTCAAGGTCAGTTATTCATTGGTTTGCCAATGTTTGTGTTGATTTGGTGGTGCTCAGTAAGGAGGCGTCGAGGGCCCAACAACGTCAAATTAACAGTTTACTATGTGAGGCCAGAGAAACTCTGGTCCCATCCCTTGTTTGGCACACACTTGCTTGCGTTCCCTTGGTTCAAGAAAACAACTTCCATTCAATGTTCAATATGATTCATTTCATTTATTTCATAGTTTTGGTGATGATTTTTTATCGACTCAATTCAAATTTCTTCATGATCATAGTCAACATACAAAATCAGGCAATGTCTTTAACGTGTCCAATGCATTTCGGGCATTGATGGCATGCCCTTCATCAGGGAATTGACACTAGAAGCAATAATATGTGTAAACATTAGCGTAAATAATCATATGCGTGAAGTGTCAGTTCAAAACAACATAACAACCTATACTTATGAACTCAAATATAAAATCATGCTTTCCGTTCAGAATAAATGGTGAAGAGTGATTTAGACGAAATCTGGGAAAATTAACATCATGCTTTGTGCATTTAAAAATGGGGGGTTCAGTTGTTCACTTACATGCCTGTTGTTGGATGGTAGTTGGGAATCTAAAGGAAGTAAATAAACGTAAAGAGTCTGTCAATACCAGTGGACAAAAATATATTGTGGTGCTCTCCAGTTTAAAGTCAGTGAGCAGTAGGAACTAACCTGAATTGATGCGGGTGAAAGGATTCTATCCGGTACTCGTCTCCGTGAAACGCCGGTAAAAGCAATGGCTTCCCGCGTTCATTTAGTTCAAAACATAGGGTGTCACGTGATGTGTCACGTGCGATGGATATAAAGAAAAGACTTAAGTTGTGATCGGTTCGGTGTCTAGGGGATCTGGATCCAATGTGTGATATAGCCCATCACATGAACGCGGGAAGCCATTGCTTTTACCGGCGTTTCACGGAGACGAGTACCGGATAGAATCCTTTCACCCGCATCAATTCAGGTTAGTTCCTACTGCTCACTGACTTTAAACTGGAGAGCACCACAATATATTTTTGTCCACTGGTATTGACGGACTTTTTACGTTTATTTACTTCCTTTAGATTCCCAACTACCATCCAACAACAGGCATGTAAGTGAACAACTGAACCCCCCATTTTTAAATGCACAAAGCATGATGTTAATTTTCCCAGATTTCGTCTAAATCACTCTTCACCATTTATTCTGAACGGAAAGCATGATTTTATATTTGAGTTCATAAGTATAGGTTGTTATGTTGTTTTGAACTGACACTTCACGCATATGATTATTTACGCTAATGTTTACACATATTATTGCTTCTAGTGTCAATTCCCTGATGAAGGGCATGCCATCAATGCCCGAAATGCATTGGACACGTTAAAGACATTGCCTGATTTTGTATGTTGACTATGATCATGAAGAAATTTGAATTGAGTCGATAAAAAATCATCACCAAAACTATGAAATAAATTAAATGAATCATAATGAACATTGAATGGAAGTTGTTTTCTTGAACCAAGGGAACGCAAGCAAGTGTGTGCCAAATAAGGGATGGGACCAGAGTTTCTCTGGCCTCACATAGTAAACTCTTAGAAGGCCTCAGTAAGTTTAGGGCAGGAAAATGCTAAATTTATTAAAGTGGCATTTACTGTAATCTAAAGTCCGACTTCCCCATGAAAAAAGGAATTTAAGTTCCAATGCATTTGGGTTGAAACATGATAATTCTATCTGCTCCCAATAAAAGGTTAGCACATGTAAAATATAATAAGGTAACCCAAAGGAATCCTATAGGAAAGGTAGACCTTATGGCAGTGAAAAACAAAGCTATGAGTTTTTCACTACCAGGACATCTAAAGCATAAAAACACAAGTCCTATTTTTGAAATACAATGCGCCCTGCCCTATGGGCTGCGTAGGGCCTACTTTAGGGGTAGTTTCTATATAATAAAATGGATTGTTTAAGCCTGGCAAAAAGTTTAATTTGCCAGGCTGAATTGGCAGTTTAAAACTGTACAAGAGGCAGCAATGTCATGCCTGATGCATGCTTTAAAAGGCTATTTTTAGTTGGTGGCATAATGAGTGTTGCTGCCCACTGGTAGCATTTAAGTTACAGGACCTGAGTACCCATGGTACCATATACAAGAGGCTTACAAGTAAATTAAATGTACCAATCAGGTGTAAGTCAATTGTGGCATGTTTTAGGGGGAAAGCATGAGCCCCTTCGCACTGGTTACCAGTGGCAAAGTGCACAGTCATAAAAGCCAACAAAAACAGGTTCAGAAAACAGGAGGGGTGAAGGCAAAAAGTTTGCCTATAGAGTGGGCCATGTCCAAGTCCAACATCACGCATTTAAGTATTTCAATTAAGGAAATCACTCCTTTCTGTTAGAAGTTCTAAGTCCTTGAATATATTCTAGCTCGCTCAAAACACTTCCCTTCTTTAATGCCACATGCAATTTTACTCACATGCCTAAATGACTAAAAAACACAGAATCTAGGAGTCAATTAGACCTGGTGGGCAGTCCGTCAGCTCACCGTGGTAATGGAATGCCCGCCTATGCCTGCCCCACAGTAGAGTGTCCATGATATGTTTTATTTTCCACTGCTACGCTTGGGTATTTATGACAAATGTGCTACAGCTGATATTGCAGGATCACTTACATCACGAATGTATTCCCTTCATTTTGTTTTACAGAAACAAATCCCAAAAGCTGGGTTTTGTTTCTGTGAAACTAATGTCAATGACATGCAGGAAGGTTTCTCCCTATACCTCTAGGACATTGGTTTCTTTCTCCTGTCAGGATGTGCCATAATCTGCGTCACAGTTCTTGGTAGGAAAAACTAATGTTTTCAACATTTAATCCAGCTCTCACAAGACAATCCTGGCAGTTTCCCCACTTCTAAGGAAGCGGAGGAGCACTGGGTTGGCAGGCTGGAATCCTTCTGATTTAAGTGAGAATTCCTGCTCAGACAAATCCTAAATGAGGTCCTCATTCATTTATGCACTTGCATATTCTGATTTGCAGATCACAGAAAGATGTCGATTCATAATTAAGGCTTATGGTTTTCCGTTTTTATGGATTTCCACAGATGATTCCAGACAGAAAAGAAAGTGGTTCCTGTCTGTATTTATTTTTAAAAGTGGAAAAGTGCAGAACAGTGTGCTTCTTGTGGATGACTCTCCATGCTGTTTTTCGTGATTTCTAGTACAACAGCTGAGCAGAAAGGTAGCATAGGAAGTTAAAAATAGGTTGAGATTTCCCTAATTGCAGGTGTATGGTAACATATATTTGTATTAGAATGCTCATATTTACCTGAAGGTGTAGTGTTTTGCTATATTTTGCTGCTTAATTTGCCAAAAAGGCGACAGGCAGCAAAGAATGATTGCATGTTTATCAGTTAAATAAATGTGGAAATATACCATTTTATGACTCCATATATTTGCGAAACACAAAATAAATATGGATAAATACCAATAAGATTGGCAAAAAATAAATATGGATAAATACGGATAGGAATGTTAAAAAATTAAATACCATAAAACTGAGAGCCTTATTCATAATTAGCATTAATAAATCACACTCACATGAGAAGTGTCTTTAATTTGATCTTTGCCTGTTGTGTACCTGGAGAAGTTCTTTGCCTATATTTTTCAGATGGTAAACCCATATCTCTAAGTAACTGATTTACCACTGATTCAAACTTCCAGTGACTTTTGAATTGTTTCATTAGCAGAACCAGGAGAAACCTACATCAATTTAATGAAAATACTAAAACTAATATGAATATTGCTACTTCTACCACTTCTGCTGGTACTACCACAAATCGTACTAATAATAATAATAATGTAAGTCGCACTACATAAAAATGGTTATTACCAATAGAAATACAGCTCAATAAGATAGGACCCAAACTGAGAAAGTAGAATACACTATTTGTCTAACAAACTTTTGCAATGCCAATAGGTGTGGTTTAAATGGGTCACACTTTGCACTCTCACAGGTATACTGCTCACCCTTCAATCACATCGGGAGCATCTTTTACCTCTGGTTTACTCAGAATAGCAGGGAGACTGAAGAAAGAGTGTCTTCCTGCTCTTGTGTAATGGTACATGGGCACAACCACGAGAAGAGTGAAAAAACGAGTGAGAGGGTATGTAAGGTTGAAGTTGAGAACTGATATAGCCAGTATTAGTGCTAGCAAGTGCCCTGTGCCCCATGCAAACAGTTTTCAACACAATTCACGTATTCACCTGTAACCTTTTGAGGAAGTCCAACTGTCTTTAACAGAGGCACACTTAGGTAAATTAAGTGACAGACAAGCCACCTTAAGTTTGCACACCTGGAGCAATATTACAAATAGTGCCCCGAGAACGCAACAGGCATTTGCGCCAGTTTTGCACGCCCCGGGGCATTTGTTATTACAGAAGGGGATGCAGACGATTGTGTGGCCCCTTCTGTAATACTGAAAGTGATAGTTCACATAGAGCACCAGCACTTTCTCAAGATGTAATTTCCTCATTTGCATGGGATGTGGCCCCATGCAAATGTGGAAATCCCTTTACCTCTGCACCCGCGCCTGATTATAAATGAGAGGGCTGAGGCAAAAAAGCTGTAAGGAGGCGCATTGACAGTGTCCCACCTAAAAGGTGGCACACTGTCAGTGTGCCCCCTGATCGCAGGCCCTTTTGGGGGAAAAGGGGTCCTATGGAGCCCCCAGACATCCCCTAAAGGCGGGTGCAGTTACTCAGTGTCAAGCAAGCCCTAAGAACCAATTTAATTTTTCTTTTTCAAAAGAGTGTTTCAGAGAGACTAACCATCACCCTTGCATACGATGGAAATCCATATTAGAAGCTATTTTTCTTTAGGCTTTAACATAATCGAGGGCCACTGGAATTATGCGGCATAGGAAGGCCAAAGTATGCATCAGGCATGAGTAAATTATGCAGCAAGAAAACGTGACACATTTTGTGACATTACTTGATTATTTTGTCATTTTTACACTTGTTGACATTGGCAGGGCATTAGTTGCACCTCATTAGCACCAGTTTAACACCCAACTAGAGCAATAAGTAACAGCAAGGTGACTAGTCCTCCTTTGCAAAGGGAATTCCACTACTCTGCAACACATGTTGCTGCGTTTTTAGTAACCTTTGAATTGTTTGAGCTGCGAACACATTTTTTTGTTAAAATCTGCAGATAATCCAGAAGATGATGGAGTATGTGGCAAATGAGGCAAATCTTTAATTATTAAAAAAACACTGGATCCGGACAATCGTAAGTGGCCCTGAACATTATATACTAAAAATCCACCATAATGGCCTATTGGCATCTTCTTTTCACAATAAATAATTCAGACCTGCTGTCTTTGTCATTACTTTGCGTATAAACAGATTAATCATATGGCATTTGAGTTACTTTTCCAAATAAACCAATCAAGCCTATAGTCTGATCATTGATTTAACATCATAACCAACACAGGCTTAAACTACTGAGCACAAGGGAGAAAGATCAGCAGGCAGGGTCAAGCTCCCCTCTCAGGGCTGCTTCTGGTAGCTCCTTTTCTGTCGATCACTTAAGCAACAATTGTGCTGCCGAGCCAGACCTAAAAAGTGAAATGAAATGTTTCACTCTCAGTAATGAAAATGCCTACTATCTGACACAAGCAGGAATGATGACCCGTGACCCAGTAAGGAAAGCTTGATGCCTAGCCATGACTTTACATGCCTGCTTCGCTCAAGTAGCTATGTGAAAGGGGTGAATGCAGTGATGAAATATGTTTATTGATTGCATTTGTCTGCTCGGTGCAAGTTCTAAGAAGAGTTCATTCCTAGGTGGAAGCAAAGAATTTCAGTTCTTACAACTTACCATGAGAGACTGTTAACCTACACTTCATGTTTTTTTTAAGTAATGTGTTTGCCTTTTTTCTGCATGTGCTAATTTTCACTTTTGAGCATGTTTTGCTGATAAAGCAAAGTGAACATTTCCACCTAGAAAATAAGGCGCATTCTAATTGCCAGACTAAAATTACTGTTTACAATGAAAGTGATAAGTGAAGAGAACCGTCTTTTGGCACTTAATAAGTGATAGGAGGCGCAGGCTGAAGTTATTCATTTTACACCTCAAATCTATTAAAAAGTAAGGTTAGATGACAAAAATGCTCCAGGATTTAATTTTAATCTTATGAAAAAGTGATAATCAAACTAGGCAAATCAAAGAGATGTTGAACAAGAAAAAGATACATACTCGAGGTTGAAGTAAGCATATTCTCAATCAATTACAATTTATTAGTCATTGTGTCAGCATACTGCCATACAATAATAAAAACAATATATATTAAATAATCATAAATCATAAAATCCATAAAACCACGTAAATCAATCACTTATTAGTCATATCGGCCTACAGAAACAATAGCAAGCAATAGACCCAGAGCTACAGTTTAAAGTCCCCCTAAAGTGAGAGTGCGTGTACAGTAAAATATGCGACCGAGGAGCATAGGCACCATATTATCCACATCATCCTTCTGCCTAGTGATAGCATACATGCATTACCTCCGGTTATGAAGTAATCAGAAAGAAGCTGGAACATCCTAGTTGGTTAAGCAAGTTACTTTATTTAAGTTGTGATGTTAAGTTATAAGGTATAGTGTTAACCCCATCAGGAGCAGCTGTCTTGCTGCTCAGCCCTCACCCAACTGACATTCATAACATACTAGCATTCCACTCATCCAACATTCTACAACACATGCATTCTAGCTGAGCAGCAGGGAGACACAAGATACAACATATCTCCCTTCGTTATAGGGACAATTACGATGTGAAATATAACAGGTGAAATAATTAAGAAAATGAAATACAACAAATCTCCCATCGTTAAGGGAACAATTGCATAGTGAACAATTAAGATAATGACCACATGTAAAGTACACATAGTCACAAACTAAAACAATGCATAAATAATGAATATGCAAAATATGCAACACCATTCTACCAACGAACTTACAAAGAAGATACATCCTGAATCGCTATACCACGATTCACCAAACATCAAAAGAATACAACCTGAAGCGCTGTGTAACGCCTCATCTCACACACCACAGTCTGAGCAGAACGTCACAAAAGGTCCCTGAAATAAAGCACTATCCTTCATCATACACCCTCAAACCGAAATGCCACAAATCATATCAGTTGGCCAGACCAGGACAACAAGCAGCACCCACAAGAACAAACCAAAACACCAAATATCAGGAACCAACGTGTACACTACAGACAAATGAACAAGTCCTTACATAACTCATTCATACCCCAGATTGAGCACTTACATAACTCAATCATACACCAGAACAAGCACTTACATAACTCATTCATACATCAGAACGAGCACTTACATAACTCATTCACACACAAATGAACAAGCCCTTACATAACTCATTCATACACCAGAACGAGCACTTACATAACTCATTCACACACAAATGAACAAATCCTTACATAACTCATTCATACCCCCTGATCGAGCACTTCCATAACTCAATCATACACCAGAACGAGCACCTACATACCTCATCCATACACGAGAACGAACACTTACCAACCTACACCAAAACTGAGAGACTAAACAGCAGTCATCTCATACACAACACAAACCAATGAGTGGTCTAACAACCCAACACCACTCATACACAACACCCCCATTGTGGTCGAATTCTAAGACCTGTGTCCCCAACCTGAGCTCTTTGACCACCTTCTTTTGACTTTCCTTTGCATTACAGAACTGAGATATTGTACACAACATGGTCTTTCAGACCCTCGTCCAACACTGGTACCTCTGACCTGTTACCACATCTATTGTGCTCTCAGACCAGCTAGACCATACCATAATCATTGTCCACTATAAACTTTTTCCGTGTTCTTGGCCATTTTAAAACCTTTTCCATGGAAACTGTTGCCAAACATATTACAGGGACTCTAAACCTACAACCGACAATCTTCGATAAAGATCCCATGAAACAACAGTCTCCTACCAATCACATTGGATTACAGGACACAAGCAGTAGTATCCATATGGCCGGGATGCCCGCCACCCCCTCCCAACACCACTTCCCAATGGGAGAAGACAGACACAGGTTTGAACTTTTGGAAGGTGGGGGGGAGTTACCCCCCGGCCGTATTTATTAAAATATGAAACAAAATTTAAAACATTAAATAAAAGTTTCATGAATTATGTACAATTTTACTTTTATTACATTTTGATGAAGACATGTTCTTTGGCTAACCTTAACAGATCTCTAATACAAAGGTTTCCTAGCCGAGTCTAGCATCCTGAAAATGCATACATTGTAAATTAAAATTGTACATCCTAGCATTAAGGGCCAACGGCAAGGTCTTAACCGGTGTCAGATCCCTACTACCAAAATCCCGCCCTCACGGTGTGAGTGGCGCATGCGCAGAGGACTTTACCCTCATTGCCAACTGTAACTTCCCTTGTCGTGGGGGCCCCCTTTCACTCAACGCCATCTTAAAGGTCGTCCGAGTTCCCGTGTGAGGTATCTGTAGGAAGGACAGCGTGGACTCCCCCCCATCCCCACACTCTCTTCCGCCGTCGCGGATATCCGGCCCCCGGGAAATTCGTAGGAGGGGCATCTAGCCGCCTCCCCCCTGGGAGGGGCCTATGGCCGTCTCCCCCTAGACGACCCATCCTTAGTGGGTGCCGCCTCCCCGTGGAAGGGGCCAATGGCCGCCTCCCCCCGGGCGCTCCCATCCATTCTGGGTGGCGCCCCCCTCTAGGGACCTTGAAATTACTGCTCACCGATCATGACCTTACCGCCACAGGCCGGATAGTTGACCGACTATCCGGCCCCTCCCCTCCTCCTAAAGGTCATGCTTCCTCACACCCCTTAGCCATGCTATGAAGTCTCCTATGAGTAAATCATTCCCCTCCCTGGACAGGTGAACCCCATCATTCAGATACATGTGATCACCCCGAATACACCCGTGAGGAATGCTATGCAACTGCGCGGAGCGAAACAATTTCCCAATTTTATTGTTGACCCTTTTCACTGAGTGGTTCAACGCTGACACTGAAAGACCCCCCCCCGCCAAATCTTCCTGGGGATCATGTGGGACCAGGCAATCGTGCACCCCGGGAGTTTCTTAGCCAACCAGCTAACTGCCGACAGGATGTGTTCTAATAACACTCGTCTTCCCAGCTTCACGAAGTCATTGCCCCCCAGGTGTACTAAGACTACAGATGGCGGTGACCTTTGCCGCCCTAAAAGACCCTCAAAAAACGATTGAAATTGGTCAAAACAGAGCCCGCCCTTCCCATGGAAGGTCACTCTGTACCCGTATTCCCCAGATGCACGAGTTGCGTCACCTGCCATGAATACGTCCCCGGCGCGCCTCACATATGAGTGGCCCACGACCCATACCACTCTCTCGCCAGTCGGTGATCCTTGACCGCTGGTCTCCTGATGTTGGGTCAACTTCCAATTCCGCCCCGCGTGACAGGCTCGCGAAACTGTAATTCAAACAAAAGACAAGAAGCGTGAGTGCATGTCAATTGACTTTTACAACATGTGCAATCGCACATACCTTTTGAAGCAATTCGAGGACCAACGGCCTAGCTGTTTTACTTCCTCCACACTCTGACCCCGGGCCGTAGCCTCAGTAGCAGCCCCTATCCTAAATGAGTGGGTCCCAAAATCGCACGGGTCCATGCCCGCGGCAGCGATTGACAGTGCTAGCACCCTCTGAAACTGAAATCTCGTCAGTGGGGTGCCATCATTGTGCCTAAGCAGGCTCCCCCCCATCTAGCCGTCCTCAGTGCCAAGTATTCCTCTAAACACTTTATCGGACAAGTGGGGGACCCTCGTGCGCGCTGCACGACAACACTATCTCCCATAGCCCCCTGGTCTGTCTTGGACCTGGCTATCGAGATTACCATCGAATCACACCACATTTGTAAGTGATCCCTGCACAAGCCTCCCTCCATATCCTTCTTGTTCCTTGCTACGAGCTCGCTTACCCGCAGAGCCCCATGGAATGCCAAGGCGAAAGCTGCCCGGAACAGAACTGCTTCGAAAGGGGAGGAGCACGTCTCATCCAGCTTTGCTAAAAGCAGAGACAATCTGTCTAAGCCAATCGGGCGCCTCGTATCCTGTTTGCGACCCTCGAGGCATTGCCAGCCGCGGAGTGCCTTCCTAACCAAAAAGGAACCCGTCGGGTCACTTATGCCGTGCAGCTGTGCCATGAACGAAATGGCCGACCTATGTCTATTGGCCGTTGCCGCTGATCGGCCTTCTCTGTGCAGCGCTACCAGGAACCCCAGGAAGGATTCCTCCTGCCCCCAGCTCTGTCTCCCTGTCGGACCCAAAAATGTGCAGTAGGTACGAAACGCCCCTTCGTAAGCCTTCCTTGTCCTGGGAGCTAAGCTGGCTGCCACGAGGTCTTGTAATCCGGGGCACCGATTAGCCATAGCACTTCGGGGAATGGTGCCGCCACTAGGTCCGCCGTGGGTAGATGGCCCCTGAAAGCCTGCATTTGTGAACGAGTGAGTGCATCAGCTGCATAATTCAGTACGCCTGGCACATGTTTCGCCCTGAACTGTACATTCAATTTCATGCAACGTAAAACAATTTCTTTCAACAATCTCAAGATCCACTTGCAGCGGGCTGCCTGCTGATTAATGCACTCAACCACAGTCATATTATCAGACCAAAACACCACCGAGCGGTCCCTGAAGTCGTCTGGCCATGCCATCAGAGCAACCCAAATGGGAAATAGCTCTAAGAACCCAATGTTACCTGTCAGACCGCTGGAGTGCCACCACGCCGGCCATACTTGTGCCGACCATCGGTTACCAAAGATGGTGCCAAATCCCACGCTCCCAGCTGAGTCGGTCCACAAACCTAGTTCATCCAAAGATGCTGGTGGTTTGTTCCACACAACTCGACCACTGAAGTCCGCCAGAAATGCCAACCAAATGCGCATATCCTGGCGAACCTCTGCCGACAGTCTCGTACCATAGCTTGTGCAATAGAGCGTGAGAAGGGGCGGGCCATTGGTATCACCCTTAAGGCAAAGTTAAGCTGACCCACTGTTTGTTGTAACTGGTGCAGGGTCACTTTTTCCTTGCCCAGGCATTGCGTCAAAGAAGCCCTAAACTTGGCCACCTTTTCCATCGGTAAATGGAAACATCCTTCCACAGAATCGAGCTCAATTCCCAGAAACTCCAGTGAAGTAGATGGTCCAACCATCTTACCTGGTGCCAATGGGACTCCGAACTCCCGCATGAGGATGCAGAAGTCCTGCAGCGCCTGCGCACATTTCGTATCGCCGGCCGCTCCCAAGAACAGGAAGTCATCTAGATAGTGCATAACGTGCCTATGCCCCGTGGCCTCGGTGAATGCCCACTCTAAAAAACAGCTGAACATTTCAAAATATGCACAAGAAATGGAGCAACCCATAGGCATGCATCTATCCATGTAATAACTCCCTTGAAACGCAAAACCTAGCAAGCGCTGGTCTCGCGGGTGTACCGGGAGCAACCTGAATGCCGATTCGATGTCCGATTTCGCCATCAGCACTCCGGGGCCTAGGTGATTTAATATGGCAACGGCATCGTCGAACGATGCGTACCGCACCGAACAAATATCCGGGTCAATGGCTTTGTTCACCGAGGAACCCCTTGGGGCAGACAAGTTGTGAATGAGTCTAAACTCCCCTGGGTCTTTCTTTGGAACCACCCCTAGCGGGGAACACACGAAATCCGCCACTGGCGGGCAATGAAAAGGCCCCGCCACCCGCCCCAAGCCGACTTCTTTGGAAATTTTCTTTGCTGCTACGCTTGGGCTCTGTTGGACAGATAACTGATTTTTACAAAAAGAGTCCCCCCGAAAATCCCCCGCCGGGATGTTGAAGCCATATAGGAATCCATTCCTCAACACCCCGGCGGATACGTGATCAGGGTATTTGTTCAACCAAGGAGTCAGAGCCATGATATCAACAGGTGTAGGCAATCGGTTCCCAAGCATCACCTCACTCTTGCTTAGACCCTCCTTTTCCTCCCGTTCCGCTGTTCTTAGATCTACAGCTACTCTCCGGGTTTGAGGAGTTCCCACAGCCCGCACACGCATGCCTGAACCTACATGTTCCCTGGGGCCTGCTACAGTTGCCTCTATTGAAGCCCCAACAAACCCCCCGCTTGCCGCCATTTCCGCCGGTCTTGGGCTGAAATTCCCCACCGGCGCCTGCTCGAAAGGGCACCGCGGGCTTCTGGCGAACTGACCCCGACCCGCTCCCGCCTGGCAAGGACGTACCCGCCGCACCAGGCAAGAGCTGCTTGTGCCATGACACCGAGTCGAGGCAGTCCCAGGTCAAAGATGTATCAAACTCTTTCGCTTTTCGGAATTTCATGTCATATCCTTTCCACTCGTCCCCCTCATACATAGTACAGAAATCCATAATCCTATTCTGGTAACAGGACAACTCGGTCAGCACTTCCGGCTTTCGTTCACCCATGACTGCCGTATATATCGAAAAGGCCTTTACCCAATTCGCTACGGTCTCATCGACCCTAAATTCCGCCATCTTGGCCCGCCATACACTGGGGTGCCATAAGTCTTTCTGGGATTTTGCATATTCCATCTCGCGATGGTCAGTCAACAATGAAAACATATTCACATATTTTTCCCCCCATATCAATTCCTTTGTGGCCGCAGGGATGTGCTGGGCCACCCTTTCGCGCCTTGAAGGTAACGAACCTTCCCCTGCCATTGGCAATGTGTGCTTACCGGGTTCTACCGTCGTGTCTGCCGCCTTTTCCCGGCTAACCGTAGGTACTCCTGGCGCCACCTGTGGGGGAACAAGAGGAACATTCGCCGTCCCGGCTTCTCTCGACTGCCGTAACTGCTCGATTATTAGTCTAGCCTCCTCGGCCGGGTCCCCCGCGGCCACTGCCCCCCGCTTTCTTCTTGAGCCAGGGTAACACGGCCGCTAACTGGATGGCCAGTTCCGGGGGCATCTCCTCATCATTAACAGGGGTAATTACAACCGGGATTGGTAAACCTATATCTGGGTTTGGTACCGGGGTGTCTGCTGGTGTGATGGGGGCGACTGGGGGCACCTCAGGAACCAGATCCTCCCCGGAAACCACCCTCCTCTTAATACGCTTCCCCCTACCCTCAGGGACGATTCCCGGCAAGGCCGGGCCTATTACCTTCTTAGGACGGCCTGCGCTGTTCTGAGCCGCTAACTGTTTTTTAATTTCGGCCAAACCTCGACCGATCGAGTCAACTTTACCGAATTTTCGGTCCACGATCGCCATTCGATTCGACAAGGTGCGCAGTACCTTCTCCAACTCGGAGCTCTTTCCTGCTTTTTTGCCGGCCATAGCTTCGTTTACTCCGCTCTAGTCGATCAACGAGGTCCCAGATCCTTCGTACTCCAAATAACTGAAAGAGAAACAACAAGATTACAAGTTCTCAAAATTGCCGCTTGTTCCGTCGAGGGCTCACGAGCAACGAGTTGGTGCAGCCTTCAGAGCACAGGAACAAGAGGACGCTTCTTCGGATTCCCGCTCTTTTATCCGTCTGCGGGAGGGCGGTGACCCTCCTCCGGTACGCCTACTGGGCGTGGTCTTCCGTGCGGGTGTCTAGGACAACCCCTCCTGGGCGGGAAAGGGCGCGCCCCGGCTACGCCACTTTGGGCATACCAGCCGAGCCATGCCCCCCGCCCAAAATGGTTTCCCGGGGGGATCGGGGCACCCAACCATACGTTCGGGGGGACCGAGTGGTCGCCCCTTTCCATAAGTACAGCAGCTACTAATCGAGATCCTCCCTGGGTACCGATGTGTGATTTTTATGAAAGGAGATTAAGCGCCATAGTATCCATAACTGTATACATTCCTAACGGGGCTTAGTCAAACTGCCCATAAATAGGAGGTGACTGAATTAAAAATACATACCTCATTTGTTCTAAAACAAAATGTTAAAACTGCTCCAACAGAATTAACCTCTAAAAGGAGGCACAAACCACCTTTTACGTGCTAAAACGTGTTTTGTGCAAAACATCAAAAAGTGCAACAGATTGCCCTTTCCTCCAAAACCGCATATTCTTGCTTGTGGGTAGTCTTGAGCACTTAACTAGATATTCCCTTGTCGGCAATATACCCAGCCTAAATTTAATATAAAGTGTACGTTTTAGTTCAGGGTAAATCGAATCCACGTATAACATGGCGACGGGACACAATCGTTAATGAAAGAATGCCCCAGTAGACTCCCAGGTCTGATCAGGGAAAATTTCCTCTCCTGTCTAGACTTCAAATGCCACTCCTTGATGATTGCTACCATATCCCGAGTTACGCTTCTCCGGTCGGTCCAAAGTGACCTCAGGTGCAGTTCAAAGTCAAAGTCAAAGTCAAAAGTTTTATTTGTGTTGGTACTCAACAGAGGACCACAAAATTTTACATTTTACACACATTAAAAGAAATTCTATTTTTTAAAATAAAAGTAAAAAGGATTTTAAAAATGTGTAAAGGTTATAATAGACGAATTCATTCGGGGGTTGCTTACACAAAAATATAAGTTCTCTGACCATTGTAATTCTACAAGAGCGGTAAATAGGGCCCAGGTATCTTGCGCGAGCTGTAGTTACTTTGTGGTTTGGACATACAAATAATACATGCTCTAGATTCTGAACACCTCCTTCACACAGTGTACATATTGGAGATCCTCCCGGATGCCATTTTGAAGTATATGCTGATACAGGTAGGATGCCCAATCGAAGCATGATAATGGCCCTCCTTACACCATGGGTCAAGGTGAACCCAATATAAGACTGGCTTTGTTTATATTCCAGTAGGTTGACGAAGGGTTTGTAAATAACTAGTTTATTGCAATGTTGGGAGTCCAGCTCGTAGCTCAATTTTGGGGTGAAACATTTTAAAAACAATTTTACTTGGGCTGGTGACCAAGTGAGCAATATGTCTGAACTTATATTTGCCATACGAAATGCAATAATCATGTTCTCAGTAAAGGTTTGTTTTTTGGCATCCGACCCGAAAGTCTCTTTATTCAGCAACTATCTTAAGGTATTCTCTTTCGCATGTAATAAGTTATAGGCCCACCTAATTAAGTTGGCAATTGCTGTAGCATAAGCGCTTGTGATTGATAGTTCTAATCTCAATGCTTGAACTGGTACAGCATCTGAAACTTTCATAATCCTTCTTAAAATTTTTGCTTCTTTGCGATCCATAAAGGCCCATTGCTTTATGGGGATGTACTCTGTCGCATAGGATATTACAGGTGGTATTTTTACTCTGTAAATTTTTATCATTGAGGAAAAATGTCTGTTCCCTGTGGCACTATAGAGTCTCTGGATTGCTGCGGCATGTATTTCGGATTTCCTTTGTAAATTCTTTATTTGTATTATGTTTGTTAATTTCTTCGATAGGATCCTACCAAGGTAGGGGTATTCGTTGACCTCTTCAATCTTTTCACTTCCAATCCTCCAGGTATAATTGACGCTTTGTTTCCTCCCTGAGAAGGCTACCACTTTTGTTTTCTTTATGTTTGGTATTAAATAATTTTCATTGGAATAGTTGTGCAAAATATCCAACGAGCTTTGTAATCCGAAGGGAGTTAGATCTAGCATCACTATGTCATCAGCATAGAGCAATGCATGTATGCTTTGCTTAGCGATTTTGGGAGGAAGGCTGGGACCAAGTTGCAAGTAATATGGCAAGTCACTTAAGTAAAGGGAGAATAAGATCGGGGCTAGAAGGCACCCTTGTTTTAGTCCATTTTCTGTTTTGATTCTTTTTGTTAGTCCTTTTTCTCCCCCCATTTGGACTTGACACCAAGTATTGGTGTGTAAATTTACTATAGCTCGGAGCAACTGTTCGTGTATTCCAAGCCTCCTTAATTTTCTCCATAATGTTGGTCGATCTACCCGATCGAACGCCGTTGAATAATCTATAAATGCTGCATAGACAACCTGGGATTTGCGGGTGACGTATTTATCTAGTATGACCTGAATAACTGCGATATTGTCTGTTACAGAGTGTTCAGGTCTAAAGCCTGCCTGGAACATGGGGATCAGACCTGACGAAAAAGCCCATTCTTTCAGGCGATCCAGTACTTCTGCAGCGAATACTTTTCCCACAGCATCCATGAGTGCGATTTGGCGGTAATTCCCTGCTTGAATTCTGCTTCCCTTTTTGTGAATGGGGATGATAATGCTCCCCTGCCACGATTTAGGTACTTGACCAGTGTCAAAAATGTAGTTAAAAAGGGGGTATAACAACTGACTCCATTCTTTTGGGTCGGCTTGTAACACCTTGATCGGAATCTGGTCCGGGCCAGAGGCACCAGTGCTTCTTGCTTTTCGTATGTTTAGTTCAACAGATATAGCTGTAGTTTTAGTTATTGAACGTTTGTCTTTTTCCCTGGTAATAACATAGCTTTTTTCATAAGTATTGATTTTATTAGCTTTGTAGAGATCGGTCAAATAAGTTTCCCAATCATTTGGGGGAACCGGTATAGTTTGCAATTCCTTTTTTGTTCCAGTTATTTTTGCGATTAAAAACCAATATTTGCGCTGGTTATTTTTTTTCGCTGCTGTCTGAATATCAATCCAGTTGCGATCTTGTAAAGCTTTAATGTTGCTTTGTTTCTCGCGTCTCAGTTGATTTTTTAGTTTATTTATTTCCTTCTTCGTTGTTGGCGAGGAATTCTTGTATTGGGCACGTATAAGTTTATTTAATTTTTTCTTTAATTCTGAGTTCTTGAAGGTATGCTTGTTATTATTATCTTTCTTCTTACTATTACCTTCCGTACCATCTGTTACCAAATTTAAAATGAAATTTTTAATGTCCTTGATAATAATTTCAAAATTTTCTATGGGGTTTTCCGAGTGTGTTCTTGCTAAAAATTGTGAATGGTCAATCAATATTGAGATTTTATCCAGAGTCGAAGAGTTCCAGAAAATGCGTCTCTGTTCGTTTTTAACCATGATACTGCTTTTATGATACATAATGTGACAGGCTGGTGAGGATTTGGGTATCCAATTTGTGGGTATATGCATTAATGCATGATCACTCTCTTGACTAAATTGAGTGAGCAAATGCGTAGTTGTATCCAGCAAATCCATACTGCTAATGATGTAGTCTATAATGGATAGGGACCCGTTGCCCCGTCTGGTATAATTTGCCGGGATATCCCCTTCCATATTGCCGTTTAGTATTACCCCATTTAGGATCGTTAATGCTGATATTAGCAGTTTACCTCTTTTGTCAGATAGTATTCCCTCCGGAAATTGTCGAATTGTAGTTTCCAGGGATTCTTCAAAGTATAGTTTTGCCCAATTGTTTATTTCGGTATTGGAGATTTTGCTATTGAAATCACCCACAATTAGGAAGGACATATAAAGATGGTCTTCTGTTATCTTCCTGATGTTTTCCATGATATCCAAGAATACAAGATCCAGTTTTTTGCCCGGTGGGGCATATACGTTGTAGAGGAGGATTGCCTTTGAGGGAGCAGTGCTATGTGTTTTTACCGCGATCTTGATGCACTGTAGATTATCTGATTTAGTCTCTACTATCTCATGTTCCCATAGATATTCTTCCCTCAGTAATATAGCCAGACCACCTTTAGCGTGTTCTCGTATGGTAGGTATTGCAGGGATTTCATATACATAATAGCCTTTATAAGTAAAGGGTTCAGTCGCCCACGTCTCTTGGAGGATCAGGATATCAGGCAAATTTCTCATGGCTATAGACAGTTTATTCTTTGTTTTACCGGCGATGTTCCAAGATGTAATTTTTGTACCAGCGCTAAACAGATTGTTGCAGAGTGGTCGTAACTTTGTGGCTATTCAAGGTCTCCGAAATCCAGGCCCAGGACTTTGTGCTGTTACTATTGTCGGGTTCTTTAGGAACTTGGTACCAGACTGCCCTTAGTCCTTTTTCCACCTGTATTTTTATATTTTCTTGTCCTGTAAAGTGTGTTCCTGTGTACGTGGTTCCAGGGTCTCTTTTCACATCAAAATTTCTCTGGGATTTTTTAACATAAGAATTAGAAATTGCTCGTATTTGATCGTCGTACCAAATTGGTATTTTATTAACAGTGGGTTCCGCTCTTTCAATCACATCATATCCGTGTTTATGTAATGTCTCCTTTTCATTGAGTATTATCCCTGGAAGAACTGATGACCAGAATGTTACTGTCACTAGTTTGATATTGTCTTTTTTAGGAAAGATCACCAGGTCGAGTTCGTTACTGGTCATTGATTGTAAAGGCCTTATATGGTGTAAAAGATCTATAATCCTTCCTCTATTAAGTGGAGCAGAGTCAGTAGGGAAAAGTTCTTCAAATTGAAGGATTTTAGAATATGTTTCTTCTCCCTTTTGCCTAGGCTTGATGTTGTCTTCCCTTGTATTTTTAATACTTTGGTCAGATTGTATAGCGAGTCTGATTGGGACGTACTCTTCAGCTCTTGGGTCCAAGTATGGCGTCTGTTCTTCTATATTTTTATTATTTTCTAGCTTTTCAATATTTTGAGACTTTATTATGTTATCAAGATGTTCCTCTTTGGGTTGATATATAGTAACAGATTTTTGGAATTTTAATTTACGGGTTTTCTTTTTTTGGATCCTTCTTGCTGGTTTTTTCCTCCTTCCTCCTTTTTTATTTTCTGATTTCTTATTTTCTGTCGTTTCTCCATTTCCATGGTTTAATGTGTCTTTTGTATATATTTCCTGAGTATCTTGTTCAGAATCATTTTTGGGATTATTTTTTGCAGTTATTTTTGTAAATATTGGAAATTGTTTTATTTTTTGTTGATGTTTTTCTTTAAATAGTTTTTTTAATGAATATATTACTGAATCATTTAAATTGTCCGACTTTTGATTTTGTTGTATTTGGGTATCTGTTGTTTGAGTACCAAACTCCCGTTTTGTTTTCTCGTGATCTTTATTATGTACTTTTAAAGTGTCATCTTGCACAGGTTTAGTTTTAGTTAACGTATCACTTTTTTCGGAAGAATCTTTTTTCCTTTTTTCGTCGACTAGATGTTTTAATATCCCAATTTGAACGTCCAAAGTTTGATCGGAGTTATCGAAAATGTTTCCCAAGAAAGATAGAATTTATTCCAAAATTTCTTGTAGCGAGAAGAGGGCCTTAGACATTGGTGTAGCTGTATTGATATTATTATTATTATTTTTGAGAAAAAAAGGGTCAAGCGAAGAGTCGAGTGAAACAGTTTGAGGAGGTGTTTTTTGCTGAATACTATTGTTTGGCTCAGATTCTGATTTTTGTATCTTTATGTTTGTTTTGCTGGTGCATGATTCCTCGTATAGTGGTGAGCTCCCACTATTTTTTATAGGAGTTGAGGTTTTTAAGAGAGTCAATTTGTGATCCAATTTTTGTAGATCTTTTGGGGTACCAAATAATTTGTTACTTGAATCGAACTCCAAATGACACAATTTTTGATGTTGACTAAGTGTCGTTGAAATGTTTTCTGCTACTCTAATAATTGCTGATGAATTAAGACTTATTTCTTTTCCAGTTGTATGTTTTTCTTGTTCCTCTTTAGCTGTAAGAGTGGAGAAATATGTACTGATTACCGGAGTGTGGGTTATACGACCATGTTTTATGGCTTTATCTGAAGATTTCCGTACAGCATCCTCCGTACCCATTCTTTTCATAAATATAGTACGGGATCGCAATTTTTTAAAACCCATTTCTTAACCAGTTGTCGGCTTTAATAGCTTTCTATAGCGGTAGATTCACCAAGGGTAGAATAACGATGATTATACTAATGGAAATAGATTGGTGTTCTCCAACCACCCTTCTCGTTGCTCACAGTGTATATGAAGAATCAGGTTTTATTGACCAATTAACTACTTGAAAAATAACTTACTCTCGTACTTCCACAAAGATTTCCGAGTTGGTGTGTAGGTGAAAGGGGGGGTGGCCCGTCCCGTCCTCGTTCGTCCCCGGACGGCCACAGACGGCCCGCCCTTTGCCCGGGCTTAGCTCCGCGCTTAGTCCCGCGCGCGTCCCGCATCGCGGAGGGGTTGCTATTGTTTATAAACGTAACGCCGGTGGGCGTGTCCGTGGGCGTGTTGCCTGGGGGAAGAGGAACCAGCTGGTCTGTGCAGGGGTTGCTGGTCCTCGCAGTCCCCCGGGTTGGGCGTGTAGTTTCGCCCTGGCCTCTTACCCTGTGGACTCCAGCTGGGAGCGCTGAACAGAGCCTGCCGACTGCAGCTCTCGCTCACACCAGCGAGTCCTCGGGGAGGCAGCACCTGGGAACGCGTGAAGTGGGTTGATCCGTCCTCTCACAGTACCGGCAGCACAGGCAACAGGAAACAGCCAAAGCAAGTGAGTGGCGCCCGCGAAGCGGGTGTCACGAATAATAAGTCCAAATTGCCGGTGGGCGTGTCCGTGGGCGTGTCGCCTGGGGGAAGAGGAACCAGCTGGTCTGTGCAGGGGTTGCTGGTCCTCGCAGTCCCCCGGGTTGGGCGTGTAGTTTCGCCCTGGCCTCTTACCCTGTGGACTCCAGCTGGGAGCGCTGAACAGAGCCTGCCGACTGCAGCTCTCGCTCACACCAGCGAGTCCTCGGGGAGGCAGCACCTGGGAACGCGTGAAGTGGGTTGATCCGTCCTCTCACAGTACCGGCAGCACAGGCAACAGGAAACAGCCAAAGCAAGTGAGTGGCGCCCGCGAAGCGGGTGTCACGAATAATAAGTCCAAATCGCCGGTGGGCGTGTCCGTGGGCGTGTCGCCTGGGGGAAGAGGAACCAGCTGGTCTGTGCAGGGGTTGCTGGTCCTCGCAGTCCCCCGGGTTGGGCGTGTAGTTTCGCCCTGGCCTCTTACCCTGTGGACTCCAGCTGGGAGCGCTGAACAGAGCCTGCCGACTGCAGCTCTCGCTCACACCAGCGAGTCCTCGGGGAGGCAGCACCTGGGAACGCGTGAAGTGGGTTGATCCGTCCTCTCACAGTACCGGCAGCACAGGCAACAGGAAACAGCCAAAGCAAGTGAGTGGCGCCCGCGAAGCGGGTGTCACGAATAATAAGTCCAAATCGCCGGTGGGCGTGTCCGTGGGCGTGTCGCCTGGGGGAAGAGGAACCAGCTGGTCTGTGCAGGGGTTGCTGGTCCTCGCAGTCCCCCGGGTTGGGCGTGTAGTTTCGCCCTGGCCTCTTACCCTGTGGACTCCAGCTGGGAGCGCTGAACAGAGCCTGCCGACTGCAGCTTTCGCTCACACCAGCGAGTCCTCGGGGAGGCAGCACCTGGGAACGCGTGAAGTGGGTTGATCCGTCCTCTCACAGTACCGGCAGCACAGGCAACAGGAAACAGCCAAAGCAAGTGAGAGTCAGGTGCAGTTCAACTAACATGCTTTTGACGTGGGGCAGCCAAGTATTTCTATTGTGGACACCAGGGTGATGTGCATCTTCCAAAGATTTTGCTATACCTCTGCTTTAGGGTTCAGAACGGCTCTAATCAGTGTTTGAAATAGAAAAATAGAAGTGCAGATACACTTTACCAGAGTACCTGCTTGTACTCTCCAATTAAAAGTTATTACGTCACTCTTAAGAAGTGCAGGTACTCTCCCTCTCAAAATAAAAAAAGTGCTGGTACTCAGTACCGCTCGCAGTCATAGACTTTGGGCTGATTACCTGCTTGGGATTACTTCACGCTCCACGCTGCACGGGACATTTTACCGACTTTGGGCAGTGTTCTGTTGATACCTTTCCAGGTGCGGGACTGCGTGGACCAGCTTGCTTAGCGGCTCGTCATCTGCCGCAGCCGGGGCCTCTTCCCGCACCTTCCTTCATCTATTTAGACACGCCCACAACCGCGGCTGTCCGAGGCAGGGCTGCCCCCCCCTCACATCGGAGGATAGACTTGGAAAGTAAGACTGTGTTACTTCTGGAGACTTTCATTAACCTAGGTCTAAACACTTTTCTCCTGCGAAATACTTAAGGTTATAACGTACTAATTGTTACAGCTTTATACACCAAGCCTATTGGACTTTCCCATTGTTATACTGCCTGTTGGGTATATCTAGATTAAATCGACAGGACAATGAGCACGCAAATTGACACAGACAATAAATCCCTGAGGGGAGGGTTGAGTAGAGGGACGCTGGACCATTTTTTCACGAGGATAACATCGAGGCTGGAACGTGAAATGGCAATCACGGAACGGCGTCTGTCATTGGAACTATTACACAATAGACGTTCGTCCTTGGGTCCCATTCAGCATGCATCAACTCCATCATCAGGGAATTCGCAAAATGAAATAAATGGGGACTCTAGTATTCCACTGTTATTACAAGATTTAACTCCACCTATAGAACTAATTAGGGAAACTTCTCCAAAAGCTGACACCATAAATTCATTATCAGAAACTAAATCTGATGAAGGTTCACCCACAATCCCCCTAACGCAGGCCCCAAGAAAGAAAGTACCCAACCCACTATGTGGACTAGGACAGCCATCGAAGAAAAGAAAGCGCGGGGGAAACACTCACAACGGTAGACGTGCAAAAACACCAAAAACACTCCTGAGTGTCACACATAATGCAGGACAACCTATAGAGACGACGAGGCAGGACAATACTCCCCAAAATTCTACTGAGACTCAAATACTTCTAGGGGGCATAGAACAACTATTCAAATCTCTTGTCCTACCCCTAGTGGAGACAGTCAAAAGACTGTCAGACCACATGGGGTCGATACAAAACGCAATTTCAGGTAATACTGAACTATTGAAGGAACTATCAACCCTTAGACAGACCCAACACCTACATCTTCCATTATCATCAGGGGTGACAATTACAAATCCCTCGAAAAACATGAATCCCCCTACTTCCTGTGTAGAGACCACACTGTCCTCACGGCCCGTTAATAAGGCCGATGATACGACCAGGGGACCAGGATTGGATGGTGCCTGCAATAAACCAGATTGTCCTAAAGCTATTCCCGCCAGGAAAATTCCTTCCCCGAAGAAAGTAAGAGCAACCCCTTCCTAAAATCGACTTGCCTCCAGAAGCGGTACCCTATGTCACGGTACTAACAGGGGTCCCTAAACTTGAGGCTGGAAAAATTGAAGGTTACAAAGTGGTATACTGGCTGAGGAAAAATAGACCACTCCCGCCTAACATTAATGGCGAAATCCTTCATGTTAGACGACTGGAGTGGGTGGGGCACAGGCCAAAGGATACAATGGGTGATGTAATCATTATTAATTTTAGAGACTATAGGGCTACCAGACATATCGAGGATTGGTATACGGAGAGAGGTAGGGACGAAATCTCAACACATGATCTTAGTTATTTCTACCCCCAGTCGCTAATCCAGAATACGACAAGAGAATAGGATTCCCATGGATCACATTCGAGTTATAATATCCCCATTTTCAATCGCTTTTCCACACTTTCCGGTTTGGACGGAGTAGATTGACTCTTAAACCAGCCACCCAGAATGCAGTATATATCCAAAACATCAGACCATACCCTAGTCATTCAGCATGACCACCAAGGAGACTGGGTCAATATAAGGGGAACTGAGCAAATACCTAAGGGACCCAAATCAAAAGATATCAGGAGTGAAGACCCCGATTTTGGGAATAAGCAGAATGGGTTAATAGAAACATTGTCCTCTCCTACTCATAAGGAACAGATCGTGAAAATGTGCCCGGGAAGGGTTCCCCAATCAAGAGTAGTAACTATGTCTTCGGGCTCCAACCAAGCATTAGATAACTTGGTAATTAGGATACTATACTGGAACTCGGCTGGACTTAGACCTAAGGTGGAAAACAGCATCTGGTTGAACTTTGTCCATAATTTTAGTATAATCTGTCTCCAGGAGACCTGGACCACCACTGAAATTCACCTGGTAGGTTTTAAAACGTACTTCTGTCCTGCCTTAGCAGCGCCCTCTGGCAGAGCTAAAGGAGGACTAATTATCTATATTTCTAATAGGTTAGGGGGCCTGGAAGTGTAGCCCGTAAAACTAGAAGTGAACTTCCAGATACTTACCCTCTGTTTTAATAAGGCTGAAATAATTTTCCTAGTAAACCTCTATAATAACCTTCGAGAGGGAGAGTTACTGACAGCACTCCTTCAGCTGCATGATGAACTGTCTGCCCTGATGAGGGGTTCTGCAAAAGCAGCTACAATCATCTGGGGGGGTGATTTTAATCAATATCCATGTCAATCTATTAGCCCCATATCTTGTGGGATAATGGATGAAAATGAGGACCGGATTGCCCACTTTTCACACTCCAAAATTGGATTTTTTTAAAAATAATATCATATTTGATCTGGGCCTCGTCATCGCAAACGTAAGGGACCCTTCTTCCCTTCTGTATGCACCGACATTTCTCGGTGGTGGTAGGCAAAGCACCATAGATTTTATCCTCATATCCAGCACACTCGAAGCGCGGGTAACAAAGTTTGAGCTTCATACAACCGCACTGAGTGATCATTCTGCCCTGAGTATTTCATTCCGTCTGCTTCATAACTATAAGACGCAAAGTATAATTAGCGTCTTGAAGCAAAACACTTTAACCCTGGATAAAATTAATGGGTTCTCATTAAAATGGGAGAAAATTGATCCCCCGGAAATCACTAAGAGAATTTTTTATTCAGTTTCCCTTGCAATCTTTAAGTGCTTAGACCTCACCACCCCAGATGAGGAGGTACTAACTAATTTTAGGGCGATCCTAGATGCAATAAATAAGGAGCTTTTTGTAAAGTTGAAAAACACCCAACAGAAAAAACAGGGATGGTTTGACCATAGATGCACAGTAGCTCACTCTACATTGAAAAAAGCCCATAACAAAACAAATAGGGTGCCTCAGGAAATAGCAAAGCTCAGGAAGGAATATAATCTGGCAATTAAGGACAGGAAAAAATAACTAAAACAGGCTCTATGGGACCAATTACATAATAGCTGCAGACAAAAAGACAGTTCTGCTTTTTGGGCAGTGGTCAAGTCCCCATACCTAATTGATAATAAGGCTGCACCAAGTATTGATGTCGCTATTGATGAAATTACTTGGGTGGGGCACTTCACAAAGATTTTTGCGAAAGGGACTGCAAACCTAGGTGAACGAGCAGTTAGAAGTCAGGAACAAACGGTATCCCCTTACCCGATCCCCCTACACATCACAATTGAAGAGGTCGTTTTGGCCCTAACATCCAGTAAAAATAGGAAGGCCCCGGGACCGGATGGGGTCCCAACAGACTTATTTCAATCTAATCTAGATCTATGGGCCCCTTTGGTGACAAGAGTACTTAAGGCAGCCTGTGAGGTGGGGCTACTGGAGTCATGGTCCAAGTCAATCATGGTCCCCATTTTTAAAAAAGGGGACCGTAAGGAGGTATCCTGCTATCGTCCGATTTCACTGCTGGACTCCCTGGGAAAGGTGGCGGGCAGAGTCATTCTGGAACGCCTCCAGCAGTGGGCGGAAGATGGCGCGATCCTCTCGGACCTCCAATTTGGGTTCCAGGAAGGCTTGGGGACCACCGAACAAGCTCTAAATTTGTCATTGCTCTTAGGCAAATACGTTAGTGTAAAGGGAGGCTCCAGCTACATGGTATACGTAGCTTTATCAGCAGCTTTTGACTGCGTTTGCCATACTAAACTCTGGTCTGTCCTTTCGGAAATGGGTGTCGAAGAACCATTGCTGAATTTCCTGCGTGAACTGTATTCTAATGCATCAGCAAGAGTGAGGTTTGGGGCACAGGGCGAACTAACGGCACCGTTCGGAATAGAGAGAGGAGTCAGACGAGGATGTGTCCTGGCCCCATTCCTCTTCACGCTTTATACCAACGGGCTGGAGAGGGATATGATCAATGGGAGCCGGGACCTTACTTCAATAAACAACCGACCGATTCCTGCCCTCCTCTATGCCGACGACGCGATGATACTCGCCAGAACGCCCCTTGAACTGCAGAAGGCATTAAATAGATATGCACAATTTATGGGTAACCTGGACCTACGCATAAATATTAAAAAACCTTCGTTATGACGGCAGGACCAGGGAAAAAAAGGATAATTAATATCCACTTAGAAAAGGAGAAACTAGCCGCCACAGATCAGTACCCACACCTGGGCATTATCATAGATAACAGACTTAATTGGAAATCCGCTGTTGAGTCTAGAAAACTCCTCCTTATGAGAGCAACCATGGCTCTGGTAAACGTTTCGAAAAAATTAGGTAAGAGGCCCCCCTTAGAACTCCTGCAGATATCTAAGGCGAAAGGTCAATCAGTTGCACTGTATGGGGCAGGTGTCTGGGGATACGCAAACAACAATGCTTTGCAACCAGTGGAAAACGCTTTCTTGTGGTTCCTTTTGGCTGTCTCTAAGAGTACCTCTACTTATGCATGCCACATTGAGCTGGGTATCCCCTACCTCATCGACCTAGTAAAAATAGAACCACTTCTTCTGTGGCATCCCATCTGGTCCAGGGATAAAAATGTTTTTACACAGGGGATTATTCTAGACTGTATGTCCCTTGACCACTATTACAAAATTGGCTGGTTGATATATATAAAACGTTTTCTAAGTGTGCTAGGTCTGGAAAAATATTATGTTGTGCCATCCTCTTTTAGCTCTTTACCAAGGAAGACATTGAAGGTATTGTGCTTAGCACACCTAGATGACATGAGATTGGCTAAAGAGATTACCAAACCGTCTGTACAACAGTCCATAGTCATCCAAACCACATTTTCTATTCAGCCATATTTAACCTACAACTTTTCTGTATTTGAACGATTCCTTCTGGTTAGATTCAGGCTCAATGTCTTCCATCGCTTGGTTGCCTTCCCGCAGAGCAATAACTGGGCCCATGTGATGACATGTCGGTTCAGGCAACAATCCACACTTTATTTTTTTGTAAATTTTGTACTGAACACAGAAAGACCTGGCTGATTCCTATATTACAATCGATGGGTATTAGAAGATGTCGTCCAGCCTTGTTCTACTTACAGTTCTTGGAAGAGGAGTGGATGTTGAGGCACATTGCTATTTTCTTGAAATGCATTTTTCAACATCGACCTAATATATAAGAAAGTTTGAATTTTCCACAATTTTAATACTGTACTTGTGGCACTTATTATCTAAAAATATGATTGTTTTATTGTTGTATCCAGTCATACTGCATAATGAATTTCTCTTGGGACACGCGGCATGGATCAGTTTGGTATTAGATTCCTTGTCTTGATCTTTTAATAGTTTGCATATCTAGTACTTGTTTTAAATGTTTTAATACGAAATGAATTGTATTTGTGATAACGCTTTTATGGTTTTTCTCTTGTGACAAAGAACCGAATAAAGAAAGATATATACAGAACCTGTCAATACTGGCCCATTTAAAGCACAGGCTGTAGTCCAGTATGGAACTGGTTTTAGAGCTGCTATTTCTGCTATTGGAGTATGTCTCCGCTCTGTGCAAAGTGTCAACAGGGTGTTGCAAGGGCCCAGTCTTAACAAGGATCTGTGAAAATGATTCTCAGCCACTTGTGGTGTGTTTAAGTTCCCATAACACCTAAGCCTGGCCCCTTAAAGTGCTGCTGCTACCGCCTCTGTCTATAAATGTGCAAAATGTTACCGATACTCTTGGCACTTGCCTTATATGTAATTTTTAAAACTGCCCCAGATTTCTGACCTAGAACTGTCCTTGTGTATCTGGCACTTCCACTCCAAACCCTCAGTAACTCATGCCTCCAGATAACTAAATTGCTTAACAGACTCTATTGGCTGTCCATATAGCCTGATCTTCCGCTTAAGACTGGGGGATTGTCTCAGTACCATGCTCTTTATCTTGCTGCAGTTAATAGTCAATTACTTCTTTTTGCAGTAGTCTAGAAAACTCAGAAGAAGACTATGGATTGCATTTTCAGTCTGTGCCAATAAGACTGCATCGTCCACGAATAGCAGTATCAAAACCTTTTTCCCTGCTGATATGGGGGTATCAATGTGGTCTTTAAGCAGATATTCATCGTTTAGGTATAGACTAAAGAGCAAAGGGGCTAATACACACCCATGGTGAACCCCCTTTTCTACGGGGAAGGTTTCAGTGCACTCACTCTGCCTCCGCTCCATGCCTAATCCTAACTGTGTTATCCTTGTGGAGTACCGTTATTGCATGTACTAATGTAGTGTCAGCCCATAACTCTATTAAAGATCTGTATAGGTTCCACAAGAGGGAAGGCTGCCTTAAGGTCGATGAAGGTTAGTAACGAAGATTTTCTTTTGATGGTGTATTTGTTTGAGATCATATAGAGGTGTATTGCCTGGTCGATGATCCCAACCCACACCCTAAACCCGGCCTGAGCCTCTGTTAGTATATTCAGACTGTGTACCCGGGTTTCCAATCTACTTAAAAGGGCCTTCCTGAGTATTTTCCCTGCCCCATCTAAAAGAGAAATTTGATGGTAGTCGGAGGGATTATCACAATCACCTTTCTTAAATAAGGACAGGAGAACAGCTGAGCGCCATGATGGTGGAACCTGATTAAATACTATTGTCAGGTTGAATACTTTAGCAAAAGTTCTGGCACCTTATTTAGTGGCCCTCCTGATAAATACCAGCAGGCACTAGGTCGGGACCTGGTGCCTTATGCTTTTTCATACTTGTAATAGCCAGTTCTACTTAGGGCACCAGGATATTCAATGCAGGATTTCCCAAATTCAAAATCTCACTAAGTGATTTGGAAGCTAGGGTGACAGGGTTATCCGTCTTATACAACGAACTGAAGTGCTTGACCTACCGATCTGGACCAATGTGGCAATCTAACAAGTTTGATCTCCCCTTCTCTACATGAAAAACAACCTCCCAGAATCTTTTTGTGTTTCTCAAAGAAGAGCACTGTCTTAGCTCCAACCACAAAGCATTTTCGAATTTTAGTTTCATGGGCCTCATTTATGAAAAGTGACGCATCGCTGCGTGAAAACAGCAATGCGTCACTTTTCACTGCGCCCTCCTTGGGAGACCACTGATGCGTCATATTTACAGTATGACGCATCATGACGCAAGGAGTTACAGATATGTCAGTATTCCCGACGTATCTATATGGCGCAAAAGTGACGCATTGCTGGAGTGTGTCACAAAAGTGACGCAACTCCAGCAATGTGTCCTTTCATATGGGGCAAGCCCCATGTGAAAGGGCCTGCGTCAGTCTTACGCCTGCTGTGAGGCAGACGTAAGAAATTGACGCATTTGTGTCCTAGAAGTGGCCGCAGTTAAATCTTATAGATTTCACTGCGTCACTTCTATGACCCTGTCTTGCGTCAGAACGCCCCACCCTGCATACATTATACCTGGCGTAGGTATAATGTAGCGCAGGGTTTTACAAAGTGACGCATCTACCTAGATGCGTCACTTTGTAAATATGGTGCAACAAGGCACATTTTTTACGCTGCTGGTGCGTCACAAAAAGTGACGCACCGGCGGCGTAAAAGTGACGCACGGCCTCATAAATGAGGCCCATGGTGTTTAAGAGTTATATATTCTCGCCTGCATAATCAGAAATGTGCTTCGCTCTGTGGGTTGCCAAATTAGAAAGTTATTCCAAGCAGGCTGATATACGGTTAAAAAATATAATAAAGTTAAAAGCATCATATTTTTAGCTCCACCTGAAATAGTATTTAGGGTTGGGTGAAGCAGAGTCAGTGGGCACCACTAGATAAAGCAATGAAACATGGCCTTATATCGCTCATTCTGAGATCATCTCAAAAGTGAGAGTTCGGGGTAGAGCTTTCTCACTCAATTGAAACATCCTAAGTAATGCTTTTAAATGTTTCAGTCAGCCTGACTGGTTGAAATATGGGCCAATCATGATGGCTAAAATGGCCCATGTCTACTTCCACATCTTACAAGGCAGGGACAGAACGTAAAATAAGCACTGGCAAGCCAATCACTCGGGTCTACTTGAGGTGAATACAATGTAATGACTGCACATTGGATGGAAGAAAGGTTAATTTGTTTAGCAACACAGATTGAGGGAGCCGCAAAGCCCACACTGCTGAATGTGGGGAGCAACAAAGAAATATAAAAGCCTGTTATTCAAAGAGACCACTGGGAGAGATGGGAGAAGCACATGGCCAAGTACAAAACGACTATTGGCATCTGGTGATGCAATTGGCAGGCAAAATAACAATAAATAGACCTGGTAATATTTTTCTGTCTTAACAATTGATAAATATATTGACAACACAGAACTAGTTTAGCATAGAGAGGTGGCATGTAGCCTGTTGTAGGAGGCTATGAAACAAAGTCCTGGGCACACATCTGGGTAATTAAACAGTGTAATAGTATCAAAATAGTTCAAGTAGATCATTGAATAAATGGTTGATTGTCCTGGTGATTGGAGAATATTTTTGTCTTTATTCCATTTCTTATTTGGGCATAATGCGAAAAACCAGCCAATACGTGATTCGTCGCATATGGAAAATTATTCCACGACTTCCTCAGGGCTGTACATTGGAGAATAAATATCTTTGGTAGTCGCTCTGCCGGTGATAATTCCAACCTGGCTGGTCAAGGTGAAGTCCTATAATAATGGACTATTCAGTAAAAGATGAACCATGATAATGGTGATCCTGTTATTAGGGCTGCCATGAGCCTGCAAAGTTGATGAAAGGTTTGTGTCTCCAGTTGCAATCTAAAGCGTGTGTGCTTAGTTTTCTCACGGTGGTATGCATGAACATTCATTCAGCCAACAGCAGCTGGATATAAGCTGACCAAGTCTAAGGGGTGAGTGATGCTGACCTTTTGTCTCTGATTTCTGTTTAGATAAATTAGCTTTTGGAGAGGTACAACTAAAACTTTCATATAACTGGCAAGGGTAGTTCATTAAATGGAATACCTGGCACTGACAAACATGTTAAGGTGAAAATGACCAGTTTTTATCCAGGCATGATACATTCATTCTTCCATAGTTTTGAAATCAGTAAACGGACTACCATAAATTGGATAACATTGACATCTGTTATTTAAAGCAAGTAAATGCGGAAGAAGTGCGATATGTAGGGGTATACAACAAACAAGTTGTTAAGCATTGGCTCATGTGATTCCATGGAAGAATTTATGCACTGGACTTATTTGGATAGACCTCATTCTGTTGTTCACTTGAATGTTTCTCCAAGGAATAGCTAAAATTGCAGTTTCTCAGTATTGCTCCGCATTTTCCATCGGACCCACCACACTGTCCAAGTGAGAAATGTGATGTTGTTCTTCACCTCATGTATGTAAGAGTACATTTAGTGAATATGTGGCACACTGCAAGGAGCCTATTGACTGGCTAAAAGGGTAAGTTAAGGTCCCAGGTCACAAAACCTTTTGCTTGTTACTCTTGCTTATCATTGAGTGGTAAATATAGCAGTTCTTTGTTTTTTTCTATTAAAAAAATGGTGAGTACTAACATATAACTTTTTATACTCTAACAGTAACAAACTAAGTATGAATCATTGCAGAATCTGATCAATTGAATTACCATTTTAGATGATGGGAATTCATTTATTATCTGTGTATATGCTTGTCCTGAAAACTGCCTCACATCTTTAACCAATTCCTGCCTGTTCAAATCTATTTGAAGCATAGATATTTTTAAGGCAAAGAAAAAGAAGTTCCTTCCATCAGGCTCTAACAGTTGGCGGTTCAACGTATAGCCATGAACAAACTAATAGCAAACAAAAGCAATAATTATGGCAAAGAGTCACACCAGATTTTTTCGGTGTCCATGTAAGCAATGGCCCATCAGTATCCACTTAGTTTCCCATTGAATGTTAGTAAATCAAATACATTAATTTTTGAAATACTAATTCTATTACTCAATAAAGTTAGGAGATGTGGGTTGCATCAATGTGTAAACTAGAACATCAAAAGTACCTTGATGCCTCTCTAAGACCCCATTTAAACAATCAGTGATGCGTGTAATATAAATCTTTTAAGTTCTTAAACAGATAGATTCTTAGAGAAGAACTATTGAGAATCTTATGACCCATTTGATTACGTAAGAACATTAACAAAAATATTCATAGTTATGTTTCTTGGCCATTTATTTGGTAAGTGATCACAATTATGCTCCTGATTATTTAAAAAGAACTGATGCGAGATTTTTTATAAACCCTGTTTTGGAATAGTTAATAAATGTATAAACCCATTCCAAAGGAGTTTAAATTCCTAAATGGAAAGGTGGAATAAGTAATCTCTCAGCCTAAGGTATTTAAAAAGTCCCTCACTGGGATCATTATATTGCTTCTGCATCTGCTTGAATGAATGAAAAACCCCATTTTCATACACCTATCCTACTGTTTACAATGATGAGGTGCACAAATCATGGACATATACATGGTGTGAGAAATCCCATTAATTTGAATTAAATCCTAAAGTTGTATATGCCTTAATTTGATGAATATCGCGGAGTTCTAATAGCCCGCCATATTTGGTAATGCTCTCAAAAATGTTCTACCGCAGGGTTACTTCATTGATGGTGATAGGAATATAAAACCTGTAAGAAACATATATTTTTGCTACTACCTGCAACCTTAGACAGGCATGTTGTAAAAACTTCCATAAAGTACATCTGCAACAATGTAAGCACCCATACTACCTTGTCAACAGGAAGTGGAAGATAGTGAATAACTTAAAGGGCTATTAATATTGCAAAAATAAAACATTGTCAGCTAGGCTCTATCTTTTTAAAGCATGGGTGAAAAGGAAAAATTCTAGTCTTAATAAGGTTGCATCGAGGGGTGTGTGGCTTCGGAGCCAACAAAGATGGCCGCCCTGATGCGAAGCTCCATGGCGACGTGAGGAGACGGAGCTCCTCTTGGCGGTTTACTCACTGCATGAGCCTCAGAAACTACTCAAAATCAGCTATGACACCACAGGTGAAGCCTTATGTCATCTTTTAAGTAACTGGGGCGATCGCTTTTCAGTGTTTAATCTTCGGCTTGGTCGCGCTCCTTTTTTCACGACCACCATTTCTTCCTATTAATTTCATATTTCATGGCACACGCGCGCTCTGTATGTAGTAGTACCAACTTCTTCGACTGTTCTATATTAGAGGATCATAACCCTTTCACCATTTTACAGGAGAATATGAATGATTTGCAATCCAATATCTCAACTACTGGTGATACATCATCTAATATGCCTCGCTGTACTTCTAAGATGTCTTCTAAAATTCCTTCTGTTTCATCAAATGTATCTGGTAAACGTACCAAGAATGACCCACCCTCTCCTTCCAGTTCTCCAACGTTAATATCTATGGAATTAATTCTGGAAGAGATAAGGGTTCTTAAACTCCACATGGAGGAAACAAATATACGTCTCCAAGGTCTTGTGGATAAATGGTCTCACTTAGAACAAAATGTTACTCATTTGGAAAGGCGAGTTGACTCTGTCAAGGCTGTAATCAACCAAGTACCTTCCTTACATCTTGATATTTCACATCTTAAACAACAAGTGGAAAATTTAGAAACTCGTAACAGGTGTAACAATTTATGGATTTATGGTCTTGCAGAAAACCTTGAAGGTACTGACCCTCTTCCCTTTTTTCAATCCTTTTTACCATACCTTCTAGGTTTTCCTGAGTCTCCAAAATTAAATATTCAAAGAAATCACCGTTTGGGTCAGATCCATTGTTCGTCATCATCTTCAATCAAACCAAGAGGAAATATTCTATATTTCTTAGAATACACTTGTTTACTTAAAGTTTTCCATGCTGCTAAACACAAAGGTTAAATGTCCTGACAAGGCTCCACTCTCTTTTTTGCTCAGGATTACGTCAAGGTGACAGCAGACCGGCGGAAATTATTTTTGGACATGAGACCTCCTCTTTGCAGCTTGAACTCTAGATATGGTTTGTTTCATCCTTGCCTTATGAAAGTTACAACAATAAAACGACTACCTATGAAGATCCTGCTCGACTACAACATTTGCAGAGAAGATATCATGGATATCCTGGTCCATCGATGATCTGACTGTTCTTTTGTTGATTGTTTTATTGCTCATAAGCTATTTATATTGTTTTGTATTGTTGTAGTGTTTGTTGTATCACTTTTTATTTAATCTCTTTTTTCTTACTATCAGGTGCAGTTTTTTATGGTCTTCTGATATGTGATCCCTATTTCCCGCCTGGATGACGTCTCCCTCTCCCATCTTCGTCCTGGAGTTTCCCACTTGAGTGTGCCATCTTCCTTATGTGGCTTCACCATCCCCATACATCATTCTATGTTTGTGGTATGTTTCTTGTTTTTCTTTTATTTTCTTTTTGTACTGTCTTCTTTCAAGATATCTCTTCTGTTACCCATTTCTTATCTGATCTGTTTTATCTATTTTTCTTACATATTTTAATTCTTTCCTTCTATCTCCCTTTACTTTCCTTTTCCTTCTTCTGGCATTCTTTCTTTTTCATTCATGCTCATTTCCGGATCTCGCTTACCAATATTTCCTACTTTATAACATTTCTTCTGTACACTGATATTTCACTGATCTCCCCTTGTTGAACGATTATTTCCATTATAATGCTTTATTTTGTTATTTGCAGTTGGCCATATCAGATTATTCTTACTGTTTTAAATGCTTAGATGTTGTTAAAAGTTATATACTGGCATGTTAAAGGTTTGGGGTCTCCTATATAACATCAAAGGGTTTTATCGCACATTGCTAGGTTGAAAGGTGATATAGTTTTGCTCCAAGAAATTCATGTGACGGCTAAAGAGATTGCTAAACTTCAGTGACAATGGGTGGGTCATGTTTTTGCATCTCCCGGCTCTTGGAAAAACAATGGTGTAGCTATTAGTGTCATAAACGCTTAGATATCCTTATACATCAAGATAATGACTCAGAAGGAGATGGGTTTCAGTCTCTTTAATGGTGAATAACATTCTTTTAACTAGTTTTAATCTATATGCACCAACCAACCCTGACAAACTTTTTTGGCCTCAGATTTTATCTAAATTAATGACTTATACTGATGATTATTTAATACTTGGTGGGGATTGTAATATTGTATTTGATCCCTTTTTAGATAGACGTTCCAACTCCAAATTCACCCCCTCTTTCATGCATACTCAATTCGCATCAGCTATGGCTCAAAGGTCCCTCGTTGAGGCCTAGAGATTATGTCACCCTACGCTACAGGAATACACCTATTTCTCCCCGGTTCACTCTTCCCAATCCTGTATAGACTATGTATTTATTTCTAAAGCCCTTACCCAACACATTTCCCATTTTGATATAGGATTCGTCTTAATTTCTGATCACGCTCCTGTCTCCTTAGTTCTAGATCTACTTCCTCCCATTAAATGAACTAGGAGATGGAGATTTTATAACTCCCTTCTGCTGGATGCGAAATTTACACCAGCTTTTAAAAAATTTGCTGACACGTTTTTTATAGAAAATGACTTACCTCATACTTATTTGGGATACCTTTAAAGCGCATCTAGAGACTTCATTATTTCTTTCGCATCTCAGAAAAGGAGATCTTCCGCACAGACCATTCATTTGCTAACTTAACGTATAATAAACAATTGGAGCATTCCTAATGTACTAAAAAATTTCAATTGACGTTGATTGAACTTATTAAAGTTAAATTTACTTTTAATAAACTTTCAAATGAATCAGCTAATTTATATCTACTTAAATATAGCACTAAATATTACTCCTTACAAAACAAAACTGGCAAACTCCTTGCCAACTATCTTAAGATTAAAAAAGAGCGCACTGAAATTGAGTCAATTCAAACTGCAACTAATACCACTGTTCATAAAAATGAAGATATTCTTCTGGAGTTTAGCGATTTTTATATAAACCTTTATACTCCTGAATTACCTCACCAAGACACTGATATTCGTCAGTATTTATCCTCTATTTCTTCCCCTTCATCTCCTGAGTTAGATTTTTCTTCCTTAGAAGATGATATTCACATCAAGGACATTCTTACCACCATTCAGTACATTAAAAAGGGAAGGCTCCAGGACCTGATGGGGTTACCATCAAATTTTACTCACATTTCTTCCAACTCCTTCTTCCTAGATTATATCAATTATATTCCTATTTTATTTCTGCTCAGAAATGAGAAGGGACTTTTCAGGAAGCAATAATCTGTCTCCTCCCTAAGGAACATAAAGATCACACATTGTGCAAAAATTACAGTCCCATTTCTTTAATTAATCTAGATGACAAAATGTTTGCTAAAATTCTTGCCTTACGTTTATATTGTATATTACCCCAGTTGATTGGAAAAGAACAATGTGGTTTCATTAACCCCTTCCATGCTCATGACAAGGTCAGCTCGTCATGGGTGTTACCTGCGCTGTCCTTATGACGAGTTGACCTTGTCATGAACAATGGGGATCATGCATCTCCAGCACAGGAGGGGAAAACCCCCTAGCAGCCAAGGTGTTAAGGGACGACACTTATCTGATAACACTCGTTTATTCTTCAATGTTTCCAGTAAATCCAATTCCTATAAGAAATCGTTAGCAGCAATTTCCATAGATGCTGAAAAAGCATTTGATAGAGTTAGTTGGCCTTTTATTTTTTCAACTCTTACCTGGTTTGGTTTTGACCCTAACTTTATTAATTACATCTCCTTACTTTATTCTTCTCCGAAATCTTCTATTTGGGCTAATGGTCTTGTTTTCTCTTCATTTCCTCTCCGTAGGGGAGTTCAACAAGGCTCCCCATTATCTCCCCTTTTATTTATTCTTGCACGTGAACCTTTTTTGATAGAGATTCCATCAAATAATGATATTTCAGGTTTCTCATATGTTACTAATCAATTGAAACTCTCAGTATATGTTGATGATATTTTATTATTTATTTCAAACCCTCAAACTTCCTTACCAGCCTTTTTATCAGAAGTCAATAATTTTGCCCTGGTTTTAATGCTGACAAATGCGTAATTCTTCCACTAAACAAACTTTGTTTTCATGCTGATTTTTTATCCTCCTCCTTTCATTGGAATCCAAGTAAAATTAAATATCTAGGACTATGGTTCACTCCCTCCTTTAAAGTCACAGTTGCTGTAAATCTAAAGGAATTACAATCAACTTTAACGGCTTCAACCTCACGTTGGCACCCTTTATTTTAACCTGGAGGGGTGGATTAGATTCTATAAAAATGATGCTAGTTCCAATAATATTGTTTTATTTGTCTAATATTCCAATCAACATTCCAAGATTTGTTTATAAAAATATATATGCTATCCTTTCAAAAATTTTATGGCAAAATAAAATGCCTAGAATGTCTCTTTGCAAACTTCATAAACCTAAATATATGAGTGGAGTTAATTTTCCTGATTTCCTTTCTTATCATACCTCATTTTTTCTTAAACATTTTTATTTTCCGATAATGACAGTGATCCTAATTCCTGTCCTTTATGGGTTGACGTTGAAAAATTATTTTTTCATCCTTTTTCCTTTGAAGAATATATTTCTCTTTCTCATGTCCCATTATCATTGTCGCTTTGTATACTTAAAAATGCTCGTAAACTCTTCCAACCATTTTGCTCCTCAACCCATGACGACCGACCAAGTTTCCTAAATTTGCCAGTTTGGTATAATAAACATATTAAAATTAACAATAAGTTTGTTTTTTGGAAAGATTGGTTAACTCATGGCCTTAAATGGACTCATCAACTTTTTTTTAGGATGGTATATGTATTCCTTTTTCAACAATGCAATCTCATTTTTCTCTTCTTCCTACTTATCAACCTAAATATTTAACTTTAACTGCAGTTGCTCTACTCCCTTCACACATCCTCCTCTTCTGCTTCTATTACAGAATCATTTTTATGCAGTGCTCCATCCGCATCTCAGATTTATAAAACATTATTGGACATTCCTAGTACCCATGATAAACCACCTGTGGAATGTAGTTAGGAATCCAACTTAGGAGACATTTTTCCTATTCAAACATGGAATAAGATTTGGTCAAAATTAAGGAAGTCTTCTAGAGCAGCAAATGTTACCCAAACTTTATTTTCTATCTATAGTAGGCTTTTGATCACTTCAGTTAAATTACATAATATTGATCCATCCATCCCCTCAACTTGCCGGTCTTGCACAACATCACCTGCTGATCTTAAACCTATGTTATTTCAATGCCCAATCATTTATATTTTTTGGACCCAAGTGTGGCGACAAATTAATACCATTTGTCACACTCATATCCCTTTTTCTCTTTCAACATTTTTCTAGGTAGTATTTCTGAAGTCTGGACCTCTCAGACTACAGATGTTTGTATTATTGATCTACTTATTGCCGTCGCTTTTCAACAAATCACTAAATCATGGAACCTCTACTGTGTCCTTTCAAGCATGGTGGTATGGAGTTTGCTACAACCATAGATTAGATAGAGCCTATGTATACCCAACCTCGCTTACTATTAAAAGAGATATACTCTGGATGCATGTTATTGAATTCTTAAATGTGTCAGCTAAATGAGTTCAATCACGTAACCTGTCTATTGAAGAAGTATCCAAACCTCCTTGACTTTATGATTATTATTGTCTTGAATATTTTATATATTAATTTATATATATTATTGATCTACTCATTGCCATTGCTTTTCAGCAAATCACTAAATCATGGACCTCTACTGTGTCCTTTCAAGTATGGTGGTATGGAGTTTGCTACATCCATAGATTAGATAGAGCCTATGTATACCCAACCTTGCTTGCTATTAAAAGAGATATACTCTGGATACCTATTACTGAATTCTTAAATGTGTCAGCCAAAATAATTAAATTACATAACCCGTCTATTGAAGAAGTATCCAAACCTCCTTGACTTTATGATCATTATTGTCTTGAATATTTGATATAATACTTTATTTTGTAAGTTTTCGTAGTAGGACTTTTTTATGCATAACTGTTTTGATGCAATTTTGAAATTTAATATGGAGTTTATCTCCTTTCTTCTCTCTATCTTTCTAGCGCCCTTTCTTTGCTTTCTTTCTCTTTCCCCTTCCTCTCCCACCAATAACATTTTGCAATATGTTTAACATTATTATCTTATTTGCTTTTCAATATTGTATTGTATTCTATTCTTTTTTACCAATAAAGTTCTTCTTAAACTAAAAAATAAATAAGGTTTCTTCAGCCTATAAGAACCACATGAATTGCATCCCACATTTTCATAACCTCAAGGAGTCCTTGAAAAGATTGTCATAGTTCTATTAATAATTTCCTGCATATAGGTAGAGGCAGTGACACCTAGATGAGTATCTGATTATATGTACAAGGATTGCTCAAATTGAGGGTTTTGTGAATCTTTAGCTTGAATTCAGATATTTAGCCAAACTGTATAGCTGCTGCTTAATGGCATTGTTAGATTTGGGTGTCTCTAGTTGGCATAGGTAGGCACCTTTGACCAAAGAGGGACCCTTGCGTCTAGTCAGTCTAAGGGTCTACACTCCTAAAATAACCCGTGCTCACCCCCTTGGTAGCAGGCAGGCTTATCTCAGAGGCAGTGTGTAAAGCATTTGTGAACACATACAGTAATACAGTGACAACACTGCAGATGGACAACACAGGTTGTATATCAAAAATAAGTATTTTTATATAGACTTAACACAAGACCACAAACGACAAAAATCCACAATACTGTACTTTAGAATGGTAGAAATAGCTTAGTTCTCTTCAGATGGTAAATGCAACACTTTAAGTTCAATGTACCTTAGGAATACAAATGAAAGAGTTGCAGGGAAGTTGATGCGTCAGTTCCTTAAACGCAGGAACTGTGATGCATTGGTTCCCAACTGCTGCATAGGGGATGCTGATGCGTCGGCTCTTCCCCACGTGGGGAGGTGATGCGTCGGTTTCTTACTGCGCTTCCATGGCGATACGACCAGCAGCGCCGCAATGCGATAACGATCCGATGCAATGAAACAAAATGGTGTCTTCTTCTTGAAGCGACAACGATGAGGCGACGGCCATGCAGCGACTCGGTGAATCTTCTGAGCCGCGACAGTCCCTAGGACACGCTTCTCCGGTGATGCGACGGCATCTGCTGCGATGGCAACACTCATCACTGGTGATGCAAGGCGCTTCGGTGATGCGATGCAACTATGACACCAGCAGCACCCTAACTCAGTGGTGCAACGACAGCGGCTGTGGTGGCGACACACTTCTCCGGTGATGTGACAGCGCCTGCTGTGACCATGACATTCTTCTCCGGCGATGCGAGGCGCTTCGGTGATGTGATGCGACAGAGGGGGCATCCTTACTCAGTGATGCGATGACAGCAGCTGCGGCAGCGTCACACTTCTTCTCTGTGAGTCGCACTTCCAGCTCCCAGTGACATGCAGCCTCTCAGAAGGCCAGCACAACAGCAGGCACTTCAAATTCCCAGCAAGAGAATTCAGGGGAGCTGGTTAGTGAAGTCTGTTATCCCTGAGACTTCAGCAGGAGGCAAGCTCAATCTTCAAGCCCTTGGAGATCCTTTACAAGATGATGAAAGTTGCCCAAAGTTCCTTTCGCATTTCTTTGGCAGTCAGGCAACCACTGCAGGCCAATCCCCAAACAGCACTCAGCTTAGGGATAGTCTCCTCCTTCAGTTTCTCTCTGGTTCCTGTCCTCAGCAAAGGTTCTTCTTGTTTCCCAAAAGTGATTTAAAGTTCTGGGGTCTGGGTCCCCCCTTTTATACACCTACTCTCTTTGTTTTCTGAAGGCAGAGAGTGTCTGTACCTAGTCCAAACCAGTTCTGGTCAGTCCTGAGGCACTTTGTTGACAAGACTCCTTCTTTCCTTTGATAGTGTGGGCCAGGGATATCAGACACACTACAGGAGGTGGAGCCAGCAATGTGGAAGGCAGGCACAGCACTATTCAGGTCCCAGGTGCAACTCCTCCCATCACTCTACATGCAGATAGCTCTATTCAGCCCTGTGCTGACTCACCATGTCTCCTGGATTCCCCCAGCCCCTGTCACTCAGACTTCAGACATGGAATACACAACCAGGCAGAGGCAGGCTTGGATAGTTAGGCAAGAAAATACCTACTTTCTAAAAGTGGTATTTTCCAACACAGAATATTAAAACCAACTTCACTAAAAGATGTATTTTATCATTCTGAGTTCAGGCATACTAAACTCGAATTTCTACCTAGTTCCCTGGGCCAGTTAGGATTATAAGATGTTATAATCAAAGTGCTCATTCTGGTCTATGGGGAACAGGTAGCCTTGCAACAGTGAAAAACGAATTTGGCTGTAATTCACTATCAGGACATGCCACACACATCAGGGCATGTCCTACCTCTTACTTACAATGCACCCTGCCCTTGGGCCTACCTTAGGGGTAACTCATATGTAGAAAAGGGAAGGTTTAGGGACTGGCAAGTGGGTGCACTTGCCCAGTAAACATGGCAGTACCAGACTTCACACAGGCTCTGCAATGGCAGGCCTGAAACATACTTTATAGGCTGCTTCTGTGGATGGAACAACCAGTGCTGCAAGCCCACCAGAAGCATTTGTTTTACAAGCCCTGGGCACACGCAGTGCACTGTACTAGGGTCTGACAAGTAAACCAAACCAGCCAATCATGGAGTCACTAATCCATACATCAATTTACCATAGGGAGCACTTTCACTGTGGCACTGAATAGCAGTGGCATGGTGCCCAAAGCATCTATAACCAGCAAAAACATATGATGCAACAGCAAAAAAAGGAAGGGAGGCCCACGCCAATGTTGCCAGGTCTAACAGGCATCAATAGCTTTAATGGTATCTGATGACAAGATAGCTACATTGTCAGCAGATGCCAAAAGCTTGACTTCTAGCCTATGCAAATTAAGATGAGGGATGGTAGATAACGTTTTAAGGGCCTGAATACAGAAATAGAGCAAAAAGCTGAGGGGACAGAAGACACCCTTATTTAATTACCACTGTCTCTGATAGTCCCTCCATGACTTAAATGGGGGCTGTGAAGTTGTCAAAAAGAGTTTGGACTCTAGAGACAAAGAGAAGACCAAACTCCGTAATGGATATAATAGCCATTAGGTACCACCAAGAGATCCTTTTGAATGCCTTCTTGGCAAACAACAGTATCATGCCACCAGGTTGTGCGAGTTCCTTTGCACCATCAAGAACAGAAATAGCAAGAATAATATGGGTAGTTTTATCTCTGGCTGGAATAAACTCATCTTGCATTGGGTAGTGCAGTTGTTCGTACAAACATGGTTATCACTGTTTCATTACAGTGGATCAGTGAGGTGGCATTATACAACAAGAATATTAGTATGCATGCTCATATCAGCAGAAAGATTGCACTTTAGGCCAACGGTGATGCAAAAAACACAACATCACATCACAATACTACAACATTGCAATTGGCTAACACCAATAAAATACTACACTAACACCTATACAGTACAACTTAAAAAAAAACTATGACACAAAACACCTAACACATAACACCTTTCGACACATTAGCAATATACAATTACACAGTGGCACAATAAAACAACACAGAATCAGTGATAGTACAGACAAATACAGTATTATAAGAGAACGCTTCATCGCAAACACTCTAGTAAACCCACAAACACCACAAAATGTAATTGCACAAAAACACGAGATAATACAACACAACACAATACCAGCACAAAACAACAGCAACATGCCACCACAATAATATAGTAAAGCACAACAACACATTTACAGCACAACAACACAATGAAGTTGTATTATGTTTTGAGTTGTGTTACTTTAATTCTTTTTGTGCTGTCTTTTTATTTGGTTGTTCATTTTTTGATGTGCTGTAGTGTGTTTTGTTGAGTTGTTGTGGTGTTTTGCCATTGGGACATTATATTGTATTGTTTGTTTTTTTATAATATACTGTTGTATTTTTGTTGAGTTGTGTTATTGTGGAGTGTTAGTGTTGTTTTTGCAATGTGTTACTGAGTGAATTTATCGGGGAGTTGTGGTGTTTTGTGGTGCATTTTTGGGTTGTGTTCTTCTGTGGTTGTGCTATTCCTTTGTGCTTTTTTGTTCTGTTTTGTAGTGTTTTATGATTGTTATAGTTTTGGCGTATTTGTATTGGATTGTTGTGTTGTTGCATTGTTATTATATGCTTTTGTATTATTATTGTGTTGGGTTACTTGAGTTGTGCTGAGTTCTACTGTAGTTTTACATGTTGCTTTTCATTTTTGTGTCTACTTTGTTGTTGTACTGTTAGGATTATTCATGTTGCACTTTTTTGCTGGGTTCTTTCATTTTTTTGTTAAATTATGTTTACTGTAGCAAAGTTTAGTTTCTTTATTACACTGTGTGGATATATTGTTTTATATGTTGGTTTGCTTTTGTGAGTTTTTTGTGTCATTGTTGTTTTCCTCTGTGGTTGTACTTTTTTTTATATATATTTTTAATAAAAGTTTTTTTTTCCCCTCCAACAATTGTCTTAAATCATAGCACAGCTTAATATAAACAGCCAAACAAACTGGAAATTTACATACATTGAAAATCATATACAACACAGTGGGCTAACTGCTTTACAATATAAATAAGCCATCAGAGGAGACAATAAGAACCCAGAAAAGGACTAACTGTTCGAAAAAAAAGTAACAAGTAAATAAGCACACGATGGATAATCAATTATCATTATTGCACCAATCCCTCCTTCCATCTCTGTACAGGCTCGCAAATTCTCAGCCCTAACTTCCTCCCTCTTCTACCTTTCCCTGCATAAATTCCTTTTTCTAAATTATAGGCAGCCAGGAGACTTGCCTGCCATTGTTGTAATGCCAGGGGTATTTTATCCAGCCAAGACCTAGCTATAGCAAGTCTGTAGACTGCCATAGCAACAAACATAAACTCTCGGTGGGGGATATTGGAATCTAGACTTACCCCCAAAAGTATCAGGGTCGGTGTAAGTACAACTTGAAGTCCCAAAGATCTAACTAAAAATAACTCTATATCTCTGATAAGCGTGTAAAGTTGGGGGCAGGTGGCGAAAATATGTACAATGTCTGCTTCTGGTAAGTTACAACGTGGGCAATTAATCCCTGAGGTACCGCCCCATTGTGCTATTCTGGCGGGGTTGAAATAGAGGGAATATATTGTTTTGTAGTGCTGTGCTTGAAGGGGGGCTGAGCAAAGAACCGTACAACCCAAGTCTAACGATTCCTGAAACCAGTGTGTCTCAATGCTCAGTTTCTCAGCCCATTTTTTACCATATTTACATAAATCATCTCATTTCCCTGCTGCCAGGCATGCATAGAAGCTGCGAATCGTACAATCACCTCCTTTTTCTATTTTGTCCAATATTTCATTATTGCCAAAACCTGCAGACCCACCCTGTTTATTATTCAAGAAACTCCTGACCTGTAGGTATTTAAAGAAACTTCTGCTATCTCTACAATATTTAGTCATTAAATCCGTAAACTGTACAACCCCCCCTGGTCCCATAATGTCCCCAATCTTGACGATCCACTAATGGGCCCAGCCTGACATAGCTGAGTCCGCGAAGACCGCCTCTGGAAAGGATCTGTTTTTGTACAATCGAGTATACCTATTAAATCTGCCCATCCCAAATTTTTTGAAGAAGGCAGTCCAAATCTTAACGGCAGCACAAACTGTCTTAAACCTGGTCCTTTTGTAGTATGCGAAATCAGTGCAATTTAAAAAAAACAGTTCTCCACCTCTATACCCAAAACCACTGCATAGACATCAGTAGACATACTAGTAATCCTTTGGTCCCCTCCACCACCTCCGATCATCCCCTGCATGTACTGTAGAGCCGCCGCCCAATAATATAACCTAAAATCCGGTGCTCCCCACCCTCCTCTATCTCTTGGGAGAGTAATACACCTATATGCCCTCCTTGTTTTGCCATGTACCCAAATAAACCTATTCAAAATTAACTCAAGTGCCTGAAACCATCTTGCCTCAAAGTATAACGGGATTGCCCTGAAAAAATAAAGAAAGATGGGCAAAATTAACATCTTAATAACGTTAGTGCAACCAACTACAGATAGGTGAAGGTTATTCATTCTCTCTAGGTCTGTTCTCACTCTTACCATTAAAGGGGCCCTATTCTGCTCCACCACCCTGTATAAATCTGCAGAAATCTCTACCCCTAGATATATTGCTGAGCTAATGACCCGGATATCATTACAGAGTGTATAAGAATTTTTCATTATCTGGCTGGGGTATTTTATCCAGCCAAGACCTAGCTATAGCAAGTCTGTAGACTGCCATAGCAACAAACATAAACTCTCGGTGGGGGATATTGGAATCTAGACTTACCCCCAAAAGTATCAGGGTCGGTGTAAGTACAACTTGAAGTCCCAAAGATCTAACTAAAAATAACTCTATATCTCTGATAAGCGTGTAAAGTTGGGGGCAGGTGGCGAAAATATGTACAATGTCTGCTTCTGGTAAGTTACAACGTGGGCAATTAATCCCTGAGGTACCGCCCCATTGTGCTATTCTGGCGGGGTTGAAATAGAGGGAATATATTGTTTTGTAGTGCTGTGCTTGAAGGGGGGCTGAGCAAAGAACCGTACAACCCAAGTCTAACGATTCCTGAAACCAGTGTGTCTCAATGCTCAGTTTCTCAGCCCATTTTTTACCATATTTACATAAATCATCTCATTTCCCTGCTGCCAGGCATGCATAGAAGCTGCGAATCGTACAATCACCTCCTTTTTCTATTTTGTCCAATATTTCATTATTGCCAAAACCTGCAGACCCACCCTGTTTATTATTCAAGAAACTCCTGACCTGTAGGTATTTAAAGAAACTTCTGCTATCTCTACAATATTTAGTCATTAAATCCGTAAACTGTACAACCCCCCCTGGTCCCATAATGTCCCCAATCTTGACGATCCACTAATGGGCCCAGCCTGACATAGCTGAGTCCGCGAAGACCGCCTCTGGAAAGGATCTGTTTTTGTACAATCGAGTATACCTATTAAATCTGCCCATCCCAAATTTTTTGAAGAAGGCAGTCCAAATCTTAACGGCAGCACAAACTGTCTTAAACCTGGTCCTTTTGTAGTATGCGAAATCAGTGCAATTTAAAAAAAACAGTTCTCCACCTCTATACCCAAAACCACTGCATAGACATCAGTAGACATACTAGTAATCCTTTGGTCCCCTCCACCACCTCCGATCATCCCCTGCATGTACTGTAGAGCCGCCGCCCAATAATATAACCTAAAATCCGGTGCTCCCCACCCTCCTCTATCTCTTGGGAGAGTAATACACCTATATGCCCTCCTTGTTTTGCCATGTACCCAAATAAACCTATTCAAAATTAACTCAAGTGCCTGAAACCATCTTGCCTCAAAGTATAACGGGATTGCCCTGAAAAAATAAAGAAAGATGGGCAAAATTAACATCTTAATAACGTTAGTGCAACCAACTACAGATAGGTGAAGGTTATTCATTCTCTCTAGGTCTGTTCTCACTCTTACCATTAAAGGGGCCCTATTCTGCTCCACCACCCTGTATAAATCTGCAGAAATCTCTACCCCTAGATATATTGCTGAGCTAATGACCCGGATATCATTACAGAGTGTATAAGAATTTTTCATTATCTGGCTCTTAGCCCCATTGAGCCTATAGCCTGAGACCTGGCCAAATTGCCGGGCTACCGATTCCACCTCTCTAATAGCTAGAGTAGGGTTAGATGTTAGAATCGCCACGTCAACCGCATAAGCCAGTGTTTTAAACTCCTTGCCATTTACACTCAGTGGGGGAATATTAATGTTAGCCTCCAGACTGCGCAACAAGGGGTCCATATAAAGTGCAAACAACAGAGGGGAGGATGGGCAGCCTTGGCTTGTCCCCCTGCTAATTTTGACTAAGGCAGAATATCCTCTGTTAACTCTAAACCTGGCTGTTGGTTCTCTATAGAGAGACTGGATAGCTTTAATATATCCCTCCCCTATACCATACCACCTCATTACTCTCCATAAGTAGTCCCAGGAAACCCTATCGAACGCCTTTTCTGCGTCTAAAAATAAAGCTGCCACAGGGTCTCCCAGGACTCCCAATGCATCGAATAATGTAACTACTTGTCTGATATGATGGGTGGTACCTTTACCTGGAATGAAGCCATGTTGCGACGGACTTACCAAGCTCTCAATAATTCTAGCTAGTCTTTTGGCAAGTATTTTGGAAAAGATGTTAGCATCGGAATTCATTAGGGTAATTGGTCTATAAGACCCAGGTGCCAGGGGGGTTTCCCTTTCTTCAGGATTACTATGATATCCGCCCCACCCATGACTTAGGAATTGACTCTCCTCGTTGTACCAGTGTCAGAGTATTAAAGATATCAGGGATCAATGCTTCTTGAAAAACTTTGTAAAATTCTACAGGGATCTGATCCGGCCCGCAGCTGTACCAGAGGGGAGGCAACACTACCCATGGCTGGCGTAAGTTCCTCCAGTTGGATTGGCAGATCTAGAGCCAGCTTCTCTTCCTCAAGGAGGATTTGGGGTGGGATTTTACTCAGATACTCTGATGCGTCTGCAGTCTCGTTGCCCTCATCTAAGCTATAAAGAACCGTATAAAACTGCCTAAAGACCCTCTGTGGTTGTACTTAATGTTAGCACAACAATGCAACACAAAATCAACGTACCAGTGCAAACACATCACTAACACAAGACAATAACATTAAGTACAACCTCTGTGGTTGTACCTAATGTTATTGTCTTCTGTTAGTGTTGTGTTTGCACTGGTACGCTGATTTTGTGTTGCATTGTTGTGTTATTTTGTGCTGCTATTTAATTGCACAGTTGATGTGCTGTCAATATGTTGTTGTTTTGTTATTGTTACAATATATTAAGACTATTTTCTTGTCCCCAGTTATTTTTTATGATGTTTTACTGTGTTACTGTCTTGTTGTCTGCTGCTGTATTATGTGATTTCTTTATGCAGGTAACCAAAGTCGCGGTTTAATATCCAGTGAAGAACAATCTTGTACGAGTTACAACAACGGCAACATGCGACCACTCCAAATCTTCTAATGTTTAAAACCTCTGTAAGCCCAAGATCATAGCATAGACCAAGTATTAAAACATCACTTCATAAGCTCACTTTATGTGCTGAGGCATAAAACGTTTTCAGAGCAGCATCTCTTGGCTTTTTAATAAACTGAGGGCTCCATGCTAGAACTAGATTATTGTTTCTTTCTGAGCTCCATTTCCTTTCAGACATTATCTGATATTGTATTCACTTGAAATACTTAAGGCAACATAACCAGAAAGCGTCAATACCTATAAGTGCATGTCTCTGTTAGGAAAAATTGAGCTTTTTCCTATGCAAATGATCTCACTTGCTTATACAAATGAAAAGGTACATGAAATTTGTTAGAAGGCAAGATTGGGCAAAAGCATGGAATGTTGGTTATCTTTTCAAGTGTGTCGCAATACGAGGGTTTGACACCTTTGCTGTCAGGCATCAGGCATCTCAATAATACGGTAGACATAGTTTACTATTTCAAAACAAATATTTAGTTATTTGTAGATTTTGCTAAGCAAAATCCAGGCCAGTTCACATGGGAGTTGTAGCACTTTGTTACAACCGTCGGTCTTGGTGAGACCATACACAATTTAAACTATAAATCATCACCAGGCTATTAGATTTGCAAGACCTTTTGTATAGGTGTGGCAATACAATTTGTCTTGAATATTAACAATTTTCTCAACAGACGTATATGTTTAGCATTGCTGACTAGTGAGATAAATATAAATTAATTGCATTTTAAGTCTATAATTTTCAGAGATACAGATGTCCCTTAAGTTATCACTATTCTAACATTTAGGCCCGAATTTACAAACGCTTTGCTTCAGATTTGCATTACTTTTTTAACGCAGACCCTATGCAAAGTGTTGGGTTTGTATTTACAATCTAACAGAAGTCTCAATTTTCATTGCATTGTAACCCAAAGTAATGCAACACAGCACAATACATTAACTTCTGTTACATAAGGAGGCACTCCACGGATGGTGCATGGGCGTTCTGTGCATCCACCCATGGATATTGATGCAAATCGATATCTACAAAGACTTGTAGACATAGATTTGTGCCAAAATCATGTGTTTCCCAGAGGCTGGTGTAACAAGGACAAACCATTTTATTTATCCTTTTTTTTCCTCTTGGATGAGTACTGCACTCTACAGCACGCATACAAATAAGAAATTGCCTTTCAGCGTTGTTTTTGTGGAGGAAGGGTCTCAGTCCTGCACAAAAACAATGTTGAACACAATGCAGATATCATGGTGCAGGGGTGTGTGCATTGCCACATGGCAGCTTAAAGTTCACCAGCACGGGGAAGACCAAAACAGTGTTACTTCTTTGCAGATATGGTGCAGTTCTGCTCTTTCCCATTTATGCTGCGCTGCAACTTCACTTGCTGTGCTGCATTGCATGATTTATTTGTAAATTTGGGTAGCAATTTACAAAAGTTTACATTGAACTTTGAACTAAGGAGGTGTATGTGAGGATTAGAGGCTAAGCATTTGAAAATACAATTATAAAAGGATGTATCATCGGTAGGCGTTTGATTATTAAAGATTGGATTCTGAATCATATGTATGTAATTCACTTTATGCATTTAGATATTTGATTTTTCAAGTTTATGCAGATCCAGGTTTGTGGCATGGACCTAAACAGCAGCAACACCCACCATTGTTTACTGGTATTTATGTCAGCTGTTTTTCTTTGTCTCCTGGTACCCCTTTGCACCTGGCCATAGGTGGGTTGACATCAATGCACAGTTGCAGCAGAAGGGTGAACTGCACATGCACTGGAAACCAGGGTCGGATTAGGAAGGTGGGCAGTTAGGCATTAGGCGTTGGACCGGTGCCTCGGGGTCACCTATGGGTTGTGCTTTTTAGGGCCTCTGTAAACAGACTTACTATCTGCCCCAGTCAAGGCCAGTCCACTGTAATATGACACAAGCATTGTAGGCACTCACTTGTCATACTGCCCAACCGACAAAACAAAAGGAGGGGGAAAGCCTGTATAACCCTCTAGAGCTAATAAGTTATGCATACTTACAAAATGTATAAGAACGCAAAGAGATCTGTTAGAATGTGAATATCTAGGTAAACAATGCATCTGCAATAATGGACAATGGACCTTAGTGATAATGGCACAAAAAATAGTCATCTCCAGGTAAGAATGCCACCTACTACTAGACCTATTGGTGCATTACACAATTCAATTGAATAGAACTATATTTTTATCACAGGCCTGTCACAACATATAAATTGTATACTTGTTCTTTTCAAAGGGCGTCGATCCCGGAAAATGTAAGATGACACGTTTCAGCCGTTTTCTTTATAGCCTACTCAGGACATTGTGGAATAGGTGTTACCCAAACTTGAAACAAAAATAATACATCTATTGTTGGTAGAAATCTTTTGCAATGAAGTTAAAAAAAACTTAGTTGAGAGAAAGGCTAGGTGCTTTTGATCTGCCCATTTTGCCCATGTGATGATTATATCAGTGACAGGCATGCAAAACGTTTAACGTCAGTGGTCACCAGAAATAAATAGCGGATGAAATTCAAAATAAAAAAATTATTGTGATACAATTAGACGACAGGCTCAAAGTCCCATGGCTGATAGTAACAAGCATGTGTAATGCAATAGGACTTGCATTTACACGAGACCCATTGCATTGCAAACGGGAGTGTGGGCGGGGCAGGGGGCGAGAAGCACAAACAACGGGAGTGGGGGGTTGGGAGAAGGCACAGGAAGAAAATAGTGCTCACAATTTAAATAACACATACCGTGCAACACTCGAAGTAAAGGGGCCAGTAGCCTTGGAAGGATACAAATGACAACATGGCCGCCATAAGGAGGGACTAACAAGCCTATACACCAATCGGAAGGCAGCATTTAGGAACAACAAAGACATAGGCCAATGAAAAAGATGGGCGGGGGAGTGGGCATGGCTTCTGCCCCATACTCTACTACCACAGATCAACCCCAGAGCAGCGCTTGCATGCCGGCACAGGGCTCGACCTAAAAATAGGAATCAATCAGAAAACCTCATGGAAAGTGAACTGCTCGGGTGGTTAATGTAATGGGTAATCTCAAACCTGAAGAAAAATAGGGATAGAGTGAGGTCGTTTTAGTGCTGTCACTAGTCAGTGTATATTATCCAATAATGGAGTGGCCGTTTATCAATGTGCCCAGTAGGGCAGACTGTCAAATGAAGTACAGGTTATGCGATAATAGAAAGACAGAATAAATGGGTAGCCCTGAAGGAGATTGAAAAAGACAAATTTAAAATGCAGGTGCAAGAAAAAGAATAGTAAGCTTGCATTCTATACAGTTCTCAATTACATGCAAACTCCACTCAAACAGCTTGCTTGGACAAGGGGGAAGTAGATGTCAAGACATGGTAAAGAGTGAAAGAAATATACCGGACTGGCTACCCTATGGAATGGAGACACAGTAAATATGTCACCCTAAAGGGAAATAGACAGGCAAGCTCAATTTGCTAATACAAAGCACAAAATACTGATACAGAAAAAGAGAGCTGACATTCTTTGCAGCTCTAAATTGGTGAACACATCCCTACAGGAATGCTGGCTTTATATGGGAGAAGGAGTGCCTCAGGCGGGATTGAAAGACAAAATGAACCCCACCCGACTGATCTTGAGAGTTTCGACCAGTTGCTGGGGATTAAAAAGCAAGAGTCATGCACTATACAACAGCTAATGTTTAAAAGTTTAGGACCCTGAGTAATAGTAATGTCACAATGGTCATTTACTTGGAATCCCATTGGTAAATATGCTGTTGTAGACGTGTTGAGTTCGGTTTGGGCGAATTTACTCTGCCATGTTAGCTTAATGTCGCAATACTGTGGTGTATATGCTGTTACACCAGCCATGCCAGAAAGTGGGTGGAGCTGGGCCACATGCACGCTGTGGAAGACTGAAGCACGCCCTTTCTCTTGAATGAAAGGAGGGAAGTTGAGTGCCATGTTCACAATGTCCGGCTTGTCTGTAGTTTAAAAGGAGGGGGCTTGATTGGGTATTAACTACCTTGTGGCATTGGAATGGGAGATAATTAATAACTGAATATTTGAAATTGAAGAGCCCTTTGTCTTGCTACTGTTGCGATGCGCAGAAATGTTAGTAGTGTCCATGAGAGATTGAGAATGGCTAACGGGAAGTATTACTTAGTATCTTCTTAGACGAAAATATGGACAAAACATAGTTATAATGGGCAGTGTGAAAGGTTTTTTCAAAAGTGTGTATTAAAATGACAGAGCATTGAATAGTATGTACACAACAGTAATGTGTCGCCATCAATAAAATATCCTTATGTGCTTAAAGGCACAGTGTCTCATATAGCATCAGGCAAGTCAAAACATATTGTATCACCAATATTTTTCTTTCAAATCTCAAGTATGGATACAGAACAACATGTAAACCTGAGCCAACATATAGACATCTTGAAGAGATTAACGTAATTAAACATTACATTGAAAAGACAGTGATTCATTGTCATACAAATAATCTTTTAACATACATTCCAACGATCTATAATGGAAAGTAAAAGAAAAGAACACAAAAGCATATGGACATGGTTGTCTAGTTGAGCATAGACTATGTTGTAATATAGCAAATTTTCAACAATGTAGAAAGCTACCTGGAGGACCTTTTAATGATAGTCTATGTCTTAGTTAGGGCCTATAGTTCATCGTGTTGGTTGAGGCCATGTTCATGAGTGTCCTATTCGGCTATTAATTTGGCCTCAGTTTGAAGCCACAGAGACTCCATTGATCCACCACATTTTGTCGAAAAAGCAACTAAAAGGACAGACCAATTCAAGTCATTTTTTGAGTGATCCTGTGCGTGAACATGGTCAACCAAGGTGGCCCCTGTTGTTTTGCACCGGATCCTGGATCAGTGCTGCAGTATGCGATTTATGATGGGCTGGGTAATTCGGCTTATATAACATCCATCACAGGGGTACCTAATGCAACACACTACATTTTTTGCGTTGCAGTTTAAAAATGTTTGTTGTTTGTATGTAATCCCATGCACCTTAACTTCTTTCGAGTTTGAGGTAAAATTACAGACCAGGCATTGGCCACTGGGGGGTAATTTCAGTAAGTCATTTAGGTTTCTAAGCTCAGTTTTCCAACAGGCCCTGACCAAGTGTTGGCACAGATTCTAGCTTCTTTTGAAGGTGAATAATGTTCTTGGGATCTGGAAAGTGTTTAAGATCTTCATATTGTTGGAAATGATCTTTTTGTTTTTGTAAGAAATATTGGTAAAAGTCAGGATAAAAGTTAGAGGAGTGTCAGTCTTTTTGACTTTTGGGGACTGTTGGGACTCCCTTAGAGTAAACCAAGCCATTGTCCTTAGGGCAAATTGTCTTTTAAAGATTTGAGGTGGTTACTGACATAATGAAGAAAGGTGTTGTGATCAGTTGGTTTTGAATATACATTAGTGTAGATTTGTCCTTCATCTGTAGAGACCCCAAGATCTAAAAAATTAAGTTTATTTGTATTACTTGACATTGTGACATTTAAATCAGAGGATCTTTTATTGAGCTATTCATGGAACTCTGCCAACTTTTGTACTGATCCTTGCCAGACCCAAAAAATGTCATCAATATACCTATGCCAGGATTTAATGTTGGTAGCATAAATGTTACTTGCACTGTATATCTATTTGTTTTCAAAGTAGGACATGTTAATGTTTGTTATCTCCGGAGCAAAAGAACAACCCATTGCCACTCCTTTAACTTGTAAGTAAAGTTGATCCTTAAATGCAAAAAAGTTCTTTTTTAAGCAAAGGATGGCTAGACTAATTAGAAATCTTGTGGGCACAAACCTGTCTTGAACATAGTTATTTAAAGCATATTCTATGATTTCAAGGGCTTCGCCTTGTGGTATATTGGTGTACAAGGACTTAATGTCCATTGTCACCAGCATATCTGTGTTATTATCAAATGCATATCACTTGTATTTATCAATAACATCAATTGCGTGCCTGGTGTATGACCTGGTCTCATGGACTATAAGTTTAAAAAAATGGTGAACATATTGTGCCAAAGGGACGAGCAAGGACCCACAGCCTGAGATGATAGGTCTCCCTGGTGGAGTATTTTCATTTTTATGAATTTTTTGGAGGATATATATAACTGGTGTTCGAGGTTGTTTGCTGTCTTGACTCAAATTCTCTGTTGCAAATCCACCCAATAGTCAAGGCATGTTTTGTCAGGACCTTGATCTGCTGCTGTAAGTGCTGTTATGGGTCTTGCATGAGGGAACAATAATGTTCTATACCTCCTGGTCAGGGAAACTGCTCTCCCCTTGTGCAGCTCCGTCGTTGAGCCTCTGCCCCCAGCACCTTCTGCCTTCCAGGTAAGGTGTTCCAGGCCCTCCTCCACCGCAGGCTCCTACCTGCGCCTCATCCCTGGTGGTCAAGTGGCAGAGCTTTGCTCTTCTGCTGGCCTGCTCTGCCAGCCTTCTGTAGCTTTTTCCTGTCTGTGTGTGCCCCGTTTTTGTGTCTTTTCTGTTGCCTTTTTTACCTTTGTGCCTTTCTGTGCCTCTTTTCTCTTTTTTCCCTCTGTGCCTTTATTGTACCTCGTTTTCTCTTTGGGCCTTTATTGTGCCTTGTTTTCTCTTTTTTCCCCCTTATGCCTTTATTGTGCCATTTTTCCCTTTCTCTGCCTCCTTTTTCACTGCCCAGTTTTCCGTTTTGCTCCCTTACCTGCTGCCGCTGCCCGCGTGGCCCCTCCCCCCTGCATCTTCCCGGTCCCAACTCCCAGCTGCTCTCCCACCCCCAACCCTTACTTAATGGCTGCAGCTGCGTAGCCATGCCGCTGGCGTGCCTATGACACGCCCATCTGCACCCGTCCACGACCTGACCGAGACCAGTGCCATGTACCCTGGTCCTCCAACCCTCCACTGCTATGACTCAGCAACCCTCCACATACTTAACTCCGACAGAAACTGCATCTGCCAGCTGTCGACGCCAAACACCACCCAAAGTCAGTTCTCCTGCTGACACTGCCACCGCACCTTCTCCCACCTCTGGACCCCCACTGCTACCGCCAACCCACCGGATGCCAGAGCACCCAAACCCCTGAGCTGCATCCTCCTCAATGTACGCTCCATGCAAAGACACACAGTTGAAATCTGGGACCTCCTCAACACTCTGTTGCCCGACGGCACCTTCCTCACTGAGACCTGGACCAACACCAGCTCCGCACCCGACATCGCAACCGCCATCCCTGACGGGTACAAGATCAAGAGGAAGGACCACCCCAATCACCCTGGAGGTGGAATCTCCATCGTACACAAGAACACCCTTTGACTAACCATGTCCAGCACGAACATCTCCACGTCCCCCAAGGAACACCCCCAATTCCAGATCCAGATTAAGTCCAGAAGTACTCTACGCGGCACCCTCACCCACAGACCTCCTGGACTGCACGCCATGTTCACCACTACCATCGCAGACCTCATCGCACCCTACACTTTCGCATCCATAGACTACGTACTTCTTGGAGACTTGCATTTCCACCTCAACAACCTCAGTGACCCCCAACTCCACCGCCCTCCTGGACAACCTCGCCAACATCGAATTGAGACAGCTCATCACTACCCCATCCACAAGGCAGGACTTACCCTCGACCCCACCTTCACAAGAAGATACAACATTTGCTTCAGCCACACCATGCAACCCCTCTGGACAGACCACCACTGCGTCCACTTCTCCTTCCTGAAACCCGCCGCACACAAGCCTACACCACACCCCCCCATACAGGAACTGGAGCAAGATCACTGAAGGGCACCTCCACTCTGCCCTCAACCACTCGCCTCCTCCCACCACAATCGAAGGCAACTCTGCAGCCAACACACTCCACAGATGGATTACCGACTGCGCAAACATACCCACCCCCTCCAGAACTCTGACAGACAATGCACCACGAAAGCCATCTGGTTCACCTCTGAGAATCCAATTGCACGTGCCAACAACTCGAGAGAGCCTGAAGCAATAGCAAAACCCCTGAAGCACGCACTGCCTACAGGACTGCCATGACTGAACACCACTAACTATTCAGAACCCCGAAGAAGAACTTCATCCAGGACAGAATCCTCTCCAACTCCCACACTCTAAGGAACTCTTCATCATCATACAAAAATTCACCAAACCCTCCAGCGAATCCTCCAACGTCCCTGCCTCCCAGGACCTCTGCAACAAACTCTGCTCCTACATCCATCTCAAGATAAGGGCTCTCTACGACAACTTTGACGAGCGGAACCTAGGCACCGACACTACACCTAGAACCGGCAATGCCACCCAGCCTACCATCACCGACTGGACCCCTATCACCACAGAAGACACCGCCAAGACCATGAGAAGCATACACTCAGGAGCCCCCACCTACCCCTGCCCACCGCACATCTTCCACAGAGCTGCCTCCGCTATAGCACCTGAACTATGACGTACCATCAATTGCACCCTTGAAACAGGCGCCTTACCGATGTCAGGAAACATGTAGAAGTTAAGCCTCTCTTCAAAAAGCCCTCTGCAGATCCAACTGACCTCAGAAACTACAGACCCATTTCTCTCCTCCCCTTCCCTGCCAAAGTCACCGAAAAGATCGTCAACAACTAGCTCACAAACTTCATAGAATTCAACTCGATGTTCGACACCTCCCAATATGGATTCCACAGTAACCACAACACCAGAACCGCCCTCCTAGCCACCATGGATGACATCCGCACCCTCCTCGACCAAGGCCACATGGCTACCATCATCCTACTGGACCTCTCAGCAGTCACCAAACACTAACAGCCACACTCCACGACGCCGGCATTCAAGGAACTGCCCTTGACTGGATCCACTCCTTCCTCACAGGCCGAACCCACATAATCAGACTCCCGCCCTTCCTCTCTGAACCCACAGAGATCAGCTGCAGAGTACCTCAAGGATCCTCACTCATCCCCATGCTATTCAACATCTACATGGCCCCTCTCGCCACCATTGTCAGAAAACACGGACTCAGCATAATATCCTATGCCGACGACACCCAGCACATCCTCTCCCTCACCGACGAACCCGACATCACCAGACACAGCTTCCAGGAAGGAATGAAAGGCGTCACCTCCTGGATGAGCAGCAGCTGCCCGAAGCTCAACTCAGAGTAAATAGAGGTCCCCGTTCTTGGATCAACCCCCTCCTCATGGGGCAACACCTGGTGGCCACCACCCTCAGCAACCCTCCCACATTCACAGATAACGCCCGCAACCTCTGCATAATACTCGACTCCTCCCTCACCATGAACCAACAGATCAATGCCCTATCCTCCACATACTTGAACACCCTCTGTGTCCTCTGCAAGAGCTTCAAATAGATCCCCCCCGAACCTAGAAAGACCGTCACCCACGCACTCATAACCAGTAGACTGGACAAGAGGAATGCCCTCTACACCGGATTAAACAAATCCCTACTCCTCAAACTCCAGACCATCCAGAACGCCGCACCCAGACTTGTCCTCGGAATTCCATGACAAGATCACATCACCCTGCACCTATGAGAACTCCACTGGCTCCCCGTTGAAAAGAGAGTGACCTTCAAGCTCCTCAATCACGCTACAAATCCGTCCACAACACCGGACCCCAATACCTCAATGAAAGAATCTCCTTTTACATACCCAAGAGAAGCCTCGGCTCCGCCCATCTTGCCCTGGCCGAAATCTCATGCATCCGCAGAGCCAGAGAGGGAGGGAGAGCCTTCTTCTAAATCACAGCCAAAACCTGGAGCAGACTCTGCCTCAGCATCAGACGAACCCCCTGTTAGAAACGGGATCTCTGGCTGGCCAAGGCTTGCGCCAACGTCAGTCAGAGACCACCACTTCCACGTCAGGGCAAGGGAGTCACACACCAAGATAACCCCTGCTCACCCTCTAGGTAACGTGGCGCGAACAGCAAGGCTAAACTTGGAGGCTATGTAGGTTAAGTGTTTGCGCGCGCACCCAGCAACAACACCCAAGGCCCACCACAAAGGAAACTCCACACAAGGTTATATAAAAATAGCCTTTGTATTATATCAAAACACATTAGATAAGAACACACATTTTACAATGTGCCAACAGGCACGGGCAGAATTTACAGGGGGGATATTTACAAGACAGGGCCACCTGGACCACTATCAGGAATCATCACTTTTTAGGAATAGTAATTAGCACATAGAATACTTTTAGAACCAAATAGAACATGTAGCACAAATTAGCACACAACCAGTAATTACTGGTAAAGCATAAGAACCTCCTACGCAACCCTAACCACCTTAGGAAAATATTGCGCAGGGAACCAAGACCTCGCTAGCAACACCTGTACTAGGAGAAAAACACCACCTAGGAATCACCAACATCTAGGGGTATAAGCATAGGAACATTACACATGATGCATTAACATTCAGCGGTGTAGGGAAAGAAAACACATGATGTATCAAAACACATTCAGAGGTGTATGCACAGAAAACACATGATGCAGAACCTACATTCAGCGGTGTAGGCAAGGAAAAACACATGATGTATCAAAACACATTCAGAGGTGTAAGGAAGGAAACACATGATGCAGGACCTACATTCAGCGGTGTAAACACAAGGAAAAACACATGATGCATAAGAACACATTCAGAGGTGCAAGCACAAGCAATTGCGCAAAACTCACATGAGCCACAACCTGTGGCAGTCCCTAGGCCCTCTGGCCTTGTTGGGGCTAGGACGCCCTGTGTCCCAGTGTCAGGCCTAAACAGAGCAGTTGCCCACAAAGTGCTGGGCAACTGGGGCAATTGATGAGGGTCAACGCTGGAGCCTCGCAGGCTCTGACCAAATCTACTGTCCGCCAAAGAGCCTCGCTGGGCTCTTCCCACGCATTGCTCCTGAGCCTCTCTGGGGCTCTACAACCACAATGGGGCCCTGGAGTCTCTCTGGGCTCTGTGAATATGAAATGCCCCTTAGAGCCTCTCTGGCTCGTCAAACAAGAAATGCGCCTGTGGTTGGAGCCTCGCTGGCTCAAAACACGCTATGCCCCCGAGCCTCTCTGCGGGCTCTGCAACACGAATGCCCGGAGCCTCTCAGGGCTCTCTACCAATGCGCCTCCTGGACCTGTGGGCTCTGCTCCACTCAGGGTGACGTTGGAGCGGCCCTCTGCCAACTGGGGCCGCTCGGAACACAAAGAGAAACGCCCCCTCACTCACCGGGATCTCGTCTGGTCTCGTGGCTTCTCTCCTGGGTTCTCCTGGCACTCGGGGAGCCAGGCGGGCGCCGGCACTTCTCCTTGGGGCGGCGGGGCTCTCCTGACCACGGAGCCCTGCCTGCACCCTCCGTCGCTCCTCTCCTCGCTGCTTGGCTGCGGGCGGGACTTCCGGTTGGCCTCGAGGGGGCCGCGCTGCGATTGGCCAGTTCACCAATCACTTCCGGGTCGTCGCGGGCAGCGCGGCGGCCCGTCTCAGGCATTAGTAGGCTGGGGAGACTTGACTGAGGGGTGGGCTCCCTCGAGTTCAACTATAAAAATATCGGCAAGGTCCCTGGCGAGGTGGGCACTCGCCAGGGGCTTCGAAAATCGGCAAAAATAGATGGCCAAATGCCGGGTGGGCACCGGCTGTGCACAACAGCGCTCCCCAGTGCTAGGACCAACAATAAAGCGCTCTCAAGCGCTAAAGGCAAATAAAGCGCTTCCAGGCGCTCCAGGGAAAGTCAAAAGTGCTCCCAGCGCTGGGAGCACAAGCACAGCGCTCCCAGGTGCCCTCAGCAGGGCAGAGTTCCTGCAAAGTCCAGGCAAAGTCCTTCATCAAGGTTCTTAGGTAGGTAGGGGGCAAGGCTGGGCCAGGGGCCAGCTCACTGGCCCTCCAGGCAGGGAGGCAGCCCAAGTGGCGGTTCCTCCTGGCCCCAGCAGCAGCAGCAGCCCCTCAGAATCCTGGAAGAGAACAACATCTGTGGGGACAGAGCCCCATTTTTATACACCACATTCCTTTGTCTAAGGGTGCAGGGTGGGGGAGAAACCAGTCGCAGCTGGTTTTGGAGCACTCTTGATAGCTCAACCACCCCTTTCATTCACTGGCAGGGCTAGGGTCATCAGTCGCACCACAGGGGGCGGAGCCAGCATTGTGTGGGGAAAGTCCAGGCCCATCAGGGACCAGGTGCAGCCCTCCCCAGCCATCAACATGCTAATCTCACACTCACCACCGGGCAGACCCATCCAGCCTTCCTGGAGCCAGGCTCACCAGCCAGCTCCAGCCAATCACACGGCAGGCATATTTTACATTAATATGCCAAGTCCTAAAAATGGCATTTCTACACATGACACACACATGCCACATACATCGTTGCGAAGCATTCATTCTCACAAACTCGCACATACCAAATTCGAGCATGCACTCCCCACGCATCAGGAACTACTAGGGACACAGACATTCCCCATGCATTCCTATGGGAGGGCAGGCCAGCCTAACTACATGCACGCACTTTACTCTGGGACCCAGGGAAAAAGTGCGCAGAGACCAAAAATCATGAATGTCAAGTCGCCATCAAAAGCAAAAAGTTCAGGGGTGAACCAGCCACAAAGGCCCGGGTCCAACACCCCCTCACTGCTAGCATTCAGGAAGAGCCTCAAGACCTGGCTCTTTGGATGATACGGAGCTGCTCAACCCCCTCCTCCCCCTAGCACCTTGAGACACTCACGGGTGAGTAGTGCACTTCACAAATCCCTGATTGATTGATCAATACATTATTCAACTGCCACAGAACCTCTGTCATATTGTTCTCCATCTAGGACCACTATACCTCTGCATTTATCAGCAGGTTTTATGATTATTTTAGGGTTGTGGGACAGAGACCTGATGGATTGCTTTTCTTCATGGGTTAAGTTGTTATGGACAAATGATTGTTTCTGATTAAGTTTCTCTCTTTCATTATGGACCATTTCCTCAAATGTTAATACTTGAGCTGACACTATTCTTAAGTCCTGTCACACTTTCTTCTTCCATATATTCCTTATTTTCTTTTATTACTTATTATTTATTATATACATACCGGTCAGAGGAAAAAATCCCTGCTTTGTTTGTTTGCCTTCAGTTTCATACTGTCCTAGACATTAAAATTCATGTCATGCTGGTAAAAACGCATTGAGGTTGCAACCCTAGCCAGATCAGGCCCTTGGGTCATTTTTTTAACTCCTCGTCCGCCTGGCCACAATGCAGTGCTTCTAGTTATACCAATTTTTCCAGCCCTGTAAACTTTAAAATATTTAAACTACCAAACATTTCTGCAAAAAATTAGTGAAATGACGCTAGCTAAATGGTGATCCATGAAACGGAAGAGCCGGGAATGTGGGACACATTTTTTTTTTAGGAAGGCCCTGGTCTAATTGTGATCTCAATCCCGCCATGCTCGGGGTTTATGGTATTTCCGGGTGTGGGTTGAAGAACGCCACTGCCATGGAATTTTCGTCAACTTGCCTGAAGCCTGGGTTTTAAGAAGTGCTTCAAACACCCGCCACTTGTCGATACCATGTATGCTACTTCTTTGGGCTCTCTGTTGCCCTCACTGCACTTAGCCAGTTGCGAGCTAGCCCTCCCATAGAGTGGCTTCATGGTGGCTTACTGCAGATGCACCGGTGGCTCTTAGCACAACTTCTATGATTTTTTTTGTTTAAAATAGAAATATGCACTTAAGTAGACTCATTTGGGTTCTCATTTATTGGAACCATGCCCAATAGAGGCAAAATAAAATTGCCCTTCAAATGTACGTAATTTTTTATTTATAGTCACAAAATAAAAAAAATATGGCACAATGACAAAAATACTGAGACAAAAAAAATACTGTTACTTAACATCAATATTTTAAGATTAAGGTTTCATGGTCGGGGCTATTTTTTTCTCTCTCCCCTCTGTTGCTTTTAAAATGGAAGATCACCCTTACCTCGCCTCTCCTCTGTTTTTTGTTCTGTTTTGTTTCCTTACACCTTCTGCGTGTGGCAGAAGCAATTTTCATTCACGTGTGAAAATCTTCCTAAGATTAGCTGGAAAATTGTCATTTTGCGTTTTCCCGCCCAATAGTAGCAGTTTAAGCACCAAAAAAAAGATTGAAAAGACAACACTTGGGCCCACTTTATGGAAACTGGAACGCATACAAGCGAAAAGTTGCTGTGCCATTACAAGATCCGCATCGTGTGCTGAATGCACAAATAAGGTGACGACAGTGCTTAATTTGTGAAACTATAAGTGCTGGTGCCCAAGGTTTTTGGCAGTGCTGTCAGCGCTGAGGGAAGTCGGTATTCCTGAATACCAACTCTGCGTAGTTTGCATACCACCTCATGCCTCTTTCTTCCATCGCCATACACTCGCTGCAGCTGCAGAGTTCTCTGTTCTTCGGGTCAAAGTCTAATGAGGAAAAGTAAGCTAGTCCCTAAAAATGAGTGCCATTGAGCCCCATCTGCAACCACGGGCGCACTTTAAGTCCTGTTGATGGCCTGCGCCCATGGACACTTTGTTACACTCTGTACCTTCCCTAGACATAGATGTTGCCCATAGATCTAATGCTATGTGGCCTGTTCACCTTCTGACTGTGGACAACCACAATTTATATGAGCCCTTGGGCCTCTTTGCATAGTCAGGCTCAGAGGTGAGTAAGTAAGCATGTTGCTGATTGGCCATGAACATTCGGAAAGGATTGACGTATGTGCAACCTTAGCCTGAGTTTGGGAGGCGGACTAAACCATTGTTTGAATATTCCAGGGCTCTTCCCCACTTTGTGGTCTAAAGGGTCATGCCTGTCTCCCTCGTTTGACGGTTTAACCCTGCTGATGACCCAAATAGCAGTATGGATAGGAGGATGTCCTTGTTGCATGGGTACTTACTCACCTTTTGAGGGTTTGGCTCCCTTGTTTCTACATCATCCAAATACATTTCCAACAATAACAGTAATAAAAACAACACTAATAGAGAGATCAATAATAATATTAATACCTACTACTTCTGCTAGGACTTCTACTACAAATACCACTACAAACTTGATCGAATTAAATAATAAAAATAACAACAATAATAACAACAACAAGAAAAATAATAATAATTATACTGTATTAAATGAAAATGCATACCACTTCTCACTCATTTTCAAAGAGCAAATGTGACGAGAAATGTTGCCCGGATATGTTTTCTGCTCTCCTGGAGCTTTACCTATTTTATGGGATTTTTCGATCACAAAAAAAAAAAAATAGACATTGGTTATTAACAGAAATTCAACTTACTTTGGACTTACTGCAGTTCAGACGATTAGTTGGTTTAATTTAAAAACCTGAAACATTCTTCCAGCGTGTTTCTAGGAGAGGCGTCTGTAGTACTAAAACTGCCAGATTCACCCTTCAAGTGTACACTGTTACAAGACCATGATTGTTTTTTATGATTGTATCCGTCATGCTGTCACGAAAGAAATCTTATCTTCACTCCTTACTAAATTTACAAAGGGTTGGGGTTTCCACTTGGCAAATGCTCCTGTTTACCTGCAGGCTTGATTTTACATGAACTCTCTGAATAAAGTTCATCCAGTTATGTGAGTATTTAGAGAGAGTGATCAAAGTGTACTAACCTATATTTGTATGCATATATGTGCATGCGTGTACATGTGTATTTTTGTGTGCGTGCATACATCTATATGGATCATGTATATATACATCACACATTATGTGCTATTTATCACTACTGTTGCAGTAGGGGAGGGGCATTACTGCCCCTCCAGCCCTTCCTCACACTCAATAATGGAAATAAATATCATGTTAAACTCTGCACATCTATCTATCTATCTATCTATCTATCTATCTATCTATCTATCTATCTATCTATCTATCTATCTATCTATCTATCTATCTATCTATCTATCTATCTGTAGGTCTGCAGGTCTGTCTGTCTGTATAGCCATTGTGGTGTTGTAGTTAGAGGGAACTATTCACTAAAAAGCTGATTTTACTTTACCCAATGATGAAAGCCTGCCTAGGGCCCAGCGGCCAACCCCAACTTGCACTCAGGTGAAGGCAGGGATTGATGGGCAGAGTATATCATCAAAAAATAGCAATTCCCTGAAAATCTTCCTTAAAATTAAACTTTTAAGGACCTTCATTCTCAAAACACCCCTAACGCATGCTTGAAAAACCTCTCAAATTCAATTAAAATATAAAAGTTAAAGCACAGCTATAGTTAAAAAATATGACCAAACAAAACGTGAAATTGTCTGGCTATGGCTAGTTACAGAAACGAAAATCACACCCTTTAGTAAAACCAGAGAAAAATCTGGTAATCTCAGCCACAGCCTCCATAATGTCATTTCTGAAGTAATTGCTAATATCATCAGTGACATCATCAATGTAATTTGTGATGTTATCTGGCATATGATTTGTAGTCATTAGCAGTGCATTTGGTGAGCGAGTTATGGTTTTCAATACGGGGACATGAGCCTGGAAGCTCTATCTGTACGAATCATGAAAGAGTACTACGGTAGTACTACTTTACATACTCCAAAATGCCTTTGAGGATAGGCTCCTGAGTATCTACTTCTTGTTAATAGAAATGAAAAGTTCCCCAAGATAACATTTGATTCTTTCAAAAATATATATAACCATAATTGCATGATGAAATGTATAATAATAAAGGTGTATTTCTCAGGAGTGCTAGTCTGACAGATTAACAATGATCAATCTATATCCCTGAATTAGGAAAACTATGTACATGCAGAAAGAAATGTAGGGCCCGATTTATAATTTGCAGAAGGGCTTCTACTTTGCCAGGGCGATGGAGACCCCAACCACCAAATGGAGAAATGACAGTCAAGCTGATAGTCCTTTCTAAAGCATTGGCAGGAACCCATATCATAGCTTTTTAAAGTTTGTTTAAAGGCTCCATCAACATGATGGAGCCATCTGTAAAAACATATATATTTATATTTTCAAAACAAAAATCCCAAAGCGGATCACATCTATTTACCACAGCTTTGACCCTCAATCGAACCCCTTCACCCTCATTGCTCATCTTTCCATCTTGGCTGAAGAACTGACCTTGACCACATCATCCGCCATCACCATGAATGAGAACACTGCTACCATGAAGTCCATCCACTATGCAGCCGTGTCCAACCCCTGCCAAACTATGCTTTCACCAAAAGACTCATATCCATAAGCAAAGTTTTTATTTTCATCTTTAACGTCTCCATCGACTCAGCCACCTTCACGGGCACATGGAATCATGCTCTGGTCACTCCTCTGCTCAAGGAACCATTTGCGGGCCCACATTTGTTCACCAACTACAGCCTGATCTCTTTCCTACTGTACCCAACAGACATCCTTTAGAAGCTCATCAACAGGCGCCTGATTCACCGCCAGCTCCTCAACACCACACAGTCCAGCTTCAGGCCCAAACGCAGTACAGAAACAGTACTCATTGCCAGAGTAATTTTGATTTCATTTTCCATAAAGTCAATATCAAAAAATTAATTAAAGTTATTTAATGCTTTCTTCTCATATTTAATAAGGTTAGAGTTATGGTTGCATGCAATTTGTGAATTTCAAACCTTCAGAACAAAATCAAAGGAAACATCACTGACATTATCATATTGATATACAGGAGTACATTTATTTTAATCCACTCTCTTTTGCTATAGCATTTCTAATGCATAAATGACTTGCAACATCATTAGTGTCAACATATTGTTTCTTTTCTAGTCCATCAGGAACTCAATGTCTTCTATTTCATTAATAATAAAATGGTATTCTTATTTGGTGCATGTTAATGTTTTTGTGAGATTTTGGATTGTTTTCAATGTTCTTCATCAATTTCAGTTTTTGAGTGGCTCTAATTAAATTGTTTTTTCCCAAGTGGATCAGATACCTTGTAGGGGAAATGAGACTGCTTAGTAATTCAGCTTGCTGTCCATAAGAGAGAGAAGGATTTTGGAGGTTGGTGAGAATTTATTTTTGTCTATCCCCTTTCCAATTTGTGCCCATCTTTACAGATTAATCCCCTATGTTTCAACTTCCCTATCGTAGTGACCCTTCTCATTGAGTTTATGTACCTTGTTTTTGGGGTATTCATTAAGCTATCATCCTAACTTTTTCAAATCATTTAAAAAAGAAGCAGCTCAGCTTATTTTTGAGTGCTCTTTATCTGAACGTATATATATATATATATCAGATTCACTAATACTAGTAACTTTATTGGATGTTCAGATAATGCTGGATGATGAGTTGCTTGTTTTTGTTCTGCTTTTTTCTTTATTTTATATAGTTTCCTCACACCTTTTTGCATAAGTATATATTCACCCTGAGCCCACTAGGGTAAGAAGTAAAGGCATATGCTCGCTGGGGGTAAGATGCAGGCCGAGACAGAAAGTCCTGTCCTTTACCCAGACACCAGTGTTCATGTTCACAGTTCAAAAGGCCCTACACACAATGACTCTTGGACATGGTCAAGGATAGTGCCAAGTAGACTCTGGTGACATTGTGCTCTGGGCACAAAATGTGGTATTCTCACTATTTTGCACCCAGAGTTAAATGGGCACATGCAAAGGTCATGCAAAGGTCCGCTAGTGTAGGGTTTTGGCATGGAGGTGTGGTCAAAGACCACACAGTGCAAAGAACGTTTAACCTGCTGGGCAGGTGAGCTCTGGGAAACTAGAATGGGAGATATAAAGACTGCCTGAAATCCATCGACCACTCTCAGGGTAGGAGAAGAAGCAAATCCATTCAATTGTTCAAACGTACCAAAAGAAAACCTAAATATTTCACTAACAATTTTATCATTAAAGAAGTATGGTTTTCCTCTGTGCTGAATTGGATTATGACGGAACCCTAAAGACTAAGCTGAATGTTGCCAGTTGCCAGTTGTTATGAATTGCTTAACTATATTTTCTTTCTGATGCATTCATCAGGTTCTCACCCATGGAATCACATATGAAATCACTGGAAACATCATTGGTGGAAATATTTAGACTTCACTATTAAAATTAGCAATGACATATCTAGAGCTACAAAGTATTAATTTTATCTGCAACTGTTTGCTGAATGTGGAAAGAAAACCTTGTTTTTTTGTATATTTGCGATTGGAAGGTCATGTACGCAAAACTTATTACTGGTGGGTCCAATGCGAAGATCCTCCTTTATGCCCACGGATTGACTCTGAGCTGCTTTGTAATCCCAATGGGTGGTGGATTTTGCTCTATAAAGGTATTCCGCACTAAGGGCCAGATGTAGGTATCCAAATATCGGTCGGTAACGGCCGAAAATACCGATTTTCGCCGTTACCAACCGGTATTTGGATACTGAGATGGATACTGAGATGTAGGGCCACCTAAAATACAGATTCGGTAATTTTACCTAATCAGTAATTTTACCGACTCTGTAAAATTACCGAATCGGTAAAATGACTGAATCTGTATTTTTAGATGTAGGTAGCACTGTAATCAGTGCTACAGGGCTTTAAGAATCCGTTATTTACCACCAACTAAAAGTTGGTGGTAAATAATGAAAAGCCTTGAAAATGCATTTTTTTTGCTTTTCAAACGCTGCCATGTTGCAGACATACATGCCCGTAAGGCATGTATATCTGCAACATGTGCACCCATACACGATTGAGGGGTGCAAAGGGTGTCAAAGTGACACCCTGCCACCCTTCAATGTTTCCCCCAATTACCGAATCGGTATTTACCGATTCGATAATTGCCATTCATTCCTATGGGCCTCCAGGTCTCCAGGCCCATAGGAATGAATGGCAATTACCGAATCGGTAAATACCGATTTGGTAATTACCGATTCTTGCCGATTCGGTAATTTCAAAAGAGAAATGACCTACATCCCATTTACCTACTCCTAAATACCGAATCGGTATGATTCGGTATTTAAGAGTAGGTAAATCGAGATTACCTGCATCTGGCCCTTATTCTTCTAAGTCTCCTGGCCATACATGGTGATGAGTGCATGATCAAATGGTCAAGAGAATTTGGTGAGAGCAAGGTCCCGAGGTCTGGGACCTGACCAAGCACTGGACTTATCAGTGGTGACACTTTGGTTGAACCAAGGCTCCGGTCAACACTTCAACAATTCCTACAAGAATATGGTGTTGTGGGACAGACAGCGCACTTGAGGAGTAGGTACCTGAGAAGCAGGACAAAGCTGGATCACCAACATATGGGGTGGCCTCTACCCTTGGCAAACAATACGGATCTTGATCTTAGGGGCCCTATGGGGAAGCTTTGTGTAGATCTCTGCTTTGAAATCTGTACATTTTAGCCCATACCACTGTCATCTGTCCTACTCTTTCTATTCTGGAACTGCTGTTATATTCTGCAATGGCTTTGATTAGTACCTCAATTTACTGCTTTGCAATTGTCAATACAAGTGTAAAAAAGAAGCAAACATCATTTTTAGAACACAAAGATACAATGCATAAAAAAAAGTTAGAAGTCAGTGCAAAATCCCCCTCAACTCAGGAAGGAAAAGAGATTGTTACTATGTTAAACAAATACCTTTCATAAATAACTGGCACAAAGGTCCACTAATATTTAGGCTGTGATCACAGCAAATTGGAAGACCTGTCTATCAAGGTGGTACAGACAGAAAGTGAGCTGAATGATTCTGCACCCAGGATTTGGACACTGGATGGAAATGAGAAGGTAGTGAAGGAATCACTTCATGGACTAAATACGTTTCATGATGGTGTGATTGACAATGTATTATCACTTAACCTTAGTGATTGCGTGTTTGCTAATCAAATGAGATTTTTGATAGTGCTGGGTGCCCCCGCTTTGACAGTTGTGAATTCCTCATTTCTATGACAGTGACACTGTTATGTGAGTTATTTAATTGATAGCAAGACACAGACAAGTAATTAATAGACTTATACCAATTACCCTCAAATGCTAAATAAAGTGATGCAAATGGTGGTGGTGGGACGAACATGAGAATTCTGAGTTGCGCTGATAGGCGTGAAAGAGGCCTGCAGACATGGTTTCAGAAAATAAGAGTGATGTGGAAAAGCTACCTTCCTCTCCGAATCACCGATCTAACCCCAGGCATGCAGCTGTTCTAGACCTAGACCATAATTGTAATTCAAGAACACTCCAATCTTTGGTTGGCTTTTGTGAGGAATTGGGTTGTTGGTGTACTGGGGTGTGAGCCCTAGTCAATCAACAGCCACAATCCCTTGCAGGGTGAAGCACAAAAAGGCACAAAATTAACCTGTACTTAAACCTGGCTTGCCGGGCACAAAAAAACAGCCAGGCTTAATTTAGAAGCAATGTGTAAAGTATTTATACGGTACACAAACAGTAATAAAGTAAAAACACAACACAAGAAGAACCCCATATGCCTCACAGTAGTGACAAAAATGAATTTAGGAGGTTTTTACTTCCTGGACATCACTAGTAACTTTACAAATCACGCCACTCTTGAAATCATGAATGCCCCCAAATGATTTTCCAGACCTCTGCTGAGAGAAAACGGCATTGACTTTTGCTTGTTGAAAGTTGTGCTGCTCCCTATCAACTACAATCATTGACTATGTGTATGTGCATTGCTAGTGTGTGTATTTGAAGCAGCCTTTAATATCTACCCACTATAATAGATAACATAGCCAATGACGTATCTCACCACTATTGTCTGCCACAATGCCATTACTGAAGCTAGAAAACTTGATGTTTTTTCTACTTGTGTTCGCTGACAGTGTAAAGTTAGACATGTTTCAATATATACATATTCTGCAATTTTGGCTGATTCTGTTGGGGTCTTTAGAGCTAAATGCTACCAGCTCATCTGACAACAATTGACTGATGCCCCATCTGCCCATCTCTCGGTTCTCGCGCTCCATTTAGAGACTTCATAACCAATGCTTAGGCATCAGCGGAGCCACACACAGCCAGAATCAGACACAGCCGACCCAGGACTGCTCGCCCACCAGCTACTTGGCATCGGGATGTCTGCTCTGTTTAAGGGGGGCCTCCAGCACCTGGTCCAATTGTTTTCCTGTGCCGGGCCAAAGAACGAAGAGCCCCCAGGGGCCAGTGGAAAACTCTGAACACATGAGAGACATTATTTAAAAATAACCCTACTTTTTGGGTCGTTGCCTTTACAAAATTGGAAAAAATTGCACGGAGCGAATCGTCAGGTTTTGCAAAAAGAGCTAAACAGTAGCACCCTGCCACCGACACCCTCTCCATTTCAGCAGAGGCACGTTCTGTTATCTCCCCTCCCCCGCCATGCCGGGAGCTGCGGATGAGATGGCGGAGGTGTCTCTACTACTTAGCAGCAACCTAATCAGCAAGGGCTTAGCCTCCATTGGTGCAGGATGTGCAGTGGCACCGGGGCTCAGAGACCAGAGAGGCTCACGGGACCCTGATTATTGGTTGGTAAACTTTACTATTCTACAACTAGTTAAGGGGCTAATTTCCTTCCTTGCACTAGGCCCCGTGACACCGGTTACGTCACTGCCAATCAGCAGGGCTTAAATGTGACGCAGCGTGTACATTGTGCAGTGCTTCCAAGCTGCACGTGCTGTACACTTGCAAAATAGCATTTATGTCTCGTTATCACGCTGTGCTGAGCCTTTAAATCGGGAACCATGACACACGAAAGACGCATTTAATGCAATCACGCTATTACATGACTTTTAGTGCAGCTAGTGGTTTGAAAAACGCACAACCGCGCCAGATTTTCCATTGATCAGCACTTCGTGCAGCTATTGTTGTCCTAAATACAGATCAGGATAGTATTAGATAAGACCGGAATAAGTAGGCTGTGCAAATATAAATGTAATGCCCGACACACTGCTGCTTCCATCTGTTGGGTCCTATTACCTAGCCATTAGCAGGTGCATTTTCCATCACAGCCTCCATTTTAGTAGCATTTGTCTGATCATCATGTAGCTTCTGCAAGAATATAACCTCATCTTTGAGTTTAAGGCGCACAATCCTTTCCATAAGGAATTTATTTTGGGCCCTGCACTTTCGGACAATGGCCACCAGTGGAAAATGGCAACAAAACTCTAAGGATACACAGACGTACTATATGATATGTGATTCTCATAGTTTTTTTTGTCATCAACATTTTGAGAAAAATGCAGTAGACCTATTGAAAACAATAAACTGATGAGGAGTGATATTGCTTTTGGGTATTAAATACTGCTTTCCAAAATCAGTGAACTTTGCATCTATTGCAAAGGGTGGCCTTTTCTGAAAATGACATATCTATATACTGAATTATTCAATGAAGATATATTTCCTCATCAGGGGTGTAAACCGCTGTATAAATTAGGGGTGTGTGAAATTCTCATGTTTAACTTTTGAGTATTATATTTATTTATTTATTTATTGAGTTTGTAAAGTGCGACAGCTACCCAAAAGGGTTTCCCGGCGCTAATTGACCAAAACAACCAGACCCAAGACAAGAAAACTACTGATCAAAGAGCCAGGTCTTCACTGCCCTTTGAAAGCAAGCATGACTGTATAATATACTTTATTTCAGTCAAGTGACCATTAAAGCGCAGTTGCAATAAAACCATTACAATAAATAGAGCACAAAAAAATATACAATATGAACAATATGATAAACAATAGGCAATGAGGTAAGCCTTATAGGAGACCGCAGGGGAGACAATTACCACTATCAACATAAACCTCCATAATAACCTTCAGCTAGGATAAGACGTGGTCCGCCATGTTGAGAAACCCCGGCCTCACCAATCTGAGAAGGGTTATCCCTTTCATATTGTCCAACAGTATTAAATGTGCTGATCTAGTATTAAATAGTTAAGAAAAAGATCAAATATTCGGAAGTATGGTTAAAATCAATTCTTTAAAGCAATTTAGATAATTGGTACAAGCATACCTCACACATATTTAACAGCAAAAATGGTTACCATTTCACAGGTGTTGACCAAGCCCCTCAGACAAAGTGTGATACCACTAATACTAATAACCCTTTTGTGTCACTTTTCAATAATCGCAGTACCTCCCAATAGTGTCTTACACCCTCCAATTTGCACCATGCAATAACCCATTTTTTCCATAAAGTAGAATATCTGGGGCAAAAGAACAGGAAGTGGGCCTCTGTTTCCTTTGCTGACAGGCAAAAGGGGCAGCTCTCTAGATCACGATTCAATTTCCACCATCTCGAAGAAAAGGATCTTAGGAGTAGCGTACCAGTTCAAACCTGGATTTACAGACATTTCGCCCGGCAGGATAAATCTTATCCATATAGGTTTCGAAACTGAGCAAACATTTGTGAAGCAAAGATTGCCCTGATAGTGACCCCTCCCTGTGCTCAGCCCAAATTCTGGTCAAGTCCGTTCCTAATAGGTTTTATTTAAGAGCAGCATATCACCTTTGGTCACTTTATCAGGATTAGACCACATGTTTCCTAGGTTAAGCCGCTCAAGCTGCTTTTTGACGTGCTTCAGCCATGGGGTACATACAGGTTTATAACAGTTCATCAGATCCCTAAGTGCCTCTATGTAAATGAATAATTCCAGGGTAGAACATACTCTCACCCAGTATAGCAGTGGCTTAAGAAGAGATACCAAATGGATGGGGTTAAGGGCTAGATAAAATCTCAAAGGTAAATTGAGAAGACCTTTGACAAATTTGTTTTCCTCGATGGATAATATGGATGCATTGGTATAGTCCCAAATCTCTGCCCCGTAAAGGACAGCTGAAACTATGGTGACTAGGTAGATTTTTAGTGCAGTTGACATGGCCCCTCCAGTCATGTTCTTGTTTTTCCTTCTGATGTAGAGTGCACGCTGGTTTAGTCTGACCATTCTCTGGTCTATTTGCTGTCCCCATTTTTGAGAGGCTGACATCCTCTATGGCCCGGGTAATCAAAGTGGGAAGCCTGCTCTATCAGGGAGCTAATGATTCCCATTTTTCCTCTGAAGGAAATCCCCATACATGTGGGCTTGTCTGGGTTTATTTCTAAGACTTTGTTTTTGCAGAAGGCTGCAAACGAATCCAGTTCCCTCTGAAGCCCCATCGGGGTTCTGTAAATTAATAGAGCTCTTAATCTTAGTATTTTAACAGGGAAATATTTGCAGGCCAAAACAGGGAGACTCTACTTAGCATTTGTTGACCTCACAGCTGCTTTCGACTGTGTCATACATAGCAAACCTTGGGACATTTTAACTGACCTGGGGGTGGATCCCCCAATGGTCCTGTTTCTGAGGCAGCTGCATAGTGGGGCAACAGCTGAGGTCCGATATGGAACCAGGGGAGAATGCATTGTACCAGTTATGGTGGAAAGGGAGGTTACTCAAAAGGGAGGAACCAGGAGCTTATAACTAGGTCCTGCACAAATGCTCCTAATTAAAGGTATGGAAAAATGTTAATGCGCAGAACCTAAGGTGGAGGAGTGTTGAGGTCTCTTATGGATTGCCCTCACACACCCCCAAGGATGTCATGCTTCATCATAGGGCTTGTGCTCCTTGTTGGGCCGGTGCTGCAATGCCTGATGGGCACTCTCGAAGGAGCTCTTTGCCGGAGATCTTTTAGAGGAAGCGGTATGGAGTGTGAGGGTATGTGGTCAGGATAGTGAGGTGAGTGTGCGCCCTGATTTAAAATAGGTCTAGTACTGCCCTATGTAAAAAAGTTTTTATTCTGAGGGTGCACTATCCTAGCTAAAATGAGTGAGCCCTGTCTGGAGACAATGAATCTACATGGTCTGATTGGTGTAAATGGTCTCAACTATCAGGAGCCTCAGGGGGATAGGAAGCAGGCCGCCCCCCACTCAAAGTGCAATCAACAGTGATGGCCTACCCCTTATACGCTCTATGGCTAAAGGAAATTTTTAATTTAATTTTATTTTATTTAAATCAGACGGGGGTATACATACACCTTCTGTCTGTGTGAATTGCACTCTGTTACAATCCAGAGCGGCGCTTAGTCGCCTATATATATGTATGTCTGCGTGGTCCACCACCTATGTACCTATGCCCTCTATCATCCAACTGTGAAAAAAAGGGGGAGGGAAGGTTGACAGTGCCTCACGGAAGCAACACCAAGGGGAGGATTCTGACAGGCTGGTACTCGCCTGGTTCCTCACTTCTCATCATCAGCTACTGTCAACCCGAAAATAAATTGGGAGAAAAAGATCGTGCAATCAAACCAAACAACCAATATGTGTTACACGTGTTATATAACCCATTGTGATGTTCCCATATCCCTACCAAATGGAATACAGATATATCACCATTAAAAAGAGCAAAGCAAACTGACAACAATATCTTTATTCTGTGCTGTTAGCTCACTCTATTAAAAGTCAACCGACATGTTTCATCACTGTATTTTACTTTACCAGTGATTTCTTCAGGGTTTCGGGTCAGCATATGAATTGCATGTTTAGAATTCTTCCCTTATTGTACCTGTGGTCGGATATAGGACAAACAACACACATATATATATATCATACATCAGTCATGTCTCAACAGGCAGCACCAGTTCTGGTGCAGATTAAAAGTAGTAGGCGTACTTCTGGTTACTTGCGATAGTGAATAATACATTACCAGGTGGCCTCCACTGACGTGCCTACCCGCCCCCTGTGGAAGAATATATCGCTGTGCGGAGCCCCTATCTCTGTAGTGGGTTCCGTCGACCGCCCGTGGGTCGGTATCTGCGGTAAGACAAGAAATGGGTGTGAGTCACATGGTGAATTAACCCCCTTTCCTTGCCCTCCCTCATTGCAACCATCGATCCTTGCGCAGCAACCGGGTTTGATCGCATTTTTACCGGTCTCGTTCACTGTTTGGCTATTTAATTATATTACCACTCTTGAATTCCCATTGTATTTAGTGGTCTACCGCTTGGGCTCCTTACCGTTAGCGTGCACAGGTGTGGTCTCTGCTCACCCCTCATGTAACATTGCCACCGCGGCGTACCGTTTACATCCTCGTTCTTCCGATCACGTGGTCGGAACGTACTGCGAGGAAGCAAACGCGGTGTGACGCGTCATCACGGCTAAGTGTGAGCGCCATTTATAGACCGGGGCTTTTTTGTTCATAAAGTCGGATTCCTGCCGTTTTTCAGTGTATTTGGTCAATCTGGCACTCGAGCTGCAATGTAGTGAATATTACGGCTGGTGATGATTTAATGCTGTTATTCATAAATTGTCGGCCGACATCTAACCATTACTCATGCAATTTATATTTATGATATTTATTTTGTGTAGTGTTTGTAATTTGCTTGTCCAGATAATCACTAGGGCAGACAGAAAATTCTAAAGCTTCAATGTCTGGATCCTGCTCAGAAGGGATTATGAGCCTAATGATTATCCCTCTGGATTGTTGCAAGCAGAGTCAACATTTATTTCAGCGCTGTATTACATCATCATGCAGAGAAGCTTATATGCATAGGTAGAATGCTCAAAGTTGGTATACATATTGGGGGAGAGCCCTACATTGCTGATACTTTATTCCACTCAATAATTTCATTGAGGCCATGCTCATCCGTGGATTCTTCAAATATCCAGCGGGCCTCCTTCTTGAGCAATCTGTTGCTCATATTGTGCTGATCACCTTGCACCCTTTCAATGACTACCCAGCGTAAGTCCCTTGGTTTGTGGTTTTGACTGATAAAATGTTGCACCAGTTTAGTAGAGAGTTTCGCTACTTTGAGTGTACTAAGGTGTTCCTGGATTCTGACTTTGATTTTTCAAGTCGTTAATCCAATGTAGTACATTCCACAGGGGCACGATAACCTATAGATCACATTGCATGTGTTGCAATTGCTGAAACTGTTTAGGTGCCAGGTCTTCCCATTTGTTCTTGTAATTGAACTGTTTTTTGTAGTAAGGGAGCAGATGGTGCACTCTCCACATGGGTAGTGGCCCGATGGAAGATTAGAATGTGGTAACTTCACCTGGGGGTGTGTGTGGACCAGCCGGTCCTTCAAGCTTGATGATCGCTTGGACGCAAACCGAGGTTGTGGCATTCGCATGGACTTAGTGCTTAAGATGTGCCAGTGTTTCCTCAATATATTGGTGGAATGTGGTCCGAAAATAGTGATTATCGGAATACAATCCTGTGATTCCTTGATATGTCGATCAAGCAGAACCTCTCGGGGAGTATTTAGTGCACGTTTTTTGGCTTGCTTCACAGTTTTATAGAGTGAGCTAACAGCACAGAATAAAGATATTGTTGCCAGTTTGCATTGCTCTTTTTAATGGTGAAATATCTGTATTCCATTTGGTACGGATATGGGAACATCACAATGGGTTATATAACACGTGTAACACATATTGGTTGTTTGGTTTGATTGCACGATCTTTTTCTCCCAATTTATTTTCGGGTTGACAGTAGCTGATGATGAGAAGTGAGGAATCAGGCGAGTACCAGCCTGTCAGAATCCTCCCCTTGGTGTTGCTTCCGTGAGGCACTGTCAACCTTCCCTCCCCCTTTTTTCACAGTTGGATGATAGAGGGAATAGGTACATAGGTGGTGGACCACGCAGACATACATATATATAGGCGACTAAGCGCCGCTCTAGATTGTAACAGAGTGCAATTCACACAGACAGAAGGTGTATGTATACCCCGTCTGATTTAAATAAAATAAAATAAAATTAAAAATTTCCTTTAGCCATAGAGCGTATATGGTGTAAATGGTCGACATGTTTCTTGCCTACAGTCCCTAATGGATCTAGCGGCAATTCATCAGAACCAGTGTCTAGAAGGAAGAGAAGGTGATCCTAACTCTTACACTACTGCAATGCCGGTGCCGGGTATTGTGGTGTCACCAGTGTTGATTATAAGGTACCAGGATGTTTAGCCTGGACTAGTTGAGACCTAAAATGAAATAAAGTAAAATCAAAAAATTAGAGAGGGAACCTGGTATTAGCCTCATACCAATTCAAACTCCTGGATAAGTGTGTAGCTATTTATTAACCCTGGGCAAAGCACTACGCTACGCTCTCGTAGTTTGCAAAGTTGCGCAACTTTGCACTAAGCGAACTGCACGTAGCACAGTGCAAACATGCGTAGCGTAGCATAGCGTAGTGCAGCTGTCATTTTTCCTCGTCAAGTTGGCGACATCCTCGCAAGACTTTTTCCTTGTTCGCGATCGCGAGCAGGGTAAATAAACCTCCCGGCGAAATTCTCAATGTGGGGAGATCATGTTTCTCATTGCGAGTGGTCGCGCATGCTAACGACCGCTCGTGATGAGAAACTACCAGTCTGCGTTGAGAAAGCTGAAGCTCAAGTAAAAATCTACTCGAGCGGCAGAAAAGTAGAGCTCGCACTGTGCAAGATGCTGTTTTCAATGATTGCACAGAGCCGGATGCTTGTCCGCACTGTGCAATCATTGAAAACGACATCTTGCACAGTGCGAACATGCTACAGTTCGTGAAGTGCTACACGTAGCTCGCGTAGTGCGAAGTGCACTTCGCGTAGCTTTGCTTAGTGCTACTTCGAAAACTACGCCCACCCCTACTATTTATTAGTGCATATGATAAGGGTGACTGTCAAATTAAGCTCTCAGTATGGCCAAAATGTTTTGTTTTTAGAGCACAAAAAGTAGTGCTCGATAGCCAACCAGCTTGTTTGGAGATCGCCAATAGTACACAATTTCACGTTTTTCTGAGAGTACAATTATACTCAATTTCGTGACAGTGTTGGTGCTGATATTACGAGCACAAAATTGTTTTTGAATTGAACTGCATGCGAGGAATGGTTGCCTATGGACATTGTCAGAATTACAGTTTAAAAGGGTCACCGTATAAGTGTGGACCAAGAGGCGGAGTTGAGTGCATACTGGTGGTATGATCCATATGATAATTTTGCCCAGAGATCAATGCTGGGGCTTGTCGCTCAAGGCCTCTTGGTGCCGGCGCAGGTGCATAGGACTGTGAGGTAACGTGACAGGCATCTAAGTGATTAGCAAAAATATCCCACAACAACTAAGGCTCAATACACAAACCCTCACCCCAAGATTTGAGGTCTAATGCTGATGGGATTTTTTTATTTAATTTATTTTTATTGCTTTTACATAGAATACGATCACAACCACTGTTACAGGGTTAGCCCAGCTCGGGTAATAGTTGTTTACGCATTGGAGTATATATAGATAGCCCCTTTAGGTTATTTTTCTTTGAGGAAAAAAGAGATGTACGAGGAAAGGACAGACAAATTAGTGGTGAATCCGAAGAGGAATAGGACAGACAAGAGAGAGATATAGTTACTGTACATTAACGTTGGCATCAGCTATGCATACTGCATTACATCAGGCACTATACATAACATTTGCATCAGCTATACAAATTATGTTGCATCTGACACACTGTCAGAATATTTTAGGCCTGATGCCTGCCCACCAGTGTTATGATAGGGAGCATACAATTGGGCTGCGGATGATGCGTTGATTTACATCTATCTGTGGTTTTTTTTAACAGAGCACTTTGTTGCTCGTGTAGGAAGGTGGATACCTGACTATGGTTACCCCAAATGTTTTGCCTAGTGTTTAGCTGGTTTTCGACTTAGTTGGCCTGCGATTCTGCTAATCAGGGCCCCAGGCTATCTGCTCTCTCTTTAAAATGGACTCCATGTACCCTAGGTACATCTCCAATTGGATGCTGGGTCACCTTATGAGCCCCTGTACAGTGTACTATAGGTACCCAGGGCATAGGTGCATCCAAGGCCAGGGGCTGCAGCATGATGTATTATGCCACCCCTGGCTGGCCACCCTAATTGACACAACTGGCTGATCACTCAGATGGGCCATGGTGGTGTAATCACCCCTTGCTTAGATATAGTATACCTATATCTAACCTTATATCTAGATACACATACACCTATAAGTCACTCCTATGGCAGGCCTTAACAATCCTGGAGGCAGAGTGCTTTGTTTTATGTGAGATGGTGCTCTAGCATGAGCTGAACCTGTCTGCAGCTTTCGGAACCATGTCCTTATAGCTGTTCTAGGATATTGCCATACCATATATTCTTAAGTGCATTATGAACCTCCAGGTTAAATGCTAACTATGTTTTGGCTTTATCAAAACATGTCGAGTAAGGTGTCATACGATTTGGAATACTACCCCCTCGCCAGTCCTGGCGACGGGGGTAGCATTCCACCCTTCTAGAGGGAGAAGACATGTTGTTCCTACTATTCCCGGTTAAAGTTAACCAGAGCCTCAGCATCACAAAATGGATGCTGCTGCCACAGGCACAAATCTGACCTCCTGCTGCTGGGAGTCCTTCCAGCGAGGGAGGCTTGGACAATATGTTTCCTGCCTTGGGAGGTGCTAGCACCACCCCAGAGAGGACTTTGTATATTGGGACAGGGAGGGCTGAAAGGATTGAGACACTGCCTGGGGCACACAAGGTGTCCCATGCATAGGCCAGTTCAAACCGGTGCTGGGACACTCCAACCCCAGCTCTGGCGTGAAACTGGACAAAGGGAAAGGGGTCTAACCACCCCCTTCCCTAGTCCCACCCATAGGATGGACCTAGCAGGTAATCCAGCCCCTAAGATTCGTATATAGGTAGGAGCTGAGTCTAGAGACGTTCCCATCACTCCAATGCTTCTAGGGGTTCTCAGAGGAGAATGACTTCTCAGAGGAGAGAACACCAGGCTAGGATGAGTGAAGTCAATCTCAGAATTGAGAGAGAGCAACTTGCCCTATCCAAGGAAAAACTTGCTTGTGAGAGAGAAAGGAAGTTAGGTGGGCTAGAGTCCACTGGTGGCAGCATTATCCCTAAGGATAAAGACAGGTCCTATGACAATAGACACCTGAGTAAGATTGTGCACCCCCTACAAAGAAGGGGATGACATCCACAAGTGGATAACTGCTTTGGAGAGGGCCTGCAAAGTACAGCAGGGACCCCAGAGTCAGTGGGCAGCAATCTTGTGGCTCTCCTTTTCAGAAAAAGGTAGCGATAATCTCCTCACAGTTAGTAATGATGATGCTAACAATTACACTGTCCTGAAGAGTGCTCTGATTGATGGGTTTGGCTTAACCACTGAACAGTACAGGTTTATGTTCAGGGATAACCAGAAGACACAGACTCAGGACTGGACTGATTTTGTAGATTGTGCTACTAAGGCTCGGGAGGGCTGGTTATTGGACAGCAAAGTACATGACTATACAGGATTGTATAATTTGATTATGAGGGAGCAGATCCTTAGTAATTGTCAAAACCAGCTTCTACACCAGCACCTGGTGGACTCAGATCTGACCTCTCCCCAAGAATTGGGTAAGAGGGCAGATAAATGGGTCAGAACCAGGATTAGGCCTAGAAATCAGGGTACTGACCAGAAGAAAGATTCTACCAAGCCTCAAGAGAAAGGTGGGGATAAATGTAAAGACGAGACTTCCCCAGGGCCCCAAAACTCCAAGGATGGGGGTGGGTCCCAAAACACTTCCTCTAACCAGAAGAAACCTTATTGCCATGACTGTAAAAAGCCTCGCCACTGGAAGACTGACAGCAGTTGCCCAAAGGCCAACAATAAGGAGAACATACCCCCAAGTAATACTCCCAGATCTCCTGTTAATATTAGTAGTAATCCCCCAGGTGGTGGGAGTGCCCCCAAGAATTTGGCTGGGTTTACTTTGGGAGCCCAGGTGGACTCTGGCCTAACCAGGTCCCCTAACTTAGCTACTCTTGCCTGTGGAAATGGCATGGGGTTTGCCAACTTCACTGCTTGTCCCAACACTTTGGGCAAGTACAGGCAGGAGCCCCACATCAATGGCCTGAAAGTTGAAGCCTACAGAGATACAGGGGCTAGCATCACTATGGTGACTGACAGTCTAGTTCCCTCAGGACAACTTTTACCTGGGTTCACCTATCAGGTGATCAACATTGATGGAGTGCAGAAAGATCATCCCATGGCAGTAGCACATTTCAGCTGGGGAGGTGTCACTGGCCCCAAGAGAGTGGCAGTGTCTTCAAACTTGCCTGTAGATTGTCTACTGGGGAATGATCTAGAGATCTCAGCCTGGGCTGAGGTAGAACAAGAGGCCCATTCCAAAATGGTAGGCCTTCCCGAAAAGGTTAGTGGGGCTGTGATGGCCACAGCCCTAGCCCAAGCAGAATTCCTTCCTAAAGAGGTCCCAAGCTCAGGCAGACTTCCCTGAAAAAGTTGGCAGGGCTGTGATGGTCACAGCCCACACCCAAACAGAGTTCCTTCCTGAAAAGGTTGGTGGGGCTGTGATGGTCACAGCCCAAACTCAAACAGATTTTAGTGTTGTGAAGCCCGAAACTATGGATCACTCCACTCAAACAGAGAGCATTGGGGAGGAAGAAAAGTCTCCCACCCACCAGACATTAGGTAAGAGTCAGCCTCCTCAGGGAACTGACCCTACCCCTTTTGAAGGAACTGCCCCAGAGGTAGTCAGGCCTAGCCTGCAGAGCCCCTGAAGTCAGTGGACCCTTCCAAGGTGGGACCCAGTCTGGGGCAGGTAACCTGCCCCTCTCTACCCTGCCTCAGTAATCCCAGGGCTGCAGAGGTCAGGGAGGCCAGTGGTGGACCCTAAAGGGCCCCCTGTCCACAAGAACTGCCCCATCAGCAGATTAGGGGCACCAAAGCTAGCAGCCCTAGCAAGGTGAACATTTCAAACACTCCTGAGGGATCTCCCTTACACTTAGTTAGGAACCTCCCCCAGATGGATTCTGTTGGGCAGAGCCAAACCTGGGACCCAAAGGCCCCAACCTGAAAAGGGACCCAGCCTCCAGCTTTAGGTAGCCAGAGGTTGACCCTGAGAGCACAGTACAACTCAATCAAGGGAAGAAAGGCCTATATGGTGGAAAGTGATTGGAGGAAGCTGAGCCCTACATTAGAGGAGCCTCACTTCAGTACTCCAGCTCAACACCAGCCTTTTACTTGGACAAAACACACCACAGGTAGAGATTCCCTATGGTGGAGACCCTATGATACCCTTAGGGTAAGGGATTGCTTAGTGGACCATGAGACAGGGGGTAACCATGCTAGTGCAGGTACTTCCTTATATGGCCACTTAGGCAATATAGGCTTACCTGTTCAAGGATAGCGTTATCTCCTTTCGTTTGAGGGGGCGGGGGGGTTGTGTAGGAAGGTGGATACCTGACCATGGTTACCCCAGATTTTTTGTCTAGTGTTTAGCTGGTTTTCGACTTAGTTGGCCTGGGATTCTGCTAATCAGGGCCCCAGGCAATCTTCTCTCTCTTTAAAATGGACTCCATGTACCCTAGGTACATCTCCAATTGGATGCTGGGTCACCTTATGAGCCCCTGTACAGTGTACTATAGGTACCCAGCGCATAGGTGCATCCAAGGCCTACCAGGGTCTGCAGCATGTATTATGCCACTCCTGGCTGGACACCCAAATTGACACAACTAGCTGATCACTCAGCTGGGGCAAGGTGGTGTAATCACCCCTTGCTTAGATATAGTATACATATATCTCACCTTATATCTAGACACATATACACCTATAAGTCACTCCTATGGCAGGCCTTAACAATCCTGGAGGCAGGGTGCTTGGTTTTATGTGAGATGGTGCTCTAGCATGAGCTGAACCTGTCTGCAGCTTTCAGAACCATGTCCTTATAGCTGTTCTAGGATATTGCCATACCATATGCTCTTAAGTGCATTATGAACCTCTCGGTTAAATGCTAACTATGGTTTGGCTTTATCAAAACATGTCGAGTAAGGTGTCATATGATTTGGAATACTACCCCCTCGCCAGTCCTGGCGACGGGGGTAGCATTCCACCCTTCTAGAGGGAGAAGACATGTTGTTCCTACTATTCCTGGTTAAAGTAACCCAGAGTCTCAGCATCACAAAATGGATGCTGCTGCCACGGACACAAGTCTGACCTCCTGCTGCTGGGAGTCCTTCCAGCGAGGGAGGCTTGGACAATAGGTTTCCTGCCTTGGGAGGTGCTAGCACCACCCTAGACAGGACTTTGTGTATTGGGACAGGGAGGGCTGAAAGGATTGAGACACTGCCTGGGGCACACAAGGTGTCCCATGCATAGGCCAGTTCAGAACGGTGCTGGGGCACTCCAGCCCCAGCTCTGGCACGAAACTGGACAAAGGGAAAGGGGTGTCACCACCCCCTACCCTGGTCCCACCCATAGGAGGGACCTAGCAGGTAATCCAGCCCCTAAGATTCGTATATAGGTAGGAGCTGAGTCTAGAGACTTTAGATTACCCTGACTGAATCTCTGAAACAAAACTCTGGACCTTCATCACTCTACTTTGAAAGAAGACGACTGAAGAATCTCCCTCCTGGTCAAGGAGTGACCACCCTGCACAAGCAGGCACCATCCAGCGATCAATGACTTGCTTTGCCGCAGCCTTCCGCCGGAGCCCGAGCCCAGAGCCTGACAAGAACCAGATTCCCAGACATCCAACAGCCCGATCCACAGTCCCTGCAAAGCTGAGACCCATGGAGGTGACGAGAGACATGGGACCGGCCATCTTGAAAAGTCTGTGACCTGCTAACTCTGCAGCCCGAGGCCTCCTTGAAGCTGTGCATTGTGGATTGATAAGCCCTAGCCCCGAGCAGCATCTGCACCAAAGATCAGCCCTGCACCCTCCACGAGTTTTGCGTGGGGCCCTTTTGCATTTTCCTGCTCGATGCGTCTGCCCGGTCACTTGCCCGTTGGCTAGTGGCCATCTTGGTGATGATCCTTTGGAACTACACCACTGGTCTGGTTGCTCCAGACTGGCCCTTGCTTCCTTCAAAAGAAGCAGCCCTTCAGACCTTGCTGGTCTGAGTAAGAAGCCTACATCCTATCCTGCATGGGTTGCCTTTGCCAAGGCTTGTTAACTCCAATCCTGAAGCCGACACCGCCGACAGCGAGAACCTTTTTGGGACAGTCCGTGCCCGCTTCCTGGTTGTCATCGACGCCTCCTGGTCCACGTGGCTGCAGAGACAAGCTTCCCATCAGCACCTGATTGCAACGCAACATCACCTGGTTCCATTCTAGTTCCTTCCTGGTCACTGGCTAGTGACCCAGACTCTGTCCCCTCTGCTTTCAGGTCCTCTTCATCTTTGATCCACCCTTGGATCCAACCAGACTCTTCTCTTCTGGCCGCCTGCAGCATCTTTTCTCCAAGGCTCCATAGATCTCCACGACGAAACCCAACACACTTTGGGACCTATGCACCCGCTTCCTGTTGGTTAGGTAACGCAAGTACTACGGTGCTCCTGAATAGGTTTACACTCCTAGTGTCCTAGTTTCAAGTGGTTAAGTTCTAGTCCAGTCAGAAGACTCCCAAACGTTTAACTTTCAACTTTTACGCACCCATTGACTTCTATGTGTGCACACGTGTGCCTTTAGACTCTGCACACGCATCCCGTGGGCCTCCTGCTCCCTAACCATTGTTAGTCCAGTGTATCCCCAGCGATTCCCAAGGCCCTAGGCCTTACCATTGTTCATGACGTGGTACTTATACCATTTTGTTAGTATATGGTTTAGCGGGCCACCTGGCCCTATCCATATTTGTGCATCTTTTGTATGTTATATTAAGTTACTTGTTATGTGCTTGTGCTTCTGTGCTCATAAAAATTTCAGGGGATTTCTTTAGAAATAAATACATATATATTTTGAATATATATCCTGTGTGGTGTCCTTTCATTTGGTATTAAAGGGATTGCATATGGCAAAACAGCTGGCTTCACATGCCCTCTTGAGTTTAGCCTAAGACTGCTTTGTCCTTGCTACCTCTAGGATAGCTGGTCTATAAGGTTGACTTTACGACCATCTCCATAAGGGTTGTTTGGACTGGTGCAAGGTGCTCACTAGAATAGTGAACATCATATACCAGGCCAACTTCTCACAGCTCGTCCTTCAAAACATACAACAGGCGGAAAGATGCAAGCTTCCCAGCATAAAAACATGTTCTTATTGTCTTACCCGAATGAGGCTGTCTTATCGCATTGCAGATCCCCGTGGCAGATGGCGGTAAGTACTCACGTGAGGGTAGCGTGCAACTAGTGATCGTCCTAACCCTACTCTGGGTCCCGTGAAAGTGCCTCCATCAGCCGTGTCTAAGTAAACCTCGACATCACCTCTCAGCGTGAAAACACTAGAGCGTGATGAGTGGCGGCCATCTTAGGTGTCTAAATCTAACTTAATTAAGTTGCTTGCAGGAACAACAATGGACAGTGGGGACGTCGAAGTTGAAAGTCCCCCGTCGTACAGGACATGTAATGAGTATGTTGGTTAAAGCATGATCTGTGATCGCCTTAAGTTCAGCCAGAATGCAAAGTGTCATATTTTGTTTGTTATCATGTGCAAACTGTATTCTAAGCGTCTAAGTTGCTGTATTTTCTTGATGAGGGCAACGTCTCGTAACTTATATTGTGTAAGTAAGGAAGCCCTGCGCAGTAAGATCAGCAATAAAAATGGTCACTTGTTCAAAACATTAGGGAGCAATAAAAAGGCAATGTGCCCGGGGTGCTGTCCACTAACACAAAGCACTACAATGCACTATACTGGTGATGTGTATTTGAGTTCTTACTCAGCCTCATACTATTGTATGTCATACTAGTGTGAAGGAGTGCAGATAGTGAAAGAGGGTCCCTTTAAAACCCTCACAGGAAATGCGGGGGTGCTAGGCAGTAGCCATCAGGTTGCGTAGATAGTGTTCATCTTTTATGCAGACCAGGTTAAAGGGCAGGGGTGAGACTACCAGAGGGGGGACCGTGATTTTAGGTACTGTTTAATTCCACCCAAGGGATATCGTCGTTCAGAAAGGGGGGTTAGACAGGGCTGCATCCAGGCACCATTCTTGTTCACATTATATACAAAAGTTTTGGAACAAGTAAATGTAGAAAAGGTGAAGGATACGCACATATTAATAAACGTCCTATAGCTACCCTTCTGTTTGCGGACGATGCGGTGCTGATGGCCCGTACACAGAAAGGTCTACAAAAGGCACGCTCCACCTATACTGCATATATGGACAATCTTGGCTTGAAATTAAATGCCTCAAAAACCTACATAATGACTTGTGGGAAGGGAAGCCTGAAATGTAGGAGCATGTCCATAGTGGGTAGCAGGGTAGAATCTACCAAGACATTTTCATATTTAGGTATTTTATTCGATTTTAATAGGTCCTGGCATCAGGCTGTTGAAAGTAGGAGTTTACTTTTCATGAAATCGACGGTAGCAGTGGCCAGGTTTGCAAAAAAATGTGTAGAAGGTCTCCAGCCCTGCTCCTGCAGATCAATAAAGCTAAATATGTGAGTATAGCTACCTATGGGGTGGGTGAGTGGAGGTTCCCAGAGTCCCAACTTACTCAGAGAGTTGAAAATGCCATTTTAAAGTTCCTTCTGGCGGTTCCGGCTAGCACCTCTGTTTATAATTGCCATAGTGAATTAGGTGTTCCATATATTGCCGACATCATTAAAGCTCAGCCTGCTCTATTATGGCATAGGATCTGGACTTCTACCACATCAGGTGTTAACCGTGATAATGTTAAAGATAGCATGAAGTTGGACCAGGTTACTATGATCGCCTGGTTAAAATATATAAAAAACTTCCTGCATGACCTTGGGCACCCTGATTAGTATAATTTCCCTGAATCCATAAACTCCGGCTCCAGGAAGGAGTTCAAAACAATTTGTATGACTCACCTGGAGGCAAACAGATTTAGTTTAGAAGCAAATAAAGGGACAGTACAACAGCACCAATTGATTTTAACTACCTACACTATACAGCCGAATAAACAGCATAATCTAAGTGGGTATGACAGATATGTTGTGACTCGATTTAGATTGCGGAATTTTTTATCATTTGATAAGTTTTCCCGAAATAAACAAATGGTCAAACGAGTTATGCGGTTGTCCATGTGATAATCAGTCCCTGCATTCATCAATGCCCGTGGTTTTATTTGCAAATTTTATAAAAAGCAAGAAAGGAGGTGGATTCAGCCAATTTTCAGACTGGGGGGGTGGACTAAGCATGGGCGAATTTTGCTAATCTGGCGTTCGCGAATTTGTGTATTTACGAACTCGCAATCCACAAAATCCACGAATTCTCGCGAATTTGCGGATTTTTTGGTTTTTATAGTGTTCACAAGGGTTTCTGCCAGTTCGCGAAGATTTTGTACCAGTTCGCAATTGCGAACTTACTTGTCGGCACGCAACCGTTGCAACTATGTTGTTTCTACGTCTGGTTCATCATCACAGGTTCACAGCACCCTCTGTTTCAACACTGCCACCCTCTGTTTCACCCATGCCACCCTCTAGTACATCAATGCCACCCTCTGGTTCATCATCATCACTGTAGATTATGGGGGGGAAAAGCAAGCACACCTGCCCTGCTTCAACTGACATGAATTAATTTGGGGTTGATTTATTAATGTGTCACTGTTTTAAAATTCCAGTCTGGCACCTGCTTCCTTATCTGTCATTTGCTTTCTGTTGCAGTGCAATTTTTTTTTCCAGGACCTTTGTGGCCTACTTGTAGCTATTCTATGATCCGGCTGTGAGGGTCAGAGCAGGGTCATACCATTGTTGCAACTAGCAACTGAACTCTGGAGGGGCCCCAGTCAGGAAGCACTACAGGGAATGGTTACTAATGATGAATTTGAACTTTTGCACCTGCTGAGTGCTCTCAGTTTAGCAAAACTCGTTTTTCTGCAGAACAGCAAATGTAATGCCCCAAACAAACTTACTTGTGAAAGTTGATTTCTAATCCAAAAGGGATCCAAAGAAAGTCAAAAGGCCTCAAATTCAAAAAAGGGCAGGCAAATGTCAACCTGAGGAGTTATTCTGATAAAAATCATCATTTTCAGAAGGTCATGCTGCTTGCTAGTGGATTTCTTGTGCAGAATTGCAAATTTTGTAATTTCGCGAGTGCGAGATTGTTGCTGCCCGCCGCACCTACATGTTCGCAATTGCAAACTTACGCCGCACGCCGCAAAATTGTATCACCAAGAAAAAAAAATCCGCTGCGTGCGAATTTGCGGATTTTCGGTAAATTCGCGAGCATTCCCGGATCGCGAATTTACCGAAAATCCGCAAAATCCGCGAGCGGAACGGATTTTACGCCCATGCTTAGGGTGGACCCAATGTCGACCAGAGTTTTTATTTTTGCAATTTTTAGACAATGAATGTTTTACCAATGCAATTGCATGTTTTCTAAAAAGTACGCTGAGCATCAGAAAGACCATTTCGATGTAAATGTCACACGGATATGTGTTTCTAATATTTTGCGAGGAACTTAATTCCGTGAGGCAATGATCTAATTGCGATTTCTTTTTTATATTAAATGCATGTGCCATACGTTCACAAATAAGCTTTTTTGTAAGATGTGTTTTTAATTGTTGTGCCTGCTTTTGTGATTTTACATGCATAAAATCGAATAAAGCTTGTCTGATCTGAGTAGAATTTCATCTGCAAACATCAGATTCGGGACAGGGATACCGGCAAATTTGGGGGCATCATGTTCAATTTTAGAGATCCAGTTCACTGCCCCATTAATGTACATATGAAATAAAGTAGGGGCATGTAAACAGCCCTGTTTGATTCCCCTTTTGATATGGATCATATCTGTAAGGTCGCCAACTTTATTCCATCTTACTCGTGGATAGGTGTCGGTATGCAGTATTGTGAGAATCCAGAGGAAATCCTCTGGAACCCTGTAGTTTCCTATTACCCTCCATAACCTATCTCTAGGGAGAAAGTTGAAACCTGACTGAAGGTCTATGAAGGCAACAAATAAGTGTTCTTTCTTTAGGGTGACAAACATCCAACATAAAACATTGAAACAAAGTCCTGGTCTATAGTGCTTATTTTATTCCTGAACCCTGACTGGGCATCTTCCAGGGTTTGTTGTCGGCAAGCCAAGTTTGCAACCTGGTTAGTACCTGTCTGCAGAATATTTTTTGGGTGATATACAGTAAACCAATAGGCCTATAGTTTGATGGTTTGTCCCTACCCCCTTTTTGTAAATTGGGATAATAATAGCACCATGCCATTATGGTGGGATTTTGCTGCCCTTCATAATGGTGTTACCCAGGTGACTGAGACTGGGAGCCCAGACCTCGGGTTTGGAAATAAACAGATCTCCTTCAATGCCATCCAATCCTGGTGCCTTTCCTGTCTTGGTTTGTTTAGGGGCATTCTCTGTTTCACTTAGAGTAAAGCAGAGGAAATGCCTGGGAGAATGGGTCTCACTTGTTGCATAGGTTACATAGGTTGAGGGGGTGTTGAAGCACCTACAGACACCTGAGACCCCTCAGACTGCCCTTCTTGTACCTCTTCCTTGTACAGTGATGTGAAGTGGGTTACCCAAATATCGCTCTTGACAACAACCTCCAGGTAATTGTCAATGGTGCGTGTGCCTTCAGCCACTAGCTTTCAGATGAACTTGATGTTTTTACTATCAAATTCCTTTGTGAGGTCTGCCCTTTGACCCCACTTCCATCTACCTTTTGCGGCCACCAGTGTAGACATATATTTTTTCCTGCCCATAGATAGCTCAAGGTTTGTTGCCTTTTTTTGTATTTCTCACAGGGAGTTTTATTCCAATGTGCAATCCTTGCAGCTAGGTTGTTTCTTTATACTACTTCCCCTACTTCTTGCCTCATGAAAGAGGGGCTTTAAATGATCCAAGAATTGGCAATGTGCAGTGACAAAGACAAACTGACAGCGAACAATAGCAGGCACATCATAGGCCGAAAATGTGTAAATAAGTGCTTCTTAGATTTGTCTCTGGAACACCACGTTGGAAGAAACTTCAACTCATTACACCTATTGTTGACTGTCTTGAGTGAGCTGAAGAAAGCTATAGGCACCAGGTTATCATTCATGAACCAGGCTAAGTCGAACCTGGCACATAACACCTGGTGATGATGACCATGTCTACAAGAACTGGCCAAATTGTCTGATCAATGAAAATGTAATCGATATGGCGGGATGAAACACCTCTTTTAAAAGTTGGATGTGAGGGGCAAACGGAGCGGGTATTGCCATTGACAATTCTCAGGCCAAATTCAACAACTAGTTGTTCTAGGTGAGATGCAACAACCATTTGTTTCAATGCTACTTGATTCCTGACTCCCTCTGGAGGTGCTAAGTCCACAGGCTCTACAGGCCTAACCCATACCCAGAAAGTCTGGTATTGCTGAATGAGTATTTGTTACCATTTGTATGAGTAAGTAAGTGGGTGGGTGTCTAACTGGGTGAGTAAGTAACTGTATGAGTGAGTGCATAGGTATGTAAGTAGTTCTATGGGTGAAAAACTCAGTGTGTAAGTATCTGTATGGCTGCATGAGTGAATTAGACAATGGCTGTATTAGTGAGGGAATGGGTCTATGATGTGCAGCATGGGTGAGCAAATAATTGTGTGTATAGATCAATGAATCAGTGAGTGGATGCGTAAGTACTGGTATGGCTCTGTGAATGTGAATGGATGTGTGGGAGTGGCAGTAGATAAATAAAAGATTCTATAGTGATATGAGTGGGTACATCAGTGATGTCAGCAGTAATGTCACTGACCATACAATGTCATGAATGATCTAACATGTGGGGTCATTAGCAGTACATTGCGGGGAGCAAGTTATAGTTATCAGCTAACTATAACAGCTGAGTTCCTCTGGTTTTGTGCAGGTGAAATGTCAGCCTAACTATAATATCCCTGTAACCTTTGTTTTTTTCAGTGAATTTCTAAGGTTTTTAAATGCTAATTTCTAACTATAACGTCCCTGAAACCAATGTTTTTTAGTGAATATCTAACGTTTTTTGAATGATAATTTCTTATTATAAAGTCCCTGAAACCTGTGTTTCTGTGAGTGAAGTTCTAAGGTTTTGTAACTAGCAGTCACGTTTGCAGAGTGGTGGAGAAAGGAATCAGATCCTCCGACCAGCTCTCAGGAATTCCCATGCATAAGACTTACAGGAGGTACCAGGAGGGCTTCATGGCCCCCTAGGCCCCTCTGGAGTCAAGTGAACTTCATCCCCCAACCAGTAGTGTGCCAAGTGGTGAGCTTGCAGATTGGTGGACAAAGGGTGCGTGGCCTCTGAAGACCTCTAAGCAATCCCACTGTTTTTAGACATACTGGAGGTAACAGGAGGGGTAGTTGGTCCCCAAAGACATCCTTTAGGGCCAACTATCCCTTCTATTACCTTCTATAAGTCCCATACATCAGGATTGCTGAATTTTGCCATCCCCCAGGGCCAGCTCCAGGAATGTACCGGGGGCCTACCCCCAGGACATTGCAGTTTGCAATTACAGGCTGGGAGCACGGTTCCCGCCCTGTCATTGGATACACTGCTTTGGTTTGTGGAAGCGAGAGCAGGAAACCTGCTCTCTTTTCCACAAAGCAAAGCAGATTGCTTTTGATTAAGGGGAGCTGCTAGTCAGCATCTCCCCTTGTACAAAAGCAATGCCGGCTCACACAGGAGGCGAGGAGCTGGCAGGGACCGCTGGGGATTTCGGACTCCCCCGCAGTCCCCAATGTGAGGGCCGGCCCTGAGGGGTTGGTGTCCCCCGAACCAGATGTGGCCTGGGAGGGGGCCCCCTCCCTTTTAATTTATTGATTTTTTAAACGGAAGGCTGGCCGTACAGGTGGGGTACCCGGGGCCATAATTGGCCTCAGGAGGGGGCCATGTGACCCCCTCTAAAATAAAAAATAAAGGCTGGCCAGGGCTCGGGGGATGGGGTTCCTGGGCCAGAAGTGGCCCAGGGAAGGAGGTCCACATGTCCCCCTCCCGTGATTACATTTTTTTTTACTAGGCCAGGCCCCGGGGATGGTGTCCCCAGGGCCAAAAGTGGTCCAAGAAAGAGGGCCACGCAGCCACCCTCCCGTATAAATAATACTTATATTTTTTTAAACGAGGCCATGACCCATGGGATGGGGTCCCCGGGGTAGAAATCAGCCTCCGGAGGGGGGCCATGTGGCCCCTTCCCATTTTTTTTAATTGGTCAGGCCCTAGGGGATGGAGTCCACAGGGCCCATACATTTTAAAGATGGGGCCACACAGACCCCTTCTAACAAAAAAAGAAAAGCTGGCATGGCACCAGAGCCCCCGCCCCCTCCCTGCACCACTCTGCAAACACTCCTCCTGGCCCATTCTAAGTTGGAGGATCACATCCCCATGAATTCTGAGGGTCCCTGGGGGCCAATTAGCCCACCAGGTACCTCCAGTGAGCCCCACACAGTGGGAATGCTGAGAGGATGTCTGAGGCAATGCCCCTTTTTACGCTACACTGCAAACGCGCCTCTTGGTACTTTGCTGTTGGGGTGAAGAGGTACTCCTGTGTTCTGAGGACCTCAAGACTAAAGTGGACTTCATCCCCCGGGCAGCAGTGCGCCAGGAGGTACGTTTGCAGGGTGGTATACACGGGGGGCTTGGCTTGGATCACTCGGAGCAATCTGGCTGTGTGGGGCTTACTGGATGTACCTGGTGGGCTAGAAGTCCCCCAGGGACCCTCATGATTTAAGGGGATGTAATCTCCCAATCCAGAATGTACCAGGAGGTGCATTTGCAGAGTGGTGGAGAAAAGGGGTGTGGCCTGTGTCCACCTGTCAGCAATCCCAGTATCTGGGACATACTGGAGGTATCAGGTAGGCTAGTTGCCCCCTAAGGACCGCCAGCAGCGAAGGGGACTTTAATCCCTATCTAAGAGCGCACCAGGAAGTGCATTTGCAGAGTTGCGGGGAAAGGGGTTGTGGTCTGCTATGAGAACTTAGTAATCCTGCTGTGTGGGACTTACTGTAGTTAATAGGAGGGGTAGTTGGCCCCCAAGGTTGACCTTGGGGGCCAACTACCCTTCCAGTTACATCAAGTAAGCTCCATGCAGTGGGATTGCTAAGAGGTCTTCGGAGGCCACGCTCATCTTTCACCAGCACTCTGCAAATGTGCCTCCTTCTGACACAGTACTGGTTCGGGGAAGAAGTCCACTTTACTCCAGAGGGACTTTGGTGGCTAAGTAGCCCTCGTGGTACCTTCTGTAAGTCCTGCTCAACGTAATTCCTGAGCGCTGGTCGGAAGCCCAGGCCCTCTTCTGCACCACTCTGCAAATGCGACTACTACCTTATAGTTATAAAATGAGCATTTAAAAAACTTTTGAAATTCATTCAAAAAACATAGGTTTCAGGGACATTAAAGTTAGTAATTAGCATTTAGAAAATCCTAGAAATACTCAGACAAAACCAAACGTTTCAGGGATGTTATAGTTGGAAATTAACATTTAAAAAACCTTAGAAATTCACAGAAAAAAATATAGGTTTCAGGGACGTTACAGTTAGAAATTAGCATTTAAAAAACCTTGGAAATTCACTGAAAAAAACGCAGGTTTCAGGGATGTTATAGTTAGAAATTAGCATTTAAAAAACCTTTGATATTCACTGAAAAACGCACAGGTTTCAGGGGCGTTATAGTTAGTTGGGCATTTCCCTCGTACAAAACCAGAGAAATACAGCTATTAAAGTTAGTCGAGCTAACTATAACTCACGCCCCTGCAATGCACTGCTGATGGAATCACATATTACATCATTCATGACATGTTCAGGGGCATGTCATTAGTCACTGTGTACATATGTGTGGTGTGTGTGTGTATATATATATATTTGCATGTTGCTTCATTTATTTATGTTTACCCTATATTGATATTGGAGTTTTACATCAACCTTACCTAAAATTCACTCATTACAGTTATGAAATGTCTTATTCATCATGATGTATCTCCTGCCAGGTGGGCAGTCAGGTTCCCTGTTGCCCACCCACACTTCTTTGGATTACAAGAAGGGATAAACCCATACTATTTATGATACATAATAGATAGTCAGGTTCCCTGTTATCTATGGGATTTTAACATATCCTTTTCATTAGTGTCTCTTTTTCCTCCGGCCACCATACATTTGCGGCATCCTTTCCCTTTTTACACTTCTATTTTATCACTTCATATTATCACTATATTTATTCCTCACTTGTAAAATCATGATGAATTATTGTTTTTAGAATAGCATTTTATACTTACCTTTTTATTACATAATATGGCTTTTGCACATATTTATAGTATTGGTAATGCTCATATATGCATTCTTTGTCAACATTAATGTACATATATATCATGGATTTTAACATTTTTGTGATGTGAATATTTGCACTTTAGATTTAGCCTCTTTGCACACTAGATAGGGTTGTTCTAGCTTTAGGTGTTTTGACACTATAGCACTTTTTTTGCTCATTTGCACATTCTGCCGCCAAATTCCTCTACACATATGTACATAAGTTCTTTGGAAATTATTGTAAAGGATAACATTCCAGTTTCCAATGGTGGTCATTTCTATCCATGATGACATATCGGATTTACCCGGTTATTTTTTTCTTTTTTCATTTGGGGATTTGAACCCCTGGTTAATGCATATAAATAATGATGTCCATAATTTACAAATGCATTCATGCAGTAATTATATTCAGATGTGCATTGACTGATAATAATTGTCATTATGGTTATTGAAGGCGTATACACCATCAACAAAATTGTTTCATTGAACCAAATCTGTTGTTTAACTATGTATTCAGGCGCATTAAGTCTGTCTCTTATATCTATTAACCATGTGACCCAGTGGGAGGCGGCCGAAGGGCGGAGCACTATGCACTTTAAAAATCACCTAATGCAACTTCTCCTTGCATGGGAACAAGGGCTGCATAGCTCGAAACGCATCATGGTCGGTTGTACGAAAAATACCTGCAAATAAAACCAGTTTCCTGAAACTTGTGGTCTGTCTCCTGCTTCGCCAGTTCTTTCAGATTGGAGGTGGCAACTTGGAGTTTCTGCACATATATATATATATATATACATATATATATATATATATATATATATATATATATATATATATATATATATATATATATATATATATATATATATATATATATATATATATATATATATATATATATATATATATATATATATATATATATATATACGATTCATAATCCTGCTCCGCTGCATCAGCACATGGACAGAAATCCAATCCGCATCAACGAAACCCACATATATATATATATATAAAAACACCAAGTGCCTGTAGCATTCGGGAGGCCACGACAGTCCTCTGCCCTCCGGGCTTCACATCAGTGCGCGTCCCACTCCACAATTCTTTAATGTGCCTGACGCGTTTCAGTGAACCGCCCCTTCCTCATGGGCTGCTTTCAGAAAGACTCGAGAATGCACCTTTTATTTCCGGGCCATTTATTCGTGCAAGTCCACTGGTGGGCGTGTGCTCAGTGCACTGTAACATCCTATTTGCTGGGACTTGTAGTCCATTAAGATGCACATTTCATATTCACTTTTAAGGAAAGTCGAGAATTCTGAACAATGCTGCATATATTGTCCATACCTATAGTAGGCTACGTTGCGGTTTGGCGCGCTGTTAATTTTACAAAAGAGTCCTGTGCTCGCCATCTAAACAGTTTAGAAGTGTCAGCCTCATTCTGCTGGTTACAGTTCATCTCACAGCAGATGATGGTGCTCCCCCTACGGCCAGGCCGCCATGTAGCAGTATGAAAACACCAAGTGCCTGTAGCATTCGGGAGGCAAACAACAGTCCTCTGCCCTCCGGGCTTCACATCAGCGCGCCGTCCCACTCCACAATACTTTCGTGTGCCCGACGCGTTTCAGGGAACCACCCCGATCCTCATGGGCTGTTTTCAGAAAAACTCGAGAATGTACCTTTTATTTCCGGGCCATTTATTTATGCAAGTCCACTAGTGGGCGTGTGCTCAGTGCACCGTCACACCCTATTTGCTCGAACTTGTAGTCCATTAAGATGCACATTTCATATTCACTTTTAAGTAAAGTCGGGAATTCTGAACAATGCTGTATATATATATATATATATATATATATATATATATATATATATATATATATATATATATATATATATATATATATATATATATATATATATATATATATATATATATATATATATATACATATTACCTACTGGCGGTCGCCAGTAAGTAGTTATAGTTAGGATCTACTTTCCATAGGAAATCTGCAACATTCTATTGGGAATAACTTTGGTGCCGGTGGACGAATCTTCGCAAATTTCTCAAAGTTTGTGGCCCGCTCCGCTCCTTCCCTGAAAATGTGGGGGGGATTCGTCAAGCGGGGGCCAAGATAAAAGGGGGGTCCCAAAACGTGTTTTCTCCATGTTAATTTCCATAGGGAGGTCGAACTCACTTTTAGCCCGAACGGCTGTATGGATTTCCATCAAACTTGGCAAAATTGTAGGGACTGGTAGCCCGATGTGCCTTTGCTATGTCTCAAGATATGTGCTCCAGTGGTTTTTGAGTAATTTAGGTTCCAAAAAATATATATATCTATAGGCGCGCCCCAGTACGCGCACCGGGGAGCGCACCGGGCGTGCTACGCGACTTGCGCACGGAAAGCTGATTGGCTCACGCTTGTCTGTAAACATTCGAAACAGTCCGGAGCGGCCACCATCTTGTGTCTCGGTAGGATCGAGACACAAGAGGTGGCAAAAAAAAGGGGGAAATGGCCATAAGGGGGCAGGGTAGACCCCCCCTGACCCCCTAGTTTTGATGTGGGGGCTATATTAGGGTCCCGCGGGGCAAAAAATAAAAAAAATCGATTTGCGCAGGGGGAGCGCCCGGTACGCGCTCCGGGAAGCGGACCGGGGAGCGTAGCATGAGGAAAACCCAGTTTATTCACTGTGTCACCTCTACGACCCTTTCTTGCGTCACTACGTCCCTTTTGCATACATTACACCTGACGTAGGTATAATGTGGCGCAGGGGCTTACAAAGTGACGCATCTACCTAGATGCGTCACTTTGTAAATATGATTGAATAAGGTGCATTTTTTACAGCACTGGTGCGTCACAAAAAGTGGCGCACCGGTGGCATTAAAGTGACGCATGGCCTCATAAATGAGGCCTTCAGTCTTCTAGTCATGCGTCATATTAAATATATGACGTATTATGTCGGAAGTACTTACAGATACGTCAGTATTTCAGACGTATCTGTAAGCGCAAAAGTGATGCATTGCTGGAGTGTGTCACAAAAATGATGCAACTCCAGCAATGCATCCTTTCACATGGGGCCAGGCCCCATGTGAAAGGGCCTGCACGCCTGCTGTGAAACAGGCGTAAGATTTGGATGCAACAGCGTCATAAAAGTGACGCAGTGATATCTCATAGATTTCACTGCGTCACCTCTACGACCCTTTCTTGCGTCAATACGTCCCTTTTGCATACTTTACACCTGACGTAGGTATAATGTGGCGCACGGGCTTACAAAGTGACACATCTACCTAGATGCGTCACTTTGTAAATATGACTGAATAAGGTGCATTTTTTACAGTACTGGTGTGTCACAAAAATTGACGCACCGGTGGCGTTAAAGTGACGCATGGCCTCATAAATGAGGCCTTCAGTCTTCTAGTCATGCGTCATATTAAATATATGACATATTATGTCGCAAGTACTTACAGATACGTCAGTTTTTCAGACGTATCTGTAAGCGCAAAAGTGATGCATTGCTGGAGTGTGTCACAAAAATGATGCAACTCCAGCAATGCATCCTTTCACATGGGGCCAGGCCCCATGTGAAAGGGCCTGCACGGCTGCTGTGAAACAGGCGTAAGATTTGGATGCAACAGCGTCATAAAAGTGACGCAGTGATATCTCATAGATTTCACTGCGTCACCTCTACGACCCTTTCTTGCGTCAATACGTCCCTTTTGCATACATTACACTTGACGTAGGTATAATGTGGCGCAGGGGCTTACAAAGTGACACATCTACCTAGATGCGTCACTTTGTAAATATGAGTGAATAAGGTGCATTATTTACAGCACTGGTGCGTCACAAAAAGTGACGCACCGGTGGTGTTAAAGTGACGCATGGCCTCATAAATGAGGCCTTCAGTCTTCTAGTCATGCGTCATATTAAATATATGACATATTACGTCGGAAGTACTTACAGATACGTCAGTATTTCAGACGTATCTGTAAGCGCAAAAGTGATGCATTGCTGGAGTGTGTCACAAAAATGATGCAACTCCAGCAATGCATCCTTTCACATGGGGCCAGGCCCCATGTGAAAGGGCTTGCATCAGTCTTACGCCTGCTGTGATACAGGCACAAGATTTGGACGCAACAGCGTCATAAAAGTGACGCAGTGATATCTCATAGATTTCACTGCGTCACCTCTACGACCCTTTTCTTGCGTCAATACGTCCCTTTTGCATACATTACACCTGACGTAGGTATAATGTGGCGCAGGGGCTTACAAAGTGACGCATCTACCTAGATGCGTCACTTTGTAAATATGACTGAATAAGGTGCATTTTTTACAGCACTGGTGCGTCACAAAAAGTGACGCTCCGGTGGCGTTAAAGTGACGCATGGCCTCATAAATGAGGCCTTCAGTCTTCTAGTCATGTGCCATATTAAATTTATGACGTGATATGTCGGAAGTTCTTACAGATACGTCAGTATTTCAGATGTATCTGTAAGCGCAAAAGTGATGCATTGCTGGAGTGTGTCACAAAAATGATGCAACTCTAGCAATGCATGTTTTCTTACCCTTCCACACCCCCGTTCCTTTTCAACATTTTCTTTGAATATCCACATTCCCCATGTTCACTCTCCTTCTCCTTACTTTCCTTCCCAACACTCACCTTCTTTCAGTCCTCCTACTTCACTTCCTTTCTCCTCTCATACCTTTCTGTTCTTTCTTACTCATTTTCCTTTCCATTATCAATGCACTCCACTTCACTTACTCTTTTTCATTTTTTTAAGAATATAGCTCTTTGATGAGAATTGGAGGTAGTTCTGAAAAGAACTTTTTTTTTCTTCTTTTTTTAGAACAGAAACAAAGACAGGGAATGGAAACTGCTCAACAGGAGCAAAAAAACCAAAAAAAATTAGGGCCGGGAACGGCAGCGATGGTTCTCCAATGCTCGAACCATGAGCAGGACACTTTGCTCCCCAAAGGTAAGTAGTTGATCGCAGTATCTGCATTTCAGGACACCTTTGTTGAATGCAGGCTGAATGTTTGGAACCAGCTCCTGCGATCGCCCCCTCACAGAAGTAGTTGCTCCTCCGGTGGATGTAGAGGCCCCATCACTGGGAACCTCTTGTGCCAGAGCCCTCACACTTTCCCGGGCAAAATTCTGGGGGTGCCTCCTCTCCACATGGCGAAGCATTGTGGAGTTCCCAAAAGAATATTTCTTAGTGGGGTCACCCTGTGACAGGACTGTATGGCAGATCCTGCACTCCACTTTTGGAGCATTCACCTTTTTCTGGTCATCTGGTATGGAAAAAAAATTCCAGATGAAATGCTCTTTCACCTTTGGCTGAAGAGGCTCTTCATCAATGAATTCAGGCTCATCTTCACTGCTGGATGGTCTGGCAGCCATGATTAACCAAGCAAGATCGAAGAGAAAAAAGGCAGGTCTTTCAGTCACAAAAGTGAAAGAAGAAGTGAAGGAAATGGGTGGGGATTTCATTCTTTGTAAAAAAAACTGTTAGCAACCAATGAAAAGTGTTATTTTAAGGTCACATGACTTGACGCGCTGACGCTGCGCGTACCGGAGCGCTTCCGGGGGCGCATACGCGGCGCGCCGAAGTGACGTTTTGATAGTTTCACGGAAATGCAAAATTATTTTCATTTCCTTATTCAAAAAAACTGCTTTTATATGTATGGTACTAAATGTCTTGCGTTATTATTTACTTTTCATTCATATTTTTTTACACGAACGCAAGTAGCGCTCTGGGTGCGCTCTCCGGAGAGCTTACCGGTGCGCGGACCCAGAGCGCCCAAAAAAAAAAACTAGTAAAAAAAAATAAAAAAATAAAAATATTATTATAAAAAAAAATAATACTAATTAATACTCACACAAAACAGCATATTAAAAAAATCGTAGGTTACAAACTCGATATAGAAAGGAATTAGCATTTAAAAAACCTATGAAATTCACTGAAAAAACCATAGGTTTCCCACCAGTTATAGTTAGGAATTAGCATTTAAAAAACCTATTAAATTCACTGAAAAAACCATAGGTTTCACACCAGTTATAGTTACCTGGAAATTTTACTGACATAAAACCATTGAAATTCCCACGTCATAGTTAGTTGGACTCACTATAACTTGCGCGCCTGCAATGCACTGCTGATGACGTCACATATTACATCACTCATGACATGGTCAGTGACATCACTCATGACATCACTGATGACACCATCCAGTGAATGTGTGTCTTTCTGAAAAATAAATATGTTTTATATATGTATTTGTAAAGGTGGATGGAAGAATAAATGTTTAAATAAGTGTCTAAATGGATGTTTTTTTTTAAAAAATGATTGATTAACTGGCTTATTAAGTGTATCTTAGTGAATACATATATTAGCGAGTAATGTTTAAATATTTAAATGTTTGTATCAGTGTTTCACTTTGTGTATAAGTGGCTGCATGGGTTGGTGAGTAGCTACATGTGTGTGTATATGGGTTATTACTCTGTGAGTGGCTGTGTGAGTCTGTGAGTGGATATGTGAGTGGTTTTGTAGGTCTGTGAGTGGGCGTGTGAGTGGCTGTATGGGTGTGTGAGTAGCTGTGTGAATGTATAAGTATGTGAGTATGAGTGGGTATGTGAGTTGGTATATGAGTGGCCAGCTGTGAGGGTCTGTGAGTGGTTGTATGAGTGGTTGTGTTGGTCTGTAAGTAGAGGTGTGAGTAGCTATATGGGTGTGAGTACATGTGTAAGTGGTTCTGTGGATGTGCACATGGGTATGTGAATGTGTGTCTGAGTGGCTGTGTGGGTCTGGGAGTGGGTGTATGTGTGAGTAGTGCTATTCATTTGTGAGTACATGTGTGAGTAGATGTGAGGGTCTTTGAGTTGGTCTGTGACTGGCTGTATAATTTTGTACATGGGTGTGTGAGTGGGTGTGTGAGTCTCTGTGTATGTCTGTTAGTGGATGTATAAGTGGGTCTGCAAGTAGGTGTGTGAGTGACTGGATGGGTATATGAAAGGGTGTGCATGGGGCTTTCTGGGACTCTGAATGAGTGTGTGACAGGCTATATGGGTAGGTGTGTGAGTGGTTGTATGAGTGTGAGTATGTGCTGGGTATGTGAGTAGGTATGGCCGTAGCTGTATGCTTAATGTCTATGGTTTTGTGTTTGCAAAATCTGAGCCTTACTAAAAAGTACCTATAACCTTTGGATCTTTGAGTGAAAATCCTAGGTCTTTTAAAAATTCTATTTCCTAACTCTAGGCTCAAACTTCACTCATACAAAACCAGTCAAATTCAGCAGGTATAGTTACCTGAGCAAATGATAAATTATGCCCCCACAATGCACTGCTTATGACCTCACATGTATTATCCCTCATGGCATGGTCAGTGACATCACTGATGACTTGTCAAATGACATCACTGATGACATCATCCTGTGAGTCTAACTGTTTTGTAAATGTTTCTAAGACTTAAACATATATACTAAGTACAGCATAAGTTAAATTACTATTCTTTCTGTACTACTAGTGAGCTATACTGATTCTAACATATGTCAACCATGTGGCTTTGTGACTGCATCAGTGTGTGAGGGTGGTGTGAGTGGCAGTATGGCTGTGTGATTGGGTATGTGAGTGGTTCTATGGTTCAATAAGTGGGTTTTTGAGTAGCTGCATGGGTGAGTAAATGGCTGTGAGTGGCTTATTGGTAAGTGAGTAGATATAAGAGTTGCTGCATGGGGGAGTGGCTCTGTGAGTGGCTGTATGGTTGGGTGAGTGGGTGTGTGAGTGGCTGTATGGGTGAGTGACTAGATGTGTAAGTGACAGTATGGGTGAGTGAGGGGCTGTTTGAGTTGGTGTTTGGTTAACTGAGTGAATGTGTGAGTAGCTGTATTAGAGAGTGAGTGTCTGTGTGAGTGGCTGTATGGGTGAGTGAATCGTCATATGAGTGCTTGTATGAATAGACATATAAATGGTTGTGTGGGTGTGTGAGTGGTTATATTGGTGCATGAGTGAGTGGCTCTGTTTAGAGGCTGTATGTGTGAATGTGTGAGTGAGTGAGTGTATGACTGGCTGTTTATGTGAATAAGTAGATATGTGAGTAGCTGTATGGCTGACTGAGCGGATGTGTGAGTGACTGTACAGGTGAGTGAGTAGCTAGGTGAATAGATGTATTGATGAGTAGCTATGTGAGTGACTGTATGTGTGAGTGAATGGGTATATGAGTGGCTCAATGGATGAGTAAGTGGGTGTGTGATTGGTTGTATTGGTATGCGTATGGATATGTGAGTCATTGTGTGGGTATGTGAGTGGATGTATGAGTGGTTCTGTGGATGATGTCATCAGTGATATCATTTGAGATGTCATCAGTGATATCACTGACCATGTCATGAGTGATGTAATATGTGAGGTCATAATCAGTGTATTGTAGGGGCATAAGTTATAGTTAACTCAGACAACTATCATTGCTGATTTTCACGGATTTTGTGCAAGCAAAATTGGAGCCTAACTGTAACACTCCAATAAACTTTGCTTTTTTCAGTGAATTTCTTTTTTTCACATGCTTTTTTATTGAATTTTATAGCAGCAAACAAACAGAAAACCAAAATAGGAAGATCAATAATATAATAATAAAAAAGAAAAAATCATACACGTCAATAAACATACCCCATCTTTACATTGAGAGCGTTCATACACTTACATCATCAGAACACTTTAGGCTAAACAAAAAGCCAGAAGAGAAATAGTGGGAAAAAAATATCAGATAAAATTCAATAGCAGAAATATTTAGAGAGTTCCATTAAGATGCTAACCAATTAGTGATAGGAGACCATAATTCATATCCAAAGGTTTTCTTCCTTATGCCCTTGATTTTGTACAATGCGGTCTCCAGCTAGTAGACAGTATTTTAGTTTGCCATTTAATAAAGTTTGGTGATTCCTCATCTAACCATTCAAATGTAATACATGAACGATATACAGCCATACATATAAAAATAAAACCTTCATCAGCAGCTGAGATCTTATTAATATTATTCTTTTCACATCCAAAAATAACCAGTGGTGCTGTTAGCCTTACTAAAATGCCCAAGTTGTTATGCAAGTAAGACTCTACTTCAGATATAAACTGAGTCAATTTAGGACAAAAAGAAAATATGAGCAGCATCAGCTGCATATAGGCTACAACGATTACAGTTTGTTCCTCTCCCTGAATTCCATTTAGCCAATTTACTTGGCGTGTAATACAGCTCAAAAACAGACATAAAATGTTGGCTTATCAACGATCCGTTCAATAATAAATTAGTGGCCATTTCTATACTTCTCTCCAAATCAATAGACTCAGTGCTTAATTTGTTTTGCCATTTTGCTTCCCTGGCTTCTATATCGTCTTTTATCTTTTCCTGCAATATTTGATACAAAGATCCCAATTTTGCCTATCTTCAATAGCCTCAAAGATCGCTATTTTTCCTAGTACAATCAGGTTCTTTGATATTTTCTGATCGCAAAAACTACGTACTTGAAGGTATTTAAAGAAATCTGTATGTTGCAACCTATGCACCTCCCTTAAATAATCAAAAGAAACAAAATGGTTCCCCTGAAATAAATCCCCTAATATACAAATCCCCAAATGATGCCATCTTGACATCACCTGAGCCTTAAATATATCTGGTAAGAGAGAGCAATTTTGTAAAGGAGTATATAAATTAATATTTGGACCTATTCCTAATCTTCTTTTAGTTTTCCTCCAAATGAAATATGCAGAATAGAGAGTCTTAAATTTGTTTTTTTTTATAGTAACTTGGTTCAATAATACGATTTAAACATTGTTTTGCCTCAGCACCTAATAGCATCTCATAGATAGATGGGGCAGCAAAATCTTCGGTTGGATCATCTGGTAAAATAAGAAAAACCATATGCTGTAATATCGCTATCCAGTGACATATCTGAAAATTTGGGATACCCCAACCTCCTCTCTCTCGGGGCAGTGTACATCTCTTAAATGCTCTCCGAGCCCGATGGTACCCCCAAACAAATCGTGAACACATTCTCTCTATTCGGGAAAAATAAGAGTTAGATATAAGAAAGGGGATAGCCCGAAATAAATACAAAAACTTAGGAAAAATTAGCATTTTTAAAAAATTACTACGACCAAAGAGTGAAAGCTTTAGTTTATTTATTCTATCTAATATTTTGTTAGATGATGTTATAACTGGGTCTAAATTTACCGGGATAATATCCTCCATATTAGCTATAATTTTTATGCCTAGATAGATTGTCTCTTTTTCAAACTTAATGTTCTCGGGACGTCCGATCTCCGAGTGAATAAATTGTGTCTTTCCAACATTTAATTCATAACCGGATAACTGGCCAAACTTTTCAGCTTCCGCTATAATATTAGGTAATGCGATGCTGATATCTGATGTCAATATCGCGATATCGTCTGCGTACGCGCAGACTTTAAAATCACGATTATATAGCTGCACAGGTTTAATTAAGCAGTTCCTCTCCAAGGTAGAAATAAACTGATAAATATATAGTGCAAAGAGCAAAGGGGAACAGGGACAACCTGTCTAGTCACCCTTGCTATCAGCACCTTCCCTGATGTTTTCCCAGAAACCCTAATAACCGCTGATGGATTTAGGTACAGTGTATGAATAGCTCTGACAAATTCCGGCGGAAACCCCTTCCTTGCAAGGACTGTCCACATAAAACGCCATGAGACCCTGTTGAACGCTTTTTCAGCGTCCAACAGGGCCACACCGCCAGGGGAGTTAGTGACCTGCGCCCAATCCAATAAAGAAATTATCCGCCTTATATGATCTGTTGTACCTCTGTGCTGTATGAATCCGTGCTGTCTTAGAGAAACTAAGCCTGGCATCATGTCATTTAACCTGTTGGCTATAAGTTTGGAATAGATTTTACTATCTGAGTTTAATAATGAAATGGGTCTATAAGACCCCATTTCAGTATCCTTTTTGCCTTTCTTTTTGGAACACAACTATTATAGCATTAGACGATGACTGAGGTGCCATCCCCTGAAATGCATGTTGGTATACTTCTACCAGTTCCATTTTCAACAGATCTCGGAAAGTCCTATAAAATTCCAAAGGGATATTATCCGGGCCCATAGCCTTGCCCATAGCCAAGCCCATTATTGCTAATTCAATTTTAGACCAATCAGGCGGTGTCAACAATATCATTTTTTGCGCTTCCGACAATGTTGCAGAAATCACATCGTTTAAATATTCCTCAGCGTCCACCTGGCCGGTCTCATCACTATATATTGCTTGATAAAATTCTTGAAAAGATGACAAGACGCCTTCCTTAGTCTCTTGCAGAACCCCCTTTAAATCAATAATTCTAGGGATATCACTCTAAACAGCTTTTTCTCTTGCCCTTTTTGCCAGCACTCTTCCTGTTTTTTCTCCAAACTCATATGCTGTTTCTTTATATTGTACATACTTTTCAGCAATTTGATCGGCAATGATGGCATAAGCACTAGCCCTCTTTATAGTGAGATCCCTTTGAACCACTTGTACTATATCTACTTCTGCTCCTTGCCTTATTATCTCTGCCAGCTTCTTTTCGGCAATATAAACCTGATCAAACTCCTGTAGATATTTAATCCACATCCTTTTACTTTTAAATTTAGAAAAGCTAAGAGTTTCTCCACGTACTACTGATTTAAACGTGTCCCAAACTATCTTCTGGGCAGCCGTACCTTTATTAATAACAAAAAATTCCTGATTTTTTTTAGCTATATATTGCCGATACTCCTCATCCAAAAGCAATTTTCTGTCAAAAGTCCACTGTTGGAGCTCCACTTTTTCAGCCGTGTCTACAACCAAGTCTAATAAAATCGGATTATGGTCCAAGACTAGTTTGGGATGAATCTCGATTTTAACTTTAGCCAACAGTACGGATGAGGTAAAAAAATAATCTAAACTGACAAATTTTGACTGAGGGGCGGAAAAAAAAGTGAAACCAGGATCACTGGAGTGTTTTGAGTTCCACACATCGTACAGGCCGTGGTCCAAAATCAAGCCCAGGAGAGCATTAAAAACTAACTTCTTTCTTCCAGTATAGACATGATTAGATCTAAGATTCACTCCAGCTTCAAGATTGATATTAAGATCCCCGCACATTAACATTGGCAACGTCCACTGTGCCAATTCCACATTCAGGAAGTTAAACAATTCCGAGTCATCCAGATTTGGCCCATAAACATTGCAGAGTGTAAAATTGTATAGGCCAATCCTGAACTCTGAGATAACCCAGCGTCCCTATTTGTCAGCTGCGGTTTTAACACACTCCCCAACCCCCCTTTTTTTAAGTATCGCAACCCCTCTTTTAATACCCGTCTGTTTAGAACATACTACCAGCTCCATACCCAAATTTCTGAGATAACCTCTATTGGCCCAAGCAAAATGCGTTTCCTGCAAACACAATATATCAATATGCAATATTTGCACCATTCTGGCTAGAACTTGTCGTTTCTTTGGGTCGTTAAGACCACATATGTTTAATGTACAAATCTTTATTTTCCTATCCATAAGCAGTATAAAAAAGAACCAACTTCAAAATAAGACAATCGATTTTCTTAAATTCAAATACCTTACATCCACTTTCGCGTATTTCCAATCTTATATCGCTTGACAGCTTTAATCCATTTCTGTCTGCTGCTGTCTTTTTCACCCACCTCCACCAAAAGACCATGCCCAACCCCTTTCCCACCCCGTCATACCACCTACCCCAACCGTCCCGCCCACCCCCACCCTTCCTTCCCACCTTATGAGGCCCAGGGACCGTTAGTCCCTGCAATATATGGAATGCCGTGTCCTCTCCTTTCCTGGCACTTGACATCAAAACTAACCCAAAAAGCCGTTATTGCCATATTTTCAGGAAGAAAATCCCAATGACAGCTAGAAGGAAGAAAAGGAGATACAAAAAAAGAAGATAAGGAGGAGAAAAAGAAAAATGAAAAAAGCATTCTTAATTTCACCAAAGAGGGCTTCTGTCCAATTTTCCCCGGTTTTTCTCTGCTTTATAGCTTACTACATCCCCCCCTAAAAAGTGTCCAGGTAGTCTTTAGCTTGGATTTCTGACCAGAAAAATTTAGTTTGACCTTTCACCAGAACCTTAAGTTTTGCCGGATTCTGTAAATAAACCACAGCCCCTTTTTTTTGAAAGTCTGATATCAATTGTCTTAAAAGTCACCCTTTGAAGACTGTGGCCTGGCAAAAATCTGGTCTCACAAAAAAACTGCAATCTTTAGCAGTGGCTTTCTTGTCTGGCCGTGCCAGAGCGTATATGTCCTCTCGTGCTAAGAAGTTATTAAAACAAACTAAGATTGCTCTGGGGACACAACGCTTGCAATAGGATTGTGGGACAAAGCAACAAAGCATACTGGATGGGGAAAAAAAGGTCACTCACCAAACGCCGATCTGGCATTGTGCGTGGCTGACAGACATGAGCAAGCTGCGAGGCTTCCAGAGATGGGATGATATAGGGATCTCGAACCTGGGTGACATAGTGGCGAAGGGGGAGCTAAAGTCGTTTGCGGCCCTGAGGGTGGAATTTGGTCTGCATCATACGCAACTATTTAAATATGTGCAATTACGACATGCGTGGAGAGCCGAGCGGATCCACGCGGACACACTCCCAGAATATGCGCCACTGGAGGGCAGGCTGTTACAGGAGCGGATTCAGGAAAATGCAGTCTCACTCACATATAAAACGCTACTGAATAACATGATGGATGGCCTGGTCAAACTCAGGGAACAATGGGAGAGTGATGTAGGATCCATGGATGACGTAGACTGGGACACAGTTTTAATGCATCCTAGGGAGGTAGCTATAAAATCAAGACTGAGACTGATCCAGTTTAACGTGCTCCACCGAACATACTATGACAGAGAGAGGTTACACAGGATGGGCAGGTTGGACGACACAAGATGCCTTAGATGCCGGGCAGTAGGGGGGAATTTCCATCACATCATTTGGTTGTGTCCGGTAATTCAGAATTATTGGAAAGCAGTGTTTGCTGAGCTAGGTGAAGTTCTGGAGACGCCCCTCCAGGTAGAGCCTAAGCTGGCCCTCCTGGGTATGATGAATGATGTGGACCTGACTTGCCCGCTACTGATCTTCCTGGTGATTGCACTGGTAGTTGCAAAACAAGACATAGCTAAGTACTGGGGTCGGCCGAGCCACCTATGACGGAGGAGTGGAGGAGGGGTCTGGACCTTTATATGGCATCGGAAAGGGTCACTTATAAAGCGCGAGGTTGCCCCAGGAAATTCCGTAAACTGTGGGGTAAATAGAGAAGGTACCATGGGTTGGACGGGGGTCTGTGGCCTGGATCGAAAGGCGTTAAGAGGGGTAAGAACGCGAGAAGGGGAATACCGGACATGTGTGGGGTGGGACATACCAGGGTATCACAGTACGGTACACGGGAAGACGGAACGTCACGAAAAGGTTAACCATGATGATGTAATTCTGAGGGGGTGGTGGGTGGAGTGGGGGGAATGTGGTCCGAACCTGATGTGATGTTTTTGTTATGTGATAAAATGCAAATAAAAATATTTAATAAAAAAATATATATATTGCTTTGGGAAGGCTCTCTTCTCCTTGCCGAGATTTCTTTACTGTGAAAGGAAACCGGTGTGCCCTTTGGATTTCTCTGGACCAGTCCCAAGCTGTCAGTTCGGGGAAAGCTTCATTCAATATTTCCGCAACGAATTTACGCATATCCGAGCCCTCCTTCTTCTCTGGAACCCCCAGAAAACGTAAAATATTCCTGCGAGCTTGGTTTTCCATCTCTGACATTTTATGACTCAAGTCATCGCGGTGAGCATTCAGAGCGTCTGGCTCCGCTTTTTGAGCGACAGTATAATCCTCTAAAGTTGAAATTCGGGCTTCTGCCTCCGTAACTCTTTCCGCTGTTTCCGTACCAATTTTTATTGCACGCCATACAGCGTTCTTCACTTTTCTGCATGTGGCCTGCATCCTGGTGTTCTCCGCTTTGCTCTCGGCTCTATGGCTCATCATGGTCTCGTAAATAGTTGCCAAAGTAATCTCCTGGGTGGATGATTTAACTGTTTTTACATCATCTGTTTCGGCTAAATTTAGACCTCTAGCTCCTTCTGCAATTTTACTAGGTGTTAGAGTACTTTCTGATGTTGCCAGTCGTGAACCTTTTTTCTTTTGTCTCCCAACTGTGGTAACACAGGTATTAGTAGATGCTGTACTCCGTCTTAAATCCTCCTCAAAGCTGCTACCTTCACTATAGTCCACCCAGTCCTTGCTTATATTCAGTCCCTCATCTGAGGATGCTCCAGACAGTGAATAAACGTTTTCAACAGATTCAGAGGTCCCTGTCCCCCCTTTTGCCCCCTCGTTCATTACCAATACATCTTTTCCAATTGCTTGATGGCCCTGGTTATCCTTTATTAAATCCTCTGAGTTTCCAGGGACTCCATCTCCCATAATGCACCTAGTTTCTCCATTGCGCCCAATTTGTTGTTGATCCTCATTTAGCTCTACCTCTGGAGCTAATTCTGCCTGATTCGAAACTTCTTTAAGGGAAGATTGTTGACTATTAACGTCCAATGGGAACAGTTTCATCATCCACCTCCATAATACTTTGCGTTAAATCCAAGTTACGCACATTCTGCTTTTCAAACATAGCAGGGAGAGTCTGTATGCCTTGCTTAGGTGCACGTGAAATGGCGGCATTTTTCCCCCGACTATCATCTCCCTTTTTCAGAAATGCTTTAACATTTATAGTGCTCTGGATGCTAGGAGTATCAAAAACAGTCTCACCTTCAGTGTTTAAGTTTTCGGTTGCTTTTCCTCCAATTTTTTCCATAATCGCTTCAGTGGCTTGCTCCTTAGTTTTGTTACTACGTGTGGTAACCTTTACCACCTCCTTTACTTTAGCAGGGGCTTTCGGTGGCATCCTTTTTTTCCTCTTCATGGTTCCTCCTCGGCCTCGAATTATTCTTCCTCGGCCTCGAATTTTTTTCAGTGAATTTCAATGGTGTTTGTAATTAGTTTTCTGTGCCTATAAAGTTCCTGTAACCTTTGGGTTTTATGTCTTTACATTTCTAATCTTTTTTTAAATTATATTTCTAAATTATAACATCCCTGTAAACTTTGTCTTTTTTATCATAACATTTCTAAGGTTTTTCAATGTTATTTCCTTACTATATCATCCCTGTAACCTTTGTTTCTTAGTGAATTTCTAAGGTGTTTTAAATTTCATTTCCTACCTGTAACTTTTGAGTGTGAGTGTGTGAGTGGCTGTAAAGGTCAGTGAGGGGGTGTCTAAGTAGCTGTAAGGACCTGTGAGTAGTTTTGTAGGTTTTTGAGCGGGTGTGTGAGTGGCTTTATAGGTCAGTGAGTGGATGTGTGCCTGGCTGTATGGGCCTGTGAGGGTGTGTGTGAGGGGCTGTGTAGGTCAATGAGTGGGTGAGTATGTAGCTGTATGAGTTGGTGACTAGGCATGAGTAGATGTATGGGTCAGTGAGTGGGTATGTGAGTAGCTGTGTGGGTGTGTGACTAGTGTTGTGAGTGGCAGCATGGGTCTGTGAGTGGGTAATTGATTGGCTGTATGGATCTGTGAGTGCTGTGTGGATCTGTAAGTGAGTGTATGAGTGGCTGTATGGATCAGTAAGTGGGTGTGTGAGTGGCTACATGGGTGTGTGAGCAGTTTTCTGACTGTATGAGAGTATATGCTGTTTAACATCTACCTGACCCCCCCTGATTTTCTTAGCTGAAGAACTGGGTGCCAAAATTTTAGCCTACACGGTAAACACCCAGCTATTATTCACCTGGCCTGGTTCGGATCTGGATACTTCATCTGTCCAGACCTGCCTTTCATCGGTCTTCCGCTGGCTTGTACTTGCCCAACTGAAGTGCAATGAGGAAAAATCAGAAATTCTCATCTATGGACAGTACCCTGCCAACTTCAGAGAATTGCTGTGGCCTTCCGATGTGCCCCGCTCTAATTCTGGGGGCAATCCGGCACAAAATTTGGGGGTGTGGTTCGGGGAAAACTTAAAATTCGACGAACACATTAAGAAATTAACCAGTGTTTGCTTTGGCACCCTCAAAGCCCTCTGAAGATTTTTTCCCCTGCTTCCGAGGGAGGGCAAGGAAATGGTGGCGTGGGCACACAGTCAAAATATTGAGTCCCTGATTTCGACTTGCAGTAATATCGACTCCTAAATATCGCAGGTAAGAAATATCGATGTATATATCGAAGTGTGAAATATCGTTTTGTATTAGTGTGTTTAATATCGAGTTAAGTAATGTCGACATAAGAATTCTTGTATTATGTTTTATAAGTTGTAAATTTGTAATTGTTATTATCGTTTATTTTATAAGAATATATATTTTTGTTTAACTTTTCAAAATTTTTACGAGCGGGATGTTGGGTTCATAGGGGATAAGGGTGGGGAGTGTTTTAAAAAATATAAAATGTAAAAAATATTTTTCAAAAGAAATAGAAATTTTGAATTTTAAATTTCTCATTTTATTTAAAATTTTAGGAGCGGCATGTTGTGTTTATAGGGGATAAGGGTGGGTAGTGTTTTAAAAAATAATAATTTTTAATTTAAATATTAAATTTATATTAAAATTTCTATTTTTTTTGTAAATTTTAGGAGTGGGATGTTGGGTTTATAGGGGATAAGGGTGGTGAGTGTTTTAAAAATAATTAATTTTTAATTTAAAATTTAAATGTAAATGGGAAAGTAAAATTTCTAATTTTATTTTACATTTTAGGTGCAGGATGTTGGGTTTATAGAGGATAAGGGTGGGGAGTGTTTAAAATAAAAAAATATTTTAATTACATTTTAATTTGAAATAGGAATTTTAATTTCTAATTTCCAAATTAAAAAAAAAAATTATGAGTGGAATGCTGTGTTTATATGATATTATTTTTTTTATATACAAAACATTATAAAATAATTATTATTTTATTTTAAAATGAAATAGGAAAATAGTTAATAAATTTAACATTATTTACAAATTTTGATAATTAAATGGGAATATTAAATTAAATATGTTCAGTGTCTAGCAACTACTTCAATTAAACGTAGATTGGAGTGGCAATGAGTGGGAATAGTAATGTATTATGGTTAAGTGTCCAGCAACTACCCTAATTAAATGTAGATTGGAGTGGGAATAGTAAATTAACTAGGTTCAGTGTCCAGCACCTAATTCAATTAATTGTAGATTGGAGTGGGAATAGTAAATTAAATAGGTTCAGTGTCCAGCACCTACTCTAATTAAATGTAGATTGGAGTGGGAATAGTAAATTAAATAGGTTCAGTGTCCAGCACCTACTCTAACTAAATGTAGATTGGATTGGGAATAGTAAATTAAATAGGTTCAGTGTCCAGCACCTACTTCAAATAATTGTAGATTGTAGTGGGAATAGTACATTAAATAGGTTCAATGTCCAGCACCTACTCTAATTAAATGTAGATTGGAGTGGGAATAGTAAATTAAATAGGTTCAGTGTCCATCACCTACTCTAATTAAATGTAGATTGGAGTGGGGATAGTAAATTAAATATGTTCAGTTTCCAGCACCTACTTCAATTAATTGTAGATTGGAGTGGGAATAGTAAATTAAATAGGTTCAGTGTCCAGCACCTACACTAATTAATTGTAGATTGGAATGGGAATATTAAAATAAATAGGTTCAATGTCCAGCACCTACTTCAATTAATTGTAGATTGGAGTGGGAATAGTAAATTAAATAGGTTCAGTGTCTAGCACCTACTCTAAATAAATGTAGATTGGAGTGTGAATAGTAAATCAAATAGGTTCAGTGTCCAGCACCTACTCTAATTAAATGTAGATTGGAGTTGGAATAGTAAATTAAATAAGTTCAGTGCCCAGCACCAATTTCAATTAAATGTAGATTGGAGTGGGAATTGTAAATTAAATAGGTTCAGTGTCCAGCACCTACTCTAATTAGATGTAGATTGGAGTGGGAATTGTAAATTAAATAGGTTCAGTGTCCAGCACCTACTCTAATTAAATATAGATTGGAGTGGGAATAGTAAATGAAATAGGTTCAGTGTCCAGCACCTATCTCAATTAAATGTAGATTGGAGTGGGAATAGTTAAATAATTAATTTTAAGTTTTAGAAATAGTGAAAAAATTATTTTATTTAATAATGGCTTTAAACATTTTTTTATTCTTTATTATAGTTATGTGTATAAAGTGTGTAATGTTTAATGTCTAATATATTTAAAGTTATATTTAATATATTTATTTATAAATCTTTATTTTTAATAAGTGTGAACGTTTTTATTATTGTAATTAAATTAAAAAAATAAAAAGTATTTCAGTATATTTATTTAACTTTTGTAATATGTATATATATAAATTTTAACAACATCTAAATTTGGGATATTGGTAGTAATATGTTTTTTATAGTCAGTAAAAAAAAATTGCACAGTTTTTTGGAATTTGTTTATTGTATTATTCAGAGAGTACAAAAATTAAAGAATATATTTTTTATAAATGAAAGTATAAATGTGTAACAAATATATAAGTATTTGTACTTTTATATTTTAAACAAAATATTTTATTTTTGTATAGTTTTTGAGTCAAGTACATTATAGGTACATATAAACAATACAGTAAATGAAAATATATTTAACATTTGCATATATTTTGTAAATACAGTTGGAAACATTTTCATTTTTCAAATTTCTATTTTTTAATTACTGTACATTTTATAATTTGTGTACATATTATTTTATTGTTGAAATCATGGCATACATGTTGATATAATTTGAAAGAAAAAGATTTATATCATATATTGTTAATATTATACAATACAATTTTTCAATATACATTTTTTGCATTATCATATGTATGTATATGTATGTATGTATGTATGTATGTATAAACCATTTTATAGCGCGCTCCGTTACTTGAGAGTATCCTGGCGTGGGTACGGGAGAGGCAGACAGCAAAACAAAGAGAAGGCATCTTAGATTACACTCTTGAACAAATGTGTTTTCAGGTGTTTTTTGAATGCAGCCACTGTTGGCATAGAACGCAGATGGAGAGGGAGAGCGTTCCAGGCCCGAGCCACGATCACGGAGATCGATTGGCCACCGAGTCTAGCTCGTTTGAAACGGGAAAGGGACAATTTGAACAGAGTGGAAGATCTGAGGGTGCGTGCGGGGGCATAGCTGGTAAATCTCTTTCTCAGATACAGGGGGCCTTGATCGTGAGTTGCACGAAACGCAAGCACCAGAGATTTAAACAAAATGCGCTGTGCAACAGGAAGCCAGTGGAGCGTGAGCATCTCAGCGCGGACGCTCTTCCATCTAGGGATGTTAAATAATAGACGGACAGCCGCATTCTGGATAATTTGCAGGCGTTTCACCAGATAGGCCGGAATGCCACTGAACAGTGCATTCGCGTAATCCAGCCTTGCCAGTATGAGCACCTGAGCAACCGTCTCCTTAGCATCCCTAGGGAGCAAGGGGAAAAATTTGCGGAGCATTCTCAGAGTGGCAAAGCAGGTGCCTGTAAGCTTTTTAATATGGTCCTCAAATCTGAGGTCCTCTGTGAACCAGATACCAAGGTTTTTGGCAGGTCTCCCCATCTCTTTCGGGCTGGGAATGTTAGGAGGCCACAGTGTGTTCTTGAACGAGGGGGGGGAAGGAACCATAAAAAAGCACTTCAGATTTGTCCTCCTTGCATTTCAGCTGGGCCTGCGTTAGAAAGCGAAATACAGAGGACAGACACAGATGGACTGCCGACGTATCCAGATTGTTGTCTGGTCAGGTGAACAGCAGTTGGGTATCATCTGCATACCCTATGATCTTAGCCCCAAACTGTTCCGCTAGATAAACCAGGGGGGTAATGTAAACATTGAACAGTAAGGGGCTAAGAGTGGACCCCTGCGGGACCCCTGTAAGCAGTGGTTTAGGCTCAGAGGCGTGGGGAGGCATCCAGACCTGCTGGGTCCTGTCAGATAGAAAAGAGGACAGCCAGTCTAGAACAACCCCCCCAATACCAATGGCAGACAGCCGGTCGAGGAGGAGCTCATAAGGGACGGTATCGAACGCGGCAGAGAGGTCCAATAAAATTAGGACCTCTCTGCCACCTCCGTCTAGGCAGTCCCGAATTGCCTCGGTCATCTCCACCAGCGCCGTCTCGGTGCTGTATGCAGCCCTGAAGCCCGATTGAGCAGGGTGGAGGGCATTGGAGGTTTCAACAAAGCTCTCCATTTCAGTTTCATTTTTCAGTATTATTAATATTATTATTGTATTATAAATATTAATAATTTTACAATGTTTGTAATTTTTTTTACAAAATACATAACAAGTATACATTGTTTTTCATATGTTTTCACTACAATTTTTGTAATAAATATAATATTAAATATTATAGTCTAATATTATTTAATTTTATAATTTTACAATATATGAAGATGATATTATATTTTATAGTACATCATACATAAATTGAAAAAAATTGGAAAAATGTTTTTATAAAGTTTAATTAATTTTTTTAATGTTAAATAAATTATTTAGTCATTTATTTAACTATTTTTGTGTTGATATTATTATTTGGGTCTTTTATTTTGTAACCGCTCTAAGGGGCTCATTATGATCGCGGACGGACTTGAGTTCGTCCGCGACCATCAAGGAGGAGGGAACCTCCGCATGGCTTGCGGAGTTCCCTCCTGTCCAATTAGGATGTGACCGCCACCCTGGCGGTCACATCCGCTATTTTTAACATTGCGGCCGGTGCGGCTTCAAGCTGCACCCGGCGCAATGTTAAAAATGCAGACATTGCATTTGCATGCAGAAAGCGGCAGGCACTGCGCGGTGCCTGCCGATTACTGCATACAAATGCAGGGGGGTACCATAGGTACCCCCCATGTGCACCCCCACCCCCCCTTCACCCAGGGGGCCCGCAACGGGCCCCCGAAGTGAAGCTCCGTATGCTTTTCCACGGCAGAAAACCCGCTGTGGAAAAGCATTTCTTTTTGGGCATCCTAATATGGCTGGCGGTGTCTGAGAGACACCGCCACCATATTAGGGCTTTTCCGCGCGGTTGTAAGGCAACTGCGGCGGAAAAGCTGCGGGCAGAAACCAGGACCCACCAGCCACCCTAGGGGCAGATTAGGATTGCGGTTTTTCCGCATCCTCCGGGCCGGCGGAAGCCACCGCCGGCCCGGAGGATGCGGAAAAACCGCAGCGGATCCACCAAAGACCCACCACCACATTAGGAGGGCTGGTGGGTTCTGGTTTCTGTCCGCAGCTTTTTCCGCCGCGGTTGCCTTACAACTGCGGCGGAAAAGCCCTAATACGGTGCCGGTGTCTCTCAGACACCGCCAGCCATATTAGGATGCCCAAAAAGAAATGCTTTTCCACAGCGGGTTTTCCGCCGTGGAAAAGCATACGGAGCTTCACTGCGGGGGCCCGTTGCGGGCCCCCTGGGTGAAGGGGGGGTGGGGGTGTACATGGGGGGTACCACTGCATTTGTATGCAGTAATTGGCATGCACCGCACGGTGCCTGCCGCTTTCTGCATGCAAATGCAATGTATGCATTTTTAACATTGCGGCGGGTGCAGCTTGAAGCCGCACCCGCCGCAATGTTAAAAATAGAGGATGTGAACGCCAGGGTGGCGGTCACATCCTAATTGGACAGGAGGGGACTCCGCAGGCCATGCGGAGGTTCCCTCCTCCTCGATGGTCGCGGACGACCTCAAGTCCGTCCGCGATCATAATGAGCCCCCTAATGTGGTGGTGGGTCTTTGGTGGGTCCGCTGCGGTTTTTCCGCATCCTCCGGGCCGGCGGTGGCTTTCGCCGGCTCGGAGGATGCGGAAAAACCGCAATCCTAATCTGCCCCCTTAGTCTTTTTGGGTCATTTGGGAAGATTCAAGCTCGCGGTTGGAAGCTACTTCACATATGAAAAGGTAAGAGTTCTATTCTTTATATTTTAACTATTTTAAGTTTGTTTGGAAGGTAGTCGTTTCCTATTTAGGGTGTGTGGACTTGTGTATTAGGAGTTAATATGTTTGTAGTTGGTTATTTATGTTTTAATTTTTATCGGCGTTTTCTTGATTTAAGGCCTAGTTGGGGTTATTGTGTTTGTGTGTATTTAGTTACTTTTTGTGATAAATATGTATGTAACGTTGATTAATAATGTATAGTTTTAAGTTTTCTTGGGGTGAGAATGTTTATTTTTTATGTTCTAGGTTTTTGGATGCAGCCTTTTCCTTTCCGGAACGTTTGCGTTTTTTTATTTAAAGGAAGTGTATTTTACTTGTTTCAAGTAATATTTATTTTACACTTCCTTTATTATTCGGGTTTCTTGGAGCTTTTTTTATTCTAGTTTAATATTTTCGGGTTTTGGATGGATTCTGGGTTATCTATTTTTTGGGATGTTCGATGGATTTGGCACAGTTGTATTTTTCCATTTTGTTGGGGTTTGTTTTATTTTTCATGAGGATTTATTAGAACCTGGACTATTTTGGAGAAGTTGGATTTGCGATTTACTTTGCTGCTAAAGGTAAGTGATTTTATCTTAATTTTATTGTGGGTGGGGAAATGTACTATTTTTATGCAGTTGTTGTTTTGTTAGATATTTATTTTGTCTATATATTTGAAAAAATGAAATGTATTAGACAAAATAAATACTTAATTTTTCTAAAGGAAATGTGTATGTTTATATTTTAGTGATTTTTAGGATTATTTTTAGTTTCATGGTTTGTCTTGTTAGATTAGTGTTTTGGCAATCATTTTTAAGTATTCTAGTCCTTTTGTTGTAGGATAAAGTTGTACTTGTTGTTGTAAATATTGGTACATTTGGGCAGTTTGTCGTGATAGTTTAGGCTTTAGTTGTAAGACAGATTGCTCCATTCTTAATTCTTGAAAACGTTGTTCTTTTTGTATTGCCATTAGGAGTTTGTGTAGTGTAGGAGTTGTTCGACCAGTTGAAGCTAGGAAGGCATTATGCCAACCCTCAACTGCGTTGTTTGTTTTGGCTTCTTGGTTTAGGGTTGGTAGATATACATTCCACCAAGGGATTTGGAATTTTGGTTGGTGTCTGAGGCCTGACCTGTGTAGTCTCCCCACCCAGGTGTCCTCGAAATAATCGAGAACGGGAGCTCGTTTTTGTTCATTTTTGGTATAGAATGGACTTTCTATTAAAATGTTATAGTGCTCAGCCACGTCGGTGATTGCCACGTATGCTAGGGCTATTAGGTGTTTTATTTGGTATGCAAATGTGAGGTTGGTTGCATTTTCAACACTTAGGGGCCCATTATGATATCGGCCGGATTGCTCCCGTCAGGCTGGCGGTGGCTACCGCCAGCCTGGCAGGGGCAATCCGCCCGACATCCGCATTTGTTTTTCCCCCGCCATATTAGTATGGCGGGGGGGACCTCGGCGGACGGAAAGACCATCCGCTGCTTTTCCGCCCCGGTCGCCTTGCGGCCGGGGCAGAAAAGGAATAATATGGTGGCGGTGTCTATCAGACACCACCAGCTATATTATGATGGGCAATTGTGGAAAGAACTCATAGTATATTGTATGCTATGATTTGTATTTATATGTGAATTTGGCCTTTGGTTAAGAATCTTTTTAGATTATATTTATTTTAAACATGTGTTAACATTTTTTTGACAATGTTGAAAGTAAAATTGGACCTAGTTTGATGGTTATAACATTTGAGCATTTTTTTGTTGCTTTTCCTTAGTGTTTTAAAAATTAAATTAGTATACTTACTTTTTTTGTTTGTTGTTTAAGTTGGTTGAAAATGTTCTTCTTTTTCTTAAAGTTGAATCTGTTGTGGAAATATCAAAAGATAGAAATATAATTACGTTTTTAAGTTTTGACCATGAAATGTAGGTTACTTTTCATTTTACAGTTGATTTAGAAAGGTTTGTGTACTTACTTTTTGTTATCTCTAGTTGGTTTGTTTTCAGGTTAATCTTTAAGGTTGTCCAGAATTTTGCAGAGTTTCTTCTTTGCTGGTGTTAGAGTAGTGAGTTTAGTTCTTTATATAGTGAGTATTTAATTAGTTTTTGTATGTCATTGGTCATATACATTTAAATGTGTTTCTATTGGTTAGTTTAATTTTTTTTAGGCTATTTAATTATGTTAGTTGTATGTGACATTGTAATGTTGAGATTTTCTTTTTTTTCATTATTTTATGAAGTGTTTTTACAAGTTGTATTGCATTTAAAAATGTATTATAATATTTTAAAAATGTGTATATTTTAATTTTGTTTTGTTTAAAATGTTTTACTTTATTTATCATTTTTAAATAATTTATTTAGGGATATATATTTTTTTAGGTGTGTTTGGTATGTATATTAATTATTATATGAGTGTATTTTAAATATTGTAAAGTTCTAGTATGTACAATAATTATTTATTTGTATTTTTGAAATGACAATATTTTAGTTATGTCGATAATATTGATGTCTATATTTTTGCTGTCGATATTTTTGTTATGTGCTATATTTATTTATATTTGTAGATATTTTCAAATTCGATATGTGTGTGTACAATTTTTGTGGGGTCGATGTCTTTGCTTAACGATATTGTATTTTCGATGTTTTTGTTGTTTCATAGTTAAATATAGATTGCCGATTTATTTGTTATCGATATTTAGGACACAATATTTTTGTATATCGATTTTTGTAGTTTTGATATTTTGTCAGTGATTCGGTGGCGTGTGCCCTCATTCTAGCTTGCCTCGACTATGCCAATGCCCTGTTTATTGGTATTCCGGCATACTTGACCAACTGCCTCCAGATTATACAGAATGCAGTGACTAGACTTCTCTTTAACATCTCAAGGAGGTCTAGTGTCCGGCAGCATCTACATAGTCTGCATTGGCTTCAAGTGGCTCAACAGGTATTGTTTAAGACCCTTATGAGGAGATGCTTCACTTTGTATACATCTAACCGCCCCCTCGGGTCGGCTATCCAATGCCGACTGGTTATTCCTCGATTTCGACGGGTGCGCTTGGATGGGCAATCTATTTCTGTGAAAGCAGCTGCTGCTTGGAATGCCCTCCCCGTGAAGCTTCGGGTCACTCAGGACCTCAAGCTTTTCAAAAAATTAAACAAAACTCACCTTTTCAAAATGACTGAATAACTCTCACTTTTTTCTGCTTACTTTCACTCTGCATCAAGCCAGGACACTCCTGAGTATTTGAGCGCGCTATAAAACTATCTCTAACATAAAATAACATATGTGAGAAGCTGTAGGAGTCCGTGAGTGGGCTTGTGGGTGATTATATAAGTGTGTGAGTGGCTTTAGGGGTCTGTGAGTGGGTTTGAATGTGGTTTTGTGAGTGTGTGAGTGGCTGTATATATGTGTGTGGGTGTGTTAGTGGTTTTGTGGGTCTCTGAGTATATTTGAGAGTAGTTAAATGGATATGTGAGTGGGTGTCTGAGTGTCTGTTTGGGCATCTCAGTAGCTGTGTGAGTGACTGGGGCAGAACAAAACCCAACCTGCCCCTTTATCCAGTAGGAGTCCACAGTTTTGCAAACAATGTCTACTCAACTGGAATATGTTCTATTCCTTAATTAGTAAGTGCCATCTAGTTGGGTAATGACTAGTACATATTCTACAGTACAGCTGGGTAATGGACCACCATGAAATGTCTTCAGTGCATGTAATTTCCGCAATGTGTTTGTTCCTTGAGCGTCTTGATCCACAAATCTATGATAACATGAATCCTCATCTATAGAGCAGGACGAGACTACAAAGAATTGGATCTCCTCTAAACAAGAATACTTCCTCCTAACTATATGACCTAAGTGCTTCTTTGTTTGGTAAAGATGTCCTCAAAATTCCTCTGCATCAAGAATGTGTCACCAAAATCAGCGGGAAATGCTCTCAGAGGCCTTTTGGTAAGCTGCCCCTCAACGAGGGAAAAGGTGGGAATACCTTTGCATATGACTAAGAAAAACAGGGCCAAACAGATGGACCTTGCAGATGATTTTGGACATTTGCATACTCAGGGTAATTAAAGGGGCGAACCATGGACTCTGCTCTTAAGAAAAGAAAGAAACCACTCTTCACAATCACTACATTTCAGATTGCGCTGCAATAGATCAATGAAGCATTCACCTCCATTAAGGATTTCAGATTATTTTTAACATGGAATACAAGAGGAAACACACGTGCTTTGACTTCACCAAGTCCAAGAAGTTAGGATCATGTGTGCTTTACAGAATTGGAGCTTTAATTGGGGTACCTGCTGTGTTCATATTTGTAAGTGCTTCCTGTTGAGGTTTAATATCTGTGAAATGAGCATCTGGGCCAGAATGGAATCTAATTTTGTTCTAAGAAGACTCCACAGTTTTGCCCAAAAATGACAACCCAACAGGAGTACTTTCTACTGGTTAATTAGTAAGTGCTACTTCAATGGGTTAATGCCTAGTGCATATTCTACACTACAGCTCCATAAAGGACCAAAAGGTAATGTCTCCAGTGATATGCTATGCATGTAATTTTGATAATGTGATTGTTCCTGCAGTGTCTTCATCCACAAATCTATGATAACATGAATCCTCATCAAGAGAACATGACAAGACTACAAAGCGGTGAATCTCCACCAAAAAGGGGTACTTCCTCTTAACTATATGAAGTAAGTGCCTGTTTGTTTGGTGGAGATGTCCTCATATTCCACTGCATCAAGAAAGTGTCAGCAAAATCAGAGGTAAATGTTCTTTGGGGTGTTTGGTAAACTGTCCATCAACATGGGAAAAGGTGGGAAGACCTTTGCATACTACTAAGGGCTTGTCAAACGAGTGGAGACTGCAGATGATTTTGGGCATTTAAAAGAGAGAATCACGAACTCTTTATAATTTTAGAAGGGGAGGGGGCTGCACAGCCCCCCTAACCAGGCTGATTTCAGCCCTGGGGACCCCATCCCCGGTCTTCTGATCCTGGGTGCCCTGGAGCCCACTCAGGGCATGCAGTGTGCAATGTTGGGGACTGTGGGTTGAGTCTCAATGCTCCCACGGTTCCCGACCGCCTCCAGCAGGAGCCTGCATTGCTCCTGTATGTAGGGAGCAGCCAAACTGCAGTCAGGAAAACATACAACAAGTCCACTCCCAGAAAGTGGGAGCAGTTTTCCTGCTCCCGCTCACTGGGACAGACTTACAGTTTGCTCTCGCTTGATGGGAGCTGTCAGTTAGAAACTAGCATTTAAAAAAACATTAGAAATTCACTGAAGACAACAAAAGTTACAGGGACATTATAGTTAGGAAATGGAATTAAAAACCCCCTAGAAATTCACTGAAAAAAACAAAGTTTACAGGAATGTTGTAGCTAAGCTAACAATTCACTCTTACAAAACCAGAGAAATACAGCATTATAGTTAGTGAACTAACTATACCTTGCACCCCTGCAATGCACTCCTTATGACATCACATATTACATCACTCATGCCATGGTCAGTGACATCACTGATGACATCTCAAATTACATCACAGATGACCTCATCTAATGTCTGTGTTTGAAAAAAGTTTATGAATTTTTAAATATATATACCAAGGTATATTGGTGAATCAGTGGGTGTATGATACGGGTGGGGGGAATTTGCAGAGTTGCCTTCCGCAAAATTCTGCGAAACGGCAGGATATGTCCGTGAGCACGTGGAATTTCGCATGCTCGTGGAGATTTTGCTGCGCCTGTTTCTAATCTATGCAGGATCACTCTCAGGGAGTCAGGGGAAGACGAGCTTCATGCCAGGATGAATCCTGGCCTGCATATTTATCAAAGAAGATGCCACAGTTTTTTGCAACTCCTCTACCTCGTTGGGTAAATGTATAGTGCTTTTTCCTATACTACAGCTACAGGTTTATTACAGGCTAAGAGTGATGTCTACCATAATTAAATCTAATCCAACATTGATGGATGTGCAAAAATGCTGGCTTTACCATGCATAACACTCCTCTGCCACCAAAGTGTTCATCCTCTACTCTTCCAGTACCACCAGATCGTACACCTGTACTTCTCCCAGAGTTTATGGCCAACTATGCCCATCATCGCCTGCACTCTGTGTGGTGTATAACAGGTGGGGAATAGGTGACTGCCCAGTCCCTCAGCCTAGAATGGCTGGCTGCAGCATGACACTATGCCCCTTTTCATGGGTAGAGGCACTCCCATGGTCCAATTTAACAAGAGTGTTGCCGTGCCTGGGACATGGCTCAAGAGTGCCACCCAGTCCCTAACCATACCAATCTGGCACGGCACTATGCGGCTCCTCTGGTGCTGGTACCAACTCCGGCAGACTCTTGTGCTCATACGGTTTGAGGTACTCTGCAACATGATGTATGTCAAGTGGGCACATAAGGTACAATGCATGGTGTAGCAAGAAGATCTTTTTAACCTCACTATTGTTGGTAACCACAGAACCCAAAATCCAGATCACTGCCAGCCCGGTGTCCTGGCATGTGTGTCTTGTGTCAGTCACTTCACATAATGGTAGGGTGGTGTACAAAAGACAGGCCCGCTGGTGTCTGCGCCTTGCCTTGGTGCCTTGGCCCAAGCGGGCTGGTAATGGTTAAGGTGCTCACAGTCTCGTAAGGGCTCCCTGCTTCGTTATCCCTCGAGCTGCCAGGCACTCTATAACCGAGCAAGCACCGGCCTGTCTCACGGCACGCTGGTAGGGGTGACTAATGGACACAGATGGCATATAGAGAGACTGGCAGCGGACCAGGGGAAAGGGTTCGCAACAAGAGAAGGATGGGACGGCATTTCATGGCCAGCGTGTTTACTGGCGCTCGAGAAACTCATGTATGCAAAGACCAAGGATTTCATCTAATTTTCAACTGTAGATATGTTGAGAAAGCACACCTGCCCAGCCTCGACTGAGCTCACGATTTTTTGGGGCTGATTAATGCTTTACTGAATTTGAGCTTCTACTCGGGCTCCTGCAAGTGCTTCATGGTGATGTTTAATTATACCTCATGCCCCCGAATTCCGTTCCGCCACAGATCGCAGAAGTTTTGACATTTTCGCATTCCCCGTGGAACGTGGAAATGCCGAAATTTTGCAAGTTCTGCGAGCGGAACGGAATTTACCAGCCACCCCTAGTGTATGAGTGCCTGATTGGATGAGTCAGTGGATGTGTGACTAACTTTATAAGTGAATAATTAGGTGTCTCAGTGAATGTATGGGTGACTGGTTGTGTGAATGTCTGTATCTGTCTGTCAGTTGGTGTCTAAGTGACAGTATGGGTGAGTGAGGAGGTATGTGACTTTCTGTATGTGTGAGTGATGGGTTGTCTGAGTACCTCTATGGGTGTATGAGTATCTGTGTGGGTGGGTGACAGGGTGTGTGACTGCCTGCATGGATGAGTAAGTGGGTAAGTCCGTGACTATATGGGGTTAGTGAGTCTGTATGTGAGGGTCTGTATGGTGTGTGAGTGAGTGTATGGCTGTGTCAGTGAGTGACTGCATGTGTCAGTTGTATATTGGTGATTAACTGGGTATGTGAAAGGCAGTATAGGTGATTGATGGGGTATGTGAGTGACTGTATGGGTGATTGAGTGAATGTGAGAGTGGCTGTATGGGTGAGTGTATGCTTGTGTCAGTGACTTATAGTGAGTGAATTTGTGTTAGTATGTGTATGAGTGTGTGTGTAACTGTATTGGTAAGTAAGTGACAGTGTGATTGACTGTATGGGTGAGTGAGTAGGTGTGTGAGTAGCTCAATGGATGACTGACTCAGTGTGTGAATGGGTGTATGAGTGGCTGTATGGGTGAGCGAGTGGATGTCTGTGTTGTTGATCTATGAATAAGTGAGTGGATGTGTAAGTACTGGTATGCGGGTGTGAATGAGTTTGAGAATGGTAATGTGGAAGTTGGAGTGGGTATATGAAAGGTTATATGGGGGTGTGAGTGGGTGGGTTATAGATTGCCTGATGGAATCACGCAGTCCAGTATCTGGGCTATCACTCTCCAACTGACCTCATAGATGACAACCTATGACCTTCACTAGCTGAAATGAAAACACCGGTTCAATTTTGGAAGAAGCTACCATGAGCCACCATGGGAAAGAGTGTCTTGTCTAAAATTATAATCTTACTTTGTCTCCTATTTTATTTTACCAACCTACCCATGATACTCCCCTTTAGCTTCTTCCATGAACTTGATGCACGGTTAGTGGAACTCACTTGGGGAAACAGCCACAGCCGGATAAGAAGAAAATTGCAGCTGTCTGTCTAATGAGGTGGCCTAGGTGCCCTGTCCTTTGAAGGCTACTTTATGTTGCTGAAACTTCAGTGGGTGGCCAGGTGGTTGGCGAATCCCAACCTGGAGGAAACTTATAACGATACCCAGCCCCTCACCCCTGCCACTATACAAGGCTTCCTTCTCCAATGGCCATTGCCAGAATCCTCGCACTCCTTACAAGTGATGATAGCTCACAAATATATTACCAGAACGTGCTTCTTCACATGACACATCTTACCATATGCACCAGGGTTTCCACTGTAGCGCCTGCCTCGTTACCCAGGGACGTACTCCGCTTTAGGCCTATGCCACTGGCACAGGCGGCCTTTGACCACTGCAGGCTACCTCTTCTCAGATGGCAACCTCCTTTTATTTGAAGAACTTCAGACAGACCATGACCTCCCACCAGGTCAATTCCTCATTCGCTGTCAACTACACAACACTTGCTACAACTTATGTTAAACGTGGGATGAGGAACCTCCTACTCACCCTGTCCTTCAGGCACTTCTCATCATGGAGGAGGGTGGACATCTGATCAAATGGCTCTATAGAGCAATACAAAACCACACGAAAATCTCCCTTGGGCCATTACATGACACTGAATAGGACCAGGCACTGACCATTTCTCAAAGCAGCTCAAGAAATGCCAAATTAAAAAAAAAACAATTCCATGTCATTCAAAGAGCTTATCTGCAACTAAACTGCTATTTCCCCAAAGCAGATCCACAATGCTGCCGCTCTTGGAACAGAGATGCGGACCTCCACCCCATGCTGTGGTTTTCTCTTACCCTTGTCATCTATTGGAGAGGGGTCCATGCTACAATGCAGGAGGTTACTGAACTCATGAACATTTCAACGTGGGAGGCCTGAGCCCTTGGCATTTTCAAACACAAAAAAAACACTCAGTACTCACTCACTTTGCTGGGTTGGCCTTTTTACCTGCCAAGAGGACACCTCCACTACAATGGAGGTCTCAATGTGCACCCCCACTAGTTAAATGACAAGTTGGAGTACGCAAATAGGGGACAGGCAAACGGACCACCCTCCCCTACAAAGAAGTGTAACATTTCCTAAAAGTGGGGCACACTTTTAAAGAACTTCTATCCCCGATGATCCTCCCCAGAACCCAGTAACATCACAGGCTAGCCCCATACCCCATGAACACTTTTCCCACTATGCATTATCATTTGCATATACCCACTGGCCTTCCTCTTTCCCTCATCCCTGAATGCTCACACTGAGGAGACACACAGCAAGCCCTCCTCACCGCCCTGCCTACAATATTATTCATATGTTTGTCGAAACGCCATTACTGGCATGTACCACCTAACCAGTTGCAGAGTCACTACCTGCTCCCATGCCCTTTTCTCTCCCATTTCTTAGCTTTGGCTTTTATACTTTTATACTTTAGAGTTATGTGCTTACATATTTGCCATTGCATGACTTGATTATACTGTACTGCTGTGCATGTTGCAAATCCTATGTTTGACGGAGCACAACCATGATTTGGCAATCATTATGCACCCAATGTATATTTTCATGATTCCCTATTCAGGGATTCTCTTGACGTAACTGAATTTTTGTAGACTGAAAAAAGCAATAAAAACTTTTGTTTTAAAAAAGTGCTATTTGAGAACTCAGAAAATGTGACCTCATTTTAGTTGTAAGACCACTAGCATAATTTCTATCTGAAAAAGATCCCTTCTTTTTTATAATTTCTAAAGGATATGCTTTAGATTTTACAGTTTCTATTCTATCAAGATGACTTCAAGTGTGACACACTTTTGTAATAAATACAGAATGTTAGCAATTTAGTTGTTCATTAGAACACTGTAAGGAGGCAGAGATCAGGGGCATGAACTTCGACAATTGACGGCAGGGAGGAAAGGGCAGAGGCAGCAAGTTGACCAAGCTGGGCAAGTGGGAGGGGTAGTGGCATCACAACGAACCATTGAGGGCAGTAGAAAGGGTGGCAAGGGCAGCAAACCAACCATGCCAGACAGGCAAGAGAAGCTCTGGCAACACAACGGACAATTGAGGACAGAAAGGAGAGGCAGTGGCACTACAACCATACATGACAATGTACTGGAGGCAGTGCAGCACAAAAGGCCAAGGAAAAGAATAGGTAAGGTACAGGGCCGTGCACCCAGACAATCGCAGGCGGGGGAGGATGCAAGACAGCAAGCTGACATTAGGGCAGGCAGGAGGTACCGTTGCAGCACCTTGTGATGTAAGTCATAACACTAAGGATATAAATGAAATTTAGGGAGGAGAGCCGGATCAGGGACGCTACCTGCTTCTTAATTGTCGACCAGCGAAGCAATAAGAAGACTTTTGTAACTTTAACTCTTGTCTAACTGTTATCCTAAACTACACTCAAACTCTTAATATTCTTATTCAAAAGGGGCCTACCTGCGACTTCTTAAGTTAGGCGTCGCGTCAGTGTTGTTGTTGTGAAGGAAGATGATGGAGATGGTAGTCGTCGTGTAGATTGAGGATGTAGTCTTGAGGTGAAATGTGTATTCCTGAATGCAAATGTTATAAAAAATTGAATAAATTACTAATTATTTCTATATCTAGTATTTCACTTTAAATTGTAAATTTTACATTCACTTCCAGTGTCACTTACTCCTTTTGATTCCTTGGTCTTGTTCTTTCACAACCTGATAGCTTAAGTAATAAAACTAAAGTAGAGATTACAATGTCAAAAAACAACTAAACATTGACTAATAATATTGTTTGATTCTTTTGCCACAGTATTATTGTCTTTCAGGAAACTCAAAGATTTTTCCTTGAATAGCAGGTAAGTTCTTTGTTTGTTCCTCGGTTGTTGCTTTCTTGCGATGGGCGCCTGCTTAAATTTAGAAATAAAAGTCACTTCGCTTTTTGGTTTTCTTTTCCAGATTGCAGCGTTCGTGAATTGAAGCTTTCCGTGACCTTCAACTGGATTCCAGAGTGTTGTCTCAATGGAAATCCTCCCAGGAAGCGGAACAGGTGAGTTCAGGCGAGGCGGAGGAAGGCAAAGCGTCTCGGTGACGTTGGGTGTGGCTTTTATACTTGTGACACACCCTAAACTGCTCTGACACATTGCGCACCTTTTTTCTACGTGCGTATGCGTCTTTTCATTTCTTTGCCGGTATTAGAGACCGGCAAAAATGATAAATGGACTCCAAAACCATGAATGTTCTGATCCAAGACATGGGGGCAATACTTCCACAATAATTCGCTACGAAAGTACAACCAGTACTGAACACCTTCTGAATAAACATGGACAGCGCAATCAGCACAAAACACTATCCAAAGTATAACATAAACACTACTTGAAATACACAAAATGCTGGTGTGCAGGATGCACTGGACAGGGGTGGGTTTCAAGTGGGATAAATTGTTTTGAGAGGCATTCATTTTTAGGTCACCTACCTCCTATCATGACAGCAGCACTGTGGACCATGGAAGGCAAGAGGGAGGGGAAAGGGGCTCGCACATGAGCAATGGTAATCAGGGGGCAGGAGAAGGAAACTGACCATGTAGGGTAGGCATGCTGGGCACTGGAAGCACAACACACCATGGAGGGCAACAGGTAGCCTATATGAGCATACACATGGGCAATGGAGGGAAGGTAAGAGGGGTTCAGGGACAGCAAGCTGACCACACAGAGCATGTAGGAGGGCAGTGGCAGCACAATGGCCATGGTGGGCAAGAGGAAGGGTGTAGGAGAAGGCACACATGATCATTGAGAGCAGAAGAGAGGGGTAGGGGCTGGGCACAGACAAAAGAGGGCATGGAAAGGGAGCAGGGGCTTCACAACAGACCACAAAGGGCATGCAGGAGGATGAGTTGTAGCACAACAGAGCATGGAGGGCAGGAGGGTGTAGTAGTAAAATGGACCATGTAGGGAAGAGGGAGGGTATAGGGGCATGGAACTCAGACAATCGAAGATAGGGCTGAAGGGGCAGGGACAAGCAGCAGCCATGTAACAATGTTGGGCTGGTAGGGGGCAGTGGAACTCAATGGAACACTCAGAGTAGACAGGAGTGGCAGTAGCAGTGGCAGCTCAATGGAGCATGGTGGGCAAAAGGGTGGGAGCAGGGGCATGCACACATACTTCAAAGAACAGGACAAAGCAGGATAGGGGCATGCAAGCTAAGGATGGAGGCTAAGCAGGAGGGAAGTGACAGGGGCATAGACCTGAGCAATGGAAGTCAGCAGGAGTAGACAGGGACATCAAGCTAACCAGAGCTCAATGGCAGCACATCAGACCTTGTAGGGCAGGAGGGAGGGGGCTGGTGCATGGACTCGAATAACAGAGGGTAGGGATGAGGTAGATAGAGCAGCAAGCCAACCATTCAGAGCAGGTAGGAAGTACAGTGGAAGAACAACAGCCACGAGGCTGTAATGAGGGGGCAAGGGTATGAACGTGAACAATGGATGGCGAGTAGGAGAGGACAGTAGCAGCAAGCTTTGGTGGGCGCTGCTCAACAGGCAATGCCAGGCCAGGCCTTTCGTCCAACCTCCTCCCACCTTGCATTGTGATGGGCTTCTCACTTTACATTTTAAAAAATCTAGAAATAATTTTTTTTTAAACTAAGGTTAAAATGACGTTATAGTTAGGAATTGTAAGTTTGTATTTAAAAAAACCTTAGAAATTTACTGAAAAAATAAAGGTTAAAAGTGTGTTATAGTACGGTGAAAATGTCACATAAAATATACCATTTAAAACTACCAAACCCACTGAAAGTGACAAGTTGCAATTATCTCAAGTAGCTATAACTTATGCCTTAAAGTAACTATAACTTGCTCCCATGCCATGTACTGCTTTCACCCTCACATACTAGATCACTCATAATCACATCTAAAGTGACATTACTGTTAACAGTACTGTGCATGGCAGGGGAGCAGCCAGGGGTAGGCTTTACATATGGTAATAAAATAATACTTCACATTAAAATAGAAAACCTAGAAATTCACTGAAAAAAAGGTTAAGGTAACATTATAGCAAGGTGAAATGTTCAGTAAATATTTAACGTTTTAAACTCACAAATTCACAGAAATTCACCAGTTATAGTTATAGCTATCTCAAGTAACTACAACTCAAGGCCTTATGTAACTATAACTTGCGCCCTCGCCATGCACTGCTAATTACCCCATATATTACATCACTCATGTCATCTTCTACGACAGCATTAGGAATATCACTGCAACATTAGAAATGTATTTATTGATGAGAAACAGGGCATGGCGGGCACCATTTTAGATCTCGGGAACACAGTCCCTGTGTCCTGAAAAAAGAAATAACCTATAGGGGGAAGGATAGTGATACCCTGACACCCTAAGTCTGGTGGGAGGGTCTCAGAGGCACCCTCACACCCCAGGAGTCTCAAATTATTTTATTTCATCTGACGCATGGTACCACAGTACGGCCATACTATGATAAAAAAAGAAAGAGTGGACCCTGCTTTTTAATTTAAATTTTCCCAGGTTGAACAAGGGCTTGGGGGTCACCGCATTCTCTCTTTTTTTGTGTTATATGAGGAGCGGGGAATTTGTGAGCCCCACCTCCCCAAGTCAGCTATTAGCCCAAGGGATCCCATCCTCTAGAGCCTTATCAAGCACTTTTTTTTACATTACTTTAATAGGAAGGTGAGGCATAAATGTGGCCCCCCTCTCTGAGACAGATATTGGTCCGGGGATCCCATCTCCCAGGGCTGTGACAAGGATGTTTGCTCCCGTCTGGGCCGGAAGCAATAAACTATGTCCCTGACCACAAGATCGTGGGCAGGGAACAGTGAATGTGCTCCTGTCGGTGGAGCAACGTTTATGGTTGTTTCCATGGCAAGAGCATATTCACTGTTGCTGGCTCCCACTGGCACCTATGATAGCACTGGCACACCCACTAAAAAAAACAGTGGCTGGCTCCTGTGCAGGGAGCCAGCAGGGACACAGGGTGCTGGGCCTCCGTGGCAGCACCCCATGAATCATAATATTGTGGGCACCTCGGGTTAAACCAATGCACCCACTCAAAAAATAAATAACATTTTCAAAAGTCTAGCCTGCCCCTATTCCGGCAACCCAGGAGGTACTGTGCCAGGGAGCCAGAGGGATCACATGGGCCTTAGGCCTCCCCACATGGTCCCAAACAATATTCTGATGTGTGGGTTCTCATGATGGGACCGGGGCAACCACAATGCTAAAACAATAATTATAAAACGAGTTAAAAATTAACAGCCCAAATAGGTATGGAAATATAGGAGAGTGGCTTAGTTGCTCATTAAATATTCACTACTCTATGGAGGAGGGCCATTTATTGCCCTTCGAGGGCCATTAAGTATATATCTACTTCTTTGTGGTGCCCTATAGGAGGGGCAAAGGAATGCAAACAAAAGATTTAAGTATCATGAGGGGCTGCAGGGAGCACAGCAGCCAACCCAAGAATGCTTTTTGAACAACTCACTGTAAGTAAACTGGGTTATAAAATGCATGGCCCCAGGAGAGCTTACCAACATTTTCAAAGCACTCCAAGTTAGAGCTGCCTGTTCTTCTGATGGAGTGAAGGAAGCCCTTGTTGCTCCTGAGGCAACATTTTGTTGCCTGAAAAGTATTAAAGAAAGACTCCAAGACATGGCATTGGTTGTTTTGAATAACAAAATTATTCATTTCAATGTACATAAAAAAACATTGTATTATAGTTATTACGGATGTCTGATAAAACCAATTGGCCTGCCTTTAATATTTTGATGTTTTGACCCATTAATAAATCTGGTCTACCTTACTTAAATGTTGACCCTTTATTTTGTTACTTTAGGTTACCAAAAACTTCAGCAAGTCACTAAAATGCCAAAGGCTAAAGTGACTTTAAAGTGAGGTATAGTAAAAATATCTACCTTTACATTAAAAAAAACCTTAAAAATGTACTGAAAAAAGGTTAAAATGATATTACAGTTAGGTGAGTATGTCAGTGAAAGCATAACAATATAAACTCAAAGAACACTGAAATTTACCAGTTATAGTTATCTGAAATAGCTATAAATCAAGTCCTTTTCATGCACTACTTATGATGTCACATATTACATCAGTCATAATATGTTCTATGAAATCATTAATAACATCACCAATGGCATCCTAAATAATATCATTGATGACAACACTTTGCATGGCAGGGGGGCGACATTTTCCCCTAACTATAATGTCGCTTTAACCTTTCAGTATATAACATATGAATTATCATTAGTATTGGGGAATCATGTTTCTCATGTCAAGTCATATCTAAAATACAAACATAGGGGTCTATTATAATAGCGGGCGGATCGCCATTGCCCTTATGGCGGTGGCGATCTGCCCACCATTATCTACCACCCGTCTCCCAATTCCCCCACCATATTACGATGGCGGGAGGGACCCCAGCCGACGGAAAGACCGTCTGCCGGTTTTCCACCCGTCGACGAGTCGACTGGGCGGAAAAGGGGCTGAATATGGTGCTGGTGTCTGCAAGTTACCGCCATCCATATTACAATTCAGGCGGAGATGTGCCTTTCCATGGTAGCGTTGCCGCCATGGAAAGGCATGCGGTCCCTGATTGTGGGGGCCCGTTGCAGGCCCCCAGGGTGCAGGGGAGTGGGGGCGTGCACATGGTATGGTACCCCTGCATTTGCATGCGCAACATGCCAGGTACCGCACAGTGTCTGCCACGTTTTGCATGCAAATGTACAAGGTGCATCCACAGCATTGTGGCGGGCGGTGCTGTGAGCACCGCCCACCACAATGTTGTGGATGGGGGATGCCACCGCCACTGTGGTGGTGGCATCCTAATTGCCGGTGCAGGACCACCGTACCACTGGCAGCCAGTCCCAGCACTGCTAGCTGCCATCCTAATAATCCCCATAGTAAATGAAAGTATGAATTATTATTGATGTTAAACATTTATCTTGATAATCCCTCAGAGAACACATCAAGTGAATGAAGTTAATAAATAATTCCATTTTGTTTATTCTCGAGTACAGCTAATGGTGGGACTCATGTAAAGTTATATTCACAACGGTTTTGTTTACCTCAGAATTCATGTTGGTTACGTTAGTTATTATAATTTAGGGTTCATAATAAACCCTAAGTGCTGTATTTTTCAAGTTCAAATATCATGCTACAAAAATATATCGGAACCAGAAATACGACTACAAAAGTATTGTGAGCTTATGTATAGGTATGAATAGGTTAATACAGTTTAATCTATCAGTCAAAATAGCTTTATTTTGCAACATTTCTGTGGCATAAAAGCACAGCAGATAAAAGAATACATCACCTTAAACGATCATACGTGCATGGGTAAAGCATAAGATAAACAGTATTACATCTTGTGAAATTAACAAATTAAAAATATACATCGTAAAAACATAACAGTGCTCTAGAGTTAGCAGCAAAGAATATAAAGTGCATAAAAAAGCTATATATTAGAGAATTGCATGTCCAAAGAAGTAAAAAAGAAAGAACATTTCATTTTGGTTCCAGGATAAAAAGGTGTTAAAAAGGGCCTTACATACATAAACATAGTGCTTAGAAGGTCTAGGGCTATGGATTATAAAATCAGTAAAATCAATATTTCAAGGAATCACACCTTTCTGATGTTTCACTGCCTGCTAAATAAATGAGACCACTGCGCAACAGATCCAGGGGCTATAGAGGTTTTGTAAGAACAATAGCACTGGTCTAAATTTGTACTTTCTAAGAATAGGGATTCAAAAATGTTTTCGGGAAGAATCATATGGGGGCCGATTCCGATTCGGTAAACTAATCCGTATGAACAAATCGAATCCGTAGCCCTTTCCGTACGACTCGCCCAATACCGTCTGAATCCCGTAGTACGATTTGTCTGAAAAATATACGACCGAATCCTTGCGAACCGTACGAAAGCAAGGGAAAATCCATACGACACGGACCCTCAAAGTGCACCGTACGAATCGTAAACATGCTTCATGACCCGACAAGTACGATCCAGACCCGTGAACCAGAATGCGATCGGTACGGAAAACATCGCGTATGAGCGAGCCACACAATCAAATATAGATGAACCAACACTGAACAACGCGCACCCGAACCCCGTAAAACAGCACAAGGAGGGTGAAAACGACTCGTACCACTGAGAACATCGCGTAACACACAAATAAAGAGAAGCAAATACAAGTAAACCAGCCGTACTGAACCACGCAGACACTGTAAAACAGCACACGGAGGGTGAAAACGACTCGCACAACACCACAAAACACGTCTCCAGTGTACAAACCATGGAAATGAATGTCCTGGGCAGATCCAAACAGGCAAACAGGGGGGCTAACTCAGAACTGTGCCCCACCCACAAATGGACCAATAAAAAGGGCCCACACACACAAACCACGATCCTTTGCAACAGACTCAATTTGCAACAGACACTGCCAACACACCACCAACTACACACATCCACCTTCACACATACCACCATTCACATTCAGACCCACACACCCACATCCATACACACCGTCAACCCACACCATGTCCACACAGAAGAATCCAAAGTTCACAAAGGAAGAGATGGAGACCCTTGTCAATGAAGTCATCAGAGTCGAGCCACAGCTGTTTGGCACATTGGTCAGACGGACCAGCATAGCTGAGAAAACCCATCTATGGTAGAGGATAGTTAATAGGGGGAATGCTGTTGCACCCATCAGATGGACGAGGAAGGAGTGCCAGTCCAGGTGGTACGATCTGTGGAGGATGATCAAGCTCAAAATCGATAAGACTACGCACAGGGTCAGCACACTGGAGGTGGCGGTCCCCGCAGACCAGTACAGTACCAGCCCTGGGAGGAGAAGGTGATGGCCCTGCTTCCACCGGTGGGAGTACATGGAATTGAAGGAGTAGTAGAGCTTGGTGAGTACACAAACAACTCTTGTAACATGGGGGTAATGGCATCCACACCCCAAGTACAAAAAATGCCCGCACCAACCCCCAATCGCCCACCGCCCAGAACTACAGCCACAAACAACGCTAATGCCACTAACATGTGTATGCCCCATTGAGAAAGCAAGGCCATGCTATGTTCCATGCTACAGGAAGCACAGACCCAAGAATGGACGTCTGGTATGCTGGGAGGGTGGGTGTCACAAAATGCATTGTGGGACTCCAAATCAGATCCAATTGCCCTCATCCCACATGGCCCAGGTACACACCCATATACCATGCTCAAAGCACGGGGAGTGGGAAAGTACTGACAAGATAGCTGACACTAGGCCTTGGTGTAGGCAGCACAAGGCCCTCCTGTGACCAGTGCAAACACAAACACCAGGACAACAAGGTTAGATATCTTGGACAGGAACTTACACCCACTGTCATGGCAGCATGCTCCATGGGGGGACAGCTACATCACGAGGGAGGCCCAGTGCCAACTCAGACGCCAACTACCAGCACGGCCTGTTACACACACCCCTTACACAAACATACCCTCCTGGGACAGGCAATGGAGTGCCCCACTGTCACAATGGCCATGTAACACAACAAGACCAATACAGATCTGCTGAAGCATCCATGCCAAAAATTCACGGCGCAGATTTACAAACCCCTTTCGCCTCTTTTATGCCACCGTTACATCACTTTTGTGATGCAGCGGCGGGACAAAAGTGGCGCCATGGTGCTGGGTATTTACAAGGTGACGCATCTGGGAGATGTGTCAAGTTGTACAGCCCTGCGCCAGAAGTAGGTGTTCCGGCGCAGGGGGGGACGTTCCGGCGCAGGAACGCCTCCTAAAAGTGGCTGAGTGAAATCTACAAGATTTCACTCAGTCACTTTTAAGCCCATGCTGCGTCAAAACTCTGCGTCTGCTTGAAGCAGGCGTAAGGATTGACGCAGCATTGTGCAGATAGGGCCCCCCAGAGCATTGCTGGAGCTGCGTTGCGCTGGCGACGCAACTCCAGCAATGCGCCACTTTTACGGCACAGATGCATGAGGCATCTGTGCCATTTTTCCCCATGGTGCGCCGCATTGTAAATGTGGCACATCGATGCTGGCAGAGCTATGGCGCACAATAACTGGCGCATCCATGATGATATGGAGGGATGCAGCAGTTATTGTAAATATGCCCCCACATGTCAATGACTCAGGAGCACATATCAATCTGACCCCACAACATACCCATCCACAAGTGAACATTGAGGACAATGCAAAGCACAGACAACTACCTGGTGGAACAGCGCCAACTAGAATGTGTATGAAACATGGATGTCGCATGAAATGGCATTAACATTGCCTAACTCTCACACCCACAGGGCAACGTGCAAAATCTACTCCCAACAATGGGGGAGATGATCCACAGTCCCAGGCTCCACAGGACCCTGATCCCACCGTCAGCGACGCCTCTCAACACTCCAGAGATGACCACGACCACCCTGGCCCCTCTGCTGTCCAAACCCCTGCAGCACCTGGATCCGAAACATCTGTGCAAACCACCACCACCATTACTGCCACATCCCAGCAGACAACTAGGAGCCCTGCCCGCAGTGAACAACTGAGCCAGTCTGATGATGAGGGACAAGGTCCGCCGGGCAACCAGGAGGTGGCAGACAACACCACCACTGGCATCCCTCAGGGGTCCCGTCGTCCCGATGTGCCCACAACAGCAGGCCAGGCTCGTGTGGGCAGGGGTGGTGGGAGTGGCGGCAGGCAGAGGCAAGAACCTGACCAGCCAGCTGCAGGGCCCGGTATGTCAGAACTACGCAACATCCTGGAGGCATACCGATGGGACACCAGGGAGACCAGCCAGGTAGTGGTGACCCTCACAAACATCAAAAACCTGCAGGCTGAGCAACACGCCAGTCAACAACAACACCAAGGACGGATGAAGGCAAGACTGGCTGAGCTCCTGTCAGTGGAAAGGGACATGAGCAATTCACTCTGTCGGATCGCAGGCAACATGGAGCACCCTACCTGTGTCACCAGCCAACACATTTCTAGACGAAGAGCGCCACCAGGCACCGGGAGGGAGGAGGATGAGTAATCGTCCGACGGAGCATACCATGCATCATCAAGGCCTGCATATGATGGTCCACCAAGGAAGGTGGGTCGTCCACGGAAAAAACCATGAGAGGCAGCGGGCCACGCACATCTCCCAGGTCACCTGATCTGGCACCTGGACTTTGTGTGCAACAGAATCACCTCATTGACTGTCATACTCTGCCACATGGACTTGCTGGTTGCAGTCTGAACTATGATGCCAAACACTGTGGTCTGGTCTGGTGACTCCAACTGCAAAGCATCACACCTCCCTTTGTGAACTTTGGATTCTTTGGATTATTGTACAGCACATATCACCTACTCACAAATCAGGCACCTGACAGAGAAATAAAGAAAACAATCACAAGGTAAATTGATGTTACAGTCATTTAGCATGAGTCAACAACATACGTGTGGCGATATGTCAAAGTATGCCTGAGTGTGGAACAAACTCAAGCCATCCATACACTGGGATCTGAGTCAGTTCGAGGAGACACATAGGTCACAATGTATCTGCAAATTCATACATGTAGAGCAATACTCACCCGTGATGGTCTCAAGCTGCTGAGGGGGGATTGCAATACTGCTCGGACAGACAGGTTTGGAAGAGTATCATGAAGGCATAGAGCACATGGGTCATGTGGGGGTGCCCGGGGAGGGAGTCCCACATCTGTTTAACGAGGTGGGAGAACTATCTCCCGCATGCAGTTTTTCTGTGGGCGTGATGAATGGTGGCCTGGGCAAGGTTGGCTGGACGGAGTAGGGGCAACGGTGTGTTGGATGAGAGACGTCCAAAGTTGTTTTTCGGTCTGGGGTTGTGGACTGCCTCCTGAGTGTGGGTGAGGAGTCTGAAGGTGATCCTGCAGTTGACAGTGAGCCATTGTAGGTATCTCAGGTGGACGGTGATGTGGCTGTGGCGGGGATGTTGAGGATGAGGTGTGCGGATGCACCCTGGATGTGGTTTGTAAATAACAATCCTAGGCAATCATAACAATAATTAGGGATAAAGGTTGCAAAAAAGGGGGGGAGAAAGGAACAAAGGAAGAGAGATAAAACAAGCGCAAACACTCTATTGAATACCTTGTTTTGTATTTTAATACATATTCATATTACAATCATAGACCATACAAATTAATAACACATGTTGTAATTATACAGTTAGATTAAAACCATTGTTGTACTCAGCAACAAGTATACAGAAGGCGTTTTCTTAACGACAAAACGCACGTTGACTGCATTATTCGCTACTTTTTTAATTACATGTTTTTAATTTGAATTTCTGTATACTTGTTGCTGAGTTCAACAATGGTTTTAATCTAACTGTATAATTACAACATGTGTTATTAATTTGTACGGTCTATGATTGTAATATGAATATGTATTAAAATACAAAACAAGGTTTTCAATAGAGTGTTTTCGCTTGTTTTATCTCTCTTCCTTTGTTCCTTTGTTTCCCCCCCTTTTTTGCAACCTTTATCCCTAATTATTGTTATGATTGCCTAGGATTGTTATTTACAAATTGTCTTTTACCCTAGGAATTATATTATTTCTTAATCAGGGGGCCCTTGTTACTCGCATACTGCACCCTGGATGTGTACAAGTCCTCCTGGAGCTTGGCTGTTGGTCCTGCATTGAGGGCGTTGCTGTAGTTAACCCAGCTGGTGTCGTGGACCTGGGTGACTGTCTGTCTTGCCTAGGAGTGTATCTATCTGAGGAACATTTGCAGCATGCGGAGGGTGTTGCAGCATGAGGTAGAGATGGTGTTGAGTTGCATGGTTATTTTGATCGAGGAGTCTACGATGAACACCAGTTTGTGTGCGTGGCCACTGGGTGCTGGTGCGGTGCCCAGGCCAGTGGGACACAAGGAGTTGTCCCAGTTGTCAGGGGACAATCTCCAGATGATGACCTCAGTCTTGTCCAAGTGCAGCCTCAGGTGGCTGATGTTCATCCATTCGTCAGCGGATCTCATGCCTTCTTCAAGGCTGGATCTGGCAGTGGCTGGGTCTGTGGTGAGGGTGAGGAGCAGCTGGGTGTCAATGGCATAGGAGATGATGATGAGGCTGTGTGCGCATGTGAGGGTGGAGAGGGGGGTCATGGAGACATTAAAGATCGTCACACTGAGAGAAGAGCCCTGGGGCATGGGCCAGATGACCCCAGTGTACTACGTGCTGAAGGGGGGAGGCGGACTCCCTGTCCCTTGCTGGTAAGGTACTTAGTGATTTAATCCTGGGCCCTCCTCTGGATCCCAGTGTTGGAGATGTGTGATCTGACAGTGTGGTAGCACATGGTGTAGAATGCAGTTGAGAGGTCGAGGGGGTGAGGGTGGTGGTCTCACGATTGTTGAGAAGGGTCTAAGATGTTGGTGGTGGTGGCAATGAGGGCGGTTGCAGTGGTGTGATTACTGTGGAAGATGGACTGGGGCAGGCTGCCTGGAGGTGTTTGCTTGGAGGAAGTGGGTCAGTTGTTCGTTGACTGTCTTCTTGATGACATTTGCCGGGTAGGGAAGCAGGGTGATGTTCCAGTAGATCCTGGGGTACTGCCTTCCGTTGTTTAAGAAGGGCCCTTATCTCTACATGCCTCCAGCTCACATGGAATGTGGCGTACTCAAAGGAGACATTCATGACGTGCCGGAGGTGAGCTTCAAGGATGGGGTATGCTGTGATTGAGATGTTGTGTGGGAAGGGTCCTGATGGAGAGCCGGAGTGGATGGTGTACATGAGCCGGGTGGTGTCTTTGCTGCTGACCGGAGTCCAGAACCTGAGGGGGGGTATGTTCCGCGGATAATAGGGCTGTCTGTCTCCGTGTGCTGAGGCTGTTGTGTATGTCCACAAGCTTGCAGTGGTATGATGTTGCACGGGATTCGCATGGCCTTGCAAGGGTGGGATGTCTTTTGGATGGAGAGCTGGGGTTAGATAGTTCACTCACGATGCCAATTAGCTCCTTGATGTAGTGTGTGTTGGTGCCTAGGCCCTATCTGAAGGATGTCCTCTTGTCCGTGCTGATGATATGGTGATGTCTGTGTGTGGTGGTTTCCAGGGCTGAAAGGTAACTGATGGTTGTTTGTGTCGCAAGGTTTGCACAAGAGTCCGGCTACATCTGTATGAGTCCAGTAGGTCTGCCTTGTCCCAGGTGGCTTAACTGTTGTTGTGCTTCACAGGAAAGTCCATCAATGTGGCAAGATTGTTGGATCAGTTCCTGATCCAGTGTGTGAGGTTGCAGGGTTTGGCGGTGGTGTTGGTTGGAGTGTCCTGGTCGAGGGTGCCACACAACTCGTCTGTGGTGACTTAGATCAAGCATCTTTGGGGGATCTGTAGCGGGGTGTGGGGCAGTGTGTTGCTTGTCAGAGAAGTGGATGCAAATGTTGATGTACCAATGAAGGATGGTGGTGTGCTTGTCTTCCAGCCAGAAGTTGCTGTCCCACAGCCACATGTAGTCTGTGGAGGTGAGTGCATGCGTGCTGTTGTAGTTGTTGATGGCTTAGTGGAATTGTGGATGTAGGCCTGGAGATCTGTAGATGTAAGTAAGAGTGTAAGTCTGAGGCTGGTCAGGGGGTTGGTGTGAAACCTGAAGTGCAGGTGCTTGACAATGCTGAGTGTGTCCTTGGTGTTGTTTGTGACTCTGAGGGTGTTCTTGTGAATGAATTGCAATTCATCCCCCTGGATTGTTGGTGCGGTCCCTGCGGGTGATCTTGCATCCGTATGTGATGGCAATGTGGAAGTTGTGTGCTGAGGATGCGTTCAACCAGGTTATTGTAATGAAGGCGATGTGTTGGGCTGTTGTGTTGAGGAGGTAACAGAGTCCAATGGTGTGCTGGTGGACAGAGCGGGTGTGGAGTAGGAGGCACATGAACTGGTTGTTCTGACATGGTCTGGTAAGCGGGCAGCGCGGTGTAGGCAGTTGGAGTTGCACACCCAGCATGCAAAGCTGTTGTGTGTGCGCTTAGGTGTTGCCTGATAGCAGGTGGTTGATTGTCTGGTGTTGATTGTTCGGAGGGTGGCTGGAGCATGAGTCTGTTGTGTTACGTGGGTCATGCAAGGACCAGTGGGTCTTGCACTGTGCACGTTGCAGGCGCTGACGGTCCTGCCTTTGGCACGGTGTTGGCGCAACAGTGGCACAGACAAGCTGCTGCCTGCATTAAGAAAGGGTGGAGGGAGGTAGGAGCATCTGGGAGGCATGTAGATTGCAGAATCAGGGCACTCGGTGGGGCGGTGCCGCAGAGGAGGCAGCAGCAGGAATGCGTGAACACCTGACGGCGGAAGGGGTGAGAAACTAGGCAAAAACTAGCACACAAAGACAAGGAGGTTAGAAAGGCACAGTGTAACAGGTGTATGGAAAGGAAGGAGTGTCTGGTTCTTCATGGGTCACTCAAAGAAAATAGATGAACAATCACCAAAAATTACGGGCACAGGATCAGGCTCCAAAAGGCCAAGCTGTGCCCAGGACACACACGTCAGCAGGCGTTGCCGGCCCGTTGTGGGTAGCAACCTGCACAAATACATACACAACCAAGTACACCATGCACAATAGGGATCATTAGCCATGAAGAACTGCATGCATGTTGCCAAAGTACACATACACTCATATGCACAATCTTTGATAATTATGCCATAGATGACGCATGCAAAGTGGCAAGAGATCTGCGGTGACAGAGATGAGGCACATTGTATTGTGGTGAACACATTTACTACACAAAAGGATCAAGTATGTGTTGAGGCCATGCTACATGAGCCAATGTCCATGGCCAGTGCCATTGCATCTGCGTAAATTAACAGTCATGTAATGAGTCTACCTGTACTGCTGGTGATCCAATGTGCACATGACTGCCTGTGACTGTCAGGGCCTTGACTCCTCGGAAACATGCGATGCTCAAAGGGGTCCATCTCCCGATAGTCCCTTGGTTTGAGTGGAAATAACAGACTCAAAAGGGTGATCAGGCGAGGGAAGGAAAGGAAGGGAACAGCAGGGAGGGAGATCTGAAACAAAGGTAAACAAGCATAAGTATTCAACACTTCTTGTCACTGAATCACAGAATACCTCAGAACCTATACTGTAACAGTAATACCTGTAAAGGAAAACAACAGCCACTGTATCCTAGTTCGGGTCACAGTAATGAAAGTGCTACTGTATTTAAGGATAGAACAAGGACATTACTACACACTTAGCAAGAAGACTGTTCTATACGTTTCCATGTATTTATCCAGCAGTTAGCAACATACCCAAAAAAGCTATAAGAGCCACGTAACAAGGGAATTGGAGCTTTCTTCCGGACGAGCTCTACAAGCCTCTGCTATGAAAACAGAGATGAACAATCCACATGAATTCATAGCACATGGAAAGGTGATTAAACACCATAACACACCAAAGATAATGTAGTACGAGTTGCAAAAGAAATGGACAATGTTATGATCCTGTTTATTTATTTATTTATTTATTTATTTATAATCTTATATCGCGCCTGAATCAGCCCCGAAGGGGTATCTCCGTGCGTAGCTTCTGAAGGGGTTAAGAGACATACTAGGGCATGACAGTGTAGGAGAGCTGAAGGGAATTAGTCTTGGGTGAAAAGGTATGTTTTTAATTTCTTTCTGAAAGAGAGGAGATTAGGGATTTGTCTCAGCTGTGGAGGCAGAGAGTTCCATAGCATGGGGCCTTTGAGTGAGGGGGCCCGTCCTCCCTGTCTTGCTCTCGTCACTCTGGGCACCTGCATCAACATGGTGTTGCTGGAGCGCAGGGTACATCCAGGAGAGTAAGGGACAAATATGTCTTTTAGGTATTTGGGGCCAGACCCATAAATACACTTATGCATTATACAGCATAATTTAAAGTTGACGCGTTGTCTCACCGGGAGCCAGTGAAGATGAGAGAGGAGTGGGCGTGAGGGAGTTCGGGGGAGGGCATTCAAGATGAGTCTTGCTGCAGTGTTCTGCACCACCTGCAATCTGCACAGTTGATCTTGATTGGCAGAGATGAGTAGTCCATTACAGTAATCTATCCGTCCGATGACCAGTGCTTGTACCAGCGTCTTCCTATGGATGTTGGGCAGGAAGGGGAAAATGCGTCGTAGAAGTCCGATTACTCGGAAACAAGTTCCCGTGACTTGATTGACATGATCTTTTAGTATCAATGCTTGGTCTAGGCGCACTCCCAAATTTTTGATGATCTGTTTTGGCACGGGGACAGGTCCTAGCTCAAGTGGCCACCAGTCAGGGGACCAAAGCAGGGTGGCCCCTCCAAACAGCATGACTTCGGTTTTGGTCACATTGCATTGGAGGAAGTTCTGGGCCATCCAGCCTGCCACAGCTCTCATACCATTTTGAAAGGATTGCATGACTGCAGGTGTAATGGTTTGGAAGGGAAACAACAACTGGGTGTCATCAGCGTAGGAGATTGGGGAGAACCCATAAGATCTTATGATGTCCGCCAAGGGGGCCACGTACACGTTGAATAACGTGGGGCTTAGACATGAGCCCTGTGGCATTCCCTTGGTGATCTTCCTACAGATAGATTTGTGGGAGCCTAATTTGACACCTTGTTGCCTATCTGTAAGAAAGCTTTCAAGCCATGCCAGGGCGGTCCCTTTTACTCCCACCTCCCTCAAGCGGCCGAGAAGAATTTTATGCGACACCGTGTCGAAGGCAGCGGACAAATCCAATAGCACCAGAATCACTGAGCTCCCCCCGTCAAGTGACATCCTGATGTTATCAGTCACTGACAGGAGGGCTGACTCTGTGCTATGGTTTGGCCTAAAACCAGATTGGGAGTGGTCTAGGCCGCCCGCTGCCTCGATGTAATTGGACAGGTGCGCGTTGACATGTTTCTCGGCCAGCTTGCTAAGATATGGTAGGAGGGAGATGGGCCGGAGGTTGGAGAGCTCCGTCCAGGGGAGAGCAGCATTCTTACGGATGGGGTTCACCACCACTCTTTTCCATTCAGTTCGTACGTAACCCTTCTTCAAAGACTGGTTGATTACATCTTGAATGTGAGGGCCTAACAAAGTGCTCAGGGGGGCTAATGTTTTGGCAGGAATAAGGTCCTCCGGAGACCCGGATTTTACATGGGTCATTAATGTTTGAAGCTCTCTATTATTGATAGGGGGAAAAGTGGTCAGCGTGAAGTTTGTATTTTCAGTGGGGAAGGGGGCAACCAGGGTGCCTTTATCTGTTTGGGATGCTAGGATTTTGTCGTAGATGGATTCTATTTTGTTTTTAAAATATAGGGAGACTTCCTCGCACAGATTTTGCGAGAAGTCATCCGGGCTTATACATGCCATTGGCTTGACAAATGTCTCAAGAATCCTATAGAGTTCTTTTCGGCGAATTGCCAGCTTCCGTGAGTTGTTGGGCTATGCTATTTTTGCGGGCAGCTTTAATATGTTTATAATAGTTTGTTTGGGCTGCACGGTGAGCCTTCTTGTTTTCCTCCGAATGGAATTTTCTCCACCTCTTCTCTATCCTCCTACATTCCTGCTTCTCCATTCTGAGAGCCTCGGTGTACCATTTTTCCTGTTTAGCCACAGGAAATTCCCTAAATGCTTTCAAGGGGGCAATTTTATCAATGGCTACAGTAAGTGAGTCCTGAAATATTGTTAAGCTATGTTCCACTTCATCTGTGTCCTTAATATCAGGTTTTTCCCAAACCTTTTGTAGTGCCTCCAATGTGAGTTTATGCCACTGTCTGCGCATAGTAGGGGGTAGGGATTTCTTGCAGGAGCCTTTGTTAATTTTAAGAATAGTAAACTCTAATAGAAAGTGGTCAGACCAATCTAATTGGGTCGGTTTATTGCAGGATATGTTATCAAAATTAAAATATATCAAATCAATGCAATGTCCACCTTCATGTGTGGGACCCTGGTTTTTTTGTGCAAGGCCAATAGTCGCCAGATCAACAGACAGGCTCTTAGTCTCTGTTCCAAGGAATGTGCAACTAGCACAGGGATCATAGAAGAAACATAAAAGGTAGCAAAGTATTGCAGCGATATGAAGGAGGTATAACGCTCTGCAGGCTGCTTCAACGCAAATAAAGCCTTGCGTTAATCCTGAAATTCACAGTGTATAAATAAAGTCCAATAAGCAGTAATTCAAATGCGCTGCTGCGTGTCTCACACAAAGCGGACAATCCGTAGTTCCCCCAGGGAATCAGTGAGGGTCAAGAAGGGAAATTACCCAGCCCCCGCTAGAGCCTTCAGAAGGTCGTCCAACGAGGGTGGGAATTAGGTAAACACAAGGAAGCCCCGCAAGAGCCAGTCATCAGCTTGTACAACTGGGCTTTGGAATGCCCAACAGAACAAGCTGCTGGGCTGGAATTCAACAGAGAGCAACAATGAGCGATGGTGCAAAAGCACCCCTACCGTGACCAGGATATGCAGAACGCCACAAGAGAATCCTGGAATTAACGGCACTCGACTGGTGCCACAGGAGTGTATACATTTGCTTCCGTGCAACGTGGTGACGTCATCAGCGTCACGTTCTTGGCTTCATGGGAAATGTAATTTCTTGTCCACTTACCAAGAGGCTTGCACTGCAGTGTTCTCCACTGGCCCTGAGGAAGGGACGTGAAAGTGACATGCCATACTGCCACAAAGGGAAATGCATCCATACGAACAGACTCACCGGACAGTTGACAGAATATGTGGGACATACACTGGCCCCCACCTTCACAACATGGATATTGTAAATCCTAATGAACTGGCCACAAGATTAAGGGGATGAGCCAAACACATCCTGCTGCACACAGAGAGGCTGCAATTCCCCATAGAGCCGGTTGTTGTGATGTCCCACAGATTGTCAACCCGTGGCATCCGCAATGTGTCAGGGACAAGGTTTACACACATTGATGCCTTCACCAGACTCCACACTCCACTACAGATGACTGTCAAGAAGGGTGACTGTCATGTCATGGGAGTGATGCTACATGTTATTTGATCCATGGTGAGGAGACATGTATGCATAGTACTACAAGATACACAGAAACAGTGTCCACACATTACCAAACCGTACCAACAACAAAAAGCCTGTTTGGATTCCTTACCCGAACTGACATTTACACATGTCCGTGCATGGAACGATGATTCTGCCCACGTTGCAATCATCATGAGGAATAGCAGGAGGACAAAGATGACACGAGCAGACAGCAGGTGCAGTGACCTGGGAATGACAAACACACAAGAGGTCACCGGAAACATTTTTTGCAGCAGACATGGGCAGTTACGATAATTGAACAATGTAGGACACATGCACATTTCAAAGAAAGTCATTGCGCATTACTGTGTGGCATGAAATCAGCACTCGAGTGACACATCAGAACACACATCAAAGTCACTTTGCATTCAGTCAGCTGGACACACACATTGCAACACATGCCACTCAATGCTACAAGCTTGCTCACTCATACCCAGTGAATCACAATTATGAGAAGAAGTACTCCGGGTATCATCCTCCTCCTCCTCCTCATCACTTTCAACATGACCAAGCCCTTGATCCTCAACGGGTTGATGTTCCTGCTCCTCAGGATCCAGGTAAGTGGCACTGCCTTTTCAACTACCATGTTTTGCAGCGTGCAGCACACAATGAAGATCTTACAGACCTTGTCCGGTGCATGTGGGTGGGATCTGCCGGTCTTATCGAGGCACCGGAATCGGCTCTTCAGGAGGCCAAACGTCCTCTCAATCACTCGCCTGGTTTGCCCGTGTGCATTATTGTATCGCTGACCTGCTGCTGTTCTTGGGTTGTGGAGAGGTGTCATTAGCCATGTCATGTTGGGATATCCCGAGTCCCCTACATGGAAACATCATGTAAATAAGTGGGTCAGGAGATGCCGTAAGGGCAAAAGATACAGAAACACACAGGACAAACAGAGTTTACCCACCTACAAGACATGCCCGTTCGTTGCGCAGCCCCAGCATCATTTGTGGCAGCTTGCTACGCCTCAGGATTAATGCATCATGTGACGAACCTGGAAAACGTGCACAAACGTGGGAAATCAGCATGTTAGCAAGACACACCACAAGGGCATTTATTGAATGGTAATGTTTACGGTTGCGGTAAGCCTGCTCCTGTGCCTGTGGTGCCACCAAAGCCACATGTGTCCCATCAATGGACCCAATGACATGTGGCATCCCTCCCAGGGCATAGAAATCACCCTTGACATCTGTCAACTCTTCAGGAGTAGGAAATTTGATGAATTCATCAAGGTGCTCCAACATGGCTGCAAAAACGTCACGCAGGACATGGCTGCACATTGTCTGTGACATCCCACCAACATCAGCTTTGTTGAAACGTACCTGTAGCAAAAAAATGTAGGGCTGCCATCACCTTAATCTTGGGGGTCAGCACAGTAGGATACCTGTGTTGCGTTTGGAGATGTGGTGCCAGCTTGTTCCTCAAGTCCTCAATCAACTGTTGAGTGAATCTGTAACGTCGGATGCAAGCACCTTCCCTCATGGTAGCCAAGTCCGGGAATGGCCTTGGTACAGGCGGTGCCCTGCAGGACATTTTTGCGAATAATGAAGATTGACAGTCAGACAACATCAATGGCAATGAACATAGCACATGCAAAACTGCTACTAGACATCTGGTCACTATGGAGTCTGGCATGTGCTATACATCCAGGACACATATGCCAGCTTGCTGGCACTACTACGAAAAGCCAGATACACCTGTTGATTGACAAATCAACATGACATGCCCTGAAATGAGCTAGTGGGCCGTTATGAGTAAACAGCCAGAGATATCACTGGAGTGACATGACACACGTCACTATACCTGCAGTGGAAGGATGTCATCCCATCCAGACAGCTGACTGCAAGGCACACGCACAGGTCACATGGAATGTCAAATGTACACATGAAACACATTGCGATTAAGGGGTACACGTGACAACAAAGCAACACAGCCATTGACACGACGCAGACATATATACCTGGAGAAATATGATGTCTGATGCACACAGACCCAACAGCCGTGGGAATCCACATGTGGCATGGTGTGCATAGATGTGAAACCATTCCCATCACAACACAGACCCATGTTATATGCACCAACAGCAGATGCAGTTTACGGAACACAAACAGCAAGCTCAATATAACACATGACACACACCTGACATAGTCACATAGGGTCATGCTGAGCGTGACATGTCAGTTGACAAAGTGCCCCTGCCCCTGGCATCAGGAGGCAGGTGCCGGTAGTGATGACTGTGCCATCCCAGTGTTGCTGTGCATGACAAAATCGGACTACTGATACACATGTGACAAGTGTGAAGGTGATGTGTGCCACATAGTGCCCCATCACATATGACAATTGTCCCCAGGTCATCACACATCGATTGTGCAACAAGATTAGAAGCCCTGTGCTATATCACTGGCTGCCACACCTAGGCCCTGCACATGAAAGTATGCACTGACAAGTACTTGATAGACTTCCTTGTGCGAACCGTACCCCTACATTCCTCGCGTGTGTGTGCCTCGTATCACTATTGTAATGGTGCCATACGCGAACGTGTGAAATGCACCATACCCCTACATTCCTGGCATGTGTGTGCCTCGTAATCACTATTGTAATGGTGCCATATGTGAGCGTGTGAAACGCACCGTACCCCTACATTCCTGGCATGTGTGTGCCTCGTATCACTATAGTAATAGTGCCATACGCGAGCGTGTGAAACGCACCGTACCTCGCGTGTGAAACGCACGATACCCCTACATTCCGGGCGTGTGTGTGCCTCTTATCACTATTGTAATTGTGCCATACGCGAGCGTGTGAAACGCACCGTACCCCTACATTCCTGGTATGTTTGCCTCGTATCACAATTGTAATGGTGCCATACGTGAGCGTGTGAAATGCACTGCACCCCTACATTCCTGGCTTGTGTGTGCCTCGTATCACTATTGTAATGGTGCCATACACGAGCGTGTGAAATGCACCGTACCCCTACATTCCTGGCACATGTGTGCCTCGTATCACAATTGAAATGGTGCCATACACGAGCATGTGAAATGCACCATACTCCTACATTCCTGGCATGTGTGTGCCTTGTATCGCAAATGTAATGGTGCCATACACTAGCGTGTGAAACGCACCGTACCGCTACATTCTGGGAGTGTGTGTGCCTCGTATCACTATTGTAATGGTGCCATACGGGAACGTGTGAAACGCACCGTACACGTTTGTGGATCTAAAAATTACATAGGGGACACATAGGGGATGAGTAGTAGGCCCTAAATGCATCCTGGGTGTCATGGATACGGAGTTTTGAGTTGCTATGTGTCCAACAGGTGTCCTGCAAAAGTCAGTTGGCCCAAAAAATACAATGTTGCAAAGTGATTGTTAAGATGAAGCTCAAAATTTAAATGATGTGAATGCGTGTCAGAGCCGTATGTTTAAAGGGATTTGAGGAAACGTACGATGCGAACGATTCTGACCTATCACTCTTTACTCCTCGAACTGAAAGCCCCTCAGCAGCACTGATTTAAGGTAGCATGAATCCCTGAGAGGGCACTTGCCTGCACAAGATTGGAGTGGACCACACTGCTGCTGTCTCTGAATCCTCTGGCTACCATGGCACGTACTGTGGAGAGGGCCCAGGCATTCACAGAGGATGAGAACCAGGCCCTGCTGGACAGCCTCCTCCCACAGTACCCGAAACTGTATGGGAGACCAGAGGAGCAGGTGAGTGCTGACTCCAGTACCTTTGACTGTGCACCTGTTGTGTGAGTGTCACAACAGGCATTGTGTCCAGGTGGGACAGACCGCAATGTGTTTTGGAGTGAGTCCCAGAGGGTGTACATGCTGATGTCTCTCATGCAGAGCATGATGTAGTTCATGTGTGTTCACTCCTCACTTGCATTGTGCTTACTGTGACATTCACCTTTGTGGCTTTATTTCTGAATGTCCTGAGGTGGAACAGTGGTACCCACCGGAGTGACAGGTGACTGTACTCACAGATGTTTATGACTTGAGGGGACCTGTGGTGACATTGTGTACAACCTCATGGACATTGATGTGTGTGAATGTGCCATGTCATGTGGGTGAGTGTCTATGTGATGTGTTGCACCACAGCTGCATGGCGTATGCAGCAGCTCTCCCCATCTGATGTGACAAGTAAGCAGTGCTGTGTGCCTGACTTGCAAAACTAGCACGACACCTGTGACACCCCACAGGCAAGTGGCACATGTGCAGAGTGAGGGTTGTATCTGCTGTTGTCAGTGACAGGTGAGTGATCTGTGCCAGGGTGTGTCTGTCTGGTCTGCTGAGGGTTCGGCAGTGGAGTGGGATATGTGACTGCTTGGCACGTGCTGTCCAAACCCCCTGCAGTTGCATGTGCTGCCCAGTGTGTGCCATGATCAGTGAGTGTGTTGCACCCGTTACGCCATCTGTTGGCTTTCAATGTCATGTAATGCATTGGGGCTTGCACACAGGCCAAAATCACATGGACAATGATGCAATTCCTGTCAGCATCCTATGCCCTGTGCAAATTATCAAAGATGTTCAAGTGTGTGTCTCTGGGACATGGAGCAGGTGTAGTGATGTTGTCTCACTGTGTCTTCCTGATAGGTAACAGCCTACGAGAAGGAGGTAACCTGGCGCGACATCATCAGGGCTGTCAGGTCGATGGGGAATGTCCAAAAGAGGTGGCAGGACATCCGGTGCTGGACCCGGCGTATCGCCAGGGTCCAGCTGAAGTTGTCACCTCTGCGCCGCCATGGTGGGTGCCGTCACCTGACCCACCACATTCTCCGTGTCCTGGCGGTGGTTTTCCCAGACCTCGATAGGCAGTTGCAGGAGAGCCAGCAGCAAGGAGGAGGTAGGTACATGGCTGTTTGTTGTGTTGTGTGTCACCTGCTTTTTGAAGTGCTCTGAAGCCTGACTAGACTCCCACAGTTGGGGTGTCTGCTCAGACAGGTTATATGTGCAGTGCCTTTTTGGTTCCCCATAGTCACCTGGTGCTCATTTTCATCCCTTCCACTCCTTGGCATGTGTCCCCTGGTCTGTGTATAATCACATTTGCACATGTTCATCTAGGGTGCAAGAAAATCAAACTGCACATTGATTTATGCATCATGTGGGAGGGTGGTCTGTGACATGTGTTGGGACCTTGCCTGTGCCATGACCTGTGCACTGTGTTGGGGCTCCATATTTCTTGGTACTGATGATGAGTCTCAACATAGGAGTGTGAGGTTTCAACTGCACACCCTTGCAGCATGCATGACCAATGTTGTGGCCTCAGACATGATGTACATGAGTGGGAGATATGCATAGTGCCATAACGGTTGCTCATGGTACAGTCAGCTCATTCCAGACCCACGGAGCAGTGTGCCCACTACAGTCCCCTGAGACACCCTGGCCTCCTAATCATGTGTGAAAATTGCAAAAAACACAGTTGATGGACAGAATGTAGAACAATGTCATGCATTCACCCCAGTACAAGGATCTGGGCCTAAATCCATCGTTTGTTTGCACTCCACACCACCCTGGGTTAGACACTGGCTATATGCAAATCAGCTCTGACCCTGTGCCTCATGGGAACAGTCCAGTCCCAACTACCAAGCCATGTCTTTCCCAGACCGGAATCAAGCATCCAAGGACCGGTTTCTTGCTATCAGCCTTCTTCAGCCTGGATAGCTTGACTCCAGTGGTGTGGAGAGCCTGGGACTCACGTCTGAGTATACCCAGCACACTCGGGGTGAAAATTGCGAAAAACACAGTTGATGGACAGAATGTAGAACAATGTCATACATTCACCCCTGTACAAGGATCTGGGCCTAAATCCATTGTTTTTTTGCACTCCACACCACCCTGGGTTAGACACTGGCTATATGCAAATCAGCTCTGACCCTGTGCCTCATGGGAACAGTCCAGTCCGAACTGCCAAGCCATGTCTTTCCCAGACCGGAATCAAGCATCCAAGGACCGGTTTCTGTCTATCAGCCTTCTTCAGCCTGGATAGCTTGACTCCAGTGGTGTGGAGAGCCTGGGACTCACGTCTGAGTATACCAAGCACACTCGGGGTGAAAATTGCAAAAAACACAGTTGATGGACAGAATGTAGAACAATGTCATACATTCACCCCAGTACAAGGATCTGGGCCTAAATCCATTGTTTTTCTGCACTCCACACCACCCTGGGTTAGACACTGGCTATATGCAAATCAGCTCCGACCCTGTGCCTCATGGGAACAGTCCAGTCCGAACTACCAAGCCATGTCTTTCCCAGACCGGAATCAAGCATCCAAGGACCGGTTTCTGTCTATCAGCCTTCTTCAGCCTGGATAGCTTGACTCCAGTGGTGTGGAGCGCCTGGGACTCGCGTCTGAGTATACCCAGCACACTCGGGTTGAAAATTGCAAAGAACACAGTTGATGGACAGAATGTAGAACAATGTCATACATTCACCCCAGTACAAGGATCTGGGCCTAAATCCATCGTTTTTTTGCACTCCTCACCACCCTGGGTTAGACACTGGCTATATGCAAATCAGCTCTGACCCTGTGCCTCATGGGAACAGTCCAGTCCGAACTACCAAGCCATGTCTTTCCCAGACCAGAATGAAGCATCCAAGGACCGGTTTCTGGCTATCAGCCTTCTTCAGCCTGGATAGCTTGACTCTAGTGGTGTGGAGAGCCTGGGACTCACGTCTGAGTATACCCAGCACACTCGGGGTGAAAATTGCAAAAAACACAGTTGATGGACAGAATGTAGAACAATGTCATACATTCACCCCAGTACAAGGATCTGGGCCTAAATCCATCGTTCTTTTGCACTCCACACCACCCTGGGTTAGACACTAGCTATGTGAAAATCAGCTCTGACCCTGTGCCTCATGGGAACAGTCCAGTCCGAACTACCAAGCCATGTCTTTCCCAGACCATGTCTGAACTGGGGTGGTGTGGAGTGCAAAAAAACAATGGATTTAGGCGCAGATCTCTGTACTGGGGTGAATGTATGACATTGTTCTGCATTCTGTCCATCAACTGTGGTTTTTGCTCCTAATCATGTGTGTCATCCAACACTGTGCCCATTCTATGTGGGTTCGGCATTGGTCCCTGGCATAGTTTGTATTTTTCCTGTGTCTGCTCCAAGTGTCCACTGGACAGGGATACAACATTTGGCTTGTGCGTACTCGCACTGGGCAGTGCCTGTGTGTCTATTCATAACAATCTGTTGATGGTTGTTTATCACAAATATGTATTGCCAGCCCCACGAGGTGCGGTTGGGTTACTTTTGGAATTGTTGCTGCACAGTTTTTGTAACCCCGATTCAGAGGTGCCACTTCTTGAGCTGTATCAATCACATTGACTGAGGTATGGGAGTGTTTTGCGGGAGAGGTCTACATGGGCATGCCTGATTTTGCCTTGACAGGTCTGACCTGTGGGTGAGAATTGGCTGAACAATGATTCACCATGCACTGCCCCTGTGATGGTGGCCAGTGCTTACTGTTTGGGCTTTGCAGCCTGTGTCATTTTGTTCCATACATGATTCAGGCTCATACATTTTTGTCACATGTATGTAGTTCAGATGCAACGCTGTTTTGTCTTTGTGAGCAGACATATGTGTCGACATTTTGCCGGGGATAAGGGTGTGTCAACAATACAACAATGATTTTGCCCATCATAACTGTAGGCCCATTAACTTAAGCAACGTCCTGACTTGGGACAAGTGGGCCACTCCACATGACAGCCAGTAGATTTTATGTGCAGGCAATTGTGTCATCAGGGAACGGATGCCCATGTGACGACTGACATATTTCAAGTTGTGACACACAAATGATTGTACCTTGGCACTCATAACACTTGTTAAAAGTTCTTCATGTTTTGAATGTGGTAATTTGTATTGAATTGCCACATTCAATACATGTCGATTGTGTAAAGTATTGTGAGTCCCAAGGTATCAACATTTAAAAAAAAAATCTTTTTTCCAAATGTACTTACAGGGCTCTGAGTGTGGTGTCACCTTGGGGAGTGAGGTGGGTTAGATTACCCTGAGGGGCACCACTACTGTTTTTTTCTTGGTGAACCTATAGGTGGCATCACTTCATTGTATTGATCTGCTCTCCTGTTCACAAACACTAGCTTCTCTGTGTTTTTTTCATTCAAGTTGTGGCCTGGTGTGTTCTTTGGATCCTTGTGTCCAAGTAGCATTGTGTGTCTACCAACTGGGCAGTACAGGGCTCAAATATGTCCGGAGTTATCTGGCTGTTACTCATGATGCATGGCATGATTTGCACTGTGACCTATTTATTTTGTGCTCATGTGACAGATGTATACAGGTGACTGATGCATTTCTGTTTCTTCTCCTTTCCCACAGCATCATCACCTGAAACTGGTGGAGACAGCTGCACGGACCAGGAGTAGGGAACCAGCCACAGTGCCACCAGCGTGGAGGAGTCCAAGGGAGCCAGTGGCACGGAGGGTGAGGGGAGTCAGTCAGCGGACCTGTTGGGAAGCGACGCTTGTTCCCACGCCGATGTGTCCGAATCTGACTCCCATGAGGAGGGTGAATTTGCAGCAACACCTGGCAGCAGCACCGAGTCTGTCTTGTCTGCCTCCTTCAGCACCGTCTCCTCCCTCCCAGTTGCTCCCATCCATTCTGTCCGTGCAGCCCCTCATGTCTCCTTCAGCCCCGGCACCGCAGCCCCTGCCCCTGTCACCCCTGCTGCCCTCAGTGGGGAGTCTGTGAACTTACTCCGCCAGTTACAGGTTGGTCAGACATTGATGCTGAATGTCCTCCATGTTCACACTTAAATCCTGATGCAGTTGGTGTCTTTCATGGCGGGCATGTCATCAACGTTGTCTGACCAACATCGGATTATGCAGTCCATGGACTCATCACTGACGGCAGCAATTTCCCTCCTGCAGCAGTCCGTCTCCCCACCTCCTTTGGACCCATCCACACTCCTCTCTCCCATACCAGTCCCACGCACACGCAGGAAGACACGGTCACCCACCCCAACAGACACAGGCAGCACACCCCCACATATGGTGAAGCGCACACCTCCTGGCATGCACACTCAGGGGGCTGCAGGCACACCCACAGGGGCTGGGGTTAAACCTCATACATGCAGCCAGAGTCGCAGTCTGCACTCCTCACAACCCTCTCCCTCCACTACAATAGTGTCCTCAGGTGCAGGGGTTGGGTTGGATGAACTGGCTGCAGTGTGCAGCACCGAGTATATGTCCACCTTCGGCTCAGCCCGACCCATTGCGGTGGAGTCGTCCACCCCTGCACCCACCACACCTACCCTTGCCACTCCTGTCCCTGCGGTGCCTGGTCCTGCCCCCGATGGTTCCCCCCAAGGGTCGACATCCCATGAGGGACTCTATGTGCAGGCAAGGTAGGGGTAGATGGGCTACCCAACGTCCTCCTCCTGGACATCTGTGAATGACTGGCCATTGGCCTAATTTGAGCATGGACTCTTTTTCACCCACTTATATATTCTGTGCTGAATAAAGCCTTTTTTTCACTTTAAACACTTTTGCATTGCAGGTACTTGATGTTGCAGATGAGGGTCCTGGAGTTGGTGTCATGGTATTATATGTGGGTAATGAATAATGTTTGTTGTTGATGGTCCTGATGTGGGCCCTGGTGTCTGTGTGCCATAACAGTGTCTTTGCAATTCCTCATTTGTTGTGTGTGTTCATTTTGGTTTGAGACATTGTCCCAAGGAGTGTTCCTTCCTCTGTGGCACCAGACATCTGCACTACAAACAGTTGCACAATTGTTGTGCTGACATGTGTGCACATTTCCTTTGTTGGTGACGGTTCCCTTCAGCAATGGCCATGCCTGCTCACAGATATCTACTGCTCATTCGTCTGTGCCATCCTTGCTACTCACTGTACTTGTGTTTTGAGTATGTACAAATGCCTTCAGGGACACATTCACCCTTTTCACGACTATGCATGTGTGTAATCACAGCATACCCCTATAATGTTAGGCAGGGTATTTGGGCACATGACTCACAATTTTGAGCATTGTATCTAAGGGGATTCGACCCTATTCCTTCCATGAGAGACTACATCTTGGTGGTCTTACCACCACCTGGACTTTCATATCAGTCCTGGGAATATGCGTGACAGTGTGTGTTCCCTTTCGCTCTCTTTGTTTGGTAGGCAGTTACATCACTATACACTATTGTGTCATGATGGTAGGGTGTGTAGTTAGCCTGCAGCCGCCATAGGTGGGTATGCATGTGGTATTTAACATCACACCCACATGTGGTGTGGCATGCAGTGAGTGAAGGTAATCCATCCTCCAGGGAGTGGGACACTGCTGTAAGTGATGTGTTGCTGTAGTACTATCATTATAGTCACAAATTAGGGATGTGCACATACCCCCATGTAGTTGTGGTATGCTAATGATGATGTACCCCCCTATATCTGAGCACAGCTGGTAGTCATATTCACCCACACCTCATATGGCTGGCCACTGCTGGGAGTCCTCTGCACCCACCCCCATATGACCCCCACAAGACCTGTGCGACTACCTGGCCACCTTCTTTCACCGCAAGATCACCAACATCCACGACAGCTTCACTCTGACACCCCCGCACCCACCACCGAGTCCACCACCCCTGCGACCACCACCCGCACCAGCCGCCTGACCTCCTGGTCTAATGTCAGCGACAAAGACACCATCAAAACCATGAACTCCATATTCCCATCTGACCCCTGCCCTCACCACGTCTTCAACGAAGCCAGCACAACCATCGCGCCCCACCTCCGGAAAACAATCAACAGTTCCTTCGAGACAGCAACCTTCCCGGAAATGTTGAAGCACGCCAAGATCAACGCCCTACTGAGAAGCCCAAGACGGACCCCAAGGTCCTCAAGAACTTCCGGCTCATCTCCCTGCTCTCGTTCCTGGCAAAAGTGACAGAGAAGATTGTCAACAAACAGCTAACCCGCTACCTCGAAGACAACAACATCCTGGAGCCTTCCCAATCCGGTTTTCGCAGCAACCACAGCACCGAGACCGCCCTCATTGCCGCCACTGGCGACATCAGGATCCTGATGGACAAAGGAGAAACAGCAGCCCTCATCCTCCTGGACCTAACAGCAGCCTTTGACACAGTCTGCCACCGCACCCTATCAGCACGCCTCCATGATGCCGGAATTCAAGAGAAGGCCCTGGCCTTGTCCATATCATTCCTCCCCGGCAGAACCCAGAGCGTCCGCCTCCCACCCTTCTGCTCGAAATCCACCAAGATCATCTGCGGCATCCCACAGGGATACTCCCTTAGCCCGACGCTGTTTAATATCTACATGGCACCACTCGCCCACGTCGCACGACAACATAACCTCACATGATTTCCTATGCCGACGACACCCAGCTGATCATATCCCTCACGAAGACCCCCACACCGCCAAAGCCAACCTCCACAGAGGAATGAAGGCCGTAGCCAACTGGATGAAGGACAGCAGACTGAAGCTGAACTCAGACAAGACGGAGGTCCTCATTCTCGGACCCACCCCATCAGCCTGGGACGACTCTTGGTGGCCCACATCACTAGGCACAGCCCTGAACCCACAGACCACGCATGAAACCTTGGGGTCATCCTTGACTCCACCCTCTCCATGACCAGGCAAGTCAACGCCGTCTCTGCGTCCTGCTTCAACACCCTCCTCATGCTCCGCAGGATCTTCAAATGGATCCCTCCCGACATGAGAAAAACCATCACCCAGGCCCTCATCACCAGCAGACTCGACTACGGGAACGCCCTCTACTTATGAACAACAACCAAGCTCCTGAGACGACTATAACGAATCCAGAACGCCTCGGCACGACTGATCCTCAACGTCCCCCGACGCAGCCACGTCACACCCCACCTGAGAGGCCTGCACTGGCTCCCCGTCAACAAGAGGATGACCTTCAAACTCCTCATCCACGCACACAAAGCCCTACACAACGCCGGACCTACATACCTGAATGACCGACTCAGCTTCCACACCCCCACCCGGAGCCTCTGCTCAACCAACCTCGCCCTCGCCACAGTTCCTCGTATCCAGAAAACTACCGCCGGCGGCAGATCCTTCTCCTACCTCGCCGCCAAGACCTGGAACGCTCTCCCCACCAGCCTACGACAGACTCAGGACCTGCTGGCCTTCAGAAGATTCCTCAAGACCTGGCTCTTCAATCAGTAGCGGCCCCCTACCCCCCAGCGCCTTGAGACCCTCACGGGTATGTAGCACGCTTTATAAATGCAGTGATTGATTGATTGATTGATTGACTGGCCACTGCTGGGAGTCCTCTGCACACACCTCCATAGTGCTGGCCACTGCTGGTAGTCATATCCACCCACCCCTATAGTGTTGGCCACTGCTGGGAGTCATATCCACCCACCCCTCATATGGCTGGCCACTGCTGGGAGTCCTCTGCACCCACCCCCATATGACTGGCCACTGCTGGTAGTCATATACACCCACCCCCATATGACTGGCCACTGCTGGGAGTCATATCCACCCACCACTCATATGGCTGGCCACTACTGGAAGTCCTCTGCACACCCCCCCCCCATAGTGCTGGCCACTGCTGGTAGTCATATACAACCTCCCCTATAGTGTTGGCCACTGCTGGGAGTCATATCCACCCACAACTATAGTGTTGGCCACTGCTGGAAGCCATATCCACCCACCCCTCATATGGCTGGCCACTGCTGGGAGTCCTCTGCACACACCCCCATATGACCGGCCACTGCTGGTTGTGAGGTACACCCACCCCCCTTGGAACTGGACACTCCAGGCCCGGACCTACACATACCAATGTGAAGGTAATATGCAGGGTCAGATCGACGCGTACCCTTACGTTTTTGCGGTATGCAGGGGTTGCTGGACATGCCCCCCAGGTAACCGGACATTGGTGGTGATGTATGGCATACAGATTATGGGATAGGACTTTGGTATGGGTGATGTTTCCTGCCCCTCACCCCCCCTAGCCCCTGATTGTTATTCTCGCACCAGGTCCTAGGCGTACAGGACTGGGGTGACAATGGCGATGGCGTTGATGGCGCATGTGTGCCTCGTATCACTATTGTAATGGTGCCACACGCTAACGTGTGAAAAGCACCATGCCCCTACATTCCTGGAGTGTGCGCGCATCGTATCACTATTGTAATGGTGCCATACGCGAGCGCACTGTACCCCTACATTCCTGGCGTGTGTGCGCATCGTATCACTATTGTAATGGTGCCATACGGGAGCATGTGAAACGCACCGTACCCCTACATTCCTAGCGCGTGAGTGCCTCGTATCACTATTGTGATGGTGCTATATGCCTGCGTGTAAAATGCACCGTACCCCTACATTCCTGGCGTGTGTGTGCCTTGTGTTACTATTGCAATGGTGCCATACGCGAGCGTGTAAGACACACCGTACAAGTACACTTCCGTTGTTGCGGTATGCAGGGATTGCTGGACATGCCGTCCAAGTACCCGGACATTGGTGGTGATGTATGCCATCCAGATTATGGGGTGAGACTTTGGTATGGGTGATGTTTACCGCCCCTCACCCCCCCAATCGCCCCTGGTTGTTGTTCTCACCATATGCGCCGTCGTTGGTTTCTGTGCACCAGGTTGTAGGCGTACAGGACTAGGATGACATGGGAGATGGGGTTCATGGCGTGTATGTCCCGTACCGGGGATGCGGTTCAGGTTGGACTCAGGTTTTACTGACGTTCTGAGCTCCCGTAGAAAAAGGGTCGTACGGAGTGTCGCAGAGACGAATCGTACTTGCTGCGCCAGAAACTGCTGCTTAATTACTTACGGACATCGCGTAATGCGTGTTCCAACTACAAATCGCATGTATTTTTATTCGTACGATGTTTAGTACGATTCGTACGGAGATCTGCTTTGGATCAGAATCGTACTTCATCGTACTTACGGGGGCGTTTACGGGTACGATTTGTACAGGAAATATGCTCCATACGGCTATTTGTTATGGGATTTTACCGATTCGGAATCGGCCCCATAATTTGCAAAAGAACTTAATATGTAGAGTGGATTAAATAGAGACTCCATCGCAGGGTCGCAAATTCAGGTCAGGAAAGGAAAAACTGTTCACAGGATAACCAATCATAAAAGGTAAAAGGTTAAAAAGGAATCTTACAAAAACAAAAAATGTCTATGGGTCTGAAGAATCAACTATACATCCTGTTCAAGACACAACTAAATAGTGAAAAAAAGTATGCTCCAGTGTAAACTAGAGGCACAGCATGATATCTAGGCCTGGGCGGTAAATTCCGTTCCGCTCGCGGAATTTGCGGAATTTGGGTAATTTTGCATTCCGCAAAAAACGCGAAATTGTCCAAAATTCGGCATTCCGCGACTTCGCAAAATTTTTGATGTTCGCGTTCTCAAAATGCGTGTTTGCAAGATATTTCTCCCCAAGCACGCAAATAGCAATTGCGAACAGGAAAAAAGCATTGCGAACAAGCAATTCCGCCTGTTCGCAGAATTTCTGTGTGTTCGCGGAGATTTTTTACCGTTTCAGGGAGATGTGCGTAACGCGATTACGCAAATTCCGCCCACCCCTAATGATATCACCAGGGTATAAAAAGTACCCATCAGTTCCCAATCGATACCGCCCTTATCATCATATGGGTTCTCCTCATGCCAAGGAGAATATGCTCGCAGCCACTAGATGTTGGGGTGGCTGTCACCAAACCATTGAAAATAGAATTTAATAATAGGGAGTACCGGAAAAAATGTGTGTTATGGTAACTGATTTGCAGTGCATGAATGAGTGGGAGTGAAGAAATAGTGAAGCATATAAAATTGGAGAGAAGAGAGGAAAGAAAAATGTATTAGTATCTCTCAGATCTTCCAAATTTTAAAAACAGTGCAAAATTGCAGCAGATTCACCAAATAACTGCTTTTTAGATTCATGGTATGAGGAGAACCCATATGATGATAAGGGCGGTATTGAACGGGAACTGATGGGTACTTTTTATACCCTGGTGATATCATGCTGTGCCTCTAGTTTACACAGGAGCATACTTTTTTCACTATTTAGTTGTGTCTTGAACAGGATGTATAGTGTATTCTTCAGACCCATAGACATTTTTTGTTTTTGTTAGTGTATCCCTTGGGGGTTATGTCTATGTATTGGTCTAAAAACATGCCTTGAGACCCTTTTTCAAACGTATGTTTCTAATAAAACGGAATCTTGTCAACACATAACAATGTTGAGTGTTCGGTGTGTAAGATAGGTATGGCAGGAGACCCTGATGATAATGTAAAAGATTATAGACAACTACTGAGGATTTTACTTTATCCCCCTCAAGCCTTTTTGACTGTGCCTCATTCAAAAATATATGCTTCAAAGATTACTTGGTAACTTTTGAACGTGGATCCTCCATGTCTCTATAAATAATCCTGCATCCAAGCTCCACACATATTAGTTGCACTTAAGATAGCCATCAAATTTCCAGGGCTGCATGCAGTTGGAGACAATCCTTCAAAATCAATTAAGTTAAGACGGTTTCCTCCCTTTTCCATATGGAGTGCCAGAGTAACAAGGGTGCCATATTCATTTTATCCATTATGAAAGGGGCGCAAAGTTCCTCATGAATTATAGCATTTGAACAATTTATCGGAAAAACCAAGAGATTTTTCAGAAACTGACCGAGTGGTTTGTACCCTCTGAATCCCCTAGATCACACCCCCATATGTGAAAATGTACACACATTTACAAGCATAGATTTTTAGGATTTGCTTAAGTGGTTTGGAACCAAACCTTTTGACAGATCTGTGTACACCATGTACAGCCTGTTTAAGCAGGGCGACTCAATTTGTGATCATAGGTTTCCAGACATATGTATTATCAAGTAGGATTCCAAGATATGAGAATGCTGCAGTCTCCATCACTCTACTGTTTTTAATAATATGCACAGGCTTTCTTCTAGGCCTCGCTCCACATAACATTATTAAAGGTTTGGAAGCATTAACTTGTAGATTAAGGTTGTGCATAAAGATGATATATTCATCTATTAGCCCTTGCAGCCCCTGGCCTGTTTGTGCAATCAACACTGCATCATCCACAGTAACCAGACATAATATTGAGGGTTTTTTTCCGACCTAGAGTACCATCGAGTTTTTAATATCGAGGTACAAAAATATCGAAAGGAAGAATATCGTGGACCAGAATATCGAGAGTAAGGTAAGACATATTGAGTTGTTTAATATTGAAGACAGTAACATCGTTTGTAAAAATATCGTTGTTACTAATATCAATGTTTATATTAGTATTTTGTGTGAATTTTAAATGTATGTATTCTATATTTTGTGCGCCATGAAACCGTACGGTGTCCGAGCGCGGTATAAATGTTTTTACCATACCATATTTTTGTTTAGGTTTTGTATTTATTTATTAATATATGTATTACATTTTTAGAAGTTATTATTCTTTTTTAAGTTAATTTTGCGTTTTAGTTCTCTAGTGGGTTGTGGGTTTATATGGCAATAGGGTGGGAATTAATTTCATTATAATTAATTAATTAATATATTTTATTGATTAATATTTATGTTTTTAATATTTTAAATTGTTGATTGTGTTAATTAATTTATTATTATTTAGTTAATAATTGGTTGTTAATTATTAATAATTAATTGGTAAATATATTAATAGATTTTTTAACGGGTTGTGGGTTTATAGGGGAATAGGGTGGGAAGTAATTTAATTATAATAAAGCAATTATGAATTTTATTGGTTTTCATAATCAATGTATTGTTAATTTCAATTGGTAATTGATTTTTATTAATTGGATAATTGATAGTTATATTAATTGTGTCATTCTTTTAGGAGCGGGTTGTGGGTTTATGGGGAAATAGGGTGGGAAGCAATTTAATTTTGATGAAGTCATTATTATTTTTTGTTTATTGGTATCAATAATTACATTATTGTTAATACATTATTAATTGGTAATTCAGGTTTATTGATTGATTCATTGATCATTATATTAATTGTGGTATTTATTTTTAGGAGCTCATTATGGGCTTGTAGGGAAATTGAATGGGAAGTAATTTAATTGTAGTAAAGTGATTATTAATTTGTATTTGTTATTATTTATAAAGAATTTATTACAAAATTGTTATTTTATTTAAATAATTAGTTAATTGATAAGTATGTTAATTTTAACCCTCTGCTATCCAACACTTTCTCTACTGTTGCACTCCCTGGAGTGGGAATAGTAATTTTTACCCCTACGATATCCAACACTTTCCATACTCTTGCACTCACTACAGTGGGAATAGTAATTTCTACCCCTAATCTATCCTTTATAAAAAAAAAAAAAAATATATATATATATATATATGTATATATATATATATATATATATATATATATATATATATATATATATATATATATATATATATATATATATATATATATATATATATATATATATATATATTAAGGAGGTGTACAGACAATATTGAGTAAAAAGATAAACAAAGCAAACATAGAAAATCAAAAATTATCCAGAATAATCGGAACATAAGTGGTAATAAAAAGTACAAACTAACCATCATTACAAATAATAGATGAGCAAGAAACCCTGGAGAGCCAGTCCTAAACAAATTCTAAATAAGCCATATAGATGTTAATACAAAAACGCTCTAGAAACATCAACCATCAGTCTGGTGACATACAATACTAATGCTCAAATTATTTTCAAATTCTTTTAAATCTTACCATTGAGCAAATTGATAGAGTTTTAGCAAGTGCGCATTCTCTTTCACAAATATCCTTCATGAGGACCAGCCAATCGAATAATGAAGTAGAGTTGAGGTTAATCCACTCTCTCACAATACAAAGACGGGCAGTTACTAATAAAATGGACATTAAAAACTCCATGTATTGGTCATCACACAGCTTAAACCACATCATAATCTCTATATAAAAGTTAAATCAAGAATCAGACGTTGGCCTATATACTGTATAACCTTTTTCTAAAAATCTGACAGCTAATTACTGTCTGTAGCAATGTTTCATAGTTGAGTTTCCAAATTCGATCCACGTTTTCAGTAATCCTAACGCCTGATATGTTGCAACAGTACAAGCATCGGTAATAGATGCAGTAGATTCTAAGTTATGTAATACTTGAGTTTCACTTATGTTAAGTTTATATCCCGAAAAACGCCAAAAAGCTCGAGCTTCTTACTGAATAATACTAACTGTTGTTGCTGGGTCTGATGTAAAAACTGCGAAACCATCCGTATATGGAACAGCCTTAAGTTGATATGTACCATTAGTAAATGGGAATGATATTACAATTCCGATTTAAAGTTTGGATGAATGGCTCAATATAAAGAGCAAAGGGGACAATGGGCAGCCCTTCCTTGTGCCGCGTTGTATTGGAAATGTAGTAGAATAGAAGTTAGCATATATTAATTTAGCCTGTGGGTTAATGTATAGTGCCCAGATCCAATTAATAAATCTATCTGGTAAGCCGTTATTACTCAGTATCCACCACAATGCATCCCACACCACCCGATCTAATGCTTTTTCTGCATCTAAAAGAAGCATCCCCATATTACCAGAAAATGAATTGGCAATATCGAAAGCAGTTATGGCTGTATTGACATGTGCAGTGGTATCTCTGCCTGTATTAAATGCATGTTGGTGTTCAGATACCAGACCAGGCATAAACGAGGTCAGGCGGTTAGCCAGCACTTTTAGCCAATATTTTGGTATTGGTATTGATGAGAGATATAGGGCGATAATACCCACAATCATTAGCACTCTTCCCCTTCTTAAGATACCCCTACGCTATCCAACAGTTTCCCTACTGTTGCACTCACTGGAGTGGGATTAGTAATGTGTACCTATACGCTATCCAACACTTCGACTACTGTTGCACTGTCTGGAGTAGGAATAGTAATTTTATCCCATCCGCTAACCAATATTTTCTCTACTGTTTTTAGTTAATGTAGTGTATAATGTATTTAAAAAAAAGTAAAAATATTTTAATTTGTTATATATATATATTTTATTTATTTATATTATTGGTGTATGTCTATATATATATATATATATATATATATATATATACACACAAAAAAAGTACACCTACATTGGAGGTCCACACGCATAAGTGTTTGTAAGTATTTATTTTCCTCTGGCAGTACAGATATCACCGTGTGCACAGCAGAGCAAAGTTCGCCATTGATGATTCCAACGCGTTTCGAGCGTCCCAGCGCTCTTCTTCTCGGGAAATGGCATGTGGGAGTGGCAGCCAACGAAGTAGATTAAGTAGTGTTGAAATGTCCTGCCCATTGGCGTGTCTCCCGATGCAATCTGGTACTTGCAGTTTTTTTATTCAGTCTATACCTGCAGTAGGTCTTTAGCTGCTCTTTTCTCCTTGTTTAATAAAACACCACAGTGGGTTGCTCATGTTGTTCAGGGTGATTGCTGCACTTTTCTTCACCACGAGGAAAAGACACCTTGCTCCATAGGCGCCATTACAGTAATGGTACCGGACCCGCTCGTCCGCGGGGGGCTCTCCGCGACCCGGTGCAGGCTGCATTAAATCCACACAAAAAAGTACACCTACGTTGGAGGTCCACACGCATAAGTCTTTGTAAGTATTTATTTTCCTCTGGCAGTACAGATATCACTGTGTGCACAGCATAGCAAAGTTCGCCATTGATGATTCCAACGGTGCAGGCCGCATTAAATCCACAAAAAAAAATACACCTACGTTGTCTTTTCCTCCTGGTGAAGAAAAGTGCAGCAATCACCCAGAACAACGTGAGCAACCCACTGTGGTGTTTTATTAAACAAGGAGATAAGAGCAGCTAAAGACCTACTACGGGTATAGACTGCATTAAAAAACTGCAAGTACCAGATTGCATCAGGAGACACGCCAATGGGCGGGACATTTCAACACTACTTAATCTACTTCATTGGCTGCCACTCCCACCTGCCATTTCCCGAGAAGAAGAGCACTGAGACGCTCGAAACCCGTTGGAATCATCAATGGCGAACTTTGCTATGCTGTGCACACAGTGATATCTGTACTGCCAGAGGAAAATAAATACTTACAAAGACTTATGCGTGTGGACCTCCAACGTAGGTGTACTTTTTTGTGTGGATTTAATGCAGCCTGCACCGGGTCGCGGAGAGCCCCCCGCGGACGAGCGGGTCCGGTACCATTACTGTAATGGCGCCTATGGAGCAAGGTGTCTTTTCCTCGTGGTGAAGAAAAGTGCAGCAATCACCCTGAACAACTTGAGCAACCCACTGTTGTGTTTTATTAAACGAGGAGAAAAGAGCAGCTAAAGACCTACTACAGGTATAGACTGAATTAAAAAACTGCAAGTACCAGATTGCATCAGGAGACACGCCAATGGGCGGGACATTTCAACACTACTTAATCTACTTCATTGGCTGCCACTCCCACATGCCATTTCCCGAGAAGAAGAGCGCTGGGACACTACTAACGCGTTGGAATCATCAATGGTGAACTTTGCTCTGCTGTGCACACGGCGATATCTGTACTGCCAGAGGAAAATAAATACTTACAAACACTTATGCGTGTGGACCTCCAACGTAGGTGTACTTTTTTGTGGATATACATACATATATATATATGGTTTAAAATAATTTATATGTTATTAAACTAATTATTTGTGAGTGGTATTAAGTTAATATAAATTTTATATTTTATACATATATATGTTTAATTTATTTTTATATCATATGTATAAGTTATATTTTTAAACATTTTAAATTAATTTTAACTATGTTTCTTTAAATGACATGTATTATTTACTTTATTTTATACTATTTTTTAAACATTAAAAAAACGATATTTTTAACAATGATATTTTTGCTAATGATATTTTTTTCCTATACCTTTATACTTACCTTTCTGTAGATAGAACTTCTATATTCTGGACATAGATATTTCGGGTCTGATATTTTTGTCGTTGATATTCTTGTCATTGATATTCTGTCAGTGATTCATCATCTGCGTAAGAAAGAATCAGTAAGGGGCAGGAGTCAACATAAAGGCACCCATTAGGATGCCGCCACGGAAAGGCATCTATCCAAGCCCATCATAATATGGCTGGCGGTGTCTAATAGACACTGCCACCATATTAATCCTTTTCCGCCCCGGCCGCAAGGCGACAGGTTGGAAAAGCGGTGGATGGTCTTTCCGTCCGCCGTGGTCCCCCCGTCATCCTAATATGGCGGGGGGAATTAAGGTACGGATGGCGGGCGGATGGCCCCCGCCAGGCCGACGGGGGCTTCCGCCAGCCTGGCGGGGGCAATCCGGCCGTCATCCTAATGAGCCCCAATGTGTTATCCTGCGTTTTTTAATTCAATACTTTTTCCACCCTATTCGTGTACAGAGAGAAGAGAAAAGGGGCCAGTACGCACCCTTGTCTTACCCATCTCAAAATCTTAAAGTGGCTGGTGCATTCATTTTTTTCGCCTGTAGCGAACACATGCATTTGCTTCACTATACATTTGTCTATGTTTATGTTTATGCAATTTTTAAAGCGCACAACTACCCTGGGGTGTCTCGGCGCTCAGAATACAGAACCATAGCTACAGCAGGCAATTATGGTGAAAAGAGCCAGGTTTTTAGTTTTTTCCTAAAACTGATGAGGGTAGGGGCAGTTATGATGGGAAGGGGCAATGTGTTCCAAAGTTTGGCAGTGGAAACTGTGAAGCACCTGTCACCCCAGTTGGCCTTCTTTGTTCGTGGGACTATGAGCAGATGAGCAGAAGAGGAGCGAAGTGTTCTAGAATGTACCAGGGGACAGAGAGCTCTTCTGAGGAACTGTGGGCCCAAGTTGTTAACTGCTTTATAGGCAATGCAAAGTGCCTTGAATTTTGTCCGGCTCCTGACTGGGAGCCAGTGCAGTTGCCGGATATATGGAGAAATAGATGTGAACTTGGGAACTCCCAGCAAAATTCTAGCCGAAGCATTCTGGACTAGCTGCAGTCTGTTCATGACTTTTTCCTGGGCATTTAGAAGGAGGGCATTACAGTAATCTGTTTTGGAAAAGACCAAAGTGCTGATTAGAGTTTTGCAGGCTGAAGAGGGAAGGTATGGCAACAATTTTTTAATCCTTTTCAGGATAAAAAAAGATGAGGAGACCACGGAGTTGACGTGATGATAAAAAGTCATTTTATCATCAAATACAACTCCCAGGTTCGAACCTTAGTGACTGGTTGGGGTGGAGCGCCCATCTCCGGTGGCCACCATTGAGGGGACCAAGCAGGTCCCAGTTTCCCGAATGTCTTCACCTCTGTTTTGTCAGAGTTTAATTTGAGACAGTTTGATGACATCCAGGTACTGAATCATTAGCTTCTGAAGAAGCTAATGATTGTATCCTCTATTCGTAATTCAGCCATGATGACCCAGTGTTTAGAATGTGATGCACTGTAAAAAGCTGCAGGGAAGTCCATAAAAGAAAGAAAGATTGTACCCTATTTTACGAAAGTGTATTTCCCAATAAGCAAGGATAAATTAAAGCCTTGGTCCGCCATGCCCAATCCATTTTTAAAACCATACTGTGTATCAGTGTTAAAATATTATTTTAAGTAGCTCCGACCTCAAATCTAAGCATTAAAATGCGCCAAACCACCTTCATTGTTAAATCCAGGAGGGATATGGGCCTGTAGTTTTTTGGGAGGGTTTTATCACCTTTTTTAAATGTAGTGTTATAATCGAAGTGCACCATGTAGGTGGTGGGACTACTTTAGCAATGGCATTGCAGACATTCATAATCAGTGAAGCCAACAGGTCTAGGGGTTCACAGAAAACATTGTGTGGAACCCCACCAGGACCTAGGGCTTTCCCCCTTATACTTTCTTTCAAGGTCTTCTGTACTTCCTCTAATTGGAATGTCAAATAAATAGAGTTAACGCTGGGTGGATCCTGGGTATCATCCGGTCGGAACCGTTCTTTGTTCTCCACATTGTATATACTAGAGAAATAATCCACCCAGTTCTCTAATGTACTTAAATCCACATATATATTAAGTATATCGATTTACGCGAATGTGAATTTGAAGTGCAAAATGGGTGCCAAGATATTTTTATTCTGGTACATACTACCCCTTAAATGTACATTCTCCTACTTCCCTAATTCTTTGATTTACATTTATAAACTAAAAACAGGGGTGGGTGGAAGGGTCCCACTATATCGTGCACTGTAACTGTCCTCATCTGTGTTTATTTTTCCTGGAGGATGGGTGAGGCGTAGAGAAATGGAGAAAAGAGGGAAAATGATTAAACAACAAAGAAGGATAGAAATGAGAGGGAATAAAATGAGGGACTATGAAGGGTTTGATTATGAGTGACATGGAGAAGGGAGCTAGGATGAGTAAAGGCGGTAAGGAAAGAGGAAGAAAAAGGGACCAGAATACATATGTCAGGGATGAAAGGGAGGAAGGAGATAATGAGTGAGATCCAAAAGAGAAATGAGACAGAGAAATGGAGAGAGTGAAAGGAAGGAAGGAGATGAAAGATGGAGATAGGAAGGAAAGAAGGACAGACAAATAGAATGACTTATGCGTAGATGCGTATGGAGGGGCGCAGCTATTATTAATACAGCAGGTGTAGTGTCAGGGATCCAGGGCACCCCAATTATGTGTGCTCTGTATTTAAATAGTGACCCGGGAAGGGCAGTGGGCCCAGTTTGTTAGCCTTCTTTAGCGCCCATTAAACTCTAGCTAATAGCGAGAGAAAACATGTATCAAACTGATGTTTTTTGTTGAAAGTGAGCATCGAAGCAACACAGAACGCCATCTTGCCGCGTTCTCAGTAAACAAACATAATAGTACCGAAACAATGAGTCGATACTTCCGAGTCAAAACGTCGGTGGCTCGAAAGGAAACGAAGACAATAGAACAGCAGAGCCAATGTTTGCGGTGTTCAAGAGCGACAATCTTTTCTATAAAGTTGTGCAATCAAATCAATACAGCACATTTTAAGCAATACCTGGGCGGGCCCTGCTGTGGACTTAGGACAAGCTCCCCAGATAAGACTTGCTGCAAGTCATTCCTTTCTTGACTCATAAAAATATGACTCAGCATGGGGTTTTTCTGTATTTGTTAATATGTGAAAAGGGGGTTGCTTTGTGCTCCTTGTTCTTCATAATTAAATATATAAAGTCGAAGATGGCATGCTACAGCGGGCACAACATTATTATTTTTGTAATTTATAGATGCAATATTTCTTTTTTCCTTTAAGGGCATTAAATAATGATAGTTGGGCAAGCATAGAAATGGTTCCAGTGCTTGGAGACAGAGAGAGCCCTGGATGACATATTTCTCAGCTCAGTAATAGAGATTTTCTTTCTCCAAGGCGCTTACAGTAGGTCCTAGTAGACACCACTTATTAAAGGTCAATGCAGAGCACGTGTCCTAAGGTCAATTTGCAACCATCTTGTTTCACAGTTAGACGTTATGAAATCTCAGAACTGTGTCACACATCTGCGACTTCTTGATCCAAGTTTTCTCCGCAAAAGTCCATTTTCCGTAATGACAGACATAAATGAAATTGAGTGCCTTAGGGAAATAAGGATACATTGCTGGAATATTAGCTCATGTTTCCTTGGCAAGAGTTACCTTGCCACTGTTTCTTTCTAAGCCCCTTCTATTTCCTGGTTCTGTTTTTATCTCAGTTTCTAGTGTGTCTTTTCTTGATTGTGGGCGTTCTCTCCTAAACTTAGCAGAGGTCAGACAGCTTTTCGCAACAACTCTCCCTGGGTGTGACACTGATTAAAGTCCACATACAGAAATGAACAGTCAGTGCCTGCCAGAGATATGGCTGGAAGCACAATATTTACAGTGGAGAAGAATAAACCTCCGCCCTAGTAGTAATCCTCAATTCCAGCATTGCACCTGGTTAGGACCATGGCTATCATGTCTTGATGATGTGATGCTCAGGCTGTGTTTTAAGGGTGTGTCCTACAATAGGCCTGGTTGGGAATAAGCAGGCCATGGATATGGTATTTATTACCCCAGATAAATGCAGTTACAGCCCCTGAGCAAGCAAACCTTATGGCAGGGGCCGGACTTAATGAGGGCCTCAGATCACTGATTTATTTGTATTGGTAATTTATTTTTCTTGCAAACATATATCAAGGAATTGTAATCAATCTACCAATTAAGCCTAGAAATGGGTAGGAAATACTACCCTTTGCTTTCCTTTTGGTGAAGGATCATCATCTTCCTCCTGCATGATCATGTGACCCCTGTCTGTATTTAAGGGGAGGTGCATGGTGGGAAGGCAGGGGCAAAGCAAGACAGAGAGCTCCGAGCCAGGAGAATCAGAGTACACCATGCAAGATGTGCTCATCATTTTAGGACTATTGTGTAGTCTAATGATTTTATTCCATTTTACACAGTTTGCACATAAAATAGTAATTGACAGTTCTTATCTTTATGCAAATTTAAGGGACCGTAGAAGCACTAAAAATAAGGTAGATCAAATTCAAATCTGAGCTTGGTCAACAAAACAACACATTCAATAAATGTGAAGCGCATTACGCTCTGCGAGAAAGGCAGAAAATGATTACGTTTTCAAACAGTAAAGGTTTATTAAATTTCAAAGTTTATAGAAAGAAAAAGTCAGACTAGTATTAATTAATCAAAACATGAATTTATTAACAATGCAAAGTTCAAATCAAGTCAAAGCCTTATAATTCAGACTATGAGCCAGTATGGTGTCACCTCATAGGGAAAGGCAAAGGAAAGTCAGACCTTTCACTTGGGCGAGCAATCTAAAATCTCCAGCTCTACTCTGCTCTATGCTGAGTCTCAATTCAAATATGCGCTATATGAAAAGAACAATCCTAACAGTTTTCACATCTACAAACAATTCTCATGAGATAGTCCAATCAGTTTAAAACAACATGATACAATCACATGCTCGTTGGGGTCTGATGACTCCTCAGAATACAGACTTCTCTCTGCTACCGGTACTAAGATGAGATAGAGGAACCAGCATGTACCCTGCATAAATAAATCCCCTCATCCAATTTAAGGGGTCAATTCCTTTTTTGTGACTCATGTACAATAATACGACCAACCCTGGCACACCAGAGACTGCAACTCCTGGGTACGGCTCCTTTTGAAAGCCACGTTCTACATTCCACCTTTCAAATGAATAGCCAGTCTAGGCCAACTAAATCACGTTACATTTCTAGAACATGACCTACAATACAGCATATCTCCCTTTCCAAAACCCCTTCACCAATAATGACAAAATGAAAATAATGCATACAATAACACTAGTGTCCATAATATGCATTTAGACACTGAACTATATACACACTAGAAATGACATTCAATGCATTAGATTCCCTGCAACTTAACAAAAGTACAACTATTTTTTTAGAACATACTTCTTTAAATATCCAGGCAACATTCTCCTTTCATCACTCCTTTTTACAACAGTCCCTCTCCGCTCTTTCTTCACACCATATCCCCCATACTCCGGCTTCTTCATTACACCTTCTTCCTCACCTCTCGTCCACCTCTCCATCTCTGCCTCACCACACTTGACAATATTCTTCATATTCCATTCTCAAGTTCCATGCTTTCACAACTTTCTTAGGAAAGGACCATTTGGACAAACCATGCCTTGCACCTCCCAACAACCGCATGCATACAAAATCACCACACCCATATTCACTTCCACCAGTTTTTACCTGTTTCATGTGCCTGGTCTGTTTAATTTGTACTCTTCTTGATAACTCCTCCTCACCCGTTACCTTTTCCCCCATTGTTCCCATCCAAACAGGTACAGCTTTTCTACATGGCTTCCTTCCTGCAATAAACCAAAAGGTGCCACAAACATAATAGAATGTGGTGTAGGACGATAATTCCATAGTAGTTTTTTTATCTTCTCTTTCCAAACCAAACCAATTTTCACTGACAACTGTATATTCTCACTGAGTACCCTGTTGGACCTTTCCACCAGGCCGTTTTCCCATGGATGTCTAATCGCTGCTGTCACGTGCTTCACCCCACACTGTTCCAGATTTACTCAGATTCCTCTGAAATAAACTGGGGACCAGTGTCTGTCAAAACTTATTCAGGATTCCCTTCCCCTGGCTCCCTCACAGAATTCAATTACAGAACTAGTCCTCACCTTGCTCACCAAACTCACCTCAGTCTACTTGGAATGATAGTCTAACTTTACTGTGGCAATTTGTTTTCCACTACCTTCTCACTCGAATGGACCACTGATATCCATCCCTACTTTATGCCAGGGTTAATGTGGGAAAGCTATAGGAACAACCAGTGTCTCTCTCACGACATGTGACTTGCATGTGCAAAGCACACACACCTTCTTACATATCTTTCTACATCTCAATTTACCCCCAGCCACCAAAAATCCTCCCTACCTTCCTCTTCACACCCAACATTTCCCAATGACCTTCATGCAACATCTCCAACAACCTTTCCCTCAATTTAAACAGTACCACTAGCTTATTCAATTTCTTCACAACACCATCCTGACATGACAATTGCAACCAGACATTTTCATAATTGATCAATCTACATACATCTTCCACCAATGCCCAATTTTTCAGTAAGTTTTCTATGAGCACTTGTATCTCCTTAGCCACCACTACCTTTTCCTTCCACTCTCCTTCAGGAATAGCTTTAACACTTGTGCATGTTACACCTGTAACCAACCATTCCTTCTCATCGTCTTCGAATCCATTTGCAATGGCAACCTTGATAAACAGTCTGCATTCACATAACTAAGAGCTGGAACATATTTGACCTTAAACATATATTCTTGCAATCTGTAAATTTACTTTGCAAACCTTGGTGGAGCACGTCCTGCTTGCTTCGTAGTGAACACATCAAGCAGGGGTTTGTGGTCTGTGCGCAATTCAAACTGCCTTCCTCATGCAAAGTTCCAGAAATGCTGGACACCTCACCAGCAAGCAAGCACCTCCTTCTCAATAGTTGAATAGCTTGCTTTTGCAACCCTCAGAATTCTGGAAGCAAACGCAACCACTCTTTTTCAATCCATCCATTCAATTCATGCATACTAGCATCTGTGGAAACTATTACACACTCCTGTGCATCAAATGATAGTCACTACACAGCATTAACTATGCATCTCTTAATCTTATCAAAAGCTATCTGACACTCACTCATCCACTCATACCTCTGACCTTTCTTCATCAACGCTTTAAGAGGCTGTGCTTTAACTCTAACGTTCCTGACAAACTTGGCGTAATACTCCACTAAGCCTAGACATGAGCTCAGTTGATCTTTATCAACTGGACACGGAGCCTTTTCAGTAGCCTCCATCAATTTGATCTTGGGAGATATCCCTCATATGATATGGTGTGGCCCAAATATTCCACACTCTGACAATCAAACTTACATTTGCTTGCTTCCTCAGTGAGACCTGCTTCCTTCAAGATCCCACACACCTTCCGCAACAACTTATCATGCTCTTCCTTACTTGCTGCCCACACCAAAATATCATCCTGGAAAACTCTCATTTTCCACTCCACCCAACAAATTCTGCATCACCCTTTGGAACACCGCCGAAGCAGACGCCAGGCCAAAAAGCATGCAAATGTAATGGAATGCTCCATCTGAAGTCATAAAAGTAGTCAACTGCTTTGACTCTGGGTGCAACAATACTTGATGATGTGGGCTCGAGAGATCGAGTGTAGAATAACATTGCCCTATCTTCACATCTGCCAATTGCTCATTTATATTAGGTATAGGATGGCAATCCTCCCATATATTGTTGTTCAGGTCTCTCAAATCCACGAACATCCTTATACTACCATTGGGTTTACGAGCAATAACTGCTGGACTTAACCACTCCAATGACTCAATCGGTTCAATAATACCCTTTTCCAATAATCTATCCAATTTAGCTTTAAGAGTATCGCGCCGAATAACAGGCACATTACGTACTTTGTGGGCGTTTGCAACAGTTCCCTTTTTCAGAACAATATTGTATACACATTTCTTTAAGCATCCTAATACATTTCCAAACAAAGTTGGAAACTCTTTACTCCATACATCCGCCTCCTCATGTGTCATCAACATCACCTGTTCCTTTGCATTTGGACTCAGCACAATATTTAGTGCCCTCTGCTCTCTCCATCCAAGCAAACAATGCCCCTTTTCCACCACATACACACAGCCGATGCTAACTCTTACACAAAATGAAAATAAGTCTGGAAGCAACCTATAATAGGTAATGTAGACCCTCCATACCTCACCAAACTCCACTTTGGGTGGTGACAACTCATCCAGATCACCCCAGATCCCTTGGTTGATCAAAGTATATGGTGAACAAGACTATGCCTACATCTCAACATCAACCTCCTTTACAGACACCATACATTTGGGTGGACAAGATTGATCACACTGTACAAGTTTTACACACCTCCTGCAGTGGTGATAGACAACATTCCATTTCCATATTCCCCAACATCGAAACCTCAACTTCCTCATCTGACCCACTTTCTTCAACATTGACCCCTTCCCTTTCCTGTTGCACCCAGTTGAACCTTTCTTTATGTTCTGTTCTCCTCTCCTTTGGTTGTACATACTAGAAAAATGACCAACCCTGTTAAATTTGAAACATCTTGGCTTCCCAGCAGGGCAATTACTAGTCAGAGCAATGTGGTTAAAACTGCTACATCTATAACACACTTTTCTTTCCCCCTCAACCAGCCTACTAAATTTACTTCATTCCTTCATTGGGTTCTCTATCTTATTCACCACTTGTAGAGGTATGTATCTTCTACTCATTTTGCTACTAACCCTGGGGTAGTTCGCATAGTAGTGCTACTCATAGCTACACAAAGTGCACTTTGCACTACACGAGCTACGCGTAGCTATGCGAACTGCGTAGTGCACTGTGCAAAATGCTGTTCGCACTGATTGCACAGTGCATGATGCTTGTCTGCACTGTGCAATCAGTGCAAACCGCATCTTGCACAGCGCAAGCGGTCGTTTTCTGCCGCTCGAGTAGTTTTCTCCTCGAGGGGCAGCTTTCTCAATGCGGACTGGTAGTTTCTCATCGCGAGCGGTCGCGAGCATACATGACCACTCGCAATGAGAAACCTGACCTCCCTGCGTTGGGAATCTCGCTGGGAGGTTTATTTGTCACGCTCGCGATGGAAACTTGATGTTGCTGATCACGAACGAGGAAAAAGTCTCACTGGTCTCACTTGACGTTGAGGACCGCGAGCTAGCAAAAAATGACCGCTATGCTATGCTACGCTACGCGTGTTTACACTGTGCTACGTGCAATTCGTGTAGTGCGAAGTAGCGCAAACTTCACAACCTAGCATAGCGTAGTACTTTGACCAGGGTTATTTGCTACAATAATCGCCTTCTTCAACGTAGGGTCTTTCAGACTCAATAACTTCTCTTGTACCCTCACATTTAAAGTGCAATTTATAAGCTGATCTCTTATGATCTCTTCATGCAGTTCCCTAAAATTATACATAGCTGCCAAGGTTTGTAGTGCACTTACATATTGAACTCTAGATTTGTGAGCAGATTGCGCATGTGAAAAGAACCTATGGCGCCCTTCTACTACATTAACTTTTTCCCATAATGCGATTTGAGTGCCCCATTGCCATAGCATATGCATAATTTCCTTCTCCTTCCTCATCTGACCCCGGTTCATCCTCCACATTGTCATCCTCACATGACAACATCTTTAAAACCTTCCTTCCTTCAACCCCCAGACCATGCTCCAACATGGCTGGCCTTCTCTTTGTGATGAAAATGTCACCCCTTAATGCTTAAAGATAAGTTTCAAAGGCTTATCACCAGTCCTCCCATGGCAGGAATGGATCTTCAGATACAGCCAGGAAAACTGAAGGAGCCATAATAGACTGCATTTCTGTGTGAGCCTAAAACAATAAAAGTGGTCACTGATGTCAAGACACAACACAACAAACAAATCAAATAAAAGTAGCCACCACAGTCACGATAAAACACAATAAATTAACACATAAAACGTAGTCACCGTAATCCACTTATCCTTCTTCCGAACCAACTGGTTATACATCATAAATTCTAGTATTAACATATGCACAAAACATGGCTCCCAAACAACTCTTTGTTTACAGGCTCCCACATTTATAGTCTAGTGTTCCACTCAGTCCTTCCTTCAATTGGTCACTGCGGACACCTTCCAACACCAAGCCCTCTAATTGGCCAATTTCCTTTACTCAGCATGCAAATCTCATTTTGACCCAATAGCTCAGAAGCAGCAGCTGGTAAGTGACCTCCAAGAAATTTCCCTACCATATTTTTCAATCCACTGCAATGTTGCTGCTGGTAGCACCCATTGCTCTCAAAGCCACTCTTCCCCAGTTTTTCGTGGTGGTCTTGAGGTAGTAGTGACATGTGCTCCTACTGCAGCCTACTGTGAAGTCAAACACTGCGGGTCGTGTTCAGCAGTGGCATGCTCACAGCACATGTGCTTTCCTGTTCTCGTGCCATACCACACACTCGCTCTCATCATTAGTATATGGACAAATGTCCCAAAATCACCTCTACGGTGGTGCAATGGAGCCGGTATCTCCTGCGGTGAGGTCCCGCTGTTCTCACTGCTGCTGGGCACACTCTTCCCTTCCTTATTGGCATCTCTCACACCCAGAACGCTTCCTTGGGTGAAACGCCATCCATGTCACTCAAATCACCTTAGGGTTGGTCAGGTGGAGCACATTCCATCCTCGTCACCAATAAAAAAAATCCCCTCATCCAATTTAAGGGTTAAGTTCCTTAATTTTAACTCTGGTACAATAATATGACCAACCCTGGCAAATCACATATTCACCTCCTTTTGAAAAATTCGCATTCTACAATCCACCTTCCAAATGAATAGCCAATCCAGGCCAACCAAATCACAATAAATATCTACAACATGACTTAAAATACAACACTGCAGGTGTTTTCTGAATATGCTATTCTCTGAAAAATCCCACGTTTACCACAAAGAAAATAAAACATTTCTTCACAAGGGAAAGAAGGCAAAAGAACATTGTGTTCATGAATTATGACTTCAGCTTCACCTGGAAGTAAAATATTCATGTGTCATAAAGCAAAATGGCTACTAACATTGACCATTTTAAAATGCCGTCATGTATTAGCTAAGGTAAATCTAAATGTAATTAAACTGATTTTCTCTTCTATTACTAATACCTGTGTGTTTAAATGTGGTAATGACATTTTAATGCAAAACATTTAGGGCCTGATTTTGATGTTGAGGGGAGGAACAAGGGAACCCTTCTCACGAAGGAACAGGGGCAATTCATTTATCCAGAAAACAATGGTTCCTGTGGCATAATAAATGTACAATGCTAAGTCAGTACACAGCTTAATAGCAATTAATGTATTAGAGGGAGGATGCCAAAGAGAGAGGCAAGACACAATTATACCAGTTTGTAACAGGGTCTTTGTTTTTCAAAACAGTTATTTCAGCAATTATATACACATCGTACACATAGTAATCAAACAAAGGTGCAAAGTGTCCCAAGTGTTTCTGTGAGCGAAACAAAAGAAAGTTTTCTTGAGTGACAATAAGTAAATATGTACAGGTTTCTGCTGGGGGTATTTACAAGGAGAGAGGAAAATGACCATGAGCGATAATGCAAGCAATCATTATCCAGTGGCTATCTACAGTCATAGGCACTGTGTTTTATGGTTCATTTCCTATGGCGTCGACGGCGTTTCGACCCGTAGAGTGGGGGTCTAGTCAGGACTGGGCGTTAGGGGACATCGTAAAGTGTACTCGATTTCAACCCATGCGTGATAAAAGAAAATTAATTTACTTACAGTGGACCCAGCCGGGTACACTGTGGGTGGTAGATGTCAGGGGTTGTCCTTGGTTGGAGGCGGCGGACGATGCCGTCAGTGCGAGGAGCAGCCAGCATAATGCCTGTTGGCCGGATAGTTGCGCTCAGTCGTGTCTACCAGAACGTCTAAGTCCGTCTGGGAAATCTGTCTTTTGATGTTGAGCAGAATTCCTTCCTGCCCGACACCGACTTGTTTCTGGGACTGACCTACACACGGTCGGCGGACCCGAACGCCTCATTAGGATGTGACCGAACATGGTTTGGTTGCATTCCTATATTTCACTATGGGTGCATGCATTATGGCCGTAAACCTGCCATAATGCATGCTCCTTAAGTGAAATGGGTTGTACAGTTCATTCCTGCACCCTGTGTCAGGCGTCTCAAGGTGCCTGCCTCAAGATTCAGGGATAAATGTGCCCCCTCAGCCTCCACCCTGAGGCTGTGCACCAAAGAGGGCCCCGCTGGGGCCCCCCAAACATGCTTCCCAACATGGTGTCCATGTCCGACAAGCTGGTATGGAAACCATGTCGGAAAACGTGCATTGTTATCTCAAGGGCGAAAAGGCCCGCCCGGATGCATCATAATCAGCCCCTAATAATTCATGGATTACCAATCCCTTCGTCTGGTGATTCTGGAAAACATCCCACACCACACTTTCACTACTTGAATTCATCCATTAAACAGACAATGCAGATTTCTGCAGCTTGTGTCTGGACTCCTCCAGTCCTTTTAGCTCCCAGTACTCTTAACCATGAATGTTGTTCAGTGCATACTCCTCATGCTTCCTTCTTCATCCTCTTGTTTCTGACAACTGCTTTTCTCTTTTGCAATGTGCCCCGCCCATCTTCTAAACGATTTTTTATTCTCTCTTATAAAAAGAAATATGCATATCACAAAAATCAAAAGGATTAGTACCAGAGTTAATATCTTCTAAAGTATTGCTCCACAAATATCACTTAACCGTTTGCCAATCTTTGAATCTGCTTCCCAGGCATCTGTTACCTCTAAAAACTTTAACTCATGAGACTAACCTATCATGTTAGTTATGTACTTGTAAATATGATTACTTGTCTCAGGTATATGTGTGCAACATTGCTAAATACGCACCGTGTGGCAGGCTTCATCCTTTTTTCTAATAAGATGTCTAAAGCAAGTCTATTCTGCAAAACCATAGCACTTATGACCATAAGGTAAGTTTTTATTGAGGTTAGTTAGCCAGCCATTTTAGTAGTCAAAAGAGCTACCAAAGTAGACATATTTCTGATCATCAAATCATTTAAAATTACACCAACTGGAGGTACCATAGCACCAAATATGTCGTCTACACGATGTATAGACAAAATATTGAGTTAATAATGTCGACTGAAACAAATATTGAGTTGGAAATATCATGACACAGAAATAACATAAACACCACTGGGTATGGGCTCCCAAGCAGCAAGGCCAAGCCACAGCCTTATGTATCAACAATAGAAAAACGCCAATGCTGCCATTAGTTATTCATCATAAAATCATCTTCTCACAATTGATTGAAACATAAAGTGGGGGATCTAAGTCTCTTGAATGAATCTTCAGTTTTATTGACTTTTTACTTCAATTGGATTTTTTAAATGATTTTTTCTAGACAACTTCTCAATTCAACAAAACATATAACATACAAAATATGGAACACATTATGTACATTAAAACACTCCCCTTCCAACACTCATACATACACTCACTTGTGAATCACAGTCAAACACTCTCAAGCACACTCTACATTACACCATACATATTTACAATTGTTCAAAATCAACTGTTTACATATAATGCCATAGATATTACTTTCAACCTATTTGTAAATTTCACAGGAAGTTTATATATTCATTGACATTCTTAAGGCATGAAAAACACAAGGTCTACGCGTTTCGAACTCTTCACGTTATCGAGTTCTCATCAGGACCACACACTGTGAAATGAAAAAGAGGAAGGGAGACCTGGGTTAGGTGTATATTTTCAACCAAATATCGAAGTTACTATGTGGCTCAACAGCCGCCTCTCCACCTCTTACCTCTATATGAGTGTAACAAAAACAATCAGTAGAAGTCCTCAGGCACACGGCGCGGGACAACCTAAACAACATTAAAACATAAAGCTCAGCCGAGCTGTATATGGATACTCTGTGTATGATGTGATAATTCAAACTCACAAGATCTTACTCACCGGTGTATCTTGATGTTTACACTAGCTCTCTGTAAATGAACAATGCGATCTATGTTAGATCAAATTGTTGTCTGTTTTAGAGACCTAAAAAAACGTTTTTTAGAAGAAATCGTTCTTACCTAAATTTTTCTTATTGTTCTGTGATGTGGGGGGGGGGGGGTTATTCAATACTCTCCCCTTTAATTATAATGGGTATTATTACTACGATGGGCTAGGCAGGATTAATCTTATATATACGTTCTACATCTGTTATCGTAGTCGCGTTACCTTAAAGGAAGAGAGCCATTGTGGGGAGCCAGCTTTTAGTTGCTGGCGGTGTCCTGAAATGAGAAACAATGTTTTCGTGTCATTCCTTTTCTTAAACAAACTGTCCCGAGTTGTTATGTTGGGTCTATCGTGCTCCGAATGTTTAACTAGCTATTTACCTTAATTGTGGACTCGCATCCTTGAAACGCCGGCTCCTGGGGGTCTGTTCAGTCGCGGTTACTCGTGCGGTTTGTTGTGCGTTCGAGTGCCGTATATTCGCTACTTCCAGGTTGCGCCTTATTGGAATGTGTTTGTTTTGTTTATTTCTTTCTGAATATTGGATTAAAACTAAAATGTGCAATCAATAATGCGGAACGGAATTCTGATAATATTAAGATGTGTGCACATTTCTGAATTAACATCAATTTAATTTTTTACAATTTCGGCGATAGCTGCGCCATCTTAGAACAGGTTCATTGGTCGATTTTCTCCAACGCGGCTGGGGTATTTTGTGAGTTGTCATGACAGTTGGTGATCATTTCATCAAACATATACCTGAGTATTACCTGAATATTATCCTGAAGTCGTCTTCTCTAACCATTTTAATGTATCATGTCTACGATAATTTATACATTTCAGAAATTTCATTCAATCCTTCAGTTGCCGAATTAAACTTGACGATCATCATTGCCTCGTACCGCGATAGCTTTTCTTCAAGGTCTCCTCCTCTCTTATCCTGTTCGACCTTAGTTATCACAGTCCAATGCAGATCTGTTTCCAAATGATTTTTTGCTTGCCAATGCTGCACCAATGGTGCATTAGGTACCTTCCGTTTTATTCTTGATTTATGTTGTTGGATTCTGGTTTTGATCTCCTGATTAGTTTTCCCAGCATACAATAAGTCGCACGGACATGTTATACCATACATGACTAGAGCGTGGTGGACACCACGGGAATGCCTTTTAGAGAAGAAGACCAAACAAGAGATGGACCGAATGGTATTAGTTAGCACGCACTGCCCCAATTCGAACATGTTAAAAAAGGCAATTAAAAGCAACTGGCATTTGATAAAAAACCTGAATGAGGAATTCTCAAAAGCTCCTTTATTTGCCTTTCGCAAAGAAGCAAGCATTGCAAATAAACTGATAAGAGCAGCTATGCCTGCCAAAGAACAAGTCACTTTGAGAACCATGATTGGCCTACCACCAATCCAAGGCCATCACAAATGCGGCAGCTGCAATTGTTGTGCGACTACAGAGGAAGGTATCATCTTTAAACATAAGGCTATCTCATGGAGACACAAAACATTCACCAATTGTAAGTCACGCTACGTCATATATGGTATAACATGACCAGCAACTGAAGGATTGAATGAAATTTCTGAAATGTATAAATTATCGTAGACATGATACATTAAAATGGTTAGAGAAGACGACTTCAGGATAATATTCAGGTAATACTCAGGTATATGTTTGATGAAATGATCACCAACTGTCATGACAACTCACAAAATACCCCAGCTGCGTTGGAGAAAATCGACCAATGAACCTGTTCTGAGATGGCGCAGCTATCGCCGAAATTGTAAAAAATTAAATTGATGTTAATTCAGAAATTTGCAGATATCTTAATATTATCAGAATTCCGTTCCGCATTATTGATTGAACATTTTAGTTTTAATCCAATATTCGGAAAGAAATAAGCAAAACAAACACATTCCAATATGGCGCAACCCGGAAGTAGCGAATATACGGCACTCGAATGCACAACAAACCGCACGAGTAACCGCGACTGAACAGACCCCCAGGAGCCGGCGTTTCAAGGATGCGAGTCCACAATTAAGGTAAATAGCTAGTTAAACATTCGGAGCACGATAGACCCGACATAACAACTCGGGACAGTTTGTTTAAGAAACGGAATGACACGAAAACCTTGTTTGTCATTTCAGGACACCGCCAGCAACTAAAAGCCGGCTCCCCACAATGGCTCTTTTCCTTTAAGGTAACGCGACTACAATAACAGATGTAGAACGTATATATAAGATTAATCCTGCCTAGCCCATCATAGTAATAATACCCATTATAATTACAGGGGAGAGTATTGAATAACCACCCCCCCACATCACAGAACAATAAGAAAAATTTAGGTAACAACGATTTCTTCTAAATAACGTTTTTTTAGGTCTCTAAAACAGACAACAATTTGATCTAACATAGATCGCATTGTTCATTTACAGAGAGCTGGTGTAAACATCAAGATACACCGGTGAGTAAGATCTTGTGAGTTTGAATTATCACATCATACACAGAGAATCCATATACAGCCAGGCTGAGCTTTATGCTTTAATGTTGTTTAGGTTGTCCCGCGCCGTGTGCCTGAGGACTTCTACTAATTGTTTTTGTTACACTCATATAGAGGTAAGAGGTGGAGAGGCGGCTGTTGAGCCACATAGTAACTTCGATATTTGGTTGAAAATATACACCTAACCCAGGTCTCCCTTCCTCTTTTTCATTTCACAGTGTGTGGTCCTGATGAGAACTCGATAACGTGAAGAGTTCGAAACGCGTAGACCTTGTGTTTTTCATGCCATAAGAATGTCAATGAATATATAAACTTCCTGTGAAATTTACAAATAGGTTAAAAGTAATATCTATGGCATTATATGTAAACAGTTAATTTTGAACAATTGTAAATATGTATGGTGTAATGTAGAGTGTGCTTGAGAGTGTTTGGCTGTGATTCACAAGTGAGTGTATGTGTGAGTGTTGGAAGGGGACTGTTTTAATGTACATAATGTGTTCCATATTTTGTATGTTATATGTTTTGTTGAATTGAGAAGTTGTCTAGAAAAAATAATTTAAAAAATCCAAATGAAGTAAAAAGTCAATAAAACTGAAGATTCATTCAAGAGACTTAGATCCTCTCACCTTATGTTTCAATCAATTGTGAGATGATGATTTTATGATGAATAACTAATGGCAGCATTGGCGTTTTTCTATTGTTGATACAGAAATAACATAGGCATGAATATCGTGGACAAGAATATAGATTTTAAGGTATTATGGATGTTAAAAATATTGCTGTTAATAATATCGATTTTTAATTATTTTGTGTATTTTATTATATATGTTAATTTTATATATTTTAAAATATTTGTTTAAATAATATTAGTGTTTAATATGGTTTGTAAATTAGAAGAGTTTTTTAAATTTTATGTAATAGTTTTGTGTTACTTTTAGTACCGTAGCGGGTTGTGGATTTGCTATGGGTATAGGGTGGGAAGTAAATTAATTATAATTATTTAGAAATTATTTATTAAGGGGGTGCGCATGGTGCGGCGAACCAAGATGGCCGCAATGTGAAGAGCTCTGCTCAGACGAGCACCGCTCATGATTGAAGGGCGGACTTCATGGCAACGTTCCTCAGCAACAACAATGGATTTTGTCGTCGGAAGTGTCCAGGCAGCTATGGGCAAGTTTTCGCATTGAAATGCGACCTATTGAGCCTTTTTAGCGACCTAATGTTGTCTTTTTGAAAAACGGCCGCCATTTTTTTTTTGTCTCTCCTCCCGCAGCTTTTTTTTACTTCTTTCCTCTTTGTTCCGCTACAATGTCTCTCATTTTGCCCTCATAGTTGCTGTTCTTCACTGATATTGAGGAGACCTGCTGTTTTTTCTCCCGAGCTTGTTATGTTGAGGTGGTAATCTACTCATTTTACCCTTGAGGTGTTATTTACAAGTTACCCCAGCTGCATGTCTCTCAACACGTGTTCAAGCTCCAACCGTGCAATATTTTGAGGGTTGTTGACCTACTCTTCAAGACATCTTCTGTTGTTGGCGCAATTGTTCTGGTCTTGCAGCTCTGAGTGGATTTCCTTACTTTTTCTACCACCTTGTGGTCATATTGGGCGCTGCTTTGCATTGACTTTCTTTGCCAGCATTGTTTTTGTTACCACCAATTGTTGGCTCTTATTCTGCCCTTATTTTGTTCATTGCTACATTCTTCCTGGGACAATACCTTCATTATGGATTCCTCACACTCCACCAAATCCCACGGCACTTCTTCTGGAATCCGTAAAGATCCGGCTGCATCTTCGGGCAAACGCATCAAGAAGGATCCTCCCTCCCCTTCGAAATCACCACTTCCTATCACATTAGATGATGTTATGGAGTAACTTCGCCATATTCATACTTTCATGACTGATACAGCCGCTACTCTTCAGAGGTTGGACGATAAGTGGTCCAGCCTTGATATGAGACTTAGGGCCATATGTATCATCAAACTATTTTGCATTTCCTAAATAGCGAATTTTAAGGAATCGCTATTTAGGAAATGCAAAATGGTATGTACGAACAAAATTGCTTTTTATTTGCGATTCTTTAATCTTCCTTATTTGCGAATTCTCATTTTGCGAATTCGCAATTAAGGAATAATTTCCAATGCATTCCTATGGGCCAGGCTAATCGCAATTTGAGAATTATTGCAAGGGTGCCGGGGTGTCTCAAAGATACCCTGCTGCACCCCTGAAAAGAACATGTGTGTGCATGGGCATGGGCATGTGTGTGCATCATATGCCACCTTTAAAAATGCCAATTTGTGCATTTCTGGAAGAATTCGCAAGTTACCATCAACTGAAAGTTGGTGGTAATTTGCGAATTCTTAAACAAAATTTGCAAGCTAAAATTGCTACATACATAGCATTTAAGGAATCGCAAATTTGCGATTCCCTAAATGCTATGGTAAAATAAGGAATCGCACAAGTTTGCAATTCCTTATTTTGGGAATGTTTCATACATTCCAAAACGTGCAAAACAGCCGTTTGTGAGTCGCAAAGGCTGCGAATTTCGGCCTTTGCGATTCAAAAACGGCTTGATACATATGGCCCTTACTGATGTTAAACAAAAGTTAGTGATGCTCAGGATGTTATAGCTGCAGTTGCCAGCCTTACTAAATAAGTGGATCAGCTTAAAAAGTCTGCAGAGGATTTGAAAAATCACAATAGGCGCAATAACCTGCGCATTTATCGTATTCCGGAAGGTTCGGAAGGGTCGGACATCATCCATTTCTTGAAAACTCAAGTTCTTCAAATTGTTGGTCTCCCAAAACACATGGATGTCAATATTCAAAGAGCCCATCGTCTTGGACCAAATAACTCATCTTCTACTTCTAAACCTAGAGGCATCATCGCTTACTTCCTCCTATATTCTGACCTCATGACGATTCTCAATTCAGCTAAACAACATAAGCAGATGCTCTGGTCGGGTCATAAAATTTTCTTTACTCAAGATGTCTCTAAACCAAATGCTGCTCGTTGAAAAGAATTCCTGGACCTACGACCTGCGCTAAGATCTATGAATGCTCACTATGGCCTAATCCATCTTTGATTTTTTAAAATAACTTATGGAACTGAGCAAACTGTAGTCCTTTTGTTAATTGTTTACTGTTTTGTATTGTCAATCTCAGCTCCAAGTTTTGTCCGTTGATCTAACAATCTTTTTGTCTCTCCTCTTCCTTGTCTCATAGGTCTTCCCTTTGCAGTTTTGTTGAATAAACTTCTCTTTCGTACTACCCCGATGTATCTGATGTACAACCCATCCCGTTGCCGTTCAATCCCAAATGTTTGGTAAGTTCCCTTCATTTGTCTCATATGGTCACCTTTAGTGTTCAAATTTTTCTTTACTTCATTTTTTATTTGTTATAAATATTGTATTTGTGACCTATTTCTTTTTTTGTCTCTTTCTCGTGCGGCTGTCTTGCTCTTCGCTGCCCCCCCTCACATTAATGTTCCTCGGTTATCTGTCCTCTATGACTAAAGCCATTTGGCTTTTTGTCATCCTCTTTCTGAAAATATATTTTGGGGACTTTACCTCCTTTCTTTTTCTTCCTTCTCCCATTTCACCTTTTCTTTCTTTCCTCCTTTACCTCTCCCTCCCTCTCCACTGATGCCTTGTCTCTCACCGAACTCTTCCCTTTCTTACAGGCAATCTCCTTACTATTTATATCATTTTGCACCTCTTTTCTTTTTTGTCTCAGCCTCTGACTCTTTATTGTTCTTTCAACTTGCTCTTGTTTTTCTATCTGTGGTGCTCATATTGCTCAATCTCCTCCTCTCTTACTCTTCATTATCGTCTTTATCGTCTCAACCTTTTTTTATCCTCATTACTACTCTCCTCTTCCTCAAGGATTTGTCTCTATCTTTATGCCTACTCTTCTTTCATTTTCAAGGATGAAATGTCTTCGCATTACCTCTTGGAATGTAAAGGGTAAACGTAATCCTGTTAAGAAACAATGTGTTTTATCTCACCTAGCGAGATTGAAATGTCAAGTTGCAATGTTGCAAGAAACCCATCTTACTTTAAAGGACTTGTCATCTTTGTACAAACAGTGGGTGGGTGAAGCCTTCTACTCTCCGGGAGTCAAAAACAAAAATTGTGTTATTATCCTTTTTCATAAGTCGTTAACTGTCCAGTTAGAATCAGAATTTCATGAGACTAATGGTAGATGGTTGATTTTAGATGTTAGTGTTAATAATACAAGACTTTCTCTCTGCAATGTTGATGGCCCTAATGGTGTTGACTTAACTTTTTGTCATGATTTCTCTACGCTCCGCTCATCACATGCGACTGATAACTTAATTGTGGGAGGTGACTGTAATCAACTCATGGACCCCTTTCTAGATCGGAAATCACAAACTAGATATGTACCCAATAAAATGCAAAAATCATTTTATAAAGCCATTTCCTCTAGAGGCCCTATAGATTCCTCGAGAATCTCCCATCCTGATTCGCTAGAATTCTCCTTTTTTTACCCTGTACATACATCATAATCCCGTATTGATGATATTTTCCTCTCCCACCACACTTTCCAATTCATGACTAACTCAGAAATAGGTTATATCCTTATTTCAGATCATGTCCCTGTTATACTGGACATTGATTACCCCTCGCCTATTCCCACCACTCGGCGTTGGCGCTTCAATAACTCGCTCCTCCTAGATCCCCAGTTTACAAAGCATTTTATGCTTTTTATGGAGGAATTTTTCCGTAATAATATTCCCTCCACGTCTCAATTTCATTTTATCTAGGATGCTTTTAAGGCTGCTGCCAGAGAATTTATTATTGACTTTGTTTCTCGGAAGAAGAAAAAAGCCCTGTCTCAGTCATCACACATTTTTAAACAAATAAAAGAGCTGGAACATCTTTTTTGCACCACAAATTCCTCTGATACACTTTCCTCTCTCATCAAAGCGAAAATGCAATATAACAAACACTCCTGGGATGCTGCATGCAAAAACCTCCTTAAATGTAATGCTAAAATGTATGGTGGGTGCAATAAAGCAGGCAAATCCCTTGCGAACTATCTCAAAATCAAAAAACAAAAATCCAATATCACAGCTATTACTGGTATGCATGGGGATAGTCAGTTAACTGATGACAAGATTCTTGATTGCTCTGTCCAATATACTCTTCATTATATACTCCGGAATCAACTCCTTCCCCCGATCAAATCGATAAATTTTTTCAAATCTTTTACTAATTCCCCAGATAATAGTATTGATCTCTCCTCCCTGGATGTTCCTATCTCGGAAAAGGAGATATTATATTCTATGACTCTTCTACCTAAGGACAAATCACCTGGTCCGGATGGCTTCACTGTTCATTTCTATTTCCATTTTAAAAACATTTTATTACCACATTTATTTTCCTTGATCAATAACTTCCGTGTTATGGATGAATCCAAGGGATCCTTCACACAGGCGATGCTATGTCTACTCCCTAACAAAGATAAGGACCATACCCTCTGTAAAAACTATAGGCCTATTTCCCTAATTAATACAGACTGTAAAATGTATGCAAAAATCTTAGCTATTCGTATAAATAATGTTATTCCCGATCTTATCAACATTTATCAATCTGGGTTTGTTAAGGGTAGATCCATTACAGACAACTCGAGAACTCTCCTTAATATCATCCATCTTGCTTCGAAGATGGACTCTCCAGTTGCAGCTATTACCTTAGATGCTGAAAAAGCATTCCATAGGTCAGTTGGGATTTCATGTTCGGAGCACTTAAGTGGCACGGTTTCAGTCCTCCCATTATCCAATACATTCAATTGTTATACTCCGCCTTCTCTACTTCCATTTAGGTTAATGGATCCTAATCTTCTTATTTTCCACTTCATAGAGGCACTAGACAAGGCTGTCCCCTTTCCCCCTTCTCTTTATTCTAGCATTGGAACCTTTCTTAGAAAAAATGTGATGCTCCTCATCCTATACTGGTTTTTAATTTAAGAAAATAGATATTAAATTCACTGCCTATGCAGATGATATCTTACTCTATATATCTAATCCAACAACTTCTTTACCAACGTTGTTTTCATTATTACAAGAATACTCCCTAGTTTCAGGCTACAAGCTAAATATAGATAAATCCGAAGTTCTTCCCCTTAATAGATGTTGCCTTCCTCACATGTTCCATGGTTCTGGTTTCGAATGGAATCCCAAAAATCTCAAATGTTTGGGAATCTTTTACACTAATAATATTAGAGAGACTATTAAAATGAATCATAAAGATGTTCTTCAAAAACTTTATCTTGGTGGGGGAGGCTAGCAACTATTAAAATGATGCTTCTCCCTATAGTACATTTTTACCTCTCAATGCTCCCTATTTCTCTTCCTCTCTATTTTTTACTTCCATACATCGCATTCTTACTAAATTCTCATGGAATAATCGTAAAGCTAGGATTTCTTCTTCTCGTCTTCAGTAACCCAAAGATCTAGCTGAGGTTAATTTTCCTAACTTCTCTCGCTTTCACTCTGCCTTTACTTTAAAACAAATTTGGCCTTTTTTACCAGAGTCGTCCTGTCCTCCTTTGACAGCATGGAGTACAATAGAACTGGTGCAACTCTCACCTTTTTTCGTTCCTCACTGCTACCCGCTTATCCCCGCCTCCAAAGCATTTTCTCACTCCCACTTTAAAGCACTCAAAAGCTCTAGCCCTATCAATTTTTTGCTCATTTTTTATCACAAGCGGATCTTCACTCTCTTACTCCAATCTGGTACAATAAATCTTTAAAGATCAACAATAGAGCCCTTTTTTTGGAAAGAATGAATTGATTTTCAACTATTTTTATCGTTTTTCCGTTACTTTTTTGTAGAGTGGCAAACCACCACAGGAAGTTACTTAAGTTCCCAACATGGATGACAACGTAATCATGGTTACGGTCTAGTCTATCACAGACTCTTTGCTTAAATACACTTCCTCCTTCCGGTCACGTGTCCGTCCCTCGGAAAACGGCGACCGGGAAACACAAGAGGAGGGATACCACTTATCTGGTGAGTCAAAATGGCCACAAACGTGGCTTTTAGCAATGTTAGACAAGAAGATCGGTTTTATACGATCGAACTAACCGAGATACAGCATCTATTGAGCTGTTCCAATCTCCTCCCTTTGACTTATCACTCCCCCTTTTCTTTCTTTGACACAGAAGAATTCGTCTGGATTGTAAACGCAACTGGTTTGCTGTGTCAAGAGGTGGATCCCCCCGCTACCGTCTTAATACATACACGTATTAAGGTACAGTCATTTTCTTAGCTTATAATAGACAAACCGGTGTTGAGCAATTAAGTCTATTTTGTCCCACCTATCGAGCGCACTGTAACAATCGGTTCTCTCTATATAGCTAATACATTGTGAGCGCCCGCTCTACCTGGTGGGTTCATTATATACAGAGGAACACACCCATGTTCTCAGGACCAAGCCGAATGCTACACTATTTGCCAATTATTGACAACATCTAACAACGGGTAAGCCCTCTACAAATCCTCTTTCTCAACTACAATGGAATTTTAAGCATGTTGGCCCCTTTCTTATGCTTCCGTTTTCCCTACACAGAACGTTCTACCCAAGAAAAACTTTTTCCATTTTGACCTGCCAATACGCAGGTTGTGCCACAAGGTATACACTTTTCCTTCCTCTCCGTGATTTCTTTACTCAATCAAAATTTCCTTTTAGTGCACGCACCCTAGACCTGCATAAAGTCGCAAACCAATCTATGCTTTGATTAAAACACATTAGCAGCACTTTTTTCACTCTGAGATTTTCTCGTGAAGGATCGTCGTGAGCATGGCACACGTTATATCACTTCACTCAGAGTCACAACCTTATGTTTGTCACCAACAAAATACAGACTGAATTTGTTCATTAAGAATATTGAGAAGTGTGCTTAAACATGCGGAGTAGATAACGAGATTTCTTTTGCAACAATCGTCTTAAGCACAGAACCCACATTTATCACAATCACATTCTGTGGGTATATAATGGCACTTTAGAGGTGTACATGTGAATCACCTTCAATCACCAATCCTGTTTACAGAAATGTGTTGTATGTTTGGACAAACTCTATACACACGTTATTTTCTGTTGTCAGCCCTGAAGAGTCGTGGTGACTTACCCTCACACGACGAAACTCGTGTCGGCTGACTGTGGACCGTTCCTACGGTTGTGGACTCATTAAACAACCCACCTTAAAGAAACACACCCAAGAATCTGCATCTGTCTACTTTTGTTATATATGCGTTTTGTTGTGTTACACATTAACTATCAGTTTTACACCTTGTTGTGTGTGCGAGAGCGTTGCTGTTTTTATGTAATGTGAGAGTCTTTTGATTTTCTTCTGAACGGTTAAGGGCTTTTCCGTTCGCTCTATTACGCACCACACACTCACCAAACCACCAATTACTCCATAACGTAAACACTAGGCAGAGCGCCCTAACTATATGAGATCTCTTTAAAAACCCCTCACAGCTGTATCTTACTGAATTGATAAAGGTATCATTTTTTACAATAGTCTTCTCGGAGACAATTCTTTGAGGGATTTTCCCGACATTTGCACATCTTTCCACCTCTCTAACACTTGCTCCTCCCAATATCCCTTGCTCAAACATGCTCTAACCACCTTTATTTCTCGACAAACTTCCCTTAACATTGATGTCCCGACAATTTCCCCTCTACCAGACTTTTCTATTCCTTGAGCTCTCCTGGGAAAGGGACTTATCGCAGGAATTCTCTTCTCAGGTTTGGGACTCTATCTGGTCTAAACTACACACCGTTTCCTGTTCTGCCAGCACCACACAGACTTTGTACTTTTTTTATAATAGGCTTTTTTTTACTCCCTCAGATTTATACAAATTAAAAACTCTAGATTCCAAAAAAGTTGGTCCTGCTCATGTGCTGATAGTGATTTTTCCATATGTTTTTTCATTCAGTGGGCGACAGTCTCTACCCGAGTCAAGCAAATCGGGCAAAAAAGGTGAGGTCTGTTGAGGAGGTTTCCAGCGCGCAGTCAATTTGCCTACTGGTAGAGACCCCACTCTAAAATTAAAATACAAAGCCCGATCTACAGGGTTCGTGATGATGTCCAGATATGGTTCGCAAGCAGCCACATCCTGACCCTCAAGAATTCAATGGTGGATCTGCAATGCCTCGACACAGAACAATTTTTGTTGGTAATCCAATTCCAGTACAACTTCTTAAGAACAGTTTTAGGTGGAACCGATCTAGAGTCCCAAGCATCTCCCAAACCTAGCTCCCCAAGCAGGAATTTTACACCTTTCAACAATTTAATTTTGGACCAGCCGTGCATAGACAAGAACTCCCTCAAACCTTCAGCATAATAAGCCAGCTCTGGCACATGCCATAACCGGGCTCATAATAACAGCGGGCGGATTTGTGCTTGGTCTTTGATCGAACAGCACCCTGTTTCAAATAACAAAGGTAAGCTCGGGGTGCTCAGGGAGAGTGCCATCAGATCCTTCAAGAATCTATTCTCGGATCTGGCTAGTACCTCGATCTTACATAAGCCCCACAACTCTGCCCCGTACAGGGCCGCACTAACCCCTCTTGCTTTATAAATCTCAATAACCGGGGCAATAGGTTTTGTTGATGAGGAGCGCTGTTCTCTAAGGAGAGCGCCCCTACCTTTTTGTGGCTTAATAACATCGTATGGATGTGCGAATTCCACTGCATGGTACTTGTTAGCCGGATGCCCAAATAGTCAAATTCCGCAACCCTCTCCAGGGGTACAGAATTCAATACAGGAGGTCGTCCCATTTTTTTAGGCAGATTCAGAACCAAGTACTTGGTTTTGTTAGTGTTAATGATCAATCCCCTTTGGCTACAGAAGGCCTGAAAACTATCCAAGGGGCTCTGCAGGCCCATGGGAGACTTGGAGAAGAGGAGAGTATCATCATCGAATAGCAGGGTTGGCATTCGCTTGCCCGCCAGGGAGGGTGCATCTGATGGATTTTTTAATAGATGTTCAACCACTCCATTTACATAAAGTGAAAATAGAGTTGGCGCGAGCACACAACCCTGGCGGACACCCCTATTCACTGTGATCCTATCTGTTTTTTGGCCATTCGAGCCCCACCGCACCTGCGCAAAATTGTCAGCATGAAGCCTCACCAGTAGGGACAAGATATACGGGGGCAACCCCAGTCCGGACAGGACCTCCCATAGCCTCTCCCGAGGCACTAGATCAAAGGCAGTCTTTAGATCTATAAACGCTAAGTAAAGACTGCCTTTGCCCAGTACCACCACCTTCCAGTAGATAAGCAACAGTCTAAAAGCCTGTTCGATGGTCACAGTGCCGGACCTGAAACCAGCCTGGTAATCTGATAAAATATTGTTATCCGCCTCCCACTGGAGCATCCTCCCCAACTACCTTCTGTGTGGCATCAATAAGGCTGATTGGATAGTAATTGGCGGGGTCGTCCCGGCTCCCCTTTTTAAAAATTGGGACGACCTCCGCCCCTTTCCAAGAATCCGGGACTGGTGCTCCATTATTAATAGCATTGAGTACTGACGATATTATCTTCCCCCACTCAATGTGACTAGCACGTAACAGGTCACCCGGTATCCCAGCGTGGCCAGCTGCTTTAAGTGGCACCAATGATTTTATTACAATTTCGACTTCCTTTGGAGAGAAAGGGTCTCCTAGTTGATCTTCTAGGGAGTCACTTGGGATAGAATGGGCATTAAACGGTACCTGATTATCCTCCAAGATGGTGTTATAAAGGGACGAGAAGTGATTATACCAGCTTTGGCCCGTGATGTTACACGTAATGAGGGTCTTATCTAAACTGCTCCTCTCCCTGATTAGGGTCCAAAACCCTCTAGGGTCCCTTCCTGCACTGGCTTCTTTTAAGTTACACCAATACCTGTCCTCCCATTCTTTTTTTGCTGCTTTAATGGTCAATTTGTAGTCTTTCCTGGCCAGCCTGATTAAGGCTGGAGAGTTGCTTTTAACTACTGCAATAAGTGCAGATTGTTTACTCCTGCATTTTTTAGTAAACCAACCAAAAAGACTCTTCGAATTCTTACACTCCACCAAAGGAGGGTCCTTACTTGGGATTATGAAGATGTTGCTCAAGGCCGTGATGGTCTAACAAAAGAGTGGAGTCACATCACTATATGCCAGGGAGGGGAATTCCAACTTGGTCTGAACTGCCTCTAGAAGTGCCCCTATTGCTTGGGTTTTCCCCTCATCCAAAGCAACCTTACCCCACTTAAGACGTCTCCCGCAACCTAAGGGATAGACATCAATAGTAGAGAGCACTTTGGATGGCATAACCCCACTGGGCGCGCACGTCCATAAGGGGTGCAACGCCAGGGAAAGCGGATTATGGTCACTAGCTATTGATGGCAGAACTTCCATGTCATGCATGAAGCTCCAGAGCTTAAGATCAAGTAAGATATAGTCAATCCTCGAAGTATGGTGCACTCTGTTATAGGTATGGGCTCCAGATTGGTCAGAAATGGTTCTCCCATTTACTGCCCTCAGTCCTAGTTCCAGGGTCAATGAATTCAATTGAATAGCCCGTTGAGACCATCTCCTTATAGGTTGGACGGTCAGAGCGGGTATACCCCTCCTAGCATCCTCATCGGTAATGTCCAAAATGTCCTCAGACTCTAGTGGCTCAAAAGTACAATTGAGATCCCCCGCGACCAGGACAAGCGTACTTGCTGGGCATTGCCTGAGTTGATCTTCCAAGCACGAGACTGTTGGGGAAAATAATCTCCTTTAGTACCCCTGGCATAGATGTTAAAGATGTCTAAGGTATGCCCTCTACGTAACCCCCTTAGTGAGATTCTAAGAATATCAGGGGAGTTGGTCGCGCTCTGCACAATTTGGCAACCAAGAGAAATGTCGACCCATATGAGGAGACCACCTGAAAGCCGACCTTTCCCTGAGGACAAAGGGACTGCTGGTGCACAATAAGTTTTGTAACCGACCTTATAGCAGGGCTCCTTTCTCCAAGTCTCTTGGAAAATACAGATCAAATACGATTCCACCAGTGTATTCCAGTCGGGCAGGTCCAGCTTTCGGGAGATACTCGCGATATTCCAGCTAAGGATCCTGAAAGCTGGAACAGCCACGGATGGCTCCACTTGGAGAATGGGCTCAGGAGAACCAACCCTTTGTATAGTCTCCACTGGTGGTCCCCCACTCACACACCGCCCATTATTAGTCTGGTAAGAGCAGGGTTCGCACACTGACCGTGAGCTAGACAAGGAGGTACTAGAAACAAAAAGTCTTCCGAAGGGAGCCATAAGGCTACAGGATGAATTTGCTGCACTATCTAAGCCCGGGTTACTAGGCTTGGCCACAATCAAGGAATTTGGGAGTGTGGCGATATTGTCGTGTTCTATCTAGGACCCCGATCAATATTGTGACCTTATGCCGCTATACGGCTATAATTAATCCATATCCCTATAATGGCATAAACGATCAGAGCCATATTTCAGAAACTCGTCTCTGCAGCTCATTACAGTATATGACACAGCAGAAGCCACTATCTTAGATTCCTAGATTACACACCGAGTTCTTTCAACAGATAAAACCCCCAGCAACCTGGGAAAGCCCCGCTTGCTATGTTTTGATTAGTAATAGAACTCTAATGAGCACTGTAAGAACCACCGGTTCTTAGTGACATCTTTATTGTCGTCTTATGTCCAAAAACTTACGTCAAACAAGGCACCTTTTAGGTATAAATAATACCAACGTTGCCTTAAGCAAACACAGCGGTGGTGGTGGTGAATACAGGAGCAGAACAGCTGTCCCTTGCAGAGCCCAGCAGATGCGAGAAGCCCACGGACGCTGCCCCTCCTCTTCCTTGACGCGCTGAGAAAGACGCTGTCTTTTCTCCTGCCGAGAAAATCCAGCTCCGGCGTTTCCAGCCTACCCTTGCGGGTAACTGGGATATCGAGTCCTGAGGGGAGATACCAGACCTCCAGCATTCTATTCCAGAGGTACCCTTAGAGAGAATTCTTGAAGCAAACCCTTGGCAAAACCAACTTAATGTAAATTGCTACTCACTTACTCCCTCCCAAGTATTAGGCTTAGGTCAGGTACACTGGGGTAGGCGTAGTCAGAAGCACCAGTTGAGGACGTTAGCTAAATGTATATATGAATGTATATATTTTATTCATTTTAACTATCATATGGCTAAGAAACCATATCAATGCTTTTACAGTATTATTTTGCAATCCTCCTTTTACTGTACGCACTTTTTATAATAACCAGTCTTGCAATTGTGGCAATTCATTTCTCTTGCATGAGAAGAAAGACTGTTCAATAAATAATACCTTTTATTGAAAACGCCCGTCTCTCTATTCTCTGCATCCTGGTGAAAGTAATTCTTGCACAACTGACTGAGTGAAATAGCTGTCTATTGTTTCACACAACTCTAGAGATTGACTCTTATTCTAAGGAGTAAAGTTGTCATGTTTATGCGGTTGCTGACAAACTGAATCCCTTCTTGTCTGAGCCAGGGAAGCTGATCACTTCCTATTCAGTCAAGATAGTTTCCAGTGACCTCTGAGCTAGTTGGTACAAACCCAATTAAGTCTAACATAGTCAGTAGAGACCTGGAAGACCGCACTTCTACATCTACACTGCTGTTTATGTTATTCCAATGCGCAGGGCCTATAGGGAAAATAGGAACTACACTACAATATCACAATGATTGACACCACGTCAGTAGCCGTTAGACCAACCATATCCCCCGCGCCCTGCGATGGTTTGGTGGGCCATAAAGTCATAAAAGTTATTGGGAAAGAAACCATCCTGCCTTCCTCCCAAAAACTGTTTGGCACCATACATGGGACCATGTGCTCTAGCATAGAATTAGCTCAGATCAACTGTACCAATTCCTGCACTACCATACCCTACTCACTCATTACAAATAAACCGTACAACCCTTACATCTTTGAAGTTTACCACAATGCAGTCCCCCTGACAATCTTTTGACCTATTGCCCACCCACCCCACCCTTCTAACATGAAGAATCTGACCGTCTAACTCGCTAGAGAGGGGTCTATTATTTCTTAACTGCATCGCTGCTGCGGCTTTTCCCGCTGTGTGCGGCATTTTTAAAAATACCGCGTTACATGACGAGCTCAGCTCGTCATCAGCATAGGAGCTCCGTAGCTGATGACAAGCTGAGCTCGTCATCAGCATCGAAGTGGTTAACCAGTGCATGGTTTTGTTCTTAAGCTCCTGGTGGGATTCATATTGGTCGGCCTTCAGAGGCAGAACACTGGTTAACACAACCACATATGGCTGACATTCTTGCGGGAGATTTACATTGGGAGCTCCAGAGACCTCATTTGGGGCCTGAGGGGTCTTCTGGATACTCAGTACAATACTGCAAATGGATTGCTTTTGGTTAGCTGGAGGGGGATTTTGGTCAACTCTCTGTCTAGGTGCCCTGGGTCGGGAAGTTTTCTGCCCAGGTGGATTCAGTAAGGTGGAAGAAGGACCAGTAGGAGCTTGCCCCATTTTTTTGGTGTCAGTGGGGCTAATTGGCTGTGCACAGATAGGAGATCCGGCTGTTGCTACAGCTTCCTGCCCTATCTGAAGTGACCGGGCTGGTTCTGGAGTTGCAGGCACCTGCACCACTTCTAGAACTGGGGCCCTCCCATTGTGACTAGTTTGTTCGCTCTCTTCCTGGGGGTTCTTTGCATGCAATTCTATTAGTGTTTTAAGTGAAATAAAGTTATGCACGGTGGCCTGCTCAAATCTGTCTTCTCTCTCTGCCACTACCTTAAATCTTTCCAGCACGGGAAGGATCAATGATTTCATCAATTTTTCGATCTGGGAAATCGGAGGACTCAGGGGTAAAAGACCTGTAACAGGTATGGGAGTAGACTCTGTATTACCATGTACAAGCTCTATTGGGTCGGTCTGGCTGGAAGAGTGCAAGCTTCCTTTGGATCGATTCAATGAGCTTGTCCTTCCAGGCCCCAAAGGTTTTTCCCCTTCTGTAGTATTTTTTAGTTTAAATTTTTTTGAAGTTTTAAATCGCCCACCCCTTACACTGCTTATAGTTCTTTTCCTTTTAAGGGCGGGATATCTAGGACCCACAACCCCAGCTGACTTCCCATTTCCAAGGGGGCCCCTAAAAGAATTAGAAATTCTAGATTGTACGATGTTAACGGGAGGAGCCGCAGGCAACTGAGAGGGCTAGAGGGGCTCTGTCCCAGAAGATACTACCCCGTTAAGCCTATCTAGGCTAGCCCTTATAGCATCTGTATTAGTTTCATCTTGGACTGGAGAAACACCCTCCATCTGCAAGATAGTATTGCGGGTGAAACTGCTAAAGCTAGAGGCCCTAGTGACGAGCGCTTATGAGCAAGCGGTTCAAGTGACAGTCGGCGTTCGGTAATAGCAATTTCCTTCTCTAAAACAGAGCAGGCTCGGGTTATAAATTGGTCCATAGTACCGCTTATAGAACCACACCCCACCCTCTCAACCTTCCCAGGCCTCGTAGTCATTGGCATGGACAATGAGCTGGGCTAGATAGAACAACCCCCCAAGTTTGACAATAACTGTGATGGGAGACAAACAACACTAATAATACATAGTAGGGAGACAATATAGATGTTATAGGGGTGGACCAGCCCAGCTTTGACCATCCCCGGATGGCCCCAGGCGGTCCCGCCCTTGTCCCCGGCTTCTCCCGGGATGCTCCCGCGCAGCAGTAGCCTAATCCCACTATATAGAGCATGCGAGAACCGGTGGGCGGGGCTGACAGGGAACGCAGGACCAGATGTTGGTGATCAAGCAGGGATTCCTGGGAGATTGAGTCCCTGCGGCGTTGCTCTCCACCCTGTCGCAGTTCTTGCAGACCCCTCGCCACTCATGGCGCCTCCAGCCCAGGAAAAACGGTGCTCCCACTGAGTACAATGAGAAGCGGCACCCGTGAAGCGGCACCCACGAAGCGGCACCCGTGAAGCGGGTGCGGCGAGTTGTTGCGCTGGTATACTTTCCACAGTCAAAGGCTCCACTCAAAGGTCAAGAGAAGTGTCCCGCTGAACAGGGGAGAACAGGGCGAATAAATCTGTGCGAGGCCCCGTGGGCGGGGCAGACAGGGAACTCAGGACCAGGTGTTGGTGATCACGCAGGGACTCCTGGGAGATTGAGTCCCTGCAGCGTTGCTCTCCACCCTGTCGCAGTTCTTGCAGACCCCTCGCCACTCGCGGCGCCTCCAGCCCAGGAAAAACGGTGTTCCCACTGAGTACAATGCGAAGCCGCACCTGCGAAGCGGGTGCGGCGAGTTGTTGCGCTGGTATACTTTCCACAGTCAAAGGCTCCACTCAAAGGTCAAGAGAAGTGTCCACCTGAACAGGGGAGAACAGGGCGAATAAATCAGTGCAAGGCCCCGTGGGCGGGGCAGACAGGGAACGCAGGACCAGCTGTTGGTGATCACGCAGGGACTCCTGGGAGATTGAGTCCCTGCGGCGTTGCTCTCCACCCTGTCGCAGTTCTTGCTGACCCCTAGCCACTCGCGGCGCTTCCAGCCCAGAAAAAATGGTGCTCCCACTGAGTACAATGCGAGCTGTTGCGCTGGTATACTTTCCACAGTCAAAGGCTCCACTCAAAGGTCAAGAGAAGAGTCATACCAGGGTACGAGGCGTATAGGGGTTCGCTTCGTTGCCCGGTACGAGTCATTCCCCGTATACAGGCCATTTTCCATAGAAATCGTATGCTGAAAACCCGGTACGAGTCGTACTTGACGGGTTGGACAGCCTTTTTACAAATTGTATGGTCTTTTTTACAAGTACGTGTCGTACAGCTTTTCCCGATCCGGTTTGTAAGGATCGGGCCGATCTGTATTTATTTTTCCCGTACGAATCGTACTACACGGGTTGGAAGGGACTTGTACAATTTGTATGGAAAAAATACGGATCCGATTTATATGAAAAAAAAAATCCAGGATCAGAATCGGCCTCTTAGATGTGTGGTGTGTAGCTTGTAGAGGTATAGGGTGGAAAGTTATGTAAGTAATAACAAAATCAAAAAGAGTAAACAAAATTACAAATTCTAATGTATTATTCCATGTGTTAATTGTTATGCATTTTAATTGTAAATAATATTGTATTAATTGGTTGTTAATATTTTGACAATTGATGTCAGTATGTTGATTAATATAATACTTGTATTAATTTTAATATGTATTAAACATTGCAACAAATGCGTAATTTGTTAATTTAAAAATATAAAAATATTTTGGGCCATATGTAGGTAGCTAAATAGCGGTTGGTAACGGCCGAAAATCGGTAATTATCCTGTTACCGACTGGTATTTAGCATCTTCTGATGTAGGAGGAAGGTTTTAAGGATTCGGTAATTTACTGATTCCTTATTTTAAGGAATCGGTAAATTACCGAATCCCTAAAAGCTATGTAGTAGGCACTCGAGTGAGTGCATTTCTGCATTCAGGATTTGTTATTTACCACCAACTACAAGTTAGTGATAAATACCAAATACCTTAGAAAAAGCAATAATCTGCTTTTTTCAAGGTGCCATGTGGCAGACATACATGCCCTTAGGGCATGTATGTGCGCCACATGTGCACTCCTGCAAAATTCAGGGGTGCAACAGGGTGTCAATGTGACACCCTGCAACCCTTGAATATGCTCCCCCTATTACCGATTCGGTATTTACCGAATCGGTAATAGTGAATGGCTTCCCATTCATTCTTATGGGCCTCCAGGCCATTAGGAATGAATGGGAATTACCGAATCGGTAAATACCGAATTGGTAATAACGAATATTACCGAATCGGTAAAATTTACCGAATTTTTACTTACATTCAATTTACTGATCCCTAAATACCGAATTGGTAAAATTCGGTATTTAGGAATTGGTAAAATTCTATTACCTACATATGGCCCTTTATATTTAAATATTTACATTTTTTGTTATTTACTATAGATTTTATATAATGTATTTTACTTGAAGTGAAATAGTCTGTTTCCAATTCACATACAGTGCAGTGGCAGGATTGAATTTCACCCCTCCTCATTCAACACTTTCCCTACTGTTGCACTGACTGGAGTGGGAATAGTACAGTTTACCCCTCCGCAATCCAACATTTTCCCTATTGTTACACCGACTGAGTGGGAATAGTACATTTGACCCCGTTGCAGTCATTGGAGTGGGAATCAAAAATGTTACCCTTCTGCAATCCAGCACTTTCCCTACAGTAGTACTGATATTTTAGACCACTATATTAGTGAAAATGATATTTTTTTGCAATATTTTTGTAATTTTAGTGTATTGTGAGGCAAAACATTTTAGACCAATATTTTTGGCTCGATATTTTTGACGACAGAACTTGATAACCAATAATTCTGAACTCCTGTACACACTCTCTCCAACCCTCAATTTCTAGCAGTTGAACCTGGTCTTTTTCTCTAATCAAACATAACTTCCCCTCTTTTGTAAATCCAGGCTAAGGGGGTTAGTAGGATGGCAGGCGGACTTTAGTCCGCTCACCACCCTAGCGGTGCTGGGACTGTTCGCCAGACATGTGGTGGTCCCACACTGCTAATTAGGATGCGACTGCCACCCTGGCGGTTGCATTCCGCATTGTTGACATTGCTGCGGGTGCTGCTGTAAGCAGCACCCGCTGCAATGGCAAAGTGCCATGTTGTGCATTGCCATGCACAACGTGGCAGGCACCACGTGGTGCCTGCCACCTTGTGCGCAAGCACCTTGTGCAGTGTAGGGCCAAGTGCAGCCTTGTTGAGGCCAAACAAACGCAGAAACAGAAAAAAGAGATTGCAACAAAACTGGCAATACAGGCAGAGGAAGGGACGCTATGGGAATTCGCAGACCCCGCTCCAACAAGAACTATTGATGGATACGAACTTGGTAAACACGACTATTGTCAATCTCTCAAATAGATTTATGAGTGATGTAGAGAAATGGACTCTGTGTCTAGGGCTCTCCTTCTGTCCTTCCTCCCACTTTTATTTACACCAATACACATATTGACCTATTTAAGTTTGTGAGAAAGCTCAAACTTAAAAAATGGCACACACTTAAAAGATTGGGACATAGCCACTGCAGAAGTAATAACGAGAGGGAGGCGGAGAGCAATCTCTTGATCAGTGATGTAGACACACTGATCAATATGGTCGAATTGGGTGAAAATACAGATGAGAGTAGCAACACTGCGGGCACCACACAAATCCTGACAGACATGGATTTAGAACATGATGCAGCTGCACGCACTGACTTTAGAGCCAAGTCCACATTTATGCCGCTACTCCCTCATGATAATGTTGACACTTTTCATGACTGTATTGTTAAGGCACTTAGGGACTTGAGAACCAAAACTACCAACCAACGAGGACATACTAACTATAATTTGTCTCTCACGCAACGACTGGCACTGAAGGCTCTCACTGAGGATCCCAACATTGTCATCCATCCAGCGGACAGGGGTGGCAATGTTGTTATCCTTAATAGAGACGACTATATTAAAGAGGCCTTACTACAACTCGAGGACAAGAGATTTTACATGCACATCACCTACGAAACACACAATGAGAGCATAACAGACATCTGGGACAAACTGGTTACATGGAGGGACAAGGAGCATTTAGAGTGGGAAGAGTTCTGCTACTTGAAAAATGACCATCCTAGACTGCCCATCTTATACCTCTTGCCCAAAATCCATAAGAACAGTCTCAGACCGTCATTGTGTCTTCAATAGGGATTGTTACTGAACACATCTCAAAGTATGTTGATCATTTTTTGGGAGATTTTGTCATGAAATTGCACAGTTACATAAGGGACACCAAGGATTTCTTATATAAAAGGGAAAATCTGACTTGGAACACAGTCTATCACATCATTGTCCTAGACGTACAATCTCTTTACACCAATAGGGGCTGGTGGTGTGTGAGCACTTTTTACAACAAAGGCCACTCAGATACAGGGAACAAAGCCGCATATGGCTGAGATACCCGCCACCCCCTCTCAACACAATCCCCAAGGATGGGAAACCGGAAACAGTTCTGAACTTTTGGAAGACGGGAGGGAGTGACCCTCCCGGCCGTATTTATTAAAATATGAAACAAAATTAAAACATTAAAATAACAGTTTCATATTATGTACAATTTCATTACCACATTGCGATGTTTGGCTAACCTTAACATATTCTCTAATACAAAGGTTCTCCTAGCCGAACTAACATCCTACAAAACATTTAACTTGAAATTTTGAAATTGTACATCCTAACGTTTAAGGGCCAACGGCAAGGTCGTAACCGGTGTCAAGATCCCTAAACCAGAAATATCCCCCTCACTTGTGAGGGGCGACCGCACAGAGGTGTACCTCGAGTGCAACTACCAATTTCCCTTGACTTGACGGGGGCCCCAATAAACTCGACGCCACTTAAAGGTCGTCCGAGGACTCGTGTGAGGTATCTAGAAGGTAGCGTAGACCCCCCCCCCAAACCCCACACAACTTACCGCATCTGCCGTCGCAGATGACCTGGCCCCGGGAAATTCTCCAGGAGGGGGCTGTAGCCCCTCCTACCCAGGAAGGGGCCTTGACCGCCTTTCCTTTCCTTTCGGCGGCCCATCCTTAGAAGGGATCACCTACCCCGTTGAGGGGCCAATGGCCACCTCCCTCGAGCGCTCCCATCCGTAATGGGTGACGCCCACTCATAGGGATCTTCCAATTAGTGCTCACCGATCATGACCTTACCGCCCGACCAAAATAAATACGACAGTTCTAAACTAAATGACTAAATTACTTAAAAGACAGTTAAAAGCAACCACTTTATTAAAAGCATGCTACTGATCAACACTAGAGCAGGATTACTTTATTTGCAAAACATACCACAATTGACCATTTCTTTATTGCATATTCAAAGTTATCACGATAATAATCCGGTACCTGCAAAACAAAAGAGTTATCACATCAAACTTTATTCAAAACCACTTGCTGTCCTCAGGGGCTGGTGGGTGGGTCAAAATTGGCTCTTCGTTCCGTCTCGAGCTCACGTGCAGCGAGGTGGTGCAGCTTCAGAGCACAGGAACAAGAGGATGCTTCCTTGGCTTGTTGCTCCTTTTATCCGTCTTCAGGGCGGGCGTAAACCCGCCCCGGCCTGCCCCGAGGGCGTGGCCCGGCCTCGTCAGTGTCTAGGCCAGCCCACTCCAGGGCGGGAAAAGGCGCGCCCCGGCTATGCCGCTTCGGGCATACCAGCCGAGACTCGCCTCCCGCCCAAGATGGCTTCCCGGGGGGATCGTGGTACTCTGCCATACGTTCGGGGGGACCGAATGGTCGCCCCTTTCCATATGGCTGAGATACCCGCCACCCCCTCTCAACACAATCCCCAAGGATGGGAAACCGGAAACAGTTCTGAACTTTTGGAAGACGGGAGGGAGTGACCCTCCCGGCCGTATTTATTAAAATATGAAACAAAATTAAAACATTAAAATAACAGTTTCATATTATGTACAATTTCATTACCACATTGCGATGTTTGGCTAACCTTAACATATTCTCTAATACAAAGGTTCTCCTAGCCGAACTAACATCCTACAAAACATTTAACTTGAAATTTTGAAATTGTACATCCTAACGTTTAAGGGCCAACGGCAAGGTCGTAACCGGTGTCAAGATCCCTAAACCAGAAATATCCCCCTCACTTGTGAGGGGCGACCGCACAGAGGTGTACCTCGAGTGCAACTACCAATTTCCCTTGACTTGACGGGGGCCCCAATAAACTCGACGCCACTTAAAGGTCGTCCGAGGACTCGTGTGAGGTATCTAGAAGGTAGCGTAGACCCCCCCCCCAACCCCACACAACTTACCGCATCTGCCGTCGCAGATGACCTGGCCCCGGGAAATTCTCCAGGAGGGGGCTGTAGCCCCTCCTACCCAGGAAGGGGCCTTGACCGCCTTTCCTTTCCTTTCGGCGGCCTATCCTTAGAAGGGACCGCCTACACCGTTGAGGGGCCAATGGCCACCTCCCTCGAGCGCTCCCATCCGTAATGGGTGACGCCCACTCATAGGGATCTTCCAATTAGTGCTCACCGATCATGACCTTACCGCCACAGGCCGGATAGTTGACCGGCTATCCGGACCCCCCACAACACTCCTACCTAAAGGTCATGTCTTAAAGTCTTTAGCCAAGCTATACAGTCCCCTATGAGTAACTCGTTCCCCACCCGGGACAAATGAACACCATCCCCCAAATACATACTGTCACCAGTAATACAACCATGCGAAATAGAATGCAGTGTATTGGAACGGAACAATCTACTCACTTTGTTATTAATTTTCCTTACTGAATGATTCAGAGCAGAAACAGAAATAGCCCCCCGCCATACTTTTCGTGGGATCATATGTGACCATGCAATCGTGCACCCTGGAACTCTCCTCGCCAACCAACTTACAGTGGAAAGCATCGCCTCAAGGAGAAGTCGTCTACCAGTGGTGACCAAATCATTGCCCCCAAGATGTACTATGATTATACACGGCGGTGACCTCGTCCGCCCTAGCAAACCCTCAAAAAATGATTGAAACTGGTCAATACAGAGTCCGCCCTTTCCGTAGAAGGACACACTGTACCCGTATTCCCCAGCCACGTGAATCATGTCACCTGCTTTGAATACGTCCGCGGCACGCCTCACGTATGAGTGGCCCACGACCCACACCTCCTTTTTCACAGCCGGTGAAGTCTGACCGCTGGCCCGGTGTTGGGTCGACTGCATAGTCCGCCCCGCCTCGTAGGCTTGCGCAACTGAAACCAAACAAAAACAAGAAGCGTGAGTACATCATTACAGCTTCACAACATGTGCAACCGCACATACCTCTTATAACAATTGGAGGACCAACGCCCCACACGTTTAACTTGTTCGACATTCAGACCCCTGGCTGTAGCCTCTGTAGCAGCCCCTATCCGAAAGGAATGGGTCCCAAACTCGCCCGGGTTCAAGCCCGCAGCAGTAATCGACATCGCAAGCACCCGCTGAAACTGAAACCTCGTCAGTGGGGTGGTGTCAGCGTGTCTCAACAAGGTCCCCCCCCATGATGCCACCCTTTGTGCCAAATATTCCTCTACCCAACTCACCGGGCACATGGAGGACCCGGGGATCCTTTGTATGATTATGCAATCACCCATCGCACCCTGATCGGTCTTGGACCTGACGAACGAGAGAGTCATCGTCTCCCCTCTGATCTGAACGTGCTCTCGGCACAGTCCCCCCATCACGTCCTGCTTGTTCCTCGCCACTAGTTCGCTTACTCGCATAGCCCCATGGAATGCCAGCGTAAAAGCGGCTCGGAATAACACCGTTTCATACTGGGATGAACATGTTGCAGGGAGTCTAGATAATAACAGGGCAAACCTATCCAAACCTATCGGGCGCCTTTCATCTACTCTGCGACCCTCAAGGCGTTGCCACCCACGTAGCGCTTTTTGCACAACGAAAGACGCTGTCGGGTCCTGGATCCCATGAGCCCTAGCCACAAAGGAAATGGCGGCCCGATGCCTCTGGGCCGTAGCCACTGATTTGCCTGCCTGACGTAAAGACAGCAGGAATTTCACTACCAACTCCTCCTGGCCCCAAAGCTCCCCTCTAGCCGCCCCCAAAAAGGCCCAATAGGAACAGAACGCCCCTTCATATGCCTTCCTCGTCCTGGGTGCTAAACTCTCTCCCACGAGGTTCTGTAGTTCTGGGCACCGAGAGACCAGAGAGCTTCGGGAAAGGGTGCTGCCACCGGGTCCGCTGTGGGCAGAAAACCCCAGAAGGCCTGCATATGAAAACGAGAAAGCGCATCAGCCGCCTGGTTCATCACCCCCGGGACATGTCTTGCCCTAAATAGTACATTCAATTGCATACACAATAACACAATTTCCTTGAGCAATCTCAGAATCCATTTGCATCGTGCTGCCTGGCTATTGATACACTCAACAACGGTCATGTTATCAGACCAGAATACCACAGAGTGATCTCTGAACCCCTCGGGCCAAGTTCTCAGGGCCACCAGTATGGGAAAAAGTTCTAGGAAAGCAATGTTGCTTGTCAGACCACTATCATGCCACCATGACGGCCATTTTTGTGCCGACCACTGAGTGCCGAATATGGCACCAAAACCAATGCTCCCTGCCGAATCTGTCCACAGCCCTAGCTCCTCAGAGGACACGGCCGGTTTGTTCCAGACAATTCGACCATTGAAATCCGCCAGAAATGCCAACCAAATGCGCATGTCCTGGCGAACCTCTGCCGAGAGCCTTGTGCGATGATGACCCTCCCTCAGGCCGACCATGGCTTGAGCGATCGAGCGAGAAAAGGGGCGGGCCATCGGTATAACTCTTAGGGCAAAATTCAACTGTCCCACCAATTGCTGTAATTGATGTAGCTTCACCTTAGACTCACTTATACACATTTGCAAGGATGCCCTGAATCTTAACACTTTGTCATCTGGTAAACGAAAACAACCTTCTTCGGAATCGAGCTCGATCCCCAGAAACTCAAGGCAAGTCGAGGGACCCACAGTCTTACCTGATGCCAATGGCACGCCAAACTGATTCATCAAGACACAAAATGCAGTCAAAGCCTGTCCACATTCTGGATCCCCGGCTGCCCCCAGAAACAAAAAGTCATCGAGATAATGCATAACATGTTTAAACCCCGTCTTCCTTGTGAAGACCCATTGCAGGAAGCAACTGAACTTTTCGAAATAGGCACACGATATAGAGCACCCCATCGGCATACACCTATCCATGTAGTAGTGACCCTGAAACATGAAACCAAGGAGACGCTGATCGTCTGGATGTACCGGGAGCAACCGGAACGCTGACTCGATATCAGATTTTGCCATCAGCGCTCCGGGCCCCAGGCGATTCAATATGGCTACGGCCTCATCGAAGGATGCGTACCGCACCGAACACACTTCCGGGTCTATTGCCTCGTTTACAGAAAGACCACGTGGGGCTGATAAATTATGTATCAGCCGAAACTCACCCGGGTCCTTCTTGGGGACCACCCCTAAAGGGGAACAAACAAAGTTAGCAACTGGTGGCACATTAAATGGACCGGCGACTCGACCTCGAGCCACCTCTTTCCCGATCTTTTCCTGTACCACGGTCGTATGCTGTAAGACCGATATCTGGTTTTTACATTTTGCTATACCCTGAAACTCCCTCACTGGGATGCGGAAACCATACGAAAATCCGTCCCGTAACACCCCAGCGGAAGCGTGATCCGGGTATTCACTGAGCCAGGGAATCATTGCCATGGTATCAATCGGAGTAGGTAAAGGCGCCCCTCGGACTATGTCAGACCTGTTTGGCGCCTCCTCTACCCCCGTTATCACCCGTTTTGGCTCTGCACATGGACTCAGGATGGGATGATTGCCCGCACCCCCCACATTCGTGCCTAAATTTGCATGACCCCTGGGGCCTAGTACATTTCCCCCTGTTAAAGTTCCAACAAACCCCCCTTTTACCTGCGTTGCCGATTGGCCTCGAGTGATTGTCGTTACTCGTACCTGATCGAAAGGGCGTCCCCGCATATTGGCGGGAGGATTCACCCACGTTACTCCCTACCAATGGCACCTTCAACATACCAGAATCCTCCATTTTGGACCAGGACACAGAATCATAACAATCCCAAGTTAAGTTTTTATCATGCTCTTTTGCTTTTCTGAAAATATTGTCGTAACAAAACCAATGGTTGCCCTCGTGAGATACTGAATACCCCATGATCCGTGATTGATAAATCGGCAATTCGGGCAGCAATTAGGGCCTACGTTCACCCAAGATGGATGTAAAAACCCCCCATGCTTTGCCCCAATTACCAATGTTTTCATTTACCTTAAAGGCGGCCATCTTTGCGCGCCAAACACTCGGATGCATGAGCTCCTTTTGACTCTTAACATGCTCCATCTCATAATGATCGGTAAGCAACGAGAAGATGTTTATATACTCCCCTGCCCATATCTTCTCCTTGATAGCCAGAGGGACATGTTGACCCAACTTTTCCCTTCGAGAGGGTGCCGACTCATCCCTCGCAATCGGCAATGGCCGCTTACCTGAACCGGAAGCTGTATCTGCGACTGGACCTGACCCAGGTGGTTTCTCTACTGCCGCAGCCGGCGATGGTGCCTTCGTCGCTTCCCTTGTTTCCCGCAGCTGTTTCATCAACACCTGCGCGTCGTCAGCCGTGGCGCCCTTGCTACCTTTACCCAACCACGCTGCTAATTGTGCTGCCAGCTCTGGCGGCATATCCTCCCCGGACACGGGGGTGACCACTACGGGAATCGGATTTCCTTCCTCCGGGACCGGAGTGGGTGCTTCGAGCGGGGTACAGGGAACTGGGACGTCTCCCCCAGCTGTTCCCCTCCTGGGCCTCTTGCCTTTTCCTCCCGGAGCTGTTCCCGCCAGAGGACGTTTCGGCCCCCCTTCCTCGTCTTTCTCCGCCATTCGCTTCTTTAGGTCGGTCACCTCTTTCATGAGAACACGCAGCATCTGCTCGGTAGTCATTCGCTTTCCCGCCTTCTTAGGCATTCTCCGACAGAGTATCTGCAAAACAAACAAGAAGATTATAACGCTCAAAATTGGCTCTTCGTTCCGTCTCGAGCTCACGTGCAGCGAGGTGGTGCAGCTTCAGAGCACAGGAACAAGAGGATGCTTCCTTGGCTTGTTGCTCCTTTTATCCGTCTTCAGGGCGGGCGTAAACCCGCCCCGGCCTGCCCCGAGGGCGTGGCCCGGCCTCGTCAGTGTCTAGGCCAGCCCACTCCAGGGCGGGAAAAGGCGCGCCCCGGCTACGCCGCTTCGGGCATACCAGCCGAGACTCGCCTCCCGCCCAAGATGGCTTCCCGGGGGGATCGTGGTACTCTGCCATACGTTCGGGGGGACCGAATGGTCGCCCCTTTCCATGATCATTGAAATGACCGAATTTTGTCTCAAAAACAATATTTTTGCGTTCAATGGTGCCCTCTACAGGCAGACTACCGGCACAGCAATGGGATCCTGCTTTGCTCCTAGTTTTGCCTATCTCTTTATGGGCTACTGGGAGGAAGAGATCTTTGCTAGCCCCACCATTATGGAGGACTTCCAGAAAGTCATCATGTGGCTACGCTACATCGATGACTTATTCATCATCTGGCAGGGCACCAAGGGTGAGGCTGAGGATTTCATTGGGAAACTGAACACAAATAAATACAACATCTTCCTCTCAGGCGATATCAGTGCTACTAAGGCGGAATACCTTGATGTTTGCCTTACAGTCAAGGAAGGGAAAGTCTGTACTTCTCTGTTTCGGAAGGCAACGGCAGGGAACAGTATCCTACATGCCCTCAGCAGTCATTCGGAGGCACTCAAACACAGTATACCATATGGAGAACTGGACAAATGACATATGGAGATGTCATTTGAGATGTCATCAGTGATGTCATCAGTGACGTCATTTGAGATGTCATCAGTGATGTCATCAGTGATGTCACTGACCATGTCATGAATGATGTAATATGTGACATCATTAGCAGTGGATTGCGGGTCCGCGATATATAGTTAGTGCAACTAACTATATATGGAATTTCAATGGTTTTGTGCAAATAAAATAAGGTTTTTTAAATGCTAATCCCTAACTATATATGGTCTATAACCTATGGTTTTTTCATTGAATTTTCAAGGTTTTGTAAATGCAAATTCCTAACTATATATGGTCTATAACCTATGGTTTTTTCTGTGAATTTCATTGGTTTTTTAAAAGCTAATATCTATAGCTGTAAAATATATTCTTTATTAAGTGACGTATCACGTAGCCCGTGAGACGCCTCATGATGCATCGCATAACCGTGACGTATCGTCTCTGCAGCGCAAACCAAACCCAAAACGTAAGCGCGCCAGAACACGCTTAAAGATATATATATATTTTTTTAACCTTAATTAGACAAAATCCACACGTGCACATATCACAAACGTTCAAAAAACACAATATGTCGGACTCCCTTTCCTTCATTTCCCCGTGTGTTTTGGCCTCCTCTTGTCTCTCGATCCTACCGAGAGACAAGATGGCGGCCGCTCCGGACTGTTTAGAATGTTGACAGACACCGGAGAGCCAATCAGCTTCGCATCGCAAAGTTCCGTTACGCGAAAAGTACGCGAACCGGAGCGCTGCCCGGAGCGCTGTTACAGATATATATCTTATTTTAAAGGTTAATTTCTCAAAATCCACTGAAGCACATATATTGAGACCTAGCAAAGGCACATCGGGCTAACAGTCCCCACAATTTTGCCAAGTTTCGTGCAAATCCATTCAGCCGTTCGAGCTAAAAGTGAGGCCAACCGCCCTATGGAAAAATGAATGGGAAAAACGCGTTTTGGGACCCCCCTTTTTTCTCGGCCCCCCCTTGACGACCCCCCGCCAAATTTTCAGGGGCTACTCAGAAACAAAATGTGCCATTTTCCTGAAAATTTCAGCCAATTCCATCCACAAACGCCAAAGTTATTAGACATAGAATTTTCAAAAGTTCCATAGAGAAAAAATCCTAACTATATATACCTAGTGGCTATCGCCAGTAGGTAATATATATATCCATCAAACTTTCGCCCACAGGCCCACAGAGGAAAGGCCCAAACAGGATTGAAAATCAGCCAAACTTTATTGGGAGCAGGTTGGGTATGCTAGCACTAAGTACAACTTCACCCCAAAATCGAACGCCCAGCCCGACGCATTTGGTGCAAGTAGCACTTAGTCATGGGTTAGGGCTTGTAGCAAAAGAACTCTGGCAGTTTGCAGGTTCTTAAAAGTCATGTTGCTCAGCCCACTGGGCCTGGCCACACAGTGGCATCATGGTACTAGTGGTGCAATATTCCTCATGTGAGTCGCCAGGTTCAGTGCAAGTCTTTAAAAAGTATTATCCTAGTGGGTGGGTGTCGTTTCCATCTAGCTGCACACCCCTCGTAGTACTCTGCCTCACTGGTATTCCGTTCCATATGCTGCGGTGAATTTCAGCGCCACAGCAGGACTGCCAGCAGCAGCAGGGCTCTTTCTGCGGCCCAGGCGTGACCGCTCAAAATCCATCAAGCTTTCGCTCACAGAGGAAAGGCCCAAACAAGATTGAAAATCAGCCAAACTATTTTGGAAGCAGGTTAGGTATGCTAGCAGTAAGTACAACTTCACCCCAAAATCGAACGTCCAGCCCGACGCGTTTCGTGCAAGTAGCACTTAGTCATGGGATAAGGGCTTGTAGCAAAAGAACTCTGGCAGTTTGCAGGTTTTTAAAAGTCACGTTGCTCGCCCCACTGGGCGTGGCCACACAGTGGCATCATGGTACTTGTGGTGCAATATTCCTCATGTGAGTCGCTAGGTTCAGTGCAAGTCTTTAAAAAGTATTACCCAAGTGGGTGGGTGTCATTTCCATCTTGCTGCACACCCCTGCTTTTTCCATTTCTTTAACTTACTTTTTTCATTTTTACCTTTTCTTTTCCGCCCCCCGCCTACCCCAGAACCATGGCAAAGGGCCACAGGGCTCATCGCAGCCAGAGCCGTGACTGCCTGCCTTGCAGAAGGCGACGCCCACAAGTGGTGCAGGCACGGGCCTTATTTGTGGAGTTGGCTGCACTCGTTTTCTTTGTGCCGCGCCACCTCCCCTTAACTCTGTCAGCAGGTGGCAGGCCTGGGTCCGGGTACGGGCTTCGGGAGCATCAGCAGCGGTGGGGGAAGGTGTGCCGGGCAGTGTTCCACTGCTCTGGGTCCGGCGCACCCAGAACCAACTGACGCACCGGTGGTCCGATATCCTCGACCAGGAGCAGAACCTGCTGGATCTGCTAGGAGTGGAGGTCCCGGGTCTTGGTAAGTAACTAATTAGTACTTTGTGTCTGTTCTTCTGCTCTGTGTTATATATTGCAAATATCTTTTTTTTCCAACCAGCTAGAATGCTGCTGCTTACATTACAGGTAAATTACGTTTAAAAGTCTTTTGTGATTGTTATGATGACAAAGGTGCTCTTCTGCGCTACTAATCTTACTTGTTTGCAACTCTGCATTTGCGCTTGCTTAGCGTGATTTTGTAAGAGTTTATTTAAGAGAAATTAAATTACGTAATGCTATAGTGACTCTAGTCCTTACTTTGTCCTGTCACTAAGAGATAGGGGCGGATTGATACTTAGGTTTAGTTACTTTGTATGAGTTTTAAATTTTTTTGTGGTATGCGTGATGAGCCCTCTGTTACGTCACGTGCAGCTATTAACCTGTGTCTTTAGTAGAACATTTTCCAGTTTGTGCAATGAGTGGTAATAGGCTTAGCACTAGCAGAACATCATTCGACATCAATCAATCAACCAAACATTTGGTGTATAAAAAAATGTAGTCATGTTTCCTCCATTTCACCATATGCATTGTTGGGGACTAAAAGAAGTGGAAATGCATACTGCAATTGACACGCCTGGAATAGGTGGGCTAGGTCTGGTGGTACGTTGTACTTAGGCTTAGTTAGTCTACTGGATTCGGAATGGAAGACTGGATTAGTGTTGATAAATAGTAAGTAGTCGATCCGCGAATCCCCCGATACTACTTGTTGACCAGATGAGATCGGTCAATTTAGTTATTGCAATTGTTTACATAAGTGTTTTTTTGACCGTTCTTTAAAAACATTTTAGTTATGTTTGTCTCTTTCGTATACCTGTTCAGCACCCAGGGGCAGGCAGACTGGGTCACAGTCAGAGGGAGGAGCACAACACCAGCAACAGGAGGAGGACACCAACGAGGGCCCTTCTGCTGGCCCTAGGAAGTCTTCATGTTTTTAACATTAATAATTCTTATTCCGTAACTTTTAGTGCACCATATTTTTTCCGAACTATTGTTTCCGTTTCCTAATAATATTTTTTACCAACAATTATCCTTCGATCTGTACTATCTGTTTCGAAATTCTTGTTATCCCTCCCTCTGCTATGATGACTCTCTGTACTACTACTCCTAGTCTGTCTGTGGTAGCTAAGCTTGCCCAGTTAGCCACTCTTTATTTAAAAGGTTTTAAATAAAACTCAGATTCACCAGTAGCTCTAGCCATTGAGTCCAGTCTTTTGGGTTGTCCTCTTGTACTACTTCTAGTCTTATTGATCTTGATTCTTTGTTAATCTTGAGGTTTTTCGACAATTCCCACCAACAAATGCCCAACCATATTTATTACTATTTTGATAGGATAGGACATACTACTACTGTTGTAGGGATTTTGCACATACAGAACTTTGCACAACAAAATTGGATGTTGGTGATGGGAGGTTGGACCTTCCTCACACCTCAATCAGAAATTCAGAACCCACCACAATCCACTGCCCGACTAGTTATAGTAGTGTCTCGTCAGAACTATTAGCTCTCTGAACCCTCCCCCCAAGATACCCAACAAGTAGACAACCCAGAACATAACACACCCAACCTCTCAGTTGTGGAAGCAATGCATATACACACCCTTCCTTTCGCTCGCTCGCTCACTCGTGTAGGTCCACACCAAATACCACTGAGTCTATGTAATTTCAAAAGTTTTATTTTGAATTGATAAGCTATCTACGTTGTTCTATAATGCAGCACCAACAGGAAAATGCATAACATTAAAACAATAAACATTGTTACACTTATAGTTACAACAACTAGAAGTGAATACTAGAAACTAAAGGGAAATCATGATAACTGAACAGTGGTGGAAGCACCACCATCCCCTTGTTAGGAATATAGTTTATATAACATTTTAAATGAAGATCTCTAAGCAAATTCTGGGGACCCTTCATCTTAGAAGAACCTAGTACTGGTAGTTGTTACGTCATAAGCTCTGCAAAGCTCTGGTTCGTAGAAGTCAATCTTCCGTCTATAATGAGAAAAATGGTGCGAGTTAGTACATTGCAAGCATTTCTCAGCCATGCCAAAAAGTGTAGCATTTTTAGGGATAAGCAATATGGACAAACAGCACAAATTTCATAAAAAGTGGCCTGTTAATGTTTTGGTTGACCTTGTACGCAGTGCTTAGACAGTAGCAGGATGAGGTCATGTGGGCTCAAAGGTGTCATATACAACAAGCTGCGAGGTAACGTCATGTGTGCAAAAATAAAAGACACAAAGGTAAAATGGTTGCATGGCTCGGGCTAAATAAGCAAAGACTAGAATGACCCTAAGGACCATATAACTACTAGTGTCTACTCTAGTACTACCTGATTTGTACTAGTGATGTATTGAATACTATTAACTAATTTTTTTATCTTGCTACTGACCAATAGGGGGAGGTGTATATGACACCTAAAAAATGTGTAAGGTTTTTTTCTAGGCGCACTACTGACCACCAGTTAAGGGGCCAGCGGCGAAGGCAACGTGGCTGGCGAGGACGCGGCAGTTGCGGATGGAGCTGCAGGGGACGGCCAGCTCCAGTGGCTGGCGGTGGTAAGTTAGATTCATAATCCTTAACTATTGACATTACAATCACTGCAAGGGTGTACTGTATGTATAGTGTATACTGTTCAGACTTAGGGAATCATTAGGATGGCGGGCAGATTGCCCCCGCAGGGCCATCAGTAGTCACCGCAGGCCCGGCGGCGGTAAACCACCCCCCATCCTTGTAGAAAAGACCCCCTGCCATATTACAATCGCTGGGGGGGTCCGCTGTGGATGGAAAGACCGTCTGCCGCTTTTCCGCATGGTCGACATGTCGACCGGACAGAAAAAGAGTTCAATATGGTGGTGGTGTCTGAAAGACACTGCCAGACATATTACAAATGTGCATTTTGGGATGCCTTTCCGTGGCGGCATGCGGAGTATGCTTGGGGGCCCGATGCGGGCCCCCATGGACTCCGGGGGGGGTGGGGGGTGCACATGGGGGGTACCTATGGATGGTACCCCCTTGCCTTTCAAAGCACAACGTAGCAGGCACTGCGCAGTTCCTCTCACGTTGTGCTTTGAAAAGCATAACATGTATTTTTAGCATTGTGGCGGTCGGTGCTTTCACCACCGCCCTCCGCAATGTTAAAAATACAGGATGCGCCTGCCACTGTGGCGGGTGCATCCTAATTCCCCCCACGGGACCTCTGCCCTTATGGCGGGCGGTCCTTTTTAGCGTGAGGATGACGGGCGGACTTTGTTCGCCCGCCATCCTAATGATGCCCTGAGTTGTTGTGAACGTTTGAAGAGTCAAGACACCCTTTATTTGGCATTAGTAAAGGCATTAGGAGCGGGAGTATTGAGTAACCAATGGCCTCTTCTATCTGATTTCAACTCCGCTTTGAAAGTTTTATGGAGAAGACTAAAAGTCAGATGAGATCACCTGATGTTGAACTAAAAAGGGAAAGACGGGTGGAAGGAAGAAGGACGGGCAAGATTTAATATTTATGACTGACAGAGAGAAGGATACGTGTGATGCAAGCATGCAAATTGCAAAGGTGGCTGATAAGAATCTGATACATGGTTGGTTGAATGCCTGAAAAAATCCAGCAAATGTTAAAGACCAAGCAAGTGGGAGGATAGATACATACCACAAATGTTATGTACTGCGCTTTATAGTGCTACCATGCCACTATGTGTATAATTAACTTGTCTTACTGTTTTTCTAAGAGTATATTTTACAATAGTCTTGTTTTTTATTTTTGATATACAGCTACTCCTTCCAAACCAGATCGGAAGGAGTTGGCCGCCAAGGCACGTCGCCGGAAGCTGGAGGCGATACAAGTAGAATATCGACAGCTGGTGGTCCTGAAGTGGAGGAGGAGGAGGCGGAGCAGCTGAACACTACTCCAATGCCCCAGGCCCCAGCCACCGACCTCCAGCGGTACGGCGTCACCGTCTGGCGGCCGCCTTTCCATTACTGATGCCCCCCTCCACTGTGGCTGCAACTGCCGCGCTCTAAAGTGCTGCATCACCCTACTAGACTAGAGGAGGCAGTGTGTGTCCTCCAAAGACAATCCCGCCGAACCTAGGAGACCCGGTTTATTACCCCTTTTTTATTTATTGTTTTGGTGGGTGGGAATGGGCGTTGGGGGTTTGGACATTTGGTTGGACTTCTTTATGGACATTGGTTGGGGTTAGGGAGAGGGGTGGGTCAGGTTTTGTGGTTTTTTACATAGTTTATTTTTGTTAGGGTTATTATCAAATCAATATTTCTAATTTACATACAATGTTGCTAATGTTTTGTAGGTGGGTTACTGTTTTACATCACACTGTTTCCTTGCTGGTGCAGGGCCGCCCATAGCCAGTGTTTGATTTAAATAATTGGCTGACTTTGTAGGACACAAAAAGATAGATGCGGCACCCCTCACTGATTGAGTTGTCCTACTAGTACTGTCAGTTTCTATCTTCTAGTCTATGCATTCTTTAACTGGACTGATTGAAAACATGTCCATTATTAATTATGCCTCCCCAAAACTTCTCTTACCTTTGCTTGATGTTTAACTTAGGCACAGCGATGGCTGCATGGTGATGATGGTTTCTTTTCCTAACATGCCATGGTTGTGGTGGTGGTAGTAGTAGGAGACACAGGCAGGGCAGCAGCATTTGCAAAGAAAGAACATGAGACAGTCGACTGAGAGAGACTGTTCGAGGAGTAGTAGAATGAAGACCAGTACAGAACTTACCGCAAAACAATAATATGCAAAAATATTTTACAACAAAACATAACGGTGGTGGGGATAGCCTACCAAACAGAGTTACAAACTATAGTTGTGTTGAGTCACTTGACTAGGCCTACAGTACACTCGACACAAGCGTAACAGTTAGTGCTGTGTATGAGGATGACAACAAATTCTATTAATGCCGGCAATTAATGTGGATGTATATGTCCCTTTGGTAACTAAAAATCACCTCTAAAATATACTGCTCATGGGTGGCAAAGCAGAAGAAGATCCTCTCTCTGCCTTGAAATTGAAGTACTGTTGCTTTCGCCACATCCGCCCCAGCAAGCATGTGCTAAATTATTGGCGTACATTTAATTTAATCACACCTCAATAAGTCACACAGCCCGGGGAAAGAGGGTTAGGGTTTGTTGAATGGATGGGAAGGGGTGTTTGGGGAAAGGTTTGAAAACGAAAAACAGTACGCATGGACAAACAACAAAACACAATCTCTGTAGACTACTATATCCATATCAATATGTTAAGGGAGAAAAAGGAAATGCATGCATGATGATGATTGATAAGGAGACCCAGATTACATACAGTTCTTGTTAAGTTGTTCCGGGCTTACTTTAACAGATAGCAAATACATTTTTTAAATATTGGTAGGGATGAACCATAAACTGAAATCAAACCTAATGATAATAATAACAACAAGAAGAACACACTGTTGTAAAGATTGTAGACAAAATAATTAATCAAATATTGAAAAGATGATGAAAGTTGATACTGTTACTGTGTTATCCTGGTCAAAAATGTGGATTTGCATCTCGGCATTACTCTTGGTCCTCTCGTCCACCAATCTTGGGTGTCACCAGTCGCCACTGCCTGCCTGGCAAATGTAGATTTATTGGTAAGGTAAGTGTGCATTGTTATGTTTTCCCAAGTATAGCGCAAGGCCCGGCCTGTAATTGTAGATGGAAAAAAAAGGGATATTGAGAAACAAAGTTGAAAAAAATGCACAAGTTATCATGCAGTGCAACAAGAACACTTTCTGAGGCGGCATGTATGCATCATCTCTACTCTAGTCTGTTTCCAGCATTGACCTTCAACAACAACAGGACAGAGCAGGCCCACAGTGACGGCATGTCGCTTAGCACATTCTCCATTTAGAGTAAATTTTTTTAAAGAGTTGGACAAAGCACATATCCAGCAACATAGCATTTTATAATTTAAGTCACTAAATCAATACACCACAGTCATCCCACCGCTACACTCGACTCCACTTCTACAAAGACATTTAGGTCTGCTGTGGCTGTTGTTGACTTATTTACCTTTTATGCCACTCATGAAACGTCCTCCTGACTTTTTATTATTCCATCAATCATCTCCGATACTTGTACTGGCTGACTGTGAAGATCGGCCTGCAGTAGAAGTACAATTTTGTTTATTACACAACAGGAGTAGAAATATTATTGACTTGAGTCACTCTTTAGTGTGTACAGTAAGACTACTAGTACACTTTGACTTCACTTCATGCACAACAAACAACAAAAACACAAACACCAATCACTCAGAGTCAGGTGTCCAATGCATGCCATTCATTTTCATTACCTGTTCCTTCTCATCTTAAGTTAACGGGCCATCTTTTTCGCCATCATCATCATGGACAGTGCTTTTGTTATACTCAGTGTGCAGTGTATAGATTGAGTCCCCTTCCTGCAATGCATCAAGCTGCAGTAGAAGTACAAATTTCTTATTGAAAGTAGTTGCAAGAAGGGGGAAATTGCCTTGAGGTACGTTTAGTGTGTGGAATGATGATTAGTCCACAATGAAATAACTTAATGCACAACAAACAACAACAAAATCACTCAGTCTGCGTCCAATGCATGGCATCATTCATTACCTGTTCCATCTCATTTTCACTTTTCAATTAATGGGCAGTCTCTCTCGGCTCAGAAAGGAGGATAGCTATAGTAGTCATCATGTTCCACTTCTTTTGACAGGACTAGGACATTTTTTATTTTTCCTTCTATTTAGCATCATCCAATCATCATCTGTCTTGAGGGCAATGGATTTAGGGAGATTCAAGAGGATGGAGCGGAGGAGCTGGATTCGGAGGACTGTACTGTGCAGACAGCTGAAACTTGTATATTGAAATAAGAAGAGTAGAAGACGGTGGTGATGGTTTTGTTGTGATTCAAAGTTTGTAACCGGAAAGACAGACACACAAATAAAGGAAAATAAGGGAGGAAGACAGTAAGTGCAAGACTGATTGTCAGGGAAGTATAGCGCATCCTCAAACTCTGGGGGTTCAACCAGTAGTAGGTAATCATGTAACACACTACTTCCCTCACCTGAGCCGCTGTCCTCATCTTCCTCCCTTGAATCATGTATTGTGTAATTTGGTGGTATGAAGTGTTGATTCATTTTGATCATTGTTAACCTCTCCACGTTTTTGGGCGAGAGACTTGTCCTTCTCATTGTTACAATGGAACCAGCAGCACTGAAAACACGTTCAGAAGAGACACTTGCGACAGGGCAAGCCAGATAGCTTATCCCCAGCCTGCTGAGCAGTGGCCATTCGGCCCTTTTCCTGTACCAATACTGCAATGGGTTTTGATCAATGTACACCTCTGTTGGGTCATCCAGATAGGCCTGGACCATCCGCTCAATGTTCAGGGGTGCTGCTGCTAACCTTTTTTCTGGCTCTTTTCTCTGCATCAGAACTGTGCTTAATACCAATGCCTGACTGTAAATACCAATCATGTAACAATTCTACTGGGCCTAATGATGATCCAGTTATTGTTGCTGATGTTGATAGTGATGGTGCGTGTCGTGAGCCAAGCGCACTGCCTTCAGTCTCCGAAGTTGCATGCCTGATGCCCTGCTGCAGTACTTCTTGTGGGTTGATCTAGCAGGCTCTTAATTAACAGACATTCATTTTCCAACTTACTCGCTGCCTCAGCTATCCAAGTTTTATAGCGGGCAACATCCATCTCTGAAAAAAGAATTCATGTCTTCAGTGCCAATTTTGCCCGTGGATCCAGAATTGTGGCAGAAGTGTAATGTTCTTGTGTCAAAATCTTATTTTGCACCCTTGTATTTTTAGGTAAGCGACTGGCTAAGCTCTCCACCCAGTCATAGGCTTGTTTTTTTCCTCTACACCTTTGTATGATTCAGACACCTTCTTCATCTGATGCTCTAGCATTTGCAATAATGGGATAGCTTGGCCCATTGTACAGTCCTCCTTGCTGACTTCACGTGTGAAGACCTCAAAAGGACAAAGCATGTCAGTCAGGCATTTAACTAGGCACCATTGGTCCATCTGAAGGGTCATGCCTTTCACAGTAGCATCCAGTCCGTTGAGTGGCCTGTACTGCTCAAACAGATGATCAAGCATATAATACGTTGAGTTCCAATGTGTTGCCACCTCCTGGATGAGTGCTTTGAATGGCATTTTATAGTCATGTTGAATGATCCTCAGCTGCTTCCGAGCTTTAAAAGAATGGCTGAAATGAGTGCATATTCTTCGGCAGGTGGTCAGTATGACTATGGGTTCTTTTTTCAAAAAGTCTTGAACTATAATGTTTATGCAGGACGCCAAATACGGAACCCTGAAATAGGAACCAAGCTCCATGGCCTTAAGTACATTACTGCCATTATCTGTGGCAACAAAACCAATACTAAGCCCTCTTGGGCGCAGCCATTCAAAAACCTTGCTGCAAATTGTTTTTAGCAGTATGAGATTTCTCCATGGCGAACATAGTTACAGTTGCATGTTTCTGAGAAGCTTTAAAAATCTCAGCTGTGTCAACAGCAACTCCTACCGATAGCTTGTCTCTAACCCCCGCAAAAGAGACCCAGTGTGCAGTAATGCACATGTAATCTGTGGCTTGGCAACTGGTCCACATGTCTGTTGTCAGGTGGATATTGTGAACAGCACTCTGCTGCAAAGCTTGTCCAACCAATTCCAGCACATCATGATGTAGTGCCGGAACAGCAATTCTTGCGAAATAGGACTGGCTGAGAACCTTCCATTTAGGGCATATCTCTGACACAGATTCCAGGAAACTTACCCCTTCCACAAATTAAAAAGGGAGAAGGTCCAGCGCTAACATTTTAGCCAGCTTCGCATTGTACAACCGTGCCATTGGGTGGTTGCGTTGGAACTGCCCCTCCAACCTAAGCATGCTCTCAATGGTAGGCTGGATTACTTTCCTTTGTGGTGCTGTGGTTTGAAATGCCTCCCTCTTCTTCACCTGCCACCACAATAATATCGTCCCCTGATTCTTCATGCGCAACTTCAATGGGTTGAGTTTTTTTACTTTGTTTTAAGTGAAGTAGGTGATTTTCCCACACAATAGTGTGGTGTATTTTGAGATGACTAGCTTGGCCTCCGGTACCGTAGTTTGTACCAAGCTTACCCCGCCGAACACCTTGCCGACAAATTAAGCATATAGCAACATTCTCCTCCTTGATGCTAACAGAAAAGAAGTCCCAAACTGGGGAGGAGAACTTTCTGGCACAGCTGAATATGCCACTTTCAATACCAGATGAACTGGAGGGTGTGCTTGGAATGTGACTCTGTGCAGCTACACTGTGACTTTTACTACCAATACCTACTGAGATGGTTGAGCTGGATGTAGGTCCCTGCCGGGCCTTTGAAAATATGACAGCTGGAGGTCATGGGGGTGTAACCTGTGTTGGTGGTATCCGTGCTACATCCCGCTCAGTAGCAGCCTTTCTGGATAGGGTGAGAATGTTGGTCTCCATCCCCTTTTGGGGCGGGAGTGATGTGCGTTATGACTGGCTCGTCTTCATTAACATCATCCCCATCATCTACATCTACCTCCATAACTCTAAGTTTTTCTGGAACCTTCCTTTTCAGAAACATTGTCTTGTGGCGTGCATCACTCTCAGACTGAGCTGGTGGCTGCCAAGTGGCATCACGATGATCAGAAGCGGGGCTTGAAGAAGAAGATGATGGACTAAGACTCCTTTTCCTTCCTGGTGGTCTGGAAGACAATAGATCTTCCAAAACAGTGGTTTGCTCCACTTTGTCTGCAGGAAGCTCAATTTCCTGAAATGCCCCTACTTTAGGAGCAACAACTACTATTGCGGTTGCTGCGGTTCTTGCGGCTGCTGCTGTTGTTACAGCTGCTGCTGCTCTTGCCGGTGCTGCTCTTCTTGCAGCTGCTGCTGTTCTTGCGGCTGCTGCTGTTGTTGTTGTGACTGCTGCTGCACACTTATCTGCTGAGTTTCCGCCTGCGTTGATTGTGTACTACTTTGCGATAATGACATTCCAACATCGCTGCTCGTTAGTAGACTGGCTACCGCGACACTCAAGGGCTTCGGTCTAGGTTGGTGGGGTTGGACCGCTGGTGTGGAGGTGCTGCTCCCAGCTTGGTTCCCGGACAACGCTGCTGCAGGCGTACTTTTTTTGGTCCCAAAAAAAACATTGACCGGCACACCAGTTGTGGTTAGTGGCACTTCCTTTTTCTGTTCCTTCTTCTCAGTGGCAACTTTCTTGGTACTGGACCTGGTACCTTTCTTTGGGGCCATCTTCAGATGTCAGGCAGGACGCAGGTTCACAAGTTGTGGTCACACGTGGACGTGATGCGCAGCAGGACTTCTGGCTGGCTGGCAGGACAATGGGTGATGATGATGGCACCTCCTCCTCTGGCTTTTTGTGCACCTAAAAGCAAATAACCCAGGAGAAGAACATCAGTGAAATGTTGCATTTGTTGTTGTGGTTCAGTTACTACTGTACTTGTACAAACAAACAAACAAACAAAAGAAGATATAGTCTAGCCATTTCTGAGACTTTGTCAACAAGGGACATGTTATACTACTGTGTACACACTACACTCTCAGGAAGGATGGGAAAGAGAATAAGAAGAACCACAAAAATACAAATGTAATGGAAGTGGGGTGGACCCTATTTGGCATTAAACTATTTGAGCATCACATCATTCATGGAGCTGCTGCTGGCAAAGGGGATGGATGGATGGAAGCAGTAAGCCAATAGGAAAACCATGCAGGCCTATATGGCTAAAGCAGGACACTAATAACTCCCACCTCAAAAAAAGCCCACCAGCCACATGGACACTCACATATCACAAGCAACAAGCAGGAGGCCTGGGAAACACCATGAACTGACAAAAGGCATATAAAAGCCAGGTAAAGGATGCATGCTAAAGCACACTGGTCTGCCTATTTAATGCAATAAAATGCAAAAACGAAAATACACAGGCCCAAAAAAGGTCTGCAGGCTGCATGCATTGCACACCAACACACACCAGACACACAACAAAGTAGAGAAGACACCCACCATTAAAAATCCCACCCCCAAAAAACACATTTCCCAACTCCATCCAATGCTATCCATGCCCTAAATGATGTCTAAATTCAACAGACCACACAGAAACACTTGTTTAATGCATCTGTGGCTACCTGCTTTGAGCCTACCGGATGAAAGCAGGCCTGTTGGCAGACAAGGCTAGACAGGCTTGCAGGCCTTGGCTTCAAAATGGCCACCAGCCACATGGCCAGGCCGAACAACAGAAAGCCCACCCCCAAAAAACACATTTCCCAACTCAATCCAATGCCATCCATGCCCTAAATGATGTCTAAATTCAACAGACCACACAGAAACACTTGTTTAATGCAGCTGTGGCTACCTGGTCGGAGCCTACTGGATGAAAGCAAGCCTGTTGGCACACAAGGCCAGACAATATTGCAGGCCTAGGATTCCAAATGGCCACCGGCCACAGGCCAGGCCCAACAACAGAAAGCCCACCCCCATAAAAACACATTTCCCAACTCAATCCAATGCCATCCATGCCCTAAATGATGCTTGAAAATGAAATACATTACAAAAAACACCAAAGGAACAGTTGCTTCATCATGCACCCACCCATGAGGCCATGACCAGCTCTGGGCCTACTGACTACTACCACCCAAAACATTTTTTTTTTTAAAGGAATGATAGTTACCAAAATTAAATTGTCGTTGCAATAATTGCAATGCCCTGAATCAAACAGACACAACAACCACTTACTTGTAAAATATCCAATTCAAAAATCCTCAAATCCAATGGCAATGATGCAGCAGACAAAAAGAGTGATCTTTCCAGCTCAAAATCCAAAGGCAGAATGAGCAGGAGATGGACAAAGCACTGGGAGGAGCCTGCTGGACAGGAACAGGAAGTTGCAGATTCTGTGGCATTTCCTCCCTCTCCCCCCATTTTAAAAAAGGACTCCTTGCATAAAAAAAGGACAGCCAAATGTGGACGAAAGGCAGCCAGACTGGGTTTTTATCACAGAGACCTGGGCCACTGACTCTTCGGGTCATGACCTTCTTCTAGCCATTCCTGAGGGCTACTCCTTACATAGGCATGACAGACCTAAACGCAGAGGAGGAGGCATTGCCATTCTTTTTAAATCCTCCTTGCTATGTACGGTTAATCCACTTTCCTCGCCCCAAGACCGCTTTGAAGCTCTCTACTTCTGTATCACATGTGCCCCTTCAGTCTCTTTCACGGGTATATTGATCTATAGGCCGCCTGGTCACAGAGCTAATTTTGCCTCGGACATATTGAGAATCCTTGAACCTTACTTCGGAAAGCCCTCCTTCACCATTCTAGGTGACCTTAATTTCCATCTCGATGAGGTTCATTCTAAGGATACTATATCATTGGTTGAATCTCTCGGAGCTTGTGATCTCATCCAGCTTGTTACCAACGCTACTCATATAGCAGGTCACATCCTTGACGGGGTTTTCTCTAATGATCAAAGACTCTCCAGCGGCACACCTTTACCATTGGTGTGGACAGATCATCTTGCGGTTCCTTTGCAGTTAGCCTTCTCTACTTCTTATTCGACTAAGAAAGGGACTACCCCTTTCGTGGCTAGAAGAAATTTCAGAAACCTTACTACTGAGGCTTTTGCTCCTTTTGTTCCTACACCAGAGGCTCTCTCCTTAAAAGACGCGGATGAGGCAGCACAAGATCTGCATGATTCCATCACTAATGCAGTAGAAAAACTTGCCCCTGCATCCCTGCGATATGTAGCCCGGCAGAAACCATCAGCGCCATGGTTCTCGGACCATCTTAGAGTATTAAGACAGGGTTGCAGAAGCAGCGAGAGGAGATGGAGAAAATCCTGGGATCCCAAGGATAGGGAGGCTCACAAGTCTGCTCTACGGGAGTATAAGCAGAAGGTGATAATGGTGAAGCAGGAATACTTCTCCAACCTTACCAGTTCACTCACTTCCTCTAGGGAGCTTTTTAAAATTGCTGACTCACTATGCTCCCTCCAACTTCCTGATCCCGTAGTCAGCTCTCAACGTCTTTGTGACGACATTGCAGACTTTTTTCATACAAAAATTCTTGATATTCATACTTCCTTGGAAGTTCAACGTCTCTCCTTGGCTGAGAATCTCCCTCCAGGCATAAGTTCTTCTGAGACACTGGATATAGTCCCTTCCAGCCTCCTTTCTGTTTTTCCTTCTATGTCTCTGGAGGGATTGAATCTTCTTCTAGATAAGACGAAATCCTCCTCTCCACTAGATCCATTGCCCCTCAAAAAGCTAAAAGAGTGTAGGGACAGTCTCCTTTCTCCCCTACTTGAGGTGATGAACAAGGCAATTGCTCAAGGTACTTTTCCATCAATTTGGAAGAAGGCCATTGTGAAGCCGCTCCTTAAGAAGCCTTCACTCGATCCCGGCCTCCTGAAAAATTTTAGACCTATCTCTCTGCTCCCTGCACCTGCTAAAATTTTAGAGGCACACCTGAATCGCCATCTATCCTCTTTCCTTGAAGCCTCGGAGTATCTTGACATTACCCAGCATGGATTTCGAAAACAGCATAGTACAGAATCTGCCCTCACCTCTGTAGTCGACAACATCCGACGCAAGGTTGATGCTGGACAAACTACGGTTCTTGTGCTATTGGACCTCACGGCCGCATTTGACACTCTGTCCCCTGCCATTTTAACATCTCGGCTTAGGGAGGCAGGTGTCACTGGCCCGGCCCTGAATCTCCTCAACTCCTTTCTCCTTGATAGGGAACAGAGAGTGATGCTCGGCAACCACCTCTCCCCAGCAAAGTCTTTGCAATGTGGGGTGCCACAGGGGTCGGCATTAAGTCCGACCCTGTTCAACATCTACGTGGCCCCCCTTGCTAGGCTAGTAAGATCGCAGGGGATGGAGGTGGTATCATACGCCGATGACACCCAGATCATGGTCTCACTCACTCAGTCCTCTGTCATAACATCTGCCTTTAGCTTCAGGTCCTGTATGCAACACGTTGCAGATTGGATGGTTACCAACTCCCTGAAGCTAAATGGCGACAAGACTGAGGTCTTGATCTTTGGGAAGGACCAAGATATCTGGTTGAGTGAGTGGTGGCCCACCTCTCTTGGCACTTGCCCCACTCCCTCTCAATCTGCCAGAAACCTGGGTGTAATGTTCGATACTTCACTCTCGATGTCCTTACAGGTGAATCGGACTGTCTCGACCTGCTGGGGCGTGATCAGGACGCTCAATAGAATTCGCAGCTATCTGTCTCTTCAAGCACGCAAGCAGATTGCAGTCGCCCTTGTTGGTTCCAGGTTGGACTATTGCAACTCTCTCTACATGGAATCCAACAAGGGCCTCATACATCGACTGCAAATCGTGCAGAACGCTGCTGCACGCTTTGTCCTGGATCTTCCCAGGTCCTCTTCTGCTACTGCTGCGAGGAGAGACCTCCATTGGCTGCCTATTCAGCACAGAATTTATTTCAAAATTCTGTGTCTGACCTATAGAGCACTCGAGGATGGATCTAAAGGCGCTATCAGCTCCCTGCTTACCCGCTACCACCCCACAAGGTGTTTGCGCTCTTCGGGACTATTCCAACTTGTTGTCCCTCGTTTTAAGCTCACCAGATGGGGAGCCAGGGCTTTTTCAGTCGTTGCTCCACAACTCTGGAACACCCTGCCGATGGAGATGAAGACCTTACCCTCTCTAGCGCTGTTTAAAAAGGCCCTAAAAACGTGGTGCTTTTCTAGAGCCTACACAGATTGAGCTGCAGGGGCTTTGTTATGAGCTGGATTTGAATTAGGCGCCTTGACGCCCATTGGGCTATGTTTGCGCATGATAAGACCCCTTTTATTTTTATTTATTAATCTGAGGAGTTTTTACATCCAAATCATCATTTGCAGAAGATTTTTTGCTGCTAGAGCTGATATTCTTCTCCAGATTGAAAATTTTACATGTTCGCGTTCTCGAGCTTCACATTACTTCCGCCGGATGTTGATGGTGCGCCCAAAATGACGTGTTTGCGTTCTTTCGCTCCCTGTCGCGTTGGATATGAAGTGTTCGCGTCCTTACGCTCTCGCTCGCGGTGGAGAATGACGTATTCTCATTCTCTTGCTCCTTATCGCATTCGATATGACGTGTTCGCATCCTCACGCTCTCGCTCGCGGTGAGAATGACGTGTTCGAGATCTCATACTCTTGTGGTGCATGATCGCAAGACGAATGACGTGATCGCAGGCGCGAACTCGTGCGAGATAGCACAAACGGCTACCAACATCTCATGGAGCACGCGACCGAATCGGCGAAAGCGGGGATCCGGGTAAGGCAATTGCACGAGCGAGAATGTATTTCTATAGGGCAAGCATGAAAAAAAATTCTGGTACGCTGCGGATCGCGGAAATTTTGGCATTTTCGCGCTCTCCGCGGAACGCAAAAATGTCAAATTATCGCAATTTCCGCTAGAGGAACGGAATTTGATGCCCACCCCTATACTAGATGCATGAGCCAACACATTCAATGGTGTTGGGTTGATTCTATGTAAGGAGTCTAATGGTTTTTTTGGTTTCAAGTTTGAATGAAGTAGGAAATTGCTTCTTTGGGGAAATGGCAATAACTGTGTGGAATAAGTGAGAGATTACAGCATTCTTATGGAGGAATGTGAGTTTTTTTAATTAGTGAGATTTACTGAGACTATTCATATTCTTTTTGTTAACCATTTCTTTCTCTTCTTTCAGGTTTCATTCCTTCCACCCTGCTGTTCCCTTCCAATGGCTTCCCTCGCTGATCACCCTGGCATTCTGTATTACGTATTTGAATTGGGGGTATCAAGAGGTGAACCCATTGTGCATCGTTCGGATCCTGAGGAGTTCTCCCTTCCATCTTTGCCAAGTGGAAGTCCAACACTGACCCTAGCTACATAAATTCCTAGGGCAATGGAAAGCCATGTAAAGGTACTCTAAAATATTTTAATGTGAATACTTCCTCAAATCCATGTTTTCCTTGATATTGTAAAAGCAATTAGAAGAGGCCATCTTATACATCAATCATCTTTTACAACAGTAAACACATACAAATAAATAAATACAATACATTCCCTTACCGAGTAAAATGGCAAAACCTATTTTTATCTTTAAGCTTTTTATGGTATCTAATATTGCATTTTAATTTTTTCTTAATGTACATTCATCTGTAACTAGGGTTCTCTGTCTCTTTAGAGTGTTGAATTGTGGTTGCTAAATTATTTAAGGATAGGAGTTTTGTCAAATTAACCAAGCCATCAATCGGTCCACCACTGGCTGTTATAAACAGCATTTGGAGCACTGGGAAAGCTCCACTGGAGTATTTCTATCCTTTGGGTTCTCTTTCACAACTATGCTAATAGTTTGTCTGAAACACTGAGTACTGTATTCACCAAAACTGTTTTCCTCAAGAATGGATCCAAGACAGAAATCCTGTACATGTGCCTGTCCAGCCCAGGATGTCTTCCTTTTGACTGGTCGAACATGCTTGGACCATCTCCATTGTCACTACAGAATGTCATCAACTGGGTAGCGTTGTTCTGTGTCCTCTTCTTTTTCTTCTGGTTCAACACAGTTTCATTATGTACATTTGCGGTGGGTAGTTCTTCCCTTACTTCTTCTATCTCATATAGCTGCCCGATCCTTACAGAGTAATGCCCCATCTCGACTTCTCTATTGCTATTGGACAACAAGTAAAGAAAAGCCCTTGAGAGTTAAAAAAATGCAATCACCCTGATGTTTCTTCTTAATATTTCCAACTGCTTGCACTAAAGGCTGTCAATTAAGCTTTAGAGGGTTTACATACCATTGGCAAGTTCACTTTTTGAATTTTAGTCATATTCGCACCTTCAAATCTACCTCAATCAAGAGTTCCTTTGTGCCACCATACAAACATAGACATCATTTCTGGAATTTGTTTATTTCTGAAGTAATATTCCAAGACAATGGAGGAGTAGAAAAGAAAACAAGGTTTATTCAGTATAATAGTTTCCCAACTGCCAAGCCTAAAGCTCCTCAGACGAAATGTCAGCATTCTAAGGTGCACGCTCACAAGAGTTGAGGTAGAACAAACGTCCTAGGTACAGGGGGGGGTGTGAAACATACCATTAAGAAAAAAGTAAAAACATACTGAAGGTAATAATACATGAAATGGCAAATTATTATTTTGAAAGGACAGTTATAACACATCTCCCTACCAAAAATAACAAAAAAGCGAATAACCAGGAAGAGGTGCAGGAGGGCAGGTAGCAAAGAGAGAAAAAGGTAGAAGGAAGAATCAAGAAGGGGGATAGGAAAAATAGGACAGGAATAGAAGGAAAAATAAGAAGGGAGAGGATGAATGATCTGCAAAAAGGAAAAGGAAGAAACAGGAGGAGACCCCACAGGAAGTAAAAGACACAGCAAATAGCTGTAAACAATATAAATGAACAAATATTTCATGACATAGTCTCAATGCCACTTGGGTGAACTTACATTTCTGCCACTGCATTTAACACCAGATAAGTTGGACAGCTCTTTTGAACCATTAACAAACTTGTTCCGAATACCTTGCCCTAGATGTGGAACCAATCTATCCATACTCCACATCCGTCCATCAGCCATAATGACAACATTTTCTTAACATCCTTTATTCTTTCTGGTCCATTGTATTTATTGTACCTCTTCAGGTAAGTGTCAGGTTTTTTAACAGTCAGGTTTTTTACCAAGGACCCATTGACCTACTTTCCATTCACGTTGTTTGGCTCCCCATATGTGATCATATTCTTGCTTGTATTTCTCTTGGTGAAGCACAATTATTTCCTTAGTCACTAGACTGTCTCATTCAAATTAAATATCTTCAAATAACCAATTTGGTGTACGTTTTGAGCCAGGTTTTCGCCCTCTCAATAGACAAAAAAGGTAAGTAACCACTTACACTGTTGTGCATACTATGATATGACCATACCATGTCTTTGATTGACTGAGCAATAGGTCTATGAGCCACCATTGCTAATTGGAAAGCGTATTTGATCATTCTGTTGCAGCGTTCTACCAACCCATTAGCACAAGGGCAATATAAGGGAGTGGATATGTGTTTTATGGCGAGACTGACGAGAAACTCTTTTATTTCTTCTGACACCAGCTGAACCCCATTGTTGGTGATGAGAGTGTGAGGGATTCCTTCATTAGCAAACACATCAGAAAGAGAGCGTATTATAGTTTTGGTGTCTACTCTATTGACAAACTTGAGAGTGATCCATTTGGAAAAATAGTCTACTAAAACTACAACAAATCTTTCTTGCAGACCAGATATTTGTTGGGGACTAATGATGTCCAAACCTAGGTTATCTCAAGCTTTAATGGGAATTTGCACTGGCTCTAAAGGTACTCTCCTTGTGCTTTTAGATTTGTCACTGAGACCGCAGGCATGACAATATTTGACCAGTTCCTCTTCAAGGGTGTCCATACCAGGAAACCAGTATCCTGACCGAAGTTTACTTTTCATAGATTTCCTTGCCAGATGGCCTTCATGAGCTATTTCACAGATTCGCCTTCTGAGTTTTTCAGGAGGAATGATTTTGTCAGACTTAAATACATTGGTATCTACAATGGACAGTTCTTTCTTTACATTCCAATATGATTGTATATCACAAGGAAGATCTCCACATTTCTTGGCACATCCATTTTTGATATTTTCAATGACCACACTTAAGGTAGCATCATCTGACATGTGTCTTTCCCAATCTTCTACCAAAATTGCAGGGATGGATACTTGTAAAACTTTAAAATCTTCTACACCCTCTTCCATTTGCTTATTGATGGGTAAATGAGAAAGGCAATCAGCTACCTGATTCTTGAGTGCCAGAACATATTCAATTTTAAAATTGAAAATTTTAGCCATTTACCTATTTGGGGTGTTGTTTTTTCAATGTCCTTTGATTAAAACAATGATACTAAGGGTTTATGGTCAATTCTTTGTACAAACGGTATACCCCACAAAAAATATTTGAAATGGTTTTTTGCCCGAAAACATGACAACGCCTCTTTATCAATAGTAGAGTAGTTGGGTTTCTGCTTCCTTCAATGTCCTGGAGGCAAAGGCTATGATCTTTTCTTTGCCACCTTCCATATGTGATAGTGTGGCACCAATGCCCTTGTTACAGGCATCGGTAGTAAAAAAAAAGTGTCCTTTGCACTAGCGAAATTTCCAGTACAAAGTGCATTAGCAATAGCTTTTTTTTTTTAATTCATGAACGCACGGTTATGGATCGGTAACCATTCAAAATGTGTCCTCTTTTTTAGCAGGTCTCTAATAGGTTGTACAAGTTCTGAAAAGTTCTTAATGAATTTAGACATAGACTTGGCTAAACCTAAAAAGATTTGATTTCTTCTTTGTTAGCTGGAATGAGAGCTTCCATTACTAACTCTATTAAGTCCATTTTGGCTTTCATTCCTTCACTAGACAGGAAATCCACAGATGAAACTCCAATTTTGCATTTATTCTTCTTGGTGATAAAACCTGCTTCACTGAGCTTGGTACACACTTTTCTCAAGTTGAGAGTATGTTCTTCTTCATTAGAACCATAAATGAGGATGTCGTCTTGGAAACAAATACATGTATCTACTCCCTCCAATACATGTTGCTTAATTCTTTGGAAGGCCGCTGCGGCCGAGGCCAGACCAAACGGCATCCTTAAGAATTTGTAAATACCCAAAGGTGTAGTAAAGGCATTGAGAATCTGGGAATCTGGATGCAAAGCCACTTGATAGTAGGCCGACGTAAGTTCTAATACAGAGAAGTATCTAGCCCCAAAATTTACAGACAACATTTCATTGATTTTGGGAAGCGGGTATCTATCTATCCAATTGCTGGTGTTTAAACTTCTCAGATCCACACACATGCATCGTGTTTTAGTTTAATTTTGTGTAGGTAATTTTTAACATTCCTATATTGTCAGTGAAAACTTCAGGGAATTCGTTGCATACATCTACTCCAACCAAGGATCTGTCAACCAGTACTACCTGTTCTTTATTATTGGGGTCAAGCATGATGCCTAGATCTTTCTGGTGCTCCCACCCCAATAAATTACTTCCTTTCTCTGTGATGTAGACTTTTCCAATGGTATGCCTGTCTTTAAAAGTGATTTGCATTTTTACCATTCCCTTTGAAGGAATGGGATCCTTATTATATCCCATGGATGTAGGTCTGGCTTCTCCAAGGTATATTTGTTTTCCTTAAACATTACCTGAAAGGTTTCTTTGTCAATTAAGGTGTAAGGGAAACACGAGTCTACAAATGCACTAGCTTTTTTCCCATCTAAATGTATTTCACAAACAGGATAATTAATCCTCTCTTCTTCCTCTTGACTATGCACCGGAAATATAAATGTGTTATCTCTAGAATCTGTGTCAGGTTCTTCATGTACCGCATGTATACCTTTTACTACTTCCTTAGATTAGAAAAATGTCCAACTCCATTATATTTTCTACAATTAAACCCTCTAGCAGGACACTTATGATAGTTTGCGAGATGATTCACATTACCACACCTGTAACATCTGAAATTCTCTTTCTTTGACTTGGGTCTAACCACAGTGTGTGTGTCTAACACTCTTACAACGTTATTGTAATCCTTAATTTAGTTTACATTCTTCTCATCACAGAGAGAGTCTTTGTTATTTTTCATTTCTTTTACACAATAAGCAGTGTGCTTGATACTCTTAGCTATCACTATGGCTTCCTCTGGATCAGGCTTTGAGTCAACAACCTCTCTTATTCTTTATGGTCATTGGTGCAACCAACCAATTGGTCCCTACTAAGGGAATCAGTGAGAGCTTCAAATTTACTTGGGGGCAGAGAGCCCCCTCAATGTGACAATATATGAGTGGATTTTTTTACTTGCACCCTTTTAAGAACTTTTGTCGCTCAAAAACAACATTTACCTTATCTTTGAAACTGGAAATCAATTTTGTTTAAAGTAGTGGTAAAAACATCCACATCACCTTCACCTTCCTCTTCTCCACCATCAGCAAGATCTTCATAAACTTTTCTTCCTTGGATGCCCAAGTTGTGTAATAAAATATGCTGTTTCCTTACAGAGGAAAACGATTCCCCACCTATGGCAATTAGGAAAGGAGTATTTTAACCCATCTGTCCCAAGGAATTTCTGGTTCACCCTCATTATTTAAGAATGGAGGCGGTTGACTCATATTTGCAACTGATATGACTAGAATGAAACAACAGTATTATTATAAAAGGAAAGTAGAAAATGAGGGATACTACCAATACTATATAATATTTGGGTGACAAAATGGAATAAATAAAAATGCGGTGAGTCACGAAAGTTTAATGAAGTAATACTGCAGGCAACTATGAGCTGTGCCTATCAGCGTATACAGATGAACAATAGACAAATGTTTATGAAAGCAGAGTAAGCTGTGCCTTTCAGCCTGTACAGGATAATACAACTACAGGCGTAAATAAGCTGTGCCTGTCTGTCAGGGTGTAACTTCAACAAACTGAAGCATGACAAGACTCGTTCAAAATGACTGCAGGCATAAATAAGCTGTGCCTGTCAGTGTATAATTCCAACCAAACTAGCACACATATTGATAAATCACCCAACTTACTTGCTTGAGTAGAATGACTTTGAACACACTGTCAGCAAGGAAATAAATATTTTCACCTGGGGGTGCTGAGAGGGCGTGACAGCAGTGAAGAAGGTGTAAAACAAAGATGAGGGTTGGCTAGAGATGAAACAAAGGTTGCCTGCGAGTCGCCTGAAACGAGAAGATTAGACGGTGGTGACAGGCAAAGAACACTGTGTGGAAATGAAGAGCTCAGAAACAGATGCAGCACAGAGATGGCGCTCCTCAGGGCGTGCGCTGTGAGGAAAACTGCAAATCTTGGAGACATTTAACAGTGCAGGCACAGTGCGGCGACGCTACCTATCTGGCATAACACTGGAGATCAGGAGAAGATGCAGCGCGAAGATATAGTTAAAAAAACAACAAAGGTTATAAAGTTTACCATTTATACACCACTTTCAAACTTTCAAATTAGTTTTGTCATACTTATAACTCACATGTATACTTACCCACCACCTTAAAATTCATATAAATCATACACCTCCATGTGCAGTCTTCTCACTTCACTTACCACACTACATTAACTGCAACTCAGACTGTAACATGAACTATATTCCGCCACATTATATAATTTCAGATGTCAATAAGTGTTGGTATTAATGCAAACATTTCACATACTCTAACATCTTTAATAAACAAGGTTGTAGGTAGTGCAGGGAAAATGGGCAACATATAGTTAATCTAGTGTGGTAACCCCTAATCCTGATAATATAATTTACTATCTCCAATGCAGTTAAATTTTCATCCTGAGCACTCCATTAAGACCACCTGGCTTTCTATATCGAGCTTACTCTTCACTTTTGTCACCATGAACTATCCTGCTTTACTATTGTGAGTCTTATCAAAGACTTTAACACTGTTGATGAGCCTTCTCTATTATTTTATCTCTGATTTATCTTTCTCCCTGGATGCCGCTTTTGAGCAGAGGTCCCTGCCACTTGCTCCACCATTTGCTGCACCCGATCACTTTTGTGTATAATCTGTGCCAATTAGCCGGTTTCTTCCTGTTAGTTTAGCCCCCACATTGCCTGTTGTTTTGTTCCATCTTCTGTGCCATTTAACTTTTGCTTTCCTATTAGCCCCAAATTGCGTGTTGCTTTCCTGTTAGATTAACCCTATGTATTGTACATTTCTTTATTTGTTGTACTCCTGTTTCAGTGAGTTGGCCCGCCTCACAGTCTGTTTCCCAATGTATTTGCCTCTCCCGCCTCCCACCACCCACCACCCACTGCCCATCCCTCCCCCTGGGCTTTCTTAATGGAGGCCGCAGTGTGGCTGCACAGTGGAAGAGCACAGCGGGCATTCCAAAGGCACACCAAAGGCTGGCCAAAGGCAAGCCTATCTGTGCCCATCTACACCTAGACCGCGCCCGACAGCAGGTATCCTGGCCCTCTGGCCAACCACAGATAGTCCACCGCCATCCCTTAATTCATTGCCCCACTGGCAATCAACTCCAAACACAAAATTTTCCTCTGGGATCTCAACTTCCACCTTGATGACCCCAACAACACCAATCCTCCTGTAGAGAATGAGCAATATGGCCTCACCCAACTGGTCACCAACCCCATACACAGCACAGGACACACAGTAAACCTGATCTTCATCTCCAGTGACAGAGTCAAGCAAAGTCAAGTCACTGAAACCAGGACCAAACCTGCCATTATGCACTTCACCATCGCAGAATCCCTGTGCACTACAACTAGGCCCCTGAGCTTCTCCCACTACAGCTGGAACAAAATAACAGAGATCCAATGGACGGATGTCATCAGCTCCACCCAGTCTGATGCCTCAAACAACCTGGAACAGGCTGTTCTGAACTTCTTCTCCTGGACCACCAACTGCACCGGACAAATCGTCCACATCAAGCCAGCCAAGGCCACTAGACCCACCAAACAAGCCAGTTAGTATATACCAAAACTCAGGACCACAAAGCGCTATTGTAAACAGCAGGAAAGAAGACGGCATGCCAGCAGATCTTCCACAGATTGAGCCACCTTCAAGCCAGCTTTCAACACATACCATCAATGCCTCAAGGACACAAAAAGAGACGCCCTAGCAGACCGCATCAAAGCAAACTGCAACCACAGCAACACACTCTTCAGCATTGTCAGGGAGTACCCCTGCCCATCAACCACAATCTCCTCTTTCCAGAAACTTTGCGACACTGTGGAAGAGTACTTCCACAACAAGATATCCAATATATGCTGCTTTCCCCAATGGATGGAAATACACAGAGGTCAAAACCCTCCTCAACAAACCTTCAGCTGACGGGGGCGTGGCTAAGCACGCAATGGCGGAGGTTGTAATAGGGTAGAGCTCCGTGTTAAGCTCCCCTTCCCTGAGCCGATTCTCCGCCAAAGTTCACCGCAGCTGCCCGAAACTGCAGGCGGACCTTCCTGGAACACTTTTTGGCACTCTGGCCGACTTTGAAGTCGGAGCTCCGACACGGTCGACACCGGCCTATCCTGCGACCCTCCTGCGGGACCTGCTGCTTCCCGGCCGGCGGAGAAACCAGGAGAGTACGCGGCTCGGGCCCAGCGCCCAGGCCCCAACTGGCGATTCCCGCTCCACTGAATGCGACCCCGTAGCCGGCTGCCGCCAAGCTGTGAACACCCTCTGGCGGCCCTGACTTCGTCTCACCTTGCTGCTGGATGTCTGCGGGGGACTCGGACTGAGGGAGGAGCGGGCACCCGGCCCTAACATCGTGGCCGCCGCGCACCTGGTGCTCGGTGCGTGGGGCGAGCCCGCTTGGCTGCTTGGCGGTGCGCCCGGCGCGGGCACGACTCAGGGGACACCACCAGAGGGGCACCGGTGGGGTGGCGGAACCAGCCGACAGGACTCCTCTTCAGGATGCTGCAGTGAGACCGGAGTCGCCCGGTGAGTCCCTCCCGCGCCTGCCTACATAGCGGGACCCGCGCAAAGAAGCCGCCTAGAACTTGCGACGTGCATTCTCTGCTGGTGGAGAAGCTGCCCGGCTCCTCATCTTGACCGCCGCACCACAATCTTCGACAGCCTGGCCGCCTTTCTGTGGCAGAGGCCCACAATAACACGCTCTGCACTGGACTCGCTTGCGGGCCCCCCGCGGGGATAGTAGCTGCCCAACGGACGGGGGGCGCGAGGGGCCACGGCCTGGGCCCGGACCTGGCGGCCGGACTTGCCCTGCCTTCCTGCCCACAGAACTCGGACCCTGTGGGCCCGCGCACCGCCTTGGCCCCCCGTTCCCTCGCTGCACCTGGGACAGCACGGAGAACCTACATTGGAAGGAGGGGAGGACCCGCTTGACGGACCCCCCCTGCCACAACGGCGATGGCCCAGGCCGAAGGAACGGCTGCTGGCTGACGGACCTCCCGCCTGGCGGTGGTGTGATCCTGGAGGTGCTGCTGGCGTGACCCGGGTGGGGGAACTGCTGGCCGGGCGATCTCGCCCATGTCCGGAGGGGTGCGGACCCGCACCGGGACTGGAGGTGCCCCGCCGAAGGGTAAAACAGACAAGTTGCTAAACAAAATGGCCGCCGACCAAGTGACCGCGAGGCTGGACAGCGTGCTAGCAGCCATGGAGCGCATGGAACAGTTGCTCCAACTGACCAGAACTTCCTTGGAGTCCAAAATAGACAGTGTCGCCGTAGATCTGACCCACCTAAGGGATGACCACAGGAAACTGTCCGATCGGACCAAGACTCTGGAGGGTGCTGTGAAGGAGATCGAACCCAAGGTCACCCAGACTGACAGGCAATTGCAGGATCTCCTGAACAGAGTGGAGTTCCTGGAGGACCGGGCCGAGGATGCGGAAGGGAGGGCGAGACGAAACAACATCAGGCTCGTGGGGGTCCCGGAAAAATGGGAAGGGAACCAACCAGCCCAGCATGTTGAAGACTGGCTCAAGAACCTGTTGCCCGAAGGCGCGCTTTCGCCCTACTTCGTAGTGGAACGAGTGCACCGAGTGCCAACGAGACCTCACACTACCGGCGCTAATCCCAGGCCGCTTCTCTTCAAGATACTGAATTATAGGGACCGGGACACGGTGCTGCGAGAAACCAGGAGCCTCGGCGAAATCCGAATAGACAATGCAACAATAATGTTCTTCCCAGACTACACTGTCCAAGTGCAACGTCAAAGGCACAACTTCATGGAAGTGAAGCGACGACTCCGCACCGCAGGCCTTAAATATTCCCTGGTCTTTCCTGCAAAACTGAGAGTGGTGGCACGAGACAAGACCTACTTCTTCAACTCTCCCGAGGAGGTCAGTGAGTGGCTGGACGGGGGCACGGACATGGCACCCAGACAGGCACAGGGCAGTGAGGCGAGGCCGCGATCACGCGGGCCGCGGCGCCGCCTCAGAAACAGAACACAGCAGACCCAACGCCCGGAGGAAATGTCACGGCACTCTCCGCCGACGGACCAAATGCTTCAGGAACAGCAAGATGCACTCCGGAGAGTCTCCCAATTGAGCAACTCGCCATCCCCGGAAGCTGTCGTGGTAGACGGCCAACAGACGGTCCCTAGCGACGATGATGAAGCTGTATATGGGATTCCAGACTCTCAGATCTCGGTGGACCTACCGGACATCACACCGCAGACAGCTGACCTGTTTCATTGACACCGTACAAGTCATCTGTGAGGTACCCGCCATGGCGGGGGGGATGGCGGCGGGAGCTGACTGGACGCTGAGGCGCGGCTGTCGCCCGATGCTGCCGGGGAAATCTTCTCCCCCCCCTGCCTGCTAGCTGGATGGTGGATAACTGGCACAGTGAGTACTGCTCCAATGGTGCTGATGCAAGCAGAGTGTGGTGGTGGTGGGGTTGTCTTTTGGCCCGTGCTCCTCCTACGCCCCCTCTGACCGTAGGCCCCAGTCAATGGGGAGCCATTCTCGCCAGGGGCCCGGAAATGTACCCCACCCCCTTTTCTCCTTCCCCTGCTATGACTGGCTGGAACGGGGCCCCCCACGGGATAAAGGGCGCCACATCCCGGAGCACTGACATTGGCTGCCAGTCGCCTACCCCATATGGCTCGGGGAAGGGTCTTGATCTCCTTCCTTGACTGATCATCTGAACCGCCAGGACTGTGCTTAGCGCACGATACCCCCTAGACTTGAAAGGTTGTCCCTCTCAATCGAGAGTATGGACGGTGGCCCGTTTCGCCACTGCCCTTTTGGTATTCTAGTGGGGTTCACCAACAGTTGGTTATTGTTGTTCTTTGTTTTTCCCCTCCTTTATGTCTTCCTGAACATTACTGAGTGTACTGGGGAGGGTGGTCGTGGGAGAGCTAGAAAAGGGGATGCAATGGGCCTGCGTTGGGCTGAAGTTCGTGGCTATGGTAGGGGGGGAGTTAACACTGCCAGAATGTCTACGATAACAATATGCAGCTGGAATATTAGAGGCATGCACACACCAGTGCGCCGGTATCAAATATATTCCTACTTGAAAAGGCACCGGATACACATTGCACTCCTGCAAGAAACACACTTGAACGGGGCGGAGGTGGCCGCACTGCGTCGTAGATGGAGGGGGCAACTGTACGCCACGGAGTACTCCTCGTTTGCCCGTGGGGCGCTACTGTGGGTGAAACCGGGCACTCCCTTTACAATGACAGATGTCCTCACTGACCCGGAGGGGAGGTATGTGTTGGTGAAAGGCCGCATGGATGGGCAGCCTGTAGTTCTGGCGTCCGTTTACTCTCCGAACACAGACCAGGGGGGCTTCCTAGTGCGCATTTCGGAGAAACTGGCGCCCTGGCATGGTGTCCCCTGGATACTGGGGGGGATTACAACACAGTGCTGGATCCCATGCTGGACCGCTCGGCCCCACCCAGGCCGGATGCAACATCTCTGGGAGCCACGAGAGCACTCACACAGTGGGCGGCACAGTGGGATTTAAAAGATGCATGGCGCGCCGTAGCACAATACTTCACAGACAACTTGGGCACAGCGTCCTCCCCACAGGTCGAATGGGACGCCTTCAAAGTGGTGGTACGGGGACACTGCCTGGGCACGCAGGGGAACATGCAGAAAACACTAGAAGCTGACCTGCGCAGGGTGGAGACGGACTTGCTCCGCTGGGAGCAGGTAGCGGCGGCAGGGACGGGCGACCAACTACACGAGGCCCGAGCGGAACACACGACATTACTGAATCAACTGAGACACATCAATTATGCGGCTCACTCGGCGCGCGTACACCAACACAGCGACAAGCCCGGGAGGCTACTGGCCTGGCTAGTCAGACAAGAGAACCGCACAGAGCCGGTATCTGCCATCCGAACGGCCGAGGGAGAGGTAGTGTACACACAGGGTAAAATACACCAAGCCTTTGTACGTTACTACCAGGCCCTATACAGGTCACAGCTGAGGGTCTCGTCAGCGTCCATAATAGATTACCTTGAAAATGTACAACTGCCTTCCCTTACGGCCACGCAGCAGGGGGACCTAGGGGCACCATTCACACAGGAGGAAATGCGCGAAGCCATTTTCGCCCTATCCAATGGCAAATCCCCTGGCCCGGATGGCTTACCTGCCGAAGTTTTTAAAGCATGTTTGGATACGCTGATCCCGGAGCTGCTCAAAGTATATAACGCCGCAATCGAAGACTCGGCGCTCCCGGACACGCTTAATGAACCCAACCTGGTCTCGCTTTTGAAACCCGGCAGGGAAGGAACATGCTTGGGGTCCTACAGGCCATTAGCTATGTTGAACACTGACTATAACATTTTCACCTCTTTATTGGCCCGACGCTTGGCCTTGGAGGTCTCAAACCTAGTCCATGATGACCAGAATAGTTTTATGCCAGCAAGGAGCACTTCCCGCAATATACTCTGCCTCTTCCGAGTTCAGGAAGCCGCCACGTTGCATTGGCCGAGATCGGGGTGTCTGGTCTTAGACCTTGAGAAGGCCTTTGACTCCGCTGAGTGGCCTTATCTGGGGGCGGTGCTGGCCAGATTTGGCGTGGGCGATGCCTACGCGGACATGGTCGGACTACTTTACCAGCGGCAGAGTGTGCGAGTGCGGACAGGCAGGCTGCTCTCGGAGGCGGTGCAGGTGCGTAGAGGCACCCGACAGGGCTGCCCCCTGTCGCCCCTTCTCTTCTCTTTGGCCATAGAGCCCCTGGCGGCGCTGTTGCGGGAAAGGGGAGCAGGATGGGGGATCCCGCTTGCTGACGGGGTGCATATAGTTTCGCTTTACGCGGACAACCTGCTGCTGTATGTACGAGACCTTACCACCGTACCGGGCGCACTGTCAGAATTTTCCAGACCTTCCAAGAAGTATCGGGCATTAAGGTCAATTTGACAAAGTCCGGAGTGTATTCGTTCAATCCGGACATGCAGGAATGTGATGTGAACCTCGGAGGTGTTCGACTCACATGGTATCCTACCACCTTTAAGTACCTCGGAATGCATATATACAGAGACACGCAGAACATCCTGGAGGGTAACCTGGTGCGCGCTATCTCCTCGTTGCGAGCCCAGATGGCCTTCTGGAAGACCCTGCCACTGAATGTGCCCAGCAGGATTGCGCTATCCAAAATGATAGCTTTGCCCAGGCTACTGTATCATTTCGCAAACATCCCACTGTATGTCCCCACAAAAATATTCCGCGACCTGGAATCAATGATCCGTAACCTGATCTGGACCACCGGGCGCCCCGCGTGGCCCTGGCGAAACTCTACTCCCCGACTGCTGAGGGAGGGCTGGCAGTCCCTAACATGGAGCAGTATTACCTGGCTGCACAGCTGCAATGGGTGACACACTGGCTTAGCGGCTCGCACCTAGACGACACGGCTACCGCTGCCTACCAATGGACCCACACGCAAATATGCACTCTGTTCCATCCCCTGACTAAGGGACCCCGCCCTCTACCCCTGCACGTAGCCGTGGCCCGTAAATGCTTCATCCGTAGCCTAAAATTGACCCAGGAAGTCAGGCCATATGCCCCTGCACTCCCCCTGATGGGCACCCCCCAGAGGGGCGGAACAGTGACACCACGAGTTCTAGAGAGCTGGACTGCCGCTGGGGTGGAGACTATGGGCGACCTCTATGCTGATGGAGCCATGCTCCCATTTGAGGAACTGACGGAGGGCACGGGTCTACCAGCGGGGCAATTCCTGCTACATGCGTCTATACTGCGGGCATACACGGAGTCCTGGGGAGATATTCAGGAAGAGCCGCCGATACACCACCTAATGCAATACCTACACGTCATGGGCAATGGCTCCCATATCATCCTCTGGCTGGTGCAGGCCCTCCTCATGCACACGCAAAGATCAACACAATCGATTCGGGACAAATGGGCGGCCCACCGAGGGAGGGATTGGACGGATAAGGAATGGAACCTGGTTCTAGCTAGCCCCGTGAACATCCCACGCAACTCCCGCTTCTGGACCATTCAGCTATACATACTACACCAGGCATATTTATCACCAGACAGAATCAACAGGTACTTCATGATCAACACCGCCACCTGTCCCAGATGCGACCTGCTAGGTGCGGACATTTTGCACATGCTCTGGCAATGCCCCTCTCTAGCCACATATTGGGGGGAGGTGACATCTCTCCTGACGCGTAGTGCGGGTCCGGGGCTGCCACACACATGGGAAGCTTGCATTCTTGGACTATACAAAAGAACCAAACTCAATAAGACAAAAGCTAGGTTCTGGGATCTAGGCCTCATCGCAGCCAAGCGGCTGCTCACCAAACACTGGAAACGGAGAGAACCGCCAATCCCCAAATACTGGTATGCATCCTTCACCAACTGGGCTAGAGCAGAAAGCACGGCACTACACCGGGAGGAGATAGCGGGCTTAAGGCAATTCCCGATTGCACAACTCTGGGACGACATCATGAGATCCCTCCAGGGGGAGGGCACGGCCAGAGGGCTCATATAGGGATCGCCGCAAATAGGGCAACACTGCTGGGATAACTGTGGCAAAGTCAAGGACACAGGTTGCATCCCCCCCCCCTCATGACACTCGCCTACTCGGAGCGCTGGAGACATGGCGCTTGCGACCTGGAGATAGCCTGCCTCTCACCCAGACGCCCTGAGCAGCGGCTGTACCATACGTCCGACACGCTGGCTGTGGACCCGGACAGACACCCACACGAAGGACTACTAATCCACGACATCTTAAAACATCCTCCTGGCCCATTTTCGCGGCGTCGCTCCCACAAGTACACTCCCCCCCCCGACCCCACCCTCCCACACACACCCCCATGTTCATTGTTTCGGACTCTTGTCTCCCACATATAGCCCTTTCTTCTTTAAACGCCCCACCTGGAAGGCGTACTAGGACACATGACCGGTCACGGGGCCAGAAGCAGGTGGCGTCTCCTTCATACACAGTATGACTATAACATTTATCAGTATGACGCATCATACACACCATTGACAGCCCGTGGGGCCCTACGGCTCTGAACGGCTGGCGTGCACAACGGCAAAGTCGGACTGAACACGTACATTGCTAACCCCTATCCCATTGTCGCGTTTCCAAAGTCTGACAGTAAAACTTATGGGTTTCAGTACTGTGGATACCGGAAAGATACGTGACGACACAGCCAAAGATTGGGACACACCGATGAGATCTGTTCCGTTTGCAAAGTTAAAATGTTTACTTATAAAAAAAAGATAAAAACAAGACGTCATTTGCAGGCATAACTGAATAATGAGCATGCATGGTACGAAAGCTGCAATTAAAGACTTACTCCCTATGGTTGCAATCGAAGGAAATGTACACCTTCCTCCATATTTTTCTACTCTCACGATATACCGCAATGTTGCAGCCGGCCCACGGGGTTGTAGGCTTCGCTATATGTACTGCTTCATTGAACACTAATAAACGTCTTACAAAAAAAAAAAAAAAAGAAACCTTCAGCTGACCCCATCAAACTCGAGATCTACAACCCAATCTCATTGATCCCCTTCCCCACCAAAGTCTTTGAGAAGGCTATCAACTGCTAGCTTGCCAAACACCTAGAGAGAAACAACCTACTGGATGCCTCCCAATCTGTGTTCTGCGCCAACACAGCACAGAGTCTTCCCTGATTGGTGCCTCTGCTGACTTCAGAATCCTCCTCGACCAAAGGGGAAACAGCAGCCCTGATTCTCCTCGACCTGTCAGCTGTTTTGTATATCGAATCCCATTACAACCTCATCATGAGTCTCCACCATTACCGGATCCAGGTAGACACCCTCAAATAGATTGCATCCTTCCTCACAGGATACACCCAGAGAGTCTGCCTACTACCCTTCCCTTCGGAACCGAAGAGCATCATCTGCAGCATCCCTCAAAGTTAATCCCTCAGCCCCACCCTTTTCAACCCTTACATGATGCCCTGGGCTGACATCGTCAGAACTCACAGTCTCAACATCATAACCTACTCTGACAACACCCAGCTCATTCTCTCACTCATGAAAGACCCCGCCAACTGCATGGCAAGTATCGCAGACTGGGTGAAGACCAATTATCTAAAGCTCAACACTGACAAGATGGAAGTGTTGATTTTTGGGAACATCACCTCCCCATGAAACGACAGTTGGTGAACAACCCAAACTCTGTCCCACAATCACATCAACAGACCATGCCCTCAACCTCAGCATTATTCAGGACAGCAAACTCACTATGAAATGACCGGTCAAGGTAGTCTCCTACACTGGTTCCATACTGGTTGCCCAATATCTTCATGGGTATAAAAATAGCCCTAGAGTAGTTTCCAAAATGAAGAGATACAATACACTCTCAAGCCTAGTAACGTTGCCTTTGCCCTAGAGATTCAAAGTCACTGCAGGCAACTACTATGGCGAGCTAGAGGATATTGGGCAAAGCTGAATTGAGTTCCTCAGAAGGAGCTGCTGAGAAGTGGGACTTTGTGGGACTTTATACTGAAGTCAATGCAGGATCCACTGTCAGGAATTCAGGATCTTTTGTCAGTTGTCCTCCACCCAGCAGTTGTCTCCAGAGACCATCCTCGGATAGGCTTGCTGTCACATGCCGTGTACTAAGTGGGGTACCCAGTAGGCTGAAGAGAGGTCACTGAATTACCTTGAACAGATGAGACAGCATATTCCTCAATCAGTTATGCACACAGGCTACCATTACGCTGAGGCCAGTATACATATTTTTACACTGTTTCTATGTAATCTTAATTTCTGAATGTAGAGTGACTTTCTCTTTTTGGTCCTGAGGAATGCCCATGAACCCCGGCTGGGGTTTGTGGAAGTGCAGAAACATGTTGACCTATATTAGAGGTATATTTCTTGATAACCCCTAGTCCTCTCGTTTTTTAACCCTGTCCCAGGATACCGCACCATAAAGACATTTGGTCCCCTGGCGACAGTTTTAAAAACCTTTTCTATTATATTTTGCATTCTGCCCCTTACCAACCTTTTTTCCGATCCCTTCTCTATAAAAAATATATACCTTAGCTCCTCTTATGGTCCAGAAGAGTTGTAGCCCACACCAGGGACCTTGGTGCCCTAGTGTGAGCAGGGAACCCTTTGATGAAGCATGTCACCCTTGGGTGAGTGAAGGTTCTCGTCCTAAGAAAGATTTCTCCCGCTACAAAGTGGGCACACAACTCCTTGACACTTTCATTATTCTCACATTATACTTAGGAGAACCCCCTCCACAGTTTACACCTTTTTCATGCAAAAATATTTCTTGAGAATGTACTTTCAGTGAGTTGATATTCAGATATGGAGTCGTATGCTCTCCCTTTGGGGCTCCTCCCTTTAATATTCTGTGTGTATTAGTACACCATATGTTGGTTCCAGTTATATAATATCAAAAATATGTAGTATCACCTTCTGTTCTTTACTATTAAACTCTTACTCAATCTTTAGTTCTTTGTCAGGTAGGCTAGTGCTGTTCATTTTATGTAGTTCTTCAACTGTATGTTCTTTTTCTACTTCAGTTTTCTCATACTCTCCTTATAATGTAAGGTCTCAGCAATTCTGTACTTAAGACTCCTTATCCATCTCATCTACATTGTTAACCTGTTTGTATAGTTTTCTATTTCATTATTTATATATTAGTTTCAAACACAGAAAGTATCTTTCTCCCATGTACGTAGCTATCATTGGTGCAGCAGGTGCAGTGGACCATGGCTCAGAGCCCTAAGGTGTCCATTGATCCCTGATAAATGATGTATTTACCACCCCAATCACAACAGCAAGGAAAAGTGGCAATTTTCCGTGCTTGCACCAGGGTCCATGGTATTCTTGTAATGCTACTGCTTTCTCCTGCACATTTGCATATTTATATGACACTTTCAACCAGCTTATAATTTGTGCTAAACTACACACGGTCTGCTTACTTTCACCCATTGCTCCCTCTTGATTTAGATCTTTCTTGCTTCTTGGTCATTGGTTGTTGAATGAGTTACCTGATGCTCAGTGAATTTGGCCACCCTTGTTTATATTTAACAAATGCCTGAAAGTCATCTACTTAGGATTGCCTTTTCATGTAAAATCAAGTTTATAGTAGGCATTTAGATCACGGTAGAGGGACTCGTCAGCTTACCACTTCAAGAGAATCCTTGGTCATGCCCCTTGGTAGAGAGGACTGAACATCATATTTAGAGATTCCCTTCTGCATGGTTACCATCACTGGACAGTGCATCCAGCGGCGAGGCCAATTCAGTGTACACACACTTGAAAGACCAGTGGGCTAAATGGTATTTTGACCTGCTCTGCTTTCTCTTATTTCATTTTTTCAAACTTCCAAAGTGAAACCTTTTTTGAGATAAACAAAAATCAGTTCTCCTGATGTGCAGATAGATTTCTTGTTGTGCTTGAGGACCATTGCTTTTGTCTCCCCCCAAGTGTGCTATATTATCTAAATGGGAAACTGAGGGGCTTATTTATGAGACGCTTGCGTCAATGGAGCATCACTTTTTTTGACAGTCCGGGTGTGCTAGCCTCTCAATCAAATCTATGAGGCGAAGCAAAGCCACTCTGCATTGGCTCATAGCATGGGTGTTGCATGGGCTCATCGATATGGAGTAAGACAAAGCTGTGCGAGTCACTACCCTGCCTTACTCTGCATCAAGAGGCAATTCATGGGCGTTGCGGTGGGTTTTCCCATGCAACACCCATGCATTTTGATGCCGCCCCATATTTACCCAATCAAGTAAACCTGGGGCTGTACCAAAACCTTATGCCACTCCAGAGCAGGCGTAAAGAGGAGTCATATTTTTATTTCACCTAGTTTTTCCCTCTTTCCATGTGTGCTGTGTTCTGCAGTATGCATAGAAAGGGTAAAACACCTCTCAAGATTGTTTTTGTGCAGGAAGGTGCGCCTTCCTGCACAAAAAACAATCCTGCCTATAACCGAGGCACGCTTGCATCATGGTGCAAGGGTGCCTATGATGGCGTTTGGCAGCATATTGTTTGTCAGCGCAGGAGAAAAGGACAGGAATGCACTGAATTTCCTAAATATTGTGAATTCCTGCCCTTTCACATTGGCAGAGGGCAATGCATCAAGAAGACCTGCAGCGCTGTCCAATGCCAATTCCTCATAAATGGGGCCATAAGTGTGAAGCTCTGGGGCAGCAGCCCTGCCATAAATAGAGTAGAGGCAGTCCCGTGGCTGACTGGCTGCTGGGTCAAGGGTTTCCAAAGATGGAGCCTCATGCTCTGATGTCAGAAACCTGGTGGTGCGAGACTTCTGCTTATTTGTGATTAAATTCCCAATCTGACGAACTCCAAATGACCGCCGATGTGTTGTTGTTCTGATCATGCTGTCCTGCTCATGTTCATGATGTTTTATCGATTTTTCCATAGATTTTGTGCTGCCTTATTTTTGTATCAGCACTTTGGATAAAAGCATGTTATAAATTCAAATAAATAATTCAAGTTTTGGCTGAGCAGTGATTTCTGGTGTGCCTTACAGATTTGTCCCAATTAACAACATGAAGTGCATTGACGAATATGAGAGTAAGATCAACGCAGAAAATAAGCCCAGATATTGGCCACTTAAATATCTCCAGTCACTTTTATATATATCCATATTGTGGTGCAATTTTAATAATGAGAAAAATAAATGAGTATATCTGTATAATGAGTAATGTTTCGCAGTACCACCCTCTTTCAAATACAAACTATCCAACATAAGTCAATTGACACTGTTCATTGAATTACAAAGATCTAAATCCTTCGTCATGTTCAGTGCTAGAAAAAGGGGTGAACTAGCAAGATCCTAGAAAAAAGCAACTACCCTTGAGCTTGATCCAGGATGTGGGCTGGCACCAGAAAAATGAGTTGTGTCTCAGTACAATTTGCCCACTCTGGGACACATTCAGCTGTGCCTGAACTGTGTGTGCTTTGTCTTCTGAGCAGACTCCTGCATGGGATAAGGGAGGCTTCATATTTTCTGATCTAGCTGGGCTGAACACAAATGCCTCACCTAATGGACCATCAGCTCTCCGTTTTTATTAGTCTCTTCCTGGCTGCGTTTACACTAGAGCTTAACACCTTGATGCCAAGCAATCAAGAAAGCAACCACTCAACCAGTCAATGCACAAGTTTTGAGAGATAAATTATGACTTGGAGTCAGGTTTTTTTCGACTTTCCAAACTCTGTGTAAAAGATCTATCTGTCTATAACAGTTCATACACTATGAACCATTTATATAGCACTAACTAAAAAAGACCCAGTTATTAGTTGCATGGCACTATTGGACACACATAATTACGATTATCATGCAGTAAAGCCTGGCCAGTACTGTGCAATTGTGATTTAACTCCCTCGAAATGGGAAGTCACTCTGTAAGATGGAACAGATTTATGATCACATTAGTTCCTTAAACAAACTTCTTTTGGGACTGAGGGACAGATGTATGAAGCCATTTAGTGGTCACAAAGCCTGCAGTTCGCTAAATGACTGGGCCTGTGGCCACTAAATAACTATTTAGTATGTACTAAAACCCATTTTACAATTCTTTTACAGGTTACTAAAATAAGAAAATGGGTTTAGAAAGGCATACTAAATCTTTCTTTAGACAAGGTATGTTTAAGGCATCTTTTCTAAACCGAGATTTCTTATGTTATGTGTCAATTTTTTGTAATGGAAATCCGGCTGCAAAACATTGAAAAGTTATTTACTCCTGAGTTAGTGACGTCACACATCAGCATAAGGAAGTGAATCCTTTTGGGACCCCTTACTCTTTGTGAATGAAAAAGAAGTTTGTTGGGGATTAGGCAGTGGGCTTGGGGACCATGGACAACTCACAAAAAACTTACAAATATAAACTTTTCTTTTCAAAAGAAAGCCCTGTTTCTTTTAAGGAAAATTGGCTACATTAAAAAAAAAGTTTCTTTCATTTAAATGCAATCATAGACACAGTGGTCTACTGACCCCAGGAGACCACCAACCCTGGGTTGATATCCAATCATAGTCATGCAACCTATCTCATGAATATTGATGAGGTAGGTTGGATTGCAACTCACTACAATTCAGAGGTGTATGAACCAGCCTATAAGTATATATCAGTATACATATACTCTGCCAGTAGGTAGTTATAGTTAGGACCTAGTTTCCATAGGAAAAGCATTTTTTGACCTGGCTATATCTTTGGTGCCATTTGATGAATTTTCTTGACATTTTCCAAAAAGGAGTGTCCTCTACTGTCTTGTTGTACATGGAAAGTTTCGCGAGATCCGACAAGCAGGGGCTGAGAGATAATGGGGGGTGGGCAAAAAAAGGGCTTTTCTCATATCAATTCCCATAGTGATTTTGAACAAAACTAAAGCCTGAAACGGGGGACGGAATAGCACCAAATGTGGCAAAAAGGTAGTCCTTGGCCAAGAAAGCATGCTTTTTGGTACTTGGTGTAAATACATTCCCTAGTTTTCACAACCTTAAAGGAAATTCAAACTTGCATATCTAAGGTCGTGACTAATTTGCAAGTGCGTGCCAACAGGAATGCTGTGATTGACTGGCCACAAGCTCAGAAAAAAAAGTTGTGGCCACCATTTTGAGTAATGGAATATGGTCCCCGGGGCTTAAAATAAAGAACAAAAGTGGTATAAGGGATTAGGGTCGAGGTACCCTGACGACATGGCTGGAATATAGGGATGTGTGTGTGATACCGTTATGAGTTCAAAATGTCAACAAAAACCAATTCCCCGTGCGTGTCACAACTAATACAGATTGGCTAACCTTGAAATCCGGTACAGCAGGAGCGATGCAGAAGCTAGATTCACTCCTCCCTAGATATGGTACCACAAGCAAGCATAAGACTAACACTCGCCTATGAGGACCCCATCCAGGGAAGGGGAAAAATGGATAAAGAAAACATAAAGGAGTGGCAGCCATAAACCATCTACAGGATTCGACAACAGGAGAACTCCAAACGTTGTGTCTGTAAATAGGGACCTGCACAGAAACACAAGAGCAGGAAAGTTACACTCTTCACTATGGTACTCTAGCACTTCTATATATACATAAGGGGAGGACATACACTTACTTAATAAGGCTTCCACATTCGTTCTGAGAAAAGAGGGCAAAAATAGGAAAAAATTAATTAAAGGAAAAGAAAACAGGGATCTGCCCAAGAACCCTAAATCCAGTGAGAACCGGTAGCTCTTATAGTAATCCACAGTCTGATCTAGTAGAGCTAAAGAATAAGGCAAATGTTTTTTCTAGTCAATTGAATGTCTGTGCCTTTAGGAATGGAAGGAAAAATGAATTCGATCCTTTTAACGACTCCCAAGGAAACCAACAAACCTTCGGCAGAGTTCATTTGCCAGGAATATCCAAAGAATGCAAAGTCATAAACGAAAACACGAAGAGTTTCAAAAACAGTCTTCCCAATCTAGCAAACCGCTAGACGATAAATCCCAGGAAGATATCAGGGAGAATCAAGTTCTGGAGCCGAATACTGATCACAAGTTCAGAGTACCTGTGTTCTATGCTCCCGTGCGGCGTTCTCCCCAGCTCTCAACGCGGCTCCTCTGCAGCTCGCAGCGCGGCTCATCTGCAGCTCGCAGCGCGGCTCCTCCGTAGCTTGCAGCGCGGCTCCTATGCAGCTGCTCGCGGTTAACAATGTCAAAAGCGCCCAAGGAGAACGGCCCAAAAACAGTTTATCTCCAAATGCCGTTCGATAGGGCTCACAAGTACTTCACTGTGCACAATACTCCCAACGTACTGGTCACAAAGATACGGCAAATCACAGGTGACAAGCACCGCGGCACGTACACAAGAAACTAATGTAGGAAACAGGAAGGGGGAATATAGGAGACAGTGAAAGAGGACTAACACCAGGCATTCTGGGACCTGTAGTCACCCTATGCGTGATGAAACCGTGACAGAACCCCCTCTCAATGACCGACGTCTCGGCGGTCCACCAGGCTTCAAAGGGAATCTAGCGTGAAAACGCCTCAACAACCCAGGGCAATGCAAGTTACTAAGAGGTTCCCAGGAGCGCTCCTCAGGACCATACCCCTTCCAATCAATCAGATAATGCAAAGCCCCTCTCACCCTTCTGGAGTCCAGAACTGCCTTCACTTCGTATTCAACCTCCCCTTCTACATCCAAGGGCTGTGGTCTTGCTACAGCTCTCATCCCTTGAATGTATGGTTTCAACAAAGACACATGGAATACCGGATGAATGTGCCAGGAGGAAGGAAGCATTAGTTTCATGGCCACAGGATTAATCACAGCCACAATGGGATAAGGTCCCACAAACTTGGGTTGCAGTCTTGTGTTACCCTTCAATTTCAAGTGTTTGGTACTCAACCATACCTTATCACCCACTGAATAGCTTGGCTCAGGAGTTCTCCTTCTGTCGGCCTGTGTTTTGCCACGATTTCTGGCTGACTCCAGATGCTCCTTGGCATCCTGTAAAACAGTCTGAAGGTGAGCATGGTGTTGTTGTATAGTGGGATGGGAAGAAGGGCATAACTGGTCAAACGGCAATGAGTTGGGACGAAACCCAGTAAGACAAAAGAAGGGAGAGCATCCTAACGAAGAGTGGCAGAATAAATGAGGATATCATCTATATAGACTATACATAACACATCCAGTAGGCCCTTTAGCACCTCGTCCATAAAAAATTGAAATGCCGCAGGGGCATTGCACAGGCCAAAGGACATTACCTGGTATTCATAGAGCCCATATTTCGTGCAGAAGGCGGTCTTCCATTCGTCTCCCTGACGAACCCGCACCAAATGATATGCCCCCCGCAAATCGAGTTTAGTGAATATGGTGGCATTCTTCAACTGATCCAAAAGCACTGGAATCAATGGAAGAGGGTACTTGTTCTTCCTGGTTACCCTATTTATAGCTCGATAGTCGATACATGTTTGCAAACCCCCTTCTTTTTTCGGGATAAAGAATAGAGGTGACGAAGCTGGAGACGTAGAGGGGCATATGAATCCGGAGGCTAAAAGCTTCTTCAAGTATTCCTGAAGGTAAACGTTTTCTGCCTCCGTGAGAGCGTATATTCTGCTACAGGGAATGCTGGCCCCGGGTTCCAGTTCTATCACACAGTCGTAATCCCTGTGAGGGGGTAGTTTACTGGCTTCTTTCTCGTCAAAGACATCTTGGTACTGTCTATATACCTCAGGAAGGGTGGTGATGGCGTTAATTTCCAAATGTTTTCCTGCTCCTGCAAAGTGCTTGCTGGGGTCTCCACACGTATTGTCTCATGTAGACAAGGGAGGGTGCAATGCTCGGCGCAGTACTCAGAACTCAAGGTGATGGTACGAGCAGCCCATTTAACTACAGGATCATGTAAAGTTAACCAAGGCATTCCCAGTATGAGTTTGAACTGAGGGGCGTCTATTAGATCAAAAGCAATATATTCGTGATGTTTTTGACCCACTCGCATCACCAACTGGCTTGTATGATAGCACACAGGCCCAGAGGTAAGATCAGACCCATCCACCGCCTTCACTGCTTCAGGAGTGTCTTTCTGAAGACACGGGATTCCTAATCTTTTGGCGTATTGCAAATCTATAAAATTGCCCGTTGCTCCGTTGTCCAACATTGCGTGTACCATCACGAGTTGTTCCCCTGGCCATTGTATGGTGACACATAAGTTCATGGGAGGCACAGCCGGTTGCATTGTGTTATCTACTGCGTGGTAGACCTCTTCATCGATCTCTGGGCTCAAGCAAGGGGTCTGGGACTCACTTGAGCGTTCTCGTTTCCCGAAGTATTGAGAGGATAATCCACAGCAGAAAGAGTACGTGTGCCTTTGGTTTTTGCTCGGCATTCTCTAATGAAGTGTCCAGATTTACCGCAATACATGCAGAGTTTTTGATTACGTCTGCGGGTGCGCTCCTCTACAGTTAAGGGACCTCTTATCCCTCCAATTTGCATAGGTTCGGTGGAATCAGAGGTAGTTGAGCTATCCGCAGCTGGTTTAGGTTTAGATATTGGAAATCGGAAATCATACCGGTGTTTGTCGCCTTTTCTTTCTTGCAGTCTGTGATCCAGCTGAACAGTGAGATCTATCAACTCTTCGCATGTGGTGGGCAAAGTCACCACCTGCGCCAATACGTCCTTTAACTCTCCTCTTAATCCCTGGTAAAACAAGGAGACCCTCTTTTTAGACGGCCAATCAGTTTCGACAACAAGACGGTTGAAATTCGTTATGTAAGTCAATAAGTCTTGTGAGCCCTGTTTCAACGTGATTAGTTCCCTGTCTAAAGACAGCATATGTGCCTTGCGATCGAAGAGCTTACGCATCTCTTCACAAAATTCTTCAAAGTCGTTTAATACGGGATCCTTCCTTTCTATGAGCGGAAAGGACCAGCTTGCTGCATTACCCCCCAAGTAAGACAACATAAATGCAGTTTTGGAATGATCATCAGGGAACACAGTAGGCTTGCACATGAAATGTAATCTACACTGACCCAGGAAAGTGCCAAATTTCTTAGGATCCCCCAAGAACCTTTCAGGGGGTGCCAGGGGTAATTGGATTGGTTGCACCACCTGAATGGTGGAAGGGCCTTGCCTTCCCTGAATAATGGGTGACTGTGGCTGACTTGGAGGCGTCAAAGTGGCTTCTCTAATATAATGAGCTCCTCTGGAAACAGTGGGACTGGATCGCGCTATTCCCGCCACCTCATGTCGAAGAGTGCTCATTTCCTTCCTCATTTCCTGATTTTCCCCTCTAACTGTATCTACCTCCACCCGTAAAGCATTGAGGGCTTCTAACATAGACGTCAGTATAGTTCCGGTCTCCATCGCTCAGGCCGCAGTAGAACGTGGGCTTGTCACTCTGTCACAACTAATACAGATTAACTAACCTTGAAATCCGGTACAGCAGGAGCGATGCAGAAGCTAGATTCACTCCTCCCTAGATATGGTACCACAAGCAAGCATAAGACTAACACTCGCCTATGAGGACCCCATCCAGGGAAGGGGAAAAAATTGATAAAGAAAACATAAAGGAGTGGCAGCCATAAACCATCAACAGGATTCGACAACAGGAGAACTCCAAACGTTGTGTCTGTAAATAGGGACCTGCACAGAAACACTAGAGCAGGAAAGTTACACTCTTCACTATGGTACTCTAGCACTTCTATATATACATAAGGGGAGGACATACACTTACTTAATAAGGCTTCCACATTCGTTCTGAGAAAAGAGGGCAAAAATAGGAAAAAATAAAGTAAAAGAAAAGAAAACAGGGATCTGCCCAAGAACCCTAAATCCAGCGAGAACCGGTAGCTCTTCTAGTAATCCACAGTCTGATCTAGTAGAGCTAAAGAATAAGGCAAATGTTTCTTTGAGTCAAATGAATGTCTGTGCCTTAAGGAATTGAAGGAAAAATGATTTCGATCCTTTTAACGACTCCCAAGGAAACCAACAAACCTTCGGCAGAGTTCATTTGCCAGGAATATCCAAAGAATGCAAAGTCATAAACGAAAACACGAAGAGTTTCAAAAACACTCTTCCCAATCTAGCATACCGCTAGACGATAAATCCCAGGAAGATATCAGGGAGAATCAAGTTCTGGAGCCGAATACTGATCACAAGTTCAGAGTACCTGTGTTCTATGCTCCCGTGCGGCGTTCTCCCCAGCTCTCAACGCGGCTCCTCTGCAGCTCGCAGCGTGGCTCCTCCGTAGCTTGCAGCGCGGCTCCTCTGCAGTTGCTCGCGGTTAACAATGTCAAAGCGCCCAAGGAGAACGGCCAAAAAACAGTTTATCTCCAACTGCCGTTCGCAAGGGCTCACAAGTACTTCACTGTGCACAATACTCCCAACGTACAGGTCACAAAGATACGGCAAATCACAGGTGACAAGCACCGCGGCACGTACACAAGAAACTAATGTAGGAAACAGGAAGGGGGAATATAGGAGACAGTGAAAGAGGACTAACACCAGGCATTCTGGGACCTGTAGTCACCCTATGCGTGATGAAACCGTGACAGTGCGATATTCACAAATGCGTTCTGACACTCCACAAGGCCCCCTGTGTAAGGTTGTGATTAATTTGCGGTAATCCTCGAAAAAACATAAAAAATATACATACATTAACTTATACACTAATGCATTCACTCACAGACCCATTCAAGTACTTATGCACTCACTAATAATAGACCAAGTCAGACATTCATGCACCCACTGAGAGCCCCCCAGAGATACTCATGCACCCATTCAGAGTCCTACTCACACTCTTACACCCACTCACAGACCCACTCAGAAACTCAACACCCTCTCACAAACCCTCTCAGACACTCCTGCACCCACTCACAGACTCTATCAGACACTAATGCACCGGTTCACAGTCCCACTCAGAGACTCACACACACACTCAGTGACCCAATTAGACACTCATGAACCCACTCACAGACCCACTCAGACACTCTCACACCTACTCACAGACCTACTCAGACACTCATGCAACCACTCAAAGACCCAATCAGACACTCACGCACCCACTCAAAGACTAACGCACATACTCACTGACTAATTCAGGTACTCACACACTCACTCACTGAGCCATTCAGACACTCATGTGACCACTCAAATACCCATTCAGACACTCATTCACCCAATCACCGACCCAATAAGAGGCTCTCACACACATTCACTGACCCACTCAGACACAGTGGTGGCTGCATCAGAACAGGAGTGGTGAGTGATGGATAAAAACAAAATTACCTGTCAATGTCGCTGCTGCCACCTCTCCTCCATCCTCAGCCTTGGCACTGGCAAGCACCCAGGCTCCAAGACTCTCCCAGCCAATCACAACACTGCATCAGCAGCATCATGATTGGCCTGAGATGCCTGTTTGGACACTTAGCCAATGTCTGGGAACCTAGGCATGTTCTCCACTAGGGTGTGCAAAACAGCCAGGTGGAGAACATGCTAAGTGCGCATGACAGTGCCGGCCAAACCATCATGTGCACTTAGAGAGTGAAAACCACTCATCCTCACTCTGACGGCGGCAAACCCATCGCTGCCTGACCCAATCTGGTTTTCAGTCGCACAGAAAAATAAAATGATAGTAACTTCTCGTTATTATTATTTTCTTTTTCTTTTTTTGCACTGCTGAAGGAGTAGTAGGGCAATGCTACTCTGCCTTAAGAAAAGAGCTGCCACTGCACGGACACTCATGCAACCACTCACAGACTGAATCAGAAACTCATGCACCCACTCACAGAAATACTCAGACACTCACGCACCCACTCACAGATGCACTTAGAATCTGACAGTACAGCTTTATGAAATGCAGGTGGTCCCCAACAACTCCACCTAGTTTACCTTACAAAGCTTTTTTGTGCTCTAACAATTTTGCTACTATTTCCCCTTTAGCCCTTATTTTTTGCTTCTTTGTGTGTAATGCACAGTTTCCACTTTTTTGGCATAGCTCACCACTTTTTGAGCAGTAAAATAACCAAGAAAGATGTTGAAAAATTCAATGGCTTTCACTTAAATTGTGTTACTGCATATGATGCGTGAATCATTAAATACCACTTCAAGATGTGTATTGCCGGTGCAAAACAGATATATGCTTCCCAGGATTGGTAAATTTGTATGCAACTATAAATTAAGTGTGAATGTATGTCAACAGATTTCAATATACGTTATTGACTTGGGATGCTTTCATCAACAAATTTACACATATTTCTTTAACTAACATTATATAGATGACATTGGTGTTTTCTGAACAGAAAATGTACTGTATATATTTATTGCGTGTTCCCAATCGTATTAAAGCAAATTCATGTGCTAATTAATGTCATTTTCTAAATGATGTCTTTCAAACTTTGGAAAAGAGATCCGAGATAGTAACAACAAAGGTTGGCTCAATTGTCCAAACACAATGGCAAATAAGGGGTACTGTCCAAGAAGTGCTAGCCAGAAACTGGATGATCAGTCCTTTGACTTTCTGTATAATCCATCAAAAAAGTGATCACCATTGATTCCAGTCTCCCTGAAGTTTCGGTGGACTGGAATACCTTGCAGCCATTTTTTTACCAGATTAAACATAATTTATAGGATCTTCCTGGGTGGTATCCATTATCTGCCGCTGTCGGCTATTCAGTGACATAACAGAGAAATTAATTATTAACTACCCAGCACAATTTGGATCTTCATACCAGTAACTCTTTTTATCTGTGTTCAACATCTATTTGTTCTTTATAAGGGTGCTGGACAAATTTATGATTGCTGATCCTTAGAAGTGTACTTTACGTACTAACATGTTCGCTAGCTTTTGAGCAGGACAGAAAGAGGGTGATATAGCCCACGGATGACATCAGCGTGGGTCGAAACTTCATCTAGCATCCTACCAGACTTTTATTCGACTTAATCATTCAGAATTGCCCATAAATACTCGTGACATTAATTGCCACTTGTTTTTTTAATGAATTATTCAGCCATGGTTTTATGCACAAATTTCCACCCAGGTTGCACTGCAGGGTGTTGTATGACTGTTTTACATTTTTTACATTTATATATTCACCCTAATAATAATTGATGTACTGCAGAAACTAGGATAACAAATCTTCTGTTACACGTTTGTCACTCATGCCTAATGACTACATATGTAACTTGTTTTGTATTAAACTCGTGTTACTTATCTGTTGCATTTAGAAGTGCGAAGTTTTACTCCTATCTCGAGCTGCTAACGATTATTAACCTGAAGTATGCCAAAAGTGATGGCTGGATTGCTTGAATGAATCTCAGCCACTGATAACTACTCGGGTCGCATCCCAGTCTATCCTTATTTTGCACACGATGCAACCTCAGATTGGATCTGGCTATATGCAAAGCAGCCTTGACCATGCTCCCAGTTTCACCCTAGTTAAAGGCTCATAAACCGGGAATATTTTAGCTCCAGTGACGTGGTGTGCACCGGAACCATATCTGTGCTTCAGTCGCAGTCCGTCCAGGTAAGAGCGGTGAGGCGGGGCGGGGCGAGGCGGGTGATAGTCAACATATGAATTGATAGTGAACATAAAATAAATAAAACCACTTGCCTCGGGCGCGCGGGCGCGCGGGCGCGCTGCATCACTGAGTCTGAGATGGGCGAGCGCAGGATAAGTGGTTTAATGTATTTATTTATTTTATGTTCACTACCTGCCGTAGTTCGACTTGCACCCCCCCCCACCTGCCACCATGCCCCCCCCCCTCGCCGCACCCCACCGTGCTTACCTGCAGGGGCCGCCACTGGATACTGTTCCACTTAGGGCGACAAACTGGAGTATACAAGAAAGTGATGGATGCCACCCTGGGGCCATCACTGTTTTGTGAAGTTCAGGCTAATATTCGTAAGCAGGTCAAAATAGGAGCAAAACCATACGCTTCTAAATGAAACAGATAACAAAATGTCCTGAGTATAATACAAGACATGATTATTAACATATATTTTATCTTGAAACATTAATCAGTAAATTATAGAGACCCGTTATCGTTTCTGGGTCCAGACTCCAGTTACCCAGGCTCCTCTGAAAGTATGCGCTAGCTCTGTCAGTTATACTTTAGAGACATAGGTGTGACGGTAATTGTATCATTTTTTCATGAAATTTCATGGAAATGATGGGAAATGACTCATAGAGTCTGTAATGCGTTTTGATGGTGTCTCGTGTTACATTTGTTCATGTGGACAAATCGTGCGGCAAAAAGTCACCTACGATACCAGTAGGAGATCAGTTCACTCATAAAATGTCTCTTGGCAGTGGCTTCACTGTTCTGCTCAAATCAGTCCCCCACAGGTGAAAAGTATGCTACATCACAATATATATATATACATTTTACTTAAGTCATCATTTGTGGTTTATGCTAAAGGGCCATGAGATTTTAAGACTATGGCCGTGGAGGCTCGATCTCTCCATCTGGGTGGTATGTGAACACATACCACACTATGTGAAATTTCAAGAAATTATGTGACTTTTACATAATGCCAAATTCACATATTTTTCAAGATTTCGTCCACTTAATTAAAAGTTTGGCACAGCCTAGTTCAAAGCAAGTTTGGGAATGCTCCCAACCCCTTGAATCGTTGATGTTCCCAAACCGATCTGGCTGTAGCCCTCCTGAGACATCTACTCTGAGGCACCAGAATGGGAGCCAGAGGGTTAAATGTCCGTGTAGCTGTAAATTCATGCCTGTCGAGCTCCAACCCAGGGTTTGCACTCCTAAATCGAGGTATTTGGCCACGTAAATCGCTTTCAGAACTTGCCCATGATTAGCAAGGCATTTCTTTTCCCTGCAATGTTAACGCTGTTGTAAACCTAGCTCTGTTTTTCAACCTTTTTACATTTCAGACATTTTTTTCTGAGTGAATAGAGTCTCCTCCCACAACAACAACAACGCACTTACCCAGGGACAAATGTCAGCAACTTGCACCCTCTGTTGATTTAGTCGCTTCCGAATGTCTGGTGCATGAGTGAATCTCTCCCAGCACCCCGAGGTTGCATGGGGAACTGACACAATTCACAAGATGGGACAAACCCCTAGTGCGCGTCATTGTTAGCAAACACTTATACATCATGATCGTGTGTCCCTTTCGAGTCCTCAAAATGTGTGACAATAGCTTTTTTCTAGCCAAAGGAAATGTAGTTTCCAGCAAACAAGTGAGGCCAATAACAAGCTGGCATGAAACAAAAAGTGATTCGGTAGCAGATGGCCTTGTAGGCTCAAAGAAATAAGCTTTACAAACAGCTCGTGAGTGCAACTGTTTAAGGTGCTGACAAACTTGCATTGAACCAAACGGCACCATCCGCAAACCAAACCCTTTCAATGAGTGTTGTGCTGCATTTTTTAAGGTCTTTTCTTCCAGGGTACCCTCGATGAAAGCTGCTATTTTGTCTTTGTTTACCTAGTGTTCCAAGTGCACTGTTATGTGGCATACCTTGTTTTGAGTTCATTCCAGCATTTTTTGGTAATTTGAACGCTGCAAGCTCTTGCAAAGTTGGAGTTCAGCAGCCTTTGACTTTGACATGCGCTCCTCAAGCCCGTGAACGGGTCAAGAGAGGCTGTGATTCGCATTTTCAACAGTTCTTCCAGTGCTTTTAGGGGCCCTATTACATGGGCTGCCCTGGTGGTGCAAATGTGTACTAAGAGGCTTTTATTGCTAGATTATATACCATACATGTTCTCTTTTGCTACATGTGCTTTGCGGTGTGTGCTGCTTGAGACCGCATAACTCATTGTTTGTTTGATGAAAATAGTAATTGGCCTGATATACGAAATTTTCATTCACAAAATACAGTTGCAAATTCCGCACCATCTTTTTGCGAATGGAAATGAGTTTTGCGAACCTACTAATGTATGAATAAGAACCGACTTATGTATGAATAGGTCTGTTCACAAAATTCAGAATCGTACTGGGTCTTAGTCCTACCTGCCTCATTAATATTCATGGGGTAGTTCACAAATTTCGACTGACTACAATTGGATGCCATCATAAGGATGGCAACCTGCTGGGGTCAGCAAACCACCATGCCTCTGATAGCATTTTAAATAAAGTAAACTTAAATTTGTAATGCATCCTTTAGGGAAACCAGGGCTGCATCGAAGTAAACAGTTCACTATTCTTTTATGGATGGGCAGCAAATAGGCATATTGGTGCTGCAGCAGGATTGTGGCTTGTAAAAATCAATAATAATAATATTCAATGTTGTCCTTCAATGTGGGAGAGAATGCGACGTGGTTATCCTATTTTACCTACTGTTTGAAACTTGTTTAAAAAGATTTAAGTTTACCAATGATTTTAGAAAATTGTGCTTATTTGGTAGACCAGGCCCGAGCACACCTGCTTATTACATAAATTGACGTAAGCTATCTCATCAATAATTTCAAAGCACAATAAGTCTTAAATGAGCTCAGTGATTCAATATATACAAGAAACAACAAATCTCAAAACCAAGTTTGTCTCAAATATATTACCTACTGGCGGTCGCAAGTATGTAGTTTTAGTTAGGACCTTGTTTCTATTCAAAAAGCATTTTTTCTTTGCCCAATAACTTTTGCACCGGTTGACGAAACATCGCAAAATATTCAAAACTAGTGGGGCTCGCCAGTCCGCTCCTATCTTGAAAGTTTTGGGGTGATTCGGCAAGGGGTGGCTGAGAAAAAAGGGGGGTCCCAAAACATGTTTTCTCCATGTTAATTTCCATAGGAAAATTTAGACACGGCTGCAGCGCGAACTGCTGAATGGAATTATACCAAATTTGGTAAAAAGGTAGCCCTTGGTTCAGAAAGAGACCTTTTTTAAATGGTGTATATCCGTTCAGTAGTTCCTGAGAAATTAAAAAAATAGAGGTCAGAAAATCAATTTCCCATAGGAAACTTTAGACACAGTTATAGCCGACACCGCTGAACGGAATTACACCAAATTTGGCACAAAGGTAGCTCTTGGTTCAGAAAGAGACCTTTTTTAAATGGTCTAAATCTTTGAGGTAGGTGCTGAGAAAAGAAAAAAAAAGTTTCGATATCTAGGGGCACGGTGGATCCTCGGACCCTCCCGACCACGAGCTTCATTCTAATTGGCTGTCAACACTTCATACCAGGAAGTGTTGGCAGCCATCTTGTGCTTTGGTAACTGAGGCACAAGAAAACAGAAAAAGAAATGCAAAAAACATGAAAAGGGGGCAGGGTAGAAACACCCTGACCACCTAGGCCTGCTCAGGGGGTCCCACAAGGACCCCCAGGGCCCAAAATAGCATAAAAAAAACAATATGTCAAATTCATGCTGGGTGAGCGAATCCAGCCGAGAAAATAAAAATAAAATGAAGCACTGGCTTCCGCGCTTCGTTATATTGAAGCCCCCGGGTGGGCCAAGTCCCGGGGGGCCCCAATCCCCCCCACATCGCCCCGGTGGTCGACACCTCCCCAGGGCAATATTAAGAGTTGCGGGGGCACGCAGCCCCCGCAGTCCCCGGGACCGCCACCCCTGGGGCATCTTTTTTAATCTGTTGGGGGGCCTTGTAGGCCCACCCAAGCCACCCCTGGGGCTCTTCTTACTTAATTAGCGGGGGCACATGGCTCCCGCTGCCCCAGGGACCCTCACCCTCTGTGGCTTTTGAAAAAAAAATATACACCTGTGTGGGAGGCTCGAGCCCCCACACACACCCCGGGGACTGCCAACTCCCCGGGGCTCTGCAATAGGTGTGCACTTCATGTGCCTGGGGACCGCCAACCCCCAGAGCTGGATCCTGCAGTGTCCTGGGGTGCCAACCCCCGGGACACTGCTGTTTGCACATCGGTTAAAGGAGGGTGCGGGGCCTGAGGTGACATGTGTGCAAACATGCCCTGTGGCACGTTTGGGGGTTTAAATCCCCTTTAGTCCTGAGGGTCCCTGGGGTCCAACTAGCCCACCATGTACCCCCAGTAAGCGCCACAGAGCTGTGTTGCAAAGAGGTGTAAAAAGGTGTGTGTCCTCTGAACACCTCTCTGCAACGCAGCTCCCTGGTGCATATTGAAGGTACCTGGTGGGCTAATTGGACCCAGGGACCCTCAGGATTCAAGGGGGCTTAATCCCTAACTTAAAACACGCCACAGGACTCGTTTGCACAGTGGTGAAGGGAGGGGGCGGGCCTGAGGTGACATGTGTGCAAACATGCCCTGTGGCACATTTTAAGTTGGGATATTAAGTCCCCTTGAATCCTGAGGGTCCCTGGGGGCCAACTAGCCCACCAGGTACCTCCAGTAAGCGCCACTGCACTGCGTTGCAGAGAGGTGGCTCAGGCCATGCCCCTTTTTACACCTCTCTGCAATGCAGCTCTGTGGCGCTTATTGGAAGTTTCTGGTGGGCTAGTTGGATCCCAGGGACCTTCAAGATTCAAGGGGACTTAATCCCCCAACTTAAAACGTGCCACACAGGGCGCGTTTTCACAGTGGTGAAGGGAGGGGCAGGGCCTGGGATGACGTGTGCTCTGCGTTTGCAGACGGGTGGAGAAAGGGGGCATGGCCTTTGTCTACCTCTTACCAATCCGACTGCGTGGGGCTTATTGGAAGTAAAAGGAAGGCTAGTTGGCCCCTAAAGGACCCCCAGCAGTGAAGGGGCCTTCAATCCCCATCCAAGAGCGTGCCATGGAGCGCGTGTGCAGAGTGGTGGGCAAAGTTGGCGCGGCCTGGTACAAGTACTTACCGGTGCTGCTGTGTGGGACTGACTGGAGGTAATAGTTTGGGAAGTTGGACCCCAAGGATGTCCTTGGGGGCCAACTACCCCTCTTGTTACCTCCAGTAAGTCCCACAGAGTGGGATTACTAAGACGTCTTCGGAGGCCATGGCCCCCTTTCTCTACCACTCTGCAAATGTGCCTCGTGGCAGACTACACTTTGGGGGATGAAGCCCAATTTAGTCTTGAGGGAGTTTGGGGGCCAAGAATCCCTTCTGGTAACTCCTGTAAGTCCTACGCAGTGGAATTCTTGAGCGTTGGTTGGATGCCCAGCACCCTTTCTCCACCACTCTGCAAATGCGACTAGTAGTTAAAGTAGCATATTTCTGCACCTCTGACTTAGAGGTAGTTAATCCCCCTGCCCTATTATGTTCTAGGGCCTTACAGAGGAGGTAATGCTAATCACAGAGGTATCCCAATGCATAGTGTTCCCTAGTGTATGTAGGTGTTTTTACTGTATTCTAAGTGTGTTTTAGCATAGTACTGTCTCTAGGACTGGTTAGTCAGAGTTAGTTACCACCAGTACCCATCTGAAAAAGTTGTGGGCACATGATGATTTTGCAACAAGGGCTCTTTCTGCTCTGTTGGTTCTTTCTGCACATGTCATGCTTATTCCTACACTTTTCTTCGTCTTTGTGAACTTCTGTTGCTTCTTTCTGCATTTCTTTTGCTTCTTTCTGTGCGTTTTTTCTTATTTCTTCTCATGTCCTACCTCTGTAGGCATAGTTAGAAACTAGCATTTAAAAAACCATTGAAATTCACTTAAAAAAACCATAGGTTTCAGGCACGTTATAGTTATAAATTTGCATTTAAAAAACCTTTGAAATTTACTGAAAAAAACATAGGTTTCAGGGACCTTATAGTTAGAAATTAGCATTTAAAAAAACCTTAGAAATTCCCTGAAGAAACCATAGGTTTCAGGGGAGTTATAGTTAGTTGCACATTTCACTCGTACAAAACCATAGAAATTCCCCCGTTATAGTTAGTTCAGCTAAATATAACTTGCACCCCCGCAATGCACTGCAGACGACATCACATATTACATTACGCATGACATGGTCAGTGACATCACTGATAACATCACTGATGACATCTCACATGACATCACTGATGACATCATCCATGTGATAATTTGATGCATCTTCTCACACCCTAATATCACCTTTGATGCACCCAATCTAAATTACAGACTGCCATTCTGAAAACCATAGATACTCCAACACCAATAATTACATACCACTCACTGATCCTTAGTTTACACACACATCCACTCACTCACCCGTACAGTTACTCATACTTATGGTCACTCAGTACAGGACTATCATATGCACTCATACACCTATATAGACACTCACACACGGCCACTTATCCATAGAGGTACTCACACACCTAGTCAGTCATACAAATAATGATTCACACTACCATTTACTCACCTACACAGTTATACACACACCATCTCAATTACTCATACAAAATGGTCACTCAGTACAGGACTATCATATGCACTCATACACCTATATAGACACTCACACACAGCCACTCATCCATAGAGGTACTCACACACCTAGTCAGACATGCAAATAATTATTTACACTGCCATTTACTCACCTATACAGTTATACACACACCAGCTCAATTACTTATACAATTACTAGCACATTCTTACGCTCTTATACAATCACTGATACAAACATACACTCATCCATACAGCCCAATCATACACTCTCACTTATAGCCATTTATATACTCCAAGACACATATATACTGCCATTCACATGTGCAGTTACTCACACATATACCACTGAGATATACATTCACTCACTAACACACCCATACACACACTCACCCACCCATACAGTCCATCACAGATGCACTCTTGAAACCATGCACCCAGTGAATCACCCTTTCACACATCTATGCACAGAGTCACACACACCACACTCACACAAACATTCAGGCACCCATACAGATACTCAGACAACCAATCAAGAACCCATATAGACACTCATGTAGCTATTTGCAAACTCATGCAGCCGCTTACACACCAACCGACAGACGAATACAGACATTCACACAGTTTAGTCACTAACCCATGCATTCAGTAAGATACGTTTAATCACTCACTTATAGAGTCAGTCACACAACCACTAAATCATCCATTCAGACACTTACACACCCACTCATTCTTCAATACGCATTTCACTATATATATCTATTAAACATATTGAAACTTTACAAAAACACACAGTCACTGGATGATGTCATCAGGGATGTCATCAGTGATGTCATTTGAGATGTCATCAGTGATGTCATCAGTGATGTCAATGACCAAGTCATGAGTGATGTAATATGTGACATCATCAGCAGTGCATTGCGGCGGCGCGAGTTATAGTTAGTTGAACTAACTATAACGGGGGAATTTCTATGGTTTTGTACGAGTGAAATATCTAACTAACTATAACATCCCTTAAACCTTTTGTTTTTTTCAGTGAATTTCTAAGGTTTTTTAAATGCTCATTTTTAACTATATCGTGCCAGAAACCTATGTTTTTTTCAATGACTATACATCATATTTATTCAAAATGTTCAATGATTCTTGTGGTATATTCTTCAAAAATAGGGAATATTCAAAAGTCATTCAGATGCCAACACAACAATAACAATTAGTGGCGGCTGGAGACATTTGAAAGTGGTGAGACGTCAAAGTTCGTAATGAGTGCCCTGTGGCTCTGCGAGCGAGCCATACCGTTATAAGGGGGGATTGGGAGGTAATCCCCCTGAGAACATTTTGAAAAAAGAGTATGTAAAAGGTGCATTTCAAAGCATATTTCAGACAGCAAGAAGGTAGGCAAATCAATAAAGGGACTTTATATGATAATGACATAGGTACCTGCCCATTTAGTATAACCACAGAACTTCATAATAGACTTTGAGATAACAATGCTGAGTACCTTACAGAAGTTAATTCATGGTATGCAGGGAAAAGCACATAAGAGAACAATTATTTAAGAGGCTCCTTAGTATTTGAGTGTTGGCAACTACAAGGTTGGCAAAAATAACCATGTTGGAGTTCAGGTGCAGTAAGGAGGCTTTAGATTATTTGCAGAAACAGGAAAAACTAGATTATAAACAAACAGAACTCGTGAGGGTTTTGTGATTGTGGCAGGAAGAAATAATCAAGGTGCATTTACAAGGATGTGCGAGCTCTGCTCGTGTACTGTGATTGCTGGGGAGGCTAAATGGAGGACAGGGAGAGTGGCAGTGTTTGCTGGCTTTGGTGTATAGCGACAACAAAATAGAAGGGCTGCAATGAAGACATAATGGGGCTCTATTAATTGAACATGAATGGTCCAAGTGTATGTGTGCTTGTAAATGTTTGTGCGTCTGTCTATCTCTCCCTCCGGTATTGAATTTGAAAGTGAAATAAATACTGCTGCCACAGACTGAGGTGCACTTCACTAGTTGCAGACCAGAACACCGTATCAGCAGAATCTTTAAACCAATACACTTTGCTTAAAGTTTGTTTATTTCCGACATCAACTTAATAAAAAAAGTCTTACACATTTTACCTCCATGACTCAGAGAGAGTGCCAGCACCGCCTCTAAATTCAATGCTCAAGACTCCGGTTCAGCCACCACCATAACATCTTCTTCCCCACTCCCTCTTAGTGATGCTGTGCCTGAAAGTGAGGAAGCCAGATGGAGGGAAAAGAGCAGAGGGACAGAACGGCCAATGATAGCAAGATTGATAATAAAGTCATGCAGTGATTGGCCATATGTCCATGGGAGTGAACCACCTCACCTCCAGCGTGCCTCGTGTGCAGGGCCTCTCAACCAGAGGTGTATCCTGTCTAAATCAGACACTGCTACATTGCAGAGTACAGTGCTGTGATTGGACAGGGCAGGTGGTCAGAGCGCTCATTTTAAGCCAACTTCACTATTATTGGAGATTTGAACATCCATTTCGATTGTAAGGGAGAGTCAAAGATCAATACTCTACTAGCTGATCTGGAGGCCCTTCAACTAGACCAACTTATACAGGGCCCTACCCATAGTGGCGGCCATCTCCTGGACCCCATTTTCACGAACATAATGAATGCGCAGGTCGAAACGCCCAGCCCTATGACCTGGACTGACCACTGTCTAGTAACTATGCAAATAACCTGCAAGAATATCCTGCTTACTAAGCCCACTCAGCAGGTTCAAAAAAGACCCTGGAGGAAGCTCCATATAGAGGACCTCCATGCACTCCTCACTACTCATCCCCCTCCACCTAGCGGAGACCCCGATCATAAATACGACAAATTTTGCGATTGGATTAACCAAGCCCTAGACACCCTCATCCCAACTAAATGGATCAAAGCTCGCGCCCACGATTCCAGTCCCTGGTACAACAAGGAACTCTCCGCACAAAAAAAAAAGTGCAATAAAGCTGAAAGATGCTGGAGGAAAAATTATGACCCCGCCCTCAAAACTCTGTACACACAATCGCAAAAAACCTACCACCGTAACATATGCAGGACCAGGGCAGCCTACTACTCCACTGAGATCAAGAACAGCCACAATGCCTCTAAAACTATCTTTAAAATTCTTAAAGAACTCAGTGCTAAAAAAACAGTGGCTAATCCTAACACCTCACCCGCATTATGCGATAACATGGCCTCTTTTTTCTTAGAAAAAATTCGGAAAATTTATATTACCTTTCCCTCCACCTTTGACCATATCCCATCTAATGACCCCAGCAGACCCAACCTCGCTAAAATCCCGGCCCTAAGCTTTGAAGATTTTACTAAAATCTGTAATAAAATCAAGTCTGGCTCACCGGCAGACCCCCTCAAACCTGAAACCTTCAGAGAAGCTGACATAACTGTCCTTGGCCCCCTGCGAGACATCATTAACAAATCTTTCTCTACAGCTATAATCCCCTCCAAGTGGAAACAAGCCTGGATATCACCAATCATCAAAAAACCTACGCTGGACCCTAACATTGCCGAAAACTTTAGACCTATATCCCTCCTACCATGGCCAGCCAAGGTAGCAGAAGCCCATGTAAATACCATCCTGACCAAATACTTGTCATCTAATAACATCTTAGATTGGTCACAACATGGCTTCCGGGCGGGACATAGCACCGAGACAGCTCTACTAAGTGTGACAGAACACCTCCGCACCATTTTAGACTCTGGTGGAACGGCAGCACTGATTCTACTTGATCTCAGTGCTGCCTTTGACACGGTGTTACACGAAGTTTTGGTGTTCAGGCTAAAAGAGGTCGGGATATCAGGACTTGCTCTTGATTGGTTTAGAGACTTTCTTTCTGGCTGATCATTTCGAGTCTCCACCCCCCCCCCTACCTCTCCAGGGAATGTCCCATTGAACAGGGTATACCCCAGGGGTCAGCTCTTAGCCCCACCCTGTGCAATGTGTATGTTCAGCCCCTGGCAGAGGTGGCTAGGAGACACGGAATGTCCCTTGTATCCTACGCTGATGATACACAGCTGGTGGTGGCATTAAACGATGAAAGTGGTCACAGCGCACAAAAATTCCAACAAACTCTCATTGACATCACAGAATGGATGACAGCAAACTACCTCCAGCTCAACGCCGGCAAAACAGAGGTGCTGTTGGTGGGAAAAAAGACAAACACCTGGGGGAACAACTGGTGGCCAGAAAATCTGGGACAACCACCTGTGCCCAAGGACTGCGTCAAAAACCTAGGAGTCTGGGTAGACTCTACCCTCAAATTTACTCACCATACTAAAAAAGTGGCAGCAACCTGCTTCGGCATTTTATGGAACCTTAGGCCTATCCTGGGATTTTTTGACAATCAAACCCGTCAGACGATAGTCCAAGCAGCCATCCTCTCCAGGCTGGACTACGCCAGCTCCCTTTTGCTAGGAGCGAACGTTGCAGAAAAAGCTAGACTCCAGCGAGTCCAGAACGCTGCCGCCAGGGCTCTGGTAGGTCTCCCTCGCCACACGTCTGTGGCTAGCGTCCTTATCAAGCTCCACTGGCTCCCAATGGAGAAAAGGATACACTTCAAAACGCTATGCCTAGCTTTTAAAATCCTAAAAACGGCCTCCCCCCCATGCTCTGCCCACTCCTGTCAATCTACGTCCCTCGGCGCGTCCTACGCTCAGAAGGCCAAAATCTCGCAACCGTACGCTGTATCAAACTATCCAGGATGGGTGGCCGTTCTTTCAAATACCTGGCCACCAAACTCTGGAACGGCCTCCCAGACCAGATCCGAGGGATACAAAACCTATTGACCTTTAGGAAAGCAATAAAAACACACCTCTTCGGTTAACTTCTCCCTTCCCTCCTACCTTCCTATCCTCTGTCCCCTTTCATACAGTAAGCGCTGGGACGCCCCTTTGCTGGGGCAGCTGCACGCTATACAAGCACATATAACATTAACATTAACAGATGGCTGTGGCTGTGATCCCGCCCCACCTAACCATTTTACCGGCAGTGACACTAGGAGGCCTGTAGAGCGCATGTTGGGCTGGCCACATACAGGCAGTCAGCCGATCTGACATGCGCACTTCTTTCAGGCATGAGAGTCAGTGTTGACAACCAGGTACGTGCGATGAAAAACTCCCCCAGCTGCATTACCAGAGGACGAGTGCTGCACTCTCTTGCCCGGATTGCTGTTTTTGATGGCCTGGGGGATGCAGCGCAGCCCAGCACTGCCTCAGAGGCCCACCACCAGAGGGGCCGTGGGTGAGCATGAGGCCGAGTCCATCCAGGTTCTCTGGGACGGTGCCCTCTCCCTAGGCCTGCCTGGAAGCTTGCTGGCCTGAGTTTTGGGGCAGGGGATCTTTGCGAGGGCTGACCCTGATCTGCTCCCTGCTCTTTGGGTTGAGGTGACATCTGCAACAGCCAACCCCCTGGAGCTTGAAGGGATGTTGGCGTGCTCCTGTGGGCCTCTTCTGGGTGGAACTGGACATTTTGTGGGGCCCCCTTGACCTTGTTGACACAGCATTCAGTGGCTGCAGTGGCAGCCCTGTCCTGGATGGGCCCCGGATGCCTGCTGCTGCAGCAGAGGAGCCTTGATGTGGTGAGTATCCCTGGCGCCTTTGGGAGGTTTGTAAAGTGTGCGATTTCTTGCCTGCTGGACTACACTTCTCTCTTTGCTCCCTGGGCCCCGCCTGCCTGCAGAGGCTACTCTCCTGAACCCTGCTGGCATTGACTAGTTGCTGGTGTGTCTGTACTCTCCTGCGGTGTACCCTCTGGGCCTTGGGGTGGATTTCCCTGATGACTCCTGGTTTGGCTTTGTTGAGGGAGATCCATCCCCCTCTAAGTGTAGATCACTGGTACCTTCTTGGACTTGACTCTGTGGGGACTGCAGTGACTCCCGATCTCTTCCTCACTACTGGGGCTAGAGACACCGCTTCCCAATCAGACGCAGAGAAAATCGCAGACCGTGATAGAGCCAACGCAGTGTTCAATTATATGTTATGTTGGGACTCAAAGCTAGCTTCCGTGCAATGGATGCACGCTGGATGCATGGCTGGGAGAGTGCTTGCATCAACAGGGGTTGTTGATAAATGGCACTGAGGATCGAATATCGGGATTCGAGGACCACAGCACTATACTACAGAAGAGGTTCGACAAAATGGAGTGCATCCTGAAGCAGGTGGTGGTCAAGAATGAGGACCTGGAGGCAAGGCCCCGGAGAAATATTATACGCATATCTGAAATCACTGAGACAACCAACATGGGGAGGCTAGGTGCCTTCATGGAGCAACTCCTCACAGATCTATTTGACTGCCTCAGCTTTTCCCACACCTTTGTGGTGGAGTGGGCACATTGGTCCATCGGCCCCCTCTCTCTAGAAGGCACTCCGCAAGTTTCCTTATTTCACAAATCCTTAAATATAGGGACAGGGTCACTGCTCTCCATCTTGCCCATAAGAAGGGTCCCCTTCGCTGTCAGGGTGCTGACATCTCCCTTTACCCTGGCTTCACCCCTATGTTCCAGGGGGCCTGCTGCAAATTCAGCGACGTCAAGCACTCTTTTCGAAAACTTTGCAACCAATATTCAATGCTATACAGGCGCATCTGCGAGTGTAGTATAATGGTAAAACCCTTTGGATGTTTCCGCATTTTGCAAGTCATTGCCGGGCCAAGTCCCCGTCTCATGGATGATCCGCCCAAACATTACTGGACTTTGTGCTCGTTCTCGGTCTTCCACTCCCTATCGCCCTTCTCCAGTGTAACTGTTCCAGCTCTTCCTGCTCCATGCCTGGTTGCTGCCGCATCACTTCAGCTCTGGTGTTGCTCACCTCTATGTATATATTTCATTTCTTGAAAATGCTGCTCTGGCATAACTGCGGTTGATTAAACCCTAATATTGCATGATGATGCTTCAAAATGGGCAACTGTCTGGAGTGTTGTCGCTATCCCCCCCTCCATGGTGTACACCACGAGTTTGAATTTTTTTTTGGGTCTGCCTTGTGGGGTTTCATTGGAAACCATTTGCTCCAGTGTGGGTGGGGGTGGGGATTTGGGTTTGACTTAATCTTTTGTCTATCTGCTTATTTTAGGTTTCACTGCTTCTGCACCTCCGGTAATGCCTTCATTTCCATTTCCTATGCTCCTTCATGCACTTCCTCTTCACTATCGTCATGCCACCTACCCAAGGTAACAGGTCTGTGGACCTCACTTTTATTACCTGGAATATTCTTGGACTCAACAAGCCTAGGGAAGGGCAGCAGGTTCTGTTGTATTTGAACAAACATGGTGTTAAAATCGCCTTTTTGCAGGAGACCCATTTGCCTCCCACAGCCGACTGTCTCTGCGCTTTGCCTTGGGGTGTGCATCAATATTTTTACAGCTATAGTTCCCATTACTTGGGCACCTGTGTCCTCATTCATACAAGTATCCCCTTCACCCTTCATTCCAACTATTTAGATCGAAATGGTTGTTTCGTACTACTTCAGGGTATCTTTGCAGACAAGCGGGTGTTGTTGTTGAACGATTATGCCCCTAATGTGGACAACACTGAATTTTTCCACAATCTCTTGTCGCATATTGACCACTCAGATGTGGACTATGTGCTATTGGGCAGGGAGTTAAATATGGTGATGTGTACCCAAACGGATTCTACTAGTACACACCCAAGAGGTAAGTCCCAGGTGCGAAATGCGCTGCAGGGTATTGTGGATGCCTATTTGCTGCAGGACGCCTGGTGCTCCCCCTTCCTGCTTCTGGATTTACTTTTTATTGCCCTAGTATTGCCGAAGGGCATCTCATTAGACACCACAAATATTAAGACTGTATCCACAACTTGTTGGGTGTGGAGTAGTTTTCAGCAGCTACTAGTTGGGGGGGCCCCTCTATTCCCCTGCTCTTCCCCTTGCTGATAATCCTTGGCTTCCATTGGCCAGAAAAAAGCTCATACAGCGAGTGTTCCGCTGCCATAACCCTTCCATTTTGGGGGATTGATTGCCAGATTCTCATGTTGTACAGCCAGCTGCACAACCTCCTTTACAAGATTTACCTTTTTCAGACCGTTGCATTATTCCGAGACTCCATAACACATTATGATCTCTGCTCCCTACCTTTCTGCTGCCACCGAAGATTTTCCCCCCTTGACGATTATCACAGCTAATGGGTATGATGATCGTTTAGTCTTACGACTATACCGCACTTGCATCTTGCTCAAACGTGACACCCCCACCAGGGCTCGAGAGGCGTGGGGTGAGGAGGTGGGCATCCCCCTCACGGACAAAGTATGGGCATGTTGCTGTTCACAAATCAATTTCTTGCAATCACAGACAAATTATTGCATTCTAAATGTATCTATTGCATTAATCTTTTGCCCTCGGATATTTCTAAATTCAATCCACCTGATCCGATATATGTGTCAAATTCCGTGCTCCTGGTGCTGACTTTGCACATTTATCTTGGACCTACCCTGTGATACACACGCACTGGACTTCTGTTTTTGCACACATATCTGCAATGGCTGACATGGAGCTCTCCTTGCTCTCTACCTGCACTTTTGGGATATACCAAAAACACATCACGCTCCCTGTGTCCCCTTGCCTCCATGTGCTTCGTCTTGGCTAAACGAGAGATAGTACCCCACTGGGGTGGCACTGTGACTCCCTTCAATTGAGCTTGGTTAAAAAGTCTGTACTTCTGTGAAACGGTTAGCGAAGATTATGCTGGCTTGCAACCCCCCTCTTCCCATCCTAAAGACATCTTGGGGCCACTTTGTGATTACTTCCGAACATTAGACCCAGAATCCCCATCCAAAAGCCCTTCTACTGTCCTTCCTTGAAACAGAGCCCCTCTTCTTGTTACTCCATCATTTCCGTTTCTTGTACTGGGCACTCCACGCTTGTGTACTCCTATATTTCTGGTGCTTTTTGTTAGCTTGATTATATCTCTAATTATTGTGAGCATCTAGACCCTAGACCTGGGGTCACTTATGAATGCCTCCGTTTTAGGTTGACAACATGATTATCCAGGGACATTTAACAGTGCCCATAAGGCGTATTCTGTAACACACCCTTTGGTGTCTGTGGCCCCCCACTATCTCATGACTTTACTTTGAGTAAGTAACCTAATGGTCTGATATTTGGGTGTTTCATCACACGTTTGTTGGGTTGTTGTGTAGCGCAATTTGGCTGGACAGAGAAGATGTTGTTCACTTACTTTGCCCTTTGTCTACACTATAGAGCGGGGCCTCATTCTCCCGAGCGGTTGCCGGGCGAGGTGGGGTCGTCACCCACACAAAGCTGGGTGAGTATCACCTGGAGGAAATGCCTCTGAGTGATGTAGCTATTATGCTTTTTTGTTTTAGTAAAGCGGAATATAATTTGTTCTAGTTAAGCGGAATATAATTTGTTCATGCATGTGTGTTCTTCTGAGTGGGGTATATGTATTCATGCGGATGCATGTAGGTGACCCTGTCCTGTTTGATTGTGTGAATTTTTGTCTCACGATAGGAAGAAGCCATGTCTCCCATCCTCCAGTGAACGTTGGAATGTAAAGTTCCTGGTAGATATGTGACTTTTTATAAGCACAATTTTCATTATTCCCCATATCACATATTATTGTTTGTTGCAGTAGCAAGTTTATATGATAGGTCCTGAAGAAAGCCGGGGTAGTTTCCCCTGTAGGCTGAAACATGTCGACCACCTTGCTCAGCGCCACAGAGTAGTATCCATTTCCAAACTACATGGCGTGTCTTTTAAGCTTTGACACTCTGACCTCTATCTTGAAACTCTCTTATGTCTTAGTAGTCAATTTTACTCACCATTTTTTTGAGCACTGCACTTTAATAAACATCACTACATTGAGGAACATTGTACATAGAGGTTCTATGTTACCCTGGCACTAAAATGGCCAGGTAGTGGTTTGAATATTTACCAACCCCCAAATGATGAATTTCCGCCAAATGGGTGGTCTGATGGGTTTCTATTCTAAACCTTGGTTTGTCAACAGTTTCTAGGCACCATCTGCATGTACATTCAAGTGTTGCATTTTCGCTTGTACAGAAACACACACCATTTTCTAGACTTGGTCTACTCTTCTGTTGTCATGTATTCTAGTTTAGGGGAGTGAGTAGACAGGTCGGTAAACTATCCCCTTGACCCTCCACACTGTTTGTTATTTGTATTTCTAGTGCAGCTGGTTTGGCTGCGGGTCATTGTTTTGATGTATACGCACCCTCGTATACATATATAGCTCACCCAACTTAAATGTGATGATACCCTACTCAGTCCAGTTCTATCTTTCCTGGCCCTCAGAAAGGTTTTCAGCCTATTATGAATAATAATTCTTTTATAGTTTTTGCGATCTCCAGCCAGTCCATCATATACACTTATTATGTGTATACAATGCGAGTTTGGTCGTTCAGTTTCTAATACAAAATTTTTTTTGGTACATTCATGCCTTTAATAACTTTTGGTTTGTGATACCTATTTTAAACCAGTGCACCCTTAACCGTGTTTTTCGGAACGGGCATGCGTGCCTGGCGCAATTACCAACGAGATCCGCCGGCATGTTTGACATGCAGGGCTCCGGTTTCCATTGCAGGTTTCCTCGCGTCTAGTGCGCAGACGCTTTCGAACAGCGTTTTCGGCTATGCACATGCGCAGTTGCGCTCGCCGAGTAGGGCAGTGGTCCCTCAACCGGGCGGATGGGCGCTCTGTTGAATACTCTCCGTGTGACTACTTTTGGGCATTATAACGTGCCGTTGCAAGCGCGTAATTAGTCCTCATGTGACTAATCAACGAGACTCGGTTCCGTTATAAAAAGAAGGCGGACGGTAGGAGACACACCTCCACTTCCGCTCGTGTAACACCAGAGGTACCGACGGACAGGTGAGATGCAGGTCGCTTTTACTGTACGAATTGAGTGCATATTTTGCAGTTACCATTGGCTTTTCCAGCACAAGTTGCCCTCATACTCTAATGTGAGTCACTTGATGTATAGTAGAGTAGCTGGGTACATTTAAAATCAGTGGAGCTTCACAATATTTACCAACTGTTTATAGAATTGTGGTCTCTAATTATTGTGAGCATCTAGACCCTAGACCTGGGGTCACTTATGAATGCCTCCGTTTTAGGTTGACAACATGATTATCCAGGGACATTTAACAGTGCCCATAAGGCGTATTCTGTAACACACCCTTTGGTGTCTGTGGCCCCCCACTATCTCATGACTTAACTTTGAGTAAGTAACCTAATGGTCTGATATTTGGGTGTTTCATCACACGTTTGTTGGGTTGTTGTGTAGCGCAATTTGGCTGGACAGAGAAGATGTTGTTCACTTACTTTGTCCTTTGTCTACACTATAGAGCGGGGCCTCATTCTCCCGAGCGGTTGCCGGGCGAGGTGGGGTCGTCACCCCCACAAAGCTGGGTGAGTATCACCTGGAGGAAATGCCTCTGAGTGATGTAGCTATTATGCTTTTTTGTTTTAGTAAAGCGGAATATAATTTGTTCTAGTTAAGCGGAATATAATTTGTTCATGCATGTGTGTTCTTCTGAGTGGGGTATATGTATTCATGCGGATGCATGTAGGTGACCCTGTCCTGTTTGATTGTGTGAATTTTTGTCTCACGATAGGAAGAAGCCATGTCTCCCATCCTCCAGTGAACGTTGGAATGTAAAGTTCCTGGTAGATATGTGACTTTTTATAAGCACAATTTTCATTATTCCTCATATCACATATTATTGTTTGTTGCAGTAGCAAGTTTATATGATAGGTCCTGAAGAAAGCCGGGGTAGTTTCCCCTGTAGGCTGAAACATGTCGACCACCTTGCTCAGCGCCACAGAGTAGTATCCATTTCCAAACTACATGGCGTGTCTTTTAAGCTTTGACACTCTGACCTCTATCTTGAAACTCTCTTATGTCTTAGTAGTCAATTGTACTCACCATTTTTTTGAGCACTGCACTTTAATAAACATCACTACATTGAGGAACATTGTACATAGAGGTTCTATGTTACCCTGGCACTAAAATGGCCAGGTAGTGGTTTGAATATTTACCAACCCCCAAATGATGAATTTCCGCCAAATGGGTGGTCTGATGGGTTTCTATTCTAAACCTTGGTTTGTCAACAGTTTCTAGGCACCATCTGCATGTACATTCAAGTGTTGCATTTTCGCTCGTACAGAAACACACACCATTTTCTAGACTTGGTCTACTCTTCTGTTGTCATGTATTCTAGTTTAGGGGAGTGAGTAGACAGGTCGGTAAACTATCCCCTTGACCCTCCACACTGTTTGTTATTTGTATATCTCTTTGGGCCATATGTATCATGCAAATTTGCAATAGCAAAGGCCGAAATTTGCAGAATTTCGGCCTTTGCAAAAGCGAATTTGCTAAATGGAATGCATGAAGTAAAACTGGTCCAAATAAGGAATCGCAAAATTTGCGATTCCTTATTTTGCAATTGCATTTAAGGAATCGTAAATTTTGCGATTCCTTAAATGCAATGTTTGTAGCAAAAAAATTTAGCAAAATGCCCCTAAGGAATCCCAAATTACCACCAACTTCTTGTTGGTGGTAAGTTGCGAATTCCTTGAAAAATGCAAATGTTTGCATTTTTCAAATGCCATGTGACGCACATACATGCTCTTAGGGCATGTATGTGCGCCACATGTGCACCCAGACATATTTCAGAGGTGCAACAGGGTGTCCTTTGGACACCCCTACACCCTTGAAATTATTCTCAATTTGCGATTAGCAAATTGCGAATCGCAAATTCAGAATAACTTCCCATTCATTCCTATAGGCCTCCTGGCCCTTAGAAATAAATGGGAAAGTATTCCTTAATAGCGATTCGCAATTTGCTAATCGCAATTAAGGAATTCTAAGGAATCGCAAAAAAATACGATTTTGTACATACATACCCATTTGCGATTCTCAAATAGCGATTTCTTAAAAATCGCTATTTGAGAATCGCAAATGGGTATCTTGATACATATGGCCCTTTGTACTTTAACGTGATTGATTACACTTTGGAGTTGTGTACCCAAACAGTGAATCTCTATCGCCTTGTAATGTTTTATTTTTTAAAATGAATAAATACATTTAAAACCCCCCAATTATTATAACAAAATATATATTCACCCTGGAAAGACCCAGACACAGGCCCCCAACCCAACAATCAAATGCATCAATCACACTGCATACATACTAGCCAAATTGCATGTCAGTCAATCATAAACATACAACACAAAATCAATAAAATCAAGCAGTATTTATATGTGTAGGACAACATGGATTAAAATCAGAACCCCTTATTCTGTACATTGGCAGACTCATTTCAAATACATATTATACAGAGACTAAGAATTCTGTATCATATATTGGATCGCTTAACTTATGAATGATTGAATTAATCAGCTGTTCCGGTCCATGCATTCCAATCCAGGATAAGTGCCGCCATGTGTTTCAGTGAAGATCCAGGATATTGGTCACACCTTCTTCAGGGCGCGGAGGGTGCATGTGGTGATCTGCATTAGCCTTAATGGACATAAGATATGGAATAATATTGGCACCAAGACTGACGATAAGACAGTGCTTACCCTACATGTGTGTCAGGGTACCAGTCACGTGATGCTTAATCCAACAGGATTTACATTAAGGCATGCATTGATAAGGGAAATTACTTTATTTTTTATTAATTAAAGGTACTTATATAGTGTAGACTTTCCACACCGAAAGCATAATAACATTAAGCAGAGCAGAAGGTACTATTATAGCTGAGACAAAGAAGAAACAGTTCATTAGCACAGAAGACATTTAAGTCTCTGAGATGGACTGAAGAGGTGAGTCCAGCATTTATTTCAGACAGATTAACAAAGTTATGGTTTACGTTTTCAGGTAGGCAGCTTCTTACTCTTGGGGCTTGACTGGAGGGTTTAGTTTTAGTTTGTGTATTTTCTGTTCAATGGTACTATCGAGATTTTCCTCTCAACTTTTTCAACCAAAAAAAGCTAATTTTGTTTGGTAAAACAGAATGGTACGTTCCATGGGCCCACTCATAATTTGATTTTCCTTAGCATTGTCTTGAGGGTTGTGGAAGTAAATTATGTTGGTAGGTTCTAGTTAACAGAATCCCTTTGTTGGATTATGTGAACGGCTCTTGATTTTAAATTTATGTGATGGGATGATAGAGTTATTTTTTGTTGATACCTTTGAATGCTAAAATAAGGAAGTGTACTTTATGTGGTGGGTAGGAGAATGTTTTTCAAGCTTTCTAATTTTCATAAGGAAATCAATTCAAGCTCAGGCTGGCGTAGCTAACATGAATCCTTAGAACAGCTTTTTTCTGTAGATGTAGTGTGTGGTTGTCGTTGGGAGTACAGACTGTTATTGAAGGAGAAATTGTAGTTCTCCAGTCTTCAGACAGGATTTTCTAGGAGCACCATTTTTTGGGTGCAGGTCAAATCTAGAGAATCTGAACTTCACAGGTAGAGGTGCAAAACTCCCTTGATTTGCAATATCCTCAGTTAACATTTTTTGCACCGGCACTGAATGCGAATCACTTTCCTAAGGTTCAGCCATTCATATGGACCAAGACGATGATTGTAAGTATGGGGGCACTCCCTAGTCATTCTTCATATAACAGTTTTCTTTAACACATTTTCCATTCCTGGTACTGTCATTTTAATTGAGATGTTTGTTGATGACTGCCAGAACATGTGCTTTATTTCTGGTGAGTATGTGATTCTTTAAGGTATGCAGAGCCTGGATTGCCTTTAGTGATAGATAAATCACTGAGTCATAATTGGAAGGATGTATTTTGATTAGGACAACATTTCTTTTACCCAGACAGTGAGATCCCATCCCAGGTAAAAGTATGTTTATGGAAAGGGAAGGCTGGCTGCAAAAGGGTAAAGTATGTTACCCTGCTGAATTACCTCCATTGAAGAAGTTGTGATGGTGCAATGCCCGGGACTGCCCCCAGGAAGTGGCCATCGTGCCCAGAGAATGAGCATGTAATGAAACAATGGAAATACAGAAAATACTAATTACCTCTGATTCCTCACACAATCAGTTGTGTTAGCATTATGGGTGAGTGATACCCCTGCTAGATGAGGTATGTGCATGATGCTTTTGAAGTTGTAATTCCTGATTCATTTGCGTTCTATTCTCGTATTAAAGATGAGTAAAAAACAGCATGCACATATTTATTTATGCTTTGCTATAACAGATTGACTTTAACAGAGTGGACTATTTCATTCTTTGGGTTTACGTTAAAACTCAAGGCATTGTTATATGTAAATTCCCTTGATATATGCAACATAAGGTCCCCATTGAGTCAACTGAAGTTGGCACTAGTAATTACTAAGTTTCCTACATGAAATGTAAACTAATTAACAATGAGTTACTTTAAATGAGCTGCACTTTCAAGTTTGATGCACCTCACTACAACTTTATCAATTGCAATAATCACAAGTACATTTTCCCTATACTTCATGATTCATGTCTCTGAAATATAATGATAAAATATAAATTTTAGCACTTAATTTGTTAATTGCGTTCTGACATTCTCATACAAGGGCACTTAGTTGGTAGTGTACACAGCAGATGCAGTCTTTGATACCCTCTGCCCCTATATGCTAAATTATGGATTCTAAATGTTAGACTTGGAATCCTTGCTGTGGGTCTCCCCTAACCTTTTGCCTTTCAGCCTCCTGCTTTGTTCTCTTTGTTTTTGTTGGCTTTAGGACTCTGCGCCCTTTACCACTGCTAAACAGTGCTAAAGTGCTTGTGCTCTCTCCTTTAAACACGGTAAAACTGCCTTAAATCCAATTGGCATACTTAATTTACTTTTAAGTTGCTAGTAAAGTGGTAATACATGTACCCAGGGCCTGTACATTAAATGCTAATAGTGGGCATACAGCACTCATTGGGCCATCCTCTTAATTAGCCTTTTAAACATGCCTCAGGCCTGCCATTTCAATCTTTGGGTGCTGTTTTTAAATTTACAGCTCGAACTGGCAAAATAAACCTTTTGCAAGGCCCAAACCTTCCATTTAAATACATATTAGTGGGCAAGATGGCGGCCGCTACTGTGGCCGTGTGAGGTGCTCTGCTGATGACCCCGTTCAACTTCCCTACCTGCGGTGATTACCCTCCCGAATACCTGCCCGAGAACGCTCCTCGACCGGTCCGTCACTGACCTGTTCCAGTGGTCACAGTATTGTTTCTTCCCGGCTGAATTAAGGCTTGCTTCAGTGCACCGTTAGCCGAGGGTTACCCGATCGGCGGCTTGGAGCTGTATCCGCGGTGCGAGAGGTGAGCGGACCCAGCTGGGCGTAGTTGATTGAATGCGGGCGGAACCCGAAGCATTGAGGCAACGATCACGCTGGGCTCAGCACGGCTGATTATCGCTTGATTCTTCTGGAGGACTGCTGGTGTTTTGTGTTCGGCCCGTTTTTCAAGTGCAAAGGCTGAACGCGGATGGCAGTTTTGGACAGCTCTGCATGCCATAGTGACTAACAAAATCAGAGAAGCACTAGAGAAGGTCTAGTTAAGGGATTACCATCGGCGTACTCTGAGTGTTCCAAAGTTTGTCGTATATTTCCTCACAGCCTCAGAATCTGTTACAGGATTCCTGCATGTCAATTTGAGAAGCGACGTGTTCCGGTGCGGTGCCCAGTCTGCATTGGAGTACTGAAGGTAAAGGGGGAAAAGAAAATATACCTAATACCAAACTTTTTAACGCTGGTTGTAGTTTCGTCCAGCTCCGTGCGGGGGTTAGAGTTGCCCTATATAAGACAATTGTTCAGGATTACCTGAAAAGGGACTGTTGCTAGTGCTCTGCGTATTGGGGGGCTGAAAAGCCTGTCGCTAAATCTCCAAAATCTGTAATATACTTCCGTTTTCTGCAAGGATGGCGCTGAAGGGCAGGGGTAATGCGAGGAATAAAGGTGGTGCAATGGCTGAGACACCGACTGAGACTTCAACAGGTGGAGAAAAGAATACCAATGTGGACGATGTTAATAATGCCTCCAAAACTAAGGGGAACACGATAAAGAATAATGGTGGAGGGGCTGTTAGTAAGTTGACTCTATCCCGGGACAATGGCGGTCCCGATAGTATGGTTGCAGGTCCGGGAGCAGGAAAAATCAACGGGCAAACTGCGAGCATTCAGATTGGATTGGCAGGTGTTTCACAATTACAATCACAAGGTGCGCAAGGGGCATTAGGAGTTATACAGAGTCAGTATCGTGATTCAGCAAACCACCAGGTCCAAGAGACACCTACCAAACAAAAAACTGTCGCAGCAATTTTTGATAAAAGGCGGGGCGCTAAGGTGAAAGAGATGGCTGAGCCAGGTCTGGAACATAGAGATACCATGGGCGCTGGCAGAAAAGAGGGCTCGGTAGTGACAAAAGGAAAACCAGCTCCGACAGTGGTAACAACAGTGGCACCGCCCGCAGAAGATGGTGTCTCACAGCCAGGATCAAATAGGGAATTATCTATTCAGGCTATGGACAAGGGGCTGGAATCGGAGTCAGATGGCAAATTTTATTCTATGTCGGATCTAACAACCTTCTCTGATAAGGAACATGATTTGGAAAGTTACAGTAATCTTGGGGACTGGGGGGATCTCCCAGATGATGAAGAAGGAGATGAATTTAAACAGTCTCCGACCCAGGACACAGTAAGGAAAACAACGGTCATCAGCGAAGGAGAACAGCAGGTTCAAATCCAGCCTTTAGCTCAGATTAACTTGGATGAAGAGTTGGAAGAGGACTCAATCACTCTTGGTCTGATTTATAAGACTATCATGACTCATCGCTGTGAAACGAAAGCTGAGGGACAGCGCACGCAAGGTGCTGTCAGGAAACTTCAGAATAATGTGCGGCTATTGATAAAAACTTGCGCACAAGTAACTTCACGGGTGGTGGAAGTAGAGGAGAGAGTATCCTCTGTAGCAGATACCCTGGTGAAGCAACAAACCGCTGTAGAGTCCTTACAGAAATCTAAGTTCGACGTGGACTGGAAGCTCACGGACTTAGAGAATCGGGCATGTCGCAACAACCTACGTGTGTTAGGAATTGCAGACAAAAGAGAGGAGGCAGATCCTCGCAAATTCATTGTCCAGTTGTTTAGGGAAGCGTTTCCAGAATTGAGTAGATGGAACTGGGAAATGGAAGTAATCCGTGCTCATAGGTTTCCTTTTGTAGTGCGACAGCGGGGGAGAGAAGGACAGGGTGACCAGAACTCATACCCAAGGGCAATATTGATTTGCTTGATCAGCTATTTGTTGCGTGAAGCTCTTGATGATCTAGCAAGGCCGGAGAAAAAACGAACTGAAGAATGTAAAAAATGTAAATTGATACTTGTATAGCGCACTACTCACCCGCAAGGGTCTCAAGGCGCTTGTACGAATACCGCTGTGGAACCCATCCTGGCTTTCCCTGTGAGGCGTTCACTCCTGGGCACCCCCACGGTGGAGACCAGGCATCCTTAGCGTTGTGGGGGCCGTTGTGGAGATTAAGCAAGCTATTGCCCAGAGTTGCAGAGTGGGACTCCATGATTGGATTAGGCACCGAGGCGAGAATTATCAGGTCCGTGGAATTTTTGAGCCCAAGACCCGCCGAGGTGGGGAATTGAACCCTGGTCCCGGGCTAGACCTCTGCATCAGGGTCTGCCGCTCTAAGCATTGAGCCACACTTCTGGTGTGGGGTATGGGGTGCGAGTTCTTCGTTCGCCCTGACTTTTGCCGGACGACTCTCAGCGAACGATGGCAGATGCAGAAATTAATTGCTCCCTTTAAAGCAACAGGAGCCCAGGTCTTTCTGCTCAATCCCTCTAAATTAAAGGTCATCATTAATGGACAAACAAGGTTCTTTACATCTGGTAGGGTGGCGCAGGACTATCTAAAGGACTTGGAGAAAAATGCTAAAAAGTAGACCATACAGTATTGGATCTTGATAGAGGCAATATGTAATCCTCTCTTGGACTGTACTGGGTTTATTTGGTGGAGGGTAGTGGTAATCACTGTCTAGGTTATTTGTTGAAGTATTGATAAGTGTCTATCTCTTTCTGAGGAAATGCATTTTTTTTCTCATGTATGCTTTAGGATATAATTGGGTACTCTATTTTCTCTGTGATGTTATTTATGAGACAATGATGCTAATTGCATCTATTCGTATTTGTAGGTAGTGTAGGAGAAGCTCTTTTTTTATAATCTAGGAACATATAGAGTTTATTTTTTCTGAAACTATGCGAATCTACAGTTATTATTCATTTGGCGTAAAATAGGGTGCTCAAAATTAAGCGAATTCCGTTGAGAGGAGAAACAATTTGGCTCGGAAAGAGGGGGGAAAGAAAGAGAGTGACAAATGAGTGTAGTAGGGAAGCTGATGGGGGGGGAACGGTTGTAGCACCTCGACATCGCTGAGGACATGGTCCTTAAGACTCACTCTGGGTGGTGAGGGTATGGGGGGTGGTGAAGGGTGTTGTGGGGTGGGGCAAGGGGGGTGGGCGGGTCTGGAGGGTTTAAAATAAAAAAAATGAGATTTATTTTGCTGAATTGGCAGTACAGTCTGTTTATATGATGGCATGCAGGTATTGCAGTACATTATTAAGGCTAAGGAAAGCTTATCTTTGCTTGATTTTTTTATACTCTGATGGGGCAGGATAAATTTGTTATAGGCACTTGGAATGTATGTGGCCTCAACGATGTTAAGAAGCGGGCTCTGTTCTCTAAAATTGTTCATTTTATGCGGGTAGATATACTATGTATACAGGAGACACATGTACCATGGGGGAAGCGGGAGTGCCTCAGGGTGCCTGGGTATGAGGTTCTAGTCTGTTCCAAACAGACCTCTATGATTAGAGGGGTCGCTATATTCAAGAAGTGGGGCGTAGGTCTCTGTAAAAGGACACTGGGGGATAGAATGGGTAGGTGGGCTATAGTTGAGTTGTATATAGGTGGTAAACCCTTAACGATTTGCAATGTCTATGGGTCGAATTTAGATGATCCAGAGGTGTTCAAACATTTAGATGTTGAACAGGCAGCTTGGCCCAGACCACTTTTTTTCTGTGGAGACATGAATATCAATACTTTAAGTGACTTTGACCTTGCCAGAGATCATAATTATGTGGGGAGAAAGCCAAACGTATTTAAAGCACTCCAGGCCCTCCTTCAGGAACATGGTCTTGTAGATTTATGGTTTCTACATAACAAAATGGAAGATGGATTTACATATCATTCTATTCCCCTCAACAAAAATGTTAGGTTAGATTATGTTTTTATTTCAAAACAGGTGGCTGTTGCTTCTTCTATTTTCTGTCCACCACGGCTCCTCTCGGATCATAACCCACTGATTGCCGAATGTCCATGGCCACAAATTAGGAAACCCCTTAGGGAGTGGACGTTCGAAAGGAAGTTATTATTTGAAGAGGAGTATTGTGTACACATTAAAAAATGGGTAGTCCAATTTTTGAATATTAATATAGGGTCGGCCTCAGACTAAGTAGTATGGGATACGCTGAAAGCTGGACTACGGGGCGAGACTAAAAGTTTCTCCTCTTATAGGTGGAATTTAGAACAGGAGCAGACGCGCACTCGGTTGAAAGAGCTAAGGGAGGCAGAAATAGAACTTACTTTAAATATTAAGAATGGACATGATATAGTGCCCAGTCCCTGTCAACAAAAAGTAGCAATTCTGAAAGCCCGGTTGGTGGAGTCCTTTAGTCAGTACCTACAATAATGTACAGAGATGTTTGAGCTTGGGTAGAACTCAGGCAGGGTTCTTGCCAAGAGACTCTGTCAGCGAAGCATACAGAGTCAGGTTGTAAAAATTCAAGATGAACATGGAATAATACGTGATACTCAGGAGGAGGTCAATGAAGTGTTTTGGATTTTTATTCCTCTTTATATAGAGAAGATATTACTAGGTCAGAAATAGAGAGGGCTGCGGAGGATTTCTCAGCTGATTTAGAGACTGCTAATATTTCTCCGGAACAGGCTGAATTCTTGGCCGCGCCCATTCAATGGGAGGAGGTCGAGCTTGCTGTAAAATCCTTGGCTAATGGTAAGGCCTGTGGTCCAGATGCAGTTCCACTGGAGTTCTATAAGGCATTTCTAGTGGAAATTGGACAGTTCTTTCTAGAGGTACTCAGAGCAGCCCAGAGGGGTATAGTGCCTGAATCATGGCAAAACGCAACCCTAGTGCTGTTTAAAAAAAAAGGTAAACCTGAGTTGCTCCCATCATCATTCAGGCCAATTTCATTAATTAATAGTGACTTGAAAATGTATTCAAAAATAATGGCAGGCCGACTTGCGCAAGTGATCACTCCGTTGGTCTCTGTGCACCAGCATGGATTTATTCCGGGTCGGGACACGGTGGACCATGTCAGGCGGGGTTCCTGTGGGATGTACTTAAATGCAAGAGATTTCCTGTAGAATTTAGACAGGCGATCTGTGCGATGTACTTCTCTCCAAGAGCTCAACTTCGTATTTCTGGGCAGCAGACTAGCTGTTTTTCTATCACTAGGGGCACGCGGCAGGGGTGTCCTTGTTCACCCCTGCTGTTTGCCCTGTATATAGACCCGTTTCTCTCTAAAATTGAGGCTAATCAGAGTATAGTACCAATAAGAGCTGGCAACACTTTGTATAATCTGTTAGCTTATGCAGATGATATAGTCGTCATAACATCTGACGTTCCATCTGCGTTTAGGGAACTTAAGGAGCTAGCAGGGCATTTTGGGGCAGTGTCGGGCTATAAGCGCAATGTCTCAAAGACTCAGGTGGTTCAGACGCCTGGCATGTCAGTTTCTGATGCCCCAGTCGTTTCTGAAGCCACGAATTTAGGGGTGCCTATAAGCCCTCTAGTGGACAGCATTCCGGATTTAAATATCCTACCGGTGATAGATGCAGTGAATACTAAATTAGAGCGATTTGATAGTCTACATCTATCTTTATATGGACGCTGTAGTGTTATTAAAATGCTAGTCCTTCCTAGGTTTTTATATTTGTTAGTTCCATCCCTCTTTTATTTTCTCAAAGCAGTCTGACTAAGGCAGATAGGGTCTGCTATAGGTTTTTGTGGGGTTACAGGCGCTCACGTCGCTCAGCTAAGTGGATGTGCCTTCCCCGAGATCGGGAGGCTAGTCGGTTCCTAGTCTTGTTATGTATTATTGGGTAGCAATGCTACAAGCAATGGGAGTGCTGATATGTGGAGGCAAAGCAAATGTACCAATATGTAATTGCCCCACTATTTTTGAGATAGGGTTGGGCGCTGCTGCAAAGGGTATTTTGCTGGAGGTACTGGAGCCCAGCTATTACAAGAGAACCCGTTTCAAAGTTATGATTGCTGCATGTACTATTTGGCGGATAATTAGGAGGAAATTAGGTATTCTAAATATGAATCTGTATACGCCTTTTAAAGCCACCCAAGTGTTTCCTAGTACCTTTCAAGATCATATTATGTATAGTTGGCAAAGGCAGGGTGTCTATGGGCTGGGCGATTTGGTGGAGGATGGACAAGTTTTATCTTATAGCGAAATTAAGAATAAATTTAATTTATCTCCACACGATTTTTTCAAGTCCTTGCAGATTCAAAGCTTTATTTATAAACATCTGAAGAAAACACCAGGTATTCTGGACAAAGTACCAATTATTGAATTGATCAAGAAAAGAAGCAGAATAGGAATGTTATATCAATATATAGTATCAACACTTCCGGATGATTTGACAGCTCAAAGTGCTATGTGGGAATTGAAACTTGGAAAGGCCGGTATTGACTTAACCCCGGTATTAGAACTTGCCAGTCAGGTTATTGTGTCAAGATCACTTAAGACTCAAAGTTATATGGCAATGCTGCATTTATATTATACGCCCGCTAAAATTGCAAAATGGGGTGCCAGAAAGGGCAATGCTTGTGCACGATGCGGGCTGCTGGCAGCTGATATAATCCATATGTTTCATTCCTGTCCATCCCTTGGTGGGTTTTTAGAAGATATTGAGCGATTTATTAACTCTACAGTTAAGCTTAGCTGTGTATTGACCCCTGCACTAGTGATATTTGGGGTTTTATATAAATCAGCCCTTATATTTATTGCCATGTCGCAGGTTCGCCTGTGTATAACATCTCAGTGGCTGTCTCCAGAAGCTCCAACCTTCTTGCACTCGCGAGCAAGGTTATTAGCTATTCATAGGCTTGAATTTTCTGTCTTTTCGTGTAAGGGGGGAGGAGGCGTCAATTGGCAACCAGGATTTGGGCGCCGGTGGCTGAATGGGACGGCTAAAATAATTATTATTTCTTGGTGTACTGATTCTTTTTTTTTTTCCCTTCCTTGTTTTCTGCTTTCCTTATTTTTACTCTTAACTTTAATGTTGTACCGTATGCTCATATTGATAAATAATTTTGTTCGCTAAATTTGTCTTAATAACCAATTCTGCTGTCTAAGTTGGAATTTGTATTGTCAAATGTTTGTTCTCAAAATTAAAATTAAATAAAAATAAATAAAATAAATAAATAAATAAATAAATACATATTAGTCACCCCTAGGTTAAGCCGTTAACAACCCAGAGGGCAGAGTGCAGTGTATTTTAAAAAGTATGAATTGTACTTTTACTTTTTACATGTCCTGTTTATGAAAAACACTCAAATCTTTTTTTCACGACTGTAAGGCCTACCATTCCCATACGATAACATTTGATTACCTTATTACATTTAAGTGATAACTTTCAATTGGGTGCAAGTGGACAGTAAAGTTTGGTGTCTAAACAACTGTAATTAAAAGCCATCTTTAACAGTAAAGTTGGAGTTTTAGTCACAATTCTGAAAATGCCACGTTTAGAAAGTTGAACTGAAATGCTACGGGTTTGGGGTCGTAACGTCAACCACCCTGGGCCTCTATTGAAAGTCAAAACAACTGAAAAAAGGTGTTTGGTTCTGATTCAAAACATTTTATTAAAGATCCAGTTAGTCAATACACCGGAACTGTGTGTTCATGACACCATTCGTTAAATATGGTTGATATATTTAACAAATCTTTAACAGACACACCACACTGCTTTAACACAAACCATATTGATCTAATAAATCAAATAACAGAGGTTCCTGAACAAATTAGTGATAATAGTGAAGCCTAAAAAATACTATGACATATAATAATCCTAATGCTTTTCAACATAAATGAAGTAAACACATTTTTGGGGATATGTTTGAAGGCACACATAATTTATTCAAACTGGTCCTGTATTTCAGAACAGGAGAGTCATATATTTGCAATTCAAAAAAGATTGACCCTATCAGTACTTTCAATCGGGTTCCAAAATATCTATGGATGGATAATGATTGTACAATGTGATTCCACAGTCCATATAGATGTATAGTAGTAGGTGGAATCTACGATGAATATAGCCAATGATTTTCGAACCACAGGACGCTCAGGGTTCTCTTCAGGGCTTTGGGCGATTGTTGGTACATGTATATCTAAAAAAGAGGATGTATAACACAATATTTTTGTAATTGTTTTAAAACAAATGCTTATCAACAACCTTTCTGAATAAAGTTGCTCGAGAACTGCCTTAGAGGTTGATGTTACCTTATATCTTTATAGGGTAATTGATCCAAACTAGAATTCTGTTATGCGCTGGGGTGAAGACTGAGTTTTCCTTCTTTAGTGAATCACCACATTGATTTCTCTATCTGTACCGGAGAAACCAAATTTTTGTCACTACATGGCCTAAATTATATCTGTAAAAAGTGTGACAGCAATATATGTGAAGTAGGCTTTTAAAGCCTGGAAATAATGCTGTACAAATTCTGTATTAATGTATGCGTGGCAGACACTTCAACCAATGCGTTATTGGGAAAGTTTACTACTCAGAAACCAACAAGATGGAGTCCGCTTTTTAGTAAATGGCATTTTATTCACCTGGTCCATTCAAAGTAAATGCCTAAATTACAGGGTTAAAAGTCTAAAGAAATGACCATAGAACAACATGCTGTATTCGGCAATGGTAAGGGACACTTACTTAGGTTAGAGAAATTCACGGATTACATGGACCTCCATCTTCATTAAGGAACAAGTGGTGGGGTGGCCCGCATACACATCCGTTTTTAAAGAAAGGGAAAGTCAATCGATTTTTGTTTTATTTCTTTATTGGTCTTTCTGATGTAGATCTTTTCACCTGGGCAGATGACTGCGAAGACTATGTTTTTCATCTCGCAATTTGAAAATTCATGCTGTATCCACTGGATCTGTCCATGAGTAAAAATTATTCCTTCAATGGTTTGACTACAAGCAATGCAGTTGCCGCATTTTTGGTGGTCTGGTAAGGGTTTCAAATTCCATCTGGACAGAAGGTCAACTTTTTTTATTGACTGATGACAGGTTGCTCTCACAAGTTGTGTCCTTATACTGCCATTTTTTCTCAGAGCAAAAAGCGGGTGGTCAAATGCACATTCAGAGTTCTTAATTAAATACCAATTGCAACGTATTATTTTTTTGAAATTGTTAGTTTGAGGACAAAAAGTGGGCATATGTGCCAATCAAGACAACAGAGTCTTATGCTTTTTGATGAGTAATTCTTATCGTGTTGTGAACCATGATATTTCATGCATGTTTAAGATGCTTGTGTGGATACCCTCTTTCTTTCTATTTTGCACAGAAGATCTCAGCCTATCTGGCTAAATAACAGGAGTGCAGACATTCAATTTTCTACGAATAAGGACAAATCTTGTCTGACATTCTTGGATGTTGTAGTGAAACATTTTGAGAATACTTTACTGGCAATGTTACATCGCAAACCAATAACCAACAAAAACAATGCATTGCCTTAAAGAAGCTTCCATCCCCGGAACCTACAGGATAATCTCCCTTTCGGGCAGTTTCTCAGAATGCGAAGGAACTGCACTAAAAAAGAGGACTATTTTTCCCATGCTGAGGTACGGCAGAGGTGACCACCGTCGCTATAGTTATGATGTGCAGAAGAAGTTCATTGACCTACGCGACCTCTCACCTGCTGGAGGTCGGGCAGGTCAATGAACCTCTGCCGTACCTTATGGGATTCTACACCCATAAAGATTAGATAGGACCACTTCATGGGTCCATTGAGTGGTACTGAGATATCTTTCTAGACCACAACACATCCCCCCTTAATTTACTGCCCCTAAGTCATGAAGAAGCTCAGAGGATCTCCTCCTGAGACCACAGCACACTGCAAAACATGTTGACCCTATCCCGTCTTCAAAAGACTTTGCACTTTTCTAGCTACTGAGGGCCATTACCACCCTCGAACAGCACACAACCTTTTGGTTTTCTTATTGATGACAGAGGGTTTTTTCATTAAATTAATTTACCTTACCCCCTCTAGTCACCTTCAAACATCTACACTTCACTTACCCTTGCAAGCCTACCCACACACACCGTATGGCTAGATTTTCCAAAAGATCTCTGTTAAAGTGACCCTTCTCTGGACACGTTGGGCATTGCAGCGCTGGCCCGACAAGGAGCCCTGCTCCATGATGAAGCATGACATCCTTCGGGGAAGGGCATCAAGAAAAGGTCCCTCCGACCTTCCCACAGGAACTACCAATCTCTTTCCCTCCGTCTCTCTCTATACTGACTTCCTTCTTAGGAACTGTGTCTCTCTGTAGTTACGAGTTATGGCCAAGGAGCACATGTACAAAATGTGCTTGCAGCCTCAGTGGCAAGGAACCTGCCAAGTCATCTTGGTCTCTATAACAGCTGTGAAGTGCGGAGGTCTCCCCAAATGGGGACATGCCGCACATACTCGCAGAGTCCTGTGTCCCCTTGATGATATTACAGCACCTCCTCCTGAAGTATCAGTGGTATCAGTGAGATAAAGGGAGCAGGTTAGTCAAGCCGATGGGGAACAGCAAGAGCCTGGGTCAGCACATGTTCGGCCTGAAGGGGGTCTGAATGAGCCAACAGTTGAAGTTGAAACCAGAGGGTCTTATCCTGTAGTGTTGACTGCACCCGATTCAGTTCTGGTGAAGGGCCTAGTGCCGCAGTAACACGAGTAGTGCCTGGAGACCGGTGGCCAAGAAGACAGGAGGGAAGATGACAGAGTTTGCTTCAAGTTTGTGCCATACACTATCCCAGAAGAGACTGAGGAACCTTGCCTAAGTGACTGTGATGGTAAAGGGCCAGTTATAAGGAGATCAAAGAGATCAAGAGTATCCTGTCGGAGGTACTCCTCACCTGAATAGATATACCTTGCTGCCAATGACTGGGAGAGAGATTTTTGGACATTTTGTTTTAACAGTTTGAATCCAACTGAGCTTCCTTGAACTGAACTTTGTGGCTGAACTGAGTTTTGAAATTGTATTGCCACTAAACAGACTGACACACTTTATCTTGGATGTTATCAATAGTGAATTTGAACTGTGAATTTATTAGGGACATTTAGATTTTGTAGGGAAGATAGAAGAGTACCTAGACCAGAGTCTGCTGAAGGAGAATAAGGTTGCCATTTAGAAGAACACGTAGTAGACTTAAGGAAGACTTATGAAGACCCCATAAATATCATAATTGCACTTCATTGCGTGGACCTTGTTTGCCATTTTCGCACAGGTGGAGCTCAATGGAGAAGGCCCTTTTGCTGCTGCATTCTATCCAAATGGTCTGGTATCAGAAAAGTTATGGAACCTAATCATACTAGTGGTAGATGTAGATATACATGTGCCGGAGTGTTAGTTGTAAAACTATAGTGTTGACTGCTTTGCCTGTAGGGCTAAGCTTACTCACACATGTTAATATAGGGGAAATTAGGTCTACATGTGTCCCTAAAGAACCACTTCCTACTGATAATAGTTTGCCTGCATTTGATGAGAATGACTTACATGCAGATGCATCTAGGGGAGATTATTCACTGAATGCTTATTCTAAATTGCTTTATGAGTATGTCAATAGTATGGAAGCTAGGGATTGGCATGTGTTTGAAATTACCTGCCTCTAACTTATCGAGTGTTGTGTAGTTTGTTGATCAGCCTTTACTATGGGAAGGGATACCTCCAATATTATTATTCATATTTTGACTTTTATTTCTCCAGAATTTCCTTTGTTGAAACATTTGCATCATTAGCATAATGCTAAAACATTAAATATAGCTGAACATTTCCCCACAAGCCCATTATGACATTATACACTGTTTATGCTCATAAACATAACTTGACTTGTATATTAACAGATGTTAAGAAGAAATGTATTGATTCAGTAGAAGAAAGGTGTAGAAATAAAATGACCAGTGCAGCAAATCATACAAGTAAACCAAAGTGGGCCAAGGAAGAGCTTGGGAATAAAGTAGCAGGAAATATAGCAGCATTAGCATTAGATTGGCAACGTCATGGTAAATTGTGTATAGATACTAGAAAATCCCAATTAGCCACTAACTTTATGGATAGGACTGAATGCGATCACACCTTGGGGATTGTGTTTGGATGGAGAGGATCCTGTTATTCCTGGAGTTAACTATATCTATGGGAAAAATGCTTAATACAGGTTACCGAGGAGATGGTATGGAACATGTCACATGAGAATAGCTTTTCCAAAAATATAATATATAGGACATCTTAATGACTTAAAAGGGGAAGAGCATGCTAGAACCAAAATGAGGTGTAAATGTTGGTGAAATTATCAGAGACATATTTAGTGCAATTATTCCATCTTTATGAGCATTACTGAATTCTCATAAGATTAGAAAGTTGTCTTCTATAGTTGATAAATTGTCTATTAGTAAAGTTGGAGGATTTTTAGTTGTAGTTACTGAGATGGTAGCCATTAGATCTATGGTTTTGCAAAACAAACTTGCATTAGACATTCTCCTCGCAAAGGAGGGTGGACTCTGCAGGATGTTAAAGGTTCAACAGTGCTGTACTCACATTACTGATAAAAGTAAGGACTTGAAGAAATACATTAAGATCATTACTGATCTGAAGGAAGATTTAAAAGGATTGGAAGCAGCAGGTGCATTGGAAGCAATGAGGAATGGATTTATTGCTGTAGGCAGATGCCTTTGAAACGAGTAGAATTGTTGGAAGCATCTTAAGACCCCTATTAGTAATTGCTCTTTGTGGATTACTCATGTAAGTAATTTACAAAGGATACAATCATGCCCAATTGAAGAAGGGACTAACGAGAAAAAGAGCAGACATAGAATTCAAAGATGAGCAGTTACTATGATGATATTAAGCATCTGGAGGAGTACAGATGAGCATTTATGCAGCCCACAAGGTTTTAACTCCTCCATCTGCTAAAAGATCTATATCTTGATATGATGGCTTGATTCAGCATCAGGGGGTGGATGGGATCAGCGTAATGTTGGCTCCACCCTTAGAATTCACAAAAATGCAATCTATACCTGAACTTAGCACCACATACTCTGTGTGACCCTTGACCCTGCTCGCAGGTCAGGTCGCCTCCCACGCCGCACGGGTCCTTCTGTGCGCCCGTGACTCTTGCCCGCTGCTGCCGCTGCCGGGAGTTCGCCGCTGGTGTGCTCTTGTGCTGGTGGTTTGTTCACTGTATTTTGTACCTATTCTCTGTATTGTATTGGTGGTTTGTTGACTGTATTTTGTACCTATTCATTTTTGGGCTCCTAAGTGCCCCCTGCCCTCTGTACCCCTCACTCCCCGCTTCCCGCTGCTGCACCCCTGCCCCCTTTGCCTTTTGTGTCCCATCCCTCATTGCCCATTGGCCGCCCCGGTCCCGCCTCTCAGCTGCTCCTTCCTCCCACTTCGCCTTTTATGGAGGACGCCGCACGAAAGCCGAAGGTGCGCCAGATGCAAGCCTATCTGCGCCCGTCTGCGCCTGGACCGCGCCCAGTGCCAGAACCCCTGGACCCCGCGCACCCCGCAATGCCAGACTCCATTACGGCACCAACGCCCTCCTCGCTCTCAACACTGTCCGGGACCACCGCTGCTTCCAGGCTGCACCGAAACGCACCCATGGAGCCTTCTCCTGCCACACCTGCAGCTTCTCCTATGACAGAACCTCCAAGCCTCCAAGGACCGGACCCAACCACCTCCGCTGCATACTCCTCAACACCCTCTCCACACGCAAACACGCCGTCGAGCTTTGGGACCTACTCGACACAACGGCCCCAGACGTAGCATTCCTAACCAAGACCTGGTGGAACGAACCTTCGGCACCGGACATCGCCATAGCCATCCCAGACGGCTACAAGATCACCCGCAAGGATCGCGCCAACGGATTTAGAGGAGGAATAGCCATCATCCACAAGTCCACACTCCAGGTCCACACCCTTGAAGATGACTCTCTCAACTCCGCCGAACACCTTCACTTCCGGATCCACACCGACCCCAACACCACCCCCAGAGGAACACTCGTCTACAGACCTCCCGGACCCCGGGCCCTGTTCAGCGACTCCATCGCCGACCTCGCCAGCACCCACGCACTTGCCTCCATGGACTACATCCTCCTCGGGGACCTGAACTACCACCTCGAGAACAACAACTACACCAACTCCGCCACCCTGATCGCCAACCTCGACAACCTCGGTCTCCGACAACTCGTCACCGAACCCACCCACACCGCCGGCCACACGCTCGACCCCATCTTCTCCACAAGCACCCACGTCGCCTTCAACCACACCACCGAACTCCACTGGACCGACCACCACTGTATCCACTTCACATTCAAGAAAACAATCACGCACCACCAGACTCAACAGCTACCTCGCCGCTGCTGGGGCAAAATCACCGAGAACCAACTGGCCTCCGCCCTCGCCCTGGACCCTCCAACCAACCCCACCGTCCCAGACACCGCCGCCCGAAACCTCAGATAGAGGATCAAAGACTGCACCAACACCCTTGCCCCGCTAAAGAAGCCTTCCTTCAACCACTCCAGCAAGAAAGCCGCCTGCTTACAGAAGAACTCCAGACCTCCAAACACACATGCCGGATGCTAGAGAAGAAATGGTTCCAAGACCGCACGTCAGACGACCACGCTGCCCACAAGGACGCCACTTGCAGACACCACCAACTCATCAGAACAACCAAGAGAGCCTCCTTCAAAGCCCGCCTGGACAACAACGCACACGATTGCAAAGAACTCTTCAGCATTGTGAAGGAACTCTTCAACCCCAGCGCCAACACCAACGACATCCCCCCTCGCAAGGACTGTGTGACCCACTGGCCACCTTCTTCCACCGCAAGATCATTAACATCCACAACAGTTTCAACGTACCGCCAGCCCCGACCATGACAGACCCCCCCCCGAAAACCACCTGCACGACCAGCTGACCTCCTGGGCCCACGTCTACGACAACGAGACACGAAAGATTATGAACTCCATCCACTCGGGATCGCCAGCAGACCCCTGCCCACACCACGTATTCAACTAGGCAGACGCCACCATCGCACCACAACTACGAAAGGTCATCAACATCTCCTTCGACTCAGTGACATTCCCGGAAAGTTGGAAGCACGCCGAAATCAATGCCCTCCTCAAGAAGCCCAAGGCGGACCCCAAGGACCTTAAGAACTTCTGCCCCATCTCCCTGCTCCCCTTCCCGGCGAAGGTCATTGAGAAAATCGCCAACATACAGCTGACCCGCTACCTCGAGGACAACAACATCCTAGACCCGTCGCAATCCAGATTCAAACGGAACTACAGCACAGAGACAGCCCTCATTGCCGCCACAGACGACATCCGACGCCAACTAGACACCAGCCAAACCTCAGCCCTCATCCTCCTGGACCTGTTGGCTGCCTTCGACATGGTCTGCCACCACACACTAAGAACACGCCTTCATGAAGCCGGAATTAGGGAGAAAGCCCTGGACTGGACGACTTCCATCCTCTCTGGGAGAACCCAGAGTGTCCGCCTCCCACCCTACCGATCCGAAGCAACCAACATCATCTGCGGCGTACCCTCAGCCCGACGCTGTTCAACATCTACATGGCCCCCCTCACACAAGTGGCCCACCAACACGACCTGAACATCATCTCCTACGCCGACGACACCCAGCTCATCCTTTCCCTTACTATGGACCCGAATACCACCAAAACCAACCTCCACAAGGGCATGAAGGCCGTCGCCGAGTGGATGAGGTGCAGCCGCCTGAAGCTGAACTCGAACAAGATGGAAGTCCTCATCCTTGGCCCTACTCCATCTGCCTGGGACAACTCCGGGTGGCCGACCACACTAGGAACAGCACCAATGCCCACGGACCGCGCACGCAACTTGGGATTCGTCCTCGACTCCCCCCTCTCCATGTCCAAGCAGGTCAGCGCTGTCTCCTCCTCCTGCAACAACACCCTCCGAATGCTTCACAGGATTTACAAGTGGATCCCGATCGAAACTAAAGGAATGGTGACCCAAGCCCTCGTCAGCAGCCGGCTGGACTACGGCAACGTACTCTATGCAGGAATCCCGACCAAACACCTACAGCGACTACAACACATCCAGAACGCCTCGGCCCGCCTGATCCTCAACCTCCCCTGACGCAGCCACATCACCCCCCACCTCACAGACCTTCACTGGCTCCCCATCGACAAGAGGATCACCTTCAAGCTCCTCACACACGCACACAAGGCACTCCACAACTCCGGACCAGCCTACCTGAACAAGAGACTCAACTTCTACACCCCTGCCCGCCAGCTCCGCTCCACCAGCCTCGCCCTCGCTGCAGTCCCACGAATCCAGCGTACTACCTCCGGAGGCAGGTCCTTCTCCTTCCTCGCTGCCAAGACCTGGAACACCCTCCCCACCCACCTGCGGCAGACCCAGGACCTCCTCACCTTCAGGAAGCTCCTCAAGACCTGGCACTTCGAGTAGTAGCAGCAGCCACCCCCTCAGCGCCTTGAGACCCTCACAGTGAGTAGTGCACTTTACAAGTCCAGTGATTTATTGATTGATTGTGTCATAATGTTACTAATGTTAAGTGTTGCACTTAACATTTTTAATTACAATTGGAATTTGTAGGTTCTTGAAAAACATCCTCACCTTATTAAAATGTATTTACTTTAGAAACGAGAAAGATTTATGTAAATGTGTGCACTCATTTTCATACTCGCCTTTATAATGTAGGTCTCACTCACATCTATATTCATGTATGCCCCAACAACCCGGGAGCTAGTACCATCGGCTCTGATTCGACGCATTCAGGTCACCTCCCCACGGTAAGGTTGCGGGAATTCCCCCCATTCCAGAAACCGAGTTTGAAAAACTGGCGCTCGGAATCACCTCAGGCTCCCCTCTTGATCCTTTGCCTCCAAAAATGTGGAAAAGTTTTGGAACCGAACTCTTCAGCACTCTGCGCAGAATCTGCAACCAATCCTTGCATTGCGGATATGTCCCAACTCCATGGAAGCAAGCTCTTGTCACCCCGCTGCTCAAAAAGCCCTCCTTAAGTCCTGAATGTTTGTCGAACTATCGGCCTATCTCCCTCCTGCCATTCCCAGCAAAAGTTGCCGAACGATGGGTCAGCTCCTGTCTTTCTTCTCACCTGGAGCAGAACCACATCCTGGACGACTTCCAATTTGGCTTTCGTCCAGCCCATGGCACCGAAACAGCTGTCCTGACAGCCATGGAGGATCTTCGTATGCGTGCAGACAGGGGCCAGGCAGTAGCTCTGATACTGCTGGACCTGTCTGCCGCATTCGATACGGTTAACCATAGGATTCTGTTGGAGAGACTGGGTGAAGCCGGGGTGGATGGCACGGCTTTGCTATGGTTCCATTCCTACCTGCGGGACAGGAGACAGGCGGTGTCCCTCCCCCCATTCCAATCCGCATTCGCATCTGTGCCCCAGGGAGTGCCCCAGGGCTCCTCCATCAGCCCCATTCTTTTTAACGTATATCTTAAGCCCTTGATCACGTTAATAAAGACCTACAGGTTAAAAACTATCAATTACGCGGACGACACCCAGCTCATTCTCTCATGAGAGGGAGAAGACTCAATCCCCTTAACATCATTTCACGACTGCCTAAGAGAGACGGCTGGGTGGTTGCACAAAAACTCCCTGCAATTCAACTCCTCCAAAACGGAGGTTCTGTTTTGTGCTGGTAACCGAATACCACGCCCGTTCCCGAGCGATTTCTGGCCTCCGGAAACACCGGAAAAACCACAGCCAGTCACCTCGGTCCGCAACCTGGGGGCCATGCTTAATAACAAGCTGAGTATGGAAACCCAGGTTGCAAAAACAGTGGGGACTTGCTCCGCCCTTTTGCGATCCTTGCGCAAAATCATGCCACTCCTTCCCGCACAAGCTCGGGCGTTGATAGTCAGGTGCACTATTCTTAGTCGCATTGACTATTGTAACGCATTGTTACTTGAGTCTCCAGCTGTGCTGCTGGATCGACTCCAAAGAATTCAGTCGGCCGCCGCCAAGCTAGCTCTCGGCTGGACCAGGAGATCCTCTGCCACAGCGGCCTTAGCCGAGTTATACTGGCTCCCTCTGAAGCAGCGTGTGGCATTCAAGGCCCTTTGCCTTGTCTTTAGGGCTCTGCATGGAGCCGGGCCCAGACCTCTGCAAGCCTTGTTCTCCTGGTACATCCCCAACAGAACCCTTCGCTCTGCCTCAGCCTGTCTGGTAACAGTTCCTAGATACAACAAAGTTAGAACTGGGGGCAGATCCTTCAGAGTCGCAGCGGCTAAACTGTGGAACAGTCTGCCCTTTGACATCCGCCAAATATCACAACTCCTCCCCTTTCGGAAACGTATCAAGACCTGGCTATTTCCTTAACTCTATTCGCCTGCTACTCGCTTTCAGTCTCCTCAGTTAAAGAGTATTCTCCAGCGCCAGGAAACCTGCAAGGTGTTAGCCGCGCTATATAAATACTTTAAATAAATAAATAAATGTATTCGAAGGTATATTGAATTTACTTGAAGGGGAACATGAATCTAATTTTGAATTTAAGTACTGACATTTTTCATTTGTTTGTAGTGGTATGTGCACACATGAACACATAATAAATGTGCACCATTTAATTATACATTTGTAGTTGACATAAGTAGGTCTCTATTCATTTCTGCAGAAAAACAATGCTTTTCCATTTCTGCTTGTGTGTCTTTTCGTTGCAGGTACATTCACATCGTTTGTCTATTTTGACAACAGATAAATCACTGAATTAGTTAAGAGAGGCTGAGAAGGGGACCTTGATAAATAACATGGAAGGCCAGAGCATTAACTGACAGTCTCTATTCAGTAATATACAAGGAGCTGCAGGTACCCAAGGACAACATAGTTGCCAGGTCTGGTCTTGGAGAATCCAAAAATGTTGCAGCTTATAACCTGAGAGGTGAAAGAAAAATGGAACACAGGTGAAGTGAATCTGGGGTGAAATTCAGAATATTCATGTGGTATTAACTGTGTTCTCACCGTTTGAGTTGGGACACTATTCCTTTGGACTTTGAGAGGTGCAGACCTCTGAACTTTCCCTTTGATTCTTTGCTGAGTGTGGCTTAGGCTAACAGTCATTTCCCTATCCCTGGAAGACTCTTGACCGAGCTTGAGCAATGCTGGCACCTTCCTGCATTTTTCTCTTTTTCTGCATTTTCAGAAAGTCCCTTTTCGAATTAGGCACCCTTATTGGTTTAGAGTCTAAATTAGATGACTTTAGACATTACTTATGCTTGGAACAGAGAATCAGATTATTTTCCCTGAGCATCAAATTCTACTGTTGATTTTCTGTATTCCTGTGACTGAGCTCCTTGTTTGTCTCATGCCGATGCACCTGAATTTCTTTCAGTGGTTAGTCTATCCTGCTGTTACTCTGAATCTTTACAGCATGGTTTTGAAATTATTTTGCCTTTACCTGACTGCTAACTTAAAATAAAACTTCTTGACTTTATTAATTCATTCCTGTTCCTCATTTTGAAGCCAACTGGGTTACACTGTTAATTATTTTGTTGGACTAAATGCTAACTCCCTTTACCTCTCAGTGGTCCATAAACGTCTGCAGGATAACCACTGGGCCGAGGGGTGACCCAGCGCAAGATGAGTATTCTCAGGCTAATGCAAAGCTATTTTAAAAAAATGTTTAACCTGCTCATGCAGGAAGAATAGTGTTCCTCCGCTGATGCCACCCTAAATGGTTGCCTAACATATTTCGTCTTATAGAAATCACATGAACTTATATTTTTCTCTGTCCGTAAGAACATGTACAAAGTTGCATTCCAAGATATTGGATTCCTTCATTATTTGTAAGCATGTATATGTAGCTTCAGTAAAATGCTGTCTAGAAATGCAGACATATTAATATGTGTCCATTTTTAAATCAACAGCTGTCCCATGGCGAAGTATGTGCTGTTTAACACCTAAATAAATAAATACATAAATAAATAAAATTAAATGATGTACATTGCTACACATGCATGCTGTTGGGTTCAAGCTGTGTGTATCCCTTACAGGAGAATAACAATTAGCAAATGGGGACATATTTAAAGGATAGTGTCACTTAATGTGCAAACTTCGGGGCAGATTTACAAGCCCCTTGCGCTACCCGTACGTCACTTTTCCCATGTTAAAAATGACGCAAAAATGGCGCAAGGGGCTTGTAAAAAAGCCTCTTCGTATTTCGAATCTCCGCTAGAAAAATAACATTTCTCATGTAGTACGTTTTGTCGTAGTGGCGTCATAAAAAAATCTTTAGGCAATCTAAAAACACAAACCTCCCTGTTTTGAAGAAAGATGTAAGCAGAACTCCCCTGGCACGAATAAGTGGCATAAAAGTACATCAATTGAGAACTCAGGGAAGGTTGATGAAATTTAGAGAAGGTTTATAAACACGTAAACAAAGTGACAAAAAGAGGCTGACACCGGCCACTTCAAAAAAATGCAATTAAAAAAGCTAATATTGTGGTGCTAACTTCACACGCACTCGACGAAATGGGGGGGCTTTCCACTCACAGAACAATCCTTAAATGGAAGCTGACACCTCTGAGGGGCGGGTGTAGGGAGGGGGCGAGGTACTCTGGGTAGAGTTCTGCAGAGTATATTGGCACAGCTCCACAGCTTGGTTTGGAATGCACAGCTCCTGGGGTAGCCGAATGTCACACAACAGTGGAAACATTACTTAAGGAATTGCCACTTTGCGAACATTCGCGAAACAAACATTTTTAATTGGCTGTATTTAACGGACTGCCTAACTCCTTTCGAGGTTTTATATGTGCACGATAAAAAGTAAGGATTAAAGGCTACCAGAAGTGACTCATTGTGCCATCGGTTTTATCCTCTGAAGGCAGACATTCGGAGTTTATAATGGAGAAGGGTCCAGAAGCGTCCTATGCAGCACCTCATCTTTGCCCTGTAATTGTTGGGCTTATACTACACTGATGTAATAATAAACTTGCCTATTTCTGTTTGTGTATTTCTCTTTTTTTTAAAAAGCATAATCTCGTAATCCAAAAAATAAGCTAACCTTCCTATTTCTAAAATATGTCGCTTTTTAAAAAAAATTTAAATATTTTTTTATTATTTATTTTATACATACATATCTTTAAAGTAAAATTTAGAAAATATACTCCAGTTTACCTATGTTTCCATAAAACAAATCCAAAAGTCATAGCTACTGACAAAGGTGCATTTATTGTCACGCGGTCATGTATTATGAAGTTGACCTCTCTTTCTTTTCAAGCTTACAGTTAATAAGATTGCTGGAAATTGTGGTTTACCATCAAAAGTGTGAGCACACAAGTATCAGCATTCTCAAGGGGATTGACTAAAAAATCAGGACTTTTAGGAAGTCACTCTCATGACATGGGACTCCTGTCAGTTTTGAACCAAGAATGGAAGGTTGGCGAACACAAATGTACTTTCAAATGTATGGACTAAATTGACTAAATTAAAGCCACAACCCGTACAATTTAAGAGCATGTTGCTGACTTTATGTCTCCATTACAAGCGCAAAGCTAAATTTTCAGCAGTGGTCCATGCGGTGGGGCAGGGCAGGGTAGGGAGGGATAGCGACAGACGACGGAATAGGATTTATTTATTTATTTAATTTTCCCTATTCTGTAGTCTTTTGACTGCCCCCCTCCCGCCAGCCCCACCTCGCTTACCTGCACGGACCGCCTGATCCCTGGACAAATAGAAATATGCACAGGAATGAAAATCACGAGTTGGGTGGCAATTATCATAAACACGTAGTTCTCCTTCGGTAGTTAGAGTAGGTGCAACCTGCTAAAAATTTCTCAAGGAAACGGCCTTTGAAAAAGGCAAAACATGAGGAATTCAGCAATTCAGCATGTAAAAACTCAAAGTAGGATGCATTTATCACACCTGTTTACTACCTTTGCCTGGGATAGAGGTATTTACCAGGTGTGGTAAACATCACACCCTATTCTGCTTAAGTTTTAATGAAGGACTCAGAGCAAGAATGTAGCCAGAAAAATAAAATAGCCCCGCCCCTTGAACAAAAGCTCTTATGGCATCAAGTAAGTGAAGCAAGTCATCGCTGTCCTTCCCAGAAGATCTTGCTTATATCTTCAATCCAATAATCTATCTATTCAGCTTTTCATCCTTCCATCCACCTCCTAATAGTCACCTTTTTACCTTTACAATGTGTCATCCACTCAATCTTTTAACCATCATTGGCTGTCACAATTACGTCAGTCCATTCATCCATCAATGTATGGATAGGTTTGGATATGGATAGGTAGATCCATAGCCAAACCCAGCCATACATCTTCAAATCTATCCATCAAACCCATCCATCCATCCATCCATCCATCCATCCATCCATCCATCCATCCATCCATCCATCCACCCATCCATCCATCCATCCATCCACCCATTAACTCAGTTGTCCATCCTTTCACTTTTCCATATCCCCTTTCATCCAGCAATTTATTCATCCATCATTCATCCATTCTTTCCATCATCCTTCCATCCTTTTGCTCATGTATGTAATGTAATGTAATGTAAATGTAATGTATAGGCATTTATATAGCGCACTACTTACCCAGAGGGTCCCAAGGCGCTTCGACCGCTGCGAAACCCTTCCTGGCTTCCCTGAGAGATGGTCCCTTAATGGGTATCTCCAGGGTGAGACCAGGCATCCCCGGCGGTCTGGTGGGGCCGTTAGTGAAGATGAGGCAAGCTAATGCCCAGAGTTGACGAGTGTGATCGCTGATCAGAGTGGGCACCGAGGCGAGAGAATTATCGAGTCCGCTGACCCTGGTCCAGAAACCTGCCGCGCCGGGAATCGAACCCTGGTCCCGGGCCGTCCTCTGCTCTCGGGTCTGCCGCCTCTAACCAGTGAGCCACAATCCATCCACTCTTTCACTCATTCACTCACCCTTTCACTACATCCATCCTCCCTTTTCCTCATCCAGCCAAACACCCTTTCACTCAGCTATTCATCCATTTACTCACCCATCCCCCTTCTTCCATCCAGCCATCCCTCCACCCACCCTTTCACCCTTTCACTCATCCAACTGTTCACGTTTTCATCCAGCCATCCATCTACCCTCCTTTTCACTCACTCATCCATTCTTTCACTCAACCATCTTTACATCCATTCTTTCACTCTTCCATCCATTCATCCATCCTTTCGCTCATCCATCCCTGCGTTTATTCTGCCCATCCATTCAGCCTTTCACTCCATCCATTTGTTTACCCTTTCACTCATCCATGCACCCTTTCACTCACTCACGTATCCATCTAGCCATTCATCAACCCACCCTCCCTTCCACTCATCTATCCTTACATCTATCCTTTCACTCATGAACCTATCCTTCCAACCTTTCACTCAACTATTCCATCCATCCACTATTCCTTCCTATCTCCCTCCCTACCTCCCTGCCTCCCTATCACTCTCCCCCACCCTTTGCTTTTATCTGCTGAGCTGCAGACAGAAGGCACCTATCATGATCACTATCCCCACTGTAGCTGCTAAAGCGGGGGGAGAGGGGGTTGACGACGCCCATGACTTAGAGTATTGCTAAAGCTCAAACCTGCTTGTCAGTGGGCCTGTAACACATATATTACAAAGGCTTGGTGAATGCATAATGAGTGTATCTCACCACAATAGCCTTTACAGAGGTAGGGTGTATAAGTGACTCTGGAAAAAAGGACATGTTAAGGTATGTTAACACTGAATTTTACCAATAAATAAAAAAAACACAATGTGTTAAATAAATATTTAAAAGAAATATGTGTTCCTTGTGCAGGCGGAAGAAAGTATTTATTATTGGGCTCTGAAGTCAAGTGCACTTGACTAGCGGTTTCTCTCTTTTTCACATCCTGCTCATCTCGTGTCATCTGCTGTTAATTCTGGTTGTAATGTCTTGTTCTATGACCTGACTGAAGTGACCTTCTACTATCAGCCTGATTCATCATTCATATTTGCGCTCGCAAAGGGCCAGATTCTGAGAATCTGGCCCTTTGCGAGTGCAATTTTTGCATTTGGGATTCATCATCCCAAATGCAAAAATCGCTATTTAGAAACTCGCAAATTTGCGAGGAATAGCATTTAAGGAATCTCTATTAGATATTTAAGGAATCTCTATTAGAGATTCCTTAAATGCTATTCTTGAAACATTTTAAAATTGCGAATTCGTAAATTTCGGCCGCTATTTACTGCGAGGTCAAACCTCGTGGTAAATAGCGAAAACTTAGAAAAATGCTTTTAAAAGCGTTTTTCTAAGTTGCATGTTACACACACCCATGTCCTTAGGACATGTGTGTGCGCAACACCTGTTGAAATGTGCATTTAAGGGGTGCTACAGGGTGTCCTATGGACACCCCTGGCACCCTTCAAATCGCTATCTTATTTGCGATTAGCAAATTGCTAATCGCAAATAAGGAATACTCCCCATTCATTCCTATGGGCCTTTTGGCCCATAGGAATGAATGGGGAGTTATTCCTTATTTGCGATTAGCAATTTGCTAATCGCAAATAAGGAATCTGTAGGAATCGCATTTAATTTTGCGATTCCTACATGAATCCCGTTTTGCAAATCTGTAATAGCGATTCCTTATGAATCGCTATTTCAGACTCGCAAAACCGGACTTTCATGAATCTGGCCGTATATTTCTAATACTACATCCAATATTTGAGATAGAGTAGTGTCTAAATCCATCACTTGGGTTAGATGATACATTGTGCTAAGAAGATCTGTTAGAAAGCACTAATCTTATTAGAATCCAACAGGAGTAATGCACTCTTTCGCCTCTCATTGCTGCTCCCTTCTCAAGTAATGGCATAGAGTTAGGCTACCTAGCCCCATGCACACACCTTTGGACAATAATAGAGAGGAATGTACATGCTGTTTAGCATAGATTCGCAACTGTACGGATGTTCTTCCAATACAAAATAATATGTTCAGAAATGATTTAAAACTTTTGCCACTTTAAATGTGTACTGTATACTAAGCATACATGCAACGTTTGGATAGTTTGAAGGGAAAAAATTACTTTTCTCTTACTTTGTGCCTGACTGCCTAATGGAAGCGCTTTTTTTGGCGCAAAGCCCTATCATCAAATGTTGGACGGTAGGTTGGTCTTTGCATCAGAAAACATGAGTGACAACATGTATCACCCACGGAAAGACACTTGGAGGCAAAGTAAGGCAAAGGAGCTCAAAGAGCGATTTGCATTAGTTTTAGTCAACGTTTCAGTTTTGCCCTATAAAGTAATTAGTTTATTAATACTTTGCACCAGTTTACTTTACTAATTGTGACTTTGCCTTGGAACAAAGCCTTGATAAGATAAATATCTAAAAGCAAATGCACGGTCATTTTCAAATTTCCTCACGAGAAGAACTCCAGAGTTCATGTGAAAAACACTCTAAAAAAATCTGACTAATAAATGTTCAAAAGGGTTCCGAGTTTGTTTTTCCCCCAACACAGTGTGATTTCTGAAAACTTCTTCGAATACAAAACTATTCTCAAATAGTCCCTTGATACTAGTTCTCCCCCAAAATAAAAACACCAGTCCAATATAAAGGTCCTGGCTGCAGCAATATTGTAATACAGAGAGGATTTGAACACAAGGCAAGTTATAGCCACTGATTCAAGATGGTCACCATCATCTACAAACTGTCAGAGTTCAAGGATTCCAGCAATTGTAGTTGTCTTGTTAGGTGACATCATATAGAGCATTCTCCACAGATGCAAAGCCTTTTCCCAAGCAGTACCACCATTTAATGACCACCCCCGGCCTTTCCTTTCTTGGGATGATGTCAGCACATGACATCACGTGCGATGACGCTGTGTGATGGTCGTCAAAATACAAGAGTGGGGCAGGGCTTGGCACCCCATTGTCGTAATTTGACGATGATCGGGTTAGCGTTAAGCTTTGCTACGCGTATTTCCCCTTAACTTGACTATGGTGTTCAGGAGCCATTTTGAACGCACTGGCGGCCATTTTATATGAATGCGTCGCCTCGTGGCCAGCATACCCTTTTGTCCTTTCTCTGTACCACTGACCACTTAAATTTGCCCAGCAACAGGCTATTTTTAGTGTTGGTCAAGCACGCACATGCGCAGTTGAATCCTCTGTATTAGTGGACAGTCATCACTTAGGAATGTCCCTCCAAACTGACCAGTGGTGTTGTAACTTCTCCCATGAGTTGGCTGTGTTCCAAAAATGACCATATATGTACCTAAACTGAGCAAATGTGTTCCGCCTACTTTTTTATTACTGTAAAACTGTATAAAAGATGTCTCACACCGATGTTCGGGGTGATACTTCTTGCATTACCGAAGGGTGCTGTAGGATTGTACCACCACCCCATGGGGTCTTAATAAACTTGTCTTTTGCATTTTTCAGTTTCCGTGCCAAAGTCTATTATATGGTGTAGCGGGTTTGAAAGAATATCTAGGCCTGAAGAACCCAATACCACAAATTGGCGACCACGAAGGGACTCATCGGCGACTCGCCATGGACGCGTACGCTGCCACTGAGTGACCCGAGTCTTGGCACCCACGGTGTTTTCTTCCTTTCCTTCTGATCTGACCTTCCAGGTGGCGCCGGTCCTCGACTGAGATCCTGCTCGTTTGAGTTGTCGTACAGTGCCGGTTTGGCTGATTCGATTAAAGCACTTGGCAGTTGGAATCTGGATATCTGAGAATTTGGTAAGCTTGTGATTGGTAAGATAGTCTACGGACGCTTACTGTGGCTTTTTGAATATGTTTTGAGTTACCTAACATTTGATTCTATGATTTGAACTATATGTGCAGTGCACTTCACATAGGCGGGCATGTAGAGATATTTCTCTAAATTTGTCTTTGTTTGAACGGCACATTTGCGTGGAGTATATTAAGTGCCATTTTTGTGATATCGCGTTTCCGTGATATTTTAGCATGCCTGTTTTAAGCACACTCCGAGGAATGTGCTGTCTTGGAAAAGGTACTAATTATCGATTAAATGAATCTCAGCCGGCTCCCCCAGAGGGGACCCCTAATCGGGAAATGTATATAAAATTTGGCATTCCCCCTATTCTATATAGTATATTGTGGCACAAGTACACAAAGACTGATCCCGAATTGCAATGACCACTACATGGGTCGTTTGATTTACGAAAGGTTCAGTATGTGGAGCAATGTTTGTTTCAGCGGAGGTCTAGACAAGATATGTTTGATTGTGTACGTATGTGGGAGAAAGCGGTGCGTGAACGAATGAAGCGTGAAATAGCCTTGGCGGACAAAGAGCAGCGGAAGGCTGCTCAGGATAAGGCTTTACAGCTGGAGGAGAAAGAGTTGCAGGAAAAGAAAGAAAGGGAGGCGCGGGAACGCAATTTACAAGCGACTGGTTAATTCCCTATTCAACGTCCTCTTTATCCTGTCCTTACTAATGAAGTTGATGATTTTTCGTTATTAGATCGTTGCCCGCCTCCGTATGTTTTACCTACGGCCCCAGATGAGGATTCGGATGGAGACTATCAAGAGGTAGTCGTGTGAGGTTAAGTGCCGGTGTGACTGCGGAATTGCGCAGTTTTGCTCGTAAACTTAACTTGAATAAAACAACTATGTCAGAAATTAATGATCAGATGAGTAAGTGGTCTGAACGAGAACGGTTGTATTTCTTGAGTCAGTTTGGAGATGAAGTTGTAGAACGATTTCGGAAAAATTTAATTGATTTAGAGCCTAAGGATATATCAGTTCATCGTGAGAATATGCGTAAAGGTTTATTTGTTATTGCAGATGCGGATGGGTTTTTCCGACGGTTGGTCCAGCTACGGGATGAGGCATCAAGATTACGGGAAGCGAGGAAAGCATCAGAGGCGCCTGCGCCGGGATCGACGGAGCAATCCAAAGAGTGTTCTATCTTTGGAGCAGATAAGAGTTCTACGGTTCATGTTATGCCTATGCGTGAAGCTGCACCTTTGTATGTCCCTCCTAAAGGGCAGGTACAAGTGACGATAAATTGTCCGGGGATGCAAAGGGCTATTTTGTATATAATTGGGTGTATACACCTTGGAATAGAGCAGATGTTATGGCACTTAAAAATGCTCTGCCTGACCCACGTAAGAATCCGGCAGCTTTCTATGAAGGAGTGGAAGGGGCTATTTCTTCGTGTGTTATGACGTTGGTTGATATTGATCTTTTCTTTGGGATAATATTGCCCGCTGACATGTGGAGAGCGATTCGTAAGTTCGACGATCAAGCGATCTTGGGAGCGGATTGGAGAGCTTTAGCCCAAGCTGATTTAGACAGGGAGCCTGCATGTAAGCCGTGTCAATTAATTTTAGATCTCCCAACGGCTATTTTAAACAAATTAAAAAAGCTTGTCCCCCCCTAAAAAGATTGATTGGACTATGCTAGCCTCTTGCAAACAGAAGGCGGATGAGTCGGTGTCTGACTTCTTCTCACGTTTTGAAGAAGCATTTCATGATTACAGTGGGCAATTATTAACAGATGATACGGGTAGGCATTTTTTCGTTGACAAGTATGTAGCGAATCTCCTACCGAAGATTGCAAATCGTCTAAAGACTAGTGAAAGTTCCTGGACCACGGCGACCCCTGCTTCTTTATTGACTATGGCTCAGTATTACGAGCGACAGGAATTAGAGGCCAAAGAAAGTACTGATAAGAAAGCGAAGGAATTAAAGACGAAAGTGATGTTGGCTCAGGTTCGTGCTACACAGCCGAGAGGGAACGATAGAGGTAGGCGTGGAGCGTATGGTGCGTCTTCTGGTCGTACCGACATTGCTGAGGATCAGTGTGCATACTGTAAAGAGTTTGGACATTGGGCCTCAGATTGTCCGGTGCTGCGTGAACAACGTAATCAGCGTGGTCGAGGAGGAGGAAGGACACGGAATAGTTATTCAGGAGCGAGGGGTGGAGCTAGTGATCGTGGAAGGTTTGAAGCGAGGGGTCGTGGTCAGGATGAGCAAAATACTTTTGATCGACGGAATCAGTATCAGATATCGGAGGGTGAGAATGTGGAGTCTCAGGACTATGTGCATGCATAGGATTGCGTAGGATGGGGTGTGGAATCGGTTGAAGTACCAGTAGATCAAAGAGGTCCATATGTATCAGCGGGCGTTTTGGGTTCTACTGATCAGTTCCTGGTTGATACAGGAGCTACTCGTAGTGCTCTGTCTAAAAACTTGGTTCCAAGGGCTCCCCTGTCTGGCGAAACGATTACATCCATTGGGTTCGATGGAACACCCTCTCTTAGCCCATTGTCACAACCCCTTACGTTTTACATTGACAGATTCTTTGGTCCGTGCCCATTTTTATTGTCACCGAATACTCCAGACAATATTATGGGAATAGATTTGCTTAAATACTTCCGAGCAACAATACGCTGCGCTCCTGAAGGAGTGCGGGTTATCTTGAATGACAATTACCCAGATGTAGAGAGACTGTGTACTATGCAAGAAATTGAAGCGTTAGCCTCTCTGCCACAAACGTTATGGGCTACTTCGGACACGGATGTGGGACAGATGCTTATTCCTCCCATTCGAATAACTGTTAAGGAGGGTGTGTCTCTGCCACGTGTGCCGCAATACAAAATCTCTAGGGAAGGTGAAATTGCCTTAACTCACATTGTACACGACTTGATTATTGCAGGAGTAGTGGAGGAAGTTCCCTATAATGTCTGTAACAGCCCGATTCTTCCGATCTTAAAGAAAGATACTGATGACAAAGTCTATCGATTTATTATTGAATTTGAGGGAAATTAACAAGATTGTAGTGCCCCAGTACCCGGTGGTGTCTGATATTACCACCTTACTTACTCTGATTCCGCCCACTGCTACCACGTTCACCGTGATTGACCTAAAAAATGCCTTCTTTTCCATTCCCATCCATCCCGATAGCAGATATCTATTTGGCTTTACATTAAATAATAAACCGTGTAGATTTTGTTGAGTTCCTCAAGGCTATACAGAAAGTCCTAGCATTTATAGCCAGGCTTTAAAGAGACAGCTCGATTCTTTTGATTTGCGGTCTGGAGTGGCTCTCATTCAGTATGTCGATGACATTTTACTTGCCGCAGATACGCAAGAAAAGTGTGAGGAGAGTACTCTTGCTTTGCTCTCCTTTCTTGCTCAGAATAATCACAAAGTATCTAGGAAAACACTTCAATTTTGTAGACCAAAGGTGACCTACCTCGGTCATCTTTTGTCTAAGGAGGGGCGTGCATTAACATCTGATCGAATTCAAGCAATTTTAGATACACCAGTCCCCCGCACTCAGAGAGATGTGCGCGCTTTTATAGGCTTAACGTCTTTTTGTAGGCAGTGGATAATGGGGTTTTCACACATTATAAAACCTTTGTTAGCGTTATTGTCCAAAATCACACCAATGCCCCTTGAATGGACAGATGAATGCCAGAACGCGTTTGAACAATTGAGACAAGCCCTTTTGTTATACTTAGCTTGTGTGACTTTCCCTGCTGCTCAGCTGGTGTGGGTATTGAAATGCCTGATGCCATCATAGAATCTTGGGTGCCTGGCTGGTGTGTGGATAGGCAGTTGATGGCAGGCAGGCTGAGTGGCAGGGAGGCCACTACTGGTAGGGTTATTCTTATCTTATACTCAAATACTTGGAACTTAATCTGGAACGAAGCCTAATTAAATCCAGCTTATTAAATGTACCTGGCTCAAGGACTTCGTTATTTACAACATTTTTGGCGACGAGGGTGGGATTACTGAGTTTTTGGGGTGGTGAGTGCCCGTGCAGTTGGTTTTAGGGTGGTGAGTGCCCTATGTTGTTTGTTTAGGGTGGAGAGTGCCCTACTTTGGTATGACTTTAGGGTGGTGAGTGCCCTATGTTGTTTCTCTAGGGTGGTAATTGCCCTATAGTGGTCAGTTGTGGGGTGGTGAGTGCCCTGTGCAGTTGTATTAGGGTGGTGAGTGCCCTATATGTTGTTTAAGGTGGTGTATGTTGTTAGTCTAGGGTGGTGAGTGCCCTATAGGGTGGTGAGTGCCCTATGTTGTTTGTCTAGGGTGGTGAGTGCCCTATAGTGGTCAGTTTTAGGGTGGTGGATGCCCTATGTTGTTTGTCTAGGGTGGTAAGTGCCCTATAGTGGTCAGTGTTGGGGTGGTGAGTGCCCTGTGCAGTTGTATCAGGGTGGTGAGTGTCCTATATGTTGTTTAAGGTGGTGTATAATTTTAACTTTTGGGAATGGTGATGAGTTTGTGGGGTAGTAGGTGCCCTAGTGTTGTGTATTTTAGGGTGGTTTGTGCCTTAGGTTAGTGAACTTTTGGAGTGGTGAGTGCCCGTGCGGTTGGTTTTTGGGTGGTGAGTGCCCTATGTTGTTTGTTAGGGTGGTGAGTGCCCTACTTTGTATGACTTTAGGGTGGTGAGTGCCCTATGTTGTTTCTCTAGGGTGGTAAGTGCCCTATAGTGGTCAGTTGGGGGGTGGTGAGTGCCCTGTGCAGTTGTATTAGGGGGGTGAGTGCCCTATATGTTGTTTAAGGTGGTGTGACTCGTATGTTGTTTGTCTAGGGTGGTGAGTGCCCTATAGGGTGGTTAGTGCCCTATGTTGTTTGTCTAGGGTGGTAAGTGCCCTATGGTGGTCAGTTGTGGTGTGGTGAGTGCCCCGTGCAGTTGTATTAGGGTGGTGAGTGGCCTATATGTTGTTTAAGGTGGTGTGACTTGTATGTTGTTAGTCTAGGGTGGTGAGTGCCCTATAGGGTGGTGAGTGCCCTATGTTGTTTGTCTAGGGTGGTGAGTGCCCTATAGTGGTCAGTTTTAGGGTGGTGGATGCCCTATGTTGTTTGTCTAGGGTGGTGAGTGCCCTATAGTGGTCAGTGTTGGGGTGGTGAGTGCCTCGTGCAGTTGTATTAGGGTGGTGAGTGCCCTATATGTTGTTTAAGGTGGTGTGTGTTCTATGTTGTTCGTCTAGGGTGGTGAGTGCCCTCGTATGTTGCTTATCTAGGGTGGTGAGCGCCCTATAGTAGCTAGTTTTTGGAGTGGTGAGTGCCCGGTGTAGTTGTCTTAGGGTGGTGAGTGCTCTATTTTGTTTGTCTAGGGTGGTGAGTGCCCTATAGTGGTCAGGTTTTGGGGTGGTGAGTTCCCCGTGCAGTTTATTTGGTTTCTTTGAATTTTCATGCATTGATTGTTATATAACTAGTGTTATTTATGCATGTTTTAATTTTTTTATTTTTCCTGAGGGAGGGGGATGGGCAATGTAAATGTTAAGTTTGAAAATGCTTTGTTTATTTTGGGAGATAATGTTTTCTCTTTAGTATGCAATGTAAACGTGTTCTTTTCAATGCTTGGTATATTTTCATTGTTTTTTTTTATAGTTGTTCACATTTCCTTCTTCCACTTCTGAATGTTGTTTCCCCAAGGAAGGGGGATATGTTATACTTAGCTTGTGTGACTTTCCCTGCTGCTCAGCTGGTGTGGGTATTGAAATGCCTGATGCCATCATAGAATCTTGGGTGCCTGGCTGGTGTGTGGATAGGCAGTTGATGGCAGGCAGGCTGAGTGGCAGGGAGGCCACTACTGGTAGGGTTATTCTTATCTTATACTCAAATACTTGGAACTTAATCTGGAACAAAGCCTAATTAAATCCAGCTTATTAAATGTACCTGGCTCAAGGACTTCGTTATTTACAACATTTTTGGCGACGAGGGTGGGATTACTGAGTTTTTGGGGTGGTGAGTGCCCGTGCAGTTGGTTTTAGGGTGGTGAGTGCCCTATGTTGTTTGTTTAGGGTGGAGAGTGCCCTACTTTGGTATGACTTTAGGGTGGTGAGTGCCCTATGTTGTTTCTCTAGGGTGGTAAGTGCCCTATAGTGGTCAGTTGTGGGGTGGTGAGTGCCCTGTGCAGTTGTATTAGGGTGGTGAGTGCCCTATATGTTGTTTAAGGTGATGTATGTTGTTAGTCTAGGGTGGTGAGTGCCCTATAGGGTGGTGAGTGCCCTATGTTGTTTGTCTAGGGTGGTGAGTGCCCTATAGTGGTCAGTTGTAGGGTGGTGGATGCCCTAGGTTGTTTGTCTAGGGTGGTAAGTGCCCTATAGTGGTCAGTGTTGGGGTGGTGAGTGCCCTGTGCAGTTGTATCAGGGTGGTGAGTGTCCTATATGTTGTTTAAGGTGGTGTATAATTTTAACTTTTGGGAATGGTGATGAGTTTGTGGGGTAGTAGGTGCCCTAGTGTTGTGTATTTTAGGGTGGTTTGTGCCTTAGGTTAGTGATCTTTTGGAGTGGTGAGTGCCCGTGCGGTTGGTTTTAGGGTGGTGAGTGCCCTATGTTGTTTGTTAGGGTGGTGAGTGCCCTACTTTGTATGACTTTAGGGTGGTGAGTGCCCTATGTTGTTTCTCTAGGGTGGTAAGTGCCCTATAGTGGTCAGTTGTGGGGTGGTGAGTGCCCTGTGCAGTTGTATTAGGGTGGTGAGTGCCCTATATGTTGTTTAAGGTGGTGTGACTCGTATGTTGTTTGTCTAGGGTGGTGAGCGCCCTATAGGGTGGTTAGTGCCCTATGTTGTTTGTCTAGGGTGGTAAGTGCCCTATGGTGGTCAGTTGTGGTGTGGTGAGTGCCCCGTGCAGTTGTATTAGGGTGGTGAGTGGCCTATATGTTGTTTAATGTGGTGTGACTTGTATGTTGTTAGTCTAGGGTGGTGAGTGCCCTATAGGGTGGTGAGTGCCCTATGTTGTTTGTCTAGGGTGGTGAGTGCCCTATAGTGGTCAGTTTTAGGGTGGTGGATGCCCTATGTTGTTTGTCTAGGGTGGTGAGTGCCCTATAGTGGTCAGTGTTGGGGTGGTGAGTGCCTCGTGCAGTTGTATTAGGGTGGTGAGTGCCCTATATGTTGTTTAAGGTGGTGTGTGTTCTATGTTGTTCGTCTAGGGTGGTGAGTGCCCTCGTATGTTGCTTATCTAGGGTGGTGAGTGCCCTATAGTAGCTAGTTTTTGGAGTGGTGAGTGCCCGGTGTAGTTGTCTTAGGGTGGTGAGTGCTCTATTTTGTTTGTCTAGGGTGGTGAGTGCCCTATAGTGGTCAGGTTTTGGGGTGGTGAGTTCCCCGTGCAGTTTATTTGGTTTCTTTGAATTTTCATGCATTGATTGTTATATAACTAGTGTTATTTATGCATGTTTTAATTTTTTTATTTTTCCTGAGGGAGGGGGATGGGCAATGTAAATGTTAAGTTTGAAAATGCTTTGTTTATTTTGGGAGATAATGTTTTCTCTTTAGTATGCAATGTAAACGTGTTCTTTTCAATGCTTGGTATATTTTCATTGTTTTTTTTTATAGTTGTTCACATTTCCTTCTTCCACTTCTGAATGTTGTTTCCCCAAGGAAGGGGGATATGTTATACTTAGCTTGTGTGACTTTCCCTGCTGCTCAGCTGGTGTGGCTATTGGAATGCCTGATGTCATCATAGAATCTTGGGTGCCTGGCTGGTGTGTGGATAGGCAGTTGATGGCAGGCAGGCTGAGTGGCAGGGAGGCCACTCCTGGTGGGCTTATTCTTATCTTATACTCAAATACTTGGAACTTAATCTGGAACTAAGCCTAATTAAATCCAGCTTATTAAATGTACCTGGCTCAAGGACTTCGTTATTTACAACACCTTTGTTCCGCACCAGTGTTAGGTACACCAGATTACACGAAGATTTTCACTTTGTATCTACACGAGAAGGATGGGTGCGCATTGTCAGTCTTAGTGCAGACTCACAGGGATAAACAGAGACCTTGCGCGTATTTTTCGGCAGTACTTGACCCTGTGGCACGAGGATTACCTGGGTGTTTTCGAGCAGTCACAGCAACAGCAGTGGCCATACGGCAGAGTGAGGGAATAGTTTTGTCACATAATTGCTGGTGTTAGTTCCCCATGCGGTAGATGCTCTGTTAAATCAAACAAAGACCCAGTACCTCACGAGTGCGCGTTTAACAGGATATGAGCTCACACTGTTGGCGCCACACATCACACTAAAGAGATGTGCTACCCTGAACCCTGCTACTTTATTGCCATATCCAGTTGCTGAGGGCCAGGAGGAAGAACACCATGATTGTGTTTTCCTGACTGAAGAACAAACAAAGGGTCGTGTCGACTTACAGGATACGCCACTTTCAGATGTGGATGGGGAACTGTGGGTTGATGGATCGTGTTTAAGGCTGCCAGATGGTACAACTTCCGCAGCATATGCGATCACGACACTTAAGACAGTGGTAGAAGCAGCACGAATACCACAGAAATCGGCCCAAGCAGCGGAACTGATAGCCTTAACAAGGGCATGTGAATTGAGTGCTGGCTTGTGTGTGAACATCTACACTGATAGCCGGTACGCCTTTGGAGTAGCGCATGATTTTGGCCTACTCTGGAGAGAGCGAGGGTTTTTGACTTCACACGGAGTGCACAACATGCACGGAGAACTAGTGCGTGATCTTTTGAATGCGCTGCTTTGTCCAAAGAAAGTGGCGATAATTAAATGAAGTGCACATAAGAAAGTGACAGACAAAGTAGGGCAAGGAAACGCCTTTGCAGATTGCATCGCGAGGGAAACTGCTATGTCACAAAACGCTTCGCCAATGTATGTAGTGAAATCGCAAGCGGAGCGATGGCACGATGCTAGAGAAGAAATACTAGACATCCAGAAATCAGCATCTGAAACAGAACTCGCAACCTGGGCAGTGGAGGGAGTGCTAGATGATGAGGGTTGTTGGAGAAGCAAAGATATGGAAAGATGGAAATTGCCTGCAGCTTACTTGCAGACAATGGTTCAAATGACACATGGATTGGCACATGTTGGAGCTCTCGCAATTACTAGATTGCTTACGCGAGTCTGGGAGCATCCTGAGATTGCCAATACGGCCAACAGAGTAGTGCAGACCTGTCTGATATGCTTGCAGTACAATCCTGCAAAAGGGACGTATACTCTGAAAGGAGGGTTTGTTCCACCTACTGCACCATTCGAAGTGCTACAAATGGATTACATCCAGCTTGAGCGTTGCAATAACCTTAAGTATGTTCTAGTGGTGGTATGTGCTTTCAGTAAATGGATTGAGGCCTTCCCTACGAAGGATAATACAGCGCTGACAACAGCTAAGGTTTTGCTCAAGGAGTACTTCCCACGCTACAGTGTTTGTAAATTTTTGTGGAGCGATAATGATCCTCATTTTGTTGGGAAAATTGTGGAATATGTGATGAAGGGATTCGGAATTCAGCAGAAATTTCATGCTGTATTCCATCCGCAGTCAGCAGGTCTCGTGGAAAGATATAATGCCACTCTGAAACTGAAGCTAGCAAAGATCGTGGCATCCACGTCTTTGAAATGGCCGGATGCTCTGCCTCTGGCATTGCTATCTATCAGATCAGTGCCCCATTCCCGAACTGGCCTCACACCTTATGAAGTGGTGTTTGGAAGGCCTATGAATATATGGGGAGTTCCTAAGCCTCGATTGTTACATGATGTGCCTTGTATAATGATGAACGATTATTTGGCACGATTAACAAATGATTTACTTTCCATTCATCAACAGGTTTGAGAAGCGCTCCCTGACAATTCCATTGGAGAGGCTCATAATCTTTGTCCTGGCGACCATGTGATGGTCCGGTCCTTTGAGAGAACAAGCAGCTTGGAGCCGAGGTGGCGTGGCCCCGAGCAGGTGCTACTCGCAACTCGAACGGCTGTGCGAGTTGCCAACAGAAAGCATTGGGTGCATTTCACTCACTGCCGTCGTGGCTCTCCGAACCTGGTGAATCCAACTGTGCTGTCTGATTATCGAGCCATCTTGGACGAGGAGAAGAGCCCAGCTGTTGCGTCTACTGAATCGGAGGGAGCCTTCCCGGACCACACCGTCTCTGGAAGAGAGAGATACAATCTACGACCAAGAAAAGCAGCTGTTTTGTGTGAGACTGGTTGAGTTACCGCTCCAGTTTTGTGAAACGGAATCCGGGAATATCAAGGGGGGGGTCTGTTCTGCCAAGTGTAGCGACACCCGTCTTGAATCTCGGAGAAGAAACCAACGTCTACCTCGGAGCTCAGCACTCATATTTTTATTTTGTAGTTATTTTTTGAGACATTCTGAACTTTGAACTATGGCATCTTCTACAATGCGAAATAAGAGAATTCTTGGTGCAGTACTCTTTGTTATGACAATTGTGGTGATAGCTGTGATAGCTTGGGTAGTAGAACTCCTGGTGCCGGCAAGAGAACATTTATTGCCAACTACCCCAATTCCATCTGAACATTTTCATTTTACTTTGCCTTATCATGAAGAACGACACAGACAAACTTATCTGAATAATAGTTTTATCCAGATTCTGCATCACACCCATAACATGACAAACACTTCGAACTGTTGGGTATGTGGGATGTTGCCTGGACATCAAAAGATAGGAGGCACTCCACTTATCCCACTCCCATTTTCTCATAATGGTTCTTGCAATGCTTGGTATACTCTTTTGTTCACTCTGCGATGGCCAACAAAAGGTGGACAACTTTTCCGACTTAACAAGGTCTGCTTTAATGATCGAGATGGTTATCCACAAGTTGAAGGAACTAAGTTTGAATGGGAAGAAAATCGACCTGACAATGTATCCTCGCACCGAATGTATAGCAACCAACGAAATGTAAATATGTCTAATTTGCACGTAATTACTGTCATTGATACGAAAGCCGACTTATGTGTTCGTAATAAAGGTACAGTCCCAGTAGGAATAAGTGAATGTAACACCACTCTCACCTTTGACACTCCAAATGGTATTACCTTTGTGGCCTCACAAAACACGTACTTCATTTGTGGAAATAAAGGTTATCACCGTCTCCCTATAGGATGGTTAGGAACGTGCTATACATCATTTGTATTACCTCCTGTGTTTATTGCCCCACCTATGTATCATAATGACTTTGTTTTGTATCACGACTTCATATTGAATAGAGTGAAAAGAGCAATATCTCTCGATGACATTGACCAAACCGATACTTCTCTGCAACAGTATGTTGATTTCAATTTAGGCCTTTTTTCATTTGTTGGGGCTGCCTTAAATAGTCGAAAAATAAGACGACTGACACGTGTTGTAGAAGCTGTTGCTAATGAGACAGTTTTTGCCTTAGGAAACTTAACAGAGGAACTTCAAATTACCAGAATTGTAACGCTCCAGAATCGCATGGTTCTAGATGTAGTATTAGCTGACCGTGGAGGTGAATGTCGCATTATCGGAAGTAGTTGTTGTGTATACGTGCCAGATAATTCACCTTCTGTATATGATGCAATATCTAAATTACATAAGATAGCTGCTGAGATACATCCTGATAATGGTACTTGGACATTTTCGGGGTGGTTTTGGACGTTACTTAGTACTTGGGGTTGGAAGTTGCTGACAATCTTATGTGTAATAATTGGGATATTATTCTTCCTATGTCTTTGTATCCAATGTGGCCCTATGTTATGTTCCATGTGCCTTTCTGCTTGTATCCCGTCCAAACGAGCTATTGTAAAAAATGAACAAATGATTCATAGAGAAGGAGCAAAGATTATGGCCATTGATATTGAGGACGAATACCCTGATTATGTCCACTATGAGGTAGCTTCAGCTGAACGCTAAAAGAGTCGTCTGTCGTAATTTGACGATGATCGGGTTAGCGTTAAGCTTTGCTACACGTATTTCCCCTTAACTTGACTATGGTGTTCAGGAGCCATTTTGAACGCACTGGCGGCCATTTTATATGAATGCGCCGCCTCGTGGCCAGCATACCCTTTTGTCCTTTCTCTGTACCACTGACCACTTGAATTTGCCCAGCAACAGGCTATTTTTAGTGTTGGTCAAGCACGCACAGTTGCGCAGTTGAATCCTCTGTATTAGTGGACAGTCATCACTTAGGAATGTCCCTCCAAACTGACCAGTGGTGTTGTAACTCCTCCCATGAGTTGGCTGTGTTCCAAAAATGACCATATATGTACCTAAACTGAGCAAATGTGTTCCGCCTACTTTTTTATTACTGTAAAACTGTATAAAAGATGTCTCGCACCGATGTTCGGGGTGATACTTCTTGCATTACCGAAGGGTGCTGTAGGAATGTACCACCACCCCATGGGGTCTTAATAAACTTGTCTTTTGCATTTTTCAGTTTCCGTGCCAAAGTCTATTATATGGTGTAGGGGTTTTGAAAGAATATGTAGGCCTGGAGAACGCAATACCACACCATCAAGATGGTAGCGCCGTTGTAGAGCTCCTCCTGGAGTGCAGCCAACTTCTGCCTTGCTAAAAGGTAAGCAGATTATGGAAAAATAACACACCCAGGCAAAAACAACTATACTGGCAGAGTTCAAGTAACAACAAATTTAGTAAAAAATAATCAGGCACAAAATTAGCATTTGGGGATTTAATTGGATAAAATTGATAAAAGAAGTCATGAGGATAATCAATGACATAGACACAAGTAACAAATAACAATAAAAAATTATTTCATTAGAGAATCAGTGGATATAAATTATTATGTATACAGATATTCCCAATGATCTGAAGGGGAGATGGTTTTCGTCTACGCGTTTCAACACATGAGAAGTGTCTTCCTCAGGACGCTACCATCTTGTAGCTAAAAATAGAAAAAACATTTTTGAAAAAACTGTTGGTGTTTATGCTAACAGTGTGCATTTGGTCAATACATAAGCTTAGACTATAACTTGAACAAATTTGCCAGAAAAATGATAATATCACATGATGTACCGCTTTTTGACAATTAATTATACAGAACTGATTATAAGATGTAATACAGAAACACACATCAATATCATCTGGTTGTACAGATCAATATCATTTACTTGTACAAAAAAATGATCATTACGTCTAAAAGACAGAAAAGAATTTACAGGGATCGAAAGAAAAAAATAGACCAGAAAATAAGGAATTAATATGTAGCAAAGATGCCTGGTTGGGCCCAAACCGACAGAGAATATATTTTTATTTTATTTTATTGAATGGAGAAATCTCCTTTGTCCTGCCTATTTAAAGGTGTGTCAGTTATTTAGACATCTATGTTTCCTGTTAAATAGATCCAATTGAGGTTAGATCTACTTATGCCGCGAGAATAACTGTTTAGACTCACACTGAAAGATAATGCCATATTTATTTTATTAAATTGTAAGTTATTTTTTCTGCTTATTTTGTAGTGTTCCAGCTGTTTGACAATAGCGCCATGAAAAGACTCCTCTTTTGAAATAAATATGGTTGGGGTTGGCTATATTATGCAAAGAGTGAAAAAAGAAAATAGAGAATACTTACCAAACATAAGTGCTTTAGAATGTTGGAAGAAAAACCGTGTAGAGGTAAATTCAATCAGAGACTTTGCATCAGGTCTTTTTATCTATATGGGCCCGCAATGGAGAGTCAAAAAGCGACAGGTTAGCTGATATTGTAGTGAAAAATATTACCTATCTAATTTAGTAAAGGTCCATCTGTATATAAAATTCATGAGCTGAAAGATAATTAACAAGGATGCTTGATCTTTTACATACAGTTACTGAATACACGTCTACTTACAGTGAATAGTTGTCAAAGCGAGATTGATTAGAAGAGGATATACCTGTGAAGTAGCTGATATCACTTTGTAGATCAAATAATCGTGGCAGCATATGTCGCACCAGATAGAGTTAGAAGCTGGCGAGAGCTTAGCAACTGAAAAAGGTCAAAATTTGTGCAATTTATAATGTGTTCAAATACTGAATACATTCTCTTTGTGATGATACGAAACTAGAATACAGGACAGGTTTCATATTGATCTACCTTAGTGGGAGAGGTCTTGTATCCCCAGCTGACAGGCGCTGCACTGTGCAGATGAATAAGGCCAGGTAATCGCTGGTAGTGAGCTAAGCAGTGGCTTCAAGAATCTTCAATTGCTATAATCAAATACAAGTCGTTTGTTGGTATATATTTGTTGGAGCGGGAATATGCATGTAACAGTGTATACGTAGAAAACATGCCTCAAATATGGAGGGGGAGAGAGGTATATTCCTTATTTACCTGACGTAGCACATATAGGGCCAGATGTAGGAGCCCAAATACCGGTCGGTAACGGCCCATTTCGGCCGTTACTGACCGGTATTTAGGATTTGGCATGTAGGGGCCATCATTTTACAGAATCAGTAAATTTACCGATTCAGTAAAGTTACCGATTCTATAAAATACCGAATCAGTATTTTTACCGATTCGGTAAATCCACAAACAGGCCCTTAAGAATCGGTATTTTACCACCCAATCCTATTGGGTGGTAAAATACCGAATTCAAGTGTGCATGCACATCTGTGCATGCACACCTGTGCCATGTGACACACAGACATGCCCTTAGGGCATGTATGTGTGCCACATGTCACACATGCCTGAATTTGGGGTGCTAGAGGGTGTCAAAGTGACACCCCCTGCACCCTTGCAGGATTCGATATTTACCAATTCGGTAAATACCGAATCGGTATTGCCCATTGATTCCTATGGGCTTCAAGGCCCATAGGAATCAATGGGCAATAACGATTCGGTATTTACCGAATCGGTAAATACCGATTCTTACCGATTCGGTAAATTGAAAAAGAAATTTACCTACATCTCACTACTTCTATTTTACTGATTCATAAATACCGAATCTGTAAAATTCGGTATTTATGAATCGGTAAAATAGAATTACCTACATCTGGCCCATAGTGGCTCATATATTGATGGAGGGTTGAGCTGATGAAAACGTGAAAACACGGATTAAGTACCTGAACGGTTCCAAATATAAGAAAGAGAAAAACACAAAAAGATGTTTTGTAAATAAAGCTCAGAAATATATGTCTGAACTCACAATATTAAGGGCACATTCGAAGTGCTATATGTTTATTACCTGCCAGGTGCTTAGCGTAATAATTATCCCAATGCAGTGGCGTCTGTTGCCTCATGAAAGGCGACGTGTCTTAAATGGCACATGGAGAAGACAAACTGATAGAAGCGTTAAAATATAAACTGGATACCTAAACGATACAAAAGAAGCAAAGGAAAAAAACAAAACAATGTTTTATTTAAAAGGAGCTCTAAACAGTGTTACACGACTTTTAATCTTAGGGGCGCACTAGGAGAAATGTTCGCTGGTTACCTGATAAAAAGCTGGGCATGCTGATAACCGCAGGGGGTCCTTGTTTGTTACATATTGCTAATAGGTAAAGCCACATGAAAATGCAGGGCTAGGGGCTATCCAGGATTAAAAGGAGCCACAACTTGCTCCCCAGAACCACCGGAGCACAAGCACGCATCCTCTAGCGCTGCATATAGGCCTGACAGATGACCTTCCTCCGGCGGCCCGGCATTTAGCACCATACAGCAAGCCCCTGGTGAAACTGAGGCAGGAGGTCTTTCCCCCAACATACCGTGGCGATTCATGCATCCGTGTCAGGGGCCTACGATGCCTAGCATTGACACTGCTACGTCAGAGTGCCACTAGAGACCTTGGTAATGGAGGGAGACAAGCCCTTGTGATATGCACAGACAAGGCGAGCACATGCCAGACATCCAGACATTCCATTTTGAGGCCTCCATTGACCCCGGCATCCATCGTGTGACCAACCCAAGGTCTGGCATAGAGGTCACATCAGACCGCCACCATGGAGTTAGTGCCTGAGCTACCAATAGCATTGGCCCCTTTATATGAGCTACGCCTCCTAGCACATTCATCATTCAACAAGGGCCCAGACGCTGGCCCAGGCAATAACTTCAGAATTGCAGGCCTTAATCAGGGTAGAACCAATGAGTCACGCTTTGGCCCCTTTCGGTCCAACCCACATTTTTGGAAACACTCTGTGTTTCCACAAATCACTGAGAGGGCCCTTGGACATACCGGGCCTGCCAAACTGCTGGGGATCACGGACACCCCACCGATATACCAATGGTAATAATTTCATTCCACCACCATTTGACTTTTGTTCCACCATGTCGAAGAACTCAACAGCTTCTGATCACAGAGGCCGTGATTGAAAAGGCGATCAAGCCCAGAAAAGAGACAGACCCAGCACCAGATTCGGCCTTGGACATTATCCTGAGGGAGCTAGACACACTCAAGACAACTCATTCAGAGGTGGTAGAGATTGCCTCCAAGTCCTCTGTGGATACTCAGGTATCTGTCAGGAAATTGCCTCTTCAGTACCAGACTCTCTGTGGCTGAATCTTGACTGGACCAGATAGTGGATAAGTTAACAACCCCGTTGACTGGGAACAGGGCCATTGGCACCTACAGAAGAAGATCGTGGAATTGGAAGATCGGTCCCGGAAGGACAACCTCAGGATTTCAGTGGTGCTGGAGAAGATGGAGGGTGATGACATAATGGGTTTTCTAGCCTGTTTCCTCCCGACAATCACAAACCTGGCCTTTCACCCTCTTTTGGAGTTTCAGATGGCTCATAGGATATGGCAGTGCTGACACTCACTCAACGAGGGCCCGAGGCAGATTATCACATGCTTTCTTTGTCATCAGCCGGCCAGACAGGTGATCCAAGTGGCAGAGCAAAATGGCCCCTTTCTGTCCGAGGGGCACAGGTTCTTCCTATCACAAGACTTCTCTCAGGAAACCCAGAGCACTTGCAGAAAATGTCTTCAACTTCACGCCTGTATTCACCAACTCAGCATTCACCTTGGGCTCCTGGATCTAGCGATAATGTTGATTACCCACAACAACAGAACGAAAGAGTTACATGACTCCGGCCAACTGGAAAGCTACCTGGACACTATCTCAACATCTGATATGGACCTAGAACCTGCCGCTGGTCAAATGGATTGCCCACACATGACAAAACAATCAAGCCAGTTGGAAACCTCACTAGCTGAATGACAACGGCTGGTGAAGCTCACCAGACAATGATCCAGAGGTCCTCAACTGTCATACCCAAAAAGAGCTTCAAACGAGGGTCACACTATTGAACACTTGTAAAGGCAGGTCTGTATGATGCATCACTCTTTATCTAAAGTTTAGGTGATCACATACACACGATCCGCCCCAAGTTCTTTTCTATTACTCGCTCCCCACATTCAGAGACCTGCTACACTGCAACCATCCTAACCTTCTACATACATTGGCAATTTGAAGGCCCACCAGTCTATGTGCCCTGCTGACTGGGTGCATCCCCTCTGTACCGACCAAAGAAAGCTTCTCTTTGTTTCAGGTTATACCTCGCCCACAGGTACTCACCATTTTCTCTCCCCTTCTTGCCACTCCCAGGACACTGTTTCGAATGCTGTGAGAATGGGGGATTCAGCACAATGACATCCCTTCATGGTGATATTCCTAAATGTACACGTTCTCACTTATTACACCAGACGAATTAATCAAGGACCTGTTGGTTCGAATAGTTGGACGATATACGTCCACAACTTCCATATCGCGTGTGACAGTACCTAAGGTGTTATCAATATCATCAACCAGGTGTTCATGTCGGTGTTCACTAGGTATTTGAGTGCATAAAAAACCGTCTAACCTATTTACAGAACAGTTTAAGGCATTTCCTTTGTTATGGTCTACCATGTCACATCGAAACTCAATTGGTGTTTGCGCTTTCAAGCAATCGTCCAACTTGTTTACCTTTACATTAACTTCAAGCGCATTTGTAGCGGCAATATATTCTGGTATTCTATCCGAAGCAATTTCTATATTTTCCCTATGTCAATCAATCTCTCTACAAGATCTAAGTAGTTCATACCTAATATAAGTAGGGATATTTAAGATTGGTTTACGAAAAATTGGGCCATTTGCCTTTGAATCTACCTACTTTGGCCTATAGAAAAAGCCCAGTGGGACTGCAGTTATATATTTTTCTCATATTTGAGTTCGTTTCTGTATTATTATTTGCAAATATCTCCATCAAGTCTTGTACCAACTCTCTACTATTGAAGTTCACCTCCACACAGTCTCCCGCACAATGTTTTCTGGTGCTGCCCACCCAGCTCACTCTCCTTAACATTATAATGTTTAATTGTAATACATTAATGTCAGTATTCGTATTTACAGTTAGCCAGTGTATCACTTGATTTTTTAGTTTCCATATGGTTCATAGGATCTACTTTCTAATCTGGACACATTTTTAAGACTGATGACATTAGGTGTCGCCTGAGGCAGGAGGTATAAAGATTCATCAATATTGTTACCTACATTCATAGACCTATTTGGTTTCTCAATTTTATTGGATTATTTTGTTACGTTAGGTGGTGTTTTAAGTTCCGTAGCCCTCCTTCGGCTTTTTGTAGTTGGTGTACTATCCCTTAGTATAGGCTTGGTAGAAACCTTTCCTTGTTTAATTTCAGATATGATTCTACAACAACCAACCTCCTTTGGCCTAATTAGTGGGTTTTCGGCTACACTGAATCTACTCGGGTTTTTGGAGGCAAATAGGCCCGACACCAAGTTCGTTAAAAAGGTTACGCCTTTTTGGACCAATTTTATCTCTGACATAACACGACGTTTAATGGAGTCCAATTTTGAGTGTACTTTTTTAAATAATGTCTCCAGATTATATGACCCTTGTTGACTATCGGTTACATGAGTTGCTCCTTTTGACGTTTCAGCAGGTTTGCCCCCTTTCTTTACCTTCTGCTTTGTTCTCAACTTTGCCACAATGATTTCTTCGAAGCTATTCTTCATTGTTGGCAATTGTTTAACTTTTTTCGCTGGTGGGCAAACTAAGGCTGAATTATCGGATAGTTCTGAGATCCCCAATGGTGATGTTGAAATACATGGATTATCCCTACTATTTGGCATGTCCCTTTTACTTATATTACTACCAGAGGGTGCTATCTCTAGCTCAGATGCCTTATCAATTTCTGTTGTCTCATGTATCAGTGGTTCTTGTCTAACCTCTAGTTCCGGTGCCATTAGGGCAGCATCTAACTCAGTTTTAGTTGCTGTCAACTGTTTCTTCACAAGGAGGATTTCATTGTCAATCATTCCCACTGCTGACTTTAAATATTTAGTTATAGGCATATTATCAGACTGTGACTTCCCCAGCGATTGTGGTTGTTTCCTCTTATCCATATTCCTTACGTGGGGCAAGGCACAATTATGGCAATACGGTCGAAAAATACTCCTTACCAGTCTCTTACTTTGGATCCTATAGAGCAGCCAAGAGGGATGGGCCGCCCAGCCTCCTCCTGGTGCTGACGGGCTCGGGCACGACTCGGACAAGCCCAAGTGCGTCCTGCACTGCTGGAGCCCTGGACAGCACTTATGCGCCTCCTAGCGCGTGCAGTGACATCAGCGGCAATCTCCCTGCTTGGTGTCCTGGGAAGTTGAGTCTTTCCCCTGACCTCGCCCTTGATGTATTCAGCAGGCGGTTAAGTGGACCGACGACTGCAGGCGGTAGCGCAACTCCAGCAGGGAACTGGCAAACTAGCGGCTGTAAGCATGACTCCAGGCTGAATAATTCAAGGTCAGGTACAGGTTCACAAGAGCTATTGGATATTCAAATTGTTGACACTGGCTTCGGATTGGAGGATAGCTAGTATTAGTAGAATGCAAGGTTTCCTCTCTGGTACGGCGGACCTGTGATTGGCTGGAAGAAGAGTTAGAGATCACTTGACAGGATATCCTAGGGAGGGCTCCGCTTTTAAACTTCTTAAAGGCACACACACAAAAAAGACACTTGAGGTTAAAATTGTTGATGTCGGCATCGGATTGGAGGATAGCTAATCCTAGTATAACACAGGAATCCCTGTCTGTTCGGGCATGACAGTAATTGGCCAGAATGAGGGTCTGAGCATAAATATGGGCGGTCGACACTCATTAATATATGCATGGATTTCGGCTTAGATGAAACCTGTGTTGTGATTGGTACTTCCAAAAAATGGACCAGAGAGGCAACAGGTTTCTCGGAAGGTTGTGATTGGTTGAGAAACGGGTATAAATAAGGTGGCTTAGATAACCTGAAAGCTAGATGTGAACTTATAGGACATTCTAACCAGGAAACATAAAGGGGAAGGATATTGCGCTGGGTGGATAGCCTAGACTATTGAAAGGAGGATATTTATGTGGTGTTTTTAAACCCATGGTTTGGTGAAAGTGAGTTCCAATAGTGCTTAGGGCTCAATTGGAATGAGGTCACTGTCTGACTTTTTTTGGAAAGGAATTTATGTGATAGACTAGTAGAAATTGATGTATTTTTCGTTACAATTTTTTTGTATAATTGTGGTTTGGTTAGAAAGGTACAGGGGGTACTTGAGTCAATATATTTTTGATGAAGAGAATTTTGTCATTGAGGGTATTAAATAGGATACTGAACTAAATCCTTTTGTTATAGATAAGATGGGAGCACACTATACCATCTAGTGTTACAACATTGTATATATAAGGATTTATGAGATAACAAGAGGAGCCAACAGTGGGTGGATGACAACATTGGGATATTGATCATGTGAGTGATACAATTTCCGGGCCGGGGTTTTTCCGTGGGAAAAAGGAGGACAATATAGATGTTTATCCTTAAAAACAATTTTTTTTAAATGGTGTGTACTGGAATTGGGAGAGAGGGGTTTGCAAGGATATCATGACATTACCTGATCTCCATATACAGGGCAAATGTCTCCTAAGAATGGGAACTTTATGGGATGTTAGGCCACTGTCACCTGACCTCCATACACAGGTCAAATGTCACCTAATGATGGGAACTTTGTGGAATATTAAGCCACTGATGGAATTATCTAATGAATTTGTAAATGTAATTATTTCAATATTGTTACATGATCTTTATACAGAGGGACAATGTCTGTGAATAATGGATCTAGGGGAGTTGGTAGGCCATCAGTACAACTTTGGTGATGAATTGACAAATATAATGGGTCCAAAAATGTATTAATTATAATTGTTTATGAACTTTGACTTACACTGGGATTGTGGAAACACCCATTGAATGGATTATATTAGTATGTATATAGGTAGGGAGTTTTGCTGGGGTGAGTTCTAATGTTTTTTGTGGGAATGGGTAGTGCAGTACAATGTGTATGTATAAAACATCATTGGTGATAAGTATGTTTTAAATTTTAGGCCCAGATGAAGTCCCACTGGGACGAAACGCGTTGGCCTGGCCGAATGGATTGCTTCTGTCAAATTGGCAATTTTTGAGTAAAATTGGATTCAAAGCAACTTACAAGTCTCTTGAATTCATCACATCATGACTACTTGATCTATTGCTGGAAAACAGTTTAACGATTTGTTGATTTTGGAACAATTAATCCTGTTCAGAATTGAATGTTCCTTTTCATTTGTTATTTCTTGACCTTTTGTTGGGAAGGGCTCTTGGCAATGGGGTCACAAAAATAGAGCGTGTGAGGAAACAGACTTTGTATTAATTGCATTCCAGTGTGCCGTTTGGAGCTCAAATTGCCAGTGTGCTGTTTACTAGTATTTGTTACTAAGTGGCTTTGCTGTGTTGGAGTTGGGAGAGCACTGCTGATCGCTCCCTAAAGCTTTTGTCAGCTGATGGTTTGTGGGCATTCTGGTTCAAGGACGGGTGCTGTTTCTTGCTATTGAACCCTGAGAGGGCCAGCCTTGAGGACGGACTGGGTGGTCCATCTCCTCAGGGCTCAGGGTGCTCCTTAGGCTCAAGATTGAGTGCAAGCTTCCTCCATGTGGGGATCATGTGAATTTTATTTTGTTGTCCCATACAAAGGTGAGGTGGAATGGGTGACCCCATGTTTATTTAAACCCCTTGTCTGGCAAGAAGGCGGTGTCTGAGGGTGAGGCTCCTCTGGAGTGTTATTGGAGATAAGTCTTGGTACAGGCACACCTTCATGCCTTCAAATAAGATAGGACTCTGGTCATGAGCCGCAGCTATGATAGCCTCCTTCTGGAAGAATTGATGTACAAGTGTGAGTTTATCCTGTACTGCCCGCGTGGAGATGGATGGATGACTGACTCTGTGGGTATGGTCCAGAACAATATTTTTGTCAGGTAGTATGTGGCAGAGGAGTTGACAGACGTATCCCTCTAAGTCTCCAATGTCTGCCTGCAGGGAACAGCTCTAATCCAGATGTTAGAACAGCAGACTCTATTTTCCAAATCCTCTGTGGAGCTGTAAATCTGCATTACATGTTCGCAGCTCCAGCAGTTTGCAGCAAAGGGCATCCAGCTGCTCTTTCTTGGCATCACTATTTTGCGCAAAGGAATGCACTAGCTGGCCAGGCTCGTCGCATTTCACCTTCTTAAGTTCTGTTGCAACTTAACTCCGGAGGGCTGCAATATCCTCTCAAAGGCCACCGAACATTGCTGCCATGTAAGAGCGGGTGAGCAGGTCCTCTGCATCTGCCTGGTCAGTGTCCATAGTCTGTGCCCTTGTGTGCGTCTGTTCCATGAGTGGTGCGTCTCTCAATTGGTCCTGCTTGTTCGAGGAGGCTTTAAGTAGCATGTCTCTGAGCGAGGCCCCTTTTTCGAACTTGTGCGCCGATACTATGTTAAAGGAGTCGGGCCTCACTGAGTATCTGTGTAAGTAAGCGAATATGTCTTTTTCCGGGCAGCGGAGCACCTCAGAAGTGGTTAAACTAGTTCAAGGCACGAGCGAGCATGCCTGACAGGTGCATGGTAAACCCAAAGTGTAAGGGTGCAGTGGTGGCTGTGGTCCTCAAGAAAGCTCCCCCTCAATGCCCAAACAGCAGAGGCTTCTCTAGGCTTCACCTTCTACCATCCCCACCCAAACTGTGCTTTGTGAATCTGTGCTTAGTGAAGCCCCCATTCACTCTTACGTGGCAACTATGATGATTGGGGCATAGCGCAAGGGTACGCAGGCGGAGGGCAGTCTCCTACAGCGGGACAGCTGCCGATGAGTTGAGTAGTCAATGGTCCCATAGACTGGCATCCACCATGCAGGGACACCCAAGAGAGGGGTATGGGTAGGCCAATGAGACGTCCCACCAGGGTCCACTAAATTCAGCAGTGTCTGCTGGGTCTCCAACCCTTTTCACATCACTGCTGAACCCAAAGCAGGCCAGGGCCCATGGGCTGGAAGGACCCACCTTTCGCTGGCCTCCCGGGCCATGGGGAGACCGCTCAGGTGTGCCAGGCCAAGGTGCTGGAGGTGGATTGAGGCTGACGGTGGATGTCCCTCCGCTGGCAGGCATGCAGTGCCCATGGCACCTGAACCAGTCACTACAACTCTGGATGCAAGTTGAGTGTAATTTTTCAGTCACGGCGTGGTCACAGGAAAAGGGACAGATTCGGCTGCAATCCTTGCTCCCACTGTCAACTAGAGGAGCCTGCCACCCCTCACAGTGGTGTCCCTGGCAAATGCTGGATGTGACCCATGCAGTTTGCCAAAGGGGCCGTCATCTAGGCCGGTCAGGCAGCAGAGGTGCATGAGAATGCTCCCATTCGGCTGTCATCTTGACCACTGCCCTTAAGATATTTTATTACTAACTGTCCATCAATTTCAAGTAATTATTTGGTTAAATACCAAAACAATCTTTTACATCTAAAGAACTACTTCAAGGATTAGGTGGAAATGTTTATATTTACCATTTAAGATTGTAGAGGATAACAAAACATTAGGAATTAAAACTATTCTGAAAGACAAAACTTTTGTACTAATAAATGAAGCCCCGATAAATGGCCTTAAAATGTGATGTGGATAAAAAAAAAACTTTCTATGCATAACATCACATAATCGATTGTATCAAAATGAAAATATCAACATATTATTCAAGTACAAATAGATGCCACACAACATGTGAACATACACATGTGACTTAGAAAAAATTCAATATTAAGCCTTATGACCAATAAACAATACACATGTTACATTCTAAAGGAGGCATATATTTATTTCAATTGAAGCAAGCTCAAAGAGACCCAATAAGCATTTGGGAGAAAAGTCCAGAAACAGGTTATTTTGGTAATGTAGACGTTCACAAATAAGTGCATCTGTATATTTGACCTCCTGAATGTGCTGTCAGAATATCATAAGAAGGTGCCAGTGCTGATATGAATGGTATTCGTACAACTAATGACCAAAAGCAGAACCTGAAAAAAATCAAGAACGGGAGTAACTATTTAATAGTTTTTTTATTTTAGCAGTATTTAGAAAAAATAAAAATTCTCTATTTTTTCATTTACAAAAGGACATATTTGCAAAAGGACATATGAAACTTAGGGGGGTGTTTGGAGTTCATCAATCATACAATATTCCCGGCATATCACAAACATTCAAAACGCATTCATACCACTCGTGGACGGGGATTGTGTGAGTCACAGATTAAAATCTAAAATATGTACACTGGGGTATACAAGAAAAAATAAGCAACAGGCCACAGTCTGCGGACACAATTTACAGAAAATGAAAAAACAATTAGTTTCACTGTACAATCCTAATTCGGTCTACAAACAAAACTTCTACTACTGGTAGAACTCGGTATTGTACTAGCGACTAAGATAGAACAACTGTAAACTCTTGTCGCTCTCGCAGACACCATGTGGCAAGGGCCTACGTGTTTCGAATCTCGCTGGCTTTCCTGGGATTCTCTTCAGGGCCTTATGTAGTATCGGTGGAAGGGAATCCAACTCAGAGAAGGAGAGGGGGGGGCACAATTCAGTAGTCTTTTTATCTGTTGTCCATGCTATGTAGGCCTTCGTCATGAGAACTGAAGTCGGTGGAAACACAGGATAAAACCGGAGCAAAAACTCTGGATTTTTTTCAGTGGCACAAGGTAGCCGTGGTTCCAGGCGTCCAACCGGTGTACGGTAGTTTGTGTTGTAGTTCTAAGCCGGTCTAGAAGTGAACTGTTGAGCAGTTTCTAAGTTCCTTAAAGATGCGGGAAGTTAGCAATCGCTATCTGTAACCAACATGTGGTACGGTCAATAATCCGAAATTTAGTTTGCCGGTGCCGCCTGGTTTATGTACAAACGCTTTGACAAAAAAGGAGTCAACACGCTGAAAAGAACTTGTTTTAAGTTCAAGTTGTATTGCCTGCCGGCAGCCGCCGGTCGACTGGCGTTATGGTAGGTACTACCATAAGCTCCAACCAGACTCTGAAGGAAAACATTGTTAAAAAAAACCTGGTACATCCTTGCTCTTCTAAAGAAAGTGAATCCATTTATTCCAGAAAACAACATAGGAACTGCCTTTGCTCTCTCACATCTGGATGGTGGTAAAGCCCTGCTTCTCAGCCTCAGTGATTCCCTACTTGCCCTCCTAAAGGCAATTCCACACTCCACAGCAAATCTCATGAGGACGGAAAAAAATATGAGGTCATCACTCCCATCCTGATAGAAATCTATTGGCTTCCCTTGATAGACCAGACCATTTACTAACAAAGCTGCATCATTTACAAAGCCAATCCGACCAGCACTCCCGCTTATTTCAGACATGCACACAATCTATGGTGGCTCTTGGCACATCTGCCTCAGGACAACATCAGACTGGAGAATATAAAGTATTAAAAAGTTAAAACAAGGCAGACTCACTTTTCTATCTATGAATCAAGGAGCTGGGACATCAATCATTTATCCATTAGGTGTGCTCAATGCTTCTCTAGTTTTGAATAGAGTTGAAGACGCACCTCTTTAAAGAACACAATTTCACAAGGCCTTACAGTACACATCTGCTCCCAGAATCCAGCTATCTTTTCTATCACTCACTGACTCTATTCTTGCCATTGTCCCTGTACAGTGCACTGCTGCCTTCTGGTTAGCCTTACGCTATAAAAAGAACATATACCGCCATGCATGCATGCATTCCCCAAGGTCTATTCCTGCCTGTTTGTCCTTCAGTTTGTTCATAAAGTATAGAAGATGTTAGGATTGACATTGAATTCCTCTCTTGACCCTCAGTGCAATAATGTATGCTGAATACCGAACAGAATCTCAAATTAATACCCTTAAGGCTGTGGTCCAAGCCATTGAGCAGATTCAGAAAGACTTAGAAAACGCACAACAAGAATGTGTGTTTTAGTTATAAACACTCTTACAGCTGACACTTCTTCATGCAACTTCCAAAGATATATAAAGTCAAGACAATACAGTGGGAGGAGGTCCAACGTATACATTTAAATTAGCCCCAGCCGAGAAACTTTCATGTGAACCTCAGCCACTGCTTTTTCTGATGGATAAAAAGATGAAACTACAGATGCTTCATCTTTGTAACTTTGATTAATTTGGCTCATCAGATCAATACATAAAAATTGAGTCAATGATGGGAAAAGAAGGGTTTACCAGACCAATGGAGGAGCTGATGCACAAGTGTTATATATGGCATCACCAGAAGAGGAGGAGAGCAGGTAAAATATTAGGTTTTGCAGATCTACCAACTCTCATTGGTGCCACTGTGTGTCACTCAATATCAGCTTCCTTCACAAGGCTTTCAAGTGAAGAACTGATATTAAACAATGAAAGCCAGAGTAAGGTGGAATCCCTTTCATGAGTTGTGTTTCCGGCACATGGGTGAAGGCTTTGCTCAGCTGAGATCCATTGTTGGGTTTGCAAACTCCCTAGGACATCATTGGCTGCCTCGAAAGATTTTATTTTTTTGGGTAGGAGTCAAGTGATAGGGTGCTCATGTAGTGCCTGCAAGAAGGCCCCACCCCAAGGATCTTCATGGCCCGACCCCTTCCAATATCCCCTCTTTGGCTGATGTTGAAGTGACAAGCTGAAAACCCTGACCCCCTTCAGAGCCCCCCACCAGAGGTCATACACCTCTCTCACATGGTGAAAGGTTTCTGAAGCGTGACAGGTCTGTCTCTGTCTTTACTGCAGAAAGACAGGACACTTACTCTGTAATTGCCTGACACTATTGGGAAATGGCAATGCTAGCCATGAAAAAAAACCAACGGATAGGGATAGAAACTTTGCAGGTACTTACCAACAAGAAGGCAAAATGTCCGATGAAAAGGGAATTAGTGATTTTGGAAAATTCTATCAGCATCATGGTACTGATTAATAGTGGGACGTCTGTGTGCTTTATGGAATATAGCTTTCAAAAGAAGCCTCAAATTCATGTATGAAAGAAAATCAGAGTTCTAAATATCAAGTGTATTTGATACTTTGTCCCTAACTTCACAAGCTTTTACCATGGAGTCTCATCTACTACTTCATGGTCCCTACAACAGCCCATTTGCAGTCTCTCATTTGGTTAAATGAAAGCAACACCCTTTTTAGCAATTCTTGTAACTTCCTGGTTCCACCACCAAAATCCATACAATAATTGGACAGCAAAATCACTTCTGATCCTTCTAGTGTATGTTGAGTTCCTGGATATTTTTATCAGAAAGGCATCAGATACATTATCTTCTTAACATGAATATGACTGTGCTACACACTTACAACCAGGATATCTCATGGAAGGATTTATCTTCTCTCAATTAAAGATGCTGCCCTGGGTGAATATTTAGAGAATCTATCAGACATTTCACCTTGACTGCAGAGGCATCCACCTGACAATTGATTGTCACAAGTTACATGTAATCACCATAGGAAATCTTTGTCCACTCCCCTTGATCTTTGTCCTCATTGATCATGGATTTAATAAAAACAGCCAAAGGGAAAGATTTAGAGTTTGGAGGATGGTAGTATGTCTGTCAGTGTGACAAAATGAAACACTCAGTCGTCCATCACAGTCAGGCTTTACCTGATGATGACAGACAGCAAAAACAAAAGCCATCTGGCCACCGGTTTAAATTTGCCGGATGTTCCAATGGGTAACGTTTGACTGTCCATGCTCCAGATGGTCACTAGAGGAGCATGCCAGTGACGGAGCCTAAGTAGGCCAAGTTATAGACATATATAAGGACCACCCAGCCCAAGCTAGGGCAGCAGACTGTGAGTTTGGAAGACAGAATTATCTGTTACCATTGAGGCAGAGTACCCTCTCTGTCAAACTCTAAATGATCTCAATAGCCTTCTTTAAGTTAGATTTCAGTGGCGCTTACGTTCTCATAAGAACATGTGATCAAGATATGTGGAAAAATACCTCTAATGCTTGCTACTGTCACTTTGAATGTCTTGATATGCCTTTTTGTTTATGTATTGTCCACTGAGTGTTTCAACAACTAAACCACATCTTCAAGAATCTGTTGGATGCAGTCTTTATTTTTTATATTAATGGCATGTTAGTGTATTGATATACTTTACCAAAGCATCACCAACACATGAGCGAAGCCTTGACTAAAAATTTGGAGCGTTTACCTTTGCACCTATTTTAAGATAAACTGATTGCATTTAACCTTTAATGGCAGAGAAAATGTTTCCTCCTTTTCCGCAGAGCCACTTTTATCTCAATAATGCCCAGTATTAGAGGTCTTGCACCCAGTAACTTTCAATGACACTGTTCTCAGCTGAACATAATGATAACATCTACAACATGGAATTTATTTACCACCAAAGAGGCATTGGGACTTTGGAGGTATTATCTTGAAGATCTCAACATCTTATCTCAGTTTGGATGGATCATAAAAACATGGAGTTCCTCAAGGTAATAAAGATTCTTCGATGCCAGACACGCTAAATGGAGTTTGTTTTTCTCAAGGTTTGAGTATATTATTTCTTATAATCCAGTTAATAGGCACGGGAAGACAGAACTTTTACCTCGACAAATTAAAATTGTGGGCATTTCTCAACGTGCTCGATCTATTTTGCCCACCCAATATAGATAGCACTGGTGCACATGTAGTGCAAGAGCTATAACAAGAGGGTGTTCCGCATTTGCATGGGGGCGTGGCCTCACACAAATGAGGGAATCTCTTTGCATATATTTCCACAGCATATTATGGATGGGTTCAAGGAATGCTGGTAAACCAAGTTAAAAAAATAGAGCCTTCTGGTTGGCCCAGGGGGCTTTTTTTCCCCTTGGGCCAATCTGCGCCCACGGCAGTTAAGCTCCCAAGGAAGTGTGCACCATGATTGGTTGCCTGCAACATAAATAAAAATGTTGCGCGCAACTATTACATGACTCCGGGGCTGATTCCCCTGTCCTGAGTTTAACATTTTTAAAAAAATTAGAAGGCAGGGTAGGGACAACCTGCCCCTCTAGCCCTTGGGGGAGGTTCTCGAGGGATCCTTTTGGGGCCAGGGCCAAGGGGAATAAAATACAAAAAGGGAAGTGGGCCAAATGCCCCCATCCCCATACGGCATCTGCCCTGATGACCCCTAAACCCAGGGCATGATACTACATAGAACCATTTCCTGGGGAGGCCAAACCTGGGACACTGTGGTCTTTGTGTGGGAGAGTCCGGGTATTCCCTGCCCGCAATCTTCCGTGCAGGGAACTCCCCTTTGCCCCCACCTGGAGAGAGCAGTAGAACAAAGCTGCACCGCTCCGGCAGGAGCAAAGAAACCCTGTCTGCTCCCGTAAGCACCCAGTATGATACTGGTGGAGTAGTCAGTTGGGGCCACAGGGGCACTGGGTTTCCCTCGTGTACCTCAATGTAGCAATTTGTGGGTGCTCCAGATGGGCACTGGGGTACCCACAAAAGCTCCCAGTAGATGGAGCCCCTGGGGCCATAAAGGCTTTGGGAGATGGGGCCGCATGCCGCCTCCCCTTAATTAAAAAAAAAAGTTCCTAGGGATGGGGTCCCTTAGTGGCTTGGGGGAGAGGGGTTGTGATCCCTCTACCCTCATTAAAAAAATACGGTCCATGGGGCCTGTAAAGGCTCAGGGAGGGGGACAGTGCACCCCAATTCCCTCATAAAAAATAATATACAGGTGTCCTGAGTGGGTGGGTTCCGGCCCGGGACATCCAAAGTAAATTTGAAAAAAGTGAGATATAAATGAGCGGCCACTCATTTAATATTCAGTATATCTTTGAAGGAGCATACTATAATGCCTTCCATGGAATTTATTTTTTTATAGTTTTTTAGCCTGGTTGTGGCCCTATAATAGGGTGGGGCAACACCAAGCCTTTTATAATTTTGTTTTGGGATGTAGGGAGTCCAGCAGCCCCCTAGCAGTGTTAGAAAAAAACAGTTAGGGGCCCATTAGGATGGTGGGCGGACTTTCGTCCACCCGCCACCAGTTGTGCGGCGGTCCCGCACCAGCGGTGGCATCCTCCATTCCCAGCATTGTGGCGGGCGATGCTCACAGCTGAAAAAAACAAGTGTTACAGGGACATTATAGTTAGGCGGACTTTTCACTCGTACAAAGGCAGCGAAATTCTGCAGTTATAGTTAGCTGAGCAAACTATAACTCACCTCCCATAATGCACTGCTTATGACCTCACATACTCCCATATTACATCACTCATGACATGTTCAGTGATATCACTGATGACATCACTGGCGACATCTCAAATGACATCACTGATGACATCATCCACCTAATCATTGATGCACCTACTCACACCCCAATATAACCTTTCATGCACTCACTCAAAAAAAAACATTGACACAACCATACCAGTATGTACACACCCACTCACTGATTCATTGGTCTACACACACATCCACTAAGTCACCCATGCAGCCACTCTTACACCAACTCACTCACTAATACAACCCCTGATAAATCCACTTATACACCCATTCAGCCACTCACACACTGTCAGTAACCCATAGAGCTAATCACACACCTATTTACTCACCTATAGAGTCAAGTGCCCATCCACTTACTCACCTATATAGTTGTAAACACAGAACTTGCAGTGCACCAGGAGGCACATATGTAGAGTGGTGGAGAATGGAGGCATGCCTCTGACAACCTCTCGGCAATCCTGCTGTGTGGGACTCACTGGAGGCAACAGGAGAGGTAGTTGACTCCCAAAGACATCCTTGGGGGCAACTACCCCTCCTTTTACCTTCAGTAAGTCCCTTATAGCCGGATTGCTGAAATCTGATAGCAGGACACACACCCTTTCTCCACCACTCTGCATACACGCCTCCTGGCACACTACTAGTAGGGGGATGAAGCCCCCTTGGCTATTGATGATCCTGCAGGCCACCTACCCCTCATGTTACCTCCAGAAAAGGCTCACACAGCTGGATTGATGAGAGGTGGTCAAGGCCACGCTGCTTTTCTCCACCACTCCGCAAGCGTGCCTCCAGGCGCACTGCTGCTTGGCTGAAGAAGTCAACTATAGTTTTGAGGCCCTCATGAGGCAAGGGGATGTTATCCCCCCCACGAGCAGTGTGCCGAGTGGAGCATTTTAATAGCCCTGGGGAGGTGGTGGGCCCGGGCTGTATATATAACAATATAATAATGTAAAGTGTCCCGGGGATGTGGCGATCCTATATTAATCATATGTCCCTGGAACCAGGCCCACCCAGAGATTATTTTAAACAAGCCCACGCTTTCTTTTTTTCATGTTTTTACTGCAAATTTGTGAATATCGCAAATTCACTGCAAATAATTTGTTTTAATGGTTTATGCCATGGCAGGGTCCCAGGGGGGGCCCTAACTATGGTTTGATGGTCAGTGTATTCCTACCCTGCCCCCTTTTCTTTATTTTCACTTTTTTGGGGGGACTCAGCTTGAAAGTGAGTCCCAAGATGGTTTCCAACACTTCCTTGATGAAGCGTTGGCAGTTAATCAGAGCAGTGTATTTCCCTACCAGGTTCACTTTGTTCGGGATGACTTCGTGACCAGAGATATCACTATCATCTTACACTTACATTTCTCAAAAACTACTGGATGGATTTACATGAAATAGGCAATAGGCACTTCCTTGAACCAACATCTACCTCCCTGCCAAATTTGGTGTAAGTCCGTTCAGGGGTTCAGGCTGTAGGTGTGGCTAAAGGTTCCTATGGGAATCAACATTACAAACGCAGCCTTATTTCGCACCCCAAATTCTCAGTTCCCATTGCACAGATCACCCCCAAACGTTCCATGACAACCAGAACCTACCTTGAGAATTTTGTGAGAAAATTTCATGAAGATTGGTCAAACGACGCCAAAGGCATAGCCAAGTCAAAAAATGCTTTTCCTACGGAAGCTAGGTGCGAACTATAACTACCTACTGGTAACTGCCAGCAGGTAATTTATATCTAAAATATATTTTACATAAATAGATATCATCAAGGTACATAGATGTGACGTTAGGTATAGAAAATGTACACATACTTTGTTGTTAATATTTTGGTCCTTGATATTTTGATCACCAGATTCTGGCCACTCAATATTGCACCCCCAATATTTCTGATCCACATTACAAAAAACACCTGAGCCATGCCTTATCATGCTTGAAGAGCACGAAAGCTAGAGGAGACTCAATCAAATAACTACATTTTGCGATCTATATCAATTCACACATTGGGAAGGATCATCATTTTAGCGGCAGGCACCACGCGGTGCCTGCCGCTTTGTGCATGCAAATGCACTGCATGTATTTTTAGCACCCGCAGCAATGTTAAAAATACAGGATGTGACCGCCAGGGTGGTGGTCACATCCTAATTCGTACAGAGGGACCGCCACTGCCACTGCGGACGGTCCCTCCACCTCTGTGGTGGCGGACGGACGCAGGTCCGTCCGCCATCATAATGACCCCCTATGTTAGTACATCCGTCCCTTTTTTGGTTAGAGGAGTACCTTGTTTGTTCTCCCAAAAACGCCAACACTTTGTGCACATTTTGTCATAAAGGCATTCCTTAAATAGAGTTTGGTTAAATGCATGGTCAAATATCCACTACATAGGATAGATTTAACTATATGGGACATGTTCAGTATACAAGATTGGAAGTATTATTAAATTATGTCTTAATAATAATGATTATGAGATGAAAGCCACGTAAGCAGGAATATGTCGTTTGTGATGTGGTAAAAAATATTTGCCAATAAATGTTTTATTTTGGTTAAAAAATATTAAAACATCATAATAATGTTACATACATCACTTCAATTATGAAAAAAGAGAAAATCAGCACTTGTTATTTTTCATTCATTCCATCTTCATACCAGTTATAGTTTTACAGCTCATAACATAATTTTAATGGGATTTAATTAAATTACTTCATAAATGTAAACATTGTGAAGATTTAGGAAAAAAACATCGGTAAAAGTCAAACAATTAAATAACATCCAAGAGTACCCCTGGGCTTTTGAATGTCTTTGTTTAATAAATGTCAATGTTAAAGAAGTCTGTTTGATGTACTTCTTATGCCTATGTTGATATCATCAAATATTACAAATTGAGGTTCCCATGCCATTGTTTGCATCACTACATTTTTTCAGTCTTAGTTCATCATGCATGGTTGCAAAAACTGCACCTGTTGTGATATTTTGCTGATTGTGAGATAGTTTTACAATAATATCTCAATCCCTAAATCAAATTTTGTGAATCAACCTGAATAGTCTGGTTTTAAATGGGAAGACCATCCAATGCAGGTGTCTTGTCGCAAAACCAGGACTGTTTAGTTTTGTATTAATTCAACATCTTTTAAATGGGAACGGCAATATCAGTTTCTTGTGAAGGACACATATTTAGTTGGAGGTGATAAAGAAATACATATATGAAAGAGTTTTTAGTTGGATTACTTAGTGCATTTATAACTAAGTGCTTATTGCTTTTTTCGAATTAAGTATAGCTAATAACTACAGACAAAGGGCCTGATTTAGAATTGGCGGAGGGGAATTTTCCATCACAAACATGACGGATATCCAGTCCACCATATCGCCATCTCTGTAAAATATGCAGCAGATGGGATATCCGTCACATTTGTGACGGGGTATTCCCCTCCGCCAAGAACCAAATCAGGCCCAAACACTTAACAGTTGAAATATGTTTTTATTTCCATATCTCACCCATAATGACTTTCCTTGCACCCTTCAGAAATCTGAACTTACCTCCCCAGTGAAACATCAAGTACCACACCTTTACCCATGTGCCTGCATTGACACCACCAGGGGATGTTCTAACTTCACTGCCAGAATGCCTCCTTCACTTCAAATCAATAATAATAGGCTTTATTTGGTTATCATAAAGAAAATAAAAGCAAGCAATAAAAACACACTCTGATAAAAAGTCATATAGGTAGTTACAATTATTAGAAAACAGAGATAAAAGAGAGAAAAATGCATACAGCTGTACTGGACTGCGGTCAATCCCTCATCAAGTTTCCTGACCTTACTGCAGCTTTTAAAAAACTACCAACATTAAAATCAATGTCCGCAGAGAGCATTTGTAAAAACAGGAGAGAAGGCTGCACTTGTTTAAATACTTGTGCTTTAAAAAGAGGGGCTAAAAGGCATTTCTCAGTATCTTGTTAAATTTACAAAAAATGCATTATATCCTGCGTAGGCACCTGGGGCCGCATTATAAATGCAAAGCATTTTCCCTCATTGCGCTGGGCGCACCTTTTAAGTGGTGTGCCAGGCGCAATGAAATAAAATGTGCTGCCCTCAGGGCAGCTGCAAACATACGCTGCCTGTGTGAAAAACAGAGCGGCTGCTTTGAAGCCACTCCATGTCTTCACAGTGCAGGCAGCAACCTCCCTGAACTTTTAATGGGAATTAGAGATACCCTTGCAGGTGGGGGTGCAGTCAGTGACTGCAACTGCCTGCAAGGAGATATCTGGGGTGTCCATAGAATCCCTCTTTCCCCCTACGGAGGGCTGCTCTCAGATGACGCACTGCCAGTGCCCCTTCGGAGAGATCCTTTGCCTCTGCTCCCGCATCTGTTATACGGCGCGGGTGCAGAGGCAAAGGGATTCCCTCATTTGCATGGGGCATGCCCCCATGCAAATGACGGAACACTCCCTGAAGATCTGGTGCTTTATGTGTGCCAGAGCTATCCGAATTACAGAAGGGGCCGCACAACTTTTGCAGCCCCTTCTGTAATACCAAAGTGCCCAGGGCACGCCAAGTAGGCGTAATGGCCCGTTGCGCCCCTGGGGCATGTTGTTTAATGGAGCCCCTAGTCGCAACCATAGGGTGCTAAAGAGCATGTATCATGTCAAACCCCGAGGAAATGCATGTAGCTGGGGTAACAAATTTAATCTAAACCTGGTGAGCAGAAATCGTGCATGACTAAAGGTGACAAATGTAAGGTAGGGTTCTATGCATAAGTGAGTTTTCAATAACAAATACCCTCGCCCAACATTTTCTGAAGAGCCAGAGACTCTCTCCCCTGTAGTCTAAATCTCAAAACGTTGTCACTAACTCATCCACAATTTGACTTTACAATCTTATTAGGGCAGTAAATAGGTCCCCCCTTCCTAAGTTCTGAAAGGATACCTTGATAAACTTTAACCACAGAATTTGTAAGGCAAAATCAAGAGCTAGACAGTTCTGCAGTATTACTCTGTTTAAATGAGCTCTTTTGGTCTTGATAAATACCCAACATAAAATGGGGTAAAAAGCTATATCAGTAAGATGGCTTACCCACAGCTCTTTATGTATTATGTAGGAGGGGGTACTATGGGGACTCAAAGAAAGCATCTCAGAAATGTGTTTTCAGCCACCTGCAGGGAGTCATGCTTTGTATAGCCCCATATGGCACTCCCATAGGAAGCCTTGAAGACACTCTTAGCTTGGTAGACTTGTGAAAGGGTGATGATCGGTTTCCTACTCAGTCTTGAAGCAAACTTCCAAACAGCTGCATTGGTCCAAGCTAGGTCCAACAGCTTACCAGTTAATAAGAGCTTCTAAAGTGCATTAACATCGAACAGGACTCCCAAGTACGGAAAGACTTTGATCCTCTTGAGGGTCTGGGTGCCTATCTTGAAGATTTGAGCCTATGTATTTCTTGGAGTGATTACCATCACATGGGACTTACTGATATTACTGTTGAGATCTATCTCTTCCATTAAGCCCACAAATAAGTTAATAAGGGCTTGAAAACCCCTGGCTGTTTTAGCCATAAGCACAGTGTCATCCAAATAAAGCAGGTCAGGCAGGTGCTGACCGTTTACTTGTGGGCAAACAGTCCACCCCCCAAAAAATGTGTTCTAGTTTATTTGTGTATTGGGTGAATAAAAAGGGAGCCATGATACACCCCTGCCTAACACCACGCTTTGTGTTAAAACTCTCTGTGCAGTGGGAGTTGGATGTATATCTAACCAAAACCATGGTATGAGTATTAAGATTCCTTAAGAAGCAAACTATGTCCTGGTCTACCCCCAGGATATCCATATCCAAGATAATTCTCCAAAGGTTTATCAAAATTAAATTGTCAAAGGCCGAAGTTATATCCATAGAGGCTAACTTGTTATATCCCTTTCACGACACTGTGTTTTTGTTCAAGATAAGATAGAGATTCAGACACTAGTCGTTAGTTGATCATCCTGGTCTAAGGCCATATTGGAGATCAGAAAGGATGTTATGATCCAGTGACCTGGCTGCTAAACTATCCAACAGAACTCCCCCTAGAACTTCACTTAATCATTATAAATTTCAAAAAGTGAAAACAATTGGGAAAGATTTGAACATGTCTTCAATGTGCCTGAAATTATGAGTTGAATTGAGTTAGCAAAGGTGATCTTTAGACACTGTCTACTATTTGTTCATTTGCTGGTAATCTGGAACGTGTAAAGTATCCACCCATTGCACAAGAAAGTACATCAATGCACATATATGTATCACAGTCTAAACTTTTGAGGTGAACAAGTAGATCTCCGGCAATATCAGTCAAATATGCTTCTCCGACCATACTACTTTAAATTGAGCTGAATCTCAAGTTTACATTGGTCTCAAGCAGTTGAAATTCTTCAATTCCCATCAACACAAATTGCTTCCTGGAGATATCATCTCAGATAATAGGAGTAAGCTCCTGGAATACCCTAGGATTATGTGGGTTGTTAAGGGATATACCATGCTCTTTTAAACTGAAATTTCCCAAACTTTTAGAATGGTCAAAGCGATCCAGAAAATGATTTGAATTTAAATGTCTTCTGATGAGCATGTTGAATCTTAAAGGACAAGTAACACTTTTGGACCTCTTACTAGACATTTAAACTTCACAGGTAATATGGAGAGTGTTTAAAGGATGCATTAGAATTTTGTTTTTACACAAGAGAAACTGTCAAGGATATGATGTAATATACCATAATGTAAGCAACCAGGGAAGAGATAAACTTGTCATAAAACTATAGCATATATCAAACTTATCATAATACATCTTAAATTGCCTAAACTGTGCAGTTCTCATGCTGTATGATTGGCAATCACTTGATTTTTAAAGTACTTAAGGGACAACAAGACCCCTTCTGCAGTTCTGAATGATTCAGTGATGATTTTTGGATGTGGGAAGATGCCTCGGGCAGAACTGGATACCTAAGTTACACTCATCATCTCAACTTTGAAAACTGTGTTAGGTTTATCGAGATTTGAAAGTGTTTAAATCATTTTGGCCAATAATCATTAATAAAAACAACTAGGGTACATTTAAAACACCACTATAAGTATAAACCAATTGGCAGCATATAAAAAACATACATTTATGAACTCATCATCTTCACACCTTCTAAAATGTCCACCATGTTTGCCAAGCTAGTTTTTTTAAGCCAAGTTGAAAACTAAGCAACATCAAGGGAACAGTAAAAATACAATTTGTATAGCATAATGCTTAGGCTTCCCTTGAAGATTGTATGTTAAAAAGCCTAAATCTAGGTATAAGCAATATATTCGTAGCGAATGTCTGAGATAATATCGACAGACAGAATATCGAAATGCAAAAATATCGGAGCAAAAATATCGACAGCAAAAATATTGGAATCCTATCTTCATTAAGGTAAGTACAAAAATATCGAAAAAATAATATCGTAGTACAAAAATATCGGAATCAAAAATATTGTTTTTTTAAATGTATTAATAATAATGTAAAAATAATTTTAAAATACATATAATTTTACAACTATTAAATAAAAATATTAAAACAAAATTAAAACTAATACATATACATTTAAAATAAATAAAACACTTAATAATTTAAAGTAATTTTAATTTTTTCATGTAATTAATTTGATTTAATGTAATATATTTTTTTTTTACCCTGTACGCCTGTACCCCAAAAACCCAAAACTGACCCTGAACCCTAAAAATATCCCTGTACCCCAAAAACTCAAAACTGACCCAGAAACCTAAAAATACCCCTTTACCCAAAAACTGAAAACTGACCCTTATCCCTAAAAATACCCCTTTACCCAAAAACTGAAAACTGACCCTGAACCCTAAAAATACCCCTTTACCCAAAAACTGAAAACTGACCCTAAACCCTAAAAATACCCCTTTACCCAAAAACTGAAAACTGACCCTGAACCCTAAAAATACCCCTTTACCCATGAACTGAAAACTGACCCAGAACCCTAAAAATACCCCTTTACCCAAAAACTGAAAACTGACCCTGAACCCTAAAAATACCCCTTTACCCAAAAACTGAAAACTGACCCTGAACCCTAAAAATACCCCTTTACCCAAAACCTGAAAACTGACCCTGAACCCTAAAAATACCCCTTTACCCATGAACTGAAAACTGACCCAGAACCCTAAAAATACCCCTTTACCCAAAAACTGAAAACTGACCCTGAACCCTAAAAATACCCCTTTACCCAAAAACTGAAAACTGACCCTGAACCCTAAAAATACCCCTTTACCCAAAAACTGAAAACTGACCCTGAACCCTAAAAATACCCCTTTACCCATGAACTGAAAACTGACCCTGAACCCTAAAAATACCCCTTTACCCAAAAACTGAAAACTGACCCAAAACCCTAAAAATACCACTTTACCCAAAAACTGAAAACTGACCCTGAACCCTAAAAATACTCCTTTACCCAAAATTAATTAATATTATTTAATTACCAATTAATTATTAATTAACAATAACAATAAAGTAAATATATTAGCACATTTGCTGTAATTAATTAAATTTAATAATTAATATTATTATTCCCAATTAATTAATTAAGAATAAAAATAAATTATATATAAAAAATTACTATAATTAATGTAATTAAATAATTAATATTAATTAATTACCAACTAATTAATAATTATAAATATGTAAACAATTATATCAATGAATTAACTAATTAATAGAAATTATTTACCAATTAATTATTAATTAAAATATGTACAAACATATATCAATTAATTAATTATTATTAAATTACTTCCCACCCTATTCCCCTATAAACCCATAACCCGCTACAGAACATATTTATCAATTAATCAATTAATTAAAAATAATGAAAAATTATTTCTCAATTAATTAATTAATAATTCCTACTAATTAATAATTAATTTAACATAATTAAATTACTTCCCACCCTATTCCCCTATAAACCCACAACCCGCTACAGTAGTAAAAGACAATATTTAATTAAATTACATTAAAAATAAATAATAAAACATAATAAATACAATATAATATACACTAAATTTATTTAAAAATTGATATTAGTAACATCAAAGTTATTAATTTCGATATTATTGACATTGATATTTACAACTTCGATATTACTGATATCATACCAATATCGATATTAAGACTGTCGATATTACTTACCTTCGATATTTTGTCCCATCGATATTTAAACTTCGATATTTTTGTATATCGATATTTAAAAATCGATATTTTGTCTGTGTACTATTCGTAGCATAATCATAGAAAGGGCAAAGAATAAAAAGTGCAAATTTCTTTTTTTAATTTCAATGTATTTTATTGAGGACTTTTTTAATCAGGAGAAAGAAAATAACAAGGTAAAGAAACAACAAAGACAAACAATAATCTAATATTAAATTAAGGCAGGTACAACAAGATCACGTACAAGCAATGTCAGATAAACAGATAAAATCATAGGTCAGTATTAATTCAATAAAAAACTTAGAGTAGGTTAATGGTAATATATAAATACTATGTAATCAAGAATTAAAAAACATTCTAAAAAAGGAAGACCATGTGATATAGGGAGTTATCAGATAAAACAGGGCACAAACAATGTAAAATCACATCTGCATGGAATACAATTGAAACATGAAAGTTTAAATGATGTACCACAATATACAGCGACAAAGGAAAGAATAGGAGAGAGGAGGGAGATAAACACTAGGAAGAAGAAAAATATGGAAGTGTGTCGCTGAACCTGAAGAAGCTGAGAAAGTATGGACACTATAATTATCTCACAGGATGGATATTTGAGTGATGCTCTTGAAGGAACCCAGATCTTTGACTGGGGGTGAGTGTCTGAAAAGTTTGAGCATTCCGTCCATCATCTACTTGTGTTTGCTTTGTTCACCCTAAGTTGGCAGGTGTTAGTCCTGGCACCATTGGCATGGGTCCCACCGTAAGTTTTCCTTTGCCTCCTGTGTTTTTGATGTGTGTTGGACTCCATGTTTGCTGATCTAGATACTTGGACACTTTGCCACTGCCGCTCAGTGCCAAAGTGCAAGTCCCCCCTTTGTAAATTATTGTTATGGATTAGTGATTCCATGATTGGCATATTTGATTTAAAGTCTGTCCATAATACAGTGCACTGTGTGTGCACAGGGCCTGTGAATCAAATGCTGCGGGTGGGCTGCAGCACTAATTGTGCCACCCACATAAGCAGCCTGTAAATGTAACTCAGCCTGTATGTTGTCTGGTACTGCCATGTTGACCTGGCAAGTGCACCCACTTGCCAAGGCCCCAACCTTCCCTTTTCTTACATGTGGGTCACCCCTAAGTTAGGCCCAAGGTACCCCTGTGGGCAGGGTGCAGTGTATGTACAAGCTAGGACATGTTCTGTGTGTGTGACAAGTCCTGATAGTGAAATACTGCCAATTTCGTTATTCACTATTGCAAGGCTATCTGTTCCCAGATGGGGAGTTTGCTTATAACATTCTATAAACATAACTACCCCAGGGAACAAGATAGGGAAATGAAGTTTGATATGCCTGAACATAGAATGTTAATATGCATCTTTTAGTGAGGATGATTTTTACATTCTGTGTTTGAAAATACCACTTTTAGAAAGTAGGTATTTTCTTGCTTAGGCATCCAGTGTGCTCCTGTCAGGATGTGTATTTACTGTCTGGTAATAGTGTGACAGGGGCTGGGAGGGGAGGGGGGTGCAGAGAATCTGGATGAGTCATCACTGGGCTGAATAGACCTAAGCTGCATTTAGAGCAGGGGTAGGAGATTTACTTTCACCTGAATGGGCCTGGTCTGCCTTCCACAATGCTGTCGCCACCTTCTGCCAGGAAGCTGCACCAGTGAGGACAGAAGTGATTTTGGCTGGGCACAGACGCTCTCTGCCTTCAGAGAACAAAGGATTTTGCTGTATAGATATTGAGGCCCCGGCCTCTTTGCTGTGTGCTGTCTGTGGTTGGCCTGCAGTGGCTGTTTTTACCAAAGAGAGAAACTATTGGTGCATCCTGCTTGAGAATGTATCTCCAAGGGCTTGGAGTGAAGCTTGCCCCTGTTAAAGAGTTCTCAGGAACAGCAAAGACCTCACCATTTCTGGTCACCGGCTCTGGTTCTCCAGGCTCCAGTAGCCACAGAAGAAAAGGGCAACCAGCTCTGTCACCGAGTCCGTCGCAGACTTCGTTTCCTGAAGGCACCGCAGAGAGCACCACCTCGCTTCACAATGCAACCCTGGTCTCACTGACTCCATCAATAAGATGCTGCTTGCACCGCATTCTGTGGGCATCTCACTCCAGACTGTTCACTACACGCTGCACAGACGTCACTGACTCCATCGCTGCACACCTCTGACATCAACCGGCTCCGTCACCGCACCGTGACCTGCCAGCACCGCATCGAGCACCGCCTCACCCTGCAACGCAAGCCTTGGTCTCACCGACTCCGTCAATGAGCCGCTGCCTGCATCGTCCTGAGAGACACCACAGGCTGCAACGCTTCCTTCTCACATCGCAACCGCATTGGTTGCCTCTGATGGGTTTGTACTATTGCGTCGGCTGCAACAAAAAAGGTACTGTCTCCGAGTCTGTGATGCGTTTGCTAATCCATACCGATATGGTTGGCTGGAATTGTTAGACTCTGTTGTGTTCAGTATTGCCGTAGCCCTTAAAAGAGCTACAGAGTTGGAGAATTGTGTTTTTCACATTATTCTGAACCGGGGTGGCAAAGTGAGCTAAAGAACGATGATGGATTCAATCCAGATCTGTGACTTGGGGTCAGTGTCTGAACAGTTTCAGTGCTCCGTCCATCATCTCCTTGTGTTTGCTTTCTTGGAGAAACAAGTCCAGAGTATCTCAAAGCTTCTTCCAGATGATGGGATGTCCAGATGAATTGAATTTTAAAAAATGAGAGCTTTATAGGTACGATACCCAGGCCTACCAAGTATGGTAAGAAAAAAATTAAATGATTTCTAATCCAATACCTTGCGTTTTACTGTGGTAGTCAATGGAAGATCTAAAAGGCGAAATCTAATTCACGTAGATCCAAAACCTGAGAAGCCACATGAGGACCTTAGATTATGGTAGGGAAGTCTAGGCAAAGGTTCATTTTGGAGATGGCTCAATTGGTTCATTATTTGCTCCAAGAAAGGAATAGGAAACTTGCATTTGAAGGACATGTGTTCCAAGTCACCACAAGCTTCCTTGCAAGATCATCAAAGGTCCAATTTGGATAGTTTTAATTCATGCAACTTAAACACTGACCAAGAAAGAAGGTGAATAGAAAAAAGTTTGGTCTGGTATAATGAAGGAGCAATTTTATTTGAGAGTGCCTAGCTTCATATTCTATCCCATTGCTTCTCCGAAGGAGTTGGTGGAAATATAAGCTCCATTTGGATTAAATAGAGTGAGGCAGTTTACATGATTGTTTCTCTATAAACCTATATATGTTAGAGGCCATATGACCTTTAGTCTGATAGACTGCAAGAACAAAATGGAGAGAGGATGGCGAAAGTAGGCTTAATTTTCTGAGTTTGGTTTCATTTTTATGGAATTAATAAAAACATATTTGGTGGATCAAATTTGTGTGAAAGAGCTGGGAAGGTCAAGGGGCCATCATCAGAAGAAAGAGCTTGGATGAGGCAAATACCTTTTCGTCCCAAGAAGGGCCCACTTGGCAGGGATTATTTGTTTTTGTTTTCTTTCAGTGCATTGCAAATTTATTGTCAATGGCACAAATGACACTGATTGTATCTAACATGATTCATCTGGAGTGATTGATTGGCATATGATCCATTGATAGAAGGGCTTGAATGGTGAAATGAGAACAAAGGTATCTTTCCATGACAAGCCAGGGAGGATAACAGAAGATACTGGCAAGAACCATTTGGCTCCTCTGTGAGGTGAGATAAGCAGTTTGATAACTATGCTAATAACTAATCCACAAATCTTTAATGAAGACTCTCGCTTTTTTATTCAACCATAGAAATTCTGAATCAATTTCTCAATTGTAGAGAAGAAAGTTTGGGAAAGTTGCATGGGTATCAGAATGGAAAGAAAGTTAAGTAGCAGAGCTACCATCATCTTGATAGTTTATAATCTCTCCACCAAGATATGTGACCATGATGAGAGAATATTTTTGATTGTGAGGATAGTTTGTTTGTTATATGTGATCGATTCAAAGAGGTTATTATCTGACCAAATACCCAGGTATTTGAAATAGTTAGGATGCCAATGGATACCCGTGTCAGAAATAATTGATGGGATGCAAAGTGGATTGATAGGACATACTCCAGTTTTATCCTTATTTAAGGGATAACCTGGGAAAGATGAAAAGGCATGGATGATATCTGTAATAGCAGGAAGTGCCATTTCAATTTCCTCAGAGAAGATACGAATGTCATCCGCATAGCCTGCCAATTTAAAACAGGTACCTTGGAATGAGAGACCCTTAATATAGGAGTAATTGTTTAAGAGGTAACTAAGACGGATGATTGAAATAGGAAACAACAAGGGGTTGTTATAAATTGGGTCTCTAGTTGGCAGGGGTGGCCAGCCTGCCCAAATAGGGAACACAATCCTAGTCAGGGTAAGCGAAATACACATTAAAAGATAACCTGTGCTCACCCTCTGGTAGCTTGTCACAGAGCAGACAGGCTTATCTAAAACAGTAATGTGTAAAATATGTGTGCAACACACACACAGTAACATAATGAAAACACCACAAAAAGACTCAACACAGGTTTAGGAAAATAGAGAATATGTATCTGAGTAAATCAAGATCAATATGACAAATTTCCAATCAGTAGAAGTCAAGATATGAATTTTTAAAGAATAAATGCAAAAATAGTGCTTAGAAGTCACTAGCGGTCAAAGGTTTGCTTGAGGTCGCGAGGGACCATTACAAATCCAAAGTTCAGGCTGACTGCAATGGACAGCAGGCCGACTACAGGACCCATACAGGTTCTGCTGAAGAAATACCTTGGTTAGAGCAGGTATCGACTACGGGAGCCTATTGCATCATTGTCCAGCTTTGCAAAGGGGGTTCCGTGTCATCGTTGAGCTCTGTTGAAGTGAATGCAATGCATTGTCGGTGCAGGGTGTTGTCGTCTAGCCGCGTAGGATGTAGATCCACTGTGGTTGAGTAGCCTCTGCATCAACGAGGGTGATGCAATGGAATACCTCACGCAGCTAGGGTGACGTGTCAATTTTTGCAAACATCAGCTGAGGAACTCGCTTCTAAGGTACAGGACTGGAAGGGACGCCTCAGGCCAGGGTAGGACTCACAGATGGCAGAATCCAACAGTACCAGCAGGATTGCAGGGAGTCTTTTGTGTCCCTGAGACTTCATAAAACAGGAGGCAAGCCAGCAAGCCTTTGGGGTCACTCTGGGTTCAAGTTATGTTGTTATGTGGGATTGATAGAGTGTGCAGCTACTCAAAAGAGTTTCCCGGTGCTAATGGAACAGTAAGGGCACAAGAGAGCTATCTACTGGACCCTACTATATGTTTGAGTTCTACAGGAAGGTTGTTCAAGCCCATTGGCCCCAACAAAGAGAAAGACCACCCGCCCACGCTTACCAGCCAGAGTCTCAGGACGGTGGCTAAGAGAATGCTGGAGAACTGCAGCTTTCTCAATGTGCTGTAGGGGGAAATCCAAGTGAGTTGGGTCCAGTCCTTGTCCTCAGCAGGGCAGAGATCGGCAGGCAGCAGGGCAGCTCAGCATAATAGAGAAGCAGTTCCTCAGAACAGTCAGTCAAGGCAAAGTGGTAATATTTACAGCACAGCAGTCTTTACTCCAGTAGAATTCTACCTAGGTCTAGCAGTGTACTGATTTGGTAGGGTCAGAGTATCAGTACTTATACCAAAGGAACCTTAGATGTAGCAGTGACTCCAAAAGAGCTCTCTGAAATGCACAAAAATCCCTTCAACCCAGTCCTGCCTGCCAGGCTAAATATGGGGGGGGGGGGGTAAATCAGTGCTTTGTGTGTGGACAAGACACTACCTATTGAAGTGTGTCAGCCCCTCCAATTCCTCCTTGTCCATGAAGACCCGTCAGAATGCAGATGAATGCAGATGAGTGCTCAGAATGCAGATGAGCCTCACCTTCCTGTGTGTATGGCTGTCTAGAGGGAATGCACAAACTGTATCAGTCACCCGGTCCAGCTGTGTATTGGAGACAGTCTGCAGGCACAAAGATCAAAGTTTAGAGCAGAGAAATGTTCACTTTCTAAAAGTGGCATTTCTAGAATAGCAATGTCAAATTGAACTTTGCCACCAAAGAGGACTTATCAAGTTAAAGTGGCAGTAATCTGCACACACAGGCTTTCGCAATGGCAGGCCTGAGATATGTTTGAAAGGCTACTTGTGTGGGTGGCACAACTGGTGCTGCAGGCCCACTAGTAGCATCTAGATGGATCACTGACATAATATAGAATGACAAAATATAGACTTACCAAAATATAGTCACCAAAATATAGAATGCCAAAATATCGAATTCCTATCTACAAACAGGTAAGTACAAAAATATGGAATCCAAAATATAGTCTGTAAAAAATATAGTCAGTCAAAATATCGAATTTTTTTAAATGTCTTAAAAGTAATTTAAAATTAATGAAATAATAAATATAATTAACTAAAACATACTTAAAAATACTCAAATAACCTTAAAATTAAGATATAATTAATTTAAGTTATTAATAAAAAATGTACAATATTTTACCGTAGGATAGCAGGAGGGTAACATTTAATATTACCACTCCAGTGAGTGCAACAGTAGGGAAAGCGTTGGATAGCGTAGGGGTAAAAAATAGTATTCCCACTCCGGTGAGTGCAACAGTAGGGAAAGAGTTGGATAGCATAAGGGTAAAAATTACTATTCCCACTCCAGAGAGTGCAACAGTAGGGAAAGCGTTGGATAGCGGGAGGGTAAAAATTACTATTCCAACTCCAGAGCGTGCAACAGTAGGGAAAGTGTTGGATAGCGTAGGGGTAAGAATTACTATTCCCACTCCAGAGAGTGCAACAGTAGGGAAAGCGTTGGATATTGGAAGGGTATAAATTACTATTTCCACTCCAGAGAGTACAACAGTAGGGAAAGCATTGGATAGCATAGGGGTAAAAATTATTATTCCCACTCCAGAGAGTGCAACAGTAGGGAAAGCGTTGGATATTGGAAGGGTATAAATTACTATTCCCACTCCAGAGAGTGCAACAGTAGGGAAAATGTTGGATAGCGTAGGGGTAAAAATTACTATTCCCACTCCAGAGAGTGCAACAGTAGGGAAAGCGTTGGATATTGGAAGGGTATAAATTACTATTCCCACTCCAGAGAGTGCAACAGTAGGAAAAGCGTTGGATAGCGTAGGGGTAAAAAATACTATTCCCACTCCAGAGAGTGCAACAGTAGGGAAAGCGTTGGATAGCGGGAGTGTGAAAATTACTATTCCCACTCCAGATAGTGCAACAGTAGGGAAAGCTTTGGATAGCCTAGGGGTAAAAATTACTATTCCCACTCCAGAGAGTGCAACAGTAGGGAAAGCGTTGGATAGCGTAGGGGTAAAAAATACTATTCTCACTCCAGAGAGTGCAACAATAGGGAAAGCGTTGGATAGCGGGAGGGTGAAAATTACTATTCCCACTCCAGTGAGTTTAACAGTAGGGAAAGTAATGATTTAATATATTATTAAAAATAAATTAAATATCAATGCCAATAAAACATTAATTGAAATTAATAACCAAGTTAATATTATGTAATAATTAATTAGAAATACAACTACATATTAGTTATTAAAACTTAATAACCTATTCATAATTATTCAACAACGAATTAATTTTAAATAACAAAAACTAATTAATAATAAAAATTAATACCAATTAAATATTAACAGTAAATTAATTATCAATACACAAAAGTATTTTAATATGTAATTAATTACAATTACATTACTTCCCACCCTATTCCTCTATAAACCCACATCCCACTACAGAAAATACATTAATACAATTATCATAATTATCAAATATTTAATTAATACAAAATAATTACCAATTAATAAAAATTAATTGCCAATTAATAGAAATTAATTACCAATTAAAAATTAATTAACAATAAATGTAAAATCAATACGAATAAATGTAAAAAAATATTTACTTTATTACAATTAAATTACTTCCCACCCTATTCCCCTATAAACCCACAACCTGCTACAGAAAATAAATTTAGAAAATTAACATAATTAACAATTAATCAATTAATACAAATTAATTGGCAATTAATAAAAATTAACTACCAATTACAAAATAACAATAAATTCCAAATGAATACCAATAAATAAATAAAAATATTTAATTAATTACAATTAAATTACTTCCCACCCTATTCCCCTATAAACCCACAACCCACTACAGAATTAAATTACGCAAAAATTAAATAACATAAAATTCATTACTTAAAATACATTAAACATACATTACAAAAATTAATATACACTTTTCACACATATAGTAACATACAAAACACTTTAAAAAAATTGATATTATTAAAAAATCTATATATTTAATGCATATATTGTATATTTCGAAATTTTGACTTCTATATTTTGAAAATCGATATTACTTACCTTGAAATCGATATTTTTAACCACTATATTGTGTCCATTCGATATTTTGTCCATTCTATATTTTTACTTCGATATTATGTCCATTCTATATTTTGGAATAGATATTATGAATGTTTACCCATCTGGATTACATGCCCTGGTATACCACTTTGCAAGGGACATATAAGTAAACTAAATATGCCAATTAGATATGTACTAATGTCACCATGTTTTCGAGGAGAAGCCCATGCCATTTAGCACTGGTTAGCAGTGTTTATTTATATTTATTTATTTATAAAATTTCTAAAGTGCACAAATACCTTCCGGTGTCTCAGCGCTATAAAGTGTTAAAGTGCTTGGAGTCATAAGGCCAACAAAAAGATACAGCAAAAAGTGGAGGTAAGCAAGAAAAAAGTTGGGGAAAGACCACCCTAATGATGAAAGGCCTAACAGGGGAATAAAGGACAGCCTTGGCAGGTGCCCTGACTTAGGGTAGGGGTGTTGAGAGAGAACCCTTAATTCTGATGTAAGCACTTGGCTTAACGTAAAGTGACAGGGCAATTTTTATAAAGGCATCGCCCAGACCACACCACTGCAACAATACTCAAAGTAAGGCAAAGTGACTTCATTACATGCTTTTCCAGTATCAAGGGCTATCGCTGCTGAGGGGGAGTCGGAAAGGGGAGATCTTTCAATAATATGGCATAAGGCCCAGACATTGTTGCTAGCAAGTCTGCCTTTGATGAACCCCACTTGAGAAGTGTGTATATGTTTTGTAATAACTGTCTATAGGTGAGAAACCAATACTTTTGCAAAATTGTGGCCTCCATATTGATCAGAGATATTGGACGGAAACTTTTGGGGTCAAGGTGATCAATGCCTTTCTTTGGTATTGCCACTACAGTGGCAGTTGATGCAGTACCAGTTTACTCTCCTGAGGAAGCAAAACGGTTGAAAGTTGATTAAAGGGGTGACCTTATCGACAACGTCATGGCTTTGTAAAAATTGATGGGGAACCCAAGAGGTCCAGGGGCCTTGCCTGAAGGGATTAACTTAATGGCATCAAGGATCTAATGAAAGGGCACATCTCAAATGAGAGATTGTCTCCAATGGGGAAACCTATCCCTAAGAGGACCTCATGAATACAAGGAGAGCATCAAGGATTTCCTTTCTTTCTAAGGGTTTATTTAGGATTAGTCTCTCACTATCAGAAATGTGAGTTTGAGGGGTTGAGTTTAGAAAGTATCGATTCATTAGTGATTTGAAGAAAGAGTGTGTATAGCTTTTTGTAGAAATCCCGAAAACATTTAGTATATCATTGGAGTAGGTTCTGAGATTACCCAAGGAGTCTTTGGGACAGATGTACATACTTTTGTGTTTGTGATGACCGAATAGCACATGTTTGTGATTCGCTATTAGGTAATTGTAAACAGCGATGTACTACAGTGTGTTTTACACTGTTTGTGATTCCCAGTAGGTTGCAAATAGACCTACTACATTAATATTATTGAGAGAGGTCGCAATTCACGGCCCTTTGGGAATAGCAAGAAAATCACAGGGATGGTGACTCGCTGGGGTCAGCAGACCACCATGTCTGTGATTTCATTTAACTAAAGCATTGTTTTATTTTTTTTAAATGAAGCCCATTTTCCTTAAAGGAAAACGGGATGCGTTTCAAAAACAAAAAATAAAAGTTTTTTTTTAAGAGTAAGCAGTGGTGCTTGGTACCACTGCCTCCTCTTTAAAAATGTTTTTCAACCATTCATAAAGGGGAAAGGCAAAATAGGGTTCTGTACATTTAAAAAGTATTTTTTTTGTGGTCTCAAACGGCATGATTCGCAGAATCAGGTCATTTGCAAGCTCAAAAAAGCTATGTACGTCGGGCCCAAAGGCTAATTATAGTGGAGCTCTTTTGTTTTTAAAAATTCAAATAGGCTGCAAGGAATTTATCGGCTCTATTAAGATAGAGAAGATGTTTTCCATTTTACTAAATGGATCGCCAGATGTGCCCTTTTACTTAAAATGTTATTATTTTTTTGAGTGATTCCAGGGTCAAAGGGTTTCAGAATTTCCTGAAGAAATTCTCTTGGTTTTAATTTTCTTTAGGGAGGAACTCAACAGGTGATTTCTTTATTCTTCCATACCATAGGTATGATAATGTATCCACATGTCGTGTATTTGAAGGCATCCCAAAGGTATTCAAGGCACCCCTAAAGAGAAATGTGCACATTTGTTTTAATCACCTTATCCATACATAAGCAAAGTTGTGAGTGGGAAATAGCAGTACACCATTTTTGTTATATCACCAATTGACCAATTTATTAAGCCAAATCTAACATAAAGTGATCAATTGCAGGGAGGGTACATACTCCCTGGGGTCACATGCCCCGATCCTTTTAATTGCAAAGTATAATATGAGTTCTAAGTTTCAGTTCTTAGTCCATTCATAAAACCTCGACTTATTTGTAAGTCAGTCCCTGGCCTGTAAAATGTCAAGGGAAAGATAATTATCAGGAAGGTCTAAATCGTAACACAAATATTGTATGTGTTTAACCATGTTAGCAATCAAGTGTCCTCCCTAGCAAGAAGTTATGCATGGTATCTTTGGTAATGGCCCCATCTGGATTAGTTCATAGATGTACCCGGAAAAACAAGGACTCAAGATGAACACTTGAAACACCCTATTCTTACTTTAGAGTGCACAGAACCATAAAAGAGGTGAAGAAAATTTGCAGCCATGAGGTGGTGTGCATTTTGTGCTAACCCTCCTTAGGAATTTCGAGGTCAATGGCTCCTTCTAGCAAGACCCCAGTTCTTTCACAACAAGACCCAGATTCCTTGGCATGAAGCTAGGAAATAGGGAGCCTTGCACTTACTATTAAAGGGGATAGGAGTCAGCTCATTTGGGCACTTTTGCACCATCTTCAAAGGCCTCGGTTGTCCCCTGCACACACCGAGGAAGTTGTGGGTGAACCCCCAAAGACTCTCTAGGCCTGTAGAGAATAGGGCTGCACAGGTGCACACTCACAGACTGCACCTGAACAACTGCCCTGAATGCTGTATTCGCACCGTGCCACTCTGACATGCTTTGTGGCACACATAGGGAGAATCAGAGTGTGCCCGACACACCTCACACCTTGGATATTAGAGGCAGGGGGTGGTTAGCAAAAATGGAGAGTAGCATGCAGAAGGGGACCCATCAATATATGCATGCACAATATGTAATAGAAAGATGTACTTAGTGTTGGATCAGGTGACATTGTAATGGTTGGAGGCAGTGGTTGATAACAAAAACGTTCTGATTATTTCAAGATGATGTTGAAACAAAAAGTTCCCTAGAACTTCCCGAGAGACTCCTGAGGCGGAAAGCCGGGAGCGAGATAGCGCATTTTTAAAAACTTTTCTGTGTGATAAATAACTGCTTTTAAGAAATTCTCACTTACTCACTTGCTCTTTGCTCCCTTGAACAGCGTACACACGCTGCAACGATAGACACCCTGATCGCCATTCTCGAGGGCGAGGCGCGAGGATAGACACGCCCACCCCTGGTGACCACACCCCCTCTGAACAGCATAAATAGTGCGCGCTGCTCCTAAAGCGCGACACTACTTCCCGAGAGACTCCTGAGGCGGAAAGCCGGGAGCGAGATAGCGCATTTTTAAAAACTTTTCTGTGTGATAAATAACTGCTTTTAAGAAATTCTCACTTACTCACTTGCTCTTTGCTCCCTTGAACAGCGTACACACGCTGCAACGATAGACACCCTGATCGCCATTCTCGAGGGCGAGGCGCGAGGATAGACACGCCCACCCCTGGTGACCACGCCCCCTCTGAACAGCATAAATAGTGCGCGCTGCTCCTAAAGCGCGACACTACTTCCCGAGAGACTCCTGAGGCGGAAAGCCGGGAGCGAGATAGCGCATTTTTAAAAACTCTTCTGTGTGATAAATAACTGCTTTTAAGAAATTCTCACTTACTCACTTGCTCTTTGCTCCCTTGAACAGCGTACACACGCTGCAACGATAGACACCCTGATCGCCATTCTCGAGGGCGAGGCGCGAGGATAGACACGCCCACCCCTGGTGACCACGCCCCCTCTGAACAGCATAAATAGTGCGCGCTGCTCCAAAAGCGCGACACTACTTCCCGAGAGACTCCTGAGGCGGAAAGCCGGGAGCGAGATAGCGCATTTTTAAAAACTTTTCTGTGTGATAAATAACTGCTTTTAAGAAATTCTCACTTACTCACTTGCTCTTTGCTCCCTTGAACAGCGTACACACGCTGCAACGATAGACACCCTGATCGCCATTCTCGAGGGCGAGGCGCGAGGATAGACACGCCCACCCCTGGTGACCACGCCCCCTCTGAACAGCATAAATAGTGCGCGCTGCTCCTAAAGCGCGACACTACTTCCCGAGAGACTCCTGAGGCGGAAAGCCGGGAGCGAGATAGCGCATTTTTAAAAACTTTTCTGTGTGATAAATAACTGCTTTTAAGAAATTCTCACTTACTCACTTGCTCTTTGCTCCCTTGAACAGCGTACACACGCTGCAACGATAGACACCCTGATCGCCATTCTCGAGGGCGAGGCGCGAGGATAGACACGCCCACCCCTGGTGACCACACCCCCTTCCGACGTCCAATCCTCACTGCACAAAACATGTGCCAGGGTAGGAAGCGCAGCGGACGAGCGCAGCGGGCGCGACGATTGCGCGCCGAAGGCGCGCCTAAGGCAAGCCCGTCTGCGCCCGTCCGCGCCAGCCCGAGCCGAGAGCCCATACCCCTGGTCGGTTCGGTACTGCCTCGAATCACTTACGACCAAAAAACTCTGCACCAACTCAGAGAACCGTCAAACACCAGATGTAACGGACCTATCAATCCGGAACAGGAGCCCCACAAATGCCCTAGTTGCGCGTACAGGGCCTCCCCCTCAGTTCATTCTGAACCCGCCTGCCTGGAGATGGCCCTGCTGAATTGCAGGTCACTCCCCAAACACCATACCGAAATCAATCTACTGTTAACAGAGTCGGACTTGGACGCTCTGTTTTTAACAGAAACTTGGCTGTCCGAGAGCTCCGACCCGGACATCATCCAAGCACTTCCTCCTGGGTACCACATCAAAAACCTTAACAGGCCGACGGGCACGGGTGGGGGCATCGCGATTATTTATCGCGATAACCTCGCTTGTCAACTTAAAGATAGTCCTGTTCTCGACTGTGAAAATGTCCTTTTCTCTCTACACCTGCCGCCATCGACCACACTAACTGGGCTGCTAATATACCGTCCCCCAGGACAGGTAGGGTGTTTTATAAACTCACTCATGGATGCCATTACCTCCCTGGCGTGCGGAACGCCGAATTTTACCATCCTTGGGGACCTAAACCTCCACTTTGATGATCAAGGCAACAAACTTGCCACAGAACTGAAAGCTGATCTAAACTCCCTAAATTTACAACTACTTAGCAACGATCCCACCCACCTGAAAGGACACTTGCTAGATCCCATCTTCTCTAATCTCTCTAAACTGTCCGCTCAAACCCCTCTCCCTCTCCCCTGGTCTGACCACTTTTTGGTCCCTCTCAAACTCCAACTTCCAAAGAAAATCTCGGATACTCCCTGCCCCCGGGCCCCGTCACGGCCATGGAAAAAACTAGATACCATCCTATGGGAGCGCTCGCTGCTCACCACACTGCCCACAGTCGACCCCGACCCCTCCAAAGCTGAAATTCAACTACATAAATGGGTCACTAACTCTCTCGACACTGTCCTGCCACTTAAAGCCCTTCCTACTAATAGGAAATCCTCCAAACTACTGTGGTTCACCGAGGAACTACGGGAACTAAGACGGAAAGGTAAAAGGCTGGAACGCCAATGGAGAAAGAACTGGCACTCGGATGACAGAAGTGGCTACAAAGCCCACATCAGGTTCTACAAAAACGCACTTAAAACTGCTCAAACCTCCTACTTCGAGGATCAAATACTAGCCGCAACTAACTCCGCAAAAGAGACTTACCGGATAGTCAAACTCCTTTCCAAAATACAGGAACCTCCACCCCTTCCTGACCTGGATGGCGCAAAATGCAACCAGATGGCCGATTTTTTCTCAAAAAAAATCGAAAAAATCCTGAACTCCCTCCCGTCTGCGACAACTGCACTAAAAGACTCTTCCCTCCCGGCCCCCCAAGATGCCCCAAGGCTGCTTTCTTTCCCTCAAATTACTACGGAAACGTTCCTTAGTGTCTTGCACAAAGTCAAAAGCGGCGCCCCATCTGACCCAGCCCCGATCAGTAAACTTAAACAAGTTGCTTCCACCATAGCCCTCCCTCTCACTAATCTGATCAATGCCTCCTTCGAAACTGGCTCAGTCCCAGTAAACTGGAAAAAAGCCACGGTAAAGGCTCTTATAAAAAAACCACACCTCGACCCTTCTGACCCATCAAACTTCAGACCTATCTCTCTGCTACCGGCAATTAGCAAAATCGCCGAGAGAGTGGCAAATCAACATCTTTCCGAGTTCTTAGAGTCCAATCATCTTCTCCGCCCTACCCAGACTGGCTTTAGACCTGGACAGGGGACGGATACCGCCCTGTTAGCCGTGGTCGAAGAAGCGAGAGGCATACTGGACGGAGGAGGATCGGTGGCAGTGATCCTCCTCGACCTGAGTGCCGCCTTCGACACGGTGGACCACGCAACCCTTGTCCATCGTCTCGGGCTGCTGGGAGTGACAGACTCCGCCTTGGCCTGGATCTCATCCTTCTTGGAGGACAGGTCTTTTCAAGTGACTGACGGACATTCCATCTCCAGGGCTCATGCACTCAAGTGTGGGGTGCCTCAGGGATCCTCCCTGAGCCCCACACTTTTTAATGTGTACATGGCTCCTCTCGAGGATGTTGTTAAACCTTTTGGGATCAAATCAATAATGTACGCCGATGACACCCAGCTCATCGTGTCCCTTAACCAATCTGACAACGCCCTCTCCAATCTGTCCAGCTGCCTGGAAAAAGTTCACCAATGGATGTGCGAATCCCGGTTAAAACTGAATGGGGAAAAATCTGAAATACTTCTTCTGGGAAACCCTAACAAAATACCCTCCCCTCTTCCCTGGCCACCATGCATGGGATCCCCTCCACCCCCAAAATCCGAAGTTAAAAGCCTGGGGATATGGTTGGACCAGGACCTCAGCTTCAAAACACAAGCGAGGAAAACCACGGGAACGTGCTTCGGCCTTCTGAAGATGGCACGAAAGATTCTCCATCTACTCCCCCCTCAATCCAGGAAACTCTTGATGCAGGGGTTGGTGAACTCCAGACTGGACTACGGGAATGTCCTATATCTGGGGGCCCCAGCCTCTGTACTCCACAGACTCCAATGTTCACAAAACGCGGCGGCAAGAATACTAACAGGTACTGCAGCAAGGACCTCTGCCAAGCCGGCCCTTAGAAACTTGCACTGGCTGCCAGTCAAAGAACGGGTCAATTTTAAGACCCTGTGCATGGCACATAAAATACTGCACAACGAAGGCCCTCCTATTCTTAGACCTCTTGTGTCCTTCCAACAATCAATTAGACAACTCAGATCTAACTCCCTTTCCCTTGCAAAAATCCCCAGAATTAGAAGGGCCAGAACAGGTGGTCGCTTGTTCTCGTACAATGCTCCAAAACTGTGGAACGCCCTCCCACTCTCCCTGAGGCAAGAACAAAACCACTTTAGATTTAGGAAAAAACTGAAGACCCTCCTTTTCCCCTGAGCACCACCCCCCTTGATCGCACACTCTCCAGGATGATAGTTACCAGCGCCGGGATGCCCTAGGGTAGCTGTGCGCTCTATAAAACCCACAATCAAATCAATCAAATCAAATCAAAAAGAGAAAATAATCAAATAATCTGATTTTACACGAGCGCTCTAAGTTAAAGTAAGAGTCTTGTCGGAATCTGATTTAGGCACAAAATCACTGACTATGACTCACAGCGAGGGGGTATTGATCTGAGGCTTTCTATTGATTTTGCATCATGCTTGGATTGAATCATGAGCCTCTTGTTATCTGTTTGCAGTGTTTTCTCTATTGTGTGGTTCAAAACCTGAGCCAAGGCCTTTCAGGCTGCAGTGATGATCAAAATAGCTTCCCCATCCATCTCTATTGTTTGAAAGGAATGATCAAACAGCCAAACCCAGGCACACTTTGGACCGTGCAGGGCTGCAAAATATGTTATGTAAAGACACTCTGACTCATGAGTTTAGCATAGTTAAAGGGGCCCCTACAACAGTGCCACCAGGGTTTGTTGCAAAGAAGTTACTGAAATAAGTTAAAGAACAGTGTTCAGCTTTGTGTTTGAATGACTGTCATATGTTTTCAGATCGACTGCCTTCATCTGTGATATTACTGCACTTACATAAAAACAATGAAGAAAAAAAAAGAAAAATTAGAGCCCAGTGCATGGAAAAAACAATACAAAAACTCGAAGTTGAAAAACAAAACAGAACAAAATACCAGGGGAAAACACCCAAAACCCTAAATTGTTAGGAGCAGAGTTTTCCCCTTCCTGAAGAGGTAACAGAAGGTGCGGGACATAGTACAAATGATGACATTTCTTCTCAAGTCAATGAAAAGCAAACAATTTGAGGGACCTTAATGAAAAGAGAGTCTGGTTAAATATTCATAAGCTTAATATCCATATTTCGCGCAAATGCAGCGGCAATTCTGCCCGCACTGAGCCTAGTGTACATACACTGAACTCCCTGAGGCTGGCACGCTTAGTGCCAATCGAGAAAAGTCCTAGTAACACCATAATAGCGAATATGAGCATTACAGTAAAAACATTAACGTGCACATCCTGTGAATAGTTCCTCCATGCTCATACAGGTAATACAAAAATCTGAATTAATTAGTGATCAGTATCACGCTGTAAGAGCGGGGCCAGCACAAAGGAAGCAGGGCAGCGATTCAACGAGATAAGGGTGGTTTCTGATTTGCCAGTCCATTATGGTAATTTCTTCAGGGCAAAGAATTTTCAAAATCGGCCAGCATGTTCCCCAGAGTTGGAGACCGTCATATCTCGTGATGGCTTGTGTCCTGGCAGAGAGTTTGCCCACAGCGTCGTGGGCTTGAATGTATAAATTATGATTGTCCCAGGAGTGTTGAACTAGAAGGAGTTGTCAAAAGTGTCGTAATTGCAGTAAGTGCAAGAAGCAAGACTCACAAGCCACAGTGAACCGCAAATTACTATGATATAAATAGACAGAAATTACAAAAGACTGTGCACATAAAATACACAGGAACAACAATAAATGAATCTCAAATTGGCCAAGAAATATGTAACATTAGCAGCGACTGCACCTGCAAAGCAATCCTTCTAAGTAGCCATATTAGGAAATCATAAATCCTAAACATCTATGCCCCTTTAGAAACCAGAAAATAAAAGTAGCAAATTACCCCTAATAATAGTATAACAAAACACAGGAGCAACTCAAGAAACATATTCAGCTAGCGTTGACTTCTATAATCTCACAACCACCCAAATGTGAGTAAAAAAAAAAAATAACGACTAAGGCTTGCAGCAGAGAATCTCACCAGCTTCAAGATGCCTTAAAAGACAAAGGTTCTCTGGTCTTCATCAGAAGAGTTGTCATCATCATCCAGGCAAAAACCCGTTTCTAAAACTTCAAACAGTTCCCAGGAAACCCAATTTTCTGCAACACATTCTCTATCTTATGTTCCTCCACTTCCTGATATCAGTCCTAGGCAGTGGCAATACCGCAGCAGCTAGTGAGGAAGAGGAGAAATCCTCATACCTGAGAGGACAAAAAAATAAATACAATAGTCTAGAATACTGGTTTGTTTTACAAATTCCTGCATTTTTCAGGGATTAGCAGGAAAAGTTGAGAATATGAAGCCCTGGGTTGAAAAAGTATTATTACTTTTGGTGTGCATTTTACACAGTACTGTTAAGTGTCTATAGCCAGATTCTCAAAAACATTGATGGGTCAATTCACCAGAGTAATTATCTAAAGTAGAACTACTCTAATATTGCTAAACATGCTCAGAAGTTATATTCACAATGTTTTGGCAGAGTTGTCCAGGTTGTAGCTTAGTCACTGAGATTTAGGGGTGTAAATCTCAAAATTCGCAACTAAAAAAGCAGTGGACTGCAGGTTGGAGGGGTGAGATGACGAAGGTTTAGTTACGGACTGTTTCCATGAGGAACAGCATCAGTACAGATTAGCATCATTAGGCGAGCCTCCGTCTAGAGTGGCAAAGTGGGCAAACAACGAATGGTTATAATGCTACACTGAGCTATTGCCCCTTGTTAGACTATTTTCAAGTATTCATCCCTTCATCTTTTTGGGTGTATGATTGCCAGAAGTATGGCTGGAAAGTAAAGATTGCTGCAGCTTTCCATACTTACTACAGCCAATGTTTGATGTTAGAAATTGGGCTACTGGCTAGCTGGGCAGTGAGCCCTGGTCAAGCAGCATCCACAATCCTAGTTAGGGTAAGACTCATGCAAACCTCAAAATAACCTGTGCTCAACCCTCTAGTAGCTTGGCACTGAACAGTGAGGTTTATCTTAGTTGAAATGTGTAAAGTATTTGTGCAAAGTATTTGTGCAAACAGTAAAACAGTGAAAACACCACACAAAAAGATCCAACATCAGATATGAAAAATAGAACCAAATTTAACAAATACAACAAGACAAAAATGTCAAAAATTCAATTAGCAGAACCGGCGTTGTGAATGTTTAAAGAGTAAATTATAAAATAGTGCCTAAAAGCAGAAAGCGCCATCCATGGTTATCTGGTCACGCTGGACTGGGTCCAAGTCCAAAGTTCAGGCTGCTGGAGCACAGATCGGATACAGTCCCAGATTATCCAAGTGTCCTTTTTCCTTCTCAAGTTTTGTGCCAAGAGTCACGTTCACGTTGGAGAGGATCAAAGGGAGCAAGAAGAGCATGGCAGGCGGTGGTTGGTGTGGCACGAGAAGCAGGCTGGGTGTCACGGATGGGCGGGCTGGAGCTTTGCGTGGTGGTCCTCTACAGTTAATCGCTGATTGCTGACCGAAGAGACGGACTAGCGGCTGCTTGTGCTGAATTTTTGTGCAAGCAGCATGGTTCCAGTGCAAATGGGTCAGTTTGTGGTTGTGAAGAGCCCAAAAGCTTGATTTAAGTGTCCTTGAGCCACCTCTAGGTTCCAGGACCTGTGAGGAACCACTTGGGGGTCAGGAACATGCTGCAGCTGGGTCCAGGAGCTGGTTGGGCTGGCTTTCATGTCCTTGAGGCTCAGAACAGGAGGCCAGCAGACTAGCCCTTTTAGTCACTCTGGGTTCCTGGTTTCAAGAAAAAGTTGCAGGTCCAGTTAATCTTTCCCAAGCAAGAGGGCAGCAGGCAGCATGTTAGCACAGCAGGGCAGAAGTTCCTTCGAGCAGCAGTCCAGCAGAGTGGCAGTCCTTGTAGCAGCACATCAGTCCTTATTCCTGGTAGAATATCCACAGGTCTAGACGTTTGATGATGAGTTGGTGTCTGAGGTCCTTCTTCTATACACAGTTGGGCCATTGAAGTGGGGAGAAGCTTCTAGAGGCATGCCTTTTAAGTGAATGTAAATGTAAGTGCGCTGGTGCCCTACCTTCCTGGCCGTGGCTCCAGACCAACTACAGGGGTATACAGTCAATTATGTGGAATCAGGACACAACCTATCCAAGTGTAAGTGGGGCTAGGCTCGGCTCCTCCCACCCATTTACCAGTGACAGTGATGGCCCATCCAGTCACAGCTAAGCTTCCCATTGTGTGTGCCAGTCTAGGAGGAATACACAAAGCATAACTGCCAGTCACACCTAGTCATGTGAATCAGAGACAGGCTGCAGGAACCAAATGACTAGAACAAGAAAATGGCAACTTTGCCAAATTAAAAAGAACAATTGATGGACAGAATGCTGTACAATGTCAAACATTCACCCCAGTAAAGAGATCTGGGCCTAAACCCATTATTTTTTTGATCCCCATGCCATTTCAGTTTAAACCCAGCCATATGCCAATCCGGCTTGACCCTGCTCCCCATGGGAACAGTGCAGCCCGAACTGCCAGGCCAGGCCCTCCCTGGACTGGAAACAAGCATTCTAGAACCAGTTTCAGGGTATCACCCCCTTCAGCCAGGCTAGTTGTATTCCAGTGGCATGGAGAGCACAGGACCCAATTATGGGCATACGTGTCCCACTCGGGGTGACAAATGCAAAAAGAACAATTTATGGACAGAATGCTGAATTATGTCAAACATTCAGCCCAGTACAGAGATCTGGGCCTAAATCCATGTTTTTTCTGCTCCCCATGCCATTCCAGTTTAAACTTAGCCATATGCAAATCAGTCTTTAACCTACTTCCCATGGGAGCAGTGCAGCCTGAACTGCCAGGCCACATCCTCCCTGAACTGGAAACAAGCATTCTAGAACCAGTTTCGGGGCATCACCCCTCTTCAGCTAGGCTAGTTTGATTCCAGTGGCATGGAGAGCACAGGACCCACTTCTGGGCATACGTGTCCCACTCGGGGTGACAAATGCTAAAATAACAATATATAGACAGAATGCTGTATAATGTCAAACATTCAACCCAGTACAGAGATCTGGGCCTAAATCCATGTTTTTTTTGCTCCCCATGCCATTCCCGTTTAAACTTAGCCATTTGCAAATCATTCTTTAACCTGCTCCCCATTGGAACAGGCCAGCCTGAACTGCCAAGCCAGGTCCTCCCTGGACCTGAAACAAATATTCTGGGACCGGTTTCGTGTATCACCATTCCTCAGCCAGGCTTACTTGACTCCAGTGGTATGGTGAGCACGGGAAAGACATCTGGGCACACCTGTCCCATTTCAGGCTAGACTGTTCCCATGGGAGCAAGGTCAAGACTAATTTGCATATGGCTGGGTCCAAACTGTGTGAGCAAAAGAATAATTATTAAACCCAGATGTTACTGGGGGGGGGGGGGGGGGGGGGGGGGGGTGAGTGTTTGAAAAGTTTCAGCACTCCGTCCATCCTCTTGTTCTATAACTTTGTAAAAGTGGCATTTTCAGAATTGCAATTTAAAGTACAACTTCATTATTAGTCACGTTTTTAAATTGTGATTCAAGAGACACCAAACATGATTTAATCATCCCTTTCCATTTGGGTATTTCACTTATAGAAGGTAACAAAGCAACTCCAATGTTATCCTATGGGAGGGATAGGCCTTGCAGTAGTGAAAAACAAAAAGAGTTTTTCACTACCAGAACAAGTAAAACGTAAAAGTACATGTTGTGAACTACACAGCAAAGGTGGTGCCGTCCGCCAACCACGACAAACTTGAAGTTACATGCAGGAAGAGGATGTAAGGACATTTCTGAGAAATCCTTGGCCTAGAGGACAATCGCACTCCTTTGCTCCTTTTATTTCAGACTCCCCTAGAGCGCATGTAGCATGCATGCCATTTAGGGAGACATCACCAGGTGCTGCAATGTAGTCAGATCGCATACCCATCAATTCCACACCACACCTTTGATTTCTCTGTTCCAAAAATTCTTTCATTTTCACTTTTTTTCAATTTTTTTTCCCATCATCTATATACCTCCTGAGAAAGAACCAACATGGTTTAAATGGATTGAAGACACAATTTTATCAGTATACAATCTCAAGTTAAAACTGGTAGAAACGTCTTTTATTAAAAGCGAAAGCAAAATTATTAGAAAAAATAAAGAAGGTGAAAAGTTAAACGAAGCAATTTTCAATACAGAGAAATCAGCAACATGTGGAGTATGCTTGGAAAAAGTCATAACACTATGTTCATTTCTGTGGGCGTGATGGCACTCCAGCTCTAAGCATGGAAATATGTTTTTTTAACAGAGGTTTACATGTGGAAAATGAATGATATATGGGAAAGGAAATCATGCAGCATGTTGCATAGCTGGGCATAGAAAGCTCATCCAGACGGAGGTATGGAAAGGAAGGACATTCTCAAGGATTGCAACTATTTAAGTGTCTTTAGAATTGTTTTTTTAACTGCACGGAAGCAAATAGGTTAAACAAGAAAGGTTCTAAATGAGTACTAAAAGCAATAAAGTTATTAAACAGGTGGCGGGCGGGTGAAAGAACGGTGATAGACCTTGGCAGTTGATTCAGTGAACATGAACATGGGATACAGCGACGAGATAAGAATGATGGGCAGATGGAGTACGTAAGGGTTTGCTTGGAGGCTGATGACGCACAAGAACAATCCATCAGGGGGAAATAATAATCCGGTATGATATGTATGTTTAGGCACTAACTTTAAAATCTAATGATGCTTTTTAGGCTTTTCATTTTTGTAGCTGAAATGAAATAATGAATGGAAGTAATTGTTATTTACATATTTCCTGAGGAAGTGACAATAATTGTTTGCTATGTGTGGAGGGCGCAATGTTATCTACATACAGTCTCAATTTAAAACGGAAAGAAAAGTACCGTATAAAAGTAAAGTATATATGTTTATAAATATAAGTGAAAGTATTTGCAAATAATGGGAGTGAAATTATAGCAAAATAATTTAGAGTACAGAGAAGTAAGCAATATGTGGAGTTGAAAAAGAAAATGTGCATTTTTATTGTGTGTGATGAAAGTCGAACAGGAAGCTGGATTTAAGACTAGTATATTAGGAAGAGGCTTCAGGCTCTGAGAGGCTTCGTCATAGCATGCCTAAAGATACTTTAAATACTATACCAATTGATAAATGTGTTTTAAAAAGGTTTCGTTTAATAGAAGCATCTTTATAATACTTTTGTCATGTACATGTCATCTCTACTACATGGGAATTGAGAGCATATGGTATGGAATATAATGTTATAGTTTCTGAATGTTTCTGAAATATGTAGATTAAATGCAGTTTATCACATGCTGGCAAGCAGGAACTTCAGCATGGCAAATCTTTTAGCTTAATAAAGAAGATTCAAGTCACCTTGGCAATTTGTCATAATCTTTGGACTGTGGCACTTTGTAAGGCTAAATTCATGTGAGACGGGTGCTCTTGTCTACTTCTCTCATGTCAGATGCAAAGCACAGACAGCGTGAACCTGTCTCTGCTATTCTGACAGTGTTACACACAAAAATGGCCAATAAGGCATATACAATATATAGCAAGAGGTATCCACCATCACCTTGCCATCTTACAGCGGTGTATGCTGCACCCATCAGCCATCACCTGTGGACCGTTGAATCAGTCCTGCATCCTTATTTGACATCATGAGGGAATGTGAAGGTGACAGTCCATGAGTACATCAAGGTATTCCACGTGCTAAGGTGAAATTTCTGTATGTTAAAAAAGGTTTATGTTTGGGTGGAAAGTACCATGTTTATTCCCTACACACACCTGACTATAGGCACCCATTGTTAACGGTAGCATGTGATAATATCAACGTTTCATGTGACACGTGTTAGACCTGACATCCTTGGCATGGAAATCGCCCAAACCTTTTCCCTTCACTCTTTGATTTTTGCCGAACTCGTTTTTAATGGCCCTAGGACCCCAGTTTTACCCTGCTAACAAGTGCTACATTGCTTGTTCTCGCTCCTTAAAACAATATCAGACTAGTCCTACTTGGCATATTTAATTTACTTATACTTCCCCGGTAAATGGTACTCCATGCACATAGGGCCTGTAGAATAAATGCTACGAGTGAGCAGCAGCACTCATTGTGCCATCTACTAATAGCCATGTAAAACAGGCCTGCCACTGCAGCATGTAGTGAAATTTTAAACTGCCATTTCGATCTGGAAAAATAAAGTTTTTGTCAGTTTTAAACCTTTCTTTTTAAAACAAATAGGTTACTCCTAAGGTAGGCCCTAACCACCACTGGGTCAGGGTCCATAGTAGTTTAAAAAGCAGGACATGTATGGTTCAGTTTTACATGCACTAGCAGTGAAAAACTCTCATAGTTGTTTTTCACTGTTGCTAGGCATATCGCTCCCATAGGCGCACACTGGGTTATTTTATTACACTTAACCAGTGCTAAATTCAGATTGACAGCAGAATAAAATATGCTTTTTACACTTAAAGTGATTGCAATGCAAATTCCCCCTTAATGGTGAAATCATATTTGAGATTATACTTTTAAAAATGCCACTTTTAGAACGTTTCCATTTCTTGCCCCAAAGATCTGAGGCTATTCTAGTAGTTTCCAGCTGCCTGGCCCTGTAATGGTTCCCCTATCAAGAATGTACATTGGGCCCAGACAGTGAACAATGGGACATGGGTGTAGCTAGTAGAGAATCTTCCTAGCAGGATGGCTGTAGAGGAGCAGTACCCTGCCCTGATTACATTTCAAAGGACCTTTCCCACAGCATACACAAAGAAACCTGCCCTTGCCTTTGTCCCCCTGTACATTTTCAGGCCAGGACCAAGGGAAAGGGAAAACTGTCCAGAACCGGTTCTGCGGGTAGGCCAGGAAATTCCCTCACACAAAGCCTGGACCAGTTGAAGATTCAGAAGAAAGTTTGACATGCTGCCATAAGGACTGGCCTGCTGTTTCAACAAGGGAGTGGGTTAGGTGATAATGGCAATCTTTTTTCATAGTGAATATTGTAATAATGACAACAGCATTTTTATGTACAGTTACTAGTGGACATCTGAACTCATGAGTCTTTTCTTTTCCCAAATGTTCTACTTAGTGGGTAGTCAAATAAGGCATGAGGAAAAAAATGGCCAGTAACAAAGAACGAGAAGGGCTTTGGTTGTTCAGTGGGCACTAGATAATACCACCACCACTGAGGAGGAAGGTAAGGCACCAACAGGGAGAGTGCACCTGCTGGAGAGTGACAAGGATACAAGGCAACATATTCCAGATAGAGACTGTGGAGACAATTGAGAAGATAGCCGATTTGAATGCCAGATTCCAGCACAAGACTGACAATGGGGCTCCTCCTGGCCAGGAAGAAGTAGCATCTGTGGTGTCCCAGGAACAGGCCCGCCATCCCTGAGGCCTAAAGCCATCAGTTGTCCTGCACATAGAGGATTGGCATCTGGAAGGTCATGGGGGGTGTTTGCTCAGTGTGGGAGAAGGCAGCCTCAACTGGGATTTCCTCTCTGAAAGAACATGGAGAGAGGATCAGTGTTGTACCTGAATGGAAAGAAGGAATATGGGAGTAAGTGAGGTGAATGTATGTACAAAACCCTTGGCTGTGTCACAGGTTCTAAAGTTACAAATCTTTTTTACAGTTACTCTCAGGAGGACACATTCCTGTGGGCCCATCCGCTGGTGACAGTGATCCCCTTTCTCTGTAGAGCCGACCTGCCACATGCCACAATTTGAGATGCAATCTTCTAATAAACATTGGGTCAATGTGCATGGAAGTACCAAATTGGGTCACTATAAATATTTACCAGAGTAGAGGGCTTGTCACCCTTAATGTGTTCTCCTGTAACTGTGGTAGCTCAAAGTGGACAGGCTAATGGAACATAGTCTATGCCTACCCAAACCTGGCTATAACCTGAATTAGGCAACAGTGGTGGGCCAACTACATACAAACTTCTTTCTCATTCTTTCCCTCCAATGTTGTTAGTAAAGTTGTTTGTTTTATGGTTTCCACTGTGATAAACATTCTCCATGCGGGTGTGGTTTAAAATGTATTGTAGATACACTACTTCCTTTATTACAGTGTGACGGCACATATTAACACTAGAACTGGTTCACGTGTAATCACTAATATTAGTTCAGAGTCAACATTCTCCACTACCAAACTCACAGCAGTTTCAACAGGATCAGAATATGAGAATGCTAGTAGGTGGAGTTAATGTTCACGGGAACTCTACTTCCTTGTATGCTATCTGCATCCTGCAACAAATACAAATGAGAACCATAGTGATTCTCGTTTACACACTGTAGCAATGGCAACACTACTATACAGTCACAGTTCCACTGCTAAGAACATATCAATGAAGGGGTCCTTTAACAATATTTGATGTGTTGAGCAACAGTGTGAATTCTGCCTGTAGGGGGAGCATATAAAAGAACCCTCAAAAGGATATGTCAAAACGACATATGATCTACAATTCCATTATATAAGGAGTGAACCTTCTGCAATATCTGATTTTGAGGATGATATGGGAGCACATGAATGTCTACCTATTGCCAGCAAAAACATTTTTGCTACAAGGCTCACCCATCAACTGTCTCTTCAAGGCACAACCAATACCAAAGAGAATAGCATTCCAGATTCAAGCAGTGCATTTGAAAGTACTTAATAATCCTGTGGTATTCATTTCAACTACTTTTCAATTCGCTTTATGCATTCTGGTGTGTATTTAAATCTTTAAACACAAAATAGTGAGAAACGAATGCATTGCTTGTTTATTTAACTTTTTGAGAGTATCATATACCACAAACTCGACCTGAAGGTATCAGAGCGCTTTACATGAGCACCAGTTGCGTTACAAACTGACACATTCATTTTTTTAAGCACGTGGAGATTCAGTGATTTGCCCAGAATTACAGAATGTTGAGCGTCCCTGCCGAGACTCGAACCCGGTTCCCCAGCTTCGAGGTCGACCACTCTAGCCGTTAAGCCACATACGTACCCCCACATCCCCCCATTTTCACCCCCCTGCTTATATCTCGTATGCTAAATAGGTGGGATGCACTTTGAAATGTCTGGTTCCAACTGCCCACAATTTAAATTCTAAGAATGTAAATCCTTCTTCAAGTATTCAATTCACTTTCAATTCAATTTATTTTATTATGATTTGGAATTCCAAGGAATTCCACATAAAATACAAAATAAAACATCATTTTATACAGATCAAAGTATTTAAAACACAAAAAGTTACAACTTCAATTTTCCTAAATTACACCCAAGAGTACGTAATCACTTTTCTTCATTAGACTCTTCACCACGGTGAACAACAGAGATCAGTGTCTAAACCACGGAAAGTTACCACTTCAATTTTCCTAAATTACATCCTCCCACAGGTAAGTATTCTCTTTTCTTCATTAAATTCGTCACTACTGTGGACAACAATGTTCTAGTAGAGTACACTTGCGGCCACTAACAATCATTATCAGGTAGGTAAAACTTTTGGCTATCACCTTGGTTTAATAAAATAATCTACGTTTGGGTGACACATAGTTAAGAAAAAAGTACAATTATCATCCAATATACACATAACAATTTACGTAAATAGTTAAAAACTTTTTTAGGGAGATGAGCATGGAATAGTAATAGCAGCAAATATTTTTATAAAGTGCTAAATAAAGTGTTAATGCATTAAATAAAGTGCTAGTGCATTAAATACCCTATTCCAGGACATTTCCTACAAATGACTTACTAGAAGCAATGTTTCTAAGGAGATGCGCGTGGTAAATTAACTATCTTACAGGTATGCTAGTACACAATAAGAGTTGAATATCGTTTATCATATTTAGCAACAGATTAAAATGCTTGAAGTGCATAAAAAAGTGCTAATGCATGGGATCATAACACACAATACTAAAAAAACCTATGGGTCACCATCGCTCAATAATTTTTAATAAACATTCAAAAATTCTTTAAAAAAACGAACATTTTTAAAACAGATCAATTCAGATGGGGGGAGCAGAAGAAAGTTGCGGGCCTGTTCTGCTGTTGAGATTTTATACTGTAAAAAACCATGCCTTAAGTATTTGCGGCGTACTGAATGTAGTGCTGGGCACACAATCAGAACATGATTAAGGTCTTGTACACCGCCATTGCATAAATCACAGTGCCTTTCATTTTTGGTGATACCCTCCCAGGCACCTGTTACAATCCTCAAAGGCAGCAAGTTCATTCTTAATAATAAAATCACTCTGCGAACTCCATGATTTAAGTTCCAAAGAACGTACAGCTGAGGATTTTTAACTGTAGAGCTCTCCGCAATACAGTCCAACCTTCCATTCACGCGGCATATTTTCTGATCTCTTTCCCGTGAAATCACATATATGGTTCTTTTATTTATATGCTTTAATGCTATTTTATCTAAAACTGCTGCCCCTTCAAAATCTATACCAAAACTGCTTAAAGCCTTTAAATAATTTCTAAAAATTACACTTTTCCACAACATATTAACAAAAATTTCCTTATGCAATGCTAACCTTAATAGATTCTCCTGACGATTTATCAAAGCGTTACCCCACCTTAAACAAGCTGCCATTGTTAAGACATATGTTGAAAGAAGGCCAAATTCGAGCCTAAGAGCCGCGATTGACGCAGCATGACTCAGATTGCATGATTTGCGCCAGATTTTTCCTTCCACTTTCTCGAACTTTGCCCATTCACATTCATCTATCATTTCACTTGCATAATTCAAGGTCGGGGGGATCTTTATTTTATATACTGCAATAGTATGCGAAAAATGTCTTTTCCCGCATTGCAAGTACAAGCGATTAATTGCAGAGGCTTGTGAGATAGCTTTACTTTTGCAGTGGTCCATATGTCTATTAGCAGAACAGCTAGTTGTAAGAAAAATTCCTAAGTAAGGGTAAAATTTTACTATTTCCATTTTTTCATCTCCTATAAACCATTTCAAATTTGATCTAACCTTACAGCCATTGTAACTAAAAATCATCACTTTACTCTTTGAAATATTTATTTTTAAAAAGTATTCCTTAGTGTACCTAACCAATTCCGTCAGTCGTCTCTGCAACCCAATTGGGGTTAAGTCCATTATTATTGCGTCATCTGCATACAACAAACAACTTATTTTTAGGTCACCCACTTGTGGAGGATCCCCTTTACTCTCCCCTAACCGACTCGGTAGGTCATTTATGTAGATTGAGAAGAGTAAAGGGGCCAATAGGCACCTCTGCTTCAACCCGTTGTTAGTAGAAATTTTCTTTGAAAGGCCTTGAGTCCCCCATAACAAAACTTGGGTCCATGTCAAAGAGTGGAGAGCAATTATTACTCTTAACAGGTTCCCTGGGATCCCCATAGTGATCAATTTCCTCCACAGCGTCCCCCGATCTACTCTATCGAACGCTGTGGACTAATCAATAAATGCTGTATACAACGGAGTCCTCTGACCCACGGGATATTTATCGATTAGGATTTGCAGAACAGAGATGTTATCTAAAGTGCCACTATTCTTCCGGAACCCTGTTTGTTCAAGGGGAATGGAATTATTTCCGAATACCCACTCTTGTAAGTGAACAAGGATACTTTTTGCGAACAATTTTCCCATTGCATCAAGAAGGGAAATTTGCCTAAAACTTGCTGGTGAGTTTTTAGGGCCCTTCTTATATAGCTGGGCTATTATGCTACCCTTCCAGGAGTAAGGGATGTCCCCGAGATTGTAACAATGGACAAATAGAGATTGTAATACTTTTGCCCAGTCGCCACAATCCTTTTTTATTATGGCTACAGGGACATCATCCGGCCCCATTGCACCGAAGTATCTCGCCCCTTAATGTATCCTTCAATTTCCCTCACTGATGGTGCTTCTATATCACCCACCAATGCTGTGGTATTAATAGACCCCTCAACCTCATCATCTAGGGGGCATACAATAAGGATATATAAATTGACCACTCTGTTTCTGGGATCAGCATGGGTTGAGATTTTTCTCTACTGTCACAAAATATAGCTATTAACGCCCAGTACTTTCTAGTATCCCACGAAGGTGCCACTTCCCGAAGGTTAACCCATTTTTCGTCTTCGGCGGCCCTACGGTCAGCTGCTAGTTTTCTTTTACGGACCTGTTTTAATCTGTATATCTCTTTTTGTCTTAATGGCCTAGGATCTCTAAATTGGGATCTAATCAGCCCATTTATCTTATTATTAAGCTTTTTAATTTCGATGGGGAGTATTGCTATGGGGGCGGCTCTTTCACCTTGCTTCTTTCTTCCCAAATTTCTTATGGCAGTCATTATTCTTTCATATCTCACAATCGGGCTCTCCCAAATTAAACTAAGCTCAATATTTTTAAATACCCACTGAAAGTTCGGGAGGTTCTTGTATGACCAACAGGTGCGACCATTATTTCGAGGATAAGTTACGTTATCATTCCTCTGGTTCCAGAGTTCAGGCTTCTTGATATTTATAACTAAGTTTACCGCCAGGATGTTGTGGTCACTCAACTTAGTGGGAAGCACTTTAAATTGAGAACATGCCCCAAACAATTGAAAAGACACTGCCATATAATCAAGTAGGGAGTGGCCAAATGTCCCATGAAAGGTGAGGGCTGCAGGTGAATCCTCTGGGAATCTGCCATTTAATAATACAAGGTCAAGATTCCTAAGATTTTGCAAGAGTGAAAGGCCACGTTTGTTAGTTGACTCTGGTATACACCAAACCTCCTCCAAGTCTACATTGGAAAAAGACGAGATGGAGCTGTTACTTATTTTAGCATTAAAGTCCCCTACCATCATTATACATACTCTTTCTCCATTACTACATAAATTTTGCACAAAAGTGCAAATGGAGTCAACCAATGGGGTAGAAGCTTTCCCAGGTGGGATGTACACGTTTACCAAAAACAGAAACGTTGCGTGTCCCGAGTTATCTTTTTCAATTTTTAACTTAGTGCAGATACAACAATTTGATGGATGTATATATATCACAGGGTCCCATGCTAACTCACAACTTAAATGGCTAAACCCCCACTTTCATGCCCCTTTATAGATTTTTTTGCCGCACAACAGTACACATAGTAGTTCTCTAACTGGAACTCTTCCCTTGCCCACGTCTCATGGAGGCAAATTATCATGGGGGCTAGGTATTCTAAGGAGTTAGCTTATGATTTTCTTTTCCTAGCCCCGCCATATTCCATGACACAATTGTCCCCAGTAGGCTACCCCCGCTCTATGGGTTTTGTGTTAGTTGTTTTTGCCCCATTCAAAGTACTTGCGATCCAACTCCATTTTGACACCTCATCTCCTCCGTCTATACAAAGGACCTCTTGGACCTTGGGTGCTGAAAACTTAATTTCTCTTACACCCGATACCTTTCCTACTGTTATTTCCATGTCCTCAAATTTTGTGGGTATATTCTCTCCCTCATGTTCAATGAATCCTCTCCCTTGCCAATGATAGGGTGTTTCGAGGCTTTTGGGCGGAGCACCAGGCGGTACCGTACTAATAAGAATATCTATTCCTCTTTTCCTGAAGCCGTCCACATTTGCTAAGACGAGCGAAGACACTACCCCAGATGTAAAAATGGCTTTAGTTACATATGGTTTGTACCTTCAATCTAAATGAACCAGTTCAATATCTTTACTGATGATTAGCTTTAGATCATCTATTTCAGATATAATTCTAAGGAGGGCACTTCCATTCAATGTCATTAACTCAGCATCAAAAAGAGGGATACAAATTAAAGCCTTATTCACTTGCCCAGCACCTGTCTCGGAAAGCCTAGTTAAATTAATATCTTGCAGGCTTCTGGGGAGATCGTCATTTAAATTCCCCCCTTTATTATTATTAACAGCTATAATCATTCTCCGACTAACTCCCCCACTATTACTTAGTTCAGGTTTCGTTGATGACAAGGCAGGACCAATTGACTCCTGTGCGGCACCACTTAGTTCTACTCGCGAGAATATAACAGAGCGTTTTAAATTGGCCTCTTTAATTCCTGTGCTACTATGCAAGTTAGAGCCCCTTCTTAACCTGCCTTCACCCTCCCCGTCAATATTCAGAGTGGTGTTCAGCCTAACAATCGAACTATTCGGCTGAAGGACAAGATCCTGCTCATGATTTAGACTCATATTCATTTTCAGTTTCCCCACAGACATTGTATTCATTTCATCAACAGGGGCTATGTAAGTGTTTTCCTTTTCGTTTGCGGGTTGGAACCGCAGCTTTCTCTGCTTGCGTTTTGGGAACAAGCGATTTTTCATCTTCTTTTTCCTCCTACGACCATTTTTAGTGGTTCCCTTTCTTACTGAAGAGTCTTCCCCCGCAGCTGAACTCTCTAAGATGTTAATTATTTCATCTAGTTGTTGAAGTTTAGTTTTTTTGACTTACTCATATTAAAAATTGAGAAAACACGCACTGTGTCTGTAACTGGGGAAACTCTTACATTTAACTTTTCCCCCAAATTTGGGACCTTTACAGACTCATTAAGGTTAACTTGGGACGGGCTTGAGATTGAATTTCTTACAGGTGGCGAACTTTCAAAGTCTACCAGCAGATCTTTTGGCTCCCCTACACCAGAGACTTTATCAGCAGTATGTATTGCATTATGCGTTTGACATGCTTTACTAAACATAGGGGAAGCACATTTCGCGCATGCTTGTCTATGATGTTTAAGAACTAGAGAAAGGCAATTCCCTTGAACAGGACTAAACAGTGTTCAGAAAATACAGTTAAACCTAAATCACAAAAAATCATATATACCATGACAACCTGTATAAAAATGTAAATAACAATTTATTATGTATCCATACAATAAAAATTCTACTAAATTGCAATCAATTCTTAACCTAAACATACATAAAGAAATTTTTAAATAAAAACAAATTAATACAACATGTAGATAACATAACATTCAAATATGGCCCCCATAATTGGTAAAAGAAAGACAGAAACAGCCAGACATAAAAGTTGTACAGTGCTCGTAGTATATTCGGACTCCTAGTTTCCCACATCCATGTCATATGTACAGAACATCAATTTATCAACAAGAATGGAGGAGTCTTGAATTATACAATAAAAGAGCGTCGACGCGTTTCGGTGGATTTTCTTGCTTTGTGCCAACTTTCTCAAGACTAAAATGATATCTGTCGCAACCAGGGAGTCATATGACTTCCCTGTAAATAGATATACAACATATTATAGAAATTTGACATAAACTAGTTGGTAAGTCACATTCAATACATGAAAAAAATGGAAATACATATAACTACCTCCTACACATAGTTTAAACTTACTGGTTGACCTATCGGTTTATAGGAAAGATTAGCTGCCCTCCATTTGCTAAATGAATGGACTCCTGTATAATAGGTAGGAACAACTAGGCCTATTTATTATGACCTGTGGAAAGTCAATGTAGGGGAATTCTTATATCATTCATGTAAAAGTTTGACTAAAAAACTCAATACATTGTTATAGTGTTTAAAAATTAATGACCTAGATCGTGGAGGGGCTATGTTCTATTTTATCATGTTGAGTAGTTTACAGAAATATTATTTGCCCTCCAGCTTCCAAGATGAAAGTTGAAGGATAATTATTACATAGAAATTATAATCATTATGCTCAAATAGGCCTAAATGGAAAAAGGTCTATTGTTAGAAGTGCCACCCCTAAATGACCAGAAATTTATCTTACCCAAAATCTTTAGAGAGGTGCAGAATTATTCCAGGTGCGTGTTTAAATTTCTCGCAGGAAAGGACGATACCCTCAGACAAGGCCTCTGGCCTGTAGTACAACTAATAGGGAAAACAAATAAGGAATTGAGCTATCAGAGTTGATTGGACATCTATCTATTGGTCTATTAATGGCCTCAAAAGACAGAAAGTACCTTATAGTGTAAGCGCGGTGTGTTCAAATGATCCCTTTATTATGGCTCAAAAGGCTGCACCTTAGTCGCTTTAAAAAATCTTGATATACTTTTCTTGTCTTATTGGTCAAGAAAACCTAAAAGAGCACAAAGAACGATTAAGGGCGCGGTTAGGTGCTGTAGATACGTGACTGAGAGTTCGATCTTTATTGAGTGTAAGTCCAGTCAAAAGTTTCCTGTATTTAATTTGCAGGCGCGAAGGTGCGGTGAGTGAGCATGTTAAAATTAGCTACTTGCCCCAATAAGCGAAAACACAGCCCCACCGAGTCTATCAGTCTGAGGTCCGAGTGTAATTAGCTGTAAAGGACCAGGTAGAAATGGAGCATGTCAGAGTTTTGAAGCAGGTGCTAGTACTATTTTTTTGATTTGTTGTACAATCTCTTGGGCCCAGATTACGATCTGTGATATGATCTGATAACGAAGAGCTGCTTTGGATAGCTTCCCAAGATAATGGAATCTTCTATTCCAAAGGTATAGATGGTGTTTTGAGATTCTCGGATATCGAGCACGATGGTAATTACCATTTCCCGCGTTCGTATCGCCAGACAGAACAACCCGCCGCCGGACATAGAGAGCCCTGCCGATCATCCTCAGGCAGGGAGATCTTTTAATACCACTCCCTCGTGCTCGATATCCTTCTAATTAATCAGCTCCTGCAACATCTGACTATTAGGAATCAAACAAGAGGCTGAAACTGTATCCGATTATTTTCACAAAAACTCTTATTAAATTTGCGTGGCTGCTCCAGGAAGAAGGCGCTGGCCGCCGAAACGCGCGTAGAGACTCATTGTGCCACCTATCTACTAGAGATAATTTTTAACTTGTATTTGCATTTAACTTTTGTATAATGTTTTTTACAAAAATGTGTTCTGTGAAATTTTTACTTGACTATTGTGTTATGTCACTGATTTGTCAAAATTCTTTTAACTACTTAATAAAATACCATGTATTGTAGCCAGCTGTAGCCAATTGTTCATTTCTATTGTTATTGTGTTTTAAATACTAGTTGCCTAGGTTGTTGTTTTTCAAATATAAGATTTCAATAGTGTCAGATGAGCACTGTTTCTGCGTCGACGGATAGTTTTCCGAGGTTTTAGGGGACTCAGGGAGCTCTTGACACTCTGATTTATGGTTACTAGAGTTTCTGCTGATGTTACTTTTGACTGTGAGCGCAGTCGCCTAACAGACATTACCATTGCCTAAGTAATTTAACACCACTTAGACTTGTTGCTCCTCCAGCTGTTAATAAGAAAAGTTGGAAGCAGATGACAATACGTATGAAGTTGAATAAATGTAAAACACAGCCTTGGTGAGTTGGAAGAGTTGACTCTGCCACAAATACTCCTCAGTTACCCCACAGATACCCCACGGCTATTCACATACCACCTTGCCCGAGGCCTGGGAGTTCAGCAGTGGCCCAATCAGAGCCGCACGCCGACCCCCCGTCTGGCAACTGGGGATGTGGTGGTGTGGTAACTATAGTAGACTCTGCGGATTGATGGCAAAGTTTTGGGTAGAATGGGATGGCAGCAAGACCAGGCACTGCTCTTTTGTCTGCTCAGTAGGTACTAAGATTGCGTGCTTGACGCGATGATGTTACCAGTTCACACTGTACGCACTGTACGCACTGCTCACACTGACCAAGGGACTGTTCAGGGCCTATATCAGGTATTTATCAGGATTATTCAGGTACTATCTCCAGTGTCCTTGAAATAAGGCGGAGCACGGCTTGAGTCCACACGAGTCACCGGTCCCCGGGCCAGGGCCCCAAGCTGATAAAAGACCCACCACTGGAGATCCGCGGGGAACCATGGAGAATGTCCCTGGGGGTCCCTGGGGGCCAAAGCAAGACACACGGCACAGACGTACGGCAGCAGGCGAGGGGTGAACGCGAGGGGCGAACGCGAACAGCTCCACCTGACCGTCTCGCCCACCTTGCTCACCTTGCTCTCTCGTCTCCAGACGTCGCCGCCCCACTGCCGCCGCCTCCACCACTGCCTCACACTTCTTCTGCCACTTGACTGCCTGAACGCAACACACACGTGCCCCGATTCGGCCACGGGCACCGGACTTCGGCTCCGACCCTCAGGCTCCTCGCCTTGCCTCCTCGCCTCCTTGCCTCCTCACCTCGCCTCACTGGACTCACTGGCCTCACTGACGGGCTTACGGGCTTGCGGGCTTGCTTTCGAGCCGTCCGCGCCAGACACCGGGCGCTGTCCCCCAAACTACTATCAAGGCGGGATACAGGATACGGGAAGCCCACGGATGAAACTTGCAGCGAGGACGCCACACACACCGCGCAACACACAGCTGCTGCTCGAACCACTAGCTCCGCCTCCGGCGACTTGTTGTGCTGAATCCCTGGTCTCGATTTTTCATCGCTTGAGCCCTTCTGCAAGTATGGATACACCAAACAATGAAGGTTGAGTGGTGAAAGCTATCATTATGAAAGAATGCATAGTAGATCAACGGAAAAGTCTTCCATTAATTCAGACAGATTTGAGGCAACCAGAATATAAACCTAACATAGATTCAGAGCTTGCACATCAGCTGACTGGTATATGGGCCAATGGGGTTCTTTCAAACCATTTAAACACTGTTACAATCTTTTATAGACCCAATCACTGAAATGCAAAGTGACACGCAGAAGAACTGCCTGAAGTCCCCTAAGTCGGATTATTTAAATGAGCAGGCAAATCACATATGTGATACTTGTTACTCATATGATTTCTGAAACCACCTTTAAGAAAACAACCTCAAAAACACTATAAAGTCTACACGACTTCAAATAATCCTTTAACAACATACAAATCCAAAGTTCTTCCTCAGAATGCGTTTTTGTTATATGAAACTGGCAGGCGATCTCGGCTCTACAGTGTGGTTCGTTATAAATTGGACACATGCACACAGGGCTACTAGTATCAGCCAATATGCACTAACCAATGCATGCGTGGACAGTTTTTTCTAATAAGCTCTGTGAAGTCACATGGACTAAACCAACACATCCAGAAGGTAGGCGTGTTCAGTGTCTGATTTCCATAAAACTATATGTGAAAATACCTGCAGCATCACTGGATCGCTACAGGCTCTTTTTTAATATGTGAATATAGCTGTTTTGTTTCAGTGCTGAACTGGGGTAGGCCACTGGAGCCCTTTCTTTATTTTTCTGATATTTTTCTGTTATTGAAGGAGGATAGCTCCAATCCCAGGAGAGTTAGCATCTACTGATATGGTATTACCTTAGTGGCGTCATGATGTCCTCGTTGTTTTGGCTGACAGCTGGTCCTTTGTCTTTTGAAAAGCAGTCAACTGTTCATCTGACCCCACCCTTACAGCATCTGATTCCAGTAGGTTGAGCTTTGACTTTGTCAGTGACATTAGACTCTGAATGACCTGCTCACAACATGTCACCATCACCATCCACAAAGCGCTATGTACTACCAATATATTCTGGGGTGATGATGCTAACATTTTCACACATCTTTATAAGATCTGGGGCAAATCCTTTGGAGGTGAACTTGTGTCTAAACAATTCCATCTCAGGTTTGAGAAATTTGCTGGTGAATCTAACTATAGACCCTTTTGTGAATGGGGTCTCTGAACCGGAAGGAGTTCCGCAGTCAGTATCAAAAGCAGGAGAATATATAATGGATGATTTTACTTCAACTGATATAAATTTAGTTAAGCCTTTAAAAATGTTTCACGCTCACAACCAAGAATCTTCCAGGGTTTTTACTCCCGCCACCTCTAAGGATCATCCTGTGAAACTGCAACTGTTCAGCAGTACACCTAGCGGAACAAGCTCATTAGACTCACAGGGTTCAATTACTCCTGATCTCTCCTGAGAATTCCTCCCTTCAATTCATAATCTAGAATCACAAAGCCCGAAGTCGGAGTCACTGCTTTGTCTAGAAAGAGTGTTGGTTTCCATCTTAGCCCTAATGGAGAAATCAGTAGATAGCTCCGATTTTATTTTGGACTCTGTTTTAGCCCTGACTAAGCATATTGTGTCTGAACATAATCTATCATCAGGAAAAGCTTGTGTATTTCCCCCTAGTATACCTAACCCAATGAAAGGATCTTCCATTCCCCTTCCTTTGAAGGTATACTCTGACAAGTCGCACTCTACCCAAAATAGACTTTTTTCAACATGTGAAGGGCGGGACTTTGGCACTCAGGCTGGCAAGCCTTTTTCTAGTAGAAATATCAATACCAAAACAATAGAAAACTGTGATATTTTTGATAAGTCACTTTCTTCTTCTTTACTGCAGCTTTTAGATCCGAACCATTAGCTACAGTTGCTGCATCTTCGTTCTGCCCGCAAACTATGACAGAAAATGCAAATACAAATGTAATTCAAAAAGTCTTCCCTATCTTTCTAAAATCTGGCATTAATTCCTCAAAACAGTTTATAGAGGAAGATTTTAATGTTGGATTCTCTCTGAGTAAGGAAAAAGTTCTTATGAACAAAAGTAGCAATGCACGTAAGACAAAAAAGAAGGAAAAATTGGAAAAACATTGAAGGATAAAGAAAAAAAGGGCAAAACAGTTACACTTCGACCCTAAACCTATTCATATTATTTCTCCAAAGCTGGATTGAATTTTGTTCCGAAGATGGAAGATGGACAAGAAGAGTACAATCAATTGGGTTCTTGTTCTCCCTCTAAGAACTTATGTGTTCCTATTAAACCGCTCAAAGATGTAGTACCACTAGATACAAATGTTTCTCCTATGTTTCAGAGTACACTGAACCGTAATGCTTCTTTGTTTACTTGATGTGAAGAAACGGCCCGCAAACCCCTACCTGGGGGCCGCCCTCCCCCTCGCGTGCCTTGTCCGGCACCCCCGGGACTGAGTTTATCTCACCGAAACGCCACCACAGAGACAGGACGCCGAGCAACCTCCATCACCAACGAAACCCCGCCCTTCTCTCTCCCACAGGAGCCAACCCGAGCGACAGGAAGGGAGGAACCATACCAAGCTGACCCCGGAAGTCCCGCCCCTCTGGCAGAGTCAGCACAGGATAAAAACAGGGATTCAGCACAACAAGTCGTCGGAGTTTCGTGGCAGGACCCTCTGGCTGGAGACGGAGAAGGTGACCAGACGTGCGAGGAAGAAGTGTGGACAGAGGAGTGGTGGAGTCCCTTGGAGGTGGCTGGAGAGCGGCCGTAACTCACTGGAGAGTTACGGCGGACCGCGTGAGTGCCTTTTGCCTCCTTTATCCCTACTCACTAGGAGTTCGTGTTAAAGTCCCTGTATATATACCCTCTCTACATAGTCGCACTACCCTTGCACTGTATTATAAGTATATAGCACCTCACTATAAAACCCCTTTCGTTACTCGCACGCCCCACCCCAGCACCCTCTCTTTTACCCCGACCTGTATTCCGTACTCCCGGTACCTTCCTTCCCGCACTGTCATTTTTCGACCCCTCTTGCACCACCCTGGTGAAGGTGTACAGTTGAGTCTCGCTACTGACTCGATAAGACTAACGGTCCCTTGTTTTTTTCCTCTCTTCCGGTCCTCCTGGGAGCCTCCCCGTCATCGGAATCTACCCGGACCATCGGCGGACGCCGAGAAGAGAAGAAGCAGCGACTCTGTGTCCATCGCCTGGTGCCACACCTTCGGCCTGTTGGAACTATCTGTACTGTACATCCGTAATAAAAACCAAATATTGCACACTACATACGGCCTCCTCGCCTGCTTTTCCGGCCCGCTACACTCACTCCACGACATCTGGTGTCAGAAGTGGGATCTGCTGGAGGTATGGAGGCCGTAGTAAAGAAGATGGCAGAGTCCCAAGAACAATTCGGGAAACTTATGGAGCAGTTCCTGAAGACTGCCGAAGACGACAGAGGTCAGCTCCACGATGTTCTGAAAGGCCAGGGGGCGACCCATGAAGAAACCATGACAAAGCTAGCAGACGCCCTGGGCCAACAAAGACCGATGACCTCTCTTCCCTCTGTCGTCCTTCAAAAATATGTCCCTGGAGAAGACCCGGACTACTTTTTCACAAACTTTGAGAGGATAGCTCAAGCCGCTAATTGGCCTGCTGATCGGTGGGGACAGTATTTGGGTCCGCTCCTCACCGGTGACCTCCTAGCTGCATACCAACAGGCCAACATCCAGGGCAACACTCCCTATGCTGACATCAAAAGGTGCATCTTAGAACGCCTTGGCATCGATGACGATACCTACAGGGTGAAACTACGCCAGGCCAGGGAAAAGCCCCAAGAGAACCCGAGAGCTCTCTCCTTTCGGATCCGGGATCTCGCAAACCGGTGGTTGCGCCCCGAAACCTCCACCAAGGACAATATTCTGGAGAAAATCTATCTGGAACAATTCCTTAACTCCTTACACCCGGCCACTCAACGCTGGGTGAGGCAACACTCCAGACTCACACTTGAGACTGCTATAGAGATAGCGTCTGCCTATAGCAGGGCACAGGAACTTCAGCGGGGTAAGGACGACCACCCCCACAGGCCCTTGCCTGCTACGTCCACTCGCCCAACCCGGCCTCCCCAGGGCCGTCGACCTGAACCACCACCGCTATTTCCCTCCCCTGTAGTGTTCCGAACCCCGACTCCCGGACCCCAGTGTTATTCCAGTGGTGGGTTCGGACACATTGCACGGATGTGTCCGCAGAAGGAGGAACCGATGGAGGTCGGCTTTGTCAGGAACTACCTGTGTAACCCTCCCGGATATACACCACCGCCGTTCTACTGTCCAGTATCCATAAACGGTCAGCCACTGAGGGCGCTCGCCGATACTGGATGTCGACAGAGTGTTCTACGTCCACAAGACCTTGCACAGCCCCTCAGCAATCCTACGGGGGTCGTAGCCATACAATGTGTACATGGAGACACTAAACAATATCCCACGACTCAGGTACGAGTCCAACATTCCCAAGACCCCGGAAACTCTCTCACCGTGGGCCTTGTGCCCGCCTTGCCAGAACAAGCCATTCTAGGGAGTGATTATCCGGGACTTCCAATGCTCTTACAAAAGACTTCCGACTCCCTGACTCAGTGGTGGAAAGATGCTCCCTATCCTGAATGTCCCGACCAAGTACCCGAGCCCAAACCCCACAAACCTAGGAGTCAGAAAAGAAGAGAAAAGAAAGAACACGTCAGCGCTTATCCTGCCATTATTGAAGAGCACCCCTGGCAGACCGACCGAGAGTTCAGGGCCACCCAGCGAGAAGATCATCTGCTACAGGAGGCCTGGGGAAAAGCACTTGATCACGAAGACCCCTTACAAGTAGGTCCTTACTTCGTTAAGAAAAACTGGTTGTTATATCGAAAAGGGGGGCCCCAACAGAATGCCCAGTTGCTTGTCCCCGGCCCCTTTCAAGACAAAGTCCTTTTCCTGGCACATAGTCACCTTTTGGGGGGTCATTTCGGGGACGAGAAAACCAGCCAAGCCATCTTGGAGAAGTTCTATTGGCCTGGGGTGTATCAAAGGATCAAGACTTATTGTCGCGAATGCATAGTATGCCAAAAGAACAGTCGACACAGACCACCCCGCGTCCCTTTGCAACCCCTCCCTATCATAGATGTTCCCTTCAGCCGCATCGGGATGGACATAATCGGTCCCCTCTTGCCCTCCCGTAGCGGGTGTCGCTATGCCTTGGTCATAGTCGACTATGTCACCCGCTTCCCGGAGGCCATACCCCTCCGCCAACCTACTACCCAGGCTATAGCGAAAGCTCTGATCTCCTTGTTTTCGCGGGTTGGCTTCCCGCGGGAAATCCTCACCGACCAGGGCACCCCATTTGTTTCAGCCCTTATGAAACGCGTATGTGCGGAGTTGGGAATCAAACAAATCCGGACCTCTGCTTATCACCCGCAAACGGATGGGCTCGTAGAACGATACAACGCCACGTTGAAGCAGACGTTGAAAAAGCTCTTAGGCCTCGAAGCAAAGAGATGGGAAGACATGCTTCCTTTGGCCTTGTTTGCGATCCGTTGCAAAACCCAGAGCAGCACGGGGTACTCCCCATATGAATTACTGTACGGACGAGCCCCCCGTACCCTGCTGGACATGGCCCAGGAAGCGTGGGAAGCTGAACCGGACCGGACACGTCCACTCCCCGAATATATGCAAAACCTAAAGACACATCTGTCTATGATTCGCGATATTGTCCGGCAAAACCTAGAGGCCGCTCAGGACAACTAAAAGAGACAATATGATAAGGGCACTCGCAATCGGGTCTTTGCTGTCAGCGACCTAGTTCTCCTTATGATGCCCTCGTCCGATCAGAAATTACTGGGACAATGGCAAGGACCCTACCCCATCCTTCGGCAAGTAACACCAGTCACGTACGAGGTAGAATTGGACCCTACCCGAGGCACCTCCCAAATCTTTCATGTTAACCTGTTAAAAAAGTGGGAAGGACCCCGTCCGGTGCTGTCGGGAACCAAGAAAAATCTCCTCTTCTCTTTCGACCCTTGTCTGGACCTCGAACTAACTCCCGTACAAGTCCAGGAACTACGACACACCTTGGAACCCCTGAAAGGCGTCTTCTCGTCCTCCCCCGGTCGAACCACGGTCACTGAACACAGGATTGAAACCGAACCAGGGAAAGTGGTTCGCCTGAGGCCGTATAGAGTGCCAGAGGCCCGTAGGGACGTTATCCGTCAGGAAGTGGAAGTCATGCAACAAATGGGAATAATTGAACCCTCAGTCAGCGAGTGGAACTCCCCTATAGTTTTGGTACCGAAACCTGACGGCTCGGTCCGTTTTTGCATCGACTTCCGGGAGGTCAACAAGGTCTCCAAGTACGACACCTACCCCTTACCCAGGGTAGACGAAATGATTGAAAGAATAGGACAGGCAAAATTCATTTCCACGCTCGATCTCTGCAAGGGGTACTGGCAGATACCCCTCCGGGAACAAGATAGAAAGAAGACGGCCTTTTCTACCCCGGATGGGTTATACCAATTCCTAGTCATGCCCTTTGGTCTGCATGGCGCCCCCGCCACCTTCCAACGTGCCATGAACCAGGTCCTGAGACCCCATACCCCTTACGCAGGCGCGTATCTAGATGACATCGTCATCTTTAGCGACAGCTGGCCCCAACACCTGCAGCATCTTTCCAGTGTCATCAGCTCCTTAGGTTCATACGGATTCGCCATCAATCCGGCCAAAACCACTTTGGTGGCGAAAACAGTAAAATACTTGGGGTTTCTTCTGGGGGACGGCCTGATAAGACCCCAAGACAGCAAAACAGCGGCCATCCGATCCCTTCCGTTTCCACAAACAAAGAAGGACCTCCGAGCCTTCCTAGGTCTCCTTGGGTATTATCGGCGCTTTGTGCCCAATTTTTCTCAAAGAGCGGCAGCCCTTACAGACCTGCTGAAGAAAACAAACCGGTCAGATGAACAACTCCGGAATCCCTCCTCGGAAGCCTGGCATGCATTTACAGACCTTAAAGATGCCTTGACCTCTGGTCCTGTATTGGTCCCCCCCAATTATTCAGTCCCTTTCATCCTACAAACAGATGCGTCGGACTACGGCTTAGGAGCCGTGTTGTCCCAGAAGGATGCCCTGGGGAATGAACGTCCTATTCTATATGTGAGCCGCAAACTCTTCCCCCGGGAAAAACAATATGCAGTTGTAGAAAAAGAAGCTTTAGCCATCAAGTGGGCGGTAGAAAGCCTTCGGTACTACCTAGAGGGCAGAGATTTTATACTTTACACAGACCACGCCCCTTTGGAGTGGATGGCAAGGAACAAAGGGCAGAATGACCGGGTCCTACGTTGGTTTTTGTCTCTCCAACCCTTTCATTTCCAAACCAAACATAGAAAGGGTTCCGATCAAGGTAATGCGGATTTTCTGTCCCGGTACCCGCATTCTCCTTCCACTACAAGAAGGACAGCTAGGGGAAGGGGATGTGAAGAAACGGCCCGCAAACCCCTACCTGGGGGCCGCCCTCCCCCTCGCGTGCCTTGTCCGGCACCCCCGGGACTGAGTTTATCTCACCGAAACGCCACCACAGAGACAGGACGCCGAGCAACCTCCATCACCAACGAAACCCCGCCCTTCTCTCTCCCACAGGAGCCAACCCGAGCGACAGGAAGGGAGGAACCATACCAAGCTGACCCCGGAAGTCCCGCCCCTCTGGCAGAGTCAGTACAGGATAAAAACAGGGATTCAGCACAACAAGTCGTCGGAGTTTCGTGGCAGGACCCTCTGGCTGGAGACGGAGAAGGTGACCAGACGTGCGAGGAAGAAGTGTGGACAGAGGAGTGGTGGAGTCCCTTGGAGGTGGCTGGAGAGCGGCCGTAACTCACTGGAGAGTTATGGCGGACCGCATGAGTGCCTTTTGCCTCCTTTATCCCTACTCACTAGGAGTTCGTGTTAAAGTCCCTGTATATATACCCTCTCTACATAGTCGCACTACCCTTGCACTGTATTATACGTATATAGCACCTCACTATAAAACCCCTTTCGTTACTCGCACGCCCCACCCCAGCACCCTCTCTTTTACCCCGACCTGTATTCCGTACTCCCGGTACCTTCCTTCCCGCACTGTCATTTTTCGACCCCTCTTGCACCACCCTGGTGAAGGTGTACAGTTGAGTCTCGCTACTGACTCGATAAGACTAACGGTCCCTTGTTTTTTTCCTCTCTTCCGGTCCTCCTAGGAGCCTCCCCGTCATCGGAATCTACCCGGACCATCGGCGGACGCCGAGAAGAGAAGAAGCAGCGACTCTGTGTCCATCGCCTGATGCCACACCTTCGGCCTGTTGGAACTATCTGTACTGTACATCCGTAATAAAAACCAAATATTGCACACTATATACGGCCTCCTCGCCTGCTTTTCCGGCCCGCTACACTCACTCCACGACATCTCCTCTCTATGTACCAATGTCATTTATAGCTCCAATAATTTAATCTCTGAGGTATCTAGTTTTGATAATAACTTCCAGCTTGCCCCTTCCAGCTTGGATTTCTCGTTTATTTTTGACTATGAATTATATATGAACAGGTCTTTTTTGTTGGGTTGTTTTGCTGAAATTGTGGACCTGCAGATCATTGAAAGTAATGACTTAGCTCTGGTGGAGGTACAACAATATAATAATCTCAGGGGTGCAAGAGTAAAATTTCCATCCAAAGCAATCTCCCACCTGATTTTGGCACACACCGATAATTCCAGAGGGGGAGCTATCTTTAAAAAAGATGTCCCAAATCAAGCGGCCTAATATTGATGTAGAATCCTCCAGACGAGGTACACCATTTCCGGAGAAAGAAAGTATTTTGCAGGTCTTTCTTGTTAAAAATGGTAGGAGGGTTCCGCTCCATACCGAAAAAAATATTCAATAAGTGCTTCCCGCAGAGGAGGAAGATCAGAAATGGAGTTGGGTTGCAGGTGCTCTTAATTCAAATAGACCTTTAGGCCTAAGATGCGGGAATTCTTCCTAGCAAGGATATTAATGTGATATCTTGGAGTGCAGCTGGCCTTGGCACAAATAAAAACAAACATATTCTTGAGAGCGCAGAATCCCAATATAATTTGTCTCCAAGAGACTTGGATAACTAAGAACTGGTCCACCCAAGATTACATTGTGCTAAGCCAGCCGACGCTCCATGTAAATAGAGGTCATGCTAAAGGAGGTATTGCAATCTTGTTAAGTACAAGTCTCAGTTGGTCCTATCAAGAATTTTCTCAAGCCTCTAACCTAATTCAGGTAGTTAATTTTGATCATAAGGTCAGCCAGCTTCTGTTGGACTTGTTGTTGATAATAAACGTATATTTACCTACCGACGCATCCTATTCACTCCTATTAAAAGATCTTTTCTCCTCTACTTCCTCCATCCTGGAATCTGAAGACTGTAGGTACACAATATTAGTGGGAGATTTTAACTCTAAAGTCTCATCGCATAGTCTAAGGGTATTTTCTAACACTGAAAAAAATGAAGCTCTAAATAGTCCCACTGGTCAATTCCTGAACAATAGGAGGACAGATAAAAGAGGAGTTATACTTCTAAAAGGTATGAGAAGCTTAGATCTTATAATTGCTAACGGGAGGATGGGGAAAGATATTCCAGCAAACTATACCCATAAGGCTTCTACTGGGAGATCAATTCTGGATTATCTAATTGTCTCTGCAGATTTTTTTCACAAACCTTTAAATATGGAAGTCTTGGGAAATGTTTATAGTGATCACATGCTGATTTGCTGTAAAATCGACTTCATTTGTGATAAGGTAGGCTTCTGGAATTTTAAAGGTGCTACTGTAGGGTTTAATGTGACAAATGGTAGAAGCCATTTGAACACTCAAGCGACCTCTAAATTAAAAGCGCTCTTATCAACACTGTTACATCTGGGGGTCTCAAGTTGGCAATGGTTATCACCTTTGTCCAAAAAGGGACCCTTACTTTTAAGTCAGGATAAGGGGATTACACTCTTTAATAACCCCTGCTCACCCCCTTGGTAGCTTGGAACGAGCAGACAGGCTTATCTCAGAGGAGTGTGTTATGCATTTGTGAATATACACAGTAATACAGTGAAAACACTACAGATGGACACAACAAAGGTTTTATAAAAATAAGTATTCTTTATATAGACTTAACACCAGACCACAAATGACAAAAAACCACAATATTCCACTTAAGATTACTTAAAAGATGATTAAAGTCTATTAGATCAAGTTGCTGTTAAATGCGACAAAGTTCTCAACAAAGTACCTGTGAACAAAAGGCTCGCAAAATCGGAGATGCATCGGTTCCGTGACCCGGGGGAATGGTTGCGTCCTTCCTTACCTTACCGGTGCAGAGGTGATGCGTAGATTCTCGGCCTGCGGGCCCGTTGCGGAGCACAAGATGGTGCCTTGATGCGATGCTATGATCCAGTTGCGATGCAAGAAGATGGCGCCCTTGATGCGTCGATGCGATGATGATGCAATGAGGATGCGATGACGCCCTGGTAACCTTGCGACGGCTCTGTACTTTGGAGCAGCGACAGGCCCTGCGACACGCTTCTCCGGTGATGTGATGGCGACTCTCTCAATGGCGTCACGCTTCTGCGGTGAATGCATAGCAGGCAGCTTTAATGAACACATGCTTCCAGGGAGATGCGGCGATGATCTCAGCTGCGGCGGCGACACGCGTCTTCTCGATGCATTGCGCTTCCAGATCCCAGCGACACGCAGTGACTGGAGTCAGAATTCCCAGCAAGGAAATTAAGGAGGGAGCTGGAGGTGAAGTCTTTTGTCCCTGAGACTTCAGCAGGAGGCAAGCACAGTTCAAGCCCTTGGAGAATATTCTGTAGATGAAAGTCCTTACAAAGTTCCTTCTCTCTTGGCAATAAAGCAACCACTGCAGGCCAATCCAGCAAACAGCACAATGGCAGAGGGGCAGTCCAAACTCCTGCAGCTTCCTTGGTTCTTCTCCTTGGCAGAAAGGTTTTTTTTTTCCAGAAGTGACCTAATTTCTTGGGACCAGAGTCACAATATTTATAACCCAAAATCCTTTGTTCTCTGAAGGCAGAGAGGCCTCTGCCTAGTCCAAACCAGTTCCTGAGCACTTTGTTAACATGACTCTCTTCTACATTTCACTGTGCAGGGCAGAGATATCAGCCGCCCCACAGGGGGTGGAGCTAGCACAGGGGAGGGAAGATACAGCTCTGGAGCACTCTGTTGACAGGATTCGTTCTCTCTTTTCACAGTGCAGGGCAGAGACATCAGACAAGCCACAGGGGGTGGAGCCAGCATTGTAGAGGGAAGGCCCATCCCTATTCAGGTCCCAGGTGCACTCCTCCCTCCCATCTGGATGTAAATCTCTCTATTCACCACTGGGCTGTCCCAGCCTGTCTCCTAGAATTCCCCAGCCCTGTCACACACAAATCCAGACAAGGAATACACAACCCCGCAGAGGCAGGCTCAAATGGTTAGGCAAGCAAATACCTGCTTTCTAAAAGTGGTATTTGCAAACACAGAATAATAAAATAACCTTTACTAAAATATGTATTTTATTATTCTGAGTTCAGGCATACTAAATTTGAATGTCTACCATGTTCCCTGAGTCAGTTAGGATTATAAGAAAGTAATAATCGAATTCTGGCCTATGAGAGTAGGTAGCCTTCCATAGTGAAAAACGAAAATGTCTGTAATTCACTATTAGAACATGCTACACACATCAGAGCATGTCCTATATTATACTTACAATGCACCCTGCTCGTGGCCTACCACAGGGGTGTCTAATATGAGCAAAGGGAAGGTTTAGGGACTGGCAAGTGGGTGCACTTGGTCAAGTCGACATGGAAGTGCTAGACTGCACATAGGCCTTGCAATGGCAGACCTGAGATACATTTTACAAGCTGCTTCTGTGGGTGGCACAACCAGTGCTGCAAACCCACCAGCGCAAAAACCACAGTTGATGGACAGAATGCAGAACAATGTCATACATTCACCCCAGTACAGAGATCTGGGCCTAAATCCATCTTTTTTTGCACTCCAAACCACCCCAGTTCAGACATGGCCATATGCAAACAAGTCTGACCCTGTGCCTCATGGGAACAGTCCAGCCCGAACTGCCAAGCCATGCCTTCCCTGGACCGGAAACAAGCTTCCGAGGACTGGTTTCTGGCATTACAGCCGTCTTCAGCCCGGCTTGCTTGAATCCAGTGGTGTGGAGAGTATGGGACTCACGTCTGAGCATACCCATCCCACTCGGGGTGACAAATGCAAAAACCACAGTTGATGGACAGAATGCAGAACAATGTCATACATTCACCCCAGTACAGAGATCTGGGCCTAAATCCATCTTCTTTGGCACTCCAAACCACCCCAGTTCAGACATGGCCATATGCAAATCAGTCTGACCCTGTGCCTCATGGGAACATTCCAGCCCGAACTGCCAAGCCATGCCTTCCCTGGACCGGAAACAAGCTTCCGAGGACCAGTTTCTGGCATTCCAGCCGTCTTCAGCCCGGCTTGCTTGAATCCAGTGGTGTGGAGAGCATGGGACACACGTCTGAGCATACCCATCCCACTCGGGGTGACAAATGCAAAAACCACAGTTGATGGACAGAATGCAGAATAATTTCATACATTCACCCCAGTACAGAGATCTGGGCCTAAATCCATCTTTTTTTGCACTCCAAACCACCCCAGTTCAGACATGGCCATATGCAAATCAGTCTAACTCTGTGCCTCATGGGAACAGTCCAGCCCGAACTGCCAAGCCATGCCTTCCCTGAACCGGGAACAAGCTTCCGAGGACCGGTTTCTGGCATTCCAGCGGTCTTCAGCCCGGCTTGCTTGAATCCAGTGGTGTGGAGAGCATGGGACTCACGTCTGAGCATACCCATCCCACTCGGGTGACAAATGCGAAAACCACAGTTGATGGACAGAATGCAGAACAATGTCATGCATTCACCACAGTACAGAGATCTGGACCTAAATCCATTTTGTTTCACTCCAAACCACCCCAGTTCAGACATGGCCATATGCAAATCAGCCTGACCCTGTGCCTCATGGGAACAGTCCAGCCCGAACTGCTAAGCCATGCCTTCCCTGGACCGGAAACAAGCTTCCGAGGACCGGTTTCTGGCATTCCAGCCGTCTTCAGCCCGGCTTGCTGCTTGAATCCAGTGGATTTTTGCAAACCCACCAGCAGCATTTGACTTACAAGCCCTGGGCACACATGGTGCACTGTACTATGGGCTGACAGATTAGTCAAATAACCCAACAATGGAATCCAATCAGTATATCAATTTAACATGGGGAGCACTTGCACTGTGGCACTGATTATTACTGGCACAGTGCCCAAAGCATAAATCCAGCAAAAACATATCAAAACAGAGGAGGCAATCCGTCAAAAATGGAAGGGAGACTCACGCCAATGATGCCAGGTCAAACAAACACTAATAAGAGATCAGCTGGTCTTAGAATGAGTTGAGTGTGTCTGTACTCAACCTAATTTACTTGACGTCTTTTCCCATGACATTTGCCTTTTTTGCTAAATTTGGTAAATCAAATCATGTCCCTGTGTAACGGAGACCATATTTTAACCCATTTCTCACTCACTCTAAATTGGGAAATAAATAATCTAGTCAGGGCCCAGTTCCTGTATTTTTTGCATGAGCAAAGCAATTTAATAAACCTGCTAATCAGGAAAAGACAGAGGAAAAAACACTCCTTAAGGCAAATAAAGGAAGATGGTGCATGGACACAGTTAAAAGAGACAGCTTAAAAAAATAATTCAAAAAGTACTAGGAAATAGTCGCCGACTGCTACGGCACCAGGGTAAAATCTCTCCCAAAACCCATAAAAGAAGAGGATTTGAAACTTTATTTGCTGGAATTGTACTCTGTGAATTTTAATCCCTGCTGACCTGATATTGTGGCATTGAATCAGCATTTAATTTCAGTACCCAATTATGTCCATTCTATCGAGGAAGTGGTTGGGCTATTAAAAAAATTAGATCCTCAGGAGCAATGGGCTATGATGAAATTACTATGACGCTAATCAAAAAGGAGCCTCTCTTGTGGGCTACCTATTTAGCTGCATTATGTAATTTGTGCTACTCTAATGGGAAAATCCCACCATCTTGGTCAGGAAGTATTTTAATTCCTCTTTACAAAAAGGGCCTTACATTGCATCCAGTTAATTATCTGCAAATAGCCTGACTGGATGCAACGGGGCAAATATTCGCACGTAGAATCCTCAATCTCCTTACGGAATGGGTGATAGAGAAGAAAGTTCCCCCCCATTGAGCAAGCAGGGTTTAGGAAAAATCACTCTACACTAGATAATATTTTTATGTTGAAACTAATAGAGGAAAAATACACAATCTAATGTAATCCAAATGTATTTATGGCTTTTATTGACTTCTCCCCAGCCTTCGATAAGGTAGATCGACCTCTATTATGGGGAAAACTGCAAAAAATGGGTTTGCCTTCACCCCTGCTCTCCTTGCTCATAGCACTCCACTCGCAAACTTGGTGCAAAATATTAATGGGTGGAAATCAAAGAATATCAAAAGTAATCTCTACTGAAAATTGACTCAAACAGGGTTGCTTGCAAGCACCGCTGTTATTCTCCCTATATATAGCTGATTTACCCTATTGTTTTGCTCTAGCTGATGGAGATGCCCGAAGATAATTCCCCCCTTTTTGCATGGCTACTTTATGCAGATGAGATAGTAGTAATGGACTTAACCCCCATTAGGTTGACTAGAATGTCGGTTTCCCTACAAAAATATATTGTGTGCCACTTTTTGAAAATAAACGTATCCAAAAGTAACATTTTAATTTTGAAAAGTACTAAAAGTAGAAAATCGTATCATTCTAATTGGCAAATCGGTCCTGAAAGACTGGAGGTGGTAGATTCATACCCTTGTTTAGGGATATTTTTAACAAGCAGCTTGAAAAATAAACCTCACATTTTACACTGTACTAGTAAAACTACATTGCACGTCAATGGTTTGCGCATTTTTTACAGCGATATGGGTAGAAGACATTTTTTACACTTATTGACGGTTTTTAAGGCAAAAATCCCTCCAACCCTGCTTTATGCAATTGAATCAATCCCTGTTAAGGACTGGAATTTTTTGGATAACGTTAAAGGTCTGATACTATGTAAAATATGTAATGTTAACACGTTAGTTTCAATGGCAGCAATTAGATTGGAATTTGGTTTGATAAGCTCCTGTACTCAAGGCTTATCCAGGGTTTTACCTTGGGGTTATCAGCTAAAACATTGCGAGCCAGATTCACTAAGAGGTGCTCTATGCCATGAAATCTTTGATGTTAAGGCAGGTAACTATTCCTTTTACCGTGACCTCTCATTGGTACTAAAAGCCTTTAGTATATAAGAAGAACTAGTGCTCACCTTCCATCATTAGGATTTAAGTCACTAATAAAAACTCTTAGTGACAAAATTAGTTTTGATAGAGACATTCAATTCTGCAACTCTAAAGAAAGATTAAAACTAATATTTAGGACAAACTCACAGAGAATGGCACAAAAATATTTACTTTGGAATTTAGAACACAGTTAGAAATGGGGTTCCCAATTCTACAGGGGGGTAGCATGGAGCAGAGCGGGTAGGCCAAACTTCGGACGATATGTGTAAAGCATCCACGCAGTACCCACTGATGACACCCCAGGCACACCACAAAAGAGACACATACTGCTTCTGTTTGGAAAAAGAATACGTTTTGTATTATCTCCAACCTGCAAAGGTAAACACAATAACAGCAGTAATCACAATGAGGCGCCAGGGCAGTGAATGCAAGGGGGGATTATTTACATGGGAAATGGGAAAAGAATAAAAGGTAAGTAAGTCCATGGGTGTCCAGCTGAAATAAAAAGAATGTCAGGAAATGCATAAAACATATGGGTGATATTGCAGGGCAAACTCAGACCTTCGTCCTTGGCCTTACCTAGAAGTAAGTTGTAGGCGTAAACTCAGGCATTAGACATAAGATACACATTAAGTATGAAGGTAACTCCTGCCTGGCATCTGCATCCACTGCAACAAAAGGAACACTGAGCATACAACATTACATCAGGCCTAGAAAGGCATCATCACACCTACCATGGGGCATGAGCCTTAGGGTCAATAGTGCAGGGCCAACACAGGTATCATTCCTTAGCAGGGGGGCATCAGCTTAAAATAACACATTAGGTATGAAGGCCCCTCACGTATGGCGTCAGCATAAAATCAACCAATAGGTGTAAAACCTCAGTATGCCTCGGACTGCCAGCACTCTGCATAAAGATAAACGTTAGACACGAAAACACATTTAACCTGGGGCATCACTAGCTCTTTGGAGAACCCTGGGGCGAGTAAGCACACCATCAAGTAAAACATCAGGTGCAAACCCTTGGCATCAGGAGTACAACATCAGTACCTGGCATTAACATCAGGCGTAGGCACATTAGCATGTGAAAATTTATCAGGCATGAACTCACTCCTCCGAGTGCACATGAGGTTAGGCGGAACACAGGGACATAACACACAATTTTTCAACTGCGTCAACACTTGGGCCCCACTACTGGCCTCAGGACCCTAACAGGTGCAGGCAGGCTGGGCTACTCCCCTAACCAGGGGTTATCTCAATGGCGGGCAGTCCTCAACCTTGTAATTCGGGCTCCCGCCCAGTCCACAAGCCTTGCAGGGGCCCACGGAACCCACAACAGTCTTTCCAGGGGCGGGGGCGATCTCAGTCCCTCCGCCCATCGACCAAAAACGCCAGTCCTTGGGGCGGGCACCGACCCTGTGCCCCGGCACCCCCCCAACCCACTCAGTCGAGCCCTCTCTCACGGGCTCCTGATGTCCTTGCGGGGTTCTCTTTTGCGGTAGGGGCAGTCACCGACAATGTGCCTTGAGGCCCCTGCCGCACAGCGCTTGACTCTTGGGGCTCTCCCCACACCGGGGCCCCACCTGCGCTCCAGCAGACTCTCTCTGGACGGCAGGGCTCCCTCGACACACGGAACCCTGCAGGTGACGCGCCGCTCTCCTCCCGGGGTACTGGCCGGCGTTCCACGGGCGGAGGCGGGGTAGGCTCCCGCCCTCCAATGTGGGGACAGCTCCAGACCCAAAGCGGCCTCCTCACTCCGGCGCGGGGGCACTCACTGGCGGGGTAGTCACCTGCTCCGGTCTCCAAGTACAATTGGGGCTCCCTCTTCACCACGGGAGCCCCGCAACACCGCCGGCTGGCTTCTTCCGGCCTCTTCGGGCAGCCCGGGCAGTAGCCAATCGCAGCACGGCCTTCAGGGGGCGTGGCCGCTCGAGCCAAACCGTGAGTGGCGGGCTGGGGACGCGGCGGGTGACGTCACCGGCGCCCCAGCCACGTGATGCCGGTTACTCCGGCTTCAGGGCCTAGCGCGGCCCTCTCCTCACTCCGGCGGCCCTCTCCTGATGCCGGGGGCCACCGCAAGGATCTCCACAGCAGTGGGGGAACTCCTCACTCTAGCGACGGGCCACGGCGGTGATTTCCGCAGCAATGAGGGGTAGGCCCCCTCTTATTAATGGTTCCAACACAGCATAAGTGCGCTAAAACGCGAGGTAGGCTCCCGCAGCGCGATTCCCTCAGCAAAAGGGTGCGAAAACGCAGGGTAGGCTCCCGCAGCGCTATTCACGGCACTCAGCTCCTCTCTCGGGCCACACAGCTTTCAGGGCCCTGAGGCTCAAAGGGCCAGCAATGCTTCGGGGGCCACAACAGTCACAGGCCACAGCGCTTCAGTAAGCAACAGTACCTTGGGGGCCACACAATCCTCCCAAATAGGCGCTCTGGGAAATAATAGCGCTTAGAGTACACAAAGGCGCTTTGGGGGCAGGAATATAGCACTTCCCCAGCGCTTCAAAGTTACAGCGCTTAACAGGCAGCTCCTCACAGCACAGAGCTTCCAAAGGGCCACAACTTCACGAGGATAGCGCTTAGCAGGTACAGCGCTTGGCAGGCACACATCGCAAGGGGGCGGACAGTCCCAGCAGCAGGCCCCGGGGTAACTCTTCTCACCTCCTGGGGGGGGGGGTCCAGTCCACGACACTCCTTCCCTTCTGGGCGCTTCTTGGCACAGAGCTTATGTGGTGCAAGGTCCCAACAACTCCAGGGACCTAGGGGGGCCCTCCTTCTTCAGGGGCTCTGGGGACAGAGCATTAGGCACTACTGGGCCAGGTCAGCAGTTAGTGGGGGCATCATCAAAACAGGGTGGTAGGCTTTCACCATCGCCACTGCAGCGCTGCCTTCCTCCTACACAGCAGCGTGAACTCCTGAAGTGGGACTTCACAAGCCCTGGGGACAGTAGGAAGTCCTAGATGGGTGCAGGGCCCAGCATACAGGCCCAAGTGGCGGTAACCCCTTGCAGCAGGTCCCCTCACATTCCTGTCCCAGCTCTGTCTCTGCACATGGTGGCACATCGCCCTTATTTATACCCTCCTCACCCCATCTCCCGTACAATGCCAGAACCTTCTAGAATTCTGTGGCAAACTGGTTTAAACTGGCTCAGGGGGAGGAGTAGAGCACCCTGGGTGCCAGGCCTCCCTCCAAAAGATAGGGGTGGCTGGGTTCCTAACAACTAGACAGCTAACCTCCTGCAGTCAGGTGGCACAACGCACAGCCTTGGCAGCAATTTCAGATACAGCATTTCAACAGGGTACATTTTACACATGGGGGGGGGAATCGACAAGTGCTCACACCATTGCATGACATTACAGATTAACATGGCGTCTCACACCACACTTGGCCTATTCACTAACCTTTACCATGGGGGAGACATCTTACATTAGGGGGGCGAAAAGCGAAAATGTTTGGGAAAAGGGGCCAAGTCCAACAAACACGGTATTCAACGCTTGCTTATTTTAGGTTGTATGAATCTTCTGCCTTTAAATTACCTTACAGCACACTGGTCACAAAATCCAAATAATGGGAAAGTTTGCAATTTGTGTATGCTGAGTATCCAGACTCTGGAGCATGTTTTGTTTGTATGTCCAGCACTGGCATTGAGCCGTTATCGCTGGCTTCGCCCAATGTTTTTACAAAACTCTGTCAAAAATGTAGTATCAACCGAGAATACCTCTTTTGTCCTAAAAACGAATTAGTGTGCATTAACCAATTTAATTTTTTTTAAGGAATTCATGTATATTTTTTAAACTTGTACCGGTGTTCTTACAAGATTGTGTAAAAAATGTAGTATCAACCAGAGACTATCACTTTTGAACAAAAAATGAAGCAGTGTGACTAAAACCTTTTAATTTTTTTTAAAGTATAAGTACATATTTTAATTCTTCCTTTTTAGCACACATCTTAAATGGGCGGCTATCCTCTTAGCTAGCCTCTCCATCTGCAAAGCATCTCTATTGTAGTTTTTTATTAATTTGCATATTGCACATTGATAGGCAGCTACTAACACCTCTTTTTTCCTAAATTAGGGGTAGGTTGTGTCTGCTTCCCACTATGTTCTGTTGTTAATTTAAAAAAACTTAAATGTAGTGGGACTCAGGAGGTACTTTGCTTATGAGCCTGCTGCTACTGAATTGCCTTTTCCCCAGGTCTAATAACCAACAACAGAAATTGCATGTGCTGCTAACAACTTCTCTATCTTATTTTTAGTTTAAACATCTGAAAATGAAACAAATGTTTATATTGACCACAGTGTGTCATTTATTTATTTTATTTTGAAAGAGAATTATTTTATTTATATCTCTAAAGAAATCAAGATTTTTTTCAAGTGCATTATTTAAGACCTTATGTACAATACCAAACAACATATATTCAAAAATAAACAATTTTTTCAAGTAGAAAGATTAGGACCCTTTAGACAACATAAATAACACACAATCAGTCATACAACTCACAAACCACGCTATTTACATTATATATACAAACACAACAGTAAGAAAACATATGAGTTATTTCAACCATGTAATCACTTTGATTTACAAAGAAGCCAAAAACATTCGTGTTTAATCAAAAACCATTTAGGAGTTTATATCACAGTTTTATTTTTAGGCTTGAAAAGTCTACGCGTTTCGAACTCAAACAAGTAATTGAGTTCTCGTCAGGACCAAGGTCTGTAAAAGAGAAAAGGGGAAACTTATTGGTATGCTGTTTTGACTGTGGAACTACACTGCCTTTTCCTACTACCAGCTAGTGTCTCTTACCTCTCAGTCACTTGGAGACCAGAATAACGTGTTGGGGTTCCGGGAAACAAAACCATCTGTCATAAAAAATGTATAACACCATTATCTACTAGCACCTGATTACTTGTCAACCACAAGCAGGCATACACTTCTCACAATGTGCTTACATAGTCATAGGGCGGGTCCAAGCTCCGCGGTTGACAATGGGGGCTGTTTGGCGGGCACCGAGTATCTGTGGGGACAAAGGGGCTTGTAAATTTACTGCGGTGAAGATTCAAGGGCGGTATGGCGCGGAGGGGTGGGTGTATGCTCACCTGACACCAGTGAATGAGTCTTGATGGCCGAGGTTGCCGTAAGCGTTGAAGTATTCTGAAAAAGGGGGACGGAACAGTCCTGTCAGAACATTTGTAGCGGCTTGACTGTTGTGAAGTATCTGTGTGCCGACTAAAGTGGCGGTTCTTACCTCGAGAAGGTAACGTCAATACGGAGCAGGATTCCGTTGTCTCTGCCAGTCGTCCTCAGTGCGCAAAGCTTCCGGGTCCGCAAAGGATCCTGGGAGCTGAGTTGGATGCGCGGTGTGGAGCGCTTTAAATCTCTTAAAGGACCCGTGGAATATATTGTGAACGATCAGGAAATCAAATATGGGCAGTCAACAATTAGATGAACAATTAGATGAATCAACATGTCCTCAGTTGTGTGAAGTAGAATTTCTCGATAGACGTGAATAGTATCAGGAGCAAGTGAAGAGCGGCAAAGATTTTGGCCCGTTATGGCGTACCATGGGTTATGGGAGTTGTAGTGACCCTGTTTGAGATGGCGAAAAGTAGTAAAGGCTCATGAAAATTCGGGGAGCCGGTTGCGGTTGTCAATTGTGACTTGCGGTGAATGCGTGAGACATCCGGTGGAAGATCATATGAGAGTTGTCAGATGATTTCGGGAGGCCGATGACGGTAGTAAATTGTGGCTTGCGGTGATTTGTGGAGTGCAGGTATGCATGAGACATCGGGTGGAAACCCACATGACAAATGACTATCTTTGTTGGTTGACTTGTTAAAATTGACAGCAGGGATATTTTCAAAGCATTTGAATTGGGGCAGAACGTAGAAACAAAAACCAACCTGTCTGTGTCTTTTTTTGCTTTGAAAAAAGTAGTGAAACAAAACTGGCATCTGCTACGCAATTTGGATCAAACCTTCAATAAAGAGCCACTTTTTGCCTTCAAAAAGAATTACAGTGTCGCCAATCAATTGATTAGAGCTGCCTTGCCCAAAAAGACAAATCCAGACCTAAGGACTATGCTAAACTTACCTCCAATCCAGGGACATCATAAATGTGGAACATGCACATGTTGTGATACCATGGTAGAAGGAACTGTTTTCACATATAATCAAATGAGTTGGAAACATGATAAGTTCTCGAACTGCAAATCACGCTACGTGGTGTATGGAATTTTATGCCCTTGTAAACTGGCATATATTGGAAAAACCAACCAAGAAGTCCGTCTCCGAATACAACAACATAAATCAAGAATTCGGAATAATGTGGCTACAGCACCTCTAGTAAATCACTGGAATGAAAAACAACATAAAGACACAGATCTAATCTGGACAGTCATTGCTAAGGTTGAAAGTGATGCCAGAGGTGGAAACCTAGATGCCAAATTAACAAAAATGGAAGCGATGTTAATTGTCAAATTCAATACAGCATTCTATGGGTTAAACGAAATGTCAGAAATGTTTAAGCTCTGAGTTCACATCAGCACAATTAAATGACACCATTCATGATCCCTTTGGTCATCTCTTCTACACATCTAATCTTGAACTAGCTACACCTGTTCATATCCCTGCTGTCAATTTTAACAAGTCAACCAACAAAGATAGTCATTTGTCATGTGGGTTTCCACCTGATGTCTCATGCATACCTGCACTCCACAAATCACCGCAAGCCACAATTTACTACCGTCATCGGCCTCCCGAAATCATCTGACAACTCTCATATGATCTTCCACCGGATGTCTCACGCATTCACCGCAAGTCACAATTGACAACCGCAACCGGCTCCCCGAATTTTCATGAGCCTTTACTACTTTTCGCCATCTCAAACAGGGTCACTACAACTCCCATAACCCATCGTACGCCATAACGGGCCAAAATCTTTGCCGCTTTTCACTTGCTCCTGATACTATTCACGTCTATCGAGAAATTCTACTTCACACAACTGAGGACATGTTGATTCATCTAATTGTTCATCTAATTGTTGACTGCCCATATTTGATTTCCTGATCGTTCACAATATATTCCACGGGCTATTTAAGAGATTTAAAGCGCTCCACACCGCGCATCCAACTCAGCTCCCAGGATCCTTTGCGGACCCGGAAGCTTTGCGCACTGAGGACGACTGGCAGAGACAACGGAATCCTGCTCCGTATTGACGTTACCTTCTCGAGGTAAGAACCGCCACTTTAGTCGGCACACAGATACTTCACAACAGTCAAGCCGCTACAAATGTTCTGACAGGACTGTTCCGTCCCCCTTTTTCAGAATACTTCAACGCTTACGGCAACCTCGGCCACCAAGACTCATTCACTGGTGTCAGGTGAGCATACACCCACCCCTCCGCGCCATACCGCCCTTGAATCTTCACCGCAGTAAATTTACAAGCCCCTTTGTCCCCACAGATACTCGGTGCCCGCCAAACAGCCCCCATTGTCAACCGCGGAGCTCGGACCCGCCCTATGACTATGTAAGCACATTGTGAGAAGTGTATGCCTCCTTGTGGTTGACAAGTAATCAGGTGCTAGTAGATAATGGTGTTATACATTTTTTATGACAGATGGTTTTGTTTCCCGGAACCCCAACACGTTATTCTGGTCTCCAAGTGACTGAGAGGTAAGAGACACTAGCTGGTAGTAGGAAAAGGCAGTGTAGTTCAACAGTCAAAACAGCATACCAATAAGTTTCCCCTTTTCTCTTTTACAGACCTTGGTCCTGACGAGAACTCAATTACTTGTTTGAGTTCGAAACGCGTAGACTTTTCAAGCCTAAAAATAAAACTGTGATATAAACTCCTAAATGGTTTATGATTAAACACGAATGTTTTTGGCTTCTTTGTAAATCCAAGTGATTACATTGTTGAAATAACTCATATGTTTTCTTACTGTTGTGTTTGTATATATAATGTAAATAGCGTGGTTTGTGAGTTGTATGACTGATTGTGTGTTATTTATGTTGTCTAAAGGGTCCTAATCTTTCTACTTGAAAAAATTGTTTATTTTTGAATATATGTTGTTTGGTATTGTACATAAGGTCTTAAATAATGCACTTGAAAAAAATCTTGATTTCTTTAGAGATATAAATAAAATAATTCTCTTTCAAAATAAAATAAATAAATGACACACTGTGGTCAATATAATTATTTGTTTCATTTTCAGATGTTTAAACTAAAAATAAGATAGAGAAGTTGTTAGCAGCACATGCAATTTCTGTTGTTGGTTATTAGCTTGTGGCAAGCGCTGCTGTTGGGAGCCCAAACCCAGTAGTTTTTGTTGAATTTTCCCCAGGTCTGGTCATGCCCATGTTTTATCTTGCCTCTAATTCCAAATACATTTTCTAGTTGAAATTGACCTTTTGGACTTTTTAAATGATCTGCTTTTTAATGTCCTATGTACATCTTAGGAGTTGTCATGCGGAAAATCTTAAGTACTGTATGATCTAGGCTCTCTGACAATATTGTTTGTTTCTATTTACAAGAAATTTAGCATATCTAAGACAGGCTTTGGATAATTTTATGTTGGTTAGTGGATTATGCTTATTAAGTAATTCTCTTTTATTTTTAATATTATGTATGCATTTTATGTGGACCCCCTAGGAGGTCCAAAACTTTAATCAATATATTGAATTGAATAATAGAGGTAATAGACTATTGTTGAGTCCTGTAACCCTTGATTGGCCTGTGACAACCCTAAACTGTAGCTCACATTCCCACATGAACTGCGTTGTTATTGTCCACTTCCTCAGAATAAAGCAGTCATGCTACTGCCTATCTTTCTCATTGACCCTCTGTACACCTATAAACTCCAACAGTTGCAGTGCCAATTGCTGTTGGAAAAACAAGTGCTTGTCATGTCACATGTGCCTGCAGAAGGGAGGCTTGTATAATTCCCCCATGATGTGCTGTGGATTGCCTGCTTCACGGATGGCTGTCACTTCAATATGTACATGCACAATGACATATGGAGTGGGAGCATGCTGCAGTAAACACACACAGGGTCCAACTTCTGGCAGGTGCTCTCTTAACAGTGATTACATAACATATTGCTTTGATAGCTGCTAAGCATCCCCATCGTTGCCACTCTACTATCACACGAAGCAATGACAACAGTGGGTGGTTTCTATGCTGTGCTCTGCTGGTTTATCAAATGCATGATTATGTCACTCTTAGGTGTAAGCATGAGTAGCTGCTCTTTGTCCGATGTGCATCTGTTGTGAATCAACTACTCCTCTAATCAAACCCTGAAAGAAACTTTACTACACATGCAAAAGAGCATATGCGACATCAGTTTGGGTGCATTGGGACTGTCTGTCATCAACCACGGACAACAGCTGTTAGAAACTGTGTTGCTGCAAAGCTATTCATGTGAGGGGAGGCGGTTTCTCAAAGCAAAAGGTGAATGTCTGTGAGCACTAATGACTCCAAGACTGTAGAGGCTGAGACTCTGTTCACTCATGTAACTGGTGCTTGATACACCAGTCTGTTCACTCATGGAGCACTAAAGACTCCAAGACTGTAGAGGCTGAGACTCTGTTCACTCATGTAACTGGTGCTTGGTATACACCAGCAAACCCAACCAGTTGTGCACATGATGTGGGGGAGGGGGGGGGGGGGGGGGTCAGTGATCTATGTTGAGGATTGGTGGGAGTGGGGAACCTGCCTGTACTCATTAGGGTCAGCAGGCCATCAAGGCTCGAAAAAGGAGTAAAAGAACTCTTCTTAGGAATGATTGTTGCAGCATTCTTTCACAGGTACCACGTCACGCACTACCAGAAACATTCTTACACCCCTCAAATACTATGAAAATAGTGCTACAGACAGCATACCCAGCAATTAACAGTCACACACTACACAGTCATTTCAAACCCCTCACAGACTAATATTAGCACACTACTGACAGCAATAAGATATTCAGAGTATCAGTTAGACACCACTGACTGCACTCTGACATCCCTCACAGACCAGCTGCCTCACCGTACTAAGAGCACTCTCACACCCTTCACAGACTAGTAGTCACACATGACTGTCTGCACTCTCATAACCCCACACAACCCTCACAGACTAAGTCACACTTTACACTTTACACTAAGTGAAGTATTCACATACCCCTCAGACAGAACTAGCAATCACACATTACTGCGCTTCCACATACTTTGCAGTCTAGAAGTCACACAATACCTGAAGAATTCACTCTCTCAGAAATCAGCAGCTGGAAACTGAAAAGAATTCTTAATTAGTGAATTTGTGTTTGCGGTTTTGTGGATTAGGGGCAGTGTGAATGCAAAAATAAGTCAAAGGGTGGGTGAATAGATGCATGAGTGTAAAAATAAGCAAACTACGTGGATGATGAGTTACCGAGTGCCTGAGTGGCTGCATAGATGGCAGTATCCAAGCACTTTTAGCTACAAGCTGAACCTATTCATACTGCCAGTTATTGTTAGAATTGCCATAGGGCCTTATTATGACTATTGTGGTCCATGGCACCGCTGTGGTTACGGTGGCGGTCCGTTCTACGCTACACTTTGGCCTGCCCGCAGTATTATAAGTGTGGCGGTCAGATTTCACTGAACCGCTGTTACTGCTGCAGATCAAGGATCCTGCGGTGGTGTGGCAGCTGTTGAAGGCTAAAATATACTGGTGGGCCGCAGCAACAGCACCAAGCATATTTTGAATTGCCTCACTGCCACCCTTTTCATGGCAGTTGCACCGCCATGAAATGGGTGGTGATGAGGTGGCGAAGGGTGGCGATGAGGTAACAAAGAAGACCCTACAAGTCCCCCTTTTTCCTCTGTGTCTGAGGTGCATGCAGTTGGGCACATGTAGTGCTCCCCCCAAAAATCTGCATCCCCAGTTCCTATGTAGCATTGATGCTGCACCATGCAGGAAGGTGCAGGCGACGCCCTGAGAGTAATAGTCTGCCTGAATAGCTCTTTAATGAGCCTGATAGACACCTCTCGCAGACCACTGCTGGACCCCCAACCAAACCAGGAGAAAACCCCATATCTTGCGGGCAGTCCAACCACGTTTTTGGTGGTCCCAAAGCAGATGGCGCATTGCACCGTCTGCCTTGGGACAGCCAACCTCGTAATAAGGCCAATATGTACTCTGGATATTTTCGAAAGGCTATGCCAGTGCTTGTTACGATTTTCGTGTACACCCGACATATTTTTCTCATCTTTTCAGCCCTTACCTAGCACTCAATTAAAGTAATGACTATCCCAGTTGGGCTGAAAACAAATTGAAACGATGGCCTTTCAGTTTGGGGGAAGGTGTGATTTAATGAATTCCCCTTTTTTGAAAAGATACCAGGAAAGAAGTAAATTGAATAAGGCATCTTTTCCTATGGTATCTAGGAAAATGTCAAGGAAAAATCATTACTTCAATTTGATCATTGCTGTTGGATTGATGAGGTTGAAGGCTAAGTTTTCAATCAAGATTATAAATGTTGATCCTAAATTGCATGATTTTACTGAGCAATTAAAACCACAATACTTAACAAGAAAGTGTCATGAGCAAATTTAAAGGAATTTCGTTGCGTGCACTGCATCACATTTGGGGATGTAGTGAGCGCAATGGAATTCGTTTTCTTTATTTATATGTTTGCTTACCTGTAATCCTCCGTAATCCATGTATTACTACCCCCACCCTGCCCCTGCCCCTCCCCACGACACGGCCCGGCAGCTACTCTCACCACCGACCGCTACTGAGTTGGAGGGTGGGAGGGAGCAGAGGGAAGGCCAGGTAATAACTGTTTTTCCTCATGAGTCGTCCCGAGAGCGAAAGAGGGAAAAACACACAAACAGGAAAGACGAAGGAAGAGAAAATCAGCAAACGTTTTTAAGGGACAAAAGTAGGAACCTGCAGGAGCGATACAGAGGGGCAGGCAGTGTCTGTTGGTGCACCAAAGAGGCCTGAAGTGTATTCAGGACTATGCAGCCTTGGTATTCGGTACGCTGACATTTAACAGTGCCAGTTGCAGGCTTATGAGCAGCACTTTTACATATTTTTCAAGTTAAGGACTGCGAGGACAGCTAACTGAATGTGGGAGGGTGAAGGGTTGTCCTGAAGTGTGCCCCCATGGCACTCTGAATGGGGCTGTAGAGGCCTGGTTAAACACCTGCTTTTATCCTCCACTTTTTAACAGTTAGGTCCTGAACACCTGCCAAAATAAAGTTCTTTTCGATTCCTTTTCTGAAGGTAAATAGGTTCTAGTGCCACCTAAGCATTTGAATTTTACCTGAGCGATTGCAGAGCATACTGCTGTCCCATCAGTTGAAGTGTTAGGACTGTGATTTTGCGTGAAATGTTGGTAGGGGCTCTGTTGGTAAGGCCACTGCTTCTGGTAGTGGTGTCAGAGGCAAGGGTAAAAAGAGCAAGATATCACTAAAACATTGCTTACATTTCTTTAAACTCAGAAACAATCATTAACACTTTAATATGTTGTTTATTAAATTGTAAACATTAATACGTGATATTCAATAAATAAAAGGCATTAATAATATTTATTTATATAGGATAGAACAATTTTTTTATTTCAATTTTCCACCATTTATTTCGACTATCTTTGATTTTGAAGTCATTCTACATCGAATTGTGTCATTTGTGGAATTTGCATTTTCACATTGCTGATGTCTTGTTCCGGTAAGACTATTTAATTTATTTTATAAAATAATTACTGGTGAAGGGAGGTATTAGACGTAGCTAGTCTTTTTAGTTTTTGTGTAGTGCAGATTAGTTTACAACATTGTGGTAGTCCTTATTGTGAAATATAATTTTCATTTGCATTTATTTTACTAGTTTTCCTTATGTTTAACATTGTTTTGTTAAAAAAAAAATGTAAGCCTATGCTTAATACTAGAGTTGCAAGTGTTTTTGGGTGGGTTTTATATTTTTTTCAATTCTTCCTTTCCAGGTTTCTATTTTTGGATGTCGGCCTTTATTGTTATCCTGGATGTATTTTATTTTTTATTTATAAGGAAAAAAATCTGGCTACTATTTGATTTTTGTTTTTACTTTTCCTTGTTTTTGGGGGTGTGGGTGGGTTTTTCTCTGGCTCATCATTTCATTTTATTGGGTTATTTTTATCAATTGTTTTGAGATTTATTCTTTTTGATTTTGATTTCACTGACCAGGACTTCAGCTACTAACTTTTAAGTGTTATCTTAGTTTACTTATTTCAGTTATTGGGTGGGCTATGCTAACTTATTTTATCTTCTCTTTGTTTGGCCTAGTAAATGAATTTCTATGGTGTTAACATATATATATATATATATTCTATATATATATAAAGGTGGTTGAAAGATGCTTCATTATTTAAAATAATGGTGTTTGTTTTGCATTTTATATATAAATATTTATTATAATACATTTTAATTATCAATGTGCATCTTTGTCTTTTGAGTTATTTTTTTATTCAGATTGGCATTTTGAAAGTATTTAAATTTTGCTTTAATAATATTTACAAATACATATTAATGAAGTATGAGTGTTTGTGTTTTATGGAAGTTAAATGGTGTTGTTGTTTAGTGAAGCTTCATTTTCCGTTTGGATTTCTTTGATTCAGTAGAGGATGCACCTGTAATTGGAGAAATAAACATGTAGATGTGACAAAACGGGGTTCTGTTGCAGTACCTCCCCACTTTTTGTCTGGTTTTTGATGCAACTTTGACTGTAAAGTACTGGTTCCCAGTACCACTGTTCTTACCCTAAAATGGATCCACAATCGGCCCTTCAGGCCCCATGTATGTCCCTGGTAAAAGGTACATGGGTACCTAGGGCATTGGGACTGAAGTGGGTCCCCTAGGGTCTCCTCATCTAGGCCATGCAAACTGCCACTGCAGCATGCATAGCCTGGTGCAGACGAAAGAACAAAGTCTACATGGCACACTGCCTGTGTGCCATGCCAAATAGCACTGACCAAAAAATGGGTAAGTCACCCCTCTAGCAGGCCTTACCAGCCCTAAGTCAGGGTACACTATATCACAGGTGTGGCCATATTTGCATGAGCAGATATGCCCCTACAGTATTAGGATCTATTCCTTAATATGTTAAGTGCCTGTAAAGCTATAGAGGGTACATGGGCTGGAAACTTGAAAACTTGAGTTCCACAGCACCATGATGGTTTCTCTGAACACAGGAGTGTTTGGTATTAAATTGCTACTTTCAATAAAGCAACACTGATGTCATTGTGGAATGTATTGAGCCATGTACACAGATGGCACCTCAGAGGTGGCCCTTGGAATCAGTGACAGAATATTGACGTCAAAAATATCGACGTCAAATTTTCAGGGGTGGAATATTGACATCAAAAATATCGAATTCCTATCTACATTAAGGTAAGTACAAAAATATCGGGAAAAAAATATCGGAAAAAATATATTTTCTTGAATATTTAAAAATAATATAAAATTAAATAAATAATACAAATAATTAAAATAACCATAGTTAAAAATATATTTAAAATTGTAATACATATAATGTAAAATTATTACGTACATACATATTAAATAAAATATATATACTTACTTAATACTATTTACAATTAATTACTCTAATAACTTATAAATTATAAATACATACATACACATACAACAATAATATAAATAAAAATATCAAAACTATATATAACAAATTAAAAAAATAAATTTAAAATAAATAAGACACTACATTAACTAAAACAATAAATATTGGATAGCGTAGTGGTAAAAATTGCTATTCCAACTCCAGAGGGTGCAACAGTAGGGAAAATGTTGGATAGCGTAGGGATTAAAATTGCTATTCCAACTCCAGAGGGTGCAACAGTACGGAAAGTGTTGGTTAGCGTAGAGGTTAAAATTACTACTCCAACTCCAGAGGGAGCAACAGTAGGGAAAGTGTTGGAGAGCATACGGGCTAAAATTACTATTCCAACTCCAGAGGGTGCAACAGTAGGGAAAGTGTTGGATAGCGTAGGGGTAAACATTGCTATTCCAACTCCAGAGGGTGCAACAGTAGGGAAAGTGTTGGATAGCGTAGGGGTTAAAATTACTATTCCAACTCCAGAGGGTGCAAAAGTAGGGAAAATGTTGGCTAGCATAAGGGAAAAAATTACTATTCCAGCTCCACAGGGTGTAACAGTAGGGAAAGTGTTGGATAGCATAGGGGTCAAAACAAATTACTAATAATTAAAATAATAATAAAACAAAGAAATAATAATTTAATTATTAAATTACAACAAATTAATTAACAATACCACTAAATAATTATTTAAAAATAATTACCAATTAAAAATTAATTAACAATTAAAATAAATACAATTGAATAATATTATTAAAAATGTCTTACCAATTAATAAAACAATTAAAAATAAATACATTTCAAAACTAAAAACAATCATTATTAAAAAACATATAGCAATTAAAAATGAATTAACAATACATTATTGATAAATACCAATAAATGATAAACAATAACATTAACTTACCAATTAATAATTATTAAACAATTATTTAAAAAATTAAATAATTAGTAAAAATGTATTACCAATTAATAATTGATTAACAAAAATTTAATTTTCAATAATCAACCCTTAAAAAAATATTGACTTAATTACAATTAAATTACTTCCCACCCTATTACCCTATAATCTCACAACAAACGTCAATAATAAATGAATACACTTAATATAATTACCAATTAATCAATTAATAACAATTAATTATTAATTCATAATTAATTAACATAGAAATATTTATCAATACCAATAAATACAAATTACATATTTACTTAATTACATTAAAATTACTTCCCACCTTATTCCCCTATATACCCACAAACCGCTACAGAACTAAAACACAAAATGTATTTAAAAATATTTAATAATTCCTAAAAAATATCTAATTAATTTACTGTATTTAAATTGCTTCCCAGCCTATTCCCCTATAAACCCACAACCCGCTACGGTACTAAAATGCATAATTTACTTAAATGCATTTTTACTAACTTCAAAAATGTAATACATATATTTAAAAACTAGTTAAATAATTAACAAAAATTATAAAAATAAACATTAAAAATAAAATACATAACACTAATATTAATATCGATATTAGTATCATCAATATTTTTGCTATTGATATTGCTAACTTCGATATTACCAAAAACAATATTTCTTACCTTCAGGTCGATATTCTGGTTGTCGATATTCTTGATTTCGATATTCTGCCCCTCCGAAATTTTGGACTCATTATTATTGCCTGACAAAATAAAAGAATCGATATTTAGACTGTTTACCCCCCCTGAAAACCTACTGACCATGGTGTGGGTACTGATTGACTTTAGGCTACCTGCCATATGCAGACATGTTTCTAGACCCCTGGGTGGAGAGCCTTTGCTCTCTGGGACCAGAAACAATGCACAACCTGAACACAGGTGTCACAGCTCCTCGCCCACGGTGGGCCAGTGCTTAAGAGGGGAAGCTTAAAAGGCCTGCTGCCTTTGTAATGTGACCCCCAGCCTCCTCCCACAAGAGGGTGGCATAAAAGTAGATATAGTCACCCCAAGAAAGGTGACAAATTGGTCCTATCTACTAATATCCTAAAATGCCTGCTAAATTTAGAATTTAGGTGGCTCCCCCAGACCTATAAGTGGGATCTGCCTTGACCTAAGAAGAAAGAAGACATCCCTATAGAGAAGACTGAAAACGACAGCCTTGACCCCAGCCTTACCAGCTTGTCTCCAACTTTGATGAACCTGTGACATGTCTTGCAGCTAACAACCTCTGAAAACCCTGGGAAGACTGCTGCCTTAAAAAAAGACTCCAATCTCCCGTGGACAGAGGCCCTGTCCAGAAGAAAGCTATTACAAGGGCTCTGGATCCAGCTGGAACTACAATCCCTGCCCACTGTGCACCAGAGTGGGAGTAACTCACCTGTGCAGTGAAGTCTCCCCAGTGATCCTAACCTTGAGTCCAGTGTTGGCTGACCTCCCCTAATCTCCAGAACAGCACCGGCAGTGTGACTCTAGAGGCTCCCCCTGACCAGTGGTGGTAAGAAGACTCTGACATTGAAAGGCACCCCTGCACGAAGCCCCTGGGCTGAGGTGAGCTGAACTAACAGTGACCCTACCACCCCTACACCTCGACCTACCTCTGCTGTTGTTGGTCTTCCTTCTGCAACTTCCACACCTGCCACACCTGCAGCGTCTTTTCCAACACCAGAATCTCCATTGAAGAGCATTGAGCGCCCAACGCTGAAATTGCACCCTGCACCCGGCTGCCCCTGTGCCACTAGTGGTGTATGCTTGGTGCAGCTTTGTGGCTCCCCCAGTGCTTGATCTAACCCTCAAATCGTGACCTCTGCCTCTTATCTGCTTAAGGGCAAGCAGTGCAGCTTTGAGCACTCGCAGTCTCCATTGAAACGCATTTGGCCAAACTCCGATTTTGACCTCTGCGCCCCTGTGCCACTGGTGGTTCACTTCTGATACTAACCTGACCCTTGCCTCTTGCTGACCTTTGATCCAGATGACTGGAACTGTAAGTGTGATACCTGGCTAAACGCGAAATTGTTTTCCCCATAGCATAACAATGAACTGCTCGCCCACACTACAACTAATAGAGCACCTTCGGTTTTACATTGAGCCCTGTTCATTTTTGGGGAATCCCTGGACTCTGTGCATGGTATCATTTTTTTAAGGAAGCATTTATTATGTGTTTATCTGACTTTGTATTTGTTAACTGTGTTTAATTTTGATTTAATAGGTTGGCTAGAGGTTACAGTTATTTTTGCACCATTTATGGTACGCGCTAATTAGTGTTTCTGTTTTTATTGATGTGTATTGGTGGTTTGGCTTGGCCCCAAAAGTTGGCAATTGCTTTTTAAGTGAGCTCCCAGCAGGGCCCATATATCCTTCTACATCTGGTCTGAACCAGAACCCGCTGCCTGCTTCACAACAATGGGGCTACATGGTGTCCTGTGAGGATTCCTGCAGACTAGGTGAGGGTTGCTGGAATTGCCGCTGGTGGCTCTGGTGTGGGAGACCTCTCTTCCATATGGCTGAGGCTTACTACAGGCTGCGGTGATTCAACAGTCAATGCCACCTGCAGAGAAAATCATCCAGAGTAGGACCAGTGATGACTACACCCTCCCTGCCTGCTGACCTGGAGAGCTCTGATGAGCGGCATGCTTGTCTCCCTGTTGATTAGCGCATGGGGAGGGGTGGTTGCTCCTTTACCTGTATGCCTGGCTGACAAGCTCGACTCCCACAGTGGGGGTTTGCCATCCCTTTCCCACATCCCATGCTTGAATCAGCTGAGGAGAAATGGGTGGATTGATGTCTCACATACTGGCTGTCTGCAGGGGGAGGAGACTGATTGTACTTCTCTGGCACCAGTTCCACTACTCTTTCATCGCTGGGTGTGTAAAGCAGATCTCCACCCCTACACCGATGGTGGGGAAGAGCACTACACCTGCCTGACCATCCATACTCTGGTTAAGTTGTCGCACAACTCTTTGACCCTGACCATGTCCTGACAACTGATGACTCTGAAATCTCAACCTCTGATAAAAAATTGCAAAGCTTGCATTTGAGCTCACTGTTGATGAAACCACCATCTATCACACCCCAAACAGCCATTAACATAATATGAGACTGTCTTGCGCAAGTAACGAATGAATGGCTGAAGAATACGACCTAGACGATGGAACACGTTCTGGTTTTGTACCTGTATATGGTTTCGAAACCTTCACAGGTAACAAATCTCTTTGTAGGCACGCTCATTTTGAATGTTGTATAAATTATGACACATGATGCTAGACATCCCAATTGCCTGGCTCCACGTAGAGCTTGATTTCTCGTCTGGAGCTGGCACCTAACTATGATCAAGCTGAATCCCTGCAGATCCTGACTGGGTGGAGACCGGTCAGCTCCTCACTCACCTAAAATGGCTTCTCCTGACATGCCCTCCAGGGGTCCACCGATGGTCCATTAGTTGCACCATCACCAGCACCCCTTGATGACCTTTTAATGGTTTATCGCCAGAGTTATAGCAATGTTACTATTAGTTCACTATTGAGTGGCTAGACAACAATCTGTGGCAACGGGGTGGCAAGTTGAGAAATGTACATTGTCACGCCTGGTCCTCATTCACTGCTGCATCACACTCCTACAGCTTGCACGAGGTCATGCAGAAAGCACGATGCTCCCCTCCATCATGCTTGATGAACCTAAATCCTGCCCCTTTTCCCATCATACGATACGGTCAATTGAGCGTTAATGATATAGAATACCTATGGAATGAGCTCCCCCAAGAAATTGCAAGATATCAGTGCCTTCCTCAGTTGCAGAGGCATGAATATTGCATTCTTGCCTGATCCACAACTTGCTGGGAACATAGGACCCAAGCTACACAAGTGTGGTGAGGCCAGCACTATTAAACCAGCTACCCCTGAGCCCCACATGTCCCATGCAGACCATAATAGTTGATGAGCACCTAGTGTCATGGAGACATTCCACCTTCTGCTACCGTGGCATCAACATCGATCATTCTAACAAAGATATAGAAATGCTAGACGGGAACCTGAGAAAAGCTGTGTCCTCGCTTCGACCACAGTCCTGTTTTGGTGCTCTTTTTCGCTGACAGTGTAGGTTCATGTTGTACTGGTAAAAATAGTGATGGTACTGAGATTTCTCTATTACTTCTCCAGCTTACCCATTTCTGTCCCCAAGAGCTCTTATTTGCCCCATATACATCTCACTGCAAAACTAGAACACATTTAGGGTATTACTGATAGAGAGCAATACCCGCACCCCCTGACCCAGGCACTGTACACGATCGGCTCGGGAAGGAGACTGATCGCTTAGCTAGTTTGAGCCATTAAGTTAGCACACATCCCCACCTGATCCAACGTCAAGCTCAATGGGAGGACGACATGGGATGCCCCTTCTCACAGAAAGAATGGGACAGGGCTCTATCTCTCCCCCACAAAATATCTTGCAACACCGGATTTCAATATATTCAACATAATATACCCTACCATGCATACCTTACTCCAGAGTGGCTCAGTAGGCTCTACACATCCTCCACTTCAGCTTGCCCACAATGTTCTTCCTTACTTGCAGACATCAGATGTATGTTTTGGAACTTCCCCTATGCCCAGACTTTCTGGGACACAGTCTGTGCTACTGTATCAATGACCACTGATCTCCATGAGTTGAACAGACTTGAGTTCTGCGTTCTGGGTCTCTATAGGTGCCCAAAGACTGGATGAGCGGTGACCAAATTCCCAGATTTTACTGTCATCATCGCTTGATGGTCAATCACGAAGCGATTGAAGGTGTCTACATTGGCTGGACTAGCGCAATTGCATTATGTGGTGCTTTGCTGGGCTGATATGGAATCTGTGGCCTTGTCTCCCCTTCTTAGCACCCCCCTTATCCCCCACCTTGTTTGAAGGTGGACAACAATTAAGCACAATCTCACCAATAAAGCATACTGCGAGATGACCACATTCGCACCCACTACCCACAAGCACCAAGCCTGCAGACAATACTGTTGTTGTTTTTGTTATTCCGAGTTCTCTATATATGTACCCACCACATGGTTTGTATTTAGAACCGTTCACCGTCTTGTACTGATGTGTATTTTCTATGTACTGTCGATTATGACACATCACACTTCGTTTCATTAGCAATGTCTGAGCTGGATATGTTTGTGTAACAAATTAAAAAAAAACAATAAAAGGTGCATAAATTATAAATAAATGTATAATTTTAATTGGGTTTATATGTATATATATATATATATATATATATATATATATATATATATATATATATATATATATATATATATATATATATATATATATATATATATATATATATATATATATATATATATATATATATATATATATATATATATATAATTCCTGTTTGTCTTGAGTATCTCTGCCTCAAAAGGGCGGTGGGCTCACGGCGAGGTCACGAACCTCTGAAACCCCAACAATCCTTGGTAAATAAACAAACGAAGCAGAGCCCAATTCATTGTTAGCGTGGTATTTTAATTATTTTATATAGCAAAAAGTGCCTGACGGGCCCTGAAAAGCATTGGGCGTGTTTTGCTATATGAAATATTTAAAATTCCACGCTAATAAGGAATTGGGCTCGGCTTCATTTGTTTATTTACAAAGGATTGTTGATATATATATATATATATAACCCTTTGTGCGCGGCCGTATTTCCCCCGCGGTTCGGGCAAGTTCCACGTGTGCACAAATCAGACTCACATGCCCACTGTGACATCGTGTTGTAAATGATTCTAGGACCCTAGTTTAAATTTTCCTGATTCATGCCCTTATATAGGTATATATTATCCAATCCTTATATAGGCATAGAAATCAGTACCATATTTGGCCTGAGCCTTGCAGCCCAAATACGCATGGCTACTTCCACTAAGTTCTGAGAATCAACAACGATTTCTTGGAAAAACCCGCCTACAGCAGCTAGGGACTTCCCCCTGCTTGAGTATTGATTTATCCAAGAAATCCTGGAGTTTTCAAAGAATTGAGTCTTTGAGTGACGTTATTAAGTCCAATATTACGTCAAACTGGGCACTTTCAAGGTAAAAATATGCCTAGGTTTGCCCAGACCAACACACGGTGGTTTGGAGCACATCCACTAACTACTTGCCCGACACCCTGCAGCAGCAAGTGCCGAAGGAAGTCGACCCTCCAGCTGACACACTGAGAGACGCTATCTTTTCTCTTGCAGAGAAATCCAGCTCCAGTGTTTCCAGGCGACCCTCGCGGTGTGTCCTGTCCTGAGTCCTGTCCTTGAATCCTGAGAGAGAGATACAAGACCTCCTTAATTCTAAAACCAAGGTACGGAGCTGATTAGACCCGTAGAGAATTCTTGAATAGATTCTTGGCAGAGAAATACTAAACTTAAGCTACTCCTCACTTACTTCTTCCCTTGCACTAGACTTAGGTTTGGTACACCGGGGTAGGCATATTTAAGAAGCACCAGTTGAGTACTTTTAGTCATTATTTTATCACTGTATGTATTTTATACATTTTAGGGAACTTATGGCTTAGAAACCATATCATGCTTTTACAGTACTACTTTATAATACTTTTCGTATTATATGCCCTGTACTTTATAACCAGTATTACGATTGTAGCAGTACATTTCTTATGCTTGAGAAAGAAGACTGTTCAATAAATACTTTTATTGAAAACGCCCGTCTCTCTATTTTCTCAGCACCTCTGGTGAAACGAAGCATGCACGATTGACTGAGTTAAATAGTTATCTATTGTTTTTGTGACTCTAGAGATTGATTTCTTATTCTTGGGGAACAAAGTTGTCATGTTTATGCGATTGTCAGAAACTAATCCCTTCTTGTTTATTCGAGAAATTTTCTAGTGACCTCTGAGCAAGCTGGCACTCACAATTAAGTTTAATATATACGATAGAGACCTAGTCGACCTCAGTCCTACGTCTAAATCTATAGCATATGTTATTCCAATGCGCAGAGCCTATTGGGAATATAGGAACTACACTACAGTCGGACGGCCAGGGGCCTTTGGAGGCATGCAAGGGTTAATGTAATATCTTTTTTATTTGGAATTATCTTGATTTTTTTCATTGTTCAATATTTTGGTTTTAGTAATTATTATGTTTCTTTACTTTTATTATGCAAGCGGTGAGTGCTATTTTTTGGTTTATGATATTGTTGTATTTTGGATATTTGTTTCTGTGATATTTTTGTCATCAATATTTGTGTGTTTACTGTTTAAGTATGGGGTTGCAATATTTATATTTTGAACATTTTTTGCGATGTTTGTCTACATTGATATTGTTTTCTCAATATATTGTCACACAACCCTTAATAGATATGACTTTGCACTTTGTTTTCCCCCAAAATTTGTGTTCCATAAAAAGGAGTAATTGAGCCTATAGATAAATTAAAGTGAACACATTTTAAAACAAAGGAGCTGTAAGCTTTGCTGGCATATGTAAAGTCAGTGTTCTCAAGAAAATCGGTTGTTTATTGTGTATTTTTTAAGTGATAATGTTTTATGCTAATGCTTACATAACACTGGGAGATTGATTCAATTGTAGCCATGAATGTGTCTCCTTAAAGAGATATTTGGGTTTTCATATTTTTCAAATCATATTTGTATGTCTCAATATTATATATCTTTATATTATGTCATAGAAGCCTCTGCTAACATCAATATTAAATTAGTCTATAATTGTATTCCCATTTAGTAATTAATTAATTCCAGCAAGTCACAAAAGTCTAATCAATCTCTCTCTTTTTCTGAGGAGTCAGTGTAAGCAATTAATGTGCATCAGATACCACTGAAAGTTATGCAACATGTTTAAAAAAGCACAAGAGTGACCAGGATGTAGCTAAGACGCTCGTAGACTAAATGACTTGCATAAACAAGATGCAGTGTATTAGCCCTGGCCAGTAGTCACTTTGGGCAAAACAGCATGCATTTGGGGGCTTGACTAGTTTAGCTTAGTCATTGCTGCTCAAAACATGACTCTATGAGGCCTGCTTGATATTTTATTTACAGTAACCACTATGAGAGAGTCACACATGGACAGAAGTAGTCTCACTTAAAATGGATCTCATCCTAAATGCAGGCAGTTGGAGGAGGAAGAATGGTTGAAAACTGTGTACTTGAAATATCGAAAAACAAGGCTATCAGACTGAGTCACAGAGTTAGAGAGACATTCTACTGTTTTTCTCAAGACTTAAATCGAAATGATCCTTGAGGTAGAGAAATACTTCACATCCTGTGAAGGACGTAGGCCTATGTTCCTATTAAAATTCTAAATCGTATTAAGGCATATTAGTGGCTTAATTGTGGAATTTCTATGGCAGTACCAAAACCGGTTAATGCTAGGCAGAATCACATCTTTAGTGACACAATATTTGAAAGATCTTATGGTTCCATTGATGTTATCCATGTACTGGAAACCTTTGATCCTTTGTATTATTGATATTTACATGTGGTTTGACTGGTTGTGTTGAAGCTTCATGTGGAAGGGTTAGCAAAATGTAGTTTTGGTCAAAAGGTGACTAGCGCAAGTGAAGCTCTGTATGTAGGCAGATTATCAGCGTATTGGCCTACCAGAAGCATTCAAGTATTTCCAAGACAAGCATGATCCGGTCCATAGCCCTCTTTCACTTATACATTGACTTGTTAGCCCAAATGACTAGGAATGTTCACCACTACATACCATACCCTAGTGAATGCTGGTGCAGAATGGTACCTTCTGCAAAATACTTAGGACCTAATTTATATTTGGGTGGGAACAAATAGTCCTCCAATTTTTAGAGGAGGTTCTAAGTCTAATGGAGAATCCACCAATGTAATTTCCTTAACAACACAATCCATAGCATTGAGGACTATACATGGGTGAATTCTACTTCAGGTTTAACACTTCCTTCATAATTCAAAACATTTTCATGTGTCATGAAACTCTAAATTAGATCTTTATTTGTTAATTCCCTTAATGGACAGTCTATCTTGGCAAATACAAATAAGTTGATTGTAGCCTTTCGTGCATCCTAAATTGATGATCAGGAGATGGAAACTTGGGTTTTGTGTCCACGATTATTAACAAACGTAATAGATATTGAGAAGCCACATTTTATAACAACATTGAGAAACCAGTCCATACATTTGGAAAATAAAAATAACAAATCAGTAAAAACGTTTTTTTTTGCTAGTGTAATAGGTTACCGTTGACATTGAGAGAGAGGATGCACTTCAATAAAACTTCCAAATTACCTTTCAACTTACCGAAATTCCATTCTGTTTGGATAAAAGCTAAATAGCATATTTGAAAGAGATGATATTGTCATTAGAGGAAACCACACAGGTCAGAGATAAAGAAAAAGGGATGGTCTTTTATTGTTAATTTTGGTCATCTAGTTGATGTATGCAAAAACATTGATTTGTTAGCTTGAAATGAAAATACTTAAAACAGTAACTGCTTCAATAATACACATAGGCAAATATTTCCATACTAAATCCCTGCCAGTGAATAGAAGACTCCTCAGCACCCTTACCAATATGTTGCCTTCACTAAACAAGCTTACTCATGAATCTAACAAAGTTGATGGGAGACCTTTAGTCTCAAATCAGTTAGGAAGATTGTTTTAGTCTCTCTGGCAACTCCCTTTTGATATTTGAAGACCTCTTGCTCTATTTCTAGTTTAAGATATTGGGAAATATAATTGCCAAGTGTCTACATGGGCTTTAAGGAAAAGGCAGAGAAATTTTGAAAGACTAAAAGGTTTCCTCATGCTCAAGTGGTATCTTAGAGGTAGAAGAAAGGAAAATTGAAGCATGGTCGCAAGTGTAGAAGGATATCTTGAAGACACTGAATGGGCAGAGCATACACCAATTACTCAGCCTTTAATGCACATTGTCATCGAATCAATTAAGCTGACAATTAAAATATTCGTACTTTACTAGATTATTCATGAATGCAGCAAATATAATCCCATTCAATAAGGGTAGAAAGGTAAACATGTCAGGAAGAATTCTTTGATAGCCTTCATATTTTTGTAACATGCCACAAGATATTCCACTACTCAGTGTTATTAGATGTATGAAATACTCTTGCTTGATGTGGGGGTAAGCACAATCTTACCCCAGGATTTGAACAATTTTCATGAGTGTTGCTGCAATCTACTAAAACTACTGGTTTCCTGATGCAGTGTGAAGAGTACCCATATGCAAGTGCTGGACACCGGAAAAAACTCCACTGATGCATCAATGGAAAGGGTAGATTCTATGAGTAATGTTCCTTTAGGAAATTAGTGGGGTGGAAGCAAGTACAGTATTTGACAGCAATGTCTCTTCGATAAGGACACATATCACTTAATTATACTTCGTCTGTGCTATAGATCAAGGTTTTTCATTGTTACTGGTTACTTCCATTATCATAATAAGGTCAGTGGATTGTTTTCTCATCACTTGCGATCTCAGTGAGCAGATATTCTCACCTGCATTCTATAAACATGCTCTGTACAGATGTCAACACACTGTGAGCAGGCTCAAGACTAAAAAAGGGGAAATTGACTGAACCACACGGGCGGAGCCACTCTTGCTGTTCCAATGCAAGTGCAAAGAGTACTTTTCTCCCCGTTGGTAAAATGGAATTCTCTTGGCTTCATCTGAGCAGGGGGCTGATGGAGTGCATTGATCAACAGCTCAAAGGAGCAATATTATCAAGGAAAAATTAATGTATGGTTCAAACCAAATTTATTAAAACTAACACAAAATACAATTAATGGAAAACATGTGAAACATGGTAAAAGAAAAGTGGAGGCATGGATTTATCTACTCCACTAAACATCAACTGGGGCAACATTTTACCTTCGCTTCTATAGAATTCAATAAAAACCTAAAAAGTGAGTGATTAGTCGATGTTACTGTGCAAAACCAGCTTCACTTGTGAGTGAACAGAGTTGGATAGCGTTGGTGGTCAGGCTCAGTGAAGAAATGGACTTTTAGACATGTGAGGTCATTTAAAGCTGGCTGGAACAAGATTACAGTGCACAAAAGATCTTGCATGTATTATTTAGGATCATGAAGGTTAATTGTGCTTCTGATTATGCTCTGGTTTATAAGGCTAACCAGGAGAGAGTGCTGACCGTTAGTGCAAAGCATTGCAATATGTGGTAATTAACAGAGCAAAAAGAAATTGTGAGCAAAAAGAAACAGAAACCGGCATGAATATAATTTGCATCTTTGTGTTTTTGTGTTCATTAGTCTCATTTCCCTCAAATAGAGTGTCTTATTGCCTCATTTAGGCATTCTCGGTATTGGAGTGGAGCATCAACCGACATCATCGGGCACTGTTTCTGCCTATCTCTCAGTTTCTCTGCCTTTTTAAAGGGGAGGACTCCACGATTTCAGCCAGTTTCGCAGCTGGTAACATCACACTGGCATGCCACAGGTCTGCCACTATAACATCAGAAGACCCGTCTTGCTTAGGGTGGGCCTTACAACGTTTTCCTGTCTGTGAGCACCATACATGTCATGGCAGAAATAATCAAAGATATCGCTCAGTGTAACAAGGAAATGTTTTTTTTAATTGTCAGAGATAACCCTGAAAAGAATGCAGTCTGGGCCGCTATGACATGACTGCTCGGCAGCCATTGTATTTTCACCAAAAGTGCTCTTGCTGTACAGTGGACACACTTTTTTTGATGGAATATTTCCGCTGACACAGCAGGGAACTCTACGTCTGGTAAGCTGGCTGCCACACAGGGCTGTTAAAGGCAATTTTTTCTCAGCACCATTAGTATGGTCAGTCGACCCACCAAATGAGAAATAATCTATTTGGTGTTTTTTATGAAGCTCCTCCTCTGATGCACCCCATTTCACCCATTCCTTAAGCTGTACTTCGGATTGCATCCTCCAGTGGCAGTAGAGTATTAAATACTATCTGGGTTCAGACAGATAATACTCCCTTGGACAGGCACAGGCATGCCCAGGGACTCTGTCCTCCCATTATCAACATCTACCCGCAGCAACACTCTGCTGACACTTTCCACCTGCTCAGAAGGGGGAGAAAATGCCAGTTTTTTTGCCAAATTGCTGACAAACGCCCAGTAACTCAGAGTTTCAGTGGTTATTCCGCATTTCAGGGAAAAACTCATAATGGCCAGGCACTGATGTGGTGAACTCAGCCAGTTATGTTAATTCTGGCCCTAATATCTTTGTTCCGTCGGCTTGTAATGAGGGCCCAGTGTCTTTATATTTGTTTAATTCAGTTCTGCAACCCTTGGCCTGTATAATTCAGGATGATTCTTAAATGCAAGCAATTGTTGGTAATGGGAAGGAATATATAATACTTTTATATGGTTTTAATTGCCCTGTAGCCATACAGAAAATTCAAGAATTCCTACATGCCCACTACCATCTATGTTCAAGCAAGCTGTTACCACAATATTGCAAATAATATTCAGGACACTCACATGACTAACTGTTTGCCAGCATCAGAATCATATGCGATTAGTCACAACTAAAAATGAGGGGATCCTCCTTTCTTACTAGAGGTATAAATAAGGCAAGATGCTCCTCTACAGCAACCTGTGATGATTCTCAGTCATCGACACTTGGGGCCTCATTAGGATGGGGGGTGGGCTTTCCCTGCCCACCACCCGAGCGGTAAACGGGACTGTCCGCCTTAAGGGCGGTGGTCCCGGAAGTGGCATTAGCATGTGCCCGCCACAGTGGCGGGCACATCCTGTACTTTTAGCATTGTGGCGGGCGGTGCTCTCTGCACCGCCCGCCACAATGCTAATAATGCATTGCAGCATTTGCATAATGAAAGCGGCAGGCACCACGCGGTGCCTGCCGCTTTCATTATGCAAATGCAGGGGGGTACCATAGGTACCCCCCGTATGCACCCCCCTACTGTGCTTCACTCTGGGGGCCCGCAGTGGGCCCCCAGAGCCACGGAAAGGCATTGTAAAATGCCCATAATAATATGGCTGGCAGTGTCTGATAGACACCACCACCATATTACTCCTTTTCCGCCCCGGCCGCAAGGCAACCAGGGCAGAAAAGGGGCGGGCGGTGTTTTGCTCCGTCGTGGTCCCCCCTCGCCATTCTAATATGGCGGGGGAATACAGGGAAGGATGACAGGCGGATTGCCCCTGCCAGGCTGGCGGTGGCTACCGCCAGCCTGGCGGGGGCAATTCGCCCACCATCCTAATGGACCACTTGGTTTGCACTTTCAAAACACTCAACACTAGAATTCAGGCACACTCTATCATCTTTAAAAAAGTAGAAACAATGGATGAGATACTTTTGAACCTCAAAAGGCTTCTTTGCAACTAGGAGAGCAAAGAGAGTATTCATTCAACTCATTTGACTCAGACAAAGTGATAAAAATAATTTTCGTCTTAGAGTACATGGCTAAAGGAAATGTTTGGATTCTCAAGAGGTGTTACAAAGTTTGGCAGACACAGTACTCTATCGCAATTCGCAAACACAATAGAGTACTGTGTCTGCAAACTGAAGGCCCTTCTGCCCTACTTAGCTTTAAGAGGACTGACAGATTTTCTTTAATGGAGCCCCTGATGGCTTCAGGGATGGAAGCTATCTTCGATGGCCCGATAAAGGAGAGCTCATCAAAATAAAGCCAAGGTAAAAAAAATAATATTAATAATCTTTTTTTAACCGTGAAGGGAAACCTCTGTGACAGCTGTTCTTGTCAATGTACAGAGATTACTGCTTGGCCAGTTGTTATCTCTAAATAGGACTGACTACTGTCCATCAGGGTTAAAGCAGCCCCTTGAACTGTTCTCTCCACTTTGAGGACTGTCAAACTTTGTTTCTGCACATGGTGTGCCTGTTCAGTTACAAGCACTGGAAGGCAACCAAGGGAAAGAATTGAGTACTATGACTTGGGAAGCAAGTGAAACAGCTAAAAACGTATATTTGAGGGAAACATATTTTATAAATGTAGAATTAAAATTCTAAGACTGTTAGTTAAACCCTATCCCCATGTTGTGTTACCTGACATTTGCACAAAGGTTTAGGGAATCACATCACAAGACCTAGAAAACCTGCAACATGTTATCCTAATACCAGACCAAAATCTGTCTTAAGAACTGTAACAGGTCACAGCAACTCAAGATTTCAATGTAAGTTAGACCTTATGTCCAGATATGTTGATGGTTGTGGTCAGCTCTTAAAGAATTGTGTAAACAATAGATAGATATATCACTCAGTCAATCGTTATTTAATCACGTTCAGAAAGCCTCTCACTCGGCTGCCGAGTGAGAGGCTTTCTGAACGTGATTAAATAACGCGGCAAGCTCCTGCATTTTGGCATTCTGGATTTAGAGGACGGAGGCGTTGTGTGATACGGATAATTTCAGTATATCTGCTATTCTAGTACATCAACTATCGCAAGAGAATTGTTAAAGAGTGTTTACTAACCATAGGACCTCCGGCTGGAGGTCTTTTGATTTATATGTGCAACGTATGGTCCTGAAGATGGTCCTATGGATTTTGTTTACCACCGGGGACCGAACGTCGACGCTTGACATCTTTTTGCTCATGGATGTATCATTATTTGAATGTCTAATGTGTTAACATGGAAAATACATTTTAGATCATGGTATTGTTTTTCTCCATGTCATCAGCAAAAGTTGTCTTATACTACTGCTAATTGATTTCACAAATTGAGTAGCATTTTTGTTGCCATTTTTGATATACTTAATGCAAAATAATTTTACATAAGAGAAAAATAAAGAACAGTTTAATTCTGTTTTCTCCTTGTTTCTATGACACTAATGACCGCTGCGGCGGCAAACCAATGATTTGAAATTTAAAGTTTGAACAACTATTAGGACATTTTTGTATTTTGTTACAGTTTACTAAGATGGCAAGGAAAATACATGGCTTCGGACCTACATGTATAGCCAGACTGCTGTAGCTTTTAAACCCGGAGGAGAGCCTCCCAAAATGACCCCTTTTGACACAATGAAATCCTACTTTCAAATATTTAAAAAGTAGTTCTGAAGTAGGCCTTGTAGCTCATTAGTAAGATGCCTACTATTTAAAAGTAGATCATGTAAGAATGTTATACTGGCATATTACTACAATGCCCATCCTCCGAAACCTATTACCACTATAAAAGGCTGCAGCTGATTCCATGAGAAAAATTAAAGTCCAATCAAAGCAATATTTTTGCTAAATTTGGTAAGAAATAAGCTTAAAAAAGTATTCAACTGCTGCATTTAACTTTTTATTTAAAAAGTCCATTAAATGCTGAAGTTGAATTTTGTAATACATGTAGAGGAAAAGCAACTTTTATAAAGGTGACAATGGATGTCTCGGAGGAAGTGATCATAAAGCTGCAGCCTGGGAACATCCTCACTGTTATCCCTGAGAAGTACATAACTAATGATGTGGAAAAAATGCATGGCACTCATGTACAGAGAATTGAAAAACATAAAGAGCTACTTGTAAAACCAAAGGCCTAAAGTCCCCAACTCCCTCTACTCCTGTGCCTGCTAGACCACACTCCTATATATAAAGCATTGCCCAAGAGCAATTACTTAAATGGTTAACTTCTGTGGAGGTAGGCCAGTAACCCTAAGTTGACATGTACAGAAGAACTTGAGTTTGTGAAAAAATGGAGGAATAAAGTAGGGGCCGTTATCAAGGAGTCAACATCTGTCAAATGGAGAAGGAAGACCAAAGTGCAAAAGTGCACAGAAGGACATTATTTTGGCCAGTGAACTATCTCACTGCATTTACCTTCAACATCAGCTACAGGTAGCTGAAGGCCAAGACTGAATGTGATCTGTACTTGACACCCAATTAAAACCACTAAAGTTGCAGATTACAGCACTATTACAAATGGCTTTTTTTACACAAACAATATGGTAGCCCATCATCAAATCATTATGTTAGTCAGAGGTATCCCCTTCCAGGCCCAGGAGATGATCTGTAAGTACAGTCCACCTTGCTACAATACTTTCCACACATGGTGACCCACCAACTAAACATTTGCAGGTGACTTTTATTTGTGATGTGTTTGGTTGGGTGCTAGGTTAGAGCAGACAGGGCACATGGTGTGATAGGGGTAGGGTGTGGATAGACTCTAGATACTGGAAAGTAGCACATGCTGGAGTTAGAACATTGGTAGGATGGCGTAACCAGGATACAGATTGTGTTGCGTTTTAGTTTGGGGATTGATGTATCTCCTATTGACTACAATGGCTTAGTGGTTTGTTGTTTAGCATCTTAGGACTCTAGTGTAATTTTCCCGATTCATGCCCTTATATAAATCACCTTGTCCTTATATAGGCATAAGAATTCATAACCATATGTAGACATAGCCCATACAGTCCAAATACAGGCATGGATTCTTCCACTAATTCCAAAAAGCCAAAACGATTTCTTGGAAAACTCGGCTTCAGCAGTCATGGACTTCCCCTTGCTTGAATATTGATTTGTCCAAGAACTCATGGAGTTTTCAAAGAAATGCGATTCTTTGATGACGGTATTATGTCAAATTTTACGTCAAACTCGGCACCTTCAATGTATAAATATGCCCACACTTGCACTAGCAAACACACAGTGGTTTGGAGCAGTTTGACTATCTACTTGCCCGACGCAGCTCCCTACAGCAAGTGCTGAAGGAAGTCGACCCTCCAGCTGACACACTGAGAGAGACGCTGTCTTTTCTCTTGCCGAGAAATCCAGCTCCAGTGTTTCCAAACTACCCTTGCAGGGTTTTGGGAAATCGAGTCCCGAGACAGAGAGATACCAGACCTCCTTCATTCTAAACCAAGGTACAGAGCTGATTAGACCCTAAGAGAAATCTTGGATAGATTCTTGGCAAAGAATACTACACCTATGCTACACCACACTTACTTCTTCCCTCGTACTAGACTTACATTAAGTACATCGGGGTAGGTGTATTTTAGAAGCACCAGTTGAGTACTTTTAGTCATTGTTATTTATGTATGTATTTTATGGCTTAGAAACCATACCATGCTTTTACAGTATTATTTTATAATACTCTTCTTGCTGTACGTATTATACTTTTCAGCCAGTATTACGATTGTAGCATATCATTTCTTTTGCATGAGAAAGAAGACTGTTCAATAAATCCTTCTCTCTATTTCTCTGCAACTCTGTAGAAACGAAGCATGCACGATTGACTGAGTGAAATATCTATCTATTGTTTACACGACTCTGAAGATACGTTTTATCTTGGGGAAACAAAGTTGTCATGTTATGCGGTTGTCAGAAACGAATCCCTTCTTGTTTATTCGGGAAAGTTTCTAGTGACCTCTGAGCTAGCTGGCACTCACAATTAAGTTTAATCTATTCGATAGAGACCTAGTCAACCTAAGTCCTACGTCACATCTATAGGATATATTATTCCATTGCGCAGAGCCTATTGGGAATATAGGAACTACACTACATGACGCCCAATGTTTGGTAAGGCACTAATTTAACGCTAGATACTAGAGTAACTCAGTCATGCTTTTCACAGAGACCCCTTTTTCCCGTAAAATACTCCAATAGACGTCTGGAGTGGGTAAAAGGATAAAATATCCGCCATAACTGAGTAGGACGAAAATCCTTTGTATTAGTTTTTGGTTTGTTCAACGTTGAAGGATACCATCTTCCAAAATATTGTGCACCTTATCTTTGCATTCTTGAAACTTGCTCTGCAAACTTTCAATAAAAAATGTCCCTAAATGGCAACAACAACGCAACCGGTGGAGCTGCAGCAGCAGCCCGACCAGGTTTTGATGTTACAGGATTTATTGAAGACGATGCGGATGCTATTATCATCCCAGAAAATCTAAGGAAAACCATCACTATAAAGCTTATAACAATTGGCCATCGAGAGGTGGTAGGGTGTTATGCACATGAATATGGGCAGACAGAATTATTCTATTCATGGATTACCTTCCCAGAAGCAAATCCAACAACAAATGTGTTACACTTCTACAATATAGAGGAACCTCGAGCGGAATACACTCCTTTCGAGGATATTAAAATTCCTTTAACATACCAAGAGCATGCGCTCTGGTTCAAAGGCGCCCTACAACATCAAAATCACCTTATCAGGCTCAGTCCACCAGGTAGACCAGGAGCAACATGGCTGGTACTAGCCAGCTATACACCACATCCTGCCATTGAAGAAATGTCAGGTCCAGAACTATTGGTTCATCTAAAACAACCAAACAAAATACATAGACAATTGGTTCAATATGTCATGCAGACTCTAACAGTCCAACCTGCTATAAGGATTCCACAACACACCCCTCACCAGGGGAACACAAATAAAATTACACCACAGACTATACAATCAGTCATTGGTAAATTACCCAGAAAACGTGAACAAATTCCATTCTGGTTAGCTCAAAAAATTACTCAAATCGAGGCAGTATTTCCCGATAGTACACCTCATGAGAAACACAGGATTCTAATAATCTGTTTACCAATGGGGATCGCACCACACTTGGAGGACGGCGACACTTGGGGTACAGTCTTTGCTGCAATATACACAAAAACACATGGTGTTCCCTCTATGGCAGTAATACCAGACGTCCTGAAATAGATTCAAAATGAATACGGGGCAGAGCCTGCTTTAAATCTGGGTATGAAATTACTGAAAAATTTCAAACAGGTCTCAGCTATAATATTAGCTCTTACCGCGTTTGTGCCCTTGGAAGCTTGCTGCTTATCTGGACTATCCTGCTGGGTTGGTTGCTGTGTTCTTGGGCAACTGCTCGCGGAACATGCTTCGCGGGTCCCGCTTCGTAGAGGAGGAAACAACTGCTGTCACAGGGGAGCCCTGGGGCAGGGCAGGGCTGCGAGCGTGTGTGCGGGGACTCCATCTCCCAGGAGTCCCTGCTTGGCCAATTGGAACCACCTGGCCCGCTCTCCCTACAACCCCGCCCCCTGCACACAGGTCTTTAAAGAAACCATCTCTGGCTGCTGACCGGCGGGACTCTTGCCCCGTTTGTGCCCTCTGAAGCTTGCTGCTTATCTGGACTATCCTGCTGGGTTGGTTGCTGTGTTCTTGGGCAACTGCTCGTGGAACCTGCTTCGCGGGTCCCGCTTCGTAGAGGAGGAAACAACTGCTGTCACAGGGCAGCCCAGGGGCATGGCAGGGCTGCGAGCGTGTGTGCGGGGACTCCATCTCCCAGGAGTCCCTGATTGGCCGATTGGAACCACCTGGCCCGCTCTCCCTGCTAGCCCCGCCCCCTGCACACAGGTCTTTAAAGAAACCCTCTCTGGCTGCTGACCGGCGGGACTCTTACCGCGTGTGTGCCCTTGGAAGCTTGCTACTTAGCTGGACTATCCTGCTGGGTTGGTTGCTGTGTTCTTGGGCAACTGCTCGCGGAACCCGCTTCGCGGGTCCCGCTTCGTAGAGGAGGAAACAACTGCTGTCACAGGGGAGCCCAGGGGCAGGGCAGGGCTGCGAGCGTGTGTGCGGGGACTCCATCTCACAGGAGTCCCTGCTTGGCCGATTGGAACCACCTGGCCCGCTCTCCTTGCAACCCCGCCCCCTGCACACAGGTCTTTAAAGAAACCATCTCTGGCTGCTGACCGGCGGGACTCTTACCGCGTTTGTGCCCTTGGAAGATTGCTTCTTATCTGGACTATCCTGCTGGGTTGGTTGATGTGTTCTTGGGCAACTGCTCGCGGAACCCGCTTCGCGGGTCCCGCTTCATAGAGGAGGAAACAACTGCTGTCACAGGGGAGCCCAGGGGCAGGGCAGGGCTGCGAGCGTGTGTGCGGGGACTCCATCTCCCAGGAGTCCCTGCTTGGCCGATTGGAACCATCTGGCCCGCTCTCCCTGCTAGCCCCGCCCCCTGCACACAGGTCTTTAAAGAAACCCTCTCTGGCTGCTGACCGGTGGGACTCTTACCGGGTTTGTGCCCTTGGAAGCTTGCTGCTTATCTGGACTTGTAGTGTAGTTCCTAGTTTCCCACTATGCCCTGCGCATTGGAATAACATAAACAGTAGTATCGACGTGGAACTGCGGATATTCCAGGCCTCCACTGACTATGCTAAACTTAATTGGGTTGTGTTACCAACTAGCTCAGAGGTCACTGGAAACTTTCTTCTCTGCATAGGAAGTGATCAGCTTCCTTGGCACAGACAAGAAGGGATTCAGTTTTCCAACAACCGTGCAACATGACAACTTTGCTCCTCAGATCAAGAGTCGATCTCTAGGGTTGTGTGAAACAATAGACATAGATTTCACTCAGTCAGTCTAGTGCAGTTTACTTTCACAGTATGTAGAGAATAGAGAGACGGGCGTGTATCAATAAAGGGTTAACATTTATTGAACAGTCTTTCTTCTCGTACAAGAGAAATGTATTGCCACAATTGCAATAACTGTTATTATGAAAAGTACGTACAGTAAGATAAGTATTGCGAAATAGAACTGTAAAAGCATTGATATGGTTTCTTAGCCATACAATGGTTTAAAAGTAATAAAACATATATACAGTCATATATACATTAGGCTAACATACTCAACTGGTGCTTCTAACTAAGCCTACCCCAGTGTGCCTGACCTAAGCCTAACCCGTGAGAAGGGGAGTAAGTAAGTAGCTTAAGTTAAGTTGGTTTTGCCAAGGTTTGTTTCAAGAATTCTCGTCTAAGGGTTTAGTCAACACCATACCTCTGAATAGAATGATGGAGGATTGGTATCTCCTTCAGGGGTCTCTCTCGATATCCCAGTCACCTGCGAGGGTAAACCGGAAGCGCCGGGACTGGATTTCTCTGCACGAGAAAGGCAGCGGCTTCTCTCAGCGCGTCGAGGAAGGAGGGGTGACAGCGTCCGCGGGCAGCTGGGCTGGATGTCTTCGCAGAGGACGGCTGCACGGCTCCTCAAGCGTACTGAACCATAGTTCGCGCTGTAGCGGCGATAATGGTAATCAGTAGCTTCACCACCACAGGATAGCAGGCTGCAGCGACAGAGTGCTAGTTTTTACCAACACGGGGTCATGCAGGCAGCTGGCATCAGCAACATGTTCGCTCTCACATTGCTTAAGGCAACGTTGGTAATATTTATACCTGACAGGTGCCGGGTTTGACGCAAGTTTGCTGGACATAAGACGTCAATTAAAGATGTCACTAGGAAGTGACAGTTATCAGTTGCTCATTAGAGTTCCATTACTAATCAAAACATAGCAAGCGGGGATTTCCAGGTTTGCTAAGTTTTTATCTCGTTGAAGAACTCGGAGTGTTATCTAGGAATATCAGATAGTGACTGCTGCTCTGTCATTGCACTAATTGGTCGCAAAGGAAGTAGCAGAGATTCATGCTGGAATGTGGCTCTGTTCGTGTGAGGCCAGAGATGACTTTTCAGAAAATCGCACTTGAACGGTTATGCCAATATAGGGAATAAATGGATTTATAGCCGAATAGGGGCATAAGGTCACAGTATCGATCAGGAACCTAGATAAGCACGCAACACCCACTCCACGTTTTCATGTCCATCAAAATTACTAAAACTAAGCAATAAGATGCATGTGTAACATTGCCCACCCCAAAATACATAAATGCATTCGAAATAGGCGTACTTGTAATACATGGAATTTAGGTACTGTACGTTTTTTAAAGCATAGTAGTCATTCAAAAAGTATTGCATATGAAATTAATGAACGATTATGCATAAAGAATTACACATGAAGTATCTCTGACAGAAGAAATGCGAGATAAATCATCACATAAAAATGCATTGTAATAACATGTGTGCTAGAGGCTGGTGTTATGTTGTTATGTCTCTAGATATGTTTAGAAATAGAAGTGTGAAGCTTCTGTTCTCTAAGAATAGTTTTTACGTTAAGCAAAGAATTGTTCGTGCCAAAAAAGGTCAATTTTAGAAAAATTGTCCAATTCAAAGAAAATAGATTTTCCAAAGCTCCTGGCAGTTTTTGTTGATCAAAACTGAAGGCCGAATTCAGAGTTCATGGGAACGCTGTGTGTCGGAAAGTTTCTCAAAAGTTATTGTTTCTCTATGGGTGAGAACATCGTATCAGACAGGCTCGCAAAGAATTGGTCTACAAAATCAGGTGATAGTTCAACCAAGTTAGATAGCGCTGAAACTTGGCAGGTGTGAGAATGATTGCTGTCATCGAAGGCAGGACCAGCAATGCTCACAGAACGTTGTACCTGGATGATGTTGCTTTTGTCACTCACTCCACTGTTACCACTTGGCTGTAGTACAGGAGTCTCCACGAATGCCGTCATCAGGATTGGTAGCCGCTGGGGACAACACAATGCGTGAGCCGTTATTGGACTTAGCAAAGTATCGACGTCCATTGGTACTGCTGATGGAAGTGAAAGACAGATGTCCAACGCGCATTCCTCGCCGCAAAGCATACACCGTAGCACAGGTAAAATGCAATTTTGCCACATCGGTCTGAATGAAAGGAACCAGGTCATGTTTAGATCTCTTAGCCTGGCCAATCCAAGGACGTTAGTTATCCTGTCCCTGTAGCGCATTGCTAGGATTGTCTCTTCCATTCCCATGGGAGCTATGTCTGAGCCGAGGCTTGCCATAACGTAGCAGGATGGTCAAAAATAGAATCCCTGCGATGAGTCCCAAAAATAGTGGAATACCACCAAAGATGGAGTGCACAAAATTAGGAAAGATTCCCAAAATTGCCTGGAAGGGTGTTAGCAGTCCCGTAAAGACTGTCTTAAATATGCCTGGGATGCTTGTTGCACTAGACATGTTAAGGAGTTGGCTGAACATTTCTACGAAATGCACGGGGCAATTTGTTGATAAAAGGTCATGGACTTCAGTAGCCGTCCTTGCGACTAGAAGATCATACGTCTCTTTAGATGACGTTATAGGCACTGTTGTCTGTAAAAGTACAGATTTCATTTTGCTTAATGTATCAATTCGTATAGAATAGAGATTCAGACGAGGCCAGAGGGGAGTCACTATGTCTGGAGGCCCGCTCGGGAACAATGCTTGCATGCAACATTTGACCATGGACGTTACTTGTACTAGATAACTTTTCCCTGGCGCGAGGCCACAGCACCTGTGATCCGTTCTAAGAATGTAACTCCCGTTTGCGAGTTGCATAAAGAAGGGCTCTATCTGAGTTGCAGGTGTGACTAGCTGGTGGCATGAAAGGTTGTTTGAATTTCCATCACATGCTCCGTGTAAATTAATACCCTGACACAAAAGTATACCGCTTAGTGAGTGTTTACAGTTGTCACCACTAAGAAATACATTTTTGTCACTGTCACTATAGCAAGAATGAGTGTATGGTAATTTCCATTCGGATTTAACATATCCCTTACCCAATTGTTCATATTGGCCAGCAGGTATGTACTCAAGGCATTTATGAAATCGGAAAGTTGTTATCGGAATTGTGATAATTCCGTGTATTATCCATTCAATGACAGGGCTCTCTGACATTGTCAATGGTAATCTCTCGAGTTTCTCGATGCTCAAGATTGTATAGTCTGCTCCTTTCTGTGCCAAACTGATCTGTTTATCAGTAAGGTTAAAAATGGAAAATAATGACGTTGTGTTGATTAAACGCCAAGGCACATATCCTGAACGAAGATTTTGCAGCGTCCAGCCTAATTCTATAATAGAACGTAATTGAGATTGGCCATGTTGTAACATTAGCAGATCTCTGTCTATCACATCAAAGGCAGAGGATACAATATTGTCCAAAGAATATATTCTGGAAGACAGAGTCATTAACCCATTGTCTACCACAGAAAGTGATTTCTCCAAATTAATACGATCAATTTCTCGTATTTTTTCAGCAGTTTCAATTTGCTTTACTTTCCAAGCCTCGTTGTAAGCAGCATAGATACTGGTCGCTATGAAACGCTTTTGACGCTGTTTGCGTGGTCCAAGAATGAAGTCGCGCAAATCAGCACCATCTTTTAGTAAAGACAAGTGTTGCTTAATTTCAGCCAGTGTGGATGAAGTTAGCCATTCAAGGCAGAGTTTCCCTACACTGTATGTTGTTATAATCCCTGGATGTTGTCTCTGGGAGTATCTAGGGTCTAATCTGGTCATTTTTAACCCCTGTGTTTTATTCAGGAACCTATCTTGACAGCTATTTGTGTCTGTAGGCCAGATTAACCACTTTTTCCAATCAGGATGTGTTCTGTTGAAATGTAAAATTTGTGACACGTCTAACTCAATATCAGCTGTTATATTTTCAGGTATTGGCTTTGGAATAGACGGTGTTTTAAGGTCTTTGATCTTAGCTAGGCCAAGACAAGATGTTTGGTGTACAGTGTCATTTAAAAATAACATTTGTTCTGGTATCATGCAGGTTCTAAATAGTGCTTCTATGCCTTGCACCTGCCAATCTTTTGTACCCCAAATTGTTTTCGTTTCAATATTATTTTTCCAATAATCAAAACCAAATGTCATCATTTTGTCATAAAATGCTTCTGAATATATCAATTTAGAATTTGTCAGCATTGTTTTCATGCCTGTTTTATCTAACAGTTTATAATAAAACGTTTCTGCATCACTGGTGTTAAACCCTGAGAAGTATTTGAATTTCTCAAAAAATGCTTTAGAACTGCTTTTAGGTGGTGTAGCACAATGTTCCCATTGATTATACATAAAAACATTTCTAGGCTGTGCAGATTTATGCAAGTAATGATCCCCATAGTGGGTATAACAGAATAACTGCTCATAACTAGATGAACCTTGTAAATAATCATGATCTGTGAATCTAGCTGACATTACTAAATCAGACATCATGTCATTAATACTGTTAAAGTCCCAATCATCAGAGAATGTACTAGGTTTTACAAAGTCACTTAAGGAAACCTTTAGTTGATGAGGATACTTCAGGATTTCGACCGGACCATATATCTCATAGTCTGTTTTCTCCCATACTACCCCACCAGGTATTGGAATTGCTGTGACATTTACTGTTGACAGTTCTCTTTTCTTCACGTGGGATGATCTGTGTGGTTTCAGGACTAGGTTGATGTTCTGATTTGCTGTGTCCATTGTAATATATTTTCCTTCAATGAATTTTCCCAAACACAGTACCATGATGAGCCAAAGCAGGAGGAAAAATACACCTAGACCGAACCAGAACTCTAGCCAAGGGGAAATTAAGTAGATTTCCTTCAGTTGATGAAAGAGTCCCGTTGCTTTTTCTTTAAAAGACTTTTTTGTTTCTGGCATCACTTCGGGGTCGTTAAAATCTTCAGAGAAGTTGTCGAAGTTGATGAAATAACCAGAGGCAGTTCTGTCAATTGATGGGATTGTTCTTTCAATCTGTCTCTAGGTAGCACTTTCTGATGCCACATCATTGTAGACTGGTGTTGTTTCTTGACGAACTGTTTCAATCTTTGTTTCAAGAGGCACGAGTTCCATGGCATTATTGCATAGTCCTTCATTGTGCACTGCAGGCTGATCGAATGTGATGAGTCTTTCAGTTTGAACCTCTTGGATTGTTGCAAGTTTGGGTATTCTGTTGTTTCTTGGGAGTCCACTGGGCCTACTGTTGATTATAGGCCACATGCTTGTGGTTTTACCAGATCGATAGACACGACTCTGTTCTCCTTTTTACCAGCAAGGGGCGGTAGCACAACTGATCTTGTTCCGGTGACTGCTAAGACAGGTACTGCTTTTCTGTAAGAAGGCCCAAATTCCTTCTTAACCGCGATCTTTTCTCTGACTAGATCCCCAATCTTTGGAATCCAGACAGGCCTTGCTGGGGCTGTTGCGGGTGGTGCCTCGTCAGTGGTATTTGGCTGTTGCTTTAACTTAATGTTGCTTAATGATTTTCTTGTTTCATTCAGTTCCTGTAAAACAGCCAAACGGTCTTTTACTTCAAACTGCTTTGTTTCTGCTTGTACCACTGACATCTGACTATCGAGGTCCTGAACGTTCATTCTAATTCCGAACAATAGTTCGTATGGGCTGAAACCTTTTAGAGAATTTCTTGGCATGTTGTTAAGACTAGTCTGGACACTTATTAAATGTTTGACCCACCCAGCGCCTGAACCTAATACCTTCGCTGTTATAGATTGCTTTATGTCACGGTTTTTTCTTTCTACCACACTATTCCCTTCGGGGTGCGACGGACAAGAATACCGCAACCCAATTCCCATGCTGGCCATGGCCTCCTTATAGGCTCGAGAGCTGAAAGCAGGACCCTGGTCAGAATGGAACGTGGTAATTGCGTATGTGCCGATAAAGACTCGCAAATCTTTTATAACCGTTCTAGCGTCAGCCGAGCGCTGGGGACCTCATTTTTTAAGTGCTTTTTGTCTTAATGGTGTACACTGGGACGCGCTTCTCTTCTTTGATTGCGCAGATAGACCGCCTTATGCTGTCTAGAAGGGATCCTGAAACTACCCTGGCCTGTTCATTTCTGCGATCTCTGTTGCAGTTTTCACAATTTTGAGCAAAACATTGAATATCTATACTCATTCCTGGCCACCAGTACTCTGATTGCAATTCCTTCAGAGAGGCTTTGATTGTTTGGTGTTTCAGACCCAACCCCATGTGTGCTTCCAGTAGGAGGAAGCCCCTCCTGCTCCTGTTTGGAATTACTCTGTCCCCCACTCCAGGGATTCGAGCAAAAGGAACGGAGTTTGCATCGATTATGTATGCATAATTGAGTGGATAGTTTACGGGTAGTGCCGCACAGTCGCCTTTTACGGTCGTTTTTACTGCCAGCATGGTTTCCCCGTCTATGTACTTATCTGTACGCTTTTTTGTGGCTACGGAAGCCGGTTTAGTTGCTTCCGCTGTGGCTGTATTAGCCAATGAATTCCCTGCAACGTGAACGCCATCACGTTGAAGACTCTGTGCGTGAATCACGTGAGTCTTTTGTAGTTCTTTGTGTAAAAGAGCTACCTCGTTCCAGAGCAATTTATGCTTTATTGTTGCACCTGTGTCATCTTTGTAGTCGTTTTCAATCCAACTCTGCAGCTTATTGTTGTAAGAGTTGACGCAAAAATGAGAATCGCACACGATAAGTGTGGGGAATTCGCGTTCTGCATTTTCGAGCGCCATCTTTAAAGATCTGATTTCAGTTCTCTGAACCGAACAGTTTCTTACAGATTCAGTTTTTGTTACTTTCGGTCTGAATTTACCGCACAGCCAACGACCTTTAATGATCGCACATGCTGCATTGTAGGATTTACTCTCTACATTAAAATGCTGTACAAAGCTATCTGTATAGATTATACAGGCATATTGTGGGAGAGGCAGAATTTCGATTGGCAGAGGATATTCTTCTTCATATTCTAAATCATTCAGTTCTTTGTATTGCGGGGCGAAATAGTATTTCACGTCTTCCGCTCCAAGAGAATCTATGCACTGTATCCATTTCGGGTCCAGTGACACTGTAGGCAGGTTTACTGGGCTGAATAGCGCCTCGAAGGCGGATTCCGCTGTAAGGATATTAATCCGTTTGCCGTGTGCTAGTTCTCGTTCATTTGCTAATGCGATTTGCACAGCGTTCACAGTTCTTTCTGTGTGACTGAATGTTTTTTCTGCTTGTGTGTACAAGTGAGATTTAATTGAAATAGGTACCTTTTCTCCCTCATTAGAGGTTAGGTACGTGAATCCGCATCTTCCTGGGATGACTCGGATTACAAGATCACGTGTGTTGTCACGTGTATCTAATTTTGTTTTTGCTAACATGTCTGTTTGCAGTGATCTCAAAATTTCTGTGTGTTTTTGAGTCCAACTGATTTGTTTAAAATCAGGTTTAATTAGTTCGTAGAGAGGTTTAACCCTCTCTGCGTAATTTAGTATGTAAGTTCTTCCGAAATTCAGAAAACCTAGAATGGATTGTAAATTCTTCAGCGTTTTTGGAGCTTGGAGTACAGCGCACTTCTCTAAGAAGTTGTCCGCTAGGCTTTTCCCTTCACTTGATAATTCGTACCCTAAGAACAGTACTGTCAGATGGGCAATTCGGGACTTTTTAAAGTTGAATTTGTAACCCTCTGCTGTGAACCCAAGTATAATGGTGTTCACTCTTTTCAAGTGAGTATCCAAGTCGTCGTCTGTGAGATAAATATCATCTACGTAAGATAATGCTTCATCATCATAGATTTGTAGTAACTCTGTTACCCTAGCTGAGAATAGTCCTGGGCTGTTCTTGAACCCCTGTGGGAGTCGACAGAATTTTTTCTGTGACCCAAATGCGGAGAAAGCGGTCAAGTATCTGCTTTCTGGTGCAATGTTTTGGCAAAAGAAACCATTAGAAATGTCTAATGTCGTTTTGTACTTTTTCCTAACTATGTTATTCATTAGGGCTGCACTATGCGAGTTTTGTACTGCAAAAGTTTTGCAACACGTATTAAGATGTCTGTAGTCCAAAACTAGACGATATGAATTGTCTGGCTTGGAGACAGGAAACAAAGGATTGTTCATTTGAGAGGTGCATGTTTCAATCACCCCCTGGTACTCAAGTTGATCTAAGATCTCCCTGACTTGTTTTTTAGCTTCTTGCTTTATGGGATACTGCCGTTGGGCAGTTGGTTCACTTTTTAGTTGGATTTTGTCGGGCGGAGAATCCTCATCCCATCCTACATGATTTTTATATAATGCAGGTGCCTGGGCTACTGCCCATTTCCTTGCATATGTATATTTTTTATGAATCGGTATGTGATTCGAGAAGGCAGGCATAATCACTTCTTCGCCACGAGGGCACTCCCTGACAAACTCCGGGGGCCAATCTTTTTCAGCTAACAGAATATCATAGCCTTTTGAGAGCTTATCCCAAAATAGACCCTTAATTTTCCTAGTCTTATCACCCTCTATACGCAATGTTATTTCGTATATTTTATGGGGCTCGCTAAGCCTGGCGTCGGCAGTTTCAACCTGAATGTATTCATTCGTGTCCACTGTCTCCAGATGACTCATCAAGATCTTGCTCGCTATACTGATCTCTGCTGCACTGTCCAACATTGTCAATGCCCACTCCCCGTTTTTCAACTGTGTCCTCAGTATTTTCGGCATGGTTGATTACTCTAATACTGGCTACCTTCTTTTTCTGAAATTGAGATTTCTTATTTTGAGCAGGTTCCTTGTCTTTGGACTTGGTGTGCTCTCCTGGGTCTGACCGTCCTCTTCTTTCCGAATTCTGTGGAGAAGATCGAGAGGGACGTGTATCAATACTTTGATATCTATCAGGTTTTTTTATATTATCCCTATTTCTAAGGTTATATCTTTTCTCAGAGGGCTCCCTCTGGGGAGACTGGCGTTCTCGAGTCGGAGTTCTTTCCCTCCGTCGAGGAGACCTTCCTCTGGACTGGAAAACTTTTCCCTTGGGAGTGGATTGTTTATTTCCATCCCAGCTCTTTTTAGGAGTGTTTAAATTATTTTTAATAAATAATTTTTCTGGATTTTCGAGCAGTTGGGGCTTAACTGGTTTCCCACCCAAGCTGTCTCTACCTAATTCTTCATAGCATTTTTCTATGATTTTGGCAAGCTCAACAGGATCTTTTATATCTGTTTCCCTCAACTTCTGGCGAATCGCCACAGATGCTGCTTCTCCCTTTATGTTGGCTAATAATATAGCCGTGACCTGCTTGAAATCTTTCAGTAATTTCATACCTAGATTTAAAGCGGGTTCTGGACCGAATTCATTTTTAATCTGTTTTAGCACTTCTGGTATTACCGCCATAGACGGAACACCGTGTGTTTTTGTGTAAATGGAAGCAAAGACTGTACCCCAAGTGTCACAGTCCTCCACGTGTGGTGCGAGTCCCATAGGAAGGCAGATGGTCAAGATTCTGTGTTTCTCAATAGGGGTAGTATCAGGAAATACTGCCTCTATTTGAGTGATTTTCTGGGCTAACCAGAAAGGAATTTGTTCCCGTTTTACGGGTGTTTTACCAAGACATGACTGTATGTTCTGTGGTGTAATTTTATTTGTGTTCCCCTGATGAGGGGTCAGCTGTGGTGTATTAACAGCTGGCTGGACTGTTGCAGTCCGCATTACATATTGGACTAATTGCCTATGTATTTTTATTAATGTGTTTAGCTGTGCTAACAGCTCTTCTCTAGACATTTTTGCAATGTCAGGATGTGGTGTGTAGCTGGCTAAAACCGGCCACGTGGCTCCTGGTCTACCTAGTGGACCGAGCCTAGTTATGTGATCATTGTGTTTTAGGGCGCCATTAAACCAGAGCAGGTGCTCTTGAAATTTAAGTGGGATTTCAATCTCCTCGAAAGGAGCGTACTCTCCCGGAGGTTCCTCTATTTTGTAATAGTGAAACTCTTGTGTTATAGCGTTTACCGCTGGAAAGTTTATCCATGAATAGAATACCTCTGTCTGCCGATACTCGTGAGCCTCTATCACGAAAATTACTGTACCACCTTGAGGTGTCAGTCCGTTTTCTATAAGTTTTAAAGTTATAGATCTTCTTAAGTGGACCGGGATGATAATAGCATCCGGGTCTGTGTATTCAGGACCTTGCTGAGTCGCATCTGCTGCGGCCCCAGTGGTTCCGTCATTTTCTGGCATTGTAAAAATGCGAGGTTTGCAGAGTAGGTCTCCAAGGAGACAAAGATTAGATGCACAATATTTTGGAACACTGTATCCTTCAACGTTGAATAAACCAGAGCTTTACATAGGAATCTCTTCCTACTAAGGTCGGGCGGATTTTAACCTTTCACCCACTCCAGACGTCTATTGGAGTATTTACGGGAGAAAGGGGTGTGAAATATGCACGACTGAGTTACTCTAAAAGTCTTGCGTTAGTTTATCGCCTTACCAAACGTTGGGCGCCATGTAGTGTAGTTCCTAGTTTCCCACTAGGCCCTGCGCATTGGAATAACATAAACAGTAGTATCGACGTGGAACTGCGGATATTCCAGGCCTCCACTGACTATGCTAAACTTAATTGGGTTGTGTTACCAACTAGCTCAGAGGTCACTGGAAACTTTCTTCTCTGCATAGGAAGTGATCAGCTTCCTTGGCACAGACAAGAAGGGATTCAGTTTTCCAACAACCGTGCAACATGACAACTTTGCTCCTCAGATCAAGAGTCGATCTCTAGGGTCGTGTGAAACAATAGACATAGATTTCACTCAGTCAGTCTAGTGCAGTTTACTTTCACAGTATGTAGAGAATAGAGAGACGGGCGTGTATCAATAAAGGGTTAACATTTATTGAACAGTCTTTCTTCTCGTACAAGAGAAATGTATTGCCACAATTGCAATAACTGTTATTATGAAAAGTACGTACAGTAAGATAAGTATTGCGAAATAGAACTGTAAAAGCATTGATATGGTTTCTTAGCCATACAATGGTTTAAAAGTAATAAAACATATATACAGTCATATATACATTAGGCTAACATACTCAACTGGTGCTTCTAACTAAGCCTACCCCAGTGTGCCTGACCTAAGCCTAACACGTGAGAAGGGGAGTAAGTAAGTAGCTTAAGTTAAGTTGGTTTTGCCAAGGTTTGTTTCAAGAATTCTCGTCTAAGGGTTTAGTCAACACCATACCTCTGAATAGAATGATGGAGGATTGGTATCTCCTTCAGGGGTCTCTCTCGATATCCCAGTCACCTGCGAGGGTAAACCGGAAGCGCCGGGACTGGATTTCTCTGCACGAGAAAGGCAGCGGCTTCTCTCAGCGCGTCGAGGAAGGAGGGGTGACAGCGTCCGCGGGCAGCTGGGCTGGATGTCTTCGCAGAGGACGGCTGCACGGCTCCTCAAGCGTACTGAACCATAGTTCGCGCTGTAGCGGCGATAATGGTAATCAGTAGCTTCACCACCACAGGATAGCAGGCTGCAGCGACAGAGTGCTAGTTTTTACCAACACGGGGTCATGCAGGCAGCTGGCATCAGCAACATGTTCGCTCTCACATTGCTTAAGGCAACGTTGGTAATATTTATACCTGACAGGTGCCGGGTTTGACGCAAGTTTGCTGGACATAAGACGTCAATTAAAGATGTCACTAGGAAGTGACAGTTATCAGTTGCTCATTAGAGTTCCATTACTAATCAAAACATAGCAAGCGGGGATTTCCAGGTTTGCTAAGTTTTTATCTTGTTGAAGAACTCGGAGTGTTATCTAGGAATATCAGATAGTGACTGCTGCTCTGTCATTGCACTAATTGGTCGCAAAGGAAGTAGCAGAGAGTCATGCTGGAATGTGGCTCTGTTCGTGTGAGGCCAGAGATGACTTTTCAGAAAATCGCACTTGAACGGTTATGCCAATATAGGGAATAAATGGATTTATAGCCGAATAGGGGCATAAGGTCACAGTATCGATCAGGAACCTAGATAAGCACGCAACAGACTATCCTGCTGGGTTGGTTGCTGTGTTCTTGGGCAACTGCTCGCGGAACCCGCTTCGCGGGTCCCGCTTCATAGAGGAGGAAACAACTGCTGTCACAGGGGAGCCCAGGGGCAGGGCAGGGCTGCGAGCGTGTGTGCGGGGACTCCATCTCCCAGGAGTCCCTGCTTGGCCGATTGGAACCACCTGGCCCGCTCTCCCTACAACCCCGCCCCCTGCACACAGGTCTTTAAAGAAACCATCTCTGGCTGCTGACCGGCGGGACTCTTGCCCCGTTTGTGCCCTTGGAAGCTTGCTGCTTATCTGGACTATCCTGCTGGGTTGGTTGCTGTGTTCTTGGGCAACTGCTCGTGGAACCTGCTTCGCGGGTCCCGCTTCATAGAGGAGGAAACAACTGCTGTCACAGGGCAGCCCAGGGGCATGGCAGGGCTGCGAGCGTGTGTGCGGGGACTCCATCTCCCAGGAGTCCCTGCTTGGCCGATTGGAACCACCTGGCCCGCTCTCCTTGCAACCCCGCCCTCTGCACACAGGTCTTTAAAGAAACCATCTCTGGCTGCTGACCGGTGGGACTCTTACCGGGTTTGTGCCCTTGGAAGCTTGCTGCTTATCTGGACTATCCTGCTGGGTTGGTTGATGTGTTCTTGGGCAACTGCTCGCGGAACCCGCTTCGCTGGTCCCGCTTCATAGAGGAGGAAACAACTGCTGTCACAGGGGAGCCAAGGGGCAGGGCAGGGCTGCGAGCGTGTGTGCGGGGACTCCATCTCCCAGGAGTCCCTGCTTGGCCGATTGGAACCACCTGGCCCGCTCTCCCTGCTAGCCCCGCCCCCTGCACACAGGTCTTTAAAGAAACCCTCTCTGGCTGCTGACCGGTGGGACTCTTACCGGGTTTGTGCCCTTGGAAGCTTGCTGCTTATCTGGACTATCCTGCTGGGTTGGTTGCTGTGTTCTTGGGCAACTGCTCGCGGAACCCGCTTCGCGGGTCCCGCTTCATAGAGGAGGAAACAACTGCTGTCACAGGGGAGCCCAGGGGCAGGGCAGGGCTGCGAGCGTGTGTGCGGGGACTCCATCTCCCAGGAGTCCCTGCTTGGCCGATTGGAACCACCTGGCCCGCTCTCCCTGCTAGCCCCGCCCCCTGCACACAGGTCTTTAAAGAAACCCTCTCTGGCTGCTGACCGGCGGGACTCTTACCGGGTTTGTGCCCTTGGAAGCTTGCTGCTTATCTGGACTATCCTGCTGGGTTGGTTGCTGTGTTCTTGGGCAACTGCTCGCGGAACCCACTTCGCGGGTCCCGCTTCGTAGAGGAGGAAACAACTGCTGTCACAGGGGAGCCCAGGGGCAGGGCAGGGCTGCGAGCGTGTGTGCGGGGACTCCATCTCCCAGGAGTCCCTGCTTGGCCGATTGGAACCACCTGGCCCACTCTCCCTGCAACCCCGCCCCCTGCACACAGGTCTTTAAAGAAACCATCTCTGGCTGCTGACCGGCGGGACTCTTACCGCGTTTGTGCCCTTGGAAGATTGCTGCTTATCTGGACTATCCTGCTGGGTTGGTTGCTGTGTTCTTGGGCAACTGCTCGCGGAACCCGCTTCATAGAGGATGAAACAACTGCTGTCACAGGGGAGCCCAGCGGCAGGGCAGGGCTGCGAGCGTGTGTGCGGGGACTCCATCTCCCAGGAGTCCCTGCTTGGCCGATTGGAACCACCTGGCCCGCTCTCCCTGCTAGCCCCGCCCCCTGCACACAGGTCTTTAAAGAAACCCTCTCTGGCTGCTGACCGGCGGGACTCTTACCGGGTTTGTGCCCTTGGAAGCTTGCTGCCTATCTGGACTATCCTGCTGGGTTGGTTGCTGTGTTCTTGGGCAACTGCTCGCGGAACCCGCTTCGTGGGTCCCGCTTCGTAGAGGAGGAAACAACTGCTGTCACAGGGGAGCCCAGGGGCAGGGCAGGGCTGCGAGCGTGTGTGCGGGGACTCCATCTCCCAGGAGTCCCTGCTTGGCGGATTAGAACCACCTGGCCCGCTCTCCCTGCTAGCCCACCCCCCTGCACACAGGTCTTTAAAGAAACCCTCTCTGGCTGCTGACCGGCGGGACTCTTACCGGGTTTGTGCCCTTGGAAGCTTGCTGCCTATCTGGACTATCCTGCTGGGTTGGTTGCTGTGTTCTTGGGCAACTGCTCGCAGAACCCGCTTCGTGGGTCCCGCTTCGTAGAGGAGGAAACAACTGCTGTCACAGGGGAGCCCAGGGGCAGGGCAGGGCTGCGAGCGTGTGTGCGGGGACTCCATCTCCCAGGAGTCCCTGCTTGGCGGATTAGAACCACCTGGCCCGCTCTCCCTGCTAGCCCACCCCCCTGCATGGTCCCCACCCTATAAGAACCAGTCTACTACCCGCGACGCGGGAGCGCGCCGGGAGAAGCCCGGGACAAGGGCGGGCCGTCCGTGGCCGTCAGGGGCTGCAGGAGGCTGGGCCCACTCTCTGTCATCGTTTCTTGCCACACAGACATCATTCTATCTAGCGAGACATTTTGTCTTTTTGTTTTGTTTTATCTACAGACTGTTGTTATAGTCTGCTCCTGTGCCTCGATAGGTCCTGCCCTGGTTTACATCGTTTTCTTTCCCCTTTTAAGCGTCACTGACTGCTAAGTATGTCTTCCCCCCAACTACCCCTGTACAGAGTCCCCTCCAGCCCAAGGTAGGGCCAACAATCTTGGGTCCCCTAGACAAGTACTTTAGCCAGGGAACTCAAGATATTGACAAAGAGATTGCTCTAGCTGAGAGACGCGCCGAGCGTAGGCAATCTATTGAACTCCTCAAACTTCCTCTGGAGAAACGGCCACCTTTGGGTTTTCTGGCATCGGTTCCCTCTTTACCATCTTTAACCCTGCCCGTGGTAGTAGAAAAGCCCCATGCCTCTTCCCAGTCACCTAGTTTGACTAGGGTGGAAGGCAAGTTAGGGTCAGACCCCCAGACCTCTAACACTCCCTCGGTCGCTGTCTTGACCACCTTGCCCCCCACTTCGCCTACTATTTCAATTGATTCTTCTATTGGTGAGGAAAATACTGCCCAATCGGGTGTGTCACCCCAAGCTGTTTTTAATAAACTTCGCATTAAAAGAAAAAGACACATTACCCTGAGGAAGAGGTGTTTTCCTAAACATCCTAAGAAAATTAGGAAACTTGCAATAGGTTTGGGAACTCCTTGTAAGCCTAATGGGGTTGGCTCCGGTGGGGTTCAGGTTGTTAAGGATGGAGTCACCCCGGTTAACTCTGCATCTAACCCTAGTGATCCTCCGGTGACAGGGTCGGCTGAGATTTCATCCCTAGATTTACCCTTGCTTCTGCAGTTGGAGAAGTTGATGAAGTCTTTACTGACCCCCATCAAAGAACGAGTCAAAAGGTTAGCTGACCGATTAGATTGCTTTGAGCAGGCTACCCTAGACAACTTCTTCTCAACTAAATCCCTAATTAAAACCCACCTCAGGACGGGGGACAGTAATAATCCTACTAAAATAAGTGTGCTGGCAAGTAGTGTACCTGCTACAGAGCCTCTTCCCCCTGTTGTTATTACTACAAAAACGGGGCCCTGTCTTTCAGGGCAAATCCCTAGGATTATTTCCCACCCACCAGATCACTCACGGGATAATACTTCCCAACCCAAAACGCGCTTAGCTACTGTGGTCACGGGTACTACCGATAGATCTAAAACTGGAAATCCTGGACCCAAAAATCCCCACGCCTCACTTCAAATCCCAACGACTCGCCCTGCTGCTCTCGCCCCTAGTCTGGCTGACACAATCCCTACTAGAGCGCCCCGTAGGATACCACCCATGAATCTGCCTCCAGACTCCTATCCCTTTGTCGCTATCCTCACCAACGTACCACCATTGTTGGTTGGGCAGAGAGAATCCTTCCAGATGCTGAAAAACAAGGCAATGCACTGGTTAAGGACCAACAGACCACTGCCCAGGGAAGTGGATGGGCTGATTATTGGTGTAAGAACGACAGGTTGGGTAGGTTGTACCCCTAAGCGCTTGGAGGGGGATTGTATAGTTTTTAACTTTAAAGATCCCAGGGTAGCACGTCTAATTATGAGGCAGAACTTGGGCACAAGCAGTGCTGGAATTGGTGTAGTCGACCTAACCTTCTTCTACCGAGACCACCAGGTATTCATTTTGGTATAACCCCAGAAGCAGGTTGTTATCACAACTTCCCCTCTCCAGGATTTGCCCCTTTCACTGTACCTTACCAGCAGGGAAACCATTACAATGTACCAACCTTTAACTGTTTTGAAGTGATGGCAGATCCGGGGTGGGTTAATTGACAAAATGGTAATAATATCCAGGGATCGGGTTATGAAGAATTTAACTTAGATTATATCATGATCAATAGGGAAAGTATGAATTTTGAGGCAATGTGTGGGGAGTCTGTATCAATTCTTGGGGTATTAGAAACTGAGGATCTAAATGAAACTAGCATTGTTGGCATCCAGAAGGTTGTGTATAATAATGAGGACAAAAACCTAGATGAGGAGGGGTACGTAGGAATCTTAACTAGTCATTCTGGGGTGCCCCCTGTAGGATCAGCTCTCATAGATGGTTCCAGTTCAGGTAAGATGGTCTCATGGAACATTGCAGGACTAAGTAGCAAGCTGGCATCCCAAAATTGGATAGACTTCATCAACGGTTTTGATGTATGCCTATTCCAAGAGACATGGGCTTGCGATCCTATATTCCTTCCTGGCTACTTAAACGTCTCAATTCCGGCTACTAAAGGCGACAAGGGTCGACCTATGGGGGGGGTCTAACAATTTGGACACGTTAAGGCCTACCCGTAACAATCAAAGTGGTGGAATCGGGTTGCAATGATATCCAAATGATAAGAATGGTATCAGACCATTGGGGAGGACTAGACATTTATAATGTCTATGTCAGGGGCAGTACTAGAGGGAAGTCACCTATCTTAGAGACCTTGTCCTCTCTTTTGGAAAAGCAGTCCTTGGGCAACAAAGTTATAGTTGTTGGTGATCTAAACAGGACTTTTGAACCCCTAGATATCTCTGACAATCCTTTGGGGCGAGAGGAAGATACGCAATGGGGCGTCCCAACGCTAGATCTGGCCCCGGTTAGGCGGTGGACAAACGATATAATACGATTGAATGCCATCTGCCTGGAACAGGGACTGAGAGCCCTAAATGAGAGAACGAAGAGTGACAAGGGAGGCGTCTGCACATTTGACAATGGTCGTAGCCAAAGCCGGATAGACTATGTCCTTTGTAGCCTGAACCTGTGGCAGTCAGTATGTGACATGGAAATAAAGGGTAGATTGGAGAGTGATCACAATCCTCTCTGCGTGGCCCATAACTGGTGTCCGGTCACAACAGGGAATCTTCAATTGACCGAAGGTCCGCTGCCTGATATGACTAACGACATGCGTAGATTAAACTGGCCGAGTGTATTGGCTAATGTGGAATCCATGGCATTTATAATCTCTGAGGTGGATATTGTAATCACCGCTATGGAGGATGCAACTCCAGTAATCCCAGGGTCTAGGAAAATAACTGATATTCATGATAGACTCTTTTCCCTTCTAAAACCGCACTTCCTGAGGCCCCGTAAGACAAATAGCAAACAACCACCTAGACTAGCCAAGTGGTATAATCACCAGTGTAGGGAAGCTAGGCTAAGTTTGGGTAGAGCAATTCAGAGTAGGGATAAGGTAGTGATTAGTGGTGCCAGAAAGCATTATAAGGCCAGCCTATCCCTAGCTAACAAATTATGGGACGAACAGCATTGGGCCAAACTAAAGGAGGCCTCGGGGGCTAAGGACTTTTGTTAAGTGGGGTAGAGGTGGAATTCCAGACAAACCCGGTAACAACGTTCCAGAGGGTGCCTGGGTAGATTACTTCAAACCCCAATATGCTGAGACTGCACAGTATAAGGATGTGGATGCAATCTTAGCTGTATATTCTACTGGGAACTTATTCACTCTTAAAGAAACTGAAGACGCTCTATGCACTGTCCCCGGGGAAGGGCCCCGGGTCTAGATGGCGTACCAGCTGATGTTTTCATTAATGATAAGGCGAGGTGGGACAGATATATATTCCTTTTGGGAAATGCCATTGCGAAGGGATCGGCCGTCCCGGAATTATGGAGGGGAGCGATCATCATACCCATATACAAAAAAGGGGACCGGTCTCTTCCAGTTAACTACAGGCCGATAAGCTTGATCGCCACCATTCAAAAAGTGGTAGGTAGGATGGTGGTCAACAAATTGATAAATTGGGTTGATGAGAACAATACCCTGTCCCCTTACCAGGCTGGTTTTCGGCGGGCCACCAGTACAGTTGACCAGGTGTTTCGTTTTGCTCTGCTACAGTGGGGGACGGTGGTGCTTGGCGAAGGCAGCCTGTATGTTGCAATTGTTGACCTACGGGCTGCCTTTGACCTGGTCCCAAGGAGAAAGCTCTGGGCAGTTCTGAGCGAAATGGGTCTTCCGGTAGAGCTACTTACCCTGATAATGAGGTTGCATGAGTGCAACTTCGCCAAAATCCAATGGGGCATGCATGGCGAATCCTCTGTTGACTTCCCGGTTGAACGAGGAGTGCGCCAGGGGTGCGCAATGGCTCCCCTGCTTTTCTCATTATTCATAAATGGGATAGTGGCTCGAATGCTGGACGCCAGTGTAGATGCGCCTTTGTTGGCGGGCCTCAGGGTTCCGATCCTGATGTTCGGCGACGATACGCTAATTCTATCCAAAACTCCAGGCGGTCTGCAGCGAGCTTTGAATATTTTTGACTCTTTTTGCGGGGAGCACGGCCTGGAAGTCAATGTGGGTAAGACCAAGCTGATGGCCTTTGCACCAAAACTTAGACCCAGGCCAAAAATATTCTTGAACAACTGCCTGTTAGAGGTAGTTGCTGTATTTACCTATCCTGGGATACAGATAACAAACGATTCGAGATGGTCCCAGCACATAGAAATGGCGGTCTTGTGACACCAACAGATCTCGGGGGCACTTCGGGTGGAACACAAAATATCTAAGTCTAAACCAATAAAACCCGCTTTGGCAGTATATGACGCCAAGGCTCTTGGGTCTGCCCTCTATGGGGCAGAGCTGTGGGGTTTTGGGAAGCCCCTCCCCTTGCAGACCTCTGAGAATAGGTTTCTAAGGGGAATCACAGGACTCCCGCAGAGTACCGCACTGATTCCCCTTGGTCTTGACCTGGGGAGAAGAGCAGTTAGTGACCTAGCGAGGTTGCGCCCGATTCTCTATTGGAGACGCCTCTGGACTACCCCGGAGATCCGGCACTATGCAGAGGGGTTTTTAGCCATAATAAATGCTGATACCTTTCATAAGATAGTTTGGCTAAAAAATCTCAGGTCTGCTTTAGGCGATCTTGGTCTCTCAAATTTATGGGATAATCCAACCGGGGAACTCTTTCCAAGCAAAAAAGCGATTAAAGATCTATATTGGGATCGGGTTGATGAAAGAGTTTGGAACAAAACTAAATCCGACTCCATGACGGGGCGCTTTGTGGTAGTCAAACTGTATCCAGTCTTGGAGCCTTATTGGGACAGCATAACTAACCCTGGGGACAGGAAGCTTTTTTTCCAGTTAAGATCAGGTGCTCTTCCATTGAGATCACGGACAGGTAGGTGGAGGAGTACCTCCACCTCATATTGTCCAGCTTGTGGTGCATCAAATGAAAGTATAGGCCACTTTTTATTCTCTTGTAAAGCTTATGCCACCCCGAGAAAAGTCTGGTTAGTCCCTGTTTGTAAAAATTTAGGGACATCCAGGGGTGTAGAGGCCTTACGAATCATTTGCACTTCCACCCATATGCCTGTAGTCCTAGCAACAGCTAAGTACCTGGGGTGGGCATGGTCTATCAGACGGAGGGCTCTTCTCTAGAGTACACCGATTGGGATATCCTATCTGGCATCTGTGCAATTATGTACCAAAGTTTTATATTGCTTCTTTGCTCTGATTAATTGTCTATGTCTGCACAATTTTTCTTAAAATTACTGTATTTAATGAGGAAACAAATTTAACGATGTATTTTAAATGTATGTTTGTGCTTTTATGAGTCTAATCCTCGAATAAAGCTTTTGTACCGAGCTAATATTAAAGGTGAAGCAGCATCCGTGGTGATCAGCCAAAAAGTAAGAACTTGATGTAACTGAACAACCGTATGAACTATCCAGAATAATAGAAAAATCCTATGAAGAACTAGGTAGAGATACTTTGGGTGGGAAACCAGTAAAGCCTCAACTAACAGAGAACCCTGAAAAGGTTTTTATTAAAAACACTCTCACTACTACTAAGAAGAAGTGGGAAACACTAAACAGACATTTCCTAAAGAGAAGCGTTCTCAATCCTGAGGTAGGTCTCCTCAAAAGGAGCCCTCTGAAAAGAGGTATAACCTCAGGACTAGGGATAATCTGAGAAAACCTGATAGATATCAAGACACTGATACACGTTCCTCTCGTACCTTTCAGACTTCCTCACGGAAATCGGAAAGAAGAGGATGATCAGAACACAAGGAAGAACATGTGAAGTCCAAAGACGATCAACACGTTCTAAAAAATAAGAAAACTCAATTTACCAAAAAGAAGGTAGCAGGTCTAAACATCAGACATGCCAAGGATCTTGAGGCCACAACTCAAGAACGGGGAGTGGGCTCAGACAATGCTGGACAGCGGAGCAGAAGTTACCATAGCTCGCAGGATTCTGAAGGACTTGAATGAGTACATTCAAGTTGAAACTGCAGATACCAGGGTTAGTGTACCCCATAAGTTATATGAAGTAACACTCCGGATGGAGGGGGACATAACTAGGAAAATAAGAGCACTCTTTTGGGAGAAGCTCTCTAAGGGTTATGACATTCTTCTAGCTGAAAAAGACTGGCCACCAAAATTTGTCAGGGAGTGCTCACATGGCGAAGACATCATTATGCCAGCCTTCTAAAATAATATTTCTATTCATAAAAAATATACCTATGCCAGAAAATGGGCTGTAGCCCAGGCTCCAGCATTATATAAAAATCATGTGGGATGGGATGAGGATTCTCCTCACCATAAGATCAAGTAAAAAAATTAACCAACTGCTCAAAGGCAGTATTCAGTTAAACAAGCAGCTAAAAACAGGTCAGGGAGATCTTAGATCAACTTGATTACCAAGGGTTGATTGACACATGCACCTCGTCCATGAACAATCCTTTGTTTCCTGTCTCCAAACCAGACAATACATATCGTCTAGTTTTGGACTACAGACATTTAAATTCTTGTTGCAAAACATTTGCAGTACAAAATGCACATAGTGAAGCATTGATGAATAACATTGTGCGCAAAAAATATAAAACCACATTAGATATTTCTAATGGTTTCTTCTGTCAGAATATTGCATCTGAAAGCAGGTACTTGCCGCTTTCTCAATCATGGGGACACAGGGTCACTTCTGTCGCCTCCCCCAGGGATTCAAGAATAGTCCAGGGTTATTTTGAGCCAGAGTAACAGAGCTACTACAAACGTATGATGATGAGGCATTATCTTATGTCGATGACATCTATCTAACAGATGATGACTTGGACAGGCACTTGAACAGAGTGAACACCATAATACTTGGCTTCGCATCTGAAGGGTACAAATTCAATTTTAAGAAATCATGAATTGCCCACCTCAATGTCCTATTCTTAGGATACGAACTTTCAAGTGTAGGCAAAAGCCTGGCAGCCAACTTTTTAGAAAAGTGTGCGCTGGTCCAACCTCAAAAAACGCGGAAAATCTTACAGTCAATTCTAGGTTTCCTGAATTTTAGAAGAACATACATTCTAAACTACGCAGAAAGGGTTGAACCTCTCTACGAACTAATCAAACCTGAGTTTAAAACAACTAATTGGACACAAAAACACGCAGAAATTTTGGGTTCAGTGAAAACAGACATGGTAGCAACATCACATTTACAGACACACATAAACATACTCAACCTTGTAATCTGAATCATGCCCGGGAGATGTGGATTCACGTACTTAACCTTTAATGAAGGGGAAGAAGTACCAATAGTTTACAAATCACACTTGTACACACAAGCTGAAATGAAATTCAGTTCTACAGAAAAGATTCTGACAGCAGTTCAAACTGCAGTAGCAAAATAGAGAGCACTCGCACAGGGAAAACGCATATTGGTCGTTACATCTGTACCAGCCTTAGAGGCAGTGACAAAAGCAAGCATTCCAAATGCAAAGGCTTTACATCCGAGATGGATACAATGGGTTAACTCTCGTTGAATACGTTTTTGACCCCTACTTAAAATACGAACAAGAATGTCCTCTGCCCACTGAGATTCTGCCTCTAGAACATTACGGATGTATAATCTATACAGACGGATCAGCACAGCCCGCAATTGGGGGTAAACAAGCTTATAGTGCTGCATGCCCGATTGTTAAAGGTTGCTGGCGCGATAGTAAATTCCGACCTATGTTCACAAAAACGCAATCTCTAGGAGATTGTACAGCTAAGCGAGCTGAACTACAAGCATTCAAGATGGCGCTTGAAAATACAGATCGCAAATTCCCCACACTCATAGTGTGCGATTTGTATTACTGCGTTCAATCTTACAACAAATACTTGCAGAACTGGGTTCAAAACGGTTTCAAAGATGCAAAAGGAGGCACAATTAAGCATAAGTTGCTTTGGGAGCAGGTAGTTCTATTACAGGTAGAACTACAAAAGACTCACGTGATTCATACATTGAGTCACCAGCGTGATGGCGTTCACGTTGCAGGGAATTCATTGCGAAGGCAGCTGTGCAAACGGCTTCCGTACCTGCGATCACTCGTTCAAAAACAAAAATAGACGGCAAAACAATGCTAGCTGTCAATGCCACAATCAAAGGCAGCAGTGCTGCATTACCTCTAAGCTATCCACTCGAATTCTCATACATAATTGATGCGAACTGCGTTCCTTTTGCTCGAGTCCCTGGAGTGGGGGATAGGGTAATTCCAAACAGGAGACGTAGAGGTGCTTTGATTCAAGAAGCACATATGGGAGAGGGTCTTATACATCAAGGGATCTCTAAAAATTTACTAGAATTAAAGGAGACGTACTTGTGGCCAGGGATGAATGCCCACATTTACGAATTTGCAATTAATTGCGATGACTGCTACAGAGATCATAGCATATAAGGCCGCCAGATACCTGACTACAGTGTAAGCCAGCCCAGTACAGACACCATTGTTAGACAGTATTAGACTTTCTACACGCACTATGGACGAATGCGGTCCCACAACTATTATGACAAGATTCATTTGGATGTGGCCTCAGCGCTTGGCTGAAGCCCAAAGTGTTACAAAAGATTTGCGAGTCTTTATCAACACATACGCAATCGGCACGCTACATTCTAACCAGGGTCCTGTGTTTAACTCTCGAGCTTACAAAGAGGCCATGACCAGCATGGGCGTTGCATCGCGGTACTCAAGTCCATTCCATCCTGAGGAGAAATTCGGTAGTGGAAAGAAAAAACTGAGACCTAAAGCAATCTATAACAGCTAGGGTATTAGGCTCGGGTGACGGGTGGGTCAAGCATCTAATAAGAATCCAACGTAGTTTAAAAAAATCTGTCAAGAAATTCTCTGGGTGGAAACACTCCATATGAAATCCTTTTTGGTACTAGAATGATTTTCGAAGACCTCAATCATCATACTTCAGTTGTAGAACAAAAACCCTTTGATATCAAAGACCTTTAGGCTGTTTTGCAGGACTTAAATGAAACAATAAGAAGTCTAAGCAACACAATACAGAAGCCAACGGCCACTGAAGAAAAACCACCTGTCACAGCAAGGCCTGTCTGGATTCCAAGAATTGGAGATCTAGTCAGAGAAAAGATCGCGGACAAGAAGGAATTTGGGCCTTCTTACAGAAAACCAGTACCTGTTTTAGCAATCCACTGATCAAGAACAGTGTTACTGCTGCCCCTTGCTGGAAGAAAGGAGAACCGGTGCGTATCTATCGACCTGGTAAAACCACATCATGTGGCCGATAATAAGTAGTAGACCCAGTGGACTCCAAAGATGTAGCAGAAGACCAAATCTTGTTACAATCCCAGAGGTTCAAATTGAGAGACTCATCACCATTGAAGAATCTGCAGTAAGAAAAGAAGGACTATGCAACAAAGCCATGGAACTTGTGCCTCTTGAGACCCAAATAACAGCTCGTCAAGACACTCCTGTCTACAATATTATAGAATCTGACTATGTGACAAGGGATCAAATAGCTCCAGTGATTTCAAGTAATCCAGATGCAATACCAACAATTGACAGAATTGCCTCTGGCTATTTCATCAACTTTGATACGTTTTCTGAGGATCCCAGTGAGCCCAAAACATCGCCAGCAAATAAGACTTTCAAGGATCAAATAACAGAACTTTTTCATCAGCTTGAAAATACATATCTGGTATCACCATGGGTTGAACTTTGGATTGTGTTAGGTGTACTTTTTCTCCTACTTTGGCTATTCCTTGTATTAAGTTTGGTAACTCTGCCAGATGGGAAATATCGTAAAATGGACACAGCAAGTAAGAACATCAATTTGCAGCTGAAGCCACACAAATCATCCCATCGTGAACAGAGATGGGATGAGGGCATTAGGTCCCTAGTGTCAACCTACGCCCCTTGTAGGGCCTTGCGCTCGGCCAGCCAGAATTTGCTAACCGTCCCTCGAGTTGCTAAAGCGAGATGGGGAGGTAAGGCGTTGTCCTCCCTCACTCCTAGACTTTGGAACGAGCTCCCCTTGGAACTCAGGAACCAAGAATCTCTTGTCCTCTTCTGAAAAGGCCTTAAAACCTTGCTCTTCACTGAAGCCTACTCTTAGGCTCCTATATTCCCTATATATGTACTTGGCTATTTTCCATCATCTGCGCCTTGACACCTTCGGGTAGGCGTGGGCGGGAAATCCGTTCCGCTCGCGGATTTTGCGGATTTTCGGGAAATCCGCAATCCGCGAGATTTGCGAATTTCCCGCAAAATCCGCAAATCCGCGAGCAGCGGATTTTGCTCGCACTGCTCGCACTGTTCGCGTGAGTTCGCGCCCCGCGAATAAGTGCAAAATTGCAGAAATACGATCTTAGCAAAACTGAAAGTAACTACTTACCAGGTTCAAAAGTTCAGGCTCATCATTAGTAGCCATTTCCTGGAGTGCTTCCTGAGGGGCCCCTCCAGAGTTCAGTTGCCAGTTGAAACTAGTATGTGACCCTGCTCTGAACCTCAGAATAGTTACACATATGCCACAAAGGTCCTGAATTACAGCTAAGGGAGACAAGCAGGAGCCAGGCTGGAAGTTAAAATCCATTAATCAGCCCCTAATTCATTATTGTCAGTTGGGGCAGGGCAGGTGTTGTAACTAATTTTGCAACAATGAAAGCACTTAGCAAGTGCAAAAGATCACTAATCAGGGCGCACTAAGGAAGCAGGTGCCAGCTAAAAAAATATTCTGTGACACATGAATCAGCCCCAAATTAATTCAGGTCACTTGAGGCAGGGAAGGTGTGCTTTGCTTTGCCGAAAATAATGTACACTGGACAACCAGAGGGTGTGGTGATGAAACAGAGGGTGGCATGGGTGGGCCAGAGGGTGGCATGAGTAGTCAGAGAGTGGCAGTGGTGACAGAGAGTGGCAGTGATGAAGAAGAGTGTCCCAAACAGGCTGGACACGTAGAAACAACAAGTTCGCGAAACTTGCGACCCGACAGGTAAGTTCGCAATTTGCGAAAGTGTACAAAACCCTCGCGAACTGGCAGAAACACGGGCGAACACAAAAAAAAAAAAATCCGCAAATTCGCGGGAATTCGCGGATTTTGCGGATTGCGAATCCGCAAATCCGCAAAATTCGCGAACGCGAGATCCGCAAAATTCGCTCATGCTTACCTTCGGGCAAAGTTGCGCACTACAAATCTCCACTCAAATCAAATCAAATCAGAGAGACTTGTCATCAGTAAATATCACAGCTGTTCCTATACCTGGTGGTATCTCATGAGACAGAAGTGATTATGACATTTATGGTCCTGTAGAGATGTTGAAGATTCCACATCAATTTAAGGTTTCCTTGAGTGATTTTGTTTCACCAGCACATTTTCTGATGATTGGGACTTTGAGACTGTTAATAATATGATGTCAGACTTAGAAATGTCAGCAAAATTTACAAAACATGAATACTTAGAAGGTTCTTCAGATTATGAACAAATCAATCAATCAGTCATTTGTTAAGCGCACTACATACCCGCGAGGGTCTCAAGGTGCTAGGGGGGAGATGGGGGCCGCTACTGATCGAACAGCCAGGTCTTTAGTATCCTCCTGAAGGTCAACAGGTCTAGGGTCTGTCGTAGGCTCAGTGGGAGGGTGTTCCATGTCTTGGCGGCGAGGTGGGAGAAGGATCTCCCACCGGTGGTTGTTCTTCGGAAGCGCGGGACGGTGGCGAGTGAGAGGTCGGCGGAGCATAGCTGGCAGTTGGGAGTGTAGAAGGAGAGCCGTCTGTTGAGGTAGGCTGGGCCGGTCTTGTGGAGTGCCTTGTGTGCGTGGATGAGGAGCTTGAAGGATATCCTCTTGTTGACCGGGAGCCAGTGCAGGTTTCTCAGGTGGGGGGTGATGTGGCTGTGTCGTGGTACATCGAGGATCAGTCATGTCAAGGCATTTTGGATGCATTGTAGTAGATTGATGAGCTTGGTCGGGGCTCCCGCATAGTAGGCGTTCCCATAGTCAAGTCTGCTGCTGACGAGGGCCTGTCTTTCTTGTATCTGTTGGGATCCATCTGTAGATCTTGCGGAGCATGCAGAGGGTGTTGAAGCAGGAGGAGGAGACGACGTTGACTTGCTTGGTCATTGAGACGTTGAGTCGAGGATGATTCCCAGGTTGCGTGCATGGTCGGTGGGGGTCGGGGCTGCCCCCAGAGCCGTTGGCCACCAGGAGTCGTCCCAGGCTGACGGGTTGGAGCCGAGGATGAGGACCTCCGTCTTGTCCGACTTCAACTTCAGACGACGGATCTTCATCCAGTCGGCGACGGCCTTCATTCCTTCATGGAGGTTGGCTTTGGCGGTGATGGGGTCCTTGGTGAGGGAGAGGCTCAGTTGAGTGTTGTTGGTGTAGGAGATTATGTTGAAGTCGTGCTGTTGGGCGACGTATGCGAGCGGAGCCATGTAAATGTTAACAGTGTCGGGCTGAGGGAGGATCCTTGGGGTACGCCACAGATGATCTCTTCAGAATGGAACAGGGGGAGGCAGACGCTCTGGGTTCTGCTGGAGAGGAAGGAGGTCATCCATTCCAGTACCTTGTCTCGGATCCCTGCGGCGGGGAGACGTGCGCGTAGTGTGCGGTGGCAGATGGTGTCGAAGGCGGCGGAGAGGTCTAGGAGGATGAGTGCTGCAGTCTCACCATTGTCTAGCAGGGTCCTGATGTCATCGTGGGCGGCGATGAGGGCGGTCTCATGCTGTGGTTGCTGCGAAACTCTGACTGGGAAGGGTCCAGGATTCTGTTCTCTTCGATGTATTGGGTTAGCTGTCTGTTAACGATTTTCTCGATGACCTTGGCCGGGAAGGGGAGCAGAGAGATGGGTCGGAAGTTCTTGAAGTCTCTTGGGTCTGCCTTTGGGTTTTTTGAGTATGGCTTTGATCTCTGCATATTTCCAGCTCTCTGGGAAGGTCGCGGTCTCATGGGAGAGATTGATGAAGTTGCGAAGGTGGGGTGCGATGGAGCTGCTTGCTTTGTTTAAGACAGGGTGCTGGAATGGGTCTGACGGAGAGCCGGAGTGGATTGTGCTCATGGTCTTTATGGTGTCATCGACCCTCACACTGGTCCAGGCTAGCAAGGGGACGTGGTCGAAGGTGTGCGGAGGGTCTGTTGTGTTGCTGTCTGTTGGGGCTGTCTGGGTGTTGAAGCTGTCGTGGATGTCTGCTATCTTGCTGTGGAAGAAGGTGCCGAGGGAGTTGCACAGGGCTTGTGATGGCGCATGTCGTTGGTGTTGGAGCTGGGCTTGGAAAGTTCCTTCACAATGTTGAAGAGCTCCTTGCTGTCGTGTGTTTTGTTGTTGAGGCAGTCTTTGAAGGAGGTCTTCTTGGCAGTCCTGATGAGGTGGTGGTGGTTGCAGACGGCGTCCTTGTGTGCTGCTTGGCTGTCTGGAGTTTGTTCACTGTGCCATTTCTTCTCTAGTTTTCGGCAGGCTTGCTTGGAATCTAGGAGTTCTGGGGTGAACCAGCTGGCCCTCTAGCTGGTGTTTCTGTGGGGGGGTTTCTTCAGTGGGGCGAGGGTATTGGCGCAGTCCTCGATCCAGCGTCGTCGGTGTTGGAGGTTTCGGTGGGTGGGCTGAGAGCGTGGTTTGCGTGTAGTTGGTCTTCGGTGATTTTGCTCCAGCGGCGGCGGGGGATCTGTTGGGTGCGGTGGCGTGTGGTGGGTTTCTGGGAGGTGAAGTGGATTCAGCAGTGGTCAGTCCAGAGGAGTTTGTGGTGTGGCTGATGGAGACGTGCAGGCCGTGAGGAGAAGACGGGGTCAAGCGTGTGGCTGGTGTAGTGGGTGGGCGTTGTGACAAGTTGTCTCAATCCGAGGTTGGCGAGGTTATCGATCAAGGTTGTGGAGTTGTTGTCGTTGTTGTTCCCAAGGTGAAAGTTCAGGTCTCCGAGGAGGATGTAGTCAGTGGAGGTCAGCGCGTGCGTACTGATGAAGTTGGCGATGGAGTCGCTGAATTGGGGGCGGGGTCCGGGGGGGTCGGTAGACAAGGGTGCCTCCGAAGGTGGAGTTGGGGTCTGTGTGGATCTGGAAATGCATGTGTTTGGCGGTGCTGAGCGCGTCGTCTGTGCTAGTCGAGACCCTGATGCTGTTCTTGTGGACGATGGCGATTCCTCCTCCGACTCCGTTGGTGCGGTCTCTGCGGGTGATCTTGTAGGTGTCTGGGATGGCTATGGCGGGTGCGGAGGAGTCTTTAAACCAGGTCTCTGTCAGGAAGGCGACATCTGAGGAGGTTGTGTTTAGCAGGTCCCAGAGCTCGACGGCATGTTTGTGTGCGGAGCGGGTGTTCAGTAGTATGCATCGGAGGTGGTTGAGGTCTTTCTTGGCGGGTGGTTCGTCGGGTCTGTGGCTGGTGTAGCTGCAGTTCTGGCAGGTGAAGGAACCGTGTGTGCATTTCGGGGCAGCCTTGAAGCAGTTGTGGGTCCATCCAGGGTTGAGAGCGTGCAGAGTGCTGGTGTCGTAGTGGCGGGGGCCCTGGATTCTTGCGCTGGGCGCAGTCCAGGCACGGTCGGGCGCAGACAGGCTTGCCACTTCCTAGCGGCACGACCGCGCAGCAGTTGGCATGTGTGGGGAGGTGGGAGTGAGGAGCAGCTGGGAGGCGAGAGGCGGGGGCAGTGAGGGGCGACAAAGGAAACAGAAGGCAAATGGGCACAACAATTGAGGGGGAAACGAGTGGCAATGAGGGAAAAAGGTTACAAGTAAGGGCAGAAAGGTCACAAAAAATGGCGGGAAACGAGTGGCACAGAAGGCAGAAAGGTCACAGCAATGCAGGGGCATCTAAGCAACAGAAGGCAAAAACGGGCAGAGAGACACGGGGGCCACGAGGGGAGCAGAAGCAAAAACCGGGCAGAGAGACACGGGGGCAGCGAGGGGAGCAGGAGGGAAACCGGGCAGAGAGACACGGGGCAGCGAGGGAGAGAACAGGCACAGGGGGTGCTGTGCGGAGGGGGAGCGACCTACCTGGAAGCGTCAAGGGTCGCTCATGTATTGTTTTAATCATTATGGTCATCATTACTTGCACAAATCTGCAATGGGAACATTGTCCAACGCCACTGAAGGGTAGCTCAAAAACAGTCTATGAAAAATTTCCATACTTCTCAGGTTTTAATGTCACAAATCCAGAAACATTTTACTTCAAGAATGTTAATAAGACAGGAATGAAAAGTATGTTGACTTATACTAAGCAAATTTATTCTGCAGCCTCTTTTGCTCGATTGTCCACATTAGGTTTTGACTTTTGGAAAGACAATATTGAGACAAAAACTGTCTGGGGCACAAAAGACTGGCAGGGGCAGGGTTTAGAAGCTTTTTTCAGAGCCTGGATCATCCCAGAACAAAGAATGTCTTTAAATGACTCTGTTCAACAGACATCTTGTCTTGGCTTAGCTAAGATAAAAGATTTAAACAAACTGTCCATACCTAAACCCGCACCTGATAGTAATGACGCTACAGATGATGAGGTAGTACAAAAGGGGGTGGTGATGGACGGAGCAACTGAATCAATCAAACACTCACACCCAGTCAAAAGATCTGGGTTTAATCCATCACCGTTCTTTAGCCCACTCTGCCACCCCAGTTCAGACATGGCTATATGCAAATCAGTCTGACCCTGTGCCTCATGGGAACAGTCCAGCCCGAACTGCCAAGCCATGTCTTCCCTGGACCGGAAACTAGCTTCCGAGGACCGGTTTCTGGCATTCCAGCCGCCTTCAGCCCGGCTTGCTTGAATCCAGTGGCAAAGCGAGCAAGGGACTCATGTCTGAGCATACCCTGCCACACTTATGGCGGCCAAAAGTGGTACAAAAGGGGGGTGGTGATGGACGGAGCATCTGAATCAATCAAACACTCACACCCAGTCAAAAGATCTGGGTTTAATCCATCACTGTTCTTTAGCCCACTCTGCCACCCCAGTTCAGACATGGCTATATGCAAATCAGTCTGACCCTGTGCCTCATGGGAACAGATGAGGAGGTAGACGTAAACTACATCTTAAAACAGAACAGAACTAATCCTGATTTAAAAAATGGTTAATCTGGCACACAGATGCGAATAACTGTCAAGATAGATTTCAGAACAAGACACAAGGGTTTACAGTAACTAGGCCAGATCCAAGATATGTCCAGAGACAACATCCAGGGAAAATAACAACATACAGTGTAGGAAAACTGTGCCTTGAGTGGCTACAAAAATCTGCACTTCCAGATATAAAACAACACTTAAATTTACGTTAAGATGGTGTTGATTTAAGAGACTTCTTACAAGGACCTCCTAAACCACGTCATAAACGTTTCATATACGCCGGTATATATGCTGCTTATAATGAAGCATGGAAAATCACACAAATGGAAACTGCAGAACGAACACGAGAAATTGATCGTATTAATTTAGAGAAAGCTCTCTCTGTAGTTGACAATGGGTGAACGACTCTGTCATCCAGAATTTATTCTTTGGACAGTATTGTATCCTCTGCCGTAGACATAATGGAACAGGATTTGCTCATGTTACAACACGGACAGTCTCAATTACGTTCTATAATGCTGCTAGGCTGGACGTTACAAAATTTTTGTTCAGGTTATGTGCCTTGGTGTCTAATCAACATCACGTCATTGCTTACTGGATTTAACCTTACAGATAAACAAATCTCTTTGGCACAGAGGGGAGCAGAATATACGGTGCTAAGCGTACAAAAACTGGAAAGATTACTATTGACCATTTCTGAGAAACCAGCAGTAGAATGGATAATACATGGCACCGTTATGTTGCCAGTGACAATTTTTCAGTTTCAGTATTGCTTGAAACACATACCAGCAGGCCTGCATGAAAGGTTGGGTAAAGAATACATAAAGTCGACCTGGGATTTACCATACACACACAAATGTTGGAGTGGGGGAAAAGAAGTATTTCTTAGTGGTATACAATGTAACAGTGCACTAAGCGGTATGCTTTTATGTCGGGGTATTAATTTACACAGAGCCTGCGATGATTCTTTGACCAACTTATCCTGCCACCTGCACGGTTCTCCGGCAGCAGTGATAGATCCAATTTTTAGGCAGCTTTCCAATGGGAGCTACATAATGTTGAATGATCACAGCTGTTGTGGAATGATGCCAGGAATATCCCACCTTGTAACTGTGTCAGTCAGGGTCACTTGTTGTATGCAAGAATTGTTTACTACAAGTAAGACAGATGGGGAGTCGCCACTATGACCTTCACTGAACATCTCTTCTATACGAATTGATACTTTAAGCAGAATGTAAGCCATTCTTTTACATAAAACTGTGCCACTGACTTCGTCCAAAGAGACGTTTGATCTGCAAGTTGCAAGGTCCTCTGCAGAGATACATGCCCTATTATCAACTAACTGCCCCATACATTTCGCAGAAATGTTAGGTCATATCTTAAACATGTCTGATACCAGTGGTAATGTACATATATTTAATACAATTTTTTTCGGGACTGTTAGCACCCTTTGAAGCAGTCCTAGGCATTTTTCCAAACTTCGTGCACTCTGTGTTCGGCGGCCTACCTCTCATTTTGGGACTCATAGCAGGAATACTATTCTTGCTCCTTCTGCTCAGATATGGCAAGTCCAATCACCAGCGATACCCAGATTACCATGGAGAACACTCTTCTGGCAATGCAGTGATGTGAGCGCATGATACAGATTCTTGGCTTGGCTCGTTTGAGAGATCTGTATCCCATGTGGTTCCTATCATTCAGACCAATCTGGCAAGATTGCATCTTACCTGTTCTACGACGCCTGCTTTGTGGAGAGGAATGCGTGTTAGATATCTGTCTAACACTCTCATCAGCACTGCCAACGGATGTTGACGCTTTGCTTGGTTCGGTAATGCTCATGCATTGTGTTGCCCCCAGCGGCTACCAATCTTCATGACGGCATTCATTGAGGTCTCACCAGCGAATCCAGCTGACGGTGAGATACGAACAGGCACACAGGTACCATCTACTGCGAACATTGCTAATGCAGCGGACGCTGACGGCGATGAATCTCATCTTTGTACGATTGATCTACTTAATGAAGTAGTCCAACTTTCACCTACTGTGGTAGACGATTTCTTTGCCAGCTTAGAAGATTTGATGTTTTCTCCTGACAACGAGAATAACTTTTGAAATTAGCACACATCGTTCTATGAACTCTGAATTCGACCTTCGCTTTTTCAAAACAACACTTCTAACTTGGAACTCTATTTTTCTACGATATGATTTAACTTTCTCCAAAATTGAATTATTATTTTTTTGGGCACAAAGTAATCTGCTTAAAGTAGAACTATTCTTAGAGAACAAGAATTCTTTCAATACTTCTTAGAAACAATATTGACCTTATCTACAAACCAAAACAGATTATATATTCTGCTATGGAATGGTCCCACCCTTTTCTTCTGTATTTTAGAGCCATTTCATAAATAAAAGGTTCATGATTCATTCAGTTAGCATTGCCAATATCATACTATTTGCTTAGAATGAAATCATTGCTTTCAAATGCATAAGGTACAAATGCTCATTTTTAGTGTGCAACCATTTCAAATGCATTTTGTGCATTTTGGGTGGGATTGTAAACACATGCTTTAGATATGTTTTAAATGTTTAATTGTTAGTAATATCGAACATAATAAAGTGGAGTGGGTGTTATATAGCATTTTAGAACCGTAGTGTAATTTTCCTGATTCATGGCCTTATATAGATATAAATCACCTTGTCCTTATATAGGCATAAGAATTCATAACCATATTTAGACATGCAGTCCAAATACAGGCATGGATACTTCCACTAGTTCCGAAAAGTCACAACGATTTCTTGGAAAACCCGGCTTCAGCAGTCAGGGACTTCCCCTTGCTTGAATATTGATTTGTCCAAGAACTCATGGAATTTTCAAAGAACTGTGATTCTTGATGGCATTATTATGTCCAACTTTACATCAAACTCCGCACCTTCAAGGTATAAATATGTCCACACTTGCCCTAGAAAACACACTGTGGTTTGGAGCAGTTCAACTATCTACTTGCCTGACGCAGCTCGCTACAGCAAGTGCCGAAGGAAGCCGACTCTCCAGCTGATGCACTGAGAGAGATGCTGTCTTTTCTCTTGCAGAGAAATCCAGCTCCCGTGTTTCCAAACTCCCCTTGCTGGGTGTTGGGAAATCGAGTCCCGAGACAGAGAGATACCAGACCTCCTTCTTTCTAAACCAAGGTACAGAGCTGATTAGACCCTAAGAGAAATCTTGGATAGATTCTTGGAAAAGAATACTACACCTATGCTACACCACACTTACTTCTTCCCTCGTACTAGACTTAGGTTAAGTACATCGCGGTAGGCGTATTTTAGAAGCACCAGTTGAGTACTTTTAGTCATTGTTATTTGTGTATGTATTTTATGGCTTAGAGACCATACCATGCTTTTACAGTATTATTTTATAATACTCTTCTTGCTGTACGTATTATACTTTTCAGCCAGTATTACGATTGTAGCATATAATTTCTTTTGCATGAGAAAGAAGACTGTTCAATAAATCCTTCTCTCTATTTCTCTGCAACTCTGTAGAAACGAAGCATGCACGATTGACTGAGTGAAATATCTATCTATAGTGGAGAAGTGTGGCTCACTGGTTAGAGGAGGCAGACCTGGAAGCAGTGGTCAGCCCGGGACCAGGGTTCAATTCCCGGCTCGGCGGGGTCTTGAGTCCTAAAATGTCCATGGACTCGACAATTCTCGCTCCGGTGCCTACTCGACTCATGGGTTCACACTCTGTGACTCTGGGCAATAGCTTGCTTAATCTCCACAATGGCCCCTTGCGGCGGGATGCCTGGCTTTCACCTTGCTGATACCCTGCCGGGGTTATCTCACAGGGGAATACCAGGACGGGTTCCCTAAGCAAGCGCTTAGAAACCAGTGGTGATTTGCGCTATATAAATTCCTGTACATTTACATTTACATTTTATGGCTTAGAAACCATACCATGCTTTTACAGTATTATTTTATAATACTCTTCTTGCTGTACGTATGATACTTTTCAGCCAGTATTACGATTGTAGCAGTTCATTTCTTTTGCAAGAGAAAGAAGACTGTTCAATAAATCCTTTTATTGAAAAACGCCTGTCTCTCTGTTTCTCTGCAACTCTGTAGAAACGAAGCATGCACGATTGACTTAGTGAAATATCTATCTATTGTTTCCACGACTCTGAAGATACGTTTTATCTTGGGGAAACAAAGTTGTCATGTTTATGCGGTTGTCAGAAACTAATTCCTTCTTGTTTATTCGAGAAAGTTTCGAGTGACCCTGAGCTAGCTGGCCCTCACAATTAAGTTTAATATGTTCGATAGAGACCTTGTTGACCTAAGTCTACGTCACATCTATAGGATATATTATTCCAATGAGCAGAGCCTACTGGGAATATAGGAACTACACTCCCTGAGGGGATCCTGCACTCTTACAGGTGTAGGGCTTGTACGGCCCCTCTTGATTTCTCCTGCACTGGCACTGTAACTCCTCATCTTTCGCTCACACAACCTGATGCGCCCATGAGATCGGGCTTCCTGTTTAACGCTCGTTCGCTCATTAAGCACGACATCGCCTTCCACGATTTCGTGGATGAGCGACAGCCAGACTGGATGTTCATCACAGAGACCTGGGCTTCAGATACCTCTGGACATGACCTGATTTTGGCCATCCCTGATGGGTATTCTCTTTACAGGCAGGATAGACCTCTACGCAGAGGAGGAGGTATCGCCATTCTTCTTAAATCCTCCTTTCCCTGCCTGACAAAATCTATTTCAATGCCGTCAGATCGGTTCGAAGCCCTATATTTCTGTATTACCCTCTCTCCATCGGTCTCTTTCTCAGGGATTTTGGTATACAGGCCCCCTGGTCTCAGAGCCAGTTTCCCATCAGAACTATTGACACTATTGGAACCCTATTTTGGAAAAGCCGCCTTTACCATTCTAGGTGATTTCAATTTTCATTTGGATGAGGCTAACTCAAAGGACACTATATCTCTTGTCGATTCGCTAGGAGCATGTGATCTTGCCCAGCTTGTTAACAGTCCCACCCACAAGGCTGGGCATATACTTGATGGGGTATTTTCTAACGATGCCAGGCTTTCTATTGGCCCCCCACTACCTCTGGTATGGACTGATCATTTTGCCGTGCCACTGGAACTTTCTCTTCCTGCTACATGCTCTATCAATATAGAAACCCCTCCATTTATTCTGAGGCGAAACTTTAGGAAAATCTCGGACGAGGCCCTTGCTCCTTTTGTCTCTACCTCCGAATCATTATCTTTAAAAGACGCAGATGTTGCAGCTCAAGACCTGATGGATTCTATTGCTAATGCAGTGGAACAACTTGCCCCCTCATCTCTGCGCTATGTTGCTCGCCGGAAACCTACGGCACCTTGGTTTTCTGATCAGTTGCGACTCTTGAGGCAGGGATGTAGGAGTAGTGAGAGAAACTGGAGGAAATCTTGGGACCCTAACGACCGTGAGGCCCACAAGTCTGCACTGCGGGAATATAAACGGAGAGTGGTGACAGAGAAGCAGGAGTACTTCTCCAACCTCACAAGCTCCCTCTCCTCCTCTAGGGAGCTCTTTAAAATCGCTGACACCTTATGCTCCCTGCAACTACCAGATCCCGTAGTCAGTTCGCAAGAACTTTGTAATAACATCTCCGACTTCTTTCACAATAAAATTCTTGATATACATACCTCTTTGGAAGCCCAGTGCCAAGCGCTGGACCAAATCGTTCCACCTGTCATTTCCAGCCTTGACTCCCTAGGTACAGACCCTTCCCGTTCCCTTGTAGAATTTCCTTCTTTATCCTTGGAGGGACTGAACCTGTTGCTGGATAAGACTAAATCTGCTTCCCCCCTGGATCCTCTACCTCTGAAAAAACTTAAAGAGTGTAGAAACTGCCTTCTTCCCCCTATGCTTGAGATAATGAATAAGGCTATTATCCAGGGTTCTTTTCCATCTGTATGGAAGAAGGCTATTGTGAAGCCTCTCCTCAAGAAGCCCTCCCTTGATCCGGCCCTTTTGAAAAACTTTAGGCCGATCTCCCTTCTTCCTGCCCCCGCCAAGATGCTTGAGGCGCATCTTAATTTTCATCTGTCTTCTTTCCTTGAGTCATCCGGATACCTTGACAACACGCAACATGGTTTTAGAAAACATCACAGCACCGAGTCCGCCCTCACCAATGTAGTCGATAATATCCGACGCAAAGTGGACTCTGGTCTTACCACGGTTTTGGTTTTGCTGGACCTCACGGCCGCGTTTGACACCTTATCCCCGGCCATTCTTACATCTCGGCTGAGGGAGGCTGGTGTCACGGGGTGGGCCTTGAGTCTCCTCAACTCCTTCCTGTTGGAAAGAGAGCAGAGAGTGATGCTTGGGAACCACCTCTCCCCTGCCAAGTCTTTGCAGTGTGGGGTGCCACAAGGGTCGGCTTTAAGTCCGACCCTGTTTAACATCTATGTGGCTCCCCTGGCAAGACTAGTAAGATCGCAGGGGATGGAGGTGGTGTCCTACGCAGACGACACCCAGATAATGGTGTCACTGGCTCACTACTCCGTCAGGTCATCGGCTGCCAGTTTCAGGGTATGCATGCAGTATGTGGCAGACTGGATGACTATAAACTCCCTGAAACTGAACGGCGAAAATTAGGAGGTGTTGATTTTTGGGAAGGACCAAGATGCTTGGTCTGATGAGTGGTGGCCACCTTCTCTTGGCATCTGCCCCACTCCCTCCCAATCTGCCAGAAATCTGGGCGTAATATTCGATACCTCGCTCTCTATGACCCTTCAAGCCAACAGGACCGTGGCCACCTGCAGGGGTGTGATTAGGATACTCAATAAAATCTGTGGGTATCTTTCCCCCCAGGCTCGTAAACAGGTTGCAGTTGCCTTGGTAGGATCAAGGTTAGACTATTGTACTTCTCTGTACATGGAAGCCAATAAAAGTCTTGTTCACCGACTGCAGATAGTGCAGAATGCTGCAGCTCGGTTTGTCCTGGCCCTCCCTAAATCCTCCTTCGCTACTGCAGCCAGGAAAGAACTTCATTGGCTCCCTGTCCACCACAGAATTTCTTTCAAAATTCTGTGCTTGGTTTACAGAGCTTTGGCAGAAGGCCCCTCGAGCGCCATTGGCTCCCTTCTCATGCGCTATGTCCCCACACGAGATCTTCGTTCCTCGGGACTCTGTCAACTGGTTGTTCCACGTGTTAAATTAGCCAGATGGGGAGCCAGAGCTTTTTCCGTGGTTGCCCCGAAGCTCTGGAATTCTATCCCTATCCAAATAAAAACCCTTCCCTCAATTGAGACATTTAAAAAGGCTCTTAAAACCTGCCTTTTCAAGAGGGCTTACCAATGAGAGAAGGTTGTAGAATGGGGGATTCTGCTGCGATATTTGACTTAGGCGCCTTGACGCCCATTGGGCTAAGTTCGCGCATGATAAGATTCGGTTCATTCATTCAGATTGAGAGGCTGTTAGAATATAGCATTGATGACGCAGTTTGTGTTGGAGTTAGGGTGGGAATAAAATGTACCGGCTGAGGAAGAAGATATACTGCATTAAGACAGAGATAGTATTGAGCTCCCATGGTACATGGTGTGTTGGAGTTATGGTGTGGTGGCATGTAGCTGCTATGCCAAAGGGTATGTTATAGTTAGGGTAGAAGTGGGCTAGAGGAGCCCTGAACAGTGTTTGTTGGGTTTGAGGTGTGTTTGGCAGCACCAAGCTTTATTTGGCATTTCACTGCAGTAATACGTAGTAAGCAGCATTTAAGTATCTCCAATTGGAATAAATATTCTCCTCTAAAAAAGACCATAACACAAAGAATTACTTGGGGCAAGATATGTACAGTGTTAGTGAACAAGTATTTGAATCCACTAATAACTGACATGAGTCATCTACCCTAATGTATTTCAGGTGGACTGGTGAACGATGTGGAGATGTGTCAATTTTTAAAAGTTAAATGCACCTTGGCTTTTTACTTTTCTTTCACAACATGAATATACTTTTTCCATGTGTTGAAACCCATTCCATCCAACTCTGACAAATGTTAACGTGTTAAAGACCATTTCATAATCAGTTTGCAAATTTACCATAACATTTATACCACTAAAGTTATGTGTACAAATTGGGTGTGAAATTAATTGACAATACTTTTGAATACCCACATAGCAACAAATGCGTAGCAGTTCAAAACATTTCCAGTGGGTACCTTGTACACTTCACTAGGGACAAACCTTGTTCCAAATCTAACCCTAAACCTAACACAGTGAAAACATTGGTCTTTCTGCAGTCATAAGTGGGATTTAAGGTTCGAAACTTCTTCGAAATTTAATTTAGGGAATCTGGAATAGGAATTCCCCCCCAAACTCCACCCCCCCTCTACCTCCCAGGCTCAACTTTCAAAAAGTCTTTTGTTGAACTTGATTTTGATTTGCAAAGAGAGGCATTGGCGGAAAGATTATACAGATGAAGCCAAATCCAAGTATAAAGAAGCAGTGGCTAAATATAAAACATTAATCTGTGAGGCAAAGAAAAAATATTATTGTGAAAGAATAGAACTAGCTAAAAATTCTAACAAATCATTATACGAAACCACCAAACAGCTAGCTGGTTTTTCCACCGACCTGACCCCTCCCCCCTCCCAATCTCTTTGCGACGATCTGTCTAACTTTTTCTTTAGTAAAGTTGAGGACATCTATCGGGTCTTCGCAAATAACGCAATCATCTCTCCGAAACCTCCTACTTCCCACCATGGTCCTACCTTCCTGCAGTTCACAGAAGTTACCTACCCTCAAGTACAGAACATCATATCTTCTATTAAATCAGGCTCTGCCCTAGACCCATGTCCTTTGAAAGTTCTGCGCCCGATTATTGAAGCGGTTCTCCCGGCCATGACTGCAATCTGCAACTCCATGTTCTGCACAGGCGTCTACCCAGAGATTTTAAAAAAGACCCTCATAAAACCTCTCCTTAAGAAACCCAACCTCGATAAGGAAGAACTTAAAAGTTACCGTCCAATTGCTAGTCTTCCACTCCTGGCAAAAATAGTTGAAAAAATCAGGAATCTCCAACTATCATCCTTTATCGAGGAACATAAGCTACTGGATGAATCGCAGTTCGGCTTCCGCCAATTCCACGGAACAGAGACTGCCCTGGTTAAAGCGGCGGACAACATTAGATCTATCTGGGACGCAGGAGGAACAGCAGTCCTGATCCTGCTGGACCTATCGGCGGCCTTCGACACGGTCGACCATGTCACCCTGGTCGATCGTGTCGAAAGCATGGGCATCCTACGCAATGCCAAGAAACTTCTTGCCTCTTTTCTTGCGAACAGGTCCCAGGTCGTCACTATCGGACCTTTTGAATCATCCCCCTTGTCACTGCCATGCGGCGTTCCCCAAGGCTCATCCCTGAGTCCGACACTATTTAACATTTATGTGTCGGACCTTGCCAAAGTCATCAAGGCACATGGGATGAGTCTTACATCCTACGCAGATGACACTCAGCTGGTCCTCGCCGTCAAGAATGATGGGCCTAAAATTGCCAGCAATTTCAATCAAGGCATGCTGGCAATTGGGAGCTGGATGGCTTCCAATTGCCTGAAATTGAACTCCGACAAATCGGAAGTTGTCATTTTTGGCAACTTATCCCCGGAATGGTCCTCCCTCTGGTGGCCGTCATCCATGGGCCAGCCCCCGGATCCGATTAACAAGGTGAGGAATTTAGGAGTCATGTTTGACAATCGCCTGAACTTCCTACCTCACGCAAATCAGATCTCCTCTTCAGCCTTTCACAAATTACGGCTCATAAAAAAAATCTTGCCTTTCCTACCCAAGAATGCCGTCAAAACCTTGGTTAGCTCCCTGGTCTTGTCTACATTAGACTATTGTAATGCTCTGTTTTTGGGTGCCCAAGAGAAAGTGTTACAAAAAATGCAAATTATTCAAAATGCAGCTGCCAGGCTACTTGGGCGCATTCCAAAACACCAATCAGTGTCAGCAACTATAAGACAGCTGCACTGGTTGCCGGTAAGAAAGAGAATCAAATTCAAGTCCCTCTGCTTAGTATATAAAGCTCTACACAATGTCGGACCTGCATTTTTCATCCAAAACCTCATTCCCTACTGTCCCTCCAGAACGTTACGCTCATCCAGCTCACATGAACTGTTGGTACCACGCACCAAATCTGTCGCGTGGGGAGACAGAAGATTCCTTGTAGCCGCACCGAAACTCTGGAACACCCTGCCACACTCGATTAAAACGAGTACTTCCCTCTGGTCTTTTCGCAAACAACTTAAGACCTGGCTTTTTAATCAATAAACCCTAGCTCCCCTTGTTGGTTAAACACTGCAGAGACTTCAGCGCCGAGATGCCCTAGGGCCTTTGTTCGCGCTTTATAAGTGCTTTAATAATAATAATAATAATAATAATAATAATAATAATTGGGCGTAGTCTGAAAGATTTTATGTGCTTCTGCATAAACATAGTATCACCATATACGTGTTCCTATGTAAGTCCCACATTTCATAGTTTTAGGAACAGTTCATGAACTTTTCACTTTAGAACGAACACCTAGGATCAGCCTTTGAAATTGACGCTATTTCAGAAATCAAGGGCTCTAGTTTTATCTTTTGGCTTTCCTCCCTCTGTTTAAAATTAACTGAAAACATTGCTATTGCTACTAAAATGTAGCTAAAAAGTCAAGTGTTTTTCACCCACGGCTTATTTTTGGCCCAATTCCTATATTTGTGTAATTGAAAATTTACTACAATGTATTCTGAAGAAACAAATCCTTTCTCACGCTTAGGTGTCATGTATAAAAGAAACATTGTAGGTAACACAGGGAATTCGTCATTGCGGGCCTCACTTGTCTTTATCTGTGCTTTCTATCAAGCAATTGAAATGAAAGCAAAGATTTCTGATCTTGGTACATTTTTAAAAGAGGCTGTTCGCTCTTAACTTTCTTTGAGTGGTTGAATTCCAGTCTTTAAAGCTATTCTGACACGAAGAGTTTTTTCAACAGTTACTGCTCACCACAGGGAGACATTTTGCCATCATTATCTCTCTTCATTACAGGATTCTATGAACTTGTGTAGACCTTTGGAAAAAACGCAGGAACCTTAAGCAGTGAGCACTAGGCCAACTTTGGCTATCTGCTGCCACACATGCCCTTATTGTTAGTGGTGTCTAAAAATTCCAGTTATTTTCCTTCAGTATATTTATCTTTCCTCGAGTGAGAGTAATTTCGGAGTGGTGGAAATGATGTGAGTTTTTGGGGAATAACATGCGGAAATCGGATTTATCATGCCGATTTCCACATGTATTTCATTAATTTTCCTTGATCACCTGTTTGAAGCAGGTGACATCTCCGGGTGGAGTACCACTGAAGAGTGGTGTATTTGCTAAACTCATTATTCCAAAGGGTCACTAGTAATGAAAGCCATGGAGCACATTGTGTAAACATCACAGTAACTATTATAATTCAGCTGCAATGGACTTAGTTGGTTGATTGTCATGCCCGCCCTCTTTGTGACGTTCAATAGCGGTCAGTCCCGCTGTGTCTCTTATGGCCAGGTCACAATTTGGGCAGAGTGGTACCTCCTTGAGACTCCCTTCATTTCTTTGCAACCAGAAATGCAGGTTGTGTTGAAACCAGGGCAGAGTGCTACCTGTTAGGGCAGGTGAAACCCCTGGTTGAAAAATAGATCTGTGATTGGGATGTGATGTGTTAACAGATCAGAAAAGTTTGCACCTGCATGTTATTCCCCATTATCAGGTCATTGTCTCGAAATGGTATTTCAATGGTGAAGATATACTGTTCAGCCCCTTGCTTCTCTGTGACATTCTTTCTTGGTTGTCAACCTACCTCTCGATCAGTGAATACCAGCTTGTCAAATTTCTTGTTTGAGTTTGCCCATGATTCTCATTCTCTCTCTCTCTCTCTCTCTCTCTCTCTCTCTCTCTCTCTCTCTCTCTCTCTCTCTCATTCTCTCAATTTCTTTCCCCTCTCTCTTTCTGTCCAACAATCTACAAGGATGGTGTTCAGAGAAGCTGGCTTATATTCTATAATGGTCATATGCCTCTATAGTTTTCACAAGAAGAGATGTATTAAAGGTCTGCCTTCATTTGGAAATACCTCAAAGAGAACAACACCACATTAATTTAAAATGTGGTATGTACCAGAAATGCTATTATAAACCCTTCCGTGCGCACCGTGTTCATTGAAAATGGTGAGAATTATACAAAAATAAGTATTAACTTGGGACATCAAGGAATCTAGGTAGATCATTGTACTCCCTACTTTTACAGTTTGACAGTAAACAGTTTTTAAGGCAGTAAAAATAATTTTTAATTCATGTGACGCTATCTTCTTGCTTTCATACATGCGTCTGTGTGTGCAATTATCTCTTCTGCTGCTTTTCAGTCCTTCTCCAAATGACTTATTTGTTACCAGTTGTCTATTAAGATACATGCGTTTATATTACTTTCTGGCTGTCTCCCTGTTTTAGTCACTCTGTGAATCTATTAGTCTTTCTAGCTTTTGTGCTGCCTACCTTTTAGTCAGTCCTCTGTGTCCTCTGGGTTCTTTAACATTCTTCACAACTATCTCTGCCTGGAAGTTTCTCACTTTTGTGTTTTTCCTTATTTTCTGTGCGAATGACACTTAGCGCCTGATTTGCAGTTTATTCGATGGGATAGGTTGTCGCAAATGTGATAGAGTGCCATGTCTCCCAAACTCTGGGCCGCCCACCTCATTTAGAGTGAGGCTAAGCTTTACATCGATGGAGCCACTGTTGTCTCCATTGACAGAAAGCGTTCTCCTATGGCCCAACAGGGTAGAGGTCTTCAGCGAAACGGCATTATACCCACCCGCGGCCCATGCAGGTAAGATCGGTGGGGCCGGGTTGGGGGGGGGGTTGACGGACGATTATAAGGGATAATGTAATAAATATTTACTTTTCCCTCATGTTCATCTGTCAAATCCCCGCCCCCACCCCCCCCACCCTGCACTTACCTGCAAGAGCCACGGCTGACTACACCGCCTGCCTATCTAGGATGGATGGTGTAATGTCATTTTTGGTCCGTTATCATCAGTTGGTGAGGGACAGAAAAAAACTAATAATGACCTCCATACTCAGGGAGAAAAGTCTAAGGTTCATTAATGTTTTGTTTTTCAGAACCAAACTCTTGCTCTGGGAGTTTGTTACTGAAGAAACAAAAACATCGTAAAAGTTTGGTGGACTGGCATCAAAACCGACAAGGGCAGTCTACCAAACGTTTTGTACTTTGAAGAGAACAGTTGTGAGGGTATAGGTATGCCTAGATATTGGTCTTTTAAACTCTTTGCCATTAGTTCTTAAGCTGTCCTTCATTGATTATACTTAAATAAGTATGTGATTCATTTTAATTACTTATATTATGTAATACTGATTTCATTTACTTATATTGTACGTGTGGGTTACTACATTGTAGGGGAATATGGTGGGAAGTTCATTAGGGAATATTTAATAAACAATGCTTTTTTATTATTAATTAGTTACTTGATTATTACTTATATAAATTGTGTAATAATCATATATTATAGCTACATTTTAGGTGTGGGCTGCTGGGTTTGTGGAGGTATTGGGTGGGAAGGTAATTAAGTAATAATTAATTGGCAATTAATTATAAATTGATTAATAATTATTGAATGGCTTATTAATTATGTACATTATGTACTACATATTTACTTCATTTATATTTTAGTTTTGGGTTGCTAGATTTGAAGGAGAATAGGGTGGGAAGTTAATTAAATATTAATTTAAAAATACTAATTATTAATGTCCAATGAAATATTTAATTGATCAATAATTATGTAAATTGTGCTGTAGTTATATATTTTTGTTATATTCCCAGGCTGCGCTGCTGGGTTTGTAGGGTTATTTAGTGGGAAGTTAATGAAATAATAATTAAATAACAAATAATTCATAATGGTTAAGTAGTTATGTAATTGATTAACAATTTTGTCAATTGTGTTATACTCCTTTTTTTTAGTTATATTTTAGATGTAGGTTGTTAGGTTTGTAAGGATGTAGTGGGGCAAGTTAATTAAGTAATAATTAAATATTCATTCTTTGTTAATTGAACAATAATTATTACATGATGTTTTTATTAGGAAATAGAATGGAAAAAAGCTTACACTTTACTGAAAAAAACAAAGGTTACAGGGAGGTTATAGTTAGGCTCAAATTTCACTTGTACAAAACCAGTGAATTTCAGCAGCTTATGACACCACACTTTACATCACTCATGACATGATCATTTACATCACTGATAACATCACTAATTTTTATCTCAAATGACATCACTGATGACATCTCAGATGACACAATCCACAGAACCGTTCACACTTCCACCCTCACACCCACTTGTACACTCACTCACACACCCATATAGTCCCTCACACCCCACTCACTCATCCACGCATCATCATAAACCTTTGTTCGGTTGACCACATCAACCATAAACAAACACAATAAATATTACATAAAAAGCTTTTATAACACATATACACTAAGTATATATTTACAAGTCCAGTTTCAATAAAACAGGTTAAAAGCACCTAATGTATTGATACAAAAATCAGTCAGGTCTTGATCGCCTGGACATCAAGGCGGCTCATAAAAAAACTAACCATAACCAATAAAACTTGTTTGTTAACAAACATCTGCAAGTACACAAGTGCAGGGCGAAAGTGTGTAAAATTCAAGGTTTTCAACAGTTGGACTAAAAACTGTTTTCTGGGAGTACTCTAATAGTTACAGAACATGATAGAGTGCAGGGTGTCTTGCGGAGACCTATTGTCACAACCAAAGGCAAGCCTTCATGCAGGTTAGACCTAACCTCTGGCTGAGGCCATGAGATGGTGTATTAGGTAAACCGCAACCTGGCCAATAAAATCCTATCTTGCAGGGGCCCCTAAGGTCACACTTTGGTCAGGGGGCGTCCTTTACGGCAAGCCAGGATGTGTCTGCTCCTTTTGCCCAATGTCGAAGACGGCTGAAATGCCAGAAACCGGTCCCCGGAAGCTTGTTTCCTTCCCAGTGAAAGAATTGGCTTGGTAGGTTGGTTTGCCCTGTTCCCATGATGCACTGAGCCAGGGACAGACTAATTTGCATATAGCCAGGTTCTGAGCTGGGATGGTGCAGTGAGCTAAAAAACGGTGTTGGATTAAGCCCTGATCTCTTGACTGGGTGAGAGTATTCTGCTTAATTCAGAAACTCTGTCCTTCACCACCCCCTGTTGTTTAATTATTTTGTCCACCATAAGCGTGGAAGGGTATACTCAGACGTGAGTCCCTTGCTCATTGCACCATCAGGATTCAAGCAAGCCGGGCCGAAGACGGCTGAAATGCCAGAAACCGGTCCCCGGAAGCTTGTTTCCTTCCCAGTGAAAGAATTGGCTTGGTAGTTTGGTTTGCCCTGTTTCCATTATGCACTGGGCCAGGGACAGACTAATTTGCATATAGCCAGGTTCTGAGCTGGGATGGTGCAGTGAGCTAAAAAACGGTGTTGGATTAAGCCTTGATCTCTTGACTGGGTGAGAGTATTCTGCTTAATTCAGAAACTCTGTCCTTCACCACCCCCTGTTGTTTAATTATTTTGTCCACCATAAGCGTGGAAGGGTATACTCAGACGTGAGTCCCTTGCTCATTGCACCATCAGGATTCAAGCAAGCCGGGCCGAAGACGGCTGAAATGCCAGAAACCGGTCTCCGGAAGCTTGTTTCCTTCCCAGTGAAAGAATTGGCTTGGTAGTTTGGTTTGCCCTGTTCCCATGATGCACTGGGGGAGGGACAGACTAATTTGCATATAGCCAGGTTCTGAGCTGGGCTGGTGCAGTGAGCTAAAAAACGGTGTTGGATTAAGCCCTGATCTCTTGACTGGGTGAGAGTATTCTGCTTAATTCAGAAACTCTGTCCTTCACCACCCCCTGTTGTTTAATCCTTTTGCCCAATGTGGCGCATGGTTAATTCCCCTTACCTCCACAATTGATTTTAATCACCAGGGGCCAGATGTAGGTCGCCCAATACCGGTCGGTAACGGCCGAAATTACCGAATTTCGGCCGTTACCTATGGGTATTGGGTTTTTGAGTTGTAGGTGGCATTTTTTAAGGATTCAGTATTTTACAGAATCAGTAATTTAAGGTTTCGGTAAAATAAAGAATTCTTAACATAGCGATTCAGTAAATTACCGAATCCAGGTGGTAGGAAGCACTCAAGTTAGTGCATTCCTCAGTTAAGGATTCGTTATTTACCACCAACTAGAAGTTGGTGGTAAATAATGAAAACCCTTGAAAAAGCACTTTTTTTGCCTTTCAAACAGTGCCATGTTGCAGACATACATGCCCTTAGGGCATGTATGTCTGCAACATGGGCACCCATACACAATTGAGGGGTGCAACAGGGTATCAAAGTGACACCCTGCCACCCTTCAATGTTTCCCCCAATTACCAAATCGGTATTTACCGATTCAGTAATTGACATTCATTCCTATGGGCCTCCAGGCCCATATGAAAGAATGGCAATTACCGAATCGGTAAATGTCTAGCGATAAACTGTTTTAGGATACCCTGTTGGCTTTTAACACACACATCACTGATCCATTATTAATTAGAAGTGCCCCCCCTGACTCCAGGTGTAGCCACACTCTCCATCAAATGGAAGTTTTTGAGAGTGAGGATTGTACTATGATGAAGCATGACAACTGGTTTTGTGTGTGGACAATCCGTTGCATTTTTTTGTATGCCCACACGTGTACTGAGGGATACATCACATATCTCTATAAAGTTCAAAATTCTCAGGGAGCTTATTTTGTGTACATATGTTGTATTGGGAGGCCAGCTTCCCTTGAGACCCCAGAGCCTCTAGTTCCCAACCCGGGGAACCTCCTGGGGCAGTGCGTTTATGTAAGCTTTAAGTCCCCCTGGTCCAGACCTTTGTCCATCAAAGCAGAGAACTCAGAGTGACAGTGTTGGGTAAGTAGCTAATTCCATGTATAGCATGAACTGAAAAAGCTGCAGCCCTCCACCTGTACTAGCCATGATTACAGCATCATCTGCATATGGTAATACCAGGAGCGACCTCGCACCTACTCTTGGGCAGTCTCTGTGTACCGAAAGAAGGGCTTTCTTGAGCTCATTAACATATAAAGTGAAAAAGAACGGCGCAAGAATGCATCCCTGTCAGACATGCCTGCAAGTCAGAAAAGACTGGGTGCAGGCAAAACCTTGTGAGAAATGCACAGAGGGTGAAATGTCTGAATTTAGGTCTGCCAAAAGAGCCACTACATTCAAGTCCACTTCTAGCTCACGAAGCAGGGAGCAAAGTTCTGTGCAGTTAACACCGTCAAATGCAGATGTAAGGTCCATGAATGCAAGGTGGAAGGATTAAGACTGGGCTATGGTATACTTGTTGATAATTTAGTAAATATTCGAACATTAGTCAGATGTGGACCTCCCTGACCTGACGCCATAGTGGACATCAGACAGGATGTCATAAATATCTGACCATGCCATCAACATGTTATGCATAATCTTCCTAAGGATATTGACTACCACATGCATCAATGAGATAGGGCGATAACACTCTGGGATATCCTTGTCCCCTTTCTTGAATACAGGCAGAACCACCATTGTCGACAATGAGTGCAGCACCCCTCTCCACACCTCTGCATTCAAGACCTCGATCAAAACGAGCCCCCAGAACTCAACACCAGCCCAGAGGTTCTTTTTTTGTCTGGTCACTGTGTTTCAGTAATACATTTTCCAAAGGAACTAATGTAAGTAAAAAGATCCTTATTGTACTGAGGGAGGTTTAACTGTTCTTTGTTGCAGACATGGACAAAAGTGTGCTTAGCAAAGAGACGGCGCATTGTGTCTTTAAACCTTCCACGTTCATGTAAATCTGGGCCATAATTTTTTATGAGTGGGATAGCCCAAACAGCTGTTGTCTCCCCAGATAGGATATGATACATGTAATTCTAGTTATATCAGAGGGAAATACTCTGGGTTTACAAAGAAACTGAAACTGGCACTGACTACAGAATGCATCACATTTGTGACTATTTCCAAAAAATCGTTTGGGTGGGCCAAAAGCACTGGAACTAGAGTGGTTTCTGTGGCATGAACAGGATTATCACTTACGGTAGTGGAAGCACTTGCTGGATATCCCAATTTGCCAGTGTGAACGTTGCAAAACAGAAGGTGTACCCTTAGTAACAGATTCAGCTCCCCCCTCAGATAAACTGGGGGAGTGGCGGGGGCAGCATCGGACCAGTTTGTCATTAACCAACTGATTTCTTAGCCGCATGGACTGAACTTCATACTGTATATCCCCGAAAGCCCTTGCTAGATCTAAAACACTCGGGGTATCTTTGGACAGGGCCTGGGCCAGGTCTTGAACAAGTATCTGGTCATCCATGTCATCCGGGCGGTGGAAGCATGCAAGGCTTGGCCTTCTGTCATGCACTCAACTGGTCCCAACCACGGAGATGACACTGGAGCCAATGCTGGACTGCCTATCTCTCCCAGCTAATGCCTAGGAATCTAAACCTTAGAACAAACACTCTACCCAAGGAGGATAGGAGGTTGGGATACGTTAGTGAGGTGGATGTACCTGGGATCCAAACCTCTGTTTTCGCGATAATGCAATACACTGGACATAACAAGAGTGGGTAGTTATCCTCAGTACACTAACAAGGCTCCACATACAATAACTATACATTAAATTCAGAGACACAAACTTAGATATTTCTTTAGTAGCTTGGCATGAGAGCAGATTAACCAGAATCAGAGATTTGAATTAGGCACTCCTGGGAATAACTTGAAATACAGATGTTGGTACAAGGTCCATACATGTATCAAAGACTCTGAAGTGATTTCTCCAGGCACTAGTGTTCATCAGCGAAACACAGAGTTTTAGTCCTTATTCTTGCGCGATATAGTTGTAGTGAGGATCCAGAGTATAAACACACAAGAAGTTCTGGAGTACATCACAGAGAGGAAATGGAGAAAAAGTCTTTAGTCTTTGAAGACAGGGATACTCGGTCCTGTTGACTACTGTAGGAGATTTAGTGCACATTAACCTGATATCAAGTACTTAGCTTAATTCTTCAACTTGTCTGAAGTTCAAAGAAGATCCCGAAGCCTTGACTCAGGAATAAGCAGGGAGTCCAGAGTAGCTGTGCAGGACGTAGCGAGGAGGAAGACTTTGGGGGAGCGGATGACACAGAAACCACTGGTTTGGATGGAATTGAAGGAGACTAGAGTGGTTCTTGGTTTTGGCAGGATTTTTCAGCTAAGTGGAAACGGTGAAGCTTTTCCTGAAGGGAGTAAGGCCAAACCACGATTCGGGTTTTGGGTGAGCTTTATATACCTCTGGAACGTTTAATGAATGTAACTAGATCAAATGCAGCATGTGGGACACATGGCCATCTGGAGGGCTCTCAAACCCTGGAGAAAACATGAGTTAGTACACTCTCTATGGCCTTACAGAATGGACAAGTTTTTATCGGACCCAAATGACAGGAATTTAATGTATCATTTTCGCTTAAATGTGCATAGTGGAAAACAACACCAAGGCCCCAGTAACAACGCTATCAAGGCTTGTCATTGGCTCATGGGATTCAGGGGGAAGTTGCTGATATTTAATGAAAACTCACGGCCAGGCCCTAGAAACAGCAAGAGTAGTTAATACATTGGTTAACGGAATGGGTAATGGATATTAGGTGTGCTGGAGAAGCATCGGTCATGAGGGTGCTGGTGGAACACTAGCCATGAAGGATGCTGGGGTGTGCATCAGTCATTGGCGGATGATCTTACCCCCTCAGATGTCCCATAGTGACCTAGAGTCATTCGGTTTGTACCTCCTTTGGTAAAACTGTGCACTTGTTGGACAATATAAACATTAGGATTGTGCCAGACTGATTCTGGGCACACCCTCAAGAAATATTGGCCTAGGTCCCTGCTAGCCACAGTGCGTACAATCCCTAGAGGGGTTTCATGAGTATCTCAATAGTAATGATATGAATATCAGGTTCACCACCAGCCACAGTACAACTAATATCACATTCTTAGATGTTGAACTGTATGTGAAGAATGACCGCATTGAAAGTAAAATGTACCGCAAACCAACTTCATACAACACAATTTTGCATGCGAAGAGTGCTCACCCACATCACCAAGTGAGAGCAATTCCTTTTGGTGAAATGCTGAGAGCAAGAAGAAACTGTAGCGAAACTGACAATTTTAATGACTGTATATGTGATATGGAAGGAAGGTTCTTAAGAAGGGGATACAATAAACAAAATGTAAGGATGGCTAAACAGAGGGCTTTGAAGGTGGAGCGTAGTGAGACGCTCAAACCCTCGGATAAACATATGAAGGAGGAACAGTCCATTAGACTAATTACAACCTATACTCCAGCAAGTAATGTATTGTTGCAAAGTATGAAAAAGCATTGGGATATTCTGAGATTGGATAATGCATTGAAGAAACATATAGGGGGAAGACCACAAGTAACTTATAGGAGAGGCCATACCTTGGGATCTTTATTAAGCCCCAGCTATCCAATATCAGATCAACATGTTAACTGGCTAGATCAACATTCAAAAGGATTTTATAAATGTGGCCATTGTGGAATGTGTAGGTGTGCAAAGGACAAAACCAAGAGCTTTCAAATCAAAGATGGGAAAAAATATGATATTAGGATGAACATTACATGTAGCACAAAGTTTGTCATTTATATCATTGAATGTAAATGTTTGAGAGTGTATGTGGGCAGCACAATCTGCATGCTTAAAGAAAGAATGATTGACCATCTAAGAGCCGTTAAAAACAATGATGTGAGGTATCCGATAGCGGAACATATACATAATTGTAACAAGCGGGACTACAGTAGAAGCTTTACATTTTATGGCATTGATCATATACCTGTTGACCCACGAGGTGGGAACAGGGAATTTAGACTGAGGAGGCAGGAGGCACGATGGATCATGCACTTAAGGGCGGTAGAGGATGGCTTAAATTTTGACCAGGAGCTTCAGTTCTTCCTGGGGGATTAATTTTAGCATGTGTACTGTTTAGTTCAATGAGGAGCAGGTATAGGAGCACCCATGTGCAATCTTGAATAATAATGGGAAATTAATTTTGGCATGTATACTGTTCAGTTTCAATGAGGAACAGGTAAAGGAGCACCCATGTAAAATCATGAATAGTAGAGACAAATGCTCAATGAGCAATCAGTACATAACACGTAGTGACCCATTGAGTTATGCTTGGTTGCGATATAGGGTCAACATTGACATGTGTATTCAGGGATTTTGGGCCCAATTAATGACTTTCATATAGTGATATATCAATTATCCTTTTGCGTAGTAAGTGCATACAGAAAACAAACATATCCCTTCCAAGATGGCAGCCACGATATAGTTACGTGACCCCCAGCTCTAAAGCAGATAGTCCGTTGTTTGTATCTATAGAGGCTGCATAACGGTAGCAGGAAGCAGCATTGTGTTTCATGTACTCGGGAGGCGCATGGGAGTACAGAGAAAGGTAAGCAAGACGAAAGTAGAGGGGACTTAATAGCTAATTTGAACTCGGATGATAGAGTAAAAATAATTTATAACCTTGCAGGCGGAATCGGAGAAATAAACGGGCAGCGGCGAAAAGTTCACAGAATCGTCAATAAAAAGGTACGATCTCTGTTAGAAAATTGGTATGGGAATTGATTACGGATACTTTAGGATTGGCAAGAAGTGTGTAGTAAGACTGTTGTTGATTTACAGATTGGATTACCACTAATTTGATGTGAAGTGGGATACACAGAGACTTAGTCATAACATCGCAGTATACGCCCAGCCTGTCATATACAGGTAAGATAGACCATTGAATGGCGGCACTAAGAAACGCTATGACCAGGTTTTGCAATTAGTAAGATTTGGATGTGCCTCTACTTGTTTTAGGACAACGGATGTAAAATGGATTTGGTACTAATGGAATCTGGAAAATAGAGAAAGGAGACTGGAGAGCAATTTAGTGGAAGAACAGGAGGTAGGACATATTTTGAAGTCATATAATATTGTGTGTAACAATAGCGCATTGATTCAGAGTGCTGTCCTTGTTCCTAAAGGGAAGAGACTGAGGATTCGTTTTCTTTTATCTTTAATTAGGTTGAATTGCAAAGCCAAGTTGAGGTAAATACTATCTCTAGTAATTGAATAGTACATATGGGAATGTAGTGAAAATGTCACGAGTGGTCTCAGTAGAAATAAATAATTTTCCTTTCACTGAAATGTAATACATGTGGTGATTACGGCACCGTTTTAATAATGTATTATTGTAAGTACTGTTTGTTGCTATTTATTAAATTTTCCAGAGTATTGTCTTTCAAAACTGCTGAATGTATCACATGGTGCACTGTATGAACAAATATGTATTCTGTGCATGGTAATGTCACTCTGGATAGGTGTTTTGAAGCACAGGGTTGTTGTTTTGGGTCTTAAAGGGCTCTGCAATTAAGAATTGTTTTATTTAAATGAAGTGCGGAGGGTAAAAAATGCATTTTGTATTATTTCCAGCCTTGACGAAGCCGGATGGTTGTCAATAACCTCGGCGAAACGCGTTGGCATGGGATTGGAGTTGGATATATAAACAAATAATAGAAGAAACTCCCAAGAGCCTTTGGACTATTTGATATCGCTGAAGTGCTAAATTATTAATCAAAAGACTTTATATGTTGTGATAAGTGGAGTGCTGCAATATCATATTTTATCTAGCCATGAAGGATGCTGGGGTGTGCATCAGTCATTGGCGGATGATCTTACCCCCTCAGATGTCCCATAGTGACCTAGAGTCATTCGGTTTGTACCTCCTTTGGTAAAACTGTGCACTTGTTGGACAATATAAACATTAGGATTGTGCCAGACTGATTCTGTGCACACCCTCAAGAAATATTGCCTAGGTCCCTGCTAGCCACAGTGCACCATTCGCACCCCTAACCTTAGAGAGCAACAAAAGTGTATGCAACCCTAGAACATGACAACCCTGATCCCCAAGGAAATCACAGTAACAGATCTGGAACCTTTTTGTTTGAATTCTCATGCATACCCAAAGAAGTACACAAGAAATAATCAGAAAGGTTTTACAATATTTATTGTAGCATTGTGATTCTTGCAAAAAATGTGTGCACTGTAATTATGAGTAGAACAAAACAGATTAGCATAATTAGCATACAAGAACAGTGAAAATAATGAACATGTCCACCATTGTGCTCATACAGCGTATATATATGCAGGCATATAGGTATTGGTTATATGTGTACTCTTAACAAGCATCCCCTAACCTCATCTTGCCTAGGGTGGGTCACCTGCTAAATCCCTGCTGGGTGGACTAACTCCCCATTACTTGTGAGTAAGTGTCATTGGGTTGTTCATCTTGGTGTAGAGCTGGACATCCCTCGTGTTGGTATGCAGAAATCAGCTGAGCTGGAATTTCGACATGTGTTAACTCGGCAATGTCAGCTGAGTGCTCGTCTGCCTAAACATAGAAAGTGGTTGTATGCATATATAACAATAGAACCCATGTGGCCATGTCGCAACCCCTGTCAACCCTCAATTGTTTATTCTAGTTGGAGAGCGTTGTCGCCTTTCAGACAATAAAATAGATAACATTTGCGCAGTGAACTTCATCCCTTGTACCGAATGTTAAAAGTATTGTGATAGAGTGCCTACAAAATCAAAATGTAAGCATTGCAGTTTCAGAGATTGGTATCCTGCATGGTTATGCATGCGAATGTATGTCAGAAGACACCTTGTGTAAAAAGAAGGCAACTTAAGAAACAAAAGTATGTAAAATGGCAGCGCTCTTAACAAGGACTATTCCAACTGTGAGACATTATGACCCATTACTAACATAAATTGTCTCCCTTAAATGAAACTTTTGAGTTTGTCAACTGCCCAACAACAAGGTAATAGCTTCTTTTCTATCAGAGAGTACATTGATTTGTTATGCCTGATTCAGTGGCCTGGAAGCAAACTGTCCTTCCCATCTTACTGTTGGAATAATACAGCCCCCAACCCATTCTTATTAGTAGCCTCAACTCAATCTCTTCTTTCACCAATGTGAACTCTTTTTCACAGGCTTCATCCCAGTTGTCAATTTTCCTCCTTTTTATTAACCCCTTCATTCTCTCTGTTTTAGTTGGAAACCCCTAAATGAATTTTAAATAACATTTGAAAAAAACTGAACTTTGTTTGTGGGTGTAGGTGCATTCACAATGGCATCAACCAAACTTTGTGTAGGCTCAACTCTCTTGTCACAAAATATATTACCTAAATACTCAGTTATATTATTCTGGAAATTACACTTCTCCTTATTCACTGTGATTCCAGTTCTTGTAGTTTCTATGTCACATACCTTAATATGTCATCATGTGAATCATCTTTCCTGCCTAAACTGTATATGTCATGAAATGCTACAGTGCCACATACTCCCTCCAACATATTAGACATTACTCTCTGAAAAACCAAAGCTGTACATACCAAGCCACATGGCATTCTACAAAACTGAAAAGCCCAGATTGGAGAAACAACTACTATAGATGCTTGTATTTGGGAACAAGTTGCTCCCGGCGAAACGTTGTTGCTAGATCTATTTTACTAAACCACTTTAACCATACAAATATCATTAACATCATCCTCAGTATATGGTAAAGGATCTGACTCTATCTGTTTTTCCTAGTTTAAGCTCCTCAAATCAACACAGGCTCAATTTGCCATTCTTCTAATGAGCTATAACCAATGGGGACAGCCACAGCAATGAATCTCAGCTCAAATATACCCACATCACAATTCTTTTTTATTTATGAGCAAAATCTTTACTAACACTGAAAGGGTCCTTCCTGATCTCATGTTTTACTGGTTTAGCCCCTAATTAGATGTGAATTATGTTCTTAAATACACAAATGCTTCCCAAATTGTTGCTAAATATGTCCATAAATTCTCCCAAGACATCCTCACTCCAGTTCGCCTGACTCTCCACCCAACACTAAAATATGTTCTTTGGCTGAAGTTTCAGCATCATCCCAAACTCACCATGATGGTTCCATCCTAACATATTCAGTCCTTTTTGCCACATTTATTTTACCTTGAATGGATTGGTTTTTGAATTGTAAATTGGCTTTACAAAATCTTAATATTTCAATATTCCTACCTTCATAACTTAGTAGAACCTTGTCCAGGGGTGTGAAATCTTTATTATCCCACTAATCATTGAATAACTCTTCAGCTAACATGGTTCTTCACATTCCAGAATCAAACAACAAATCAAATATGCATCCATTGATCTAAACATCTGTATGAAGATCTACACAGTCTTCTATGTTATCTTTCAACACTAGGATGAGATCCCTTCAAACATTGTTTTGCTCAATCTAATTTTTCCTAGTGATACAGCGAACTTAACTTTCTAACCCTGCAAAACTCCCATTTTACCATACTTTTCACAAATTACATTTCTTCGAGACATGGCCTTTCTACCATTGGTATGTTTTGGATAGCCAACGAGAAAAAAAAATTCTTACTGAGCTTATTTTATCATTTACTTATTTCACACGCTGGTCTTCCCATATTGCTACCACTTTGAATCTCTTATTTTCTCCAATTCCTTTAAAGGTGAATGAGGTACTTCAATACTTTTAAAATTTCAGCAGGTCATGTAAAAATGGATTTTTGAAAGATAAAATTTTTTATTGAGCTTCTTTGTCGCTACACCTTTCTACAATTAGATCTCTAATCAATTGAGTAGCAAGATTCTAAGATTTACAGACTGAATTTAAAATTCTTACCTCCAGTATATACTTGCTTTGATTCATGTAGCCCCTACTGTCTAGTAAAAAGTAAAAAGCTTGTACTGCATGATTACCAGATGGGGCAGTACAGCATAGTGAATTTCAAATTTCTTAATGCATCTTGATAGATGTTGAATTCTTCTTCTTCTTCAGCTAATTTGCACGGGGACTGATGTTCATTTATAACTTGGTCTTCATATCCCTAGTTATGTTCTGGAAGAACAGTGTATCTGTTTCTACACATTGCTCCCATGTACTTTGTAAATGCCCTATGCCAAATCTTGTATTTAATTGTGGGACCATCAACAATTTTCAGTAAAGGTGATGGTGGGCTTTCACACTGCATGCCGGACATAGGGAAGACATTGCAATATTTCATCTCCGATAAGATTGATTCTTTTCCAAATAATATGTGAAGGTAGCACTGCCTACTCAGGGCCTCATTACGATGTCGGGGGAAACTGTCCACCCGACACCATCTCGGATTCTGAACTGACCGACCCGTGGTTGGCAGTTAAGCCTGACCGATTACAATGCAACCAAAAACTGTTTGGCCCATTGTTTCCTATGGGAGCCCGTGTTCCGACCGACATCCAGCCGTAACACGGGCTCCTATGAGAAAATGGGGTGTGTGCGTAAAAATACCTGCACTCTGTTGCAGGCACCCCATTGTGTCTGCCATACAGTGTATGGGTTTACAGGGGGGGGGTCACTTAGGTACCCCCCTCGGCACCCAAAGTCACTTTCCGACATCCTTTTAGTTTTAGACAGGTCGACTCGGAAAGGCTGTTGGAAATCGACATCGTAATCAGTCGTTCAGAAACGCTGGTCATTAAGGTGTACGATGCGGTTCCGAACAACATGGATACTCCGAGAACCAGTCGGAACCGAATAGGAATGACTGCATGGTTTACTTTTCGACCGTGAACATCATAATCAGTCAGGCGAATTGTAAACCGTCCGAGTCGTTCGGAAGGGTTCCGATGCAATCTAGGAAATTCCGACTGTCAGGCGGAGGCTTTCCGCCCAACATCGTAATGAGGCCCTACATTTCTAAAAACAAGAACATTTGCTATTCTGCACAGTAACCAACATTACATTACCACCCCTTGTATTGGACTGCATTCAAACAGGTAAATGTATATAGCAACACATCTCCATAAAGCAAATGTCATATGACATCAAAGTTGACAGTCATTTTGGGAAAGTATGTGTATAACTCATACACAATACTGTTCACTAAGATTATTCAGCTGGTGCATGGTGTGTGCATCACATATACACAGCTGTGACAATAATTAATTTACTGTAGTAAGGTGTGCATAACAGCACTGATAGCAATTGATTAGAAAAAGCAAGGTAAGTATCACTGATACACATCCGTTTTAACTGCAGCACCACAATCACAACAGCTGTGAAATGTTGTGATTGTCATAGTCACAGCACAAAGGGCGAAGAATATGTTGGCCCATTACTGATACTGTCACCCTGCCCCTCCATCCATCGCTGCTGTGTGCACACCAACAGTGCATAAACTTCCACCCCATCCAAGATGGTGGCATGTCAACATGCTGTAAACCGGGCACAGGGTTGCCTGGAGTTTAAGGATGTCTTAATTCTATCCATTGCAGCAAGAGGAGACAAGCGGCACCAAACACCTACGTCTCGAAGGGAATCGCCTCTCTACCGCCATTTTACTTGAAAACGAGAGGACACCATTACATGGATAACAAAGAAAATTCTTCACAGCGTGGTGCTCCGAATGTAGGGCCATGATGTTCAACTAGTCGCCTGTTATGGTTGTAAAAAAAGAGGACACTTCAGTCATTTTCGCAAAGTACGTTTTTATTCACTGCATCCCTTAGGAAACGCCAGAATCTAATTGCAGGGAGAACCATTGAGTCATTCAAATACCTACATTCCAACAGTCATCAAGGGATGTGTGGAGGAAAGAGCACAGGTAAGTTATGCTAAGATACAATATATTTCACAAATATTTTATGTTAAAACGTGATCAACACAAAATGTGTGGAGCGATACCTTTGTGGGTCCGTGGACTAATGGATTTTTGGCTATTGATTGTTTGATTTCAGTGGATTCATTTATGTATGGGGGAAATGAAGATCTGTGAATGGATGGATGAAAATCTCTTCGAAAGGTAAAATGTTCTCTAGCCAGATACAGCATAGGGATTTGAAATAAAGCACAGATGAGTGTTCCTCCTTCACAAAAGGTCAGTTTTATTATAACTATCAGAACAATGCATGTTTAAGGCTCATATAAGCCTACCTTTAAAATGGAATTCAGTAATAATGTTTCGAAATAAACAGTAACATCTCCCTAAACTCTTTACATCACAAGCAGAGCTATTGCAAGTTTGCCTTCAATTGAAAGTTATTTTGTTTTTTCAGCCATTTCAAAAATCCTTTGCATTCAATGTATCTTAAACATGACTTGCAAACTGGTCACCCTATTAATGTTCCACCTTTGGCAGGTTTGTTACCTGTCGCGTAAGCAAAATGCTCTGTTGGGAAAAAGCAAACCATATAAAGTATTGTATAGTGAAGTTGTAAACGCAAGGTGTTATAAATATGTACATGTGTATTGATGCAGTATTTTACTAGACAGTAACTGGGATAGAGCAGAGCATGAGGCATGGAGAGGAAATGCACTGCTCTGGGGTGATCTGATAATTGTGCAAAGTAAAGTTTTGGTGTAGTCAAGTGTGTGGTTTTCTCAAGAGCTTGCGATAAGTAAATGAAGTGTTTGTTCAAGTAACAGTGCTTGAAATGGACTTTGATGAGTTAGTGTGGTGTGTGGGAAGCAAGGTACCTGTGAAAGGAATTAGATTATGAAACAACACGAATTCCTGGGTAAAATGTTGCAAAGGGAGGTTGTGATTTAGAAGTAATCTTTCTTTAACAACAAAATGAAAGTGCATGGAAGTCAAAACCTGAGGCAGATAGGTAAACAGTGTTACTTTAAAAAAACAAACTTTATTTAAATGTTAAAGTCGTTACAGCCATACAAGCAGTACATATGGTAGGTTATCGTCTGTGCTTACACTGTACCTTTGTCCAACGGTACACCCATTAAAAGCCATTTATGATTACAACTGTATATCCGTTATTTTATGTTTTTAGTTTAAGAGCTGCAACAACATTGAAAAATACCCCCCTTTCTGCACCCAGGTTATCTGTACCCTTAGGTATTGCCCTATGCAAGCATTTTATTGGTATCCTGCTTGTCTCCAAGTTATATCTCAACCAATACCTGTTCTGTCTTGCCTCTCCTGCACCAAATATGCCTGGTAAGGCCCCATATGCTCTTGGGTCGACATCGGGCAGGCATTAATGCATTGTAGTTATCTGACTGTGTGGAACAATAGGCTTGGTCCGTGTGCCAGTCTGCCAGTTTAGGCAGTGGACCACGCATCCATCTCATTGCCATCCTACGCTTCCCTAATAGTAGACCAATAGCCGCCAACTTGCGGCCTAACTTGTGTATCTCCTGATCGTATCCTAGGAGCGCAACTAGTGGTGTCTCTGGTATTGGCATCTCCAGCATCTCTGCTAAAGCAGTGAACACCACTCCCGAACATGCGAACTCCGGGGCATTCCCACACCAAATGCGTGAAGTTTGCTCTTAATGCCTTGCGTGTTATGCACTTATCGTCTTCCCTCAAATCATACTTAAACAAACGAGCCGGAGTATAATATGCTCTATGGAGATATTTATAGTGTATTAACCTGTGCCTACCGTTCTGTGAGATTATTTTCGCGTTACTGAAACAGTGAGTCCACTGTGCCTCTGTGATTTCTATGCCCAATTCCTCCTGCCACTACTGTTGGGCTTTGTTTTGTATCTGAGTGTTTTGCCCCGAGTAAGTCCATATAGCATTGTAATACCGTGTTGGGGGGATTTGGACTGAAGGGGATATGACAATGACCCTCTTGTGGTTCTGCCATGTCAGCCCAGCGCCTGCCGCACCCTGCAGTACTGGTAAGCATCTAGAGCTGTCACTTGAGGTGCCTGCATAAGCAGGCACCTCAAGCAGGCACTTGGTCCCACGTTTTCACTGTTCCATCCAAGAAGAAATCCCCCATCTGCTCTATGTGTAGTGTGTGGTGTATTTGTATTACTGCCCCGTCATTGCACAACAGGAACCAATCGCACCATTCAATCAGCAGTTTAGGTGAGTATACTAGCCTAACTTGTTGAGCCTCTGCTATTTTCTTTATTTGAGACCTTGAGCACCCAACAGGGTCTAAGGTGCGAGGCCTCCCCGGCAATCCACTAACTAATATTTTAAGTAGCAGGGTAGGGCTTACCATGTTCCTTTCAACGTATAGCTGTGGCAAGTTGCTTGGTCAATGTAGCCAGTAATGCTTGTATAATATCTGTGCTGCCCTATAATACCTCTCCAGGACTGGAGCATTTAATCCACCTTCTGAACATGGTTTTATAAAGTTATCCCATTTAATCCGGGGCTGCATCCCGGCCAAGGTCTGCCATGTCATAAGAGTGTGTAGGTTCTGGAAAAATGATTTAAGCAGTAAGATTGGGATGTTTGCGCAGAGAAAAAGGAATCGCAGGAGTACAACCAGTTTCATTCATTCATGTTCTTTATTCGGCAATTTATCAATACCATAAAAAGTACAATGTTTAAAATAGTACATCATATCTGTTAAAAAAATAAAACACAATACCCAATGTACAACATCCAACTCAATTCATCAATTAAAAGAAAAGAACAGCCAGGTGTTATCTCCTTATGTAACAGTATCAGCTTTCATATTCCAATAGTGGTTCTTAATCTTACTGAGGTTCTTAAAAAGTTTATCACACAAAATAAAATCAAGGGATCTCTACACATTTTTAAAAAGACAAGAGCGTCTCTCGCTCTTCTAAGATTGGCCTTTTTTAAAGGTTCTTTTAAAAATCGGCTCCTACGCATTTGATAAAACGGGCACAGTAATACAAAATAAAGGGTATCCTGCGGAGATCGATGATCGCAGCCGCAGGAACCCTTTGACTCAACCATTTTATTAGTGCGATGCGGCCTATGAAGGACAATGGAAGTCTGATCCAATTTCCAGTGTTTGTACTGTGAGCCCATAGTTTTCCAGCATTACTACTTCGGGGTCAGTGTGTATCTGTCTGTATGCCCAGGTATCTTACTGGGTCAGAGGACCATTCAATGGGATACTCAGTGTGGATGGGGTAAGTTATTGTTGTAAGAGGAAATATCGTCGATTTATGCCAATTAATGAGTAAGCCTGAATGTTGCCCGAATCGCTTGACCTCTTGTAGCATAGGTTTGAGATTGTGCTCGGGGTTGTGTATATACAGCAATGTATCATCCGCCGCAATGACGAGTTTGTAGCGTGGGGTCCACATGCCTCTATGTGCGTGGTATTCACGCATATCAAAAGCGAGGGGCTCCGCCCCAAGGGCATACTATTGGTTGTGAAAATGAGCCATTAACCCGCACACTCGCTGACGGTAACAGAGTTACTTTTACATACAGTTTTTGTCAACCACCCAGATATGCATGATGTAGAACTGTTGAGCAGTGAGAGCATAGTAAACGTGTGTGGTTCAGGAAAGAGATAGATTGAGGGGGTGTGGATGGCGGTGGGATGCTGCATTGTTAACCTGTGATAAGGGAGACATGGACCTTTGATAAAAAGGGGTGATGAGGGGATGTTCATGATGAGTTTATTTGTCCTATGGAGATGTGTGTTGCTGTAAACAGCCAGGCATATTTAGAAATAAATTGTAAAAGCTCAATAAACACATCATAATTTTATCTTTTTTTATTCATATTGAAGAGTAAGGCTGAAGAAGGTGCACCCCGGCCTTAGGAGGAAACGCGGCAGGTAGAGCAAGCTGGTTCATAGGCATTTTCAGTGAAGTAAAGGTGGTTTTATATTTAAAGTCCCATAAAAAGTTTCACTCCCCACTACTGCAAAAACTACTGAATGGATTTACACCAAAATTGACATGAAGTTAGAAATTTGCATAAAAAAAAGCAAAACGCCTTTTGTTGTTGGTCTGATTTTACTCTGTCATTTTCAAGATATTTTTTATTAAAATGTGCGGGCAGAGCTTTGAAGAGTAAGGCCTTATTTAGATTTTGATGTACAGAATACTTTGTTAAAACATGATGTATATCCAGTCCGCCATATTGCAAGCACAATAGGCTATAATGCACTTACAATATGTAGGTCCGGACATTTGCCACATTTGTGATGGAATAAACTAACCTATACTAGATGTGTCATCAACTTTTCAAAGCCCTTTATTATTTGTATAAATCTAAGTATCCATGGATCTGGATTCGAGGAGGATCTGAGAGTGTAAAATAAAAAATAAAAATTAATCTGATTGAAATAGGCATTTTACCTCCAGGTATTTCTGTATCTTTGGAACCACATGGAATCTGGGCAATAGTATTGGCTAAGAATGCCAAGACATTTTGCTGTGTCTGTCATCACATGATGCAAGTGATCTTAGGCTGTTCGCAGATCCTTATTGAAAAGGATGCAAAGGGCCTGGCTTCTGAGGGGCTAATTGTGCCTGTCCAGTATACCATAACTAGGTTCAAGTTTCACACACACAAGGGGCCTGGGCTCACCCTTACTACAGACAATAACGGCTATCCACTGTGGATGTTAGATCCTCACGAATGAAAGGTTGTAGGGACTGACCAGAGGCAATAACCTGCCCCCCACTCTCTGCTGCGCACAGCCAAAGACTGTCTGTAAATGTTTGTGCCTACAGTATAACCCTACTGGGGCCAAAGGAAGGAAGTATCCAGTAAAGATTAGATGCTGGCTTAGGTTTATGGACAGCTCCTTAGTTTAGTTAGGATACAAAGGGTGCCAAAACACATGATATGCTGTCAATGCAAGCTTTGGGTGTATTCAAGTCATGTCCTGTAAAGGTTAATAAAATGTATATAACTGATTCTACAGAGACTGCTGCTATTCCCTACTATCTACAGCCAACATGTATTCATAGAAATAGTTGGAGTTTGACTTAGATTGGGGTGCAAAAAACCTTTTCATGTTGAATATGATTAGAAATGACACAGAATTCACTAAAAACAAAGGTGAATTGGAAGTTATGGTTAGGTTATGTAGGATAGCTTGAAACATTTAATAGTACACAAAAACAGCAAAAGCACCTTCAACTCGGTGATAAAAAGAAAGGCCTTTGATAACTCATCCGATTATTATGTATTTGCTTTCTTCGAGTGAGGGTTACGTTTAGATGGCAATGTGACTTCTAAGGTGTTCAACAACAAAAGAGTGGCTTTGTTTGCCTGATAGTTAGACTAATGATAATGCACATTCAAAGGCAACTTGGTAGAGAGCATGGCTGTGAGTACTGTGTGTGTGCATACCTTGCTCTTGGTGACATTCTTATTATGCTTGCAAAATTAGTGAATTACATATTACATGAAATTTGCAAAATCCACAAAATGTATCATGATGTAATTTTGTGTCTTTTTTGCAATGGTGGCCGGCACAGGTAAGAGCGGTGTTGCGGTGGGGGAGTGCGGTGGGGCGGGAGTGTGGCTGGGCGGGGTTGGAGGGAGTCAGCACTTTGCAATTTGGCGAGCACAAGGTAAGTGGTTTTATTTTTTTAAATTACATTTTAGCTATCCTGTCATCTGTCCACTTCCCCCCAACCCTGCCCCGTCCTGCCCACCGTCCCACTGCGTTTACCTGTGCCGGCCGCCACTGCTTTTTATCTCATTGACTCAAGCTAAATACAAGAACAGGGGCATCGGGCCAAAGATACTGCACTTTATCCAATCTAGTGTGGTGCAATAAATTGATTGTGGGTGCTAAAAACCTGGAGTCGTATACCCCTAGACTCCCAACAAAATTTCAAACAGCACAATGGTTAAGCACTCCACACAGTGTACACTTGACAATGGGAATCAATACAGTAATCCGAAAGGAACACTTCAGTAGGACTCAGAGTTCTTTTCTTGCTTTTATTAACAATCTTCAAAAAAACGTAGCCCACGTTTTTTTGAAGATTGTTAATAAAAGCAAGAAAAGAACTACTGAGTCCTACTGAAGTGTTCCTTTCGGATCATTGACTCAAGCTGAAAGACATTTTGGGCCAGATGTAGGACAGCTATTACCGGTCGGTAACGGCCGAAATTAACGAATTTCGGTCGCTACCGACCGGTAATAGGCTTTTGTTATGTAGGGGGCCAATTTACAGATTCGGTAAATACCGATTCGGTATTTACCAAATCATCATTTACCGATTCAGTATTTACTGAAACGGTAAATGACATGTAGGAAGCACTTTAAAGAGTGCTTCTGTGCTTTAAGGATTCGTTATTTACCACCAACTATTAGTTGGTGGTAAATAACAAATACCTCTGTAAATGCAAATCTGTGCATTTACATCTGTGCCATGTGACAGACATACATGCCCTTAGGGCATGTATGCGTGCCACATGTGCACACAAGCACTATTCAAGAATGCAACAGGGTGTTAAAGTGACACCCTGCCACCCGTGACTCTTTCCCTATTTTACCGAATCGGTAATTACCCGATTCGGTAATTGACATACATTCCTATGGGCCTCCAGGCCAATAGGAATGAATGGCAAATACCGATTTGGTAAATACCGAATCTTAACGATACAGTAATTTTTACCGACTTATTAGCTACATAGGATTTACCGATTCTAAAATACAGAATCTGTAACATTTGGTATTTTAAAATCGGTAAATCCTATTTACCTACATCTAGCCCTTTATGTTTAAACTATTCTCCGGTGTAAATTTTGGGAATTTTTTTATTAAAAAAGCATGCACCGCTAGTCACACATTGTGATGACTGTATTTCTAACTGATGTTACTTGAGCGTTGCAATGGATCACTCCCTACATAGTAAGTAAGTAGAATGGGGTAGATAAAGGTGGTATTCAGAGATGAGGTGTGCCACACACACTATGTTGATGCAAGATAAGCAGTTGATGATTATGCAGACGTATGTAGGGTGATTTTTCACACCCTAACTTGCAACTATACAGTGACAAATTCAAAGCCTCCCCAGGTCTTATGACAACAATCTTTTACCGCCGATGGCGCATTTCAAAGCCGACACTCTCCATTGGAAGACACTTCCGCTGACACTCTTGGGGCATGCAGTCCTGTTAAAAATGATATCCATTCCTAGACCTTAAGGGTGTTGTTCGGGATCTCCTGTGGGAGGGCAGACCACCATGTATCATCACTCATAAACTTACGCTCTGCTGGTTCGATGGGGGGGATAGGACTCCCTGATGTCAAGAAATATTACTGGGTGGCCCATTTAGCAGTTATTAATCAGTGCACCTATCGGTCGCATAATGACCTAGCCTTCCAGATTGACCAATGGCTCCTCCCAGGGGCGGCTTCGATGGTGCGACTTGCGGCCCGTCCTTAATGGCCCGAAAGGGCATGTAATGGCTATTTGGAAGGCGGCCAACAGGAGTCTGGGGTGGGAGCGAAAACTCACACAAGCCACGCCACTATGGCACAGTGAACAGCTCGGCAGGCTGATCCGGTCTAAAGGCTCTGACAAATGGGACACCATTGGTATAGCCCGGATTGGTGACTTAAGGAAGTCTGGGGATGTGGTGCCCTTCTCCCGGCTGCAACTTGCAAATCTGAACACTTTCAGTATCTTCAAATTAGACATGCTCTGCTTGCGGTTCTTCCTAGAGGTAGTGACCTCTCTGACTCCTTCCCACTTGGGGATAGAATACTTGATGGTGACCTGCCAGAAAAGGCCATTTCCCTTATTTATAAAAAGCTAATTAACAATATGGCTGACTCTCTGATCAGCCTGCGGGCTAGATGGGACCACGATGTCGCAGGTTTGGATGACGAGGAGTAGCGGGCGGCGGTGGCTCCCCCTCGCGAGGTGGCCATCTCCTCCCGGCTCAGGCTGGTCCAACTTAAACTGCTCCATGGATCCTATCTGTCAGGGCCTCTGTTGGTTCGCATGGGATACATCCCGTATGGTTGCTGTGCGAGACAATGTGGGCAAGACAGCACTTTTATTCATATCACCTGGGAACGTGAGGTGATCCAGGGGTATTGGAAACAGGTCGTGGGCTGTATGGAGGAGGCACTGGGGCAAGAGATTCATTGCAACATAAAGTCAACTCTGTTAAATATTTGGGACCCGGCTGACCTGAACTCTATGGGGCGACTCTGGATGAGGCTTGGATTCATGAGTGCAAAAAGAAACATCGCACAGCTTTGGAGGGCTCCAAATCCGCCAACAATAGTGGATTGGTCCAACAATAGGTATTAGTGCATGGTGACTGAGAAATCCATCTTCGAAGCCAGGGGGTGCCCGAACAAGTGGACACATGTCTGGGGTCACTGGAACACTAATAGAGGGGAGATCTGTGCACCGCCATGGACCAGAGACAATGTCACGGAGGGTCTTGATGTTGTATGACAAGCTGGTTGTCTGACTACTGTGATGTGTACTCTCATGAAGATTAGAGACTGTCCATTGTGTGCCGACCTGACTGCAAACGTGTTGGCCCATTGGGAATGGTGCATTGTATTTAAAAAAGTAGGACATGTGGGTTTAAGTTTTACATGTCCTAGCAGTGAAACACTCCTAAAGTCGCATTTCACTGTTGCAAGGCCTATCTCTCACATTGACTAACAATGGGTTACCTTATTACAACTTCGGATTGGGGACAGGTAGCAATATACTGTTCAGACTCAAATGAATTGTGATTTAAAATCCTCTTTAATGATAAAGTTGGATTTTAAGTTAGAAATCTTTTTTAGGAAGTAGGAGTTTTCCTCTCCTAACATTTGTGCCTTCTTGCAGTATCTTGGCTCACATGATTGTGAATTACTCTGTTGGGGTTTGTGTATTCCTTCAGACAGTGACATAATAGGGACGATGTGTGGGCAGGATGTGCCATCCTGACAGGATAGTTCAAGGGGCTTGCCTCTAATCACACAAAGGAACCTGCCACTAGTCTTTTTGGGTTACTTCTTGCAGCCTTGACAGGTTAAGGGAAGAACTTTCCAAACTCAGATGTGGTAAGAGTATAGGGAATCTTCCCTCTCTGAGAAGCAGGACTAGACCTGCTCTTTTCATCCCAGGCTACCCGAGTTACTCCAAGGATCATTTGTCTAAGCTACAGAGATACAACAAGCTCCAGAGACTTTAGTGCAACTGCCCAACTGACCTGCTCCACTGGACCTTCCTGAAGCCTGCTGGCCTCTGCTGGAGTGAGTTCCTGATCTTGAAGTGGTGCCCCCAAGGCCCTACACCCTTGGCTGGCATTAATGAGATCTTTCTGTGAAGAAAGGTGAACTCCTGACATTCTGGGCTCTTTGCAACCCTGAACAGCCCAGTTCGCGCTGAGACTCTGCTGTCCATGATGACTGTCAGTGCAAAGCTATCACACAGAAAAAATCCACTTGAGTGAATTTATATTATTTTACAGTTCTACAACATTTTTGTTTTTGAATGATTATCAGCCTATTCCTACACATACAAAAGTTTGATAGGATGTCCTCACATGCCTACCAGGTAACTTGCTTTATCATAAGATATCCCCACTTTCTCTAAAATCTTCAGTTTGATGGAGAGTGGACCTACATTCTGATATCAGAGAGGCACTTGTTTCTAGAGTAAGATCAGTGAAAAAGATTAAAGATTAAAAAACAATGTAATAACCCAGTCTGTTTTTTTAAAATTAGGTGTGCATTATGAAGGAATTAGTACCCCAACCCGACTATGATGTCTATTTAGCCCTATGGAGATTATCCAGAGTTATTGTGGTTTGATGTCAAAGCAAAGCTCCTGTAATCCTGACTCTTAACGCTACAGCGATCTCCAGTGCTGGCCAACAGTGCAAGATTGCACATTGTGCTACAGCAATGACAGCCAGAGGTGACTGCCAGCATGAAGGTCCAGCAACGAATGTCTACAACACCTCACGGAGCTTCCCGCTACAGCAACTGCCGTCCATGACACTAGGCTTGCTCTTCGCGCTACAACAACAACCATCCGCAATGTTCTCCCTGCCCCACGTGGTATCCTCCACAGCGAATGGACCTCTGTTCACCAGACTTTGAGCAGGTACATTTTCCAGTGGGACTAAACTGCTTCCTGTATCTGGCTCACCCTCCATTTTGGTCAGTCTGAACTTGTGACTTTCTCGTAGACTGGCACAACCAGAGGACCTCATGTGGCATATTGTGCTTCTATGTGCTGTATCAACATAAACCTTTAAAATTGCATCTCTCTGGTTCTACTGATTGGAAGTTTGTCATTCTGGTCTCATGTTCCTTATTAACATTTATTCTACTTTTCTAAAATGGGTTTGGGATTTTTCTTGTGTTGTTTATTCAGTTTATTACTGTTTGTGTACTGCATGAATACTTTACACTTTTCCCCTAAGCTAAGCCTGACTGCGTTCTGCCAATCTGCCAGAGTGTTGAACACAGTTGAATTTAGTGACTTTTGTGGTTCATTCTAACAAGGATTAGGGTAATGGTCTGAGTTGGTGTTCCATACCCTCAATCAATGACCCAATTTCTTACAGAGTGATAATGCATAGAGTGATGAGATTGAAAGAGTGGTTAAGTAGATGGAGCACAGACATAGGAAGGTGATGTGGAACCAGAGCAGTGAGGTGCAGAAGGTGGGATAAGGTACAAAAAGAGTGGAGGTAGTGAAACAAGGGGAAGGTATACAGAGATGTAGAGGTAGGGAGAAAAATAGAGAAATGTTAAGGGGTGAGGTAGGAAAGGTGATGACAGACATGAAATGAAGGCCGGTGAGGCAGAGAGAATGGGAAAAACAGTTTACATGGAGTAGTCAGAGAGTGGGATCAAAATAAAAGTGATGTCGCTAGCATGGTTTAGTAACTAGTGGGATAGAGATTGACAGTAGTTAGAGACAAATTTCTAAAAATCTAATTGAAAAAAATAATATTTTACGTCAAGGCTTCTGACTGTACCTATCACTTTACCAGAGGGCCCCTGGAAGGAGGTGGGCTGTAAGATCCTTCTTCAATTTACTTATTGTCCACTCCTTGTCCATCCATCAAGTCCCTTTGCACACAGAAAGCACTTTAGGAAGTTAGGAAAAAACCTGCATGTAATGGCCATCTAGTTAAACAGTGTGTAATGTCATTTCCATCATGTGTGCCAAATGAATTACCATAATCCTTTTGCTTCAATGACACATGTAGTCCAATTGGGAATATACTCAAGAAAACATTTTAAACAAATATAACTACAAGTGGGTTGTTCAAGGGCATTTTTTAAGTATGTTGCTATATAGTAAGAAACGTTTCTTTTCTTTTACATAATTACTAAGATTGTTTGGTGCCAGCTGCCTCAAACAAAGATGCCCTGATAACAGCTTTCTCTTCTAAAGAAAGTGAAGCAGTTGTTTCCAGAATGCAACTTCAGAACAGCTGTTGAAGTTCTTGTACCTTTTTATTTGGATGGTGGTAATGGCCTGTTCCACATAGTCTCCCAGGCTCCACCCATGCACCCTTTATGGGCATCCTACATCCACAACATATCTTATCCATAGGCTGAAGAAATATGCTCACATTACGCCCATCATGAGGGTAACTTCTTCCGGCTTGCACCATTTTCAAAACCAGCTGCATCATATAAAAAGCCATCACAACTAGCATCCTAGCTTATCTTTCCAACAAGCTCATCATGCATGGAGGTCTTGGCACGCCTTTGACCAGGACACCATCAGTCTGAAGTGTAAGAAATACAATTTTTTGAAAAAAAGGCAGGAGGTCTTTTAAATTTCTGCAACCAAGACTTGGAACAACATGTTAGCTATCAGAACTGCCCCAACACTGCTCCTATGTGGAAAAGAGTTAAAAACACACCTGTTTAAAGAACACTAAATCACAATGTATTAATTACCCACAAACCTGCTACTTCTCTTGTCAATAGTTGACATTTTGCCTGCCTTCACCCTATACAGAGCTCCACAGCCTTTTGGCTATGTTCACACTATAGAAATACTACATACATACATGCACATACAGTATTTTATTGTGTTGTCTGGCAGTAAAGCCTTTCAATTCTTTTCCACCCCCTAATGATGCCTCAAAAGTGTTTCCTGGTGCTACAACGAGCAGCTACTCTGTTTCTAGTGAAAGGTTGAAGAATGCTGTTGATTGAAGTGCCATCTATGTGTGGTACATTTGTGAAATAAATGCTTGCAAGCAAATACTGGTCTACCATTTACCAGAATTTTCTACTAGGTATAACTCCAGCAATGGATTTGAGTTGCGGAATATACTGGTATAAAGAAAGTTCCCCATGATGTAAGTTGCATCTCGAAAATGATTAATTGGCATTTTTCCGTAACCTGTAGAATTTCCATTGATTTTCTTACAACATTTATAGATAAATGTACACAACTCTTCAGGAAGAAAGCACATTAAGTAAACCATTTGCAAATGATCCACTGAAATACACAGACAGTACAAGCTCAGAAGGCTCAGTGAATTATAGCAAAGAACTGTTGGTGAAACATAGGGGCAAACACCAGGTCAAAGCACCAAATCTCAGAAGATCAACCAAGCTTTTCAGCCATGCGAGTTTGATCAAATATATATTTATGAGTTCATTCATTATGTGCTTTCTCGGTTTTAATAATACTAAGCCATAAAAGTGTGTATGAAAATAATTCATGTACACAGTTGACATTCATAATTAAAAATAACAATGCACAGTGTTATAAAATGGATCACTATCCCTTCTTTGTAAGGTTTTCTTCCAGACCATTATGTTCACAAAGTCTTGATCATCAGCAATACACTCATAAAACAATGAATCTCCTAATATATAAAACACTGCTTAAAATTTCTACCACACAATCAATAACATCTTCGTTGTCCATAGATTTAAAAAAAGTTAGGGCATTATTCCCTGGTAGGGATTTTCATCCCTACCAGATCAAGTCGCTATCCCAATCTATAAAAAGTTGGACTCCAACAACAGTCCGATCCATATATGGGTCACTCTTACAAATTCTCCATATCATTTAGTCAGCTGCGTAACTAATTTTTATATATGACCCTTCTACTAGGCTCCAGAAATTAAATAGCCATTTCTGGTGACTCTGCCACTTTGAAAAAAACCAAAAATTAAATTAATGAGATAACTCTATTTTCGCATCTTACCCCCTCTCCCCCGTTTTTAATTTTGGGCTTTCACAGTGAATCCGCTCGAAAGTTGGACAATGGTCGTAGTGGTAGTAACTCTTCCATTTTGCCGGTAACTTGAGACACTGAGCAGTCTAGTCTTTTTGGTAACTGCCCTTTGTAAATGGGCGGGATCCGCTGTTTGTTTGTTCCCGCACTTGGAAACCGAAGCTGCACCAAGCATCGCCACGGGCAACAAACGGGTAAGAATCTGAAACGATCCCGCGGTGATTACTGCCTCCCTTTACCTACTTAGATAAATTAGAAATGCACTCGTACAGCAAATTCCTATTCTTTCTTCAGCCCAAAATATAGAGATTACTAACGCTGTGAACTCCAACACCCAACATTGTGATTGACGGCAACCGAATACCATCGGTACCGTTCTCGTTTCAACAGAAACTACCCGATAAGGACCGGGTCGGAATTATCACCGGTCAACCGGTGAGTCCCTTTTAGCATATAATCGGGATATGGTCTCATGTGAATTCACTGCTGTTCTACTGTACTAATAATCCCCGTTTCGTCTGTCTGATTATAGTTTATTTTATTTTTATTTTTCAGATAACGCGCCTCGATCATTACGATCAGGTAAACCACTCCCCTGCCCCCTTTTTCACTCGCTTTCTTTCGCAGCTGCCTACTCAAGCCCTTCTTTACCATTAAACCCGTTGCATTGAATGTAACGATTAAGTTTTGAGCTACAGTTACCCGTATTGATATAATTAAGTGACACGGCCTTGACTATGCGCATGCTTTGAAAAAAACGGTATTTCCTACATACTAGTTAAGGGAGATAAAAGAATAATGTTGTAAATTCTGGCCTTTTTAACCGACAATTGCTTAGTAAATATGCGAAGTATCACTATGCCATTGGATTTATTGAACAAGTTATACATGAAGGTGATAATATGTGTTATTAATTTTCAAATATACAATGCAATTTACATGGTGAAAATTTCAATATAATGAGAAGTAGAGATTATAGTATACTAATGATTACAACAATGGAGGATGGTTTTGTATTTTAAACGCTAAATTGCTTACTCCTGCTAATTTTGGACAACCTTATAAATGGGTATTTAATAGACCACTAATTTGGTAGTAAGGGTCATTGGGACTCTTGAGTGTCTGGCATAAAGAAATTACGTTGCTTAAAGTCGGAATTACCTAAAGTAAAATATTCAGTAATAGCAAGTCACCCCACTACACACTCTTGTTTCCTTAGGAATGGAACAAAGGTTCACTCACTGTAGGATCATCCAACCGTGTATACGCCGTATGTCACTTAGCACAAGTCTATTGCACAAATGTAGTGACCAAAAAACAAAAAAACATAATTATAAGAACGCTCATGTGAACAAACATTGCAAAAGTCACTTCTGTCTTTCTCCCACCTGTCCTTGTTGGTTTCCACATCACTGGTGTCCTTTCATTTCACACATACTTCATGTATGTTTTTAAATTATTATTTGTGTTTATTATTTTTTATCATTTGTTTTTTTATATATCCTTATAGCCCTGAAGATTCACAGCCACATGCTGTGATGAAACACGTGTACGCTATTGTGACAGGTACAGTGATTCCCGAGAAGAGATCACTGTTAATTAATAAAACGTTTGAAAATTTACGTTTGGTCTGATCTATCCCATATATATGACAAACTTGAAGATTGAAATTTCATTTGATAAATATAGTGTGCTCTGGATTCTTGCTAAAATCACAAAAGAGGGAGGTCTCTGAACCTCTCGTCCTTACAGAGGTTAAGGTTTTCCTCTGACCAAGAAGCACCTACCCTGAAACCACGTTACTCTGATACTTTACCGTAAGAAGTTGAGCGCCAAATTTCTGAACACTAAAAAACCTACTCACAGACTGTATAAAACTCTTGACTCAGAAAGGCAGCCACTACGGTTCTGATTTTCCTACTACCAGATTCAAAATGGATAGGGATAAGATCGCCTCCGAGATGTTTGAAAATCTCTCTAAAGGTACACATCCAACTACTGCTAATACAAGTGGAAATCAACAAAAAGGAACCAGTTTAAAACAAAAATTTCTCAAACTAGAAAGGCTCAAAAAAACAGAAAACTCACGCTGGTGGGATGGCGCGACATTGAAACAATACCTAAGGGTACAAAGAATTCCAAGAGGTCTTCGATCACAGACCTTTCCTACCTTTGATGATCTTGATGACGACCTCCTGAACAAATGGGAGGAATCAGTAACCATGAATTCCACCAACTTGATGAGAATTTTAATAGAAAACGCAGATCGGAAAGTAACGAAATTACAGGCAGAAATTGTGGAACTAGAGAAGGAGATAGAAGCCCTCAATCTTAAGGATGCAACCGAGAAAAACTATAAGATTCTGGAAGAGATCCTGATCAAGCATCAAAATGACATTAAAGACCGCAAGGCAAGACAAATACGCAGAGATGAAGCTGATTATCGAGAAGGCAGAGTATTTACCTTCGCCAAGAAATATGATCAACAATTCCAAAAACCAGCTAGCAACCAACAAACTGCAAGAGCTGGTGCGTCTAATATCTCCTCGAGCAACACTTCTCTCAGTAGTGTCCCGGAAACTGAGAGTGAGCCAGAAGACAACACGACAGCCAACCAAGATTCTAGAACCATACCAACAACCTCCGGAGCTAGCAATACTTTTTCTCGGGAAGTCAGGACAATCAAAATAACAAATCGTACAAGAGTAAACCAAACCTACACAAAACCCGCAGAGGCCAGAGAGGAGGACAAAGACGATTACAGAGAGAGACTGAGGTCCGGCAACAAGAAGTGAGAGATACACTTGATAAGGATGTACAGGTGATTAACCTCTCATCTGTGAACCTGGACAGACACATGATTTCCTTATTGAGCAAAGGTCTCAGTTTTAATCCTACGGATCAAGGTGATCCATGTAGGATCAAGATTGATTTGTTCAAATATATTAGAGGACTAAAATTAAAGAAGCATTTCTGGGGCACACCAACAGAAAGTGCTACTTCCACTGAAGATCTAGAAGAGGTTTCCATCAACCCTATAAGTATTCAAGAGGTCCTGGCATCACATTTACTATTGTCAATCACGGATTTTGATGATCCTCCAAATTCGTTTAACGACTTACTAACTGACCTGGAATTGAAGACCAATAGCACTATAGATAGTGGCCTAAAGAATAAATCAAAATGGACACCCACTTTGCCCAGTGGCAACACTATTGACACCTTTTACAAACTAGTATTGGAAGACATTAACAAGTATGAGAACAAAACCTCTAAACAGGGTCACAAGAACAAAGATAACCTAACCAGAGAAGAGAGAATAGCTTTAAAAACTTTGAGTGATAACCAGGACATTGTCATCCGCGAAGCGGATAAAGGTGGGAATGTAGTGGTCATGAATAGAATAGACTACAATGCAGAAATTCTCTCTCAACTTTCTGACAATTCTTGTTATGAAGCTATTCCCAGTAATCCCATGGGTCCTGTAACAATACTAATCAATAACTATCTGAGAGATTGGAAGGAGGCAGGTCTGATAAACGATGCGGAATACATGTATCTGAAAGTCACACGTCCATCTTATCCTTGGCTATATACCCTGCCCAAGGTCCACAAAACTGCTGCTTTTCCTCCAGGGAGACCAATTGTGTCAGGGATTGGGGGTCCAACAGAGAGACTTTCCCAATACGTTGACAAATTCCTGAATCCATTGGTGAAAAATTTGCCATCGTATATACAGGATTCTAAACACATCTTAAGTATTCTACCAGACATCACATGGCAACCGGGATTGATAATGGCGACCCTTGACGTGGTTTCGCTTTATACCTCCATTGAACCGGATCAAGGATTAAGAGCTGTAACCAAAGCATTGAACACCAGACCAATCACACTGCTTGAACATTCCAAAATGCTGGTAACAATGATGGACATCATTCTGAATCAGAATTTCTTTGTTTTTGAGAAAAAATGGTATAGACAAATAAGGGGAGTAGCCATGGGCTCAAGGTTTTCCCCATCTTTTGCTAACATCTACATGGTAGCTCTTGAAGCTGAGATGATCTGGAGCATCAAGGGCAGCAAATGGATCGACTACATATTGTACTGGGGTCGCTACATAGACGATTGCCTTTTAATTTGGTCAGGAACTGAAACTACACTCAATGAATTCTGTATATATCTAAATGACAATGAGATGAACATGCGATTTACCACACACATCAGCACTACTAATGTGTCCTTTTTAGACTTAGAACTATACACCAAGAATGGGACTCTGCATAGTAGACTATTCCGCAAAAAAACAGCATGCAACTCAATCCTTCATAGTAACAGCTGTCATCCTATTCATCAAATCAACGGAATCCCATATGGAGAGTTCATGCGAGCAAGACGGAACTGTAGTGAAGAAAAAGAATTTGAAACCTGCATACAGGATATGCAGTCCAGGTTCTCTAACAGAGGTTACAAGCCTCAAATCATTTCTAAAGCAGACAAAAGGATCAAAAAAACAAGTCGGGAATCAACATTAATAGCCAGACACCCAAGAACTGAGAACAGTCAACAACCGGTGAGACTCATCACAGACTTTAATGAATTGAGTCCTGTGGTACGAAAAAGCTTTCATAAACACTGGGGGATCCTTAGTGCAGACAGAACGCTAATCGGCGCCATAGGAAATCATCCTCAAATAACCTTTCGCAGAGGAAGGAATCTTAAAAACAGACTAAGCCCAACTGTGCCCAAGGTTACAAGAACATGTGATTGGCTGACCCAAAAATCTAAAGGTTTTTTCAAATGTGGTATGTGCTCAATGTGTAGATGGGCAAACCATGGAACCAAGACATTTGTAGACCATAGATCGAAACTGTATACAATCAAGACAAACATTAACTGCGACACTAAGTTTACTGTGTACATCATTGAATGTGCCTGTAAAAGCAGATATGTGGGAAGCTCAATTAGGGCACTTAAAGAACGCATTCGAGAACACGCAAGAGCTTATGCCACTAAGGATCCAAGATACCCCATGGCTATACACATGGCCTCATGTCCTTCACAAGGAGATATCAAATCATTTACCTTCTATGGCATTGATGTTGTACAACCTTCAGTAAGAGGTGGTAACAGGGAACTACGCCTTAGAAGACAAGAGGCACTATGGATCATGCGTCTAGATACAACCAACAGAGGCCAAAACACTGATGATGAACTGCATTTCTTCTTGGGATCTGACAACTAGTATGATCCCTCTCCAGACATTAAGTATCTCTATTGTATGTTTTTAAAAAATGTCCAGCTGAAATCTCCATGAGAAATGATGTTATTGTTCTTGTACCGAGTTCATTTAATTTCTCTATGTAAAAAGACAGGCTTAAACTGCTAGTTGAGATTTAAGATGGTAATCAATATCAAAATATAGTTATTATGCAAATGATTCCGATACACCTTTTCTAAGGCAATTATTTCCCTACTAGATATCCGAGATTTTTAGGGTACTTTTTTCTTTTCCTCCCAATTTGGGAGTTGCTCTGCAATTTTCTACCGATTTTCATCCCTACCAGATCAAGTCGCTATCCCAATCTATAAAAAGTTGGACTCCAACAACAGTCCGATCCATATATGGGTCACTCTTACAAATTCTCCATATCATTTAGTCAGCTGCGTAACTAATTTTTATATATGACCCTTCTACTAGGCTCCAGAAATTAAATAGCCATTTCTGGTGACTCTGCCACTTTGAAAAAAAACAAAAATTAAATTAATGAGATAACTCTATTTTCGCATCTTACCCCCTCTCCCCCGTTTTTAATTTTGGGCTTTCACAGTGAATCCGCTCGAAAGTTGGACAATGGTCGTAGTGGTAGTAACTCTTCCATTTTGCCGGTAACTTGAGACACTGAGCAGTCTAGTCTTTTTGGTAACTGCCCTTTGTAAATGGGCGGGATCCGCTGTTTGTTTGTTCCCGCACTTGGAAACCGAAGCTGCACCAAGCATCGCCACGGGCAACAAACGGGTAAGAATCTGAAACGATCCCGCGGTGATTACTGCCTCCCTTTACCTACTTAGATAAATTAGAAACGCACTCGTACAGCAAATTCCTATTCTTTCTTCAGCCCAAAATATAGAGATTACTAACGCTGTGAACTCCAACACCCAACATTGTGATTGACGGCAACCGAATACCATCGGTGCCGTTCTCGTTTCAACAGAAACTACCCGATAAGGACCGGGTCGGAATTATCACCGGTCAACCGGTGAGTCCCTTTTAGCATATAATCGGGATATGGTCTCATGTGAATTCACTGCTGTTCTACTGTACTAATAATCCCCGTTTCGTCTGTCTGATTATAGTTTATTTTATTTTTATTTTTCAGATAACGCGCCTCGATCATTACGATCAGGTAAACCACTCCCCCGCCCCCTTTTTCACTCGCTTTCTTTCGCAGATGCCTACTCAAGCCCTTCTTTACCATTAAACCCGTTGCATTGAATGTAACAATTAAGTTTTGAGCTACAGTTACCCGTATTGATATAATTAAGTGACACGGCCTTGACTATGCGCATGCTTTGAAAAAAACGGTATTTCCTACATACTAGTTAAGGGAGATAAAAGAATAATGTTGTAAATTCTGGCCTTTTTAACCGACAATTGCTTAGTAAATATGCGAAGTATCACTATGCCATTGGATTTATTGAACAAGTTATACATGAAGGTGATAATATGTGTTATTAATTTTCAAATATACAATGCAATTTACATGGTGAAAAATTCAATATAATGAGAAGTAGAGATTATAGTATACTAATGATTACAACAATGGAGGATGGTTTTGTATTTTAAACGCTAAATTGCTTACTCCTGCTAATTTTGGACAACCTTATAAATGGGTATTTAATAGACCACTAATTTGGTAGTAAGGGTCATTGGGACTCTTGAGTGTCTGGCATAAAGAAATTACGTTGCTTAAAGTCGGAATTACCTAAAGTAAAATATTCAGTAATAGCAAGTCACCCCACTACACACTCTTGTTTCCTTAGGAATGGAACAAAGGTTCACTCACTGTAGGATCATCCAACCGTGTATACGCCGTATGTCACTTAGCACAAGTCTATTGCACAAATGTAGTGACCAAAAAACAAAAAAACATAATTATAAGAACGCTCATGTGAACAAACATTGCAAAAGTCACTTCTGTCTTTCTCCCACCTGTCCTTGTTGGTTTCCACATCACTGGTGTCCTTTCATTCCACACATACTTCATGTATGTTTTTAAATTATTATTTGAGTTTATTATTTTTTATCATTTGTTTTTTTATATATCCTTATAGCCCTGAAGATTCACAGCCACATGCTGTGATGAAACACGTGTAGGCTATTGTGACAGGTACAGTGATTCCCGAGAAGAGATCACTGTTAATTAATAAAACGTTTGAAAATTTACGTTTGGTCTGATCTATCCCATATATATGACAAACTTGAAGATTGAAATTTCATTTGATAAATATAGTGTGCTCTGGATTCTTGCTAAAATCACAAAAGAGGGAGGTCTCTGAACCTCTCGTCCTTACAGAGGTTAAGGTTTTCCTCTGACCAAGAAGCACCTACCCTGAAACCACGTTACTCTGATACTTTACCGTAAGAAGTTGAGCGCCAAATTTCTGAACACTAAAAAACCTACTCACAGACTGTATTACACAAAGCCATATTTTCTTTAAAGTGGTTTAATAAAATTTGCTCTTAGAGCACTGTAAAAGGTTCAAAAGAATAGAGTGTGTTAAGTGTATTGCTCTAAGGTGCAGTGCATGGGCAGTCCTCTTGCACTGGAGATCAATCATTTCACTTTGGAAAGGTAACTAAACAAAAAAACAAATTTAATCTTAATCTCAACAAGAAAAATGTTTGTATTATATTAACACATCCTTATGACAGGGCTGTATATAACAAGGCATACATGTGGGTAGCAAAAACTGTTAAATATAAATCTTTCTGGGGAGTACTTATACGAGCACTGTACAACAAGGATGAATCATGCCCTGTTGCAAACCATTTTTGGTCTCATCATGGGAGTAAAGATATTGGAAATATGAAACTTCTTGTATTCAACAAGTGAAGAAAACAGAAGAGTGAATGACAAAATCCACAATTTGAGAAAATGCAAGACTAGATGGATAGTGTAATCTACCATGTGTACCCAGAATCGAGGTGTAGACGGTAAGCCAACAGAGAACACTCCACACACTTGATAATATTCGATGGAGTTTAATATTAAGAGTAGAACAAATAAAGTACATATAATAGTGTTATATTCACCCTGTGCTCTGTGTCTCTGCCTATGTCGCGCGCTGAGCTCGTGCTTCCTGACTCGGTGACATGTCCAGTGTTCGGTCCAACGGCTGTTAGTTGCCCGTTTTGTCCCGATCTTGAAGGTTGGGTTTTCCTACGTCTTTGCTCAATAAAAGACCCTAACCTACACGACGCTGGTGTGCCGCCTGTCTTCCTTTTATAACATTTTGGCTACAGTTGAAGGCGGAGGGTAACGCGAAAAAGAAAAGACAGAGTTTAGCGGAAAAGAAAACGCGAGAAAGAAAACCCGACCAAAGGAAATACTCACAGACCAGAGAAAGCGGATTGAAATGAAAACCAATAACGTAAGCCTCAAGAGAAGGTATGTTGAGTAATCGCTCACCGTGAACGGAACTGAAACTGTCTTCGTATGAGGCGTGACGGAGCATTAACTGTTGGTCTTCAGCCCGTCAACGCAGGCAACAGCGCCCCCATGGTGCCATTGCTCTTAAAGGGGAAATTATCGCTGTAAACAGAAAGGCAGTACCAGTGAGCCCCACCACTGGGGGGGAACAACTTAAAAGGGAAACGCACTCAAGCAAAGAAAGTGTATTTTAAACAGATACCAGCGCAATTCAGGCTACAGTGACACACTCACTTTTAAGCAAGTTCATCACCGTGTGTCACGCAATCACAAGGGAACTGCACTTTAAATAAACACGTTCGTTGTTAAAGACGACCGATTTTGGAGAAAAGCCCAATTTACAGTGACACACTCACTTTAAAGTCAACCTTGTCACAGTGTGTCACGCATCCACAACGTAAACGACAGTGACACACACACTTTAAATTGGGATATTACGAACCTTGCTGAGTGATTTTTTCTCTCTGATTTATGTTTTTATGAGATTTGTGTTAATTATATCTGTAAGTGTTACTCTTGGGTATTCACTATGAATGTGAGTAATGCCATCCAAGCCCCTGTCCCTTTTCTAAGTGCCCCGGGTGAACCATCCATGGAATGGGATGATTGGTGTGAGGCATTTGAGAATTACATCATAGCCTTGGATGGTACAAAGTTTTCTACCATCAGGAAGAAGGCTTTGTTACTGGGTGCCTTAGGGAAAGAGGGACAAAGAGTATTTAAATACTTGCTGAACCCGCCTCTTGACATTGATGATGTTTACAAAGATGCTCTATTTAGACTATATACTAGGTTTGCTAAGCAAGAGAATGCAGTAATGCGCAGGCACAAATTTTACACTGCCCCTCAAAGGGAAAATGAAACAATAGATGAATTTGTTTCTAGGCTGAGAGAACTCTCTGTGAAATGTCAGTTTGGGAACATACAGGATGAGATGATTCGGGATCAATTAATTGTGCAATGTTTTAGCAAAAAAACACAAGAAAAGTTGTGGGCAGCTAAAAACCCCCACCCTCACTGAGGAAATTACTATTGCTAAAGTTGCTGAAGAAAGCGATAGGTGCATGAAGGAGCTTAAAAGAATACAACTGGGACACACAAGTAGTCAGGAAGTTGCAAGTTTGCAGGCAGATGCTTGAGAAAGCATAGGTTTAATACAAGGGAGACAAACAAATAAGGGGGGGAAACCCACAACCTCTTTTAATAGAAGTGGGGCAACAAGCAAGTTTAAACAGACCACACGGTCTTGTAATAGATGTGGAAGCCCTTTTCACTTAACTTATTCAAAGAATTGTACGGCTTTGTCTAGGGATTGTTTAAAATGTGGGAAGAAAGGGCATTATGCACGAATGTGTAGAACAAATAGCTCAAAAAAGGTTGCTATGGTTGAGAGTGAAGCTACTGATGATGAAGCGGAGGTAATGATGATTACGTCTGCTGGCAGCCTGGAGTTAACAGAGGGTGTTGTCCTATCTCGGCCTAAAGCAGATTTTGAGTTGAATGGGATTGTTGTCAATTTAATGGTGGATACAGGGTCGCTTTATACATTCTCAAGAGAAAGAAGTGTATTCAATGCTGCATTGTTTTTTCTTTGTGTTTCACCTGTTTCCTTGCAAAATGTTGCTATAAGCTTTTGTCCAATTTGTTCTGTTGCATTCTTTTCATTCTCTGTTTAAGGAAAAGAGATTGTTATATTCACCCTGTGCTCTGTGTCTCTGCCTATGTCGCGCGCTGAGCTCGTGCTTCCTGACTCGGTGACATGTCCAGTGTTCGGTCCAACGGCTGTTAGTTGCCCGTTTGGTCCTGATCTTGATGGTTGAGTTTTCCTACGTCTTTGCTCAATAAAAGACCCTAACCTACACGACGCTGGTGTGCCGCCTGTCTTCCTTTTATAACATTTTGGCTACAGTTGAAGGCGGAGGGTAACGCGAAAAAGAAAAGACAGAGTTTAGCGGAAAAGAAAACGCGAGAAAGAAAACCCGACCAAAGGAAATACTCACAGACCAGAGAAAGCGGATTGAAATTAAAACCAATAACGTAAGCCTCAAGAGAAGGTATGTTGAGTAATCGCTCACCGTGAACAGAACTGAAACTGTCTTCGTATGAGGCGTGACGGAGCATTAACTGTTGGTCTTCAGCCCGTCAACGCAGGCAACAGCGCCCCCATGGTGCCATTGCTCTTAAAGGGGAAATTATCGCTGTAAACAGAAAGGCAGTACCAGTGAGCCCCACCACTGGGGGGGAACAACTTAAAAGGGAAACGCACTCAAGCAAAGAAAGTGCATTTTAAACAGATACCAGCGCAATTCAGGCTACAGTGACACACTCACTTTTAAGCAAGTTCATCACCGTGTGTCACGCAATCACAAGGGAACTGCACTTTAAATAAACACGTTCGTCGTTAAAGACGACCGATTTTGGAGAAAAGCCCAATTTACAGTGACACACTCACTTTAAAGTCAACCTTGTCACAGTGTGTCACGCATCCACAACGTAAACGACAGTGACACACACACTTTAAATTGGGATATTACGAACCTTGCTGAGTGATTTTTTCTCTCTGATTTATGTTTTTATGAGATTTGTGTTAATTATATCTGTAAGTGTTACTCTTGGGTATTCACTATGAATGTGAGTAATGCCATCCAAGCCCCTGTCCCTTTTCTAAGTGCCCCGGGTGAACCATCCATGGAATGGGATGATTGGTGTGAGGCATTTGAGAATTACATCATAGCCTTGGATGGTACAAAGTTTTCTACCATCAGGAAGAAGGCTTTGTTACTGGGTGCCTTAGGGAAAGAGGGACAAAGAGTATTTAAATACTTGCTGAACCCGCGTCTTGACATTGATGATGTTTACAAAGATGCTCTATTTAGACTATATACTAGGTTTGCTAAGCAAGAGAATGTAGTAATGCGCAGGCACAAATTTTACACTGCCCCTCAAAGGGAAAATGAAACAATAGATGAATTTGTTTCTAGGCTAAGAGAACTCTCTGTGAAATGTCAGTTTGGGAACATACAGGATGAGATGATTCGGGATCAATTAATTGTGCAATGTTTTAGCAAAAAAACACAAGAAAAGTTGTGGGCAGCTAAAAAACCCCACCCTCACTGAGGAAATTACTATTGCTAAAGTTGCTGAAGAAAGCGATAGGTGCATGAAGGAGCTTAAAAGAATACAACTGGGACACACAAGTAGTCAGGAAGTTGCAAGTTTGCAGGCAGATGCTTGAGAAAGCATAGGTTTAATACAAGGGAGACAAACAAATAAGGGGGGGGGAAACCCACAACCTCTTTTAATAGAAGTGGGACAACAAGCAAGTTTAAACAGACCACACGGTCTTGTAATAGATGTGGAAGCCCTTTTCACTTAGCTTATTCAAAGAATTGTACGGCTTTGTCTAGGGATTGTTTAAAATGTGGGAAGAAAGGTCATTATGCACGAATGTGTAGAACAAATAGCTCAAAAAAGGTTGCTATGGTTGAGAGTGAAGCTACTGATGATGAAGAGGAGGTAATGATGATTACGTCTGCTGGCAGCCTGGAGTTAACAGAGGGTGTTGTCCTATCTCGGCCTAAAGCAGATTTTGAGTTGAATGGGATTGTTGTCAATTTAATGGTGGATACAGGGTCGCTTTATACATTCTCAAGAGAAAGAAGTGTATTCAATGCTGCATTGTTTTTTCTTTGTGTTTCACCTGTTTCCTTGCAAAATGTTGCTATAAGCTTTTGTCCAATTTGTTCTGTTGCATTCTTTTCATTCTCTGTTTAAGGAAAAGAGATGTGTTATATTCACCCTGTGCTCTGTGTCTCTGCCTATGTCGCGCGCTGAGCTCGTGCTTCCTGACTCGGTGACATGTCCAGTGTTCGGTCCAACGGCTGTTAGTTGCCCGTTTGGTCCCGATCTTGATGGTTGAGTTTTCCTACGTTTTTGCTCAATAAAAGACCCTAACCTACACGACGCTGGTGTGCCGCCTGTCTTCCTTTTATAACAAATAGGCTATAGGTTCTAATGTTTATCAACCTGGAGTACTAGTAGGGTAAGCGAACCAACCATCCTCCGCATGACTATCAGTCCCGGTATTCCCCAACGGAGGGCACTGTGCTGAGTAACGGCCGACAATGCAGTTTGAATCCTGATGTACTCCACAAGGGCTAACAACGTTAGCGCGTTTGATGAGCCCGTAAGAATGAGTGCACTAAAGCACAAGCATTGGAAATGCAATAGGTCTCGGATTTATTTGAGTTAGAGCTAATGGCATTGTAAATGGCAATATCTTTTAGCCATGTGTTATGGAGTGTATGCATGTGGTGTGTAATGGAATTATGTGGTATGGATTGGAATTGTTCACCCTGCGCACTCACTGCTCTGCACTCACTGCTCTGCACTCACTGCTCTGCACTCACTGCTCTGCACTCACTGCTCTGCACTCACTGCTCTGCACTCACTACTCTGCACTCACTACTCTGCACTCACTACTCTGCACTCACTACTCTGCACTCACTCGTCACTACTCTGCACTCACTACTCACTACTCTGCACTCACTACTCACTACTCTGCACTCACTACTCACTACTCTGCACTCACTACTCACTACTGTGCACTCACTACTGTGCACTCACTACTCACTACTGTGCACTCACTACTCACTGCACTCACTACTCACTACTCTGCACTCACTAGTCTGCACTCACTACTCACTACTGTGCACTCACTACTCTGGACTCAGGACTCACTACTCTGCACTCACTACTCACTACTCTGCACTCACTACTCACTACTCTGCACTCACTACTAACTACTCTGGACTCAGGACTGACTACTCTGCACTCACTACTCTGCACTCACTACTCTGCACTCACTACTCTGCACTCACTACTCTGCACTCACTACTCTGCACTCACTACTCACTACTCTGCACTCACTACTCACCACTCACTACTCTGCACTCACTACTCACTACTCACTACTGTGCACTCACTACTCACTACTCTGCACTCACTACTCACTACTCACTACTCTGCACTCACTACTCACTACTCTGCACTCACTACTCTGCACTCACTACTCACTACTCTGCACTCACTACTCACTACTCTGCACTCACTACTCACTACTCTGCACTCACTACTCTGGACTCACTACTCACTACTCTGCACTCACTACTCTGGACTCACTACTCACTACTCTGCACTCACTACTCTGCACTCACTACTCTGCACTCACTACTCTGCACTCACTACTCTGCACTCACTACTCTGTACTCACTACTCTGCACTCACTACTCACTACTCTGCACTCACTACTCTGGACTCACTACTCACTACTCTGCACTCACTACTCACTACTCTGCACTCACTACTCTGGACTCACTACTCACTACTCTGCACTCACTACTCTGCACTCACTACTCTGCACTCACTACTCACTACTCTGCACTCACTACTCACTACTCTGCACTCACTACTCTGCACTCACTACTCTGCACTCACTACTCACTACTCTGCACTCACTACTCTGCACTCACTACTCTGCACTCACTACTCACTACTTTGCACTCACTACTCTGGACTCACTACTCACTACTCTGCACTCACTACTCTGCACTCACTACTCTGCACTCACTACTCACTACTCTGCACTCACTACTCTGCACTCACTACTCACTACTCTGCACTCACTACTCACTACTCCGCACTCACTACTCTGTACTCACTACTCTGCACTCACTACTCACTACTCTGCACTCACTACTCTGGACTCACTACTCACTACTCTGCACTCACTACTCACTACTCTGCACTCACTACTCTGGACTCACTACTCACTACTCTGCACTCACTACTCTGCACTCACTACTCTGCACTCACTACTCACTACTCTGCACTCACTACTCTGCACTCACTACTCTGCACTCACTACTCTGCACTCACTACTCTGCACTCACTACTCACTACTCACTACTCTGCACTCACTACTCTGCACTCACCACTCACTACTCTGCACTCACTACTCTGCACTCAACACTCACTACTCTGCACTCACTACTCTGCACTCACTACTCTGCACTCACTACTCTGCACTCACTACTCTGCACTCACTACTCACTACTCACTACTCTGCACTCACTACTCTACACTCACCACTCACTACTCTGCACTCACTACTCTGCACTCACCACTCACTACTCTGCACTCACTACTCACTACTCTGCACTCACCACTCACTACTCTGCACTCACTACTCACTACTCTGCACTCACTACTCTGCACTCACTACTCACTACTCTGCACTCACTACTCTGCACTCACTACTCTGCACTCACCACTCACTACTCTGCACTCACCACTCACTACTCTGCACTCACCACTCACTACTCTGCACTCACTACTCTGCACTCACTACTCACTACTCTGCACTCACTACTCTGCACTCACTACTCTGCACTCACTACTCTGCACTCACTACTCACTACTCTGCACTCACTACTCTGCACTCACTACTCACTACTCTGCACTCACTACTCTGCACTCACTACTCTGCACTCACTACTCACTACTCTGCACTCACTACTCTGCACTCACTACTCTGCACTCTGGAAACTCACTACTCACTACTGTGCACTCACTACTCTGCACTCACTACTCACTACTCTGCACTCACTACTCTGCACTCACTACTCACTACTCTGCACTCACTACTCACTAGTCTGCACTCACTACTCACTAGTCTGCACTCACTACTCACTACTGTGCACTCACTACTGTGCACTCACTACTCTGCACTCACTACTCTGGACTCACTACTCACTACTCTGGACTCACTACTCACTACTCTGCACTCACTACTCACTACTCTGCACTCACTACTCACTACTCTGCACTCACTACTCTGCACTCACTACTCTGCACTCACTACTCTGCACTCACTACTCTGCACTCACTACTCAGCACTCTGCACTCACCACTCACTACTCACTACTCTGCCCTCACTACTCTGCACTCACTACTCTGCACTCACTACTCTGCACTCACTACTCTGCACTCACTACTCACTACTCTGCACTCACTACTCTGCACTCACTACTCACTACTCTGTACTCACTACTCTGCACTCACTACTCACTACTCTGTACTCACTACTCTGTACTCACTACTCTGTACTCACTACTCTGTACTCACTACTCTGCACTCACTACTCACTACTCTGCACTCACTACGCACTACTCTGCACTCACTACTCTGCACTCACTACTCTGCACTCACTACTCTGCACTCACTACTGTGCACTCACTACTGTGCACTCACTACTCTGCACTCACTACTCTGCACTCATTACTCACTACTCTGCACTCACTACTGTGCACTCACTACTCTGCACCCACTACTCTGCACTCACTACTCTGCACTCACTACTCTGCACTCACTACTCACTACTCTGCACTCACTACTCTGCACTCACTACTCTGCACTCACTACTCTGCACTCACTACTCTGCACTCACTACTCTGCACTCACTACTCACTACTCTGCACTCACTACTCTGCACTCACTACTCTGCACTCACTACTCTGCACTCACTACTCTGCACTCACTACTCTGCACTCACTACTCACTACTATGCACTCACTACTCTGCACTCACTACTCACTACTCTGCACTTACTACTCTGCACTCACTACTCTGCACTCACTACTCTGCACTCACTACTCACTACTCTGCACTCACTACTCTGCACTCACTACTCTGCACTCTGGAAACTCACTACTGTGCACTCACTACTCTGCACTCACTACTCACTACTCTGCACTCACTACTCTGCACTCACTACTCACTACTCTGCACTCACTACTCACTAGTCTGCACTCACTACTCACTAGTCTGCACTCACTACTCACTACTGTGCACTCACTACTGTGCACTCACTACTCTGCACTCACTACTCTGGACTCACTACTCACTACTCTGGACTCACTACTCACTACTCTGCACTCACTACTCACTACTCTGCACTCACTACTCTGCACTCACTACTCTGCACTCACTACTCTGCACTCACTACTCTGCACTCACTACTCAGCACTCACTACTCAGCACTCTGCACTCACCACTCACTACTCACTACTCTGCTCTCACTACTCTGCACTCACTACTCTGCACTCACTACTCTGCACTCACTACTCACTACTCTGCACTCACTACTCTGCACTCACTACTCACTACTCTGTACTCACTACTCTGCACTCACTACTCACTACTCTGTACTCACTACTCTGTACTCACTACTCTGTACTCACTACTCTGTACTCACTACTGTGCACTCACTACTCACAACTGTGCACTCACTACTCACTACTCTGCACTCACTACTCTGCACTCACTACTCTGCACTCACTACTCTGCACTCACTACTCACTACTGTGCACTCACTACTGTGCACTCACTACTGTGCACTCACTACTCTGCACTCACTACTGTGCACTCATTACTCACTACTCTGCACTCACTACTGTGCACTCACTACTCTGCACTCACTACTCTGCACTCACTACTCTGCACTCACTACTCTGCACTCACTACTCACTACTATGCACTCACTACTCTGCACTCACTACTATGCACTCACTACTCTGCACTCACTACTCTGCACTCACTACTCTGCACTCACTACTCACTACTCTGCACTCACTACTCTGCACTCACTACTCTGCACTCACTACTCTGCACTCACTACTCACTACTATGCACTCACTACTCACTACTATGCACTCACTACTCTGCACTCACTACTCTGCACTCACTACTCACTACTCTGCACTCACTACTGTGCACTCACTACTCACTACTGTGCACTCACTACTCACTACTCTGCACTCACTACTCTGCACTCACTACTTTGCACTCACTACTCTGCACTCACTACTCACTACTCTGCACTCACTACTCACTACTCTGCACTCACTACTCACTACTCTGCACTCACTACTCACTACTCTGCACTCACTACTGTGCACTCACTACTCTGCGCTCACTACTCTGCACTCACTACTCACTACTCTGCACTCACTACTCTGCACTCACTACTCTGCACTCACTACTCTGCACTCACTACTCACTACTCTGCACTCACTACTCTGCACTCACTACTCACTACTCTGCACTCACTACTCTGCACTCACTACTCTGCACTCACTACTCTGCACTCTGGAAACTCACTACTCACTACTGTGCACTCACTACTCTGCACTCACTACTCACTACTCTGCACTCACTACTCTGCACTCACTACTCTGCACTCACTACTCTGCACTCACTACTCTGCACTCACTACTCTGCACTCACTACTCTGCACTCTGGAAACTCACTACTCACTACTCAGCACTCTGCACTCAGCTGGTGGTGTCTGTGTGTGCCTGGCAGTGGTGGTGTGCGTGTGTGCATGGCAGTGGTGGTGTGCGTGTGTGCATGGCAGTGGTGGTGTGCGTGTGTGCATGGCAGTGGTGGTGTGCGTGTGTGCATGGCAGTGGTGGTGTGCGTGTGTGCATGGCAGTGGTGGTGTCTGTGTGTGCATGGCAGTGGTGGTGTCCGTGTGTGCATGGCAGTTGTGGTGTGCGTGTGTGCATGGCAGTGGTGGTGTGCGTGTGTGCATGGCAGTGGTGGTGTACGTGTGCATGGAACCTACTTGCAATCAGACGTGTTGGTTGTCACCAGAATGCTTCGTTACTGCTGCCGGTAATGCTGCTGGATGCTAGGACGTGAAGAGCACACCACTCACTTGAGTCGGGTCCAGCAACTTTTTGAATATCCGACCTCACTTCCTTCCAGAGGAGGATGCGAGGTCACAGCCACGACACACATAACCACTGCCCGGGTCTCCATACTATTAGGCAGTGAGTCAGTGTTCATCTTTCTTTTCCCGCTCGCCAGCAGTTAAGTCACCCATTCTTTCAGCTCAGTTTGATTCTGGTGGTTAAGTGACACCGCGGGAGCATTTCTTCATCGCTCCAGCGGTACTTAGTAATCGTCTCGGGCGGCATCAATGCTGTAGCGGCTGGGAGCCGACAGAGGGCGCACTAACAGCAACAGTCAGTGAGGTAATAAATAGCATGTGAATAAATGTGACATGCAGTAGACACGGCCCTGATAGGTAAGTGCCGGTGCTAAGCACCAGAAAGCACCGGCACAATTAGCAAAGCAACCCGCTTCTCCCTATGTACTGGCGACCTTAGGCCTGCTGCTTCAGCTGCGGGGGGCGCGCGCAGCCGTGAACGGCGGCTGCGCGCGAGCACTAGCACGCAATCTGAGAGGCAGGGACGGCACGCGACTGGGGCAAGCCGGTGTGTCCTGTTGAAAGAGGGTACCCCTCCTTAGGTGCTCGGTGACTTGTTGGGGGCCTGTTGACGACTGTGCACCTGCCCGTCCTTGTGCAAGACAGTCTGTCCAGTGCTCACCCTCATTTGGCGAACGTCACCATGGAGCGCAAAGACACGCCGAGACGAGGTAGGAAGGGGGGGGGGGTGTCTCTGTGTGTGCTTGCGCTGTGGCGAGGGGGGTATGTTCTGTATGTGTGTGTGTGTGGGTGAGTGTGTGTATGTGCGGCGAGGGGGGGGGGGGTCTGTATGTGTGTGCGTGCGTGTGAGTCTGCTTCCAAGGAGCCATGGGAGACAGGAAGCGTGCGCGACCTGATCCCAGTTCCAAGGTTGCGCGTGCACCTCGCTTGTCTGTCTCCCTTGACTCCTCGAAAGCCAGAATGATTACAATAGAGTCTCGGAACGACAGATTATGTTCGCAGTTCCGAGACCTAAAAACAAATAGTTATAGTACTTAGTAGCGGGAGCTCTATCCCTGTCTCTCAACTTCTTTACAAGGTTTTGGCAGTTAAAGGAGCAGCCGCTCGACCTTAACTCGCTAGCAACGAAGTTTCTCTTTTCAAGCACAGGCAGTTCTACGAGGGAGCAGCCGCTCCACCTCGCAAACGTAGGAACAGAGAACGCTGGCAAAACACCTCCACGGTGCGCGTGTCTGTACACTCCACTCACGGGAATGCCTGGCCAGGCACTCGACTGCGAGGAGCACCAAAGCTGGGATGAGGTAAGAGAGCAGCCGCTCGATCTTACCTTCTCTAGCCGGATAGAAGCTCAGTCCGAGACCGCAGGAGCTTCCCTGGAGACGAGGTCCGTAGTCTCACAATCCCGAATACGCCGGCAAGGATCACAATATCCGACGCCTGTTCTCCACGGCGGACGTCATTTATGGGCGGGTTCTTCCTGCTCGTGACCCGCGCTAAGCATGTTGGATCATGTAGTCTTTTTGCATGCCGACTTCTTTTCAGCAAAGCCGTCTGGAACAGAGTCAGCGAGCGGCATGGGCGGCGGGTAGGTGATTCCTGACAGATAGACAGATTGCAATGTGTTGAATTTGGGCAAATATAGACAAGGAACTTCATACATTATTATTCATTATTATTGTTTAAACCATAAATGCTAACTATTATTGCTTATTTCTTCCTTGTTGTTGAACTTTAAATTTAAATTTTTGACCATTGAATGACTTGCAGTTACATCTGTCTGTAGTGTGCAATATAAAGGTTTTTTGTATGTTGATTTTGTGAACCTATTACATCTGAGATTGTCTTTTCATACTCTTTTCTTGTATTTGTGCTAATTGTTCGACTTCTGATAGCCAGGCAAACCTTGGAGTTAACACTGGCTAGTGGTGGCTGACTGTGAGTCAGAAGAATGGGGTGATCGAACAGTGATCTTGGAACTCTATTCTGATTTCCAACTTTTAGTTAAATATGATAGCTTTTAGCTGATTTTGTGATTAGGTCGATATTCATAGAGTAGTCTTGACTTGATCTTCACAGGACCTTAAACATGAGCGTGAATAGAATTCTCTAAATGGAAATCTTCTATCCCGTTTCACTTGAATTATGTCACACTGGTCAAATAAAAGTTATGTGGTGTAGTTATATTTTCATATTTTTTTTATAATTGTGTCTGTGTGCACTATACACTAGCTATTAAGATGTTATATTTCTTGGTATTGGCATTGCATGTGGCTAGAACCTAGCTATCGCTAAGATGACTTTCATGTACTGATGGGATTAGAAGGTAAAAGCCAGGTCTTGAATCTCATTTATGTTTTTATTCCATTATATGCTTTAGTAACTACTTTGATTGGTACAATAAGCTAATAATTCTTATTATGTACTTAAAGATTTTTTTTCTTGAGCCATATCTTTATGTGAAAAGAACCCTTTATTTTTGAATGATTGCAGTGTGGTTGTTTACTCAACGGGTACATTTGAGTGCCAATTTGGTTCATGACAAATGATGGTCTAGGTGGTGGCCTTATCTGCCTTTCAAATGTGGGGTTTTTGGAACTTGGGATTGGACACTAGCTGTACTTAAACTGTGACTGTTGTCTGCTCTCCTTTCTTTGCCTTGCAGGAGATGCCGTAAGATTTTCTCAGAACTTTTGTGACTATGAGGTATTTTTTGTTCTGTATAATTTGATTATTTTGTTTGGATTGATTGCTCATGGGTTTTTATGTCTTATAGAGATCTACTTTCACCTTATCATGGGTGCTCTGTACCCAAACAAACAAAGATTTTTCGACTACATATAAGTAAGAAACCACTAACTATAAAATAGTAACATTTGAGTATTCAGTTTTTCTCTACGCTCTCAAGGTTTTGATTTGGCTCAATACTGCACATGTATGTGTTATAGGTGAAAGTCGTATATTTTTTGGGACATTTCAGGTGTTGCGAAACTATGCCCCATAGGGCGTAAAATTTGGAAAGCATTTCTAGATATTTTTGTAATATATTGTTTTCGTTCCGTTCTGATTTCGCTCTCATTTCATTTTCATAATGATTTTTTACCGTGTATTTTTGGAAGGGATTTTCCACTTAGTTTCATAAACTTATGTTTGGTATTTGAGTCTTCTGTTTACAGATATTTTGCAAACTGTTGTGTGTTGCACCTTGTCTTTCCTTTTGTAGTTTATTTGGGTCTTTGAATTGAATTAGCACGGTTGAACTTATCAACGGATGTTGTTTGACTCTCTAAGTATGTATATATAGTTATGTTTCAGCCCTTGCAGTCATTTGAACTAATTGATGATATTTCTCACTTCTATTAGATAACAATTACACCTTAAAATGTTTGTGTTTTTATCTAGATTGTTTTGCTGCTGTCACTCCCAATTACTGGGTGGCTTTTGCTCTCTTTTATTTCTTTATCCAACTAATATTTGTTTAAACTATTATGGCGCATTTAGACGCATTTAGACTTATAAACCACCGCTTTTTGAGTTTCCAAATATATTCATATTTCCAGTCCTAGTCCTAGTGAGAGACGGGGTGTACCAGTGTGATTTACACTCGAAGACTTGTAATGGGTGTTTGAATTACCGTGAGGACTAATTTACCAGATTTCCTATAAAAGTTGAGATAACAATAATGACCTTGAATTCTTCTATGTTTATTAGAATGTTCATTGATATTACTTCCAATTACTCAGTAGCTTTTGCATTTTTACTCTTTACTTTGCAGATATCTTTTTCAAACCGGATAGGGAGGTAGGCTCTTTTACCCCAGAGGGAGGCACTAATACGCACCCTTTTGGGAACTGCGAGGACACAGCACACATACACGAATGAACACAAAGTGATACAACGGTGCTGGAATAGATGCCTCCAGAATGCTCCTCGAGGCCAGTTTATGTTACATAGAGTGATCAAGAGTGCTTTGCGATGACACTGGAGGATGGGAACCCTGGAACCTGATCAGCACTTCACATGTGGGTACATAGGTACAGCTGGGGTACTATAAAAGCTGCCACCAGCCTGTATAGGGCGATAGGCAAATATTCCATCAAGGCGATGGACATGCTAAGGAACTACTGGACAGACAATATAGGTAGGCCTCTAGAGGATAAGGATTGGGAGAATATTCTGAATATGACACCCTGAGTATCAAGAAACACCTGATTCAGGCTGATTAGCTTCTACAACTTACACCGGGCATACATCACTCCAGTCCACTATTTCCATAGAGATGACGAGGAATGCCTGAGATCAAGTGAGGTGGGAGCAGACATCCTACACATGATATGGAGTTGCCAGGCCCTGACCCTTAACTGGCAGGAAGTGATAAATGAGACGGCCCGAATACCTGACCGGGAAGCTCCATGTACTCTGGCACACTGCCTCCTTAGCTTATTCCCTCACACAACTAAAACAAAGGTCAACAACAAATTTCAGGTCTTGACCTTCATTCTAGCCAAGCGCGAAATTACCAGCAGGCCCAAGTATAGCTAGATGGACACGGCAGTCGGAGAAGTGGGCGGGGTGTGAGGGCAGGATCCTGCTCAGGAATGCAAGATGAGGACGGGGCAGACTGGAGAATGCCAGGGCGAGGGAGGCATTGGTAGAGGGGATGAAACTTGCCGACCAGGGATCTGGATCCGCAACTCCAGAAACACAGTCACAACTGGGGAGTACTGTAAGACTTATCCAGGGAAGAGCACATGAACAGGCCCCTGCTGATGAAACAACAAAGGTAAAAATGGGGAAATCAGGAAAGTTACAAGACCAGTTGCATCATTAGGAGGGATGGACAACCACACGATAATTGATGAAGGGCGATACATGTAAGCGGAAGCAATTAAGAATGGCAACCTGCAGTTGGGACTCGGGATGGGGGAGTTTAAAGGGGAATAGACATAAGAATTGCAAAAGATATGATCACATGCGTATATAGAAACAGAAAGGAATAATGCATGTAACAATATGAATGGAAATTGTAAAAGGCAAAAAAATGTGTTTAAAAAAAAGTAAAACCTTAAAGAAATATATTGCCTTTCGTGAAAATCAAATGAAAAATCATGCTACACACTGATGAAGAAAGACCTTCTTAAAAAAATTCAAGCAGCTCCAACAAAGCAATTGCATTTTGGAGTTTGATTCAGGTGTATCTTATCTTTGTTTCAAATAAATGTAAAACAAGTTGGAGAAGAAAATGGTAACACTTTTTTATGTTGTTAATAAAGATGGAAAGAGGACCATGCAATGCTAAAATTTAATAGAATTAGGCACAATGTTACTTTTTTCAAATATCTCAATGAGCTATTCTTTAGAAAGGCTAATATTAACCATACATATTTACCCTGATTCTTGATACTTTATAAAATAGTAAACAGGTAAAGAATGTCAAGCTTATTCTAGCTGTGATTTTGTTTTGTGGTTTGTCAAGTTTTTTCAATGTGTCTTGTTTAGAAAGCTATGGCAATTATATTACAACAGTTTGTTTTTATACACAATGCTAATAAAGCAGGACATCTAACTGCTCCAAAGGCTTCATCGGGGGCTCCTTGAAAGGTGAGGGCCTTGCACAATTGTCCATTTTGCACATGCCTTAAGATGTCTCTGAGTACAGGCAGACTATTAGTTATAAAAAGCCTCTAACTACAGGCTTCTTGAACAAACACTGCATTATTAATTGAATAGGCAGTGTTCTTACAAAACTGATTAAAGTTACTGATCATGTTCTAATCCCAAATAAAAAACCCTAATGTAGAACTGGCAGCATTAGAATTGAGGGATTATTTGAGGTTTATTTTGCACTCCCACCTAGATGAAGACGCACTTTACTCTTTTACCTAGATGGAGGCAACACCCTGCCCAATGGCATCAATTAGACCACTACTACTGAAGGCATTCTTCGTACAGCAGCAGGGCTCATCAAGGAGCGGAAGAAAGGCAACCACATCACGTTCGCACCAAAGGGCCTACTCTAGTCTACGCTGGCTTGCCATGCTAGTCTGAATCATATTCAAGATCAGCTGCATCACTTCCGAAACCCTCTACACCAAGAACACTAGCTATCAAACTATCAACACCTAGAAGTAGACACCAGACGAGGAGCTTCAACATAACCAGATTAGATTCTTAACATTCCAGGAAGGAGAATACAAGAAAACAAGTCCTCTCATTCTACACTAGGACCTGGAACAACAGCCTATCTGACTTCAACCATTACATAGAAGGGTAAACCCAAAAGTACTGGGACCTGGGTATTCAATGTTACAGGGAAAGTGGTCCCAGTATGCACTTTAAAAAAAAGAACACAAACAACCCTTTGTACTTAATTTAAAGAAAAAACAATTGCACAACTAATTAGAGAAGATGTTATTTAATCACATCCTCATCCAAGCATATGTATGACAAAAAATCTTCATTGAATATATACAATGTGCCCAGAAGGAAAAAGGAAGTGGGGTGGGTAAGTGTTTTTTTGGTGAGGGTTAGGGTTTAGTGGAAGGTTTTAAAGATCCAGTGAGGTCACAGAATACATCATTGATATCACAGAAGCATATTTACTTAGCCACATAATAAAAACAAGGGTACACCTAGGCCATATATTGAAACACAATAATAATAATCTGTTGTTCATGGATAGGTAAAAGATGTAAAAGTCAACGTTTTGACCCCTGACAGACGTAGGTTAATTTCCACCTTACTAAGGGGTCTTCCTCAGGACTGGGATTGGTGGTGTGGGTAGGTGAGGGCACCTAGGGTCAATGGAAAATAGATTAAACTAACGAAAGTGCACCTATTCGAACATAGGCGTTAGGAATTTGAAAATATTTACCAAACAACCGCCTCATTTGTGGCGCAGATTCAACATGACAAGGTGGGCTGGTAGGCTCCTAGTAAAACAGAGAGCGCGATATCACCTGAAAAATAAGGTGTATACATAAGTGGCCTGACATTAGAGTGCCACATTCAAAAGCATCCAGGCTCGGGACCAAGTAAAACTAATAACAACATGTTGGACATCATGCTACTTTCATGAAGAGGAACAGAAGATTTGCTCCTCTTCAGCCAATTCAAGATAAAGAAAAGGGGCGGAGAAAATATATAACCTGTTGATCTCGTAATCGTCTATATAGAAGCAAAAGGCCATTGTCTACTACTCAAGCTTCATTATAAAGACCTAATATTGTGACTCGATCTGTGGCAAAAAATGGCAATCACTCAAATACACTAAAACACCCAGACGCCCGTGAGCGCACTGGCTTAACCAAGACACGTATCTCCAAACATACCACGAACGATGAAAAATAAATAAATAGATACCTCTTTGGCAGGTATGCACGTTAACTATTTTAGGCGTGTGAACCTGTAGAAAGAATGGGGAAAAATGAGACCTCTGGACCATGCACCCTCGGTATACTCTAAACTGAGAACAATAATAGACAAATCACCGATCCTCGGTGGCCCGGAAACTCAATTTCAAAGTTGAACAACCCGTGCCTCAATCTACAAGGAATCATACCAACACTCTATCAATGTCTGTTACTCAGTATAGACTACCGTTCTACAATGAAAATTGGAAAGATAGTGGAGGCTTTCATCGTGTTCATCGCTTACCGCGGGAGACGCTCCTGCCGCTGGAATGAATCGCAAGGAACAGCTAAGGGAAACGATTTTAAAGGGGGGCGTGCACGTACTCTGTCTCTGCCTGCAGCCGCTCGATGCTGACAAAATACCGCATCACCGTGGCCCGGTTGTAAAGTGCCACTGTAAAAAGACTAACTGTAAAAAGACTAAGTACGAGAGCAATCCAAAAAATTACTTTGATATTATTAAAGTGGGAAAAAAACAGCGAATAGAACAGCGTAAATATATGGGAAAGGGATTAATCTAGTGTGATAACTAAAACTGTACAATGGCCCTGGGGTCCATTATAAGGCCAATACATGTATTGAATGTAGAAGATTTGTAACGTGGATAAAGTTGGCAGTGTGGACTAATCCAGTGTTAAATGAAATGAGAAAGTTTAACGTGTAGAACAGAGTTGTATTGTAATGTAATGTAAGAGTTGGTGCACCGTCTCTTTAGGCATCACAGTTAAAATATGTTTGACATTCAAGAGCGGGTAAAAAGCGAGTGAGTACAGTCACAATGCGGAGGGTAAATTATGCTGCCACATACGTTTTAACATACCATCATGCCAGTATGGGCACAAACAGATGGGAAATAATAAAACCAGTACAGTCCACAAACTGGGGGTAAATAAGCCTCCCGTATGTTAGTACTAAACATGATTACAGTAACATCACATACAGCTTGGCAGTAATCATGCTGGGCGTTGTTCACCTGTAAAGAGAAGACAGTAGATAAGCATAGAAGTAAGGTTAATGCAGCATCGCCTCTGTGTTTTGGTGGCCCAATGTTTAAATTAAAGCCAGGCTAGCTGGGCATAGTTAGCATCATGTTCATTAAGCCCATTAGAGATTGAGTCAAAGCGACTCATCCATTTGCTTTCCCTGATATTTAAAATGGAGCCTAGGTTCCCTCCCCTTGGACCTAGGACCACTTTTTCCAGGATGACCCATTTTAAGTCCTCTGGTTTGTGATTGGCTATTCTGAAGTGGTCTACTAGCGGGGCTCCCTGAACCCCACATCTTATTCTACTGTAGTGTTGCAGAATCCGCGCTTTGATTTTCTGTTGGGTTTGTCCAACATAAAGGAGTCCACAGGGCATGTGATGCAGTAGATTACATTGTTAGTGTTGCAATTAGTGAATGATTTTAGCTCCACCCTGTAATGTTTATAGGTGACTTGCTTAGCTTGCACAGTTAGTTCACAAGCCTTACATCCTCCACATCTGAAATGCCCAATTGTCGCTGGTAGATTCCTTGTGATTGATTGAAAAAGCTTTATTCGAGTTATACACTCATAAAAGCACTGGCATATAAATTCATACATTTTAAAACATCAAGCATTCTATAACAACAATTTATAATTGAAAATACATAATACCAAAGCATTAAAATTTTTACCAATTGGAATAAAATAAGCTTTTTCATACTATGCGAATACTAAATGCATGCTGAGGTATGGGAACCTCCGCGTTACAGACCATTCCCAAAGTTTGGACAAATTAAAACTCATACCATACATATTGCCCGCATTTTGTGATGTTAAAATTCATATACAACACCCAGTAGATATTTGCAAGGTTTAGTCAAACAAATATAAAAATGTGGAATTCAAAACACATTGGGGAGTAGAGCCCGCCTCCTTATGGACCATGCCCACCCCAGGTATTTAGCTGTTCCAACTACGATGGGCATTTCAGTGGAGGAACAGATAATTCTCAGCCCCTCCACACCGCTTCGGACACCAAGATTCCTACATACTGGAGCCAACCATGATTTCCTTGGGATTGCATAGGACTCACATATAAACAGGAAGTGTGCAATATTCTCATTGGGGGCCCCACATGACGGGCAGCACAAACCACCACTAGTTCTCCAGCCGGACGTCAGGCACCTCAGGGGGAGAGAGCCCGCCCTTAGCTGGAAAAATAATTTCCTGTCTAATGGGACAGTTATGCTGTCCCAATACTTTTCCAGGGATGGGCTTTGTTTGATTTCCAGGAATCTTCCCCCCATTGAATCCGAGGTTGCGCTCCTCCATAATTTCTGATCTATGTAATCCCAATATATTTCTTTAATGTTGGTTTTACTGGGGAATACTTCCCCGAGGGGGTTTTCCCATAATTTGGAGAGCCCAAGTTCCGCAAGAACGTCCTTGAGCGTTTTTAGCCATTTAATTTTGCGAAAAACATCTAATTTGGCTAATGCTAGGAAGCCCTCGGCGTAGTGCCTTATTTCCATGGTTGTCCAAAGCCGTCTCCAATAAAGGATTGGCCTCAGTCGGGCTCGGTCCCTGAGCGATTTTCTACCTAAATCAAGGACAAGCGGTATTAAGGGGGTACTTTGGGGAAGACTAGTTATCCCTCTCAAAAACTTGTTCTCAGATTTTTGAATGTTGATAAGACTCTCAAAGCCCCAGACTTCGGCCCCATAAAGGGTTGCGCCCAAGGCTTTGGCGTCATAAACCATAAGAACTGGTTTTATGGGCCTGGTCTTAGATTTTACTTGCTCAAGCCTGAGGGCTCCTGAAATTTGCCGATGCTTCAACAGCGCCTTCTCTATGTGTCTTGCCCAACCAAGTTTGCTTGAGATCTCAACCCCGAGGTATGTAAAAACATTTACTAGCTCCAACTTAACATTATTCAAAAATACCCTAGGTTGAGATTGGCGCTTATGCCCAAAGGCCATCAACTTGGTTTTATTTACATTCACCTCAAGACCCCGTTCTTTGCAAAATGCGTCAAAAATGTTCAGGGCTCTCTGCAGGCCCGACGGAGTCTTGGACACAATCAAGGTATCGTCCGCGAACATCAGAATTGGGACTCTGATGCCCGCTAACGAAGGTGCGTCAACCATTGCGTCCAACATCCTGTCCACGATGCCATTGATGAACAGGGAGAACAGCAGGGGTGCCATTGCACAACCCTGCCGCACTCCCCGCTCAACCGGGAAGTTAGTAGTGGATTCCCCATTCCTCCCCCACTGGACCTTGGCATAATTGCTCTCGTGGAGACGCATTATCAGCGAGAGCAATTCAAGGGGAACCCCAATTTTGGATAAAACCTCCCACAGCGTGCACCTGGGCACCAAGTCAAAGGCAGCCCTTAGATCTACAAATGCTACATAAAGGCTGCCTTTACCCAGGAGTACAGTCCCCCACCGCAGCATGGTGAAGCGGAAAATTTGGTCGACCGTACTGGTTGCACGTCTGAATCCTGCCTGGTAAGGGGATAGGGCATTATTGTCATCTACCCAGGCCATAAGTTTGGTAGATTCCACAAAGTTTGTAGTGTGGGTTGTTCAGGGGAATCCAAAAAAGAGGTGACCACATGGTCCCTGATACTTTTGGCCTTTTTGAAAGAGTGCATGGGGAGAGCATGTTGTCCGATGTCCTCAGCAACCAAACCCCAATGCTTGTTCACAATTTTGCGGATGGCATTACTCTGTGAACAATAGGTGGTTACACAAATCATTCTCTGGGGGCTCTCATCATTTTTGTCCCTTGTAGTGAGGAGTGCTTCTCGGGCTGTACCATGCCCTCTTCTGAGCTTTCTTGAGTATTTGTCTTGGGAAGCCCCTCTCCAGAAGTCTTGCATTTAGATCTTCTGATTCCTTAAAATAATCTTCCTTCCTCGTACAATTCCTGCGTATTTGCAGGAATTTGCCAACCGGCAGGTTGTCCCTTAGGCCCCGGGGATGGTGGCTGTTGTAGAGTAGTAATGAATTGCGCTCCGCTGGTTTGTGATATAAGGTCGTTGAGAGTTGGTCATTTTCATCAAAGATAGAGATATCTAGAAAATCCACTCTGTGGTTACTGGACTGTAATGTGAATTGTATATCTTTGCTTTGCTGGTTGAGCCAGAAAGGAAAGGAATCCAGTTCTGCTTTAGTGCCTGTCCAGAGCATCAGCACATCATCGATTTAGCATCGCCACCAAGTAACATGATTATAGTAGGGATTAATCCCATTGAGAACATGCCTCTACTCAAAGTCATCCATGAAAATAATTGCAAGGTCCGGCGCGAAGGCTGCTCCCATTGCGACGCCCTTGGTCTGTAGGTAGAAAGCACCTTGGAAGATAAAAAAGTTTCTCATCATGGCGATGGTCAATAGTGCAATAATAAAAATCTGTTGGTACAGCCATGGCGCAGGGTGTCCAACCAGCACCTGCCGAATTACTTCCAGGGCCTTTTTCTGTGGGATGCTGGTGTATAGTGACACGATGTCACAAGTGACAAGTAGTTGATTCTCATTGTCGAAGAGGTGCCTGTCCACCAAGTTGATGGTCTGGAGTGTATTGCATAGGTAGGTTGCAGTTGTTTCAGCAATTGGTTTAAGAAATACATCTATGTATTTACATAGCGGTTCAAGACCGAGCCACATCCAGATACAATATTCCTGCCTTGTGGTTGCTGCATATTCTTATGAATTTTGGGTAGGGTATATATTGTGGGTAAATGAGGGACCTGCTGGTTCTGGTAAAGGAATTAATGATACCACAGAAAACCTTGCTCTTTACCTTCCTTTGTTAGAGTGAGGATCTCCGCAGCCAGATCTTTTGAAGGGTCAGTCCATAATCTCTGGTAGCTCACTCCATCACCTAGCTGGTTGAAGATTTCCAATTTTTATTTTTCAACATTTAGCACAATTGCTCCCCCCTTATCAGCAGGCTTAATGACAATGTCGTTGTTATTCTTGAGTGCCATCAATGCTGTCTTCTCTTCTTTGGTGACGTTGAACCTGGTGTGTTTATATGTTTCAAGGGTCTCTATGATACATACTTCAGTACAGTATGTTTATAAGCCAAAATTTGGATGGTCATTGAGTTGGATGGTGGGAAGAAAGTTGAGGGTGTTCTGAGCCCAGTGTTAGATGTTTTGTTGGACGGAGGACTGTTCCTGAAGAGGTTTCTGAGTCTAATTTTACGAAAAAACTTCATGAGTTCAGTCTTGATAGCTAAAAAGAACAGGGTGGGCAGTCGGCATAAAAGATAGTCCCTTGCTGAGAATGTTAATCTCATCATCTTTCAGGACGTAGAAGGAGATATTAATAACAGGGTTGGGCTGTTTCTCTACCATCTGTAGACTTTCCTGCGGCTATTTCCCCATGGCTCGCTGGTGGGAAATGAACTTGCTTCTGAGCCCTGCCTCGTCCCCTCTCCCAGCTGGGGTTGGATGGGTGTGGTCCTCGAGTACCTCTCTGCCAGTTGCCCCCTCTGCCTCTTGGTGGTCGCCATTGGCCTTCCCCTAAAAAAGGAAAGGTGCCTTGGGGTTGATTCCAGTCACTTTGGTATCCGTGGCTTGTGCTAGGGCCTCCTTGATCGTTATCACTGTCTGTGCTGTATGAGGAATCAGAAAATGTTGTGTAGTTCCTACGTCTACGGTAGCCACCTCTCTCTCGACCTGTGAAGCGGCCCTGATTATCTTGCTTATAATAATCCTCATTGAGGTACGGATAGGCATGTTTCTTCTCGTAATATCTAATGTCTAGAGAGTTTCTCTAACTTCTTGTGTTGAGTGTTGATTTCAAACTCCTTCAAAGTTTTCGCCAAATGCTCTAGTGCTTCCTTAGCATTCGATAATGCAGTGTCGCCGGCAATCTCAGATTTCAAACTTGCGATTTCACGTTGGAGTACCTGTACTTGTTCTGCTGCAGTCTCTACTCCCAGCAGCATCCAGCGCCGGGAGCAGTTGTTTACAACAAAACTAAAACCCTCCTTAAACTTCGGTACGTCGCTGAAGGTCGCTGGTTCGTTCTTCACTTGTAACCCACAGGTATAATGTTAGATGTTAAATATTTAGTAATTAAGTGGCAATGTATTCGGGTCCGGATGTGCTTTTTTTCAAGTCTTTCTAAACGCGCTATTTTGTCATTAAGGGTGTAATCGATATTGGGTGTGTCTGAAGATAGGAATTGGTTAGATCTATCTTGTATTAACTGATTGATATATTCCTCCTTGTAAGACAATGTTTCGCTCTCTACCATTATGAAGGAGGTAAATAAATTACCGAAAAAAAACCTCACAGTTATGCACTTGCTCAGGAACCATTACATAGAAGGGTAGACATAAAAGTACTAGGACCTGGGTATTCAATGTAACAGGGAAAGTGGTCCCAGTATGCACTTTTTTTAAAAGAACACAAACAATCCTATTTACTTAATCTAAAGAAAAAACAATTGCACAACTAATCAGAGAAGATGTTATTTAATCACATCCTCATCCAAGCATATGTATGACTAAGAGTCTTCCTTGAATATATACAATGTGCCCAGAAGGAAAAAGAAAGTGGGGTGGGTAAGTGTTTTTTTTTGGTGAGCGGTAGGGTTTAGTGGAAGGTTTTAAAGATCCATTGAGGTCACAGAATACATCATTGACATCACAGAAGCATATTTACCAAGCCACATAAGAAAACAATGGTACACCTAGGCCATATATTGAAACACAGTAGTAATAATCTGTTGTTCATGGATAGGTAAAAGAAGTAAAAGTCTACGTTTCGATCCCTGACAGATGTAGGTTAATTTCCACCTTACTACGGGGTCTTCCTCAGGACAAATCCTCTACATTCAATACATGTATTGGCCTTATAGTGGACCCCAGGGCTATTGTACCATTTTAGTATCACACTAGATTAATCCCTTTCCCATATAATTGTGCTGTTCTATTCGGTTTTTTCCCACTTTAATAATATCTAAGTAATTTTTCGGATTGCTCTTGGACTTAGTCTTTTTACAGTTAGTCTTTTTACAGTGGCACTTTACAACTGGGCCGCGGTGATGCAGTATTTTGTCAGCATCGAGTGGCTGCAGGCAGAGATGGAGTACGTGCACGCCCCCCTTTAAAAACGTTTCCCTTAGCCGGCTGCCATTCCTTGTGATTCATTCCAGCGGCAGGAGCGTCTCCCGCGGTAAGCAATGAAAGCCTCCACTATCTTTCCGATTTTCATTGTAGAACGGTAGTCTATACTGAGTAGCGGACATTGATAGAGTGTTGTTATGATTCCTTGTAGATTGAGGCATGAGTTGTTCAACTTTGAAATTGAGTTTTCAGGCCACAGAGGATCAGTGAGTTGTGTATTATTGTTCTCAGTTTAGAGTATACCGAGGGTGCATGGTCCAGAGGTCTCATTTTCCCCCATTCTTTCTACAGGTTCACACGCCTAAAATAGTTAATGTGCATACCTGCCAAAGAGGTATCTATTTATTTATTTTTCATCGTTTCTGGTATGTTTGGAGATATGTGTATTGGTTAATCCAGTGCGCTCACGAGCGTCTGGGTGTTTTAGTGTATGTGAGTGATTGGCAATTTTTCGGCACAGATTGAGACGCAATTTTAGGTGGTTATAATCAAGATTGAGTATTAGGCAATTGCCTTTTTGCCTCTATATAGACGATGACGAGATCAACAGTTTATACATTTTCTCCGCCCCTTTTCTTTATCATGAATTGGTCGAAGAAGAGCAAATCTTCTGTTCTTCTTCATGAAAGTAGCAAGATGTCCAACATGTTGTTATTAGTTTTATTTGGTCCTGAGCCTTGATGCTTTTGAATGTGGCACTCTAATGTCAGGCCACTTATGTATACACCTTATTTTTCAGGTGATATCGCGCTCTCTGTTTTACTAGGAGCCTACTGGCCTACCTGGTCATCTTAAATCTGTGCCACAAATGAGGCGGTTGTTTGGTAAATATTTGCAAATTCCTACGCCTATGTTTCGAATAGGTGCACTTTCTTAGTTTAATCTATTTTCCATTGCCAGAGTCGTGCCAGAGTCCTGCCCGTCTGCGCCCATCCGCGCTAAGGACGCGCGGGGCGTGGCGGCTGTTTTCCTGGTGTAGTGATGATTTCCTACTCAAGAGAGGTCCTTTTGTCTATCAGGCTGACAGTCCCGAGGTGTGACCTGGCACCATTCCATCCTCTAGGCGGCCCTTTCCATTGTGCCTGCAAGAAATGGTCGCTTGATTCCCCCGCTACCATCGGCCAAAGGGCTACAACTACTGCCCCCCGGAGCAATCACCCCGCTCGCATGCTGCGGGTGTTGAATCTTAATGCCAGGTCCCTGGTGAAACATCACCAAGCCATTCATGACCTAATCACGGATGAGTCTCCGGATTTATTTGCCATTACGGAAACCTGGCTTCAAGAGGCGGATGTGGCTATTATTAATCTTGCCTGCCCCCCTGAGTACTCTCTGTACACTCTGAACCAGCCCACTAGAGGCGGTGGCATTGCCCTTGCTGTTGGGTCCTGCTATACCTGTAGCTGGAAGGGACTCAACATTGCTGGGTGAGAAAGCGCTTCCTTCAAGATCTCAATCAGCCCTCAGTTCTCGCTTTATGGGATGGTTGTTTATCGACCTCCTGGCAGCGATGTTGCGTTCAGGGAAGCTTTCCCCGACGCCGTTAGCTCGTTAGCTATTGGCTGTGCCAATTTCTCCATCTTGGGAGACTTAAATCTTCCCTTCGACAACCAGAACATCCCGGCTGTTAGTAGCATCCTAGCGGACCTGGAGGCCCTTCAGTTAGTTCAACTTGTATCCCAGCCCACTCATTTAGGGGGTCATGTTTTGGATCCCTTTTTTTCAAATTTAGCTGAAGCCTATACCCTGACCATTTCCCCATTAGGGTGGACGGACCACTTCCTCGTGTCTTTTAGGTACCCTCTGCCTGAGGTTCCTTTTATTCCGCCTGCCAGATTGATTCCTAGACGGCATTGGAATAAACTCAGATTGGAGGACCTGCATCGTATCCTGGCGGAAGAGCCGCTAGGGCATTAGAAAACGTGGAAACGGGCTACGACCACTTTTGCCGGTGGATTACCAAGGCGCTCGACTCCTTGATTCCCATTACTTTGAGCAAATGTAGCTCAAGAGAGCTGAGCCCCTGGTACGATAGTGCCTTACGTACTTTGAAAGGCACCTGCAGACGGGCGGAAAGACAATGGCGCAAGTCCTACAAGGCTGATAAGAAAGTCGCGTATCTTGCTTCTGTCAAGCTTTATCATCGTGCCATATGTAAAGCCCGCGCAGCGTTCTATTGCTCTGAATTTCGTAATAGCCCTAAGGCCATTTTCAAAGTCCTTAAAGACCTTTTGGCTAAAAGGATCTCTTCCCCGCAAGCCTGCTCCACCTCCCACTGCGAGGCCTGGGCTTCTTTCTTTCTAGAGAAAGTCCAGACTATTTATCAGGCTTTCCCTAGTATTGGACCACCTCCAGGAGCCCAAGTCGGCACTCAAGGCCATACTATTCTGCATTCTCTCCCCCCGTTACTTCCTGAGGGGTTTAACAAACTGGCCCAGCAAATTAAGTCCGGCTCCCCTTCGGATCCGTTAAAACCTGCCCTGTTTATACATCAATCTTTTCTGGGAGGCTCCACGCTGTGCTCCCTGATCAATCTCTCACTGGCTTTGGGTGTAGTTCCGGCCGCATGGAAGCAGGCGGTGGTTTCTCCAATTTTGAAGAAGCCTTCGCTGGACCCTTCACGACTGGAGAATTACCGTCCTATTTCATTGCTCCCCTGGCCGGCGAAAGTTGCGGAGGCACACGTTAATTTGGCCCTCTCAGACCATCTTACAAGGGCCAATGTCCTGGACCCCACGCAGAACGGTTTCCGTGCCGGCCACAGCACGGAGACAGCCCTCCTCGCCATGGTGGAGCATTTGCGTGCGGTGTTGGATGCAGGTCAGACGGCGGCGCTTGTATTATTAGACCTTAGCGCCGCCTTTGACACCGTCTCGCACCGTATTCTTCTGCACCGCCTGGAGGAGATTGGCATCGGTGGGCTCGCTCTGCAGTGGTTTCGCTCCTTTCTCGACAATCGCTCTTTTTGCGTTGCCACCCCGCCTCACCAGTCCAAATTCCATCCTCTGGCCATGGGGGTTCCGCAGGGATCCTCGCTGAGTCCCACGTTATTCAATCTATACGTGAGACTGCTGGCTGATGTTGTCAAGCAGTGGGGCATGAATATGGTCTCATATGCCGACGACACTCAGCTATCGGTTACTATCAGCGGGGATGCGGAGCAGGATGCCCCTAGGTTTCAGAGTGGACTGAGGGTGGTGGCTGGTTGGATGAATGCCAACTGTCTCCAACTCAACGCAAAAAAGACTGAAATCATGATTGTCGGAAAGAAAGCGGAACTCTGGGGGGACAGGTGGTGGCCTCCGGAACTTGGGCCGTCCCCGACTCCGGTCATGGAGTTAAGAAACCTGGGAGTTTTGCTGGCCATACCAAGAGAACTGCGGCCTGCTGCTTTGGCGTTCTTCGGGGCTTAAGACCGGTCCTCACATTTTTTGATGTCTTGACCAGGCAGTTGGTGATTCAGGCGACGGTGATCTCCCGGCTGGATTACGCCAGCTCTTTACTGTTGGGGGCCAATCAGGCAGAAATCACTCGCCTGCAGTGCGTTCAAAACGCTGCTGCCAGAGCGGTAGTTGGCCTTCCTAGGTTCTGCTCCGTTTCGAGCATGCTACGCTCCTTGCACTGGCTGCCGGTCAAGATGCGAATCCAGTTTAAGGTCTTAAGTTTGGCCTTTAAAATTTTGAAAGGTTCAGCTCCCCAGATCCTTACCAACCTCTTGTCCCTCTATATTCCTACCCGTTCTCTCAGATCCTTTGGCCAAGCTCTCGCTGTGGTTCCCCGGTTTAAGCTTAGTCGTGCTGGGGGCCGATCCTTTCGTGTGAGAGCGGCAGCGCTTTGGAATTCTCTTCCTGCAGAAATCCGTCTGATGGAGGATCTACTGATGTTTCGAAAGGCTATCAAAACCTTCTTATTTTATTTCTGCCTTGTAGCGGTATCCTTTTATTCCCTGCTTTTAGCGATGCTGTGTTCTACCTTGTCGTGCGCCGGGACGCTCCTTTGCTGGAGCAGCTGTGCGCATTATAAGTACCCATAGCATAGCATAGCATAGCATTGACCCTAGGTGCCCTCACCCACCCACACCACCAATCCCAGTCCTGAGGAAGACCCCGTAGTAATGTGAAAATTAACCTACATCTGTCAGGGGTCGAAACGTCGACTTTTACATCTTTTATCTATCCATGAACAACAAATTATTACTACTGTGTTTCAATATATGGCCTGGGTGTACCATTGTTTTCTTATGTGGCTTAGTAAATATGCTTCTGTGATGCCAATTATGTATTCTGTGACCTCACTGGATCTTTAAAACCTTCCACTAAACCCTAACACATACTGGGACCACTTACTCTGACTTCAACAGCACCAACCCTCTTACAGTTCAGGAACAAACTGAATCCCACCTCTTCAATGAACACTACCTCCAATAGGCTGACTTCAGATCCATTCCACTAGCTCTTCCTCTTGCTTCTCTACGCTTCTTCCTCCTTTATATCCCCTTTGAGAATTGCCCTCAATACAGCCCTCTGTTGTTAGCCAGCTAGGTTTGTCCTTTAGAAATACTAAAACATACATGCACACACAAATATTTTACAGTCTGGGCTTAAGGTAGTGAGTGATTTATTGAAACAGAAAGTAAAAAATGTGGGTGGTGCCTCAGTTTCCCTCTGGAACTCTTGCAAACTGTGTAGGCCTAAGTGCAATGAATTGCGCAAGCTCTAGCTTCAAACTACATGGCCAAATCACCAGAATCCAGCTCTCTAATTGTATTTTGCTTGGTGAAAGCGCTCTGAAAGATGCACATTTTGGTTGACTGCTCAAGGCTTCAGAAAAGTCAGAAAGAATAGGTTGTGGCTATGAATTTTCCATCAGACCAAAGAGAATGCATTATGGGAGTTGGAATTCCTTGGTACTGCAAATGTTAAATAACACTGAAAACTGACAAAGGCCTTTGAGGAGCAATTCCCTTAAGTTAATAGCAGCTGTGGGCCATACCTTGGTAGCTATGTGGACACAGGCTGTGACTCTTGACAGGCATGCAGTGACGGTACTAGGGTGGGCTTCCATCTAAGATAAGGGATATTTACTACTGTGTAGTAGAATGTAGGTGTCATATCAATGAATAATGAATGAAGGCATTGTTTGAGGGAGAACAATCAACTATGTCTTGGAGCGGTTGTGTTGACTTGAGTTGAAATCACAAGGTCACGAGGGCTGCCATGTGAATGAATATGAGGTGTATGTGTGTTGGTGCAGTTCTGACTGTAGAGGAGTTAATAAAAGAGTATGCGTATTTTGAGTGTAGGCCATGTTGCTGAAAATGATGAATAAGGCAATAGCTATGTTTGCCATCAGGAGCAGCTGTTATTGATGAGTCATTGGGGTGTATCCTTGCCGCCATGATGACTAAGAAGAGGACAGGGTGTGGGTGATAATCAAAGCCGTCACAGGTGAAGGCAGTGTTTGAAGAATAAGAATTTGAAAAGGCAATAGGTCTAAAAGGCAATCAGTCTGACTTTTAATATGCCAATGCATATAAAGACTCACACATTTTAAAATGCAGTTAGTCACATTAAAACCTGCCCTTGTGGCTTTGATAATGCTGAAAAAAAGTAGCAACAAAGGAATATTTTCATTGTAGAATTACTGTAGAATATGAAAAAGTCAATATGACAAACAGCATGGGGATTAAGTGCACTTTTCAAATATTAAATTGTCTTCTTGTATTCGAAAGAAAGTACTCACTGGACGGCACAATGATATAACAAATGGCCAACAGCATGAGATGAGAAAGAAATACTACACTGGAATGGGAGCCAAAGCCCACACTTTGTATGTTTTAAAGAATTTGTAACAATACTTCTTTGTTAACAGTTGTACTGTAAAGCCAGACCTAAAAAAACAGAGGGACTTATTTATGGGCCCTTGCGTCAATTTTGCACCGCTGGTGGTTCACTTTTTTGTGACACTCCAGCAGTGTAATAAATTAGCCATGTTGCTCCATATTTACAAAGTGACGCATCTAGGTAGATGCGTCACTTTGTAAACCCCTGCACCACATTATACCTGCGCCAGCTTTAATGTATACAGGGGGGCGTTCTCACGCAAGTAAGCCTTGTAGAAGTGATGCAGTGAAATCTAAAAGATTTCACTGCGCCACTTCTAGGATGCAAATGCGTCAATCTATTACGCCTGCCTTATGGCAGGCGTAAGACTGATGCAGGCACAGTTCACATGGGACTTGCCCATGTGTAATTACCCATTGCTGGTGTTGCGTCACTTTTCTGACACACTCCAGCAATGCTTCATTTTTGCACCTACAGATACGTCAGAAATACTGACGTACCTGTAACTCCTTGCGACATGACGCGTCATACTGTAAATATGACGCATCATTGGTGTCTCAAGGAGGGCGCAATGAAAAGTGACGCATCGCTGTTTTATCGCAGCTAAGCGTCACTTTTCATAAATGAGGCCCAGAATGTTCTATTAATAGAGTAAGAAAGTCTGGATGTTGAAAGGTCTTTTGTATAGTTCATGAGTTTGGAGGCATTGAGGTGGTTGTTGAGAAAGGGCTTTCAACAGTATTTTTGAACTGCTTTAGAGTATTATAGGACTCCAGTAGTAGTGAACTGAAATGACATTTATATTAACCCTGGGCGTAGTGTGCGGAGTGGGGCTACGCGGAGCTACGCGAAGTGGGCACAAAACTACGCCCACCCGCGCACTCCGCGTAGCCCCACTATGCGCCGCCCGCCTCCCTCCCGCCGTCCCTAAATACTGCAATAAAAGGATAGAAAGCTTTTAAAAACACTTACCTTGTCCGCCGCGTCCCCGGGGCTCCCTTTCGCCGTCCATGGATTTGCGCCGCCATTTCGAATACTAATGCGCATGCGCGGGCGCCCGCGCATGCGCATTAGTATTCGAAATGGTGGCGCGAATCCAGGGACGGCCAGAGGGAGCCCCGGGGACGCGGCGGACAAGGTAAGTGCGTTTAAAAGCTTTCTATCCTTTTATTGAAGTATTTAGGGAGGGCGGGAGGGAGGCGGGTGGCGGGCGGCTATGCACCGTCTGCGGAGCGCGCGTAGTGCCGCCCGGCTACACCCGCTACGCAAAATGCGTAGGAGACGGCACTACGCGCACTCCGTGCACGGAGCGTAGCTGGCCGCCCACCCCTAATTTATATAGCGCCTACTACGCCTGATGAGGCGTTGAGTTTAATAGACAGAATGATTTGGATGAATGAGCAGATGGGGACGAAACTTGTACACATAGTCAAGACTTGCTTCTTTTTTGTAATACTGTTAATAATCAAGATGACAACAAACGTTTAATTTGGGAAATGCGTTATCTCTAGAGTACTGTACACATTTGAATTGCTGCTCATCAAGCTTTAAATAGAGGTTTTCTTCCCTGTACGCGCCCATTTCATGTACAGTCACATTCATATAAAAATGAATAATCTACTATGTACTTTTTGCATGTTATCTAAAAAGACTCCAACTAGTTTCAAAACACGGGATTAAATGGCACTGGTCCTATGTTTCACAGTTTTCATTACAATCCTGGAAGGCCAGAGGAAATCATTTATAACTTGAAGGAAGCAAAGAGTCACTTACAAAGGTTTGTGGTCGCAGCTGCTACTATGCTAATCCTTGATGGATTTTAATTGGTAAAGTGCACCATTTGGTCTCAATTTACCAAAAGTGTTCCTGTGGAGAGGACACCCCCAACACCTCTGTCAATGGTGAGCTAGCTATGAACATTTACCCATACTTGCCAAAACAAAAAAGGTGGGATTTTCAAAACAAATCCACTAACAGGATGATGATAATGCTGGTAATTACATACCACAACCACGGGCCCGATGAAGACTTCACAGGAATTCTCATTCAATGTTTTGGGATGTTGATCAGAGGAAAGGCATTAATGAAATGACAACAACAAGTAAGCTTTGGGCAATACAGTACGTTAACACATCTCTTCCTTAACAAACTACCCTGTTCAATGCAGAGCTGTCACTCAAGAATACCAGTGACGTGATGAAGGCCCTTCAAAACATAAAATGCTTCACCTCCTAACAGGTTCAATCTGCTATCTCCTGAACAGCAGTAGGTGGAATTTAGGGAATCCGTGGGCCAGGCTTCTGCAACGGGCAGCCCATGAGCTAACTCTATCTCTCCTGCTGCCTGCAAATATCTCACTTGTGTGCAGACCAGCCTACCAAATTTGAAGCTTTTGATTGGTTGAATTAGTTTATGTATTGCAACATTGAAAAGCTTGCATTCAAGATGAAAAGGTGTGCATTTTCAAAAATCATGAAGGGATGTTTGGAGAAAAATGGCTGAAGTTTCAAAATATATTAATAGCCGATATGTGAGTGATAAATCCTGCTGCATTACGAAGATGCTACTAATTTTATGATTACCTTGTTTACATTACTATTGCCAGTAGTGCGTGATGCACTAACGCGATCACTGTTGGTAATCTTGCATATGGTGGTCATTAATGTAATATTGTCTGATGCGGTTACTATGCCAACACTTATAATTTTAGTAGCTCTGTGAGATTTTCATTCAATTGAAAATAGGTAGCTGTTATTACAGAAAAGGTTGAAGACCCCCCTATAGGCTGTAGTTTTGCCAAAAAACACAGTAGAGTTTGGTAAGTACACAATATGACCTTTTTTGCTAAGGCTATTTTTGACTTCCAGTCTAACCTTGGGGCTGTACCCAAGCAACTGACTCCACGTGCTATTATGCTAATAACTTCAACTCACCAAAAAGTGCGAAGAGCAAGAGTCTGAAGGATGATAACAATCTGGTGTCACATTATACATGCAGCGCATTTTCCTTCATTGCGCTGGGCTCACCTTTTAAAAGGTGTGCCCAGCTCAATGAAGGAAAATGCACTGTATTATGATTGAAGCGCTGCCCTCAAGGCAGTTGCGAACTCGTGCTGCCCCCGGGCAGCGCACTCATGCGAAAAACCGAGCGGCTGCTTTGAAGCTGCTACTTGTTTTCACAGTGCTCTTTTAAAAGGATTTCTGGGGGTCAATAGGACTACCTTTCCCCACTCTAAGGGGCTGCCCCCAGGGGGCCACTGTCAATGCACCTCCTGAGAGCTTCTGTGCCTCTTCGCCCATGTCTGTAATGTGGCACAGGCACAGAGGCAAAAGATTCCCTCATTTGCATGGGCATGCCCCCTTGCAAATGAGGGAACACCCCTTTAAAATAGCACTGGCATTTTATCTGCACCAGCGGTATTGCAGAAGGGACTGCATAAGCATCTGCGTCCCCTTCAGTAATACCAAAGGGGCTCGGTGGTGCACAAAGCAGGTGCAAACGCCCGTGGCACCCTGGTGCACTTTGTGTAATATGCTCCCTGATTTGCCCTCTGCATTGCAGGTTATTCCTTGGCCCCAGGTTCATGCTTGACCCTTTTGTGCAAGCATGTAAAGTATACCTTTTAGAAGCATCTGGATGCTCCCACACCTCTGGAGTGCCAATTCATACTTCATGCTAGTACAGCCCTGAACTGGTTTAATTTACTGTGACTCACCGGTGAGTCACATGAAATGTAGCTAAGGGAAACTGATGCACTCATCAGGATCCAGAAACCTCTCAAAGCAAACTACTTTTCTACAACTAATCCCATTTGCAAACATTAATGTGACTTATTGTGTGAAATTGGGTGGTGGTTGACCAGGGTGTGAGCCCTGCTTAAGCAACAGTCACACTCCCTTGCAGGGAGAGCTGCAAAAAGTCACTAAATTAACATGTGCTTAACCTTTGGTAGCTTGGCAAGTAAAGCACTCAGGCTTATCTTAGACGCAATGTTTAAAGTATTTATGCAGCACACAAACAGTAATAACGTGAAAAGACAATACAAGAAAAATCCCAAACTAATTTAAAAAAATGGAGTACATTTTAATAAATAGAAAAACAATGGTAACGGCTAACAAGAGCGCACAGCAAAGAGTCCAGTTATACGTAATCAACAATATATGTAAACGTGGTGCTCAGGAAGAGATGGGGACTGGTTACCACAGCCTCCAAGACAAACCCAAAGGTCCAAACAGTTACTGTGTTCCTCCGAGCACTCATTCAATATCAAAAAGAGTCTTTATATAGTTTTCACTATTCAATTTAATGTCCAATCTTCCTTCAGATGAAATCCAGTTCGTGTCAAATGATAATTCGCAGCCAACACGTGTTTCGTCAAGTCCGTGTGGGACAAATTGACTTCTTCAGGGCTGCAACCCAAATATTTACAATGAGTCATGATACACAAATTTCATAATTTACAAAACAAACCATATTCGCCACTTATCAACGTAAAACGGAAATTCGATTAAACATTGTTTTTCAGCCTTAGCTAAAATCTCATATACAATTGCATGTATTAACACACTCAATTTCACAAAAGAAGGAACATGTGTGCCAAGAACGTGATCTCTGCATGACACGGTATAAACCATTTATATTTCTAAACATAACCGACTCTAATTTCATATGAGTCAAAAGTATACGGTATAGGGTATAGGGCTGTGGTCCCCGATAACACCCATAGGTGCCAGGTTCACAATTTGTAATTGTATAAATCAAATCCGTGACTCACCTATTTAAAGAAAGATATATCAAGTTATTGGTAACAACTTGTAGTATTATCTGGTAGATGCAGGACTTCGTCCTAGTCCTGTGATTTGCTTCGATATGTGCCCACTCCTATAGGTAAATTAAGAGTGCTGTCAGTGCTAGCTATTCATAGTTTGATAGCTCCAAAACATCAGTCTGATTACATTCAATGTAATATACATGGGCCAATATTTTAAACTCACCAGTTTGTGAATTATTTTGGAAGTAATTATATGCACGTTTAAGTGATCCACGTAATCCACTGTATCAAGTTAAATATCATCCACGTGGTCCTCTGTTTCAAGTTATATACCATCCAAGTAAGGGGATAGATCGGAAAGTTCCTAAAGTAAAGTAACATCACTGTCAATACTATTCAGTGGACGTATGACAGCTTCTGGTCATATCCCATAAAGTACAACAGCCAATAAACGTATACACTATACAGGTCTCACCCTTCACATTAGTGTTGGTATGTGCCCATATTTTCTCTTCTCTAACAATTACATCAATCGCGAGTGTCTCTAACACGAGTCCGTGTCTGAGGAAAGAAGAGATGCACTCATGTAATCTAAATTGTTAGTTGTATAATCCCTAAAGCTCCAAATTGTCCCCCGTACTCACCGTTTGTGTGTCCGTACCGATCCGACTTTGGCGTTCTGCACGGGCGCCATCTTTAAATGTCATTTTATACTTAAACGCACGGGCGCCATCTTGTAGTGTCTTCTTATGGTTAGCCTAAAACCGGCGGATATACATTAAACTCTGGGCTTCTCCATCTTTAAATGGGCATAATTCAAGACTATGAATCCATAATTTGGATATTGTCCTGTGTTGAACTGACATTGATGTCGATACTTAATGGGATAATAACGCTAAATATTTTTACGATCTTTCACATATATTTGGAACCAAATCATGGTTCATGAATAATTAATAGAACTTCGTTATCATTCGTTTGTTGCAAATAGCAACAAAAGTACTCAACGAATTAAAAGTACCTTGTCAGCAGAGTACATAAGTAATTGTCTGCTTCGAAATACTATCTCACATTTGCTAGTGTGTATTAAGCGATAATCGTGATAATAAATACGTCTTGTTTATATATATAGTATTAGTAGTCATGGTCTCAATTTCTCACATTTCAACTTACTCCTGAACCTGGAGGCCATAGGGGTCCTCAGGTTAACCACAGCCCTTTCCCTGCTGTCATATTTACCATTTATGTCATATTGTCGTGTTCATAGCAAATAAACATTACGGAGAGGCAGTAGGTTCAATAATATTGCATTCTCCATAGGTTTCTAACATCATTATGTATAATACATAAGTATGAGCTTACTTAATGTATCAATATACTTTCTCATTCTATAGAGTACTCTGTGTTGGGATAATATAAAAAATAAAATTAAAAGACAAAACATAACAAACAAAATTGGCACCTAATTTGTTTCCTGTAAGTTTCACCCTAGTACCTTTCATATTATCTCAGTTTCCTAGGTAAAACTCAAACTCATGGTCGACGTTGAGGCCACATTCCACTGCTTTCAATCTAATCAACCAAAGTACCTCACGTTTTCTCAATGTTAACAATCTATTTCCACCTCGTGGATCAGGTTTTATGTGGTCAATCCCATGATAAGAGAAAACATGTTGGTCCTTATTCTCAAAGTTTTGAACTAGGTGTGCGGCAATTGGATAACATGTGTTCCCGTTTTTTAATGGCCTGAAGTGCTCAGCAATTCTATCTTTGAGCCTCCTCTTAGTGCGCCCCACATAGATTTTGCCACACGTACATAGAATCACATATACTACATATGTAGTGTCACAATTTATGAACATACCAATAGTATATTTCCCAGAATTGTTATATTCAAAACACAGTACCTTCCTCATTGCCCATCTACATGAAATGCATCTTCCACATTTGTAAAAGCCCTTAAAACTGTTCAACCAGTCAGTTTTGTTCGATTTGGTCGGGTAGCGGGGACTCAACATGTTCCTCAGAGTTGTTCCTCTTCTAAATGTCACACTTGGCCTCTCGTAAATGTACGGTTTCAAATCATTATCAATACAAAGCAGGTGCCAATGTTTGTTCAAAATTGTAAATAATTTCGAACTGTCCATTCCATAATTAGTTATCAGTCTAACCTTTTGGTCAGTTCTTCTGTCAGCTTTACTCTGTCTTACCAATGTAGTCTCTCTTTTCACTTTCTTTATTCTTGACACAGCTTTGGTCACCACATTCTGTCTGTATCCACGATTCAAAAATCTGGACGTCATATCCACTAGATTATTTTCAAATTCACTATCTGATGAGCAATTTCGTCGAGCCCTAATTAGTTCTCCATACGGTATGGCTCTTTTTTGGTAACTGGGGTGACAGCTCCCTGCATGTAAAATTGAGTTACAACTCGTGGGTTTCCGGTACATCCGGCTTTTAATCCTTTCTCCCTCCACATACAACTCTACATCCAAAAAAGTAATACTCTGCCTATCATATGAAGTAGTAAACTTCAGATTCTATGTATTATCATTTAAATAATCAACAAAACCTTTCAGTCTCTCTACTGTGCCAGTCCATATCAAAAGGCAATTGTCGATGAATCGACCCCAATAGTGTATATATTGGGTCCATTCAGTTCCCTCAGGGCCCCAGATCCGCTCCGCCTCGAACCAGCCCATGAATAGGTTGGCGAAAGACGGAGCAAATCTAGAACCCATGGCTGTCCCAAGACGTTGTCTGTACCACTGTCCATCAAATAAGAACACATTATTTTCCAATACTAATTGGGTCATCCGTAATAGCATTTGAGTATGGTCAAACATCTCTGCTGGTCTAGCACTGAGAAAGTGATCCAAAGCATGTATGCCCATATTGTGATCAATAATAGTATACAAGGATACCACGTCTAGTGTAACTAGTAACATACCATCCTCCCATACAATGTCTTCAAGCAAGTTCAGGATATGTTTAGTGTCTTCAATAAAAGACGGTAAATTATACACATATTGTCTCAAGTAGCAGTCAATAAACTCTGATAAACGCTCCGTTGGGCCACCTATGCCGGAAACAATGGGCCGCCCTGGCGGTCTGTCCCGGCATTTGTGGACCTTGGGGAGGGTGTATAAACAAGGTGATCTAGGTGTACTTAATGTTAGGTAGAGGTATTCATCATAATCAAGTAGGGTTTGTTCATACCATAATTTGATCTCACCATTAATTTTCACAATTAAGTCTGGCATCGGATTGGTAGTCAACTTCTCATAGTACAAAGTCTCATTGAGTTGGGAGTATATCTCATCATTATAATCACTTGTGTTTAGTACAACAATATTTCCACCCTTGTCCGCACTACGTATACTTATTGCTTTGTTGTTGATAAGCTCTTGTAAGGCCTCTCTTTCTCCAAATGTAAGGTTATCACGAAGTACTTTAGTGTCACTCAATCTAGACTTATCAATTGCTCTATCTATGTCAGTACAGACCATCTTAAAGAAAACATCAATAGTGTTCCCTGGTATCAATTGTGGAGTCCATTTTGACTTCACTTTGAGTCCACTCCCTTCCCTATGAAATCGTGATATCTCTAGATCTTCCATAAGTTTCAGCATAGTCACAGGATCATTCTCTCTCTCTGTAAGTGATAAAAGAAGCTGAGTATCTTTCAATTCTTGTATTGTGATCTCACTTAGTACTTTATTGGAGGATTGTTTGTCTTTCACTGTTACATTAGCAAAATGTTTCTTAATTTTGAGGTTTCTTACAAATTTAAAAAGATCTAATTTAATCATACACCAATCTAAATTAGTTGCTGGACAAAAACCTAAACCCTTCTTCAGTACAGTTATCATATTGTCAGACAGTTCACAAGAGGATAACATTTTAATAAATTATTGCACACCAAAACAATAAAATCCCATCAGTGGAACCTGAGTTATAAATTTAAAAAGTTTTGAGTGGACATTGGCACCTAAAACCTCAAATCGCTGCCCGCGGACATCTCTTTGCTCGAGACAAGGTCCAGGTAAAAAAATATGGCTTACCGCAATGGAGCGCAGTTCAAATACAAGAAGTGGATTGGCCCTGTCACCGCTTATCTTCGGATTTTCAATACATTCTGAGAAATAGTGTCTGAGGAGGTAAAGGGTAAGTGGGGCATGGCTGCAGGAGGTGTCCGAGAAGGGAGTGTCTTCGGCAAATCTTCGGCATTCAGACTTAGTTGTGGAAAAGGAAGTCAACAATCTCCAGTGGAACAGATGCATCTTGGGCAGATAGGCGAGCAGGTTGGTCTCAGTCTCCTTCTGGTCCTCAGAGCAGTTTTTGGATAAACATTTTCTAAGTCCTCAATTATGGGAATTTGTCATCTGGGTACATTTAGCAACACAACCAACGATCCAGGATTGGTGGACACCTCTTAGGGGTTCAGGTATCACTCACGCTGGGTCCAGGTGTGTTAAGATTGTGTGAGCCTTATATATCCATTGGGCACTAAACAGGAGGCCAGCAAACTAACCCTTGGAGTCACTACTTTTAGTCCTGGGTGCAGGTGAAGATGTAGAGCTCATCATCAGGGCTGGCTTCGGAGGGATCTAGGCAGTTTCCAGGCAGCAAAGAATTCCTTCCAGGTACAGCAACAGTCTGCCTGAGTGCACAGTAGGTCGCAGCAGCAGGCAGTTCTCTGGGAGTCCTTCTGAATGCCCAGTAGTGAACTGAAAAGTGGGTCTAAAAGTCCTATTTTTATATCCTGGTGCCCTTCTTCTGGAAGATGGGAAAAGCTACTGAGAAGGTTCTTTGAAATGTGTGGAATGTCCTGACTCCCCTGCCTTTGCTCCAATCTGGCTGCGGTGACAATGCAGGGCCACAAGATCCTTTTGTGAAGGCAGAGCACAGGCTATTCAGTTGTAAGTGGGGCTGTGCTCAGCTCCCCTACCCAAACTGCCAGCAGATGGCCCATTGAGGCACACCTAATCCCCCTACTGGGATGGATTCACAAAGCCTGTCAGCTACATCCAGTCATGTGACCTAAGACATGCTGCAAGCACAAAGGGCTAAGGACAGGAATAGGGCAACTTTCTGAAAGCTGCATTTTCAAATCTGTAATGAAAAATCCAATCTTACCATTAAAGATGATTTATCATTACAATTGCATGGGTACAAATCATAAGATATCTCCTGCACACTATTAGAAATGACAGCTTATTATTAAATGTAATAAGGAATCCCTAATGTTATCTTATGGTAGGATTAGACCTCACAGTAGCAAAAAATCGAATTTTTCACTTCCAGGACATGTACAAATTGAAGATACATATCCACCTTTTGAATTACACAGCACCCTGCCCTATGGGCTACGGGGGACTCCCTTTTATGTAATAAAAGGGGAGTTTAAGACTTGGCAATGCGGCTGAAATGCTAAGTCAACATGACAGTATAAAACTGCACTCAGGCTGGAATGGCAGGCCTCGGATATGTTTTAGAGTGCTATTTAAGTGGATGGCACAATAAGGGCTGCAAGCCACCAGCCACATTTAATTTACAGTCCCTAGGTATTTGGTAGACAACTCAACACGGGGTGTATAAGTAATATAAATATGCCACTTAGTTATATGAAAATCAAACCATGTTTCAGGGAATGACCACAAGCACTTTAGCACTGGTTAGCAGTGGTAAAGTTCACACTGCTAAGGCCAGCAAAAACGAATTTCAGCAAAAATTTGAGTAAGTAAGCTAAACGTTTGAAGGAAGACTGCCCTAAGGCTGACAGGTCTAACATTTATGTGTTTTGCTAGGTCTCCAAATCCATTTCTATTCTGAGATAAACATTTTCCATCCAAGAGTATAAAATAATCTAGAAATGCTCTCAGGAGAAGTGGCAGTAGAAGAGTATAAACCCCTATGCACATTATCACAGTGTCCTTATTGGCTTTCGAACAGACAACTGGATCTAGATGTACATGTTAAGTATAATCAGGGCTACAAATAATGTAGCTAGGCACCGTGTCTCGCTGCTTTTCAAGTATTGGCACTGCTTTCGTGGAATTAAATCAATTTTTTAACTGTGCTGATGCTAACGTATTATCCAATGCACTCAAATGTATTCCACGAAACCAAGTTTCTAACTTTGCTGATGCTAAATTATTGTCCGATGCACTCAAATGTGTTCTACGTGCCAGGAACAATTATTCTTGCTTGAAGTTTATGCACAAAAGAAACTGAATGGCTATACTCTCCTCTAACTTCTGGGAGCAGTATTTTCTGTGGGCCTGTTTATCTTTGGAATGGAATTGGGGCTATGGTGTAAGCTTTAGAGGGTTGTAGTTTCCATGGTTTGTACCGAGAACGACCTTCACCAGAGAGTTTGCTAATTGTCTACATGTTATTAACTTAGTGGTCATCTAAGATCCTCACTTCACAATGTATTTTTCAGTGCACTTGTTAGGCACAGTTGCACTATTTGTATTTGAAATGTTGATCAAAATAATTTGATCGCATCATCACACAGCATCACATATATAATAGTATCTAGCCTGGCAAATGCAATAAAACAATACAGGCATAGCCAGTAGCTCTGGCTTTAGTATGCTAGCACATGCAAACATGGACGTGCGCACATACTATATGTGTGCATGTCCATGTTTGCATGTGCTAGCAAAGTTTCATGGCACCATTACCTTAGAGAATTACAAAAAGTGTGACCACAGGCTTGAAGAACAGGAAACAGGGCACAGACATAGAAGGCAAAGAAAGATAACGAGATGTGTTGTAACAGAGAAATAGCACAAAGAGCATAAGTGTATTTGTACATGTCTGTCATTGCATGATTTCTCACGGTAAAGCCAGATTTTAATGTTTTTGCGGGCTCTAGCTGTTTCTATTTCTGTCTCTGGTTTAACATGTGGAAGATGCGTTCAGGTATATGTTGTGGGGAGTAGCTCCTTCCCACTGACGAGTGCGCAAAGTAATCAATGAAACATACTAGTTTCTTCACTGGTTTTAATTCATTGCTAAACTTTGATTTGTCTACACGTTGTAAGAAACTTGTTCTTACAACGTGTAGACAAATCAAAGTTTAGCAATGAAGTGTGTCAGATAAAAACGTTGCGCGTAAAATATGCACTGTGCAGAATGTTACGTTAGCGAGCTATTGCATGATAGTAATATCGTAACGATAGCGAATGTAAAGACTGGAAATTTTTGAACGTTATCCATTTTGAATAGAAACGTTTACTCTGTAGTTTTACTTTCAATTATTATGGTCTATTTTGTTTGTTGTTATTGCATATGATTGCAGATGATTTATATTGCGATATTGAGCAATAGGATAGTGAATGAATTGGTCCTGTTTCATTTCTTATAGACCCCTGACAAAGGGTCAGCCTTACTTGACCCGAAATGCATTGGGTGGATGTTATCTGTTGACCTTTGAAGTTATAACTGAGACAAAAAAAAAATTGAAAATTTCCAAATGAATTACGAACATTGAAACACGTGAAACTTTGATTTGTCTACACGTTGTAAGAAACTTGAAAGAATTAATTAAAACCAGTGAAGAAACTAGTATGCTTCATTGATTACTTTGCGCACTCGTCAGTGGGAAGGAGCTACTCCCCACAACATATGCTTGTTTTCTAAGACAAGGTTGGACGCCTTGGGACACGAGTTGCGCCAACAATAAAGTTCAAATTATTGCAAGAATCTTGAATAAATGAGTGCACAAGGATAACACTTTCTCTGAAGATGCGTTCAGGTCAGGTTAGGTTTGTGAAACTAACGAAGAAGCATTCTGACCATTCCAGTTTGAGAGCGCTAGAGATTTTCATGTGGTGTTTCTTCATGAAAGAGCTCTGATTGTGGGTATGGAAGATGCATGTTGGCCTAGGTTGTTGTCTGATACGGAAGATTTGAGAAAATATATGTGGATCCAAGATCACATTTAGGTACAAAAACTCATCTAGGTGCAAAATCTGCTTTGGAGTAACATCAACAACAGCGAGGAAACACTCTTATGTGCAAACAAATAGGGGAAGTTATACACATTCATACACATAGTTAGGTGCAAAATCGTCACTGGTGCAAAGTCAACACGAGTTGTAGTACAGAATTTATGTGCAAAAGCGTTCAGGTTAAAAAACACCCCCAGTGCAACATCAGCAGGACTGATAAAACACAATTTGAAGCATAAATCAATAATCACATTTAGAGGAAGACCGTTTTTAGGCGCAAAATCACATTGATGGGAAAAATCCCTCTTGGTGCAACATTATGTGGATTGTTGAAACACCTTTTGGAGCACAGTTCACTTACAAGAGCAAAAATCATCATAACATCTGTGTATCAGTATGACCTCGCAATGGCATGCCGAGGTGTAAAATCACCTTTGGTATAACAGTAGCATGAGTGTGTAAAACATATTAAACCATAATTCACAGTTATGTGCCAAATCATAGTTAGGGAAGTAAAGTCACCCTTGGTGCTAAATCCGCATAACCGGTTATCACATTAACGTGCAAAATTATATCAAGGTGCAAAATCATCACTGCTGCAACATCAGCTGCAGTCAGTATACACTGTTAGAAGCACCAATCATCTTAAGGAGGAAAATATTTTCAAGTGCAAAATTTTATTATTTTAAAATCACACTTGGTGCAACATCAATGGGAGTGTGGGAACAAGCTTACAAGCATAATTCACATTTAGGATCAAAAACAAATTTATGTGCAAAATCGCATTACTTACAACACAAAAACAGATGAAAAACTACTACAGAAGCAACATCACATTCAGATATAAAATCACTTTTAGGTGCAATATCAACCTTGCTTCACCATCATCAGGCGGTATTGCACCGTTACATCGCAACTTTTACAACAGACTTCTATTACAACGCAACTTTTACAACGCTGGATCCATTACATCGCATGCCTTTACAACGCATGACATTACATAGCAGATGCTATTACAACGCATGCCATTACAACGTAAGTATAGGTAAGTATATAATTTTTTAAAAATTGTATTTAATATTATTTAATTAATTTAATTAATATTAATTATATTAAATATATTTATTTATGTTTTTTATATTATATATTAAATATATTAATTTAAGTAATTTTAAAAATAAGTATGAGTATAGGAGTATATGTTTTGGGGTACTGAGGTATATGTTTTGGGGTGTTTGGGTATTTTTAGGTATTAGGGCTGGGTTTGGGTTTTGGGGTACAGGGGTATTTTTAGGTTTTAGGGCTGGGTTTGGGTTTTGGGGTACAGGGGTATTTTTAGAATTTAGGGCTGGGTTTGGGTTTTGGGGTACAGGGGTATTTTTAGGTTTTAGTGCTGGGTTTGGGTTTTGGGGTACAGGGGTATTTTTAGGTTTTAGGGCTGGGTTTGGGTTTTGGGGTAAAGGGGTATTTTTAGGTTTTAGGGCTGGGTTTGGGTTTTGGGGTACAGGGGTATTTTTAGGTTTTAGGGCTGGGTTTGGGTTTGGGGTACAGGGGTATTTTTAGGTTTTAGGGCTGGGTTTGGGTTTTGGGGTAAAGGGGTATTTTTAGGTTTTAGGACTGGGTTTGGGTTTTGGGGTACAGGGGTATTTTTAGGTTTGAGGGCTGGGTTTGGGTTTTGGGGTACAGGGGTATTTTTAGGTTTTAGGGCTGGGTTTGGGTTTTGGGGTACAGGGGTATTTTTAGGTTTTAGGGCTGGGTTTGGGTTTTGGGGTACAGGGGTATTTTTAGGTTTTGGGGTACAGGGGTATTTTTAGGTTTCAGGGCTGGGTTTGGGTTTTGGGGTACAGGGGTGTTTTTAGGTTTCAGGTCTGGAATTGGGTTTTGGGGTACAGGGGTATTTTTAGGTTTTTGGGCTGGGTTTGGGTTTTGGGGTACAGGGGTATGTTTAGGTTTTAGGGCTGGGTTTGGGTTTTGGGGTACAGGGGTATTTTTAGGTTTTAGGGCTGGGTTTGGGTTTTGGGGTACAGGGGTATTTTTAGGTTTTAGGGCTGGGTTTGGGTTTTGGGGTACAGGGGTATTTTTAGGTTTTAGGGCTGAGTTTTGGTTTTGGGGTACAGGGGTATTTTTAGGTTTTAGGGCTGGGTTTGGGTTTTGGGGTAAAGGGGTATTTTTAGGTTTTAGGGCTGGGTTTGGGTTTTGGGGTACAGGGGTATTTTTAGGTTTTAGGGCTGGGTTTGGGTTTTGGGGTACAGGGGTATTTTTAGGTTTTAGGGCTGGGTTTGGGTTTTGGGGTACAGGGGTATTTTTAGGTTTTAGGGATGGGTTTTGGTTTTGGGGTACAGTGGTATTTTTAGGTTTTAGGGCTGGGTTTGGGTTTTGGGGTACAGGGGTATTTTTAGGTTTTAGGGCTGGGTTTGGGTTTTGGGGTACAGGGGTATTTTTAGGTTTTAGGGCTGGGTTAGGGTTTTGGGGTACAGGGGTATTTTTAGGTTTTAGGGCTGGGTTTGGGTTTTGGGGTACAGGGGTATTTTTAGGTTTTAGGGCTGGGTTTGGGTTTTGGGGTACAGGGGCATTTTTAGGTTTTAGGGCTGGGTTTTGGTTTTGGGGTACAGGGGTATTTTTAGGTTTTAGGGCTGGGTTTGGGTTTTGGGGTAAAGGGGTATTTTTAGGGTTCAGTTTTTTTTAAAAAACGACTTTAAATAAATAAAATTAATTAAATTAATTAAATTAAATTAAATTATTTAAATTATATTATTTATAATTTATAAATTAATTAAATTACATTAATTAAATTAAATTAATTAAATTAAATTAATTTAATGAAATTTTATTAATTCCATTTTTAATTTAATTAAATTAAAATAATTAAATTAATTGAATTAATTTATTTTAATGCCAATTTTAAAATTAATTAAATTAAATTAATTAAATTAAATAATTAAATTAAATTAATTACAATTTTTAAATTAATTAAATTAAATTATTAAAATTAAATTAATTAAATAAAATTAATTTCAATTTTAAAATTAATTAAATTAAATTAATTAAATTAAATTAATTAAATTAACTTAATTACATTTTATGTTTTGGGGTACTGAGGTATATGTTTTGGGGTGTTTGGGTATTTTTAGGTATTAGGGCTGGGTTTGGGTTTTGGGGTACAGGGGTATTTTTAGGTTTTAGGGCTGGGTTTGGGTTTTGGGGTACAGGGGTATTTTTAGAATTTAGGGCTGGGTTTGGGTTTTGGGGTACAGGGGTATTTTTAGGTTTTAGTGCTGGGTTTGGGTTTTGGGGTACAGGGGTATTTTTAGGTTTTAGGGCTGGGTTTGGGTTTTGGGGTAAAGGGGTATTTTTAGGTTTTAGGGCTGGGTTTGGGTTTTGGGGTACAGGGGTATTTTTAGGTTTTAGGGCTGGGTTTGGGTTTTGGGGTAAAGGGGTATTTTTAGGTTTTAGGACTGGGTTTGGGTTTTGGGGTACAGGGGTATTTTTAGGTTTGAGGGCTGGGTTTGGGTTTTGGGGTACAGGGGTATTTTTAGGTTTTAGGGCTGGGTTTGGGTTTTGGGGTACAGGGGTATTTTTAGGTTTTAGGGCTGGGTTTGGGTTTTGGGGTACAGGGGTATTTTTAGGTTTTGGGGTACAGGGGTATTTTTAGGTTTCAGGGCTGGGTTTGGGTTTTGGGGTACAGGGGTGTTTTTAGGTTTCAGGTCTGGAATTGGGTTTTGGGGTACAGGGGTATTTTTAGGTTTTTGGGCTGGGTTTGGGTTTTGGGGTACAGGGGTATGTTTAGGTTTTAGGGCTGGGTTTGGGTTTTGGGGTACAGGGGTATTTTTAGGTTTTAGGGCTGGGTTTGGGTTTTGGGGTACAGGGGTATTTTTAGGTTTTAGGGCTGGGTTTGGGTTTTGGGGTACAGGGGTATTTTTAGGTTTTAGGGATGGGTTTTGGTTTTGGGGTACAGTGGTATTTTTAGGTTTTAGGGCTGGGTTTGGGTTTTGGGGTACAGGGGTATTTTTAGGTTTTAGGGCTGGGTTTGGGTTTTGGGGTACAGGGGTATTTTTAGGTTTTAGGGCTGGGTTAGGGTTTTGGGGTACAGGGGTATTTTTAGGTTTTAGGGCTGGGTTTGGGTTTTGGGGTACAGGGGTATTTTTAGGTTTTAGGGCTGGGTTTGGGTTTTGGGGTACAGGGGCATTTTTAGGTTTTAGGGCTGGGTTTTGGTTTTGGGGTACAGGGGTATTTTTAGGTTTTAGGGCTGGGTTTGGGTTTTGGGGTAAAGGGGTATTTTTAGGGTTCAGTTTTTTTAAAAAAACGACTTTAAATAAATAAAATTAATTAAATTAATTAAATTAAATTAAATTATTTAAATTATATTATTTATAATTTATAAATTAATTAAATTACATTAATTAAATTAAATTAATTAAATTAAATTAATTTAATGAAATTTTATTAATTCCATTTTTAATTTAATTAAATTAAAATAATTAAATTAATTGAATTAATTTATTTTAATGCCAATTTTAAAATTAATTAAATTAAATTAATTAAATTAAATAATTAAATTAAATTAATTACAATTTTTAAATTAATTAAATTAAATTATTAAAATTAAATTAATTAAATAAAATTAATTTCAATTTTAAAATTAATTAAATTAAATTAATTAAATTAAATTAATTAAATTAACTTAATTACATTTTATGTTTTGGGGTACTGAGGTATATGTTTTGGGGTGTTTGGGTATTTTTAGGTATTAGGGCTGGGTTTGGGTTTTGGGGTACAGGGGTATTTTTAGGTTTTAGGGCTGGGTTTGGGTTTTGGGGTACAGGGGTATTTTTAGAATTTAGGGCTGGGTTTGGGTTTTGGGGTACAGGGGTATTTTTAGGTTTTAGTGCTGGGTTTGGGTTTTGGGGTACAGGGGTATTTTTAGGTTTTAGGGCTGGGTTTGGGTTTTGGGGTAAAGGGGTATTTTTAGGTTTTAGGGCTGGGTTTGGGTTTTGGGGTACAGGGGTATTTTTAGGTTTTAGGGCTGGGTTTGGGTTTGGGGTACAGGGGTATTTTTAGGTTTTAGGGCTGGGTTTGGGTTTTGGGGTAAAGGGGTATTTTTAGGTTTTAGGACTGGGTTTGGGTTTTGGGGTACAGGGGTATTTTTAGGTTTGAGGGCTGGGTTTGGGTTTTGGGGTACAGGGGTATTTTTAGGTTTTAGGGCTGGGTTTGGGTTTTGGGGTACAGGGGTATTTTTAGGTTTTAGGGCTGGGTTTGGGTTTTGGGGTACAGGGGTATTTTTAGGTTTTGGGGTACAGGGGTATTTTTAGGTTTCAGGGCTGGGTTTGGGTTTTGGGGTACAGGGGTGTTTTTAGGTTTCAGGTCTGGAATTGGGTTTTGGGGTACAGGGGTATTTTTAGGTTTTTGGGCTGGGTTTGGGTTTTGGGGTACAGGGGTATGTTTAGGTTTTAGGGCTGGGTTTGGGTTTTGGGGTACAGGGGTATTTTTAGGTTTTAGGGCTGGGTTTGGGTTTTGGGGTACAGGGGTATTTTTAGGTTTTAGGGCTGGGTTTGGGTTTTGGGGTACAGGGGTATTTTTAGGTTTTAGGGCTGAGTTTTGGTTTTGGGGTACAGGGGTATTTTTAGGTTTTAGGGCTGGGTTTGGGTTTTGGGGTAAAGGGGTATTTTTAGGTTTTAGGGCTGGGTTTGGGTTTTGGGGTACAGGGGTATTTTTAGGTTTTAGGGCTGGGTTTGGGTTTTGGGGTACAGGGGTATTTTTAGGTTTTAGGGCTGGGTTTGGGTTTTGGGGTACAGGGGTATTTTTAGGTTTTAGGGATGGGTTTTGGTTTTGGGGTACAGTGGTATTTTTAGGTTTTAGGGCTGGGTTTGGGTTTTGGGGTACAGGGGTATTTTTACGTTTTAGGGCTGGGTTTGGGTTTTGGGGTACAGGGGTATTTTTAGGTTTTAGGGCTGGGTTAGGGTTTTGGGGTACAGGGGTATTTTTAGGTTTTAGGGCTGGGTTTGGGTTTTGGGGTACAGGGGCATTTTTAGGTTTTAGGGCTGGGTTTTGGTTTTGGGGTACAGGGGTATTTTTAGGTTTTAGGGCTGGGTTTGGGTTTTGGGGTAAAGGGGTATTTTTAGGGTTCAGTTTTTTTTAAAAAACGACTTTAAATAAATAAAATTAATTAAATTAATTAAATTAAATTAAATTATTTAAATTATATTATTTATAATTTATAAATTAATTAAATTACATTAATTAAATTAAATTAATTAAATTAAATTAATTTAATGAAATTTTATTAATTCCATTTTTAATTTAATTAAATTAAAATAATTAAATTAATTGAATTAATTTATTTTAATGCCAATTTTAAAATTAATTAAATTAAATTAATTAAATTAAATAATTAAATTAAATTAATTACAATTTTTAAATTAATTAAATTAAATTATTAAAATTAAATTAATTAAATAAAATTTATTTCAATTTTAAAATTAATTAAATTAAATTAATTAAATTAAATTAATTAAATTAACTTAATTACATTTTTTTAAAAGATATACTTACCAATACTTACGTTGTAATGGCATGCATTGAATAGCATCTGCTATGTAATGACATGCGTTGTAAAGGCATGCATTGTAATGGATCCTGCGTTGTAAAAATTGCGATGTAACGGTCTGCGTTGTAAAATAACGCGTTGTACTGTCATACATCCCCATCAGGCATGTGGAGACACATTGAGGCACATAACACATGCAAGAGCAAATAACTCACAATTAGGTGGCAAACACAGTTAGGTGTAAAATATTGATCGGTGTAAAGTCAACAAGAGTGCAATATCACATTTAGGTGCAAAATCACTCAGTACAGATGGGAACTGTAGTGTTAAGTTGTCACATTAGGTGTAAAAAGGTGTGCATCAGTATGGCAACACGTTTGATTTACACCACACTGAAAAGCAAAATCGCCCTTGGTGCAACATCAGCATCAATATGGAAAACCTTTAGGAGCACAAATCACATTTAGATGTAAAATCACCTATAGGTGCAAAATCACTTTTTAAATGCAAACTCACCCTTGGTGCAAAGTAAGTCGATAATGTGGCAGTTGCAAAAGAGTGAAAGCTCTATGTAAGGGCACTTAAAAGGGATTTTCTGAGAGAGCGAGATGCATTTTCTTATTAGAACAGTACTAATAAATATGTTTACAGGACAGTACGGATACAACTGCATCCAAATGCCTTCCATTAAATGTACTATTAGAATGTTGTTGTAATAAAAAAAATTATTCTACTAAACATTGAGACAAGAGGGGCCCGTTTTGCAGACAATGGTACCCAACTGCCCATTGTGGGAATATTTTTAGGTGTAGAGAGACAGAAACCTGTGTTGCTCCTCCATCATTGCATTATTAGCAGTGGCTTCCCCATGATGACGCTGCAAAACTAGCATGAGACGGGACACTTTACAGTGGCCCATAACCCTACTGCAAGAAATGTGGTTGTTGGTTGACTGGAGTGTGAGCCGTGGTCAAGAAGAAACCCCAATCCTTTGCAGGGTGAGGCTGGAGTCAACCCTAATTTAACCTGTGCTGAACCCTCGGATAGCTTGTCACAGAGAAGTTAAGCTTCAATTAGAGGCAAAGTATTAAGGGGCATATGTATGAAAGTCCCGAACTGCGATTCTGAAATTGCAATTTTTACTGAATTGCACATTCAGAATCGCAAATCGGTATGTATGAAAGAAATCGCAAATAAATAGCGATTCCTTAAAAATTGCTATTTATTTGCGATTACCCCAAATGTGATTCCTGAACCAGTAGGAATCGCATAATTTTAGAAATCGCACCAGTAAATCGCAATAATACCGAAAAATCGCAAATCGCGGGGAAAAAATCGCAATTTTGCGATTTTCGCAAATGATCCAATCAGGAACTCTGGTGCAGCATGATAACATCACAACCAGGAAGTGAGTGACTTCCCATGCTGCACCTTACTTCCTGAATCTGAGGCAGAGTGAAGGAGAGTTTGGAACTGAGCAGTGTGCACCTGGAGAAACATGGCTGAGAGTGGAGCCACGCCCAGGCAGGATTTCCAGCAGCAGGAGACAGAGAGCTCCAGGAAGAGAAAACAAAAGTTTTCAGAGGCAGAATTGGAGGCTCTCATACATGAAATGGTGTTAAACCATAAACTTCTTTTTGGAAGGAAATCCAGAGAGGTGCCAGAGAGCCACAAAAGGAGGATATGGGAGGAAATCCAGCACAAGGTCAATGCTGTGGGTGTGACACCCCGGAGTATAGAGGACCTCCGAAAGCGATGGTACGACCTGCGCCTGCGCTCTATGGAGAAACTAGCTTCCAGGCTGGAACAGTCCAGGATAACAGGTGGTGGGACCTCATCTGTTCCTGATTCTACACCCCTGGAGGAACTGGTTGAGGGGACCCTGCAACCAGAGAGTGTGGGAGGAGTGGCTGATTTGGACAGCTCTGACCAGCCAGCAGCAGGAAAAGGTAAGATTCATGCCCTCACAACCCTCACACCCCCTAACACCCCCCAGCAGTGAGCCAGGGGCGGGAAACAAGATAGGTAGTCCAGAGCAGGCACACACGCAGCCATAGCAATGCATTATGGGAGATGTGGTCACATGTAATTCAAAGTGTCCAAATTTCAGCAAAAATAGTCTACCACATAATCTGCTGGTCTTGACTGTGAAACAAGAGCCCAATGTAAAAGAAATATTTGTGAAAAATGTATTTACACAGTGCAAGTTAGTGAAGTAAATTAATATGTGCTGCTCTGTCGCCCAGCTGCTGCTACCGCTCTACCAGCTACCATACGTCCAGGTCCAGGCCCCTCTACATCAGAGGATCCAGAGTCACTCAGCTCCACTGGTGTCCCTTTTCTTGTGGCAATGTTATGGAGCATGGCACAAGCCACCACTATTTTACAACACATATTGGGGCTGTATTGGAGTGCACCTCCACTCTTATGGAGGCACCGGAATCTGCTTTTCAGGATACCAAATGTCCGTTCAATGGTGCCTCTGGTAGCAATGTGTGCCCTGTTGTATCTGCGTTCACTTGCATTGTTGGAATTGAGGTAGGGAGTCAAGATGAAATCACGAACAGCATAAGCACTGTCACCTGTGGGTTAGACAAAAATATGTTAGCCTGTGACATGCACATGGTAGTTTGTACTAATGACCCCTATGTCTGTAGGTATTTACCGAGTAGGTATCCCTCGCCAAACTCCCCTCTTGAGAGTCTACGATATATCCCACTGTGTCTGAAGATGAAAGCATCATGTGTGCTGCCAGGGTACTTTGCTACAATGTCAGTTATGATGTGTTTGGCATCACACACCACCTGAATGTTCAGTGAGTGGTAGCATTTCCAATTTCTGAAGATGTATTCACTGTGTGAGGGGGGATATTGCAACATGTGTGCCATCAATACATCCTATCACGTGTGGGAAATGCGAGATCTGATAGAAGTCCTGCTTTGTCTGTGCAATTGCCTGAGGAGTGCTGGGGAAGTAAATATGATGGTGCATCCTCCGGACCATGATATCTAGGAAGGCATGGAAGAATCGCGAAAGGGAACTTTGTGACACCCCTCCTGCTGACGCTATAAACCCCCTGGAAACTTCCAGAGGCCAAGAGGTGTAGTGAACACAGGACCTGTATTTTAGTGGGAATGGCATTTGTCCTGCGGGTGGTGTGTTCAAGGTAGGGTCTGAGTTCTGCTATTAAATCATTTATGCTGTCTTCATCAAGCCTGTAATGGGTGTAGAGCTCCTCCTTAAGGCGCTGAGAGATGCTGATGCGCAAACGGAATAACCTCTCCTGCTGCAGCCTCCTCTGTGCAGCAGCTCTCAGTCGCATCCTCCTTGCTATGATGCAAAGCCCCGCCATTGTGGTAAACAGTTTTTTTAATTCTGTTGCTGCTTAAATAGTTTGCACCTGGTTACCACCTGCTCCTACTTGGTGGTAATTGCGATGCTGTATTTTACGAATTTGCGAACATCGCTAATTGTGAATTTTTCATATATATCATTGCGATTCTGTATATTGCGAAAATTGCCATTCTGCGATTTTTATGCGAATTCCTACATTAGCGATTTTCATTTTGCGATTTTCTCTAACGGGAAAATCGCAAAAAGGCAATATCGCTATTTTTTCGCAGAATGTTTCTTTTTGCATTCTACAGAATCGCACTTTTAGCGATTCCCTATTTTCCATGGCTTCAACGTTCATACATGCCATACTGCCTATTCGCATTTGCTAAGGCCGAAATTCAGCGAATTTCAGCCTTTGCGAATGCGAATTTGCTTGATACATATGCCCCTAAGTATTTCTGCAACACTACAAACAGTAATAAGTAAAAAACACCACACAAAAAGGATCCCACACCAGATTAGAAAAAAAAGTTATTTCCAATAAATTAAACAAGATCAAAATAACAAAAACCCAATCATTAGAACCGGAGATATGCAATTTTAAAGATTTTGATAAAAATAGCACCAAAAAGTTCAAAGTGCCAACGGTAGAGATCTGTTTGTGCCAGACCGGCCACAAGTTGACGGCAACTGTAATGGAGCGCAGGCCAGCCACAGGGACCAGTTAGGCTCACTGGACAAAGTACCTTAAATCTGTTTGGGGAGCATTGCAAGGATCCGTGTTGAAGGTGTGTCAGGTCTGAGATGTGGCTAGATTGTGATGCGACTGTCTGTGTCGTCACTGAGGATACTGTCAATTGGGCTTGTGATGCAAAGTCTAGTGTCGAGCATGCAGCATACAGTCGAGACAATGTATCAGTTTTGAAGAGCTGCAAAGCTGCAATGTGAAGTCTGGCGTCATCGTCGAGGCTGCCGTCGATGAGAGACGTGAGTGCCTCTGCTAAGGATGCAGCGCACAGTGGCAGTTTCATTGGGCTACGATGTGATGCAGGTCTTTGTGACAAGTCCAATTCAACCAGCAGTGGCGATGCATCGATTCTGCTTGGGTTTGCGCTGTGTAGCAGAAATTCATATGCAATGCTGGACCCACAGCGGCCAGCAGAGCACCTTAAACCACTTCCAGGACTGAGGTGACACCACATGGCAGTGAAGACTCACAGATGAAGGCCGAAGGTCGTTGAAAGCCTGTGATGACCAAGAGGCTTCAGATCAGGCCAGCCAACTAGCACTTGGGTTCTGGTTTCAAGAGATGTAAGTCCAGTCCTTCTCACCCAGGCTAGGGAGCAGTAGGCAGCAGGTCAGCACAGCAGGGCAGCCATCCTTCAGAGCAGCAGAGCAGCAGTGCAGCAGATTGGCAGTCCTTTCAGCAGCTAAGTTGTGCCATTGAAGCAGGGAGAAGCTTCCAGAGACATGCCTTTGAAGTGCACAGGTGACCTGCCTTCCTGCCCCTGGCGCCAGACTAACTACAGAGGATATTCAGCCCTTTGGAGGAGACAGGGTACAGCCTATTAAAGTGTAAGTGGGCTGGGTCCAGCTCCACCTTCCAATCCTGTCAGTCATGACCCATCTAGTATCACCTAAGCTCTCCATTGTGTGTGGCTGTCTAGGAGGAATATGCAAAGTCCAACTGTCAACTACACCCAGTCATGTGACCTAGAGACAGGCTGCTAGCACCAAATGACTAAGGAAAGAATATGCCAACTTTCTAAAAGTAAACACAAGGAGATGATGGACGGAGTGCTGAAACTTTTCAGACACTCACCTTCAGTCACAGATCTGGGTTGAATCCATCTTTGTGCTTTAGTTCACTTTGCCACTCCAGTTCAGACCCAGCTATATGCAAATAAGTCTTGACTCTCTGCCTCCTGGGACAGTCCAGCCTGAACTGCCAAGCCAGGATTTCCCTGGACAGGAAACAAGCATCCTAGGACCGTTTTCGGGGTAACAACCCTCATCAGCCAGGCTAGCTTGAATCCAGTAGCAAAGTGAGTAAGTGAGCAAGGGACCCACATCCAATACATTAATATTGTATTGCAGAAATATACTGGGAATAAATATTGAATTTTAGATATTATCGTTTGCAAAAATGTTGTTGTAAACTAAACAATATCTTTTTTTAATCATTTTAATGTTTCTAGTTTAGTTTTCTTAATAATTTTAATGTGTATTAGTTCATATTTAAATTGTGTAAGTTATATATTGTTGTTAATAGTTTTAATTAAAGTTTGTAATGTTAAGGTATTATAAGTAATTTAATTTTTTTACTAATAATAATTTATAGTGTCGTAGCAGGTTGTGAGGTTTGCCGGGGCACTAGGTGGGAAGTTAAGTGTAATTAATTAATAATGATTTTTTAATTAATAATAATGATTTAATTGATAACTAATTATGTAAACTGTGTAATTTCAAGTTTTTTAAGTGATATTTTAGCTTTGGGTTGTTGTGTTGTAGGGGTATATCTTGGGAAGTTAAGTAATAATGTATTAATAATTAAGTAATTATTTATTGTTAATGAGTTAATTGATAATTAATCATGTACATTGTAATTATTATATATGTTTGTGATATTTTGGATGTGTGTTGTTGGGATTGTACGAGTACAGGATGTGAAGTTAACTAATTATAAATTAATAATTTAGTATTAAGTATTTAATTGAAAAAATAAATAGGTTAATTAGGTAATTATTTTTTAACGTTATTTTGTAGGTGCAGGTTGTTGGGTTTTAGGGGTATATGGGGGGAATTAATTACTTAGCAATTAATCATTCATTTTTTAATTAAATATTTATGTAATTAATAATTATATAACTTGTTTAATAATTATATTTTGTAGTGTTGTGTTTATAGGGTGGGAAGTTATTCAGTTATAATTGATTAGCAAATAATTAATCAGTTAATAATAACTTTTTTAATATTACTCAATATGTTAATTGTTGCTCTGTTTGTGGGAGCATATTGTGTGTGTTTTTAATGCAATGATCAATTAATAAGTTTTTTAAAACTTTGACATGAATTATTACATTTTTAAAATGAATTGAAAAAATTAATTGTTTTTCACATTCATATATATATATATATATAATTCTTATATGAATAGTTTTATATTTGTGGTTGTTATGTGTTTGAAGTGAACTACTGTTTCTACTATTGCACAGACTGGAGTTGGAATATTAATGTTACCCCTCTGGTGTCCAACGCTGTTCCTACTGTTTCATAGACTGCACTCAAGTCTGTAATAGCAAACGTTACCCCTTTAGTGTCCAACATTTTCCCTACTGTTCCACAGACTAGAGTGGGAATAGTACATTTTTCCTCTCCGGAGTCCAATGCCTTCCCTACTGTTGCACACAGAGTAGTAGGAATAGTACATTTTACCCCTCCAGAGTGCAACTTAGGACTTTATGGCTAGTTAGATCATTTGGTCTCAGCAATATATCAACCATAGTAAGAGGCAAGATAGTTGGGTGTTTGGAACTTATTTACAGAAATATTTGATATTGTCTGAACCATCCAGCAGGGTTTCTTAAGGGAATGTTTATCTTTACAAACTGAAAAGGGTGTGGGTCGTTTGGACTTTGCAGGTGTTAAAACAATAGATCATCAATGTAAAAAGAAAGCCTTTGCTCTACTCCAGTTTTTTGAGGAATAGAACATTAATCTGGGCATTTAGGGAGTTGAAAATTAGATTGGATGAATATTGTATGCTTTGAGCTTCTGGAAGTTGACAAAGATGATATTTAAGATGATACAGGTGGAGTCCCTCATTCCACTGTTGGAATGTACTACAGGGGTCCATGCCAATGGTAAAGATATATGTGTGTTGGTTAGAAAGAAAATGGTAAGAGGGGTTGTTTTAGGTACAGTGAGAAGAAAAATTATATTATTCTGTCTTTGTCAGTGTTGGATATTAAAGAGAGTGTGGTCTTGTAATAGCAGATGGTGAAGATCCTGTGTGTAACATCATCTTGGGTAAGGAATTTGTAAGTAGGTGTAGAAGACCATTTTAGAGTCCCTAGTTTAGAAGAATGAAATGATTACATGATGATGACACAATACGTTACATACACGAAAACACAGAGGGGGCCCTAGCAAAGGTTTTGAGAGATGCTCACTGGTAGAAGGGTGGATGTGGAGTTAGAGGAGCATGTTTCAGCAATGCATAACATTTACAAAGTATTCACGAGTAAATTAGGAATATATCCTAATTAACATCATCAATGGAAGTGACAGAGAATAGAGATGTGAACATTAAATGAGGAAAGGCTGTATCTAGGTTACAACTACATGAGCTGAATGAATTGGTAAGAGGTAGGTCAGTGGAGGTTAGGTCGATTTGTGTACATAAACTTGCATCCAGACATGGATTTGGTGAGTATTTCCATCTAGAGATGATGGCTGGTGGTGCGGCTTATGAGGGAACTTTGGTGGTGTGGATCAGAATTAATGGCAAAGGAAGAATGTTATTGGTGTGTGATAAACTGTAGAGACTAGGAGGATGTTCAAGTGCTGTACATTTGGTGAGATTAGGTGTTGGCAAGCTTGCAAGAAGATAACATTGTAATATGAAGTCCTACAAATGAATTTTTGCATCCAGATCACAAAGGAGATGGAGTTGAGTGGTAATTGGGAGGGAGTTCAACACCAGGTAATACTGTTTTTCGAACAAGCCACTTCTTCATCGAGGATTGGATGGTTAGAAAGTGCAATGTGTGCAAGATATTAGGGAACAATTACGTGTTAGAATGTGCTGTGGATTAACGCAGGGATAGTAGCAACACTGGTCAAGAGGGATTCGAAGGTTCATACCTGTCAAATCTCCTTTCTGTGTGATTCAGGAAGAGTGGTGAACATTCATAAATAGGTAGTATCTGCATTGCATAGGTGTGGTCAAGGGTAGGTGATTGCTCACTTATGTAAATTTATGTCTGGGGTACATTGACATAAAGATACATGGGAAGATTGGAAGGGTTGAGAAGTGGTAAGATCATGAGCATGAGAAGGCTTGTTTACCTGGGAATCTAATAGTGACCACTTTGGCCATATATAGTAGGCATGACTAAAGCGATAAGTAGAGGATGCCAAACAAAATAGTTTGGAAGTCTGCATTGGTGTTGGCATGCCTCTTGGTCAACATCCCCGTTTGTGTTGAATTGTGTTTAAGGGAAGAAGTCTATCTTGCATAAAATGGGTCACCTGCGTGACGGGACCATCTTCAGCAAGATGGTATAAATAACTCTAAGAACTTGTCTACTTCTCTCTCCAAGGCCTCCATTGGGGCATTGTGCTATGTTGGATGAAGCATGGCTGTTCTGTCTGTAGCATGACCCTCACTTTCTCGAAGAGGGAGGATAGGGAAAAGTCAGTCCGGCCTTTACAAATTGAGGAGCCCAAAAGCTGCAAATCACCTGCCAATGTATTGCTCTGCTTTCTCTGAGTAAACCAGTTGTATCACTGTCATCTTAGTGTGTTCTGTCTTTTTTGGCAGTGTTGCTTTCATGGCACTTAGCAGCAAAGGATGAACGTAAAGTGATGCCAGAAGTCACACATAGTAGGCTGTTAAAGATGATTTTGGAATCACCATTCTTACAACAAGTTACCTAAGATGACATAACCTGCTAAAATAAGGGAAGTCTGTCCTCCGATTTTTATGGCTATTGTACTTGACTTAAGTAATACGTACAGGAATTTGCATAGGGTTGTTTGTATTGTCACATATGATTAGATATATAAACAGAAAGAAACAGTGAATTCTGACTTCTTTGAAGATGCACTCGTGTACATTGAGGGAAGGCTAGCTTTTCCGCAGCTCCTGCTAGATTTCTAGTGAATGAATCATTCGCTCTGAGCACTAGTGCAGCAGCAATAAAACTGGATTCGGAGCAAGGGCGCCAGCTACTCAGGTGATTAAGCAAAAGGTCACGGTTATTTAATAAATAGCTTCCTCGTTATCCCCCAAAAGGTTTCCAAACAAAAGATCTGATGCACGTAAAGTGGTGGGATTCAGCTCCACGTACCTCCAGCCTATGAGACAGTCTGGCCACAGGACAACGCAAATACACAAGGATGACTTTTCAAAGGCTGGCTTTTAGCACCGAGAGCTTCTGTGTGACTTATATCCCTTTTACGGAAGATTAAAGCCGCGAAACAGAATGCCTTTTGTACTCTAAAACACACTTTTTTCAGGATGCCAGCCTGTGCCTTTAATGCAGGGAAGTTTACATTTCCGGCTCTGTTTTATGGATTTGCTGTCTGTGGGCACAAACTCTTATTTCCCACATTGTGCCTCGAAAGTAATTCCTCCTTCCTTCTTTGCATTGACGTGAGACATATGTTGCTCTCATACAAAGACATTCTTTCACTGGAACAAAAAATGGGGCAACTCATTCTGCTTGTTCACTAAGGAATTGTGAAAATAGAATCCGTTCTAAATCAAAATATAATGAATTTTCCACAGGGACAAAAATACTGATTGCTCTGTATGTGTTTTCCTTGTGTAGTCAGAGAAGAAGCAAATTATTCATACAATGTATAATTTCTATATTAGCAAATATATAATTATTAAAACAACAATGTACTGAAAGTGCCATTACGAGTAGTTTTGTAATGCGCTTCATACAACTTAGATATCCGCTAAAGCAGGGGTCTCCAACCTTTTCTGCAGTAAGAGCTACTTATGTTCAATAAAAATCATCTGAGCTGCAAATATTAGTATTGTTACAAACACCATGACCACATTAGACGATTACATCAGTAGCCGCTATATGCAAGATTACTAGCAGTGATCACTTTTGTACATCAGGCAGGGTTCTTAGCAGTAATATAAAAAATGGTTCTGTCACTTTTCAAATGCCTTTACCTGGGTTATACATTACATTCATAGCTGCAATGACCCTGGCATCAAGATAATTATATTAGTAATAAGTCTCCCGAATTTAACATGATTTATCACTCAAATATCAGCTTTAAATAATTTTCGAAATTCAGCCATTTTATTTCCACACATCAGCTTATGAGTTTTGAAAAAAACACATTTTTGTCACCCATAAACATGTTCAATTTTGCTATACATATATTAACTTAGCCCCAAGCAACAGTTTCTACTTTAGTAGGCTAAGCTGCACACAGGAGAGCTACTTACAGGTAGCTGGAGAGCTACCGGTAGCTCACAAACTACTCGTTGGAGAAGCATGTGCTAAAGTCTATTTTATAAAGTCATACATCAAGGCCCAGATTTTGCAAGGTCTTCCATTGCTGTTGCGTCATGCAAGGCAGCACAAGCATCCCATCAGGCGGGAATACTGCTCAAACAAGTTGTCAGTTTGCTTATAGACGTCTTGAGGACATTGGAAAGCTTCTATGAGAATACATTCGTCCCAGTGCTTAGACTTTGTGGTTTGTAACTTACACTTGCTTGTTTTCTATTTTGCTGGTTTTATTTGTTTTTGATAGTCCAGCTTGCATTCTTCCCTCTACTGGAGCAGTTTAATTGTACTGTACTCCTCCAACAGTGCTCACTTTCTGTAAACAGGCCTTTTTGTCTTGTTCTTGTCACATTCTATATCCATTGAAAGACGGAGGTCAAATATTAAGCTCTGTCCTCAGGAGTTTGTTGTTTACTTTTCTCTCACTGTACTTAAAGTAAGAGGATTAATGTGGTAATCATACGACCTCTTTGGGGTGTGCTACAGAAAGTGTATGATGTAATTTTTTTTAATTGTTTTTTCTCGGGCTCCCAACAAAATGTAAATAAGTTGAGCAGATATTTCATAATATATCAGATTTAGGTAAGCATAAATGAAGCACTTTTTTTGTTTATTCTAAAATTTGGGTGACTCTAATATTTTAATACAAAAAAGAAAAAGAAAGAAAAAATCAGTTAACTAGGTGATATCGTTTCCACACAATATCGTTTGTGCACTGCACACTTTTATCAGTAAGACGGTATGTCTGTGCATTGGACTTTGAGCTCTAACTAGTATCCACAATTAGTACTGTAAACTACTTTGTGTAGGCTAGCTTTCTTTCTGCAGGCCCTTTTTAGTTCTGCTTATAGATCCAACTTATGGACATTATACTGACTTTTAAACCCACTGTGGTCTTTTGTATTGTCATGCATTGCGGTTTACCTCTATTGGTTGTGATTGTAATTTTTATCTGTTTTACATATTGCTCACTATTTATTGCCTGTCCCACCCTTATTTTTCACGATACCCCCACTGTAATCTTTTGTATTGTCTTCCATTGTGTTTTTTTTGTTGTTTTTTTTCTATTGGCTGTGATTGTTATTATTATCTGTTTTACATATTGCTCATTATTTATTGCCTGTACCACCCTTAACTTTTCCCTATATCCCCAGAGGCCCTCCCCTTATTATGTTCTCCTGACTCCAACCTGATTTCTGCTAATCGAAATTTGTAAAATTCAGCTCGGTCTACCTCGTTGTATTTCTCTCCCCAGCGTTACTCTGTTTGTTACGCTTTCAGACCATCTCTGTTTATACCTTCTCTTTTGCCCAATATCGAGGCCCTCCCCCATCCACTGGCTCCTGCTACTCCTTCCCTGACCCTCGCTCCTTCTCTTCGAGATATAGCAAGTCTTTCCCTCCTTCCTGACTCCCCCTCACCTAGGCGCCTTATTGTGAATCACCATGCCCCCTCTTGCACTCCCCTGCAAGACAACTGGCCTCAGACTCAATCCACTGGACTCGCCCATCACTAGATATGGCCCGAACTCATGGTCCATCCTTTTCCCCCAATCTCTCCAAAAACGCCAAGAAAAACTTTAAACACAAACTACTCATCGGTCAGCAGGAAACTCTTTTTGTTGATAACGACCAAAGCCTCTCCTCCATAATAAAAAACAACTAAATGTTTTACCCCAAACGTCCCTCCAAATGGAAAAGCATCTTCCTCCAACACCTCAGCCTCCCCATCACCGAATCATGTAAAATTCCGTATGGTTTTAAATTGTCTATCTCCCCTTCTCCTGCTTTCCTCTGCGAAATAGACATCTCCATCTTCAAATCCGGCAACATTCTCATCCAAGCTTCTGAAAATTACCTCTCCATCTTTGAACAACATTTCAGCACCTTTTCCTACCTACTTTCCATCACATCTCCTAGCACTTCATCCTCCCAACTGACTGACACCCTCTCCCCCTTCCTTATCCTTAACCCCTCACCCTACAGATACTTTTACTACGTATGATATCTCTCAAACCCAATCCCCAATTAATCCCCCTTTGTTAGAACACCCCCCTCATCTGGACACCTCAACCACTAGTTCAGCCTCCCAAAACCTTTATATCCCTAATGTCTTCTCTCCAACCACCACCAGGCACACCCCGTCCTCACTGCCTACCCCCTGCTCCCTCCACACTATAATAAATCAGTTACAGAGGTCCTAGACCAAGTGACCCCGCCAAACTTAAACCCCAAAGAAACATACCTTCCAAATCCTGGTTCAACCCTGATCTCAACAACGAAAGACGCTCCCTTAGACAACACCCATCCCACTCCCATCTAGCTCTCCTCAGATCTGCTAGGTCCAACTACTAAAAACACATCCTCAATGAAAAGTCCATCGTCTTCCGCACTCAGCTGGATAGGGACAAAAATAGACCTAGAGAACTTTTCAACATCGTCAAAAATCAAATATCTTCTGCCCCCCAAAAGTTGACGGCCTCTATTAAGAAACGCGAAGAAAGTGCAATGTTTTTCTCTGATTAAATCACTAAAATAGACTAATCCTTCATCTTAAATCTGCTTTCTCCTAACACACTACTTTTGTATGACATTCCTCCAGAATCTCCTTCCCCTTCAAATCCTCCACCTCTCCCTGCGCATCTCTCGTCCGGTTCCCTCCCACCTAAACCCAACCTTCTCTCCCTCATCAACTAAAAAAACAATGCCTCCTGGCATAATTTTCAACCTGTTTCCGAACACAAAGTCTACAACATCATCGCTAAGCTAAAACTATTCTCCCACACCAAAGACCCTCTGCCCCTAACCTTGTCCAAGACCTAAAACATATCATTGCCCCTTTCTGGACCACCATTATTAACTCCTCCCTGGCCACAGGGTGTGTTCCTGACTCCCTCAAACTGGGTCAAATCACACCCATGCCCAAAAATCATAACACAGATTCCAACAACCCAAATAACCTCCGACCCATCTCTAACCTCACTCTTCTCTCCAAAGCCCTTGAAAAAAGTGCCCTTCTCCAACTTGATAATCACATCAACACTTTTTACCTCTTTGATTCACTCCAATCTGGCTTTAGAAAAGGTTGCAGCACAGAATCTGCCATACTCTTTTTATTATAATTTTTTTTTTATTGAAGTACTTGACAACATTATGCATTATAGCGAGTAATACACCTTGAACAAAAGGATTTAACATAACGCAGAAATCGAATCTGCCAGAGCAGGCGTCAAACACAAAGCTTTACTTTCTTGATCTACTAACAGTCGTAAACAACTAATCAAAATATGAATCCCAAATTTTTGAAAATTTTCTCAGCCCCCCGATCCTTTGTGCATATACATGTTCACTTTTCCTGACTCTTTTAATTTTTGAAGCCACTCATCTACGGTAGGAACCGACTCTGACCTCCAATACTGGAGTAACAATGACCTGGCCACTGCAATTACGATATAAACAAGTTTTGCAAACTGTTCAGACAATGTAAGTTCTGGATCAAAACCATATATATTAAATTAACATTGCAGGGAACCATAATCTTCAGATGAATTTGAAGCAAAGCAAAAATTCCCTTCCAGAATAACCTAATTTTAGGACAGTGGACCATTATATGAGACCAATTAGCCAGGTCCTTTTGTCTGCATCTGAAACAGGTAGATGGAGTGTTAATATACATTTTAGCAATGACGGCTGGGGTCCGATATGAGAGCCATTTACTAAAAAATAGCATTCTTCGCCAGTTGGCGCCTCTCAATACACTAAAATTGAATTTATTTATAATTTTCCAAGTGTTAGGAGTCAGCTCACAGTTTTCGTGTTTCTGCCATTTCCTAATTACTTTAGAACTTAAATCGCCCTCCCTACTCTGCGCTAAGCAGCGTCTCCAATCTCCGGGATTCTTAGAACGTGGGTGCAAAAAGAGATCACTGGTCAATTGAGTGGATTGACCGATCTGTGCTTGATCCATTTGCTACAGGGATTTATGGATCAAGTTATACAAACCTATCAACAAAAAGTTTCCATGAATTCGACTTGCCATCTCATTCAGAGTTATCCATGACCCATTTATAACAAAATTCATCAAAGTTGAAAACCCAGCTCGTCCCCAATTGGCAACTATTTCAGACCCGATTTTAATCCCTATAAAGGAAAAAACGCTGCTTAGGGGAGCTGTTAAGTTAAAGAGGGAGAGTGAATATCTTTTAAGCATGGCGCCACGTTTTTTAAAAAACCAGATCAGAACCTTATAGCGAACAAATTTAGGTGATTTAAGAACCTGAAGCGGGGAGGGAATCTTGATCTCTTGATCATAGACTGGCTATTTTAATCTTGACAGATACTGTGCAAAGTATGCATTGTAATAATCTTTACGGTTTGGTAAGGCAAGGCATCCTTGCTCCGTATCCGCATAGAGTGTACTAATTGCAATTCAGGGCGTCTTTTTTGCCCAAATAAAAGCTGAAAATAAGGACTCAACTTTTGAAAAGAAGGAGCCAGGCAAGAAACAGGAGATGGTGGAAAACAGAAAGTTGAATAGGGGAAGGACCGACATTTTAATTAGAGCCACCCGGCCCAAGATGGATAATGGTAGTACGTTCCAGCGTGTAAACATGCTACAAACCTTTTGAAGAAGGGGATCAAAATTCAATGTAAACAAATCTCTTACTGAGGCAGAAAAAAAGACCCCCAAGTATCTCTTAGGTCTGTTGTTAATACAGCTGTGTATATCAGGATGAAGTTCTGGATCTATGCCACCGCAAATTAAAATCTCAGTTTTCTTTCTATTCATTCGATATCCCCCTAAGGCCTCGAATTCTTCGAAGATGAGGAGAGCCTGTGTTTGGGAGTGCATCTCGGGTTTGATCATCAGTATTATGTCATCCACGTATAATTTTATCTTGGCCATGGAGGTAACGGGAGGGGAAATATGCACGCAATTCCGAATTGCGACTGCTAATGGCTCTATAAAAAAAGCGAAGACAACAGGTGACAATGGGCATCCTTGCCTCGTGCCCCGCTGAACTAAGATCGAGCCCACCATAGCTGCATTGATAATAATATTAGCTTTTGCCTCCTTATATAAATTAAATTAATGATTTTTGATCGAATCCCAAAACGCTGTAAAATAATAAAAAGTGTCTCCCAAACCACCAAATCAAAAGCTTTTTCCGCATCTAATAGTAAAACTAAAGCAGGAATCTCTCGTGTCTCAAAGTAATCTAAAGCTTCATTCAAAAGTTGTGTGTTAGTAATAAGTTGTCGACTTGCAATAAATCCATTTTGATCGAGATGAATCAATTCTGCGGAAACACTATTAAAACAAATTGAAAGTAGTTTTGTGGCAATTTTATAATCAGAGTTTAATAATGTGATTGGCCTATAAGAATTAGGATCCTCAGGTTCCTTCCTCTTCTTCAAAAAGCTCACCACTGTTCCGTCTGGAAAGGAGACTGGAATTCGGCCACCCTCCAGCATAGAGTTTAATAATAACAAAAAGAGTTCAGAAAGGGAACAAAAAAACCACGAAAAACTCAGCGGGAAGTCCATCCGGACCACAGGCCTTACTATGGGGAAGACTTTTTACCACCAGCTCTATTTCTTCCCTGGAAAATGGGCTTACCATTGTCCGTTGGTCTACTTGAGGAAGAATCGGCAAAGGATATTTGTCTAAAAAATCATTTAACCTTTGATGATCTGTGTTATGATGCGTACTATAAATATTCTCATAATGGGAAAGCATTATTGACCCTATCTCTCCGGAATCTGATGTTTCCATGTGAGTAATTGGGGATTTTAGAGAATGGATCAGGTTGGCCGCAGCTTGTTCCCTGACCTGCCAGGCTAGAAATTTTCCTGTAAAATTGCTATCTTCATAGATTTTTTGTGATTGCCTACAAAAAATTTCCTCACTTCTTGCGAAATAGTACGTGCTAAGCTCCCGCTTAGCAGCATTTAATTGGTTCTGCACACTAGCAGAGGGGTTATGATACCTTTGTTCTGTCAAAGCCTGTATTTTTTGCTGCAGCATGTTCTTCGTATTCCTAGCGATGGACGATTCCATTGCATCTTTTCCTATCACCACCCCCCGATTAAAGGCCTTCAAGGAGTCCCAAACAACGTGAAGAGGAGCGGTACCGATATTACGTACAATGCATTCTCTTATCTCTAATTTAAGTGATGTGACCCATGATTCATTGGACAAATATATCTTATTAAATACCCATCGTTTTGGAGTTCTCCTATTCTCCCCCAAAGAGAACTCTATGACTAACATTGCATGGTCGGAGAAGCCATTATGCAAAGTCTTCTGGTAAAAAAATTTGAGTTTTGTAGAAGCAAGAAAAAAATCAATACGAGAGGATGACTTGAACCTCCCCGACCAGCAGGTAAACTCTTTTTTCGAGGGGTTCTGCAAATGCCATGGATCGCAAAGATCAACTGTCTTCACATTATTAGAGATAGATCTAAATGACTTAGGTTTAGACTGCTTTTTTAAATAAGTAGTGGAGTCTAGTTTTAGATTCATGAGAATATTGAAATCGCCTCCGATAACAATGTCCCCTCCCACCATTAATAAAGACTGAAACAGGTCTTCATAGATAACAGAATTATCATTTAGGGGAGCATATAAGCTAACAAAAGTTAAAGGTGTTTGTCTATTTTTAATTTTACATGTAGCCCAGCACCAACGACCTTGGCCGCCCTCCTCTGTTTGGATAATTTCAGCATGCAGATTCTTATTTAAGAAGAGCACAACACCTCTCTGTGACTCAGTGAATAGGGAAAAGCCGCGATATGAAGCGCATGCTTTTAACATAGTAAAATCTTCAACGTTTGAAACTGGAATATGGATTTCCTGTAACAATATTACTGCGGGGTTCTCAGTCATAATCCATGTTTCTATTGCACGCATTTTCTTATTACTATTTAGGCCTTTAACATTAAAAGAAACAATTTTCAAACCAATTCTAGTAGACATTTAAATGAACAAAAACAACTTTTTATTCCCCATTGAGCAAATCAAAGAGCACCCACATTCTGTATCTGCCAAAAGCTTTCCTTGTCCTCTGTGCTTCGCAAAAGAGAAATTTGTACCATCAAGAACTTCATTTTTTATTCTTTTTTTCCCTCACCAGTCACCACCCATGTGCCTGACCCCAGCATCCCCCCCCAGCCTGTGGCCCTACTCCTACTCTTACTTCCCTCCCCCACGCTAGCCACAGAGCCCTATCCCCTAACATTGAGGTGTCGTGATATTACACCCATTCTGCCCAAGGGCCATGCCCCTCCCTTCTCCTCCCCCCAATACTCCCCAAAAAACAACAAAAAAAACAAAAAAGGGGGCAGCGTCTCTTAAGCATGATTATGATATTCAAAATTAAAGGAGTAGAATCTTTCAACCTGTCTAGCCATCAGAAATCTCCTTAAGCAAATCCTGCGCTTCCTCAGCATTGGACAGCATATAAAACTTGCCCTTAATCAAAACTCTCAACTTCGGCTGCTGAGCAATCATAACTTGAGCACCCTTAGCTTTAAATAAGTGGAGAATTTTAACGAACTCCTTCCTTCGACGAGCCGCAGCTGCTGACATATCGGAGAAGATTCGACATTTAACCGTTGCATTAACTGCAAACTATCCCTGTTTAATAGCCTTAGATAGAATTTGTTCTTTAATCCTAACATCTGCAAAATTTAACAAAATGGTACGAGGAAGGGTAGAGTTTGGAAATGGCTGAGCCGGAACCCGATGGGCTCTAGTAATAGTTAAGTCCCCTTTAAATTCAGGAATCACTCCCTGCTGTAAAAAAGAGGTGACCCAGAGAACCGTATCAGACCCCTCGATTCCTTCTGGAATCCCCACTATTCGAAGATTAGATCTTCAATTGTAATTTTCCAGGTCATCCAATTTTACTTCCAATGCCCTTGTTATCTTGGACACGCGTTTAGCCTCCTTTTTGACCTCCGTCATTTGGTCCTCCAGACTAGAGATTCTCTCCTCAGCCTCTTGCAAACGAGCAGGGAGGGTAGAGACTAGTTCTTCAATTTTATCCATTTTATCCAGCCTCTGATGTATAGAGGCCAGTTCAGTTTTTTGGGACCTCTTCATCTCCCTCACCTCGTCTAGAATTAAATTCAGCATATCCTTAACGGACATCCTCATTTCACCGATTTCACCCACAGTCTCAGTGTCCATATCTAGAATAGGGCTAAAAGGGTCCACCAAGTTTCCAAGTTTTGCATCAGCATGTGATGCCAAAGTGCTCGCTGTGCTCGCTGGATCCTCCATTTTTTGATCTATGGAAGCTGGACTTTTTATTCCGTAGGGAGGGGTACATGCAGAGATAGTATTGGGTGCCAGAATTAAATTCGAATTGTCTAGAGGCACAGTGCCAGCCAACACATCTGGAAGCTGACTTGGGAAATCAGGCTACTGAGAGGGAGCATAGTTGATTTTTTATCAAACAACAGAAATTGCTTTGAGGGCTGGGGCAGCCCGGGTGTCTTGACCTTTTTTTCTATATTCAAATCATCACGAGTAGATTGGTTAGTCGACACCTCTCCAGTATTGAGTTTCCCAGTTTCAGCTTTCCCAGAATTATCTCCTAGGCTGGTTTGAACAGGAAGTGATTCCTCCAGCTCATCTGAGCTTGCCGAGGAGTGTGCAGAATTCTCTTCTCGAGAGTCCCCTTTGTCCGCTAATTTAGCTGCTCCTTCTTTGGCCTGCTGTGGGCGGGCCCACCCCTTGCTTCGCGCATTTAAGAGCTTACCCATGCTGTACACGGCAATTATGCAAGTTATAGGACAAGAATTGGCGCAGAAGGGGGTTACCGGTCAGCAAATGCAGGATTTTGGGTATTGAAGTCCCTTTGTGTCCAAGAAACTTTTTCCTCGATGGTAAATATTGCCCTGATCCAGGGGACTCTAACGGTAAAATGTTCTTTTTTTCCACAGCCGTCACTCCCGTCACACGTTCAGTATGATGTTTTTACTTTGTGCTAAGTAAAAAAAAAACGAACAGCCGTGGTGGAGTTCTTCTGCTCCAGGAGCGTAGTGTCAGCCCTGGTGTCAGTTGTGTAGTTGAGCGGACCGCATATTCGGGTCACAGGCGATGTGCAGGTAGCTCGGTAACTCCTCTGATGTCCTCCGTGAACGAGGCACCTTTCCTCTGCTCACAAAAAAAAGAGAAAGAGGAACGCTCCGTGGAAGAGCTAAGGAGCACACTGAATACGGGTATTTCTCTCTCTTTGCCTCCGTTTCCTCTGCTAACTTCCACCTCGTTCCCTGTCTGCGTAGGTAGCATAGGCAGCACTGCTTCCTTGCCTTCCATGCAGTTTTTAAGGTGTCCGAAAGAAAAGACCGGACACAAACACGGACACAAGCCCCGAAACAAGGCGTGCTGTCCCCAAAAGACAAGCCGTAATTAGACAGCATACGAGGAGTCGGAGCTGCCGAGACGCCAGCCACCTTCCGCCATCATCCTTGTGGGGGGGAGGAGCAAGGAGCACGGATCGCAGGTGCTAGGTGGAGGCGTGGAACTCCAGAATCTGCCATACTCAATATAGTGGACAACATTCATCATTCACTCGACAAAGGTGAATCATTCCTTCTCATTCTCCTTGACCTATCTGCTGCCTTTGATACTGTTAACCACTCCGCCTTACTACACTCTCTCAAAGTCCGCTTTGGCCTTAATGGCCTTGTCCTCAACTGGTTCCCCTCCTTTCTCCAACACAGAACCTAACTAATCAAAATTGGGAACAGCCTCTCCAACCCCACTCCAATCTCTCTCGGTATCCCCCAGGGATCTATTCTCTCTCCTGCTCTTTTCAACCTCTTTATGGAACCAATCACACTCATTCTCAAGAAAGCACAAATAAATTCCCACCTTTATGCCAATGACACACAACTTTACTATAAGATTAAATCCCACTCCGATATCCTTCCCCTAAATGACACCCTGACCAAGATCCAATTATGGTTCCACCATAATCATCTCAAACTCAACCCTAAAAAAAATGAAATCATTCTCTTTGCTCCAAAAAACAACCCACTTCCCACACAAGAATGGATCTCTGACCTTAATGCGCTCAACTGCTCTCTCACCACTTCTAATTCAGTTAGATTTCTAGGCATCACCATTGACAATACCCTTACCCTCACCCCCCTCATAAAAACCACAGCCAAAGAAGCACTCTTCACTATCTGTCATCTCAAGAAAATTAAGCCCTTCATCCCGGCTGATGACTATAAAACTGTTGTCCAATCACTGGTTCTGTCGACTATGGCAACGCCATCCTCGCTGGAACACCTAAAGTCCACCTCGCTCCACTCAAATCTGTGCACAACCTAGCAGCTAGACTTATCTCCAACTATAAACATTTCAATCACATCTCCCCCGCCCTGAAAACCCTCAAATAGTTACCCATCGAAGGCAGATCCACCTATAAGATCGTATGTATCACGCACAAAGCCCTTCACCAAAACAACCCAAGTTACCTCTCAGATAAACTCCACAAAGCAGGCTGCGCACGACTCACTCTTATCCCCCCCTGTTTAAGAAGAAAGGCACTCAAGTTCGCTCCTTCTCTGGTAACGCTACCTCCATCTGGAGCTCCCTGCCTAAAGACCTACGCTGTAGCCCCTCCTACTTCAACTTCAAAAAAGAACTAAAATTGTTCCTCCTCAACAAATACCCGGGTCCTTAATTTCTACCTATGACACTGATCTCAGGCAGTGTGACCAGTCATGTCCCTCTCTACCGCCCTCCAATTCCTTTCCCTCCACCTTCGCCTACCAATCCCCCCACCCTTATGCTACTCTTCCCCCCTACCCTCCCCCTGCTCTCTTTATCTACTAATGACTCCTAGCCCTACGCATGACCTCCTGCTGATTTACTACTCCTGCTACTCCCCTGACTCCTACTCACGTCTTCCCCTCCTTTTTCTCTTCTTCCCCTCTCTTTTTCTCTTCTCTCTCACCCCGACCCACCCTCCCTAACCTAAGTTCTCACTACCCGTGTTAGCTTAATAGACGTTCCGTAAATAGCCTTCGTATTTTATCTGCTTTCTTTGTTATATTGGCTCCTGTTTTGCTCAAATGTTTTTTAATACTGTGCCTCCTCACATTCCTGTAAAGCGCTCTGATACCCCTGGGACTAGCCAGCGCTATAGAAAACCTTTAAAATAAATAAAATAAATAAATAAAAGGTACAGAGAGCCCTTAATTCAGATTTATTATGTCCTGCAGAGCCACCTTACGCGCCTCTGCTTTGAATGATAATTTTGGAGTAACGCATGGCAGCACAAGTCACTTCCTTGTGTTACTCTGCATTGGAAAGGCGTTCGACTTGTGGAGCGTGGGTGTTCCCATACATCCACCCATGGTTTTTGGTGCATTCCCAGATTTACTAAGTTTAGTAAACCAGGGAATTTGTCAAATTCTACTCCTTCCCAGCAGACGCATAAAGTGGAGAAATATGTTTATTGCCGCTCTGTATTTCCCCTTTCTACATGTGCTGCATTTGCCAGCACACATCGGAAGAGGAAAATGCCTCTGAGGATTGTTTTTGTGCTGGAACTCATCCCTTCCTGCACAAAAACAATCCTGCCTGAAACACCGACACCCTTGCACCATGGCGCAATGGTGTCTGAGTTGGTGTATGACAGCCACAAGTGTGCTAGCACAGAGAGAGAATAGGAACATGCCACATGTTAGTAATTATGACACATTCCTACTCTCTCCATTTGACGCAGCACAGCAAATTGTCTTGCTGCGTTGTGCCAAATGTTGATAAATCTGACCCCACGTGATGTGTAACAAGCACGTGTCTACTGAGTAACTTGTGTGTATTTGATACTACTCAATACGTCAAGTTTTATGTACAAAAATCTAATCCTACATTAGGGAATGTAAAATTCATGTGAGTCTAATAACGAGAAGTGATGTACAAATTGTATTAAATTGCACACATTAGCTCGTATAACAAGTATCTAATTATGTGAAACATGATGTTGGTATATCTATTTGATACATTTTAAGTTGGGTGATAACCTGCTAGTTAGTTAGTCACCACCCCCTTTTCTGAATCATTTTTGTCCACCATAAGCGTGGAAGGGTATACTCAGATGTGGGTCCCTTGCTCATTGCACCATCAGGATTCAAGCAAGCTGGGCCGAAGACGGCTGAAATGCCAGAAACCGGTCCCCGGTAGCTTGTTTCCTTCCCAGTATAAGAATTGGCTTGGTAGTTTGGTCTGCTCTGTTCCCATGATGCACTGGGCCAGGGTCAGACTAATTTGCATATAGCCAATTTCTGAGCTGGGATGGTGCAGTGAGCTAAAAAACGGTGATGGATCAAGCCCTGATCTTTGGACTGGGTAAGAGTGGTCTGCTTAATTCAGACAGTCTGTTCATCACCACCCCTTTTTCTGAATCAGTTAGGAGGCTGGAGCCATCTACCAACGAAGACTGTACTGTTGAATATCGGCTCCCAGAACATCATGATAGAAGAATATCAAGGACAGAATATCGAGGGACAAAATATAGAAAGGTAACTGTGTTTAAGGAATAAGGTTTTACTATTCCAAACTCTAAATTTCGTACCTTGAAGATATATGTACCACATAGGTACATGTATATGGAGTTAGGTATAGAAAATCCAACTTCTGTACCTGTCAATAGTTTTATTTAATATTTTGTGGATTCGATAATATTTGGGTCGATATTTAGGGTGCACACCCTCCTAAAGTATTGCTAGGAATCCAAATCCTGGGTTGTGCGTGGCATATGTCCCAGCAGCTCAGCTGGTGGATTGTCGTAGTCACCCCTACAAACTGCTCCCCCTGCTGAATTGGCCAGTGCAGTATGCCACATAATTCCAAGTACAACTAGCAACTGTATTGGAAAGCATATCAGTAATTGTGGAAACTAGCAGTTTGCTGCTGGCAACAGGCATGACTTCCCCTTTGGAACCTGGGGAATCTCACTTATTCACCCCAGACTTCCCCAGAGAGAGCGGTCCTAGAGCATCTTTTGCTACATGACATGGGACATCATGGTCACCAACTTGATTGGCCTCAAACTCCCCCATAATGAAGAATACCAAGGATTTCCCAAGAGGCTGCACCCCAAGTGTGATATGGCACGCCTATGTGGAATGGCCTGTGTGTCCCATGCCCTGGGGAGCAAGGTACCAGGGAGATATCTCTTGGACTGCAACTGCCATCCAATTATGGTTCCACCATAATCATCTCAAACTCAACCCTAAAAAAAATGAAATCATTCTCTTTGCTCCAAAAAACAACCCACTTCCCACACAAGAATGGATCTCTGACCTTAATGCGCTCAACTGCTCTCTCACCACTTCTAATTCAGTTAGATTTCTAGGCATCACCATTGACAATACCCTTACCCTCACCCCCCTCATAAAAACCACAGCCAAAGAAGCACTCTTCACTATCTGTCATCTCAAGAAAATTAAGCCCTTCATCCCGGCTGATGACTATAAAACTGTTGTCCAATCACTGGTTCTGTCGACTATGGCAACGCCATCCTCGCTGGAACACCTAAAGTCCACCTCGCTCCACTCAAATCTGTGCACAACCTAGCAGCTAGACTTATCTCCAACTATAAACATTTCAATCACATCTCCCCCGCCCTGAAAACCCTCAAATAGTTACCCATCGAAGGCAGATCCACCTATAAGATCGTATGTATCACGCACAAAGCCCTTCACCAAAACAACCCAAGTTACCTCTCAGATAAACTCCACAAAGCAGGCTGCGCACGACTCACTCTTATCCCCCCCTGTTTAAGAAGAAAGGCACTCAAGTTCGCTCCTTCTCTGGTAACGCTACCTCCATCTGGAGCTCCCTGCCTAAAGACCTACGCTGTAGCCCCTCCTACTTCAACTTCAAAAAAGAACTAAAATTGTTCCTCCTCAACAAATACCCGGGTCCTTAATTTCTACCTATGACACTGATCTCAGGCAGTGTGACCAGTCATGTCCCTCTCTACCGCCCTCCAATTCCTTTCCCTCCACCTTCGCCTACCAATCCCCCCACCCTTATGCTACTCTTCCCCCCTACCCTCCCCCTGCTCTCTTTATCTACTAATGACTCCTAGCCCTACGCATGACCTCCTGCTGATTTACTACTCCTGCTACTCCCCTGACTCCTACTCACGTCTTCCCCTCCTTTTTCTCTTCTTCCCCTCTCTTTTTCTCTTCTCTCTCACCCCGACCCACCCTCCCTAACCTAAGTTCTCACTACCCGTGTTAGCTTAATAGACGTTCCGTAAATAGCCTTCGTATTTTATCTGCTTTCTTTGTTATATTGGCTCCTGTTTTGCTCAAATGTTTTTTAATACTGTGCCTCCTCACATTCCTGTAAAGCGCTCTGATACCCCTGGGACTAGCCAGCGCTATAGAAAACCTTTAAAATAAATAAAATAAATAAATAAAAGGTACAGAGAGCCCTTAATTCAGATTTATTATGTCCTGCAGAGCCACCTTACGCGCCTCTGCTTTGAATGATAATTTTGGAGTAACGCATGGCAGCACAAGTCACTTCCTTGTGTTACTCTGCATTGGAAAGGCGTTCGACTTGTGGAGCGTGGGTGTTCCCATACATCCACCCATGGTTTTTGGTGCATTCCCAGATTTACTAAGTTTAGTAAACCAGGGAATTTGTCAAATTCTACTCCTTCCCAGCAGACGCATAAAGTGGAGAAATATGTTTATTGCCGCTCTGTATTTCCCCTTTCTACATGTGCTGCATTTGCCAGCACACATCGGAAGAGGAAAATGCCTCTGAGGATTGTTTTTGTGCTGGAACTCATCCCTTCCTGCACAAAAACAATCCTGCCTGAAACACCGACACCCTTGCACCATGGCGCAATGGTGTCTGAGTTGGTGTATGACAGCCACAAGTGTGCTAGCACAGAGAGAGAATAGGAACATGCCACATGTTAGTAATTATGACACATTCCTACTCTCTCCATTTGACGCAGCACAGCAAATTGTCTTGCTGCGTTGTGCCAAATGTTGATAAATCTGACCCCACGTGATGTGTAACAAGCACGTGTCTACTGAGTAACTTGTGTGTATTTGATACTACTCAATACGTCAAGTTTTATGTACAAAAATCTAATCCTACATTAGGGAATGTAAAATTCATGTGAGTCTAATAACGAGAAGTGATGTACAAATTGTATTAAATTGCACACATTAGCTCGTATAACAAGTATCTAATTATGTGAAACATGATGTTGGTATATCTATTTGATACATTTTAAGTTGGGTGATAACCTGCTAGTTAGTTAGTCACCACCCCCTTTTCTGAATCATTTTTGTCCACCATAAGCGTGGAAGGGTATACTCAGATGTGGGTCCCTTGCTCATTGCACCATCAGGATTCAAGCAAGCTGGGCCGAAGACGGCTGAAATGCCAGAAACCGGTCCCCGGTAGCTTGTTTCCTTCCCAGTATAAGAATTGGCTTGGTAGTTTGGTCTGCTCTGTTCCCATGATGCACTGGGCCAGGGTCAGACTAATTTGCATATAGCCAATTTCTGAGCTGGGATGGTGCAGTGAGCTAAAAAACGGTGATGGATCAAGCCCTGATCTTTGGACTGGGTAAGAGTGGTCTGCTTAATTCAGACAGTCTGTTCATCACCACCCCCTTTTCTGAATCAGTTAGGAGGCTGGAGCCATCTACCAACGAAGACTGTACTGTTGAATATCGGCTCCCAGAACATCATGATAGAAGAATATCAAGGACAGAATATCGAGGGACAAAATATAGAAAGGTAACTGTGTTTAAGGAATAAGGTTTTACTATTCCAAACTCTAAATTTCGTACCTTGAAGATATATGTACCACATAGGTACATGTATATGGAGTTAGGTATAGAAAATCCAACTTCTGTACCTGTCAATAGTTTTATTTAATATTTTGTGGATTCGATAATATTTGGGTCGATATTTAGGGTGCACACCCTCCTAAAGTATTGCTAGGAATCCAAATCCTGGGTTGTGCGTGGCATATGTCCCAGCAGCTCAGCTGGTGGATTGTCGTAGTCACCCCTACAAACTGCTCCCCCTGCTGAATTGGCCAGTGCAGTATGCCACATAATTCCAAGTACAACTAGCAACTGTATTGGAAAGCATATCAGTAATTGTGGAAACTAGCAGTTTGCTGCTGGCAACAGGCATGACTTCCCCTTTGGAACCTGGGGAATCTCACTTATTCACCCCAGACTTCCCCAGAGAGAGCGGTCCTAGAGCATCTTTTGCTACATGACATGGGACATCATGGTCACCAACTTGATTGGCCTCAAACTCCCCCATAATGAAGAATACCAAGGATTTCCCAAGAGGCTGCACCCCAAGTGTGATATGGCACGCCTATGTGGAATGGCCTGTGTGTCCCATGCCCTGGGGAGCAAGGTACCAGGGAGATATCTCTTGGACTGCAACTGCCACCGTGGCTTATGGATTCTTGAAAATCATGCCTCTCATTTATCCTTACATGAATACCAGCATTGGAGAAAGGAGCCTAAGGGAGTCAGCAACATCCTTATTTTCTATATTGTGAATCAAGAGATGTCTGTTCCACCACTTGTTCAAACATGGAGGCGAGTGGAGTGGCAATGGCAGAGGTTCTGTCAGTACAGACTGGCTAACTCTCCTCTATTTCCTTACCTAGAACGTGGCCTTCTGGGAAATATATTGTCATAATGATATGATAATGCCCAATTCAAAAACAGAGCCAATATTTTAGAGATGTAACAGGAGTGAGTTAGCATGTACATTTTAGTCTACTTACTTAATTGCAAGTTACTTAATGCACACATTCAACATGTATTTATTTGTTTGTTTAAAAAGTATTTAATTATTTGCTATTTTTAACAGAGCTGGCATGTCTCATCATTGCCACTTTTTTGTACTCACAGAGCATGTCCACCAAGGCAACCATCAGGTTCAGAACATAATAACTTATGTTTATGACTAAATGAGTGTAAACCTAGCTACCTAGCAACTGAGTACTGTACATGATGGGGTTTTACAAAGGAGTTATGTGATGTCCAATAATGAACAGTGACACAGTTAGTACAAGGATTGAAGTTTATTCATTATGGGGCAGATGTATCAAGATTCCCTTTTGCGAATCTGTAATTGCGAAAATTTGCGATTCACAGTTGCAGATTCGCAAAACAGGGTGTTTGTAATTATTCGCTAAATTTTAGCGATTTATTAAATGACGCTAAAAAATCGCAGAATTATGGTTTGCGATTCCTTAATTGCGAAATTCGCAATTTAACACATCACAAAAGCAGGAATCTGCAAAGCAGGTGCAGGTTGATGACATCACAACCAGGAAGAGGGAGTGATCACCTGCACCTGCTTGCCATAGCCACACCCAGTGGCAGTTAGGAGAGTGTTTGGAGGCTGCACTGAACTGCTAACTCTGCAATGGAGTCTCAGAGGCCACAGGAGGGCATGGATGCAGAAAAAGGAAAAGGAAGCATAAGTTTTCAGAAAGGGAGCAGGAGGTTTTAATTGAGGAAATGGTTTGCAGCCATGAACTGCTGTTTGGGAAGAAATCATTGAAGGTTCCAGAGTCAAGGAAGAGGAAGATCTGGCTTGAAATTCAACAAAAGGTGAATGCTGTTGGAGTCACCACACGTACCATACAGGAATTAAGAAAAAGATGGTACGATATGCACCAGAGATCTAAAGAGAGGGTGGCAGCCAGGTTGAAGGAGGCACTGAAGACTGGTGGTTGCACTTCAACTGCCGAACAACCAACACCACATGAGGAACTCTTGGAGGCCACTCTCCTGCCTGAGAGTGTTAGTGGAGTGGCTGATATTGACAGCTCCGACCCCGCTTCCAGTTCTCAAGGTAAGATGCATGGCAAAAAGATAAAATCAGCTAGGTGTTGCATGCACACAGTGTAGATAGAGGGACATTAAGTAAACAAGTCTAATCCCAGGTACACTCCTTAACATACACATACAAATGCAATGTCTTATGAAGGATTTGGGAGCAATGATACTCATGCTCACATTGTGGTTTTAATTGTAGGCAAAATGAGAGTGTCAGGATTGAAAGAACTTCAAAGTTGAAAACTTTATTTGTTCCAAGATGCATAACAAAACACAAACTCATATGTCCCAGTTTACATCCACAGCACAATCAAGGGCACCAGGGGACATTGCTGAGGGAGAGGACTCCCAAATCCATGTTGATTCTGGCAATGATGGGGAAAGCAGTGAGGAACGTGTGACCACACCAATAGTGCACAGGAAGTGTAGACATGTGCCCCCTCTGCCTCCTTTGGAGGATGACATGGACATTCATGGGGATGCAAGAGACAGTAGTCAAGACACTGTGTAACCTGGTGAGATCCTAGGACAACAGCAACAGCAGCAAAGTACACGCACATATGGAGCACAAAGGTCCTTGTCCAGGAGTAGTAGTGTTAATGTAGAGACACCCGCTGTATTTGCAGGACTCGAGCAAGACATGCTTGAGGTGCAGTGCCTGCAACACAAGGCACTGCGGTCAATCAATAGGCAGCTGTCCAATTTGAACAGAAATCAGCGTAACATGGGTGAGGGCATGATGGCGATGGCAGGTGCAATAGAAAAATTGTGTACTACACTTGAGCGCACTGAAACTGCAAGAAACAGGGCTGCACAATGTGCACATGTACGTATGCACAGCTATACGAAGGCTGTAAACTGCCTCTGCACAGTAACATCCAACTTCACGAGGTGCAGCATCACCATGCAGATGCAGATGACTCACTGCAGCCAAGATATTGCTGGAGGCCTAGAGCAAGTAACAAATGCTGTGGAACTATTGCAAACTACCAACTCTGGTGCCAGCACCCTAATGGTCTCGGGAGAAAGTGAGGAGACCTCTAGCAGGAGCAGTAACACTCCTACATTGCCAGTCACTCAACACAGAAGTGGCAGACATGGTGCTGCTAGCAGCCATGGAATGGAGAGCATACAATCTGAACACCGCCCTGCACCTAGCCACCACTGTCGGCAGTGAAGTACTTCGGTACACTACTGTTTAAAATGGTGAAGCAACTCAAACTAATATTTTGAAATTACTTTACTGAACAGTGCCATGACTGTGTTGTAACATGTTATGGGTTCTAAGACCAATAAGGTGTGTAAAGTGTGAATAAACACAGCACCTGTGACACAGATATTTTGTGAGACTACATTCATTTCGTACCTAAAAGTAATTTTGTGTGATCTCAGACTGTCTCTGGCGTCCAGCCGCTGCTCCTACTCCTGCTGCTGGAAGGTGGGCAATCATCATCCGATGTGTTTGAGTCGCGCACTTCAATTTCAGTGCCTTTCCTCATTGCCATGTTGTGTAGCATTGGGCAGCTTGTTACTATTTTACAACATGTTTCAGGCCTGTACTTCAATGCCCCTCCACTTTTATGTATGCACCTGAAACAGCTTTTCAAAATGCCAAATGTGCATTCTATGACGCTGCGCATTGACCGGTGTGCCCTATTGTATCTTTTCTCACTTGCATTTGTTGGATTTAAATATTTCGTTAAGATGAAGTCTCGCACTGCGTAGGCACTGTCACCTTCATGGATGGAAAGTAAGAGTAAGTCTATGTTCCACTGACAAATTAGTAATGTATGGAAAGATGGTTATGTGATATGTATTTACCTAGCAGGTATCCCTCTCCAAACTGTCCAGCACTCAGACGTCCATGTATCCCACTATGTCGGAAAATGAAAGAGTCATGTGTGCTGCCTGGGTATTTTGCCACAATGTCATTGATTATGTATTTGGCATTGCACACAATCTGGATGTTCAGGGAATGGTAGCTTTTATGATTTCTGAAGACATATTCTGTAGCTGGTGGTGGTGTGATGGCAATATGGGTCCCATCAATTTAGCCAATCACATGGGGGAAACGTGCAATGGAATAAAGATCAAGTTTAGTTTCATGTAATAACTGTTGGGTGCTTGGAAAGTAAATGTGATGTCATAGCCTGTTCAGCATCCAAAAAGGCATTAACAAAGCGTGAAAGAGCACTCTGTGACACCCCACCAACCTCTGCTATGACTCCTTGAAAAGACCCTGAGGCCAGAAGGTGCAGTGAGCACAATACCTGCGCATGGGTAGGCATTGATTGTGTCCTGCCTGTTGGGTGCTCCAAAAGGGTTTCAGCTCATTTATGAGGTCCAAGATGGTGTGTGGGTCCAGCCTGTACTTTTCATGGATGTCCGCTTCAGTCTGCTGGAACAGCATGATGCGCAGTCTGAATATTCGCTCCTGTCTCTGTCTCCTCTGTGCAAGGGCACGGATACGCAGCCTCCTGGCTATCAGGTATTGTCCTGCCATTTTGGAAGTTTCTGTTGCATTGTGGTTTGCTTTTTATACCTTCAACCTGGTTACCACCTGCATGCACTTGGTGGTAATTGTCATTGCGATTTCTTAATTTGCGATTTCTGGTTTGCAGTTTTCACAAACTTGAAACATCGCAAAATTAGAAATCGCAATTTAATTTGCAGAATTGATGTTCTCGCAACGTATGAAATCGCAATTTTTGCGATTCCTTATATTACGATGCGATTTCTTTCATACATACCTTTTTCCTATTTTTTAGTCGCAAACGCTGTTTTTTTGCGATTCGCAGCGTTTGCGACTAAAAAATTGGTCGATACATCTGCCCCCTAATGAAGTCCTGTACCGGTCGTCGCATCCTTTTTCAGTCTGCTCCTCAAACGTCTCCATCTCAAATCCCTATCACATTCCATTCCACACATTCCGCACCACAGACTGTTGTGAGACAGATTGATGCAACCACAACATTACATAGCATACTACACCTGCTATCCCCAGAAATAAAAATAAAGAGAAAAAAACATAGCATCCTCTTACATTATAAAATCTTTAAATGTCTTTGTTGACAAGCTTCTCTTACCAGAGCTGAAAATATCACCAAGATTGTATCCTTGACTTGTTCAGCTTGTTCATAAATATTCTCTGTAACATGACTTTCCTGAAAAGAGTTAGATAAGCTGCTTGAACCAGCTACAATTGACTGATCAACAATTACCTCTCTGGAATCTGATGTGAAGTCAAAATACTGACTTTTTCCCACTTTTTCTACAAGAAGAAGATTTTGAAATTTAGAAAGTCCTTTGTGTACAAAATTCGTTTTTTGTATTAAAACCCAATCACCTACATGAATGTTTTTCACTTTCACTGTGTATTTCTTATCATAATACACTTTTCTTTTAGCCTGTGTTTTTCTACAGTTTTTCTAACCCCAGAAAGATCCTTAACAGCAACATATTTCTCATAATTCAACCATGGAGGAAATGATTTAGAAAATCCAACTCTCTTCCGTAACAACTCAAAAGGTGTTGTTGCCCGAGTGGTAGAATGAGGTGTATTGTGATAACTGCAAATTTTGCAGTGTAAATATTCATTTGCATTTAGACTTGAAGAGATGGCTGTTTGAACACCTTCTTTGATTATTATATTAGCCCTTTCTACAAGTCCATTAAAATGTGGAGAATACAGAGCCATTCTGTAATGATTGATGCCATTTTTTTAAAGGAAGTTATACTTTTTTGTTGACAACTATGGTGTGCCATTTTCCAAAACCAAAATCTTTGGTACACCCTCCAAAAAGAATACATTTTCTAAGAACTCAACAGTCAAATCTGTTGTCATTTTCTCTACTGACTCAAAATATATATATTTCGAAAAATAGTCAATTAAAACAATAAAGTATTTCTGATCAAATGAAAAACAATTAATTGGTCATGGAAAATCAATTGATATTTTATCCCATGGTTGCGCAGGTATCCCCACATTGATTTATGGGGTGTTGTTCAAATGCAAACTCTTATCTGATAATAGACACTCATGACAAGTTTGAATATAATTATTCACCAGTTTATCCATCCTAGGCCACGAATAATGATTGCTTAAAATCTTTTTTGTGGTACTCATTCCAAGATGTGCTTCATGAGAAATTGTAATAAGTCTTTTCTTCAAGGTTTCAGGTGGCACAAACAAACCTCCTTTTAGGGCAATACCAGATACAACACTTAATTCTTGCAACTCATGATAAAAGTCCTTGGCGCTACTAGAAGCAATACTAGAAATACTAAAATCTAATATAGTGATGTTTCTAATGAGATCTTGATATTGTTTATCAGCCATACGCTCACTGTGTCATTTATCAGAGGAAATAGCAGTGCTACATCTTTCTACTGCATCAGCTGCAGCAACCACAGATTCGTCTAGCAATTTCTCATCACCTCTGTCACAGCAATGTACAGGCAGACGCGATAAGCAACCAGGCTGAACATTCAAACTTCCAGGCACATAACAAATCTCAAAGACAAACTATTGGAATGAAGTGAGCAACCTAACAATTCTAGATGATGATTTACCAACCTCTTTGTCACCCATGACATACACCAATGGTTTATGATCTGTAAAAGATTTAAACTTCTGACCCCATACATACATTTAGAATATATTCGTAGCCCAAACAAAGGCAATAGTTTCTCTCTCAATGGTGCTATATTTCAGCTCAGTCCCCTTGAGAGTACAAGATATACATGCAATGGTCCTCTCCTTACCGTTTATTCTCTGGCATTAGACAGCACTTATCCCAACAGTGCTACAATCCACAGTAACCTCACACAGCTTTCTTTGAACAAATGGTTTTAAAGTATCACACTTGGAAATTTATCTTTTCACCACTTAAAATGTTTTAGTTTGTTCCTCCTTCCAAGAACATTTTTCTTTTTTTCTCTGCAACTGTTTCAAAGGTTCAGGTGCAACACTAAAACCATGAACAAACTTAGCATGATACTTGCTCAGTCGCAGAAAAGAGCCTCAACCATCTTTATAAGTTGGAATGGGTGCTTCCTTGATCACTTTAAGCAAATCTTCTTTGGATTCAATGTCTCTCCCAGAAATACAGTGACCTAAGAACTCTGTTTCATCTACTCTAAATTTGCACTTTTACTTACGTACAGCCATCCCACATTACTGAAGAATGAACAATACATTGCGAAGAATTTGACCCACAGTAGTTGCAAAAATGAGAATGTTATATTGATACGTTATCATGCCAGCTACATTCTTAAACAATTACAATACTTGAAACCCACCCTGGCATTCTACAGGAGAAATAAACTTATCTGCACACATCCTGTCCAATAATGTCTTTAATTCATTATGTACACTCAAAGGCACATTTCTAACTTTATGAACAATGGGCATTGCCTTATCATTTAACTATCTTTTAACTATTATGTGAAAAACCCTTCACACACCCAGCTTCTTTAAAAACAGAGTTGTATTCTTTTAACCGAACATTAATATCTTGTACGCTACCAGCATACATTTTCATCAACAATGGTTTACCACAGACTAATTTGATGTGTTGTAAATCTTCTTCCACCCAATCCGGATTCAATTTATCTGATACCTGAGTCCCAGGTTTGAGTATGAGTCACAATCTAGCTTGGTCCAGCCATCTAAGCACATCTTTGCTGCATACACCTTAGCGAAAATCTTCCTTCCGATGACATACACTACGCACTTAAACCATCCCACCATTTGAATCTCAAATCCACCAAACTCCTTAGATGAAATGTCACACTTATGCAAATGCTCATCTTTCCAATTTTATAATGAAGGTAGCTTGATCTAAAATGGTAATGGGCAAGGCTGAATCTACCATTACCGGCACTTCTACAGTGCCAATGCCTATATTACAAAATGGTTCAGTCAAAATGACGAATATGCCCAACGTTAAATGTGCCATCTAGAAATACATGGATTATGCCCAATTCAAAATGGCAGCTACGCTGGATGTAACAACATAGTGACGGGCTTCCAACTACTTCCGATTAGGGGCTGGTAAAAAGAACTCTGCACCGTTGGCAGAGTTCACTGTGTTTTTCCAACTACGCACTCATAACAGAGTTCTGAAAAACTCCATGAAGTGTCACAGAGCGGAGTTCTCTTTCTCAAGCGGCTCACCAACAGTAAGTTGGCGAGCACTTCTGAGATATAATAAGGCGTTAGATCGCATGTTGCGACCGCTCACATTGACAAACCTGCCATTCGCTTTGAGGAAGAATGTCTACTCTAGCGGCAGAAAGCAGCAGCGCCCTCTGGAGTGATGCGTAGTGCTGTTTTCACTGATTTTACAGTGTGGGATAAACTCCTAGTACTAAAAATCAGTGCGAGCAAACAACTTAACAGGCTCTGCCTCTGGTGGAACTCTGCGGAGCGCGACTAAGTTCAATGGAGTAAAACTCTGTTAACTACCGTCCCATCTCCCTTCTCTCGGGCATTAGTAAACTGGCAGAAAAATGTATAAACCAGCAACTGTCTTCATTCCTGGAAGCCTCCAATTTACTCCATCCCTCTCAAACAGGCTTCCGCCCGGGTCAAGGGACGGAGACGGCACTCCTCAAGGCGGTGGAAGAGTCTAGGAGGATCTTGGACACAGGTGGCAATGTGGCCATCATCCTCCTAGACCTTAGCGCCGCTTTTGATACGGTAAGCCACCGTATCCTTCTAGCCCACCTAAATGAAATCGCAGTCTTGGGAAAGGCTCTTTCTTGGCTTGAATCCTTTCTCTGCGAGAGGTATTTCAAAGTATTTGAAGGAGACTGCCACTCTTCGCCATTACCCCTGCAGTGTGGGGTTCCACAGGGCTCCTCCCTTAGCCCCACACTTTTTAATGTGTATATCTACCCCATGGCTAAGATAGTGGCCCCTTAAGGAATCGAACTGATCAGCTACGCTGATGATACTCAGCTCGTGGTCTCTCTTAATCAGGCTGATTTGTCCCACCCAAGTCTGAGGTATCTAAGTGGATGGGCTTGTCCCAGCTAAAACTTAATAATCAAAAGACTGAACTGATGTTACTGGGCATCATTCAATTCCCCCACGCTATGGCCCCCCTCTATGGGTGCTAGCCCGACTCCAAAAAGCGTGATCAAGAGCCTGGGCTTCTGGCTTGATGACGATCTCACATTTAAAGTACAAGCCAGAAAAACCGCGGCCACCTGCTTTGGCTTGCTTAAATCCATACGTAAAATCCTCCCTCAACTTCCTGACAGAGCCAAAAAAATCTTGGTCCAAGCCATGATCCTGTCGAGGCTGGATTACGGTAACGCGCTCTACCTGGGAGCCCCGGTCTCTGTAATACAGAAACTACAGGTGGTGCAGAACTCTGCCGCTAGATTGCTGATGAGCACTAACCACCGCTCCTCAGCCAAGCCATCGCTGAGATCACTCCACTGGTTACCTATAAAAGAACGGGTAAACTTCAAAGCCCTCTGTATTGCCCATAAAAATCTTCAGGGCAAAGGCCCCCCCATTCTGGCCAATTTGATCAAAACACACAAAACCTCCAGAAACCTTCGTTCTAACGACCTTAACCTGGCACGAGTCAGCAGAATCAATAAGGCTTGTACGGGTGGTCGCCTCTTCTCCTATACCACCTCAAGGTTGTGGAACTCCCTGCCCCCCCCCCTCTTCGACAGGAGCCCAATCATCTTTCTTTTCGTAAGAAAATTAAAACTTGGCTCTTCCCTATAAACTAAGATTTCTGACCCCGTCCACCTTTGACCTTTCCTGTTGTAGCTGCAAGTGCTGGGGTGCCTCGGGGTAGTCATGCGCCATAAAAGAGTTATTTTCATTTCATTTCATTTCAACTCTGTCCAGGCTTACTTCCAATATGCACGTTGACAACTGGTTGCGCTGGCTGAGCACACACTCTCAATTTGCACAACGCGTGCTGATCCGCATGTAGAGGAATGGTTACGCTGAACCAGTTCAGTACATGCACTCGTATGTGCTCCACTTTAAGCATGCTCCTTCCTGAATTGGGGTGGCATGTTGGAAAGCACTTTCAGTTCTCACCTCAGCAGCCTTAAACTCGTTGGTGCCCATGGTGGATAAAACTCACCGACAGTCACCTTCAGACATTTGCCAGAGCTGCATTCAGCCGGGGCTTCACTTCACCATCACCTTGCTCCAAGAACTCATTGCCAATGAGGAGGGAAACATGGCACCCGCTAGCTGAGTGGGGGCGTGCGTCCTGAGCAGCGTTCTCTCCCTCCCCGGGTCATGAGCTAGCTATGCCTGGAGGAGAAGTAACGGCCATCGCGTATCGAACAAGGACCCCTACCTTTGGAGGTTTTTTGTCTTTTGAACCTTTCGGATGTGTGTTGGTGCCCCCGCCACATCACTCGGTGCTCCGCGTCTGCTCTGCCTGCCACGCTGGTCCGGTGCCGCCCTAGAGTTGAGACGCAGTCGCAGAGCGGCAGCCCGATTTCTCCTCTGGGTTAACAGCGGCAGTGTAAGAACCAGCGCTGGCGGTAGCATCTGCGATTTTTGGGTGAGAGCGGCTAGCAGAGAAGAAGCTCAGGAGGAGGAGGAGATAAATGGCGGCGGTGGTAAGAGAGAGACCTCCTCTATACAGGTGGAGTCTCGCCCTGAATTGTGTAAGGGGGATACAGACGCGGACTGCCCTAAAGTAGAGGAGGGGAAAATGTGGGAAGAGCGTGGTTGGACAAGAGGGCAGCCTTGAAGGACAGGTCAAGGAGCAAAATGTGCCAAAAGATATAAAAGAGATATTGGGGTGTACTATCAGGCAGGAAAAGTAAGGGGGGCTACTCCTTCAGATCACAGTACAGCTTTTCAGAACTACCAGGTGAAGGGAAGGAGTATAAAAGGGGGCAAAAAAAGATGCTGCCACACACAACACTGTCAAAGTCGTTTTACGATAATTTTTCAGTGTACAGTCAGAGGTTCTAATTGTTTCAAAACAGGGAGAGGCTGCCGACTCCCACAGCTTTGTCGGTGCCGATAAATCCTCAGGTAGTATGGAACCCAAAGAGCTCCCCCCAATCTTCAGTAATACGCTCACTGTTACGGATATTATGTCTACAATTCCTGAATCCTCTATGCTATCCTCCATGCCAGTTTTAGAATCCGAGACCTTGGACGCATCTGAGGCAATCTTGGAGCAGCAGACTGAGCTACAGGGAGAGAGTGGAGCGATCCATATGGAAGCAGTAGAAGTTAGCCGTTCATCGGGGGTCTTGATAGAAGCCCTGTTTGCATCCTTAAAAGAAGATTCGAGCGGCATGTGAGATCCTGGAAAAAAAGGTAGATTTGTTAAACTCAAGTTCTGAATCTTTGGAGAGCTCGGTTGAGGAGCTCAAGTCAAATCTGGGGTCAGCTGAAAGAAAAATTCAAACCTTACAGAGAGACAGAGATGCTCTATGGGATAGGGTGGAATCACTTGAAAATAACTCCCCTAGAAACAACCTACGACTTATGAAGGTCCCAGAGGGCAAGGAAGGGGCAGACATTAAGACCTTCGTCATTGCACTGCTTAAGGAGACTCTAGCACTCGAGGAGTTGACAAACATTTTGGAAAGAGACATTCGAAGAATCCATAGGGCCCCTTTTCGTCTCAATCTTAGTAGAACAAAACCTAGGAAAATTCTTATTTATTTCCTTACCTACGCAGTCAAGGAGAAGATTTTGAACTTGGCTCTGAAGGCAATATCTTTAAGAAGCAGAGATTTCTTTTTTGAGGTGAGTTCGGATCTTTCTAGAGTCACACTTGAGCGTCAGTGGGAATTGGGTCAAAGAATGGAAAAATGTAGGAAAATCGGCTCAACAGTCCAATTAAAATTTCCAAGTAAAGGGGGAAGGGTTTCCCAAGAAGAGGGGGATGGATGGAGGGGAGGGGGACACAGAGGGGCAAAAAGAAAAAATACCTCATTCATCAAGACCTTGCTAGTGTTATTTAGGTTGATGATCAGGAGTGACTTGAGGGACAGAGTGCAAAAGGCTGGTTGTGGTCGGGTACGGCTAGAGATAGGCTTTGGTGTTCAGAAACTTAAGGTAACATCTGCTAAGGGGAAGGTAGGAATAATATGACTACTTTGCAGTTTCTGTCTTTCGAATGTCAATGGCCTGCGCACGAAGGAAAGAAGAGCTAGAATCTTACAATATCTAAAAGACTCTCTGACGCAGGTCATTGTCATCCAAGAAACCCATCTTCTTAAGACAGAAACTAAAGAAATGTTAAACAGTCAGAAGTGGGTGGACGTTTTTATCTGCACTGACCAGACGGCAAATATCAGAGGTGTGCTGTTCCTTTTTAAAAAACAAGCCAGAGCCCAAATATTAGAATATAGGGTAGATCACAGTGGTAGGTGGTTTATTCTGAGGATCTCTTTATGGGGTATACTTTGCACCTTAGTGGGATACTATGGACCTAATCAAGATGATGTTTCATATCTCACTGCCATTCGTTTCCATCTTATCGACTTCCCAGATCCAGTAATTTGGGTAGGGGAATTTAACTCCTTGGACGCTCATGACGAGCTGAGCTCACCATGAGCCATGGCGCTCCAGTGCTCATGACGAGCTCAGCTCGTTATGGCCCGTGGAACGCTCAGGTGCAGGGAGAATTCCCCCGCTGTGCTGAGCGTTCCACGGGAGGGAATACACCTATGATGAGCTGAGCTCGTCATGAGCACAGGAGCGCCGTAGCTCATGACGAGCTCAGCTCCTCATGAGCATGGGGGCGCTGTGCGCACCCCCTACCCCCCAGAACAGCGCGGGATTAACCCCCGCAGTGAAGGAGTTAACATAGTGTTAAACCCTAAACTGTATAAATCACCAAACTGTAGGGCTGCAGTCCCCTCTACCTCTCGACAGTTGCTTTTGACAATTATGGCCCGATTGGGCCTATCTGATGTATGGTGGGAACGGGCGGGTGACCAACTAGGAGTCTCGTTTAGAAACTTGAAATAAAAACACAAGTCAAGAATTGACTATGCCTTGATTAGTTATAGTCTAAAAGATCGAATCAAGGAGATTGATTATCTTACTTCGCATTTCTGTGCAATTTGAAAAAGAATTAATGTGGGACTTTTTTGGTTCATTGGCTCATTGAGCAGCTGACTGATGCATCTGGGAACCCTAGATTCCACCCCTCATATTAGAAAAAGATCTCTTGGACGACCGTCACCTCAGGGTTGGGTAGACTGAAACGCATCAGAAGAAGATGGGAAAGAGTTTTCTCTAATTGTAGGAGGGCCCAGTGCGGTTAGAGTAGTGTTAGATGAGAGCACATGCTTCTGCATGCAAACGATTGTGTGGCCCTCACCATGTTCTTCAACTCAGAATCACTTAAAAACCTCACACTTTGACTTAACAACACAGTTTCCTCACATTTCCATCCACCTAGCATCTCCTTAAGTCTACCAATAAAAATGGTACTTCACTTGTGTAAGTATGCTTAGTGCCTGTGACAAGAAATGGCCCAAAATGCAACATGAACGCATCACATATTTCCACCTAAACGTTTTTTTACAATCTCAGTAACTCTAGATTTTGGACCTTTGCTCAGTTGGCACCTAGGGAAACCTAGTCAACATGCACATTTTTTAAAACTAGACACCTAGGGGTATCCAGGGTGGGCCACTTGAATGGCTCTCACCACGTTTTTCTACCCAGAATCACTTGCAAACCTCAACCTTTGTCTAAAAAACACATTTTCCTCACATTTCTGTGATGGAAAGTCAGGAATATGTGGAGAGCCACAAACTTCCATCCATCCGAAATTCCCCCAAATCTCCTGAAAAAGTAGTACCTCACTTGTGTGGGTTGGCCTAGTTGCCCCGACAGGAAACGGCCCAAAATGCCACATGGACAGTTCACATTTTAGCTCTAAACACTGGCATTTTGTCCAATTGGGGTTGCTCTAGATTTTGGACCTTGCTCAGCCGACACCTGAGGAAACATAGCCAACCTATGCATTTTTTTAATTTACCTACCTAGGAGTATCCACAGCGGGCTGACTTGTGTGCGCTCAAAATTTATTTTTTACCTAGAATCCCTTGCAAACATCATATTTAGACTAAAATGTGATGGAAAGTTCTGGAATCTGTGGGGAGCCAAAAAAATAATACCTCACTTGTGTGGGTAGGCCTAGTACCCACATTATGAAACGGATCAAAACGCAACATGGACGTATCGCATTTTTCCACCAAAAACTGACCCTTTTTTGTCAATGTGGGTAGCTCTAGAATTTGAACCCTGGCTCAGCCGACACCTGAGGAAACATAGCCAATCTGTGCGTTTCTGAAAACTAGGCACCTAGGGGTACCCATGGTGGGTTAACCTGCCTGACTCTCACCATGTTTTTTTATCCAGAATCCCTAAAAAACATTTTCCCTACGTTTTTGTGATGAAAAGTTCTGGAATCTGCGGGGAGCCACAAACTTAAGTCCGCATAATATTTTTCCAAATCTTCAGATGAAAATGGTACCTCACTTGTGTGAGTAGGCCTACTGCCCGCGACAGGGAAAGACCAAAAACATATTGTGGAGACATCAAAATTATCTATCCCCTTTCCAATGATGCCTCCCACAAACATAGAGGACATCTATCTAAACCTCCCAAATCCCCCAAAACCCCATCAGACATGGGAGCAGAGCTTACATGCTCCTTCCAAGCCTCTCTGGTGGGGTTTGTGATGTCAGCGCGCCTCGTGGCATGCTGACGTCACCGATGGACTGGAGGGAGTCCTTGGGAGAGACGCAAAAGCGATTATGGTTTTTCCCCGTTTTTTTTTTTTTAAGCGAAACCTTCTGTGCTCCACATCAGTGGATTCCCTAAAGCCCTCCTCGGAGTCAGCCAATGGCCATTCGATGCACTACGGAGTGAGTGCATGTGTTGGCAATTATGTCCTAAACATGTCCCTTCCAAATACCGATTCGCAAACCCAAATTACGATTTGGTGACAGGTTGCTGGGTCCCAATTTGGAGTTTGTACTTTTGAAAATGCCTTTTTTTCTTTCACTAATGGCCCGATTCTGCGAATCAGGCCGTTTGCAGCCTCAAAAAGGCTTCTCACATCTAGCCATTATTTTTCTACGGAGCAGGACATGGCTGGAGGAATAATATTTAAGGTAAGCACTCGTGTTCATTGCCAACATCATGATGTTCGAAGATGATCCGTGCAGATTTAATTTTAAACCACAGTAGTTAAAACTCTCATAAAAAATATCAGCCAAAAAAAAGGCCAAAGTCCAATTTCTTTTCTGTGAGTGTCATACCGACCATGAGCAGCAAAATTTCCGGAATTGCCAATGTGTGTTTTCTAAGACGGTGAGTTTTGCTTTGCTTCCAGAAAAGTCGCAGGACGATGAGCAAAGTCTCACCTACCTGACAAATTACAAAGATGTCTGAATCCAGGAATAGCACGCAGCAAGCAAAAATGTTACACATAGGTAACGGATATACGCCTGAGACATACTTTAGCAGAAATCAGTAAAAAGTCGCATTTTTCATTACAGTACACCCATTCAGTATTTGTAAAACAATTCATATACGAATTAAAATCGCTTCGGGAGAGTATAAGCGCTGTCATAAAAGAAAAGCCTTCTGAGGACAGATAAAAAATATGTGCAAGAACACATATATAAAACCAGCCCTTCAGATGTGTTTATTCTAGTCCTGCAATTGGTACCAACGCTTTCGGTGTGAAAGAACATTGTCTATGAGAATTGTAGGTTGAGGGAGTGCTTGAATTGTATTTAATGCACAAATATTGTTCTGTCTTCAGGTAGATGGAATATTTTAAGATAGTCCCATGGGTCTGAAAAGACCACTCCATCAGCCAATTCAAGACCGTTTTTCATTCGTTTCTTTTTCAACCTTGACTATTTCCTCGGCATGATTATGAGTGGCCCTCAACGGCTGAAATATTGACCATACCAAGTAAGTACCAGTCAATGGCTGAGGATGTAGCGGTGAGAAAAAAACTTCTATTCTAAGTTTTAAAGCAGAAATTGGGGCATTATTTGCAAAATTGATGTTTACTGCACCGAATCCCACTCGAATCGAGGCTTTTCCACAATATTTCTTCCAAACAAGATCAGCATATTGGACATGGTGTAAGGGGAAAACTGCCAGGGTGCAGTATTTCCCAGAAAATACGAAATTCCGATTATTGAGTGAATTCCTTTTTGAGCAGGTTTTTGGAATTAAAATCTGATTTATAATCTGTGTTTAAACTTTCTAAATCTCTTAAATGGTCAGCAGTGGAAGAAAGTGCTCTGCTTAGTGGGTCGTGTTTAGTAGGGATTACTGTGAACAGATGTGTGCTTAGCTGTGTTTGTGCATCTTTTAAAGCATTTAGTTAAAAGTGAACGAGTTCCTGAGTTTCCACGAGGATCCTTGGTACTGGAGCTCCAGGTTCATATGCTTTCCTTCATTTCAGAATACTCAGCACACACAAACGTCCAGTTTTTAAAGAACTAGGGCCAGACGTATCAAAGGGTTTTACCCATTCTGTGTCTATGGGAAAATGTGTTCATACATATGGTCCTAGAGACAAATGAAGCGTTGGCCCATATGTATCAAGGCGAAATGGGTTTGCAAACGCCGAAATTCGCAGAATTCCGGCGTTTGCGAATCCATTTTCGCTAAATGGTATGTATGAAACAATTTTGTTGCAAAATTAGGAATCGCTAAATTTGCCATTCCTTATTTTGCGACTGCATTTAAGGAATTGCAAATTTTGCGATTCCTTAAATGCAATGTATCAAGGAAAAAAACATTCCAAAATGCCATTAAGGAATCGCAAATTACCACCAACTTCTAGTTGGTGGTAAGTTGCAAATTCTTTCAAAAAAGCATTATTTTAAAAATCAAAAGGTGCCATGTGAGGCTCATACATGCCCTTATGCGCACACATGTAATTTTCAGGGGTTCGGGAACTGCATCATCATTGAATCGGCACTGCGGCATCATTGGAGGACACTGTGGTAGTTCTGATCAGTGCAAAGGAGCCACTGCGTTGATTTGTAAAGAAAACAGTTGCAGAACCCACTTCTGACTGGAGGGGTCACCTCAAGCAATGGTAGGACTTACAGATTGCCGAGCCCAGCAACACCAGCAGAGTTGCAAGAAGTCTTTTGTACCCCTGAGCCTTCAGAAAATAGGAGGCAAGCCAGCAAGCCCTTGGAGAATCTTGGGTGCAAGGAGGTGGAGAGCAGCTCCAGTCCCTCTCACTCCCATGCAAGAAGCAACAGGCAGCAGGCCTACACAGCAGAGCAGGATGCAAAGTGGCAGTCCCTCCTACATGACAGCAATCAGCAGGCAGCAGGTCAACACTTCAATGCAGGAAGCAAAGTGGCAGTCCCTCCTACGGCACAGCAGTTCTTCTTCCAGGCAGCATGTCCTTGGTTTCAGCAAAGTTCTGATTGGGTGGTGTCAGGGGTCCAGTACTCATAACCAAATTTGCCTTTCAGGTGGGGGAGACATCTAAGAGGTCTTTGTATATCACAAGGTCACTGCCTTTCCTGCCCTGGCTCCAGACTCACTGCAGGGGTGTTATGCAGCTCTTTGTGTGGGGACAGGCACAGCCCTATTCAGGTGGAAGTGTCAGCTACTCCCTCCCAATCTACCACAGGAAGGCCCATCATCCTGGTGATGGGCTATCAGGATTAAAATGTCACACCCCTTTTCCCTTTGTGTGACTGTCTAGAGAGAATACACAAAGGCAATCTGTCACCCAACCCAGATTTGTATTCAGAGACAGACAGAGACACAAATGGTTAAATTAAGAAAATTAACATTTTCTAAAAGTTGAGTTTTCAGACTCAAGATTTAAAATCGGACTTCACCTTGAGTTGTGATTTTAAATTGTGAGTCCAGAAACAACAAACTCCAAATTTCGATCTGTTCACAACTTGAACTTACACCTAAAATATGTTTAAGGCATTCCCAATTTAAACCTATGGGAGCGATAGGCCTTGCAGTAGTGAAAAACGACTTTAGCTGTTTTTCACTACCCGGAAATGTAAACTCTAAAGTACATCCTACCTTTTAAATACACTGCACCCTGCCCATAGGGCTACCTAGGGTCTACCATAGGGGTAATGTATATGTAAATAAAGGGAAGGTTTGGACCTGGCAAGTAGGTTAACTTCCAGGTCGAAAATATCAGTTTAAAACTGTGTACACTGGCTCTGCAGTGGCAGGCCTGAGCCATGTTTTAAGGGCTACTTAGTGGGTGGCAAAATCAGTGCTGCATACTCACTAGTACACAAACTCAAAACATGGTAACATTGATTTATCCACAATTAGCATATTTCATTATCTTATAAGTCTCTAGTAGAGAGCACTATATATACCCAGGTCCTGTAAGTTAAATGCTACTAGTGAGTCTACTCGATAATAGCAATGGGGTAACACAGTCAAATGCATAACCTGGGGATGATTATGTTATATGTGCAGTGACTCTGCCACTAAAGAAACCTGAAGCATTTCTTACTTTGTCCTCACAAATGGTAGGGCTCCAATCAATGGCACAATACTGACTTGTACAAACAAACAACTCAACTAAATTGAATGGTGTCAGTTGATATATTGAAAAATCATATTTTGTAGAGAATTAGTGATCCAAAAGAGGGCAAATACATAATGGACACAACTACCATAAGTAGTTTTTACACAATTGTGAAAAAAGGGGGAAGTGAATGCAGTGTTTTTTTATAGATATCACAATAAAAAATATACATAAAAAAATATTGCACATAAATCGATAGCACAGCATCGTATCATCAATGAAAGACCCTAACAAGACCTATGACCCATCCTCTTTGTGGTAAAGGTCTAGTTGGGCAACAACGTTTATCATTTTAACGTCGACCTTTCGACCCATTAAAATATGTGGGAGTTTGAGAAGCATCACCACTAATTCTTCATCAGGACTAAAGAACACTAATTGTGTATTGCCCTCTTAAACATTTTTGTCAAGGAAATGTAGGAACAGCTAGCCTCATTGTCAGTGCACGATGACCTGTATATTCTGATACAGGTATCTAATCATAGTAGGCAGCCATTAGAAGGCTGTCCAAAATGGGATTGGAATTATTTAGGCAATCAGGGATCATTGTTTTGAACTATTGGTATGGACCAGGTGGTGGCAACACTACCCAGATATCAAATTATGAAAACCACCTTGTCAGCGTCATTTGGGAATACATGAGGCTTACTCACGACATGTAATTTGCATTGTCCCATTGTTGTATAGCATTTTAGGACCTTCGTGTAATTTTCTCGATTCATGCCCTTATATAGGTATAAATCACCTTGTCTTTTTATAGGCATAGAAATCATAACCATATTTAGACATAGCCAATGCAGCCCAAATACATTCATCGCTACTTCCACTAGTTCCGAAAAGCCACAATGATTTCTTGGAAAACTCGGCTTCAGCAGTCAGGGACTTCCCCTTGCTTGAATATTGATTTATCCAAGAACTCATGGAGTTTTCAATGAACTTTGACTCTTTGATGACGTTATTATGCCCAACTTTACATCATTTTCGGTACCTTCTGCACCTTCAAGGTATAAATATGCCCACACTTGCCATAGCAAACACACAGTGGTTTGGAGCAGTTCGACTATCTACTTGCCCGACGCAGCTCGCTACAGCAAGTGCCGAAGTAAACTGACCCTCCAGCAGACGCACTGAGAGAAACGCTGTCTTTACTCTTGCCGAGAAATCCAGCTCCAGTGTTTCCAATATCCCCTTGTGGTGTGTTGGGAAATCCCAGACCTCCTTCATTCTAAACCAAGGTTTGGAGCTGATTAGACCCTTGGCGAAATCTTGGATAGGTTCTTGGTAAAAGAATACTAAACTTATGCTACACCACACTTACTTCTTCCCTCGTACTAACCTTCGGTTAGGTACATTGGGGTAGGCGTATTCTAGAAGCACTAGCTGAGTACTTTTAGGCTTTATTTATTTATGTATGTATTTTATGACTTAGAAACCATACAATGCTTTTACAGCATTATTTTATAATACTCTTCTTGCTGTACGCATTATACTTTGCAGTAAGTATTACGATTGTAGCAGTTAATTTCTTCTGCATGAGAAAGAAGACTGTTCAATAAATACTTTTATTGAAAACGCCTGTCTCTCTATTTTCTCTGCACCTCTGATGAAACAAAGCATGCACGATTGACTGAGTAAAATATCTATCTATTGTTTCCACGACTCTGAAGATACGTTTTATCTTGGGGAAACAAAGTTGTCATGTTTATGCGGTTGTCAGAAACTAATCCCTTCTTGTTCATTCAAGAAAGTTTCTAGTGACCTCTGAGCTAGCTGGCACTCACAATTAAGTTTAATATATTCGATAGAGACCTAGTCGACCTAAGTCCTACGTCACATCTATAGGACATATTATTCTAATTCGCAGAGCCTATTGGAAATATCGGAACTACACTACACCATGAAGATATTAAATTTGGCACCGTCCACATGGAAACGCTCAGGTGTTGCTAATGGGATGGGTGTATGTGTGATGACGGTAATATTTAGGGAAGGAGACTGCACATTAGTAAAATTTGTCAGCATGGCTGTTTTACCAGTATGATTTCCAAACTTAGTGGGTTGAGCACAGGAGGAGCCTACATGAACACAGTATACCCCCATGGGGAATGTTGTGATTTGTATCTCTGTAGTTCTCCCCTTAATTCTGTGCTTTCCCCAAGCAATATTTGTACCTCTATTTGAAGGTTTTGCAAGGCTCTAGCCATATCTACTACCCCAGGTGGTTCTTTTGCCAGGACCTGGGTCAAATCTGAGCATTGATCTGATCACGACCATCTATATCACCCCAAAGGAACACTGAATTTTGTGGCTTGGCCTTCTGTTAACGTTCTAGGCTGTGCCACTGTTAAAGTTCAGATGGTTTCAATGGGGCGATACTGAATCCCTTCTCTACCGCGAAGACCTTGAGTCTTAAGGTACTGCCGATCAAGGAGAGAGGAAAAAGTCATTGACTGGGAATTGCTGCGGGAGCCAGGAAAAGGTAAGTGTGCAGGTGATGAGGTCAAGCAGCGATGTGCATGTGGAAGCACCTTTTATAGCAGTGTCTGCACATAGCAGCTAGAAGCATATGAGGCCAGAGGAGCAGGCACTTAAGTGGCTGGTTGTGGTATTGCATGGCCGTTGGAACACATTGGTGAGCGCTCTTGCAAACCACCTGTAAACCGTTGTGTGCCTTTCTAGATTGTGCAGAGTTTTGTTTCAGTGCAACCACTACTATCAGGGATGTTTTACAGAAACAGTGAATCACAAAAGCATTATTCATTGTAAACCTACCACCGCGACTAGGGATATTTATGGCAATACAAAATATGGTATAAATCATGAAACCTCAGTAGAGCACTTCACAAACTCTGGATAAACCCAAAATCTGTATCAACAAGAAAAATGAACTCCTCCAACTCACCACCACAATTCGTCGAGTCACCATTATACTTATCCCTGGGCCACCTTAAGCATGTGTTTTGGGATAAATTTAAGAATGTTTCTATTCTTTAGACAGTATCATCTCGGGGACTGGGTAGCTGTGACTTTTTTATTTTTATTCATTGGAGTTTTATATAGCACGAACATCACCCAAGAGGGTATCAGAGTGCTTTACAAATTACCAGGTGAGCGAAACAGGAAATAATAAACAGTAATAAGAATCACAATAAAAGTATAGGAAGCAGTAGAGCCCAGGCGGGGTGAAGAACACCCTCTACACTAATAGAGAGTTCAACAGAACAGGTCAAAGTGTCAGGAGATAGATTACCGGTGGGTACAGTGTGCATTGTCGGTGTCGGAGAGTCAAGATCAATGGTGCTAGAGCAAGAATTTGTTCATCAATAGCATTTTTACTTGTTTTTTGAAAGATGCATGTGAAGGGTTAATTCCGATATCAGATGGTAGGGAATTCTAGTTTCTCTGGGCAATGCCAGAGAAGGCTTGATTGTAAGTTTTCTTCTTGAATATCTGTGGTTTCAACAATAACAACAAGGTGTTTTTTGAAGATCAAGAGCCACCAGACAGCTCCAGTTTTTGTGCAATGTACCTCGGGGTGTTGGAGTGAAAGGCTTTGTGTGTTGTGCAGGCAATGTTTAGATTAATTCTTGCCTCAGAGGGAAGCCAGTTTAGTGATTTCAAATCAGGTGTCATGTGGTTATTGCATTTAGATCCCATAAGAAGCCTTGTAGCTGAGTTAAGGGAGGCCAGCTTTGATCTAGGTAGGCCACACAGGGTTACATTTCCATAGTCCAGTCTGGAAATCACTAGGGCTTGAACAACTGACTTGAAGTCCTTTGGAGAGAGGAAGGGTTTGATTTTTCTTTAAGATGCTTAATTGGAAGTTAGCTCCTTTGGTGGCTGAGCTAATGTGACACTGCATGTTCAAGTTCTTATCAAACGTTATTCCCAGTGATTTTGTGGAATTGGTGACGTGGAATGCAATTGAGGCCATTAAATGCTTCATTCATTCATCAATATCTAGTGCTTTTTTTTTGGGGGGGGGGTAATTAAAAGGAATTCGGTTTTGAGAGTATGTAGTATGAGGTGGTTGCAGGGCAGCCAATTTTGAGCTTTTTGTAGAGTTACGTTGAGGGACATAATATCTTCCAGGGAGTAGATTTTCAGGTGACTAGTCTGGGTCTATGCTGTTAAAAACTGTTGGGTATCTCTGGCAGGTGAATTTTTGAGGTTTGGTAGAGAAATGTCTTGAAAATGCTGCCCAAATGTCTCATAGTCACCGATTTCCTTTTCCATACCAAGTGTTTTACAGATGCAGTAATACCAGTCTCATGTAGCCATTATTGTCTATCTTGCAGCAAAATGTGCTGGTGACATCTGCCTTCCTTTAAGTGAGTGTAAGGGGAAACGTATGAACAGAAGGTCTGCTAGAATGGGCAATTCCACAGGACATGGAATAGAGTTCCTCCCAAGCCCGTATAGCATTCTTCTGACCTCATATATGCCTCCTTTGAAGCTATTTCCACTTCCATGCATTACATCTTCCGTGACTCCCAATTCAAGATGGCCTTTTTGTTCACATTAGAATAATGGGGAGCCCAATTCAAGATGACAGCAACATTTCCTGTGACACATTTTCTTTTCAGTACAAAAGGAGGATTGAAACTTTCATTCACTGCATCACAATACAGTAGACGATTCTTTTTTTTCAATGGGTTCATCACACCTGATTCCATTTTGTACCTTTTTCGGTGCTGTAGGTAGGTGTGCTCTGGGTTTGTTGTCATTACTGCTATTTCCTACTTTCCTTAAACCCTTTTAGTCTCGAGTGTTCTATTCTTCTACGCAGGATCAATATTCTGCTGCCGAATTGTCCCTTCATTATGTATCTCCGCACCTGGTATGAATGTTTTTCTGTCTTTAGGCTTTTTACTCCAATTTAGGAACTGCTTTCTTCACCCACCTGCTCTTTAGATGTAGCTAACTGCTGTGCATCGTAGGAGCTCAGTGGATATCAGTGAAAGTTGCCCCTATTTAAGACAAACAATGCTGAAGTGATTGAAGCAATTACTAACTACATCCACTGCTGAGCAGGATGGTAAGCCCTGACAGCCTCTTCCACCTCACTCAGTATATTTCTTACCTTAACCATGTCCTAAATTTCAGTATTCATACAGAAATACACTGAACTTTGGGGGATCTCAAGAAAAAACAGCATCTTCACATAACTCAATTGAATCATTTATATTCAAAGTAGAGGACTGTGGCCACCGTTGCAAGAATAGATTTTACAATGCACTTTGTAGAGAAGTTTGAGAACTATGTATCTACCAGCACTACATATTTCTACAATATCATGGAGGCTAATCTTATTTTAGTCTGCCAAACCAAGACTTTTAACTTTTTCACTGAATTCATATATTACTTCTACCAAGCAGTGATCTTCACGCTTGTCTACTTGTCTCTGAGGAGAATCAGTTCACACATTTGCTTTCTGCTTGAACAAGTGCTTTCAAATGTTTCTTACTTTGTACCACTTCTAAACCATTTCGGTAGTTCATATAGAATGTTTCCATTTTCTTGAAGGTCCTTAATAATCACTTTTACTATCTACACAATTAAAATAGTCTTTAAAGGCCTCCCCATAAAGAAATATGACCATGTCCTTTCATTAATCTGAAAGTACTTGCAAGAAATGTGGTTGTTAGTTAATGGGGGTGATTACTCACCTCAATAACAAAACCTGTCAGGGTGAAATACTAAAGTCACTAATTTAATCTGAGCTCAATACCCTATTGGCTTTGGTACAGAGCGTCCAGGCTTAGCTTAGAGGTAACTTGTATTTATGCAGTAACAAAAAGTCGAAACACACACAATAAAAAATCCAAACTGAATCAGAATAACTAAATAAAAACAATTGCAGTAAAAATTACACAAAACTAATATTGGGTACCGGAAATAAAAGTTTTTAAAGTTTTAAATAAAAATGGAACCAAAAAGCATTAGACGCCAACAGCATTTAGCAGGTCCGATACAGGCCTCAGGTTCAATCAGGTCAGAGGATTTACCTTAGGACTTCGTCTCAAAATGGAAGTCTAAAGTCTTCAGTGGGGCATGGCAGCAGGCTGTAGCCACAGAGGCCTCGATTAGGCCAGATTGCCAAGGGATGCAATCTTGGTGAAGCCATTAGATTTTTGGCTGGAAATCTCCAGGCAGAAGAATTTCAAATTTCATACCCAGGTAAAGGATACTTCAGGCACCTTCACTGCGTCAATATTTTCTCATTCGTAATAAGTCACTTTTTTTGGAGCTTGTATTCCTCTAGTGGGGCAATGCTGCATGCTATAGTTGAAGACGGTTTCATAAGACCGGATATAGTCCATGTAAGGACCCACTGCAGAGATTTCCCATTATGAAAAATCTCCAAGCAGGGAAAACCTGAATCTCCAACACCATGGAATGCACCTTGATGGTATTGGCTTGGCTGGTTTGTCCCAGTCCTCCAGAGGTTTTTGAGCCAAAAGGTTTCCAAGTCCCAGGTTTTCAGGTATAGTAGGGAAAGTCTGTCCAAAGCTTCCAGGACCTCAGGAACAGCACTTGGGAGTCCAGCAGATGCCACCACCAGGGTTCAGTACATGTCCTGTCGGAACTGGTCAGCAGGGAAAGTTTTAGAAAGGCCTTTTGTATCTTGTTGTGTTTATGTAGCTTGAGTGGATATCAGCCTCATGACCTTGGAGTCCAATTCTTTGTCCTTGATACAAGAGGAAGCAGCTCCAAGCTTGCAGGGTTCAATTCTCGGAAAGGAAGTTCAGTCTGCTTCCAATCTTCCTCAGGTCCACTATTGTTCTGTGAAGGGTTTGCCACATTTATGCCTAGAACCAGCTTGTAGGTGACTTCTCAGGCTTTCCTAACTACTGGGGTAAAGGTTCCCCAGTTTACCATACCCACCCTTGCAGTATTCCCTGTGTGCTCTACTGCAAACAACCCCACAGTGTCACTCTCTGTCCAAATTCAAGATTAAAAATATTGTACTTGTATAGTGCAGCTTATCACCCAAGATGGTATCTAGGCACGGTGGTGCAGTTATCAGTCGACGTGCCAGGTCTTGAATCCCTTTAGGAAATGGGTCAGCAAGGGTGAGATGCAGAGGTGGAGGGATTGTGCGTTCTAGGAATTGGCAGCAAAATGGTAGAATGAGCATCCTCCAGAACGGCAGCAGCGGATGTGTGGTATCTGTGCGAGGGCAAGGTGTGCAGAGTGGAGGATCCTCGGAGGTTGGTGGAAATGAAGGCATGTAGGTTGGTCCTTGGTCATGGAGGGCTTTGTAGGCGTGGGTCAGACGCTTGAATTGGCATGTCTTTTAGACAGAGATGTTGTAAATGAATCTAGGACCCTAGTGTAATTTTCCCGATTCATGTCCTTATATAGGTATACTTTATCATATCCTTATATAGGCATAGAAATCACTACCATATTTGGCCTTAGCCATACAGCCCAAATAAGGCATGACTACTTCCACTAAGTTCCGAAAATCAACAACAATTTCTTGGAAAAACCTGCCTTCAGCAGCTAGGGACTTCCCCCTGCTTGAATATTAAGTTCTCCAAGAACTCCTGGCGTTTTCCAAGAATTTAATCTTTGAGTGACGTTATTAAGTCCAAACATGCGTCAAACTTGCAACCTTCAAAGGGAAGAAGAGCGATATTTAGGACATTGTTTAATGTGCTTAAGGCAGGGTAATTGCAGGGCGCCAAAATTTACCGTGATGATTTGTTGAATCCTCACAGCAGGATCAGTGTGGGTAGAAGGCCAGGGTTAGGGCTCCGTGCAGGCTTCAATTAGCACGGATTGGTTTGCAGGATGTGCGCCACTGTTAAGGAGGAGGAGATGGTTAGGGCCAAGTTGGGAGTGATTGAGTGTACTTTAGCAAGTTATACCAGTGCCCGCAGTTTTACCGTTAAACTTTAGATTTCCCGGAGTGGTCTGGGTAAGCCGATGGCCAGAGTAAAAGCGTTGCAAGCGTCCAATTGGGCTACCCTAGAAGACTTGTAAAAACTGCACCTAAAAGGGCCTGGTACTGCCCACGAGAGGTCCTCCTCACACCCAAGACACGTGACAAAACAGAGAGAATAGCCTGCGTAACCACTTTTTCTCCTGTCTCTAACACAATTCGCAAGTCTATCCGCAAACATTGGCCAACGTTAAACGCAGGTCAAATACACTTAGAGAGACCCCTCTTCGCATTCAAGAAAAGTAAGAACCTAAAGGACCACTTGGTCAGAGCAGCCTTACCTGCCCCCACTGTTAGGACAACCATTGAATCTAACTGGGGACTACCACCCATCTTGGGGCATGCTAAGTGTGGAAGCTGCACTGCATGTGAGTTCACGAATCGATTGAGGCCCGTCACTTTAGCCACAATGGTGTGACTGTAGAAATGAAAAGTTTCACCAACTGCAACAGCTGCAACGTCATCTATGCAATTCTTTGCCCTTGCCCCAAAATGTATGTGGGCCAAACCACCCAGAAGGCAAAGACTCGCATATGTCAGCACAGGAGCCGAATCAGATGCGGGACTCCCAACGCACCACTTGTTGAACATTTCTCTGAACTCAAGCACACCGCAGACGACATCAAATGGACAATTCTGAAAGCGATAAAACTACCACCAAGAGGAGGCAACCTGGGCCAGCTCCTAAACCGCGAGGAACTCAAGACTATTATCAAATTTAACACCATCCACACAGGATTGAACAGGAGTGAGGACTGGACAACTCTCCTTTAAAATCAAATCCTGTAAGACATTGTCCTTATCAAAATTGAGCACTTCTGATCAAAGCAATGAGGGCTATGGTCCCAGATCAACTTTTTGACATCTGAAATGTTTTTTAATATAATTTATGTCACGATTGATACACTGTTCACATCTCCTTTTTCAGAGTATATAATCATTTTTTTCCCCCTCACCAACACTTGCGTCGTAATTTTAATCTTATTCAGCACACTCGCGCCGTAACCACAAATTAATTGCATGGCTATCACAGCTTCACAGTTAATACAATACACGGCCAATTCATTCGCGCACCATTCCAAGATGGCGGCCGTAAGATATTGAAGCAATACTGGCTCCCCCCAGGCTCACGTCACGTGACCGCCTCATGCCCAATAAGAAGCCAGCATCTTAGGTTGTTGACTGCGATCCGGCAAGGCACAGCTCGCATCTCACGTCCAGCGATCCCTCTGAATTCCGGTAAGTCTCGCTTCAATAGACTCCCTAACAAACAGACCAGTACGCTGTTCTAACCTAATGTTTATTCTTCCTTAGCGGATCAGTTAATTACCTGACCACGGTCCCAAGACGGCGTCAACGCTTACGCTGCTCCCTTTGGCACACTGCTAACTTAGACGAAGAGAGTATCTGATGACTCCTTGACATTCACGGTAAATTCGCGCGCCCCTTCACTGGCCACAACCTCAACCCACCCCCCACTTGTTTTTAACTCCTCTCTCCTCCTCAACAGTAGCGCACTATCGGCACATCATCCCAGCCCAATTGGACGCTTGCAACGCTTTTACTCTGGCCATCGGCTTACCCAGACCACTCCGGGACATCTAAAGTTTAACGGTAAAACTGCACGCACCGGTATAACTTGCTAAAGTACACTCAATCACCCCCCACTTGGCCCTAACCATCTCCTCCTTAACAGTGGCGCACAACCTGCAAACCAATCGGTGCTAATTGAAGCCTGCACGGAGCCCTAACCCTGGCCTTCTACCCACGCTGATCCTGCTGTGAGGATTCAACAAATCATCACGGTAAATTTTGGCGCCCTGCAATTACCCTGCCTTAAGCACATTAAACAATGTCCTAAATATCGCTCTTCTTCCCCCAGCATCCGATAGCTTGGATGCCCAATACCAGTCAACTGAACCCTCCACAGAGGCATCATAAGTTCTAGCAACCATTAATTGCTGTCAATTCACCAGAAACCCCACAAGCTTAAGCACTGGTAGGTCTCCTCCTGCTTAATTTACCCTCACAAGAAACATGTAATAACACCGGATTAATTCAATACCGGTATTGATTCTGTGCGCATTACTAGAATTGCTCCACTAGTAGCAATGCCGCGCATCACAAGGATGCCATCACCCCGTTATTAGCAATGCCGCTCACCACGTGAGACTCAATCGGCCATGAACCGCAGTCCGGGCTCACCTCTCACACCACCGCGCAACGCTAAATTGACACCTTGCCCCACCATAGATATCACCATAGAAACCGGCCTCCTTACCATCAGTAGTTAGCTGTCTAGCACTGCGGCCAATTTACCGTTCACCTATAAAGATATGTTTGCACTGAATGCCCACGCCATCAGGCAACACCTTTTTCACTGCGGATCCGAATATTGTAAGTATAATGGCTGAAGCTGATGTCCATCAATATTCTTCCTACAAATGATTATACCTGTCTATCTTTTGTTTTTTCCCTGTTTTCCCCTACTGGCATTTAATTTCCAATTCAGGCAAAAACAATTCCCTAAGTCCTGAAGATGATCCCCATAAATTGAGCACGGGATCGAAACATCGACTCTTTAGAGTAGACATACGTCTCACCCTATTATATTGTTGTATGTATGGTTTACTCCAGGTCACACTGTCAATTCTGATTCAAAGCAGTGGCCTGATAGCTCACCTTGTTTGCCTGATATTTCTTCACTCTACTACTCTCTCACTTTTGCTTCTCTTGTACGGCACAGGACTGTGCCCTATTGTAACTACAATGCCTTGTTGTTAATATGTATTCTTACCCTGAATGATTTGTTTGATTATTAAATTCCCTGTCTGGCTGGACTAGGGATTGAAGTATATAGTAGCCTATTGTGGTCTATATAATGTTTTCTTGTACTTATTCCTTTATGCTGCGGACCTTTTGTTTCCTTTAAAACACTTGATACCCATGGTCCCTAGCTACCCATTGGGTTCCCCTTGTCTTTTCAAATGATCCGCTCTCCCTTACACACCAATTTTAATCGTATTGTCTCTGATGCAGGATGTTTATGAAGGATATTTATGGAGAACCACGAGGAGCTCGCTTAGGTAGCGGCCATCTCCTTCCGTGGCTAGCTCCGCCCCCGCAAATCCTCCTAACATATTTAAACAGAAACTTTTCTACATATATGTATTGTAAAAGACCAAAACAAACTTTTCTATAAAAAAACATGTTGAATACATAATTTGATAACATCAATTTATGTATCACTGTATGTTTTCCAATCTAGAAGCTATTATATTATTCATGTTCTAGATATTTCTTACTGCGCCTGCATTTTTAGTGCCTTGCAGAGGCTTTTTTTCAGTTCTTGTTTTCCTTGTTATTGGCTGATGACTTGGTGAATTTTATCATCTTTATTGTGCATTTGTCATTGTGCCTGATGTCCCATCTATACCAGTCCACTACCTTCCCTTTACTCATTTCCCTTTCATCTCTGCTACTCTTTCTCCTTAGCTTTCACACTATGCGTCTTTTTCTTTTCTTTCTTATTAGTTGTTACACAGTGCACTTACTACTGAGATTAGATTGGCTACCTTTCAAAGTTCTTCCATTCAGTGCTCTTTTTCAATATTGTTTATACGACTCCTCGTATGACTGTATTCGCTCATTACGATTATATGTTATGAGATTTGCCTTTGACTATTATCTTTATGCTCGTCCTGGCTCTTTTGCCTCTGTGATTTTAGCATCATCCATTACAGAAATTGCACCATGTATTCTCAGTCTTATTTAAACTTCAATAAAACTGGTTGAAATCAGAAAGAGTATGTCCTCATTAACAATCAGTGACATATAAGGGTCACTACAGAGCCGAGGTCTAACATTATAGATTGGAAACAAATTTGGCAATTCAATATGTGCTGAGACATTTTAGGCCGCAGTTGGGCGATGATGTTAAAACGACCTTCAAAACATGCCTCTGGGTTAAGTCCCATCCTCTATCAAGCTTTCATACTAGCCACTTGAATAAACCATTAGGGGCCACATGCATTAAAATCTTCATTTGTGATTCTCAAACAGCGATTTCTTGTAAATCGCTATTTGAGAATCGCAAAATGCTATGTTTGTAGGATTTGCAATCAATGTTGGGAATCCTTCATATTCCTTAATTGTGAATCTAAAATTGTGATTTGCAATTAACCCCTTCACTGCGGGGCTAATTCCCCCGCGGTGCGGTGGGGAAGGGGGCCGTGCGCGGCACCGCGGTGCTTGTGACTAACTCAGCTCGTCCTGCTGCATGGTGGCGCTGTGCTCATGACAAGCTGAGCTCGTCATGACCACGCCTGTTTCTTTAGAACGCTCAGCACAGCAGGGAAATTATACCCGCGTGGGAGCGCCGCAGCGGTCATGAAGAGCTCAGCTCATCATGAGCACAGTGCCACTGTTCCTCATGACGCTCGTCGTGAGCACCGAAGGTGAATACCTCCCCATTCATTCCAATGGGCCTAGAGGCCCATAGAAATGAATGGGTAGACATTCTCAATTTGCGATTAGCAATTAGAGAATCGCAAAGTGAGAATGCAATTTCAAGGGTGCAAGGGTTTGAAAAGGACACCCTGTTGCACCCTTGAAATAAGCATGGGTGCACATGTGGGGCATATACATGCCCTAAGGGCATGTATGTGCTTTACATTGCACTTTGGAAAATGCAAAAAAGTACCCTTTTCAAAGAAATCGCAAATTACCACCAACTTGAAGTTGGTGGTAATTTGTGATTCCTTAAGGCCAAATTGCACTTTTTTGGTCCCTCTTACATTGCATTTAAGGAATCGCAAAATTTGCGATTCCTTAAACGCAATCGCAAAATAAAGAATCACAAATTTTGCGATTCCTTATTTTGAACGCAGATTTGCCTCATACATACCACTAAGCAAAATTGTGATCGCAAACGCCTAAATTTTGCGAATTTCGGCATTTGCCATCGCAATTTTGCTTGATGCATATGGCCCTAAATCTACAAGCCTCCTTGCAGAGCAGATGTGGTCAGAGTGATGCTTTCTCGCGCTCCACTTTTCCGATGTGTTAAGTGACACACGGAGAAGCAGATACAATCTCCTGGTGTAACACAGTTGAATGTCAGATATATCTTGGCGTTATAATTCCCTCCTTATTATTTTAATCTTTGTTCCTTGATGACAGGCTTGTCGGAGTTTGAGAGAAAGAGTTGAGAACCTCCAATTTACCAAGCGGTTCAGATGAGAGTTTTCGAACAGGGTGCATCTGTTTCGAAAACAAGTTCTGAAGCTTTGACAGTTGCTTTCACCAAGAGTGTGACCGGATTTTGACAGTGAGCACAATTTTACCTGAGGTTTTGGGAATGCCTGAGCTTAAATATCAAAATGTTGTTGCTTGTGTGATAATGTCAGTCAGGGCTACTGAGTGTCTTTGATATTGTTTGAAGTTCACATTCTAAGCAGATGACATGCTCCAGGTAGTGAAGAAAGCGTTGATTTAGTTAAGTGCACGTGTGCCTTCCTTTTCAAGACACTTTGCTATGATGCCGATAAACATAGCATGCTCTAGGTAACTAATTCCGAAAAGAAATTGTAAAGCTTAAAAAAAAGAAATCGAATTTTGAGAATTTAGTGCACCTACTAATCAATCTCCGCATTAGGGAAGTAGAAGAAACTATTTAATGATAAATAAGCAAATATCCGGCTTCCCAATAAAATTGTGAATTTTAAACTAGAGCAGTAAGCAGTAGCATGCTTTTAGACCCCTACAACACACGTTTTAGCAGATTTACAATGCATGCTAATAAATGATTGTTAGCAAGAAATTCAGTAATGATTTAAAGAAAAACATTGGCAAGAGCCACACTAATAAAACCGATAGACAGTTTTATTTATCGGCCGAGAGTTCAAAACAATCAATACTAAAACACGCACAACCAACACACAACGCACAAAGCACAAAGCACAACAAACACATGCACGAGCATACAGATAAAGAAAAGTGGGCCTTTCAGCTGTCTTGTTCAGCCATTGTCTATTGCAGGTCAGAGGGCTTTAGCCACTGCCTAACAGCGTTGTCAGTCAGTGCTGGATTCAGCCCTTGATATTCCACAGATGTGAAAAACATTAAAAAGTAGTCCACACACAGACTACCATAGCACAGAGGAGCTTCCAATCCCTGCACAAAAAGCATGTCGCTTGTTTCTTTATTAGAGGCGACCTATGGCGTCTCGAGCTACCTGTAATAAAGAAATAATGTAGCTACTCAACTGTAATAACGTATTACAGTTAAGTTCTGACCTCACAATGCCTGCTGCCAGAGGCAGCAGCCAGAGTCAAAAACAGAGCACAGAACATAATTGCAGCAGGGGTTTAAAGAAAGGAAAGGGAAACTACATTTTCCTTCTGATTCACCAGAAAGAACATACTTGTCGCATGGTATTTTTTTTTGTTGCATGTTACAGGAAAGATGGAAACTCTAAAGATTTCAACTCAGCATTCTTGAATTTTCTTACATGCCAGATTCTGCTTGTATCATTCATGTATTCAGCGAAAATGAAAGAGCAAGACAGGAGATAAGAAGAAGCTGGTGGCAAGGGTGGTTGTGTAACTGTGCATTACATTGAGTGAAATATCCCTTGTCTTACAGTAAAAAAATTTGCAAGTCACCTTGGAGTTCCATGAAATTATGAAGGAACTTGGCCTTCAGCCTCACTCTTTCATCTGGTCATGGAACTCCTCGGTGACTTGAAATATCCTTATATTGTACGGCAGATGGATTTTATCCCCATTATATTCTTATTAATATTATCAGGGATTTGCTTTACCAATGCTCTTTTTAGGAGGCACCCTTCACCCACCTTGGCCTGTCCATTGCTCACCAGGCTCTTCTAGTCCTCCCATTGTGGTGCTTCTCCACTAGCCCATCATTTTTTACCCCGTCATCGTAGCAATTTTAGTGTGCTACATGTGCTTTTGCTTCACATTTATTTTTTCTGCACACTTTTCGTTTAGTTTACCATTCTGATGTGGTCTTCAGCCATAACTGTATGCTAAAGCTAGAAAAGCCATAAGGGCCACCAGCACATGACAACGCATATATGGCATGATACATATGCACAAATGCATATAATTAGATCCTGATTCAGAAAGGGATACTTACAATTACACAATAAGAAAGCGGATGGCCAGCCATTGCAAACAAGCAATGGCAACACTAATATGGCACCTTTTTTCTTCCAAAGGCATGGCCTATTGGTTTTGGCAATGCTTGTTTTAGGTGTGTTTGATTTCAATTTGTAACTATCAAAGTGCTAGAGAAAATATTTGGCTTGACAGATTATTTGCAGTAAATTACATGCAGTTTAAAAAAAACATGAAGAAAAGTACTCACAAAGATATTTTGTGCCCCACAGTGAGGAGAGGAATGATCGACTAAAACAGGGGTCTCCAACCTTTTCTGTAGTGAGAGCTAATTCTGCTCAAGGAAAGTCCTACTGAGCTACTAACATATTTTATCACTGTAAAATGCCGATGATATGTATTAGCATTACACTATGACCACCTTAAGCACTTTGGGCAATCAAACTCAATTTTCCAGAAGAAAAACCTTTTCAGAAAAAGCATATTTTTTTCCTTTAAAAATCAAATCGGTTGCCATTGTTAGAAAATACACAGTCCCTAAACATCAGCTTTTAGTTTTCATTGAGTACCGCCATGTAAAAATGCCTCTCATGGACAAATTATGCTTCAAATACCCAGGTATTGGAATCATAGGCCATGGTTCCTCACCATAACACTAAGAATAAATCTGTTATGCTAATAATGCCCACCATTAAACCAGGGCTACCACTGTGCCACAGCTGGATGCCCAAAATATATCACTTATAGCCATTCTTATGGGAGAAGCGGTTGCCACTCTGTCAGACGTGACAGACTCTGTCACGTCTGGTGGAAGGTCTTCCTTTACAGCAGGGCATTAATTGGGCCAGGTCCTGCTGCGGGTCCTCCATTTTTGCCCTCACTTTCAGGGTGAAAAAACATCGCAACCCTGCAGCAGTAACACTCTTCACTGTTTCTGATGTAGATTCAAAGAGACTCGCTATAGTTCATTCAGTCTCATCATTTCAAAACTGAAGCATTTCCAATGTTCTATACTACAAAGCCATAGTTGTTGCTTATTTGTCTTATTCAACTAACAACCATTGATAAAGCCAATAGTACTGGTTTGTTGTAGGTACAAAGTTACTTTTTGTCATCCCACTTAAAGCCCTGCTTTACATCATAGGCGCACCTAGAGCCAAATTTTGGGGGGAGGGGGCTACTAAAAAGGTTGTGGGTGGGCTAATTCTTCCAGCAATAGCAGAGTGGAGATGAAGGGGTGAAAAAAACAACAAAATCGTCTTTTAAAGACCTGTAAAGTACTCGGATGCGGCTGCGATACACTCAAAAAAGGTCTATGTGTGTGCCACAGAAGCTGTCTCAGCCTAGGCTGATACATACGACGGAGCGGGGGTTTGAAGCCCTTTGAGCCCTATGGGCTTTAAGCCCCTGCTTTACACTACTCTCCTTTTCTCATTCTGAGGTGCACAATCATGCAGTTCTTCTAATCATTGCACATACATTTTTTCTCATGATGGGCACATCTGCTAAAAGCAGGCCAGTCATGGTCTTACTATGTCAATGATGGCAGCAAGTGTGTAATTACTAGACTCGTATGCCCAAAATAGTCAAGGACAAAAATATTACGGCTATGGCACAATTATATCATGAATGAGCACAATCTTATGATGGAGACCAGCATACATATTTTGCAGTCCTTGACACAAGGTGTAGCTTTAGGAATCAACACTGTTTATTTGGGAAGGACACAATGTCACACACCCACACAAACATGAATATGATGCTTTTAATTTTCTCTGCCCTGGATGTATACTCTCTTCTCCTCAGCTCTTTGGTTGATCATGCTCTAAACACATTTTCACTTTAGTTCTTTAAGTCACACCCTTTGGTGGGTCAGCCCTGGTTACTGCTGCTACTATTCTTTGATGTCACACACAGTGCAAGAGATCGAGCAGGGTGAATAACATGGCCAATCTCCTTCTTAGGTAGATTTAAAGTTGATAAAGATGGTTCATGTGGCAGACCCATAGGCCAACGCTGCAGCTTCCACAGCACCCTCCGCATGACCTTCAAATGGAGCCACCCCGGAATTCAGGAAGACCGTCACCCATGCACTCATCACCAGCAGGCTGAACTACGGGAAGGCCCTCCATGCAGGAATCAACAAACTTCTACTACACAAACTTCAGAGTGTTCAGAACGCCGCAGCCAGATTCATCCTCAGCATACCATGACAAGACCACATTACCCAGCAAATACAGGACCTCCACAGGCTTCCTTTTGAGGAAAGAGTGACCTGCAAGCTGCTCACACACACCTATAAAGCCCTCCACAATACCGGACCCCAATACATCAACAAAAGAATCTCCTTTTACACCCCCAATAGAAACCTCCGCTCCGCTAACCAGGCCTTGGCCAAAATCACCTGCATCCACAGAACGAGAACAGGAGGCACACCCTTCTCCTATATCATGGCTAAGACCTGGAACAAACTCCCCCTCAGCATCAGATGAAGCCCCACACTTAAAGCATTCAGGAAGTGCCTCAAGACCTGGCTTTTCGAATGACCTGAGCCGCACAAATGTCCCCCACACACTCCCCCAGCACATTGAGACCCTCGCAGGTGAGTAGTGCACTCTATAAATCCCTGATTGACTGATTGATAGGCCACCACAGTGTGTGTTTGAGTGTTATCAAAAGGCCCTATCATTGGTTTGGCTGTCTGTAACTCTTAAGGGTAGTGAAATAAGCAGTGCTGCCTTCTATAATATACACAGAATCTCTCAGATTGGCTTGGTTTGGCTTCACCTCTGAGAGCTACTGTGAGGGTTCTGGTGAGCTTCCATGGCTCCCGAGCTACTGGCTGGAGACCCCTGGACTAAAACAATGTTGCATCTTTTCAAAGCATATGCATCCCAGCTTCAGCATGCAAACAGCATTATGCATATGGCCATGCAACCCTGCCTTAAATCTTGGTAGTGTAGTATAACTTGAAGGAAAACAATTATGTTGTAATATGCATCATGTTCAAGTTGCATGCATGAACAAAATGTCAATGTTTTGGTGAGTGCCTCAAAATGCACAGAATACAATTGTTTCTTGAAATGCATAAAAACTTTCAAACATTGACACAACCTTAGGTCTGGCCTTAGGAAGAATGTAGGGCCATATGTATCAACATCTTGATTTGCGATTCTCAAATAGCGATTTTTTAGAAATCGCTATTTTAGAATTACAAATAGGAATGTATGTAAAAAATCGGAATTTATTAGCGATTTATTAATATTCCTTAATTGCGAATAGCAAATTGTGAATCGTAATTAAGGAATACTTTCCATTCATTTCTATGGGCCAGGAGGCCCATAGGAATGAATGGAAGGTATTCTCAATTTGCGATTTGCAATTTGAGAATTGCAAATATAGAATAATTTCAAGGGTGCAGGGGTGTCAAAAGGACACCCTGATGCACCCCTGAAATAAGCATGGGTGCACATGTGGCGCACATACATGCCCTAAGGACATGTATGTGTTTCACATTGCACTTTGAAAAATGCAAAAAAGTGAATTTTTCAAAGAAATCGCAAATTACCACCAACTTTAAGTTGGTGGTAATTTGCGATTCCTTAAGGCCAAATTGCACTTTTTTGGTGCTTCTTACATTGCATTTAAGGAATCGTAAAATTTGCGATTCCTTAAATGCAATCGCAAAATAAGGAATCGCAAAATTTGCGATATCTTATTTTGCCTAAATACATACCATTTGGCAAAATTGCATTTGTAAACGCCGAAATGCGAAGGCAATTTTGCTTGATACATATGTCCCGTAATGCCTTATTTATTTATTATTTGCAGACAAATGCAATGGGCATCAAAAGTTAAAAAGTAATAAAAAATGTTATTTCAAGATGCACTAATTTTTTTGAAAAAAAAAGAATAAACAATCGCAATTACACAAAAAATACAAAAACTGGATATAAAAGCATCTATCTATCTATCTATCTATCTATCTATCTGTCTGTCTGTCTGTCTGTCTGTCTGTCTGTCTGTCTGTCTGTCTGCCTGCCTGCCTGCCTGCCTGCCTGCCTGCCTGCCTGCCTGCCTGCCTGTCTGCCTGGCTGTCTGTCTATCTATCTATCTATCTATCTATCTATCTATCTATCTATCTATCTATCTATCTATCTATCTATCTATCTATCTATCTATCTATCTATCTATCTATCTATCTATCTATCAATCTACCTGTCTGTCTGTCTGTCTACATATATATATGTGTGTATTTATTACTCAGTGCAGTAGCCATTGAGAAGTTATAGTTAAGATAGTGTTTCCATGGGAAAGGCCTTTTTTTCTGTTACTAATAACTTTGGAGCCAGATGGCAAACCATGTAAACATACTATTTGTTGTAAAAATATATGTGCCAATTGACCTGATGTTGGTAAAGTTTTACATGCAATGATATGAGCATATTTTGTTAAACTGTCTATGACCACTAAAATGACAGAATGTTGGTGTATAGTAGGCAACCCAGAGATAAAATCCAACGAGACATGTTCCCACGGTATGGTAGGCGTGGGGAGAACTTGCAATATTCCTTTAGGCTTGCTATGATCAGTTTTCTACCGTGCACAGATTTCACATTCAAGAACCATTCTCACAATGTCTTTGGTCATGCTTGGCCACCAAAAGATTTTTTGTACTTTCTCCACAGTCTTTTTAGGTCCTGGATGACCAGCCAAAGGAAAAGAGTGGAACCAAGCAAACACTGTTTCTTGTAACTTTTGGGTGGGTAGGTACACTTTTTTTCCATGAAAAGGTATTTCTTCCTAAACATATTGATTTTTGCTTTGTTTGATCCACTGTGACCACAAAGAAGGAGGAAACTCGTATGGATGTCATTTAAAAATTGATTAGCTGTCAAAACACATACTACCTTGGCAGGGTTAATGATGGATTGAGGTGATCCTTCTAGTCAATGTCAGCTTTTTTATTGTCAAGCCCAGGACGATAAGCTACAATTAAATCGTACTCTGCAAAAACCATCATCCATCATAATTGACGTGGAGTCAATACTCTTGCTGAACTCATAAACTGTAAATTTCTATGGTCTGTATACACTGTTACGGTGAAACGGGCACCCAAAAGATAATGTCGCCAGTCTCTGAAAGCGTAATGAATGATGAGCAATTCTTTTTCTGCTATTGTATAGTTCTGTTCAGCTGGATTTAACTTTCTTGACATATATGCCACTGGATGTAGTTGGCCTGAGCTTTGATTCCTTTGAGACAGTATGGCACCTATGGCAACATCTGAAGCATCAGCTTCAATGATGAAGGGTTCTTGAACATCTGGGTGCTTCAAAATTGGGGCTGCTGTGAGCGCCTGTTTCAAAGCTCGGAAAGCGGAATCTGCTTCAGAAGTCCAATTAAACTTAACCTTTTTTCTTAGTAGCCGCGTGATAGGAGCTACTACTGAAGAAAAGTGATCAATAAAACGATGATAGAAATTTGCAAAGCCTAAAAAACATTGCACATCTCTGACTGTCTTTGGAACTGGCCAATCTGCAACAGCTTGTATTTTTCTATCAGTCATTTTCATTCCAGTTGGTGTGAGGATTACTCCCAAAATGTCAACTTCAGAAACATGAAAATCACACTTTGATACCTTGCAGTAGAGATTGTGTTATTGTAGTGTGGTCAATACCTTTTTTACATGTCTTTCATGAATGTCAATGGTGTCAGAATAAATCAAAATGTCATCTATATGTACAATGACAAACAGGTCCAAATATTCTCGTATGACGTTGTTTAAGAAAAACTGAAACACGGCTGGGGCATTACAAAGCCCAAAAGGCATGACCAAGTATTCAAAGAGTCTATATTGTGTTTTAAAGGCGGTTTTCCACTCATCTCCTTGTCGAATGCGTACCAAATGATATGCACCCCGAAGATCTAATTTAGTATAGATTACAGCTGTTTTTAGCTGATAAAAAAGAACGGGTATTAAAAGTAGATGGTATTTGTTCTTTATCATGATCTTGTTTAAGGACCTATAATCTGTACACATTCTTAACTCGCCATTAGCCTTCAGTATAAAAAACAAAGCAGAGGCTGCTGGTGATCGAGATGGAAGTATTAAACAATTTTCTAGGTATTTTCTAGACAAATTTGTTGAAGGGAAAGCGATCGTTCCAAAGAGATCCCCTTCTAAACATCTTGGGCACATTAGTTTTCTAACGCTTTGTCTGATGTTACCGCCACTGTTTTGTTGGTACTCATGATCTTACCTTTAGGTTTTATTGGACAGTCTTTAACGAAATTTCCTTTTTGACCACAATACAAACACTTCCCGTTCTTTTGTCTTGTATCTTTTTCATCTTTAGACAATGGATGTTGAAGAGTTCCTATTTCCATAGGTTTTGCTGTGGAATCTGAACTGCTGGGTTGTATTTTAGATTTATTATCAAATCTCCAACCAGTTTTGTCAAATTTTTCTTATCCGTTTTCCTTTCAGAGAGTCTATGATCAAGTTGCAAAGTAAGATTTATTAATTCTGGGCAAGTTGTTGGTTGTGGATCAATTTGAGCAAGAACGTCCTTTAAATCGTCTTTCAATCCTTGATAAAAGAGAGCTGCCCTTTTTTCTTCTGGCCAAGCGGTTTCAGAGATTAGCCTATTAAAGATATGAAATTAAGTATCTGTTTCCTTGTCGTGAATGTAACAATTTCCGATCCGCAGACAAAGTCACTTCACGCCTATTAAAAATGTTTCAAATTCCTCTATGAATCTTCACCAATTATATAAAACCAGACTATCCTGTTGCACCAGAGGGACCGCCCAATTTGCTGCATCCTCGGAAAAATAGGAAATCAAAAAGGCGATTCTAGATTGACGATCAGGAAAGGCAGCTGGCCTACAAGTAAAATGCAATTCAATTTGTGTTAGAAATATTTGGACCTTAAGGGGATCACCTGAGAAGCATTCAGGAGGAGCTAAAGGGATTTGTGAAGGAATGGTAACAGCTATATTGGTGGAAGACTGCGACTCAGCTCTAGATGCTGACTGTGAGTCCTGAGGGAGAGGAGTACCATGTTGTTGTATGTGATCCACCTTATCTGAGAGAACTGCAGTTGCGTTCCTAGCCTCCACCAAATCTCTCTGCATTTGCATGATAACCTTCATTAAATCATCTAAGGTGGACATTGTATAAACACGCACAGACCAGGAGGAAAAAAACTCGTTGGCTCACAATTCTCTCAAGTGTAACCTTCCTCAGGGTCTGACGCGATGACACAATGACCCACCTCTCGATACCTTCAACTCAGATTGTAGATTTCACAGAGGATTGAAGTGATCAAGCGGGGGAAGGGAAATTAGGAAGGGAACAGCAGGGAAGGAGCTCTGTAAGGAAAAGTTAGTAGACAACAAAAATTTTGTTACTGCACAAAATAGGACTTTCAACTATTCAAGTTGCCTTTAGAATAACTCTCTGAGCAGTATTCATTGTGCCAATGTCCATCTGGCCTATTACTGCTGATTGACAATGGAACTTTGTTTCTCTCGCCATTTGTTTTGAATGGCTTTTCTACAAAATTCTTAAAATAACTTGCAATGCTGGCTTTTTAGTGCAATTTGACTAAATGTATGCACAAACTTATCATTAGCTAATGTCTTCTCCACAGTTCCTAAGTTAGCAGTTTCATTCACTCTAAAAGGTGCATTAGCTTGAATAAAGACTAATTGACTTGACAAATCAAAGGAAACATAAAAGGATGAATTAGTTTGTTTATCAATATGCCAATTCCCTAAGAAACTAAAACTGAATGACAGAGAATGGTCTTTGTTCGAGTTGTTTGAGAAATATGCAAACTAACTTCAAATGCTGTAAACAGGTCGCTCGGTGCATTTGGTAATATGCTAATGAACGACAGAACACTAAACATACTCTAAATATACAGATTAGGTAAAATATCTTCCTCCTACCTGTAGAGGACGGCCTACTCTGCTAAACAATGCGAGTATCAGGTACCTTTTCTGCTGGAACCGGTGCGTGACTCCAATGATCAGCGGGGCGCCAGAGAAATACTGCGGGAGCCGGCTTAACCGGTAAATGGCCTCAGAAGGATTCGAGTTCTCAGAATCTTCCTGGGAGAAAACCCCGAGCCCAAAGGAAAAGAAAGAGCTCACCGACCTGCAGGAAGGGCTTCTGGAAGTGGAAGAAAACTGGAACCCAAGGGGAAGTTCCTCACTCTGTGAAAGCCAAAGAATAGTGAGCACGGGAGAAAGGGCGTGGTCGCTGACGTTAGCATGGCCACTCTCCCTGTGCAGCTCCCTCTAACGATGCTGGGAGATGCAGTCCAAAGAAAGGAAGACTACCTGAAAAGTAATGGAAGGTGTTAGTAAAGCCCACAAAAAGAGAATGACTTAGTAGACAACACAAGGCTCATTATTAAGTACAGTTACTCAACAGAACATGAACTCTGCACATAACATGAACTCTGTACATGACATGCATGATGTTTTAAGACTAAGTATGAATTACAGATGAATCATATTAGTGCACATGAGCGCAAAGTAACCACCAACGCCCCAAGGAAGCAGATTTGTGTGCTTTACCACACAACAGTTTCAAGCATAGCGGAATGCAAGCGCGCATGGTGAGTGGGGCTTGCCCTAGACCACGTTGTACCTCCCTAATCCTGACACATACCACCAATGTTGTGGAGTGCTGTGTAGGCTTATAAGGCTAACAATGACTCAAAGTTAAACCTCTAATGGTATAATTCAATACTCCAGTGCCCATTAACTTTTCCAGCAAAGAAATCATGTTTAAAAGTACCTTAAAAGTACCTTATATACTGATTCCTTGGCTCTTGGACACTATTCAGAAATCCCCATCTGTTTCCGATCAATGCTGGGGTTTGTGGAAGCCAGTCTGCTCCTGCTAAAAACTCAGTTACTTAGAATTCCTTGCTCACTGCTTTATCTCCACCCCTGCAGGCCAAAGATGGGTGGAGGAATTTAGCACACATGTAGCTGGCAGGTGCTACCCTACTCACACCTATGGCATGTGATCACAGTGGGCTCTTTCAAACCCCATTTCACTTCAGCCCAATGTTGGCCATTTCAGCTGTGTTCCTATTTGACTGACCCTTTGATTCCAGATCTATTGTTGTCCTTGTTTCCAGAGTTCCTGAGCCATAGTTAATACCTATTTTCTGAGCTAATTCTTTCTTCTGTGAACTAGAACTGTTTGCAGTGCTAACTTGAACCATGAGCTTTAGTCTGCTCCAGGATTCTTTGATTCCTGATTCCTGAGTTGTGGCTAATTTCTTGTTCCTTGAACTAGCACAGCCTGTAGTGCCCTCATGCTTCATTGAATTCTGATCCAGCACTATTTAGTGCTCCGTTGAACGCTCTCTCCTACTCTATGTATCTTTTCCTTGTGCCTGCTTTCTTTCCCTTACCTTCATTCCATTTTCTAGTTTCCTACCTTCCTGTTTCCATCGTCTTACCTTCTAGTTTCCTTCTGTGGTTGTTACTTGCTTTCTGTCAAGTGTGCCTTTTTCCCTTTTTTACTGCTAAGCACTCCTCCTTGCTAGCTCTTTTTCTATTGTGGCTGTGTCTTTAGTTTTACACCCTTGCTGTCAGTGCCTTTCATGTTCCTGTTTGATTGCCGGGATCTGTGGGCACAGATGAAAACGTAAGTGGTGTTTCCTGTCCACTGTGAGTATTGTCTTTGAGTTACTTTTAAAACCTCACCTTAGGTAACACCAATAGCAGGTGGGGAACTTACTGAGCTTCAACCTTACCATGTGGAGCTTCCAGGTGCTTTACCCCATATTCCATATATATATATATATTAGAATTCATAATTATTTATAATTATTTGTAATATATGTGCATATATTCAACTAGAAATGGTATGATCTTTTATATAGATATATATATTTTTTATACAGTTTTTAAAGTGTACATAGTAAATGGTTTTAGATTTCCATTTTAGATTATTTACAATGTAATAAGATATGCCAAACTACTTTATTTGTGTAAATTCATACAAATTTAATCCAGGTTTACCGCAAATGTATTTATGCTGTTATTATGTGTATGAGCTTTAATGATAGAAGTTTAAAAAGAAATATATTACATAATGTGCTTTAAAAATAACGAAGTAGCCACTTACTCTATCCTTTATAAGTGTGTTTTCACTTTTTCTTAATCACGTGGTGTGCTTAGCCAAAAAGTTGAGAAAAATTAGTATTTAAAGGTCCTCTGTACCATTGTACCGTTATGTGATCAAGGGTAGTTCCTATCCGAAACGCGTCATGCCAGAGAGAAACAGAAGGGGATAATAAACTGACCTTTTTGAGCTGGAAAAGCTGTGTGGTGGTCTTTGTGTCCTGCATGCTAAGCCTGGAGAAGCAGGAAGAAATGGAATATATATATATATATATATATATGTATATATATATATTCAATGAAAAAACCATTGGTTATAGAACATATATAGTTAGGAATTTGCATTTACAAAACCTTATTTTACTCGCATAAAACCATTGAAATTCCATATATAGTTAGATGCGCTAACTATATATCGCGCACCCGCAATCCACTGCTGATGATGTCACATATTACATCATTCATGACATGGTTAGTGACATCACTGATGACATCTCAAATGACATCATTCATGACATGGTCAGTGACATCACTGATGACATCACTGATAATATTTCAAATGACATCACTTGTAAAATCACTGATAACATCTCATTTGTCATTACTGATCACATCACTGATGATATCATTCATGTGATAATACGATCAACCTCTTCAGACTCTTATATAACCTTAGATACAATCAGTGTAAACAGACTCTCACAGACTGTCACTCATCCATGGAGTTACTCACACACCTAGTCAGTCATGCAAAGAATCAATCACACCTCCATTTCCTCAACTATACAGTTATACACACCTTACTTAATCAAACATATACTAACACATATTTACTCTCTTATACAATCCCTGATACAAGTTCACAATGATCCATACAGCCACTCACACATTCACTGGCTCTTATGCACAGTTATTTATATATGTCAACTCTTACATGTACTGTGTTTTACATATGTAGTTACTTTGACATGTAGCACTTAGATATCCATTCACTCACCAATGCACTCATGCACACAGTCAACCACCCATACAGCTGTTTCCACATGCACTTTTGAATCCATACATATAGTGAATCAACTGCTCACACATCTATGTACAGAGTCACACACCTCCCAGCCACCCATACACACACACTCAGTTTCCCATACAAATACTTGGACAACCAATGAATAACCCATACAGTTACTCATATAGCTACTGATCAACATATGCAGCAGTTTGTAGAACAATAGATATAATGATGCACAAATTAAAACAGTTTAGTCACTAACCCATGCACTCAGTGAGACACATTTAATCACTCACTCATACAGTCAGTCATGCACCTACTAAATCCTTCATCCAGACACTTATACATCCACTCATTCTTCAATATGTAAGACATATTTTAACTTTACAGAAACATACAGTCACTGGATGTTGTCATCAGTGATGTCATCAGTGATGTCACTAACCATGTCATGAATGATGTAATATGTGACATCATCAGCAGTGGATTGCGGGTGCGCGATATATAGTTAGCGCATCTAACTATATATGGAATTTCAATGGTTTTATGCGAGTAAAATAAGGTTTTGTAAATGCAAATTCCTAACTATATATGTTCTATAACTAATGGTTTTTTCATTGAATTTTCAAGGTTTTGTAAATGCAAATTCCTAACTATATATGGACTATAACCTATGGTTTTTTCTGTGAATTTCAATGGTTTTTTAATAGCAAATATCAAAAGCTGTCAAATGTCAAGTACGTGATAGGTAAAAACGTTTTCGTGTTTATGCACGCTGATGTGCTTTGAACGCTGCCCCCCCCCCTCCCCTCTTTTCTCGAGCTCACGTGCAGCTCACGTGCAGCGAGGTGGTGCAGCTTCAGAGCACAGGAACAAGAGGATGCTTCCTTGGCTTGTTGCTCCTTTTATCCGTCTTCAGGGCGGGCGTAAACCCGCCCCGGCCTGCCCCGTGGGCGTGGCCCGGCCGCGTCAGTGTCTAGGCCAGCCCACTCTAGGGCGGGAAAAGGCGCGCCCCGGCTACGCCGCTTCGGGCATACCAGCCGAGACTCGCCCCCCGCCCAAGATGGCTTCCCGGGGGGATCGTGGTACTCCGCCATACGTTCGGGGGGACCGAATGGTCGCCCCTTTCCATATGGCTGAGATACCCGCCACCCCCTCTCAACACAATCCCCAAGGATGGGAAACCGGAAACAGTTCTGAACTTTTGGAAGACGGGAGGGAGTGACCCTCCCGGCCGTATTTATTAAAATATGAAACAAAATTAAAACATTAAAATAACAGTTTCATATTATGTACAATTTCATTACCACATTGCGATGTTTGGCTAACCTTAACATATTCTCTAATACAAAGGTTCTCCTAGCCGAACTAACATCCTACAAAACATCTAACTTGAAATTTTGAAATTGTACATCCTAACGTTTAAGGGCCAACGGCAAGGTCGTAACCGGTGTCAAGATCCCTAACCAGAAATATCCCCCTCACTTGTGAGGGGCGACCGCACAGAGGTGTACCTCGAGTGCAACTACCAATTTCCCTTGACTTGACGGGGGCCCCAATAAACTCGACGCCACTTAAAGGTCGTTCGAGGACTCGTGTGAGGAATCTAGAAGGTAGCGTAGACCCCCCCCCAAACCCCACACAACTTACCGCATCTGCCGTCGCAGATGTCCTGGCCCCGGGAAATTCTCCAGGAGGGGGCTGTAGCCCCTCCTACCCAGGAAGGGGCCTTGACCGCCTTTCCTTTCCTTTCGGCGGCCCATCCTTAGAAGGGACCGCCTTCCCCTTGGAGGGGCCAATGGCCACCTCCCTCGAGCGCTCCCATCCGTAATGGGTGACGCCCACTCATAGGGATCTACCAATTAGTGCTCACCGATCATGACCTTACTGCCACAGGCCGGATAGTTGACCGGCTATCCGGACCCCCCACAACACTCCTACCTAAAGGTCATGTCTTAAAGTCTTTAGCCAAGCTATACAGTCTCCTATGAGTAACTCGTTCCCCACCCGGGACAAATGAACACCATCCCCCAAATACATACTGTCACCAGTAATACAACCATGCGAAATAGAATGCAGTGTATTGGAACGGAACAATCTACTCACTTTGTTATTAATTTTTCTTACTGAATGATTCAGAGCAGAAACAGAAATAGCACCCCGCCATACTTTTCGTGGGATCATATGTGACCATGCAATCGTGCACCCTGGAACTCTCCTCGCCAACCAACTTACAGTGGAAAGCATCGCCTCAAGAAGAAGTCGTCTACCAGTGGTGACCAAATCATTGCCCCCAAGATGTACTATGACTATAGACGGCGGTGACCTTGTCCGCCCTAGCAAACCCTCAAAAAATGATTGAAACTGGTCAATACAGAGTCCGCCCTTTCCGTAGAAGGACATACTGTACCCGTATTCCCCAGCCACGTGAATCATGTCACCTGCTTTGAATACGTCCGCGGCACGCCTCACGTATGAGTGGCCCACGACCCACACCTCCTTTTTCACAGCCGGTGAAGTCTGACCGCTGGCCCGGTGTTGGGTCGACTGCATAGTCCGCCCCGCCTCGTAGGCTTGCGCAACTGAAACCAAACAAAAACAAGAAGCGTGAGTACATCATTACAGCTTCACAACATGTGCAACCGCACATACCTCTTATAACAATTGGAGGACCAACGCCCCACACGTTTAACTTGTTCAACATTCAGACCCCTGGCTGTAGCCTCTGTAGCAGCCCCTATCCGAAAGGAATGGGTCCCAAACTCGCCCGGGTTCAAGCCCGCAGCCGTAATCGACATCGCAAGCACCCGCTGAAACTGAAACCTCGTCAGTGGGGTGGCGTCAGCGTGTCTCAACAAGGTCCCCCCCCATGATGCCACCCTTTGTGCTAAATATTCCTCTACACAACTTACCGGGCACATGGAGGACCCGGGGATCCTTTGTATGATTATGCAATCACCCATCGCACCCTGGTCGGTCTTGGACCTGACGAACGAGACAGTCATTGTCTCCCCTCTGATCTGAACGTGCTCTTGGCACAGTCCCCCCATCACATCCTGCTTGTTCCTCGCCACTAGTTCGCTTACCCGCATAGCCCCATGGAATGCCAGCGTAAAAGCGGCTCGGAATAACACTGTTTCATACTGGGATGAACATGTTGCAGGGAGTCTAGATAATAACAGGGCCAACCTATCCAAACCTATCGGGCGCCTTTCATCTACTCTGCGACCCTCAAGGCGTTGCCACCCACGTAGCGCTTTTTGCACAACGAAAGACGCTGTCGGGTCCTGGATCCCATGAGCCCTAGCCACAAAGGAAATGGCGGCCCGATGCCTCTGGGCCGTAGCCACTGATTTGCCTGCCTGACATAAAGACAGCAGGAATTTCACAACCAACTCCTCCTGGCCCCAAAGCTCCCCTCTAGCCGCCCCCAAAAAGGCCCAATAGGAACGGAACGCCCCTTCATATGCCTTCCTCGTCCTGGGTGCTAAACTCTCTCCCACGAGGTTCTGTAGTTCGGGGCACCGAGAGACCAGAGAGCTTCGGGAAAGGGTGCTGCCACCGGGTCCGCTGTGGGCAGAAAACCCCAGAAGGCCTGCATACGAAAACGAGAAAGCGCATCAGCCGCCTGGTTCATCACCCCCGGGACATGTCTTGCCTTAAATAGGACATTCAATTGCATACACAATAACACAATCTCCTTGAGCAATCTCAGAATCCATTTGCATCGTGCTGCCTGGCTATTGATACACTCAACCACGGTCATGTTATCAGACCAGAATACCACAGAGTGATCTCTGAACCCCTCGGGCCAAGTTCTCAGGGCCACCAGAATGGGAAAAAGTTCTAGGAAAGCAATGTTACTTGTCAGACCATTATCATGCCACCATTGAGGCCATTTTTGTGCCGACCACTGAGTGCCGAATATGGCCCCAAAACCAATGCTCCCTGCCGAATCTGTCCACAGCCCCAGCTCCTCAGAGGACACGGCCGGTTTGTTCCAGACAATTCGACCATTGAAATCCGCCAGAAATGCCAACCAAATGCGCATGTCCTGGCGAACCTCGGCCGAGAGCCTTGTGCGATGATGACCCTCCTTCAGGCCGACCATGGCTTGAGCGATCGAGCGAGAAAAGGGGCGGGCCATCGGTATAACTCTTAGGGCAAAATTCAACTGTCCCACCAATTGCTGTAATTGATGTAGCTTAACCTTAGACTCACTTATACACATTTGCAGGGATGCCCTGAATCTTAACACTTTGTCACCTGGTAAACGAAAACAACCTTCTTCGGAATCGAGCTCGATCCCCAGAAACTCGAGGCAAGTCGAGGGACCCACAGTCTTACCTGGTGCCAATGGCACGCCAAACTGATTCATCAAGACACAAAATGCAGTCAAAGCCTGTCCACATTCAGGATCCCCGGCTGCCCCCAGAAACAAAAAGTCATCGAGATAATGCATAACATGTTGAAACCCCGTCTTCTTTGTGAAGACCCATTGCAGGAAGGAACTGAACTTTTCGAAATATGCACACGATATAGAGCACCCCATCGGCATACACCTATCCATGTAATATTGACCCTGAAACATGAAACCAAGGAGACGCTGATCGTCTGGATGTACCGGGAGCAACCGGAACGCTGACTCGATATCCGATTTTGCCATCAGCGCACCGGGCCCCAGGCGATTCAATATGGCTACGGCCTCATCGAAGGATGCGTACCGCACCGAACACACTTCCGGGTCTATCGCATCGTTTACGGAAAGACCACGTGGGGCTGATAAATTATGTATCAGCCGAAACTCACCCGGGTCCTTCTTGGGGACCACCCCCAAAGGGGAACAAACAAAGTTAGCAACTGGTGGCACATTAAATGGACCGGCGACTCGACCTCGAGCCACCTCCTTCCCGATCTTTTCCTGTACCACGGTCGTATGCTGTAAGACTGATATCTGGTTTTTACATTTTGCTATACCCCGAAACTCCCCCACTGGGATGCGGAAACCATATGAAAATCCGTTCCGCAACACCCCAGCGGAAGCGTGATCCGGGTATTCGCTGAGCCAGGGAATCATTGCCATGGTATCAATCGGAGTAGGTAAAGGCGCCCCTCGGACTATGTCAGACCTGTTTGGCGCCTCCTCTACCCCCGTTATAACCCGTTTTGGCTCTGCACATGGACTCAGGATGGGATGATTGCCCACACCCCCCACATTCGTGCCTAAATTTGCATGACCCCTGGGGCCTCGTACATTTCCCCCTGTTAAAGTTCCAACAAAACCCCCTTTTACCTGCGTTGCCGATTGGCCTCGAGTGATTGTCGTTACTCGAACCTGATCGAAAGGGCGTCCCCGCATATTGGCGGGAAGATTCACCAATGTTACTCCCTACCAAAGGCACCTTCAACATACCAGAATCCTCCATTTTGGACCAGGAGACAGAATCATAACAATCCCAAGTTAAGTTTTTATCATGCTCTTTCGCCTTTCTGAAAATATTGTCGTAGCAAAACCAATGATTGCCCTCGTGAGATACTGAATACCCCATGATCCGTGACTGATAAATCGGCAATTCGGGCAGCAATTCGGGCCTACGTTCACCCAAGATGGATGTAAAAACCCCCCATGCTTTGCCCCAATTACCAATGTTTTCATTTACCTTAAAGGCGGCCATCTTTGCGCGCCAAACACTCGGATGCATGAGCTCCTTCTGGCTCTTAACATGCTCCATCTCATAATGATCAGTAAGCAACGAGAAGATGTTTATATACTCCCCTGCCCATATCTTCTCTTTGATAGCCAGAGGGACATGTTGACCCAACTTTTCCCTTCGAGAGGGTGCCGACTCATCCCTTGCAATTGGCAATGGCCGCTTACCTGAACCGGAAGCTGTATCTGCGACTGGACCTGAGCCAGGTGGCGTCTCCACTGCCGCAGCCGGCGATGGTGCCTTCGTCGCTTCCCTTGTTTCCCGCAGCTGCTTCATCAACACCTGCGCGTCGTCAGCCGTGGCGCCCTTGCTACCTTTACCCAACCACGCTGCTAATTGTGCTGCCAGCTCGGGCGGCATATCCTCCCCGGACACGGGGGTGACCACCACGGGAATCGGATTCCCTTCCTCCGGCACAGGAGTGGGTGCTTCGAGTGGGGTACAGGGAACTGGGACATCTCCCCCAGCTGCTCCCCTTCTGGGCCTCTTTCCTTTTCCTCCTGGAGCTGCTCCTGCCAGAGGACGTTTCGGCCCCCCTTCCTCGTCTTTCTCCGCCATTCGCTTCTTTAGGTCGGTCACCTCCTTCATGAGAACACGCAGCATCTGGTCGGTAGTCATTCGCTTTCCCGCCTTCTTAGGCATTCTCCGACAGAGTATCTGTAAAACAAACAAGAAAGATTACAACGCTCAAAATTGGCTCTTCGTTCCGTCTCGAGCTCACGTGCAGCGAGGTGGTGCAGCTTCAGAGCACAGGAACAAGAGGATGCTTCCTTGGCTTGTTGCTCCTTTTATCCGTCTTCAGGGCGGGCGTAAACCCGCCCCGGCCTGCCCCGTGGGCGTGGCCCGGCCGCGTCAGTGTCTAGGCCAGCCCACTCCAGGGCGGGAAAAGGCGCGCCCCGGCTACGCCGCTTCGGGCATACCAGCCGAGACTCGCCCCCCGCCCAAGATGGCTTCCCGGGGGGATCGTGGTACTCCGCCATACGTTCGGGGGGAGCGAATGGTCGCCCCTTTCCATTCGTGTTTATGCACGCTGATGTGCTTTGAACGCTGCCCCCCCCTCCCCTCTTTTCTCTTAGTAGTACTCTCTCTTTGCAGATAGTGAAGGGTAGTTAACGCAGACCTTTACCCCCGTTGTAATCCGTCGTACCTGCTTGTCTCTCCATTTGATTGATTGTTATCCAAGCATTTACTGTTTTAGAATTGGTTCTCTTTGGATCATTCTCTATTTACAAACAAGCACAAAGTCGCAATACTCTGTTTAGTCTTTGCAGATAGTGAAAAATCGTGTAAAAAAATAAAAGTAATCGTGCAAAATCAGTAGACCACTAATTGGATCTCTTTTTGACCTCGCTAAAATACACACATTAGGAACAACCCTTCATGAGAAATACGAAAATAGTGAAATGAACTGAGCTCCACACCATGAGGGCTGCAAGACAGCTCGGCTCCGTCACCCACCCCGCCCAAAATAACGACAAACCCTATGCAAATATGATAAATATAGACAACACACCAGCAAAGAAACAGGGTAAAACATTTTATTAAATAACTATTTACATAACTATTTTATACTTTTTGTTGCCCGATCCGGCTAGCTCAATCGATCGAGCATGAAACTCATGCACTGATAGCAAGCGTTGAGAGTTTGTAGAACGATGGTTTCAGATTTTCCCGCTCTTAAGATTTAACAGAACTTTTTGGACTGCTAAAAGCGGTTGTATTCCGACCGCTGGTTGGTGAAGACATTTTGACTATATTCTGGACCTGCGTTGTCGCGTAATGCATCATATGACGCGCCGCATTAGCGCACCCGGAAGTGCTCCGGTGCGCAAGGCGCAGCTTCCCGGAAACGATCCAGAGCGCGCCGCGCAGCGCGTAACGTAAGCATAACAGGTCATGTGACTTGTTAATAAAACTTTTCATTGGTTCATTTTACTTTTGTTTTCCTAATGATGTAAGACTAGGTCATGTGACCTAAAAATAACACTTTTCATTGGATTAAAACATTTTTTTTCCCAAACGATGAAAGCCCCACCTTGTTTCTGGATGTTTCAGACTGAAGCTGGCATCACCATGAGAGCACCACCATCTCGTAGCTCCGTCGTGGCCATTCCGCAAGCAATCATGGCAGCCGCTCCCCACCGGAAGCCTGCGGGAGTCGAGGGCCCCCAAGACTTTTGTACAATCTTCAAGGCTGAGGGGACGCTTTCGAGAATGGGACCCAAGCCCTGGCAGACAAGCGTCCGAGTTCCAAGGTGTCCCAGGGCCATTTTACTGGACCAGGCCCAAATCCGAAGAGCCGGCCGCCATTTTAAGAGTCCTGTGGCAGCCGCCTATCGCTGCACCGCAAGAGTGGGAGCAACTCAACAACATGGTGAGCGAGACGCTGTAGCCGTAAGAGCGGGCGGTAAACAGCTGAATGGCGGAAAAGGCACAGTGTAGCAAAAGCGGGCGGAATGGCGACTGAAACGATAAAGGGGCGCCCCACTACAGCAGACGAGCCTCCGCCATGTGCTTCAAAACTGCATACGTATCTCGTGATATCAAGGTTGGGCAACCAGTACACAACAAGCAGTTACGAGTCCCATTTACACCGGCGCCATTTTGGGCGCGGCCGGGCAGGTCCAGGATCTAGTCAAACATAACAAATGAGGCTGACGTCTCTGAAGCAGTTGACGCACAGCAGGACATAGCAAATAAACATGAAGTCTCTAAAGCTGTTAACTCACTGCAGGACAAAACAAGTGAACCTGAAACCTCTGGAATAATTGTCGCTCAAAAGAACAACACACAAAACTCTGTAGAGCCTGAAGAAAGAAAAACAGAAGGGCACTGTAGTTTCAGACACACTTAACACTAATGACTTAACAAGGATATCGTCTGTTTATGAAGCAGTTATCATGTTCACAGAATTGACAAAGAAGTGTGCAGACACCAATGCTATTAAGAAACACAAGGAAATCCCTAACGCATGGGTTTACTTACAGGGGACATCTTTTGTAAAGTAAAACTATTGTGAACGCAAGTATTATACATAGTAAGTGTTTAATATAGCATTTGTCAGTCATTGGTTAAGCAGCTAGGACCTGTTCACTCTTGACACCCCAGGTGCTGTGTATGTTGCACTATAGTGCTGCATCGGGAATACGGACAACCCTATTGATGTTGATTTTTCATTATTGATTATTGTAAAGAAATGGCAACTCCCCCCTTTAGCAGATTAGTTAAATGTTTGCGTAATTTGGGCATAAAAGTTATATTATTGTTGTTGTTGTTGTTATCGTTATAGTTCTGGTTAATTTCCATTCAGAGTGTCCTACACAGCACCACTCTAGGTAAACACTACTTTATGTAAAACCTGGGACATAGCACTCATTGAAACTATAGTTGGTCACCATGGGGTTTAAAGAAGGGATGGTTCTCACCTGGGTGCCTTCCACAACTCAGCACGTTGTGCTGCCTTGGGACTATTCGCACAAAAGACAGCTTCTGACCATTGTTGTTTTTTTTATCAAAAAATGTTTAAATATATTTACAGTTTTTGTTGCGTTCGTTATATTTAAAAGTTAATAAAGTTTTATAATCCAACTTTCTTGGAGTACTATATTTTTTTAAAAAATCGGGTGAATGGGGCCTTGAATCGGGTTATTGTCATGTGTGGGCTTTGCAAGTGTACTGCTACAGGATCGGACATTTCAAACTCAAATGCACGTTCTTTTTCTTACCTTTCCGAAGCATGGAGCGCAATAGCAGGCAGAGAAAGGGTGATGCACGTGTTGAACACTGCCTGGCCTGGCAAGTTGCTGGCAGTGCCCCCCCGCCCGCTCCTGAAAGAGGGCACACACACACCGCCGCCCCGAGTACTTCACAAATCTTTAAAAGACCATGCGCTTGTTCATGAGGCTTAAATGGTTTATCACCCCTTCTAGAGCCCCTGCATCGACCCTCTGACGTTTCCTGGAAGAATTAGCACGTAACACAATACCAAGCCCTGTCAGCTGAAACCCCCCAGGAATCGTGGGGCATATTATCAAGGGGGTTAATTTCCGCTTTTTTGGCTTTAAAAGCCAAAAAAAAGGAGATAAAATTATCTCCCTATTACCAAGCTGTCGCTAACACCAGTTAGTGACAGCTAAAAGGAGATAGCGACCATCTTGGGCCCCGCTTTGCATGTCAGTGATATTTATCACTAATGACATGCAAAGTGGGCGTGCCAAGATGTTAGCGACTGGAAACAGTCCCTAACCATCGCTATCTCCTATTACCAACTTTTGGAGATATTCGCGCTAAGCGCGAATATCTCCAAAAGCTAACACCTGCCCTGAGCAGTTTTTAGCCATGTTATCCAATGGAAGGTGGATAACATGGCTAAGAGCATTTGCTGGATAATGCATGAATATCGGACTTTTCAGCGATATTCATGCATTGCGGCCGTTTTTTATCGCATTTGCGATAGACCTTGCTAATAGCAAGGTTTATCTGCGATAAAATTCGCCGATGTGCGGCGATAATTTTTGTCTCTAAACAAGTTAGAGACAAAAATTATCGCTAGTTGTTGGTAATATGCCCCCGGGTTTTTCCTTGCAGGAATCGGGAGGCGGAAGACTAGCACTGAAATCAGTAGTCTCACGCCTGAATCGGGAGGATTGGTATGTCTGGATTCTCTACAGCTGGGGCCATAAACTACATCCGCAGGGCTAGGTGATAGCCTGGGTCCGGCCTGGACAATCGGACACAGAGGAAGAGGAGTGTCAGAGGGTGCGGTAGTGAATAGGGTGAAAGGGAGGTGTCGGGCGGGCACAGGGTGTGATTCTCAGGGAAGAGCAGCGCAGATGGGGGGAAGTATATGGCCCATGCATGAGAGAGAGAGCGGGGGTGACCAGTGCGTGGGGGAGATGCTTGCGAGGGTGGGGAACCGTGCTGAGAATCGACGGCGTGCAGAGAGTGGGTCTGGTCAAGGCATCTAAAATGGCTGCCGTGCACGACAAAATTGTGGCATTGGACAAAAAGGCAAGATGGCGCAGACAATGTTTATCAATAAGGATTCATTTATAACAAAATATTTACTCGCAGTGACAAAATGGTGGTCAACACTTCCTGATTTCCATCGAATCGAACGTTAACAGACGTCACGCAGCAAAAAAAAAAAAAAAAGCTCACGCACAGAGCAGTTTTTAGCCATGTTATCCAATGGAAGGTGGATAACATGGCTAAGAGCATTTGCTGGATAATGCATGAATATCGCTGACTTTTCAGCGATATTCATGCATTGCGGCCGTTTTTTATCGCATTTGCGATAAACCTTGCTAATAGCAAGGTTTATCTGCGATAAAATTCGCTGATGTGCGGCGATAATTTTTGTCTCTAAACAAGTTAGAGACAAAAATTATCGCTAGTTGTTGGTAATATGCCCCCGGGTTTTTCCTTGCAGGAATCGGGAGGCGGAAGACTAGCACTGAAATCAGTAGTCTCACGCCTGAATCGGGAGGATTGGTATGTCTGGATTCTCTACAGCTGGGGCCATAAACTACATCCGCAGGGCTAGGTGATAGCCTGGGTCCGGCCTGGACAATCGGACACAGAGGAAGAGGAGTGTCAGAGGGTGCGGTAGTGAATAGGGTGAAAGGGAGGTGTCGGGGGGGCACAGGGTGTGATTCTCAGGGAAGAGCAGCGCAGATGGGGGGAAGTATATGGCCCATGCATGAGAGAGAGAGCGGGGGTGACCAGTGCATGGGGGAGATGCTTGCGAGGGTGGGGAACCGTGCTGAGAATCGACGGCGTGCAGAGAGTGGGTCTGGTCAAGGCATCTAAAATGGCTGCCGTGCACGACAAAATTGTGGCATTGGACAAAAAGGCAAGATGGCGCAGACAATGTTTATCAATAAGGATTCATTTATAACAAAATATTTACTCGCAGTGACAAAATGGTGGTCAACACTTCCTGATTTCCATCGAATCGAACGTTAACAGACGTCACGCAGCAAAAAAAAAAAAAAAAGCTCACGCACAGAGCAGTTTTTAGCCATGTTATCCAATGGAAGGTGGATAACATGGCTAAGAGCATTTGCTGGATAATGCATGAATATCGCTGACTTTTCAGCGATATTCATGCATTGCGGCCGTTTTTTATCGCATTTGCGATAAACCTTGCTAATAGCAAGGTTTTTCTGCGATAAAATTTGCTGATGTGCGGCGATAATTTTTGTCTCTAAACAAGTTAGAGACAAAAATTATCGCTAGTTGTTGGTAATATGCCCCCGGGTTTTTCCTTGCAGGAATCGGGAGGCGGAAGACTAGCACTGAAATCAGTAGTCTCACGCCTGAATCGGGAGGATTGGTATGTCTGGATTCTCTACAGCTGGGGCCATAAACTACATCCGCAGGGCTAGGTGATAGCCTGGGTCCGGCCTGGACAATCGGACACAGAGGAAGAGGAGTGTCAGAGGGTGCGGTAGTGAATAGGGTGAAAGGGAGGTGTCGGGCGGGCACAGGGTGTGATTCTCAGGGAAGAGCAGCGCAGATGGGGGGAAGTATATGGCCCATGCATGAGAGAGAGAGCGGGGGTGACCAGTGCGTGGGGGAGATGCTTGCGAGGGTGGGGAGCCGTGCTGAGAATCGACGGCGTGCAGAGAGTGGGTCTGGTCAAGGCATCTAAAATGGCTGCCGTGCACGACAAAATTGTGGCATTGGACAAAAAGGCAAGATGGCGCAGACAATGTTTATCAATAAGGATTCATTTATAACAAAATATTTACTCGCAGTGACAAAATGGTGGTCAACACTTCCTGATTTCCATCAAATCGAACGTTAACAGACGTCACGCAGCAAAAAAAAAAAAAAGCTCACACACAGCCACTGGAAGACATGTATCAACATATATGAGCCTCCTCAGCCACCCTCAGAAAACATAAGGGGTCAGGATACGTCTCCCGCACCCCCTTATACCTAGTAATTTCATTAAAACGAAACACAAAATGGCGAATTCCCGTTTCGCTACCAGTTTGCGGCCCAGTTCGCGGCCCGGGAAGCGCTTCTACCGTGAAAAATATATATTTTTTTATTTTCCCCACGGGACCCTTTAATAACCCCAACATCATTCCTAGGGGGTCAAGAGAGGTATACCTTGCCCCCTTTCATTAAATTCCCCCTTCGTTTTTCACCTCTTCTTCTCTCTCGATCCTACCGAGAGATAAGATGGCGGCCGCTCCGGACTGTTTAGAATGTTGACAGACACCGGAGAGCCAATCAGCTTTCTGCGCGCAAAGTTCCATTTCGCGAAAAGTAAGCGGACCGGAGCGCAGCCCGGAGCGCTGTTACAGATATATATCTTGTTTTGAACGTTAATTTCTCAAAATCCACTGGAGCACATATATTGAGACCTAGCAAAGGCACATCGGGCTAACAGTCCCTACAATTTTGCCAAGTTTCGTGCAAATCCATTCAGCCGTTCGAGCTAAAAGTGAGGCCAAAGGCCCTATGGAAATTAACATGGGAAAAACGCGTTTTGGGACCCCCTTTTTTCTCGGCCCCCCCTTGACGAAACCCCCCCAAATTTTCGGGGGCTGCTCAGAAACAAAATGTGCCATTTTCCTGAAAATTTCAGCCGATTCCGTCCACAAACGCCAAAGTTATTAGACATAGAATTTTCAAAAGTTCCATAGACAAATAATCCTAACTATATATACCTACTGGCGATAGCCAGTAGGTAATATATATATTAATATATATATATATATATATATATATATATATATATATATATATATATATATATATATATATATATATATATATATATATATTCACAGAAAGAACCATAGGTTTTAGGCCATATATAGTTAGGAATTTGCATTTACAAAACCTTGAAAATTCACTGAAAAAACCATTGGTTATAGACCATATATAGTTAGGGATTAGCCTTTTCAAAACCTTATTTTACTCATACAAAACCATTGAAATTTCATATATAGTTAGTTCACTAACTATATATCGCGCATCCGCAATCCACTGCTGATGATGTCACATATTACATCATTCATGACATGGTTAGTGACATCACTGATGACATCCCTGATGACATCTCAAATGACATCACTGATGACAACATCCAGTGACTGTATGTTTCTGTAAAGTTAAAATATGTCTTACATATTGAAGAATGAGTGGATGTATAAGTGTCTGGATGAAGGATTTAGTAGGTGCATGACTGACTGTATGAGTGAGTGATTACATGTGTCTCACTGAGTGCATGGGTTAGTGACTAAACTGTTTTAATTTGTGCATCATTATATCTGTTGTTCTACAAACTGCTGCATATGTTGATCAGTAGCTATATGAGTAACGGTATGGGTTATTCATTGGTTGTCTAAGTATTTGTATGGGAAACTGAGTGTGTGTGTATGGGTGGCTGGGAGGTGTGTGACTCTGTACATAGATGTGTGAGTAGTTGATTCACTATATGTATGGGTTCAAAAGTGCATGTGGAAACAGCTGTATGGGCGGTTGACTGTGCATGAGTGTATTAGTGAGTGAATGGATATCTCAGTGCTACATGTCAAAGTAAGTACATATGTAAAACACAGTACATGTGAGAGTTGACATATATAAATAACTGTGCATTAGAGCCAGTGAATGTGTGAGTGGCTGTATGGATCATTGTGAACCTGTATCAAGGATTGTATAAGAGAGTAAATATGTGTTAGTATATGTTTGAATAAGTAAGGTGTGTATAACTGTATAGTTGAGAAAATGGAGGTGTGATTGATTTTTTGCATAACTGACTAGGTGTGTGAGTAACTCCATGGATGAGTGACAGTCTGTGACTGTCTGTTTACACTGATTGTATCTAAGGTTATATTAGAGTCTGAAGAGGTTCATGGTATTATCACATGAATGATATCATCAGTGATGTGATCAGTCATGTCAAATGAGATGTTATCAGTGATGTCATTTGAGATGTCATCAGTGATGTCATTTGAGATGTCATCAGTGATGTAATTTGAGATGTCATCAGTGATGTCATCAGTGATGTCACTAACCATGTCATGAATGATGTAATATGTGACATCATCAGCAGTGGATTGCGCATGCGCGATATATAGTTAGTGCAACTAACTATATATGAAATTTCAATGGTTTTGTGTGAGTAAAATAAGGTTTTGAAAAGGCTAATCCCTAACTATATATGGTCTATAACCAATGGTTTTTTCAGTGAATTTTCAAGGTTTTGTAAGTGCAAATTCCTAACTATGTATGGCCTAAAACCTATAGTTTTTTCTGTGAATTTCAATGGTTTTTTAATAGCAAATATCAAAAGCTGTCAAATGTCAAGTACGTGATAGGTAAAAACTTTTTCGTGTTTATGCACGCTGATGTGCTTTGAACGCTGCCCCCCTCCCCTCTTTTCTCTTAGTAGTACTCTCTCTTTGCAGATAGTGAAGAGTAGTTAACGCAGGCCTTTACCCCCGTTGTAATCCGTCGTGCCTGCTTGTCTCTCCATTTGATTGATTGTTATCCAAGCATTTACTGTTTTACAATTGATTCTCTTTGGTTCATTCTCTATTTACAAACAAGCACAAAGTCGCAATACTCTGTTTAGTCTTTGCAGATAGTGAAAAATCGTGAAAAATCGTGTAAAATAATTAAATTAATCGAGCAAAATCAGTAGGCCACTAATTGGATCTCTTTTTGACCTAGCTAAAATGGAAATATTAGGAACAACCCTTCATGAGAAATACGAAAATAGTGAGATGAACTGAGCTCCACACCATGAGGGCTGCAAGACAGCTCGGCTCCGTCACCCACCCCGCCCAAAATAACGACAAACCCTATGCAAATGTTAAAAATATATACAACACACCAGCAAAGAAACAGGGTAAAACATTTTATTAAATAACTATTTACATAACTATTTTATACTTTTTATTGCCCCATCCGGCTAGCTCAATCGATCGAGCATGAAACTCATGCACTCTGATAGCAAGCGTTGCTGCTGATGCTATGCAGACCAAAACTGGTTTTCAGTTTGTACATTTTTCTAGATTTTTCCATCCAACGTTGGTTGAGTTTGTAGAACGATGGCTTCAGATTTTCAACATACGGTGTGGTGGCGCGGACTGGGAGGGGGCGGTTCGCTCCTGCCCCCTCCCCAAGTAAGATTTTCATACGTGAAAGTACGTTAATGGTTTTGGTCCCTGAGTTGCTTCGATGTCACTGCCATTCTCAAATGGCATAAGTTCTGGATGTTGGGTGCCATAGTTCAGAGTTCTGAGCAGCGCTTGTAACACTGTCTGAAGCTTATTTCCACCTACTGCAGCTTCACTATTCTCAAAGTAAGTGAGGGTCGTTTGTGGACCTGACTGCATTTGAAAACAATGTGATATGGTACCTCCTTAAACCGCTTGACGGAGGCCCCCGAGGGGCGGTGTGATGGCACGGACTCGGAGAAGACGCTTGGCTCCGACCCCCTCCCCAAGTCTTATAGCACCGGTTTAGCCTGAGATCGCCCCCGACATAGGCGGCCGGCTCCCGGGGTCCGGTGGAACTTTTTGCCTTTTGATGACTCTTCTATTCTGGACCTTGTCCCACAATCCGTTTGACCTGAAGACACGCTGTAGTGGGGCGCCCCTTTACCGTTTTAGTTGCCATTCCGCTCGCTTTTGCTACACTGTGCCTCTTCCGCCATTCAGCTGTTTACCGCCCGCTCTTGCGACTACAGCGTGTCGCTCACCATGTAGTTGAGTTGCTCCCGCTCTTGCGATGCAACGATAAGCGACTGCCACAGGACTCTCAAAATGGCGGCCGGCTCTTCAGATTTGGGCGTGGTCCACTAAAATGGCCCTGGGACACCTTGGAACTCGGACGCTTCCCTGATAGGGCTTGGGTCCCATTCTCGAAAGCGTCCCCTCAGCCGTGAAGATTCTACAAAAGTCTTGGGGGCCCCCGACTCCCGCAGGCTTCTGGTGGGGAGCGGCTGCCATGTTTGCTCGTGGAATGGCCACGACGGACCTACGAGATGGTAGTGCTCTCATGCTCACGCCAGCTTTAGTCTGAAACATCCAGAAACACTGTAGACTACCAATTCGATCAGTTCCGGTAGCGCCCCAACATGACCCGGTAGAGAAGAACTTGCCCTCCCCTCTTTGACTGATGGTTCTTGTTGCCTGTCCCCTCTGTTGTCATTTAACAGAACTTTTTGGACTGCTGAAAGGGGTTGTGTTCCGAACGCTGGTTGGTGGAGACATTTTGACTATATTCTTGACCTACGTTGTCGCGTAATGCGTTATATGACACGCCGCGTTAGCGCACCCGGAAGTGATCCGGGGCGCGGCGCGCAGCGCGTAACGTAAGCATAACAGGTCATGTGACTTGTTAATAAAACTTTTTATTGGTTCATTTTACTTTTGTTATTTTAATAATGAAAAGCTTGGTCATATGACCTAAAAAATACGCTTTTTATTGATTTCAAACTTTTTTTTTTAAAACATATATGTTATAAAATTCCAGGCTAATGTACTTTCCCGGAAAATTTACAACTGTCCTGCAAGTAAAATATATTCCTTTTTCGAGAAAAAGGGCGTTTCTTCGTTCTATGACGGAGCCGTTGAGTAAAAGAGACTCGGCCTGCTGTCTTAGTCGCCGATACGCCTGATTATCAGATTCTTATCGATCACTTTATGTTGCAGGAGTGGAAAACACAACTGCCCTTGACCATTTATCTTTACTGCGTTCCTACGTATTATACCTTTTATCCGTCATGTAATTGGACTGCTTTATTTCACTTGCCTTTTACTGATTCGAAAACAGTAACTAAAAGTAAAAACTTTACCAATGTAAATACTACTACCATGTTTTGTTTTAAAAACCTTTATTGTGAAAATGTCAGTATACAAATACGGGCCTATAACCACGTGGGCCGGCCACGGAGCAAACTGAAATCGTATATGATGAGGAGACATTTACATTATAGAGGAACGTAACGAGCGGGCCATTAGGTTGCAAGAACTAAGGTGTCTAACAGTTGCGGAATCGGTGGACGTACATTTTGTAATTAAAATACGACAGGGCCACTTACAAAAAAGTTATCTAGATATACATTTGCGTGCAAGTACCATGGGTGACGTTAATTCGAACTTTCAATAGTACAGTAATCAATAACACATCAGAACTTAATATCAATAGGGATGTCGAAATATTCAATCAATTCTCGTCCCCGCCCGCCATGAGCATCAAAACTGCATTCATATCTCGTGATATCAAGGTTGTTCAACCAGTACACAACAAGGAGTTACGAGTCCCATTTATACCGGCGCCATTTTGGGCGAGGCCGGGCAGGTCCAAGATATAGTCAAAATGTCTCCACCAACCATCGGCCAGACCAGAACCCCTTTCGGCCCTTTATGCTACAAGATGGTGTCTTCCATTCAGAAAATATTGTTGGCAGCATTTTGAAAGGAAAGATAAACAGCCATTCTCCTAGTGAGTCTCACATTGTTACATTTAGGAAGAATGTTGAAGAGTAATATGTGGAAAATCTGAAGCCATTTTTCTACAAACTCTCAATCAGCCTTGGATGGAAAAAAAAATCCTGAAGAATGTACAAACTGAAAACCAATTTTTGTCTGTATAGCATCAACAGCAACGCTTGAGTCAGCTTTGTGTCAAGCCGCCATTTTCATTCAATTAATAGCGTCCCCCTGCACACATTCAGGGACCTGGTCGTGTCTTCAGGTGAAACGGATTGTGGGACAAGAAGCAGAAAGGAAAAGGAAAAAAGTTCCGCCGGACCTCAGGAGCCGTCCGCCTATGTCATGGGCGATCTTTGGCCACACCAGGGCAATAGTGAAGCTGCAGCAGGTGCAAATAAGCTTCAGACAGTCTTACAAGCACTGCTCAGAACTCTCAACTATGGCACTCAACATCCAGGACTTGCCATCCGGATCTTGGCGCCTTGTGCTGGTTCCGACCTATTCACACATCGGTCCACTACTGACATCACCTCATAAACCAACGGGGCACCCCACGCCGACTTTCGGCGCAGCATTGTAGGATGGCCACACCAGTGCGGCAACTTGCTGGACACCACCTCGGTGCCATCCGGATCTCGGCGCGTTCGAGTCACTGTACCGCAAGAGTGACCGGAACTCAGCTGGACACGCCGTCTTTCGGCGCAGCATTGTAGGATGGCCACACCAGTGCGGCAATTTGCTGGACACCACCTCGGTGCCATCCGGATCTCGGCACGTTCGAGTCACTGTACCGCAAGAGTGACCGCAACTCAGCTGGACACGCCGTCTTTCGGCGCAGCATTGTAGGATGGCCACACCAGTGCGGCAATTTGCTGGACACCACCTCGGTGCCATCCGGATCTCGGCACGTTCGAGTCACTGTACCGCAAGAGTGACCGCAACTCAGCTGGACACGCCGTCTTTCGGCGCAGCATTGTAGGATGGCCACACCAGTGCGGCAACTTGCTGGACACCACCTCGGTGCCATCCGGATCTCGGCGCGTTGTGCTGCCTTCGGCCTACTGTAGCCGCAAGTGCGGACGCAACTCAGTTGGACGGCGAGTGAAACGCTAAGGGGCGCCCCACTGCAGCCGAGGAGCCTCCATCTTGGGGGAGACGCACAGCCCCCACTGACTGACGCGACCTCACAGGCCAACGGGGCGCCCCACGCCGACTTTCGGCGCAGCATTGTAGGATAGCCACACCAGTGCAGCAACTTGCTGGACACTAACTCGGTGCCATCCGGATCTCGGAGCGTTGTGCTGCCTTCGGCCTATTCGCACATCGGTCCGCTACTGACGCCGCCTCACGTGCCAACGGATTTTCTACGCTTTTTGTAGCCCTATGCCGCATAACAGGTCATGTGACTTGTTTATAAAACTTTTCATTGGTTCATTTTACTTTTGGTTTCCTAAAGATGGAAGGCTTGGTCATATGACCTAAAAATAACACTTTTCATTGGTTTAGAACATTTTTTTTTCCCAAACGATGAAAGCCCCACCTTGTTTCTGGATGATTCAGACTGAAGCTGGCGTCAGCATGAGAGCACCACCATCTCATGGCTCCGTCGTGGTCATTCGGCGAGCAATCATGGCAGCCGCTCCCCACCGGAAGCCTGCAGGAGTCGAGGGCCCCCAAGACTTTTGTAGAATCTTCACGGCTGAGGGGACGCTTTTGAGAATGGAGCCCAAGCCCTAGCAGGCAAGCGTCCGAGTTCCAAGGTGTCCCAGGGCCATTTTAGTGGACCAGGCCCAAAACCGAAGAGCCGTCCGCCATTTTAAGAGTCCTGTGGCAGCCGCCTATCGCTGCACTGCGGAAGTCAACTACATGGTGAGCGAGACGCTGTAGCCGCAAGAGCGGGCGCAACTCAGCTGGATGGCCGCCACCTGGGGAGGCCCGTTCACGCCGCCTCCCCCACGCCCCCCCCGGGCCGCCCCAGGCCAATTTTCGGAGCAGCATTGTAGGATACCAAAACCAGTGCGGCAGTTTACTGGACATCACCTGGGTGCCATCCACATCTCAGCGCGTTCTGCTGCCTTGGGACTATTCGCACAACAGACCGCTACTGACGAGGCCTCCCCCCGGACCACCCGGGACGCCCCACGCTGTTTTTCTGAGCTGCATTGTAGGAAACCAAAAACCAGTGCGGCACCCAGGTGACATCACCTGGGTGCCGTCCAGAACTCAGCATGTTGTGCTGCCTTGGGACTATTCGCACAAAAGACAGCTTCTGACCATTGTTGCTTTTTTTTGTCATAAAATGTTTAAATGTATTTACAGTTTTTGTTGCGTTCGTTATATTTAAAAGTTAATAACGTTTTATAATCCTACTTTGTTGGAGTGCTATATATTTTTAAAAAATCGGGTGAATGGGGCCTTGAATCGGGTTATTGTCATGTGTGGGCTTTGCAAGTGTACTGCTTCAGGATCGGACATTTCAAACTCAAATGCACGTTCTTTTTCTTACCTTTCCGAAGCATGGACCGCAATAGCAGGCAGAGAAAGGGTGATGCAAGTGTTGAACACTGCCTGGCCTGGCAAGTTGCTGGCAGTGCCCCCCCCCCCCCCGCCCGCTCCTGAAAGAGGGCACACACACACCGCCGCCCCGAGTACTTCACAGATCTTTAAAAGACCATGCGCTTGTTCATGAGGCTTAATTGGTTTATCACCCCTTCTAGAACCCCTGCATCGACCCTCTGACGTTTCCTGGAAGAATTACCACGTAACACAATACCAAGCCCTGTCAGCTGAAACCCCCGAGGAATCGTGGGGCATATTATCAAGGGGGTTTATCTCCGCTTTTTTGGCTTTAAAAGCCAAGAAAGCGGAGATAAAATTATCTCCCTATTACCAAGCTGTCGCTAACACCAGTTAGTGACAGCTAAAAGGAGATAGCGACCATCTTGGGCCCCGCTTTGCATGTCAGTGATATTTATCACTAATGACATGCAAAGTGGGCGTGCCAAGATGTTAGCGACTGGAAACAGTCCCTAACATCGCTATCTCCTATTACCAACTTTTGGAGATATTCGCGCTAAGCGCGAATATCTCCAAAAGCTAACACCTGCCCTGAGCAGTTCTTAGCCATGTTATCCAATGGGAGGTGGATAACATGGCTAAGAGCATTTGCTCGATAATGCATGAATATCGCTGACTTTTCAGCAATATTCATGCATTGCGGCCGTTTTTTATCGCATTTGCGATAAACCTTGCTAATAGCAAGGTTTATCTGCGATAAAAATCGCCGATGTGCGGCGATAATTTTTGTCTCTAAACAAGTTAGAGACAAAAATTATCGGTAGTTGTTGGTAATATGCCCCCGGGTTTTTGCTTGCAGAAATCGGGAGGCGGGAGACTAGCACTGAAATCAGTAGTCTCACGCCTGAATCGGGAGGGTTGGCATGTCTGGATTCTCTACAGCTGGGGCCATAAACTACATCCGCAGGGCTAGGTGATAGCCTGGGACCGGCCTGGCATCTAAAATGGCTGCCGTGCACGACAAAATTGTGGCATTGGAAAAAAGGCAAGATGGCGCAGACAATGTTTATCAATAAGGATTCATTTATAACAAAATATTTTATCGCACTGACAAATTGGCGGTCAACACTTCCTGATTTCCATCGATTCGAACGTTAACAGACGTCACGCAGCAAAAAAAAAAAAAGCTCACTCACAGCCGCTGGAAGACATGTATCAACATATATGAGCCTCCTCAGCCACCCTCAGAAAACATAAGGGATCAGGATACGTCTCCCGCACCCCCTTATACCTAGTAATTTAATTAAAACGAAACACAAAATGGCGAATTCCCGTTTCGCTACCAGTTTGCGGCCCGGGAAGCGCTTCTATCGTGAAAAATCATTTTTTTTTTCCCCACGGGACCCTTTAATAACCCCAACATCATTCCTAGGGGGTCAAGAGGGGAATACCTTGCCCCCTTTCATTAAATTCCCCCTTCGTTTTTCACCTCTTCTTCTCTCTCGATCCTACCGAGAGACAAGATGGCGCACGCACAGCGGCTGGAAGACATATATCAACATATATGAGCCTCCTCAGCCACCCTCAGAAAACATAAGGGATTAGGATACGTCTCCCGCACCCCCTTATACCTAGTAATTTAATTAAAACGAAGCACAAAATGGCGAATTCCCGTTTTGCTACCAGTTTGCGGCCCAGTTCGCGGCCCGGGAAGCGCTTCTACCGTGAAAAATAATTTTTTTTTTATTTTCCCCACGGGACCCTTTAATAACCCCAACAACATTACTAGGGGGTCAAGAGGGGTATACCTTGCCCCCTTTCATTAAATTCCCCCTTCGTTTTTCACCTCTTCTTCTCTCTCGATCCTACCGAGAGTTAAGATGGCGGCCGCTCCGGACTGTTAAGAATGTTGACAGACACCGGAGAGCCAATCAGCTTCGCATCGCAAAGTTCAGTTTCGCGAAAAGTAAGCGGACCAGAGCGCAGCCCGGAGCGCTGTTACAGATATATATCTTGTTTTGAACGTTAATTTCTCAAAATCCACTTGAGCACATATATTGAGACCTAGCAAAGGCACATCGGGCTAACAGTCCCTACAATTTTGCCAAGTTTTGTGCAAATCCATTCAGCCGTTCGAGCTAAAAGTGAGGCCAACCGCCCTATGGAAATTAACATGGGGAAAACGCGTTTTGGGACCCCCCTTTTTTCTCGGCCCCCCCTTGCCGAAACCCCCCCAAATTTTCGGGGGCTGCTCAGAAACAAAATGTGCCATTTTCCTGAAAATTTCAGTCGATTCCGTCCACAAACGCCAAAGTTATTAGACATAGAATTTTCAAAAGTTCCATAGACAAAAAATCCTAACTATGTATACCTACTGGCGACACGCCAGTAGGTAATATATATATATATATATATATATATATATATATATAGGTTTCAGGCCTTATATAGTTAGGAATTAGCATTTAGAAAACCTTGCAAATTCACTGAAAAAAGCATAGGTTTCAGCCCTTATATAGTTAGGAATTAGCATTTAAAAAACCATTGAAATTGCTCCTATATAGTTAGTTGTACTAACTATATTTCGCTCACCCGCAATCCACTGCTGATGATGTCACATGTTACATCATTCATGACATGGTCAGTGTCATGAATGAATTTGCAAGGTTTTTTGAATGCTAATTCTATTAGCGGATAACGTTTAAATATGTTGATATCCTTTTGGGACCACCTGAGCATCCCTAGGGTGTCAGGGTGTTTCTACCCTGCCCACTTTTTGCATTCTACACGTTTGTTTTTCTGCTTCTTATGTGCCTCGGTGTACCTAGCACAAGATGAATGCCAACACTTCCTGGTTGGGGGTGTATCTATTGACTGTATGCTGCTCATAGCCACTTTTACCCCGAGTACCGCCTGAGTCATTTTTCTTGGATTTTGAGATTGGAACTCAATGCTTTTTTGCCTTGCTAATAACTTTGGCCTCATGTGGTGAGTTGTGATGAAACTTTTCAAAAGGGTGGCACTTTTAAACTAGTATGTGCATGGGAAGTTTTGAGGCGATCTGCCAAGGGTGACTGACAAAAAAGGGGAGTCCCAAAACCTAAAATTCCCATTTTCCATAGACTTATTTAGGCAGGCCTATAATAAAAACTGCTGAACACAATTGCACAAAATGTTGCTGGAAGATAATTCATGGTCCGCATATTATGATTTTTTGTGATTTGGTGAAATCTCTTCAGTATCTTTTAAGAAACTAAGGTAAAAAAATATTTGTCTATCTGGACGGTTGTGTTAGAGGGACTCTCACAAGAATCCCATGATCCCATTTTCTAAATTAGAGCGTTCTGATTGGGAACTTTTTTTACTTTGGGCCCTCAAGGTCCCACATAACTTAATTCAGACTCCACCTGGAGCAAGGACTCTGACTGGCTGCCAGCAACATGAGAAAAATATTGCTGGCAAGCATTGCAAGACTTGGGGAAGTAATGCCCCTGTCCGGAACTTTGTAAAAATGTCATATAGGTATCCCTACCCTGCCCCCTTTAAGTCCCATAGAGCCAAACTAAAAATACTTGCTAATTTTTGCCACACCCTGATTGGAATCCCGCCAGATTGTTGAGAAAAACTCCCCAAAATGGCAGCCAGGGCCACGTTGTTTAATTAAGGGAAGGGTGGCGCTTTGCACATGGCTTCCCTTCTTGAGCCATACTTGTACCTGGGGAACCCATCCCCCAGGGCCCTATTTAATTAACTTGGGACAAGGGGCATGTGGCTTCCTTCTACAAACTGTATTCAGGCCCAGAGACCAAATCTCTCGGTGCTCAAGTTAATTAATATGAGGAGGAGACACGTGGCCTCCATCCCTGAGTCGGATTTGACCCTGGGGACCTCATCCCATGGGGATTAATGAAATTACTATGGGACTGGGTGTGCAGTCTCCTTCCCCAAGCTGTATTTGACCTCAGGAATCCCTTCCTCCAGGGCCCAAAGTATTGATTAAGGGGAGGGGACCACACAGCCCCCTCCCAGAGCCTTTAAAATGTACTGGGGGTCCAATCCCCCAGGATCATCACTGTCAAAAAAAAGGGAGTGTGGCAGCATGTCCGCACTCCCTGAGCCTTTAATGGCCCTGGCAAAGGGCCAGCTGACTTTCTATGTCCTGGGAAGCCCACCCACGGACTCAGTGGTTTTCCTGCCCGCATTGGTGTGGACAGGGAAAAACATATTTGCTCCTGCCTGGTGGAAGCATTTTTGAATTTCCTGTCAAATGGGAGCAAACATAAAGTCTGCTCAACTCAACTCAACTCATCAAAAGAACCCAAGCGCGTTTTCCCCTTGATTATGATGGTCCATTATTGATGCAATGGAATATGAGGATATCGTCACCGAACACAGAAGCACTTACTTCACATAATTAAGCGGAAATATCCTTGTTTGGTGGAGATTGAACTTGTTGTCTGTTATCACTTCATCTTATTTATACGAGGATTCATTTTGTCACTGATTTCTGTATGAAGACACTCAGGGAACAATCACATTGCCAAAATTACATATGCACAATGTCACTGGAGACATTAGCATGTAGTCCTTTATGCAGCTGTAGTGTAGCGTATGCACTAGACAAAACAAAAGTTTAAAATAATGTTACAGGAAGGTGTGAGAAAAAGATCTGTTTTGGTTTTTAAAAAGCCTTAGAAAATCATGGAAAAATCAAAAGGTTAAAGGACATTATAGTTAAGTGAATATGTGACTAACAACATTAATGTTTTGAACAAAAAAACACAGAAATTCAGTGTGTACAGTTATATTTAGCAGATCAAACTTAAATGTGTGCCCTAGCCATGCACTGCTTATGACTTCACACATTACATGACTCATGAAATGTTTTATGACATCATGTATGACATCACTGATGACACCTCAAATTACATAATTGATGACATCTCAAATTACATCATTGATGACATCACTAGTGACATCACTGATGACATAATCCACACTTCTTTTGTACACATTACTCTATAAATAGCATGGCATTAGAGGTCTGAAAGTAAGTACCAAATAACTTGGAATAATATGAAGCATCATTAACGCCATCACAGACACAACTCCCTTAGGTGTAGCAAGCGTGTGTTATGTGCAACATTGACTCTATACCATACACTTCACAGGTAGCCTAATTAACACTAACAATCAATGACAGATGTATGAGCAACCCTTACTGCACAATATGTGCTCAAAATTGTTCAAAATATATATGAGAGCGCGGATTGGGGGCCAAAACTAAATAATATGTTTCACTATTTCCATCCCTATCACTTACAGGGTTAAGCCCCATCCCGGCGCCAGTCTCTTATTCTCAAGGTGACGGATTTTGGTCACCGTATTATGATTTAAAGAGCTATTTCAGCATCACAAGCAAATTTCAAATACAATTTCCAGTTCTGTCTATGATGAGATGGATAAGTTTCAAAAGTCTTATTCACATTAAGAGCTTAGTAATTTTCTTGTATTATTTTTCTTGATTCATATTAGTCAATAAATCTTTGAAAGTTACATAAATCTCATAGAAAGTTTCTGTTAGAATCAATGAGACAAATAATGCATCAGGCGAGTTCCATGAAGGAGTACACCCTATTCCAAAGTTCGAATCAGGATTGCAGAGTTACTAGAACTTATAAAAAGTTCAAGTTTAAAGGAAAAGAGTGAGATTAAAGCAGCATGAAGCTGAAAGTCAAATTGTAAGCAGCAGAACTTCCCATAAAGAGTATTCCATGAAACTCAGCCGAGTCTCAACCAATCCAGTAGATGATCATACATGCGCAGTAGCAAACTGCCAAATTACAGCTTCAAAATTAAATAAGGACCCACAGGAGCAGCAGTAGCCACAAATGACAGCCTAAGACAAATAACGTAGACGGGAAAGCATCAAGAGAAGCATCAATCCATTTAACTAGAAACACACACTGATATAAAAAGACATGAATACACGTTGCATACATTGTATCTGTGTTCTTCCCTCCGGACCAATAAAAAAGTAGGTATCCTCTGTGAGCATGTTTTATTCTTCCTTTCCCACAAATATTCATGTGGCTTGATAAGCCTTATCACAAGTTGGCTACAGACATTCTTGCACAATTAAGTTTTAGAAACATAAGTCTCAATACCCATAGTCATCGATCATAGTTTCACCTTCCAAATTAATTTGTTTCACTATGTACAAAGTGAACAATGCTGAAAGGAAAAACATTATCTTTGAAAAAATACTGTTTAGTGATGGATTTCAATATACAAACAAGAAATATTGCGTAGTATGTACACCTGCTCTATTCAGGCATTATGGGAAATAGGGTGAGAATTGGAAATATGATCACTAAAAACAATGTTTTATAGTAAAATAATACATTTGATTGAAACTGGATCATTCTGTAACTATGACAAACATTTCTAAGCATTAAGGTCAGACTTCCAAAATATTTGTGCACAAGTCAGAAAAATTAGGTTCACTTAAAGTTAAAGGGAAACTTGTTTCTTAATACCTCTATGGCTTATATGCAGAGCGATGACTGCCTTTTGCAATTTGCACATTTTAAATTAGTATCATTTCAGCTTTGAATTTTGTACTTCCTACTACAAGCAGCTTTTATCATTTTCAAACCCTCACAGTCACTGAACCTACATTGAGAAACAAAGTTGATATGAGCAGAAAAGTGGATATTGTAAACAGTGTTAACTTTATGGGTGAGTTTACTCTATAGCACACAGTTTGTATACAGTGAAACTCTCATGAGAAATACACCACAGAATAGGAAAAAGTATGTACTAAGAACAGGGTACGCTCTGTGCAACACTTGTCAATAATGGCACTATTCACTTAAAATACCCAAGGTCTAAAGGTGCTGAAGATGATACTATGTGCGCCCTTTATACTGTGGTGAAAGCTTTACAGATAGCCCATTTTCTGAAGCAAAACAAGCACATAGGTTAATACGTTATGTAGAAATTGTTATGCTGAGATGATTTTCTCAAATAATTCAAGGATGTTCACAATACTCAATGTCTACTACGTAAAATCTTTGCCCTGTTTGAAGCATTTTCTACAGAACCAAAATGTTTATATGAAACTTAATAGACACAAGTCATCAACTGTCATCTGTAAACAGTTACTCTTCAAAACAAAGATTTATATAATCTTCAATACCTCAACACGCCTACGAAGCATTACAATCTGATGCCTTTTGTAAAGACTTACATCCATTAACTGGACACAGGTGGTGGAAAAATAGGCAGAAAAGTAATATGGTACTTACTAGCCACAGTAAACTATAACACAAACAAATACACTCATTGGATGATGTCATCAGTGATGTAAGCAGTGATATCTCCAATTATGTCATTAGAGATGTCATCAGTGATGTCATAAATTATGTCATAGAGCATGTAATATGTGAGGTCATAAGCAGTGCATGGTGGAGCGCTAGTTTTAGCTAGCTCTGCATATAATATATATACTACATGTAATCAAGGACACATGTGATGTCCGAAACGAGTCATATCAACATGATTATTTAATTAAATGTTGAAAATCAGAACCGAACTCTGGAGTTCGTTCCCCTACTTTTACAAATGCATCTGAGAACATGCATGTGCCTTCCTCATATGGAGTAAGAGTTTGTGTTCATTTAAATTCCGCTTTAGCGGTTCAAACGCTGTCCACGTAACACCAGTCATTTGTGGCTCTCCCCTTTGACAGCATTTTTTTGGAGGAGCATGGGAGTGCTAGAGGGAAGAGAATGAGGATGACAGCAGTGGGAGCCATTGACACCGGAGCGAGGCGGTTTTGCTGACTGCCCGCACGGGGTCTGGAGGTCCCCAGCCTAGAAAAGTCTACAAAAGCCTTGCTCAGAAGACTGGTGCCCCTTGGTGACTGGCCACCACGGATGCCAATGCATCTGTGGTGATGACTGTCTTGTTCATGTAATTTTTGTTAAACGGTCTCATCCTGACCCTGCGTTAGGTGCCCATGTATAATCTTTTTGCATGACTGTGTCTCATGAGCGGCATAAAAACATTAGGTAATTTTCCTGTTTTTTTTTTATTCTGCTTATTTTCATAATTGACTTTCTCTGACTTTTGCAATGTAAATGTATAGAGCATTGTTGATTTAGATTCCTGCATAGGACTCCGACGTACAAATAACTGTCAGGAGGCGTTAGGGGATGTGTAGTTTTTTGAAAGCTATGATAGGCATTCATGCCGGGATTGCACACACGCGGTGTTTAATAGCCACCTTGGACAACTGAGAACTGCACGAGCCCATGACATCGTGTCCAATTCAGTGCATATAGTGAGAACTCTCATTTGCACTCAATATTGTGCAACATTGTTCCCGATGCTTATTTCGCCAGCCGATACCAGTATAATTTTCTATCAGTGTTAAAAAAACCATGGTTTCATTTTGTCGTGACAAGAATGCTCTGAATGATTTACAAAGCGTACTTTTATCATATATTTTGTAATCTAATGATGGCTATTTTGTTAGTGGGCTTTGGCTTCACAATTAATTTAATTTGTATTAGTTCAGTACACTTTCGACTAATTACATGATCTGCGCTTTAAGAAACAGGCTGGGACTTTGAATCCCTGTGCCAAGTGCAACAGGCTGATTACGGACAATCGTTGGTAAATGAAGGCAGTTTCATCATTCTGCTGATATTTGTATACATTGTGTTGCATTATTGCTTTTATTTCATACCTTGACGTATGTTTTATCAGCCACATCCCTTTGGGTTAATGATAGAACCATTACAGAACAATAAGCTTATGTCATGTTACCACTTTAAAACCAAAGTATGTCTTCCATGTCCATGCTTATCTTGAGTGTAAAACGATATAAATACTTACTGAATTTTGGCGCCAAGTAGATTGATAAAGGCTGCTGTGCAGCCGAAATGGGTCTCTCTGTCGCAGGGTCAGGGGAGACTTTCCAGTTACTGAACTCGAAATACCATAGTGCACTAAGCTGTGACGCCCAGTAGGCGGGACATTTAACTGTTATTTCAGAGTGCGGTTAATTGCTTTTTCACATTTGCCCAAGTCCTGTGAACAAGGGCGCAGTGACGCCCGAAACGCGTAAGGTTATATTTGTGGCAAGAAGAATTGAGTGCGTCTGTGGCTGTTGTGCAATATAACCTAGCAGGAATAAAAACACTCATCAAGGTGTGTGGCCTCCTAAATCTGGTGCTTCTCGTTTGTGATATATACATATATATATATATATATATATATATATATATATATATATATATATATATATATGTGTGTGTGTGTGTGTGTGTGTGTATATATATATTGTGGATGGGTGTTTCTTCATGTTACATACTCCAGCCAGAGGAGTATTCCGGGTGGCCCTGCTGCACAAGTTAACCTGGAAAACAAAATGGCACACTATCGCTCTCGTAGCGACATCAAGACTCGGGGTACCGAGAGGTCCAGTGTTCACCTCTCAACTCAGAACGGCACCGGTGGAGCGAGGTAATTCACCTCCGTAAGGTAGCTATGCACAATGGCTGTCCCTGGCGAATTGCTCAACCGAATTTCGAGGTTGCAGCGGACCGAGGGGACCGAGGGGACCGAGGGAGGAGCTGGTGGATTTGGGCAGTTTGCAGTGCACAGCCTCATTTCCTACCTGCATTATCTAGATGTGTCTCCTGTCATTCAAACAGCTTTCCCCACACCGCCGACCCAGTTTCACTTACTCCGTGTATTCTGGGAGTTGGAGTTCGGACAATTTACACAACAGCCAACAGGTGTGCTCTACTAACATGGGGGCGGAGCTTCCAGCCTATTTATGAAAAGGACGTGGGAATTGGACAATACTTTGAAGCTGCTCGTGCAATGATGGGCGCTGAAGAAGGCTTCACGCCGAAATGCATCCGCCCGCCAGCATTGCTTTGTCTGCCTCAATAAAGCTGGTTCGTCTCTGAGCTCCCCTCTGGCCTCCGACCTTTTCTTTGTGGATGGTTGTTTCTTCATGTTACATACTCCAGCCAGAGGAGTATTCCGGATGGCCCTGCTGCACAAGTTAACCTGGACAACAAACTGGCACACTATCAGTGAATTTCAAAGGTTTTTTAAATGCTAATTTCTAACTATAACATGCCTGAAACCTATGTTTTTTTCAGTGAATTTCAAAGGTTTTTAAAATGTTAATTTCTAACTAACATGCCTGAAACCTACCGTTTTATAAGTGAATTTCTAAGTTTTTTTTAAATGCTAGTTTCTAACTATGCCTACAGAGGTAGGACATGTGAAGAAAGAAGAAAGTATGCACATAAAGAAGCAAAAGAGATGCAAAAAGGAGCAACAGAAGTGCACAAAGACAAAGAAAAGTGCAGGAAGAAGCAAGACATGTACATAAAGAACCAACAGAGGAGCAGAAAGAGGTCTTGTTGCAAAATCATCCTGTGCCCACTACTTTTTCTGATGCGTACTGGTGGTAACTGACTCTGACTAACCAGGCCTAGAGCCAGTGCTATGCTAAAAGACACTTAGAATACAGTGAAAACACCTACATACACTAGGGAACACTATGCATCGCGGTACCCCTGTGATTAGCATGACCTCATCTGTAAGTCCCTTGTACATATTAGGGCAGGGGCATTAAAATTACCTCTAAGTCAGAGGAACAGAAATATGTTATTTTAACTAGTAGTCACACTTGCAAAGTGTTGGAGAAAGAGTGCTGGACATAAAACCAACACTCAGGAATTCCACTGTGTAGGACTTACAAGAGGTACCAGGAGAGATTCTTGGCCCCAAAACTCTCTCAGGACTAAATTCGACTTCATCCCCCATCCCGTAGTCTACCATGAGACGCGTTTGCAGAGTGGTAGAGAAAGGGGGCCATGGCCTCCGAAGACGTCTGAGCAAACCCACTGTGTGGGACATACTGTAGGTAAGAAGAGGGGTAGTTGGCCCCCAAGGACATCCTTGGGGGCCAACTTCCCAAACTATTGCCTCCAGTCGGTCCCACACAGCAGCATTGCTAAGCACTAATACCAGGCCATGCCCACTTTGCTCACCACTCTACAGACACACTCCCTGGCATGCTCTTGGATGGGGATTGGAGTCCCCTTCACTGCTGGGGTCCTTTAGGGGCCAATTGGCCTATCTTTTACCTCAAGTAAGCCCCACGCAGTGGGATTGGTGAGAGGTAGACAAAGGCCAAGCCCCCTTTCTCCACCACTCTGCAAACACGCCCCCTGGCACGTTGTTAGTTGGGGTATTAGGTCCCCTTGAATCCTGAGGGTCCCTGGGATCCACCTAGCCCTCCAGGTACCTCCAATAAGCGCCACAAAGTTGCGTTGCAGAGAGGTGTAAAAAGGGATGTGGCCTGGGCCACCTCTCTGCAACATGGAGCTGTGGCGGTTACTGGAGGTACCTGGTGGGCTAGTTGGCCCCCAGGATTGAAGGGGAATTAATTCCCCTACTTAAAACGCACCAGAGGGCATTTTTGCACACATTACCTCAGGCTCCGCCCCCTCCCTTCACCCCTGTGTAACCAAGCCCCGAGGCACAATTTCAGTTGAAGGATTAAGTCCCCTTAAATCCTGAGGGTCCCTGGGGTCCAACTAGCCCACCAGGTACCTCCAGTAAGCACCACACAGTTGCGTTGCAGAGAGGTGTAAAAAGGGGAAGGTCTGTGGCACTTACTGGAGGTACCTGGTGGGCTAGTTGGCCACCAGGGGCCCTCAAGATTGAAGGGTAATTAATTCCCCAACTTAAAACGCGCCACAGTGTGTGTTGGCACACATGTCACCTCAGGCCCTACCCTCTCCCTTTACCACTGTGCAAACGCGCCCTGTGGTGCATTTTAAGTTTGGGGATTAAGTCCCCTTCAATCCTGAGGGTCCCTGGGATCCAACTAGCCCACCAGGGATGTGTTAAAAAAAAGAAGCCCTGGGTGGTGGTGGTCCCTGGGGCTGCGGGGGGCAGTGTGCCCCCGTGATTATAATTTATGCAAAGCCCCCAGGGGTGGCGGTCCCCGGAACAGTGTTGGGGCCCCACACATTTTTTTTTACCGGGGGCTTCAATGAAATATTTTGTTTATTTTCTCAGCCGGATTTGCACACCCAGCACGTATTCAGCCCTGCCCTCTTTTCTTGTTTTGCGAGTTTGTTTTGCTGTTTTCTTGTGATTCGGTTCTACTGAGGCACAAGATGGCTGCCGAAAGTTTCTGGTTTGTAGTGTTGACAGCCAATTAGAATGTAGCTCATGGTCGGGAGGGTGCTCAGATCCACTTCGCCTCTATATATCGAAACTTTTATTTTTTGATTTTCTCAGCAACTACTGAACGGATTTACACCATTTATAAAAAAAAGGCCCCTCTCTGAACCAAGGGCTACCTTTTTGCCAAATTTGGTGTGATTCCATTCAGCAGTTTCGGCTGTAACCGTGTCTAAAGTTTCCTATAGGAAATTGTTTTTTTACCTCTAGTTTTTTAATTTCTCAGGAAATTCTGAACGGATTTACTCCATTTAAAAAAAAAAAATGCTCTTACTGAACCAAGAGCTACCTTTTTGCTAAACTTGGTGTCATTCCGTTTAGCAGTTCGGGCCGTAGTCATGTCTAAAGTTTCTGATGGGAAATAACATGGAGAAAACATGTTTTGGGCCCCTCCTTTTTTCTCGGCCCCCGCTTGGCAAATCACCCTGAAACTTTCAGGATAGGAGCTGACCGGAGCGAGCCAAAAGTTTTGAAAATATCGCGAAGATTCATCAACCGGAACTAAAGTTATTGGGAAAACAAAAAATTAGTTTCCTATGGAAACTAGGTCCTAACTATACCTACTGGCGACTGCCAGTAGGCAATATACACATATATATATATATATATATATATATATATATATATATATATATATATATATATATATATATATATATATATATATATATATATATATATTACCTACTGGCGGTCGCCAGTAGGTATATATAGTTAGGATTTTTTCTCTATGGGATTTTTGAAAATTCTGTGTCTAATAACTTTGGCGTTTGTGGACGGAATTGGCTGAAATTTTCAGGAAAATGGAACATTTTGTTTCTGAGCAGCCCCTGACAATTTGGGGGGGTTTCATCAAGGGGGGGCCGAGAAAAAAGGGGGGTCCCAAAACGCGTTTTTCCCATGTTAATTTCCATAGGGCGGTTGGCCTCACTTTTAGCTCGAACGGCTGAATGGATTTGCACGAAACTCGGCAAAATTGTAGGGACTGTTAGCCCGATGTGCCTTTGCTAGGTCTCAATATATGTACTCCAGTGGATTTTGAGTAATTTAGGTTCAAAAAAAGATATATATCTGGGCGGAGCCTAACCACACATCTGATCTGATTGGCTGTCAGCACTTCATCCAAGAAGTGTTGGCAGCCATCTTGGGACCAATATACATGATAGCACCTCATTAAAAAGCATTGTAGTTAATAGAGGGTTTTAGGACTTTAGTTACATTATAAATCATTTGTTGATGGTACCATACTCGTTTTAGGAATTGTGGTGGGTTCTAAGGGGATTTTACCATGTGAAAAAACCTTCTGCTGTGATATCATGAATATTGTTTGAAAGAAAACTAATATCTCATGATTTTCCCACAGTGGTTTGGAAGGGGATCTATAAGCTAAACTGAAAGCATATTTTCTGTAAATTCACATTATCTTTCTCAGTCATGTGAAAATGAAGTCTGACATTCTCAGTAAAACATGTACATCCAACAAGGACAGAGACTGTCAGTTGATTCCTTTGTGTTCTACTGCAGCCTCCTAGAGTGTTCTAAAGAACAACTAGAGCGCTAACAGTCCTACTTATTACAAAGGTATGGCACACCTGAAGCCATCTTGATTGGAATAAAGTGGTAACTCTTAAAACATTTAATTTAAAAAGAAACAACATGAGGGGGTATATTTTGCCATAGAAAGTATGATTAGTGCTGCAGAATGAAAAATTAGGGCACATTTTGAGTGACTTCTCAAATCCTTTTCTATTTCATTAAAACATTCTGACATGCAGTCTCCCAAAATGGCCACCAGAGACAAAAGAGCCCAAATGTAGCCCGAATATCACCCAGATGTAGCCCAAGTATAGCCCAATGACAGAATGTCCCAGAGTGTTCTAAAGAACAACTAGAGCGCTAACAGTCCTACTTATTACAAAGGTATGGCACACCTGAAGCCATCTTGATTGGAATAAAGTGGTAACTCTTAAAACATTTAATTTAAAAAGAAACAACATGAGGGGGTATATTTTGCCACAGAAAGTATGATTAGTGCTGCAGAATGAAAAATTAGGGCACATTTTGAGTGACTTCTCAAATCCTTTTCTATTTCATTAAAACATTCTGACATGCAGTCTCCCAAAATGGCCACCAGAGACAAAAGAGCCCAAATGTAGCCCAAATATCACCCAGATGTAGCCCAAGTATAGCCCAATGACAGAATGTCCCAGAGTGTTCTAAAGAACAACTAGAGCGCTAACAGTCCTACTTATTACAAAGGTATAGCACACCTGGAGCCATCGTGATGGGAATAAAGTGGTAACTCTTAAAACATTTAATTTAAAAAGGAACAAAATGAGGGGGTATATTATGCAATAGAAGGTATTATTTGTGCTGCAGAAAAAAAATTAGGGCACATTTTGAGTGACTTTTTAAATCCTCTTCTATTTCATTAAAAAATTCTGACATGCAGTCTCCCAAAATGGCCACCAGAGACAAAAGAGCCCAAATGTAGCCCAAATATCACCCAGATGTAGCCCAAGTATAGCCCAATGACAGAATGTCCCAGAGTGTTCTAAAGAACAACTAGAGCGCTAACAGTCCTACTTATTACAAAGGTATGGCACACCTGAAGCCATCTTGATTGGAATAAAGTGGTAACTCTTAAAACATTTAATTTAAAAAGGAACAAAATGAGGGGGTATATTTTGCCATATGAATTATGATTAGTGCTGCAGAAAGAAAAATTAGGGCACATTTTGAGTGACTTCTCAAACCCTCTTCAATTTCATTAAAAAATTCTGACATACAGTCTCCCAAGATGGCCACCAGAGACAAAAGAGCCTAAATGTAGCCCAAATATCACCCAGATGTACCCCAAGTATAGCCCAATGACAGAATGTCCCAGAGTGTTCTAAAGAACAACTAGAGCGCTAACAGTCTTACTTATGACAAAAGTATGGCACACCAGAAGCCATCTTGATTGGAATGAAGTGGTAAGTCTGAAAACACTCAATTTAAAAAGGAACAACATGAGGGGTTTTTTTTTGCCATAGAAAGTATGATTAGTGCTTCAGAAAGAAAAACTAGGGATCATTTTGAGTGACTTCTCAAATCCTCTTCTATTTCATTAAAAAAATTCTGACATGCAGACTGAAACATGCACTTTGAATACCAGCAGCAGACGTCCCTGGTGAGCAGTAGCTTTACTACAGTGATCTAATGTGCAAATAGAGTGCTAACATTCAGAATTTATGGCAAATGTGTGACACATCTGAATGCCTTCTTGATGGAACCAAAGTAAACAAGCATTGAAAATGCAATAGATCTCGCCCTCGTTTAAGTTAAAGCCATTCTGTTTGTAATGAGGTGGCTTTTTAGCTTTGCTTTTATTAGTGTTTTTTCAACTTTCATGTAAATAACATGCATCTGTATGCATATAAGTATATGTATGCATGCATTTATGTTTGTATTTATATAGATATACAGATGATATATGTTTATATATGTATGTATATATATATATATTCACCGAAAAAACCATAGGCTATAGACCATATATAGTTAGGAATTAGCATTTACAAAACCTTGAAAATTCACTGAAAAAACCATAGGTTATAGACCATATATAGTTAGGAATTAGCATTTACAAAACCTTGAAAATTCACTGAAAAAACCATAGGTTATAGACCATATATAGTTAGGAATTCGCATTTACAAAACCTTATTTTACTCACACAAAACCATTGAAATTCCATATATAGTTAGTTGCACTAACTATATATCGCGCACCCGCAATCCACTGCTGATGATGTCACATATTACATCATTCATGACATGGTCAGTGACATCACTGATGACATCACTGATGACATCTCAAATGACATCACTGATGACATCACTGATGACAACATCCAGTGACTGTATGTTTCTGTAAAGTTAAAACATGTCTTACATATTGAAGAATGAGTGGATGTATAAGTGTCTGGATGAAGGATTTAGTAGGTGCATGACTGACTGTATGAGTGAGTGATTAAATGTGTCTCACTGAGTGCATGGGTTAGTGACTAAACTGTCTTAATTTGTGCATCATTATGTCTGTTGTTCTGTAAACTGTTGCATGTGTTGATAAGTAGCTATATGAGTAACTATATGGGTTATTGATTGGTTGCCCAAGTATTTGTATGGGAGACTGAGTGTGTGTGTGGGTGGCTGGGAGGTGTATGACTCTGTGCATAGATGTGTGAGCAGTTGATTCACTAGATGTATGGTTTCAAAAGTGCATGTGGAAACAGCTGTATGGGCGGTTGACTGTGTGCATGAGTGTATTGGTGAGTGAATGGATATCTCAGTGCTACATGTCAAAGTAAGTACATATGTAAAACACAGTACATGTGAGAGTTGACATATATAAATAACTGTGCATAAGAGCCAGTGAATGTGTGAGTGGCTGTATGGATCATTGTGAACTTGTATCAGGGATTGTATAAGAGAGTAAATATGTGTTAGTATATGTTTGAATAAGTAAAGTTTGTATAACTGTATAGTTGAGGAAATGGAGGTGTGATTGATTCTTTGCATGACTGACTAGGTGTGTGAGTAACTCCATGGATGAGTGACAGTCTGTGAGTGTCTGTTTACACTGATTGTATCTGAAGAGGTTCATCGTATTATCACATGAATGATATCATCAGTGATGTGATCAGTAATGTCAAATGAGATGTCATCAGTGATGTCATCAGTGATGTCATTTGAGATGTCATCAGTGAGGTCATTTGAGATGTCATCAGTGATGTCATCAGTGATGTCACTGACCATGTCATGAATGATGTAATATGTGACATCATCAGCAGTGGATTGCGGGTGCGCGATATATAGTTAGTGCAACTAACTATATATGGAATTTCAATGGTTTTGTGTGAGTAAAATAAGGTTTTGTAAATGCGAATTCCTAACTATATATGGTCTATAACCTATGGTTTTTTCAGTGAATTTTCAAGGTTTTGTAAATGCTAATTCCTAACTATATATGGTCTATAACCTATGGTTTTTTCAGTGAATATATATATATATATATATATATATATATATATATATATATATATATATATATATATATATAATATATATATATATATGCAGCAAGTCGCAAAAACCTTCGTTTTCAATCACGAAAATCACGGGCGTAGACCAACCATTGCTCCAGCATTATTTTTTATTTAAACCCATCCAATCCCATCCAAATAGGTATTATAGTACCATGTTTCTGCCTGGAGTTTTCAGCACTTTCTTCACTCTTAGGCGCTGTTTAAGGGCTGGATGAGGGACAAGAGGTAGGAACCTCTACTTTGTGTCCCTAAGGACGCCGGGGTAAAGCTAATGTATTTCTTTTCTGTAGATAGAGGATACGGGAAAGAGAATATACGTGTACAGTTCTTACGGCAGAGAAAGGAGAAGCTCTCAAATGTAGCATTTCACTGCCATTGTGTGAAGGACAGGTAACTTGGATTGCAGTGGGAAAAGGGCAGATCCCTGGCTCTATGAGCAGCTGGTGACTGATGATTCCTTTCACCACAGTCTCCTGAGCAGTTGTGTAGGTGATGCTTGTGATCACCAAAAAGTCCACATAGTCTTCGGCCATCTGTGCATCCATGATTGCACTTTTAAAAAGTTGCACTTAATCCAACTGTGGCAAAGAGCTGTGCTCCTTAGTTGTGAAAACATGTCAGTATTTCTTTACATGAATTTAAGTAAAAATGACACTGTAAAATGTAGCCAGCGGGTAAAAAACGACTGACGGTATTGTGTTACATTGGATCTGTACAAATCATCAGTCTAGCACATTTCTTCTGTACTCCATCAAGACTACGAGGAATGGTGGTCTGTGATCAGTTCCCAATTGGCTTAAATATCTTGATTTCCATTGAAGATATTGTTTCTTGCCATGAGGAAAGCATGTTTTAAGGCGGCTAGTGGATTCAATGCACATGCCTCTAAAACGCCTGGGCCATTGCACAACAAATCTTGCCCTTATGAGTGTGTTGTCTCCTTCCTTGTATTAGGGATGAGGTACACATCTCAGGGTATACCAATGCAATCACTTGGGACCTGGATTTCTCAAACCTCAAGCCCTCCATAGTGTAAAGCTTGGGGACCAGACCTGCGAACGCCAAAGTAATAAATCAGGTTATCCCAATAATTTGAGTAGCCCTCCAGGACTAAGAGTAAGCATAAAGTTTGTGATTCATTTTATAAGAGATTTTAAAGCTTCCTGATATATACAAAAGACCACAATACATAAATCTAAATGGATGACATTTAAACGCATTGTTATGTCTCTATGAATCGAATATTTATTTTTCATATCATGAGAACACTTACATTAATATGGAGGGCAACAAAATTACACTTAAGTAACTTTTGTATGTTATGATTCAGGCATTTTTACATGTTTATTAACTTCGATTAAGTCATTTTTGTGAACTCATCAGCATCATTGAGCATGGAACATTGCTTCCTGTGGTGTTTCAGGGTCAAATGTCAAATGGTATAACTGTCGCCAAAAGTCAAGGGGCATGTGATGATGTTTCCTCTATCCTATGGATGTGTTGAATTGACATCCATGAACTCTGCCAATGCAATCTGTTGAGCTAATTGGCCTTGATCCTCACTCCCATATTGTTTTGGCAGAAGATGTTGCTTTACGATGGGGCTTTCTTTCTAGAACAGCTCGAGGTAGAAAGGCTGGAGGCAATGAACACAAAAGGGAATACTTACTAAGGACTAGCAGCCCGCCCCGACGTTGTCCGGGGGCAATGAGGCTTCAGGGCCAACCGCCCAACCAGGCCCCCGCCCACCCCGACATTGCCCCGACCCCCTCCCGCCCCGCCTCGCCTCACCTTTGCCTTTCCTAAGCCGCCAAGACACCTATTAGCTCCACGGACCAGATAGAAGCAGGGCCAACCGCCCGCCTCCCTCCCGTCCTGACCCCCTCCTGTCCTGACCCCCTCCCGCCCCGACCTCCTCCCGCCCCGCCCCGCCTTGCCTCACCTTTGCCTTACCTGAGCCGCCGCTAATGCTAGTTTTTTGTTGTATTCAGGGACGGGGACGGAGCTGATGGAAGCAGGGCCAGCCCCCTTCCCGTCCCGACCCCTTCCCGCCCCACCCCGCCCCACCTCGCCTCGCCTCGCCTTTGCCTTACCTGAGCCACCGCTCCTCCCCGCCTTGCCTCACCTTTGCCTTACCTGAGCCGCCGCTAATGCTAGTTTTTTGTTGTATTCAGGGACGGGGACGGAGCAGATGGAAGCAGGGCCAGCCCCCCTCCCGTCCCGACCCCCTCCTGTCCCGACCCCTTCCCGCCCCACCCCGCCCCACCTCGCCTCGCCTCGCCTTTGCCTTACCTGAGCCACCGCTCCTCCCCGCGCTCCTCACTTCACCGCCGCTCTTTTCCCCCGCTCCTCCTCGTCATCACGCACTTCGCGGCCAGCGCTACGTCGCGGCCAGCGCAACGTCTTTTGAAACATTCAACTAGACCTACCCTGCTGCCCAGACCATTTATGGTGAAGGATAGTGCGGATAAAAGCTATCAGGTCCTTTGCCAGCAGATTGTGACATCTCTGGATGAACTGGCCCCTTTAAGGAAAGTGAGGGACAGGCCCAGAAGAACTAATGCCTGGTTCACTGATGATCTTGGACAGCACAAACTCCGCTGCAAACAGGCGGAACGACTTTGGAGGAGAGACTATAGGGAGCCAGATAAGGTAGCATATAAAGCAACCTTGCGGGAATATAAGATTCGGCTGAAGAAGGCCAAAGCTCAATTTTTGGCAGACACGCTGGCCAAGACCTCCAACAAATCGCAGGCTTTGTTTAAAGTGGTCGACAACCTAGCCAATCCACCTTGTACTGCTCCGGCTATCCCTGTCTCCCAGGAATTGTGTGATTCTGTGGCCTCTGCATTTGAGGAGAACATTAGGAAAATTCTGAGCGGATTTCAGATCTCTGGCCAGTTTACATCTTCCTTGTCTTCCCTTGCAGAATCCCCCCTCGCGGCAGCCCAGTTGTCCTGCTTTCCTAGTCCTTCTCTGGAGGAATTCTGCCTTCTGGCGAATGGTGTGTCTTCAGGATCACCACTTGATCCTATGCCTCATAAGATCTGCAAGGCATTTCAGAATGAGCTGTTCCCTCTGCTTCACGCAATTTGCTGCCAGTCACTGAGTACAGCAATAATTCCAGATAGCTGGAAGATGGCAATTGTTACACCGTTGCTGAAGAAGGCTTCCTTGGACCCTTCAAGCCCGGCCAACTATAGGCCCATTTCGCTTCTGCCTTTTATAATAAAGGTTGTGGAGAAGTGGGTCACGAGAACACTATCCAACTTTCTGGAAAGCAACTCCTGTCTGGATATATCGCAGTTCGGCTTTAGGCAGGCTCACGGGACGGAGGCTGCATTGGTCACCGTGTTGGACGATCTACGAGCGCGGGTCGACATGGGCAAGTCAGCATTTTTAGTGCTACTTGACATGTCGGCCGCGTTCGACACGGTGGACCATGCAGTACTATTGGACCGTCTTCAGAGTACAGGAGTAACTGGCTTGGCTTTGAGATGGATAACATCTTATCTCAGCAACAGACAGCAGGCAGTGGCACTACCACCTTTCTGATCTGCCATACAACAAGTGGATCAGGGTGTTCCCCAGGGGTCGGCAATCAGTCCAATCTTGTTCAACCTGTATCTTCGACCTCTGGTTGCCCTGATAAAGTAATTCGGCATATCTGTCATCAATTATGCCGATGACACTCAATTGATGTTTTCATTTGAGGGCACTAAGACAATATCGAGAGACACTTTCCACTGCTGTATGTCGGCTGTAGCTGAGTGGTTGCGAGCCAACTCGCTTCAATTCAATGGATCTGAAACTGAGGTTCTTCATTGCTCCCTAGACCGTACCCCTCGTCCGCTTCCGGGCGATTTTTGGCCTACATCTATTCCAGGTACGGTAGAGGCTGCTGAGTCGGCCCGTAATTTGGGAGTTCTGTTTGAACCCAACCTGCAGCTTGATGCCTCTGTGAATAGAACTATAGCGGGTTGCATGGGCTTACTTCGCGCCCTACGTAAGATCTTTCCGCTTCTCCCCGAGGAGGCAAGGGCAGAGGTAGTGCGCAGCTCTATTCTTAGTCGATTAGATTACTGCAACGCACTACTTCTGGGAGCCCCAAAAACTTTGATTTTAAAGCTGCAGAGGATCCAAAATATGGAGGCTAAATTGGCTCTTTCCCGTCCTCGTTCCACCTCTTCCTCTGGCGCATTGGTTGATCTTCATTGGTTACCTGTCCAACAGAGAATTTCCTTCAAGGCGTTATGCCTTGTCTTTAAGGCTTTGCATGGACAGGAGCGGATACCGCTCCAAAATCTCTTTTCCTGGTACTGCGCTGCCAGACCTTTAAGATCCTCCTCCGCGTTTCTAGTGATGGTCCCTAGGATCAATAGAGTGAGGATGGGTGGCTGTGCTTTTAGTTTCATGGCCGCTACTCTTTGGAACACCCTCCCGTTGACGCTGAGGTGTAGACAAGAATTCACCTCATTTAAAAAGGACCTCAAGACCTTTTTGTTCCCCAGAGCAATGTAATGGTAGTCTGCCTGCAGGATAGACACAGTCTAAGCGGCAGGATACCCTTTGGGTGGCAATCGCGCTTAAGAAGTAAATAAATAAATAAATAAACGTCGTGGCCGGCGCTACTTTCAGGAGACTACTTTTTTTTTTTAGTTACATTTTTAAATTTACGTTTCATTTTTTTTTTATAGCCTATGTCCATCTGCACACCCTGGCAATTTCAACGATGTATCGGGTGCGTGGATTAGCGCTGTGGTTCCCGAGTTTACCTGGCTCAAAGGTTTGTGTTCTCTCTTTATAATAGTAGTATAGATATGCACTGGCACTATGTCACACAAAGTGATGTAGAGTGGCGTAGACACTTGCTAAGACATTATGCCCTTTTTTAGTTCAATAAGCGCTTTGCTCTTCTTTGTGCCAAATAAGCATTACTTAGGTGAAATTTTGGTGTTATTGAACAAGCACCCATAGTTTTGACACAAAGCACAATCTACTAACATAGTCAGATGGGGCTTTGCATAAAGAATAACGCTTACTTGAGGCAGGTGCTAACTTTGAAAAATCGATTTATTTCACCAACATTCCACACACTGCACTGCACAACAAACATGCAATGTGTGGAATGTTTTACAATTTGTATAGCACAGGTCTTTGTACTGGAAGGTTATATGTCTAGTATAAAAGCTATGGTAAACATCAAGCACACACCTCTCCACCAGGTTGGAAATGTTTCAGTGGCACTAAGCAGCTCATTTGTGCCCCAATGCAGGGGATGACAACAGCAAATTTACAATAAATATTGTTCAGTGCTGCATTGCTCTACTTCTGCAAGTGCAACACAGTGCAGCAGTTTTGATTGCTCTGTTGGTTTGCGCCAGAAAATAATGAATATGCCCCAAAGTCACCTATTACCAGGGCCACTGGAATTATGCGACATTGCAGCGTTTTTTTGCATAAATATAGATGCACCGCATTTGCAATGTAATCCATCATCTACTGCATAATCTGCAGAATTAAACAAAAATGTATTCTAGCTCAAACAGTTCAAAAGTTATTAATAACGCAGTAAAACATGTTTCCGTGCAGTGAAAGGCCCATTGCTAAGCTTTATGGTCTCCATTTGTCTCTTATTGCTACATTTAGGTGTTAAACCTGTACTAATGAGGGGCAACCAATGTCCAGATAGTGCTCATAAGTGTAAAAATAATGAGGTAATACTATCCCAAATTGTTTCGTATTGCGCCAAATATTTTGCCTTTTTTTGCTGGAACATTTATACAACCCTGCAGCATAATTTGGCCATCCACTTCCTGCACAATTCCAGAGGCCCCATTACCGAACACTTCCCATAATTAAAAATAGGACATATTGACTTTGTCACTACTTGTCTGATGTGAGCACAGCATATACAGCACTAATGATGCCACGTGCTTCATGTGCGCGTCATAAAATAAACAGAGTACATGCGGGGTGGGTGCATCCTAGTGACGTAATCAGGTAGTCCAAGTGAAAGAATGACATCTGCACGCGCAGTTGATGACTGCAGCCAAATGCTAAATAACCTTGAAATGCAACAAGCTAAATAAAACAGCAGGCCGCAAGATATGTTTGCAGCTGCTGTCCCGCTCTGGTGTGGTGCACCTGAAAGACAGTGCGAGGCTGCCAGGCCGAAGGCTTAGTCTTCTGCCATTTTGTAAACATATCACATTTTTCTGAGTAGTGCTCTTAAAGAATAATCACATAACTGCTATTTAAAATGCCCCAGAGGCAACTCGAGCCAGAAGGATAGTACTTTGGCAGAACAATCACTTCAACATGTCTGTTTAGAGCTTTAGAAACAAGTGAAACGTCCCCTTAGAGCACATTTCTGTGATAGTTAACACACAGTGAGTCAGCTAAAAGAGGTGCGCGAGCCGTGCATGCTGCCAAGGCGTTTTACCGCTGCATGCATCAACTCATGACTGATGTATCTATCCATTCGGTTTGCAGGACTGCGCCATCTCCGGAGACTCAAAAATGCAATGTGACGGCCCCGAGGGAGGGGGCGGCTAACGCGCGAAGACTTTCCTGTTCCAAAATTAAAACACGCAGCAAAACACTGTACTCTGAATTACTATGACATGTAATTCCAATAACTTGTCATTTTCATTTTTTCTATCTCGTATCATACATATTTTTATTCGTTAACCTATCCTGACATTCATTTTAAGTACACTTCCAAGCTCGGGATTTGAGTGAAATAACTGAACTTTAACAGCTCCAGTTATCATTTTGAAGCTTCTCCCACTTACAAAACTATATAGTCCGTCATACAAATAAATGCAAAGCTGTGCGACAATCGTTACGTAGGCATTACTGAGGACTCAAAATAATCAGTGGCATTACAACTAACGTGTTACCGTAGGTGATATGTCAATGAGGGTACCTGGAGGGAGGGAGCGGGCGGGGGCAGGGGGATTGGGGGAGGGTGGGAAGGGGTCGACATTCCCTTGTATATTTTGTATTTACAGTCGGACTCTCCAGAAAACCACACTTGATACGGGTTGCGCCAGCAGGCCACCACCAATTCTTCCCAGCTCTCCTGTGGAATAACTACCTGCTGTCTATCCCCTAGACGAGGCCACAAAGTTTCTCCCCACAAGCACTGGCATCTCGGGTAGGGCCGGAGTGTCCAGGACCACCAGCAGGTCAGCCCCCTCTCCCACCTGCTCAGAGCCCCATCGACCATCCACCCTGTTGTTCCAGGATCAGACCGTGCCCGCCAATCTGGATTCCCTGCCATTTTTCTTACCAGGGACCCCGCCACAGGGCGAAAAGCTTACGGGCGCTCTTGCGCTCCCCCCATCTGCCACTACCCCTTCCTCCTCCAGGGCTATGGCACATGAGATGGTTTGGATGAACAATTCCAAACCTGCTTCTGACAGGTGCACTCCTCCGCCAAATACAGTTCCCCTTTTGCTGCCTGGATCAAGTTATGTCTGTATGGGTGAAACTCTCGACAATTTTGCCACCTCTTGGTTCAATTTCTTCACTGACCTATTCACTGCCACTGCTGGTGCATTATTGGCCCAGACCCTACGTGGGATCATTTCTGACTAAAATATTGAGGCCCTCAGAAAAGTCTTCTGAACCTTCGTCATCCTTCTCCCCTCTCCGGCCAGCTGGGATCATGTTGTTACCCCCTGAGTGTATCACCAGCAAGTCTGGGATGGCCATGCCCTTATCCAAAGCCTTTCGCAGATGTGCTATGACATCCTTCAAACGCTGCCTCTCTGTCCCTACCCAGTGGTGATCAATACCTTTCCCCTATTGTGCCCTTTCCTCTCTGGAGTTCCCAAAAAACTGCCCTGCTCTCCGTATATAAGAATGGCCGAACCAGCATACCTGCATCCGCTGCCTTGAGACTTCTGCAGTTAAATAAAAGAAATTGAGAGACAAGAAGGAAAAAGAGATGTCTTCTTTAGGCGACTAACACCCTATTGAGCGCTGCCCCCGCCCCAATCTTAAGTTAACTGCGGTCTCACGTATCTCTCAAAACAGGATGACTTCCATCTGCCTACCCGCTTGACGGTGTCCGTGGGAAGGCCTAATGCGACCCCAATCATAGCAGCCCCAACCCGGAATGAATGAGACGTGAAATGCGCTGTATCCTCCCCCAACGTGGCCAAGGATCGCTTGCATAAGCTTGTAAACTGAAATCTCGTGAGGGGAGACCCATCCGTGTGCACCAGCAGTCTACAGTCGCCCTCCCTCGGACGTACCTGCATGAACTCCTGCATCAGTGTTACGGGACAATAAACAGTCCCTGGAATGCCCTCAATCGGACCCAGACCCCTTTTCCCAAAGGGTCTGTTTTAGACCTCCTCACTTTCACCTGAAGCATTCCCTCTATGATTAGCACATCCGTCCATCTGATCCCCCCTTTTTGATCAACTTTTGAGAGCGGCACAAGCTCCGATATCCGGAAAGCCCCAAAGAAGGCTAAAGTTTACGCCAGTCGTAGCAGCTGCGTCTCATAAGGGGACCCGCATACGTGTGGTAATACTTCCAAAATCCTTATTAGCCTACTAACGTCTATGGGTCTCCTGTTATCACTCGCCCCCGGGGCCAACCGTTCCCACCCTTTCACGGCTCGTCTCACTCTAGGGTCTTTTGTGGGATCCCCAACCCCTTTCAAACCCTCATAGAGGTAATTGCCAACAACTGCCTCTTGACCAAGGACAATGATTTTCCATTGTCTCTCTGCTGTACTATAAAAAGGAGAACCCCCGCGGGGTAAATTTCTCTGCTACCTGGCTCCCCTCAGTTCTGCTAAGTAAGCCTGCCATGCCGTCTCATACATACTTTTGGTCTTGGGCCACGATGGACGCCGCTAACAACTTAAGGGCAACGGAGCACCAAGTTACCACAACTGTTCTGGGAAGAATGTCATCTGCCTGTCCGCTTGGGACCTTCGGGCTCTGAATTCTGTCAACTGAAAACGAGACAGGGCGTCAGCTTCTGTGTTGTCGACCCCTGGCACATGTTTGGCAGTAAAGTATACATTACGCAGCTGGCAACCACGCACCCACTGCTTAAGTAAACGGAGCACCCACTGACATTTAGCTCTCTGGTTATTCACTGCCATGACTGCAGACATACTGTCCGACCAAAAGGTAATACACTTATTGTCAAAGCACGGGCCCCAAAGATGCAGCGCCACCAGGATGGGAAACAGCTCTAAAAATGTGAGATAGCGAGTCAGCCCTGTTTTTACCCAATCTGCTGGCCAATGTTTCATGCACCACTTTGATCCTAGAACTGCCCCGAAACCTACGTTGCCAGCTGCATCTGTGTAAAGTTCCAAATCTACGCTGGACTGAGTTGGTTGCTGCCAGATCACTGTGCCATTGAAACCTGTCAAAAATTCTTTCCATGTGCCCAAGTCGTTTTTAACCTCCATTGATAACCTAGTATGGTGGTGTTTTGCCTTTAAGCCAGACATTGCCCTGGCAAAGCTACATGAAAAGGCCCAGCCCATGGGTATCACTCGGAGTGCGAAGTTCAGTTGCCCCACCAAGACCTGTAGCTGATGTAGAGTGACCTTGCGTGCCGGTAGATGGTCATCTATGGATGCCTCAAAAGCTCTCACTTTCCCCTGCGGGAGGCAACATACTCCCTCCACCGTGTCAATTTCTATATCCAGGAAAGTTAAGCAAGTGGCCTTCAGTTTTTATCCCCGCCAGCGGTACCCCCAGTGCCTCAGCCAACCGCCCGAAGCCCAGCAGAGCCTTCCCACAGGCCAGCGAGCCCGGTGGACCCATGAACATGAAATCATCCAAATAATGCACCACATCACTCGACCCGACTATGTACTGCACTGCCCACTCCAGAAAACAAATGAAGGTTTCAAACACTGTGCATGCGATGGAACACCCCATCGGCAGACATTGGTCCATGTAGAACTGCCCTTCAAACGTGAAACTTAACAACCTAGTATCCTCTGGGTGCACAGGCAGGAGCCGAAAGGCTGCCTTCACATCCGTCTGCAGCTTCTGAATAGCAGTGTAAAATGTGGTGTAACGCACTGCGCAAAGTTCTGGATCCAACTTGTCATTAACTGACGATCCAGGTGGACTCGACAGATTATGAATCAGTCGATATTTCCCCACTTACTTCTTAGGCACCAACAAACCAGATCCTGCCTTGGTGGGTGCTGAAAAGGGTCCGCCCCCCTGCCCAACGCTAGCTCCTTCAGGATCTTTTCCCTAGCCACCACTGGATTCCGCAAAACTGACTGCTGGTTACGTGGAAAGACTGACGAAGGCGGGGCACTGGAAGGGATGTGAAACCCGAATTTAAAACCTTGATATAGCAGCTACGCCTCTTGCCCCTTCTCACAACAACTGAGCAGGTGGGCCAGGGCATGCAAGCATATGGGCGTAGGCAAAGCATTAGGATTACTGGGCAGGGCATGCTGCTCTTTTGGTTTTCCCGCTTTTTTATAACACTTGTCCTCGGGGTGGCCTTGCACTCCACAGGAGTATATGGGCTTGAACTTGCTTGCCGATTCTCTATTTCACTCATTCTCGTTAAACTGCCAGAAAGCTTGTCTCTTATCGCCCCCCAATTTGTCCCCCCGAAAGGAGTGAGTGGTCCTGCTAACCATTGTTGACGAGTGAAACTCAGCGTACCATATATTGATCTCCCTCTGATCTCATGCCACCTCCGGCCTTACTGCCTTCATTTCTCAAAATTTGTTGTCATATTGCAACCAAGCCAATCCCTGAAATTCTTATGCCGCCCCGTGAATCATTGACATGTAGCTAATCAACTGCGCCGCCAACCCTGGGAACCGTTCTACCATGATTGCTGCATAGATGGCAGAACCAGTAATCCAATTCTTGATAGACCATTCCACCCAAACTTTTTTTGTTTAACTTCGCCTCCTTTCCTGCCTTGTTCTTCCCGGGTACCACACCCACATTGATCAAATCAAATACATCCATGAATTCTCCCCTGAAAATCTTCTCTCTGGTTTCTGCCAGCACATGCCACATAATACCCGCTGACGGTGCCAGACCCAATGACGAGGAACCATAGATCACTGGGCTTTGCGTTAGGGGATGCTGTACTGCTACCACCGCTCCTTGGGGACCCGGCGCTACAGGTGGGATTGATCCTGGCAATCCTGCATTATTAACTGGACTTTGCAACGCGGCCGCCACCACCATGGGAGATTCTGCCACCCCACCTGACTGGACCCAAACTTGCACCACCTCACTGCCTTGATGTGCCACCACCGGTACAGGATCCCCCTGTATGGTTGCGCCAGGGGCTGGCATTGCCAATACTGACGGTGTTGCTATGGGGAGTACTGCTCTGTGCTGCAGCCCCTCCACTGCCATCGGTTCCACATTCCCCTGACCCTTCTTCGCAGCAGAGCCAGAAGCATGATTATTGTCCAAATTTACCAGAGGTTAGTCCACTGCCACCACCTCACCTGCAGTGCTGGCCCACACTTCAACGACCTTCTTCGCCTTCTCCTGTTGCGCATCTCGGAAACGTTTGGGCGTCCTCCTTGTGAGTTTAGATGATGGGACCTCTTGTTGTGGACTCCCTTCGACCCCTTGAGTCAGTGTTTGTAAGGCCCAATCAATACTGCCTTTCATTGCGACCTCCCACAACGCCGACAGCGATCGAAATTCTTCCAATGTAGCAAGAGCCTCCTTAGCTCCCCCCGCCCGCTTCGGTGGCATCCTGCCTTCTAAATAAAGCAAAACAGAGTTAACAGGTGCCCACAGCATTCTTCGCCTTTGCCCTCTTGATGGGCCTCGCGTGCAGCGCTTGCCTTACTCCGCTCTGCCCTGCCCTTATACCATGGTCAACCCCCCCTGCCATCATGCAACACACTGTGCACGCTACAAAAGACTCCACATCATATATATAGAAAAACTTGTATTTGTACTATACACACACACTGAAATCAAAAGGATATACACATTTGATATACGCTCTACAGTTATAAGCAAATGTCAAATTTCTCAATTGAAATCAATACGGAGCACACATTTTATATACACTTTACAGTTCTATGCAATTGTCAGAATTTCCCATTGCAGAAAGGTCTAAAAGTCACCAGTCCCTGACTACGCATAATGAATAAGGTCTTAGTACTTCAACTTCACCAGCCAATGATACACATTGATCTAGTTGGCACCCTGTTGACAGAACCACTAAAAACGGAACCACCTAAAACGAAAGAAGCAGTTACTTAGTTTCTTCTATCCGGATTAGACCTCCAGGTGCAAAAGAGCGCCTGCATGAGTGCAGTATTGCTATCCCCCTGTAGACAAAAGGTTGTTACTCAGGAAGCTAGCATGCTTTCCTGTCTGGATAAATGCTTTCCCCTCAACGGAAGTGTGACCGCCGTAGACCCTGACAGTCAGCTGCAGATGCCCACAAGGCATACAAAACAACTCAGGTCTCGGCACAGTGTTTTCCAAAACAAAGCACCCTGTTCAGAAAGAGGGAGCCAACAAACCTCCTACAGAGGTTGCGTTGCCAGGCAACAGGCCAGCAAAATCCAGGAAAAATCCAACAAGTGATAGTCCCTTTCTTGGATCATGACAGGTTCGAAGCCACAACAAGTCTGCAGATAGTCCAGTTGCACTCCCTCCTGCCCTAATGATTTTTCATGTCACTGTCCCAGCGTAGTATGGTTCCAAATCCAAAAGTGTCTTTACTTTCGGAGGCCCAAGCCCCAGTAGTTGTACCCATCATGGCCTCTGAAGTTATAATCAGTTCAAAAGGTCACCTTTGAAATGCACAGGCCCTCTCTAAATTGTGTCCTATCTGTGAACCTACCCCGGGAGGTTTGATCACAATCTTTAGTGGGGTCAAGATCCTGCCTCTTGGAATGCAGGTGCCAATTCCATTCCAACATAACCGTCCCAGAAAGGTCCCTTACAGTCAAAGGTCCGCAGTTTCCCATCCACACCTCATTTATGGCCCTTTATCAGGAATGCACAGATGTGGCTGCCCCCCTCGCACCCAGTTATGAATTAGGAGCCAGGCAGCCAGGCACACAGAGCCCCAAGCATCAAAATGCTCTCTTTTCCAATGTGAAGTTTCCAACACCTAATGTCAACCCCCCTCTGACTACTTGAGAGGATTCGCCATTACAAACTCATCGATACCAAACAAACACTATACTTTTACTATTCTGCCCATAGGAAATAATGCTCAACAGCCTCTCACTACACCCCCTCATGCTGATCCACTGCAAGAAGCAGGCTCCATCATACCGAACACACCATCCGGTTTCATTCACAACTCTTGCGGGTAAAATATGCACACATCTGCCCAACCTCTTCCAAGCACCACACCCTGTCACCAGGAGAACTCGGATATAGCAGGAGACATAGAGAGCCTTGGCACATAGCTTTTTAAATGCCAAACTGAGTAACAGTAGCCCATGCACATAGGTCACTACCAGTGTAAACCTGTGGCACAATCAATTAACAAACTCTGTGGAGGGCACAACAAATGTGGCAGGCCCATGGAGGCGGATTTGAGCTACATGCCCCTGGTATAGGTCTTACCCCATGACAAGGGACTTACAGCTAACTCGAATCAGACAAAAATAAATGCACCAATCCACTGTATGTATATGACGAGCCCAGCACTGTGACACTGCACTGCAGTGCCAAATGCACTCAGGTCCTAAGGCTAGCAAAACAAGGTCAAAATATGGGGTCGGCAGCCAAAAAGGTAGGGGGACCACACCAACAAAAGCCAGGTATAACAGCAGGTAATTCACAATGGCAGTCAGGGGCATAGCTCAGTTTGTAAGATTCATGGGGTGTGAATCACAAATTTCCAAGCTAAAAAATTGGTAAGTCACAAGTTGTGGGGGCGGAGAAGGGTTGAGGTGATCAAGACCCAGGATGGATTGTTCCCAAGAGTAACAGGGTCAGCACTGATTTGCACTATGTGGGCCTCTGTCTGCATTGGCACAGCGGGCAAAACATGATTTATTGAAATGTTACTCAGAGGGATTGACACTGTTGGACTATTTGCAAACATTCTATACATCACCTTTTGAGTGTTTGATTGCCATTGGTTTGTCTGGAAACCTGAGACTGCAATGTTTGTGAATTCCAGAAAGTAGTACATTTGCACCCACTCAAAGAGTACTTCAATGGACAGAGATTTACTACTTTGTTTGTAAACCAGTTCTTTTAAGTTTCTGCTCCAAAAAAGTAACAGGTTAAAGGCCCTTAGTCAAAAAAGAATGACAAGAAAAACTAACATTGGCATAGCAGACCTGATTCAGGGCAGCTATAAAAATGAACAAGTTTAAAACTGTTAGGTTATAATAACAATGAGAAACACTTATATAGCAGACCTGACTCATGGCCCCAGCCTCACCAACTACCAAGCCAAGAATGTATTTAGGGAGTGTAACACCCAAAACACCTCATCTGAAGCTGACTGTCTCATCTGAGCCTGGGAGATCTCCCTGCGAACTCATGAATATGGTAACATTCAGCACAATGGCCTGCACTTCCTGCCCTGGGATCACTTATTGTAAGTATATTTTCGCTATAGGCATTCTTCTTTGTCTCTGCTATGATAACCCTTGATCTTAGATCGCGTAAGGCAAAGAAGAATTGTTGATGTAAAATGCTGCTTTGAATAAAGGAACTCTGCTGAGCTCAATGGCCTTGTGAGTGCGTCTTCAATATAGGGCAACCTTGTGATGATGTGTAACGGCAATCCTGACGTGAAGATTGCACCCCCACCGAGGAAAACATGTGGGGCCGGAGGTTCTTAACTAATTAGAGCTTTGTGACGGCACAGCCATTAAATGAAAATGCAAGCAGCATTTACCACCGAGAAGCTCACTGGAGGGTTTTCAAAAAAGACTGCAATTGTTGTTTCAGGCGCACACCCACTGGAGGGTAGTTTGAAATATGCACTACGAATTCCAGCATACCCTGAGAATAAGCACTCACTGGAGCCGCCCACCAGAGGGCATTTAACTAATGAGAATGCAGAGCAGTTGAAAATGCTATCGTGCTGCCAGACTCACATCAGATGCCTGTGATCAAGAACCAAGTCAGTTTGAAACGCGTAAGGCAAAGAAGAATTCTTAATGTAAAATGCTGCTTTGAATAAAGTAACTCTGCTGCACTCAATGGCCTTGTGAGTGCGTCTTCGATATAGGGCAACCTTGTGAAGATATATATATATATCAAGTTCCACAATTGCCAAAGCTTTTAGGCTGCACTCTCCATCGGCAAAATCAGGCAACAGCGCATTCTGCCACTCCCTGGTTAATTAGATTGCCTTACGCGTTTCAAACAGAAGTTGTTCTTGATCACAGGCAGAGCGGCATCTAAATAAAAGGCAAAAAACTGCTGCTTTGCATATCCCTTTATTGCCTTCAGGTGTGGGCTCGTGATCTCACAGATATTTCACAGAGATGCATTGTGGGAACAGCAGTTTTGCAACAGCCTCATAGTTCGTGATAAACCACAAAGTGTCCACTCCAAATATATTGTCTCAATTTAGCCATTAGTGGGCTCTGCAGGGAAAGCAGAAAAACGCTGTTCAAATGTTAAGCCAGCCTGATGGACTGAAATGGCTCACAACATCCGGAGCCACAAGACTGCAAAAGCTTGCCGCAGTGGTGCAATCCCCACGGCATGGCTGCCGCGTTTCAACATCAAGTTCCACAATTGCCAAAGCTTTTAGGCTGCACTCTCCATCGGCAAAATCAGGCAACAGCGCAGTCTGCAACTCCCTGGTTAATTAGATTGCCTTACGCGTTTCAAACAGAAGTTGTTCTTGATCACAGGCAGAGCGACATCTAAATAAAAGGCAAAAAACTGCTGCTTTGCATATCCCTTTATTGCCTTCAGGTGTGGGCTCGTGATCTCACAGATATTTCACAGAGATGCATTGTGGGAACAGCAGTTTTGCATCAGCCTCATAGTTCGTGATAAACCACAAAGTGTCCACTCCAAATATATTGTCTCAATTTAGCCATTAGTGGGCTCTGCAGGGAAAGCAGAAAAACGCTGTTCAAATGTTAAGCCAGCCTGATGGACTGAAATGGCTCACAACATCCGGAGCCTCAAGACTGCAAAAGCTTGCCGCAGTGGTGCAATCCCCACGGCATGGCTGCCGCGTTTCAACATCAAGTTCCACAATTGCCAAAGCTTTTAGGCTGCACTCTCCATCGGCAAAATCAGGCAACAGCGCAGTCTGCAACTCCCTGGTTAATTAGATTGCCTTACGCGTTTCAAACAGAAGTTGTTCTTGATCACAGGCAGAGCGACATCTAAATAAAAGGCAAAAAACTGCTGCTTTGCATATCCCTTTATTGCCTTCAGGTGTGGGCTCGTGATCTCACAGATATTTCACAGAGATGCATTGTGGGAACAGCAGTTTTGCATCAGCCTCATAGTTCGTGATAAACCACAAAGTGTCCACTCCAAATATATTGTCTCAATTTAGCCATTAGTGGGCGCTGCAGGGAAAGCAGAAAAACGCTGTTCAAATGTTAAGCCAGCCTGATGGACTGTAATGGCTCACAACATCCGGAGCCTCAAGACTGCAAAAGCTTGCCGCAGCGGTGCAATCCCCACGGCATGGCTGCCGCGTTTCAACATCAAGTTCCACAATTGCCAAAGCTTTTAGGCTGCACTCTCCATCAGCAAAATCAGGCAACAGCGCAGTCTGCAACTCCCTGGGTAATTAGATTGCCTTACGCGTCTCAAACAGAAGTTGTTCTTGATCACAGGCAGAGCGACATCTAAATAAAAGGCAAACAACTGCTGCTTTGCATATCCCTTTATTGCCTTCAGGTGTGGGCTCGTGATCTCACAGATATTTCACAGAGATGTATTGTGGGAACAGCAGTTTTGCATCAGCCTCGTAGTTCGTGATAAACCACAAAGTGTCCACTCCAAATATATTGTCTCAATTTAGCCATTAGTGGGCTCTGCAGGGAAAGCAGAAAAATACTGTTCAAATGTTAAGCCAGCCTGATGGACTGAAATGGCTCACAACATCCGGAGCCTCAAGACTGCAAAAGCTTACCGCAGCGGTGCAATCCCCATGGCATGGCTGCCGCGTTTCAACATCAAGTTCCACAATTGCCAAAGCTTTTAGGCTGCACTCTCCATCGGCAAAATCAGACAACAGCGCAGTTTGCAACTCCCTGGTTAATTAGATTGCCTTACCCGTTTCAAACATATATAAATATATCAAAACAAAACCCTTTCAGGCATAGAGTGACGCATAAATTATGCAAAAAAGAAGGAGAGAACTCTGGGTAGTTCTCCACTTTAGGTGGAATGCAGCTCCTGTTAGAGCACTCTCAACACCAGCGACACTCTAGATCTGCTCACCTCAAATGTCTGTTTTTCTATCAAAGTTTTTAAGCATAGGATTAGCACAATGCTATCCACGTCGAGATAGAAAATGACAGTCGTTTGCCATTTATACAGCATGGTCTTTAAGTATAGGACTAGTACAGTGCTGTCCTTGCCGAGCTGTAAAATGATGAAAGCCATTTTTCACTCCAGGCACAATATTACAGCTTTGAAATGCTCTAACAGGAGCTGCTTTCCACTTAAACTGGAGAACTACCCAGAGTTCTCTCCTTCTTTTTTGTATATATATATATATATATATATATATATATATATATATATATATATATATATATATATATTCACTGAAAAATTAGCATTTAAAAAACCTTAGGAATTCACTGAAAAACCATAGGTTTCACACATGTTATAGTTAGCTTGACATTTCACTCATACAAAACCATTGAAATTCCCCCGTTAACTATAACTCGCACGCCTGCAATGCACTACTGATGACGTCACATATTACATCACTCATGACATGGTCAGTGACATCACTCATGACATCACTGATGACATCTCAAATGTCATGGGGGCCACGTTGCAGAGAGGTGTAAAAAGGTGCGTGGCCTCATTACACCTCTCTGCAAGGCTGCCCCCTGGCGAGTTTGCAGAGCGGGAACTAATTCCCCTTGCATACTGGGGGACCCTGGGGGCCAACAAGCCCACCAGGAATCTCCAGTATGTGCCAGGGGGCTGCGTTGCAGAGAGGTGTAAAGAGGCCACGCCCCTTTTTACACCACTCTACAACGCAGCCCCCTGGCGCTTTCTCAGAGTGGGGACTAAAACCCCTGGCATACTGGGGGTCCGTGGGGGCCAACTAGCCCACCAGGAACCTCCAGTATGTTCTGAGGCCCACCCCTTTTTACACCTCTCTGCAACGCAGCCCCCTGACGCTTTTTCAGAGGGGGAACTAATTCCCCTTGCATACTGGGGGTCCCTGGGGGCCAACTAGCCCACCAGAAATCTCCAGTAAAAGCAATAGGCTTTGATTTTTGAAAGAGAGAGCAGCTTTCCTGCTCTCTCTTTCAAAAATCAAAGCAGTTTGCTGTGGTAGGGTGGGAGCCGCAAAGCTCCCACCCTACCACAGCAAACAGCAGTGTCCCTGGTGTGTGGCAGTCCCCAGGGCCATCAAGGGCTCCAGGAGGGGGGCCGCGCAGCCCTTTTCCCAACATCTACGAAACCCCGGGGGTGGTGGTTCCCGGGGCTGGGGGGTCAGTCACGGACCCCCCTATTTTGCATATTAGTGCCCCGGGGAGGTGGGGGTTCCCTGGGGCTCGGGGGGGTTGGAGGCCCCCTATCATTAATGTCTTTGCTCCGGGGGGTGGCGGACCCCGGGGCAGTGTGGGGGGATTGGGGCCCGCACACTTTTTAAAAAATATGCCCCTGGGAATTGGTTCCCCGGGGGCTAATTTTTAAAAAAGCAGACCGGGTTTTTTTTTTCACGGGGTACGCGTACGTACCCGTACCCTGCAATTTACATTTAAAAAAAAAAAAAATTGGGGCCTTGGGGGTCCTTGTGGGACCCCCTGAGCAGGCCTAGGGGGTCAGTGTGCGTCTACCCTGCCCCCTTTGCGTGTTTTGCACGTTTGTTTTCAGTTTTCGGTTTTACCGAGGCACAAGATGGCTGCCAACAATTCCTGGTTTGGAGTGTTGACAGACAGTTGACATCCAATTAGCATGCAGCTCGTGCTCGGGAAGGTACGCGTACTGTACGCGTACTGTACAGAGTACAGTAAGCTTCTATAGATATACTTATGATTTTACTTATGATTTTCTCAGGAACTACTGAACGGATTTACACCATTCAACAAAAAGTGTGATCTGCAAACAGAACTCTACCTTTTTGCTAAATTTGGTGTAATTACGTTCAGCCGTTCGGGCTGTAGCCCTGGCTAAAGGTCCTATAGAAAATTGCATGGGGAAAACACGTTTTGGGACCCCCTTTTTTCTCGGCCCCCGCTTCACTAATCACCCCCAAACTTTCAAGGAAGGAGCGGAGCAGGCCATTTTCTTGGAGAAATTCGCGAAGATTTGTCCACCGGCACCAAAGTTATTCCAAATAGAATGTTGCTAATTTCCTATGGAAACTACGTTTTAACTATAACTACCGACTGGCGACAGCCAGTAGGTAATATATATATATATATATATATATATATATATATATATATATATATATATATATATATATATATATATATATATATATATATATATATATATATATATATATATATATATATATATATATATATATATATATATATATATATATATATATATATATATATATATTTCTCTCTCTCTCTCTCTCTCTCTCTCTCTCTCTCTCTCTCCCATTTTACATCAAAGACTTCTGTTTTGGCTTTTATTCTTGGACCTGGACAAGGAAAACCGAAACAAACATTGCCCAAGACCCAACTACCAAGTCAAGAATGCATTTCTTTGTGAAGTGCCATTCCCCCAACACCTTTCACCCCACGGTACACCCCTAGTGGCAGTGAAGTTTCCACATGTGGAAATGGTACCCCCACATGCAGAATTGATGTTGAAATAACATGAATCTTGAATGTAAGGTGTCAGGCCTTTTTGTGTATTGTTTGACCTATGCATGGAAAAAGCGTTGTAAGTCATCTCATAGCTATCATACTTTGGCAGTTAAGGAGTGAATTTTCAAGAACTATATCAAGTATATGAAAAATAATTCAATGAACATGAGAGCTCAAAATGAAAATGGTTCTGTCTGTTACATCATAGTTTTCAGATAAGTTGCCAAAAATTATTTATATTTTTAAACAAGGGCAACCCAGTAACCCTGGGACCTGGGTAGTACAGTAATATAGGAAACAATTGTTCCTGAAGGGGGAAGTGGGGCCTCACCTTTCACCAAAATCTAGTGAATAACCATCAATAGATTGGTTTTAATAGAAATAATACATTGTTGAGGAAAATGTTATTCACATGCTGATTAATCCAATAGTAGCAGCCTTGACTGGTATTGACTCGACATTAAAAGATATTAAAGACCATCTAATAGATTTAGTAGCTAGAGACAGGCCATTATGTGGGAATGATTCATCATATACCAATGACTCTAAATATCAGAATATTGGCCAAAGAGTCTTTGAAGAACTTGAGGGTGCGATATTTTCGGGAATTCCAATCAGGGAAAATTATCTGAAGTCTACAGAGAATGTTGCCCCAGTTAATTATCATCTGCCTTTGCAGGTTAATACAACCATTTCTCATCCTGCCCCTCAACCAGTCGCTGATTGTATTCCAGATAATATGCGACCTGTTATGCAGCCTGTCCTTCAACTACCTCCAGAGGCAGCCCCACTGGTGATCATCTAAAAAAATGTACCAACTTTGCGCCATGGCCAAACTGAAACCCAGACTCAAATCAAAATAAGCCTTTGCTCTGGTTATGTACATCTTTGGGGAACTTGAGTAATATGTGTGCATCACAGAATATTATCTTAGTGCGGAGAGTCTCCTGGCTGGGCTATACATTGAAGAGGGAGCAGGGAGACTATTTTGTTAATAATTTCTCTAACGCATATGCGGTCATATGATTTTGGATAGGCTATCATTAGCCTAGAAAATAACTGTACAATTACACCAGTATCTCTGAGCTCCTTTTATAAGCCCCATTTTATGGTTCCATCTGAGTTTAGTTGTGAGGCCCCATCATCAAGAAGACTCCAGGCTGTGCCTTTTAATATTCCCTTTCAAATGTGTTTCACAGCTTTGGAGGATGTTTCTTGACTAGGGAATAGTGAAGAGGTGCAACACCAAAATGAGGAATACACAAACACTGGAGCCAATGAATTCATCTGTGGAGGACAATTCTGGAAGTAAATGTCTCCACCATTTGAATTGGATCATAGAGATTGGGGTGATGGGAGAAAAAGGGGTTGACTTACAAAAGAACAGTGCCCGCTCACTGAGTCCTGGCCAATTCACACCTATATTCACAGCAGACACTAATGCTGTATTTTAGAGAGATTGCTCAGAAGTTGATAGATCGAGATTGGATAAACATGATGGCGGGTTATAACACAATATGTTTACAGGAAACTTGGATGTGCAACAGTTGAACAAGTTCGTTGCTTTAACAGCACTAGCTTTGCCAGTAGCTGATGGGCATACTAGTGATGGTTTGCTGACCTTGATTAGTACATCTTTGCCCTGTCAAATAGTAGATAGGCCAATTGATTGTCCCCATTTCCAGATTGTGTGCTTAAACTTTGATTTTCTTCCTGTTATTTTACTGATACATTTCTATCATAATATTTTCAGATGTAGGGACACGTCAATTGCGGATTCAATGTCAGATACACTAACAAAAGTAATCAGAAGAGTAACAAGGGATTATTGCATTTTGTGAGGGGTGGAAATTAATTGTAGAAGGTACCTAATTTATTGTAACTCTGTATGTGGCTTATATGATAGTGATATTGATGATCCTGTGCACTTTAAGCACACTTCATGTTGGGGCTCGAATACATTATTGGTTAGACATAACCTTACACTTACAGTTGATTTGTTACAGGATCAAGTCAGTGGTAATGTATCGTTCACATGGAGGGGTAAGGGTAGCCTAATTGATAATTTGCAGTTTTACAAGAGTTGTGGGGGCAGTTTGTCATTTTTAGATTGATCCAAGCGACAAAAGTGATCATAACCCCCCCTAGTGCTCCACTTGTGTCTGGGGGTAGCAGCCCCAAATTATACTCACTTCACAACATCACTAGAGTTTTCTGGAAATAAAGTGGGTAGACGTGGACTCTAGGGAACTGCTTAGAAGTCTAGTGAGGAGCAGTAGTAATGCAATAGCGACCCGTCTGGATATTGGCGCAACATCAGGGGGCATATTAGATGTCTAGTTAGCTCTCTGTAGACAAACCTCTGAACTTTTAATAGACACTAGGAAACACTGTGCACCAAAGGTATATAAGTGGTTTAATGGTGCATGCTCAAAAGCCCACAGATGGCTATTAAAGGCTTTAAAGGGATATGGAGGAGGTGCGGTCGTGAAGACAACTATATAACGCAGCCTTGAGTGAACGGAAAGCTACAATAAGGGAAGAAGCATGGGTTGAGTTTGAGAAAGCCAGTTTGGCCAAAGAAACTACTAAATTCTGGAAGGTGGTAAATGCCCAGTATTTTAGTAAGGCCACAACACTGATATGGGAATTCCTATGTAGTCTTCTACATAAGTAACCTATTATAGGGAGGTATTTGAAGTACCACCCTTGGAATCCCAGTTTAAGCATGGCAATGACTTTAGAGGCAAGTGAGCCATGGGCAGCAACCCTAGATGAGGTAGATTGGGGGGTGATGAGATGCCCTATCAGCAAAGCCCAAGATCCAGATGGAGTCCCGGTAGACCTGTTTAAGTGTAATATGATCTGTGGGGCCCAATTTTGGTAAATGTTCTAAATAGTGCTATAACTTGTGGCCACCGAGGCCATGGTCAAAAGCCACAATTATACCAATATATAAGAAGGGTGCCATAGGGGACCCCAAGTGTTACTGTCCGATTTTGCTGACAGATTGCACCGGAAAGGTGTAGGGTAGGATACTATTAGATGATCCTGACAATTGGGCTACAGAGGAGAATAATCTATTGCCTGTGCAATATGGATTTAGTCAAGACTTAGGCACTGTTTATTAGAGCCTGAATTTCTGTCTGCAGTATAAGTGTGTAGAGGCTAAGGGTGGTTGCCAATAACTTGCCTTCATGGACCTTAGCACAGCATTCGATAATGTTGACAGGGTGAAACTCTGGTTGAAGCTGCCTACTTTGAGAGCGGAGGCAAGTTTGGTGCACACCCTTTGCCAACTGCATGAGGAGGGTGTTGGGTGCATTAGATATGGACCAAATGGTGAATGCACTAGTTTGATAAGGGAGTACGACAAGGCCGTTCTTGCTCGATTTCTGTTTAGTTTATAAATCAATGACTTGGACTTGTACCTATTGAAGCTAGTGGCTGACCCTCCAAGGGTGGGATCAACAGGTTTACCTGTACTTATGTATGCAGATGACTGTTTGTTAATGGTCAGAATAGGTATAGGCCTGCAAGGCTGCTAGATGGGTGTGTGGAGTTCATGAACTCAATCGAACTGCAAATTAATACATTGAAATCATTTGCTATGGTATGTGCAGACCCAAAGGTATGGGAAGATCCTTTCAGATACAAAACACCAAATTACAAATAGTAAATACTTTTAAGTATCTTGGGCTACCCCTTGACAACAAATGTAAATGGAAACATCTTTTTAGAGTGAAACGCACTCAACTTCATCAAAATATCATGTCTATTTTTAAGTTTATGAAGAAGCTGGAGTCATCTCCTTTGGGTGTGATTTTAAACATCTATAAGGCCAGAAGTATTACGACCGCCACTTACGGCGCACGAATATGAGGATGGCAAGACTTTGTTACAAGCTGCTGTAAATATTTTTCTTCCTAAGTTATTATGCTTACTGGGTTGTATATCCGCTTTCCTTTGTCATGAAGAGTTAGGGTGTAGCTATCTGTGTGAAGCTGTTAAGTAAGCACCAATCATGTAATGGTTGTCCACTTGATATCGCCCTTAAGTTGCATTGAATAAAGCAGTGAATATGGATTGTTTGGCCATTGATAAGACCTGTAATAACCAGTGACTGCAGTATGTTAAAGATCAACTGACTATAATTGTCCATCAAGACCTTTTTGACAACCCGCAGGCCAGCACTGTTGTATTTGCAATTGTAGCAAACTGAGCTACTGTGTTGTACAGATATATTGCTGCCTGTTTTAAACTCCGCAGAATTGCAAGGAAATAATCTGACAGTATTATTTTTTTAGGAACATTGTAATTTTGTCTTTATTTAGAGGTACACGGGAAAGGATTTATTTATTCTGTGTGTCGAGTGGCCATTGACTTGGATTTAGTGTATTTTCTTTTCTTAATAGCGTGACGTTAGTTTTAAATCAATATTTATCAGGTTTTGGTTTATAATGTATTGGTTTTAAAAATTTACTGATCCTTGGAGACATTTTTTGCTGCTATTTGTGCCTAAAGAACTTTCTTATGTATGTTTACTTAAGAGATGTATTTAAGGTATCGTATTTGCAGTGACTTTTGTGGTTATTAATCGAATACAGTTTCTCCACTACTACTACTACATTATTGAGTAATTAAATACAATGTGTTCATTCTAATAAACCAATGTATTGATGGTTATTCACTAGGTTCCCATGGAATTTGAGGTCCCACTTTCGTCTTTAGGGACCATTGTTTCCTGTATAACAGTTACTTATAGGAAAAATCTTTTATGAACAAGCCTTTTTAGAAATTTAGCTAGATGTTAGCAAATTGCTGCATTCGGTAATAGAGTAACGAGAAACTAAAATATATATCTAAGTCAGGATACTCTGTAACATTGATTACTTAGTTTATTTTAGTTTATATTTTGGGGGGTTATGTAGGGAGGGTATATTCCCGAAAAGCAGCTGAGTGCTTTACATATTACAACAAGGGAAACAAACCACTGACAACATTGCACGGTCATTTGCAAAAGCAGACGAAAAGAGGAAACATGAAGATGGTGGCATATGACAGCAGTTTAATGTAAAATGGGAAGGCTCTACGATATGTTTACCAAAAATAATTATAGATTAAAAATAAGGTTTCATAAAAAATATACAAGGAATACATGTTTACAAAATTACCAATGCACACCAAATTGAGGAGGGGCAACAACTTTAACAAGAGCAATCAATCATGAATATTAAAGTAGGTTAAAGAAATAAATCCGATGTCAAAGGCAGTGGAGGAGAGGGTGAGGCTAGGATTAGTGAGGAGGAGATGGAAAGGGTGAAAAAGAGAGATTTAATATTAGATTTGAATGTATTGAAGCACAGTGCATTCTTTCGAATGAGAAGTTTATTGGAGAGATTGTCGGTGGAATAGGAGAAGGCTTGCTTTTTTGTTTTCTATTTTATTCATTTGTGAATTTCGAGAGTCATTTGATTGGTAGTGCGTTGTCTCCGAACAGAACCGGCTCGAGTGAGTTTTCAGCTAGCTGAGTCAATGTATGCGCATGTAGTGCTTTCCGAATGATGTAGAGAGATTTCATTTGAATACAGACTTGGCAGGGTAGCCACTGAAGATTAAAGTGGTCGGGGGTAATGTGGTAAAATGTGCTCCTACTGGTAGCCCATTAATAAGGCAAGCTAATGTGCAGAGAGAGGTAAGTGGTGGCAGGGAATCCAAGGTGTTCCTCCATCAACATGGGAGCTGATAAATTTGATAGGGGGTTGTGCCATATATTTGAGTGTGGCTCTGGGAATGAAGGCCTATTTAAAACAAAAAGGTTGCTTGGATTTTCACATTCATTTTAGAGGAGAAAAGAGGTTTAATACAAAAAATAGGGCTGAGTATTACTCATGTAGTGTGCAGTGTAATCACAAGGAATTACCCCAACATTCTAGAGAGATTACACCAAACTACGCGAAAAGAGTAATTCTGCTTTTACCGCTATTTTCTTAGTGCCAAAGGGCCTCTCACTTTCAAAATGGATGCTAAGATGCATTTTGCACCAAGAAATAGTGATTAGTGCAAGAGAACATGATTAGTGAGCATAAGCAGCCGCTCTTGCTTGCTAAATATACTTTGGGTAGGATTTTTCCTACACTCACTCCCATCACTCAGCCCTATTTTCTTAACGCAAAATGCACCCTTGCATTTGTTATTAAATGGTTGCAAGATTTTAAGTGTTTAATATTCGCTCCAAAAGATGCTCTGAGGTAGAGTTGTGGGCTCTCAGTGTAGTGTTGGAGTGAGAGTTCAGTTGACTAGGAGTGTTTCAATGGGCTCATGCAAAGGTTGAAGACAGTGGATGCTAAATTAGTACCCTGGAGGACAATATTTGCATCTAGAAAGAGGGTCGTTTTTAAGGATTCATGCTGCGCACACTGGTGCCAATTGGAGAGGAGGGTTACAAACAAATTGTGACAGAAGTCCTGTGGTACTATGAGTGGAGAATGACTTTGTTATAACAAGTGAGTTTGAGGATTTGGAGGAGTTTAATCCGATCAGTCGTGGAAAGCGTTTGCACGGAGCTTGATGCATGGTTATCCTGGGCTGTTACAGAGAACTATAGGGGTTGTTTAAGGCAGGTTTTTAAGAGATCAGAGTTTTACATACAGTTATGCACTATTAGAGAAGAAATTGTTTATATTCAATCATTTCTCGATTGACTAGGAGATGATTAAGGAGGGATGTGGCTACTGTTTCACTGTTTTGAATTAAGATTTTTTGTGTGTGTGCTTCATATAGGAATATAGTTTAATCATCCGATTTAGCTTGATATATCACTAGTTTGCATATAGTAGTCACAGATTTGAGGGCAAGGAGGTCGGTGGGTGATCAGAGGAACATCAGGTCATCTCAATCTTCTTACAGTGTGTTTGGCAGGAAGGGAGTAGCATAGGGATTTCGTTTTTGGTGTTACTTTCTAAGTCCGAGAAGGGGTATACATGTAGAGGAAAGGCATAAGGGATTAATTGAGCAACTTCTGCCCAGAGTCAAAATAATCAGAGAAGTTATATGTAAGAGAAGACGAGAGGTGAACGAGCTCTATAGTGGAAAGTTTTTTTGAGAGATATGAAGATGACTGATGAAGTTTGGGATTTCTCTTGATTAGGTATCTTAGGTTATGTAAGAACAAATGTAAGCTGAAATGATCAGTCCAATCAAGGGGATGGGTTAGAGGCAAGAGAAGTAAAATCAAATCAGAATTGATGCAATCAAAATTGTTGACTATTCTGTGGGTGGGAGTTGAGATTTGAAAAAAGAGTTTAAAAGAAGCTGCAAGATTAAAAAAGAAATCCTTCAGAAATCTAAAGTTGATATTACCTGGCAGAATCAAATCCTGTAGGAAGGTAACACAGGAATTTGCGATGGAGGATGAGACATTTAGGTCTGAGACTTCATTTAGGAATAGATTACTATGGTCTTGTGGATGTTATAGAAGGCAGAATGTGGAATGGTGGCTAGGGAAAAGTGAGATGCAAGCTGAGAAACATTCCGAGATTTTGGGGTTTCAGGGTAAGTGTAGTACTGATTTGTTTCAAAGTGATGGTCAGGCAATCACCATGATTGTATGGTTGAGTTCTGTGGTAGATGCAATAGCCATCAACGATGAACTCATCCAAAATAGAGCAGGATATCAGAGTGTGTCAGGCCTTCATAACCAACACCATATCGGGGTTATAAGTAGTGAGGTGATCAATGATGTTAGTAGAACACCTAATTGCTGAAAGTGTTTTAAAAAGCATCAGTGAGAGTGCTGGGTGAGGAAGATCAAAGGTGTGAGATATTGGGTTGTTGGTTGACTGGGCTATGAGACGTGGTCAAGCAAAAGTCACAATCCCTTGCAGGGTGTACCACAAAAAGCCATTAAATTAACCTGTGCTTAACACTGGGTAGCGTGGAAGATAAAGGAGTCAGGCTTCACTTAGAGGTAATGTGTAAGTATCTATGCAGCATACAAACAGTAATGAAGTGAAAACACAATTGAAGAAAAATCCCACACCAATTTAAACAGAGTAAATGTTAATACATTATTTGACAGAGAATTGACAACAATCCAATCAGTAAATACAGAGTTCTCCACTTTATTTATTTTTAGTAAAAACGAGTGGGATCAAAGCACCAGCCGTGGATATCTAGTCTGGCGAGACTGGGTCAAAGTCGAAAAATATGGCTGACCGCGATGAAGTGCAGGTCGGATTCAAGAAGTGGATTGGGCCCGGTCAGTGCCTACTCTCGTACTTAGAAGGAATCTTTAAAGAAATGTTCTGAGAAGGTAAAGTTCAGTGGGGCACGGCTGTATGTGGTATCCAAGGAGGGAGCGTCATTGTTGGGGAGTCTTTCAGTCGAAGCCGTGGCGAAGATTTCTACATTTGGAATTAGTCTCCTTTTTGAAAGTCCGAAATCTCCAGTGGGACGAGACAGAGGCTGTAGCCAAAGACAGTTCCAGGGGCTCGGATTCCTTTGGTGAAGGACTGCTGAACAGTATTTGCTGCTATGGAGAACAATGTGGCAGGAACAGCTGTGAAGTCAGGTCGACCAACTATGCACCTTTGGCAAATAGACAAGCAGGTTGCTCCTGTTCTCCTCCTCTGTTTTAGATTTTGGCTATCTAGGCACATTTAGCACCACAACTGAGGGTCCAGAACTGGTGGGGCACCACTTAGGGGTTCAGGACTCACTCGGGCTAGGTACAGGTGTGGGTTCAAGATGTTGTGAGTCTTTTATGTCCTTGTGGTTCTGAGCATGAGGTCAGCAAACTAGCCCTTGGAGTCACCTTGATAGTCTTGGGTTCAGGTGAAGATGCAGGGCTCAACAGCAGCACTGGCCTCTAAGGGTTCAAGGCAGGTGACAGACAGAAAAGCAGTCTTGCAGAGTACACAGCAGGTCACAGCAACAGGCAGTCTTCTGAAAGTCCTTCATTGGGTCCAGGAGTAAACTGAACAGTGGGTTTGAGGATCCAATTTTTATACCTGATGCTCTTACTTTGGAAGGTGTGACAAGCTTCTAGAAAGTTTCTTCAAACTGCATGGAATTTCCTGACCCACCTGTCCTGACTCGAAGCTGGCGGCAGTGACTTAAATGTCTGCAGCTAGAACAGAAGCAGGCAGCAATCCATTTGAGTTCAAATTGGGGTAATCTTTGTTCAGCTGCGCATTGCTTTCAATTAGTGCATTCAGCCGCCTAATTCATTACATTACATTAATTTCAGCCTCATGTTTCAGAAGCGGATTTCTTGTAGTCTATATTAATCCAGATCATTACTTATACAGTGGTTATTTGATAGTAAAGAAGAGGTTTTGTACTATTTTATATGAAGATATTTACATGCAGTGATGGGGCCATATCAGCTAGCTAATGTAAAGCTGTGAGTGCGATATCTAGCATAGGTATTCTACTGGAAGTGTACCCTTCCAGTGCAAAATTCTATACTTAGATAAACTTTAAAACTTTCCACACATTTGATTTGTGCTGTTCAGTGCAGTGTGCATGTGGAGAAATAAAAATGTTTCTCCTTGTTAGCACCTACCTCACAGAGGTGTTTTTTCTTGGTGCAAAGCCTTTCCTACTAATTTTAAAAGATAGGGCATCACATCAAAAAGCAAGGGTTGTAGCATGGGAACTCCTGTGTACCACCCATCAGATGCACCCTTAATGCGAAATAGCACAAGACAATGCCAAATAGCTTTTTGTATCACTTTAAGGGCTACTTTCCAGCACAAAAAAGTTTTGCCCTAGTAGAAAAATTATTTTTCAAAACGTTACACCTTGTTTGACTACTTTACTTGGCTTTGTGACAGTGCAAATTGTTGGTAAATCTGCCCCCAGATGGTGTGCTATATAACACTTTAGAACAAATGTAAGTAATCCAGGCCTATACAACCACAAAACAAAAAAATAATAAATGTAATTTAAATCTCCCCGGTGATCTTCAAATGGACATTAATGCTGATTTATTGTTCAACAACATTCACCATGTGCTTTATTGTATGTAAATGGTTGCATCTGGAAATAGCATATCAATTGAGATTATTCTGTAACCCCATATGTGGTTTGGAGAGGATGTGGCATTACAGCCAACATGTCCAACATTGGTACTAGAGAACCAGGTTTGAGTCTATAGGTCAGTTGAAAATCTACTGATTCTGGGCAAATTATATCAAATCCCCCAAAAAGACATAGTATAATGTAACTGGTGCTCATGAAAAGGTCTCTATTGCCTATAGGCCAAGCTTGCTCTATATAAAATTGCAAAAAACAAAATTGTATGCTCAGTTTCCTAAATAGACTAGTAGGTTCAGTCATTGGCTTCTGAGGATGTTCTATGACATTTAGTCCAAATGGTTCTTGGCCAGACATCAATGGTTAAGAGAATTTAGGGATACTTCCATTGGGTAAAGAATATCAACCCAGTATCATGAGAGGCTCACACCAATGTCCTACATAACATAGCCTTTGTAATTTATTACTTCCAGGCACTTTTAATTCAATTCCCAGTCATAGCATTAGATTTTTTTTTAAAAATAACCCCAACCTTTGATATGAAATTTCAAAAGGCCAAATATAGAGGGCAGAGCACACCGCTTTGGTCATGGAGAATGCTTTGGTGCATTGGCTTACTGAACCTGTTATAAAGTAATTGATTATTCCATAGATTGATTATGTGTTATAGCCGATGATGGGTGATTGGAGAGGAAGAGTTGCATATTTGCTACTAACATGGGCCACTAATTGCAGATGTAAGATTATAGAATGATTCAGAGCAGCACAAGCAGATTTGAGTATCCTCCCACTTCCATCATTCTTTTAGTCAGCTATCTGAATGACTTAATTTATTTTTACCTCCACTACACTCAGGACCTGAGTTTGATCTTGGTGGATAGGATAATCTGTCTCAAACAAGTTGAATATCTCATACAATGAGTTACAAGTTCCATAGTATTTAATGGACTTGCAATTCAGCAAATGGGATATCCGTCACATTTGTTATGGAGTAATTCTGTCAAACAAGATAGTAATCAGGCCCTTAGGCTTAAACTGAATTTTATTGTATTTGTTTATGTCTTTTCGACATGATTTTAAAGTATTACAAGCAGCTGATAGCCTCCTCAGAGTATCATGAAGGATACTTTGGGTTTAATGCATACTCTTGGTGAAACTAGAAGGTTGTGCATTGATCTTTCTTGAGAGCCTCTTATTCTCTTACTGGATCAGCTTCAGACGGAGTTTGGCATGGATTTTAAACAAGCCCGAGGATAGATTTGGATATCTCTGGCCTCAAATAGTTTACAGCGATTTCGTGATTAATTGCGAATGCGCGTGCCAACAGGAATGCTGTGATAGGCTGGATGCAACATGAGCAGAAAGTTGCGGTCACCATTTGATCAATTGGGAATTGTTCCTGGGGCTGAAGAGTTGTGTGAAAGGTTAAATCAGGGGACAGGGTGGAGGTACTCTGACCCCATTTTGGGGAAATGGGGGTGTTAGTGACACAAGTTATGTGCCCAAAACAGATTTTTTTAATCACACACGATATTTGCAACAATGACTGCCAGTGTAGCTCCCCGTGTACCATCATGGGGACGTCGTGACTATTATGGCATCTTCGTGAATATAGGTGGAAATATATAAAAATATAGATTCGTACACACTTGCTAGTCACTGTCACAGACTCATGTATGCAATCACAAACCCACTCAGACACTTATACACTGATTCACATACCCACTCATACACTTATACATCCAGTCACATTCCCACTCACATACCCATTAAGGTACTCATGCACCCACATACAGACTTACTCAGAGAGGCAAGTACCCATGTACAGACTTACTCACACACCCACTTAGAGACACACTCATAGACTCATGCACATACTCACATACCCAATTAGAGACTCTTACACCCACTCACAGACCCGCTGAGATACTCATGCACCTACTCACAGACCAGCTCAGACATTCACCCAACTACTCACAGACACAAACTAAGAGACTTACGTACCCACTCACAGTCCTAATCAGACACTCACAGATCCATTCAGGCATTCTTGCACCAACTCACAGACCCACTCAGAGACTCATGCACCCACCTACAGATCAACTGAGAGACTCATGCACCCAGTCACAGACCCACTCTTAGAGTCATGCACCCAATCACAGACTCACTCAGAGGGCTATCCCACACCTCCTCGGAGACCCACTCAGATACTCCTGCACCCACTCCCAGACCCACTAAGAGACTGATACATATACTCACATACCTACTCAGTTACTCATTTAAGGGCTCATACACCAAATCACAGACCTACTCAGACGCTCACACAACCCTTACAGACCCACTCAGAGACTCAAGCACCTTCTCACAGACCCACTCAGAGTATCATACACCCACTATTAGGCCAATTCAGACACTCACACACCCTATCACAGATCTACTCAGAAACGCATGCACCGATTCCCAGACTCACTCAGAGGCTAATCCACCCACTCACAGACCTATTCAGATACTCATGGACCCACTCACAGACTCATTAAGCCACTCACAGGCCCTTTCAGACACTCCTGTAATATGAGAAGTGGTTCTTCGATTGTCTGCCACCAGCATGCTGTGAATAAATCGTGTGTGTTACTGAACTTCCAGTGTGGCCTTCCTCAAAGTGGGTTTCTGGTATTGATGGATTTACAGCAGCCGTTCCTGGTCGCGAAGAAGGCCCTCCCGTTTAACCACGGGTCTGAGTCGGCACCAACCGGTGTCTGGTGGCAAGAATGGAGGGTGAGTGAGCACTAACCAGTGCGTGCTCCCTCCAACACTATTTTCCAGCACAAGAGCAAAGTGGCATGCGGCCGGCTCCCACTTCTACCCACATGGGTTTTGAATTGTGTTAATTTTTTAATGAATTGCGCTCCTACTTGGGACTAATTTTTCTGCACTACAACACCCAGGAGGCCAAAAGTGCGGCCACGCCTCCCTGGGGGCAGGCGTTTGGTATTTAATCAAGACTGCAGCAATTCATCTTTTTTGCACTATGCGCCACAGAAGAAGGGATTGGGGTATTACCGAAACGCATCTGGCGATCTAAATATTAGAAATGGTTCTTCGGTTGTCTGCCACCAGCATGCTGTGAATAAACCCTGTGCGTTACTGAACTTCCAGTGTGGCCTTCCTCAAAGTGGGTTTCTGGTATTGATGGACATATATATATATATATATATATATATATATATATATATATATATATATATATATATATATATATATATATATATATATATATATATATATATATATATATATATAAATATATATTCACTGAAAAAACCATAGGTTATAGACCATATATAGTTAGGAATTAGCATTTACAAAACCTTATTTTACTCACACAAAACCATTGAAATTTCATATATAGTTAGTTGTACTAACTATATATCGCGCACCCGTAATCCACTGCTGATGATGTCACATATTACATCATTCATGACATGGTCAGTGACATCACTAATGACAACACTGATGACATCACTGATGACATCTCAAATGACATCACTGATGACATCACTGATGACATTTCAAATGACTACACTGATGACATCTCATTTGACATTACTGATCACATCACTGATGACATCATTCATGTGATAATACGATGAACCTCTTCAGACTCTAATATAACCTTAGATACACTCAGTGTAAACAGACACTCACACTCTGCCACTCATCCATGGAGTTACTCACACACCTAGTCAGTCCTGTAAAGAATCAATCACACTTCCATTTTCTAATCAATACAGTTAAACATAGAGTACCTTACATTTTCAAACATATACTAACACATACTTACTCTCTTATACAATCATTGATACAAGAACACATTGATCTGCACAGAGTCACACATCTCCCAGCCAGCCACACACACACTCAGTCTCCCATACAAATACTTGGACAATCAATCAATAACCCACATAGTTACTCATATAGCTACTGATCAACACATGCAGCAGTTTACAGAACAACAGACATAATGATGCACAAATTAAGACAGTTTAGTCATTAACCCATGCACTCAGTGAGACACATTTAATCACTCACTCATACAGTCAGTCACGTACCTACTAAATCCTTCATCCAGACACTTCTACATCTACTCATTCTTCAATATGTAAAACATATTTAAACTTTACAGAAACACACAGTCACTGGATGATGTCATCAGTGATGTCATTTGAGATGTCATCAGTGATGTCATCAGTGATGTCACTGACCATGTCATGAATGATGTAATATGTGACATCATCAGCAGTAGATTGCGGGTGCGCGATATATAGTTAGTGCAACTAACTATATATGAAATTTCAATGGTTTTGTGTGAGTAAAATAAGGTTTTGTAAATGCTAATTCCTAACTATACATGGTCTATAACCTATGGTTTTTTCAGTGAATTTCAAAGGTTTTTTAATAGCAAATATCAAAAGCTTTAAAATGTCAAGTACGTGGTAGGTAAAAACATTTTCGTGTTTATGCACGCTGATGTGCTTTGAACGCTGCCCCCCCCCCCCACCCCCCCTCCTCTTTTCTTTTAGGAGTATTCTCTCTTTGCAGATAGTGAAGGGTAGGTAACACAGGCCTTTGCCCCGTGGTAACCCGTCGTGCCTGCTTCCCTCTCCATTTGATTGATTGTTATCCTAGCATTTATTGTTTTGGAATTGTTTCTCTTTTGTTCATTCTCTATTTACAAACAAGCACAGAGTCGCAATACTCTGTTTAGTCTTTGCAGATAGTGAAAAATCGTTAAAACAAAAGGAATCAAGCAAAATCAGTAGGCCACTAATGGGATCTCTTTTTGACCTCGCTAAAATAGAAACATTATGAACAACCCCTTTTGAGAAAACGAAACTAGTGAGAGGAACTGAGCTCGACACCATGATGGCTGCAAGACAGCTCGGCTCCGCCGCCCACCCCACCCAAAATAACGACAAACCCTATGCAAATATTATAAATATATACAACACACCAGCAAAGTAACAGGGTAAAACGTTTTATTAAATAACTATTTACATGGCAGCCTGCTGCAACATCGATCCAAACAAGCCTTTGTATTTGGGGCTCAAAATCAACAAGTAACAGGGTAAAACGTTTTATTAAATGACTATTTACATGGCAGCCTGCTGCAACATCGATCCAAACAAGCCTTTGTATTTGGGGCTCAAAATCAACCATCAATAGTAAGATTTCCATAGGTGAGTGTAGGTTCATAATTTTCTATCCACAGACTAAAAGCCTGGAGTGGGAGTGAAAGAACAATAACTAGGTAAGAAGGAAGGCAGAGGCTGTGGGAAGGACTCTGGATATGGTATGTTGCTTGGTCCCTGAGATGCTTCGATGTCACTGCCTTGCACCAATGGCATAAGTCCTGGATGTTGGGTGCCATAGTTGAGGGTTCAGAGCAGCGCTTGTAACACTGTCTGAAGCTTATTTGCACCTGCTGCAGCTTCACTATTCTCAAAGTAAGTGGGGGCTGTTTGTGGACCTGACTGCATTGGAAAACAATGTGATGCAGTGCCTCCCTGAACCGCTCAACGGAGGCCCCCGAGATAATTGCGCCTGCTCCACACCTTGTCCCACAATCCGTTTGACCTGAAGACACGTCCTGCGGTGCCCTGGTCCGACCATCACATATACCTGCGCCAGGAAACGGCGTGGGGTGCACTAGAAGGGAGAGGCGGCGCGAACGAGCCTCCCCCACCTCCCCAGGTGGAGGTTTCTCAGCTACACCCCAGCGCTTCACTCGACCAGCTGACTTGCGCCCGCTCTTGCGACACAGTGCCTCGCTCGGCCAGCTGAATTGTGCCTGCTCTTGCTATTACAACGTCTCACCCGCCACCCAATGGAATTGCACCCAATCTTGCGGTACAGCGACAGGCGGCTGCTACGGAGCTCACGAAATGGCGGTCGGCTCCACAGACTTGGGCCCGGCCTGCAAAGATGGCTCTGGGCAACCGTGGAACTCGGACGCTTGACTGCTAGGGCATGGGCCCCATTCCCAAAAGAGTCCCCTCAGCCTTGAAGATTCTACAACAGTCACCGGGACCCCCGACTCCCGCAGGCTTCCGGTGGGGAGCGGCTGCCATGATTGCTCGCGGAATGGCCACGACGGAGCCACGAGATGGTGGTGCTCTCATGCTGACGCCAGCTTCAGTCTGAAACATCCAGAAACACTGTAGACTACCAATTCGATCAGTTCCGGTGGAGCCCCAACGTGACCCGGTAGAGAAGAACTTGCCCTCCCCTCTTTGACTGATGGTTCTTATAGCCTGTCCCTTCTGTTGTCATTTAACAGAACTTTTTGGACTGCTGAAAGGGGTTGTGTTCCGAACGCTGGTTGGTGGAGACATTTTGACTATATTCTGGACCTGCGTTGTCGCGTAATGCGTCATATGACGCGCCGCGTTAGCGCACCCGGAAGTGCTCCGGTGTGCGAGGCGCAGCTTCACGGAAGCGATCCAGAGCGCGGCGCGTAACGTAAGCATAACAGGTCATGTGACTTGTTAATAAAACTTTTCATTGGTTCATTTTACTTTTGTTTTTCTAATGATGGAAGGCTTAGTCATATGTCCTAAAAATAACACTTTTCATTGCTTTCGAACATTTTTTATTCTTAAATGATGAAAGCCCCACCTTTTTTTTTCTCACTCTGACTTGTAAAGCAAAGGACCCAGATGCATTTACAGTTTATCACTAACAATGTTCCAGGCTAATGTATTTTCCCGGGAAATTTACAACTGTCCTGCAAGTAAAATATTCCTATTTCGAGAAAAAGGGCGTTTCTTTGTCCCATGAGGGAGCCGTTGAAGAAAAGAGGCTCGGCCTGCTGTCTTAGTCGCTGATAGGCATGAATATCGGATTCTTATCGATCACTTTATGTTGCAGGAGTGGAAAACACAACAGCCCTTGACCATTTATCTTTACTGCATTCCTGCGTATTATACCTTTTAACCGTCATGTAATCGGGCTGCTTTATTTCACTTGCCTTTTACTGATTCGAAAACAGTGGCTATTATTCAAAACTTTACCAATCTAGGTACTACTACCATGTTTTGTTTTAAAAACCTTTATTGTGAAAATGTCAGTATACAAATACGGGCCTATAACCACGTGGGCCGGCCACGGAGCAAACTGGAATCGTATATGATGAGGGGACATTTACACTGTAAAAGAACGTAACGGGCGGGCCATTAGGTTGCAAGAACTAAGGTGTCTTAACAGTTGCGGAATCGGTGGACGTACATTTTATAATTAAAGTACGACAGGGCCAGTTACAATAAAATCATCTAGATATACATTTGCGGGCATGTACCATGGGTGACGTTAATTCGAACTTTTAATAGTACAGTAATCAATAACACATCAGAACTTAATATCAATAGGGATGTCCAAATGTTCAATCAGTACTCGTCCCCGCCCGCCATGTGCTTCAAAACTGCATACGTATCTCGTGATATCAAGGTTGGGCAACCAGTACACAACAAGGAGTTACGAGTCCCATTTATACCGGCGCCATTTTGGGCGAGGCCCGGCAGGTCCAGGATATAATCAAAATGTCTCCACCAACCAGCGGTCGAACCAGAACCCCTTTCGGCAGTCCAAAAAGGTTCAGTTAAATGACAACAGAAGAGATAGGCAAGAAGAACAATCAGTCAAAAGAGGGGACGCTTTCGGGAATGGGGCCCATGCCCTAGCAGGCAAGCGTCCGAGTTCCAAGGTGTCCCAGGGCCATTTTAGTGGACCAGGCCCAAATCCAAAGAACCGGCCGCCATTTTGAGAGTCCTGTTGCAGCCGCCTATCGCTGTAGCCGCAAGAGCGGGCGAAATTCAGCTGGACGGCGAGTGAAACGCTAAGAGGCGCCCCACTGCAGATGAGGTGCCTCCACCCGGGGAGGCCCGTTTGCGCCACCTCCCCCCCCCCCTTCGGGCACCCCACGCCGACTTTCAGCGCAGCATTGTAGGATGGCCACACCAGTACAACAACTTGCTGGACACCACCTCGGTGCCATCCGGATCTCGGCGCGTTGTGCTGCCTTCGGCCTACTGTAGCAGCAAGTGCGGGCGCAACTCAGCTGGACGGCGAGTGAAACGCTAAGGGGCGCCCCACTGCAGATGAGGTGCCTACACCTGGGGAGGTGAAAGAGGCCCGTTTGCGCCGCCTCCCTCCCCCCCCGGGCACCCCACGCCGACTTTCGGCGCAGCATTGTAGGATGGCCACACCAGTACAACAACTTGCTGGACACCACCTCGGTGCCATCCGGATCTCGACGCGTTGTGCTGCCTTCGGCCTACTGTAGCAGCAAGTGCGGGCGCAACTCAGCTGGACGGCGTGTGAAACGCTAAGAGGCGCCGCACTGCAGATGAGGTGCCTCCACCTGGGGAGGCGGAAGAGGCCCGTTCGCGCCGCCTCCCCCCGGGCACCCCACGCCGTCTTTCGGCGCAGCATTGTAGGATGGCCACACCAGTACAACTTGCTGGACACCACCTCGGTGCCATCCGGATCTCGGCGCGTTGTGCTGCCTTCGGCCTATTCGCACATCGGTCCACTACTGACGCCGCCTCACACCAACGGATTTTGTAGGCTTTTTATAGCCGAAAGCCGCATAACAGGTCATGTGACTTGTTTATAAAACTTTTCATTGGTTCATTTTACTTTTGGTCTCCTAATGATGGAAGGCTTGATCATATGACCTAAAAATAACACTTTTCATTGGATTGAAACATTTTTTTTTCCCAAATGATGAAAGCCCCACCTTTTTTTTTCTCACTCAGCAATCCAAAAAGGTTCCGTTAGAAAACAACAGAGGGGACAGGCAACAAGAACCATCAGTCAAAAGAAGGGAGGGCAAGTTCTTCCCTACCGGGTCACGTTGGGGCTCCACCGGAAATCATCGAATTGGTAGTCTACAGTGTTTCTGGATGTTTCAGACTGAAGCTGCCGTCAGCATGAGAGCACCACCATCTCGTGGCTCTGTCGTGGCCATTCCGCAAGCAATCATGGCAGCCGCTCCCCACCGGAAGCCTGCGGGAGTGGGGGGCCCGATGACTTTTGTAGAATCTTCAAGGCTGAGGGGACGCTTTCGAGAATGGGGCCCAAGCCGTAGCAGGCAAATGTCCGAGTTCAAATGTGTCCCAGGGCCATTTTTAGTGGACCAGGCCCAAATCTGAAGAGCCGGCCGCCATTTTAAGAGTCCTGTGGCAGCCGCCTATCGCTGCACCGCAAGAGTGGGCGCAACTCAGCTGAATGGCGGATGAGGCACAGTGCCGCAAAAGCGGGCGCCAAACAACTGGATGGTGACTGAAACGCTAAAGGGCGCCCCACTGCAGCAGAGGAGCCTCCACCTGGGGAGGCGGGGGAGGCCCGTTCGTTCCGCCTCCCCCCCCCCCCCCGGGGCGCCCCACGCCGTTTTTCGGCGCAGCATTGTAGGATGGCCAGACCAGTGCGACAACTTACTGGACACCACCTGGGTGCCGTCCAACTGGATGGCGACTGAAACGCTAAAGGGCGCCCCACTGCAGCAGAGGAGCCTCCACCTGGGGAGGTGGGGGAGGCCCGTTTGTTCCGCCTCCCCCCCCCCCTGGGCGCCCCACGCCGTTTTTCGGCGCAGCATTGTAGGATGGCCAGACCAGTGCGACAACTTACTGGACACCACCTGAGTGCCGTCCGGATCTCGGCGCGTTGTGCTGCCTTCGGCCTATTCGCACAACAGACCGCTACTGACTAAAAGACAAACCAAAGCAGCCCATTGTTGCTTTGAGATGGATGTTGCAGCAGGCTGCCATGTAAATAGTTGTTTACATTTTTTTTTTAACGTGTTTACTTTGTTGGAGCGTTGTATATATTTATAAGTTATTAAAGTGTTATAATCCTACTACTTTGTTGGAGTGCTATATATTTTTAATGTGACACATAATTGTGAAGACTTTGATGTACAAAAAGGCATCCCTGGAATCTTCCGCTTCAGGCTCGGTCCCACACACCCTTACAGTGAGAATCCCCTCCCCAATCACAATACAGGATCGTTATCAGATAGTAGGAACGCGTGTGGTGTGACGGATCTCATGAGGTGGGGGCCTTGATCTACTGTAACTCCTTTGAAGAGGGGTGATTCTTTAAAGTTGGGGCCATAAACTACATCCGCACGGCTAGGTGATAGCCTGGGACTGGCCTGGACAATCAGACACAGAGGAAGAGGAGTGTCAGAGGGTGCGGTAGTGAATAAGGTGAAAGGGAGGTGTCGGGCGGGCACAGGGTGTGATTCTCAGGGAAAAGTAGCGCAGATGGGGGGAGGTTTATGGCCCATGCATGAGAGAGAGAGCGGGGGTGACCAGTGCGTGGGGGAGATGCTTGCGAGGGTGGGGAGCCATGCTGAGGATCGGCGGCGTGCAGAGAGTGGGTCTGGTCAAGGCATCTAAAATGGCTGCCGTGCACGACAAAAGTGTGGCATTGGAAAAAAGGCAAGATGGCGCAGACAATGTTTATCAATACGGATTAATTTATAACAATTATTTTTAATAAAATATTTACTCGCAGTGACAAAATGGCGATCAACACTTCCTGATTTCCTTCGAATCGAACGTTAACAGACGTCACGCAGCAAAAAAAAGAATAAACGCTCACGCGCAGCCGCTGGAAGACATGTATCAACATATATGAGCATCCTAGGCCACCCTCAGAAAACATAGGGGGTCAGGATACGTCTCCCGTACCCCCTTATACCCATTTCTCACATTGTTTTTCCTCCATCTTGTAATTTAATTAAAACGAAACACAAAATGGCGAATTCCCGTTTCGCGTCCCGGTTCGCGAACCGGGAAGCGCTTCTACCGCGAAAAATCAATTTTTTTTTATTTGCACCACGGGACCCTTTAATAACCCCAACATCATTCCTAGGGGGTCAAGAGGGGTCTACCTTGCCCCCTTTCATTAAATTCCCCCTTCGTTTTTCTCCTCCTCTTGTCTCTCGATCCTACCGAGAGACAAGATGGCGGCCGTTCCGGACTGTTTAGAATGTTGACAGACACCGGAGAGCCAATCAGCTTCGCTTCGCAAAGTTCCGTAACGCGAAAAGTACGCGAACCGGAGCGCTACCCGGGACGCTGTCACAGATATATCTGTTTGTTAAAACGTTAATTTCTCAAAATCCACTGGAGCACATATATTGAGACCCAGCAAAGGCACATTGGGCTAACAATCCCTACAATTTTGCCAGGTTTCGTGCAAATCCATTCAGCCGTTCGAGCTAAAAGTGAGGCCAAACGCCCTATGGAAAAATGAATGGGAAAAACGCGTTTTGGGACCCCCCTTTTTTCTCGGCCCCCCCTTGACGAAACCCCCCCAAATTTTCAGGGGCTGCTCAGAAACAAAATGTGCCATTTTCCTGAATTTCAGCCGATTCCGTCCACAAACGCCAAAGTTATTAGACATAGAATTTTCAAAAGTCCCATAGAGAAAAAATCCTAACTATATGTACCTACTGGTATATCGTACTGTTTATGTACTCCTTTCAATTAAGTTCAAAGTCGTATTGACTTATATATGTTCACTAGAAAGTTAAAAATATGAAAAAAATGTAAAAGTAAACATAGACGCAGTTTAGTACCAACATTACCATTTGACCAAAATGTATTAACAGTCGGTGATGTGGATCTTTTGAATGTTCTGACAGATTTGGCAAAAGAGTGAGCAGTCGGAAAGAGAGGGAATAAGAGTAGTTTCCGACAGTTACAACAGTGACAGGAGTGTCACTCCCTTTGGCCTTAATCTCGCTTATACCCCCCAATGCCACATGACAACCTAGATGTCTTTAAAGAAAGTGTAATGTATGATCTGAAAAGATTGAGACAACAGAATACTCAAGGCCCCAGAGACAGAACTGATTTCAAACAGAAATTAGACAGAGTTTTGGTAAAATTGTCAGGTTTACTCCGCAGGATCCAGCCGTTGAATAGTGGTTCCACCTCCAAATGTCACCAACACCCTGATATTCACAAACAAGGTGTTCGAGCCATTAGGTGAGGGAAAATATAAGAATAAAAATAAAAAAGAAACATGAAGGGAACGGAAGGGGTCAGCAGGGAAGGGACATCTGAAATGACAAAAGGATATCTACATGAAACCTTACAACCAAATAAGGCTACTCTCATATATTCTCGCTAATAGGAACCATGTACACCTGCATAAAGAAAAGGGAACCAGAGCATTCAAATGTTAACACTCTTCACTCTCCACAACTGTCTCAGTTAATCCTAAGGGGACACAAAAGAAGAAACATACAGTCACAGGCAATTGTGTAGAACAACGAACAAATGAATGAACCAATCTCTGACTAGAGACATACCACTGACAGTGTGAAGCAATGATGAATAAAGGATTCTGTAGAAAAGGATGTGCCAAAAGAACATAGAATAAAACAAGCCCTTGGTCCGACTTGCAAGAGTTGGATATGGTAATGCGTGGGAGGCAATAACCACAACACTCCGCTCCTCAATAGTCCATAGAATGTCAATAAGCCAAAACTGAATCGGTCTGAAAAAAGATGAGGGACACTACAGTAATGCGTAGTTGCGTCCACTACCGCGTTCTGCTCCCTTCCTTTGAAACTCAAAAGTTTGGTAACAAACACGGCAGCACGTGGTACCTGTTACCACTGCGCTCCGCTTTATTTACCCAGATAGATATTTAAATGAAATGCCTTTAATCAAGGCTGCAGCGCTGGGTTACTCTCACCATGACGCTCCTTCTTAATCAGTATCCATTACCACCAAGCAAAAAAGGGAAAACAAGGAATCCAGAAACAACAAAAAGAAGTCTCTCTGCTTCTTTAAACTCAGAAGCAGAGTGAATCCACACTAGCCTTAACGTGCGGCTATCACAACATGACTCCGTGTACCTTGCGGAGTCCCAGAACTTACCGCAGGGCTTCAGTAACGGCGTCCCTGTGGAAAAGAGACCCGCAGAAGGCCCGGTAAGCCTACCTTCATGAACGGGCATAAACAGCAAACCGAAATGTCCAGCCTCCAGAGATCGATGTGCGGAGCAGCCGCTCCCACGTCAGGAAACAAAGCAGGATCCAGAATAACACGCACCAGGACGCGTGCTTCAGTCATTGAAGTAACTTCCTGGCAGCACCGCTAAGTGTCATGGGAAACGTAGTCTTTTCCCTATCAATGAGCAATGTAGGCGCAGGCACTACGAAATCTGACAGTACATCCCCCTTCCTAGCGCCTATTAGGACCTGGCCGCAAAGGATAACGGCGATGATAGGAACGAATAGCAGCAGGAGCATGCACATTCCCCACAGGCTCCCATGAATCATCTTCCACCGAGGAACCTGGAAAAGAGCAATGACAGCAGCACCACCACCCTTCTGGACAATCTTGCCAACCTCGGACTCAAACAACTTGTCACTACCCCCACCCACATTGCAGATCACACACTCAACCCCATCTTCACCTCCAGCAAACATGTCTCATTCAGCCACACCACAGCTCTTCATTGGACGGACCACAGCTGCGTTCATTTTAACTACAATAAGACCACAATCCACAACCATCCTCAACCTACCCTGCGAAGAAACTGGAACAAAATCACCACCGACCAGATCTCCTCATCGCTTCTCCTAAACCCCCCCGCCCACTCCTCAAACCCCGACCAAGCAGCCACTAGCCTCACCCAATGGCTATCCAACAGCGCCGACATCCTAGCACCGTTGAAAAAATGCCAAAGCAAACTAGGCAGCAAAAACGCCTTGGTTCAACGATGATCTTAAGAAATCTAAGAAACTCTGTCGCTCCCTTGAGAAGGCCTGGAAAAAAGACCCAAACACCAGCACCAGAGACGCCTTCATAAACGCCACCCGCATACACCACCAACTAATCCGATCTGCCAAGAAAGCCGCATTCAAAGATCGTCTAGATAACGCCCACAACAGCAAGGAATTATTCAACATCGTCAAAGAATTTACCAACCCTTCAGCCAACTCCAACGACATCACCCCCTCCCAAGCCCTCTGCGACTCCCTAGCTTCCTTCTTCCACAACAAAATCGCAGACATCCACAACAGCTTCGACAACCGACCCGGAGACCTTCACCCCCCTTGAACTTCCTTAACAACTGGAACCCAATCTCCACCGAGGACACCATCCGCCTGATGAACTCCATCCACTCAGGATCCCCAACTGACCCATGCCCTCACCATATCTTCAACAAAGCAGACTCCATCATAGCACCACACCTCCGAGATGTCATCAACTGCTCCCTCAACTCCGCCACCTTCCCGGAAAGCTGGAAACACGCAGAACTCAGCGCCCTTCTGAAAAAACCCACAGCTGACCCCACCGAACTCAAAAACTACCGCCCCATCTCGCTCCTTCCATTCCCGGCCAAAGTCATCGAGAAAGCTGTCAACAACCAGCTCGCCGCCTTCCTCGAAACCAACAAATCACTCGACTCCTCACAGTCTGGCTTCCGAGCCAAACACAGCACTGAGACCGCCCTCATCGCAGCCACAGACGACATTCGAACTCTACTGGACAATGGAGACACAGTCGCCCTCATCCTCCTCGACCTCTCCGCTGCCTTCGACACAGTCTGTCATAGCACCCTTCTACAGCGCCTCAGAAACGTCGGAATCCAAGGAAAAGCACTGGAATGGATCACCTCGTTCCTCACCGGAAGAACCCAGAGAGTCCGCTTCCCACCATTCAAGTCAGAGGCCTCTGAAGTCATCTGCGGCGTGCCACAAGGATCGTCACTCAGCCCCACCCTCTTCAACGTATACATGAGCCCCCTCGCAGCCATCGCTCGCCAACACAATCTCAACATCATCTCCTACGCTGACGACACTCAACTGATCCTCTCACTCACCAAAGACCCTAACACCGCCAAAACCAACTTACACGAAGGAATGAAAGAAGTAGCCGAATGAATGAAGCACAGCCGTCTGAAACTGAATTCAGACAAAACAGAAGTCCTCATCTTAGGCACCTCCCCCTCCGCCTGGGACGACTCTTGTTGGCCAGAGGCCCTCGGATAAGCACCCATCCCGACGGACCACGCACGGAACCTGGGCGTCATCCTGGACTCCTCACTCTCGATGACCAAACAAGTCAACGCCGTTTCATCTTCCTGCTTCAACATTCTTCGCATGCTCAAAAAAACATTTCGCTGGATCCCCACCGAAACTAGAAAAACGGTCACCCACGCACTGGTCACGAGCCGCCTGGACTATGGAAACACCTTATACGCCGGTGCCACCGCTAAACTCCAGAAAAAACTCCAACGCATCCAGAACGCATCAGCCAGACTCATACTAGACATCCAGCGTAAAGAACACATCTCTGGTCACCTGAAAAACCTCCACTGGCTCCCCGTACATAAGAGGATAACGTTCCGCCTCCTCACCCACGCACACAAAGCACTCTACGAACTTGGACCCGAATGCCTCAACACACGACTGTCCTTCTACACCCCCACCCGTCAACTACGATCCTCCAACCAAGCCCTGGCCACTATACCTCGCATCAACAAAACCACCATGGGAGGTAGATCCTTCTCCTACCTGGCAGCTGAAACCTGGAACTCACTTCCCAATCACCTTCACCTTACTCAGAACCACCTAGCATTTAGAAAGCAACTCAAAACTTGGATATTCGACAAGTAATTCCCCACCCCTCCTCAAGCGCCTTGAGACCCTATGGGTATGTAGCGCGCTATACAAATCTATTGACTTGACTTGACTTGACATGAGACAAGGTACCACAAAACGCCCCTCCGTCTCTTCGAGTCTTTGATACACCTGACCTCGTATTCCGCCCCATCATCACAGACTACAGGCGGAGTCGCCCGCCTTTTAGCAGCATAAGCAGGCTTTAAAAGGCTTCAATGAAACACAGGATGTATTCTTAGTGTTACAGGCAGCTTCAGTTTGTAGGCCACTGGGTTGATCCTCTTCACTATGGTATAAGGGCCAATGTATCTGGGGTGGAAAATACTACGCAACTTGAATCTGATGTTGCGGGTTGACAACCACACTCTGTCTCCCACTTGATAGACGGGGCCCTCAAACCGGTGTTTGTCCTCCCATTTTTTTATTCCTTTTTGGCCTGTATCAGATGAACCCTGATCTTCCTGTGTATTTTGTGTAGGGCTGTCATCTGACCCAATACTGTGGGTTGTCTAGTTACCTCCTCAGGAATACGAACCGGAAGGATTCGTGCATCAAACCCATATGTCGCAAGGAAAGGAGAAACCCCCACAGAACAATGCCACTCGTTGTTATAAGCGACTTCTGCCATCCATAACATAGAAACCCATGACTCCTGGGCATCGGTAGCATAACAACGGAGATATTTTTTTAGTGTCTGGTTTAATCGCTCTGTCTGCCCATCCGTCTGCGAATGGAAACTGGTGGAGAGTGTGGATTGAATCTGTAAGGCCTGACACCATGACTTCCAAAACCTGGCAACAAACTGAGGCCCCCTATCTGAAACTATTACCTCAGGTACTCCATGTAAACAGATTACGTTGGACATTAGCAGTTGAGCAGTTTGGCTTGCCGTAGGGAGATTCACACAGGGAATAAAATGTCCCATTTTTGTAAGGCTGTCTATGACCACAAGGATGGCAGACTTACCCTGATCAGGGGGTAGTCCAGTTACAAAGTCTAGGCTGATGTTCTGACAAGGTCTTCGGCGTGTAGGCATAGGCATCAGTAGTCCCTTCTTTCTACCAGGTACATTTTTAGCTCGTGCACAAGCTTCACACTGCTCTATCCATTTGGATACATCGGTCTTTTCGGTTTCTCACCAGAAATGGCGTTTCATTAACATCAAAGTCTTTTGCACACCTTGATGACCTGCCAATGGGGAATCATGACACCAAGCGAATGCCTTCTTTTGCAACGCTGTATTAGGGAGATATAGACGATTGTCATGAAAAGGCAATCCTTGTTTTAGCGTGCGGTTGCTGCCCTGTGTAGCCCAAACAATCCACGCATTAGGATCTCTAGTCTTGCGAACAGTCTCCAAAAATGAGTCTACTTGAATCACACAAACGACCTTTCCTGGATCGACGATGACCACCTTGGCATTGGTTTTCTCCTTATCCTCAACCTGATCTCTTCGGGAGAGGGAGTCAGCTTTCTTATTGTCCACCCCTGGCCGGTAAGTGATGGTGAAATCATACTCTGAGAAAAACAGCATCCATCTCATCTGTCTCTGTGTGAGATGACGTGCTGTTTTCATGAATTGAAGATTTCTATGGTCTGTATAGACAGTAACTGGGTAACTAGGCCCCCATAGATACTGACGCCATTCTTGGAACGCCCTTTTTATGGCTAATAACTCCTTCTCAGCTATTGTATAATTCTTTTCGGACTGGCTCAATTTTTTGGATAGATAAGCTACTGGGTGGAGCTGACCGGTGTCTTTATCTCTCTGGGACAGGATAGCCCCGATGGCCTCATCCGAAGCGTCTGCTTCTACAATGTATGGGTGTTCTTGTTTTGGGTGGGCAAGAATAGGAGCGGTGGTAAAAGCGTTCTTAAGATACTCAAAGGCTTCCGCTGCTTCTGTCGACCAATGGAACGCCACCCCTTTTCGAAGCAACCTTGTCAATGGCACCGCCACCTGTGAGAACCGCAGAATAAATCTACGCTAATAATTGGCAAAGCCTAAAAAGCTCACACTTGTGGGGGTTGCCCATTCCTGGACTGCCTGTATCTTTCGATCTGACATCTGCAATCCTTCTTGACTTATCCTAAGTACGCGGTGCTTGCGACTACACCCGGCGCAACATGTAATTTTAGGTGTGTTTACTTAAACACTCGTTCAATGACCAGACATCAGACGGACATATTCCTGCTATTAAGTGATACAAAACCAGATATGCTGCTGCTGACTGAAACATGGCTCACCCCAGACTCTCTACCGGACATTCTAGCTGCTTTACCAGCTGATTATTACATCTTATCAGCAATACGTCCAGCAGGGAAAACTGGGGGAGGAGTGGCCATTATTATCAGTAAAAAACATCAACTCAAGCAACTACCATCCTTACCTTTGCCCAATACAGAAAATATAGTGGCCAAACTAGACACTGCCAATGGAACACATGTATTGGTGCTACTGTATCGTCCACCTCATACAATGGCCACATTTCCCTCTATTTTACCAGAGCAACTGGCTCTGTTAGCTACAGACCATTCTAAATTACTCCTGGCTGGAGATTTGAATTTTTGGTTTGATAACACACTACTAGATCCTCAAGCAGCAGAGATGAAGGACCTTCTTAATGATATTAATTTAACACAACATATCAATACCTCGACCCATCAGAAGGGCCACAGTCTCGACCAAATCTGGTCTTCGAACCTACCAGTACACTCCATTGGCATAAAACCTTGCAGCTGGTCTGACCATTTTAGCATAGGCTTCTCATTCCATATAGACAAAGTCACCCAATTCAAGCTGCAAATTAGCAGGACCACTCGGAAATGGAACTCTGTGGATATGCCAGCTTTTTTAAACTCTTTAAACACTTCCCTTCCCCCACAGAGTACTGATGTGGAGGTAGCAGACCTTAGGCTTTAAGAATGGCTAAACACAGCCGTCAATGTCCATGATCCCCCTATTTGCTTTGGTAGCTCTAGAAGCATGGATGCTCATAAATGTTTTACACCTGAGCTAAAAAATGTAAAACTGGAAGTTAGACAACAGGAGAGAGTATGGCGATCTAACTATTGCCCACAAGCTAGGGAAGCCTACTGTCTAGCTAGGAAAGCATATCAAAAAATCTTACATAATTACAAGACTGTTTACTTCTCAACGAAAATCTTAAGTTCCACCAATAAGTCGAAAGAAATTTTCAGAATTGTGAATGAATTATGTAATGACGATAGAACCTCCCCTCCGGTAGTCCCTACACAAACACTCTGCAATTCCCTAAATAACTTTTTTAGCGAAAAGATACTTGCGATTAAACAGAATATATCCAAACTCCCAGTGTGCGCCCCTTTGGATGACAGCTCTTTCAACCCATCAACACTATACTCTTTTCCTCTCATCGACTCAAAAGTTTTTTTAGACCTATTGACTAGAGTCAAATCAGGATCTCCTGAGGATGTCTGTCCCCCTCACATCATGAGGGAAATTGGTCGTGCCATCCCCCACGGCATGATACCATTGCTCAACAATTCACTCATGTCCGGGACGGTCCCCCGCAGTTTCAAGCAGGCCTTATTGATTCCCCTTACTAAAAAACCTGGTATAGATCCTCTCGACCTCACTAATTACCGGCCTATATCCCTTCTGCCCTACCTATCAAAAATTTTGGAGGCTCATGTCACCAATTGCCTTTCAAACTTTGTGGAAGATTCTGGTTATTTGCAACCTAGCCAGGCAGGCTTTCGGCCTGGTCATTCCACAGAGGCAGTGATATTGGCCGTCCAGAACACCTTGAGGTCTAATGCCGACAAAAATCTACATCAGGCTTTGGTGCTTCTTGACTTGTCTGCAGCATTCGACACGGTTGACTATTCCATCCTGGTCAACCGTGTCGAACAGGCCGGCCTCAGAGACTCTGCCTTGGCCTGACTGCAATCTTTCATATCTGAACGCACCCAGTCTGTTCGGCTAGGGTCTTTCACAGCTTCCAAAATTAACTCCTTCTGTGGGGTCCCCCAAGGCTCCTCCTTGTCCCCATTATTATTTAATTTATACATGCGGCCCCTCTTGTTTACCTTGAGAGAGCACAAAGTCACTGCATACAACTATGCAGATAACTTACAGCTAGTTTTTACATTAAACTCACCTAATGCTGTTGAAGACTTTCAGGCAACTATGATCCAGATTCAGAGGTGGATGTCCCTAAACCATCTCAAACTAAACCCGGGGAAAACAGAATTAATTTTGCCCGGGAAGAGCGAGATTAGTTGGGGCCCACACTTCTGGCCTTCAGATATGGGCCTCCCTCCCAAAAAGTCCCAATCAGTAAAGAGTCTGGGAGTGACCATTAATGAGGACCTTAACCTTAAATTCCCAGATCGGAACAGTAGTCTCCTCAGGGTTTTTCCAACTAAGAAAAATAAAAAAAATTGCACACCTTCTTACCCACTCAGCCCTGATTCAAGTAGTCACTGCCCTAGTCCTTTCCCACATCGACTTTTCGAACAGTCTCTACCTAGGTTTGCCTGTAGGCCAACTCAGAAGACTGCAACACCTCCAGAATCAAGCTGCCAGGCTGATCTGTAAGGTACCTAAATGGGAATCGATTAAATTAGGGCTAGAGAAAATGCATTGGCTACCTGTGGCTCAGAGCGCCGCATTCAAAGCCGGATGTATCATCTTCAAGGCTCTACAAGGCAAGGGTCCCCTGTTCATAAGGCAACTGATAGGGAGATACACCCCCTCGCGCAGTCTGCGATCAGCCCACAAAGACCTACTTGAGGTACCCCGGTTCAAGAGAAAGCGTCAGGGAGGCAGTTGTTTCCACTTTTTAGCAGCCTCCCTGTGGAACTCTCTGCCTCTGACCCTTAGAAAGAGTAAGGACCTCCTTACCTTTAGAAAGGCATTTAAGACCTTCCTATTTACACAGGCCTACTTGAAATAGTGACTCCGGCTGGCACCTCTCTTGTTATGTTTTTTATCTCTCCTCAGCGCCAAGAAGCCCATGGGCGTATGAGCGCTTTACAAATTTTAATTAACATAACATAACATAACATCATAACACCCAAAAATTCCACAGTGGACACACTGAATTCACATTTGCTAATTTTGCAAAACAACTTGTTTTCCCTTAAGTTCTGCAATACCTCTACCACGTGCTGGTGATGTAATGAGGTGTTCTCGGAATAAATCAGAATATCATCGATGTGTACCACCGCACTGATGTCCACAAACTCTTTCAGAACGTCGTTCAAGAAATACTGAAATGCCCCCGGGGCGTTACACAAACCGAACGGCATGACAGTATACTCGAACAAGCCGAATCTGGTCTTAAAGGCAGTCTTCCATTCATCCCCCTCACGTACGCGGACCAAATGGTACGCACCTCTCAAATCCAGCCTGGTGAATATTTTAGCATATCTGACTTGATCTAATAAGACAGATATGAGGGGTAGAGGATACCTGTTTTTGATAGTGTTTTTGTTTAGCATGCAATAGTCCACACAGGCTCTCAGATCCCCGTTAGCCTTTTTGATGAAAAACAGAGGGGAGGAGGCAGGAGACCTGGAAGGCCTGATGAACCCTATGTCTGTATAATGGTCCAAATACTCTTTCAAGTGTGTTGTCTCTGGAATGGACAAAGCATAAACTCTGCATGAAGGAATGGTGGCCCCCTCTATTAAATCTATCCGACAGTCGTATGGCCGGTGTGGAGGGAGCTGCTCAGCCTTGCTTTCGCTAAAGACATCTTGGTAACTATAATACTCAACAGGCAAACACACCGTTTTCTCAGCTGCTGTAGACACCAACAAGGGAATCAGCAAAGGTGATGACAGAGCAGCCTTATGCCCTTCCATATGAGTCTTACATTCCATGGATGTAAACTGCACTTTCGTTTCCTTCCAATGTATCGTAGGATTGTGATGGCTAAGCCAAGGCATTCCTAGGATCACCTCATACTGAGGGGCTGCAATTATATTCAATGACAATTCTTCCCTGTGTATGCCTTCCTGGACTTCCACTGATAATGTTATCTTTTCGGTTTGTTCAGTTATAAGACCTGAAGTCAAGGGCTTCCCATCTACCGCTAGGACTTCTTCTGGTGTATCTTGGGGTACTCTGTCCAGGATAGAGAAGAAACCAATCCACTGTCGATAAAATTGCCCGTGGCCCCTGAATCTATCATGGCCATTACTGAATGGACCTGAAGTTGACACTCTATCATTACAGGCAACAGGATATGTGACTCTGATTCCAACAATGCTAGTATAGTGAGAGAAGGAACTTTCCACGGTTGGACTTCACCCTAATTATTCTTAGACATTCCGCTCACCTCATCCTGTCCCCCAACCATAGCGGTGGCTACTCTTTTGTTTCTTTTCCATCCCCCGTAGATTTAGGTTTCGAGGGGCATTCTCTAACATAGTAACCCTTTTTTCCGCAATACATGCATAGCCCTGCCACCCTATGGCTTTCCTTTTCTTCCCTGGTGAGGGGAGCCCTAACTGCACCAATCTCCATGGGCTCTGAATTATTCTCTGTGGAAGGCAATGCCCTACGGGGAGTCCACTCAGGTCTGGAAGGGCCCCTATCCCATCTTCTCCTATCTCCACTTCTATCCGCCATTCGTCCATCCAGTCTCAGCGTTAGATTAATCATATCAATACAGGTGGTTGGTTGGGGATCAATCTGAGCGATCACATCTTTCAAACCATCACGTAATCCCTGATAAAAAAGAGACATTCTCTTCTCCTCAGGCCAGGATGTCTCGGCCACCAATCTATTAAACTTGGTAAGGTAAGAGATCAAATCCCCTCTGCCCTGTTTCAGCTCTAACAGTTCCCTGTCTGCTTTCAGGGTAGTGGCCCTTCGATTGAACACCTTTTCAAATTCCGTGCGGAAAGCCGACCAGTTAGAAAGCACCGGATCGTCCTTTCTTACTAGCGGAACCGCCCAATTGGCAGCATCCCCAGTAAGATAAGGAATGGCGAAAGCCACACGTGAGTGATTGTTGGGGAAGGAGGCCGGTTTACATGAAAAGTGAAGCAGGACTTGGGTCAGAAACACTTGCGTTTTGGCAGGGTCACCCGAATACCTCTCTGGATTAGCCAGAGGAATGGGGGGAGGGACAGTGACCTGTATCTGTGGTGAGGAGGCGTCAAAAGGATTTCTAGACAATCTATCTACCTTGTCTCTTAAGGCTGCTGCTTCGGTTTTCGAGGAGGCTAACTCCTGTTGTACCAGAACCAGTGCCTGCATTACATCCTCCATGGTAGCCATATTCAAACAACTGGATCGGGCAGAGCAACTTTCGTGGGCGTGTTATTCTGTCAGGTTTACTCCGCAGGATCCAGCCGTTGAATAGTGGTTCCACCTCCAAATGTCACCAACACCCTGATATTCACAAACAAGGTGTTCGAGCCATTAGGTGAGGGAAAATATAAGAATAAAAAGAAAAAGAAACAGGAAGGGAAAGGAAGGGGTCAGCAGGGAAGGGACATCTGAAATGACAAAAGGATATCTGCATGAAACCTTACAACCAAATAAGGCTACTCTCATATATTCTCGCTAATAGGAACCATGTATACCTGCATAAAGAAAAGGGAACCAGAGCATTCAAATGTTAACACTCTTCACTCTCCACAACTGTCTCAGTTAATCCTAAGGGGACACAAAAGAAGAAACATACAGTCACAGGCAATTGTGTAGAACAACGAACAAATGAATGAACCAATCTCTGACTAGAGACATACCACTGACAGTGTGAAGCAATGATGAATAAAGGATTCTGTAGAAAAGGATGTGCCAAAAAAACATAGAATGAAACAAGCCCTTGGTCCGACTTGCAAGAGTTGGATATGGTAATGCGTGGGAGGCAATAACCACAACACTCCGCTCCTCAATAGTCCATAGAATGTCAATAAGCCAAAACTGAATCGGTCTGAACAAAGATGAGGGACACTACAGTAACGTGTAGTTGCGTCCACTACCGCGTTCTGCTCCCTTCCTGTGAAACTCAAAAATTTGATTTCTTACATGTTAAACACTCAAGATTTGTATCAAAAAAGGGGGGAATAAAAGTGGACGATTTTTAATAGGGTCCAATGCACTCGTCCTAAGAAGTAGTAAGCAAAATGATTGTGCAGAGTTCCCCAGAGGGAGCCAAATGATTGGCTCAAACTAACCTTTCTCTCACTGGGTATGACAGGGAAAGTGCATGGTGTGAACCCTTTTCGGAAATTTAGGATACCTCACACAGGTTACCGGTTGGACGACTACTGTCATCCCATCCGATGACCGTCCAGCGTCATCATTGGTATCCTGCTCCAACGGCAGGCTGGCGGTGCAATGCCCGTCGGGCAGCCCGGAGGGCTGCACTTTGGTGGAGATCTTTTATTCCTTGCCAACGGGTGTGTGAATGTGAGGGGCCTAAAAAAGTGCAATAGTGAGCGTGAGTGTAGTCTAAAAAAAGTCAGTAGAGTCCATTAGACAATTTTAATAGTGTGGCTCACTGCTTTGTTAAAAAGGAAATTAAGGGGTATTAAGGAGTGATGGGTAATGTGATCAATCCTTATTCAACCCTTAGTGTGAGTGTGGTCGACATGTTTCTTGCCTGAAAAGGCAATTCATCAGGACCTTTGGTGCTCCTATAATTGCTTACTATGCTGTGCTCTCGGCGGCTGGTCTCCTAACAGCACTTCAGCATACGGTAAGCCGCACCGCCCGAATAATCATCTTGCCTCGCGGTGCATCTGATTCGTTTGTAGGTTCTCCTCACTTGTTGCTGGCCCCACCAGGTCAGCCTAGGGGATCTACGAACGGGAATAGCGGGTAAGTTCATTTTCTGTACCTACTCCCACCCTGCGAGCATGATATTTGATGCAAATTATGTCACCCATACCGGCATTAGTCACCACCTTGTATTACACAGAGTGTCAAACGGTCCTTTCTTTTGCGGTTTTAGTTAATTACTAAGATGTATTCCTTTACAAAGCCCTTCACGTCACTTGACTGCTGTAGGGTTCGAAACACTCATTATTGATAGTGTTATTGGCACACCACACACGGTATGTCTATCATACGTGATATAGGTAATCACCACGATGCATGCCATGATCGGAGCATGCCAGCCACACACAGGACGCAGGATCACCTCGTTCTGGCTCAAAAACATCTTTTACCCTCTCTCTCACAGAAATGCCACACACTGACGGGGTCTGTCTAACTTCCACAACCCGTTACCCTTCAATGTCACGTCCCTGTTGGCACCATATGATGTACTCGGGCCACAGATACAGCAGTGTTAGTAACCGCCTGTTTGTTTCCTTCCTAGTTCCCGGGAGGTCCATAAAGAAAATAATAATTCTGCGACACTATTCAGGTCGTATCATCGATTCCTCTGACCCCAGAGGGACCGTAAGCAATTATATGAGCACCAAAGGTCCTGATGAATTGCCTTTTCAGGCAAGAAACATGTCGACCACACTCACACTAAGGGTTGAATAAGGATTGATCACATTACCCATCACTCCTTAATACCCCTTAATTTCCTTTTTAACAAAGCAGTGAGCCACACTATTAAAATTGTCTAATGGACTCTACTGACTTTTTTTAGACTACACTTACGCTCACTATTGCACTTTTTTAGGCCCCTCACATTCACACACCCGTTGGCAAGGAATAAAAGATCTCCACCAAAGTGCAGCCCTCCGGGCTGCCCGACGGGCATTGCACCGCCAGCCTGCCGTTGGAGCAGGATACCAATGATGACGCTGGACGGTCATCGGATGGGATGACAGTAGTCATCCAACCGGTAACCTGTGTGAGGTATCCTAAATTTCCGAAAAGGGTTCACACCATGCACTTTCCCTGTCATACCCAGTGAGAGAAAGGTTAGTTTGAGCCAATCATTTGGCTCCCTCTGGGGAACTAAACACTCAAGATTGCCAATCTTGTACCTCTACCGAAGGTGCACAAAGACACTGCCCACCCTTCTGATAGACCGACCGCCGATCGGAAGCTTCCTTGAGAATGTGTCTAAAATTGTAGACTACTTCCTACAGCATATGTATGTGCTCTACCTTCATACATACACAACAGTACCGATTTTCTAAGACGCATCTTTGATGTACAATGGGAACCAGATTTCCAGATGGTCTGCTTAGATGTCAGCTCACTGTACACCAGGATACATCACAAAGATGGCATTACTGCGATACAACATTTCCTGAAGACAAGACCTATCCAATACCAGAAGCACAATGACACGATTGTGAGTATGATTGAGTGGTGCTTTAACAGTAATGTATTTTTATTCAACAATGACATCTTTCTGCAAGTACAAGGGTCAGCGATGGGCACCTGCTTCGTCCCTAGCTATGCGAATCTTCACATGGGCTGTTGGGAGGAGCAGGTGCTCAAAAACACAGAAACATTTGATTGGTCAGCCAATATTGTCCTTTGGTTGCGGTACATTAACGACCTGTTAATTCTGTGGAGAGGGGACGCAACATCTGTTGAAGAGTTTGGGCTTGCTGTAAAGAGTTTATATTGTGACCACAAACAACCAGGTACCGTGTTTCATCCGCAAAAGTGGTCTTTGTCAAACCTACAGTTGCAGCCATTTTCTTGTGCTATTACTGCCATCAACAATGGTTCAACAACATTAAAGTGCAACATTTTTAAATTAAAGTGACATGTGCAATACCATTTTGGGATGAAGTGACCTTTACCTTGTGCAAGTCAGCATTGTCATTAAAGTGCCATACTTGCATTAGTCATATAGCAAATATAAATAGCAACAACTATTTTCAAATACATTCAGAATTAAAAATGCATTTCAAATATCATATAATTCATTGATGATTTTCCAGATCAAGGGCCGGTGCCCAATGTAGCAATATGCTCTAAAACCTCAATCTCGGGCCGAACACTCTGAATACCTATTAAAGTGACATGTGCAATCTCTGTTTCTGAGATAAAGTGACCTGTACCTTGTGGAAAGAGCATATTAACACCTTGGCTGCTGTGACTTTTCCCCTCCTGTGCTGAAATTGCTTGAATACTATGGTTTCATGACGAGCTCAGCTCGTCATAAGCACAGCTCAACTGTTCCTCATGACGAGCTGAGCTCGTCATGAGCATCGAAAGGGTTAATAAAGTGCTGTAATCACATATAATAAATGACATTAGAAAATGGCAAAAATAGTTTACAAATACATAGAAATACATTAAAACTTAAAATGTATCTGATATTTTTCTATAATTCATCAATTGGTTGTTTGCTCAAGCGCCAATGCCCTACCGTTTTATGCTCTAAAAACCCATTCTCAGGTCAGGCTTAGAGAAACCATAGTTAAATACAACTTAATTTTGAACAGCAATTGTAATGCAGTTGCTTGCCTGACTCTCAGCCTTGGCCACAATCTAGGGCCAGTGCTCATTGTCACTGCTCTGTTTCAACAAAGTTTGGTCACATCATTGCTGTGCAAAAGAATTTAAAACTGTGTAAATATAATTCAATAATACCCAATGGAGTGTGTTAATGTGCCAATACATTATCACTTTCTATCCGTTAATCAATTGTAGAACAGTAACAATAAATGCGTTGCCCATTCAACAGGTCACCTGACAGCCTAAAACATTCCTGTCTCTTTACAAATGGACATACAGATCCTCCTCAGTGTTGAGGCCATTAGGGATCTTGCTGTTGAAGCGTAAAATGTACCTTGAATCCAACAGCTTCAGGCACCTTTCTCTATTGTCTCCTTCCAATCGTTGTGGCACCTGGTCTAACACAAAGCATACTAAGTCTCTACCTTGTTGCTCTGAAATTGCTCAAAATGTCTGGCCACAGGATGCGCCTGATCCCTGTTATTTATGGCTCTGATGTGTTGTAAAATGAGCTGGTGAACTGGTAAAATAGTACTGCCTATATAAATGTTGAGCCAACTGCACCTAAGGGCATATACTACAAATTGGTTCTTGCAGTTGAATGGTTTCATGATCTTCCACTTTTTATCCGTGAAAGGTAAGGGCACCTCTGTCATGTTCTCTCCAAACTTACAAGCTTTACATTCATGGCATCTTCTAAATCCCTTACTTTCACTTAACCAAGTTGTCTGTTTGCGCGGTCCCTGGGCTATTTGCTACCACTGCCTGTCGCAATGATCTAGCTTTGCGAAAAGTTATCAGTGGCCCATTGTCTAGCTTCTGTCTCAAAATGGGATCACCTTGTAACACATGCCAATTTTTCTGCATTATGGCTCTTATACTTTGCTGTTGCGTGTTGTAACTCGTAATGAATCGGAATTTAGACTCAGCTGTGTCTTGGGACACCCTTGTGTTCGATGAGTTGGAAAATATTAACTGCTCCCTCAGCTTTGAATTCGCTTTTTCTCTAGCTGTTTTAGGAACAGCCTTGCTGTACCCACGCTGTTCAAAGGATTCCTTTAGCTCATCTTGTGCTTGATGCAGTTGGTCTGGACAGCTACAGTTCCTTCTCATACATAGATTCTCAGCATACGAGATGCTGTTAACCAGTTTGGGAGGATGGATACTGCGGGCATGAAGTATTGTATTGCCAGCAGTTCTATTTCAAAATGTTTTAGTGTTTATCTCCCCATCTGCTATGTATACGGTAAGATCTAAGATCTGTACCTCTTTCTCACTTAAGTGCAATATGAAATGTAAGCTTAAGTCATTGGTATTTAATCTCTCGATGAATCCCTCTGCTGATTTTATATCACATCGCCAAATGATGAATAGATCATCAATGTATCGGGCCATAGGACCACATTCTCAGACATTTCTTTGGCGAACTCCGTTGCGAGTATCTGCTCCGCCCAACAGCCATATGCAAATTAGCATAGGGGACGAAGCAGTTGCCCATCGCAGTCCCCCTAACCTGCTGATACATGTCCTTGCCAAAAAGAAAAATATTATTCTTCAGGCACCAACTTAACATTCTCATCAGCATTTCTGTGTGCCTATACAGGGTTAATGGTCACATGCTCAGATAATACTGCACCGCCCTTATGCCATCCGCATCTGAAATGCTGGTATAGAGGGAAGAGACATCCAATGTCATCATGATGAAACTCTCCTCCCAATTGATGTCATAAATCTTTTTAAGAAAGTCTCCTGTGTCCTTGGTGTACGATGAGAGATTTTTCATGAAATTTTGCAGGAATAAATCTAAAAACCTGGAGGTATTCTCAAATAGGCTACCAATTGCTGATATACTCGGAAGGCCTGGTGGAATGTACTTTCGGTATGAGATATAACAACGATGTTAATGGTGAATCTACCTTCAGAAACGTATGGTCTGCCTGAGAAATATATCCTCTAGATCTCCAATGTGTCAAATCTGAGTGAAAATGAACAGTGGTGGCTTGTAACACGTCTCTATCTACTCTCCAATAGCATTGTCTATCTCTGAGCTGTAGCCTGTCTTCCTCCTGATACATGGCAAGCAGCCAAAGGGCAATGTTTCAGGCCTTGTCCTACCTGCCTTACCACTATATATGGTCTTGACTATAATTTTTCACAAGATTCATGTACCCTATGTCCAATGCCATGGTTGGACTTTTAGCCTGTTGATCCGCATAAAGCTGTTTAAAATCATAAACAACTAAGTCTGTAAAGGAATCAATGGAATCTTTGAGGACCATGGGTAAAAATACAGATCAGATTTTGAAAGGTGTGAATTGAATCGGTCTACCATACACACTTAGACCCTGCTCTCTGAGTAAATGCATCATCTGTTATCCCAATGCGTGCCACCCCTCTGTAGACTATCCAGGCCTCTTAGTAAATTAAGAGAGTTCTGTAGTGCAGTGGTGTCTACAATTACCTTACAATTCCGCCCCTCTGCTGTCCTAAACATTTAGCCAACTTAAGCTTGCGGGTACATTTAAAACAGTCTTTTCGAGTTTGAACAGAATCCATGTCCTCAGGAGCACAATAAGAAAGACCACATGAAAGTATATTGATTTCTTCTGCATTTAATAGTAAATCAGATTGATTATGCCGATGTTACTTCTGTCATTTGCTTTTCTTGTTGTTTGTTTTCTTGGTTGCCTGATCTCCTTGACCTACGGTTTTTCCTCTTCCTCTTCTTCCCCCTCAGAGGGTATACTTGTTGTCTGACGCGTGTCTTCGTTGTCAATCAGATACACTTCATCATACACTACTATAATCTTTCATCACTCATTGTAAGATACGGAGTACCATATTTGAATCCATTGACACACCAAGACAAATATCAAAAAACCCACTCAGTAATTGCTAGATCTAGACAAACATGTAATCAATTACCTATAGATTCACTCAGTATACATAAGACTCATTGATTGCATGAGTGACTGTATGGATAACTGTATACTTGTAATAGTGATTTTATAACACACTAAGTATGAGTTACTATCTATATGAATACATGAAGTGTTGTTTATATAAGTGTGTAGCTGAGTAAATATAAGTATGATCTATTGTTTGCATAAGTGAGTAGGATGACTGCATAAGTAAATAGGATGTGTGCTGGTGTGTAATGTCAATATGGGTGTATTAGTATATTTGATAGTTTTCTATTGATCATTGACAGCATGTATGAGTGAATCTATAGGTAATTGATTACATGTTTGTGTAGATCTAGCAATGACTGAGTGGGTTTTTTGATATTTGTATTGGTGTGCCAATGGATTCAAATATGGTACCCTGTATTTTACAGTGAGTGATGAAAGATTATAGTAGTGTATGATGAAGTGTATCTGATTGTCACGTGGATGATGTCATCAGTGATGTCATCAGTGATGTCACTTACCATGTCATGAATAATGTAATATGTGACATCATCACCAGTGGATTGCGGGCGGGAGAGTTACAGTTAGTACAACTAACTATAATGGAGGAATTTCAATGGTTTTGTATGAGTGAAATGTGCAGCTAACTATAACAACCCTAAAACCTATGTTTTTTTCAGTGAATTTCTAAGGTTTTTTTAAATGATTATTCCTAACTATAACCTGCTTGGAACCTATGGTTTTTTTCAGTGAATTTCGAAGGTTTTTTAAATGATAATTCCAAAGTATAACCTGCCTGAAACCCAAGGTTTTTTTCAGTGATTTTGAAAGATTTTTTCAATAACAATTTTAAAATCTATTCATTGTTATATTTATTTCTTTGATATTGATTTACGAATTCATTTTAAATATATTCATTTTTAGATATCTTATTTTTAAGATTACATTACACATTTTTAATATATATATTTTTTAAATGTCATATATATATTTTTTTTATATTTTTAAAACTATTTTTATATTTTCTGTTTTCTTTATTTTTACAATTTTTTGAGCAGTCCCACACCCAAAGCGCACCTCTCTTGATTGCTGCGCAAAACGTAGCCGCCATTTTACAATTGTTCTGTAGGATGTGTGTAGGGTGTATGATGGGTACAGATTTTCATGCGCGATTGCTAGGTGACCCGTACTTGACTTGAAGCGCATAACGCAACATAAACTTATCACGCCACACAGCGCATGCGCGTTTCTGCATGATGTCATATACAGGTTCAACAATTTTTTCGATATAAAAAAGATATATATATATATATATATATATATATATATATATATATATATATATATATATATATATATGTATTTAATATAAATATTAAGGGGAAAAAATATTATTCTTTTAGTTTTAATAAACTTGTATTACTTTTAAATGCAATTTGGAGAAGTCGCGCTAGATGCGTGCTGCGTGTACGCACCCAACGCCGATCCCATGCCACCAAAAAAAAAGAGATTTCATTGGCTTATAACACTTACTGTTCTAACTATTGAAGAACCCCACCCATTTCAATTACTCTTCTTAGACCTTCCTTACGAGAAGACCTATCCTGAGAAGAACGTCACTTTTTGTTCATTGGAAACCTGAACTTCTGTTTTGGATTAGAAAATGGCTACACAATTGCAAGAATCATCTGATTCTGATGAATTTGTTACTGAACAACTTCTGCCAGAGCCTCACCCTCCCAAAAGATACACATCCATCGTATGGAAATGTTTTAGTTTTCCAGAGGGGCAAAAGAAATGTAATGCCACCAAAGTAACATGCAAAATTTGCCAGGCAGTACTGTCCGGAGGAGATCCAAACAAGAAATACTCCTGTGGCACTGCTAGTATGCGCAAGCACTTCCAATCCATGCATCCTGTGAACTATGCTCACGAAGAATGTAGAAGACTGCGCCAAAATATACCTCCACCACCGGCAATACCAAGTACCTCCGCAGCATTACCTTCAACATCACGACCAGACATATGTCCCCAATTCATAAAAGTTAGAATGAACTGCGTGAACTGCATTTGTTTAATTTGTTATGGGGAGCAATCAGTAGACCTAGTTTGCAGAGCAATTGATAACCATCAATGCTAGTTATTTTTTACTCCCTCAAAGTTCATGGTTTTGTTTGTCCAGTTGACAGTATGTATACTGCGTAATTCAGTAAAGTATACATTTGTCATATATGGTGAATGTATAACTGCAGAACTATAAGGAAGTGCTGTAGCATGACACTATAAGCTCTTTAGCTACCGTGTGCTGAGCTACATCCGAAGGACAGAGATGCTACATATGTACAATAATATGTTGGAAGTCTGTCCTTCCCTCTGCACTGCTGTTTAAACTGCAGGCATGTGTTGATACACGCACCCTTGCACCATAGTGCAACAATATCTGTGTCGTGTGGAGTTTGCTTTTGTGCAGGAAGACACACCTTCCTGCACAGAAATAATCAGTGAAGACATTGTTCTCCTACAATGTATGCTGTGCATTGTAGCATATATTGTAAGAAAAAAATGAGGAGAAATGAAAAAAATTGTATGGCAGATTTACAAGCTCTGTGCTCCACAAGTACGTCACTTTTTGTGACGTACTGGTTGCGCAGGTGGCTCCTCCAAAATTTACAGGGAGACAAAAAGTTACCCTGCATAACTTTTCCTTTCCTTCTAAAAACATCTCCTTCATACGCAACTCTTTACGTATATATAATACATCATTCATGACATGGTGAGTGACACCACTGATAACATCACTGATGACATGTCAATGACAGCATCCAGTGAATGTGGTTTGGTTTGTTATTTAAATATGTATTATATATATATATATATAAAGCAATCTGCATTTAAAAATGACTGGATATAAAAAAATCGGGATAAAGGATTTAGTAGCAGTGTGATTGATTGTTTACTTGAATAATTTATAGTGCCTCATTAAATATATTGGATAGTGACTAAACTGAGTGAATATCGGTATTACTTTGTCAATTGTTCTGTAAACTGCTGCACCAGTTGGTTACTACCTACGTGAAAATCTATATTACTTACTGATTAGTTAACTGAGTATTTGTATGGGAGAGTGAATGTGTGTGTGGGTCACTGGGGTGTATCTGACTGCCAAAAGATGTGTGAATAGTTGATTTAGTAGGTTTATGACGTTAAGCCTACATGTTATAAAAATTGTTTGGCTGAAATAATATCTTTATGGGTGTGGTAAAGAGCAAATATATCTCTCAATGCTACATGTACAATAAAGTACAAAAATAAAAGCCACGGTGTGTGACATTTGTTGTATATAAAGAAGTATACATATAACTAAGTGATTGCATCAGTAACTGTATGGATACCTGTATACTTGTAATAGTGATTTTATAACACTAACTATGAGTTACTATCTAAGTGCTGTTTGTATAAGTGTTAGGGGTAGTGTTTTAAGGTTTTGGGTAGTGTAGTGGTGTTTGTGTACTGAACGGGTTGTGCCTGGGATAGATTTAGTGTTTAAGGTAGTGCATTGGTATTTGTGTAGTGTAGGGGGTCGTGCTGAGGCTAGTGTTTTAAGGTTTAGAATAGTGCAGTGGTGTTCGTCTACTGTATTGGATAGTGTTTTAGGGTTTAAAGAAGTGCAGTGGTGTTTATGTACTATAGAAGTTCATGCTGAGAGTAGTGTTTTAAGGTTTAGGGTAGTGTAGTTGTGTTTGTAAAGTATAGGGGTTGTGCTGGTGGTGTGTATTAAAATTACACTATGACCACCCAAAGCACAATTATCACTACTAACCACCAACAAATTCCAGGTGAAGTTATTAGCAGAATGCTAGGAAAACGTTTGTAAATATTAAATGCCTCTAATTAGGTACATTTCAAATCATTACATACAGTGTCCCACAAATGATATTACCCCAACAGTAAGTCTCCCTAACTTACATTTATAGTGGATAAACATGTTTCATGTGACAGACCCATAGGCCAACGCTGCAGCTTCCACATGCTTTAACACCCTCCACATACTCTGCAAGAACTTCAAACAGACCCACCCCCCGAATCAAGGAAGACCATCACCCAAGCACTCATCACCAGCAGGCTGGACTATGGGAACGCCCTCTATACAGGAATCAACAAATTTCTACTCCATAAACTTCAGAATGTCCAGAACACCGCAGCCAGACTCATCCTCAGCATCCCACAACAGGACCACATTACCCAGCATAAACGAGCACTCTACTTTCTCCCCGTCGAAAAATGAGTGACCTTCAAGCTGCTCAAACACACCTATAAAGCCCTCCACAACACCGGACTCCAATACCTCATTCTACTTCTACACCCCCAAAAGAAACCTCCACGCCGCTGACCAGGCCTTGGCCGAAATTCTCTGTATCCACAGAACAAGACAGGAGGCACACCCTTCTCCAACATCATGGCCAAGACCTGAAATGAACTCCCCCTCAGCATCAGATGAACCCCCACACTGAAAGCATTCAGGAAGACCCATAATACCTGGCTTTTCGAATCACCAAAGCTGCACCAATCCCCCACACATACTCTCCCAGCGCCTGTAAACCCTCACAGGTGAGTACTGCGCTTTATACATCCCTAATTGATACGCCACCACAGTGTGTGTTTGAGTGTTATCAACAGGCCCTGCCATTCATTTGGTTGTCTGTAACTCTTAAGGGTAGTGAAACGAGCAGTACTACCTTCTTTAATATACACAGAATCTCTGAGTTTGGCTTGGTTTGTCTTCACCTCTGAGAGCTACTTTCAGAGTGCTGGTGAGTTACAAGTATCTCCTGAGCTACTAGTTGGTGACCCCTGGTATGTATAGAGAGGGGGAAAATGTAGTCCTGAAGCACAAATGTGAAGGTTATTACACAACTATATGCATAATACATAGCACTTTGAATCACTCCATTCCCTAAATCCTGGCTCACTGCATGAGTACATGCTTACTGACTGAATGATTACATTAATATAAGTAAAGACACTGGGTGAATTCTTAATTGGTTGATTTTTACTTTAGTGAATGAATTACTACATGGTACTGAAAAACTCATTTTGAAATTGCAAAATTAGTCACACTGTTTTTGCTGGAGTATATAGATAGTGACTGGGGAATTGTAGGCCTAAAGCACAAGTGTGAAGCTGGTTACACCACTACATGCATAATGCATAGTAGTTTGAAGCAGTGCATACCCTAAAGCCTGGCTTACTGCAAGAGTGTACGTATTTATGTAACAGCAAACACATCAACAAACCAAATCATTCTCTCTCAATTTTGCCAAATGGACACTGATTCATAGTGTGATTCTAGACAAATAACATTAACCCTTGCAGTGTGTAAAAGAAGATTACAAATATTAGATAAACAAATGTATTAAAACTGGCAGTAATGGAATTAAAAAAATTAATAGTTGGATATAAATTAGAATACTCAAAGTTTAATAGAGAGTATCTCTGGCACTGGATACAAGGAAATAGGAGTTTAGGGTAATGAAGAATGATAAAAAAAGTTTTTTTTAAAAAGGGAAGTTACTACATTGACAATTGACAAAAACGGGAATTAATGTTAATACTTGTATAAAAAAAGTAACCTACAGAAATGCTTTAATAAGAAAAACAAATTTAAATACAGCATTTTAAAAATTATATGAAAGGTAAAAAGTGTGGAAAGAGGCACGCTTACATAAACACGTGACTCACTAAAACAGAGGAAATGAGAACACCTGTCAACTGAAAAATGTGACTTAAAAGTGGGAGGAGCAATACATTGATCCCATAGAGTGTTAAGTAACCAAAAAGTATATAAACCACACCTGTTGGAAAATTAGTTTTGTTTTAGAGAATTAATACGGACGAAGAAACTACGAGCAAGGTAATGATTCGGGGCAGCGGAAGCATCTTGGGAATATCTTTCATTTCCTCAGAGGGAACATAGTGTTTATGTATATTTAAAAATACATAAAGCATTATGTCCCCTACAGAGGAGTTGGATGAATTTCGACGGAGGAAGGAAAGAATATCAAAGAGAGGTAAATTATCTGAATGGGTATATGTTTGATATTTTTAAAAAAGAAAGCAAAAAAAATGTAATGAGTATAGAATGTGGAATGATTAAGTTCAAATGTAATATAATACCAAGTTGATGAAGCAACCATTACAAGAAATATAAGTTAATTAACCAATTACTAAGTGCAAAGTAATAATTTGGAGCAAAACCATCATCTTGAATTTCTCTTTTATTTCTGCAGAGGGATCATATTGTTAATGTACATTTTAATTTATATATAACTTTATGATCCTTCAACTGGAGTTGAATGACTTTCAACAGAGGATTTCAAAACATAATAAATAATATTTTTTTTAGAATGCAAGAATTTCTTAATGATTGAAAAATGTAGTATAAATAAAGTATCAATGAAAAAACAAAATACTTTGGAATAAAAGAGAATACTCTTTCTCTTCTAGAGTGAAAATGGGCTAAAAGTATTCTTAATGAGTAGTGCTTTCTCCTATTTTCACTCGTGAAGAACAGGAGGATTATCTTCTCAAGCACTTTTTTTGAAAAAAATAATTTAATTGTAGCTTCAAATGTTAATAATTCTTTATATTTTTAAACATGATTGTTAAATATGATATTGAAATAAAATGTACATAAAAAAAGAAAAATGAAGGAGTGTTTGTCGTAGCCCAAACATTTAAATAAAAATGATGGGGCAACATGTATATAATGTAAACATAAGGAATGAGTGCTTATGATAAAATAAAATAAATGTGATCCAACACGTGATACCAATAATTGAAAAAAGATTTTGCATTTCACCCACGTGATGAATATAAAAGACTCAATAAAAATATTTTGAAAACTTGTGCATTTTTCTTTCAAGGATGGTTTGAAGAATTATATATTTAATGAAAGGACAAAGTACTCCACGCTAAAGGAAAAAATTCTGCACAATTATGATAGAATAGAAAATAGAATAATATTTTTAAATACCTTCACAGTTAACAAACTCGTACGCACAGTAGACAGTTTAAATTAAAAATACCCTACCACAACTGTGGGCATATTATTAAAGAGGGTTTGAAACGCATTGTAAAATAAAGTGCGTCACAAAATGGGCTACATACATGGTGAGGGTATCGTAACGTCACGTAGAAAAAACAAGCCAAACACCATTAAGATCAAGAAGGTAGAGTTAACCACACAACAGCCAATCAAATGTTTTTCAAAATCTGCGCAAGGAAACAGATTGGTCGGTAATACGTCTTATTCACAACCAATGAAAAAGAGGTGTTGAAATTTCTATTTTTAACATACGAGCAAATCAGATGACCTTCCAAGTACACGCAGCGAGAGGCAATTGTTACCCCTACACTAACATGCACTTACCCTACAGATGCACCCCCCTGGACTTAGAATAGTAATTGTTACCCCTACACTAACCTGCACTTACCCTACAGATGCACTCTGCTCTCTCTTTCAAAATCCAAACCAGATTTACAACACCCTTGCACCACTTTCACGTCACTTTGGGGAGCCGGTGAGACCGGGGAGACAGTGTGGCTCCCCCCACGATCCCCAACATTTTTTATAAGACACGGGGGATAGGGTCCCCGAGAATATTAGAAATTACTGATAAGGACTATTCTTAAGGAAAAATAAAAGTTGCACACCCAGCGCAGCGCTCAGTGCTGCCCCCTGGTTTGGACGCGCTGGATGCACGACTCATAATCTGTAGGGTACACGACTCCAGCGCCTTTGCTGCACAACTTCTGCATGTTTGGGAGCCAACATTACTTTTCCACATGGCGAGCTACTAACATGCAGCTCCCCATGTGGAAAAGCAATCTCATTTACATTTTGAAAGAGAGAACAGATTTCCTTGCTATGGGAGGACGGGATAGACACCCCGGGACACTGTAGGAACTGGCCGTCCCACAATATATAAAGGCCCGGGAAGTGGTGGTCCCCGGGGCTATGGAGACCTTACAGCCCCCCAACCATTTTTTATTTAAGCCCCAGGAGGTAATGGGGCACTTGAGTGCTCCAAGAGGGGGCCATGAAGTTCCCATCCCACAATACATAAAGCCCCGGGGGTGGTGGTCCCCACGGCTTTGAGGACCTTCGACCCCTTCCCATTGTTTTCTTTTTAGCCCCAGGGGGTGACGATCCCCAAGGCTGGGGGGCCCCACATAAAATGTAATAACTTTGCCCACGGTATTTAACCCCCCGGGGGCTAATTATTAAAAAAACTCTGTTTTATTTTATTTATTTTACGCCACAGTCCACGCACCCTACATGCACCTGCCAGGTTTTAAAAAAAATTAAAAAATGTGGGCGCTGGGGGTCCTTCTGGGACCCCCTAAGCAGGTCTAGAGGGTAAAATAATTTCTACCCTGCCCCCTTTCTCTGTTTTGCACACATATTCCACTGACTTCCTCAGCCTCGCTTCTACCGAGGCACAAAATGTCTGCCAACAGTTCCTGGTTTCGAATGTTCACAACCACTTGACAATCAGCCTTCAGCGCGTGATCAGGACGGTGCACTTATGGTGCGATGACAATCCCCGCACACTCTGCGGATCTACCGCGCCCATAGATATATAAATGACTTTAACTGTAATTTTCTCAGGAAGTACTGAACAGATTAACACCATATAAGCAAAAGGCATAAGTCGGAACTGAGGACTACCTCTTTGCCAAATTTGGTGTAATTCCGTTCAGCCGTTCGAGCTATAGCTGTGGCTAAAGGTCCTGAGGGAAATTGCATGAGGAAATGGTAAAGAATTTCAGCATCGGATCATTGGGAAAACATTACCCACCTCTACACAGCATGAAATCAGCTGTTAAAAAGCCCCAGCGACAGTGACTACCTATCCAGAGACTTCTGGGAATTGTAGTCAAATGACTTTGTTGGCAGACTACTAAGGAAATTTGTGCTCGGTATTGGGGACAGCTGTACTCTAATCGAGGAGGAGTCAAAGAGTTTTAAATAAGGGGAGTAACCCACGTCCGGTTTACAAGGCATCTGACGAAGACTGCGATGTCGAAATGCATTATGCCTGTCTGATGTAAATAAAGCAAACCGATTCTTTCGCATCATCCCACGAGTGTCCTTTGGTTGCTTGCGCTGCGAGCGGCCAGTTGAATTGATATATATATATATATATATATATATATATATATATATGCAAAAAGAAGCAGAGAAATGTCTGGATAGTTCCCATGTTTAGGTGATGAGTAGCTCATGTATTGACCACACAGCAAAATCCAATGACAATATGAATTTTCTCACCTCAAATGTCTGTTTTTCTATCAAAGGGACAACGTTTTTTTTGCCATTTATACAGCCTTGTCTTTAAGTTTTGGATTAGCACAGTGCCATCCACGCCGAACTGTAAAATGACAAAAGTATTTTATCACTACAGGCACAATAACACAGCTTTGGATTGGTAAAATACCATCCAAGTCAACTGGGAATGAATAAAAGCAACCTGTGTTGCACTATCATTGTAGCTCGACAGAGAAGTTTAGTTTTGTCTAGACATGTAATCTATCATAAATTAGAAATAATCATAGTATAGTTAGTACATATATTTATAAATATATTTATATACATTTTTAACAAATATAATGTAATTGTTATATATATATATATTAATATGCTAAATAAGTATATATATAATATATATTTAGAAAACTACAATAATGACAAAGAAGATGAAACCTCATTTCTATGTTGTGAAACAATGTTAATTCAAATAGGATGCAGAAATATTCTCCTCCAAGATGCTCAGATTTTAAGCAATGCATGGAGTATGTAAAAAATACATTTACAAATGTGCTTAATGTTCAATGATTCAAAGGCATTCATATTTTAACATAAAATTTCATGCGAAAATCCTCCAGAGGGTTACTTCACAATGAGATAATTTTCACCTATTTGACAAATGTTTACCAGAAAATAAAACAGTATGATTTGATGCATGTGGAGATAGAACACTCTATGTTGTAAGTTTACCTCAATGTTAAATTAATTCCTAACAAGTGGTTTCATTATCTGTTACTCTGCAGGGCAAACAAATGGCTGTAGTGGAACAGAGCTTCTCCAGTCACCATCTAAATGTCCTCTTCTGTGAAGTTGGAGGCCCTATCTCCAGATCTCCCAGCCATTTTAACTTTGCAGAGGTAGCAGAACAGCAATCTATGAGGAGGTGTGCACAGTTGCATAGTTAGAACGCAAATGAAATCTAGTTACAGATGCACTTATGCCTCACTGATGCACGCCTACCTCAGTGGATGCATACACAAATCATGACATTTTGAAAATCCAATCACCCAACGGTAGCAAAAGGATGTTTATGTCATTGATGGACATATGTCCCAGTTGGGGTTGTTTGTCTGTCTTGCATTACAGACAGGTCATGTATGTGCTATTTTATGTATGCCTTGTGTATTATGCTAGAAAGCATGACGGAGATGGATAAGATGGATTCACATTATTCCGTCCAACACGTATACTTATGCAACTTTCAATATAAAACATAGAAATTCTGCAAGATATTTAATTGTATGTGTGTAATTTAAACCTCTGTTGAAGGAATGAAAACCCCCCCACATATAATCCAAATAAAAAAACTAAAAAGCCTTTAATAAAAATATTAGCATGCAAAATATAGGTAAATAAATCAACAAAAAAATGAATGCATACCTAAAAGTAGTCATTGAAAATATCAGAATAACACAACCACAACAACTACAGGCACAACAGATGGCCCCTGCCAGAGTCAGAAAATGGTGGGCTACAGTCTTCAGACCTTTTTCATACCTTGAGACCATGCTGGAAAAGGAAATTCTAAAACCATAATGACTGAACTGACAGACAACATTGAACCTGTCACACCAGCTCTCATCAGAATCATTGCTGATAAATAAGAACCCTACCGTAATTACACCAATGGTGAAAACACTTGCTGAACTGCATTTCACTGCAACTTGATCCTTTCAGTACACCGTTGGAGATTGTAATTTAATGTCACAGGCCACCTTCTCATGTGTGCCACAGCAATTTTTAAATGTGGTGATTAATCACAAAAATGAGGTTATGCAATTTTCAGCTGATGCGGGCACCCCGAACAATATAAAAGGTGACTTTTTTGATTTTCGAGGCATCCCACATGTTATCGGTGCCATTATGGGGCACATATTGCTTTGATACCCCACATGACTGGGAGCAAATATACAGAAACAGATACAAATTGAATTCAATCAATGTGCAGGTCGTCTACATTTCGGACCTGTAAATCACAAGTATGCATGCAAAATTCCCAGGATCAACACATGAGTACTTAGTGCTATGGAATAGAAGCATGCTACAGCAGATGGCGCCATTTCATCATCTGGCTTGTTGGCAAGGGTTGTAGTAAAAGTTACTTAAAAAATGACTTATCTATAAGGATTAATTTAACATTACTTGACAAGTTTGTCATAATGTAATATTTTACAGGAGACTAAGCATAATTAAGTAGACCATGGCTGTTGATACCTCTGCAATATCCAACAACCCCAGAGGACTCCTACTCCAATGAGGCACATGGCAGGAGGAGGAGGCGTGTAGAGCTGACTTTTTGGCCCCTCAAAGCATAACCATGTTGCCTAGATAGGTCTGGGTGAGCCCTCCTCTACTCCTCTGAAAAAGTGTGTCAAATTGTGGCCGTCTGTTGCATGCTAAAGAACATTGCACTACGTAGGAACATACGATTTAACCCTTAAAATGACTTTCATGATGAAACTGTGGGTGATATTGGAAATCTGCACCATGAAGGTGGCAGTGAGGAGGAAGAAGACATTGACCTAAGGCATGAAGTAATAGAAAACCTCTTCACATGAGGGTATGTTGTATTGTGTAAATAAGTTTATACAAATAAAAAAGTATTGTAGAATCAACTTCTTATTTAGCATTAACTTTACCTACTTTCCTTCAATGATGCCTCATTTAGGAAATACAACATATTAAGTGTAGACATGTTGTCTGGTTTTAAAATTATGTTTAATGACATCTGTAGCAAATGTAAGAATCGTTATGGTTAGTATGATAAACATGAAAATATTTTTAAATATACTTTTAGTGTTTTTGTTTTTGAATGATTGTTAAGTAGGCATAATGTGTAACCACAACATATTTCAGACGCACAGAATTTTTATCAAAAAAGACAAAAAGACAACACTAATCTATTAACAAACTGTAAGAACAAAGCAACCAGCCATTGAAAGTATTTTGTTCATGGTTTTATTAACATTTAACCTAAATAGGGGACAATTAATATATTGCAATTCTGATTAAAAATAATGACAATCCAGTAAATAAAAGAAACCATTTTCGGAGTCAGAATTAAATAGTTGCTGGGAGTTGTATATATAGGCACACTCCAAAGTTCCTGGTAGTATTTGTTTGGGTGCCGTTCGAGGCTTGTGTGCAGGGAGAACTCTTCAGTGCCCTAACTTTGGAAGGAGACTTTGTGGGCTGCAGGGCGGAGACACCAGCATCGGCGCAGCAGCGGGACTGCGAGTCCCAGGAATCGAGGCGGCTGCTGACACGCCGCACCTGGAGACTCTTCCCGGCTGGCCACGCCCCCCGCTCTGTGAGGCTAAAACCGCGACTCACGGCCCCCGCTCCGCGGGCGCCGTTCGAGGCTTGTGTGCAGGGAGAACTCTTCAGTGCCCTAACTTTGGAAGGAGACTTTGTGGGCTGCAGGGCGGAGACACCAGCATCGGCGCAGCAGCGGGACTGCGAGTCCCAGGAATCGAGGCGGCTGCTGACACGCCGCACCTGGAGACTCTTCCCGGCTGGCCACGCCCCCCCGCCCTGTGAGGCTAAAACCGCGACTCACGGCCCCCGCTCCGCGGGAGCCGTTCGAGGCTTGTGTGCAGGGAGAACTCTTCAGTGCCCTAACTTTGGAAGGAGACTTTGTGGGCTGCAGGGCGGAGACACCAGCATCGGCGCAGCAGCGGGACTGCGAGTCCCAGGAATCGAGGCGGCTGCTGACACGCCGCACCTGGAGACTCTTCCCGGCTGGCCACGCCCCTCAAGGCCAGCGGCTATAGAACCACGCCCTTAGACGCGCATTGCTGGAAGCGCGCGGGCGGTCGCCGGGCTAAGCCCGGGCAAAGGGCGGGCCGTTTTAGGCCGTTAGAGGACAGTAGAGACCGGACCGGGCCACCCCTCTGACGCCTTGCCTTTACCGTCTACTTTTACTGGTTGGTTCCTGTCTCGAAGGCGCCCTACTCAAAATGGCCAGCAGAGAATCCAGAAGCAAGGCTGCTCATGTGGTTTCAGGTACTATGGACACATTTCTCTCCAAAGCCAATTCCGTGGTCAATAAGGGTCTCAATATACTGGAAAAACAAATTGAGGAGGGTGCAGATAACTTGTCCCTGGCTTCCCCGGGCTCTTCTATTAATGCCAGTACACCTCTATTGCTTGATGCTACCCATCTATCTCTTACGGATAGCATTGATCAGACCATAGAGTCAGTCCTTCAACAACTAAGGACTGCTTCAACTTCAACTTCGCACAGGGACAGAGACTCATTACGCTTGTCCGGGGTTGTAGAGCTCTCTCCTAACGCTGAGTTGACACAGTCTGAGGCCCAGGGGGAGGGCCCTGCAGTAGCACCTACAGAACATAAGAGCAGTAGAGGGGATCTTGCGTCCAAAAGGAAAAGATCAAGGATGCTTAAAGGCACTAAAAGGGCTAAGGTTGATCTAATAATGCCCACTCATGTTGATAATGCAGATAATGTGGCCTCTCCTGGTGCATCACCCACGAGAAATGGGATGGAAACATTTAGCTCCCCATCTGCCCCACCCCTACCTGTGCATACTGGGCCTTTCATCTTTGACGGGGTCCCCTCCAATACCACAGACCTCCTTATTAGTTCACTCACAGATATATTTAAAAGTCTCTTGAATCCCCTGTCCGCCAAACTGGACTCAATAGAGGCCAGACTGACAGTCATAGAAAAACAGAGTACGAATAATGGTGTTGATTCCGGGTTAGGAGTAAATTCACAAAGGGCTCCTGGGTTAAGTGCTGGGATTATTCATTCTCTATCTGTCACAACCACCCAAGCTCCAAATGTACCATTAGCCCAGCCAGGGGAATCCTCTAACAATAGCATTGTGCCAGTCCCCCAACCTGTACCACTAGTATCTCAAAGGATGAGGCCCCCGGTACCTGCTCCCAGGAGGTCAAAACAACCTGCTCCACCAAATCAATCTAGTCAGGAGAGACCAACTAATGGGGCAACTAACTGCCCTACTAGCTCTAACACCAGGCTTAGGGCAGTAAACTTGCCCCCTGAAGCAGTAGCCTATACCGTGATCCTGATGGGGGTACCAGAGCTTACCGGTGGCGTAACGTAACCGCAGGATTCCCTACGCAACAAGGTAATCAGTTGGTTAAATATCCACAGGCCACTTCCACCTAATTTAAAAGGAGATGTTCTTATGGTTAGAAGGGTCCCATGGAGCGGGTTCACTTCCAAGAAATGTGTGGGGGACTGTATAATTGTCAGCTTTAGGAGCCCACAGGTTGCCCCCTACATTTGTAACTGCCTTGGCAGCGTTGGCAATACCTGTATTGAATTGGTCCCCCTCTCTTACTTTTATCCAAATGCACGTAACTCAACCATGAGGAGGGACAATGGCTGGACTAGAGTGGGCTTTGCAGTGGATGGCTCACGATACAGGCATAAGCATAATGTTTTCCCCACTCATGGTAACTTCATGCATCCAAACAGATTTTCCTGTCTTGATCATGTCGATTGACCACAAAAGGGCGCGTTCCCACAGGTATATCAAAATACTGTCAATGAATACTCAAGCAAGGGGTTGGCGAGAGCAGCTTGTGAGATTACCACCCAGAAACTGGAACCCCCCTTAAGGAGCATTTTAACTTCTGAAAGCCCCAGGGGCCACGTAGCCACTTCATCCCAGGACACGCCGGGTACCAATTTAATATCTGTAGCCGGTTGTGCTCCGATCCCCATACCAGCTGCCCTAACTGTCCCGGAAACTGTCGATCCACTTATGGACATTGCACCTAATACATCTGACAGGGCAGGATCTAGGGCTCGCACTCAATGTTTGAAGGTCCTCTCATGGAACGTGGCGGGGATTGCAAACAAGGTACACACAACTGACTGGGATCTCTTGATAGGAGGCAGTGATGTCTGCCTCTTCCAGGAGACGTGGGCGAGGGAACCCCTGAGTAGAACGGGTTATGAAATTTTTGAAATCCCGGCCAGGTGGAGTGGCAAGGGGAGGCCTTCGGGTGGTTTGGCGATTTGGGTAGCTAGTCACATTGGATGCTATGCGGAAAATATACCTACGTCTTCGCAGGACATCCAATGTGTGCTGCTTAGGTGGCCTGGCCCAACAACTTTGGCAAATATTAATGTTTATTCTCGCCCAGTTGCTGTGGCCATGGAATCACCCACTCTTGAAGACTTATCATCCTTTCTGGGTCAATTGTCAGGTGACCATAAGATAGTGATGGATGGGGACTTCAATTGCCACTTTGAACCCCTAGAAGGATTAAAGTAGGGCGCCCTCACCACTGAGGACGATTTCTGGGGAGTTCCACCATGTTTATCCCCCCACCCTAAATCCTGGTCCCCGCTTGCAGTACAATGTCCCTGACTTTAAATTTTGCAATAAGGGCCTGCAACAGACGTACTCCGTCCGACACCCCCTCATTGTATACCTTCAATAGGAAGGACCACGAGTCGAGGCTAGATTACATTTTTATAGACATTGGCATGTGGCCCAAAGTCCAGGACTTCAGGGTGGTACCTAGAATAGATAGTGACCACAATGCGCTCCTATTGGAGATCCAACACCCCGCACCTGTAGTTGGGTCATCAGCTTCTATTTCTAGCGATGAACCTGGTAACTTGGTTCTCACCTGAAACAGGCGCTGAGTAAAATGGGGGAAGCTGTTAAATGTGGAAGGTAGCATGAACAAAATATATGAAATAGCAATCCCTAGGTTTAAAGAAGTGGGCGATCTAATTGAACAACCTAGACCCGCAGACTACAACAAGGAATTGGCCCAAATTCACGCTGAACTAGTGGGAGGTCTTGCTGAGGTCTTTTATCCAGTGGTAGCAATACGCAGGAAAAAGACTCGAACCCCAACTTGGTACAACTTCTCATGCAAGAAGATCAAGACTGAGCTAATTGCTACAATAAAAGCAGGCTCTAATAAGGTTAAGGTTGCTGGACTTAGGAGGGATTATAAAGCGGCAATGACTACGGCTAGGTCGGAGTGGGACTGGAACTGATGGCATGACCTTTCTAACGCTTTAGAAGTAAAAGACTCTCGGAAATTCTGGTCTCTGGTGAACACTGGCACAGGAGAAGCCAAAGCAGCAGTGGAGCCTAATATTGCCTCCTCTGTTTGGGAGGCCCATTTTGGGGCACTTTATCAAGACACCACCTCACTAGCTAACGATGTGGCCTTTGAGGACTCTGCTTCTCCTGAAGCTGACCTGGAATTTACCCATGGCGAGGTGGTGAGCGCTATAGAGAGACTGGCGATGGGGAAGGCCCCTGGGCTAGACAGACTACCTGGGGATCTTTTCAGACACCACCCTGAGATATGGGGCCCGTACCTCCACATCCTCTTCAATGCCATCTACGGAGGTATGGAGATCCCCTGTACTTGGCTGGGGGCGGAGATTGTCCCTATATATAGAAGGGCTCTCCTCTGCTCCCAGCCAACTACAGACCGATCAGCCTTATAGATGTCCCCAAAAGCTATTCGCTCGCCTTGTCCTGAACCACCTTTTAGACTGGGTAGAGGCCAATGAAATCCTGACTCCCCTCCAGGCTGGCTTCAGGAAAAACACATCCACCATGGATCAGATTTTCCGCCTCGTCCTGCTTTATTGGAAAACAGTGAGGATTGAGGCGGGGAGGCTGTACATGGTGTTCGTGGACCTGAGGTCAGCCTTCGACCTGGTCCCACGGAAGAAACTGTGGGAGGTCCTGAAAAAGCTGGGAGTACCCGCTCAATTACTAAACACTATAATCAGGCTCCACAATAATATTTATGCGCAGGTCAGGTGCGGGAGGGATGGTGCCCTGTCATCAAGGTTCCCTGTTCATAGGGGGGTGAGGCAGGGTTGCGTCCTGGCACCGACCCTGTTTTGACTGTTTATCAACAGTGTTATATCCCACCTGGACAATGTTAAGGACAATGATGCCCCATGTCTGGCAGGCAGGAGGGTGCCGGCTATTATGTTTGCAGATGACACCCTCCTGCTTTCCAAATCCCCGATGGGGATTCAAAGGATTTTGGATGGATTTGGTCTTTTCTGTAGACAACATGGTCTAGAGATCAATACAGAAAAGACCAAATTCATGATATTTAATCCACCCAAAAAAGCCAGACCCAACCCCACTTTGGGTACAGCCAGCCTTGAGAGGGTAACAACTTTTCTGTACTTGGGGGTAACGCTACAGGAAAACTTATCCTGGGACCCTCAGATAGTAAGATCTCGGCTTAAGTTGTCTCAGCACTCGGGCGCAATCTTGAAGGTTGTAAACACCTCAACCTACAAGCCTATTAGTCCGGCAGTTGAAATGTACAAAACCCAAGCCAAGGCGGCCGCAACCTATGGGAGTGAATTATGGGGGTATAAAGCAGGCCAAGAATTAGCAAGAGTGGAAAATAACTTTCTCAGACGCCTCCTGGCCCTGCCTCGAGGCACACCGCTCTTGCCCCTAAGATTAGACATGGGCCTCCCTTCTATCGCTGAGGAGTTAAAGTCAAAGCCATTGAGGTTCTGGCATAGGCTTTGGTCCACTAACGAACTTGTTCACTACAGGCAAGACCTTATCCATGTCATGAACCTGAACCAACGCGACAGAATCCCCTGGCTTGCTTTTGTAAAAAAAGAACTGTATTCCATGAACTTGTCCGAGTTATGGGAGGATCCTGAACAAGGCTGTCGAAGGGTTTCCCGCAAAAGTCTGGTCCAAACTCATAAAGAAAAAAGATTAGCGCTGCTGTTGTCCGCACAAAATTGTGGCACTCTAACAGACCGTTTCCTGGAATCCAAAAATTCCTATGTATTTGAAAGTTTTATGGATTTTATCTATCCCATTGTAGCGAGAAAATTGTTTGTACAATGGAGGCTAGGCTCCTTGCCCATCAGAACCTTCACTTGTAAATGGCTAAAGGGTAATGACAAAATGTGTCCATGCTGTAACACTTTTGAGGAAGATGAAACTCACATAATGTTTGTCTGCCCTGCCTATAATAAATCCAGGAAATATTGGCTGCCACCGCTTTGCAGAAATCTGGGATTCAGGATTATCTGCATGCGTAAAGAGTACTGAAAACCAGCACTCTGCCCCATATAGTGTTTGCGGTTGCTAAATTTTTTATGGCAATCTGGCAGATAAGGAAGAAAAAAATCCTCTAATGTGTGGACAATGCTATGAACTGTTTTTAATCCCCTTCAGCCTTGATTATTTGGGAAATCAATTGTATGAATTCTATGAAATGTGCTTATAACAGTTAAGTTTTATCATTGTGTCTTTGTACTGTATCTTTTATGGTCTAAATGACCGAAATAAAGAATTTTTGGATTGGATTGGATTTGTTCAGATGTTGCACAGTATATAAAAGGCAATTGTGGTTTATAATGTGCTAAACAGTGAATGTTGTTGGCCTATATGTGCACATCAAAATGTACGCCTCTTGGTGGGGTCTTCTTAGGCTCTTCCTCTACTGGTTCCAATGATCATCCCATCCTGAGGGGAACTGATATATCCAGAGTTGCAGGCTCCAAGGTGACGTCAGGTGCTGCACTGAATTCCATGCAAAACCTTTCTCTGGAGGTCCCTCGTTGGGGGGTAGATGAAGTTCCTTGCCCACAGAAAGAGGGTAAAGGTGCAAATGGTCTTTACAAGGAGGAGCAATTAATAATCCTCCCACCATTGTGACACAGAACAGTTTCCATCTTGCAAGGTTCAGATACTCCTAGTAAATGTAAATGTAAATGTAGGTGTATTTATATAGCGCAACCTGTCACCCAAAGGGCATCCTGGCGCTTGCCTAGGGAACCTGTCCTGGTATTCCCTGTGAGAGGCCCCGGCAGGGTGTCCACAGGGTGAAAGCCTGGCATCCCGCCGCGAGGGGCCGTCGTGGAGATTAAGCAAGCTATTGCCCAGAGTTGCAGAGTGAGACCCCGTGAGTCGAGTAGGCACCGGAGCGAGAATTGTCGAGGCCGAGGAATTTTTGAGCCCGAGACCCGCTGAGGCGGGGAATCGAACCCTGGTCCACGGTCGATCCCAGCTTCCGGGTCTGCCGCCTCTAACCACTGAGCCACACTTCTCCACTCCACTAGTAAACTTATTACCGGGCTTAACATAGATACTATCTGAAAATGTCTTTCGAAGCATTTTTGTACAACTTGGCATGAAGCAAAAGATGCACTAGGTCAGCTTTGAACATATCACAGTTAGGACACCATAGCACCTACAGGTTTATTTTGCTTCCTAGTGTGACTTTTTCGTGGAATAATATAAAAATGGAAAATAGTTCTATAGTGCTGTAGTTACTGGTGAAATAAATAAAAAGTCTGATTGATTTTTTTTTTATTGAAGCCAGATTTTTGTCACACATGAACATTTACATCTACAGTATTATATCGTACAAAAATGAAACGGATTTAAGAAATCTATCTTGAAGCTACAAATCTTCATTAAGTCAATAAGAATCTATTAAACACTCTACAAAAATATCAACGCCAATTATAAAAATCACATAGAAACAGTCCCCTATACACATTTTCACAATAAATTGATATAAAAATAATTTCCACCCCTCCACCATATGGCAGCAAAGGCAGTCCTTCCCTCTACTTTAGTCAAAACTGGAGTCCCATATGTTATTAAATTTCTTAAGTCCTCCAATCCTTGCTGCATAGGTATATTCACTTTTCTTCACCCTTCTCATCTTCTGCCCCCATTCCAGGGCTGACGGAATTGAATTTGTGCGCCATTTTTGTAAGATCAGAGACCTTGCAATTGCCATAGCTATATACAAAAATCTAGTCCCTGAAACTGAGCAAAGGAGGTCATGATCATAACCAAATAAAATTAGCCTGTCATTTGCTTCTAATTGTAATTCACATTATTTTTCCAAATACTTAAATACCACAATCCAGTACACATTAATTTTGGGGCAGTGGAGCATAATATGTGACCAATTAGCAGCAGGATGATTCAGACATCGGAAGCATTGGGAGGACTGATTGGGGTACATCTTTACAAGGGCAGCTGGAGTTCGATACAACAGCCATTTGCTAAAAAATAGCATCCTGCGCCAGTTTGCACCTCTTAAGGAAGTAAAGTTTAACCTATTGATCGTAGACCAAAGATGGGGAGAGATTACAAAGTTCTCCTGCTCTGACCATTTCCTCAAAGCTTTAGATTCAAGATCAGCCCCCCTAATTGAGGCTAAATATTTCTTCCAGGCGCCTGGCTTCCTATCAGAAGTCTTAACTAATAAATCCTCTACCAACTGATTTTCAGCTAAAAAGGGGGTGACATTTATTTCAGCAAAATATTTAAATAAGGTGCCATAAGAGTTCATAAGAGTAAAATCATTAGTCATTAGTTGAAGCATGTCAGCTATAGACACCCAGTTGCCATTCATTATAAAATCAGAAATTTTAAGATAGTCAGCTGCCGCCCATAGTGTGACTTTTTCGTGGAATAATATAATAATGGAAAACAGTTCTATAGTGCTGTAGTTACTGGTGAAACAAATAAAAAGTCAGATTGATTTCTTAATATGCTCTTCTGTGATATGTTCACTATCAAAGGTGTAATAGGTTTACTGAGATACCATAACTAGTTGCTCGCCTACTCCCTATGCTGTCCCTACACATGACTAAATAAGTAAAAAATTTACAGTAACGATTCTAGGTTATATTGAGGCCAAAATCGGCTGTGGGCACTAACGGTCATCCTCATTTTTTAATAGAACAAAGAATTCCTGGAACTGCAGATACTTGTAAAATTGGTGCTGTTGAAGCATAATTCTTTATTAACATCTATGATTTTTTTTTAAAGACGGTGGGTTCATCTAGCTTATAAACATAGTGTAAAGAATATTGATTCCAGGTAACATTCACACTGTCCTGGAAAAACTGATTGACTGGATGACCCCATATCAGTTGATTACTGTTATATTTAAGAATGCTACATCATGCGAAGTGTGTCACTGGTCATTTACCTTATATTTAACATCTTTAGGATAATGTCCCAATTCATTATTAACAAGTTTAGGGTGAAGGAAAAGGTTGGCAAATTAATGTTGATTAGGCTCTAAAAAACATCAGTAAACGCTGGCGTCTTTGATGTAGCTTGAACTAGAGACGTCATCTATTGTTGCATTGTGGCACAGTGGTTAAAGCTTAACTCAGGGAGTGTCCAGGACTCATGAATCAGAGGAAGCAGGTGGTACCATGAAGTTATCCTGGATTTTTGATAAGCCCATATGAATGACAATATTAATGAATTGATTTTATTGAAGATGGATCACAAAATGTAAATGGGTAGTGCTCTAAAAGAAGGATAGGCCTAGGATACACATGCCAAAAAGCAGTTTGAATGGTAAGAGACCTTGGGAGATAACCCCACGGGGAGGGACCAAGACCAGAGGAGGAATATAGGGTCTGAAAGGACTTTTAGTTCTGCCCGGAAAATAGGTTTACTCTATTGTAGGGGTTGGAAGTTAATCAGGAGATGGCTTGACTGGCAAGTTAGAAAGAAACAAAGAGAAACTTAACTTAATAAACAAACAAAAGAGATGGAAAGGCTTTTGGCAGCATTAACACATCAAACTGTTTTCTTGACAATAGGAGCGCAGACATTTAAACAGGGAATGAATGGAAAAGAAGAAGTTTGAGAAGGAGGATAAATCAAATTGTAAGTAACGTAGTGATTTTTTTGTATGCACATTTGAGGAGTACTAGAGGTGTTCGTTCAGCAGTATGCACTTGGTAACTGCAATCACTCTTTAAAAGGTTGGTGTCTTTTGGTTTAAGGTATACACAGATTAATTTAATTTTGGGGGATTGTGCGTATATTAATGTGTATACCTGACAGAGAGTGGTACACAAATATTGACCCATACACTCCTTGAAATGGTTTTATGTTAGATTAAAAATTACACACAAAAAAAGAACATTTTTGAAAATATCATGTGTAAAAAAAGAACCAGAGTTGTCTCAGTGGGAAAATCATCTCCTCAATGTTCACAGCCTTCAGAGAAAGCAAACAGTGTGCTGGTGCTGAGAAAAGGGGCTCAACTTCAACAGGTTCCAGGTCAGCAAAACCGCTGGTTTAGGTGGGAAAAGCTCTGAGAGGAGAGGTTCATGTTCTCACACCCGGGAGATCTTTGGTGTTGATCACTCCTCCTTCGAGGGTGGCACCAATGAAGTTGTGGTTGGGAGCCAAGGAGGGCTCAACATTAACAGATTATGGCTTCAAGAGGAGAATGTAGCAGAAGCTGTGGTGAAGTCAGGACCATCGGCAATGTACCTTCAGCAGGTCAGTTGACAAGTTGGTCCCAGTGGCTTAACCGTTCTCCATACAAAAACGTTTGTAGAAAGACTCTAAGTTTCTGATTTTGTAGTGTTAGGCAGGAGAAGTACACTTTGACATCAGTCAAGGTTTCCAGGGCACAGGGAACAGTACTGGGGGGTAGCACTCACTCCACAGAAGCCTTGACAAGAGTCCAGTGCAGGTCACTAAGCTCTTCCAAGAAAGAAGGTTTCTTGCAGCTTGTTTTTCCAAGTGGCTTAACAGGAGGTCAGCCAACAAACCTGTGGAGTCACCATTTTGTGGCTGGTACAAGTTGGAGCATTTCCAGGACTTTGAATTCTCTTCACAGGTCTCAACAGTAGGTGTTCTGAAGAGGGTGCCCAGGATTGCTTTGTGTATTCCTTGCACTAGTCCTTGGCCAGGGGTGACTCCTCGCCCCTACCTAGACAGTAAGAAGAAAGCTTGCAGGGGTAACTCAATCCACTTTTGCAGCAGTTCTTGTGTGTCCTACTGCAAACAATCCCACAGTGCTCTCCTCTACCCTTTCTTCCCCTGTGTAAAGCTTCTCTGCCCACCCTAGAGGTGTGGCCAAGGAAATAAGCAACCAACCCTCTGTGGTCACTCAGAAACAGTTCTGGGGACAGCTCCTCTTCCACTGGGACTGGTGTCTGACTGACATGGACGACAAAGAATTGGAATTACCCAATTGTTAGCTACAGATGTGGGAGACACAGTGGGCCTCTTTGAAGTTTATAAGTTGCTGGCCACTGCCCAGATGGTCAACCTGTCAGAGTTACAGTACACCTTTCCAAACCCAAGTCCTTTGTCCTTTGTCTCAGCTCTGGGAGCAGGTTCACACTTCATTAAAGGAGCTACTCAGCTCCCGGGTGACAGTTGAAGGCCTATGAAAATGGGCTTTAGGGGGCTTAAGGCAGCCAAACAGTTACTTTTTTTAAGAGCACTTTTTGTAAAATATTTACTAGAAATCCAACTTGACCAATGATTTAGATGAGTAATAAATATTTTAAAAACACCAAGAGTTACACTTTCAGCTGGTTCCAAGGCAGAAATAACGTTATTAACTTTGGTGGTGCCTCCCAGTGCTTTCCTATGGAACTGCTACCCCTGCTACAGTGAAAATAGCTTTTAGGACCTTGTCATTGTAACATTAACATTAAACGTTTACAAGGTCTACTTTTAAAAAACATGCATCCTGACTCATTGGCATTTAAGGCCCACTTAGGGGTGACTTAATAATATTAAAAAGCAGGGTTATAGGTCTGTCAAAATGGGTAATCTGACATGTCCAATTTGCAGTTTTAAAACTGCACAGACAAGCTACAGTAGTAGACTGCAATCATGCTTTGCACTGTCACTATGGTGGTGACACAATATGTGCTGCAGTTATATTTAATTTACTGGCCCTTGGTACACTTTGTACCAAATACTAAAGATTTACAGGCAAGTTAAACATACCAGTTTGAGTATCCTCAATTTCTACATGTTTCATGGGTTAGGGCACATGCACCAGAGCCTGGGTAGCAAAGTCTAGTGCACATAGTCAAAAAAGCAGCTGCATCAGTCCAAATAATCGGGGGTGAACATGCAAAAAGAGCCATTTTCTTACACCCCAATAATAATGTATGATATAAAATGGGGGGGGGGGGACACTGGTTTAATTCCTCCAAACTATCAGATAAAAACTACTTCTGATCAATGAATTTAACCGTGGAGAAGTTACTACATAAGCATTAGAAGAAAATTCCAGATTTTTACTGCCTTATCCCTCCTCAGAATTAATAGCAACCAGTGCACAGGAGGAATCTAGTTAAATGATGGACACACATACAATAAGTAATAACACAAGGCTGGAAATGCTTAAGGGAAAAGGCATGATGCCTATGAGCCAAACAGTTCAAACAGACATACATTGATCTGAACACACATCTAAGGTAGTATTAACAAGAATTCTAAAAGAAGTGATCAAGATTAAATCTACACAAGCAACCCAAATGGAAAATGTGGAAAATCTAGGCAAGAAATCTGATTGATTCACTGATAAAATAGGGACTTTACCTGACTGAGAAGACTCGGGACTTCATGTGAAAGGATGATAAATAATTATTATATGGATTGCAGAATATGTCCTGAAGAGAATTAAGTAATGTTCCCAGTATTACTTAGCAACGCACAAGTTCATCAAGTCCAGCTGCAGCTCTTAAACCTGACAGGGCTCTGGGAGTGCATTGAGGGCTGCTGAACAGACCTCAGGGCTAGTGCCTCTACCCTTAATAGTGTATATTTAATGTGCTTATTCCTAAATGGCATAAGTTAACTTACTTATACGTCCCTAGTATATGGTACCAGAGGTACCCAGGGCCTATAGGTTAATGTGTCCCTCATGAGCTGCAGCACTTATTTTACTTCCATGAGTGTGACAAAGTAAAACATGTCATCCAGCCTGACACTGCAGACAGGTAGAGTAGTTTTAAACGGCAAACTCAATCTTACCATTTAAACAAATGGCAAAGTCCAGACCTTCCATTTTGATATATCTAAGTCACCCATAAGGTAGACCTGTTGAGCACTAAAGCAGGGTGCTGTATATTAAAACATAGGACCTAACAGGAAAAAAACAAATTGGTGTTTTTACTGTTGAACAGCTAGTAGATCCATTACCAAGTACAGGGTACATGCTGACAACCAAGCTGTGCTAATTTCTGAATGAGGTATCAGAATAATCGTTAGATTAAACCCGGCTTGATAGCCAAGTCGTATTCATTATAACTTTATAGTGAAATGCAATTTTTGAAAGTTTCCACTCTGTTACCCAGGTATTCCAATGGCCATTGCAGATGCTTGCCACAGGACAGTCTTCTGACCTCCTGAGGAGAGGTGAGAATGACTCCAGGGAAAGGACACAATAGAGGCCAGCTGTTCTCCTGATGAGTGCAGCTCTTTTGTTCTGGTAGACAGGCTGGTGTCCACGATAGAGAGGGGGATACAGTGGACAAACTAGTTTTCCAATGGACGAGTAGCCCCCAGGTCGCCACACCCCCAGGGTGAGCTACCAAGCCCCAGATACTGAGGGAAGTGTTCTACCATCTTATAAGTGGGATAGGTAAATTCCATATATTGCAAGAAGTCATCCTCAGGCCGGCGGGACCTGGGAGCACATTGGCTAGTAGTCAATGCATCCCCCAAGAACAAGTAGTGGGAATAAAAGTGGCACCGCTGACACTCAGACCTCAGATCATGTCTGTACTGGAGCGAGGAAAGAAGAAGGAGTGTCCTGTTGCTCCCTAGACCTGGGAAAGAGAGGCTGCACCAAGGACGAGACTGTACTTGCTGCTCTTGCTCTAGCATAGGAGAAGACTGTGCCTGTGATAACTTGATTGAGGAAAGGTCATCCCCCAAGCTCTAGGCAAAGAGGTGAACATGAATATTCATTTGGCTGACTTCCTGTTACAGCTCTAGGGCCACAAAAGCTGAAGAAGCTGCCTTGGCTCCTTAGAGTCCCAGTCGCTTACTCGCCACTGGCAACACAACCAGAGAGACTGAGCCCCAAAACTCAAAGCTGCACCAGAGTCTGTTAGACCTGGGAGAGTAATCAAAGTGCAGTTTAGTGGCCCAAGATGGACAACAGCCACAGTTAAAGGGAAACACTGTGACTGGAGACCCGTAAACCAGTGGCAATTCGTTTTAGGCTGGACTGCACCTGGATTTCAAGGCACATCAACTTTTGGGGCCAAAGCTGCTGTACCGTGTTTGTGGACAAAGGGGTCGCCCCAGTATGATGCGCGACAAACAGACCTGCAGTCTCATTATCCCTTGCATCAGGACCAATTCATTGATGTCCATGGCAGTTTACCCATAGAGCCTGGAAATGGACTGGGGACTGCTTTAACTGCAAGGTAACCACTCTGCTAAGACTTATTGGCCCCAGTGACTTGCTTCCTGCCAAGGTTGGTCACCCAAAGTGGGCCAGAGTACAATTTAATTGATAAAAAGTTTTCAAAGGCATTCAAAGTAACAGCTAACCTTGGTAGTTGCCAATGCTTGTTAACATTCTGAATGGAAAGCAGTGATTTATGATTTGCCTAATAATTCATATCTCTGGAACACTCTAGTAGATTTTGTTCATTTTGGCACCTAGAAAATCATAAAAATACGATATATCTTTATAAATCAGTATTGGTTTCCTTTATCCCATGTTTCTATCTTATTCATTTGGTTTCAACGTGTTCCTTTGTTAAAGTGTGAGTACTTTACACCGCAGTTATCAAGGTTTGAGCTAAGGTTTTGGAAACAAGCCTGATTTGACCCAAGACAGGTTTGTGGGCATATTACATGGTAAGGTTGCACAACCATGCCATATGACAAATTGCAAATGTCCTCACAATGAGCTATACCATAAATTCAAAATGTCATTTAGGCAGTAAATATATGTTTTTGTTTTCTCTCAACAGCTTTTTAAAAAGTGATATGTGATGGTAGGACTAAAAGTAATCTGTAGTTAATATCAGTAGCAAAAACAACAGTTGATGGACAGAATGCAGAAGAATGTCATACAGTCACCTCAGTAAAGAGATCTGGGCCTAAATCCATTGTTTTTTCATTTTCTTTACTCCCCATGCTGTTCCAGTTTGAACCCAGCCATATGCAAATCAGTCTTGACCCTGTGCCCCATGGGAACAGTCCAGCCTGAACTGCCATGCCAGGTCCCCCCTGGACTGGAAACAAGCATCCTAGGACCGGTTTCGGGCTTTCAGCCCTCATCAGTTAGGATAGCTTGATTCCAGTGGTATGGAGAGCACAGGACTCACGTCTGAGCATACCCGTTCCACTCGGGTGACAAATGCAAAAACAACAGTTGATGGACAGAATGCAGAACAATGTCATACATTCACCTCAGTACAGAGATCTGGGCCTACATCCATCGTTGTTTTGACCACCATGCCATTCAGATCAGTTGATTGGGGGTGAATGTTTGATTTGCTCCAACGCTCCGTCCATCATCCCCTTTGGTTTCTCTTTGTTTGCCCTAAGATGTCAGGGTATGCCCAGACGTGAGTCCCTTGATCACTTTGCCACTGGATTCAAGCTAACCAGGCTGATGGCGGCTAATTAGCCAGAAACTGGTCCCAGGATGCTTGTTTCCATTCCAGGGAAGACATGGCTTGGCAGTTTGGGCTGGACTGTTCCCATAAGGCACAGGGTCAGACGGATTTGCATATGGCCATGTCTGAACTGGCGTGGTGGAGTGAGCTAAAGAATGATGATGGATTAAACCCAGATCAGTTGACTGGGGGTGAGTGTTTGATTTGCTCCAACGCTCTGTCCATCATCCCCTTTGGTATCTCGTTAATATCAGTAGGGTGGGCAAAGGGAAAGCATAGATCCACTTGGGTCAGCATAGAAAATGCAAGGCAGAGCATTCCAAATAGGGTGGGGGGAAGAATACATTTAAGAATGGGTTTGGAATCCCCCTAAAACCACATTTGTAAAACTGGAGGGAGCTGAGGAGAAGGGACAGGAGATGAGTGGTGAAAAAAAAGTTGATGAATGGAAGAAGTCAGTCCTTTATTAAAGAACACAAAATGTACTTTCTTGTAATGTTAATGGCTTAAATAATGTTTAGGAATGCTGAGCTGTAATAAGACATTTTGAGGGAGATAAAGCTGATATATATTGAGCCAATGAGACTTATCTTCCTAGAGAAATCAAAGCAACATTGTCAGACTGTAAATGGGCACAGCAGTTTTTTTTTCTAGTGCCTCTTAATATTCAGAACAGTGGCTATAATGATCTGCGTTCAAAGTGTAATTGCTATTTTCAAGCATGAGGCAGACTCACTGAGACACTGGATGGTATGGTATGTTACGTGACATTATGTTATGTTGATTTGTATAGCACACCAATCAACTGTGAGCATATCCAGGCGCTTAGTGGGAGGTTAGGCGGAGGACTCCATGAAGGTTATTCAAAAATCCTGGTATTAAGGTTTTTGTAGAACTCAAGAAGTGATGAGGAGGCTTTGATGTGCTGTGTGAGGTAGTTCCAGGCTTTGGGAGCGATGAAACAAAAGCTGCAACCCCCTGATCTGCTATTGTGTATGCAGGGTACGTGTGCAAGTGAGAGTCTGGCTGAGTGGAGGTGTCTGGAGGTTTTGTGGAATTGTATGCGGTTATTCAGGTTTTCGTGCCAATGTTGTGTAAACCTTTGCAGGTGTGAATAAAGAGTTTGAATCATGCGCATTTGTGTATGGGGAGCAAGTGGAGTTCTCTGAGGTATGGTGACATCTGGAAGCAGGAGGTAGGTTGAGGAAGAGCCTTTCTGCTCTGTTCTGGTTTGTTTGGAGTCTGTTCAGGAGCTGTTTGGTGATTCCAGCGTAGAGTGTGTTTTCATAGAGGAGTCTGCTGGTTATGACTGCCTGTGTGAATGTCTTTCTGGTATTCTCTGATAAACACTTGAAGATTTTTTGCAGCATCTTCAGAATGTGGAAGCAGGTGGTGTTCATTGAGTTCACCTGGGTGTAAATATTGAGTTTGTCATCTAAAAGGATTTGTCTGTGTCTGGCATGTGTGGTGGGGATGTGTGTGGCTCCAAGGTATGCTGGCCAGTCTCTGGAGTCCCATGGAGAGGTCTTCTTTTGGAAGATCACAATTTTGGTCCTGTGCCTGAGGCAATTTGATCTCATGGATTATTGGCTTAATGAGAAAAATATATGACTAATATTTTCAGTAGCCAGTGCCCATATCTGATCATTGTAGAAGATGATTTAAACTGAATGTTGAAGCAGGAAGTCAGGAAAAGACTGTCCACAAATACTTAATGGAGGATATAGAAAGGCAGGCCTAAAGAGATATATATATATATATTGAGAAGTTTGAAACCTGGAAAGTTAGGCAAAATATAATATGGTTTGGCAGTGTCTTAATTTCTGAAGATATATTTTCTAAAAATGTACAAAGATGCAAGTTGGTATTAAACAAATTATATTTTCTATATATGGCAGTTTATCATTGGGGATTACCCACCACAGTTTTAGGCTTTTTAAGAATTAGTTTAGGCACTGCTCTTTCGATGGACACCCAAGATAAATGTAATATAAATTCAGGGGTAAGAGAATGTATCTTTGTACATCTGGAAACACAGGAGATTGCAGTAGAGTGAGAGGCTTTCAAAGACATGTTTAGAGTGCTTGTAATCATGGAACCGATTTGGATAAAGAAGCTTCCATGGCAAAGATAGAGGAGCAACAGTTTTTACTATATAAGGTTGACAAAGGTCCTGTACAAGATTTCAGAATAATGGGTAAAGCATGATATGACTATTTGAAGCAACAGCTTGAAACTTCGCTAAAACAAAATGAAATAGTAAACTATTGAACATATACGCAACAATGCTACGAAGAGAGTAATAAAATAACAACATAGGGGAACTCCTGACATTGCAGGTTGGGGGCTAGGGGATTATAACTAATGAAATCAATAACATGAAAGAACCTAGATCTGTCAAGCATTTGGTGTCTTGTATGTAATTCTTTATTAAAACAATTATGAAATCGATTATGAAAGAAAAAGTAGGTTTTCCTTTTTTTTTAAACAGAAACCCTCTATATTTTTGAGTTGTGCACAAAGGAGTGTGTTAGGAAAGATGCCTATACAGGAGGCAATTACTGGAATACAAGGAATGCTCAAAGGAAATATGTCAGTGGAAGGATAGCATGGAATGAAGTAATAGTGGGATAAATTTGCCAAGCCCTAGCAATACTGTTTAACTCTATTCTTTATGGAGGCTCAATCACACATTCTTGTAAAAGGGACATCTATGCACATTTTCTAAAGTATGGAAAACACCCATTAAAGTTTGGCTCATATCACCCTGTAGCCTGATTATAAGCTCTTGGTCACAGTCATGACAGACTGACTTGGAAGGTAATAGGAAAAATGTGTCATGAAGACAAGGTACGAATCATTTCAGACCTAATACTTGGGTGAATACCCTTTATCTGATAGAATTATTAGGTGTGGTTTCAATAGAAAATACATCAATGGAAAATATTTTGGGCTACAGGAAAGGTGCGTGATCTTGTTCTGAAGGGCACCACTAAGAAATTTGGAATTTGCGCCCAGTTCATCAGATCGACTGCTGGACTGTGTGGGAGAGCATCAACAGCCTCATATGTGGATGGAGTTACCTCAGAGGAAATAAGTATTGTGGAGGTACTAGACAGGGCTACCCTCTCTCGCCTTCTTTATTTGCTTTATTTAAACAACCAGCCTTTAGCAACAATGGTATGAGAGAGGATAAATATGATTGGCCCTCTAAGGAACTCTGATGCAGCTAGAGTCCACTTATATAGTGATGTTCTTGTTAGTAAAATAAAAGTTATTAACCTCAAAGCTAATTTCAGCAAAGTGTCAGAACATCAAGTAAATGCATCAGAAACAGAAATATTGCTAGATCAAATAAAAACTAATTATTTCCCAAGGTTTATCAAAATGGAATTTATTTAGAGACCTCAGTTTGAATGTCTCAATAAACCTATATGAGCTGTATGGGCTAAACTACAGATTCAAATTCAAAGACTAAATGTTATTTAGTATCAACAATACTACTCCCCTATGTAGTATGTATTATCATTCAACTATCAACTTTAAATATATTTGGGGAATTTACTCATATTGCCTAAAACTATTGGTAGATCAGTTCCCCCAAAAATGCACATTGTCTGCTTATATGCAAGCATTCCACTTTTTTTTAAAAAGATACCCACAAAGCATGTTATTTTTTAAAACAAACAATACTTTCTCTACAAAAACAGTTTACATTTTTAGTAAATGTATAACTATGTGTATGACAGCATGAAGCCTACAAAATGACCTGATACCATGAAGATTTTTTCCATGGTGGGTGATCATGTTGCAGTCCATGTGAAGTCACATTTGGGAAAACAAAAAAGTGATCAGTGGAATGTTTGAATTAACCTCAGTCACTCGTGCTGCATTCCACCCTGTCATTGTTTGCCCACTATGCTATGCTACAAGACCAGCCATAAGCAAATCAGCCTAGATCCTCCTCCAATAAGAACAGTGCAGCCCAAAGTACTAGACTGGGTCCCCTTCATAGGGGAACACAAACAACTAGGATTGGTTTTGGCTTACTTAGGCCACATTAGCAAAATATATCTTTAATCCTCAAGGCTGAATGAGGCATACCAATTAAACTTAGGGTGTTACATTGAGAAAAACGAAAAGGTAATGGGCCAAATGCTTTAATTAATCAAAGCAAATGGTGATAAACTGGGGCTGCATCCCAGTTCATATTTTTTTGTCCACAATGCCACTCTAGGAGGATACCAGCTGCAGACAAATCAGCCTTGGCCCTGCTTCAATATTAACAGTCCAATCTAAACACCTGTGCACGTTCCCCTCCAAATGGAAACACAAGCAATCCCGGAGCATATAGTCATATGTGTGTGTGTGTGTGTGTGTGTGATTGTGTGTTATTGTGTGTGTGCTCGGAGGAAGGAGCTTTGCCATTGGTTCTTGTCACTCTCAGGGTCTGGAGCTGAGCAGCACTATTGCCTTTATTTATTGTCTGAAGGTGAGCTTTACTCTGCTTCAGACCCCACAAATCACATACTGGGCCGAGGTTCATGTTTATGAACTACTATACAAACTAAAGAGTAACTTTCAGCTCCCAAGAAGCTAATGACAGCTCCCTGATATACATGTTTCAAAATGTTAAATCTGGTCATTACTTCCCTGGGTACCACATAAAATTAGCAGCCTCTGCTCTGTCCTAGGATCCGGATTCCCTCATTTCCAACAATCGCTGAATGTTCAAAGCAGTGTTGCAACCTGGAATAAACTCGGGTTAGTCCTGGTGTATTAGCTTCGGGAGGATGGGGAAAGGTCTAGAGGCAAGGATCCTACTAAGCATCTTCTAATCAAGATTTAAAATCGATAATTGCCGGTAGACCTTATTATCTGTAGTTGGCTTCCCTGGTTTAAGGAGGGGAATCACTAGCGCCTCCCAGGTGGAGCAGGGTAGGTGTCCCACATCCCTGGCAGTTTTGTACATACTTACCAGTCTGAAGGCCGGCTCATCAGAGTGGGTCCTGTAAAATTCTACTGGAAGCCCCTCTGTCCTGAGTCTTTTACCCCCCCCCCTTGAGCCACTTTAAAGCTGCTCTCACTTTTTCGTAAAATGATATCCTGCCATAATTCCTCTGCCTCCTGAGCTGTACCAAAACAAAGGGGCACTGGTGTGTGACACTGGTGTATAACTCCCAATATTAATTCAGCTTTTGGCTGTTTATCTCCTCTTGCTATGGAGCAGTTTTGTCTCTCTCGGCATGCACTCTAAGGACATCATTTCTGTAGTCAAAACATCTCAGCCTTTCCACTTAGGCTGCAAACCTCTCTTTAGCATCTTTTTTCCACCTCTCTAAGGGTCAGATGTACGGGGCATAGGCCATTGCAACTCGCAAATTGCGAGTCGCAATTTACGAGTCGCAATTTGTGAGTCGCAATTGCCAGTGTACAACAGTGTCTGAGACATTGTTTGCGATTCCCAATGGGGTCGCAAATTGCATGCCTCATGCATATTAATGTGACTGTCGCAATTTGTGTCCCCCTTTGGAATGGCTTGCACTCCCAGGGATGGTGCCCTGCTGGGGTCAGCTGACCTCCATGTCTGAGACTGCTTTTAAATATAGCATTTTTTTTAATGCATTCTGTTTTCCTTACAGGAAAACGGGCTGTATTTAAAAAATAAAAATAAAACGTTTTTGTTTAATTTTTTAAGGGCAGGTAGTGGTCCTTGGGCCTGCTCTGAAAAAATGTTTGTGCACCCATTCACAAAGGGGAATGGGTCCCCTGGGGACCTCTTCCCATTTGTGAATGGTTTACTACCCTCTTGAAGAGGATTGTAAACTGCAAGAGGCTTTGCGGTCGCAAAATATTTTTGCATAGGGTACAGATTCGCTATTAGGAAGGGACGCCCTTGGAACGCCCCTTCCTAATAGCGAGTTGCTAACCTTATTTTGCGAGTTGCCATATAATTAGCGACTCGAAAAATATGGTTAATACATTGGCCATAGGTTTTTTGCATGCTCAAACGGGTCTAAAACCCATTTGCGCATGCAAATATCTATTGTACATCTGGCCCTTGTCCCCTTTCCGACTCCATACCCTCTTTCATTAAGGTGCTCGTAATACCTACAGTCTGTGCAATGCACCTCCCTCTGATCACTGCCTTTCTCTCATCTAGCTGCAACCAAGTGGAATGATCTACCTCCCAATCTCAGACTGACAGAATGTCTCTTATCATTTAGGAAACAATTAAAGACACTACTCTTCCCTAAACCAGAATAATCAGTAACCAATGCGGTCACCGTACCCCTCAGCACCAAACCTCAGCGCCGTGATATCCTACCTAGGATGATTGTTAGCGCTTTATAAATAAATTAAATACAAAATTAAATACAAAGGCATCACACTCCACTAGTGGGGATGAGCCTGTTACTGATGCAGAGCGATTACCAGCTTGGGTTACTCATTACTACCCTACTCACCTGGGCCCATAAACATTCACTCGATGAGCCGATAATCACTGCTGCGATAATGAATTTTATATTTTCCTTCGTGTTGAATTTACCTTTTCATAAATTCTTACCAATCCTATCACCTTGGATCTTAATTTCCTCTGGTTATTAGATCATGTTGTTATAAGTATAGGTAGAAATTACATTTACCTTTATTTCTTTAAATGACCAAAGACTCGAGAGAGTTTTAAAGATTTTATCTAGAGAATACATGTCATACACCAATTTCTTTAAGGAAAATGATAAAGAGTAAAACACAATGACTTAGTTAAATCTCAAGATGATGATACCTGGAAAAGGGGGAATCAGAAAACAGTACAAGGACATACTACATGAAATTATATTTACCTAGAATGGTGTGAGGACCAATCCCTGGCCAAGGGCAGGAAAAGGGACTCCCAAGAAGTCAGGAGCCGATAGTTCAGAACAGGTTCAGGAAAGGATAGGTGACCTCTTCTAAGTGCAACGCCAGCGTCACACCCCTCTCTGGTACTACTCTCCTCGATTCTTCCCCCTTCTGGATGGACAGATTCTTTTTCAGCAAAATCTCCGTCTCCCCTCTCTCGGTTCTACTCTCAGAGTGCTCGAACAGCGTCTCTGACCTCCATGGCCCTCGTTGTCATCTGCCTCTGTGAATGGTCTGCGACAGGTCGGTGACAAGTCTGATATCTAACTGACTAAACCTACCTTAGTTATGCTCTTCTACGTGTATGTACCATCCCCCAATGTTTCAATATTCGTGAAAACCCCTACTTCTGATTGGACAATGGGATGGGGAGAGGTCATCACACCATACTAATGTAATGCTTGTTCTGATACTTCATTGTTCAATATTACCTCCCCTTAATTTTACTTTCCCAAGCTTTATTCCCACCCACATTTTACAGTAGAAACATATACAATATATGCACATTTTGTCTTCTTTTCCTTCTCTTCTTCGGGTCGAGGGGTGAAGTTCCCAAGCTCTTCATGGCTAAAGCGTCCCTGGCTGAGTTTCAAGTAAAACACACAAGATGATGGACGGAATGTTTCACAATGGCAAAACATTCACCCCCAGTAACAGATCTGGGTTTAATTCATCGTTTTTTTGCTCACCAAGCCACCCCAGTTCAGACATGGCCATATGCAAATCAATCTTGATCCTGTGCCTCATGGGAACAGTCCAGCCCAAACTGCCATGCTATGTCTTCCCTGGACCGGAATCAAGCATCCTAGTACTGGTTTCTGGCTATCAGCCGTCTTCAGCCAGGATAGCTTGAGTCCAGTGGCTTAGTGAGCACTGGACCCACGTCTGGGCATAACATTCCCACATAGGGTGAATAGCAAAACACACAAGATGATGGACGGAATGTTGCACAATGGCAAAACATTCACCCTCAGTCACATATCTGGGTATAATCCATCGTTATTTTGCTCACCAAGCTACCCCAGTTCAGACATGGCCATATGCAAATCAGTCTTGACCCTGTGCCTCATGGGAACAGTTCAGCCCAAACTGCCAAGCCATATCTTCCCTGGACCGGAATCAAGCATCCTAAAACCGGTTTCTGGCTATCAGCCGTCTTCAGCCAGGAAAGGTTGACTCCAGTGGCATAGTGAGCACGGGACCCAGGTATGGGCATCCCCTTCCCACATAGGGTGAACAGCAAAACACACAAGATGATGGACAGAATGTTGCACAATGGCAAAACATTCACCCCAATCACAGATCTGGGTTTAATCCATTGATATTTTGCTCACCAAGCCACCCTCGTTCAGACATGGCCATATGCAAATCAGTCTTGACCCTGTGCCTCATGGGAACAGTCCAGCCCGAACTGCCAACGCAGGTCTTCCCTGGACTGGAATCAAGCATCCTAGGACCGGTTTTTGGCTATCAGCCGTCTTCAGCCAGGATAGCTTGACTCCAGTGGCTTAGTGAGCACGGCACCCACGTCTGGGCATATCCTTCCCACATAGGGTGAACAGCAAAACACACAAGATGATGGACGGAAAGTTGCACAATGGCAAAACATTCACCCCCAGTCACAGATCTGGGTTAAATCCATTGTTACTTTGCTAACCAAGCCACCCTAGTTCAGACATGGCCATTTGCAAATCAGTCTTGACCCTTTGCCTCATGGGAACAGTCCAGCCCGAGCTGCCAACGCAGGTCTTCCCTGGACCGGAATCAAGCATCCTAGGACCGGTTTCTGGCTATCAGCCGTCTTCAGCCAGGATAGATTGACTCCAATGGCATAGTGAGCCCAGGACCAACGTCTGGGCATAACCTTCCCACATAGGGTGAACAGCAAAACACACAACATGATGGACGGAAGGTTGCACAATGGAAAAACCTTAACGCCCAGTCACAGATCTGGGTTTAATCCATCGTTATTTTGCTCACCAAGCCACTCCAGTTCAGACATGGCCTTATGCAAACCAGTCTTGACCCTGTGCCTCATGGGAACAGTCAAGCCCGAACTGCCAAGCCATGTCTTCCCTGGACAGGAATCAAGCATCCTAGGACCGGATTCTGGCTATCAGCAGTCTTCAGCCAGGATAGCTTGACTCCAGTGGCTTAGGGAGCACGGGACCCACGTCTGGGCTTATCCTTCCCACATAGGGTGAACAGCAAAACACACAAGTTAATGGACGGAATGCTGCACAATGGAAAAACATTAACCCCCAGTCACAGATCTGGGTTTAATCCATCGTTATTTTGCTCACCAAGCCACCCCAGTTCAGACATGGCCATATGCAAACCAGTCTTGACCCTGTGCCTCATGGGAACAGTCCTGCCCGAACTGCCAAGCCATGTCTTCCCTGGACAGGAATCAAGCATCCCAGGACCGGTTTCTGGCTATCAGCCGTCTTCAGCCAGGATATCTTGACTCCAGTGACTTAGTGAGCACGGGACCCACGTCTGGACATACCCTTCCCACATAGGGTGAACGGCAAAACAAACAAGATGATGGATGGAATGTTGCACAATGGCAAAACATTCACCCCCAGTCACAGATCTGGGTTTAATCAATCGTTATTTTGCTCACCAAGCCACCCCAGTTCAGACATGGTCATATGCAAATCAGTCTTGACCCTGTGCCTCATGGGAACAGTCCAGCCCGAACTACCAAGCCATGTCTTCCTTGGACCGGAATCAAGCATCCTAGGACCGGATTCTGGTTATCAGCAGTCTTCAGCCAGGATAGCTTGACTCCAGTGGCTTAGTGACCACGGGACCCACGTCTGAGCATACCCTTCCCACATAGAGTGAGCAGCAAAATACACAAAATGATGGACGGAATGTTGCACAATGGCAAAACATTAACCCCCAGTCACAGATCTGGGTTTAATCCATCGTTATTTTGCTCAACAGGCCACTCCAGCTCAGACATGGCCATATGCAAATCAGTCTTGACCCTGTGCCTCATGGGAACAGTCCAGCCCGAACTGCCCAGCCATGTCTTCCCTGGACAGGAATCAAGCATCCTAGGACTGGTTTCTGGCTATCAGCCATCGTCAGCCAGGATGCTTAACTCCCGTGGCTTAGTGAGCACTGGACCCACGTCTGGGCCTACCCTTCCCACATAGGGTGAACAGCAAAACAAACAAGATGATGGATGGAATGTTGCACAATGGCAAAACATTCATCCCCAGTCACAGATCTGGGTTTAAACAATCTTTATTTTGCTCACCAAGCCACCCCAGTTCAGACATGGCCATATGCAAATCAGTCTTGACCCTGTGCCTCATGGGAACAGTCCAGCCCGAACTGCCAAGCCATGTCTGGACCGGAATCAAGCATCCTAGGACCGGATTCTGGGTATCAGCGGTGTTCAGCCAGGGTAGCTTGACTCCAGTGGCTTAGTGACCACGAGACCCACGTCTGGACATATCCTTCTCACATAGGGTGAAGAGCAAAATACACAAGATGATGGACGGAATGTTGCACAATGGCAATGCATTCACCCCAGTCACAAATCTGGGTACAATTCATCATTATTTTGATCACCAAGCCACCCCAGTTAAGACATGGCAATATGCAAATCAGTCTTGACCCTGTGCCTCATGGGAACAGTCCAGCCCGAACAGCCAAGCCATGTCTTTCCTGGACAGGAATCAAGCATCCTAGGACTGGTTTCTGGCAATATCTGAACTGGGGTGGTGTGGAGTCCAGAAAAATGATGGATTTAGGCCCATATCTCTGTACTGGGGTGAATGTATTACATTGTTCTGCAATCTGTCCATCAACTGTTGTTTTTGCATGAGTTTCAAGTAACACATCATGGCTTCAGACGAGTTTAGGTGTGCGTGGGTACAGATTTGGTGGGATAGGGATTTCAGTCCCATTCCAGGCCCAATTACGAACTAATAATATAGTCAAAGAAAGACATGTTAGAACACGAAAATAAATGAATGCACTGTATACCACTTATTCCTACTCTAATCCCATTTACTTATTTATTCTTTTCGCATTAGCAATTTAATAAAACATACAAGTTTAAGTTTAAGCATAGCATGTGCATTCACATGTGAGTTTCAAGTGGCCATCTTAATAGCTACTCTGCAGGTGCAAAGATTTCCCTCCAAAGCAAAGGACGTCATACTACGCAGATGTAGTAGACGCATGAGCAGAGAATTCCTGCGTTTTCAGCAGCCATTTTTAGACACTCAGGTTACTTATTAGTAAAACACATAGGCAAGCTTCCCCTAGATTTGTGTACAAAGGTGTAATGCAAATATTAGTATTTACAAAAATGTCGGTTACATTATTACATGTTATCTGAGAGAATTGCATTTGAGCAAGTTTCTTTACATACGAAACCTTGCTCCATCAATTCCCTCTCTGATGGCATTTTATGCCATCACTAATTTTCAACTACTAATTCAGATGCAAACTTTAGCAATTTCCCATTTCAATTTCTTTGATTCTTTTAGCTTTTCCCTTTTCATGCTTATATTGTAAACCTTTCCTTCTTTTGTAAATATCTCCTTTTATTTCTTCCAGCTGGATTTCATCATAGTTTCTCTTCTTTCCTTTCTAATTCATTTTATTCCTTTTTCTTTTCCAGCTGCACTTGCACCATAACATGATTGCCAAAACCAATAAAGTTATTCCCATTATTTGCATTAGTATTTGACGTATTATACTTTTGTCTACGTTACAGAAGCAACTACCTATAGAGGAAATACTATTTGTTAGTTTCTTCCATACTCAGTCAACTTCCAGTGGCTTCAATTCTTCTTCCAAATATGTGATATTTTTGACATATCCTCCGATTTGAACACTTTTGTCTGGTATGTAGGAGCAACAAGGTTGCGCCTTCAACATTTTACAGACTCCGCCCTCTTTAGCCAATAATATATCAAGAGCAAGTCGATTTTGTAAAACCATAGATCTGACCTAACCATTTAGGTATTGATCAATACAAATCCTCCAGCAGTGTCAGTCGATAAGCGATCAACTACTGTGGATAATTTACAAATTCTTTGTGTATTAAAAATTACTCCCACTGAAGGTATCAATGCACTGAATATATCTCCTAAAATTCCTGAAAAACTATACATTTTATTGTGTGTTAGTATGCTATCATGTTTATTGCTTCCAGTGATTCTTTTTACATGATATACTTTAGGGAATACTATTCCGAAATAGCAACTCCCGTACCAATGATAAGGCAGCTTGAAATAAGTTTTATCTCCACATATATAATAAATTCCAGGAAATACTGGATCTGTTCCACCTTTTAGTCCCCATCCCCCTATTACTAGAAAATTGTGTTCACATTCAATGGAACCAATAAATATATTGTTATACTCTGTTTTTAACCTATGAAGACAGATTTTCCCTTTCTTTTCAAGTTCTAGGGACATTGCAACATGATTCTTGCCAGTTGCAATTAGGTCTTCTTTCTCAGCCCATTTAGGTATCTGAGGTTTCGGTTCAGAGGCCTTTCTATGGAAATCCTGTCTCCTTTGTTCTACTAAATTCAAAAATATATTTTCTTCTTCATGTAACTAACATGTTAAATTGTGGTTATGTGCTTCAGCTACATCTATTGTCTTCATTGTTAGAAAATATTCATCCATGAATTGTGAGTCTCTACTACTAAGGACTGGGTTCATGCTTTTCCGCAAAGGAACTTCAGGAAAAATCGCAACTATGTTTGAATAATAATACTGTAATTTTCCTGTTCAGTAAAATAAACTAGCTAAAACACTACATGAGATACCATATGTCAATGGTAAATGATGATATGTTACACCTTCTGCTACAGATGTTGGCAGTTTCATACATACATAACAATCATTAACATCCATGGTTTCTACATAATGTACTAATAGGTTTGCAAAAACGTTTACATTTGTATCATTTTTATTCACAGTGTGATGTAAATATGTCTCATCTAAATGTACTCTGCCTTGTTCCATGTTAGCTACTTTTCCATGTGCATTAGTGTCATTCTGCTTGTTTGCAGTCATTAGATAGGGGATGGCTATTGTCAGTACTAACCATACCATAAGTACTAGAAAGGTGCTACATGTACATATTCTACAGCATCTCTTTAAACAGTTTCGTTTCAGTTTTCCAGCAGCTCTGTTATCAGCCATTTCAGACTAAGAAGATTTCTTTCCCTCTTTTTTGGAATGTTTATAAAGAAATACAACCTGGGGAATTGTTTTTCTTCAAGTTGGTCTCACTTATTTGTCAATTTGATCACCATTTAATTCTTTATCATTATCTTCACTTAGTTCAAGATTCTCGAAATCTTCAAGAATTACATATATCCACTCAGAACCCTTGAATTTATTATTCAGTCTTTTCAATCGTGGACTTCTCCTTCTTGGCTTTTCAGTGGATGGTCCAGATTGGCTAATGTTATGTTATGTTATGTTAATAACATTTATTAGGCGCAACAGCTGCCCCAGCGAAGGGGCGTCCTGGCGCCTGCTTACTTCATTTACTTGGTCAGGTTCTTCATTTATTGTCTTAAGGTGATGTTTTAGTCTCTTAATTATAATAGGCTAATTATCACCTTTCCTGACTCTTTTAGCTTAAACTGTGCTTTAAGCTTCTTCGAGAGTACTTGTATTTTACTTGATTTGTGGCACAATTTGATTTTTTCCGTCTTCTGAATTCCTCTCTATCTGACCTTGTCCAGGGTTTATCACCTCAGCTGTTTCTGCCTGGATGTATTCTTCTTTTCTAGTCTGACCCTGTTCAGCATTTGTTTTGATTGGTTTTTCTTCTTCTTCCCGAATTCCTTTTTAGGTCTCGCCCTGGAATTAGCATCCAAAGGATGCGTCCAGGGCGGAGACTTATAGCTATCCGATGCCGGGGAATGAGGGACAAGAAACTGTCACGAGCGCAGATTTGGGTGCGCGAACGCGCACAGTCTGTCCTGCGCCGCGCCGTGCACTTCCCTCCCATACTCCCAGCAAGTCAGCCTAACGCGCATGCATGCACACGCACACGCACTTACATAGACACGCAGGCACCCAGACAGGCAACCCCCACAGTCACACACGCATGCACACAGACTCCAAAACACATACACACACACACACGCACGCTCACACACATACACAGCCCGCCGCCGCACGCGCGCGCACACACATGCCCCCGCCCTAAGCATGAGCGAATTTTGCGGATCTCGCGTTCGCGAATTTTGCGGATTTGCGGATTCGCAATCCGCAAAATCCGCGAATTCCCGCGAATTTGCGGATTTTTTTTTTTTTGTGTTCGCCCGTGTTTCTGCCAGTTCGCGAGGGTTTTTACAATTTCGCAATTTGCGAACTTACCTGTCGGGTCGCAAGTTTTGCGAACTTGTTGTTTCTACGTGTCCAACCTGTTTGGGACACTCTTCTTCATCACTGCCACTCTCTGTCACCACTGCCACTCTCTGACTACTCATGCCACCCTCTGGCCCACCCATGCCACCCTCTGTTTCATCACCACACCCTCTGGTTGTCCAGTGTACATTATTTTCGGCAAAGCAAAGCACACCTTCCCTGCCTCAAGTGACCTGAATTAATTTGGGGCTGATTAATGTGTCACAGAATATTTTTTTAGCTGGCACCTGCTTCCTTAGTGCGCCCTGATTAGTGATCTTTTGCACTTGCTAAGTGCTTTCATTGTTGCAAAATTAGTTACAACACCTGCCCTGCCCCAACTGACAATAATGAATTAGGGGCTGATTAATGGATTTTAACTTCCAGCCTGGCTCCTGCTTGTCTCCCTTAGCTGTAATTCATGACCTTTGTGGCATATGTGTAACTATTCTGAGGTTCAGAGCAGGGTCACATAATAGTTTCAACTGGCAACTGAACTCTGGAGGGGCCCCTCAGGAAGCACTACAGGAAATGGCTACTAATGATGTGCCTGAACTTTTGAACCTGGTAAGTAGTTACTTTCAGTTTTGCTTAGATCGTATTTCTGCAATTTCGCACTTATTCGCGGGGCGCGAACTCACGCGAACAGTGCGAGCAAAATCCGCTGCTCGCGGATTTGCAGGAAATTCGCAAATCTCGCGGATTGCGGATTTCCCGAAAATCCGCAAAATCCGCGAGCGGAACGGATTTTCCGCCCATGCCTACCCCGCCCTCGCAGCCCAGCAACAAAGCGAAGCCCCACTCACCGGCTTCCTTGGTGCAGCGGCTCTCACCGGCAGCAGGACTCTTCCTCTCTTCTTCGGCACCGGGGCGCAGGGTAGGCCCCTGCCTGCTCCGGTGCTCCAAACAATCGCGGCTCTTCCGTGGGAGGCGGGGTAGGCTCCCGCCCTCCTACTTCCTGTTTCTGGTTGTCCCGCCCGGCCTGCCTGACTTCCTGGTCGCAGGCCGACGGCGGACTGCAGCACGAGCTAAAGTTGCAAGTGAATCTCCAGTACTCTCTCAACTGCTTGTTAATTTTATAGTGACTTCTTGCAGAGGCGCCGGTGTGTTCTGAACTTGTGTTTTATATTATTTTTCACATTTTTTTAAATCGTTGACTACGCGTGGCCATGAGCAAATTTTTCCGGTTGCCGAACGGCTCCTTGGTGGCCGTCTTCTTCCTCTTCTCGCTCTCCTCATCCTTCCTGTACTTCATCTACGTCGCACCTGGAATAGGTAAGACTGTTATCCATGCCTTGTTGTTGTGCTTGTTTTTCTCGCCGTCTGTCTCGCTGTGTCAGTCTCCGTGTCCGGATGCCTCGTATGTCGCTTTCTCTTTCTGCCTGTCTGCTTGTTTATTTAATTATGTAGCTGCGCGATATTTTTTCACTGCGCGTCTTTATTTCACCACTCTGCCAGCTATTCTCTTGTGCCTATAATGGTATTTATTTTTACACCACTCTGCCAGCTACTCTTGTGTGCCTATAATTGTATTTATTTTCTGTGCGCAAATCTGTTAGCAATGTTTCTCAGCATTGCACACCGTTCCTCCCGACTTTGCAAACATAAAACCAATGCGCAAAGCCCTCCCCTTTCTTTACATTTCCTCTGAGTTGACAGCCACAGTGCTTTATTGGAGTGGTAGTTCTGCAGTGATACAAGTATGTACCCGGTGACTGTGATTCATGACGAAATTGCACAAATATTATCTTAAATGTAACCCCGAAGAAGGAACACAATCACCATGCCCTTCTACGGCTTGAAATACTGACACTTGCACATTTATTTTGGTAAAGGCGAACAATGTATTTTCTGTTTTAATGCATTTCTAGCATACGAGGGATACGTTTTTTTTTTGTTGTTTTTTTTTAGTTTCTATAAATTTATTCTGGTACAGCATCCCCAGTCAAGAAAAACGCTCACCGGCTGCATATCTTCTAATTCCTACTCTTTTGAAACATTGCTTTTAGCTGAACTTTGTCTCGCTGGAATAAGCTGCCAATCTTTCACAGCACGGTTTTATCAAGTCATATCATCTTTTTAACAACGTGTGTGTGAGCGATTAAATTTGAGCAATTGGTGCTGCTATGTAAAGGCTCAGAGTTACCATTTAGGTAGATAAAATTGTATATTAGGTATGTGTGCACGGTCCCGGCTGCTACCACAGCAAGTGAGCAGGCAGTCTTCCTCTCGCCACCTCCAACCGTTAGCAATAGGGTGCTTCTCGCTGGTCTCACAATAGACGTCGGCTGTTAAATCCCAGAAAGTATGGGGTCTCTAGTAGGTCCTAAGGCAGGGCAGTAGGCAGTCCCCGGCAGATTGGTTAGTGCAGGGGAGCCCCCCGGTGCTCTGCAGCATGCCCTGACACTCAGCAACTGCCTCTCCGCTCCTCGTCCCGCCCCTCCGCCCTGGATCCTCTCCGCGCCGCCCTCCAGCACAAGAAGACAAACAAACACTGCCTGTTCCCACCACCTGTGGGAACCTAGGGAGCCCGAAGGGGGTTTCGGTAGATCTAGTTACCGTGCACCTGTAGCAGCAGGCGCTACGTTAGGCACAGAAGCATCTTAAAATGGTAATAACAGCACACCTTACAATCTGCACATCTGCATATATGTCTTATGACATTCCATATTTTCATGAGTATTTGTGTAAAATAAAAACATACCAGAACGTAGATCGCAGCTCTGCCCCCGTGGGAGCTAATAAACAAGACTCATAAAGAAAAGCAGTTGAAGTTAATGGAAGCTGCAAAACCACAGTGCTTCGTTTAACGTGGACAAGGGGTTTGGGGGGAGGATCTTATAGGGAATGAGTCTTTGAAGGGAAAAAATCATAAGCCAATTACGTTTACGAGGCATGAGGGCACCTGGGGAGTATGTAAAACATAAAAAAATAGCCATGAAACGCAGCAGCGCCCACCTTCCAGACATGAGTTGGAAAAACACAACCCACACCTGCAGTGTGAGGGACAGCAGTGTGTATTAGAGACAGCAGTGTGTATTAGAGACAGCAGTGTGTGTGAGAGAGACAGCAGTGTGAGACACAGCAGTGTGTGTGTTCTACGGAGAGCATGGTGTGTGAGAGAGACAGCAGTGTGTGTGTAAGAAAGAGAGCAGTGTGTGAGAGACAGCAGTGTGAGAGACCTTTTTTTTATGTTTTGGTTTTTGAAACATAAATAAAACGCATAGTTATTTGCAATGTCAATAGCTCAAACTCGCGGAAATACGAGACCTATTGCATTGCAAATGCAATAGGTCTCGCATTTGCGAGAGATTAAGCTATTTTCATTGTAAATGACAATGATATTTATTTTTTAAGTATTACTTATTTAAAAAAATTAAAAGACATTGTAATTTGTAATATTAATATGGCTAAGTCACGTAAATACAAAACATGTTGCATTACAAATGCTATAGGTGTCACATTTGCGAAAGTTATAACTATTGGCATTGTAAATGACCAAGCTATTAATTTAGCTATTTTCAAAATACTGCATAAATAACTTTTGTACAACACATATTTTATATGTACCTTTTTATGCAAAGAAAAAAACAATAACGCATAAATGAAAACATTGGCATTTACAATTCTAATAGCTCAAACTTAAATAATGCGAGACCTATCTGTCCTTCCTCAGACTCTTGGATGAGGCTTTTATTTTCTTCTGTCTGAGTAGATTGCTCTCTCCTTATCTGGTCCGGCTCAGGTTCTTTTATAGCTTTACTTTCTGTTATCTGAGCGCATTCTTCTATTCCTAACTTGTCCTCACTCTTGTCCTGTCTTTCTAATTGAGTTTGACTTCTTGTTCTCACAATTACTTCAGGTATGTCCACTACTGGGATCCAGTCATCCAGACTAGTTCTAGGTTGTTCTTGATCAGCTACTTCAGGATCTGTTCTTCGTGATCCTTCAGCTGCACAACCGTCAACAGCCTCATCTGCTTGAGTTAATTGAGGATCTACTTCATCAGGTGCTGGCACTTTCTTTGTATGGCTTGCATGAATCAAATTAGGCAAGCCTGCACATGTTACAGCTGTTGTTGTAACCAATATAACCTGATGGGGTTTTTCCCACCTTGGTGCTAGGCACGATTCTCGAGTGTGATTATTCACAACTACCCAGTCACCGGGATTCAGATCATGCACTTCGTTTGGCTGTCTGGCAACAGCGTCTTCCCCAACATGGTAAGAGATAGAACGCACTTGGTCAGCCAACTCTTTGCAATACTGCAGTACCAACTCATCAGTTATATTCAACAGCTTGTGTCTTGGTATACATACTTGCCTCATTGCCCTTTTCATGAGTTTTTCATGGGGACTCAGACAAGTATTTTTATCTGGGGTACTACTGAGTCCCATCGGAACAAGAGGTAAAGCATCAGGCCAGTCCAGCTGGATAGATGCACACACCTTTCCCAGCCTTGACCTGATTGTGCCATTCAATTGTTCTAGCACTCCAGAAACCTCTGGACACAGTGCAGCTTTTGTTCAATTTTAAATGCTTCACAAATCAATCGAATTATTTCATTATTAAAATAAGACTCTCTGTCTGATTCAATCGTTACTGGAAAACCAAATTGAGGAATGAATTCCCTCAATGGGAGTTTTGCCACTGTCAAACTGTCATTTATTCTGGTCGGGTATGCTTCCACCCACTTCAAAAATAAACAAACTATGACAAGTATATAGTTCAGCCCTCGACAAACAGGTAACTGAATTAAATTAATCTGCAGTCTTATAAATGGACCCTCTGCTTTCCCAATTCTTGCTGTGCTGACTACTGTTTTCCTGCCTGGATTCATTTGTTGACATGTTAAGCATCTCTGGCAAAAACTCTCTGCGATATTCCTGAACCTTACATTGTACCAATCTTGTTTAAAAAGTCTAATGATAGCATCTCTGCCTATTTTGGTGTCATTATGATACATTCTAGCCATGGGTGCAAGCATATAGTCTCTCATCACTGGTCTTCCATCCAGATAAACTCACACACCATCTTCAGCCCTTCTCTGACAACCCATTTTCACCACTCCTCCCTTTCCTTTATGTCTGTTTCATCTTGTAGGTCCTTTACCTCCTTCCATGGTCCTATACCCCCAAGTAGCATAAGTTGACACCTGATTCCATATGATTCAATTTTCTTGTTTACTGCTATTTTGTTTTTAGCACAATGTTGAGCAACTTGCTCAGCATATCGATTACCGGCTGTCAAATGGTAATTTCCTGACTGGTGAGCAGCGCATTTGACCACTGCCACTTCTTTTGGCAATTGAATTGCTTCAATCAATTCTTTTACAAAATGTCCATTTTTAACAGGGGTTCCTGAAGAAGTTTTGAAATCCCTCGGCATCCAGAGCTGGCCAAAGTAATGCACAACCCTGTAACCATACTGACTGTCAGTATAAATGGTTATTTTCCAATTTTTCCCAATTTTACAAGCTTTAATTAAAGCTATCAATTTGGCTACTTGTGCAGACTTGCCTCCTGGTAAATAGGATGCTTCGACTATTCCATTCAATGTACACACAGCGTAAGAAGTCGCATACACGAGCCATCTACAAAAAGTTAATGTTCTGCATTTTTCAAGGGTTCTTCCAGTATGTCTGGACAGGGTTTGGTACTAATTTCAATGATGTCAGGACATTCATGATAGACTTCATCTTTCACCTCTTCTTGATATGGGTCTGGCAACAAGGTAGCTGGGTTTAGGACAGTACATGGACTATTGTCACATTCTCACCCCCTAGTATAACTCACTCATATTTTGTCAGCTGACTAAGAGTAAGGTTCTGAGTAAGGGTTGTTGTCAACAGAATTACAACTGAATGTGGAACGTACACCTTTACAGGGTGACCCATCACACTTGACTCACTTTGTTCCAGACTCATGCACGTTGCAGCTACAGCTTTTAGACAGCCTGGCAACTCAGATGCCACGGGGTCTAAAGTAGCAAACAAATATGCCACAGGATGTCGCATTAGGCCATATCTCTGGGCTAGGACTGAAAGTGCACAATTCACTCTCTAAGTGCAAAATAAGGCAAATTCTTTTGAGTGGTTTGGCATACCAAGGGCAGGTGCTCATTTGTATCAAAGGTTTGGCCAGTACTGCAAATCCCACAATCCACTGCCTACAATATCCTAAGTCTCCAAGAAACATCCTAAATTCTTTTTGGGTCTGAGATACCTGCATATGTCTTATTATTTTTATTCTTTCTGTGGTCAGTTTTCTAACTCCTCTTTCTATTTGGTGTCCCAAATATTGGCCTGAATTTTGGCAACATTTTAATTTTTCTGGAGACACTTTATCTGACCTTTAGCCAGTCAGTAATGCAATTGAATCAGTAACACAGCCACTACTAGTTTTCGATGCAACTAATAAGTCATCAATGTATTGTACTAAGACTGATTGTCTTGGCAACACCAGAGATTCGAGACATCTTTTTAAAATTTGATTAAAAATTGAAGGACTTTCAGTGCACCCTTGAGAAACATGATTTCAAATGTAAATCTGCTCCTCAAATTTGAAAAAAAATGAAAATTGGCTATCAGGATGCAATGGAATGGAGAAAAAAGCGTGGCATCAATCAATTACAGTAAACTATCCTGCTGTCCATGGTACCTGGAATAAAATTACTGCTGGCTTTGGCACTATAGGGCAACATGGTATGACAATCTTATTAATCTTTCTCAGATCTTGGACCACCCTATATTTCCCGTTCGGTTTCTTTATTCTAATTATGAGTGGGTTACAAGGACTACTCATTATTTCTTTCAGAATGCCTTGCTCAACCAATCGATCAATTTCTGCTGCAACACCAGCTTTAATTTCTGGGCACATTTTGTATTGGTGGGTATTTGGGAAAACTGCACCTTCTTTCACAGTTACTTTTACTGGATCTACATTTGCCATCAATCCTACTTCTTTTCCTGCAAAATCCCATACTGCAGGATTCACAATAGTTTTGACCTTATCTGGCAGCTTGTTTTCTGTCATCATGGAAAACATCTCATTTACTACTGTTCCATGTTTGGCTAGCATAATTTTGTAAACTCCGTCCTCATCGGCGGTCTGAATTGCAACACTAACCGGTGTGCAAAATATTGTGCAGTTCATTTTGCACAATAGACCCCTTCCTAGCAAGTTTACGGGACTTGAGTCACACACCACGTATGCATCTCTTTACAATTGCCAACACCTACCTCCATTGGTTTTGTGATTGGTATCCTAATTTGTTTATTAGAAACGTCCACTACTTGGATCGCTTCTCCAGAGAGGGGTAGGTTTGGGGTGTCTGCTGTTCTCACAGTCGAACGGGTATCACCAGTATCCTATAAGAAGGTGATGTAATTTCCTTCAACCTTACCATCTACATATGAACCTGGCTGATCTACCGGCAAGGATGCAACAAGTACGCACTCCTCTTCCTCCCCTCTCAGGCATCGTCATTGTATTTCATTTTCCAAATAGGAATCCTGCAAAAGAAACTGTGGTGTTACAACATTTTTCTTACCACTTCCCTCCTGTAATCCGGTGTCCACACTGTCTTGGCTTGACTTACAAAATTTGGCATAGGGGCAGGTGGCAATTGACTCTGTAGATTTACAACCTGCTGCGGTTGACTCATTAACACCTCATTCTACATCTGTGGATTTAAATTTTGATGTTGGGTATTATTATTCTGTATAAGTTTACACTTGTTTTTCCAATGCCCCAATTTTCCTCACCCGTGACAGGAAAACTTTTTCTTTGCCTCTTCTCTGTTTAATCTCCCTCTTGGTTTACCCCCACTATTTTCGCCTTGGCCTTTCCCCTTTCCTTGATTTCCTACCTGATTATTTAACTGGAGTTCTTGCTGTTCCGCTAATTTAACTTGAGCCCACATTACGTTTTCTTCTAAATTCTTTCATCTGTTATTGATTTCATCCCCACAGTACTTTGTGTATTTGAGGATTTCATCTATGGGTTTTGCTTGCCAGCATAACATCTGCTCTGTGATCATTTGCGATATTTCCAACCTCAATCAAGACACAAACCGATATACAAAATGTGTCATGTCTTTGTTTTCAATATTCTCAGACCCACTGTACTTCTTGAACACCTGTAAAAGACGTTCATAGTAGGCATGAACTGACTAATCCTTTTCTTGGGTTGTTCTGTCTATTTTTATCCAGTCAGTCTCTTTTGGGGGAATCTTTTCCTTCAGGAAAGTGATAACCTGATGATATTTCTTCATTACGTCTTCTAATGAAGCACTTGTCTTTGCATCCCTCGGGTATTCATCACTGGGCCAATCTACTGTAATTTTACATTCTGCCCACAGATCAGCAGGTACAACTATATCAAATAAACCATCCAAATCTTTCAACAAAACTTTTTAAACCTTCACAAACCTTTCAACTTGCCTGTACCATTCGACTGGTTTTTCTCTAAGCTTTGGAAAATCATTAGTAAAAGATAAAATATCCTGTTGTGTCCACGGGATATGTACATAACCTACTCCTGGAACTTCTCTCATCGGGTACAGTCTTTCCACCTTTTCGGTTTCTTTCATTAAATACTCAGATGTTTGATATGCCTGTGCAGCTTCCTTTTTCTTTGTCCACCTAGTTTTCCATTTTTCTAGATCCCCCCATTTTTGCAACAGTGTTAACAATTCTTGTATCTGTAATTTTCTTCCTGATACATTCATGTTTTCTAAATCCTTATAAGAAAATTCTGCTCTATATGGTTTCTGCAATACTTTGGATATCCCTATGTTGATTCCAATTTCTGAGGCCAAATTCATCTACTTTTCATGACATATTTTCATATTCCGAGTGATGCTTCTGCATATAAATAGCAACTCTTCCTCAATAAAGGTATCATCTCTTAGAATTCAACTCTTAATTTAAATGTATCCAATATTTTGGGTTGGGTTTTGGTCTATCTATTTCTCGTGACCATCTTTCTATATCTTCTGGGGTTACCATCGTTGCACTTCTTGTTCCTTTGGATGTCTCAATTTGCACTTCTTTCAAACAACTTGGTGTGACTTTTCTGGGTGTATCATTTATCTGATCTCTTATTGGTAAATCTATTAAGGAAATTATCGATTCACATTCACTAGCTTTATCATAAATTATATTTTTTCTTTTCTGGGTTGCATGATCAGTGTAGTCATGACAGGAGTTTTAGGACAATTTTCCTTATCCCTATATAAGGGAACAATGAGACCTATAGTTACAGGTATTGTTAGTGCTTCAGGATTCATGTTCAGCTGGGTTATTTTCTGAATTAACTCACTTCTATTTGTATTTATCGCTTCCTTTTCTCTTTCGTAAAGTACCCTTTCCATTGTAATTTCATGTTCAACCGGTGGAACTAAAGGTGTTTTCAGAATCGGGGTAATTCTATTTGATTCTTCTTGATACGGTGGAGGATTTTTCATTAAAATATCTTCAAGATAATCATCTTCGGAATCTCCATTACCTATCACTAAATATTTTGTTTTCTCTGTACACTTACCTCCTGTTTGTTCTTATGTCGTTAGTACAGGATATAATCCTTCTACTTCCATGGCATGTCTCCATTGTTTCATCTGACTATCTTGAGTTTCTCTAGGAAATCTGGGATAAAATGTACTCATGTTACTGTTACTTCATGATCTGTCATGCTCAAATGCTTTAGTTTCCCATTCTTCTAAAGCTTCGTACTGGGTTAATCTAGGTCTTGGGTCTAACTCATTCATGTGAGTTCGTAAATTATGTAAACTTCTTCCATTAAATGTTCCGTACTCAGGGAATGCTAACACTCCATCATCTTTTGTATATTCTATCCAATTTTCTAGCCATACACAAGTGTGATAGCCTCTCTCTATTATTATATATGGAGCAGGTGTTTTCAGGGAGGGAAAATAATTCCTTCTCTAGTTTAAATAGGCTTATCCTTTTTAAAAGAATTTTAAATATTCTGCATAAATGACATGTTTCTCTTTTGTCCGTACATTGTGGTTGGATTCCCTCTAATATACTGCTCGTGGGCATATCATAAAAAAACTTCTGTCTGAACGAGTCCCTATTATGGTTGGATCTTGGTTCCACATACAAATTCCTCTGTCTATTATTAGCAGGACTTCTATTTTGGAAACTAATCAGATGTTCATTTTTACTCTAATGCTTGTGCTATACCAGCGCGTCTTCTATTTGGGTGACCAATCAACTTCTGTTTTGCTTTTTTGTTTTACCAATGCTTGCATGGCTTTCTAGTGACGTCAGTTTCGCTCCTCACTACTGACCCCTCCTTTAAAATTTTTGCATCATCTACACGCCCGCTGTCTCAACCAATCCCAGTGCGGCTCTCAGTGATGTCAGTGTAGCACCCGCAACTGACCCCTCCTTTACAAGGTAATGCGAAGCTTAATTAATTACAATTCTTCACATATATTTAATTAATGAACAACGTAAAAACATTCGCTACTGTGCCTGATTTACTAATTCAAAGTAAAGTCAATTTCACACACTACGAGTAAAACCTCCTCCACTTACTCTTCAATGGAGCATAAAATATCCTGTTATTCCTTCACTTTTACCCTTTCTAGGTGATATAAGACCAAAGTTTCACCAGCGAACTCCTTTGCTACCATTCACTCTCACTTTTGTACAAGAAATAATCCCTTACTCAGTGCTTCAAGTTCTGCATAACTTTCCACACTTTCTTCATCAAGGCAAGTAACCTCACTGCAGTGTGGCTTGCATTTACCACCCTCTATTCAATATTCCTGGGAACTTCCATAAAACATACAACAATACATACGGGTGTTAATTAATACATAAATCAATATTTCAATATACAATTTTCTACCTAACTTAACTAAAACCTCACCATAGCTCTGCTACTAGGAAAAGCTGATGCAGCGCGATTAACAGCTTGGGTTACTCATAACTACCATACTCACCTGGGCCCATAAACCTTCACAAGATAAGCTGATAATTACTGTTGCAATCAAGAATTGTATATTTTCCTTCGTGGTGAATTTACCTTTACACAAATTCTTACCAACCCTATCACCTTGGATCTTAATTTCCTCTGGTCAATAAATCAGGTTGTTAGCAGTATAGGTAGAAATTACATGTACCTTTATTTCTTTAAATGACCACAGACTCGAGAGAGTTTTAAAGGTTTTATCTAGAGAATAATTTTGCGAGTCAGATACCAATGATCAAGAGTAAAATATAATGACTTAGTTAAATCTCAAGATGATGATACCTGGAAAGGGGGGAATCAGAGAACAGTACAAGTATACTATATGATTAGATTCTTCTTCGGCAATATCTCCGTCTCTTGTCTCTCGGTTCTTCTCTCAGAGTGCTCGAACAGCGTCTCTGACCTCAGTGGCCCTCGTCGTCATCTGTGTCGGTGATGGGTCTGCGACAGGTCGGTGACAAGTCTGATATCTAACTGACTAAGCCTACCTCAGTTATACTCTTCTGTGTGTATGTACCAACCCCCAATGTTTCAATATTCGTGAAAACCCCTACTTCTGATTGGACAACGGGATGGGGAGAGGTCATCACTCCATACTAATGTAATGCTTTTTCTGATAGTCATTGTTCAATATTACTACCGCCCCTTAAGTTTACTTTCCCAAGGTTTATTCCCACCCCCATTTGACATTAGAAACATATACAATGTATGCAAATTTTGTCTTCTTTTCCTTCCCTTCTTCGTGTCGAGAGGTGAAGTTCCCAAGCTCTTCATGGCCAAAACGTCATTGGCTTAGTTTCAAGTAACACATCATGGCTTCAGATGAGTTTAGGTGCGCGTGTGCATAGATTTGGTGGGATAGGTATTTCAGTCCCTTTCCAGGCCCAATTACGAACTAACAATAAAGTTAAAGAAAGACATGTTAGAACACGGAAATACATGAATGCACTGTATACCACTTATTCCTACTCTAATCCCATTTACTTATTTATTCTTTTCGCATTAGCAATTTAATAAGACATACGAGTTTTAGTTTAAGCATTGAATGTGCATTAACATGTGAGTTTCAAGTGGCCACCTTAATAGCTACTGCACAGCTGCAAAGATTTCCCTCCAAAGCAAAGGACGTCATACTACGTAGATGTAGTAGACACATGCACAGAGAATTCATGCATTTTTGGCAGCCATTTTTTGAAACACGCAGGTTACTTATTAGTAAAACACATAGGCAAGCTTCCCCTAGATTTATGTACAAAGGTGTAATGCAATTATTAGTATTTGCAAACATGTTGGTTACATTATTACATGTTATTTGAGAGGATTTCAATTGAGAAAGTTTCTTTACGAATGAAACCTTGCTCCATCATTACCTCATTGACCTTAAAGTATTGTCTTATGTGTTCCCCAATTGAATCATGGTACATGGGGTCTTCTAGTGACTCAGGTTTGAGTCTCCAGGGTGGTATGTGTGGGCAGAAGTGATCCCAGTTCAGGTGCATCAGTACCGGATTGTGGTACGATATCGTGCATGGTAGATAGTCCACCTCTAGTACCAGAGCAAGTATATCAGGAGTGCAGAGGAATGTATCTAGCCTCATGTGTAGATCGTGTAAGCTAGAGAAAAACATGTAGTCTCTTACCTGTGGATGTAATTGACACAATGTATCTACCATGCTCCATTTAACTTTCCATTCTGTGAAAAAACTTGGCAGTTCTCAGTACTGGGGAGTCCCTGAGAGGGAGGTGTGAACAATCTGCACCTAGATCTTCTGTGCATTACAAATCCCCCTCTATGATCACCAAGTGGATCATATATGGGGCTAAAGGGCTGACAGGGTAGTGGGGATCCGTCCCGGATCTACATTTGGTTCATAGATATTGATCAGGGTTATGTGTTGTCCCTCCAGGCAGCCAGTGACCAATACAAATCTACTTCCTGGGTATATTAGGTCTCCTATGCTAAAATGAAACACCAGCCCTCACCTAAATTAGCACCTCTCTGACATAAGCTGAATACTTAGTGTAATAGGCCTGACCTCTCCACTGTCTTTGTAGTGCTGCTCCCTCCTTAGCTGTTATATGTGTCTCCTGTAACATCGCCACATGAATACCCCTTCTATTTGGATATAAAAACTATTTGTACATTTTAGCCTTGATGTGCATACCCCTAATATTCTATGAGAGTGTCTTGTAATTCTAGGGTGGTAACCATTGCTTTATCTAATTACTGCTCCCAAGTCTTACCGGGCTCCCCAGTGATCCTCTCCATAGTTTTCCCCATTCTATTGGGGGCTCTCCCCATGTCAAAGTTGGGGTGCAACCAATATACAACCATCACCCAGGATGGGTGGGGTGGCGCTATTCCCTGCCCCACCTAAATTTAAAAGGGCTTGGCTCCAGCATACACAAAGGAACCAGACACTAGTATTTTTTCTTCTCAGACTTCTTGGAGCCTTGGCAGGAGTAGGGAAGAACTTTCCGGAATCAGATGTTGGGGTATCCTAGAATATTATCCCACATTAAAAGCTTGCACAAGGTATAAATATTGAACCCTCAGAACAAAAGTTTATACACTCCTGGATCTGTGGAAGTAGGACTGACTTGCCTATCCCCATAGAAATGCACTGCTGCTTGAGGCCTGCCTTGCACCTCAGAGGACTGCTCTACTGCCACCAGAGGACTTTCCTCCTGCTTGTCGTTTACCTTGCTCCCCAGAGGACTGCACCTCTGCTTGAGGCCTGCCTTGCTGCTTGAACCCAGGACTGCCAGAATGTCTTCAAGGGCTAGCAGGCTGACCTACTGTGTGGGCGACATGGACATACCAAGCTCAGTCAATCCCAACCCCCCAATTGGTTCCCCCTAAGTCCTTGAACCCTTGGTTGTGGTGTTAAAGTTGCTGCTTCTGCCTAACCCTAAAACTTGGGATTCATAAAAACGTTAAGCAAAAAGTGGCCTGAGAACCAACAGAAGGCGGGTAACTACCTGCTCACTGATACGCCAAAGTTGCATCACTGTTTGGCCTGACTCAGTGGTAGATCACATAGCATTCTTTGCAACATCAAATCCTGTTCAACTGGACCTTTGGCAATGGTATCCAGCCTTGTGGAGCTCTCATTGGCTGCATAGTTTTAAACATGTCATCTCAAGAGTTCTCCACTGCTTCGTCTACACACCGACATGGCCACAGAGTGAGGAGGCCTTCGTCTGAGGGGGAGACCACAAACAGCGCGACACGGGGTGGAGGACTCCATTGCCTGTGCCACCTGGGATCGCCGGTCTGCAGGCTGAGGGCTGACCCCGGGGAGGAAAACGCTGGAGGCTGGGGCCTGGAGGTCGTGGAGCCACAGAGAGACGCGGCACGCGGAGCCCACCCTGGGATGGAGGGATAACTGACCCACGGAGTCCAGGACTGGAGAGGCCCAACTTTCCTGCTCCTGCCCACCCCCCTCTCTAGTACACGTTGCAGTAGTGTGGCTGACGTTGACAGGAGTCGACTTCTGGTGGTTCCTGGGTGGCGGCTAGAGGCACTGTTTGAATCAGGGGCCTGGGGTGCGCGTTCCTTTAGAGGCGGAAGCAGTGCCGGTGATGGTGCTCCCCTCTCTGGACCGAAGCCGGGATTGCCCATTGAAGGTCATTGGTGACAGGGAGTGGAGGTTAAGGCGGTGCTGGATGGAAGTCGGAGCATAGGGGCCCCACTGCTGAGGTCACTGAATGGGGGACGAGGCGGAGAGAGTCTACGCGGCACCTGGACGATGGGCCTACGGGAGGTGTGCGGAAAGTGACTTGAACAACATGGGCAATAAAACATGGACCCTAAGCCCCCCCGGCTGGGAACTATAGACCCCAATATGGCATTGTACATGGCTCAAGGAAATGCATAAATTAAAAGGGTTCAAAAGATGGGATGACATAGGTATCTCTGTTTTGGGAGATCTGTTGAAAATGGGAATCTTGAAGTCCTTCCAGGTGCTACGAGTGGAGTATGGATTAGATAATACGCAGTACTTGAAGTATGCGCAGGTGCGCCATGCATGCAGCGCTGAAGGACGCTCTCGAGTCCGCTACCGGAGTATGCACCACTGGAGGGCCGTCTCCTACAGGAACACGTCCCAACTAAGCTAGTTTCCCTGACCTACAGGACTTTGATTAATAATATGCCAGACAGTTTGGGGAAGCTGAAAGAGACATGGGAAATGGATCTGGGGGAAATCGAGACACTTGGCTGGGAGACTACCCTGATGCACCCTAGGGAAGTCGCGATAAAGTCCCGGCTTCGACTTATACAATTTAAAATCCTCCATAGGGTCTAATATGATAGGCACCTATTACACCGGATGGGGAGAGCCACCGACTCTACCTGTCTGAGATGTGGGCGGGAGGAGGGAAACTTTTACCATACCATTTAGGACTGTCGTGTTATCCAGGGCTACTGGACCGAGATATTATGGGGAGCTAAGCGACATATTGGAAACAACCCTCCCAGTGCAGCCTAGATTGGTTCCATTGGGCATAGCCAATGAGGTGGAACTGAATCGCCCAGTTTTGATTTTCCCCTCGCTGGCTTTGGTGGTGGCCAAGAGGGATGTGGCTCGTGCCTGGGGCGCACCTGTACTCCCGCGAATAGAGGAGTGGAGAAGAGGTATGGACATATAAATGACAGCGGAGAGGGTCACATACAAAGCCAGAGGCTGCCCCAATAAGTTCAATAGAGTGTGGGGGAAATGAAGAAGATACCATGGCCTAGACGGGGGACTATGAAAGATAAAGAGTAGATCTTCATGTGGTCCCGACGTAGGGGGTGGAAGTTATGGACATCTAAGTGCAATACAGAGTTAGATGGCGCTGTATCCATGTGTAGTGTTTTGTTATGAGACATCTTGGGGAAGGTGGGTGGAGGGTGATGGGGGGTAGGGTATGGTGGAGGGCCTTATGTGACACGCTTGATATGTTTTACATGTGTTAAAAATGCAAATAAAAATAAATAAAAAAAAGAGTTCTCCACTGCTTCTGCTAAGGAGGTAAACTTACACATGAGTAAATGTATATGTGTAAGTATGTTTTGTAGTAAATGTATTACTTTTGGCTAGTTACCATTTACAAGTGTAAATTTACCACGAAGTGTAAACTTGCATGTCTGCACACCCTGACGCATTGAGGTGGAGCCTAATTTATGTGTATAAATTAACCACTTGTAAATTTTCACACGTAGGATGCGATCTTCGTCACCAGAGTATAGATCTCCCCATGCTAAAGTATTGGGCCTAATTAAAATGATTATTAAAGTGGTAAAAAAATGAAAAAGATTTATATTAATAATTTTCTTCAATTAATTTAAAATAATTTCGCCCATTTTGGATGCGACACCGTATTTCAAGATAAAAAATAGCTCCACAAGCACTGCAAATGACAGCTACTCGCATTCTGTGTGCTTGCTTTGCTCCCACACCACTTTTGATGAGTGCGACATATTTTCGCAATGTGGCATAATGACATAATTTTGGAAACTGTGCATACAAGTGGAACGCAAAATTCCTAAACTGCACCAATAACACCATGATTGAAATTTCGCTTAGGCCTAACTTGAATACAGTGGTCTTGGAGTTAGTATAAGTCCACCTAGACTGTTCAAAAATATCTACGATAAGGAATGATTTGATACCTCGTGGGTAAACTGCATGTTTCATACAATGTGGCAGCCTCCTTTGACCTGCATAGTCATATACATAAGGATGGTACAGTGGCAGGCATAAGCACAATAGCCTTTGTTTTTAGAAACTCTGCATCATATTTGGCATATGAAAATGTTCAATGAGTCACTTTACTGTAAAATAAATTATTGATATTTGGCTTAAGAGTGCACATTTACCCATGGCTATCAGATCAGTTGAAAACATGCCCTTTTTTTTGCAAAATTCAACAATAACACCTAAAGGTCGGGTGAATACGGTTCCCGTATTTTGCCACCTTAGACAACATGTTATATTGCCACCCCTGCTGCACAGGAGATGTTGCAAAAATTGTTGCCCATCTCTCTCAGATGTGCCCTAAGCATCAGCATAAACTTGCTTTTAAACAGAATGGCTTTGCTGTCACTCTGGCTGCGCCTAAGCCAACTCTGCCATCAGAAAGTAATGACCTGGTCGCCTGTCGCCCACAGAGCCCCCAAGTCAGTTCGTCAGGAGGTTTGCCCAAATTAGCCATGGGTGACCTTGGGATGAAAAATCAGCAATGCGCCTCCACGCACATCAGGAAAACTCTCTGCACATCTGGCCCATTGTTTTTTCCTGTATTAGAAATAAAGCCCCGTTTTGGGTGTTTGTTTCACAAATAAAAAATGTCTGCATTTTATTGTAGCCAAATGTGATCCCACCAGGATAGCTGCAGCGTTAATAGCAAAGCAATCCCTGCAAAGCTGGCGGGATCCCCTCTATGTTCGGCTTACAGGCGACGGAAAGGCCTCTGCCACACTTGCTGGCAGTCCACCTGCAATGGTCCACATGACCAAATAAGCAAGGCCACTGTTATGCGGTGGGAGAGGACTAAATTATGTGGCACGGTTGATTAAATTATATGGCAAGAAAAGACAACGTATGTGGCTTAATGAGCCACATTTGAGACAGTATTACTTCTCTGATTTGTAATTTGTAACCATGTTAACACTGTTTTCGCAACTTTAACCCTCAAATACAGCAATAAGTTACTGAAAAGTGGCTAGTCAACCTTCACAAATGGCTTTCCACTGTGCAGAAACATGCCACTCCATTTTAGTATCTTTGAATCTGTTTGAGCGAGAAACAAATATTTTGTTAGTTACAATCTGCAATTTATGCAGCATAGATGAATTCGTGTGGAAAATGTGAAAAATCGATAATTATGTTAAAAACTCCGAAGCCAAAGAATTGCACAATTCCAGGGGCCCTAAACACAAGTAACAGGAGAATACTCCCTAAAAAATGAGCACCAACTTGGCTGCAAGTGAATGATTGTAACAATCCTAGGAGACACGTTTTCACCTACCTTCTAAAATGAATGATTGATTTAGAACTTAGAACCCCTATTAAATGTAGTGCATCAGCAACTAAAAAAAAAACCCTATATTAAATGGATGTATACTGCATTTTACAGCTCTTCTTTTTTAAAAACTAAGTTAAAAGTTTCACTTTATATTTCCATGCACCAGCTCTCCAGTCCTCTTCATCGTGACATTAAGGCATGTGAAGAGCTGCACCATCCCAGAGTGGTATAATTATTATACAATTAATGACTAGTGTTTATAATTAAGATGCAAATTGTGCCTTCGTCATTAGCATGGGTTTTCATGGCTAAAATTAGAATACAACTATTTGCTACTCTAAACATGTCTCTCTGCCTTCTAATGTTTTTACATGTCTTGTACCATCTTCATGTAAGGTCTGAATAAGGTGGGGTGTGAAAGAGATTGTTTTGGGCCTTCTTGATTCGTCTGAAATTGTGTGTCAGGGCTGATGGATGTGTGGGTTGATTGAGCCTCTCTCTCAGATGTGGGCCACTCCTCATTGGCTGTCCTTCCTAAATGAAACCCGGCGGCTTGCGGAATGATGTCATCGAGTAACCATGTGCGAGGGGAATGTATTCAGCGCTGCATAAACTCATAGATACTTCTTATTTAAAGAGCTGAAGACATTTTGCAAAAGACAAGACCGAACTTGCAAATTATTTAAAAACGAGCTATATTTGGCAACTTTAATAACTATGAAAATATTTCATGGAAGCTGAAGGGGAATCCCCTAAATATTGCACATTCCTAAGTTTATTTAAAGGTGAGCTTCTATGGAAACGCTGTATGAAACAACTTCTTCACATCTTGGAAAGGCTCATAGGTTGGTCTCGTGAACACTACGCTGTAGTGATGTATTTGTAGATCGGATTGATCTGTGTACCGCGTCAGGAAGTTAAAGGGAAGGTTTATTATAAAATGTGAAAACGTAAATGCACTTCATATACCCACTAGTGAGAAGCGCGCGGATACATGGCTTCGAAAGAACAGAATGCGTGTTGCTTGCGTCTATTTCACAATATATCTGGACAAATAATGTGTACTGGAAAAAGAAACAAAAAGTGTCCCAACATAAACCAAATATAAAATTTTCCTAAGTAAAGTCGCTAAGTACATTTTAAGAAAGATTTTTTCTGAAAATGCTTGGATTACATCACTCCGAGTCTTCCATCCTTGCCCTTACTAGGGCTGGGTGCAGTTTGCAGAGTTCCTCTATGCGGAACTCAACAATGTCACCAGAAAACTCCACCGTGCTACGCAGATTTCCGCAAGCGACGGAGTGCGTTAGGTCGCGCCCTTCACACTGGTTTTTAGACCTGGGTGTTTGTCCCGTACTAGAAAATGATAACAAACAGCAAAATGCGCAGTGCAAGAGGGCGCTGCTTCTTTCTGCCACTACAGTAGATGTTCCACTCGAGTGGCAGCTATTGCAACACGAAAGGAAGGTTTCTTAACGCGAGTGGTAGCTAGGGTGACCAACTGGCATTGGTGCAAATTCAGGACGGTGAGTGTAAAAATTCAGGACAAAGGGTCAAAATTCAGGACACAAATTCAGGACAGGAGGTCAAAATTCAGGACAAAACTTCAGGACAATAGGTACGTTTTACAGACACATCAGAGGTCGCGCAATAGAATATAAGTAAGCCCAGCCATTTCCAAACATATTCAACCGTTTGCAAACCTATCCATCATGTATCCTTTCATCTATCATTTCACTCATCCATCCCTTCATCCATCACCTCATCCATCCTTTCACTCATCTCCATTATGCATCCATCCATCCATCCACCATTTCACCCTATCCATCTGTACACTTATCCATACACTCTTTATCCCATCCATCCATTCACTCATCCATTCAGCCATTTACCCTTTCACCAATCCAGCCATCCTTTCACTTACTAATCCTTCCACCCATCCACTATTTTAGTCATCCATCCATCCTCCCTTTCCCTCTCCATCGACCCTTTCACTTAGCCATCCTTCCTACCATCCATCCATCCACCCACCCATCCATCCATCCATCTACTCATCCACTCATGAATCCATCGATTGATCCTATCACTCATCCATCTATCATTTCACTCCTTCACACATCTATTCTTCCTTTTGTCCATCTACCCTCCCTTTCACTCACTCATCCATCCTTACATCCACCCTTTCACTCATACGTCCATTTATTCACCCTTGCACTTAGCAATCCATCAATCCATCCATCATTTCACTCATCCACCTACCCACCCATCATCCACCCAACCATCCACCCACCCACCATCCACCCACCCACTCATCCATCCTTTCACCCACCCACCATCCAATCCACTGATCCATCCTTTCACCCACCCACTATCCACCCACCCACTCATCCGTCCATCCTTTCACACACCCCCTCATCATACATCCATCCACCCTTCCCCTCATCATCCATCCATCCACCCTTCCCCTCATCATCCATCCTTTCACCCACCCCCTCATCATCTATCCATCCATCCCCTCATCATCCATCCATCCATCCTTCCCCTAATCATCCATCCTTCCCCTCATCATCCATCCATCCATCCTTTCACCCACCCATCCATCCTTCCCCTCATCCATCCATCCATCCCCTCATCCATCCATCCATCCATCCATCCATCCATCCCCTCACCCATCCATCCTTCCCCTCATCCATCCATCCCCTCATCCATCCATCCTTCCCCTCATCCATCCATCCTTCCTCTCATCCATCCTTCCTTTCATCCATCATCCATCCTTCCCCTCACCCATCCATCCATCCCATCCATATATCCTTCCCCTCATCCATCCATCCATCCATCCATCTCCTGATCCATCCATCCTTCCCCTCCATCCATCCATCCATCCATCCTTCCCCTCATCCATCCATCCTTCCCCTCCATCCTTTCCCTCCATCCATCCATCCATCCTTCCCCTCCATCGATCCATCCATCCTTCTCCTCATCATCATCCTTCCCCTCATCCATCTTTCCCCTCATCCATCATCCAGCTACCCTTCCACCCATACATCCAGCTATTTACATTTTCTCTCCATCCTTCCCCTCACTCATCAATCCATCCATCCTCTCTCATTAGCCATTTATTCAATCTTTCATTCATCCATTCACCCTTTCACTAATTCATCCAGCCATTCACCCATCCCTTCACTTACTTACTCGCCGACCTTTCCATATTAATTTTGAGCTGAGCCCTTTTGAGAAGAGGCCCATCAAGAACTTCACCCTCGCTGCAGGACTGGGACAGAAGCCACCCAGGGAGGAGACAGGATCCACCACAGGGGGGGGGACAAGAGCCACCACAGGTGGGGGTGGACTGGAGCCACAACATGGGGGGACAGGAGCCATCCCAGGCGTGGGGTGGACTGGAGCCACAACATGGGGGGACAGGTGCCATCACTGAGGGGAGGGCAGGAGCCATCACAGGAGAGGGAACACAGGGGTGGGCATGCAGTATTCGAGTATCATCTTGGGCTCCTCTCCTGCACAAGACAACGAGAAGACAGGCTCTCTGTCCAAAATGCCATCCTCCACTGTGATGTACAGTACTTACAGGAGATACTCTAAGAGAACCGATTGCACTGATTGTCCTCCATACTTTGTTAATCGGTGTGGGTGTGATTGTGCCATTTCTTTATTTTCTTACATTATAGACTGCATGTTTGAAGAACCGAGGTTTGCTTACAATTTAGTGACAGTAATTAAGCTCTGTGAAGAGAACCACGTGCTGCCTCGGTGTAATCAGTGGTGTAATCTGGCCGAGTCTTGGATGTTTGGGGCCCTGGGTAGAAATGGAATGTGTGAGCCCCCCTTTAAATAGCAGAGACATGACACATTCAGGGCTGTTTGCATCTGAATAGATGTCGCTGCTCCTGAAGCTGCAGCCCCTCCCTCTCAGTCACCTTCGAAGCACCTCTTAACAGGCCATCAAGGGCTGGAGGTGTGAGGGTAGCCATCCCGCTGCGCCTCTCCAATGCTGCGGGGTATCTGAGGAGCTTTGGTGCAGCATTGGAGTGAAGAAAATAGGTGGGTCTGGGTGGGTGCAAGCTGTGCCGGCTTTAGGGTGGAGCAACCGGTGCCCTGTTAAAATGACGTACAAATGGCGTCCGTTAAAGATTCCTTCACGGACAACGGACAGACGGCCGAAATTACGGACTGTCCGTGAAATTTACGGACGGTTGGTCACCCTAGTGGTAGCGGCCAGCTGTGACAGTCCGCATTGAGAAATCTCGCCAAGAGGTGGTCTGGAGTAAGATTTTCCTTGCTCGTGCTCGCCAACTTAAAATTGGCAAGCGTGGAAAAAACTCAACTTGGCGTTTCCGAACTCTACAGGCTACATGGAGAGCGGAAAAACTCCTCAAACTCTGCTGGCAGAGTGGAAAATTCACACCCAGGCCTAGTCCTTACTTAGTTGAAGTTTAGCCAGTCCCTTCCATTTGCCACATCTTTTCCCAAGCTGTGTTCCATTTCAAAGAATCCAGACCATCTGTTTCGCCCTATAACTCTTCTGCCTTCCTCAATCGTTTCCTGTGTTCATTTGTATCCTTCTTGATTTTTAATGAGGGCCTATGAAGGCTCATTTACACTTCAAATGTCAAAACATTTATTTTTGTGCTGATACTCAGTAAGATGTCATACGTTTAGTGTCTGTGTCAATGTGTGGCTGTCATTGGTCTGGGACAGACCCTTGAGAACTACATCATGCTGAAAAGTTATTTCATATTACATAATGTAAGCTTGCAACCATGGCTGGAGAAGCGCAATTATTTAGAGAAGCCAAGAGATGATTTAAAACAGAAATCTACATTGGGGTCAAAGTGGGAGTTAAAGTGCAGAGAAAGTGTAGATGACTACATAAGAGTATCAGAAACTCAAACGCAACTCTGAAGGTGTTCCACACGCTCATAGGCTGACAGATACAACCAGAGTGCACCAAAGCCCAACAATGCATAAGGATCCTTCACATAATTCCATTGCAGTTGCACTTTTGCATCTAGGCACAAATAGCATTTTTCACTGAGGGTGAAAAGGCCTGCCAGGTACATTTTAATGTAATGCAACAGAAAGGCAATGCTTATTAGATAATTTAAGGTATTTTACAAGTACTGTCTGTCTATCTATCTATCTATCTATCTATCTATCTATCTATCTATCTATCTATCTATCTATCTATCTATCTATCTATCTATCTATCGATCGATCGATAGATCGGTCTGTCTGTCTGTCTGTCTGTCTGTCTGTCTGTCTGTCTAACAGTTAAAGTGACATTCTAGATAGGTGCTGGAAAGACAGAAAAGCTAATGTTGAAAAACTCAAAAATCATTGAAATGCTCAAGGAAAAACAGTAGGCAACTGCGATCCACTTAACTGCACCTCATATCTAGTTCAAAATAGTAGAGCATGATGCACTCCTCTTCCAATACCAGCCGTTGCATGGTATTACTGCAGGAGCAGACAATGTCTTGAAAACACAAAAGAGTGGAATGGTGCACCCGGAAGCAAGCTAATCAAAGAGTTCTACATTCCATTTGGAAAGTTCCAGCTCTGTTCACTATCGTAAAATCCAATCAATAAAAAACATCCAGCCAACGCATTTCATTCAAGCAGTGTTGAACTTCGTCAGGGCTCATATTTGTATATTGGTAAGTATCCCTCTCATACTAAAAAGCATCCATCAGTTGTGATAAATATTTTTTATATATATTTCTTATTTCACCGTTGTGGATGAATGGCAAAATCACTGAAAGTGTTCTAGGTGGGCAACTATCCTTGACCCAATCCAATACCTGAATCTGTATTGTCAATCAAAAACATTGAAATACTCCAAGTCTCCAACTAGAGTTTAATGAACTAACTATAACTTGCTCACCCATCATACACTGCTAAGGACCTCACATATTACACTACTCATGACATGTTAAATGACATCAGTGATGACATCACTAATTATATTTAAATAACAACATTGTTGAAATTACTAATGAGATCAACCCATGAGTCTGACAGTGTGCTACATGCTTTTTGAATTTAGAGTAATAGAACAACCCAAATCAATGGTTGGACTCTTCTAAGCTAGTCGTTAAGCTTTTGAAAGATGCAAAAACAATGGATATTTCAGAGGGAAAGCACCTATGGTGATGTTATTTTCTTTTTACTTGTATTGACCAAAAGGATATGTGCACTGGGCGTATGTTGCATGTGGAGAACTGACTGCTGAACATCATTAGACAATAGTCCTTTAGGTCAACCTTTGCTATGAAGGACTTAAGGCTGAGCAAGCAATATATTAGGTGGTCATTGTTGGAAAATGTATTATTGGTAGGGGTAAGTATGCACCTACCTCTAGTAATAAGGCACTAACACAGTATAGGGTCCAGTAAAGGTCTCATTTAATTAGACCCTTGCTCATCCCTTGGTAACTGAGAATGAGCAGGCAACAGGAGTGCAAAGCATTTAAAACACCAATGCATCAAAATAAAAATCCCACACCAATTTATAAAAATAGGAAATATTTTTATGAACTGATAGACACCAAAATGACAAAAATCCAAAGTAGGGATCAGAAAATATGAATTTGTAAAGATTAGCCACTTTACAGTGCTTAAAAACATGAAACACCTGGTCGTGCTTGACTGGGACAAAGTCCAAGTTTGAGGCGAACCACAATGGAGCCCTGTTCGGATACAGAGGGAGGCCCTGGGCAAAATATTACCTTCACACTTAGAAAACTTTTCTGGAGCTTTTTCTTACGACGGCCCTTGACCTTCCATAGCAGGCCCCATTCGGAGAGGGTTCACTAGCTTGACTTTGCGCAAGGCCCTGGTCAAATCGTCGGAGGCCAGAGCTTTCAGCGGGACAAACCTGAAATCCTGGCCGGGTCCCGGTTGAAGATAATTGGCTTGACTCTCGCAGTCGGGTCGGTCACCCTATGAGCTTTTCCCAAAAGATCTCCAACTTCAGGAGGTGCATCTTGAAAGTATCCTTGCATGCTCCAAGTGTCTAAACACCAATCCAAAGGTCTGGAATCTACTAGATGGTCTCTGGGATGTCTAGACCCACAATGCACGTGGCCAGATCCTTAAAAGTCCACTGGGCACACTTCAGGATGGGGACTCTTGGTGGAGATGATGCAGGTGGGCTCTGTTAACCTGTAGCTTTCAGGGAGTTCACTTCTTAATTCTTTTTGAAGCAAGGCACAGTTCCCAGGGCTGTAGTGCCAAATTGTGCAGCAGGCACAGTCAGTCAGCGTGCAGGCCTTTGAGTGCAAATCTAGATTCCAGCAGGGCAGTCCTTTTCCTTGTTGCTTCAGGCAGCAGATCTGAGAGTTTATGCAGTTGTCAGATATTTATTCAGTGTTCTGTGGTGACAAGTAGGGGGTATCTCTATCCAATGAGATTCTGAGGGACACTCTAAAGCATGGCAACTTCCTCCAAAGTGGGGCCTCTTCTTGTCCCACAAAGCACAGCACTTACAAATTCCAACATGGACGATTTCTCTCCAGATGAATAGGGCTTGCTAAACCAATGCAACCCCAGTATGGATCATTTCCATTAGCTCTCCTCCTCTGATCTCTGCAAAGTCCAGTTTTAAACTTGCCATCGGGCCAGGGCACAGGATGTGGGGGTATGTAAGCATGACATTTGTTACTGATCTGCTCTTTCTTTGAGCTCAGTTTGATTTACCCAGCCCCCTCTGCAGGCCCCATTCTCCCCAGCTGCAGAGCTCTATCCATCACATAACCTCTGCTACTGCCAGGCCACTTATCACCTAATCAAAGCAGCCTGCCTAAGACTGTTCAGGCTGACCTATTAGCAGAGACTACTAGAAGGCTGGATTTTGGCTTGTAGAAGACAAAGTTCCACAACTTCTCTTCTGTACTAGTTATGATAAATTCAACAGTGGCAATAGTTGGATTTATCAATAGCAATCTTTTTAAGTCATTGAATGATAAGTTACTCCTTCCTTAGCAATATGTATAACTAAATAAATTATTGAAATGTTAGCCTACGGAGCTAGGTGTCTACAATGGGGAAAATTAAATTGGCAGTTTTTCCCACACCAAAGCATGTAAAACCTCTTTTATAAAGCCCCTGCTTAGAGTTACATGACACCCCCCCACCTCTGGAAAACCAAAGGGAAAACCCCTGTGGTATCTAATATATAAATGCAAGGTAGATTATAACTTTGTGTCCATGGGGGGCGTGGCCAAGATGGCGACCTGAACGGGCGCTGGCTCGTATGGCTCCTCGGCCCTGAACCCCATTTAGCCTCCATATTTGCCTGCAAACCCCCTGGACACGTCGGCAAGTAGCTTCACCGAACCGAGTGCCCTGCTGACCCTCTACTGGGTGACGAAGGAGTGCGGGCGGGCTCTCGATAAGCGGCGAATTGCCTGGGACCGAGACCGGACAGAGAGCAGTGGCGCAGTGGCGCAATGGCGGCCGCGCGCTGAGGAGGCAGCCGCGGTTCTTGGGCCGTAGCGACCCCGCCGCACACCGCACACCGAAGGCAAGGTGTGGCTCGACCGGGGTGACAGCTGGGACCCGGGGTTGGACGGTGGGTCCTGGCTTGGAACTCGCCGATACCGGCGGCAGAGGCAAAGATTGCCCGTGGGCGCCCAGCGGTGGGCGCGGAAATTGAGACCCTGGCTCCGGGTCTGTGCAGCGGCCCGCCGAAGGCTAGATGCGGACCCGGAGCAGCAAGGAAGGGGCGGCCGCCGATCTCTGGCCAGAGGGTCCCGCCGCAGGATAGCAGCAGAAACGAGGAACAACCAGCGTGAGAGCCGGGGCCCGGAGCAGGAAGGTGGGTCCCGGTAAACAGAGTGCCAGGGCCGTTGGTGGAAGCAGCGACAATCAGTGGGTGCCCGGCGGCAGGCGTGAAAATTGAGGATCTGGTCTGGGGCCTACAACGACTGAAGAAGTGAGGTCCTGCTGTGGCCCTGGGGATAGTGGCGGCCTGTTGGGCGGGCCCCACACAGAAAAAGGGTTGGGGGCAGGCCTGCATTGCTCACTGATCGGGTGGACGACCTCCGGAGAGAAATGGGACCGACACCGACGGCGCCGAAAGAAACGGACACTGAGGACCGGGCTGGTGGAACGGGGGACACAACAACTTAGGCACCCCGAGGGAACCTCCCCGGCCGGTGTTGTGGACATTGGCCATCCCATAGTTTACACTGCTCTGGAGGAGGGCCAGCACCGGAGGGGTGAAGAGAAGCACAAAGAGACCGTGAGTGCCTGGCCGCCCTGCTGAGGAGGCGAACCCGGGTCGAGGGCCGAAGTGTCAAGGCAGCAGCAGGAGAAAGGGCGGCCGCTGAGCTCCGGCGGAGGATACAGCGGGGACTCTGACGCAGACCACACGTGGAGCAACGGAGGACATCAGAGCAGCCTGGAATTCAGAGAGTGGAGGTGGGTGCACCGCGAAACAGGAGGAGAAGACGGAGGGGGCCCGGGAACACCTCGTGCGGGCCACGGTATTGGAGGGCCTGGTCTGAGGCCCATGGGAAGCAGCTTGGTGGACAGCACAACACCACTGACTTTTCTGAGGGCACATTCAAGACATTCAAGCAGGCCCCCACACCCAACTCCGACACAGCGGCGGCAACTTGGTGCCCCGGGAGACAGCGTACGGGGTGCACGTGAGCCAGCACAGATGTCTGAACCCTGCACGATACTCTGGGCCTGGACTCTGGAGCTTGCGGCGTGGCAGCTTGTTATGGCTGGATTTTCTGAGTAGGTGGGATCAGCCCCCAGGGGCCCCTCCAACCCAGCCAGAACGTACTCACCTTCCCTCCTCAGGACTCCTCTATCCAGGCACCTGGTACCTACCTGAGGATGGGGAACTCGCAATATACAAGCTCATATTATTAAAAACACCACTAAATCTATAGGGATACTAAGAATACTCACTGATTACTAGGGATATCCATACCCTACACCACACTTATTCACATCAGTTGGTCTCGCGGCCACCCTGACCCAGACCGTTCTACCCTAGGGCAGATATTGCGCACAATCCGGTGCGACTACACATGGGCCTGCAGAACCCAATGCTCCCTTTTCCAAACTGTTCGCAATCCTGCGAAACTACACACTAGTTCAACCTCCTAGTGTTCTCACTTATTCAAGCCACAATCCAGTGGGTATCCACACTGGTTCGACCCCCCAGTGCTCTCATTAACGCCGCATATCAACGACGACCACATTCCTAGGAACACCTATACATATATATATATATATTGGGAAGTCTCTTCACTAAGGGTCTGCTACTACAATAATATTATGGGATGGTGTACTAACTTAGTCCCTTGGTTGCAAGTCTCCTCTCTCCCTCACTATTACTTACCTGATCAGGGGTAGCATCTGTTCAAACAGTAATACTTACCAGGAGTGATTAATCTCACTGTATGGGGATAAAGATATACACACTATGTGACTGAGTTCATTTCTTGATTTAAGCGCTCCTACCCCCCTTATCCATCAGTGGCTCAACAGCAACTGGCTTGAAGCCAGGATAACTTTATCATAAAAGAACTCATGCACACTAATTCACTAATTAATGGGGTCATTTATTATTAGTACAACACAGATCTGACAAAGACTATAGGTAGAACACACCGCTTGAAAGAGAAGGATTACACATAACAGGAACACTCCGCTGAAAGGGAAAAGATTAGACATAAAGTGTAAGTGTAGCTAATTCAGACTACCTCACCTATTAGAAGGAAGATTTCTCTCTCTGCCTCTGGTGGGATTAGGGCTCTCTCTCTGCCTCTGGTGGGATTAGGGCTCTCTCTGTCTCTCCCTCCTTCACCACATCACCACGCCTCTGGTTCAGTTGCTCCAGCTGACAGCCTTCTTTGATGCTCTCTGCACTGCTTTCTCTCTCCTCATCTTCAGCAATCGTCTACCTTCTTTCTCCATTCAAGAACTGCACTCTATTCTGCAGCTCCCAGCAGACATCCTCTCTCTCTCTGCAAGCTATTCGGAGCTCCAAGCTGTTCTGGGCTCCCAGCAGTTCTGTGCTCCAAGCTGTTCTGAGCACCACGCTGAACTGCACACCACGCTGCACTGACTTCCAAAACTGAACTGAACACTCCTCCTCTCCTGTAGCTCACTAATATGGAAGCTTGTCCTTTCATGGAAAGTTACGGCCAGTAACCTGCCGCCCACCAAATTCTTGTACCTCCCCGTACCAAGGACACGTTCCCAGCTGGCCAGCCTGAAGTTGTGTCTTCGGAGTGGAGAAAAATACATTCTTTCGATAAGGGCCAGCCTGAACCGGTTCTCTCCAAGCGAACAACAGCCTTAACTATAAACTTCGCCTTTGCCCTGAAAAGCCTCTCTGCTTCCATCAAGATGGAGTCTCTCTAGCTCTAGGCCTGTAGGCCTGAAAAGGGGTGAAATGCTCCTTAGCTCTGTCAGAATACCTACATAAACCATACCAATGTGTCTAATATGTCAAAGCCAATAGGCAATAGACAGGTTAAAGTCAAGAATAAAGGCATATTAAGCAGCTATCCTCTTCTAGGTCTGGAAAAAGGGCTTAAAAGGGCCAACACAGGCTAAGAATACCTATACTAGATGCGAGCAAGATTAATGATCTATATCACTGCTAAATAAAGCCAAAAACTCTGCCATAACATTCCACCCTTAGATCCTTATCTTGCGAGCATCTTATAAACAATAACAACCATCAAAACAAACATCAACATAATCTATCCAACATAGGCTAAGAATACCTATCCTAGATGTGAGCAAGATTAAGATCTATATCACTGCTAAATATCTCTGCCATCCACCCTTAGATCCTTATCTTGCGAACATCTGACAAACAATAACATCTAGATAAACAAACATCAACACAATCTATCAACAAATCAAAACCTAAAAAACTCCCTAAAAAGAATGACAACTTAAGAAAATTCCACCTGAAACTCAATTGTAGGTAATAGAAACCTAAAAACAAATCAAAGCACCCTTGACTTGAATGCTGAAACATATCTGAGATTGGATCTGATAACAACAGAAACTAACCAAAGCATCCTCAAACTAAATGTGCCTCAACTTCTAATGATAACTGGTGAAATCTAGTGATGTAGGGACTTATGTGTTGAATGAAAACAGCAAGGGGCCTAAATGGGGCCTACTTCGGACAACTTAAGGTTAAATGAGGCCTACCTACCATTGTCAACTTAAGAACTAAATGTGTCTCAACTCCTAATGAGAAAACAAGAAAGGGCCTAAATGAGCCCTGCGTACTATAGGCAACTTAAGCTAATGATGACTCATGAAACTATTGGTGTAGGGGCTTGTTTGTGGGATGAAAATAACAATAGGCCTAAATGAGGCCTACCTGCTGACATTTGTCAATTTAAAGTGAAATCTGAGAAATACAGTTGCAAGGTCTGGGCAAACATTAATACATAATCATACTAAAAGACACACCACCCAGAACAATCCAAATTTTAAGGTAACCACCCTTTGATCAATCAAGGTGAAAATGTAAGAACAGTAAAAAAACTATAACCCCATTTAAGAACACATGTGGGCACCGCCATTCAAAAAAGTCCTTCATTGAAATCACGCAAAAACTGTTTTGAAGAAAACAGAAAAACTATAATAGGTGACATGTTTTTTTTTTTTTTTTAAAAGTGGGGCCTGATTGTCCAAGGCATTATTCAATGTCCAAATTCTTCAGTGTAGGCCACCACCCTGCATCCTCGGTATCCGGACACTTCCTCCAAAGCGGCCATCCATCACCCTTCCGGTCTGGTCTGGTCTGGTCTGGTTCCATCATCCAAAAATAATAAACTAAAATAAAAACATGAAAGTAAAAAGCTAAAACAATAAAGGGAGTGGGAGGGGGGTGGGCCGACGCACGCACGCACCACAACCCAGCAACCTAGGAACAAGAGAACAAGTATCATTATTCTTGTAAAATAAAATTTTCCATTTAAAAAGCACCCCGGGTGCCTTTCATTATTGAAAAGAAAATATCCTAATTAATTAAAAACATTCAAAATTTAACTTTTAATAACATTTTGCAGGGCCTAACATACCCTAATCCTTCCTAAGCCAGTCCCACCCTTCAGAGCAGGAGCCAGGCTACAGTGTGAAAAAATTTGGATTACCGCCAGATGATGAGCTCACAGCATCAGCAGGGCACTGCAAGCCTCCCATTTCCCTGATCAGAGAGGCCCGCCCAGGCTCACTACGACTAACTAACACCAAGGGAAGAGCCAGGTCACCCCGCCCTTAAATAAACAAGCCGTTCGCGGAAGAAAATTGAATTGTAGCCAATCATAACAAGCAGGGACGTGATCGAAACTTGCAGAATGAAGGCACAAACCAGCTGGTCTGCCAAGGTCGAAAAACAAATTTCTCATGCCGTATTTTCTAACTAACGGAGGCTAGAATTTAACAAAAAACAGTTCTGTTACAGTGTACTGCCAATTAAAAAAGCTCCAGTTTTTTTTAAAAAGACGTTAGTCCAACTAATTCAGCTAAAGGCAAGACACTTAAAATATGGGCACTTATTTAGAAAGGGGCAACTAACTTATACACACAAGATTATACATTCTGCATTTGAGAAAAAAACGAATTAACATGGTAAAAGAGAAATAATTTGCAAAACAACATAAAATGCAGATACATTTCAACATTGTATTTAATCTAAAGTTTTGCTGACACATTTATAAAAGCATACATTTTAATTTACATTTGGGAAAATAATAATGTTACATTTTAACATTTTTCCTTTCAAAGGCACATGGTTGCCTTTCACTAATTAAAAGCACATGTCACCATGCACAGTCGGGCAAGATTTATTATTTTCAAACCAGCACATTCCTGTCTAGATGGAAACCCCTCACAGAAATAATTAATGAAAACAGCTCCGTAGCGTGCACTCTAACGGGCTATCTTTTTAACATTTCACTCATTTTAAAAGAACACAGCTTTCTCCGTAAGGTTGATTTATAACCACATCAGTTCCAAGGTGAACCCACACAAATTCGTAGACGCATTTCAAAAGGAATGTGAAATGAACAGAACCCTTCTCAAAACACAAGATGGTACCTTTCCGTCAAGAAACTGACAAAGCACATAGGCAGACCAAGGAATCAAAAAAAAAGTCAAAATCAAACCATCAAATAATCCACTGACTTTTATAGTCAGGTCAGATAACCATGCATGTTGACAGCATGTAAAAAATAAAGACTGCCATCTCAACTCAAGATATTAACCCTTTGGCAGCTCAAGCAGAATCATTTCCCAACGTCCATGGATACATGGGAAAATCATAATCACATTTCTTCACGTTTACAGATGACACATACACATATTTTCAAAAACGTTATCCCCAAGCACCCGAGAGAGATCCAGCTCTCACCTGCCAAACGTAATGATAACATGCCCTGTCCAAGCCATGACTACATGGCGCTATTCACAAGCCATATTTACAAGACAAGCCTTTCACAAACAACATTTCCAAGGCGCAATGCACAAGGAACACAATAGATCAACATGAGAACATGCACCTCACAAGCCACAATAATATGGCGCTATTCACAAGCCATATTTACAAGACAAGCTTTTCACAAACAATGTATCCAAGGCGCAATGCACAAGGAACACAGCAGATCAACATGAGAACATGCACCTCACAAGCCACATTAATATGGCGCTATTCACAAGCCATATTTACAAGACAAGCTTTTCACAAACAATGTATCCAAGGCGCAATGCACAAGGAACACAGCAGATCAACATGAGAACATGCACCTCACAAGCCACATTAATATGGCGCTATTCACAAGTCATATTTACAAGGAGCTATATTCAAAGAACTCCACAGATCATAGTACAATGAACACATTTCACATTGCACAGCATAAGCAGATGCAGCAAGCAATTTAATGGGCAATTTAAAAGCATTTTTACACACATTTATACAATTGGACCATCACATAGATGTAACTGGCTTCCTCATGTAATGCCATCCTTCAACTCTGACAGTTTAAACACCAAGATGAAAACCATTCCTTCCACCCTGAATAAGCCAAATGCCATGATGTAATGCACTCTCCTCACGCTGCAACTGTTCAAGCCCATAGGTCTAACAGGCTACATAAACTGCAACATTACGCCAGATGGAACCGGCGTTCAGGGCACTCCCTCAGAACACATGGGAAACTCTCTAAGCACATGGCCAGGACACACAGGATAGGTAAACAGTTCGTGACGCCAGATGTTATGGCTGGATTTTCTGAGTAGGTGGGATCAGCCCCCAGGGGCCCCTCCAACCCAGCCAGAACGTACTCACCTTCCCTCCTCAGGACTCCTCTATCCAGGCACCTGGTACCTACCTGAGGATGGGGAACTCGCAATATACAAGCTCATATTATTAAAAACACCACTAAATCTATAGGGATACTAAGAATACTCACTGATTACTAGGGATATCCATACCCTACACCACACTTATTCACATCAGTTGGTCTCGCGGCCACCCTGACCCAGACCGTTCTACCCTAGGGCAGATATTGCGCACAATCCGGTGCGACTACACATGGGCCTGCAGAACCCAATGCTCCCTTTTCCAAACTGTTCGCAATCCTGCGAAACTACACACTAGTTCAACCTCCTAGTGTTCTCACTTATTCAAGCCACAATCCAGTGGGTATCCACACTGGTTCGACCCCCCAGTGCTCTCATTAACGCCGCATATCAACGACGACCACATTCCTATGAACACCTATACATATATATATATATATTGGGAAGTCTCTTCACTAAGGGTCTGCTACTACAATAATATTATGGGATGGTGTACTAACTTAGTCCCTTGGTTGCAAGTCTCCTCTCTCCCTCACTATTACTTACGTGATCAGGGGTAGCATCTGTTCAAACAGTAATACTTACCAGGAGTGATTAATCTCACTGTATGGGGATAAAGATATACACACTATGTGACTGAGTTCATTTCTTGATTTAAGCGCTCCTACCCCCCTTATCCATCAGTGGCTCAACAGCAACTGGCTTGAAGCCAGGATAACTTTATCATAAAAGAACTCATGCACACTAATTCACTAATTAATGGGGTCATTTATTATTAGTACAACACAGATCTGACAAAGACTATAGGTAGAACACACCGCTTGAAAGAGAAGGATTACACATAACAGGAACACTCCGCTGAAAGGGAAAAGATTAGACATAAAGTGTAAGTGTAGCTAATTCAGACTACCTCACCTATTAGAAGGAAGATTTCTCTCTCTGCCTCTGGTGGGATTAGGGCTCTCTCTCTGCCTCTGGTGGGATTAGGGCTCTCTCTGTCTCTCCCTCCTTCACCACATCACCACGCCTCTGGTTCAGTTGCTCCAGCTGACAGCCTTCTTTGATGCTCTCTGCACTGCTTTCTCTCTCCTCATCTTCAGCAATCGTCTGCCTTCTTTCTCCATTCAAGAACTGCACTCTATTCTGCAGCTCCCAGCAGACATCCTCTCTCTCTCTGCAAGCTATTCGGAGCTCCAAGCTGTTCTGGGCTCCCAGCAGTTCTGTGCTCCAAGCTGTTCTGAGCACCACGCTGAACTGCACACCACGCTGCACTGACTTCCAAAACTGAACTGAACACTCCTCCTCTCCTGTAGCTCACTAATATGGAAGCTTGTCCTTTCATGGAAAGTTACGGCCAGTAACCTGCCGCCCACCAAATTCTTGTACCTCCCCGTACCAAGGACACGTTCCCAGCTGGCCAGCCTGAAGTTGTGTCTTCGGAGTGGAGAAAAATACATTCTTTCGATAAGGGCCAGCCTGAACCGGTTCTCTCCAAGCGAACAACAGCCTTAACTATAAACTTCGCCTTTGCCCTGAAAAGCCTCTCTGCTTCCATCAAGATGGAGTCTCTCTAGCTCTAGGCCTGTAGGCCTGAAAAGGGGTGAAATGCTCCTTAGCTCTGTCAGAATACCTACATAAACCATACCAATGTGTCTAATATGTCAAAGCCAATAGGCAATAGACAGGTTAAAGTCAAGAATAAAGGCATATTAAGCAGCTATCCTCTTCTAGGTCTGGAAAAAGGGCTTAAAAGGGCCAACACAGGCTAAGAATACCTATACTAGATGCGAGCAAGATTAATGATCTATATCACTGCTAAATAAAGCCAAAAACTCTGCCATAACACAGCTGCTGGAAGAACTCAGTGACAGTAAGCAGCATAAGAGGCCCGGTTTCCTGCGGGGGACCCTTAGAGTCAGTGAAGAAGCCGCCACTTGGTGGAAGGGCCCTCCATTGCAGTCACACAGGATACGACAAGAGCGCAGACGACGTGGTGACCCACCCTGCCGCCTTGAGGAGATGCCGCGGATCGCCACAGACTCGACCCGGAGGAGTAGGAGGACGTGATGGCCGACATGGGGCAGAAGGGGGCCCGCACAATACCGGACATGCTTACTAAGGGAGCCCCCAAAGGAGACAAAAGCCAATACTCCCCAGTGTCAGCAAATGGCACAAGACAGGACGACAGCGAGGCACCCATCACCAAGTACTCCCTTGAATCCCTCTTCAACTCCCTCAGGGAGGATTTTCAGACCCTGAAGCAAGACATGGCCAGGGAGCAACGCGAACTCCGCCGAGATGTGGATAGCCTAGGAGAAAGAATAGCGACAGTGGAGGAGGCGGAGCGAGGAGGTGGAAATTCTCAGGCAGGAAGTCATCCATCTCCAGGAGCAGCAAGTGGACCTCCAGGCACACACAGAAGATCTTGAGAACCGCTCCCGGAGGAACAACATCCGCGTTCGGGGAGTGCCATCTAAAGCGGAAGGGAACAGCGTGACCACATATTTGCAGGGATTGTTCAGAGACATTTTAGGGGAAACTACAGACTTTGAGATCCGCATAGACAGAGCACATAGAGTTGGCCCGGCGCAGCGTGCATCTGCTCCCCCGCCAGATATCCTAGCTTTCCTGCCTGATTTTCCCCTAAAGGAAAGGATCCTGCAAGAAGCCCGGAGGAAACAACCCCTCCACTTCCAAGGTCACTCGGTGGCCTTATACCTCGACCTTTCCGCCATCACCCTGCAAAAGCGGAAAGCATTTAGGGTAGCCACGACATTCCTGCGGAACAATGGGATCTCTTATTCCTGGGGCCACCCTTTCCTGCTTGTCTTTAAATGGAAGGGGTCCTTGCACCAACTTCGCTCCCTCCAAGACACCTGCACACTTCTGGGCATCGACCCTGGGGTGGACGAGAAAGAGGACGCCACGTCGTCACGGGACACGCAAGATAGACCCAGGAGGAGGTCTGGAGGAGAGTGGCAATGAGTGGGGCGCCGATGGTTCCCCAAGTCGGAAATGAAACCAGACCCGACGACGGTTGCCCTGGAACAGGCGGCAGCCATACAAGAAGTATCCAAGGACACGACAAACGCGCATTGAAGCAGCATCAAAATGGGGTTTGCATTTATTGCTCCATGCCTACACGGGCAGGGGGACGGGTGGGCGGGCCAGCGGGGTCGCCATTGCCACACTACCCTCTGGACGTTTTCACCACAGGTCTGAACTGGTTTCGAAAGGCCTGGGACTATGGTTTGCATTTTGGGGCTTCTAGTTGGGGTTAGGGTGGGAGGGGGGTGGAAGAAGTAGGAAGGTTGGGGGTGGAGTTTAGAGATTGGAAGGGGGGGCCGGGAAGCTGGCTGTTCAGTTGCTATCTGCAGGAAGGGAAAGCGCAAGGGGGTGGGTGGGTTGTCCAGTGCTCTATTCCGATCACTCTAGTCTAGGTCACACTCCAGCGTCTCACACCTCCCCGGGTGCGGGGTCTAGTAGATCTAATCCCAATGTTAACAATGCCGCCTACAACCCCTAGGATCCTAACCCTTAACGTACGGGGTTTAAATAACCCTGTTAAGCGGCGTGCGATTTTGTCCCTATTAGAGAACGCCCGGGCAGACTTCTGCTTATTACAGGAAACCCACCTGATGGCCCGCGACTGTCCTAGGCTCCGCTCCCGCAAGTTCCCAACTCAATTCTTTTCCCCGGGCCCCAATAAGACTGCAGGGGTGGCGATCTTTGTGGCACGGTCATTTAAAGGGGAGGTTCTAAATAAATGCGCAGAACAGAGAGGGAGACTATTAGCGTACCGCTTTGCCCTAGGGGGTTTTTGTTTACAATTGGGTCCATATACAGCCCTAACGAAGGCCAGGAACGCTTTCTACACTCAGCCCTTACTGATATCACGGACACGCCAGATAGGCAGGCACATCATACTGGGGGGAGATTTCAACTTGGTGTTTGACAAGGTCCTGGATAGGTCTGCACAACGCACCCCCCAAGCCAGAGAGTTCTCCTCCAGCTGCACAGACGAGATGGCAGAGCTGGATCTCCCCGATCTCTGGCGCCCCACACATCCGCACAACAGGGAATAGTCTTATTATTCCAATGTACACAAAACTTACGCCAGGCTAGACCATCTCTTGGTCACTAGCCCGGTATGCACTCTGTCCACCTCAACGGAGATAGGGGTGCTCTCGCTATCGGACCATGCACCAGTCACCACCACTCTCACCCTACCGCCTGCCTCGTGTCCCCCCAGGGTCTGGCGTCTTCGGAATACTTTACTGCACAGGAAGGATGTGTTGAAACACATTCAGGACACTATCCAAGACTACCTGACCCACAATGCTAACAATGACACAACCCGGGCAATACAGTCGGCGGCCATGAAGGCGGTTATCCGAGGGGAATTTATGGCTCTCTCTTCCGCGGAGAATAGGGACAGACAATGCAAGCGGGATGAGCTCACACAATGGGTGCAGGAACTGGAGCGAATACACCAGCGAACTGGGGCTCCTAGAATATGGAAACAACTCAAAGTAGCAAGACACCTCCTGACAGCGCTAGATATGGACCGGGCAGAATATGCAGCCCTGCGGCTGCGACATGCCTATTACACTGGAGGGGATAGATGCGGCCGACTATTGGCAAGTAGGCTCCGAGTCGTGCGCCAACAACAGATAGTGAAAGAACTCTCCCGCCCCGAGGGGTCCATAGTCACAGAAGTCGCCGAGATTGTGGAAACTTTCCGCGGATTTTATGCGACTCTTTATACCAGTGACCCCCTAGACGGCCAGGCAGCGGCCGAGTACCTGGACTCTGTCACACTTCCCTCTCTAGCACCTTCACAGTCGGAACACCTTGACAGGGATATCCGCATTGAGGAAGTGATCTCCGCCATTGCCAAACTTAAGCAGGGGAAGGCCCTGGGGCCAGATGGCTTCACAGCATTTTTTTACAAAACATTTTGCACAATATTAGCACCGATTCTCACCCGTCTCTTTAACACCTTCTCAGAACCCGGCGCCATCCCCCCTGAACTGCTGCGTGCGTCCCTCACGGTCATCCCCAAACCTGGAAAGGACAGTACTAAATGCGGATCGTACAGGCCCATATCACTACTTAACGTAGACCTTAAATTATACACCAGCATCCTAGCGGCCCGACTGGGCCCTCACTTGCCGGGCCTTATAGACCGGTGGATCACACCAAGAGGGTTGCCCACCTCATAGGAAAAAACTCCCTAATCCCTGGAGAGAGTATGATGCTGGCGGTTGACGCCGAAAAGGCATTCGGCCGGGTTCACTGGCCGTACCTGGAGATGGTCCTGGCGAAGGCCGGCATCGGGGAGAAGTTTTGCACCTTCATTTTTAATTGTTCTAAATTCCCTACGGCAGTGGTGCAAGTAAATGGCTATAGCTCGCGGAGCTTTGGCATCGAGAGAGGCACGAGGCAGGGGTGCCCGCTATCGCCCCTGCTCTTTGCTCTATATATGGAGCCATTCGCTCAGAGGATCCGCCAAAATAAGGCAGCAACAGGAATAAAGTTTGGTGGTTTTACACACACCATTAGTCTCTAAGCAGACGATGTCTTGCTCTCACTTGACAACCCGCGGACGGCCCTGCCTGCATGCATGGCGGAGCTGGATACCTTTGCGGATGTGGCCGGGTTTAAAATGAATACGGACAAATCAATGGCCCTCGATTTGTCCCTAACTCCCTCCACAAAAGCCTACTAACAGACCCTCTTTCCCCTCCAATGGTCGGCGGACACGGTGCCGTACCTAGGGATTCAGTTGACCCCCACGCTCACGACCATGACGACAACCAACTACGGTACGCTCCAAGGGAAGATACACGAGGAGCTGGGACGATGGAAACGCCTCCTCCTCTCTTGGCTGGGCAGAATCGCGGCGGTCAAAATGACCATTTTGCCCCAAATCCTCTACCTCTTTAGAGGGCTACCGCTACAGCCACCTGCAGGTTGGATTCGGCAAACACAGGCTGACCTCGCCCGCTTCATTTGGCAGGGTCGGAAGCCGAGAATGAAGAGGGCACTGTCTACGTTAGCTCCAGAGGCGGGGGGGACTGGGGATACTGGATTTGCACAAATACTTCCAGGCAGTGCAACTACGCTATTTGATAGAATGGAGTAAGTGGGAGTCAGAAAAACACTGGCTATTCCAAGATCAAGCAGTGGCAGGACGCCCGCTCCAGGAGATCACCTTTCTCTGCAAGGCCTTTCGACCGGCTAATCTTTATGCTTCATTTATCACGCGGGTTCCACTAAAGGTGTGGGACGCTACAAACATCGTACATGAACTTACCACCTTCCCCTCGCCGCTTACGCCTTTGGTTGAAAACCCAGACTTCACTCCCAGCGTGGCCAAGGGAGCCTACACCCACTGGCGGCCGTCGGGATGTCGATTCCTCCGTCACATCTATGGCCCAGATGGTGTGCTCCCTTTCCCACTATTCAAGCACAAATATAACTTCCCCGAGACAGAGCGGATGCGATACCTGCAAGTCCGCCATTGGGCACTTCAGCCACAAGTGCAGGAGACGGCAGATAGGAAACTTCAGCTGTATGAACGATGGCTGCTATCCCACACCTCTGACACCAAATTAATTTCTGATCGCTACAAATTTCTACAACCACCAACAGCACATCTCTATAAACCGGGCAGGGAACGTTGGGAGCAGGAGCTGGGCAGGACTCTGAGCCACAAGGAATGGGACCAGATCTCCTATAGGGCACCCCATTCGGCATACCAAAACGGGCTTACAGAGACGCTAACTAAGACATCTACATTCTGGTACTACACCCCAGAGCGGATACATGAGATGGATCGCAGCAAAGACAAAAATTGCTGGCGGGGGTGAGGCACACTTTTGCACCTCTTGTGGGACTGTCCTCTTCTACATTCATACTGGGCGCAGGTGATAGACGACATTGACACACACTTTCAAACAGAATTACCTCATTTCCCCGCCTACACCATACTGGGGCTCCCTAACCCCTTGACATACCCTCTGTGCTCACGTAGAGGACGCCAGATGGCCATGGCCCTAGGCTCTGCAGTACAGAACATCCTTGTGCACTGGCGAACCACTACGGTCCCTTCCACTACGGGCTGGTTGCATAGGATGAGGTGTGCATTGGGGATGGAGAAGTTGTCTCTTACCTAGACATTACCTTACATAGATCTATATGATGAACTCTGGCAACCGTTCCGCTCACAGTTGGTTAATGAATTCAGAGAACTTACCTGTCCGAGATATCTCCACTTGTTGCGACTCACAGGACCCAAGGAGGAAGTCTCCTAAAGGGGTTGTGGATGATGAATACATCACGACCTAGCGAGGAGAGGCGGGGGGGACGGATTTGAGCACTGGACGGGTGGGCGAGGGGAGGGGAGGGAACGGGGAGTTTGAGGAGTGAGAGGTGGGGTTTCCAATTGGATGGGATTCCGTAGCACCTTTTGTATGTCTGTGCCGTCTCGGGTTGGACTGGTATTGGACTGCTATGCCCACCCTATTTGGGGTTATACATGCCTTTCAAATGTTTCTTGCTATTATTAGACGTAAAGCTCTTGTAATGTCTAACTTGTTTTCGAGGTGCAGATTTCAAATAAAAAGATTTGAACCTAAAGTATCCATACCATCAAAGTCAAGTTTGCACACAATTCTACCTTTAGAGACAGTTTGCACGGCCAGGCTGCCTTTAAAATGACCACAGGCACTCAACAGTGGACAAATTCTAGTGCAGGAAATCTGCTGGCTTCTAAACCTCCATGGCCCATTATGTACTAGGGATTTATAGGTACATTGCACCCGCTGCCCCTGTTATCTACTAGGGCCTTCTGGGTGTGTCATTGTCAATTGTGAGTGTACCCCATTACATGAACCTTTTTACACACATCACTGGGCCTGGGCCTGGGCCTGGTTAGCAGAGCCCAGGGTACAGTGAGAGTCAGTTAACACCATATTCATTGAGCAAACAAAAATGGGGGAGATCAGGGCAAAATGATGACTTTCTAACAGTCATGGTGGGGCAGGCACAGTGCTTAGCTACCGATGGGGCCTTGAAGGCAACCCTTTGCAGTACATAACCAAACACCTTGCACAATAAGTTTGTTCATATAAGGGGGATTGGGAGTGGAATCTGGATAGGGCAAGCCAACTGCCCAACTCTTATTGTATGTAAGATGTAGGATGTTGTATTTCACTAAAACCTGCAGACTCCACTGCGGTTGTTCAAAAGTCTGTTGATAGTGAAGTTTAGATGTTTGTGAAGGGTTGGGTGCCAACTATGGCCACTGGTTAAGCTCTGTGTAAAATATGTGTCAAGCCACACAAAGTTCATTCTCAGCCTTTTTGAAATATGTATTACAAGCCCAATTTACAGGTGAAGTTGGATTTGTAATAAATATTTTGGGAACAGTACTTTTCAAATGTTATCTCTTTCCTGCCTAAACCCTCTGGATGTCCATAGGCATGATCTCATCTGATTGCTGACTAGGTCCCTTGATTAAGTCTGAACTTGCCCACATAAACTGAGGCAAAGATCATTGTTGAGTCGAGGTGTTCCATTCATCTAGCAGGAAGACCATCTGGGATGTGCACAGGAACTCTCACCCTCACCCACATGCTGGAGCCAGGTGTAAATGTAGGCTCTGCAGAATAGATTCTGAATCTGTGAAAGAACAGGAGAGGAGGACCTTCTGTCTGTAGCCTGAGAAGAGCATAGAAGCCTGGACCTGCTCTGCCTCTTGTACTTAGGACACAGTAGGGTACTCCAAGGGTCATAAGACTGACTTACTGTCTGACTGACCAGTTTCAACCAAACCTGCCCTGGACCCTACTGCTAGCCTCTGCTGGAGTAAGTCTAAATACTTGAATGCGGTCACCAAGGGCCTGGGCCCTTGGCTGGTGTCAAGGTGTACTCTTCCTAACATTTTCTGAAACCTGTGACTTTTAAATACTTTGGCTCCTGGGACAAACCTGCTTAAGCCGATCCGATGTAGGTGCATTGCCGCAGGGCCAAAGTTTCAGGTTGCTCTGCTCCAAGCTTTTCTGCAGCAGCAAATCTGATTCAGTGGGACCTATTTGGATGTATCCAGCCTCATGGAGCCTTCTTCTGATACAGCATGCAGCCTTGCACCCATAGGAAGATTCTGCACTCTAAAAAAAGTGATTAAATCCGATGGTAGAAATCTTCAATGGGTAAAGGCTTGAAACGTATTTTGGTCGGCAAGGGTAATTCCTTAAGTGCAATATAAACATTTCTCCCATTCAGAGCTTTCCTGCCGAAAGTCAATGGCGTCACCTTAGACCTTGACCAGAAGCTGTCCAATGTCATGGAACCCTCTTTGGACACAGTCTGCTGCCTTGCCTCTCTGAGGATTTTTGAATTTCAAATCAGAGACTAAGTCAGAAGTTAAAACTTCCGGTTGGGTTAAACGTTGTCTCCATATCCGACTTCTGCTCAATTGGGACTGACTTAATTTGTGCCTAGGTACTGGTCAAGCACAAATAAATGACCACGGTTTTTGATACTGTTTTGAACCTTAAAAGTAAACAAAATCATAACTCCGGTTTCCCTTATTGGAGTTTTGCTGTTTTGGTGTCATTTTTTTAATTAAAATGTTCTTTATTTTTGTAAATAGGCTTGCAATTTTTCTTATGAAGTGTTTTAACTTTGTTACCGGTTGTGTACTGCATAAATACTTTACAGATTGACTCTAAGTCAATCCTGTCTGCAGTGCCATAGCTACCAGGAGATTGAGTTAAGCCTTGTTTAGTGACTTTAAGGGTTCACTCCGGTTCTTACCCGAGGTGGATACTTAATCCCCTTAACTAATACCCCAATTTATTTAAATCCTTTATATGAATTTCCATTCAGTTTTACAGCTTGGATTCCATCGAGCTGGCATTCAGGTGTACTACTCTTGTGTCATAAATACAGAATGTTAGCGCTTTAATTGTTTACTAGAACTCTGTGGTGAAGCTTGAGTTGACCACTAGGGTGTTAACTGACAGGCTGCTGTTGGTTTTCAAGTCCATGGCTCTTTTTGCATTTTAGAATATTTTACTGTCATGAATGAAGAAGATATTTGAGAATTTATAGAAAATGAATCCTCATTTTAACTTAATAGATCACTAACCGTAATTTAAATTACAAAACGAACCTCCTCATTTTGTTCCTTTCATGCAGTCTCCTATATAGAAAATGCAGTCAGTTTTGCAAGTTTGATTCCATCAAGGTGGTATTTGGGTGTAGCACATAATTAGGTAATGTTAGTGCTATAGTTGCTTATTAGAACTCTGGGGTGAAGCTGCAGTAGAATCGTGTGGAATCAACTGATAGGCTGCTGCTGATGTTGGAAATATGTTTCACTCAGCATACCAGACTTTTTTTTACATTGATGAGGAATATATTTGAGATTTTATAGAACAAATATCGTCATTTTACCTTTCTAGAACAGTAATTCTTAAAATTTTGACTTCTGTGGACCAACACTTAACCCGTTGCATGCTTATGACGAGCTCAGCTCGTCATGAGGCACAGCGGAGCTGCACTCATGACGAGCTGAGCTCGTCACGGCCGTTGGAACGTTCGCACGTGGGGATAATTTCCCCGCTGTGCTGAACGTTCGAAAAACTGATGTGGTTGTGACGAGCTCCGCTCGTCATGAGTGCAGCTCCGCTGTGCCTCATGACGAGCTGAGCTCGTCACCAGCACAGCGGCGATACGCCCCCTCCCTCCCCCCTACACAGGAGGTGAAAAACCCCTGCAGGGAAGGGGTTAATCAATACTGGAAGCCCGGAACCCCCACTGAATAATTATTGGACTCCATAGACAGCTAGTGAGTCAATAATGAAAGTCCAATGCCTCATCCTAGGCAATTTTGATGATTTGGAGCACAAAACAATAAACAAATGGTGGAATATTTAACCCCTCTGATTCACCCGTCAGCCAATAGCCATCACAAACACTACCTCTGCAGCGCTGTACACGTCCGTTGGCAGACGCGGCCCCGCTCACTCAATAAAACCCCCGCACCGCGGGCAGAATTGCCGCCGCGGTTAATTTATTTAAAAACAATCACAATCTGAATTTTAATGGCAAGGTTGTAACTTTTCTACATTCAATTTAGGCAATCCATCTTCCATAATATATTCTGTCTGATGCTCTTGCACTGTCCCATGATCAATTTGAGGATACCAGATTAATTTGTATTCCCCAATTTGAAAATCCCTCACACTTACAGAACATTTTGAAATTTTCAGTTTTACATTTTGCTTCTTTATTTGTATATGCTATATTAATATGTCAATGTTATTACATTTTCTAAGCAGTTGCAGACCCCCAGAGTAGGCTTCGCGGACTGCCGAGGGTCCTCCGGACCACATTTTAAGAGCCACTATTCTAGAACATTAACCACAATTGTCTATGACAGAATGAGCCCTTCATTTTGTTAATTTCTTACAGTTTTGATTCCCTCAATTTTACAGGTTTGACTCCATCAAGACCGCATTCGGCATGGCACGCTGTGTCATGAATATAGAATGTAAATGCTTTAGTTGTTCATTAGAGCAGTGTGTTGAAGCTACAGTAGAACACTGCAGAATAAAATGACAGGCTGCTGCTGCTATTGGAAGTACATGCTTTACCCAGAATATCAGACTTAATTCTCAATTGACTAAGGAAAATAGTGTGAAATTATTGGAAATGTGCTCTTACTTTAACTTCTGGAGCACTTTCCAAACCTCTATGAGAAAATCATGAGAGAAAACAGTTTTTCTCTCAAGCATGTTTCATCAAATCTCAGAAGGATGGGTCAGCATTTGACACAGTGTAAAATCACCCGAGAACTCAGCAGAATTCCTAAAATGATTATAATAAATACCTCCAACAAGTGATTTATGTTTGACTAAATCTTGCTATCACCCTTTGTATGTGCTCCTTTGTTGATCCTAAAAACATGGCACTTAATACAATGCAGTTCAATGAGGAACATGTCCTTGAGTCCTGTCAAGGTTGCTGCAATATGTTGCCAAGTTATGGCCAGTTAATCAAGTGAGGTTCCCTTGGGGGCCACTCAGATGCCACTGTGGGTCTGGTTGTGCCCGCATTACCACCTTTTAATTGTTATAATTCATTTTCAGAATGCACTCACCATGTCATTCAGTCCTGTAATGCCTGCCACAACATATGGCTCGTGGTGTGGTCAGCCATTCAAGACTGACTAGTCACCTCTAAATTTGCCAATCAGAGTACTTCTGGACACCAACATTGAAGACATACGTAACATTTTAACCTCTCCTTGCCCAACTAGAGCACCTCTTTAATTGCTAATTTCTCAAAGACAGTTGAAGGGGTTTACTCCAAAACCAAAAAAGCATGCTTTCTGAGTAAAGTTCTAACTTTTGTCAAATTTGGTATGATTCTGTTTACGCATTTATTTGGTATTGGATAGCAAAGTTTCCCATTGAAATTAACATGCAAAATTGGACTTTTAGGACCCCAAAATTTCTTGGCTCCAGCTTGAAGGATCCACACAAAACTTTCCATGGAGGAGTTGAGGTGGATGTACTTTTTGGGGAAAGTTTCAAGCAAATTTTTCGTTCAGCATCAACGTTGTTAGCCAACCAAAAAGCATTCTTCCTGTAGAAACTCTTTTTTTTTTTTTTTTAAGTTTGAAGTTTATTGAAATAAAAACAGACAAAGGCAGAAAATGAAGAAACAATCATAAGTTAAAGGAGCTAAAAAATCTCTCTTACAAATAATGGCAACTTATTAAAGCTATGTCATACAGAAAAAAATAAAAATCGCATTAGATATCAGGAAGCACAAAGGAATATGGATCCATCTGGAATAAGAAAGCATATAAATAAAATGATAAACATTAGATGTAATGGAAAAACATTATAAGCAAATAAGAAAATGCATTTATGGTGGTTTTCGAACTTCAACATTACGTACTGGAGATGTGGGAGGAGGTCTGGCAATCTTAGATAAATAGTCTGTGATGGGTATCCATAAAAGGTCACGTTTAATTGCTAATGAAATGGGGGAAACAAAATTAGTATCTAGACGGTGGTTAAAACAAACTGCATTCCACCAAGCAGTAAAGTAAACATCATTAGCCTGTTTCCAATGTGATGTAATGTGATGAAAAGCAATGGCTATTAAGAGATCGAGTAATTTATGTTTGTGATGTGAGCCGGTGAACGCAGGGGCAAGAGAACCTAGGAAAAGGTGAATGATGGAAAAAGAAAAAGTAAAGTGGAAAATCTTTTGTAATTGGGACCAAACCAAGTGCCAAAAACGTAAAATGTGAGGACAATCAAATAACATGTGTTTTAGATCAGCTAAGGGACAAGGACAGGACCAACATGTGGAGGGAGTGTCTGGGGAGAATGAGGATAAAGTTGATGGAGTAAATAATGTACGGTTATAAATAAAGAATAAAGTTTGCGTAGTGTTAGCAGCTCTGGAAGTACTGTGAATTTTGGACCAGAGTTTATCCCACAAAGTGAATGACCAAATTTGAGACAGATCTTTTTCCCAAGCCAACTCAATTTTAGATTTATTGCGATCTGTAGAAGACTGCAGGGATTTATATATAAATGAAGCAGAAAGGGATTGATCAAGAGCATTAGAAATTGAAAGATGATTGACAGGGATAGAGTTGGTAATTGGGAGCGAAGCAAGATATTGGGTAAGGGAAGGAATCAATGTTAAATACTGTTTATGGGAAGAGGAGGGCAGCGAAAATTGTGTTTGAAGGTCCTGAAAGGGAAGCGGATGATTATTAGAAAGGAGTTGGGAAATCCATTTTAAACCAAGAGAATGCCATGTTTTCCAATATAATGAACGGTTGCGGATTTTGAGGGATTTATTATGCCAGATAGGTTGGGTGTGAGTAGAGGAAGCCGAGGGATAAGTGGACAGTACGTAGGGACGAAGCAGAGAACAGGAGTGAGAAATGATGGGGGAACGAAGAGATGATACAGTAGAGGAAAAGGAGAGAACTTCTGTGAATTCATAAGGATGCAGCAAAGAAGATTCCAACGTAAGCCATAAAGGAGGAATTTGAGGAAGATCCGAGGAGAGCCAACGCATAGCTTGTTTTAAGGAAAAAGCATTGTGATAAGATTTAAAGTTAGGAAATTTGATTCCGCCTAAGGATTTATCTTTTTTCAAAGAAGAAAGAGCTATTCGAGATTTTTTACCCTTCCATAAAAATTTTATTAGAAGAGAATCTATCGATTTGAAGTAATGGTCAGGAATACGAATGGGAATCATGGAAATAGTATATAGAACCAAAGGTGCTAGCATCATTTTAATGGAGTCTAAACGACCCCACCAAGAAAGGAAAAGAGGGTTCCATCGGTTAATTGATGTGGTAATTTTATTAGATATAGATTCAAAATTAAATGTAAGTGTGTCAGGGAGGCGGGGAGCAAACCAAACACCTAGATATTTAATCTTAGAAGGTTGCCAGGAAAAGCCAGAAGAGTCAAAGAGATGTTTTTGACATAAAGGATTTAAGGGTAAAATTTCGCATTTGTCAGTATTGAGACGATAACCTGAAACAGCTGAGAAAGAAGAAACTTGATTAAGGAAGGAAGGGAGAGTTGTTTGGGGGTTTGAACAGTAAAATAAAATATCATCTGCGTATACTGATAATTTAGCTTGTTTTTGAGATCTATATTGGAAACCAGTAATATTATCATCAAGACGAATTTTAGTTAAGAAGGGTTCTAGAGCGAGAATAAACAAAAGAGGAGAAAGAGGACATCCTTGGCGTACCCCTCTTTGAAGAGGAAAGTAATCAGAAATCATACCATTTGCAAAGATTGATGCGTGGGGGCTAGAGTAAAGTAAGGAAATAAGAGAAATAAATTTAGGAGGGAAACCAAACCAACGAAGAGCTTGAAACATAAAGTCCCAACCTATTTGATCAAATGCCTTTTCGGCGTCCAGAGAGATAGCAGCAAGGGGAGTAGATAGGGAGGGGGCTTTACTCAAAATGTTAAAGAAAACACGGGAATTGTCCGATGATAAACGACCTTTAACGAATCCGGATTGTTCAGGGCCAATGATGTTCGGTAATAGGGGATCTAATCTAAGAGCTATGATTTTGGCAAAAATTTTATAATCAGTGTTTACTAGGGAGATAGGACGATAATTTTTACAGAGGGTGTGTGTGATCTTTATCTGGTTTGGGAATTAAACAAATTAAGTCAAGTCAAGTCAAGTCATAAAATTTGTATAGCGCACTACATACCCAGAGGGTTTCAAGGCGCTTAGGAAGGGGAGGAGGATTATTTGTCAAATATCCACGTTTTAAGCTGCTTTCTGAACGCTAGGTGATTCTGGGTGAGGCAAAGGTAAGCGGGGAGTGAGTTCCATGTTTTGGCAGCCAGGTAAGAAAAGGATCTGCCTCCCATGGTGGTCTTGTTGATGCGAGGTACAGTGGCGAAGGCTTGGCTGGAAGAGCGAAGTTGGCGGGAGGGGGTGTAGAAGGACAGTCGAGAGTTGAGGCAATCTGGTCCGATGTCGTAGAGTGATTTGTGTGCGTGGGTAAGCAGTCAGAAAGTGATCCTCTTATTGACGGGTAGCCAGTGGAGGTCTTTAAGGTGACCAGATATGTGTTCGTTGCGTGGGATGTCTAATATGAGCCTGGCTGAGGCGTTTTGGATTCGTTGTAGTTTCTTCTGGAGTTTAGCGGTGGTACCTGCGTAGAGGGTGTTTCCGTAGTCCAGTCGGCTCGTGACTAGAGCGTGGGTGACTGTTTTCCTTGTTTCGGAGGGGATCCAGCGAAATGTTTTTCTGAGCATGCGAAGAATGTTAAAGCAGGAAGAGGATACGGCGTTGACTTGTCTGTTCATTGAGAGTGAAGAATCCAGGATGACGCCAAGGTTCCGTGCGTGGTCTGTCGGGATGGGTGCTTTTCCGAGGGCTTCCGGCCACCAGGAGTCGTCCCATGCAGAGGGGGAGTTACCTAAGATGAGGACTTCTGTTTTGTCTGAGTTCAGTTTCAGACGGCTTTGTTTCATCCATTCGGCGACTTCTTTCATTCCTTCGTGTAGGTTCGTTTTGGCGGTGCTGGGGTCCTTGGTGAGAGAAAGGATCAGTTGAGTGTCATCCGCGTAAGAGATGATGTTGAGGTTGTGTTGGCGGGCGATGGCCGCGAGGGGGCTCATGTATACGTTGAAGAGGGTGGGGCTGAGTGAGGATCCTTGTGGTACGCCGCAGATGATTTCAGAGGCCTCGGACTTGAATGGTGGGAGGCGGACTCTCTGGGTTCTTCCGGTGAGGAATGAGGTGACCCATTCCAGTGCTTTTCCTTGGATTCCGATGTTTCTGAGGCGTTGTAAAAGGGTGCTGTGGCAGACTGTGTCGAAGGCTGCAGAGAGGTCGAGGAGGATGAGGGCGACTGTGTCTCCATTATCCAGTAGAGTTCGAATGTCGTCTGTTGCTGCGATGAGGGCAGTCTCAGTGCTGTGTTTGGCTCGGAAGCCAGATTGTGAGGGGTCGAGTAATTTGTTGGCTTCGAGGAAGGCGGAGAGCTGTTTGTTGACAGCTTTCTCGATGACTTTGGCCGGGAATGGAAGAAGCGAAATGGGGCGGTAGTTTTTGAGTTCGGTGGGGTCTGCTGTTGGTTTTTTCAGAAGGGCTGTGAGTTCAGCGTGTTTCCAGTCTTCTGGGAAGGTAGCGGAGTTGAAGGAGCAGTTGATGACGTCTCGGAGGTGCGGAGCTATGATGGAGTCTGCTTTGTTGAAGATGTGGTGAGGGCATGGGTCTGTGGGGGATCCAGAGTGGATGGAATTCATCAGGCGGATGGTGTCCTCAGTGGAGATTGGGTTCCAGTCGTTAAGGGTGTTCACGGGGGGAGGATGGACAGCAGACGGCAGGGTGGGTTGGCTTCCGGGTTGGTTGTCAAAGCTGTTGTGGATGTCAGCAATCTTGTTGTGGAAAAAAGAGGCTAGGGAGTCGCAGAGGGTTTGAGAGGGGGTGATGTCGTTGGAGTTGGCCGAGGGGTTGGAAAATTCCTTGACGATATTGAAAAGTTCTTTGCTGTTGTGGGCGTTGTTGTCAAGTCGATCCTTGAATGCTGTTTTCTTGGCTTTTCGGATCAGTTGGTGGTGAGTACGGGTGGCGCTTTTGAAGGCGTCCTTGTTGCTGGTGGATGGGTCTTTTTTTCCAGGCCTTTTCAAGGGAGCGGCACAGTTTCTTGGACTTCTTGAGGTCATCGTTGAACCATGAGGCCTTCTTGTTGCCAAGTTTGTGTTGACATTTTTTCAGTGGTGCTAAGGTGGCGGCGGTGTTGGATAACCAAAGGGTGAGGTTGGAGGCGGCTTCGTTGGCGTTAGAAGAGAGGGCTGGGGAGGTTCGAAGGAGCGATGTGGAGATCTGATCCGTGGTGATTTTGTTCCAGTTTCTTTGTAGAGTTGGTTGGAGGTGGATGATGGGTTTCGGCTTGTTGTAGGTGAAGTGAACGCAGCTGTGGTCAGTCCAGAGGAGATCCGTAGTGTGGCTGAAGGAGACATGATTGCTGAAGGTGAAGATGGGGTCGAGTGTGTGACCTGCGATGTGGGTGGGGGAGGTGACCAGTTGTTTAAGTCCGAGGTTGGCGAGGTTGTCTAAGAGGGTGGCGGTGTTGCGGTCGTTGATCTTTTCAAGGTGGAAGTTGAGATCTCCCAGAAGGATGTAATCTTTGGAGGGGAGCGCGTGTGGGGTGATGAAGTCCGTGATGTCTTCACTGAATTTTGCGCGGGGTCCTGGTGGTCTGTAGAGGAGGGTGCCTCTAAGAGTTGTCTTGGGGTCGATGTGGATCTGGAAGTGAAGGTGTTCGGAGTTAGCGAGGTTGGCGTCGGAGCTGGTAGAGATGCGGATGGATTTCTTATGGACGATAGCGATTCCTCCTCCTGTATGGTCGGTGCGGTCCTTGCGTGTGATCTTATAGTCATCAGGGATAGCGATGGCGATGTCAGGGGCGGAGGAAGCGTTCATCCATGTTTCCGTTAGGAAGGCGACGTCAGGAGAGATTGTGTCTAGTAGGTTCCAAAGGTCAATGGCGTGTCTGTGGACCGAGCGGGTGTTGAGAAGGATGCATTGTAGGTGGTTGGGGTCGGGAATCTGTGGTGTGGTCGGAGCGGAGATGTTGTCGGTGCCGCTAAATTTGCAGGAGAAGCAGGAGAACGGTCCATGGGTGCGTCCAGGAGCGGCTTGGACGCAGTTGGGGGCGCGACCGGGGTTAAGGGCTAGGAGGGTGGCGGCATCGTAGGTAATGCGGGGGGGCTGGGCAGCGCGAGGGGCAGGGGGACTGGCGCTGGGCGCGGTCCAGGCGCGGACGGGCGTAGACGGGCTTACCTTTGGCGCACCTTCGGCGCGGGTTGGGCGCGGTCGCTGCGCGTGAACGCTGCGCGTGGGAACTCCTGTCATAAATGGATGGTGGAGGGGGAGGGGCGAGGGCGCTTCAGCTGGGAGGCGGGGCGGGCTAAGGAGGACGACAACAACAACAAAATGGAGGTGGAGGGGTCAGGGCGGCAGGAGAGCTTGGGGGGAAACGCAAGTACTGCAACAGGGTCGCGCTGATCAACACAATGCAAATTAGCAAAAGCGGCGATATGTAAATAAATTAGACAGCAGAGTCACGCTGGCAGTATCACACTGCGAATGGGCAGATCGTGAAAATTCAGCAAATCAAATTGGGCAAAGCAGCAAACAAAATGGGCAGAGCGGCAGGAGCAAAACGCAATTATTTGCAGTCAGGAATAGAGCAAAAGCGCTGCACAGACGATACCTTAGCAGCAGGGGAGCGACCACTCAGCTCGGAAGCGTAGAGCGAGTCACGGCGCTTCTAGGTGTGTGAGCGCTGTTTGTTGTCTGTGGGAGGGCGCTTCAGCTGGGAGGCGGGGCGGGCTAAGGAGGGCGACAACAACAACAAAATGGAGGTGGAGGGGTCAGGGCGGCAGGAGAGCTTGGGGGGAAACGCAAGTACTGCAACAGGGTCGCGCTGATCAACAGAATGCAAATTAGCAAAAGCGGCGATATGTAAATAAATTAGACAGCAGAGTCACGCTGGCAGTATCACACTGCGAATGGGCAGATCGTCAAAATTCAGCAAATCAAATTGGGCAAAGCAGCAAACAAAATGGGCAGAGCGGCAGGAGCAAAAGGCAATTATTTGCAGTCAGGAATAGAGCAAAAGCGCTGCACAGACGATACCTTAGCAGCAGGGGAGCGACCACTCAGCTCGGAAGCGTAGAGCGAGTCACGGCGCTTCTAGGTGTGTGAGCGCTGTTTGTTGTCTGTGGGAGGGCGCTTCAGCTGGGAGGCGGGGCGGGCTAAGGAGGGCGACAACAACAACAAAATGGAGGTGGAGGGGTCAGGGCGGCAGGAGAGCTTGGGGGGAAACGCAAGTACTGCAACAGGGTCGCGCTGATCAACAGAATGCAAATTAGCAAAAGCGGCGATATGTAAATAAATTAGACAGCAGAGTCACGCTGGCAGTATCACACTGCGAATGGGCAGATCGTCAAAATTCAGCAAATCAAATTGGGCAAAGCAGCAAACAAAATGGGCAGAGCGGCAGGAGCAAAACGCAATTATTTGCAGTCAGGAATAGAGCAAAAGCGCTGCACAGACGATACCTTAGCAGCAGGGGAGCGACCACTCAGCTCGGAAGCGTAGAGCGAGTCACGGCGCTTCTAGGTGTGTGAGCGCTGTTTGTTGTCTGTGGGAGGGCGCTTCAGCTGGGAGGCGGGGCGGGCTAAGGAGGGCGACAACAACAACAAAATGGAGGTGGAGGGGTCAGGGCGGCAGGAGAGCTTGGGGGGAAACGCAAGTACTGCAACAGGGTCGCGCTGATCAACAGAATGCAAATTAGCAAAAGCGGCGATATGTAAATAAATTAGACAGCAGAGTCACGCTGGCAGTATCACACTGCGAATGGGCAGATCGTCAAAATTCAGCAAATCAAATTGGGCAAAGCAGCAAACAAAATGGGCAGAGCGGCAGGAGCAAAAGGCAATTATTTGCAGTCAGGAATAGAGCAAAAGCGCTGCACAGACGATACCTTAGCAGCAGGGGAGCGACCACTCAGCTCGGAAGCGTAGAGCGAGTCACGGCGCTTCTAGGTGTGTGAGCGCTGTTTGTTGTCTGTGGGAGGGCGCTTCAGCTGGGAGGCGGGGCGGGCTAAGGAGGGCGACAACAACAACAAAATGGAGGTGGAGGGGTCAGGGCGGCAGGAGAGCTTGGGGGGAAACGCAAGTACTGCAACAGGGTCGCGCTGATCAACAGAATGCAAATTAGCAAAAGCGGCGATATGTAAATAAATTAGACAGCAGAGTCACGCTGGCAGTATCACACTGCGAATGGGCAGATCGTCAAAATTCAGCAAATCAAATTGGGCAAAGCAGCAAACAAAATGGGCAGAGCGGCAGGAGCAAAACGCAATTATTTGCAGTCAGGAATAGAGCAAAAGCGCTGCACAGACGATACCTTAGCAGCAGGGGAGCGACCACTCAGCTCGGAAGCCGAGAACGATTGAAATAACGAAAGTAGTTTAGGGAGAAGAAGGGAAGAGAAATGATTGTAGAATTCAATGGTAAAACCATCAGGTCCAGGTGCTTTACCGCGACGAAGAACAGAGACTGCATGTGAAATTTCAGAGAGGGTGATGTCCAAATCTAACGGGTGGAAATCAATGTGGGAAGAATCTGGAGAAGGGATATCTTGAAAGTATGTGAGAAGATCGATAGGATCAGGAGTAGATTCGGGAGTGTATAGAGTTTTGTAGAACGAAACAAATTGAGCTAATATTTCCTTGTCTTTAAACAAAGAAACACCAGCTGGGCCTTGTATAGATTCAATTTTAGTTCTTTCAGTACGTATTTTGAGATAGTTTGCAAGAAGTTTGCCCATTTTGTTTTGTCCACCGTAGTAGCGGGAGTTACATTTAAGGAGGGAATTCGAGGCAGCATTGGTGGTATATTTATTAAACTCAATTTTGGCAGATATAAGTTCGCGAAGGGAAGATTCAGAGTTAGAATTATAATAGACATATTCTAGCTTTTTAATTTTATCTAAAATGTGAGTTGACTTAGAAATAGATTGTTTTTTCTTTTGAGAAACAAAGTTAATTATAAAACCCCTTGCAGCTGCTTTAAATGAGTCCCATATCATGGGAAAGGAGGATTCAGGAAGATGATTAATTGTAAAAAATTCGGTGACAAAGGAATTAAAACGGGTGCAAAAATTGGAATCGAGGAGTAGGGAATTATTAAATCGCCAGCGTCCTGAGTGAGGGGAGAATGGGATAAGGTCAATATCAACAAAAACAGGAGCGTGATCCGAAATCAAAATGGAACCTATATCTGAATGGATAGCAAGTTGTGCTAGGGGTTTGCTGAGGAATAGGTAATCAATACGGGATTGGGAGTGGTGGGTGGGGGAATAAAAAGTATACTCTCTAAGGGCTGGGTTACATAGCCTCCAAATGTCAACTAAAGCATTATTTTTTATAGATGTGACAAACTGGGAATGCATTTTGGAGGGAACAAATTTAACTTTTGAATTTTTATCTAAAAAGGGATCAAAAACTTGATTGCAATCACCACCAAAAATAACATATTGTTCATTAAGTGTTACAAGCTTATCAGAAATAGCAGGCCAAAACAGTTTATCAACACCTGTGGGAGCATATACATTAAAAATAACTAAAGGAATTTTATCAATAAGAAGATTAACGAGAACCCAACGACCATTAACATCGCATTCTTGTGAAGTAACTGAAACAACTAACTTTTTATGACATAATATAATTGTACCATTTTTCTTACTTAAAGCGGGAGAGTAAAAGACATGACCCACCCAAGAACGTTTAAGTTTGGTAGCCTCCGTTTCTGTAAGGTGGGATTCTTGGAGGAGGGCAACGTCTGCTTTAAGTCTAGTCAAATGTGTTAAAACTCTTTGACGTTTAATAGGGTTATTTAAACCCTTAACATTCCAAGTAACTACTCGGAATATAAAATATTAAGAAAATTATAAAAAAGGATGGTGCTGTAAAAGTAGAAAATGAGTGGAGAGGAAAGGGGAGATGTAGTAAGAATGCGAAAAGAGTCTGTAGGTGAAATGCATAAAGATAGAAGATCAAGAGGAAGGTACTTGAAAAGAAGAGAGAAGAGTAAGGAGAGAAAAATAGAGAGAAAGGACAGTAGAGAGAATAGAAGAAAGATATTAAGGAGTAGAAACATAACAACAAATACAGATGAGAACTGAGGGGTGACGACGCCAGAAGAGGACGACATCAACAACAGAAACTCACGCCATCGAACACCCGAGGAACCAGCTTAGGGTCAATTGAAGGGAGCAAAAATACACCGGGATGGAGAACATGAGGAGAGGATCTGTAAGAAGACAAAAATGGAAAAGAAGATGTTAGGAGTACATAAGAAAACCAAATATAGAAACTGCGCAATACTAGGACGAAATAAACTAGGAATAGGTGCATACAGTAGGATGAAGGAAACCGAGACTAGGTACAATAGGGTAACAAAAGGATGAACATTTTAGTCGAACAGGAGAAAACAAAAATAATTAAACAGGTCTTGCAGTGTCCATGTTGACGGTTTCATGGTGACGGAGAAATTCTTCAAGGACTTGTGGATCTTCAAAAGTTGTTGTCTTTTCTTTATAAGTGACCTTGAAGAGGCAAGGATGGAGGAGACCAAATCTGGCACCAAGGTCTCGCAGTCGTGGTCGTAGATCAAGAAATTGTTTCCTGCGGTCAGCTGTCACTTTAGCTACATCTTGAGAGAGATACAAGCGGTGACCTTCCCACATAACCTGTTTCTTAGCTTTGGCTGCTGAGAGTACTTGAAGTAGGTCAGTATATTGTAAGAAGAGCATGATGACTCCGCGGGGTTTGGAGGAAACTTTTGGACCAAGTCTATGAGCACGTTGAATGTTAAGTGTGGTAGAAGGTGGAAGATCCAAAATTTTTGGTAAGAAGGTTTGGAAGAAGGTGGTTGGATTGGACCCTTCTGTGAGCTCCGGAAGATTATAAAGGCGTAAGTTATTTCGACGATTTCTATTTTCCAACTCCTCAGTCTGTCGCCTTAAGAGAGAGACATCCTTCTCCAACGTTGAAATTCTAGAACAGGAAGTTTGAAGAGCCTCCGTTGATTGTTCTACCAAAAGGACTCTGGATTCGAGAGTGGACCATTTGTCATGAAGAAATTGCAGTGTTTTAGTAGTTTCAGCCATGAAGGGTTTAAGCGCACGGATTTCTTCAAGGATAAGATCCATGGATGTGGAGGGAGACGCAGAACCTGGAGATGGAGGATCTTTTTTTAGACGTTACGTAGAGCCAGGTTGTAGAAGCTTACTGGTGGTGTTAGCTTTAGGAATTGCCCCACGAGTAACATCTGGTTTAGGGGGAATAATGTCATCCATGGTCTGCGTCGTCGAGTCAGAGTCTGAGGAATGACGCGGTTTGGTCTTAGAAGCTGTAAGCTTGAGGGTGCGCAGTCTCCCCATATAAGGCAAGGGAGATAAATAGCAGTGCTACTCCAGATTCGGAGAAAAGAGGTTCTGTGAAGAAGGCACTCCTTAATATGATGAGATATAAAAAGGAATAGTAGTGCTGTGATGTAAAGAGCACAAGTTATTGGTATCACACACAATTTACGCAGTAAATCCTCCACAAGATAGAATAAAGAAAAGTGTGTCACACAATAGTCACCAGTAAATTAAAAGTTCAGGTACAAGGACCGGAGTTGCATTTAGAAGAGTGGTCCGTGCGTGCAGACGGTTGTTGAACATAAAAGTTACTGAGCATGAGGAAGAAAGCTGTCTGCATCACGTGTAGGAACAAACATTGTTGCAGGCAAGTAGTAGCAAGTAGTAGCCTGTTTGGTAAATTCCTGTGAGGAGTGGTGATTTATTGAATAACTCAGCGTGAAACGCTACTCAGCGTGAAGAAAAAGGCATTATAGGCTGAAAAACGCCAAAGAGAGGTTCCTGCTGAGGAGTTACAATGACATTGCGCAAATTGGTTAGGCTACTAAGCATGGGGTGCATCGAGGAAGCACTGTGTAGTAGCGTAGATCATCTGCCGACAGAGACTGAAAACGCGGCAAAAGATGAGAGAAAATGGCGGCCGCCGGAAAAGCGAGCCGCGTCATTCATGAAAAATGCGCATGGAAACGGAGTAGAGGGACGCAGCTGGTATCAATCTGCTCACCTCATGCTCCGATGCAGAAAAATGATGACGGCGTCCCTGAAAGTCCAGGAAATGTTGTCAAAATCGCTGGTGTCGGCGCTCGATGAACGGAGCTCCGGAGTCAAGCCGCCATCTTGTGCGGCGCTCAAGCCACGCCCCCTCCTGTAGAAACTCTGACCTAACTATAACTACATAGTGGCAACTGCCACTGTGTAATATAAATATTTGTTCTGTAAATATTTGTGTTTCAAATTAACTTATCAAGATTATTGTAACAAAGACAACTATATGGTAAAATGATTACTGGGTACATTCCTAGATTTATTTACCTAATTCTAGGAGTAAACTCTTTCAGTTTTAAATATTAGTCTGTCAATAATGCAGAAAAGGTAATGACAACTTGTGGGCTGTCTTGCAATACAGATTGGCTGTGAGTCAAAACAACTATTTTTTTTGCATGGTACAAATTGTCCATCATTTGAAGCGTAATGTTTGCCACACGGAAGACAGAATCCACTCTGCATTTAAGAATGTATCTTTGAGACTTAAAAATGCATTTTTGTTCAAAGGTGTTTTTATTTCATTTGCACTTCATTTTATGTGTCTACCAGCGACCCTTCCAGCTTGCTTTTAGCCACACTTCACAGGCAGTCTAAGTTACAAGACAGCCTGTCCTGCAGACTGTGCTAAATAATGTATCAGACGTACTCAAATTCCTTCCCAAGTTTGCATCATAAGACATTGCCTTTGACTTCTGTTCCACCTTCATGTGTATGTTGGGCCCAATAAAGCATTGTAACCTTGTAATAAAGATCCCATGGTCCCACTTTTCGGTGTCAGGCTGCGGTGTTCTGGATGGTCTGGAGTTTGTGGAGCAGAGACCTGTTAATCCCGGTGTAGAGGGTGATTCCATAGTCAGTCTGCTGGTTATGAGTGTGTGGGTGATGGTCTTCCTTGATTCAAGGCGATCCAGTTGAAGGTCTTTCAGAGGATGCAGAGAGTGTTGAAGCAGCTGCAGGTGACAGCGTTGATCTGTCTGGTCATGAAGATGGCAGAGTCGAGTATGATGCCGAGGTTCCGGGTGATGCCCGTGGGGGTGAGGGGGCTCCTGCGGGCTGTGGGCCACTAGGTGTGGTCCCATGCAGAGGGTCCAAGGATTAGTACCTCTGTCTTTTCCGAGTTGAGTTTAAGGCAGCTGTTTGTTATCCAGGATGCAACGTCCTTCATTCCTTCCTGGAAGTTGAATCTGGTGGTGATGGGGTCCTTTGTGAGGGAGATGAGGAGCTGGGTGTCGTTGGTGTAGGATACTATGCTCAGTCCGTGCTGTCTGAAGATGGCGGCGAGTAGGGCCATGTAGATGTTGAAGAGCGTGGGGCTGAGGGACTATCCTTGGGGTACTCCGCAGTTGTGTTTGTGGGTTCGGAGAGGAAAGGCAGCTGTCGGACTCTTTGGGTTCTGCCATTGAGGGCCGTTCCCTGTATGCCAGTGTCGTGGAGTCAGGTGGTGAGTGTGCGGTGGGGTGACGGTGTCGAACGCTGCGGAGAGGCTGAGTAGGATAAGGGCTGTGGGGTGTCCTTGGTCGAGGAGAGTGCAGATGTCATCAGAGGCGGCGAGTAGGGCAGTCTTGGTGCTGTGGTTGCTGCTGGATCAAGATTGGAGGGGTCGAGGATGGAGTTTTCCTCAATGAATTTTGTTAGTTGGGCTTTGACGGTCTTCTTGGTGACTTTGGCCGTGAAGGAGAGGAGGGAGATGGGTCGGTAGTTCTTGCTATCCGTGGCATCTGCTGAGGGCTTCTTGAGTAGGGGTCTGACTTCTGCCCATTTCCAATCATCAGGGAAGGTGCCGGCTTGAGGGTTGGGTTGATGGTGCATTGCAGTTCTGGGGCAATGGAGATGGCTGCTCTGTGGAAGGTGTGAGGGGCAGGGGTCTGTGGGTGCTCCTGAGTGGATGCCTTTCATGACTGAGATGGTTTCCTTCTTAGAGACTGGGGTCCAGGAGGAGATGGTGCGCTGCTATCCTGGCTGATGAGGGGTGAAACCTCAAAACCGGTCCTAGGATGCTTGCTCCCAGTCCAGGGAGGACCTGGCCTTGCAGTTCAGGTTGGACTGTTCCCATTGGAAACAGGGTCAAGACTGATTTGCATATGGCTGGGTCCAAACTGTAATGGCATGGTGAGCAGAATGACGATGGATTTAGGCCCAGATCTCTATACTTGAGTGAATGTATGACATTGTTCTGCATTCTGTCCATCAATTGTTCTTTTTGCAGTCTTAAAGTCAGGGCATTGCTGTATGAAAAGGTAATCAATTGTTGAAAGGACTGGCAAGATGCGTTGAGATGTTTTTGTATTGGAGACCGGCGGCTGCTGAATGGAGGACGTCCCAGTAGGTAGATAGGTATGATTTTGGCACTCTGCTCAGCAGTGCATTTCCATAGACTAAATGTCAAATGCTAGGGATTCGACAGTTAGTTTAAGGTCTTCATTTTGGAGGAAAGATTTGAAGCGACAGAAATGTTTTTGAGGAAATTTGGCATTCTTGACCATCTCCTTTACTTGTCAATCAAAGTGGAGTAATTTATCAAGTTTGAAGCCAAGCTATTTAGATGAGATGATAGTTTTTGATGTGATGCTTATGTCATGATGTTTAGTAGACCAGGTGACTGGAAATTTCTGCCCTTTTTTAGGAGAAAGATGGAGAAATTCAGTATTCTGAGGGTTTACATTTTGTTTCATTCATGGAGTTATGAATGTCTGTAAGGAAGGTGGTGGAAGTCCTGAGGCTCTTCCAGCATTCAAATTTAATATATACTTAGAGATCATATGCATGATGTAAAAAAACGATACAATATTTGGTTAGCACGTTGCCTATTTATTCTACATAAATACTGAAGAGCAGAGGAGTGAGACTAAGGTTGTGCAGAACCTTGCAAGGGGCATTAAGATGTTTAGAGAAGTAATTTCTTAATTTTATGAATTGCACTCTGTCTCAAAGATCTGAACCATTTTATTACTTCTCCTTCAGTGGCAAAGGCATTGAAAGAGTTTGAGTAAGCTGCCAATAAATTTGAGAGAGCCAGGAGACAGAAATGTCTTTCATCAAAGAGATATTGAGCATCATTCAGAATTGTGAGGAAAGAAAGTTCAGAGCTGTGACCTGAACTGAACCCAGAATGGGGGACTGTTTGTTCTTCTTGTTGGCCAGCTACACATCTTTCAAGGAGCTTTGAAAAAAGGTTAAACATATGATTGAAGCTTACTTCTCTTGCACATATGGATCAGCAATATTTATTTTAGGTAGGGGAAAGATGAGCATATCTTGAGGCAATATGAGAGACTGCGCTGGTTCAAGAAGGAGCTGGTGATTTGCAACCAGGAAGAGAAGAGGAAATTGAAGTGATCTTTAGCAAGAGACAGTGGAATGGAATCAGAAACTAAGTTGCTGCCTTTGTGTTTGCAGTGGCCATTTTCAGCATATCTGGAGAAAAAGGGGTCAAAGCATTCCAGGTGGCCACATGTTTTCTCTTGAGTGGATAGGCACAAACTAATTTTCAGGTTTTTATTTCAGAAACAGGAAGCTAGATAATTAAATTTAGATTTTACCACAGGAGGTGGGGTGTCCTCTGTAGTTTTATTCTATATAATTTGGAACAGTTCTCTAGAGCAGTTTGTAGCACATGCAATCAATTTAGAATGGCATATAATCATTTTATAAAATTGCCTGCCCATTTTGAATTTGAGAAGTTAGACAGAGGTAGGAGGTTTCCTCCATCTCATTTCATGCCCTGTTCGCTAGTTTGTTATATTATATCCAAATCTTTGAACGTGTCTGACACCAACTTAGGGGCCCATTAGGATGTTGGGGGATTGCCTGGCAGGGGCAATCCGCCCGACATCCTTCCCTGAATTCCCCCCACCATATTACAATGGCGGGGGGGACCGCAGCGGATAAAAACACCACCGCCACTTTTCCGCCCTTGCGGCCGGGACGGAAACGGCTGGGGCAGAAAATGTTTAATATGGTGGTGGTGTCTATTAGACACCACCAGCCATATTACAATGGGCTTTGGTAGATTCCTTTCCGTGACGGCGATGCCGCCACGGAAAGGCATACGGTCTTCACTCTGGGGGCCCCCTGCGGGTACCCAGGGTGAATGAGAGTACGGGGGTGCACACGGGGGGTACCTGTGTTACCCCCCTGCATTTGCATAATCAAAGCGGCAGGCACCACGCGGTGCCTGCTGCTTTGATTATGCAAATGCTGAAATGCTTTTTTAGCATTGTGGCGGGCAGTGCAGAGAGCACCGCCCGCCACAATGCTAAAAATACAGGATGTGCCCGCCACTGTGGCGGATACATCCTAATACTCCCCATGGGACCCCCGCCCTTTTGGCGGGCGGTCCCGATTACCACGAGGATGGCGGGCGCGCAAAGTCTGCCCGCCATCCTAATGACTCCCTAAGACTTCTTATTTTTTTGCGGTAGCAATGAATACTTTGCCCACGATAACGAGAATCTCCTGGTCATAATGTTTTAAAAACTTGACAGGGTCGGCCCTGGGTTCTGCAGTTAGTTTGACAAAGGAAATCAGGAAACCCTGACCCTTTTTGTCACTGTGATTGAGGTCTCAGGAGTTTGAGAGTAGGAGATATATAATCAGAGTAGATAAGGATGATGTCTGAGTAGACATAATACATTTTTGAAAGAGGCCACATACCATTTGTCCTCACAAAAAGCAATCAGACCACCACTGGATTTGTCTTTAGTGATATCAGGAGGTTGTTGTATACAAATGTCAAAAGTAAACCCCAGTGGTTCAGTTTGGGGCATATTATCATACAGAGCAACTCAGTAGCAAGAGTGACAAGGAACTCTCTGTGGTATTCAAAAGATAAACTTTCAACAAGTTCAGTGGCGGATGTGGTATTTTTCAAATGTATATGATGTTCAGATCTGGATACTTACCCATAATCTGGTCTGTGTCTTCTGCTGTCTGATGTACAGGAGAATGATTCTGGAAGAGACAATAACTCCACACACTGGAATATGTGGTAGGCAGGTGCCCTCAAAAAGCTGCCACCTTTTCAGGAGGAAGAAGCCAAAGGTATTAAAAAATACATCCTTGCTAGATGAAGCCTTCAGAAGATTGAAAGCAAAGGAATCCAAAATTGGATAGTGGAATTCTTTAGAACCAAGGAGTCAAGATCAACAAGCAAAGAAATCATGGCTTTGCTGTGATGCACCCTCAGTCTATACAGTTGCTAACCCTCAGACAGGTGAGGCCATTTAGGATTTGAAGAGGGAAGGTATTGCAATGAGGAGCCTAGGAGCCTGAGCAGATATAGGCAAAGGTGAAAGGCTCTCCCAGCCCACAGCTACAAGCTTTGTATAGTGTGTTCTGATAGCCCTCTTAGAGAATTATATGGGACATTATGTGCTGTAGGAAATACATTGTTTGCCTGAAGTCTTCCTTCAGTAACAACAGCATCATTTGCATTGAACCCTTACCCTATATGACCTCCTCAATAAGACATGTTATAACCTCTGTAATACCTCTTACCCACTTCCATTCTCCCCTGTGTCAGGTCGGACCATTCCATGATCTCCTTCTCCATCCATCTGAGTCAAGCTGAGAAAGCCCTCCTGCCTAAAAACATCCTGGCTCGAAGCTGGAACCAGACTGACCTTAACGCTCTTTCTTCTTCCTTGTCCTCATCTGCTCCTGACCTGACTGACCTGTCCCTGGAAAGTTAGGCAGATGTCATCAGCACTTGGCTTTCTTCTGCTTGCGACCAGGTCGCCCCACTTAAAAAGGTTAAATCTGTTCGCCCTTATGACGCTCACAAGTGGTTTACTAGCGACCTTAAATCCCTTAAATTAGAGCTTAGGCGCTCGGAGCGCCATTGGCGACGTAACTACTGCCCTACCCTCCGCCTCAAATACAAAGCCCTCCTCAATAATTACAAAAAAGCCATTTTAGCGGCCAAAACCAAATACTTTACTGAGAGAGTGGCCCTCTCGGCCAACAAATCCCGTGAGATTTTTTCACTAGTTCAAAGTCTTGCCACCTCTGATCGTGCCTGCCTCTCCCCGTCTCTCTGTCTCTCACTGAATGATTATTTCATCAATAAGATCATTAACATCAAGGCCAACATCCCCCCGTGTCTCAACCTGAACTTTCGGGCTACCGTCCTCTGTCCCCTTCCGTTCTGGACCATTTTCAACCCATCTCATCTGAGCTCTTCCTTGACCTGCTTGTCAAGGTCAAGTCCGGCTCTCCTGCGGACTGTGCTCCCGCACAGATTCTCAGAACTCTCTACACTAGTTGCCCTGTCCACCCCCTCACTTTCCTTAACACCTCTCTGGCTTTGGGTTGTGTTCCTTCCCCTTTTAAATCTGCTATAGTTTTCCCTATTTTGAAAAAACCTGGCCTTGACCCTTCTCTCCCATCCAACTTCAGGCCGATCTCCCTACTCCCCTATCTAGGGAAGATTCTCGAAAGCCACGTAACATCCTGCCTCTCTACCGACATCGAGGAGAATCATCTCTTGGCCTCCCACCAGGCGGGCTTTCGTCCCGGCCACTCCACTGAGGGTGTTGTCCTCGCGGTCCTGGATGAACTAAAGGGGAAAGCCGACAGCAACCTCCCCCAAGCCTTGGTCCTTTTGGATCTGTCCGCTGCGTTTGACACGGTTGATCATGCCATTCTTCTCGACCGTGTCAGCGCAGCGGGCATCCAAGGCACTGCCTTTTACTGGATCGCGTCCTTCCTTCAAGGTAGATCGCAGGCAGTTCACCTCTCTGGTTTTTCTGCTCCCCCTCGCCCTGTCACCTGTGGGGTCCCTCAAGGCTCTTCCCTTTCCCCACTTCTCTTTAACCTTGATATCCGTCCCCTTATCTCTTCTCTTCTCGAGCTGGGGGTCTCTGTGTACAACTACGCAGACGACCTCCAGCTCGTCTTCGATCTTTCATCCCCAGCTGACTCTCTCCCCAAGTTTTGTTCCACCCTTGTTTTTATTTCCCAGTGGATGAGCTTCAATCATTTGAAGCTCAATCCGGACAAGACAGAGCTCGTCCTTACTGGAGGTTCTTCTAACCCTTGGTCCCCAGCTCACTGGCCCCTCTCTTTCGGTCCTCCCCCCTCCCCAGTTTACTCTGTTTGGACTTTGGGCATCAAGATCAGTAATGATCTGACCATGCATGCCCAAATCAGCTCCGTTGTGTCTTCTTGTTTTTCCTCCCTTCGTTTAATCCACAAGATTTCCTGGTTTTTTTCCGTTGACGCTCTCAAGATCATCATTACGGCCCTCATCACCTCCCGCTTGGATTACGGGAATGGCCTGTACGTAGGCATCCCTGCCTACGAAACTCGCCGCCTCCAGGCTATCCAAAACCAGGCGGCCCGCCTTATCCTTCGCCTTCCCAAATCCTCTCACATCACTCCCGCCCTTAAGTCCCTCCACTGGCTCCCGGTCCATCTTAGATCTTACTTTAACCTAGCCTGCTTGGCCTTTCGGGCGCACGCTCGCTCTGCCCCGCACTTCATCAACTCCCTTATCACCTCTCACGTCCCAAGCCGCATCCTCCGCTCTTCATCACTTTCTCTCCTTCACGTCCCTCGTTTCCGTAAATCACGTACTGGGGGTACCCGATTCTCTGTGCTGGCCCCCCAGTTCTGGAACAGCCTCCCTCTCTCTATCCGCTCTATTCCTATTTTTTCCCACTTTCGCAAAGCCCTTAAAACTTTTCTTTTTCTTCAGGCATTCCCTGGCTAAATTTCTTGGGTCCCTCTGTAGTTACTGATGTGTTTCCCAGCGCCAGAAAGCCGATTGGCCGCAGAGCGCTTTATCAAGTTTCTTTTTCATTTCATTTCATTTCTGTGGTATTATATGTGGGCTAGTTATGAAATCTATGCAAGTGTAAGGTTGTTTTTCTCATGTTCAGTTTGTAAAGTGGTGATGTTTAGAAATACAGTACCACTCCTATTCTAGTTGTTTAAAAATGTTTTTCATCTTTATAATTGTTCAAAATAAAACAATACGTCAGGAAGCCCCTTGGTCTATCATACTTTTAATGCAAAATAGCAAGCAGCACATACAATAATCAAAAGGTAAAACTGATCAGCATTCTTAGAAATTAGTCAGTTGGAACCTAATGCTAAAATGTATGATATTTACGACAGTTTATAAACGTTTTCCCTCAATGCAAATTTCAGAAAACGCCTCCCGTTTGCAAGATCACACCCATTTTGTTAACTGTTTTTGGGCTCTGTACTCTTGGACCCTGATATGCAGGCCTCTTTTTATGTGCATTGAACCCTAAAAACTTGTCAAATTGATCCTAATTGTCACACTGAACTTAACTAGATCCTAGTATATGGAACCCGGTGTACACAGGGTCTCAAAGTAAAATTTCAGTAGAGTTAGAGATGGGGTTTCCGGTTGGCTAGGGCATACACCAAAGCCAGGCAAAAACCACCATTCTAGTCAGGGTAAGGGAGTTACACACCCAAGATAACCACTGCTCACCCCTTGGTAGCTTGGTAAAACAGCCAGGCTTATCCCAGAGGCAATGTGTAAAGTATTTGTACTCAAAACACACAGTACTAGAGTGATCACACCACAATGGACCCCACACCAGTTTAGAAAAATAAAGTATCTTTATCTAAACTCAACAAGACAAAACATCCAACAATCCAACATACATGTAATAAGAATATGACTTTAAAAAGGTTTCAAACTACTTGGCCAAAAGAAAACTATGGATGTATGATTTCTCTTAAAGTACTTGTAGTTGTGATAAACTTCACAAGGACAAATAGCTGCAGGGATGGAAGCATCGAAAACAAAGAGATGTGTCAGTTCCTGAGGCCATGGGGATGCGATGTGACAGTTCTGCTGCACACGGCCGTAGTGCTGCGGCAAATCCAGTCTGTAGGGGGAAGGTATGCACCGATTCTGAGATGGTTATGGTCCGCGGGTGATGCGTTGGGAAACCTTGCTGCACAGGTACGATGTATGAATATCCTGGATGCCTCAGCAACTGATTCAGTGACGTGGAGCAGCGCTGCGTTGGTATCTTCAGTTCAATCCCTCGATATGTCGGTTCTTGCAGCGGCACGGCCATGCATGGCGATTCTTCTCACACAGCAGTGCTACGTCGGAAAAACAGCTGCAAGAAGAGTGAATCATCGATTTTCTTGCAGTTGAGTTGCTTTTCCAGCTCTCAACAGCAGGAACAACCTCCAGAGGCCCAACATGGTCACAGTCACCTCTTGCCAGGTCAGAACTCCCAGCAAGGAAGTTCAGCTGAGGTTGACGTCCTTGTGTCCCTGAGACTTTAGAACAGAAGGCAAGCTCTACTCAAGCCCTTGGTGGACTTTCTCAAGGAGGGAGGCACAGCACACAGCAATGTCCTTGTCCTTTCCTTGGCAGAAACAACTACTGCAGGCCTACCCCAGACAGCACACTGCAAAGGGGCAGTACTCCTCCTCCAGTTTCTCCTGCCCTTCTCCTTGGAAAAGGTTCTTCTTGATTCTAGTAGTCTAAAGCCTTGGGATTTTAGATGTAATACTTACAACCCAAAATGTCTTTCTTCTCTTTTTGGCAAGGGTCTCTGAACCCAGTCCAAACCAGTTCTGCCCTCACTGGTAAAGTATTAACACAGATCGCGGAGACGGCTTTGTGCAAAAGGAGACACAACCTATTCAGGTGTGATGCAAACTCCTCCCACTACTCTGAATGCAGACCAGGTCTATTCAGGCCTGTGATGAGTGACCCAGGGCAGGGCACACACTCAACCCCCAGTGACTGTCTAAAGTGAATGCACATCTCAGCTCCTGTTACTCACACACCAGTTGCGGAATACACAAACAGCCACACAGAATAGCGAAGTAAGAAAGTTACCACTTTCTAAAAGTGGGATTTTCAAACACAAGATTTAAAAAACACCTTCACCAAAAGGTGCATTAATAAATTCTGAGTTCATAGAGTCTAAAGTTAATGTTCTTATCTTTCCCCTATTGTAAGTTACACAAATAAAAAGGTTACAGTGCAACTCCAAGGTTAAGCCTATGGGACTGATAGCATTTCAATAGTGAAAAACGAATTTCACAATATTTCACTATCAGGACATGTCCTACCTTCCTGATAGACTGCACCCTGCCCATGTAGTACCTTGGATGTACCTTAGGGGTACCTTACATGTAAGGAAAGGGAAGTTTTGGGCCTAGCAAGTGGGTGCACTTGCCAGGACAACATGCAGTTTACAACTGCATGTGCAGAAACTACAGTGGTAGGTCTGAGATACATTTAGAGGGCTACTCATGTGGGTGGCACAACCAGTGCTGCAAGCCCACTAGTAGCATTTGATTTACAGGCCCTGCCACACACTGTGCACTTTACTGGGACTTACCAGTCAATCAAATATGCCAATCATGGATAACCAATCATTACCACAATTTATACAGAGAGCATATGCACTTTAGCACTGGTCAACAGTGATAAAGTGCCCAGAATTCTAAAGTCAATGTCAACAGGGTTAGGAAAATAGGAGTTAATAACAACAATGAGACCTTGTCTGCTAAGGCAATAGAGTCATTCTCTTGAATTTGTGAGTATGACTTGGGAGTATATTGAACTCCTCTACATCAACCCTTCTCTTTTTCAACCCGTTTGTTCACATTTTTTCACATTGGTGCACATTTTGATATATACACCTGTGCCAGTATGGGGTATTTTTTTTAACACAGTGACTGTTGATTTGAGAGGTTGGCTCTTTCAAACAAAATATTAAGGCTACTCTGAGTCGGGACAAAACGGTTGAAAAAGAGAAGGGTTGTTGTAGTGGAATAAAATATACTCCCAAGTCCTACTCATGAAGTCAAGAGAATGACTCTATTGCCTTAGCAGACTAGGTCTCATTGTTAATATTAATATTTTCGAGTGGAGGTTGACCTTGTCTGGTTCTTCCCTCTGTTGCTCCTTATTGTATTGAAGTTAGAAACATAGGAGGCAAAAGGAAAAAGGTTTGGGGATACACCTGTCAAAAAGGTCTAACTATGGTGACAATGCAAAGCATGATTTTGGGCCTTCCCCTGCAGCCTGAGTGTGGAGTTTTAAAATTGTATATTCGACCTGGCAAAAGAAACATTCTACAGACCTAAGCTTTCCTTTTTAATACTTATAGATCACCCCTAAGGTAGGCCGCAAATGCCCAAAGAGCATGATATATGAAAAGTAGAACATGTGTAGATGTGTTTTTAAGTTTTAAAAGTCCTGCCAGGGAAGAATTTCCACAGTTGGTTTTCACTGTGACAAGGATGGAGCCACAGAAAAACACTGGGTACATTATAACACTTTATGCATACACCTCAGTTTGGAAATAGCTAGAAGCATGATTCAAAGACTCAAATGAATAGTAATTTAAAATCCAAACTAATGGTTAAGTCAGATTTTAAATTACTATTTTGAAAATGCAACGTTTTGAAAGTTGGTATTTTCCTGCCTAAAGTCTCTAGTTGCCTTTTCTGAGTTAACCCCCAACTGTCACCTGACAGCCTGCTGGCCCCCGGCAAGGAGGTGCGAATGACACCCAGGAAAGAGAGTATAGGGGCTTGCCTGGACGGAGATGTGACTTTCTCCTTACAGGACGGTCTGGGGAGGGGGAGCATGCCCACCAACTGACCAACCTTCAAAGGGGAATCCCCGTCACAGGCAGATCTTACTCACACCTAGGATATACCCCTACCACTGTCCAAGTAGCCAGAGTTGTACCAATAGCAGAGGGGAGAAAATGTGTTTCAGAACAGGTTTGCTAGGGGAGTTTTCTTAATTCCATAGAAACACCCAGAGCTCTGCACATAGGTAAAAAGGTTTTGCCATATTCATTTTAGGGGCACTGTGGGTTAGTTTACAGCACAACACACTGGGGGTGCTCTAAAAGTGGGACACCGTACCACTGGGAACCTTTACGCCATTGGTTAGGGTGTACATTGGAGATTTTGCCACCAACAGGTTGGCACAGGGCATACAAATGTCACCCTCAGTACCCTCTTCAGAACACCTCTAGACCTGTGCAAGACAGAAGAAGTACAGCACCTGTGTGTATCTTGTGGAGAGAAACCCCAAACAGTTGGACCTGCTACCTACGTATACCAAGGGCATAAGAAGGTTGGCTTCAGAAACTCAAAAGTTGCAAGAAGCCCAAAAAGTTCAAGAGCCCAACTGACCAGTTCCAACTAGATTTGCCCTGTACTCTGGTTTTGGCTTCTGGGAGATTGTGTTCTAAACCCTAAGTTGTGCTCAAAACGTCCTGGACCACTGACTGGAGTTAGAATGTACGATTTCCCCCTCCAAAATTGCAAGACTGGAAACTTAGTAACCTTTTTTGAACTATATGCAAAAAGAACCAGAGGCTACCACCAGACTTCCACTAAGTTGCAGCCTCAGACTTTTATTTGCCAATCATTCTCAACCAACTGGTTTGCCTTACTGAAAGGAAATTGACTTCCAGACATTTTCAATCCAAACGCAGAAGACTGCACCAGGGCTGACGCCGAGCAACTTTGAACTTTACCTGCTCTTAATTTTTCGACCTTTGGCGTTGAGAGCATCACACTTCTCACTAGAGTTGAGGCTCCCACTGAGGTCCTGTACTTCACCCAGCCGCCATTGACAAGTTCCTTTTCGGATCCAGCTGGCACACCGACCACCTTCGACGAGGACTTTTCTCCAGAAAAATAAGTCAGAAGGTAAACTTCCCATCTGGACAAACCTGGTTCCTGTATCGACCTGCACTCCATCACAGTGGGCCTTAAGTTTTGACTTTGACCCAGTCTAGTTGGCGATTTGTGCTTTTGAGCTCTATAAACATTTAAAATCATGTCTCTGGTTTCCTACATCTCTTTTTGTGTTTTTTGGTAGCTATCTTCTCATGAAATGTACTCTATTTTTAGAAACTGAAGTGGGATGTTTACTGTGTTATGGTTTCTTCTCTTTAACTGTTTGGTACTGATAAATGCTCTACACATTTCTCCAAAGTTAAGCCTGTCCACTCAGTGCTACAGATACAAAGGGTTGAGCTCAGTTTTAGATTATTGAAACCTAACTTGACATGGTAAGGAATAGTGCCAAGGGCGGGCCCATCTTCGCCCGTCAAAGCCCAGAGGAGGCCGGGCTGTGCCACCTTTTTGACACTTACTGCGGTGAACCGTAAGCATTATAATTTTGTCTAGGGGTTCCTTTGTAAGCTAGTCTGGTTCCTGTTAATTGTGTGGCACTGAGGTCTCTTAAATATGAACAAAAGAAAGGTTGGGGATAGGGTGGTGGGCACATTAGATGCTTTCCTAAATAGAGCTGAATCTGTATTAATGCATGAGATCCAGGCAACAGAGCGAAGGCTCTCGCTGGACCCTGCACCATCTCAGGGAGGCGCCTTGCCCAGTGCCCAGATACCCCAATCATTGTCAAGTAATGAATTAGAATCTGCTTGTGAAACAACACCTCCTAGCTTGACATGTGAGGTGTCTATGTCCCCCATCTGGGGTACCCCGCAAGTCAAATGTGGCACTCAGAGCCCTGCAATGGTAAAGACTAGGGGAAGAAAGCTATGGGGGGAATCAGGGGCCAAACCGCCTACTAAAATAAGGAAAGGTCAAAGCACAGTAAAACAAAATTCACAGGCCGCCATTAACGAATCTAGTAGGGTACATGTTTTTGGGAAGCCGCTTGCTAACATCTCGGATGCTAATCCTGTTGTTAATTCAACACCGATATTAATAGCTTCTCAGCCCAAGCAGGCAACTTGCACAAATATTCAGTTCAATTCAGAGGAACTATGCTCATTATTAAGAGTAGAAATAGCAGCCCTTATAGATCCAATACTCAAAAGATTAGACCTAGTTGATGAAAGGCTTAATAAGATCGAACAATGCCTCTCCTGTAGTAACCAAAGGAATATTGTCCAATCTACTGTTCATGCCAACGGGGGGGGGGGGTGTCCAATGTAACACTTCAGGGGCTGCACCTAACATGCAGCTTGGAAACTTGGCAAATGCCCAAACAAGTCTTGATCTGGTGCAACTGGTGATAAGTTCAGCCTGCCTTCCTACTTGTAGTTCAAACAATGGTACCCCTGTAACGCTGGTGCAGCAAAATGGGGTCGAAGGTAATAGAAGGAGGCAGGTTGAGCAGGGTACAGAAGAGGACTCTAACATGTTACCTAGTCTCCATCTCCCCCCTGAAGCCACGCCCTATACAGTTGTCTTAGCCAACGTGCACCCACTTTCTCTGGGTACTCAAGAGCACTGGTCAACGCTTAAAAATAAGACTCTCCATTTAGTGAGTATAAAGACAGGCATTAGACACCAATTATTTGATGAATTTAAAATGATGCGACAAATTAACTGGGAAGGCCACTAATATAAAACCATGGCTGGTGATTGTGTGGTTCTGAGTTTTAGGTCACCCTCCTTGGTACAATATATTTTAGAGATGGCTGGTCACTATCCCCCTACAGTAGAGGAAATCAGACTACTTCCCTTAGGGTTTTTTTATTATCCACGGAAGATGCCTGGATATAAGGAAGCGTGGGTCCCTAATAGGGTTTACAACCTGTTTGATTATCCTGCACAAACCAATAATCGTTTCGAGTTACTATCAAATCTCGAAGATATCGACTGACTGAGAGGGAGTGCACCTTACTTTGGTCTGTAGGTAGTGGGGTTAAAAAGGTGGTTGAGAGGAACATAGCAACTCGTACTAGTGACATGCTGGGATGCAAGAGTGTTTCTCTATGTGTCACACAGATAATTGGCACAAGGAGTGCCTGCATGGGCACTGAACCGTGGGAAAATCCCACTAAATTTGACGTCCAACCACTTTTAGGAACCCCTAGCACAAGTCAGCCTTTATCAGCTGATGAGAATATAGAAGAGGTTTTGATAAGCGCTGCGAATGAAGGCTCTAGTCCATCGAAGCCATGTATGACTCTTTCATCCTGGAACATAGCAGGATTAGAAACAAAAACAAAGTCCACAGATTGGCTATCATATATAGAGTCTATTGATGTGTGGGCTTTTCAGGAGACGTGGTCTGATGAAGGAGTTTTTCATGCAGGCTATCTAAATTTTTTTAAAGCAGCGACTAGGGGACCGAGGGGCAGACCTGTTTGTGGGTTGACTTGTTGGGTGAGCCAATTAGAGGGGATAAGGGTGGAGGAGCCATCTATTGATAGACCGGACATTATGGCCATTCGGGTTAGCTCACCAAAAGGCCTAGACATAACAATATATAATGTCTACTCGCGGGGCTAACCGGGTGGCAGGAGTTCAAATGTTATTACAATTCTTAAACGTTATCTGATTCAAGATGCAAAAACTAGTAACCTGATCCTTGCCGGTGATTTCAATACTTGTTTTGAACCCCTGGATTTTGAAGATGGAAGGCTCAGTGAAGATGTGGATGCATTATGGGGCGTTCCTCATTTGGACCTTCAACTAATAAGCAAATGGTCTGAGGCCGCCCTTCAATTGAAGGGGTTTAGCTTGGAAAGGGGCTTGAGGGCGGTTAACGGGAGGACGCAGTCTGAATGGCAGGGCGCAATAACATTTGACAATGGAAGAACCGGTAGTGTATAGATTACATTTTTGTCAATGTGGAACTATGGCCTTCAGTTCTTGACATGGAGGTTCAGAGGAGGCCAGAAAGTGATCACAACCCTCTGGTTTTAAAAATAACGACAGAAGCTTTTGTAGTTTTTTACAGAGGGAAGGTGACATAATCTCTTAAACGGTAACTATTACTAATGATTTAAGAAGGGTTCTGTGGGCAAGGGTAGCAAATAACGTCAGCAATGTTGCGCAGATTAGGGTCATGGTCTCGGGTTCCTTGTCGATACTCTCTGATTGTAAGTCCCAGGAGGTGTTAAACGCCACCCTATTGGGTGTCCACAACAAACTTTTCATGGGTTTGAAAAGGTTTTTCATCAAAGAAAACTCTTGTAAAAAGAATAGACCCCTGAAGTCAAGTTCGTGGTACAACAAACCTGTAGAAAGGCTCACAAAGCCCTTGCGGAAGCTATTAGATTGAGGTCCCAGGGTAACATCAAACAGTGTAGAGCTAATTATAAAGCTTCACAAAGACAAGCTAAGAGAGATTGGGATGAAGAAAGATGGAGGGACTTGTTACAGGCATGTAATGGGAGGAACATGACCCAATTTTGGAACCTATTTAAATGGGGGGAATAGTCCGCAGTCACAGATCCCAAGTAATTTTGGCGAACCTGAACAGTGGGTGACATATTTCGAAGCTCAGTTTAAGGCAGCATATAGTAGCGATGAAATCGTCCCGCCTATATTATCTGAAGAACCGTTGAAGTTCTCATGCAGAGAGGTGGAGTCTGTGTTAAAAATAGTCCAGAGTGGCAGGGCCCCGGGGCCACACTGCATCCCCACAGACCTGTTTAAACAAGATCAAGATCTATGGGTCCCATACATAAAGCTACTAGCAAATGCCATAGTTAGTGGAGCGCCACTCCCAGTATCCTGGTCTGGTGCAGAGATCATACCGATTTATAAGAAGGGGGATCACTCTGCACCAGAAATTATAGACCCATTAGTCTAATCGATGTTGTTAAAAAGATCGTAGCGAGGATACAGGGATGGATGACTGAAGCTGACATTTTAACACCCCTACAGGCAGGGTTTCGGTCCCATATACAGACCCTTGATCAGGCCTTCAGATTTTTATTAATTTACTGAAAGGAGGTGACTTTAGGTGTTGGAATGCTTTTCACTGCATTTGTGGATTTAAAATCCGCATTTGATCTTGTTCCTAGGGTAAAACTGTGGAAGGCACTATTGAAAACGGGGATGCCTCAGGATTTGGTTGCTATTTTGATTAAATTTGATGAATACTCCTATGCGCAGGTTTGTTGGGGCAAACCAGGTGAGACTACAGAAAGGTTTAAGGTCAGCAAAGGGGTTCGACAGGGGTGCGTGCTGGCTCCCACCCTGTTTTCTTTATTTATAAATAGGGGGGTCCAGTATTTTGTAAATTACCCAACTGACACGCCAATATTAGCTGGCATGAAAGTACCACTGCTCATGTTCGCGGACAACACCTTGCTTATATCCAAAACGAGACAGGGACTGCAGCTGGCACTGTCTCGTTTTGAGGTGTTCTGCAGTGAACATGAGCTTGTGGTCAACGTAGGGAAAACAACGTTTATGGTGCTCCATAGGTCTAAGTCAGTTAAAGCAAATGTCTACATGGATGGCACTCTATTGGAGCAAACAGATGTCTTTATCTACCTGGGTGTTACATTCAATGATAAATTAAGTTGGAAGCCCTAAGTGGATATGCTAGCGCTAAAGCACGCCCAGCTTGCCGGTGCCCTGATTGTGGAGCACAGGTTGTCTCTAACCAAACCTATTGCCCCTATTGTCAAGATATACACAACTAAAATTTGCCCAGTCATACTATATGGTGCTGAAATCTGGGGTTTCTGTAAGTTATCTCCACTTTCCTTAGCCCAAAATAAGTTTATGAGATCAATAGTAGGCTTGCCGCAATAGTCCCCCCTAATACCATTGCTTCTGGATCTGGGCTGTCACGCACTTGAAGACGTAGCACGCTACAGACCGCTGGCATTTTGGAGGAGTCTTTGGATCACTCCAGAACTCTCCTTATATACCAAGGCGATACTGGAAGTGAGGGTGCTGAGTCGATCACAGAAGATCCCATGGTTGTCTGCAATTAGGTCCTTGTTGACTGATATTTATTTATTTAGTGTATCTTGTATAGCACACGGCTACCCCAACGGGGTGTCCCGGCGCTCGTTGTATGTGAGTATATTGATTTACTGGCTCTTGATGGAGTTTAACAGAATAAGAATGATTTTACATCTTTTCGGAATGGTAGTTCTTCTTGGATAAGTCGAATGGGTAGGGGAAGATTATTCGAGAGAGTGGTGGCACCTACTTGAAACGTTCTTCCACCTGAACGTACCTTTTTAAATTTAGGGATGACAAGAACATTTTTTGAACTGGAGCGGAGGAGTCTGGTGTTGCTGTAGGGGCGGAGGGAGGAGGAGAAATATGCAGAGCCCTTGCCCCTTACAGCTCGGTGGGTCAAAGTCAAGGCCTTGAATTCTGCTCTTTGTTTGATCGGAAGCCAGCGGAGGCGTCGTCTGTGAGGGGAGATGTGGTCACGCAAGGAAATGCCACAGACCAGACGGACTGTGGCATTTTGAACCATCTGAAGGGGATGGCAGAGGCTAGAGGAAAGTCCGATATAAAGGCCATTGGCATAATCCAAATGGGACGTGATCAATGCCTGAATGATTGTTCTTCTGGTGTTGTTGGGTAAAAAGTGAATACATTTTTTGATCATTCTGATTTTCGAAAAGCATGCAGCCGATACCATTTGGATTTGTTTATGAAATGAGAGACTGGTATCCCATCTGACTCCAAGATTCTTCACAGATTCTTTGGGTAAGGGGGGTGTGTTTAATTCGTGGGGCCACCAAAGATTGGAGTCAAGGGGGGAGGATTGGTGGAAGAAGAGGGCCTCAGTTTTACCGGCATTAAGCCGAAAGAAATTGTCGTCCATCCAACTGGCTATGTTATTGAGGCAGTTCTTTAATGGGTCGAAGGTGGACTGATTAGGGTTATTGTAAGCAAACAGTAGCTGAATGTCATCAGCATTGGAGGTAGATTTTATACCTGATTGGGCGATGATCTCAGCTAATGGGGAAAAGTAAACATTAAATAGGAGGGGGCTAAGTGAGGAGCCCTGTGGGACTCCCCACTTCAGAGGACGATTAGCCGAGGTGTAAGGAGGGGAGAAATCCGCTTGAGTTTGATTTTTTAAAAAGGAGGTAATCCATTCCAGTGCCTTACCTTGAATGCCCTTGGATTGAAGTCGGTCAAGGAGGACTGGGTGGGAGATGGTGTCGAATGCTGCTGACAAATCGAGCAGCACCAACACCGCCCTAGATCCTTCATCCAGTCTCCATCTTACATAGTCAGCCATTTCTATTAATGCCGACTCGGTACTATGACCGGTTCTGAACCCATGTTGGGAGTTGTGAAAGGAGCCGTTGGATTCAAGGAAGTCTGCTAGTTGTTGATGGGCTAGTTTTTCAAGTACCTTTGCAGGTGCAGGTAACAGCGAGATTGGCCTATAATTAGATGGTTCGTTGGGATCGGCGTTAGGTTTTTTAAGAATAGGAACCAGACGGGCATGCTTCCAGGAATCAGGGAAGATACCTGTCCGGAATGAATCATTCCAAATCTCATTAAGAAATGGATTAAGAAGCGGGGCCAGGGATTTGTAATGTTTGGCCGACCAAGGGTCTGTGGGAGACCCTGACTTACATTTTGATAGTTCTGTCAGAGAGCGTTCAAGGGAGATTTCTGCGAAATTAGTAAAAACAGGGGAGGAAACTGAATTGACTGGGCTATTATCAATGGGCTGTGGGGATTTTTTGTATGGAGAGATGTCAGGGGTGAAAACTAAGTTGACTGGACTGTTATCAGTGGGCAGTGGGGGGTTTTTGTCTGGGAAGGAGGCATAAATGGTGGCAATCTTGTCCTCGAAGTAGTCCGAAAGGCGGTCACAGAGAGATTGGGACGCTGGGGATTGACGTTTAAGGGCCATAGGATCGGTAAAGGCTCTAACAGTGTTAAAGATTTCTCGGGATGAGCCCTGGGCTCGGTTAATTTTCTCCTCCAGATATACTCTCTTGTGCTCAATCATCTTTTTTCTATAATCTTTGAGAGCTGATTTGTAAAGTTGTTTACTGTCCTAGGAATATGTTTGTCTCCAACATCTCTCCAAGATTTTACAAGCTGATTTGCATTTACGCAGATCATCGGAGTACCAGGGGGCAGAAGGAACAACTCAAAAGGTTTTAATAGGTTTGATAGGAGCAATAATGTTTATGGGGATGTGGGGATATGGGGATGAGGAATCTATGGGAACATCCAGAGGCTGCGGAAAAGGTCCTATAGAGCAGCATACTGGGAGTTGTTCAAAATTAAGAGATTCTCCTCCCATATCTGTCACTGTCGAGGGACTTCCTTGATATTAAGGATGAACCGCTCCTAGAAGGTTACTGGGATCTTATCACAAAGCCACATGATTGTATACTTTATCATCAGTTCACTATAGGCACATTACCCTTATAATGGTTTACGAGCAAATGGAACCCTGCCAGTAGGGATGAGTGTGCATTCTGCGAAGATCATAGTGAAAATATTGATAATTTTTTATTTGTATGCCCTGCATACCATCAGCCGAGGAGTATCTGACTGAAACCTGTATGTTTGCCCATGATTACAAGTTCGGCGAAAGTTGCAAGGAGAATATTGAAATCTGACACTTCCAACCTCGCCGTAATAGGTGTAACAAAGTTCTTGAGCTGGGCGTGGGCCATACGCAACAAAAATGAGGGGGGCAAAGTAGCTGTGTAACGATTAAAGATGGGCCCTTTTAAGCAGGGGTTGGAGTTGGTATAGCAATACCTTGTTTGGCTTAGAAGACTTCTCACCCCTTGTAAAATAACTGATGTACATTAAGTCTCTATTCTGGTTTATATATTTAATTCCTTTTAAGATACTGTTTTAACATGTGTGTATATATATATATATATATATATATATATATATATATATATATATATATATATATATTCTTTTATTAATCATTGTGATTTGTATAATATTATGTTTTAGATTTTTGAATATTATGGTGTATTTTAAAGTGAATGAAAGCTGTATTAATTTTGGATATTACTGTATTTTATGATGAAGAATCGCAATAAAGGCTTAATGAATGAATGAATGAATGAATGAATAGTGCAATTCTATCTTAAAGGAGATCATCATCCACTTCCACTAATAATCCACTTTCTCACAACCAGTCTATGGAATCTAATCATGTGACAGAAACATGTTATTTTCAGCAAAACCGTATCTAATGAGCAGTTGGCAGGATCTTTTCCAAAAGGATGCAAAAGATGTCCTTGAGAAGAAGATATCATTCATTATTCTCCTAAAATCTTGTTACAAGTTGCCAACACTGAAAACGGGCTATGGCTTAAAGAAATATGCAATACACTACTCAGAATAAAATGCCTTCTCTTCCTATGATAGCCATGATACTTAACATGGATACTTTAGTCTAAAGGACACTTCAGATCAATTACAAACAACTTCCATATTTGATGCTCAAATAGATCAGTGATATGCAGAATGCTAAAGAAACAATAACGTTGAAGTCCACATGAATATATGCTTTTTGTTCTCAGAATGATTCAGTGAATATTGGCTCTGGGTATTTCTAAATATTCCACATCTTGCTGAATATTTTTTACCCCAAAACTATTATTTTTGGGCCCTGGTTTTATTTCTGGGCTCCAGTATTTTCGGAGAGTATAACTCTAGGTAGCAGACAAGGGGAATGGCTTCTTTGAAGAAATATTTAAGTCTAATTAGTCTATTAAAGTCCATCAATTCTATATGCAGATTGAAGGTGACAGTTTTCTTAACAAAGTTAAGGGCTGTAAATAACACTACATATTTAATAAGCAACATATGTGATTACAGTAGAATGAAAGAATCCCTGTTCTGACATGTGATACAACAATGTAATCAACTGAATCTAGATTTCACAATTTTTTATTATTGAGTAGGTTCCCTCAGAATCAAATAGCTTAGGTTCTAGATGCACAAAGTAGTAATAAAACTAGTAATTAGGAAAATATACTCATATCTCAGCAAGACTTACGTCATCACACTAGTCACCAGTAAAGAAGCTTTTCAGATTTCAATGCCTGGTCTTGAAGCCTCCTTACAGGAAAACATTACAGGATAGCGGCTCACTCATAATCTGTGCGCAAGCAGCATAGACCTTGTGCACATCCCAAAATCTAAGCTTCAATCGTAGGGAAACCCAAAGATTTGGACCTCTGTACATACAGACATTTTGTATAAATGCTGTGTTGGCCTTCTTAAAGGAAGTTAAAACTGCAATTGCAGAGCTCTATGTTCATGGCAAAATTAGTGTATTTATTGCATACTGATCCTGGAACTTAGAGGAAATTAATAATGTGGTGTATCACGTGCATATTATCAAAAAAAATCATATCTTTCACATGATTTACAGGCTGTCATTTTAAAGAAAAATAGAACATGTTAACAATGTACACTCGTAATGTTCTATACCCGAGACTTTGGAATGTTAATTTGAGATTTTCTGCTTTCCAAAGAAAAGGTTAAACAGTTGAAACGTTGTTCGATATTTCATGGAAAAGACTAGGGGAAAAACGATACTTTTAATCAAGAATGTGGGAAGCGTTTGCATATTGCATTAGAAGAAACTATGTTAAATTCCTAGGGATTCCATTATTGACTGACATGACATGAAACGTTTGACACAATAGAGGACAAAAAGTAACAAGGACACACAAAAAAAGGAAAATCCCTAAACACAGCCCCTAGTTTATAGAAACACAACGAAATAAGTAGAAAAGCAAATAAGGAAAATGTCAAGCAGGACTATCTTAAAATTGGTAACAAGACAGGTCAACACACTCCTATAAGCTCTGCAACAGTTCATGGCCTATTAAGACTATACTGAAGAATACATCCACCATAAGAGAGATAAAGTATTATAACAAGGGACAATCAAATATGCCCATGCGACTGAAACCTTAAGGAGTCTGAACAGGAGAATAGAAGCTTTTGAACCCAATTTATAACCCAGGAAAGGCATATTTCAGATGGAAAAGCAAACCAGGTATAGGTGAAGTATAATGTGTAAATGTGTATCCATGAAACTCAAACATATGAGGTATTTGTGAGAAATGTGAAAATGAAATAACTAATTACCTCTTCAATAATATGAGGCACTGATAATTATCAGGTAGAAGTAGCGTTTGATAGGCATTGCCTGTCCCCACCACATCTTCAACAAAGCAGACTGCATCATCGCAAGCCACCTCCGTGATGTCATCAACTGCTCGTTCAACTCTGCCACCTTCCCAGAAAGCTGGAAACATGCCGAACTCAGCGCCCTCTTGAAGAAACCCACAGCCGACCCCTCTGAACTTAAAAACTACCGACCCATATCCCTCCTCCCCTTCCCCGCCAAAGTCATTGAGAAAGCCGTCAACAGCCAGCTCGCCGCCTTCCTTGAATCCGACAACTCCCTCTCAGTCGACATCCGAACACTCCTGGATAACAGAGAAACAGCGGCCCTCATTCTTCTCGACCTCTCGGCCGCTTTCGACACAGTCTGCCACAGCACCCTTATACAACGCCTCAGCAACATCGGCATACAAGGAAAAGCCTTGGACTGGATCATCTCATTCCTCGCCGGGAGAACTCAAAGAGTCAGACTTCCCCCATTCATCTCAGAGGCCACTGAAGTCATCTGTGGAGTACCACAAGGTTCATCACTCAGTCCCACCCTCTTCAACGTTTACATGAGTCCACTCGCCTCCATCGCGCGTCAACACAACCTCAACATCATCTCTTACGCCGACGACACCCAATTAATCCTTTCCCTCACCAAAGACCCTAACACCGCCAAAACAAATCTTCACGAAGGCATGAAAGAAGTAGCCGAATGGATGAAACATAGCCGCCTAAAACCCAACTCAGACAAAACGGAGGTGCTCATCCTAGGATCCTCCCCCTCTGCCTGGGACGACTCTTGGTGGCCTTCCGCTCTGGGCACAGCTCCCACACCCACAGACCACGCACGCAACCTGGGCTTCATCCTAGACTCCTCTCCCTCGATGTCCAGACAAGTCAACGCAGTCTCATCCTCCTGCTTCAACGTACTTCGTATTCTCAAAAAGATCTTCCGCTGGATCCCCCTCGACACAAGAAAGCCTGTCACCCACGCACTGGTCACGAGTCAACTGGATTATGGTAACACACTATACGCCGGAATCACAGCAAAATAACAGAAAAAACTCCAACGCATCCAAAACGCATCAGCGAGACACATATTGGACATCCCTCGCCAAGATCACATCACCGGGCACCTAAAAGATCTCCACTGGCTTCCCGTCAACAAGAGAATTACATTCCGTCTTCTCACCCACGCACACAAGGCCCTCTACAAACTAGGACCCGAATGCCTCAACACCCGACTGTCCTTCTACACACCCACCCGCCAACTGAGATCGTCCAATCAAGCCCTCGCAGCAGTCCCGCGCATCCGAAAATCCACCATGGGTGGCAGATCCTTTTCCTTCCTGGCGGCCAAGACCTGGAACTTACTCCCCACTCACCTCCGCCTTACTCAAAACCACATCTCCTTCAGAAAAGAACTCAAAACTTGGCTACTCGACAAAAATTGAACCCCCTTCCCAAGCGCCTTGAGACCCTCTGGGTGAGCAGTGCGCTATACAAATCCCTGAACTTGAACTTGAACTTGCCTGTCCAAAAACTATGGCAAATTGAAAAATCCAGAAGAAATGACACAGCACGTGTATAGTAAAGAGTTTCATGACCAGGCAAAGAAGACAACTTACTCCCATCAATAAAGAATGTGCAATCAGCAGCACATTAGAAGTAAGGCTAACATTTATGAAAAAGTGACATATCGCTGCGAGAAAACAGTGAAGCATTACTTTTCATTGCGCCCTCCTTGCGACACCGATGATGCGTCATATATACAGTATGATGCATCATGTTGCAAGGAGAAATACTGATGTATCTATAGGCGCAAAAATGACGAATTGCTGGAGTGTGTCGCAAAAGATGACGCAACTCCAGCAATGGGTCATTACTGATGGGCAAGGCACATGTTCAATGTGCCGGCGTCAGTCTCATGCCTGCCATGAGGCAGGCGTAAGATATTGATGCATTTGCGTCCTAGAAGTGGCGTAGGGAAATCTTATAGATTTCACTGCGTCACTTCTATGACCCTTTCTTGCGACGGAACACCCCCCTGCATATATTATACCTGGAGCAGGTATAATGTGGTGCAGGCGTTTAGAAAGTGGCACATCTGCCTAGATGCGTCGCTTTGTAAATATGGTGCAACAAGGTGCATTTTCTACGCTGCTAGTGTGTCACAAAAAGTGATGCACTGGCGGCGCAAAAGTGATGCAAAGGCTCATAAATAGGCCCCTAAGTGTGGCCATGGGTGTGGGATCCGAGTTCCAGAAACAGGAAGACATTTCTGGAAAGTAGATCAATAAAGTGATTATTATGCTAAAAACTATAAACTATAAAATATTAACTAAAGAAATACCCTACCCCAGTTAAGGTGCAAATAACATATAATAATGAACATGTCATGTACCATTATTAGTACAAATGCTAAGAGATACATTATAATGTGAATATTGATGGATCTGGCATTATGATACTGCAGTAAACTCCTTAAATCAATGAAAATTTAAAACAAATGTTTTACAATACGTTATTGAACCAGGTGCATGCAATGAACGTGAACCAATAACTAAGCCATTAGATACTCAGCTTAGAAAACGGTCAGGGTTTCAGATATTGTAAGCTATATATGCTAAGTTGTGCCGTTGGTTCATGCTGACAATTATGTACAATATTGGAAGGAACACAGTGGGGAATTTTTTACCCCATCTTTCCTCTTTGGAAACTTTTTGCAGTTCTCTTTGGTAGACTATGATATATTCTCATCAAAAGACTTTGTTTAGAAACCTATTCAAAATAAGTCAGGGTTTGTAAAGCTTGAGAACATATTTCTTAGTTTTTAGGTGAACCTCTGGCAGACTTGCTGGTGTGTCCTAGTAATTTCCAACCAACAAGCTCGGTGATGGAAAAAGGCTGGCACTTTCCTGACAGGGGACCATATCACAAAAAGTTCTGTGGGGGAGCAACTGGCATGTATGCTAGCTTTCTATTTTTCCGGGGCACTTTGATATTGCAAAAGGGGCCAGCAAATGGGTGCACAGAAACTTCTCTAGCACAGATCATGCAGGAGCAAATATAGTGATGTAGTGATTAACAGGAAGACTTTTTTTTATATTAGCCTAAGTTGTGGCCCCATTTTAATGCATGAAACACTTTGCATTTGAGCTCCAGCTGTATTATGGATGCAGAGACCGGCACGTGGTGCTCTGATTGTGACCATGATCCGGTAGCGCACAGTCATTGCATACCTGTGGGCAACCACTGATCCGATAGACCCCATCCAAATATCCCCCTGCTGGCGAGTGAAATCACTCACTGCACCCACAAGCAGGGCGATCTCTGTCAGCCAGGGTGCTACCTGCACTTTGAAAGATTGACTGCTTCAAAAATCGGTTTATCCTTTCATTAATGTGCTGCCCCATGTCAGACATGGGGCAGCACATTAATGAAACATGTTCTGGGGGACAGCAATGTATATGTCATAGGGTGCACTGCTCCTGTTTCCGCCTGGAGCATATTGTCAAATGTGCACTGTGGTGCAAACAGGGCGGGGTCAGATTGGCAGGGCGGGCAATCGGCTGGCTTTCGAGGGGCCTCTGGCAGAGGCCAACTTGTGGGCCGATTTTTTTAGTCTGTCGATCAAGCAACTCCTTATAAATGGGCTGATTTTTCTAAGCTTTTTCCAGCTTCAGGTGAGAGGTAGTCTGAGAAGGTCACATATTAGGCCCATTAATTGTTATTTGCAGAATGATAATAGGGTGTCAGAAGGACGTGCATCATCTGGTGTACCTCCTTCCATTCGAGCCCCAGAAGGTGTCAGTGAGTCTTTGAGAGCGGTGTTACTTTTGAACAGTGCAATTAACAAGTCATCGGTGAAAGGAGGAAGCTTTTGTCCCCCACAGCAGGTCACAAAGACCAGACAGACAAGCTGCAGGTGCCTGCTGCCAGTTTTCTTGGATTGAGGTTAGGCGTTTCTTTCAAATATTGTGCAATGGAATAAGAGAAAAAACAAGAAACGCAAAAGTTTTAAATAACTTTGCAATTTAAAAACAAATCTGACTCGAAATGGATTCCTTTTTTGGCTTGATGGGTTGCAACTGCAAATGTGGGCCAATTTTATTTGGGTGCACGGGCCAATTCATTATCCCAATCTGACCCTGAAAAAGGGCTAGTGTTTGCATATAATACGTAAGCAGTATTTGTATATAATACATATAAGACAGTCCAAGGAATGTTATTCGCAAGAGAGCCCCATTTGTAAGATCTCTGAACTTCCAGTTTGGGCCCAAAATGGAGCCGGATTTACTTCTCAATGTCTGTGACAAGGTCTGTGAAGACACACAAAACTCCTAAGGAATTTCTTCCACTCTTAGTACTTTTCCAGATTTCTATTCCATATTTAATTTCTGCAAACATAGTTGGAAAACTGCCCTCAGTGACTCCTTGCCAACTACTCTTACTCCTTTTCCCCAGTTTCAATCAATCAATTCATTTGTAGAGCGCACTACTCAGCCGTGAGGGTCTCAAGGCGCTGGGAGGGGGGGGGCGGGGTGTTGCTACTGCCTGAAAAGCCAGGTCTTGAGGAGTCTCCTGAAGGCCAGCAGATCCTGGGTCTGTCGCAGGCAAATGGAGAGGTTGTTCCAAGTTTTTGCAGCAAGGTGGGAGAATGATCTGCTGCTGGTGGTCGCTCATTGGATGTGGTGTACGGTGGCGAGGGCGAGGTTAGCCGAGCAAAGCTGGCAGTTCGGGGTGTAGAAGGTGAGTCGTTCGTTGAGGTTTGCTGGTCCGGTGTTGTGGAGTTCTTTGTGACCATGGGTGAAGAGTTTGAAGGTGATCCTCTTGTTGATGGGGAGCAAGTGCAGGTCTTTCAGGTGGGCTGGGATGTGGCTGTGGATGTCAAGGATGAGGCACGCAGAGGCGTTCTGTATGCGTTGTTGTCGTTTCTGGAGTTTGGCTGAGGTTCCTGGGTAGAGAGCGTTACCGTAGTCCAGCCTGCTGCTGGCAAGGGCCTGGGTGACCGTCCTTCTGGTTCAGTGGGGATGCATCTGTATATGTTGCGGAGCATGCGGAGGGTGTTGAAGCAGGAGGAGGAGACGGAGTTTACTTGCTGGGTCATTGACAACGCTGAGTCCAGGATGACCCCCAGGTTGCATGCGTGGTCAGTGGGCGTTGGTGCAGCTCCCAGTACAGTCGGCCACCATGAGTCGTCCCAGGCGGAGGGGATGGATCCGAAGATGAGGACCTCCATCTTGTCCGATTTCAGTTTCAGGCAGCTGTTCATCATCCTTTGGGCGATGGCCTTCATTCCTTCATGGAGGTTGGATTTGGCGGTGGTGGGGGCCTTGGTGAGGGTGAGGATCAGCTGGGTGTCATTGGTGTATGAGATGATGTTGAGGTCGTGCGATCGGACGATGTTGGCGAGCGGTGCCATGTAGACGTTGAAGAGTGTTGGGCTGAGGGACGATCCTTGGGGTAAGTTGCAGATGATTTGGTGTCTTTAGAATGGAATGGGGGGAGGCAGACACTCTAGGTTCTGCCGGCAAGGAAGGAGGTGGTCCACTCTAAAGTGATTGTGCTCATTCCCCTAACATGATTTGATTGGCTCACACCCGATTGTCTTTTTTAATGTAATTATAAGCCCCTTGTGGATGATATGCCATACACCCAAGGCCTGTAAGTTAAATGCTATCAGAGGGCCTGTAGCACCTATTGTTCTACCCACTTAAATAGCACTTTAAAACTTGGTCAGGGCCTGCCACAGCAGCCTGAGTGTAGTTTTTAAACTTAAACACAAGGAGTATGCAGATCTTTTTGGCAAAGGAGGCAAGAAGAACACAAGTTGGTCTGTTGGGAACTCAGCAAGCAGATCCAAGGGATCTAATTGCTCAGAAGCAAGATCCTTCATACACCATCATTGGACAATAATGCCCAATGGGCCCCTCAAGGAGACTCTTTGCCAGACATCTTTTTAGAATAAGAATCAGATGTGAAGTGGGGGTGGAGGTGCTCTATGTATAGATTGGAGTAAAGTGATTAAATATAACTAAGAGATACCTAAGGGAGTTTAAATGTGAAAGTTTTATTTTAAAAAGACCTCCGGCAAAGAGCTCCCTCGAGGGGCCCGCTAGGCATTGCAGGGCTGGCCCAACGAGGAGCTGCTCAATGAAGAAGCATAATATCAATCACATGGGCAAATCCCAAAACTGAGGATTTATACAAATTTTGCTCAAAAACTGCTATGAGAACTAGGAGGAGACCAGGGCAACCCTGCTTGCTTATCCACCTGAGGTGCATCACTGGACAAATTGACTTTGCTGCTTCTCCCTCTACGTTCTTCTCCTCAGCAGCAAAACTTTTTTAGGGAGCCTTTACCAAAGGGGTGTCTGACCTCGTGAAACTATCTTTGGCTGTAGCCCTCTGTCTTATTCCGCTGAAGATTTCTGACTTCCATTTCTGCAATAAGTCTGAATGTTGAAATCTTTACCACAGGTTTGACCCAAGGCCATTCGATGATGATCCTACCTTTTCAGGCAGCTCCTGCAGCCTTGCTCCACTGAACTTTACCTTTCTCAGACACTTTTTCTCAAAATGTCTTCTAAGTCCAAAGGTAAGCTCTGACCGGGCTTAATCCACTTCTTGTATCTGAACCAATCTCCATCGCGGTCAGCCATATTTTTAGAATTCGACCTGGCCTCATGTAATTAAATGCCTGCGGTTGGCACTTCAATCTTTTAGGCGCTAGTTTTTACTAAAAAACTTTTAAAATTCCTAACTCTATTTCCACTGATTGAATATGTGTTATTTTGGTGTCAAATAATGTATTAACATTTACTCTCATATTTTTTATGGGTTTGGGATTTTTCTTGTGTGTGGCCAGATACAGGTACCCAGGGAGGCCTGCTGATCAAAAGTACCTTAATCCTGGCTGGGTTGGTGCAGCCGAAGCAATGCATCTGTGTTGAACCACACAATGGTGGAGATGTGCCAGCCCTGATCCACGCAGCAGCAGCGATGAATGAAGTGCTTGCGATGCTGATATTTGTCATTGTCGTCAAGGATGCACAGGCATTGTGCCGGTAAAAGGGTGGCGCATTGGCAGTTCTGAGGGGGATGCGTCGGGCTGATCTACGCAGCAGAGATGATGCGCTAGTTCTGATCCACGCAACAGGGGTGATGCACTGGTTCTGATACACGCGATGGCGGTAATGTGCAGATTCAACAGAGGATGCTTGGGTTTTGCTCGAGCAAGCACCTTAGGCCCATTTCCAAGGCTATAAGACTGGGGTGGCATCGCTTATCAGGACTGACACACAGATGGTGATACCCAGGTGCAGAAGGAAAATGCTTTGAATATGGTGACATTAAATTTCAAAGAAAATATTTTTCTAATTATAACTCGTACAATGTGGTATATGCAATTTTATGTCCCTGTAAACTCATCTATGTAGGTCAAACAAGCCAGAAGATCAAACTAAGGATTGGACAACACCGGAGTCGGATACGCTGCAAGACAGCCAACGCCCCGCTTGTGGATCGCTATACTGAAAAAGGACACAATGAGAGAGATCTTACGTGGACTGTCATAACCATGATAAAACCCCCACCTAGGGAGCTAATGTCTCAACGTTACTAAATAAGGAGGAACTGCACTGGATTTTGAGGACTAATAGCATCAGGAATGGACTCAATCGTATTGAGGACTGGACCTCCTTGCTATAATAGACAATCAGTAATACTCCTTCCAATACAGAAATGTGACTCAATGTGTTGTACATAATCATGCTAGAAATTTGCATAATCTATGTCACTTGCGCCGTTTAAACACCACATGTTCACAATTTTAGTCACACGCGCAGGCAGCACCTTAGTTATTATCACTGTTTCCCACTTCTCACTGATGTTCTAAGATGGCCGCCACCGTAGAAGGCTGCATGAGCACAACGATTTGCCGTTCCAAGATGGCCACCGCCCCTGGACCTCGAGGCTGTTAGTCCCTTGCCTCTTTCCATCACCCACCATTTTTGGCTCCAAAGACATAAAGTAACTTGGAGACTCTGCTTCACCTCACACGCTATCCAGTGCCAGCAGGAGCCCCCGTGCCCTGACTTTCCACCGTTATTCAAGTAAGTAACCAAAACACTGGCAGACCGTGTTCGCGATCAACCCCTTTGGTTAAAATTCGGGACTTAATCTGATAATTGAATGCTTTGTATTTTAGGAGGTGCAACCTGGCACCTAGCGGAATTGATACTTAACCAAAAGCCTTAAGTGCGATCCGGCACTGACTTATATTGATATCAGGAATTAAACCATACAAAGAAGGCCCACAGCCTATTGACGGTAAATGACTTTTCACTGTGCCGTTTTGAGCACCCCCATTTTTAAAATCACATCTGAATGCCGGTTTTAATATAGACTGTTTGTCACCGCAGATTTAGTGGCTGTCAGCCTCTGTTACGGATCTACTGGGTCGTATTACAAGCGTGCCATTACCTTTGAAACCTTGTTCATCCTTTAAACGTAAGGAATGTTTTAACAACACTGTTTTTTACTTTGGGCAATCTGTACTGAACCGCTAAATAAATAAGGATCAACACCAGCAACGTAATACTAATGTTTGCTTCGAGAAATTAAGCCACAATTTAGATTCCACGGTACTCCCCGTTTTAAAATTCACCGCACATGCATCGCGTTGCTCGCCACCACCCCTTGTGATTCACATCCTGTGAACAACTATGATACGCCTTTATTCCAATGGTTCCTCCCTATTTCTGTAATTTCATCCATCGCCGTTTTAACACCTTAAACCACTGCGCCTTCAACCTTCACTGACATAGCCGTTTTAACACCTTAAACCACTGCGCCTTCAACCTTCACAGACATCACGGGCACAAGCCGCATGTGTATTGTGCGACTAGACTCTAGTCCTGGAGCGGAAGCCCTCCTCTTTGTGTCACACACAAATTCACCCTCACAGAAGTCACCAATTAAATGCCTAGCAGTTTAGTTTTACTCTTCTCTATTTTTTGTATTTCTCTCCCCCCTTTTATTCCCTTGTAAATGTTGATACAGTAATTCGATATAGGCAAAAAATATGTGAATAAGCTTAAGACAACAATGAACTATCCCTTGTCCTGAAGATGATGCTTTATATTGTTGTGAATAGCATTGAAACGTCGTCGACACTAAAAGCACCATATGCAATATGATTTTATAATATTGTAATGATCAATGGTGTGAAAATGGATATTTAAGTCTGTCATAGTGATTACAAACAAATAGACACATCTTATACCCTGCCTTTGGCCATTCTGTTTTTTGTTGGTTTGTCTTGTGTTCTGTGGGTCACGACTGTGCCCACTTGTCATTTAATGTTTTGAATCACAATCAATTGAACTTATATAAAAATAAATTCTTGTCTGGCTGGACGAAAGACATACGATCTATTTTAGCGTATGATTATTGTGCTTGTCCATTTTTCCTTCCAAAATAGGGACCACTGTTCTCTAAAACATGTTACTGCCCAAGGTCTCTATGGCATACCTTCTGGGTTTCCCTTGTTTTGTATAATAACAGGTGCAGAAGCAGGCAGACTTCAGATCAGGAGTTTAGCCAGCTAGCCACCGGAGTCTCTCTGGGTTCAAGTGATGCATGTTGGGTCCTTGTCATCAAGGCAAGGGAACAGCAGTCATCAGGGCAGCACAGCAAGGCAGGAGTTCAGCAAAGCCACAGTTTAGCAGAGTTGCAGTCCTTCAGCAGCACAGAAGAATTCTTCTTCCCGGCAGAGTTTTCACAGGTCCTGAAGTGTACTAAAGTTATGGTGTCAGAGGTCCAGTACTTATACCCATTTGGGCCTTTGAAGTGAGGGAGATTTGGTAATGCGCACATTCAACAGAAAATGCTTGGGTTTTGCTCGAGCAAGCACCTTAGGCCCATTTCCGAAGGTATAAGACTGGGGTGGCATCGTTTATCAGGACACACACACAGATGGTGATACCCAGGTGCAGAAGCAGACAGGTTGGAATTTTTTTATGCAACTGAGACTTCAGATCAGGAGGTTAGCCAGCTAGCCAACTGAGTCTCACTGGGTTCAAGTGATGCAAGTTGGGTCCTTTTCATCAAGGCAAGGAAACAGCAGGCATCAGGGCAGCACAGCAAGGCAGGAGTTCAGCAAAGCCACAGTTTAGCAGAGTTGCAGTCCTTCAGCAGCACAGAAGAATCCTTCTTCGCGGCAGAGTGTTCACAGGTCCTGAAGTGTACTGAAGTTATGGTGTCAGAGGTCCAGTATTTATACCCATTTGGGCCTTTGAAGTGAGGAAGATTTCAAAGACAGGTCTTTGAAGTGTACAGAGGACCTCACTTCCTGCCCTGGGCCAAGGCTCACTACAGGGGAGTATGCAGCACTTTGTGTGGGGACAGAACACAACCTATTCAGGTGTAAGTGAAGATGGGTCAAGCTCCTCCCTTCCATCCTCCTAGGATGGCCCATCAAATCACATCTACACTTCTATTGTGTGTGGCTGTCTAGGGGGAATACACAGAGCCCAGCTGTCACCCACTCCATAATGATCAGAGAAAGGTAGCTGGCACCAAATAGCTAAAGGAAGAAAATGTCAACTTTCTAAAAGTGTCATTTCCTAAATTGTAATTTAAAATATAACGGCACCATGAGTTCGAATTTTAAATTACGATGTCAAGTCTCGCATATATTTAAAGAAAAGTTCTTGTTGAGAAACTTTAAAGCCAATTTACAAAGTAATAACACCTATTTAACACATTTTACAGAACTGAATAATTTTACACCATTTTTTTAAACATATGTATTTATTTCCATACTTATGGTGTGAATTAACCTTGAGGGGGTCTGACAGTACATTGTTAAATTTGAAAGGTTCGACATTGGTGACTTAAAACCATGCAGTTGATCTTTTAGAACAACTTAAATAGATTCCACTTTAATATATTACTTAAGCACTTACATTGCCTCTCGCCGGACTGGCCAATCATATTTGCGTTTCAGTAGTGTGCATAGTTGTAAGTGGTTGACGGGTTATTGGCGAACAAACATTTTTACAAGTAGGGATTAGTTGGAATATGTGAATTAAAATAGGAACCTTTTAAAATATTGTTATCGAAGGGAGGAAAGCGTTTTCCAATAAAAGCCTTAATTTTCATTGAACTTTTATTTCACTATAAATACGTTAAAAAATAGACAGGTCGCCTTTTAATCCCAAAACCAGCAAACACCACGTAAAAGTCAAACGTCCCATTGCTGAAAAAAGGCAACTGAATCCCCTGCATACATTTCGTTTCCTGGGTTTCAGATATTTAAAACAGCACACTGTTTGCCTCCTCATAATACAATGAAGAAATCACTGTACGTTACAATCATTATATTTCTATTTTATTTGCCAGTAGCCTGGTGCTAACAGGTTGCCCCACCTGTTCATACAGACAACTCACTCGCTTTGATACTGTGGCCTTTCAATTTAGGAAGATCTGAGAACAAATCCGCTTCCTACAGATGTCTCATGCATAGTTAAGCAAGCAGCTTCACAATAGGCAGACATGCCTGTAACAAATCACGACTGCTTCACACAGTATTTGGAAAGGGGCGACCACTCGGTCCCCCCGCACGTATGGCAGAGTACCACGATCCCCCCGGGAAGCCATCTTGGGCGGGTGGCGTGTCCCGGCTGGTATGCCCGAAGCGGCGTAGCCGGGGCGCGCTTTTTCCCGCCCTAGAGTGGGCTGGCCTAGACACTGACGCGGCTGGCCACGCCCTCGGGGCAGGCAGGGGCGGGTTTACGCCCGCCCTGAAGACGGATAAAAGGGGACGCAAGACCCGAAGGCATCCTCTTGTTCCTGTGCTCTGAAGCTGCACCTCCTCGCTGCACGTGAGCTCGAGACGGAACGAAGAGCCAATTTTGAGCGTTGTAAATCTTTCTTTTGTCTTACAGATACTCTGTCGGAGAAATGCCCAAGAAAGGCGGGAAGAGAATGACGACTGAACAGATGGTTCGGGTCCTCATGAAGGAGATGACCGAGCTAAAGAAGCGGGTGGCGGAGAAAGACGGGGAAGGGGGGCCGGAACGTCCGTCGGCTGGAGCAGCTCCAGGAGGGAGAGCCAAGAGGCCAAGGAGGGGACCAGCTGGGGGAGACGTCCCGGTTCCCTGTACCCCGCTCGAAGCGCCAACCCCAGTACCGGCGGAGGGGAATCCGATTCCCGTGGTGGTCACCCCGGTGTCCAATGAAGATATGCCGCCCGAGCTGGCAGCACAACTTGCAGCGTGGTTGGGCGAAAGTAGTGAGGGCGCCACGGCTGCCGAGGCGCAGGCGCTTATGAAGCAATTGCGCGAGAAACGTGAAGCAGCCAAGGTGTCCGCGCCGGTTGCAGTAGTTGACAAGCCACAAGGGACGATTGCGACCGCAGAGGCAGCGTCCGGTGCAGGTAAGCGGCCATTGCCGATTGCGAGGGATGAGTCAGCACCCTCTCGTAGAGAAAGGTTGGGTCAACATGTGCCTTTGGCAATTAAGGAAAAGATTTGGGCAGGGGAATATGTGAACATCTTCTCGTTGCTTGTTGATCATTATGAAGTGGAGCATGTTAAGGGGCAGAAAGACCTCATGCATCCGAGTGTTTGGCGCGCAAAAATGGCCGCCTTTAAAGTGAATGAGAATATTGGCAATTGGGGCAATGCATGGGGAATCTTTACGTCGATATTGGGGGAACGTAGGCCCGAGTTGCTTTCCGAATTGCCGACCTATCAGTCGCGAATCATGGGGTACTCGACATCATACCAGGGTAACCATTGGTTTTGCTACGATAATCTTTTTCGAAAGGCTAAAGAGCATAATAAAAGCTTGACCTGGGATTGTTATGATTCTTTGACATGGGATAAAATGAAGGAGACAGGTATGTTGAGAATGCCATTGGTAGGAAGTAATGTTGGCGAATCCTCCCGCCAATATGGGGGGACGCCCTTTCGTTCAGGTGCGAGTACCGACGATCAGTCGAGACCTGCCGGCAATACTGGAAAAAGGGGGTTGTGCTTTAATTTCAACAGAGGTAAATGTACTAGACCCCAGGGATCGTGTAAATTTAAACATGAATGTAGTGGGTGCGGGTCGCCCCATCCTGAGTCCACGTGCAGAGCCAAAACGGGTGATAACGGGGGGAGAGGAGGCGCCAAACAGGTCTAACATAGTCCGAGGGGCGCCTTTACCTACCCCGATTGATACCTTGGCGATGATTCCCTGGCTCAGTGAATACCCGGATCGTACTTCTGCTGGGGTGCTGCGGAACGGATTTTCGTATGGTTTCCGCATCCCGGTAGGGGACTTTCAGGGTGTGGAGAAGTGTAAAAATCAACTTTCGGTCCTGCAGCATACGACCGTGGTACAGGATAAGATCCGAAAAGAGGTTACTCGAGGTCGGGTTGCCGGCCCGTTTAGTGTACCCCCGGTGCATGATTTTGTTTGTTCTCCTTTAGGGGTGGTCCCCAAGAAGGACCCGGGGGAGTTCCGATTGACTCATAATTTATCAGCTCCACGTGGTCTTTCTGTTAACGATGCAATAGATCCGGAAGTATGTTCGGTGCGGTACGCATCCTTCGATGAGGCCGTAGCCATTTTGAATCGCCTGGGGCCCGGGGCGCTGATGGCGAAGTCAGATATCGAGTCAGCGTTCCGATTGCTCCCGGTACACCCAGACGACCAGCGTCTCCTAGGTTTCATGTTTCAGGGTTGTTATTACATGGATAAGTGTATGCCGATGGGGTGCTCGATATCTTGTGCCTATTTCGAGAAATTCAGTAGTTTTCTACAATGGGTCTTCACAAAGAAGACGGGTTTCCACCATGTAATGCATTACCTTGATGATTTTCTGTTCCTTGGGGCAGCCGGGGATCTCGAATGTGGCCGGGCCTTGGCCGAATTTTGTATGTTAATGAAGCAGTTTGGTGTGCCATTGGCACCAGGTAAGACGGTGGGTCCTACGACTTGCCTTGAGTTTCTGGGGATCGAGTTAGACTCCAGTGAGGGTTGTTTTCGTTTGCCAGCTGACAAAGTGTTAAAATTCAGGGCAGCCCTCCGAGTGTGTATAAATGGATCTAAAGTTACGCTGCATCAATTACAGCAGTTGGTGGGACAGTTGAATTTTGCCCTGAGGGTGATACCAATGGCCCGCCCCTTCTCCCGTTCAATTGCCCAAGCTATGGTCGGCCTAAAGGAAGGCCATCATCGCACGAGACTATCGGCTGAGGTCCGCCAGGACATGCGCATTTGGTTAGCCTTCCTGGTGGACTTTAATGGTCGAGTCGTCTGGAACGAACCAGCCGTGTCCTCTGAAGAGCTGGGGCTATGGACCGATTCAGCAGGTAGCATAGGTTTTGGTGCCATCTTCGGCACAAAATGGTCGGCCCAAAGGTGGCCGACATGGTGGCATGACAATGGTCTGACAAGTAATATTGCTTTCCTGGAACTTTTCCCCATTTTTGTGGCCCTGAGAACCTGGCCCGAAGGGTTCAAAGATCACTCTGTGATTTTTTTGGTCTGACAATATGACCGTGGTCGAGTGCATCAATAGCCAGACTGCACGATGTAAAATGCTTTTAAGACTGCTCAAAGAAATTGTTTTACTGTGTATGCAACTGAATGTGCTATTCAGAGCAAAACATGTCCCGGGGGTAATGAATCAGGCGGCTGATGCACTGTCTCGTTTTCATATGCAGGCTTTCTCGGGTTTCCTTCCCACAGCGGACCCAGAGCCGGCACCCTTTCCCGAAGCTCTCTGGTCTCTCGGTGCCCCGAACTTCGTCACCTCGTGGGAGAGAGTCTAGCACCAAGGACGAGGAAGGCATATGAAGGGGCGTTTCGGTCCTATTTAGCCTTTTTGGGGCCCGATAGAGAGGGGCTGTGGGGCCACGAGGAATGGGTAGTGAATTTTCTGATGTCCTTACGTAGGGCTGGGAAATCGGTGGCTACGGCCCAGAGGCATCGTGCTGCCATTTCCTTTGTTGCCAGGGCTCATGGTATCCAGGACCCGACAGCGTCTTTCGTTGTACAGAAAGCGCTGCGTGGGTGGCAACGCCTTGAAGGTCGCAGAGTAGATGAGAGGCGCCCGATAGGTTTGGATAGGTTGGCCCAGTTGTTGGCCACACTCCCTTCCACATGTTCATCTCAGTTTGAGACAGTGTTGTTCCGAGCCGCTTTTACGCTGGCATTTCATGGGGCGATGCGGGTAAGCGAACTGGTGGCAAGGAACAAACAGGATGTGACAGGGAGTTTGTGCCAGGAACATGTTCAGATCAGAGGTGAGACAATGACGGTCTCCTTTGTCAGGTCCAAGACCGATCAAGGTGGGATGGGTGACTGCATAATCATACGCAGGATTCCCGGGTCCTCCATGTGTCCGGTAAAGTGTGTAGAAGAATACCTAGCACGAAGGGTGGCATCATGGGGGGGGACCTTGTTGAGACACACGGACGCCACCCCACTGACGAAATTTCAGTTTCAGCGGGTGCTTGCGATGTCAATTGCCGCTGCGGGCTTGAACCCGGGCGAGTTTGGGACCCATTCCTTTCGGATAGGGGCTGCTACAGAAGCTACAGCTAGGGGTCTTAATGTTGAACAAGTGAAACGAGTGGGGCGTTGGTCCTCCAATTGTTATAAGAGGTATGTGCGGTTACACATGTTGTGAAGCTGTAATGATGTACTCACGCCTCTTGTTTTTGTTTGATTTTCAGTTGCGCAAGCCTACGAGGCGGGGCGGACTATGCAGTCGACCCAACACCGGGCCAGCGGTCAGACATCACCGGCTGTGAAAAAGGAGGTGTGGGTCGTGGGCCACTCACACGTGAGGCGTGCCGCGGACGTATTCAAAGCAGGTGACATGATTCACGTAGCTGGGGAATACGGGTACAGGGTGTCCTTCTACGGAAGAGGCGGTCTCTGTATTGACCAGTTTCAAACATTTTTCGAGGGTTTGTTAGGGCGGACGAGGTCACCGCCGTCTATAGTCATAGTACATCTAGGGGGCAATGATTTGGTCACCACCGGTAGACGACTTCTCCTGGAGGCAATGCTTTCCACTGTAAGTTGGTTGGCGAGGAGAGTTCCGGGGTGCATAATTGCGTGGTCCCATATGATCCCACGAAAGGTGTGGCGAGGGGCTATTTCTATTCATGCTTTGAATCATTCTGTTAGAAAGCTTAATAACAAAGTGAGTAGGTTGTTCCGTTCCAGGACATTGCATTCTATTTCGCATGGCTGTATTAGTGATGACAGTATGTATTTGGGGGATGGTGTGCATTTGTCTCGGGTGGGGAATGAGTTACTCATAGGAGACTTCTTAGCATGGTTAAAAACGTTAAAACATGACCTTTAGGTAGGAGCTTTGTGGGGGGTCCGGATAGCCGGTCAACTATCCGGCCTGTGGCGGTAAGGTCATGATCGGTGAGCACTAATTGGAAGATCCCTATGAGTGGGCGTCACCCAACACGGATGGGAGCGCTCGGGAGAGGTGGCCATTGGCCCCTCAACGGGGAGGCGGTCCCTTCTAAGGATGGGTCGCCGAAAGAAAAGGAAAGGCGGTCAAGGCCCCTTCCTGGGTAGGAGGGGTTACAGCCCCCTCCTGGGGAATTTCCCGGGGCCAGTGACGTCTGCGACGGCAGATGTGGTAAGTTGTGTGGGGTTTGGGGGGAGGTCTACGCTACCTTCTAGATAACCTCACACGAGTCCTCGAACGACCTTTAAATGGCGTCGAGTGTATTGGTGCCCCCGTCAAGTCAAGGGAAATTGGTAGTTGCACTGGAGGTACGCCTCAGTCCTGTCGCCCCTCCCAAGTGGGGGGGGTATTTCTGGTTAGGGATCTTGACACCGGTTACGACCTTGCCGTTGGCCCTTAAACGTTAGGATGTACAATTTCAAAATTTCAAGTCAATGTTTTGTAGGATGTTAGTTCGGCTAGGAGAACCTCTGGATTAGAGAATCTGTTAAGGTTAGCCAAACATCGCAATGTGGTAATGAAATTGCACATTAATATAATGTTTTTAATTTTTGTTTTAATAAATACGGCCGGGAGGGTCACTCCCTCCCTCTTCCAAAAACTTCAAGAACTGTTTCCGGTTTCCCTCCTTTGGGGATTGTGTTGAGAGGGGGTGGCGGGTATCTCAGCCATATGGAAAGGGGCGACCACTCGGTCCCCCCGCACGTATGGCAGAGTACCACGATCCCCCCGGGAAGCCATCTTGGGCGGGTGGCGTGTCCCGGCTGGTATGCCCGAAGCGGCGTAGCCGGGGCGCGCTTTTTCCCGCCCTAGAGTGGGCTGGCCTAGACACTGACGCGGCTGGCCACGCCCTCGGGGCAGGCAGGGGCGGGTTTACGCCCGCCCTGAAGACGGATAAAAGGGGACGCAAGACCCGAAGGCATCCTCTTGTTCCTGTGCTCTGAAGCTGCACCTCCTCGCTGCACGTGAGCTCGAGACGGAACGAAGAGCCAATTTTGACCCACCCACCAGCCCCTGAAGACAGCAAGTGGTTTTAATAATGTCGGAATAAAATTTGATGGATAACTCTGATTTTCGTTTACAGGTTATGGTGATTATCGTGATGACTTTGAGTATGCAATAAAATCTGGTCGATTTGTGTTATGTTTTGCAAATAAAGTATTTCTGCTTTTGTGTTTATCAGTAAGCATGCTTTTAATAAAGTGGTTGTTGCTACTGTCGTTTCATAGGTAATCATTTAGTAATTTAGTTAAGCATTGTCGTATTTATTTTGGTCGGGCGGTAAGGTCATGATCGGTGAGCACTAATTGGAAGATCCCTATGAGTGGGCGTCACCCAACACGGATGGGAGCGCTCGGGAGAGGTGGCCATTGGCCCCTCAACGGGGAGGCGGTCCCTTCTAAGGATGGGTCGCCGAAAGAAAAGGAAAGGCGGTCAAGGCCCCTTCCTGGGTAGGAGGGGTTACAGCCCCCTCCTGGGGAATTTCCCGGGGCCAGTGACGTCTGCGACGGCAGATGTGGTAAGTTGTGTGGGGTTTGGGGGGAGGTCTACGCTACCTTCTAGATAACCTCACACGAGTCCTCGAACGACCTTTAAATGGCGTCGAGTGTATTGGTGCCCCCGTCAAGTCAAGGGAAATTGGTAGTTGCACTGGAGGTACGCCTCAGTCCTGTCGCCCCTCCCAAGTGGGGGGGGGTATTTCTGGTTAGGGATCTTGACACCGGTTACGACCTTGCCGTTGGCCCTTAAACGTTAGGATGTACAATTTCAAAATTTCAAGTCAATGTTTTGTAGGATGTTAGTTCGGCTAGGAGAACCTCTGGATTAGAGAATCTGTTAAGGTTAGCCAAACATCGCAATGTGGTAATGAAATTGTACATTAATATAATGTTTTTAATTTTTGTTTTAATAAATACGGCCGGGAGGGTCACTCCCTCCCTCTTCCAAAAACTTCAAGAACTGTTTCCGGTTTCCCTCCTTTGGGGATTGTGTTGAGAGGGGGTGGCGGGTATCTCAGCCATATTGTTTTGTTTGCGTCTTCAGTGGGGCGCTTGTTACTCATGCCCGCGCTCTGCCTGCCAAGTGCACACTTCCATCATCTCCAGTTTTCCACTAAAATGTCTGCCTTTATTTTGGTATTTTAGTCAGTTATGTCTGTTACACATATCTGAACACAAGATCAAACATATTTCAAACATGGCTGGCGAACGTTAATAGATGAAGTCGCTTCGAATACTATTTTTGACAGGCAGAACGACGGAAGGGGCGCTAAAGACGAAGATTAATAACGCCATTAAGTTCTTTTGTATTTTTTTTCAGTGACGTTGCCTGAAACTTTTTTTTTGTTACTTTATGTGACAGCAACTGATGTTTTAGCCGCAGTATCGTACCATCTGCCCTAAAACTTGAAAAAAGAAGGCATGCAGCAATTGACTCCCATGCCTGTATTTTGGGTTGGATTCAATTGCTCCTTCTATTTCAAAGGAGGTTTGATCTCCGCGGCAAAAAAAAAAAACTATAAACAACGTATATATGAAGAACAAAAATGTAAAAATGTCTCCTGCTGGTGTGCACTGTGTACATTCAGATATTCACATGCAATTTAATAGCACGCAGAGAGCTGATAATTATTACCTGGTCGTAAAGCAGATGTCTCCTCGAGGGCAGGTGCAGGAAAGGTGAGCAGAGTCTGAAAACCCACATAAGAAACTAGCCTCGTCTTTACTTCTGCAGAAGGTCGTAGGGTGCACCTACTCATTAACCGACTGAAATTAGCCTTTTATTTGTGACGCTTAATTGATACACTTACCAGGCATTGCTGGTGTAATTACTGTGTCATTTTACCCCATTATACCGTCATAAGCACAGGCCGCGCGAGGACTATTTTTTTGCCTTTCTCGAGGATTCCCTTTCCTGCGGAGTGAAATCACTGCTTTGCATCCAGTCATCTGTGAGCCCTTATCTGCCAGCGGTGGCTTAGCTGGTCCGGTGAGCTGTCTTTCCACAGTTCTTTCTGCTTGGGGTGCGAGGGAAGGGGATGATGACTGCAGCATCCTCGCGCTTGCTTTGAAGATGCTGACGCCATGACACCGTTCACGGCAGAGTCAAATACTCGTGTCGGTGTGAGAAAATAAATAACTTTGAAACTGTCTTTTTAAAGTGGGCCCTTCTATGATACATCGACTGTCCCGCCAGCTTGAATTTCTTACTTCCACTTTTGCCTGCCTAAGAGATATTGCATGGTAAATGACGAGGAATGCGGTCCTGCACTGGCCACCTGCACAACACATTCCTGTCAGCAAAGGGAGCACGTGCCGCCATGCTGGAACCACCAGGCCCTGTTCATGAGTAGAGGGCTAAATTTCAAACCCTGTGTTAAATAACAGGAGTCTGTGCAGGCGTTGGAATTAGGAGAAATCAAATGCAGTAATTACCTAAAGTTCCCCTCAATTTTTCCTCAGGGAATGTCAGCAAGTCTAACCTGCCGGAATATACTAAGGAAAAAGTGAGGAAAAACTCGGATGAATGCAGTCATAACTGCATATTTTTGTTCACAATTTGCCATTTTCTGAGTTTCAACACGGAATATGAGGTATTTCAAATACCCAATGATTATAACACCCGTCGTATTGCCAGTTGCAGTCATTACCTCACCAAGTTCAGGCCTGCCCACAATCTGGGGTGGCTAGTACCCTTTAAAAGTGGTGAGGCAAGCAAAGTGCCTCACCACTTCCATAAAAACAAAATTAAACAATCCCTCCCTCTAAAAGCCTAAACTAAAAAAAAAACCTTCCTCCAAAAGCCAAAATACAAACAACCCCTCCCTCCAAAAGCCCAAAATTAAACACAATCATACGCATTACACTTTCAAATCAAATAAAAGTAAGTTGTACTTACCCATGTGCTACGAGCTGAGGCGTAAGGAAACTTGAGGGGGCCCCCCTGCAAAATACATGGAGGGGGCCACCTTTCCAACACCTACCACTTTTGCTGAGGTGCCCCCCTGGAGCTCTGCACCCCGGCACTGCGGGAACTTATGTTACACCACTGCTGAAGAAAAATAATCACTGAAATATTACCTAATATACATACAAATGTTGCAGAAAAAAGAAATAGGGGCATGTGCGATTTGCTCTGAATGTGTGGATGCGAAGCACGATTGGGTATTTTCAGCACAATGAAAAATTAACATTGCCATATCAACAGAACACTGCTCCTCCAGAGGAAGCATGGGGTTGAAGACATTTGAGTCTTGCCATTTGTCCACTTTCATAGTTCCCAGCAGGCTGTAATGGAGAATGGCTGTTGAAAAAGCCATTTGTCATATTATTCATGTGCCGCACCCCATCCAGAGACACCAGACCCTCCAGTAAAGAAGCATCAATAAATCAAATACCCTTGCAGGGCTGCAGGCTGATATCGGCAACATTTCAAAAAAGTAAGGCTTATTTTATGATGGGTGTAAGGCTCGTAGTGGCTAGAGTCTCACACATGGCATGCAAGCAAATCCTGGGCCCAGGTCCCTGAATAAAAGTAGCACCCACTGCAGAGAAATGAAGAGAGAACATAACTGAATGCAACCAGTGGTCGAAGTGAGGGAAAAACGTTGGGGAACTGTGGGCGGAGAATCAGAGGGCAGGGATAACCCGAGGATTGGATCAGTGGGCGGAGTCAGAGGTGTGGCCAGAAAGAGAAGGACATCCCTATTTCTAGTATTTGTTTAGCATTTCAATGACCATTTACAGCTTATTACATTATTTAATTTAACCAATTGATTCATATGTTTATTAAAGGTTTAATATGAGTTATTGACATGAAAATTCATTCACAAAGTGGGATACATTTCCAATCACGGAATCTCCCACATATGCTCAAAAGTGGGATCACAAACTATCTGTATCCGAGCGATGCAGTTTCTGTCATCAGAATTTCTCTTGCCCTTTTCCACAAGAGCAGTTCAAACATGAATGACAAAATATCCTAGTTTGCAAATGTATTCTACATAATTATGGCTCTGCCATATTTGTCACATAATACATCATCTGCTGCATAATTTGACGATTATAACTAATAAATTGTAGCTCAAACAGATCAAAGGTTACTAAAAAAGGTGACTTGTGTTGCTGTGAAGTGTAGGGCCTTTTGCAAAGGTTGACTGGTCACCTTTCTCACTGCTTCATTATTATGTTACACTGGTACTAATAAGGCAAAATCTTTGCACAGACAGTATGTGTAAAAAGTCAAAATAGTAAAGTATCAGAAAATATATAGCATTACGCTGCAGCCATTTGTTTGCTGCATAATTTAGTAAACACTGCGGCATAATTTTGTCCCCCATAGCTGGATAATTCCAGTGGCCCCAAAGCAGTCAGCACAGTTCATGCTCGTGCATGAAGCAGAGACAGTGAAGTTTGCAAACATAGTTTGGTGTGTGTGCAAATCCTGCATTGCCGATCCTTGGTGAGTTGCACTACTACTGCCATAACAAGGCGAATGGAGGTACCAATGGGTAAGGCGCACCTGTTTCAAGGGTTCTGCGACCTCAGTTACCATCACTGTTGCTCTAGGGTGTGCTGCGTCGTAGGACTGCCCGCAAAACTGAAGTTGAACTTCAGTATAGATTGTGGTGGACTGGCCTTCAAAGTTAACGCACACTTGTCAGCACTAGGGTCAACATGCTTGTGCTAAGACATCAGGCCTTCTAAGGTCTTGCGGGGCCTTCTAAAGTCTAGCATGGAATGTGCTCCCTCAGGAGAGTGTTCTGGTTGTCTGGCCATGAAGGCTGAACCTGGTTTAAACCTTTTATTTCTTTCTTATAAATGAAAAACACAGCAATAATCTGGTCAGTGGGCCCCTCAGACCTCTGCGTCCACTGCTGGTGCATGCACCTTGTAATATATGGTCTGCCTTGCTGATGGCAATGAGCAACGTGGGGCACTCAGTGGCAACGCAAGGTTATGTGACGTGTCCATCAAGTACCTGCAAACACCACTACTCAGATTACAAAATACCATTTTGGTGGGTACCTGCGTATGGGGAATGTTGGGTGAAAGCAGAGATAATTTCAAATCGATTGTTGAAACCCCTGAAAATGTCCACATTCTTTCATCAGACTACACTCTTACTTAATTATTTCTTATTTTTTGCCAGTGAGGGTTATCCACTGCCACAAGTAAGTCCAAACATACTTTAAATCAAATCTGGGCAGAAATCCACATTCCTTACATATAATTTTGTCAGTAATAAGACACGTAAGATAATTGTGTACTTGTTACTAAGAGTTGACTATTCGTGTTTGTTGCACACATTATCCAAAACATTGTTTCGATTGGTACCCAACCCTTCCACTTTTAAACGCCTTTGTCCTCTGTCACACATCCCCACCCACTTAAAGTACACTTAGGGGCAGATTTACAAGCCCCTTGCACCACTTTTACGTCTATTTTCCCATGTTAAAAGTGACGCAAAAGTGGCGCAAGGGGCTTGTAAATCAGCCCCTTAATTTCTTGATGGCACTGGCGGAAGGGTGGTTGTCATCATTTCACACACACTGGTGTGAAAGTCACACATTCTCCAAAACATCAGTTGGTATTGGGCGTAGGGCGCCGGTAGTAAAAATCAGGGAGGTGTTGTCAGGCTTTTTCCTCTAAAAATGAGGACTTTGCTCTTATTAAATAAAATGTTGGTGGTTTGCATCCATCACATTAAAATATAATGAAATTCAACAAGGCACCAATATATTTCAGCCATTAAGGTCACCCCAGAGAGTCTAACTATACACAGTATTTCCTTGTCAGTAGGTGAAGTGATAGAATTAGAATATCTTCTGTTTGTCAATACAGCAGCAGACATAAACCGAAACATACTTAGATTACAGTTGCTGAAGCCCCCACACTTGTGCCGGTGCATCACAAGCTCTGCTGTCAGTCTATCCACTCTCTTTAAAAATATTATCTTCTTCCGGTTGGTAAATGGAGAGAAGGGGGCTGGGGCTGGGGCTGGGATGTTGTTTTTGTTGCTCTGGAAAACCCGTGCTTTTTCAGCGCATTGAGCAACGAGATAACTTTCACACTAGGTTACAGAGTTCAGACGGACCCTGTCAGTGAGTAAGTATACAGTGGGCTTAGGGGGCCCCTGGAGCTTGAGGGCCCCCCGCACCGCGTGGGTTGCGGGGGCTTTTGTTACGCCCCTGGCTATGAGGCATCCTCTTTAGTCTTCTCCTGCAGTCTGTAGCAGAAACAGTTCCCCTAACCAATCCAGACGCTGCTCTTTTGCTTTTAACGATCATGAGAGGAGCGCCAAGATTCAATGGAGTGGGCTGCACCGACCCTCCTCCAGGCCTTGGAGGCCCATGCTTGCTCCCCACCCAGCTGTTTAAGACATCTGAGTGGAGAGCTGCAAAGTGCACATGTCAGGAAGGCCGTCATAAGACAGCCGGCCAAACTGACATGCATCCTTGGCAGTGTCTGACCTGTCCTCCATGATGCCAATTGGCAACAGAGGACAGTCAGGACACGCACCTATTTCTCCTGGCACAGGGGCCGGCTGGCGGCGGCTGCTGCAAGCCGCACTCTGTGTGAACAAGCATTTGCAATGCAATAGGTCTAGCATTTATGCGAGTTTAAGCTATTGGCATTGTTAAATGACAATGGCGTTTATTTATGTTTTAAAAACAAAAATAAAAGGCATTGTCATTTACAATGTCAATAGCTCACAGCCGCGTAAATGCAAGACCTATTGGAATGCACATGCTTGCTTTAATTTGAAAGCTTTATTTGACAGAATAAATTAGTTTAACAGCTTCTGGTGCCATATACTAGGGACTTATAAGGGAGAAAAATATTTACTTATTTTGGATTACCAAGTTGAATATAACAGTTTTGGGAGTGCGCACAGGCCCTGGGGTCTGGGCCACAGACTCCAGTGCACTGTCAGAGTCATAACCATCAGCATTTGGGAAAAAAGTGGTAGAGGGTGACCATACAAAAATACTCTTTCCTACACCCTCCTTTTAAAATATGCTGTTATCAAACTCACAGTCCCACCCAGCCATGGTCTTAATACATCAATACAGAGACCCCATATTTCATTTTCTAATTCCTGATGAAGTAGTGTTAGCGAATCCCAGGTGGTTCAGCGTATCCCGGCTTCATTTCTAGGGTGAAACGAGGCAGTGATATATGCCTTGGGAAGTGCTTGTATCTACTGTGAACAATAAGTGTAAAAAGTCGAGAAATCCTTAGAGTTTGCTGGAGAGTAGATGGGATAGAAAATCCTTTAGGTGGTTTTCCTGCATCTGCCAATCTGTATATAAACCTTATATAGTTATACTTATAGATGTTGTTTGATCTCTTAATCCATGCCAAAGTGAAAAGTATAATGTCCAACTCTCCCTGCAAAGATGAGAGATTCCTTTCCTTCATATCAACCTAACAAGGTCAATGGTCCCAACTAGGTTGGATCACAGCAATTTCACCTACCATCTACCTATGACATGGATGCAAGACCTGCAGAGGATCAACCATCAGTCAGCAAGGGAGTGCCTGGACCGGAAACAGAATGCACACATCAGCTCTGCCTTCCATTGTTTGACCAACTCCCAGGTGACTGGTTGATTTGGTCAAGCTGACCCCCTGCTGGGTGCCTATAGGCAGCCCAAGATCCGGGTACACTGCTCGACTTTGCTAAATACATCCCGGGTGGAGGAGGCATGGTGGACAAACCCTCAAAATGCAGAAATCTCAGTTACACATGCCAGGAGGGATTAGTGTCGAGATGGCCATCAAGTTTACACAAGTTAAAGGAAGACCTGGTAACTCTGATCTTCAAAGCTGTTTTTAAACATGACAGTAAAAAAAAACAACTACCCAGCTCTGAACCACCTCACCCAGGTGGAACCATTTCCATCCCACGCAGGATGCCCTCAATGGACTCCAGGGCATATTGCCATTTTGGAGACCTCGCCCAGAAGAAGCCTCATGTAAGCAGTTCCCACCCTGTCCAGTTACCATTGACCAATGAGTAATAAATCAAGTTCACGATTGCCCTTTTGTGGATTAAATTAAAATCGAACATTTGGAGAACTGCGATGTAAGGCAAACAAAAAGAAGCAGGTTTTATTTTCAGGACAATTGGTTCCGAAAAAAGTTTGTGCTTTTATTTAGACAAGTGTTAGATGGCAATGGATCGCTGTGCGTGCATGCAACATTTTATGCAGCTAGCGCGGATTCAGCCCATTAAGCATTAGGTGCTTTATATGAATACCAGATCAAATGACACAACTTATAAAATTACAGAAAAAGGATTTACAGGCACGATGACACGATGGGAAATGGTATTTTGTTAGGAACATTTTTTATTTGAAAGTACTTGCTAGCACACACAATTCTTCCCAAAATTTTATTCTGCTCGGTACAGCAGTCCCTGCTTTTCCCGAGAATGCGGAAGTGCCGCATGTAGGATTCTGCATGGGGTCAGGAGGGTGGTCTCGCCAAGCCCCGTGTGCAGTGTCAGGGGCTGGGGTAGGGGTGGGACGCGAGAGGTCTCATGGCTGAGCCTGGGATTTCTCTGAAATAGTTGCAGCAGCTGTGGTGCTTACACTGCGTCTGAACAGCTCGAAGGATGCACTGGCCTATTCTCCTCCTCACCCAGCTCTCCAGCTCTGCCTGGGTCCCCATGGTGGGCACAACCCCCACCCTGCCATTGTCACCAACAGCATGCAGAGCTGCCCCGCCCGACAGGGGTACCAGTGCGCCCTGGCGCACAGAGCAGACCACTGGGATGGCCCATGCCCTTTGTCTCTGAAGGGGTCCGGAGGGGCGTGGAGGAGGCTGAGCAGGAGAACAGTGCCCCGAAGCCCACTGCTGCCAAACCAGGTTAGAAAGGTACGGAGCCATGCCTCGTTCACTGAGCTGTGCTAACCTGCCCACCGTGAGCAGCACTGGTCTAGTCAAATGCACTGCCCAGCGGTCAATGCATGAAGGATGCACACAAGAGATGATTTCAGAATATAGACAAAGGCACGGACTGCGGAAGGGGATGGGAAGGCACAGGAAGAAAATAGTGCTCACAATCTAAATAAAAAATACTGTGCAACACTAGAAGTAAAGGGGCCAGGAGCCATGGAAGGATACAAATGACAACATGGCTGTCAAAAGGAGGGACTAACAAGCCTAAAATCAGAAGGCAGCATTTAGGAACAACAAAGACACAAGCCAATGAAAAAGATGGGCAGAGAGTGGGCGGAGATTCCACGGAGCTTCCACTCCATACTGAATACTGCATGCTTCGCAGAGCGAGCAGCGCATGCGCGTTGCCGCTATAGGCTCGACCTAAAAATTAGATGGCAATGAAATTCTTGCAATTTTATTTTCAACACTTAGTGCGACTTGCTGCGGGCGGCGGGGCGAAGATTCCCCACTTGCCTAAAGAAACAACTGCTGCCCACAATCAGGGACAAATGGTAATTGAACTGTTTTGCAGCTGTTTTTCATTTGTTGACTAAAGATTAAAGAGCGAGCTATTCTTCAAGCATTTAGATACAAATAAACAGATCCTGTCTTTACTGGTGTTCACAGAGAGGTTGATCAGTATGGACACAGTACGCCAGCTCACCATCACACTAGCACACCAAGGAGGAGGAGGGGCCATGAGTCACAAAGGTTGTTCGCTCCATCGTTCCTCTGCCGAACTCTGTTCTCCCAGTCCTACCTGACCCTGCAGTTGCTCTACCAGCTGGCCGCTATTCCCCTGACCCGGCACAGCCTGATCCAGCCTACTGCATGCCCAGACTAGCTTCGCTGGAAGTTGAGAGGCTGACTGTGATGCAGTTATTATCCCCGACCATTGCACTTGTTTTCCGGGTTGTCAAACGATCAATACACCATTAAGCCATCAAAATGCCGCCATGACCCCACTAAGACATCCACGCTTGTTCCTCAACAATGCTGGCACAGTGAAAGCAAGGAGAACAGGGAGAGCACAGGACATATGTATGCCCAGCCTGAGGTAGGCGAGCTTGGGTACAGAGGCCCTAAACCGTGAGTCTGTAAGGAGAGAGTTTTGCAGCGGTCAGCAACAGGACCCAGCAGTGTAACCTGCAAAGTTAGGCTGTTGTACAAAAGGCTAGTGGGCCTAGCACTGGTCATGTTTTAGAGTACTCTGACAAAACTGTGTAAACTATGCCTCTATTTCCCCTGATTGTGCCTATATCCCCCCAACTATTTAGATCACCTGAGTCCATCCAGATCACTGTCCACCCAGATCGAACCAGGATTAGGCCTTCTGGTAAAACCTAGCTAAGGGTCTTGTGAGACTCGTTGGCCCTTGATGGTTTCTGAAAAGTGGCAAAAAGCATTGGAGGAACTTCAGAGGCTCCCAAGACAAAACAGCATCTCCTGAAGAAGGATAGGTCTACAGCATCAGTATCTATATTGGCGTGGTGGCAGTATTAGTTACTGCAACATATCATTGAGCCATGGGGAAGCCGAGATGGCCTGGGCAGGTCCAGGTGCAGTTTGCAGACCCCGCATGAGCTTCCCTGACTTTTTTGCACATCCATATCCTCCCGCAAGACAGAAAGATCCAAAGATCGCTTCAGCCTATGCAACGCTGATGTAATTAATAAGAAGTTCTGGGCTCTCCCATGGGACCTCACAACACCTAAAAGAATAAAGATGGCACTTAAAAAAGCAGAAAAGAAAAAAGGTAGAAAATCCTATATTAGCATACAACCTAGAAGTCTCTTCTCAGGACGCAAATGCATCCACAGCTACAACGTTAAAACCACCACTGGGTTGGGGCTCACAACAGCAAGGCCAAGCCCCAATAAACTATACAACAAAACAACTGCCAATACTGCCAATTTACTTCTACTTTTGGTTTTGAGAAACACATTCATCTCAAACAATATGTATCATAGACTTCTCTTTCTGTCTGGAGTAAATCTTATTCTTTTAATTCAATTTTTACAAATCAAAATTTACACATTTAATACAATTCAAACACATAGTTGACATTTGCACCTCTTAACATCATAAATTAGCTAAACCATTATTTACTTTGTCATTCTCTCATTCTCTTATAATCTCTACACACACTCTTACATTCACCACTCAACTTTCCCACACACTTTAAGTCTTGAATTTAAAAAAAGTAATTTTGCTTGTGTTATTTACAAAAAACAGCCATGGGAAATCAAATTAGAATATATCAAACAATTTTTTAAAGTGAAACATTGAAAATTCCTAAGGCTGAAAGAAGAACTGGTCTACGCGTTTCGAACTCTCTAAAAATTAAGGAGTTCTCACCAGGACCACGTAGCTTAGCACTGTTCAAATCAACGGACTCTCAGTTGGAGAAAAAGCATGTATTGTCGAGGTGCCAGTGTATTTGAAAATATGGAATGGATGCTGAGGGACTCGGCCAGGAGCTCTCTTGGAGTTTATCACTTCCGTTTTTTTAGTAGAAGCCAATTTCTTTATTATAAACGTCCCCAAGGTACCTTAGTTTCCTTTCGGGGATGGATTGAGCGTACCGGACTCGATCCTTGCTTCCGCGTACAAGCGGGACATGCATGGGGATGTTTATAATAAAGAAATTGGCTTCTACTAAAAAAAACAGAAGTGACAAACTCCAAGAGAGCTTCTGGCCGAGTCCGTCAGCATCCATTCCATATTTTGAATACAGGAACAGTTCGTACGCTGAAAGAGCCAGTCATTTTCCCGGAACAGGGTGAAGGCATAACTGGGTCACTTGCATTGGATTACTCTTTCTCAACCAAGCTGAATGGTAATGAGGTGGCTCAATGACCCTGAGGAAGTCACGCTTTCAACGATATATCGGAGTATCATGGCCCACCGTGCGGAGACTAGAGCTGAGAGCTCTCGGACTCAAGGTGCGTGCCGTAAACTCCAGAATTTGATGCGTCGGATGGCAAAGACATACTCTGATTTTGCGATAAGAATTAGAGAAGCTGAGACTAGGATTTCACAACTGGAGGATGAGTTGGCTGTACAGAAAAACGTGGCGGAATCCATTAAAACTGTGAAAGATGATACAGTGTGGAAATTAACAGATTTGGAAAATAGGTGAAGGAGAAATAATTTGCAGATCTTGGGTATCCCTGAAGGCAAGGAGTCCGATGACGTCCGGCAGTTCGTGATTGAACTTTTTGAAGAAGCATTTCCTGAACTCCAACAATGGGACTGGAAAGAGGGCTCATCGATTACCTTTCAACCAGCGCAAAAAAACGGGACAGGAGGATAATCGACCACGTGCCATCCTTATCTGCCTTAATAATTTTCTGACCAGGGAGGCCCTCTACAACCTGGCTAGTCCGGATCATAAAAGGGCTGGAAAGGGCTGTGATTTTTTTGTGAGGCCTGACTTCTGTCAGGCGACTGTTGAAAAGAGGTGGTTATTGCGCCAATTAATACCAGTTTTCCAGGCAAAGGGGGCTCAAGCCTTCCTGCTTAATCCTGCTAAACTGAAGGTGGTTCATCAGGGGCAAATCTATTGTTTTCAGTCTGAAATCCAAGCAAAGGAATTCTCACTTTCATTGTAGTTTTGGGAGTTTTCTCATATAATGTATTATGTTGGGGTCAAATAGGCTATTGTCAATTTTGAGGACTTTCATGGCATAGAATGATATATAGCCTAGGAGGGGGTGGTTTCAGTTTAGTGGGGAGGGTGGAGGTTCAGCTCAACATCACCTGGGACTGTTAGTCTCCATGCCCTATGTAGTGGGTGACTGGGGGAGAGGGTGGGAGGGATCTCGGGGGTTGGGGTTTTGTGTGGAAGGGGAAGAGGGTGGAGGTGGGGCGGTCGGGTAGATGGGGTAATGTTGTAGTATATATTTTTTCATGATTCTTGGTGTTTAAGGGAACGGATAAATATCGGTACAGTTGGGATCAGCTCTCAGTTTCATTGGTGTAATCTTGGTGAAGAGTTTGGCTCTCTCAAAGATGACAGGTAGAAGGGGCCGAATATCTGTATGTTCGTGGAATATTTGTGGCTTAATGATAGAATAAAAAGGTTTTTTTTCGCCAAGTGTGTACAACTTATGAAGGTTGATGTGCTTTGCCTACAAGAAAACTATGGGCCAGATGTAGGTGGCCATTTACCGACCGGTAACGTCCGATTTCGGCCGTTACCGACCGGTAAATGGTCATTTGTGATGTAAGGGCCCTATTTTACCGATTCAGTAAATTTACCAAATCGGTAAATTTACCGAATCGGTAAAATACTGAATCGGTATTTTTACCGATTCGGTAACTTGCAGATGTAGGTCGGACTCTTCTGAGTCCCACAGGCTTTACAGAATCGGTATTTTACCACCCAATCCAATTGGGTGGTAAAATACCGAATCCAGTGTGCATGCACATGTGTGCATGCACACCTATGCCATGTGACAGACAGACATGCCCTTAGGGCATGTCTGTGTGCCACATGGCACACATGCCTGAATTCGGGGTGCTAGAGGGTGTCAAAGTGACACCCCCTGCACCCTTGCAACATTCGGTATTTACCGAATCGGTAAATACCGATTCGGTAATGTCCAATGATTCCTATGGGCTTCAGTGCCCATAGGAATACATGGGCATTACCGAATCAGTATTTACAGATTCGGTAAATACTGATTCTTACAGAATCGGTAATTCAATTACCGAATCTACCTACATCTTCCCCCTTCTATTTTACCGATTCATAAATACAGAATCGGTAAAATTTGGTATTTATGAATCGGTAAAACAGAATTACCTACATCTGGCCCTAAATCCCTAGCAGTAAAAGTGGCTGGCTGAAGAAACTCGGTTTGGATCTTTTGGCATATACACAGCAAAGCACTACTATCAAGGGCGTGGCTATTTTTGCTATGTTTGCACAACGTGGTCTAGGGACATGTCAAAGAGCTAAGGTGGACCAATTTGAGTGCTGGGTGATTATTGAATATATAATTAATGGTGCCCCCTTTACAATCTGTTCTATTTATGGATCAAATTTGGATGATCCTGAAGTTTTGTACTACTTAAGCATTGAACCTGCTACGTGGCCACACCCGTTAATTCTCTGTGGAGACTTTAATATTCATTTGGAGGGCAATTTTTATTTGTCTAGTGATTCTTTATATCAAGGGCGGAAGATCAGGACCTTTAAGGCTTTACAGGGGTTAGTTAGGGAGCACGGGTTGGTCGATCTATGGTACAGGCACAAATGGACGGACTTCGGATATACTTTCTATTCTGCCCCTCATAATAAGCTGGTTCACCCTGAATATTTTTTTGTATCATGTCAAATGGCAGAAGGAACCAGTATTAACATACCCCTTAGGGTTATTTCAGAGCACAACCCTATAGTGGTGGAACTTCCGTCTAGAGGGTTTGTCGAGGCACTGAGACCTTGGACTTTTGAACGTAAATTATTGCTGGATCAGTCGTATTGCGAACATATGGTCAAGTGGATGGCAGAGTTCTTTGACTTAATAGGAATTTGGCTTCAGGAACTATAGTCTGGGATGCTTTCAAGGCGGACTTTCATGGAGAGAATTTTAATTATTCCAGTTATCGCCAAAAGGCGCTCAAGGAAAAGTTGAGGGATTGGATGGAACAACTCTGGCTGGCAGAGGTGCAGCTGATACATAAAAGTTGTGGTGGCCAAAATATTGAAGAATGTCAGCAGTCTATTGCCATCATCAAGGCTAAGATACACCAGCATTTTAGTGAAGAACTTTTTATTAAATATGTACAATATAGAACTTAAGCGTATGAACTCAGAGAAAATAACGGTGGGGTTCTGGCTAAGCGACTACAACAGAGAGAGGTCTCAAATAGAATTTGTAGAATTCAAGATCAGTCTGGTCAAATTCAGGACTCCTCGATAGGGGTCCTGAAGGTATTCCAGAACTTTTATCAACAGCTCTGCACTGAGGGAGAAAATGAAGGAGTAGACGGAAATGGGACGGAACCCTTAGAGGAATCTTTTGATGATCTTCAAACCACTGAGGGTACATCAAATCAAAATACGATTCATGTGCCCCAATTACCTGGGAAGAGATAGAAGCAGCTATAACTTCTCTAACTTCTGGTAAGACTGTCGGCCCGGACGGGATCCCTCTCAAATTGTTTAGAAGATTTGGGAATTTATTAAGACCAGACCTAATATCTCTATTTCAGTCAGCACAGAGGGGTCATATTCCTGATTCTTGGAGGAGGACTACTATTGTTGTATTTAAAAAGAAAGGCAAACTAGAATTAAATCCATCATCGTATAGACCCATTTCACTTATAAAAGCCAACACCAAGATCTATTAAAAAATCTTAGCATCTAGATTAGGTGATATCATCAATCCTTTGGTCTCCATATGACAGCACAGGTTTATTCCTGGGAAGGACACGACTGATCATGTCAGGAGGGTTAACTTCCTTCTTGACAGGGCACGTGGCACGGGGTCTCCGCTTGGGATGATCCTGTTGGATGCAGAGAAAGCGCTCGACAGGATCTCCTGGCGGTTCCTGTGGTCCGTCCTACGATGGAAGGGGATGGCTAAAGAATTTATTTAGGCAACCCAGGCTTTGTATCAGTAGTGGGATTCGTACTTTGGGACAGGAGTCTTACATGTTCAATATAAGCAGGGGCAATAGGTAGGGATGCCCCTGTTCTCCCCTTCTGTTTTCGTTATACATCGATCCCTTTTTGCAGAAATTAGAACAATGCAGTAACATCTAGCCAGTGAAGGTCAATGATATTGAATATAAGACACTGGCTTTTGCCAACGATGTCGCAATATTAACATCTGATATAATTTTGGCATATCTGGCAGTTAAAGAGCAGGCTGAGCATTATGGTATTCATTCAGGGTATAAATTAAATACCAATAAGACTCAGATTCTCAATTCTGGCATGGGGTCTTTTCCGGATTTGCCAATTGTGTCAGTAGCAACATATCTGGGGGTTAAGCTTACTGCAGAGGTTGATCAAATCCCAGGTAAAAATATTGGCCCCAGATCAATACAATCAATCAGACATTGGAAAGGCTAGACCATCTACATCTGTCTGTGTATGGGCAAAGTAATGTTATCAAAATGATGGTATTTCCAAAATGTTTGTATCTATTCAGTATTATTCCTTTTGAATTGCCTGCTCCATGGTTCAAAAAGATTGAGAGGATGTGCTCCAGGTTTTTGTGGAGCTATCATAGATCTAGGAGAGCGGCCAAGTGGCTAACCCTCCCAAGATTGCGGGGGGGGGGGGGTTGGGCCATTCCACATCTTTTGCTTTATTACTAGGCATGTATGCTGCAACATATGGGGGTACTTTTAGTTGGAGACAAGCTCCAATGCTCAGAGGCAGTCGGACCAACTATTTATGAAATTGGTATGGGGATGATGCAAAACAATGTTTGGTTAAGATCTTAGAACCTAGTTATTATAAAACTACTAGATTCAAGACAATTGAGGCAGCTTATCTGATCTGGAGAAAAATATGTAGCAGATTTCAAATTTCCAATATTAACAGCTACACACCATTTTCGGCCTCTGGGATTTTACCTTCAATCTTTCAAGATCAAACCACACATAGATGGGGCAACTTCAGAAATAGTACGGTGGATGACTTGGGTCATGAAGACCAATTGGACCCTTTTCCTTTTTGCAAGGAAAATAGGGTTTGGATAAATGAGATTTCTTTAAATATTTACAGATTCGTAGCTTTTTAGATAGTAAAACACAAGGATTGGTCTTAAAATATGGGAAGGTATCATTAGTCGAATCAATTCAAAAGAAATCTCGGATAGGTGGAATTTATCATATTTTGTTGGAAACCCTTCCTGATGATTTATTAACGCAGAATGATAAATGGGATTGGAAATTTGGCAAGGACGGTATTAATATTGCGGATTCACTTGACTTAGCCAACCTGACTCTATTATCAGGAAGCCTTTGGAGCCAAAATTTTATGTCTATTTTTGATCTTTATTATACACCGGCAAGAATTGCCAATTGGGGAGGGAATGTGGGCGGCTCATGTAGTAGATGTGGGATGCTATCAGCAGATACAGTTCATATGTTTTTTTCTTGTCCTATGTTAGTGACATTTTTACAGAATGTTGAACACTTTCTGACAAAGGTTTTAGGACTTCCAATTTCTATTACTCCAGATATGGTCATTTTGGGAGTAGCGAGAAATATGAGCTGGTCACGTGCTGTCACTGGGCTTGTTTTTATGTCAATGGCTATAGTTCGATTGTGTAGTACATCCCACTGGATTAGTCCTGACCCCCCCTACTTTTTGTAATTGGCGCTCCAGGCTTCTAACTGTATATAATATTGAAGTTTCAGTTTATCGTCTGAAAGGGCGAAGGAGAAGGGAAAATGGGCAAAATCTGTGGGTCTCTATAACAGATTGGTTACAGTAACATGAGTAGCAACGAATATCAACCAGCAGGCATCTATCAAGTTGTAAATATGCTACCACTTCCAGTCTGGAGCTTTATGTTATCATGATTATAATTATGATTTTGACTATCAGATATTTAAACAGTCATAAACTATAAGGAGAGACTGGCTCCTATTTTGGAGGTTAAACATTGGTGTATTTAAAGATGATTAAGGTGTAGTATCTGTTTATATGTACATATTAAGGAACTAGGCATAATGTGTCAGTATGAAATGTGGATCTGCTTTTTGCTTTGTTTCCTTTTCTTTTTCGTTCTCTTCTTATCTCTGTACACAACAACAATAAAATAAAAAAATAAAAATAAAAACCACTGTTCTAAGAAGCAGGAGTGGGAACTTGCCACCCGGCTGTTATGCATTGTTTATCGAGAAGGTCAATTCCTTTGATCAGCCGACTTGTTAAGTTCTTGACCAAGTAGGCCAGTATGTTGTTATCTGTATCCTAAATGGCCAGCTTTCTTTTATGTCCATAGATGTTTTATCTGTTTAGATTAAAAAATTTTAACCCCTGGTAAAATATGGATAGGAAGATAAGTGCTTTTGCACTGCCACGTGCATGTATTATTCCAATATACTACCAATATAAAGGGGTTTGTTTTACCCCGTGACAGTAATGTTTATTCAGACTCGTTGAGGATTCAGCCATTTAAATTAGTTAGAAATTCCAATTCAATTTGTTACATGTCTTAAAGAACTATTTTATCATCTTCTAATGCCTAGAATGATTTCAAAAATATACTAAGCCTTTTAGCATTATTTTGCACTGACTGTAGATCATGATTGGTACTGTTTTTAGAAGATAATTTTTGTCTTATTTTATAATGGATTGAATGTACTGAATATACCTAAGCCCTTTAGCGCTAACTTGCACTAACTTTTGAATATGACTGATAAAGATTTTAGAAATTAATCACTATAGATTTGATCAATTTGTAAATTTCTCATTTCTTGATGAAATACGTCTGTAGGTAAGCGCTTTAGTTTTACCATGTTTAGGTCTTGATTGTGACGGATATATACCTGTTAAAATGCAGTTTTTATCAAATTTCCCTATATTGTAATGATTTTTAATAATGAGAAAATAAAATCTTTTACACAGATTCTGTCATTAATAAATGGTCACTTCCAATGTAGGGCATGTTTTACGTAAAACTAAGCCAACTGCAGTCAGGAATGTGAAACACATTCACAATACGCCTTAATTGTGCGATGAGTGGCATAAAAGTCAATAAACAAATCTGTGCTTAACCTCATAGTTGCTTGGCACAAAATCAGTCATGCTTAACTTAGAGGCACTGTGTAAAGTATTTAGGTAACACTAATAAATTGAAAACACAACACAATAAAAATCCCCAACCAGTTTAGAAAAATAGAGAATATTTTAATAAATAAAATGACACCACACTGCAAAAGTTCAAAGAGTAGAACTAGAGATATGAAATGTAAACATTTTAGGTAAAAACAGTGCCACGAGGCGCAAAGTGCCAACTGCAGGTATTTGGTTGTGCAGGACTGGGACAAAGTCACAAGTTCAGGCTGACTAAGATGGAGCACAGGTCATATACAGCACCAGGTTTGTTCTGGTGGACGCTTAACCTTCTGACTTTGATGCAAGGGCTTAATGCTCTTCATTGTATCTTGTAGCTTCCAGTTGAGAGCTGCATGGTTCTGCTAGGCTCTGCCCCACTCTGCATCATATACAGTGAAGCCGTCAGTGAGAAGCAGCAGAGCTCTGCAGGGCTCTGCGCCGGATCCGGTGAAACCTTCAGTTAGGCTGGGAGAAGTGCACTCTGACACCAGCCAAGGGTCCAGGCAAGGGTCCAGGACCTTGAGTACAGCTCTTGGGGATCAGCAACCGATGTTCACTCCCACAGATGCCAGTAGAGGGGACTAGGTCAGACCCAATTGGGTCTGGTCAGCTGGGAAGCAGGAAAGGCCTGTAGTAGAAACTTGTTGTATCCCTGTAGTTCACACAGGAGGTCAACTTTAGACATCAGGACACTCCTTCTTCTGAGTCTTCACAAGTCCAGGAGTGTTCTGATTTCAGGTTCTGGGAATTACATTTGTCTGCCCAGTGTCAGCCTATGAATGGTGGACACCCTTTTGTCTAACTCTAAAATGGGTTCTGGTCAGTTTCTCCCTTTCCTCTGTGGATGGCTCCCGACTGCCTTGTGAAAGAAAGCCAGAGCAGGCCTGGTATCAGCATGGACATTATTTCACCAAAATGTCAAGGGTTCACACACCCTTTGAGTTTAATGACATCAAAGGCAGTGACATCATATGACCAATGACCCCCACATTTATCAGAATCTCAGAAAGTGATGTCACTTGACTTTAACTTTTATGACTCCACGATAATTGACACTGCTAAAGTTGCATAATCACTGCATGATACACAACATACAAAAATACACAATCATCTATTTCTGTTTCCAGTGTAACGTTTAGCCTTTCACTTGTTCCAGCCATATTAGTGCATTTGCCTCTGTATAGCTTTATCTGTGTTTGTTCATAGCCTCCTGCTAATCCGTGTTAATTTTGTTTAACTTGGCCCCTCAGTAGTTTACCTGTTTACTGCTCACTTTGAATGACTGTTGTTTGTTCCTCTGTATTCCTCCGGCGGCAGATTAGCCCAGCACCATGTGACTCTGGGCAATAGCTTGCTTAATCTTCCCAATGGCCCCCAGCGCCTAGAGAACCTTACGGGTGATTGTGCGCTTTACAAATGTGGATTATTATTATTCTGCTGTAGACCGCCCCTGCCCCCGCTGCCACCTATTTTCAAGCCCTTTTCCACCCAATACCTCCCTCCCACTTCCTGTCTCCCAGTGCCCCCTCTCTCCTCACAGGACTTAGTTATTAGATGCTGGTGCGCAGAAGCTCATCCATGCCTGGACTGCGCCCAGCACCAGGAACCATGGATATGCTGTCACCTGGAGCTACACCACAGCAGACTCCGAACAATGGACCCCAGCCGCATTGACAACAACTGCTGCTGCACATCTCCAGTCACCACAGAGGGCTATTCTCCTGCTAATACTGCCAATTCACCTGCAACACAGAGACAGACAACAACGACAGAGACATTGCAAACACGACTGTGTCCACCATGCCAACCAGTACAACCACGGCACAACTGCACTTTATCTCACTCAACACACAATCGCTCTGCAAACACACCATTGAAATCTGGGATACAATCTCATCTCTCACCCCGGATGACCTGGCTGAACCCCGCCTCTGAGCCAGACTTTGTCATTGCCACCCCCAAAGGCTACAAGGTAACACACGGGCCGAACCAACAAACACAGAGTAGGAATTGCCATCAGCTACAGGGACACTATCCACTGTATGACCTCCTCAGACAACTCAACCCGATAATGGAGCATCTCAACTTCCAACAACACACAGATGTAAAAAGCACCATCAGAAGTACCCTCACCTACAGACTGCCAGAACCACGCCCCAGCTTCTGCCATACCATCCCCAACCTCATTGCCCCAATCACCATTGACATATACAATACATCCTCCTAGGGGATCTTAACTTCCTCCTTGATGACTACAGCCACACAAACTAAACCAACCTCCTAGAATGCACGAGCAGCATTAGCCTCAAGAAACCTGCCACTGACCCTACCCACATAGCAAGATACATGATATGTGGGTAGGGTCACATGCTCGTCCCCATTTTCACATCCAGCGATGGAGTCAAGTACACCCACATTTCACCTGGAACTACCCATATAGCATCCATTTCACCATATAGGAACCTCCAAACACTAGCAACTCTCAACTTCCACCTCACAGGCTGTGAAGCACTTCCCCCAGTGGATTAAAGACTGCGCTGACACAATTGTCCCTGCCAAACCAGCCAAATCCATATAATCTGCCAGAAGAGCTAGCTGGTTCACCACAGAGCTGAAATCTAGCAAACACATCTGCCAGCAACTAGAAAGGAAGTGGCACACCAGCAAAGAGACAGGAGACCACACCACCTTAAAGACTGCACTCAACTAGTACCTCTGCCTCCTGAAAGAAACAAAGAACACCCAAGCAGACCGCAAAGAAGCCAGCATAAACCGCAAAAAGGAGCTTTTCACTATCATGAAGGAATTCTCCAACACTGAAGCTACCGTAAATGAAATCAGCCCCTCCTAAGAACTGTGGGACACCGTAGCAGAATTTTTTCACAACAAGATCTCAGCCATTTATGAAAACTATGAACACTAACCCTCCGCTGTCAACCACCTTAGCCTACCCGCATCTACAAACAAAAACCCTGAACACATGCTCCCCCATTGGAACCCTCTCACGACTTAAGGCACAATCTCCATCATGAACTCTATGCACTCAGGAGCACCCACGGATCTCTGTCCCAACCACATCTTCATCCTTGGGAGTGAGATAATTGGTTACAAACTCAAGAAAGTCCTGAATACTTCCATCACCTCAGGCTCCTTACCCAAGGACTGGAAACACGCAGAACCGAGGCCTCTCCAGAAGAAACCATCAGATGACCCAGCAGAACCAAAGAACTACCAGCAATATCCTTGCTCCCCTTTCCTGCAAAGGTTCTAGAGAAGGCAAATAGCCAGCAACTCATCAAACACCTGAAACACAACAACCTCATAGACCCCACTAAATCTGGATTACGAGCCAACCACAGCACTGAGGCAGCCCTGATCACAGCCACCGATGACATCAGAGCTCTCCTGGACCTCCTGAGACAACTGTCCTCATCCATCTAGACATGTCAGCCACCTTCGACAATGCCTCGCTTCACCTCCTGATCAACAGTCTTCACCACATCGGAACTCAAGAAGGCACCCTCAAATGAATCTCCTCTTACCTCCATGGAAGAAACTAGCAAATTCATCTTCCACAGATCACCTTCAAACCCTAGAAGATCATCTGCGACATCCCTCAAGGATCGTCCCTCAGCCACACCCTTTTCAATGCGTACATGACCCCCCTGGCAAACACTGTCAGATCTCATGGACTCAACATCATCTCCTATGCCGACGACACCCAGCTCATCCTCTTACTATAATAAGACCCACCACCACCAAAAGCAACTTTCACAGATGTATGTTGAAGGTCACAGACTGCATGAAGGCCAACTGTCTCAAGCTCAACACAAACAAGGCTGAAGTCCTCATCTTTGAGAAGAACACTTTGCCATGGAACAATGCATGGTGGCCGGCTGAACTCGACCCATCCCCCGCCCTGATAGACCACATCAACAACCTTGGAATCATCTTAGCAAGCTATCCTTGAAGGAACAGGTAAACACAGTCTTATCCGCACCCTACACATGCTTCAGAAGAGCTTCAGGAGGCTCCCAGTCAATACCAGATGGACCTTCCAGCAGGCCTTTGTCATCAGCAGGCTGGGCTATGGAAACACCCTCTATGTAGGAATCACTGAATGCTTCCTAAAGAGACTAAAGACAGTACAAAACTGAGTGGCCAGACCCATCCGCGATCTCCCCAGACGAACACACATCACACCTCAAGACGCTACTCTGACTCCTTATCCAGAAGAGATGTCAGTTCAAGATGTTAACCCATTCATACAAAGCCCTGCACAATGATGTACCAGCATGCATCACAAACGCATGACCTTCCAGTAACTGACCTCACCTATGATTCGCCTCCCTCTGCCTCAGAGACACCCCCCGATCTGCTGAGGCAACATCGGAGAACACTCCTTCTCACACCTGGAAGCGAAAGCTTGGGACAACCTTCCCGTGAACCTCAGGACCGCTTCATCTCACCAGCAATTCAAGAAAGGACTTAAGACCTGGCTGTTCGAACGAACAGATAACAACGAAGCAGCTAGCAACCTCAGTGCCTTGAACCCTTCACGGGTGGCATGTCACACTTTACAAATGCCTGTTTGATTGATTGATTGTTTTTAGATTGGACATATTTTAGGATGCTACCATAATCTGTGAAAGTGGTGGAAAGTGATATTTGGCATGATTTGTAGAGAATGATTGAATTGATTGAGACAGACCTTTCTCAGGAGGGCTTAAGAGGGTTCTTCCCCACGAACATTTAGGGGTTATGCGGTGCATTTAAAGCACAATTTTCACATATATTTGCTGAAATAGCACAAGCTCTAAAAGAAAGCTCATTAAATCAAATTAATGTAAATGCAGTCACGCTTAATTTGACTCACTCTGTCTCTCTCATACTGCCTTACTGAGACTCGGTTTCACTAATCTTTACTTAATTTCTTTGTCTGACTCTCACCCGCTCACTTTCACTCACACACACATGGAGAAGTGTGGCTTAACACCATCGCTGCTAGGGAGATTTTCCTCATATGCTGAGCCTAATTTTTTCCCAATGTTCATGACGAGCTCAGCTCGTCATAAGCACAGCTCCAGTGTGCCTCATGACGAGCTGAGCTCGTCATGAGCAGGGAAGGGGTTAATGATTAGGTGGAGAAGTGTGGCTTAATGATTAGAGCAGCAGACCCTGATGCAGAGGTCTAGCCCGGGACCAGGGTTCAATTCCCCGCCTCGGTGGGTCTTATGCTCAGAAATTCCACGGACCTGATAATTCTCGCCTCGTGCCTATTCCAATCATGGAGTGCAACTCTGGGCAATAGCTTGCTTAATCTCCACAATGGCCCCCACAGTGCTAAGGATGCCTGGCCTCCACCTTGGGGGTGCCCAGGAGTGGACGCCTCACAGGGAAAGCCAGGATGGGTTCCACAGCGGTATTCATACAAGCGCCTTGAGACCCTTGTGGGTGAGTAGTGCGCTATACAAGTATCAATTTACACACTTACAGACATGCATGCTCACACATACACACTCTCTCTCTCACACAAACTATCACCCTCGAACATGCACACAACATACATTTAAAAACATTGATCTGTTTACCTTCGCTTCCAGCTAACATCTTGACCCAGTTCCTGGTGCTCCATTTATTATTACATTATTAGTGAATAATGATTTATTATTCACTATTTGTGTAACTAAAAAAATGGGCAGTAAACAAGAAGAGCTGAGTACCAACGAGCAAAAGAGCAAGCTCTCCCTATGTTTTTGGCACACATTTTACCTGCTCTTGGGCCAAGGGGAGCAAAAGCAATGCCAGGGGCCGCAAGGGGCAAGTCAAGGATCACAGCTGAGATCCTTGTTGACCCTTAAATTATGTCCATGGGTATCAGGTTCTTCTGTGTGGGTGAGGCAGACCGCTTTGAAGTGGTTCCCGGTGGCCAAACGCTGTGGATTTAAACTGGGATGCACCATTTTTAAAGCTCTTTCTGGTCAGGGCCCTGCGTTCATCTCTTCCAGGATCCACCGTTATGCCCCTGTACGCGAACTTCGCTCCTCCCACCTCAATCTGCTCATGATTCCCACCTTTAAACGTAAAAAACATGGTGGCCTTAGATTTTCCTTTCTGGACCCTCAATTTTGGAACTCTCTTCCAATCGGACTGAGAATTGTCACCTCCTATACTCATTTCAGAACACTCCTCAAAACCCTCCTGTTCTCACAAGCATATGAGTAAGTGCTTGTCATCTATTGCTGCCGTTTCTCTGCTCTCAGCGCCATGAAACCACCTGGTGTAAGCGCGCTTTACAAATAATTTTAAGATAACATAACATAACAATCAGGGCAGGGTCATAGCTCCTTCTCAGCCATCCTGTCGGGAAGACCCGCATTTCCTAAAACCATACTGTTTGTCCACTGTTTGGGAGCAATACTCATCTCACCACAGGAGAATCATTAATGGCCAGTGACACTGAACACTGACTGAAAGGCACATTTGGCTTAGGCAGAAAAATGCTACCTTTCTAAAAGTTGCATTTTTAAAATAGTAATTTAAAATGTGGCTTGGCCATCAGATTGGTTTTTAAATTCCTACTACAATGAATCCTGAATGATTTTCTACATAGTCCAAAACTGATATTATGCACTTTAAGGACTTATAATGTCACCACGTGCTTTTCTGTGTGTGTGGCGGAGGGGAGGGGGCAGTCTTGCCACAGTAAAAAATGACTTTGGACATTTTTCACTGCCAGAACATATAAAAATGTAAGTATACATGACCTACTATTTAAATACTTTGCAACTTGTTCTATGGCCATTTGCAGCCTACCTTGGGGGTGACCTATAAGCATAAAAAATGAAGCTTTAGGCCTAGCAAAAGAATTATAAAGGACAGCGAGTACTACTTGTAGCATTTAATTTACAGGCCCTGGGTACATATATTTAATTATAAGTAAATTACATTTATTAATGAGGCATATACCAATTTTATCATGTTTTGAAGGGAGAGCACGTTATCACTGGATAGTAGTAGTAAAGTGCACAGAATTCTACGACTAACAAAAACAGGTTCAGCAAAAGAAGGCAAAAATCTAAGGTGATCCTGCAGAAAGTGAAAACTTTGAACACATGGGTAAGACAACAAGAGTATGAAAATGTTGTCCAACTTATGAAATCTTTTTTGGTATGCCAGATTTGTCATTTGAAAGCCCCTCCCCAATTCCCTGACATCACAACAGTCGACTATTACTTTCCCTAATTACATTTTTGCATGTCTATCTGTAGATATATCTGGTTTAGGCAAGGGAGGGAAGGGAGCAGGTAATATGAGGCGCAGTCCACACAAAAACATAAAGTTAAGACGACAACCCTTCAAGAACAGCGTGTTGTTTTCACCTGTAACTCAACAGAGCCAGTAAAGGGGTGTGCTCCAAGTACCTCTCTGTTCTACATGGGTGCCACTTGGTGGATAACAACCTTCTTTGTGAATATAATCCTAACTGTAGGATGCACAAAAAACAGTATTCATGTTTTTATGCTGTTTGGATGCAAGCACCCAGGCGCACAGGGTCCAGGATAAATGAGCACGTGTCAGCAATGTTCCTTACACACGAGGCAAATTGACATCCCCTGATAATGAGGAATGGCTGTTGACTAAATGGCATGTTTATGATGGTTCTTTGTTTACATTTTCATAATGGCGTGTGCTAGCTGGTGTTGATTGGCATAAATAGTGATCTCTATTAGAAGTATTAATTTCAGTTTGTAGTTTCTGGAACCTGTGCATAGCATTTATTTGAGGATGGACACATTTAACACTTCATTGTTTGTGTGACAACAAACACTGATCTGCTCAATAAATGATGATAGCTGTTTTAGGTGAAACTCTGATCATATGTAAAGTGATGCCCTCGCGTTTTCCTCTTTTCCGCACAAAGTTGACGGGTTAGCACCTGGACTAATTTGATTTTGGCCTTTTCCTCAAAGGAGTAATCAATAATCAATTTTTTAAAATTAATTATAGGGTTATTGCTTTGTTGGAAAGATGCTTTTACCCAAGGTTCTTAAAGATCTTGTCATGTTTTGCTAACCTGTTAAACTAGCAGGATTGAAAATCGTGGAGTGAGTTTGGATACACTTTAAACAAGAGGCAACTGTTGTATGGTATTGATTGGAGATGGATTACTGTGAATTATGAAAGTATGAATGAATTATTAATAGCGTATTTGCGCACAATTCATTATCTTGAACAAAATGTATACTGGAGGTATAAGTTGAACATATATTCTGGAATAAACAACACAGGGTATGGCTTATGCGCAGCAAGGCCACGCCACAATATCAATAAACACAACAAGATGCTAGTACTGCACATTTCTTTAACCTGTTGTTTGATGGGCAATGAATCAAACCTCTGCCCTCACAAAACCACTTTTTCCGTTTGAATTAATCAAAAAACATTATTCAGACCAATTTATGTCAATTTTTTTCAAAGTTTTCAAAATTTTGCAATAGAACTACTCCATATTAGAGACAAATCACTTTAAGGCACTCTAAATTCTCTTTTAGGAGCCCATTTGAAATGAACTTAACAATCACTCTCTAAAATACATACTTTATACACAGCATACACACTGTGACGGAATCATACAGCTATTTAACTGGTCATCACATCCATGCATCCATTCTTAGACCATCCATACAAATGCCCGCCCTGGGGTATCTCAACAAAACCCTTTTCTTTTCCCGGCGAGGCACACTCAATTAAATATTTTCATCAAAATACAAGACATAACTTAGAATACAAGGCCATCAGCTGGATTAAACACAATTCAAATTTAACACCAGAATCAATCAATTTTGATTGGCCTAAACAAAGCAATTGCCCATCAAACAATAGGTTAAAGAAAGGTGCAGTACTGGCAGCTTGTCTTACATATATTCTAGCAAAACAAATATATTTGCCATAATTAAGCCATGTTTCATAACAAACAACAAATTCAAGCAATAGTGCAAACATGCTGCATATCACTTTTGTCATGGGCTGAAGATAAATCCGATGAGGTAGAAGATACAAAACTTGAGTGAAGGCCATCTCTATGTCAAGGCAAGTAGAGCCTTTCAGTTCCCATTTTCAGCTATATGGAAAATAGTATAAACGCTGATAAAAAGTAGCAGGTAAGATTTGGTCCTAGGTGAATGTAAGCTTGTTTACGTAAATCTGACAATATATCAATTCAGACAGAATAACTTTATTCGGCCTAGCAAGACTATAACTCAAAACATACAGCAAATGATCGAAAAACCTTGTTAACATTAAAAATTCTGTTAGTCTGTCATCATAAAATCCGTAACATTTTACAAGAAAGTCAGTATTATAAAACTCACAGGCTAAAAGTATTGAAAATAAGCAAAATCATCCCATCACTATAGAGGCCCTCTGCTTAATGGCACATTGAATGTACACAGCAGTTAAGAAGCAGATCTTCACAGTTGGTAGTGTTTGCAAGTGGACAAAAGCGGTTCTACAGTGTAGGTATGTTAGCCTGTTCTACAAAAGATTAAAGATATTGCTTCCTCAGAACTAAATAGAACCTGCAGCAAAACATAAAGTGCAGTGTGTTTTGCACAGAGCGATCACCTAAAGGGCAAACAGTTAGATTCATGAAGTAAGAGCCCTGGGAGGGGAAAGTGACCAGACGTGACCAGAAAGTGCAATGTACTTATTCTGAAACCAGCTAACAGAAATCGGTGATGCTGACAACTCACCCAAGATAGATATTGCAGTGTATTGTAATTGCATTTATATAGCACTTACTACCCCTGACGAGGCGTCGAAGCGCTTTTTCAACGAGTAGCACGCTACTCCGGGACCCATAGAGGATTAGTGTTGAATTAGTATAGTGAAACATGCAAGTACATTTTAAGTGGTGGATAGGTTAGTCAGTTATTTGGATTTGGAATGATAGCAGAAGGATAGAAGAGGAAAAAAGGTTTGTATTTATATAGTGCTGGTTACCCCTGATGGGGTGTTGACGCACGCTATTCAAGAAGCCCATAAAGGATTAGTGGTGAATTAATATGGTGAAATATGAAGTAATTTCAGTGGTGGATATTAGTCAGTTACTTGGAGTGAGAAGGATAGCGGAGGGATAAAAGGGGAAGAAAGGTTTGCATTCATATAGCACTTGTTACCCCTCATGGATGTCAAAGCGCCTTTCTGGCGAGTAGCACACCACTCCGGAACCCATAAAGGATTAGTGGTGAATTAGTATAGTTGAATATGTAAATGCAAATGTAAATGTAATGGGCATTTATAGAGCGCTGCTACCACTCCAAGGAGTATCTTGGCGCTTACACAACCCAGGTGGAAGAGTTGGATAGGGAAAGAAGTCCAGGTTTCTTAAACACAGCCACTACACTAGGGTTCTACACAGAGTGTCAGACATGGAGAAAATCCAAGTTTTCAATGCCTTCCTAAAAGGGGCTTCTTGGGAGAAAGACCGCAAGGAAAGGGGGAGTTTGTTCCAGGCCTTGGTTCCTAGTACAAAGATGGATTTGCCACCCTTTGTAGCCAGTTTAAAGCGGGGAATGGTAAGTAAGTTCTGGCTAGCGGATCTTAAGCAGCGTGCTGGGTAGTATCTTTTGAACCCCCTTCGTAAATAGGTCGGGCCACGTTGATGGAAGGCCCTAAAAGTAATCAAGAGAAGTTTAAACAGAATTCTCTTTCCTATTGGCAGCCAATGTAAGATATTTAGAGCTGCAGAGGCAGATGATCTACGGGGCAGATGCAGTACGAGGCGGGCAGCCGCGTTTTGGATCATCTGCAATTTGTGGAGCACGATTTTGTTTGCTCCAGCATAAAGTCCATTGCAGTAATCCAGCCTAGAATTTATTAAGGCCACTGCGACTGTTTTCCTCGCCGAAAGAGGAAGGAGGTCAAAAAATTTCCTAAGTGCTTTAATAATTTGGAAGCACATACCTGCCACTGCTACAGCCTGAGGTTTGAAGGATAGGCAGTTGTCAAACTTTATGCCTAGGTTACGGGCGGATGCAATTGTGTTAGGTGGAGCTTCTGCATCCGATGGCCAGCATACTGTGGGGGAAAAAGGATTATTGATCCCTATGGGTAAAATTTCCGTTTTTCCGGCGTTGCACTTTAGATGGTTGTTATTCATCCATTTGAATGTTGCTGCAAGACAGTTCCTAAGATCTTCCTCGGCACCTGGTTGTTCCTTATCCAGCACCAAAATCAGTTGGGTGTCGTCAGCGTATGAAATAGAACTGATCCTGAATGACTCGATCAAGTTCATCAGGGGTGCCATATATAGATTGAAAAGGACAGGGCTCAAACTGGAGCCCTGTGGCACCCCTGAGCTGACGTTTTTAGCCTCAGACTGATATGGGCCAAGCACTGTTATTTGGCGTCTGTTTGTAAGGAAGTTCCTACACCAAGCCAACACCTGTCCTTCCACACCTGCAGCAGCCAACCGGTCCAGTAAGATGTTATGGGACACGGTATCGAAGGCTGCCGACAGGTCAAGAAGGATAAGCACAGCCTGTTTTCCCCGATCCATTGCTGCTCTTAAAGTTTCAGCAGAGTATAGTAAAGCTGATTCGGTAGAGTGTTCTGACCGAAAGCCTGACTGATTGGGATGGAGAACGTCATTCTTCTCCCAAAAGTTTGTCAGTTGACTATTGACAAACTTTTCAGTCAGCTTAGATAAGATGGGTAGCAGAGAGACCGGGCGCAGGTTGGAAAGGGTGGTAGGATCGGCCAGGGCTTTTTTTTGGAGTGGCTTGACAGCTGCAAGTTTCCAATCCTCTGGGATACTTGCTGTTGCTAGAGAAGAATTGATGATACTGTTAATCATAGGATTAACTATCTCTATTAGATGGTGCAACACCGGAGGAGGACAGGGATCAAAAGGGGAGCCTGATTTGCTGGCTAAAATAGCTTTGGCAGTTTCCTCCAGGGGGACTGGGGCGAACTCGTCAAAGCGGAGGGGGGAAGTCATCTTCGCTATCTTTTCGCCATCCGTTGTAATGGTGGTTTCTGATGGGAAGGTATTAGTGATAGTTAGGATTTTGTTATCAAAATAATCAGATATCCCGTTACAGAGATCTTGCGATAGAGGGATCTCTTGCGATAGAGCTGAGGGCTTGATAAAATCCTTAACAATCCTAAAGATAGCTTTTTGTTCTTGGCCTGCTGAAGAAATGGCCTGTAGGTAATGGGCTTTTTTTGCTAATTTTAATCCTACATGATATTTCCGTCTAGCTGCTATATAGATGTTACGTGCGGCTGTGTCGTAATTACGACGCCACCTCCGTTCTAGAGTTTTCACTTCGCCTAGCTCAGCCTTAAGAGCTGGTGAAAACCACGGGGCATTTTTTTTCTCATTCCTAGGTTTCATGTTCTCATTGTTAGCTGGTATAAGCAACTTGCCTGCTCCAGCAATCCAATCACAGAAGATTTGATAGTCTGAAGAAGTACAATCGGCAAAAGTTGGTAATTCATTTTTAAGTTTTTCAACAATGTCGGCTCTCCTGGCTAATGTCTTCCAATTCGGAGTGGGTTTTATATAAGGGTTATCTGTACCTTTTAGGGAGTTAAAAAAGGATTTCCGGGTTTCAGCTATAAGGAAGGGAATTAAAAAATGAGGGATCTCTTGCGATAGAGCTGAGGGCTTGATAAAATCCTTAACAATCCTAAAGATAGCTTTTTGTTCTTGGCCTGCTGAAGAAATGGCCTGTAGGTAATGGGCTTTTTTTGCTAATTTTAATCCTACATGATATTTCCGTCTAGCTGCTATATAGATGTTACGTGCGGCTGTGTCGTAATTACGACGCCACCTCCGTTCTAGAGTTTTCACTTCGCCTAGCTCAGCCTTAAGAGCTGGTGAAAACCACGGGGCATTTTTTTTCTTATTCCTAGGTTTCATGTTCTCATTGTTAGCTGGTATAAGCAACTTGCCTGCTCCAGCAATCCAATCACAGAAGATTTGATAGTCTGAAGAAGTACAATCGGCAAAAGTTGGTAATTCATTTTTAAGTTTTTCAACAATGTCGGCTCTCCTGGCTAATGTCTTCCAATTCGGAGTGGGTTTTATATAAGGGTTATCTGTACCTTTTAGGGAGTTAAAAAAGGATTTCCGGGTTTCAGCTATAAGGAAGGGAATTAAAAAATGATCTGTCCATACCTGAGGGCAGGGAGGTTTGACTATCAGGCTGGAAAAGTTAGAGCAGATACCGTCTAATAGATGTCCTGCTTGATGTGTAGGTTCACGGTTCAGCAAAGTGTGTCCCAACACTTCAATTGTGTCTAGAAAGCAACTGACTCCAGGATCAGTTGGGGCCTCAAGATGTAAGTTGAGGTCACCCAACACCGTAAAATTAGAGAACCTGAGAGTTAAGTCACTCAACACGTCACCAACAGAGTCTAGAAATGTGGAGGGTGGGCCTGGGGGGCGATATATAAGGACTCCAGAAAATACAAGAGAGTCATGAATTGCTAGAGAGAAAGCTAGTGCTTCTGACTCTTTTAGCTCCGTCAATGCTTCAATAGTGCATTTAAAATTATTCCGATAGATAATTGCAAGACCCCCTCCTCGTTGTTCCTGCCTATCCAAACGTAGGATATGATAGTCATGTGGTAGGGCTATGGCAAGGGCAGGATTAGACCATGGCTTCAGCCATGTTTCCGTGATGAAAAGACAATCCAGATGAGATTCAGTAATAAGATCAAAGATATTCTGAGCGTTTTTTACTAAGGAGCGGGCGTTAATTAGCCCGCCTCGAAGTAAAATAGAATCACTGGATGTCTCTGACGGCAAGTCAGAATTTAATGTTAGCCGGCAGTGAGCACAACAAGCCGGGCCATACCAAGTGTGGGGAACTAAGGAGCGATGACAGGGAGCATGAGGACCCCGAAGTGATAGTAAATAATCACGTGACATACTTGAATCAGGAGGCATCCTGGGGCGATAAGAAGGAAGATCAGAGTCTCCCGCCTCTCGCGCCTCCTTAGCGCTGACGGGCGCAGACGGGCAGACTCTGGCTTGACTCAGGCGAGAGACAGGCGCTTCCTCTGCGCGTCACCGCTGCGCGGGAGAATGTGAGCTTTAAATACAGGCTCACCCGGTGTCCACGCAGAGCACTAGAGTGCTCTGACCAGTGGCACACTTGATCCAGAGCAGTCCCAAGATGGCGGCCGGGCGCCTCGAGCAACACTAATATACCACAGTAATCCGCTCAACAAGCGGTGGGGACACAATTTAAGTGCAGGTATGTGGGCGGACTGGTGGGAGTTAAAAAACAAAGATTACAATTAAATTTTTCAAGTTTTGTGAAAAACGAAAGTTTTTTTTAAAAAGTTACAGCGCTGCGCGCCTAAACACACGCTAGCACTAATGCGCGTTTTAAAACAGGTACAGCTTTCCCTAAGGTCGAGCCACACTAGGTGCTCGCCTTAAATACAGGCTCACCTGGTGTCCACGCAGAGCACTAGAGCGCTCTGACCAGTGGCACACTTGATCCAGAGCAGTCCCAAGATGGCGGCCGGGCGCCTCGAGCAACACTAATATACCACAGTAATCCGCTCAACAAGCGGTGGGGACACAATTTAAGTGCAGGTATGTGGGCGGACTGGTGGGAGTTAAAAAACAAAGATTACAATTAAATTTTTCAAGTTTTGTGAAAAACGAAAGTTTTTTAAAAAAGTTACAGCGCTGCGCGCCTAAACACACGCTAGCACTAATGCGCGTTTTAAAACAGGTACAGCTTTCCCTAAGCCCTAATATGGAATTTGCGAAGTGAACATGTTAGTCTGTTTATTTCGATTGAAAAGGATAGTAGAGGCATGGATAAAAGAGTGAAATATGTTTTATTTTCTTTGCAGTAGGAGGAGGCTTTTGAATGAGTAAAAAGGAGTTTTGGAGTGGAAGAGTCAGAGGGAAGAGTTTAGAAAGGTTTGTTTTAGGGGATTGGTATAGTAAAAGAGGTGTCAGATGATGCAAGGAGGGGTCGAGTAGGAGAGATTCTAAAAAGGGTATTTTGGGGATCATAGTAGTGGTATGGGGTTTGGGATAAATGAGAGTGGATGTAGAGGACATATCGATAGATGTATAGGATGAGAGATAGGGTAGTGCATTGGAAAGAGTAGTAGAAAGATGTTTGAGAAGAGTCAGGAGGTTGGGCTAGAAGATATATTGAGCGAAGTAGAGGTTGAGAAATAGGGTAGTGCATTGGAAATGCTAAATTAGAAGGAAGTGATAAATATATAGATCCATAAGTACCATAAGTTTGTGGATGTGGATGGTGTGGGCTGGGTATTGCTAAATGGGTTAATGGGCAGCATTTCTGGCCCTGGTCAGTCTCGAACAGGCTCAAACAGGCAACTGCCCTTGTCCTTGCCGCACTTAGCCTCGACGCCTGGGCTGAGACGCCCTAACCCTGGCCTTTTATAGCCCTAGTAATCAGGTGACCCCCTTCCGCCAATGGGACCCCTAGAGGTAATGCATTCCAGTTTTTGGCTGCCAAATAACCAAATGAACGTGCACCCATTCTTGCTCTTTGGATTGTAGAGACTTTAACCAAGTGAGCCCCCGATGACCTAAGGTAATGCGTCGGATTATGGGGGACAAGAAAATCATGAAGCGAGCTGGGTCCTTTGCCCTGCAGTCTGCAATGGCAAAAGCACAGGGCTTTAAAAAGGATAATGTTTTTGACAGGCAAGACCCTAAACATGGAAATTAAACCATACATACTTATGTATGGTGCAACATCCTTAAAAGAGATGACAACACCATCATCAGATTCATCTCCTTGGATCCTTGGCTACCTTTGCTACTTTTCTCTAACCCAGCCTCTCAAGCAGAAAACAAAGTTACTGAGTTAGTTCTCACATAGAAAACAAGGGGTTAAACTATCTGGAACCTTATCCATCGGACAGGAGTGGTATCCACTTTGAGAGAGAACCAGAGCTACTGAAAAAGCCTCTATGCAGACCTTCCATGTGCCAGAAAAGTAGTCAACATTAGGTTTAAAGCACCAATGCTGAACACCCATGTAAGTATGGACAGTAGGCTTGTCTGCCTTCATCTGCAATCTGATATCCAGACGACTGGCTCAGAACTCATTTTTCAGAGAGTTAAGACAAATTACTTTTAGGCTACCTGGGGAGTTAAAGAAATCTTCCCGGTCCAGGCTGAGGCAGGTATTATAAATGTTTCTCAACATCAACAATGATTCAGCACTCCACATGTATAAAAAATGATATTTTTTACAAGGTCCGACAAAGTAAAGTGGAGCACATCAATTCAGCAGGTTCCGGTTTCTTTTGGTTCTATATTGAAAAAGTTCTTCAAAAAAACGACTGTAGCCAACACATTTCGACCTCAAAGATCTTCTTCAGGGCAATAGCAACAAAATATTTTATTTTGGTTCATTAGATTTGTTTTCTGTAGTTCCTCTCGGTCCCTCCCTCTGACTAGGAGTGCCAGTTAGACCTCTTATTTGTTAACTCCACCAACAAGGTCAAATCGCTTGTTGAATGGCTTCTTAATGCACAAGTTCAAAATCAAGTCTATCAATGTGGACATGTATATTTGTTATACATGTGAACCACTCCCACATCGTAGCCAGAATCTTGAACTGTCATATCATGTGTCTGAAATTGTGGAAATAAAATAAAATACAAAAATAAAAAATAAAAGGAGATCTAGCTTCAAAAGACCAGGAGAGACCACAATGCCACCTGGAACCTGATCAGACTCAATCACTATCTACATGAGATGATTCGGCAGATCTGGAGTCAGATCAAGGACAAGGTCAAGGCCAAGACCAGGTGGTCTCTCCAATACCATCAATTATAGTAGAAATGACTGTTTCCAGTTCAATCCACTCAAAGCTACTTGGAAATTCAGATCACCTTGCTATTGTCGAAGAGGGGGTAGTATATCTTCAAACTGTGAACTGTGTGCAATTATTTGTGTTGTCCATTAAGCCACAATCTTGTAAGACTGTCCCTCACCGCTTCATCACTGATGTGTAGTCATGTTACCTTCTACTGTCCCCACGACATCTCCAATTCCATATTTGACCCTGCTCATTGTAGCGCAACAGTAGTCCCAATTTAGCCATTAAAAAACTGTGCCTGGACGAAACAAACCCTGTGTCATTGGCAATTCAAACTTCAGCATTGCCACATCAATTTATCATGGCAATCAGAATTAGCCCTATTTTGTGACCTCCTTAAATCCTAACCATGGAAGATCTGATCCTTGCACAACACTAAATGTAAAATATGGAATTCACCAGTCAAGGTAATAACATTACTTTGACTCTCACCCCTGCCTTCAAAGTTAAAAGTTCCAATGCATTTGTCAATGAAAGTGAGTGAGTGAGTGGAAGACCGATTGATGCAATTATGTTCATGAAGTAAGAGATGAAGTTAATTGGTAACTGAACAATTGATTCTTTGTGTAAGTTTTACTGTTAGCAGAAAGTCTGCTACACAGAGGAAATGATTAATATGTTTATTGCATACTGATTACATGTCAGCTTGCAAACAGACCAAAGAATAATTTCCTCAATCTAAAAATATAATACAGGATTCTTACCTCCCTCATTTGCAGAGGTTATGGCTGCATGCAAATGAGGGAGCACTTTGCTCATGTATTTGCACCATATTACTGATGGCAATTTCTATTTATGTGTTATCGATGAAGTGGAAATGAAAAGGCCTTCATTACAAGTTTAGGGCTAAATTCTGACCCATGTGCAAAGAAGCATTTCTTCAGGATTGGAATTACGATTTATGTAATGCTTATCACACTCTCTCATTTTTCCTTTGATATATTCCGGCAGGTCAAACCTGTCAACATATTTTGGGGTGAAGATCAGTGAAAAAGAGAAATACATCTGGAATTCGGTGGTGTAAATACCAATTCTGAATGCTATGCCTCATTTGCAGAAAAACTCTGAATAGGAGGTATATATCATGTGGTAAACACCTCAACACAGGTGTGGTAAATACCTCATGATATTCCTCCTAAGTTGTAATTGGAGTCTTAATGTGTCAATGAGGGCATCCAGGTGGGGGGAGCATGGTGGATCTCACAACCCCCTGGAAATCTTCCAAGGCGATGAAGTCACGGACTATAGAGGATGTCCCTTACAACTCTGCAAAGGTATGATGGGGGAAGCAACTGCAAAGGCACAGAAAATCTGTATTGTGATTGGCTCTGCAAGAACCCCAGCCTCTGATGAGAACTGGGGTGGGTGCATCATCATGCTGACTTTAAGGCCCCCATAAGAATCAGGAAGCTGGTGCTAAAAAAGGGAACAAGGATTTGTTTCTTGACTGCTCTCACCCCGGTGATTATGATAACTCATCTGGTGCAGGACCTTTGGTGACTGGGTTCTTCCAATGAGAGCAGCAGTGTCGAGGTCATGAGGTCAAAGATGCTTAGAAAATCCAGTTTTTTAAAATTCCAGTTAAAATATGATTGAGCCAACCCACCATTCTAAGGATATGTGCCATTTTTCTTTCAGTGGCAGTATTTTGCAGTGATTCAGATTTCGTACATACTCAAAATTTCAGACCTTTACTTTCTTTCGCTAATTCCAACGGTTTCTCCATTGTTTCTTCTCTAAACCATTGTGAGAACATATTAGGAAAATCAAGTTCTAGACATACTTTTTAGCAGACATATTTTTCTCAATTTGTTGTCTCTCATTAAATTCTCATCCTATGTCTGCTAAACGTAAAGTTTGCTCAACTGTATTCCAGAAGAAACATTTTGTGAGGACTTTCTTGCACAAAACACTGATTGCAATTTCTTTTCTCATAAATCATACAGCAGGTTTTGGCAATCACAATTCAAAAGCAACACAGGTATGAGCAAGGCATTCTACCTGTGCATACATATACACGAGCCAGCTCCTGACCTAGCTCGTGTTTATCCGCTCGGGGTTCGGACATCCTCAATTGTGGAAGAATCTGATAGCTCCTTTCTGAAGTTACCTACTCAAGGGCTTTTTTCGCAAAATCATGAAATGTATTTTAATTTTCAGTACTTTTTGTTTCATCGGCTAATAGGGATCTCAGAAAGGGTGTGTGGAAGAATTGTGTGCACGTTAATATTGGTTGGGAAGAAAAGAATCTTGCTGCTGTAAGCGGTCCGTGCGCCTTCTGGATGAAGTGGGATAAAGCATAATATATTAATACAATCATAATTTGAGTACTATATTTGATGCTTTTTAGTACACTTTAAATTGAATGGAAAAGCATGGAGAGAGGGGTGGACTGGGGTAGCACACAATATTTGTTCTCTGATTTTGTATAACCTTGTGGTTCTGGTGAAATGAGTCCATGTGTCAGAGGGATGTTGGGTAGTGGGTGAACTGAGGTCTTTGCTTCTCTTATTGAGCAACATTTTCATTGTTTTTGGTGATGTAAGGCACTGGCCAGATGAGGTGATGGCCTTCCAACATGCAGGCCATGAAGAGAGAGAAACTGAATGTGAAGAATAATGGTTGACTGTGTTGAATACATTTTTGGCTCTTGCGAGGAAGATGATGGCATGTAGAAAACATATCGATCATAGTACATTCATGGTCAGTGGTTGTATTTTGTGTTCGAAGGAGTCATAACTTACTTAAAGACACTTCTCAAACTGATGTTTCAACACAGCAAGACTATACCACTCCACAACAAGATCTTTGTCCAGTCTAGGACTGGAATGACTTCACTGGCATGCAATCTGCAGCATTTTACTCATTTTATTGACACAAGGAGAGTGCAATTCATCCACATCTAATGACTTCTTACAATTGACTCCTTCCCAATCCCCACACCATAGGAGATTCAGTGCCTTCTCAATATGTGGGCCTTGCTGCAAACGTCTCCATCACAACACACACCGATGGTTAGGTCCTCCGGTAAATGTGCCCACCTTGCACAACATCTCGCCATAGGATTGGCCTCGTTGGCTGGAGAATTTGTTTTTCTCTCCTAGTGATAATAGTCTTCCAAATATTAAGCTAAAAATTCAAATTTTGAAAATATTTGCTTTTTCCATTTTTTTTTACTACTGAATGATCTACTCATACTTTGTAAATACAGCGTAGACTAGATAGGGACACATACCTTTCTTTATGATGTGTATTATTGTAGTGCCAATTATTAACATTGCAAGGAGGAGCCTACTCAAGTGATGCCATTAGTCTTTGAGTTATACCTTGTCTGATAATAAATGATAGTCAAATAAGAAATTACTATCTTAACTGTCTAATTGAAGAACATAGAATATTCTTGTGTGAAATTATGTCTTTTTCAGTCATAAAACTATTACTTCCTCCTCAATACCATTACTTTTGATGTATTTTTTAAGAGGGCAGTGGACAAGCTGATGATATATATATATATATATATATATATATATATATATATATTCGTGTGATCAAGGGTTTTCGCGCCCGAAACACGTCATTTGTGATACTTACCAATAAAATAAGGAACATCTTGCCGTACCTCAGTGGTCTGTTCTCCTTCTTCGCTAGTTCTGCCTGGGCTGGAGGTGGTTTTGGAGATTCGTTGGGTGATATATATATATATTGACCGTGAGCAAGTTAGTGGTAACTAACGAAACGCATCGGTATTCCTTTCTGAACTTGTAGCCTTACTGCAAATATAAAGAACTATGGAGAAGTGTGGCTCACTGGTTAGAGGAGGCAGACCCAGAAGCAGAGGTCAGACCCGGGACCAGGGTTCAATTCCCGACGCGGCAGGGTCTTGAGCCCGAATGTCCACGGACTCGATGATTCTCGCTTCGGTGCCCACTCGAATCATGGGTTCACACTCTGCAACTCTGGGCATTAGCTTGCTTAATCTCCACAACGGCCCCCTGCGGCGGGATGCCTGGCTTTCACCTTGGGGATGCCCAGTACGGGTTATCTCACGGGGAAAAGCCAGGATGGGTTCCCAAGGCAAGCACCGAGATGCTCCAGGGTAAGTCGAGCGCTATATAAGACTGTACAACAATAATAACAACAATAATTTACGGGACATTGTGAGTGCGTACTAATCCTCCATCCAGACACTTATACATCCACTCATTCTTCAATGCAGATTGCTATATATATAATAAATATTTAAATTGAACCAAACCACATTCACTGGATGATGTCATCAGTGATGTCATTTGAGATGTCATCAGTGATGTCACTGACCATGTCATGAATGATGTAATATGTGACATCAACAGAAGTGGATTGTGGGTGCGCGAGTTATAGTTAGTACAACTAACTATAACGGAGGAATTTCAATGGTTTTGTACGAGTGAAATGTCCAGCTAACTATATCACCCTTAAAACCTATGGTTTTTCAGTGAATTTAAAAGGTTTTTTAAATGCTAATTCCTAACTATAAAATGTCTGGCACCTATGGTTTTTTCAGTGAATTTCAAAGTTTTTTTCAATGACAATGTTTAAATGTATTAATTGTATTTATTTTTGTTGATACTTCTTTACTAAATTTTTTTCAACTATTTATATTTAGATATTGAATTTTTTAAATTACCTTAATATTACATTATACATTACATTACAAAATATACTTTCTTAGAATGAATTACTTTAGTTTAAATACCTTGAAAAAAGGCAATGGACTTTTAAGTACAGTAGTTACAGTTTTTGCAATGGGCAACACAATTTCAAACACAGTGCAACATTGAGCTCAATGTAAATTCCTAGTTAAATGCAATTAGTTACTTTATGGATTACTTTTCTAACCACAGGACTGGATCCTAGATTCAGTCCTTGGACATCTCCTATAAACAGTTGATTAAAAGCATTTTGGTTACAGTAGTGATTTTTAGGGAATAATATTGTATTCTAAAAGTTGACACTTAGAAATGTTTTCACACAGCATCACTAATGTTATCCTATGGGAGGAAATTCACTTAGCAGGTAAGTAGTGTTATCGTTACTTTTTCTTACTCAGTGGTGGATCCTGGATCCAGCACTGGTGCATCTCCTGTAATCAATTGAAATAATGCGTTTAAGTCATACAGGCGATTCTTAGGATTATTTTTAGTTTGTGAAAATAGACACTTAGAAACTTTTCTGGTGAAAACCAGACAATCGATTCCTATGGAAGGAAATACAAGATACTGGTAAGTACGTTTAGAATTACTTTTCAGGGTCAGTGCTGGGCTAAAAGATGCAGCACTGGGTTCTCTCTTGATAACAGGTGAGTAAATCGGAATTTGTTGTTCGGATGATTTTAGGTGAATATTTAAAAGTTCCAAAACTCCACACTTAGAAGAATTTCCAAGTGAAATCAGTCAATGTTAGCCTATAGAAGAAAAGTCAAGTTACTGGTAAGTATGGTTAGAATTACTTTTCAGGATCAGCACTGAGCTCAAAGATGCAGGACTGAGGTCTCTTCTGATAACAGGTGAGTAAATCGGAATTCTTAGTACATCCAGTAAGCGCCACAGAGCTGCATAGCAGAGAGATGTAAAAAGAGGCACGACCTGCACCACCTCTCTGCAACGCAGCGCAGTGGCGCTTCCTGGAAGCACTTGGTGGGATACTTGGCCCCCATGGTCCCTCAGGTTTGAAGTAGAATTTTTTCCCCAATTTAAAACGCGCCACAGGGCATGTTTGCACACATCACGTCAGGCCCCGTCCACTCCCTTCACCACTGTGCAAACGTGCCCTTTAAACGTTCTAAATTGAGAGATTAAGTCCCCTTCAATCCTAAGGGTCCCTAGGGTCAAACTAGCCCACCAGCTACCTCCGATAAGCACCACAGAGCTGCATTGCAGAGAGGTGTAAAAAGGGGCATGGCCTCAGAACACCCCTGTTCAACGCAGCTCCCTGGCGCATACTGGAGGTACCAGGTGGGCTAGTTGGCCCCCAGGGACCCTCAAGATTGAAGAGGAATTAATTCCTCAACTTAAAACGCACCACAGGGCACGTTTGCACAATGCTAAAGGAAGGGGGCGGGGCCTGAGTTGACATGTGTGCAAACACGCCCTGTGGCGCGTTTTAAAATGGGGAATTAATTCCTTTTCAATCCTGAGGTCCCATGGGGGCCAAATAGCCCAGCAGGAACCTCCAGAATGCGCCAGGGAGCTGTGTTGCAGAGAGGTGTTCAGAGGCCAAGCCCCTTTTTACACCTCTCTGCAACGCAGCTCCGTGACGCTTACTGAAGGTACCTGGTGGGCTAGTTGGCCCCCAGGGGACATCAGGATTGAAGAGGAATTAATTCCCTAACTTGAAACGCACCACTGGGCCTGTTTGCACACACATCACCTCAGGCGCCGCCCCTACCTTCACCACTGTGCAAACGCGCCCTGTGGCGCGTTTTAAGTTGGGGGATTAAGTCCCCTTGAATCCTGAGGGTCCCTGGGTCTAAATAGCCCACCAGGTACCTCCAGTAAGTGTCACAAGGCTGTGTTGCAGAGAGGTGTAAAAAGGGGCATGGCCTAGACTTCCTCTCTGCAATGCAGCCCTGTGGTGCTTATTGGAAGTACCTTGGTGGGCTAGTTGGCCCCCAGGGACCCCCAGTATTGGAGGGAAATTAACTCCCCAATTTAAAAAGCACCGCAGGGCGCGTCTGCAGAGTATTTTTGTTAGGGGGCGGGGCCTAGGCACGATCGCACGTCTTTTATTTAAAACATTTTTTTAAAAGGGGGGCTGTTTGGCCCCCCCTTCCTTTTACATTTTTGGGGCCCTGGGGACCCCATCCCACGGGGCCTGACCCCCACTGTTTAAATTAATATGTATTATCGGGAATGGGGCCGCGTGGGCCCCCTTCCCTTGCCCAATTCTGGGCCCCGGGGACCCCATCCCCGGGGCATTGGCATTTTTGTAATGCTCTATTGTTTTGGAGGGGGGCTGCATGGCTCCCCTCCTAAGGCCTTTTTTGGCCCTGGGGACCTTATTCCCCTGGGGCCCTCCTTTCCTTTTTTTTTTACAGTTATTACTATTGGGGAGAGGGGCTGTGTTGCCCTCCTCCCTGGCCACTTCTTGACCCGGGGACCCCATCCCTCAGGGCCTGGCCACCTCGTTGGGACTGTGGGAGGATCCCCAATGCCCCCACGGTCCCCGCCGGCTTCCCGCCTCCTGGGGGAGCTGGCATTGCTTTTCCAGATGTGTTGCAGCTAACGTGCTGCTCCCCATGTGTAAAAGCAATCAGCTTTGCTTCATTAAAGAGAGAGCAGGTTTCCCTGCTCACTCTTCAAAGAAGCAAAGCAATTTGCAATGACAGGGTGGGAGCAGCGAGGCTCCTGCCCTGTCATTGCAAACGGCAGTGTCCCAGGGGTGCGCACCCGGGGACACTGCAGGAGCTGGCCCTGAGGGGGTGGTGGCTCCGCAGGGTGAGCAATGGCTCCAGGAGGGGGCCGCGCAGCCCCCCTCCCACCTGTTTCAAAGTCCAGGGGGGTGGTGGTCCCCAGGGATGGAGGGTCATCACAGACCCCCCAATTTGCATCTTTAGTGCCCCGGGAAGGTGGCGGTCCCTGGGGCGTGTGGGGGGTCTGTGTGCACCCCCACAATGTCAATGGAGTGGAGCCCCGGGGGTGGCGGTCCTTGGGGCTCGGTGGGGCATTTGAGGCCCCCCACATTAAACTATTAAGCCCCAGGGGTGGCGGTCCCTGGGGCTGCGGGGGGCGTGTTCCCCCGCAAATATTTATAATTTGCCCCAAGAGGTGGCGGTCCCCGGGCAGTGTGAGGGGATTGGACCCCGCACACTTTCTTTTTGTAAGCATGGCCCCAGGATTTGGACCCCCGGGGGCTAATCATCATCCAAGTGCGGGAGCCCGCACTTCACTTTTTTTTCTATGGGAAAGAGCTGCTTGGCGATTAAAAAAAAACAACATTTTTGGGGGGCCTTGGGGGTCCTTGTGGGACCCACTGAGCAGGCCTAGAGGGTCAGGGTGTTTCTACCCTGCCCTCTTTTCGTGTTTGTTTATTACGTTTCTTGTGCCTCAGTTCTCCGGGAAAAAAAACACCACTGGGTCTGGGCTTCCAACAGCAAGGCTGAGCCACAAATCACAATTGAACAAAAAGATGCCAGTACTGTCTCAATTTTTTAATAACAAATACTGAGGACCATGCGAATTATACACTATGGTACCATGACATGGTTATGTCTGAGTGAATCTTTTATTTTATTTTAAGATTTTTCACAAAAAAGACATTTGGTTATTAATTCACCAATACATTGTACATTACAAGACCTCCTATACACAATATATCATTTTACACAATATTTACAAACAGACCTTTATACAATTACAAATATATAGATATAAAATATTCAAAAACCCAATCGTACTCTCATACACACACAGCCATTCATCACTCAATACACATACACACTGGAATTGAAATATTCACAGTAAGCCATACAAAATACATTCCGATCAATAAAGTTTTGTTGAAAAAAGTTTTTAGTTTTACTCCTTTTATTTAGATGGCATAAATTGTCTACGCGTTTCGAACTCAGACGAATGGGGGAGTTCTCATCAAGACAACAAAGCTGTAAAAGAAAAGGAGAGCAAAACCTTTCTATTAGGAACATAACTGTAATCATAGTCGCCTAGCTCCAACCTGCATCACTCGAGCTTCCTTCTCTTACCTCTAAAAGCTTTAAAGCTAGTTGTGGGTTGTGCACTAACGCGACGGGACAATAAATTAGGCAACAGAACAACAGACCTGTGTAAAGAATGTACCAATCAGTGTCAAGTATGCTGTATTATTGAAAGACTTAAAGTGGATTCTTGCTAAGAACTTACTTGTGATAGCGGAGGACTGTGTTGCATATGTGCAGCCTGTCCTGTAAAAAGTAAGGGGATTGTCACTGCCCGATTCATACCAAAATGCTGCATTGCTCTTATCTTAGGAGCAAGGGTTGCTGGTGCTTACTTGTTATTAGATGGCTGGTGTCCGTGAATTGATCATGGAGGGCGGGTAGGCTCTGTAATGAGGTAATGTGGGTAGTAAGTGGCCCGTTTGTATACACGCGTTGGCCTAATTTCCTGAACGTTAAAATATCGATCTTACCTAATCGTGCAGCGTTTATCCAGACCCGCTAAGTTCGGGGAAAGGAGGGCACGGTTTCTTTGATGCAGCGTGGGGATTCAAACTTCCCTGAAAGAAGGGGTGCATATGTGGTAAACTGGTCTAAAGGAAAGGACTTAATTAACAAACTGTTGGAAACAAGTACTTACTTGTTTTTTCAAAAACGCTGTCTGCAATGGGATTCACAGAGGGCGGGCGAGCTCTAGAAAGTGAAGTGGGTGGAATTTTAGTGAGTTTCTTAAGTTCGTGCCGTTTTTAGCGCAGCAGCCGTTCGCAGAGTCAAGGTATGCAGGCTGTCCTTACCTGATTCAAACGTCATTTTGGCTGACCCGCTTCACTGGTGTGGCCACAGTTCCAATCGCGCCGTATCAACCGATGGAGCCGCGTCTCATTATGTGCCAAACTTCCTGTACCGTAAAGGCTCATGGGAGTTGTAGTCCCGATCTATAAAGTGTGTTTATTTTCTGTAAAAATCGAGATCACGCAAATCCGCTTGGGGACAGATCATTGTGATGGATGTGAACATATCACATTTGATTCTGATAGCAGTACGAAAATTGGAATTTCGATCGGAAAACTTGATTTGTAAAATTATAAATGTTACTTGACACAGTCTGTAGTAGTGCATTTAATATTTAGGGATTATGTTGTCCGTTTGGTGAATGTCCACGTCAAGTCCCAAAGTATGTCGGCCATTTTGGATTGGGATAACAGCAACCCTACAATTGTGGTCCATGAAGATGGTATAACTTGCTTGTGCAAAGTTGTCCATTCATGAAACATACCACATGGAAATCTCAAGATACGCTATGTTTTAGTTGAGTTTATATATTTCAGTGAGCTCATTGAGTCCGTGCGTTGCAGCATTACAATTGACAATAAGCATTGCCTCACGTTTGGATAGTTTGAGGTCCAGATCACTTCCTCTTATGTCTTTCTCTACTTTCGAGATCACTGTCCACATCAGGTCTGAATCCTTGTGATTATGTATGCGCCAATGATTAACCAATGGAGCTGTTAGCACATTCTTATAGATTCTTGATTTATGTTGCTGGATGCGTGAACGGACTTCCTGATTAGTTTTACCTATATAGATCAGACCGCATGGGCACTTGATACTATAAACGACATATCTTGATTTACAGTTAGTAAAAGCCTCATGCTTCCATCCTATGTTGTTATGACTGAAAAATGTCCCTTTAACAGTAGTACTGAAGCAGTTGCATGAACCACATTTGTGGTGTCCTTGGATTGGTGGTAAGCTTAGCATTGTTCTTAAATCTGTGGGTTTTTTTTTTGGTAGTGCTGCTCGTATAAGTGCATTGGCAATGTTAGTGTTTTTTCTAAAGGCAAAGAGTGGTTCCTCAGAAACCGCCTCATTCAGATTTTTTAATAGATGCCAATTATTTTTCACTACTTTCTTCAGTACGTTTGAGTTGGGACAAAAGGTAGATACAAATACCAATCTTTCTGATTCTTTTTTCTCTCTTCTCTCCAAGAGGCATTCACGTGGGGTCCACCATGCTCTTTTCATAGATTTCCTTAATAGTTTCTTTGGATAGCCACGTGATCTCAAGTTAGTTGTAAGGGTTTCAGCATGTTTTTTGTATTCATGACAGTTACGACGAATCCTAAGATACTGTCCGTATGGCAAATTATCCTTAAGACTGCGTGGGTGATTGCTTTTATAATGCAAGACTTTGTTGCGGTCAGATGGCTTCTTATATAGAGTTGTTACAAGACCGTCCTCGTACGGATAGATTTCAAAATCCAAAAATGGCATTTTGTTTCTGGAGTAATTGATACTATATTTGATGGTAGCTGTTTTATTATTGATCCAGTCAAAGAATTTCAAAAGATCATCTTCAGTCCCTATCCATATGAAGAAAATATTGTCCATATATCGACTCCAATTTTCTATCCATTGTCCGTATGGATTGTTTAAGTACACAACATTTTCCTCATATTTGGACATGAAAAGAATTGCTAACTCCGGAGCAAATGGACAGCCCATTGCTACTCCGCTTATTTGTAGATAGAATTCTCCATCAAAGCTGAAATAGTTTTTTTGGAGCGCAAAAGCAGCAAGTTTTAGAATGAAAGAGGTGGGGATTCTGTGTGGTCTCTCTCTTCCGTCCAGTATGGACTCCAATACGTACAGTCCTTTATCCTGTGGGATCTGAGTGTAGAGGGACTTGATGTCCATTGTCACCATCAGTTCTCCGGAGGCACAAGATGGCTGCCAACACTTCCTGATTTGGAGTGTTGACAGCCAATTAGAAAACAGCTCGTGCACGGCAGGGTGCACTTAAGGTGCGCGGATCCTGTGCGGACATAGATATATATGTACTTTTAAATGTCATTTTCTCAGGAACTACTGAACAGATTTACACCATTTAAGCAAAAGGCACGAGTCTGAACTAAGGACTACCTCTTTGACAAATTTGGTTAATTCCGTTCAGCAGTTCGGGCTGTAGCTGCGACTAAAGGTCCCTATGGAAAATTGCTTGGGGAAAACATGTTTATGGACCCCCCTTTTTTCTCGGCCCCTGCTTGCCGAATCACTCTAAGACTTTCAGGATAGGAGTGAACCGGAGCTGGTAACTAGTTTTGAAAATGTTGCGAAGATTCGTCAACGGGGGCCAAAGTTATTCAAAATAGAATGTTGCGGATTTCCTATGAAAAATAGGTCCTAACTATAACTATCTAACTATTTACTGGCAACCGCCAGTAGATAAAACACGTATATGTATATGTATATGTATATGTATATGTATATGTATGTATATATATATATATATATATATATATATATATATATATATATATATATATATATATATATATATATTCGCAGAAAAAACCATAGGTTTTAGGCCATATATAGTTAGGGATTTGCATTTACAAAACCTTATTTTACTCGCATAAAACCATTGAAATTCGCATATATAGTTAGATGCGCTAACTATATATCGCGCACCCGCAATCCACTGCTGATGATGTCACATATTACATCATTCATGACATGGTCAGTGACATTTCTGATGACATCACTGATGACATCATCCAGTGACTGTATGTTTCTGTAAAGTTAAAATATGTCTTACATATTGAAGAATGAGTGGATGTATAAGTGTCTGGATGAAGGATTTAGTAAGTGCATGACTGACTGTATGAGAGAGTGATTAAATGTGTCTCACTGAGAGCATGGGTTAGTGACTAAACTGTTTTAATTTGTGCATCATTATATCTGCTGTTCTGTAAACTGCTGCATGTGTTGATCAGTAGCTATATGATTAACTATATGGGTTATTGATTGGTTGCCCAAGTATTTGTATGGGAAAGTGAGTGTGTGTGTGGGTGGCTGGGAGGTGTGTGACTCTGTGCATACATGTGTGAACAGTTTATTCACTAGATCTATGGGTTCAAAACTGCATGTGGAAACAGCTGTATGGGTGGTTGACTGTGTACGAGTGTATTGGTGAGTGAATGGATATCTCAGTGCTACATGTCAAAGTAAGTACATATGTAAAACACAGTACATGTGAAAGTTCACATATATAAATTACTGTGTATAAGAGCCAGTGAATGTGTGAGTGGCTGTTTGGATCATTGTGAACTTGTATCAGGGATTGTATAAAAGAGTAAATATGTGTTAGTATATGTTTGAATAAGTAAGGTGTGTACAACTGTATAGTTGAGGATATGGAGGTGTGATTTATTCAGTGCATGACTGACTAGGTGTGTGAGTAACTCCATGGATGAGTGACAGTCTGTGAGTGTCTGTTTACTCTGAGTGTATCTAAGGTTATATTAGAGTCTGAAGAGGTTGATCGTATTATCACATGATTGATGTCATCAGTGATGTTATTAGTGATGTCATTTGAGTTGTCATCAGTGATGTCATCAGTGATGTCACTGACCATGTCATGAATGATGTAATATGTGACATCATCAGCAGTGGATTGCGGGTGCGCGATATATAGTTAGCGCATCTAACTATATATGCGAATTTCAATGGTTTTATGCGAGTAAAATAAGGTTTTGTAAATGCAAATCCCTAACTATCTCTCAAGGTCCGCGGCTGATTTTAAAAGCGCGCCAGACAGATCACTTTTAAATGTTCATTTTTATCTTTTATATGTGACAGCCGCATTGCCTGCACTTTATTGCCCTCGTGGTCCCGTTCCGCCCCGGCTTGTGCCGTTTGTTGCGGAGGACCAGTCCGAGGTGCGCACTTCCTGGAGGCTGACACCACTTCCGCCCTGCGCTAGTCCTTGCAGGTGAGCGGTCTAGTGGTGCCGAGCCCGCCTCACTACATATATCGGCGCTAACGCTCCCGGCTCCAGTAACTAACGCAGTCTACAGGTGGCGGTGTGTGTGTTGGACGCTGTATTGCCATATTGTTTACAATTGTACCACTGCTGATTTAAGAGCACGTATGATGATCTTTTAACAAACTTGCCTATTTGCACAATTGACTCTCAAGGTCCGCGGCTGATTTTAAAAGCGCGCCGGACAGATCACTTTTAAATGTTCATTTTTATCTTTTATATGTGACAGCCGCATTGCCTGCACTTTATTGCCCTCGTGGTCCCGTTCCGCCCCGGCTTGTGCCGTCTGTTGCGGAGGACCAGTCCGAGGTGCGCACTTCCTGGAGGCTGACACCACTTCCGCCCTGCGCTAGTCCTTGCAGGTGAGCGGTCTAGTGGTCCCTCACCCTTAGTACTTAATGGGGGCATGGAGGAAGCGCAGCGGACGAGCGCAGCGGGAGCGCCGACTTCGCGCCGAAGTCGCGCACAAGTCAAGCCCGTCTGCGCCCGTCCGCGCCAGTACGTGCCCAGGGCCCTGTTCCGCTGCCCCAAATTTTGTCACGTATACCCGTACTGCTCTACTGCGGCTGCGTGGTCCCCCCTGTTCTTCGAACTTTGTTTTTAACTGTCACAATGCTCCAACTTCTTGTCCTTCCTGCAATCTCTCATTGGAATCTGTTACCTCTCGGATAGACCTCAAGTCTACTACCTTTTGGAACACTCCCTCCCGGCGAAGCTCTCTTCCTTCCAAACTACCCAACTCTGGTCCCTCTTTGAAATTTATTAGCATTAATTGCCGTTCTCTCGCCAAACACAAGAGAGACATTTTTGACCTTTTACAGACAGTCAGCCCAGCTGCCATGTTTATAACAGAAACATGGTTAAATGAGAGCTCTGGCCCTGACATCGCCATGGCTCTCCCCAATGACTACACCTACGTTGGGCGAAACCGTCCTCTTAAAGATGGCGGGGGAATTGCCATCATTTTCAGGAGAGAATTCTCCTGTAAATGGGAAGATCTTGAGTTCCCTAACTGCGAAGCTGGTCTGTTTAAGTTACTACTAACCCCGCATTTCACTCTAACCGGCACGCTGATCTATCGTCCGCCTGGCTCAGCGAGTAGCTGGGCCTCCTCCCTCCCTGATTTTATTGCCCCACTCCTTTCACAATCAAATAACTTTATGGTTGTTGGTGATCTAAACATCCATTTTAACTCTGCTTCGTGTGTCATTTCCACACGTCTTTTACAGGATCTCGCTGCTTTAGATCTCCACCTCCATAATTCTGATCCCACTCATAAGGCCGGCAACCTTTTGAACCCTATTATTTCTAACCTCTCTGCCATTTCGTACCAATCCTCATTGCAGGTCCCCTGGTCGGACCACTTTCTCGTAAATTTCTCTATTGAAGTGGCTACTTTTAGCCCCCCCGCTCCCACATTTCCCCATAAAGCCAGTAGGAACTGGAAACGTTTAGATATCGACAAACTAAACTTGTGTCTTACTAATTCAATGCCCCCATTGTCCGGTAGTTTGTCTACCAAGGAGCTACCTTCTGTTAAACGGTGGTTGACTAATGCCTTAGATTCCTGTCTCCCAATGCAAAAAAACAAATCGCATATCCACCACCCACCAGCTCCATGGTTTACGGACGCCCTTCGATTAGAAAAATCTAAATGTAAAAAATTGGAACGCTTATGGCGCTCAAACTACGATGCGGGTCAAAAAGCAGAGTATAAGGCTGCTCTTAAAACCTACCACACGTCGTGTGATTGTGCCAGAGCTTCCTTTGCGAATACCACGCTCCTCACGGCACAGAACAGACCTAAGGCCCTGTTCAAAATGGTGAAGGAGCTGTCAGGTGCATCTACTGTACCTAAGGCCCCCTGTCTTGACACCCCCCAGTGTGAAGTTTTGGCCAAATTCTTTGTTGAAAAGATTGAGAAAATTTATGACACTTTCAATTCCTCTCCTGCTGTGTCCACTCACCCCGTCTCAACCTCAGGTACTCCCTCACTTGGCACCCTCCCTTGTTCTACTTCCGTGCCTCCTCAACTCCTCGCTTGGGACCCCATCTCTCCTCCGCTTTTAAAAAAGTACTTACAGGACATACAATCTGGGTCCCCCCTTGATCCTATGCCTCCCCAAATCCTGAGCTCTCTGGACCCAGCCCTACTTCTGATTATTCTAAAGGTTTTGAATGCCTCCCTCACTGAAGCTAGCATTCCCAACGATTGGAAGCACGCTATGGTGGTTCCATTATTAAAAAAGGCCAACTTAGATCCTAATAATCCATCTAATTTTCGACCTATCTCTTTACTTTCATGTTTTTCTAAAATCTTGGAGAAACACGTTAATTCTTTGCTTAATTCTTATGTGGAAACTTCTAACTTTCTTCATGGCTCTCAATCCGGGTTCAGGGCTGGTTTCTCGACAGAAACCACTCTCCTTGGTGTGTCAGAATCCATCAGGCAAAGTGTGGACAACGGGTAGACCGTGGCACTCATTTTACTGGATCTGAGTGCCGCATTTGACACCGTCTCCCATTCCATCTTGTTGTCCACCCTGAGAGAGGTGGGTGTCGATGGCTCCGCCCTGGCCTGGATCTCTAACTTTCTGTCCAATCGCACGTTTCAAGTTTTTTCCTCTACTTCTGTCTCATCAACTTTTCCCTCTAATCACGGTGTCCCACAAGGTTCTATTCTCAGTCCCCTGTTTTTTAATTTATATGTGAGACCTCTTGCTTTTTTGGCGGAACAGGCAGGTCTCTCTATTTACTCCTATGCTGATGACACTCGAATCATCTACTCTCTTTCCACTAACAAGCACCTCCCCTCTTCCTCCCTTCAAGCTGGACTTAAACAGATTTCGGCATGGATGTTGGAGCACAAATTAAAACTAAACGGGGAAAAAACTGATCTTCTCCTGTTTTGCCCTGACATCCCGCTCTGGGGCCCACAACATTGGCCGCCGGAGATGGGCCCTCTTCCCACCCCAACTCCTTCTGCTCGTAATCTTGGAGTCCTCCTGGACAATCAATTGTCCTTCAGGCAACACGTCGTGAAAGTCTCCGCCACCTGTACCACCATCATCAGGTGGCTTAGGAAAATCTCGTGGATGCTGCCTGTCGACACCCTGAGAACTGTAGTCCAGGCTCTTGTCATCTCACGCCTGGACTATGGTAACATCTTACTTCTGGGTGCCTGCAAGGAGGTAACTAAGAAGTACCAGGTAGTACAAAATATGGCTGTTCGTCTTATTTGTAACCTACCCGCCAGATCCTCAGCCTCGTCTAAGCGTGGGCGGAAAATCCGTTCCGCTCGCGGATTTTGCGGATTTTCGGGAAATCCGCAATCCGCGAGATTTGCGGATTTCCCGCAAAATCCGCAAATTCGCACGCAGCGGATTTTTTTGGCGGCGCGCGGCGTTGGTGATACAATTTTTGCGGCGCGCGGCGTTTATCATCGTTTGCCGAGTTGTTTTTTTCGATAGTTTGCGAGTGCTGCGCCATTTTGGATCTTGCTGTGTGATCCCGCGGGAATTGGCGAGCGCGATTACGTCATCGCGGCTTGCCAGCGATAGTTTGTCAACGCGAGTACGGCGAGATCACGTCTCGCGGTACTTCGCAATTGCGAGATTTGAGATGCGGCGAGCGAAAATATAAATTTGCAATTCTGCACAAGAAATCCACCAGCAAGCAGCATAAACCTTCTAGAAATGATGATTTTTATGTGAATAACTCCTTAGTTTGACATTTGCCTGCACTTTTTTAGCGAGGAGTCCATTTTGGGGAGGGGGGCAGGGGGGTGGGAGGAAGGAAGTGCCCCATAGTCTTCAACTTCCTGTTCCTGTTCAGCAGGCTCCTCCCAGTGCTTTGTCCATCTCCTGGTCACTTTTCATTCGGATGTGGACCTGGAAGGATTACTTTTTGTGGATGCTGCTGGATCTTTGGATTTGAGGCCTTTTTGACTTTCTTTGGATCACTGTTGGATTAGAAATTTTACAAGTAAGTTTGTTTGGGGCATTACAGTTGCTGCAACTAAAATTTTGGGATTTTCGATTTTTGGGCTGTTTTGGGGCCTTTTCCCCAGGGGTACTCAGTGGTGGGTGGACTGTGGTTGTCTTGAACTTAAACATCATGGAGGCCATAGATGAATTGGGATTGTGCTGATTTTTCTGTGTTTTTCGATTTTTTTTTGTTGTAAAATTTTGTGTTTTTCGATTTTTGACCTGTTGTTGGGGCCTTGACCAGGGGTAGTGAGTGGTGCATGGGCCTAGTCTTTCTGTGGGCTGTCTTGAATTTAAACATCATGGAGGCCATGGATGGAATGGGATTGTGCTGATTTTGCAGTGTTTTTCGATTTTTGGGCCTGTACTTGTGGCCTTTTCACCAGGGGTATTTGAGTCTAGCATGGGCCTAGTCTTTCTGTGGGCTGTCTTGAATTTAAACATCATGGAGGCCATGGATGGAATAGGATTGTGCGGATTTTGCAGTGTTTTTCGATTTTTGGGCCTGTACTTGTGGCCTTTTCACCAGGGGTATTTGAGTCTAGCATGGGCCTAGTCTTTCTGTGGGTTGTCTTGAATTTAAACATCATGGAGGCCATGGATTGAATGGGATTGTGCTGATTTTGCAGTGTTTTTCGATTTTTGGGGGTGTTCATGGGGAGGGACATGCCATGTGGCTGGTGGCCATTTTGAGTGCAGCTACAGGCACTGGCCATGTGCTGGCAGGCAAGTGGCCATTTTGAATGCAGGCTTTGTTGTTAGGCCTCCAACCATTTTGCCTACTTTTCAACCTTTATTTATGCCCAGGGGTAGTGAGTCTTGCATGGGCCTAGTATTTCTGTGGGTTGTCTTGAATTTAAACATCATGGAGGCCATGGATTGAATGGGATTGTGCTGATTTTGCAGTGTTTTTCGATTTTTGGGCCTGTACTTGTGGCCTTTTCACCAGGGGTATTTCAGTCTAGCATGGGCCTAGTCTTTCTGTGGGCTGTCTTGAATTTAAACATCATGGAGGCCATGGATGGAATAGGATTGTGCTGATTTTGCAGTGTTTTTCGATTTTTGGGCCTGTACTTGTGGCCTTTTCACCAGGGGTATTTGAGTCTAGCATGGGCCTAGTCTTTCTGTGGGCTGTCTTGAATTTAAACATCATGGAGGCCATGGATGGAATAGGATTGTGCTGATTTTGCAGTGTTTTTCGATTTTTGGGCCTGTACTTGTGGCCTTTTCACCAGGGGTATTTGAGTCTAGCATGGGCCTAGTCTTTCTGTGGGCTGTCTTGAATTTAAACATCATGGAGGCCATGGATTGAATGGGATTGTGCTGATTTTGCAGTGTTTTTCGATTTTTGGGGGTGTTCATGGGGAGGGACATGCCATGTGGCTGGTGGCCATTTTGAGTGCAGCTACAGGCACTGGCCATGTGCTGGCAGGCAAGTGGCCATTTTGAATGCAGGCTTTGTTGTTAGGCCTCCAACCATTTTGCCTACTTTTCAACCTTTATTTATGCCCAGGGGTAGTGAGTCTTGCATGGGCCTAGTATTTCTGTGGGTTGTCTTGAATTTAAACATCATGGAGGCCATGGATTGAATGGGATTGTGCTGATTTTGCAGTGTTTTTCGATTTTTGGGCCTGTACTTGTGGCCTTTTCACCAGGGGTATTTGAGTCTAGCATGGGCCTAGTCTTTCTGTGGGCTGTCTTGAATTTAAACATCATGGAGGCCATGGATGGAATGGGATTGTGCTGATTTTGCAGTGTTTTTCGATTTTTGGGGGTGTTCATGGGGAGGGACATGCCATGTGGCTGGTGGCCATTTTGAGTGCAGCTACAGGCACTGGCCATGTGCTGGCAGGCAAGTGGCCATTTTGAATGCAGGCTTTGTTGTTAGGCCTCCAACCATTTTGCCTACTTTTCAACCTTTATTTATGCCCAGGGGTAGTGAGTCTTGCATGGGCCTAGTATTTCTGTGGGTTGTCTTGAATTTAAACATCATGGAGGCCATGGATTGAATGGGATTGTGCTGATTTTGCAGTGTTTTTCGATTTTTGGGCCTGTACTTGTGGCCTTTTCACCAGGGGTATTTCAGTCTAGCATGGGCCTAGTCTTTCTGTGGGCTGTCTTGAATTTAAACATCATGGAGGCCATGGATGGAATAGGATTGTGCTGATTTTGCAGTGTTTTTCGATTTTTGGGCCTGTACTTGTGGCCTTTTCACCAGGGGTATTTGAGTCTAGCATGGGCCTAGTCTTTCTGTGGGCTGTCTTGAATTTAAACATCATGGAGGCCATGGATGGAATAGGATTGTGCTGATTTTGCAGTGTTTTTCGATTTTTGGGCCTGTACTTGTGGCCTTTTCACCAGGGGTATTTGAGTCTAGCATGGGCCTAGTCTTTCTGTGGGCTGTCTTGAATTTAAACATCATGGAGGCCATGGATGGAATAGGATTGTGCTGATTTTGCAGTGTTTTTCGATTTTTGGGCCTGTACTTGTGGCCTTTTCACCAGGGGTATTTGAGTCTAGCATGGGCCTAGTCTTTCTGTGGGTTGTCTTGAATTTAAACATCATGGAGGCCATGGATTGAATGGGATTGTGCTGATTTTGCAGTGTTTTTCGATTTTTGGGGGTGTTCATGGGGAGGGACATGCCATGTGGCTGGTGGCCATTTTGAGTGCAGCTACAGGCACTGGCCATGTGCTGGCAGGCAAGTGGCCATTTTGAATGCAGGCTTTGTTGTTAGGCCTCCAACCATTTTGCCTACTTTTCAACCTTTATTTATGCCCAGGGGTAGTGAGTCTTGCATGGGCCTAGTATTTCTGTGGGTTGTCTTGAATTTAAACATCATGGAGGCAATGGATTGAATGGGATTGTGCTGATTTTGCAGTGTTTTTCGATTTTTGGGCCTGTACTTGTGGCCTTTTCACCAGGGGTATTTCAGTCTAGCATGGGCCTAGTCTTTCTGTGGGCTGTCTTGAATTTAAACATCATGGAGGCCATGGATGGAATAGGATTGTGCTGATTTTGCAGTGTTTTTCGATTTTTGGGCCTGTACTTGTGGCCTTTTCACCAGGGGTATTTGAGTCTAGCATGGGCCTAGTCTTTCTGTGGGCTGTCTTGAATTTAAACATCATGGAGGCCATGGATGGAATAGGATTGTGCTGATTTTGCAGTGTTTTTCGATTTTTGGGCCTGTACTTGTGGCCTTTTCACCAGGGGTATTTGAGTCTAGCATGGGCCTAGTCTTTCTGTGGGCTGTCTTGAATTTAAACATCATGGAGGCCATGGATGGAATGGGATTGTGCTGATTTTGCAGTGTTTTTCGATTTTTGGGGGTGTTCATGGGGAGGGACATGCCATGTGGCTGGTGGCCATTTTGAGTGCAGCTACAGGCACTGGCCATGTGCTGGCAGGCAAGTGGCCATTTTGAATGCAGGCTTTGTTGTTAGGCCTCCAACCATTTTGCCTACTTTTCAACCTTTATTTATGCCCAGGGGTAGTGAGTCTTGCATGGGCCTAGTCTTTCTGTGGGTTGTCTTGAATTTAAACATTATGGAGGGCATGGATGGATTGGGATTGTGCTGATTTTGCAGTGTTTTTCGATTTTTTTGTGCTCTATAACTGAACTGATGTTCCTCTGTCTTCCATTTTTTTAGGTGCACAAGACTCAAGAGAACCACCAGTGCCAGGAAGAAGTCCTGCAGCGGTGTGTGTGTGCAGCATAACGTCACGCGACGTCACGTCTGGCCTCAGACAACTCTACAATTCGTGCAACTGCGGCCTGCTGTCTGACCTGCTCTGAAGAAGATGGCCCCAAAGAAAGTTCTCCGTAGCTCCTCTAGCAAGAAAGTTGCTAGTAAGGAGCAGAAGAAGCAAGTTACCAAGGAGGCTGGTGTGCCACCCGCCACTTTTTTTGGGAGCAAAAAAAAAAGTACGCCTGCAGCAGCAGGATCTGCTGGGGACCAACCTGAGAGCAGCACCCCTGCTCCATTGGGTTCAGTGCCTCCACCACCACGCCAACTTAAGTCAAAGCCCTTGAGTGCTTCAGAGGCAGTCAGTGTACTTCTCCAATCACCATCGACCAGTGATGTTGGCTCATCGCAAGAAAGTAGCAGCAATGTCCCTGAATCAACACAGGTTGTTGTAACTCATCTGACAAGTGTTGAACAACCACAGCCGCAACAACAACACCATGTGCAAGTACACGCCCAAGTACATGTGGAAGGAGAGGCAGCAAAAGGAGATGCGCAAGCAAAGGTGCATGGACGTTCACAAGTGCCCACAATAGTTGTTCCTCCCGAAGTAGGGGCACATTTGGAAATCGACAATGAAGCTGAGGTATCATTGGAAGCCACTCCTCCTGATGATCATTCATTGTCTTCCACATCCCTAGCAAGGAAAAGATCAAGGGGGGTGTCTACATCTTCTTCAAGCCCACCTCGTTCTGGTGCAAGTGATCTGTCTTGGGAACCACAACTGCGGTCTGACAGTGAGGCAGAGGCACACCATGATCTGACACCGTTACCTAAGCGTAAAAGGAAGGTCGTCCAAAAACTCAAACCTATGGAGTGTGATGAGGCTCAACAAGAAGTGACAGATACTGCTGGTGATGAAGCCTCTCACGATGACGACGAGCCAGTCATCACAAAGGTCACTGCAGCCCCACCGGGCATGCAGCAAAGAGACATTTTGACCCTATCCCGAGAAGCTGCTGAGCGTGATGATGATGTCGGCGAGGAGGCAATGGAAATGGAATCATTAGATTTGGAGTTAAGTAGTACACCAAAACCTACCGCTTCCATATTTCTTCGCAAGAAGGTACCCACCTCGTCCTCGACCTCAATTCGTGGTGGTGAAAGTGCAAAACGTACTGAAGTTCGGCAATCCACATCCTCCACTTCATCTGTCATTAGCAGCAGGACCACCACCACCAGTATCGCCGCCTCCTCCGGCCCCCGAAGACATTTCAAGTCTCCAGTTTGGGACTTCTTTAGTGTTTGCCCAAAAAAGGAAAACGTAGCCATTTGTAGCCTTTGTAAGCTTCGATTTAGTCGTGGTAAGCTTGGTTCTAACTATGGTACCGGAGGCCAGAGAGGTCATCTTGAGAGAAGGCACGCTGTCGAATGGTTTCCGCACCTAGAGGCGGTCAAGAAAGCCGGAATTGCACGTAATGAAAACGTTGATTTGTCATCTGCTGATGACGAGGAGGTAGAAGAAGACGATTCAAACACTTCACTTACACCCAGTTCCCATGTCAGCAGCACACCCCATGGGAGCCACACTAAGAGTGTGGGAGAGAGTGAGACATCAATGCGGAAAAGTTCATCAGCGAGCGTAACTGGGTCGAAGAGATCATCATCATCCCGTAAATCATTGGTCCAGGGCAACATTAAAAAGATGTTGTTTACAGAAGCGCAATATGAACGCAACCACCCAATGACCCGTCTGTATAACACTAAGCTGGCTAAAATGCTAGCTCTGGACCTTCTCCCTTTTTCTTTTGTAGAAGGGGTTGGTTTTCTAGAATTAGTGACAGCGCTCTGCCCTAAATGGAAGGTTCCTAGCCGGTTCTATTTTGCCCGAGTTGCGGTTCCAGCACTACATGAAGATGTTCTGAAGGTGATTGGGGCAGCTTTGCAGAAGAGTGCTGTTCACACTATACATCTGACAACAGACATGTGGACCAGTGGCGCAGGCGCTGATTACATGTGCATCACTGCACACTGGGTCTCTTTTTCAGGGGCTAAAGCAAAGCTAAACTCAGGTGTTGACACTAACATTGTTTTTAAAGGTGCTCGGAAACATGCAACACTAGCCATGTTTGGTTTGGAGAAACGTCACACAGCAGAAAACATTTTGGATGTCTTTAACACAAAGGTCCTTAACTGTCTGTCCCCACTAAAACGCAAGGTTGGTTATGTTTCCACGGACAATGGCTCCAATATAGTTAAGGCCATGAGGGACGGTTACTATTTCAGAGTGCCGTGTTTGGCGCACTGTATAAACCTGGTTGTCCAAAAATTCTTGGGTAATAAACGCAGTGCAGCGTACAGTGTATTGGAGAACTGCCGAAAAATTTGCAAGCATTTCAGGCATTCTTTTAAGGCCCGCAAGCAGCTGAGGAGCATGCTATATCAATGTCAAATGCCAGTGAAAGCACTCATCCAGGAGGTGGTAACACGTTGGAACTCAACCTTCTACATGCTTGAGCGTCTGTATGAGCAGTATACGCAACTCGATCAATATTTCTTGAAAGAGGGTATAGAGGAGCTGAGGATGGATGGGCCGCAATGGAACATAGTTGAAAGCCTAACACGCATGCTTCGTCCTTTTGAGGTCTTCACACGTGCAGTCAGCAAGGAGGACTCTAATTTGGGAAAAGCTATCCCATTGTTGTACATGCTGGAGGACCAACTGAAGGAGGTGTGTTCTGTGTTTCGAAAAGATGACAAAAAGAAAGACTCTTTGCTTCTGGCTGAGAAATTATTAGAGCTCCTACAAGGTGATGAACGTCTTCAAAAGATCCACTCAGAACAGCATTACATTTGTGCTACTATTCTGGATCCACGCTACAAAAAGGCGCTGGCAGGCAGAGCATTCTTTCCTTTTGCTGATGAAGATGTTACAAAGTACAAACGTTGGCTAGCCTTGTCAGCCAAGAAGTTTGAAACAGAACGGCTGGAAATTGAAGGAAATGGCAGTACATCAGCAGGCCATCCCCAGTCAAAACAATCCACTTCTGCACCTGTGGCTGTGGCACAAGTGACCTCTCAGCCGTTAAAGACACCGGCAACCGGATCATCTGCACGAAAGACAACAGAAACATTGGAGGCTGAAGAGGATTGGCTAGCTCTGCGTGGGTTTGGTTCTCAAAAGGTCAGAGGCACAGCAAGAGCTACGCAAAGTGGAGGAACCTTGGAGGAGGACCTTGAGTCGATGGTGAAGGACTATCTGAATGACTCCACAGAGGTCTATGTTAATTCTGACCCATTGGCGTATTGGCATGGGAAAAAAGAATTGTGGCCACAGCTCACCAACCTGGCTTTAAACTACTTGTCTTGCCCACTCGCAAGTGTGTCTTCTGAACGGGTTTTCAGTGCGGCTGGTGGGATTGTAACTCCCAAACGGAGCCGCCTCTCGCCCAAAAATGTGGAGAGGTTAACAATGATCAAGATGAATCAGCACCTCATACCACCAGATATAAGAGTACGAGAGAGCGTGCCGGATGAAGAGGAGGTGGCCAGCACCATAGATGAGGGAATTTCTACTCTGTCAGGTGGCACTGACCTCACCCGGGCTGAATTCGCAGAGTATGATGACGAAGCCTTATTCTTATTCCTGGACCGTGATACCGACTTCGAGCCCTGAAAATGAGACAACGAATCAATAACTTTCTTTTTCATCCTTATTCACTTTTATTCCTGTGTGTCTGTCTTTCTTTGTTGTGCACAGTTAATATAATTCAAACTTTAATCAGATAATCACAAAAACAAGCCCATCAGCAGAACTGTCTTCACTTGTTTGCTAATTTATTTGAAGGTGCCGCAGTCTGCATTCCTCAGGTTCACAAGTTCAGAAGAACATGCTCCTCTATCCTCCTCCTCCAGACTCCTATTTCCATCAAAGCAGAGGGCTGGTTTACGCCCAATGAAGAAAGACTCAGCACTTGTGGGGGTGTTGTTCTACCTCTTTGCAGGTGAGTTGACGGGTCTGGGGCCATTGCTGGGAAGCACTAAAAGTGGTTTGTGCCAAATCCGAGGCGGAAAATTTTTTGTGTTTTTGATGACTTGCTTGCCTTTGAGGTGCTCTTAGGGGGGGTTCCGTCTGTTTGTGGGTGAGTTTCGTGGTCTGAGAGCATTGCTGGGACACTCTAATCTTGATTGCATTTGCTTTTCAGGAAATCCGTCGTGCCAACCCCGACTTATGGCCTAGCTACGCAGCGCGTTTGGACCGAAGGCCCAGAAATATTGCAAGTATGAGATTTTGCTTTTGGCCTGTTTGGGGGTGTTATGCTTCTTGGCGGGTGGGTTGCCGGGTCTTGGGGCATTCCTGGGAAGGTCTAATACCGGGTAGAAGTGGTTGGGACAAAATCCAGGCCGATTTTTTTTTGGGCTATTTCAGACATTTTGCTCTATGTAGCGTTTTCGGGGGCCTTTTTGGGGGGCTTCCTGGTGTTTGTGGGTGAGTTTCGTGGTCTGGGAGCACTGCTGGGACACTCTAATCTTGAATGCATTTGCTTTTCAGGAAATCCGTCGTGCCAACCCCGACTTATGGCCTAGCTACGCAGCGCGTTTGGACCGAAGGCCCAGAAATATTGCAAGTATGAGATTTTGCTTTTGGCCTGTTTGGGGGTGTTATGCTTCTTGGCGGGTGGGTTGCCGGGTCTTGGGGCATTCCTGGGAAGGTCTAATACCGGGTAGAAGTGGTTGGGACAAAATCCAGGCCGATTTTTTTTTGGGCTATTTCTGACATTTTGCTCTATGTAGCGTTTTCGGGGGCCTGTTTGGGGGGCTTCCTGGTGTTTGTGGGTGAGTTTCGTGGTCTGGGAGCACTGCTGGGACACTCTAATCTTGATTGCATTTGCTTTTCAGGAAATCCGTCGTGCCAACCCTGACTTATGGCCTAGCTACGCAGCGCGTTTGGACCGAAGGCCCAGAAATATTGCAAGTATGAGATTTTGCTTTTGTCCTGTTTGGGGGTGTTATGCTTCTTGGCGGGTGGGTTGCCGGGTCTTGGGGCATTCCTGGGAAGGTCTAATACCGGGTAGAAGTGGTTGGGACAAAATCCAGGCCGATTTTTTTTTGGGCTATTTCTGACATTTTGCTCTATGTAGCGTTTTCGGGGGCCTGTTTGGGGGGCTTCCTGGTGTTTGTGGGTGAGTTTCGTGGTCTGGGAGCACTGCTGGGACACTCTAATCTTGATTGCATTTGCTTTTCAGGAAATCCGTCGTGCCAACCCCGACTTATGGCCTAGCTACGCAGCGCGTTTGGACCGAAGGCCCAGAAATATTGCAAGTATGAGATTTTGCTTTTGGCCTGTTTGGGGGTGTTATGCTTCTTGGCGGGTGGGTTGCCGGGTCTTGGGGCATTCCTGGGAAGGTCTAATACCGGGTAGAAGTGGTTGGGACAAAATCCAGGCCGATTTTTTTTTGGGCTATTTCTGACATTTTGCTCTATGTAGCGTTTTCGGGGGCCTGTTTGGGGGGCTTCCTGGTGTTTGTGGGTGAGTTTCGTGGTCTGGGAGCACTGCTGGGACACTCTAATCTTGATTGCATTTGCTTTTCAGGAAATCCGTCGTGCCAACCCCGACTTATGGCCTAGCTACGCAGCGCGTTTGGACCGAAGGCCCAGAAATATTGCAAGTATGAGATTTTGCTTTTGGCCTGTTTGGGGGTGTTATGCTTCTTGGCGGGTGGGTTGCCGGGTCTTGGGGCATTCCTGGGAAGGTCTAATACCGGGTAGAAGTGGTTGGGACAAAATCCAGGCCGATTTTTTTTGGGGCTATTTCTGACATTTTGCTCTATGTAGCGTTTTCGGGGGCCTGTTTGGGGGGCTTCCTGGTGTTTGCGGGTGAGTTTCGTGGTCTGGGAGCACTGCTGGGACACTCTAATCTTGATTGCATTTGCTTTTCAGGAAATCCGTCGTGCCAACCCCGACTTATGGCCTAGCTACGCAGCGCGTTTGGACCGAAGGCCCAGAAATATTGCAAGTATGAGATTTTGCTTTTGGCCTGTTTGGGGGTGTTATACTTCTTGGCGGGTGGGTTGCCGGGTCTTGGGGCATTCCTGGGAAGGTCTAATACCGGGTAGAAGTGGTTGGGACAAAATCCAGGCCGATTTTTTTTTGGGCTATTTCGGACATTTTGCTCTATGTAGCGTTTTCGGGGGCCTGTTTGGGGGGCTTCCTGGTGTTTGCGGGTGAGTTTCGTGGTGTGGGAGCACTGCTGGCTATATATACTTTACTTTGCAAGAGGTTTGAAGCAAATCCATGGTGGCTGAGGGGACTTAGGGCCTAGCTGCAGAGCGCGCGCGGAGTGATTTGGGAAATTTGTGAAAAAGTGACTAAGTCCCCATTTTTGTACTTTTGCTCTTTGGCTGTTTGGGGGTCTTCTACTCGTTTTCTCCTGGGTTGACGGCTCTGGGGCCATTGCTGGGAAGCTCTAATACCGGATAAAAGTGTTTTGGACCAAATCCCAGGCGGAATTTTTTTTGTGTTTTTGATGACTTGCTTGCCTTTGAGGTGCTCTTAGGGGGGGTTCCGTCTGTTTGCGGGTGAGTTTCGTGGTCTGGGAGCACTGCTGGGACACTCTAATCTTGATTGCATTTGCTTTTCAGGAAATCCGTCGTGCCAACCCCGACTTATGGCCTAGCTACGCAGCGCGTTTGGACCGAAGGCCCAGAAATATTGCAAGTATGAGATTTTGCTTTTGGCCTGTTTGGGGGTGTTATGCTTCTTGGCGGGTGGGTTGCCGGGTCTTGGGGCATTCCTGGGAAGGTCTAATACCGGGTAGAAGTGGTTGGGACAAAATCCGCGCGGAAAAGCCTTTAGTTTTGGCACTTTTTGTAACTTAGGGTTCGTTAGGGTTAGCCCTAGCAGCAGGATTGCATGTGTTTCGGGGTGTTCTAGATTTTTCAAACTGAGTTCTGGGGTCTTAGAGCACTCGTGAGAATGTGTAATTTTGGTTGCAAGTCATTTGAAGAAAATCCATGGTGGGAAAGGGGGGATTTGGCATAGTTAAAGAAAGCCTTTGCCACTATTCTTAACTTAGGGTTCGTTAGGGTTAGCAGTATTTCTATTGCATGTGTTTGAGTGGGGGGGATTTCGAGTCTTGGAGCGATGCTGGCTATGGCTACTTTTGCTTGGTTGCTTGCAAGTGGTTTGAATGCAATCCACGGTGGGTAATGGGTAATTAGGGTACTTCGGCCTACTTTTACTTTCAAAGTAAGTTTTGTCACCAGTTTTCTGCTAGGCCTCGTTTTTTGAGATTTGATTGGGGGTCTTCTACATTTTTGCGACTGGCTTTAGTAAGGGTCTGGGTGGGAGCACTGCTAGGAAGATCTAATTTTGTTCTAAAACACAGTTTACAGTACACCTAGCTTGAGGGGCAAGATCCGATACATTAATTTGCCCATACTTATTTATCCTTCAAAAGGTGACTCAGAGTACGCACTTTCAAAAACATTGTACTGTCTACTAGGAAAAACAAATTGTGACTTTTTGCACTCCACAGCCTACATACCTTATATTTATTTATCAGTGGTGTTGTAATATTATATCACTTCCTGTTTTTCGTTGAATAATTACAGGCCGGGTTTCAGTCTCTGCAATGGGGAAAAAAGGATGGAGTCAGGCTTCACAGTAGCGAGCCACAATTCAGCATCAGGCAGGCAGTGGACAGGGTGTCTTCTGGTGACCAACATCGATGGACGAAGCGTCGGCTGCAATGGAGGAGTGCCGCTAATAGGAGGATTTTTTTTCTGCGGGCAACTTACTTACCACTTCCAACAGGACCACTACAACCACATAGATACAGTATCCCTTGCCTTTTTCTCTGACTGTGACTGCATTTCTTGGCTCTCTCTCTGCTTCTACATTGATCCCTTAACACATCACTTAGTCCACTCCACTATCACATCTGCACCACACATAGTCATTTGTAAGTGCTCCTACGTAATTCGCAAGTCGCAGCACGCCCCAGGCCGTAGAGGACTGGGATGGCCCCAATGATGAAGCATGTCACCAAGGGGCAACCCTGGTGAGTGAGGGGACACCTAGAAAAAAAGCAATTTCTCCTTTTCTATCTACTATACCTTCTGTCAGGTTACGCAGCCCCTAAGCGCCTACCGTACTATGAAACTACATTTCCCATGAGTAGGCGGGAGACTTGCAGACTATTTAGTGAGACTATATGAGAGTACCCTTGTATGTTAGGACAGCACTTCACTGATGCCTGTCTTGTCTTCTGTTACAGGTATCCTTTCCCTGCTGACCCTACCTTTACCCATCCCACATTTTTTATTTTAGTTTGTTATTTTTCTCCCCCGCCTAATGCCTCGAACACCCTGTGTTTACACTTCTGGGTGTTGGTGACATTTGGAGGTGGAACCATATTTGCATCGACTGGATCACGGGGAGTAAACCTGACACCTTCCAGACCAACCCCATTGAGTGTTGTTGTGAATGGATTTATAGTGACCAGCAAGGCTCTCAGGTATCTGGCTACAGAGACCTTATGTTGAATATAGTTATCAATATTTCCACCCACGCCCTGTACTGTCGCATTCTTTCTTCCACAGTTGTCGAAAGTACTAATTACTTTTAACTGACATGCATGCAGTTACAGTAGTGTATGCACTTTCAAAGATTGATGGATAGGTTTGTACCCAAAGATTTGTTTATGTTCACAATTGTTCGTCCATGCTGTGCTACTTTTTCTTGTCTCCCAAAACCTTTCCCAAAAACCCCCGTACCCATCCATTTTTCAAACCCTAACCCTCTTCCCCCGGGCTGTGTGGTTTTGATTGATGTGTGACTAAATTACAGCAATAAATCCACACACTTGCTGGGGAGGATAAGGTGATAGCAACAGGCTGGTGAAGAAATCCGAGGATATATTCTTACTCTGCTTGACAAAGACCCATGGCTAATGTCAAAGAACTTCAACCGAATTAGTTATACTTTAACATTTGTTAGGCTACAACGTGGCACTGTTCTAGTGTACTTCTGTCACCTGCTATATTCTGTATTGTACCTTTGTATTGCTCAGGAGGACAAACCAGATTTCATTTTCTTTTTTTCATAGGCAAGCAACTGCCACTGTGTCACACCACTAGTACCACCGCTATGAGGAAATTTTATCCGCCCAGGATTGCCAACCTTATTTGCTGTTTCCCGTGGAGCCAGCCCTGGGCCTAGCCCTACTTGCAAACAGAAATTACAGGTAAGATAGGCGTTTGGTTGGAGGTAGTATAATGGAGTATTAGGAGAGACGAGAGATTTGATTGACGGTAGTACTACTAAAGTCCTAGGACTATTCAGGAAAACAAACTTACTGTTATGTTAAACCCCCACCCACCAGACTCAAAAGCAGTAAAAAACAGGTATGGTCAGATAAAGTTTCAAAAAGTATATTTTTATAGCCCTAACAAAAGAATCTCCCGCAAGACCCTCCCTAACCCCAACGATTGTCCTTCAAAAGTCCCCAAAAATCACAACTCCCAATTCCCACCCCCCAAAAGTCTCTAAAAAAGGGGCAAGGGACACTATGGCAGGGTGCTGTTGGAATTAGCAGCCAGGGCATCATGCTCCTTGCGGAGGGTGGCAAGTTCGAAGCGGAGGCCCTCCACCACGTTCTTATAATTATGGACCTCCTGCTCCAGGTAGGACAGTCTGAGGGATAAGCGGCGCCGGTGTGCCTTGCAAATCCTGTGAGGGGCAGCTGCTTTCTTTGCTGCTGGGCGGTGGCGTTTGGCTTTGGTAGCCCGGCTCCGTACCGCTGGAGCACTGCGCTGGCTGGCAGCCCGCACGGAGGAGGAGGCAGCTGTCCCAGTGGACGTTGTTGTTGTTCCAGACTGCGTCTCCTCCTCCTCCAGGGCCACCAGCCGCCGATATTCAGCAACAGTGGCATCCAGCCTCCGTTGCCGGGCCATTCGAGCCTGCTCCTTCCTCCTTGATGGTGTCTTGGATTTGGAAGGAGCAACTACATGAAAAAAGAAAGACATAGTCTGTAACCAATGCTCCTTAAGATTAACACAAAATGATTGAGCAGAAAGTTGTCACAGTACAAGTAGCAAATTGAAAGCACAGTGCATAACTATTGAGGACAGTATCTATGTAACCTCCGACTTCTTCATCCTTGCTCTAACATTAGTGGGAGTTTAAGGAACAAATTCTACGAGCACTATGGACTTCTATTACAGTCGACTATGACAGTACACCACTCTTATTCTTCTTCTTCTCTCTTGTTTAGGAAAATTGGTACGTTATCTTATGCAAGCCGGCATAATGCCAGCGCAGTGAACTTGCACCCGAGAAAAACAGACGCACACCATGGTGAGTGAGACAGACTTGCGTTACTGTACCGGTCCAGTACATGCAGGTGGTGAAGCTCTTACTTTTCTATTACGGGTGGCACTGAGAATACTCTGTTAAAAGGGCTACTGCTTAATTAATTTAGCTTTCACCCTACAGTGCAAATGAGTATTAGAAAAGGAAAATGAAGAAGCTAAATTATCTGATTATCTATCACTTCACATGGGATGTATTTGATGACATATGGGATGACTTTAGGTGCTTTGCTTATTATTGAGTGAACAGTGATACCCCCACACATGAATGACGTACTACTACTAAACTAAAGTTATTAAGGGAGGTAGGGAGTGCCCACCGTAATAACTGGATATATGCTGTGCTTGCAGTTGCAATACAAACTACTGCTACTATTCATGGTAGTCTTTGGACAACGTTACAACTTCTTTTCCTTGCCTTTCCTACACTGGAACGGACGTGCGGGTGCGGTGTTACATGCTCTTCAAAGTAACACTTAGTTCATCCAGTGACCGTCTACTCTCTCTAGATTCACATATGCTATCTAAGAGTCAGATAGTACCATGAATGATCCAGGCATCCATCCATTCAAAGTATATTGCACACATACAGTTTCTGTCTCACCCACCCAGGCTGTTCTCCTTCCACCCATCCTTGCTTCATCATTCACCCAGCCATGCACCATACCATTTTCTTACCTTCCCAGCCACCTCGGGGACCAAGCAAACACATATCATTCTTCTTTGCCAGTCATCATTACATTTCTCGTGCTTCCACACTTACTTACACCCTTCTTTCGCTTTTCGTTCATCCCATCCATCAAGTTCACCTCAGATCTGATTGGGATTCTTCTCGCCAAAAACTTCACAGCTAAGTCGAAGTACATTTAGAGGAGGCTACTACCTGCTTTTTTTATAATACACCCGTGCAGAAAGCACACTCTGCAGTCTTCAATCTCAATGACTAAGGAATGTATAGCTTACCTCTGCCCGCCACCACCGTGTGAACCCTCACAGGCATGTCCTTTTCCGGCACTTGCACCGCCTCCTCCCCAGAGTTGTCCTCCTCGTCCAATGCCACCACCTCCGCGCTGGCCCCGTCTCCAGATGTTCCACCTACAAAGTACATTTAATAATGTTAGAATACACCACTCACTACTATATAATATTTGGTCTAGGAGGAAGAAAGAAATGTGAAAAAAAGTGTACAATTTAATAATTTTTGACTGTGTACTCTAGAGTAAAAATGTCCCTTTTTCCAGGGAAGGCTGTTGTCTTGCTGCACTTTTTGGCACAACTGATGAATGTTTGCTTTTTACTTTTTAACACGCACCACTTTTTCTCCTAACAGACAGAACCTTGACTTCTAAGAACACGAGCAGGATCAAGTTCAAACCAGGTGAGAGCTCGGCTCGACCACAAGAAATGTGTCCAATTAATCGTCAGCACTAAGCACTTTTCCATTTTCAGTTACACGTTCACTTTTATGACAAACTTGAATTTAATAAATGTGTTTACTTTTAATAAAGCTTTTAAACTTAAATAGACTCTGTGGTTTTTGGTCCTCCAGACTAGAGTGGATGAGCTAAAGGTTTTCGAATTTTTGCAAGCATGAGTCCGTGCCTCTGCCATCGGTGACTTTGGGAGCTAAATGACTCTGCCACACTATCTAGTCAGTAAGGAGATTGGGGGTTCAACTACAAAGTCTGTTATCACTGAGGTATGTGGAAAGTCTAACAGTTACAGCACCTATTATAATTGATAAGCTAAGCGATGCATTATTTAGTGTCCATAGTTCTGTTTGTGCAGATTTGTCCCTGCAACAGTAGTAGAATGGATTGTCCTATCCAAACCAAAAGTAAAGTAGTATCTTATTATTTCTTGGTGGTGGTCATTCACCTTTTTATTGTTGGCAATGGTCAAAGCATAAACATTTAGAATACTTGAAAAGACATTATGGACAATCCCAGAGGACTACACTCAGTGCATAGAGCTATTGCTGACTAGAATGGGAGTCCAATGGAAATGCCAAATGTGCAATCTTAGTTAGCTACACAGACAGACTAATAAGAATAATCTAGTAATACCACACGGAGTCATAGGGATAAGAATTTAGATCCTGTCTACAAGAAGATCAAAGACGATTTAGAAAAAATCGAATGAGGAACGCTAGGAAAAAATAAGTACTCTATATTAAAATTAAAACTTACTGGGGCCAGCAAAGGAGCCCTCGACTGCCCGGTCCTGGCCTGCATCGACAACAGCACCCTCCTCCTCCTCCTCCTGTGTCCTCCTCTTGCCCCTGGGGGAAGCTGATGTACAACATGAAAGAAAGAAAAACAGAAAACATGGATGATATTTATTTCTCAACCAAATCAAACATTTAAAAAAGAACTAACAAAGTAACAAAATATTTTTGCGAAATAGCAAATAGGGAACGACTCCACGGGATATATTATTGACCAATCTCATGTGGTCGACTACGTCATTACTTTAGTATTGCTTGATTTGCGGACCGTCGAATTGGAAACTACCCTATGTAACTCACTAAACAAAGTACTAAAAAGGTTTGCCTAGGATTGGCAGGCAGCAGTCCGCAGCACGCAAAGTGACAGCCAAAGTCCATCGTGATTGAAGATCAGCGACAACACTAAAGTTTCCTACTACATTCACCAGTCATTAAAATACTCAAACTATTAATCCACCACCACTATTTCTTCTTATCGCCATGTGTACAAAGGAAGGACTGGACTTGAGTCTGTAGGGGCTGATTTATAAGGCCCTTGCGGCTCTTTTGCTCCATTGTTGCGTGACTTTTGTGACGCAGCGACAGCACAAAAGAGGCGCAATGGTGCGGCGTATATTAACAACGTGACGCATCTGGGAGATGCATCACGTTGTAAAGCCCTGCGCCAATAGGGGTGTTCCGGCGCAAGGGAGGGCGTTCCTGCGCAGGAACGCATCCTAAAAGTGGCTGAGGGAAATCTACAAGATTTCAATCAGTCACTTTGAGGACAATGATGCGTGACTCAAACCCTGCGCCTGCTTGAAGCAGACGTACGGCTTGACGCAGCATTGGGGAGATAGGGCACCCCAGAGAATTGATGGAGCTGCACCATCGTTGCGACGCAACTCCAGCAATGCGCCACCTTTACGGCACAGATGCGTAACGCTTTGGTGACGTTTTGGGCCCATGGCGCGCCGCATTGTAATACGGCGCACCATGGGTGATGGTGGCGTGACGCACAATTACTGGCGCATCCCTGCAACTTTGCAGGGATGCGCCGGTAATTAAAAATCTGAACCTTAGTGTGTAGCATTGCGCAGTTCTTTCAACTACACTCATACATAATTTCACAGGCCAATGAAATGAACACAAAATCTAAAACAAATAAGCATAGTAGCAACACTACTGAGAAGGAGAGCAGTGTACCTGAAATGCACAGAAGATTTTGAAATAAAATGTACCTACAATGTAATGAGCAGCATTATTGCTCTTGGTAAAAAACAAAAATTTGCAATATAATAACACAGCAGGAGAAAACATAGTAGTAAAGACATAGCTACTACTACTCACCAAGCCCGGGGATCTCAAGGCCAAGGAGGTCGAGTAGATCTCGCTCACGGGTCAGGACATCCGTCCAGCGGTGGGTGGCCTGGTTGTAGGTGCGCCAGACCCGAGAGTGGTGGTAAATGGCCTGGCACACCTTCTCCCACCGCTTCCGGCGCTCCCGGGCCCCGTACCCGGCACTGATCTTGCCGCCTCCCATGATGGTCCTGGGGAGGCGGCGCTGAACATAAAAAATGAGTTGGGCCACCTCCTCCGGGGTAAAGATCTCCCGTGGCATCACTAGCTCCCCCCTCAAACGCCCGCACGGGAGCCGGACACGGGGTGCGGGACCCTTCCCCTTCTCGGGATGCTTCCCGGCTCCCTTCACCATGGTCTGGGCGGAAAGGAATAAAGAAAATAGAATAGGGAAGAGAAGAAAAGAAAAGAGTTTACAAAAGTAGTTTAAAATTAACCAAAAGTAGCAGTAAACACAAAAATATAGGGCTAGAAAAATAGAGGGATAGATAATAAGTAAAATAGATAAAAAAAAACTTCAAACAAGCAAAGGATGGCAGAGATTGACAGAGGATACAAAGACCATGCCCAGAACCATAGCAATGAATGAGAAACAAGATGGCCGCGCCCGTTCACGACCGCGCGGGTAAGTTCGCGCGAGATTTTCCTTGCGAACACGCGCGAGACTGTACTGGCAAACCGCGGACTTTGCGAGATTACACTTCGCGCCCGGAAACGGAAATACGTCAGGCAAACAAGATGGCTGCGCCCTTGAACGACCGCGAGGGTAACTTCGCGTCTTGCGCTACGAGCGGCTCGCAAAAACGCACAAAACCTTGCCAACTAACACGCCGCAAAAAAAACAAATTGCATATTCGCACGAATTTGCGGCTTCCGAATCCGATCTTGCGCGTGTTCGCACCCCGCGAACCCCGCGAAATTGCAGAAAAACGAGTTTTTCAAAAGTGAAAGCACTCGGCAGGGGCAAGAGTTCAAACTCATCATTAGTAACAATTCCCGGTAGTGCTTCCTGACTGGGGCCCCTCCAGAATTCAGTTGCTAGTTGCAACAATTGTATGACCCTGCTCTGACCCTCACAGCAGGCTCATACAATAGCTACAAGTAGGCCACAAAGAAGGTCCTGGGGAAAAAAAATGCACTGCAACAGAAAGCAAAATTACAGATAAGGAAGCAGGTGCCAGACTGGAATTTTAAAACAGTGACACATTAATAAACTAACCCCAAATTAATTCATCTGAGTTGAAGCAGGGATGGTGTGCTTGCTTTCCCCCCCCATAATCTACAGTAATGATGAACCAGAGGGTGGCATTGATGTAACAGAGGGTTGCAGTGGTGAAACAGAGGGTGCTGGGAACCTGTGATGATGAACCAGACGTAGAAACAACATAATTCGCGACTGTTGCGCGACGAAATGTAAGTTCGCAATTGCGAACTGGTACGAAACCCTCGCGAACTGGCAGAAATCCTTGCGAACACAAAAAAAAAAAAATCCGCAAATTCGCAAGAATTCGCGGATTTTGCGGATTGCGAGTTCAAAAATCCGCAAATTCGCGAACGCGAGATCCGCAAAATTCGCCCATGCTTAGCCTCGTCCCATATGCGTAAACTACACTGGCTGAGGATCGAGAGCAGGGTCAAATTTAAGGCATTATGTTTTATGCATAAAATAATGACCGGAAAAGCTCCACGCTACCTATCTGGTCTGGTGCAGCATTATCTTCCACCGCGTACACTTAGGTCCTCCACCCAGAACAAGTTCCGGATACCGCGCATCAAGAGAGCAAAAATGGGAGGGCGCTCATTTTCCTTCTTGGCTCCCTCTCTTTGGAACTCTTTACCCCCCCCTCTGCGCTCCGAAAAGTGCTTCCTGACTTTCCGTAAGGGAATTAAGACCTGGCTTTTCAATATGTAAGACTGCTGACTAGACTCTCCCCGCATTTTGTATACTGTTTTATACTCCCAGCGCCGGGAAACCTACGGGTAGCTGTGCGCTTAAGAAATGTAATAATAAATAAATAAATAAATAAACTATATATGGCCTAAAACCTATGTTTTTTTCTGTGAATTTCAATGGTTTTTTAATACCAAATATCAAATGCTGTCAAATGTCAAGTACATGATAGGTAAAAACATTTTCGTGTTTATGCACGCTGATGTGCTTTGAACGCTGACCCCCCCCCCCTCCCCCCCTCTTTTCTCTTAGCAGTGCTCTCTCTTTGCAGATAGTGAAGGGTAGTTAACGCAGGCCTTTGCCCCCGTTGTAATCCGTCGTGCCTGCTTCTCTCTCTATTTGATTGGTTGCTATCCAAGCATTTACTGTTTTAGAATTGGTTCTCTTTGGTTCATTCTGTATTTACAAACAAGCACAGAGTCGCAATACTCTGTTTAGTCTTTGCAGATAGTGAAAAATAGTTTAAAAAAACAAAAGGAATCGAGCAAAATCAGTAGGCCACTAATGGGATCTGTTTTTGACCTCGCTAAAATAGAAACATTAAGAACAACCCCTCATGAGAAATACGAAACTAGTGAGATGAACTTAGCTCCACACCATGATGGCTGCAAGACAGCTCGACTCCGCCGCCCACCCCACCCAAAATAACGACAAACCCTATGCAAATATTATAAATATATACAACACACCAGCAAAGTAACAGGGTAAAACATTTTATTAAATAACTATATACATGGCAGCCTGCTGCAACATCGATCCAAATGCCTTTTGGTGACTCTTCCATTGTGAACATTGTCCCACAATCCGTTTGACCTGAAACGATTACACAAATAAAACATTTGTGAGTTTTAAATTTCCGGAGAAGTATAATTCACCAATAGTTTTCTCTGTACATCTTTTTCCATTAACAATCCCAGTTCCATCACCCGCCCAGGATATCACTACTGTTAGTTGTCATTGTTGCTTCTGTTTTAACAAAAAATGTTTTAAGGTGTTTACTGTTTTTGTTGCGATGTATATATTTATAAGTTATTAAAGTGTTATAATCCTACTATTTTTTTTATCGATTATTGCTGTTTGAGATATTCCCTGTCTACAAACAGAGAAGAATAGAAATATTCTGTCTCCCTTTGCAGATAGTGAAGGGTGGGTAATGCGGACCTTTGTCCCCCGTTGCAATCTGTCACTCCCCACTGATTGAGAAACTACTTCCACCCGGACCATTTATTAGAGGTACATCATCTGACTCAACCGGAGAGAACCCCTAATAAAGAAGACATATGTAAAATACGAAGTAATCCCTGTATCCTGTTAAACAGAAACTTTAGCATGAAACACACTTGAAAAGGAAAGGAAAGAAATCGAACAAAATCAGTAGGCCTCTGATGAGTTTTTGACTTCGCTAGAAATAAGAAACATGAAAATGGTGAAAGAAGCCAAGCTTGACGTTACGGCAGCCACAAGGTAGCTAGGCTCCGCCACCCCCCCACTGCTCCAAGCATGTCTGTCCCACCGCCCGCCACGCCCAATAACGGTAACATGAAATAAATACAAATCAGCAGATACCTACCCCCATTCCGGAAACTGCCGAAGTGCAACAGGTTCGCGGCTACGCCCATCCGGAAGACGAGGCCTTCGGCACGTGTAGGGCGAGTCCTGCTGGCAGCCGTCGGCCGGGGAGGTCATCCCGTAAGGTGGGCCAGGAGAGGAGCCGAGGGGGGGGATGTCTTGCATATGCCACCGACCCCCCCCCCTCGTATCTCCTGGTCTGGCCCCGGCTTGATATGAGCTCCCCGTTCGGGCCTGAAGCGGCGCCCTGCAGGCCACGGGGGGAGGATGTGTTGCAACTGCCTCCGACCCCCCCCCCTCTTATCGCCTCGTCCGGACATCACGGATATCAACGCCAGGTGTCTGCGTGGGGTGCGCTGGGAGGGAGAGGCGGCGCGAACGAGCCTCTCCCACCCCCCCCAGGTGGGGGCCCCTCAGCTGCACCCCCAACGCTCCACTCACCCAACAAAAGGGTTCCTCCACTCTTGCGATACAGCGACGCTGCATTCACCCGACAAAAGGGTTCCTCCACTCTTGCGATGCAGCGACGCTCCACTCACCCAACAAAAGGGTTTCTCCACTCTTGCGATGCAGCGACGCTGCACTCACCCGACAAAAGGTCTCGTCCACTATTGCGAGGCAATGATGCTCCGCTCACCCAGCGGGGGTCTCGTCCACTGTTGCGGTGCAACGGCGCTTCTGAGTTCAACTAGAAAATGAGTCCTGCATCCAGAAACGTTCTCCTCAACTTTGAAGATTCTATAAGAGCCACGGGGGCCCCCGACCCCCGATGGGGAATGACTGCCATGATCACCCACGGAACGACCACGACGTAGCCGGGGGACGTCGGTGCGCTCATGCCGGCGCCGGCCTCAGTCTTGAAATCACCAAAATCCTGCAAGACTACCAACTTGATCAGTTCCGGTGGGACACCAGTATGACCCGGTAGGAGAGATTTTTGCCTCCCACCCCTCTTTGACTGATGGTTCATGTCACCAGTCCCCTCTACTACCCTTCAACGAAAACTTTTAGACTGCCGAAAGAGGTCCCGGTCCAACCATGAGTTGGTTGAGACATTTTGACTATACTTGGACCTTCCTGACCTCACCCAAAATGGCGCCGGTACAAATGAAACTATTGTGCCCCGATTGCTCAGCCTTGATATCATGAGATATGTATGCAGTTTTTAGCACATTAATTGATATGGGATAAGACTGATTATATGTTCGGACAATGAATTGATCCGGGATGGGTATTGATTATACGTTCGAACAATAAATTGACATGGAACTTGTACTGATTACACATTTGGACAATGAATTGATATTAAGTTCTAATGCATCATTGATTACTGTATTTATTGAAGGTTAGAATTGTCGACACTTTTGGTACTTGCTCACAATGAATTATCGATATGATTTTGTCGCACTTGTCGCACTTTTTACTTATTATATGTTCGGACAATGAATTGATCCGGGATGGGTATTGATTATACGTTCGAACAATGAATTGACATGGGACAGGTACTGATTACACGTTCGGAAAATGAATTGATATTAAGTTCTAATGCATCATTGATTACTGTATTTATTGAAGTAATACTGATCTCTCCGCATGAAATTAATTTTCCACATGCTACACAAGTCAATCTCATCTGCCCAAAGTTCTTTTGCAGATTTGGGACCGTTTCCCTTGCCTCTGACTCACTTATTGCTAAGTCATTGGTGGATGTTTTTGCCGGTCGGGGGTTATCCCCCAAATCTCGAAGTTGTGCTTTAGAATAATTAAAAGGGTGCCACCTCTCCATGTGCCGATGCATGGTATGATTACCATAGCAATATTTTTTTTCGGTCCCTCTCGAGAGTTTTTTTTTTTGCAGATGAGGCAGGTAACGAACCTGGCTTTAACTTTCTTTTCATGAGAAGGAAAAGAAAAAAATTGCCAGATAAAATTCACTTTCACATGGGACGCTCTTGGCATTTCTTTTAGTTTTTTAATGTACATGTTCATAAAACGATTACACAAATGAAACATTTGTGAGTTTTAAATTTCCGGAGAAGTATAATTTACCAATAGTTTTCTCTGTAGATGTTTTTCCATTAACAAACCCAGTTCCATCACCCGCCCAGGATATCACTACTGTTCCCCATGTCATAAAACCTTAGGATGTTCAATAACTGAAACAGCTAATATGGGTTTACTTACAGGGGACATCTTTTGTTCTGTTTTGTAAAGTAAAACTATTGTGAACGCAAGTATTATACATAGTAAGTGTTTAATATAGCATTTGTCAGTCATTGGTTAAGCAGCTAGGACCTGTTCACTCTTGACACCCCAGGTGCTGTGTATGTTGCACTATAGTGCTGCATCGGGAATACGGACAACCCTATTGATGTTGATTTTTCATTATTGATTATTGTAAAGAAATGGCGACTCCCCCCTTTAGCAGATTAGCTAAATCTTTGCGTAATTTGGGCATAAAAGTTATATTATTGGAAGTAGATGGTTATAGTTCTGGTTAATTTCCATTCAGAATGTCCTACACAGCACCACTCTAGGTAAATATGCTGCCTTGGGACTATTCGCACAACAGACCGCTACTGACCATTGTTGCTTCTGTTTTATTAAAAAATGTTTTAAGTTGTTTACTGTTTTTGTTGCGATGTATATATTTATAAGATATTAAAGTGTTATTTTCCTTCTACTTTTTTGTGAGTGCTATATATTTTTAATGTGACACATAATTGTGAAGACTTTGATGTACAAAAAGGCATCCCTGGAATCTTCCGCTTCAGGCTCGGTCCCACACACCCTCACAGTGAGAATCCCCTCTCCAATCACAATACAGGATGGTTATCAGATTGCAGGAACGCGTGTAGTGTGACGGATCTCATCGGGTGGGGGCCTTGATCTACTGTAACTTCTTGGAAGAGGGGTGATTCTTTACAGTTGAGGCCATAAACTACATCTGCAGGGCTAGGTGATAGCCTGGGACGGGCCTGGACAATCGGACACAGAGGAAGAGGAGTGTCAGAGGGTGCGGTAGTGAATAGGGTGAAAGGCAGGTGTCGGGCGGGCACAGGGTGTGATTCTCAGAGAAGAACAGCGCAGATGGGAGGAGGTTTCTAGCCCATACATGAGAAAGAGAGCGGGAGTGACCAGTGCGTGGGGGAGATGCTTGCGAGGGTGCAGACAGTGGGTCTGGTCAAGGCATCTAAAATGGCTGCTGTGCTCGACAAAAGTGTGGCATTGCAAAAAAGGCAAGATGGCGCAGACAATGTTTATCAATAAGGATTTATTTATAACAAATAAAATATTTACTCGCAGTGACAAAATGGCGGTCAACACTTCCTGATTTCCATCGAATCGAACGTTAACAGACGTCACGCAGCAAAAAAAAAACCGCTCACGCACAGCCGCTGGAAGACATGTATCAACATATATGAGCCTCCTCAGCCACCCTCAGAAAACAAAAGGGGTCAGGATACGTCTCCCGTACCCCCTTATACCTAGTAATTTAATGAAATCGAAACACAAAATGGCGAATTCACATTTCGCTACCAGTTTGCGAACCGAGAAGCGCTTCTACCGCGAAAAATCAATTTTTTTTTATTTGCCCCACGGGACCCTTTAATAACCCCAACATCATTCCTAGGGGGTCAAGAGGGGTCTACCTAGCCCCCTTTCATTAAATTCCCCCTTCGTTTTTCTCCTCCTCTTGTCTCTCGATCCTACCGACAGACAAGATGGCGGCCGCACCGGACTGTTTAGAATGTTGACAGACACCGGACCTCCAATCAGCTTCGCTACGCAAAGCTCCGTTACGCGAAAAGTACGCGATCTGGAGTGCTATCTGGGACGCTGTCACAGATATATCTGTTTTTTAAAACGTTAATTTCTCAAAATCCACTGGAGCACATATATTGAGACCCAGCAAAGGCACATCGGACTAACAGTCCCTATAATTTTGCCAAGTTTCGTGCAAATCCATTCAGCCGTTAGTTTACGACCCGGTTCGAGAACCGCTTCTACCGTGAAAAATCAAATTTTTTTTATTTTCCCCACGGAACCCTTTAATAACCCCAACATCATTCCTAGGGGGTCAAGAGGGGTCTACCTTGCCCCCTTTCATTAAATTCCCCCTTCGTTTTTCACCTCTTCTTGTCTCTCGATCCCACCGAGAGACAAGATGGCGGCCGCTCCGGACTGTTTAGAATGTTGACAGACACCGGAGAGCCAATCAGCATCGCTTCGTAAAGCTCCGTGACGCGAAAAGTACGCGATCTGGAGCGCTATCTGGGACGCTTTCACAGATATATAAATTTTTTAAAACGTTAATTTCTCAAAATCCACTGGAGCACATATATTGAGACCCAGCAAAGGCACATCGGGCTAACAGTCCCTACAATTTTGCCAAGTTTCGTGCAAATCCATTCAGCCGTTCGAGCTAAAAGTGAGGCCAAACGCCCTATGGAAATTAACATGGGAAAAACGCGTTTTAGGACCCCCCTTTTTTCTCGGCCCCCCCTTGACGAACCCCCCCCCAAATTTTCAGGAGCTGCTCAGAAACAAAATGTGCCATTTTCCTGAAACTTTCAGCCGATTCCGTCCACAAACGCCAAAGTTATTAGACATAGAATTTTCAAAAGTTCCATAGAGAAAAAATCCTAACTATATATATATATATATATATTCACTGAAAAAACCATAGGTTATAGACCATATATAGTTAGGGATTAGCATTTACAAAACCTTATTTTACTCGCACAAAACCATTGAAATTCCATATATAGTTAGTTGCACTAACTATATATCGCGCACCCGCAATCCACTGCTAATGATGTCACATATTACATCATTCATGACATGGTCAGTGACATCACTGATGACATCACTGATGACATCTCAAATGACATCACTGATGACATCACTGATGACAACACCCAGTGACTGTATGTTTCTGCAAAGTTAAAATATGTCTTACATATTGAAGAATGAGTGGATGTATAAGTGTCTGGATGAAGGATTTAGTAGGTGCATGACTGTCTGTATGAGAGAATGATTAAATGTGTCTCACTGAGTGCATAGGTTAGTGACTAAACTGTCTTAATTTGTGCATCCTATGGTTTTTTCAGTGAATTTTCAAAGTTTTGTAAATGCAAATTCCTAACTATATATGGTCTATAACCTATGGTTTTTTCAGTGAATTTCATTGGTTTTTTAAAAGCTAATATCTATAGCTGTAAAATATATTCTTTATTACGTGACGTATCACGTAGCCTGTGAGACGCCTCATGATGCATCGCATAACCGTGACGTATCGTCTCTGCAGCGCAAACAAAACCCGTAACGTAAGCGCGCCGGAGCATGCTTACAGATATATATATATTTTTTTAACCTTAATTAGACAAAATCCACACGTGCACATATCTTGAGGCCTTGCAAAGGCACATCAAACAAACAGTCCCTACAATTTTGCCAAGTTTGGTGGAAATCTACTCCTTTAAATTTTATTTTACTGTTTCTCTTGATTTCCCCCTTGTTACGCTTACCGGAACGCTACCCGGTATGCAAACAAACGCTCCAAAAACACAATATGTCGGACTCCCGTTACGCTGCCGGTTAGCTGCCCGGTTAACGTACCGGGAAGCGCCTCTATCGCAAAAAATCACAATTTTTTTTTCTTTTGCTCCGCGGGGAACTTTAATAGCCCCCTCATCAATCCTAGGGGTTCAGGAGGGGTCTACCTTACCCCTTTCCTTCATTTACACCTTTTTTTTTCCACCTCTTGTCTCTCGATCCCACCGAGAGACAAGATGGCGGCCGCTCCGGACTGTTTACAATGTTAACAGCCAATCAGCTTCTCCTCAGACTCCCGTTACGCTGCCGGTTAGCTGCCCAGTTAGCTGCCCGGTTCGCGTACCGAGACGGGCCTCTACGGCGAAAAATCGCAATTTTTTTTTTTTTTTGCCCCGCGGGGCACTTTAAGATCCCCCTCATCAATCCTAGGGGGTCAGGAGGGGTCTACCTTGCCCCCTTTCCTTCATTTCCCCCTTCGTTTTTCACCACCTCTTGTCTCTCGATCCTACAGAGAGACAAGATGGCAGCCGCTCCGGACTGTTTACAATGTTGACAGCCAATCAGCTACTCCTCAGACTACCGTTACGCTGCCGGTTAGCTTCCCGGTTAGCTGCCCGGTTCGCGTACCAAAACGCGTCTCTACAGCAAAAAAATCGCAATTTTTTTTTTTTTTTTGCCCCGCGTGGCTCTTTAATATCCCCCTCATCAATCCTAGGGGGTCAGAAGGGTCTACCTTGCCCCCTTTCCTTCATTTCCCCCTTTGTTTTGGCCTCCTCTTGTCTCTCGATCCTACCGAGAGACAAGATGGCGGCCGCTTCGGACTGTTTAGAATGTTGACAGACACCGGAGAGCCAATCAGCTTCGCTTTGCAAAGTTCCGTTACGCGTCAAGTACGCGAACCGGAGCGCTGCCCGGAGCGCTGTTACAGATATATATCTTTTTTTGAACGTTAATTTCTCAAAATCCACTGGAGCACATATATTGAGACCTAGCAAAGGCACATCGGGCTAACAGTCCCTACAATTTTGCCAAGTTTCGTGCAAATCCATTCAGCCGTTCGAGCTAAAAGTGAGGCCAACCGCCCTATGGAAATTAACATGGGAAAAACGCGTTTTGGGACCCCCCTTTTGTCTCGGCCCCCCCTTGACGAAACCCCCCCAAATTTTCAGGGGCTGCTCAGAAACTAAATGTTCCATTTTCCAGAAAAATTCAGCCACTTCCGTCCACAAACGCCAAAGTTATTAGACATAGAATTTTCAAAAATCCCATAGAGAAAAAATCCTAACTATATATACCTACTGGCGACCGCCAGTAGGTAATATATATATATATTGCAGCGTGATCAAGGGCTTCCCGCCCGAAACGCGTCGCTGGTTCTGTTTTAATCTTTAAATAAAATACCATCTTGCTGAATTGGCTGGTCCGGTCCTCTTCCTTGTTGGCGTGGAGGCGGTGTCTGCGAACGCAGAGCAGGCTGGGGAGGAACCTTTCTTCATATATATATATATATATATATATATATATATATATATATATATATATATATATATATATATATATATATATATATATATATATATATATATTTAATCACCAACACAATTATACTCCCACTCCACCAGGATTACTTATCAAGCAGGTTTATTTCAACAGCGTCCCATTACAGCACATTGTCACTAAGCAACGCGTTTCAATCTTGCGATCTTGCTCACGGTTACAAAGATTTGTCCCTCCTTAGTTTCAAGATTATATACAAGGAAGTCATAGTAGCACTGTCATGATGCATTACGGTACTTGTAGTTACATTATACATTTTTGTCGTTTTTTTCTCTTTTCTTCATTTCATTATTACAGTGTTTAAATTCTTGCATTGAATTACTGGTACCGGTCAGTACAGCTGTGTATGTTTGATTAATTTACGCGCTTTTCTCAGCATTATGAGGTTATTGCATATTCTCTAAGTGAATTTCTAAGGTTTTTAAAATGCTAATTCCTAACTATAACGTGCCTGAAGCCTATGGTTTTTTTAGTGAATTTCTAAGGTTTTGTAAATGATAATTTTAAAATGTACTATTTAATATATTTCTTTTTTTTTATAGAAATTTCCAAAAATTTTATTATAAATACTTATATTTATTATATTTTTAAAGTTACATTTCATATTTTTAATGTAAAATAATAACAAAAGTAAATTCAAAAAGAATACACTGCTAGTGAGAATGCCTGGGTGAATATGTAAGTGTTTGTTAGAGGCAGATTTACAACACCTTTGTTCCTCTTTTACACCGCCGTTGCATAATTTTTCTGATAACGCGGTGGTGCAAAAGAAGCGCCATGGTATGTGGCATTTAGAATGTGATGTATCTAGAAGTTGCGTCACATTGTAAATCCCTGTACCAGAAGGAGACGTTCCTACATGGGGGGGGGGGGGGGGGGGGGCTCCCGGCACAGGAACACCTCCTAAAAGTGGCTGACTGAAATCTACAAGATTTCACTTTGTCACTTTTGGGCTCATGCTGTGTCAAAACCCTACACTACCTTGAAGTGTAAGGCTTGACACAGCAGTCTAAGAATAGGGCCCCAAGAGCATTGCTGGAGATGCGTTGCACTTGCAACATAACTCAAACAATGCACCACCTTTCCAGCACAGATACATCACATATATGTGCCATTTTTGTCCGATGGTACGCCACATTGTAAATACGGCGCATCCATGGTAGTGGTGTCACGGAGTACAATAACTGACATATTCCTGGGGATATGCCAGTTATTATATATGTGCCCATTAGTGTTTTAATGTAGTGATAGGATTACTACATACGAATGAATGAGTCACTACAAAACTAAAACAACAGTGACAGAGTGTTTGCTGCAAGTGTAATGATACAAACCAGTAAATTGAACGTATAAAACACAAATTTGCAAGTACATAGAAGACTGCATACATCGTCTATAAGGGATTTTAATGCATGAGTACTTAGTGAGTGGATGATTACAAGACTGCAAGGAAAGAACCTGATTGAATTTATACCAGCCTCAGTTGTACCACAATATACAGATAAACACATACTGCTGAATGGCTCACTACAATATTAAAACATTAGTGTGAGAATGTTTGCTAGAAGTATTAGGATACACATTGAGGAATTGAACGTATAAAACATAAGTTTGCTGGTGCATAGAACAGTGCATGCACAGTCTATAAAGGTTTGAAACAGCCTATGCACGAAGGCCTCTTTTAATCCATGAGCATCTAAATACTGACTGGATCATTACACTTCTGCAAAAAAAGTTCCTCAATAAATTTATTACAGCTTCAGTTTTACCACAGTACAATGAAACAAAACATACTGCTGACTGGCTTACTACAATACTAAAACAGCAGTGTCACAGTGTTTGCAGGAAGTCTAAGGATACAGGCTGGGCAATTGAAGACATAAAACACAAATTTGCAGCTGCATACAAGACTGCATGTATACTCCATACGGATTTTAAGCAATCGATACCCTCAAACCCACTTTGCATATTTTAAATCAATACAAACATTTAAAGAATATATAACTGAATTTATAACTGCTTCACTTTTAGTACAATAAATACATTAGTAGATAGTGTTCAAAACTTTATTATTTTTCTACAATAAATGTATTCTTGTAACATCTCATAATTTAACAGACATTCCAATGCAACTTCATCAGATATGTCATTCAGATCAATTTCCTCGTCAGCAGTTTCGGATTTAATTTGTACTAAAATATCAACATAATTTAAAACTTCCAGAATATATCCATCAAAACCTTCGTCTTCAAAATCACAATTCATGTCTGCAGCACTAATTTCTCCTTCTTCACTCTCATTGCCTGTGACAGATACGATTAGTTCTTCAATTATACTCAAAGTAATATCCAAAATCTCCTGAGTATGAGGCTGTTCACTTTCCATAAGTTTTCCTTTATGTTCTTGCTCCTTGTATAAAAATATAAACAGTTAATTTTATCACTTTTTGAAATATATAATACAAAATTACAGTTTTCACCTATTTTGGCCTACAAAATATACTGTATAAATACTATTATATAATAACATTCTATTAGTAGAGTTTTAGCCCTTTGCAAAATTATACACCTATAATTAAGTAACATTCATTAACCTAGGCCTCTCAGTTTAGTGTCTAATTTTTATGTTATTAATTTACTCGTGTTCTTCTACTAACTTTTCTTTATGCAGTTGCTCATTATCTATTCTCTCAATCCTTCAATATCTTATGTTATTCATTAATGTTCCTTCTAAATTCAAAAGTCTTCCTACTATTCCTAACTCAATGTGTTCTTTTCCCTTAAGACCTTCCTTAACACAGATTTGATCGTTTCTTGTTTTAAGTTAGAGAAAATACATCGACTGAGTACATTCAATATTGTCTATAATGTCAGTTAAGTTTACTTACTCACTAACTTGTCAAACAACGTTCTTTAACCCTTTCGATGCTGATGACGAGCTCAGCTCGTCATCACCCACGGGTGTCGTGTGCTGATGACGAGCTGAGCTCGTCATAGTGCCACTAAAATGGCATTTTCCAGCACTGGGGGGGAAAACGCCCAGCAGCCATGTGGTTAACTGTCACAGAATTATTTCCACTTTATCTTCAGGAATGTCTAAAGAGCAATTGAAAACGAGTCTGAACTCCGGAATGTCTTCGGTGAAGTGCGCACTCGTTAGTGAGCGCGCGCCTCACCAAGGATTCCCCACAACTCTGTGGTAAATGACTAGATCGCAACCGCGTCTTTCAGCCACGGCCCGTGGAGGGACTTGCGATGGGGCAGGCAGGGGGGTGAGGGAGGAGCAGGGTGATAAACAACGGAATCTGGATGATTGCAGGTAAGTAAACAATTACATTAATAAAATGAATTTCGGGCCATATTATCAACAAAACGCAATATCAACAAAAGGCGATACATTATCCCCGCTTTTATCAGCAGGAAAGTGGCGATAAAGCGGCGATAATCTATCTCGTTTTGTTCATAATATGGCCCGAAATGCATGCTAATGGCTTCATGGTGACGATCACGCGTGGTTATGACCGCGTTGTAATGGCTGTTTCCCCCCAGAACACTGCAGCCACCTGGTCTGGGCGTCGTGGATTCCAGGGCAGTAGGCGGAGGGCCACGCAGCTTCTCATACAATATAGAAATCTTTGTGGGATGATTGTTTCCGTGGTTTGAGGGGTATGATTGAGGCCCAAACATTTAATTTTGTAGAGGGATAAGTTTGCATGGGAAAATGTTGCAAAAGGTTTGTAAACGTGGTACACATTGTTTCGTATGATTTTGATTTCTTTTCTAAGCTGTAGTCTATTCAGAGGAAGTAGAAGTCATTCGTTTTCAATCCTAGTCTTGAATATCTTACTATACTATTTCAACATTATTTCTATTGTGGACCGTCATACACCCCTCCCCCCCACAAAATAAAAGAAATATGTACTTTTTTTAAATTAACTTTTATTAAAACAATAACTAAACGAAACTTAATTATAACTATATTGGAAACAAGTAGAAAAATAGGTTTATTAACAAACAATATTATAAGCAAATTGTTAAATGGACTTCATAAGATGTCCTATTGGTAATCTGGAAAACAAAAAAGAAAATTAGAGTTTAGAATTATGTAGATGTGAGTAAATGAGCTGAACCATTATAAGTCAAGGTAACTCTATGGTTTTACGTGTGCACTGTGCCGCGCACATTTCACTTGTTATAATGCCACGTTCAAGTAGTGTCTATATGGAAGTGCCTACTGCGTTACTGACACAAAAGTAGCATAACGGGATTGTAAATATGTCGACTTATTTCTAATGAAATGCTATGAAGGCTTTGTAGATCTAGGCCTCTGTGCTTACCGTTGTATAAACACTGCGGCCAAAGACTTCAGCCAGTGGAATTCACAACTTCAGTTGGGCTGTTCTTCTACATGTGCAAGTGGGCAGCAGTGACTATAAGTTTAAGAGAGAAAGAGAAATGATGTCATAGAGAGTGAGAGAGAGCAATAGAGAGAAAAGAACATTAAAACTGTCTCGCAGAGTTTGGAGTTGAGATTTTTTCTTGAAAAGTGAAACGTAGATTTACAAGCTCCTTGCGCCACTTTACCCATGTTAAAAGTGACTCAAAAGTGGCGTAATAAGGTTGTGGATCTGTTTGTCAGACTGATTTTACAGAGAAGCTGCTGTACACTACGCACTCTGGGCCATATTATCAAGCCTGGGCGACAAAATTATCGCCACTTTATTGGCAGAAAAGTGCAGCTAAAGTGGCAACAATGGGTTTGATAATATCAACACTCGAAACCAGGAAGTGTTGGAGGCCATCTTGTGCCTCGGTAGCACCAATTCACAAGAAAACAGTAAAACAAAGTTGAGAAATAAGGGAAGGGGGCAGGGTAGAAACATTCTGATCCTTTACGATTGCTCAGGGGGTCGCATATGGATGTTTACTCTCTTTTTTTTTTTAAAGATATATCGCGCAGTATGCGTCTAGAAATCGGTACAATTTCAAGCAGGAGCTGAATGCTGATTAGCTGTCAATACTCAAACCAGGAAGTGTTGGCAGCCATCTTATTTGTCTCGACAGCCGAGTCACAAGGAAACAGTTAAACAAAGTTGAGAAATAAGGAAAGGGGGTAGGGTAGAGACATTCTGAACATATACTATTGCTCTTGGGGTGGTAGATTTATTGTACGCGTACCAAGCACGTATGGACGACGTACAGCTGGAATGTTGAAAGTCGTCACGTAAGCCTACGTAAGCAAGAAATACAAAAATAATTTTAGATATTTATGAAGTGTATTTGTTTATGTGTTGTGTGGCTCTAAAAAGAGCCGTTGTGTTTATTAGGAGATTTTAGTACCTACAAGTAAGTACCGATGCAGAGTCTTAAGTTTATGAGGAAGACTCTGTTCCCCTCATCTGTAAAATGTACTCCATCTCTCCTATAGATGCCATGCATATTGAAACGCAGATTGTTGTTGTAAATGGATCCCATTCGGTCATCTCGGAGAAAGGCAGAAACAGATTTATTCACATGCTTCCTAGCTTTTTCAAACTGTGGACAATAGTAGTTGGACGGCTTCCATTTCTGCCTTTGGCATATATTAGAATATACAAAGGCAGTTTTGGGGAACAGTGTCATCAATTGTGCAAATGCGTCCTTCATAAGCATTTCCGGAGCTACCCCCGTCAAAGAGCCTAGGTCATTCCCACCACGGTGCACAATTATGAGGTCAGGGTGTTGGAGATGCATAAAGGATTTAACCAATGGCATCAATTGGTGACACTTTAATCCTCTCTGTCCAATCCATTTAATGTCCACATTTGGTAAACCTAGGTCCTTGTGAATTCGTTTCTGTTGTGCGTACCTTTGGCTCCAGAAAATATAGCTGTGTCCCACAATCCACACTGTAAGCATTTTGAAGAGAGGTCTGGATGCACTCTGATGGCATCTGTAAATGAAATGGTAGTTTAAAAAGTAAGATTTTTCTAAAATGGTGGACAACATACAGTTTTGAAAAAGAAAATAAATGATTGGTTGTTTGACAACATGTTACAGAAAGCTAGGTTGCATATTTCAGTTTTTTAAAAGCCTTATTTTTATTGGTTAAGAAAAAGTGATAGAAAAGAACATTACATAAAATAAGCTGGTATATTCTCCAGTCAAGCATACTTGCTGTTTCAATTTGCAACAATGTATGATGAACTTTTCACCTGTGTGCTGAGTTAGGTGTTCCCTGAAGTGTTTATATGGTAACTGGCAGCTTGTGGAATGGGGGAAGGGTTGAAAGTTTTGTTACTTGCAAAGGTTTGGAATGTTAAACCAATAGAAATGTGTGTTTTATTTTGAATTAATGTATACAGGATTTTTATTGGTTATTTATATGTATGTATATGTACAATGAGAGGGAAAATGTTCCATTTGACGGTTCTGCTGCAAACACGGAACTAGAGAGATTCTGTACAAGAATATCCACGGTGTGAGTGGTATTCTTCTTAATCTACAAATCAATTTGAAAGGTGAGCTGATAAGTTGTATGGGAGTGTGTGCGGTGCATCTTTGTACATTAAGGAATTATGGGGTATATCAAGACAGCCGATAATATTATTCCCGCTTTATGGGTAGAAAACTGCTGATAAAGCGGCGATAACGTTATCGCCTATCTTGATAATATGCCCCTATATTCGTCCGTTGTTAAACGTTTTATAGTAGTAAATGTGTTTTGCTATAATGCATGCTGTTATTTTTTTTGCATAATATCATTTTGTGCGTCTCTGTACATTAAAGTATTATGGCAATATTATCAAGAAAGGGCGATACATTATTGCCGCTTTTATCGGCAGGAAACTGCCGGTAAAGCAACGATAATGGTCTCGATAATATATCCTTGTAAATTCTCATTGAAGCCCAGGTTATTTTCTTAACCTAGGCTTCTATGGGAATTCACAAGAATATATTATCGAGACCAATATCGCCGCTTTAGTGGCAGTTTCCTGTCGGTAAAAGCGGCGATAATGTATCGCCTTTTACTGATAATATGGCGCTGACGGGCATATTATTAAGGGTCGGGGTTAAAATATTGACGTTTTATGGGCAGGAAACTGCCGATAAAACGGCGAAATGGGCTTGGTAATAAGAGGCATATTACCAACAAGTAGCGATATTTATCGCTACTTAGGCTTAGCGACAAATTTTTTATCGCTGCCTATTGCTGGATATGTTAGCGGAGAAAACATGCTATTAGCAACGTTTTTCTCCATTGGCTAAAATATCCAGAGATAGCGGCAAAATGCGCGAATATCGCTGAGAAGACAGCGATATTCACGCATTAGCGACCAAATGCTCTTAGCCATGTTATCCACATCCCATTGGATGGCTAAGAACTGGTCTGGGCAAGTTTTAGTATTTGGAAATATTCGCGCTTAGCACGAATATTTTCAACGCTATGCCTGCCTTGCTAATAGGCGATAGCGAAGTTAGCGACTGTTTTCTGTAGCTAACTAGTTGGGTACCCCCAATTTGCATGTCATTAGCGATAAACATCGCTGACATGCAAAGCTGGCCCCAAACCGCTCGCTATCACGTAAAAGCTGTCGCTAACATCAGTTAGCAACAGCTTGCTAATAGGGCGATAGAATTATCGTTGCTTAGCGGCCGAAAACGGCCGCTAAATCGGCTATAATTGCCTATCGTCCCCCTTAATAATATGCCCCTAGGTTCTTGTAAATTGCTATAGGAGCCCAGGTTCTGGTGTTAACCTGGGCTGTTATGCTAATTCTCAAGAGCATATTATCAAGCTCATTATCGTTGCTTTATCTGCATTTTCCTGCCGATAAAAGCAGCAATAATCTATCGCCTTTTATTGATAATTTGTTCCGAAATTCGTTTTATTCATTTAATTGTTTACTTACCAGCAATGATCCACATTCCGTTGCTTATCACTCCTCACCCTGCCCCTCCCCCGGCCCACCTGCCTGCCCCATCGCAACTCCCTCCACGGACCGCGGCTGATTAAGGGGTCAAATATTTTGCATAATGGGGGCTTGTACGGTGCTTCGAGCACTGGGGAACAACACTGCTGTGGTTTTATTTTGAAGTATGCGGGGGGTTACGGTCCTACTCCCAGCAGAGCTGCACCCCTCGGGTCTTTTAAAAAAATATATGTTTTGAGTTCTCCCTCTATCCCCGTACACATCATGAGGAATGCCACGTTTTAAGGGCAGTAATATGTAAAATGATCTACCTGCTACGGGTATCTGCACTGTATGGGGTTTTTTATTAATGTTGGGAGGGTGGGCTTGATATTTATTCCGTTATATTGCAGTGTCTATTTATACTCTCATTTTTTATTATATTTTCCTTGTTTCACACTCCTTGTTCTTTTGTTGTAAGTCTTTTTATTTTTATAGTCCGAGGTTTGTCCCCATAATCCTCCCTCTGTTCTTGTAAGCAATATAATAGAATATTTTATATATATTTTTTTGTAATGTTATATACATTTTTTTATTATAGGTTGTGTTTATCGATACTGAAAATACTGTATGATGCCAACGAAGTTCAAAAAAACGCAAGCAACGAAAGAAAAGTGTGTATTTGAAGAGAAGTCATCAAGAAGAATTACATGAAGAGACATGTCTTAACAAAGAGAAAGAAAGTCCTGGTAAGAGCAGGAGCACTTTTTTTGAGGAAAATAATAAAGACTAAGAGTAGTGTTCAGAAACAGAAAAATGTTTTTAGTGTATCAGCCACGAAAAAAAAAAATACTAGTAAAGAAAAGAATAATGTAAAAACAAGTGCAGGCAAAACTGTGTATAGTAAAAGGAGAAAAAATCAATTTATAGAAATTAGGAAACAAATGTTTTATAATAGATTTGTTACAAATTTAATTAAAGAAATTAAGGTATGTAAGAAAAAAACTGTATTTTATAAGAAGAAGAAAGCTATAGAAAATGTAGTTGAGAAAGCTTTGGAATTGAAAAGAAAATTGTTTATTTTAGTAATCAATAGAATTAGATCACTAGATAAGCGAATCCATTTAATGAAGTCCAAAAGTAAGTGGAGAAGATTTGTGAGTTTTTTTGGGGGGAATGGAAACATAGTTCAAGTTCTGAGCCTTTTGTAATGAAGAAAGTTATCTTCAGAGTAATGATTTGTTGCATGCAGTTGACACCAGTAGTCGTGCTTATGAGGTTAGAAATGGTTGTCCTATTGAGAAAGTGAAAATGATTTCTAGAAATGCAGAAGAGGTGTTAGCTGGTGAAGTTTTAGGGAGATGCCCTAAAGCTCCGGGGTACACTTGGAATTGTAGTAGTATTTTCAGTGTGTGGCAAGAACCTATTGATTTTTCACGCAATTTCTTACGTAATTATACTAAGAAAAGTGTTAAACAAAAGATTAAGATGTTGCAAGGACTAGAACTTTGCAGCGTGAGAGAAAATACTGGTTTGCAAGATCATTCTCTGGCTTGTCTTTCTAAAACAGTATGTTGAAGTGTTTTCCACCATTTCAGGATGTTAGCAGTTCATCATACTCAGATGAGGAAATTAGTCAGACCAGTGTATTACATGAAAAGTCCAGCGCTAATGTTAAAAAAGTTGAACAGTGCTCTTTTGCATGGATCTGTATCAGATGTAACAAATGTTCGTGATGAAATTCAGATTAGTTACTTTGGTCCTCAGGAAGACAGTGGAGAAAGTGAGAGATTAATAGAAGAAAATGTGGAAGAGAATGTAGGATAGTGCAGTGTAGAAAATTTTGGGCAAGAAATTACATAGTTTAAGGTGCTTTCAGGTGAAAGGCCAAATTCTTCTTGTATCTGTTGTCGACAAATTCATTATAAAAATCAGACCAGAACTGTTGATCTATATTTAAAAAGTGAAAAAGAAAATATTAATGAGTGGAAGGATTTTGCAACTTATATGTTGGTAGAGAATTGTTTTATTTGGGTTCTGATCAGCGTATTTTGAACTGATGGATTTAAATACCCATGAGTCTATTCTTATTCAATGTGTGCATCCATTTCAGGCTATTGTTTGTATGGAGCCTAAGACAGGAAAATTGCCTCCTTCTGATTTACAAGGAGGATTAAAGGGATGAGTTGTATATTTGCCTCTAGATTTAAAGAAAAATATTGAAACTATTGGTGTAGAAAATGTAGAGGATGAACCTTTAGTTATTCTTGTTAATGGCATTCCTACTAAGAGTAAGAAAATCTGGCAAGAATTAGTGGATGTTAGGAAAGTGAAAAAGGCAACGTTGTATCTGGTAAAAAGTAATCAATATTACAAAAATGTGTATGTGGGAGATGAAGAATTAACTGTACAAGAAGATAGTGACTTGCCATCTGGACAAATTGAAAAAGTGGATGTGTCCAGAACTGAAGAAATCTACGAACATTACAGTTTTCATCCATTGCATTCCAAAGAAATGATGGGGAATGCTATAGAGTTATTTCAAATGAAAGAAGCAAAAGGAAGTCCCATTAGTGTATGGGAAAAAAGCTTGGAAGCTCGTTGTTTCCCACAGTTGTTTCCTACAGGAAAAGGAGGATGATATGATGAACGACCTGTGCAGATTCCTGCATCTGAATACCGGACATTAAGATTATATGCAGAAGATCCAAGATTTCGACAATGTATTCCGTATTTGTTTCATCTTTTGTTTGAGAGTGATTTGTCTGGACTTTCTTATGCAGTAAACCACATATTGAAAACAGGTATATATCTGCAAAATGTTTCGGCAAAGGAATTTATGGATAAAGTACAGCAGAAAGATAATGTTTTGGAATCTCAGCTGATTAATCTGATGGCATGTCAGAGTGGTACTAATGAGTACTGGTACCGTCGTCAAGGAGAACTCAAATGTATGCTAAGGAACTTAGGAACTCCTACATGGTTCCCTACTCTAAGCTGTGCTGAATATGCTTGGGATGATTTACTTCAATTTCTTCGAGAGGCAAATCCAAATATACTAATTATCGAATACAAGACACCTGGAGAACTCTGCTCTTTGGATCCTGTTAATGTATGCAGGTATTTCAATCATAGATTCGAAGCTATGATGTCTTTTATCACCAATAAAAAATATCCTCCTCTTGGAGAGGTTCTGGATTTCTTTAGGAGAAAGGAGTATCAAGCAAGAGGTGCTCCTCACATACATATGCTATTATGGATCAAACATGCTCCCAAATTTGGAACAGACTCATATGATACTGTGTTGTCTTTTATTGAAGAATATGCTACATGTGAAGTACCCCAAAGTACACAAAATAAGGACTTAAGACAACAAGTCTTACAATTCCAAAGCCATCGTTGTGGAAAATACTGTCGTCGAAAGTACAAATCTAAGGACAAATTTTACAGCAAATGCCATTTTGCATTTCCTCGACCTGTAATATCGAAAGGAAGAGTGAACAGTTTTATGTCATCTTTGCAACATACTCTCAAAAGAAAGTCTCCTAAAAATACCTACAACTTAAGAAGAAATGAAGTCAAAATACATAAATGACTACAACCCAGACATTTTGTCCATGTGGAATGCTAATATGGATATTCAATATGTTGCAGACAATCCCTTTGCTGTTGCTCGATATGTGACATCGTACATAACAAAGTCAGAAAAGACGGAATTGAAGGAAATGTGGGAAGAGATTTCCCATGAGAAGAGTCTAAGTAAGAAATTATACAGTTACAGTTTGAAGATCTTATCTCATCGAGAAATTGGAGCGTATCAATGCTCGGATCGCTTATCATCTGCAAGTCTGTACTCTAAATCTAGAAGAATCATTTGGGTGAGTCTAGGTCTTGCTGCAACATGAAACCGAGTTCTTAAATCTGTACAAGAAATTGAATATTTAGCTGAAAAAGAACCAGAAAGTATAGATATTGTGAAAACAAATATATTGGATACATATTATCCAAATAGAAGTCATCATCTTGAGAACATTTGTCTCTATGAAGTGCTGCAAAACTATATTTTTAAACGGAATATTACCGAAAACATCAATAATGGAATATATATGCCGTGATTGGTTCCGAAGGATGTCTGGTAAAACAAAGAAAAGGACATTTGATTAATCACCGTAAACTGAGTTGCGAAACACCTGACAAAAGGGAATTTTACTATTTAGCTCTTTTGCAACTTTTCAAGCCATGGCGTTCAGAATTGGAATTACTTGGAGATTTTGAGAGCTATGAAGATTCCTTCAATGCAACTAAAGATACTATAGAATGTCCGGTTTTTGCTAATTAAGTAAAAATGTTGAATGACGAAATTGCCACTTTATCGGCAGTTTTCCTGACGAAAAAAGCAGCGATAATCTAATATGCCCAATAGTTTTACCATGCATGCTTTTACAAGTACTATCCATTTACCACGCATAATCTTAATAATGTCTTTGTGTTGACGAACACGCGTTGTAATGCCTGTGACTTACGTCCTTCAAATTAGTATTTAGGTATACGTGTGACCAAGTCTGATAACATCAGAGTTTAAGGACAAACACCGTGGTGTCCGTGCCTCCAAATCTCGTCGATCACAAAGAAAATACGAGGACGATAAAATGAAAGTAACAGATATAATAAAAACAACTGTGAAAAACTACTAAAATGGCGCTGGACGGAGTACGTGATCAACATTTGGTGCCTCGGCACTACGTTTCAAATAAATCTAGATAAAATACGATTACTAATATATTACAAAAGTACAGTAGCGGATCACACACGACCCGGAAAACAAAGCGGCAAATTTAATAACTGAAATAAAGAAAGGTTTGTTTGTTGAACTTGAAGAAAAAGAAAAAAACGTGGGCTTCAAACGAGGCTGCGCATGCGTAGAGAGTACAACTGCTACACAAAAAAAGGAACGTTTTACATACTATCATAGAAATGAAGGGGCATATTATCAACAAAAGGCGATACATTACCGCCGCTTTTACCGCCAGTAACTGACGATAAAGCGGAGATAATGTGCTTGATAATAGGCCCTTGTTAATTCCCATAGCAGCCCAGGTTCTGGTGTTAACATGGGCTGCTATGGCAATTCACAAGGGCATATTATAAAGACCATTATCACCGCTTTATCGGCAGTCTCCTGCCGATAAAAGCGGCGATAATGTATCGCCTTTTGTTGATAATATGGCCCATTGCTCTTTTTTTGACCAGTAAACTTAGGTGCATATTATCAAAGACCGGTGTAAAAATTATCGCCGTTTTATTGGAGGAAACTGCGGATAAAACGGCGATAATGACCTTGATCATACAGCCTTGTTATTTCCCATAGAAACCCATGTTAACACCAGAACATGGGCATCTATGGGAATTAACAAGGACGTATTATCAAGCAGCCACGGCCCGGGGAGTGAGTTGCGGTGGGGCAGAGAGGCGGGGCGGGGGAGGGGCAGGGTGGGTGTGAGAAAAACTGGCATATGGATATTTGGAGGTAAGTAAACAATTTAATTCACAAAATGAATTTCGTTGCGCGCCCTGCATCGCATTTTGCGATGCAGGGCACGCTGCCGGTACTTTGCCCCCGGGGCCTAATAAATAAAACGGACTTCTAGTTTTTTTTCCACCTTTTCCACCGCATACGAGTACTGGATGAGTACCCCGCGATTTTTTATTTTAAAAAACAAATTAAATGGAGCCTAAAGATCCATGTTCCACCCCCTGACCAACACTATAGGTTCAGAATGTTTCTACCCTGTCCCCTTTCCTTATTTCTCAACTTTGTTTTACTGTTTTCTTGTGACTCGGCTCTCGTGACAAATAAGATGGCTGCCAACAATTCCTGGTTTGGAGTATTCACAGCCAATCAACATCCAGCTCCTGCTCGTAATTGTACGGATTTCCATACGCGTACACCGCGATTTTTCTTTATATAAAAAAAGAGCCTAAAAGTACAATTTACGACCCCCTGAACAAGCCTAGAGGTTCAGAATGTTTCTAGCCTGCCCCCTTTCCTTATTTTTCAACTTTGATTTACTGTTTTCTTGTGACTCGGTTCTACCGAGGCACAAGATGGCCGCCAACACTTCCTAGTTTCGAGTGTTGACAGACAGTTCACAGCCAATCAGCATGCAGCTCACGCTCGTAATTGAACGGATTTCCGTACGCGTGCTGAACTCCGTCTCTAGATATCGCTATGATTTTACTTGCAATTGTCTCAGAAACTACTGAACGGATTTAAACCATTTAACAAAAAGCACAATTTGCGTACAGAACTCTACCTCTCTGCAAAATTTTGTGTAATTCCAATCAGCCGTTCGGGCTGTAGCCCTGGCTAAAGGTCCCTATGGAAAATTGCATGGGGAAAACACGTTTTGGGACCCCTTTTTTCTCGTCCCCCACTTGATGAATCACCCCCAAACTTTCAGGGAAGGAGCGGAACCGAGCAGGCCATTTTCTTGGAGAAATGCGCAAAGATTTGTCATCCGGCGCCAAAGTTATTCCAAATAGAATGTTGTGGATTTCCATATATATATATATATATATATATATATATATATATATATATATATATGTATATATATATATATATATTTTACCTACTCGCAGTTGCCAGTAGGTAGTTATAGTTAGGACCTAGTTACCATAGGAAAATGGCAACATTCTATTCCCAATAACTTTGCCGCCGGTTGGGGAATCTTTTCAAAACAAATTATTTGTTGATATCAGCTCCTATGTTGAACGTTTGGGGGTGATTTGTCAAGGGGGGGCCGAGAAAAAAGGGGGGTGCCAAAATGTGTTTTCTCCATGTTAATTTCAATTGGAAACTTTAGAGAGGGCTACAGGTCGAATGGGTGAACGAAATTACCCCATATTTGGCAGGGAGAAGGGTCGTGGTCTAGAAAGCACGCTTTTGTTAATTTGGTATAAATCCATTCAGTAGTTTTTGGGAAATGTTGAAATTTGCAGATATCGAGATTTGGGAATTCAGCCATCTGATTGGCTGAGGCGTTACGAGCACAAGCTTGCTGCTGATTGGCTGCAAGCGCCTTGAGCGGTTGCAACTAGGAAGTTTTGGCAGCCATTTTGTGATTCTGTTGAAGCGAGTAAGGGGAAAAAAGTGGGAAAGGGTAGGAGCAATGTATCCTTTGCGGGGTGTTTAGGGTGTGCTATAGAGGGTGTGCGAAGCAAAGTATTTACCCCTACCGGTGTGAAAGTGATGAGCTACTGAAATTAAGTGAAGTATTGCCTAGAGTCTGATGCTGCTAAGGTGAGCGGTGTGGGACTCAGGCATTAAATGTGAGCCAAAATTGCGTGTCTTATGCTGTAAAGTCATGTGCCCTGGCCGCTGCAGTACAGTTGTGGAAGTAGTGTCAGCCTGTGTTTATACCTACTAGGATGAACTACTGACCAGTACTGGTGTAAAAGTCCTGTGGTACAGAAAATATGTGAGGTATTGTCTAGAGTCTCATGGACCTCTGAAGTGTTGGCCACCATTTTGTGATTCCGTTGAAGCGAGTAAGGGGAAAAAAGGGTGAAAAATGTAGGAAAGAGGAGGATAGGAGCACTGTAACCTTTGGGTGTGGTATACAGGTGGTGCGAAGAAAACTACTCATAACTACCGGTCTGAAAGTGCTGGGCTACAGAAATTAAGTGAGGTATTGTGTAGAGTCTGATGCTGCTAAGGTGAGCTGGTGTGGGACACAGGTATTAAATCAGGCTCAAATTGTGTGTGTTATGCTGTGAAGACATGTGCACTGGCCGCTGTAGTACGCGTGTAGAAGTAGCGTTAGGATGCATTTATATCTAGTACGATGAACTACTGACTCGTACTGCTCTGAAAGTCCTGGGGTATGGAATATATGTGAGGTAATGTCTAGAGTCTCATGCTGCTAAGCAGAGCTGCTGCCAGACTCAGCGTTGAAAGTGTGAGCCCAAACTGTGTGTCATATGCTGTGAAGTCATGTGCTCTAGGCGCTGTGCCATACCTGTCTAAATAGTGTGAGCATGTAGTTATACCTACTTGGATGACGTTTTGTTTTGAACATTGTAGCTTGTGTATAGTGCTTAGGGGGTGTTATAGAGGGAGTGCGAAGGTAAATTCGCTTGTATCAAATTAATTCAGTATTTGTGAAGTGCTAAGTACTCACTCCTATGGGTCTGATTGTGCTGGGGGAGTAAACTGAGTTGCTGACAGACTCGGGGTAAAGCTGTTGAACCACTGACCCCTACCGGTCTGAAAGTGCGGGTATGGAAATTAAGTGAGGTATTGCGTAAAGTGTGATGCTGTTAAATTGAGCTGCTGCTGGAGACGGGGATGAAACCGTGAGCCTAAACTGTGTGTGCTATTGTAGTGACCGGATATTTTGTACTATTTCTGAGTGATGGTGACTTTAGTCTACTACCATCTTAGTATAGTGGATAGATCCCTATTTTCGGCCTATTCTTAGGGTTAGCCTACTGACTTTGGCATATTAATATGCCCTTTCATCACTTTCGGGCCTGAAGGCCTATATTAAAGGGTATATCCTTTATTTCTGACATCATATTACCTATTGGTAGGGCTTGCTTATGTATTTTGATAGAGCTATTTCACCTTTTTCGGGCCCACAAGGCCCAAACGAGAGAGACTCCATTTTCTTTCCAGCCTCGGCTGCTCGAGGCGCTTGTAGGTCAAGAGTGATGTTTTAGTTGTGAGCTGTTGTTCACTGGAGAGGAACCGGTCAGAGCTGGCCCTTATCGGAGGAATGTAAGCAGAGCTCGGGTTTTAGACGAAACAACAGTTAGCCACTGTGGGAGCGTCGGAGGCCTGGAGCCTAGTACAGGAATCTGGTGGGCGGCAGGTTACTGTCTGGAAATTTCCATGAACGAGGAGCTCTTTATATTATCGAGGTGTAGAGAGGAGAGGCAGGCAGAAGGCAGTTGGCAGTTGACAGTTGCAGTTGTAGATAACAATTGGAGTTTGGAACGATCGAAGGCTGACGATCTTTTGGAGAGACTGAAGTTACATCGTGAGTCATTCTATTGGAGCACTTGGAGATAGTTAAACGTCGGAGTTAGAATAATCAGAGTGAAGAAGTTAGTTGAACAGATGGTTTCTAGAGTGGCTGAAACTATATCATTAGATTGAAGTCTGGAGGTGAAGACAGTTCGTGGGAGAGAGGAAGCCAGTGCAAAGTGATCGGTGCAGAGCTGAGAAACAGAGAAGAAAAAGAGAGAAGGCTTCCAGTGCTTTGAAGGAGCATAACGGTGCAGAGGTGTATCCGTGGGTGCAGAGTAGAATCTGAGATGAGCCAAGGCGCAGACGAGAGAGGGACCCAGATGACAGCTAGAACCGGACTCCGTTATTATAAGGTGTATAAGGTGAAGTCTGTCCTGCAAGTATAGTGTGCAAATATACTAACTCTTTCCTTTACTTTTCAGGCTATGCTTAGATTGCTAGGTATTATTGTGACTTTATAATACAATGTTTTCTTTGTCTGTTATTGTGTAATAAAGGGACCCCAGTTTGTAACGAATATATATATTTGAGTATTGTTTCTATGATAAAGTTGACCTTTCTTTACAGCCAGATGCCAGCGTATGGAAGGTGGGGCGATTCCCTTCCTACAGGTAACTGATGCTGGAGAATGATGTAAGTTTTATGTCAGGGAATAATTCTCAAGTGTAACAATTTGGCAGTTCTTGTGTGAGAGGATCGGATCTCCTATCTATCACATTAGGGATAATAATTCATATAAGATAGAAGATACTCCCAGTAAATATTAGGTACCTAGGAACTTCCCAATAGAGAGAGAGAGAGCAGAAGGTATTAATAGGACAGTGAGATCGCTCAAGATAGGGCGTTAATGAGAACACCAATTGTGATTGGTGTGTAATGAGATTGCTCAAGACTGGACATTAATGAAAACACCAATTGCGGATGGTGTGTAGTGGGATCGCTCAAGATAGGGCGTTAATGAGAACACAAATTGTGGTTGGTGTGGTAGATTGAGCTGCTCTTCGATATGAGAAGGAAGGTAGAATAGCCCGGGCCAGATTGTCGCGGGGCTATAAGGTGAGATCATAGGATGAGACATGGAATTCCGTAGTTATTTTTAGTAATCCCTTAGATCTAGCAGTGTTTTTGATGGTATAAGCTTGTATATTGCGAATTCCCCATTCCTGGGTAAGTACTCAGGTATTGTTGTAAATAGGATCCAGGAAGAGATGGTGTTACGTTTTGGCCGGGTTGGTTGCATCTAGGTGAGTGGGTACTTCAAAGTCCGAGAATCCGGTCATTACATTTGGCGTCACGAACCGCTTACGAAAGCCTTGTAGCGCGTTTTGTTTTTATCTTGTTGGTTTGCGCTCGGCGTGCGCGTAGTTTCTTTTTGTATATTTTTGTTTATTTCTGTATATATATCTACTTTTGGTACGATGTTTTTGAGAAAGTTAAAATCTACTTTTAAATTGCCTATTGAAATTCCCGGATGGGAATCAACACCTTATGAGGCGCTAGCTCATGAATGGGCTGATTGTACTGGTTTGAGTGAGAGCTGAAATTCTTGTCTGGAAACAGTGGATCCGGCTCAGGTGATTGCTTGCTTACAGAAAGCGCCGATTGTGAAGGGCAAGGAGCTTCCTATATTAGGACGGAGAGGTTGGATTTTGTTGTATGCGTACAGGCTTGTACATGAGAAGTATGTGAAGTTGCAGCGTTAATGCAAAGAATTTGAGGATCAGTTTGTTGAAGTGCAGAATGCTTGTACTCTTTTGAGATGTCAGAATAAATTGCTTGCCGACAAACTGGATACATACCAGACTATTGCAGAAAGAGCAGCAGTTCGTATTGCTAAATACAAATACAGACATTGACGTGGTCGAGTCAGTAAGAGGAAAGTGCGTTTGGTTGTGGCGAAAGCAGGGCTCGATTGGAATCCTGATGAGTGGGATGGTAATATCTGGGACTCGAATGAGTCTGGCTCCTCGGCTGAGGAGAATGAGAGGTGTGAACCTTCTCGTACTGAACGTGACTGTAAATTGTGTGCTTCTTGTAAATCTGATGATCAGTGTAAATGTGATGATCGTGAGGAGGTTTCTGCGCATCCTGTCTTTTGACAAAAATTACAACAGGCTCCAGGCAATCCCAATGGGATTCCTTTTGATAGTTTGGAAGATTTTACACAACAGGAAGTTAGTGACATTTTAGAACGATTTTGACAACGGCCTGGTGAGGCCTTACTTACATGGATGGTGCGTCTTTTTGAATTGGGTGCTGCTGGCATCATGTTGGATATGGGAGATGCGCTGAAGTTTTGTTCTTTGAGTTCCGATTCTACTGTGCAAGACCATTTTCGGAATTATAATAATGCTGGTCAGATTAGTTTGCTTCAATTAGCAACGGATGGTTGTAATCATAAATATCCTACTGAATCTGATTGGCCTTTGAATGATAAGCCATGGTATACTCTAAGAGATGCCTCGCAGAGACTGAAAGAGGAGGTGATGAAAACTGCGATTTTTCTGGGTACATCTGGCAGATTGATGGATGGCTTGTTGACTTCTTCTGTGCGGAATAGAATTATTCGTTTCGCCACTGTTGCCTATAAGCAAGTTATGATGACATTGTTGATTAATCAAACTGGCAGTCCTTTGTCTCTTGTGCTTGAGGCTGTGCGTCAGCTTGGTGAATTGGGTGAGTGGCTTCAACCGGCAGACAATCCAGACCTGAGGGTCGTACTGGTGGTAATTATCTATTTACTAGACGTGACATGTTTCTCGCCTTGTTGGCTGATGGTGTGAAAAGAGAAGACATGAGAGAGAGTGAGAGAGGGGTAGAGAGAGAAGGGAGAGATGAGCGTTTTGAAAGCAGACATAGAGAGGAGAGGGATGAATCTCCTGAATTGAGAGTGAGAGATAGACGACACAGGTTTTCTGAGCGAAATTCACAATATTTAGCGGATGACAAGAATCCATTTCGTGAAGGAAATAAGTATGAACGAGAGGTGACACTACCTAAAAGATTTGAAAGTCTCTATCCTGATTTGTCCTGGGCGTCGGAACGCAATAAAAACGACTAGGAAATCGGTCAAGCTCCTGTACGCAATTGGGCTCAAAGAGATAATATACCCTATGTAGATATTGACATTTTTTGGAGACATCGTAACATACAGAGGGCCCGAGCATTGGTAGATACAGGAGCGGATGCCACTTTAATTTATGGTAACCCAAAGAAATTTAAAGGACAATTTTTCACAATTACTGGCTTAGGTGGTAAAGAAACTCCCGCAGTGCAAGCTAATGTTGAAATGAAAATAGGAAAAATTCGACGAAAAGAATATTCTGTACGAGTAGTACCCCTTCTTGAATACATAATTGGAATTGACCGTTTAAAAGGTATGACATTATATTTAGATGATGGATGATATCGATTTGGAGACAGGAAATACATATCATCAAAATCCGTGAGAGTTGGTCGTTTGAGAATTCCTCCTGTAAAAATCCCTCAAGCTACAAAAGTCGTTTCCCAGAAACAGTATCGCATTCCAGGTGGGCATGAAGAGATTAGTGCTACAATTCAGGATTTAGTGGATGCAGGAGTTATAACCCCGGTTACTTCTGCCTGGAATAATCCCGTATGGCCGGTGCGTAAGAGTGATAATTCTTGGCGCATGACAGTTGATTATCACGAATTGAACAAACATACACCCCCTTTGACTGTCGCAGTACCTGACATTATTACTTTAATTGAGAGAATTCAAAAACATTCAGGAACTTGGTATGCTTCTATTGATATTGCTAACACGTTCTTTTCCATCCTGATTGCCCCTGAGTGCCAGGAACAATTCAGTTTTACATGGAATGGACGTCAAATGATGTTCAGAAGTCTTCCCCAGGTCTATGTGCATAGTCCTACCATTTGTCACCGGCTGGTGGCAGAACATTTAACTGAAGTACCGATAAGCTCACAAATACAGGCGTGTCATTACATTGACGACATTTTGATTCAAGGTGAAACACAGGAACAAGTTCAGACCCAATTAGATTTAATCGTAGCTCATTTGCAAAGTAGAGGTTGGGAAATTAATCCAGACAAATTGCAAGGTCCAGCACAAAGTGTGACATTTTTAGGCATTAATTGGCATGAAGGGAATCGAGAAGTGATTCCGCAGGTAAAGCAGAAAATTGCAGAATTTGCAGTTCCGCGAAACAGAAAGGAAGCACAGAGATTTATTGGTTTATTTGGCTTTTGGCGTCAACATATCCCACATTTGAGTCAGATATTAGCCCCTTTGTACAAAATTACCCGTAAAAAGAATGTGTTTGAATGGAATAAACCGCAGCAAGATGCGTTTGATTTGGTGAAAGAAGCGATTCAGCATGCTTTGGATTTGTGTCCTGTACGTGATGGTGATGTCGATTTGAATGTGTCTGTGCAAGTCCCTTATGCAAATTGGAGTCTGTGGCAAAAACAAGGTAGAACAAAAGTACCGTTAGGTTTCTGGACTAAAAAGTTACCCGATGCTGGTGAGCGTTATACACCATTTGAGAAACAGTTACTTGCATGTTATTGGGCTCTGGTGGATACCGAGCAAGTAACTTTGGGACATGATGTAATTTTGAGACCTGAAATTCCTATTATGCAATGGGTTTTGAGTTCACCAAAAACTCATAGGATTGGACACACTCAAGAAACAAGTGTGATTAAATTTAAATGGTATATACAAGACAGAGCACGTGTAGGACCGAAGTGTGTTGCGACGTTACATGAGCAAGTGGCGCTGGCGCTGTTAGGAGAGGCAGAAAGTGATTGCTCTGTACCTATAGTACAGGAATCACCTGTTATGTGGGGTAAGCCATTTGATGATTTGTCCGTGGAGGACAGAAAACATGTGTGGTTTACGGATGGTTCAGCAAGGTACATTGGAGAGAAGAGGCCTTGGAAGGCAGTATCCTACAATCCGATCACACAGAAATTGCTAAGTACCACATGTGAAGGAAAAAGTAGTCAATTTGCTGAACGATATGCTGTTCATCATGTTTTGAAATAAGAACTGCCTGGTACATGTCATATTTTTACTGATTCTTGGTCCACTGCTAATGGTTTAGCGGTTTTCTAACCCACATGGTATTCCCATGACTGGAGACTACATTCTAAAGAGCTTTGGGGTAAACATTTATGGCAAGAGATTTGGGAACTACTTCCTCAGAATAACGTGACAGTTTTTCATGTTGATGCACACACACACGTAGACTCCTTTGACAAACTTTTTCACCAAATTGCAGATGAGAAATCTAAAATTTCTGAGGCAATGGTGGACAAACAAGATTTTGATTTGGCGGGATTGGTGAAATGGGCCCACCAGAAGTCAGGACATTTTGGAGAAAGAATCACTAGCAGGTGGGCTGCTGACCGAGGAATTCATATTCCTCTCAATTTAATTAAAGATGTTATACTTCACTGCCCCATATGTCAGCACTCTAGACAGCGAGAAGTGCCCCAAATTGTAAGAGGTCAATTACATCGAGGAAAATCCCCTGCACAGATTTGGCAAATAGATTATATAGGTCCTCTTCCCATGTGTAAAAATTGACAATATATTTGTACAGTTGTGGACACTTTCAGTGGTCTTTTAGTGGCCTTTCCCTGTAAGAGAGCTACTCAGACAAATACCATTAAAACGTTAGAGTTAATCATGTTGTACTATGGTGTTCCACTTCAAATACAATCTGACAACGCATCTCATTTTAAAGGCAGACTAGTGCAGGAATTCTGTGTGGAGAACAACATCGAATGGGTGTTTCATATACCTTATTATCCACAGGCAGCAGGCCTTGTGGAGAGAATGAATGGCTTGCTGAAAGATCAATTACGTAAGTTATGAAATGACAACTATAAGAACTGGAGAGATCATTTGTTTGATGCATTGTTAATTTTGAATAATCGTCCTTATTTGAATTCTGATTCCCCATTAATGCGTTTATTTCCTCCTGCTAGTCATGCTAAACCTAACACAGTGGAGAGTCCAGTGATGTATTGGGAAATTTCCCCTGGTGCCTTGGCTCCATGCAGAGCAACCCCAGGTTCCGCAGGCCTGGACATGCATTCTATAAACACCATTACTTTAAAGAAAGGAGACATTACTATTGTGGAGACCGGCATTGGTGTCCAAATACCCTTTGAAAATGTTGGATTAATTGCCCTGAGATCTGGCTTGGCTTTAATAGATGTGCAGGTGCTCAGAGGTGTCATTGACAGTGATTATCAAGGAGAGATTAAAGTGATCCTGTTAAACAGTGGTAATTCTGATTTACTGATGCACAAAGCAGACCGAGTTGCTCAATTGCTGATCATGCCTGTTTTCAGTGGTGAGATTCAAAAAGGTACTACCCCAACTCAGTTATCTGTTCGAGGAAAAAAGGGTTTTGGCTCCACTGATAATCCCTGAGTGAGAGTGTGGGTTCAGGCACCTAAAAATCCCCCTGAACAAGCCGAAATAATTGCAACTGGTCAGGACAATACTGTCCTAGTGATGAGGCCAGGGCAAGATAGCTGGGAAGCAGTCCCAGCTGACAAATGGTTTTTGCGAGAATGAATAATACCTGTATTTGATCCCGTTCTCCTAGACCATCGTTTGGACTGCTGCTGTCGGAAGTGTCGTCGCTGGACTCCTTTTGGCTTGCTGCGCCGGGAGACGGGAGAGCCCCCAGGTCTGGAATAATTCCTTGGACCGAAGACGTCGTTCTTCTGCGTCGTGGGATTCGTCATCCAATTTTTGGACGTCTCTAGCCAGGAGATTAACTAACTCTAATCACTTCTGTTTGACCCCTATGCACTCAGTGACTGATATTTTAGCGACCTGTTTGGTTGCTGTCCCAGCTTCCATGGAGACACTTGCCCATAATTTTATTCTATCAAATGCTCATCCCAATGTAATTTTTAGTGATTATGCGGCCTATGATTACTGTGCTCTATGCACGGTTTTGCCTGATTTACAGCCCCCTTTGAATTCCCAAATAATAACCTACAATATTACCGAGGGTGATCTTTGCTTTTTCATGACCTGTGATCCTAAAATCATAGGCAAGTGCGTTCAATTAAGACTGAAGAATGCCACTTCATTTACTGCCCATGAAAGAACTCTATGTTTTGAAAGACTTTCTAAATCATGTACTTCTGTTAGAAATAATATGACTTGTAGGCGTCTTGTAGTTACCCCTAGTCACTATCGTATGGTGCTATTACCTTCTGGATAGCTATTTTCATGTGGCAATTTGTCTTGGCCCTATTTTCCTGCAAATATTACTGGAGGTCCTTGTGTTATTACCAGATTGAGTTTATTAATGTTTTCTTCACATCCTAATGTAATTTCCCGAACTACACGTGATGCCCCATCCTTGAAAGCCAAATGTGATTCCTCCTTACATTTATTCTCTGAATCTAAGTATCTTAGTTTAGCTTTTTCTATTTTAGGTGTTCCTGCATTATCTGTATGCAATGCTAAATCAATCGGAAAAATGGTTTACTGGATGGTTAAGTCTATTAACCATACTTCTGTTGTTTTGTCTGACCTATTATTAGATGCTCAAGGTGAGCGTAGAGCCATTTTACAAAATAGAGCTGCAATAGATTACCTTTTACTTAAACATGGTCATGACTGCTCAGATTTTGAGGGCCTTTGTTGTTTTAATTTATCAGACCATTCCAGATCCATCCAGTCCCATATTGATAAACTTCATGAATTGACTGAAGAAGTTAGGCAACACATAGATCAAGAGTGGTTTGATCGGGTTTTCAGTTGATTGCCCGATTTGCACTCCCTGCGTCAAGTGTTGGGGGGTGTCTTGATTGCTATTTGTATTTTAGTTGCAATTTGTTGTTGTATTCAATGTGTTCCTTCCTTGATTCAAATTTTTAGACCACACATTATGTTTAGGTCTGTTAGTTTTGTTTCTTATTATTCATCGGATGTTCGCTCAGTTTGACAGATGTTAGTCGACAAAAGTCAAGGGTGGAATGTAGTGACCTGATATTTTTTCCTATTTCTGAGTGATGGTGACTTTAGTCTACTACCATCTTAGTATAGTGGATAGATCCCTATTTTCGGCCTATTCTTAGGGTTAGCCTACTGACTTTGGCATAATAACATGCCCTTTCATCACTGTTGGGCCTGAAGGCCTATATTAGAGGGTAGATCCTTTATTTCTGACATCATATTACCTATTGGTAGGGCTTGCTTGTGTATTTTGATAGAGCTCTTTCACCTTTTTCGGGCCTACAAGGCCCAAAAAAGGTAGAGAGACTCCATTTTCTTTCCTGCCTCGGCTGCTCGAGGCGCTTGTAGGTCAAGAGTGATGTTTTAGTTATGAGCTGTTGTTCACTGGAGAGGAACTGGTCAGAGCTGGCCCTTATCGGAGGAATGTAAGCAGAGCTGGGTTTTAGACGAAACAGCAGCTGGCCACGGTGGGAGCGTCGGAGGCCCGGAGCCTGGTACAGGAGTCTGGTGGGTGGCAGGTTACTGTCTGGAAATTTCCATGAACGAAGAGCTCTTTATATTATCGAGGTGTAGAGAGGATATGCAGGCAGTTGAAAGTTGGAGCTTGGAACGATCGAAGGCTGATGATCTTATGGAGAGACTGAACTTATATCGTGAGTCAGTCTGTTAGAGCAGTTGGAGCTAGTTAGACGTCGGAGTTAGAACAATCAGAGTGAAGAAGTTAGTTGAACGGATGGTTTTCAGAGCGGCTGAAACTATATCATTAGATTGAAGTCTGGAGGTGAAGACAGTTCGTGGGAGAGAGGAAGCCAGTGCAAAGTGATCGGTGCAGAGCTGAGAAACAGAGAAGAAGAAGAGAGAAGGCTTCCAGTGCTTTGAAGGAGCATAACGGTGCAGACGTGTATCCGTGGGTACAGAGTAGAATCTGAGATGAGCCAAGGCACAGACGAGAGAGGGACCCAGATGACAGCTAGAACCGGACTACGTAATTATAAGGTGAAGTCTGTCCTGCTAGTATAGTGTGCAAATATACTAACTCTTTCCTTTACTTTTCAGGCTATGCTTAGATTGCTAGGTATTATTGTGACTTTATAATACAATGTTTCCTTTGTCTGTTATTGTGTAATAAAGGGACCTCAGTTTGTAACGAATATATATATTTGAGTATTGTTTCTATGATAAAGCTGCAGGAGAATGATGTAAGTTTTGTGTCAGGGAATAATTCTCAAGTGTAACAATTTGGCAGTTCTTGTGTGAGAGGATCGGATCTCCTATCTATCACATGAGGGATAATAATTCATATAAGACAGAAGATACTCCCAGTGAATATTAGGTACTAATAGGACAGTGAGATAGCTCAAGATAGGGCGTTAATGAGAACACCAATTGTGATTGGTGTGTAATGAGATTGCTCAATATAGGGCATTAATGAGAACACCAATTGTGGATGGTGTGTAGTGGTATCGCTCAAGATAGGGCGTTAATGAGAACACCAATTGTGGTTGGTGTGGTAGATTGAGCTGCTCTTCGATATGAGAAGGAAGGTAGAATAGCCCGGGCCAGATTGTCGCGGGGCTATAAGGTGAGATCATAGGATGAGACATGGAATTCCGTAGTTATTCTTAGTAATCCCTTAGATCTAGCAGTGTTTTTGATGGTATAAGCTTGTATATTGTGAATTCCCCATTCCCGGGTAAGTACTCAGGTATTGTTGTAAATAGGATCCGGGAAGGGATGGTGTTACGTTTTGGCTGGGTTGGTTGCATCTAGGTGAGAGAATGCGGTCATTACAGCTATGCTGTAAAGTCATGTGCTCTGGGTGCTGTGTCACACCTGTCCAACTTGTATATGGTGCTTAGGTGGTGATGTATAGGGAGTGCGAAGGTAAATCAATATGGTATTTGTAAAGCGCAAACTACTCACCCCTATGAGTGAGTAGAGCCGGGATCAGAGCGAGAGCTCTGTGCTGCAAAGTGAGATGGTCTGGCCACTGCGCATTAGATGGGTGGAGTATACATTTTGGCTAGGGTCCGGGAGTTGCCGTTATGTGGCCCTAAAAAAGCGGGCCTAAGTTGTAAGTTATAGGGAGGCTCTAAAAAGAGACCTTGTGTTCATTTGTTGGAGCTACATATAAGTGTGGATGCACAGCTTCAAGTTATTCAGGAAAACTTGTTTCCCTGATCTGTGAAGTTTCCATTACTTCTGTAGATATCCGCCATATCAAAGCGTCTGCTGTTGTTGTAGATGGACCCCATTTTGTGGTCTCTGAGGTATCCAGGCACAGCTTTGTTCTTTCTTCCAAGAGTTTTCAATCTGAGGACAAAATTGTTGGACCATTTCCACTTTTGTCTTTGGGATATAATGGAATATACAAAGACAGTTTGAGGCAAAAGTAACATTAATTGTCCAAAGGTGTCCTTCATAAGCATTTCCAAACCAACCCCAGTCAATGTGCCTAGGTCGCTTCCACTACAGTGCACAATGACGAGGTCAGGGTGTTGTAGATACAAATAAGTTTTTATCCAAAGGCAACAATTGGTGCCACTTCAATATTCTCTGTCCAAACCATTTAATGTCCACATTTTGCAAACCAAGGTCTAAGTCAATACATCTCTGTTCCGCATACCTCTTGCACCAGAAAACATAGCTATGTCCTATGATCCACACTAGCATTTTGAAGGTATGACTGGAAGGTATGGAAAGATGTCTGTAGCTCATGCAGTTTCTTAGTAGAATAAGAGATATGTTTAACCCCTTCGCTGCGGGGCAATTTACCCACGGTGTGGGGGGGCGGGGGTTCTGTGGCACCGCAGTGCTCGTGACGAGCCCAGCTCATTATGAGTCACAATGGAGCTGTGCTCATGATGAGCTTGGCTCGTCACAACCCCGCCCACTGATTAATTCTCCCGCACAGGCGGGAGATCAATCGCTTGTGAGCAGACCGCGGAGGTTATGACGAGCCCAGCTCATTATGAGCACAGCTCCACTGTGACTCATGACGAGCTGGGCTTGTCATGAGCACAGAAGGAGTTAAAAATGGAGAACTAGTGTTTTTCACATACAAGAAGGTACTAAGGGGGGGCGTAAAATCCGTTTTGCGGGCGAATTTGCGGATTTTCCGTGATTTCGCGATCCGCGAATCTCGCGAAATCGCGGTAAAATCCGCGAATCAGCGGGGACGAATTTTCAGCCAACCAAGGGTTACAGCAGCAGGTGCAAAAGTTGAACCTAATTTCTTTGTAACCTTTTACAAAAGGGTTACAAACAAATTAACTTCAACTTGGACACCTGCTGCTAATTGCTTCCTGGCGCCTCGTTGCCTACTTGCAACTATTCTCTGACCCTGCTCTGACCCTTGAAGCAGGGTCAGAGAATAGTTACAAGTAGGCAACGAGGCACCTGTCCAAGGAATTAAACCTCATCAGGAAGCACTTACAGATATAAAAAACAGGAAGAAGGGAGAGGATGGCAAATACACCCATTTTGAGTTGTCAGGAGGGGTTAAACTAAAAGAGACCTTTACAGCACAATTTTCATATGCATTTTGCTAAAAATAAAAAGCTGTATGTTCTGTAGGGGCAACTCAGGAATCTAGCCCTTCAGAGATCCGGCCTCTCTTTCTTTCTCTCGTTCTCTCTCTCCCTCTCTTTTTCCCTCTCTTTCTCTCTCTTTCTATCTATCTATCTATCTATCTATCTATCTATCTATCTATCTATCTATCTATCTATCTATCTATCTCTCTCTCTCCCTCTCCCATAAACGACTGCATGGGTAACTTCGCTATGCAAACAGCTTGCGAAGACGCAAAAATCCCCGCGAACACGCAAAAAACCCCGCGAACACGCAAAAAAACCCCGCGAACACGCAAAAAAACAAAAATCCGCAAATTCGCACAAATTCGCGAATTTTGCGGATCGCGAATTCGCAAATCCGCAAATTCGTGGATCGCGAATTCGCAAAATTCGCCCATGCTTAGAAGGTACTTGATTGGGAGATGAAAAGGATTGTTTTTGAAAAGTAGGGTGCACATTCGTTTTGTGGAAAAGCATCTTTGTGATTGGTTAAGAAAATGCAGTTTGAACGTGGAGTACATATTATAGGATAACATATGCTCAACTCAACCACACCTACTACTTCCATTTTGAATGCAGTGTTCGAACTTAAAACAATCGTGAACTTTTAACCTGCAGGTGCCGTTTAATGTTCGAGAAAATGTTACAAAATAAAATCGTGAGGTTTAAAAAAACTTTATGAACTTTTAACCTCCACGTATTGTAGAGTGTTCTTGAAAGTGTGTTGATAGAATACGTTGCATTTCTGACTTCTATGTGTACTTGAACATTAAAAAAAACAGTTTACATGGAAAATTAGAAAGACAGTAATAGAGAGAAGATTTGAAACCTAAAAGAATCAAGGTACTATTCTAATTTGTTCTTTATATGTATTTATGTGTGGAGGAGCAAAATTATGGAAAGAAGAACACCAGGAAGCGGAAGAAGCAGGAACTGGGGGGACGGGGGATATGGACACAATGGCATACATGTACAGTGAAGTACAGCACAAGTATAGACAAACAATTGCCAAAATGAAACACACCAACAAGGAGCATAAGTCACACAACCCGGCAACATCACAGCGCTGAACGAGCATAGAAGTGAAAACCACGCTGCATTCATATAGGATGCGCACAAAGGCCGGTTGTGGGTGTGCCTAGGTCGCTTCCACTACAGTGCACAATGACGAGGTCAGGGTGTTGTAGATACAAATAAGTTTTTATCCAAAGGCAACAATTGGTGCCACTTCAATATTCTCTGTCCAAACCATTTAATGTCCACATTTTGCAAACCAAGGTCTAAGTCAATACATCTCTGTTCCGCATACCTCTTGCACCAGAAAACATAGCTATGTCCTATGATCCACACTAGCATTTTGAAGGTATGACTGGAAGGTATGGAAAGATGTCTGTAGCTCATGCAGTTTCTTAGTAGAATAAGAGATATGTTTAACCCCTTCGCTGCGGGGCAATTTACCCACGGTGTGGGGGGGCGGGGGTTCTGTGGCACCGCAGTGCTCGTGACGAGCCCAGCTCATTATGAGTCACAATGGAGCTGTGCTCATGATGAGCTTGGCTCGTCACAACCCCGCCCACTGATTAATTCTCCCGCACAGGCGGGAGATCAATCGCTTGTGGGCGGACCGCGGAGGTTATGACGAGCCCAGCTCATTATGAGCACAGCTCCACTGTGACTCATGACGAGCCGGGCTTGTCATGAGCACAGAAGGAGTTAAAAATGGAGAACTAGTGTTTTTCACATACAAGAAGGTACTAAGGGTGGGCGTAAAATCCGTTTTGCGGGCGAATTTGCGGATTTTCCGTGATTTCGCGATCCGCGAATCTCGCGAAATCGCGGTAAAATCCGCGAATCAGCGGGGACGAATTTTCAGCCAACCAAGGGTTACAGCAGCAGGTGCAAAAGTTGAACCTAATTTCTTTGTAACCTTTTACAAAAGGGTTACAAACAAATTAACTTCAACTTGGACACCTGCTGCTAATTGCTTCCTGGCGCCTCGTTGCCTACTTGCAACTATTCTCTGACCCTGCTCTGACCCTTGAAGCAGGGTCAGAGAATAGTTACAAGTAGGCAACGAGGCACCTGTCCAAGGAATTAAACCTCATCAGGAAGCACTTACAGATATAAAAAACAGGAAGAAGGGAGAGGATGGCAAATACACCCATTTTGAGTTGTCAGGAGGGGTTAAACTAAAAGAGACCTTTACAGCACAATTTTCATATGCATTTTGCTAAAAATAAAAAGCTGTATGTTCTGTAGGGGCAACTCAGGAATCTAGCCCTTCAGAGATCCGGCCTCTCTTTCTTTCTCTCGTTCTCTCTCTCCCTCTCTTTTTCCCTCTCTTTCTCTCTCTTTCTATCTATCTATCTATCTATCTATCTATCTATCTATCTATCTATCTATCTATCTATCTAACAATCTATCTATCTATCTATCTATCTATCTCTCTCCCTCTCCCATAAACGACTGCATGGGTAACTTCGCTATGCAAACGGTTTGCGAAGACGCAAAAATCCCCGCGAACACGCAAAAAACCCCGCGAACACGCAAAAAAACCCTGCGAACACGCAAAAAAACAAAAATCCGCAAATTCGCACAAATTCGCGAATTTTGCGGATCGCGAATTCGCAAATCCGCAAATTCGTGGATCGCGAATTCGCAAAATTCGCCCATGCTTAGAAGGTACTTGATTGGGAGATGAAAAGGATTGTTTTTGAAAAGTAGGGTGCACATTCGTTTTGTGGAAAAGCATCTTTGTGATTGGTTAAGAAAATGCAGTTTGACCGTGGAGTACATATTATAGGATAACATATGCTCAACTCAACCACACCTACTACTTTCATTTTGAATGCAGTGTTCGAACTTAAAACAATTGTGAACTTTTAACCTGCAGGTGCCGTTTAATGTTCGAGAAAATGTTACAAAATAAAATCGTTAGGTTTAAAAAAACTTTATGAACTTTTAACCTCCGCGTATTGTAGAGTGTTCTTGAAAGTGTGTTGATAGAATACGTTGCATTTCTGACTTCTATGTGTACTTGAACATTAAAAAAACAGTTTACATGGAAAATTAGAAAGACAGTAATAGAGAGAAGATTTGAAACCTAAAAGAATCAAGGTACTATTCTAATTTGTTCTTTATATGTATTTATGTGTGGAGGAGCAAAATTATGGAAAGAAGAACACCAGGAAGCGGAAGAAGCAGGAACTGGGGGGACGGGGGATATGAACACAATGGCATACATGTACAGTGAAGTACAGCACAAGTATAGACAAACAATTGCCAAAATGAAACACACCAACAAGGAGCATAAGTCACACAACCCGGCAACATCACAGCGCTGAACGAGCATAGAAGTGAAAACCACGCTGCATTCATATAGGATGCGCACAAAGGCCGGTTGTGGGTGTTGTGGGATGTGTGCGACTGTGGTCATCATGAATAAGATATCCAGCATGTGGCACATGGGCGGGTTCATTGTGTGTTCCTTTGCCAAACAGCTGCTCTTCCTTCCCTCGAGCCCCCATACTTTTGTACGGTACGCTGTTGTATCCCATGCACTCATACGGCACAGTATTGTAATGCATATTTCGGCATGTCGTGCGGCATTCGAACTACACCATGAGAGTGTTTTTTGGTGGTGGTGCATGCCACTTTACAACATTGTCTGATGCGGCCCTTGTGGCAGACTACATCAGAACACAGAGACACACTTACAGCACTTCCTGCACACGACATGTGGGAGACACCACATTTCCCTTGCCGAATAGGCACACCCCTGCACTGACTTGTGTAGGCTGGACCAGCACACATGTGTTGTGTTTGCAGGAGGATGGTGCATAGCAACATGTCCAGGGTCACTGCTAATGCTGAGGTGACATGTAACGTCTGCTGAAGACAGCACGCTGTGATGTTGCAGGGCATTTGCTTATCATGGTAACAATGACCACACAGACGCACTTGCTCAGATGCAGGTTTGGGGGGGTTGGTGGTCCTGGGGTTGTTGCGATGAGTCTTGTGGCCCTCATGGGTATCCCTGTATCGTGCTCATTGACTCTATGGCACCTGTGGGTGTTCTGGTGTGTCTCTTTGCTGTGTTTCCTTTCATGCTGCAGGTAGTTGTCCTGCTTAACACTAGTAGAAAGCAGGTGTACAATTATTGGTGGTAACGTGGGTTATTGCCAGAATAATGTTTGTATTGTTGTTGTGAAAGTTGTGATGTCATTTGTTCTTGTGCAGAACAATATACGGACTGGGTAGTGTATCCCTTCAAGATCCAGCGTCTGCTGCACTATTCCTAATCAATATAAATACAATGAGATTTCTTCATTGATTTTGTGTGTACACTGTAAGTGCAGGGGCTACCTCAGTGCAATTCAATACAGGATTTTAGTATTTACTTAGAATAAATGGCAAAGGTGCACCTGGTGTCTTTTTGCACTGGAACGGCTACTCTGCATTTTATTATTAGCACTTTAATTGCAACTAAAGTTGAGATAAATCTAATACAGTATTTAGAAGTTGATTCAAACTGGAGAGATTAATAGTATTTCCGCGATAACTGCTCTAAAATGTAACACCATGGTAGATTCCAGCAAATAACAGTAATAAGAACAAGAAAGAGTCACACAGCAGTTAAGAAAGAAATCGAAAAGGTTCATAATTTTTTTTTAAATACAGTTATATAAACCATAAACTATTCTCAAATGTTTACTTTTTTATTAATATATATATATACATCTCAAATAAAGCAATAAATAAAATTTAACAAATATAATAAAAAACAACAAGGTGGAAAATTCCTGTGGGGACCATGGATGTCGACGACAGAGCTTGGAAAATAAAGCACAAAATAAGGACGTGTGTGATGTGCATATGAAAGGACTGAGAGAGAGAAACAAAGAAGGAAAAACAAGCCAGAGAGGGAAGGAAAGAAAGTGAGTAAGAAAGTGAGTGAGAAAGGGAGAAGGGAGAGAGAGATAGAAGGAAAGGAATGAAGAGAGTGAGAGAGAAAGGGAGAAGACAGAGGAGAGAGAGAGAGAGACTGTCGCCTCTGTGCATCGATTACCAAATAATTACTTGGTGCTATCGGAGTGTGCAGCAGTGGGCCGACTGCACGTGCCTGTCAAAACCTTGCTGATCTCAGATGTGTTGCAGAGTCCTGATTCATGAATCTAACAGATGTCGTTGAGTCTTGAATGGCGGAGACTACATCAGCTTCTTTGCAGATCTGACAGATGTCGCAGAGTTGTGTATGGTGGAGACCAATTGAACTTCTGCGCGGCCTGGCATATCTCACACATGTTGCTGAGTTGTGAGCTGTCAATGGGGGAGAGCACTATAGAGTTTGGTGCCGCTAAGCTTGTGGAACTCAAGTTTGTGGCACATGGTGGTAGGCTCCTGATGGCCACATGAGTTTGGGGTGGCAGTAACTCTATGCATATGAAGTCCGCGCCAAGGGGATAGTAGGCCGCTGTCGGCCATTTAGTCGAGGGTGCTACTAAGGTTATGTGCAAGTTTTCGTGGAATCTTCATGTTTGAGACCCGTGGAGCAGCTAGTCAGCATCGGCAATAAAGGATGTGACGTTGTCGATCTATTATTTTTGCGTGGTGACATGGCTTGTGCCGCATGTGCCAGATGAGTGCGGTGTGTGTGCAAACTTGCCCTCAGGGAGTGTCCATGAGATGTTGAGAACAAGAGCACTGACCTGCACACCAACAGCGAGTACGCCTGCGACAGGTAGCTATGTAGGGCCAACATTGGAACGTAATCGGAGTGGCGTGGCGTGGCGTGACGTATGACCGAACAGGGCAGGGATAGACACAATGACGTGGACGGTTCATAGTACTGCGTCTGGGAGTCAAGCGGGCGAGCCGCAGCTGTCACTGTGGGAGTATGGGTGCAAACTGTTCATAGCTCACACTACATAAGTATTGAAAAACCATTTTGTGATTCAGTCCATCAGCTGAGTTATTTCTGTGAGTGATACCCCTTTGAGGCTCCCTCTCCCCATATTAGCAGGTAACGTACCCTCTTCCAACAATACAAACATACCCACGAAAACCTTCTTGGGCCCAGAAGTATCCGTGTGTGGTTGGATAAAGAAGAATCTTACTCATGTATGGATTTACATATAAAAAAATATATTTAAAGAAAAAAAACAACAAGTAAGACTGAAGGGAGTTTAGTGCTGGTGTTCAGGACTCAGGACACAGTTTAGTCATGTGGGATTTGTTTGTGTTAAATAGGGTTAGTGGTCCCAGAAGCATTAAGAGTGTATGAGCCTGTGATGATGCTTCATGTGGACGGGTTGCACTGGGAGCAATGTGTCTTGCGTACTGGACTGCGTCATGTGGAATCGGGACTGTATCTGAATTGTGAGAACTGCTGACCGTAGTGTAGGTCAGAGGTAACGATGAGGAAGGGCCTACAGCCGTGTGCATACGTTGGTGGCGTCACCGGCCTGCGTAGTGCAGGTTCAGTGGCACCACTTGTCAGCAGACTTCAATCTGTAAATACTCCTCACTAATGTCATTTGAGATGTCATCAGTGATGTCATCAGTGATGTCACTGACCATGTCATGAATGATGTAATATGTGACGTCATCAGCAGTGAATTGCGGGGGCGCGAGTTACAGTTAGCTCAGCTAAATAGTTACAGCGGGATTTCTATTGTTTTGTATGAGTGAAATTTCCAACTAACTATAACGTTCCTAAAACCTTTTTTCTTTGAATATATATATATATAAACATATATATATTTAAACATATATATATATATATATATATATATATATATATATATATATATATATACATATATATATATATATATGAAACAAAACTCCAGGCCCAGCCTGCACCTCCAATTAGTAAATCAACCGGAAAATGACGAAGAGTTGAACCCGTTTCTGGTGACAAACAAAGGTGCCTTTATTGATGCATATTATTGCTCAGCTTGCCCGCCATTACGCGTTTCGACTGTGTCCACAGTCTTTTTTTAAAATTTTTGGTAAACCTTTATTGTTACGTAAAGCAGTTACAATCACGGGCCTACAACCATCACGGCCGGCCATTAGTTCAGAGACGGTCAAAGCAAATCAATCGAGCCATAAGAATGCAACAGTCAGCCTCCCAAATGCCCTGTTGTAGCTCAGGATAATGTCTGTACCATATTGGTACCAGGATCTTTGAAATTTTAGGAAGGAGCAGGATCTGGCGCTGCACAATCAAATAATACCAAAGCAAGGGGTTATCATAGATCAGGATATTCACAGTCAGGACTACTGCAGGCAGGACGTTGCCGCTAGCGCACATTAATCAGGATAAACAAAAAGCTGTACATTTCGCCCACCAATACCGTGTACGCTCGCTGTAACGTAAAACTTTATAAAGACATCCATCCTTGCAATTTGAACCATTAGAACGTACAGAGAGCAACCTATTACTCGGTTCCCAGAAAGAGAAGACGAAGAGGAAAAGTAAAGGGAAAGCCGAGAGAAACAAAAGAGAAAAAAGAGGCCCTAGAAACAGAAAAAGGAAAAAACAGTAGTACCCCTCCCCTAACCCCCCACCCTGCACCCCTGCCTACGGCTATGGCCTCCCTCTTAGCAGCGTGCCTGTCGCCCAGTGTGTGGAACCCGAAATATAGAGGAGAGAGGAAGAATAAAAGAAAAAGATATATCGGGGGCTCCCCAGTACAGGCCCCCGCCCCCCGCCTAGCTTACAATTATAACAGCGCTGTTGCAAAATATCAGGACACCAACCGAAACAGGACAGCAGTCGCCACGCCAGCTCACCCAGTCACCCATCCTCGATAAGGGCCCCCCCTTTCAGCAACTGAAGAAGACGATCACCATTTTGCAACCCAGACCCACCCGGCCATAATCAGAGATGTGTCCCAGTCCGTTCAATGCATAGCCAAACAATCAAAGTACCAGAAGTACAATAGGCAGGGATGCCCGGAGGAAGGCAGGAAATCTTGCAGTACACCAGGACATGACACACTCCAAAGCCGTTCACAGCCCACGACCATTTCCCGAGCAGAAAGACAAAGTCCGGTTCAGAAAGAGTGTGCAGTTCGCTTTGTCTGGGTTGCATGACGATATCAGCCATCGTAGAAAGGGCAACAGATGAGACCCCACAAGCCTCACATCCGATGGAATCCCCGACTACTCAATGCACCCATGGACCAGGCGCCATTCCGACGATTCGCTTTGTAACGACCCAGGAGTCCCCACGCACAAACTCTCACTTATCAGCAACATGTAGGGTTGTGTAGAAACACCCATCCGGGTCTCACCAGAGATTGTAGAGGGAGTCACTAAACCAAAGTCACATGGAGAAAATACCGGCATCAGGCTCTCTCGTACTTCCACATGTGCCGGGGTCTGATCGCCATGTTAACCCAATCCACACTTTGTGCTGTCAGTACACGGGGGGCATACGATCTCCGCACTCCGGCTGAAATGCACGTCGCCATCACCACGGGCGGGTACGGCTCCATGAGAACGATGCTTCCAAACGGGGCTCACGGCATAAGTGCCGCCGGAGCCCACACCAGAGCCGCCATCTTGTGCATCGTCCTAGCATCCCCCCGGTTGCACACGATGTGGTAGCCATCTCCACTTCCCCACCGATGGTCCCATCCATGCCACCCAGTGCATCCGAGCGATGCCAAATCGGTATGTATCAACCGGCTCCGATCACCTGAAGTGCGGGATACAGTCAGCTGTAAGCGGGTCGCGCGAAGCTCCATCAGGGAGACAAAGAGCGGCATCGCTTGTCCTCGTTCCGCAAGGCAGCAATCGGGGGAGGGGGGGTCCGTCCGGCATGCGGGGACAGCACGCAGCAGCGAAAGCTAGGTTCACGTTCGGGGTAGGGCAGAACGCCTTGGCGGGTGACCGGCATTTTCCGGGTCTTCCCGGCCATTGTTATTCCACTAGCGGCCGGCAGCAGTATCACGCGAGGTCCCGACTCCGGTACTCGCGTAGGCCACACCGACCGGGAGGACGTATCTCCGTCCCCAGAGCTCGGAGAGCCTCCGGAGTCACTCTCGGCGGGTCAGGTCCCTCTCCGACATCCGAGAATATATCGGCAGCGCCGCCTCGACAGCTGGATCCGGCAGTAGGGGAAGAAGGTCGACGGAGCCGGGAGCCCGGGCAACCATCTTGGTCGCCGACCTGGCTCCGCCCCCCTGTGTCCACAGTCTTGATCACATGGTATATATATATATATATATATATATATATATATATATATATATATATATATATATATATATATATATATATATATATATATATATATATATATATTACCTACTGGCGGTCGCCAGTAGGTAGTTATAGTTAGGACCTAGTTTCCATAGGAAATCCTCAACATTCTATTTGGAATAACTTTGGCCCTGGTTGAAGAATCTTAGCGAATTTCTCAAAGAAGATGGCTCGGTCCGCTGCGCTCCTTCCCTAAAGGTTTGGGGGGGATTGGTCAAGTGGGGGCTGAGATAAAAGGGGGTCCCAAAACGTGTTTTCTCCATGTTATTTTCCATAGGACCATTAGACTCGGCTACAGGTCGAACGGGTGAATGGATTTATAAGAAATTTGGCAAAACTGTACAGTCCGGCTCGCAGATTACGCTTTTTTTGGAATGGTGTAAATCCGTTCAGTAGTTGCTGAGGAAATTAAAGTTAAAGTCAATTATATATCTAACGCGCGCACACGTGCGCGCACCCAAACGGCTGCGCGCGCGAGCGGAATTTTGCTGCGTGACGTCTGTTAACGTTCGATTCGAAGGAAATCAGGAAGTGTTGACCGCCATTTTGTCATTGCGAGTAAATATATTGTTGATTTCAAAGCGTTGGAATATGGAAAGGGGAGAAGGTAGAGATTGTTTTGCTGCGTAGGTTTTCTCAGGGTGTGCAGTAAGGCCCTTAAAGGCGAAAAAATATATATATATATTTTTTTTAAAGTTGCGTGGTGCACGCACTCGGTCGCGCACACCTTTTTACAAGAGTGTGAAAATGGAGATAAATCAGAAGTTTGAGTGCTTAGATATAAGGTGGCTCTGAAAAGAGCCATTGTGTTAATTGAGTGTTTTCTGCATTTATAAGTAAGTACCCATGCAGAGCCTGATGTTGCAGAGGAAGATTCTGTTTCCCTCATTCGTGAAATGAACATCGTCTCTCCTATAGACGTCTTGCATGTGGTATCGCAAGTTGTTGTGGTAAATAGAACCCATGCTATAATCTCTGAGGAACGCAGAAACAGATTTATTTACATGTCTCCTTGCTTTCTCAAATTGTGCACAATGGTGATTGGACCAATTCCATTTCTGTCTTTGGCATATATTGGAATATACCAAGGCAGATCGAGGAAAAAGTGTCATCAATTGTCGAAAGGTGTCTTTTAGAAGCATTTCCAGACCTACCCCAGTGATTGTGCCTAGATCGTTCCCACCACAGTGCACAATTATAAGGTCTGGTTCTGGGAGATGCATAAAAGTTTTCACCAATGGAATCAATTGGTGACATTTCAATCCTCTTTTGGAAATCCATGTTATGTGTACATTTGGTAAGCTGAGGTTGCAAATTTGTCTGCTTACTGCATATTTTTCACTCCAGTGAATATAACTGTGTCCTATTAGCCAGACCTTCATTTTCAAGGGATTTGTAGTCGTCCTCCGATCGGTTCTGGAAGTGGAATGGTAGTTAGAAGTTGAAATTCTAAATAAAGAAAAAGGAAGAGGCTGGGTGTGGTTTAAAAAATAAAAATGATTGGTTGATTGTAAGAAGTGGAGATTGAACAGTACGTTGTATGTTAATGTTTATGTTAAACGAAAAGTACTATTGGGTGTGAAAAAAAAGACATGTAACAGAGCTGTGGATTGGCAGGTGTTTCTGGAGGGAAAACAGTGTTGTTACTTTGCTGTAGAACGTTGAGATATGAACTTTTGACCTGTGCCTACAGCCAGGTGCAGAATGAGGTGTTTCCATGGAAACAGCCAGAGATGGCAGTGGGTGATGGGTGACTTTTATGTGACATTGAAAATATTGTGAGGGAGAACCAACTGAAATGTAAATGCTTACGTTACGCGCTCCGCATTGCTTCCGGGAAGCTGCGCTTCGCGCCTCGCGCACCGGAGCACTTCCGGGTGCGCTAACACGGCGCGTCATATGACGGATTTCGCAACAACGCGATATGTCGTTGGGGCTCCACCGGAACTGATCGAATTGGTAGTCTACAGTGTTTCTGGATGTTTCAGACTGAAGCTGGCGTCAGCATGAGAGCACCCCGTGGCTACGTCGTGGCCATTCCGCGAGCAATCATGGCAGTCGCTCCCCACCGGAAGTCTGCAGGAGTCGGGGGCCTCGTGACTCTTGTAGAATCTTCAAGGCTGAGGGGACGCTTTTGGGAATGGGGCTCATGCCCTAGCAGTCAAGCGTCCGAGTTCCAGGGTTGCCCAGAGCCATCCTTGCAGGCCAGGCCCAAGTCTGTGGAGCCGACCGCCATTTCCTGAGCTCCGTGGCAGCCGCCTGTTGCTGTATCGGAAAGTGGGTGCAATTCAGCCGGATGGCGGGTGAGACGGTGTAATAGCAAGTGCAGGCATAATTCAGCTGGCCGAGCGAGGCACTGTGCCGCAGGAGCAGGCAGAACTCAGCTGGCCGAGTGAAGCGCTGGGGTGTAGCTAAGAAACCTCCACCTGGTGAGGTGGGAGAGGCTCGTTCGCGCCGCCTCTCCCTTCCAGTGCACCCCACGCCGTGTCCTGGCGCAGGTATATGTGATGGTCGGACCAGGGCACCGCAGGACGTGTCTTCAGGTCAAACGGATTGTGGGACAAGGTCCAGAATGGAAGAGGCATCAAAAGGCAAGAAGTTCCGCCTGACCCCGGGAGCCGGCCGCCTATGTCGGGGGCGATCTCAGGCCATACCAGGGGAACAAGACTTGGGGAGGGGGCAGGAGCCAAGCGCCCCCTCCGAGTCCGCGTTTCTTGGACCCTGAAGTATGGCACTCAACATTCAGAACTTATGACATTTGTGCAAGGCAGGGACATCGAAGCCTCTCAGGGACCAAGTATATCCAGAGTCCTTCCTACAGAAGGTGGTGGGGGTGGCGGCATTAGCAAGGCATCCCCCCACACAACTTGTCGGACATGACCTCTGGATGTACTGGGTGTTCAATTTCAGAATTGAAACTACTAAGAAGCAATTAGAAGTGTTGTTTTCATGTTGCAGTAGGTTGCCATGTAAATAGTTATTTAATAAAACGTTTTATCCTGTTACTTTGCTGGTGTGTTGTATATATTTATAATATTTGCATAGTGTTTGTCGTTATTTTGGGCGGGGTGGGCGGCGGAGCCGAGCTGTCTTGCAGCCATCATGGCGTCGAGCTCGGTTCCTCTCTCTAGTTTCATGTTTTTTCTAACGATTTATATGTTATAGTTTGCTAGCACGATGCAGCGGATAGTCCGCATTTTATATGTATGTCCTTTTTATTAGGGGGGTCCTCCGGTGGAGTCGGACGATCTACCTCTAATAAACGGTCCGGGTTGAACCAACTACCAACAAACGGGGCAGAGATAGGCATGACGGGTTACAAAGGGGACAAAAGTGTGCACTACCTATCCTTCACTATCTGCAAAAACTAAACAGAGTATTGCGACTTTATGCTTATTTGTGAACAGAGAATGACCCAAAGAGAACCAATTTCGAACAATCATAGGCTATTGGCAGTGGGCAGAGAGGCCATGACACAGAAAATGGCTGTTACTTACGTGCATGATGGGGCCTAAAAGGGACTAGATGGCGTGGCCACTGTTTCGCGACTTTCACTTTACTTTTAACAATGGCTGTGGTGAACATAAATGAACGCCGCTTATGTATACCTAATTTTAGTCATTTTCCACAAAAAAGCTTTTGATATTTGCTATTAAAAAACCAAAGAAAATCACTGAAAAAACCATAGGTTATAGACCATATATAGTTAAATATCTGAAGTCGATCTCTGCACTCGATGGAGATACAGGTCGTCGATCAGAAGATGTGCTGGCCACCTCTAATGGTAATAGCGTGGCCAGGGCTCTTGTCGTTGCCTCTGCAAATTGCAGAGGGTGCACTTGTTTGACATGCCGCACCATGGTATGTATGGAAAAGGAATATTTTTTTGCTTGATTTCTTCTTGAGAGAACCAAGTCACATATCGTGCAGGTTACTTTTGGTGCATTCACTTTCTTTTGATCTTCAGGATAAGTGAAAAATTGCCAGATGAAAGATTTATTTTTTCTTATTAAAGGTAGTCGATCATTTTGGTCAGATTTGGAAGATGAATGAGATACGGTAGCCATTTCACCAAAGTCTTCCGAAAGATGTAGGACGTTGTTGTCTCTTGAGAGTAGAAAAGATAGTGAGGGAAGTGGGTGGAGTGCTGCGTGTAAATTCCAGAATTGAAACTATTAAGAACCAATTGAAAGTGTTGTTTTCATGTTGCAGTAGGCTGCCATGTAAATAGTTATTTAATAAAACATTTTACCCTGTTACTTTGCTGGTGTGTTGTGTATCTTTATAATATTTGTCGTTATTTTGGGTGGGGTGGGCGGCGGAGCCGAGCTGTCTTGCAGCCATCATGGCGTCGAGCTCGGTTTCTCTCACTGGTTTCATATTTCTCATGAGGGGTTGTTCCTAATTTTTCTATTTTAGCGAGGTCAAAAAAAGATCTCATCAGTGGCCTACTGATTTTGCTCGATTCCTTTTGTTTTTTCTAACGATTTATATGTTATAGTTTGCTAGCACGATACAGCGGCTAGTCCGCATTTTATATATATGTCCTTTTTATTAGGGGTGTCCTCCGGTGGAGTCGGACGATCTACCTCTAATAAACGGTCCGGGTTGAACCAACTACCATCCTGATTTTGTATATCTTCTGAGCTGGATTTAAGCACACAATTGTTAAAGTATGAAACGTTTTACATTTCTAAAAAAAATACCAAGGTGTGTACATCCGGTAACGCACGAAAGTTTAAAAAGACATTCGGCTCCATTTACTGAAAAGTTTCATAAGAATAAAAAAGAAGTCTAGGTACAGTCTCTTTGACGTACTATAAGTTCTTTGAGGGGTGTATGAAGAAATTCAATAAGTTCAAATCGCAAGGTTTTTACGAAATATATAGGCCGGTGCGCGCACTCGGTCGCGCACGAAAGCCTGGAAATGCGATATCCATTTTATTGACAACTGTTGCCGAGAGTGCGCACACCGGGTCGCGCACGAAAGTTTAGTAAGGCTATTTTTATTTACAGACAAATTTTAATGTGTTTAAAAAAAGGCAAGGTACAGACTTTCGAATTCTGTATTGCTTTACAAGGAGTCTCTATGCAACTTGAACAGTGAAGAAAACGGCTTGTTTTCGAAAAAAATATTGCCAGAACTTTATTGCCAAAAGTATAGGTTGCATACACGACATTTTTCTGAATTAGCATTTTAAAAACCAATGAAATTCACAGAAAAAACCATAGGTTTTACACACGTTATAGTTAGGAAGTAGCATTTAAAAAACCTATGAAATTCACTGAAAAAACCATAGGTTTGACACATGTTATAGTTAGCTGGAAATTTTACTGACATAAAACCAATGAAATTCCACGTTATAGTGAGTTGGACTCACTATAACTTGCGCGTGCAATGCACTGCTGATGACGTCACATATTACATCACTCATGACATGGTCAGTGACATCACTCATGACATCACTGATGACACCATCCAGTGAATATGTGTCTTTCTGAAAAATAAATATTAGTGAGTAATGTTTAAATATTTAAATATATATATTAGTGTTTCACTTTGTGTATAAGTGGCTACATGTGTTGGTAAGTAGCTACATGCGTATGTATATGGGTTATTAGATGTTTCTCTTAGTATCAGTATGAGTGTCTATATGGTTTGGTGGGGGTATTACTTAGCACATAGATGCATGAGTGACTGACTCTCTGTTTGTATGTGTTTTGAAGACAGCATATGTGCAGGACTGTATGGGTGGATGAGTGTGTATATGTGTTTGTTAGTGAGTGAATGACTGTCTCACTAGTGTCTTTATCAGTAACGACATATGTTTTAATCTAGTATATGTGAATATTGATGTATATAAGTGAGTATATGTGAGAGTAAGAGATTGAAAGAGTTCCTGTTTAAATAAGTATGTGTGTCTATAAGTGATTGTTTAAGAGAAGAAATATGTGTAATTTTCAATAGAAGTAAGGTGGAAGTGTGTGTATAACTCTATATTCAAATAAATGGATGTTCAATAGTTTATTTGCACGTGTGAGTATGTGTGTGAGTAACTTTTCGATGATTGTCGGTGTGTAACAGGATGTATAGGTGTATCATTTCATATGATGAGTGAGTATATGTATGAGTGGATGTGTATATAGATGGTGGAATTACTGAATTACTTGTTGTAACTGATATGGGTATCTGCATTTTTTTTAAATTTCAGTTTCTATTTTTGAATATGTGTTTTAAGGGTTACATTACAGTGAAAGGAGGTCTGTCACTATGTCACAAGGATGGTGTCATCAGTGATGTCATGAGTGATGTCACTGACCATGTCATGAGTGATGTAATATGTGACGTCATCAGCAGTGCATTGCACGCGCAAGTTATAGTGAGTCCAACTAACTATAACGTGGAATTTCATTGGTTTTATGTCAGTAAAATTTCCAGCTAACTATAACATGTGTCAAACCTATGGTTTTTTCAGTGAATTTCATAGGTTTTTTAAATGCTACTTCCTAACTATAACGTGTGTAAAACCTATGTTTTTTTCTGTGAATATATATATATATATATATATATATATATATATATATATATATATATATAGTTGTAGAACAATCCCAAATGCACTTCTTGCACAGAAGTGGGCATGGACTCCACAATATGGTGCTTTTCAATAATTTATTGTTCCAAACATGTTTCCGCCACCTCAAGTGGCTTTGATCACATATATAACACGCTGTTATGTGAACGACAATAAATAACCAAAGAAAAATCCATATGATTAACATTGTGAGCACCCACGAAGACAGACTGCACAAAAAAGGTCTGTTGTTCATTAGAAGACAGACTGTTTACATTCCCTTGTTTCAGTTTATGTCTCAAATATATTATTGAACTACAGTTCTCACCCCGATTTGTATTGAAATCAAATGGCAAACATTGCAAGCGTAAATGCTTTACTTCGAATAATTACTCATTATAAAAGATTTTATCTGGGTTCAAGATTTCACAAATGTTGTAGTTTTGATGTATATAACAAAGCTGTCTCAAAATAATATCCAATTGTTGGAAAAAATATTGTCAATTTTTAATTTGTCAATAAAGCATAAATGTTAAACAACTCTGGAAAACTTTAGAAAATTGCAGTTTTTATCTAAAAACAAATGTATAGATATGTAATCATAGCCGTGAAATACCAAATATCCGTTGTTAAATTGCTAACAGTGAAAAGTGCAAAGTGCTAAACAAAGTGATGGAAGTAATACAGTACTAAACCATAGTAAATCTTAAAGGGAAGACTATTGATAGTTGTATATGATTCATATAATATATAAAACCATGTATTTGTTGTTATAGCCTTATTCCTGGAAACATATTTCAGATTGAAGACTAAAATGTATTATTCCTTCATTAGTTTCATAAAATGATATTATATTAATTTCTGTTTATTCCTATCTAGTAAACACACATGACGAATTGTGTAAATCCTCACTATTATTGAGGCCATGGGGGATTTTGAATCCAATTCTAAAATGAACCTTGATTCCAAGCGTTCGAGCATTTTTTTCTCCCTATTGCTACCTCTTCTCAGAGGTGGCACTGCTTACTAATACAAAATACTTCAAACAATTAAGGTCATTGTTGTGTTCCAGTTTAAAGTGCATTGACACTGGATATGTGGGGTCAGAGTTGACAATCGAACTCAGATGTTGCAATATCCTTAAATGCAACTGTAGCTTTATTCTACCCACATAGCGCAGCCCACAGGTGCACTCAAGGATATATACAGCAAACTCCATTCTACAATTATAGAAACCCTGCAACTTTGTAGGTTTGGTACTGAATGCAGACATGTATTCAAGTGTGGTGACCCCAAAAAGCAGGCCCTTCAAGAACTGCACTTGTACAATCTATTTTTAGGTGAGAGCCAATTTGTTTTAAAATACATCTCTGGGCTCTTCTTAACCAACGCTCTTTTCATGGACGTTGCTCGTCTGAAAGTTAGGGTGGGTTTGTCTGATAGTCGTTGGCCAAATATAGCATCAGTCAAAATTATGGGCCATTAGTTATTGATAATAAATCTAATTTTCCTCTCTTTTCGACTATATGTAGTAATGAGTCTAACCTCCATCTCATCATCATGCCTTGGATTAGCTGAATCCTGATTGGGGTCAATAATACTATGAGTAGGAGAAACCATACCATCTATAGTTTTTTCATTAGCTTTTACTATAGCTTGATCGATTGTCCTAATATCGTAACCCCTATAGTAAAATCTCTTTTTGGTTTCTTGTAGGGATTGATTTAGATCTTTGTCTGAGCTACCGATCTTGCGTTGTCAAAAAAACTCTCCGTATAGGATACTTTTGATCAGGTGTTTGGAATAGGAACTAGACGCATGTAATGTGGTGTTGCCTGCAGTACATTTGCAGTTGCCTGAAGGATTTTTGCGATGCAAAGTGGATTCCAATTTTTTGTCAGCAACACATACATGTACATCTAAAAAATCAATAGCATATTCATCTACTGGTGCAGTGAATTCCAAATTAAATTTATTAACATTAATACATTCCACAAAAGCAGCTGCACTGTTCCTGGAACCTTTCCAAACAACAAATAAATCATTGATGTATCACATCCAGCTAATGACATGTGCCTCCCAATCTGTTCTGTGGGTCACCCTGAGGACCTGCTCCTTCCACCAGCCTACGGTTAATCATGTACAACTATGGGAGAAGCAGGCTCCTATGGCCACACCCCTAAGTTGTTAGAACACCTTCTTCCCAAAGTCGTTGTTATAACTTTCATAGAAACAGGCCTGCACTACAGTCAACAATCTAGAACTAAGGAAAACGGTTTAAATTAAAAAAAGAATATTAACTCACATATGTTTACTCTTGTGTTTGGGGTACATCTATGATTTTTGGGGGGAATTCACAAATACTGCAACAGTGAAAGATTGTAGATGGTTAGATTTCTACTTGGGTAAATGCACAGGAAAAGCCCCTTTGCACTTTATAACTTTTTAATATTTTTATTTCTCTACAAAATAACTTTTATATTTTTTTCTCTACAAGGAAAATGTGTTCTTTATCTGTAATTATCATACCAAGTTAATATCTACACATTATTATAGTGTCCAACTTTAACGCCTAAAAATCACCCTAAGTATAATGTATAAGTATGGGTTCTGCATGCTTGACTTATGTTTACACTTATACTTTTGCACTGTCCATTTCATGACAATTGTTTTCTCACATTTTTGTATTTTGATATTGTATGCCTCAATATTATGTCAGTGATCCATTCCCAAAGCGTCTTATCCATGTAAATGAGTGGGTGGGGACAAGTATGTCTCTAAATATGACTGTTATGTTGCTATTGGTAACATGGCCATAATTTATATGTAATTCTGTGTTACTCACATAGGATTCTATGGGCAACAACATGCCTGAAGTCATAGGTGGCACCATATTAGTACCAAACATCACACATCAATACTAAGGACCTGATTATGAGGTCGGTCAGACCGCCACTGACCGATTGACAGACCTTTTTCAACCGCTGCATTATGATGCAGGCAGTTGGATTCTTAACAGTCAGGGGAAAGACCGCCGCTTCTGACAGGATCTGATGTCCTGTTGGGTCGATGGTCAGAATTGTATCCCTTGAATGGCGGCCGTGCCAAGACAGGCCCCCCCCCCCCCGCCGGGATTAGAATACTCATTCCCGACAGCCCTTTCATGTTGGATAGCCGGCCATGAAAAGGCAGACGAAAAAGGGACTTTGGGGGTCCTAAACAGGGCCCCCAGGCATTGTGGGTCTGCATGTAGGGCTCCCACACACCTCCATGCACCGTGTGTCATGCACCACTGATGCATGGCACACTGTGCATGGATGTGCACAAAGTGCTAATTTACACTACACTTCGGGATGTGGACCTTTTCCACTTGCATCAAAATGCGGCGGTCGGATTGCTGACTGCCTGTTAGGCTGTCTGTTGACCGCAACAATAGCGGTCGGCAGTCCCACCGACCGTTCTCCTAATCGGGCCTCAAGTCTCATGTCTCACTGGAGATCCTTTTCCTATTATAAGTGTAACCCTAAAGCAGGTAGGTGTATATGTGCGCATGTAGGGCCCCCACACACCTCCATGCACTGTGTGTCATGCACCACATGGTGCATGGCACACAGTGCATGGATATGCACTAAGTACTAATTTACACTGCAGTTTGTGCTCCAGACCTTTTCCAGTTGCATCGAAATGTGGCGGTCGGATTGCCGACTACCTGTTAGGCTGTCTGTTGACCGGAACAATAGCGGTCGGTGGTCCCACCGACCGTTATCCTAATCGGGCTCAAGTCTCATGTCTCACTGGAGATCCTTTTCCTATTATAAGTGTAACTCTAAGGCAGGTAGGTATATATGTGCGCATGTGCATTTTATTTCTACTAGGGTTTATGTCTATGAGGATGTAGAATGTTTGCTAGGTGATGATTATTTTGTGTTTCACTATCAGGATATGTTTTATTTAGTAATGGAGTTGGGACACGTTATTTCCACGTGTTAATTATGTTATTTGTCACAGCCATTTGTGTTTGGTACATAAAATTAATTAATATATATGTTTGAGTCTGAGTAGATGGTGATTGATGAAAGATGAGTTGTGTGTAATTTTATGTCATTAACAATATTCATATGTGTAATTTTCTCTGTGTGTGCCAGTTACACTTACATTTAGACAATGCAGTTTGTATGGTTGTCAGCAATGTGTAAAGTTGTTTGACAGTTTTTGGGGGGATGTATGCCTTTGTGATAGTAGTATTGTTGCCCGCACCCATTGATTTCTCTGTAATTGCCCTGCAGTCCCTTTGAGTTGCCATTGGTAGTATATGGCTTACTCCAAGGCTGTAGTAGAGTAGATTTGATCCTATTTGGTCCGTAGAATAACAGAAGCGTGTGTAAGAGAATTGCAACTGACTTACTCTCTTGTAGGTGTGGTTTTGCATTTGTATAACCCTACCTATGCCCTTCATTGATTTTCCTTTCACTACTTCCAGTTTTTGTAGAAAATGCCACTATTTCTCCTACTCTGCCTGGCCACTTCCACATTTGCACCTACTTAGTAGAGATACATGTGAGAAGTTCTCCACACTATTGGTGGAGAATTTTGTTTATGATAACTAGGATAAGTGTATAGCTATGTTTCTACCTTTGTGAATTGCTTTCATGAGAATGTGATTGAATACCAGTGAAGTACTACTGCGCATGCTCGTAAATACCTTAGTAAATTGTCCCCATAACCGTATAGCTATGAACCGCTGCAGAGTTACATCTTTTTGTTAATCATTTAAAATAGCGCACTCGGAAAGTATGCCATTTACAGGCTTTTAGGCATCCAACAGGCGTGTCATGGGACAATGTACAACTGTACAATGCTGTGCAAATACTCATTGGGGAAAGGCAGTCCCACTATACAAGTACACATTCTTTTCTTTTTGTTCTCTTTTTTTCTCAATGTAGAAACCATGAACAGAGACTTATATCCTAGGGAAGAGTAAAGCTATGGATCACAAATGTCAACTGGCCTCTCCCAATCACTTCTTAGCGGCAGCAGGAGGGGAGTGGGCTTTAAAGGTTTCTTTTCTGGCCAAGATCTCAGGCTGATATTGTTCCATTTGGGGCTGTATATAGAGGTTTCTTAGGAACTAGCAAGCGACAATACATCATATATGGTAGGATGGTGGAGCAGAGAGCAAATGGACATTTTCTGTGTTGCTACCAGTAGAAGCTGAGGAAGTATGAATTATTCGCAACTTCTTTAATATCAACGTCACACCAAACACTCAGTATTGGGCACACATATTTGTATTGCCGCTGTCTGCGCTTGGTGTGGGGTGTGCTGCCCTTCAAGTAGTTTACGCAAAAGTGTTCTAAGGAAAAATAAGTTGGGTCATGGATGTATTCTGCTCCATCCATCCACTTCACCGCATCAGCAGAAAAGTTGTTCCACTGCTAGTTCAAATAACATTTCAGTTCCTACCTGATGATTTTTGCCAAGTGATAGAGAAGCTTTATTGCGGAAAGTTACACAGCAAGGCCCTCATTTAGAATAGCCTGCACCAGATGTGATAATCGTGGCATCTACTAAGATGCGATACCCCAGGAAGTGGCTAGTTATTGCCTACACTGAGTACAACTATATAAAATGGGGAATAATGTGGTTTTGGGTGTTTACTGCACCAAAAGCAGCATGTCTCGTTATTTTCTGGGAATTGTTCTCCTGGTTTGACATGCCGAAATTCATACGGGTAGAATTGTGGGGTTGCGTTTGCTGCATACTAGCTTTATCTTGCTGCTGTGTTCTACATGTCACGCGCTAGCTATCCTTGTGCATGCATTTTGTGAATGGTGTTCTGGGCTCTCAGCAGTTGATTGTACTGGCTTGATGAGCGGGTTGTACTGTGTCGCTTGGAATTCTTGTCTATGTGATAACAGGAGTTACCGCACATGCCTGAATTTCTCTCAACACTCATAATGAGGGCCTATGTCTGATTTATTAAAAAGCCCTGATCTTTGGACTGGGTAAGAGTGGTCTGCTCAATTCAGACACTCTGTTCATCACCACCCCCTTTTGTAAATCGATTTTGGCCACTACAGGTGTGGCAGGGTATACTCAGACATGAGTCCCTTTCTCACTGCTCCATCAGGATTCAAGCAAGCCGGGCCGAAGAGGCTGAAATGCCAGAAACCGGTCCCCGGTAGCTTGTCTCCTTTCTGGTAAAGAATTGGCTTGGTAGTTTAGTCTGCCCTGTTCCCATGATGCACTGGGCCAGGGACGGACTGATTTGCATATAGCCAGATTCTGAGCTGGGATGGGGCAGTGAGATAAATAACGGTGATGGATCAAGCCCTGATCTTTGGACTGGGTAAGAGTGGTCTGCTCAATTCAGACACTCTGTTCATCACCACCCCCTTTTGTAAATCGATTTTGGCCACTACAGGTGTGGCAGGGTATACTCAGACATGAGTCCCTTTCTCACTGCTCCATCAGGATTCAAGCAAGCCGGGCCGAAGAGGCTGAAATGCCAGAAACCGGTCCCCGGTAGCTTGTCTCCTTTCTGGTAAAGAATTGGCTTGGTAGTTTAGTCTGCCCTGTTCCCATGATGCACTGGGCCAGGGACGGACTGATTTGCATATAGCCAGATTCTGAGCTGGGATGGGGCAGTGAGATAAATAACGGTGATGGATCAAGCCCTGATCTTTGGACTGGGTAAGAGTGGTCTGCTCAATTCAGACACTCTGTTCATCACCACCCCCTTTTGTAAATTGATTTATTAAAGAGCATGGGATTGATACATTCAACAGCTGCAAAATATACTGTTTAAGAATTTAGTAGTTCCGTTTTTATCTTTGCTCTACTATGAACCTGATTAAAGTAAGCCATGACACGCAATGGCTTGTAATATATAGCCTGCATTTGGTTTAATTACATATTAGTGCATTTTAAACCTGAAAAAGCAACATGAGGTGTGAACTTTATACACATTTGACACTGTTCCCATTTCTCATACCTCATTGTGAATTAATAACAGCAAAGAAATAAAAGCTGTCATTTTAGATGCCAGAAGAATATGGACTCGCTTTAATCTCTCTATTCCGATGTGCTGCATTGAAAGGTGCAAAGAAATGTGCTCTGCAATACTTCGAGACCCTACTGTATTTGCGTGTATGTAATTACTATAGTATTAAAAGAAACAAGCAGTCAACGAAAAAAAAATAAGAGTTCCCAAAGGCAAATGCTTTTATTAATCCTACAGCCAAGGCATCAACGTATTTGTAATACATTACACCACGCAGCATTTCTCAACCACAAGGCAAATCTATCTCTGAGAATATTAGAACTGTGTACTATTTCAAAATCCACGTTAAGGGGTAAACATTTTAAAAGAAAACCTTTATATGGATTTTAGAAACTTACAAAGAACAATTTATTGGAACACGCTGACTAGAACTACTAAAATCCCCTTCCATCCTAGTATAAAATCCACCTACCTTTAAACAATTATCGGTATGGTACCTGAATATAGGCATCATAATTATTGTAGTTATATTACATTTTGTTCATGTGATGTAAAATGACTTAAGCAACACCTTTGGCAAACTTTAGCACTGATCGGCATATGTGGAATTACCAGATAAATCCCAGACAGTATGTTTGCACATGGAATCTCACGTAATTAAGAATATAAGGAAGAAACAAAAGTTTCAAGCCTCAGCTAAAATCGCTGTTCATTATTAAGGCTTGTGTTATTTTTAATTAGTCTTCCTTTTTTGATTTGATATTCATGACTTTGGTCAGTTTCTTCATTTGATGAGGAAACTATAAGGCCATTTCTGGTGTGATGACATTGTGAGGTGAAGTCTGACCAAAAGGAAAAAGTCCCCTAATCACTTGACGACACAATACCTCTGACATCACCTAGGACCCCAAGGCCTTGCATTTCACTAATTTCTCCTCTTGGTAACCCCATTTCAAATTACCCCTAACAAAGTGGTTTGTTTCTGTTTCTCCTCGATTTTAGGTCGAGCCTAGCGTTGCAGCGCATGCGCTGCTTGCTTTGCGAAGCATGTAGTACTCAGTATAGAGTGGAAGCTTTGTGAAAGCTCCACCCATTTTTTAATTGGCTTAGGTCCTAAATGCTGCCTTCTGATTGGTTTTAGGCCTGTTAGTTCCTCCTCATGACTGCCATGTCGTCATTAGTATCCTTCCATGGTTACTGGCCCCTTTACTTCAAACACTATTTTCTTCTTGTGCCCCCCCCACAGTCCGTGACTTCTGCACTCCCACGCCCTCCCACCGCACTCCCGTTGGTGCCTTTTTGCATGCCTGCACTCCTATTTCCAATGCAATAAGTCTCACGTAGATTTCGAGTTCTATTGCATTGCAAATGCTTGTTTTGAAGGCCGGCCAGCGGCGCTCTTTGTGATGATTGGTGGGTTAGTTCTCAACTGGAGCGTACCGCTAATTTATGAAATGAATGGTGGAGGGAGGGGTTATTGTCGAGGGTATGCCACCAAGACCTGCAGCCAAGCCTAGATACTTGTAGAAGATACTGGCTTGCCACAAACGATCAGATCATTTTGGAATGGGAAAAAATATTATGTGATGCATTTTTCCTTGAAAAAATCCAGAATATCTTTGCAACCCAAGTCTTGGGCGCAAGTTCTATCCCTGATTCACCATAAGTAAGCTCGACTTGTACTTTTAAACCACCCGATGCGTTGGCCCAGAATTCTGAATTCTTACTTTTCTTCTTCAGAGTTTTGACCGAGAGCAAAACAGTGAAAGTCAAAAAAGAGACAAAGAAGAATGAAGAGAAATACAGGAAACAATGACAAAGTGAGAAAGCGCAAATTAAAAAGAACCTGCAAGAGTGAGCTAGAGTGACAGGAAATGTAAGTTGATAGAAGAAAGAAACACAGAGTAGAATGACGATTCGGCAGCCCAAACGTTGAGCCTCTCTACATATGTTTCACAAATTAATCTCACAGCCTCCGTTGACAGGTGGTGAGAGAAAGGACATGCAGACCTCATATATACGTAGGACCTTCTTGCCTCTTACTTAGAGACAACTGAGTACAACCTTTTTGAGATTCAGTCAGGACATTGCTTATGAGTTTATTGCATTGAGACAGATGGAAAGTATGCCAAAGCACGCGGACTTGCAGAAAATATATTGCATTTTAAGAGACAGATGGTACAGTTTTTTTATGCAGTTATTGATACATCATAGTAAAATATTTGAGCACCAACCTCAGCGAAATGCACTTGGAGATGAGATGCAGAGCTGCCAACTTTGGAACTGGGAACCCGGCTTGAGTCCCGGCACCTGCTCAACATCCTGTGATTCTGAGCAGATCACTAAATCTCCCGTGCTTAAAAAATATGAATCTGACCTTGTGTAATGTAATTTTGTGCTCATGTAAGGAGCCTTAATGCTCTTGGCAGAGAGTTTGTTATATAAAACTCGAAAAAATATCACTTTTCCCTCACACCTGTCAATGAAGATTTAGACTGTGTGGAGTCTCAGAGTTGCACCCAAATGACCACACTGCTACAGGTTAGGTGGTATACAGGATTTAGTATAAAGATTCACCTTGCAGGAAGAGCGCCGGGCGTCTTACTCAGATCGCGCTCCGACTAGCTCGCCCGAGGCGCGAACCGCCGCTCGCGCATCCGCACACCCTCGCGCAGTCGCCCCCTTGCGTGCTACGTCACACGCACGCTAGCGCGGCTGGAGCGCTAACACCACATATCTCCTCCTTTTTATACAACATTGAATACAGTTAAAGTCCAAGTCCTCTCACTCAAAGTCTCTGAGATGTGCAGGCCTGACTATCACTCTTCCAGCTCGCGTGCGCCTTACCGGTGTGGCAGCTTTGCGGACACCCTCGGTCACAGGGCTCCCCACCTCTTCTCTCCTCTGACCATGTTCCCTTCTCCTGGGCGTCGCTTCTATAGTTGCTGGTGTGTGTCCCCTTCACACTCCGTCTTTCCAGGACTTTTCTCTCCATGCACGCGTCTTCTCCTCTATGGCTCTCGCCGTCTGACACTCTTTCTTCTACCTCTCTTCCCTGTCTATGATCAGGAGTGCTACTTCCTTCCTCCTACGGCCACTGCACGATTTTATTGATCTTCGCCATGCGGTCCTGGGACCACACCTTTCCATCGCTGAGTAGCGCAGCTCCGCTATACCCTTCTTCCACTTGTAGGGGTGGGCTGTACTTGCTCTCTTCCTTCTTTCTCAGTACTGCCTGCTTGACTCTCACCCATTCCCCTCTCTCCAGGGCAGCTTCTTTTACATTTCTTCGCTTGTCGTAATGTTCCAAGTACACCTTCTGGGCCTTCTCCAGATTGTGCTGGACCACGACCGGTGACCATTTACTGGTGATGGTTTTTTCTCTCCATACCACGTTGTCTTTCGTAAACGGGTGTCTGCCCCATAGGATCTGGAAGGGACTATACCCTGTTGAGGTGGGGGTGATCCTGTACGCCCACAACCTTTTCTGGATTTCAGCTTCCCAGTCCTTGCCTTGCATAATGGCAGCTTGAATAGACCCCATGAGGGCTCGGTTAAATCTCTCCACCTGTCCATTGCTTGCCGGGTGGTACACTGAGGTGTGCTTGGGTTTGATACAGTTTCTTTCCGTGTATCGATACCATTCTTCTGATGTAAATTGCGGGCCATTGTCGGTTAGAATCGCTCTCGGGATACCTTCTCTTAGGAACACTGAGGTGAGGAATTTAATTACCATGTCTGAGTCCATCTCCTCCTGCACTTGTACTTCTGGCCATTTGGAGTATTTGTCTAATAAGACGCATAGATATTTGGCCGTCCCTTGGCTGTCTAATATCGGTCCTAGAATATCAACTGCTATTTCTTCCCAGGGATTACGGGGTTGGTCAAATCTCCCCAACGCTGGTCTTAATGGTTTGAGTACTTTGTCTAACCCTTGGCACTGGGCGCAGCCCCTCACATGCCTCTCTACTTGGATGTCCATTTCTGGCCACCAGTGCATATGTTTCACCCTCGATTTGGTCTTGACTATGCCGAGGTGACCTTCATGTAGTAGGTTCAGCAGGGTTGGAACTAGCTTCTCTGGATGCACAACTTTGTCACAGCGGTACAGGAAGATTCCTGAGTCACTCATGGATAATTCCTCCCGCACTTCGTACAGTTTCCGGGGCACCTCTTTTAGTCTTTTCTTTTCTGGCCATCCTTTGACGAGATATCTCTTGACTTCTTTTATGTTTCCATCCTCCTCATATGCCTGTTCCCACTCTTGTATGCTGATGGCTCTTTCTGTGTCCTCCATCACCGCTACCATCTCCTCATTCTCTGCTATTGGGGTGGGCGCTCCTTCCATGGCTGAGGCCCTACTGAGGTAGTCTGCCACTTTGTTGCGTGTCCCCGGGATGTACTCCACATCATATGTGTATTCTAGCAGTTTGAGAGTCATCTAAGCTATACGCGGGGTGGCTGTGGCATGTCCACTTGAGGTGAGCACTTTGACTAAAGGCTTGTGGTCAGTCCGTAAGCGAAACCTCGTACACCACAGGAACTCTCAGAACTACCCCATAGCCCACGTGACTGCCAGCATCTCCTTTTTGATCACGCTGAACTTCTGTTCAGTGGGAGACAACTCCCTGGACGCAAAGCTGAGTGTTTCTACAGTGTTGTCTTCTCTTTCTTGTGCGAGGACTGCTCCCAAGCCCTTTTTTCTGGCATCAGTGGTGAGAATTGTCTTCCCTGAGGGGTCATGTCCGTGTAAGGGCACAGCCTGGCTGATGTTTTCTTTCAGTTCCTCGAACTCTTTCTGCACCTCATTGTCCCACTGGAACGCTGTCTTGTCTCTTATTAGTTGTCTCAACTTGTGAGTTTTCGTGGCAAAGTGCTGGACGAACTTGCTATAGTACTCGACCATTCCTAGGAATGATCGCACTTCGTCCTTGTTGGCTGGAGCTCTGGCATCGCAGATTGCCTTCACATTCTCTCTTTTGGGAGTGATCCCTTGACCACTTATCTCGTGCCCCAGATAGGTGACGGACGTCATACCTAATCTGCACTTCTTCCACTCCGCCATTAGTCCTTTTTCCTGTAGTACGCCCAGTACCTTGTTCAACTTGCTGTCATGGTCCTTACGGTCCTTCCCCATTATCAAGATGTCATCCTGAAAGTACTGGATGTCTTTGACGTCCTTGAACAGACGGTGCATGAGTTTTTGGAACACCGCTGCGGCAGACGCTAGCCCAAATGGCATCCTGCGGGACTGATAGCATCCGTAGGGCGTCATGAAGGACGTTAGTTTCCTGCTCGACGGGTGCAGGTCAATCTGATGGTATGCTGACGTGAGATCCACCGTGGAGAACCATTTCACACCTCTCGTTTTTGCCAACATTTCTTCGATTCTGGGTAGTGGGAATTTCTCTACTACCAAGCACTTGTTCAACTCGCGCAAGTCCACACACAAACGCACTTTGCCGTTGGGTTTTCTGGCGACCACCAAGGGAGCCAACCACTCTGACCTATCTATGGGCTCAATTATTCCCTGTTCTTCCAGCCTACGCAGCGCTCATTGCACCGCTTCCCTCGCTGCGATGGGCACATTGCGGACTTTGTGGGACACTGGCTGGGAGTTCTCCTTGAGTATGATCTTATGCATGAATTTCTCCAGCTTTCCTACTTTACCTCCAAAGACTTTGGGGAAATCTCTTCTTACTCTCTCCAGGTCCGGCCAATTCTCTATGTCCGTCAGTAGCACTTGTTCCTTGCCTCCTGGATCCAGTTTGATTCCGAGGTCCCCTTGGTCCCTCCATCCTAGAACCGAGGGGCCTTTCTCTGCCACGTACAACTTGCATGTCGCTGTTCTCCCCCTGAATTCGAACTTCAGGCTCCGGTTCCCTACCATAGGGATCGGGTTGCTCGTGTATGACACTGGTCGTATGTCGGGTGGTTCCAACTTGGAACCCAGGCTGGGTTTGAATTCTTCCTCACATACCGACCTCTGAACAATGGTGTACGGGGATCCTCTGTGCATTTTCTCTCATTGCTGCTTCGGCACAACGCTTTGAGAGCTCGGCTTTCTTCACCATCGCGATTACTTCCTTCAATGTCGCTTCTCCGTGAGCCCACAGCTTGTCCTGTACCGTCTTATTGGTGGTGTGCATCACGATTTGGTCCTTGACAAAGTCTTCTTCAAGCGTCCCATACTTGCACGTGACCGCTAGTCTTTTTAGGGCTGCCACGTAGTCGTCGATCGATTCTACTTCCCCTTGCTTCCTTTGTTGAAAGTTGAACCGATCAATGGAGACACATACCGCTGGGCGGTAGTGAGCATCTAGGTCTTCTAGAGCTTGCTTGAAGACATCAGCATCGGCTGCTTGTCGAGGTGTTGTCGCTATGTTCGTGAACACTCTTATTCCTTCTTGGCCCAGGTTATGTAGCAGTATTTGTTTCCTTCTCGCGCTGGTGAATTCATCTCCAGTTTCGTCTTCTAGGGCTTCAAGGTAGTTCTTGAAGTACTCCCTCCAGTCTTCCCATTTCATCTGGGGCTCACCTGGCTTGGGTAGGAACGGGATCGGCGCTGTGAGTAAGGATGCTTGGTTGCTCATTCTGGCTTGTCTTTCTGGCTCACCTTCCTGGTTCCTGGGGCTGCCAGGCGCGCTGTTGTTTCCTCCCCGGTTCCTGGGGCTGCCCGGCGCGCTGGTGTTCTCTTCTTGCGATGTGTTGGGACGGGATTCTCCTCTTCCCCCTTCCACGTGGTCTCCCTTTTCCGCCAGGGCCTAGGTGGGGATTCTGCCACTTCCTACCGTGCTTCTGTGCAGGTCGCTGAGTTGCTTGGCTCCTGGACCGTGGTGTGTTTTGTCTTGACCTTTGCGTCTCTGCCACGCTCTTCCTGTGCGCACTGTGGTGATGTTCCGCCTTCACCTCCCTTCTGTAGGCTAGTGGCGTCAGTTGGCGGGTCCCGGGTTCTCCTTCTCCTCCACTATTTTCAGGGTAGTGTCTGTAGGGAAAGATCCCACTCCTCGTCGCCACTGTGGAGTCTCAGAGTTGCACCCAAATGACCACACTGCTACAGGTTAGGTGGTATACAGGATTTATTATAAAGATTCACCTTGCAGGAAGAACGCCGGGCGTCTTACTCAGATCGTGCTCCGACTAGCTCTCCCGAGGCGCAAACCGCCGTTCGCGCATGCGCACATCCTCGCGCTGTCACCCCCTTGTGTGCTACGTCACACGCATGCTAGCACGGCTGGAACGCTAACACCACAGACTGGTGTGTTGGAACTTGAAATAACCATTTCACAAGAGCAGCCTCCTTATTTACTGTGAAGATGCCCTCCCTGTGGTGAGGTGGAAGCAGCATTGCCAACGTAGACATTAGAAAAAGGCATCTTTAATGATGAGGCGCATTTCGGACATCACATACTTAATTGACTTTCCCACTTAATACTGTAAACAGCGTGCTGTTGTGCATTCACTTGTTTATGCTTGGATGTATCTAACACATCTGCCTAAAGAGCACCACTCAGCCGCCAGCGTCAAGTGCACTGTTTGCAAAGCAACAAGGATGTATTACACCAATATTCTTTATTCAGATATTTTTTTGCATAGACCCACGGGCTAATAATAAGATGGGTAGCATGCAGAGTAAGTTAAGCATTTTTAATCACAGAACAACTTTTTTTTATTTTTAAAAAGGTGAACGATATTTCCATGGACTTCATTGCATGATTTTGGTTGCTAGAAATGGCCACTCTAAAGGTCACACATTTAGTCGTTGAGTGACTCTCATAAATGCACTGAATCTATGAAAATGCCACGCATAAGCAATCTGAAACATTAGCAACTATGCTCAAATAGGTGTAATTTCTGATACTTAGATGATTCACCTGCCTTCATTGCTTGATTTTGCTTGCAAGAAAGTGCCACTCATAGTTGTTGAAATATCACTCATAGTTACAGTGAAATTATGAAAATATCACACATAACAATTGAAAACCATGGCAGCAATAGTGTTTCACGTACAGGCATTGTGTAAGGCTAAATGAGAGCAAAAGATATAACACCCAGGACAATGTGCCTCATGGCGAAATATTTTTAAGATCCCAAATGCGAGACCGATTGCATTGCAAATGCTTCTATCTTTTGTGTGGTGTATGCTTTATAAACCTGCTCCTCATCCATACACTGCTGGGCCACTACTGGGCCAATCAGCAGAGCTGTTGCTTGGGACATTAGTCCTTTCTCTGTCATTAGCCCATTTTGTCTTCTCATCAATATTCACATCTTTGCTTCATGCTGTTCTAAATTATGACTGGACCTCTTAGGTCCCTGCTTTTATCTCAACTGAAACTTATTGAGAGCGTATATTCTTCCTGGCAACCAATTCAGATTGTTCTTGGAGGTTAGACAACAGAGTTGTCCACCTTTCACACCCTTGTCTCAGTTGAGCTATTGGAGCTGTGTTACAAAGGAGGCATACTATCTATGTTTGCTCTGCAACGAAACATCAAATTGATGTGCTGGGTGCTAACAGGGACATTGCACCCTATTAAGGATAATGCCCTGCCTTCATGCAGATGCAAACGTGTGGCTGCTCTGGGGGCAGAGTATTAGTGAAATACAGAACAGCTGCTTGAAACAGTAACTCTTTCACTGTGCAAGTGACTCCTGCCTGCACTTTAACAAGGGGCCAGTGATCCTCAGGTAAGCGGGTGCACTGAATGACTGCATCTGCCTTCCATAGGATGTCTGATGGGGCCATGTGACCCCCTTCCTCCCCTCCAGAGGTCTGCCCATCACCTGTTTGAGGCACACCGTCAGAGCTCCACAGTGCGCTTTCTGATGGCCTGTACGATTCTGCATCAGAATCCACATTACGGTCAGGGCACAAAGGCAAAGAGTTTCCCTTATTTTATTAGGCTACATCCCAATGCAAATGAGGAAACACCCTCTATATGTGCACTCCCTATATGTGCACTGCTGATACCTGTACTACGGATGGGGCTGCACAAGCGGCTGCAATACTACAGTGCCACAGGCGGGCAGAAAACAGCCACACTTGCCCGTTGCTTTTTGGGGTACTGTACATAATATGGCTCTTGGAGGCGTAATAGTTGTTCTTCAAATTTGTCTTATTTATTTATTTTGATAGGGATCATCATGCAGATTGATGAATGTATAAATAGTAAAACAGTGAAAAATACTAATAAATACATAGTCGGTAAATATTGCAATCAGAAACACAATATAGTCCAAATTCAATCTGAGAACTTAATAGTAGTTGTTTTCCAATCGCATTGTGTGAATCTGACCCTAAGGAATGCCAGGGCACTTTACAAGGTAGCAGCCACAGCACAGAAGCCATTTAGGTTTGGCATATTATATTTTCTGGGACTGGGATTCAGGTTCCAGGTTAAAACTAATGAATTAGGCAATTTGTGTTGAAATTCCTAGCACCAAAGGTTGAATGATGCAGCCTTCCAGACATATCTCCTACTGCTTTGGTAGGCACGACTACCTGTCACCGTAGAGCTGCTGCCACTCCTGCCCATAATCACCAGCTGCCTGACTCATTAAGAGCAATGGCAATTCAGGAAGCCATCCATCGCAGTATATATATTGGCCTACTTCTGAAATAAATAATTTGTATGGGGGAGATTTCAGCCTTTTTGGAAGAGCAGAGTTACGCAGGCAACTGCATACACGTTGTAGTAATGATATCAGGCAGTTTACCTGTGGTTCAACATTAACTGTTAAAAACGTCATTGAGATTTCTGTGAAATAGGCTGATTATTGTCGTGAACGGGGGCCATTTTTACATCCAACAACCAGTGACAGCCAGCAGGGCTGGCAGGTGGTGGGGTGGGCTTGGTGGAAGGAGGAACGCGGGGGTCACGATGGGGCGCATGGTAACAACAACAAAAAAAACACTTACCTTGCCACTGGGCCCCGTGCCTCTGCTCCTTCTCTCCTGTGTCAGACTCCAGGAATAGGAAACACAGCCAGGCTCCTCTGACCAATCACAACACTGCAATGCTGTGATTAGGTGCTCATCCAGGGAGGGGGGGCCTGGGCATGTTCTCCATGCAGGTAATACCGCGTGCATGGAGAAAGTGAGTATAACTGTTTTGGGTGGCCCGAGAGGGCCCACCAAACAGTCATTGCACACTTAGGAGGGTTCTACCACTCCTTCCCTGCTCTGCAGCCCTAGCCTGCCCCCACTTGCAAAGCTGTCACTGAAGGACAAAATAAAATGATAATAACATTACGTTATCATCATTTTATTTATTCCCTCCTTTTACTTCTTCAAGGCTTGGGGGCAACTCTCCTCCGCCTTAGTGGAGGAGCCACACCTGCCAACAAACCTGCGCCCCCGTTAGGCCAAATTGCAATGTACTGAGATATAAAGAGCATTGCAGGGCAGTCTAGATGTTTTGCAACTTCAACAACCCAGACATGTTGGCCCCCAGAATAACCATGATGTCTGTCTCTCTCGAACATCAGAGAAACTCTCAGAGAACATAAAAACAATTCCCTGATCCCTCCTCAGCCAGCGCAGCAGGCCAGGACAGCAGTGCCTCCCAGAACACCTGGATGAACCCTCAAGGGGTCACGCATAACCACAGTAAGCCTCCACTTGGAAAACTCTGAGCACCCTGTCTCCTACTCAAGCTCTCTACTCCTCAGGACACTACCCTCACTCGTATCATGAGGTATAGCAGTAAAGGTCTGCATCAGTAGTATTGTATCAGTCGCAGACTATTTCGCTATCAAAACCTCTAATGAGGAATGACTAATAAAGCTTAAGTCATAAATTATCGCCAATATAATGAGAAGCAATGGGTTCTAAACTGGGCACCAATTAAGTTTTATTTTGGGTGCATTATGAATATGATGGGGGAAGTAAGAATAGAAATGCTGCCCTGAAGCTATATTTACTCTTGTCGTGACGTGGGTTAGATTTCACACAAGCCACCGGCAGGCATTAACTTCCTCTGTTAAGTCAAACACACAAATTCACCTGGACTTACCGTGGTTTTCTCAGCCCAATCTGAAAGCCTTCTTTTATGCCTTCCTCTGATACCCATAACACAGGAAAAACTTAGAGGCACATCCCAACATCTGAACCTGAAAGCAAGCCACAGACTTCATTCTGATTCAATGACGTATCTCCCTGGAAAAGAGTCTATCATCCAATGCCTGCTTTGTGAAGATACTTGTTCAGGAGCTCGCTGTTGAGATGTCCACTACCTTGCTTCAGATGTCTCCTTGTATCCCTGTGCTGTGATACCGTGCAGTGCATGATGCTCCCTGGGGCATGCAATTCTGTCCATTATTGGACATGAGTTCATGTGGTATGAACGCTGAAAATGAATTTAACTAGAAGTAGGAGAGAAAACTGATATGTTTGTTGGTATTTAGCAGAGATTCCAAGTCAATCAAAAAACATTATGCTGTAAAAATGGTGTAATAGGGGATTCCCTTGTTATCTTCTTAATTGCACATAAAATAAATTAAAATAAAAAAATCACTGCCATCATTTGAATATCCTTCGCCACAAAACCAATAGTTTAAAACTCAAGGGTCGACTGAATAGCCTGATCCATTTGTGTTTCACATATATTCCCCCAGTCTCCTTAACTACTGAGAAACGTTATGAGGTATATGTATTATCAAACAGTTCCCCTGGATTAGATGCAGAGACATTAGTTGGTGTGACAGTATGACCACGTTTCTGCAGCCATACAACTGTTCCTTACAAGATCTCATTACAAGATCTGCAGTTTTAGTAACTGCAATACCACACCAAGGGGCTTAGTTTGGCAGTCCTCCTGCAGCACTGCCACCGCTGCGCTGGCAGGAGGTCCGCCAAGCCCGTAGCGCCCCAGGCCAGATTCTGAGTTGAATCCAGGATGGGTGGTCCTGCACGACCTCACTGCAGCGGCAGTGTTAGGCTCATAGGAGGGCCTTAACAGCAGATCACTGCGGTGACAGCGCTTGCAGGATGTTCCTGCACTGTGTGGCATGCACCATGTCATGCATGACACACCATGCAGGAACTGGTGTGCACTTCCAGGGCAGCACAACATGTACCACCTGAATGCAACCCCAGGCCCAGAAGCAGAAGGAGGACCGTTTGGAGACCATTAGTTGCATCTCCACCACCCTTTTCATGGCGAGCTCACCGCCATAAAATGAGCAGTGGAAATGCAATTCGGAATATGCTCTGCGGTGCCGCACCACCAGCATATTCCTGCCCCTTTCTGCTACGCCACTGCTGTGGGATCCTGGGTCCTGACGGAGGCAGCAGTCCTGTGGCTGTCAGACGGCCACACTTGAAATACGGCAGGCGGACCTGCAGTGGTGGCGGTAGTCGGACCACTACCATGAGAATAGCAGTCCTAGGACCACCTTACTCAGAATAAGGCCCTATACAAATAGCAATACCCCAGGGTAGAGAAATTACTGGAAGCAAAAGTACAGCATCGCTCCAAAGTCCCCACCTCAAACTGAGAGTAACATAGTACTAGAAAGAGCTTAGATTTTTGTTGCTATTCTTATGACTGCCCATTGATCACATGGAAGTTGTAATTGTGTGTATTTTCCAAGAGACAATGGATGTTGGGGAAAACTACAGCATTTACAAGATTGAATTAGTCAGTAAAGCACATGAATAGTTGAAATACAACCTAAATTGTTTTTGTATCTTCCTAAGCAAATGAGTATATACAATTTAAATGACTCTTTTTTTCTAGCCAATGCTCTCACTCCAAGATCAAATTTGTTTTTCATATTACTTGTTAATTGGATGATAGACAATACCCCTTAGTACAGTACTAATAGGATAGTTCCCACAACAATAGAGCTCTTTAGACACTTTTATTTCTCAGTGACTGCTTGTCCTTGGTGCCTACTTATAGTAGGGTGTCAACTATTTTCATAAAAATTAAGACATTCATTGTAAGTTGCAATGTAGACTCCTCACTATATGATAGCATGTTTGTTTACCCTACAGAAAATAGCCTATAATAACAACTTGTGGAACTGCAACTGCATGAAAGAAATTAAATGCTATAGTATCAGGCTTGAGAGGGACCTCTAGTAGGAACTTGTGGACCAGCTGCTTTATGAAAGAATTCCAATGGGTTTACATGTGACTCAAGATAGATCCATAATACCTTGAAAAACTTGCATATGACTCGAGAAAATATGCATATTAATTGAAAAATGTATAGGGAGGTGAAAATGTCAGTAAAAACATTACATTTTAAATTGAAAAAAAAACCACAAAGAATTGCAACATATAGTTAACTGCAGTAGCTATAACTAGCGCCCTGCCACGTCATCAATATCATAGAACATGTCATGAGCGATATAATTTGTGAAGTAATAAGCAGTGCATGGCAAGGGCACGAGTTCTAGTTACTTCAGTTTTTATTTTTAAATGTATGATTTTAACTAACATTTTTATCTAACTTTACCATAAATTTAACTTTTAGCTTTTTCAGTAAATTTCTCAAGTTTTCTGTAACATAAGGTAAAATATTACAACCATACCCAAAGTTAACATCACTTTAACCTATTTTGCAGTGAACTTCTAGAATTTTTAGGCAAATGCAAAAAGAACAATTGATGGGCAGAATGCAGAACAATGCCATAAATTCACCCCAGTACAGAGATATGGGCCTAAATCCAGCACCCGGGCTGAACTGATCCCATTGGGTGCAGGGTCAAGACTGATTTGCATATGGCTGGGTCTAAACTGGAATGGGATGGTGAGCACAAAAACGATGGATTTAGGTCCAGATCTCTGTACTGGGGTGAATGTATGACATTGTTCTGCATTCTGTTGATCAATTGTTCTTTTTGCATTTGTTTGCATTTGTCAACCCGAGGGGGACGGGTATGACCATGCTCTCCATGCCACTGGAGTCAAGCTATCCTGGCTGATGAGGGCTGAAGCACTCACCCCCAGTCAACTGATATCTTGACTGGGGGTGAATGTTTTGATTTGTTCTGCATTCCGTCCATCAATTGTGTGTCTTTTGCTTTCTTGCCATAAGTGTGCCGGGTATGCCCAGATGTGGGTCCCCTGCTCTCCATGCCACTGGAGTCAAGCTATCCTGGCTGATGAGGGCTGAAAGCCCGAAACCAGTCCTAGGATGCTTGTTTCCAGTCCAGGGAGGACTTGGCCTGGCAGTGCGGGCTAGACTGTTCCCATTGGGCACAGGGTTAAGACTGATTTGCATATGGATGGGTCCAAACTGGAATGGCATGGTGAGCAAACAAACAATGGATTTATGCCCAGATCTCTGTACTGGGGTGAATGTATGACATTGCTCTGCTTTCTTTCCATCAATTTTTGCATTTGTCCAAATAGATAAAAGCATCAGCCATGGGTACTTGGTCTAAGCATTCCAATGGTGAACTGCTCATAGAATAGCAGGAGATGAGCATGCCTGATCCAAGAAATTATCCAAATAACTTAAACAGTATTCTTTAACCATGAAATAGATGAAGTTCTAGTTATTTAAAAATACTCTTAAGCGGAATCGGTCAAATATTGGAAATATTATTCCATCCTCTTGCCTTTCATCTAGTTTTAACATATTTGAAGACATTGCCCTTTCCTACTTCTGTTTCCCCTAAATAAGGATATCTACTGCATTTAACTGCAGCCTAGGTTACAACCATACAGTGCTAGTTAGAGAATTCATATCTATATTATTGTGTTTTGAAACAAAGGCTGTACACAACATACTTGTCTCGAATTTAGATTTGCTTATTGTACAGAGATCGCTGGTGGAAGTAGCTAAATCTACAGATTTGTGGCTACATAGATTTTATAAAGATTGTGTTGCTCCTATATTTCTTTAAATCTTTGCAAATTTATGATAAAATAATCCACTTTAATTATTCTCAGAAATTATACTCCCGTCCTTCGTTTGGACCACAAATAAAATCTAAGATTTTCTAGATACATTTACAGATCAATTTCTTGAGGGATAGGTTTGGATTTCCTTCTATAAAAAAGTGTTACCTAGCAATCATACTGCAGCAAGCAGAGAAATCAGTTAGCCTCACTGAATTAGGAACCGTGCAGTGGGTTTATCTAGTACACATGGTACTGTGTGGCCAATGTTCATTGTGTTTGAGAATAAATATTTTTGGTAAGGACACACTATTGTAAGCTCGTGTAGTAGTGTTTTTTTTAGGTAAATGAGTCTGGATTTCCTTATGGAAAGACTCACATTTAAGTATTGATGGTATCCAGTAAAATGAATAGATGCAGGCAGGATTACTTTGAACAAACAGGATTAAACTGATGGGACCAATTTGCTTTTTTACTAGATTAAAAATATTATTTGCAATAAATTATCCTGAAATTAGTAGGTATCATGCAATCAAGTGACGTTTTCAGGATGTGTTTTATTCTGGAGTTCAAAAAGACATTTCTGACACCTTCCTCATTTGTCACTCTTTACAGACACAGTCGACTCTAAAGTCCTTCTTTTTTGGACGAAGTGAATCTGCAAATTACAGGGGGAATTGAAAAGGATAAATCTATACTTACTCATTTGTACATTCACAATATTGTGGTAGTCAATATCGCTGAAACAATATTTTGGTAGGATAATATTTAAAACTCAATATTCTGGTGGTACATCTATCAGAATAAAAATCTTTCAAATTTATTTGGGCAATGCAAGATGATTTAACAATTTAATTTCCCCCTCCCCCCAAAACATTGTTACATTCATCTCTAACACCATCCATCAAAATTGCAAAAATGTTAGCAGTACCAGATAATACACAGTTAAAGTGCAAAGTGCAAAACAAGTGCATTATAACAAATAAAAACACAAATTCAGTACATCTTTAACCATGGCATCCCTTTATGAGTTATAATAGTGTTAGGTAGTGAAAAATGAAGCATATATGAAGTGCAACATGCTAAATGAAGTGCATTAAGGTCTCAAAGCATATCTGCAATATAACATATAAATAGAATCGCCTATTCAAAACATACAGACTGCTTTCAAGAGTCACCTAATCATCGAAATATCTACAAAGCATTTTGATGAAAAGCCTTCCGAATTGCGTAAAATTTTGATTATCTCTTGTTTCTCAATGCATAAAATATTTCAAACATTCTAATATTGAGTCACTTTAGTATGAAAATGTTCTATGAGCACAAACTCCAGGGTGCAAATCAACTGATAAAAGAACTATTGAGGCTCTCAGAAGAAGGCCACAAAGACAACATCATATTGGCAGGTGAAATCTAGTCTTCACCTTCTGGGCACCACAAGTGACAATGATCTACTACGTGACTTAACTAAGGAATGGAAAATTCCAATCAAGGGCCCATGTCACTTAAACAAACAAGCTATTAACCAGTCTATTAACTCACTTTCTACAAGAACTCAAACACCTCAATCTGTGGGCCCTGTATGGTCGCTTCCCAGAGGACAACACTCCAGCACCAGCGTTTCACTCACCAATAACTACCTCATACCTTGATCATACATTCACCACTCTTCCTCTGTTTCAAAAAATGACCATTTGGGAGAAAAAGAGCAAAGTGATCACTTATCACAAGAAGACAAATTTAAAGCAATAGCCTTTCCCTTAAATCCAGCTTCAAAAAACAATTGGGACAGAAAACACAACTAACTATAAACAGATTAAGTGCAGCATCGCTTCTGCAGAGAGGCTTTTAGAATCCACAAAAAATATCCGCTGCCAAGACAACAGCTCAATGATAAACCCCTTAATTAAATAGGAGAACTTCACCAAGACCTTCGGGGACACACTTGCCACTGAGGCAGGATCCAAAAAAGGGTTTTAACCGTAAGGAACCCCGAGCAAACATAATCACTCCTCAGGTTAGAAGTTTCAAAGGCTCCTTAAATCAAGCCCTAAGGAAACTCGGCAGGAATCCACAAAACACAATCCTGCAGGGAGAACTGCGAAAACTCAAGGCTAGCCTGAAAAGGTTAAAATGGGACAAAACGAGGCAAGAAAACAAAACACTGTGGGCAAGATTGCTTCATGATTCAAAGAGCAAGACCACTACATGGTTCTGGCTGACAGTCAGTACCCAACAGCGCCCATCCTGCCAAGGAATACACTCCAACATATCAGAGGAAGACTGGGCAAAAGCACAAGGAAGAGATCTGTGGCAAACCAGGAGATGATTCACATTCAGGAATCACACACAGCAACACTAGAACCAAAGTAGTAAAAGAAACCGAGGGCATCAGTGCACTTCAAACTAGTGGGGGGAAGGACCTCTCAGCACTACACCACAGCAAATCAAGAGGCAAATAGCCAAAGGGAGGCCCCAATGGTATTCCTCCCATTCTTTACAAGCAAGACACTGTACTGGAGCAAAATCCCGGTGCCAATCTTAAATGAGATACTGGAAAATGAAACCACCATGGATTCCTAGAAGGGATTTGAATCTCCCCATCTACTAGCAGGGCAGCAAGGGCAATGTAAAAAACTACTGCATTGACGCCCTGATCGACAATGAGGTCAAATATTGTGCATGAGTAATCCTAGAAGAACTTATCACCTGGCCTTCACCCATATCCATTTTACCAACAAACCAGACCGGCTTCTGCAAACAAATGAGAATAACTACCAACATCATGGACCTATCATTATTGATTGACACTGCCAAGTACTTATGCTTATTCGATTACACCTCAGCATTCAATCACGTCAACCGTGCAAGGCTATGGCAGAGGCTAAAAGGATGGGACATCCCCCCAGCCCTTTTAAACCAGCTGATCTTATTACACATGGACACTTGGGTCAAAATCAAGCTGGGAGCCAGAATGCACCTTTCCAGGTGCATCAATACCACCAAAGGGCTAAAACAATGGTGCGTACTAGCTCTCACCTTGTTTAATCTCTTTATGGCAGACCTACCCACAGCATTGAACAAAACCATATCACATGCTCCAAAACTCAGAAACACGACACTGCCCAACTTAAACTATGAGTACAACTCGATCTTAATAAGCCAAACGCCAATTGGTTTACAGCACCTACTGGACACTACTCACAAGTTCTCGCATGAGAATGCTCTACAAATCAATTTAGGCAAGAAGAATAAACCGCACTAGCATTTGATTACACATTGTCTGGAACCAGTAACTGAATGCAAGCTACTTGGAGTCTTACTAGACAGCATAGGCTCCTAGAAACCACAGATGGAAGCCATGTGGCAGAAAGGCATTATAACAACCTTAGCTATGAAGCCATATATAGAAGCACTATCAGTCCCGACTTTAGACCCTTTGCTCCAGGTCCTCCAGAAACAAGCATTTGCAATGCAATAGGTCTCGCATTATTTAAGTTTGAGCTATTAGCATTGTAAATGGCAATTGTTTTTTGCTTTATGCTATAGTTTTTTTTTTACATACAAAGCTTCATATAAAATATGTTTTATTAAAGTTATTTATGCAGTATCTAAATTTTGTTTGCATAAAACAGTATAATAATATCTTAGTAAAAAAGTCAAATATTTTAATGGAAATTCACCAAATGTTCATTTATGTGTTGGTTTTGAAAATAGCTAAATTAATAGCTTTGTCATTTACAATGCCAATAGTTATAACTTTCGCAAATGTGACACCTATAGCATTTGTAATGCAACATTTGTATTTACGTGACTTAGATGTATTGATATTACAAATAACAATGGCTTTTAATGTTTTTTAATACTTAATAAAAGTGATTGTAATTTATAATGGCAATAGCTTAAACTTTTGTAAATAACTTTTGTGAAGATTATGTTCAGTGTATTTTATTGTAACAAAATCCAAGAACAGAAGTGAAATATTAACATCTTTTTGTGACATTTGTAATAAAGCTTGAAACATTGAGAGAACATATTTGTGCTGTGGTGGTGCTGAGTGATGCTGTGGTGGTGCTGAATGGGGCTGTGGTGGTGCTGAGTGATGCAGTGGTGATGCTGAGTGATGCAGTGGTGGTGCTGAGTGGTGCTATGGTGGTGCTGTGGTGGTGCTGAGTGATGTTGTGGTGGTGCTGAGTGGTGCTGTGGTGGTTCTGAGTGATGCTGTGGTGGTTCTGACTGATAATGTGGTGGTGCTGAGTGACTGTACTCACTGTCACTCTGCACTCACTGTCACTCTGCACTCACTGTCACTCTGCACGCACTCTGCACTCACTGTCACTCTGCACTCACTGTCACTCTGCACTCACTGTCACTCTGCACTCACTGTCACTCTGCACTCACTGTCACTCTGCACTCACTGTCACTGCACTCACTCTGCACTCACTGTCACTCTGCACTCACTGTCACTCTGCACTCACTGTCACTCTGCACTCACTGTCACTCTGCACTCACTCTGCACTCACTGTCACTCTGCACTCACTCTGCACTCACTGTCACTCTGCACTCACTGTCACTCTGCACTCACTGTCACTCTGCACTCACTGTCACTCTGCACTCACTGTCACTCTGCACTCACTCTGCACTCACTGTTTCTGCACGCACTCTGCACTCACTGTCACTCCGCACTCACTGTCACTCTGCACTCACTGTCACTCTGCACGCACTCTGCACTCACTGTCACTCTGCACTCACTGTCACTCTGCACTCACTGTCACTCTGCACTCACTGTCACTCTGCAGTCACTGTCACTCTGCACTCACTGTCACTCTGCACTCACTGTCACTCTGCAGTCACTGTCACTCTGCACTCACTCTGCACTCACTGTTTCTGCACGCACTCTGCACTCACTGTCACTCCGCACTCACTGTCACTCTGCACTCACTGTCACTCTGCACTCACTGTCACTCCGCACTCACTGTCACTTCGCACTCACTGTCACTTCGCACTCACTGTCACTCCGCACTCACTGTCACTCTGCACTCACTGTCACTCCGCACTCACTGTCACTCCGCACTCACTGTCACTCCGCACTCACTGTCACTCCGCACTCACTGTCACTCCGCACTCACTGTCACTCTGCACTCACTGTCACTCTGCACTCACTCTGCACTCACTGTTTCTGCACGCACTCTGCACTCACTGTCACTCTGCACTCACTGTCACTCTGCACTCACTGTCACTCTGCACGCACTCTGCACTCACTGTCACTCTGCACTCACTGTCACTCTGCACTCACTGTCACTCTGCACTCACTGTCACTCTGCACTCACTGTCACTCTGCACTCACCGTCACTCTGCACGCACTCTGCACTCACTGTCACTCTGCACTCACTGTCACTCTGCACTCACTGTCACTCCGCACTCACTGTCACTCCGCACTCACTGTCACTCCGCACTCACTGTCACTCTGCACTCACTGTCACTCTGCACTCACTCTGCACTCACTGTTTCTGCACGCACTCTGCACTCACTGTCACTCTGCACTCACTGTCACTCTGCACTCACTGTCACTCTGCACGCACTCTGCACTCACTGTCACTCTGCACTCACTGTCACTCTGCACTCACTGTCACTCTGCACTCACTGTCACTCTGCACTCACTGTCACTCTGCACTCACTCTGCACTCACTGTTTCTGCACGCACTCCGCACTCACTGTCACTCCGCACTCACTGTCACTCTGCACTCACTGTCACTCTGCACTCACTGTCACTCTGCACGCACTCTGCACTCACTGTCACTCTGCACTCACTGTCACTCTGCACTCACTGTCACTCTGCACTCACTGTCACTCTGCACTCACTGTCACTCTGCACTCACTCTGCACTCACTGTTTCTGCACGCACTCTGCACAACATCTAATTATTTTAGTTCCTAAAATTATCTTGCAGAGTAACCTAAATTGAGGACTGTCAGGAAACGCAAAAAGAGTCTGCAGAAAGAAAACCGTATCCATTACACCAAACATTACCAAAGGTTTGCAACTTTTTCGCTGAGGGGGAATACTAAGGAAATACCAATTTTAGGCCTGAATGTGCTGTTTGTCACGTAGTAATATGTTCCCAATATGTGCTGCTCAACCATGACAGCCAAAACTACTTCTACCATGTCATTTCCGAGGGGAGCCAAATGTGCATCTGTACGCTGTTTGGATCTGGGGGGAACATCATGCCCGCATTCCGAGTCTTTAACGAGCTCCGTGGAGCCCACCTTTTTACACTAAAAATAATGCAGGTGATACAGGTGCAAAACGGAGGTTGGGCAGAAGATCGGCATGTCATTTAATTAATAATTGATGATAATCAAATGCCATGCCGATCTTCTGCCCAACCTCCGTTTAACACCTGTATCACCTGCGTTAGTTTTAGTGTAAGAAGGTGGGTCCACGGAGCTCGTTAAAGAAATCAGACATAAAAAGACAAGGCAAAGCCTTCTCTCTGGCTGCTTTAACAAGCTCCGTGGAGCCCGCTTTTTTACAGTCTGGCTTCTTGGCTTGTGTATCACTGCCGTACTCCTGTTCTCCTGTTCTACTGAACAGGAATCCCTCCCATGCCAGTTCCTTACCTTACTTGCGAAGAGGATCCCACAGTGGGCAGCAATAACGTGCCTCAAACGGTCAGAGGCGAGCTGCATATGCCAGTAATGGCGACTACTACGCCTGTGAAAGCACGACTCGTACGTACGTGCGCTCTTGGGCCAAATAATTTTCCCGGATTATGCAGGCAGCAAGTTTTTTGCGCTGCAGCTGCAATAAGGTCAATTTTCCCAACGTGAGCGCGGCGCCCCTGGCTGCTCATGACGGCGCACCGGGGCGCCGCGGCGCACAGTTTGGGAACCACTGTTCTAAGCATTTTTTATGCAGCGTCGTTTTGCGCCGGCCTGCGACCAGGAAGTCAGGCAGGCCGGGCGGGACAACCGGAAGTAGGAGGGCGGGAGCCTACCCCGCCTCCCACGGAAGAGCCGCGATTGTTTGGCGCACCGGAGCAGGCAGGAGCCTACCCTGCGCCCCGGTGCCGAAGAAGGGAAGAAGAGTCTTGCTGCCGGTGGGAGCCGCTGCACTGAGGATGCCGGTGAGTGGGGCGTCGCCTTGTTGGGGGGGGGGGCATCTGTGCGCGCGCGCGCGGCGGCGGACTGTGTATGTGTGTGAGCGTGCATGTGTGTGTGTATGTGTATGTGTCCTGGAGTCTGTGTGTATGCGTGTGTGTGACGGGGGGGGGTTGCCTGTCTGGGTGCCTGCGTGTCTGTGTAAGTGTAAATGCGTGTGCGTGTGTGTGGAGCCGAGAGGAGAGGGGCTGGTGTGTGTGGAGGGGTCTCTGTGTATGCGTGTAGGTGACGGGGGTGTGCCTGTGTATGCGTGTGTATGTGCGCATGCGTGAGTGCTGTGTATGCGTGTGGCTGTGATGTGCGCATGCGTGAATGTTGACGCGCGTGCACGCAGCTCAATCCAGCCAGGATAAGCTCGTCACAGTTTCTTGTCCCTCATTCCCCCGTGTCAGACAGCTTTAAGTCTCCAGCCTGGACGCATCCTTCGGATGCGATGTCCAGGCGAGACCTAAAAACTACTTTTAACGTTAACCTATGGAAGCAAGTCAATGTGATGAAGGTATACAACTGCTCTGGATAAAATCATTGCCAACGCCTACAGAACGATCTTCCTCCTCCCACATTACACTTTCCCAGCACAATAACAGCTAGAATTCGGCCTACAGAAACAGACGATAGTCAGAGGGGGAGCATTCTTAAAATGCTGGCACAAGTTCAGGGGAGCAGAGTAGGGCACACTAAATTCACACCTGTATGCGGAATTGTCGTCCGGGGATAAATCATCAGCCAGAGAGTACCTCCAAGACTCCTCACTGAAATTCAGCATGACTAACCTATGGAAGACCCCTGCAATCCAGTTGAACTTAAAAAAAACTGTAACAAAGGTCACAAAATTATCTCTTTAATCAAAGACAAAGCAACACTGGCAGAAAGGGTCTACAGCTGGTTTGTACTTAATGATTTACAGTATTCAGCCACAACCGTATTTGAGTGCAAGATTCAATGTAATGGGGAAGGAGGAATTCTTAAGATAACGCCTGGGCATACTTCTGATTCTCCCTCACCTACCTGCCTGGAAGAGGAAACCTGGAGTCAAACTCTGCCACCTTTGCAGCAAAGGAAGGGAGGTTTCTCTGCATATAATCTGCATATGCACTAGCCTCCTGGACGTCCTCCGCTCAATGCTTCATTCCATCTTTATTCAAAAAGGCATACTGTCTTGTAGGCAGGTAGTGAAGTCCTGTTTTGACCTAACTTCAACCCAATTGAACTGTCATTTCAATCGTCACCTTGCAACGAAATAGCAAGGGAGTAAAATAATAAATTGACTACATGCATCGTAACTCCATTTGGCCCACTCCCCTACTCTGAACCAAGGCAGGCTACCATGACTACTCCAAAATCCAAGAGAAAACTGTCACATTACGTAACACGCACTTTCACCCAACAAACCTCATAAGGCTGTAAAAACCGGCAAACTACACTATACTAAAGACGATCCCAAGTAGGTCTTTCGACAAAAACTTCAGCCGCTGTGGCAAACGCGCCGCAGCTCCAGCAAGGCTCGGGGTGCCCCTATGCCTAACATGCTGCGTCAATCCTTACGTCTGCTTCAAGCAGGTGCAGGGTTTTGAAGTAGCATGGCCGTAAAAGTAACTGAGGAAAATGTTGTAGATTTCACTCAGCCACTTTTCTGAGGCTTTCCTGCGCTGGAAAGCCCCCCCTCCCCCTGTGCCGGTACGCCTACATGTGGCGCAGGGCTTTACAACGTGACGCATCACCCAGATGTGTCACGTTGTAAATACCCCGCAGCATGGTGCTGGCTATGCGGCGCCGCTGCGTCACAAAAGTGACGCAATGGCGGCGCAAATATGGCATACGGGGCTTGTAAATCTGCCCCGCAGTTTCTAAATAACTGCTTGAAAACTAAAATGCCTAAAATTAACGTTGGTTTTAACTTTTTCATTAATTGATTTGTGTTATGCAAAAGTATTTGTATAATAATATGTTTATGCAATGGTTTTAATTATTCATGCACAATAAGCTTCTTCTTGTTCTTCTGGCTTAATCCAAAAACAATTACTCCTCTGACCCAGAACAACAAATCGTGGAAATTAAAAAGACCAGCCTAGAAGGAAAAAAAATCGCTGCAGATGACTATTATCTTCAACAGTTTGCCATTTTTAAAATGTTCTTTTAACACCATTGGACAGAAATCAAGCTGCTGTCCTCTTAAGGTGCTATTTTTTATAAACTGCCATTTCATCATCTGCTCATTTGCACAGCAAAGCTCACACACCAATGATCACAACAGTCAATGGCGGATGAGGATACTTGTTAGATTATTTTGCAACTAAGTACTTATGACTTTTTATTTGAATCTTATAATGCCCTAATATCCCGGCTGCTTTTTTTTTAAATTGAGTGGTTTTATTGTTCGAACATTGTAATGGTTTTTTATAACCATATACAATAAAGATTACTTTCTTACTATCGTGGGTAGATATTTTGAATTCTAATGCTGTAGAATCAGAGAACGAGCAATAGACACAGCAATAAAAAATAAAACACTGAACAAATTTCACGATTGCATAACATTTCTTGAAGACCCAAATAATGCCAAAACTGCTGCAGGCTGAATATTGCTCACCAATATCTGGCTCAAGCCTTTAAAAATATGAATCCAAAAATCCTGCAATGCCAAACACGTAAAACATATATGTAACCAGTCCACCATAACATTCAGTTAGCACTTATAACAATGATCTGACACAACGGGATATATTTTGTGGATGGTGCTCTGTGTGTGATAAGCTAACCATTTTGAAAGGTAGGCATTCTTTTAAAGTTGGCTGTCCCCAAAGTTTAACTCCCTCTAGATGAAATATTCTGTCATTCTTGTACCGTTATTCTGCAATTAGTGTTTTTAAACATTTTATCTCAAATTAGGACTCAATAATAGAGGTGAATTTCAATATATAACCCCATGCCAGTTCCCCATCCCCCGCAGTTTGTTCTTAACAAGTAGCATTTTTTTAAGTTTCCAAAATCTTTATTTGAGAATTAAGACAAAATACAGATAGTGGAAATGAGGAAAAGCAGGAGAATGCAAGCGTAATAATTAGCACATGATCCCCACAGCAGCATCGGACAAATCAACCTGGTAGAGCAATCCAAAGCACCCGTAAGGATGCACGGCAGTCCATAAAATTGATTGTGCCTCCCAGCAAGCGATGCTCAGAATTCGTCGATGGAGTCGCTGACCAACAGAGAGGATGCTACAGAGCATCCGATACAGAGAAGGAAAGAGGGGGGACAGGGGGACCTCTCTGGTCCCCCTGTACCCCCTCCCCCAGGCAAATAGAGCGCACCAGGAGGCAAGAAACAGAGGGCGACCCCCTCCCTGCACCCTGCAAATGCCTGTAATGTTGGGCCTCAGGCCCACATTGCAGAATAAATAGACACTAACACCAGGTGAATGTAGAGTGGTAACTGGCCATGAGCACGTGCACTCAGGCCTTTTTATTGACGGGGCCAACCCGTAGCACCCGTGATGGATGGTTGTTGGGGTGCAGTGTGTCCAGCCCTCGAGGGAGTGGCTGGGATGACAGCTTCCTGCTGGACACTAGAACATGTCCCGCAGGACACTACATTCCCCCCCAACTTTATTGAGGAACAAACAAAGTGTTAGTCCAGCCTGTGGGGACAAAACAAACAATTAACTAAATACCACAGGGTCCATCAGTCTCTAGAGTCAGGTGGCAGGACGACATCAGACATGGGCTGGTGACTTTGCTTGCAGCAGAACCTTCTCGGCGGGCACCCGTAGTTTAACTTTAGGGGCTCAGGACACGACCGCTGGCTTGGAGACATCCACTGCATACCGTCCATTCGCTGACAATGACATGTCTTGCTGTCTTGAATGGCTTCCACTTTGCTGACGTTGGTAATGGTCTGTGGTGAGTTCTAACAGTTTCTTTTCGTGGGTTGCGTCGTGAACATGGATGGAGTCCAAAGTGAGAATTCACAGAGGTGTTGCTCGACCGACTGTCCCTGTTGAACTGCTTGGCTGTGACCGGTAACCTGTCGGTGGGGCAATGTCTCTTCTCGCTCTCCCGCCTGGGGAGGCCTGTCATCATGGTTGCTGTGGGACTGTAGGAGGGCTGCACTGGGGGCCGCTTGTGTGCCGTCTGGGGGCAGCTGCAGGACTGCTGAGGAGCAGTCACTTACTTGCCCGCACAACCCTCACAGGTGGATGAGCCTTGACCAAGACTTGCACTCGCTGCCGCAGTTCCGGTGTACGCCAGGTTCCCAGGTGGCTTCTGATTTCTTTTAGTCGACTGGTGTGGCAACGGTGTCGGACTCCAGTCCATCGGTACTCAGGAAGTGGTGTTTGACGCATGTGCTGAGGGCTAGCGTGATGACGGTTGCCAGCCATGTGGTGGCCAAGGATGACAGGTGGTGGTGACGTTCTGGGAGAGTTTGGATGTCAGAAGGGACTTAGCAGCCAGGTGTCTCCGCCTTGTTGAGGTTGGTAGCCGCTTGACACTTAGAGTGTACAGATCCTCTCTTGCCTGTTTTGGGGGCACTGCTGACTCCATCTTGAGGCGGTGTGAGGGTGGGCACTCAGTGCTGATCTTCACCCGTGGCATCTGCGGACAGGAGCGGGGATACCGCTTGACTTTAGACTGCCGACGCTCGGGGATGGACGGCCGCCTGGGAAAGCGTTGGGACGAGACGAGGTCTGCGCTTGCTGCGGCTTATGTTCGGTCCATCTGTGAGGCTGTATCCAGGTACGTTGATCCGCCTTGGTGGCTTTCTGGTGTGTCAGGGTGGGCTCTTGGCTTGCTGTGAGTCCTCAGTCTTCTCCATTTGTCGATCTGTTCCGCACACCTGTGTTCATCTGGTTTTCGGGGTGACAGGGTTGTCACCCTCTTCTTTCTTCGAGGGCTTAGCGCTTGGACCTCGAGGCGGCGCTGTCATGGCGCCTGCTTCTGCCTTTGCTCCGGCGCGCTCCTTGCTGGCTGGGTGGCATGACATCCGGTCGCGTGTCGATGGTTGTTGGAGCGCAAGTAGCTGTGGCGACTCCTCTCTTGCCTGTCTTGGGTTGCGGCCAACTCTGTCTTGAGGCAGTGTGAGGGAGAACACTGTGTGTGGTCTTCGACCCACTGTGAGGCTTCACTGGGGTGGTAGAGACGTGGGTGCTTTCCTACCTGCGTTCAGTAGTGCTTCCGTGTGGAGATGTCTCTATCTCTCGGGCGCCTGCCCGTGCTTCCAGGTTCACTGGCTCAGCCTTCTGCGTGCCTTTGACTTTCGCATGCTCTTTGCATGCTCTGTCTTCTTCTTGGACGCTTTCTGTTTTAGCTGGTCGTCCATTCCTGCTAGTGGTGGCTGTCTGTGTGTAGCTCTGAGTTTCTTGTAGCTCCTTGCGGGGTTTGTCAGTCTCTCCCCATACTTTTCAGAGGTGTCAGGCAGTGCTCTTGCCTATTTGATGCTGGTTTGCGCTGGTGCAGCTCCGGGCCACCTTGGGACTCATGAGTGTGGCAGCCACCTAGAGACTTTGCTGTCTTCAAAAGTGTTCTGGTTGTTCTCACTTGCAGGGTGAAGAGGGCCAATCTTTAGGCATTCTCCTCTGAGGGCACGTCTTGCTGTGCCTGGCGCAGTCAGTCTCAGCTACTAGGTGTGAGCAGGCAGTTTTCCTGGTGGTGGTGGTGCGCACTCTGGGATCTGTTGACTGCCATTGCCGGTTGGTTAGCAGGATGCTGTGCTCTGGAACTGCTGGTCTGTAGGGTGCAGTGCAGCTACACTGACGTCGGTCGCGGTGGGCAGTCAGTGTGCTCGCCCGCTCTGTGGATGCGCCGGTGTAGCTCCTCCTGCTAGGATCACATCGAAACCTCCTTTTGCTGATCCTGCCACTTCTGGCAGGGTGGTAGGCATCAGGGTCTCTCCTCCGGTGTGTGGTCCTGCCTAGGCTGACGGACGCGGGGCACCGCTGGCTAACTGCTCTGGCCAGTCAGTCCATCAGCATGTTGCCCCAGGGGAGCCACCGGTGGCGCTGTGGTTGTTTTTGTAATCTGCCCTGGCAGCTGCAGGTTTTGTATTTTCTGGGAGCCTTTGGTGACAGGCAGCCTGTTGTGGTGGCATGCAATGCACCTTGTCTTCTGTGCTTCTCTTGGGGCTTGCCGTCTTTTGCTTCTTTGGCACTTTCCTGCTGCTGAGGCAGTCCTGGGGCCTTGGTATCCCCTTTCTAAGTGCGGGTTTGGAGTCTCCCCTCTGCCAACTGTTGACAGCAGCACTTAGGCATGGGTTTTGGAGATGCTCCTGAGCAGTCGTTAAATGGCGCTGTGGTTTCTTTGCTGCTTATGCGTTGTCTCTCAGTGGCCCCTAGGTGACACTGTAGCCATCTCCTCGTAGAAAGTCTCACTCACAGCTTGAACGGGAGGCTTTTGATTGGCGGCTGTTGGCTGTTGCAGTACTAGGTATGTTCCACCAGGTCTTGACCTGTGTGTGTGTGTGTGTGTGTGTGTGTGTGCCTGTTTCTTTTTTTGGGGGGGTGAAGACCCAGGCTGGGAGCTCCTGTCTGGGCCTGCTCAGTGTAGTTACAGGAGTTTGTGGTGCTTTTCACACCCACATCATGGCAGCGCTGTCTCTGAAGTGCTGGGCCCCAGCAGACTGCTTCTGGGAAAACCGTGGGCCTCTTTGGCCTGTAATGTGCCTGTACCGGTCTGTGTGATGTGGTGCAGGTAGGTGATCAGCTGCCACAGCAGTCTCTATAGGGTTGTGGTCACTTGGCCAATTTGCTGCAGGCTTCGGGCGTTTTCGTCATGTGCCTCCTCACCTTGATGCGGTGCTGACGGTTCTCGCCTTGTGGCGTTGGCTAGAGCTCGTTTCAAGAGCCAGTTGTCTTTCTGTGGTGACAACCGAGTCGGGCTGGGGCTGCAGGTGCAGAGTTACCACGTGGCCGTCAGGTGGCGCTGTCAGCCTTTCTCCATAGGCCACAACAGTCTTTAGCAGGGACAGTGTGCCGCACTGGTTACCGTCTCAGGCAGCTGCCCTATTACTGTAGGCCTCGCAGGGCATCGTGACAAGCCACAGGTGGCTTTGCAACAACAACACTCTCCCGGCCGTGGCAGTCTTTTCCTCTCATTGTGGGCCACTCTGTATTTTCGGCACACGGGTGCATCTGTTCACCAAGCCTTCACCTGGTGCCATCAAGGTGATGTACAGAGCTGCTTGAGCCCTGGTCCGCAGAGGCCGCCGACGCGCTGGTATGTAGAATCGTAGCAGGTGGGTGCGAGCGGGGCCACGGGGTACGGCAGGTGCTGCGTTGTGATGGGGTCACAGGGGTTTGTCTGCCAGGATGGCCTTTATATTGCAGGCTGTCTTACCATGCGGGTTGCCTGCTACGCTGCGGGTTGCTTGCTCTGCTGGCATGGGGTTTGCTTGCAGGAGCGGACTCTGGCTTTGGCTTGCCGCTTGGGTACCTTCAATTTTGGGCGGCGTCGCTGGATCCTCAGCCTTCAGATTCTTGTCGGTGCTGTCCCCTGGCACTTCTTCTATGAGAGACTCGCCGACCGACCGGGAGGGCTAGTACTGCTGAGTAGACGCCACGCTTACTCTGGGGTCACCTGTTTACCCTCCTCTGCCTCTGACATCCGGGAGGGGGGGCACGGCCAGATTCGGATGCTGCTCTGGGATTGCGTGGAGCAGTGTCGCACCAGAGCAACACTGCAGTTGCTGGTGGCCATGGACATCGCCGTGGGGGTGCCACCTCTCAGGCACATTCCATTTCCTTCTTCCACAAGTGATGAGGAAGTGTTGAGCTGCAGGCAGACGGGGTCAACTACCCGCCTCATCGTCAGTGTAATGTTGGACCTCAGGCACACAATAGACACAAACCCCAGGTGAATGTAGAGTGGTAACTGGCCATGAGCACGTGCAGTCAGCCCCTTTTATTATGTGGGGACCACGTCACTCGTGGCACCTGTGATGGATGGTTGTGGGGGTGCAGTGCGTCCAGCCCTCGTGGGAGTGGCTGGGATGACAGCTTCCTGCGGGACACTAGAACGTGCCCTGCAGGACACTACAACGCCCATCCCAGCACATTCTCGCCTAGCCCTCAACTGTGGGGGCTGGGACATCAGCACTACAAGGGCCGCGATTAAAGAGGCATCAAGTCCCAGAGCTCAGTCAATTGCATTTGACAAAACGCAGCGTCTGACAGCCAATCAGCTCTACGTGGCCTACTTCTGTGGCCCCAACAAATCACCACTCGCCGCTTCGTCACCAACAACAACATAGCTGCAAGTCACCTGATACTGGCAGGCAAAGGCTTGATGTAGCCCAGCAGGGCCACCAACGGGGTGCGCTCAACTCGGATTTGCATATAGCCAGGTTCTGAGCTGGGATGGGGCAGTGAGATAAATAACGGTGATGGATCAAGCCCTGATCTTTGGACTGGGTAAGAGTGGTCTGTTTAACTCAGACACTCTGTTCATCACCACCCCCTTTTTGTAAATCGTTTTTGGCCACTATAGGTGTGGCAGGGTATACTCAGACATGAGTCCCTTTCTCACTGCTCCATCAGGATTCAAGCAAGCCGGGCCGAAGAAGGCTGAAATGCCAGAAACTGGTCCCCGGTAGCTTGTCTCCTTTCTGGTGAAGAATTGGCTTGGTAGTTTAGTCTGCCCTGTTCCCATGATGCACTGGGCCAGGGACAGACTGATTTGCATATAGCCAGGTTCTGAGCTGGGATGGGGCAGTGAGATAAATAACGGTGATGGATCAAGCCCTGATCTTTGGACTGGGTAAGAGTGGTCTGTTTAACTCAGACACTCTGTTCATCACCACCCCCTTTTTGTAAATCGTTTTTGGCCACTATAGGTGTGGCAGGGTATACTCAGACATGAGTCCCTTTCTCACTGCTCCATCAGGATTCAAGCAAGCCGGGCCGAAGAAGGCTGAAATGCCAGAAACCGGTCCCCGGTAGCTTGTCTCCTTTCTGGTGAAGAATTGGCTTGGTAGTTTAGTCTGCCCTGTTCCCATGATGCACTGGGCCAGGGACAGACTGATTTGCATATAGCCAGGTTCTGAGCTGGGATGGGGCAGTGAGATAAATAACGGTGATGGATCAAGCCCTGTTCTTTGGACTGGGTAAGAGTGGTCTGTTTAACTCAGACACTCTGTTCATCACCACCCCCTTTTTGTAAATCGTTTTTGGCCACTATAGGTGTGGCAGGGTATACTCAGACATGAGTCCCTTTCTCACTGCTCCATCAGGATTCAAGCAAGCCGGGCCGAAGAAGGCTGAAATGCCAGAAACCGGTCCCCGGTAGCTTGTCTCCTTTCTGGTGAAGAATTGGCTTGGTAGTTTAGTCTGCCCTGTTCCCATGATGCACTGGGCCAGGGACAGACTGATTTGCATATAGCCAGGTTCTGAGCTGGGATGGGGCAGTGAGATAAATAACGGTGATGGATCAAGCCCTGATCTTTGGACTGGGTAAGAGTGGTCTGTTTAACTCAGACACTCTGTTCATTACCACCCCCTTTTTGTAAATCAACTCGGAACTCCAGCATCACATCCAAAGCGTCAAACATGCACCCAGAAATTTGCAACCTCCGGGCAGTCCCATGCAAGGTGTATGAAAGAAGCCTCTTGCGCTCCACATCGCGCACAACGCACTTCCACGCTCAGCCCTGCCCTGCACAGCCACACCGGGGTTCTGTGGGCCTGTGAAGGAACTTGAAATGGACCAATCTAAGTCTATAATTGGGTGATAGGTCCCGGGATTGCGCGCAGTAGTATTCCCAAACACCCTCCTCAAACAGCGTGCCCAGGCATTCCTCCCAGGCAACCTGTGCCAGCGGCACACGCACAGGGTAGTCCAGCTGCATGCCAGTGTAGAAGTGTTATAAGTTTACAGGATTAAGGATTAGAGAGAAATACTTCCAGCACATGAAACATTGGCGGAGCTACCGGGAATGAGGCAAACCTAGCCGGCATGGCCCGCCCAAAGCTGAAAATAAGTCAATCTGTCCAGTAGGCCTGTGTGCTCCTCCCCCAGGGCGGCGTCCATCTCAATCTTAACCAGTAGTTTCATGAGAGCATTCACTCATTAGTTTTCCAAAAGCTACTTATTTTCACCTAGCTGCAGAAAAATAAAAATGGTTTTCTTGACCAAGTTGTGGGCCTATCTCAGCCCATGTTTTCCACCTTTGACTAGAAAGAAAATCTTTAACTAAGGAAAAACCTTTTTCATCCCAACTTTCTAAATTAGTATTTGAAATTATTAGCTCCATTTACTTACACTCTTTTAGAAGCGTAAATAAATGACATGTTGGAAAATTATATTCTTTTAAAAAACTGCTTTATGCAGACTGAAATATTGTTGACAGTTTTGTATCTTGCTTTTCTAGAAAACTTTGCTTATTTTTAGAAAAGCTGGCAATTCTTTTTCTGATTCATTTATCATTTCAATCTGAATAAATGTTATCATAAAATCCTGCTACGTTAGTAGTTGGCACAATATTATCTAGAAAAGAGGCTTGGTAGTAAACTCTAAGCTGAGGTGGAGCAAGCTCCCGACATTTATTTAGTTCCAGGACTGCAAGTGCACCCTAGGATGCTTATTATTCCAAATATATTTCCTAAAGTGAATCTATTTCTTGAAAATCCACCCCACTCACCTTCATTTGAACATTGTAAATTGTAAAAATTGTAAATTGATACTTGTATAGCGCACTACTCACCCGCAAGGGTCTCAAGGCGCTTGTACGAATACCGCTGTGGAATGTAGTAAAGGAAGTAGAAGAGTCCACTGTAGATATAAGTTCCTTTATTGTAAGTTCCTTCCAAGATATTAAAGTACAGAAGTAGATAAGTAGAACCCCACCAGGAGCTAGCTCTCATCAGCTCAGCCTGAGTAGATCAACTGACGTTAAGAGCCAGAGAGTCACCCCAAGCATTCTATGATGTCATCAACATTCCAATCAGTAGAGCACCACAGAGAAGTAGTTTACTACACATCCTCTCTCCTTAGTGAATGAGGAAAGAAAGAAGAAAACACAGACAAAGATACCTCAAGTGTGACATTTGCATAAAAGTACAAAAGTGAAGTACGCAAATAAATAAAGTACAACAAGTACTGCATGAGGTATGATTAGCATGAACAGAAATACAATAATCATAAGTATGAGCAGAAGTAGAACAACATGCTAAATTCTAGATGGAAAGAAACTACTAAATGCTACTATATGCCACATCCCCTTCCCTTAGAGTAAAAACATGGCATGGATGAATAAAGAGCAGAGTAGCAAGGAAAAATGGTCACGCTGCCAACTGGATACAGCAGAGAGAAAACCTCCTGAAAAAAAAAACAAAGGCAAGCGTAGACACAGGCCCTTTACAAGCTCCCCTAACAAAACAATCTGACAGAGAAAAAATGAAACTTCTCACCCAAAGTCCCACCAACATGAAACTCTTGGCCACGAATCTCAGGCAGGTAGACTTTGACGAAAGCAGAGTGTCAAAAAAAAACAACGATGTTAAACAATCTCCACCAAAAATAGGGAACACAGGGTACTAATACTTAAAAATCACAACCTCCCCAAAGTAGGGTACACCACAGGAAAGACAACCTGGAACTGAAATAGGGCATTGACTACCCATAAAACAACAACCTCCCCTCAAAAGGGTACACAGCAGGGTGGAAAACCTGGGAACTGAAATGGGCATTGACTACCCTAAAATCCACAACATCCCCTAAGTAGGGTACACCACAGGGTAGAAACCTGGGAACTGAAATGGGCATTGACTACCCTAAAATCCACAACATCCCCTAAGTAGGGTACACCGCAGGGATGAAAACCTGGGAACTAAAATGGGGCACGGACTACCCACACAGACTACCTCCCCTATGTAGGGTACACCACAGGACAATACCTGGGAACCAAAATGGGGCATGGACTACCCACACAGACTACCTCCCCTATGTAGGGCACACAAAAGAATAGAAAACCTGGGACCAAAATTAGGCATGGACGCACAGACCACTACTTCAGCAAACTAAAAGAAATGGGCATTGACTACCCACTCACAGACACAACAACACAACCTCCCCTATGTAGGGTACACCGTAGGATCATATTCCTAGGAACAAAAATGGGGCATGGACTACCACCAAGCAAATGATGCAAACTCAAAGAAACATTGGGGCACTGACTACCCATACACACACCACCAAGCACACATTTAAGAAAACAAATCTTAAAAATATGGATGAGAATTGACTACTCAACAACATCCAAGCAGGACATGACCAAACACACAATACAGAATTTAAACTAGAGCAAGAGAAGTTTGCGACACACCATACCACACCACCACAAAAAAAGGCTACATTGAAAAATGTGCAATGGTAAATTAGCTGTCATGAATAAATAAATAAAGAAAACTTGCTCCGGTGAGCGACCTCTCACCCGGGATCCAAACGTCCAGACGAAAAACCAAACAGACCATACATAAGGTCAACTTGATGTGTCCCAGCAGAAGACTTGCAGAACGAAGTGAGATCAGAACTGGTGTCCACAGTCAAAGTTGAAACTTGCCAGACAAACAAGATATCAGGTCGTTTACTGAATGCCATAACCGAATAAGAGTCAAGGGATAAAAAGATGTGCTCCACCTTCCACAAAAACATTTCCAAAAATAACTGCAACGTAAGGAAAATGAAGAAAACACTTGCCCTCAAAACCTTTCCCTTGCCGGTAATTGCAGGCACCAGAGCTCGATAAACACCTTCAAAAACGACGATTTGTGTGAAATGTAAAAGATGCGCTCCGACTTCTATAGTTAAATTCGCCCCCTTAACTGCGTCATGAAGAAAACAAACAGCAGCCCTCAGACACGGGAAACGGAGCAGGCTGTTGTCCTGGCAACCAAACATACACAAAATGGCCGCCACGTCAGTCATAGAGGCGTAAGGAGCGTGAGGGACGTCTCTCCAAGGAAGGCGTCACAGGAGCAAAGAATGCAGCTTCACCAATACCCCAAAACATTTTAGAGACGTCATCAGATGGAGAGCAGGCAGGAAGGAGAGAAGATCGCCTGTGACCAACGGTCGACGATGGAGACCGCACGAGACAGGTAAGACTGTGCGCATGAGAAGAGCAGCGGTTGAACTGCCATTTAGCACAAATAACTTTAGTTTACAAAGTGCCTTCCCATTCGCCGGCAAAACACCGTGTGCGCCCAGCCTCCTCAAACACGCACATCGGCTCACCTTAAATGACGACTACTCCTCCAAAATTAATGTTGAAATCATCCCACTTGTTGAACAGTCGAAAACAAGACGTTGGGCTGAATTTGATCAGATGACTGAAAGCGCTGGGGTGCAGAGGCACCAAATCACTGAGAAAGTAGTTCAGAAAATCGCTGTAGAAATGCCAAAGTGACAACTTTAAAAAACGCTTGTTTCTGCCTCCAACCACTCGAACACAGCTCTCACTTGACCGAGGAAGACGCTGGCAAACTGTTTTCTTCCGATCAGACTTGCAGACAGTGAGTCCAAACAAGTTGCTGAAGCAGCAGAAGAAATCCCACGCAGATTGCCAGGAGACATCAAATAAAGGTAACGAAAATAAACACATGCCCAGGGTGCAGGCTGTCTAGATGAAACACGACACTGGTGGGGTCAGCTGGGCATTACCTTTCAGTATAAGTACGAATTTTCCCACAATCCTTGATGTCTTGGGTTCTTTCTTTTCTTTGTAGTTGCTTAATTCCTTGTTGATAACTGCACGCGTAGATTAATCCAGTTCAAAACGTAGCCAAACTGTGGTAAAGGAAGTAGAAGAGTCCACTGTAGATAAGTAGAACTCCACCAGGAGCTAGCTCTCATCAGCTCAGCCTGAGTAGATCAACTGACGTTAAGAGCCAGAGAGTCACCCCAGGCATTCTATGATGTCATCTACATTCCAATCAGTAGAGCACCACAGAGAAGTAGTTTACTACATGGAACCCATCCTGGCTTTCCCTGTGAGGCGTCCACTCCTGGGCACCCCCAAGGTGGAGGCCAGGCATCCTTAGTGTTGTGGGGGCCACTGTGGAGATTAAGCAAGCTATTGCCCAGAGTTGCAGAGTGGGACTCCATGATTGGAATAGGCACCAAGGCGAGAATTATCAGGTCCGGGGAATTTTGAGCCCAAGACCCACTGAGGCAGGGAATTGAACCCAGGTCCCGGGCTAGACCTCTGCATCAGGGTCTGCCGCTCTAATAATTGAGCCACACTTGTCCACATTAGTAAATAAAGAAGAAGAATGGCAAAATTTACATGTTAATAAGGGAAACACGGCCAATCAGAGATAGTGGTAGAGAATCTATTCAATAGATCATTAACTTTTTTTTAAGCATGGCCATATAATTCAGAAGGAGCAGATCCGAACAGTTTGAAGTGCCCAAAATCTCTTGATAGCGAATTGGATGCCAGGGAACAAATTGCTGTCTTAAAAGTTGATAGCGATAATTGATTTCAGCACTAAACAATATAATACCTCTGATATTGAGTGACTAATCTTGTAGCTCCGCACCACAGTGTATTCTTGAATTTTTTCTATGGTGCATTGATTATTCTTTTTCTCTGCTATCAAGTACAAAGATATTGTTGGCGAACAGCTTTAATTTATACATCCCCTTCAATGGTGGAATAATCAAGAGGGCATGGTGTAATTTAACTGCCAGTGGCTTGATGAAAAATGTAAACAGTACAGGTGACATTTGACATCGCCGAAGGGGGCCCCTCATAATTACATGGAATCTATCTCTTTGGAGTTGATAACACTTCTCACCTCTGCATTCTTGGAAGGATTTTGAATCATCATTAGATATTGCTGGGGAAAGTGAAAGTAAAACTTTGTCAGAATAGAAAATAATGTCACCCAATTGACAAGATTGAATGCTTTTTCAGCATCTATCAGTGCAATTGCCACATTCACCTTGTTGATTGAGAAAAAATCAATGGCCTGGACCAAATAGCTTGTGCTTGCAACTATGAATCTAGATTGTATGAAACAATTCTAGTCCGTGTGAATGACTTTTAGGGCAATAGGAATTGTTCATGTTGGTAGACTTTTCGTGAAAAGTTTATAGTCTCAATTTAGTGGACTAATTGGTCGATAGGAATTAACATTTTGAGGTGACTTATTGCATTTGAGAAATCTGACCACAATAACTTCTGTTAAAGAAGGGGGTATTGGTGCTCCCAACATTACTTGATTGAATAATTCCCTTAAAAAGAGTAGGAACAGGGAAAACCACTGTGTCCCTGGAACACAATGTAAGAGCCAGCCCTGGGAGACCTTGTTAGATCTGCTTTTCAATGGACAGAGGCCTTTTTGGTTCACTGATAACTTTGGGGCTGTTTGACGAATCTTCATGAAACATTCTAAAAAGAAGGTTCATCCACCTCTGCAACTTCCTGGAAAGATTCAGGGTGATCTGACAAGCAGGAGTTGAGAAAAAAGGGGAGTCCCAAAAAACAAAACCTGCATTCATTTTCCATAGACGTTTTTTAAGAAGCTAGATCGTTATTCAGAAAGAGTGTTTTTGTGATATGGTGTAAATCTATTCAGTAGTTTAAAAAAAATTAGGATGCAAAAATATTTGTGTAAATATGGATGGTGGGTTCGAAGCACTCTCACAGAGTCCCTCGAAACCAATTTTTAATATATATATATAGGAGCTGGGTAGGGGTACTCTGAACCCCCTAACCCTTTTGGGCCCAAAATAGAAACAAATTGACATTTTTTAGTGATCCTGTGGGATTCCCATAGGATTGAGGCAAAACAAATGGCAGCCACCCATTTTGTTTTTCAATTTTTGGAGAGTAGGGCTTCTTCTTGAGCCAAATTGGGCAATGGGGACCCCATCCCATGGGGGCAACTTTAAAAAAAGGGAGGGACACTCAGCCTCCCTCCCTGAACCTTTAGCAACCCTGAGGACCCCATCCCACGTGGTCAAACACTTTATTTCTAGGGTTGGGGGGGGGGGGCCAATTCCGAAGAGAATTCCTTATATAACTCTGTTGGAATACCATCACTCCTGCAGTCTTTTGAATTAGCCATTGATCTGAGTAACATCTCTACCTCAAGGTTAGTCACATTTGCTATAAGATCGTTGCAGGTTTTATCCGTTGAACTGTAACATTGTTGAAGAGACATAGGAAAGGCATTTCAGTTTTCGGGACAAGCACTAGATCCTGAAAGAACACAGTTTCATGCAGTCTAATATCAAACTTGGGACAAATAATTGAGACCAGAGACCTTGTTCTTCACTGAAATATCTTGACATTAGAAGGTGACAACTTTGTCAACACTTGCTTATACAAATGATATTGCCTGTCGTACCACTGTCCAGTATTAATTTTTAACATGTTTGTCTTACCCACAGTTCTGAAAACAGTGTCATTTTTATATTACTCCTCAACACTATGTTTACCTGTTTCCCAGCATTGCATGGATTCCTATATAGGGAGAAAGAAGTCATTTTTCATCTATTTCCATCAATGAGAAGGGGCTGTCTGATGACCTATTCCATTTGGTTTGTGCTGCACAGACAAGATGGTGGTGGGTGGTGTTGCATGTTCTTCCTGTCAATATGTGGGATATTTTTCTTCTCCAAAAAGACTGCATTGACCTTGAATCCTTTTGCAAATTGTTTCAGTTGTGCCATTTCTCTGTGTAGAAATAGGGTTTTCCAGGGGTAGCATATTTTACTCTTGAATTAAGCTTCACTTTTCCTATCTGAAATCAGCCAGTTACAGCAATTGATTCTGTTCATTGTCCCTTCAAGCTTCTGTCATTGCGCTCTCCTTAGATAACTGTCAGTGCTAAGATTGGTGAAGCACAAGAAGCTCCTTTAGCAGTGTCTTTCGGAAGGTTGTAGAGCAATATCCTTCAATCTCTCTTAGTAAAATACCCTCATCAGCAGTGTCAGAAGTGTGAAATTGCAAAATATGACTAGTAATAACAGACATCAATTGTTTCTTCTGTGACTTGACTCACTATACTGAATATGTAGTGTTCATAGTTGATGTTATGGTATGAGCCAAAATTGCTCATGAGGCATGCAACGATAATTTTGATTGTTTTCACGTTATCTTTAGAGTATATAATGAAGACGTCCTCAGTGCCTTCTCCTAGCAGTTGACCCTGTAACTTAGTTTTTAGTTATGTAAAGCTATTTCTACTAGGGCATTCCTAATGCTTGGAGATCAGTTGCATTAAAAGGCCTGTATAACATTGTGCTTCTCATCTCCAAGATAATAGATTTTGACATGATGAAGTTCTGGATTCAAGTAATGCTGAACTCTAAAGGCAGAACAACTAGATGTGCCAGAGATCTTTCGTACAAATGGTAGACAATGGCAGTAGGACTTATTCTTTTACCGTCCTTTACTGGTATGTTGTAGTCTTCACTCTAGTATATTCATGCCCTAGGCATATTTTTTCTCAATGTATGACATTTTCTGGGAATCCCTGGCATATAATAATCATTTATACATAGCCGAGAGGAAGCACATCAGGTATCTTAACAGAGAGTTACAATGGCAGTAAATTACAAGTAAGACAAATCAATCATCTGCTTGTGTGTAAATTATTTTATTCATTCTTTTCTTCATAGGAAGAGCAGAAAGATGCAGCTAACACATTTCACCTACATGAGGCGTCTTCAGGGCTGCAAACACACAAGCAGAGGATTGATTTGTCTTACTTGTATTTGACTTACATTGGAACTCTCTGTTAAGATATCTGGTGTATTGCCTCTCGCCTTTGTATAAATGATTCTAATGTTTGACCAATTAATGACTGATAGAGGTGGGCAACTTTCTTTTTCATTATGATCAAGCTTTACATCTAGTACACAACCTTGGCATCTGATGGGGATCCTTGGCTTGTGGTGGACATTCCTGAATGCAACAACAATTTACATCATTGATTAGCATCACTGCCATGCATTGGGCATCCCTTTCTTAAGTGGCCATCTCTAGCACTTAGTAGCAATATCTGGTTAGTATACCTGGTATATTGTGATCCTCTCTGGGAGCTAGGGCCATCCCTGCCCTATAGTATCCATCCTTTGAGTAGGGAGTCCTTATGTGTTATCTGGTGAGGACACACTTGGCAATGTGTAATTATATTCTGCTAGGGCTGGGGTTGAGCCATAGCCAAGGGAGGGCAGATACATTTCCAGATTTCCAGAATATACTCACAAGATATGTTTACATACAATTAATCTTAGTAGAATATATTTACGTGGTCAGTGGTTCTACTAAAAATTTGCAATCGATCTGGATCTAAAATTGACACAATTCTGATATGGTATTTATTTCATGACTGATGTGGAGGCAGGTCATGATCTATATTGAAGGACTTTAAGTACTATCATTTTGTATAACTATAGACTAATGCCTGTGTTTGTGAAATTGGTGTTACCAATGAGATGTATCCATTGTCTAAACTTGTAAAATGTCAGCATCCTGGACTCTAGCTCTGATGTCTAAGCCTTTAACACCTTTACAACCTGAGGCATAGCTGTGTTCTCCAATACCTAACACTTTTTAGACCTGTGTAGCATTTAATGTTGCCATTCTGCCCAGTCTAGGAACTAAATCACTTTCATTGCACCATTGTTTGGCAATTTTGAACCATTGTTTTCGCAGATAAACTCCTGTAAGAACAACAATTTTAATGACCAGCAATGTAAAATGTTGTTTCTGCACTGGCTAATTAGTGCATATATTATTTTTGAAGTGCTCTGTTATTGCAGATCATGGTGAATAGTTGCAGTGGTGCAAAGTTGACAGATACCAGTGTAATCTATGTGAAGTAGATTCTCAGTCACTTTGATGGATAATACAACTTGATGCAGCAGCATGGAAAATGAAAGGAAGAAAAAGGTTAAGGGAGGGAATGGTATTTTAGGCATTGTTCACTATGACAGGAGACTTTGTCAAATTGCGTAACTTAGCAGAGTTATTTGAATTGTTTGTAAAATGTTCAGCTTTTGAGCCAAATTCGAAGGGAAAATGCCATATGAAATGCACCATTTGGTCACATTTTATTTAAAACAATAAGGGAGGTTGCAATTACCCCAATCACTTTCTGGCACTCTCTGGCTTGGCAGTTCGGGCTGGACTGTTCCCATGAGGCACAGGGTCAAGGCTGATTGCATATGGCCATGTCTGAACTGGGGTGGTGTGGAGTGCAAAGAAACAATGGATTTAGGCCCAGATCTCTGGACTGAGGTGAATGTATGACATTGTTCTGCATTCGGTCCATCAATTGTTGTTTTTGCATTTGTCACCCCGAGTGGGAAGGGTATGCTCAGACGTGAGTCCTGTGCGCTCCACACCACTGGAGTCAAGCTATCCTGGCTGAATACGGCTGATAGCCAGAAACCGGTCCTAGGATGCTTGATTCCGGTCCCAGGGAAGACATGGCTTGGCAGTTCTGGCTGGACTGTTCCCATGAGGCACAGGGTCAAGGCTGATTTGCATATGGCCATGTCTGAACTGGGGTGGTGTGGAGTGCAAACAAACAATGGATTTAGGCCCAGATCTCTGTACTGGGGTGAATGTATGACATTGTTCTGCATTCAGTCCATCAATTGTTGTTTTTGCATTTGTCACCCCGAGTGGGAAGGGTATGCTCAGACGTGAGTCCCGTGCTCTCCACACCACTGGAGTCAAGCTATCCTGGCTGAAGACGGCTGATAGCCAGAAACCAGTCCTAGGATGCTCTATTTCGGTCCAGGGAAGACATGGCTTGGCAGTTCGGGCTGGACTGTTCCCATGAAGCACAGGGTCAAGGCTGATTTGCATATGGCCATGTCTGAACTGGGGTGGTGTGGAGTGCAAAAAACGGTGGATTTAGGCCCAGATCTCTGTACTGGGGTGAATGTATGACATTGTTCTGCATTTTGTCCATCAATTTTTGTTTTTTCATTTGTCACCCCGAGTGGGAAGGGTATGCTCAGACGTGAGTCCCGTGCTCTCCACACCACTGGTCAAGCTATCCTGGCTGAAGACGGCTGATATTCAGAAACCGGTCCTAGGATGCTTGATTCCGGTCCAGGGAAGACATGGTTTGGCAGTTCGGGCTGGACTGTTCCCATGAGGCACAGGGTCAAGGCTGATTTGCATATAGCCATGTCTGAATTGGGGTGGTGTGGAGTGCAAAAAACGATGGAATAAGGCCCAGATCTCTGTACTGGGGTGAATGTATGACTTTGTTCTGCATTCTGTCCATCAATTGTTGTTTTTGCATTTGCCACGTGCTCTGTGAAAATTGGGACATAAGTGCCTCTCGCTAATTCAAAATATCAGCAGCCTATGCCGGCATTTGGGATGATTCACTCACTGACTGCTGTGCGAGAATTTTTAAGTACCTAAGACTTCATCTAAGACAGAAGAGTTGTAAATCGAGTTAGAGATATAAAAACTCAGACCTCACATATCAGTGATATACCGCTGGTGACACAAGTGCTTCAGGCCTATAAATCAAAAAGGAGAGCTTGGCCCTTGGTTTAACAGATGTCACAAACTCATACCTCAGTCACTAGTGCTTGCCTGCAATTTACATATGTTTTAGTCTGACAGACTTCTAGAAATATCAGAATAGATGCTTGCACCTTTGACTGGTCAGGAGTGCAGAAGCTAAAATATCTAAGGGGCATATCATCTAGGAAGTGGCGGTGAGAGGCGTTAGCCTCATTGGCTTAACGCCTCTCATCGCCACTTTGGAAGCGCCAGGCTGCACCATATTACCAAGGGTATGTTCCCACCTGGCATTTTCCCCTTCGATGGCACTAAGTCTCACGACTTAACGCCAACGCAGACACACTTGCACCAGAGTGCAAGGGTGTCTACTAACATCGAGGTTTGTTTATGTACAGGGATGGTGTCCCTTCCAGTACATAAACAAACCTAAAATGCCATTGTGTACCTTACGTGTGTGCTGCTTCATGCTTCATGTGGTTTAATGCTACCTTGGTAATAGAGCGCTGACCCTATCGCCACCACAATGTCACTACATGTCAAAAATACACAATTTAAAAAAATATTATAGAAAATGATACATTAAACATAATTATAAATAAACATTAGGAGGTCAAGGAGGCTTGGTAACTTCTTGTTTTGAAGGAGCGGGTAAAGAGGTTTTCTTCGTGGCCTTGTCTAGAAATTGTGTGAGTGGGCCCCAAAGGTGAGAACTCGATACAGCACTTGTTCATCCTATCTCACTTGCTACTAAACCTTTACACATATTATCTAATTTTGCCTTGGACATTCATATGTGTGAATAGACTAGTGCTGGAGAATATTGCTTGGGTATAGAAGTCACTCAAGACACCGTTTGCTCTGCCTTTGCCCGGTAGTTCAATGTTACATTTTGTTTCGCATCACGTGGCATTATTGGTATTTGCTAAACTGATTGCATCAGCGGCTCGTGACGAGTTGTAAATATGAGGCAGCTTACAGTTTGGCAGTGCACACACTGTAAAGCAGGAGATTTTAACCAGGTGTTGTGTTGCATGAATCTTGGTAAATCTGCCCCCTTAACCAGTATGCAAATTGGTAGTTTCTTATGCAGCTTACTCATGAGGAGCTACCTTAACATCAAATTGAAATAATGTGACCGTTATCATTTGGGGACAGATGTATCACTCTTTCACTCAGCACAATGCAGGAAGCCACCTTGCTGCGCTGCATGAAAGGGCAGGAGTGTGCCCTTTCCTAGTGCTGGCGCACTTTTGGCTGTCTAGCCCCAACGCAGGCCCCATTGTGTCATGTTGCAAGGGTGCAAGTGTTGTAGGCAGGATTGTATTTGTGCAGGAAGGAACACCTTCCTGCACAAAAACAACCCTGAGAGGCTTCATCCTCTTTCTGTGCTTTCGGGGGAATGTGGTAAACCTAGAAAGAGGACAAAACAAGGAGAAATGAAGATATTTCTCCTCGTTACGCCTCACCCGGGGAGGTGTAGCATTTTGACACATTCCCAGGTCTGTCACTAATAGTAGATCAGGGAATGCACCAAAATCCATGGGTGGATGCATGGGAACACTTCTCTGGGGCAGAATAAGGCAAGGCAGCAATTTGTGCTGCCTTGTGTTACTCTAGGTTTATCAAGCCATGCAGGGCCATGCAAGGTTTTCTTGCATGGCTTGTTCCTTTTTTTTTAACTGAGTTTTTATATAGCGCAAACTTGACCCAAAGGTAACGGTTATCCGAGCGCTTTACTTAGCACCAGTTGCATTACATGAGGACGCATTAATTTTTGTTTGGAACAGGGAGATTAAGTGATTTGCCCAGAATCACAGGATGTTCAACGTCATTGCTGAGACTCAAACCCGGTTCCCCAGATTCGAGGTCGGCCGCCCTGGCCGTAAGTGCAACTCCTCTCCCTCACTTAGGTTTTGCGTCACCCTTTCTCCCCCTTGCGTAGTGCAAGGGCGACGAAAAACCTTGATAAATGTGGGACTTGGTATACTTTAGACGATCCTTGGCATGTCCAGAAATGCACAGAGGCAGATTATCAAGACAATAAAGTGGCGATACTGGGCTTGATAATATGCTCTATGGAATTCTAATCGAAGCTCATGTTAGATGTGAAGGACATTTAACATGAGCTTCGATTGGAATTCTATAGAGCATAATATTAAGCCCATTATCGCCACTTTAACGGGAGTTTCCTGCCGATAAAGCAGCGATAATGCTATCGCCGAGTCTTGATAATATGCCCCACATTTCTTTATTTTTGTATTGACAGATGCTACTTTAAATTTATTCACCGTTCTCCTCTTTGTGACTTTTGCTTCATTCTGTGATGTTACCGCCAAATAGGCCTTTTTATTGTCAATGCCATTGTCGACAAAACAGATTTGATGGGTGATATACAGGGCCTGAAATATTCAACACGATGACGATTTGTGTGATTCATTCCTCTCAGGACGAAGGCGGGAAGTAGTCCATATTCAATATGTTGATAGTTTGGCAGACAAGGGCCCGAGTGTTTCAATTGTGTATCTGACACATTTCAAAGGCTTGTAATTAAGCTTGCACTGAAACCATGGCCAGTAGTAGCGGGTTTTCTACTGAGCACCGCTGCCTCCGCAGATGGCACTCCCATTCACGTCAATATCACATCAGCAGCTGTAAAAATGGCAGCCACAACATGAAACCCAGTCACAACACCACGTGGGTTTGAAGCCCACAAAGTGCTTTTTTGTTACAAGATACATTCCTCCCCCGCTGAGTTACTCATGTTGCGATAGTAACTGCGGTGACTGTGGGCATCCCTCTTGTCCTCGTGATGGTAAATAGCGTTTGTTCCCGACGACAATGCCCAGAATGCGCGGCTTCTGTTCCTTTGTGTACACAGGCCGAAGTAAGGCTGCATAAACACCTCCATCTCTTCTTGGTACAGAAATAAAACATGCCTATGCTGTCGATTCGTGGCGTTCCTTCTCGTTTGATGTTGTAATCAATTTACATTAATTTGCATGTAATTTATTGCAGCTGTTTTACTAGTGTTTTGATTACCACTACCACCGGATGCAACCACATTCATGTCTTTCTAAATATATTTCCAGGGCCTTTCCAGCACATGACGTTGTGATATCGGAGAGGTGGTGAAAACTACTTTATGAGCTGCTGTTTTCGTGTTTTTTTCATCCTACCAAATAGTTCATGTCAGTGATGTTTCCTTTTAAAATGACAGCCTAAAAATTCACCTTTTAATATAACCCGTATGATAAATTGCAGAAACGGTTCAGTTTTTCATGTCTCAGACAGTCTGTATTCAAATGAAAAGCACTTAATCCTATTATTTTATCAGGATATTGTAAAGTGAGGTCTTGCCTCCGCATTGGTTTTCTCGTCAAGACTCTACAACAAACATGTCTGTTATGCACCAGTAGTTTTAAGTACTATGAATACTTTTTCGTGTCTTATTTGAGTAGGTACATTAATAATTTAGAGTCTAGCTCACACAGGTAACATGTGACATAGACAACAATCCGAAACAGTCCCTGCTTCCTTCTAACCTCATCCTCAGGCCCTGCCACAAATGGAGTGACTATTGAGTGGAGGCATGTATATGCCCTCTCCAATTGTCAGCAAGCACTTGGGATCAAAGTAAACAAGCATTTGCAATGCATTAGGTCTCGCATTCACACGAGTTTGAGCTATTGGCATTGTAAATGACAAAGCCTTTTTATTAATGTTTTGGTTTTTAAAACATAAATAAAAGGCATTGTCCTTTACAATACTAATAGCTAATCGACTGCTTGTTAGATTGTAAATACCAGAGGAAGAGGCCTGTAACGTCTTTAAAGTATTGATAAATAGTGCAGTCAAGAAGATGTGTAAGTGTTGTAAATTACACGGACACAAAGTTTGAAGTCAGTGTTACATATGATCTGAGCTATAAACAATAACAAAGGGCTCCAACACCTTTCACTCTGTGATTACACTGTCACAGGTCAGGTGGAAGAGCAAAGGGAAGCTATTTCCTGCCCTCTCCGTGTTTTGAGTGTGCAGTGTGGCATTGCGTAATGTGATTGCTATTTTTTTTTTTAATTAATTTTTTGTTGTCCTCATTCACATCTGACCTCTGTGAACTCACCAGCTGCACGTAGCCTTTCATGTTACCAATTACAGGTTTGAGGTTTCTCCTCCCCTTCTGGTGCACCTGCTGGCTGGGAAGGTCACAGTCCCACTGACGGGCACGGTCACTCTTCAATTTGGTACACTATTCACTGGCGACTGCTATTGTTGGCGATACAGGGAGCGATGAATGCCCAACGCAGTCTAGCGAGATCCCGAGAGGTTTAATCGTGGGACCCATTTGATTAGTGAAGAAAAAAGAAAAATGTAATTGCTTAAACTAATTTCTTTACGGTATGCTTACACCTCTGCATTCAACCAAAGCCTCAGAGATCATCTGAGGCGTACCCTAGGGATCCTCCCCCAGCCCGACGCTGTTCAACATTTACATGGCCCCACTCGCACACGTAGCCCGACAGCACGACCGCAACATAATCTCCTACGCCGACGACACTCAACTGATCCTCCCCCTCACCAAGGACCCCATCACCACCAAAGCCAACCTGCACAAAGGAATGAAGGCCGTCGCCGACTGGATGAAGACCAGCCGTCTGAAGCTGCACTCGGACAAGACAGAGATCCTCATCCTCGGCTCCAACCCTTCAGCCTGGGATGACTCCTGGTGGCCGACAGCACTGGTGGCAGCCCCGACACCCACCGAATACGCACGCAACCTGGGATTTATCCTCGACTCAACGCTCTCAATGACCAAGCAAGTCAACGCCTCCTGCTTCAGCACCCTCTGCATGCTCCGCTAGATCTACAGATGGATCCCGACAGATACAAGAAAGAAAGTCACCCAGGGCCTCGTCAGCAGCAGACTCGACTATGGAAACGCCCTCTATGTGGGAGCCCCGACCAAGCTCATCAAACGACTACAACGCATCCAAAACGCCTCAACACGACTGATCCTCGACGTGCCACACCACTACCACATCACCCCCCACCTGAGAAACCTGCACTGGCTCCTCGTCAACAAAAGGATATCCTTCAAGCTCCTCACCCACGCACAGAAGGCACTGCACAAGACCGGCCCAGCCTACCTCAACAGACGGCTCTCCTTCTACATCCCCAACCACCAGCTATGCTCCGCCAACCTCTCGCTCGCACTCCATCCTGTGCATCCAAAGAACAACCACCGGTGGGAGATCCTTCTCCCACCTCGCCACCAAGACATGGAACACCCTCCCACTGACCCTACGACAGACCCAAGACCTGCTGACCTTCAGGAGGATACTCAAGACCTGGCTGTCTGATCAGTAGCACCCCCCCCCCACCCAGCGCCTTGAGACCCTTGCAGGTATGTAGTGCGCTTTACAAATGGTTGATTGATTGATTGAACCATCTTTACTTCCAGGCTGGATCCTTCTCAGGTCTAGCTTTGATGTTGAAAGGACAGAGGCCATCCAGTCCGCTAGTAGGCTAGTGCACCATCCATTTTCTACAAATTTCTCTTCTAGCTAAGAGTATGATGTAGAAAAGAACGGCCCTTGCTCGACCCATAATTTCACTGGTAATCCCAAAAATTATTAGGGAGAGTGCAGTTGGACTTGAGAGCCGAGAATAGTCGAGATTGTTTCACTGACTTTTATCCAAAAATCTGTGACAGTAGGACATTCCTGAAATATATATACATCTGATGCTTTCTTCAGCTTGCATTTCTTTCATCTGACAGGAGGTCCTGCCGTCATCTTCGACAGCCTTTGGGGTGTTAAATAGGCTCTGTGAGTTGTAAACAGATGATTTCTTCTCAAACAGGCAGGTTTGACTATGGAGAATAACACACCAAATGGTGTTTGCTATAGATGTTCCAAGGGTTTGCCTGGCATACAGGCTCCCCACAATTCACCTGCTAGTTTGAAGTCCCCATCTATTTCCTCCTCGATGCTCCAGTACCATGTAGATACCTCCTTTTTTCCACTTGGTCTGCCCACAAGCTATTCTTCTAAAATATTTCCTGTACCACTAGGTATTTCCAGGTTCCGGACCTAGCTTTGAAGTTGTATATATTTTAATTTAGAGATGAACCATTCCAAGACCGTGTAGAGCGTTGACCAGGGTAAAAGTACCCCATCTTGTACTAATTCACCCCATATGTTTAGCCCGGCCTCCCTAAGTTGCAGTGCTAATTTATCCTTAAGGCACTCTGGTGCTCCAGGGGTATCCCACAATGGGGCAAGACTTGAGAAATAACTGAGGCCCGTCAACTGTCTAATATTTGCCTAAGTTCTAGCTAATGTCTGCAGCACCTCAGCCTTATCTTTAAAAAAAATTGGTATATCCATATTTAAACATAAAGCCCTCCTGAGCCAAGCTAGCACCTTTCAACATTGCCAAAAACATGGCCCTCACCCCAGCGCAATCTGGTGTTTTTAGCAGCATTCGGGAGTGAGACAATTGAAAGGCCCAAGCATAGTACTGCAAGTTTGGCAATGAAAAACCTCCCTTCTATGCCTCAGCTTCCTCCAGGCAATCCTGGTTCCTCTATAGGCCCAAATAAAAGAATTAATTGATTGCTGGAGTTCATCTATAACCAATTTGTAAGTCAAATGGAATGGAATGGTATTAAAGAGAAAGGTAATTTTGGGGAGCATTATCATTTTTACCAGATTGTCCCTCCCAAGGATTGATAAAGGAAGGTGAACCCAGCTCTTCATAAGCTTCTGGCACTTCTTTATGCCAGGTTAATCTCTGAGATTTTCTCTGTCTCCTGTACTATTCTAACCCCCAAGTACCTCATCTCCCGTTTGGTCTGTATTGGCACGCCCCCAAATTCCAAGACATCACCTTAGTCTTCTCCTCGTTAATCTCGTATCCTGAGATCCTACTGAAATCTTCGGCATGCATAATTATCAGTGGAAGGGCGCTAGAAACGTCAGAGGAAAGGACCAATAGATCATCGGCATAGCGGGCCATTTTCCTCCCCCATTCCCCATGCCTGAATGGTACAATGTTCATCTCATCCCTCAACCTCTGAGCAAATGGCTCGATATCCAAATTAAAGAGATTGGGAGATAAGGGACAGCTCTGTCTAGTGCCCCTAGTTATCTTAAAGGGGCTGGTTAAGTTGCCATTTACTAGCAATGTTTTAGCGGTGCCTCTGCAATATGTTTTCTTTGTATTTTCCTTTCATTGTTCATTTTCCTTTATATGTTCTCCTTTTCCCTGCTGGATGTAACTATAGGGGACTACATATCCCAGCAGTCACGTTGGGTGTGGTTGCCTATGGGTGTGGTCATATCCCAGAATCCCCACACAGCAGTCACTTTGGGTGTGGTTACCTATGGGTGTGGTCTGCCTATAAAAAGAGCCACACCCATTGGACAAGGCTCACTATTCTGGATCCTGTGTGGAAGCAGCCTCTCTCTCTCTTCTGCTGACTCGTGAGTTCATTCCAATTTATTTTGAACCTGCAGGTAAGCCTCTGCTGTTTGAAGGCAACAGAGTAACTTCATTTTCTTGTTGGGATTCGGTGCGCTTTGGAGCTCATTAACTGCATTCAGTGTTTTGGCAGCATACTGTTGTGCACTTTGGGGCTCATTTTGCAAACTACATTTTGGCAAGCATACAACAGTGCGCTCTGGAGTTTATTTTGACTATTGTATGATAACACTCACACTGTTGATTGCGCATTTTGGAATTCATTAAAACATTGTATTGTCTATCATTAGGTCCAGCATTATGATTTAGAGCTCTGGCTCATTTTTGCATATTGAGTTGGTGTACATAGGGACTTGTGCTCTGGGTCCATTTGGCATAGTGTATGTGGAACTTTCGGATTAGCCCTATGGTACTTTTGGTATGTTGATTTTTCAAGCGCTTGGGCACGCTTGCACAGGGGCTCATTTGTGTACTGAGCCCTAATTATGAGTATATGCTCTGTATATTATTGAACTTTACTGTTAGGAAGGTGTTATTGTGACACATTCCTTGGAAGTGTATTTTCTGTATAACTTGTATCACAGGCTCGTGATAAAGTAGAGACTCATTAGCAATAAGACTGCGTAGCAGAGTCGGGTACCTGAGAATTATTTATACTTATTGTCATTGTTTGTATGTTTATCTGTTTGTTTAACAGGAATCCCGCCCAGCTGTTCCCTTCCTCAATCCCTTCCCCCCACTTGGTCACTCTAACTTTCAGTGCTGTAATAGCATCCTGAATGAGAGGTACCGAGAGATGGTCCCATAGAACATTGTACAGACTCAGAGGAAGTGGCGCTCTGACACAATGTTGCTGATGGATCCTGATAGACCAAACTGGATGGCTCTGCGGAATTTTATTCCAAATTGGAATCTTTCCGATAAAACCAACAGATACACTCAGTTGACCCTGTCAAATGCCTTGGAGGCATCTAAGGTCACCGATGCAAGGGAAGTGAGTAAGTTGTGGCTAGATCGATTGCGTCTTTCAGGTCTTAAGTACGTTTGTGTAGATTTCCGCCCTTAATGAAGCCTTTTTGATCTAGGTGTAGCATGTGCCCTGCTACTGTTCCTAACCTATCAGCTAGGACTTTGGCAAAGAGTTTATAATCTGCGTTTAGGAGTGACAATTGTCTATTTGACTCACATTTTGCTGGATTCTTCCCTGGCTTCAATAACACAGTAATTGTTGCCTCGCCCCAAGAGCCTGGCAGCTTTCCACCTTCACTTAAAATCTTGTAAAAAAGCTGGGGCAAAACTGGAATCATGACCTCACTCAAGTTCTTATGAAGTTCTACTGACAAACTGTCTGGGTCTGTGGCTTTTCCTCCCTTAATAGCTAAAATGACCTGCAGGACCTCTCCCTGTGAGATTTCCTGTTTTAAAGACTCCTGCTGGTTTTTATACAAGGAATTTAGAGGACCCTTGCTCCACCAATCGACAACCTCAAATGTATTAACTGCCCTATCCTCAGAGTACAATTTTTGGAAAAAATCATAGAAGGCACCCTCTATCTCCTTATCTGTAGAAACAACAGCCTTGCTTTTGCCATCCTCAATTGATTTGTATCAAATTACGGGTTCTATCTGAATTTACTTTCCATGCTAATAACCTGCCAGCCCCTTCACCATATTCAAAATCGGCTAGCTTACTAGACTCCCAATTTTGCATGACCCTCGTCTGGAGGATAGAGTCTAGCTGTCCCTTTAGTTCCTACAATTTTGCCATGCTCTCCTGCTTTTTCTCTGGTTCTGACGGATGTATGACGTTACAACGCATACTTTTACTCTGCATACCATTACAACGCGGTATTTACAACGCATACCGTTACAACGCATAGCGCTTTGGGGTGCTGGATAGTGGTAAGTATAATTTACTATTCTAACACCAGTCCCCGTGGACCCTAGGGAAGGTGTTGGATAGTAAATTAAACTTACCTCTTATCCTAGAGCGCCCCCCAGCGCAATGCGTTGTAATGGTATGCGTTGTAATGCCTGCGTTGTAGTGGTAGTGCGTTGTAAAAATTGCGTTGTAACAAGTGCATACCGGTTCTGACTTATTGTTCATTTCATCCTCTATGCTCTTCATTTTACTTCCCTTTGGGCAACCTCCTTCCTGGATTGCCTTTTCTAAAACAGACCCTGCTCGTAATGGTCCCCCTTACGTATGCCTTCAAAGAGTCCCAGACTATGGGAGCTGAAGCTGACCCCACATTCCAGCTCCAAAAATCTTTTGTCTCATGGCTCAAATACTTCATCCTCTCCTCAAGAGCAGGATACGGTTGAAGGTCCAGACTCTGCCACTCTGCCTATTTGACAACACAACTAGATGCCACGTAGTCAATATATACCACGTGAACAAAGGGCAAGAATCCCAAAGCAAATTTATTTTTCTTTTTTGAACTCAAGTTTTTTAAAGATTTAGGGACACGAGCACAAACAACACAACTGTTACGACAGTGGTTTCATGGAAACAATATCTACAAATGTACAATTTTTTACAAATTTACAGCATTAACAAACATGAATCAAGCGACACAGTTAGGCAAGACACACAAAAAAACAATACAAAATTCAGTGACCAATGTGAATTGTGATACTATACAGTGCAAAAACTTCAGGGTTTAAAGAAAGTATGTGACCAGTCCATCGGACTATGGGACCATGGGACAGGAGGAGGTGGTAGAATGGAAAGCCTGCCTGTCAACCAATCCTGTGGTTCTATATTTATAACCGGGTTGCTCAACTGGGATCCAAAATATTTGGCAAAATTCTATCCTAGGGGCACCCCTGGTGTTTGCCACAGGGTGGAAATGTCGACGCGTTTCGAACCGGCTTGATTCCAGGTTCTCTTCAGGACGGGGACTGGGGGTCGTGATTCTGTAAAAAACATATAGAGTGGGTGTCAATTGTATCTATCGTAGGACTGTTTTAAGGTTCACCTGACTCCAAGGGGCAAGGAAAAATGGTTACCTGCACGTTGGCCAGCGATAGGCCGTGTAGTCGGTAACTCTCAACAGGGCACAGTTTCTGAAACAATAAGTGAAAGGGTAGGCTTAGCGCGGTTGCACACCAGGGATGAGCGCTGATACAATTGGCGAATTAGAGCCATGGTATTAACCCAGTCCTACCTGTGCTTCACCCAGGAATGAGGCTGGGGGTGTGTTGCCCGCAGTGCGGCGCACGGACAGGTTGGGCGACAGCTCACATAATGCGGCGTATGTCTTTAAGGCTGATGAAAACCATAAGAAGTAACATGCCCAGGGTTAGATTACATTGTGCGACATGATTACAGTTATAATGAAGGCCGACATGGATCTCCGAGGACAAGAGCCTACCTGCAGAGATGTCCACGCCAGAGAGCAGTTGATTGCTTCTACTGGGACCTGTCACGGAGGTAATTAAAGGCTGGAATTAGTGACAGGCTCGGGTGGAACACAACTCGAAAAAGAAGCGGAACAAACGGCGCTTTCAAAAGCGCTCCGCACTTACTTGGAGAATGAATCACTCCTGCATTAACGACAGCGGGGTCTAGCACTCGGGCAGCGCGTAGAGAAGCTTAATTTAAAACCCGCCCAGTTAGAAGGAAAGTGGGCATGGCTGCAATAATGCGGCCCCAAAGGATCCTGGAGGCTGTAGTTTAACGCGGTGGGATTAGGGAGCACCGTCTTGGTGACCTAGAGCGTGTTACGACAATAAAATCAATATTTGGAGACTCAGGATACGTCGTCACCTATTGTACACCACCAATTGTATTTAACAACCAACAACATATGAAAACATATTTTTCAAAAAACATATTACTCAAAGAACAATTGTTAGTTAGACCACATGGGACAACCTAAGTTCTCATAGCAATTGGAAACAAACATTGGTAACGCATATCCACGGTAGTACACATGTATCAATAAACACCAAAGACATGTGCGTTGCAAACGCATGAAGTAGGAAGTCGGACAGGCCCGCTCGGGCTAACGAGTTACCTAAATTCCCATGTCTTGACCCCAACTAGGCACAGTGGGACATATACGAATACCAGCATCAAGCCAATGCATATCTTGAATGTCATTATGCACACCTTATATCATCACACCCCTGGTTGCCTCAACGCACCAAACACACACGGAGGTTAGGACAAACAAATCAAGTGAAATTCTAAAATTGCAGAAAAGGAGATAAAACAGTAGACACACAGCCAAGCTCAGCCGAAAGATACAGTTCATGAGTTGGAAGATTCAGTCATTTCGTTCAAGCCGGTATTAGAAGTATCAAACTTCAGAATGAGGTAGGCCTCTTTTTGTGAGAGGCGGACATCTGGGTCACCATTGCCGCCTTTGATGGCAGCAAGTACTGTCCATCTCATGTCATGACTGGAATGCTTGTGTTGTACAAAATGAGAGACCATGGGGGCCGTCAAGATTTTGTTGTTGATTCTTGACCGATGTTGTATGATTCTCTGACGGACCTCCTGTGTAGTTTTTCCAATATATATCAGGTTGCACGGACAAAGTATGGCGTACACGGTATATTTCGTCTTGCAATTCGTATGTTCATTGTGACGCCAAAATTTGTTCCCATCCGTAAAAAGTGAGCCTTCAATAGTAAGGTCACATACAGAGCATGTGCCGCATTTACGATGCCCGATGACTGGACTCGCTCCAAAGATTGTATTTTGAGAAACCTTTTTAGGAGGTGGTCTGGTGGATGTAATCATTTGGCCAATGCTCCTGTTCTTCTTGAGTGCAAAAAGAGGGGCACCAATCTCAGGGAGGATTTCCTGCACCAGATGGCAACTCTTTCTGATGATTTTTTGGAGTTGGTTGGTGTGGGGGCCAAAGGTAGAGACACACACCATCCTCTCGGTTGCTGGTCTCGTTCTTTTTTCTAGGAGGTGTTCCCTCGGTGTCCATCTGGCCCTCTTCATCGAATGCTTCAAGAGTTTCTGGGGGTACCCACGTTCCTGTAGCTTCGAGGTGAGGCCCTGACCATGCAGCTCAAACTGTTCGGTGGTAGTGCAGTTCCGTCGCACCCGGAGATATTGACCATAAGGGAGATTATCCCTAAGGCTCCGCGGGTGGTAGCTCTTGTAATGGAGCGCATTGTTCTTGTCCGTCTTTTTTTGGTACAGAGAACATGACAGCATGTTGTCTTTCACTGAGATTTCGACAGCTACAGGAACGTGGGTACCCCCAGAAACTCTTGAAGCATTCGATGAAGAGGGCCAGATGGACACCGAGGGAACACCTCCTAGAAAAAAGAACGAGACCAGCAACCGAGAGGATGGTGTGTGTCTCTACCTTTGGCCCCCACACCAACCAACTCCAAAAAATCATCAGAAAGAGTTGGCATCTGGTGCAGGAAATCCTCCCTGAGATTGGTGCCCCTCTTTTTGCACTCAAGAAGAACAGGAGCATTGGCCAAATGATTACATCCACCAGACCACCTCCTAAAAAGGTTTCTCAAAATACAATCTTTGGAGCGAGTCCAGTCATCGGGCATCGTAAATGCGGCACATGCTCTGTATGTGACCTTACTATGGAAGGCTCACTTTTTACGGATGGGAACAAATTTTGGCGTCACAATGAACATACGAATTGCAAGACGAAATATACCGTGTACGCCATACTTTGTCCGTGCAACCTGATATATATTGGAAAAACTACACAGGAGGTCCGTCAGAGAATCATACAACATCGGTCAAGAATCAACAACAAAATCTTGACGGCCCCCATGGTCTCTCATTTTGTACAACACAAGCATTCCAGTCATGACATGAGATGGACAGTACTTGCTGCCATCAAAGGCGGCAATGGTGACCCAGATGTCCGCCTCTCACAAAAAGAGGCCTACCTCATTCTGAAGTTTGATACTTCTAATACCGGCTTGAACGAAATGACTGAATCTTCCAACTTATGAACTGTATCTTTCGGCTGAGCTTGGCTGTGTGTCTACTGTTTTATCTCCTTTTCTGCAATTTTAGAATTTCACTTGGTTTGTTTGTCCTAACCTCCGTGTGTGTTTGGTGCGTTGAGGCAACCAGGGGTGTGATGATATAAGGTGTGCATAATGACATTCAAGATATGCATTGGCTTGATGCTGGTATTCCTATATGTCCCACTGTGCCTAGTTGGGGTCAAGACATGGGAATTTAGGTAACTCGTTAGCCCGAGCGGGCCTGTCCGACTTCCTACTTCATGCGTTTGCAACGCACATGTCTTTGGTGTTTATTGATACATGTGTACTACCGTGGATATGCGTTACCAATGTTTGTTTCCAATTGCTATGAGAACTTAGGTTGTCCCATGTGGTCTAACTAACAATTGTTCTTTGAGTAATATGTTTTTTGAAAAATATGTTTTCATATGTTGTTGGTTGTTAAATACAATTGGTGGTGTACAATAGGTGACGACGTATCCTGAGTCTCCAAATATTGATTTTATTGTCGTAACACGCTCTAGGTCACCAAGACGGTGCTCCCTAATCCCACCGCGTTAAACTACAGCCTCCAGGATCCTTTGGGGCCGCATTATTGCAGCCACGCCCACTTTCCTTCTAACTGGGCGGGTTTTAAATTAAGCTTCTCTACGCGCTGCCCGAGTGCTAGACCCCGCTGTCGTTAATGCAGGAGTGATTCATTCTCCAAGTAAGTGCGGAGCGCTTTTGAAAGCGCCGTTTGTTCCGCTTCTTTTTCGAGTTGTGTTCCACCCGAGCCTGTCACTAATTCCAGCCTTTAATTACCTCCGTGACAGGTCCCAGTAGAAGCAATCAACTGCTCTCTGGCGTGGACATCTCTGCAGGTAGGCTCTTGTCCTCGGAGATCCATGTCGGCCTTCATTATAACTGTAATCATGTCGCACAATGTAATCTAACCCTGGGCATGTTACTTCTTATGGTTTTCATCAGCCTTAAAGACATACGCCGCATTATGTGAGCTGTCGCCCAACCTGTCCGTGCGCCGCACTGCGGGCACCACACCCCCAGCCTCATTCCTGGGTGAAGCACAGGTAGGACTGGGTTAATACCATGGCTCTAATTCGCCAATTGTATCAGCGCTCATCCCTGGTGTGCAACCGCGCTAAGCCTACCCTTTCACTTATTGTTTCAGAAACTGTGCCCTGTTGAGAGTTACCGACTACACGGCCTATCGCTGGCCAACGTGCAGGTAACCATTTTTCCTTGCCCCTTGGAGTCAGGTGAACCTTAAAACAGTCCTACGATAGATACAATTGACACCCACTCTATATGTTTTTTACAGAATCACGACCCCCAGTCCCCGTCCTGAAGAGAACCTGGAATCAAGCCGGTTCGAAACGCGTCGACATTTCCACCCTGTGGCAAACACCAGGGGTGCCCCTAGGATAGAATTTTGCCAAATATTTTGGATCCTAGTTGAGCAACCCGGTTATAAATATAGAACCACAGGATTGGTTGACAGGCAGGCTTTCCATTCTACCACCTCCGCCTGTCCCATGGTCCCATAGTCCGATGGACTGGTCACATACTTTCTTTAAACCCTGAAGTTTTTGCACTGTATAGTATCACAATTCACATTGGTCACTGAATTTTGTATTGTTTTTTTGTGTGTCTTGCCTAACTGTGTCGCTTGATTCATGTTTGTTAATACTGTAAATTTGTAAAAAATTGTACATTTGTAGATATTGTTTCCATGAAACCACTGTCGTAACAGTTGTGTTGTTTGTGCTCGTGTCCCTAAATCTTTAAAAAACTTGAGTTCAAAAAAGAAAAATAAATTTGCTTTGGGATTCTTGCCCTTTGTTCACGTGGTATATATTGACTATGTGGCATCTAGTTGTGTTGTCAAATCTTCCTGTCCAGCCACCTTGTTCTGTTTTTTCCTATTGTTGAGATCCAGGCTGGGCAGACGTTGGATCCAATACCTTCACTGTTTTACACTCTGCCTATTTTTCAGGTCTAAAGCCAAATATACCCCCTCATGTTCAGATAGATGTGGCGTCAAATAGCCAATATCTTCCACTATCTCTCTCAAACTATGGCTAAGCAACACATTTCAATCCTTGATTTATGATGATACTGCCCATTATAATAGTGTACTCCTAACTGTTGGCCTGATCTATCTCTCCAGAAATCCCTGAGACCCAACTGCTTCATCATTGCATAGAGGTATTCTTGCGATTTAGATGGTGTCATGGCTCTACTGTACGGTGATATGTCCAATTTAGGATCCAATACAATATCGAAATCACCTGCGATGATTATGGGGTCTGGAAAATCTAGCAGGATTGCAAAGACAGTTTTTAAGGAGGTGGGATCATCATGATTTGGGCTGTAATATCCTACCAAAGAGAAAAGATTGCCCAAGATGATCCCCTTTGAAATGACCCACCTCCCTCTGGTGTCAACCATAGAATCCAAAAGAGGTGCTTTGACTTGTTTTTTTTCAGTATTGCCACACCTCTGATATTAGCTGTTTGGGTTGTACAGATCATATGTTTGACCCTGTTTAATTTTTTAAAGACCTCCGGTGACTCATCTTTTGTCAGATGTGTCTCTTGCAGGATGATAACCTGCGCGGGAGAGTCCCGAATGTATTGTTGAATTTTTTCTCTTCTTCGCTTTAAACGCATACCGTTTACATTCCTTGAAAGTAAATGTACCATTTGTATGATGTTTTAACCTTGAAATGCATATTAAATATAAAAGCAAGAGGTTGCCACGACCAGACCACACATTTCTTTGTTTCTTCCCACATGCTCCCCACCCAGTGCACCCCACGCCCCCCCTTTGAAACCCCTCCCTGGAGAATCCCACCCATTATTCCCTTGGACTGATCTAAGTCCTATCTGCTACAGTCGGAGGCAACTCGCCACCCCGTCTACTTTGTAAAGAAAATCGAAAAAGACACCTAAAACCCTGGTGAAATATCATAATTCGCTTTAAATCAATGTTACCTTTTATGGCTATTTATTAGAATAGCCTAAATAAGTTATAGTAAATTACTTTCACCATTGGAGCTGTCCCCCCATAGAGTGCTTTCAGGTAGGAGGAGGCGGTCGGGGAAAGAGACATTCATAACTAAACATCACCTTTCTTAATACTTTCCAGAAATGCATCTGCCTCTTGTTGTGACCTCAAATTATACATCTTATTCTTGTGCATTACCCTTAGGGATGCCGGAGATTTAAGCTGCGCCACTGCCCCTAGTTTTTTTATTTCCTCCAGTCTTTTCCCCAGCCCTCATTGCCTGTCTAGGGTAGCTCGAGCTAGGTCAGAACGCGCCTCAAAAGAAAAATCTTTCCCCCTTAAAGATTTCAATTTCAGGACCATATTTAGAATCTTCTCCTTCGGAGCCTATGTGTGGAAGTTAACCAGAATCTTCCTCGGTTCTGCCCTGTTAGAGTTTCTTCTGAAAGGATCCCTGTGTGCCCTTCGGATGTCTTTCTTTAACTTCTCCTCGGACTCCTCGATGTGCATTGTCTCTTTCAATAGTTTGACAATATAAGATTTTAAATCCTCCCACTCCTTGCCTTACGGGATATTTAAAATACGGAAATAATTTCTCCGGGAGTGAATTTCCAACTGCTCTGTTTTGTCTCGGACTTCATGCTTCTCCTTTTTAAGAACCAAGATGTCCGCTTTGACTAGACTGAGTTCTTCTCTCAGTACCCCCATGGAGCTTTCCAATGCTTCTGTTCTTGCATTAAGGAGGTCAATCTTCTTTTCCAGCGACTCGCAAAAATTTCTGATTTCAGCTTGGTTCGACTCGGACACAGAAAACCCCTTTTTGACGTCTCTTGAAAGGGTGTAGAAACGCGCTTCTAAGGATGCTGATGGGCCTCCAATTAGTTTTTAGTTTCTTTCTCAGCCTCTGTAAGTTGGCCATCTCCTGACACAGGAGGTACTCTATCTCTCTGGCTCTCAGCCTTGGGGTTAACAACACCTGTTTCAACCAGCTCTTGCTCTTGCATAGTAGAGGGATCAGACTAACACCTTCACTTATTTGGGGTTAACTCTGGGGAAGAAACTGAGTTGGAAATCCCACATTGACCTGCTGACACTCAAACATTCCCAGCTTGCAGGAGCATTGTTAAAAGAGCATAGGCTTTCCAAGAGTAAACCCATAGCCACCGCACTTAAAATATATAAGCCTAAAGTAGGTTCTTCAGTGTTGTACGGGGCGGTACTATGGGGTTTTAACGACTTATCCTCCTTGGCGGCAGCCCAAACAAATTTTTAAGAGCTTTGACTGGCCTTCCTCAGTCTAATCCACTGTGGCCTTTATACCTGGATTTGGGATGTAACAAAATCATGGACAGGCACGGGTTAGACTGGTAGCTTTCTGGAGAAGACTTTGGACCACTCCAGAGCTCTCCCCGTATGCCCAAGCTTTTTACGTAGTCAGGGTGTTGGGTTCCACAACTAAAATACCCTGGATAAGGAATCTAAAGCACACTCTGATTAGTATGGGGATGAGCAAACTGTGGGAGGGTCGTGAAGTTGCTGCTTTCCCCACTAAAAATGACTTGAAAACAGCCTATTGGAGTATGGTTAGATTGCACTAATTTACACAACACCATTGCAGTTCCTTTACATATGTTTTTATCGATCACAAACACGAGCGAAAACTAGAACCATACTGGGACATCATTACAAGACCTACTGACAGAAAGTTGTATCATCAGTTCAGGGTGGGTTCTCTTCCTACCAAAGTGTTTACCAAAAGCTGGTACCCCCTACAGATGACAAATGTCTTTTTTGTCCAGCGAGATTGAGTCAATAGCTCACATTTTTTTTGTATGCCCTGCCTATAGGTCACCTAGGCACAAATTGCTGAAGCCTATTTGTAAGAACATGGGCATCAGAGTAACTATGGAGGCTTTTAGGATTTTGAAAACCAACACTGATGACCCTATTGTCATAGCAGTGCTACATTTCTGAGTTGGTTGTGGGTCATTGAGCGAAAAAGTTGAGGGCTTGCTAATACAACCTCATACTTAATATATAATCTCTGACCCCCCTGTAGCAGCTACTTCTACTGATTTGCCATAGTCTACAGTAATTCACTTGTATCATGCCCAAATTCCTTTATTGTCTTTTATGCCGGTTGTAAAATGTCTGTGATTTTAGATATTTATATGAAGTATGATCCGTTTTACAGACAATCTGAGGTAATATCACACTGTATGTATCTCTTATCTGTTTTATTCATAAGGTATTTTTTTTTAAACAGATTTTATTTGTCACAGGTCACACATATCGCATAGCTCCGTAACCCAGAAACTGCAGCACACATCAATGAATTTACAATAATGCCGTGGACTTTTATGTCAACAAACAACCCCCAACCCCCCCACCCCCTGATTGCGTATGTGCCACCCCGACTAAATGATTACATGACCAATATGGCGCACTGAGTCCGTCCAGCACCCCACAAATCACTATCATAATCCCAATTCAAACAGGTACAATGGATGGCTCATCTGGCGGCGGGTCAAGCTCCAATCCCCTATAGTCAGTCCATCTTTTCCAAATTTTAAAGTGCTTACGGGGGCATCCTCTAGCAAGAAATATTGGCAACTCGAGCCCCATTCAGAAGTCCATCCCAGATCGCCAGGCAGCCAGCGGCGGAGCCCAAGTCGCCTTCCAAGCCCTGGCTATATCCCTCTTTGCCAGTGTGAGGCCCAGCAGTAGCAGGTGTCGCTTATATCTATTGCCCCCAATACCCTCCAACACATGCAACAATGCCAATCTCCGAGAGTACGGAAGCTCCCAGGCCAACACCTCCGACAAACAGGAGAATACCGCCCTCCAAAATGTATGCAGCACAAGACAATCCCAAACTGTGTGTAGAAGTGTGCCATCATGCGTCCCACATCGGAGTCACTCAGGGGAGCCTATCATCCCCGCCCTCCATAGTCGCACTCTGGTGAAATACACGCGATGTAGATATTTAAATTGTTCTAACCGCAGGCGAGTTGAAATTGCGGCTTCACGTGGACTCTCTACTGCCTCCGCCCAGTCTTCTTCTTCGAGGTCACCCATGTCCCCCACCCATGCCGTTCGGAGGCGTCGTAGATCAGTTGAGCAATGATGAACTAATGTCTGATATATGTGTGAAATCTTCCAGTCTGGCAACTAACCCATAAACACCTTTGCCTCTAGGGGGCTAAATTCAGGAAGGGACTCTAGCCCCACTAAATGGGGTGACAACGCATGTCTGAACTGTAAATACTGAAAGAATTGGGACCACGACATTCCATATTCATTACGGAGCTCCTGAAAGGATTTAAGAGTCAGATTGATCATCACGTTGCCCAAGGACAAGATCTCTATGAAGTCCCAGCCCTGAAAACCTTGCAGCGCCCCCACCTGAGGCAGCCGCCCATTGTTCCACAAAGGCGTCTCGCGGGTCAAAACATTCCACCACCCCATCCTGTGCAAAGTCCTCCGGCAGACATGGAATACCACCTGCGTGGCCAAAGGGAGACCTTGCCGCAATGGCACCGAGTAGAACAGCATGTGTAGTGACCTAGAGCCCATCAAATGTCGCTCCACCGCATACGCCGGATCCCCCCTATCCCCGTACCACCATTCATTAAGCACCAACAGGTGCGCCGCCTGATAGTAGCCCCCCAGTGTATGTAGAAAGGAAGCACGTGCGTAAAGCTACGCCAACTGTCCTCCCCCCTCCCACAGAAACCCACCCAAGGCCGAGTTTACCTGCTGGAACCAACGCAGCAAAATCAAATGGGGGTGATTCTGAAGTTGATATAGTAGACGAGGGAGCGCCACCATTTTAAAAATTGCCGATCTACCATAGATTGTGAGGGGCATACGAGACCACGCCTTGAGATCTTCTCGCGTGCGGTCCCACACCAAGGCCAAGTTCAGTTCCCTGGAGACAATCGGTGAAGCCGAGAGATACACTCCTAGGTATTTGATTCCCCCATATGCGGGCTGCAGATCGGAGGCCCAATCCCCTGCCCTGTACTGATCGTTCAGAACCCATAACGTAGATTTGCCTGGGTTCATATAGAGTTCCGAGATCTCGCCAAAGATCTGTAGAATTTGCAGCAAGCGCGGTCCCGACCTATTAATATCAGTGAGGAAGAAGAGGAGGTTGTCAGCATATAACGCACGCTATTTTATCAACAACACCGGGGGCCCATCTGAAGCCCTTAAGCTGAGCATCAATACGTACCCACGCCGCCAGCGGTTCCATAGCAAGCGCAAACAGATATGGGGAGAGGGGGCACCCCTGACGCGTGCCCCGTCGGATCTTAAAGAAGCAAGATATCGCCCCCCACAAGCACCGACGCTGTAAGATCTGTATAGAGCAGCTGCAGGCAAGCCAAGTAGCGTTAGCCCAGGTTAAGACAGCGCAATAATGCAAACAAGCGCACCCAACTCAGGGAATCAAACGCCCAATTCATATCTGCCAGAAGAAAAGCCGCTGGCCCTCCGAGCTGCCTCCAGGCCGAGACCCCAACATGTGCTCGTCTGATATTATGACAGGTAGCTCTGTGAGGCATGAATCCAGCCTGGTCCGGATGCACCAAATCTGTGATATGCGGCTTGAGCCTATTGGCCAAAGCCTTAGCCAACACCTTGGCCTCAATATTAAGGAGGGAGATAGGGCGATAGGACTCATGCGGCTCCGGATGCCTCCCAGGTTTAAGAAATACCACCACCTCTGCATACCTACAATCCAGAGGGAGTGAACCACTCTCCTGCTCCTCCTCGATAACCCGTCTAAAGTATACGCTTAACTGCACTGAAAAGCGTTTAAAGAATTCACTCGGGAAACAGCTGGGACCCTGCGTCTTCCCCGGGCGCAGCCCCCCCAAGGCTGTATTCAATTCGTCGTCGGACAGGGGTTGATCCAACCCCTCCCGCACCTCGTCCGATACCGCCTGAGGGGGAAGATCGTCTATGAACTTTTGGATGGTCTCCTCCGGGAGATACTCCTGCTATGCATACAGACCCCCATAATATGCAGCGAAGCTCGCAGCGATAGCCGAGGTCTCAACAACAGGTGCCCCCTCCGGATCGAGGATCCAAGGCAGCGGCTGGGCATGCATGAAGCCCTGACACAGGCGATGGAGCATCTTGCTGGATTTATCCCCCCATTGATATACTCGACTGGGTGTAGCCAGCCAGGCCTGACGCGCCTCGTCCATCAGAATCGCAGAGTATTGCTGTTGGGCCAATATTAACTGTCTCCTCGCCAAACCTCCATCGGCTTCCTGGCTCCTGTGATCTAATGCCTCAATGTCAGCCTCCCGACGCACCAAGTCCCACTGCCGCTCCCTCCCTGCCGCCATGCACCAGGAGATATCGACCCCCCGCAACATCTGTTTCAAAGCCTCACAAAGAATCATGGGAGAGTCCACGGACCCCGTATTAGCTACAAAATAGTCCGCTATGGCCTTGGTCAGGTGTTCCCTGTACTCCTCCCCTTGGAGGCGCCACCCCGACATACACCACCGAAGCGGCTGCCGCCCCGGGCCTAACTGGAGCGTGAGCGCTACAGGCGAGTGATCTGACAGGGCCCTAGGCAATATATCAGCCGACAATGCCCTATATGTAAGTCCCCTGAGAACAAAGATATAGTCCAGCCTAGAGAAGGACTCGTGCACTGTGGAAAAATAAGTGTACTCCCTACGAGGTCCATGCGTATGGCGCCACACATCCACCCAATCAAGCCCCATCACCATGGATTGAAGTTTGGTAGAAGAACCTCCCTCCAAGGGAATCCCCCCACTTCTCCACCTATCAAGCCCGGGCCCCATCACATCATTCCAATCCCCACCCATTATAGACAGGGTATGTGGCATGGTCCCCCACAGTGATAATAGACATTGCACCAAAGACCACTGTAGTGGTGGCGGAGCATATACACTGCTAATCATCAAAAGGTCGCCCCCAATCCTGCCCTGTATAACAACATATCTACCTTGGGTATCGGTCCATATATTCTCATGCGTGTAGGAAACCCTACAATAAATCAAAATTGCAGCACCCAGTGAGCCCCTTGTGAACCCGGAGTGATAGACCTGATTAAACCCAAACCGTTGTAGACAAAGAGCCTTCATGCCCAGTAGGTGTGTTTCCTGAAGCAACAGTATATCAGCCCCAGCTCTCTTAGAAAATCGCAGAATGGTCCCTCTCTTCACTTTGTCTAGTGCCCCGCACACATTGCAACTTATTACGCGCAGGGAACCCGGGGCTACCCACCCTCCACCCCCAGTGTCAGACATGATAAAAAGTACCCGTTCCGCCCACCAGTGCCTCCCCGACTCAGCGCACCTGAATTTTGACGAACAGACAGCACAAATACGCAATCAAGCAAACTCCCCAGCTCCCAACCCCCTCAAAACACCCAACCCCCTCAAAACACCCAACCCCCCATACCACCCCATACCTCCCAAACATGGAAGTACCTGTCGCAGTCAGAGCAAGGTCTAGTCCCCAACAGGGGGACAAACACCATCCCCTCCAATAGATCCCCAAAGAAACACCAAGAACTGTCGGGGGAAAAGACCAAACCCCGTCCCGTCCACGACTGTGTGAGCGGGATCCAGCCTAAATCAAACAGGCCTAACTGAACACCTAGACAACAGTGTCCCAAAGTAATTCCTTCAACTGCTGCTTCTCCGGCGACGCGCCCTTCTAACGGAGAACAGAGCCGGACCTGGATCGACGCCTGGAGCGGGACCTCCTGTTGCCACCCCTCTGGCCCCGGGACCCCCCACGGTCCCATAACTGGAAGAGGATTCAGAGTCAATGCCCGGTGGCGTATGGAGGCGTATCCGCACAGTTTCATTAGACCATTTAAAAACTTCTTCCGGGGAATCGAAGAACATTGTGTGGGACCGATAAATGACCCTCAGCCTGGCGGGGTATAGCTGTGCATATTGGAGCTAAAGGTCTCGCAGGGGCACAGAAAAGACTGTCGCTACTGTTGCACCATGCGAGTGTAGTCCGGGAAGATAAGTATAGAGGCATTGTCGTGGGTAAGGGAAGACCTAGCTCTGGACTGCCGCAGGATGGTGTCCCGATCCATATAATTAAGGAACTTAGCTATTATTGGCCTTGGGCGAGCTCCCACGGGGTTCTTCTGCATAAGGGCACAGTGGGCTTGTTCTATGACAAAGCAACGGGAGAGCAGATCAGATGGAAGCTACCCCTCCAGCCACCGTGTCAGTAAGTGCTCCACGCTGTCTCCCTCGCATCCCTCCAAAAACCCTACAAATCGCTGATTGTTCCGCCTGGCGCGCTCTTCCGCATCTTCAACCCGCAGGGCCAGACCCTTCTGTACTTTTTCCATAGCCGCAACTTTCTTCTTCAGAGCCGTGACGTTGTCCTCCACCTCTGTTATAGTAATGCACTCTACGGCATTCAGAAGGTCTTTTCGCAGTAGGGTAACATCGGACCCAACAGCCCCGATCTTGGCGTCCAGCATGTCTCGGGATTGAGTGATGGCCGCCATGAGCGCTGCATTATCAGGCAGTTGACTCTGTGAGCCCGCAGTCCTGGCAGCGGCCCCCGCACCCATATACTTGTCGAGGGTGCCCTGTTTAGCACCGCCACCTCCTCCCTTATTGCGGGTCATTTTGAAGAGTCGTGTCCCGACTATTGCAGGGGTTACCAACCCTAGGGGCAGCCGTACACCGCAGCACAGGGAATAAACTGGACGCCTCCTAGAACAGCAGGGTTTCCCCCCTGGACCTCAAGCAGGCTGCAGCTATCACAAGAATTTCAGGCCACAGTAAGGGCAACTCCACCTTGCCGCCGGAAGGCACCGATCTTCCCTCCTGCTCCGTGCCCGCACTGACCAACGACTCGCACCTGCGGCGCCTCTCAACGCAGATGTGGGGTCACCACCATCCAGGGGACACCACCAGGGCCAGATCAAACACACAGCAGCATTATGGTGCCACAGCCGCCACTTTTACTACCGCCGCGGACCGACAGGACCACCGGGCGCACCAGATCCAGGGCCACCACTGCCTCCAAAAAGTATGTCCAGGGGGGGAGTGGTGCTCTCACCACGAGGCTCCCCTAGCCCAAAGCGCCACACTAGGATAATATGGACTCACTGCTGCGAGCCCGGGCCGGGCAAGAAGGCCACTGTATCTCCCAGAGCACCAGGCCAGGCAAGATGTCTCCGCAGGCAGCCCCCGCTAAGTTCTTCTCTGGGGGTCTCTTAGGCGGCGTCACTCCAGGCCCCTCCACGCAGCTACCAGTGAGAGGGAGAGGGCCGCCCCTGCTGCCAGAGGTGAAGGACCCACCGCCGTCCGATGCAGGGTGTGGCGCGGCGCCCGCCGGGACCCCTCCGATCCCTGGGCTACGCAGGCCGATACAGCCGGCCGGCCACCTTGCCGAGTGTCTCCCAGTGGCACGGCTCAACTCCCCCAGTAGCACTCTCATAGGGGAGGAGCAGGCTTATTCATTAGGTAATTTTAACGGTTTTACTGTTTATTGGTTACAGTGGTCATTATGGTACGATGCTAGGCTATATGTTTTATTGATGCACGTTGTCTTTTATGATTTTTTGTTAATTGAAATAAAGACATAAATAAACTGAAACTGATTATTGCCCCCCCTCCCCCGGAAGCCACCAAATGTCCTATTTCAGGCTCAAACTGAATCTGGGCTGACCCCCTCCTAAGTGCTTCTCCCTGTTTTACGATATTGAGCTCAAAAGGTTGCACCTTAAAATATGACCTAAGGGTGGGACTGATCTTCACCTTAGGCTCAATGGATTTTTTTCCTGGCTTTCCCAGCCTTTACAGACCAACCCTTTATCTCACACCTCTGAAAAGCATTGGAACTAGCCCCCAACTCTGACACTTGTGTGCCGATTTGTGGGACGTTTTCCACACTCTCCACAAACAACTTTCACCTTTTCTGGGGGCTGCCTTTTCCCCTTAGATACCAGTTTCACAGGCTCTTAAAAAGCACCGCAATACCCTTTACCTCCCTTAGCTGTAGCTATAGCTGTAGCTGATGCATCCGACTGAGTTTGGTCTGACTGGCCTTCATGTTTTGCTTGCAGAGGCAGGAGCTTTTTATCGCATTTCAGACCCTCAGTCTCGATCCCGTGGGTGAGCTAACTCGTCATGTGCTGCTGCTGCTCAAACTAACCCAGAGTAGACCGCGCACTGCGGCTTCTCCTCAGCTCCAGGGAGGCCCCCTCCCACGGAGTGGCAGCGGTGGAGACGGCCGGCAAGCAGCTCACTGTCAGCCCCAGAGTCTCGCAGCATATACTCCGGTAAGGAAAGATTGGTAGAAGCAAATTTCAGCGAAATTAGTTCCCGATTAGACTCCCAAAAAACAGGGGAATATAATAGTTATTGTGGCATTTTTATTGTTAGTCCACCATTGTTACTGATGTGGAGCGCAGGAGCTTCTGGCGAGCAAGCAGCAGCTCACACAGCAGCCATCATGTTCTCCCCTGTACGAAACATTTTTTTTTGTGAAGGGAGTTACATATGATCCAAGCTGTAAACATTAACAAAGTGCTCCAACACCTTTCACTCTGTCATTACACTGTCGGAGCTGAGGAGGAAGAGCGGGGGAGATATTTCCTGCCCTCTCGGTGATTTGAGAGTGCAGTGTGGCATTGCGTAATGTCATTGCTATCTTTGGCTTAATAAAAAACACGACAGCTCTAGTAGGCCCTGGCTTCACCTCCTGGCGCAGGGCAGGCTGTGCTTTATGGCATGAATGGATGGAGGGATGGATGATCTTGGCTGCAGCACCAGCCTTGTACAGTGCCCCTGCTATTACTAGTGAGCTAGAGGCACTGAGGTGGTGGTATTATTACTGGTAGTGGTGGTATTAGTATTCGTGGTGGTGGTATTGGTGGTGGTATTGGTATTGTGGTATTGGTAGTAGTGCTATTGGTGGTGTTGGTATTGGTGGTGCTGGTATTGGTGGTGCTGGTATTGGTGGTGCTGGTATTGGTAATGGTAGTGGCATTGGTGGTGGTGCTATTGGTGGTGGTATTGGTATTGGTAGTGGTATTTGTATTGGTGTTGGTGGCACTTGTATTGGTGGTGGTGGTATTAGATGGTGGTTTTGGTATTGGTGGTGGTATTGGTGGTATTAATGGTATTGGTGGTATTGGTGGTGGTGGTGGTATTAGTGGTAGGGTATTGGTGGGTTGGTGGTATTGGTGGTGGTATTGGGGGTGGTGGTGGTATTGGTGGTGGTATTTATGGTGGTATTGGTGGAGGTGGTATTTTGGTGGTGGTATTGGTGGTGGTGGTATTAGTGGTGGTACTGGTGGTGGTGGTATTGGTGATGATGGTGGTATTGGTGGTATTGCCGGTGGTACTGGTGGTGGTATTGCTGCCAGTGGTATTGGTGGTGGTGGCATTGGCGGTGGTGTTGGTGGTGGTATTAGTGGTATTGGTGGTGGTGGTATTAGTGGTTTTGGTGGTGGTGGTATTGGTAGTGGTTGTGGTGTTATTGGTGGTGGTGGTGGTGATATTGGGGTTTTAAAGGTGGTGGTATTGGTGGTGGTGTTGATATTGGTGGTGGTATTGGTGGTGGTGGTATGGATAGTGGTTGTATTGGTGGTAGTAATGGTGGCGGTATTGGTGGGGTTGGTAATGGTTGTATTGGTGGTGGTATTGGTGGTGGTGGTGGAAGTATTGGTGGTGGTGGTATTGTCGGTGGTGGTGGTATTGGTGGTGGTGTTGGTGGTGTCATTGGTGGTATTGGTGTTGATATTGGTGGTTGTGGTATTGGTGGTGATATTGGTGGTGCTGGTATTGGTGATGGTGGAATTGGTGGCAGTGGTATAGGTGGTGGTCTTGGTGGTATTGATGGTATTGGTGGTGGTGGTATTGGTGGTATTAGTGGTGGGGTATTGGTTGGTTGGTGGTATTGGTCGTGGTGGTGGTATTGGCAGTGGTGATATTGGTGTTGGTGATGGTATTGGTGGTGGTATTGTATGGGGGTGGTATTTTGGTGGCGGAATTGGCGGTGGTGGTATTGGTGGTGGTTGTGGTTATGATGGTGGTAGTATTGGTGGTGTTGGGATTGGTGCTGGTGGTTTTGGTGGTGGTAGTGGTATTGGTAGTGGTGGTGGGATAAGTGGTATTGCTGGTAATATTTGTGCTGGTGGTGGTATTGGTGGTTTTGATGGTGGTGGTATTGGTGGTGGTGGTGGTGGTAGTGGTGGTAGTGGTGGTATTGGTGGTAGTGGTGGTGGTGATATTGGTGGTGGAATTGGTGGTGGTGGTATTTGTGGTGGTGTTATTAGTGGTGGTATTGGTGGTAGTGGTATTGGGATTGGTGGTGGTGGTGGCGGTGGTATAGGTGGTATTGATGGTAGTGGTATTGGTATTGGTGGTGGTGGTATTGGTATTGGCTGTGGTATTGGATTGGTGGTGGTATTGGTGGCGGTGTTATTAGTGGAGGTGGTATTGGTGGTGGTGGTATTGGTTTTAGTGGTGCTATTGGTGGTGGTGGTTTGGTGTTGCTGTTATTGGTGGTGATGGTGATGGCATTGGTGGTGGTGGTAATGGTGGTGGTGGTATTGGTGGTGGTGGTATTGGTGGTGGTAGTATTGGTGCTGGTGGTAGTATTATGGTGGTGGTATTGGTGTTGGTGGTGGTATTGGTGGGGTATTGGTGGTGATAATGGTGGTGGTATTGGTGATGGTATTAGTGGTGGTATTGGTGGTAGTAGTGGTATGGGTGCTGCTCCCAGCTTGCTCCCATGAGGCCGCTGCGGCAAGGAACAGTTTTTATTTTCCAAAGTCATCTGGGGTGACATGCCAGTGGTGGGGGACAGCTCTTTTTCTCACTGGCTACATTCTTGGTAGCAGTTTTAGGCTTAGAAGTGGCACCTTTCGTTGGGGCCATCTTGAAGCTTGTAGATAGCAGTGGCACTTAGCTTCATAAGTTGAAGAGATGTCTGATGTGTGGGTCACTCATGTGTCATATCGTGCACATGTCTTCTTTCTTGCAGTACTGTGAGTGATGTGTTGTCTTCTTGTTATGCACCTAAAAGAAAAGAAGCAAGAAGGGCATCAGTGAAACGTGGCATTGTTACTGTTCAATTAGTAGCACAAACATAAAATATGTAATTTAGTGTGTGGTCACTGCTGTTACTCCCTTAATTACCAATACACTATAAATATATCTACCCAAAACGGAGAAACATATCAACATATCATTACATTCATTTTGACTGACAACTCAGGAAGAATAAGAGAGAACAAAAACACCAACAACAACATGTAGATGAAACTGTTTGCTTTATGTGCTGCATGTGACTTCCCATCACTCACGACGTGTGATGTGGCACTGGCTCTGACGGAAGTGCACCTGACAAATGAAATGACAATGGAAGCAATAATCTCTACACAATGAATGCTGCTGTGCTGTTGTTGTGCATCTTTAGCAGACATGGGGCGGATTTGATTGAAGCAAGATGTAGCATTAATTGGTATAAACAACGATATTTTTTACATTATACAAAAAAATTGAACTTACAAACTAATTTTTTTGATTGGAAACATTTAACTTACAAAACATAGGTGAAGTTATAGTCAAAGATATAATAATAAGTTATTATTAAACTGCTATCTCATTGCTCAACAATACATGCAGCCTGCAAAAAAGGTCTGAATTTGTTTGGACACACAGAATGGATGCCAACCAGTGCCACATTGTCATCAACAACAACAATGAACAGGAAGGCATGTGTTGGGAACAAGGAGAAGACATGCAGTCCTATAGGGATCCCAAAAATGTCCGCCAGCCACATGGTCACAACAAGAAGCTGGAGGCCTAGAACAAAGGACGCATGCAGCCCTATGGCAAAAGCGCACTGGCTGACTACACAAAAGGCTGCCAGCCACATGGTCACAACAAGAAGCTGGAGGCCTAAAACAAAGAACGCATGTAGGCAGTTGGCAAAAGCACACTGGCCACCTACACAAAATGTCCATAAGGTCACAACACAAAGCTGGAAGCCTACAATAAAGAATGCATGCAAGCCTATGGCAAAAGCACACTGGCTGCCTACACCAAAATGGGTGCCAGCCACATGGTCACAACAAGAAGCTGGAGGCCTTGAACAAAGAGCACATGCAGGCCTATGGCAAAAGCAAACGCCTGTCTACACAGAATGACCACCAGACACATGGTCATAAAGAAGCTGGAAGCCTAGAACAAAGAATGCATGTAGGCCCTTGGCAAAAGCACACTTGCACCCTCATAAAATGTCCACAAGGTCACAACACAAAGCTGGAAGCCTACAATAAAGAATGCATGCAGGCCTATGGCAAAAGCACACTGGCTGCCTACACAAAATGGGCTACAAAAAGGGGGTGGTGATGAACAGAGTGTCTGAGTTAAACAGACCACTCTTACCCAGTCCAAAGATCAGGGCTTGATCCATCACCGTTATTTATCCCACTGCCCCATCCCAGCTCAGAACCTGGCTATATGCAAATCAGTCTGTCCCTGGCCCAGTGCATCATGGGAACAGGGCAGACTAAACTACCAAGCCAATTCTTCACCAGAAAGGAGACAAGCTACCGGGGACCGGTTTCTGGCATTTCAGCCTTCTTCGGCCCGGCTTGCTTGAATCCTGATGGAGCAGTGAGAAAGGGACTCATGTCTGAGTATACCCTGCCACACCTATAGTGGCCAAAAACGATTTACAAAAAGGGGGTGGTGATGAACAGAGTGTCTGAGTTAAACAGACCACTCTTACCCAGTCCAAAGATCAGGGCTTGATCCATCACCGTTATTTATCCCACTGCCCCATCCCAGCTCAGAACCTGGCTATATGCAAATCAGTCTGTCCCTGGCCCAGTGCATCATGGGAACAGGGCAGACTAAACTACCAAGCCAATTCTTCACCAGAAAGGAGACAAGCTACCGGGGACCGGTTTCTGGCATTTCAGCCTTCTTCGGCCCGGCTTGCTTGAATCCTGATGGAGCAGTGAGAAAGGGACTCATGTCTGAGTATACCCTGCCACACCTATAGTGGCCAAAAACGATTTACAAAAAGGGGGTGGTGATGAACAGAGTGTCTGAGTTAAACAGACCACTCTTACCCAGTCCAAAGATCAGGGCTTGATCCATCACCGTTATTTATCCCACTGCCCCATCCCAGCTCAGAACCTGGCTATATGCAAATCAGTCTGTCCCTGGCCCAGTGCATCATGGGAACAGGGCAGACTAAACTACCAAGCCAATTCTTCACCAGAAAGGAGACAAGCTACCGGGGACCGGTTTCTGGCATTTCAGCCTTCTTCGGCCCGGCTTGCTTGAATCCTGATGGAGCAGTGAGAAAGGGACTCATGTCTGAGTATACCCTGCCACACCTATAGTGGCCAAAAACGATTTACAAAAAGGGGGTGGTGATGAACAGAGTGTCTGAGTTAAACAGACCACTCTTACCCAGTCCAAAGATCAGGGCTTGATCCATCACCGTTATTTATCCCACTGCCCCATCCCAGCTCAGAACCTGGCTATATGCAAATCAGTCTGTCCCTGGCCCAGTGCATCATGGGAACAGGGCAGACTAAACTACCAAGCCAATTCTTCACCAGAAAGGAGACAAGCTACCGGGGACCGGTTTCTGGCATTTCAGCCTTCTTCGGCCCGGCTTGCTTGAATCCTGATGGAGCAGTGAGAAAGGGACTCATGTCTGAGTATACCCTGCCACACCTATAGTGGCCAAAAACGATTTACAAAAAGGGGGTGGTGATGAACAGAGTGTCTGAGTTAAACAGACCACTCTTACCCAGTCCAAAGATCAGGGCTTGATCCATCACCGTTATTTATCCCACTGCCCCATCCCAGCTCAGAACCTGGCTATATGCAAATCAGTCTGTCCCTGGCCCAGTGCATCATGGGAACAGGGCAGACTAAACTACCAAGCCAATTCTTCACCAGAAAGGAGACAAGCTACCGGGGACCGGTTTCTGGCATTTCAGCCTTCTTCGGCCCGGCTTGCTTGAATCCTGATGGAGCAGTGAGAAAGGGACTCATGTCTGAGTATACCCTGCCACACCTATAGTGGCCAAAAACGATTTACAAAAAGGGGGTGGTGATGAACAGAGTGTCTGAGTTAAACAGACCACTCTTACCCAGTCCAAAGATCAGGGCTTGATCCATCACCGTTATTTATCCCACTGCCCCATCCCAGCTCAGAACCTGGCTATATGCAAATCAGTCTGTCCCTGGCCCAGTGCATCATGGGAACAGGGCAGACTAAACTACCAAGCCAATTCTTCACCAGAAAGGAGACAAGCTACCGGGGACCGGTTTCTGGCATTTCAGCCTTCTTCGGCCCGGCTTGCTTGAATCCTGATGGAGCAGTGAGAAAGGGACTCATGTCTGAGTATACCCTGCCACACCTATAGTGGCCAGAAACGATTTACAAAAAGGGGGTGGTGATGAACAGAGTGTCTGAGTTAAACAGACCACTCTTACCCAGTCCAAAGATCAGGGCTTGATCCATCACCGTTATTTATCCCACTGCCCCATCCCAGCTCAGAACCTGGCTATATGCAAATCAGTCTGTCCCTGGCCCAGTGCATCATGGGAACAGGGCAGACTAAACTACCAAGCCAATTCTTCACCAGAAAGGAGACAAGCTACCGGGGACCGGTTTCTGGCATTTCAGCCTTCTTCGGCCCGGCTTGCTTGAATCCTGATGGAGCAGTGAGAAAGGGACTCATGTCTGAGTATACCCTGCCACACCTATAGTGGCCAGAAACGATTTACAAAAAGGGGGTGGTGATGAACAGAGTGTCTGAGTTAAACAGACCACTCTTACCCAGTCCAAAGATCAGGGCTTGATCCATCACCGTTATTTATCCCACTGCCCCATCCCAGCTCAGAACCTGGCTATATGCAAATCAGTCTGTCCCTGGCCCAGTGCATCATGGGAACAGGGCAGACTAAACTACCAAGCCAATTCTTCACCAGAAAGGAGACAAGCTACCGGGGACCGGTTTCTGGCATTTCAGCCTTCTTCGGCCCGGCTTGCTTGAATCCTGATGGAGCAGTGAGAAAGGGACTCATGTCTGAGTATACCCTGCCACACCTATAGTGGCCAGAAACGATTTACAAAAAGGGGGTGGTGATGAACAGAGTGTCTGAGTTAAACAGACCACTCTTACCCAGTCCAAAGATCAGGGCTTGATCCATCACCGTTATTTATCCCACTGCCCCATCCCAGCTCAGAACCTGGCTATATGCAAATCAGTCTGTCCCTGGCCCAGTGCATCATGGGAACAGGGCAGACTAAACTACCAAGCCAATTCTTCACCAGAAAGGAGACAAGCTACCGGGGACCGGTTTCTGGCATTTCAGCCTTCTTCGGCCCGGCTTGCTTGAATCCTGATGGAGCAGTGAGAAAGGGACTCATGTCTGAGTATACCCTGCCACACCTATAGTGGCCAAAAACGATTTACAAAAAGGGGGTGGTGATGAACAGAGTGTCTGAGTTAAACAGACCACTCTTACCCAGTCCAAAGATCAGGGCTTGATCCATCACCGTTATTTATCCCACTGCCCCATCCCAGCTCAGAACCTGGCTATATGCAAATCAGTCTGTCCCTGGCCCAGTGCATCATGGGAACAGGGCAGACTAAACTACCAAGCCAATTCTTCACCAGAAAGGAGACAAGCTACCGGGGACCGGTTTCTGGCATTTCAGCCTTCTTCGGCCCGGCTTGCTTGAATCCTGATGGAGCAGTGAGAAAGGGACTCATGTCTGAGTATACCCTGCCACACCTATAGTGGCCAAAAACGATTTACAAAAAGGGGGTGGTGATGAACAGAGTGTCTGAGTTAAACAGACCACTCTTACCCAGTCCAAAGATCAGGGCTTGATCCATCACCGTTATTTATCCCACTGCCCCATCCCAGCTCAGAACCTGGCTATATGCAAATCAGTCTGTCCCTGGCCCAGTGCATCATGGGAACAGGGCAGACTAAACTACCAAGCCAATTCTTCACCAGAAAGGAGACAAGCTACCGGGGACCGGTTTCTGGCATTTCAGCCTTCTTCGGCCCGGCTTGCTTGAATCCTGATGGAGCAGTGAGAAAGGGACTCATGTCTGAGTATACCCTGCCACACCTATAGTGGCCAAAAACGATTTACAAAAAGGGGGTGGTGATGAACAGAGTGTCTGAGTTAAACAGACCACTCTTACCCAGTCCAAAGATCAGGGCTTGATCCATCACCGTTATTTATCCCACTGCCCCATCCCAGCTCAGAACCTGGCTATATGCAAATCAGTCTGTCCCTGGCCCAGTGCATCATGGGAACAGGGCAGACTAAACTACCAAGCCAATTCTTCACCAGAAAGGAGACAAGCTACCGGGGACCGGTTTCTGGCATTTCAGCCTTCTTCGGCCCGGCTTGCTTGAATCCTGATGGAGCAGTGAGAAAGGGACTCATGTCTGAGTATACCCTGCCACACCTATAGTGGCCAAAAACGATTTACAAAAAGGGGGTGGTGATGAACAGAGTGTCTGAGTTAAACAGACCACTCTTACCCAGTCCAAAGATCAGGGCTTGATCCATCACCGTTATTTATCCCACTGCCCCATCCCAGCTCAGAACCTGGCTATATGCAAATCAGTCTGTCCCTGGCCCAGTGCATCATGGGAACAGGGCAGACTAAACTACCAAGCCAATTCTTCACCAGAAAGGAGACAAGCTACCGGGGACCGGTTTCTGGCATTTCAGCCTTCTTCGGCCCGGCTTGCTTGAATCCTGATGGAGCAGTGAGAAAGGGACTCATGTCTGAGTATACCCTGCCACACCTATAGTGGCCAAAAACGATTTACAAAAAGGGGGTGGTGATGAACAGAGTGTCTGAGTTAAACAGACCACTCTTACCCAGTCCAAAGATCAGGGCTTGATCCATCACCGTTATTTATCCCACTGCCCCATCCCAGCTCAGAACCTGGCTATATGCAAATCAGTCTGTCCCTGGCCCAGTGCATCATGGGAACAGGGCAGACTAAACTACCAAGCCAATTCTTCACCAGAAAGGAGACAAGCTACCGGGGACCGGTTTCTGGCATTTCAGCCTTCTTCGGCCCGGCTTGCTTGAATCCTGATGGAGCAGTGAGAAAGGGACTCATGTCTGAGTATACCCTGCCACACCTATAGTGGCCAAAAACGATTTACAAAAAGGGGGTGGTGATGAACAGAGTGTCTGAGTTAAACAGACCACTCTTACCCAGTCCAAAGATCAGGGCTTGATCCATCACCGTTATTTATCCCACTGCCCCATCCCAGCTCAGAACCTGGCTATATGCAAATCAGTCTGTCCCTGGCCCAGTGCATCATGGGAACAGGGCAGACTAAACTACCAAGCCAATTCTTCACCAGAAAGGAGACAAGCTACCGGGGACCGGTTTCTGGCATTTCAGCCTTCTTCGGCCCAGCTTGCTTGAATCCTGATGGAGCAGTGAGAAAGGGACTCATGTCTGAGTATACCCTGCCACACCTATAGTGGCCAAAAACGATTTACAAAAAGGGGGTGGTGATGAACAGAGTGTCTGAGTTAAACAGACCACTCTTACCCAGTCCAAAGATCAGGGCTTGATCCATCACCGTTATTTATCCCACTGCCCCATCCCAGCTCAGAACCTGGCTATATGCAAATCAGTCTGTCCCTGGCCCAGTGCATCATGGGAACAGGGCAGACTAAACTACCAAGCCAATTCTTCACCAGAAAGGAGACAAGCTACCGGGGACCGGTTTCTGGCATTTCAGCCTTCTTCGGCCCGGCTTGCTTGAATCCTGATGGAGCAGTGAGAAAGGGAACAGACTAATTTGCATACAGCCAGGTTCTGAAACTGGGATGGTGCAGTGAGCTAAAAAACGGTGTTGGATCTAGCCCTGATCTCTTGACTGGGTGAGAGTATTCTGTTTAATTCAGAGACTCTGTCCCTCACCACCCCTTGTTGTAAATATTTTTGTCCACCCTAAGCGTGGAAGGGTATACTCAGATGTGAGTCCCTTGCTCATTGCACCATCAGGATTCAAGCAAGCCGGGCCGAAGAGGCTGAAATGCCAGAAACCGGTCCCCGGTAGCTTGTTTCCTTCCCAGTGTAAGAATTGGCTTTTGTAGTTTGGTTTGCCCTGTTCCCATCATGCACTGGGACAGGAACAGACTAATTTGCATACAGCCAGGTTCTGAAACTGGGATGGTGCAGTGAGCTAAAAAACGGTGTTGGATCTAGCCCTGATCTCTTGACTGGGTGAGAGTATTCTGTTTAATTCAGAGACTCTGTCCCTCACCACCCCTTGTTGTAAATATTTTTGTCCACCCTAAGCGTGGAAGGGTATACTCAGATGTGAGTCCCTTGCTCATTGCACCATCAGGATTCAAGCAAGCCGGGCCGAAGAGGCTGAAATGCCAGAAACCGGTCCCCGGTAGCTTGTTTCCTTCCCAGTGTAAGAATTGGCTTTTGTAGTTTGGTTTGCCCTGTTCCCATCATGCACTGGGACAGGAACAGACTAATTTGCATACAGCCAGGTTCTGAAACTGGGATGGTGCAGTGAGCTAAAAAACGGTGTTGGATCTAGCCCTGATCTCTTGACTGGGTGAGAGTATTCTGTTTAATTCAGAGACTCTGTCCCTCACCACCCCTTGTTGTAAATACACAAAATGGGCGCCAGCCACATGGTCACAACAAGAAGCTGGAGGCCTTGAACAAGAAGCGCATGCAGGGCTATGGTAAAGGCACACTGGCTACCCACACAAAATTGCCGCCAGCCACATGGTAACTCTCAACAAGAAGCTGGAGGCCTAGAACAAGGAACGCCTGCAGGCCTGTGGCAAAAGCACACTAGCTACCTACACATAAAGGCCGCCAGCCACATGATCATTGGTCACAAAGAAGCTGGAGGCCAAAGAACGCATGCAGGCCTATGGCAAAAGCACACTGGCTGCCTACACAAAATGGTCGCTGGCCACATGGTCACTCACAACTAGAAGCTGGAGGCTTAGAACAAAGGACGCATACAGGCCTATGGCAAAAACACACTGGTCACCTGCACTAAATGTCTGCCAGCCACATGGAACAACAAGAGGAAGGAGACCTGTAACACAATCAAACAGCACATGCAGGCCTAGACCAGGGCAGCGCATTGACTATACAAAATGGCCCCTGGCCAGTGGCTATATGGAATCTGGAACTAAGGCAAATGTTGGCTTTTAGCAATCATACAAACACGCACACTGGTAAGACAAAGGAGGCATGGTTAAACAAAGAAAACATCATTAATTCAGCAGTGCCAAAAACAAAAATAATTGGGCTAAAGACATTTTTTACAACACAACACATCCTTCAAAGGCATTACCCCGCCTAGTCCTGACTCCTATACACTGTTTGTATGAAAACAAATATGAAATACCAAAATTTTTATTTTTATATTTCTATCCAAATCCATCCATGGGCTAAATGCAGAAACTGTTGTTTATTACACCCATGACTCGCACTGGGCCTGCTGGCTGGAAGTCCAATTGGCAGACTACTACTAGGCACACATATTCATTCAAAATTTTAAATGTATTAAAAACATGTATAATAAAATGTACTAAACAGTGAAACATTTTCCTTTACAAAAGAAGAAAAATTAAATGCAAAGAAATCACTAGGCCCCTTCTGAAACAACGGGCCACCCAACACAATACATTTTAAAAATTAATTAAAGGTACAAATAAATCCAGGTGCATGGCCCCAATCAAACAAACAACACCAGTTTTTCAACTTACTTGTGAAATCTTAAATTCAGAGTCCTTACATCCAATGAGATATTCAGCATACACAAACAGTGATCCTACCACCTCCAAATCTACGTGGAATGTCACCAGAGATTTACAAAGAACTGAGAGGAGCCTGCTGGACAGGAACAGGAACAGGAACTTAGAGACTCAGGGGCACTTCTTTCGAGTTGTAAAACAAGTAAAAAAAAAAAAAACCTCTCGCACAAACAAACACCACCAAATGCCAATTTGAGGAGGTTTTTAACTCCAAATCATAAGTTCGGGAAGATTTTGATACTGCTCGATGAGAGAATCTTCCTCAGGTTGCAGCCACAGTAGATCCTGTGCGTTTGGGATCACGTTCTGCAGGAAAGTTCTCCTGGAAGTTGCTGGTGCGCCCCAATATATATATTAGGCGTGGGCAGAGTCAGTGGAATTTTACTCTGCAGAACTCTGCGAAGTGCTAGAAAAACTCCACCATGCTCCGAAAAAGTTCCGCCAGTGAGGGGAGTATGTTAAGTTGAGTGGCTCACACTGATTGTTTTTTATAAGTGTTTTTATTGATCAAGCTCATTAGACACAACAAGGCTGAAATCATTTACATGTACGCCATTGGTTATGTATAAAGCATTGTTTTACATCATATTAGAGGAGGCTAACAGTAGTTACTGTGGTCTATATATGGGAGTCACTTCGCCATTCAGCCATGCATGAGATGGTAGTTGTTTTCCTGCTCGGTTCCATTCATACATAAATGGGGGGTGACAGCGTGCATCACAAATTATCACTCACTCTCACATGCCTCTATATTTCTTCCAGGACTACCATATTTTTCCCCTCTCTTGTTACAACCCCTACTTTCGAATATCACCTTTTCTGCTTGTTGGCACCTGTCTAGGTCAGCCTCCCACTCTGTCACTGATGGGGAAGAGGTGCCCCCCACTGTCTCGCTTTATTACGTTTTGCCACCCCAGCAGCAAGGGTCAACCAGAGTCTGTTATGCCTGGGCCAATCTCCCTCTCCCTTGATCATCAGTAGGAACCATCGGGTGTCCATGGGCAACTCTACTCCCAATACTTTCGACATCACAGTTGTTTCCCCTGCCAGAATGAACCGATGGCGGGTATTCTCATAAAATATGAAAGAAGGACCCCCCTGCTGGCAGCCTCTCACTCATTCCGGTGTTTTGCCACATTTGTACAGCCATGTGCATGGGTAGTGTGAGTGGTGCAAGATTCTGAATTGTACCAGCCTGAATCTTGTCCTGATTGCTATTTCTCTAGGGCTCTACAACGCCTCCCTCCAATTCTCGTTATCAATATTGCCTAGGTCATCTGTCCAGGCACTCCTAAGTAGGGCTAAAGGGTCAGGTGCATTATTAATTATTTTCTTGTATACCTTGAATATCCCTTTGTTGAGAATAGGGTCTACTTGTAATCTATCTTCCAGGGGGGAATGATCCGGGAGGGTTATTTCTCATTGTATGATTTTTTTTAAGCATGAATCAGTTGCGTGTAGGAGAAGATCTGAGATGGTGTTAAATCAAACTCTCCCTTTAAAACGTCAAACTGGAGGGGAGCTGCATTTCTCCATACCTCCCCAGGAGTTCAATACCTAAAGACCGCCATTTTGAGAAACCCATCAGGGTAGTTACCTCTCTCAATTGGTCTCCCACCCATAGTGGTATCATGCCTGTCAACCGGTTTTGCCAGCCCAGATATCTGTTTGACTCTTTCCAGCATTTGACCACTGTTGCTGTGTGTGCTGGCCAGTGTTGCTGAGGCCTACAAGCATACAAGAAAGGTTTGTGATTCCATTTGGCATTTCCTCTCTGTCCATTTTGTAGGCCAGCTCCTTGCTACTGGCGTAGACCCAATCATTTATAACTACCAATCGCGAGGCCCAGTAGCATAGTCTGATGTCTGGGACTCCCAGTCTGCCGTCCTATACCAACCTTTTTAGTTTGTTGAGGGCAATACAGAGTGCACAGTTCTTGGGCTATCTGTTGGAAGGAGGTGAAAGGGACTGGATAGGGAGTTTTCTGTAGGCCATACAGGAGACATGGTAGGGTCATCATTTTATATAGGGCTGCTCTGGCTATTAAGGACAGTGAGAGGGTAAGCCAGTGCGTAATCTATGTAGTTGAGGTATTTTTGGAAGATACCTGATGGCTGCCTGTTACGTTTATTCCCAAATATTTAAATCCATCCTCCACAATTCGAGCGGTAATGTCGGGGTAGGGCCAGACAGGAGTAGGACAACTGATTTAATCCAATTTATTGTGTAGCCAGAGTAGGTTTCAAAAAGTTCGAAGATGTGAAGGAATCTTGCTATGAAGAAATAAAGTCTTGACAGATATAGGAGTATATCATCTGCGTGTAGTGAGATACGTTCTTCCCATCCGCCCGGTGCTGAGATACCCCCATATCATCGGGTCTATTCTAATCCAATGCGCCAAGGGCTCCAGTTCTAAAGCAAATAGTAGGAGTGACAGGGGGGCACCCTTCTTTGGTCCCCTGCCCAATGCAAAGCGTCTTGATATCGCCCCATTAACTCTCACTCTTGCGAGTGGATCCTGATATATTAATTTTACCCAACAACAGAACTTTGAATCGAAACCTAGTTTGGTCACTAAGGTGAACAAATAGGGCCATTCTATGCTATTGAAGGCCATAGAGGCATGGCTGGATGGTAGGGTAGCTGTCATGTGTAGGACTCCGTAGAGTCTCCGCAGATTATGGCAAATGCTCATATGCAGCATAAATCCCGATTGGGCTATCTGAATGATGGCAGCTAGGACCATAGTCATTCTATTCACCAGAGACTTGGCCAATGCATTCGGCTCTACGTTGAGCAGGGAGATCGGCCTGTATGAGTGGCCGCTCTCTGGGGGTTTACCTACCTTATGAATCACCATGATTGTGGCTGTTTATTGGTCTACAGGGAGTGAACGCATTTCCCAGGCCTCTTCAAACATGTTGAGAATTGGCCGTGCTATTTTAGTGGTCAAGCCCTTGAACAGTTCAGTTGGTAGTCCATTTCGGCCCGCTGCCTTCCCTGACTTCAATGATCTTAGAGCATCGGACAGCTCCTCTTCTGTGAGGTCAGCCTCCACGATGTCTCGTATATTGGCGGTTAGCGTCGGGAGCAAGAATTCAACAAAGAACTCCTCACAGCCTCCAATCAATCTTAAGCCAGTTGGGGCATACAGACCCTCATAGTAAGACGTGAAGGTTTCTGCAATTTGAGTACTAGACTTAAGTAGGACATCTTCCCCATCTCTGACCCCGCCACCCAGGATCTATCTCTATCCCATTTATCTAACCAAGCCAACAGACTAGAGGCTTTATCCCCAATGTCATACAGCTGCCACTGCGTGGCAAACGTATGGTGCCGTGCTGCGTTATCGGCCAAGGCGAGAAAGTCCTGCTATCGCAAGATCATTCTATGCTGCTGGACTGCACTCCCGCTGTTCACCACCTCCTACTCCAGTGCCACTATTTCTTGTTCTAGGGTTTGGATTTTAAATGCTTCTTCTTTCTTTTTCCCCCCTATGAGTGCCTGCACCTGCCCCCGCAACAGGGTTTTGAAATCCTCCCAAAGGATCTGATGAGACGCCACAGACCCCTCAGGTTCTTTGAAGTACATATCAACTCCCTCCTAAAGTGTGTCTTTTATCTCAGGGTCTTGGAATCCCCCCAGTTGATAACCGGCCCCTCAAGAATGATGCTTAGTGGGGAGTGGTCTGAGATACCCCTTGCCAAGTGTGTCGGGTTCTTGAAGCCTGCGACTTGGTCGTGTCGTATGAGCAGGTATTCAATCCTCGAGAATGACCCATGACGTGGCGAATAGTATGTTTATTGCTTGAAATGGGGGTTGTAAGCCCTCCATAAATCTACTAATCCCATTTCTGCTAGGAAACCTGGGAGAATCTGCCAACCCGTGTGCCCCTCTGTCGCACTTAATTGGTCCAGACCTGGGCCCATCACTGCATTAATGTCACCTCCTGCTAGGAGAGTACTTGCGAGTAGGTTGAACAGCAGGGTACTCATTTTTTAAAGTATGACTGAGTGAAGTTTAGGTGGTACATATAGTGAACACAAGGCAAGCGGGCATCCCTCCCATCTACCTGCTAGGCCCACACAACATCCTGCATCATTGATTCAAATGTTATCAAGTGTTAGGGGCAAGGAGTTATGCACTAGGACACCCACTCCCTGGGAACCCGCTGAATACCCAGAGTGGGCTGTTAGTCTGTATCCAAAGCGTTCTAGGGCTTTATAGTGACTTCCCTTCAGGTCAGTCTTCTTAAGTAATAACACGTCTGGGGCTCGGCGTTTAATATACTGTAGGACCAGTGTGCATTTGATATTATTCCCAAGGCTGTTAACATTCCATGACCACACATGGTATATCTGGTTTCATGTATAATCTTTGTCTGCCCCATTTTGACCCTGGTGCATACAGGTGTTGCGTATCAGCTATCAGTCATGAGCAACAATAAACATCATAACAATACAATCAAACACTTCCCTCAACTCACCCCTCCCTGCTTCCTTGCCTGGTGGATTGCAACCCCCCATATCCCCAATGAACAGAGAACCTGTAGCCTAAACCTTGTGTTCATAACAACAAAAGAGGGGAGATGGGTGTGCTACCGGTGCAAATGACAATAATAGTTGGATAGGATGAGTCAATATCGCCAGTTCTTTATTATGGAGCATACTGCAGTGTCCGCCCTTAGGCAAGGAGTGGCATATGGGCAATGCCTAAAGTTGCCGGCAGAGGCTTGAAAAGTAGGCACCCAAGTACCCCTCACAGGTCTCGGCCTCCCTCCTGCTCCGTGCCCCATCACCAAAAACCACAGGCAATTTCAAACGGTATCTGGACCCTCAGTATCACTTATCTGCATCTCGTTGCTGGCTGGACTGGCCGGGTGGGGAGGCCGAGCCCTGTTTCTTCTGAAGCTGTTCTTTCTTGGTGAGCATCTGCTCGTGGTCACCTCTCCGCCTGACCTTCCTCCAGCCCTTCAGCTACTCCCACATCTCCTCTGGCATTGTGAAGAAATATGATTTTGGTCTGCCAGCACCTTGAGCTTGGTGGGGAACAGCATCATATATTTCAAATTATTATCTCTAAGGGTCTTTTTCAACACGTTGAAGGTCTTTCTTTGGCGCAGTACCTGTAGTGTGAAATCCGGAAAGAAAAGGATGGTAGAATTCTCATGCTGGAGGCCATTGTGCGAGCAAGCCGCCTGCAGGATGGCGTCCATTTCGCTAAAATTAAGAATGAGGGCCACGATTGTGTGGGGGGGCCCGGTTCGGGTGCAGTCCCAGCACGCGATGTGTTCGTTCTCCTGAGAAGTAGGTGGACAGCTGCATTAACTTGAGAGTGAGAAGGATCAAGTCTTCTAGGAAGAGGTCTGCTGACTGTCCCTCTATTCCATCAGGGACCCCTACCAAGCAAATATTGTTGCGGTGGGTACCGCCTTCTTGGTCCTCCAGTAGGGTCGTGACTTCTGTCTGTTGTTTTTTCAGTACTGCAACTTGCTCCTCCAGTCCTCCATGCGTTTAGATTGGAGACCTCCTAAGTTCACCTCTGCAGTGGATGTTTTATCCGCCAGTTTCCAAAGGTCTACCCTGAGGATGTTCACTTCTTCTGTTATGGAGTTGAGTGTGGGCTCAAGGGTACCCCGAAAGTCTGTTATGTCCCTCATGGTGTCTTTTAGTGAGAGGTCTGGCCCCGGTTCCTCAGCTTCGTGCGGCAGAGGAGTTCCTGCCATACCTCCCTACCGGCTCATCGTGACCGTGTACTTGTCGATGTGGTTGACCTGTCCCAGGCCCTTGGTGAGATCCATTGTCTTACTGTATTTGCAGTCAGGGGTGTAGCTGCTCTGCATTGGCCCGGGGGAGTCTGGTTACAAGCAGCCTGCCAGTTAGATCTCTGCCTCAAATATTTCCCTGCGGGTTACACGGTTGTCTGAAATTGCTCACAAGCACACAACTGTGCCTCCACAGTCAGGGGTGGCCCAGGCACGATCCCTCTGCCGCCTTGAGTGCAGCGGCATCTAATACAGGTGTCCAATGTTGCCTCGGCCCCCGGGGCGGCTAGACCAACTAGGGATTGTAGAATGGTCTATTTTCAGGCTTGCAACTGTCTAGCTTGCGTCTTATACTGAGTGGTTTCTCGCTGCTGGCCCACAGCCCCACCCAAGCGCCCTGCGGCCTGCATCTTCAATTACTCACCTCGCCTGACTCACCGTGGCGCGGCTCACAGCGGGGGTCTCTGGCAGAGTTTGGGGGCCAGTGCCTGTCTGACCTTGCCTGATTGCCGGGCGCTTCCACCAGCGCGTTCCTGGGTAGGCGGGTCTGCCACTGCGGTGTTGTTTAGGTCCACGTCGAGCACATCAGCGGCCTCAGTGATCTATGGGATGCAGCCAGGGGAGCTTCAATCACGAACCCCCCCACCACCACCCCAAGGTCAGAGGCATCTTCTAAGGGCCGTCTTGCTTATTTCTTGCACAGCAGATGCTTTACTAGTTGCTTGCAACACCGCGTGAGTGTGCCGTGGCTCGTATTCAGGCCGGGCTGTGGAGTGCCAGCTTTGATTTCTTGCCACGCCCAGTATGTCGCAGCGCAGACTACAGCTGTGATCTCTGTTGCATTTTGGGGGACCAGCATTGGTTGAATCTTACTTGGGTGTTGGGTGCCCCCTCTAGTGCACACCCGGGCAGGCTGATCTGTAGATACAGCATTGTTTGAGCCACTGGCATCTTTGTTTACGGTGAGTGCAGTGGTGGTCATATTTAATGCAGAGACACTGTAGGTGACAAATTGCAGCTCAAGAGCCTCCACCACCCTGCGCTCCTTCTCGGGTGCCGGCTGAGTTGCGTGGATCACTCACTTGGCCCGCCACTTTTTCAGCAAACCTAACGCATCCGCATCCCTCGATCAGGCAGATGATGATGGATTTAGTGGGGATAGATTCCTTTGGCAAGCACTGCGTGCTCAGTGTATGGCCTTCTTCGCCGGGCACAAGTCACGCCCCCCACTCGCTCTGATTTTTAGAGTGGTGTAAACAGGGGTGTGGCCTCGGACCTCCTCTGGAATGGGGTCCCTTGGGCCGAAAGTGGCCTAGAGAGGGGGGCCACGGGGCCCCCCTTCCATGTAAATATTTACAAAAAAAGATGAGTCCATGCCCCGGGGGATGGGATCACAGGGGCCAAAAGTGGCCTAGGGAAGGGGAGACACGCAGCCCCCATTCCCTATACATATATTTATAAAAAGTAAGCCATGCGCCAGGGTATGGGGTTCCCGGGGCCAAAATCTGCCTCAAGATGGTGGCCGTGCGGCTCCCTTCCTGTATTTTTTTTTTAAAAGGCCAGGCCCTGGGGGATGGGTTCCCCAGGGCCCCAAAAATACTAAAAGAAGGGGGCTACACAGCCCCCTTCTAAAAATATATTGTAAAAAAAATGTGGCATCTCCCAGGAGGCCCCATCCCTTCCTGCAGCACTCTGCAAAAGCGCCCCCTGGCGCGTTCTATGTTGGGGAATTAAGTCCCCTTGAATACTATTGGTCCCTAGGGGGCAACTAGCCCACCAGGTACCTGTAGTATGTGCCGCACAGCGGAATTGCAGAGAGGTGGTTCGAGGCCACGCCCCTTTTTACACCACTCTGCAAACAAGCCTCTTGGTGCACTGCTGGTGGGGCGATAAGTTCCTCTCTTGTACTGAGGACCTCAGGACACAAGTGGACTTCAGCAGTGCGCCAGGAGCCGAGTTTGTAGAGTGGTGTAAAAAGAAAGCCTAGCCTTTGAGCACACTCAGCAATCTAGCTGTATGGGGCTTACTGGAGGTAACAGGTGGGCTAGTTGGCCCCCAGGGACCCTTAGTATTCAAGGTGACTTAATCCCCCAACTTAGAAAGCGCCAAGAAGGGGCGTTTGCAGAGTGGTGGAGAAAGGGGCGTGGCTGTATCCAGCTATCAGCAATCCCACTATCTGGAACATACTGGAGGTATCAGGTAGTCTAGTTGGCCCCTATCAACCCACAGTGGCAAAGGGGATTTCAATCCCCATCCAAGAGTGCACCAGGAAGTGCATTTGCAGAGTGGTCGGGAAAGGGGGTGTGGCCTGCTATGACAACTTAGCAATCCTGCTGTTTAGCACTTACTGGAGGTAATAGGAGGAGTAGTTGGCCCCAAGGATGTTTTTGGGGGCCAACTACCCCTCTTGTTACCTCCAGTAAGTCCCACACAGTGGGATTGCTAATACGTCTTCAGAGGCCATGCCCCCCTTTGTCCACCACTCTGCACATGTGCCTTCTGGTAGAGTACGGGATGGGGAAGGAGTCCAATTTACTCCTGAGGGACTTTAGGGGCTAAGAAGATCTCCTGGTACCTCCTGTAAGCCAAACGCAATGGAATTCCTGAGCGCTGGTTGGATGCCCAGCACCCTTTCTCCACCACTCTACAAACGTGACTACTAGTTAAAGTGTTTGCAATGATATAGGTTTTGCATTTGCGAGAGCTATTGACAATGTAAATGTAAAAGTTTTAAAATGTTTTTCATAGTGGAGTGGATGTACGTTGTGTGTTGTGGAATTATTTGGTAATTGTGCAGTGAAATTATATGGATAGAAAGTATGTGGTATTTATTTTATAGGAACTATGTAGAGTGGGATTATGTGTTATGGAAAGTAATTATGTGGTATGGTAGTCTGTGTTGTGGAGTGGAGGTTTAGTCCTACTCGTTTCCATAGAAGCTCAACTATGAACTCGATGAGACAAAAAAAAGAAGGAATCATTGAGGAGCACTTCTGGACCTTGTCAGAGATATGAGCAGGACCACTGGAATTATGCAACTGTTTAGCTGCACCAACTTTCACACAAATATATCTTTTTGGCATTAGCCACATAATTCATCATCTGCTCCCTAATGTTATGTTATGTTATGTTATCGCTTTTTGTATAGCGCTCGACTCACCCGGGGGCATCTCGGCGCTGTCTAGCATTATTCCTGAAACTGAAAGGGAGCAATGAAACTAAAATAGGAAGGCTTTAAGCTGTTTCCTGAATGTGCTGTAGGTGTCCATTTTTCGAAGGACATCTGGTAATTCATTCCAGTACCTTGGAGCTAGGTACGAGAAGGACTTTCCTCCAGAGCGACACAGCCTTATGCGTGGAATTTGTAGGAGATCTTGTGCCCCTGACCATAGAGTTCTATGAGGTACATATTTGTTAAGTCTCTTTTTGAGGTATTTGGGGACTCTTCCTTTAAGTGCTGAATACGTGAGACAGCAAATATTAAAGTGTGATCTTTTTCTCACTGGAAGCCAGTGGAGTTCACGCAGTAGTAGAGCAGATGCAGTGCCTGCTGGGCAATTCAATATCATTCTAGCTGCAGTGTTTTGAATCACCTACAGTTTGTTCAGCAGGGTCTCTCCAACCCCTGCCAACAGAGCATTGCCATAATCCAGACGGCTGATAACCATAGCCTGGACCAGGGTTTTACGATGGGTAGTCAGCATAAAGGGGAGGATTTTGAATAACAAATGCAGGCTATAATAGCATGCACTGGTTGTTGCGACAATGTGGTCCTTCATAGATAGGGTCTGATCTAGTTTCAGCCCGAGGTTTTTAACACATTGGGTCGAGACTGGGGCTGTTCCCAATTGGGCAGACCACCAGTCATCCGACCAACTAGCAGTGGCTTTGCCCATTAGCATTAACTCGGTCTTGCTAGGATTCAACTGAAGACAGTTCTGCGTCATCCAGTCGGAGATTACAAGCATACCTTTGGCAAACCGCGCTTTCTCAGCTACTATGTCCGTGCCGATCGGGAACATGAGCTGAGTATCGTCTGCATAGGCCAGACGAGACATACAAATGTTGAACAAGGTAGGGCTTAGGCAGGAGCCCTGAGGGACCCCTCTATCCAAGCTGATTGGGTTTGAAAGATAGGAGCCAAGCATGACTGTTTGTGTTCTACTAGACATGAAGTTTTGTAGCCATTTTAGAGCTGTTCCCTGGATTCCATACGAGGCCAGTCTCTCCACTAGCATTTTATGTGAGATGGTGTCAAATGCTGTGGAGAGATCTAATAGCAGCAGTATTGCCGATCCACCTTTGTCTGTTTCTAGTCAGAGTGAGTCAGCGACTGCTAGTAAGGTGGTTTCTGTGCTAAAACCCAGTCAGAATCCTGATTGTGAGGGGTCTAAGATTGTGTTCTTCTCCAGGTAGTGGCTCAGTTGCTTGTTAATCATGCTCTCCAGCATTTTAGCCAGTAGAAGTAGGCGGTAGATTGGGCGGTAGTTGCCCAATTCTTGTGGATCTGCCATTGGTTTCTTCAGGATAGGACGCACAAAAGCTTCCTTCCAGGTACTTGGAATAACCTCGGTTAAAATGGATGAATTAAATAGTTGGAGAATAGCTGGCGCACAACCTAGTGGCTAAGAGAGCCATAGTCTTAGGTGGACAGAGATCAGTTGGTGAACCTGATTTAGCTGTGGCCAATACTATTAAGACATTCTCTAGGGTGATTGGGTCAAAGCAGTCCAAGATGTGTCCTGTCCGTATATCCAGCTCCCCGGACCGGCTCGGGCTATCAGGTGCTTGGGCGCTTATCCCTGGGAAGTTCTCATTCATTCTAATAATTTTGTCTTGGAAGTAGCTAGCGAGCTGATTACAAAAGTCTTGAGATTCTTTTTTTTTTTTAAATATCTTTATTAGGTTTTTTTCCCAAATTTACAAACCCCTCTCTCCCCCCCCCCAAGTCAGACAAGTTCAACAATAATATTTCAAATATAAACACAGAGAAATTATGAATTTTAGGTGAGTTCATAAATCATACATTAATAGCTAAATAGGTAAAAAGGTTAATCAACCAGCCAAAACATTTCCAGTCTGTTTGGGTAGATACAAACAGCATCTAAATAATTATTAATTACAAAAAAAAAAAAAAAAAAAAATTACAGCCATAACAAATTACATTTTGGCAGTTCTTAGATCACGCTGGTTATGGCCTTATGTTACAGAGAATTGCCTTGGGATTGAGACCACTCAATTAAGGGATTCCAGATTTTTAATCCCCGGACCCTCCGTCTTCTGCCTTTTCTTTTATATATAGCCATTTCTAAGTTAAATATAGCTAACAATCTAGAAAACCACTGTTGAAAAGATGGTGGGTTAGGGTCTAGCCAGGCGGTGGCGATACAGATTCTTAAGACCGCCATTGCGATAAATATTAATTTGTGTCCAGGAGATAGTTCTGCGAGACTAGTCGCCCCAAGCAAAATCATTTCATTAGAAAGGGTTATTTCCGTTTTTAGAACATCAGTTAGAAACCGTTCAATGTTCAATTTTAAAGAGGATAAGTTTGCACAGGAGGAAAATATATGTATGCTGTCTGCATTAGATAAAGTACATCTAAAACAACATGTACCCCTCCCACTTCCCCATTTGGCGATTCTATCAGGGGTATAATACATAAAAAAGCAGGTTTTATAAAACTGAGTTTGCAGTTTAGTTGACATGAGGATAGTTTGAGATAAATCATATGCATAATTAAATTCTTCTATGCTGATTGCTAATTTCCCCTGCCACTTCTGTGCTGTTTTCTCAAGATTGATCGGAAGGAGGGATAGCAGGTGAGAATATATCTCACCAATTGTGAATTTTTTGGTTCTTTTTAAGGTTTCTGCTGTCGGTATTTTATCAAATGGGGTATTTTCCCTAATCCTTCGTGTTAAAAAATCTCTGATTTGCAGATGTTTAAAAATAAAACCTCCATTCCAAGTGATATATTTCCCTCAAGGTTTCAAAAGAGTGTAACCCTTCATTTGAAATAAAACATCCAAAATGTGTAATTCCTGCCATATTCCATCTATCAATACAGGCATCTCTGAATATTTCAGGGAGGTCCGGATTGTTGCTTAGAGGAGAGTAAAGCGAGAGTCGTCCTATACCCAGTAATTTCCTCACAGCTTTCCATGCTTTAAATCCTCCCAATAAGGTTTTTAGGCGGACCTTTTTGTGGTAGCTATCATAGAGAAATCGCCACATTTAGCCTTTGCTCTTATTACCTAATACCAGCTGGTGAATCGATGGTTGGTTTTCCCCTGAGACTGTCTCATTATCATCTAATAGAAAGAAGAGTTCATGATTATATGAAAGCATACAAGCCCAATAATATAGCTTAAGGTTAGGAAGGGCTAAGCCTCCTTTTTCTTTAGGGAGAGTCAAGAGCTTGTAGGCTCTTCGAGGTTGTGAATAAGACCAAATAAAACTGGAGAAAGTACGCTCCATCAGTTTAAACCAATATTCAGAAATTTCCAGATTATTGCTCTGAACATATAGAGCAATTTAGGGAAGTAAACCATTTTTAGTGCATTTACACGGCCAATCAGAGATAGGTGCAGGTTATTCAAACAGTGAAGATCTTTCTGCATTTTATCTAGCAGGGGGCTGAAGTTTAATTTGACCACTGTATTGAGTTTAGAGGAGATACATACCCCTAGGTAGGTCGCTTTTGTTGTCACACGAGGATCCACCATAGTGCATTTGTCGTTTAGGATTACTTGGGTTTTGTTCTGGTTGAGGGCATAGCCGGCCATTTTGCCAAAGTTTTTTGCCTCAGTTTCAATTATAGGTAAGGCTAATGCCGGATCTGATGTCACTAAAAGTCTTGAGATTCTAAAGGGGATTATCTGCACGCATGAGCAGATACAAAATCCTTTACAATGTTAAAAAGGGCCTTGGGGGAGTTGGCCGCGCCTTCAATTAGGTTAAAAATAAATTGGTGTCTGGCCATTTTTAAGTTAGAGTGGTAAATGGTCAAGGCTTGCTTGAATTGTATCCTATCAGGTACTGCTTTACTAGTGTGCCAGGCTCTCCCCAGTCTTTTTCATTTGGATTTTTCGGCCCTAAGTTCGCTGGCGTACCAGGGGGCCGACGAACGGTTATGTACCTGGCCATCTTTTTATTAGGGATCACAACATCCAATGCCGTTTCAAACGCCTTATTGAAGTCCTCCAGAGTTAGCTCATTGTCCCTATCTTTTTTGCTCACTTCTGATTAGAACACCTCCTCAAAGGCTTCGACTGAGAGATTGCGCCAGGGTCTACGCATGATTTGCTTCTTACCCGTGATTTGAGTGGTGATCTTGGCACAGGGCAGTTTAATGGTAAAACCTACTAGCGCATGGTAAGACCAAGTCAGGGGCTCTGGGGGGTTTACAATTCAGATGGTCCATGTTGGAGAAGATAAGATCTAGCATATGTCCCGCAGAGGGGGTAGGACCAATCACTCTTTGGGACAGACCCAACAGACCAAGAGTGGACATGAGTTTATTCACCTTCACACTCTTTACATTTTCACTGTGGAAGTTAAAATCCCCCAATAGTAGGAATTAGCAGCAAGCACATGCAAAGCAATTAATTCAGACAATTTATCAACAAAATCAGTTTTCACGCCGGTGGTCGGTATAATAGTGTACCATTCCAGCTGTCTGTGGGTGAAGTAGTGATCTTGAAAATTCTAAGCTCCATGCTATCATTTTTTAGTGTGGTAATCCAGTTTATAGAAAGATGATTCTTAAAGGCTATTGCTATCCCCCGCCTGTCTTTCCCTCCCTATCCAGGTGTTGAAAGGTATACTTATCGGGGATGGCCACTTCAATAAGTGGATATTTGGAGGCATTTAACCAGGTTTCAGTGAGAAAGCAGACATCTGGGGAATACGATGAGATCATATCTCAGATTTCGAAAGGCTGCCTAGCCAGAGACCTCACATTACATAAAATGCATTTGAGGCCAATCTGCAGATTTGAACAAAAAAAGCCTTGTTTCTAGCTCAAACAGTTCAAATGTTACCAAAAATGCAGTGAGAATTGTTACAGCATGGTGGAAGGGTCTTTGCAAACCTAGAATGGTCATCTGTTACTTATTGCTAAATGTGGGTGTTAAATTGGTACTAATTGTGTGCAAGCCACTCCTGCTTCCTTCTGCGTCTCTCTCTGCACCTCTCATTGCCTCTTTCTGCATTTCTGTTTCTTCTTTGTGCACATTTCTATCTTTTGTTGTACTTCTATTGCCTCTTTCTGCAAATCTCTTTTACTTGCTGCATCTCTCTTGCCTATTTCTGCATGTCTGTTGCACCTCATTTGCTTTTTTCTGTAGCCTCTTTCCCTCTTTGTGCGCCTCTATTGCCTTTTTCGGCACCTCTGTTGCTTCTTTCTGCATCCCTCCTGCCTCTTTTTGCACCCCTCTACCCTCTTTGTGCAACTATCTTGCCTCTTTCTACACCTCTCCTCCCTCTTTCTTTACCACTCTTTTGCTTCTTTCTGCACTTCTCTTGCCTCTTTCTGCACCCTTTGTGCCTCTTTCAGCACCTCTGTTGCTACTTTCTGCACTCCGCTTCCTTCTTTCTGTACCCCATTCCTCCTTCTGCACCTCTGTTGCCTCTTGCAGCACCTCTGTTTGTTCTTTCTGCACTGCTCATGCTTCTTTCTAAACCTCTGTTGCTTCTTTCAGCAATCCTCTTGCCCCCTTCTGCACTTCTCTTGCTTGTTTCTGCACCTCCCTCACATCTTTCTGCACCTCTGTTGCCTCTTTCTGCACTCCACTTGCTTCTTTCTGTACCTCTCTTGCCTCTTTTGGTACTTCTCTTGCCTCTTTCGGCCCCTCTGTTGCTTCTTTCTGCACCCCTCCTGCCTCTTTCTGCACCCCTCTTCCCTATTTGTATCACGCTTGCCTCTTTCTGTACCTCTGTTGCTTCTTTCTGCACTTCTCTTGCTTCTTTCTACACTTCTCTTGGTTCTGTCTGCACTGCTCTTGCCTCTTTCTGCATCCCCCTTGCCTCTTTGAGCACCTATTTGGCTTCTTTCTGCACTTCTCTCTCCTCTTTCTGTATCCCTCTTGCTCCTTCTGCACCTCTGTTGCTTCTTTTTGCACTTCTATTGCCTCCTTCTGCACCTCTCTTGCTTCTTTCTGCACCTCACTTGCCTCTTTCAGCACCTCTGTTGCTTTTTTTCTGCAGATTTCTTGCTTCTTACTGCACCCCTCCTGCCTCTTTCTGCACCCCTCTTCCCTATTTGTATCACGCTTGCCTCTTTCTGTACCTCTGTTGCTTCTTTCTGCACTTCTCTTGCTTCTTTCTGCACCCTTTGTGCCTCTTTTAGGTCCTCTTTTGTTTCTTTCTGCACTTCTCTTGCTTCTTTCTGCACCACTTGTGCCTCCTTCTGCATCTCTGTTGCTTACTTCTGCACTTCTCTTGGTTCTTTCTACACTTCTCCAGCCTCTTTCTGCACCCTTTGTACCTCTTTCAGCGCCTCTTTTGCTTCTTACTGCACTTCTCTTCCTTGCTTCTGTATACCTCTTGCCTCCTTCTGCACATCTGTTGCTTCTTTCTGCACTTCTCTTGGTTCTTTCTGCACTGCTCTTGCCTCTTTCTGCACCCCCCTTGCCTCTTTGAGCACCTATTTTGCTTCTTTCTGCACTTCTCTCTCCTCTTTCTGTATCCCTCTTGCTCTTTCTGCACCTCCGTTGCTTCTTTCTGCACTTCTATTGCCTCCTTCTGCACCTCTCTCACTTCTTTCTGCACCTCACTTGCCTCTTTCAGCACCTCTGTTGCTTTTTTCTGCTGATCTCTTGCCTCTTTCGGCACCCTTATTTTCTCTTTCTGCACCTCTCTTGATTTTTTTTGCACTCCTGTCCCCTGTGCCTGTACTTTCCTGCCTGTTTTTGCACATCTCTTGCCTCTTTCTATACCTCTGTTGCCTCTTTCTTCACTTCTTTTGCTCTTTCTGCACCCTTTGTGCCTCTTTTAGCACCTCTGTTGGTTCTTTCTGCACTACTCTTGCTTTTTTCTGCACCTTTATTGCTTCTTTCAGCAATTCTCTTGCCTCTTTCTGCACTTATCTACCTTCTTTCTGCACCCATCTTGCTTCTTTTTGCACCTCTTACTTATTTCTGTACCTCACTTGCCTCTTTCTGTACCCTTCGGCTTCTTTCTGTACCTCTCTTGCCTCTTTGTGCACCCCTCCTACATTTTTCACTCCTCTTGCCTCTTTTTGCACCTCTTTTTCTCCATTGTTCTTGCTACTTTTTACACCCCTCTTGCATCTTTTTGCACATCTGATGGTTCATTCTGCACTGCTCTTGCTTTTTTCTGTACCTCACTTGCCTCTTTCTGTACTTCCCTTGCCTCTTTCTACTTCTCTGTTGCTTCTTTCAGCAATTCTCTTGCCTCTTTCTGCGCTTCTCTTGTTTCTGCACCTATTTTGCAAATTTCTGCAGTTCTCTTGCTTCTTTCTGCATTGCTCTTACTTCTTTCTGTACCCGTGTTGCACCCCTGTTCCCTCTTTCTGCACTTTTCTTGCCTGTTTCTACATCTCCCTTGGCTCTTTCAGCACCTCTGTTGCTTCTTTCTGCACTTCTCTTGCCTCTTTCTGCACTTTTGACTTAGAGGTAGTTTTAATCCCCCTGCTCTATTATGTAATAGGGCCTTACAGCGGAGGTCATGCCAAACGCAGGGGTACCCCAACCCATAGTGTACCCTGGTGTATGTAGGTGTTTTCACTATATTCGAAGTGTCTTTTAGGATAGCACTGGCACCGGGCCTGGTTAGTCAGAGTCAGTTACCACCAGTACCAGTCAGCAAAAAGTTAGGGGCACAGGATTACTTTGCAACAAGGCCTCTTTATGCACCACTGTTGGTTCTTTCTGCATATCTCTTGCTTCTTTCTGCACCTTTCTTTGTCTTTCTGGACTTCTGTTGCCTCTTTCCTCATTTCTCTTGCTTCTTTCTGCGCGTTTCTTCCTTTTTCTGCCCATGTCCTACCTCTGTAGGAATAGTTAGAAATTAGCATTTAAAAAACCTTTGACATTTACCGAAAAAAACATCGTTTTCAGGGGCATTTTAGTTAAAAATTAGCATTTACAAAACTATAGAAATTTACTGAAAAAAACCCATAGGTTTCAGGGACGTTATGGTTAGAAATTAACATTTAAAAAAACATAGAAATTCACCGAAAAAAGCCATAGGTTTCAGGGACCATATAGTTAGTTGGACATTTCACTCTACAAAACCAGAGAAATTCGGCCGTTATAGTTATTGGAGCTAATTATAACTCGCACCCCTGCAATGCACTGCTGATGACGTCACATATTACATCATTCATGACATGGCCAGTGACATCACTGATGACATCTCAAATGATAATATTGATGACATCACGGCTGCTACTAGTGCCCATCCCCGTCACCTTAATCACAGCATACCGTATGGCGAGTTTCTTCGCATACGACGTATTTGCAGTCTAGAATCTGATTTAACACAATTTCAAAAGGAGGCTTATCTCCACTTTTTGGCCCATGGATACAAAGGTTCCAATTTTCAGCTGGCCTTGGACAAGGCCAACTCATGCCCACGTGAATGTTGCCTCGTAGCTAAAAAGGATCACATTGTAATCACACTATGTGACCCATACCTGATGAATCTCAATCTATCCGTTTAATTACCACCTACTGTAGAAAAATAATTTACAAACATTGGCCAATTGTCTTAACTGATCTGACATTGAAATTCTTGTTACCAAATCTCCCTGCTATAACATTAAGGCGGGCACCCTCAATGAGGGATGCCCTGGTCAAAACTAGTCCAGAAGTAACAACTAATAAAAACCTGGCTATCCAAATCTGGCTTTTTTAAATGTTCTTCTTGTCGGGCCTGTAAGTTTGGAGTCAATTTATCTGAGTACTGCACACCGTGACATCCCAGTCCCTATTAAAGAACAAACACTTGTCGGACTGAGTATGCGGTGTATCAGTTAGAATGTACATGTCATCTTAAATACATCGGTAGTACAAAATTACCAGGGTTCAACCGGATACTGCAGCACTTGGTGCAATTGTTTATTCCGACCCAAAATACCTATTTTCCCGACATTTTAAAGCTATACATGGAAACAGAGTCAATGATCTCAAATACTTGGTGATTGGGACAGTCCCTTCCTCCTATCGGGGAGGTAACAGGGAGAGGAAATTGAGATAGTTGGAGTCTTCTTTCATTTGAACTCTTGATACTCGAATGCCTAATGGTTTAAATACCAGTGAGGACCTACACCCTTTTTTATAATCTGGGTCCTCCTGCACCTATGGTAGAATCCTGTACAAGTGTTATAGAATTACTCATTGTCTCACTATGCTGATCATGTAATAGGCCATTGCTCATTGTCTAATAATAATACTGGATTTTATACAGCGCGAACAGCTACCTCGCGAGGAGGTGTCCCGGCGCTAGTAGATCACTGATAACCTTAGGAACAAAAATAGGAGAGCTAGCGTGGCTGGGTGAAAAGCCAGGTCTTTAGCAATTTCCTAAAGCAGGGTTCGGAGGGGGCCTGTTGGATAACTTGTGGCAGGGAGTTCCACAGAACGGAGACGTTGGCTGAAAAGGTCCGACCGCCTAGTCGGGCCTCTTTTGCCCTCGGGATGACCAGTTGGACACGGTCATTGGACCGTAGTGCACGGCTTTGAAAGTATCTTGGAAGGCGGTTTTTCAGGTATTGTGGGCAGGAGCCATGCAGAGATCTGAACGCAAGCGTCAAAGCTTTGAATTTTATCCTGTTGGCTACTGGTAGCCAATGCAGGGTTCGAAGATGCGGAGAGACTGACTGCTTGAAAGGGATTCGCAGTAACAGTCTCGCAGCCGCATTTTGAACTACCTGAAGCCTGTGAGTCAAGTATTTTGGGAGGCCCAGGTATAAACCATTGGCATAGTCCAGCCGTGAGGTGACAGTCGCGTGGACAACCGTTTTTCTACAACTCTCCGGTAAGAGCCTTAGGATTTTTCGGAGGTTTCTCAGCTTGCTTAGACAGCATCCGGCCACTTGTTGGACATGGGATGAAAAGGACATGTTATCATCCCATCTCACTCCCAGATTTTTTGCCGAGTGACTTGGTGAAGGGGGCGGGCCTATCTCCGGGGGCCACCAGAGTTCAGGGGCGGGGGGGGACCCTTGCCGAAGAAGATGACTTCGGTTTTATTGGCATTCAGTTTTAATTTATTAGTGTTCATCCAGTGTGCTATGTCCTGGAGACAGCCTTTGAAATTTGAGAAAGAATCATGCGTCATCTCCGAGTACGGGAATACCAACTGGGTGTCGTCGGCATATGAAATTGCCTTGACACCCCAGTTGGCAATTAACGTGAAAAGAGGAGCCAGGTAGATATTGAACAGAAGGGGGCTGAGGGCTGATCCCTGCGGGACTCCACAACCAAGAGTTTTGGGTGTGGAAGAGAACGTCCCAAGTGCTACCTTCTGCGTTCTAAGTGATAGGTAGGAGTTTATCCACCCTAGTGCTCTGTCCTGAATGCCTATCTCTGTGAGCCGGCTGAGTAGGCTGGCGTGGTCCACCGTGTCGAAGGCGTCCGACAGATCCAGGAGTACCAACATTGCTGAGTCTCCTGCATCCATCGACCACCTCACTGACTCGGCTACCTCTATGAGCGCTGTTTCTGTGCTGAAACCGGGAGGGAAACCCGATTGAGTTTCATGTAGGATGTTATTGGTTTCCACAAATTTGCTCAATTGTCGCTGTATAATTTTTTCCAGCATTTTTCCCGGGGCAGCTAGTAGGGATATTGGGCGGAGATTCGTAAGGTCGTCTGGGTCCCCATTGGGTTTCTTCTTTAGGGGTAGAAGAGTAGCATGCTTCCAGACGTCCGGGAAAATGCCCGAAGCAATGGAAGAGTTCCAAATACATTGAAGTATCGGGGCTACCGAGTCTGCAATGGCACTCCATAGTTTAGCTGGGCAAGGGTCATCAGGGGAGCCGGATTTGCATTGGCTAAGTTCTTGCCTTACCTCGTTCAGTGGAATATGCATGAACTGGGTAAAAGTCTCTTCTAGCTCGCCTTTATTCGCTATGTCCTGCTTTACTGTTTTTATTATTGGACCAAAGGAGTCGTACACTTTTTTAATTTTATGATCAAAATACTCTGAAATTTGCTCACATAGCGTAGCTGTGGGTACAACCTCTCTTTCAATGCATTTTGGCTTAAAAAACGACTGTACCACTTTAAAGACTTGTTTGCTGGACTGTTCTGCCTGAAGAATCGAGTCCGCATAGAAGCGCTTTTTGCTTTTCCTAATAGCTTTCCGGAATTGTTTAGAAGCTTCCTTATACCTAGCTTTTTCTTCCGGACCGTAGTTTACTCTCCAGAGTCTCTCCAGTTTTTTACAGACCGCTTTCTCATTCCTAAGTTCCTGCGAGAACCAGGGAGCTGAGGGAGAGTCTCTCTTAGATAGGGCCCGAGAGGCTGGAGCAATGGAGGAAACCATCTTTCCGATCCATTCATTAAGAAGTATAGCATCCGTATTGGTATTGTTTGTCAGGGAAGGGATGGTTTGCGCAAGGACCGGGCACATAGTATCAGGGGTCAGTTTTTTCCATTGCCTCTTCAGGAAGTAGCGTTTACTCGAGACAGGGGTATCATTCGCAATATTCAGTGTAAATGGGACGAGTGCGTGATCTGACCATGTCAGAGGAAGAGGTGTCTCAGACTGCACATTCTTGATGTTAGAAAAAATGAGATCAATAGTGTGGCCCCCTGTGTGTGTAGGGCCCTCATTGATCAGTCAGAGACTGGCCGTATTTAACGTGGTTCTGAGCAGCTCTGCCATGGCGCAGTCGGGTTTATCCATGTGGATATTGAAGTCGCCTACCACAATAAAAAGGGGGTGGAGGAGCGAACTCTGGACAATCGTGTCCAGTAGAGTAGTAAGGTAGGGGTCCGTACCAACCGGGGGGCGATAAAACACTAGTCCTGCTAGTGACAACTGTGGGCTCACTTGGAAGCAAAAGTGGAGGCCATCAATACCTTGAATAGCAGTGGGGGCAGAGGATGTCAAAACTAAATGCTCTTTAAAAATAATGGCTACACCACCGCCTCTTTTTGTCCCAGGGCGGTTGGCGAGGAATATTTTAAATCCCAAAGGGACTGCAAGTGCAATGGAGGTCAAATTGTCCTCCTTGATCCAAGTTTCAGTTAAAAACAATATATCCCATTCCTGCTCTTCTAGTAAAAGCCAGACATCATCTTCGTGTTTGGCTAAGGATCTGCAGTTAAGAAGGCCCGCCCTGAGGTTTGTTTGAGATAGGGATTTGGGCTTCGGGGATATCACAGAGGCATCGCTGCCAATAGCTATCCCACAGTTGTTACAGATCTGAGGGAGTTCGAGGGTCATAGGGTCAATATAATGGGGGCAGCATTTGGATGGGGGATCGAACGCCTTTAGGTCCTCACCTGACCACGCTATCCTTCCACCTTGTGTTCCGCTGCCGGCAGCATGTCTGGCCCCGGCCGCGGTCTGGTCGCGGACGGGCGCAGACGGGCTTGCCATAGGCGCGCCTTCGGCACGCAAACGGCGCGCCCGCTGCGCACGTCCGCTGCGCGTTCTGAAAATGCACATTTAAATAGTGGACCGTTTAGGGCGGGAAGGGGCGTGGCCAAAAGTGGGCGTGGCCAGCGGCGAATGGAGCCGGTAGAGGGTGTCACGTGACAGCGCTAGGTCCGCTGCACGTCACCCTAAAGTGCCAGAGTGTGAGTTAACAAACACAGAGTACAAGGTTTAAAAGCACACAGTACAGGGTTTAAAAACACAATATAAGACACCAATTTTAAAAGACCAAATGTAGCAACTCCCGGCTTTTCGCCTCAGGAGACAGGAACTAAGTGAGCGCTCGTAGTTCAGCGCTATAAGTGGGGCGGGAAGGGGGCGTGGCCAAAAGTGGGCGTGGCCAGCGGCGACGTCTACCATAAATTCCTCTATATCCCCCAATGATTTTGAAAGAAGAAAAGAGCAAGTGAGCTAAGATGAAACAGAAAATTATGATATCACCTATGTGGTCACTAAAACTTTGCACTGATATCCCTTGTACTGTATTGACACTGAATGTTTTCACTCTGCACTTGCACTTTAACACTGAATTGTTAAGTACTATTGAAGTCAAAACTTTTTGCGTCCTTTTGCACAGCCCCAAAACTTAGTGTGTTATTGGTGTTTTTTAGGGTTTTTATATGAAATGTTTTGCACATTTTCTAAGGAGCAGTGGTTTTTATCCATGTTATTCCTCTGTGGGATTCTGTGCATTTTTAATAACCTTAGCAACATGCACTTTTTTTATATAACATTTTTTAGGTATCTATTTATGAATGTTTAATAAAGGTATTTATGATGATGTTTGAATATTTTTCACTATAGTTTCACTGCTATACTATATGTGATATGACTCATTGGGCACTTGCCAGCAATTTTGTCAATGTGCTTGTCCACTCGGTACCATCATAATTAGTCTAAAAAGTATCAATGGATACTTCATTTTAGGACAACTGTTAACATTATTTTTCCTATAGAAACTTATATTTATCGAGTGTAATTTAAAACATTTTTGGATCTCAACTGTTATTATATTGCAACTAGTAGCAATGAAACATATGTAGGCTGTGCTATGTTTACAATTGCTCCTTGAATTATAAAGTGCATGTATTTCTTCAATGTCTATGCTCACTGAATGACCAATATGTTAACCTGATTGGCCACACAAAGGTTAAATGTGGTGACCTGTCACCAGCTCGTCAGATGATCAAGATTACTGTGGCGATCGAAACGCGTCTGGGGCAGACACTTGTCTGTACCACTTGGTATCCATGCAATAAAATAATGGAACTGTGAACCTGTGTCTCCAGGAGTTCCTTTCAAACTGTGTTGGTCGTCCATACCTGTAGTGTATCTCCTTTGGACTGCAATCGGAGGGAAAAGGATTTGCTGTATATATTATATATAGATTCTTGGCTCATGATTACAAAAAGGGTGATATACAAAGTGCTATGAATAGAATGCTTTTAACTACTGAAGAATCCCCCCAGGTCTCTAACACAGAGGTTGCTATCTCTAATAGAGACAGTTCTTCTAAGAGAGAAGACACTGAAGTTAGACTGATTACGACTTATAGCTGTTATGAGAAAAAAGTCAGGAACATTTTGAAGTCTAACTGGCCTATTTTGAAAACTGACATCACATTAGCACCTTTACTCAGTGAGACTCCTGCTATTTCTTTCAGAAGAATTTATACAACAAAATTATGTTGTGTTTGCACACCTATGTTTATCAAAAGTAATCTCAAGTTGATAAATTATTCAAAACTTGAAAAAATATGCGTGCTTCTGCCTTGGAGAAAGATCAGACCCCTGTCCCTCTCTGAAACATAAATCAATTGTGAAAGGGCTGTGGGATCCCCACAGCCTGTGAAGCGGAGCACAGCTTTAGTGGGGCGACCAGGGTCGCCTACTGGTGTTTAGAAACAAAATTAATAAACTTTAAATGGTACACTCAAAGGTGTGAAGTTTAATTAAACATGTAGCATATTTTACTTGTTCCACAAAAAATTATTGCATCAGTAAATAGGTAAACATTTCATTGCTGTAACAACAAGAGTATTTAAGCTGACTGGCAATTCATACTGGGCAACATTAAATCAAAATATACACTTTGGTCCTTCAAAAAATCACATGAGCGATTCAAGAAGCAATTTAACAAGCATTTCTAAAAGCAAATCCCAATGCATTTCGGGTTCTATGAAGCGCAAACCCTTCTTCAGGGGTTATATAAGTGATTCTAATTTCCAAAGAATGTTCACATTTTCTTTCCACAGGAACCTACAAATACAATAAGTACCATAGTCTCAGCAAGTAGCAAATAAATACAGAACCAATATATACTTTTCTTACAATCAAAGGGAGTAGAATTTGCACTCTGAGATAAAAAAAGTTAATTAAAAATAGGAAATAGTAAACAAATGTGTGGTGCTTGCGAGTTATATGCAGTGATTAGTCAGTGAAAGTGATACAATCGGTACAAAAAGTCTAATAAACCAGAATGTGCCAGGTGTCCCTTAAGAACGTGCCTGTGTGGTAACGTGCAATTAATCGTGTATATAACCACTAAGTGGAGGTACTCGCTTACCGCTCACTCGAAATGAAGATGAATACAAGCAGATGAATACAAGCAGCCGCTTGGACTCCGTCCATAAATGAAAATAATGCAATAGGGTTGCTGCAATACAATGTGAAGCGGAAACGCAAATGAGCGATCTAATCCAGATATAAACAAGCTAATACCATTATATCCCAAGTGCGTGCTAGCTCTTACCGAGGTGTACAACCGATGCCGTTTCGTAGATGGGAAACTTGATGTTAGACGAAATCTGCCAAAATCATCTGTGAGAAATGGATGTGTAGAAAATGAGTGGTGTATCGTATCGCGAATGTATAACCAATGTAAGCGATGCATCTACCAAACGTGTAAATCTCTTACCTCGGTAGCCGTGTTTGGAATTCCGAAAATGTTCGCCCGCGCGTGTGACTCGCTTCCGTGTTATGTCAACGTAATCCCAGCATGCCCTGATATTTAAAGGCATAGTGTGCTATTGACTGTGAGTTGCCTTAGTGAGTCGAAAACGGGACCCAGAAACAATATTAATCATATATAAACCGAGAATGCGAAGATCAATGCTAATTAAAAGTGAAGGAAAACATAATTGGACAAATAATGTGATTTGTGGCCCAACGGTCCTAAATAGTGTAAGTGTTTGATAAATTTGAATATAACTTTATTTTACCAATGTGAACACGAGCGAGTGAGGACCAGTATTCCGTATTGGAATATCCGCAAGTATTTTGAAAAATGTAACAATGTATGGAAAGAGAATGGTTGTTCCATGTCTAATATCTAACAGTAGTCACATTCGTGTATGTAAAGAAATGTACCGAAGAACAAACTACGTTGTTTTCAGAATCTAGTAAGGTATATGAATGCTCACACATGCAGTGTGAAGCAAATGAAAAATAAAATATGAGACATGTGCTAATCCAAAAAATTATAAAGATGGGTTTCCTGTCGTATTGAGGATAATAACCAAAACAATATTGATGCCAGAGTGCAAATTCTGTACATTAAGGTTGCAATGTATCTATGAAAGTGTTGCTATGGTTATAAATCATAAAAAACGAATCATTTCATAATGATCATTGAGTCCTGACGGTGTCACTGTCCCTAAAGTTTTTATCCAAAATGTCTCTCTCCGAGCTAGTGTAGGGTTGATGTCAGTACCTGGCTTAGATTGAATGTGTTCCAATATGGTAAAGCGCAATTGTGGTATGGTATGCGATGCTTGTACCCAATGTGCTGCTAGTGGTGAAGTTGTGTTGCAGTTACGAATCCTACTTTTATGCTCCACAATTCAGGTTTTAATTTTGCGACTTTTTCTTCCAATATATACTAAACCGCATGGATATTTGATGGCGTAGATGACATTTACGGTGTTACAGTCTGAAGTGTGTTGTAATTTAAGTTGTTTGCCTGTGTGTGGATGTGCAAATACATTGCCTACAATGACATTGCTGCATTGTCCACAATTATAACATTTCCTCATTCCTCTATGCGTCATGGAGATTCTTTGTTTGGGTTTGAGAAATTCCCGTAAATTCCTGGATCTAGTATGGGCAAATAGAGATGGACCATTGAATATGGTTGTAAAATCTTTTTCTTGATCAATGATATCCCATCTATTTCTTATGATCCTTTTGATTTGCGAGGCTTGACTAGAGTGTTTCAAGACAAACACTTCACGATTTTGTGCTGACTGAATATGTGGTTTCAGTAGTTGTTCTCTTGGTCTCGTGTCTATACGTGCAAGAGCTGTCTCCACTATCTCCGAAGGGTAACCCCTGGCTTTGAATCTCTTGGATTGATCTTGAATCAAATTGTCGCTTTCATGTGGATCCGAAGTGATTCTTTTAATCCTCGTGAATTGAGAAAAAGGTAAATGTTGTTTTAATGTCATAGGGTGCGCACTGTGGAAGTGTAGAGCGTTGTTCACATCTGTAGGCTTTCTGTAGACCGATGTTTTTATGCCGTTGGTTGTTTTGTGAATCTCTATGTCCAGAAAGTGAATAGTCTCTTTTTGTATGTTGTGTGTGAATTGTATCCTGGGATTTTGAAGGTTCAGGTTCACAATGCATTCCTCCAGTTCTGATCGTGACCCTCTCCAAATCAGAAAAATGTTGTCTATGTACCGCAAAAAGATAGCTGTTTTTGTCTGCCAGCTAGGGTTATTGAGAATGTGTGTATGTTCAAAAAAAGCCATGAATATATTTGCATAGGAAGGGGCACCTGGAAAGCCCATAGAAGTTCCTGTGCGTTGTAAATAAAAACGATCCTTCCAACTGAAATAACTGTGATACAAAGCAAAATGTAACAATTCAAGTAAAAAGGTGGATTGGTCTGTGCTCAAGGTGGAATTGAGAAGTCTCCATTCGACTGCCTCTATGCCCTCATTGTGGGCTATTGATGTATAGAGAGCCGTTACATCTATTGTGCACAATAGTATGTCTTCTAGAAATACTGCTTTGATCTTTCCCAATTTCAGTAAGCAGTCCGTGGTATCTTTGACATACGTCGTCCAAGATTGAACCAACGGTTGTAAAAAGTGGTCTAAGTAGTATCCCACTGCTTGATGAATGGAATCACAACCGGCCACAATGGGCCTGAAAGGTGGTAGAGTTTTGTGTTTATGCATTTTTGGGATCATGTAGATCTTGGGAATCTTTGGTGTTTGATTGATTAGAGATTTTGCTGTTTTGTCATCTATGATACCAGCTTCAACTGCCTTCGAGACAATATTAGATAAAGTGACAATCAACTCATTCGTGGGGTCCTGCTCTAGAAGAATGTAAGTATCTGGGTTAGATACATGTTCATCTACATTTCGTTCATAAAAATCTTTGTCCAGGCATACCAGAGCCCCACCTTTGTCTGCTGGTTGGAAAATGATGGAATCATCTTGTTGTAATGAGTTTAAGATCTGTATTTCCTTTCGTGTCATGTTAGAATGAGATGTCTTGCTGTAAGTTATATGGTCAAGATCTTTTTTGACAAGGTGTTCAAAAATATCCAACGCTTTGTGTGATATTGGTGACATGAAGCGACTTTTAGGGCGAAATGTTTTAGCTACATCACTGCTGTCTTCTTTTGTTGGTAAAGTGGAAAAGAACCATTTTAAGAGTAACTTCCGCATGAATTTGAATAAACAAATTTCAGTCTCCAAGGCATTGGAAGTGTACGTGGGTACAAATGAGGTACAACAAACAAATGGTAATCCAGGTCAAAAGGGCGCTCTGCAAGTAAGGGTATAGTGCAAATTCACAGATTATCTTATTGGTGTTTCTAAGGAAAGGTGTGGTCATCAACACCCTTCACAACCTACCCAGTAGGTTTCCAAACAAGTTAAATTCCCTGAGCACTCAAACTATACAAGTCAAATATCCAAATTAAAGTTCGGCTAAATTAATCTGATGCAGTCACAGGTTGGTAATCCAAGTGAAATCATCAACATAAGTCCATCAAATCACGGATAGTATTTTATTTTTTTTTATTTTCTGGATTCAAGCTCTCTGAACAGGAGTCTTCACATATTATCCATTGTGGTCGTCACACTCTCGATCTATATCTAGATTCGTGCTCGTCTATCCACGAACGCGCACTCTGGTCGGACTCCTGTTCAGATAACACTTTGAGAGTGGGGGTCACTTGACTTCATAATTGGAAGTACAAAGTAAACGAATTTCGCAAAAGTGAATTTATCGCTATATGTGGATTACGCCCTGACGAAGTCGATGTGTAAATAATTAACATGACGAAACACGTGTTGGCTGATTAATCCAATGACTTTTGTATATGGAATTTGGAGAGCTTGAATCCAGAAAATAAAATAAAATAAAATACTATCCGTGATTTAATGGACTTATGTTGATGATTTCACTTGGATTACCAACCTGTGACTGCATCAGATTAATTTAGCCGAACTTTAATTTGGATATTTGACTTGTATATTTTGAGTGCTCAGGGAATTTAACTTACAAATGAGGTACCTTTGTTCATCACTTTTAATTCTGGTGCTGTAAGGTGTCTCTTTGAGATGTTCATAACAAGTGAATCTACTTCTTCGTACCCCTGGTTGGTCTGCCTTCCGTTTTTTTTTGCTGTTGCTTTTCCCCTTCTGGTGTGCCTTCTGGAACATTCAAGACCTTGTCTGGTGGGCCCTTTGGTGGTGGGCCTTCCCCTAAAAAAGGCTGAACTAGAGATGTTGATGGAATGCTTTCAGATGATGCACTTGTTGGTATTTGAGATGCAGAGGGTTTAGGACGTTGTAATGTTAAGTCTTGACACATCACTAGACTCTCCTCTGATGAATTGGGGTTAGTGTGAGGTTTTTTGAAAAAACGTTTTTGGGCATAATTTTCTGCCCATGAGTATACTTCGTCTAACTTATAGTCGATGGTGTCCCGACGAAATTTCCGTATCTTTCTCTTGTGTACTTCCTTGGCATGTTTATCCAAATTGAGGTTGATATCTTCTTAAACTTTTTGCCAATCTTCACTTTCCATTTTTTGAGAAATGTCATCCTTTAGTTTGTTGATATCCAAAGTGAGTTCGGAGAGTATGCTAGATATTTCTTCAACTATTAAAAGTATTAAGTCAAGAGAACATTTATTAAGTAAAGCATACCATCTGGCCATGAAAGCCTTATTGAATTTGAAAAGCATAGGTTTTAAGGCTACTCGTAGTCCCCTTGGGATTCTCTTCACTTTATGATATTCAATGAGGGTTGTCGCGTGGAGACGTTGGTTGATCTCCTTTTTGAGTAAGTACTCTAATTGTCTGAGTTGTTGCGTAGTGTTACCTGTGGATGTTCCATATTCTCGTACTTCTTTAATTAGTGTATATATGGACTCTGCCTCATCTGTAGTGTATGCCTTAGTTTCGGCCTGATTAGTAGTTAAGTCTGCTATGTCTTTCCAAGACATGTTATAAAGTGGGTGCAAGAACACGTGTGGGTCTGTGAGAATTTATACAACAAAATTATGTTGTGTTTGCACACCTATGTTTATCAAAAGTAATCTCAAGTTGATAAATTATTCAAAACTTGAAAAAATATGCGTGCTTCCGCCTTGGAGAAAGATCAGACCCCTGTCCCTCTCTGAAACATAAATCAATTGTGAAAGGGCTGTGGGATCCCCACAGCCTGTGAAGCGGAGCACAGCTTTAGTGGGGCGACCAGGGTCGCCTACTGGTGTTTAGAAACAAAATTAATAAACTTTAAATGGTACACTCAAAGGTGTGAAGTTTAATTAAACATGTAGCATATTTTACTTGTTCCACAAAAAATTATTGCATCAGTAAATAAGTAAACATTTCATTGCTGTAACAACAAGAGTATTTAAGCTGACTGGCAATTCATACTGGGCAACATTAAATCAAAATATACACTTTGGTCCTTCAAAAAATCACATGAGCGATTCAAGAAGCAATTTAACAAGCATTTCTAAAAGCAAATCCCAATGCATTTCGGGTTCTATGAAGCGCAAACCCTTCTTCAACCCTTCTACGCAACAACTCAGACAATTAGAGTACTTACTCAAAAAGCCCTTTCACAATTGATTTCTTTCAGAAGGGCACCTTTTATGATTGATGCTCTTGTCAAGACCAGTCCAGAAGTTGTTAAATCCTCTAATTGATCATTTTTTTTTAAATGCAGTTCCTGTAGAGCCTGTAAGTTTGGGGTTAACACTTCAGAATACCATGATGCCTTCACCCAAGATGTATGTAAGATTAAGAGTTTGTTTACCTGTAAAACAGATCACGCTGTTTATGTATTACAATGCACTTGTCATCTTCAATATATTGGGAGCACTAAGCTCCAGGTTTTAAACAGTATCTTCCAGCATCTTCGCGCCATTGTTAACTCTGATCCCAGCTATCCTGTGGCGTGTTATTTTAAACTGGTTCATCAAAAACACCTTAAGGATTTAAGCTATTTTGTTATTGACGCAGTCCCATTTTCTAAAAGACGTGGGGATAGGGCGAGGAAATTAAGGCAGTTGGAGGTCACAACATTTTACTTTGGACACGAAGATTCCAAACGGTTTTAACACCGGGGAAGATCTTCATTACTTTTTATAACTTTTTATAGGGTTATTTTCATTTTTTGATCTAAGAATGGGTCAGGCTTGTCCCACTACCCTTCGACTACAATATGTACAATCCGAGCTGTGCAAAACCTGAACTGTTTCTTATTTGCTGCTATGTACACATTGAGTGAATTTTAAGCTTTTTTTGGTTCGAATGAATTTATATCTGTGTTCTTTTATGCCTTGTTTTTATCAGATTTTTTAGCTGGTTTTACTAGTTTTCTAGTTTTACTGGTTTTAATTCAGTGGAGATCAGATGTAGGGATCAGGTGGCTATTTATTGCGCGAAAGTTGGCTTAATGTACTGTACTTTATTGCTGAGTCCATGCTTGGTTCTACAGGTTTCATTAAGAATATTGATCCTGTTGAAAAGTTAAAAAATCAAAAAATATTTTGGGAACATGCACTATTTTGCACATTTATGTATTCTGTTACACTGAACATGTCTTGTCCCTAGCTGTATAGAGATATATTTCCGGTTATAAGTTTTTAAGTTTTAGAAATAACTTTGGTGAAAATTCTTTGCACTCTTTGCACTGGGCACTTTGCACTTTTTTTACTTTGACGTCTGCTGCTATGTATATATATATTTTTTAATACAAATCTATTATGAATGAATATGAGATTTGGTTTGCACTTTTGCACAGATTTGTACTGTTTTGTGCTCTCATTGCTCATGACCACCAGCCTTTTTAGTGAATTTGACTGTAAGCTGACTTTTTATTTGTGTTTTGCTTCAGATATTGTATGGGCACTAGCCCATGATTAGTCCACCACCATCATGAAAAAAAGTGCTTTGATATGTTCTTGTATGAATATGAATGTTCAACATATTTATTCTGTGATATATTTATATGTGGTTTAGACTTTTTAGCTTGCCATTATGCTAGCTTCATTACCTTTTTGCATTTATTCGAATTTCACCTATAGTATTTTTTCAACAGTTTTTAAACTTGTTGGTTTTTGGCCATGTCATGTGATCAAGACCGGGTTTACCCGGTCGAAACGCTTCATGCTGCTGGAGGAATACAGCACTTTATTTCACTTTATTAATCGAATGGTATGTACCTGATTTTTGCATTACCTGCATGGCTTCAGGATTGTGGTTCGTGAACTTCTTTAAACAAAGAACGAAAGAACCAAGCCCAAAACTCCGTTTTGCGTGTGAAAAGGGTTTATTTAATCATAAATCAGCAATCCTGCCCGACGCGTTTCGGAGCCCAGCTCCTTGGTCACGGGTCATTATTTTCTTGTTTCAATAAAGTATATATAAAAAAAACCATAAGTGTGGACATCACAAAGAATCAACATAAACATAGGACTACTGCACCACATCAACAGGTAAGGGAACATGGGCGTCATTTTGTAGTTTTTCATTCATCATGCAAAAGCAATGTTTGTTCCGTTCTCATATTCGGTTATACATATTTGCAACTCATCATTGAATTTAATTCAGGTAAATAATGTGACAAATGTAAAAATTATACTATTTACATCTGAGATTAAGTTTTTAAGGAAAATTATAATCTTTTCCAATTAATCAACTGATGGTCCAGTGTATTTGCACATTATAATATCAATTCTGCCCCAGTGGGCTAATTCATTAACCATTTGTGCTCAGCTACTGATTAAGAAATATTTTGTACAATTCTGCCCCAGTGGGCTGTTGTATATGGCGATACTGGCTTGCTCAATAGTATCCATTTTACAGACGCTGGTGTCTCCGACTCCGTCTCCTATGATAAAATATACATATATGTGTAATGAGTTCATAGTTTTTCTTAAAAGTTTCATACCAAACAAATAAAATCAATTCTGGCTACTTTTGTTGATACACCAGTATAACACGTTATCCTAGATGGACCGCAAGTTCTTCGTCCTTATTCAATCCTACAGGAAACTTTGTTTCATATTTAATGATCATTTTGGATTCCCTGCGTCTAAGTTCTTTGAGGCGATTCCTTCCTCTTTCATCCCTTACAATTCAATTTAATGCACAAAATTTAAGGAGATCTACATTTTTGTTGTGTTTCTCCTTAAAATGCCGAGCTATCGGGTATTGCTTGTCCTCATTAACAATAGCTCGTCTGTGCTCTAGGACCCGTTTCTTGACTTCATGTATGGTGCTGCCTATATAGATTTTTGGGCAGGGGCAGATCAGGGCATACACACAATGATCACATTTGCATGATAAGTGTTTATCTATCACAAATGGTTTTTGGTGTATCGACAACTCAATTTGTTTCATGTTGTTACTGTACTTGCAGACTTTACAAGCTCTGCAGGTATAGAACCCTTTTATTGATGTTTTGTCTTGCTTGTCCCGCACCTCACTGCTACACAACAGATCAGCTAGGGCTGTGCATTTTCGATAAGTAATTTTGGGATTATCGCCTACCCATTTTTTCAGGGTATTGTCTGTTTGTAACACGCTCCAGAACTTTTTCAAACAACGCCGCACTTCCCATGCTTGGCTGCTAAACGTTGTAATAAAGCGTAATGGAGCGTTAACATCAGCATCCTCTCTTCTATCCACTAGCAGTTCCTTTCTATCTACCAGTTGGATTTTCTTGCATGCCTCTTTTACAATCTTCTCAGGGTACCCTCTTTTCCTAAAACGTGTGGACATGACCTCCATCTCTTCTAGGAAACCAGCTTCCGTGCTACAGTTGCGTTTCGCACCAAACAGTTCTCCATAGAGAATACTGTTAACTAAATTCCTAGGGTGGCAGCTATTAGAATGAAGCAAGCTATTTCCTGATGTTTCCTTTCTGAATAGCCAGCTTTCTAATTTCTTATCATTTACTGAAATCTCCACATCTAAGAGTTCAATTCTATTCTTAGCTACTGTTCTCGTAAATTTGAGATTCAGCTCATTATTGTTTAATGTATCAGTGAAGTCGAACGCTTCTTGTTCTGTGCCACGCCAGATACAAAAAATATCATCTATGTATCTGGCCCAGAGGACGACATTATGGGAAAAGGCATAGATCTTACTTGCCACATGCTCCTCCCACCAGCCCAGGAATAATCCAGCGTAACTGGGGGCGAAGCATGCTCCCATTGCCGTCCCCTGGGTCTGACAATAGATGGAATGGTTGAATAAGAAAAAATTGTTACTCAGACATGCTATCATCATGTTTAATAACATGTCCGTATGTTTGAGGTTTGACACCTGTCTCTTTTTTAGATATTATTTACTGGCTTCTATGCCCAGGGTATGGGGTATGCAAGTATAAAGACAGTTCACATCTAATGTTACTAGCCACATCCCCTCATCCCACTCAATTAATCTTAGAAAATGTCCTGTGTCTCGTATGTACGATGGTAGCGATTGTACATAGGGTCTCAAAAAATGATCAATATATTTGGACGTCATCTCATACAGACTCCCTATAGATTAAACTATGGGTCGTCCTGGCGGTACCTCTTTGTTTTTATGGAGCTTCGGCAATAAATACAGGGTGGGTAGCCTTGGATGGTCACAATACAGAAATTTAAATTCATCATCAGAGATCAACATTTCACTCTTCCATCTTTTTAAGCAATTCATGTATTGTTCATTGCTTTGGTCATAACAAGTCCTTGTTGTCTTTAAGCATGGGCAAATTTTGCGAATCTGGCGTTCGCGAATTTTGCGAATTTGCGAACTCGCAATCCGCAAAATCCGCAAATTCTCGCGAATTTGCGGATTTTTTTTTGTGTTCGCAAGGATTTCTGCCAGTTCGCAAGGATTTCTGACAGTTCGCGAGGGTTTTGTAACAGTTCGCAATCGCGAACTTACATGTCGGATCGCAACGGTCACGATTATGTTGTTTCTACGTCTGGTTCATCATCATAGGTTCCCAGCACCCTCTATTTCACCCCTGCCACCCTCTGTTTTACCCATGCCACCCTCTGGTACATCAAAGCCTTATGCCACCCTCTAGTTCATCATCACTGTAGATTATGGGGGGAAAAAGCAAGCACACCTGCCTGCTTCAACTGACATGAATTAATTTGGGGTTGATTTATTAATGTGTCACTGTTTTAAAATTCCATTCTGGCACCTGCATCCTTATCTGTAATTTGCTTTCTGTTGCAGTGCAATTATTTTTTCCAGGACCTTTGTGGCCTACTTGTAGCTATTCTATGAGCCTGCTGTGAGGGTCAGAGCAGGGTCATACAATTGTTGCAACTAGCAACTAAACTTTGGAGGGGCCCTTGTCAGGAAGCACTACAGGGAACGGTTACTAATGATGAGTTTGAACTTTTGAACCTGCTTTCACTTTTGCAAAACTCGTTTTTCTGCAGAGCAGCATTACAGCAACTTTAATGCCCCACCAAGCTTATATGAGAAAGTTGATTTCTAATCCAAAAGTTATCCAAAGAAAATCAAAAGGCCTCAAATCTAAAAAAGTGCAGGCAAATGCCAACCTGAGGAGTTATTCTGTTAAAAATAATCATTTTCAGAAGGTCTATGCTACTTGCTAGTAGATTTCTTGTGCGGAATTGCAATTTTTGTAATTTCGCGAGTGCGAGATTGTTGCTGCCCGCCGCACCTACATGTTCGCATTTGCGAACTTACACCGCAAAGAAAAAAAATCCGCTGCGTACGAATTTGCGGATTTTGCGGGAAATTCGCGAATCTCGCGGATTGCGAATTTACCGAAAATCCGCAAAATCCGCGAGCGTAACGGATTTTACGCCCATGCTTAGTTGTCTTACAATAACTCTCTTTGTCACTCAACTGTTTTAAACCCTCTTCTAGATACATTTTTAAGGGCCAGACAACAATATTTCCCCCTTTGTCTGATTTCTTTATAACTATTGAAGTATTGTTCTTCAATTCCACAATAGCTTTGTTCTGTTCCACTATAAGATTGGGGACAATTTTACTTTTGCTTTGATTTAGTTTTTTTAATTCTTCCTTGACACCTTTCTCAAAAATGTCTATTGCATCGCAATGAATTGGGGCAGAAATATAGATTGGGGTTTAAAACTACTGCCGCTTTGCTTATCAATGATAAGCTGTTCTTCAGCTGCTACTATTGCTGGATCAATTTCATTACTCTCCTCATTTCTAAGCTCATGTAGCAATTGCATGGTTGAGAAATCCCCAATTGTTAACTCGGTAGGATCCCCCACATTTTCCACCCCTTGTAATGATTTTTTATGCTCAAACCACTTCTTGAGCTTCAGTTTACGTGTGAAGTGGAAAAGATCTATTCTCCCACCAGTGTAATCGAATTTACTAGTCGGACAGAAAGTTAACCCCAAAGAAAGTACATTAATCTGGGTATCAGTAAGTATAATGTCTGATAAATTTAACACAGTCAGCTCCTCCATTATTCCTTTGCTGCTTTTCCTCTTGTCATCATTCCCACAGACGAATTCAGATTCCTTTGCTTTCCTGCGCCTCAACTTTTTCCTCCTCTGGCGCCTCGACCACGTCCTTTGTTTACTTGGGGTCCTGGACTTCCTGGGTTTTGACCTTGTCTTGCCAGTGCCATCAGGTCGAACTCATTTTTTATTTTACTCCTACTTGTCCACTTGTGTTTACCTCATCTTCCACCGGACTATTTGATGTTATTTGATTACTCACTGTTTGTGGCACGAGGTTTCTTTCTCCACAGTTTGTACTGTTGTAACAGTTTCTGCCACAATCTTAGAGCCACCTTGTTTTGCCCCTCTTAGGTGATCAAACTTTTTACCAAAAGTAAATATTTGTCCCAATTTATAATCTTGTTAGTCTCTGTAGAATTTTCTCTGTTTCTTTATCTTAATTTCATCCTCTGCTTTCTGTAAGCAAAGGTAGACTTTTTTAATTTCAGCTTAAAATTCTGTATCTGTATAAAGTGCTTTTAATAGCGTTGAGACCCTCTCAATTTCTTCAGCCAATCGTTCTTTCTCTTTTATGGCATACTTTATTAGCAATTTGAGCATTGTAGTCGAGCAGTCATGATTATTTTGCACCCATTCCTTAATTAGCTCTGAGTCCGGGTCTGCAAAGGTCGGTGTTATGAATATTCTCAGCCCCCTCGGGACCATCTGTGCATCCACGTATTTCTGTAGAGCCGTGGCTTCCCACCACTTAACTTGCTCCAATTTTGCAGCCCTCCATAGTTTGTCCCACAGCGTTTTCTTATTTTCTAAAGTGCTGTCATTAGTTGCGCTTTGTTCCGTTGTTCCGCTGTTCCGTTATTACTGTTGTTCCTTGGAATAAACAGCATATCTGCTGCCTGCCTTCTTGTAGCCTCTCGGTCTGCCGATGACATTGTGATGTTAACCCCTTCACTGCGGGGCTAATTTCCCCGCGGTGCGGAGGGAGGGGGGTCGCGCACGGCGCCGCTGTGCTGATGACGAGCCCAGGCTCGTCATGCAGCACGGTGCTCATGTGCTCATGACGAGCCTGGGCTCGTCATGAACCCACCCGCGCAATGGAACGCTCAGCACAGCGGGGGAATTAGCCCCGCGTGTGAGCGTTCCACGGCTTATGACGAGCCCAGGCTCGTCATGAGCACACGAGCACCATGCTGCATGACGAGCCTAGGCTCGTCATCAGCACTGAAGGGGTTAATGCCCGTTCCACTTTTATATGGCATCAGATGCGCTTCGTTCTTTGAGATCAGCGCTCACACACAGTTCCTCGGCAAATATATATATATATATATATATATATATATATATATATATATATATATATATATATATATATATATATATATATATATATATATATATACATATATATATATTCTCCATTGCTGGTTCCCTTTGCCACTTGTGCAGCGCTCGGAACGGGTGCGGCACCCTGCAGCTGAACCACGCTGCTAATCCATTTGTCACTGTTCCCTCACGAAGGAACAAATTGGGTCGCACTCCACGGGTTGATTTTGCAATTTTTTTATTTTCTCATTACATTCCACAGACTTAGGCAGATGTTACGATCTGCGCGTTTCGGTATTACAAATACCTTGCTCACGATCATATATATATATATATATATATATATATATATATATATATATATATATATATATATATATATATATATATATATATATATATATATATATATATCGTATCCAACTCCTGCACCTCAGCCTTAGATGCCAACGTTCACACAGGTACAGACCACGAAATACACGTCAATGGTATGCAAAGGTGGTTTTTATTGTCCCATCATCTCCAGCATGACGCGGTTCGGCTATGTCACTTGTATATATATTAATATTCACAGGAAATAAATCAAAGGTTGCAGGGAGGTTATAGTCAGGTTCAGACTTCACACACAGAAAGCCATAGAAATCCAGCAGTTATAGCTACAGTTGGTATACACCCGTTACAACGCATCTTTTACTCCGCACTACCATTACAACGCGACTTTTACAATGCATACCATTACAACGCATTGCGCTGGGGGGCGCTCTAGGATAGGGAATAAGTATAATTTACTATCCAACACCTTCCCTAGGGTCCACGGGGACTGGAGTTAGAATAGTAAATTATACTTACCACTATCCAGCACCCCAAAGCGCTATGCGTTGTAATGGTATGCGTTGTAATGGTCGCGTTGTAATGGTAGGTAGTTGTAACGGTATGCGTTGTAACATGGTACATCCCTACAGTTATCTCAAGTAGCAATAATGTGTATCCCAAGCTAACTATAGCTCATGTCCCAGGCATGCAGTTTTCAAATCAATAATTTTATAGCAAATGTTGCAGTGATATTATCAATGATGTCATAGAAGATGTTATGACTGATTTAATTGCAAAAAATAAAGGTTACCTGTGTGAATTTTGTATGTAAGTTGTTTTGTGGATGAGTGTATTGATGTGTGAGTGGCTATATTGGTGAGTTAGTGATTGTGTGAGTGGCTGTATGGGTTTGTGAATTCTTATGTGAGTGGTTGTATTGCTGTGTGAGTGTGTGAGTGGCTGTATGTGTCTGTAAGTGGGTGTGTGAGTAGTTTTATGGGTGTGTGAGTGGATGTCTGGGTCTGTGAGTAAGCCTAACTATAACGTCCCTTTAACCTTTGTTTTTTTCAGTGAATTTCTAAAGTTTCTTTAATGCTGTTTCCTAACTATAAATTGTATTTCCTTGACTGGAACACTAACCTTTGGCAGTGAGTGTGTAAGTGAGTGCATGAGTTTCAGAAAGTCTGTGAGTGGGTAGGTCAGTGAGTCAGCGTGAGAGTGTTTGAGTGGGTCTGTGAGTGAATGTGTGAGTGTCTGAGTGCTCTCTTTTTTCACTCTTCTGCTCTGTTTTGCCTTTTCTGCTTGCCTATCTATCCTCTGTTTTGCCTTTCCTGCTCATTTTTCTGCCTATGTTTTGTCTTTCCTACTGATTTTTTCACCCTTTGTTTTGCCTCTTTCTGCCCACTGCTGACCTTTATTTTGCCTGAAGCTGCTCGTTTCCCTCCTTTATTTTGCCTCTTGCTGATAGTTTGTGACCTCTATTTTGCCTCTTTCCGCTCGTTTCTGACCTTTATTCAGACTCTTTCTGCTACCTTCTGACCTTTATTATGCTTCTTTCTGCTCTTTGCTAACTTTTATTTTACATCTTTCTGCTTGTTTCTGGCCTTTATTTTGCCTCATGCTGCTGGTTTCTGACCTTTATTCGGCCTCTATTTCTGCTCATCTCTCACCATTACTTTGCCTCTTACTGCTCGTTGCTGACCTTTATTTTACTTCGTTCTGCTAATTTCTCAACTTTATTTTGCCTCTTGCTTCTGGTTTCTTACCTCTAGTTTGCCTCTTTCTGCTCGATTTTCACTGTTATTTTGGATCTTTCTGTTGGTTTCTGACCTTTATTCTGCCTCTTTCTGCTTGTTTCTGACCTTTACTCTGCCTCTTTCTGCTTGTTTCTGACTTTTATTCTGCCTCTTTCTGTTAATTTCTCACCTTTATTTTACCTCTCTCTGCTCATTGCTGATTATTATTCTGCCTCTGTGGCGATTACATGGTCGAGGAGACGGGTGCCGTGTCATGTCAGGGAGCCCCGTCGTTTGTGTGTGCCAGGTAGTATGAGCAAGGCTGGCCGGAGATACTACAATAACCAGCATGTTAAGGGGCCGAACAGCGGAGTCACAGGGCGTTTCTCATTTAAGCAACTCCCTCCCAAGAGGAAGGTGCTTGTCAATCAAACCGGATGGTTTTGGAATGGCGGATGGTGATTCCCGCCGGAATTCAGCTTGAAGAAAGAAGTCTGCCGAGAGTGGAAACCGTTCCGAACTTTGTATCCTGAATCCTGGGACTCGCGTCTTCTGATAAGTACTGTGGCAGTTGGAGTGCGGGCTCACCTCCATTGCATGAGTCGTGTTCTCTTTTTTGTACTATAGTTAGATAGGGACAGTGGTGTCTCGGAAAACGCGCTTCTGGCGTTTATCGGACTTCCCTGAGAAAACGAAGGTATTTGTGTAAGAATGCGTCTGCAATTTAAGACGTGCTCCCTGATATTTCTTTCGCATCTAGTAAGAGATGCTTCATGGGATAAGTTGTTTCCCTTTGTGATCCCGGACGGGATTGCGAACATATTGGAGACAGTGACTCTTTTACCTTTTGCTTTTGCCTACAAACCAAGGAGCACCTGAACAGTGACAGCTATTGGTTTGTGCTAACAAACAACCATAGCTGTTTTCTAAGGACCTTTTGCTCCCGTAACTCTGTATTCAGCGGCCTGGAAGTCTTGTTTCTTGTGGGGTTCAGTCATAAGCATTCTCCCAAAGACTGTGTTCCATTCTAGCGCTGGCCTTGTCTGCTAGGGTTCCTTTAGCCGTTCTTTCTCGGCTTGGGTGGTGTGAGACTCTGGTGAGTGGTAGAAGAGGGTTCTGGGGATTCTATTGGCTATCAGTACAAAAGGGTTGTTGTAAACTTATTCTTTGTCCTTCCTCTACACAGGGTAGACGTTCCTTTTGATCCTACGCAATCCACTGACCAGACCCAAGAGTGACTCTCAGAGAACCATCACCGCCTGTTTTTTGTTTTATCCACTTTCCCTTTCCCGACTGGGTACGCCTTCACATAGTGAGTTGTATTTTCACTGTGGGAACCGTATCTGGGTGGGACTGGGAGACTTCTCTTCAGACGTTGTTTCTGCCGGACATATTGAGCAAAGGTTAGTGGCGTGCTTTATACTTGCGCTGCGGCCAATCCCCGACAGCCTCTTTCTGATCATTTCTCACCTTTACTTTTCCTCTCATAGCTGACCTTTATTCTGCCTCCTCCTGCTCATTTTTCACTGTTATTTTGCATCATTGTCCACGTTTCCTACCTGTATTTTGCCTCTTGCTGCTCATTTCTGACCTTTATTCTGCCTCTTTCTGCTCCCTTCTGATCTGTATTCTGCCTCTTTCTGTTTGTTTCTCACTTTTGTTTGGCCTCTTTCTGCTCATTGCTGGACTTTATTTTTCATATTTGTCCTCCTTTCTTACCTTTATTTTGCCTCTTGCTGCTGGTTACTGACCTCTATTATGCCTATTTCTGCTCGTTTCTCACCTTTATTTTGCCTCTTTCTTCTCATTTTGCACCTTTAGTTTCCCTCTTGTTGTTCATTTCTGACCTTTATTCTGCCTCTTTCTGCATGTGTCTCACCTTTATTCTGCCTCTTTCTTCTCATAGGTTACCTTTATTTTGCCTCTTTCTGTCTGTTTCTTAACTTTATACTGCCGCTTACTGTTCCCTTCTTACCTTTATTCTGCCTCTTTCTGCTAATTTCTCACCTTTATTTGGCTCTCTTTGCTTGTTGCTGATCATTATTTTGCCTAGCTGCACGTTTCTTAACTTAATTTTGACTTTTTCTGCTCATTGCTGACTTTTAATCTGCCTCTTTGTGTTCGTTTCTGACCTTTATTTTGCCACTTTCTGCTTGTTTCTCACCTGTATTCTGCCTCCTGGTGCTGGTTTCTGGCCTCTATTTTGCCTCCTTCAGCTCAGTTATCACCTTTAGTTTGCATCTTTCTGCTCCTTACTGACCTTTATTTTGCCTCTTTCTGCTTGTTTCTTACCTTTATTCTGCCTCTTCCTGCTCATTTCTCCCCTTTACTTTGTGTCTTTTTGCTCATTGCTGACCTTTATTCTGCCTCCTTCTGCTCCTTTCTCACCTTTATTTTGCCTCTTTCTGCTCGTTGCTGACCTTTATTTAGCCTTTTCTGCTCGTTCCTGACCTTTATTCTGTCTCTTTCTTACCTTCATTTGAACTAGTTCTGCTAATTTCTCGCTTTCTTTTGCCTCTTTCTGCTTGTTTCTAATCCTTAATCTGCCTCTTTCTGCATGTTTCTCACCTTTATTTTGTCTCTTTCTTCTCTTTTCCTTGGGACCACGAATAAGCCTCAATGCCCCAATGGTTCCAGCCGGGTCCCTGCCTCCTGTGGGAGCCGGTATAGCTGCTGCATGGAGGGAGTTGTTGGAAGGGTAGCTCCCTCCATGCAGGAGTAATCGTTTCATCTCTTTACCTGCCCGTATGTCTGTGGGCAAGAAAAGAGATGGAACCTCTGCTTTCAGTGAGTGGGAGTACTTTGACAGCTCCCGCCCACTTGAAATGGAGTGATTGCTTTAGCTTGGTGGGAGCTATCAGCTCCAGCCAAGCAAACCAAACAGCTATGTCCCATGGTGGCCACCTTAGGATATAGTAGGAGCTGGCCCTGAGGGGCGGCGGCCCTCAGGGCCATGGTTGTCCCCAGGAGGTGAGCCATGTGGTCCCCCTCCTTTGTTTTTGAAAGTCCTGCCCCAGAAAGGTGGTGGGCCCCAGGGCAGAGAATGACTCGGAGGGCACACAGCCCCCTCCTTATAAAAAAAGACCTAAAGCCCAAGGAGGTGGTGGACCCCAAGGTTCAGTGGGTCCCTGAGGCCCCCTCTTACTTTGAATTTTGCCCCATTGAGGTGGTGATCCCTGTGGCTTGAACCTGCCCCAGGAAGGGGGATCTGTATGTCCTCCCTAAATTGAAAATAAATTCCAGGAAGGTGGTGGTGCACGGGGCTCAAATGAGCACATGGAGTGGGGTCTGTGTGGCCCTCCTCTTTTAAATTATAAAAGCCCCGAGGAAGTGGTGGTCCTGGAGCTTAAAAGAACTTGTTGTAAGGTCTGAGTGAAAATTTTCCCAAAGTAAACATATTCCTTAACAGTCTCTAGAGGCATCCTATCTAATGTCCAGTTATAGTAAAGATAGTGCTTTCTACCTCTAAAGGGGAGGACTTTAGTTATAGAGGTTTTTGATATAAGGCAATTGTCTTTGGCATACTTGTGTAGAGCATTAAGATTTCTTTGTAAACCTACCGGAGTAAGATCCATAATTACTGCATCGTCAGCGTACATTAAAATGTGCATATCGCAGGAGCCTATTTTTGGTGGAACATTATTAATTGTTTGTAAACACTCTGGAAGGTCACTTAAGTAAGAGGAAAATAAAATGGGGGCTCAGAGGCAGCCTTGCTTAAGGCAGTTCCTCGTAGCAATAGGCCCTGTCAGACCTTTTTCACCCCCCATATGAACTTTGCACCATGTTTCAGAAAGTAATGCCATGATTATAGTGGGCAGGTCATTCGGTATTCCAAGCTTCCCTAGCTTAGTCCATAGAGTTGGCCTGTCTACACGGTCAAAGGCAGTGGTAAAATCAACAAAGACACAATAAACCATTTGCTGCTTCTTTACTACGTATTTGTATATCACTGTTTGCAAAACTGCAGTGTTATCTGTCACAGAGTGCTTTGGTCCAAAGCCAGCCTGAGTCGTTGGTATCGCTCCTATAGAAAATGCCCAATCTTTCAGATGTTCCATCAGGCATTTTGCAAAGATCTTCCCTGTAGCATCCAGTAGGGCTATCTGTCGGTAGGTATTGGGGAGTAGATTGGATCCTTTTTTCAGGATGGGAACCCCAATCATCCCTTGCCATGATTTTAGAATGGAGAGACAGTGGGAGAATACCGGAGGCAAAAGCTTTTTCCAGTCTTCAGGATTGCTTTGAAGAACTTCAATGGGGATTTTATCTGGGCCTATTGCTGCCGTTGATCTTTTTGAGTGTTATTTCTTTTGCTGATGATACCATCATATCATGAAATGTTTCCAATTTTCTGTACCCAGTGTGTATTGATTTGGCCATGCCATAAAGACTTGGCTTATAGAGCTTGAGGGGATATTTTTCCCACTCCGATTGTGCAACTGGGGAGGAATTAATAGCTTTCTGTGTGCCTGTTGCTTCTGCTACAACCCTCCAGAATTTCTTACTGTTTTTTTGGTTCACTGCTGTTTGAGTGTCCACCCAGTTTTTGTCAGTTTGTGCACGCCGATTTTACTCCTTCTGCTGTTGACACACTTTTTACAACTTTACAACCTCTTTCTGTCTGGCTCCAGAATATTTTAAAAATTGCAGTCTAATCAATTTGTTTAACTTGAATTTTTTTTCCTTGTGGATTGCCAAGAGAGTCCTTGTTTTGTTCTCTTCCTGCGCCCTTTGTCTTTAAGATAGTTTTTACTACTCTTTACCTTTTCTTTCGACTGCAGTCCAGTCTCTGATACGATCGGAGATTAAGAAGTGACTGTTGCCTCATTACCAGGTGTTTCACTTGTCAAGGTTTGGCTTCTTTTCAGGTCAAAGATTAGAGAAAATTAAATACCATCTTTTGTGTTGATATCATTTGAGGACTCCTTAAATAATTTCCAGAGTGAATACATTTTTATCATCGAGGGGCACTTTAGCTATGTCTTTGTTGCCAGCAGCCCTGTTGGTCTGCATCGCTCTTTGAATCTATAATGGAGGGTATGATTCAGTTGGCGGGAAAGGTCCCATTATTTGTACTGCTCCCTCGTCTGTGTTTTCTAGTTTCATTGGTGAGGCTTGTTTTATATATATAAGTTGTTTTTCATGCTTTTTATTTACTAGGTATTGAAGAATACCTGTTTGGGTTTCCATTATCTGATCAGAGTTGTCCATATAGTTTTCCTTTAGAGCCACTATAGATTAGAAAAAATGTTGAAGAGTAAAAAGTGAGCTGAATATTGTATCTTGTCTATTAAGTGAGTGCAGCTGGTTGAACAGCGGAAAATGTGGTGACTGAGACAGGTTTTCTTTTTGATCGGGAGTGTGGCTAGGGGTACTTTTTTATAAAGCCACTGCAGGAGGAACTAAGTTAGGATTTATAGCTGGTAGGGTAAAATCATTTACTAAAATTATGAGTGGTATCTCCTCTGCCTTTTGTAGCTTTTGTTTCTGAAGGTCTGATGATTGTTCTTCCACATGATTGTTACGTTAGGGCATATCCTTTCTTGTCCTTCTTCTGGAGCCCTATCATGTATTAATATTAAGGATTCATTCTCCAATACGGTCTGTTTTCTCTAAAATTTCTCTTGGTTGGCTCCTGCCATTGAGGTGCTTAAATATGATAGATTTGAGAAGAATTTTGTTATCCCAGTGGTTCCAGATATGGCTCCAGTGTGAAGGGATTTGCATTTGTTCTTAGTCAAGGGCTGCTCTGTGCCAAATATTTCCATGTGGATAGTTCTAGTCCTATGTTTCTTGTATGCCATTGAAGAGCAGTGGAGGGGAGCCCAAGTCCACCCTTTCTCAGTATTGAAGTTTGCTCCCAACGACGTCTCCTGAATTATCAGCTCTTCCCCCTGGCATGGAGTTTGATGCATGGATGTAACAGACAACTGCAGCAGATAGCAACAAGTAATAGCTCCAGTGTCTGTATCTGTAGCAGGAATAAGGTCTCTTATCAGCACTAGTTTGTGTAAAAGATAATGAGCGATTGGGGGCCCTCCTAGTAGCCCACAAGCTGAACCCATGCTAACCAGGCCGACTCCGTAGGTCTCCAGGGACCACTCTCAGCAGTCGCTGACTGTCAGCAGCTGCACTAGCAATCTCAACAAATGATGATGAGGGGAACTTCAATGGCCTCTCTCTGCGGCTGCACTCCCACTCCCCTCAATGCTTATCTGGGTTGTGGGGCGGGGACAGAGATCTTCTTAAATAAATAAATGAATGAATGAATGAATAAGTAATGCCAGTCAGATGGAGTTGAAAGTCATGGGGGGGGGTAAGGCCGGGGTTAAGAGGGGGCAGCAAGCAATAAACTATTAGCTGCAACAAAGCCCCGTTCCCCCTGCCAGTGCTTCTATAACCTGGAGAACGACCTGGAGGCTCTGGGTTTGTCACATGCACCCTGCTTCCAGACCCTCACCTCATACGCAGTAGACGGCAGTGACTCTGTACAGGGGCTCTGCGTCAGCATCAGGTTGCAGGGTAATGTCTGGCCATAAATTTATCGGTTGCAGATCGAGCAGCGGCCCGGCCCAATCCGCTTCTCCCACGGTCTTGGTCCAATAGTTTTTTAGCGGGGGGAACAGCAGAGACAGAGGACAACGGAACCCTGATGCATGGGGGATAGATGGGCGATACAAACTCAGACGCTCAGTGAAACGCTGGCCCTACAGCTGCTCCCTGCCATGGTCGGATTGGGATCACAATTTGGCCCGGGCATTGACGAAAAAAGTGGCCCACAGTCATGAGGCGTGGCCCACATTTAAGGGGCGTGGCCCATATTCAAGGGGCGTGCCCCTTCATGAAACACCATTTGCACAGACATGGAATGAAAGTGGGAGGATACTGTTCTTGTGCAGGACACAGGGCCAAGGTGACAATGGCCTACATGCTGAGCAACTAAAAAAAACAGCAAGGCCCCTTTCTGTCACAAAATTAAGAGGGCAGGAGCACCTGAAAAGCAGCAAAGCCCCTGCTATTACTAACCTATTTAGCCCTCCCCAGACATTAAGCTCAGGAGCACATGAACAGCAGAGGTAAGGCCCTTGCAATTAGTAAATTAATCAGCTCTTCACAGTCCTACAGGCCTCAGGGCAGTGTCCTGGCAGGGGAGCACAAAACACAGCTGATGGGTCATCCACGGTAGCCAGAGGGAGGCTGAGGTGAAGATGGTGCAAGTTCCAAACATCACCTGGTCCCCACAGCGAGACCCATTCTTCCTCGCCTACTATGCCCTGAATGTGAAGGGCTGTGGGCGAGGTGTTAAGACTAATACTGTTTCTGGGCCTCCAGGGGACCCGAGGTGAAAATAGCTCAAATGCCTGAGCAACACCTGGCCCCCAGGGAGGCTGATTCTAGCAAAAAATCACCCCTTCCCAGCCCAGCCTCAGCGTGATTGCTTGGCAGGGCAGGGGGTGAAGGAAAGGCCACAGCTGATAATCGCTGTACACTCGCACAGCGAGGCTGCTTCCATTTCTCTGTCTCCGTGCCCTCTGTGGGCCTTTTTTTTCTCCCCTTTTTTTCTCCCCTTTCCTACTCCCCTTTCCTAGTCCACTCTCTGTGGACTGGGAAAGGGGAGAAAAAACCGGCCCATAGAGGGCACTGAGACACCAGCCCTTCGGCCGATGTCCGAATGCCCGCATTGCCAATTCGCCCCTGCTCCCTGCCGCTCCCTGCTCCGTCGGCTTCCTCTCCACGCCTCACCACGCACAACGGTAAGTCACACCGCCTCCAATCCAAAAGCTGGAATCAATAGGGTAATGTGACAGCATAAAATCAAGGTTGAGCCTCAAGGCAGTCATTGTGCCAAAGCGCCAACTGATTGGCGACCCGACCTTTAGGGCATCAGGCACTCACTCTAGCTCTCTTTGTGACATTTTTTAACTCTCTTATTAAGTCATTTGCTTTCCCTCCCCATTTTTACATATCTGGTCAGTTTTGGAATTAAGTCAAATTACACGATTTACAGTCTAGATAAATGCAATCGCCTGCTCATTTCATAGAACAAGTACCACAATTCCCACCATGGAGTGGTGGTACTATCTCTCCTCAGAGGTCAATACCAGCAATGGCCAAATTGGTGACGCAGTTTTAAATTTATGCCACTGTCTTACCCCGGAAAGAAACAAGAATCGCAGGGCAACATAGTGCTTCTTGTTTTCTTTAGGTGCACCATAGGTTTGAGTTATGATTTAGTAAGATACGTTGTTTTACTCTGAGGATTCCTTTTGTTCTTAAAAATATTTTACCTCCAGTAAATCCTGCACTTTGTCTGAAGAATCCTCGCGTGCTCCGTCATGAACGATGCACAAGTTCGTAGGGCTGAAAAATACAACGCACCTAGGGGGCAGTCGTGTTGCAGACGTCAACAGATGGCCAAATCCGCATGCTCGGGCAGGGTCAGCAAACTGTAAACAGAGCTGAACCTAGCTGGGGATGAGCTACGGATGGAGGATTTTGTTCTTAACATTATGGTGGGACACAGGATTCCGACTTGTTTTAGTCACAGTAATCGGACTATACGGTGTCATGTGTCGGCTGAGGCCAGCCCATAGCCCCTCTTTGTTGAAAGAGTTTTTAAGGGAGTTGTAGGTTGTTTGAAGGTGCCGGGGTTCAGCACTTACCAATTAATTGTGCAAATACGGATTACGAACTCGTGCTTATTTTGCACTATTGACGGGGAAATGTATTAAAACCGAGTGAAAATGGATGCTTCGAACTACAACACCAGTCATCCTAGATATGTTAAAACACCCCAATGCTATTTAACTTAAACATTTACGTTACTGCTTTTTAAGAAAAATCTAACTTGGAGATCAAGTTTCTCCCCTGAGTAGTAGCTTGGAAATCAGCATTGTTGCACTGAGTTTTGGTGACCTAAAAAACATGGAAACATGACCTTTATAACCCTGAGCTCTGTTTTAACAGCATATTGTTCCTTTAGTCCAAAAAACACGCACACCTAGTTCTCTCTCAAAAATATCTCAACGCAACACAAGAGAGCAGATAGGTCGATAAGAAGAACGGTAAATCACGTACCCCTTTAAAGATGTTAATCCTTTGTAAATAGGAACTACAAATATATGAATGAGAAAAATGCACTTTCAGCTTTCCTGACCACTCCTTTCAGTGTCTCCTTTTATTTAAAAACAGCCAAACACAGCACGGTCGTCTAACTGCTTATTTGTTTGAATATTTTAATGGTTTCTCCTGTCTGAAAAGAGTTGATGTCTAGTTTAAGTTGACACAGGCCCCAAGTGGACATGTCAAAACAAGCATTAGAAACTTGTTTATGATGTAACATTTTTCAAATATCTCTGAGACGTTTCAATTATTTGTTTCCAGATAAGAATCATTTTCTCAGACAAATGTTCCTTCTAAAAACAAAAATTCAACTGAATGCAAATTAGGTGCATTTGTTTTGGGGGGTTTGATGCGTGCTAATGCTTTTCAGCGGAAAAAATAAACCATTGTATAGGGTACGAATGAAAAATGTGGATACGTTCTTAAAAGCAAGATTGTGCAGAAAAAATATTGAACATTGTTAAAAACTACTGCTCCACCTTGATAAATCTTACATATGTCAAAAAGTAAATAGCTTTACATTGAAATAATGTAGTAAGTATCCAGGAAAACCTTATAAGAGGCCTATATGTTCTCTCAATACACTTGAGAAGTTCAGGTCATTGATAACACTGGAAAGTGCTTCCCATACCATGCCAATGATTCAGACTGGCCCCTCCTTCTCTATGACCCAAGAGGTAATCCTGTTCAGAAAAATCACTTTGCAGGAAGTTTCAGAAATCTACATATCAAGGCTCTAGTTCACTGACAACCTTTATTTACTTATTTATTTGGAGTTTTGTATAGCGCGAACAAGGCCCGAAATAGGGTATAAGTGCACTTCACAGTAATGAGTAAAACAAATTCAAGACAGTTTAGTAGGGTCCTAGACAGAATGAGATCAGGCATATATGAAGAACAGATAGGTACAATGCGATAAAAACATGCTAAGTAGACATAGGTACTCAGTTCAGTGCATTAAGGCAAGTTTAAGTACAAACAAATCTTATCTGGCAAGGCAGTCTACACAAGGAATCATAGAGAAGACTTTAGAATAGCGGAGTGGGTAAGATGTAAGCAGGGATGTAATTGGTGGAACTTCCTCAGGAAACAGATTTAGTGATCGAAGAAGTGGGGAGAGTCACTCTAGGAGTGGGGCAAGTTGAAAGAATATCTGTTGAAGTTTAATGAGTCAACGTGGGTGAGAATGCTAAGGATATAAGGGAGAAATATACTCATCAGAAAGGTTTTAGCTTCTGTTTTGTATGTTTTTGGTGAAGAGATTCTTCTGATGCTCGGGGGAGAGAGTTCCAAGTTCTTGGTGCAGCTCCGGAGAATGCACTATCATATGTTTCAGGTATGGCTAATTGTTGTCACATTTTTTAGAACCTGTTAAGAGTCTTGCAGCTGCGTGGAGGCAAGCTTTTAAAGGGGCTGTTGAGATGTTGGGAAGTCCCGATTACGTTGTACCTTTTTCTGGCCATGGTCATGAAACAGTTAGCCAAACTTCTTGTTCCAAGTCTGACCATCTTCTTCAGTTCTCATTGCACCAATGGACTGTGCTGCATCAACAGAATTCTGCCATGATCAAGCTGATTAAATAAAATATTTCACCCTCAAAGCACAGTAGTTTCTAGCATAGCTCTCTGTTGCCGTTTCTAGATAAGACTCCAGAGAAACATATTTTTTATCATTTACAACCCTCCGTGGAGGTCAACAATTTTCTCAGCCCATTCCAAGCATGCTTCAGACCTTTTCTCAGGACAGAACTAGTGATAGCGTCAGTTTTGAATGATGTACTTTTGGCATTGATTGTGGAGGCTTTGGCCTGCTTAACTTATTCAACCTGAAGGAGTGTGTTACACAGTTGACCAAGCTATCTTTTTGACTAGAATGCAGAAGTTAAAGTGTGACCAACAACCAATGAAATGGATTCAACCTTTTTTCATTTTTACAACTCAAACCATAATTCTTGCACCATTGAGGCCAGCTCCTAAGTTCATGGGCTGCAGTGTCCCACAAGGTTCAATTCTATTGCTACTTCTTTTTTTACATCTAGGTGATTCTTTAAGCATGACCTTTTCATTCACAAGGAGGCCTTTCCTATATGTATTCAGATGATACACAGCTAATATTCAGACTCAACAGAGCAATCTTCCCTTCACAGCCCAGATCTTTCTCATCAGAACTCCCTTATCCTGTATTCTCAATACCATCGCCACTGGACAGCTTCCAACTTCCTAAAGCTCAACCCTACACAAAATGAGATTCTGATCTAAACAAAAAGAGATTCAGAAATGGGGTATTTCCAACTGGCTTGATATAATAGGACCTCATCCCACTCCGAGCAAATTGTGTGCAATTTGGTTATCTATATCAAACCTGAAAACAAAGTCTCTGAAGTTGCCAGGACTTACTTAAAGAAGGTCTTGTCCTACATCAGCACAGTGCATCATACACCTGCTTGGTTTGTCTTAGTTTGGACTATAGCAATTCACTGTTAGCTAGGCCTTTCCAAAAACTCATAAGGGAACAACTGTTTCGACGACTTGGGGAAACATGGCGGCCTAATAATAATGTCAAAAGGCAGACGCGAACAGCAGGATTAGACTCTCCTATTAGTGAAGGGTGTCAGGTGGAGGCTGCTGTGTGCCCTGGGGGACCTGTGAGTAAGAGGCGTGGGAAGGACAAGGAGATCTCCCAAGGGGAGACGAAAGGTCTTAGAACTGTAATTAAAAAACTGGAAGAAATAAAAAGGGTCAGCAAGGAAATACTACAACTACCAGAACCCCCTGCTACGGGGATACCGGCAGGGACAGTGGCAGCAATTGAGCCCTTCGCCTCCGCCTCCACCTCCACCTCCACTCCTGCAACAAGCAAACCCTCTAGCAAGCCAGAACAGAAGTTCAAGCAGAAAGCCAAAGGGAAAAGAAGTAAAAAAAGTAATAAACCCGGTCAAGGAGGGTGCAAGGCTCTGAATTCCACCAGCAGTGTTGGGAAAATAACTCCCTCCTTGCGCTCATTTTTCAAAGTGTTGCCTCAGGTTTTAGACTTGGTTCCAGCTAGCAGTCCGGAAGGGAATCCCAGCATTGATACCCCTTCTGTTAGCCTGCCTACCACAGATATTGACCCGATTATTGTCAATCCTATCAGATTCTCTGATACCTCCGCCCCAGCTATCGATATGGCTGAGCTACTGTCTACTGATCTACTGTCCCCCCCATCACTAACTATATCAGCAAACACCTTGACAAATGAGGGAGCGGTACAAACTTCGACCCCCACAGGCCTCCCACAAAATTTAGTGGAGAAAAATAAAGAAGAGGAGGAAGAAGGAGCAAATCACATGGCATCTACACCCACTAAAACCGAGTCAGTACTGGTGGCCCTGGCAGCTTCAATTGCCTCAATGAGAGAGGAGATTCGCAATGATTTTCTGGTCTCCAAGACAAATCAGAATGATATTCGTTCATCTAGTGAAGCTTTGGAGAGGAAAGTAGATGGCTTGGGGGTAAGGACAGAGGCATTGGAAAATGCAGTGGAAGGAATTAAATCCAACTTAGAAGCAGCTGAGTTGAAAATTCATAACCTACGAAGGGAAGGAGACGCGATGAAAGAAAGAGTGGAATCCTTAGAGAATTATTCACGCAGAAATAATCTGCGTCTTCTAAAGATTCCGGAGGGAAAGGAAGGTGGAGACCTCAAGCGTTTCATAGTGAATCTGTTGAAGGAATCTTTAGACCTCGAGGAATCAGCTGAGGTGTTGGAGAAAGATATTCAGCGAATCCATCGTGACCCTTTTCGTCTTAACGCAAGGCAGGACTAAACCCAGGAAAATTCTCGTTAACTTTTTGACGTATGCTCTAAAAGAGAAAATACTCAACACAGGACTTAAACTTAAAACTACAAAAAGCCTTGATTTCCCCTTCGAGATCCGCTCTGATCTATCCAAGACTACGCTTGATAGGCAGTGGGAGTTGGGTCAGAAGATGGACAGATTTAGAGAGGTCGGTGCAACAGTTCAGATGAGGTTCCCGGCTTTTCTGCGCATCATGTATAATAATAAGATGCACAATGTCAGATCACCCTATGAGGCAGATGAGCTTTTGGAATCCATTTGAAATCACTCCCAGGGCAAACTCTAATCGTTCATAATCACTAAGTCTCTATTCTCTACTATATTCTCCATTCCCTTTGTCTACTTCCTTTTTATCTGATTGGCCACCAATGCAGTTGGGGAGATCACATTATATAGATCTATAGGGACATATGAGATATAGAAAATATGGAGAAAAAAAAGATAAGTAATAAAGAAAGAAGAAAGGAAGGGAAAAAAAAAACCACAGGAAAATAAACAAATAAATCAAAAGGGGGAAAGCGGAGGCTGAATATATGTAAGTTTCCGCACAAGATAACGCACAGGTAATTTCTTAGCTTATTTTTTTTTCTTTTTTCTTAAAGGCGAGCACTTCGTGGTGTGGGAGGAGTAGGCGCAGTTTGGCGCGAAGCCGGCCTCACAACTGGCCGGAGTAAGTATGGTTGGGTTCTCCAAGGGGAGGGGGGAGGGGGAGCTGGGAACAGGGGGGGGGACACAAAAATTCAAAAATATCCTCAGGAGTCTGGTCCTTTAAAACAGGTTTCTCTTATTTTAAACAGTCCAACTGCCATAGCTAAGACAAATAAAGTAAATAAAGGTGACCTAATTAAAGTGCGTAGCAGGGAAGTGTCCACCATGAAGGAACGATGACATCAGTTCAGTTCTTATCTTGGAATGTTAATGGTCTGCGCGTGCGAGGAAGAAGAGAACGCATCCTACAATATCTGCGAGATTCGCCGGCGCAGATCATTGTCATCCAAGAGTCACATCTTTTAAAAAGTGAGGCCGATTTAATATTAAAAAACAAAAGTGGATAGACAAATTCATTAGCACCAATCACAATGCCAATATAAGAGGCATTCTCTTAATTTGCAAAAAATCAGCAAACGTGCAGATCCTTAATTTCAGTGAGGACAATAGTGGAAGATGGCTTCTAGTTAAGCTGTCTATACACGGGTCGGTATATAACCTAGTCGGATAATATGGCCCTAATATAGACGATCCTTCGTTTTTAGAAATAGTCAGAAACAATTTAATAGCCACCTCAGACCCCATAATATGGACAGGGGACTTTAACGTTATTTTGAATCCAAAATTAGACAAATTCACCCACCACAGCAGGCATAGAAGTCAACCTCCTTCGAAAACCAGACAGTCCCTTAAAGGGATCATGGAGGAAATAGGGTTGGCAGATTTATGGAGAGAAAAAGCTGGTACTAAACTAGGGATATCCTATAGAAATTTAAAATATAAACATACGTCAAGAATAGATTTTGCCCTGTTTAGTTACTGCCTCCAAAATTTTATATCCACTATTAAGTATATACCCTCCCACTTATCGGACCACTCAGCTCTCTTATTTATACTAAAACTTCAAGATAAAAAAAAACACCCCTCTTGGTCATTTGACCGAACCATCTTATTGGACCCGGAGGAAGTGACACATTTTAAGTCCGAAGCTAGGACGTTCTTAGATATCAATTTGGGCTCAGCATCTCTTGATATGGTCTGGGAGACTCTAAAAGCATACTTGAGAGGTTGCATCACAAATAGAGCCTCTTATTTGAGAAAAATCTATATATCGAAAATCCAAAATCTTGAACAGGAGCTAGAGATAATTGAACAGAGAATTGAGGCTTCAATTGGGTCACTACAAGATCAAAAGAATATGCCTGATCTGAGAAACCAGTTAGAAGATATTCTACAAGAGAGGGTATCAAAGAGATGGGAGGCGAGCAAAATATCAAACTTTGAATTCGGGGAAACAGCAGGCAAGATCTTTGCTTGGAGGGTCAAAGCTGACCAAGCAAAAAATCATATAAGAGGGATAAAGGTCGAGGGGGAAAGTGAGCTCAGGACATCAAATCAAGAAATTAGCACAGCCTTCAGGAAGTTTTTTGAGGAGATATATAGGGAAGACATACTTGATAACCAACAGGCAAGAAATACATGGCTAAATCAGGTACCCTTACCGTCCTTTTCGCCTGCACAAAGTGAGGCGATTGAGATGGGTATTTCTAAAAACGGAGGTAAAGAAGGCCATTTCGTCACTTAAACACGGGAAAGCCGCAGGTCCCGACGGACTCCCTGGAGAACTGTATCGAGTATTGGCTGACGTAATTGTTCCTAATTTAACGGCCCTTTTCAATGGTATCTTGATACATGGCACTGACCCCCCTCGATCATGGAGCGAGGCCACCATAGTACTGATTCCTAAACCTGGCAAAGACCCAACCCTATGTGGGTCATATCGCCCAATATCACTACTGAACAGCGATTACAAGATATTTGCCTCTATCTTAGCATTTAGATTGGGTTCAGTAGTGGGGGAAATTATTCATCAGGACCAGAAGGGATTCATTAAAGGTCGTCAGCTTTCTGATCTAACATATGACCTAGTGGGGGCAATTGACATCGCCTCATCTTTTTCCCTCCCGCTGGCAACTCTCACCCTAGACGCGGCTAAAGCCTTTGATAGGGTGAATTGGCCCTATCTCAAGGACGTATTAAGGAAGTTTAACGTAGGGGAGAAATTTTGCCGCACAATAGAACTAATGTACAACTCACCATCGGCACGGCTCTTAATAAATGGTACACTGTCTGATTCACTCGGGATTTCGAGAGGAACTAGACAGGGCTGCCCGCTTTCCCCCCTCCTCTTCAACCTATACATTGAACCGTTTGCGGAAGTTCTAAGACGGGATGTAACTATTCCATCTTTCAGGTTTGGGGAGTGGGAAAAGCGGGTAGCTCTATATGCAGATGACATCCTAGTTTTCACCTCGGACCCGGAGACTACACTCCCAGAGGTAATAAAGAGAGCTGAAGAGTTCGGCCGCATCTCGGGCTATGAGATCAATCCAAGCAAAACTGATATTATGACATGGAATATCCCCGATTTACGGCTAAACGTAACCAACTCAATGAGATATCCGGGTATCCGGGTTGTGCAGGACGTTGGCAAAATTGCTCAGGTTAATCTCGAGAGAGTGTTCAATGAAAGTAAGAAATTGTTAAAATCTTGGTCTAATCTCCCACTGACCATTTTAGGCAGAATAAGTCTGATAAAGATGTCCATCCTTCCTAAATTTACTTTTATTTTTAATACCATCCCTCTTTTATTTGATAAAGCAGAGTTGGAGAAATGTCAGAGAGAGCTTAATTCTTTCGTGTGGTGTTATAAATCGGCAAGAGTGGCATGGAAGAAACTGAGAAGGAGGAGGGAAAAGGGGGGTCTGTCTCTACCTGACTTGCAGTACTATGCGTGGGCATTCCAATTATCTCATTCAAGAATGCTTTTAAAAGTTCCATCTAATACATCAATTGGTCTCATGCTTAATGCCATGCTGATTGGAGCCGGCTTACCAACTAACGGCTACATGTTCAAGTATGGAGATCAGAAATACTTCAAAAAAGTTAAATTAAAGATTCTTATGTTCCAAGCGAAGTTATGGTCACATATAAGGAGGAACCTAGGTCTGTCATACTATTCTAACACTGCACCCATTTGGGAATCCCCAGGGTTGCCGCTTTGCCTGGATGACAGGCTTGCTACCCCGTTGAAAGCAGGAGGGATATCAACATGGGGAGATCTGCTGGCAGGCGAATCATTGAGGCCCTGGGAGGAGTTGCGGGACCAGCTGGGCACAGAGTTTTCGAGGTTTAAGTACTTACAACTAGACAGCTGGTTCAAAGCACTGATCAGGTCAGGAGCAACACTTGGGAAGCGAAGCATCACTGAAGAGAAACTGGTAACACAATCAGGAGGAGGCAAAGAGGTTTCGCAGTGGTATTGGTGCCTGTTGGAAGAGATAGATGGAGAATTCATCCTCCCGGAACAACTATGGGGCACAGAACTCGGTGCCCAGTGCATTGAAATTTGGCAGAAATCCTGTACCCTGTTATACGAGTGCTTTAAACCTGCATGGCTAAGGCGCAATCATTTTTTTTACAATCCATCGAGCCTATTTTACACCATTAAAGTTATCTAAATTTATCCCAGGGAAGAAATGTAATAAATGCGACTATGTGGCAGCCTCGGACATCCACATGTTTAAGGAATGCCCTAGCATAAATCAGTTTTGGAATGAAGTAAAAGCGACTTTGGGCTCCATTCTTAACATCTCGATCACTATTACGCTTTCCCTGATCATATTTAGATGGGACAATAACATCAAAGGTCATGCAAGGACATTTCTGTTCTATGCAATATTGCTTGCAAGAAGAGAGATATGCAAGGTCTGGACGGAAAATCTGGCACCAACACATGCAAATTGGTTATCATCTCTCTATGCAACCTCCAAAACGGACATGTCGAGATCAGGTGGCTCACGTAGCCGAGCTTTCTGGGACTTTTTGGTTCATTGGAGACAGTAACCGGGGTTTTTTTTTTTTCCCCGGTCCTATGATTATGCCTTAGAACTCCAAGAACTAGGCCCCCTCAATTGGCTCCGAAGGCTAGTTCAACTGAGCAAAGCATCAAGTTTGGAGTCACACCCGCTTTACTCTTCGGGCCATCTCTTGCCGATTTTCATCTTTCATCAATCGTGTTATCAGGTGCGGGGGAATCCCTGCACTCTGAATACGCGCATGGCAGTTGGAGGCTGAATAAGAGTTGGGCCAGGCAAATGAGGAAAAAAAAAAAAAGGGAACAACTGTTTCAAAAAGCAGTGGCATGTATCATTATTGGTGTACAGCAATGAGAGCACCCTACCTCAGTTTTCATGCACCTTCATTGGATACCCATAAGGAAGCATAGTCTCTTCAAGGCTCTGATAATCATTCACTATATAATACATGGCAATGCCACACACTTCTGTCTGCAAAATATCATCTCCACCTTTCCCAAAGGTCCCTCCACTCTACTGACCAGTTTCTGTTGAAGATTCCTACAACAAACACAGTAAAAGTTCTGGACATTCTCAGTTACAGCTAGAGAGAGTAGCAATATGCCAGCACCTTTATGTTCCACCCCTTTTCTCTACCATTTTCAAAAGTCTTTGAAGGCATTTCTTTTTGCTAACCCATTAAATTCGATGTCTGTCCTTTTAATACCCTTATTATGTTTCTGCAGCAGCACTAAGAAACATAGGTGTATGAGTGCTCTATAAATATTAAATGACATATAATGGCTTTTGTGCAGTTTTCAATTGCAGTGCCATTTGGAAGGCACTTGCTTGCACAAGAAACAAATCTGCAAGAAACACAATGTACAAAATGTCCTCATAAATGCCATCTCCAAAAAAAAGGGGATTCAATTTAAATCTGGTGTTCTGGCATACGTTTGGTTAACTGTAATCACTCTATCTATGCCCTTACTCTCTCTTCATCCAGGAACACCTCCACATCTTCGAAAACTCGTAGAATACACTCGCCATTACTAGATGTCATCAGTGATGTCACTGATCATGTCAAGAATTATGTAATTTGTGAGGTCATAACAAGTTCTTTGAAAAAAAGATTTTTTTATGGTTTCACAGACCTTTCAAAGTAACCAAAAGTAGGACACAACTACAGGTGCTCTATGGTTTCTAATTGCGGTCACGTTATCAGAACTAATGTGTGGTTCCGAAATCGTGGTTTTATCAAAACCTGTTAAATTTAAATAACATCTAAACGTTCCTCGGATTTTAGTAATGATATCAGTATAAACATAAATGTAGTATAACAAACATATGTGTAACTCTATTTTATTTTATTTATATGCTTCTATAGCGCAGGAATCAACCCCGGAGGGGTATCTCCGCGCTTGAGATCTTCCAAGATGCCAGATCAAAATCATAATCATAGAGTGCCCTAGATCTTACGCAGCCAGAAACAGGTGTGCTCTTAGAAGGCACCCCTTATAATGCACAGACCCAATGGCTAGTAACACTGGATGTTGAAAATCTTTATTCCAACATTCCATATGAAGGTGCTATTAATGCAGTAACCTGGTTTATTGAAACCTACCAAGTTGATTGCAATAGCAAGTTCATTGTTGATTGCTTAGCAATTATCCTTAAAGAAAATATTTTTGAATTCAGAAATGACCTATACAAACAAGTAAAAGGGGTAAGCATGGGAGCGTCCTGTGCTCCTACTATAGCGAACATTTATGTAGCTCACTTTGAACACCAGTATATTTTTAAAGAGGAGGCCCCCTTTTTCGAGACTGTCCTTTGTTGGTCACGTTATATTGACGATATCGTCTTTATATGGAATGATGATCTTCAAATTCCGTCTGAATTTATACAATGGCTAAACCTCTGTGATGAAAATCTTCGATTTACATCACATGTCAGCAACGATCAGATCGAGCTCCTCGACATTATGATCAAACATGAGGGAATGCAATTATATGTGGATTTATATACTAAACCCACTGCACGCAATACCATCTTGCACCACTCTAGTTTTCATCCCACAAACCAAAAAAATGCAATCCCTTTTGGACAATTTCTGCGATTACGTCGTAATTGCACCAAACTCAGTGATTACGACCTAGGAGCAGAAGATATGAAGATCAAATTCAAGAAACGTGGCTATCGTCATCGTATTATTCGGGATGCATACAAACGAGCCCGCTTTTACGACAGACAACACCTACTGTCAGGCAATTCCAACACTTCTGAACAAAATCTGGTATTTGTCACCAGACATTCGATTCTTAATGACAGAATCAGACAGATTGTCTGTTCACACTGGCACATGTTAAACATCAATAAACCATCTACTGAGGCAATACAAAAACCTATGTTTGCCTATCGAAAAAATAAAAATCTGAAAGACCTAATAGTAAGGTCACGTATGCCTAAAACAAAACCACCTCTTCAGTTGAACATTAGAGACCTACAGCCTATTCATGGTAACTACAAATGCGGAACATGTAAATCATGTCCCTTGGCCATAGAAAATGAATCATTTAGCCATCATGGAATTACCATTTAAAATAAAGGGATGACAAACTGCAAAAGCAAAAATTTGATTTACATACTTCTGTGCCCATGCGAAAAAGCATATGTGGGTGAGACTTCGCGATCTATGAATACTAGATTAACCGAACATAGATCGGCAATCCGCACACAAAAAATGGCTGCACCACTAGTAAGTCATTATCTGGAAAAACAACATTCTCCGGATGATATACGTTGGTATATATTGGAAAAAATTGTACCAACTGCAGGGCTCTGCTGTGATAAAATTAGAAAAAAACGGGAAGTATATCACATTTTCATGTTTGACACGGTAAATAATGGACTTAATTCCGAAATCCCTTGGGACCAAGCGATTATTTGATACACACTCTGAAAGATATATACTTAAAGCTTAATAAAAGAGTTGGCCCTTTATATATAGACATGACTATACGACACATGTGAAATAAGCCACCTTTACATATGAGGAGGAACTATTCCCCTATGTAGTATTAACTATTTGCTATCCTACCTACTTTTTTCGCCCTTTAATTATCAGATTCCTCCCGTCATGACCCAAAGAAATTAAGACTATTACAACAGATCTTCTTTTTTCAACCCTACTTAAGAACTAGGTTAGCGCCTCTATAGTATGCATTTGTTTATTCAATTTTATTATTTAAAACAGCACCTACAGGTATTATTGCTTCTTGAATAATCTGTGTTCTGCTATTTATCGTCACGAATTATTATTTTTTCTGCTCATTAAAGTCATCTGTCATCTTTGTAATTCTAGAAATTAAGTTTTATTCATCTTCGCATCTTTTCAATTTTCTACTAGGATCGTTTACTAGTATTGTTTCCGCCACACATTAGTCTTTCTTCTAACCTAACCCTGTATCTTATGTCTACCATTGATATCGCCTCATGTTGCCATTAGACATAGAACAGTCCCTTCTTTATTTTATTTGATTTTACTTTACAAGTCCTTCTTCTATTTTAATCACTGTGACCTAGCACGAACAAGTCCTTCCTCGATTTCCACTCCCAGTACTTCTTGAATAATTTGTGTTCTGCTATTTATCGTCACGAATTATTATTTTTTCTGCTCATTAAAGTCATCTATCATCTTTGTAATTCTAGAAATCAAGTTCTACTCATCTTCGCATCTTTTCAATTTTCTACTAGGATCGTTTACTGGCTGCGCCGGGTAAAATGCTCGAAAAATTAATCCAACGGCAACTAAATAAATTCACGGAGGACAGTAACACTCTGCATGAAACACAATCAGGTTTTAGAGCCGGCTTCAGCACCGAGACCGCCCTGATTGAGGTGGCCGAGTCAGTCAGGTGGTCGCTGGATTCAGGAGCATCGGCAATGCTGGTGCTCCTGGATCTATCGGCCGCCTTTGATGGGGTGGATCACGATAGGCTACTACAACGCCTGGCTGAGATCGGCCTTCAAGCCCAGGCATTGGGCTGGCTCCACTCTTATCTGTCCAACAGATCGCAGAAGGTGGCTCTTGGTACCTTCTCCTCAGATTCCAGGAGTTTGAACTGCGGGGTCCCACAGGGCTCTGCCCTGAGCCCGCTGCTTTTTAATATTTACTTGGCCCCGCTGTTCACGCTGATTGCCAATTGGGGAGTCACTGCAATTTCCTATGCTGACGACACCCAGTTGGTCTTCCCATTCTCTGAGGTTTCTGAGGCAGCATTTTCTAACTGTAAGGGCTGCCTTCGTGACGTGGCCTGCTGGATGAATACCAACAAGCTGAAATTAAACGCGGGCAAAACGGAGGTGATCTTCTTTGGCACAAGCGTCCACCCCCCCGCTGAGTTTTGGTAGCCGGAAGAGATGGGTCCCGCACCATCTCCGAGCATAAAGGCAAAGAATTTGGGGGTTAAATGGGATAATGGCCTATCCTTTGCTCCCCAGATACAGAAGGTCGTTGGAGGATGTATAGGTAAACTGAAGAGCCTACACAGATTTCTCCGACTGCTCCCTGTGAGCTGCCGCAAAACGATTATCCACGCCACTATCACTTCAAGGCTAGACTATGCCAACGGCCTCTATTTAGGCCTTCCGAAGTTTCTGTTGCAAAAGATGCAAATTGTTCAGAATTCAGCGGCTAGATTACTCAGGCAGGTCCCTTTTAGACATCACATTTCTCCTCACTTGCGCATGCTACACTGGTTACCTGTGGCAAGTCGCATAAAATTCAAGGCGCTCACCTTGGCCTACAGAGCCCTTTATGGGACCTGCCCAAATTACTTAAAAAAACGACTGCCTAGATATTCTCAGGTCAGACTCTTACGGTCTAGCTATAAGGTCCATCTCCACGTTCCTCGAGTGAAAAGGGCGCGCTTAGGCGGTAGAAATTTTTCCGTAAGCACGGCACTGCTTTGTAACACCTTGCCACAGGAAATCCAACAAGCACCCTCTGAACCTTGTTTCAGAAGCCTACTGAAAACATGGCTTTTCACGCAATAAATGTCATCTCTTTGCACTACGACTCTCACTGCTCATGCCAGCGCCGGGACACTTCCTACGGAGGTAGCTGTTGCGCTCTATAAAACTCAGTATTATTATTATTTATTAGTATTGTTTCCGCCACATATTAGTCTTTCTTCTAACCTAACCCTGTATCTTATGTCTACCATTGATATCGCCTCATGTTACCATTAGACATAGAACAGTCCTTTCTTTATTTTCTTTGATTTTACTTTACAAGTCCTTCTTCTATTTTAATCACTGTGACCTAGCACGAACAAGTCCTTCCTCGATTTCCACTCCCAGTATTTCCATCCAATCATCTACCATTTATAAAGAGGTTGCTTCCTATCACACGGTTGCTTGCATTCTAGCATACCGGTGTGCGGTCTTTTGGCGGTCGAGTACTGCTACCAGTCCTTTTCTACCAGGAGCGTCACTATCTTCATCAAACCTCACGGGTGAGTCTGTTCAAGATGAAACTTTAGAAGTCATACATAGTCTAGCTTGGTTATTTATATATACTCATGCTACACCAAATGCGCTATTTCACAGCATATTTACATCTATATGCTTATCCTCTTCCTCAATCATATGTGAAATATCTTCCTGCTAATAAGTATGTTTGTTTCGGCCATCTAATTATGCTTAGCTAATCACTATATAGAGATATGGCAACTCTCTTTTTTATAAATGCTAGATATGCTATACTATATGCGTTATTTCACAGCATAGCTACACCGATACGCTTATTCCTCTTACAGGATCCAATATGTCTCAAGCTATCTTAATTCTGTAATGATACGTATTATAACTATTTTCATTATCGTTGTTAATTATATTACACCTCCAGATCTTTAGAAGCTGCCTTTACCGACTGACCTTTTATATCCACGCCACACCTAACTGTGAGTCCTGGACTCTTTGAAACTCTGTAAGTACATCTTCATACATTTATATCATCTTTGTTCAACCTAAGTTCCCCCTTTTTATATAAATTCTGGGAACCTCGGTCATTGCTATGCTTTCATTTGGTTTAACAACATTTGCTTTCTCTCTTAACAATGTAGCAATATTTTAAACTACAGGTTAAATAGGATATTATTAAACACCACATCTTTCTATATTTTGCCTATTCCCACCTGTGCTAACAAAATCTATCCTACCCCCATAAAAGTATACTCCACATTATACAGGTGGCTTATTTTTGAAAACTATATGGTTATCAAACAATATATGTATTGCTTTAAGAAAGTAACCTGTACACTTGACTTATCAATATTTTGTCTAATTTATGAATTGAAGTTCAAGATTAATATACTCAAATAATGTCTATCATTTTTTATGATGTCAAGTAAAAAAACTTTATGACAACCAACAGGTAAAGCTTTACCATCTATATGATCTGAAATGTAGAATCAAATAATGTTTATCAATTAATGTCAACTAAAATAGATTTAAGGTAATCAACAGGTAAAGGGCTAACCATCAACATGCTCTGAAGTGTATAAACATGTTAATAATGTCATGTATAAAATTTGCCTTGCAACAGGTAAAGCTTAACCATGTATATGATCTGAAATGTATAATCAAATAATGTCTATCGATTAATGTAATACTAAAAGAGATCTAAGGTAATCAACAGGTAAAGGGCTAACTATTAACATGCTCTAAAGTGTATAAACATGTCAATACTGTAATGTATAAAATTTGCCGTGTATACAAGAAATGTTACATCCCTGTAAAATCACTATACCTTGAAGTAATACAAGTGTAAATGAAAAGAATCTCTACCACTATGATGACACACCTATACTGCCCTCAATGATTTGCTATAACTGTAAATAACATGTATGTCTGTCCTAAGTCCACTGTATATAATAAGGTTGTCGCCATTATAAAACTGTAAGAAATGTAAATAATTTGTATATATGTCTTCTTTTACATATTGTACATAATATGTCTGTGTTTGTAAATTTCATCCATATATCTTTTTATTGCTTATAGAACAATAGACGGTCACCTGAAGAAGGCTCAAGAGCCGAAACGCGCGTAGTGGTGTCTACCGCTTTGCCTTCATCACTGTATATATGTTTCATGTCTATTGATTTTGTATTTTCTCTTTTGTATTTTTTAATTCAAGACTATATAAAATTTAAACACATAATCACTTATAAAAACTATATATACAAAAAACAGTAAAAAACAAAAGAAAAATAGTCAACAACAATAAACAATAAAGCTCTATCAGAAATTATTTTGCTCATTGGTTCCTGTACACAAGTGGACTTAATATACTGTTTCATTCTAGGTTTGTATTTACAAAAAAACGTAAATTGTATTATCTAATCAATGTCTGCCACTTTGCTATAGACCTTTCCTAACTCTGTTTCTTCCCTATGTATAGCAAGTGCTACTATATTATATAGGGGTCCCCTTCTTCCAAATATTTACAGAAACAGGTGTGTCTTCAGGGATTTCCTGAAAGCATAAAGGTTAGTGATTTGTCTCAAGACAAGGGGCAGAGTGTTCCACGGGGTTAGGGCCCTTGTAGGACAGGGCACGACCCCCTTGTCTTGCCTTCTTGATACGAGGAACCTGAAGCAATAATTGGTTGCTAGAGTGCAGAGAGCGGGTCGGAATATACAGCTGAAATAGTTCAGCCAGATATTTAGGGCCAGATCCATAGAGACATCTATGGATTACACAACACACTTTAAACTCAACCCACTGGCGAATGGGCAGCCAATGGAGTTTATACAGAAGGGGGCGTGAAGAGGACCTAGGAGGAGAATCAAGAACCAGTCTGGCCGCAGTATACTGGACCACCTGCAGGTGGCTCAATTGTTCCTCATTCGCAGATAAGAGCAGTCCATTGCAGTAATCCAACCTAATGACAACCAGTGTCTGAACCAGCGTTTTCCTGTAGCAATCATCCAGGAACAGGAACACACGCCTCAGGAGTCCAATAATCCGGAAACAGATTCCCGCTACCTGATTCACATGCTCCTTTAATAGTAGCGCCTGGTCAAGTCGTACCCCTAAGTTTCTTACTGTCTGCTTAGGACAGAGAGCAGATCCTAAATCCAGGGGCCACCATTCAGGCAACCATAAGAGGGGGGCCTCTCCAAAAAGCATGACCTCCGTCTTGCCCACATTACATTGTAGGCAATTGGAGGCCATCCAGTCAGATACTGCTCTCATACCGGTGGCAAATGCGTGTTTAGTTACCGGTGTCAGGGTATAGAAGGGAAACAAAAGCTGAGTATCGTCAGCATGCGATACTGGAGTGAACCCATATTCTCTCACAATGTCCGCCAGGGGGGCCACATACACATTAAAGAGTGTGGGGCTTAGGCATGACCCCTGTGGAACCCCCTTAGTGAGCTTCCTAGAGATCGACTGATGGGAGCCCAACCTGACAGTTTGTGATCGGCCCGAGAGAAAGCTCTTAAGCCAGGCCAGAGCCGAGCCGCTTATCCCCACCTTCCGCAGATGACCGAGAAGAATATCGTGTGACACCATGTCAAAGGCAGCAGAAAAATCCAACAGCACCAAGATCATAGAACCCCCTCTATCCTGTGCCATCCTGATGTTATTGGTCACGGAGAGGAGGGCTGACTCGGTGCTGTGGTTAGGTCTGAACCCAGATTGAGAGTGGTCCAGACCACCCGCTGCCTCGATGAACTTAGACAAGTGGGTGTTCACATGTTTCTCGGTCATCTTGCTGATATGAGGAAGGAGGGAGGTAGGACGGAGATTGGAAAGGTCTGACCATGGCAGGGCTGCGTTCTTTCAAATAGGGTTCACTACCGCTTTCTTCCATTCACCTGGCACATGCCCTTCTCTAAGGGAGAGATTGATCACAGTTTGAATTTCAGGTAGGAGCAGATTCCCTAGAGAGCCCACCATCTTCGCTGGCAGAAGATCCATAGGGGATCCTGTTTTAATTTGACTGGCCAGGGAGATGACATCAGGAATATTGACCTCCGGGAACGTGGTAAATAAAATATTACCATGCGCGGGTAGCAGAGGTGAAATAGGTGATATAGGGGAGGAGCTGGCGGTATTGCTCCCAACAATCACTACCTATTTAATTTTCTCGTAGATAAGCTCTATTTTATTCTCAAAGAACAAGGATATATCATCACACAGGGCTTGGGAAAAGTCATCAGGGCTCTCACAGGCCACTGGTTTTACAAAGGACTGTAGGATCTTATAGAGTTCTCTGGAAGAGTTGCCTGCTTCAGCCAATTGTGAAGCAAGACAACTCCTCCTGGCCATCTTTATGTTTTTGTGATAGGAGACCAGGGCATCAGTGTACATTTTCTTACTAGCTTCCGTGTGTGATTTCCTCCAAGCTTTTTCGAGCTTCCTACACCTCTGCTTCTCCCCTCTAAGCTCTTCAGTATACCATATCTCTTGTTTAGATGCTGGATACTGTTTCTGTAGCTTCAGAGGGGCCAGTAGATCCACTGCCTCTAAAAGAGCTTTATTAAACTTGGTTAAGCCGGACTCAACATTGTCTGTCTCTGTGATGGTGGGTTCCTTCCATACCCTCTGTAATTCATCTAGTGTTACTTTATGCCACGGTCTCCGCAAAATAGCGGGAAGGGATTTTTGATGTGGTATGGGAAGACCAGAGAAAAAAATTCGACCATATGATGGTCAGATCAACACACTTGAGACGTTGACCAATATTTAATTTTGGGACAGTTGGTGAAGATTAGGTCCAAAGTATGTCCACCAATATTTGTGGGGCCCTTATTTTGAATCTCTAACCCAAATATAGTGAGATCTAAGAGTAATGATGCAGTATCGGGGTGGCTAGGGAGATCTGCATGAACATTAAAATCTCTGAGGAGAATAAAATCTTCTTTGGCTTTTAAATATGGAGCCAGAAATTCCACTAAAGAAAGTGAGAAGCCCGCACTTGGGGTCGGGGGACGGTATACTAACGCTCCCTTCCAGTGAGTTCTTGAGGTGGATAGGATCTTAAAGACCATAATTTCCATCGTGGGACAACTTCTTTGTAGAGTAATCTTCAAACCGTCTTCTCTATATACTATAGCAATACCTCCCCTGGTTTTGATAGGGCGATCTAGTTTAAGGACCTTATATCCCATCGGGACCCCCAACGTAATGGCGGGAACTGTTTGGGGTTTTACCCAAGTTTCTGTGAGGAAACAAATATCTGGATTTACAGTGTTAACTATGGGCCTCCCCATGATGTGGGTTCAGGTGTAGTGTAGTTCCTATTTTCCCAATAGGCTCTGCGCATTGGAATAACATAAACAATAGTTAAGACATAGGACTGAGGTCGACTAGGTCTCTATTGAATATGTTAGACTTAATTTAGGTTTGCCAGCTAGTTCAGAGGTCACTAGAAACTTTCTCGAATGAACAGGGAGGAGTGAACTTCCCTGATTAGACAAGAAGGGATTCAGCGCCTGACAACCGCATAAACATGACAACTTTGCTCCCCCAGAATAAGGAGTATATCTCCAGAGTCGTGTGAAAACAATAGATAGCTATTTCACTCAGTCAATCGTGCATACTTAGTTTCCCCAGAGTGCAGAGAAATAGAGAGACGGGCGTTTTCAATAAAAGGTGTTATTTATTGAGCAGTCTTCTTTCTCACTTGTATCTCGCTCTCAGGACTCGATCTCCCAGTAACCGCAAGGGTGACTGGAAACACTGGAGCTGGATTTTCTCGGCAGGAGAAAAAGACAGCGTCTTTCTCAGTGCGTCAAATGGGAGGGACGGCGTCCTTCGGCACTCGCATCAGCTGGGCTTTGGATAAGTAGATAGCCGCTCTGCTCCAAACCACCGTGTGTTGCTTAAGGCAACCGCTGGTATATTTATACCTGGAAGGTGCCGTGTTTGACGTAAGGTTGGACATAGGACGTCAATAAAATATGTCACTAAGAACTGGCCGTTTTTTCAGTGCTCGCAGGAGTTCTAGGACAAATCAAAACAAAAGCATGGGGAATTCCAAGGTTGCTGGAGGTTTGGTTTGTTGAAAGAACTCGTTGTACTTTCTAGGAGTCTAAGGAAGTAGCCTTGCCGTATTTGGTTGCATTGGCTATTACTAAATATGGATTTGATTCTCATGCCTTTATAAGGGTATGATTTGTTATAACCACATAAGGGCATAAATCGTGAATATTTAATTAGGGTCCTAGATACGATCACAACACCCACTCCACGTTTAATGTCCATCATTACTAAATACTAAGCAATATATAAACCTATAGGTATGCATGTGTTTTCCAACCCACCCCAAAATACATTAAATGCATTTGAAATGGTATAGATACACGAAAATGAGTATTATACTGTACGCTTTCAAGCAGTGGTATCATTCAGATAATGCAAATATAAATATCAGCTGAATGAATTGCGAAAATTACATTTATGAAATGGCTCTTAATACAGAAGAGAAGGTCGAGACCATTTCATCACATATTTATACAAGATTGTACATGTGCTAGAGGCTGATCCAAAATATTGTCTCTAGAGTCTCTAGGAATGGAAGCTCTGTTCTCTAAGAATAGTTCTACTTTAAGCAGAGTACCTTGTGCCAAAAAAAGGTAAATATTTTGGAAGTTGGGAAAAATAATTTTTCTTTCAAAGGAAAAATAGTTCCAAGTGTTTTCAGCAGTGCTGTTTATAAAAACTAGATACGATCACAACACAAGATCAGGACCGTCCGGCAAGTATGCAGCGGTCCAGTCTTCCAAATTACAATCTGCCGGCCGTGTAGGTGGTCGGAAACATGCCTTTTTGCAATAAGGCTTGTGCTGTGGGCCAGAACAGGGCCGCAGCACAAGCCTCAATGCAAAAGGGCATGTTTGGAAACATCCCTACACTGTATGTCAGGCACCTAGTTGTGCCTGGCACAGGGTGCATGGATGCTTCAGGGTGCACCAAGGGTGCCCCCTGGGACTAACATTGGAGGCCCAGGGGGAATGAGGGTTTGCTTTGGGCCTCTAAAGTCCCTTTCTGATGGCCTTTCGATGGCGGTCAGACCGCCATGGAAAGCCTGCCAGAAAGGGAAATCGTGATCTCTGCGGCAGTGCCTGAGCAGACTCCGCCCCTATTGTAGCCTACTACCCTCTGACCAATGTTCAGATGGTTTGCTTGAGACAGTCAGAAGTGTCTTTCGGTCCCTCCACCCACTGCCTCCGAACGGCCATCATCATAATGCGCTGGTCAGACCATGGCACCAGATGACCGACATCATAATCGGGCCAAGGTGTGTTTTTAGAGATAGTTACTTTTGATATGAGTCCAGCAAATCGCTAATCTGAGGACTGGATCCATGGGCTCACTTGATGATACACCCAAACCTTGCCTTCTGATTGGGTGCACTAAGACCCCACCCATGTACATGGAAATCCAACACCCTAAATGACTCATTTGCCCTTCAGTGTCTTTGGAGTGGATTGAGAAGCAGTGCTGCCCTGTTAGTGGATTTGTGGGTCTGTGAGTGAATGTGAGAGTGCCTGAGTGAGGCTGTGAGTGCCCGCATCGGTCTGTGAGTGAGTGTGTGAGTGGCTGTGTGGGTGTGTGAATAGTAGTGTGTGAAAAAGTATGTGTGTGAGTGCCAGTATAGGTGAGTAAGTGAGTGTAAGAGACGAGTTGTATTAGAAAGTATGTGTTTGTGTCAGTAACTGTAAAGGTGAGTGAGTATATGTGTTACTATATGTATGAGTGAATGTGTGGGTGAGTGAGAAACTGTATGGGTAAGTGAGTAGTTCTATGAGTGAGTATATGGGAAAGTGAATAGGTATGTGAGTAGCTGCATGGTTTTAAAAAAAAAAAAAATTTTAATTGAGAGTTCATAAACATAGGATAAACTGTACATGACACATTAGCAGCAAATAAGTAAATACAGTACAGAGAAAAGTGCATATCAAAACCAAGAATCAGAATTAACTTACACTGGCTTCATTCAAATAAAACATATTCAAATTTAGACAGATTAAAAAAACTACTCATAAAGTGCACTGTACATAGTGCAAATGACGTATCGATCGAGCAGACTAATAATCGAGGAAGTGGTTTAAAAGTGGTTTAAAATCGATATCCACCATGTTCAGTCTAGGATTCGAAGATGCTCCAAAAGTTATCATATTTCCTAAGAGCCCCTGTCCTCAATGCATATTTTCTTTCCCTTCCCTGAGTCCTTAATAATTTTACTTTCCATGCTTGCAGTGTTGGTACTGTCTCTGATTTCCAGCACTGCAAAATACGCGATTTAGCTATCAGGGAGGCTATAAACAGGGACTCATCATAGAGGGTGGAGCTCGAAGAACAGCCCATAACTGAAATTGATTCGTTAAATAAAATGTTGACTTTCATCGTGGCACAGAGATATTTTTCTATTTCTTTCCAGAATTCCTATATTTTAGGGCATTCCCAGACAATGTGTTTCCAAGTGCCTTTTTCTTCACAGCGGAAACACTTATCAGAAACCTGGGGATATATACTGTGGAGAAATGAGGGGGTTGTGTAGATTAGCCATTTACTATAAAACTGCATGTGTTTAAAGTTAGCACCCCGGAAGATAGTTTTGTTAAATTTATTGATTTTATCCCACATTGGTTTGCTAATTTCAAGGTCTTCCCTCTTTTCCCACCTTTCTCTAACCTTATTAAAGGATTCGATTACGTTGTCTTCTTTTAGGATTTTAATCCAAGTGCTGATCTTCTTTTGCATCGGATTATTTAACGCTGATGATATTTCATTTTTATGAAATAAGTTACCTATATCTAATTCTCTAAACTCCACATGTAGCATCAAAAAAGACCATTTCAATATTATATTTGAATGGTGTATCTGTCTAGAGATTTCCTCCCAGGATTTCTATCTGTTTCCTAAGAGGAAATCCTCGATCTTCTCAAAACCATTTTCCTTCCATAATCTCGCTATATTTTTATCCAGACAACCCCCTCTCCGAAACTAAAGTTGATTAAATCAGTTGAACTGCTTATTCTATGAATTCCATAAAATGTCAGGAGCTGGGTTTTCTGTTTAATTAACCACTGTAGGGACTTATAGCGGACCTTCTTTGGGTATTTCGTCATTCTGGCGGGATCAGTAATTTTAGCTTTCCACAGCATCTTCCTCATAAAAAAACTGTCTGCCTCGCGATCGTCTAAGAAAAGAAACCTAAAACTATGGTGTGCAAAAGTAGCAAAGTAATATTCTCTAATGTTTGGGAGAGATAGCCCTCCTTGTGCAAATGGGAGGTGTAAAATGCAAAGTGCAAGTCTAGAAATGTTTTTTGCCCAAAGAAAAGAGGAAAACATAGCATCCACTTTTTTAAAAAAAGAGACTTGGATTGCACAAGGGGCTGGACTAAAAAGGAAGTTAAAAAGAGGTATAATAGACATACTTATTAGCGCAGCCCGTCCCATTAGACAATGGCAATAGATTCCAGCGGTCTAATTGGGACCCAACCTTTTTTAACAGAGGTATATAATTTAACAAATACAGATCTTCCAAATTATCAGAGATAAATATTCCCAGGTATCTCTTTGGACATATGTTATAAGTCTGCCTAAATTCTGGCATTAAAGTGTCTACAGTGCAGTTAGCTAAGATAATTTCTGTCTTGTTGACATTTATCTTGTAACCCCCAGCTTTTGAAAATCCGAAAAGATTTTTAAAATTTTTACTTGACTTGAGGGCTTTGAATCTAAAAAGTGGGCAATGTCATCAGCATATAGTTTAATATTTGACATTCCGGCTACGGGTACCGTATCGGTAATTGTTCCCCTGATTGCAATAATCAAAAGTTCAATAAATAAGGCGAATAAAATTGGCGACAGAGGACAGCCTTGACGCGCGCCTCTACTGACCTGACATGTCCCAATGTTAATAATATTGATAATAATCTGTGCCCTCGAGTTCATGTAGAGTTGTTTCAATAGGGAGATAAAAACAATCGGAAACTCGAAGCTATGCAAAATTGCAAAAAGGCAGTCCCATGACTCCAGATTGAAGGCTTTTTCGGCATCTAAAAGCCAGACTTGCGCTTTCACCTTGTTGGTCTTAAAATAATCCAGTGCCTCCAATAAAAAATGTGTATTTGTGTAGAGATGCCTTGCCTTCCTGCTATAAAACCGCACTGATCGAAGCCTATAAGAGGCCCTACTAATTTATTCAGCCGGTTCGTTAAAAGTTTTGTAAACATTTTATAATCTGTATTTAAAAGACTTATGGACCTATACAAATTTCCTTATCCTTTCCCTTTTTTAAAATGCTAACCACCACTGCTGAGTGAAAAGAGTCAGCGGGTGATCCTCCTTTAATTAAATAATTGGCTAGAAGTAGGAGTTCTGTACCCAAAGTACCATCACATTTTTAAAAAAGTTCTACAGAGAGCCCATCGTCGCCATTGGCCTTACCGTTGGGAAGAGAGCGAATTACCTCATCAAGCTCTGATTTTGTAAAGTCCTCTATCAACCAGTTCTTACCCTCGATATCCAGTTTGGGTACTTCTAGTGTCTCTAAGAATTCCCCAATGATTTCAGGTGTGACCCCTTCGGTAGCTTGGTAGACTCACTCTTAATGTTTTAAAAACATCTCACCAATGGAAGCTGTAGTCTTTGCCTGCACTTTGGTGATAGGGTCAATTAGTTGCTCTATCCTATTTCGGGCCCGATTTTCTTTTGCATGCCACGCCAGGAGTTTACCGGTATAATCGCTCTCTTCATATAGGTTTTGGGCATAGAGATTGCTATTAGTCTCGCCTAAGTCGTAATAAAAATCCTTCATTTTTCTCTTTGCTTCGGAAACCTTTTGTCCCGAAAGTGCTGATCTCACCCTGTAATGTTCTTGGGTTGCCTGCGTAAGGTTTGTTTGTAGTTTGCTTTTCACCTCCCTTCTTGCCTTCTGCTTTGGTATATCTTTGGAAGTGATTATCCCCCGTAGAGTGGCCTTAAATGCATCCCAGGTTATATTTAATGGGGCTGTACCTCTATTTCACGCAAAAAACTCATCAATCTCTTCCTCAATGTCTGCACACCATTGAGTATCCGAGAGGTTTAATTTGTTAAAATACATCTCCCAGGTGACACTTTGTTTTGCCTCCCTATTCTTATCCCTATGTAAAGTGCTGCGTGATCTGAAAACGCGTTCGATAAATGAGCATATTTGTGTACCTCAAACTCATGTGATATAAGAAAAAAATCTAGCCTGGATGTAGAATTATATTTTGCAGAATGGCAGGAGTATTCACGTTTAAGGGTATTACTGGAAGGCCAGCGATCGATGATTTCAAGATCTAATTAGCAGCTTTGTATGGCAATGGCAACTTGGGGTTTATTCTGGCATTGTTCTTTTTTAGATGAGTCGACTAAGGAATTTTGTAAAAAATTAAAATCACCCCCCATATTATTTGCCTGGGTAAACCCATTAAAGCCTGTTTCAATTGCAGGATTGGAAGGGGGTCATCTAAGACTGGTGCATAAATAGTGCCTAATATTATATTAACATGGTTTAATTTGCCATGTGCAAGTGCCCATCTGCCACTGGGGTCTGTAATTGCTCCTTCCAATGAAAAGTCTATATGCCTTCCTATTAAAATGCATACTCCCCTCTGTGCCAACCCTGCTACTGAAGACATTTTATGGCTCGCCCATCCCTTGAAAATTTTATCGGATTCAGCCATGATTCTGTGATGAGTTTCTTGCAAGTAAATAACATCCGGACTGAGGCCTTTTAGCCAACACTCAATAGCATTCTTTTTGCAAACGTTGTTCAAACCATTTGCATTAAAGGATACAAATTTCAACATATTACTCCTTGGTTAAAATATTTAAAAAGAAATGTGAATATAAAATATGTTGCGAAAGAATTTAAACATATCCTTATGCAAAATATGCAGAACAGTTTCCAAATAGCAGCAAATAATTGAGAAATGGTTGAGGAGGAACAACATTTAAAGTGCAAAATAGAAAGCTGGGATTTAGAAGACAAGAATTTAAAGAACTCCTTGTGCAAAATGCGCAGAACAATATCCAAATAGCAGCAGATAATTGAGGAATAGTTGAGGAGGAGCAACATTTAAAGTGCAAAATAGAAAGCTGTGATTTAGAGGACATAACGCCCTTTTGTGCAAAATACGCAATTCTCAAATTCTGAACACAGAAAGCAGATGCACGGCTTCAATACTTAAAGTGCAAATGCGAACTGATCTATGACCTCCTATAACTGACCATTGTGCAAAAAAAGCAAATAAGTGCAGCTGAAATGAAACTCAGACCTTACAACCTTTTCCACTCTGAGACAAGTTAGCATGGTTTAAACAGTATCGCCCTTGATACAACTTAATAAGGCACCACAGCTTGGATCTAGAGTATCTTCCCGTGCTAGGGAAAGAAAAATCGATTGGTATATCATAAACTGCTGCTGCTAGTATATTACTAAGTTTTTCCATACCATAACAGTGTCAAAGGTTGAGTGTAAGATTTTTGGTGCATGAACTCTCTTTTTTTACCCTCTGCAACACCCTTTTCACCTACACCCTTTACACCCCCCCCCTAGAGTGGACGGTAGCCCAGTGTGGCCCACTTCCATCCTTCTCTGTGTCTTTTTCTTCTTTGTTGATGCCATGTTGTTGCATCCTTGTGTGCTTCCCGTCCCCCCCTGAATCCACCCCTTTCTTATTCAAACGGAACGAATAATTAGATATCCGACAGATAATTATGCGCCGAGGCCATCAAGGAGTAACTGGGCTTCGTGTAGATCTGTAAAGATAAAGAATCTCCCTTTTGCTAGCACCTTCAATTTAGTTTGTTGTACAATCATGGCTTGAGCCCCCTTAGACTTAAAAGAGTCAATCATCTTCACAAAGTCACTGCGCCTGTGGGCGGATGCCGCCGACATATCTGAGAAAATCCGAAAGTTGTTCACTCCATCAACATTAAATGATCTCTTTGAAAAGGGAATGTTTAAGATTCTCTCTTTAACCCTAAAGTCCGCAAAGTTAAGCAGCATTGTGCAAGGGTACTTCAAGTTGTTGGGTTTGTGCGCAGGGACTCTGTGTGCCCTTGTAATTGTTAAGTCACCATGCAGCTCAGGTATGGCTTTTTTTAGGAGGGACTCTGACCATTTTACCACATCCTTATCTTTCAGGCCCTCAGAAACACCCACTAACCGTAGGTTGGACCGCCTGTTATAATTTTCCAAGTCCTGCATTTTTTCCGCTAATTGGGATTTCTCTTTGTTTGCCACATGAAGACCTTTCAGCATCGCTGTTAAAGTATCTTCTAGGGTCGAGATCCGAGCTTCAGCCTCCGAGACCCTAATGGGGAGGTTTCCAAAGCACTCTTCCATTTTTATAAGCCTGTTATGCAGCTGAGATATTTCATGGGCTTGGGAGCTTTTAAAATCCCTGAGTTCGCGGAGTATCGTGGAGAGCAAGACCTCCACAGAGTTCACTTTGGAGACATTGGAGGGTATGGGCAGTTCGTCCTCGTGAGTCTCTTGGGTCTCGTGTGGACATATAGTTTGGTCTGGAGCTACCATAACTGTAAGAGATGATAGAGAGTCAATATTCACAGGCGGTACTTTTACTGCAGAATTGGCCGATTTTTCGATTTTAGCAGGGCTATGATGGTGCGGTTTGGGTAACAAATTGGAGCATGTGAGGGTCTGAGGTGAGGACTGCGGTGGGGTCTGCGGCAAGGCGATGGAGGGGGCTGGAGAGGCCCGGTTTGGGATAGATTATGATGCATTCATAAAGGGGAGTGAGCTGGTATTTGGCACTGCCGCCGGAGTTGCATCTGAACCGAACTGTGCCTCTGCCACTGGCGATGTTGTAATTGTTATATTTATTTTTCATTAAGAGCCTCTTGCTCTGCTGTTCCATTTGCCCCCCTTTGGCTTTTCTCTTCCCGCGTTGGTGTACTTGTAAGCTGACCCTGCAGGAGCAGCGGTTTAGAGAAGAGAGGATATTGCTTGGGGGTTGGTTGGTTCCCGACCGTCTTGGTTAGGCTTTGGACAATATTGGCGATATTGACAGCTTTAGCCGTATTGCCCAACTTTATCCACCTTTTCCGCCTTTTCCACCTTAACTGCTTTATTCTCCATGGTTCCCACACTTTTTTCACCAACCGCTAACAGACTTAGCTCAGCTGAAAGCTCGCATAGAGTTTCTTCATCTTCATCCTTGTCCCCCACCTCTTCCTCCTAATCCTCCAAGTCCTCTTCCTCAGCTTGCTTATTTAAGACACTGTATTTATTTTGTCTGTAATTCTCAGCCACTTCCCTTGCTTCCACCGCCTTAAATTTTAAAACGCTCCTTTGTTGCGCTTTCCTTCTGCCTTTTTTGTCTACTCCTTTGACCACAGGTTGAGGTATGGATATAAGTGGTGATTTTAAAAGTTCTCTCGCCATGTCCGTTTTGCCCTACTTGCCCTTAGCCCTAGCTGCCATGGTTGCAGCCCGGGTATATAGGTTACACGCCAGCCGCTTAAATTAAACCAAACAGAGGGAGGCCCTTATTGAGTATCAATGGTAGAAAAGTTTCTGTATGTCTCAGCTAGAGGGCTTTGCCATAGCGCATAATGCCTAATAAAATTACTATAATACAATTAGCGATCGGTGGAGTAGCAAATGTCAAGGGCTACGTTTTTAGTTTTTTTTTAAGGAAAGAGACTTTGACTTCTGGCTTCTGACTTCTGCGTGCTCACCTCACCTCAGCTCCACACCACCTGGCAGTTCATGAACCGGGTGCCACCACTGCTGTGAACTCAACGAGCTCCGCGCTGAGAGTAACCCAACTCCTGTGACCGAAAGAGAGCAGAGCCTCTGTTGTCCTGGTGAGTTGCGTTGAAGCGGCTCGCAGCTCGCAGCTTGGTTAATCAGAATAATTCCGTGCACATACAGCAGGAGCAGTAGCTAAACAAAAGGCTAATAAGGAGCCATTCCTCGGCGGCGGCGGGTGTACGAAGCTTGGCCCGGCTCGGTCCCGTATTGGGAGTCAGTCGTGCGTACTTCGTGTTCTGAGTCCGTGCGTCGCGTTCATCTGGTTTCAACTTCAGAAGGCTAGAGCAAACAGTGGCGGAGGCTCGGCAACGGCATCCACTTCGACATCAGCATCGGACATCGCTGTGGGCGGGGCTTGGAGAGACAGTAAGCACAACGCAGACGTGCGTGGGTTCACGTCAGCCGCGCCATTCTCGAGTAGCTGCGTGGGTGACTGATGGGTATTAGTCAAGAAGTCCACTTTATTCCTGAGGCCCTCATGAGGCAATAGGACCTCATGCCCCACCAGCACTTTGCCAAGAGGGGGGGCATGGCCTCCAACATCCTCTCAACAATTCCTCTATGTGTGGGCTTGCTGGAGGAAACAGAAGGTCTGGTTGGCCCCTAAGGACCCTCAGAAGCCAAGGGGACTTCATGCCCCAACCAGCAGCACACCAGGAGGTTGGGGAGAGGTGGAGAAAGTGGACTGGGCCTCTGGCAAGTTTCTGGTGTTTTAATTAATTTTTCTATTTCAATTTTTTAGGAAGAGGGCCACATGAAAGCCCTTCCCTGGACTTTGTTGGGCTCCTGGTCCCCCATCCCTAGGGGCCTCCCACTTTTTGTTTCTTTTAATGAATCAATGTTTGTGCCCCAGGGAGTTGGATATCCCAGGGCAGCGGGTGGCTGAGTGGGCCCCACAGTTGTAAACCACATTGCCCCAGGGAGGTAGCAGTCCCTGGGGCTGCAGGGGGCCGAGCAGGATCCTTCTTCTTGCCCCAGAATTTGGCCCACCCTGAAGCTTTAAGAAACCACACACGGGAGCCCACTTGTCTTTTTTTTACATCTTGCAGCTGATTCGTGGATCGACCTCCGAGTCTGTGGCAAAAATAACAGAAATATGCTTTTAAAATGTTGCAGGGTCCCTGTGGAACCCCTCACTATATCTGTGGGTTCAAGGTATTCCTACATTGCCCCTTTTTCCTTATGTTCTCCTTTTTTCCTGGGATTCTCTAACAAGCAGAGTCCCAAGATGGTTGCCAAGACTTCCTGGCTGAGGTATTGGCAGCCAATCAAATTTTAGTATCCCCGGATATCTATATTTATTAAAATGTAATTTCTCTGAAAGAACTGCATGGATTTACACCAAATAAAAAAAAGCACACTTTCTGGACCAAAATCTAGCTTTCTGCCAAATTTGGTGATATTCCGCTCAGCAATTCGAACTGCAGTCGTGTTAAAAAATAAAAAATCTCCTTAGTCATAACATGGGGAAAATGAATTTTGGGGCCCTCTTTCTTCTTGGCCCCCTCTTGACAGATCCCCCAAAACTTTCAACACAGCAGCTGAACCAAAAAGGGGATGTTTTCTAAAGATTTTGTGGAGATTTGTCAAGTGGCGCCAAAGTTATTGGCAAAACAAAAAATGCTTTTCCTAAGGAAACTTTGGTTCTAACTATAACTACTTACTGGTGACCGACAGATTGCATGAGAGCATGTATAGTGCCTGGATGATTGGATATGTTGATGGGTACTGCCTGGATGAGTGTAAGTGTAGTGGCAAAGTGAATGGATGAGCATATGGGTAGTGTCTTAGTGAATAGATGAGTGGAATGGTAGTGCCTGGTGGATGGATGACTGCATGGGTAGTGCTAACATGAATGGATGAGTGCAAGGGTAGTGCCTGATTCATTGGATGAGTGCATGAGTAGTGCCTGAATCATTGGAAGAGTGCATGAGTAGTGCCTGAGTGAACAGATGAGTGCATGGGTACTGCCTGGATGATTGAATGAGTGCAAGGGTGGTACCTGAATCATTGGATGAATGCATGAGTAGTGCGTGAGTTAACGGATGATTGCATTGCTGCTGCCTGGTTGAGTTAATGAGGGCATGGGTAGGGCCTCAATGAATGGATGGGGGTATGGGTAGTGGCTGAGTGAATGGATGAGCACATGTGTACTGCCTCAGTGAATAGATGAGTGCAATGGTAGTGCCTGGTGGATGGATGACTGCATGGGTAGTGCGTACATGAATCGATGAGTGCAAGGGTAGTGCCTGAATCATTGGACAAGTGCATGAGTAGTGCCTGAGTGACAGGATGAGCACATGCGTAGCACCTGAGTGATTGAATGAGTGCATTAGTAGTGCTTGGGTGAATACACGAGTGCATAGGCAGTGGCTGGGTGATTGGATGAGTGCATGGGTAGTGCCTGGGTGATTGGATGAGTGCATAGATAGTGCCTGGGTGAATGGATGAGGGTGGGGTACTGTGTCGGCGATTGTATGAGTGCATGGATAGTGCCTGGGTGATTGGATATGAGCATTGGTAGTGCCTGGGAGAAGGGATGAGTGAATGGGTAGTATGTGAGTGAATGGATGGGTGCAAGGGTTATTCCATGGGTGATTGGATTAATGCACGAGTAGTGCTTGAGTGAAAGGATGAGTACATGTGTAGTACCTGAGCGAATTAATAAGTGCAAGGAAACTGTCTGGGTGATTGGATGAGTGCATAGGTAGTGCTTAGGTGATTGGATGAGTGCATGGGTAGTGCCTAAGTGATTTGATAAGTACACGGGTAGTGCCTCAGTGAATGGATGAGCACATGCATGGTACCTGAGTAAATGGATGAGTGCAAGGGCAGTGCTGGGTGACTGGATGTGTGCATGGGTTGTGCCTGGGTGATTGGATAGGTGCAATGGTAGTGCCTCAGTGAATGTATGAGGGAAGTGTAGTGCCTTGGGTGATTGAATAAGTGTATGGGTAGTGCCTGAGTCATTGGATGGCTGCATGGATAGTGCCTGGGTGATTGGATGGCTGCATAAGTAGTGCTTGGGTGATTGCATGAGTGCATGGGTAGTGCCTGGGTTATTAGATGAGTGCATGGATAGTGCCTGGGTGATTGGATGAGTACATGGATAGTGCCTGGGTGAATAAATGAAATAAACAAAGACAATGCCAATGCTGCAAAATTATTCAAGTACTGTAAGAGCAATGACCAAAACAATTGCCCTAAAGAAACCACTTGTTCCTTTTCGTTTACAAATCAATTTTTTTTATTTTTGTGTATTTTATATTGTTTACAAAATGAGCTTTCAATTTAATTTAGATACTCTAAAAAGCAAAACATGTTTTTCCAAGATAAGGTTTTTTTTTTTTTACATTTTGAAGGGAGCTCCTTCTATTGGAAATCGCACTCTCTCTCTGAACTCTCTAAAGTGCACATTTGTTCAAACATACAGTGACAGACCCATTCTTCTATAATCCCTAACTTCACATCCAACCATACACTCAATCTCACACCACTCATACAGTGCCTACCCTGGGTGTTCAACTTAGAAACCCCTTTATATTTGAGGGAAAGCAACAATGTTTAAATACAAAAATTTCAGAATCCTATGTACATCTGAAACCAAAAACGGCCATCTGGCAAAATTATTACATTTATAAGTTTTGTGAAAATTAAATTAAACAGATTGGCCTAGCCAGAACTATGGTCTACGCGTTTCGAATCACCCCTAATGTGGGGATTCTCCTCAGGACCAAATGTGTCTCTCGTGTTGTATCCAAGATCACGCTGTCAACAAGTTTTTACTATGTTCAGGTGGCTGTTAACGACTGTGGCGATGTAGGGTTTATCAGTGTTTTCTTTCTTATATCCAGGCTGTCTGTCCTTTCCGCTTTGTCATTTTTTCCTTTGTATCGTAATTTATTCTCTGGTGTTTTGGCTCGTTTTCTTGAGTTTAAGGCTCCCAATACGATCCTTTCATTACTTTATTTGTCGGACTCGTATTGCTTTTGTCGCGAGAAGAATGGGTCTGTCACTGTATGTTTGAACAAATGTGCACTTTAGAGAGGTCAGAGAGAGAGTGCGATTTCCAATAGAAGGAGTTCCCTTCAAATTTTTAAAAAAACCTTATCTTAGAAAAAATTGTTTAGCTTTTTAGAGTATCTAATTTTAATTTATTTTGTAACCAATATAAAATACATTAAAAAAATGTTGGATTTGTAAACGAAACGGAACAAGTGGTTTCTTTAGGGCAATTGTTTTGGTCATTGATCTTATAGTACTTGAATGATTTTGTAGCATTGGCATTGTCTTTGTTTATTTTGTTAGTGGCGCGGCCTTGCTGCAATTAAGCCATACCCTTATTGTTCTTTAGTGGGTGAATAAATGAGGCAAGGGTAGTGCATTGGTGATTGTATGAGTGCATAGATAGTGCCTGGGTGATTGGATATGTGCATGGGTAGTGATTCGATGAATGGATGATTGCATGGGTAGTGTGTGAATGAATGGGCTAGTGCAAGGGTTGTTTCATGGGTGATTGGATGAATGCATGAGTAGTGCATGAGTGAATGGATGAACAAATGGTAGTGCATGGGTGATTGAATGAGTGCATAGGTTGTGCCTGGGTGATTAGATGAGTGCATGGATAGTTTCTGGGTCATTGTATGAGTGCATGGGTAGTGCCTGTGTGATTGAATGACTGCATAAGTAGTGGTTGGGTGATTGGATGAGTGCATAGGTAGTGCCTGGGTGATTGGATGAGTGCATGGGTGGTGCCTCAGTGAATGGACGAGGCAAGGGTAGTGCCTCAGTGATTGAATGAGTACATGGTTAGTGACTGGATGATTGTATGAGTGCATAGGTAGTGCCTCAGTGACAGGATAACTGCAAATGTAGTGCTTGGGTGATTGGATGAGTGCATAGGTAGTGCCTGGGTGATTGGATGAGTGCATGGGTGGTACCCGAGTGAATGGATGAGGCAAGCGTAGTGCCTGTGTGAATGAATGACTGCAGCACACATGTTAGACTACATGTTCAAATGGAAACATACCTTAGACACGGAAGCAGGCAAACATTCAAATTTAATAGAATACACTTTCAGTTACAAGCACACATATCACTATCTATAGACTGCTTCCAGTATACCTATTGGGAAAGTTATAAGGGCGAGGATAGAGGTTAATACATTCAGCAACCTGTTTTAAAACTCACATTTCGATAACAGTTTCATTAAGCAGAGTCAGTTTGTAGTAGGAGTTCTAACACAAAATAAAAGGTGAACTACTGTTATGTCACTTTTATTTGTGACAGCGTCTTTCTAGAAATCTCAATGAGTGCGCTAGTGCTTTTCAGGGGTGGGATGACACATGCAAAGTAGCCTATAAGTAGTAGATTTTGTCTGTTTCACACCAATGAGATATTTGTACATGTTAAATAATCGTTTAGTAGATCAGTAAAATATTTCTAATAAATATAGAGTCCATAATCAATACTAAATTCTATATTCCTACCTTTAAAGCACTTTACATAGATCATCTAGTAAATCTATTTTTGGAGTAGCATTGTCCTAAACAGTACTAAAGGTGTTTTCAGTGTTGAACAGTAACTGCTATTAAGAAGAAAAATAAAAAGTAATAGATAAGCATGTTGTGTTAAAAAAAACAATTTTACATCTTTAAAAAAAAATACACTGTTTTATAATTAGATATCAGCATCAGTTTCCCTTTTTTACTGATCTCGAAGGGCATATAACTTCACTATACACAGTGATTTCAATGTAGCATCATCATTAAACAGTAGGAAAAAACAATTGAATGGATTGTATAAAAAACAAACAGCACAGTACATCATTATGAATATGTGTACTTACTATCTTAATCACTTCTTTTGTCTACATGAACTCTACTATTTTCCATAACTAGATTTAAAAACATTTTACTATTACTATTACACCTGGTACATAATTGAGAATAAATATATGTACTACTTGCTTTTTAAGTCATTTTTTAAATGTTATGTCTATTAAGCAAAATAATAAGCAAAACACTAATTATGAATACTAAAATAATCCAATGCTTTCCATTTTTTATTGGCATCACCCCAATAGGCTGAATCAAATAACATGTAAACATTTGGTAATTGAGAAGGCAATCAATCTAGGTTTGAATTCCAGGTGGTGATCATTGCAAAGTGTCCATCCACTGTTACACCATAAATAAACAATATAGTGTCTAAATTTTGCAGAGGCTCCTTCGTGAAAAATATTAACTACTGTTGTATAAGTTCTTCCTGAAATAGATATTTGACTTCCTTTAAAATTTGTAATTTTTGTTTCCAATTTGGTTCCATCTGCTCTACAACTTTGTAGAATTAAAATTAGATATTTTCCAAATCTTTGTTTGTGCAATGTAGACATTATGTCTGATCTACAGTTTGAGCAGATCATATTTTGATTTGCTGTTTAAATCAATTTGTTAAGAGGCACTGTTTTGCAGTGTGGTAGCGTTAAGTATAGGAATCGTTCTGCATGAATTTCAGTGGAAGAATTACACAAACAATCTTCACAGTTATATTCCCATTTGTAACTTTGTCCAAATGAGTTATCTATATATATTCCTTCACCTTCTAATACTCCAAGCATGACCATTATAAATGTGTGTGCATCTTGTTGTATGCTGGGAGTAAATGCCACTGAACCGCTACATACATCCAAAAGATGTCAAATGTCAGAGCAGTATGTATTTTACTTCTGCCAGTAACCAACTGTTGAAATGAATGATGTAGTGCAGAACAGAATAATTTTTCCCAGTTTTCCATGTTTTCATTAGGACGGCATGGTAAATAAACAATTACATTCACAACCATCTTAGCATACCAATTGATACCTGAACTGTTTTCCAACTGGTATCCTATAATTTCACCATCAGTTTCCATTTTCATTTTCTTTTTGCTTTCAAATTTCTCTTCAGTGCTTTACTTATCTAAAACTTCAGTTTAATGCTTCATATATTTCCGTTTTGGACATAGTACACATTTCTAATATATTGAGTATTCACCTAAATCAGGAGCATAAAGTCTTCCTAAGTGATCATACTATCTTATGCAATGTAAATCAGCGCTAAATTTTCTCTCGTCAAATTCTCTCAAATACAATCCAGACAATGTTCTTACTTGAGACAATGCAACATATGACATTCCCTCTTTAAACATACTACTTCCAATATTTACAAAAGCTCTGTCTATGTTTAAACCTTGAGATTTGTGAATACTTATACTTACTACATATGCTAGAGACACAGGAAACTTGTCTTCGAAAATTCAAATACTTCACATTAAAAAAGGTACAACAGGATGCCAAATCTGTTTTACTTTATTAATCTGGTCAAATTTCACAATCAAAAATAGTTTTCCATCACTATTTTGAAAATGTGCAAAATCAACAACTTTACCCATTGCTCCATTTATTAATCCTTTCTCTACATTCAAATCACAACACAAAATTACTCAACAGTTTTTACATACAAGTAAACACTTTTCTAATCCTGCAGTTTTTTATAGTTAGTAGAATTGTTACTCATTGGTGTTTTATTTTGTCAATAGCTTAAATTTCCAGAATTTCTTGTTTTTTTCAGTTTCAGTAATTGTTCATTAAAGTTAGAACACACATGCAGTGTATGCATTAAACAAACTATGGATTTATTTTCTGCAAGCATATTATACATCAGTTCTGCTGGTGTTTTTTCAAATGTAGACAGATTGCGTATTAGCCAATTATCTCAAGTTTGTTTGCCATGTTTTGTCAACACGCCAATTCTTATGTCTTTAAGAATATTTCCAAAATCTTCATCAGCCGCTTATTGCACATTTTTAACAAGTTAAATATATTAAAAGTTTAACCAACTATTTACATTTCCAATACTTCCCAATGATCTCCTTTTCTTATCATGTAGAAGTTTTTTAAAGCAGGTTGTCCTTTTTCAGGAGTAAGTTGTAGTAGGTCTCTAAATGCATTGATATGCTTTCCTCCAAACAGTACATCATACTCTATTTTTAAATTCTGTTGCATTCTCAACTGTGAAAAAGGCAAGTGTGAGAGGCTAGCTCAGTATATGATGTACACTTATTTAAGTGGACACCTTGCACTGTTCCAGACAACCCTTATGGTGATTTTAGTGGTCTTAGACAACCTTAGAAAGCGCTTTAATTGGTAGCTGTGGAGAGCAACTTTCAGGCTTTGTCCAGGAGGAGTGTAAATCAGCTTGTTTTACCAGAACATAATCTTATAGGTATAAATTAAGTGAAAAACTTTGTATTTATAAGAATATGTACTTATTATAAGATACTCACTAACACATACATATATCTCCTAGCCGTAGATATACACAATGCACACAATACTTTGCAAAAGAAACAGGTAAGTAGCATAGAACACACAGTGATCCCCAGGGGGAGACCAAAACATATACTAAAATAGTGGTATGGTAACCACGAGCCGAGTGAAGATAGAGTCAGAGGATGTAGAAGTGCTGGGGACCCAAGGAACCATCCAAGGTGAGTATCTAGGAGACCCACAGAGGTTGTGTGCAGTGTAGGAACACAACAGCGTTCTCAGTACAACGCAACATGTAAGTTGCAGTTGCAATTTTAAAGAAAGAGGGCCCTTCCCAGTGGACCCTGGGGAAACCCAGTGGAAGACAATAAGTTGGGGAGCCCCCCGTGGATACCTTAGGAACAGGGATAACTGCACCAGGCAAGCTGGGTGCATAGGTGTGAAGTGGCATCGGAAACTGTTGTTGAACTCAATGGGAAACTTCAGAAAGATGCTGCTGCTGGAGAAGGTGAAACTCTCCTGTGGAACCCAAAGTTGGATTCAAGATGTGAAGCATCTGCAATCAGAGGGGACAGAGTCTATGCTACTCAGGAGTGACCAGGAGGCAAGGATAACGAAATCCCACCAATGTTATATGTTATTATTATTATTATTATTATTACATTTCTTATATAGCGCCAGAATCGACCCCCGAAGGGGCATCTCCGCGCTTGCCTTGGGAACCCGTCCTGGTTTTTCCCTGTGAGATAGCCCCTACAGGGCATCCCCAAGGTGAAAGCCAGGCATCCCGCCGCGGGGGGCCGTTGTGGAGATTAAGCAAGCTTAATGCCCAGAGTTGCAGAGTGTGAACCCATGATTAGGTCAGGCACCGAAGCGAGAATTATCGAGTCCGTGGACATATGAGCTCAACACCCTGCCGCGTCGGGAATCGAACCCTGGTCCGGGTCTGACCTCTGCTTCAGGGTCTGCCTGCTCTAACCAGTGAGCCACACTTCTCTGTTGCAGGAGAGCTGACAGTGACCTTGAAACTACAGCAGTGTGGACCAGGTGATGCTGTGGAAGACCAGGAGCCATACACAAGGTGTCCCTCATCAGATGTCAACAGCTATGGGGTCGGTGTCCGGTGGGAGCACCAACAAGCCTTGGCAACTGCAACCAATGTGGAAGTTGAAAAATGTGCAATGTTGGGACCAGTAAAGTCCAGGAGGCTCACCACAAGCAGGGGAGTCAGGGCAGGCCCTGAGCAATCAGGGGAGCCCAAAGAATTCAAAGATGACCCTCAAGAGGAGCCCCAGACGGTAGGCACTGGAGTTGAAGAGGACCTCAAGAAGCTCACCAAAGAAGCAGGCTCACGGTCCAAGCAATGCAGTGTGGTCAAAGATTCTAGTCATTGGAGATGCTTTAGTTTGGGGCTACTTGGAGCTCAAAGATCTTGATGAAAGGAAGCCAGCAAGCCTTTCCAACAGCAAGTTAAACCATGCACAGGGATTTGGTTGCTGCGGCTCAAACAAGGGATACTGGCTTCAAACTGGGTGAGAGGACAGGTCAGGCCACTAGGGATGTGGAGAACTACTACCTGTGTTGCTTAGCCTTTCAGAGTCCATGGGAGCCCGGGTCAGCAGACTGGTCAGCTTAATTGTGGTGCCTGCTTCAAGGGAGATTCCTTCAGGTATCTTGGATGCCCACAAGCCTTGGAAGGTTTCCTGTATAGAGCACAGACACGGACGTTACAGCAGACAAGCAGGGTGAAGATATCAGAAGCAGAGGAGTGTTCCCAGTTGTAGCCTTGATGCCCAGAGCAAAGTCCAGAGTTCCCAGACGGTCGAAGTTGAAGTGGTGTCTGAATTGAATTGTGTCCCACAACCAATCTATGGACCCATCCACAGGTAAGCCCTTAAATACCCCAAAGACAGGGCTGGAATGATACAGGGGTCCCTCCCTAAGGAGAGGCTGGACAAGGGGAAGCATACCAGTTGTCCCCTGCACACAGACTATGTGGTGCTTGCAAGTAACCCCACCCTGCCCCAATACACTAAACCCTGTCTGGGAGGTGGCCACACCACACTGTGACAGGATGCCTACTGCTTCGCCTTTCCCTGCTCGGCTCAGCAGCAGGAGAGCAGAATCGTGCTGCAGCAGCCTTGTTGTACTGTCCAGGTCTAGAAGAATGGTACCAGGAGCACTGATGGCCTAACAGAGGGCCTTTACAGTGCTTGGAATCATCCCTCCCACATCGTTTATGGTATGGGAGGCATGATTCCAACATGTTTGATACCAAACATAACAGGGCTTGTTACAGCCAGTTTCAAGAGGGTCATTGCGTAATGAAGCGGTGCCCCTGTATATGGTATATGGCTGTCTCAGTTACAACCCAGGAGAATTTACTCTGGAGGCTGTAGGGGTGTCCTGCTCATACAGGGGCACCCTCACACTCAGAACCGAGCACCGTGGCTTCATGATTGAAAAGCCCTCTTGTAGGGGTGACTTATAGGTTTTAAGTGCCGCGACCTTAGATATAGGGAAACCTATATCTTTCGTACATGGTGCTAGCACCAGCTTACACAGGATGGAAATGGCAGGCCTGTAGAGTTAGTTTGGATGATCTCCCATAGGTGGCATAATACATGCTTCAGCCTATGGCAGACCTCGGGGGTACCTTTGCCCTGGGTACCTTAATACCATATACTAGGGACTGACAAGGGTACCCCAGTATCCAATCTGAGATGTACCTAAGTGCTTACCATAACAATTAAAGGGACAGAGCAGATAGACTGGGGTCCTGATTAACAGGATCCCAGTCAGATTAGTCAGAAACAGCATAGCACCAAGCAAAAAGTGGGGATAACCATGCAGAAGTATCCGACCTTCCTACAGCAAGCATTACGTTTGAAACCATGCTCACCTCATCAATTATTAAAAGTTTCAGTTTCTTCAGTACTCCTGATAACAAGCTACTGCAGATAGCTTCTGATATTCTAGTTTATTATCCTGTTCAACAGTTAGCATTAGTAATCAATGCAACGTAATACCTTTAATGGGTGCTGCTAATCCAGTTGGTGCTGTTACGAGACAAGATAAATGTGATTCTGTAGTCCTGTGTAGATAACTTGTCAGACCTTCAATTAAGAAACATTTTCCTGTTCCAGCTTGACCTCTTATGTATAATAGAATAGGTTGACATTAGGAACACTGACATTCTTTTTTTTGTGGAGGAAGCCATGTTCTAGTTGTAATTTTACTTGCAGATATATGTTTTTTGTGCAGTATTTAGTTGTTCTTCTAACTGCTCAAACTCAATATTATCATTCTGTGTTTGCAGCATTGCAGTTTCTCCTTCATTCATGGCTATTGTAGCCTAATTTTCAATAATTGGTTGTCCAAGTGGATCTGGACTCAATGGACCAGAATTTTGGCTGCTTATGTTCCTTCCTGTTCATTCTCTAATTTTACGAAAAGTGCAAAAAATGGAAATAAATGCATATTTGACACTTACATGTTACACACACACATGCCCTTGGGACATGTGTGTGAGTAAAATGTACTTACGTGACATTCCAGGGGTGCAGGGGAGGGTCCTTTGGACCCCCCTGCACCCTTGAAATTGCATTCTTATTTTGCAATTCCTTAATTGCGAATTCGCAAAATGAAAATGCCTTCCCATTGAGTCCTATGGGCCTCTAGGCCCGTAGGAATCAATGTAAAGCGATTCCTTATTTGCGATTCGCAATTAAGGAATCGCAAATAAGGAATATTAAGAAATCGCTAATACTTTTGCAATTTCTTGATGCATTGCCGTTTGCGATTCCTTAATTGCGATTCCTTAATTTTCGCAATTAAGGAATCGCAAACGGCACCAATGATGCATGTACCTGATTATCTCTTATCTGGAGTTTTGCAACTGAGTTTTCTGTGGTTAATAAGATTTATTTTGGCATATTTCACTAAACATCAATCACATCCAATTTCTGCATATTTTTTGTTTTTTATATCTTCTTTAACACTATTTTTAAACCTGTAATGTTGAAGTATTTCAGGCAGACATGTCTTCAAGATATGGACTCTTTTGGGATTGTATGTATCTGAAATTTTAGTTTTGACAATATCAGGGTTTTCTGGCTCATACTCTGCTCAGTATTTGATTTCTGGAAAATATTGTAATACTCTGTTTCATGTGGAGGCTAGGCCTAGTCTTACCCAAATGATTCCTCTTGACTTTGAATACAAACTGGCAGAGTTCAACCGATACGTACTTTCATAATATCCTGTCTCTCTATGGGAACGCATCTTCAAGCTAAAGCTGTACAATTTCTTGCTGAGACTCTTATTAGTGGAAATTTCTTCCCACATTTATTTCATCTCTGACTTCTCAGATTTTGTAATATATGATGTACATAACAAGCAACAGTGATTGAGTTCCACTCAACAAGCTAAATATCCATGTTTGCATTTCACATTTTCAAAATGACAGAATTATAGTTATTATTATACTTTGAGGCTTCCGTTTTTCTTAAGTTGTATGTATTCTTGGGGTAATTCCCAGTTATTGTATGTATTACTGCTGATAAAAAGCTGTTTACTCTTCCTTTGCATGTTATGGGTTGCGGGAATCCAAAACAACAAGTTTCCTTTACATTTGTAGTTTAGCTGGTAGTATTTTCAACATCTAATGCTTTCAAACCGTAAAACGTGTTGTCTCAAGCGGTTTTCTCCTCCTTCTCTTGGAATGGCACATGTAACATACTGTTCGATGAAAGACAAAACATCTACATCACTATCTGTTCCATTTTTAGTGCATCCTTTATCCATAATAGCATGTGCATATGAGGAGCACCTCTGGCTTGGTACTATTTTCCCCCAAAATAAATCAGTTACCTCGCCAAGAGGTGTAATGCTTTTATTACAGGCAAATTACATCATACCTTGAAAACTATGGTTAAAATACCTGCAGACATTCGTGGGATACAAGGGACACAGTTCTACAGCTGTCTTCTGTTTAATGTTTTTTATATTTGATTTTGCTTCTCGTAGGAATTCAAGTGAATCATTACACGTATATTAAGCACAACTGAGTGTTAGAAACAAAGTAGGTGTACCTAGGGTTCTTAACATGCATTTAGATTCACCATGACGGCGATACTAATATTCATTGGTGCCACATTGGCATGCAATAAAATTGAATACATGAGAATCAAAATTTTCATCCCTTTGTTTAACTTTCTCCATGAACTCTTTTGCAGAAACCTGTTGAAGATGAACTCCTGTATTTTATATATGGTTAACTGCATCGAATGTCCAGAGTAATCACTCTCAAATAGAAGATGAAACATATATGGAAGGCACTGCCAAAATTTGGGATCTTCAGTGTACAACCTGGTTGATTGGTATTCTGATGCTGGAATCCGTAGAGCTCGGTCATCAAATCATCCAACTCCTCTAGTGGGGAATAGCTGTGAAAAACAGAAAGTTTCTAAACTTTTTTCCCATATACTTATGGGAGCTACTTTTGCTTCCTTCATTTGAAATAATTCAATAGTGTTTCCTATGATTTCTTTTGAGCGGGGAGGATGTATGAGATAATGGTTCTTAAATCTCTTCACTTTTGAATTTGTCCACTTTTTCAATTTGGCCAGTTGATATTACTGTTTCATCTTGTAGGCATCGTACTTCTACATCAACATTTACATTTTTATAATAAATAATATTCTGTACCAGACACAATGTTGCATTTCAAAGTTCAATAACATCTACAAACTCTTGACAGATTTATTTTACTCTTTGCTGGTACATCAATTACTAGAATAGGTACTGGCTCATTTGCCTCTGTCTACACCAACAGTTTAAATATTTTTCTTCAAATCTAAAGGTTAGTGTACAGCTCTTCTTTTGAGACCTTTTTGAAATGTGTTGGTGGCAGCTTACCTGTCTTAGGCTCCATATGAACTAAGGCCTGGAATGGGTGTACAGATTGGGTAATAAGAGACTCATATACATTTAAATCTGCCAGCTTCTGAGAAATAGGTACCAACTCTAAGTTGTTATGTATTGCTCTAGCTGGCATTTTGTTTTCTTCTAATTTGTTGTAACAGTGCTTACATATTACTTCATCGGTGGACAACTGAAATTGTCCTTTTTCAAATAAATAAACAGTAAATTGCTGCCACTTATTATTATTTTCTTTTTCACTTTTTAAATATAAATCAACATTCCTAGTTTGACATTTGTGGTGAGTGCGTCAACAACAAATACAATCATAGTTTGGTTTTTCATAGGAAACAGGGTTAAACTTTGTCGTTTTTTTCTGTAAAATCATCAATACTAATATCTCTGTCCTGTTCTACTACACTTGCAGATATGAAGTCCTTACTTTCCCTACACTCCTCTTCAGAACCAAAAAAGCAAAATGGTATACCATCACAGACTTTTTGTACATCTCCTAGAGAACCATGCAAAAGAGCTGTAGTAATTTCACTATTAACCAGTCTTTTTCTGTTGCTTTTCTCCTTCATGCAGAGCACTTTTGCATCCAGTGTTCTCAATCTGTTCAATATTAAGATAAATCACTTTAGTTTCACCTCAGAAGCGTTATCTACTACACTTTCACTTCATTGCTTTTGTTTATGAGCTGCTGATCTTCTTTTATACTGTTTTGTATTCTTCAATACATTCTGAATGACTATACTTCAAACTATTCTTCCTCTTTTATCTATATACTGTTTCTGTCTCCTTGTTTGTTGTTTTTGTACAGTTTAAAGTTGTTTAAACATGAGTAATCCTCTTTTGTTTACACTTTTCAATCTTTGTAATACGGTTGTAAGAAAGTATTTAGTTCTCTTACCAGAAGATGCTTTTTTCCTGTATAAGATTGTTTGCATCATCTAATTTCTTCTTTTCACTCTTCTTTAAGTAGTACTGTTTTAGCTCTTCTGTTCATACTTTCTTGCCACCTTTAAGTTTTTTTCATTAAGTAAGGTAAATATCTAAAACAAAGAACTGTTTTAATAGTATGTTACATAAATTAGTAATTTTAAATTGTTCAGATATTATTCAAAGCAATTACTAATAGGTTACTTAAATTAGATTGCCGTTGTCTCCATTGGCAATATATATGTAGGATTTCTAACTGTGCACATTAGAAAAGCTGTAAATGTTTGAAAATCTGTCAGAAATATTGTATTAATTGGTATACCCTTTCATTTTGTACATGGATCACTTTCTACTTATAAAACAAGATAGACAGATATGAACCTGTGTATTCAAATACTTCTATCAGCCTGCTCTAGCAAACAGATCTCTATGCTTCTGGCACTAAAGGTGAAATAGTTCTGATCATATTTTACCAGGGGTACAAAAGACTGAATACTTTTTTTAAATTAGGGTAATCATCAGACTAAACATAGAAATGCCGACATAACTAACACATGGTTGCAGTCAGATAATCAAACTTGATAGTGTACACTTTCAGTTAAAAGCACACACCTCCCTATCTGTGGTCTACTCCCAGTGTACCTATGCAGAGACTTTTATGGACTAGGATGGAGGCTAATACACCTGGAAACATGCTTTCAACCTCACTTTTCTCTACCATTTTAATTAGAGAGGCAGACATCACACTGCCAGGGCTAAGCCAAAATGAAAGGCCGACTCCTGTCATGCCAGTCTGTGAAAGTCAACATCATTCTAGAGACCTCAATGACTATGTCAATATTTAGAGGAAAGATATTACATTCAAGCAAGCCTATACATACTATACTCCCGTTGTTTCACACTTTATGCTTTCTAAATATCAGGAGAAGAAGATTATTGAAACACTTTCAGCTCATTACACAGGTCAACCTGGTACGAAGCTGTGGGTTGAATACATTTTGTAATGCCTACCTAGCTAAGAGATCTATTCTTTTGGAATTAAATGCTGAAGTAGCTCTAACAAAATTTGTGCAGGAGTATGATAGGCTGTAAAGTTTTTAAGTGAGACTCATCAGCTACACCACATTAAAGTACAGATATACATGAGACATGATAGCAGTCAGACATTCAAACTTGAAAGAGTATGCTTTCAGATTAAAGCACATATATCACTATCTGCAGCGTGCTCCCAGTTTACCTATGCAGAGACTTATATGAACTAGTATATAGGGTAATTCATCAAGGAACATGCTTCAAACCTCATTTTTCTGTACAAGCTTAAATAGAGAGGCAGAATTTACAATGCCAAGGCTGAGACAAAATGACAAGCTAAGTCCTGTCATTCCACTCTTGTGAATGTCAGCATCTTTCTAGAGAGCTTAATAACTGTGTACTTGTCTTTGTAGACAAGATATATTACATTCAAGGAAGCCTATACATACTAGACTACCCCTGTTTCAGACTGAATGCTTTCTAAATGTCTGTAGAAGCTGCATGAATCACTTTATGGTCATTACACAGCACAGCCAGGTATGAAGGTGTGTCTTCAAGGGATTTTGTGATGCCTGCCTAGCTAAGAGATCAGTGCTTTGGGGACAGAATGCTGAAGTAGCCCTAACAAAATCTGTACAGGTGTATGATAGGCTGTATAGTTTTTAAGTAAGGCTTGTCAGCTGCACCACATGTATCAGACTGCACATTGAAGTGCAGATAAACTTAAAACATGGTAGCAGTCAAACATTAAAACCTGACAGATTACACTATCAGTTTACAGCTCACACATCACTATCTGCAGCCAACTACCTGTGTACCCATGCAGAAACTTATATGGGCTAGTATAGACATCTGGAAATATGTTTTAAACCTCGCCTTTCTCTACCAGTTTGATTAGAGAGGCAGAAGTCTCAATGCCAGGGTTAAGCCAAAATGAAAGGCCAACTCCTGTCATGCCACACTTGTCAATGACAGCATCTTCCAAGAAACCTCAATGACTGTGTCAGTTGCTTTTCAGAGGAAAGGTAATACGTTCAAGCAAGCCTATACTTACAAGACTACCCCTTTTTCACACCATATGCTTTCTAAGAATCTGTAGAAGAAGCTGTGTGAATCACTTTCTACTCATTGCACAGCACAGCCATGTATACAGGTGTGTGTCCAGGTGATTTTGTGATGCCTGGCTAGCTAAGAGATCTGTGTTTCTGGAACTAAATGCTGAAGTAGCTCTAACAAGATTTGTGCAGGAGTGTGATAGTCTGATTAGCTTTTCAGCTACACCACACATATCAGACTAAACGTTAAAGTGCAGACATACCTGAGAATGGTAGCAGTCAGACATTCAAGCTTGACAGAGTACTCTTTCAGTTTAATGCACATACCTCAAATCAGTAGCCTACTCAGTTTACCTATACAGAGACTTATTCGGACTAGTATAGAGGCTAATACAGCTGGGAACATGCTTTAAACCTCAACTTTCTCTGCCAGTTTGATTAAAGAGGCAGAAGTTGCAATGCCAGGGCTAAGCCAAAATGAAACGCCAACTGCAGTTATTCCACTCCTGTGAATGTCAGCATCTTTCTAGAGAGCTCAATGACTGTGTCAGTGCCTTTTTAGAGGAAAGATAATACATTCAAGCAAGCTTATACATACTAGACTACCCCTGTTTCACATGTTATGCTTTCTCAATGTCTATAAAAAAAGCTACGTGAATCACTTTCTGCTCATTACACAGGGCAACCGGTTATGAAGCTGTTTCTTAAAGTCATTTTGTAATGCCTGCCTATCTAAGAGATCTGTGCTTCTGAGACTGAATGCTGAAGTAGCTGTGACAGAATGTGTGCAGGAGTATTATAGGCTGTATAGTTTTTAAGTTAGGCTAGTCAGCTGCACCACATGCATCAGACTACACATTGAAGTGTAGATATGCAAAACACATGGTAGCAGTCAGATATTCAAACATGAGAGACTACGCTTTTAGTTTAAAGCTCACACCTCACTATTTTCAGCCTGTTCCCGGTGTACCTATGCAGAGACTTATATTGACTAGGATAGAGGTTAATACATTTGGGAATATGCTTTAAACCTCACTTTTCTCTACCAGTTTGATTAGAGAGGCAGATGTTGCAATGCCAGACCAAGCCGAAATGAAACGCCGACTCCAGTTATTCCACTCTTGTGAATGTCAACATCTTTCTAGAGACCTTAATGACAGTGTCATTGCCTTTACAAAGAAAAGATAATACATACAAGCAAGCCTGTACGTACTAGAGTACACCTGTTTGACACGCTATGCTTTTAAAATATCTCTAAAAGAAGCATCATGAACCACTTTCTGCTCATTACATAGCACAGCTGGTATGTGTTCGAGTGATTTTGTGATGCCTGCCTAGGTAAGAGATCTGTGCTTTTGGGACTGAATGCTGAAGTACCTCGAACAAGATGAGTGCAGCAGTATGATAGGCTGTATAGTTTGTAAGTCAGGTTTGTCAGCTGCAGCACAGACTACTTGTTAAAGTGCACACACACCTGAGACATGGTAGTAGTCAGGCATTCAAACCTGACAGAGTACTCTTTCAGTTTAAAGCATACACCTCACTATCTGCGGCCTACTCCCAGAGTACCTATGCAGAGATTTATATGGACTATGACAGAGGTTAATACATCTGTGAAGATTCTTTAAACTTCACTTTTCTCTCCAGTTTGATTAGAGAGTCAGAAGTCCTAATGCCCGGGCTGAGCCAAAATGAAACGTATACTCCTGCCATGCCACTCTTGATGGATTTAGTCCCAGATCTCTGTACTGGGGTGAATGTATAAAATTGTTCTGCATTCTGTCCATCACCTGTTGTTTTTGCATTTGTCACCCCGAGTGGGACGGGTATGCTCAGACGTGAGTCCCGTGCTCTCCATGCCACTGGAATCAAGCTATCCAAGCTGATGAGGGCTGAAAGCCCGAAACCAGTCCTTGGATGCTTGTTTCCTGTGCAGGGAGGACCTAGCTTGGCAGTTCGGGCTGGACTGTTCCCATGGGGCACATGGTCAAGACTGATTTGCATATGGCTGGGTTCAAACTGCAATGACATGGTGAACAATAAAACAATGGATTTAGGCCCAGATCTCTGTACTGGGGTGAATGTATGAAATTGTTCTGCATTCTGTCCATCAACTGATGTTTTTACTCTTGTGGATGCAGCATCTTTCCAGAGACCACAATGACTTTTAGGGGAGACATAATTAATTTAAGCACGCCTATGTGTACTAGACTCCCTCTATTTCTTACCTTATCCTGTGCAAATATGTATGTAGAAGAAGCTGAATGGATCTCTTTTTACTTACTAGATCTCTGGATCAAACTCTCTGTTGAAGTGCTTTCACAATCACTGCCTGCTTAACTGATCTTTACTTCTGAAACAGAATGCTGAAGTAGCTCTGACAATATTTGACGAGGGGTATCATAGACCACATATTTTTAAGTTATGATCATTAGCTGCATCCTGTGTGTAAAATAACACAGAGAAGTACAAACTAATGTGAGACATTGTACCACTCAGACATTCAAATTTGACAGAGTATGCTTTTGGTTTCAAGCTCAAGTATCAGTATATGCAAATTATTTGCAATCTACCTTTCTGTAGAATTATATAGAGTATAATACAGGTTGCTACATGTGATAACATATTTTAAACTTCACACTTCTCTAATGTTTTTAAACTTTTATAAATACTTCATGTCAAAGTTCAAAATTTAATTGCAATCATTGAAACACTCAAGCTATACATTACACACCTTACACATTTGTAACTTGCCCCTGAAATCCTTTTGTAGAGTATGAAAATATCAGAAATTCTTTAAAAAAATTATATTCCACACCATAAACGTGATGTACGAATGTCAATAAGAAAGAACCAGTAATGGCAAATTGTTCATCTCATTTTCCAGAGAAATTAATGTTACTAACAAATCAAAATATTCCTTTTCATTTTTTCAAAATGTGAAACCACTTCCTATTGGAAAGTTATATTAATCCTTTTCTAGTCTGTCCTAAAGAAACCCAATCTGGTTATGTAACTTACTGGAGACGCGACTCCAACGCAGTGCCCAGTGTGACCCCTGGTGTAACGTCGCAATGGAGTTGCGAACCCTTATGTGATTTCAAAAACTCATTTACAATGCTACTATTAATATTCTTTTTAAACATATCACTTCTAAACATATTACTGATTTGAAAAAACTTAATTTTCAAACATATATCATATATACCACTCATTTTTATATTTAAAAAGTACAGTTTAATTTAAACCCTTCCCCCACGGTGCTTCACCTTAGTTTCCATAGTAACCATTTCTGCAACATCGAACTCTACCACTAGGTCAAAGGTTCGCTGTATTTTTAAGTGCAACTGCAACCATTGATTGGCGGAATGCTGAATGATTCCAACATTCTCCCCCAGTCAAGAGACATGAGTTACATCCATTGTTCGTTTGCCTAATACGCCACCCCAGTTTTGATCCAGCCATATGCAAATCAGTCTTGACCCTGTGCCTCATGTGAACAGTCCAGACCGCACTGCCAAGCCAGGTCCTCCCTGGACCGGAAACAAGCATCCTGGGACCGTTTTCGAAGAATGTCACCCTTCACCAGCCAGGCTAGCTTGAATCCAGTGGCAAAGTGAGCAAGGGACCCATGTCTGGGCATACCCATCCCACTTAGGACAAAAAGTGTAACTACAACAAATGATCGACGGAATGCTGAATGATTCAAACATTCTCTACCAGTCAAGAGATCTGGGTTAAATCCATTCTCCTTTTGCCCACTACGCCACCCAGTTTGGACCCAGCCACAATACCAGGTTTGGTTGACTATGTTTCCCCATAACCAATCACAAATATTTTTGTTTTGCAAAATAACATGCAACCTATTTTTAAATAACCAATGTTTATGAACACCCAATGACTTATCTGCTTTTTCTAAAACCACATTCTGTCCGCCATTTTAGATTCCTCTCATTATACCAGCTGACTTACTAAGCTACAGACATTAATGATTCCTTGCACACATCCCTTCAATATGCGTAAAGTATGGATTGTAAGTCACAGCTATTTTTTTGGGGCCAATATGTACGCTGGAGACAGAGCTATTTACCGGGACCTGGGTTTGCATAATGTGGATATTAAATGGTATGGGCAGTGAGGATTAAAGTGGCAACAATTTCTGTTTTTGGTTAAAAGCTTTTTGAATTTCCAACCGCCTGACCTCATGATTGTGCACTGTGGTGGCAATGACCTAGGCACACTGACTGGAGTAGTATTGGAAATCCTAATGAAGGCTATATTTGCACAACTATTGTAACTTTTCCCTCACACTATCTCTGTATACTCTAATATATGCCAAAGACAGAAATGGAAGTGATCAAATCAGTTTTGTCCACAGATTGACAAAGCCAGGAAGCATGTTAATAAAGCTGTATCTGCATATCCCAGAGACCATAACATGGGCTCTATCTGCAACAACAATCTGCGTTTTGACATGGATAACATCTACAGAAGTGATGGAGTTTACTTCACAGATGAATAGAACAGGGTGTTTGTCAGCAACCTGAAACTGTGCATTCGTACTTACATGTAGCTACAACAAAGTCATAATGAACACAGAGGCTCTTCTTAGAGCCACCCTATAACCCAATAGTGAAAAGTATATATTTTTTAAAAAATGATATACCTCAAAAAATATTTTGTGGATTCGCAAACCCATCGCACATTCACAAAACAAAAGCACAAATTCAATAAAAAATAACACATTTAAACTTTTTTGCTGTATTTTTAAATCTATAAATAGTAAAATGTTTTATAACTTTGCAACTTTAAATGTAAGTGTGTACTTCACTCTGAGTAGCTCCGTGATAAGATTTATTTATTTAAGGTGGATTCGTGACTCCACCACGATGTTACAGGGGGGCCGAGCTGAGAGCTGTTATTAGTTCTCAACTCCTTAAACATGAGAAAAAAATATTATTGTTATTAATTTCACCCTTCTGAGGGCCCCTGAGGTCCCATCCCCCGATACCTGGCCTTTATTTAACTTTTTTTAAATAGGAGGGGGACCACTCAATCCCCCTCCTGAGGCTGTTTTGGGCCCCAGGGACACTATCCCCTTATAAGATTATTTATTTATTTATTTAATGTGGTTCCGTGACTCCACTTCAATGTTACACAGGGGTCATGCTGAGCGCCGTGATGAGTTTGCAACTCCTTCCACGTGAGAAAAAAAGAATAATATTATTAATGCCCCCCATCCCGGAGACCTGCCCTTTATTTACCTTTTTTTTTAAATAGAGGGGCGTGCTTGGTCCTCCTCCTGAGACTGTTTTCGTCCCCAGGAACACCATCCTCAGTGCCAAGCCTTTATTTATCAATTGTTTTTTTAAAAACGGGAGTGGACTGCATCACCCCCCTCCCAAAGCCTATTTCAACGCCGGAGATCTCATCACCCAGAGCTGGGGCTTCATATATATATATTTTTTTTTTTAAAGGGGAGGGGGGCAGCGTGCCCACCTCCCCAGACCAATTTTTGCCCTGGGGACGCCATCCCCAGGCCTTCATATATATCTATAAAAAATCTAGTCCGGAAGTACGTGACACAGGCAATTGGTTGTCCAATAGAACAGGACTCTACAAGTGTAGTTCCTGTCGGGCGTGCAAGTTTGGTACCAATAAACTGGAATTCCTTGATGCCTTTTCTTCAACCCCAGTTAAAATCAAAGGACCCTTTACTTGTAAGACAGATCATGATGTCTATGTACTTGAATGCACATGTCAGTTAAAATACATAGGCAGTACTAAGCTCCAGGTTTTTAATCACTTTTTACAGCACCTACGTGCTATTGTCAATTCGGACTCTAATTACCCAGTGGCACGTAATTTTAAATTAGTCCATCAAAACAACTGGAAAGATCTAAGTTATTTTGTAACTGACGCAGTCCTCAAATTGATAAGAGGAGGCAATAGAGAAAAAAAGCTGCGTCAACTAGAGAGCCAATACAATTTACAACTTGACACTAAAATGCCTAATGGATTGAATACTGGAGAGGATTTATAGGGGTGGGCGGAAGTCACAGAAGGGACTATCGTGGAGAGGCACGGAGATTGAACCAATCTCCATGCCTCTCCACACTATTTACGTTACGCGAGCCCGCCCGCCTGCCGCCCGCTTCCCGCCCGCCTCCTGCCCGCCTTATTAAATTATATTTAAAGGCTAAAATACAAGTTAAATAAAACTTACCTTATTGCGCCGCAAACTTCCCCATCGCGGCTTCATCTTGGAAACTGCACATGCGCATGTGCAGTTTCCAAGATGAAGCCGCGATGGGGAAGTTTGCGGCGCAATAAGGTAAGTTTTATTTAACTTGTATTTTAGCCTTTAAATATAATTTAATAAGGCGGGCGGGAGGCGGGCAGGAAGCGGGAGGCAGGCAGGCGGGCAACTCCCGTTCCGCCTGCGAATGTGCAGAAATGTGCTCCGTTTTTCCGCCTTCTTTGCTGAAGGCGGAAGGTGCAAATTTCCGCACATTCCGTGGGCGGAACAGAAATGTCCGCCCACCCCTAATGGTTTATATAATTTTTTATGATATCCATCTTATATATCATTATGCTGCTATTTCCTGTACCGCAATTAATTTTTTGATACATACTTTTTTTATGGATGAATGACTTTTTATTGGAATTTTATCTTCATTTTTATCGGATTTTTACTGGTTTTACTGGATTTATGGTTTTACTGGTGTTTACTCGGTGTCTGTGAGGAGTGGGATTCTGGTGGATTGTTGTTAGTGCATGATTTTAGTATTTATTAAAATTAGTCTATGTTTCTAAATAGGTTTTATGTATTTAAGAATGAACATTAATTAGATCACAATGGTGTTCTTCATTTTGAGCTTCTTTTTGCACATATTTAAAACTTATCAATCGAGTCAACATGATTCTCTGTTAATTAATAAGTTATTGCATTAGCACTTTATGAACTGATGGATTCTGGATTTCGAAGTAATTCTGCATTAGGCACCTTACTGTATATTGAATATTTGAATTATTGACGGTCTTATCATTTGCTTCATTTATTTAAGGTTAAGTGTGTGCTAGCTACTTATGAATTTAATAGTTGAACTGCATTTATTTTTTATTTGATCAATTTTTGGATGGTACACATTTCTTTAAAATTCACTACTTTTGTTTGCACTTAGCACTTTCCTCTGACCTCAGACTTTAGATATTATATTGGAATCTAGGAATCATGATATATATGCACGTTTTGGTGATACTTATTCCATTACGTCTAGGGGCACGTGCCCAGTATGTCTTATGTGTATTTAATAGGATCATTTTCCTTTTAGGATATAACCAATATATAACAATTACAATTATGTTTAAATGATTACCGTATGAGAAACGATCTTTATATTTTAACATGGTTTGTTACATTTGGTTTTTTCCACAGTTACCTTTCTCTGTATATTCTGGTGTCCAATTCTATGAGTGCAATAGGAGGAGCTAGCTGTGAGTGTAATAGCATTTAACCACGCATTGGGTCTCTGCATGTCATGTTATCAAGACCGGGGTAGCCCAGTCGAAACACATCATGCTGTTAGAAAAATAAACAAAGCACTGAAAAAAACGCTTACAGTGTGGTGGTCCGTTCCTGGTCGTTTTGGAAAAGAAACGTTTGGTGTCAGGACTGTGATTTTTGATATATATATATATTTTTTTTTTATGGAGAGGGGACCTGTGCTGCTCCCTCCTCAGGCCAATATTGCCCATCCCTGGGCAATATTGGCCTACTGTGGGAGCCAGCATTGCTTTTGGTCAAAGAGAGCTGCAAACATGCAAATATTAAGCCCCAGGGAGGTGGTGGTCCCCAGGGCTGCATAGGGGGGCAGGAGCCCTCCACAATTTTTATTTAATATAGCCCCAGTGAGGTGGCAGTCCCTGGGGCTGTGTGGGTGGGGATAGAGCCCTCCCACTTAATATAATTTAATATGGCCCTGGGAAGTGGCGGTGCCCGGAGCAGCACTGGGGGTGTGTGGCCTCCCACATTTCACTGAATCAGCCCTGGGGTGGTGGTGGTCCCTGAGGCTGCAGGGGGCCATGCAGGGCCCCTCATCAATATTTTATATTGCCCCCTAGACCTGCCCCACCTGGGGGCCTAAATGAAATAATATTTCAGAAGGATTCACAGATCCACCGCGACTCTCACCCAAATTCTTTTAAAAATGCTGGTTTTGCCCTGGGGATTCCTGTGAGACCTGCTGAACAGGCGTATGAAAACAGGGTGTTTCTACCGTGCCGTCTTTTCTTTTTAAAAAAATCTTTTGTCTTGTGACTTGGTTCAACGAGCCACAAGATGGCTGCCAACACTTCCTGGTTTGAAGTGTTGGAAGACAATCAGATCTCAGGCACGAGATTGGGAGGGTTCATGAATCCTTTGCGTCCCTAGATATACAACTGGAAATTTCTTTAGATTTCTCAGCAACCACTGAACGGATTTACACTATTTAACAAAAAAAGTGCTTTCTGAACTGAGATCAACTTTTATGCCAGATTTGGTGTAAGTCTGTTCAACAGTTCTGGCTGTATCTGTGTCTAAAGTTTCCGATGGGAATTAACATTGGAAAAACCCCTTGGGAGACTGCCTTTTTTCTCACCCCCGATTGATGGATCTCCCTAAAATTTTCAAGACAGCACCTGAAGTGACTGCTCCGATAGTTTTGAACATTTCGCGATGATTCGTTAAACGGCACCAAAGTTATTGGTAAATCAAAAGAAGTTGTTCCTATGGAAACTAGGTCTAACTATAAGTACCTACTGGCAACTGCCAGTAGGTAATATATATATATATATATATATATATATATATATATATATATATATATATATATATATATATATATATATTTGTTATATTACATGGAGTTTACATGGGTGCAACATCTGCCAGCGCCCTGACTGGATTACATAAATTTCCTACACTAACAAAAAAATATTTAGCACAACCAGACACTGGAAATAGTACTGTAACTGTCTTGTTATTGTGATGATTACAATTATTATTAGAATCTACATGGTACAATGGTACGAGTCCAGGATATAACTATTGTTAGAAGGGGATTGGTGGGTGCTCCTTTAGAGACTGGACTAGCAGAGTGCAGTAATGGCTCTTATGGGCCCCCTGCACCAAAATTTAAATATGTGTATTAGTACTTCCCCCTGTTTACTCAAAAACATACTAGGCTTAATGGGTCATACGTCCCACTAGCACTACAGCTCTTTGCTTTCAACTACACCAGCAGTTAAACAACTTTTCCATTGTTAAAGATCCTGGCTTGTGGTTGGGCCTAAAATTCTGAGACAAGTAAGTTAATAACAAACTAAGGTGCAGATTTACAACTTCTGGCGCATCTCTGCTAATCAGCAAGAATGCGCCAGAAGAGTTGCAACGCATCTGACCACCTGTGCGCCACCACTGATGCGCCGTATTATAATGCGGCGCATCGTGGCACACGGATGACCAGATGCGTGTCGCATACCCCGGCGGAAAGGCAGCACATTGCTTGCGACGCAGCTCCAGCAAGGCTCGGGGTGCCCCTATTCCTAACATGCTGCGTCAATCCTTACGCCTGCTTTAAGCAGCCGCAGGGTTTTGACGCAACATGGCCGTAAATGTGACTGAGTGACATCTTGTAGATTTCACTCAGCCACTTTTCGGAGGCTCTCCTTAGGCGGACCGCCCCTCTACCAGAACACCCACATGTGGCGCAGGGCTTTACAACGTGATGCATCTCCCTAGATGCGTCACGTTGTAAATACCCCGCAGCATGGCGCTGGCTTTGCGCCGCCGCTACGTCACAAATGTGACGCATCGGCGGCGCAAATGTGGCATACGGGGCTTGGAAATCTGCCCCAGAATATCCCCATGCAGCATAATATAATGTTATAGAATATGAGTGACCACTTTATGCATCTCAACACTGCTTCCTTCTCCAACCAAAGCACACTTGGTCATGCTGTACCACCACGTGGCTCCAGTACTGAGCCCTGGAAGCAGTCTGGGGTGCCGGAGCAGGGCTGAGTGAACAATGTTTGTAAGACCACTCCTGCTTGGGCATGTAGTTTTCTTTGAGGTTGATTGTCTCCTTGCTTCAACCTCACTCTAGTACACACTCTCTCACAGCCTCTCGACAAGACGATACACTTTCAGAACAGGGAAATGTGCAGCTGGGTTGGCTGTGGGACAGTAGATATGTGCAGTGCTAAGTCTAGCAGGAAAGAAACATTTGTTTTCTTTCAAGCATTTATCAAGCCCTTGTACCAACACAATCATACACCTTGGTAAAGCAATAGATGAAATGCTTCATATTAAACAGACAATGAAGCTTATTGACCTACCCTTGCTCACTCTGTATAACCTTCAACCAGAACCTTCATAGAAACCATCTGTTGTGATATCTCTTTCTGGTCTCTGTAGGTTTGGGAATTCTCTTGAGGTGTGTAAATGTCTATGATGTCATTTTAGGTGTTGTCCACCATATATAAATATTTCAATTGAAATAAATGAATACATTTTTAACAGGGTCGCAACAAAATGGGCATTTAGTTGCAATGCCTGCAAGATACCTGATTTACATGCCATTTAGAGAGGTAACAGGATTTAAAACATTCTGTTATAATATCTGACGGGGATGAGTTTGTAATAGGCCTTCTTCGAGATTCATGTCTAATTTACTGAATATTAACAATTAGAAAACAGTACTAAAACTTTTCAGTAATAATCAATGAAAATGTAAGAGAACGAAGGATAAAAACACACCAAAGAAATTGAGTAAATCTGAAGATGTATATAGGGATAATTCAATATGTTCTTCAGCCGCGGTCGGCAGTAGGAGTTCCTGAAGGCCGGTGACGTGGGGAGGGGGAGTGGGAGGGGCAGGGTGGGGGGTAGTAATGTATGGATTACGGAGTTTAACAGGTATGTAAATGTATAAATAAATAAAACAAATTTCGTTGCCCGCACTGCATCACCAAATGCGATGCAGTGCGCGCAATGAAATTTATTTTTTAATTTATTTATATCTTACCTGTTAAACTCCGTAATCCATACAATACTACCCCCACCCTGCCCCTCCCTCTCCCCACGTCACTGCCCTACAGGAACTCCTACTGCCAACCGCGGCTGATGTTCTTTTACATTTTATGGTGTCGAGATAACATTAGAAGGCTGTCACAGTTCATGAACATATGAGTTGTTCAAACAACGCAAGTGATATGGTGAAAAAAGTGCAAAAAAAGTGCTAAGTGTGAACGAGATATATACAGTGCTGTATAGATGGCAAACAACTGGTCATTCAAAGAACATCCATCCCTAGGTACATAAATCTGCACGCTGCTTGGGATTTAAATTTCCATTTCACATGAGACGGAGAGAGTAGGGTCAGGATTATGACAAGCACGTTGACGTTTCAACCCAGAGAGGTGTGTGATTGACTAGTAAGTACAGCGGATCTTCCTCAGGACAAAGTGAACCAAGGGACAGCCCGATTTGAAGAAGGAAAGAAAGGGGGTCTTCAGGGTATGGTCCACCGTAGGTTGGATTCAAAGTAATGACTGTAGTGAGGTCCTTGATGGTAATGTATCACATCAATGGGGCAGCACAGTACTATAACTCTCTGGTGCTGATAAGAACTGTGTTGCCCCATTGATGTGATCCATTACCATCGAGGACCTCACTACAGTCATTTATTTATTAAAAAAGTAGTCACAGGCATGGTGGTCTGCCGGCCACAATCCCTGTGAGTGCTATCCATTCCTAATGAGGTCGCAATTGTGCCTGCCTCATTAATATTAATAACGCATGCAATTTGCGACCCCATTAGGAATCACAAAAAGTGTCTGAGATACTGTTATGCATCCCAATTTGTGAGTCACAAATTGTGAGTCGCAAATGTGACGTAGTATGCGAGTCGCAAATTGGTGGTTCGTACATCTGGCTCTCGGTGTATTAATTGTGCCAGCTATGGCATTGGCACTCATTTTAGGAGATCAGTGGTTACTTGTCATCGTACACAAAGCAAGAAGGTGAACTGTCTAAACAATGAGATTGAAGTAGGACGCTAAAAATATTTAAACATGGTAAGTGAAAAAAGTAGAAATGAAAAAGACCCTCAAAGGCTAAGATGAACAGGAACAAACTTCAGAGTAGAGGAACAAAGTGTCATGTTGAGTCTAGGCAGCCTTAGTATTGATAAACCTTGGTCAGTTGGCAGTGACAATCTCTAGGATCCTGAACTTATTAATTCATTACAAATGAAGTGCTAAAAACTAGAAATCTCTGCTGTTATCTAAGATGCATCGGAATGGCTCTTCAGGGCACTGCACCCAACATAAAGATTGCAATACTGATGACAGCTGCTGTTTGCCAAATGCATGAAATGTTATGAGTGTACAATCTCACAGAGATCCCTCTCTGGATATAGGCAAGATGTAAGGAGCCACTCCTTCAACAGGCACCTCTTCTAATAGCTATCATGGGATTTGAGGTGTTAGAGTGCTTTGGGTTCTGGGTGTTGCTTGAGTCACATAGCTGGTTCAGCAAATAAGGGACAGTGGTGTTGAGAGTCTGGGAGAGCTCCCACATAAACCACGTATTGTGAGTCCCAGGGCAGTGGTGGTCCCCAGGGCTAAAAATAGCCCAAGGAGGGGTACCCGTGCACCCTCTCCCTTTCATTTTTAGTGGTCACATGTCCTCGGGACCTGGCCCACCCGGGGGATATAGTGTAAACAAGCAGGGGAAGCCGCACTTGTTTTGTTTTACATTTTTGCCACAAATTTGCAAATATTTGTGATTTCGTAGCAAATTGTTTGGGGAAAATGCTTTTTGGCCCTGGTGGGGCCCCTAGTGGACCGCAACACCAGAGCTAGAGAGTCAGGATATTCCTACCCTCCCTCTGTTCAGGAACTCTGCACAAGATCATCATTATTCTTGAAGGTTTCACGAGGCTAGATAAACAAATTTGGATTTAATTTAATATCTTGAAAGCTACTGAATGGATTTACTTCACATAACAAAAAGCGTGCTTTCTGAACAAAAAGTTACCTTTTTGCCAAATTTAGTGCAATTCCATCCACGGATCGAGCTGTAGTTGTGTCCAAAATCTCTATGGGAAGCAACATTGTAAACCCCCATTTTTGACCCCACATTTTTCTTGGCCCTCACTTCACAAACTTCCCATGCAGAAAAAAAGCCAACTTGACACTTTTTGGGAAAATTTTGTGAAGATTAGTCAAACGATACCAAAGATATAGCCAAATCAAAAATTATCTTCTATAGAAACTAGTTCCTAACTATAATTACCTACTGGCAAATGCTACCACTCTACAAACGTGCCTACTGATGCACTACTTGTAGGGGGATAATGTCCCTTTGGCTCCAGAGTGTCCTTGGGGGCTAACTACCCCTCCTGGTACCTCCAGTAAGCTCTCGCACAGTGGGTTTGTTGAAAGGTTTTTGGTGGCCATTCCCCCTTTTTCACCACTCTGCAAACACAACACCTGGTGTATTTCTAGTTGAGGGATGAAGTCCACTTAGCTCTTGAGGGTCCTTGGCGGCCAACTACCTCCTATGTTACCTCCAGTAAGACCCACACAGCTGGATTCCTGCGAGGTCATCAGAGACAATGCCCATTTTCCCACCATCCTGCAAACGCGTCTCATTGTGCATTATTGGTTGGGGCAAGTAGTCCACTTTAGTTCTGAAGCCCCCAGGAGTAAAGTGGAATTTATTCCTCAAATAGCAGCATGCAAGGAGGTGCGTTTGTAGAGTGGTTAAGGAAGGGGGGGTGGCCTGGAAGTGCTCTCAGCAATTCCGTTGTCTGGGACTTACCGAAGGTAACAGAAGGGGTTCCTGGACCCCAAGGACCCTAAGCATTCAAGTGGACTTTATTCCCCAACCACCATGGCTTCAGTGGCAGTGAAGGGGGTGTGGCCTCCGGCGACTTGCCAGGATTTTTTTTCCTTATTTTTTTATTTTTTATGAGAGGGGACTGCATGGCCCCCCTTCCCTAGACCATTTTTTGCCCTGTGGATCCCATCCCCCGAGGCCAGGACTTTTTTCAATGTGTGAAGGGGGCCATATGGCCCCTTTCCACAGCAATTTTGGCTCCAGGGACCCCATCCCCCGGGGCTTGGCCTTTTTTTATTTCATTTATTAAAAAAATATTTTATAAAGAGGAGAACGATTTCTGACCCAGGGACCCCATCCCCAGGCCTGGTATCTCTTTTTAAACGTTGGGAACCACTGCCACAGTTCCTGCTGAGCCCCCGCATCCTACTGGAGCAGATATTGCTTTTACACATAGGGAGCAGCTGACATGCAGCTCCCTGTGTGTAAAAGCAATTCTGCTTTACTTTTAACGAGAGAGCATTTTTTGTCTCTCTCTTGTTAAAAGCAGAGCAAACTTTGCTATAGCTTGGCGGTAGCAAACTGCAATGTCTTAGGGGTAACCACCCCAGGACATTGCCGGAGCCAGCCCAGGGGGGGTGGCGGTCTCCAGGGCCATCTAGTGCCAGTAGGCAGTAATAGTTAAGACCATGTTTCCATAGGAAAAGTGTTTTTTGACTTCCCTATTTCTTTAGCGTGGTTTGACGAATCGTCGCAAACTTTTAAAAAAATGGAGGCAGAGAAAAAGAAGGTAGTCAAAGAAAGTGTTTTTCCAATGTTAATTTCCTTATAGACTTTAGACATGACCAAGGCTCAAACAGCTGGATGGAATTACACCAAATTTGGCAGAAAAGTTGCTCTTGGTAAAAAAAATGCTTTTTGGTATTTGGTGTAAATCTATTCAGTAGTTTTTGACTTATTCAAAGAAATCCAAATGGCACGGATCCTCCAAGGATCTGACAGCCTCTGTGTTCAAATCTGATTGGCTGTCAACACTTTACCCAGGAAGTGCTGCCAGCCATCTTGGTACTTGGATTCAGCCGAGTCCAAAACACAATATTTAAAAAAAGAAAAAGAGGCATGGTAGGAACACCCTGACCCCTTAGCTCTGGTCATGGGTTCCCAGATGGACCCCGCCAGGAAAGAAAAGCATTTTTGTAACAAATGTGTCCTAGAAATGTGAAGGAGCCACGAATCTGAAGCAGAAAAAAAAGTGTGGGCTCCCGTGCGAGTTTTGAATAGAGCCCCTGGGTGTGCTACCACCTTCCCTGGGCCAGGCATGTACTCAGAGAAGGAGGGGACAATGTGGCCCGCCACCTTGAGCCAATTATGGCACTCGGGACCACTACCTTCCAGGGACAGCTTCTGCTATGTTCCAGGGTGCCCACACTGGGACATAGCTGTTTGCTCTGACAAAGTCCCAACAAGCATGAACTCCGCTCTCAGCAAGCGGAAGCTGTGAAATTTCTCCCGCTTGCTGAGGGTGGAGCTTTTGTCTATTTCCCTGCCCGCTATAAAGTGTGCAGGGAAACAGACAATAGGATTGCTCTCACAGACAGGGAGCTGCATGTTTAGCTGCTTTCTGTCTGTGAGAGCAGTGCTGGCGCACGCAGGAGGTGGGGAGCCGGCAGGGACCACAGGGGCCTTGAGGCTCCCTCATAGTCCCCAACAATGGTGACTGGGTGTCTTGGGTGTGTACCAGGGTACCCACTATGAAGAGGCAGGGTCCCAGGATAAATTTCACTTGAAAGAAAGTATTTGCCCAAGAGAGGTGGAGGCCCTCAGGGCCTGGTGGGGGTCTGTGTGGCCCCCACATAATTTTTAATTTAGCCCCGGGAGGTGTTGGTTCCCCGGCAGATGTATGACATTACAACACAGGCCTGCCTGCCTTTACACACGCCTGCCTTTACAACGTGGTTTTTACATTGCATACCTTTACAACGCATAGCGCTTAGAGGTGCTGGATAGTGAAAAGTGTAATTTTCTATTCCAACTCCAGTCCCCGTGGGCACTAGGGAAGGTTTTGGATAGAAAATTAAACTTATTCCCTATCCTAGAGCGCCCCCCAGTGCAACGCGTTGTAATGGTTTGCGTTGTAATGACCGTGTTGTAATGGTAGTGTGTTGTAAAAGTTTAGTTGTAAAGGCTGTTTACCTTCCCCGGCATATGAAAGCCCCAGGAGGGGGATCCATTCACCCCACCTCCTGTAGTAAATATAAAGCCCAGTGGAGGTGGCAGTCCCTAGCGCTCTTAGAGCTAAATGGAGGGCCCTACAGCCCCCCTGCTTAATTTCAATAAAGCCTCAGTCAGATAGTGGTTCATGGGGCTTTTAAGTGGGAAAACAGAGGGCATAAAACCGAGCAGGATAGACAAAACAGAGCGCAGAGAAATGAGGAGGAAAGGCAAAACAGAGGGTAAAAAACTTGCAAAAAAGGTAAAACAGAGAGCAGAAAAACAAGCAGAAAATGTAAAATACAGGGGAGGAAAATGAGCAGGAAAGGCAAAACAGAGCAGAAGAGGGTAAACAGAGAGGAGAAAAACAAGCAGAAAAGGCATAACAGCGCAGAAAAAAGACAAAAGATAGACACTCATCCACCCACTCACAGATCCACTTAGACACTCACATACCTACTTACAGACCCATTCAGACACTCACACACTCATTCACAGATTCACTCAGACTAATGCATCACTCACAGACCCACTGAGAAACTCATGCACTCACTCACAGATTCACTCACAGACTCATGCACCTTCCCACAGCCTGACTGTGGCACTCATGTACCTAATCACAGAACACTTAGACACTCACACACCTGTTCACACACCCACTCAGAGACTCACACATCCTCTCAAAGACCCATTCAGAGACTCACCCACCCACTTACAGACCACTAAGAGACTCACACACTCATTCACAGACCCACTCAGAAACCCATGCACTCACTCACAGACCCACACAGAGACTCATGCCCCCACACACAGAACCACTCAGAGACTCATATACTTAATCACAGACTCACACACCCACACACAGACTCTCTTAGAGACCCATGCATCCACTTACATACCTACTCAGACACTCATGCACTCACTCATAGACTGACACACACTTATGGAGACAGTTTCAAACCCACTCAGACACTCTGACGCTCACTGAGAAAGCCAATCAGACACTCATGCACAGACACACTGACTCATGAAGGCACTATCAAAACCACTGAAACACTCTCACACCTACTCACTTCCCACTGAGACACTCACTCACAGACTGACTCACACACATAGGGAGGCACTCCCAAACCCACTCAGACTAAAGCATGTACTCAAAGACCCACTCATGCACTCACTCACAGACCCACTGAGAAACTCATGCACTCACTCACAGACCCACTCACAGACTCATGCACCCTCTCAAAGACCCACTTTGGCACCCATGTACCTACTCATCGACCACTTAGACACTCTTATACCCGCTCACAGACCCACTCAAACACTCATGCACCCACTCCGACACTCACTCAGACAATCATCAACCCATTCACAGACCCACTCAGACACTCACTCACCCACTCACACACCCAGTGAGACACTTACGTAGTCACTCTCAGGCCCACTCAGACACTCACATATCCACTCACACATCCATTGAGACACTTACATACTACCTCACACACCCACTGAGACACTCATGCACTCATTCACACACTCACTCTCAAAGGTTACAGGTTAAACAGGTTAAACAGGTTGCAGTCCAGAAAGGAGGACGAATGTTTTGCAGCAGTTGCTAAAGGATTGTTGGACTGCGAGCACGGCGGATTAGCTCTTCCTTTAGCCTTCTTCCTCCACTCCTCGCGGAACCCGCTTCGCGGGTCCCGCATCGCCTGCGGACTCATTGGACTGCGCTGTCTGAATTGCGCTGTGGTCAACTGCTGAAAGTTTGACACGAACTGCTCAGGTTCATCTTCTGGGGCGGTGGTGTGTGCAGGGCTGCGAGCGAGGGCAGGCGCAGGACTTCAAGTCCCAGGAGCGCCTGACCCTCGGCATTTGCATCAGCTGACACGCTCTCCCTGCTGGCTCCTCCCCCGCCTCAGCGCAGCTAAAACCTGTGTGTCAGTTACTCTCGCTGGATTGCTCACCTGTTCTCATTTCAGTTGCTAAAGGATTGTTGGACTGCGAGCACGGCGGATTAGCTCTTCCTTCAGCCTTCTTCCTCCACTCCTCGCGGAACCCGCTTCGCGGGTCCCGCATCGCCTGCGGACTCATTGGACTGCGCTGTCTGAATAGCGCTGTGGTCAACTGCTGAAAGTTTGACACGAACTGCTCAGGTTCATCTTCTGGGGCGGTGGTGTGTGCAGGGCTGCGAGCGAGGGCAGGCGCAGGACTTCAAGTCCCAGGAGCGCCTGACCCTCGGCATTTGCATCAGCTGACACGCTCTCCCTGCTGGCTCCTCCCCCGCCTCAGCGCTGCTATAAATCTCCTTCTAGGCACCGCGACGCGGGAGCGCGCGGGAGCGCGCCGGGAGAAGCCCGGGACAAGGGCGGGACCGTCTGAGGCCGTCAGAGGCCGAAGTAGGCTGGGCTGGGCCCCCTCTCTTTTATCTTTGGTATTACTTAGTTTGTCAATTTCCTACATATAGCGGTATCGTACTATCAGGGTTGTATTGTGTCTCAGTGCTTTGTAATTTTCTAAATATTCCATCTTCTGTAAATTTTCTCATGACGGCTAAAAAACGACGTTCTGGTCGCGTTCTAGTAGGGAGATCTGGGTCCAAAACGAAATCCAACCCTTTACGTAATAAAATTACGTCCTCAATGCAATTGAAAGGCCAATGTCAGCTTTTCAATTTATGGGATAAAGGGAAGGATAAGTCGGTTGAGATGCAGCCCCCAAGTGAAGCTCTAGAGTATAATGTTTCTGAGCCAGCTAACACGGTTAATAACGTTACCTCTAGTTTGGGCTTGGTTCCCGGTCAATCTCTGTTCATACCTGCTAGCCCCGAAATAGTAAGGGGTTCGCCTTTGATATCCACTGATTCACAACTGAAATTGAATCTATCTCTTGAGTCCTCTGGATGTAATGTTCTGAAACCTGACATTATCGTCCCCCCTCAAGCCTCTCTCATGGTAGCTCCCAAAGTTATAGTGAATACTAGTACTTTTTCAGTTTTGCCGGCTAATCCTGCCATCCCAGAGGGTGATTTTACATTACCAGATATTGATTTAACAGCTCATAAAGATCTGATGAGACCCTCACAGGGGAAATCTAGGGCTATTCCAAATACAAACGAAGTTATAACTATTTCAAGTGCGGGTCCTCTAAGTAGTACCCCTTCTAATAAATTAGATTTTTCCCTTGCTCAACTAAATTTTAGTTCCTGTTCTGGCCCCAATTTGAACAATTTACCGAAGGGTTCCCCAAGTATTAACGGGAGGCTAATTTCCAATTCATTATCTTCTTTGGAATCTATATTATCTTCTATTCTGAGTCTACTTGAAAAATTTGTTGGAGGCTCTGAGTGTATTTTTGACACTGTAACTCACATTTTAAGAGTACTTTTGCAAAATAAGAGTGGACCAGTGTCTGAATGCCTCTCAATGCCCGCTACTCCGTTGGAGATCCCTAATAAGAGTTCTCCGAGTGGTCAAGTAGTATTGGACTCAGCTCAAATGTTTCTTCATACGGAAGGCCTAAAAGTAAAGAATCCAGTAGCTCTACCAGCTGACCTTACGATTTTCAAGGCGGCTTCGGCAGGTGCTAACTGTATAGTTACTCACAATGACGAGATAGATGTAGTACCTACTTCCCCGGCTAATCAAAACTTGGAAACTCCCTCTCTCTTCCCTATATTCTCATTACAGTCAAAAAAAGAGGAGGAGGTCTCTACAGCTAATTCTGGAAATGTTGAAAAATCGGTTCCCCTAAAACAAAAAAAGATCAGAATAAAGAAGAGAAAACCCATTCGAAGATTTTCTAAAAAAAGACAGAGAAAACTCCTGTTTGAAAAAAGTTTGGAACCAATTTTAGAAAATCCCCCCCAGTCTGAGCAGTCCTCTGCCTCTCAGGAAGATATGATTGCTTCCCCTAAGGTGGATCTAACATCTACAGGATCAGGTCCTATAAGTTCCACTAACCCCTTCCTCCCTAATGTTTCTTTTCCCCCTGTTAATCCTTTCCTTTCCTCTCTCAATCCCTCAGCAAGGCCTTTCCAAGATGCATCCTCAATTGCAGTTATTCCTCTGGTGCCTCCTGAGGAAAAAATAAATGTAGATACTTTGTTTCTTGATTTTTCTCCCTTATTTGATACTGATTTAATTCTAAACAGATCTGCCTTACTTATCTGTTTTAAAGAGATTGAAAGCCTAAAATTAATCCAAACGTCTGATTTGGATGTGGTATTTCTTCTTAACTCTTTGGTAGGGAGATCAACAAGGGTGAAATTTCAATCTAAAGTGGTGCTAAATCTTATTCTACAGTGGGCTGAGGAATTACAAATCAGAGGGATAGATGTTACCCCATACTTCGGGGAAAAACTAAATCAAAGTGCTCTTTCCAATTTGTCATCTTCCTCTAATACTGGTTTGATGCTGTCTGATTGGTCCACTTCTAGATCGGAGGACTTAAAAATATGCGTGTCTAGAAATGAAAGGCAAGTTTTGTACAAACACCCTCCTCCTCTTAAACAAACCTTGAAGGATGATCAGTCTAAATGGAGTTGGTTACCAGGAGTTTTATCGAGTAAATCTGCTTCCTGCCCCAAACCGCACTCAAATTTTTAACAGAGAGCTGAAGCTCATTTCTTGGAATACTGCAGGTTTTAAAGATCACAAGGAGAAACTATGTTTCTTGCGTTCCCTAGAGGCGGATATAATCTGTTTACAAGAAACGTGGGTGGAAGGTAGATTATCTCTAGAAAAAGATTACTTTGTCCTAGAAGATAGCGCAATCTCCTCCAGGAGAGGCCATGCAAAGGGAGGAATAGCATGTCTGTTATCAAATAGAATAAAATGGAATTACTCTCATTATCTTGATCCAGGGAAATTATTCCAGGCAATAACCTTAAAAAATGTATTCAAGGATTGCCCTAATAGATCTCTTGTTGTGATAAACATTTATATTCCCCCAAACTGTAGTTTTAATGAAGGTTTAAAAACACTCTTCTCTTTTCTAACTAAAACTATGGATACTACCCCTTCTCCTCATGTATTAATGCTTGGGGATTTGAATTGCAACATATCCAATTGCGGACTTGATTTGTTTAGAAACAAACTTAGGGAAGAGTCTCTGAATATACCCCAGGCCCAGTTCCCTCCTAAAGTTAAAACTAACAAAAGAGGTAAACTAGTCCTAGAAGGTCTACATAAAGTCGATTGTTTAACCCCTTTACTGCTAAGGCATTATTCTTCTTCTCATATAATTTCCATTGAAATCAATGGAAAGTCCATGACGAGTTACCCTTGTCATTAACGGCGAAGAGGTTAATAGTAAATGGGAGACTCCCCTCTGACACCCCAGCAGTTTTTACGCATAAATCAAATAAGGGAAAATCTATTATTGACTATATAATTGTAGATTATGCTTTCTTTTCCCTGTTGAAAGATATGAAAGTCATTGAGTCCAATCTTAGTGACCATAATGTGTTGATGCTTACAGTTTCCCTCAGTCCCCCAATGGCGGATTCTTGGAGCATGGATACGGATATGGTAAATTTTGACTCCAACTCAGGGAAATGTTTTTGGAATTTTTGTTCCTTTGAAAGTTTGGTGTCCCTCTTGAATTCGACTGTCGAGAGTTTATCTCTCTGGGAGGGGAGAGAACTGTTGGGATTTGCTGACTTTTTAGAATTAGTAACTTCTTTAGCTAAAAGGAAATCCTGTGTGAAAAAACCCTTAGCAGTCCCCCAACCACTTCGGGCAATAAACATAGAAATAAATAAAGTAATAAGGGGGCAATATTTATCATTTACCCAAGAAGCCAACCATAAGTTGGCAATTTTAAAAAGAAGGAGATCCAGGCTTAAGGCTTGTTTAGAACGAAATAAGGAAGACTCAATATGGATACAACTTAGGGAAGCTTCTTATAACGGCCAAGCCAAGACTTTCTGGTCTTTAATTGGCAAAGGTTGTGGTACTAGAGCCAGTCCTACACCTATTGCCATTGAGGAACAGATTTGGGTCCAATATATTGATAATTTGTACAGTAATAACAATTCACAATTACATAATGTGGAATCTTATATTGACTCACGTGTATTTGATTGTCCATCTGAAAAGGAAATTGAATTCGCTATTAAGAACATGCGCTCCTCTGGTGCGATGGGACCAGACGAGGTCCCCATCTCTGTATTAAAACAACAGAGTGAACTTTGGAGCAAAATCCTTTTTCCAGTGTTTAAATTTTGCTTTTCTAGCGGAATAGTCCCCCCTTCCTGGAAAGGGAGTATCCTTGTTCCTTTATATAAAAAAGGGGCAAGAGACCTCCCTCAAAACTATCGTCAAATTGCTTTGCTTGATGTTATTGGTAAGGTGTTCGCAAAATGTATTCTCACTTTAATTAACAAATGGGTAACTGAGTTCAAAATCCTGCCTCTTGAACAAACGGGTTTCAGGCAAAAGCACGGAACTTTAGATAATTTGACGGCACTGCAGGTTATCATGGAAAAATATGTGAAAGTTCGTGGTGGGCAGGTATATGGCGCTTTTATTGACTTCTCCACCGCTTTTGATAAAGTGGATAGAATATTGCTGTGGAGAAAGTTATTTGATTTTTCTCATTAAGTTAATCCGCGCCCTTTACTCAGATACCTGGTGCAGAGTCCTGCTGGGAGGTGAACGAGGTTTATCTAAAATAATTCCCACATCCAACGGGTTAAAGCAAGGTTGCCTTTTGGCCCCTTTGCTTTTTTCTCTTTATACAGTTGATCTACCTCTTGCACTCTCAGCTTGCTCTGGTATTGCCCCGACCTTGGGGGGCGTTCCGATTGCATGCCTTATGTATGCAGATGACATTTTTATTCTCGATCTTACCCCAAAGGGCTTGAATAATCGCCTGCAAGCGCTTTGTGAATACGCTGAAAACCATTATCTGTTGATAAACACTGCAAAAAGTAAAGTGATGTGTTTGGCTGGTAGGAAGAAACCTAAATTCCTTAACTTTCCATGGGTAGTGGGGGGTCAAAAATTGGAAATTGTGAAGTCCTATACCTTCCTTGGTAAAATTGTCACAAGTAATCTAAGTGACAAAGCGCATATGGACAATAACTCCCAGAAGGCTATCTCACAGGGAAAGAGTCTAGTATCCTTGTATAAAGCCACAGGTAGAAGGCATTTTTCTATTTTACTGGATGTATTCAGAGCGAAAGTACCTGCCTCCCTATTATACGGAATAGAGCTAATTGACCCAAAAAAGTGGAGTTTTTTAAACTCCTCGGAAGGAAAAATTTTGCGTAGTTTACTATCTGTTAGCACAGCAAATTCTACTGCTTCCTTGAGACAGGAACTTGGCTTACGCAGCAGCTGGGTTCAAGGTCTGGCCAGCATTATACGCTGGGTTGTAAGTATTGCAAAAAGTGAGTCTAATACCTTAAGACATCTCATAAAAAATGAATTGCTGGGAAACTTTAATGACCATTCCTTGATTGTAAAAAATTTCAGATATGCAGTGGCCCTATTGAAACTGGATAAAGAGATTATATTTTCTTTATCCTCTTATCAATTAAAAACCATCTTGAAGTCCTCCACATGGGAACTGGGGTTTAGACAGGATAGAGATTTCCGGTTGTTGAAAAAAGGCTGTACACCTGTTATTGAGTCCTGTACTTTGAGGAAAGCTCAACCCTACACTCACTGGAACATCTCTCATTGCGTTAGACGCTTAGTGTTTTTAATAAGACAGGACCTGCTTCCGTTGAAATCTCTTTATGCCAGATGGTATGGCCACTCAGCAGTCAGTGATTTTTGTCAGATGTATGACCAGGACTTGGTTCATGTCATTTTTGTTTGTCCTGCCCTGATGCCTTTTAGGCGAAGATGGTTAAGACCAATTTGCCTACAACTCAACATTTTATCAGCCTCTTCTTTTCAGGCGGCCCTGATTAATCCACCAAATGTAATGTTTTGTTTTGAACTGTACAGTTTCTTCAAATGTTTTTTGGACCTGTATTAAGATGGTAATTTTTCTTTGTTGTTTATTTTGTTGCTATTGCATAATCGACATTTAATGTGTTAATCGCTTTTGTATGTATATTTTGTCTTTTATGTGGACCTCATAAAGAGTTCCGTTATCATAATAAATAAACTTGAAACTTGTTAAACTTAGGAAATACAATTTAAAAACCCTACAAATTCACTTAAAAAACAAAGGCTAGAGGGATATTATAGTTAGGAAGTAGAATTTGAAACACCTTGGACATTCACTGAAAAAACAAAAGTTATAGGAAAAATTATAATTACAGTCAGACTTCTCTTCTTCAAAACCTGAGCTAACAATAACTTACAGCCCCTAATGCACTGTAACCTTTGGCAAACCCTAGTAGGTGGTTATATTTAGGACCAGGTTTCCATAGGAAAGGCATTTTTTGTTTTGCAAATAACTTTGATGCCATTTCACGGATCCTTACAAAACCTTCAAAATTATTTTACCAATCATTTCAGCTGCTATTTCGAAGGTTTCAGGGTCATCTGTCCAGCAGGGGCCAAGAAAAAGATGGGGTCACAAAACATGTTTTATGGAAGCAGTTTCCCATATGGTTTTAGACACAGCCTGAACCGCTTAATGGAATTATACCACATTTGGCAGAAAGGTAGATATTGATCCAGAGAAGTGCCTTTTTCTGATTTGCAATAAATCTGTGTAGAAGTTTTAGAAATATTGAGGTAATCCAAATTGGTATGTATAGGGGCATGGTCCCTCTGAGGATCCAACAATCCATGTGCTGAAATGTGAGTAGCGGGCAATAATTCAACCAGGAAGGGTTGGCAGCCATCTTGGGATTCAGGTTCAGCTGAGTCCCTCGAAAAAAGGTAAAGAAAAAAGAGAAGGGGCAGGGTAGAAGATGTTCAGGCTCCGTGGCTCTTGCCACAAAAAAAATGAAGCACAACCCCGTGCTCCTGTATTGTTTAGCCACAGTGTGGGCCAGATACTGGGGGCCTGAGCAATTATATAAAGAAGGGGGTGCACGGGCCCACCTCCCAGGGCTTATAAAATCCACGGGGACCACCACTGCCCAGTGCACTTTAAAATATGCATTCCACCACCTCCCTAGGAAAATCAAGCTAAATTAATGCAGGTGTCTGTGCAGGCCACTCAGGCCTCAGGGACTGCCACCTCCCCGGGGAATTTTAAAAATACATATGATGGAGACAAACATATAAAATTAATGTCCGGGCCCTGAATGGCTGCCATCTCCCCAGGCAAGTTGAATTTAAGTGTGACCACACTGTCCCCCCGCAGCCCTCAGAACCGTCACCTTCCTGGGACTGAAATCAAATAATGTAGGGGGTCTGTTGGGGCCCCCTACCACCGAGCACCGCTACCTCCCTGGGGCAACATTTACATGCCTTTGTGGAGCTATTTATGGCATTGGGGACCCCGCCCCCAAGAGCCAGCTCCTTCTACCTCCCGAGATGCCCACTCTTGAGAGGTACCTGTTTGTTTGTTTTTTTTTGCTGGGAGCTTTCTGCAAGCCGGAGATGTCAAACTGCTTTGACTTGGAGAAAGCAGAGTTTTCATCTGCATGCAGGGAAACAGATTAAAACATTACCCCCGCATGCAGGGAGCTGCTATTTCAAGTAGCTCTCTGATTGCGGGAGCAATGCTAGCTCCCACAGGAGTCTTGAGCAAGCTTGGACCATGAGGGCCTTAAGGCTCCACACGCTATCCCATAACACACTGGGTGCAGTGGGGGCACCCAAGAGGCATGGCTGGGCCCTAGAGGATTGGCCCCCTGGGGCTGAAATTGTCCCAGGAGGGGGTCATGGGGCCCTCCTCCCCCCATTGGAAAACGTCTGGGCCCCAGGGGATGGGGGCCCCTGGCTGAGATCGACCAGGGGAATTAAGGCCTGACCCCAGGGATGGGGTCCCCGGGGGCAAAATTAGCATGGGGAGGGGTCCAGCTTGGCCGTCCTCCCCCATTTGTTTAAGGCAGAGCCCTAGAGCGGCCAACCCCCTATTAAAAATAAATTCATTTTAACGCCAGGTCGTGGGGGATGGGATTGCCAGGGCCAAAATCGGCCCAGGTAGGGGGCCGATTTTAATACTGCATATATTGCAGTATTATACCTCTAATTGTACTTTGTTCTCTCTTGTAACCTGCACACTTGTCACTTTTTACTCCTGTGCACTTTTTGCTACCTCATGTATTTTGTTTGCTCACAATTGTCACTTTTACCTCATGTAACTTAACATCTGCTTTTGTAATCTGTTCACGTGTAATGTTCTCCTCATGTATCAGTTCTGTTCCTATTGTGAAGCGCTCTGATGCCTTCGGGTAAAGTCCGTGCTATATAAAAACGCATAAATAAAAATAAATAAATAAATAAATAAATTCCCCATTGGATAATGGCCTAGCCCTGGGGGATGGGACCCCTGGTCGACATCGGCCTGGGGTGGGGACCCCTATCCCAGCCTATTTTGGCCTTGGGGACCCCATGGACCGGGGGTTAAAATGTATTCATTCTTAATAAGTGGGTTGTGTGCCCGGGCCATGTACACGTCTCTCTTTCTTCTTTACCTCTCTTTCTTTCCCTCTCTTTCTTTCTGATGCCCTCCACTGTAGATAGTCTTATCTCACTCTCCTGGCAGCTTAATCAAACACATTTTCATTTTTGTACTATAGATATGACCTACATCTCCTGGGAAAAAACAAATCCTGTGTGAATTATGAAAAAATCCCTGAATTCATGCAAGAGAATGGATGCCAAATTGATCTGCTTATAACCCATTCTTTTTAAGATCGTACTGATTAATGTCACTTTAGGAAACGATTTCACAGTATCCTCTGAAAACAGTGGCAGTCCCTCCATGAGATCCCTGGATGAAAGGAGGCTAACCCTGCCTTTTCGAGAATTATATGTTATTATATTTTCTTGTAAATCAGGGATTTAATCTTTAAATCTTCTTCTTTCCTAAACCCAGAGTGGGTTATAGAATACCTAAATGGCCATTTTGAGTCTTGGCAATTGAGCCCTCCTCACGCTAGATGCCTTTAGATGCTTCCTACCACAGTGGCTCCTAGCAGTGCAAACATAGCCAACATTCAATGAGAGGACACTTTCAGTCATATCTGCTCTCTGGCTTTCTGATTCAATGGCGAAGAATGTTATCATTTTTTTAATTCTTATTTATGCAAATTAAAACAATGTCTAAAATGTAAACCGGACCCTGGTTTAGCATGAGTAGCACGTATTAAATGCATAGGGATGTCTGTACCTTTCTAACTGCAACATCTTTCGCTCAGAATTTAAAGTGATCGTTTACTAAACTCTGGTGTGAACTTTTGTTCGAAGAAAGCGACAATGTACCAATCTGCGTGCTCGACCCACTCCCCACTCATTCTTTTTGTGGCCCTGCCTTAACTTTTACCCCGTACCTATCACCACGAGAGTAATTGGCTTTTAAACCTCTCTCTCCCCTTCACATAGGAGATAAATGAATGCAGAAGTCCGAGTTGATCTTTTGATTAATACCCGGTATATCTTTCAATCAGAGCTGAGCCTTGCAATCATAGGTTCATTGTTCAAGCCTCGTTGTGGAAAATGCATTTGACAGAACCGATGATGATCACCTGTGCTCGGGCTGTAAAAAGGGCTCGGATCCAATCTGCTTTTCTCATCTGAGGAAAAAACAACATTCAATTCTTTCTCCATCTCTTTCATGTCTGGTTCTTTTCTGTAGAACACTCGCCTTTACCTTATTCATTCCAGGAGAGTCACAAAGCAAATATCTTGCAGGAGTTCATAATAGAGTGGCTTTTAGTTGCTTCAGGTGCTGGTGGCACGGTGTGCTTTGTTATGTTTGGAGCTTAGAAAAACAAGAGTTCCATAAATTGAATTTAGGCTGGATGAGAGTGGTGAGAATGCCTAATTGCTAATAATACTAAGGCGTGGAAAACGGTGACTACCTCTTCTATGAAAGTCTTCCGAGCTAATTTAAATCTACCAAATATTAAACTAATATGGGGCGCAATTCTGATGCCTTTGCAAACTCCAGTTTGCATTGGGTAATTACAAGGTGATATTCGTATTGCACACCCACAATTCCCCTAGGTTATTTCAGCAGGTCTAACCAGACTAGTAATTGCAGACTCATGCACTTTGTTGGGGTAGGCACTGAATTCTGTCTGTCATGAGTAATTTCTGATTAAAAACTTCGAATAGGAATATTTGCCATATTTAGTAAATACCATGGGGCTGGTATTTAAGTTCCTCAATCTAATACTGGTGTCAAACTACGGCTGCTATTTAACATCATTATTCATGTAGAAGAATTAATGAAAATGATGTCACTTTTTCCTAGGTATTATCAATAATTATCAATTTAACCTTATACTTATCTAAAGTGTAAAGGCTGACCAGTAGTCAGAGTGTAAATGATTTAAAATAAATGTTTCTGCTGGCTTTATATTTACACAAGTATTGCAGATGAGTCTCAGGGTGCTATTTAAACTTCTGAACAAATATATAGTGCCGATATTGTGAGTAATTGGGTTATTGGTTGAGGAGTATAGAGGCAACCCCAATACTTGTCGGGGTGAACCACAAAAGCCACCAAATTAACCTGTGCTTAACTGTCTGCTACCTTGGCACAAAAAGTCAGTCAGGCTTAACTTAGAGGCAAAGTGTAAAGTATTTATGCAGCATATAAATAGTAACAAAGTGAAAACACAACACAAGAAAAATTCCAACCAATTTAGAAAAATAGAGTACATTTTAATAAATAAAATAACAGAACGACAAAATCCAATCTGTAGAGCCTGAGGTACATTTCAAAGATTTAGGTAGATATAAAGCCTAAAAACACAAAGTTAAATTTGCAGTCATCTGGTCCTGCTAGACTGGGGAAAAGTAACAAGTTCTGGCCGACCACGATGGACCATGGACTGGTTACACTGACCACGCTAGTCCCTGTTACCACTTCAAAGTCCAGCATGAGGAATTGTGTCTGCAGTGGAGGAGGCCACAAAGAGCAGTGAGAGTGTCGTTGATGGTTGTCGCTGTTGCGCAAAGACCACGCATGGGATCGCGAACGGTTGTTGCGTCAGCACGAAGATCTGGTCATGCACCAAAGATGATTGTTGATGGAGCTTCATGTTGGCAGTCAGCAAGGGCAGTCATTGCTGTAGCACAAAGTGCAGATCTTGTGTTGTCGTCATTGCTGGCGGTCGCTGTAGCATGAAGAGTCGGGTTCCCAGAGTTTCGCGTTGGTGGTCATCAAGGTCGGCAGAGTCTCGGAGTGTATGGACCTGTTCACAGTCACAAAGAGTCCAAAACTTCAAGATTTCACATTTGTTTACAGAGGAGTGCACGCTTATATCACACTAGGGTCCAAGACCTGGGGAGATCCATCTCAGGGATCAGGATTTTACTCCAGCAAAGGCCAACAGGGATCAGTCAGGTACAGTTGCAGTTTCCCGCAGGTCCGGTTGCAGCAAGTCAGCTAGACAGGCGCAGGGAGGCCTCTGGAGTTTGTGGCGTCCCTGTATTTTAAAACAGGAGGTCAGCCAACTGACCTTTGGAGTCACTCAGAATAGCTTGGTATGAAGAGAGTAAGTCCATTCTTCCTTCTCAGAGAGCAGGGCAGGCCTTGAGCAGCAAGGCAGTCCTCTGGTAGCAGCAGGGCAGTCCTCTGGGGCGTAGACGATCTTTGCACAGTTAGCACACCAGGAAAAAACAAATTTAGTGCCCACTACACCTTTTGAGAAAAAATATTACCCTAGCTTTAGTTAGCTTAGTAAGCTGAGGGACCTGGTGGTGGAGAAGGATAAGAAAAGGGGAAAAGAGAGAGGTGTGAGATGATTGGGGTTTTCAAACAGGATGCGAGCAGTTGGAAAAAAAGATTTAAGGGCTGTTTACCAGAATCATATCAGATGGCAACTGATGTGCAGCTGTAGATAGACAGGCCCTTGCGCCGCTTGACCTTGGCACCCTGGATATGGGTGGGGCCGACCCTGTTCTTGAATACAAGCCAGGCCTCAAGCAGCAGTGCAGTCTGCTGGTGAACAATTCAGTCCTTCTGTAATTTCCACAGGTCTAGGAGTATACTGAAAAAGCGTTCTGAACTTCCAATATTTATACCTGGTGGTAGTCTTTGAAGTGGGGGGATCTTCTAGGCTGCCCCCACATGTGGTTCTGGGACATTCCTCCATTTCCCCCTTCAAGACGTTGGGGTAACAAAAGACTAGTCTCAGCTTCCTTTGTGCGTGTGTGCTAGAGATGGCTCTTTGAAATGTAAGTGGGGCAGGGAACAGCTCTGCCCCAGCACTCTAGGCCAGATAGCCTATCCTGCCAACCCCTAGTCCCCTTTGTCTCACAATCTGGAAGGAATACACAAAGATCTACAGCTAAGCCATTCACAATGGTGTGACCAAGAACATTGTCAGCAGACACCAAATGGTTAGGACATGAAAATGCACATTTTCTAAAAGTGGCATTTTCGGAATTGTGACTTAAAATCAGACTTTACGATTGAAGAAGATTTTTAATTAAAATTCATTTGAGTTCAAATATGACAATTCTTCCTGTTCTAAATCAAATGTTAACACTTATTAGACCAGAGGTCTTCAAACTTTTGGCGGCTGAGCCCCCCCATCTAAACCTTTCTACACGTTGAGCCCCCCCCCACCACCACCACCTGATGAAAAAGTTCTGGAAGCTGGAACTCTGCATCATTGATGGCCATTCCCTACTGCAGAGCCCAGGTTGTATAGGGAAAATAATATTAAATAAAGTAAGAGTGTTTAGTAAACTGATGTTTTTGTAGTGCGTGTGCTTATTATAAAGTGCCAATGAAAAGTCTCCAAGAAACAATTAGCACAAAAAATTACATTGGTGCTTTATTTTTCACATAAAACACAATTTAGGATAGATTAGTAAAAACACTCCCAACCCACAGGTCAGGGGTGTGCCTGTGTTTCTCCACAGGGACAGTCAAGTGTGGATGGATTCTTGCTTCAGCCATCCTTAGGTTGTGCTCCACGTCCAGTCTTGAGCAGTGCCTGGAAACGGGAGTGCTCACAAAGTTATGTAATATATTTGTTGCAGTTTTATATAGCGCAAACCTGACCCAAAGGTATTGGAGAGCTTTACATGAGCAGCTTTTACATTATACAAGCGCACATTCATTTTTGTAAGCATAGGGAGATTAGGTGATTTGCCCAGAATCACAAGATGTTGAGCAGGCACCAAGAATTGAACCTGGTTCCCCATCTCCACAGTCATCAGCTCCAGGATATCCTTGAGGGGGAAGGGTTCAAGAGCAAGGCGAACAGCAGCAACCAGATGTTAAATTCAGCAACCACGAGGAAAAAGGCAACGGTGAAGAAGTGCTGTTTCATCAGCAAAGTTGAAGAAATTTGCAGTTTTATGTATACAAAATTTGTGGCACTCCCGGGCATCTTTCCTGCTGTCCCGTTCATTGGATGAACATCAGAGCTGACATCAAAGCTGTGCTCTGCTGCAGGAACTATCTGCGGATTGGCGGTTCTGAATGACTACTCCAATCAGAGAGCCCTAACTCGAGATGGGGGTATGAAAAACAGGCAGCAATCATACTAACGACGTGGGACGCAACCAGGGGCGCAACTAGACCCGAACTTCGGGGGGGGGCTAAGACTCCCAGCTAGGGCTGGCCCTAACACTGGTCGCGCACAGTGTGCGGCCCTCCCCATTTCCTCCTTCTCCATGAATTCCCTCACTACCACTCGCCAACAATACACTTCATCTCTCTATAGCCCCTTTCGGACAAACATAAAAAAAAATGTATAGGGCTACCTGTAGTTTACTCACACTCAGTTCTGTGATCTGGATGGTACACATTCTTTGTAGCAGGTACATTTATTTGAGGTTTTATAGAGCGCGAACATTTAGCCCTCTGCGCTGTGTGGGTTACAGGAGTGCCCATGTGAGTGCACAGTGAGCAATGCAACAGTGTGAGAGTAGGGTGAGAGGAGTTTGTGCAGGGTGAGTGAGGTGATCATATAAATTTGGGTGGAGATGCAAGTGCAGAGTGGGATGAATGAATGTATGGTTAGTGATGGGCTTGTTTGAGTGAGTTTGCAGAGTGAGCAGTGAGGGGGTCAGGTGATTGAAGTGTCACATGAGCAGGGTGAGTAGTGTGCTTTTGTGACTGCAGGGTGAGGTACAGGGTGAACAGTGCAAGAGCATTGTGAGTGCAAAGTGAACACTGTGTGCGGAGTGTCATGTGACCGCAGGGTAAGTGGAGTGAGAACGGTGTGAGTTCATGGCGAGTGGCATAAGTGCAGTGTGGTCACTGAGTGCAGGGTGAGCGGATGCTGTGAGTGCATGGTGATCGGTGTGAGTACATTGTGATCTCCGTGAGTACAGGGTGAGCATGAAAGTGAAGGGCGAGAAGGAGGAGTGAGTTGTCTGAATGCAGGGTGCATTCCCATACACACTTGGTATTGAGGGCCGACATAGGGTTTCAGATATAAGTTAAACTATTGCTTTTATGGCATTATTCAGGGTCCAGGTATTACGGGTGGAGGAAATAAATATTGTGCTCATCCTGCAGCAAGCTTCCAGTCTTGTGATTTGGTTTGCCAGCTAATTATATTGATGTCCAAGATGGTACAAAAATAAGTAGAAGACCGCTAAAGCCTATTTTCAGCAATATCTGTGCATACGTAGAGCAGCAAAAATAAATAGAAAACATTTCTAATTGTGTTCTAGGGCTGCCTGAATCATCCACGACTGATAATTTAAAGTAAGATTGAAAAGTCACATTAAAAATGAATACAGACTATTTTATTTATAACCCTATTTAGTGTAAAGACAAGGCCTTTGCAGGTTCTTTAAAAAACACATAGCTGTCACTTTTCTTTTGGTAACCCTACTTTTATTCTGTTTCACGAAATGCATTCTAACACTAACGCAGTAAAAAGTATAATCCAAATGAAATGAATAGGCAGAGTCGGGGCACAGGGGGTACTGGAACCAGGAAACAAACGGCCTCTGTAACCAGTTTACAATGGTATGTGAAAATGCACATGGTCGTTAAAGACCTGTGAAAAACTCAGGCGTGCTGGAGATAAGACTCCAGACACTGCCCAGCCGAGTCCACAGCAGATCGAGCTGCACCGCAGCCCGGGCTGAGACACACGCCAGCGGGGGCTGAAGCCCTTTCAGCATGATGGGCGTTGTGCGCCTGCAAGAACAATGGAAGGTGAAGTGGTGGGATGCGCGCCCCCCCTGAGGGGATGCTGCGCCCCCCCAGGGGGGTGCGCCCCACAGTTTGAAGACCTATGTATTAGACACAGTGCACCCAGCCCTATTGACTGTTTAGGGCCTATCTTAGAGGTGACTTATATGTATTGAAAAGGAAGGTTACGGCTTGGCAAAAGGTTTATTTTTCAGGGTCAAACTGGCAGTTTAAAACTGCACTACAGGAGGCAATGGAAGGCCCAAAACATGGTCTAAAATGCTACTGTGGTACATGGTACAATGAGTGATGCAGGCCTACTATTCAAATTTAATTTACAGGCCCAAGGTACAATGGAATACCAAATGCTAGAGACTTATAAGTAAATTAAATGTGCCAAACAGGTGTAGGACAATTTCCCCATGTTTTAAGGAGAGATCACAATCACGCTACCACTGGTTAGCAGTAGTAAAGTGCAAAGAGTCCTAATCCCAACAAAAATAAATTTCAGAAAACAGGAGAGTTGAAGCCAAATTGTTTGGGGGAAGACCAGGCCAAGGATATCAGGTCTAACAAATATGATCATAAGTGATGGCCAGAAGATAATGTTGATACATTTAAACCTCGGGTATTTCATTTAACTAAATCTGATTGACTTTTTCAAGTGAAAAATTATGCAAACAAAAGTCTCAAACTTTTTGATGTTCCAGGCTTTAAATGTTATCATCCAAGGTTTCATAAGAGATAATGAACTAGGTACTGTACATTTAATACAAATGGGAATATTGGGAAAGGAACAAGCTACCAAAACTAGAACTTGTCCACCTATAATTTAATCTATAAAATGTAACAATAATATATTTTTACTAAACAAAAATAAGAATTCTACAGTTTTTTCTAACATGCTGGATGCAAATGTCAGAATCATTTACAAAGAGAATGGCTATACTGAAAATCTGGTATGGCTCGGCATTCGTAGAACACCATCAGATGCCCCGGTTTTAAAAAGATGCTGACTCCTTTGTTTTCCTTATACAAAAACCTGCTGCGTTTATTGTCCTCTGCCATGGCCACTGAGAATTGCATTTGGTGTATCAATTAATAGGCGTATATTTGTGAGGTTCTCAAATTATATGGTTGAGTCTGTGGTATTAACTTATGACATGAGATCACAATAAGGCTGAGGCAATACTTTCATTCCAACACTTCTCCCTTATATCTGTACTGCCCATGATCGATTTTTTATTACTGCTTTTTTATTTATTTTTTAATATTCTGCTCCTAGGAAAAGCAAAACATTATTTTCAAATCACATTAGTAGAAAGAGTTCATCTAAGAAAAACTGACCTGAGAAATACCATCAATTAGCCTAGGACAGCCAGCGACCTCTAAAAGGTTCTTTTTTAAGTGAGTACTTTCTGAGGTAAATTTTGAACACAATTACGGCCCCAGTCACTTGCAGGATGTGTCTATCAAAGTTGCCCATATCTATTATCATTTGCTTGACTTCATCCGATTTTAAATAGTTGATTTATACATGAACATTCCCCCCCCCCCCACATTATTTGCCATCCTGCAAGCACTGTCCAGCCGCCAAGTAAACTTGTAAAATTGGAATTTCTTTTGATAAAATGTTTTATACTTACATCACTCTCAATTAGTCTTGGGGTTTTATGCTCGGTGACCCTGAAAAAGAAGAGGTCTAAGAAATTGATGTTTTCATACTTTCCCTTGCATCCGTTTTTCTTATTCACTTTAAGAGGCCGATTACAAGATAACAGAAATCCCTGATGTGGCTAGTAAACAAGTTATTGGACCCATGGTGATTGCTAGATTGCTGGTAAATCCACGCACCCAGTGTGTTTCTTCCAGGGATTCTGTCTGGTAAAGCAGTCATAATATCTAGATGAAACTCCAGCAAGTAAAGAAATACCAGTGGGGAGGAATGTAAAATTACCAAGGAAATTAGACCGAGATTTACTGATTCTCCAGGTATTTCTTCTTGTTGTGAAAAACTTGGGATTCCACTGGTACTCCCCATTAATTCCACGTCTTGGAGTTATAGGTGTACCTGAATCAGTACCTTAGAGGTAGGTGTATTGTGGACATCATTATCATTCTGATGAAGCGGAAATTTCATTTTAATTGTAGGGGTGCATCATGATCACGTTTAGAGCGCACCCTCATATAATCACTTGTTTCATTAACGGGAAGTGTTCGAATTTTGAAATGTATTAACATGAATATGTGGTGTATATTAGGCCATTTGCAAGTAACATGGAGAATTGATGTAGAAAATGAATGTAACTAGCAGGTAACATTAACATGAAGAACTGTGTTGTGCAACTGACACTTATTCATTTTTAAATGTGTCTAATATTTATGTTATCTTATATATAGGTAAAATTACTGGTTGGAATTACATTAATGTTATGTGAATTTGTAAAGCTTATATGTTGTTTTCCTATGTTAGCTAAAATTTGTAGGCCTGAATTGCTCTTCCGTGAAACTCTTACTTTGTGAATAACAGTTTGAATTTCATGTGTGCTGTGGAATTTTCTTTCTCACCTTTTGTGTTGCAGGTGAAGTAGTGCTTGTTTAGATAGTATAGCGCTTGTTTAGATAGAATAATGTCTACATTTTACCAGTCCATCTAGGAGAGAACAAGTTACAATTGGGGCGTTTGAGTCAATAAATGAAGGTCACTGTGCTTCACACAGGAGAAGACCTAGGAACCAGGAAAAAACTGTGTGGAAGAAGGTACACTGTTGACATTGTGGAAAATTTCCTTTAGGAATGTGCCCTGGGTGAATGGCGTTATCCGAAGTGCAGCATGGAAGTGCCACCAGAGAATAACTGTATGTTGGAATTAGGGATAGTGTGCCACTTCTTTCTTACCTTCTAAGAGAGAGCATCTTAGAGCAAGCTCGGTCTTTGGTAGCTTTATGCTACTTGACCCATTGATCGTGGAGGAGACTTCTTAGGAAGACTCGACATACTAACACCTTTTATCATTCCTCCTGAAAATGCCTATTTAAGGGTGTCACCTTAGTGTTAAAGTAGGGATAGTTGTAATGCCTTTTATTCACCAACCCTTGATGCAGAGAAATTTGAACTCAGGCTTCCTGATTTTCTGTATTTTACTGCTTGAACTAATTGTGCTGCTTATGTTGCACTGTCTAAACTGGATGTGCAGATGTGGCTTCAAGCTGATTCCTCTGTATCTATATACTCTTGTGTTGAGGTGTCTTTATGTTCAGTTATTCCTGGCTTTATAATAAACTAGCAGCCCGTCCCGACGCTGTCCGGGTATGAATTGCTGCTGGCCAGCAGTATATTGTTTTGTAGGATTTCGTTTTGATAGCATTTCTTATCTGTGACAGGCCTGTGAAACGCTCCGATTCACATTGCACTGATGATGCACTTAAGAGTGTGCGTTCAGTAGTGTGTGAACTCTAGTTTACCTACTTTATTTTTTCTTGCAATATAATATAGCGCGAACTCGACAACATGGCATGAGCACAATTTAAATTACAGAAGAACACATTTATTTGTGGTAGGCACGGGGAGACAAAGCGATTTGCCTGGAATCACAGTATGTGGAGCTGATGCCGAGATTCAAACGTAGCTCCCCAGCTCTAAAGTTCACAATTCTCGTACTTGTGGCGTGAGGTGTGTATAAAAGTGTATGCCGGTGCTGGCCATCAATGAGAGAGACATGTGCATTTTTCAAATAGGTGGTTAAAAAATATGAGTATGTTGCTGGAGATGTGGGCAGCCGTGCCACCGGGGGAGGGTAAACACCCATTATTCCGCAACTTTCTTTCCTCATACCATACCTCCGCATACTTTCATTACGAAAGTACCTTGACTCCGCAATGCCATTATAACGCATGGAATTACATTTTATATGCTTTTACCACGCATACATTCACAACGAAATTCGTTGTAAATGCATGAATGGTAAAAGCATGTTTTTTTTATTGTTTGGATAAGGTAAGTATGTGTATAGGGGTATATGTTTTGGGGTACTGAGGTATATGTTTTGGGGTGTTTGGGTATTTTAAGGGTTCAGATATAGTTTTGGGTTATGGGGTACAGGGGTAGTTTTAGGGTTTAGGGATAGGTATGGGTTTTGGGGTACAGGGGTATTTTTAGGGTTCAGGGCTAGGTTGGGTTTTGGGGTATAGGGGTATTTTTAGGGTAATGGGGTAGGTGTGGGTTTTGGGGTACAGGGGTATTTTAAGAGTTCAGGGCTAGGTTTGGGTTTTGGGGTACAGGGGTATTTTAAGAGTTCAGGGCTAGGTTTGGGTTTTGGGGTACAGGGGTATTTTAGGGTTCAGGGATAGGTTTGGGTTTTGGGGTACAGGGTTATTTTTAGGGTTCAGGGCTAGGTTTGGGTTTTGGGGTACAGGGGTATTTTTAGGATTCAGGGGTAGGTTTGGGTTTTGGGGTACAGGGGTATTTTAAGGGTTCAGGGCTAGGTTTGGGGTACAGGGGTATTTTAGGGTTCAGGGGTAGGTTTGGGTTTTGGGGTACAGTAGTATTTTTAGGGTTCAGGGCTAGGTTTGGGTTTTGGGGTACAGGGGTATTTTTAGGGTTCAGGGGTAGGTTTGGGTTTTGAGGTACAGGGGTATTTGTAGGGTTCAGGGCTAGGTTTGGGTTTTGGGGTACAGGGGTATTTTTAGGGTTTAGGGATAGGTTTGGGTTTTGGGGTACAGGGTATATTTATAGGGTTGAGATGGGTTAGTGTTTAAGGGTGTTGTGGTATTTTAAGAAGTAATGGTGGGTTATGATTATGGGGTGCATGGGTATTTAAAGGGAGCATGGTGGGATTCGTTTTTAGGGTGTAAAGGGTAATAAAATAAAATAATAAATAAAAATAATATAAATAATGCAATTTAAAAGAATAAATGTTTTAATTAAATCAAAAAAATGTGTATACATAAATATATATAAATACACATATATACAAACATATATTAGATGTTTTAATATTGTACTTTTACAATGCATATGACTTTACCACACATGCATTTGCGTTATAATGGCATGCGTGATAAAGTCATATGCGTTGTAAAAGTTTTAGAAATGATGTCTTTGTGGAGTAATAGTCCTGCGTTATAAAAATTGCAGAGTGATGGTATGCGGGATGTTGGTTTGCGGAATATCATCACATATTCCCGGGGGAGGGATAGTCCCTTTCTTGCTATTTCCGTTTAGGCGGGCCTTGTGTCCGGATGTGCGTGGGGCGAGGCTTGTGCGCAACAGAAGTGGAAAATCTACAGTGCGCGCTTCAGGCGTCACCTGAAGTTAAGGCGAGATGACATTTCCTGCACAATGGCACCTGTTTGCGCTCTTTCTGGCCCTTGGGAATAACGCCATGCCTGACCTCCATACGGTAAAGCAGGTGCACGTCACTGGGAGCGCGGTCAAGCACACCCGGGGCTGGAATGTACAGAACCTGGGAAGAAAAAACAATGAAATATTGGGCACAACGCTCGCTTTTTTTTCGTAATCCCGCGCCCCGCACACGCCCATGCCCCAGCACATGCCCACAGCACACGATATGAGACATGGCATGAAGGGCGGAACGTACCACACGCCCCCAGCTTTTGTCACACCCCCAGCACACGCCCACAGCACAACGCAGACATGCCCACAAGGGACTACTTTGCTGGCACGGTTCTTTTACCTTTTAAATGTATATTGTGGGCGTCTGAATAGCCTATGTCCTTCTGCTGAAACTGCCCTTTCCTACTCTGTATTGGGTGTTGTGATTGGTGCTGTGGTTCCTGAGATTACCCGCCTCAAAGGTTTGGGCTCTCTCTTTATTATATTAGTATATATATATATATATATATATATATATATATATATATTACCTACTGGCGGTAGCCAGTAGGTATATATAGTTAGGACCTAGTTTCCATAGGAAATCCCCAACATTCTATTGGGAATAACTTTGGCGCTGGTTGATGAATCTTCGCAAATTTCTCAAAGAAGATGGCTCGCTCCGCTCCGCTCCTTCCCTGAAAGTTTGGGGCGGATTCGTCAAGTGGGGGCTGAGAAAAAAGGGGGGTCCCAAAATGTGTTTTCCCCATGTTAATTTCCATAGGACCTTTAGACTCGGCTACAGCTTGAGCCGCTGAAGGGAATTACACCAAACTTGTCAAAATAGTAGAGTCTGGTACGCAGATCACGCTTTTGGTAAAATAGTGTAAATCCCTCCAGAGGTTCCTGAGAAAATTAAAAGAGAAACAAATTATATATCTATAAGCGCGCACCCGTGCGCGCACCCCCGCGATTTTTCAAAAAGAAAAATTTGGGGGGGGGCTTGGGGGGCTTCTCTCTTTCATTTTTGTGTTTAATTTTTCAATTTCGAGGGTGCCCACTCCTCGTTTTGCCCCCCGAGATCACCGCCGCGGCCCGAGCCGCCTGAAGATGGCCGCCGCCTGGTTGTGGGCGGGGCCGGGAGGACGTGGTTTCCGCTTCCCCCTGCCTGGGGGAAGCCTTCGATGTCCGGACCGGTCTCCCGTGCCGAGGGGGCAATTTTTTTTTAGCGGTGATGAGAAAACTGCGCGCCACGGATCTCGATTATATGCTCCTATGCTTCATGTCATTGCAGCAGGTAGATCTCACTTCTTTGAGAGGCATGAGGGTGTTCGGTCCTTGCTGGATATATCGGATGCTTTCCCAGTGCACCCCCTGAGTATAGCGCATTCATTTCACAGACATGGTGGGCGGAGCAGGCACCCACTGTCAAAGGGTGGCACCAGGCTAGAAGAGGGGTGCACTGGTCGCATTGTGGTGCGGGATAATGGTAGTATGGATACTCTTGAATCTGAAACCCAACAGGTACCTGAAAATTTGTTGGCAGAGACCACGGCAATTGGTGGGCCACCTGAGGCTCCTTCTTAACCTAGCGGAGCTGTTCACGATATTATACCTCTGAGAGGGACTTCTGTTCCCCAGTGGCCGCGAGGGGACACCCAGAGAGGCTGCTATCCTGAACACTGATAAATGGGATGTATCAACTGTTCCCCCTGGTTCATGAGGGGGTGAATGAAGGCGGCTGTCAAGTAAGTGAGGGAAGCCACCTTACCGTACAGGTTCACTACTCTTAAAAGCCGATTATCCTGGTAAGGAATATGGGCGCTTTATGGGGGTGACTATGGCTTTGGGAAGTCTGTGCCCTATGTGGAATGTTGATTATTGCAGAATGGTACATTTACGGGTGTGCAGCTCTTAATCCAGTGGGGAAGGTGGGGGTTGTTACTGTATTGGGAAGGGGTGGGTGGCGATGGTTTATGTCTTGACATTGATCTCTGTGGGCTTGTATGAAGTGGTGGTTTGCTTTTACTTGTCCAAACTGGGAGGTGCATATTAGTTCGGAAATTAAAAAAAAATCTGTGTTTTCATTGTCATCATGTCACGGCATGGGGGTGAGGGCTGCACTGTGCTCCACACACCATAAGAAGTAAGCCCATCATTTTCAGGCTCCCTTCCTTGAATGTGCAGGAGTTGGGGTTGCATCAAAAACGGTATAGGGCCCTCTCCATATTCAAAAAGACAAAGTGGAAATTGCCTGTCTATTGGAGACCCACCTTTGGATTGGGTAAGCCACTAAACTAGCTAAAAAATGGAGGGGTCAGAACACTAATGCCACTTTCAGAACTTTTTACTGGGGTATTCGTATTTGGGTGGCACAGGGGGTTCCTTCTGCCCTATTCTACTGGGAAGCAGACATGGAAGATAGTTATCTCCTGGTTCACGGGAAACTTGACGGTATAGAAGTGCCTATCGTTAACACGAATGGACCCAATCTAAATGAGAAAATATGTTGCCCGAAAGTGCGAGACTTGATCTCACAGGTTCTGGACTACTGGGTTATATGATCAGGGGACTTCAATTGTGTACTGAACGGCACACTTGATAGACACCCCCTGACTAAACACCAAACCGAAGAAGACCACAGCTCTACGGGAGGTCACTAACCAACTGGGACTGTATGACATCTGGAGAGCTATACACCAGACAACCTAGGAATATACTTGTTATTTCACGGCACTCGTAGATTAGACCGCATTATCTTAACCACCTCACTGAGGCCTAGCATCTGTGCAGTGTCGCACCTGTCCCGTTACTTATCTGACCATGTCCCAATTTACTGCAAGGTTGAATGGGGACGTTTTCCCCGCTCCACCTTAACCTGGAGGTTATCACCAGAGACACAGAGGGTCCGGAGACTTTGGAAGAAGATTTGTTCAATTTTAACTGATCCACAATGCTCACGAAGTGGACTGAATGGAAGGCCATGAAAGCAGTGATTTAGGGGCAATACCTGGGCCTTTCTTGTGGGGTTAGGTGCACGCTACAAGGCTTACTCCTTTTAGGGGGGAGACAAACTGTTGCGTATTCAGCACTGGACACCACTGTGGGTAGAAGAACAACAAGAGGATTTACTGGCTAGAAGGAGGGTCGCTGGGGTAAGGTACAAACTGGTGAAGTGTACTCTGAAAGCCGATTGCAACTGCTCCATAGAGAGGGAGACAGTACTGGTCGGTGGTTAGCATGGATACTTCGGGGAGAGGCACCTCGCTCTCCCATTCTTCATCTTCAGTCCCCTCAGGGCCAGGAAGTTTCTATGCAGGGTCTCATTTGGAATAGGTGAACCATGATCTGGCTTCACCCGACTGGAGCGTATTGATGCCTTTCTAAACTCCCTGGCTCTTACACGTTTGGGGGAGGTTGCAATACTCAAATTGGATGCGGTCCTCCCCCTGGAGGAGCTTCGGGTAGTGCTTGGGCAATTGCCTCAAGGTAACGCTCTGAACAGCAATTGGCCTCCTGACAGAGTTCTACCAATCAATCACCCCCTCCTCACTCAGTGCTTGCTGAAGGACTAATTGGAAGCCGGTCACCAACAGGTGCTCCCCCACCCATGCAAGAGGGTTGTATCTCTGTGATGCTGAAGCCAGGATTGGATACCTCAGACCCGGCCGCTTACCATGATCAACACTGACACTAAGGTCCTTTGCAAAGTTCTTAAGGCGACTCATGCATGTCTTACATGAAGTGGAGGAGGAATTGGTGGTGGTCTCCATTGATATTGCTTTAGCATTTGATGCCGTCAATTGGCACTACCTCAGATCTAATAAGAGGTTTTGTCTATGTCCTGCCTTCCAGTACTGTGGGGGGAATCTGAGTTGTTTCGCTCTTTTTGGAATTATTCATAGTCTTTAAGTATAGATATATATATTAGCTTTTAAAAAACCAATGAAATTCACTGAAAAAACCATAGGTTATAGACTATATATAGTTAGACATTAGCCTTTAAAAAAACCTTGGAAATTCACTGAAAAAACCATAGGTTTTAGCCCTTATATAGTTAGGAATTAACATATAAAAAACCCTTGAAATTCCTCCTATACAGTTAGCTGGACATTTTATTGATATAAAACCAATGAAATTCCACATATAGTTAGTTGCACTAACTATATATTTCGCTCATCCGCAATCCAATGCTGATGATGTCACATATTACATCATTCATGACATGGTCAGTGACATCACTGATGACATCACTGATGACATCTCAAATGACATCACTGATGACATCATCCAGTGTCTGTGTGTTTTTGTAAAGTTTAAATGTGTTTTACATATTGAAGAATGAGTGGATGTATAAGAGTATGGATGAAGGATTTGATTGTATAAGTGAGTAAGTATGTGTTAGTATATCTGTGAAAATGTAAGCTGTTCTGTGTTTAACTGTATAGATTAAGAAATCAAACTGTGATTGATTCTTTACAGGACTGACTAGGTGTGTGAGTAACTCCATGGATGAGTGGCAGTGTGTGAGTGTCTGCATAGGTGTATGAGTGCACATGATAGTGTTGTAATGATGAGTGACTGTATGTACGAGTGACCTTATGGGTGAATGAATGAATGTGTGTGTAGACGTAGGAATCAGTGAGTGCGTATGTAGTAAATGGTATTGGTGTGTCAATAGTTAAAAAAATGATACTCTGTATTTTACACTAGGTGTAACAGAATTTATATTAGAGTGTAAGGAGGTGCATTGTATTATCACATGAAGTATATCATCAGTGGTGTGATCATTGATGTTAAATGAGATGTCATCAGTGATGTCACTGACCATGTCATGAATGATGTAATATGTGACATCATCAGCATTGGATTGCGGATGCGCGAAATATATAGTTAGTGCAACTAACTATATGTGGAATTTCATTGGTTTTATATCAATAAAATGTCCAGCTAACTATATAGGAGGAATTTCAATGGTTTTTTATATGTTAATTCCTAACTATATAAGGGCTAAAACCTATGGTTTTTTCAGTGAGTTTCCAAGGTTTTTTTAAAGGCTAATGCCTAACTATATATAGTCTATAACCTATGGTTTTTTCAGTGAATATATATATATATATATATATATATATATATATATATATATATATATATATATATATATATATATATATATATTTATATATTTGTATATATATTTGCCACTGGATTCAAGCAAGCCTGGCTGAAGACGGCTGTGATGCCAGAAATCGGTCCTAGGAAGCTTGTTTCCGGTCCAGGGAAGGCATGGCTTGGCAATTCGGGCTGGACTGTTCCCATGAGGCACAGGGTCAGACTGATTTGCATATGGCCATGTCTCAACTGGGGTGGCACAGTGGGCTAGAGAACGGTGATGGATTAAACCCAGATCTGTTGACTGGGTGTGAGTGTTTGATTGGTTCAGATGCTCCGTCCATCATCACCCCCTTTTGTACCGCTTTGTTTGGCATAAGTTGGCAGGGTATGCTCAGACGTGAGTCCCTTGCTCACTTTGCCACTGGATTCAAACCAGCCTGGCTGAAGACGGCTGTAATGCCAGAAACCGGCCCTAGGAAGCTTGTTTCCGGTCCAGGGAAGGCATGGCTTGGCAGTTCGGGCTGGACTGTTCCCATGAGGCACAGGGTCAGACTGATTTGCATATGGCCACGTCTGAACTGGGGTGGCAGAGTGGGCTAAAGAACGGTGATGGATTAAACCCAGATCTGTTGACTGGGTGTGGATGTTTGATTGGTTCAGATGCTCCGTCCATCACCACCCCCTTTTGTACAGCTTTGTTCACCATAAGTTGGCAGGGTATGCTCAGATGTGAGTCCCTTGCTCACTTTGCCACTGGATTCAAGCAAGCCTGGCTGAAGACGGCTGTAATGCCAGAAACCGGTCTTAGGAAGGTTGTTTACGGTCCAGGGAAGGCATGGCTTGGCAGTTCGGGCTGGACTGTTCCCATGAGGCACAGGGTCAGACTGATTTGCATTTGGCCATGTCTGAACTGGGGTGGCAGAGTGGGCTAAAGAACGGTGATGGATTAAACCCAGATCTGTTGACTGGGTGCGGGTGTTTGATTGGTTCAGATGCTCCGTCCATCACCACCCCCTTTTGTACCGCTTTGTTTGGCATAAGTTGGCAGGGTATGCTCAGACGTGAGTCCCTTGCTCACTTTGCCACTGGATTCAAACCAGCCTGGCTGAAGACGGCTGTAATGCCAGAAACCGGCCCTAGGAAGCTTGTTTCCGGTCCAGGGAAGGCATGGCTTGGTAGTTCGGGCTGGACTGTTCCCATGAGGCACAGGGTCAGACTGATTTGCATATGGCCACGTCTGAACTGGGATGGCAGAGTGGGCTAGAGAACGGTGATGGATTAAACCCAGATCTGTTGATTGGGTGTGGGTGTTTGATTGGTTCAGATGCTCCGTCCATCACCACCCCCTTTTGTACAGCTTTGTTCGCCATAAGTTGGCAGGGTATGCTCAGATGTGAGTCCCTTGCTCACTTTGCCACTGGATTCAAGCAAGCCTGGCTGTAGATGGCTGTAATGCCAGAAACCGGTCCTAGGAAGGTTGTTTCCTGTCCAGGGAAGGCATGGCTTGGCAGTTCGGGCTGGACTGTTCCCATGAGGCACAGGGTCAGACTGATTTGCATATGGCCATGTCTGAACTGGGGTGGCAGAGTGGGCTAAAGAACGGTGATGTATTAAACCGAGATCTGTTGACTGGATGTGAGTGTTTGATTGGTTCAGATGCTCCGTCCATCACCACCCCCTTTTGTACCGCTTTGTTCACCATAATTTGGCAGGGTATGCTCAGACGTGAGTCCCTTGCTCACTTTGTCACTGGATTCAAGCAAGCCTGGCTGAAGACGGCTGTAATGCCAGAAAAAGGTCCCAGGAAGCTTGTTTCCGGTCCAGGGAAGGCATGGCTTGGCAGTTCGGGCTGGACTGGTCCCATGAGGCACAGGGTCAGACTGATTTCGAACTGGGGTGGCACAGTGGGCTAAAGAACGGTGATGGATTAAACCCAGATCTGTTGACTGGGTGTGTGTTTGATTGGTTCAGATGCTCCGTCCATCACCACCCCCTTTTGTACCGTTGGTTGGCTGGGCGGCAGAAGTGCCGAGGTGGGCATGGGTGCAGCTGCAGTTTCTGCAGGAGAAAGGCCCTTGGGTGACCTTTGGTGATGCGAGATGGCAGGCGGCGCGGCGTCCAGTGTTGAGGACAGGGAGAGAAGTGGCGTTGTATCAGTAGAAGGTCCAAGGACCAGGGTCCATGGCTGTGGGCTTGGTCCAGGTGCGGGCGGGTGTAGATGGGCTTGCGTTTGGCATGCCAGAAGCACATCTGTGCAGCAGGCATCCATTATGGTGTGTGTGGGGGGCCTAGACAGCTGAGAGGCAGGAAATGCGGGGAGCAGGAAAGTGGCACTGGAGAGGGATCGGGCTGCAGGGGATCACAGGGGCAAAGAGTGGCAAAAAGAAAAAGGAGGAAAAAGAGCAAAATGGTGAAAGGGACAGAAAAGAATACAAGAAAAAAGCAAGAAAAGCCTGAAAAGGCAGAAAAAGAGAAACAGAGGGCAGCCCAGCAGCAGAGCAGTGACGCTCTACCACTAGACCACCAGGGTGAGGCACAAGTGGGTGCCTGCTGGTGGAGGAGGGCCTCATACCACTGACCCGAGGGTCAGATTCTCAGCAGCAGGGAGATCGGGGGCAGCAGCTACCAGGAGGTGCTGCACAAGGAAGGGATCAGTCCATTGAAAAGGTCGGTGGATAACTGTCAATGCCATCCTGTCAAGCCACGAAAAATGAGAAAATCCTGCTCTCTGAATACCTCAGAAAAACGCTGTTTTTTTTTTTTTACTAAAACGGACAACAGAGCTATAGCTGGTTAGCAATATCCTCCTCATCGAGAAGCTGCACTTGCGAGTAGCAGTTCTGCTAAAGCTGAAATTCCAAAACCTGGAATTAAAATGCTGAACATCAAGGATACCACAGGACTTAAAGATCCGTAGGAGTTTACGGTCTCAAGAGGTCGGTTCAAACGATAACTAGGCATGCAAGATCGAAGAATCGTCCCTTTTTGGCCCCAAACCAAAAGGAAAGTAGTAATAGGAAATATGGAACTGTATTCCTCAAATAAAGTGATAAAATAAACAAAGAACTCCCCAACAGGCAAATCATTGCAGTATGCTGTTATGATAAAAATAGGCTTGATAACTGTTGCAACTCAGGCTGGAATGCCCAAAAGACACCATCACTAGGGCCGAGGGGGTATTACAAAAATTGTGATTAGGGATTGGTGAATCATATGCCTCTTCAATCGTTCCTGATTGCCATCATCCCAAATTAGTTGAACTCGGTGTGAACGTTTCTGTTTTTTATGTCAGTGCTAGGAGCCCATTGGTAAACTTCAAGCTTCATAAATGACACTGGTGCCGGTGCAATTCTGCAAAGTCATTCATAGACTACATTGGGTTACACAATTGCAGGATCAATTCTTCATTGGCATTTGTCATGCTTTGGAAGTGGGAAGTACTGGTGCAAAATTGCACTGGCACGAGTATAATCTATGTATTCCATAAACGCCAAGATCATTTCACCGATACTATTACAACCTGTTCTATTGGCCCCTAGTCTCTAAACGCTCAAAAATGGGTCTATGCCATGAAAAGGGTCCGCCAGCATTTCTCTGCAAGTAGGGGCACCGGCGGTGTGTTTACCGCATACCTCAAGGCTTTCCTTTAAAAAAGCATTTCAGTCTTAATGAACCACAGCGTTGTACCAAATCGGCTGTGGCTGGAAAGTGAGCGTCCTTTATACTTCTGTCACATTTCACCTCTCACTTACACCTCCAGGCTCCGCCCACCCCTTCACCGCGCGGCAGACAAAACAACCCCTGATTGACAAGCAGACTTTGTGAGATTAATGCCCCGCACTGTGAAGTCTGCGCCTCACAAACGAGGCCCATTGAGTGCTGAAAGAAGGCTCGGCGAAGAGGAGGATGCGAGGACGGCGCTTCCGCATAATTGTTCTGACGCTGCATCGCACACGTGCAATATCACACCAGGAATGGTGGATTAAATAGTTATATATTTTGGAATCGAAAGGTATGAGCTGGGTTAAATATTGACTTTTTCTTTTATTATTACTGGCGTCTGACCTTTGCATAGGATTAGCATACCGAGGTCATTGGTGAAAAGAAAACTATGGATAAACATACAGGTTGCGAATTCCTGTTGATCTTTTTAGTGATCTGTAAAAGGTTCTCTGCTGGCCTCCTCTGCTCTTTTTTTTATTAACAGGGTGTGTGGGGTGGCACTTTCTTTGGCAGCAAGATATGTGTGGCCTTGACTGCTTTTTGTGCCAGTCTCTTGATATACCAGTTGTCACACTGTGAGTGTGCTGAATTCCTTCAACAAGACACTTGTGGTTGTCCACAGCAGAACAAGTGGTTTTAAGACTATCTCACAATCAGGGCTGGCGCTCCCATTTGGCTGAGTAGTGCCAAATTTTAAGAAAAAAAACCTAAAAGATGTTTTTATGGGTGAATCGGGAGCACTGCAGCAGGAAAATGCAATTTTGCCAGCAGTGCCTCACATCCCTTTAGAGTTCCTGCTCACAGTATTCATGCAGAGAAACACTTTAAGGGTTATTTATTAAGGGGTTCTTTATTAAGTAAGGGACGAATTGGTAATCAGTGGCGCTGCACATTTTTGTGCTTCCAAAAGGCTTTTATAACGGTTAGTAAATCAGCACAATACTTTACGTTGCTTTACGCCACAGGGGCGCCTGCATAAAATCTTTAAAAATAACCCTCCAAGTGAGGAGGCGCAAACAAACGGATATAGACTCAAATGTACTGATCTGAGGAAAAAAAAAACAATTATATTGATAATGCACGGCACACACTATGGTTAGTTGGGGGTACTATTGAGATTACTGGTAATTACAGAATAAAAAACAAAAGGGTTTTAGGAAAAGCAACATTTGGATCAAAAAGAAGACAGAGCTACGTCGTTGTTAAACCATTGTAAGAATTTCTTAAGTACACCGCCACTGACATCTTCATCGCATTCACTAATGCCCGAGGGTCGATTTACCCCGTTTTCTTCACTCATTGCTCAAAAAAATGTTACCCGCGGCCAGATATTTTAGATCTTGATTCGCTGAATCACAATTTTATGTTTGTAGATAGAACTTACTAGAGTTGAAAATGATATTGGTGGCTGGATATTCGGCAGGGAAAACATAAAGGGGCGGGGAGGGGAGGGGGGTTCATGGGAGCCTTATAACGTTGTAGGTATTAACACATGGTTTCGCTGTCTTTTTTCCGCGAATATTTCTTTTCTAAACTTACACCTCCCCTAGACGGATGCAAGCTTTGCGGTAAATGTGATGAGTACCCCAAAGTTCACAATTGTTTTTTTGTTCTTTCATTGGCGGACGATCTCACCTCCTCTTCCTATTGATGAGATACATTTTTCTGTGGATGAGGTATCAACTCAGTGCTTAATTTGAGTCGGAGGTTTCCAGTGCTCGGCACCAGCACTTAATTGTCAGCACCGGCTCTAGTTACTGTTCATCACATGATGATACTTTCTGAGATGTGCACAACAACTATGTTTATTAAGTCAAATGGCATTGAAAATGAATAAGACCAGCCTCTCACTCGATTGTTATAGTTTTGTGTGGCTTGTAATAGTCTGAATTGTCACAAGAGTAGGAGTGCGATGGTTAGGTGTTATGTTGGTACTGTCACTGGCAGCGGCAATGCATGGTACAGACTGCCGTGGGCTTCCGAGAAGGGTCCTGGCACTTAAGTTTAAAAAAATTAAGGACTGAATCCATTGCCTTTCATAAATTGATCAAGCAGCCGTTAATTGAGGTAGTCCCTGACAAAAATATACGGCCACGTGTCCAACCATCAGCACCTCGGTATAGCGATCCGCAAAGAACAGTTAAGCTGGAGTGCAAGAAAATCAAAAAACATTGGCGAGATACCTACATGTTAGAGTTAAAATAAGAATTAAAAGGAGCTCTAAAAACTACAAGAAACTTATTGGTATGACAAAATCTGAGTATTATGCCAAGATCATTCTCCAATCCCTGAGCGCCTAAAAAATCTTTTCAATTACACAATGCTTAGCAAACCTTAGAGCACACCCAAAACCTTTGCGCTAATCTCTTCCTGTATTTGGAAGGAAAAATTGATAACATTCTTGCCGGGTTGAGCCTTCCCAGCACCATTCCACACCAGTCAGTTTGTCAATTAGGAGGATCATTGAAGAGCACCACTAGCACACGTCCCATTCTTAACAACTTGGGCCATCTAACCCTCGACTCTTTTTGCACTATTGCCAATCGCGTTTCCTCTGGGCCACCTCTTGATCCACTGCACCTAAGGTCTGCAAGGACGTAGGATTCCTTAGCTCTCCCACTTCAAACCCTAAGTAATTAATGTCTAATAAGAGTCAAAATTGCTGCAGACTGGAAAAGTGCAATGGTGGTTCCATTCTTAAAAAAATAATTTTCAGTTTTCAAACAGCTTGCCTCCTGCCACTGCATTCTGGGAATATAGAATGACATACTACTTACGCAACAGAGGGAGAGGCTGAAATATACGCACTGATACACACCATTTTGAATAATTTCAGGCCTATTTCCCTCTTGCCTTTCCCGGTGCAAATCGTGAAAAAAACGTGAATAAACTTATCTCCGACTTACCCGAAGGTCATGATCTATTGGACCCGGCTCAATCAGGGTTCCTTCCTGCTCATGGTATGGAACCAGCTTTGGTTAAAGAATTGGGTGACCTCAAAATGGCGGTGGACAAGGGGCAATATGTAGCATTGATTATACTTGATACTGGCTCTGACACTCTAGATCATAACATCTTGATTTCAAGGATGTGTAAAGTTGGTATTCCAGGTGTAGTACTTGACTGTAGTATTTTATACCTAGAAAATCGTATGCAGGCAGTTAATCTCCCTTCAGAAGATGGAGATTCTCTGCTACTCTACAAGTAGTTCACTTACCTCATTGCCATTTAATTTGTGGTCAATGTCCAGCAATCCTGTTCATGAGGCTTCCTTAGCAGTCTGGAAACAAGTAGTATCTCTGGATGCAAATCTTGTGCTCACGTCACCTCTGAAAAAGTTGTTTTCCATCTGCTTTGCTTTGATGTGACTCCTTTATAAAACCTTGCCACTCCTTCCATTTCATTGTTGTTTCCTGATGGTCCAATCTGCTATACTCGGGGCCTGTTTGAGAACTCGGTGGGTTGACTCCAACTGTGGCTTTTATGACTGTCTTCCTACTTTCCGGCTTAGCGGTCTGCCCACATTATTTAGTTGTTAGCATGTCCATAGACGAAAGACCACTTTGGTCCTGCCCTCACTGCCAGGAAATCTTGACCACTTCAATGACGGGATAGGCAAACGTGGCTGTCAGAGGGAGGACCGCCACTTTCCTTGCCGACCCAATCATGATGTGCCATACCACTAACTGGCTGTGGCTGTAAAACCTCCACACCTGAGTTGGCAGAATGGAAGGGCTATATGGCTGAAACTCACCTTTTCTCACTTTCACACTTCCTGTTCCACCATGGACCCAATCTTTCAAGAACTGCTGCTGATTCCTGCTTCTTGATGACAAAGGAAACCATTACCGCCGTGGATGCAATCGACGGAGAGCTCCACTTTTACCCATTACCTATTGAATTCTCTGTTAACATATGTAGAGGATGTGCACATTTATAAATCTCTCTTCCAAGCAAAAGCATACCAATGTGCAATGCATATGTCTGTAATGTTGATGTTTAAGGAATTTAAAGAAACACACCTCTATGATCGAATTGTATGTATACATTTGGGTCAAGCTGCCTTCACAAAATGGGCACTTGCACAAAAAAGGATATTCCAATAAAAAGCAAAAAGTCACCATACAGGTGTGTGTAAAGAAATTTCTAAAATTCCCACATTAAAAACATTCAGCACACATCGATAAGTTCAATGTAACAAGTTGTAGAAATTGCACGGGACAATGTATAACGTTTACTATAGAAATTAACAGTGAAATCAATGTCAGTCACAAATTAGAAGTATTCAACATATACATTCATGTCACGTCTCCCCTTGTCTGGTACAAGTCCTGTACTGTATCCAATTTCAGTAGTCACAAAAGTGTTCATTCTGATCATTTATCAAGGTGAAACAAATACACTTGTAGTAACACATCCCCAAAAATGAGTTACATCAAGTAGTTGGTGCAAGTGGCCATTACTTTGATGAATACCTGCACATAAATTCAAATGACCACCACATACTATGTCAACCAGTGCATGCACTTCACAAAGTATACATTAGAAACATCACTTGTATTACCTGCCATCATGGTAAAGTAAATTAAGTACTTCACATTTTACTCAGAAATATAGCTAGTAATCAAACAATTACTAAGGAAAATAATGCCTGGACCAATTTTGTGAAAGGAAAAGTATAGATGTATTCCAGAAAAGGAGACAGGGCTCTCAAAATAATATGCAAGCCAAATGGCAGTCCATAAAGTTCAAAATTCTTCAGTGTTGTGCAGTGGCAAAAACCTTGCCTCCAAATTTACTGCCAATGGAACCTCCTCAGGAAGTGGCATCTAGTGGGTAGAGGAGGCACCTCAAAGCTCTTACAGGGGAGAGGGGTTTGGGTGGGTTTGGGAGTGGTGCTCTTGTATTTGGTAGGGGTGTGTTGAGATTTGGCACGGGTGGGTTGCGGTGTGGAAGGGGTAGATTTGCATTTGCTAGGAGTGGGTTGGGGTTTTGGAGGTTTTAGGGCAAGGGTAAAAAGGACATCTTCCATGGGAAAATGGCTAAGGTGTTCGTCAGTGATTTGGGTTTGGGAGGTAGAGTGAGTGGCAGTGTCTGATGTGCAGGTGTCTATTGAGGGTACAGGTGCCTGTGGGTCTGCTGTATGTCATGCAGGTTTGGTTGTGTCTTGCATCATAGGTGTCTGTTGTTTGGATGAGTGTGGGTGCTTGAGCTTCATTGGTGTTAATTCTAATGTGTGTGTGTGTGTGTGTGTGGATGAGTGTGCTCTGGAGGTGCTGGGTGTGGTTGTGGTGCATATCAATGTGGGTGTGGTGTGGCTGCAGTATTTGTGGGTTTTCTGGTTGTGGTACATGTGTGTGTGGTGGCTGTGGTATCTGTGGTTGTGCTGGGGTGGGGGTTGTGCATGGGGGTGTGGTGGTAGATGCAGTGTCTTTGGTTGTGCTTTTGGTGGGGGTGGAGTATATGGGTGTGGTGCTGCCTGTGGTGTTTGTGGATGTTCTGATGGTGGGGGTTGTGCATGTGGGAGTGGTAGTGACTGCTGTGTTTGTGGATGTGCTGGTGGTGCGAGTTGTTCAAGTGGGGGTGGTGGTGGCCATGGTGTCTGTGGAGGTGTTGGTGATGGGGGTGGTGCATGTGGGTTTGTCTGCCTCACCTTAACGGACCAGCGGACCAGCGGACCAGCGCACTTGGGAGGGTGCTGTGAGAGCCTGCTGTTGCCGCCACGCCTCACCGGACCCGCTTCGCGTGTCCCGCTTCGCGGCTAACAGCGGCTAGCTTTACATTGTGAGGGGTTTGTCCTTCTTTGACCGGCAGGGCTGCGAGCTTGGAGCGGTGGACTCCAAGCACCAGGAGTCCCCGCGCGCCCGTGTATACCTGGGCTGCTCTCCCTGCCGGCCCCGCCCCCACCCGGAAGGCTAAAGCGGCATTCCGACCTCCATCCTGTGGATTGTCTGCCTCACCTTAACGGACCAGCGGACCAGCGGACCAGCGGACCAGCGCACTTGGGAGGGTGCTGTGAGAGCCTGCTGTTGCCGCCACGCCTCGCCGGACCCGCTTCGCGGGTTCCGCTTCGCGGCTAACAGCGGCTAGCTTTACATTGTGAGGGGTTTGTCCTTCTTTGACCGGCAGGGCTGCGAGCTTGGAGCGGTGGACTCCAAGCACCAGGAGTCCCAGCGCGCCCGTGTACACATGGGCTGCTCTCCCTGCCGGCCCCGCCCCCACCCGGAAGGCTAAAGCAGCGTTCCGACCTCCATCCTGTGGATTGTCTGCCTCACCTTAACGGACCAGCGGACCAGCGGACCAGCGGACCAGCGGACCAGCGCACTTGGGAGGGTGCTGTGAGAGCCTGCTGTTGCCGCCACGCCTCGCCGGACCCGCTTCGCGGGTCCCGCTTCGCGGCTAACAGCGGCTAGCTTTACATTGTGAGGGGTTTGTCCTTCTTTGACCGGCAGGGCTGCGAGCTTGGAGCGGTGGACTCCAAGCACCAGGAGTCCCCGCGCGCCCGTGTACACCTGGGCTGCTCTCCCTGCCGGCCCCGCCCCCCCAGTACCCAATCACATAGCAATAAAAGAGAAGCATCATCCCCGCTGCGCGGGAGGGCGCCGGGAGAAGCCCGGGACAAGGGCGGGACCGTTTGTGGCCGTTCGTGACCTGGAGTGACCGGACCGGGCCACCCCTCTAACCTGTGTGAGTCTCTTCCTATCAGGGGCAATGGCCGGTAGAGATAACAGGATTAAATCCTCGTTAACTGGAAGTCTCTCAACCGCAGGAGGTATGGAGAAATTTCTCATAAGGGCCAACAATATCATAGACAAGGAGATAGTCATCCTGGAAAAGCGTTTGTCAACCGAACTTACCTCTCTCAAACGCTCATCCATAGGACCCCTTGCCAACGCCAAAACGCCCAACAGAAATAGTGAACAGTCTGCCATTATGGAGGTAACATCCCCGCCAAGAGAAGACCCAGGCACCTTGGCTACCCTGGCAACCACAATTGACACTGTGGCGGACATTAATTATGTTACCAAAAGTAATAATGTTTCTCTTTTATCCCATCCTGAAGTGAGCCTTGTTGAAAATAAGAGTCAAGGGGAGAGAGAGGGCGCAATTAGGAAACGGAAAAGAGTGTATAATAAGAAAGAAACCAAAACGGGAAGGTCTGTAAAATCAGCCAAAGTACGGGGGGAGCCACCCCAGACTACTAACCCCCATGAGGTCTCCCCTCCGGGTAGAGAAATATCCATGGAATGGGCCGTGGCTTTACTTAAATCAATTATATCCCCATTAGAGGCTAAATTGGATAGGTTATATTCCAGAATATCCAATGTAGAAAAAAACAACCGCCTCTATTCTAGCCACCCTTAGTAATCCCCAACGACAAAACACCCCTCCTAGTATTCCAACTCCCCCGATCCCTGCACTTCCTAACCCGAACCAACCTATTATCCCCTCTCTGAATAACTGTTTACCAACTCCTTTCCTGCCCAGCAACACAACCGCAGAGAATGTGGCGAGTCATCAACCCAGTCAATCTAATCCACCAGTCCACATGGTTGAGGGAAACCAGGGATCCCCGGTTAAGGTACATAATACCCCTAGACCTAGACGGCCTGATCTTCCACCAGAGGCTAACCGGTATACTGTCATCCTAGCTGGAGTACCACCACTAGAAAAAGGGGAGACCGAAACCTTCAGTTCCCTGAAAAGCAAGATAATCAAATGGCTTAACTGGAACAGACCCCTCCCGACCCACCTACACAACGAAATTATCATGGCCAGGAGGGTTCCCTGGATAGGCAAGACCCCCAAAAACATCAATGGTGACTGTTTAACCGTTAGCTTCAGAGACCCCCGTACAGTATCCCACATTTGTGCAGGCTTTAACAGATCCTTCGATTCAACCATCCAGACCCTCCCAGTTTCCTACTTTTTCCCACCAACTGACATTCACCACAATACGAGAAGAGGGGACTGGACTGTAGTGGAACGTAGGGGCAGGCAACGAGCATATGATACCAGACCACCTAGACAACCCCAATATGTACCCCAATTTCATCCCTTTACGGATTACAACCGCTTTGGTTGCCTAGAAGGTTTAGAGGGAGTTGATTGACTACACCCCGTCTCCTCCTCCCCGGAGCTGATTCATGCCCCAGCTAACATCGAAGTCCCACCTACTGTTAAACCACCGTCCCAATGCTTGGAAGTTGATCCCAACCTGACATCTTTTCCACCGATTGTCCCGAAGGCAACTCTTCCGGTAGTTCATGTGATGGCACCTACCCATGTGGGTTATGTTCCTCCTACCATCATAGCTACCATCATAGATCTGGTTAAGGCTCCCACTATTGTGGGTCATGCCACTTTCCCTACCCCAGTTATCTCCACAGTTATCTCCACTGATCCGGTTCAGATTCCTTCCGACGTGGCCCATACTACTTCTTCCACTCCATCTATCCTCACCAATACAGAACAGGTTCATGGGCCAAAGGGATATTCAATGGCGAGTTGGAACATTGCAGGGTGGCGGCAAAAAGCTTCAGCCCTGGGCTGGAGGGAGCACATTAGGGATTTTGACATTCTATGCCTGCAAGAAACGTGGTCAGTGGAAGATATTCATTATGATGGTTTTGTTTCATACAATTGTAATGCTGTAGAATCCGCAATGGGGAGGGCCAAAGGTGGATTACTGATCCTATTATCTGTACATCTCCCTTTACATGTAAGGGAAAGTCATTTAGTGGGGTCTCATTCACAAATATTGGAAATACTGGTCGGCAGGGATAGAAACCTTCTATTGATTAACCACTACAATAACATCTTTGACTCTTCCAGTACCACTGTTGTAGATGAACTAGAAACTGTTATGGACTCAATTCTCTGCAAATCGGCCATATCCTATGATATTGTTTGGGGGGGAGACTTTAACATCAAAACTTGCTCTCTCTCCTACACAACTACATGTGGATACGATGGGGACAACGGGGAGTATCTATTACACTTTCTACACTCTCCCTACGGTACTTCGCTTAACAACTTGATGCTAAAGTATGATGTGTCCATTCACCAACATGCCCCTGACAACGAGGGTAACTTGGCCCCCACTTTCACGGGGAGAAATACTACCTCTATTATTGATTTTCTGCTCATCTCCAACCGGTTAGTTCCGCATTGTTCGGTCCCACAGATCTTGGACCTAGGTCTGAGCGACCACAATGCACTAACTATGACCATATTCGACGAGATCTCTAGGAAAGTATTTTCCGGTAGGGTTGTTGATGACATTACCCCATGCAGGCCAAATGGGATACGCATCAAGTGGTGCGGGGAAAAATCTGAGAATCTACATCGTAGTGTTGTGAAAGCTGGCCTAAACATGATACTTAGCTGCCTTGATACTGAGGCCCCACCAGCACTTTCCGTAAATAACTTTGAGAAACTGGGTGCCATAATTAAGCAAACCCTTACCATCAAGAAGGCCCTAAACAAACGGGACCCACAGGGTTGGTTCAACCAAGCATGCACAAGGGCACTAAAATCCCTTAAACTTGCCCTCTCCACTACACCTAGAGATAGGGAAGCAGTTATATCCCTGAGGGCTAATTACAAAAATGAGCTGAAACTCAGGAAACAAGAACTAAGAGAAATAGCCTGGGAAGACCTAAATAAAGCTGCAGCCCTCCGGGACAATAAGCTGTTTTGGAGTACCATCAACAGCCCATTCCTCCAAAAGGAGGATTTTCCAGTTCTTACCGCCCAAGTAAGCGAAGATGGCTGGGTGTCACACTTCACAGGGATTTTCGATCCAACTGGAGAATCTAATGATAATTCTTATAATAATCTTATCACCCCAGTTGAAACCCCGAGAATTACGATCCACGAGGTGGACATGGCAATAACGAATAGTAAAGGGGGAAAGGCACCGGGCCCAGACGGGGTGCCAATCGACCTATATAAATACGATCCGGCCCTCTGGAGTCCATTATTAACCATAGCATTTAATGCTGCTATGGACAATAGGGCTCCCTCTACCTGGGGTGAATCCATTATAATTCCAATCTACAAGAAGGGGGATAGAGGAGAGGCTAAGAACTACCGCCCTATCTCCCTTCTGGATTCCTCATTAAAAATTCTGAGCAGGGTCTTGTTAGCACGTCTGGAAGACTGGGCCATAGATAATCATATTCTTGCCCTATCCCAATACGGCTTTAGAAAGGGCCTTGGTACAATAGAACAATGCATCAATTTGAACCTTTTAATTGGGAAATATACCAAGGCCAAACCGGGATCACTATTTTTGTGTTTTGCGGCTCTTTCTAGCGCATTTGATCTGGTTGACCATGCCTTGTTATGGTCAACTCTATTGGGTATGGGAGCCCCCCCCTGATATTATTCATTTTTTAGCCACTCTTTATTCCAATTTATCGGCCCAAATCCGTTATGGCCCAGCGGGGGAGTGTACACGAAAGATCAAGGTAAGATCTGGTATTCGGCAGGGATGTGTTTTGGCCCCGTTGCTTTTCTCGCTCTTCATTAACTCGGTTGAGCAAGATCTAAAGCAAATCCATGCTGATGCCCCCCAAGTTGGAGGCACCCCCATACCGGTATTACTTTATGCCGATGATACTGTTTTACTCTCCAGGACTCCCATAGGCCTCCAAAAATTGATGGATGGGTTTTATGAGTTTATACAGAGAAGGAAACTTAAAATCAATAATTCCAAAACTTTCGTTATGGTGTGTGGTAAAAAGATGAAACTTTTTAAACCTTTTTGTTTTAAGGAAAACCATATTGAAACTGTTACCAATTTTTGTTATTTGGGTGTTACTTTTAACAACAGAGGCTCGTGGGCCCCTGAGGAGATAAATGTTAAAGCCAGAATGGGGAAAGCATCCCTAGGCGTCTTCCGCTTTGCCTCTAAAGTAGGAAGCCGCCGTATTGTAGACATGCTGACTATATACAAGCACAGATGTACATCAATAGCATTGTATGGTTCTGGGGTGTGGGGCCACTGCAACGTAAGGGCCCTGCAAATTATGGAAAACAAGTTCCTCAAACGGTTGCTCTGCCTTCCATCTTCGGCATCCACTGTTTTAACACACTCGGAACTAGACTTAGATTATCTATCCGATCTAACAGGATTAAGGCCATTGCTGGTATGGAAATCCATTTTTACCAAGACGGAAACTGTCTTTACCAAAGATATTATCAAAGATTGTTTACTCCTGGAAAAAGCTTCAAATATTCCTTGGTTAAAATATGTGACCTCAACTGTTAAGGATTTGTTTGATATGGATATATGCAATGACCCCACTTGTTTGAACTCCCTGAGTAAACAGGAACTAAAAAACGATTATCTGAGGGCCAAATCTGATTTACGAAGTAATGCAACCAGAGAATATTCTACACATATTTTTTATTATTCATTGAAAGAGGATAGACGTGGTATACCTATGTACCTTAATGTTATCTATAGACAGTCTCATCAATTTGTACTCTCAAGATTGAGACTTGGTATAGCACATAATTTGGTTGCCTTCCCCATAATGAAATGTCACCCGACCACCCCTTGTCCATGTGACGGTGTTACCAAACAAAGCACACCCCACTTTTTACTACTCTGCCCTTTGTACAAAGCTCAGCGTATTTGTTATCTTAAGCCTATGTTCTTGAAATATTCCATGTATACTACAGGAAATGCCATGAGGCTTTTATTCTCACTCGCGAGCCCAGATATATGTTTTTTTACTGCAACTTTTCTTTTGAAATCTATTAGAGCAAGACTTAGTATGGTTTTCCCATAATTTCATGTACAGTAATCCCCACATCATATGTCAAAATTTCCCTGCTCCTCAATTTTGTATGTAGTCCCCTTCTCCCAGGGGTTGTATTTTTATAACATAATCATGTATATGTAATGTTTTAAATTGTATACTTTTATGATGTTTTTTAAACAATCGAATAAAGTTTATAAACTGAAACTGCATGTGGGTGTAGGGGTAGCTGCGGTGTCTGTATGTTTGGTTGTGTGCCTGTGTTTTATTTGGTCTTTGTGTTTATGCGTCTCTATGTTGCTTGTGTGTGTTGGAATGGGTGTGTTCAAAAGATGTGAGTGTTCTTGGGACAGGGCTAGAAATAGTGAAGTGGTCCGGGGAAGGGCGGGATGCGGGGCACACGTTTGGGATGGTTGCAAGGCTGTAGTAAGTGAGGAGGACAGACCTTCAGAAGACCACTGTAGGCAAAACATAACACTATGAATGCCTTACAGGTAAGCAGTCAATTGCTGCATATGGCATCTAAGCCCCTGGATGGCATTCAGGAATGCAGTCTGGCCTACAGTATTGCAGCAGAGGAGGTCAATAGCCTTTCCACTCAGTGCAGCTGGGGGGACATGGGCAGGGGGTGAGGTGACTGGAGTGAAGGAGATGTCACCCCTTTTAGGGGGATGGGATTGATCAACCTGGGGAGCAAGAGGGAGGGTGGAGATGGTACTCTGGGTGGCAGAAAAGGATGCAGGTGGAACAGGAGCTGTAGGGTCTGTCAACACTAACGACTGGTTACAGGGGGGCCTCTGAAGACGATGTTGAGCTGGAGCTCTCCATGCCAGTCCCCTCAACCTCTGTGGCACTGTGCCCTCAGTGTCACTGGTCTCACCAGGCGAGACACAGTATCCAGCTGCTACCCCACCTTCGTGACCAGCGTCTCCTTCGCCTGCTCCGGATGATGCTGAAAAGACATATACAATAGTTTTATTATAGCTGTGTGAATAGAACTGATAAATGTCTTTGAACAAAATACATTTTCCTAGTTTCCATGTTGCACCTGCTACAAGGCTCACAAACTTAACTTTGGTTCTTTACATCATCATCATCTCATGCTTGTAGGGAATATCTTCAGACACCATTTGCTTACAGCTCTATAAATCCCCATGAAAGCTCTGACATCAAATATGATTATGTCTCTTAACCATAATCATTCCTCCAAAGAAACTGTTGAATACCTTTGAATGGTTGGCATTTGTTCTCCAGAAGAGTGAACTTGTGTCACCAATTAGGATATACACCGAATATACCCTTGGACACTGTGTGTACAAAGTCTAAAAGCTACATTATTGACATAAACTAAATGTAAAATATTATTAAATTTGTTTCAACATGTACTGCAATGTTGTACCAATATTTGTAGAAACTGAAAGCCTGTCTCCTCTGTTTGACTATTTCACAATGGTAACACTTACCTAGAGTAGCTCGAGTATTTTACTGTACAACATGTTATATGCTTTCAGTACTGAAGTAGCTTATCAATGTAACATGCAATATGAATTTGCCTATGCTGTTGAATGTGGATTGACAAATGACTCCAAAAGCATTAGTAAATATATAGGGCTTGATACATTTCTAATCCAAATTAGTACAGAGCAACTACTTATTCACAATTGATGCCAAAATATCTCGAATTAGTACAGTGTGATGATGGGAACATCCCCTGTATTATAACTGCATAGTATGCAATGTCACATGTAATTTGTCTACTATCCACATTAGTGAAGGACCATCACACCTGACACAACAAAGACTATTGGCCTGTTTGGTACAACTGCCCCTTTTAGCTTTAACTATCTGGGGGTCACACTATCTGACATACTTAAGTGGGAAGATCAGATAAAGGAAGCCCTACTTGTTCTCTCACATAGATCAAAAGCAATTTTAAGATTCTACAAAGCCACCTATACACAATCAATTTCTCCAGCTTTAGAGGCATGCAAAGGCCTTGAGTGCTGCACTTTACAGTCCAGAAATTTGAGGATATACTAATAAACAGAAATTGGCAGTAACAGAAAATAATTTCATCAGGACCCTGGTGGCTGTACCAACTAGCACACCTCTTATCCTCCTTCGTTATGACTGTGTTTCTGATTTAGCACAACGAAGACCAATAACATTTTGGTTATGCATTTGTTCGACACCGGAATGGTATGATTATAGGGACTGTTTAAATTATCTCATAGGCAGGATCATGCTTTAAAGGTCCCTCTGTTAAGATTCATATACAGTTGGTGAAAGAAGCTGAAGCTACTAAATCTTTGGGTAACTCCCGTTCAAATTCAAAAGGTGGTTGGTAAGTCTCTGAAGAACGCTTATTGGCTGCCTGGAGTGAGTCACAACTTTGGACCGACAAATCGGGACATTTGACTGAGAAGTTCTTGGCATTCAAACCGGCCCCTTCTTTTGAGTATTTTCTGGATTTTGTAACCCTTTTGCTTGCCAAAGCTTTTATCTAAGGTTTATCTATTGCTGCTTGCCTTTGAGCGAGCTTTGTAGCAGCTGGAGTAACAACCAGGCTTCTAGAATATGCCCAGTTTGTGAATAGAATCCGCAGTCACTAGATCATGTTCGAGTCCTATGTCCCAGTTATCGGGACCTACATCGTAAGTTGCTCTGGCCAATCTGCTTGAACCTGGGGATTACACTTTACCTCCAGGCTTTGCACTTGCTGAGAGTAGATACTTCAGAACCCATTGCGTTCTCAGTTAGCAGTGTTTAAGCGAGAGAAGTATATGAGCTCAAATAATTAAATGTGCTTTATGTAGGCAAGAAATATTAGTAATGAATAAGAAAGTGGAGGGGTCAAAGCCACTTGATTTTTTCAGTTGATTTTAACATTTTTACTTGGATTTTTAATTGACTGAAAACTCTTTGCTAGATGTAATTGCTGTTAATCATATCCTCGTGTTAAACCTCCCTTTTATTCTATTTCTAATTTTTTATGTGTATGTTATATTTTAGTTTACTTTGATGGTATTTTTTTGCTGAATAAAGTATTGTGAACTGAAACTGTCCCTCATGCCATCAACCAATCTGATGTATGTGTGGAATTTGGGCAGCCATCTGTCAGCTCAGAACAGTCCTTTGGTTGTGAACAGGAATCAAATGGGATAATTTCCAACAAATTAATAGTCAAAGCACATCATCATACACATTGTGCAAAACTTTCACCTTCAAGAACTCTTTTTGTACATTGGACATGGGTCACCCTTAATGTTGATGGGAAAAATCCAGACTGTAACAAAAAATTAGCCATGTAATGTGAAACTCTGGTAAGAACTTACCCCTGTTTTGCTGCTGTTGGGCCCTCAACTGCCCATGAAGCTCCAGATAGGCCACCACAAGATTGTGGGCCATTATGGAGTCAGGGTGAGGGGCATGCGCTTCCCACGTTTAGAGGACTGCCCGAGCTGGACTTCTGCTGACTTTCTAGTCCAGCGTCATTGGTCCTTGCACATCTTGAGGCAATGGAGGCTGTGCCGCTTGTTTACCTCCAGTGTCTGCACATTCCTGTCGACGGCCTTGCAAATGTCCCACTTCTGATGGGCATCGACCTGAATGGATACAAGATATGAAAGAAAAAGACATGCTTTTGTGAGTTTTTTGTCTGTTTTGATGTAACACAATTTTTCTACATCTATCACAAGCATGACTCATAAGATACCCACAACATGTGTATTTTCACATTCTGACCAAAACAAATACCTTAATGCACACTTTTGTAGTGACCTGTTGACTACACTCATCCAATGTCATGGTCTAAATTCACTAATTCAAGCCTGTGACATCATCTAGCTCATAATCTGTAATGTGACCTACTTATGATCAGTGCAAAACATTGTGAAATGCTGAAGGCTAAGCATAAATACTTATGACACCATAAATACTGGCACTGGGAGTAAAGGGCATGCAAATCGGATATGACACACTGTGAAATGGGAGTAAATTGAAATGAAGGGTCCGCTTAAGAAGTTAGGTAACTCTCTCAATTGTCGTCCATTTAAAAACTTTCAGGGGCATATTTTCAAAAACACCTCAAATTTTGACCTGGCAAGGATATATGTTTATGACAGATATACTTCGGTGTTTCAGTTGTTTGCCCCTGTGATTCAGCCCCAGCAGGGCCTATGATTCTGACTGAGCACTACTCATTGTCAGGCGCTGCTATCTGCAGCGTAATGACCATGATGTCACATGAACAAAGCTTTCCCTTAATATTTACATGAAAAAATGACTTTATCATCTTCTAAGTGATCTCAAGGCTATGTGCTACTCTGAAGGGGTCTGGGAGCTATTAGTAGCGCCCAAAAATCTGTTTGGAGAGCTCTGATCTAGGCTGAGTGATTTGTGGGATGATACACATAGCCAATATCATTTTCATTTGGTTTGAACAGAATGCATATTTGTGTACAATTGTTAAGAGTATATAATGTGTTTTCTAATTTCCATTATGTGAGTTTTCAATGTATCACATGCAAATAAAACATATACATACATACATCTCTACGTACACACCAAATAGCATCTAGAGCTTTGAACACACAACACATATTAATGTTGTTGTTTTTAACAGTGCAAAGTGATTAAAAACCCCAAACATCATTGTCCTATGTAAGGATCAAACTATATGAGATTTTACAACAATAACTACACTTCACTCAGAAATTCAAAAGGACATTGTAGCCTGTGTTAATGGAGCAAAAACAGTGAGACAGATTCACATATTAATTAAAAAAAATGTGCCTGTTCCTCTGGTGACATATTTTGTAGAACCAATGCCCTAGACAATGTGTGCACCATTGTGCCCAAGGGCTGCCTGCTAATCCTATCTAATCAAACTTGTACATAAACAATGACAAATATAATATATCAGCCAAAATATAACCCAAAATGTCTGGATGAATCAATTATTTAATTCAGTGATTTCTTTTGAGTATCAAATTATTGACATGAATCTTCCAAACAGAAATAGTCACAATATTCTCTTGTGAATGATAGTTCAATCCAATCCAATGCATTTTGGGCCTTAAGGACCCTTCATCAGGGATCTCTACAAACAAAATATAATCAAATTTGTAATGATTGCTCATACAGAGTATGACATTTGACTAATGATAATAATTATAGTGCCTAAGTTAAAACTCCTGGGAAAGTTTGGAAAATATGGTGACTAAAAGACCCAGCCTTATTACTGGAGAACTAACAAATATGTCAAATGTGCCAAAAAACTCATTCTCCCAGCATGCTGCAGGAAGCAATAATATGGCACTGAGTGAACTGCAGTATCAGTGAAACTTAAATGAAGAAGTGAAGAATAATGAAACCAATATGCAAACAGCTGCAATGCGCCCTTCTGTCAAGGTCCATGCTGGAGTTATGGAATCTGACCTCTAAACAAGTGTTTCCCGACATATCCCAGACTTTACCGTAATAGCGTTCCCTCCGCTGTCACATCTCTGAACCATGTATACGAGAAAACACACTTGGTTAAAATAGACAAGTTTGTCTTCATAAGGGGTGTTGTTATATCTATTAGCAGCAACATTCTCTTCATCCGGTGAGCCACAGAGCTGACCATACAGGAAAGGACTTCCTTTGTCAGCAACTCCAGCTCCACTGGCATGAAGGCAGGGGCCATTTCACCTGCTCGACCTGGCATGGTTGCTCCCAGAGGTGACAAGCAGCAGGAAAAGTGGAGGAGGTCCTGATGACACCTGTCTTAGGAGGCAAGTGAGCTCTTTTTCCAACTGTTGCATACATGCATGCATGGTACGTGATTGTCAGTGGAGATGGACACAACCATTGGCTTTCGTAAATTACTTTCACCAGCATGAGCCTATTGCTGTGCCCGCCGTGGAGACTGCTGCCCACTAAATAATAAACTTCTGCCACGTCCGTCTGATTCCAAATGTCCTTTAGGCAAAGTCAGACACCCGCCATTTTCAAAATAGCGTGTTTGGGACTGTTAAGTACATTACCACCACTTTTTTTTTATTTTTGGGGGCTAGTTTGTTTACATATTCATACTTTGACAGACACGATTTTTTTTAAAAGTGAACATTTATATATAGTGCATTACTGTGCTTAAATGCTATATTTGTACGGTGTGATCTTCACCTCATTTGATGGTATTTTTAGAAAAAGAACATTTTTAATTTTTTATTTATTTTAGGTTATAAATGTCATTTATGAAGAATAAAGGACTAAAAGCACATGTTTGATTAAAATATGTAGTAAAACCATACGTATTTTGTAGAACTACATGATTTTAGTGTTAATTAACAAATATGTAGCTGTGGAAAAAGTGAAAATTGTTCAAATGTTTTTCTAATGCAGACATATAAACCCTGGGAGAGTGAGGAGACAGCAGCCTTAGGTGTACCACCCATTTCCAGATCTTTCCTCCATGGAAGAAAGCAATATAATCAAGTTCAGAATAAATCGGCAAACTATACAAGATTTTTGTCATCAGCTTGAGCCAGATCGTCAGCCTCCTAACAGAAATTCCACATTTATTACACCAATTGTCAAACTCATGGCAGTGCTTTTTTTAGTGGCCACAGGATCCTTCCAATACACTGTGGCAGTGTCTGTTGGAATTTCATAACCAACTTTCAATGGTGTGCTATAAGAACTTATATCTTCATTGATGAAAGACATCAACAGCTTCACCCAGTTTCGACAGCAGCAGGATTGAAGGGGGACTTTTACTGTTTGGGTCTCCTGCCACATGTAATTGGATCAATTGATGGCACACATAGTGCCTTAGTACCACAACATGCCAGAGAGCAGGTCTTCTGGATTTGGAAACACTTCCATTCAATCAACATGCAAGTTGTCTGCTTACCAGATTTGTATATCAAAAGCATCTGTGTGTGTTTCCCCGGCTCTGCCCATCATTCCTATGTACTACAAAACAGCTCCATACCCCTTCAAATGTCACAACTTGGGCTTGAGACGGCCTGGTTTGTTGGTCAGTACAATCTTTCATGATATTGTTTGGTGAATTTCTAGTTGAATAATCTGAAATTGTGTTACTTTTTTTAACACTATTTTTGTCTTCAATCTAGGAGACTCAGCTTATCCCAACTGACCATGGTTGTTGGCACCTCTCCGGAATCCAACAGCGCCAGGGAAAGTCTGCTTCAATGAGGCCCATGGAAGAATACCTCGGCCAGGCGAGCAGCATTTTGGGCTCCTAAAGGCAAGAGTTTGTTGTCTGGACAAAACTGGTGGAGACTAATCTACCCACCTGATAAGGTGTACAGAATTACTATGGCCTGCTGCATGCTCCACAACATTGGCCTGGACAGAACATCCCTTACATTGCAGAGAACGGAGATCATGAAGAGCCACCAGATGAGGATACTGAAATAGCAAGTGAAGAAGATATCGGTGGAGAGGAAGGAGTTGACTTATGTCAAGATGTTATTGACAACTTTTCCTCATGAATGTAAGTATATCTCTGCATGTTATCACTTTCTCTGTCCCACCGGCTATTGATGTGAAGTATGTGGTTGTAGTTTGTTAGGGAGGGCAAGTTTATGGAAATTCAGGCCAAAGGTGTTTGTTGACCGAAGTTTTGACACATTGACTACTGTGTTCAGTTACATTGTTTATCTCGGATTGTTTTGTGAAACTGTGTCCTCCAAAATTTGACTTTGCAATGTGTCTATTACATTATGTTTGATTGGTAATTGTTTTGTTTTTATCTGGTTATGTACAATGTCATCTTCATTTGGTCATTTCAGAGTTGTGTTGCTTGCTGGTAAATGGTGCTGTTTCGAAGTGCAAAGGGAACATGGGTTGATCCTGAGAAAGACAGACACAGACTTTGGGTGTACAAATCTTGTGTCAAGGCAATTTGTACTGTGATTGAATGGATGATTTGAAGATAACATTGGGCTTGTTCTCTGTCATGTATTGGCTCTAAAGAAATATGTGTGCCATCATCAGCCACATATGGTAGTGGAGCCAAATCGTGCTAATCTCCTGTCACACTGGCAAACTTCTTATTGTGTATAAAGTGTATGTAGCTATTGATGTGTCTCATCATTGTAGGTAATACTTCTTGTGGGACACCACTGAAATGTGGTTGTGATATTCCATCAGATACTGGAACAGTGGATTGGAAAAAATGATCCTGTGTCGACAAAATGTATAACTATCATGTTTTTGTCTATTGCTGTTAGAAGATCTGGCTTCAGCTGTTTACATGAGTCAATTATCATTTTCCTATTCAATTTAATTGTTGTGGCTGTATCCCCTTCTTCCATGTTGGTAAGATCTGGAACTAGAAATGTGAAAACTAGCACTGATTATTAATTAATGTCATATTTGGATTGTTATGTTGGTGGAAATGAAATTTTGACAGACAGTTATTGGTGAAATGGAATAAACATAGTAGCAGATGAGTTAATGGTATCTTTTTTTGGAGTCATGGTTGGAAACTAGAGAAAAACATTACCTACTTGCTAATTATCTATATTTACACAATCATTAGATTTTTCTCATTGTAAAGTTATGATGGAAGGAATCAAATGCATGTATGGGGTTTGGATATACAACACCAGTATATGAGTTTTTAAGTTGTGGATTTATTGAACTAAATTTGAAGGCAGTAAAGAGGGTGAAAATGAAAAAGCAAACCAAAAAGTGAAAAAAATCTGTCTAGGTGAATGAAACCATAGTTGAAGAGCCAAAATTGTTTGAAGTCCGATGTTTAAAACAGAATTGGCATCAGAAAGGTAATTGTATCCAGAAATAGTCTACATAGTGAATGATATTCACACAATGGAGAAAATTATGGTTCAGGTTACTTGCTGGTGGTGGTAGAGATCTTGCCATCCTCACCTCCTGCTAATCTGGGTGGACGTCTCCTACTGTGCAGATGAAGTGATCCCACAGTTGCATGGTCTGGGGTGGCTGCAGATGGTTCTTCTGTGGCATGGCCTCCTTCCTATGGAAGATGTAGGTGGGCCACAGAAAATCAAACCAATCAATCCAGAGTTTGTAAAGCACAGCTGCTCACTCATGAGAGTCTCAAGGAACTGTGAGGGGGGGCTGCCAATCCCAGGAAAGGGTAGATGGTGCTGGGAAAGACCTGCACATATGGGTGTAAATGTCCAAAAGCACCCCAGTCAGGCAGCCCATATTAAATTTGTGAGTCTCGATCTGACAATTGAGCTCCCTCTCTTCATCTCATGGAGCTCGGTGAGTACCTGGCCCATTATGTCCTGGGACTGATGAGAGGCTCCCAAGATTTGGTCAATAATGGTCTGGGTGAGAGTTATCCCAGTGGCCTCACTATGCTGGCCCACAGAATCTTCCCTCAACCCCTACCCCCACTATTCTGTGCTCTTGGCCCAGTGTGCCTCATCCCACTAGATCCAGGCTGAGATGGAGCTGATGGTGTTCATCTCGACATTAGCCAGGACTAGGCGGCATCTGATCAGTGTTACTGTGGTAAGAACACAGATAGTAAAGGCTTTGGTTAGCTGAGGTGTTACAGCAGGGGTGGGAGGTGTCAGCGCGGGCCCAGTGAGACTCACCGGAGGTGTCCGCCCAGGCGGAGAAGATGGACCAGGATCCTCAACATTATCCAGATTGCCAGGAGTGTTGTCCTCGCTGAAGGCTTGATCCTGGGATGGAATGGAGGTCTCTTGAGTAGCAGATACCTGCCCGCGTGCTCTTGCAGTTGGACCTATTAAAAAATTGAGAACATTTTTATTATTAAATGTGTGGATTATACATCCAAATGTTTTGATACAAACAATGTAGATACCTAGGAGAAAAAGAAAGGTAGAGAATATTATGATTATAGCTTTCAGTGGTATTGAATATATTACCCCAACATTTTGCAATACAAACAGCACACCTTAAAATAAGCAGGTGATAAGATTCCCTGAAATGTTTATGAAGTGATTAGAAAGTATACCTATCATCTTCCAACCATTCAACCCAACACGTTGGAAAGGTGAAATGTGTAAGAGAACAATTCCAGGGCCTAGATGACCTCTAAACAGACTTGGATGGATGTCTGCAATTTGTCGTAGTGTGTATATCAAACCTAGGCAGTAAACACAGTACTAAGGGAACCAAGGTTGCATAGAGAGAACAATAAAAACAAAATCTATTAAGAAGCTATATTATCTTTAATTAGACATACATATAATATAAAACATAACATAATTCGTATAAAACAAATTTCAAATATAAACAATTAATTACAATACATCATATACAACTTATCAAAATAATCAGTTAAAATCAAAAAGTGGCAATCATAAGTATCAATGCACGTCTCGGCGTTGGGGGAACACCTTCTTCAGGAGCTACAGATATTTCTGAAAAAAAACACAAATGCATATAACTATTTTTCATTTTCCAATAAAACAGTTTTGGGTAATTTAAGAAACATTCATTAAAAGCACATTATTAAAAACATTGTCGGCAAATCCTTGTTCTCATTCAATAATAAAGCAACCCTAGTCCCTATGTATATAACTTAAACAATATACACAGTATACATACATAGAAATGTCAATAATTATTTTAAAGAATTTGAGCAGTTGCATTTAGTGGAACCTGTAGGCCCCGATATATAGATTCCAACAAGAGCCGGAACAGCCTCACCAAAATTACCATCATCATTTATAGACCACCGTACAATGAAATAGATTTAGAGAGCACAGGGGATGGTAATGTCAAACAGATAAGGAGGCTTCACTGTCAGTAACATCAATTTAACTGAAATTAACAGTTTTTAGTGATGCAATGTCCAAGGATATTAAAGAGTATTCATAGCAACATTCAAAGACTTACTTAAAATAATTGGTACCAGTTATCAGTATTCACTACTTTAATCACGATGGCCTTATTTTATTTTTGATTCGGAATCAGCCGTGTAGAAGATATCACAGTCTGTACCTATTATTGATCATTAAAAGGGTAAAGGAAGATGTTATAATTATTCGAATATGTGAAAAAGGTTACCATTCTGAGTAAAATTGCACGGCAACTTGATAAAAGCCAAGATAACATCGCTATAATCAACTCATCGGTTCAGCGAAAACCTTTTGTAATCTCTTGAAAATAGGTCCCTTCACTTGTACGTAGCGGTAATAAATTGTTGAATTATTTTCTTCAAAACTAAGGCTTTCTGAGTGTTAGAACTGTCGTATCTAAAAAAACATACAAATGAATAATAAGAACTTCAAATTCTAAACTTATTAGAGCTAATAATTCATATTGAAGGCAGGTTAGATCCGTTTACCTTATTAATCAACACGTGTGTCATAAACTGTATCTTTCTTTTCTCATATATTATTTTCTTTGGATTAAAACCGTGTGCAGTCGAAAGGTAGTTAATGGCACAAATTACAGATGAGTCGATTAAGACTTCTTAACCCGAAATATCTGGTGAAAAACGACACAACCGCCAAAGAGATACTTAGTTGCGTGTTGTCTGTTAACACAAAAAATGTCTGCCATTTGTCACCATGTGAACGGTGCAGTGCCAATTTTTGCGATTACCACTGTGTTGTGTTCTGTTCACGCGCACTCCTGGCGGGCAGACACTCTAGAGGTATTTGCCTCGCACTGCCCGTTGGCGCGCGAGTCACGCTAGTCATGTCAGTTAGAGTATGACAGTTTGGATGTGACAGTTAGTCTGAAACAGCGTGGCGCTTGCATGCACCGCAACATTTGTCTGTGGGATTTTCGTACGTTGTGAATAAACTGAACTCACCTTCAGCTGCTGCTTTCTGTCGTTACTACACACTTTCTTGGCGACAAGTGAGGAGAGTGAAGATCCCACACAGCAGTCACTTCGTCTAACAGAATCATAAGTAAAGGTTTCAGAGAGCCATGTATGGGTCTGTATATCCTAAAAAGGAGGCATAATCTGTACAAATCTACCAATTCTTAGCAAAATTCAAGGGCTTTCATGTGTGTTGACATCACATTTGATTACAGTCTGACTGGCCGATCGCAGTCGTGTAACTTGCTCCAGTCTTCTGTCCATGCCTCTCCTGCCTGGAAGTGTATCCTTCACCCGTAGGAAGACGATTAAGCACGTGACGGAGGTCTACACACGCCCACTAAACTCCACAACGACTTCATCTTCACAGCGTAACAGACACCGTCACTGAAGGAAACAGCTGAAATCTCTGCATCCAGTCTCCTCTCCATTTTTCAAACAGTGAGTGACAGGTGCTTCCTTTCCTCTTTGCTTCACATTCGACGATGGTGTACTTCACACTCTGCATTAGTTCAGGTATCTTGCATTTGTCTTCTCTAAAGGAATATACTGAGTGAGCATCTTCACTCAGTGACTCACACACCTCATTGTATTTTAATTAAACTGACAGTTTGGTGTGAGCACAGCAGCGCAATGACTCGCACACCTGAAAATTTACATATAGCTTTCATCTACGCTCATTGACTCACACACCTCATTGTACTATTGTTAAACTGACAAATTGGTGAGAGCACAGCAGCACGGTGACTCGCACACCTGAAAATGTACATAACTTTTATTATTTATTCCACTATATCACTGTGACACGCGCTCATCTTGTATTCAATACAGTAATCCTAAGTGTGCACTGTGGAATTTCTTCAAGAGCATCTGTTGTTTCGGTTCAAATCTTACAGTGGTTACTGAGAAATTACATTCTTTATTGTCCCTATCCCATAAAATTTAAAATGTTTTTTGAAGTATACACCAACAGTGTGGTTCATTAAACTTAAACATGGTCAGCATATACAGTCCTATAACTTTTCTAGCCAAGGGTTGTTCCAATCCTCAATATGCAAGCTGTTCAGCCACCACCACCTTTTCTACATGCAGCTGGAGAAACCGCCAATTAAATGGCGACAGTGGCTTGATGCCTTTGAAACTTATTTGGGTGTGATAGGAGCACACAGATTTAGACCAGAAAGGAAAACATTTCTATTACTGCACTCATTAGGTTTCGAGGGTAGGTAAACTCTCAAACATCTGCCTGAGGTTGTGGCTAACGACAATGAAGAACTTGCCGAATATCAGTCCACCATCAGAAAATTAGCAAAGAGATATGATGTACAGCCTAGCATTGTGGTGTTAAGGCATAAATTCTTCAAGCAAGTGCAAAAAAGTGGTGACGATGTAGATGCATACATTACAGCTCTAACAAAAATGATAGCAGACTGTGTGTTTGAGAACTTTAGCAAGCAGTTAGTAAGAGATCATTCATAAGCCAATGTTCTGATCGGACAATAAGACAAAAGCTATTTTCACTTGAGAACCCCCCTGTAGATGAATCCATCAGGATTGCTAAAAGTATAGAGACTTCTCAAGTTTCTATAAAGGAACTTGAAAACAAGACACTTGAGGTTGCTGCACCCGTACCCACAAATTTCAAAAAGAAAAGAGACATCTCCCAGAACAAAATGTTTTAGCCCAAAACAAAACTTATGGTTTTCAACTCCCACCGTACATTTAAATCTAAAATTACTATGAATGGCCGCCCTCTAGAGATGGTGAATGCTTTCACATATTTGGGGATTCACATATCGAGTAAGAACAGATGGAGCCAGCACATAGATCTTGCCACACTGAGACACAGACAACTGTCAGGTGCTATCAGTTCAGAGCATAGAAAATCCCTGACTAAACCCGTAAAGCCTGCTCTCCAGGTATATGAAGCAAAGGCTCTTGGCTCCGCACTTTATGGTGCTGAGCTATGGGGGTTTGAGAAGGTAGCTGCACTTCAAACCTCGGAAAATAAGATTTTCCGGGCAATAACTGGTGTACCTAAAAGTACTCCCTTATTGCCCCTGAGGTATGATCTGGGCAGAAAAGCGGTTACAGACTTGGTCAGGCTCCGACCGATTCTGTATTGGCGAAGGCTCTGGACGACCCCTGAGCTTTCCCATTATGCCGAGGGGTTCCGAGACATTATTAAGGCAGATGTATTTCACAAAATTGAGTGGCTCAAATCACTCAGTGCAATTTTGACTGAGCTTGGTCTGAGTTCACTTTGGGTAGACCCAGCGGGAACGCCTTTTCCGACTTAAAGAGTCTTAAAAGAAATTTACTGAGAGAAGGTAGCCTCTAGGGGCTGGGGTAGCTCGAGTACAGGATCTATGCCTGGAACATTCCTAGAAGCTAAACTTTATCCCTGCCTGGAACCCTATTGGGACATCATAACAAGGGCTGGTGATAGAAAGCTCCTTTTCCAATTAAGAGCAGGTGCGCTCCCCCTTAGAGTTTTGACAGCAAAATGGGACAGTGGAGCGAGCGACAGTTGTCCTGCTTGTGGTACCACCAAAGAAACAATTGGTCATTTTTTATTTTCTTGCACAGCCTATTCTGATCCACGGCGTACTTGGTTAACACCGATGTGCAAGAACTTGGGAACCACTAGCAGTACTATTGCCTTGCGTATTATACGCACTAACAGTCTAACATGGATATCAATAGCTACTGCCAAGTATCTTGGATGGGCATGGTCGATCAGACAGAGACTGCTAGTCATTTGACTATTCTCTGACCAATTAACTTGTCTGTATTCTATGCCTATGTTTTTACCTATAAAATTGTTTTAACCAGGCAAATTTTAACTTTTGTACTATTTCTAACAAATTGCTTACTTTGCACTGTTTCAAATTCCTAAAACTGGAATTGCAATCCAAGTCAATAATTGTAAAATGAATGCTTTAGCTCTTAATATAATTAACTGTAAATTTATTTGTATTTTAAAATGTTGAATGTATCTGCTTTTATGAGTGAAACCTCGAATAAAGCATACTTTGACTTGACTTGACTTGAAATGTTTTAGGATGACTGACATATGCTTCAGGTGTGGTTATACTGCTCATTCCAGGAATAGCAAACCCTGTCCATTAAAACACATAAACCTGCAGATCTTGTGGGGAAATTGGACATCATGATAAAGTCTGTTAGAGTCATAAAAAAGAGAATGTCAGAATTAGCCTTGTCAAAGAAACAAGTGACAGCGATAATGAAGAAATCTTAGCAGAAATAAAAGATATTATTCTTGTTGTCACCGACTGTGGAATAAGGACAGGAGATCCTTCAAAATGCATTGACCCATATGCCAACATACTTGTAGGTGACAAGATACTTTGTCTCCTAGTAGACTCAGGTGCACATATCACCATGATTTCAGAGTCCCTTTTTAATGCCAATTGGAGTGAAAGACAGTTGTTTCCGGCTGATCGTGCTCCTATGTCCTACGAGGGACGCAAGATCGATCTCTTAGGGTATTTCGAGGACATCATGGAATTTAAGGGTAGGTGTATCACAGGAAAAATATACGTAGCTATACAGGGTTTGAACATCCTAGGGTGGTTTCATCAAGGTTTGTTTGACATGATGTTGTGTCCCGGAGCAAAAGAACAAGTGTTAGCCATCCGTGATTCCACCCATGTAGAAGATCTACTTAACAGGTTCCCTAAAGTCTTTTCAGGGGAGTTGGGTAAAATAAAAGGGTTCAAACACAGAATAAAAGTTATAGAAGGTGCATTACCCACTAAACACAAACTCAGAAGTGTACCATTCAGCATCAGAGAAGATCTCTAGAAAGTACTATTGTCCATGTGTAAAAGAGGTGCAATCAAGCCGGTTGAATCTTCTGATTGGTCATCTCCCTCAGTCATTGCACGCAAACAGAACAATGAACTCAGAATATGCATTGACTTGAGAAGTCTTAACAAAGAAATTAGGATTTATTCCCACCCTCTTCCAAACATCTCGGAGATGTTAGCCATGTTAAGAGGCGCTAACGTATTTTCAAAACTCGAGCTGGCCTCAGCCTGCCACCAGGTAGAACTCGAAAAGGAATCACGCCACCTCACCACCTTCACCTCACCAGCTGGCATGTATTAATTCTGTTGTATGCCCTTTGGCCTTGCTTTGGCAACGTCAGTTTTTTAGCGGCTCATGGTAAATCTTCTCAAAGGTCTAAAGAACGTCGCCATCTTTCAAAATGATGTGCTCATTCATGCTACTGACCAGACATCACACGATGAAACTCTCAATCAACTACTGTCAGGTTTTCAAGATTATAGCGTGGTTCTAAAACGTGATAAATGTGAATTTTCTAAAGATTTCATTGAATACCTAGGGCAAACCATCTCAAGAGCAGGAGTAAACCCAAAACCCAGCTGCGTTCAAGCCATCTTAGACGCGTCTCCACCCAAAGACAAAACAGGTGTGAAATTGCTTCTAGGATTGACTGAATGTTACTCTTGTTTCATTCCTGATTACACAACAAATGTACACCCCATTTCCAACCTGCTTAAAAACCAAGCTGCCTTTGTATGGGATGATGAGTGCAAAAGTTCATTTGAGTGGCTTAAGACTCAGCTCACCACTGGCGCTAAAACCTTTCGATCACACGGTTCAATGCACCTTGCCTGTGGACGCAAGCTGTTACGGTCTCATGCTATCTTGAACCAGCAGGCAGGGACACAAGAACACACTATTGGGGACGCATCTAGGGTACGGAGAACCACCGAGACACACTATTCTGTAATTGAAAAAGAACTGCTTGCATGTTGGTGGCCATTGAAAAGTTCAAATGTTACCTTTGGGGCAGAAAGTTCACTCTGCAAACCGACCATAAACCTTTAGGGGCCATCTTAGGCAACTCCAGTCTTCGTAACACGACACCACATATAGCTCGCCTTGCATCTAAACTTCTCCAATTCAATTTCGAAGTCGTACACATATCTGGTGGAAGGAACGTTCGTGCTGATGCACTCTCACGATTGCCATCCATGCAAGACACGTCAGTTGACAGTGTTAAACCCATCAGCGAAGACGATCAAGAACAGACTGTATAATTGCTAATATTGAATTGCAACATGTTTGTGCTGTTAACAAATGTGATTGGTATGATGCTATGGGTAATGATGATGTTCTTAAGATTGTAAAGAAATACATAACCGAGGGGTGGCCTAAAGAGAAGAGTTTAAATGTTGATGTTCAACCTTTTGTAAAGATACGCGAAGAATTATCTGTTGAAGATGATATCATAGTCAGGTTAGATAAAATTGTTCCACCTTTCAACATGAGAAAAACACTCCTCACCAATGCACATGAGGGTCATCTGGGTGCCACGCTCACCAAACATAGGGTAGGAGAATACTTCTGGTGGCCTCAGATGTACAGAGATATTGATGCACTTGTCCAAGAAAGCACCATGTGTGCAAGTAGTGACAAATCTCTCTAGACAGCCAACCCTCTGATCACCCCCATCCCCCTCCCAAACAATCCCTGGGAGAAAGTTGGTATCAATGTCATGGGTCCATTCCACACCCTACCACAGCAGTCGCAGTACGCCATAGTGCTAGTCGATTATTCTTCAAAATGTCCAGACGTCAAATTGGAATCCAAAGTTGAATCCAAAAAGATTCTCGATTTTATCAGAGAGGTTTTCATGCAGGAGGGTTTTCGCAAAACGGTGGTATCTGACAATGGTGTACAGTTAATTTCTGGTGAAGTTGAAGTCTTCTTTAAAGAATTTGCCATCACGCACATCAAAAGATCACTTTATCACCCCCAAACTAATGGGCTAGTAGAGAAACTTAACAGTCATTGGGGATTGTATACGGTGGGCTACAAATTATAACAAAGACATACCTAAGGCTGGCAGGAGCATGCTGTGCTTCTACAGACCCCCCCTCAGCCAACGGCTGTGTCCCCCTTTGAACTACTTAAAGGGAGAAAGGCCAGTACAGATTTCAGACCAGTGTGGATGTCTAAATGGCTCAAATCTAGAACTTCTCCCTTTGAGCTTGAATACATGGTTAGAAGAAAAGTCAGTGATGTACAAAACAAGCAAAAAACATACTTTGACACCAGAAAACATGTTGCTAAAAGGAAATTTGCTGTGGGCGACATGGTGAGAATAAGGAAACAGGTTTTGTCAGGAAAGATGACTCCAAGTTCGGAGAGCCAGTCTGCATTGATGCATTAATGGGCGTACTTGGTAGAACAAGATAGTGAAAGTTAATGATCTGGGTGATAAGAGGTCTGCTATGAACCAAATGCATTTATCTGTTCATAATCGCAAAGTTTGTGATGTTGCCAATGACCCTCCTGTATTTCCTAGAAGAAGTTCCAGGGACATCAGAGTCCCCTTATGGTTCAGATAATTTTCTCTGCTTTGACCCCTCCATCCTCTCCCTTTCCCCCCCTTGCTGTGCCTCCTTCTCCAAGGAAAAGAGATATGCAGTGTTCTGTCCACGCGCACTCCCGCGCGCCGACACTCCGGAGGTATTTATCTTGCGCTGCCAGTTGGCTCTGGAGTTACGCTAGTCATGTCAGTTAGAGTATGACAGTTTGGATGTGACAGTTGACCTGAAACAGCGTGGCGTTTGCATGCACTGTGACATTTGTCTTTGGGATTTTCGTATGTTGTGAATAAACTGAACTCACCTTCAGCTGCTGCTTCCTGTCGTTACTAGACACTGATATTCAGCATAGTAATTTGCATACCTTACAATTCTTGGTTCAACACCGTTTGATTTGAGTAACTGATGACATCAATTCAATTGGTTGAGAAGGACAGAACAACATTCAGAAAACAACACAAACCATTTTCAAAACAGAGTATTGAATAGGGGTTGATCACTACATGACACATATGTGGAAATATGTTAGACAGGAGAGAATGAGCAATATGACCTAGCAATATTTTTTGATAACACAGAAACAGGGCAACATGGTAGCTATAGTAATTTCAAAGACAACTACCCAACACTTGCAAAATGATTAGTGGAACATACCTGTGGAAAATTTGCAGTTGAAATGACACACACACACACTTACAATTAGACACACATATGGGTAATGGGTTATTTGGTATTTTAACACTTACAGGCCCAATACCGTTATGTAGTACGTAATGGAGATTGATACCTCTAATCTTAGATGCAACACAATACATTCATAGAAACAATCCAAATAGTCTAATACTAATACTTTGAGGTTTCTATCGTAGGAAAATATGTGAACACATTGGCAACAGCTGAGTTGAGAACAAACAGGACATTGAGGTTTAGTAAGACTTTGTAATGTGTAACTTACAGCTATTCCTCTGAAGCCTTCAGGATGTAGGACCTGCAAGACCTTCTCCTTCCATGACAAGAGTTATAAGGGGGACCTGCGAGAACCGCCACCAGTCCTCTGGGCCCCCATGTGACGCTTGGAGGCCAGAAAACACACTCTCCCCCACAAAGTGCTCCCCCTCTTCCCAATTTCCTCTTGTGAGTGCAGGTTGTTTGCTAGAGAATTGACTCTGTTGGCTCTTCTGGACCAAATTTGCCTTTCTCAGATAGGGGTGTATTTTGGACTTGGGCTCCAAACAATTGTGGCTCTACTCTACCACCATGACTGATAATTCTCCCTCAGTAAAATGTTGATTTTTAGGCCCTGGCATTGTGCAAAGAAATATGATAAAATTAGATTAATTAATAAGACCATAAATGAAAGAAGATAAAGGGACAAAAATACTGGGGAAAGCAGCCAAACTACCCCACTTATATGGCAAAAGTTCTACTAGAAAATGTTGTGGTGCAGTGGAATGGCAAAGGATTACGTTCTGTTGTTTTATAGTGTTGTATACATGTGTTTCCATTTGGCCAATGAACATCAGGTGTGTTATACTAGCATCCATACAATGATGGTGCATTGGAGAGATCGTCCTCCGTCAGGGAGAACCATCGCTAGTAGACCACCATCAGAACTGTGACATTTAAATCCAGGGAAGCTTCTTTTTAGGAAAGTGTGAAGCATTGCATGCAGAACAAGGCTTGGCTGCTGCTGAAGCTAAACCCTCATGCAATTTTTCCTTCTAGTATTACCAGTTGGAAAAATCAGGTATGGTTCTTTCAGACCCTGTAAAACTGAGTGTGACAAAATGTATCAACTCTGAATCAGGCAGAATACAAATCCTTGCAGTAATTTCACTCCAAGTGACTCAGAATCAAGCCCTATGTGGATAAACTACAAGTGAAGCCTAAGAGGGGTAGTCGGTGTAAGTAAGGGAAACCACCAGAAAGTTGCAGTTTTTGCATGAATTTGTTTACTTCTTTTGTGAGTAATATTACATTTGGAAAACTAAACAAATTGGAGGTATATGCACATAAACACACAGACTTTATTTTCATTTACGAATTATCCCAAAAATAGTACTTCCTCAAAGCTTTTGTGAAATGGCAACTACCAATGTTTAGCTTTGAAAAAACATATTTCCAAAGACAAACATAATGGGCTTTCAAATTATATGCAGATGTTTTTGCCTTATTTCCCTAGAACATATTTCTTATGTGATGGAAGCTTCTGTTTGTGTGAGAAGGGCAAACATATAATGTACAGACTGTATCACAAATGTCTTTTTTGCTTAAAGTGATGTGCACCAATGAGACTCAAGTCGGTTCCCAAAATATTGAATCTGAGGTGATCTCAGAACTATCTGCTTGCTGAATAGTAATTAGACAGGTTATGAATTGGCTACAATCACAGTGATGGTGTCCTGAAAAGGTCAACAGAGCACTATCCCTTTGACTGCATTAAAAATTGATTTCTTTTTAAATTAAACAGGGCTTTTCTATTTAGAAAAACCTCAGCAAGAGTGGAAACCACTTCTTATTCCTCCTGAAGTTCCAATCCCAATTCCCAAAGAGGAAGCATTCCAAAGGAGACCCCTTGCCCTTTGCAAATTATTTACCAACCCCATCTTGGAAGTCTGTAACTTATCAATGGCTTGCAACTAGATTTACAGTTGCAAAACATTGATAAATATGGTGCGAAATTGAAATTTGGAAGTGATGTCCAAAGTACGACCCTTCCAAATTGGAATTTAGTAACCAATTCTAACCCATTTTAGGAGTCATTAACATTTTACTGACTCCTAAAATGGATTTAGTACAAAAGAGATTACTGTTACGGTTTTGCATGTTCTTTGATTTTGTGAATCTTAGGGTTTGTGACTGCTAAAACGTTTAGTACTCCTGGCCATACATCCCATAAAGAGAGTTAGCATTGCTCTTATTACATTTTGAGGAAAGTCGGAAACACCTTGCTGAGACAAGTTCATTAATTATTTAAGAAAGAGATTAGTGGAAATCGAATGCATTCCATCAACTCCTTGACCAATCTTCAAATGAAAGAGGAGGGAATTCCATCAGCAATAGCAGGTAGAAGTATGGTTATGTATCTTCAATCAATCAAGCACACTACATACCCGTTAGGGTCTCAAGGTACTGGGGGGGCAGGGGTGCTGCACTGATCAAAGAGCCAGGTCTTGAGGAGTCTTCCGAAGGCCAGTAGGTCTTGGGTCTGCAGTAGGTTGGTGGGGAGGGTGTTCCAAGTCTTGGCGGCGAGGTGGGAGAAGGATCTGCCACCGGCAGTCGTTCTTCGTATGTGAGGGACGTGTGGAAGTTGAGTCATCTGTTGAGGTATGCTAGGCCTGTGTTGTGGAGAGCTTTGTGCGCTTGGAGGAGGAGCTTGAAGGTTACCCTCCTATTGACAGGGGGCCAGTGCAGGTCTCTCAGATGGGGTGTGACGTGGCTGCGGCGGGGGATGTCGAGGATCAGGCATGCCGAGGTGTTCTGGATGCTTTGCAGCCGTCTCAGGAGCTTGGCTGACGTTCCTGCATAGAGGGCATTTCCATAGTCCATCCTTCTGGTGATGAGGGCCTGGGTGACTGTTTTTATCGTTTCGGTGGGGATCCACTTGAATATTCTGCAGAGCATTTAGAGGGTGTTGAAGCAGGATGAGGAGACGGCGTTGACCTGCTTAATCATGGAGATGGTGGCGTCAAGGATGACCCCTAGGTTGCGTGCGTGCGTGGTCGGTGGGTGTCGGTGCTGTTCCCAGTGTTGTCGGCCACCAGGAGTCTTCCCAGGTTGAGGGTGTGGGGCCGAGGATGAGGACCTCCGTCTTGTCTGAGTTCAGCTGGCTGTTCTTCATCCATGTAATGTTAATGTTAATGTTATTGTTAATAAGATTTGTACAGCGCACGAATACCCTCAGGCGTCTTGGTGCTAGCAGACCAAATACTACTGAGCTCAACTATTCTACTACTGAAATAACCAGGTTTTAAGCTGTTTCCTGAATTCCAAATGATGAGATATTTTTCTCAGATATAGCGGGAGGGAGTTCCATTCTTTGATGGTATTAAATGCTAGACTCCTTCCACCCCAGTTCATCTTATGGATCCTGGTTGGCTGCATAAGGTAGGCATTTGCTGACCGCAGCTCTCTGTTTGGGGAGTACCAACTAAACAGGTACTCTAAGAACCTTGGTCCTTCTCTATGTAGTGCCTTATGTGTAATGCAGAGAGTTTTAAATGTTATCCGCTGGCGGACTGGCAGCCAGTGAAGTTTCCTTATTTCTGCTCTTATCGATTGAACTTTTGGAATATCCAGGATCAGTCTTGCCGCCGCATTTTGTACTGCCTGCAACTTCCTGAGAAGGGCAGCCTGGACCTTGATGTACACACTATTACAATAATGAAGTTTTGACAAAACTAGGGCAGTCACTACTGATTTTCTACAGGATTTAGGAATAAAAGGCAGGACTTTCCTAATTGTCTTAATCATATAAAATGAAGATGACACTACTTTAGAGACTTGGGTCTTAAAATTCAACTTTCCATCTATAATGACCCCAAGATTTTTTTGCTTTGTCCACAGGTGTAGGGGGGGTCCAGGACTATCCGGCCACCAAACGAGAGACCAGGGGGGTGAGAGATTTCCAAACATTATCACCTCCGTCTTACTTGAATTCAACTTCAAGCAATGGGTGCTCATCCAGTGGCTAAGAGATGACATACAATTATAGAGGTTAAGTGAGTGATTAATGTCCTTATCCACTGTAGAAATCACCAGCTGAGTATCATCAGCATATGACGTAGGGATCAAATTGAAGCTTCTAATCAGAGGTGCTAACTCTGCTTCGTAAATATTAAAAAGTGTAGGGCTTAATGAGGAGCCCTGTGGGTCCCCACAGGAAAGAGAAAATTATGCCGACCTAAAATTCCCCAAGTGCACTGATTGAGTTCTCTCAGATAGGAAAGACGTCAGCAGGGCAAGGGCTTTGCCTCCAATTCCAATTTCCTTTAGACGGCGAACCAAAAGAGAATGGTCCACTGTGTCAAATGCTGCGGATAGGTCCAGCAGCACCAAGGCTGCTGAACCTCCGCTATCCAATGACATACGTATTTCCTCTGTGGTCTTAATCAGAGCAGACTCAGTGCTATGATTCAATCTAAAACCAAACTGGCTACGATCTAAAACTTGATTGTACGCAATAAAGGTTGCCAGTTCGGCATTAATGATCTTCTCCATTATCTTGGCTAGCAGGGGGATTCTTGAAATTGGTCGGTAGTTGGCAGTGTCCATTGCATCTAAATTGCTTTTTTTAAAGAGAGGTAGGATGCAAGCCTTCTTCCATATAGTGGGGAAAGATGCCTGATCTATCATTTGATTAAATATTTTAGAAAGATGAGGGCCAACCAAATTATTGATAGATTGTAGGATTTTAGGGGGGCAGGGGTCCTCTGGAGAGCCAGACTTAATCCTGGTTATTAGTTCGGTGACTTGCGTAGGTGAGGTGGGCGCAAACTTGAACCCCAAAGCATGTTCAGTAGTGTCATTTAAAATGGTTTTATCTGCTGCAGCTGATTGAGTGAACTGCTCATAGATATGGTCAACCTTGGATCTAAATGAAAGGGCCAGGTTGTTGCAAAATTATTGACTAACAATAGTAGGCTCATCTCTTTGAACTGTAGTTAGATTTTTCACAGTGCGAAAAAGTTCTTTACTTGACCCACTAGCTTTTGCGATCATTGAGGTGTAGTAGAGAGTCTTTTCTTCAATCAAATTTTTCTTAAAGACTGAGATCATAGATTTGTATCTATGTTTCTCTGTAAGTTCATATTTTTTCCGCAAAATGCTTTCCTGTCTCCTACATGCCTGCTTATCTATCCTTAACGCTTCAGAAAACCAAGGGACCGAAGGTAATTTCCTATTTTTGTTAATCTGAGTATTGGGGTGCTAGTTTTAAAAAATTAGATTAAAGCCACCGGGTGTATTTAGTAGATGCCACCTCAGCATCCTCTTCCACCTTCCATTCAGCGATGTCCTTCATTCCTTCGTGGAGGTTGGTTTTGGCGGTGTGAGGGTCGGGTGACGTGGGTGAGGGGTGCCATGTAGATGTTGAACAGCGCTGGGCTGAGGGATGAGCCCTGGGGTACACTGCAGATGATCTCGGTGGCCTTGGAGCGGAAGGGGGGAGGCGGACGCTCTGAGTTCTGCCGGAGAGGAACGATGTGGTCCAGTCCAAGGCCTTCTCTTGGATTCCGTCGTTGTGTAAGCGTGTTTGTAGTGTGTTGTGGCAGACCGTTAAGAAGGCGGCTGATAGGTCCAGGAGGATGAGGGCCGCTGTTTCTCTATTGTCAAGCAGGGTCCCGATGTCATCGGTGGCGGCGATGAGGGCAGTTTCCGTGCTGTGGTTGCTTTGGAAACCGGACTGGGTTGGGTCCTGTATGTTGGTCTCCTCGAGGTATCGGGTCAGTTGTTTGTTGACGATTTTCTCGGTGACCTTCGCTGGGAACGGAAGCAGGGAGATGGGTCGGAAGTTCTTCAGGTCCTTTGGGTCCGCCTTGGGTTTCTTGAGTAAGGCATTGATCTCGGCGGGCTTCCTGCTTTCCGGGAAGTTTGGTGTCTCGAAGGAGATGTTGATTACTCGCCGGAGATGGGGTGCAATGGCTATGGTGGCTTTGTTGAAGATGTGGTGAGGGCATGGGCCTAATGGTGATCCGGAGTGGATGGTGTTCATGATATTGATGCTCTCCTCATCATTGATGCTGGTCCAGGAGAGCAGGCGGTTGGTGTGGGTGGTGGTCGTGGGGGTGGTGGTTGTGGGGGGTGGTGGTTGTCGGGGTGGTCATTGCGCTGAAGCTGTCGTAGATGTCAGTGATCTTGTGGTGGAAGAAGGTGGCCAGTGAGTCGCACAGGTCTTGCGAAGGCTGGATGTCCTGGTGTTGGAGCTGGGGTTGGAGAGTTCCTTTACGATGTTGAAGAGCTCTTTGCTGTTTTGTGCCTAGTAATCTGGGCGGAATTCATTTTTCTCTGAGCTCTCCTGTTCAAAATACTACTGTCAATTTTAGGAAGACCTGTAGCCTTTTGGGTCATACAAGGTTAAGGAGTGGCAGGAATTGGAGGCAGTCTGCAGTAAGTGGCCTTTTGGATAACATGATAATCCCAGTAACTGGGCCTTCCCTGGGAATATTTGAACTTGCGAATGCTGTGAGTCACCAAATTCATTGCTCTAAGTATTTTTACTGGCATACAAAGTATACATGTCATGAATGTTTTACAATTTCCATGTTAGTTCTTAAATTATCACATTATGAAAATTACACCTTTCTTTTGCGGTTTCCATGCTGCATATTCGGAAAGTATGCAATACAAGGCCAATTTCAACAAAGCCAAGCAAGTTTCTGACAAAATTTAATTTAAATTGAATTGGGATAGGTTTCAAAATGATTACTTTATTTTAATCACAACACTATCTCATAAAATATTAAAATCTAAAGAGGTGTGGGAAATAAGTTAGTCTTTAGGATAGCCTCCTCACTATCTTAACATTGTCAACATGTTTCAGCCCTAACTGAAATGCAGTCAATAATCTGGGGGCTTTCATACTGGCAGACCCTCCTAACCTAAATTCTTCCCAGGGTTCTAGTCACCATGTGGAAATAACAAGGTTAAATAACCCATCTGTTAACCTACTGTGATCTTTCCCTAGTTTCCAAATTTCCTCTGCTGGTGACTGGAGAGTAGGCTACCGTATCTACCCAATACAATATATAATACGTGCTGTTTAACATTTCCTCCTTATTGGTAAACCTAAGAAGTGTCCTTCCAGTCTCCATTTGGCTTTGTGGAACTTCAGAGCAGGTATTGTGTCCTACCCTAATGTATATTTGATAAAGCTGACTGCTGGTTATAGCCTCGCCCCAGGGACAGGGTTGAAATGCTGGTACTTTTTGAAAGCTTTACAGAAATTATATGATAGACTGAACTGCTTTCCAGGTCTCCTCCTCTGCCTTTGCAGCTGATGCAAGGATTCACAGAATGAATGATGTCCTAGTCATATTGACCAAATCCTTGGACTAGATGATATGTGTGCTTCAGTGCAAAGAGTGGTGAAGTCTAACATCTGTCCTGCAATCATTATCCAACAATGTGCCTCTCTCTTTGCCTCTATGCTTATTATCTTGTTTAACCAGTCCTTCAACCAAGATGCGGTACCTGGTCTAAGGAAATCTGCTATGGTGAAACCTTTGCTTAAAAATCTCTCACTTTCTCAAGATGACCCAAACAACTTTCAACGTATCTCAATGCTATATTGGCTTGCCAACATGTTTGAAAAACAAACATTTGTTCTGTCATTTGTAGAATCTAACCATATTCCACCCTCTTTCAAGGCAGGCTTTGTAGTAACCGCAGCACAACACTAGTTGTGGCCGCTGTGACAATGGGGGACAATGGGGAAACTGGTTCCTAGGTTCTTTTGGACCTTTACGCAGTATTAAATGTTATAAATCACATTCCTTTTTTTGAGAGAGTAAGAAACATTGATTTGGTTTAATCAGCTACCATATGGCTTATGTTTCTTTTTTGTGTAAATCTTCGTATTGTAGACATTAAAATAATAAAGACATGAACAAATAGCAAACTGTTGAATATTGACCCTTCAGGCCAAGCTATTTTCCCCACAGCCAATAACAGCTTTAGTGTTCCCTCTCCCCACATCTCCAATAATAAAATTTTGTTTGTAGTGAATATCGAGCAACACGTTGAAAACAGCACCAATAAGATATGTACAGGGATTTCCTCTATTGTCCTTCCACTTTCCCCATATCTTTGCCAATTTTTAGGGTCAGCCCAACCTTCATACACCACTTTCTCAGCCAGCATGTAATATAACATATCCTGTTTACAGTCCCCCGGTTGTGATGCCTACCCGGCCCCCCATAGTTGTGCACTATTTTGTTTGGCTAACATCAGTCCCAGTGTCATCCAAGACTATTCCATGCAATTTTGACATATTGCATCCCAGACATTCAGGAAGCACCATTTTGCAGAGGCACCCATGTTGCATCCACAAAGATTATTCATGTAATTGACCACGGTCTCCCAATATTGTTGTATCGCAGGGCAGCTCCATATAGTGTGGAAGAATGTATCTACTTGGCAGCACTGTCTGCGACACTGTGTGTTCATTGTCCTGCCCATTTTACCATGGTGGTGCATGCAAAATAATATCTATGTAGTATTTTTAGCGGCACTAATCAGGATCTTGACCTTTTAGTCACTTATCTTGGGGATGCCAGGGCCTCAGGCAACTCGTCATCCTCAAATCCATCCAAATCACACTCCCATTAGTCCCATAAATGTTTTACTGTATCTGATGAGTTGTTGATTATTTTTTGGTATCTGAGGGAGATTGCCTTGTGGGGCATATAAGTATCTAGTAGCCTGTCCTCTAGTGGGGAGGATTTGGGGAGCATCATTCCCTTCGGAGGGCCTTCTGCAAGGGTTGATGTATCTACACATAGTGATACATTTCAATGGATTCAATGTGATGCTTGCTTTGCCCAGAGGTCCTCCACCTTGGAGGGGGCCAATGAGGTCCCAATTATTGAATCCAGGCTGTGTTCCTAGTGTGCCTAGTCCAGGCGTGTCCGAATTATGTTTCTTTTGACTAAATTCCATCTGGACTTCTATCTTCCCCCTTACAGACAGAATATAGGTCTATCAACTGTGGTGTCCCCCCAGTGATAGTGCTATCAGCACTTTTATATAACACCTATTTGCTTTTGTCATTGGAAGTGTGGATGCCCGATTTTACATGTAAGCCAACGCGACCAGGTTGATATTTAAATCATTTTCTTCCCAGTCTGCATCTTCAACATAGCCAAAACAGAAGTTATTACTAGGAATTCCATCAACTGGTATACCCCCTGCTGACCTGAGACAAGTGCACCATCAGCATTGTCTTCTAAAGTTGTCCACAGCTTGGGCACTTATAATGTCCTCTTATAAGGTCCACTAAACCTTTGGTGGACTTTCTCCTTTCACAGCACAGCTCCGTCTGGTAGCTGCTGTTGTCCCTTTTGCTGCTGCTGACCCGGACATTAGGAGTTTGAGGCCCTCCTCGACCCGCAGGCTCCTGCCTGCACCTCATCCCTGGTGGTCCAGTGGTGGAGTGTCACTGCTGTGCTGCTTGACTGCCCTTGTGTCTCTCTTTCTGCTTTTCTCTCTCTATTTATTCCTGATTTTGCCTTTTTTGGCTATGGCTTTTCTTTCCTTTTTTCTTTTTTCCTGTTTTCTCCTTTGTTTCACCTTTCAGTGTGAACCCCGTGGGCCTGCCCCCCTGCAGTGACCCTTTCCACCTCCCTGCTGTCCAGCCCCCGCAGCACCACTTAATGGCGGCTGCTGTGCAGTGAAAGTGAAGTTCACAGACTTGTTGATGGGTTTACTCCTTTCACAGCGCAGCTCTGTCTGGTAGCTGCTGCTGTCCCCTTTGTTGCTGCTGACCCAGAGGTCAGGAGATCAAGGCCCTCCTCCACCAGCAGACTCCTGCCTGCGCCTCATCCCTGGTGGTCCCGTGGCAGAGCGTCAATGCCCTGCTGCTTGACTGCCCTTGTGTCTCTCTTTTGGCTTCCCTCTCTCTCTCTCTTTATTTCTTCCTACCTCTGCCTTTTTTTGGCCTTTGCTTTTCTTTCCTTTTTTCTTTTTTTCCTGTTTTCTTCTTCATCGCCCCTGCTGCTGGGACCCCTGTGGCCCCTCTCTCCTGTGACCCCTTCCCTCGTTCTTCCACCTCCCATCTGTCCAGCCCCCTTGCACCACTACATCATGGTGGCCACGTCACTTGCACGCCAAAGGCAAGCCCGTCTGCACCAGTTTATGCCTGGACCGCATTCAGCACCAGGAACCCTAGTTCTCAGACCTTCTATAACTATGATGCTATCACCCTTCTCTCCCTCAATTCTGGATTCCCCGCTGCACACAACCTAGCATCCCTGGAGGAGACCCATGGACTCTTTGCCTGCCGGAACTGCAACCACGCCTCCACCCATGCCAACATGCCAGCTCCTCTCACCGCCCAGCTGACCAACAGCACACCCAACTGACTCAACTGCGATCCCTCCACAAACATGCCACAGAAATCTGGGACCTCCTTGATGCCACCTCTCCTGACATCTCCTTCTTCATGGAAACCTGGACCAATCCCAGTTCTGGACCAGACATTCACAATTGCCATCAAAATCACCTGCAAGGACCACACCGACCGACTGACCAGGAGGAGGCATCGCCATCGTCCACAAAAAAACCTGCGTCTGACCAGGCAAACAAATGACCCAACAACAGCCATGGAGCACCTCCACTTCCAGATCCTGACCAACCCCAAAACCTCCCTCCACAGCACCCTTGTTTAAAGACCCACCGGCCCCACCCACCGATAACCACCACCATTGTAGACCTCATTGCACCCTAGGCTCTTACATCCCACTCGAGGACCTTAACTTCCACCTAGACAACCCCAGTGACCAGCATATCGCATCCCTACTGAAAAACATCTGACTCAAGCAGCTAGTGACTGCATTGACCCACAAAGCCGGACACACGCTCAACACCATTTTCTCCGCCAGCAGGAACATCACCTACAGCCACACCACCGTTCTTCTCTGGACTGACCACCACTGCATACCTCTTGCCTTTGCCACGCCCATCCATACACTACTGCCCTTATCATTCCCCATTGCAGCTGGAACAAGGCCACCAAAGAACTTCTCATTGACCTCCTCAGCATGAACACCCCAACAGCACCAAGAGACGCCAACACCGCAGCTCGTAACCTTCACCAATTGATCTCCAACTGCGCTGACACTCTGGCACCCCTCAAGAAGACACCAGGCAAAGAACCTAGAAAGCCAGCTGGTTCACTCCTGCCCTCCACAAGTCCAGACACACCTGCCGATGACTCAAGACAAGATGGAGGAACAACAAAACACCGAAAACCCACGGATCCTTCAAATCTGTTGTCAACACACCCCACCTTCTCCTCAAAACCGCAAAAAAATGGCTTCCAAGACGGAATAGATGCCAACGCACACAACAGCAAACAACTCTTTGCCATCGTCAAGGAGTTCGCCAAGACCAACAGCAAGACCACAGATGTGCCACCCTCCCAAGACCTCTGCAACAAACTCTGCACCTCTTCTTCCACCAGAAGATCAGTCAGATCTACGACAGCTTCAACACCCAAGATCCCACTGCTATATCCACCACCACTGCACGCAACCACACCGCAACCCAATAGATCATGCTCAAATGGACTCCACTCACCACAGGCCACACAGCCAAGACCATGAATAGTATCCACTCAGGAGCCCCATTGGATCCTTGCAAGTACCACATCTTCCACAGAGCAGCCCCCTGAATCGCCCTCCAGCTTAGCTGCACCATCAACTGCTTCATCGAAACCGTCACCTACCCAGATGACTTAAAAGACACCCAAATCAACACCCTGCTGAAGAAACCGTCCACCGACCCAACAGACCTCAAGAACTACAGACCAATCTCCCTCTTAACCTTCCAAGCCAAGGTCACAAAGAAGGCCATCAACTCCCAACTCTACTAGTTCATCGAAGAGAACCATTTCCCGGACACCACACAATCAAGCTTCCGAACCAACCACAGCACCACGACCACACTCTTTGCAGCCACCGACCACATCCGCTCCCTTGTTGACCGGGGTGAAACCACCGCCCTAATCCTATTGGACCACTCGGCCGCCTTCACCACAAGGCACTGGACTGGATCCACGCCTTCCTGACCGGCCAAACACAGTGAGTCAGAACCTACAGAGATCCTCGCTGAGCCCCACCCTCTTGAAAGTCTACATGGCTCCCCTCACAGCCATCTTCAGAAGCCACAGACTCAACATTGTCTCATATGCCGACAACACCCAGCTGATCATCTCCCTCACCAACGAACCCACAACCACCAGAATCAACTTTCACAATAGAACAAAAGGCAGTCGCTACTTGGATGCAAGACAGCAGTCTCAAGCTCAACTCAGACAAAACTGAATTACTTATCCTGGGACCCTCTCCCTCAGCCTAAGATGACTCCTGGTAGACTGCCACACATGGAACCCCTCCTACCCCTACAGACCACACATGCAACCTTGGCATCATACTGGACACCTTGCTCTCAATGAACCACCAAATAAATGCAGTATCCTTATCCTGTTTCCACACACTCCACCTGCTTCGAAAGACATCCAGAAGGCTCCCAAAAGAATCGAGAAAGACGTCACCCACACACCCAGCACCAGTAACTGGAGTACCGCAATGCACTCTATGCCAGCATCACCCAGAAACAGCTCAGGAAACTACAGAATGTCCAAACTGCCGCAGTCAAACTGGTCCTCAACAGCTCCCGCAACAGCCACATGACACACCTCCGACAACTCCACTGGATCCTTGTCAACAAAAGAATCACCTTCAAACTCCTCACACATGCCTACAAAACTCTCCATGATGCAGGACCAGAATATCTGAACCACTGCCTCACCTTCCACACACCCACCAGACAACTCCCCTCTGCCCAACTCGCCCTGGCCTCCATCCCACGGATCCACAACATCAGAAACGGAGGAAGATCCTTCTCCTACCTCGCTGCCATTACCTGGAACACCCTGCCCCTCCGCTTCAGGCAATCCGTGTTGTTGACACAATTCAGGAAGGACCTCAAGACCTGGCTCTTCGACTGAACCTCCACACCCAGGCAGAACAGCAGCCCTCCCCCTCAGCCCCTTGAGACCCTCATGGGTGAGTAGCCAACTTCTACACACCCCTGATTGATTGATTATACTGTCTCGAAATTTTCCTTTAGGCCTTCTGTCTCCAAAGTTGTTGGAAAATGTTCTTTTGGCAGATTTAACTCTTTAGTAAAAAACCAGTATAGCATTAATGCATTCTAGATGAGATTAGGGCAGCACAAGTACCTTAGGTCTTCAGGAAAAAGCTTTAAGAAGGATCACGTGCTGCAGCACATCTTATGACTGGCATCCATCAACATGGTCATATCTCACAGATTCTATCACACTTGTATTCGCTGCCCTTAGAAAAGAAAAAAATCTATTTATGTCACAGGTTATTTTTCATCTTATCATTGATGTGTTTGTCCCTTATTTTTCAACATCCAAATTTCAGTGTTATAGCCCTTAGAGCTCACTGCGCTGAGCTAACCAATACCTATGAAAGTGTTTTTAGTTTTTACACTTTCATTAAAATAAATGGTTAATAATGATTTTAAAATGGATCTAATGCGGTAATATAGAGTCAATATGAAGTTTGTATGCAGTTGAAAATCATTTAAAATAATGTACATGAGTTTTCAGCAAAATGTGGCCTAGCTAAAATATTTTAATATTAACATATTGTAGTTAGGTTACATTTTGCTGAAAATGTCTTTGTATTTAAAACGGATGCTATATGTTGCTCACTCCTGCATGTCCCACTCTCATCACGTCACCCTGCACATCTTCTCTCCCCATAGGTCCGCAGATCAAAGACTAAATGATATCACTGTAATTTCCCTAAATGTGCATGTATTGGGAATGCATTTTTTTGTGTTCCTAATGTTGCATGTGCCCAAGGTCCTTCTATAAAAGTTCTATTGCTGTGTAAGCACTCTTACGCTGATGTATGGCCTATTGTTTAGAAATGTTGCATAGTAGCTCAACTTCCTAGGACAACATGACACTGAAGGCGCTTGAAGATATCTTAGAAATGGGACAGTGTTATAGGACTCAGTATGACAGTTAATTCTCTGATTTGCTCAATATTGGTTAAATTTAGTCATGCCATGATAAAAATACAGTTTTCTCTTATTTGTTATGCAAGAATGTTGTAAAGAACCCCTTGGTTTTGGGGGTCAGAGAGAGAAGATGTTCCTGTTCCTCTGAAGATGCTGCCCAATTTCGTTTGATTTCGCTGTTTGTTTGTGTATTAGAATAATCCTGTTTTCTGACTTTGCACTTGTGGTTTTTGAGGCTTAATGGAATTAACTTTTACTCTATGCTACTTGATTTTTGAGAATTGTAATAACCCCCTTTAACCTTTCCCTGATCAAAAACTCTGTTATTTAGTGGTCCAGGTTACTCATTTGCTACTCTGCTAAACTAATTGTGGGTCTGTTGATGGGGAAGGTCCCTTAAACACAAGAGCAACCCCAGAGCAGAACTGCCTAGGTACATTTTGGATGTTTCCAAATTTGGGGTGACCTAAAAATTTGAGTTTGGTATTTTGCTTCCATATCTGTTAGACATCCCCAAGGATATGACTCTTTCCCTCGTCTATATATTGAGTGAAAAAATGCACCAAATTAACTCTGGCACCACACTTAAAAACACTCTCTGTTTTACAGTTCTGTTACTTTGCAATCATTAACCCAAACTTGATGTAGTTCAATTACAAAAACTGTAATGACTTATTGTATTTGCTATTTCTGCTCATTGCATTTGATGCAGCATTTTGGACCTACCCTGTTACCATTCATCCTCGAGTGGACCGTTTTATCTGACTGAAAGGTGATGAGAGGTAACATTAAATCAATCAAATTCAATAAACAGTGTAACCCATTTGGATACACAATAAAGACCAACCATGAGATGGCTAAGATTAAGAAGGTTTATTACAAATAGCAATCAAGTTAAGGTACACAAATCTAAGCACTATGCTACAGAGATACATAATCACATTTGGGAAACCTAACCTAAAGAAGTTTAGGCATACCAGTATTAAGCAAAAAGAAGTACAGTCACAGCAATGCTGAATATTATTATCAATATCTGGTGCTCAGAGACAAGTTTTCGATCTTCTCTTCTACATATGAGTAAATCTAGGATTGTCTAAGTTAAGGTCCAAACTAAGAAGATGATTCATTTGTCCAAGGAATCTCAAAATTCAGGGAAATGCAGAAAAATAGAAAAATATAAAGTACGGGTAGTAAAGGAAATGTAGGAAGTAGGGAAGGTGTCAGCATTACAGAAGCTCAGTCAAGAGTCTTCTTTGGTTAGAGGTTCAAAACAACTTTATTTCGATTCATAACGAATCATAAAAATCACATAGACACAAAATGCATAATTAGGGGTGCAGTTACATAAAATTGATGTCACTGTTAAGATTGAACAATTAAAATATTTACAGATTTTAAAAAATACAGCAATTGTTCAATGGTTCCATAAGTTGTCGCCAATACAGTTATATTGTCTATTTCCGGAACGTTTTTTGAGGCGAAAAGCAGCTACCAAGAAATTTGCAACACTGAACATTGTTAGTGGTGAATCTAACTTTTTTAAATAAAATAGAGCAGGCTTGGCTTGGACAAACACCTTGTTTTTAAGCAATGGGACAATGTACTTTTTCCTGGGCAGGGCATATATACTGCAAAAGAACATAAAATGTATAGTGTCCTGCAGAGAAAAACTATCACATTTGCAGACCGATAAATCCTCGGGCTTAGCCCACGCCTTAGAGTCATTTAACAGGAAGTGAATCTGGTTAAGTCTTAGTTTGGTTAATAACCAGCGATGTAACGGAATTGACACTACCGTTAAATAGGGTTCAATGGCCAGTGTAGTTTTAGAAGTATAGTGCTCCCTCACAGTGGGTTTCACAAGCTCACATCTCTCCCGCTCTATTTCTCTCTTTTTAGTAAAGGTCGCTTTGAACCATTCCAGGTCATCTTTAACAATGCAGTCCGGTTTGTAGAAAAGATCTGGGCGGCCCAGGGAACTTAAAATTTTTTTCATGTATGCAAGCCACGGGATGTTTTTCATATTGTCCAAGAGTAAGCAGCCCCTCATGATTGTGTGGTTCAGGGTTAAATTAGAGTTCAGCCACGTTTTTAACCACATCAAAATTGGGGACTGTTTGATAATGTCACTTATATACCCCTGGCCTAATTCCATGTGAACGGAGAAAGTGGCTGTAGATTGAGGCAGACCTAAGAGCATACGTAAGAATTTATTTTCTTCCACCTGGATTGCTTCTACATTGTTGGTATAACCCCAAATGGAAGCCCCGTACCTTACTACTGAGATTGATTTCGCTCTGTAAAGTGCCAGCATTGCTTCCGTGGGTTTACCACCCAGACGTTTTGAAAAACCGACGATGGCAGCTGCTGATCTTTTCATAGCGTTGATTTTGACAGTTATTTGAGGTGCCCACGTGCCCTTATCGTCATAAACTACCCCCAGATAGGTGAAAGTTCTGACGCTAGAAATTGGTGTATTGGCACAAAAAAAGGTCTTCAGATCCTTATTTTTCCTCCCACCCACAGCCATAACATGTGACTTGTCTGTGTTAATTTTTAAATCAAGGGAGGTCATAAAGACATCGAAGGCTGTCAGTAGTCTTTGTAGCCCAAGGGGAGTGCGTGCCACGAGCACGGCGTCATCCGCGTAAAGGAGGACTGGGGTGGACAGTCCATTCTTGGTTAGAGAATTTGAGTATTAGCCTAAGCCACACTCAGAAAGAATCAAAAGGAAACACATAGAGGTCTAAACCTCTCAAAGTCTAAGGAAAAGAGCTCCATATCAGAAAGTGTAGACTCCAGTTATTCAAACTAAAATCATTTAGGTAACACACCTCTTGTTTGTATTATCAGGGGTTCCATTCTCCTTTTCCATTCTCAAGTTGTAAACTAAAACATCTACAAACTATCTGACACTAAACATGGGAAAGACGTTGTCCTTGTTCCACCAAACAAATGTGGCAACATTGCTGAATAGGACTCTTCAGTTACGCTCTGACACTCCATGTTCTTTCGGCAAGATCATCTTCTAATGCTCTCTCTCTCTATCATTAACACAGTGTTGTATCTATTCTCAAACTAACAATCAGACCCTCCAGGATTTCGCGATTTCGCGGTTTGCCGCGAAATTGGCACTTTTTGTAAAAATGCAGCGATTTTTACAAAAGTGCCCGCGAAATCAGCACTTTTGTAAAAATGGTGGGATTTTACAAAAGTGCCCACGAAATCTAGACATCCAGATCCCTTTCAAGGGGGCGGGGCGGGTCTGGGGAGGGTGGGGGGGGTGTAAAGAGCCATCTGGTCGATCTCATGCCTCTGGAGGCAGTGGCATTGTATAATCAGAGGTCACCCGGGGCTCCATATTAAGTGGAATCAGTCTTCAGTTTTTCCCTTGACGGATGGGTGCTGGCAGTTGTTCTTGAAACGGGCTTTTCCAACAGAAAATTCAAGGATTTATTCATAATGCCGAGTGTCACGCCAAACAAATGCAAACAGCTTGTTGAAAGGTTTGCACAATATTTTTGTTTAATTAAGCAGCAATTCATCTTAGCCCCTTCACCTACTGAGCATGCTGCTTCTGTATTTGATTCCATCGTAATTTCTATCTGTGGACTGACAGATGATAATATTGCTTATCTGTTTCTGAACGTCAAAGGGACTATGCCATGGTGACATCACATCAGTCCATGATCTCTTGAAAGTCCCACACTGTCATGTGTCGTGCTTACATAAATTTAATGGTTCAAAAACTGACTTTGACTGACACACTAATCGCTTCTGGGTGAAAATTAAGTTCACAACGGAAACAGGAGAAGAAGGACCATTTTTATTGCGGACTCCTACCTGTAAGAAAGCAGTTCAACGGGGTACTTTTGTGGGATACTCCCTGAGAAGATGCGCTCTGACTGAAAGTGTAAATTTGTCTCAAAATGTGTCTCTGGTCGAGTATTGGCTCGTAGTAGCTGCTGTCTTATCTTGCCTGCATCCTCTCTGAAGTTTAAGTGAAAAAGATTACTCAGAATGACAGAATACGCTCAGTCACCTCGTCTTCCACAAAAGGAAACTATGAATGAAGTGCCATGTGCTTACATTTCGAAACAACCCTTTTAAACTGACATTCCCGAGTAGTTGGAGAGAATCCAGAGGGCCCCAATGAATAGTCATAGTTTACTGCCCGAGTTTGTAAAAAGATTTTTAAAGTGTGGCCTCAAACATCACGTTGTCATGTCGCGCGATGTAAAGTCGCTGATGTGACACGGGATCCAATTACATGGTCGCATTCGCGTCGCAACAACGTGCGATGACAAAATGTCCGGTGTGATTGCCGTAGCGATGTAATTGCCGCGATGAGAACTCCACCAATTGCATTGTGACCGATGGATCGTCATACAACCCCACAAACACACCAGGGACCAACACACACAGACCACAGAGACACCAGGGACCAACACACACAGACCACAAACACACCAGGAACCAACACACACAAACCACAAGTACAAAAAACTAAGATATCTGTGTTTGTTGTTGGAAAAAATGCCAAATAAAATGCTGCTAAATTGCCGCTAAATTTCCATATTTGTGCCGCTAAATTTCCATCTGTGTGCCGCTAAATTTGCTAATCCATGCCGCTATATCCTGGGGGGTCTGAACAATGTGTGTGAATACCTGTAAAGGAAAAGTCATGTGAGCAGAAATGGTAAACAGAATTTTATGCCGAATAGAAAAAAGAGGCATAGTTAGGCTAAGTTAAACTATTAAATCAATGGTGCACATTTAATATGTGCGTGCACTTTCAAACACAAATTAATATATCTTGTCAGTACATTAGAATTATATTGCTTGTAGGACATAGTATATCTTTAGTAATCATCTTGTGTACGTTTAGCCAAGAATTACATTTTATATGAAATATTAGTGTAACATTAGTGCACAATAACCCATTATCGTTTCTTGGGAAAAAACATTTTAAATATGTAAGGATGGTTTCTATTTAATTACCTAAACAGTAAGTAAGTAGTTTAGGCACACAGTTTGGTATGCTTTTTTAAAATTCTACAGTGAATGCATTTCAATAATGATGCCAAGTTGAACATTTTATTTAATTGCCATTAAGTCAAACAGGAAACATATGGCAAGTTCACATTTAGGTTATGCAGTTGTGATGTGTAAAAGTGGAATCAGAATTATTTTGTACCCCCCACGCCCTGATGGTGAATCAACCCATCACCTCTACGTTAACAATCTTTTCATCAGATGAATAAATAAAATATGGTTGTTTTCATCATCTTGCTTTTGGAATCCTCCAGAAGTGTCATTTCATCATAGTATTTGCTTTGTCTTTCGTCTAGTTCTGTGTCTGCTATGTTTTTCTTCACTCCCTTTTTCACGTATGCACATTTGTATCCCTTATAGATTACAAACAAAAATAATCCACAACAAATAATTATCGCTAAAGGTTTCAAGATGCTGCCAACATTTCCACTTCCTAAGTTTCCAAACCATCTGCCTATAACAGAAAATCAATTTTCTATTGCCTCCCAAGCACCTGTTGCTTCTATCCCTTTCAAATCTTTCTTTAAGTCAGTAATGTTCTTAATATATTTCTTTAAGTCCATACTGTTGCCTGGAATGTAAGTACAACATTGTTGAATTTTTAACATACAACAGACTCCACCCTCCTTCATGAGAAGGACATCTGTTGCAAGTCAATTCTGCAAAACCATAGATCTGATCACAACCAATTCAGTATCTTTAACTAAACATCCCCCAGATGTGCTAATAGATAACTTATCAACTACAGTAGAAAGCTTTCTAATCTTATCCGAGTTGAGTATCAGTCCTAAAGAAGGTATTAAAGCACCAAAGATGTCCCCTACGATTTCACTAGCATTGGCACCTCTTGTAGTTCTTGAATATTCTCTTCCTGTTTGGTCATCAATTTGTCCCACATGATAAATATTCAGAAAAACTATCCCTAAGAAACATGTTCTATATCATCTCTTTGGTAATCTATAAAACACAGTTTCCCCAAATTATAATAAGTTCCAGGAAACAGGTACTCTTCCAGCTAAATATAATCCTCAATTTCCCCTAACTTCAAAAGTAGGATCACATTTGTTGTTTCCCACATAATTAGTTTCTAAGGAATATGCACAATTTTCCTTTATGTTGCCAATCTATAGCTAATGCTGCTAAATTTCCCATTAACCTATGTTCTTCTTCCTCTTTGGCCTATTGGGTTACTTTCGAATGGTTTGCAGCCTTAGCTAGTATATCTCTTCTTCTGTCTTCTACCAGTGGTGACTCCCTTGCTAAGGCGGAGGAGCATCACCCCACTGTTATATTCCTGAGTTAGGTCCATGTGGTGAAGCAGCTTATTTCTTACACTGTCCTCACAAATAAAATTTCCAGCCAAGACCTTTGGCACACATTTGCATGCATGACAATGTTGGATTAGTTTCTCTAAAACTAAACTTGTCTTTACATCAACGTTCACACAACATTATCACAACGCCCTGAACATCATGTGCAAGGTCTCGCTTTGCACTACGTACAAATGTCATCATTATCTTAATCCACACGGTGACATATCTATGTATTCATAACATCACTAATCTATATGAACATCGCAAGGCTGCTTTTATTATAAAAGATGAGCATCCCAATAGATTAGTAGAGGAGGTACTTCTGCTGACAGAGAGGGTCCTTGCATGATAAGGAATCACCATGCAGCAGTCTGACATCTCATATCCACTTCATTCCCAAGAGCGGGTCCTTCACTCTATCTCATCAATTAATGGTGTTGGATCGTCCCTAGGGGGGTTTCTTGGCTCTGCACCTGCACACACTCTAAGTACACTTACAGTAGGGTTGGCATAGTAGGAGTACGCTAGATTACTGCCTTGTTTATATGCCTGCATATATACATTGTTTAGCACCATGGGAGAACTATATCTACTATTTAGGCCTTTGGTGCTTGTAATCCCGTTTATCTGCTTCTGTCTTCTAATCGTTGCAGCACACGTATTTTACGCAAGAATAACGTTGGTTCAATCAATATTATTGAAAATGTCTCACTGTTTAATCTATGTATATTTCTCCGAGAATAAGTGAGCACAAGTGACTGAGCAGAATGTTCTGTACAGTTTCCATGATTCCTGAGGGGTCAGGGTTGTCATGTTCAGTGGTTGCTAGAAACTATTCGCTCTCTAGTAGGTTGGGGGTCTTACAGTGGCACTGCTAGCTACCTGGTCTATAGGCCAACATATCCTGCGGGGGTCTGGGATTTTGACACCAAGCATTTAGTTTATGATGTCCAAACAATGCGCAGGTCCTACGGATTGGTGGGAACTACATGATATGGCACCACCAATGTTGGTTAGGCTCATTTTACAGTCAAATCTGAGCGGTTCAGTCATGCTTTCTCAGAGACCCCTGCTCACATTTTAACCATAGAGGTCCGTAGTGGTAAGGTAAACAAATCCACCTCAGCTGCGTAGGCATACCCTATGTATTGGCTGCAGGTTAATCAAGCTTGGAGGATTAAAAGGTTCCCACGCTGTGCACACCATATCTCTATAACAACTTGACTAAATACTACTGCTTTAACAATGACTGAACAACTAGACAAGAATGTTGAAGAACAGTTAGTTGGACTAAATATTTCAGAAAATTTCAGACAAGAGTTATCATGAAATTATTACAGTACAGCCTCACGGCAACGTGTGGAGATGTTACCTTCGTGGTTCAGGCACACAAAGCATTCAGAACAGAGGTATTCCATTCTTGGGTAGCATTCCCACCTGCAGAGGCCCGCACAAGGTTTTTCATGAATACATTGAAGATGAACCACCTGATGTGTATTTTCCATCCGTGGAATTGGAAGTCCTGTTAACATGCCAAGAACAAGGCACCCTACCCCATACCACAGAACATGTGAGACATGGTCTGCTCAGCCGAGATGGAGCAACTAGAGCAGTCTTAGCATCATACACATCACATCCAGATGTTGCTACCTTAACATCAGAAGGAATGCACAACATTCACAGAGATTTAGCAAAAATGTACAGAAATCTAACAAAATACGTAATGAGAACATTGACAGTCCAACCTGCGGGGGCTGCTCAGGTTACACAACCACACATGGCTACCACAGGTATTAGACTACAAATACTAAATGCCTGTATGGGAAAGGTTCCCACTAGCTGGGACAAAATCATGTTTTGGATAGCACAAAAAACAGCACAGCTTGAAGGAGTTTTCCCCATACGGGCAGGAGGAAAAACATACAGACAATATGCTTGCCTATGGGGATAGTTCCCCAGTTAGAGCATTGTGCCACTTGGGGTGCAATCTTCGCTGCCACATACACCAGAACACATGGTACCACCTAAATAGCAGTCACATCCGATGTACTGGATCAGATTCAGAATAAGTACGGGCAGAGCTTGCCTTGGATCTGGCAATTAAACTGATGGGCAATTTGTCCCTGGTATCTACCATTATGTTGAGTAACATTAAAGGAGAGGCAGCAGCAGTGGCTATACGCCAATGCCTGATGTAATTCACACTCGCACAGCAGGCGCACTTATTGTCGAAGATATATATGCTTTTTTAGGCAGACATAATCTGAGAGGCAAACCTGGGAAACCCAGAGTGAAGAGTAGTTCTGAAAGAGATAACTCAAAGCAAGTACACAAGTCTATAAAGAAGAAATGGGATAATAAACAAAAAAATAAAGAAAACAAAACACAGTCACGGGGTGGGTCCCATCAACAGGAACACAACAAACGAAAATGCAATTTGCAAAACCGTGACAATATGAGAAAGCCTGTTAGGTAGGAGGATACTGATACATTTTAATCTTGTTCCTTTCAGGAGACATTCGAAAAGATTTGCGAGAGAGGTGGATGGTCAGAGTACAGATCGGAACAGCGAGTCAAGCCAAAAAGGGAGACACATTTCACTTTGGATTACATCATTAAACAGGAAGACAAACAAAAGAGTTCAAAACCTCAATTCAAAAAGAAGGTAGCCAGGATTAAAATTAGAAATGCAGAGGCTACTGACGACTCTGCTTTATAATGGAGAATGAGCAGTGATGATGCTGGACAGCCGGCAGAAGTCACTTTAGCTCGCCAGAACCTGATGGAGTTTCTCGGGATAGTAGCGCCGAGTGAGCATCTTACTGTGGAAACACCTGATACAAGTGTAAGTGTCCCACATCGTTTATCCGAAATAACACTCCATATGGAGGGAGACATACCCATGAAGGTAAAAGGTCTCTTTTGGGAGAACCTGACCTATGGTTACAATATTCTTTTGGCTGAAAAGGATTGGCCACCTGAGTTTGTGATGGATTGCCCAATGGGAAAAGAAGTCATTTTGCCTGCTTTTTCTGATCTCGTACCAGATTTTCTGATCTCATACCAGAATCAGTTAAAAATTCATAGACGCAGGGGTGGGAGTTAGTGTTACCTCCTGCAGTTTACCACAATAATGTTGGGTGGGATGATGAGTCACCTCATCATGAAATCCCATTACAATCAATTCTTCAACCTCAGAGACAGTACCTGTTTAAATATGAGGCAAAGAAACAAGTCAGGGAGATCTTAGATCAACTTGAATACCAGGGTGTGATAGAGAATTGCATCTCACCTATGAATAATCCCCTGTTTCCAGTGATTAAACTCGATCATTCATATTGTCTAGTCTTAGATTATATGCATTTAAACGCATCCACACGCACATTTGCAGTACAGAAAGCAATCGGAGCCGCACTAATGATTAACATTGTGACATCTCAAATGGATTTTTCTGCCAAAGTATAGCACCTGGGAACAGATATTTGAGAGCATTATCGGTGCTAGGCTTTAACACTAACTTTGTTGATTACCCCAGGGGTATAGGAACAGCCCGGGTTGTTTTCAGCCAGGGTAACTGAGTATCTTCAAAATTTTGATGAGGAGGAATTCTCCTATGTGTATGAGATCTATCTGACAGACGATGAATTAATGGACGCCCGGCCGGAATGAACCACATAATTCTTGGGTTTGCTCATCTTGGGTTACAAATTCAATTAAAAACAATTAAAAATTACTCACCTCAGTTTCCTAGTGTTTCTAGGGGATGAGTTGCCAAGTGAAGGCAAAAGCCTGGTGGCACAATTTTTAGAACAATGTGCGGTGCTCTAATCTCCAACGACTCTGAAAGGACCACAATCCATTTTAGGATTCTTGAATTTTGGCAGGACATACATTTTGGATTATGTAGAAAAGGTGACTTAATTAGACCAGATTTTTCAGTGCACCATTGGACAAAGGAACATACTGATAACCTACGTCACGTACAAGCTGAAATGATAGCGCCCAAACATTTACAGACAGGTGGCAACACAGCTAACCTGGTAATCCGCTTGATTACTGGACCAACCAGGTACACCTTTGTACTGAAGGCAATACAGTATCTATTGCATACAAATCACATTTGTACACAAATGCTGAAATGCGTTTTGCACCAACTGAAAAATTACTCACAGCATACAGTAGTTCGGTACCTGAGTATAAAGGCACCCAGATATCCTCTTGCATTGTGTCTAACGTTACCATTAACGAATTGGGAAAGAAGTCTCTTGTTTCGACTAAGGGCTGGTTCCATTAGGTATCTGTTAAATTTTCCCCTGGGTCACCAGCCAAGTACAGACAAAATTAGCTGCCCTTGTAATGGGCAAAGCAACCAAAATGATCTGCACTTCCTTTTTTTTGTAATTTCTACTTGAAATATACAAAATGGCTATTAATTCCACTTTAAAAAAAATATAGACCTATTACTTTGGACCAATCCTATCAGTTGCTGCTAACACTCGATAATGAGGAAATATTCTGTTGCATTTGCACTTTTTTAAAAATTGCTGTACATGCACGTAAGATGATGGAAAATGCCTAAAATAATATTTTTGCTTGATTGTAAACTTCTAGTTTTATTGTTGCAAAAGGTTTTATGAATTGTGTATTAATATATGTGATTTTATGAATTCCTGTAACTCGAATAAAGATTTCTTTGAATTGAATTACCCACAGCATACAGGCTGCTGGAGTGAGAGACAGAGCGCTAGCCCAGGGGAATCTCATAATTGTTGTGACTCCAGTAGCAACCCCAGAGGCCGTTACAAAGGCAAGCATCCCCAATGCTAAAGCGATGCATCCACAATGGATCCAATAGGTGAACTCTCCACTGCAACAGATGTGGATTACAGATTTGATTCTTCATTACCAACACAAGCATTCCTGCAGTACGAACAAGAATATCATCTGCCACATTAAATAATGCTTCTAGATTGATATGAATGTATTATTTATACCGATGCATCTGGCCAGTCGGCCATAGGTATGAAACAGCAATATTCCACGGCATGCGCAATTGTAAAAGGGCTCATGCAGGATGGAAAGTTTCTTCCTGGGAAACAGACACACAATCTCTACGAGACTGTACGGCTCAGTTGGCAGAACTAAAATTCCAGATACTGGCACTACAAAATAGTGATCATGAATTCCCCACACTCATAGTGTGTGATTCATTTTATTGTGTCAAGTCCTATAACAAATATTTATATTATTGGGGCCAGAATGGATTTAGGGATTCCAAAGGTTGCACAGTAAAGCACAAGATGCTCTGGGATGAAGTGGTGAAGCTGAATGATGGCCTGCTAAAGGCTCATGTTATTCATACATTGAGTCATCAACGTGTTGGCGTTCAAGTTGAAGGGAATTCTAGGGTGGATGAAGCCACCAAGGCAACAGTTCATACTGCTGCAGTTGCTGCATTACCTTGCTCTAGCACAATGATAGACATAGCAACTATGATAGCTGTCAATTTCATGCGCAACAGCTCAGCCCTGCTGAAAGGCTTTCCACTCAAGTTATCCTACAAATTAGATGCACAAAACATTCCGTTTGCTCAAATTCCAGGAATAGTGGAGTATTACCAGACAATGATTGAAGATTGGGATTAATACTAGCTGCACCTGAGGGTCTGGGTTCAGTACATGCAGGGATCTCTGCTACAGTTTCACTATTAAAGCAGCACTATTGGTTGCCAGGTCTTACTAAGCGGACCAAGTACTTTGTCCTCAAATGCAACATCTGCCAATAGAAGAAGGGCTCAGACAAAATGTGTCTATTTTGGTCACTGAGGCCCCTTGCAATCAGATGGGGCTTACAAGTACATCTTGGTGGCAGTAGATTCATGCTCTAGATTCCTGTGGGTTTGGCCCCAGCACCCGGCAGACGCTCAAACTGTTATAAAGGATTTGCGAGTCTTTATCAGCACATATGCAATAGTCACACTACATTCCGACCAGGGCCCAGCGTTTAGCTCTCGGGCAATGAAAGAAGCCATGGGAAGTTTGGGTGTGACCTTGCAGTACTCCTCTCCCTATCATCCTGAGGAAAATGTGGTAATTGAGAGGAAAAGCAGTGACTTAAAGCAATCCTTATCAGCAAAGATATTAGACTTGGGTGGCAGTTGGGTCAATCACCTTTATGGGTTCCAGAGGGCACTCAACAACTTGCCAAGAAAATCCCAGGGGGGTCGTATACCTTATGAGCTCCTGTTTGGGGTAAGGATGTGGGTAATCAAACTGTATAGTGTCAGCACAGTGGCGGCTGAAACTTCATTTGACCTCAATGATCGTTTAGATGTTTTACAGGACCTTAAACAATACTGAGCTTTACAAAGGAACATCCACGTAAAACGTTCCGCCACTGGGGAAGTGAAAATGATGACATCAAGACCTGCCTGGGGCCCATAGACTGAGGACCTGGTCAGAGAGAAAATTGTGGACAAATAAGAGGTTGGGTTATATTACAGAGCGCCTGTACCTGTCCTAGCTGTCTAAGGTACCAGAACTGTCCTTCTTCTGCCTTTTGCTGGCCACTGAGACAAACAGTGTGTCTTAATTGATCAGATCAAACCACACTACATGGCCAATTCTCAACTGTAGGCCACACAGGCTCCTGGTAGCCACTGCACTCCTCTCGCTACCATACAGGAAAATCAGATGGAAGCTTTAAAATTGACTGAAGACTCCCCTATTCAAAGAGAAGCTGTGAATGACAATGAAATGATGCTTCTCCCTATTGAATCAACTTCAACAGTACAGTCAACAAGTACAGACATTTCAACAAAAAAATGACGGAGTCCATGTCAACATGCCACAGATCAAGTCATCTCTCAGTTCAACAAAACCTGCTGATCTGCCAAGAATAGATCGGACGCTGTCTGGCTACTTTGTACATTAAGACAACTTCTCTTCGGATCCAAGTGAACCTGAGCGGCCGACACTGCCTCTCCCTTTAATCTTCGAGTTGATGCTTTCTATCTTTGGCTGAAAAAGACTTACTTCAATGTTCCCTGGATACATCAATGGATTTCAATTGTCTTTCTTTTCCTGGTACTTTCGATTAACATAATAACTGTCTTTTTCCTACTTCTGAATAGATGCTTTCTCACAGAATGCTCTGCAGTACAACTTGTGTACTTGGTTCTTAAACCACATGCATCATCACACCATGAACTAAGAGACTTGTCCCTGGTGAGCATTGGTTACAGGTTATCGTATGATGTATATGGTCCTACTGAACTTTTAAAAATTCCGTACTTGTTTAAAATTTCCTTAAAGTACTTTCTCTGATGATTGGGACATTGAAACTGTGCATAATTTGCTTTCAGATTTAGAACAATCAGCTGCATTTTCTAATGATGAATTGCATGATGGTAAAAGAAATTTTGGAGACATGTTCAGTTACCAGCATTATGGGCACCGTTCTTTACATAAAGCTACTATCCCACATGCTATTTATAATTACACACACTTTCCAACACAGCCGAAAGACTTCTGCACAGAGTTTGCTTTGTTTTAAGGTTTTGAAATGTGAGAACCAGCCTCGTATTATTATAGTACTAGAAAGGAGGGGTCCCAGTGTAGACAAAGGACAATATACACAATTCAAATGATTAATCATAGAACAACAATTAAATCCGCAAAGTTTTATTCCATGAGGGATCAAGTGTAATGAATACACACAGCAAATGGTCAAAAGTATTCAAGGTCATACAGTGCCCCAGGAAGGAAGGAAGGAAGTGATCAAGGTGAGGATGAGGGAGTGGTAGGAATGTGTGACAGTAAAATCAGACATTTAGAACAAACTTGGCATTTAGTTATATAGCCAAAATAGCCACAAAAATAATAATGGCGACCATCATTGGGAAAGGCATACTTCACAGAATGTATATACAACAAGAGAGGAAGGGAATAATGGCTACTCTCCCACCCCTTATTTTAATACCTATTATCAACAAAAGAGCGCCAATAAGACACGAGTGAAACTCTATATCACAGTGAACAAAAGGTGAAACCTGCCTAAATGTGAATGGTCATTAAGCAATGGGGGAGGCAATGAAAAATAGAAAAATTATTTATTTTCTAAAAGAACCCTGACTCACCCTAGAGGTGACATGTTTCATCATGGGGTTCGGTCACAGGGGGGGCCGACTATCCCCACCTGTGTGCTACCACGCCTGCAAGTGCAGCGGAGCTGGTATGTGTGAAGGGAGTGATCAGTGCAAAAGGTGTGTTGTAAAAGATCACAACTGTGCCTCAACAAACTTTATTAAGGGCCAGTTGTTCACATTAAAAACTGTGGAGTCACTGGAATTTTTAATTTTTATCCAGGGACTTTAAAAAGTGCATGGTCAACATGTTTCTGCTGGTGGTGCTATAGTCAGCTCAGCTTTCTTCAGGACCAGATTATAAAAAAGGAAACAAATCCTACGGGGGTCCAAGCACGCTAAGGCCTGCCCACACCGTTAGGAAACAAAAGAGTAGATCAAGTAATTTTTACTCTCCTCAAAATAACTCACGTTTTTACCGGCCCCTAGGACTCCTGCTAATCGTCAGGTGGAGTTTCTGTAGATAAACAGACATTTCAATTCTTTTAACGTGCAGGTTTCACCTTTTGTTCACTGTGATATAGGGTTTCACTCGTGTCTTATTGGCGCTCTTTTGTTGATAATAGGTATTGAAATAAGGGGTGGGAGAGTAGCCATTATTCCCTTCCTCTCTTGTTGTATATACATTCTAGGCAGCGCACAGCTGCGAGAGTATCTCAACAATAGTATCATAGCATAACAAAAAAGATGGAGGACCTGGGTCTCTCCTTTAGTAGAGAAGAAGTTGACGCATTATTAGGGGATGCAAATTTATTTGCAGATGCCTCAATATCACAAACGATCTCCCAAACAACGGAGTGGGACAAACTGGGTGAGTTAAAAAGAAGCCGCATAAGAGCAATCTTGCATGGCACAATGTTGAAACAATATCTATTAAAAAACACAGCACCCAAAGGGTTGTTGGTAACCAACGCACCGAGAATTTTTTTGGAGGATGCGGTGTTCAGAAAGGAGTGGGCCCAAATAGCCTGGCACTGCACTAGATTGGGCGGTTTTAATAATTAAGACTGCCTTACGATTGTCAGAAACCATTCAACTGGAAATACAAACTACGGAGGCACATTTTAATGCAACTCTGACAGGCTGGAAGAAAAGATTGGATGACTTGAATAAAGAGATGAATTATTACAAAGAAAATCTCGCCCAATCTAAAGGTCAGAAATTGCAAAAAGATCTTAAAAAATGGTCATATGATAAAGTATATCCCTACTCCGTAGCAGAATATACGCCTCCCACAAAGACAGATTATAATTCAGATACCTCTGATGATTCTCAGTCAAGTGGTTCTAGTACAGGGAGTGGTAACAGGAGAAACAAAGGAAGAGGCAGAGGAAGAGGAATGTTTAATCCTTACTGTCAAACTTATCAGCAGAATGGTCCACGCTTCCATAATGCCTTCCCCCCTCAAACTCCTTTCCCCCCAATGATGGGTTGGAATCAACCCTTTGGCCAAATGCAACCGCCATTTTTTCAACCACCTATGTTCCAGCCGCCTTTTTTAGGGAGAGGCCGGGGCTCCAGGGGCAAACGGAAGGGGCAGAATCAGGTCCACTGGGACCAGACGGACTCAGTGGGCGACAACACGAGAAGCAAAACCGCAGACCAGAGAGTGGGCCCAAGCAATCAGAGAGTTTAATAACTAACTTAACTGACATAGTCCTCACTGAAGACGAGAAAAATATCTTTGAGAAAGGTCTTGGTTTTGTTCCGACTCCCAACCTTGATATTTTCAAACTACGGTGTGAGTTGACTGATTTTTTTCGAAAATTGAGACTCAAGAGTTTCTTCGAAAAACAAACGACAGATGCCAATCAAAGGACACAGAGTGATACAAATTTTAGATTAAAATCTACTTTCCAACCACCCCAACACAGTGTTCCACCAGAAATATTGGCTTTTGAACAAGCCGTGGTCAAAGAAATTGAATCCTTAGCACCACCAAATCCCTATAAAAATCTGACTTCGGGAGAATTCAAGGCTATACGATCATTACAGAACAACACTGAAATAGTAATAAAGAGTGCAGATAAGGGCGGAGGTGTGGTCATCCAACACAAAAGAGCCTATGACCAAGAGTGTTGACGCCTACTGGATAATGAAACAAATTACATCTTACTGAGGGAGGATCCAACTGAAAATTTGAGGTCTGAGATTATAGAATTAGTTACATCAGCTGAATCTGAAGGCCTAATCACAAAGCAGGAAGCAGACTTTTTGACAACATCAGAGGGTAAAATTCCCTATTTTTACACCCTCCCAAAAACACACAAAGGGATTTTTCCACCCCAAGGAAGACCAATTGTCTCTGGGCTGGGTTCCCTGCTGGAACCCTTGTCCAAATACTGCGATTTCTTTTTGAGACCAATAGTGGAAACCACCAGTACATACATCAAGGACACCAAAAGCTTATTGATGATGTTGAAATCAATAACTTTACCCGAAGGACAATGCTTTCTAGCTACACTAGATATAGAAAGCCTTTACACTTGCATCCCGCAAGATGCGACCATAGAGGTAATTGCCCACACACTTGATAACAACAGATGGGACTACAATACATCCAAATCCTTTGTAGTGGAATGTGCCTCCCTGGCCCTCAAAAGGAATTTCTTCCAATATGAAGACCGGTTATATTTAAAAGCTACCGGAACTTCCATGGGGAGCACTTTTGCCCCTAGTGTAGCGGGTTTGTATGTTTTCAATTTTGAAAAACTACATATTATTTCATCAGATAACCCCTTTCGTGAAAACATCATTCTATGGCAAAGGTACATAGATGATGTGCTGTTGATCTGGAGAGGTGGTGAAGAACGGTTGATCACTTTCTTCAGATGGGTCAACGATTGTGACGCAAATTTGAAATTTACCCATGAGCACAGTGAATCAACTGTAGTATTCCTGGATGTGACCATCGAGAGGGTAGGAAATGAATTAAGAACTAAAACTCATTACAAACCTACCAGTAAGAACAACTTGTTACATTATACCAGTTTCCATCCGCGCCCACTAAGGGAGAATCTGCCTTTTGGGCAGTTTCTCCGTATTCGGAGGAACTGCTCAGATGTACATGATTACAAAACACAGGCCCAAGATCTCACAGAAAAGATGCAAGTCAGGGGATATCCAAAACATCTCCTAACAACCAGCTGCAAAAGGGCTCGGAATCAAAATCGAGATGCCCTCTTGGAGGAGAAACCCCAAGCTGAGAACAACGAGGTACCACTTACCTGTGTAACAACATTCAACACAGCCTCAAATATGGTGGCACGCAGCATTTCCAAACACTGGAGGATTCTTACATCCAACTCCTGCAATTGGAAAAAACCCCTATTCTCTTACAAAAGGGCTAAAAGCCTTAAGGATGCTTTAGTACACACCCGCCCCAGAAAGAGACAAGAACCCACTCAAAATGTCCTGAATATGTGGGGATTACCACCAGTGCTAGGCCACTATCCATGTGGTAATTGTAGTGTTTGTCCACTCGCGAGTACTTCTAAAACACTGACTTTGGAACCCGATAAAATCTGGGAACAAAGAAACCATACAAACTGCAACACAGCCAATGTGGTATATTTAATAACTTGCCCATGTGGTCTGAAGTATGTGGGAATGACGAGAAGAATGGTTAAACTCTGTATGTGTGAACATAGAAGCAGCATACGCTGTGGCAAGAGCAATACAAAAATGACTTCTCACTTTTTAGAGCAGAAACATTCCCCAGACAATTTCCACTGGACCGTAATAGAACATCTACAAGGTGCCAGTGAACAAAGGTTGTTCGAGCTGGAACAAAGATGGATACACCGATTGTCATCCCACCAAGTGGGACTGAATGATGACATCCCCTGGGGTAGTGTTTTGAAATGATACTGTTTTTTACTTTAGAAACAACCCCACTATCAGTTCGAAACCGATTAAAATCGACATTAACATTGAGGATTTTGTACACTGTTAATGTTTAAACAATCTGAAGCTGATTCTATGCCCCACTCTACTCAATTTTTGTTCCTCAATTTTTGTTCCACAATTATTGAGTTTCAGCAAAATGGGTCTTTGAACACATCCTCAAATAGATTCCTAGAGACACTTTCTTTCATTCCAAAGAACCAAGAAAGACTAGTTGCCATGTTCTAGAGTCTGAGCAACATTAACACACCACAAGGTTTTAACCACTGAAGAGGCGCCCTATATATATTTTTATATCGCCCTATAAATACATTTATACCAACACAAACAGTGACAACCTTGTGATTGGCTGAAGGTTAACGGTCTAGTCGTGAATAGAAACAGACCGGAAGTATATACACGCTAGCAACCAGAAGTGTATTCACGCTAGTAACTGACTTCTTTACCGAATCAAGCCATGTGCCCCCTTTAACATAATTAGGTATTATAATGCTGGCTTTCAACAAAACATGAAAAATAAAAAGAACCCATTCGAGTACAAGTCAATGTATTTGAACACCAATCCCCGATTGTCACGTGTTTACGTGACGTTCCGTGACGCATTACGTCTCGCGTCCAAAACACGGAAGTATTAATAACGGGCCGGGAACGCCGAGACAGCGATCCGGGCCTCAGGGGTGAATCAAATAGGTGAATAAACGGCGAGCCTCCCAGCAGCAAGTGAGTGATGCGGCGCGTAGTAGAGTTGGCCCCTCAAGAGGGTTTTACTCTCTATATTTATTTTAAAAACGCTAACTTAGATGGTTGGAATAAAATTATATTTTACCTAAACAGCTCCTATTTTGGGTCCAAACAGGTTTGACTGAGAGTGAAAATATGCCTAACCCTTTGAGCCCATGAAGCGTGTTGCACCTTGAAGCAACGTAAGTGCAACATATTCCCTATGAATGGCTAAGTCTTATACTTCTAATGGCTATCTGGCCCCTATTAAGGGATCCTGAGACCTATGTTCTAAGAATGTTATGCTGATAATATGAACTTTTCAATTAAATGAATTTGTGAATTCTGCTGGAATTAAATAATTCAGAATCCAGTAGATGTATGGAAATTTATATTCCAATCACCTTTGACTTTTGAAATATTGAATGTCACAAACTTGAATTGTCTGGCAAGTAACTGAGGGGACAATTCAAATATAAGATAAAATGAACATGTTTTATATTGGTCATGTATTTCAAAAGGGATGCACGTTAAAAGAATTGAAATGTCTGTTTATCTACAGAAACTCCACCTGACGATTAGCAGGAGTCCTAAGGACGGGTAAAACCGTGAGTTATTTTGAGGAGAGTAAAAATTACTTGATCTACTCTTTTGTTTCCTAACGGTGTGGGCAGGCCTTAGCGTGCTTGGACCCCCGTAGGATTTGTTTCCTTTTTTATAATCTGGTCCTGAAGAAAGCTGAGCTGACTATAGCACCACCAGCAGAAACATGTTGACCATGCACTTTTTAAAGTTCCTGGATAAAAATTAAAAATTCCAGTGACTCCACAGTTTTTAATGTGAACAACTGGCCCTTAATAAAGTTTGTTGAGGCACAGTTGTGATCTTTTACAACACACCTTTTGCACTGCTCACTCCCTTCACACATACCAGCTCCGCTGCACTTGCAGGCGTGGTAGCACACAGGTGGGGATAGTCGGCCCCCCCTGTGACCGAACCCCATGATGAAGCATGTCACCTCTAGGGTGAGTGAGGCTTCTTTTAGAAAATAAATAATTTTTCTATTTTTCATTGCCTCCCCCATTGCTTAATGACCATTCACATTTAGGCAGGTTTCACCTTTTGTTCACTGTGATATAGGGTTTCACTCGTGTCTTATTGGCGCTCTTTTGTTGATAATAGATACTTCACAGAATACAATTAATCTAAACACTGCTGGCGTGAAGTTGACACAGGAAAAACAGCAGTCGACGTTTCGACCCTCTTATCAATGCAGGGAATGTTTATATCCTTGCTGCGGGGTCTTCATCAGGACCAAGGGGTAGGGGCAGGTAACCTAATGAAAGTGAGTACAATGAACTAAAATTACTAGAGGGGTATAATTCCAGCCTCATAAGTAATCACATCAGTAGATATACAACAATGAGAACGCACTGAATACTTGGTCATTAGTTAAGGGTAATAGTGAGATTAATCTAGTCATGAATGCATCCAATTGTAACCTTAAAAGTGACGGTATAGTGCGTCAAAGATGACTTAATAGGGTTACCATTGACTTGGACATATGGTAACGTCCAATAGTATAGAACATTAAAATAAATTCAAATACATTTAGCAATGGACCCGAGTGTGAGGGTCAGAGAACTGGCACGTTGGGTGGAGGCAACACTGAGTCAAGGCAGGACACACCTAAGAACTACTCTAACTAGAATACCTGGGATTGATTGAAGGTGGAACTGGATAGGCGGAATTCGATGGGAAGCAAATATCCTTTGGGAAGTGTCTGCAACATAACACATATGTATTACAAACTGGTCAAGGGGTACAGTGCCGTCATGGTAATTAAGAATAGGAACGGGCTTACCTCTGGGTAAAAATCCTCAATTTGGTTAATTGTTAATTTATGGCGTTATCGGTGGCCGGACAGCACCTGAAAATAATGTACGTGCTCTGGTTAACATTGAAGCACACCAAACAATGGGCAGCTTTTGTGCGGTACGAGTGGGCCGGTTTCAAACAGATGCAGCTTACCGATACACAGGAGAAACGCTTATACAGTGCTGGGCAGAGTTTAAAGCAGCGTCGGGAAGGATGAGTCAACCGTTAGTCTGTTAAATCGAAAAAGAGAAACGGGAACTCATTTAGAAGATAAACAACGAACGATTCCCAGGCATGGAAGGACCGGTGTGGGGAGATTACTTACTGATGCCGAGTGAATCGGAAAGCTCCGTACGAAGGCAACAACGCGAGCTCCATTTCCTGATTGGTGATATCGCCATGGTAATGGTGTCATGTGGTGTCCGGGCGGACAGTGAAACTCGAAAAAAGACTATGGGAGTGATTTCATCCTTGTGCCACCAATCAATTTCGGGGGTATTAATGAATATGAAGAGGCAGCGAATAGCTAGATAGTGCCCTGTGGGATACCAACAGCGCAGTACAATTAAATGAAGTAAATTAAGACAATTGACCTGGGTACGACGTGGAATAGTACACTCAATGGTGTGGGTGCATGGTCAAACAATGTCCAAATTGGGAGTCAAGGGATCAGAAAACCAATATAATATCACATAGCAAATTCGTGTAAGCATGGCGTACCTCTCTGACATGAGGGTAAAGCACATTGAGCTAATAAACAAACATAAGCATAGAGATATTTCTTAATTATATTGGGAGAATGAGCAAAGAAATACATGTTAGTAATTACTTAATTATGGCGTACCTCCCAAGCATGGGGGTAAGGCCATTTAAGTGATGCTCGAATACATAAATGGAGAAGATAAAGAGAATGGTGTTACTCAAATTGGAAACAACCCCCATGGACTTGATTATCAGCAATCATATGAGTGGGGGAAGTTGGTTTAAATGCTAGGCCCAGTGTCATGATATCAGAGCCCTCATGGTAGTGTCGCTAATTGGGAAAACGAACTATCATGTTCATGGAGGCCAGTGTCAATTGAGTAAAAAAAGTAGATCCATTTGAGTTCCCGAGTGTTGAGAATGTCAGAGATATTACCACCACGTGGTCCCAATATTGCCTTTTCAATAACCACCCATTGCAGACTGTCAGGGGAATGAGTATTCAGCTTAAAGTGGTCCACAAGTGGTGCGCCAGGGATATTACATCGGATCCTGCTCATATGTTGTAAAATCCTCACTTTTACTTTTTGTTGGGTTTGCCCAATGTAAATTTTTTGACATGGGCAAACGATGGCATATATGATGTTGTTCGAGTTACAGTTGCTGAGAGTCTTGAGCTTGATTGTGAGATGGTGGTGTTGAAATTCTTTAGTTTGAATTGCGGAGTCGCAGGCTTTACAATGACCACACTTAAAATGGCCAATCACTGGTGGTAAGTCCCACAAGGAATTGATGGTGGGTAGGTTCGCTGCGGGTAAGAAGGAGCATACCACATAGTCCTTAATGCTCTTAGCTTTCTTGAAAGTATGTAACGGCGTCTCGGGTTGTTGGATATCTTCAGATACCAAATGCCAATGCTGATTGATGATCCGTTTAATCCTGTTACTTTTTGTATTGAAGGTGGTAACACAGACAATACGGTTCTCTTGTTGATTGTTTCTGTCTTTGGGTGACAGTAATTCTTCCCGGGGGTAGTACCACGCGCGTTTGCGCGCTTTCTTTATCAGACGTCTTGGGTAGCCACGATGTGCCAACCGACTAGAAAGATCCTCTGATTCTGAGAAATAATGTTCTTTACTGGAACAATTCCTGCGGATTCTCAGAAATTGCCCGAAGGGCAGGTTGTCGCGGGGGGCTCGTGGGTGGTGACTGTTGTATTCCAGTAAAGAGTTTCTTTCAGCAAGTTTACGATACAGTTTGGTAGAGAGTGATCCAGATTGGTGATAAATGGTGACATCCAAGAAATCAATAGTTTCGCTATGAGACTGGAGAGTAAACTTAACATGTTGAGATTGTTGGTTCAGCCATGTAAAGAAACTACTTAGATCGTCCTGATTCCCATTCCAAATTAACAGAATGTCATCAATGTACCTCATCCAGAGACCAATGTGGTCTCTGAATGGGTTCACCTGATTGAGGACCGAATCCTCCTCAAAGGCTGCCATGTAAAGTATGGCTACATCTGGAGCAAAGGGGGCCCCATGGCTACCCCAGATGTCTGGAGGTCAAAATTAGTGTCAAATAGGAAAAAGTTCTTAGTCATCGCTATTTTAAGCAAGGCAAAGATAAACTCAGATGGAACTTGTACAGGAGCAGGACGTTTCTGGAGACATCTGGCAATCACTGTGAGTGCTTCTTGTTGTGGAATGCAAGTGTACAAGGAGACCACATCACATGTGGCTAACCTTTGGATCAAGGGATCATAGGATAAACTTTGAACAATGTTAATAGTGTGCATTGTGTCTCGTAGGTACGATGGAGTGGACTCAGCCAAGGGTTTGAGGAAAAAGTCAATGTATTTCCCCAGTGGTTCAAGGATGGAACCACATCCGGAGACGATTGGGCGTCCAGGGGGGTTTTCCATATTTTTATGGATCTTGGGTAGGGTGTATAGTGTGGCCAGGCGGGGATGTTTGCTGTTCAGAAACAGAAATTCATTTTCAGACAAAAAGCCTAGATCAAGACCTTCCTGGGTTAGTTCTAAGATTTCAAGCGCAATGGTTTTAGTGGGATCAGACCTCAGTAGTTGGTAACTTGAGTCATCTTGTAGTTGACACAGGATCTCAGATTTGTAGGCAGATAAATCTTGGACAACGATAGCTCCGCCCTTGTCCGCGGGCTTGATCACAACTTGTTGGTTTGTTGATAACGACTGTAGTGCTGCCTTTTCAGATTTGCTGGTGTTGTACCTTATGAAGGTTTTATCCTGCAGAAGTCGTTGGACATCTCTCCATACGACCGCTTCATAAGCTAAAATCTTATTTGACATACTATTGGCATAGGGAACAAAGGTCGGAGGAGGTCGCAGGCCAGTTACTGATGAATTGGACTGTGCTTCCGTGTTACGGAAGAAGTACTTTAATCGGATCTTTCGAAAGAATTTGTAAAGTTCCATTCGTATGATAAAATTGTCTGGTTTATATGTAGGAACATAAGAAAGTCCTTTGCTGAGTACTTGAAGTTCGTTGTTAGTTAGCAGTTGTTGGGATATATTCACCACCGGGTTCAGGGTTTCAATAGTTTCTACCAACGGTAAGTTTTGTTGCGAGTCACCCTCTCGCTGTGTTGTTCGGGTTGAAAGCAAACTTTTTTCGCGTCCTCCATCCCAGTTGTTCTGGTTGTGTTGTGGGCCACGTTGTTGTTGGCCGCGGGGCCAGGTGTTGCCTCTGCCTCGGGGTGGTCGCCATGAACCTTGGCCTTGTCCTAAAAAAGGAGTGTATTGATGGGGTGGGTAATTGTAATCAGGGTATTGGTATAGATTGCTTGGTCTAGCTAGATCCTGTTCTCCCTCGGAACTGTAGGATGAATCAGAAAAAGTTTGGAAGTTCCGTCTGCCCCGATAGGATCCACGACCTCTGTTGGTGAAGCGACCCTGATTGTCTTGCCGGAAGTAGTCCTCCTGTAAGTATGGATATGTCTTTTTTTTGTCGTATAGACGAATATCACGAGCTAATTTTTCAAGTTTACGGTTTTGGGTGGTTAAGTCAAAATCTTTAAGTGTTGCTTCCAAGTTGGTTAGCGTATCCTTAGCACTGGCAAAGTTGGTATCAGCAGCAATCTCTGCTTTTAGTGCCTTAATTTCAGCAGTGATCAGTTGCACTTGTTCTGCAGCAGTTTCCACACCTAGGACCATCCAATGACGCGAGCAGTTATGGGAGATATGGCTAAATCCTTCCTTGAATTTAGGAACTTCAATAAAGATAGCCGGTTCGATTTTGATTTGTAGTCCCACAGGGATTATATTTTCTTTCAAATACCTTGTAAGCAGGTGGCCATGCCACCGTGTCCGTACCAATTTCTTCTCAAGACGCTCGAGACGTGAGATCTTATCTTTCAAGGTGAAGTCAATTGATGGAATATTGGAGGAGAAAAAGATGTTATCAGGGTTCTCCAAGAGCTGTTTTTCCCGTGTCAACTTCACGCCAGCATTGTTTAGATTAATTGTATTCTGTGAAGTATGCCTTTCCCAATGATGGTCGCCATTATTATTTTTGTGGCTATTTTGGCTATATAACTAAATGCCAAGTTTGTTCTAAATGTCTGATTTTACTGTCACACATTCCTACCACTCCCTCATCCTCACCTTGATCACTTCCTTCCTTCCTTCCTGGGGCACTGTATGACCTTGAATACTTTTGACCGTTTGCTGTGTGTATTCATTACACTTGATCCCTCAGTGAATAAAACTTTGCGGATTTAATTGTTGTTCTATGATTAATCATTTGAATTGTGTATATTGTCATTTGTCTACACTGGGACCCCTCCTTTCTAGTACTTACTGAACCCAGGTCCCAGTGACTATGTTTGGGTAACCCACTTATACATAAACTCGTATTATTATAGGCTTGCACCGACACCTGCAAAGAAAAATATATTAGAAAACACCAAGCTGATATACTCAGATTCCTTTATTTCCTAACTGTCTATACAGGATTTTGACTTTTGGAAAGACACAATAGACACAAAGTCTATCTGGGGGACAAGAGATTGGCTGGTTCAGAGGACAGAGGCCTTATTTAGAGCATGCATAATTCCACATCAAATAAATTTCCTGAACAAGACAGTGCAACAAACATGTCTGGGTATAGCAAAAATGAAGGATTTGAATGCATCACGTGTTCCTGCATTCTCACGTTTCGAGAATTGGCCCCTCTTAACACACTTCAGTGAGGATACACTAGATACCATTATACAAAATTCTTCTTTCAGTTCATCAGACTCAAATTGGAAGGGTTGGTTGGTTTGGCCTGTGGACACAAACAGATGTCAATCTAGATTCCTGGGTAACACCAAAGGGTTTAGGGTCAATGGGCCTTATCAATGATATGCACGGACAGAACACTCGGGGTGGTCACATCATATACTGTTGGGAAATTATGCCTAGATTGGCTAATTATCTCTACATTCTCCCAGGTGAAGAAACACTTGTCTCTTTTTTCTCAGGAATTTTTTTACTAGGTCCCCAAAACCCATGTCAACAGCACTCTTTTGTATGGGATAGACAACAAGCTGTCAAAGATTTCTCTTTGAAAATTTCTTTATTAGCATAGTAAGTAGAGCATCAGTATGGAACAGTTGGTACACCATGAATCGTACAGTAATACGCTCCTGCAGCATAGTAGTATCAAGTATGATATACATTTTCTATTTTGTTGCATTTCAGTTAAACTAAACAGAACCCTCAAAAAGAACCCCACCCGCCACCCCGTTAATACCCACCCTAGGCACTCATACATCATATTTGCTAATATCCAGTGGAATTTGGCTATGCTCAAAAACAGACCTTTCCTAATATGGTATTCTGTACAACCAATCAGTGACATAGGCAATAGTTGTACGGGTTCCCCCGTTGTCATGTTCTAGTGCACCAGACATTCTTGCGGCATGGTGTGATCTATTGAGAACAATTCACATTTTAGTACGCATCCAACGAGACAGTAGACTCATCATCACCCCCCGATTCAAAGATTCCTAGTATGGCAAACCATTCTAGTGAGATCGGCGTCTTCCTGAGGCCTCTGCGTTCCTCTCGCTGCAGCGCTTCCCCCTCTGCCCTACCCCATCTTACAACCTCTGTCCTCCACAAGTCAGGGTCAGGCGGTTTGGGCGACTTCCACCTCATGGTTATTGCACGTTTCGCAAGTAGCATAACCATATAAGTGAAGCGTGTCGACACACTTCTTTTATGCACCGCTGGTCCCAGCCCCAGTAATGCATATTCTAATGTGTGTGCTTGCAGGGGAGCACCTGCTCCGGTAAGTGATTCGTGTATAGTGTTCCCATAATAGCCCAATTTAGGGCAGTCCCAAAGCATGTGTATCAGTGTTGCATCGTCCGCTGCGCATCGGGGCATGTGCCATCAGCGTTAGGGAACATAGTGTGTATACGGTGTGGCGTTAGGTACGCCCGGTGTAAGACCATCAGTTGAATGAATTTGAACTTCGGATTTCTAGCCACTTTTTTGGGAAATTGAAGGATACGCTCCCATTCCTTATCCCTGAGTGGTCTTCCTATGTCGCCCTCCCATTTGGCTTTGAGGGGCAATAATGAGGTCGCCTTCCCTGTTTTGATACCAGCAGTGAGCCATCTAGTCAGGTGACTTCCCGTTCCCATGAGGTACTGCATTGTTAGCAAAGGGTTTGTGGGTGGTTCTTCCCCATCCTGCGCCCACATTCTTGCCACATAGTGGCGTATACCAGCATGTAGGAGGAACGATCCTCCCGGGACGTTATGTGCGGTCCTGAAGTCCTCGAAGGACAGCATGTGTCCATCTATAAAGAGGTCTCCGACTTGCGTTACCCCTGCGTCGTGCCATGTTGTGAGTTTGTGGGTCGAGAGCGTTCCCGACTCCAGTGGGATACCTAGTAGCGGAATCGTGGGGGCGTATGAGGTCATCGGGGTTGTGTATTTTACCGCTTTCCGCCAATATTGTATGGCAAGTCGGAGAAGGGGAGGAGTGTTCCTTGGTAACTCTGATCGTGGTAAAAGTAAGATATGAATTTTCCCCTTGGATCGATCCTCATCCGTCATGTCGATTTCATGTAGGTTCCGGCCTGCCAGCCAGTATGCTAGCCATTGCAGCTGACAGGCAAAATTATAGGCTCGGAAGTCCAGTGCTCCCATACCCCCAGCCCCAGAGCTGAGTTGTAGCTTAGCAAGTCCTATGCGCCTCCGCCCCGATCCCCATATGAGCTCTATTAGGAGTGTATCCAGTGCCCTGAACATTGTGGCTGGAATCAAAAATGGCAAGTTAGTGAAATAGTAAATGAGGCGGGGAAGCACCACCATCTTGGAGACTGCCACTCTACCGGACACCGACAAAGGCAGCGACAGCCAAAATTGTATCTGCGATTTGAGTGCCCTCATTGCTCTTCCTAGGTTGCCGTCTATCATTTCCTCGGCACCTCTGTATATTTGGATCCCGAGGTAGCGGAAAGTTGTATCCGCCAGTTGAAAGGTGTACGGCGGAAAAAGCAGTGGTGCTGATGAGCCAGTGGCAGCAAAGCAGTACCCATATGACTTGGGTTCGCTTATAGTGAGGCCCGATAATATCCAGTATTCCTCAAATAGTTTGGGTATAGGGTCTAGGTCACCCCTCAAATCACAGAGGTATAGGATAATATCGTCAGCGTAGGCGGACACCACGTGCGTCGTCCCGCCTCTCTGAATGCCCCGGTGGGAAGCCTCTGTCCGGAGCCTACAGAGCAGTGGATCCAGCGCCAGTATAAACAAGAGCGGGGAGAGTGGGCACCCTTGTCTGGTACCTTTTGCAATGGTCAAGGGCTCTGAGATGCATCTGGATGTTCGCACCCGCGCTGTGGGGCGGGTATACAGCAGCCTGACCCATGCAATGTATTCGGGAGGTATCCCGAATTTTGCAAAAGTTGCGAACATAAAATCCCACCTGAGGTAATCAAAAGCCTTTTTCAGGTCCAGTGAAATGCAGCCCTCAGTGTTTATATCTGCCTGGTCTCGCAGCATCAGTTGGGCTAGTCTCCGGAGGTTCATGGCTGTGCTTCTACCAGGCACAAACCCGCATTGGTCAGGGTGGATCAGCTGGGGGATGTACTGCACCAGTCTTGTTGCCAGTACCTTGCTCAGTATCTTATAGTCTGTATTAAGGAGAGATAAGGGTCTGTAGTTAGCTAGATGCATCCCGTCCCTACCCGGCTTTAAAAGGGAAGTTATCAAAGCTTGGAGGGATGACTCTGGCAGGGAGGTGGCCTGTAGCGCTTCTTGATAGATGGTTTGTAGGCGTGGGGCTAGTAGGTCAATGAATGTCACGTAAAATTCGGCCGGTAGGCCGTCCGTCCCAGGAGTTTTATTTCTCGGGAGAGCGTGTATTGCCTGTCTAATCTCCGCGATGGTGATGTTACGTTTCAGGTCGTCCCGTTGTCCGTCAGTGAGTTGGGGTAGGTCTAAGTCCCTCATGAAGTTCTCTAGTGCCGTTTGTGAAAGGCGCCTGTGCGGGCCATATAATGTGGTGTAGTAGTCCTTGAATGCATTGTTGACTCCTAGTTGAGTCGAAATCGAACCGTTTTGATCAATAATTTCCAATATTGGGTGGTGTGTCGGGGAGTCTCGTATAATACGGGCAAGCAGTGGGCCTGACCTATCAGCTTGCGTGTGCTGTCTGTTAGTGTATTCCTTGTAGTCCAACAACCTCAGTTCTTCCAGCACCTCAGCATGACTTATGTGCGCGTCCTGTAGTGGTGTAAAGTGGAGGTTCGTGCCCACAGCTTCGCTCTCTAGCATTGCCAGTCTACCCTCGACTTCCTTAAGGCTATCAATCACCTCCCTCTTCCTGCCCACCCGGGTGGCCATCGCTTCCCCTCTGATGAAGACTTTGAATGTGTCCCACTCTATTCTTCTAGAGCTAGCAGTGTCAGCATTGGTAGCGAAGTAAGTCTCAATGGTGTCTGCCATGGACGATTTGAAGACAGTGTCTTCCAACAGGTCCGTGGACAACCTCCAGGTCGGTATCGGTGCCAGTAGCCTGCCCCACTACATCGTCAGTTCGACAGGGTTGTGATCTGAGAGTGTCTTACCCATATGTTGTGCTGTGAGGACCGCCCCTAGTAAAGAGCGGGAACAGAATATGCGGTCAATTCTGGTGTGCAGTTGGTGAGGTGGGGAGAAAAATGTATATTCCTTAGCCAGCAGGTGTTTGCTACGTCATGTATCCGCTAGGTCCCACCCTTCCGCCCACTGTGCCAGTGCGACTGCCTGTTTCCTGCTTTCGGTGGCGTGTAAGGGTGGGTGCGACCTGTCTAATGCGACATCTAATACAGCATTAAAATCCCCCCCAACAATCTATTGATATTCAGCCCAGTCTGCTAAAACTCCATTAATTCTAATCAAGAAATCCGATTGACCCGAGTTTGGTGCATACACACATCCCAGCACAACAGTGGTACCATCCAGCAAGCCCCTTACAAATACATATCTGCCATCACTGTCTACTCTCTGCTCTACTGGCCTGAAGGGGACAGAGTTACGAAGCCATATAGCGGCCCCCCTCGAGAATGCGGTGTAGGACGTAGCAAAAAGTTGTCCCTTCCATTTCTTCAGAAGCTTTGAGCTCTCTGCAATGTTCAAATGTGTCTCTTGGAGGCAAGCTATCGTGACCCCCCTGCGGTTAAGCTGAGCCAGTATTCTGTGCCTCCTGTGAATCGAACCCATGCCCCGCACATTCCAGGTGCACAAGTTGTAAACATTAGGTGGCCCCATGACTGATCGTGAAATGTGGAAATGTCAAGCTCGTGGGTGAGCGTGCCAGGTATACTTTGTGGTGGTAGAGGAGTGCCATGTGAACAGTTAATCCCTGAACATTGAGGTCCCCAGGTAAACGGACCCGGGGTCCAAACCATGATACCCAACATGGGTAATTGTCAAACAGTACCATGTTCATGTGATGGGGGGTGCAGTCTACTCGTTCCGATTTGCACTGGCCTGCGGTGACATATCAAGCCCTTAGCAAACACATCTCCCAGGCCACCCACCTGTGTGTGGCTATTTATGTGGTTCATACATTACCACCCTGATATCGTTCAAGGCGCTGTTGTTAAAATTCTTCAGCCATTTGCGCCGTGATCTTTTTTTTTTTTTTTGTATGTTCTTATATAGCGCTCAACTACCCGGAGGCATCTCGGCGCTTGCCTTGGGAACCCGTCCTGGCTTTTCCCTGTGAGATAGCCCCTAACGGGCATCCCCAAGGTGAAAGCCAGGCATCCCGCCGCGGGGGGCCGTTGTGGAGATTAAGCAAGCTTAATGCCCAGAGTTGCAGAGTGTGAACCCATGATTAGGTCAGGCACCGAACCGAGAATTATTGAGTCCGTGGACATTTGAGCTCAAGACCCTGCCGCGTCGGGAATTGAATCCTGGTCCCGGGTCTGACCTCTGCTTCAGGGTCTGCCTGCTCTAACCAGTGAGCCACACTTCTCTTGGGGAAGAGCTGTAAGCTGTCCGCTGACCCAGACACTTCCGTATGCGTGTCTGAATTGCTGGCCAAGTCTCTTGCTGTGCCCGCGTCGTGTGCGGCCAGTGCCTCCTCCGTCAGCTGCGTCACCGTCGTTCGTTCCTCAGAGCGGCTCTTCGCGGCTTGTCCCTTCGGCGAAGATCGTGATGAGGGGCCTCGACCAATATCGGATTTAGGGCGCCGCCGACCTGGTTGGTTCTGATGTCCATCGCTCCCGCCGTCTGTAAATGGGTCCTGTGAGGCTGGTGGTGTGAGTGTCACCTCCATCCACTCCTCCGCTTCCTCAGGTGAGTCAAAAAAGTGTGATCTGTTGCCATGCATGATCTTGAGGCGGGCGGGGAACAGGAGGGCATATTTCATTTCCCTCTCACGTAACTTGCGTTTCACCCCTAAGAAGGTAGACCTGGCTCGTTGTACTGCTGGAGTAAAGTCTGGATATACGGATGTAGTCTTGTCTTCGTATCGAAGCGGCGCTTTCTCTCGGGCCACGCGCAGCACTGTCGCGATCTTTATAATGAAGGAGGCGCGCGATCAAAGGGCGTGGCGGTGCCCCTGGCTGCGGAGGTCTGGAAGGCATTCTGTGCGCTCACTCCACGCTGTATAGGGCAGTCAGATCTTCCGGGCCCACCATCTTTTTGAGCCAGTCTTCCACGAACTGAGTAGGATTCCTCCCCTCACTGCGCTCCGGTACGCCCAAAATGCGGACGTTGTTGCGGCGGGCTCGTCCTTCCGCATCATCCACCTTGTCCCACAGCTGTTTGAGTTGTTTTTCCATGCCGTCCAGCTTCGTGGAATGTTCAGTCTGCTGGGGTATTAGATTGTTCAGAGCGAGTTTCTGCTCCGAGACCCTCTCCGCCAGTTTATTGTGATCCGCCCGGAGCAGTGATAGGCCCGTCACTATGCTATCCATGCGGGATTCCAGCGCCTCTCTCATGGCTCGTATTTCATTAAGGATGAGGTCCAGTTTGGCATCCTGTGTTCCCTTCCCTGTCGGTGGGACAGTGTCTATATTAGAGGAGGCCAGTGGGTCTTCCGAACCGGTAGACTGCATATCTGTCGGTGGGCCCTGGTCCTGGGCCTTGCCCCTGTGCCTCCCCATGGATCTGGTGTGCAGGTTGACGCTGGGCCGATCACACGCCTTTCTCACAGTCCTCACAGTGTAGTGACACGTAATATTCTGGGTCTGGGCCGTCCCCGCAGCAGTCAACCCAATAGAAGACGAGGCGGCAGTGGCACAATCCCGTAGTGGTTGCGGGGATCCGCTGGTTCCGCGGTAGTTGTAGCGCTTCTGATAGATGTAGCGCCGTTGTGTTTCAATCCCCTGCCTGTACCTGCGTTGTGGATCGTGGCAAGGGTGGCAGGTATTGTCTGCCACTCGGTGTGAGGGGGTCGCCAGGGGCAGGCCAGAAGCGTCGTGCACCAGCCCCGGCAGAAGCGGTCCTGGGTGTGGCGGTGTCACTTTCCGGTTGCGGCCTGGGTGGGCTTTGCGCCGTCGTGAGGGCTCGCCACCAACAAGACACACATAGGGATACAATAGTTGTCCGGCTGCGCTTCCGTGGTCACGGCTCAGTGGTCGTGCTTTAGAGCCCCGGTGTTGGTAGCTCCCAGCGCTGCCGGTCCGGTGATCCCGGCGGGTCAGGAGAGAAGGCAAGATGGTGCCCGCCGACACCGCTGTGGCGCCGAGCCGTGTGGTGTGGCCGTGGTGAGTGCCCGGCCCGGTGTAGTGGTCTCTCGGCAATCCCAACTCCCTTCTTGGTCCCCGCAGCTCCTACGCAGTACCCAGGCTTGTGGACGAATGCGAGCAACGCCGTAGTGGGGCTCCGGGCGTTAGTCCGGTCCGGGTGTGCCACAGGCTGGGGTCAGATCTGAGAAGGCAGGGCGAGCCCAATGAGGCTTCTCGGCGGGGGGAGAATCTGTGCGGGAGGAGCTGGTATAAGTTCCCAGGAGTGCGGCAGGGTCCCGCTCCCACGCTCACCTTCGGCGCCCTCGCCGCGCTCCGCTGTCTGAAAGCAGCAAGTCGGCCTCCCCACAAATCGAGGCCATGGTTTCTCTCGTGGCAGTAGGCCCCAGCGATCAACGCGGTTGTGCACGGTATCTGACGGCACCGGAGGGTGGTTGTTCGCCGTCGCCGCTCCTCCCTCACTTTCCGTAGCTCTGGGTTTGGGATTCGGGTGGGTGGTGCAGCTGGAAAGCAGGATAAATAGCTTGTATTGCGGGCTGTGGACGGAGCTCAGGCTCTACACGTCCGCCATGATCGGCTCGTAGCCACGCCCCCCGCTGTGGAAGATTTCTCAATAGGAAGCTGCTGAGAGATTGATACTAGGCCTGGGCAGTGAACTCTGCTCTGTTTGTGGAGTTTGCAGAGTTTTCTGCACTCTCAGAGCTCGCGGAGTGCAGAAAACTCCACTCCACATAGTGCAGTGGATTTTTTCCCCACTTGTGAACAGTAAGTTGGCGATCGCGAGCTGCCGCTCTGGTAGAATTTCTACCTGAGCAGCTGGAAGATCAATGCAAAAGGCAGTTCGTACTGCACTCCACCACTTGCGGAACTCCACAGAGTTTTTTTGCCACTTTGTGGAGTTCCGCATAGCGAAACTCCGTGAACTACGCCCAGGCCTGATCGATAGCGCTAATTTAGAAAATGATTAGGCTGTGGTTACCAATGGTATGAACACATTATCATCCAGAATGTACTCACTGGGAAACATAGTGTCTTCGGCAGCTGACATAATGCAACAAGACATGTCTATCTTACAACATGGACAGTCGCAAATATGGTCAGTAGTGTTAATGAGCTGGACATTGCAAACGTTACATTCTGGTCATGTGCCATGGCACTATATCAGCAGTACGAATCTGTTTTCAAAATACGATTTAACAGAAAGACAGATAACAATGGCACATAGGGATGCGAAATATACCATGTTGCAAATTGAAAAACTGGATCAATTACCTTTCACCGAGGCCAAAACTCCATCCACTGGTTGGATAATCCATGGTTACATCACCCTAGCAGTCACAGTGTTTAAATTCCTATATTGTCTCCAATACCAACAGGTAGACAGATATGAAACACCAGGGTAAGGATATGTGCATGAGTATTGGGTATTGCCAGTCGGGTTTAAATGCAGGAATGGGAACACAAACGTTTTGTTTAGTGGCTTCAACTGTGAAGATGCCTTAAGCTTCTCCTTGGTTTGCAAAGACTTTTCTCTCCACAGGGCATGTTGTCCTGTTATTTGAAGGGTTGCCCAGCTGCCCTAATTCATCCTGTATTCTGGATGCTGTCAAATGGGAGCTATTTGATGCTCAATGGTCAAGGTTGCTGCAGAATGGAACAGGGTATCGCTTATCTAGTGGCGGTGTATTCCTTAGTCTCTAGCTGTAGACAAGTATTGTTTCCATCTGTCTTCACAGTTAGGAGGCAGTGCTATGGCCTTCTATAAATGTTTCCAACATAACATTTGATTCCCCAAGCAAATTGAAAGCCATGCTTTTGCAAAAGTTGTGACCTTAACTTGAGCCAAAGAGACGCTTGATCTCCAGGTTGCAAGATACAGACAGTACTCCATACTAACTTCTGCATTTTGGAGAGCTGGTCCATTGTATCTTTAACATGTCTCCTACAAAAGGAATAGTGCACTTTATTAAATGTATCAGCTTTGGATTGGTTAGCACAGCTCAGATGATATTTGGAGTTATACCATCTTTCATAAACACTGTGTTGGGAAGCATTTTTGGAGGGCTCCTGCTTGTCCTGTTACTTGTGGCGGGAATACTGATTTTATTCAATCTACCTCTATATGGATGTCCCAGTTCAAATTTGAATGGAGACACCACTGCTAGTGCTGCGTTGCCATGAGCACATGATACACTGGTTCGGCACACCCTGGCTTCAAGAATGAACTGAATGAGCACTGGTTCTTGTCGTTCAGGTTGGTCTGGCTTGACTGCATACAACCTGTGATCCACTTCCTGCTTTGCAGCCACAAATGCATCCTAGATATATGTCTTGGATGGATCAGAATTGGTTGGGCCACCAGATATTGAAGTAATGATGAACCTCTTAACCGCATGCGCGCTAGCGGGTTTTCCCGCTGCGCGCTGAAAATTTTAAAAACCCGCGTTACGTGACAAAGCTAGCTCGTCATGCGCGCAGCGCAGGTAACGCCCATGACGAGCTGGCTTTGTCACCAGCATCGAAGGGGTTAAAGCCCCATGCTTATTGCTGTCCCCAGCGTATTCCATTGATGATTAATGCATTCTTAGAGCCACCCTGGGATGCTTCAGCTCCTAGTGATGTGAACAACATCTCCACGGACAACTTGTGGGATACAACACTTCCTCAGCGGCTGCTGTGGGAACTGGATGGAATCACCTTTGCTCCATAAACAAGCTACTAGGTGCGCCTCTGGGAATGTCTGCAATGTTGCGTTTTCCACTCAGAACTCATAAACAATTGGCCTTTCTGTGTGGGAATAATTCGGGCTCTTTTTAAAAACAAAATGAAACCAAACAGCTTTTATTTTTCTAGGCACCATTGCTTACTGAGTGCTTTGGGATCTCAAATAATATAATCACTTTTAAGACTTTTAATACATATCTTATTGGGAAGCTCGATTTTAGATACTTTTAAGAGTAGATTTTTCATGTTTTATAGATTTATCAGCTGGCTTTTATGATATCGACCCTTAGTATGAGAAATGTGTGTTATATTCCCGAGTTAGGCCCATGTGCCGAAGCAGCTTATTTCTTAGGCACACATTTGCATGCACCTTCAATGTTGGATCAGTTTCTCTGAAACAAAACTTGTTTTTACATCTAGCTTTGCACAACATTATCACAATGCCCTGAACATCATGTACAAGGTCTCGTTTTGCACTACGTACAAATGTCATCACTATCTTCATCTAGGGGGTGACAGGGCTATCTATCTATATCCATAAAATCACTAATCTATATGTACATCAAAAGGCTACACTTATTATAAAAGATGAGCATCCCAGTAGATTAGTAGAGGAGGTACTTCTGCTGACATGGAGGGTCCTTGATTGCAGAGGAATCACCACTGAGCGGTCTGACATCTCGTGAGGGGTGTCCAGTTTGTGACCAAAACTGGGTCCTTCACTCTATCTCATCAGGTAATTTGATTGGATCATCCCTTGGGGGGATTCTTGGCGCTTCACCTACACACAATCTAGGTACACTTAGAGCATGGTTCGTATAGTAGGAGTACGCTAGATTACTGCCTTGTTTATATGCCTACATATATACATTGTCTAGCACCATGGTAGAACTATATCTACTAATTACTCTTTTGGTGCTTGTAATCACGTTTATCTGCTTCTGTCTACTAATCATTGCAGCACACATATTTTATGCAAGAATAACATTGCTTCAAAAAATATTATTGAAAACGTCCCACTTTTTATTCTCTGTATATTTCTCTAAGAATAAGTGAGCATGAGTGACTGAGCAAAAGGTTCTGTGGTGTTTCCACATCCCTGAGGGGTCAGGGTTGTCATGTTCAGTGGTTGCCAGAAACTATTCGCTCCCTGGTAGGTTAGGGGGCTTACAGTGGCACTGTGAGCTAGCTGATCTATAGGCCAACATATCCTTGGGGGTGTCCGGAATCAGTCCTGACATCAAGACCTTAGTGTATGTTGTCCAAACATTGCGCAGGTCCTATAGATTGGTAGGAACTACACAACAGCACCATACGTTTTTCAGTGGAAAAAGGCAGAATAAAATTATAATAGCACTACGTTATTATCATTTTTTCCCTTTGTCATGCGGCTTTAAAGAGTGGGTGGGGCTTAGCTGTGATCACAGCCAGCAAGGGGTGGAATGGTGGGCACTTAAGTAAGCATGACAGTTTGACCAGCCCTCTTTGGCTGGCCAAACAGTCCTGCGGACTTTGCATGTTCCCCACTAGGCTGCATTACGCAGCCTGGTGAGGAACATGCACAGGCTTCCTGTCCCATCTGAGTGTCAATCCACGGCTCTTAGACCAATAACAATGCTGCACTACAGCGTTGTGATTGGCTTAGGGGAGCCTGTGCTTCCTTGTTCAGGGGACAACCCGAGTCGAGGCAGCGGTTCTGGTGGTCTGGCAGCAAAGTAGGTCACTTTTTAATTAACCACCCCCCCTGCCCCAGCCTTACCAGTGCTACTCAGAGGCAGCCGCCACTGCCTCCTACTGAATGTATGAATTTCTTTTCTATACCTGTTAAAGAACAAGTTAATGGTGTCTATGTGAATAAGCTGTCTAATGTCATTGTGTATCTAAAGAAATTTCCCTTTTTCTCTTATGTTTTAGCATCAGGCTGACGATTCAAGTGCTTCAACACAGGAACTTCTGAAAATACCAAGTCATAGTTTCTATTCAATCACCTAAACAGTAAATCTTATTTAATGAATAAAGTCACACAGTTAGGTATGATTTCTCTAGTTGCACAGTGAATGCACTTCAATATTGATGTCAAGTGCAACATTTAATTTAATTGTTGTTATGTCACACAAGAAACATATGCTCAGTGAACATTTAGGATATGCATTTTAGAAAGTGGGGTCAAATTTACATTGTACCACACTGCAAATCCAATGAACCAAATCTAAGGAGTGCTTTTCGACAGAGAGAAACCTTCTTTAGGGGCTAATCCTTCACTGTTGCGATAGCGAGAGAGTGGAAAACACATCCTTTGCATCAACACTTGCTTCCCTCCACCATGTGCTTTCCGAAGAGATCGGATGCTTTTCTTTTTGCTTGAATAATTAATACATTTGTGATAGTTTTATGTGTTCCTAATTGTTGCTGGAACATGGGATTCCACGTGTCACTTTACTCACCACCAAGCACCCCACGCTAGACTCGTCGATGGCTCTCTGTTGTCAGCTGAGACATAAAGTAAAATCTCATCCTAAATCGTTATTAATTGTCATTACTTTAATTCAGTCAATAATAAGAGTTAAGCTGAGTTAAAAGGTTTTATTTCAAATCTCTTTTTTAATTCATTCATTTTTATTAAAGTATAAAAACTTCAAGTTTCATTATTAAAGGTTAACATAATCAATCAATTTTAAGTATTAAGGAAAGTCAATTTACTAACTCAGAACAAGGCATTAATACAGTAAATGTAGCAAGGGTGTTCCATAAAGAAACTTCCCTATTCTAAACAAAGTCAATATTAATGTAAAAAGGATTAAAGGTGTCAGTTCAGATTCTTATCAAGGGTTCTGATGAGAGAATTAACATAAGCATGAAGCTTTAGTCAATAAGATGGAAAGTATTCTCCGCTCTAATAACAGTAGATCAAGAAATAAACTAACACTTCTCATAAAGAGCTGTCAAAGAAAACTCAGTGCAGAGTCTCCTCTCAGAGTGTCTGGGACAGGTGACGCATCTAATGTGCTCTGCAAAAGGAAGTCTTGACAACGCCCCAAAAGTCTGTCGCCTAAGCTAGGAACACTCACTAATACACACACATATTTTCTATGTTGCAACAATAATATTCTTTCTTCTTCATGTTGACCAATAAGATTTCAGCATGCTCCTGAGAACAAGTCTACTCCCCATCTTCTCACCTGAGTACAATTGTCTTTTACCCATGTGTCCTTGAATGTTGCAGCACATCATTTCTTGTTTGACAAATCTTCTTCGCATGAATCATCCTGCTTGTCGTCTACATTCTTTGCAGTGAGAACCTCGCTGTCAGACATCTAATACAACACATTTCTATTCATTAACTAATAAACAGTAGCTTTCAAAATTGCAATGTCTGCAGCAAAGAGAAGAAAAATATTTTGCACAATGATTGTTTAAAGTGAAAAAACAAGCAGTTCAGAGAAAAATCATGGCATCCTCAGCTATTACAACCTAACAATAATACACAATTCATTACTGTTTTATAGCCCAAAGATATTTAAGTATGGTTACTTACTACAAATTTTGCATGAAACATGCCTCATTTTTAAACATAAACTCTGCACATTGCATATAAGATAAATCAGCTTTGTTGAGAAAACAACAATGGCAAAATGGAGTAACAATACACATACATAGATATCAACAATACAATAGGCTTACAAAATTGTCGAAAAAAAGAGAAGCTGTTTAACATTTTCCACATTTTTGGTAATAAAAGGGGAGGGAAGGGAAAAAGGGAAAGATATCGAAATTGAAGATCAAGTCATAATAATATCATGCAAATATAGAATAAAAATTTCAATATAAGAAAGGAAAAAAAGAAATTAATACTGAGAACAAATGTAGAGAAATAAAAATCTTATGGTGATTTGAAATTTTCAGAGGTCAGACAATTGGTATATTTGTGAGCAGCAGTATCTAAAAATGAAGTTAAAGGTAACTGGTATGACTCTCTATTAGAGGAAGGGCAATATAATGAAGCAAATGCAGTATCCAACTTCTGGTAATGACAAACATTATACCACAAACCTTTGTGGGATATGTTAGAACAACATTTCCAATGTAGTGTAATATGCTGCAATGCGAGAGCCAACATGAGATCTAGCAACTTCAAAGGATCAAAATCTAAGTTAATATTCTTTGATAAACTTCCAAGGAAAAGTGTCAATGTAGGTAGGGAGGGAAAGCGAATTGGGACCAAATCTTGTTCCTAAAAGAAGCTGTGGTAGGCCAATGAAAGAAAGGTGTATAAGATCCCCATTAGGATGATCACAAGACCACAATTTCGTATTGGTATTTGTGGAGGATATAGCAACGTTGGAGGTGGTAAGATAAAGTCTGTGATACAACAACATTAATGACTGAGAAGTAGAGGTTGTTCTAGATATTCTATGCATTCTATTCCATATTTTGTTCCAAAAAAGATACATCCCAAATTTGATCTCCAGTGAAGCTCCACTTTAGATTTAGGACTTGTCATGATAGGAAAGCAACAATATCTGTAAATTGGAGAGGCATTATGAATAGAGGTTAAAATAGAGCAAAGAGAAGATTACGATGTAGCAGAAGATGAAGATACTATAACGGGGAAAGAACATCTAAATTAATATTTACGAGAAGAAGATATTTACTCAGGAAAGTGCAAGAGCAATTAATATTTGATTTTTTGGGAAATTTAAAAAAGAAAAAGGAACATTATCAGAAAATAAATCAATGACCCATAATATTCTCATTTGCCTTGAACTTTCCAAAATAATGATTTATTATTTAGAGTGATAAGATTGTTATACCAAAGAGGAGATTGCAATAACAAATTATGAGTCATGCCTTGTGGCTGATAAAAAGGTTTTAACAGGGTACAGGTGTGCTTAAAAAGTGGAGCAGCTGTGATATAAGTATTAGAGGAAAAGAACAGAACCTCCCTGGGTGAGAAAGAAACAAGTAAAGAACATTCAATGTCCAACCATAAGAAAGAAAACTGAGACTGCAATGAAGAAATCCATCTTGAAGCATGTCTTAAGCAGAAAACCCTATGGTATAGCCGGAAATCTGGAATGTTAACTCCACCTTCCTGCTTAGCTTTCCAGAGAGGGGTGAGAGACATTCTAGATATTTTTTTACTCCAAAGACATTTAGAAAGTTTTGAACCCAAGTTTTTTAAAATATGAGACCAGTGTGTACACTGGAATCATGGATAGAATTCATAAAATAATGGGTGAACTTGTTATTGTGATTGAGTGAAGATAACTCCACCAGGAAAGAAACAGAGGATTTCATGATGACAGAAGTTTTTCGACCTTTTCCAAACAATCCTTGATATTCAAGCAACAGAATGCTTAATTGAAGGAGTGAACAAGATGTCCAAGTATTTGATCTTGGAAGTATTCCAATGGAAACCTGTGGCTATATAATATTGTTTAAAACAAAATGTTGTAATAGGAAGAATTTCAGTGTTTTCTGAGTTTATCTTACAACCTGAACCTGAGGAAAATGTAGCAATTTTTTGAAGCAACTCTGTTACAGATTGCTGCGGGTTAGCGAGGAAAAGAAGTATATCATCTGCTTATGCAGAAAGTTTCAGGAATTTACCCTCATAAAATAAACCATCAGTTGTGTATTATTCTGAATATAGGACAAAAAAAGGCTTGAGAGCTAGGACGAACAAGAGGGGAGATAATGGACAGCATTGATGATGGACCCCTCATTTCAGCAGAAAGTTATTGAAAACTTTACTATTGACAAGAACAGACGTCATGGGGCAATTATAGAGTAAAGAAATAAGTAAAATGAAGTGGGAACCCACCTCATGCCAGGACAAGGAATTGAGTATGAAGGTCCGATCAATGCGATCAAACACTTTCTCTGCGTCAATAGATATCACCACTAGGGATTACGATAAGGAGGAAGCTTTATTCAATACATTAAAGAATAGTCTAGTATTGTCATATGCCAGTCTAGCTTTGAAAAATCCAAATTGGTCCTCACCTATCATTGAAGGTAAGAAAGGTTCAAGGCGTAAAGCTAATAATTTGGCAAAAATGTTATAGGGTCCGAATACGAGTCTGGTAGTTCACAGACCGCCAGACTTATGGGGACATGGTGGTGGCGGTCTCCCGACCATCCTATTATGAGTCGGGTGGTCAAACTGCCACAGTCAACTGCCGTTCCCTGGCAGTGTTGTGGCAGTTAGGAGAACACAATATGCTTGGCGGAACAGCAGCGGTCCCACCAACCATATTACTAGTTTTCTCTCCGCTGTCGGTGTCTAAGAAGTTCCTACTCCATGAACACTGTGGCTGAGAGGAAACTAGGAGGGCCCTGCCTGTGCCTCCTCTGCATGGGGATACATGCAAGCGACACAACATGTGTCCCCTCAGTCTGTATGCACACCAGTTCCTGCACGGCATGGACTTTTTCAGTCCATGCCGTGCAGGAACTGTTTTTGGTGTTCTTATTGTGGTGCCCATTTTCTTAGGCACCGCAGTGGGTACACCAAAAACCAGCCTACCAAACAGGAAGAAACTCCTAATCTGGCAAGTGGTCGGCCCACAGCTTTGGTGATGCAGCACCATACCGCAAAAGTCACAATAGTTACCTTAGTCCACGTTAAATTAAAAAAATTGGTTTGTTGTTTTCACAAAATGAGGGGTCTTTGCTTTCTTTATGAATGCGACAGATTGTGGCCACCTGGAAGATGCCTCCTGCGGAGCCAGAGAAGAATTGGATACGATGCAACAATCTTTGAAGTAAAATACTAGAGAAGGAAAGAAAAAACTCTGAAACCATCAGATCCTGCGGTTTTATCCTTCTTAAGGGATTGAAGAGCCTAAAGATTTTCTGATATAGATATATCATTTTCTAGAAGAGAAATGTCTAGATGCTCGCAGTTCGGATTTACATCTTTTAAATAGGTATCAATCTGAAAAGGATGAGCAGGAGATTCAGGGTATAAAGAGTCTGGTAATATTTCACAAACTCAGCTAAAATCTCATTATCCTTGAACACAGGGGTTCCTGAAGAAGGTCCTATAGACTCTAGTGTGTAGTGTTGTGTGCGAATCTTCAAATAATTAGCTAGGAATTTTCCCTTTTAATGCATCCACCATAGTAGCAAACATTGCTACAAAGCAAAATAGAAGAAGCTTTGTCTGAAGTAATTTTTATTAAATTGCAATTTTGATCAAATACATTCTTGTAAATCAGGCACTAAAGATAAAGAGTAATATTGATGTTCTAAGCACTTAATGTTTGATAATAAGGATTGGTGTTGCTTGATAAAACTTTTCTTCTTTTTTTAAACAAAGTCAATGATGTGGCCACGAGAAGCAGCCTTGAAAGTATCCCATAATAGCCGAGACGAGATGTCGTAGCCACATGAATGTTAAAGAATTCCTCAGTAAAAGTAGTAAAAGATGAGAAAAAATCTTGGTCGAGTAAAAGTGAATTGCTGAATCTCCAGCTAATAGATTTGGAATATACCTGGAGCAAATCAAAATCTCTAACAACTGGGGCAGGGTCAGTAATCACAATAGGTTCAAAAGTAGAATTAATAAGGTTTTGCAAAAGTGGTTAATTTACAAAAATATTTAAGAGATCAGCTCTCACTATGGGGAGAGTGTTAACAAAGTAGTAATTCACCTAATATTATACAAAGAAATGTCTGAATAATTTGTGTATTGAAAAATGGCATTTTATATGCATACAAATTTCTATTTTTTAAGTGTTTTATCAAGCACATGGTACAAAATGGTCACCAATGTAGTGAACCAGGACTGCCTGTATGAGAATAGACATACTTAAATATAGCGGCTCCGATAATACTGATTGTCGATACACTTGACTTATAATCGCATCAACGTATTACTAGGAGTCACCCTCCTGAGTGCGATATGATGGAATCCAGATAACTCCTAAATTTTAGAAAATATTCCATTGTGGTACTCGGATATATAAGGATTAACAATGTTGTATGCATTAATTTGTCGCAAATATGCATGTACAACTGGAATATATCAATTGTACATTGGCTTACAATTCGTTTTACATATTTAAAGATGGCGACCCTGCAGTTCTAATAGCCCTTATCTCAAATATGTGGATATACTTTTGTGAGATCATATTCTACCAAGATGTATAACGAGCCTTCAAAGAATGTCAATGCATCGTTTATAATGACGCTGCAATGGAGTGGATTTAAAAATATACATCCGGATGATAGCTCCATTTCCCCATTTCAGTTAAGTGTTCTATAGGTCTCTATGATATGTTGCTGTATTTCTGCATATTAAGGTATACTCATATTGCCCCTTTTGTATTTAGTTTTTGCACTTCTAGTTTTGCATTTCGGGGGTAAAGGATGCTCGTACATGGCATCTAACAATGTAGCAGTTTGTTCACTAAGAGAATGTCGAGCCAGGATGACCATTCCTTGTGCTCAACATATAGGGAGGTCACTAGAGTTAGAGATCTCTATGCTGTTAAAAAGAAAGTAGACAAATGTTGTAAAGTGCATCAATATATAAATCATCCTATAACAAAAATGCGCACATGGCCCCAGGGTAAATATGCCCTACATGTGCCCACACTAAGGAGAACGAAGTACATGTGATCTTCTTCTGTCGAGCTTACCAAAAAAGCAGGAAATTCTGGCTTGTCCCCCTCCTCAAAAACTTGGGATTTAGAACATTCTTACCTGCATATAGAGTTCTAAAGACAGGTTTATCACCCCCAACCGTGTTTGCTTTAGCAAAATTTCTAACTGCAATGTGGTATGTCCGAACCCGATTTATAAAGATGGCTGGAGACCTTTGAAAATTCTTTTCCCTTGATTTACCGTTACTTTTGTTTTATCATTTTCTTTTTTAACTTCATGTATTTAATATCAATGATATATTGATACCTTGGAATTTTAATTGATGTGGTATTTTGTATATCTTTTATGATCATCCGATCGAAATAAAGATTTGAAATATAAAAAATATGCCCTGTACCACTACAGATTGGTATATGTGGTGGTTTAGATAAAATTGGAATTGGCTCGATTTATATCAGAGATGAAACTATCATTCACTATGAAGTCTATCATACCATTTTTATGTCATAATACTTGTAATTAGATCTTATGTTCAAGACATATGGCTTCACGTATCTAGAAGTAAATAAGTAAAGATAGCAGTATTAAGCTATAAATACTCATTTACTGTTTATGATCATATTAGGTTCAACTGCTGTCATGGGCTAAGATAATAACTGTGCTGAACACGATTATTCCTGTACTAACAAGGTATGTTTGGTTAAACCAGCGATATAAAAATATCTCAGGTACATATGATTATGAGGAATTAGAGTTATGATACGATGCTCGTTATATTCTTTGCAGGTTCATGAACCTTCTGGACAAACTAATGCAAACAGATGGTTTGAGAAATGTTTCTCAGTAAGGTCTAAGGTAAAAATGATGGGAATATAAATAAGGGATGCAGGGCACTTTAATGCTTGCCCCTGGTATCAGTGACTCATTTTGAAAAAATAGCTAAAAAAAAAGAATAAACTCCCCTTTTCAGTAAAGAAACAATGCTTAAAGACAGTGTTCAATCAGATGACTAATATGTCTGATTGTGATATTTTTGTTTTGTTCTCTGCTTTCCATTACTATGAAAAAATGTTAAACCAACGAGTATGATACGTGCGGTGCCTAGAGTCCAGGCCTCTTTTTGTAAATCGCTTGCAATTTACAAAAATATGGTTGAGCCTAGAAAGAGAGCTATGTGGGGGAGAGAAAAATTAAAATTCCCTATTGGAGGGATTACAGAGTCTCCATGAATCGACAATGAAATGTTGCATGAGAAAAGAGTGTGTAGTTTATGAGGTTTGAATTTGACTTTAGACTGGTGATTAACAAAAGGATCCATGATTTGAATGCAACCCCACCCCAAATAAAAAAGTCATCATCATACTGCAAACATTTTTTGCAGATCATAAGCCAAAAGGAGTAATCTATATGAGTAGGGCCATTAATATTAAAAACAGTAAAGAGGATATCATTGATAAGTAATTTAACAATAAGCTATTTCCCCTACGTATCAGACTCTTGTGACTTAGTTACATGCTTTAGTTTCTTATGACGTAAGAGTATTACAACTTTCCTCTTAGCAGAAGCTTGAGAAACAAAAACTGAGCTCACCCACCCACGTTTAAGGCTTCAGATTCAGTAAGGTGGGTTTCCTGGAGAAGGACCATATCAGTATTATACTTGCCTAAATGGGACACAATTCTTTGACTTTTTATCGGGCTAATAAACCCTTTTACATACCAAGAAAAAAACTCTGAATGATAAAACAAGCAACAATTTATATAGCGAAATGGCCTTCTATGATAATAAGCTCTGGAATAATGGATACATTAAGAAACAAAGAAAGAAAGGAGAAGGTGAACGGACAGAAATATAATTATATTATTCACTCAGCACAATACCAAATATTAGTCTATGATCGATGAATCCATTGATAAAGGTCAATAACAATATATCACATATTGCATAGACTCCTTCTTTGTCATTGATTTCTTGATAATTGTTTAAAATCATCTCCTCGTATCAGATTGTAGCCAACACATTTTGTTCTTATAGTCTTCTTCAGGGCTTTGTATTGTCTTGGCACTTTTTGGCATCAGAACAATGAAATACTCTTTCAGATTTCCCAACCATTGGCATCACATCATCCAATCTCAAGACTACCCAATTCCAGGTTTCAATAGATCTCAATTGTATTCCTTTTTATCTTTTACCGTTGCCAATTTCTTGTGTCTCAACAATATAAAATGGCATGGGAATCCATAAACCTAATTGCTTCTCTGGTGATTTGATACGTTATTTATTATCCTTCTTGGTTCCGCTATTCTTTCAGGCAGAGTCCTCCTGATTTGGTGAGCATGGTGGCTCCCGGCATCATCACGCACCTCTGATTCGAACGGGCAACCGAAATATAATTAAAGGGAGAAAAGGAAGAGGATCAGGAAAAAAGAAACGGCGCAACTCAAACTATGATGACTGTAGAAACATGTCAGATCAGGATAATCATTAGGGTGGTGTCGATGACAGCACAGGGTAAAGACGGCACAGCAAGGGATCAAAAAGCATCGACAAACAAGCAATATTAAACAATACAATAACACAATAGACTACAAGGGACCTGTAAAAAAGAAAGAGGTAATCAGTAAAGAAAATACAATTGCATCAAAATAACATAGGAGAACATATGCAAAATAGAAAAATGCCATAGTCTAAGATAGACATTTGAGGCAACTCATAAAATGTGTTTATCTTGTAGAAGAACCAAAAGTATCCATGGAATTGGGGTAGTGAATACGAAGAAAGTCTCTAAGGTCTATAGGTGCTGTGTAGAAAGACATTTTGTTCTGAAAAGTCTATTTAAAAAGACAGGGCTGAAACTGTCCAAAGTAAGCACCAAATGAGTGAAGTTGAGGAAGAAGATCTAAGAACTCCTTCCTTCTGGTCACCTTGTCTTTTGAAACATCGTGTGGTATGAAACTCTTTCTCCCCTGCCAAAGGAGTTGCATTTTGGACTTCGCTGCATTGAGGAATTTCAACAGGTCAGTAAATTTAAGAAAGAAAATAATCACTCCCCTGAGTTTAAGGAAGGAAGAAAGCGGTTGAGGACGATGACCTAATCTATTGACTCTCTGAATATCCAGTACTGTAGAGGATGGTTACCCCACTAACTGGGCCAAGAAGGTAGTGAAAAACAAGATGGAGTCATTGCCTTCAAGTCCTCCTGGAAGACGGTAAGTCAAAGGTGGCTAAGCCTGTTTATATTTTCTAAGTGTTTTGATTGCATTTTAACACACCAACTCATTTTAAAGAATTTAAATTTTACTTGCTGCATCCTGCACATCACTGATCCGTTGCTCCATTGCTGAGAGTCTTGCTTCCAATTGAGACCATTTGTTGTCTAGACTTTGAATGCAAGGGATGGTTTCCTCAACAAATAGATGCAGAGCTCTTATTTCATCTAGCAAGAGTTAGAAGGAGATAGGTGAAGAAGGTTTGACAGGAGAAGGCATGTCCTGTTTGATCCGCTTATGTCTAGACATCGCATTGCTGGTTTTGGGAGAGGGTAGGGATGAGGAAGACATCTTTGAAGCTGAGAAAATGTTTGCAGTAGGACAAATATAAGCTTTTAAAGGATACTGCATAATGAGAAGAAAATAACCAGCACAACAAAAACAGTTGAAGTAACTGAAACAGTTTTAGAAGAGTTATGTTAATAATTGACTAAAACACCAGAAGGAATCCAAATTCAACCTATGCAGCTAAGAGAAGCTAGATAGGAGAAGAAATGTTCAAGAAGTGAGAGGAGGTAGAATTCAGTGTCTATGACCTTTCAACCTGAAGGCTGCAGTATTTCAGGACCCAGGGAGCATGAAGCAATGTATTCATGGAACTGCATAAAATGGCTGCTAATATGAGGAGCAAGACTGTAGACAATGAACCAATGAGTCAACTACATGAAAAACAGAAGCAATAAGCAGTTTCCCTCTGGTCCTGCGACGAAAACATTAATAGGAGTGCTTCATGTAGTTAGCATGCCGGAGGAGAGGTCCTCTCACGATGAAACACATATGCAGGCATCATTAAAACAGTGAGGTGAGACTAGTTACAACAATAATAGCAGGCATGAATACAATTGTCCCTTAAAAAATTAACAAAAGATAGCTGCAGGTGAAGAAAAACCTCCTAGTAAAGCAATAGCTGCATTTTAGGGTGAGGGGAAGAGTTCCATATTAAATGCGTGTTTAATATAAAATGGCTGCCTCTTTGAGGTAGAAAAGAGCAGGCTTGCATGCGACCTCAAAATGGCCCAAACATGGCAGCCAAAAGTGACTCTATGCTCACCCAACAGTCTAATTGCAGTCTCAGCATCACATTTGGATATAATTGTAGATCAGAGGCTCCATATTCAGCAAGTTCATCCAATGAAGTGCGAAGCACCAGGGTCAGGCAGCCATCTTGGCCCCCGGTCGAGCTCTGCCCCCTCTTCACATTACATTTTTAATAAAGGATTTTGTAAATAAACTAATTGTGTTAGCACTGTTGATATGTTGTTTCCTACAGCACAAACAAAAGTCAGTATACATGCAGTACACATAAAAGCAGGCTTAATTCGAGCCAGTGGTTGCTGGTGGGGGCCACTTGCACTAATTTTTGGTGACCCAGAACTTTTCTTCAGCTTTTTAAATTTACAAGAGCAAGAAAGGGAAAACACACAAAATGGAAAGACTGAGGAAGAAAAAAACAGAAAAACAGCCACAAAGGGAGAAAACAGGAACCTGCAAGAGTTAGATAAACTGTCAGGGAGTGCCGGTAAATGGATTCTAGCGGCATGAGGTGAATTTAGGACTAAGCAGCCTTGGTATTGGGTGCACCGACATTCAATTACACCAGCTGCGGGCTTCTGAGCCCAACCCTGGGCAACAACACTCATATTTTTACAAGCACTGATAACAGGTCTCATCACTGGCATATTGCAAACATAGTGCTGTGACGCCAACTCAGCGGCAACATAACCACTAAGAAGTTCATTTTTTCCAAGTAGAAATATATTCCTTGTGGATCTAAGCTACTTACAAACATATAAGTATTGTAGAGCGAGTGTAAGAGAAAAAGATCAAAGAATAAAAACCTATGGAGGTATTTGTTTAATTCATTTTTTGCACACTATAGGCCTTAAGTCTTTTTGGACAAGCAAATAACTATTTACACAAAGCTCCAACCACCTGATGTCTTGGATCGTTCTTCATTGAAATATAAGACAGACAGATAATGCCTTCCTAAAGAAATAAACAGAGGCTCAACTGAAGTTGAGCAGCATTATAAAAAGTCTCTAAATGTAACAGGAAGTTTGTTGTGCCAAAAAGGTGGCTCACTATGTATTCGCAGGATGCTGCTGACAATACAGCCGACCTGGTGCTTCAGACAAATGTTTACTCTGATTATCTGGGATCTTTTCGCCTTCTATTTTCCTTGCAAATATCTGCTCAGAAATGCATAGAAATGTCGTCTAAACAGGAGGACGCACCCTTCATTTTGGCAATTTTGTGAAGCTGACACCTGGACAAACATTGGAGCAGTCGCATCTGTCATCAGTTCTGGAAGCCAATCAGAAGGTCCATGGTCGTACTAGGGGAGTTGTGAAAATCTCGTTTCAGTTGTGGTTAACCTTTTGTGTTCTGAATGGTAACACCGTTCTCATTTGAATGAAAGGGATTACTTGCGATATTTCCTTCAGGACAAACATATATATTTCAAGCACATACACATTTCCAGCAGAGATGTTTTTGAGAAATGGAATATTGTAACCAAATATACAAAGGATAAACAAGAAATGTTTTGGAGAAAATGAGGTGTATGAAACATGCAGACAAACATATTGTATCAGTCTTATTTTTGTCTCTGTCGTTCTTAATTCGGTCATTGCTGTGTTTGGTATTTCAATACAATTTTGTTATTCAGTGGCAAATTCAGTTTCAAGTAAGAGGCCTAATGTGCTCGGTAGGATAGGGTAAAATGTGATCTTTTTACACAGATAAAAGTGTCATTTGCTTTAAAATTAGCAAAATGGATCAACAGGATATAGCCAGGATGGCAATTGTGTAAACAAATACTTGCCTGAACCTAGTACTCTTGAACTACCATGAACCGTGCAGGAACTTTCAGAGTTATTTGTATGATCCTACAGAGCAGCTCTCTGCCACATTTCAGTCTCCAGTAGCTAATGTACATTCCCCATGTTTTTCTTTTGATCTCAAGGCAAACTGGAGATCCTTCCAAAAACACTCCCCTTTACTTTCGGTGAGCACCGCTGATCTACAGGGGTGGTTGATGAACTTCTAAATGGTGAACATAAACTTCCAAACCAATTGCACAGAGCAGGCAGGAAATTCTCCCATGTTCGTTCGGTGAGGGGTTTCTTCCCAAAAACATTTGAACATTTTGAAACGAATGGAGCAGTGTATATTTTTCAATAGATATTGACCAAAATGCCAAAGTTTAAACAAGCAACTGAAATTACTGGTAAAATGGAAATGTATAAATCTCTGGCAATCAAAGACTTTAGACAGCCTAGCTATTCCTCAAGTTAAATCTTAAGTCTTATGCAAAAGAGCTATGTTTATATTTTTACAGAGATTTACTGATCGCTGGTATGAACATTTACGTCAGTAGAATGATGGTCCTCGTCATGAATATTATGAAGAATAATAACTGACAAATGACTGACTCCACGTACAAGCCTCGGCTGTACCCTTATCGCTACCTCATGTCTATGTGATCTTATAACTGTATCTCACAGCCAAAACTATATAACCTCTACCTCACCTTTGTTTGTCTATATGGACCATGACATAAGCTAAGCCTTATTCACCTCTTAATGCTAATTGCACATGCGTTAGGAATGTATATATTTAGTCACCCCCTTACAGCCATATTTCCTTCTACCTCATATCTGTTTGTTTTTATAATTGCTATTATATTGTCAATCTGTAATCTACCCTCTATGTTAAGCGCTCTGATACCCACGGGTCTTGTTTGCGCTATACAAAACACTATAAATAAATAAATAAATAAATAAATCAATAAATAAATACATGTATATCAACACTAAACTACTGTAAGCGTGTGTATATCTTTTTTATTAGAATTGTGCTTGTGGTTCATTTTTGCAAATTTAAGCTATTTGACCAACACACCTTGATTAAAAGCATTAAATAGAAAAGGGTTGACCACTGCAGCAAACACCTCCGCTCATGCCAAGGCAGTAAGATGAGTATGAAATGCAGCAAAATAGCACAAGGTCACAAAGCAGTTCTGCAGCGGCAGACCTGCTGTAAAGTCAGAGGAGAGACCAGGGAGACTGGCTCTAGAGATACCCACAATCATCTTATTTTACATATAGAGCAATTTCTCAGACTCCAGCACTGCCAGAAAGATGTGAAGAGGGGTGATCCAACAGTCCACATTAGGCAGATTAATCAGGGACTGCTCTGGAGAGAGTTGTAAAGGAATCCCTAGAAATCAACAGCATAAGTTTAATAATTGAAAGCTGACTCAAGGCCCATATGTGACGAGGTCAGGCAGACTCAGCCAAGATCAGCACCACAGCTACACACAGAGCTGCAGAGAGGTCCAAGACCAAGGGTGGCTCCTCCATGAAGGGCAGAGGAGTGCGGCCACTCTGTTTTCTCGCAGTGCGAGTAGTAGAAACATAAAATAGAATTATAAATACTGTATACTATTTTCTGTTTCTGCTTCTCGTACTGCCAGAAAGCAGAAGGGTTTGTTAGGGGGTGGGTGGGGGGTGGTCGTTATGCTGTAGGGTAGGGGAGGAGTGACTTGCCCACTCTGAGGACACATACTGTTTGGTCGGCCCCAGGGCAGACCAAACCAGTCATACGCACTCTCCCTTTTCTCCATGTAGGCTGCATGCAGCCTACATGGAAAAAATTGCTTCTCCATAGGCGCCTGTGTGGATGGCGTCCCAGCCAATCACAGCACTGCCATTGCAGCAATGTGATTGGCTGAGGGGAGGGGAGGGAGGCTGCCTGCTTCCTGTAAGGAGCAGAGACGATACAGGACAACGCGGGTCCGAACCGGGCCAGCGAAGGTAAGTTAACTTTTGTTTTTATATTTAAAATTACCTCCCCACCGCAACCCCCGCCACCTCACCCGCGAGTCATGCTGGTCGCGACCGTCCAAGACTTGCTGGTCAACATTATCTCTACTGTTGGGTGCAGTCTATGCTAGACTTCCTATATCAGATGACAATGCTGGTGGGCATGGGCTTCCGGAGAATCAATGCATTTTAAAAGATGTGACTAAAAATAAGAGATTGTGCCTTGGAACCAGCTATACGGTGAGGGTTTTTGACAGGAGTTGTGTGCATGTACCAGAGAAATAGATTTCTAGAACAATATTACAATGGATGCCTGAAAGCTGAGCAGGTAATTTACGCTGTAGTCACCCAGAAATAAGAAAACACACAAAGGATTGCTGGCCTTAACAAACCAGACAATTATTATCATGCAAGAGGCAAACGTCAGAAGGCAATAAATGACCAAAAACCTTGACAGTACCATCATGACATAGGTCTCATTAATATATCCTTCATATTCTTCTCTTTTCTAGGGTCATCCCCCAAGAATAAACTGTCTCCTGAACTTCGGACAATCAGGCTACCTCCGTGTTCAGATAGAAACCAAAGACATACCTTTTTAGTAACAGTGGGCTATACAAATGCCCTTTCATATATTGAGAAAATGAAGAGAAACTATCATTTTTTTAAAATAATTGTTTCCAAGAGTATGTTGAAGAGAGACGACAACAAGAATTTTCATACACTTTAAGAAATCAAACCACCAATGTAAATAAACAACAAAATGATGTTTTCAGTATTGTATTGTTTCAGCTATAGCAGAACTGTAGAAATGTACTATTATGAAGAAATTAACCTTCATTAACAGGCATGTACCATTGAATTGGGGCTAGCATGGTACCATTTGTCTATTATAGTTAAAGAGGTGATAAATGATTTTCACCCCAAGAATCACCAAAAATCATAAAAGGTTTCGGCCTTGAGGAAGTGCTCTAGAGGTGTATATGTGGTCGCCAAGAATTTTACTTTTTTTTAAATGTTATTTTGATCACTTGATCTTGGCCCATGACTGTGGTAGCCCCAATTTTCTCATAAATCAACTGTAATCTTCCCTTAAATTGTTGTCTTATTTCTTTGTTGGAGGCGTTTGGAAAGGTACTTTTGGTTTCTCTGTTGCAGTGAGAGGTGGAATGGATCTCTGGGGTTAAAATTGAGCTTTATGTGGGGGTAAAGAATGATTGGTAAGTTACTTGTTAATCACTATTATAAATTCCCAAAAAGATAAATCAAAATGAGCTCAAAGTAGCCTACATTGTGGGGAATGCTAATAACAATACCATATGACCATTCACTTATCAAGGTAATTTGTATTCTGTAATCCCGAAATACTTCTTCGCATGAGAGACTGCAAACTATTTCCAGTAGCTGAGGCAATCCACCATAGCTGCAATCTGCCACCCATGCCAATGCTATTTGATTTATGAGTGCTATAAGAAGTGATAATGTATGTCCCTTTGACATCGGCGTCTGTCTCTCAGTTCTCCTCTATCTTGTAGGTGAGAGTGCGCTCACCCACACATACACACCCACACACCTCTCTCTCTCTCTCTCTCTCTCTCTCTCTCTTTCTCTCTCTCTCTCTCTCTCTCTCTCTCTCTCTCTCTCTCTCTCTCTCTCTCTCTCTCTCTCTCTCTCCTGAGAAAGCTGCTGCTAATAAATATGCAGGCTTAGATTTACTATATTTATGTGTCTGGGTTGTGTCACCCAAAGCAAAATGAACTTTTTCGGCCACACAAAGTAGACTTGCATGGCTTTGCGTGGTTTAGTAAATCCAAAGTACCAACGTTACTTTGTGTTGAATGGGCATTACATGAATAGAGAATGGGCATTCCTGTGCATCCACCAGTGTATTTTGATGCAAATCCTAATTTACTAAGTTTTGTAAACCTGGGTTTGTACCAAAACTGGTAAACCTACCCGACAGAGGAGTAATGAGGAGAATTATCTTTATTTCCCTGTGTTATTTCCCTTCTATTCGTGATGCATTCTGCATCATCACAGAAAGACGAAATTGTCTCTTAGGATTGGTTTTGTGCAGGAAGCTATACATTCCTGCGCAAAAGGAATCCTTCCTGTAACGCATGCACCCTTGCAATAAAGCATGATGGTGCCTTCATTGGTCTTAAGCAGAACACAGTGCACCAGAGCTAGGAGAGAGCAGAAGTGCCCAATATCTCATACTTTAATAGGCTTGGTACATTGTTGCTCTCTCCCTTTTTACACAATGCAGCGCAGCAAATTGCCTTGCTGGGCTTCATTGCATGTTATGTTTGTATTTCTACCCCTCAGTATTCAATAATATGAAAGCAGGGATTTGTAGACTGTTGATAAGAGCTTTTATTCATATATAGAGAGGATTGCAAGTCTCAACCGCAGAACTATCTAGATTTAAGGTTTTAATACAATGCACTCTGGTTTTACACATAGATAAAGCTAAACAGTCACACAACAGATGGATTAAGGAGACGCCACAACTAATTTACGAAGCATTTGGTTAAACTGCACCAAATGTTTATGCTTATGATTTCAGCAATTTATGGTGAAAATCGCTAAGTTATTCGAACTTGTGTTCACAGTGCCACTGAAAACCTACAACATAATAATCTGTGGCGTCACCCAGCCGTGTGAAATGTGGGTTTTAAGGGATAGAGATGATGGCTGCACCTAAAAATATTATAAGGCAACAGTTAAAAGATAGTGTAAAAAAGCTAATGTAGATAGACCTTGTTTTAGCTATTACCTGGCTCAGGAAACATGCCTATTGTGCTTTACTATTGATCAAATTTTTTAATCAACAGTGTTTATTTCAGATAGAAAAAATATCCTGGCAAACATAAAACAACAAAAATGTAATTTGTACAACTAACCATAGCTTGCTATACAGTGTAGACATAGATTCAGCTCACGTATAGCAGCAACCAAAGCATGTGTACTCTATAAGTGCAAACGAGCAATCACAATAAGAAAAATAGAAACCCTATCAATGTAATGTACAAATTAAATATAAATTCAGCACAAGTTGCAACAATAAAATGAAGTGCACGTTCATGTATTTGAAAACAACAAACAAGAGTGAACCCCTGTCAAAATATAAAACATATATGTTCCCAGAGACTAATGAATCTCTGCAATATGCACCCATCTAATCCAATTAAGCACCAAATATGTATTACAGACAATTGTCTTGGTGCATATGGTCTAATTAATTTTTTCCTTCATAAAGACCCTCAACACCCAAGATAAGAGGTTCCTGGCAAGCCTAAGAGCACTTTTTTCTATTGGTGATTTAAAATTGATTTTGAATTGAAACACTTCTTTTCAAAACTAGCATCCATCGGCTATGAGATCTTTGAGGGGAAAGGAAAATATATTTGCCCCTAATTATGCCTGGTCGAAATTTTAATTATGTTGGAGTAATTTCAGTAATTACGCATCACTCTTGTGATGTGAACCTACTCAAATTGCTCTATTACTCCATCTTGAGTAACTAAGAGTAATTTGGGAGAAAATCCTATTGCAGGAGCACAGGAATAACAAACGAAAAGAGGGAGTGGCTGCTGTTTTCTTAGCCCAAAACGCATCATCTGGCACATTTTGGACACTAGGGTGCAAATAGCTCTAAGTGCTGGATTACATTTCTCACATAATTATCCATTATTATGATACATTTTTCAGTAATTACGCTAGAAAGAATTATGCCAGTTATGCCCACCCCAACCCTTAGCTACTTTTAAAAGTTTTACTTTGTTGTATCAGGCAGTGTTGTGTATAAATCAGGATACATGTTTTTATGTTCTTGAAAGAAGGAGGCGGCTCAAGCATGCACTGTTCTAGAGCTTACAGCCTAACACATACTTTCTTTCTCCCAAGATGGGAATGAGAAGATAAGTAGGGTCACCCCAGCTTACCAAATGCACACAATAGTTCAAATGGGGAGGACATCTTGGCCAGTCTTTTGGAAATTGGGTTACTGGTTGAGGGGGTAAAACCCTACTCAAGCAGGAACCACCATTTCGGTCAGGGTGAAACACAAGGAAACCCCAAATTACCTGTGCTTAAACCCCTTGAAGATTGGCACAAAAGCAGTCAGACTTAACTTAGAGGCAACGTGTAAAGTATTTCAAACAATAGTAAAGCGAAAACACAACATAGTTAAAAAGCACAAGGCTCCAGCTGTAGTTATCGTGTTGCACCGGACCTGAAAAATGTCACAAGTACAGGCAGACCACAATAGAACATGGGCCGGATAGAGGGACCAAGTTAGGCCCGCTGAACAAGAGTACCTTATATCCTTGTTTCAAAGCTTTCCAAGATCCCACATAGAGGATGCATTGCAAATCGGTGGTTTCAAGGAGCTGCCGGCTGCGATGTGATTTTCTGAGTCATCATCGAGGATGCCGTCCACAAGAGGCTTGCGATATGAAGTCCTGCGTTGATGGTGCATAGTGCACCGGCTGGTTGCAAAGAATTTGTGTGGTTTGTGATACAGAGTCCTGAGTCATCATTAAGGATGCAATTGATGAGGGGATTGTGATGCAAAGGCATTCATCGAGGATGTGTCGCTCAGCTGTGGTTCTGAAAAGGCTGCAATGGAAAGTCTGATGTCGAGGATATGTTGTGTAGCAGTTGCAATGAGGAGTCTTGTGAGGTGATGCCTCATGCTGCGTTGGCTCAGCTGGGACAACAGATGGGCTAGCAAAACACTTTCAGGCCTAAATCCAAGCTTGTAGGATGGGGTGGCACCACTTGGAAAGGGCAGGACTCCGATCTGACAGAGTCCAGGTGCTGTGTTCAAGGTTGTTGGAGCCAATTCTGTCCCTGAAACTCTGATCAGGAGGCCAGCCAACCTGCGCTTGGAGTCACTCTAGTGGCCCTAAGTTCAAAATGCAGGTCTGGTCCTTCACTCAGGCAGCAGAATAGCAGGCAGCAGGGCAGAAGGGCAACATAGTAGCAGTCCATCTTACAGAGCAGCACAGCAGTCCTTGCAAGTCTTCCACAGGTCTAGATGTGTACTGAAGAGGGTCTGATGGTGCAATATTTATACATGGTGCACACTTTGAAGTAGGAGAAAGTTCTGGAGGTTTCCACCCCCAGAGGTAATTGGAATTTGCTGTCATCCTGCCTTGGCCCCAGATTGTCTGGGGTCATGATACACTATTGTCAAACTCTTTACGAGTGTTCTCAGGCAGAGCCTTTGTGATGGACAAGTGTGGCAGTTGACAACTCCTCCGCCTCATCATGTCAGAAACGGCACATCTTGCCAACATGTACGACCATTTGTTTCACTGTCTGGGCGCAATACACAATGAATAACTGCAAGCTACACCTAGTCATAAGACCTAGTAAACAGGCTGCAGGCATCAAATGTTTGGGACATGAACATGGCAATGTTCCAAAAGTACCATTTTCAGAATTGTGGCTTAAAATCCAACTTTACTATTAAAGAGGGTTTTAAATTGCACTTCTTTAGACACCTAACTCAACATTCCTATCTGTTCCCAATTGAAGTAATCACTTATTAAATGTAATAAGTTAACCGAATGTTATTCTACGGGAGACATTGTTCAAATTGTGACAGTTTGTGCTCTAGGGCCCATCCCAACCACTGCCCCAACCCCTGGTTCATGCAGATGTCTTGCTCAGAAGGCTTTTACTCCATGTTCCAGGGGCGTAATGTCCGGGAACTGCCTTGTGGCAAAGCCCATGCTTTTACTGCATCAGGGTGCTGTTGGTTGTGCTGTGTTTTCTAATGTACCCACCATTTATGGCTGATACATTTGTTGTTTATTTTTTTTGCACAGTTTCCAAACCAGACTTCAAATCCTAGTTGCACCGGGGAGGTGGCCATCTTGGGTGTTACTCCTCTATAAAGGGCAGCCCCGCCCAAGCAGATGTCTTCACTATTCTTCAGCCATCCTTGAAGTTGGTGTCTTCTACTTTCCAGCTGTCCCAGTGTTGAAGTTCTGGGCCTCATGTTTAGACCCCACAAAACCTAGCAAAGTAAAGTAAGACCGGTCGGGTCTTTTGGATAAGTCATGTTTGGCCACATTGAATGCATTGAAGCCTTAGAGCACTTTCTCAGTGGTGCACTTAAACCTAAACGTGATTCTCACTGCTATTAAGAGTTCTTATGACATTTAATAGTATCCTTCCTTCCTGACTGGTATTCAAAGTCAGAGACTTCATGGTGCCATCAACCTGGGTGCTAGTTTTATTCAGCGCATCGCACCAGCCAGGTGTTTTAAATTTGGGGGTGTTATTTTGTTAGCACTGTTATAAAACTGCAACAGTGCTGTTAACTGCTTTTGAACTGTGTTTCTTGAAATATTTTTGAGTGAGTGTGCGAGACCCAAGTGCAAACCAAGACCTAATACTCAGCCTTGACTTAATTTTGTAACCCAGTTGTGTATGGGTGGTCTTATATATGAACCATTTCCACAAATGCAGCCATTGTTCTAGAGTTGTGAACCTAACCTTTTCCTTTCCACATCTACCTCCCTGCTGTTCCTTCCCCAACATCTTTTCCTCACCTGGCCACTCTGACACTCAGTGCTATCACAACATTCTTCTGAGTTGAAGGTGCCTGGAGGTGGAACAAAATATTTTCAAGCAGATCCTGAAGAAGATAGCCATTGTTGACATAACAGTGAGCCCGTTGATTATATTCCTCCTGATCTGCTCAGGGATCTTTGCCATGGCCACCTTGGATGGCTTACTAAAGATAGTAATCCAAATGCAGAGAGATTTAGTTGATTTTAAAAATGCAACTACACTACTCGCCAACAAGGTGGCTCAATCACAGACCAAAGTAGAAAAACTGGGTGGAAATGACATGATCAAACTCCTGTAGGTACACTTTGAGCAAAGGTTTCAGGGGCACTTCCACCGCCTCAAACAAGACCTTTCCCTCCCACAAATATCTCAGAATGCAGAGCACATAGAAAGAGTAAGAAACTAGGAGAAATAGATATATTTCTCCTTGTTACACCTCCCCTGTGAAGACCTATTTTTTTGGGTGAATCCCCCGGTTTACAAGTTCTTGTAAATCTGGGGATTCATCAAAATCCATGGGAGTTTCATGGGCAAACCCACGCAATGCCCATGAAACACCTACCCAGGGCACAGTAACTCATCATAGCAATTTGAACTTCATTGCATTACTCCAGATTTTTTAAGACACTCGGAGCCTGGCTTTGTGTAGCTTCAAAAATCTGACTTAAAGGTTTGCTTCATGAATGCAACACATTGCATGGTGCACACGTGATGCTACCCTCTCATAAATGAGGCCCTTAATCTGGGAAGCCAGGAGGCACATAAAGACACTGAGTTCAAAATCATTGATCTTTTGTAATGCTCTGTGCATATAGAGATTCTGAAAAAGCATAATATTTTCATTTGCTAATTTAGAAAATATATGTGTGTAATATATACACAAAACAGAAAGAGGAATCATTCTTAATGGCAAACATGACATGTCAGCACAGGTAAACATGGAGATCTTCACCTTCTTCCACATCACGAGGATCCTATGAGTAATCTTCAAGTAGCTACTAGAGAACACCAGGAAAACATTAACACAATCCCTGATTATCAGCAGACTCAACTTTGGCAACACACTCTACTCAGGAATTGCCAAACAGCTCCTGAACAGGCTCCCAACCACCCAAAACGCTGCAGAAAAACATGTCCACAACTTGCCAATCCACACACATATCTCTCCAAACCTCAAAGAACTTTACTGGCTCCCCATTCACAAGCTCACTTGAATCGAACTGCTCACACAAAAACAAATATTATACAACATAGGCTCCAACTAACACAATATCCACATACACTTCCACCACCCATCCTTATATCTTTGATCTGCAGGACTCTAACTAGCAAAGGTATCCCACATACACAAGAACAAAACTGGAGGTTGCACCTTCTCTCACATCTCCCACAAAGCCTGGAACTACCTGCCACAGCATATCAGCGCCTCCTCATCACTTCTTGAGTTCCACAAGCTGCTTAAGATCTGGGTCTTTGAATAATTTCTCCCAGGAGTACACAGCATACCTACATGTGTAGCACCTGGTTACCCCCACAGATGATAAGTGTGCTATACATATAGTCATAACATAACATATTGTATTTCTAAATCAAAGGTGAAAATGACATCCTTCACATTTCTTTGAACAGAACATTTAAGCCCTTCACAATTACATCTAGAGAAATGTGCTCACTATTTTTATTTTTAGTTTTATATAGCACGAACTAGACCCGGAGATATTGGGTACCAGAGCGCTTTACATAGCACCAACTTTGTTACATGAGGACACATTCATTTTTGTTAGGCACTGGGAGATTAAGTGATTTGCCCAGAATCACAGGATATTGAGCGTCGATCCCGAGACTGGAACCCGGTTTCCCAGCTTTGACGTCGAGCACTCTAGCTGTAAGGCTCCATCCTCTCCACTTGAAGCCCACTGCACCCCATCATGTGACTCAGAATTTGCAGGCAGTAAACGACTAAGGCAGGAAAATGTTAACTTTATAAAACTGGCACATTCAAAATATTTAAAATCCAACATTACAATAAGAGTGGATTTTTCATTAAAATTGCAAAGACACTAAACATGAACTGGACACCTGTTCCCTTTTGGAACTAACAGCTTGTTAAATGTAATAACGTGATACCAATGGTATCCTATGGAAGAGCTAGCCCTTATAGTAGTGAAAAAGGAGCATAAGACTTTTTCAGTACCCGGGCACGTAAAATGTAAAAGTACATGCCCAACTTTTAAAATACACTGCACCCTGCCTGGGCTGTTCAGGTCGTACCCTAGGGGTGACTTATATGTATGAAAAAGAAATATGTGGGCCTGGCAAAAGGTTAATTTTGTCAGGTTGAAATGGTAGTTTACAACTACACAAACATTTTGCAATGGCAGGCCTGAGGCATATTTAAGGGACTGGCATATTTAAGGGACTGGATATCTAAGAGGTTGGCACAATGGGTGCTACAGGCCCACTAGTAACATTCAATTTAAAGGCCCTGGATACATATGCTACAACTTTACAAGGGTCTTAAATGTAAATTAAATAAGCCAATTGAGTAGAAGCCAATGCTACCATGTTTAGTGAAGAGAGGACACCTGAGTTCGCAGTGGTAAAGTGCACAGAGTCTTAAGGGCAACAAAAACGAATTCAGTAAAAAATTGAAGGATGAACAAAAAAAGTCTGTGGATGACCCGGCAGAAAGGGCCAAGTCCAACACATCCCTTCTTTGATAGCAGGATTTTGTTGGCATAAGCATTCATACGCCCAGCATTTGCTCTTGCTTGCATTTTTCGGACCTTAGTAAGTAGAACTCCATCATTGCCTTGATTTAGATGTCTAACATTCTGTCTGTCATCTTTTTGTGTTGCATTTTCTGGTCATACCAATCCATCAGCTATTCTTCTTTGCTATTTTCAGTTGAGCCACTAGCTTCCTTTGGACCAGACTGTACTCCAACCCACAACAGTTTGGGGATTCAGGATTACCTTCCTAGCTCTCTCTGACCAAAGTTAGTTTATCGCAAACAAGAAGCCCAAACAGACATTTGAAGGGCCTACATTCTACCCCCATTTGTTGGGATTTCACTGTAGGTGAAAAAAAGTCATGATAGAATGAGATTTAATCTCCTCTTTAGGTTCTCTGGTGCAGTTCCTTGTCTAAGGATAGTACTCGGGGGAGTATTGCTAAGTTACTCCAGCTTGCTTTCACATCTCCTGTATGTATAAGGAGATAAAATGTCTTCCTCTGTCGGATACCTTAGTCCTGAGAAGTCTGGCATAGGAGAAAATCAAAAGGAGATCCTCACCATTACGCTAGCAGATGTGCTCCTCAGAAGTACAGTTGCAAGGAACCAGGAAACATGGCCCACCACAACAGAGATGAACTTACCTGAAGAAGGGGGAGCATCAAATGTACCAACTATGTCTATACCAAACCTCTGAAACAACACATTAACTACACCTTGGCTTGGTCCCCAGGCTTGTCAATCACTCGACATGACAGGCAGTTTCCACAGAATCTCTGTATGTTTTGGCCTACCCTCGACAGTCGAAAAAGGGTGTCCTTGGTTGCCTTTATGCCCAGGTGTCCAGCCAAGCATACCTCAGAGGTCAGCAACAACAGAAGGTTTCTGTTCACTAGTGGAATTACCAGCCTTTAGATCTCAGTTTTAGGTCCATGGGCTCACTATACAGCAGTCCCTCCACCCAAACGACACTGTGTCTGAGAACCAAACTGGAGGCACCTTGTTCCTGGCCCACCTTGCCTTGGCCTACCACAGTAGGACATTCTTCCTGTGAGCTGCAGAACTCCTCATGGAACGTTCCTCTAGCAGCTAGCAACTTGTGCAACTCTGCCAGCGACCCAGACTCTTTACACATAGTCCATTTCTGGGGGCTTATTCTCCTCTCCATCTAGAGCAGGAGCAATGGGCAGTCCTGGTATCTTCCTAGAACCTGCCCTTATCAACACTATCTTACTCTGTCCTCATCCCTCTACTAAAGCAGTGACCGAAGACTCCTTCTGAGGCTGGGGTTCTGCAGCCATTGCGCTGGTTATCACAGCTGATATAGTCCAGGCAATGTAGACCACCAAATGGTGGTCTTGTTGTTTAACTTGAGGTGGCATATACCTCGTGGACCTTCCAGGACCCTCCATCTCCTGTTAGTGTATGTTGAGTTTTAACAGTCCAGAAGGATGCTAATTTGTGGCCACTATTTTTTCTCTTGAGCATAAACTGTCAGGATCTTGAACTAGTAGCGCCTACCTAATCGGGGAGTGGACTTCAACTCCCTTAAGGCCAAAGGAAAAGAAGGGGCCTTATAAACGGACTGCCATATGCAAGCAGATGTGCATAATTCTTGTTGGTTCTGGCGTTTCTCTTGCGGCTGCAAGAGATTAGCGGCTGTCGGTTGCCGCTCTGCTCTGTTCCAGATTCGCGCTGAAGCAAGCGTGTTTGCTCAACTTGATCCCAGAATCATCCAGCAACATTCCACAGCCCGGGTGAGTCGAATAGGGAATCCCGATTCAGTTCCTTTTCTGTTCATTCCCGGCCAGCCCTGATGTGAATGGGCGGTGGCCAGGATTGTTCCCGCCTTCACATTTCCTTCCTCTGGGTCATTTGAACTAGATAACTCTGGGGACAAAGAGTTAAATCACCTTCTAAGTGCAGAATGCAGTGGTGAATGGCAACCACGCATTACTGTTTCTATTTCGTTCCTTTTAAGAGTGGAAAGCAGTGTTGAAAGGGTTCACCACGCTTTACCGTTTCTAACTGTTTAAAGCTGTGGTGCTTCGAGGGTGTTTTGTTTTCCTTTCCTTCGTTTGAGTGGTGGGGCTCATTATCTCAGGACGTCTTGCACAGCATCATTTTGGGGAATAGGCATATACTAGACTGATCTTTTTTATGGTGTTAAAGCAAAAATAAGTCAACAGAATTTTACTTTGGATTGTTCATTTCTCTGTCCTTTGGAAGAGGGATTATTGAGGACTTCCGGAAACCCTTATCCGCTCTGTTGATTGAGACACTGATTAATTCCCCGCCGTTTTTATTTCCATCAATTATTCTCATTGGACGTAGCCTCGTTGTTCTATGTGCTATTGGAACCGGTATGTATGTGGTTTGCCTGCCATAATGTATCTAGAGAGATGGTGTCTTTAGATGTGTAGTAATGTGTTGCTTTATGCCTTGTAGATAACTGTTTATGGAGAGAGAGGTTCCTCCATGCATGACAATTTAACAGGATTTCTGTCAGATAACCAAGGTACATAGGAGTGACTAGCGAGATCATATGAGAGTAGAATACCTGTGTTTGCTTATTCATGGTGGTTGTTGTTTGTTTTACAGGGTCCCTTTCCCCGCTGTTCCCTTCCTCTCCTTCCCTCGCCTGATCGCCCTAATTCTCTATGGTTATATTCAGAGTTGGGGATGTCAGGAGGTGGAAACTTTATTGCTTCAACTGGATTCTGCGGAATTTTGATCTCAGAAGAAAGAGATCAATGACATAAACATTTGAGAGTGATGCTAATATGCGACCGCTATTTAAACATACCAGAATGATGCTAATGTGTGGCCGCTATTCCCTTTCTAGGACCTAGTGCACATTCACATTACAAGTCCCAGATTTCCTTGAGCAGCAAGCATCTTGTGTGGGGCTCATGTATAAAACCGGACCCAAAACTGCATGCTTGAAGAACTGACAAGAGGCTGAGCTCACTTCTGGCTTCCTGGCTCATTGGGTAGTCCCTGTAGCGGCAATCCTTGTTGCAAATGCTGTCGTCTCCAGCTTCTTCATTTCACCAGGGGAAACACTTGGAGCAGAACAGTGCTGCAAGGCTCTAAGTGAGATCAAACTGAGCCAGTACATTCTGGTAAGGGCCTTAGTAGTGTTTAAGTACTTCAAACAACAGGCATTGAACATTAGTAAGAGAGGGAGAGAGAAAGATAGATATAGAGTGGCTCCATAGTGTAATTTCTGGTTAGTGTGTTGTGTTACATTCAATCTAGGTACTATAATATAGGCCTCTGTAAACTTGTTACCCTTCACCTATATTCTCTCTCTACATAATACTTGTCACGGTTTACAGGGAGTGGCCTTTTATTTAGATATTACACTGCATTCACAACGCGGGTTTTCTCTAGTTCGAAATCTCATACATTATGCATCAGGGTTCTTGGAAGCACAACAGGACTGCCATCTCATGTACAAAATCTATGTATAAGGCCCATGCCCAACATCATCCTTAGGCCGACACAGTAATACAGCAAGGTAGGACCCCTGGGGAGACCTATGGGTATATATGCATCACATCTTGCTAAGATAGATAGAGGAGATCAAGACTTCCTGACCAGAGACGCTGAGGTTCCTGCATGCAGACACTCCAGCTCGCAGTGGTCTAACATCCCTCGCAGGGTGTCCAGCTCGAGACCAGAACAGGGTCCCTTAGTCTCACTTCAGGTAATGGGGTTGACTAAATCCTAGAGGAATTCTTGGTTTAACACCTACCCATGTTAGGTACACTTAAGTACATCTAGTTATGGAGGCATCAACGGAGTATGCATCCTTTTATCATGCGTTTTGTATACTTAAATGTATTAATGATTTTAGAACAATGGTAGAACTATACCATCCTTTTTCCTTTATAGTACTGTTAATCATTTATATTGTATACTGTCTAATGGTTGTTGCAGCACAACATATAAATGATTATTGAAAATGCCCAGCTTGTTTTATGTGGTGTCTCTCTCTGAGACAGACTTAGGCATAGATGCATCAAGCAAATCTGCGATCGCAATCACTGTGAAACAGCAATTGTGATCGCAAATTCCACTTCCGCAATGCATCAAGTGGAAAAGCAACAATTTGCGAATTCGCAAAACAAAGAATCGCTAAACCCGTAGAAACCCCCACTGCGATTCCTTAAAAGCGATTCTCCACATATTCCGCGAATTTAATAGCAAATTCGCAGTCAAATAGCGAATTAGCAAACAAATCGCTATCCACATGCATTAGCAATCGCAAATAGCGAAAAAGCCTTAATTCGCAAAATACGAGTCACAATTTAAGGAGAAGCTAAATCAGGTGGTAACCATGAAGTCAAAGTGGCAAAAAAAATTTGGGAAATAACAAACAGGTGTTGGCTAAATCAAACATACTTAAGGAGACTCATTAGGAGCATGAGGAAAGTCACAATGGCAGGTCTATACATCGTGGCAAGGTGGCTGAGGCTCCAGGCTGCAGCCCAGAACAGACGCAGGATCCATGAACACATCTTCCGGCTGCGGATTACACTACTTGGACAGACTGAAGATGAGATCTACTCCAAATACAGGCTCAATGGGGCAATGATCCTGAAACTCATCAGAGACCTTGAGCCCCTGATGCAGCACCCAACACGGAGGACCAATGCCGTGCCCACTCATGTCCAGGTTCTGTGCTGCCTGCACCTCCTGGCCTCAGGCAGCTTCTAGGGGATAGTCACAGTTGCAGGAAGTGTGTCCCAGAGTACACTTTCACGCCGTCTACAGAGTTTCCTGGACGCCATGCTGAGCCGAATCCATCACCACATCACCTTCCCAACAACAGAACAGGACTTAATGCAAACTAAACAGGACTTATACCAAACCGCTCATTTCCTCTATGTAATTGGCTGAATCAACTGCACCCACATACACTTCTGTCCACCCGCAGAGACCGAATACATGTACCGGAAATGCAAGTCATATCACTCCCTCAACATTCAGGTGGTCTGCAATGCGAAAACCATCATTACAGACATTGTGGCACAATACCCAGGGAGCACGCATGATTCATTTATCTTCCGGCACAGCGGCATACACACCCGCTTGGTCAGGAGTGAATTTGGTGAGGGACATCTCCTAGGTAGGTACACATGCCCACATACAGTATGTTAAGACCATGTTTCCGCGCATAACAGGTAATGACTCTCAGCTCCTCCCTTCATGTGACAGCGACTACGCCCTCCGTGAATACCTCCTCACTACATACCTCAACCCGGCAACACCACAGGAATGGAGGTACAATGGTGCTCATATACACACCATAAATGTGATTGAGCGAACATTTGGCATATAAAAGAGTAGATTCCGCATCCTCCACAAGACTGGCGGGGCACTCAAATACCGGCCTGAGATCTGCTGCCGCATCGTGGCCGTGTGCACCATGCTGCACAATATTGCCACCAAGCGGAGGATACCTATTGAGGTGTCTGGTAGTGAGTCGGTGGGGGACGACCTGCACATGTGCATCATGCACACTGGGAGAATCCTGCTGAAGGTCACAGGCACCGCGCCCACATCACACAGAACAATTTCTATGCATCCATACCCCTCACACAACACTGTACTCATGCAAGCCACATCAATGATTGACATGAGGAAGATTTGTTGTCAAAATAAAGGTCTCAATGTGCTTCAATCAGCAACAAATAAGGGTACAGCTTTTAAACATCCAAGGCTATGTAACCTGAGCTGGCGTGCATGGTTGCCTCACCGCGGCACAGCCTGAAATGTAATGCAACTAGCGCCTCCTGCCGCATGCACCCTGTTGCCTCTCATCCTCCATGTTAGGCTGGTTCTGTCGGGATGCAGTGTTGGGCCGGGTACTGCGCCTCCTGTCTGTTTGAACTGGCACAGACAGGCTGCTGAGGCTAGATGCCCCTTCGCTGGCATCCTCCCCCCTTACATTGCTATGGTCTGCCGCCTGTTAGTGCTCCACAGCGTTGGTGACCTGCTCCAGGGCCCTTGCTACGTCAGCACAGCATTGGACCATCTGGATTTGCATGGCCAATGATCTACGCGAGAGCTGGGATGTGGCGTTCCCGATCAGGTGATTGGAACAAGTGTAGGCTGACAGCCTTGTGAGCAGCTGCCTGTGGCGTCTGCGGGTGACGTCCTGCTGCACATCAGCTGGTTGCTCTCCTTCACCGCCGTGGTCAGTTCCTGCACACTCTCTGTGAGGAGACTGATGTTGCGTGCTGTTTTGTATAGCTGCAGCTGCATTGCTGCCATGTGCTGCGCCTGTTTGCCGTGCACACACAGCATCTGAGCCTCGCACACTTGCTGTGATTCGTGTCTGCCTTCTGGGTGGGGGTGGAGTCTGCTCCACTGCCATATGTTCCGAGACGTGATGTTGTACTCCGCCTGTAGCTGCAGGGGTGGCAATGGGTCTCGGTGTAGGTGCAGGCTGCCTCTCCCCCTCCGTCTCTTCAGGTGTCTCTGCGATGTGGAGATGTCACTTTTGGACGTGTCAGTATCTGCAGCACCTGTGATGTGGATGAGTGCATGATTACTGATATGATTCAGGCACCTGGGATGTTGCAACATACATGCAGGCTCGCTATTGGTTAATGTCTGCATTCCCTGGCTGGCTTCAGGGGTCTGTGTATCTTGACAATTCTGGCTGTTTGTGGCTATCAAGGCACATTTACACACTACAGGTTCCACAATACATTTGGGTGTTTGGGAGGAGCAGGGACTGGAATACTGTGGTCACAAATATGGATTGCACTGGGGGCATGGGCATTGTCAGGGTATGGGGTCGCAGTAGCATGCCTCTGACCATGAGTTTGGTGTGTGGTGCGGGAGGTGTCCAGTTGGGTAACACCCATGCAGGCTTCAGGGTGTATGGTGTCCTCCACTAGGTCCTCCATGGGGGTGTTTTCAGGGACTGTGGAGTTTCCCCCTCCCGTACCCCTTGTCTCCCCCAGTCTCTCAGCTATTCGCTCCTTGGCACGGCCTTTGAGGTCGTACTACCTCTTTTTTAAGTCATTGATGGTCCGGTGGGTGACTCCCACCGCGTTCACTTTTGCATTGATGCGCACCCAAATGCACCTCTTGGTTGCCTCAGGCACCTTCCGGGACAGCTTCCCGAACAGTTGATCATTGTCCCTGCTCACTCATTCAATCAGGTACTCAAGTTCTTTTTCACTGATCTTGATTTTGCGCTGGCGGGGGTTTTCACTTGGTCCTGCAGCTTCCTGGGACATTGTGGTTTGATTTCTACTCCTGTATGGGCACTGCAGGGTGTGGCTCCTGGAGCTCAGTGCCCTGCCTCCTCCTATATCCAGCTCTGTGGTCCGAATGAAGCATGGAGCAGGCTACTTCATGGTAGTGAAGTCATCATTGGGCTCCAAATGCGACTTCACATTTTTGCGATCTCGCAATTCGCGAGATCGCTATTTGCAAAATCGGTAATTGCTGATTCGCAATTAGGGGGTTGGAAACAGGTGACTCTGTGATTTTGTAGGGATTCTTGCGGAGTCGCATTTGTCGATTGCGGGCGGGTGTGAATCGCAGATATTTTGCGATTTGGATGATGCATCCCATTCTGCGATTTCTAAATAGCGATTCATTATTTTTCGCTAATTAGGATTCGCCGAATGGATGCTTGATGCATCTATAGGTTAGTAAGCATAAGTGACAGAGCGAAAGGTAGTATATTATTTCCACTGTCCTGAGGGATAAGGGTTGTCATTTTCCATAGTTGCCAAGAACTATCCCCTCCTTGGTAAGAGGAGATTCTAGCGGTACTGTGAGCTAGTTGGTACAAGAAGGCCAATATCCTACAGTGGATGTTGTCTAAATGCGCAGATCCTGTATATTTTCTATAGGAACTAAACGTCAGTTGTTTCAGTGACCCAAGCAAGTATCATCACTGATGTTAAGGGTACTATCTATTTTCTTCTACAGTCAACAAAATAGGGGGCGCCTGAATAAAACTTAAAGCATTTAAAGAGGCCGTGAGAGAGTGCAAAAACTCTTTCTGCAGGGTAAAGATTAAGTTTGTTTCAAGGGAGAGGTCTGAGGGTACATTATTTCACAGGGTATCTTAATCTTGTGTGTTTCCTTTTCAGATCTCCCCTCCTTGCTGTTTCTCCCCCAAAACCCTTTTTCTTCACCTGGCCCCTCCGATACTCTGTGCCGAAATAGAATGAAGAGTTGGTCGTGCCTGGAGGGGGACCACACAAGCTCTGTGCAGATTCTGAAGAAGAACCAGCACTAACTCAGTGGTAAACCCAAGGTGTTTGGGTGAACATTCTTTCTAGCATCTGGATTTCTTTCACAGGTGTTCATAGCAACTAGACGTAGTGCCACTGGGCTCTCACTGGAACCAACCCCTGCCAATAGCACACCACCTATCAAGGACGAGGTTGGCAATAAGTCCATAGCTGGGTCATCCTTCTTGTAATACCGTTAATACGTTATCACCTTGGAGAAGAGGGGGTCTTTTTTTCTACTCTGCTCTTTGTGTTTCTGACTAGACACCCAGTTTCCATGGGAAAGGCACAGAAGTTTGAAGCAGAACAATCAGTGCTGAAATGAATGTAGAATGGAAGTGGAAAGGGTTTGTTCACAAGTAAGGGTGGGCTATAAATCCGCTCTGCTGGTGGAGTTCATGGAGTTTTGCTTACTCCGTGCTACATGTAGAGTGGGGAGTGGCCAAAAACTCCACAAAGTGGCGCAGAGTGGAGTTTTTCCTCTTGTGTGGCTCACCAACGTTTATGTTGGCGATCGCAGGCAAGGAAAATCATACAATAGACCACCTCCAAGTGAGATTTCTCAATGCTGATGGTAAAGCCAGGTATCTACTGCTCGCGTTGAGAAGCCTGCTGCTTGCGTTGAGGAAGCTACTGCTCGAGTAGAACACCTACTCGAGTGTCAGAAAGAAGCAGCGCCCTCTTGCTCTGCATGTGGTGCCTTTCGTGCAGATTTTACAGCCCATGACAAATTGCAGGTGATAAAAATCAGCTTGAGCAGTGCAACTTACCGCGCTCACAGCTTGCGGAACTCCACGGAGTGTGGCAGAGGTTTTTCAGCACTTCGTGGAGTTCCACGTAGCAGAACTCGGTGAACTCCACCCAGGTCTATTCACGAAACAAAAATCCAGGAAAGGCACATTTTTCAGGATAAAATAACTTAAAATATACTCAAAAAACCACCTGTCTCATGAATGAAATTAGCTTTGGGGCACTACTAAATATTTTAACCCCAAACCCAACAACTGCCTGTGACGACACTGCAGGACACCATTGTACCTGAGGTCAGATCCTAGAGAATGGTTAAATGAGCAGGTTATGGAGAACAAGCAAAGGAGAGAGGAAGGGCGGGGGAGCAGAAGCAGTGATCTTGTCGTAGACTAAATTCTACTTACAAGATCTGTCTTGTGCTTGCTTTTTAAATATGAATTATAATTCAACCATGGCCATAAGACAACACCGCCAATCAGGACTGATTGCGCCATTTTCAAAGTACTTATGACACAACATTTATTTTTCAGCTTTGTACACGCACAAAATCAAACACATCCCATCATCACAAACACCTACTTACATTACTAAAAGTCACAGAACTGCTTCATATAACATAAGTCTAAGAAGGAGAAAGGAAACATAATTTCAATACCAATATATCTTTCCTATCAGATGTATTTATTGGTATTTTATTAGTGCTTTCCTATCATGACGTTGCTTTATGTATGTAGTACACCTTTCAGTTAGGTCAAATTGCAATTTTTGTACACTGATTAATTGCAAGAAATCAATCTAAAACTCAAATGACGACGAGTTTGGACATTTTGTGAAAATTACTAGGATTTCAATCTCTGTGTGCCCTTTTGGATATAAAAGCACTTTCTGAACTTTTTGCCACTAGCATGTCTTTCCCCTTGCAGCACATATGATTTGCTGACCCCCACTCTCTACAAGAGAGAACTTTCAGATAGAAGGATTGGGCACCATGCTTTTTACAAATTCCTTTAGACAAATACATATTTCATTCATCCAGTGGTGTATGTGAGACAAATTATGCAACATTTCCTTGGTCAGGTGATGAAGAAGTCCCTTGTAACTGTAAGATGAATCTGGGTGCTATTCACATACATTGCCAGTTTTAGGTTGCACATTTTATGTTCTTTGCTATAGAGATCAAATGTGCATTGAAAAACAGAACGGCAACAGATCAGGCCCTTAGGAACACTGCATGGCACTGGTATAGTTCTGTTTTCGTGTAACCAACGTTGCTCCATGAGGGCTAAATACATGGCAAACATTTAGACTATCTACTTGAGATACATTTACATATAATGTATCAAAATACGAAACATATACAATGCCTGTTGTTATGCTGACAATATGACCTGTGACCTGAATCAGTCCTCTTAGACTAATGTTGGACCTCTGCTCTAGCCTAAACTGTGTAGGTTGGATCTGTTCTGATCATTCCTTTGAGACAACAACACATATTTGAGGAGACTAGCAGTTACTCCCTTCTAGAGTCCAGGTCAAAAGAGGAGGCCAGAGTGTTTAACGGTTCTGAAATCCATAGATTCATTCAGTAGCATTATTGCTGTGGCTTTATTTGTACAGAGTGTTGTTCATCTAATTTTAAACTCTGATTGATGATCATGCAAGGTTTTGTTTAGTTTTCAGCACCGATGCAGTCAATAGGTGTCTTGTTGTTGACAAAGGTACAGTTTCTGATGGGTAAGTAATTCAGCACTTAACATTCCTGTCTTCTTTTTGATTTTTTGCAGTGATTTTCCAGCATATTATGGGGTTGTCCCCATTTAGGAGTAATGCAGTTGGAAATTGCTGTTATTGTTGGCGTTACCCTGTCTTTGACTTAATCAGACTAATACTAATTTGGAGATTACCACTGTGTTTGTTTTTCCGGTATTTAGGCTCAAATGTTTCTTTTACAGTGCTGAAAGTCAAAGTCTGAATAATCTGAAAAACGTGTTTGCCTTGGAAGACATTATACATATAAGAACATATGTGTCTTTCAGATGAGCAGATTAAGAGCGAGGCATAAATTAACGGGGCCTCATTTATGAGGCCTTGCGTCAGTTTTGCGCTGCTGATGCGTCACTTTTTGTGACGCATCTGCGGCGTAAAACATGCCTCCTGTTGCGCACTATTTACAAAGTGACGCATCTAAGCAGATGCGTCACTTTGTAAACCCCTGCGCTACATTATACCTGCGTCAGGTATAATGTATGCAGGGGGGGCGTTCCCCCGCAAAAAGCCTCGTAGAAATGACGCAGTGAAATCTATGTGATTTCACTGCGTCACTTCTAGGACGCCGTTGCGTCAAAATCTTGCGCCTGCCTCACAGCAGGCGTAAGACTGAAGCAGGCTCTTTCACATGGGGCTTGCCTCATGTGAAAGGACGCATTGCTGGAGTTGCATCACTTTTGTGACACTCCAGCAATGCGTCACTTTTGCGCTTACAGATACGTCAGAAATACTGACGTATCTGTAACTCCTTGCGACATGATGCGTCATACAGTAAATATGACGCATCAGGTATGTCGCAAGGAGTGCGCACTGAGAAGTGACGCATCGCTGCTTTCACGCAGCGATGCGTCATTTCTCATAAATGAGGCCCACAATATCAACCAAATCCAGTACCAATATATTCCGCCCAAAAATATTTATTCATTTTAGAGGGAACTATGATGCACTCGGTCATATCAAAGGGATGTAAAAAGAATGTGCCAATATAAATAAGGTGCAGTATTAGCATGGTACATGCTTCTATGTCCTGCCAAATTTGGCAGGTGAGGAAACTAAAGCACAGCCAGATAATGTTTTTTGACATATAATTAAATCAGGTGGGGTGGGGTCTTGGATTAACCCCAAATATCCTGTGTCCGTAGTCCAGAACTTTGTGGATGGCTATGACTAGTTCAGTGCTAACCATTCATGGAAATAAGATAAAGCCAAGGGCATGGAGAATGCTAGCAATCTGCCTGTTTGTACTATCTATTGCGAAATAGAGAATTAACAACTTTTCTTCACACCCTGGGTTGCCTTTTGATTTTTTTAGATGCCTTGCTTCTACTTGTATGGGTTCTTAAGCAAATGTCTGGGTAATTAAAGTCAATCCTAATTACTACATCCTGATTTTCTGCAGATGTAAGGTGTGTTCTTGAAATAATATGTAGTTTGAAGTACATTGACATTTATTGTGCCTGAAAAGAAATCTGCTTTATGCACTACCCGGAATTATAGTGAACTTCAAAGGCTCAAAGAATCCTTCGTTTTATCCTAAAGACAGCATCTGCTCCTTGGCTACTTCTCTGACGTCAACAACGGAAATCCTAAATTGCCAAAATTGACCAATTATTTCATACCTTATGTTTTATGTGTAAGGTCCTCAATTTACGGATACAAATCTAACACTGCCATTGACTGGTTGAAGTTGACTGATCATGTTTATTTACCAAATGCTCATTCACACAGACATTCGCTAAATGTTCTCCTAAAATGACAGTTGATTATTTTTTTGTATGAATTTTGTATAGGCACAGTAGGCTTTTTTACCGAATTTCCTCACTTGCTAATTTGAATTTATCTTTTGATTGCTTTGAAATATTTCCTCATTCTGAAATTTTCTCTTTCCTGTGTGTATGTTTGTACTAAAGGCGTTTGCATGCAGGTGTGCTGAGGTACTTGATTGTATGTAGAGTACATACCAGGCCCGGACGGAGTTATAATGCACAGTTGGCGGAATTCGAGAACTCCGCTCTATGCCTGTAATGTGGAATTCCTTTTAAATTCTGCTATCAGGCATGTAACAGAATTATAATCCCGTTGGTGCATCCCACGCTTGTGAAAACGCATGCTTGCAAGCACGAACAAGATTTGCAGGCCGCTAGCAAGCACAACGGAGATGTTCTGGCAACTAGCACCATTTACAGTCACCAGATCTTGAGCAGATTCGCCACTCTAGAAGCAGCTAAATCAACAAAAAAAATACCTTTTCAAGTGAATATTCTAAGTAACAGACTGTTCAGATTGTTTTTTAATGCGAAAAGCATTTTTTATTTACTTTGTTTTCCAACAAGAAGTGTCCCATAGACTCAAACGTTCTATTCCTGGCGAGAAGGCTCCACCCAGTGCTTTGTCCATCTCCTGTTCACTTTTCATTTGGATTTCAAGGTAAAAGAATCACTATTGGATTTTAAGGACTTTATTTTTCTGATGAGTAAGTTCAAAAACTTCTGTGTACGGGTGTTGTTTGTACGAGAGAAGGCATGCACCAGTATTTATTTGTACTTTTATTCATTCTTTAAATTTGATTGTGGTTGTGGTAGGTGGCTTGGAGATGCAGTAGGGGCCTAGATTCTTTTTTGCATTTAACGTTTTATCTTTTATCAGGGGAAAAGGTTGCACAGTTCAGTACATTTGCTCCATGTTTGTTAAATTTGCACAGGTAATTAATTTTACCATGTGGCGTAGTCTGCCCATGGGCTATCCAACCAGTGCTTGTCATCGGGTTCATGAAACAACTGTTTTTGTGGTATATGCTGTTTTAAAAGATCATTTAGGCAAGGGATGGCATTGGATTAAATTAAAAAGGAGTTTTTTTTAATGTATTTCACATTTCTTTCTTCAAATATTTTATTTTGTTGCCTTGGGATTTTGTATGTTGTTGTAAAATGTTTATTACGCACTTAATGTTCATTTGTTGTCATTGCTGAACTAATGGTAGTGTTTTCTTCATTGTTTACCATGACTCCTTTGCCTGGCCAGTCCGTGTGTATGTTTGCCACAGACCACCATTTTGTCTTTGTTCTCTATGCCATGTGACTGGTGGGCGTTTTGTGTAGTCAGTGGCCCTAGGCCTTCATGCGTTCTTTGTTGTGTCCATGCCTCCTTGCTTATTTCTGTTGCTTGACCAAGTGGCTGGTGGCAATTATGTGTAGCCAGCCAGTGTGCTTTTGCCAGAGGCCTAGATGTGTTCTTTGCTGTGTCCATGCCTGTTTGCTTGTTGTTGTAGTTGCACCATGTGGCCAGTAGTAATTTTGAGTAGCCAGCCAGTGTGCTTTGTCATTGGCCTGCATGTGTTATTTGTTGTGTCCATGCCTCCCTGCTTGTTCGTTTTGTTTGAGAATGTGGCAAGTGTCCATTTTGTGTAGGTAACCAGTGTGCTTTTGCAATAGGCCATCATGTGTTATACGTTGTGTACATGCCTCCTTGCTTGTTGTTGCTGTTTAATCATGTGGTGGCCAGTGGCCATTTTGTGTAGCCAGCCAGTGTGCTTTTGTCATAGGCCTGCGTGTATTCTTTATTGTGTCTATGCCTCCTTGCTGGTTCATTTTGTTTGAGCATATGGCAGGTGCCCATTTTGTGCAGCGAGCCAGTGTGCTTTTGCAATACACCTATATGTATTCTTTGTTGTGCCCATGCCTCCTTACTTGGTGTTGTTTTTTTTTGCCTCATTTGTAGAAAAGTGAAAGGTCTTTGAGCGAGCCAATGGTTTATTCTTGGAACCCCGGACAGGAGTAACAATGCCGTCAAATTACCGGGATCCATTGAAACCGGCTGCCAAGATCCTAAGGAAGGTGTATGGTTGAGAGGAAGAAACGGCTCCCCAAGATAGTAACCTACTCCTCAAATGTAACTTATTACATAATCATTGAACTTTAAAGGTGTTATGAATATTTCAGGATATTATATTTTCATGTTTATGAACCCACCCGTCCCAGATCCCCCACATTCAAAATCTTTTACTCGAGGGGCTAGCAAAATCCAATCTGCAAATTTGCTTCACGAGGCAACCCAATCTAATATTACTGGGGGTTGAGAGGAGATCCATTTTAAACAAATGTCCCTCCTTGCGAGAAAAAGTAACAGAAATATCAAGGAAGCTTGTGAGTTAGAGAGCATACAGCTGGTATTCTCCTCTGGAAGGACCCCAAAAATAACCAAAATCAGGCTTACCTTATTCTATTTCCCCAAGAGCTCCGAAACAGTCTTACCAATATTGTGCCAGAAGCCCTGGACAGGAGAGCACTGCCAGAACATATGCAAGTTGTCCGCATTACCCAAGGCACACTTCAGGCAGACCTTCCGTCCTTCAACTCCCAATTTTGAGAGTTTCTTGGGGGTCCAATATGCCCTATGGAGTGTGCACATATGATTTCTCTGTAGGTGGGCGCCTTTAACCACATTTCATAAAATGCACATTGATACTTGCCATAAGTATGTTACGTTGGTCGAAGGCAGGTCTCTTCTCCAGGACTTCTCCATGGGTACTAATGGTGCCCCCCCTAACCAATAGCCAATACCATTTGGAGACCTCTTTAGGTTGATGGAAGGGACAACATAGGACATATTTGTGTTCTTCATTTTCTTCTCCCTCTTTATTCAACTTAGCATCCCAACAGGATAGCTGATAATACTTAAATCTTGAAAGTCTCTGATGTGTGGTATTACAGAGTACCTCCCATGGAAGAAGTTTGTTATCTTGTACCAATTAACCACATTTCAAAATACCTTCTTCCAATAAAGGGATGGATAAGCTATCTTTTAGGAATGCTGGGGTGCCTGGAGAGTTCCAAATAGGGGTCCCAGCACTATAACGTGGAATCTTCAGGTTCTTTCTGGTACAATACCAAACTTCACAAGCGGAGCTTAAAACCTTAAGTTAAATTTTTTAAAGTATTTCGGTTACCCAAACTTAAATAAACATCCATCGTCACCCTGAGGATTATTTTTGGACATCGCTTGAAAAGGGGGGGAAACAAGAGGAGTTAAACAGGAGGGACCTTATGTTCTTTAATTGAAAGGCATAGCAGTAAAAACGAAGGTTAGGGCTAGCTATACCCACTCTAGCTTTGGACATCGCAACTTCTTACATAAAATCCTCACCCCCTTGTTGGACCAAAGAAAGCTATTTATAAGCCGTTGCAAGCTTTTCAGGGTAGAGGGATCAAAAGATAAAGGGATTGTGTCAAAGATAAAAGTACAATTTGGCAGGATTGACATATTGATCAAGTTGGAGCGGCCCAGGATAGAGAGTGGAAGCCCATTCAAAGATCTTAATAGTGTGGCCGCCTCTTTCCCTTTCAATTCGAAATTTACTTGAGATAGTTTAGTAATATTTTGTGTGACTTGTATGCCTAAATATCGGATTTGTTGCTTAGCCATCACATTACTGGGTTGTGTACTCCATGACATAATTTCTGGGTTTTATGCATTAATTAAGTAACCATGAAAACCTCCCAAAACTCATCAGACTTTTCTCCAGGCTAGGCAGGATAGCTGGGGAGTCCCTAGAGAAAATCATCAAATCATCTGCATATAACACAACTTTTTTCCCCCATCCCTCCCATGCAAATGAAGCAAATATATGACTATCCCTAATGCTACAGGCCAAAGGTTCTATATATAAGTCAAACAATAAGGGGAAGAGGGGGCATCCCTGTCTCATCCCCCGCTCCAACTTAATTGATCTAGATTAGTTACCATTGACAATTTGCTTGTTGTTGTTGTTTGAGCATTTGGCATGTAGCCATTTTGTGTAGGCAGCCAGTGTGCTTTTGCTATAGGCTTACATGTGTTCTTTGTTGTCCATGCCTCCTTCCTTGTTGGTGTACATGTGGCCAGTGTATTAAATACATCCCTTTTGCCCAAGTTGTGAAAGCCATTTTCTATGGACATTGAAAAGGACTATGCCTTTTTTGTTCATGTTTTTACTTTCTTCCATAATGTTAGTTTAATGTGTATGATGATCATTATACTATGTATGGGCAGTGTTTATATATGCATTAGATTTTTTCCATTTTCCCATGCACCTCGTTGCCTCCCAAAGGATTTCTCATAGTCCCCAGTGAGACACCAGCAATTACTTTTTTTATATCTGTCCTGTATTATTGGCCTGCACCCCTGCCTGCAATAGGTCTCTCAGGTCATAGACACATAGCAGCATTCACCTTTTTAAGGATTATTCATTTTTTTCCCCTGGCCTGCACCATCTGCCTGCCATGGGTCTCTTAGGCCATAGTCACACACCAGTATTCATTTTTTTAAATGATTATTCCATTTTACACTGCACCCTCCTGCCTGCCACAGGTGTCTTACCTTAGAGCCATGTAAAGCTAACTTTTACATCTGTATGTTGTTGTTATCCTCATTGAAATATTATGTATTGGTTTGAATAGAAATGGTCAATGAATACACTCATTGTTGTTAATTATTTGGGAATGGGATAAGTAACTTTACTAAATTATATTGTCTCTATAAATAGTTGCAACTACATAAATAAATGCCACTTTTCACTTAATGTTTTTCTTGTTTGTTTGCTTTTAGGTGCACAAGAGACATCACCCACAGTACTTCCAGAAAGAAGGGCAGCACAAAGTGGCTTCACGTGACCACAACATCCTCGCTTCCACTTGTGTGCAACTAAGTGCCAACTGACAAAGCTTGAAGATGGCCCCAAAGAAAGGTGCTGCCAAGACAGTGGCCAGTGAGGAAAAGAAGAAACAGATTGCCCCCACTGGCTTGCCACTGTCCTCTGTTTTCAAGAGACTTTGTGTACCTGCTGCACCATCCTCTGGGCTGTAAGCTGAGATCAGCACTCCCGCATTGACAACACCACCCAAAGCTGAGCCCGAGACCAAGTCTCTCAGTGAGGCAGATACTGCAATAATGGTGGTGAGCAGCGAGTCTGAATTGGATTTGTCTCAGCTGCAAAGCACCCAATCATCACAACTGAGCAAAGTGGACAACAGTAGTCGTAGCCAGCAACAGTTCTTCCTTAAGTAGGAGTAGAACTGGAGGTTGAGCCTCCTTCTGATGCTGAAGATGTAGCTGAACAATTGGCTTCCCAATTTCTAGCAAGAAAAAGAAAGGGTGCTTCACCATCTTCTCCAACCCCTCCTTCTGATGATCTGGACATGCACTGGCCGAGTCCAATTCCCACCACAAGAGGCAAGGGAAAAGGAACGTTCCTGGAAGCAGAACAATTATAGAAAGGGCCAGTGAGGAGGAGCCAGTGATTGCCAGTATGGAAGCCTCCTCAGAGGGCACCAAAAATATACCCCCATTCACCCTGCTTAGATTGATGTGGCAATGGTTCCACCACCATAGCCAGCTTCCATATTTGTAAGGCCCCAATAATAACTACATTAACCACTTCCTCAGCCGAAGTATGCACTTCAGAGAAGCAATCAATGACACACCCACCTACCTCCAGTTCTTCTTTAAATTGACAGCAGCACACTAAAAATGTTCACCTACCCAGTTTGGGACAGCTTTATGATTAACAAGCAAGAGGATAACATTGCAATATATCCTCCATTTCCCACTCTAGTGTTCATCGAGGTACACCTAGTTCACACTTTTGTACTGGAGGCTAAACGACCCATATGAAAAACTTTCATGCAAGCTGGTGGGAGGAGCACCTTAAAAGAAATTGCTGGTGGTGGTGGTGATGAGAGATGGGAATCAGCTCTGATCACTGTGATAGGAGGTGATGAGGAAGAAGTGGATGACAGCTTTGCACCAAGCAGCATTCCGCCCCTCCGTGTGCCAGTATTACCCTTATCAACAACCTCCAAATAGTACAAGACTCAGGTGCCGACACCAACGCTTACAGTGATGATTCAATCAAGACATACATTGAGTCTACCACCTACTGGTTCTCTCTGGAAGTCACCTGCATCAGTGGCACCACAAAAGAAAATAGTCCTTGCTACTTTTATGGACATATTTAGGCAGGAGGGAACCTACGAATGCAAACACCCAATTACAATGGGCCGCTGTTAGTGCTGGGCCTCCTCCTTTTTCTTTTGTAGAAGGAGTGGGATTATTAGAATTTGTGGTGGCCATCTGCCCGGAATGGAAGGTTCCCAGTTGGACCTGTTTTGCCAGAGTTGCTGTTCCAGTGCTCCATCACAATGTACTGCAATTGGTTAGGCAAGCTTTGCTTCAGAGTGCTTTTCACACTACCCACCTGATGACAGGCATGTGGACAAGTTATCTAGCAAATGATTGCATGTATATTACTGCACACTGGATTTCTTTTGTGGAGGTTAGGGAACAGCTATCTGTAAGTCTCAGTGTTGAAGAAACTTTTAGGTGCATTCAGCAGCTTGCAACAGTAGCGATGTTTGCCATGGAGAAAACCCATACAGCTGCAACGATGTTGGAGAACTTTAAAAGCAAGGTGTTTGAATGGCTGTGACCCAGAGGTCTTATAATTGGATATATTCTCACGGATGTTTGGCACATTGCATCAACCTGATTGTATAGGGCTTTCTCAAAAAAGAAGGCACAGTCAGCAATATACTGGTCACCTGCAGAAGAATCTGCACTCATTTCAGTTATTATTTTAAAGCCCGGAAGCAGTTGAGGATCTTTCAGTGTGCTAACAGAGTACTGGTTAAAGCCTTCAAACAGGAGGTGCCAACATGTTGCAAAGCCTGTTTGAGCACTACAGACAAATCAATGACTATGTCCTTCAAAGAGGTGGGGTGCAACTTAGAAAAGCATGATAATATCGGTGGACAAATGGGGCTGGTCAAATGCCTGACATAAATGCTACTTCCTTTTGAAGCTTTCTGGTGAGCAGTTAGCAGGGAGGACAGTATGATGGGCCAAGCTATCCTGTTGTTGTATCTGCTACAGGACCAGTTTAAAAAGATGTTGCAAAGGTTAATCAGTGTGGTTGAGAGTGTAACCCTTTCCTTAGCTGTTAATTAAAGGTGACAAAGAGACATCATGTCCTTCAAAGAGTACATCTGTGCCACAATACTTGAGCCACTGAACAATAAACTAGTGGCCGTTTTTATTATTTTATTTAAAGGGGAAGTTTCATTCTATAAGGAGTGGATTGTTGAGCTTGCAAGTGACCTTGAAGAAGAAGGGTTGGACATTAGAGTCCCAGGAATAGATTCTGGTGTGCAGCCTTCAACCTTCAGAGAGGGTAGTGTTGTTGTCTCACAGCTGCCATTACCAGCAACAACAACACCAGCAAAAGACGAATCACACCTAACCTCTGCCATGGCGTGGTTTCATGTGGCAGGTCTTAAGTCGAGTGCAGAGGAGAAAGCTACACAAGTCGAGCAAGTGGGAGGACTAATGACCATTCAGAAGATGGTCCAAGATTATCTGATGACCCAAAAAAGTTCTACATGGTCCAAAACCCATTGGTCTCTTGGTATGAAACGATGCACCAATGACCAGAGCTCAGCAGGCTGGCAAACTATCTGGCTTGTCCAGTAGCCAGTGTGTCTCTTGAGTTTGTGTTCATTGAAGCTGGTGCAGTTGTCATAGTCAGAAGGACCAGTCTCTCTCAACAAAACATGGAGAGATTGACGATGATTAAAATTAATCAATATTTCATGCCACGTGATTACACTGTTCCTGAAAGACAACAAGAGGAGAAGGAGGGTGATTGGGTAGACTCAAGTGCATGAGCTGACCAATTTCTAGGTTAAGCCCCTAACTTTGAGGATGAAATCTTCTTTCCAGACTAAGTAGGCCACCATAGAACTTTCAGATTATTGTCAAACTGCTTTGCCAATAAAATAAAAATGGGTATAGCTAGAAGACATTATATATTTTCTTTATTCACATGTGTGGCCAGATTGGAGTTGGACCAGTGTGCTTTGAAGAAGCATCCTCGTTCACTTCAAGGACATTGGAGATAATGCCTGCCTTTGTCCCATGCATATCCTTTTTTTCATTCCTTAGCAGGGCAGCCCCAGTAAAGATAATTAATATTCAAGACTGCCAATGTGTTTCTTCCATGGGAAAAGAGTAGATACAATATGTGTACAACCCTGCTTGGATTGGAACATGAGTCTATTGCAGTATTGAGTGATATATTACAGAGGGTATGTTAGTAGCACTATCACCACCACTGCTGCCTGCTTCTGCATGGGGCCAATGGGAAAAAAGAAGTAGGGCAACAACACAACAGCAAAGTCAAAAGAAAGAGAAAACAAAAAGTCATAACAATTTTTTTTAAAAAGACAAAACCATACAATACACACACATATAAAGAAAATAAGTAAATAAGGGGTGGATGAGTGGGACAGAAGGAGGATTGGCACAGATTCAAAAATAGGCCCAGCAGCATACTCAGAACACAGAAAGCCAGTATAAAAAAATGGTCATGCCCGTGCGCACTGTGTGGTGCTCTTCGCGCTGATTGTCTGTGTGAAATTCACTACTGGCGTGGAAAAAAATAGAAAAAAGAGACGGACAAGTATTTTTCTGCCTGTTTGTGTATTTCCACTTAATCATGCAGACTCTGTCAGAGATGTAATGCAAGAAATACAGATTTTTTAAATATGTCATGGGCATGCCCGCAAATAAATAAATACTAGCAGGACATCATTGACACGTTCACCACCATGTTATAAGAGCAAGTACCAAACACACTGTTAGTCTGTATATTGGGTGTATGGCAACTTAAGCAAGATAGACAACGTACATTTTTAGCAGTTGCATTACTACTTGCATTACTACTTGCAAAAAGGTGCATAGCAATGCACTGGGGGAGTAAGCAACCCCCAATATGCAAAGAATGGATCACTGATATGACACTGATATGACCTACTGAAGAGAGACACTAGAGGTTTACACAGAGGAAATACCACAAGCTTCACGGGCTGGAGATTTCTAGGAACCATTAGTACAATACTTGCAGTCCACACAGGAGGAGGCTGAAATACCGTAAGGGATCTAAATGACTTAATATTTTAGGAACTGTGTCAGGGGGAGATGGAGAGTTAACCAGATATGGCTCTAATAAATGTGATGTACCAGGTCATGGGAAAAATATAACAGTCTATAAAACTGATTTGAAGGCCATTCACTTATTCGACATCGGTACATCGTATCAGTTGTTGTATGTATTAGACTGCTCAAAATGCCATGTCACACTATATTTATAATATAAAAGTTGGATATGTGTTTGTAACGGAATCTGTTACTGGTTGGACAAAAAAGATGAGTTTTTAGGGGTAGCAAATGATTTTTAAGGCTCAGTGATGAGGTGGGTTTAGGGGTAGAAAGGGTTTTTTAGGGCTCAAGGATGGGTTGAACTTAGGGTTACTAGGGCTTTTAGGGCTCAGGGTGAGTTGGGGTTTTGTGGTTTTAAGGAGGGTTTTAGGCTCAGGGATGCATTAGATTTAGGGTTACCAATGTGATTATAGGTCCCAGTGAGGGGATGCAAGGGTTTCAAGGGATCTGGGTGGGGAGTGTATTATTGTTTTGCAGCTATTTAAGGGGAGAGAGTTCTTGCTGTGGTATGTAGTTTTAAGGTAGTAATTGCATGAGTTTAAAGGCAAAAATGGCAATGTATTTCTGTAAGAATCAGAAGTCCTGCACTACGAGATGGTAGATATAGTACACCTTGATTATTTAAAAGGCGCAGTTTGGAAAGAGATGAATAGAAATATGTGTGGTGTTGGTTGAGGGTTTCTGCTAGCCCCGCTTCTTATTCAGGACTTGATTAAAAGCATCCTCTCATAGATACCTGCAATTTTAGAATAGAAGGAAAACCCATACTAAGGTGCAAACTTTGGAACACTTTCTTTTGAGGCAAGCCTTCTCCAACTTCGCACCAAGAATCGTTAACCTTTTACCTTCCACACATCAGGCTCCATCTCCTGTTTCTAATGAAAGAGCTGGAGATTCTTTTTGTCAATCAACATATCATTCATCATCAATAGGAGGCTTCCTACCGCCTAACTTCACACCATTTTTCAGAACAGAAGATACCTGCAGTTCCCTCGCCTCCCTGATTGCTGCACTGCTGCTCTCCATGTACAGTGCTCTATTGCTTTTGAACTAGGTTTGAATTGTGCAGGTATCAATACAAACATACATACAGAATTAAATACTGGCTTCAGTTGTGAGCATGTGGGTTGGTTGTGTTTATGGTTCAGGAGCTGTCTTAGGTTTCTCGCTTTTTCTCAGGGTGATTAATTTTGTATTCTTTCTTTCTTTCTTTTCAGGTTGCAGTGGCTCCTTCATAAATTACCAGCTGAGGGATCCTCTCTAAATCAATTGTATTACATTGAAGTGCACTTAGTTAAACAGCACTAAATCAGGACATATTACATATATCATGCCTACTGCTCACCCTTGTAGTTCTCTCTTTTGCAGCAGTACATTGTACTTATTGTATCCTATTAAAGCATTGTCTTGCAACCTGGAATTGCTTGCAGTTTCAGTTAACCACGGCTACTACAGATAGAAGACAGGGTGCCAATTATAATACTGGTGGATTCCTATAAGCAAGATATAGTACTGCTTCTGTTGTTTGTTGCTGCTGTCAGTTCACTTTCTGTCTAGCCTGCAGAGGTTTTGATGCAAACCACACTTTATTACATCATATTATAAAGCTACTGTTAGGTGCCTTTTCCTATATCAGATTTAAACATTACCTAATGAAAGATAAAAGAAGGTTTAGCTGTTAATTGGGAAGTAACATTGATTTTACAAAAGCTTTTTAGAAATGTTCTTTGGTCTATGAATGACTGATGAAATCACAGTAGTCAAAGGGTGCTAAAATACCAACTAGATTCTTAATAAGCGTTATAACTGATGAAACAGTAAAAACAAACAAACCTGGTAAACCAGCTACTCTAAATTTGATTTCCCTGTTTGAGGGTTCAAGATCATTGTTTGATGGACTGTTTCCAGTTTTGCAAAGATGTTCTATTGTCAGGTAACTGCACATCTAAACATTGATTTTGATGTTTTTCTTCCATTTTGTGAGTTATTTACGTTTTGAACTTCTCTATAAACATATTTTATGGGTAGTATTTCCCAATTAGAATTGAAAAGCCCCTGGTGCAGTAGACTGTGCTGCCTTTCTCCCTCATTTCAAGATGTCTGACTTGTCTGTTAAATTTTCCGGCACAAGAGACTCATGATCTCAGTTCCACAAGAAGGTGCTGCATATGTTTTGGAACAGGTTGCTCACAATCAGAGTAGATAACTCTGCTAGAATTGTTATTTACCCAACAAGGGTGATGCTATCCCCATGTTCAGAGTGCAACAATATGAGTTGTTGGTGACATATGATTAATAGTCACATGAGAGAGCCTTTTGTCCTGCACCCCAAGTGGATCAGGGTATATTTTTATAGTGTGTTATGAAAGAGACTCCTCAGGATTCCCAAGACTGTGAAATGGGTCCCCCTCCCGACAATCAAATCAACAATATCGATGGGACATAATTCGAGGACAGTATATCGAAAATAAAAAACTGACAGGTAAGTAAGTCTAGATGTTCTATGTCAAACTCTACATATATGTACCTATATTGTACATATATCTTCAAGGTACATAGATGTGGATTTAGGAATGGTAAATCTATACTTCCCTATTTGCACTTACATTTCTATATTATGTCCCTTGATATTCTATCCTTGAAGTTAGTATGCCACAACATTGTTGGAGTTGGTATTCATTAGTACAGTTTGTAAAATGTATGTAATGTTTTGTATTATACTAGCATTTCGAGTACCCAAAGGTTTGGGTACCCAAGTCGGAGATCACCAAGTATATGTGTCAATTTGAGAAGGATGTTACCAGGTTAGACAACACCAACCTCACCGTGAATGCATCTGTGCTCTCACTCCTATCCCCATACCTGTACACGCCAAAGTTGCTAGGTTGTTGTGTGTCTGGTTTGGATCAATAGCTCTTCCGCAGCTCAGGAAAGGAGTCTGACGCTTTGAGCTCACCTCACCGGGTCAGTTCAGTTTGGAAAGGTCAATCTGCTTCTTACAAGAAAATCATTTTTGCTTACTCACAACTCCGCAGCCGCTGTACACCCTGGAACAGCATCACTTCTTGAAAGGGAATTAAATTAATTGACACTGAATCGCCCATGTCAGGAGGAACTTAAACAGTAATATGATTTGGATTCAAGCTTCTTTGTCTGTAACTCCTAATGGACCTTTAGGCACATCAATTAGAGAATCTGTAAATTACTTTTTCATCATTCACAATATAGGATCCATGGTCCTTGATACTTTCAGGTATATTAAGTGGAGCTACTGAAAACCTGTTTACAGAATCCCAATTGATTTGACAATCTTTTAATACTTGCTTATGAAAAATGTATTCTCTTAGTGAGTAAGTCAACAGTGCATTAAGACTCTTCCTGGGAGTAAAAGCTCTTTATATAATTGTTCCAAGTCAATCAATCCATTTATTATGCGTTATCAGAAGCACTTGCTCACATTAGCTTCAGTTGATACTTACTTTGAAATGCACAGGATTTAAAGAGGTCTCCAACTTAGCTCTTCTCCTTTGAGGTTTCCACATTATTGTGCTGCTTCCTATTGTATCTGTCCAGTTCTGGCTCCTGTCTAGCCTGTTGCGAGTGTCTCACGGAGATCACAGCAATGCTGAAAGAGACCATTTGAGTTTGTGACTGGCCAATCCAGCAAAACATAAGGACTGTGTGCTAGTTCCTCCGTACTTCACATGGGCAGCCCCAATTCAGAATTCCTCTCATTACTCAGGGGTAGTGCAACAACACCAGCTGCACAAAAGGCTGTGCTTTCTATCTATAACAGATGATCTAGCCTCCTCAAAAAATTGTTCATCATCCCATGACGCAAGCCAACTTTAGGCTGAAGTTTGGGCTACTCAATAAGATCCCAGTCAGACACCGAGCACTAATAAAATATTTTTGGAGAATGAGGGCAGCAGACACAAATTCACCGGCCCACCAATGTTGGCTTGAAATTGAAAAACAGGCCGGTGCTAAAAAATCAGTCTACACTTCACTATACCAGTCAATATTAGCCCTAAAATTAGGAGTAGTCCTTGAGCAACCCTACATTCCACTGCACATTACAGACTTTTCCAAATCTTTACTCAATCGTTAGCAAAGCTGGGTATTTAGGCTTCACATGGATACTAGAGGCCTTAATGATGATAATACCTGGCATTTGTTGTGAATCCTGAAGTACACTAGGCTAGATATGCCTGTCAACTATAGCAACCTAGTGGTACTACTACCAGCAGAGACTAACAAAGCCTGTGGTCAGTTTTGGACTGTACTTATGTTTTTATTGTTTGGCAACGTAACACTAATACCCAACCCAGACACTCGAATGCTTCAACCAGGGCGCATTACCAATACACAAATATATATCCGAAGTATGGTGAATACATACCGTTGGCCATAAAAAAGATACTTACTTCCTTTATATTTAGGTTGAGGAATTCAGGAAATAGGTTATGCGTAATAATGGTTTGTGAGTACTTTATGGGTTAGTTGTTCAGCTCTGAGTATGCATGCACAGATCAGTATTTATCATCACGGGCGCTGTACTGGCCTGTAGAAGTTTGTCAGTAGAGAGCAGGTCCGAGTACACTCAGGTATTAGGATTATGTCCACGAGATCGTTCATTCTGACATAGTTCTGTGACGGTATCTATTCGGCATAAAAAGCATATTGTACGGATGATGAGTGAATTACAATGGCGCTCTGCTGGTCTGTAAAAATGTGTTAGCGGAGAGCAGGTCCAAATATACTAAGGTGACATGATTATAACTACAAGACTGTTCAAATGGACTGAAGTTTGTGGAGGACTTCATTTGGCATACAAAGTAAATTGGACAGACTAATATTGAATGTCATAGGTATGCGCATGCGCGCCGTGATTAGTGAGAGCGGTACATGCATGCGCATACACGGTGGATGCACTTTTGCGAACAGGCATCGTTGTGAGCCGCCTAGGGCCTTCGACCAGCTGCAGGTGTTCCATAATCCGCTGCCCCCTGTGAGGCAGTGGGCCCCCCTGTTTTGCGCATGCGTACGCATGCGCACATTACGGCCGATGACATAGTACCACGCCCACCATCATTCCGTGTCATCATCATTGCGCATGCTCTATTCGACCATGGCTCGCGTCTCGGGCAGAAAGCGCCTGCGGGGTCCTTGTGCCGACCTCTGTACACAGCCCGTCTCCGTACCCCCCACCTGCAGGCCGGTATTGCCCCGCATTAAAGCTGCTACATATTTTGCGTGGTAAACAAATTCCATTTCTGACAGCTCTCAGCGTATCCCCAGTAAGTGCCCTCAATTCTTTAGCCTTTCCTTGCTATCGGTCCATCTGATCGGCCTCACTCGGACTTCTTCACAGACCCCTCTCCCTTTCCTGCTGTAATCAAATCTCCATCTTAGATGGTGATTAACATGACATTAATTAAAATGAATTTAGAACTGTTCCATCCTCGTACACAGCCTCGGGCTGCTGGCGGCTCGAGGCTGTGAACAATGTTGGCGCAAGGACACCGCGGGCGCTCTCTGCCCTTCTCCACCCCGTGACGTAGGGGGTGCAGCCACGCACGGGGAATACAGTGAATCTCGGAACACCGGCAATGAGCAACGTTTTTGTGAACACTTCAGATATGAATGGTGCTACCGTTTAGTACCTCCGGTCACAGCCTCTGTCCAAGAATGTACGGTGTGCGAGGCAAATATGCTTTACCTTGTGCACGAGCAGGGAGATACACTATATATAATTTTTACATGAACCACTTTGAATTGCAGTTGGCTTGGCTGTATACCTTCACACTACCAAGTACTATGGAGAGATAGTTGATTGAGGAAATCTAAGTATATACTTTTATTATATGTTGAAGGAAATTCTCCTATGCTATCATTCTCTGTAGAGTGGTTGGTCTATAGATAGTGATTTATTTCAAGTACTTGAGCGGCTTATATCTCCTATGTTTTTATGTATAATTCTGTAGATACATGATAAGTCAGACACAATATCCTTTTAATTTTGTAGAGCGGGCCCTCTTCCCTGAGCTGTCGCCAGGTAGAGGTGATGCTACATATATCCATCAGATTGGGTGAGTTATACTCCACCTTGCTAATAGGTGATGTAAGGGACATATATTAAGTACCCTCCTCACTGTAGGTTTTTGTGTGTTGTTTTACACAGACTATGGGGTACTGACAGATACCTATTTTTTGTTCTTTTAGGTATTTCCAGTATTACTGAAGAATACACTGGATAATTGGTCTAGTATCACAACGCTAATATTTTTTGCACCTATGTGTTTTTGATCACTACAGCAGCAGCTTTGTATTACTTGATGGTCCTGACGAAAGCCCAGATACTTGTTTGATCATAGGGGCTGAAATATGTTGACCGTGTGTCTACTATCAGCAGTCTAAATTCCATACCGCTGTTGCACTGCTTTTTATTTCTACCAGTGGGAGAAAATCAATAAAGTTAGATCTAAATGCTATTCCCTAGGTAGTTTTAATATCACCCTTTTTTTTTTACTTTGCGCTGCAATTTTTTCACTTTACCCCATTCACCTCAGGACTTTAGGATCCCAGAGAGTGTAGCAGCTTCTACTTTAAAACATCTGTAAATAGAACAAGAGAAAGCACCCTTGACCCATGTGCCACTATATAACACAAAACTCCTTGGGTCTAGATTTGTAATGTGTGTTTCAAGTGACAAACCATGTTGAAATCACAACTCTCACTAAAAGGGGAGAATCCCTTTAGACGATTACCCTCACTCACCAAAGGTGACATGCTTCATCATTTGGGTATCTCCTCTCAGTGGAAAAACCTAGTTCCACTGAGGGCTACAACCCCCTCACTGTGAGGGAGGATCTCAGGGATGTTTTAAAGTAGAATGAACAAAAGAAGGGGGTTCCCCGTGGGTTACTTAACGATATAGGCAGGCCAAAGGGGGGAAGAAACAACTGTAAATAGAACAAGAGAAAGCACCCTGCCTAGGGAATACAATGGCCCTAGCTAGAGGGTCCCAAAATTATATAAGAAGGGGTGATTAACCTGGGAGCTGACACTGCACACAACAAACACAAGGTCAAACCAAATGGACTCAACAGAGCATATTCAGAATATATATTTTTTTATTTCCTTTGAATATATTTTTTTCTTTTTAGAATAAAGATATCAAAAAAGTATAAAAAGTGAACAGTACTTTCATTCTACATGATACAGTAGGAACATAAAAAAGACAGACACTGATATGGGGACAACAGCGAAAAAGGAGAATTATGCTACATTCAAACCTACCCAGTACCAGCCATACTTCAGACACACTATCAGACTAACTTATATACATTCTCTCACTCTACCTTGTATTCTATCATTCAACTTTCATTCTTCCATTCATTCTTCCAATCCTGGCGTATACAACACATAGATGATCAATATGTTGCAGAAATCGGGGTGTTGTTCCAGGCAGATGACTTTTACTACGGGTCCTGATGTAATTAGGACAAAGAACCGTATTCCTGGAGACACAAGCCGACGCGCGTTTCGGTGACAGGCCAATGAGGCCACACCTTCGTCAGGGCTAGGGGCAGTACACTGGGAGGGACACAAATATAAAATCTGAAAGATAGAAAGCAAACAGGTCTCAATTTTCTGTTCTATATACATGTAATTACAATCAAACAAAATATAAATTTCCAACAAATACATTTCATTTTTCATTGTTCAGGTTCATCTTAACATTTTGAACACACATTTAAAAATCTGGACAAGATATACATGATGTTGACCTTTTGTAGCGGTGCAATGTCAAACTACCTAGAAACACTCCCTGAGATAGATTCCCTGTTTCGTGGAATCTATAGAAGGCATGGTGATAGCCTAGACTGAATGAACCTGTAGAGCTTATTTCATAACACAGATCATCCATACATATTTCTTAAGCTATAAACACACTTTCACTCTTGCACATACATGACCAATTTATTAAAATAAGGCCCAAACCTCTAAAGGACCGTTTGTAGTATTTCTCAGCTATAAACCGGATACTAAATTCCTAGTTATATACAGAGAGAAATGGAGAATGGTCGTTTGGCTTGTTTTGCTAAACACATATAATGATATTTACCTGTATATAATATACAGGTAAATATCATTATTTACCTGTTTTGCTAAACACATATAATGATATTTACCTGTATATAATATACAGGTAAATATCATTATATGTGTTTAGCAAAACAAGCCAAACGACCATTCTCCATTTCTCTCTGTATATAACTAGGAATTTAGTATCCGGTTTATAGCTGAGAAATACTACAAACGGTCCTTTAGAGGTTTGGGCATTATTTTAATAAATTGGTCATGTATGTGCAAGAGTGAAAGTGTGTTTATAGCTTAAGAAATATGTATGGATGATCTGTGTTATGAAATAAGCTCTACAGGTTCATTCAGTCTAGGCTATCACCATGCCTTCTATAGATTCCACGAAACAGGGAATCTATCTCAGGGAGTGTTTCTAGGTAGTTTGACATTGCACCGCTACAAAAGGTCAACATCATGTATATCTTGTCCAGATTTTTAAATGTGTGTTCAAAATGTTAAGATGAACCTGAACAATGAAAAATGAAATGTATTTGTTGGAAATGTATATTTTGTTTGATTGTAATTACATGTATATAGAACAGAAAATTGAGACCTGTTTGCTTTCTATCTTTCAGATTTTATATTTGTGTCCCTCCCAGTGTACTGCCCCTAGCCCTGACGAAGGTGTGGCCTCATTGGCCTGTCACCGAAACACGCGTCGGCTTGTGTCTCCAGGAATACGGTTCTTTGTCCTAATTACATCAGGACCCGTAGTAAAAGTCATCTGCCTGGAACAACACCCCGATTTCTGCAACATATTGATCATCTATGTGTTGTATACGCCAGGATTGGAAGAATGAATGGAAGAATGAAAGTTGAATGATAGAATACAAGGTAGAGTGAGAGAATGTATATAAGTTAGTCTGATAGTGTGTCTGAAGTATGGCTGGTACTGGGTAGGTTTGAATGTAGCATAATTCTCCTTTTTCGCTGTTGTCCCCATATCAGTGTCTGTCTTTTTTATGTTCCTACTGTATCATGTAGAATGAAAGTACTGTTCACTTTTTATACTTTTTTGATATCTTTATTCTAAAAAGAAAAAAATATATTCAAAGGAAATAAAAATATATATATTCTGAATATGCTCTGTTGAGTCCATTTGGTTTGACCTTGTGTTTGTTGTGTGCAGTGTCAGCTCCCAGGTTAATCACCCCTTCTTATATAATTTTGGGACCCTCTAGCTAGGGCCATTGTATTCCCTAGGCAGGGTGCTTTCTCTTGTTCTATTTACAGTTGTTTCTTCCCCCCTTTGGCCTGCCTATATCGTTAAGTAACCCACGGGGAACCCCCTTCTTTTGTTCATTCTACTTTAAAACATCCCTGAGATCCTCCCTCACAGTGAGGGGGTTGTAGCCCTCAGTGGAACTAGGTTTTTCCACTGAGAGGAGATACCCAAATGATGAAGCATGTCACCTTTGGTGGGTGAGGGTAATCGTCTAAAGGGATTCTCCCCTTTTAGTGAGAGTTGTGATTTCAACATGGTTTGTCACTTGAAACACACATTACAAATCTAGACCCAAGGAGTTTTGTGTTATATAGTGGCACATGGTTCATCAGGAACAGTTGCTAACCAATGTTTCTCACACATGCATGTTTGTAGTTTATGCCTTCCAGGGGTTGCATTATGGGGATTTTAAAATTAACTCTGCTGGTAATAAGTTGATTCAACCACCATTCTAAAATAACAAACTTAGTGTCACATCTCAGGTTGCGCCCAAGAGGCCCTCTTATACCCAGAGTCATATGCACTTCATTTGGTACGTTATGAACAGCTTAAAACTGTTCCTCCCTATTAATGAATATATTTAAATTTCTTTGTGCTTAATTATATCTGTCGCTCTTGTGTTTTAAGTATTTTTTTCATGTGTTTTTATGCTCAAATTGTAATAATCTTTTTAACCAAAGAAGTCACCAGACTATATTATTATGCACTTTGATAGGCTTAAATGGCTAAATAAAGTATTATTATCATCATCAACGGATAAGAACATGCACTGGTAAAGGTAATAGGTCTGGCATTGGCTGCCATCCTTTTGAATTTGTCAATCTGGCTTTGTGTTTTGTTAATCGTTTTTGCCACATTTTATAGTTGGAGCTGTTGCTGGGCCCTTGCAATCTAAAAAAAAGGTTGACTGAGAGGAAAGATATTTTTTTAATCACCAGAAACACACATTGAGATAGTAAGCAGTTAATCTAGTGGGATGACAGAGACAGTCAATTATTTTCCGGTCAGCATCTCGTGGATCAGCAATAGGTCTGTGACGTTTGCAACAGGGCAACTTGATGTATACCCATCAACAGTGGTTTCAATTCCTTCATGTTCAAGAAAGCACATTGCACAAGAGTGTTTAGAATTGAATTACATTCAGACAACGTGTGACAGCTCATATTGCAGTTTAAATCTCACCTGATGGCGATTCTCAAAGAAACATTTTTAAAGTTGTACTTTTCAAACACATGATTTTGCTTTATTTGATTGTTTAAATATATTATACAATATATAAGTGTTGGTGTTCATAAAACACTCCCTCTATATGTCACAACTCAACCTCTCCTCGTTTTAGTACCTACAGAGATGATGCCCAAATAAGGCATTTTTTTAACAAACTTTATTGCCATTACTTTTTCCTTTTCAACACTTTTGCTCAACATATCCTTTTGAGCTGTATGCTTGGCAATGGCCGCCTAATGGTACATTAACACGTTATAGCTTAAAAAGAACAATAATGTTATCTTATGGTTAGGAGCAAATCACCAAAGCATTCTTATCACATAGTATATATGTATTAATTATTACACCTGTTGCCCCTCCACACCATTGGCAGTCACTATCGTATTATGGTGCCCAAATAAGTAATTCCAAAAGCATCCAGCAGAATTTATGCTGATTTCCCACTAGTCATACCCTTTGGAGGAATCGGTCGCTGATTAACTAACCTGGCACCTCGCTCTGGCTGCCGCGCCAAGTTGGATCAGACTATTGCAGTGTTTCAGCATTATAGGAAAGAGGCACTAAAGACTAGAAGTGATGTTGACTCAGCTTTGTGTCTGCTGCCAATAAAGTAGTGATTTTTGAGCTCCGTAAATTCCATGTCAAAGAAAAATCCATTGTGATTTGCATGCACTACTCATTTTCCCATGGTCCTTGGAACAGTGACTCCATTCCTAAAATGGCAGTGGTTCAGAATGACATAATTGTCTGCCTTTCAGTGTGTCGTACTAGGGTTTTTACCGTGGCAACTGTTTCAATTCTTAACAGGGAGATGTTTTAATATATCAACTAGTTATCAGAGGTGCAGGGATATTCGGAAAAGTATCACTAGTTCAAACTGTGGCTTTATTTTTTAAACATTCAAAGAGTGGTTGTATCATCTTCAGTTATGCTAAGACCCCTTGTGTTTACAATACCAAAAGTAAGCTGTAATGTTGGAATTCCTTGTTCCAGGCCAAGAATTTGAACAGGTATTTAGCATATTCTTAAACTTTGGCCTGAATGGGTACGGACCAACAGTTTCATATTTACAGTTGTGACAGCGATTCATCGGCTGTGGCGTGCTTGCTTTTCAACCGAGAGAGAACCATAGCACCTGCCTGCTCACAGTACGACAAAGGCAGAAAAAAAGGTAGTATTTTCCGACCTTCTGCCGTAGTGAGAAATGTCATCATCTATCGCTTTGTTGAGCTACATACAGTAGCAGCTACTACTTAACGGCGGTGGAGAGGCGGGTGGCGAGGGGGACCATGGGGCGAATAAAAATAAAATAAAAACAATTACCTGTTTCCAGGACTCCCGGATAGGAAGCAGAAACAGGAAGCACCCAGGCTTCCGACTCCCCTAGCCAATCATGACGCTGCTGATAGGAGCGTCGTGATTGGTCTAAGCACCGTGGTTCAACGCTCAGAGGGAGAGTGGGAGCTTCGGCATTTTCGGCACCCTGGGTGGAGAACATGCAAAATGGGCATGACTTAGGAAGTGCCACTGATAGAGCGCGCGGGTCACCCGGCTCACCAAACTTTTCCACGCACTGGGCCCTGGCGTGATTATTTCCAATGTTAACGTTTTACTGGGGTGAACCAGGCGATTTCACGCACGCTCCTATGAGTAATCGGTTGGGTGACTCTTACACCACATACTATTCATGTACCTGACTTACCACAGGCACATTACTCCTGACAGATCAGGAGCTAGCAGTGGATAGGTGATAAGGGTTTTCCTAAAAGAGAGAAGATTCTACTTTACCCATTTGATACCTTTAATATTACTTTAATGTATAATGACCACAGACACCTTGTTGGTTTTAAGGGTTTTATATAGTATGGGTTTTAGGACGAAAATGCCATTACAAGCAGGCAAATGCACAGTAATACATCAATGATAAGTATTAGAACCAGAATATAACTTTGGAGAAGAGTGAGTATCATGGAATACAAGGGAATACTATAGGGCATGAATCACAATGAATATTTATCTAATACAGTTTAATCTAGGGCAAGGACGTGAGGAAAAACCTAATGTGTGACCTAATAATTTTATACTATTTCCTAAACCTTATGCTATCTTTCTAAATTCACGGCAACCATACTAAGGGAAAGGGAATAAGTGGAACAAGCTAGATAAACAGTCGGGTTTAACAATGTCCTATAGGAAGGGTAAAAGTGGAACATTTACTAATAATCAATTGCATGAAATTACATTCAAAGGGACAATGGAGAATATCACAGGCAAGATTGCTTTAATCAGAGGAGGAAAAGTTTAGGGTATAGTATAGACAGACACCTATGTCAATAGTTACCTAGGTGAGAATGAGGACCAACCCTGGCCACGGGTCAGTTGGGAAAGAACGGGACAAGGACCCTCAAGGATTCAGGGAATACCAGAAGGTGAGCAGGTACAGCTCATGGACAGTCAGGACAGGATACCCCTCAGGTCTGGGTCAGGACTGGGTTCACCAAGGCACGACCAACCCCTCACAGCATCGGATGCAACGCCAGCGTTACCCCCTCTTCTGCACGGAATCCGCCAATAACCCCGATTGGGTTTTCGAATCTCCCAGCAAAATGCTTCGCTTAGCACTTAGGACTAATTTCCACCCCTTGGAGTTTGTGGAAAGTTTCAGGCAGAATGCTCCGCAGCACTCTGTATCAGGCACCTATAGAGTTCGTAGGGTCAGTGACAGGTCTGCTAGTCGGACAAGTCGGACAATTTCTCTAAGCTAAGCTAGGCTATTTATACAAGTTTAGATCCCCAAGACCACCCATAAATGTTGCAAAATGACAAAGTCCCATCTTCTGATTGGTCAAGGGAGGTGGTTTGGTCATAGTTACCACCTATACTGCACGTGACATTATCCCTCCCCCTAACACCTGGTTCCCAGGCCTACGTGTGGGAAAGTACAATAGAGAAGAAAAGGTTTGCAACATTGTTGCGCATTTCAGAATATAAATAGTACATCTTCAAGGGCAAAGGTGCGCCTGGAAAGGACAGTCCCCTTTTCAATGGCCAATCTGGTCAGGTTCCATTGCTGCACGTCCCAGATCTTAGGTCACGTGATGTGTGATACGTCAGCATCAAGATGGATCCCATCCCTAGTTCAAGGCCCTCATTTACGCGGTACATGAAAAGTAAGCGAAAAGTAAGCGAAAACAAATTAATAACACAGAATAAAATGAATACACTGTGTATGACCAACTACTCTTAATCCCTTATTTTATAATACTTATAGCATTAAGAGTTAGTGCAGAAAAGATGCATAGACAAAAAGCGGCTTAAGATAGCATGAAGCATGATTAGTGACAAGCGGCCATTTTAACAACAATGCATGTGCGAACTTTTCCCTCCAGATTGCGAGTGCGTCACATCACATGGGTATGACCGACGCATGCGCAGACTGGATTTCTGCAAAGCGGCCATTTTATTAATGTGCAAGCTTGATTACGATGAAAAAACACATAGGCAAGCCTCCTAGGGACACCCGTGTGTTGGGGAAATACAAATAAATGACAAACAATCGGAGTTAGTACAGTTATGATTTAAATCGAGGTTCATGAAGAGAGCAAGTCGCGTTACATGCGAATCCTTGCTCCATCAATCCCCTCTTTGATGATATTTACTATCATCACTACACATGAAAACAGATGCCAACTTCATTCATCAAATTCATCCATCTCAACCTCAATGAACTTATTGTTGAGTTTTCTCTCCGCCTCCCTGTGTGTATGATTGTTCTTTATTTTCTTATATATCTGGTTTCTTAATTCTTCTAATTCTAAGTCTTCAGCTTTTCGCTTTCCTCTTCTATTTACTACATATTTTCTGCATTTCTGACATTTGCAACAGATGAATATGATCAGAACAATCACACCTATTCCAACTATTGGCATCAATATTTTCCATAAAAGACTTTTACCTAAGTTAGAGAACCAACTACCTACAGAGGAGAGACCATCAGTCAGTCTCTTCCAGGCACTGTCAACCTCCAATGGTTTGAGCTCTTTTTCCAAATTAGTAATGTTTCTTATATACTTCTTAATTTCGACACTTTTATCAGGAATGTAAGTGCAACAATGTTGTGCCCTCAGCATCCTGCAGACTCCGCCCTCTTTTGCCAATAAGGTATCAAGAGCAAGGCGATTCTGTAAAACCATTGATCTGATCGCAACCATTTCGGTATTGATCATCAGAAATCCAGCAGCAGTGTCAGTTGATAACCGATCCACTACTGTAGATAATTTGCAGATTCTATGAGTATTCAGAGCTACCCCCATTCCAGGTATCAGTGCACTAAAAATATCACCTATAATTTCTCCTACACTTTCACGTTTGCTACGCACTAAGCCATTAGTAATCTCATTGCTTCCAGCTGCATTGTTCACATGGTATATTTTCGGAAAGACAATGCCAAAGTAGCAGCTTCCATACCAGTGATCTGGCAATTTGAAATAAGCCTTGTTTCCACATATATAATAAATTCCTGGAAACACAGGTTCTGACCCATTTTTGAAACCCCAACCTCCAATTACCTTGTAATTATGTTCACACTCGCTGGAACCAATGAATACATTGTTATAATAACTAGTCTTTTCTCTATGAAGACAGAGTTTCCCTTTCCGTTCAAAATCCAGCAACAGAGCAGGAGTAACTTCGCTTTGTGAGGTGTTATCCATGTTTTCTGTCCATCTAGGGGTTCTGTTCTGTTCGTCATTTGCCTTTTTCTGAAACTTTTCCCCTCTCTTCTCTGCCATCTTCAAGAACATTTTCTCTTGAGCATGTAAGGAACACGTCAAGTTGTCTCTACGAGCTTCATTCAGATCTATGTCACCTATAGTCAGGAAATATTCCCCCATGTAGCGAGTCACTCCACCAAGGGTATGTACACGGTTCAGATTCCCTCTAATAGGAAGTTCTGAAAAGATAACGTCAGTGTTTGAGTAATAATACTGTAAAGTGCTTCTATAAAACAAACTAGCTAAAATACTACAGGAAATTCCATAGGTCAGGGGTAAATGGTGGTATGTCACGCCTTCAGCCACTGAAGTAGGTAGCATCATGCAGACATAGCAATCTTCTATTTCCATAGCTTCTACATAGTGCACTAAAAGATTTGCGAAAACATTTAAGTGTGTCCTGTTCTTCATTTGGTGATAATGTAGTTCTCCCTCATCTGATGCTTCTAAGTCGGGTCGTGCATGTCTCAGACTCATTGCATTGTCATGTCTTTCTACACTTCGTGGTGTTTCTTCAGTATGTACAACTTCTGCGTCTTGTGTCGTCAAGTCTGTAGGATACATGTTAGGGTCTTTGCTCATCATAAAAGGTATAAACACTGTTAATCCTATCCATATCATTACTAGTACCACTACACTACAGATGCATACTTTACAGCATGTCTTGCAACAGCTAAATCTGGACCTTCCAGTGACATTTGAATCAGACATTTTATCTTACAGGTGGCGTTTTCCAACCCCTCTTCGTTTCTTTTCAGCAGAGGTTTTACTTCGCTTCACCTCAAGGAGGGTCTTCGTCAGAACTCCGACCAGCAATGGACCCTTCGTCGCTTTTGCCACAAGCTTCGGGCTCATCAATTTCTTCCAACACCAGATAGGTCCACTCAGGGCTCCGATACAGTTTATTCTGTTTCTTTACTCTGCCGCCCTTTCGGATGGACTTTCCTCTGGCTTCTTTTCTTTCACTTTCAGCCCGTTGTTGGTCCTTTAGTTTTTCTTCGACTGTTTTTATTCTTATTCTTAGTCTTTTTACATATCGGGGTTCATCCTTCTTTTCGATCCTGTTTGTAGTCGAGGAAACTTGCTCTTCCTCGTGAACCCTTTTGCTTTTTCTTCTTTGTCGCACAATTGCTTCAGCAGTGTCCTTTTCCCTACCTGTCTGACTAGTTCCAGGTCTTTCATCTATTTCTTCTGCCTGGTCCTTAAGCTGCCCTAGTTCAGGTTTAGACTGTATTTGATCTTCGTTGGTGAGTGATTCACTGGACTCTTCTTCCTGAACACGTTCATCTATTACTAACTGGCCTTGTTCATGCTCTTCGATCTCTTGATTTTCTTCCGCATGAACTTCTGCTTTGACCACTATCTGTCCCTTTCCAGTCTCCTCTTTCTCAGAAGGAGTGTCGATGACTTGATCTGTCCCTACTTGGCCTATTCCCTGGTCAGATTTTATGATGGCTTTGATGATCTGACCTTCTCCTTCTTGTTCTGACTCACCTGCACTGTCCCACTCACTACCTAGGTAAGAGTATTTTCTGGTTCTTATTGGATCAAGAACCTGATCATCGGCAGGAAACCATTCAACTACTTGACTTGTGCCTGGTAGTTCGATGTCAGCGGGATCCGGACCCTCTTCTGGAGTCTCCTCAGCTGGACCACCTTCGGCTTCAGTCGCGTTTTCTCCAGTTACCTTCTTCGTGTGACTTGCGTGGATCCACTTTGGTACACCAGCACACTTCACAGCAGTTGTGGTGACAAGGATCACTTGTCGAGGCCTGCCCCACTTCGGTCCAAGGCAACTCGTCCGGGTGTGTTTCTTTAACACCACCCAATCACCTGGTTTCAGTTTGTGTGCTGGAGTTGTAGGCCATTCGACAGCAGTCTCTCCAATCTGGTGAGAGATAGAACGCACTTGGTCACCCAACTGCCTGCAGTATTCTAGCACCATATCATCAGAAATACTTAGCAGTTTGTGTCCAGGTACCCATGCCTGTCGCATCATTCTTCCCATCAGCACTTCATGGGGGCTCAGGCCTGTCTTTCTGTTTGGAATACTTCTCAAGCTCATCAGTACCATGGGCAAAGCTTCTATCCAGTTCATTTTTGTGGAGTCACACAGTTTTGCCAGCCTGGACTTGAGAGTGCCGTTTATCTGCTCGACTATTCCAGAAGCCTCTGGATGATAGGCACAGTGCAGCCTTTGCTCCATTTTGAATGCTCTGCAGAGTTCCTTTAGGACCTCGTTTGAAAAATGTCCACCTTGGTCTGTTTCAATTGTCTCTGGAATTCCAAAGCGTGGTATCAGTTCCCTAAGTAATAATTTTGCTACAGTCAGGGCATCATTCTTCTTTGCTGGGTAAGCCTCCACCCACCGGGAAAACAAGCAAACTATGACCAGGACATATCTATATCCTTTGCACAGGGGCATGGTTATGAAGTCTGCCTGCATCCTAATGAAGGGACCTTCTGCTCTCCCAATGGTACTTTGTTCCACTACTGTCTTCTTTCCTGCATTGAATTGTTGACACACTAAACACCTCTGACAAAGTTTGTCTGCTGTGCTCCTGAATTTTGAACTGTAGAACACCTTTTCAAACATACGGCACATAGCATCCCTCCCAATATGTGTTGGTTCATGTATTATCCGTGCCATTGCGGTAACCAGTCGTTCAGGTAGTACAGGCATACCAGTCTTGTGGACCACCACACCATCTCCTTCCCTTGGTCGACATTCATCCTGCCTCCACATGTCCCTTTCCTTCTTGTCTGTTGTCTGTTGTAGTTCTCTCAATTCATCCCATGTTCCCAATCTTTCAAACAACATCAGTTGGCAGCTGCTTTCACCTCCCCATAATTTAATTAGGAGGGACATTTTGTGTCGGGCGCAGTACTGGGCAATTTGGTCTGCATATCTGTTCCCGGCTGTCACCTCGTCATTTCCAGATCGGTGAGCCGCACACTTGACCACAGCCAATTCTTTGGGCAAATGGATGGCTTCTAGTAAGTTTTGTACTGGTTTTCCATTTCGGATAGGAGAACCTGAGGAAGTCATGAATTCTCTCTGCAACCAAAGCTGGCCGAAGTCATGAACAACCCCATAACAGTACTGACTGTCAGTATAAACTGTTACCCTTTTGTTTTTCCCAATTTTACAAGCTCTTGTCAGGGCAATGAGCTCCGCTACTTGAGCAGATTTAACTTCCCAAAGATAGGAAGCTTCCAGCGTTCTTTCCAAAGTGACTACAGCATAGGCAGCACTCAAACCTCCATTCTCATGTCTCAAACATGAACCATCCACAAACATTTTGAGGTCTTCATCCACCAAGGCCACTTCTCTAATATCCGGACGGGGTTTTGTGCTAAATTCAGTCAAGTCTATGCAGTTATGGTCAATTTCACCTCCTGCCTCTACATCAATGGGAAGGGGCAATAGAGTGGCAGGGTTTAGAATATTACAACGGGAAATTATTACATTTTCTGCACCAATGAGAATCCTCTCATACTTAGTCAGCCGACTAGGGGTCAGATACTGTGTCTTGGTTCGGGTAAGTAAGATCACAACTGAATGTGGGACAAATACAGTTACAGGATGTCCCATCACAATGTTCTCACTCTGCTCTAGGCTTGTACAGGTAGCAGCTACTGCTTTCAGGCACCCAGGTAATCCAGCAGCCACTGGATCTAGGGCGGCTGAAAAGTAGGCCACGGGACGTCTAATCAGACCATGTTCCTGGGTTAAGACCGAGAGCGCACAATTGTCTCTCGTGTCACAGAACAATTCAAAGTTCTTGGAATAGTCAGGCATTCCTAATGCAGGAGCTGTGCACAGACAATTTCGCAATGTTACCCAAGCAGTCATGCATTCATCATTCCAACAAACTGGGTCTTCCGCTCCTTTCTTTGTCATGTTAATCAAGGGTTTAGCTATAGCCGCGAAACCCACGATCCACTGTCTGCAGTACCCAACAACCCCTAGGAACATTCTTACTTCTTTCTGGGTTACTGGTAGTGACATTTCTCGAATTATTTTAATTCTTTCTGTAGTGACTTTCCTGATCCCTTTCTCTATCTGGTGCCCCAGATATTTTACTGATGTTTTGCAGAACTGTAATTTGTCTGGTGAGACCTTATGTCCTCCTTTTCCTAGGTGATTCAGCAAGGCAATGGTATCAGTGGCACAGTCGTCTTGACTTCTAGATGCCACCAGTAGGTCATCTATGTACTGTACCAGGACAGACTCTTTAGGCAGTACTAAGGATTCAAGGCATTTCTTTAGAATCTGGTTGAAAATCGATGGACTTTCGGTGTACCCCTGGGGGACACGATTCCAGACATAGACCTGGCTGTTGAATTCAAAACTGAAAAGGAATTTGCTTTCTGGATGCAATGGGATGGAAAAGAACGCATGGCACAAGTCTATGACAGTGAACCATTCCGCATCCCAAGGAATTTGATACAGTATTACTGCGGGGTTAGGCACTATGGGACAGCAAGGTACTACAATGTGGTTTACCTTGCGCAGGTCCTGCACTACCCTATACTTTCCGCTAGGCTTCTTAATTCCAAGTATGGGTGAATTACAGGGACTACTCATCACTTCCTGAATGATGTTTGCTTTGAGCAATCTGTTTAACTCTTTAGCGACTCCTTCTTTCACCTCTGCACTCATTTTATACTGTTTGGTATTTGGGTATACAGCATTTGCTTTTATTGTTATTTTAACTGGGTCTACATTTGCCATTAAGCCTACATCCTTCCCAGTGAAATCCCAAACTTCAGGTATTACGCTTGATTGCAGTTCTTCAGGTAGACTTTCAATGGACATGGGCTTAATGTCCGTGTCGGGCCTTAGTAACATCAATTTATATAGGCCATCTTCATCTGGGGTCTGGATTTCAACACCATTTGGTGAACAAAAAATGGTGCAACGCATTTTGCATAGCAAATCTCGTCCTAATAGGTTCACGGGACTAGAATCACAGACCACAAATCTGTGCATTTCCTTGAAATTTCCTATGGAAATTTCCATAGGTTCTGTTACCGGAGTACTGATTATCTGATTTGAAACTCCCACTACTTGGATAGCTTCTCCCGAGAGGGGTAGGTTAGGAACGTCCGCTGTTCTCACAGTGGAACGGGTAGCACCAGTGTCCAACAGAAAGGTGACATCTGTCCCTTCAACCTTTCCTTCAATGTATGGTCCAGTCTGGTCTACCGGTAAGGAGGCACCAAGCACGCACTCCTTGTCCTCCCCTCTCAGGCCCCGTCAGTATTGATCATCGCAGAGAAAAGTATCATTTAACAGGTACTGTGGAATGGGTGCATTTCTTTCATTCTCTCCTTCCCACACTTCGACCCTTTCATTCTGTTGACCCTGATTCCTATAATTCTGTCTAGGTGCGCGTGGCACCGGGGGTTGATTTACCTGCTGTTGGGTCTTTCGGATCCCCTCTTTCTGCACCTGTGGATTTAAACCATTTACGGGGACATTACCAGCCTGCAATTGCGGACATTTATCTCTCCAATGTCCCATGTGACCACATCCGTGACAGGGGAATTTTTCCATAGCCTCTTCCCTACTCATTTTTACCCGGGGCCTGCCTCCACCCCCAGCATTCGGATTTGGAGCATTATTACTGTTAGTCATTTTACTTAACTGTTTTTCTTGTTGTTCAGCTAATTTCACCTGAGCCCACATAACCTTTTCCTTTAGGGCTTTCTTTTTGTTCTCGATCTCATCTTCGCAGTATTTGGCATATTTGAGAACATCATCAATGGGTTTCCCTTGCCAACTGATTTTGTTATCCCTAATCCACTGGGATATTTCAGGTCTCAATCCTAACACAAATCGATAACAGAAATGTGTCATATCCTTCAGGTCCACATTATCGATTCCACTGTAAGTTTTGAAGACCTGCAGTAACCTTTCATAATAGGAGTGGACTGATTCATCACGCTCTTGGGTAGTTCTATCTATACGGGTCCAATCAGTTTCTTTTGCGGGCACCTTCTTCTTGAGGTACTGTATGACTTGCTCATACTTCCTCATTACTTCAGGTGCGGGAGCTCCGGTTATCTCGTCTCTCGCATATTCTTCACTAGGCCAATCAATTTCAATTTTGCAGTCGGTCCACAAATCTACAGGGACCACAATGTCGAAAAAACCATCCAGGTCTTTCAGAAGACATTTCTGAACTTTTATGAAGCGTTCGACCTGTCGGTACCAATCGACTGGTTTCTCCCGTAATTTTGGAAAGTCATTGGTAAAGGATACTATATCTTGTCTGGACCAAGGGACATGGACATATTTTCCCCCTGGGACTTCTCTCATGGGACATAACTTTTCTGGTTTGTCAGCTTCTTGTAAGACGTACTCAGCAGTCCGTGGTCTCTCCTTGATATCCTCCTTTTTCTTTGCCCACCTGGCTTTCCACTTGTCTAGATCTCCCCATTTCTGTGCTAAGTTTATCAGTTCTTTAATCTGCGTCTTCTTCCCTGCGGTATTCAGGTTTTCTAGATCTTTGTCTGAAAATTCTACCCTGTAGGATTTCTGTAGTACCTTGGATCTGCTGATATCTATTCCCATACAAACTGCTGTGTCCACTAATTTGTCATAGTATATTTTTGCGTTCCGAGTAAGGTGTTTGCACATGAACAACAACTCATCTTCCTCCCGGACATTCAATCGTTCTAAGCCCACATTCCCTGCGCTCAGTTCCTCTAGCTCTATTCTTAGTTTATAAATATCTAGTGGTTTTGGATGAGGGGTTCCCTTTTCTAATTCTCGGGTCCATCTTTCTATTTCCTCTGGAGTTACCACTGTCGCACATTGAGTTCCTGATGAGGACTCTATTAGTACGTCTTTGTTCCTAGTCTGAGTTCTTATTTGAGACATACTAGGTCCCTGCTCCCTGTTAGGCAGATCCATCAAGGAAGCCATGGACTCACATTCACTCGCTTGGTCATCAATAATGAGTGGTTCCCTTCTGGGCGGGGGCATCATCGGGGTTATGACTGGAGTTTTAGGAGTATTCATTCTGTCCCCATATAGGGGAAAAACTGGACCAATGGTTACTGGAATTGTCAGGGCTTCAGGATTTGGATTAATCTGAGCTATGGCATGTATGAGATCATTCCGCTGTCCTCTCAGGGCGTCCCTTTCCTGCTCGTGTAATATCCTATTCATGGGGGGATCCTGTATCATTTGGGGTACTAGAGAAGGATATAGATTCGGAGCTGATGGAGTGGACAAAACTAGTCCTTCACCAAAAGGGTTGTAATTCGGGACCACGGGGTCGGGTCTACTAAATCCCTCTCCTCCCGCTCTTCTCTGTTCTATCCCTGTGGAATCGGCTTCACTAACACTTCTTCTTCCTGAAGGTCTCAATGGAGTAGTTGAGCTCTGGGATCTGGCTTCTTCATTATAAGGCGGGGGACCTTTCATAAATAAGTCCTCTAAAAACTCATCTTCCGATTCACCCAGGGGCATCATGTGCCGGGTTTTCTCAGTACATTTCTTCCCTCCCGCCATCTCATTAGCTCCGAACATGGGGAATAACCCTTCTACCATCATATTTTGTCTCCATTGTTTTAATTTCTGCTCCTTGGTTTCTTTTACCATTTTTGGATACCATCGGGTCACTCCCTTGTCCATTCGGGGTCTGTCTCGCTCTAGAGCTTCAATTTCCCATTCCTCTAAAGCTTCATACTGAGTTAATCTAGGTCTGGGATGTAATTCATTCATTCGGGTCCTCAGGTTAAATAGGATTCTCCCGTTAAAAGTACCATCAATGGGAAAGGCTAAAACTCCATCCTCCGCAGTGTACTTTACCCAGTTCTCTAACCATACACAGGTATGATACCCTTTCTCCAACATCATGAAAGAGGCTGGAGTATCTGGCGGAGGAATGATCACGCCTTCCCTAGTTCGTACGGGTTTGTCAGTTTTGAAGAAATTCTTTATTTTGCTGGCAAATGACATCTTTCTCTTTCCTCCGTACATGTTGTGAGGTCTGCCTTTGCTCATCAACTCTTTATGACACCCTAGATTTCGTGGATCAGGCAGAAAATCAGGGTACCACATACACCGCTCGTAACAATCTATAAGCTCGGTGCGGAAAATTTTTACTTCGTTTGTGCTTCCAATGCTAGCGCGACTCCAATTTCTCAACAACCAATCAGTGCAGAGGTTGCAAAGGTTCTCGACCAATGGGTGTGCGGTCTTTTCGCGAGACGCGTTCTCACGCTCAGGCACTCACCCCTCCCTTACAATTTCGGCTTCACTACACACCCGCTGGTTTAACCAATACCAGCGCGGCACGAAGTGACGTCAGAGCAGCCCTTCGACTGTCTCCCTCCTTTACAAGGTAACGGAAACTTTGTATTTTCTCTAAGGTGCTATGATTAATTTTAGTCAACAACGTATAACATTCGCCATTGTGTAGGAGTGTTCTAAAGAGATAGAAAGTTCTTCTTTTACTGCAAGTAAACCACTTCTGTCTACTTTTCATACACTTCGGATAGACTTCTCTTGCCTACCCTTACGCAAGCATTAGAAAACCTGCTATTACCCAGTCTCATCCACTTCTTTCCGGGATATATACTAAGCCTGGGGTTCGTCAGCGTTTCCCTTTGCTATCATACAAGCTCCGATGACTCTATTACTCCCTTAGTGTGACCCTTACTAGGTGATATCAGACCAAGGTTTCTCTCAGCAGTCCCGTCACTGTCATTCATACAGTTTTTCGAAAAAGACCTAATTAGCGCTTCCAGTTCCACTTGAACCATGCACTAACCTTTCCTCCCTACAAATGACCTCAGAACGCGATGGATTCTACTCACCATCCGTTATACAATTCCCCGGGGATTTCAGACAACACTCAACAATCACACACAATTTGGTTAACAAAACATATAATATTTAGCAGCAATACATATATAAATTCATTTAAAACAATTTTGAAATCGATTTCTTTTGCAAAAATTTTAAGTAACACAATCAATATATATAAAAAAAATTTAGCAGCACATTTATTTTTCACGGTTTATTTTCTAACTATCTTATCTACCTATCTTACTAGTCCTAACCATTCCTCTGCTTACCAGAAATTACTGATAGAGCGCGCGGGTCACCCGGCTCACCAAACTTTTCCACGCACTGGGCCCTGGTGTGATTATTTCCAATGTTAACGTTTTACTGGGGTGAACCAGGCGATTTCACGCACGCTCCTATGAGTAATCGGTTGGGTGACTCTTACACCACATACTATTCATGTACCTGACTTACCACAGGCACATTACTCCTGACAGATCAGGAGCTAGCAGTGGATAGGTGATAAGGGTTTTCCTAAAAGAGAGAAGATTCTACTTTACCCATTTGATACCTTTAATATTACTTTAATGTATAATGACCACAGACACCTTGTTGGTTTTAAGGGTTTTATATAGTATGGGTTTTAGGACGAAAATGCCATTACAAGCAGGCAAATGCACAGTAATACATCAATGATAAGTATTAGAACCAGAATATAACTTTGGAGAAGAGTGAGTATCATGGAATACAAGGGAATACTATAGGGCATGAATCACAATGAATATTTATCTAATACAGTTTAATCTAGGGCAAGGACGTGAGGAAAAACCTAATGTGTGACCTAATAATTTTATACTATTTCCTAAACCTTATGCTATCTTTCTAAATTCACGGCAACCATACTAAGGGAAAGGGAATAAGTGGAACAAGCTAGATAAACAGTCGGGTTTAACAATGTCCTATAGGAAGGGTAAAAGTGGAACATTTACTAATAATCAATTGCATGAAATTACATTCAAAGGGACAATGGAGAATATCACAGGCAAGATTGCTTTAATCAGAGGAGGAAAAGTTTAGGGTATAGTATAGACAGACACCTATGTCAATAGTTACCTAGGTGAGAATGAGGACCAACCCTGGCCACGGGTCAGTTGGGAAAGAACGGGACAAGGACCCTCAAGGATTCAGGGAATACCAGAAGGTGAGCAGGTACAGCTCATGGACAGTCAGGACAGGATACCCCTCAGGTCTGGGTCAGGACTGGGTTCACCAAGGCACGACCAACCCCTCACAGCATCGGATGCAACGCCAGCGTTACCCCCTCTTCTGCACGGAATCCGCCAATAACCCCGATTGGGTTTTCGAATCTCCCAGCAAAATGCTTCGCTTAGCACTTAGGACTAATTTCCACCCCTTGGAGTTTGTGGAAAGTTTCAGGCAGAATGCTCCGCAGCACTCTGTATCAGGCACCTATAGAGTTCGTAGGGTCAGTGACAGGTCTGCTAGTCGGACAAGTCGGACAATTTCTCTAAGCTAAGCTAGGCTATTTATACAAGTTTAGATCCCCAAGACCACCCATAAATGTTGCAAAATGACAAAGTCCCATCTTCTGATTGGTCAAGGGAGGTGGTTTGGTCATAGTTACCACCTATACTGCACGTGACATTATCCCTCCCCCTAACACCTGGTTCCCAGGCCTACGTGTGGGAAAGTACAATAGAGAAGAAAAGGTTTGCAACATTGTTGCGCATTTCAGAATATAAATAGTACATCTTCAAGGGCAAAGGTGCGCCTGGAAAGGACAGTCCCCTTTTCAATGGCCAATCTGGTCAGGTTCCATTGCTGCACGTCCCAGATCTTAGGTCACGTGATGTGTGATACGTCAGCATCAAGATGGATCCCATCCCTAGTTCAAGGCCCTCATTTACGCGGTACATGAAAAGTAAGCGAAAAGTAAGCGAAAACAAATTAATAACACAGAATAAAATGAATACACTGTGTATGACCAACTACTCTTAATCCCTTATTTTATAATACTTATAGCATTAAGAGTTAGTGCAGAAAAGATGCATAGACAAAAAGCGGCTTAAGATAGCATGAAGCATGATTAGTGACAAGCGGCCATTTTAACAACAATGCATGTGCGAACTTTTCCCTCCAGATTGCGAGTGCGTCACATCACATGGGTATGACCGACGCATGCGCAGACTGGATTTCTGCAAAGCGGCCATTTTATTAATGTGCAAGCTTGATTACGATGAAAAAACACATAGGCAAGCCTCCTAGGGACACCCGTGTGTTGGGGAAATACAAATAAATGACAAACAATCGGAGTTAGTACAGTTATGATTTAAATCGAGGTTCATGAAGAGAGCAAGTCGCGTTACATGCGAATCCTTGCTCCATCAATCCCCTCTTTGATGATATTTACTATCATCACTACACATGAAAACAGATGCCAACTTCATTCATCAAATTCATCCATCTCAACCTCAATGAACTTATTGTTGAGTTTTCTCTCCGCCTCCCTGTGTGTATGATTGTTCTTTATTTTCTTATATATCTGGTTTCTTAATTCTTCTAATTCTAAGTCTTCAGCTTTTCGCTTTCCTCTTCTATTTACTACATATTTTCTGCATTTCTGACATTTGCAACAGATGAATATGATCAGAACAATCACACCTATTCCAACTATTGGCATCAATATTTTCCATAAAAGACTTTTACCTAAGTTAGAGAACCAACTACCTACAGAGGAGAGACCATCAGTCAGTCTCTTCCAGGCACTGTCAACCTCCAATGGTTTGAGCTCTTTTTCCAAATTAGTAATGTTTCTTATATACTTCTTAATTTCGACACTTTTATCAGGAATGTAAGTGCAACAATGTTGTGCCCTCAGCATCCTGCAGACTCCGCCCTCTTTTGCCAATAAGGTATCAAGAGCAAGGCGATTCTGTAAAACCATTGATCTGATCGCAACCATTTCGGTATTGATCATCAGAAATCCAGCAGCAGTGTCAGTTGATAACCGATCCACTACTGTAGATAATTTGCAGATTCTATGAGTATTCAGAGCTACCCCCATTCCAGGTATCAGTGCACTAAAAATATCACCTATAATTTCTCCTACACTTTCACGTTTGCTACGCACTAAGCCATTAGTAATCTCATTGCTTCCAGCTGCATTGTTCACATGGTATATTTTCGGAAAGACAATGCCAAAGTAGCAGCTTCCATACCAGTGATCTGGCAATTTGAAATAAGCCTTGTTTCCACATATATAATAAATTCCTGGAAACACAGGTTCTGACCCATTTTTGAAACCCCAACCTCCAATTACCTTGTAATTATGTTCACACTCGCTGGAACCAATGAATACATTGTTATAATAACTAGTCTTTTCTCTATGAAGACAGAGTTTCCCTTTCCGTTCAAAATCCAGCAACAGAGCAGGAGTAACTTCGCTTTGTGAGGTGTTATCCATGTTTTCTGTCCATCTAGGGGTTCTGTTCTGTTCGTCATTTGCCTTTTTCTGAAACTTTTCCCCTCTCTTCTCTGCCATCTTCAAGAACATTTTCTCTTGAGCATGTAAGGAACACGTCAAGTTGTCTCTACGAGCTTCATTCAGATCTATGTCACCTATAGTCAGGAAATATTCCCCCATGTAGCGAGTCACTCCACCAAGGGTATGTACACGGTTCAGATTCCCTCTAATAGGAAGTTCTGAAAAGATAACGTCAGTGTTTGAATAATAATACTGTAAAGTGCTTCTATAAAACAAACTAGCTAAAATACTACAGGAAATTCCATAGGTCAGGGGTAAATGGTGGTATGTCACGCCTTCAGCCACTGAAGTAGGTAGCATCATGCAGACATAGCAATCTTCTATTTCCATAGCTTCTACATAGTGCACTAAAAGATTTGCGAAAACATTTAAGTGTGTCCTGTTCTTCATTTGGTGATAATGTAGTTCTCCCTCATCTGATGCTTCTAAGTCGGGTCGTGCATGTCTCAGACTCATTGCATTGTCATGTCTTTCTACACTTCGTGGTGTTTCTTCAGTATGTACAACTTCTGCGTCTTGTGTCGTCAAGTCTGTAGGATACATGTTAGGGTCTTTGCTCATCATAAAAGGTATAAACACTGTTAATCCTATCCATATCATTACTAGTACCACTACACTACAGATGCATACTTTACAGCATGTCTTGCAACAGCTAAATCTGGACCTTCCAGTGACATTTGAATCAGACATTTTATCTTACAGGTGGCGTTTTCCAACCCCTCTTCGTTTCTTTTCAGCAGAGGTTTTACTTCGCTTCACCTCAAGGAGGGTCTTCGTCAGAACTCCGACCAGCAATGGACCCTTCGTCGCTTTTGCCACAAGCTTCGGGCTCATCAATTTCTTCCAACACCAGATAGGTCCACTCAGGGCTCCGATACAGTTTATTCTGTTTCTTTACTCTGCCGCCCTTTCGGATGGACTTTCCTCGGGCTTCTTTTCTTTCACTTTCAGCCCGTTGTTGGTCCTTTAGTTTTTCTTCGACTGTTTTTATTCTTATTCTTAGTCTTTTTACATATCGGGGTTCATCCTTCTTTTCGATCCTGTTTGTAGTCGAGGAAACTTGCTCTTCCTCGTGAACCCTTTTGCTTTTTCTTCTTTGTCGCACAATTGCTTCAGCAGTGTCCTTTTCCCTACCTGTCTGACTAGTTCCAGGTCTTTCATCTATTTCTTCTGCCTGGTCCTTAAGCTGCCCTAGTTCAGGTTTAGACTGTATTTGATCTTCGTTGGTGAGTGATTCACTGGACTCTTCTTCCTGAACACGTTCATCTATTACTAACTGGCCTTGTTCATGCTCTTCGATCTCTTGATTTTCTTCCGCATGAACTTCTGCTTTGACCACTATCTGTCCCTTTCCAGTCTCCTCTTTCTCAGAAGGAGTGTCGATGACTTGATCTGTCCCTACTTGGCCTATTCCCTGGTCAGATTTTATGATGGCTTTGATGATCTGACCTTCTCCTTCTTGTTCTGACTCACCTGCACTGTCCCACTCACTACCTAGGTAAGAGTATTTTCTGGTTCTTATTGGATCAAGAACCTGATCATCGGCAGGAAACCATTCAACTACTTGACTTGTGCCTGGTAGTTCGATGTCAGCGGGATCCGGACCCTCTTCTGGAGTCTCCTCAGCTGGACCACCTTCGGCTTCAGTCGCGTTTTCTCCAGTTACCTTCTTCGTGTGACTTGCGTGGATCCACTTTGGTACACCAGCACACTTCACAGCAGTTGTGGTGACAAGGATCACTTGTCGAGGCCTGCCCCACTTCGGTCCAAGGCAACTCGTCCGGGTGTGTTTCTTTAACACCACCCAATCACCTGGTTTCAGTTTGTGTGCTGGAGTTGTAGGCCATTCGACAGCAGTCTCTCCAATCTGGTGAGAGATAGAACGCACTTGGTCACCCAACTGCCTGCAGTATTCTAGCACCATATCATCAGAAATACTTAGCAGTTTGTGTCCAGGTACCCATGCCTGTCGCATCATTCTTCCCATCAGCACTTCATGGGGGCTCAGGCCTGTCTTTCTGTTTGGAATACTTCTCAAGCTCATCAGTACCATGGGCAAAGCTTCTATCCAGTTCATTTTTGTGGAGTCACACAGTTTTGCCAGCCTGGACTTGAGAGTGCCGTTTATCTGCTCGACTATTCCAGAAGCCTCTGGATGATAGGCACAGTGCAGCCTTTGCTCCATTTTGAATGCTCTGCAGAGTTCCTTTAGGACCTCGTTTGAAAAATGTCCACCTTGGTCTGTTTCAATTGTCTCTGGAATTCCAAAGCGTGGTATCAGTTCCCTAAGTAATAATTTTGCTACAGTCAGGGCATCATTCTTCTTTGCTGGGTAAGCCTCCACCCACCGGGAAAACAAGCAAACTATGACCAGGACATATCTATATCCTTTGCACAGGGGCATGGTTATGAAGTCTGCCTGCATCCTAATGAAGGGACCTTCTGCTCTCCCAATGGTACTTTGTTCCACTACTGTCTTCTTTCCTGCATTGAATTGTTGACACACTAAACACCTCTGACAAAGTTTGTCTGCTGTGCTCCTGAATTTTGAACTGTAGAACACCTTTTCAAACATACGGCACATAGCATCCCTCCCAATATGTGTTGGTTCATGTATTATCCGTGCCATTGCGGTAACCAGTCGTTCAGGTAGTACAGGCATACCAGTCTTGTGGACCACCACACCATCTCCTTCCCTTGGTCGACATTCATCCTGCCTCCACATGTCCCTTTCCTTCTTGTCTGTTGTCTGTTGTAGTTCTCTCAATTCATCCCATGTTCCCAATCTTTCAAACAACATCAGTTGGCAGCTGCTTTCACCTCCCCATAATTTAATTAGGAGGGACATTTTGTGTCGGGCGCAGTACTGGGCAATTTGGTCTGCATATCTGTTCCCGGCTGTCACCTCGTCATTTCCAGATCGGTGAGCCGCACACTTGACCACAGCCAATTCTTTGGGCAATTGGATGGCTTCTAGTAAGTTTTGTACTGGTTTTCCATTTCGGATAGGAGAACCTGAGGAAGTCATGAATTCTCTTTGCAACCAAAGCTGGCCGAAGTCATGAACAACCCCATAACAGTACTGACTGTCAGTATAAACTGTTACCCTTTTGTTTTTCCCAATTTTACAAGCTCTTGTCAGGGCAATGAGCTCCGCTACTTGAGCAGATTTAACTTCCCAAAGATAGGAAGCTTCCAGCGTTCTTTCCAAAGTGACTACAGCATAGGCAGCACTCAAACCTCCATTCTCATGTCTCAAACATGAACCATCCACAAACATTTTGAGGTCTTCATCCACCAAGGCCACTTCTCTAATATCCGGACGGGGTTTTGTGCTAAATTCAGTCAAGTCTATGCAGTTATGGTCAATTTCACCTCCTGCCTCTACATCAATGGGAAGGGGCAATAGAGTGGCAGGGTTTAGAATATTACAACGGGAAATTATTACATTTTCTGCACCAATGAGAATCCTCTCATACTTAGTCAGCCGACTAGGGGTCAGATACTGTGTCTTGGTTCGGGTAAGTAAGATCACAACTGAATGTGGGACAAATACAGTTACAGGATGTCCCATCACAATGTTCTCACTCTGCTCTAGGCTTGTACAGGTAGCGGCTACTGCTTTCAGGCACCCAGGTAATCCAGCAGCCACTGGATCTAGGGCGGCTGAAAAGTAGGCCACGGGACGTCTAATCAGACCATGTTCCTGGGTTAAGACCGAGAGCGCACAATTGTCTCTCGTGTCACAGAACAATTCAAAGTTCTTGGAATAGTCAGGCATTCCTAATGCAGGAGCTGTGCACAGACAATTTCGCAATGTTACCCAAGCAGTCATGCATTCATCATTCCAACAAACTGGGTCTTCCGCTCCTTTCTTTGTCATGTTAATCAAGGGTTTAGCTATAGCCGCGAAACCCACGATCCACTGTCTGCAGTACCCAACAACCCCTAGGAACATTCTTACTTCTTTCTGGGTTACTGGTAGTGACATTTCTCGAATTATTTTAATTCTTTCTGTAGTGACTTTCCTGATCCCTTTCTCTATCTGGTGCCCCAGATATTTTACTGATGTTTTGCAGAACTGTAATTTGTCTGGTGAGACCTTATGTCCTCCTTTTCCTAGGTGATTCAGCAAGGCAATGGTATCAGTGGCACAGTCGTCTTGACTTCTAGATGCCACCAGTAGGTCATCTATGTACTGTACCAGGACAGACTCTTTAGGCAGTACTAAGGATTCAAGGCATTTCTTTAGAATCTGGTTGAAAATCGATGGACTTTCGGTGTACCCCTGGGGGACACGATTCCAGACATAGACCTGGCTGTTGAATTCAAAACTGAAAAGGAATTTGCTTTCTGGATGCAATGGGATGGAAAAGAACGCATGGCACAAGTCTATGACAGTGAACCATTCCGCATCCCAAGGAATTTGATACAGTATTACTGCGGGGTTAGGCACTATGGGACAGCAAGGTACTACAATTTGGTTTACCTTGCGCAGGTCCTGCACTACCCTATACTTTCCGCTAGGCTTCTTAATTCCAAGTATGGGTGAATTACAGGGACTACTCATCACTTCCTGAATGATGTTTGCTTTGAGCAATCTGTTTAACTCTTTAGCGACTCCTTCTTTCACCTCTGCACTCATTTTATACTGTTTGGTATTTGGGTATACAGCATTTGCTTTTATTGTTATTTTAACTGGGTCTACATTTGCCATTAAGCCTACATCCTTCCCAGTGAAATCCCAAACTTCAGGTATTACGCTTGATTGCAGTTCTTCAGGTAGACTTTCAATGGACATGGGCTTAATGTCCGTGTCGGGCCTTAGTAACATCAATTTATATAGGCCATCTTCATCTGGGGTCTGGATTTCAACACCATTTGGTGAACAAAAAATGGTGCAACGCATTTTGCATAGCAAATCTCGTCCTAATAGGTTCACGGGACTAGAATCACAGACCACAAATCTGTGCATTTCCTTGAAATTTCCTATGGAAATTTCCATAGGTTCTGTTACCGGAGTACTGATTATCTGATTTGAAACTCCCACTACTTGGATAGCTTCTCCCGAGAGGGGTAGGTTAGGAACGTCCGCTGTTCTCACAGTGGAACGGGTAGCACCAGTGTCCAACAGAAAGGTGACATCTGTCCCTTCAACCTTTCCTTCAATGTATGGTCCAGTCTGGTCTACCGGTAAGGAGGCACCAAGCACGCACTCCTTGTCCTCCCCTCTCAGGCCCCGTCAGTATTGATCATCGCAGAGAAAAGTATCATTTAACAGGTACTGTGGAATGGGTGCATTTCTTTCATTCTCTCCTTCCCACACTTCGACCCTTTCATTCTGTTGACCCTGATTCCTATAATTCTGTCTAGGTGCGCGTGGCACCGGGGGTTGATTTACCTGCTGTTGGGTCTTTCGGATCCCCTCTTTCTGCACCTGTGGATTTAAACCATTTACGGGGACATTACCAGCCTGCAATTGCGGACATTTATCTCTCCAATGTCCCATGTGACCACATCCGTGACAGGGGAATTTTTCCATAGCCTCTTCCCTACTCATTTTTACCCGGGGCCTGCCTCCACCCCCAGCATTCGGATTTGGAGCATTATTACTGTTAGTCATTTTACTTAACTGTTTTTCTTGTTGTTCAGCTAATTTCACCTGAGCCCACATAACCTTTTCCTTTAGGGCTTTCTTTTTGTTCTCGATCTCATCTTCGCAGTATTTGGCATATTTGAGAACATCATCAATGGGTTTCCCTTGCCAACTGATTTTGTTATCCCTAATCCACTGGGATATTTCAGGTCTCAATCCTAACACAAATCGATAACAGAAATGTGTCATATCCTTCAGGTCCACATTATCGATTCCACTGTAAGTTTTGAAGACCTGCAGTAACCTTTCATAATAGGAGTGGACTGATTCATCACGCTCTTGGGTAGTTCTATCTATACGGGTCCAATCAGTTTCTTTTGCGGGCACCTTCTTCTTGAGGTACTGTATGACTTGCTCATACTTCCTCATTACTTCAGGTGCGGGAGCTCCGGTTATCTCGTCTCTCGCATATTCTTCACTAGGCCAATCAATTTCAATTTTGCAGTCGGTCCACAAATCTACAGGGACCACAATGTCGAAAAAACCATCCAGGTCTTTCAGAAGACATTTCTGAACTTTTATGAAGCGTTCGACCTGTCGGTACCAATCGACTGGTTTCTCCCGTAATTTTGGAAAGTCATTGGTAAAGGATACTATATCTTGTCTGGACCAAGGGACATGGACATATTTTCCCCCTGGGACTTCTCTCATGGGACATAACTTTTCTGGTTTGTCAGCTTCTTGTAAGACGTACTCAGCAGTCCGTGGTCTCTCCTTGATATCCTCCTTTTTCTTTGCCCACCTGGCTTTCCACTTGTCTAGATCTCCCCATTTCTGTGCTAAGTTTATCAGTTCTTTAATCTGCGTCTTCTTCCCTGCGGTATTCAGGTTTTCTAGATCTTTGTCTGAAAATTCTACCCTGTAGGATTTCTGTAGTACCTTGGATCTGCTGATATCTATTCCCATACAAACTGCCGTGTCCACTAATTTGTCATAGTATATTTTTGCGTTCCGAGTAAGGTGTTTGCACATGAACAACAACTCATCTTCCTCCCGGACATTCAATCGTTCTAAGCCCACATTCCCTGCGCTCAGTTCCTCTAGCTCTATTCTTAGTTTATAAATATCTAGTGGTTTTGGATGAGGGGTTCCCTTTTCTAATTCTCGGGTCCATCTTTCTATTTCCTCTGGAGTTACCACTGTCGCACATTGAGTTCCTGATGAGGACTCTATTAGTACGTCTTTGTTCCTAGTCTGAGTTCTCATTTGAGACATACTAGGTCCCTGCTCCCTGTTAGGCAGATCCATCAAGGAAGCCATGGACTCACATTCACTCGCTTGGTCATCAATAATGAGTGGTTCCCTTCTGGGCGGGGGCATCATCGGGGTTATGACTGGAGTTTTAGGAGTATTCATTCTGTCCCCATATAGGGGAAAAACTGGACCAATGGTTACTGGAATTGTCAGGGCTTCAGGATTTGGATTAATCTGAGCTATGGCATGTATGAGATCATTCCGCTGTCCTCTCAGGGCGTCCCTTTCCTGCTCGTGTAATATCCTATTCATGGGGGGATCCTGTATCATTTGGGGGACTAGAGAAGGATATAGATTCGGAGCTGATGGAGTGGACAAAACTAGTCCTTCACCAAAAGGGTTGTAATTCGGGACCACGGGGTCGGGTCTACTAAATCCCTCTCCTCCCGCTCTTCTCTGTTCTATCCCTGTGGAATCGGCTTCACTAACACTTCTTCTTCCTGAAGGTCTCAATGGAGTAGTTGAGCTCTGGGATCTGGCTTCTTCATTATAAGGCGGGGGACCTTTCATAAATAAGTCCTCTAAAAACTCATCTTCCGATTCACCCAGGGGCATCATGTGCCGGGTTTTCTCAGTACATTTCTTCCCTCCCGCCATCTCATTAGCTCCGAACATGGGGAATAACCCTTCTACCATCATATTTTGTCTCCATTGTTTTAATTTCTGCTCCTTGGTTTCTTTTACCATTTTTGGATACCATCGGGTCACTCCCTTGTCCATTCGGGGTCTGTCTCGCTCTAGAGCTTCAATTTCCCATTCCTCTAAAGCTTCATACTGAGTTAATCTAGGTCTGGGATGTAATTCATTCATTCGGGTCCTCAGGTTAAATAGGATTCTCCCGTTAAAAGTACCATCAATGGGAAAGGCTAAAACTCCATCCTCCGCAGTGTACTTTACCCAGTTCTCTAACCATACACAGGTATGATACCCTTTCTCCAACATCATGAAAGAGGCTGGAGTATCTGGCGGAGGAATGATCACGCCTTCCCTAGTTCGTACGGGTTTGTCAGTTTTGAAGAAATTCTTTATTTTGCTGGCAAATGACATCTTTCTCTTTCCTCCGTACATGTTGTGAGGTCTGCCTTTGCTCATCAACTCTTTATGACACCCTAGATTTCGTGGATCAGGCAGAAAATCAGGGTACCACATACACCGCTCGTAACAATCTATAAGCTCGGTGCGGAAAATTTTTACTTCGTTTGTGCTTCCAATGCTAGCGCGACTCCAATTTCTCAACAACCAATCAGTGCAGAGGTTGCAAAGGTTCTCGACCAATGGGTGTGCGGTCTTTTCGCGAGACGCGTTCTCACGCTCAGGCACTCACCCCTCCCTTACAATTTCGGCTTCACTACACACCCGCTGGTTTAACCAATACCAGCGCGGCACGAGGTGACGTCAGAGCAGCCCTTCGACTGTCTCCCTCCTTTACAAGGTAACGGAAACTTTGTATTTTCTCTAAGGTGCTATGATTAATTTTAGTCAACAACGTATAACATTCGCCATTGTGTAGGAGTGTTCTAAAGAGATAGAAAGTTCTTCTTTTACTGCAAGTAAACCACTTCTGTCTACTTTTCATACACTTCGGATAAACTTCTCTTGCCTACCCTTACGCAAGCATTAGAAAACCTGCTATTACCCAGTCTCATCCACTTCTTTCCGGGATATATACTAAGCCTGGGGTTCGTCAGCGTTTCCTTTTGCTATCATACAAGCTCCGATGACTCTATTACTCCCTTAGTGTGACCCTTACTAGGTGATATCAGACCAAGGTTTCTCTCAGCAGTCCCGTCACTGTCATTCATACAGTTTTTCGAAAAAGACCTAATTAGCGCTTCCAGTTCCACTTGAACCATGCACTAACCTTTCCTCCCTACAAATGACCTCAGAACGCGATGGATTCTACTCACCATCCGTTATACAATTCCCCGGGGATTTCAGACAACACTCAACAATCACACACAATTTGGTTAACAAAACATATAATATTTAGCAGCAATACATATATAAATTCATTTAAAACAATTTTGAAATCGATTTCTTTTGCAAAAATTTTAAGTAACACAATCAATATATATAAAAAAATTTTAGCAGCACATTTATTTTTCACGGTTTATTTTCTAACTATCTTATCTACCTATCTTACTAGTCCTAACCATTCCTCTGCTTACCAGAAATTACTGATAGAGCGCGCGGGTCACCCGGCTCACCAAACTTTTCCACGCACTGGGCCCTGGCGTGATTATTTCCAATGTTAACGTTTTACTGGGGTGAACCAGGCGATTTCACGCACGCTCCTATGAGTAATCGGTTGGGTGACTCTTACACCACATACTATTCATGTACCTGACTTACCACAGGCACATTACTCCTGACAGATCAGGAGCTAGCAGTGGATAGGTGATAAGGGTTTTCCTAAAAGAGAGAAGATTCTACTTTACCCATTTGATACCTTTAATATTACTTTAATGTATAATGACCACAGACACCTTGTTGGTTTTAAGGGTTTTATATAGTATGGGTTTTAGGACGAAAATGCCATTACAAGCAGGCAAATGCACAGTAATACATCAATGATAAGTATTAGAACCAGAATATAACTTTGGAGAAGAGTGAGTATCATGGAATACAAGGGAATACTATAGGGCATGAATCACAATGAATATTTATCTAATACAGTTTAATCTAGGGCAAGGACGTGAGGAAAAACCTAATGTGTGACCTAATAATTTTATACTATTTCCTAAACCTTATGCTATCTTTCTAAATTCACGGCAACCATACTAAGGGAAAGGGAATAAGTGGAACAAGCTAGATAAACAGTCGGGTTTAACAATGTCCTATAGGAAGGGTAAAAGTGGAACATTTACTAATAATCAATTGCATGAAATTACATTCAAAGGGACAATGGAGAATATTACAGGCAAGATTGCTTTAATCAGAGGAGGAAAAGTTTAGGGTATAGTATAGACAGACACCTATGTCAATAGTTACCTAGGTGAGAATGAGGACCAACCCTGGCCACGGGTCAGTTGGGAAAGAACGGGACAAGGACCCTCAAGGATTCAGGGAATACCAGAAGGTGAGCAGGTACAGCTCATGGACAGTCAGGACAGGATACCCCTCAGGTCTGGGTCAGGACTGGGTTCACCAAGGCACGACCAACCCCTCACAGCATCGGATGCAACGCCAGCGTTACCCCCTCTTCTGCACGGAATCCGCCAATAACCCCGATTGGGTTTTCGAATCTCCCAGCAAAATGCTTCGCTTAGCACTTAGGACTAATTTCCACCCCTTGGAGTTTGTGGAAAGTTTCAGGCAGAATGCTCCGCAGCACTCTGTATCAGGCACCTATAGAGTTCGTAGGGTCAGTGACAGGTCTGCTAGTCGGACAAGTCGGACAATTTCTCTAAGCTAAGCTAGGCTATTTATACAAGTTTAGATCCCCAAGACCACCCATAAATGTTGCAAAATGACAAAGTCCCATCTTCTGATTGGTCAAGGGAGGTGGTTTGGTCATAGTTACCACCTATACTGCACGTGACATTATCCCTCCCCCTAACACCTGGTTCCCAGGCCTACGTGTGGGAAAGTACAATAGAGAAGAAAAGGTTTGCAACATTGTTGCGCATTTCAGAATATAAATAGTACATCTTCAAGGGCAAAGGTGCGCCTGGAAAGGACAGTCCCCTTTTCAATGGCCAATCTGGTCAGGTTCCATTGCTGCACGTCCCAGATCTTAGGTCACGTGATGTGTGATACGTCAGCATCAAGATGGATCCCATCCCTAGTTCAAGGCCATCATTTACGCGGTACATGAAAAGTAAGCGAAAACAAATTAATAACACAGAATAAAATGAATACACTGTACACCATGACCAACTACTCTTAATCCCTTATTTTATAATACTTATAGCATTAAGAGTTAGTGCAGAAAAGATGCATAGACAAAAAGCGGCTTAAGATAGCATGAAGCATGATTAGTGACAAGCGGCCATTTTAACAACAATGCGCATGTGCGAACTTTTCCCTCCAGATTGCGAGTGCGTCACATCACATGGGTATGACCGACGCATGCGCAGACTGGATTTCTGCAAAGCGGCCATTTTATTAATGTGCAAGCTTGATTACGATGAAAAAACACATAGGCAAGCCTCCTAGGGACACCCGTGTGTTGGGGAAATACAAATAAATGACAAACAATCGGAGTTAGTACAGTTATGATTTAAATCGAGGTTCATGAAGAGAGCAAGTCGCGTTACATGCGAATCCTTGCTCCATCACCACCACTCCTCCTCCTGTTCCTCTGACATCGGCCAGCCCCACCCTACCCCTAACCAGCTGAGCAAGGACGGAAAAATAAAATAATGACGATGCATTACAAAATAACAAATTATCAATTTATTTTTCCTTTTTCACATGCTCACAGAGCAGTGGGGAGAGGCTCTCGTCCCATAGCGGATGAGACGCCCCTGGCCACATATCTCTTCAAAATAAAAAATCAACTGCATATTGAGTGGTGTGAAACTCATGTTGTTCAATCCATTCCATTTACAGCACTAGAATGGCCACCCGAACATAAATACTTCCAATATACAAATTCGTAGCAATGAGTCCAGTAAATGTCCCAATCCTGGGTGTAGACATCTTTTGCGCATTTCCTCACAATAGGTTAAGCTTATTTTTCCTCGCAACACACCTGCATATTTTTCTTTCATGAAGTTTTGTTGCTTCGTATAGAACTATCTTGCATTCATCCAATGGGCCGACACACAACCCTCTGTGCGTTTCATACATTTTGCAGAACATGTGGCTGCATCGTAGAGAGGGGGCCACAAAGATAGCAGATACAAAATGAAAGGCCCTTGGAGGGTAACAGGAGAAGGCACAAATACAGGAGACAGTAGTGACAGCGAAGAGGGTCATGGTACGCAAACACCAATGACAGGCATGTGTACGTAGGATGCCCGAGCCAGTGCCTAATTAGTAAAACAATAAATGCCAGGCTCAAAGTTCAGCTCAGACAACTTTGGCTTGTGCTAGCGAAGGTCAATGTGGCGAACAACAAGCCTGCACAATGTTTATTTCACTTCATGACTCTTTAATCCATCACCAGAAACTCAGTGCCTCTTTATTGTATTATTACTGGTTCTTTTTCATCCCTGCATTCTACATTTCCTGCTGTTTTCCGTTTTTCTCTTCTTCTTTCTTTCTCCCGTTTTATGTTTTTTCTCTCTCTCTAGATCTGGGTGAAAATCTGCTGAGAAACAATAAGTGCCAGTCCCCCATAATGAGTTCTGATGAACCCCACCTGCAACCACCGGCAGAAATTAAGCACTGTTTTAATGAAAAATACCCTTGCCCCTCCACCGACCTCTTCAGTCTTGGTGCATCTTCCTGCCACACCAACATATCTGAGGAAGACACTCCCCACTAGCTCGAGGTAGGAGCTGTGAAAATTTAGTCTAAGGTAATTATTCATACGACTATGCTTGATAAAGTATCTGCAATTATATTTCAGACTGAAGAGTCGTAAACAACTTATATAGGAAGCAGGCGCATGAATAATTTTGAGTGCGACTTTCATTTTCTGCTGATGCAAAGTATATGACCCTGTTATGTTATGTAGACTGGCGGATGCAGGACTTACCGGGACAGCAATCAAATGGATCGAATCCTTTCTTACAGGACGCACTTTCCAAGTGTGGGACGACAATCATCACTCATCCACCCTCCCACTCACTAGCGGCGTCCCCCAGGGCTCTTCCCTAAGCCCAACGCTTTTTAATGTCTATATGGCCCCCCTCGAGGACGTGGTAACACCATTCAACATAAAAATGGTGAGTTACGCTGACGATACCCAACTAGTCGTCTCCCTGTCCCAGTTGATTGACCATCCTGAAAATCTGACCAACTGCCTCATAGGTATCCACAACTGGATGAATAACTCATCACTAAAACTGAATGGGACAAAGACAGAAGTGATGCTACTTGGCAAGCAATGGACGACCATCCCTCCTACACTATGGCCCGATATGTTCGGAGAAATTCCCCCCCCAAAACGCGAAATCAAGACACTCGGGGTGTGGCTTGAACCACAGCTCACGATGAAAACCCAAGCAACCAAAACCTCGGGCACATGCTTTGGGCTCATGCGCACGACCCGTAAAATCCTGCCCTTATTCCCACCTATTTCCAGGAAGCTTCTCATCCAGGGACTAGTGCTGTCCCGCCTGGACTACAGCAACCTGGTCTACTTGGGAGCCCCCGAGTCCACTATCACGAAACTCCAGCGGACACAGAACGCGGCAGCACGCATGCTTACCAACACTCCCTCCAGAACGTCCGCCAAGCCAGCCCTCAAAGCCCTGCACTGGCTCCCCGTGCGCCAAAGGGTGCATTTTAAAGCAATGTGTACAACAAACAAGCTTTACAACGGATCTGGTCCAGCGATTCTCAGTAAAATGATCACACCTTACATAGCAACCAGATCCCTACGATCTCAGAATGAAAACTTAGTCAGCACCCCCAGATTCAAAAGAACCCGCACAGGAGGTCGACAATTCTCCGTTCAAGCGGCCAAGGGCTGGAACGCACTCCCTCGCTCCCTCAGACTAGAACCCAACTACTTGGCTTTTCGCAAAAAACTAAAGACCCATTTGTTTCCTAAATAATACCCTTCTGTCGCTCTCTCCCCCTCTCTTCCCCTCATCAGGATTTCAAGTTACATAGCGCGGGGATGCCCTTGGGTCACCAGGCGCTTTAGAAATCGCTAAAATAAATAAATAAATAAATAAATTATGTTATTTGGGTTCTTCTACAGCGCAACGGCTACTCCAGTAGGAGTGTCCCGGCGCTTTGGCGAAGAAGTCCTTTAAGGAAAGGAAACATAACTGCAGAATAAAAGGAACCGTGAAGTTAACTAGTAAAAAGCCAGGTTTTTAATGCCTTTCTGAAAGACATCAGACTAGGGGCCTGTCTGAGAGAAATAGGAAGCTCATTCCAAGCACACGGGGCCAGGTAATGAAAAGAACGCCCCCCTTGTCTGGTTCGCTTGATGGACGGAACGACCATTTTAGACAAGGACCCTTTATTCACATGCCCTCTTGTTCCTTCTATGAAACCCATCAATGAACGGATCTTTCCCCATATTGTCAGATAGTAAGATTGAGGCATAATTTTCTCTTCCTTTCTCCACATCAGACTGGTATAGAACGTCACTTCCTTGCATCCATGGATAAATAAAATTAATAATCAACCCTGCCCCACAGTAATGTTTTTTCAAACAATTTAATTGTCGTTTTCATCGATGACACTTTCTCTGACGTAAGTTCCTTTGAGATCTTTAACATGAATGTTCAGTGTCTTATCACTTCCTGAGGTGGTACTACCTCATATAATGTCCTTTCATGTGGCTCGTCAGTCTGGTAGCTGATAAAAGAAACATTGGCAAAGCCACCCGTCTGACTTTAATCTTCTAACACATACAAATGCAGCACATGTCAAGACATAGGGGCATATTATCAAGCCCCTATCGTTACCACTGTTGGACCCGGAACTTCCGGCCCAGCTAGGGTAGCGTAACACAGAGCGAAGGCAATCAATCCTGAAGGCTTTAGACGTACTTGCGTATTACTCATTACAGCATCCCAATGCAAACCTACCAAAAATGACACCACACCAACTGCTTTGAATAACAATTATTGAGGCTTTATCTCTCTGCAGTGGAAATCAAGGTTAAACAAAGTAGATTTCATTTAATAATTTGGACCTTTAAACATTTCCCTTTTGTGTAAAAATACAGTAATCAAATAAGACATTACACTTCCTCAATAGATTAGGCATATGACTTCCACTTTAGATTTATGTGACCAACTTTCAGCTGTGTTAAACTGGTAATTACATCAAATATTACTGTATATTATATGATAATACAGTCGAAGCATTCAAGATTATATGGATTCCTGTTTTAGTGCGATCTACTTCACTCTGCCTTAGGTTCAGGAAGGCATTAATGTAATATCAAATTCACTCTGGATTCTGAGTCAAGAATGCTGTATCTGAGGTCTGCTTAGTTGGAACCCTCTGCTTAATGTTTTTTAGCGAGTTAAGTCACTTGAGGCGGGAATATTTACAGGGCTTTGGTTCTAATCAACCCCGTCTACTGATTTCTTTCCTCAGTCTGCTCCCCACTTCCCTTTTCCCAAATACCTCTGCGCTCGTCCAGCGCTAATCTCGGGCAGTCCTGGAAGCAGTTCAGTGGTTTGCTCTTACTCTTCCCCCTTCTCGACCAGGTCTGGCATTCGTCTGAGGGGAGCAGAGGGGGTCTTCACTGAGCCACGTGGGGCACCTTCCCGATGCTCTGTAGCACTCTGTAGTTCTTCTGCTCCTGCACTCCGGAGCGCTTCCCCGGTCTCTCTCAGAGCCGCGGCAGCCTCTGACCACGCAGGGTTTCTCCGGCTTGTCGGAAGGAGACGGAGACGCGTTGGGTTGGAGTCCGGTTGCCAGGCGACACCGCCCAGCGTCTCTCCCTTCAAGCTGACGACGCCCACCGTTACCTCACGCCTAGCGCGGAGGGCCCACAATGACTGCCTCACCAAATGAAACAGCACAGAATCAGGCAGGCCTCTCGCGCAACCTCGGGGAAAGGCCACGCAAAGGTCAGAAAAGGAAAGGACAAGTCACGGCTCTGTCAAGGGCGGCTTGTAGGTCTCACATCACATGGGCAGGAATGATTCTCTCTAGGAAAGCTACTCAGCAACCCAAACCATTTCTCTGAGCCTTATTTCCATACAGGGTGATGGCAGGAGACCTTCCTTCTCACGTTGCCTCAACAGCTTAAGTTTCCAGCCTCCCAGGTTTTGAGGGCTGGGGCCAGATTACTCGCCCCAGGGCTGACGTAATTCAGTCCTCCTACGCTGAAGCCTAGTTCTAGTATTCTCCTCACAAGCAAGGTTAGATCCACAGGAAGGAGGGCAGCTCCCACAACTAACTTTCAGCCCCTAGGAACAGTCAGATTAGCCTAAGTCGCAATCCCCCTCCTCTGTGGCCTTAACTCCAGCCAGTCTAATCATCCATCTGAAATGGCCGCTCAGTGTCCTCCCTTATATAGCTTAGGTCCAGGTCACCAGAATGGCCTGGAAGGTTCTGGAATTCTCCAATGTTATCCTATGGGCAGAACCCTGAGGTAGGCAGGCGTCCATCTTAGGAATCTTCTCTATCCACCATTTTAAGAAGGGCGCACCTGTACCTCAGCACTGATTTGCAATGGTGGGGCACCCGGAGACCTAAGGCCACACAAAAAGAACTGGTGGAAAAAAAAATAATGGGAGGCAGAAAGGGACAAAAATTAGGGGAAAACATCCAAAGACTGACAGGTCTAACAACCACAACGTCACATTTTGTGACGTTGTGGTGGCGATAGGGTCAGCGCACTATTATCAAAGCAGCGTTAAGCCACTTAACATGGCTTAAAGCCACCTTAAGTGGCTTAACGCTGCCTTGATAATAGGGCCTCTTTCATGCTAAACTAAGTGTGAAAGGGGGTTTGCAGTGGGTGTTCCACCGCAACACCCATTGAAGTCGACGCTGCCACCTATTATCAAGTTTGGCGATAATAGGTTGCAGTGCTGAACTTAAGACCAGAAAAATCCCTGTCTTAAGGTGGGGAAACAAGGAGAAATGCTTTGTTTCTCCTCGTTTTTGCTGTTGCCATGTGTGCTGCCTTGTGCAGCACACATGGAAAAAGCAAAATGCCATGGTTTGTTCATGTACAGGAAGGTGCCTCTTCCTGTACATGAACAAACCTTTTTTCAAAATGCCATTTTGTAACTTCCATGTGTGCTGCACGAAGCAGCACACATGAAAGTTGCAAAATGGCATTTTAGCTTTGTTTATGTGCAGGAAGGAACTTCATCCTACACATAAACAAATCTCCCTACTAGCAGACACCCTTGCACTCTGGTGCAAGGGTGCCTGAGCTAGAGAAGATGGCGGCCGGCTAGACTGACCGGTCGGGAGCTCCGTGCTCGCCGGCAGAGATAATGAGACACCCACAGTAACCAACACAGTAAATGCCCGATTACTCTACATACGCACCAAGAAGATATGCTGCAAACAGATCTATATACTGTGAAAGCAGAGTCAAATGGTAATATTACAGCACTGAGAGAGCCAGGCGGGGGAGCGGAGTTAATCATCAACAGAGCGCTCCACACGTATGTCGGCTTGTGGGCAGAAGCCTCGGCAGCACATCGTGATTTTGAGTGAGGCCCTAAAGAAGGGCTCTTACAACAAAGATGAATGGTCCTTCAGAATCCGATCGGATATTTCTAAGGCAACCCAAGACAGACAATGGGAGCTAGGACAGCAGATGCAGGAACTAAGATCTCTTGGGGCAACTGTACAAATGAAGTTCCCGGCAGCCCTAAGGATTAAGTGGAGGAATCAAATGCATAACATCAGGGAGCCAAAGGAGGTCAAGCTTTTCCTGGAACAAATGAAAGATCAGATGCGAGAACAACAATAGAAAAATCTGTAATAGCAAAATGGCGAGCATGGAGCTCAAAGAGGGCTATCAATACTGCCCAAAGAAGAGAAAAGGGAGGCTTCTCCAGGGAGGGATGTTTCAACAAGCACAAAAACAAAACAAAAATGCAAACACAGGGGTGGGGAGCAAACTAGGGCAAAAAACAAAAAAAAGTCCTAAAGAAACAAGAAGGAGACCGGAACTGGCAAATTAGTAGGAAGACCCCAGGAAAAAAGAAACAAATGAAGAAAGACCAGACTGTAGTTAACATACTTTCGTGGAATGTCAATGGCCTCAGAACTAAAAGCAGGAGAAGGAGAATATTTGAATATTTGAAAACTATAGACAGTGAAGTTATAATACTTCAGGAAATGCATCTTTTGAAAAATGAATGGGAAGAGATAATAAAGACTTTGAGTTGGGTGGACTCATTTGTCTGTACAAATCAGGACTGCGTTATTAAAGGAGTAGCCATATTATTAAAAAAAAAACTCAAAGTAAGAATAGAGTCCGTGAAAGTTGACAGGAAAGGAAGATGGGTGGTTACCAGGGTAAGAATATTCAACAAACAATACATCATTGCCGGTTACTACGGGCCTAACACAGACGACCCAGTCCCTCTACAAAAACTGCATACTCAACTATTATCGGTGGCCACCCCGATAATCATAGGGGCGATTTCAACATAATCCTAGACCCCAAGGTGGATCGTCTCCCCCGAGGAGAGAAGTAAACCTGTTAAAAATGAGGGAGTGGTTAGGGCTCTATACAAAATATCTGGGTTTGGCCGACATTTCGAAAGAGAAAGGAGACAAAGGCAAGGTTTTACATTTCAAAATAAAAAATTGGGACTGTTGTCCAGAATAGATTACTTTTTAGTTGATAGAAGCCTATTTGATAGCACACAGAAGGTGGAAAACTTGCCTGCTCATCTATCCGATCACTCAGCTGGATTATTAAAAACAGAAAAAAAGACTGCACAATTCTAGCAGACCCACAAAATATAGAAGCACTTAAACTAGAAACAGAACTCTATTTCAAAACTAACAAAAATGGCACTCCTATACAAGTCACCTGGGAAGCATATAAGGCAATATTCATAGGAAAGCTGTTAATCATAGCAGCATATAAATCAAAGAAAACAAAACCAGAGATATGCCAACTTGAATGTACCATAAAAACACTCAACATACAATTAGCAGCAGAAACTGTAACATCAAAAAAGGAAAGAAATGGAGGCTGACAGGTCAAAAAAAAAAGCTATCGCAGAAATTTTTGAGAATATTGTGAGAGAGAGATGGGAGGCCAGCAAATAATCCCATTACGAATATGGAGAAGGGTGCAGCAAGATGCTGACTTGGAAAACAAAAACTGGCCAAGCTAGAAACAAGATAGTAGGCATCCAGCCCCAGAATTCTGCAGAAACAAGCTCAGAGGATTCGGTGATCATGCAGGAATTTGTAACTTTCTTTGGAGACCTATATACCGAGGATATTAGCCCAACAAACGAACAACTCCAGGACAATCTAGATGGGCTAGACCTCCCAATATTATCACAAGAGGAAAAAGATGACCTAAATTCCAAAATCACAAATAAAGAGGTAGAAGACGTGTTTAGGGGTTTAAAGAGAGGGAAGGCAGCAGGCCCAAATGCTTTACCTAATGAGCTCTTTATTAACCAACGAGAAGCCCTGGTCCCCTTCCTCACGGATCTGCTAAATAAAATCTTTGAGGAGAAAGGGGATTTTCCAGACTCCTGGAATGACGCAGTAATCAATATCTTACTAAAACCAGGGAAAAATATGGTGAATTGCTAGTCATATCGTCCTATATCTCGCTGAACTGCGACTACAAGATATTTACGCAGTTCATGGCAAAGAGGCTAGGGAAAGTAGCCGGAACCCTAATTAATACCGACCAGAAGGGTTTTGTGAAAGGGAGACAGATTCAAGATCTGACCCATGAATTAATTGGAGCGATAGACTTAGCCACACAAGAAATGATGCCTCTTTCAATAGTCACCTTTGATGAAGCCAAGGCATTTGATAGAGTGAACTAGGCATTTTTAAATAGTGTCTTGGATAAACATAATCTGGGGGAAAATTTCCAAGGAATGGTTAAGAGACTATACAGAGTCCAAGGGCCAAGATACTAATTAACTGGAACCTCACGGAAAACAAAGATCAAGAGAGGCACGAGACAGGGCTGCCCCCTGTCTCCCCTACTTTTCAATCTATACATCGAAGCTCTTGCACAAAATCTTAGAAATAATCCAGGCATAACCCCCTTCTCCTATCAAGGGTAAGAGAAAAAAGTTGCTCTGTATGCAGACGATTTAATGATCTTTACAAGTGCTTTTGCGGGTTCTTTTAATACTATACAAGAAAACTTGACAAATTTTGGGAGGGTATCGGGATACCAGACCAACCAGGCAAAAACAGATATTATGAATTGGAACACACATATCAATAACCATCTTGTTAAGGAAAAGATAAGGTACCTAGGCATAGAGTTGATCAGAGACCTGGATAAAGTGGTGTAGATACATTTTAATAAAATTTCTAGCGAGGTCTGAAAACTACTTATGGTATGGGGGCGTCTCCCTCTGACCTTTCTGAGGAGATCAAATATAATTAAATTGTCAATCCGACCCAAATTTACCTACATTTTTAGCTCTATTCCATTAGAATTTAAAAGGGAGTCAATAAAGAAACTTCAAGGAGAGCATAACAGTTTTATTTGGTCATTAAGGGGGACAAGAATAGCATGGAATAAACTAAGAAGGAAGAAAGAACAAGGTGGGGTAGTAAGTCCAGATTTACTTGAATACTACAGAACCTTTCAATTTAAGTATATGAGGGTCTTACTGAAAAGCTATGAGAACTATCCTACCAAGGACTGGGAGTGAAGGACACTTTCTATACAAATGTGGCCATCAGAAATGTTTTAAAAAGGTGAAACTAAAGGTCATCAAGTTAGCAGCAAAGCTATCGTACCACATAAGATGTACTTTGAAGATACCATATTATAGTGAATTCGCCCCCATATGGGAATCACCAGGTATCCCAGACTGTCTTAAAGACAGGCTTGCCATCCTGTTGAAAACATCTGGAATACTCAAGTGGGGCCAATTGATGATTGAGAGCAACATTGTTGACTGGGACCAATTGACAATAACAACAACCACCTCCCTATCAAAATTCAAATTTTATCAACTTACTTGTTGGGCAAAAACTTTAAAAGAAAGCAAAAAAGGAAATAATGCATTGGAGACAGAGATGCAGGAAAACGCGCACTTAAAAAAAGAAATTTCTCGATGGTACTGGGCCCTCATATTAGCGGGCGAGGATGACTTCCCAATTCCTGAAGCGACCTGGGGGAAAGATCTGCTGACGCTGGACGCACAAAAAATATGGCGAGTATATATGGAAAAGTGTTGGTCCATTGTAAAATCTGCTGCTGTATGGAGAAACCATTTGTTTACCACTCACAGAGCCTATTGGACTCGAAGAGGCTATCAAAGTTCAACAGGGCTAAAACGAAGAACTGTCCAAAATGTGGTATGGCGAAAGCAGACGACCTGCATACGTTTCGGCAGTGCCCCCAGCTCGACAAATTCTGGCAGGAAGTAGGGTACAGAGTGTACCTTACTAGAAAAACCATCTGATGTAAGTATTGACCTTGTTATATATGGGGTTGTCCAGCCAGAGTGTCTAATTAAGCTAACTAAGAAGCAAGAGAATTTACTCTTTTTGTTAATCCTACTGGCAAGAAGGGAAATATGCATCAAATGGGTAAGTCCTGTACCTCCCACACACGGGGAATGGTTGTTTTCAATACATAGAATAAACAAACTGGATAGGAGGGGGAAACCAAGTAGGAAATACAACTTCTAGCAAATCTGGAAACATTTCAACCAAGCTAGCCAGTAATTGCAATCTTCCGGAAAACTTGCTCGGTGGTGTTCAAAGTCCAATGATTACGCGATGGCAATAAATAAACTGGAAGAATGCCCGTTTGAGTAGCCGGGACGGCTAGATCCCCTCCTCCAGAAACATTTATTGGAATTGGTAATGGAAATAAAGGGACCCCTTCCAAAAACAAAGGGAGACTTCACGGTCGGCCCACGGAAATATGGGGCAGTGAAGGTTTGGAAAGAGAGAGGCGGGTCCCGGACAACTCCTTACACATATCATTGCAGAATGAGGATAAAAAATTTAAAAAGAGGTGCCTGAGCTGGCGCTAAGTTGTGTAACTTAGCGCCATTGCAGGGGGAAACGCCGGGCTGCACCATATCCTTGTTAATATGGTGCAGCCTGGCATTTCCGAAGTGGCGGAGAGAGGTGTTAAGCCAAGACGGCTAACGCCTCTGTCCGCCACTTCCTTGGTAATATGCCCATAAGTTTGCTATGAATGTGTTTGCAGTGCTTCACAGCACTCATGACACAGGCTTAGAGAATAAAAAAAAGGCACAGACGAAGAAGGCATATACCAAGCAGTTAGGATGACATGGCTAATGTATACTACATGGATTTAACGGGAATGGAACAGTGCAAAGCCCACAGGAATTTGCATTAACCTTGACCTGCTAATGTGACCTAAAGCAGTGCAGTCTAGTGCAGTGTCAATTCCTAACGCAAAATGAAAAAGAGACCATGAGTCGGAATGGGCGTCCGCTTGGGGACTTTTTTTTCTGTTCAACTGCCTCTGTTTAACTGTCTTGACAGAAAACAACCAGTAGAGGTCAGCAAAATACCATAATTGCTTACTGCTGAGGGACTTTCTTTTTTTAAATTTGTTTTAATTTTTATTTTTCTGGCAACTGCCTCTATTTAACTTTCTTGATAGAAAACGACCAGCAGAGATCAGTAAAACACTGGAATCACTTTATCATTCTCTAGATTCTAGTCTATAGAAATGGACTTCCACAAGCACCCATAGACAATATATTTTTTTTCAAGTCTTGTATTTTCAGTGATATGACCACCGAAGGGCCTGATTTTATATTTAAAACAGAGCTTTGGACTATACCATTTCCGGCTGAAAGGCAATATTTCTCTCCATGTGTTCCCATACCAGGTGTATCAAGCAGTTTGGTGCTTACTTTCCCTCCATGTTAAAGAACAGTAGATGTTTCAGCACCCAGGCTAATGTGCTGCATAGCTAAATACATATTAGGTCCCAAAGCGAGACTGATTGCATTGCATTTTTAAAAAAACTTTTTATCACATTTTGTACATTTACAACCTCACCATTAACCCACCCCTCACCCTAAGCTCAGACCTACCCAGTGCAAACAAAATTCCAGGGTTTTCATTTTGTTAAATATTACATCAAAAGATGAAAAAAAGGATTTTCCATTAGTACAGAAAATAATATAAACGGCTCTAAACAGGAATTTAACATGGATTACACATTCTCTGTCTGTCTTTGTAACCATTTCAATAAACATGTCGACGCACACAGGAGGTAATGCACATTATATTGCATAAATACCTCCAACTTCGCATTTTTAGTAGTACTAGCCCGGGGGCCCATTAAAAATTATTTTTTGTCTACCCCACGAGCCAGGTCCTTTTCAATCTTTACTATCACTCACTTGATAACCCCACCACTCACGCACATTATAATTTTTTGAAACCCTCACATGCGCCACACATAGATACAAAAGTAAGTGCTCCTGAGTAGCCGTAGGTCGCAGCACGCCGCATCCCGTAGAGGGGTGCGAAGACCCCAATGATGAAGCATGACACCAAGGGTCCTTTTGGTGTGTGAGGGGTATTTTACACACACTGTGTGCTCCCCACCACTGTAGGGAACACTCTCCATTCAAAGTTGAATTATTACTGTTTATGCATGTACTGATAGGGAGAACGAATCCAATAAACTCTCTCACTCCCCCTTTTTGTTACTTTCACGCTCTATGAATGAACTGAACCTTTTTTTTCTTTGCTCTCTTCAACGTTTTGCCATGACATGTATGTTGTTTTGATCGGTACTCCTTATTTATGCTCTGTTAAACCCACATGGCTTCTAGAAGTCCAACCTCACATGTGGTGTGAACCATGAATAGGTTGTAACCGCAATCTTATGATCCCTTGAGTACCGGTCTCATGCAGTGACCTTTTTCAACAACAAAATGCGACTTTGTGTGCGAGTCTTTTTTGTTTGACATTATTTATTCAGCCAAAAATAATTTGAGCTCTGCTATATGCCTCTTACCTCATAATTACAAACAATTCTTCAACATCAAATGTATCTTTAATGCTGGACTTTATTTCCTAATTTAGCTACTAACTTTATGTAGTATTATTGTGGTCATTCTGATTTACCTGCAATTTCATTGTGAGGTCTTAACATAACATCCTGCAGCTCCTTGTTTGTATTTTTCCCTCATGTCAATGGGGAGAACCAGAGGTGGACAAGGCAACGTTTTCTTTAACTTAACTACTTTTTGCTCGAAGTCCACCATACTGCCTACTTCTAACCCTTTTTCTGTTCTACAAGACAACATGGTAGACTCTGCACAAACTAATATCACTCTTCTTTCCGAAACGTCATCCAACATGTCCTCCCCTGTACCCACTTCTGGATCTCCTTCTTCTCAAGTCAACGTTAAAAGTACATCTAAAACAAATACTTCATCGCTACTACCCACTGTCAAACGAGTCAAAAAAGATTATCCTATACCTACTGTCTCTCCTCCACCTCCATCAATAGAGCTACTCCTAGATGAAATACGGGCTCTTAAACCTTATATGGGGGAAATGTGCACTCATTTACAAGGCTTAGAGGATAACTGGTTTTGTCTTCATGGTAAAATCACTTCTGTGGAAAATCACATTGAGTCACTACAAATCGCTTCACAACAAATTCCCCCTATGAAGGCAGACATGTTAAAACTTCAACAAGTTGAAAATCTCGAGAATCGTAGTAGATGCAACAATCTATGTATTTATGGTTTATCCGAAGGATTGGAAGGATCCAATCCTTTAGCCTTCTCTCAATCTTTTCTCCCGCAATTGCTTGGCATTCCAGAATCTCTTCCATTGAACATACAAAGAGCCCACAGATTAGGTTGTCCTTCCTCTGCCTCTTCATCTCAACTCAAACCACAAGGTGTAATACTCTACTTTTTGGAATATATTGACTTGTTAAAAGTTCTACAGGCAGCTAAAATCAAACTTCATATTTTCTGGCAAGGTTTGCAGCTATTTGTCTCCCAAGATTACGCCAAAACATCTGCAGATAAAAGGAAAAGCTTCCTTGCAATGTGACCTGAGCTACAAGACTTAAACGCCAGATTTGGTTTGATACACCCCTGTCTCTTTTAAGTGACTTATAAAAGTAAAACAACCACATTTGAAGATCCAGCTTCACTTCGACATTTTCTTCAGAACTGCAGAGAAGAATCTATGGACTTTGCAAAATCATCCTCCTCCTGAGACCCACATTATTTGTCGCTGTCTTCAATATTGTAGTCATGTATTTATCTCATGTCTTCCTTGTTCATGATGAAATGCACTAACCTTGTCCCCTTTTTCACATGTCTTCCTTTTCAGGTGTTGTCTCCCTCCTGTTCTTATCCTCCATTGTTTCATATCATCTAGACCATATGACTCCTCATGATTTCCCCCGGGATGTTTTGCTGATTTCGTCCTCCCGTCTTGTTGCCTCAACACCCTCCACCCATGTTTGAGTCTTTGGCATGTTTTGTTGTTCATCTTCCACCACTGTTCTATATTTACTTCCTCTACTCTTTTCTAGCTCTCTCTTTTGTTCCTCTTTCCTCTTTTCCTTACCTTTTTCTATCTCAACATTATCTTCTCGATGTATCTAACTTCCTTACTAAAAAGACTCTTACTATTTCCCTTTTCTTTTTGTCTTTTTCCATTGTTTCCTTCTTTTCCTTCTCTTCCTCTCTTTTTTCCAATACTTTCTATTTTATATCATACTTCTTTAATGTTAGAGTGCTTATTGTTCGCCCTTCTATTTATTGTCATTTTTCGATTGTTTCCCTGTTATGCGGCAAAGCTATTAGAATGTTATTCTTAGTTGTTTGCAAATAACCAATGACATTACGTATTGTTCCGTGGAATGTTAAAGGTTTGAGTATGCCTAGTAAACGGCAAAGAGTTCTTACTCATTTGTCTCATCTTAGATCAGATATTATATTTTTACAAGAATCACACTTAGTCACTTCAGAAGTTCTTAAGCTTAAACAACAATGGGTAGGAAATGTTTTTTCTTCTCCCGGTACCAGTAAAAGAAGTGGGACTGTAATTCCATGTCATAAGAAACTTAAAGTGACTCTTCTATCTCAAGACTCAGATGATGAAGGACGTTGCTTAATTAAACATCTTAAAGTTAAAGATATCCCTATTACCTTAGTTAATGTCTATGTTCCCACAAAACCTGATAATGACTTTCTGCCTCATATTTCCATTCTTCTGATGTCTATCTCTACTCCATATGTTGTTTTTGGAGGCGTTTGCAATTTAATTGTTGACCCCTATATTTATCGTACATCCAAATCCCATTTTGTTCCCTCACCAATGCCCAATCACTTCATTAACCTGATTTCCCATAGATCTCTTGTAGATGCATGGCGATTTTGTAATCCACAAATTTGTGAATACACTTTTTTCTCACCCACTCACCTCTCACAATCACACATTGACCATCTTTTTGTTTTCTAAAGCATTAACACAATCTATATTACAAGCAGAAATTGGTTCCATATTGATTTCTGACCATGCTCCTGTGATATTGGACTTAGAATTGCTTCCACTTAATGTCACTAGTAAAATATGGCGCTTCAATACTTCGTTGATGACTCATCCCACCTTCACTTCTTCTTTTGAAGTCTTCATTACAGACTTTTTTAATCATGAAATATCTTCCATATCATCCTTTTTGATTGTTTGGGACACTTTTAAAGTTTCAGCCAGGGGTTTTATTATTTCTTAGGTTTCTACAAAAAAGCCTTAATTTCTGCAAAGCAGATGAAATTATCAAATCTATTACATTATTAGAGTCTCTCTACACAGTTACAAATTCTAAAGCCAATTTAAATAACCTTATTAAAGAAAAGTTTAAATATAATAAGTTATCTACGGAAAACACTTCTGCCTATCTCCTCCGAAGTAGCGCACGTTATTATGGAGGCCAAAACAAAGCAGGAAGACTACTTGCCTCATACCTTAAAATTAAAAAAGACCATAATAATATTGATTATGTCTTAAATTCCACTTCTTCTGTAACTGTAATTTTGGAAATCTTGGAAGAATTCAAGAAATATTATACCTCTCTCTATACTCCTGAAACTCACCCAGATCCTAGAGACATTCAATGCTATCTTGCGTGTATACCAAAACAATTTCCCACAAATACTGATTTTTCACCATTGGAGTGACATATCTCTTTGACGGATATCTCCCACGCATTGAAACTTCTTAAACTCTGGAAAACTCCTGATCCAGACGGATCCCCCATAGAATTTTACGCCCATTTTTCCAAATCCCTTCTTCCTCATCTCCTTTCTTAATTTTCGCATTTAATTTCTTCTAAGGTTTCTAATGCTACTTTTCATGGTGCTCTCATTTGCTTAATCCCTAAAAATTACAGCCCCATATCGTTAGTTAATTCCGACTATAAAATATTTGCAAAAAATTCTCGCTCTCCATCTTGAACCCTTCCTTCAATCTATTGTGTGTAATGAACAATCTGGTTTCATTAAGGAACGGAATATCTCAGATAATACCAGGATTTTCTTTAATATATTACACAAGGCTAATAAATACCCTCATTCATTGGCAGCTATCTCTTTAGACGCTGAAAAAGCTTTTGACCACATGGATTGGTTATTTATTTTCCACACACTGTCTTGGATTGGCTTCGGATCTAAATTTATCTCTTATATTTCCCTCCTGTACACTTCTCCCAGAGCTTCTATTTTTGCCAATAGTTCCATTTCTGATTCTTTTACTTTACAGAGAGGTGTTCGTTAAGGCTGCTCTCTCTCCCCACTTTTGTTTATCCTCACTTTAAAAACCTTTTTTACTAGAATTAAACACAACTCTAACATATATGACTCTCAACATGATCATTTCCAAGATAAAGTGAGTGTCTATGCAAACAATATTTTATTATATATTTCTAAATCAGAACACTCTATACCAGCATTTATTGCAGAGGTTAAGACCTTCTCTTCCATTTGTGGCTATAAATTAAATCATGATAAATGTCCAATTCTCCCTCTTAATATTTTATGTTTTAAACAAGATTTTGTCCTTGCTGATTTCTCATTGAACCCCCAAAATATTAAATATTTATGTCTTTGGTTTGCCCCTCTATTAAACAGAAGCTATCTCTATATATGACTCATGTCTTGTCTACATTATCCACATCTATCTCTAAATGGTATCCCTTGTATCTATCCTGGTTGGGCAGACTTGATACGATTAAAATTATGTTTGCTCCCATAATTTTTTATATGATTTCTGCTAACCCTCTTAACTTTCCATCCTATTTTTTTTTTAAATGAACTCTATTTTAACTACTTTTTATGGAATAAAAAGAAAGTACGCTTATCCCTGACCATGCTCCAACGCCCCAAATCACAAGGAGGTGTTAACTTTCCTGACTTTCAATTTTACCATAATGCTTTTTTTCTTAAGCAACTTGCTAAATCGTTAAACCAATCCACTTCTGCTTCTTTTCCATTGTGGACAGATATAGAACTTTCTTTCTTATCTCCATTCTCTTTTACAGATGCTTTCATATTTACTCACAAAATGCGTTTTTTATCCTCACCTATATATAAAACAGTTCATAGACTATATCACTCCTTTCTCATCACTCACCTCTCCTCCAAAGATCAATTTCTTAATACCTCTATTTGGCATAATCGCTTTCTATAAATAAAGAACAAACCCATACTTTGGAAAGTTTGGAGAGACAAAGGGTTACTTTGGATTCATCATCTCTTCTCTAATGATACTCTCCTTGCTTTCTCTGAAGCACAAACTCTTTATAAATTACCAAATTCTTTATCTGCCAAATTTAATATGTTAGCACGAAACATCTCTTCATTTCTGTCATCAATGTCCTCCATTCCACCTTCCACATCTTCTCACTGTAATACACTCCCAATTTTGAGTACTCAATCTAGCGCCTCTTCTATATATAAATCTCTGACCACACTTCCTGAACCTAGAACTAAATCTAATGTAGAACTCCAATGGGAACTTGAATTCCATACATCATGGTCTATCACTTTTTGGAATAAATTATGGTCAAAGCTCCGTAAAACTTCTAGGTCAGCAAGCACAATACAAACCCTTTTCTTTATTTACAATCGACTCTTGTTTACTCCAATGTCCTTACATAAATGTAACTCCACTGCCTCCCCAAACTGCTGGTCATGTAATGCCCCCAATGCTGATATATATCACGTTATTTTCTTGTCCCTCTACTCATCATTTTTGGTTGAAGATTTGGTATCAGATTGATACTATTTTCCACACTCAATTCCCTTATTCACCTGTAGATATTTTCTTGGGTTCCCTCTCTGACCATTGGCAGCATTCTACCTCTAACATATTTATTGTAGATTTATTGTTTGCAATTGCCTTCCAGCAAATAAAGAAGAATTGAAAACAAGCTACTCAATTTTTCTTTCAAGCTTGGTGGTATAGTGTTTGCTATAATCACCAACTTGGTCGAGCATATGTTTCCCCTTTATCTTTACTCCTGAAAAGACAACATATATGGTTCCCTGTAACCCCTTTCATAGATATATCAGCTAAATCATCTGCCCGACATCATCTCTTACAGGAAGAAGTTCCCAAACCACCATGAATTGCTTTTTATTAACCTTTTATCTATATGTCTGTTTTCTTACCCATGCAATCTATTTCTCCTTTTCCTTTGATGCTATATTACAGCTAATATTCTATAAAATGTTGATATTCGTTTAGATTGTATTATGACCTCTTACTTTGATATTGTATATTTTATCATAATTACTATTGTACCTTTTTCCCCTCCCCCTTCCTCCGCTTCGCCCCCTTCTCCTCTTCCCCAGAGTTACATTATCTTCTTTCTCCATATGCAACTATTTTGTATGAATTTCTGTTATTTATTGAACTGTTAACATTTAGTTGTATCTTTTCCAAAATAAAATGTCCTTGTTTAAACAAAAAAGAAAATTATAAAATAGCTTTTGGACTAACAAACTTTGATCATGCTCGCATTCAAACCTGCTGTTCTGAGGGATCTACTACTCAAATTCTGCCAGACTGTTGGACACACTGGCTCATGGATATCAAAATACTCTTCTTGATATTAACACAGGAATATAAGCAAACTTACAAACTACGATTCTGACTATCTTTTGTGAATTTCACTCAAATGTGTAAACATGATATCAAATTAAGTTCATTTATGCAAAATTCAAGAATGCATATTTTTGTCAGAAAATAGATGCAATGGCACATTTTGGACCCAAAAAATGCTTAGTGATTGGTGTAAACAGTTATGTCAAAGAGTCAGACATTTGGGACTTGGATGTGGCAATACTTACCCCTGTCTTTTCATCTCAGCCGGATACAGACCTATTCCCACCTATTTTGTCTTCTGTGGGCCTTATTTTTGTTTTCTTTTCCTTCTCCTGTTCTGATCTGAAAGGAGAGCATCACTGAATCACTGTAAGCATGGATGCTGGTAATTTATCCTCTAATAATAGATTGGAGAGGTAAGCAGTTGATTGGAAGAGGTCCATGTGCCAGAGTGACATATGGGAAGGTATCAGGTGGGTCACACATGCACACATACACATTCACTTACACCCATGCATTCAAACATGCACATACACACATCCATTCACAACACTCACTCCCAAATATTCATATGTACTCACAGCATGCACCAAACATTAAAAAAACAGAACACTTTCCTGCTTCATTTCTCACGGATATAAGCCTTGGAGGTCTCAGGAGTGTTGTGGCTGCCACCTTCTCTCATTCGCTGATCATAGTGCAGCAAATGAGGGAGGCAGTAATCCCTACCTCATCACATTGTAGGATGGGGGTCAGTGAGAGTTTCTGACTCCACCCCACTCTGCGATGAGATGTCACTGACAGACACCTACCTCAGGCACTTCAGGGTTAAAACTGTAGTGCCCAGGTCTGGGGCTATCATTTACACCCCTTCTCTTTATTAGGGCTGAGGGCCTCGAGATACTTTGCAAGGTTGAAGAGATCACATCCACAGGAGCTGTGGTATCTTCAGCCCAACAAAGTTCAGCCTACGCATTTAGCACATGTCTTGCTCCTATCTGCCTGAACTGTATAAGGAGATTGACTGTCAGGCTGACCTTTGCTCTGCCTGTCAGATGCTCTTCTTGTCGAGAAGAAGGTGGGAGGTGTGGTCTCTCTGCCCGTCAGGACGGGCCATGGCTGGTTAGGCCTTCCTGGCACTCTAGCAGATGCCTCACTGCACAGAAGGTTTCTTGTTTTGCAAGGCATTTCTCCAGCATATCTCAATTTTTTCAGTTTAGGGCAGAAAGATGTGGAAACAGCAGAAATACCTGCAGTTCCGCATCTGCTTATCATGGATTGAAAAAATGAATTTATTCCACTGCTAGTCTGAAGTGGAGGACATTAACCAGGAATTAGGGATTTTAAAAAGTATTGTTCTTTTGAAAACATTTTGGTGGGAAAATTGTGGGTGTTGCAAGAGCTAAGGTTAGGAACTAAGAGCAGGTGGTATTTGGGGACAGGGGACAGAGGGGGTTGTTGTGCGGGGGAGTGGACTGCCAAGCATGGCATGCTCCCCTTTTTGATCAGGGTGGAAGTGAGGAAGACTTTGGCCTTAGTTTTTGTTCACTGCTGGCCCTACAGTCCTAGTGTATTTTTTCTGGTGTATTTTTACACCCAGTAAAACTAGGCCGGATTTTCCACCACCTGTTCGTTCCAGACGTGGGAAGTCAAGCCATTCGGAACTGGCTGGAGTTATGGCTACTGATCCAGTCAATTGGTAATGAGGACCCAGTATTTTTTTTCTTAATTCTTTTTTTGTTTTAAACATATTTTTATTTATTTCTTTCTTAATTATACCTTTGCATTAGAACTGGGGGTCTCTAGTTGGCAATGGTATACACCTTTGACCAAATAGGGATCCTTGCTTCTAAGTCAGGGAAAGGGGATTACACTTCTGGATAACCCCTGCTCAACCTCTTGGTAGCTTGGCACGAGCAGACAGGCTTATCTCTGAGGCAGTGTGTTAAGCACTTGTGAATACACACAGTAATACAGTGAAAACACTACAGATGGACACCACACAGGTTTCATAAAAATAAGTATTCTTTATATAGACTTAACAAAAGACCACAAACGACAAACATCCACAATATTGTACTTAAAATAGACTTAAAGATGGTAGAAGTTACTTAATTCAAGTTGATGATGAATGCGACAAAGTTGTCAAAAAAGTACCTGGATGCGTAACGCAAAACAAACAAAAGGTCCGCAGGAATGGAGATGCGTTGATTCCTTGCTTTGGGGAGACGATGTGCCACGCCTCAATGCTTGCGAGTAGGGGATGAGTCTCGGTCCTTACCGGTGGGGAGGTGATGCGGAGATTCTTGTGATGCGTTCTGGTTGTGATGTGACAAGATGGTGCCTTGATGCAATGCAACGATTCAGTGCGATGCAATAAGATGACGCCCAAGATGCGATGAAGTGAAGACGATGCGTGCACGGCTGGCAGACGTGCGGCAAACTCTGTAGCTTTGGAGCTGCAACAGTCCCTGCGACACACTTCTCCGGTGATGCGACAGCGACCTTGCGGTGGCAACACGCTTCTCCGGTGATGCGTCAGGTAACAGCTTTGACGAAGGCACGCTTCTCTGGTGACGCGGTGGCAACCTCTGCGGCAGCGACACGCTTCTCTGGCAATGAGACGGCAACGGCTGCGACTGCAACACGCTTCTTCTCGATGCGTCGCGCTTCCAGTTCCCAGCGACACGCAGGTTTCTGCAAACAGAATTCCCAGCAAGGAAATTCAGAGGGGAGCTGGTGGTGAAGACTTTTGTCGCTGAGACTTCAGCAGGAGGCAAGCACAAGTTCAAGCCCTTGGAGTAATATCCTGCAAGATGATGAAAGTTCTTTAAAAGTTCCTTCTCCTTTCCTTGGCAATAAAGAATCAACTGCAGGCCAACCCAGCAACACAACACACTGGCAGGGGGGGCAGTCTAAACTCCTGCAGCTTCCTTGGTTCTTCTCCTTGGCAAAAGGTTTGTCTTGTTCCCAGAAGTGGTCTAAAGTCTTGGGGTCTGGGTCCCCATATGTATAAAGAACGCTGTAACTCTAGATACAATTCTAGAATTGCAATACACCAATCATGCTATTGTACTAAGTGCAAATAAAGAAGGTCAAGATGCAAAATAGAAGTTAATAAAGAAAGTGAAAAAGAGACAACCCATTCAGGATTATTGGTATCCCATAATTTCACTTGAAGTGCCCAGTATCATCTGGGGTTCCAAACAACTCTTCTTCTTTCTTCACCAATCATTGAGGAATAATGAGAGAGTTGTATCCTCTTGTTGAGTTCTTGTCAGGGGAAAAAAGAGCATACAGGGAAGTCTTTTAAGATCATTCCGTTTAGAAAGGTGCAGTGCAAGAAAAGCAAAAGTTGTTTTCCCCTTTTCTATGATCTCCAATTGCGTTCCTACTTAAAAACAGTGCAGGAGAAAGAAAGCAGTTATAACTATTCACTGCTTATATATATCAACGACGTGTTGGTTGTCTGGCGAGGGAACCTTGAGTCGATTACAAGATTCAAAGACTGGCTGAATATGAGGAACAACTTCTTGAAATTCACAGTGGAAGTAGACAAAGAAAGAATAGCGTTTTTAGACCTATCAATTTTTATTAGACTTATTGGTATACAAAGTGAATTATATTGGAAGCCGATGGCTCGTAACTCTTTGATTCGCTTCAACAGTCAACATCTGAAGTCCCGTCGGGAAAATCTGCCTTATGGGCAGTTTCTCCGGGTTCAGAGAAACTGTTCCACTATGGACAAATTTGAGGAACATGCAACAAACCTCATTGAACAAATTAAAGAGAAGCAGTATCCAAAAAAACTGATTAGACGAGCTCATAAATGAGCAATCAACAACAATCGAGAAGCACTATTAGAACCTCCAACAGAAAAACCACCTTTAGTTCGCCTCACTTTTGTAAATACCTTCAGCTCCCTGACGAACAACATACAAAAACGTGTCAGAAAGCACTGGCGCATTCTCAACAGTTGCACAAATAAAATACCATTACCACTGTTCTCGTTGAAAAGAAGCACAAACTTGTGAGACAAACTTGTTCACACTCGACTGATGGGCCCTAAGGAATGTGTAGGTAGTACACTGTGGGATTTACCAGCAGTACAAGTCCACTACCCTTGTGGTTCCTGTGCTATTTGTCCACAAACGAGACAGTCAAAGTCCATAAATATTGGAACCTCAAGACCTTGGTTTCAAAAAAGTTTCACCAACTGTAACAGCGAAAATCCAATATATCTAATCACCTGCCCATGCAACTCTCAGTATGTAGGCATGACAACCAGAGAGGTGAATCCTTGCATGTTAGAACACAAGTGTACAATCAGGTGTAAAAAGACAACAACGAAGTTCACAAGACATTTTTTGGAACAGGCCCATAAGGCAGAAGACTTTGTATGGACAGTATTGGAAAAACCCTACATTCCTCCACACATTAGTGATGTATCCAATTTTCTTTTCTAACAAGAACAGAAATGGGTGTTCAAATTGTCAAGCGACACGTCAGGTTTGAATGATGTGGGTATCTCTTCAAAGAAAATAATGACGAGAGCATCAGAAATATAGACAAGATATAGCAAGTTTTCTTGTCACACTTTTAGCTTGACAGGACATAAGGAATATAGATTAATATCCAGTATATCCACAAACTAGACTATATTATGATCAGACAGATCTGGTTTTCACGCAGAATAGACTTGCATTGACATAGGATGTACACTAGCAAGAGACTTGCTCCTTAGCTGATGACAACAATTATGTAGTAAAGCAGAAATGAGAGAACCTTTGTAAATAAAATAACTCGGTCCACAAAGAAGGGGTGGTTTTGGTCTTTCATCAGTTATAATCAATAGTGAAGAGCATAGGTTCCACTTTGATAAAATGAATGTGAAGATGCCTTAGAAGGAGTGTGATAGACACAAGAGACCGGCTTCACTTAGAAGAACTTTCAATAGATGAACTACTATCTCTTAGAACAATGACATCTCAAAGTCCCTGAATACACAATGGAGAGTAACTTTCAGTTTAACAAATACATATAACTGATTACATTTAGAGGAACTACCACTTCCTAGATAAGTGACAACATTTTGTAGTTTCTGACCATCCAATAGGGAGGCATAATGTGAGAACTTAATATCTGCCGCTAGAAGACTACCAACTTGGATACAAGACCACTAGCTTACTCCGTATTAAAAAGGAGCCAGGGTGGGCTGCCTGTTTACTTTATTAACCCCTTTGGTGCTCATGACGAGCTCAGCTCATCATGTGGCACGGTGCGCGTGTGCTCATGACGAGCTGAGCTCGTCATGACCACACCCTTTTTTTATTATGGTCCAGCACAGCAGGGGAATATCTTAAGCAGCCAAGGTGTTAAACACATATTTAAATTTAAAAGCCCCATCATGGATCCACATATACATAAAAATTTCTTTTGAATGTTTCAGACATATTTGAGACCTTGATGCTCATTTTGATGTTTAAATCGTAAAAATGATAGGAATAGGAGCAGGAGCGAGCAAACTGTGGAAAAGCTGAAAAAACCATAAAGAACTACATTTACCAGCAAGAGTGATGAATTTGTGTAGTCCTAATTATTCGGCGCTGGTAGAACGTTAATTCAGTTCACCTGGTGTCTTTCTCTGTATAAAAAAGACACCCCGTTATCCTGTCCGATACCTCCGTCCCAGCCACGTCAAAGCTGGAGGCAACGACGGACAGGTAAGGGGATTCTAAATAAAGCGGACACAAGTCTAGAACTCCTTTTTGTTCACTTGCTTACTTGTTCACTGTGTGTACGGAGTCATGAATAACTTGCGGTATATATAATGTGTTTATCGCTTTTACAGGCATAATACTAGCGTCTGTGCACTGAGTCTAGAACTCTTTTGTTCACTTTCTCACTTCTTGTACAGAGTTATAAACAATGGCAGAGCCTCACGCTACATAGAGTTTTTTTATCGCTTCACCGGTACAATACTAGCGTCGGTGCACGGTCTAACTGACAAAGAGCATTGTTAATTGTAACCACTACCTGAGTTGAGAAGTGTGTTTTTTAAACATAGAGGGACTTATCAGTATTCATCCAAGTCGGGTCTTGCATTTTACTTGCATTTTACCAGCAAAACAGACACATGATTAATCGCTAACCTCTGTTAAACCGATATCCGGTATGATGCACACACTAACATAGAGTGCAGAACCTAGAGAAGTTTCTGAATGAGGTGACAGAGGCATACACAAATTTAGCGAGAGCAAGCTAGTCTTGTATACCTTATTTTGCTAAATGGATATCACACAAAGAGAACAGCATGAGCACGCTAGAGCCACTTGGTGGTTAAGAGGTGCTAGTATACACTATACATAAGTAGTATATCTTACAATAAGTATTACAAATACATGAAAAGGTAGAGTTAAAAATAGGACTGAACAACTATTATCAGCTTCCTTGTTATACAAGAAGGATAAACACATTGATGATATGTACGATAGAAGATTGTAGTTTATCCAGATGCCGTACCTGAAATAAGCCATGATATGATATTGGTCTCAATTGTTTGTGATGTGTAAAGCTATACTTGATTTGATAAAAACATGCGTTAAATGAACAAAGTGATCCATGTGATAAATAATACATGGACACTGATTAAGCATGTGTATAAAGTAATTGTTTGTATCCACTTTACTTTTGGGGTACGATGATCGCGCCGTAGAGCGGGGCCTTGGTGACTGGCGCTAGTGCCAAGTGAGGTGAGGTCTAGTCCTCGTATTGCACTGGTGAGCATTTTGTTTGGCTTTCTATACCATTGTATTGATCGCTCTGAATATAAGTTGCAATTCATGGAAGACACTGGATGCATTATTGAAGTGGTAATCTTTCTGTTTTTCAGATGCTATATACATTATGTAAATACTGAGGACCTGAATATTAATTACAAGTATATAGTGAATCCCATCAGTATGTAATTTTTTTAAATTAATTTTGACAAATAGTTATTGCAGTAGCAAAGATTGCTTGTGGTGAGGTCCTGAAGAAAGCCAGGAAGTGTTATCCTATTGGCTGAAACATGACGACCATATATAAGCAGTGAATAGTTATAACTGCTTTCTTTCTCATGCACTGTTTTTAAGTAGGAACGCAATTTGAGATCATAGAAAAGGGGAAAACAACTTTTGCTTCTCTTGCTTATCCTATTTTAACTACACGTTTCTATATTTTCTTGCACTGCACCTTTCTAAATGGAATGATCTTAAAAGACTTCCCTGTATGCTCTTTTTTCCTCTTACAAGAAATCAACAAGAGGACACAACTCTCTCATTATTCCTCAATGATTGGTGAGGAAAGAAGAAGAGTTGTTTGAAACCCCAGATGATGACACTGGGCACTTCAAGTGAAATGATGGGATACCAATAATCCTGAATGGGTTCTCTCTTTTTCACTTTCTTTAAGAACTTCTATTTTGCATCTTGACCTTCTTTGTATGCACTTAGTACAATAGCACCGTTGGCATATTGTGATTCTAGAATTGTATCTAGAGTTACAGCATTGTTTATAGACCACAGATTATTTGGCTGTTTTGTGATTAATGGAAATAGGGGGATTTAATCCATGAGAGTTTAAAATTCCCTCAGACCCTCTATATAGTGTGTTTGTTACCCATATTTATACTCATATTCTCTTTGTTCTCTGAAGGTAGAGAGGCCTTTGCCTAGTCCAAACCAGTTCTGGTCAGTCCTAGAGCACTTTCTTGACAAGACTCCTTCTTTCCTTTCACAGTGTAGGCCAGGGACATCAGACACACCACAGGAGGTGGTGCCAGCGTTGTGGAGGGAAGGCCCAGCCCTATTCAGGTTCAAGGTGCAACTCCTCCCACCCATCAACATGCTCCCATCCATCGTCATGCAGATCTCTCTATTCAGCCATGTGCTGACTCCCCCCCTCTCCTGGAGTCCCCCAGCCCTTGTCACTCAAACTCCAGACAAGGAATATACAACCTAGCAGAGGCAGGCTTGGATAGTTAGGCAAGAAAATACCTACTTTCTAAAAGTGGTATTTTCAAACACAGAATGTTAAAACCAACTTCACTAAAAGATGTATTTTATCATTCTGAGTTCAGGCATACTAAACTCAAATTTCCACCTAGTTCCCTGAGTCAGTTAGGATTATAAGATGTTATAATCAAACTGCCCACTCTGGCCTGTGGGGAACAGTTAGCCTTGCAATAGTGAAAAACAAAAATGGCTATAATTCACTATTAGGACATGCTACACACATCAGGGCATGTCCTACCTCATACTTACAATGCACCCTGCCCTTGGGCCTACCTTAGGGGTGTCTAATGTGAAGAAAAGGGAAGGTTTAGGGACTGGCAAATAAGTGCACTTACCAAGTCGACATGGCAGTACTAGACTGCACACAGGCTCTGCAATGGCAGGCCTGAGACACAATTTAAAAGCTGCTTCTGTGGGTGGCACAACCAGTGCTGCAAGCCCGCCAGTAGCATTTGATCTACAAGCCCTGGGCACACATGGTGCACTATACTAGGGTCTGACAAGTAAATAAAATAACCCAATCATGGAGTCACTAATCAATACATCAATTTAACATAGGGAGCACTTGCACTGTGGCACTGAATAGCAAGGGCACAGTGCCCAAAGCACCTAACCAGCAACATATATCAAAACATTTCAAAACCAGAGGAGGCAATCAGTGAAAAATGGAAGGGAGACTCACGCCAGTGGTACCAGGTCTAACACTTTGTTTTCATAATGTTTACATTTTTAATATTTGCACCGCTGCATCATTTCAACTTCTATTTTCTTTTTTGTTTGTTTGTATTTTTCACTTCCCCTTTCATTTTAATGCTATCAACCCAACGCAAGCTCCATTTTATTCCTTTGACATTCTCTTCCTACAGTTTTTTTAACCATGTTTTCCTTAGTCTTTCACTTTTCCTTGCTTCTTTATGTTTCTAGGAGGAACAGGAGAACGTCAGGTGGAGGCGGGAGGACACAAAGTGCCTGCTGGTTCAAGCCCTAAATCATGCTTCTTCCTTAACAACAGCTACTGAGATGTATTTAGCAAAACCCCAATTATTTCTTCATAGATGCAAGCCCTGTCTCAAACCATTTTTTTGACTTGCCATTTTTATGTCTTTGCTTTTCTAACATTTTATGAGTGGGTTGTGTACAGCCTGCCCATTCCACCATACACCTTCTTCTATCTTTCATTAGCATAATCCATTCTTAACTAAGCTAGTCGAAGCTCTGAAGTCAAGCTTACTCTTATTTAAACCTTGCCCTTAACCCAGGAACAATATTTGTTGTCCTATCAGGGGCGGCTCCTCCGCTATGGCGGAGGAGAACTACCCCACTGTTTTCAGCCAGTGTAGGAGGCAGAAAGGTAAAATGATAATAACTTTCAGTTATTACCATTTTACGTTTCCTTCCTCTTTGCAGTTGGGTGGGTGGGCCGGGCTGCTCTACTCTTTGAGCAGTGGTTTGCCCACTCCAAAGTTCGCAATGCCTGTTTGGTCTGTTTCTCAGGCTGCCCAAACAGTCATGCGCACTTTCACTGTTTTTCAAGCAGGCTGCATTGCAGCCTGAATGGAGAACATGCCCGGGCCCCCATTCCCTGGCTGAGGGTCCAACCAGGATGGTCCGACCAATCACAACTCTGCACTGCAGTGTTGTGATTGGTCAGGGAGCCTGGTGCTTACAGCAATGTGATGGGTCAGTAGGGGCTGCTTCCTGTTGCTTGAGTTCCAGGAGAGCAGGAGCAGCGACGCAGGACCCAGTGGCAAGGTAAGTTGTTAATATTTTTTTTTACTTTGCGCAATCACTACGTGTGACCACACCACCCCTGCGACCGCCCTCCTACCCGCGAGCCATGCTGGCGGCACCTTTGTCCTATTGATAGGATATTAGGAAGAAAGCATGAGGGGCAAGTAGGACAAGTGTAGGGTGACTAGATTAATGCATAAATGAATGACCAATCACGTGAAAGTGTGGTGTGAATTACATGGCAAGAAAAAGCAACCGATGGAGCACGTTGAAGCATTTTCTGAGGCAGTGTAATTTTCCTTTTTATTTCAATTTTAACACACTATGATGCTGAATGGGCAAATGTTTCACCTCATTATTAGTATCAGTTTGGCATGAGAATACAGCACTCAACAACTGAAAGATAATCTCTTAACCTTTGCAAATGGTCTGCAACCACGCATACCCAAGTTTGGCAACTTTTTTTAATGACTTTTGATTTATTGGAACTAGAAGAATCAAGGATTTTGAATTATTCAGGTGGTGGTGGTTTAATGTATAGCAAGTGAAATTAATATATGATTATGCGCAAAATGCCACAACATAGTATTACATAATTCCACGGGGCCTGCTAAAAAAAACCACGTAGGGGTTGATTAGGATGTTATCAAGAAAGCAGTCCAACCAAATCAATTCTGGAATGCTTCCCAAACACCTTGGGTTGGGAAGTCCAACCGACCGATTACGGTGTGTCCGAATACCGTTTGATCGGACTCCCATTGACTTCAATGTGAGACTGTGTTCCCAACGAGAAGACAGGCTCCCATTGAAAAAAGGGGTAGTTGGGTAAAACCTTGCACCCTCTGGTGGGCACAACATGCTGCCTGCCACACTGTGCATGCATGGGAAAGGGGGAACCATGGGTATCCCCACGGACTCGATTCAGAGGGCCCCGGTTGAAGGCGGTCCTGGCACTGGCACCCAAACAACCGATTCAGAAAGGCTGTCAGAATCTGACATCCTAATCGCTCAGCTGGAAACGAGGTCCATAGACCGCTACGATTCAGCTTTAACGACCCAGTTCCTCCCAATGCCTTTCAGATCCGAGTTGGACAGTCCGTACGCTTTCCAACCATAGTAATCGCTCGTTGGGTATAGTTTCCGAGTAGGTTGGAAAGGCGGATTTCCAAATCGGAATCAGACGAATCGAATGCCATGCAGAGCCTTTCCGGACGACATCGTAATTAACCCCTTAATGTTAAATGACTTACAAACATGTGGTCATAGCAATAGGTAGTGCAAATAAGTTTGTTTTCCTTCTGTCCTTCGACCTCACAGCCAGCTGGAGGTCAGAACACTTAAGCCATTGCACAGCAGTAGGCCTGGGCAGAGAAACACAACTGCAGCTTAAGAAGTTGGGGCAATTGTCATGATATTCTGCCTACTAGTGGAGTTGGTGGAGAGAGAGGAGGAGTCAACAGCTTCATACACCTCCAGTATACAACAATGAGATGACAAGAGAAGAGGGGTGTTTCCACTGCCTTCCAGCATCAGTCATATTCTCAGTTCCATTTTCCCTGCAGTCACAGACGTTGTCCACAGTCTCCAACATCCCAAATCCACAGAAGTTCTTCTTTTGAATAATATGGACAATCAGTTGGCTTTACCTGCTGGCCAGAAACAAATTAGACTAAGAATTTTAGTTTTATATCATTGTTTTTACTGAAATTCATATCAAGCGTCTTTTAAGCTATTGTTTTTTGGTGAGGAATGAATTGTTGTAAGGGATAGATTTACAGGTTCACAGTAATAGAGTACCAGACCTGCCCTATCACAAAGGAAGTTCAATCACCCAGGCCATTGCCAAAGAAGGCTTCTGAGGCCAGCAATATGGAATTCTGTCCTCCTTGTAACCAGTGTGTAAAATCGGACCAAGCTCTTATCCAAAACTCCCATGCCTCCTTTGAAACTTGTCTTTTGAGCCCTAACACCTTTAATCAGTAATAGCTGTGTACTGGTAGCAGTTGTCTCCCATCAGGAGTCACCACTTAGTAATAACAGCATCAGTAGACAAGATCACGGTTTTTCTATGCTGACATTTGTCAAATTCAGCCATCTTCGCATCTAATTACCGAAGTCAAGTCAAGTAAAAGCTTTATTGATTAAGACTCCAACAGAGATCTACAATATAAAATAAAATTACCGGAATCAAACTGTGAAGCCAAGTATACAGATACATATAATATTTAAAACAATTTCCCTAAAGATTTTAAAACATTTAGATACATTACAACACACATATTAATTTGGGGGAGACCTTATAAAATGTAGAATTTCATCTGTACTTTTAATGCTGAACGTACAATATAATGGAGTAATACATTTTTTTTTAAATATCTTTATTCACAGTTTTTTTCCAGTTTTACACAACCCCACCCTCCCTCCCATTAAACCAAGATCAAAACCTGAGAAAAGAAAGAACCAAATTACTACATACATACATTCTGGATGAAGTTCCATTATATACAAATGGGTGTAAAATAAAATAATAGTATATACATTTATCAATACAATTTATCACAAAGTGCAAAGTTCTTCAAAAGAAAGCTGAAAATCACCATGATATATACAAATATCTATGTGGAGCAATCGCCAGTCTTAAGTGTGGCTTTGAATCCACTGAAGCAGTGGTTCCCAAATCATCATACCTCTTTTTCTTTTGTTGTACCCTTTATTTTTGTAAATGGCCACCTCAAGGCTACATGTCGCGAGTAACCTAGCCCTCCACTGTGAAAACGCCGGTGGGTTCGGGTCTAGCCATGATGAAGCTACACAAAGCCGCAAAACTGCCATAGCCACGAAGACGAGCCCCTGCATATGTTTTGGTTGATTACTTTTTGCTACCCCCAACATGATCTCTTCTGTTACGATACTCCTTCTTATTTGGAATACCTCTGATAAAAAAACAGATATTTCTGTTATCAGATTAGAAAGTGCATTGCATGAGGCGAACATATGGATAATGTCAGCCTCAAACAATGTACAGCGTGGGCAAGTGGTTCCCTTTCCGGTCCCCCATTTTGAAATTTCATAAGGGGTGTAGTACAGGGAGAAAAACGTTTTGTAAAACTGGGCTTGCAGTTTAATAGACATCCGAGATAATTCATAAGCGTACGGGGGAATTGCTGGCCGTACTCCTAGTTTAGCCTGCCAAACAGCTGATTTTTTATCCATGTCATCTGGAAAAACCAAGTTCAGAACTTTGTATATTTTCCCAATCTTTGGAGTGGGTTTTTTATATAGATTATCTATAATTTGACTAGTTTGAAATTTTAACCGACCACCCCCTTTCTTTGATAAACAATCTCTGATCTGCAGGAACTTAAAAAAGTCCCTATGACTGGTATCGTACTCAATATGCAACTCCTCAAAAATCTTTAGCACATTAGGTGTATAAAAGCAACCCAGCTTCCGCAACCCTGCCTCGACCCACCTATCCATACAGCTATCCTGGAAAATCTCTGGAAGATCATTATTGTGACTCACAGGAGTATAATACGAGTATCGCCCCAACCCCAGTACTTTCCGTACATTACTCCACACTTTGTATATACTTGATATGGTCCTAAATTTAACTTTCTTAAAGTAACTATCATTGACATGTTGCCAAAAGCATCCTTCACAACCCTCCCCCAGAATAATTTCTTGTGGGGTCGGGATAATATGGCCGTTAGATTCTTTAGAGATGAGTATCGCACAATACCTTAACACAGTAGCCCAATAGTATAGTTTAAAGTTGGGCATCACTAATCCCCCTCTTTCCTTTGATAACATAATCCATCTAAGGGCCCCTCCTGGGTCTCTTAAATCCCCAAATAAACCTTTAAAACATTGACTCAATGGTTTTAAATAGTTGGAGAGAAAACTCAAAACACATCGCCCGAAAAAAGTATACAAATCTGGGCAGAAAGAGCATCTTGACTACATTGCATCTGCCACCTATAGTCAGATGCAAATTATCCAATTGTACCAGCTCTTTTTTTGTACGATAGATCAATGGGTTCATATTGATGCTAACGATGTTTCCTATTTTTGCGCTTATTTTAACACCTAGGTACACAGCTTTATCTATGACTCTTGTGTCCCTCATCCTGATTTTATCATTGAGGACGATCTGGGTTTTGCCGGGATTTAGTTTGTACCTAGAGACGATTCCGAACCGTTGAGCCTCCTCTTCTATTACATTTATAGCCCTATTAGGATCGCTGGTGACAAGCGCGATGTCGTCGGCATATGCTACGGTTTTTGTATTATGGTTACTTACTTGGATAGGTGGTATTAACACATGATTTTCTAGCCTGCGGATGAATGAATCAATATAAATTGCAAATAAAATTGCAAATAGAAGAGGGGAGCAAGGGCACCCCTATCTTGTCCCCCTGGTGATAGTAAATCTTTCAGATAGAATAACATTGATCAAAACACTCGCACCTGGATTGATGTATAGCCTTTGGGTGGCCTGTATGAATCCCTCGGTAATTCCACAGTGGGACATAGCTGCCCACAGAAATTTCCCGGAGACCCTATCGAACGCCTTCTCCGCGTCTAGTAAAATAAGTGCCATAGGGTCTCCTGTCATCTGTGTGTAGTCAAATAGGGAGATTACTCCTTGGACATGATCTATTGTTGATCTCCCTGGGATGAACCCGTGCTGGCGATCTGACACAATGTTAAAAATGATTGGTGCCAGTCGAGCGGATGAGAGTTTGGAATAGATTTTGGAATCCCCGTTTATCAATGTTATAGGGCGGTATGATCCCATTTCCTGGTGATCTTTATTTTTTTTTCAGAAAGACCACAATCTTAGCAATTGACCATGAGGCAGGTGGATTCCCCCCGAAATGTATAAACAAATAGTTTTAACATAATTACTTTGAGTTGATCGGCGAACTTGACATAGAACTCTGTTGGGATCCCATCTAAACCTGCTGCTTTCCCGATGGCCAATGTGTTCATGGAGAGGAGAATTTCATCCCAGTAGAGGGGATTATCTAGTTTATCTTGATCTTCTTTCAAGTCAAGTCAAATGATCTTTATTCGGATTGTAAAACATCCATAAAAGTACACATAAAATCCAGCAGAAATAAAAACACAAATGACATCCCACTTGATTACAGATTCATAGCGATATACAGTTTTATCATGTGCAAAAATACAATCATTAGTGCAAAATATGCAATGTGCAATAAGCAATGTGCAAGGTGTACATAGTGCAAGTATTTTAGTCAATTAACAGAGAAGCGCGAGACCGTACAGCTGCTTTAAGAAAGCAGCTCACTCTGAAGATGGCCTCATCCGTCTTTAACATTAATAAGTCTTTAAGAGCTAATTTAAAATCAATCAGAGCGTTTTTTCTACAGTACGGCATTAGAAAGTGCAAAGTGTGCATTCTATAAAAACCATAAAAGAAAATAAAGTGAAGCAGACTTTGTGTACCGCCTAGGTTACAGGGACAGCTTAGATTTTCCACGTGTTTATTGAAGCCTAACAGGAAGCAGAGTAGATTTATAATGCTTCCGTCCCTGAACCGATATAGCAAACTCCTGTTCCATCTACCTAGCTTTAAGCGGAGATAGCCCTGAGGCAGGGCAGATGGTTTGTCACTTGGTTCCATGAGGGAGATGTATCTAATTGTAGTAGGCTTTACCAAGTCACGCCTTAGCCTCTCCTTACGGTAAGAATCGTAGAGGGCCTTTTTTCTTAAATTCTTGTGCGTGTGGTGTATCAGTTGCGGGGATGTAAAGAGATGACCCAGCCCCACACTCGATAAACTATTTTCCACAGCCTTAAACCAAGGTATACAGTTAGCCCTCTCACAGTTTAAACAGTCCATAATAATATCGCGTGACAGGGAGGCAGCTGGATTAAGCCAGATTTTTATCCAGAACAGTGGGGGTCTGGATCTTATGAAGTCTTCTATATAAAGGAGGTTTAGTTCCCTGTGACAGATGTAAGTTGGTGCACTAATGACCCCCCCAAAATCTTCCGGCAAAATCTGTTTTCTTCGGTCTGTAATTGGGTGCAGTTAGAATAACCCCATACCTCAGCACCATAGGTTCCCACAGGTAGACATTGTGTTCTGTAGATTTGTAAAAGTGACACAATAACGTCTGCCTGGTTGGGTGTACGAAGGGAGGTTAATGAATTTATAGCCTTACTTATTTTGTTCCTTCCCTGGGCAACATGTGGTTGCCAAGAGCCAGTGTTGGAAAATAACAAACCAAGGTAAGGGAAAGTGCAAGTGCTTTTTAAAATATCATCCCCTGATTGAATATGGCTTATTTTATAGCTTTTAGGGCCGCAAGACATTATGAATGATTTTTTTAAATTGGTGCAGAGACCCAGGTCTGCCATATATTTAACAAAACCCAAAATTAAAATTCGTAAGGCATTAGGTGTGCGGCCCATAAGGACTGCATCATCCGCATAGAGTAGTGCAGGGACAGGTTTGTCGTTGACTTGCGGGACATCGTTAGTTAATTTGCCCAAAGAGACACTCAGATCATTTATGTACAGAATAAAAAGCAGGGGGGCCAAGACACAACCCTGTCTAACCCCCCTGCCGATTAAAATATCATTAGAAACTTCTCCATCATTATTAATACGAACACGACCTTTCAGATCGCTATGAAGGTGTGCCAAAAAATAAACTAAAGATTCATCTAAACCATAATTTAGCAGGACTGACCATAAGCGGGAACGGTTAACAAAATCAAAGGCAGAACTTAAATCCATAAAACCAAAATATACAGGTGATTTTTTGGCGATCGTATATTTGGCCATAAGCAGGTTTAGGTTCAAGCACTGCTCCACCGTGCCCACTTTACTTCTAAAGCCTAGCTGGCAGGGATGTAGGATGGTATTTTCTTCCACCCAAGTGCTAATTCTGTTAAAAAGGACCCTGCCTAGGACTTTTAGTGTATTGTCAATTAATGATATGGGGCGGTAGCAGCCAGGATCGAGTCTATCGCCTTTTTTAAATATTGGTACAATAGTACTACAAGACCATGTTTCCGGGACAGTGGTGAGGGATAAATTATTGAAAACGTTACATAACAAAGGTGCCCAAAAGTCAGGTTCAGATTTAATTTGGTCGATGGATAGGCCATCTGGACCAGGGGCTTTGTTACCCGCGCTTTCAGTGATGGCGTCCTCCACCTCTAACAGCAAAATGTTTAGTGGCTTTATTGCTGGACGATTTCGATTGGGTTGCCAGACGCAGGAGCATCATAGATCTTCGAAAAATGGTCAACCCACGCATCCCCTGTTATATTACAGTTGATAGGGGAGATATTGGAACCCAGTGATCTAAGATTCTTAATGGCCCTCCAAAACCCTGCAGCATCTCGTAAAGCGGCTGTGCGGACAAGGGAGTCCCAGTGGTCTTTTAATAGCTCTTCAGATCTAATTTTTAAACAGTGTTTATATCTGGATCTCAGAGCCCTTACCAGGGACGGGTCCCGGTTAGCTTTAGAGCATGAGGTGTCAAACCACCTGGGGTTGCTATTAATATGGGCTGGGACGGGTTTGGAAATTTCCGTTTTTATTGCCTTACATAGCTCACAGAATGAGTTAACGATATCGAGCCCCGGGCTGGAGGTTGATAGACATACCGAGACTAGGGTAGGATGTTTTTTGATGACTCTAACCAAAACATCCTGGTTGTCTATCCACTTCCAAGCCACCCTTAACCTGTCTGTCGATGCCATTAAGTTTTTAGCCCCGATTTCTATTCTGTTCCTCAGGGTTTTAGTTGATTTAAGGCAAATTAAGATTGGATAGTGGTCACTATACGGGGACAGAGTAACCTCAGATTTCAGTAAAAGATCCTCGAGGAGGGATGAAATAAATACATAATCGATGGTGGTAGAACTCCCACGCCCGATATAGGTAGGGGCGGGTACATTATTCACACCAGTATCCAATTTCTCCATTGCATCAACTAAGTCATGTGTTGCTAACAGGTCTAATAATTCTTCTCCTCTCCTACAGGGTGGGGTTCTAGGGTGGATGTGTGCGTTAAAATCGCCTCCCAAGCAAATGCCATCAAAGCTGCCATATTTTTGGCCGTCCACGACTTCATCAATAAAGTTAAACAGTTTCAGAAAATTGGTATTAAGATGGGTTATGAAGTCATTATTATAGAAGTTAATAAGACATAGCTTTAACCGGCCTATATATTTCAGCGCCATAAAATTATTGTTATTAGTTGGCAGTAATTCAGTTTTGACTCCAGCTGTAATTTTAACCCAAATTGATAAACCCCCGCTGGGGCGACCAGTGGGAGGAGAAGGGACAATCAGATTATGGCAGCTATAACCCTCAAGGAGTAAAGATCTTGTGCACCAGGTTTCCTGTAGCATTAAAACATCAAAGCTGGTTACCCAATCAGTCCAAGACTTTATATTCATTTTAGCATTGAGGCCAGCAATGTTCCAACTCAAGATGGATAGTTCATCGGAAGCTGTGGTAGAAGTATGGCCCTGGGCACCTTTTGTGGGGTCAGATGACAACCTACACCTACCAGGAGAGTACAGCAGTGTTACACTAGGACAGATAGGTGAATTGCCTACGGGGACTTCCTTACTGGTATGATCGCTAGCTGAGGTATGAGGTGGAGTATCTAATGGTCAGTCCAAACTACATGTATCCGCTAATGCAGTATATCTATTAAAAAGTGTGAAAGGCGGTGGTGCTGGAAAAAGTGGGAAGGACGGTGGAGCTGAAAAAAGTGGAAAGGACGTTGGAGCTGAGAAGAGTTGCCTAGGTGGTGGCCTATAAAAATAGCCCAAGGGCAAGGGAGTGACAGCAGTAGATGGTCCCGAGTAGGTGCTGTTATGATTAAGTATGTATTTAACAGTACCAGGGTGCCTAAAATTTTAAACGATACAGTCCCCATTAAAGTCTTTACGTAAGGGGCCAACCCAACTCACATGACGGGCAGACAGAATTTCATTTGAGATGTCATGACCTACCCCCTTGTGCTTGGTCAGCCAATCAATACACTTATTGTTCAGCTGAACCCAGGATACACCTTGTCCTTCCTTAAGGGGCGGGACGCCTGTCAGTACTAGAACGTAAGGGCAGGCGTCGGGTGGTAAGTGGAGGGCAGGTTCTTGAGATTTTCTGGGTCTGCGGACTGCTGATTGTTCATTCCTAGCGTTATTACTGCTTTGGGCCGCAGGTTTTGCAGTAGTTGTGTTATGGCCCTCCTGTGGTGTGCCGTTGGATGTGATAGTAGTGTTGGAAGGGCCTGCAACTATGAGAGGAGTTGGCTTGGCTTTAGTGGTGGGTTTAGTTTGCCCTGTGTTGGTATGCCTAGGTATATTATTGGCTGTTGGGGTACTGCTGGCAAGTTTGGGAACGCCCTTCGTGCTGCTGCTAGTACCAGGTGCACCACACAAGATTGCCTTACTAAAAGACTCCAAGTCTTTCAGAAGGCCATCACCCCTAAGCTGATCAAGGCTGATCGCCCCTTACCTTTTTACCTCTTCCTTTTTGACTAAATTTTCTAATTTATCTAACCTTTTAAAAACAATATTAAATTGCTTGACCATTTGACATTCCAGTTGTTTAAAAATAGTATCTACAATTGTCTCAATGAAATTCCCATTGGGCTTGGGTTGGATGATACTTTTAGCCAGAAACTCAGTCTGTGTGCCCAAGGAATTGTGATCATCAATGGAGAGGGTTATGGGAGAGGCCAGTTCATCATTTTGCGGTGTCTCAATATTAACAGTTTTACCCTCAGTTTGTTGCTGTTTCCCTCTGGTCCACATGCTCTGCGGAGTTGGTTGGTTCTTGTTGCGGGCTGGTTGCTTCCTTTTGTTAACAGTAGATTTCAGGGGACCCCTTTTCCTTTTGCCCTCGCCGGTTTTATTGTTCGTAGGCGGGGATGAGGTAATAAACTGTGCAGCACAGTCAGGCTGTGAGGCAATGGTTATGACTGGACTGCTATCCCCAGGCAGCGTTTCCAACGATGTTACTATGGTAGAGGGTTTCAGGATGGTGATTGCAGGAGATAGCGGGAGATCGTTAGGAGGACTTGCTTGGGATGACTGTAGGTCAATGGTGCTGCAACCCAGTGACATCCTCCTTTCTGTATTAGCTATTTCCTCCTGAACCATTATTAGAGCATTTTCCAGTAAACATTCGAAAGAGGGGGGTGGGGTAGGGGAACTGACAAGAGCAGGCATTGTAGGCATGTTATTACGCTTCCCCATGTTGAATTATCCCCAGCTCACCTCTTGTTGCAGATGTTGGGGCTATGGCCCAGCCCAGCCTCTTCTGGCCTCTGAGGGCCTAAGTGGGCCCACCCTTTGCCCGGGCTTCGCCCGGCGCGTCCCGCGCGCGTCCTCACGGGACGAGGGATTGGGTTGGCTTTATGCGCCTCCTGGCGCTGCTGAGGGCATCACTGGTGGTGGGAGGGGCCCGGCGGAGCCAAGCCCGGCCGGGAAACAGGCGGAGCAAGGCCCGGCCCTTTGCTGCTGGTGCTGCGGCGCTGCGGCGGAGCTGAGCCCGGCCGTGAAGAATGCAGGAACCGTTTGTAGATAACCCCCAACAGGACTCGGCCCTGGCGCTGGCTTTATGCGCCTCCTGGCGCTGCTGAGGGCATCACTGGTGGTGGGAGGGGCCCGGCGGAGCCTAGCCCGGCCGGGAAACAGGCGGAGCACGGCCTGGCTCTTTGATGCTGGTGCTGCGGCGCTGCGGCGGAGCTGAGCCCGGCCGTGAAGAATGCAGGAACCGTTTGTAGATAACCCACAACAGGTCTCGGTCCTGGCGCTGGCTTTATGCGCCTCCTGGCGCTGCTGAGGGCGTCACTGGTGGTGGGAGGGGCCCGGCGGAGCCAAGCCCGGCCAGGAAACAGGCGGAGCAAGGCCCGGCCCTTTGCTGCTGGTGCTGCGGCACTGCGGCGGAGCTGAGCTCGGCCGTGAAGAATGCAGGAACCGTTTGTAGATCAAATCTATTACCTATAATTAGATCTAAATATAGTTCAGGATCCTCCTGTCCCCTTTCTGGCTCTTTGTATAGCTCCTGATAAAATCTCTGAAATGGCGCTCTTATTTCAGATGATTCCGATCTCAAACCGAATTCTGGATCCTTAAATTCGTTCACTACGTTATCTGAAATCTCCTCTTGGGTGCGAACCGCTAACTGATGACCGACTTGTTCACTTAGTTCATATGTTTTCTCTCTAAAGGTTGTCTCAGAAATAAGGTTTCTAGCAATGGCTACCCGAGCCAATTCGTTATCTGTCACCTGTCCCTCTTGAGCAGCTTTAATCAGATCTTCCTCTGCGCATTGGAAGACCAATGCGCATGCGCGGGCTGCCGCGCATGCGCATTTCTCGCGAGAAATGCGCATGCGCGGGCTGCCGCGCATGCGCATTGGTTATCAAAACTGCGGCGTGAATGAGCAGAGGGAGCCCCGAGACGCCGCGGACAAGGTAAGTGCCTTTTATTTCTTTTTAATTGCCTATTTAGTAAATTTAGGTATGTTCGGGAGGGCGGGAGGGAGGCGGGTGGCGTGAAACTTCGCTACGCCCAAGGAGTGGGCGTAGTGTTGCCTGCTTCGCCTACTTTGCAGTAGGCAACACTACGCCCACTTCGTGGGCGTAGCGAAGTCCTTCGCACAGGGTTAAATATAATATGTAACACATGGAGGGAAATTAAGTGCATTTGCAAATTGGACTTCCAAATACCAGAAATATGTAGAGAAAAGTAATGGGGCCAACAGACAGCCTTGTTTTAGGTATCTGAGCACTCAGAAATCACCCCAGGCACCCATGGAGGTTCACACTCTACAGAAGCATAGAATGGTATGTAGTTGTTTGGATTCTGTGAATGCAATGCCCAACTAAGGATGATCTTGCTATCCTTTTAAAAATATTTTTGTAGTTTTTACTGGTGTTGTCAAGTATTGATTATAGTTCAGAAAGCATATTGACAATTACTTATACCTTTCCACATGCCATTTGAGTGATATGGAGGCAAATTAATGCTTTATGGATCAGCTTAACACCCAGACAAAAACCACATAAAACAACGCTTACATTGCGTAGGGTTTTCTAGGCATGAAAGTGTTTGCAGATGATATGGTGAATTGGGGAACCTGTGTCACTGTCAGAAAGCCTAAGGAAGATTGTGAAGTGGTATGGATCAGAGGGCACTGGTTGAAAATGGACATTGCTTAGAATAAATGTGATTATATAAAAAGCTCTACATGAGGAAAACATGGAACCAATTATAGGTGTGACAAGTGTTCATTGTATGCCCCATAGAACAATGCCTCAGTTCAAGAAAGGTTTTTTGAGCCAAGGATGATTAAACTTCATTTTAAACTGCTGATTGTAAAACTTGGGGAACTAGGTTTGAATGATGGTCTCTGCACTTGACATAAAACGGTATTATTATCAGCAAATCAGTTAATCTGGATGTGTTTAAAACTGCAAACATGTGAAATGTGGTGTCATTCATAATTGATGTGCAAGATCTTGTTTCATCTCCCAATACCTTAATAATATACAACACTTCATTGCTCCCCAGCCAGGTTTGCACTACATAAACACCAAATCAGACACATTTACACAATTTTCCATTGAAATGTGAACTTAAAATGGTGTTCACCTTACTGTAAATTTCACAGAATATAATACACTTGTAATAAGACAGTCAAGATATTTGTCACGTTTGGGACAAGGTAACCCATCCACCAAACTCTAACTCAGGTTAAAAAGTAATGATGTAACCAAAGGAAATATATTTACATGAGACAATATATCATCTAAATGTTTACAGTATATCGAGAATTGGGCCAATAATGTAGTACTAATGATCCCTACTAACTATCAGTTTCTCTGAATAAGTGTTCACTGCAAATATTGAGATAACAGCATAACACAGCCAATATTTATTTTTAAGAATTACCTACAGTTCATCAGAAAAGAGACAACATTTCTAAAAATGTCAACACACTGGCACAAGCCACATCACCTGTACTATCATCATAGCAAGCCATTGTAGCTTCACTTATGATATAAATCCTCTGGAGCAAGATCAGATGTTTTTAACACTTTTTTCTGTGAATCTAGGAGGGCTGGACCTAAACATAATACACGGTTCAAGGTTGTGGCATCAGAACACAGCATTTACAGATAGAAGAACCCCCCCCCCCGAACATACGCGATTCCAAAATATAATCCTTAAACATTTCTGCCTAAAATGGACTGCCTTATCTCGTAAAAGAACCATTGAGACTTTAAACTGGTGGAATTTGGTAGAAGTTCTTTGCCTGCTTTACTTCTAATGGTCAGTAGCAATCAGTCAAATAATTTTTCTCCCTAACTAAAGGATTTACCTATTTTTTTAAATTGTTTTATTAGTGAAATATAGCATGCATATCTGATGACTGGATAACACATTACCACACATATGCCTTTACATGTACATATAGCATTTCTTAATATATGTCCACGTTGCAGAGTTACATAGTTGTACAATTCTCCATACATTTGACTGGTGCTCGACTACGCCGGCCAACTAAAGCATGTACCTTCATGTGAAATATTAAGTTCAAAATAGTCGTGCTTTCACACATTTCCTTCCAATCGTAATGATGCAGGAGTCAGCCAGCTGACTGCCCTTTATGATTCTTTAAACGCCCGCCCAGAGGACAAATGAAGCTGGCATATTTCTGCAAAGGTCAATGCATACCATAATCCTAGTTCACATTAGCTTCATAAGCTTCCTTACCCAGGTCCGCCCTTTCAAATCCCAGTCTGATCATGGCAGGTAGCGTTCAGAGAATTAGCCTAAATAATTTATGCAGTTCATGAATTTCAACAGGATTTAGAGATTTACTGCTACATTGTCATTTTGCAAGATCATTAAAATGATAATTTATCGTATTGATAAAACATCAGCATCAAAAATTATGAGATTGTCCATAGGTAGCTAGAAATCTTGTCCACCAAACTCTGCTACAAGCACATTTCACCTTTAAAGCTCTCGTATGAGTAGCCTAAGATAAAGTAGACTTAGATGGGATGCCCAAAGTAGACATATTCCGTAAACACGCCTACTTTCTGGGCATGCTAAAGCCATGAGAATTGATTACATAGATGAGTCATTTCCAACTAAGGCATGTGTATCCTCAATAGTTATTCATTGAGTATTGAAGTATGCAATGTGGTTAATTCTAAGAAGCCTGTGAAATGAAGCTTTACATTTTTAATGGCTAAAAGATGTTAGTGGATAGCGACTTTCATCCTTCATTTTGGCTTTGAAGATATCCCTTTGCCTGAATTTCTTGACATAACTATTTATAGAGTGCTTAAAGAAATATTTGGGAGGTTTGATAAACTGGAAATTCTCATAATAGGTAAAGGTTCAAGGATGAGAATATGTAAATAAAGACTGATTGTACAAGTTACTGTTAATAGATCTATTGCTGGTAGACATTGACAACAGTCAAATAAAAGTCAATGACTGGTTCTATAGAGTTCTGTAGCTTAAGTAGAGAAATTACTGCTTTCTTAATGAGAAAGGCAACTTTAAGACATTATCATTTATAGGTGTGTGGATACAATTGGTGTAAAACTATGTTTTCAGTCTTGGTGTATGACAGACAGATGTAGTGATTCAGAATTTGCAAACATTAACAATTCACAAACTGCCTTAGCTAATTGTTACAAGGGAAAGGAAGGGAATTTGAGGCAGGGACTTATGTTGGCTGCAGAAGTTGCTAACTGCCTCCTGTACTGGCACCAGAAACTCTAGCATATTTTGCACATGCATCTGGACTTCAATAAGTCTGGTCATCATCACTGTTTACCTCCACCGCCAAGCACATGGCCGGCGGAACATGATCCCTATTGATAGCCTCACCAGTTACATCAATCACACCCAAAGTCCAGCACAGGGCAGGGAGAAAAGCTGATCATCCTCCCCCATCACCATTGTATGAAGGATACTCGACAGGGAGAACCCTTGCCATTTCCCTGAATAATTTAGTTGGTTCTTTTTGCCTCAAACACATCTGGTTAGAATAGGGACTTTCACACAAAAACAATGGTGCCTGGTAGCCCAGTATTGCAGTCTTGTGTTATGCCACCATGTCAGGGTGAAGAAAAATGGTGTCAGTTTAATTCTCCTATCAGCTTTCCCACCACGAAGCACCAATGCCTCAGGATGGGAAGTGCCGGGGAACATCACTTACAACGCATTTTTTACAACGCACTACCATTACATCGCAACCATTACAACGCATACCATTACAACGCATTGCGCTGGGGGGCGCTCTAGGATAGGGAATATATTTAATTTACTATCCAACACCTTCCCTGCTATCCACGGGGACTGGAGTTGGAATAGTAAATTAAATAATTCACTATCCAACGCCTAAAAGCATTATGCGTTGTAATGGACTGCGTGGTAAAAACCGCGTTGTAAAGGCATGCGATGTAAAAGCATGTGTTGTAGTGACACCAATCCGAAGTGCCACATCACACCGTGGTATGCAGGGCCAAACCACCACCTGCCATGTTTCAGCTGAATCACCTCAGCTGGCAGAAATGGTCCCAGCTTGCAACTAAACTCACTAGCTATGCACAGCAGGGGAGCTCAGCATGTAAACAAAATTATCTAGGAGAAGAAAATTAATACTGACCATAAACACATGCCAACAAAGGTTACTGTCTCTGAATTGGCAACAGAATAAATGCGATACTCCTGAGGGGGCGAGTTTTTGATGTTGGGATTGCTGTTAAAATTAAAAAGGGAAGAGGTGTCTGTAAGCTTGAAAAAAGGAAAACAGTCTTTTCAGACAAAGAGCTATCTACTGCGGGTTATGCCAGTTGGCATCTAGTTCAGCAACAAAGTACCTCCAATTCTGTTTGTCTTGAGCCTATATTTGATTGGTGCCTCTGCTGTGGTTCAGGGCCTTCATTTCTATTTCCACAGTTTTCTGGCATGACTTTCTTCCATTTACCTTCTGGGGTCCAGTAGAGAACTGTCCTTGTGGGACAGAGTCTACTTTTCATCTGTTGGTGTGTTCTAGCCATCTCCGTTTTCTTCTCGTAATAATGATGTCCAAGCTCTCTTGACTGCATCTGCAGAACAGTTCCTGGTTGGAGATGTTTGGCAGCCGGAAAAGATGCAAGAGTTTTTTCAGGTTACTGGTGTGAAAGGCTTACAGTTTGGTGGTAGATTGAAGACCAACGCTGACAACTAAATTCCTGCCCCACACCGGTCTTGACTTTAAATCTATTCTCACTATCTCCCACTTCCACCTTGAAGGTAAAATTATCATGGAAGCAGTGGATGAGGAGAACTATCTGCTGTGGTATTACATTCCCTCTCAGTTAATTCCAGAGGCTGGTGGATACTGTCAAAGGCTTTCTCAAAATCCACAAAGTTAATGTATAGTTGTCTCTGTCACTCCAGGCACTGTTCTTTGATGCTGCGTAGAGCAACTTGTCATAGAGTTTAAATATAGATAATAGGATTACTGTCTGAGTGACGACTCACCCTATGTACCTATGGCTATGATGGGGAAGAAGGACCAAGTGGTAATAAGAGTTGAGCATCATAGTTAGGACTCAACGAACATGTGCAAGCTTTTTATAGACAAATCATTAAATTGTGAGCAACATTCAGTTCCCAATTTTGTCAATGTATCCCTATTGGCAGTGCCCAAGAACATAAAAGGAAGTGACCACCAGGCATTCTTCCAAAACAAGATAAATCTGGGAGTCTGACTCTAATTTGGAATCTAATGAAATAAAGACATGCTCAAGTGAATCAGGTTTTCCCATTATACAGTGTAAATTAGTCCAGTTCAAAATCCTTTTCACAGTTAATATCTGATCGCTTCTGCTAGGCAAATGTTTAGGCAGCGTGCTGTTCAGCAGTTCAATGAGAGGGAAATTGGCATGGAACACATTGTATAAATAGAGCACGAAATTGCAATTCTTAAAGCATTTTCAGGCTCGCTTTTTTTGTACACCTTCAAAAAATGTGAATTATCTTTTCTTACTTCCATGAATAATGATGCCATGGCCTGATGGACTTTATTCAGCTAGTGATGCCGAATGGTCAATGACTCGTTATACTACTGTAGTTGTGATGGACTAGTCAAACTAACAACCAGTACATCAGAAACATGATAACATGGAACACTGTAGATGATGAAATGTATTTATATATTCATTTGTATTGTAAAGCACTGGCTTGTTACAAATAGCCACTTGATAGAGCTGAGCCGAAGGTAAACACAAAAAATGTAAAGAGCTCTAGTATAATATGGGACAATGGTGGAAATCTCTGCTAGGATGAGGCGACAAGAGGACGTTTACAGGGTTTTAGGGGTTAAAGGAGCCTGATCCCATCCATTCCAGGAGGCACTCCTGAAGGAGCAGCCATGGTTGCTTATAGAAAAGTACATGATTTAATATTGCAAATAAATATTGTCTTGTGTGCTGACAATATTGAAGAAGTTCTGAAATATTTCCTCTTTTTCTATTCAGAGCTGTTTGTAGAATGTAGGTTTTTATTGAATCTGTTTGAAAAAATATGTCATGGAATTAATCATTTGATATCATTTCATTCATTCATTCATTCATTCATTCATTCATTCATTCATTCATTCATTCATTCTTTATTTCGGTTAAGTAACCATAAAAGAGTACAATACAATATTAAAACATCATCACATACATCATATGCTGGTATTCCGAAGAGAATCTGTTTAGGACATACATACATACTTAAACATTGTATATATAAAAGAGTTAACTAATAAAGGGACCAGGTTTCTGGGAGAATTAAGAATTCTTACAGTATAAATCCATTGATCGAGGTAATACATAGTTAAAAAATAAATTAATACAATAAATATTTTTAAGAAAAAATGTTTTTGGCGGATACCAAGAGACAACATTATAAAGTACAGTTAGTAAAAGTTTGGGTCTAAAAAGATCTGGAACCATTTTACAAGGGACAATTAGGACTTGGATATATAAAAGTAACTGCAGTACCAATACATTTTGTTTAGCACTGTGATTTGGTACAAATCCTATTAGCACTACTACATTTTTAGGCATTTTTTCTTCCTAACCATTGCCACTGCAAAAAGGAACCGACTCAGACTAAATACTATGGTCTGTGAGGTGTCCCCTTTAAATACTCTTTCCCCTTCTTTGATTTTTTGGAAGCCCAGAAGAAGGCAAATAGGCTTAATCCACTTCCTCCTTGCTTTCAGGTATGCAGGGCATATAATTTAAAAAGAATATACTGGAGAAAGCACCAACTTAAATCCTCAGGGAGAGGTTCTGACTTGCCTTGTATGCTCACTCCCTTATGGCAGTATGGGGCTGTATTAAAACATTTTACATGTCTTGAATTTAGATTTCAGTCCAGCCCTGAGGTACCTATGGTATTAGAGAACTGAGGGTCAGATATACTAAGCCCTTTTGCAGTCACAAACCCTGCTATTTGCAAAATCACAAGGTATTTAATCTCAAAAGGGCTTTGCTTTTTTGTATGTGCGAGATCCATTTTATGAGTCAGAAAAGATTTTCCAATTAATAAATGGCTTCTGCATTTCATTCAAAATCACAATTAAGATGGAGCATAAAAAAGGCATCCCCTGCTAATTGCAAGCCGCAATGGTACGAATCGTTTGTGACTGCAACCATTCACTAGTTACAGGCACCTAAAAAGAAGTGGACACCTTCCCATTAAAATGGTGTCAGCACCATTGGGGAGAGCAGGAAGGGGTTCCGGGAACCCCTCCCTCTGTTCTGATTTTTTTTCAAACGTTATTATTGTTTTTAAGCAGCACCATTCCCTTTGAGGGTTGTATGCTGTTTTTTTAAGGAAAAAAAACTTTATTTTTGGGATTGCAAACAGCTGTTCATTTGTTATTTCTTGTAGGCCACCATTCCTGTGTTTGGAACTAATTACAGAGGGTTGACAATAGTGACCTCTCTATTTTTTTTCTTTAGGAGTGTTGTTCTGCAACTGGGCATTTTGCTAATGCAAACTGTTAGTATTATATTGAAGACTGGTGCACAATTTTCAACCTGCTTCTGATACATCTGTTCCCGATTGCACAGAAATCGAGGAAAAGGCCAGTGTGAATGTAGGAACCAGGGCAATTGACAAATATATGTTTTTGGATGAAAAGATTAAAAAGTTCGAGTTGACAAAACATCTTGGCACTTTCTTTGTAGTGTCATTTTCTGGTTGTAGGATTTAAAAATACACCACAACTAAACCGAGCAATATAGAGGAACTGAGCTGAATTGTTTTTTGTTTGTCAGTTTAAGCTTTTCAGTTAAAATCAAAAAGGGGATTATGAACATCATACTAGAATCCAGCAAATCTGGCAGCACTACAGGGATTACAAAAGTACCTCTATCTGACATTAGCCAGTCTCAAATCTCAGAAAACACAAGTCTGCAGGTGGGGATTAGCTGTGTAAACGTGCTGGTATTGTAATATGTAATCTACAGTTTAGATACTGATTTTACAAGTAATTATAATAATACATTGAAATGTTTTGCTGGAATTAGATGTGCCACCTGCAGGTAACACTAATATTTTCAACAGGCACATTTAATACAATGAGCACATTTATTGCTATTCAAACTTCTGACCTTCAATTTACACACACAGATTACAATGCAAGAGTATTATTGCCATCACTAACCACTCTTTCAGGAAAAAGGACTGAGGCCAGGATTTACTAAGTGTTCAAGCAATGCAGGGTGGCAAGCGATGCTGCTGCGTTGCATGAAATGGAGAGAGCAGAACTGTGCCAATTTGCAAATAAATGATGCAGTCACATGCCTATGCAGTAACACTTGCTTCATAGAGCAAGGGTACCTACCTAGTGATCTGCATAGCTTTTTGTGCAGGAAGGGGTCTCTTCCTGAACAAATAATTTGCTTTAAGGCTATTGCCTCTAATTATTTGTGCTAGAGAATGCAACACATATACAAAGTAAAAAAAGCATAGAGAAATAAAGATATTTCTCCTCCTTACGTCAGCCTCTGATAGGCACCCGATTTAGGCATAAATCCATTAATACAAGTCTTTGTAGATATGGATTTGCATCAAAATCCATGGCTGGATGCACAGGAATGCCCATTCACCACCTATGGAGCCAAGTCATGCACTGAATTGCATTACTTTTTGCTACAAACCAACGCAAATCGCCATTTGCATTGGTTTGTAAGTTTCAAACAGGATTCTGCACTGGGTCTGCATTAAAAAACGTAACGCAAACTAGACGCAAATCCTTTGGAAATCTAGGTCTGAAAAGGAAAAAGTGGAGTGGAGAAAAACTAAATTGGAGGACTTTCTGACAAGCTACTGCCTTTGAATGTCAAAGTCATCACATGCCAGGGCATCGAGATAAGGGGGGGGCAACATTGCATATTTAAAAGATCAAATGTCCCAAGAGAGCATTATTTTTCATAAAATGACTTTAAACATTACATTGAGAAATTGAAGAAAAACTGGGCTTCACCTATATTGGTCTGACGAAGATGGAATGCAGCAAACTACTTTGCTTGTACTCAGCTATAGGACATTTTACTTTTAATGGGAACTGCTCACAACTTTTTGTTAGCTAACAACGCTAAATCAAGCAGTTCTTTATTATGACTCGACATTTTCTTAATGCTTGCTGTCCGTTTGGATTGTTGATCAATACGAATCAAAACATGACATTTAAATTAAATCAAAACGTGTAATCACTGCAGAGTGACAGTGCACACTGATGTGACAATTTGATTGTGTAGGAGTACTATTAAATTAAATTCTAGCGCTGGTTTGTAACACTCGGAATCATTATTTTTTGTGCCTTTTCGCCTTTGCATTCACGTTGCACGGAGTAGACAAAATAATCATTGCAAACAGTCCACAAATAGGAAACTTTTCACAACATTCTGAATGCTGTCACAAGTTAGGATTTCTAATCAAATGTAGCATACAAATCTGCTTCAGTGATACTTTCATAAGTATTGAAACATTCTACTCAGTTCACTCTTATACCTACCTCGTTAGTTTAATTTGAAGAGTGTTTGGCCTCATGAAATATACACTGTCAATGGCACTAAAATTGAAGTTATTAAAAGAGCACTAGTCTGTATCTGTTTGAAAGAAAATTACAAAAAAATCCACAGCAATATAACATCTATTAAATCAGACACACATCGTGTTAAAGGTTTTCAGTTGTATATACCTTGGGACTAATGCAACAGTGTATAAATGAAATCCATTGTTGTTTCAGGTTAACAGACTTCCTGGCCCTTTGCACTGAATGGTAGACAACCTGAGTTGCTAGGGCAGATTAAATCTTTAATTTTACATTATTTCTAGCCACCTCTATGGAACAAAGTAGGCTTTACCTGTTGAATATGAGGCTTATGCAAGCTGAAGTGCTCTCCAGACATTAAGAGGCAGCCTTGAGCAGCCTCTGAGCTTTAAGCTGGGGTGAATTCTAAAGGGATTACAGCAGCATTTTCTATAAAATGAGAAATACAAACAGACTTCAGCAACACATGATCATAAATGCATTCCTGCTGCGACCAAGAGCCCTGTTCCCATTGCTGCTTCTGCAAATGGAGCAGGAAGGGCTGTCAAAGGGCACCCAGACTTGTAAGGATTTCTCCAGGCCTAATTTGTAATCAAATTAGAGGCTGAGTAGTAATGAAGGATTTATGAGGAGGGAAAAAAAAGGATAGATACTTTGAATGCTGGCCCCTCAAAGGTGAGAACTGCACGCAATTGTATTGGTTTTTCAAAAGTGCACTTGGTTAGATGAAAAGGTTTTGACCAAACCTTGAGGTCTATCACGCGCTTGATTACAGAATGCCGCCCAGGACTGAAAGGGAGCTACAGAATGGACAGACCTCTCAATGAAAAGGGCCACTGTGGGAGTTTGGGATGGAATTCTCACAACAACTGAAATATTTCACACAAAAATAAAGCTTTCTTCGTCATCCAAAGGCTGATGGCAAGGCTGTGCCTTGCATGCAGTGAACAGAGGGTGTAAAGTGACTTTTGCGCTCTTTGAAAATTTGTACTCAGTGAGTGTTATCTCAAGAAAGCAAATTCACCTAAAGATTGGGGCCCCCTTCATGTACTAATATTTTGATGGTGAATGCGCCATGTTATACTTTGAATGTTCCTTGTATTGACGCATCAGAAATATTAATACGGTAAACATTTTTTAATTTCAATCGAAAGAAAATATTATTTTAATCCATTAATCCTGTGTTACGTTTTAGTGTGATAGCGATTTTATTTCGTGAGCTATAGGGAACAATGGCTCAGATCCCAGTGGGTCTGACTCAGGCCTTTGTCCATCTATGACTGATAAAACGAAACTATTTAGGTTGAGTGGAAGCCAAAAGAGATCATTACAGCACAAGAAAGCTACAGGACTGTGGCAGCAAGAACTAAATACAAGAATGGTTATTATTGATTTGGCAGCCTAAAAATTAATTTTACATGTGAGTGTGCTAAAGGCTCTTCTTTTAATTGCCACTTAGATATGTTCAGAAGACATTATTGAAACTAAATAAAGTTGAAATGATTATTATGACAAAGCATCTAGTTGTGGCAACATGACATTCGCATAGTGTCCTTAGCAAATGTACTTACATTAATGTTACTCAGGCAAAAAAGAATTTGAGTGCTACTAATAATAACAACAAGAATAAATAATGCTAAATATTAATAATATGATATCATTATAAATTGTCATAACAATATGTTGATAATCCTTATTTTAATTTGATTGCAAGTGATGGAATATCAGGAAAGTAGAAAGGCCATGTACTTAATTTGTAAAATAATAAGTGCTGATACCCAAAGTTTTTCTCAGAAGCCGCAGATAGTGCTGACGAATGTCTACTACCAAGGCTGCTGGTCTTGAACCACCTCATACTTCTCACTGTCACTGCCATTCACTCCTGCCCCTTTATTTCACGCTTGTGGGTTCTTTTTGTATCCCTCTTTCACCTCTTTATCACCGTAAATCTGCTTTCTCTTCTTCCTACTTCCCTCGTTTTGACTTTTTCTCTCTCTTGCTTTAGGACAAAGTCTGGTGAGGAAAAGTAAGATCGGTCCCCAATAATGAGTGCAGCAGGTGGGTCCCACCTGCAATCACCGGCTCAAATTAAGCCCTGTTGTAAAGATAGGAATGGTATTTGACTATGTATCTGCAAAGGTGCAATATTTTGATCAAGAAACTAAGAACATTTCATAACTGCTTTGTTTGTAGAACCTTCAATTACTAATTTTAACTTTTTCGAGAAGTTTTTTTTCAAAAACCCTCGTTTCAAAGATATAATTCGAGGAAAAAAATCTGCACATATTTTCCAGCACGGAATTCTACTACAAATATGCAGGAGTCATAATTGAATTTTTGCGGAGTGGGTTTGGTTTAGCTGGGTCCTAGCTGAGTCGGAATGGTCTGGAAATGCTGGGAAGTAGCTGTGCGTGGGGAAGGGAAAACTAATACACGGCAACATTGTAAAACTGCAACACTGTGGGAGAAAAGACAACTTTGCACACATTACGATTACATTCCTGGGAATCAACTTTCCAATCATGGATAGTGAAAGCCCACGTTATTCGATCTCTGGTAATCAGTTTTAAAACGTGTATAGTATACAATAAAAAGTGATTAAAAAACCTATTTACTGCATGCCACTATGAGTGCTGATCATTAAACGTTGTTCACACTGTATCTGAACATCATCAGACAGTCAGGGAATAGATTAGCTTGTCTATGGCTGGACTCGGCTACTTGTGTTTTGATGTACAGGTACCTCGACTGATAAAAATATTTCCATAGATTAAAGGCATTTTTGGCATTTTAATGACTTACTCGCAGTCTTCCCTTAAAGCCTTTGCGATTAGGTTGACATAGATTTTAAAACAGGAGAGGCTTAAGTGGAATTTAATGGATAAAGTATTACAAAGAAAAGATTCTCACAACATACTTTGCTGTTAATGCGCACTGCTCAGAAAGGGGAATTTGTTGTCTCATAAACTATGCATCCTTCATGCCTGTGCAGACTTAGTTGTGACCTGTTCTGGCAGGAGATAGGAGGCAAAGAGAATTTAGAAAGATGGAACTAAAGAGCACTCCAATAATTGCTGTCATTAACTGGGAGAAGTTTTAGTCGTGTTATTTTATTGTCAGGGTCAAAAGTGCAACGCATATGAACACACGAGTGACCTTCAAGTTTCATCCAATGACATACGATTGTCTTTTCCACTGCCCTGTGTAGTATTAGGGGCTACCAAGAAATCCCAAGGGTGATAGTGCAAGTGTAACCCTCTAGCCAGGAAAATAGGTGCTTAGCCTGGAACAAAAAGCTGTTCCTCCTAGTTGCCTAGCTCAAGGGAGGGAGTGTAGGGTTAAGTCAGGTTTGTGAGTGTGTGCACATACGCAATGCTATAATAAAACTTTAAAATACATACATGCATTTACACTTAAAATGTATGTCAAAGGATTAAAGCCACCCATATAACCACTATAAAACAGTAATGCAACACAATACAGTGATAAAACCGGAGTCCTGGCAATTAACTTTATGCACCGTTTGCGATCATCAACTGTCTTGGAAGCAAGACAACACAAAACAATACATTTGAAATCACTGCAACAACTAAATAGTTCGAACAATGTTTGCAAACAGGTATCATGTGCGTCCTGCACTCAGTTGTGAACACAACACTGAAAATGGAGGATCACAAACCTTCAACCAAAGTAAAATTTCTTTGTGACCGTTTGTAAGCCTTTATTTTTTGGGCTTCTATTGATTGCAAACGCCAAAGACAAGCTGAAAGAAAGGGGAAACAGAGCAGCAATTAAAATGCAATGTAACAGTGGCCTGCAAGCGTACTGCAAAGTGCTCCAGAGTGCAAGAAAGATACGTCTGTGTCCTAATTTAGAGTAGGGTTGTGTGAGCCTCTTAAGTTGGGGATAGCTGATGACCACGGGTATCCAGAAGCCCTAGCTCAACCGCTTCTCTCTCAGGGGGGACTAACCTTCAAATTCAAGGGGAGTAGAATGCAGCCTGATCCTCAAGTAAGGGTGCACAAGCCAGCCTTTGAAATGAGCTCCCTTCTTTACTAAACAATGTTATAAACAGGGGAAACCCAATAAACCCTTGTAGGCTTGGGCAATGTATGATTCTAGTCACAATGTGCTACAAGGGACTTGTTTGAGGATACTTAGTTTGGTTGGTGAGTTGTACAGAAGTAACACACTCAATGGTGTATCAGCGATCACACTCTTATTTTGCAACAATCAATGAATTGATGGAAGGGAAGGAGAGCACAAAGAGCAAATGATTATTTTTGACCAAAGTTTTTACTGCAAAACAAATTATTGGGGAGACATATACAAGCAAATCAATTCGAGCAAAAAGTCATGAACTAAGGTAGACAGTGTTTTCACTATAGTTCATAACTAGTAACATCAACTCCTCGTGAATAAGATAAACAACCTAGGTTAATTAATAAAGAATGGTTGTAAAGTGGTGTCAAAACAACATTTAAGGAGATGATGGAGTGTCGACGTTTCGGTCTAGGGTGCTCTCGTCAGATAGACCATCATCAGGACGATATTTTTCAAAGCTGAAAGAACTCCCTATATAGAACAAATAAAATTATATTAAAAACCAAAAAACATGACTACAATTGTGAATATATATATATATATACGCTCTATGTGTCACATAAATATCTCTGATTTTAAGCAGTTACCCCTTCCTGGTAACGCCTAGAAATCAAATTTTAAAATAGAATTAGTCAATATGACTCAATAATTTGTCAGTGTCGGCGTCTCATTCTACCTAACATAAATTTATCATAAAAAGCTAAAATGCATTGCTGATCTCATAATCTACTTAACGGAGACATCCTTATGTACTCTGTCTCGTATTTAATGATGCTATAGCATTGCAAAAACAGTAAGTTATCAAGAAATAAACATCAAAAAATTAATTGCTTTAAGTCACATTTCCACAAAGCTTCATAAATCAAGATTAAAGCATTTGTCTCGATACCTGGTTATTTCTTTATAATCACTCAATTGGCAATTATTTTTTATAAAAAACAATGAATGATGTCTATGATATATCGGCAAAGAACTGGAAAAATTAGAATCATGGACATGGCCTCAGCAAGTTTTCAACCTTGAGGTTCCTTTCACAAGAGCATAGCTTCTAACAGTTACCAGCTTTCAAGTGCATTTCAAAAGAGTTGACTAATCTAAGTTAAGCACATTTGATTCAATACATTATTGACTCCAAGTTCCCACATTTATGTAAATACATTGCTCGATCTTCATATTTGTTCAACAGAACAGCAGCCACGGCCCGTGGAGGGAGTTGTGGTGGGGCAGGGAGGCGGCATTTTGCGATGCAGGGCACGCTACGAAATTCGTGTTGTTAATTAAATTGTTTACTTACCTCCAAATATCCATATGCCGGTTTTTATCACCCCCCACCCTGCCTCTCCCCTGCCCCGCCACCCTGCCCCACCGCAACTCCCTCCACGGGCCGTGGCTGCTAAACAGGCCCATCTCACTCTAGTGAGCATGCAGATCAAGTGGGTGCTAGGAAAACTCAGAAGGGTGGGGTTAAATGAATAACAAAAGGTGGTTGTTAGAAATGGAATTCCTATTTGGCTAAAGTATCCACCCAGGCAAGGAAGAAACCACCAGACTAGTCACGATAAGCTAGATACACAATAAGATAACCTGTGCTAACCCTCTGGTAGCTTGCCAAAGAGGAGTCAGGCTTATCTATTAAGGCAATGTGTAAAGTATTTGTGCAACACACACACACAATGAAAACATGAAAAAAGACCCAACACAAGTTTAGAACAATAGTGAATATTTATCTGAGCAAAATAAGACCAAAATGACAAAAATCCAAGCAGAAGAAGATGAGATGTGAATTTTTAGCAATTTAATGCAAAAATAGTGCTTGGAAGACGATAGCAGTCAAAAGGTTACTCGAGGTCGCGAGGGACCGGTGCAAATCCACAGTTCAGGCTGACCGCGATCGATGGCAAGCCAGATACAGAGCCCAAACAGGTACCACTGAAGAAATACCTTGGATGGAGCTTTTGGCGACAATGAGAGTCTACCGCATATATCAAGCTGCGCAAGGGGGTTCCACTTCAGCACGAGCTCTATTGAAGGCAATGCAATTTGTCATAATCGGGTCGCGCAGAGTATTGCGTCGAGTCGGGGCGGTTGTGGAATCGAATTGCTGTGGTCGGGCAGCCTCTGCATCAAGGGCGATGTGGTGGAATCTCTCAGGCAGTCAATGCAATGCATAATTTGTTTTATTAAAACAGTTGCAGAACCCACTTCTGCGACACGGAGCTTTGGGGGACACCTTAGGCAAGCATGTGACTCACAGAAGGCAGAGTCCAGCAGTACTAGCAGAATGGTAGGAGGTCTTTTGTGTCCCTGAGACTTCACAAAGCAGAAGTCAAGCCCTTGTAGATCACTTGGAGGCGAAGGCAGAGTCCAACTCTCCTTCCAGCAGCTTCATGGAGCAGCAGGCAGCAGAGCAACAAGCGGAAAAGCAGTCCTTCGAGAAAAGCAGTCCAGCTGAGTCCTTTAAGCAGCACAGCAGTCTTTCTGAGAGAGGTTCAGTTCAAGATCCGGAAGGGTCTGATTTTAGGGGATCAGAGCCCCAGTATTTATACCCAAAAAGTGTCTTTAATGTAGGGGGTGACTTCACAGGAACTCTCTGAAGTACACAAGAATCCCTTTCAACCCAGTCCTGTCTGCCAAGCTAACCCTGGGAGGAAAATCAGTGCTTTGTGTGTGGACAGGTCACTACCTATTGAAGTGTAAGTGCCAGCCCCTCCCATTCCTCCCTGCCCAGGAAGACCCATCCGAATTCACAAAGTGTAGCTGTCATCCAACCTAGATGTGTACAGAAAAGTGTCCACCTTCTAAAAGTGGCATTTCTAAAACAGTAATGATACATCTAACTTTACCAGTAAAGAGGATTCATCATTCAATCAATCAATCAATGAATCAATCCATCAGGGGAATTGTAAGCCTGCTACTCACCCTTGAGTGTCTCAAGGCGCTGGGGGGGGGGGGGGGGGGAGGGGTAACCAGCTCCACTCAGTCGAAGAGGCAGGTCTTGAGTGTCTTCCTGAAGATGTTCTGGGAGGAGGCATGTCTGATATCGATCAGGAGCTTGTTCCAGGTCTTGGCCACGATGTAGGAGAAGGCTCTTCCACCTGTTCTGCCTATGATGATGTGCAGGGTTTTGGCGAGGGCGAGGTCGGCGGATCCAAGGTTTCTCTTGGGTACATGGAAGGAGATTCTCTTGTTGAGGTATTGGGATCCTGTGTTGTAGAGACATTTGTAGGCGTGGGTGAGTATCTTGAAAGTAACTCTGTTCTCGATGGGAGCCAGTGGATGTTACGCAGGTGTTGGGTGATGTGTTTGTGTCGAATGATGCTGAGGACGAGTCTGGCAGCGGTGTTCTGTATGGTCTTGAGTTTGTGGAGCAGAGACTTGTTGATCCTGGCATAGAGGACATTTCTGTCCAGTCTGTTGGTTATGAGTGCATGGGTGAAGGTCTTTCTTGAATCGGGGGGATCCATTTGAAGGTCTTTCGGAGGATGCTGAGGGTGCTGAAGCAGCTGGAGGCAACGGCGTTGACCTGTTGGGTCATGGAGAGGGAGGAGTCAAGTACGATGCAGAGGTTCCGGGTGTGGTCCGTGGGGGTGGGAGGGCTGCCGAGGGCAGTGGGCCACCAGGTGTTGTCCCATGCAGAGGGGGAGGGTTGGAGGACGAGGATCTCTGTCTTCTCCAAGTTGAACTTCAGGCAGCTGCTGTTCATCTAGGATGTGACATCCTTCATTCCTTCCTGGAAGGTGAGTCTGGTGGTGATGGGGTCCTTGGCGAGGGAGAGGATGAGCTTGGTATTGTCGGCATAGGATACTATGCTGAGTCCGTGCTGTCTGACGATGGCAGCGAGGGGGGCCATGTAGATGTTGAAGAGTGTGGGGCTGCGATGATCCTTGGGGTACTCTGCAGTTGATTTCTGTGGGTTCGGAGAGGAAGGGTGGCAGTCTGATCCTTTGGGTTCTGTCGGTGAGGAAGGAGTGACTCCGTTTGAGGGCGGTTCCCTGTATGCCGATGTCATGGAGTCTGGCGGTGAGTGTGCCGTGGGTGACGGTGTTGAACGCTGCAGAGAGGTCAAGTAGGACCAGGTCCGCGTTGTGTCCTTGGTCAAGGAGGGTGCGGATGTTGTCTGTGGCGGTGAGTAGAGCGGTCTCGGTGCTGTGGTTGCTGCAGAAGGGGGGTCAAGGATAGAGTTTTCTTCAATGAATTTTGTTAGCTGGGCATTGATGATTTTCTCAGTGACTTTGGCTGCGAAGGGGAGGAGGGAGATGGGTTGGTAGTTCTTGAAGTCTGTGGGGTCTGCTGTGGGCTTCTTGAGGAGGGGTTGGACTTCTACACGTTTCCAGTCATTGGGAAAGGTGCCGGTCTTGAAGGTGGTGTTGATAGTGCGTTGTAGTTCTGGAGCAATTGCTGTTGCAGCTCTGTGGTAGATATGCGGCAGGCAGGGATCCATGGAGGCCCCTGAGTGGATGCCTTTCATGGTCGAAGTGGTCTCTTCAGTGGTGAATGGGGTCTAGGAGGGGACGGTAGACTGGCTGGCGTTGCTGGAGAGGGAGGTGGTTTTGAAGTCATATTGCTATTACAAACATGTGAAACATAAAAAAGCTACTCCACTGTAATCAGGAATTACAGCTTAAAACTGTATGAAGGAATTCCCCATGATGGCCTATGAGAGATGTAGGCCTCACAGTAGTGAAAAATGACGTAGGCTGTTTGCCACTACCAGGACATTCAAAACATACAGGTACATGTCCTACCTCTTACTTACATGGCACCCTGCCTTTAGGGTCATGTAGGGCCTTCCTTAGTGGTTACTTACATGGAATAAAAGGGTAGTTTAGTGCCTGGCAATTAGTTTTAAATGTCAAGCCAAATTGGCAGGCCTGAGACAGGTTTGAAGGGCTACTTCTGTGGATAGCACAATTAGTGCTGCAGCCCACTCGTAGTATTTGAAGTACAGGCACTAGGTATGTGGTATACCACTTAACAAGGGACTTACCAGTACAACAAATATGACAAACAGGTATACACCAATGTCATCATGTTTAGGGGATAAGCGGATGCACTTTGGCACTGGTTAGCGTGGTAAAGTGCTTAAAGTTCTAAGGAAAGCAAATAAAATCAGCAAAAGTGAAAGGCAAAAGGCAAAACCTTGGAGGAAAGACCACCCTTAGGATGATAGGTTTACCATATACCCTCCCAGCTGAAAGTGGGGAGGTCTGCCCAACCTCTAGGGAGTTCTCATCATTAAGGTGGAAAAACCTGGACAGACCGTCAGCATTGGCGTGGCCTACTCCTGGTCTCCGTTTCACGTTGAAGTCTATACCCTGTAGGGAAATGGACAACCTCAACAATTTTGAATTCTTTCCCCTCATTCGCATGAGCCACCTGAGGGACATGAGGTCTGTCTGAATCAGAAAGTGAGTGCCAAACAGGTATGGCTTCAACTTTTTCAATGCCCATACCACTGCAAAAGGTTTTCTCTCAATAGGACTCCACATCTGTTCCCTGGCGAGTAACCTTCTGGAGACGAAGGCTGCAGGTTGGTTAAGGCCCTCCTCATTAAGTTGGGATAGTGCTGCCCCTATGCCATACCCCTAGGCATCTGTATAAACAATAAACTCCTGGTAGAAATCAGGGGCCCTTAGCACAGGGAGTAAAATGCAGTTTGGCATGTCTCTGTCCAAATCACATTTCTGTGCTGCTTCTTGGAAGTCAGCTCAGTCAAGGGGGAAACAATAGTGCCATATCCCTTGACAAACCCCCTATAGTACCCAGTGAGGCCCAAGAATGCTCTGCCCTCAGTCTGGGTTTTGGGGGCAGTCAGGGCATTATTGTTTTTATCTTGGTCTGAAGGGGTTACACCTTCCCCCCGACCCACCAGGTGTCCCAAGTACACCAGAGACCCCTGCCTTGTCTGGTGCTTACTGGTCTTGTTTGTCAAGCCTGCCTATTGCAGCGCTCAAAGCACTTCCTGGAGGTGAAAAATGTAATCCTTTGAGCTGCTACTGAAGATAGTTTTTTCACCCAGATAAGCAGCAGAGAAGGCCTCTATACCAGAAAGAACCTGGTTCACCAGCCTCTGGTAGGTAGCAGGGGCATTCTTTAATCCAAAGGGTAGCTGCCTAAACTGGTGGTGGCCCTTTGGAGTGGAGAAGACTGACCTTTCCTTTGCTCCCACTGTTAGGGTGATCTGTCAGTACCCTGAAGTAAGATAAAAGGTACTGAGATACTGAGCAGCCCAATACTAATCAATAATTTCTTTAACCCAAAGGATGTGGTGAACATCAGTCTTGGTTGCAGATTTTAGCCCTCTGTAATCCATGCAGAACCTCAATTCAAATGTGGTACCTACTGGGGCAGCTTATGGTACCAAAACCACAGGACTGGACCAGGGGATGCTAGAGGGTTCTATCACCCACAACTCCAGCATTTTGGGTACTTCAGCCTTAATGCTGAACCTCACCTCATCCAACAAACTGTGAGATTTATTCATAATAGGAAGGTTGTCTCCTGTGTCCACATCATAGCACACAGGTGATTAGTCGAAAGGGAGAACAGAGAAGAGTATTGCATCAATACTTGGTGGCAGTCTCTCGGTTGTTCAGCAGTTAGATTGGGGGAAAGAATTACTCCTTCCACAGGCCTATCCTACTTCTTTGGGTCAAAGAGGTCAGGGAGGTGTTCACTCTCCTTTTCCTCTATGCCCATAAAAAATCACCAGCAATGCGAGCTCAGACCTCTCAAACTGTAGTTTGAGCTGATTTACATATAGCACCCTATTGGGTTGCCAAGGGGTCTTGAGGGCCAACAGGTATGTGGCCTCACCCTTTCTTTCAATATCTTAATTTTTTTGTCAAATCTGTTTATTGGCATTTATATTATGTAGGCATTACAATACAGGTGGCATTCCATACATTACATCTATTTGGTTATGTCATGCTTTCGTGCATATGTAGCATAGCAAGTCCTCTAGGCGCTGAAGTTTTACACATGAATATTACAGGGTTTAGTCTATGAACCAGGATATGTCCACAACCTAGGGGAGCCTATGCACCCCAGCCCTGTGTACAGAAATGATTTTTATATGATAACTATAAAATTTATTTTCAAATCAGAACAAACTGCGGCATGAACACAGATATACATTATGTGCTGACCCCCTCCCTATCCCTGCCCCCAGATAGCCCCCCCGCTCCCCCTGTTCGCACGCACCTCCAACCTCCACTGTTCCCCTGCGCTGTAGCACTGTGCATTGCACCAGTCAAGATGTTGGGTTGACTGCCCGCAGTGCGCCGCCCCATCGCCCAATGTGCCTGTCTAATCCCCTGCCACCCCCCACTCGCAGTTCCTTCTTCTGATTGTAAGGCGTTAAGCATACGTTCACAATGCTCAGAAATAGGTTCCCTGCGGAGCCCCACTGTTTCCTCCCGTCTTATTGCAGTCCATTCCACCTGAGCCCATGCTTGGAGGGACAGGGTCCAAAGCCCGCACGGTAGGCGGGTCCTGCGCCTTCCACCTCTTTGTGAGGAGGCGCGTTTCCACTATCATCCCCAGATCCAAGAAGCAGGACAATACCTTATCTTTGGGAGGCCTCATAAAATGATGCAAGAGGTATTCAGGCCAGTTACAGGGGATGGTGCATCCGGTACATTGCTTAATGTCCCTCCAGTAAGTGCCCAGCCCTGGACAATTCCACAGAAGATGGAGAAGATCTGCATTCAGCTCACCACATCTAGGGCAGGACGCACCAGTTCTGTGGAAGTATTTGTTTATTAAGTCAGGAGTAAGATAGGCCCTGTGAACAATATAGACTTGGATTTGGCGGAAGCGAATATTTCTGGGAATGCGCACTGGACTTTTAAGGATTTTCTCCCACTCTTTATTGGCGAAGGCTTGCCCCAGGTCCCGCTCCCATTTGCCCCGCAGTGGGTCCAAATTTAGTTCTGTATGTGCCCTCACGGATGCAGCGAACCACCTGATCAGTTGTCCACCCCTACCTATGAAGTGAAGGTATTGCATAGTCAAATGCTGCTTAGGCTCCGCTGTGATATCCCCCCACCTAGCCGACATGTGTGCCAGAAGGGAGCGGTGCAATAGGAACCCCCCCGAAGGAAGTCCATCATCAGTAACCAGTTTCTCGTATGGTATCAGTGTTCCATCTCTGTACAGGTCGCCCAGCGACTGGATGTCAGCTTCATGCCATCGTTCCAACATGTGGTGCGTCAGAACCCACTCATCCCCCGGCGAGTCTTCCAATGGCACCGCTGGTGCATAAGGGAGCGCCGTCCACGTGATTAGCAGCGCCCTACGGAAGCATTTATATGCCACCGCCAACAGTAACGGGGTGGGACGCGCCGGAGCCGCCAGCGGATGGAAGAGCGCAATGACCCGCTCCAATGTGTATGGCGAGTCACCCGTGGCAGTGTCCTCTCTCCCCCTGTCCGCTAGCCAGCCAGCGATCCATTGGAGTTGCGCAGCCAGGTAATAATGCTCAAAACAGGGAGCGGATAATCCACCTCTGTCTGTGGGGAGGAACAGCTTCCCAAGCACCAGCCGATGTCGGGATGTGCCCCAAATGAAGTCGCGCAGGACCTTGTTGAGCATGGAGAAAAAGGATGAAGGTATAAATAAGGGCAAGTTAGTAAAATGGTATAGAAGGCGGGGGAGCATGACCATTTTGGCAAGGGCCACTCTGCCTGTGGTCATCAGCGGGAGCGTGGACCAGAAGCAGATCTGGGACCTGAGCGCTGCCACAGCTCGTCCCAAGTTCCCGTCAAATAGGTCAGACGGCTGGCGATAAATCTGGATCCCCAGGTATTTAAATGTGTCCTCTTTCCATTGGACTCTCGTGCCATGTAGATGGTATTCTGGATCTTCTACCTCGCTGCTGAATGCATAGAGACAGGACTTGCCTGCGTTCACCCAGAGCCCGGAGAGATCCGCAAAACGGCTCAGCAGATGGGCCAGCTGCTCCGGTATGCGACCCACATCCCTGACGAACACCAACAGGTCATCAGCATATAGTGATACCTGGTGGGTGCCATCGCCCAGGGGGATGCCATCACCTTGGGTCTGCCTCATGGCCGCAGCCAGGGGTTCCATGGCCAGTGTGAAGAGCAAAGGGGGCAGAGGACACCCCTGTCGGGTGCCCCTGCCCACCGTCACTGCCTCCGAGACATATGGTCCCAGACTCACGCGAACCACTGGGTTTCGGTACAAGAGGTCCACCCTCTGCAGGAAGTTTACGTCCAGCTCATATCTCTCCAACACCGATGACAGATAGTCCCACTCTAGACAGTCGAAGGCCTTTTCCAGATCTAACACCAGGCACCCTGCTCTAGGCCAGTCTCTCGTTGCCTCTGCCGCTACGCTGAAATATCTCCTGAGGTTCAGGGATGTGGACCGCACCGGCACAAAACCATTTTGATCCGAGTGAACTAAGTGAGGGACCACTGGCGCCAGACGCTCTGCAAGGATTTTGGCAAAGACTTTGTAGTCTACATTAAGCATTGACAGTGGGCGGTAGGAGCCCAGGGCTGTAGGGTCTCTGTCTGGCTTGGGCAGTGATACCAGAAATGCCTCCCGTAAAGACGGTGGGAACAAACCAGCGTCTATCGCTGCATTGTACAGTTGAAGGAGTTGGGGCGCTAGGATTTCCCTGTTCGCTTTGTAGTATTCGGCTGGCAGGCCGTCGGGCCCCCGGGATTTCCCGGTCGCCAGTGCCTGAATCGCGTCTCCCACCTCCTCTAGAGTGAGAGGGGCATTAAGCGCATCTTTCTCTGCACAGTGGCTATGGGCAGTGCAACCGAGTCCAGAAACTCGGCCAGTACATGTCTAGGGCCAGTACCTCGGGCCATATATAGTTGTCGGTAGTGGTCAGTCAGCGCCCAGTGGATTTCGCGCTGCGTATAGACCATCTCCCCTCCCCCTGTGCGAATGGCACCCACAGGGGCGCCATGGGCCGTACTTTGCACCAGCCAGGCCAGTAGGAGGCCACCTCTATCCGCCTTGGCTTGGGTCCTGGCCGTATGCGCTGCATAGTTGTGCCATCTCAGCCGTTCCATGAGGACCGCATGCTCACCACGGAGGTCACTTAGCGTGGTCGAGTGTCTACCAGTCCCTTCACCCTCCCTCTCATAGTGCAGGAGCTCGGACTCTAGTCGAGTCAGGGAAGCGGACACCGTTTTACGGATGTTCCATGTGGCACCTATGCAGAGCCCACGAATGGTCGATTTATGTGCATCCCATTCCACCATGGGGTCACTCGCCATCTCCGCATTCTCCTCAAAATAAGCTCGGATGGCTGTGCCCAGTGAGGAGCGGAACTCAGCGTCTACAAGCTCGGCCGGCTGTAGCCGCCATGTGGGCACAGGGGGCCGGTCTGCCTCCCAGCTAAGCTGGAACAATAGGGGATTATGGTCTGAATGTGTCCTACCCAGATATTCTGACCTATTCAGGAGCGGGAGCAGTGACTGGGAGCCTATTATACGGTCCAAGCGGACATGTAGGTAATGGACTGGTGAATAGTATGAGTATATTTTGTCGGCAGGGTGCTGTACGTGGCATAGATTGTCATAAAGATGCTGCTTTTCTATATACTGTGTTAAGTTAGCATGAGTTTATTAAGTGTTTAAACGACATATTTTCCTTTGGCTTCAGTTTGCACACGACACATAATTGTTATTGTAGCTTTCAACCTAGACGAAAGATGTGATTAATTTGAGAATAATATGTTATTGCTCTGATATCAGTCGTGCTTGGTACACTGTCTGAACAGTGAGTGCGGAACCCTCTAAGAATAACCTAACACAAGGTTGCTGGGAGCTATGATCCTCGCACCACTAGACATAACACAAATACAGTTGCTGCCAACATTGGGCTCTAAGCGGGTTTAAGATAGAGTTACTGAGAATGCAAAAACACACTTGATGGTGCTTCGCATGCAGAGAGCTGGTAGCTGATGATGTGATCTTCTCCTACTGACATTTAGAGGTATGGGCCCGCCCTGCTAAAACCCAACTGAGACCTTCTTAGATATAATATAGTATGCTAAATAGGGTGCGCGAAATATAGGTGATACAATTTCTATTAAATTTTGCATTATAATATGCTATCACCGTTTGCTTATTATGGACTAGTGACTATGCTGATAACTCTGATTTTTATAATATGTATTCTGGTATTATATAAGATACTGCGTTTGAGAACCTTGCATTGAATAATAAATATTTCAAAATTGCACGTGTCTTCTTTTGCTCCCCGTTCTGGTTTGAAATGATTATAGAGCGAAAGAGTGTTCATGTGTTCCACGATACCTGAGGTAATCTAAGTTCATGTTCTGGTTTGTCTAAGTCATTGGTAGTTTGTTATGACCAATGAGACACTGTAGCTAGCTCGGTAAGGGGATTTTGGATACTGAGGTGAGTTTTGGGTCACCCTAATTCACTGAGGTTCCTGATCTCTATGCACAGTTCTGTAAGAGAACGGAATCCCTGCTACAAGATCGTGCACTCCCCAGTGCGTTAGCCAGTCTCGTAGTGCCTGTGCGTTCGATGTTACTGCTGCAGCATGAAGGGGTGGGAAGGATCGGTCCAGGTGTGTGTCGAGAACCATATTAAAGTCCCCGCCTAGTAGACATGGGAGGCCCGTATATGAATGAAGGGTTTGGTTTAAGTTTGCCAGGAATAAGGGTTGACCTGTATTAGGTGCATACAAGGACCCCAGCAGGACCTCCTGTCCGTTTATCTCCCCTTTGCAAGAGATTTTCTCCCCTCTGGGTCCACCTTAGTGTCTTCGCAGATAAAAGGGACACCGGCCCTCACCCAAATCAACGTGCTGTGCGCATGTGCTGAGAAGGTTGTGCCATATATTTGTCCCCTCCAGCGCCTGCGGAGCCTATCGAGTTCTATCCGGGATATGTGTGTCTCCTGAGGGAGCGCAATCCCCACCCTGTGTCACTGGAGATAGGAGAAGATAGAGTAGTGGCGCAATGGGGTGTGCATGCCGCGGATGTTCCAGGTCATGATGTTAAGTGCATGCCATGTGTGGGGTCATAATGCAGCAGCTCTGGGACAGAGGGGCGCCCCAAGTGGGACCAATGGGCAGTCTCTCGGGGGGGATTATCAGTGTGCCGCTTCTAAATCGTATAAACAATAACTAATAGTGGAACAGAGTGGGCGAGTACCCAACGGGGCATACGTCCAAACCAAAAAGTGGGTCTATGACTTAGCGATGTGTTGTCTCAAAGCAATGTGTATGCGGTGGAGCACGCAGCCAACAGTCGAACTAAGGTGCTCCCTTGCCTAGGGCCTTTTGGGCATCGGAGAGGTGCTTGAGAATGACTAAGGTGATTAGCGCGCAGAACTAGTGCGGGCCTCCTGTACGGGCCTTTGTGCATGCCAGACAGCCAGTGTTGCCTAATCGCAGGCCTGGAAGCGCACCTGCACGGTTCGGGTGGTATATGTGCTCCAGACAGCGTTAGCTTAGGGGCCTAGTGACACATTCTAGCAGCGCGCTTCCCAGCAGCTAGGTAAAGGATATAGTATACAGAGCATGGAAAACAGAATTTTGAATCTGGCCATCATAGTCCTGTATCCAGTCACATAATGAGGTCAGCTGTCTGAGGTGTCACCACGGGCAGGCCTATGTCTTCTGACAGCACAGTAGATGGCGAGGACGAACCGCTCACATCCAGGTCGCTCTGTTGCTGGGTGTCCAAGCTGATAGCATTATTCACCACTCCCAGTGTCGCAACCGCCTCAAGCCCTTCTTGCCGCTCCTGTCCCATCTTCTCCGGGCTGGGTGCTACCTGGCCGCAGTCTGCTCTTCGACGAGTCCCCCTCTTCCTTCCCTGCCTCCTGGAGCGTTGCTCCTGCCATCCGCCCTCCTCCGGGCCCATGGGTCTCGTTCCTGACCATTGCCCTGTCTCTTCCAACCAATCCCAGACTTCTGATGGGACCTCAAAGAAGCGTGTGCCCTCCTTAGTGAACACCCGAAGGCGAGAGGGAAACAGTAAGGAGTAAGACAATTCCAGCTCTCGCAACTGTCTCTTTACAGCCATATATGTGCCTCTCCTCCTCTGCACTGTTGCCGTGTAGTCCGGGAAGAACATCACTCGGCTGTTACCCACTTGGAGGTCGTTTAGTTTCCGCATTTCACTGAGCACCACGTCGCGGTCACGGTAGTTGAGGAGTTTGAAAAGAAACGGGTGAGGACGAGTCCTGGGTCGCTAAACCTGCGCTGGTACTCTGTGTGCCCTTTCCACTGCAAAGTGGGAGGACAGTGTCACAGGCGGCATGAGCGTCTGTAGCCATGTCTCCGTGTACTGCTCGGGGTCCGTCCCCTCTTCTCCGTCCGGCAGACCGACCACCCGGATGTTGTTGCACTGAGAGCGCCCTTCCGCATCCTCTGCGCGGTCTTCCAATGAGTGTTCATCAGGTCTTGTAGTGCTGAGGCATGGCTGTGCACCATGGGTTGTAGTTCTTGGACCGACTGGCGCGGTGTGGCAACTGACTCCGATAGTTTGCGATGGTCCGCATGTAGTAGTGTGAAGTCGGATGTGACTTTATCTATCCGGGCTTCGAGGGAGGTTTTAGTTTGTGCCAGGGTGGTTCCGATGTGCTCCACCGCCGCCAAAACAGTGTCCATCTTAGCTGCTAAGGTTGCTGCGGGCTCCATGTCTTCCCGTCTCCGCTCCTGCGCTGGGCCCGAGTCGTCCGCCACCTGTTGTTTCAGTTGGGATTTGTCCCGTAGTCTTCCCATCACTAGCTGCTGTGCTGTTGGCATCAACGCGCAGTTTCGGAATGTCAATGTTGAGTGGAAGGGCGCCTCACATGTTCAAGTGCTGCTGCTCAAGTTTCAGGAGAGAGTCGGCTAAGGTGGACCGTCCCTGCCAGGGGCCTTCGCCAAGGAGTTCAAGAGCGGTCCTCCACCCAGTCCAAATCTAAGGCGCTTATGCGTGCGCCCCCCCCCCCCAAAGTGTGAGTAGTCCCCAGTTGAGGCTCACGCCAAGGGTTGCAGCAGATCCGGCAGCGCAGAGGAGCGAACCCAGTCCAGCCAGCGCAGCCCCAAGTTCCGGCGACCGGGTGCAGTGTCCGAGCTGTTCCAGGGGTAAAGTCCGCCCGGTGTTGCCGCATCTAAAATGGCGTCCGTTTCAAAATGGCGCCCAGGCCCAGTCGCACCCCGCCTCTGCCAGGTTGTGCGTATTAAAAATGCCCGCCACCGTGCCTCTTTGCCTCTACTACCCGATCAAATCTGGCGGTCCCCGCTAGAGTCCTGTTCTCTCAGCTGATGTGTCCAGCTCAATGCGGCGGCACTCCGCTCCAACTTCTAGTGTCCCCGTCAGTTTAATGCAGCCTTAATACATGTTAGTCCCCAGCTTTACCCGCGGCCCTCCTGCAGAGATCTAGTTGGTGCCAGCGGTACCTCGAGACAGCCCTCTGTAGGCACCGACCAGCGCCCGGCCGATGGGCCCGCACCAGGAGCAGAGCCCCTCCCCTCCGCTTTCAGTTTCTGTGCCATGAGTGGTGCCCGTGCAAGTCCCCCCATCTCACTCTAGTGCTGGCGTGTGGGTGCCTCAGGTCTGCCCCCGACCTCGCTCATCACCGCTTGATGTAGTGGTGCAAGGTGCCATCTACAGTCCTGTCTTGTAGCGTCCCCTGCGTGCCAGCAGTCCAGGAGGTGCACGGGGACACGGGGACACGACTCCACCGCAGCTCAGAGGTCGCGGGAGTATTCGCCAGGGGCCGCAGTAGTCCACCGCCCACAGCCTCAGACCCCCCGGGCCCCTCCGCCTCGGCCTCTGCTGTGTCTTCAAGCACGAGGGCGAGACCCATTCTGACCCCTCTGAGCACCGCCGGCCGCTCGCCAGTATCTACAGGGCCTGCCTCGGTTCACCTCATGCCACCTGCTGCGGGGTTCTCAACCCCTCGCGATGGCTGCTCACGCCCGAGCTCCGAGAGTCCGAGGCCCAGGGCAGACTCTACCTCCTCCCGGCGCGATCTCCGCAATGTTGTGGGAGACACCCAGGGACGCCGAGGCCGCGGGCGAGTTTCGCGCTTCTGTCTGTCCTGCAGCGCCGCCGCAGCCCTGGCTCTGTTTCTCCGCCGCCGCTGCCTTAATTCGTGCTTCTCCACGTCTCGGCGGCTCTGTAGCTCTACCTCGCACCAGCTCCGCGTAGCGTGGGCTGAAAATAGCACCTCAGCAGGATAAATTTAGGAGATTAGGGGCCCTGTGGACAGAGCTCTAACAAGTCGCAACCGCCATGTTGGCTGGATGGCCACGCCCCTTTTTCCAATATCCTCATATGGCCCATTCCAGCGGTCCTGGAGGTCGCTGGGCTCTACTGGCTCCATCACCCTCACTTTCTGGCCAGGTTGAAATTCCACAGTGGTTTAATGTTTGTCATACCACTCCTTCATGACTTCCTTTCTATCTTCATGGTTACTAGAAGCTTGCTTCCATAACTTAGCCATCTGGCTTCTGAAGGCCATCATGTAGCTCACTTCATCCTGGGGCACCTTTCTGGGAGCTTACTCCCACCCTTCTTTCACCAGACTCAAAGGTCCTCTCACTTGCTGCCCATACAATAGTTCATAGGGACTTAAACCCACTCCTCTCTCTCGAAACTCTCTATAAGTGAACAGGCATAGTTAGAGGGTATCCCACTTTTTCCTAGACAGGCCTCGGACCATGTCTTTCAGGGTCTTGTTGAACATCTCAACAAGTCCATTGGTTTGTGGATGGTAAGGGGTGGAGACCTGTATGTTGCCCCACACTCCTTCCACATTTTATGCATATAACTACTTTCTTTTACGCACTGCAGACCGCCAGGGAAAAGAGGGGGAGGAGTGGCAGCGGTCATCAAAAAAGAATGATACGCCTCTACTCTGCCTCACTTTGAAATTTCGTCAGTTGGCTCTCTTGTAGTTAAATTAAACCTGCACAATAGCACCTTGATTTGTGTGGTGTTATACAGACCTCCTATAACGATACCTGACTTTCCTAAAGTCATTGCCAATTATATGGCGTCTTTGACTACTGACTAAGACAAAGTAATGATCACAAGAGACCTGAACTACTGGCCCAATGAGACTGATGAGGGAAAGCCATCCAAGGAACTCACTGAGTCCCTTGCCTGTCTTAATCTCATCCAACACATTCATACCCCCACGCACATTAAAGGCCACACCCTTGATCAAGTGTGGTCTATCAATGTCAACCTGCTAAATTTGGTAGTTCAACCTTGTGCATGGTCTGATCATTATATCATCAAAATTTTTTTTAAACTATTTTTATTGGTAACAAAAGCAGTGGTATAAGATGTTATACACATCTCTTTGGCAAGGCTACACAAGATCTCAGCCAAGTTGCACATTTTCAGGATCAGAGATACATAAAACCACCAGCTTCAGAGGCAATGCCCACCACTTAGTCACAGCAATGCATCGGGGTTGAAACTATGTGAAAACCAGTGACTGGCCCGTATGTTGTAGCAGATTATCCTCAGCTACCCAGTGTGGGGTCTACCCTTGTGTCACCCTCCCTCTCCAACAGTGTTCGTCTCTCCTTCCTCAGCTCCACCGTAGGGAAAACACAGATCTCACCCCTATATTTGTTCCACTTCCCCCACTTATGGTCCTATTTTTGGGGGCATCCCATTCCTTTATATATTGTTTTTTCTGCAACCATTGCATGGTCCATATCTTTTGCTCAGTCTCAAACTTGTGGCATTGTGTCAACTCCCTACTTCTGTGCAATATTTAGTTTAGCAATGATCCAACCCATCATGACCCACGATTGCTCCGCTTGTGAGAGGTCAGTTGCCTCCCATATATTAGGAAGCAGAGTATGGGAGACGGTTGAATGGGTTTATCGCATGCCCTGGCCAGTTGTCTGGCGACATCCTTCCAATATTTTTGTATGTGGGGACATTCCCAGACAATGTGGGTGAATGTTCCAGTCTGATTACACCGCTGGAGGCAGAGCAGATCAGGTCTCTTACCCAGCCTAAACAACAATTTGGCATCAAAATATACCCTGTGTAGAATCTTGAATGGAACCAGCTCCAGCCGCATAGGAATCACCACTTCCCAGGGCGAAGCCATCGCCTATCTCCAGTCCTCATCAGCAATCTCCCCCAGATCAATCTCCCAGCTCGTCCTTAGTTTCAGAATAGGATCACTACGGTTGTTTACTAATTTCTTGTAAGTGAGGGAAATGGCCTTACTGTCCTTCGGGTCAAGCAGCAATCTGTCCTCTATCCGTGAGGAATCCGGAAGGGGGTACCCTTGGGGAGGCCTGATTCAATAGCATGGCTGATCTGGAGATACGGGAAGGTCTCTGAAGATGCAAATTGGTACTTACTTTGAAGGTCCGCAAACGTTGCCTACTTCCCTTTCACCCATATGTCCCCCACTGTTGATATCCCAATCATGTCCCATTTGTCAAACCCGCGACAGGTACTGAGGCGGCCCAACATGTTGGGTTCCCACAAGGGGGTAGCTTTCATCAGTCGCCCCAGCCACCCCAGCCTACGCTGGACTCCATGCCACACTTCCACCGTTCGTGCTGTGGGGCCTGTCAAACGCAGCTTCTGATAATTAGCATATAGTGCCCTATTGTAGCCTCCCTTAGCCAACAGCCAATAGTCCGTGCGAAGCTGGGATCGTCATGCCGTCCGTACAACCATCTGGTAATGGCAGTCAATTGCGATGCCTGATAGTATAGACACCTGTCAGGTATTCCTCCTGCTTACCATTTGTTTATAGCAAACCGCACTCCTCCCTCGATTTGCACAAAGTAGGAATCAGGAACCTAGTTAGGAGCGTTTTGCAGGACATACAGAAAGCGAGGCAGGGCAAGCATTTTAAACAGGGATGCGCATCCCAAAAGTGCAAGGGGCAGTGTTCGCCTATGTATGGCATCCGATCTGAACCGCTGTAAGGGACCCAAGAGATTTCGCTCAAAAAAGAGTGTGCCATCGGGTGTGACAAAAATACCCAAATAATGGAAACGCTGACTCTGTACAGGAATATCGTAGCCTCAGGGACTTTTAGGGTGCACTCCCCATAGTGCATACATCTGGGATTTGGATCAGTTTATCTGATACCCCGAGTGCACTCCAAATATATGAAAGATATGTAGCACCATTCGTAACGATCGCGCTGGAGAGGTCAGATATAGCTAAGTATTGTCCGCATAGAGCGATATTCGGTCCTCATGTACTCTTGTCCATTTAATGCTCCTAACACCCGGCACTCCCCTTATCCAGACAGCCAGTGGTTCCAGTACTATGGCAAAGAGGAGCAGCGACAGCAGGCAACCCTGCCTCATGCCATGACCGAGGGGAAAAGAGGCGGAGCTTTTCCAGCCCAAACATCCTGTATTGCCTTTTGGACCTAGGTTACAGAGATGTCTGCGTCCAACATTTCTCTATCCTGCTGGGGAATGCATACTACCTCTATCGTGACTAGGAGATCTGCTGCCCACGAGGCTTGTGATGCCGGCGGGATCCCATATACTTTCTCAAAGTGAGACGCAAAGGTATCAGCTATGCTTTGTGGGTCAGTGATTAATTCCTTGTCCGGGCCCTTCACTGCTCACACCCATCTCGCTGCTTGTTCCTTGCGTTCCAGCAATGCCAGCAGCTTGCCCATGCGCTCACCCTGCTCATATATCCAGTGATAAGCTGCCAGGGAACGGATAGTGGCAGCCTCCAGAAGCAGCTGCCTATAATCCTGCCGTTTAATTTTGATACGGTGCTGGGTGTCAGAGTCGGGGCCAGAGAGACGGCCTCCTCCATTGGAGGATATCCCTTTCCAGCTCAATCACCCTCCGGTTGCACTCTACTCTGTGACCTACCATCAGAGACAGCGCCCTACCCTTAATCACTGCCCCGCATGCACCCCACAATGTTGTTGCCAACTTGACTGTTCCCATATTTTCTTCAAAGTAATAGTCTGTGTCCTGGTGAACGGTTTTTTCTAATATGGGGTATCTTCAATGCCCATGGTTGAATCATGATTGTGCTGAGGCGTCTCGAGTGATCTGATATTCCCCGTGCCAAACAAGTGGAGTCAGTGAAATCATTTATGTCTTGGGCATGAGTGAACAGATAATCAAGATGTGACGGACTGCCATGTACGCCTGATTGATTTGAAACGTGAAGTGTGTGTGGTGGGGGTGAGACCACCTCCACACATCCACCATCCCCAGCGCATTAGTGAATTCTCAGAGTAGTGAACTTTGTGCCAAGTCACGTCTGGGCGGGAGCCGTTCGGGTAGGCCGTCCATTGTCAGGTTAAAGTCGCCCCCCAGCACTAACGATCCCATGGGCAAATCCAGCATCAGAGCACCCACAGCCTCCAGTGTTAGGCGCTGCAATCCTGGCGGGGCATATACTGAAACCACATTAATAACTTTTCCCTCCCACATACCTGTACATGCTGGGTATCTACCCTGTGTTTCCGTCCAGGTGTTCTGTATCACATAAGGGCAGCCTTTATGTACGAGAACCCCAACACCTCTAGATCCCGTGGTAAAACCTGAGTGTGCCACTATACGGTATCCTTTCCTGTTCAGGGCCATGCACAAATTTCCTATCAGGTGAGTTTCTTGTAGCAGTATTATATCAAGTGCCTGCCGATGTATGTATTGCAGAACAATGCCCCTCTTTATTTTGTCCCCCAACCCATTGACGTTCCAGGTGGATACTCTAAGTCCTCGACCCGTTGCCATTAGAACACTTAAACAATATAGTTTTTACATCGGATGGGCCATCACATCTTTCCTCCCCAGAGTCACCCTCAGAAGCGACTCCAATTCTGCCCCTTTGCTTTACAATGTCGTGAAACACCGGGTACACAATTAGGATCTTGGTGCCTAATAAGATGCTAACATCCCAATAGCCATTTCTCGCTGCTGCAAAAAACCAACAACCCCCAACCCCCCAAAAAATCAAACCCACACTTACACATCCCCGCAACGTCACCCCCTCCCTGTCTCCCTGCACAACAGGACTAGAACTGCCCGCCACCCCCAACATGCAGAGTGCATGTCCCCCATCCATAAACAAATTCAAGGAACGTGAGCTACCCCACTCCCAACAACATGAATGTACCTCAACTAGCATCCTTCCCGGCCCCTCCCCCCAGATTAGAGCACAATTAAGCAGACCTGCATGGCCCACCCTACATCTATCTAGCAGTGACCTTGTGTAATGCCAGGTACCCCCTTAGCCCCAGCAATTGAGATAGTACCTCTAGGACAAAGGAATGTGAGAAACAGTACAAAACTAAAAAACATTAGAGGACCCATTAGGCCACAGGGCCCACTTCAAAATCACTAGCTCAATGTTTGCAAAGACCTTGGGACCCCTTTTGGGGCTCAACCAACTAAAGCATGGGTCCTTGTACAAAGTCACATGGGGAACAGAACACGTGCCATCACACAATATCACTTAGGAGGGCCTCCAAAGTCGTGGTTTGATTGACACAGTCTTACCAGACTCCAAAGTCAGCGTCCCCTTGTGTGTCCCTGTGAATCAGAGTCAGAATGCAGGAGGAGCGTCTCTGCTGACGCCAGTCGTCATCTCCATTAGCCGCGCAGAACCCTTTCTGAGATTTCTTGCCAGCCGTGCGCCAGCCTTCTAACCAATACCAGGCGTCCTCCGGCCGAGTGAAAAACCACAGCTTACCTTTGGCTTCCACTCGCAGTTTGGCAGGGAACATCATTGCATATTTGACCTCTTGGTCCCGGAGGGCCCTTTTTACCTTCAGGAAACTGTGGCGTTATTTCTGCACCCTCAAAGTTAAGTCCGGAAAGAACGTGATCTTACTGTTTTCGAAAGTAAGCAGGTGAGCTGCTCTTGCCGTTTGTAGAACAACATTGTGGTCATGGAAGTTAAACACCCGGGCCAGAAGCCGCCACCGGGGCGCACCCGGTTTCGGCCAGCCCCCCGGGACACAGTGAGCCTTTTCAATTGAAAAGCATTTGGAGAGTCCTCTTGGCTGCAGATGTTTGAGAACAAGTTCCTCAACAAAGAGGTCCAGGGCCTGCCCCTTTGCGTGTTCCAGCACCCCAGGATGCGGACGTTGTTACGCTGCATTCTTCCTTCATAGTTATCCAGCTGCAGAGCCATTCCCTCTAGGGAGGTGCGCAATTCAGATACCTGCCGGTTAAGAAGGGTAGTGTCTGTGACAAGTTCCCTTGCAATGCTCTTTACTGTGCCAAAGGGCTCCGTCGTTTTCTTCATATCTTCCTGAATCAAAGCCACTTCCATTGCCACTGTATCGATCCGCACCTCATGGGAGGTCCTTATCTTCATGATTGCCTCAAGGATGTCCTTGTTCATGGGTTCCAAGCCCTCGCTCGGGTTCACCATCTCCCCCCGATCCTCACTCTGACTCACATCAACCACCACTTCTCAACGGACGCTGCACTGTCCAGCTCCACCCAGCTCAAGCACAGGACCCAGGGTAGACCTTCACACTGTTCAATTACCAGGGTTCCTCAGCCAGCTGCTTCTAACTCTAAGTCCCCTGCTGCCAGGCCGCCAGCCGGGAGAGTCAGGCCTTCCGCCAACTCCACAGGTCACTCCAGGTCCGCAACCAGCTCTGAGAATAGTGACAGCAATTCACAACTCCCCTCCCTGCAATGTGCAGGTGCCTCAAGCTCTTGCCATTCAGGTTCCAGACCCCACCCAGGCACCAACAGGCTCATGCTGCAAAACGCCTCCGGGCCCCGGTTATCAGACGGGAGTGAGTCACTCAGTAGGATCCTCTTCGGGCATCAGGTAATATGCAGGGTAGCTCACCAGGTCAAGGGAGACCCAAGGAAGATCAGGGCCCCCAACACCTACAGCCAAAACGAAGCTCAGGGCTGCAATTTGTGCAATTCAGCAGCACGCAGATCAAAATTGGTTCATGCCCCGGGGAAACAGGATGCCTTTCAGTTTTAGTGCGCACCCTCCACGCCGAATCAGACTCACGGTTTTGCAGCGGGCACTCTCGGATCTGCGTCCGCCCACCGCCACCTCCGGACCTCGGGCCAAGGTACTTCACTGGTGCCCGCAGTGCAGCCGGGCGCTGCCTCAGCGATGGGTCACTCACCAGGTGTAGTTGCGGCCTTCACTAGACTAGACCCCATCAGCGGTCTCTCATAGCGCGGTCCTGCCGCCTGGTCTCTCTTCCGCCGGCGATGTCTTCACACAGAGAGCCGGTGCGTGGAGAGCGCTCTGCTACAGTTCTTCGATCCGCCTTAGATTTCTCCTGCACCTTTCGGTCACTACGGCACACTGGGGTCCCTTGGGGCGAGGATCATCAATTTTAATCTGCATGCTCCTCCACTGATTCCTAATCCCTCTCACTCCAAAAGTACCTTCAGAAATTAGAACCGGGTTGATCTGGGAAAACTAGTAGATTGGCTGTCCAGGGAGCAGCCGGCACCTGAAGGCGATCTAGAAAACTCGGAAAAAGAGATTGCTGACTGGCAAAGGAAGGTCTTTAGCCTCCATGCCCCTTTACAGACTAAAATGTACTGCTCTAGGCAGCACGAAGCATCTAAATGGTTTAATAAGGACCTAGAAACATTTAAACTCCAAGTACACCAAGCTGAGCGAAAATGGCGTAAATCCTATCAAGCGGAAAAAAAATAAAATGTTACCACTAATCCGCACTTGTATAAAGCAGCTATTTGGAGGCTAAGAGAGCCTTTTTCACTAATAGGGTACTCGACTCCGACAATGGCTCTAAAGAAATTTTTAAGATAGTGAAAGAACTCTCTAATCCTAGCCACGTGACCCCGACCTTTTGCCTAGCCAGGAACTTTGCAATGATCTCAATTCCTTTTTTATAGAGAAAAAATAAAATATTCAAAACTCTATTGTCCCCAACATCTGTAGTACCATAGACAACAGGGACCACTCCAATTCACACTTTTTTAACAGCTTCCCTATGTTAGATAAGAAGCGTCCCTTAGACCTCGTAGCTAAGGTCAAATCAGGCTCCCCCAAGGAGGACTGTCCCATTAACATTTTGAAAGCAATCTATCGGTCCTTCCCTTACATTTTTCTTAAGCTTTTGAATTTGTCACTGTCCCATGGGACTGTACCGCTTGCTTTTAAAGAAAAAAGCAAGGAATATATTACAATAAGCTGGAAAACTACAGACCGATCTCTCTTCTCCCGTTCCCAGCTAAACTGCTGGAGATTCGTGTGGCCACTTGTCTCAGCTCCTTCTTGGAAACTTCCAAGTTCCTGGACACCCACCAGGCAGGCTTTCGCCCTGCACACTCCACTGAAGCTGTGATTCTATTGGTTCTGGGCGACCTCAAGGGACAGGCTGTTACTGATTATTCTCAGGCCCCGATCCTCCTTGACCTGTCCGTGGCATTTGACACCGTGAACCACAAAATCTTGTTGGATCGCATTCCCGCAGCGGGTCTTGGGGGTCCTGCACTTGACTGTTTCAGATCCTTTCTGAAGGACCGTAAACAGTCAGTGTGGCTCTCGCCTTTTAAGTCCAAAACAGTAACTCTGAGCTCTGGTGTTCCACAGGGCTCCAACCTCTTGCCAATTCTTTTGAACATATATACATGTTCCTTGAACTCTGGTCTTCAGCAGATGGGGGTAAAGATTTTCAACTATGCTGATGACATGCAGCTCATTTTTGCCCTCGATAACTCCTCGAAATCCAAAGACTTTGTTAGGAGGTCTATGTTGCATGTCAAAACTTGGATGAATAACAACCAATTAAAGTTAAACTCTGAAAAGACCGAGATTATTGTCCCTAATAGCAAATTAGCTTACTGGACTCCCTCCTATTGGCCCCCTAAACTGAGTGCTGCGCCCACCCCAAAACCAGTGATAAAGACCCTGGCCCTTCATATTGATGCAGATCTCTCTATAAGTACCCAAATTAGCTCAGTGACATCGGCATGCTTTGTCCAATTGCACAAATTGCGCAAGATCAGATGCTTTTTTAGTAAACAGGCCATTAACCGAATTACAATAGCCCTTATTCAATCTAAAATTGATTATGGGAATGCCCTTTACATTGGACTCCCACAATTTCAGTGACATCGTCTTCAGATGATTCAAAATCAAGCAGCAAGAATCATCTACCTTAAGGATAGACACTGCCACATCACCCATTTGCTTAAAGACCTCCACTGGCTCCCAGTGGAGCAACAAGCCTTTTATTGTCTCGCTCATCAGTAAATACTCACCCAAGTGTACTCTGAGATCTATGCATCAGAAACTTCTGACGGGCCCAGAATCCGAAGTAAACTCATCGGCGGGACTCAGTTCCCTTTTTTAGGTCCTAAGATTTGGAACGCATTTCCTGCCTTTCTCAGGCTTGCGGATGACTATCCTCAGTTCAGGAAACAATTTAAGACCTGGCTGTTCACCTTGGCATATAACTAGCTGCTTTTCTTCTTAACGGTTCACACATGAGACTCCACAGCACCAAGAAGCCTGTCGGTGTGCGCGCGCTATACAAATACCCATGTAACATTAACATTAACATTAACATATAAGCAGGCATGAAGTTTGTGCCCCTGTCAGTCGCAACTACCTTGGGGAATCCTACTCGGGTAAAAAATAAAAATACCAATCAGGGTGTTTGCCACTGTGAGTACAGTAGTAGTCATCAAAGGCATTTCCTCTGGGTAATTAGTGGCATGATCCACAAGAACCAGGATGAAGTTGTTGCTTGATGCAGTCTGGGGATCAATAGACTCTACAATGTTGATGTACACCCTCTCAAAGGGAGTGCTAACTACAGGCAAGGGATTAAGGGGGGCTTTAAACCTGTGCTCTGTCTTCCTGCTGGCCTGGCAAGTCACACAAGTCCTACAGAACGCATATGAGGAATTTTTGATTCTAGACCAATAGAAATAGATGATAAGCCTTGCAAAGGTCTAGCCTTGACCTAGGTGTCCTGCCAGGAGAATCTCATGAGCCAGTTCCAGCAGGAGGGCCCTGAGGCATTGGGGAACCACCAGGGCCCTTGATGTCCCATGCCCCGGATGTCTGGCGGCAGAAGTAAGAGAGGGTGAGAGGATACTTACGGTTGTCTGAAGCGTGTCTCGGCGGTCCAAGTTGAAAGTGTATGAAGAGCCTTATCACATTCGGGCCTAAATAGGCCAGAAACCAGAAAACAAGGCCATCTTCCAGGGCCAGAAAGCAATATTGTCAGTGACGGTGTAACGCCGTGAAAGGGAACGTGAGCATAGAGTTACTGCGAAAGGTGTGCATCCGTGAACATGAGGCTGGATCCCTCCGATAAGGACTTGCATCAGGCATGTAGTCTAAGTATTGGTTAATATGTCAAGATAAAAATTCAAGGTCCTGGTAAAAATCAAGGAAATGCGATGGATGAATAAATAGTGCTGCCGGTACAGTCATGTAATCATGCAAGGAAGAGAATAAAAAAAAAAAGAAAAACAGAGAAACATAATGATTAAAAGTAAAGGTAAACCTAATCACAATTATCGTAAGGGGCCAGCAGCCCTCCCTGAGGCTAGTGCAGACTAGTAGATATTTGCTGTGTCCGGCAAAACAGCCCATGTAGAAGCTGAAAGTTACTTTATTACAGTTGAAATGTGGTTGAAAAAGTGGGACCAGTACTCCAGAGTCATGAAACCTAAGCTTATTTCTGTGGGGTTTCATGAGGGCTTCACATGAGGAGGTGGTGGAAACTCTGTAATGGAGAAGTGGAGAATAGTACAGGGTGTACCATATGAGCTGGTGCCTGCTATGGTAGTTAAAAGGGTGGGAAGGAAATAAAGGGAGGAGATTGTAGAAAGAGAAGGGCATTCATAGGTCTATTCCTTTATAAATAGATACCAATACCGGTATTTGGGTTAGGAAGAAAATGCAAGTAAAGTTCAAAACTACCAGGAACAGGTTACTTATATGTCCTATGTCTGGATACAAATGAGTGTGATCAGATGAGGGTTCATTAGTATGGCCAATAATGCATCTCTGCATCTTTGTAGAGTCCCTTAGTCACAGTATCCAGTCTCAGAATGAGTTTACTTTCTCTTCGTCTCATTTGTAGTTTGTGATTGCCCCCTCTTGAATGTGGGTTGACATGTTCCAATCCAAAGAATTTGAATGATTTGTGATGGGGATGGTATTCCTGAAAATGTTCCGTAAGTGGGGGCCCCACCTCAGGCTTGTTTAAGTTCTGTTTGTGTTCCAAGATTCTGATTTTGAGGGCTCTGATGGTGCTGCCCACATATAGTTTGTTACAAGGGCAGATAATAATGAAGATTACAAAGTTGGAATTGCAATTTATCCGTCTCTGACTTTGATTGTGAGTTTTGTCGTTGGAGAGTATTGAATTCCGTTTTTTTATGCCAAGCTTGCAGGCACTGCAGTCGTGGCAGGTTTAAAATGCATATGGTTTTGTCAGAAAATTTGTTTTCACATTCATTCTTCTGTCAATAAATTCCAATTTGCATTGGGTTTGTCTAAGGTTCTTGGATCTCCGGAAGCCCATTTGGGGAAAATTCAAAATCCGATCATTTATCGATATGCTGTTAGACAGGAGACATCCAATGTTTTTTTTTAAATTTTGCGAATATGGTATTGTCCATTGTGGAAGTCGGTCAGAAACCTGATTGTCTCTGCAGTTTTTTAAGTATCAGCTGGAATTTTGGGTTGTACCAGATTATTCCCTGGCTGCTTTTTCCTATTGTTTTATGGGGTAACCCCGTTGTACCACTCTGTAGGTCAGACTTTTTGCTTTCTCTTAGTAGGTTCCTAAGTCACTACAGTTCCTTTGCATCTGTTGAAATCCTCACATGGGGTATTTTGTATTGTTTTAGGAGGGTGGCAGCTGTCTGCCATTAGGATTGAATTTGCTGATGTTGGTTTGCAGAATATTTTTGTGTGAAGTTTTCCATCTTGTGCATAAATGGTAATGTTCAGGAAATCTATTTCTGATGTCGAGAAGTGTGATGTAGTCTGGAAGTTCTATTGGTTCACACTGATTTTTTGCAAAAATAGTTTCAAAGTGTCCTTTAGGCCCTGAAAAATACACAGGATATCGTCTATGTATCGCCCCCAGTACACAATGTGAGATGGGTAGTCCGAGAAAGTCTCGTCCCATAGCCAATATTTCTCTACTTCGTCCATGAAGATGCATGCATATGGGGGAGAAAATTCTGTCCCCCCTCGCACTCCCTTGAAGTTGCAGGTAGTATTCTGCATTGAAGGAGAAAAGATTATTGTTGAGGCAAAAAATTATCATTTCTAATATCATTTGGTTAAATTCAAGACAGTGTGCTGGCTTTGTTGCTAGTGCTCTGTGTACAGTTTCTATGTCATCCTCATGTCGGATTAAATGTATAGACTTCACTTTGAGATTGGTAAGTATTCTTTTGGTGCTATTTGATTCTAAGTTTTGGTAACAAACACTTTCATTCATTTGTCTGTTTGCTTCTGCAATGTAGTAATCTGGGTGTAGCAGTACTACATTACCCCCTTTGTCTGCTTCCTTTATTATGTTGTTGGGATTGTGTTTGAGTTCTTTGAGGGCAACCATTTCTTGTCTGTCAATGTTTTTGGGAAGAAATCACTTCTTTTTTTTGGTATTTCTGGTATTCCAGGGTCAAGTCTCTGGAAACTGATGTGTGGAAAAGGTCAATGGCATTGCCGGTTCACAGTTGTGGAAAAAAGAAGGATTGAGAATGTATACTATTTTCTGTAGTATAAGTACTGTCAAAGCCCAGCTCATGGGCTAATTTTAGCGGTGTAAGTTGTTGATTGTCGGAATCATCCAATAGTGTTGTTAATAGATATCTTTTAGATCTTGAACTGATATTGGGCTAGTGATTGTTGGTCTTACTTCCTCAGTTTTCGCGGTTTGTTGTGAAAGAATGAGGTAAGCTTTAATTTGCGAGGAAACTTAAAGAGATCAATCTGGGTTTTGGTTAGATCCCAGAAGGTTGTTAGACAAAAGGATAAGCCTCTATTAATTATCATTTCCTGTGACCATTTATTCTCCATTCTAGATATGTTGATCATTTGTTTGGTTCCTGGTCTTGGTTTCCTGTTTCTTCTTGGCTCTATGAGAGAGATCCGAGACTTCGATGCAACAGGACCTCACGTCACAGCCTCGCAGCATCTCGGAACCGAAGCATCGCTTAGGCTACATGCCGCTTCTTCAACGCTGATCCATGCATCACTCCACAAATTAGGACTAAGGTACTCTGTTCAGTGGCCCTAACTTGGTCCCTGCAGCCGCTCCATCAAGGCGGGTCTGAACTTGTGACTTTGTCCTGGTCCAGCGTGTCCATATATCCACAGTTGGCGCTTTGCACCTCTTGCTATTTTCACTAACTACTTAACTACTTTAAAATTCCTTATCTCCGGTTCTAGTAATGGAACTTTTGTCATTTTTATATAAAATAATTTAATAGAATTTACCATAGTTTTCTAAATTGGTTTGGGATTTTACTTGCGTTGTGTTTTCACTTCATTGCTGTTTGTGTGCTGCATAAATACTTTACACATTTCTTCTGAGTTAAGCCTGACTGCTTTTTGTGCAAGCTACCCAGGGTGAAGCACAGGTTAACTTGGTGAATTTTTGTGGTGCACCCTGTAGGGCATTGTGACTTTTGCTTTACCAGGACTCACACCCCAATTTACCAACAACTAAAAATGTTCACACTGTTGCTAATGGCTCGAAATTGTACCCATCTCTCAATTGTGTATCCTGAAGAATCTGCATTATGTGGATGCTCCAAACCAGTGATTCCCTCACAATAAATACAGGTCCATATTTATCAATGGATGGCATTACAATGGCTTCACACAGGGTGTTGCAAGGGTAATTCCACCTTGTTTGGTCCTGCATTGCTTGATTAATCTGGAGTAATGCAATGCAGCGCAAGTCGCTACCTTGCATCACTCTTCCCTGTGAAGGTATTCCATGAATGGAGTGCTGGATTTTGGTGCATTCCCAGATTTGCCAACCGTGGTAATCCTGGGAAATTTGTCACACTGCTACACCTTCCTCAGGGAGATGCAACGTGGAGAAATATTTGTATTTCTCTTTGTTGTATCCTCTTTCTACTTGTGCTACATTCTGAGGAACACTTAGAAAGAGGACATGCCTCTGTGGATTGTTTTTGTGCAGGAAAGTGCCACTTCCAGCACAATAACAATACTGCCTAAATTGCAGGCACCCTTTCACCATGGCGCAGGGATGCATGCGTTGGCGCAAGGTAGCACATTGTGTGCCAGGACAGGACTGCATCAATCAATGTTAAATATGGTGCATTCCTGCCTCATCCCTTTCCCGCAGTGCAGGCAGCATGGCAAGGTGCCTTGCGCTGCATAAAAGTTTGAAATCTCTGCCCCACAATTCATTAAAGTAGGTCCAAGTTTACCCTTCTGATTTTTTTTAAGTTAATATTGGTAAATCGTTTCAAACTAACACTCATCTTGGAAAAATCGAACAGATCTTTTATTACTATAATTTGCATGATCTGTCTGCAATTTTACAATTATTTTTATCTGTGATTACTTTTCTTTTTTTTAAGTCAGTAATTTCCTAATAGGTTTTTATGGAGATGTTAACGTATAATGCTGTTTCATTTTCTAAGTTTGAAATGAATGCAGTGCATAGGTGCTTTCCGAGCCAAAACCAGATAATTTCAAAGTAAATTTTTTCGTAATCAGTGCAGCTGAGAGACGTTATAAAATGTGGGAAACAATATGAAAATTTAAAAAAAAAACATTCCTGCAAGAATTCCTAGAACTTGACCAGTTAGCTCTGTGGGAAAATAAGCGGCCATAAGGCGTAGGTAAGGAGAAAAATGATGAAAGACTGCAACCAACATGACGGTAGCACAAATCTTGAAAATGCAATCATGAATTAACACTTCAGAATTACAAGATAGCAAAAAACTTCCAGAAGTGTTGGTGGTGTGACCTCATCGTACAGAACTCCCTTCAAATAGACAATTAGGCACTAAGAAAACTTAGTTGTCTGGGCAAAAAAAGTCTTAAGGCCTGATATAGAGTTTGCGTTGGGTTTTTACTTCAAGTTACTTTGACGGACGGCTCCGTCAACAAGAAGGAGCTGTACGACAAAGTGACACATTTTTAAAAAAAATTTAAATAAAAATCCAAAGTGAGATTTTGTTTTTGAAAATAAACAAAAACAAATTGACATTTTCACTGTCTGGTGAAAACTGGCCATGTGTTCGTCCATTCTAAATCGAGTGGGCGGACCCGGTGCCAAACCTCTTCCGGCCCTTACTCCATTGCACCTTCGGAGGTTTATGTTGGCGGCGGATACGGAGTAGTCTCCAATGTTAACATACTGAAGGTCTACCTATCTCCAAATGAGGTGGGCGGACCTTCAGTTTGGCAGCAGGGTTTCTCCGTTGCGACGGAGAGGACGTACCCTCACCACCAAACTCTATAAAGGGCAGTTTGTTTCAGAAGTACTGGTCTCTTTTCCAGTATCTCCCTCTCTCTCTCTCTCTCTCTCTCTCTCTCTCTCATGTAGACATTTTGCAAAGTTTTGCGGACCATAAGGCAAGTTCTTGGAGATTTCCTATCAGCATTAAAGAAGATTTAATAGGGCACCAGAAAAAATAAATAAAACATATGTGATGATTCACTTCTTTCGATGCATCCTGTAAACCAAGGAAATCTTTCAAATACCTTAAAGTAAAAACCTTTTTATGGGAAAGTTAACAAAAATTGATAAAATCTGTTAACTTCAAATCAAAGGTTTGATCTTAGATTACAACTGAACATGCAGTGTTTTGCCAATATAAAATTTGCCTGTTTTTTGCGGTTATATGGAGGAGTGAGCATAATAAAATAATTTACATATGTATTTTGACTGCTGCTCCAAAGACAGTTTGAACTGAAGGTTAGAAAAGATTGAAGAGCAATTATGTGAAACTGTAACAGGGGCCTGAGGCAGATGGAAAAATTACACCAGGAAATGGATCGACAGGCATAACACAATGGTAAAAGAAATCAAACCGTCACTATGAACTGTTTTCCTGAAGTTCACTGAGATGACAGAAAATGCTAATGAATCTGGCATGTTCCTATGCATATTGGAGGGTTGCTCCCTTGCATTACAATCCAGAAAGCAGATGCTAATTTGCTTTTACTTCGAAGGGAGTGAAACATTTTGCATGCGTTAGAAATTAGTCCGCATCCAAAGTTTACTGTTCACAGCATCATCTGAAGAATAAAGATGCAATGCCAAAAAACTGCCTGCCATTAAGGAGCGATTGAAAAACACTGGCTAAGAACAATAGATCTTCTGTAAAACGGTGATTTGAAATGGAGCAAGGAAAGTGGAATTCAAACTGTTTGCCAATGAAATTGCCTACTCATCTCTCAGAATTCTGTTAATTTGTGTAACCTTTAAATAGTTCAATAAATATTGAAGCATTGCAGAGTCACACACTGGGGCGTAGCTTCAGGGGGGGTGTTTGGAGTGTTTCACCCCCTAAAGTTTTTTTCTGTAGAACAATAGTTGGGTACAGGTGCTTTTATGCTGGTATAGTGAGGTCTGCCGGATTTCACTTTGGATTTTTACATGCCCACAATGACAAAAACACACACTCTCCCGTCCCTGTTTCAAAATTTGATTAGTTGAAAACTATTTAGTACTCCTAACAATCCACACTCCTCGCTCTTTACACTTCCACATAAGCCCCCTTACCGTCCTGCTTCTCATAACATATTTTAGCGAGATATTCCAGCGTGATTGTTGGGAAATCTGAAGCTTACACCTCCCCAGTCTTACTGACCATGCTAAGTCCCGAGTCACCAGTTAAACATCACAGGTAGGAAAAGCATGCAACCCATCCCACTAATTGATTAGAGCAGCACAATGGAGCTAAATCATGATTTTTCAGAAATCTTTCCACCAGGATCCCTTGAGCAGCATGTTTCGGCCCACCAATAAAACACCCTATTTGGGCACTACAATGTTGACTGAAAGCACTGCACTGTTGGCTGAAGTGGTACAGGCCTAGCTTGTGCTGGACGTAATATATTTTGGATGTTGAAATCCAGGGCCTAGACCTTGTTTTATTAATCCTGTGGTATTTCTGAAACATGGTAATTTGTTGAAGTACTATTTATTTATTTTATTTATTAAGGTGTTTTATATAGCGCTAGCCCGACCCGAGGGTATCAGAGCGCTTCACAACAGTTTTTTGGGCAAGATTCATACAATAGGCAGTATTCAGTATTTAAGTTCGGCAGTCCAAGTGTGCTGAGCAGCATTGAGGGGATGTATGTCATTACAACGCGGGCTTTAACATCGGCTACCATTACGACGCAGCCATCACAACGCAAGTCGTTACAGCGACTTGCGCTGGAGGAGCTGGATTTTGGAATAGTATGATTTACTATTCCAACTCCAGCCCATGTAACAGTAGGGTAGGTGTTGAAATAGTAAATCATGCTATTCCTTAGTACATAGCGCCATCCAGCGCAAGTTGTTGTAAGGACTTGCGCTGTGATTTCTGCGTCGTAATGGTAGCGCTGTGTAAAGCCTGCGTTGTAATGGCTGTTCCCCCATTGAGGTAGTATGTGGGCCTGAGATAACCTCATAGCCGAACCGAGGGTATCAGAGCGCTCACAACAGTTTTTGAGCAAGATTCATACATTAAGCAGTATTCAGCATACAAGTTCGGCAGTCCAAGTGTGCTGAGCAGCATTGAGGTAGTACGTGGGTCCTGAGATAACCTCATAGAGTGCACGTTGTCTTGGGTTTTTTTTTATTTATTTATTTATAACATTTATTAAACGCTGCTGTTACCCATAGGTGTCCTGGCGCTATGTGAAATCTACCCAAGGGTCAAAGCCGAAGTGAAATTAGTCTGTAAGCAGTCAGGTTTTTAGAGCTTTGCAAAAAGCCAAGAGGCTGGCCAACCCTCTGAGGTGTAATGAAAGATTATTCCAAGCATTGGCTGCATTCACTACAAAGTTTCTTCCACCCCAGGAAGCCTTTTTTGCAAAAGGCACATAAACCTGCTTAGCAGCAGATGAGCGCAGTGATCTAGTAGGAGTATACCAAAATAGCGGCTCTTTCAAGTAAGCTGACCCTGTTCCATGAATCACCTTGTGAACCAGACACAAGGCTTTAAACTGGGTGCGCTTCCTTTCTGGCAGCCAATGAAACCTCCGTATCTCCTTAAAGATTGATGCATATTTAGGAATACCTGACACCAACCTAGCAGCAGCATTCTGCAGGAGTTGCAAATTATTCATGATTCCTTCCTGGATGTTAAAGTAAAGGCTATTGCAGTAATCCAGCCTAGACATAGTAAGTGCTGTGACAACCGACTGTTTGATGACACTCTGTAGGTAAGAGCGGCAGAATTTTCTTACACGACCCGAGTGCAAAGGACGTAGCGGAAGTCACTGAATTCACTTGGTCTCTAAAACTGAGCTTCTGGTCCACCCACACTCCTAAGTTGTTTACCTTCTTGGGTGCGGGGAAAAGACACAAGATGTCTGGCCACCATTAAGGGGTCCAAAAATTCAGATCGCTGCCATAACATACCACCTCCATTTTACTGGAGTTCAATTTAAGGCAGTTTTGGGGCATCCACATTCCTACGACATTCATGCAGTCCTTAAAATGAATCGCCGTGCCCCGCCACTCCTCTGTTTGTAATGCGACTACGATTTGTGTGTCGTCCGCATAGGAGGTTAAGCTAAACCCAAAAGATTGAATAGGGGGCGCTAAAGAGGACACATACACATTAAATAGTGTCAGGCTTAGTGAGGACCCTTGCGGGACCCCACAAGGTAATGAGAAAGACTCAGATGAGAATTCCCCCAATGACACTGACTGACTTCGATTTGAGAGAAAAGATTTCAAAAGTCTCCATTCAGAGCCCGGAACTCCGATCTCCCGCAGGAGGTCCATCAACAAATCGTGATGGACCGTATCAAATGCTGCCGAGAGATCAAGCATGATCATAGCAGCCTTGCCCCCTTTACCTAAATCGTCCGGATCTCTTCAGTGGATTTCAACAGAGCCGATTCAGTGCTATGGCCCCCTCTGAATCCATGCTGAGTTGGATCCAATGCCTGCGTCGACTGCAAAAAGTGACTAAGCTGCATGTTTAAATTCCTCCAACAATTTTTGCAGGTAACGGGAGTCTGGATATAGGCCTGAAACTGTTGGGGTCTTTTACATCTAGACTCGTTTTTTTTAAAAGAGGCAGGATCGAGGTTTTTTCCAATCTAGCGGAAAGTATTCTTCTGAATACATAGTTTTGAAAATGGAGGTCAAAACTTGGGAGATCGGTTCTGCCGCTAACATTGCTATAGGTGTCGGACAAGGGTCAGATGGGGAGCCAGATTTAACCCGCATAAGAAGATTAAAGGTGTCATTAACTGTAAGCTGGGCAAATTTATCCAGATGAGCTTTCTGTTCTGAATTTAGGTCATCCGTAGGGCCCAACGTTCTCTTAGCTTTAGCATTAGAGAAAGTGGAAAAGATGGCATTCACTTTCTCATAGAAGAATTTAGCCACTTTATCACAGAAGAGTTGATACAATAAAGCAGGATTTCAAGTGTGCTGAGCAGCATTGAGGTAGTCCGTCAGTCCTGAGATAACCTCATAGAGTGCTCATTGTCTTGGGGTTGAACCAATTAAGGAGGGTAGAGGAGCAGCTGGGGGTCGAATAGCAGGGAGGAGGTAAGTTTTAGAGTAGCAATGTCAGGAAGAGACGGCGAGCAGGAGATAGCATTTTGCTGGCGGCTATCCATTCGGGGGGAGCGGTTGAGGAAAAGGACTTAAAATTGTTTTGGGAATTTTGTAAAGGACGGGATAGTCCTGAAACCGACTGGGATGGCATTCCAGATTTTGGGTGCGTTTCCGGCAAATGACCATGCAGCTGGTTTTTTTTGCGTGTTTTCATGGGGATGAGTAGGAGGGTGCTGGTGCTCCTGAGGTTCCTTGCCTGACTAGCCCTCTTGAGTTTGGCAGCCAAATACTTGAGTTTTCCTGTGTGCAGGGCTTTATGTGTGAGGCAGGTAGTTCTGTATCTGGCATGCAGTTTGAATTGGAGTCATTTTAGTTTTCTGACTTCTGGTGAGATGTGATCGTATTTCCTGGTTCCAGTGACCATTCTAGCCCCTGCATTGAGTGTAGTTTTGAGGAGGGCTAGGTGAGATTTTGTTGTACCAATGAGGGTGGCATTCCCATAGTCGAGTTTGGATAGCACCAGTGATTCGGTGGCTTGTTTGAGGTCATTTTTTGGGATGAATGGTTTTATTTTGTTAAGTAACTTAAGGTTGACGAAGGCACTCTTTGCGGAGTTCTTGATGTGATTGGCCATGTCGAGTTTTGAATCTAGGGTAATTCCTAATGATTTGACGGAGTGGGTCAGAGTATGATTGCCGTTAGGAGCATCCAGAGCTTTTAGCCATTCTGAAATATGAGGGTTCTCCTCTTTGTTGGAGATGAGGAGTATTTCAGTTTTGTCTTGGTTTAGGTTTAAGTGGTTAAGCGACAGCCAATTTTGGATTTCTTTTAGAGTGACATTTAGTCTGTGAATGTCATCAATGGAGGAGGTTTCAAGATAGATTTGGGTGTCATCTGCATAGAGGTGGAAAGGGAATTTAGCTTTTTTGAGTATGATGGTGAGGGGTTCCATATAAATGTTGAACAGTTGAGGTGAGAGCACTGAACCTTGGGGGAAGCCTCTGTTGACAGGGTGTAGGGCGGAGGAAAAGTTTTTAATTTTTATCCTTTGTGAGCGGCTATGTAAGAAGGAGGAGAATCATCGTAGGACCACCTCATCAGTTCCTACCCTTTCTTCTAAAGCCTTGATGAGAAGTTGGTGATCTACCGTATCAAAGGCTGCCGATAGGTCTAGGAGGATGAGGAGACAGCATTGGTCGGTATAGAGGGATTTGTGGATGTCGTCTGTGATGTTAAGGACCGCAGTCTCGGTGCTGTAGCCTGTTCTGAAACCCGATTGGTAGGGGTCTAGAAGGTTGATGTTATCCATGTGTTGAGTCAGTTGTTGGAGGACGCATTTTTCCAGGATTTTGGATAGGAGGGGGAGTTTGGCAATGGGTCTGAAGTTATTCAGTTCCTTGGAGTTAAGGCCTGTTTTTTTTAGTAGTGGCGTGACTTGGCCAACTTTGAGGCATTCAGGTATGATGCCGGTTCTTAGGGAGCTGTTAATGATCTTGCACCAAACGGGACTATGGAGAGACTCAGTTTTTTGGTCAGTTCGGTGGGAATCAGGTCAAGGACATGAGAGGCTGGTTTGGAGGTGGAGATCAGGTTGAGGATCTCTATTTTCGGGTTGGGGTTGAAGGACTTCCAGGTTTTTGTGGGGTGCTTGGGTGAGTTATCTACTGTCTTTGGAGGCAGGTTTTTGCAGACGAGGTTGATGTCCAGTCAAAGCTCAATCTTGGTGATTTTCTCTTCGAAGAAGTTGGCGAAGTTTTCACACAGGTCTTTGGAGGCCTGTAGGAAGGATTCCATGGGTTTGGAGGTTTGTTGTCTGATGATTTTGAATAGCTCATTGGGCCTGTTTTTTGCGTTGTCCCGGGCGGCGCAGAAGAAGGTGGATTTTTCGCTGCAGATGTGTTTTTTGTATTTTCTTCGGGCAGCTCTGTGTTGTTCGAGTAGGTTTGAGGAGGGGTTGCTCCTCCATAGCCTTTCTGTAGCTCTTAGTTGCCTTCTTTCATTGTTGATCTCCATGTTGAACCGGGATCTGGATGGGATGTTCCTGTTTTTCTTAGTTTTATGGGGGCTACTTGATCTAGAATGGATGTCATGTTTGTGTTGTAGTGGGCGGTGAGTTCTGTTGTGGATAGATCATCCTTGGCGGCAGTGAGGAGAGAGTTAAGCCTTCCCTCTAGGTCAGTCATGTTAATCTGGGTGAAGTTTCTAGTCCATTTCGGAGGGTCTTGGGTGGGGGGTTTAAGTGTGACAGACTGAGTGAGGTGGAAAAGAATTAAGTGGTGGTCAGACAAGTCCACAGGCACAATGCGGTCTATCGTGACAGTGTCGCGCTGGGTGCTAATGGTGTCTACGATTGCTCCTTTGTTATGGGTTTATAAACCCTTAGCTGCAATTGTTTGTACAATAGACATTTAAAATGAGCAATTCTTACAAACTCTGAATGCTAAAATATTGAAGAATGATTTTAAAGTGAATGCAATTTTGGCAATATTTACCATTATCAAATAAAAAAAACCTTTGTGCTTACATTAACAGGTAATGTGATTGTATAGGGTAAAATTGAGTTTAAATTGTTTTTTCACAGTTTTGTTCATTAAATTTAAATCAGAGATTTGTAATATAAAGTTCAACTTATGGTCAGTTTTTCAGGGACACTAGAGAGCCCATGGCATGATTGTGCAGCTCCGCTGGCCTGGAGATAAAATTCAATCATTATCCTTGCAATTTGCAGAATTTTGAACAGGGCATTGGAGCAAGGAGAGTCCTGAGAGCAGGCGTGCAACTCAAAAACCCCGGATAGCACTTGACAACGCTTGCTGAGGACCACTTTGCGTGTACAGTGATGGAGAGGAGAGGCTGCAGCTGTGCTGTGAGCAGAGACTGTGGTGATCGGGTAGAGGCTGCACCTGTGCACCTGTAGCGTGCTCAGGCCAAAGCACAGTGGCTGTGTGAGGCTCTGGGAGTACCTGAGATGCCACTTGTGCAAGAGAGGTGAAGCGGCTCAGGCCCGACTGATGTTACCATCAGGAAAATCTATTCAGAGAGGTGCAGCTCGAAGCGGCACATAAACATGGTGGATCCGCTCCCTTAGCTTTGCCGCTGGGACACTTTGCCTATCTGTGTGTCTTGGTGGTGCAGGTTGGACAGGTGAGCACCTGGCCCCCTGACACCTTGAAGAAGTGGAGGTGAGTGATTCTGCAAGTTGGAAAAGCTAAGCACTGATGCCAGGACTGAACCAAAACCGGCCCTGGCAAAGTGCTCGGCTGGACCTCCGTGGGGTTGGGGGTGTGGCCCAGCTGTTTGCCAGGGTCAGTTTCGGCTGATTTTGTTACAGGGGCCGATATTGCAGCTATCCTGCAAAATTGACCTTGTAACTAAAATGCCCGCTATGGCCAGTTCGGCCCTGACTGATGCTGAAGGCTGGTGAGCCAAAATGGAGCTGATAAGAGACACTGTGGCCTAAGGGCTGACGAAGCCATCAGCCTAGATTGGTAGCAGTGCCTGAGAGAGAAATTGCGGCTCAAGAGTAGCTGAAATGAACCTTAGGGGAGTGCAAGAGAAATCCCGCTGATGTGCTGTAAAAGGAGGCCGACCGGTTGGATGGTGATAGCAGATGCCTTTCAATGAGAACAGCAGTGCTAAGAGATTTTGTGGCTCAGGGGCAGCTTTGGTGCACTGCGCGGGAGTGATATGGGAACCCTGATATTGCAGGGTGTAATCTGAACTTGTAGTTACAGAGATAATCACACAGGAAACTAAACATGTGCAGCAGCCCGATGTTGGTGTTGATTGCCCTACCTACACTGGCTATAAGTCGAGCACCTCCTTACAGTCTATAGGTGGTTGCAGGCACACCCCACTTTGACATATACACCAACTAGGATGAGACACAGACTCACTTGGGGCGGAGCCTCTGGCTCTTCCTACCAAATGTGCCCCTGGTTGAGAATACACTGTGTATTAGCTTGTTCAATTTGTGCCAATTCGTCACCATTGTGATGGAGTAACCCATCTGCCAAGATATAAATCAGGCACATAGGGGGATATTCTCAAGAAATGCCAAAAACTATTGCTAACTACGGTTAGCGATAATTTTCTTAACGCCGCATACCGCAGGCAACTATCGCCTTGTTAGCGACGTATTCACAACATGTTGCTACATGGTGATAGCTACAGGGATCAGCGTGAAAACTCTTGCTAATAATAACGTTATGGCCCATTAGCGATAAAAAACTCATGTTAGTCAGCCTAACATGAGCTTTTTTTTATCTATGAGAAAAAATAGCCTATCAGTCTACCCCCAATAGAAAATATGCCCCCCAAAAAAAGGAAAAGGGCCAAGTACAGCACACATCAACAACCCCTCAACCCACCCAACATACAGGATGACCAGGATGAGAGCCTGGATGCCTCGCTGGACCTGCACCTGGAGCTTGGATGCCTCGCTGGACCTGCGTCTGGAGCCTGGATGCTTCGCTGGACCTGCGTCTGGAGCCTGGATGCCTCACTGGGCCTGCGCCTGGAGCCTGGATGCCTCGCTAGACCTGCATCTGGAGCCTGGATGCCTCGCTCGACCAGTGCCTGGAGCCTGGATGCCTCGCTAGACCTGCGACTGGAGCCTAGAGCTGAATGCGGAGGAGCTGTGGAGTTGATGAGCCGTAGTGGTAGACATTGAGGCGCAAAGATCACCCGTACCTGGTGGTGAAGTCTAACAGGTCGCATGGAGACATGTTGCTGACCTGTGTGGGAAGACCACCTAGCGACCCTTGGAGTTGTTAATGTAGTGAGGTCTGCATCCCATACTATGATCCCCCACTACACCGGGGCACAAGGAGGGCATTACCAATGGTGTGTGCTGTCTCCCTTAATCACAGACCGGATGACATTGGGGTAGCTTTACACTGTGGAGGGTGAGGCCCCTGTGCTACGCCAAACTTGTGTGGCGTGAGTGCTGCAACATCAGGCCTAAGGGGGGGCCTGCTGCTTCAACTGCATCTGGGGGTCCACCACCAGACTAGGTGGTGACTGCGGTCCACAGACTAGTGAAATCACACCTGGCTGATGCTCCTGCTGGTTGAGTCACAGATTTGCAGAGAGTGCCATGGATTGCACCACAGTGTCAATGTCCAGGTAAGGAGAATGTGGGACGCGTAGCACAGGAGGGCTGGGGGCGAATTACTCAGGCCTAACACACGTAGATGGCACACCTCTAGTGTCAGCTCTTCCGCTATTGCAGAAGAGCATTGCCCCACTGACTGAATCAGTGCAGAAGAGGAACAATAATCACATGATGATAGCTAACTGATGTAATCATGCCATGTATCCTCAGGTAAGGACTACTCAAAACATGGAACAGAGCATGGGAGGATTGGCAATCCCACTCAATTGCGCTATGATTGTTTGGTCGGCCCGCTCAGGCCTCCCAAAGCAGTCATATGCACTTCCCTGTTCGCAATGCCGGCTGCATTAAAGCCTGCATGGAGAACATGCCCACCCCTCCGCCCCTTGGCTGCATGACTTGTCCTGTTGCCAATTACCAATCCCACAGCTGCATCGCAGCGTTGTGATTGACTAAGGGGAGAGAGCCTGGCTGCCAACTTCCTTTTCCTGGATGCAGACGCAGGAGAGAAGGAGCTACGAAAACACGGGACCTGGCTTCGAGGTAAGACTTCCCTCATTAAAATTTTTCACACACACATCCCCGCGTCCACACCCCATCCTGTGATCTTCTCGGCGTTTACCACCTCACAGCTGTCCAGCCACGCCCCAGCACTTCTCAATGGCAGCTGCTATGCACCCATGCACAGTGGGCGCACGACTTATGTGCCAAAGGCACATACACATTATCGATGCATGCCATAACATTGCATTACATTCCAATGCATAATATTACTAGGCACATTGCACCAGTAGAACAGGTGTTGCATGGCGGAGACATAAATACCACTATTCCCACTTCAGTGAGTGCAACCCAAAACTAACCTTTGCACCCCACACCCAACCTTGAACCCAGGAATACCGTTTTGAGCCCCCAAAACACACCCCGATTTTAATAATTTACCCCCAAAAACACCCAATTTTCATGATTTACCCTAAAACACACCCCAATTTTTATAATCTACCCCAATTTTCATAATTTACTCCAATACACACCCCAAATATCATATTTTACCACATAATACACCCCAAATTTCATCTACAACAACCAAAAGCCATACACACCCTAAAACTAAAAAATATCCTATTACTGACCTTACAATTCTTTGTAATGGAATGCGATGTAAAGGCACCTGCATTGTTGGGTTTGCGTTGTAACGGCATTGTGATGTAATGCCTGCCTTGTAGTGGACGTCTCCCGTGCCAAAGGCAAGCCTGTCTGCATCCGTCTGCCCCTAGAATGTGCAAAGCACCAAGCACCCTTTCTCTCGGACACTCCACCGCTACGACGGCAGCACCCTCTTCGCCATCAGCCCTGGATGCCGCAACGCTTGCCAGGACCAAACTCTGTTTTGGAACAGACCTGGCCATCGTCATCACTTACGGCTACTAAATCACATGCAAATCACCCCGACCTGTAAAGGAGGAGGCATTGCCATCACCTACAGAAGCACACTCCGACCTACCACGCAGTCTAATGACGCAACGCTGACTCTGGAACACCTCAACTTCCAGATCCGGGCCAACCCCAAAACCATCCTCTGTGGCACACTCATCTGTTATTACTTGCGTCATGGATCGCTGCCCAGTGAATACAGCACATCTGTGGTGTCGCAAGAAGGGGTTAGTGAAAAGTGTTGCAACGCTGTCTTGTTGCAGCGCTGCAACACTTTTCATGAGTGAGGTCCAGGTATGCACACTATCTTATTGATGGTGCGCAGTCCTGCCCTCTAATTCTGTAGCAGGGCAGTGCAGCAACATTGCTTGCTGCGCGGTCCAGCAAAAAAATCTGCTGAAATGAGGCCCCAATGGTTATCTCGATTTTAAGACCTGATATTTTCTGGTCAGTTCAGTAAATCTTTATTTCGAAGAATAAAATTCCTCATAAAAACACATTACATAATAAAATGTCATTATATATCATTCCTGAACTTTTAGTAAATAAAAACTTTAAAAAAGAGAGGGTACAATTCATAAAGACAGTCTGATTATTTACAAAGATAAATTAATTTCTTGTGTTCCTCAATCTTACGGCTACTTTTAAAAAGCTTAAAATGGCACATAAAGTATGGGTATCACTAGCTTTCTGTAGGAACAACAATGCAGCTCTTGCATGGCGAAATTTCTGTTTCCTAAGAATGTCTACCAAGAACAAACGTTCTATAAAATGAACATAAAAGTACAAAATGAAGGGTGTCTTGTGGAGACCTATTGTCGCAGCCGCAGGCACCCTTCTGCTCAATTGTTACAGTAAAGCCAGCAGGATAGGCTAAAATGCTGGGCAACCAATTGAGCCTAAAACGGCACATTAAAAATCGGTCATTTTGGCTGTACATCAGAAACAGATATGGTTCCATTCCCACCCCATTTCTTACAAGGTCGTGAGCAGCTATTGATTTCTTTACAGAGCCAAGACCACTTCTGTCAGATTCAAATTTTTCTAAGAGCAATTTTTTCACCCTTGGTTCACAACTATTTGAGATCGAGGATGGATCATTAAAAAGTTGGCACTGGTCAATGTTCACTAAAGAGTCTTTAACATATTTTAGCCAAGGAATTTGTAGCCCCTTGTCCCTCTGCAAGCAGTCTAACACGATTTCCCTGCTCAGGGCCGGCTCCGGGTTGGTCCAAATTCTAGTCCATGCCATGATTGGCCTCAGCTTAGCATTGTCTGAAATGTATGGCATCCCCAGTTCGGCATGGGCAATTTCAGCAGGGATGGTATGTGGGATTTTCAGGATTCTGCGGAAAAATGTATCTTCCTGTTGTTGCAGTTGCTTGCAGTCCCTGAAACCCCACAACTCAGCACCATACAAGGCCTTTGCTGTACTGATTGAGCCATATAGTGCCATTATCTGTTCTGGACACCAACGCCCCAACCTTCGGGCAAAGCTTAATATGGCACCATTTGAAGAGACAAGCTTGGTACAATGTTCCTCGAGCAGCTGGCTAAACTGAATGTTACCATCAAATAGCAAGCCCAGCTAGGGAAAAGTCTTTACTTTACCCAAGGTATGTGACCCTATCTTGAACACACACTTATTGGCGGGTTTTTTGCCAGCCACCATGACAAACGATTTATTTAAATTGACAGATAGGTCCAAGTCAGCCATAAATTTAACAAATCCATCCACCAAAAGTTGTAAAGCCCTCGGGGTCAGGGCCAGCAGGGTCGCGTCATCCGCGTACAACAGTACTGGGATTTGACGTGGTCCTACTTTGGGGCAATCCACATCTAGGGCGATGAGGGCACTCTCTAGGCATTGATGTAGAGTGAAAAGAGAAAAGGGGCTAGTATGCACCCTTGCCTTACTCCTCCTGAGCATAGGAATTGGTCAGTTCGCCCCCCCTCTGGGCTAAAACGGACCCTGGCAGTAGTGTTCCAATGCAACTCTTTCAGGATATTTATCAACCCCTCTTCAATACCTAGCTTATGCATCATGGACCACAGTTTAGTCCTATTGACATTGTCAAAGGCCGCGGCCAGGTCCATGAATGCCATATAGACCGTGCTTTTACTGGCTTTTGTATATTTAGCTTTTAAAGATACAAATTTAGGCACTGGTCACTGGTCGATTTGCCAGCTCTGAACCCGTACTGTATGTCAACTATAATTTGATGTTCTTCAGTCCACTCCATGAGCCGATTTAAGATCACTCGGCCTCAAAATTTTGGCGGAGACATCTATGAGCGAAATCGGCCTGTAGCATTTAGGATCATCCCTGGACCCTTTCTTGAAAATGGGTACGATCAATGCAGTGGACCAGGAGCGTGGTAGCCCTGATTTAATGGCCGCATTTAAGACCCTGGTTAGGATCGGGGCCCATAGGTCTATATTACTTCTATATAGGTCCGGTGGGGTGCCATCTGGACAAGGGGCCTTATTAGGGGTCAACCCGCTGATCGCTTTTGTTATCTCCTCTAGTGAGAAAATTATTTTATCACTCCGGGTGCCCTGCTACTCACCCTCCTGAATTTCTAGTTTTGACTTATTGTATAAACCTTGGAAGTGATTGACCCATTGATCTGGGAGGATGTTGCTACTAATCACCGGGGCGGAGTTATCATTGAAACAGGGCCTATTTACAATTCTCCAGAATTCTGCAAAGTCCCTGTTTTCTCCCGCCTCTCTCAAGTCTGCACCTTCTTCCTCTCTTTTACTTTGGTTCTATAGATTAATCTACAGTTGGCCACTTCTGTCTTATTCCTTGGTTTAATTTTGAGGCAAGCTTTTAGGTCCCTTAAAGCTTTGGAGCAGCTCTTATCGAACCACCGTGGGTTCTTGGAATCCTTCCTCAGACCTTTAGCTTCCAACAATTTATCCACTAGATTTGTCAGCGATGCAAATGACGCCACTAATTCTAATCCTTCTTTTAGGGGGTCCAGACAGCCTTCTACCTGTTTTCTTCCTTTTTGGATTAGCGTTTTATAGAACTCGTGGGGATTTATCCTTACCCACTTTAGTCGCCTCCCCTGGTCTGTTGGTTGAAGGCTAGTGTCCCCCCCTTTTCTGGTCTTAAAAAACTGTCTCTAGTCACAGTTAGAGCCATTTTTTTGGGTCCTCTGGACTTAAGGAGTGCCATTGTGAATATGGAGATGTTGGGTTAACTGCACAATTTACACGGGAATGCCTCCCTTACATGGCATTACCGATAATTATCGCTAACAGAAGTCCTGATCTTTTAAATTGACATTTTTGCCCAAAAACTGTCGCTAACGGTTGTTAGCCACAGCTTGTGAATTATGGTAATAAAAATATTGCTGCATTAGCGACAGAAAAGTGCTGCTAACGCAGCGATAAATCCTCGAGAATATGCCCCATAGTATTTAAACATGGAAAAAGTGCTGACGATCATACAGGCGAAGATTGAGGACCTAGAAGGCCTTTCACGCTGCAATAATGTATGGATACAAGTGTTCCTGAGTTGATAAATACAGGGAAAATGGACCAATATGTGGAGACTATGTTAACCAACTTATGGTCACTTATTCATTATTTTGCCCATAGGCTGCGTTTTCCATGAAGTAATATGGAAACAAAATACTATTCAGTAGCATAGCAAAAAGATTATCCTGCAAAATACCAAATTTACTTTTGTGCAAAGACATGGGCACACAGAAACTACTAAAGTATGTCATTCAAAATGTTTAAATATATGGATGCACTCTAATGACTTATTTGCTCTTGGTACTCATGCGAATCAGAGTTTATTATGCATTTTGTAAGAACATTTTGAAAAAGCCACGTTTACATCTAAAATATACTTGAAGTAAAGACGCAAAACTGTATCCATTGCATCATGCACCAAACGGGCATCGCATGACCTTTTCGCTTGCACATTTTTCGTGCTATAATGTGAAAAAGGGCTTTAAAAATTAGATCATAAGATACTGCGACAGATATCTACCTTTCCCCAAACTAAGGTGCATTGACTGTTTTTCCTAGGTTTCGAGCTCACAATTTACCGCTTCCTGCTTGCCCATGCAAATTATCTACCCAGAACAAAGTGTAGCTAAACTGTCAATAACATTAGAGCAATAACCTCCTCCTTGTTTTGTTTGTCACAAGCCTGACCCAGTATGCCATCACATTCATACATCTCTATTTATCATCTTCATAATTCCTTTTTTCACAGCGAATGAAAATGCAATCAATCAAAATAAATATAAAACAATACATTACTTAATACATTTCAAAAACATACATATGGATAAAAAAATTATTGCTTCTATTAAAATATAATGAGCAATAATGACAAAAACCCTCCGAAACCAACTCCATGGACTCACCCACCATGCTTCGATAGATATCAGCACACACATTTATAACATAGGTCACCAGCACAGTTATTATCACAACAACAAAGCATTGAAAAGCATGTTTTCAAATGGGACTTTATTAAACTGAGAAGGCCCTAACCTCTTCATGTACTAGCACAATTAACTATGGAGTTTTTTCTATCCAAGTTGTGAAACATAATTTGCTATGCAGTATTGCATTTCTGTACATTTTGTACTCTTACAAATGTTTAAGGCATCTGTCCTATGTGAGATACAGCATTCAAGAAGTATAGATTTCACCCAATAATTTCGAAGACTCTTTGAAGAAAGGAAAGATGAATAAGAAATGTATTTCATCCTCTACATAAATCGTGAAAAGCTGACTCAAATAAGAATTTCCAGGAGCCCATCAAGATGTAAAGTTGTACAAAGGCAGAACCCCATGCCGAAAACAGATGCAAAGTGATCTCGTATGAGCTGATAACATAATATCACACCCAGGCCACATTCTTTCAAATAATCAGGATTCAATTATCCACCTTCTTTGAGTACACAAACTATAACTTACGCACCAACAAAATAACACATATAATTCTAAATTCCACATTCTTATTCCGCTGGGCTAATGTGAATTATAGGATTCTAATTGTCACAGTGGCAAAAAAACTGCTAGTGTGGCATGGTTTACGTCATCAGAAGTTTAGGGATGAGGCGGAAAAACATAAGCATTGGAATGGGATGAAGGAGAGGAATCAGGGCATGTCTGGCCGATTTCTGGATCCGGTGACCACAGGGGAAGGCCAGAGGTCAGGTCACCTAAGGGAAATATGATCTGTGAAAGATGTGACTGAAGGACATGCCTTATGGCCACAGTTTTACTATGTGGCCACTGGGCTTGAGTGATAGATATGCATATCCAGCACTATGCCAATGAGACTGGAGAATTGTCTCAGTGGGCATTGGGCACGGTTGAGGGTCTCCTCCTGCACTCTGTCTTTGCTTGGCAGGGCCAAAGGCTGTTCAAAGCTGGCCCTGGTGTAAGGAGTACTGTTCCACATTCAAGGTTATTGCAGAGGCCGCCGCACCCTCCCGCAGGGGGGGGGGAGGCTAGAAGGCCGGCGCCATAACCCACGTGGTGCCCCAACCAGTGGTGAAACTGGTTCCAGGTGCCCCAAAGCACCCGGAGACCAGCGGAAGCGGGCAGCGCACCAGCCTGCCCGGCCGGAAGTAACCTTTGGCCTGGGCGCCCCTAAGAGGCGCCCAATGGCACCCCCCCGCCTCATTCAAATTCCCCAATCGGGTGATACACCGAAGCCCCCCTAAGGAGAGTCAGGGGGATTTAAGTCGCCGACTCCCCCAGCTAGGCCACAACTTCTTCGTGGAGCTGGGAGAGCGGCGCGACAAGAAGATCTGCAGACCCACCCACCCACACCTAAGGAACAGCGAAGTCGCAGGGCTGGACAAGGGCACGGGTGTTTTGCGGAAATCCTACAATGGTTGGTAAGGATACACACCGGCGGGCGGTGTGTAGGAAGAGGGCCACAAACTTTTCAATGCCGCACGGCAGGGTGACGTGGCCGCAGCAAGGAGGGGAGTACCAAGAGGAGACGGCACTCGCGGCCCAGACCCAGCCGGACGGCAGGGCGCAAATGGTAGCAAGCTGGGGACCTAACTCCAGTGGGAAAAAGCTCCCCTCCACGACACGCAGACGGCATGGGCAAACAACCAATGGGACAACAAGGATTCACAAGGAACTGGTTGCAAAGTGCCATTTACGAACTGAAGAAAACTGACACCTTTTTCTCACAAGACGGTGTCATGGGTCTATTAATATTCATGTATGATTGATGAGGACAGTTTGTAAATGAAGAAATTGCATAACCAGTATCTGTTTGTAATATTGAAAATTGAATATTGTAATTTTAATATTGCAATTTTAATATTAATAAACTGCGGCCAACAACGACCACTACTTTAACCGGCATTGTTGGCTGACATGATTGCAAGAGATACAAGTGGGAAGTAGGGCGGGGGGGGCCGGAACGACGGGGTGAGTTACGATTTGGCAAACACGGAATGGGCACATTCGGGGGTTATGAACACAGCAAGTAGACTGTAAGGTAAAATTATGTTACATGAAAATGGTCAAAGTTTTGGTGTACTGTGGACAAGAGGAGTAGTTTCATAGCTCTTTTTGTGGGATGTGAGAGAACAGAACTGTAGTCTGTAGAAGGAGTTTAATCAGTTTCTCAAATGTAGACTTTATTTCAAATCTCAATTTAACATCATTTATATAACCAAGTTTGATCCCATCTCAGTGAATAGTTTTCATGTGGGGTGCTAATAGTTTGACATTTAGTTTAAAGTTGGCAGTACCTGATTTCACTTTAACCTCTGTTTGTGGGCTCCATGATTAAAAACGTTTCTTTTAAAAAAATGAGGAGAAATAAAGTTTCTCCGAGTTATGCCTCCACTGGAAAGTTGTAAGATTTTGATGTGTTATGAATCTAAATGGAATTGCATGGGAACACCCACTGCAATGCCCTTGGAATGCCTACCCAGGGCAGAGTAGGGCAAACAGTGATTTGCACTGTGTTGCTCTAATTCAGATTTATGATGCCGCTCAGAGCCACGCAAAGTGCATGTACCACATTGCCTGGTGCAAAAGCAATGCAAGCCTCCCATAAATATGCCCCTAAGGGGTCAGATGTACTAAACACATCACAAAATACTTGTTTTAAATTGTGGCCAGTTTTTTCACTGCTAGTGTGGTATTTAGTGTACTGACCTAAGTACTACTAGATCGGTTTGCAAAATATTGAATGGTAGTGGGTCACATTTCCATTTATCTCAGGAATATTAATGAGGTAGGTCGCAAATTGCGACCCTCTATGATTCACTGCCATCACAGAGATGGTGTTATGCTGGAGTAAGTAGGCAACCATGTCTGTGATTGCTTTTAAATAAAGCAATATTTCTTTGTAAAATGCTTAAAAGCAAAATGGAATGTGTTAAAAAAAGTCTAATATTTTTTTTTTTAAGACTAGGCAGTGGTACATGGTACTACTGGCTACTCTTAAAAGATTTTTGGGCAACATTCATGAAGGGGAAGACGGTCCTTGGGGACCCCTTCACATTTGGAAATGTTTTGCTACTACCTTTCAGTAATCTGTAAAATATAATTTTTTTGCGACCGGATTTCAGTCGCAAAACGTTAATACATTCCGCTCTGGGTCTCCATTTGGAAGGGACGCCCTAAACACGCCCCTTTCAAACATCAACTTGGAATGTAGCCACAAACCTAAACAGTGATTCAGCAATGTGTTATAGAATGTCCTATTACTTACCGGTAATCTTCATTACTCCGGGTCCCGTAGTCCTCGACACCTTCATACTCAACTTTGCTCTACAAATGAGTGTTTAAAGGATTAGGGCCATATCAATAAGGTTTTTTGTGGTTGCCAAGGGTCTAATTCGCAGAGTCAGACTATTTGTTAGCACAAAATGGCCTTTTTGCAAGTACCAAACTCGAAATGATATTACCCCCAGGTCCCTCCGTCCTCGACACCTTCATACTCAACAAGTGGAGATGACCATCTCCAGACAGAAAAAAACAAGAGGAATGCTGGGACACTAATACTGCCCCTCCCCCCGGGAGTACATAAGCAGTACTTACCCAGCAGACCTCCTGTACTAACAAGCCCAGACAGGAAGGCCGGCCGCCCGGGAGGGAGGGAGGGGCGCATGAAGGTGTCGAGGACTACGGGACCCGGAGTAATGAAGATTACCGGTAAGTAATAGGACATTACCCCCAGGTCCCTCCGTCCTCGACACCTTCATACTCAACAAGTGGAGAATACCAAATCAGAAACCCGGCCTTCCGCACGCACAAGCACACCCAGGAAACCACAACACAAGCAGCCACCCAAGGGAGCACCGAGAAGGAGGAAAGGAAGACCGCAGGAAACAATCGGCCCGCAACCCAGAACAGGACAGCAGGGACAAGGGCCGGAGAGAAAGAAAACCCAGGGCTCCAAACAACGGAGGCCGCCAACCCGAGCAACCATCAACCGGGACCCGGACCAGAACAACAAAACCAGCCAAAACAACCCACCGGAGAAGACCGCCCAGGCCAAAACCAGCAGGAAGGCACACAGGGCCAGGCAGACCCACCAGGAAGACGAGACAACCCGCAAGAAAGCCAAAGAAGAAAAGGCCAACAGAGCGCAGGCACAAGCACCCAGCCCAAAAAAGGACGGAGAAGCACAGGCCAGAAACACGGCCAAACTCCCAAAAAGAAAGGACTCGAGCACAAGAGACCCGAGGAGGAAACCCCGCCGAGGAGGCCCAGGAGATACCAGCACCCAGGAGCCGAACAGGACCGAGTACCCGACCCAAAAGACAGGGACGGGGAAGAACTCCAGAGCCCAGCCGAAAGCCCACCAAACAAGGAGAGGCCAACAAGACCGGAAACCAGCCACAAAGAAAAATCTCAACCAGGTCGGGAACAGAGAAAGCGACCACAAGCCCAGAGAACCCCAACCCCAAAGGGAAGGAACACAAGGCAGGAGGGGAGCACAGAGCAACCGGGAAACTCCAGCAGCCGCCCAACGAGGCACAGAGGGCAGCACAAAGAAGGCGCCCAAAATACACAGGACCGACAGGAACCCCACACCCAGGCCAGGCAAGCAGCAAGGGCAGGAGCAGCGGGAAAAGAAAGCCCCGGGAGCACAGCACCCAGACCACAACCACAAGGCCCCAACCCAGCAAAGCCGGAGAGGAGCCAAGCAAACCGCAAAAAAAGAGGTCAACAAACCCCAACAGAACCGGGGAGTCAGGACCAGAGCCAAGCAACCCGACCACGCAGGAGGAACAGCAGGCTCAAGCAAACCCCAGAAGAAGAGCAGAGGACCAAGCAGCAGGAAACCACAGACAACCCGCAGCCAGGAGGGAGGGCACGCAGAGGCACGAGCACCACAGAACAGCACCCCAACCATAGATGGAGGGGCAACCAAACAGACCCACACCGGGAACAAAGCCCGGGAAAGCAAGGGAGGAAGGAGCGAGCCAGGACCACAGAACCAGGAAGAACCCGGAAAAGGCCGGCAACAACCCCCAGAGCAGGCCAAAAAGGGTCAGCACAGCCCGAAAACCCAGAAGGCACAGCCCGAAGCCTCACACACAGCCAGCAAGAAGCCGGCAGAACCGAAGCCACAGAACCCCACACAGGCCCACAACACCGGGAAACAAGCCCGGGAAGAGAACCAACAGCAGGAGAAGGCCCAGAAGGAACCACCAGGAAGCGGCCCCAACACAGAACACCCCGCCAGGGCCCAAAGGGACACCAGCAGGGAAGCAGAGCCCAAAAAGGAGCACCACAAGCAGGAGCGGGTAGCAGCAGCAGAAAACCACAGCCAGGCACCCACCAAGGGAACCAGACGAGACCAGAACAACCCAGGGAGCAAACACCCCCAAACAGGAGACGGACCCGGAAGTCAACAGCCCCCAGCAGCCCCAGAAGGCCAGGCAGGGACCAACCAGGCCCGACCAAGCCCAACACAGAGCAGACAGCGGAGCACGGGGACAGCACACCAACCCGGTGAACAGGAGGCAAGACAGGAACCGGCAGCAGCCCGGAGGCCCCAGCCAGGAACAAACCAGGCAGGCACCCCGACAGAAAACAGAGGGGCAGACAGCCAAAGGCCAGCCCCGGGGGAGCCAGCGCCGAAGCAGCCCAGCCAAGCACACAGAAAAGCCCCCGGACAACACCAGAAGCCCCAAGCGGGAGCAAGGGAAGCCCACACCAACAGGAAGACCCAGGCAGCCGCCACAAACAGGCACCAAGCAGGGAACAGACGAGTACAGGAGCAGGCAGGGCTGAAACAGAACAGCCGCACCCAAGGCAGCACAAGCCACCCAAGCGCAGGCAGAGGGGACAAAGCACCCGAGAGACCCCCCGGCACGACACCGGCAAGCAACCAAGGACAGGAACCAGGCGCAGCCGACCAAGCTGAAAGGAGCCAGGAAGCGGAGGTGAAGAACCAGGGCACACCACCGGAGCAAGGCCACCACAGCCATCCCTCCGAGGAGAGAAGGCCACCCACAGAGAAGGACGCCGAAGAAGCCACCCCCAAACAGACGAGCAGCAGAGGGCAAGGCCAACCAGCACCCACCAGACCACCGCACGGGGGGGCAAGAGAGTACACAGAACAACTCCCACCGAGCACCCACAGGAAGCAAGCAGCGCGGGCACTGGAAGCAGCAGGAAGACCAGCCAAAAAAGAAGAGGGGTCGAAGCATAGCGCCGAACGCATGCACCCCAAGGAGGAGGTGCCCGCACAAACCACGGCACCCCCAGGCGATCAAGAGGCCGGAACACGGCAAAGCCAGGGCAGCCAGCCCCCACAACCAGGACCAGCCCACGAAGAGAAAAATGGGGCGAAACAGCCAGAGCGGGGACCAACAGCAAAACAAGTCTCGCACAGGCACATGAAAGAAACAGCACAGACCAGGGAAGGGCGCAGGTGCACGAGCAGCCAAAGCCAACCCAGAACACCCAGAGACAGGCGAGGGACAGGGAAAGGAACACGGCACCCCAGTGCCCGAGACCAACAGCCACAAAACCCACCTGCAGCCCGCCAAAGAGAATGGCATCCCAGGGACGCCAACCCCCGAAACCCAACAGGCCGAGCGAGGAAAGGCCAGGGCCAAAAGGGATGAAAGAGACAGCGAGGGCTCCAGACACGTGCGAGAGGGCGAGCGACCAGCAGAACCAACCCAGAAGCAACCACCAACAGCACAACCATGCATGTCACAGGAAGGAGCAGGGGGCCCGCCCGTACAAGACGGCACAACATGAGCATAAGACAATAGGCACATGGAGGGTCGGACACGCAACTACAGAAAGAAGTAAAGACACTCCAGGAAGGGCAGTCCGAACACCGAGATCACCAGGACAGCAGAGTGACCAAAGGCATACAGAAGCACCCTCCACCTAGCCCCTACAGGAAGTAAGCAGCGCGGGGCACCCAAAGGCAGCAGCAGACATCCCAAAGGAAGAATGGAAGAAGGCCCGCCCGCCACCACAGCAGGTCAGACACCAACAGGGCAACAGGATCTCCTAGCAGAAAAAAAGGGGAAGAAAACAGCCAGAGCGGGGGCCAATCAGCTCAACAAGGCCCCCACCGCAACCCGGTGGAAAAAAACAGTACAAACACCACCGGCCTCCCGTGACAAAGTAGGAAAGAAAAACGGTACCCCAGCGCACGAGACCACAGTAGTGCATGGGCAAAAAACAAATGCAAGCGGCAAGGGTATGGCCACACCAGCAGCGGGGCATCAGGGAGCAGAAACAACAGATGCATCATGAAACCCAACACAAAGGCACCCACGACATCCTATGTGGCCCCATGATACAAACCCAAAGATTATCGGGCATCTCAAACCCTACAATCCTGGCGCGTCACCGCGTATGCCCAGCAACCGGTAACAAGACGACAGAGCTCCATCAATAGCTGAACTCCGTCCCGCAGCAGCTCCATGAACCGCCGGGAAGATCCGCGGTGCCGCCACTCCGATGGCAGGGCAGCAAGGAACCTGCAAAGGAGAGAAAACACGGACACAGCAGAAGTACACACAACACCGGCAAGGAAACCAGAACCGGGAGCGCGGCAGACGCCCGGACCCGGGCGGCGCGCTCGTGGCCTGAGCAAGCCCCAATCCCCAACAGTCTGTGGGGCACCCAGCAAAGCCATCCGTGGCAGTCCCTGCACAGCATCGAGTACGGAGTGCAATAGCGGCCGGAGCCGCCGTCCCCGGGACCGGGCAGCACCAGCAAAGCAAACATGTAAACACAGCGCCAAGAAGCAGCGCAAGCGAAAAGAAACAAAAACTCCGCAAGCGGGACTTACCCGGAGTGGGGGCCAACCCCAGGAACAAGGCCCCCACCCCAACAGCAAGCAATCCAGGAAACTTCGGCAGGAGCACATCCAGCGAGGCACGCCTCCCCGGCCAGGCTCGGGAAGCCGAGCCCGCGACCCGGAAGCAACCGGGAACTCCAGCACCAGCCACAAAGGGCCGGTAGGTGCAGGCAGCACATAGCAAAGCCGGGAGCCTTGCAAACCAAACACCGGCACCAGAAAAAGACTGACTCCAAGCAAGCCCGGCAGGCCAGGAGGCAGTCCAGGGAACCCCACGCCCACACAGCCAGGCAGCAGGGCGGGGGGGAGAAGAGAAGCACCGCCACTCAAGCCCAGCAGGAGCAGCACCAGCACACCATCAATTCTGTCGAAAGACAGAAAAAAGAACAGGAGGTCTGCTGGGTAAGTACTGCTTATGTACTCCCGGGGGGAGGGGCAGTATTAGTGTCCCAGCATTCCTCTTGTTTTTTTCTGTCTGGAGATGGTCATCTCCACTTGTTGAGTATGAAGGTGTCGAGGACGGAGGGACCTGGGGGTAATATCATTTCGAGTTTGGTACTTGCAAAAAGGCCATTTTGTGCTAACAAATAGTCTGACTCTGCGAATTAGACCCTTGGCAACCACAAAAAACCTTATTGGATATGGCCCTAATCCTTTAAACACTCATTTGTAGAGCAAAGTGTAGTCATGCATACTTTATAAATTAAGTTATGAGCATCTTTAAGTGTGTAAGTAGTGTTTCATTGATTTTACATCTTTAATCTTTAAAACCAGCTTTATATAATGAGACATTTGAAATTTATATACATCAGAGTAATATGTATTGAATTCAGTATACTGCGTTGGGAAAGTTTGTATTAACCTGATTTCCCAGTAAGTTAAGCTTTTGTTGCTAAGAAAAAAACTGCGATGAATTACAGCACTTTTAATAATATTGAATATAAAGGATTAGAGTATGTCGTCTAAGTGTGATAAAATACATGTAATTGGATTAAGCAACTCTGAAAAAAGGGCGTTTATACTACTTTACTGAAGTCTGATAATATGTAAGTGATTTGGAAAGGTATGACTTTTTTAAAGAAATGTTGGTGTTTTTGATGATTTTTGAAATTCATATTATTTTGAACAAATACAGAGTGCTATTTGAGAGGTCTGTATAGATGTTTTTGTATACGTGTTATAAGTTCACAAGGCTGAGTCAAGCAGACCTTTACGGAGCTCCAGAGGAGGTTTGGGGATTATTTCTATTCGTGACTTTTTCATGGTCGATAGAAGATTCTTACCTCCAAAGGATGGCGTCCTTTATTTTAATCTGTTTCTGTTCTGTTTCCAGTGGTTTTCTTTTACCTTTGTTCTTATTCCTGAAAAGGATTTCGGTTGCTGGAATGCTTGTCACAGTTGTACGTGATTAAATATTTATCCACCTAATTTCATTTGAATAACAGTGCTTTCTCCCTCCTCATATAAACCTGCTGCTTATCTGTAGGATCAGCTTTGTAACACTGCTGACCCATGTTTCTGAGCTTATCTGCCTTCATCACCCGTGCTCCTTCTAGGGTAACAGATCTCCACAGCATCATTGCAGATTCTGGTTCTTTTGGACCCATGCCTCCTACTCATCAGTCATTTCTGCCTTCTATTCCTGTGCATCACACTTATAAGGCAAAGATTGTGTCCAGACTCTCCTCTGGTTGTAAACCCTGCTCACTCAATGCCCTATTCACAAACTCATTATGTAGTATAATTAGTAGTACTACAGTAGTTCTACAAAAGTACTACAAAATTGTATTCACAGACCTAAGAGTGTAAGGGCCAGATGTACGACTAGTCTAAATTGCGAGTCACAATTCAGAATGTACAACAATGTCAGAGACACTGATTGCGATTCCCAATGGGGTCGCAAAATGCGAGGCTCATGAATATTAATGAGCCACTCGCAGTTTGCGACCCCATTTGGAATGGCTGGCACTCCCAGGGATGGGGGCCTGCTGGGCACAGCAGACCTCCATGTCTGGGACTGCTTTTCAATAAAGCAGGTTTTGTTTGTTAATGCAACCCGTTTTCCTTAAAGGAAAATGATATATATTATATAAAAGAATAATGAAACGTTTTTGTTTCATTTTTTAAGGGCAGGCAGTGGTCCCTGGGACCACGGTCTGCCCCTAAAAAAATTCCCCTGCATTTGTAAATGAGAAGGGTCCTTTTGTGAGTGCATTACCAACCTCTTGAAGAGGGTGGTAATTTGCGATTGTTTTGCGTCCGCAAGTGCGGTCGCAAAACATTCATACATGGCTTTGAGGTCGCTATTAGGAAGGGAACTCTGATTCGCAAACCACTATTTTACTAGTCGCAATTTATTTGCAACTTGCAAAATAGTGTTTGTACATGGCCCACAAGGCTTTAGCATGCGCAAACGGGTCACAAACCCATTTGCACATGCTAAATTCTGTCGTACATCTGGCCCAGAGGCCTGTACACAACGGTAAACCTACAAGTGAGCATAGCTACACATGTAAAATAGCTTTTACCCTAGGGACTAACTGTACTACTTTTGGCTATTCACCATTTCCAAATTTAAATGTACTCAAAGCATACTCACATGCCTCTGCACACTTGGCAGAGATCTTCGCCATTGTGATAGAAATCACTGCCTGCTGGGCAGAAATCTCTGTCACTGGGGTAGAGATCTCCCTATAATATATACACAGGACAGTTTAAAAGTGTATTGAACTTTGAAAAAATATTAAAATACGATTATGTTAAATGTTAATGTAAACTAAATGTATAACATAATAACATAAAATGTTACAGAGGGCCTGATTCACAAAGGTAAACTTACACTTTTGGGTATGTTTACAATTGTTTACTATTCACAAAGATATTTTACTAATAGTATCTTTATGATTACGGAGTCTCAGCAATTAAAAAGATAGGTTTGTCCTGTCTTTTAATGAATCGAGATAATAGAGAATGTTTAATTATGTGTAATATATATATAATTATTAAAAATATAAATATGTATATATATATTTTAATTCCAACTGCGAAGAAACATTTACATTTATTCTGTATATATACACATTTATCATACATTATGTATAACATTATTAACTCCTGTATCAAAAAATATATATATGTAATTGAAAAAAGTTATTTAATTTTTGCTATATAATTAAAATATTTCTTGTAAAATCATGTACAAATTTTTAACATTCAACTAAATTTTTATCTATCTATCTATCTATCTATCTATCTATCTATCTATCTATCTATCTATCTATCTATCTATCTATCTATATCTATATCTATAAAAATAATTTAATATCTTTAACATTATTTTCTGTGGGATTTAATTTTGAGTCCCTGCCTTAATTACTTTTCATGGGCGGGTGTTACAGTACCCATGGGCGGCCGTGCCTGGTGCTGGACGTACTCCAGGTCTCAGCTGGAATACATTTATAACTATTTGAGACCTTTTAAGCTATAGAAGGTTTAGAAGTTCAGTTTGAAAAATTAACTGACTTAATATTCTTGTGGGTCGCTGTCTGTACCTTCCTAAACCTCCTCTCAACCCCCTCTTAAAACTTCCTCTTCATTTTCAACCTCCCTCATTTACACTTGATTCTGTAAGTTCTAGCTGGTGGTTGTGTCATGACAATCTTCTACCCTGATGCATTAGCATTTGAAGTGACATTCTCTGCTTAGTTCTGAACCCCTGAAAGTTCCAAATCAAATGCTGTGATTATGATTAGAATCATTAGAATTCTACTAGATTCTTTGAGTTCAAGCACAGGTCAGCCTGGATGCTCCAGAAATGTTGCCTCTTCCAGATCAGCACATCTAGATGATTGGTCACTTTCTTTCAGAAAATGTGTTGAACTAATGAGAGGAAAATCACATCCTTTCAGGACTACAAGCAGGCTTCAGGCACAAGACCATTGTGGTTGGCAAGGCCTTCGGCTTTCTAATAGAAAAATGGGATGAATGACCTTTACATGGCATTTATTGATCTCCATGTCGCATCTGACCTTCTGCCTAGAGAGAGATTGTGGGAAGTGCTCCAGAAGATGGGACCCCCCCACCCCCCCACCCCCCAGATCTCCTGTACTTGATCCAGCTACTCCACATGGGAAATTTTGTAAATGTAAGATGCGGTTTGAAGGGAGAATTAACAAGACTTTTCCTATAAACCAAGGTGTGCGCTAGGGGGGTGTACTGGACCAAACGCTATTCCTCCTACATATTAACAACTGAATTGCCTAAATAATAAGTTGTGCCAATGAATCCCCAACACTGGCAAGAGAGAAAATACTGGCACTCCTCTTCACGGACGACAAGTTGTTGTTGTCCAAAACTAGGAGGGGCCTATAAAACTTGATTGACAGCTTCAACCAGTTCTGTGAAGACTTTGGCCTTGAAATAAATACGTCCAAGACCAAATATATGATTTACACCAAGAGAGGCAGAGTGAGAGGGGTATCTGAAAGGTATGTATCTTTTATGGTCTTAAATGGCCGAAATAAAGAAATTTTGGATTGGATTGGTATCTGAACTATTGGAAAGAGTCACTGGAGTTTGATTTTCTGGGTATCAGGCTGGATGATACTAGATCATGGACTCTCAGTTCACCAAGAGCACCTTAATTGTGAAACACCAAGCTGCAGTCATTCATTAATTTGCCCAAAAAATAGCTTGGTCCCGCAATTGAAATTTATAAAGCACAAGCAAGGGGTGGGGGGCGAACTATATGGGGCCGAATTATGGGGCCATTGTAATACGATCGCCTTGAGCACAGCAGAAAATAACTTCCTTAGGGGCCTGGGCTTAGGAAAGGCATGCCATTTGTCCTTCTTCGCCTTGATCGGGGGATCAATGCGATATCAGTACAGTTAGCGTTGAGACCTTTATTGTTCTGGGTTTGAATTTGGAGTACCCATGAACTGTGCCACCTTAGGGAGGGCTTGTAGGAAGCTATTAGGTCCAATGGAGTGTGGACGGTCAGATGACTGGGGTTGCTAAAAAATGCCTGGATTGAGCTGGGGCTAGAGAAACATAGGAGCGAGCCCCAGTCTATTTGATGAGAAGAGGATCTTAAAGTAAAAAAAACTGATCCATGAGAAAACTATTGGCAGTAGGGACCGTTCACCCATGCTAGGTTGTCTAACAAGTGCTTTACTTCTCCACAAATCCATAACCAAGGGGCAGGAATTCTTGGAATGCATCCACCCAGTGCATGCCCAGTCCCTCTTTCTTCAATTTAGGTACAGAACCCTCCAGTACCAGCTTTTACTGCTAATTGGGGGAAGTGGAAACAGGGATCTGATTGTTGTTTCTACTGCAAACCTATCCAAGAAAGTGATGGGCACTTGTTGTTTTTTTCCCACTCTATGTTGATCTCAGAAACAAATGGATTGTCCCTCTGTGTAGATCCCTTAGCTTAAACATTTGAGTTAAAGTTTATAGAATATGTAAAAGCGATACTACCTTGATTGTGACTGTTGCTGTCTCTAAATTCCTGCATGTAGCCTGGACAATTAAAGCCAAAGCATTAGGCCCAGTGCAAGAAGCTATGTCCTAAATGATTTATGCACAAATCTGATCTTAAGGTGACTTTAACTGCCTGATGACGTTTTTTAATGTTTTATTTATGTATCTTTCAGTATGAGAGCAGAACAATACTCAAAGCCTCCATCCCAATAGCACTGATCCTCCCCATACTCTTTAAAGCAATTGAGGTTGGTGTCCCCTGACAGACACATCTTCACTTTCATATATGGAACCACATGGCCACATGAAAATTTGAGGGACACCACTCATGACTATCACCAGACATTCATCCATCAAATATGTGACCTTGCAAACTGCAACGAGGGCCTGGTTAATGACGGGGAACAGCGTTTACAACGCAACTTTTACCACGCACCACCTTTACCACGCAACTTTTACAACGCAAGTCGTTACAACGACTTGCGCTGGGGGGCGCAGGAGGTATTAAATGTGTTCCAGACTGATTACTTATGTCTCAAGGGCTATGTTTTCAGAGTTCAAATTAGTTTAAAGTCTCATAATTTCCTTAAAATACCTCTTAACAATGTTCACACTTCTTTTTAACCCTTAGCGGAGTTCACAAAAAACTCTGTCACGCTACGCGGAGCTCCGCGAGCGGTGAAGTTTCTTTAGATGAATGCAGTCACTGTGATTGTCAGTGCCAGGTGCTTGTCTGCACTCTGCAATCGTTGCAATGGCATCATGCACAGCGCTGCTTCTTTTCTGCAGCTCAAGAAGATTTTTACTCGAGTAGCAGCTTTCTCAGCGTGAGCGGGCAGTTTCTCAACATGAGTGGTCGCGAGCATACTGGACCCCTCGCAATGAGAAATCTGACCGGCCGTGTTGAGAAATCTAGTTCGGAGGTTGATTTTCCACGCTTGCGCTCGCCAACTTGAGGTTGATGATCGTTAACGAGGAAAAATCTCACGGGGAGGTGGATTTTCCTCACTTGCGCTTCCCAAATTGACATTGACGAACGCGAGCGAGGAAAAAAACTCCGCTCCACAACACGAAGCACAGTTTGTCGGAACTCAGCAAGCTCCATGTAACGTAAAGTGCAGAAAATTATGCAAACTGCACAAGCGGAGCGGAGTTCACCACCCAGACTTACTTCTTTTCTATCCATAATTGAAGGTTTTTCCACCATCTTCTTCCCACCAACATTTACATGACTCAAACTACATCTGAACTTCTTCGCAGAAGAGCTTAGATGGGTGTCGAGGTTCAAATGTCTGCGTCCCCAAATGGTCACCTTCTGCTGCATTATGTTTCATAAAAACAAATGTTTTCAATACCTTTTTGAAGTTTTCTGCAATGTTTCATTTGTTAACCAAGAACCCAAAAGTGCTTGTGTAATACACACTACTCTTTCATGCATGTCAAAGTCAATTTCTCCTCTTCAATCAGAAATCCTACAACTGTTGCTTTTTCTGACATTATGGATAATGTGCATCTGATGATGGTACTATCATTTTTATAAGGCCTGACCTGAACCACACAAAAGACAATGGAAGCTGAAAAAATGTCCATTTTGAGTAATTACAATTTTTAGTATTGTTTTTTAAGAACCAGTCATTCTAAAATTACTTCACAATGATTGGACCCATTTTTGTTACACATAAAAGGAGATGAAGGATCTGGATAAGATGTTTAATCTTGAAAGATGTTCCAATTGACAGTGTCACATCCATTGAATTTTGGGGTTTCCTGCACTAAGAAATGTTAAGGTGTTTCCTATAATATATCCTCTATAAATTTTTGACATCTTGTTTGTCCTTTTTTCCATTCCTCTTCTTGTTTCAGAATTGGCATGTCCATTTTGATGATTATTTCCAGGTTAAAGTAAAGGGTATTCTCTGATGCTACAAGTATCAAACATCAAGTAACTGTAGCAAATCCTGATTCAGTGAATCATGATTGGTTCAATTTTATGTTGGCACTTATGAATGTAAAAAATCCACCACTATGGTGCAAATGGTACATAAATACATTTTGGGTTTGGGGTCAGATTGTGATCCTTTATAACTGTGGCAACCAGCATAGGTAGGTGGACACCTAATTAAACCACCAATATTTCATGAGAAATTTTCCATGCATTTCGTATTCTTTGCACCCACATAACAAAACAAAAGTATGTAATGCACAGGTTTACCTCCTTACATGCATGTATATTTATACATTTTAAAAGTTTATAACATTTTCAAAGAGATCTCTGGGAAACCTGAGACAGCAACCGATTTGCAGGAGTAGTCTGGGAAAACTATTCAGAATTCCTAGAGCGAGTAATGCAAAGGGTTTTCCACATGCTCAGTTGTCCAATTGCACTTTTTTTTCTATTCGGAATGTTTTTTCTAATTGAAGAATCCTTCCCCCTTATATCAGCAATAATTTAGGGGATATTCCATTTCCATTGCCACCCTGGAAAGGAATTTACTCATGCACTTAATTATAGTAAATATTAAACTGCTTTGAGAGGTGGGAATGGGTTGGAAAAAAGGATGTGAGTATCACAATCACATGTATTTTGATGTATTCCCAAACTTTCCATAGTATCTGTGCCATGTTATGTTATTATATTTATATGTATTTGTGTAGAACATGACTCATACTTGAGGGTATCCTGGTGCTAAATCATGAGCTTAATAGGCTGAGCCAGTGCCAGCACAGGGTAAAGAGTCCAGGTCTTCAGTTTCTTGAGAAATTCAAGAACTCAGAAGGCTGCTCTAGTGTGCAGAAGCAGGTTGTTGCAGGCTTTAGGAGCAAAGTTGGAGAATACACGACTGCCAGATCTGGATCTACATATGTAAGGGGGTGGTTGTGCAAGTAGGAGTCCAGCTGAGCTGAGCTGAGGTCTCTGGTAGATTTCTGGAAGTGTGTGTGTGGTTGTTAAGGTCTGTGGGGCCAATGGTGTGTAAGGCTTTGTATGTGTGTGAGGAGGTTGAAGAGTGCTCACTTGTGGATTGAGAGTCAGTGGATCTCTTCGAGGTGCTGGGTGATGTCAGTGTGGAGTGAGACACTGAGGGCAACCTAGCCACTGAGTTTTGTTTGATTTGAAGTCTTCTGGTCAGTTGCATGTTGGTTCTGGAATAGAGTCTGATGATGTAGTCCAGCTTGCTGGTGATGAGGGCTTGGGTGATGGTTCTGTGAATGTTGGTGGGGAGCCATTTGAAGATCTTCTTGTCAATCTTGAGTGTGTTGAAGTAGAAGAGAGAGACTGTGTTGACTTGGCTGGAAATGGTAAACTGGTTGTTGATTACTAGTCTGAAGCTCCTGTGCTCCATAGGACTCCTACTCCCGCACATCCCACATATACACCGAACCAAAGCAGGAGGAGAACCTTCCTTTTACATTGCTCCTAAAGCGTGGCACTACCTCCAACTCCACATCAGGGCCTCCGTTTCTCTTCTTGAATTCCGCAAGAAGCTGAAGACCTGGAGTTTCAATTGACCAACCTACAATAGACAGAGCTGGGCACACCCACATGTTCAGCGTCAGTATACCCTTTGAAGTCATAGCGCACTCTGCAAATACACATAACAGAACAAGTGTGTTCTGTGTTACTGGTGGTGCTCTCCGAGGTGGTGAAACATTGGGTGGCTTCTTTGAAGATGTTAGATTTTGCGTGATATGGCATGCAATGGAATACTTATTACCCCCTTGAGTAGGATTTAAGCTTCCATAATATTGCACCCTTATGGTATAACATTATCCACGTGTAAACACTTTCTAAAGTGCTTTTGTAAATGCCAAACTTGCATTCAGTCTCATAAACAAACCACCAACAGAGTAAGTTTTCTTTGGATTCGTTCTGAATCCCCAAAAAGTGAGAACTCTGCATCAAACAGTGAGGTAACTACATGGGAGCAGAGTTCCACCTTTTTACGTTGGGGCTTTGTGAAGGATACCCTATGTATTTTGCGTAGACCTAAAAGGTGAGCAGTTATTACCGTGTTACCATTCCTATGTTATACCTGCATTCTCACACCCGTATTAGTCACCTCATTTTATGAGCTCAAACTCTTCCACAAATATCCCGCGTCTTTCCATTGTTTTTATCCTAATATCCCCAGTAACAATATTGCTGTAAAAATATGCATTGTTTAAACTAACTGATGCATGCTGAATACATGCAGTTCTTTCACATCAGTGACTGTGCCAGTTATAGGTCAACCAACAAAGAGAATGCAACATTTAATTATAATCTCGAGTTCTGATTTTGTGTCTTTTGCTTACTCTTTGTTGAGTTATTTTTTAACACTAAGCTATATCATCATTCCACTCAGCTTTCAGAGTTTTAGGGTCATTTGGAGGGTAGCCTTATAAATTGCCGCGATGACTGAAATCATGACTTTTAAGCCACTTCTTCACCCATTAGCAATTTGTTCTGCAGGTAAAATGTAAAAGAAAGTTTATAAAAGTATACAATTTCGATATATTTTTGGCAGACGTTCTGCCCTTTGAAACCGGCACAAAGCTGCGTGCAAGTACTTCTGAATCGTAAATTAAAGGTGTGCGTGGCCAGGTTTCATGCCTGTTAACTTTTATATAATGTAAAAAACAACTTTCTATGCTGCGTTAGTAGAAATCATGTTTTTCAAATCCAAAACAGGTATTAAATGTACAGTCCATGTTTACTTTTTGCATCATGAAGGCATAAATGCTTAGGCACAAAAGAACCTGAAGGAACATAGGGCCGCATTACGAGTGCCCCTGTGGGGAGGATGTTAATTCCACGCCCTTGGAGTTAAATGGACTGGGTCCCGTCAATTTAGGGAGTGAAATTAACAGGGATTGTGGGTTGAACACTCAGAATCACCTGACAAATGAGGCGCTACTGCGGGAATCAGCAATTCAGAGTTTGATTTCCCCAGATATTTTCTCATCCTAAATATCTGAAGGAAATATAGAGGCCAGGGGCTTCTGCAGAACTTACATTTACCTTTGTTACTGGCTTCATCCTGAGTTTCTAGGCACTAGTACCTCAGTGGTTGAATGTTATTTATTGCACTCAATAAATATTATGCCCTAGAAATCATTGTATTTTGGGTGCAGCAAATACCACCTGTTATGAGGTTCTCCATTGAAACGGGGACTAGCATGTGGATTTTGATGTTTACCACACGAAATCTGCAATGTTGCAGTATTTTATTACAACTAAATTCCGTAGGTTCATAGGCAAATTCATGTTCATGTTAGGTTCATGGTGAAACTCATTTTGTACCTGCCTGTTCGAACAGTAGGTTTGAGGGGTGTGGTAATTTTATGTAGTGATTGTAATAGAGCCCTAAGCAGAGCACTCCCATGACAAAAGTCAGTCATTGATGGACCAAATCCACCTTTTCCAGACACCCATGCTAAACTGCACCTCCTTTGACCTTCTCAGTGTTAATCTGAGAACAGCATTTAACTCCTTGCCAACAGCCCTATATCACAACCACCTTCAACTCACTGAAAGCCAAAATGCGAGCACTACTCCATAAATAGCGCAAAACTCAAACTAATGAGCATCACAAAGACTGCAAAGAAGAGTGGAGTGCTGTCAACTCAGGCCTGCACTCTACTAAATTAGGCTTCTTTCAAGACTTCATCCTATTACTTTCAGTTATTCAGTGACTTACAAGAACCATCGACACCTCACCATTTCCTCCATGCATGCCTGTTGCAAATTTCTCTTTTTGAGCTGCTATGTTCATCTCCTAGCTCTTATCAAAGATCCCAACCTTAAGAGAAAACCCCAATGTTCTAGGCACTGCTCCACTTTCTTCCCACAACATTCATATCTCTCGACCTAGTTTTTCCAATTATCTGTCTTCACTCAAATATCTCACACATGATTAATCCGAAAAGGGAGAACTGCTAAGGCATCATCAACTCCTTCTCAGTCATTCAGCTTCCAAGCCATTACTCCACTGATTCTGACTTCCTCCACCTGTAGTCCCTGGCCTGGCTCTTTAATCGCACTCTCAAATGAACCCTTAAACTCAATGCTTGAAGTCTGCATTAGTCTTGCCTCAGATAAATAAAAAACTGCTGCACTGTTCTGACCCTTCAACTATCGCTCTATCTCATGGGTCCCCTTCCTCTCTGAATTTCTAGTATTCAATACCCTCTCCATCTTTTTCAATCTGCACAATTCCATCCAATCAGGGTTATTAGCTATTCAGCGCAGCTCTTTCACTTGGATATCTTCATGACCTCTGCGCACAACCACATTTCATCTATCTTCATGATGCCTGACCTTTCTGTAACTTTTAATACTATCAACCACTCAACTCTTGCTGTAAATCCTTATCAGTTTGCTTAACACTGGTTAGTCCTGAACTAGTAACTTTCCTATATTCATAACTGTTACTTTTCCTTCTCTTGGAGCTGCTCACCCTTCAAGTTGGCTTCCATTCTGTTTGCATTCTACAAGGAGTACACCTGTTGCCATCATCTCCGCTAGATGCTATTCACATATTCTTCCCATTTCAGACTTGAACCCCTTCATGCCCAGTCACAGATGACTTACTGCTTCACAGGTATCCAATGCAGTCCGGCTCTCTGCACACTCAACTTGTCTAAAATTGAGACAACGTATTTTCAGTCCCATTTTGAACATGATAATAGTACCAACCCTATCTAATTCTGCTGTGAAATTCTCACACTGGCATCACCACCCATTATCAAAATAGTGGTCTTGCCCCGGCACCTCTATTTGTTCAACAACATGCCCATTACCTTGACGAATGCCTTTTTCACTAAAATACGCACAATTTTGCCTCATTTGGGAGGGGGGAGTGAGCAGCCTTACATCAGTTGGAACACCGGTGTCCTTCTGTTTGAACGTGGGGGTTAGGGTTCCAGACGTACACCTTTACAACTAAGTGGTGCAGTGTAGATACTCCCAACACTGGTACCACCTGGATGCCCGTGTTTCCTACGCCAAGCGGGAGAAGGATCTAGTAGCCCCTATGCAGATGGCAGCCCTCCTGCTGGCTGGACTGCCGCAGACCAGAACAACGTTCAAACCATGTCCACTACATGCTGGGCATGGAAGAAATTATTAAGAAAGACGGGTGGCTACAAAAATTTATTCATCAGCACTTCTATTGATGGCAAATCCATGGTTACCCATCACAATGAAGCCTCTAGTGCAACGTACACTCCAGCGACATCCGCTGCACACATTTGGGGACCACTTTCCCGGACCTCACAATCTCACGAACTGAAGATCCTCAGGGCCATATTACCAAGAAAGGGCAATATATTATCGCCGCTTTTATCGGCAGGAAGCTGCCGCTAAAGCGGCGATAATGGGCTTGATAATAGGCCCTTGTGAATTCCCATAGAAGCCCAGGTTAACACCAGAACCTGGGCTTCTATGGGAATTCACAAGGGCCTATTATCGGGCCCATTATCGCCGCTTTAGCAGCAGTTTCCTGCCGATTAAAGCGGCGATAATGTATTGCCCTTTCTTGATAATATGGCCCTCATTTCCGTGATTCCCCCTTACAAAGATCCCTTCAACCAGGCTAGGCTCCAGGCAGCCCTCAGGGACAGAATACCAACATACCCGCTAGAGCCAGACAGCTTTGCACCACGCTTCACTGCTTTTCACTGACACTAATGGAGACACCTCATATCCAGGCAATACTGTGCATGCTTAGCACTTACACCTATGCATGACACCAGATTGAGGACAGCATGGGAGGCAGACCTGGAACATCCAATTATAGATAAGGTCTGGTTAGAATGTTGCACGCAAACCAAATTGGTGCCTTGTAACCACCGGCATAAGCTATAACATTACAAATTTCTGCGGAGATCATATAACACCCCAGGGCTGATGGCCTTTACAGATCGTGCCTGTTTCTCACACTGCCTCAAATATCCTGAGCCTGTGATAGAATTGCTCCATACTGGAACATCATCTTTGCAGAAATGGTACGAATGACGAATTTCCCATTAGGAATTTCCCCACTGGTGGCACTACTGGGACATGTCGCCAATGTTCTTAGAGCATCACGCAGGTTTGTGGTGATGGCACTGCTGCTGGCAAAGAGACAAATAGCACTGGAGCAACAAACGGGGTCCCACTTTAGAGAAATGGATCAAAAGTATGGTGTTTTGTGACACTAATAGTGAAATATTTGCAGAATTACAGTGCTCCACATCTAGACCTAGGGAAATATGGCAGCGCCTAAGGGACTACATGAGGGCGCGTGGTGTGAAGGCTGATTTCCATTGATCAAACATACAGTCAGCCTCCCAAAGAACAGGGTGTAACACAATGGGAAATAGGTGGGGGGGCATCAAAAGTTACTTAGAGTCAACTAGAGTCCACATTAGCGCTGCGGAATACCATGCAACTTATCACATCAGACTTACTTGAACTTACTGGGACATACTGTAGAACATACGCAAACTATGTGAGGTCTCTTCTAAGAACTACTGATATTTCCATTACTGTATTACAAACTGATATGCATGTACGACACTGAGGAAATGTAAGCATAAATAAAGTTTATTAAAAAAAACCTTCAGTACTTGAAGATACTTTGAGAATGTTTTAATCAGATGATTTGAAGTCTGTTGGGAGTATTTCGATGCAGAGGTTGGCCAAACATTTTTGAAGGACAATTGAAAGTGTTTATACTTGGGTTCTTAAATGCTCATTGATAATGTTTGACCGAAGGTGTTTTAATAATCATTAGGAGAATATGCCCTTGTCTACTTTAAGACAGCGTAAGTATATCTCATGTAGAAGAAGAATTCAAGCAACTGAAGAAGCAGATAACTATATAACTATACCATCTGAACAGATATGTTTATTCTTGGTACTTAGAGCCAAAGACCATGATAGGCCATTTCCATTTATGTGCCTTCATATAGCACTGTCACAGAGCCAAGTGGAATAAAAGGATTTGTTTGAGGTCTTGGGAGGGGGAATATAGTCAGGCATAATCTGGAGGCCCTAAGCATTGAGCTCTGTAGAGATGGAGACTGTTTTACACCAGCAACAACATATGGGCAAGCCTGCTTTGCCACTAATACATTTTTGAGGACGGCTATAATGATATTGAGAACCAACATAAATAGAAATATTTGAGCTGATAGCCAAGCTCAGCTCAGCTGAGTATTAAAATATCAGGGCCAAGTCTAAGATGGACACCAAGAGATCAGAAAAGTTTAGATCAGGTCGGTGGAAATGTTCAATTATTGTGACTTGGAATACAGGATACAAAATCAACACAAACAATTTCATAGATGACATCCTGTTCAGATGACCTGCTGCTTTGTTAAATTTCAAATTTTACTACGTGGCAGTCATCCAGACATGGAAATCTGTAAAGGTAATTTTCCTGGTGTTCTCTCACCAACCCTTATGATGGGCAACTGCAGCTGGAAGGAGAAAAATCTGGACAAAGTTGAAAGGGGCCTGTACTGCCCAGCTACAAAGACTCATTGGATAGGCATGTAGACCTAAGTAGGTTGAATAAGTTGATTGAATATGGGCCTCCTTCCATAAAGGGCTATTTTGTTTAGTTCGACCATATTCTCTACTTGCAATACAGATCAGATAAGTCATATTTTCAGCTATAACCAGGGTTTCAAAAGCACATACAACCAAGATTCACCACACTCAAACATCCATCAAAACACTTTAGATCATACATTTTAGTTCATACCCTATACATCCTTCATATATATTTCACATGATTTTAAGGAACATCTAAAAAGATTCCTTATTTACAGACCTGGGGCCAGATTTAGTTGTTTTTCACGCAACGCAGCTTCGTTGTGTGGAAGGGAGATAGCAGAAATGGGCCATATCTACAAAGATATGCCACATTCATGCTGCCTCCTAGCGCACTGTGCACTGCCTAGCACCAGCACAGGCACCCTTGCACCATAGTGCAAGAGTGCCTGCATTACAAGCAAGATTGTTTTCGTGCAGGAAGGAATGCCTCCCTGCACAAAAGCAATCCTTAGAGGCATTTTCCTCTTTCTACATATGCTGTAGATTGCAGTACACATGGAAAAAGGAAATAGAGAGGAGAAATAAAGACATTTCTCCTCATTACACCTCACTTAGGAAGGCATAGCATTTTGATACATTCTCAGATTGCACTGCCTCATGTTACTAGGGGGCAGATTTACAAGGCCCTTGCGCCACTTTTCTGTCATTTTTAACATAGGAAAAGTGACGCAAAAGTGGCGCAAGGGCCTTGTAAATAAGCCCCTTAGTATTTACCAAACCATGCAAAACCAAACAAAGGGGTTTGGCATGGCTTGGTAAATCCCAGATAAGGACTTGAATTGCCTTGCGAACACTCGCGTCGCAAAAGGACAATGCAAGACTGTAGTAAAATGTTTGTGATTTTGGTTTACTGAAAATTATTTTGTATATAATAGTATTATTCAGTTCAGGTCAAATTTCACAGTTATTGGTAAAAATAGTATGGATTGAATAAAACATTGTCATACAACTCTCATTAGGATGCATTCTAAAGTTACCAAAATTCAAATTAATTAAATCACCACACAGCAAGCTAAAATGAAAAGGATAGTGTTCCTATTGTAATTAAGCAAATTTGTCTTAAGAACCAAACTTAGGACAAACATTTTAAAACTTCTTCAGGAATTTAACAACTGATGATTGCGAAGGTACATTTGCATGAAAATACTAGATTAGCATGTAAATAGCGAGGGAGTGTAGAGTGACTACTTAACGAAAATCAGAAATTTTGTGCAAAACTCAACTTTATTAAATCAAAGTTTAAGCCATAAAGCAATGTGTGTTAAAACACCTTTGCATTTGGCTATAAGATTGAATCATTCGTCCTTCCAGCATTCAGCTACTGCCTGAAGTGGCCTTTGCCTTAATTATTTGGAGCAATATTCTAAGCCATTTCTTGTGACTTTTTACTTCTCTTTCTTAGCAAAGGTTGAAAACCTATGTTGGTCTTGAGGTAGCATCCTATAATTATGTGAAAAGTGGAAGTTCTTCAAGAATTGTCCGATTAGGTACACTCTCTACTAAAATGTGTCTAATGTAAAAAATTGTATCTATATATTGAGGAACACTCATAAAGGCATTTCTTATCCTGGCACTTTGCCAACATTTGTGTTGAATGCAAGGATACACAAAACATGTGTTTTCCATATACCCTGCGTCCATTGAATTGCAATGCTTTAGCCAGATGGAAATATTGTGTACATTTGCTTTTGAAAAGAGAGGGTATATTATATCAAATGTGTTTCCAAAGCAAATGACGAAACAGCATAATGTATCCTGTAATCCAGCAAGGGATTACACTTTTTTATTACGTAACAGGTATAGTAAATTATTCTCTATTACCTAATTACAATTGTTGATGAGGTAATGTGTCCTTAAGGGGTGGCAGTTCATAGGCATAGGGGAGTTCTGCATGCAAATGTGCATGTGCCAAGTGAAGACAATCAAGAGATGAACCAGACAAAATCACGCTATGTCAGTGTAACAGAGTCAATAGATGAGCTATCAGAACGACAAAAAGTAAACACCATTTTACATGCATAATTGAAGTCAAGTGTCCTTCTAAGGAACTCCACAATATTCCAATTGAATTCTGCAATCTAAAGTGGCAAAACACAGAAATACACAATTGCATACCTTCTGTGCCAAACCCTCAATGAAACTGATCTGTAAATAAAAATACAGAAAATTACCTAAAAGAGAACACATATATCAAAGAACACATGACCCAACTACCATAGAAAGTGAGAGAAGCAATCTTCCACTGCTAAATGTATTTAATATTCTCAGAGAAAAAGATTTTTGGGGACATTATGCCAATAAGATTATCAGGATCAGACCAGACACATCCGAAAATCTTTAAAGATATTCTAAGCACAACCTGTGCAGGGGAGATAGCTAGAAGCTTACTCAACTGCTCCCTGGAACTAGGTTAATTCCAACCCTTGCTGAAAACCTCTGATATTAGACCACTCTTCAGAAAGAAAACCGTTGACCCAGCAAACTATTGACCAACATTAAATGACACACTCCTATGAATAACATTATAAAGAAAAGTGTTTACTCAAAGTTCAAAATTTAGAGAAGAAAGCAACTTGAAGTCAGACCAACAATAAGGCAAGGCAGAAGCAGAGAGCCAGACATATCCATTTGGGATGACCTAATGCTCAAGGTGGATAAACACATTGGCTGCCCTTTTGGTTCTGGACCTATCAGCAACATTTGAGACTGTCATCCACCACATACTACTAAAAAAGTCTCCATCATCTTGGAATACATGAAATGCTCTAAAATGGATTGCCTCTTCTCTCAGAGACAGGCAAAGTGTGTATGCCTACCACCTTTCTCGTCAGCTACTCGCACTCAACACTACTGTGTCCCTCAGGGGTATAACATATTTCAACAATTATGTTGTGCCATAAATACATGGAAGAGTAAACAGCTAAAGCTCAACATCATAAAGGCAGCGAGCATATTATGACCATCATACCTAAGGAACATGAGGTTCTTCTAGCACCATCCAGTGAAGTAAGAAACCTAGGAGTAACAATTCGTTCAGACCTGGCCTTAATACCACATGTCAGCAAAGTTAGAAAGAACACCTCCTGAATAATACAAACACAAGTTGCATCTTCCCATACTTCGGACACCAACAAAAGCTGCACATTATCCTGGCACTCCTAATCTCCACACTTGATTATGCCAACAGTTTATACCTTAGTGCACCTACTTTAATCATACACAAAATACAACTAATCCAAAATACGACAGTCTCTGCCTTCACTTAGGAGAATGAATGACTCCAGTCCAGTAATGACTCAACTAGCTTCCTACAGCTGGAAGAGCAATATTCAAGGGACTCTGCATTATCCACAGAGCCTCCCCAGAAATAGATCTATTATCCCTACAAATTAAACTCATGCAACAAATACAAAACAAGGCACTGCGCTCCAGGCTTGAACCATGGACTATCATACCACTTTACTATAAGGAAAACACTGTTTTCTCAGTAAAAGCCAGCAAGATTTGGAACTGGCTACCAGTCAAGATGTGAAGCCTCCAAGAAAATGTAAACTTTAGAAGATAGTTGAAAACAAGACTATTCCCACAGGAAATAAATCATCCCACAACCTTGGTATATTACCTGGAAGAATAATTGCACTTTCAAATGAAATCTACAGTTTATAGCCCACAGATATGGAAGAGTCGAGCCAGCACACTGCTTTCTATATCCAAGTAAGATATGAAGGGCTGAAATATGGTTATCTGGATAGTATATTGCAGTGTCGATTCATATGCATAACCCTTCTGGCCAAAACTAATACTCATACCATAATACTCAGCGGTCAGCAGCTGATTGTAGTTCATTCAGGCTGCATAATAACTATCTTCTACTGCGTCATCCTCTAACACATAAGACAGATTTGCTATGGGCTTTGCCCAGCACACAGTACCTTTACTAGCCTATAAACCAGCCATCATAAACTGAACAATCATGGAATTATTGAAGAGATCTGCAATATACAGCTGGTTAATTTGAGGACTCTAATCTAGTCCGCCACTGTAGGTCACAACTAGATACATACTACAACCATTTCTCATCATTTCACAAATGTAATCAGATATAGGATGACAGTTAAAGGTCTGTTCTAGGAGATATTCCCCCCATTTCTTCCTCCAACCATGCCTATTCAAGACCATAAACTTTAAAGGAAAACCACAACATGGACAGCCACATGGAGTAACCAGTTAAGCGAATTATGATAAGAAGAAATACCTTAAAGTAACCTTTAAAGTTTTCTCAAAGCTGCCACCTTACGGAAAAACATAATCTGTGCACCAATCCCTCACATCTCTTCATCTCACACACAGCTAAGTGCTGTATCCCATAACACAATACCTGCACCTCAGTGGCCATGAAACATGACATGCAAACACTTCTCATGAAGGACCAAAAACAAAGAGAACCCTCTTCCAACCACACACCCTACATGGCGTAGCATGCTGCCCATGTAGGCAGGTACTTCCTTGACCCACGCAGGGGCAGCAAGCACTATATAAATGTTGCAATACAATACAAGACAAAAAACAGAATATTCATCAAGCAGATGTTCATGACTCGAGAGTTAGTGCACATTTTGCCCTGCATCACTGCGAGGTCACTGAAATGTGGTCAACAGACACAATTAATGCTTAGCCCACTAATTGGATTGGTGTCACTACAACGCATGCTTTTACATCGCATGCCTTTACAAGGCGGTTTTTACCACGCAGTCCATTACAACGCATAATGCTTTTAGGCGCTGGATAGTGAATTATTTAATTTACTATTCCAACTCCAGTCCCCGTGGATAGCAGGGAAGGTGTTGGATAGTAAATTAAATATATTCCCTATCCTAGAGCGCCCCCCAGCGCAATGCGTTGTAATGGTATGCGTTGTAATGGTTGCGATGTAATGGTAGTGCGTTGCAAAAAATGCGTTGTAAGTGATGTTCCCCCACTAATTGTACAATGCTGATCAGTCCAGACATATGTGGTATTTTCTTGCACCTTGCATATGAGAAAGGTTACTAAGGGTTCAGCATTGTAAAAAATATGAAGGCATATAGGGAAGTCTGTCCTACAGGAAGGAGGGAGGACAGCAGGATGCCCACAGGCAAGGTCCAAGAATCCACAAATGGAATATGTAAGGGTTAGGAGCAGTAGCACTTTTTTGACAGAAAAGTGTGGCACCTCTCTGTGATAATCAATTAAAACCAATAAGGCTATGAATGGGGCAATGAGAGAGACTTAAAACATGCATAACCTGAAAGAAACTTCTGATTTCTGGTAGATTCTCATTCAATGTTGTATCACGGAAAATCTAATTGGACCGCGCTGGTCAATTAGAAAGTTGGGGCCATGTAGAAGGAGTAGGGAGAGCTCCCTCAGAGGCTTGTATCAGTTTCACTAGCAGTGCCTTGGTAGAGGAGTTCAAATTGTCTGGGAAGATTGAGAGTTCTTCTGACTTATACTCCTACTGGCACGTGGGATTTAAGTCTTGTCTGCCTCTGTCATGCTCCTACTTGTCTTACTCCACTCAAACTTCTTAAGTCTCAAATGTGAGCTTCTCTTATTTGAGGATTGGACATATGGTCATTTCCTCTCTGAATTTTACTCCCCAAAAGTACTGATGGTGAATTCTTTAGAACATTCATGGTTTGAATTCTGATAAATAGGTTACTGACATCCCTAAACAATCCACAAGACTTCAACTATCCAGAGTGCAGCTTGTCACACACTTTTAAGATTCAGTAAATGTATCCATATTTCAGCCAGGCTCATAAAACGTCATTGATTGCCAGTGAAAAAAAAGGATCATCTTTAAGTTGCTGTGTCTGATACATTCGATGTTCTATCACTCGGGTCCTCCTTTTCTGGGCAATTATATTCCAAAAATGTGTCCCCTGCCAAACTGCCTCTAAGATGAAATACAGATATACATGTTTTGATGAGAGGCTGTTTAGTGTATAAGGTCCAAACCATGAAATTCTATTTAGTTTCTGTAGAAAACTGAAGCAAATCATTTAAAACTTCAAATAATTTGTAAAACCTGGTTGTTTAGCGTGAAAAATTAGCAATGTTTTTCCACATTTAAACCCCTGACTCTTTGCTATACATACCACCATAATGCCCTTTTCTTTGTTAATATGGAAAATTATGAAAAACCTGATATTAAAATGTATACCTAAATTATATGAGCTAGTTGGTACTCTATGGCTTTTAAACCACCTTTAGGGACATTATACTAAAAAACTATATTTTTCCCCCTAATTGTTACAAAGTTTCCTAGGTATGGAAGGGGCACCCCAAATACTTGAGAGTAGAGTTAGGCTTGCTTGAGCCTCCATGAAAAGACTGAAATATTTAACCAGTACCCCTCGGCAACTGCTTGTTAAACTTATGATTTTATAGCCAACTGATTATAAAACTGTAATTTAAAATGTACGTTAGTACTATATTGTTTCCAAACTTGTCATGGTCGAGTACCCACCCCACATAATATTATTGACAAGGACCATGCTTGCTCATGAGAGTTTGCTGTGGGCTGGGGCTCATGTCTCTCCTCTTTCAAATTTCAATAATCACCACTCTGGCACAACCCTTCCCCTATTTGTCCAAAGTCTGTGTCTGTGTCTGAGGGGGCCAGCTTCAGGGAAAGTTTGATGCCTCTTGTGAAATTTCATTTCGGTTGCTTGGTCCCCTGAGGTACAAGACTGCTGTATTTTTTCCAAAGATAACTCTTTCTTATGCAAATAGGACTACATCTGCTATTAGACAAACCAGAACAGGGATTTGTCAAACAAGGCATTAAATATGATTTATTTGGGGGTTTGTAGAATGCACAATTTCCCAGGGGGGTACTGACTCTAGAGAAATAGGAGAGGGGCAGCTGTCAGGAGGGAAGTCAGAAGAACGAGATTGAGAGTTTCTTGCAGAACAAGAGATGACTCACTAGGAAATTGAGGTCCAGAAGTACCTTCTTTCAGATTGAGTCTGTTAGACAGGAAAATTAGTTGACACCCCGAAGCGCTCCAGGTATGTGGGGAATTTCCAGAGGTTTTTGAGATGATGATCTGAGATTACAGGCCAGATGATATTCGTGAGGTAGCTAGATGCTATTACATGGATTGCTCCATGTGCAAGAGCTTTAAAAATGGTGTATTTTTTTATAGGGAGCCAAAGAAGAGTTTGAAGATGCATAGAAACCAAAGAGGAGGCAGAGAATTTGAGAATGATACATGCTGCTGCAGCGAAGGCGTGGTTTGGACGCCGATGGCGGTGGTCGCCTGAGAGCTCGGCTCCGAGACTGAGCCCGCATTTATCCTGAATCCCGAGGGTCTTAAGCGCCCGATCCCCTCAAATTGAAGAGCGTTGTGGGGCCGACTTGGTGGGGCACCTGAAGAAACCCGAAAACCGACTGGTCTCAACGAAAACCGAAGTTGCGAGGGAAGTGGAGCGGAGCTCAAGATGGCGCCCGCTCCAACTCGATAGAACTGGCGAGAATCTCAGCCCGGAAGAGACCGCTGGCTCCGTACTCGCCTTCTTTCCATCTCTTACCTCGGAGACGCGGCGGCCCATCCAACGGCCCGGGAGGTTACAGACACCGGAAGATCGCTGATTAATCTGTCGGCGTTGCGAAGGCCCTCGCTGCCGGAGGGCGTGGTTGGAGGCGCTGAGCCGCCCGAGACGGGCAAACTTACTCCGTCTAGATCCTGAAACTGAAGGGCGCAATAGGAGGAATAACATCCGTGTAGTGGGCCTACCGGAGAAGATCGAAAATGGCGACATGGTGGCCTATCTGGAGAATTGGCTCCGGACTACAGTGGCACCTGAAGGGCTCTCCTCCTTCTACACCCTGGAACGGGCACACAGGGTACCGGCCAGGCCTCCTCAACAAGGCTGTTCCCCGCGCCCGGTGGTGGCGCGATTATTACATTTCCGGGACAGAGATTTTCTCCTCAATGCCGCCAGGCACAACGGCCCGTACCAGGTGGAGAACAGTCAAGTGAACATTTTCCCTGACTACACTTATGAGACCCAGCGTAAGCGGACCTCTTTCCTAGCGGTCAAACGAGAGTTGCGGAGCGAGGGCATTCAGTACTCCCTACTCTTTCCAGCGAAACTCCGCATCATCCTTGATGACACGAACAAATTCTTTGAAAATCCGGAGGACGTTTGCAATTGGCTTGAACTGTACAGAGCTGGTAAAGATGGCTTAGGTTCCTCCTTTCAAGCGACGTCGGAGGCTGGACAACAACGGAGATCCAAAAGACTTCGGAGCCGCCGCGGTAAACCGGGCAGACCCTCGAAGGTGGAGACTGCAGCCGAGCGGCGTGGAGTGTTGGAGATGGTTTCCAACTTATCTGGCTCCCAAGGCGGACCCATCACGGAAGACTCGGAACCTGGCGGAGATGGGGGTCGATCGGACACGGAGGACTCGGAGACTGACAGTGTGAACTTACCTGTGATTACTCCTGACTCGGCAGAAGGCCTACTAGATGGGCAGGGATGAACTCGGGTGAGCTGATTCCATTTGGGTGGGGGAATATGGCGGAGGGTGTAGGGTCTCTAGAAGTCGTTGCTGGGCCATGGATCACCGGAGGGGTTGGGGTGGCTTTTTACGCCCGATATTCATGATCTGGAGCTCGGTCGGGTCTCGGTAGCCTGAGACTCGATGACCCCCTGTTGGCGCTCGACCCCCACTCGGCCCTTAAGGCACACCTACGGTGGCTACCGTAGGGATAGTTGGGAAAGGGGGGTTTTCTGAGGGAACGGTTTGGATGGGGACTAGATGGTACTATTTGGGACCTGTTCTGGGGAGGGTGGAAGGGAGTTTGTTACAGGGGGAAGTTCTGTTGTTATTGAGGGGGGAGACCGCCATTGGTGTTGAATTGACTGTGAAACTGTCTATAACTGAGCATTGCTGGAGGAACCTAGATGAAACACTATGGGACAATGGCTGATGTCACTAATCTGAAATGTATCACTTGGAATGTGCGAGGCCTTCACACCATGTCCAGACGGCACAAGATCCACGCTTATCTGGTGCGTAGAGGGGTGCAGATTGCGCTGCTACAAGAGACACTCCTTACTAAAGCAGAAGGGTTGGCGTTACAGCGTAGGTGGAGAGGGCAGGTATACTACACCACATACTCAGCTTACGCGAGAGGGGTGCTGATCTGGGTGCGGGCTGGGATACCCTTGCAGGCTACCAAATCCGTGGTGGATCCAGAGGGACGATACGTGGCAATTTCTGGCACATTGGGGGGTAGGGCCCTGAACATTTGTTGCATTTATGCGCCTAACGTGAACCAACTCGCTTTCCTGACCGCACTCTCGGGCTCCTTGGCCCATTTCCTGTCGGGGACCCTCCTGATGGGAGGAGACTTTAACTCGGTGGTGGACGTTGATATCGATCGTTCACACCCCCCCTTCCGGACTCCCCAGTCCGACGGGTGGCTAAAGGCAGGAGGGAGTGGCAGTCTCAATGGGGCTGACGGACATATGGCGAGCACAACACCCATGTGCCAAGGACTACTCATACTTCTCTGGTATGCATGAACTACATGTGAGACTGGATGGGCTGTTGGGATCGGCCGAACTAGTGTCCGCGACCGTGCAGTCTGAATACTTGACCAGGACCATCTCTGACCACAACCCCCTGTTGGCGGATTTTCGATGGTTTCCGGGTTTCCCTAGTGTACCCACTTGAAAGCTGCGCCCCGAGATATTGGAGGATCTAGTGTTCAAGACGGACCTAGAGGACAAAATCGCTGAATATTTTGTGACGAACGAAGGCACAGCCGGGTCGAGGGCCTCCGAGTGGGATGCTTTGAAGGTGGTGGTTAGAGGCTACTGCATAACTAAGAAGGTGGGAATGCGAAGGGTCATTCTTGATGACCTGGCCAACGCTGACCGGAAACTCCGCGAGATGGAGCTTCTCCGTCCCGGACATCCGGAACTTCAGGAACAAACTTCCGCAGCGAGGGAGGCGGTAGCTGTAGAAGCCGAACGATTGCGCTGTTTCGACTATAAGGCCTATGTCACCAGGTCACTGACAGAGGCGGATAAATCGGGCGCACTCCTAGCCTGGCTAGCCAATCCCACGAGACGAACCACCCCAACGGTGACAATGCGCACCGCGGAGAGAACCGAGGTACACACCCAGCCGGAGATACTCGACTGCTATCTGAGGTATTATGAAAGGCTATATCGTAGTAGACTAACCCAGGACACTGCCCAGATTGATGACTACTTGCAGAACTTGCAGATCCCCGCACTGGAACCTGAAATAGCGAAGGACTTGGGTAAAGACATAGAGCTCGAAGAAATCCGTAGCGCCATAAAAGAGATGGCGAGAAACAAGACTCCGGGCCTTGACGGGCTCCCGGTGGTATTTTACTCCACCTACGTGGACCTCCTGGCTCCCCGACTGTTAGTGGTATATAGGGAAGCGAAACGTCTGGGTCGCCTCCCCGGCTCGATGTGCGAAGCCTTAGTGCTCCCCCTCCTCAAACCTGGCAGAGAGGCCGATGACCCGGCGTCTTATCGACCACTATCGATGCTAACGGTTGATTATAAAATTCTGAGCAGCATATTAGCGTCGAGACTGTTAGGTCACATGAGCTCCTTAGTACATGAGGATCACGCGGGATTCATCCCTAAACGCAATACGACTATGAATATCCGTCGTTTATTCCGTTTACTGGAGGAATCCCACGTGGAGGCCCCGTGCCCCTTAATCCTTTCGATTGACCTGGAAAAGGCCTTCGACAGCCTAGAATGGGAGTATTTACGTAGGGTGTTAGCGCATTTTGGTCTAGGAGAGGGGTTTACCCGATGGACCATGGTACTATATGCCTCGGCGACGGCCAGAGTGAGAACGGGCCCGCTGGTCTCCCAACAATACCCAGTGGAATGGGGCACGCGACAGGGATGCTCATTATCCCCCCTGCTCTTTGCACTCGTGGTAGAACCACTGGCATTGGCGATTCGGACTGGGGCCTACTTCGGTGGGCTACAGACCTTATCGGGGCAACAATACATCTCCCTTTATGCCGATGATTTGCTCCTCTTCCTCGAGGATTCGGGCAACGCCCTGTCTGGGGCTGATACGGCCCTCACGACATTCGGAGAGATCTCGGGCCTCAAAGTAAATTGGTCCAAAACTTGCTTGTTTCCGGTTCGCAAAGGGGAGTCCAGACCTGACACCGTCAGGGAGATCAGATGGGAACCTAGCTGCCTCAAATACCTAGGAGTATATGTATACCATGACCCTGCCGATCTCCTAGACAGCAATATAGCCCGATGTATTCGCGCCCTACGAGGCAGTATGGACTTTTGGGCCACCTTGCAGCTATCGGTGGCTGGACGTATAGCACTGCTGAAAATGGTGGCACTCCCTCGGCTGTTGTATTACTTTCGAACGCTCCCGATTTGGATCCCGCCGGCCACATTCCGGCTCCTGAACTCCATGCTAGTGGCGTTCCTTTGGGGATCGAGCCGCCGAAGGGTGGCGCTCAGGACCCTGATGAGGCCGAAACCGGAGGGGGACCTAGCGGTGCCAGATTTCGAAAAGTATTATTTGGCGGCTCAATTGCAAACCTTTACCCAGGAGGTAGCGAGGGAGTTCCGAGGCCCGGAGGAGGGGAGGGGAAGAGGTATGCCCAGACATGTTATATCCTACATTGCATTGCGTCAACGGTTAGCCCTGAAAGACCTCACGCTCGAGGAACGCACCATACGATTATGCTGGAACCGTGCTCATGGCCGAGGGGAGATGAAACACCCGTATGCTCCGGAAATTCCGCTGGGAATGATCACTGCCTTGCCACACGGGGGAGACTGGTCGCGCTTAAGGCACTGGGAGGACGCAGGGCTACAACTAGTAGGTGACCTCTATGAGGACGGAAAGTTGCTACCCTTCCGGGAGATTCTGGACCGCTTTGACATTCCCCGAGGCGACTTCCTGCTCCACACAGCAGTCACTCGAGCGATCCAGACGCACTGGCAGAAGGGTGTGGAGGAGCCGCCGACATCACCGGTATGCCAATATGCCATGATGTCGTCGGGGACGGTCAAGGCGGTAAAGTGCTTATACTCTAGATTGATCAACGAAGGGCTGCCCCCGCTCGATACACTCAGGACTAGGTGGGAGGCTGACATTGGGAAAGACATACCGGAAACCACGTGGGCACAACTGATGCGTCGTGCCTGGAAAGGAACGCGCCACGCCCGGTTTCAGTTGGTTCATTTTTATGTACTCCACCGGGCCTATCTGACTCCGGCGAAAATTCAACAATATTTCGCCTCAGATACAGCGGCTTGCCCCAGATGCCGAACACCTGCGGCGGACCTTATACACATGCTGTGGTCCTGCCCAGCGCTGTCCTCATACTGGCTGCTGATAGGTGACACCCTTAATGGAGTCACTGGGAGATCCCTGACCTTTGACGCGGCGGTGGGGGTCCTACACTGGTTCCCTTATACCCGTAAAAACAAAATCTCCAGTAAGTTCATTGACCTGGGGCTCATTCTGGCAAAAAGAGAGATAACCAGGCACTGGAAGGCACAAGTTGGTCCAACAGGCAGTAAATGGCACAATGAACTCCTGAAATGGGCTATGGGGGAGAGCACCCTGCGATACCAACTGGCGAGGCGGCAGCAGAATGAGAAGGCGCTAGAAGCTGTACAGGAATGGGAGACATTAGTGCAGGCCTTGCGTGATTACAGCTCTTCCAGCGATTCCGAGAGTGATGATGTGGCACAACCTGAGTCCCATTAGACATACATTACACTGATCTTCTATACAGCAGGAAAAGGTTTCCTTCCACAAGCTCTTATTACACGTACAACACACTGATGGCGGGGCTAAGTGAGGGGGGTGGATAGAGGTAGAGGGGAGCGTAGGACACTTGTATTTCATTATTATTCTGGTTCTTCATACTGCGTGATTAGTCCCCGGTCCTCTGGGGGGAGTTGGGTTGGGTGGGAAATAGGGGGGGCTTTTTGGGGTGATTTAGAAAAGCAGACGAAGACCGCTCACTTATTCAGATCGACTTCAGCAGACTACCAGACCCTCCTGTGCGGACTCATTGCAGGCGCCGCCCGGCCTTCGGGTTGTGGGCTGAATGGCTGTGTACGAGAGGTGCTCCCCCACGGGGGGGTCTATTGCTTCTGTTTTCCTCTGCAGATATGTCTTTGATCTACTATGTAATTTTGGCTGATTCCTGCAATAAAAATATATTTTAAAAAAAAATAAAAAATGATACATGCTGCTGCATTTTGGACTACTTAAAAACAGTGTGTGATATAATTAGGTAGGCCCAAATATAGTGCAGTACTGTTGTCCAAACATGAAATTATTAGAGAGTGTACAACTATGTTTCACTCTATGATTCTAGCTTTTGGTCCGCAGAACGCAATCTGGTCAAACGGCTGGTGGCCGACAGACTGCGGTCCTCTTCCCATCCCTGCTAGGACAGTTAAAAACCTAGGGGTCACTTTTGACAAGGGTATGACTTTCGATGCTCAGGTCAGCCGCACGGTTAGCACCTGCTTCTACATCTTGAAAACACTCAGGAAAGATGCTTCCGTACATTCCATCTGAACTGCACCAGTCTACCATCATTGCACTAGTCACCTCCCGGCTTGACCACTGCAATGCCTTGTACCTCAACATAGGTATGGCCTCCCTGAACAGGCTTCGGGTTGTCCAGAACGCAGCAGCCAGGCTGATTCTTAATATCCCTAAGCATCATTCAGCGATGGAAGGGATCCGCACACTGCATTGGCTCCCCATCAGGAAGTGAATTGCCTTCAAGGACCTTAGTACGTCTATAAGGCCTTCCACAGCAAAAGCTTGCCGCAGCTGAAAACCATGTTTCAATGGTACACCCCCGGGAGAACCATAAGATCTTCCTCCCAGAGAAAACTGATCTCTCTGAAATTCCACAGGGTCATATGGGGCGGCCGCTCCTTCTCTGTGGCAGCCGCAAAACTCTGGAATACCCTGCCCCCTCCATCTCTCATGCGGAATCTTTCCCGGTGTTTAGAAAGCCTTTGAAGACATTGCTTTTCTCAACATAGTTGGCAGCTCTGTGCCTCTCTTCTTTCTCGGACCGCCCGGTGCCTTGACACCTACCGGTATTAGTGCGCTTTATAAATCTTTATTCTATCTTATCCTTTCTCACTGAGTTTGGGAGCAAAAAAGAAAAATGTCTTGATCATACGCAGTATGACAAGCACATTCTTGCTTCCGAATTCATCTGGTTCTTAAAGGAAAGATTAGTGTTTAGCAAGAAACCTAGATGATTTGCTGATAGCACTGGACTGTGGTAGATCCTAGCACTGCTGGCCACGATTCCGATGACCACGGTGTGACCTGCTCACCAAAGAGTAAGATTCCTGTTTTTTCACCATTGAGCATAGGACAGTTTGTTTTCATTGGTGCACAGTCAAAATATCGACTACAAAATATTGAATGGACATAATATTGAGTATAAAATATAGGCTGGACAGAATATCGAATGGACAGAATATAGACATCAAAAATATCGTTTTGAAGGTAAGTAATGTAATATCGAATTTTAAAATATAGATAGTCAAAATATCGAAGTACATAATATAGGTTTATAAAAATATCGAACATTTAATAATATCGAATTTTTTATAGTGTATTTTATGTGTTGAAAGTGTTTATTTATGTTATAATGTAATTTAATGAATTAATTTAATATTATTTAAGTTTTGCGTAATTTAATTCTGTAGCGGGTTGTGGGTTTATAGGGGAAGTATATTAATTATAATTAATTAAATATTTAAATTTATTTATTGGTATTTGTTTATAATTAATTGTTAATTAATTTTTATTTTGCAATGAATTAAATTTTAATTGCCAATTAATTTTATTTAATTGATTAATTGATAATTATGTTAATTTAACTAATTTAATTTCTGTAGCGGGTTGTGGGTTTATAGGGGAGTAGCGTGGGAAGTAATTTAATTATAATTAATTAAATATGTTAATTTATGTAGTGTTATTTATTTATAATTAATTGTTAAATAATTTTTATTTGGTAAATAATTACATTTTCATTGACAATTAATTTTATTAAATTGATTAATTGATAATTATGTTAATTTTAATAATTTTACTCTTTGAAGTGGGAATAGTAATTTTTACCCCTACGATATCCAACGCTTTCCCTACTGTTGCACTCTCTTGAGTGGTAATAGTAATTTTTACCCCTACGCTATCCAACGCTTTCCTTACTGTTGCATTCTCTGGAGTGGGAATAGTAATTTTTACCCCTACGCTATCCAACCCTTTCCCTACTGTTGCACTCTCTGGAGTGGGAATAGTACTTTTTACCTCTACGCTATCCAACGCCTTACCTACTGTTGCATTTTCTGGAGTGGGAATAGTAATTTTAACCCCTACGCTATCCAACGCTTTCCCTACTGTTGCACTCTCTGGAGTAGGAATAGTAATTTTTACCCCTACGCTATCCAACGCTTTCCCTACTGTTGCACTCTCTGGAGTGGGAATAGTAATTTTTACCCCTACTCTATCCAACGCTTTCCTTACTATTGCACTCTCTGGAGTGGGAATAGTAATTTTAAGCTTTACGCTATCCAATGCTTTCCCTACTGTTGCACTCTCTGGAGTGGGAATAGTAATTTTTATCCCTACGCTATCCAACGCTTTCCCTACTGTTGCACTCTCTGGAGTGGGAATAGTAATTTTTACCCCTACGCTATCCAAAGCTTTCCCTACTGTTGCACTGTGTGGAGTGGGAATAGAAATGTTTACCCCTACGCTATCCAACGCTTTCCCTACTGTTGCACTCTCTGGAGTGGGAATAGTAATTTTTACCCCTACGCTATCCAACGCTTTCCTTACTGTTGCACTCTCTGGAGTGGGAATAGTAATTTTTACCTCTACGCTATCCAACGCTTTCCCTACTGTTGCACTCTCTGGAGTGGGAATAGTAATGTTTACCCCTACGCTATCCAACGCTTTCCCTACTGTTGCACTCTCTGGAGTGGGAATAGTAATTGTTACCCCTACGCTATCCAACGCTTTCCCTACTGTTGCACTCTCTGGAGTGGGAATAGTAATTTTTACCTCAACGCTATCCAACGCCTTATCTACTGTTGCACTCTCTGGAGTGGGAATAGTAATTTTACACTTCTGCTATCCTGCGGTAATAATATTGGATATTTTTTAATTAAATTATGTTACTATATATATATGTTTTAACAAATATGATTGTAATTTTTTTTATAACTTTAATTAATTATTTAATTATTATAAGGTAATTTAAGTATTTTTAAGTATATTTTAGTAAATAATTTTTAATATTAATTTAATTTAACATTGTTTTTAATAAATTTGATATTTTTACAAACTATATTTTTGTAAACGATATTTTTTACTCGATATTTTTGTACTTACCTGTTTGTAGATACAAAGTCGATATTCTGTCTGTCGATATTTTGTCGCAGATATTTTTGGTAGTCAATATTATGTCCCTCGATATTATGTCAGTGATCCGTTTTCATCCAAGTAGCAACTGGGCTCATGCAAGACCAGGAACTAGATTTGGTCTGGGATTGTTCTCCAGAAAAGGATACAATGATTTGTGTATCATCAGCATATGATATTAACTGAAAAACACGAAATAACAGATCAGAGAGGTTAGTGGGAGTAGGCAAATGTTGAACAATAGAGGTCTGATGGAGGAGCCCTGTGGGACACCATATTTATTTGTGGTTGGCTCTGACATGAATAGGGATAGGGAGACCCTTTGAAAGCAAGTTCAGAAGAAAGACCTTACCCCTTTGATTACATGTTTACCGATATATTCCAAAAAGACTGTGTAGTAAGGTTGACTGTGAAACACTGTCAAAAACTGATGATAAAGCAAGTCGGTAAGGGCAATCAAGAGTCCTTAATTGAGTTTCAACCTAGTGTTGTAACCAAGGGCATTTGTGTGCTGTGGAGTGGAATGAATCCAAATTGTGATGGATCTAGAATCCCGTTGGATTCTAAGTAAGGGGAGGTATGCCTATTAGTGGCCTTTTCTGCAATTTTGAAGGGGAGCCAAGAGATTGGCCAATTGTTATTGAGCATGGTGGAGTCTGCTGAAGGTTATTTTTAGCAGCAGTATATTATAGGCCTGCTTCCATATCTTTGGTACAATAGCCGAGGTAATGAAGGAATTGCACAGCTCAGCAAGTAGTGGCAGGAGGATCTAAAGCAAATGTGAGGAGGACTTGATTGTGGACATGATTAATAGTACTCCCTCATTAATGAGGAGGGAGAAGTTGTCCTGGATAGTAGGGCAAGATGGGTCTGTCTGTGCTAAAGCATAGATGAATGGAATCAATGGTGGGGTGCTTTCATTTAAAGATCTGTCATTGTTTTTACTGAAGAAAGGGGACAAGTTTGAGCAGAGCTCTGGCTAAGGGGAGATGTACTACTGTTGCATAACTTCGGAAACAGGTAGCTTTTAGCAATGAAGAAGAATCCCTGGCAGGGTTGCATGATGATTCAATTGTATTCGTGTCAAAGCACATCTTAGTTGTGCAAATTAGCTTCTGGTAGTCTTTTGGGACTAGTTTTAATCCTGATTTATCATCAGGGGAACAGTTACTGTGCCATAATGTTTCACATTTTTTACAATGGTTGTTTCCATCTTTAATTCTTCATTATACCACAGTGTAACTGTAGCCACCAACAGGCTTTGAAGGGGCAGTGTGATCAATTATGCTAATTAACCAATGATTGATTCTTGTTGCTGAAACACAGACATCACGGCTAAGTGTAATAGGTGACGATGTAAGTATATTTGTATGGTTAGTATTAAGGACTTTTTTTACTAGATAAAACCTACTCTAGATTTGCTATTATGATTTGCCAACTGACTGACAGGGCGGGAATTGTTATATTTGAAAAGGGATTGCAAAATCATCCAACCACATCAATGGAAAAGGAGAGGCAGGATGAAAATCCATAATTTTAAAGAAAATGGGGTCTAGAACATGCCTTGCCAGATGTCTTGATAATCTAAAGGTAAAATGGATCTGCAACATCCCAGTTGCTTCTCTAGAGGAGGCTGAGTCCTTATTCGTGGGCTCATTAAAGTGCATATATATGTATCCCAGAAAGTAAAATCAGTGTTTTTGAGTTCTAGGGGCATTGATAAAATGGAGTTTGGGTCCTGGAAGGTGGTAGATTAAAACTTCATAGCTGGAGTTCTTCAAACCACCATTCACACTTCAGGTAACCAGATGATTAATTGTCAACAGTGATGTCATTTTCCAGTCCTGGCCTTTCCTTTAACCTCATAGATGCTATTAAACATTCCTCCCCAGTGCTGCGCTGTCCATTGGAACTAGTGCTGAATGGACGTCCAATGGTCGTGCGCAGCACTGGGGAGGTAGTGCTGCCGTCGGCCAATGCACCGAGGCAGCACTTAAGGGGTTAACAATGAAATGCATTCTGGGAGTTTCGATCTCGGTTAATTTCAGTTAAACCAAAGAGGCTAACACAACTGAAAATAGTTATTTGTAAAAATTAAGGGGCATCTTTACATGGGCATAGCACCACACGGGTGCCTATATAAATTATGCTCTAGTGGCGTTTTGCCCTGTTCCATATTTACAAAGCAACGATAAGCCACTTTGAGTGGCTTACTGCTGCCTTGTAAATACGGCCATTTTCACACATTACTTTGCATGAAAAGAGTGTGCAATGGGTGTTGCTGTGGGCGTTTCCATGCAACACCCATTGCATTTTGATGCTGCCCCAGATTTTCATGGACTTATAAATCAGAGGCAGCACCAAAAACTAACACCAGTGAAAAGCAGGTGTTAGAGTGGCGCAACGAAAAGAAATACTTTGATTTCTCCTAGTTTTTTGCTCTTTCTATCTGTGCTGCATTCGGCAACACACATAAAAGGAGCAAAATGCCATTATTGATTGTTTTTGTGCAGGAAGGTGTTTTCATTCCGGCACAAAAACAATCATTAATGAATGGTAATTTGCTACTTATATGTGTGCGTAAAATGCAGCACACATAGAAGTAGCCAGTCATAGAAGTAGCAAATCATCATTATTGATTGTTCACGTGGAGGAAGGGACACCTTCTTGCACATAAACAATCATCCCTGCAAAGCAGGCATTCTTGCAAAATGGTGCAGGGGTGTCTGCACTGGCGCTAGGCAGCTATTTTTAGCCCTGGTGCAAGGCAAAACACAGGGTTGCACCACATTCTTGTGAATAATGCGCATCCCTACGTTTTTGTAATGACACAGAACGACTGCAAAATTCCTTGCAGCGCCACACTGCACCATTTCCTAGTAAATATACCCCTAAATCTCAGGACCAGAAAATTGTGATCCTAATGACGTGGCATCATCTAGTAACTTCGATAGCTGATGGTGCAATTTATTCCTGCGCTTATGTGCACCATCTAAGAGTTCGAATTGTGAGAGGGCCATTATCACTTGAGGGCATAGGTTGTTTGCAGTTTTCCAGTTAATAGCACTCACTTTTATGTACTCATACTGACATTTGCACGAGGTTTTTTCAATGTTTGTAATAAAAAACCTATGGGTCTCATCTACAATATTTTGAGGCACAGCAGTGCAGCAAGCCTTCCTGCTGTGCTGGTGTGCATCAAAAGAAAAAGGCAGGAGTGTGCCACATCTACAAGATACCCCGCATTCCTGTCATTTTGCTCTGCGCTGGCACACAATGGGCTTCCATGTGCCAATGCAGCCGCTCTTGCTCCATTGTGCAAGGGTGTCTGCATTGTAGGTGTGATAGGTTTTGTGCAGGAAGGGACACCTCCCTGCACATGAGAGTTATTTTCCTCTCTCTATGTGTGCTGCAGAATGTAGAAGGTATTACACCTTGTTCTGCCTCCCTTCCGCCTCCCAGGGGAGGCCTAGCAATCTGATGCATTCCCAGGTTTACAAAACCTTGTAGACCTGGAAATGTGTTGAGTTCCATGAATATGAATGTTGCATGGGAACACCGACAGCAACACCCATGGAACCCCCTTTCACGCAGACTTATGTGTGAAAGGGGTCCATATTTACAAGGCGATGAAAGCCACTCAGGGTGGCTTTACGTGGACTTGTATATAAGGGCTTGCACATTACGCCGCAGGTGCATTAAAAAAGGTGAGGCACTGGTGGTGCAATGGGCTTGTAAATAAGTCCCTATGCTTTTTCCACACATTGTGCACTACAGAGCATGAAAAATGCATACAATTACTGACTAAACATCTGAGCATTTAAAAAGGGCATTTCAAATGGTTGTGTGTGTCTTGGATGAAAAACATTCTTAAAGAAAGTGGTTCTGAAGGAATGTCCAACCAATCCTGACAAATTTTATTTTCAAGACTGTATTTCACCAGGTTGCCAAAATCAACCTGGTAAAAGCATTTCTTTTTTTAAAATTCCTTTCTTTTTTGGCTCTTCTACGGTGCCCTCCCTCGTTGAACACCCTGTTCCTTGTTTGCCTACAGGCGGTTTTGCCTGCCTGCCATTCCCCCTGTGATAATCTCCTCCCATGTTATTTCCGTTTTATAAAAGGCCTTATCCCTCTCCAACTTTACTTCCACCATTTTTAAAAGGCCCTTAATCCTCTCATGCTTTATTCCCTTTTTAGAAACCCCTTATTCCCCCAATGCTCTACTCCCTGTTGGTATACACCTGTTACAACGCATTTGTTACTCCGCACTACCATTACAACGCGACTTTTACAACGCATACCATTACAACGCATTGCGCTGGGGGGCGCTCTAGGATAGGGAATAAGTATAATTTACTATCCAACACCTTCCCTAGGGTCCACGGGGACTGGAGTTAGAATAGTAAATTATACTTACCACTATCCAGCACCTCAAAGCGCTATGCGTTGTAATGGTATGCGTTGTAATGGTCGCGTTGTAATAGTAGGTAGTTGTAACGGTATGCGTTGTAACATGGTACATCCACTCCTGTTTTCATAAACCGCTTACTACCACTCCTGCTTTATTCTCTTTTTTCAAACCTCTTAGCTCCCCCCACGTTATTCCTGTTTTTGTGGGGGTTTTTTGCAAGCCCCTTATTCTTGCATACAAATTGTATTAAAAGATAAGTAGATTTTGAGTTTTTTTGATCTGGCTTAAATTATTATGTGACATTAATTAATGCACAACCAAGTTCATATCAGTAGGAAAAACATTGAATGACTTACTGCTAGTTATACTGCGAAATTTGAGCAGTAAATATGGCACCTCAATGCTTACATGCATGCAGCAGATTTGTTACCACGTATACAGGAATCTCATATGCTGTATTCTCCTTAAGGTGGGATTGCAAAATAAACCTCCACCTATCCTACACGGTGCCACTCAAGGCGCAGAGGCTATAGAAATTGACAGGCGACACTAACCTGCAAGCGAAGAGCGCATTTCAAACACGATGACTCGAGAAGGTCGTCTCGGAGGAGCCCAGAAAGAAACACGAAGACTCAATTGATTTCATGCTAATGGAAGAAGCCTATTTGGTAAAAGACCCTCCTGGGTCAAAGCCAGGATTGTAATGTAAGTGACAATGGCACAGTGAGATGCATAAATATTTGAAATTCATACCTGAGAAAATGTTAGCACAACTGTGAGAGGCAGCCTGATCAGTGGTGTCATTTCAACTTTGTACAATAGTAAAATTAATAAAAGAATGATGTGACATAAAAAGACATGGCTTTTAACATATATTTTGGAAAGCTACGTTGGGAGACTTAGGAGACAAATACAAAATAAGGTACATTTCCTTAGAACAACTTTTGCATTTCTTTCAGTAACTGTAGAAGCGGATACCATTGAGTGGATATTTCCATAAGGAGTAAGGGTGATTTACTACAGATTACTACTGGTCAAATTGTGTTCAAAATCAACAGAAATTCAGGGCAGCGATGCAACAGTTCTCGATGAGCCCTCCTTGCGACACCATGGATTTGCTGTATTTGCAGTACGACGTATCATGTCGCAAGGAGTTACAGATATGTCAGTAATAATGGTGAATCTGTATGTGCAAAATTGAGGCATTGCTGGGGGGTGTCCGAAAACAGAAGCAACTGCAGAAGTGTATCTTTTTACATGGGGCAAGCCCCATGTGAAAGTGCCTGCATCACCCTTACGCCTGCCATGAGGCAGACGTAAGGTTCTGACGCAATGGTGGCCTGGAAGTGGCATACTCAAAACTTTTTGATTTCAATGTGCAATTTCTACAAGGCTTTTATGTGGGGGAACGCTCACCCTGCATATATCATACCCGACGCAGGTATAATGTAGCGCAGGGGTTTACGATGTGAGGCATCTGCCTATATGCACCACTTTGTAAATATGGAGCAACGTGGTGCATTACTTACACTGCTGCAGCATCACAAAAAGTGGTGCAACTACGGCATAAATGTGATGCAGGGCTTCATAAAAAAGGCCCTCAGTTATCTTCCAATGGGGACAGCTTTCTGAACCAACTGCTCACCTTCCCACCTCTGGGTAGGAAGAGTCATTTAAAGGGGCTGTATCATGATGGCTTTTGCACACTTTTGCACTTTTTTATGTGCCTTTAGTATACCAACGTAATTTATTTACCCTGATATTTCTCCACATTAGTGCATTATAGACAGCAGAGATTAAAAACAAAAAGAGGCAAATTCTGTCCACTTTCTCAACTACTGTCTAAACATCAAACCCTAACTCAGAGAAATATTGTGTTAAATTAATTCACACTACAGGTGGGTAAAAACAGGCTCTACATTGAGCCAGTAAAGCCCATCATGATACCGCTCCTACTATTCATTTGACCTTTTTATTTAGCACAAATTTGTGTACAGTTCAGAGGAATTATATTCTATCAATAGTTGTAAGAGATTGCGTTATTTGTTGAGGGGGTGGATGCCTCACTCAAATAATATACACAATCCTTGTCAGGGTGAACCCTAAAAAACATTAAATTAGCTTGTGCTTAACCCTCTGGTAACGTGAAAGAAAAGCAGTAAGGCTTAACTTAGAGCCAATGTATAAAGTACTTAAGCAGATCACAAATATTAATAAAGTGAAAACACAACACAAGAAAATACCCAAATAGAGTACATTTGAATACATAAAATTACACCAAAGAAAACAACATCCAATTAGTAGAACTAGAGTTATATATTTGTAAAGTTTTTACTGAAATCAAACAACAAAAAGAACAAAGCTTCAACCAAGGGTATCTGGCCACGTGAGACCAGGTCAAAGTCAAAAGTTAAGGCTGACCTCAATGGAGCACCGGTCCGGTAAACAGTGTGAATTTGGCCTGGTCTTGACTTATCTTTGGAAATAGAATACATTTCAGAAACGTTCTTGAGAATTTCTAGTTGATGAGGGGGAGCCGCTCTAAAAGGTCTCGGTAAAGCCATCGACGAGGGTGGGTAAAGATCTGCGTATGAGAAGTCCAGAATCCATGCCAAGGAGTGTGTCAATAAGGAACTGATCATCATCGAGGCCAGTGAAGATTTCTACCTTTACACTTGGAAGATTTTCTGGAGCTCGGATTCCTCCAGCAGAATGAGGATGCAGGTTGTAGACGGAGAGGGCTTCACGAGGCTCGATACTGTCGTGGAGAGGTCCCACTGAAAAGTATTTGTTGCTGCATAGCAGAACGTAGCAGGAGCTGTGGTGAAGTCAATCCCACCAGCCAGTCACCTTCATTGGATTTGCTTACAGGTAGGCCCCTTTCTCCTGTCAGGTCACACAGAAGTGTTTGCATGAAAAAATGTTAAGTCCCAGTTTTTGGAATGTGGTAGAAGGATGCCACTTTAGTACCACACCAAGGGTCACAACAGCAGCAGCATGAAGGCTGGTTGCATTGTCTCTGGAACTTGTGGAGTGCTTGTATCTCACACAGAAGGCTAGCCAACTAGCCCTTATTGTCACTCTTGTGGTCCTGAGTTCAGAAAGAGGTACCGTCTTTCTTCTTCAGGCAACAGGGCAGTCCTTCCAGCCGCAGGGCAGCAGTGCTGTACTTCTGAGTCTTCCACAGATTCAGATGTGATCTGATTTGGGGTTTGATAGTGCCACATTTTATCCTAAGTGCGAGCCTTCGTGTGGGATGCAACAAGTGACCTACTCCCTTACCCTTCCTGAGTTTGGCTGCCAAATGTATGAGGTGACAAAAGGCTAGTGTTACGTTCTTTGTGTATTCTGCAAGCAAGGACTTTTGAAGTGTAATTCAGTGCTGAGCAAACCTCCTCCCCCAGACACCCTGCTAGGATGGCCTATCCTGACACCACTTAGCCCCGTTTGTCCCCATGTCTGGGAAGAGTACACATTCCACATCAGGAAAACCATCCACAGTCATGTTACATCCCGCACTGGCAGAAAGGCACACTGGTTTAGGCACACAAAACGCCAACTTTCTAAAAGTGGAGCTTTTAGAATTGTGGCTTAAAATCCACATATACCATTAAAATGGATTTTAAATTAGATTTAATTTTAGAGTAAACATCAGTTCCCCACCTGCTCTGAAACTTAGGTTATCACTTATTAAGTGTAAAAAGGTAACCCAATGTTAGCCCATTGTAGTGGTAGGTCTTACAATAGTGGAAAATTACTACAGATATTTTTCACTATTAGGAAATGTAAGCCTTAAACCTACATGACCTACTTTTTAAATACGATGTACCTTACCTTGGGAGCTTTTAGAGCCTAACTTAGGGGTAAATTGTAAGTATTAAAAAGAAAGTTAAGGCCTGGCAAAAGATTTATTCTGGAAGGTTGAAAAGGCATTTGAAGACCACGCTACAGGCTGAAGTGGCATGCCTGAGATATTTTGGGGTAGTGTGGGTGAGTAGTTAGGCTTATCAGAGGGTAATGTTAGGCATTTGTTGTACTCACAGATGCAAAAAACACAACATACACTCAAGAATAAACCCGAGACCAATTTGTAAAATAATAATTTTTAAGACCAAAAAAATCAGAGACCAATTTGTTAAATAATAATTTTTAAGACCATAGACACATTTCTAAGGTAAGTATAAAGGGAGTTAGGATTTTTCAAAGTTTGGAAAACATCACATTTGAGCAAAATTATGCACCATAGTAAACAATGGAAAAAAAGTCAAAAAATGCATATAAATTTAGGCAATGCTTTCAGAAAGGTCACCTTCTCATTTTAGGTTGATGTCAGCACCAGGTCCAAAGTTCCATCAAGATAAGTTCGCGAGCATCCCGGATTGACCGAAAGCAGAGGTGCTGAGGTCTTAGAAGCTGGTGCGCAAAGATGAAGGGGGAATCTTAAAAAACCTCTAAACAGAGGGACTTACAGGAAGGCTCGCTGGGTCTCCTAGGAGGGAGAAGGTCACAAGGGCATGGGAACCACAGGAGTTGGGTTGGATGATCGGTGCTGGAGCGGGTGGGGCTTGGTGTAGAGCGAACAGGTCAGCTGTGCATTGTGCATCTTGAGGTCCTCGCGGTCAGGAGCAGGCAACTTGGAAAGGCGATCTCGGGTGTCTTGATGTCTTCCAATGGGTGCTTGCTTCTGGTGCGTTGGGAGTCTAGAGTGGACTCTTCTTCTTGGTGTTTGCCGTTGGGTGTCCGTAGTCCCTGTGTATTGGTACTCCATGACTCCTGTAGGTCCTGGTGCTTCCAAACTTGATGGAGGGGTAGAGCTGACCCTCCAAAGCTGTTGTAACTTTTCTTGCTTCCATGCTGCATCAAGTTCATTAGGAAGCAGCAAGCCGACTAATCGTACTTCACAGGGTTGGTGCCTGCGGTGTATAGGGGAGTAATACCTTCACTTCAAGGGAGCTTTACAGTGATATCTTAAGTGCTCTGGGGTCTTTGGAGTCCTTTCAGGCTTCAGGATGAAACAGCTGCAGCAATTGCCAAGTACTGGGAGCAGCGGACAGGGTTTGCTGCCTTTATCTTCTGCAGCAGCACTTCAGCTCTCGAGCATCGGATCTTTTTTGTCCTGGTCTTCTCTTGTCCATCGAATCTGATGATCAGGTCTCGGGGTGCCCCCTAAATACTGAATTTAGGGGCGTTACAAGGGCTACCTACCTTTAGGGTGTCTATATCCTCTAGTGACCACTTGCTGTGGGAAGAGGCACTACCTTACCCATGATAGAAGGTTTTCTCCCCATCCAAAGATGGTGGAATTTCAGGAGAGGGGTTCACATCACCTGCCCCACCCTGGAGGTGGTGTAGGCTAAGTGGGGACCCTCCTCCTAATCTAACAATGTTTCCACCTTTCCTCCAGCAAAAGGTTGAGCAGGAAAGGGGCCTTGGCCTCCACACTATCTGGAGGTTCCTAGGTTGGATTTCAAAGAAGGCATTGCCTTTGAAACTTCCCACCCAGGAATGCCACCCTGTCCTGGAGGAGGTGTAAAGCACCTCCACCCAGAGCAGGCATTGTCTCTGTCCTCTGAGAGCACTGACTCTCACCCCAGGAGGTCAGAAACATGCCTATTAGTGGTAGGCTGGCAAAAACAAGAAAGGACCCACATTGTTGCTTGGTAGGTGTTCAGGAGACCCTCTTAGAGGGTATCCTGTTTGAATGTATTAATAAATCAAACAATGGCATCAGGGAGGATTTATTAATACAAGATGTTTGGTACCAAACACCTTAGGAATCAGTGAAGCCATTATGGAGCTATTAAACTCGTGTTGACAAGTATCCAGCCCATGTACTCTTTATGGCTTCCCTGGGCACTTACAACATCTCAAAGTGGACTGGACATTGTAGGGGCATATCTGCTCATGCTGATATGCCCACACATAGTATATAGTGTACCCTGCCTTGGGGCTAAAGGCCTGCAGTAGGGGTGACTTACCTATATCCCATGTAGTGTATTGGAGGCATGGCACACACATCTGTGTGTTTTGTCCACTCTTCGAATTTCTCTGCACCAAGTCATGTGGACTGCAATGCCAGAGTGCATAGCCTTGGTGAGGAGTCCCTGTGGTGGCACAACCAGTGCTGCAGCCCCATAGGACCCTCTTTAGTACCTATGTACCAGGAGTAGCATTTACTAGGGACTTACAGGGGTAACTGAAATTCTGCCAATCATGGTAGAGTTTTTTTGGAAAGAGATATGGCACTTGGGAACCTGATTAGCAGGGACCCAGTGCACTTACAGTCCAAATTACATCAGGTAAAATGTGCGGGTTATCCATCTCAAATGAGTCACTTTCCCACAGCATGTAATTTACAGGCTCTGGGTACACGTAGTACCATTTACTGAGGATTACAAGTAAATTAAATATAACAATTAATGGTAGGCCTATTTTAAGATATTTGAAGGTAAGGGCACAAGCTGTTTAGCACTTGTTAGCCGTTGTAAAATGCAGTGGTGTAAGGCCAACAAAAACAAACTCAGAAAATCTAGGAAGGATGAAGGCAAAATGCTTGGGGGGAGTACCACCCGAGGGTGTCAAGTTTAACATGCGTCCCCCCATCAGAAAGCAAGAAGAACTACCACCCTCATGTGAGTTCTCATCCCTAAGGTGGAAAAACCTGGAAAGACTATCATCACTGGAATGGTTAGTCCCGGTTAGGTAAATTCCCTATAGGGAGCTGGACCACATCAACAGTTTGGAATTCCCACCCTTCATTTGCATTAGCCACCTGAGGGGTCTGCCTGAACCCAGAAGTGAGCCCCAAATTAGTAGGTTCTCAATGTAGCACAGTCCCTATTCTATGCTCTGAGTTGTCCAACTGAGGAAGCCATTCCTTAGATAAGCCAGTAGTTCTGAGTACTAGAGCTGTGCTCATAGCCTCTTTCAAGGCGAAAAATTCTTTATGGCACCCCTCTGTCCATATCACCTTTTTGGGCTGCTTCTTCGAAATCAGCACCGTCAAGGGGTAAACAACGGTGCCATATCCCTTGATAAATCTCTGTAGTAACCGTTGATGCCTAGGAAGGCTCTCACATGTGTCTGGGTCTTGGGGAACTCCCACACCAATTGTTGCATAACTCAGCCTCTAGCTCACCTCTACAAGGTTTGTTTTCACACCCAAGGTGTGACACGAGTGAACCTGGTTCATTGTATCAACTCCGAATGTGAAAGCCGGGTTATTGTAGCCTTGTAGGACTCCACCCAATATATAAATGAGATGGTGTCAATGCTTTTGGTTTGCTAACAGGGACAGTGGTAATCCATATGATTGTTCATTAATGATTTACACACTCAAGATCACTAGAAATTGAATATGTATTTCAAAATATTTATTTAAAAATGTATCTTTTTTAAATGCCAAGATCTAGTGCACATAATATTAGTAACATCACAGAACAGAATAAAAAGCATCTAAGCTTTTCATTAACAGGGAAATCATAACATCACAATGTATAGCCTATACACCCTTCACTGGGCTAATTCTAAGACTTTGCTAGTTTCAGCAGAAGAATGAATAGTAAGCCTAATTTTCGGAGGTGGAGTGCATACCTGGAGAGCAGGGTTTGCTATCTGTTTGGAATAGCTCATCAGCTATTTCAACAACAAAGCCAAGATCTAGGAGATTGTGTCTTCTAGAGAACACAATCCTGGCACCAGTTCAAGAAGGCAGAATGGAATGCTTCACAGAGACTCTGTAAATACTCCTAGAGGCTTCTTCAGTCGGGATGTAATCTTGTGCTGCACTCATCTGGATCTGTGTCTGCAACTTTGGTGAAGTTCCTCTCCTAACTAAGTGGTCAATTGGTAGTCCTGATATATTGTATCTTATCTAAGATGTCATTTGCAATGTCACCTTAGGAATGCTTTGACGTAATGATATACATCAGTGGATATATTAATAAGCTAAACATATGTCAATATAGACTACAATATTTGAGGTATTGTTGTTATATGACCTTTAAGTGACATAAACCACCTAATAGCTAGGTATCGGGTCTTTAGGAATGTGGATTCTCTTATCCCCATTGGACGCTTCAATTTTGCTGCCATTATTGCTGCTGGACCCTATGAATTGTTTCACCTTGAAGTCCTGCTCTCTCAGACTCACTTCATGAGCAAGGATGCTCTTCTTCTCCATGGCTCTCTCAGTCTCTGGGATCTCTCAGCCCTCTTTTCGTCTATGAAGACCCTCTCAGCCTTCTTCTCCTACAGGGCCAAACATCTTTACGCCAAGGGCCTTTTGGCAGCTACTTACTCCTAAGCAGCCTTTAGTTTCAGTTTGGCCAGATGTACCTTGAGCTCACTTTCTACTCTCCTGTCCACTAACTCCTCTGGGGACATGGAGCAGAATGACACATTGCTCTCAGTCCTGCCAGGGGATTTCTTTCCTGTGGGCAAGGTGCCCTCTTCCTGTTGCTGCAGTTCAGGGTTTGTGGTCAGGCCATTTCCTTCCTTGTTCTTATCCCCCAAATCTACCTCCTCATCCTCAGAGTCATCCTCCTCCTGGTCCCCTATTGGACTGAATGATGGACGGAATGCTGAACAAATCAAACATTCACCCCCAGCCACAGATCTGGGTTAAATCCATCATTATTTTGCTCACCCTGCCACCCCAGATGTAGCCTGCATCCTCCTGACCTCCTCAGAGGCTCATAGGACTATTGGAAAATCCACCTTGGTGGCCTGCCTTCTTCCTCACATTCAGTCCTCTCTCCTCACAGAGCTTCTGAAGAAGTTAGGTTGTCGATGTTGTTCAGCTCCATCACCCTTATCATCCCAAGAGATCTCTTGATAAACAACTGGCGGTGATCCCAAAAATAAGAAGTACGCGAAGCGGGAGGACGTCGCTTGTCATTTAATGCTGTAAAGCTATGGAACCATCTATCCACTAATATCTGCCTGTTATCTAACCACCTGACTTTAGAAAGCAACTTAAAACTTATCTGTTTCCCTGAAACTGTTAATAGTTGGAACTACAACGATATTAGCGCTGGGATGTTCCTAAGTATCCATGCACTCTAGAAATGCCTTTCCATTCCATTGAAGCAAGAAAGATGTGAGGCAAAACTTACATTTAGAAAAAGTAAAGAATTACAAGAGAAATGGCTTGCCGAAAAATTTATTATAAATTGTGGTTACCATCAATGTCAATACTGTATTGCATTAGCAGTTGGCAATCAGTCCTGTAAAATATGTGCAATATACACCAACAACCATATTCCTCATTCTCGTTTTCTGCCTACTCCGGGCCGGCACCACATGTGCCTGCAATGAATGGCAGTTGTGGTGACATTCTCAGAGACTCCATCAGCAAAATGGTGTGTGGTGTGGCCTCATGAAGTGAAAGCCTAGACTATAATGGGGTGCCAGGTGCTCAGCACAGGCTCCTTTCTGGGCAAGACATGTGCCAACAGGTGTGGGACACTTGTAGCACCTTTAGCAATGATAACTAGACTTTCCTATTTTCAGTGTTTATTTTTTATGGATTTCAGTGGTGTTTTCTGAACGTTTTGAAATCAGTGCCTATAATTTTTATTCAGCTACCTAATCCCCAAAATAGAAAACAAATGTGTTTCCAGTGTTCACAAAACATTTTTTTTTGCATTGATTGTTATAAAGCATACATTCAATTTAAAGGTGAAATAATGGAGAATTAATGCATGATAAGTAGTATCTTCCCACTACAGTGTGTCCAAAAGACTTATCTTCGACTCTAACACTCAATATGTCAGTACTCTGTCATCTCTGGTTTACAGCTCTACTGGATTACAAAATCAAGAGTTCCATATTCAAATATTATAATAAACAGATTCCTGGACACATTTGGAGGTAATTCACCTATTCCTTAGTAAACATTATGACATTATAGGGGTGGCCAACCCTGACAACACCATACTACCTTGTGAAACCATTTAAAGTTTGAATAACACCTTAATAATTTGTAGCTCTGCATTCTAAAGCACCTGAAACCAAATGCTTTAAGCATACTCGCCACAGCTTTTCTGCACCCTTTGTCTGACTACATTAAGGTGGTTCTGCTGCCGTGTGGACCTTCATAGCTGTAAAGTGTCCCAATTGCAAATGTCTTGAGTCAGTCCTGACCTTTTAATAGGCATCACATTGTATTCTAGGACTAGAAATGTTGCTGTTTACAATGTAACAATAGGCTCTAAAAGCCGAGCAGTAAAATGCAGCTGAGTAAATGGCCAGTGTCAGAAATGGGGTCTCTAGTTGGCAGAGGTATACACCCTGTCCATGTTGGAACCCTCACTCTAGTCAGGGTAAGTGTAGTACACACTAAAAGTTTACCTGTGCTCACCGTCTGGTAGCTTGGCACAGAGCAGTCAAGCTAAACTAAAGAGGCAATGTGTAAAGTATTTGTGCACACGCACACACACACACAGTAACATGGTGGAAAGACCACATAAGTACGTTACACCAGTTTAGAAAAATAGCCAAAATTAATTTGGGTAAAATAAGACCAAAATGTCAAAAATCCAACAAACACAATTCAAGATAGGAATTTTCAAAGACTAAATCAAAATGCAGTCCTTAGAAGTCAAAAGCTCCAACCGGGGCCATCTAGTCGCTCTTGAGCAGAACAATTCCAAAAAGTTCAATCCAACCGCTATGGAGCGTGGACCGGATACAGGAGTCATACAGACACCCTTACAGTATCTTTTACGCATTAGAAATCAAAGATGATACAAGGTGCAGAGGAAGGGAGGTGGTGCGGATGCAGGTGATTCATCGGTTCCTTAAGGCGGTGCAAGGTCATTGAAGCTTTAATGCCAGGGGACGAGGCGTTGTGCAGAGGAGGTGATGTATTGGTTGCTGGTGCAAGACCTCGGTTCCTGAAGGTGGCGCGGCATCGAGAATGCGTTTATGTTAAAGCACAATGCATCAATTTTATAGTGGTGAAGTTGAACCGCTGGACTGGAGGGGATGCGGTGATCAAAAGCCATTCAGGGCCAGGGTTGCCTCACAGAGGGAGCGGTGCACCAGAGAGTTTGGTGAGGTGGTGTTTGAAACTCATGTAGAGGCGGTTCTTCGGACGCATTGTAGCAGACGGGGCTATATTGAAGGCTGAGGTAATTGCGTTGCGCACCTGGTGAGTGATGTCCACAGCTTTGGTGCAGGCAGCAGTAATGTGTCAGTTTCGCAGGGAGTCGATGTGACTGTTTCTTGGTTGCAGCACTAAATTCACCTCCAATGGCCCAGGACTGGATTTGGCACTTCTTGGCAGGTCAGGATTCACAGCAGAGGAGCCCAGATACTGATAGCAAGATGCAGGTGAAACCCTTAATGTCCCTGACACTTCATCAACATGAGGCAAGCTCAGTTAAGCCCTTGGGGAACATTAGAAAGCAGGATGTAGAGAGCAAAGTCCAATCCTCTAACTCCCAGGCAAGAAGCAGCAGGTAGCAGGCCAACATAGAAAAGCAACCGGCAAAGTGACTGTCTCTTCTGGCAACACAATAGCTCTTCCTCCTGTCTGAATGTCCTCAGCCCAGAAGTGTTATAAGTATATTGTGTGAGTGGTATAATACTTATACCCATTTTATCCTTTGAAGTAGTGAGACTTCAAAGAAAGGTCTTTGTAATGCACAACATCCTGCCCTTCCCGGTTATCACTCGAGACACACTACAGTGGGTATGCAGCTCTTTGTGTGGGGACAGGCACAGCCCCATTCACTTGCAAGTATCAACTCCTCCCACCACTCTAGCTCAGGAAGACCCATCAGCCTGGAGATGAGCCATCAGGACATGCAGGACACACCTAAGCTCCCTTTGCACATGACTGTCTAGAGTGAATTCACAAAGCCCAGCTGTCACCCTGACAAAGACATGTATTCTTGGAACAGGCAAAGGCATAGACTGGTTAAAATAAGAAAATGTATAACCACCAAAGCCCCAGAAAGGATCTAGGGAAGGGAACCAGAGCACGAGGCACTAGGAGCAGGCAGCCTCCAATATACAACGAGTAGCACAAAAAGAGCCACTTTCAGTCAAGTGACCTAGGTGTTACAGTGTTACTTTGTGAGTGCAGGCATCTCACAAAAAGTGAAAGACTGGTCTCACACACCACCTGGTGTCATGCTTAATCATTGACCAGTCCTCGCCCTCTAAAAACTTGGTATGATAGAGTGTGGGCATACACCTGAAGACAGGGATGCACTTCTAAGCTAAGTGGGGGCCCTTGCAAAAGAAATTGAGATTAAAAGGCTATTACAGATGTCAAACTCATTTTAATGTAACTGGCATCTGTATCGTAATAAAAATATATGGTCGGTGTGTTGAGGATTCTATTGTCTCCCCACCGTGATGTGAGTGGTCAACATGTTTCTGCCAGTTGGACCAGTCTGGTATGTAGCATTCATCAGGAGCTAGAATAATCAGAAAACGGGCTCCACCCTTACCGGACTATGGTGAGAGGGTTCCACTAGGTGGGGTGATCTATATCACGCTCCACTCTGTAATGGCCTTTTCATTTCTATCCATTCCCAATTGGCAGTTACACTTGCTGTAGCGAAAAAAGAATTTGGCACTTTTTCACTACCAGGACATGTAAAACTTAAAAGCACATATCCTACCTTTTAAATGCACTGCACCCTGCCCATGGCATACCTTGGGCCTACATTAGTGGTGCTGTACATGTAATGAAATAGATGGTTTGGACCTGGCAAATAGGTGAACTTGTCAGGTCAACATGGCAGTTTAAAACTGCACACACAGGCTCTGTGGTATCAGGTCTGAGACAGGTTTGAAGGGCTACTCATGCGGATGGCACAAGCAGTGCTGCAGGCTCCTTAGTAACATTTGATTTACAGTTCCTGGGCACATGCAGTGCACTGTACTAGGAACTTATCAGTAAATCAAATATGCCAGTCATGGAGAAACCAAATGCCATTACATTTTAGACACAGATCACATGCATGTTAGCACTGACTAGCAGTGGTGAAGTGCCCGGAGTCCTAAAGCCAGCAAAAACAAAGATCAGCACACAGTCAAAACCAAGAGGTCAAAATCAATGAGGACAGGGAAAACCATGCCAAAAGATGCCAGGTCTAACAGCCAGGATTAGCTGAAGTTACACATGACAATGATACACCTTTCAACTAGTAAATTCTGTTGTTTTGTGGAAGCTCTTGTGTCATGTTTTCACCACTATTCCAAGTGCAATGTGACAGCACCTGCAACTACACCTTGCATTGAATGTTTAAAGCCTGGGATGTTTGAAAGGTGACCTGCTTCCCATACTGACTTTTTAAACAAGGGACTGATGTATCAAAGGGTTTTACAATTCTGTTCAAGTGGGAAAATGTGATAGTACATATTTAGCCAAGATTCTTATGAGCCAGCCATTTTACCAATGAGCGAAATAATTACTTAAACACTGCCCAACGATCAAATATGATTTTAATATTCTCAGATTTTCCACAGTGTATAAAATATTTAGAGCAGGCATAAAACATGCTTCTAAACCCTGCACTTTTATTCCAAGCACACAACTGCAGGAAACAAAAGAAGAAAAACCTATATGTCAGTGACATCGCTAAACAACAAAACTCAGGCAGAGTAATCTTAGACCAGCCTTTCTTGCTGCTCCCTTGTATGACAAAGTGACATTGTGTTGGCCCCTTCTGAAAGAAATCAAAATAACTCATTCACTAACACTTTCCTTCTTTGAATGACATTTTAAATTGAAGTTGTGGAGGTTTTAATCTGTGTTATGTTTACACTGATGTTTGCCTTTCTGTGGGGTTGCATCAGCTATTGTATTTTAAATCTAAAACAGGATAATCCATATCAAAAATCATTGATTTCATCACAGGAGACCACTTGAGGATAAAGGAGAGGGGTGCAAAGAGTGAACCTGTAGGAACTAAAGTTGATCAACATGACAGCTTTATTCTGCATCGCTTTCCTGTGGTAAAAAAAGGTCACCACCTTTGCAGAACAGTGTATTGATAATCTATTGACATGATGTGGTCAATACATTCCCTTTAGCCTTTAAACGTAATTATCAGGACTACCTTATTTAAGATCTACTTCTAGAACAGGACACAGTAACTACGGAAGTACACGGTTTCCCCTGATACTTTTAATGTATTCAGTAGAATAAGCAAGAACATGACTAGCTTGTTTCACGATTTTTTCCGCTTTAGATAAAAGCTTTGCATTCATTGATAAAACCGTAGGCGATCACGCAGGATGAACGTTCGTGATACGTTAAGATGTGGGCAGACAAACAAAAAAAAAGAAGAATTTGGAGCTCTCTTCAGAAAATAATTTGTCCCAGTTTGAAAGGAAAATGGCAGCAGATAATTCACACGATTCACTCTCGCCGGCAAAGGTGTTTAACGTGAGTTCCTGCTCTCCCCAGGCTATGAATTTATTGTAGTAATATTAACTACTTGTGGTTTTGTGCTTGCAAATCCTTTGATGGTGTCGTAATGAAGTGGTGCCTTGTTCTTTCCAAGATCTTGGTTACAATGACATCAGCGCAGAGCAAGGAAGAACAAAAAAGCATGGTTAAGCATGCTGGAGAGTATAAATAGCCCAAGGAGAGCGATACCCCAGCTCACTCCCAGAACAGAGCCAAAAATACCAGACGCACAGCAGACTGACAACACTCGAGGTGCATTTGCCCTGCTTTGTGGCGCTCGTGTTTCAAATGCCAAACTCTTTGACCAAGTTTTCAGGATATTTCCTAAACAGCTAATGGAGGTGTTTTTTTCAGAACCTGGCACTGGGGTGCAATGCATTTTTTTAATAGGACATTCTTCCAGTGATGTAGCCACCTTTTTCCTTAGCGGTCGTGGTGGGAGGAGGAAAGGATAGCTCAGCTCTGGCGCGAGCCCTGACTAGTCCTACCTGTGAATTTCACAACTATTCATTTTTTGGAGACTGTGCCTGTTTTATCCTCAAAACCCATGCTACAGAACTTGGCACCTGTGAAAAAAAGGGGAACATCCATCTGCAATATTTTTGTTGCTAATAAGGTACAGAAATCGAGAGAGATGTTTGCTCCAATCCATGTTTCTTAAATATTGTTAGATGAAGGCATAATATACGGAGGAAACCGATTCTGAAACCATATGTAGCACATGTTTTTGTGATACTAAGTGCAGGGGGAAGGGATCAGTGAGTGAGTAGGCAGAGTCCAATAGGAGCCTATAACAAACTAAAATATTCTGCAACTACTATTTTGCTAGTCTTTTAACTTCAGGTATCTGCATATAAAATAACAAAAACATGATAATTAAAATAAATACAAGTTAAACTAATTAGTGGGAAGTGTGCTCTTTAATTTAATTTAATTTAATTTGCGGGTTTCTAAAGTGCTAGAATTGACTCCCGAAGGAGTATCTCTGTGCAATAGACCGCTGGGGAACCCCTCCTGGCTTTCCTTGTGAGATGGTCCCTACTGGGTATCTCCAAGGTGAAACCAGGCATCCCCGGCGTCTGTGGGGGGCCGTTGTGGAGATGAGGCAAGCTAATGCCCAGAGTTGCTGAGTGTGATCCCTGGTTAGAGTAGGCACCGAGGTGAGAATTATCGAGTCCGCTGACCCTGGTCCACAACCCTGCTGCGTCAGGAATCGAACCCTGGTCCCAGGCCGTCCTTGCTCCCGGGTCTGCCGCCTCTAATCAGTGAGGCACACCAGTCAGCCACACCACTCTTTTACATTATGAAACCTCGTATGGTTAATGCGATCACCGCAGATGTCTGTACATGTAACCAGTCACAGAGCTGAGTTCTAATTTGTATAGTGGGGTACAGTAACTTGTGTATATATAATGCCATGAAATCCCAGCCCCTGAAAGAACTTTGAATATGTAAGTCAGTATTTTGAAATTGCATTGCACACAATATAATAGGTTAGGCTTCTGTAAAATGTGAGAAAAGATGTAGGGGCATATTCTCAAGAACGTGTGATAACCATCGCAAAAGTAACAATGCAACTTCCAACATCTTTTACTCGCTCTCAGCTCTCGAGCCGAGTGGTCGCTCCCCTGCATTTGGTATCGTTGATTGCATTCTGCCTTCTGCATTCACTTGCCGCTTTGTGCTCTGTGTCAGCTAATTAAGCAGCTTTAGCTCTGTCTTGCTTTGGACTCTATCTGCCATTGTTTGTATTCAGTTTGCGCGTCTATTTACCCCCCAGCGCTCCGCTTCCATTTTGATTGTTGTTGTGCTCTGTGAACCCGCCCCGCCTCCCAGCTGAGCCGCCCTCCCACAATCTACTTCCAGCGCTCGTTCCCCTCCATGCGCTGTGACTCGCTCTCAGCTCTCGAGCCGAGTGGTCGCTCCCCTGCATTTGGTATCGTTGATTGCATTCTGCCTTCTGCATTCACTTGCCGCTTTGTGCTCTGTGTCAGCTAATTAAGCAGCTTTAGCTCTGTCTTGCTTTGGACTCTATCTGCCATTGTTTGTATTCAGTTTGCGCGTCTGTTTACCCCCCAGCGCTCCGCTTCCATTTTGATTGTTGTTGTGCTCTGTGAACCCGCCCCGCCTCCCAGCTGAGCCGCCCTCGCCCCTCCCCCTTCACTATCCATATATGACAGTAGTTCCCGCGCGCAGCGTTCACGCGCAGCGACCGTGCCCAATCCGCGCCGAAGGTGCGCCAAAGGTAAGCCCGTCTATGCCCGGACCGCGCCCAGCGCGAGACCCCCTGCCCCTCGCTCCTCCCAGCCCCCCCGCATTACCTACGATGCCGCCTCCCTCCTAGCCCTTAACCCCGGCCGCGCTCCCAACTGCGTCCAAGCCGCCCCTGGACAAACCCATGGACCTTTCTCCTGCGTCACCTGCAAATTCAGCGGCACCAACAACATCTCCGCTTCGACCACACCACAGATTCCCGACCCCAACCACCTACAATGCATCCTTCTCAACACCCGATCAGTCCACAGGCACGCCATTGACCTATGGAACCTACTAGACACCATTTCTCCGGACATCGCCTTCCTTACGGAAACATGGATGAATGCTTCCTCCGCACCAGACATCACCATCGCCATTCCTGAAGACTATAAGATCACTCGCAAAGACCGTACCAGCCACACAGGAGGAGGAATCGCTATCGTCCATAAGAAATCAATCCGCATATCAACCAGCTCTGACGCCAACCTCGCCAACTCCGAACACCTTCACTTCCAGATCCACATCGACCCCAAAACCACACTCAGAGGCACCCTCCTTTACAGGCCACCAGGACCTCGCGCTAAATTCAGTGAAGACATCACGGATTTCATCACCCCACACGCGCTCCCCTCCAAAGACTACATCCTTCTGGGAGACCTCAACTTTCACCTCGAAAAGATCAACGACCGCAACACCGCCATCCTCGTGGACAACCTCGCCAACCTCGGACTTAAACAACTTGTCACTTCCCCCACCCACATCGCAGGTCACACACTCGACCCCATCTTCACATCCAGCAACCATGTCTCCTTCAGCCACACCACAGACCTCCTCTGGACTGACCACAGCTGCGTTCACTTCTCCTACAACAAACCAAAACCCAGCATCCACCTCCAACCTACCCTGCAAAGAAACTGGAACAAAATCACCACGGACCAAATCTCCGCATCGCTCCTTCAAAACACCCCAGCCCTCTCTTCTAACGCTAACGAAGCCGCCGCCAACCTCACCCTATGGTTATCCAACACCGCTGACACCTTAGCACCACTGAAAAAGCGTCAAAACAAACCTGGCAGCAAAAAGGCCTCATGGTTCAACGATGATCTCAAGAAGTCCAAGAAACTCTGCCGCTCCCTTGAAAAGGCCTGGAAAAAAGACCCAACCACCAGCACCAAGGACGCCCTCAAAAACGCCACCCGCATTCACCACCAACTAATCCGAAAAGCCAAGAAAACAGCATTCAAGGATCGACTTGACAACAACGCACACAACAGCAAGGAACTTTTCAACATCGTCAAGGAATTTTCCAATCCCTCGGCCAACTCCAACGACATCACCCCCTCTCAAACCCTCTGCGACTCCCTAGCCTCATTTTTCCACAACAAGATTGCAGACATCCACAACAGCTTTGACAACCAACCCGGAAACCAACCCACCCTACCATTTGCTGATCATCTTCCCCCCGTGAACACCCTTAACGACTGGAACCCAATCTCCACTGAGGACACCATCCGCCTGATGAATTCCATCCACTCAGGATCCCCCACAGACCCATGTCCTCACCACATCTTCAACAAAGCAGACTCCGTCATAGCACCGCACCTCCGAGATGTCATCAACTGCTCCTTCAACTCCGCCACCTTCCCGGAAGACTGGAAACACGCTGAACTCACCGCCCTTCTGAAAAAACCCACAGCGGACCCCACCGAACTCAAAAATTACCGCCCCATCTCACTTCTTCCATTCCCGGCCAAAGTCATCGAGAAAGCTGTCAACAACCAGCTCGCCGCCTTCCTCGAAGCCAACAAATCCCTCAACCCCTCACAATCTGGCTTCCGAGCAAAACACAGCACTGAGACCGCCCTCATCGCAGCAACAGACGACATTCGAACTCTACTGGACAACGGAGACACAGTCGCCCTCATCCTCCTTGACCTCTCTGCAGCATTCGACACAGTCTGCCACAAAACCCTTTTACAACGCCTCAATAACATCGGAATCCAAGGAAAAGCACTTGAATGGATCACCTCGTTCCTTACCGGAAGAACCCAGAGAGTCCGCCTTCCACCATTCAAGTCCGAGGCCTCTGAAGTCATCTGCGGCGTACCACAAGGATCCTCACTCAGTCCCACCCTCTTCAACGTATACATGAGCCCCCTCGCGGCCATCGCACGCCAACACAACCTCAACATCATCTCTTACGCGGATGACACTCAACTGATCCTTTCTCTCACCAATGACCCCAGCACCGCCAAAACTAACCTACATGAAGGAATGAAAGAAGTTGCCGAATGGATGAAACAAAGCCGTCTGAAACTGAACTCAGACAAAACAGAAGTCCTCATCTTAGGTACATCCCCCTCTGCATGGGACGACTCCTGGTGGCAGGAAGCCCTCGGAAAAGCACCCATCCCGACAGACCACGCACGAAACCTAGGCGTCATCCTGGATTCTTCACTCTCAATGAACAAACAAGTCAGCGCCGTATCCTCTTCCTGCTTCAACATTCTTCGCATGCTCAGAAAAACATTTCGCTGGATCCCCTCCGACACAAGGAAAACAGTCACCCACGCTCTGGTCACGAGCCGACTGGACTACGGAAACACCCTCTACGCAGGTACTACCGCCAAACTCCAGAAGAAACTCCAACGAATCCAAAACGCCTCAGCCAGACTCATATTAGACATCCCACGCAACAAACACATCTCTGGTCACCTTAAAGACCTCCACTGGCTACCCGTCAATAAGAGGATCACTTTCCGACTGCTTACCCACGCACACAAATCACTCTACGACATCGGTCCGGAATGCCTCAACTCACGACTGTCCTTCTACACCCCCTCCCGCCAACTACGTTCTTCCAGCCAAGCCCTCGCCACTGTACCTCGCATCAACAAGACCACCATGGGAGGCAGATCCTTTTCATACCTGGCTGCTAAAACATGGAACTCACTCCCCGCTTACCTTCGCCTTACCCAGAACCACCTAGCATTCAGAAAGCAACTTAAAACGTGGATATTTGACAAGTAATCCCCCTCCCCTTCCTAAGCGCCTTGAAACCCTCTGGGTATGTAGTGCGCTATATAAATTCTATGACTTGACTTGACTTGACTTCAGCATCAAATGTCCGTGTTAAAATCAACGCCACACCACAAAAATGCGAACACAAAAAAAGCTGCGATGAGGCCAATCGTGATACAAAAATCAGCGAAAATCAGCTACAGGCCTGCAATTCCCATGCGTTAGGCGGGAAAAATTACCATAAAAGTGGAAAAAAACTGACAAACAAATGCCAAACAACAGCGAAGCACAATGGATGTTGTCGGAGCAAGTACGGAGGAGAACCAGAACCCCACTAGCCCTCCGGAGGACATGCCTGGGACCTCGGCGTCTGGGAAGGCCAAGGAGAAGAAGAGTAGGAAGAAGCGCTTCAGTCCGTAGGAAAACAGGATTCTGATAACGGAGGTGGTCGAACACCATCAACAACTGTGTGTCACCTCCACTGTGTCATTGGCAACCAAAAATGGACTATGGCAGTCCATTGTGGACAAGGTAGGTGAATGCAGTGGGAGTGCTGAAGAGGACAATGGAAGAGGTCAAGCGGCGCTGGAATGATGTCAAGCGCAAAACCAAGCTGAAACTCGCTAACAACCAGAAGGCAGCAATGCAGACTGGAGGTGGGAGTCCTGCGCCACAGGAGGAGCTGGACGAGATGGAGGAAATGGTGTCCACGGTCATCAGTGGGGAGACAGTGGCTGGAGTCGGGGGATCGGACACTACTCAACATGACCGGACACAACAGCAGCAGGGTGAGTAACGGCAAGGGACTGGGGGACGGGGGGAGATGGGCACAATGGCACACATGCACAATTGAGCTGAGCACATCTGCAGACAAACCATGCCCCAGCCCCATCTCCCAGCAAGAGACCAATGCACCCATGTATGCTACATCACAGCACTGTATAAGCACAGAAGTCAAAAGCACATCGCAGGAAAGGGATAAGGGTAGCAAAATCAGAGCAGCAGGGGCCACGCCCCAAAAAGCAGCACACAGAATTAGCATGCAGAGCCTATCAACACTGACAACAATGTGGCACAAACCGCAACACGTCCAGAAGAGAACACAGGACACAACTGGTGCCAACAGGGTGTAGACACTGGCCAATCACAAGTGGCATTGCAGGGAAAGGTGAGTTGATAATGTACAAGTACAAACACACACAAGTCTGTTGTCGAAATGTCCACTGTCCCCATCAAATAGGCAGCTCCTCCCAAACAGCCACGATGTACACAGTCATGCAGTCTGTATGTAAACATGTACAATGTGATAACATACATGTGAACACATTGTTAAACTGCATCTCCCCTTCACATTGCAGAGGGACAATCAACACCTCCTGCAGAGCATCCCAAACCTCTCTTCTATGATGACAAAGAGGACCACCACAGCTTTGACTCCGACGCCCTCCTAGAGTTCATTGACAGTCTCCGCAGCCCACCTTCAGGAGCAGGGCTGCCCATCTGCAACGAGGACACCCCACCCCCTGCACAGACCACACAGCAGGCAGCACCCACCACCACCACGGGTGCCTCCCTGGACCTCCACGAAGAACACATGGCCTTCCAATGCCATGTGTTGGGATGCCAGTAGCAGCTGGGTGAACAGGTGTGTGTGGGCCTCAACCGCATGGCAGACAACTAGATGCCATACGTGGGTGTCTAAGTCCCATCAGGGACCACTCACAATCCCTAACGGACACCCACAGTCCTCTCTATGCTCTCTAATGGACCATGGCTGAGATCACTGGAGTCCTGACTCGGAGACTAGAGCAAAGGTCCAGTCAGAGTGGCTCTAGCGATGCCACCTGGTAGTTGGGACACATGCGGAGGTTAATGGAGTGGGCCAATGCAGGCCAATGTGGAAAGAGCGGCTGCCACGGCTGCACACCAGAGTGGTAGCTGGGTGCCTCAATGACCTCAAAACAATCCTCATGGCATTGCTGCCACAAGTCCTGACACTGATGCATGCTGCTACCACTACATCCACATCTCCGCCCCCTGAAGTGTCAGTGCCACACATGGCGGCAGACATTCCACCTCCAGCCCGAGGTGTCATTGCCACACAGTGCTGGAGAAAGGCCAGCACCACCCACACATGAGGCATATGGAACAGCAGAGGAAGAAGATGCGAATAATGCTGCCTTTGTGGTAAAAAGGAAGCAGTAGCATTCATCTCCGCCATATTGCCGGTTTCAGCTTGGGTCTGCCATCTGCATCATCACCCTCCACTGTACCCCGATGCACTCTGCGACACTCAACGGGGACCTTGTAATGGACTGCCATATTCTGTTTGCTTGCCAATGACACAGCAATCAGACCGCAGACTGAACTTTTCCTCTTCCTTTGGACTTGTCATTCCTTGAAGGACTCTGGCTGGCCCTCCACGAGCCAACATTGTAAAGTGGGGTTTGCATGGCCCTGTACTGCTCCAGATGCAACACTCCACTGAACATGCATTAAACATTCTGATTCACACAGATGTGTTGTGTCTTTGGTCTTTCAAGTGTGGTAGTATGGATGAAGGTAGGGTCAGTGAATTCCTCTTACGTCCATGTGGCTCATGTCGTTGGATTTGGGTCACAGGCTGACACATTGCCAAATGTTGTCCGGGTGGCACCGATGCAATAACAGCGACACACGCATGTGTTACTTCCTTGTCTAGCCCCGTACAGAACAACGCCCAGAGCCCCGAGGTCACTGTTCAAACCCTTATGCTGGACTAGCATACAACAGCCCACTATGCTTAAACACAAGGGGGGGGGGGGCAACAACTCTATATGTGCCAGGACTTCCCTGTAGTGATCTGCAGATCACAAGTCTAGTTCTCAGCATGCCACAGCCACTCCCTCATGGCTGGTTTACACCCACACCACACCCATTCAGCACACGTGTCAAAGGACATGTGACCCTGCCAATAAAAAGGGCCGGACGCACGTGCTTGATGCCATTTCTAACCTCTCTCGGGGTGTAACCGTGTGGTGTGTATGTAGGCATGGGGGCCCAGGGGCCTGCAACATCACATTCCGCCGGCTCAGAGGTGACATGATGGTGTCCGCAACATGATACCCAATCATAGAGGGTTCATGACTTACAGGGCACAGACTTGGTGGCACCGGATACACTCTGGCTGGCACAGGCACACTGCCACAGGGTGGTGACTTTTGGTGCACTGAGGTAGGGGCACCTTAAGTGCTGAGGGGGTGTGCAGACTGCAATAATGCACCCTCCTGGCCGCCCGGATGCTCAGGTCTTGTGTGCCCTGCTGGACCGCATTGTAGGCCTGAGCCAGCCTACAGCGGGGGCCTACCACCATGTGGCACGGCCTTGCAGGTCACAGAGTTAGTGGCACCTCAAGGGCTGAGCGGGTTTACAGCCTGCGATGATGCCCTGTGCACTGGTATGTCCTCTGCCATGGCAAAATCAAGACCCAGCATCAAAAGTGAGACCTGGTGGCCTGCGGAGTGGGGCTCTGTGATGTGGAGGGTGCCATGTCCGTGGGCCCCAGGCTTGTAGCTTGCAGCGGCACATGGTGGGCCCTCTTTTCTACACGCAGGTGGCAGAAGGTGAGCAGTGAGGCCTGGGTGCGCAGGGGCGGGCATGCACTGCTGGGTGGCAGGAAGGACTGTGGTGCAGCTGTCTGGGTGCGCAGGGGTGGACAGGCGGTGATGTTGTGTGCACTTGTATGTACTGTGCCATTCATGTATCTGGACTCTGTTTCAGATGATGGATCTGTTTCAGATGTGGGACCTGGTGAACTGCACTACATACCGGCACGTGGGTGGAGACACACCGGTGTCAGCAGGTGAGCAGTGCGACCTGGGTGCGCAGTGTCGGCACTCTCACTCCCTGTCCATCTCTTCTGTTATATGTGTACCTCCCCCCCTCTCTGTCTGTCTTTCTCTCTCTCCCCCTCTCTGTCTGTTTTTCTCTCTCTCCCCCTCTCTGTCTGTCTATCTCTCTCTCCTTCTCTTACTCTCTCCTTTGCTCTCTCTCTGTCCCTTGATAAGTGCAGTACACACCTTCTCATCATGATTTTTGTCATGCAGGCTGTGACCTACGGATTGTCCAGAGGGGAGCCACCACGTGTCTTCATTTCTGTTCTGTGTTTATTTGAATACATTTTCCTTTGTTGATTCGAAGGTGAATCTGTGATGCTCATTTTTGTGACAAACATGCATGTCACCAGATGTGATTGTGCGACATCAGGCGGATTATTTGGTACATGATTCCGTATAGTTGATGTGGCATATCTTAGGCCGGGGTTGGGCCCGGGGAGGGGGGTCCTGGGGGTGGTGGCAGTGGGTGTTGTGGCCCTCTTGGTTGTCCGACCTGTATGATCAGTGGCTCCAAGGCATCTGTTGCCCTTCAGGTGTGGCTCTGGGCTGGGCATCCTTTTGTGGTGCAGCTTGTGGTCTGACTTTACAACAGGTCAGAGCAGGTGTTAGTTTCCTGCTGCTAACGCACCTTATCGCATGTTTTGTGTTCGTATCGCCGAGCTGGATGGTCATTGAGAATGTTGTGGAGAGGTGTTGTTGCAGCTTTTTGCACGGGAACGCCTTCTCTGCATCTCATTAGCGATAGTTGCCGGTGTCGTCTGTGGTGATGTTTTTTGCGGCTGCTATCGCATGTAAACTGGTGCTATGGGCTGTTAGTACCAGCTTGCGATAATTTTATTGTGACTTTGGCTGCGATAAATGCCGTTAACTTGGCGATAACTCCTTGAGAATATGCCCCGTAGTGTTTTAGATAAAGCAGGTAATTTCAAAATATTTATTTTAGTAACATGCAGAGACTGTATGTATCTAGTGCAAACATTTTTTAAAGACATTACTCCAGAACTCAGCGGGTAATGCTGTTACATTACCTCTCAAACTATTTAATCTTTTTCACTGACTGATTCTCTTACTTAAACCGCTCTACTGGCTTCCAAGCAGACATTCACTGATTAACCAATTGTACACATATACATTTCTTTCAAGCAGTAGGCACCCTGGTTAGACCATTTGTTTCCAAGTTCGGACAGGCATTGTATTCCACTGGGCATTTTCCCAGGTGGCTGGAACACTTAGAGGCTGGTTTTGAAAACACAAACCTGCTCCTGGTGTCTCCTCACTCTCCCCAGCTCTCTGAGATTAATTACAGCAGGCTGGCAAGGGATGGCCTAAAGACAGAGAAAAAGAGAGGGAAGGAGACCAAGGGTAGACAGGAGGCAATCAAATAGGGAGGAGAGGAAGAAAAGAGAGAGAGGATAGAAAGAGAGAGGGAGGATGGATGGATGAAAAGAGAGCTTGAGATTGTGCGAGAATGCGAAAGGAGTTGGACTGATCTGAGCATTTTTGCCAGGACTGCTATTTGTTGCTCAGTCTGGCTCTGCTGTTTCTTCTGTAGCCCTCTGTCCCTCCATCGACTTCACAGCAAAGGAGATCCACTTCCCAATGCTTTTAGCTGTAGGCATATCAAAGTTGCCATTAATGGTCCAGGACGGTTATTTATTTAGCAAATAGTATGGGTACAGTTTTGGACATTTTTTAAAGTGCGGGCATGTTATTCCCCATAAACCTTTCCCACTTCGACCTCTGCTTATTATATATATTGTGTAGGCAGCCCTTGCGGTCAGTGTGTTTATTAACATCAACAGATCAGTGTTTCATCTTCAAGAACCTTGATGTCCCCCAATCACCAAATTCTAAGTGAAAAAGAAACGTCATGGATCATGTGAAATAGCTTTGATAATCGAAAATATGTGAGTAGTCCAGTTAAGTTCATAAATGCACAGAGCCTAACAATATAACTCTTGCGTAGATGGCAAATGTGTTGACTTTCACTAAGTTAAAACTCTTTCTATATACATACACCATTGAGTTCATAATTGGGGAAATATAAGTTCATGTTAATTATGATGTGCACATTCATTTCATAAGGCAATTCAGAATCCGGAAACTCCACACCTAAAAATACAGATTCAATCAAATGAAAACAACCAATATTGCACTGGCAGGAGGCAGACTTGAGATTAAGCAAGATCAGAAAACAAAGTTTATTATGTCCAAACACAAGGGCCTTAATATGATGAGGCCCGGAAACCTTTCTGAGACTCATCGTGGTTTCAGTTCCAACCACCTAATTACAATCTAGGTGGTCAGAGTTGAACCTGGATGTCATTCCCGCTCCTTGGGCCCTGTCGGCCAGTTGGAGACTGGCCGGTAATTCCTATGGACGGTGTTTCCACCACAGGGATTACGATGCTCGGTTTCTGACAGGCTTTCCATGTCGAGCTTTCGGACAAGGGTAGCTTGTCAGAAAGTAAGTTTTGAGGCCCCTAGCAGGGCATCTTTCACATTGCGGCCTCCGGTTGGGGGCTCCCTGTTAATCCCTTCACTGTGTGCAGGCATTGTGAGGCACCTACCACAAGGTGCAGGTATTAGCACAATCTCCTGTTTCGCTATGGGAGCTCGTGCTGCAGCCGCAGTAGGTATAGTTAGGACCTATTTTCAATAGGAAAAGCTATTTTGACTTGCCTATAACTTTGGCGTCTTTTGTCCAATTTTTATGAAATTTGGGACAAAAAGTGTCAAAGTAGGTTCTGTGTGTCATGGCAAGTTTGGGGGTGATCCGTGTAGTGGGGACCGAGATATAGGGGCCCACAATAATGGTGCATTTTTAATCTTAATTCCCATAGGAACGCGTTGTCGAGCCTCCATCCCAAACTGATGGACGGAATTACACCAAATTTGGCAGAAAGGTATATGTTGTTTGTTATTTGGTGCATATCAGTTCAGTAGTTTTTGAGAAAATGAAGATAAAAAATTATAGTGATATCTCTGACAGCGGATATTTTGTGACGTTTTCATGAATAATCGCGACTGCGCAAGTGAACGGGATTGCTGTGATTGACTGGAATCAACTTAAACACAAAGTTGCTGGCTGCCATTTTATTGATTGGGAACGGTTCCTGGGGCTGAACATTTTTGTAAAAGCTAACATAGGGGTTAGGGAGGATGTACTCTGAAGCCATGTTTGAAAGAAAGGGTGTTAGTGACACAAGTTATGTGTGCAAAATGATTTTTTTTAAACACACTTAACAGTCACAATGACGCTGCGATCGCTAGTTCTCCCTCTGTGTACCAATAAGGGGATGCCTCGAATATCCCCACGTCATTGCGAATATTGGTGCAAATATAAAACAAAAAGTATCTATATCTATATACACACCCTCGCTGGTCAATGTCACATGCATCTACTCACATATTTCACTCTGACACTCATACACCCACTTAAATACCCACTCAGACACTAAGGCACCCACTCACTGACTCCCTCAGAGACCCATGTGTGTACTAACATAAGCATTCATAGGCTCATGCACCCACTCACAGATGCACTCAGAGACTCATGTGTCCACTCACATACATAGTCAGAGACTCATGCACCCAGGCACTGACCTACTCAGACACTCACACACCAGCTCAGAGACCCACTGAGATACCTATGCTTCTACTCATACTCACACTGACAGACAGGCCCAACCAGACACTTATGAACTCACTCACAGATCCAATCACTGACTCATGTATCCATTCACATACCCACTCAGACACTCATACATCCATTTACATACCCACCAAGACACTCACACACCCATTCACATACCCACTAAGAGATGTGTGCACCCACATATAGACCTACTGAAGGGCTCATGCAGCCAGTCACAGACTCACATAACCCAGGGAATCATTAATACACACTGTCATAGAGATAGTGAGAGACTGATATTTTTTATAGAGTTATTTAGATAGTGATTTATCTACTGTGATAGTTAGAATTAATTATATAGTCATACTTTTTTAATGTGGTTGTGGCTATTGAATTCCTGCTTTTGCTTTGCATTTTCGCAACATTTTCACAATGGTCGCTGTTACAAACGGCATCCCGACTCCCGGGGCCATCATGAGAACAGAAAATTGGTTTTAGAGATGGTTTTTGTAGAAACTCACTAGAAAAACATGACTTTGAACTGTACAGTGATAACCCCCCAATACTAAAAATACTATAATATGTGTGCTTACATGTCGCATTTACCAATGTGATCGTAAATCCCGGCATCACCGCGAAAATGGAAAGTAGGTTTTTAGAGATGGTTTTTATGGAAACTTGCCAGAAAAATATGACTTTAGACAATATATTAATAACACCTAGTGTGTAAAGTACTGTGATATGTGTGCATATTTGTGTTTCATACTTTATGAAAAAGGCACAATCATAATGTTTAACAATGTCGTCACAATGCCCTGAATAACCGCGAAGACAGAAAATAGGTTTTCAAAAAAACTTAATACAAAAGCATGAGCTTAAATATGATTTTTGAAGAAGCATGTATATAGTAATATGTGTAGTGCAAGGTTTCGAATTGATTCTTTTTAAAATTATTTTTGCATATGCTGGTGCCCTCTGAATGTCTTCTTTTGTTTTGTGATTTTGCGACTTATTCCCTTCCCTCTCATGGTGAAGATGTCCAAAAGCATAAAATAAATTAACAATATTTCAGGTACTAGGGTGGCTTTGACAAGTGCCTTTGTGCTGATTGCATGCATATGACAGCTTCACATAAGACTGGACGCAAAGTTTCAGGTTACGTAGAAACACCCCGTTGCCTTCATCTATAAAGTGCACTCCACCATTTCTATCAATTCCATGCATGTCAAAACGCAGATTGTTGTTATAGACACAGCTCATACGATGGTCTCCGAGGAATACAGAAACTGTTTTATTAACATGCTTCCTGGCTTTGACAATCTTTGGACAGAATTGATTTGACCACTTCTATTTCTGTCTTATGCATATATTAGAGTACACCAAGAAAGTGTGAGGAAAAAACAACATCAGTTTTGCAAAGGTTTCTTTCATTAGGATTACAAGCCCTACCCCAGTCAATGTGCCTAGGTCATTGCCACCACAGTCAACAATCATGAGGTGAGGAGCTTGGGAATCCTCAAGGGATTTAACCAAAGGCAGTAACTGATAACACGTTAACCTCCACATTTTGTAAACCCAAGTTCCCGTCAATAGCTCTCTTTTTTGCAGCCTCTTAAGCCCAATAGATATAGATGTGGCCCATAATCCATACTCTAAGCATTTTGAAGTGAAGGAGCAATAGTAGTCAGGAGAAGGCTGGAGTTAATGAGGTAGTTTTTCAAAGGAAAAGCAGTTAAAATGGAAGTTTTTAAAATATATATATATTTCATTGGATGCTATCCGCATGAGAGTGAATAAAATGAGGTATGTGTTTGATGTCTTAGGAAGAAGTTTTATTATTGGCTGTTGTTTAAAAAAAGAAATGTAATACAGACATGGATATGATTTTAAATCTGTGGAGTAAACAACACCTGCACCACACCTGCTGTATCTCATTTGGAAGTAGCATGTTCCTTCTAGAATGTGCTGTGAACCTGTGACCTACTGGTTTGTTAGGTACACAGAACTAAGAGTATATTGGGGAGAAGAGCGTTGAAGATACAGAATTTTTTTTGGGAGGAAAGATGACACAATTTAAGTAATGGCAAGCTTTAATATCCAACTCAGGAATACATAATAAACTGTTGTGTAGTAATTAAATGTAAAAAAAAAGGAAGTTAGATATCGGTGTGAACTCCATTTTTTTCACGGTTACTCTGCGATGATCAAGAAAACATAGCGAAAATGCACCAACAGAAACCTCATTATGAAAGAGAGGGAACGGGTTAACAGATGCTAACCATTCACAAGTGGAGCTAGATTAGTCTAAAATGAAAGGCATGATTTAATTTGCTGCCTTTCTCATGATGATAGAGTGGAAAGTTGGAGGTTGCCATTTTAGAGTTGCTTTCTATCAGATTGGTGTACCATTCACTGGTATGAATGTAACAGGACACAGATAATACAGTTGATAGTTTTGAAGAAGAGATTACACATTTTTACACAGTGTGGTCTAAACAACACGAGTATGTTTGTATATGCTGTTGACACACTCACTAGAAGATTTAAACAGAGACTGATGCCTTGTATTTAAAAAGTGAAAACAGTAAATAGTGGCAAATGTTAGCTGTGTATTTATTTGTAGAGGAATGCCTTGACTTGTGCATACAATAAGCTATATGTAAATAGTGTTACAATACACTAGAAGATATTAAAATGAACAACATCTAATACTAGATGCCCATTTGCAAGATAATAAAATGCCTGCTAATGTAGAAAAACTATGAAGGGCCAAAAAAAGAAAATAATCCACAGATGTGATTCATTGCAGCATTGGAAAGGCTCTTATGGACTGCTCTAAAGCACTACAACTCCACAATCCTTGCAGTATAATACCATTCGGAAAAACTGTGGAGCCAAATCTGGAAATTGAGATTAGACCTCTGAAGGGACCCTATGCCCCAGTGTTGTTGTGGCTGGTATTGAAGTTCAGGGTCCTTCGGCCTTGTGTTGCCTTCTTGCTACTTTTACACTAGTGCTTTTATATGTTTTTAGATGGTAAAGCATGGATGTAGTACTGCATAAATATTTATTATTTGTACCCTGTGACAATGTCTTGTGATATACTGTGCAATGCGTAAATCTGCTCTCTATGAAACTCCTCTTAAAGAATGTTCCAGATAGATAAATGGGCGTGTTCTTTTTATTTTTTTGTTGAAAAGTGTATTATCCAATGATATTCCTTTATTTCTCAGTGACATGATTTTCAATTTTGTTTTTGAATTGTTTGTGTTTCATTGATGTAGTTATTTCGACAAATATATACAAAGGGAAAAGTGAAAATAGTTTCTTACTAAATAGCTACACTGAAACTTTATGTAAAATATGTCTATATTTGTGTTTTACAGTTTGTCAAAAACACCTGGTATTCACATTGTGTCCTTGGCAATAGCACTCATAGAATCACAAAGGCTCTAACTGTGCAATCATCAAGGACGTCCTTTCTCCACCACTCTATAACTCTCCTCCTGGCACACTACTAATTGGGGATTGTTGGACTTGGCCCTTTTGGCAGGTTCACCCCGAAACTTTTTGCATTCTCCTAGCCTGTTTCTGTAACCTGGTGTTGGTGATTTTAGGCCTCTGTGCACTTTTTCACTGTGGTCCAGTGTAAAGTGCGTGCGCTCTCTGTGTATGTGTGGTGAGAGTGGCCTGCCCTCCCATAGGAATGCATGGGGATATGTATGTGATGATGTGCGCAGATTTATTGTGTGTAGTGGAGAAGTGCCACTTTTAGAGGTTGGCATGTCTGTGCAGTGAATGTGAATTGACTGTCTGGCTTGTGATTGCCTGGAGCTGGCAGGTGTGCCTGGCTCCAGGAGTCAGGATGGGTCTGCCCTTTAGTGAATGGGGAGATCTGCATGTTGATGGAAGGGAGGAGTTGCACCTGGGACCTGAATAGGGCTGTGCCTTCCCTCTACAATGCTGACTCCAGCCCCTGTGGTGCGTCTGATGTCCATAGCCTGTCCAGTGAAAGGGAGATAGGGGCTGAGCAAAACAAAGTGCTCAGGAGTTCCCCTGGACCAGTTGTAGCTGGTTCTTCCATTGCCTGCACCTTGTAAACAAAGGAAAATGTGGTATAAGAAGGGGCTGAGCAGTTCTTAGAGTGTGCTGATCCTGCTGGGGTGTGCTGCTGGGGCCCAGGGGGGTTGCCATGAGGGTTTGCCTCCCTGGGCCCTGCTTTTGCCCCTTGATGTTTCCAGGACTTATCCTTTCTTTTACTACCTGACCCTTTATGCTTGCTGCTCTAGCGCCCTGGGAGTGTTTTGTTTCCATTGAACGCGAGTGCTCCACAGCACGGGGCTGTCTGGGCGGAGGGAATCCCCGGTGTAGGGATTCCCCCTTGTTTTTCCTGCCATCACGGGAGCCCACCCCGCTTTATTCTGGTGTTCTATGCAGCCTAGCGGGAGCCTGCCCCGCTTGTTGTGATGTTTAGGACAGGGGTGCCCCCCCGCTTATAGTGCCTGGAAACAAAGTTGTCATGTTTATGCGGTTGTCAGAAACGAATCCCTTCTTGTTTTTTTCTAGAAAGTTTCTAGTGACCTCTGAGCTAGCTGGCACTCACTATTAAGTCTAGTATATTCGATAGAGACCTAGTAGACCTCAGTCCTAGGTCTAATCTATAGGATATATTATTCCAATGCACAGAGCCTATTGGGAATATAGGAACTACACTACATGGCGCCCAACGTTTGGTAAGGCACTAATTTAATGCTAGATACTAGAGTAACTCAGTCATACTTTTCACAGAGACCCCTTTTTCCTGTAAATACTCCAATAGACGTCTGGAGTGAGTGAAAGGATAAAATATCTGCCATAACTGAGTAGGACAGAAAATCTTATGTATTAGTTTTAGGTTTGTTCAATGTTGAAGGACACAGTGTTCCAAAATATTGTGCACCTTATCTTTGTTTCCTTGAAACTTGCTCTGCAAACTTTCATTAAACAATGTCGAATAATGACAACACCGAAGCCGGTGGATCTGGAACTCATCAACCAGGTTTAGACACCACAGGGTTTAATGAAAATGAGGATGATGCTATAATCATCCCGGAAAACGTAAGAAAAGTCATAGCTATAAAGCTTATAAAAAATGGCCTATCAACGAGAGGTGGTACCGTTATATTCGTGATAGAGGCACATGAATATCGGCAGACTGCAGTATTCTATTCATGGATTGTCTTTCCACAAGCAAATCCAACAACACATGTGTTCCACTTCTACAAGATGGAGGAATATGCAGAGGAATACGTTCCTTTCGAGGATGTTGAAATACCACTAACTTACCAAGAGCATCAGCTCTGGTTTAAAGGCGCCCTACAACATCAAAATCACATTACCAGGCTCGGTCCATTAGGTAGACCAGGAGCAACATGGCCGGTACTAGCCAGCTATACACCACATCCTAACATTGAAAGAATGTCAGATGTAGAACTGTAAGCTCAGCTAAAACAATTAATTAAAATACATAGACAATTGGTACAATATGTCATGCGGACCTTAACGGTCCAACCTGCTATTAGAATTCCACAACACACCCCTCATTAGGGGAACACAAACAACATCACACCACAGACTACACAATCAGTCGTTGGTAAATTGCCTGCAAAAAGAGAACAAATTCCATTCTTGTTAGCCCAGAAAATTACTCAAATATAGGCAGTATTTCCCTATAGTACACCTCATGAAAAATACAGGATTCTAACAATCTGTTTACCAATGGGGATTGCAAAAACACCTTATATAACAAATTCTATATACAAATATGTACAAATATTGTAATGTTTTGTATATTGTGTACATATTTGTATATAGAATTTGTTATATAAGGTGTTTTTGCACAGAGAATATTTCTTTCAAAAAAATATTTTTTCAAAAAAAGATTCAAGCAATATCATCAAATGATGCAAATGATTAAGCAGACGTTTATGTTTCATTCATAAGGGTCAGTAATAAGTTGCAGGTTTAAAAAAAACTATCAGTCCTGGCACACATATTGTTATTTAGAGGAAATGGGCTGTGGCCCAGGCTCCAACATTATATAAATATAATCATGTGGGATGGGATGAGGATTCACCTCACCATACAATCCAGTTAAAAAATCAACCTACTGCTCAGAGGCAGTATCCAGTGAAGCAGGAAGCTAAAAAACAGGTCAGGGAGATCTTTGATCAACTTGAATACCAAGGGGTGATTGCAACATGCACCTCTTCAATGAACAATCCCTTGTTTCCTGTCTCCAAACCAGACAATACATATCGTCTAGTTTTGGACTACAGACATTTAAACTCTTGTTGCAAAACCTTTGCAGTACAAAATGCACACAGTGCAGCACTGATGAATAACATTGTGCACAAAAAATATACAACAACATTAGATATTTCTAACGGTTTCCTCTGTCAAAACATTGCACCAGAAAGCAGGTAGTTGACCGCTTTCTCAATCATTGGGACACAGCGTCATTTTTGACGTCTCCCCCAAGGATTCAAGAACAGTTCTGGATTATTTTCAGCCAGAGTAACAGAATTACTACAAACGTATGATGATGAGGCATTATCTTTTTTTTGGTTCAATAAGTTTATTAATTTTAAAAGAGCATACAAATTCTTAAATATCATAAAGGTGATACATATGAGAAAAGAAATTGAATAAGAAATAAAATAGCAATCATGAGGAAAACCAACATGAATTCAACGTAGACTGATACTTAAATATAGTATGATGTGTAAACCGAAGAACCGTGATACACATCAGAGGTTTCACCATGGGGAGCAAAGAGATTAGTAAGAAAAAGTGTAAAGAAAGAGAAAGAAACAGATGGGAAAGGGAAGAGAAGGAAGAGAGTGGAAGAAAGAAAATAAAGGATGCGGATCTTCTGGGAAGCTACACATGGACACAATGACAACACTCACGTAGACGAGTTAAAAGGATATTGGGCAACCAAACCTTTAGAAGTCGAATCCATATATGAATCCAAAGTTCTCCAAACACCACTAGAAATTGAGGGAGAAAGATGAGCCTCATCAACTGAGGTGTGTGCACCTTTAAAAAAGGAGACCCATGCCCACCAAGTGTGATAGGAGACAGAGGAAAAAGATTTCCAATCCATAAGAATTACCTTCCCCGCAAAAGTCAGTAACAGATCCAGTAATTGGGAATCCAAGGGATCCAAGGGCAGTAGAGTCCGAGATGCAAGTGGGCCCAACATAATCATTGGGAAGGAGAGCTGGAACCTAAGGTTAAAAATCAGTTGAAGATGTTTGTGTATTAAATCCCAAAAGGGTTTAAGAAGCGAACACTCAAAAAACATATGTAAATAGTCATAAATAAAAAGGAACAGTGAAACAAACAAGAAAGATTAAAACTATACTGAAGATATAAAGAGACTAACTAGGAAAACAGCAATATTTAAATACAATCAAATAAAGAGCCACAAGGAAAAGACCGAAATATCTGAAAACCTAGTAGTGGAGAAGAAAACAAAGTTAAAACCCTGAATACCAAACAAAATTGAGGAATTATCAGATAAGTAGTTAAGGGAACCAACAAAACAAGATACCAGTCAGGGGAGGGGGAAAAAAAAAAACATCAGCCGAGTGACAAAAACATCAAGACCGAATAAGAAGACGAAAAAGAACCCAAAGAATCCGCCGATAGAACAGATATCACAGATAATAGGAAAAACAAATCATGAAACAAATGCCAAGGACAAATAAAATTCTGAACAGTGACATGGAAGCCATCACGGAGAGAGGTAAATGAAATAGCCGAAAGAGCAGTGAGAGCAGACGAAATATCAAGAAAAAAGAGATACACAAAACATAAGAATGAAAAATACGCAACACAGCTGACAACACGTCAAATAGAAGACTAAACGGCAAACCATCCGAAAAAACTGGTGATAGCTAAAGACAACATATGTGTCTAAGAACCATGACTTATGGCAACAGAAGTACGAACAAAAGCAGAAGAAAACAGACAGAAATTCAAGATCCAGAGGGACCAGGAACAGGGGAAGAATCCATCTGAGACTCTGACTGATTGTCAAGAAAAGAGGAAAGATAAGAAGGTTCATCAAAAATTGGAGAGCGACCCTTGAAGGTAATACGAAATTTGGAAGGACCAGCAAAGGAAAATGGTATGTTCATGTCCAAAAGGCGTTTCCGTAGATTAAGAAAACCTTTTCTACGAATCACAGTGTCTCTAACAAAGTCTTGTGAAATCGCATTCCGATGCCCTTCCCAAGACACTGACTTGACCTTCCTCATATGAGCTAAAATCTCCTCCGAGTGTTGATGACGTAGCGGTTTAAAAATGACCGCCCTTGGATAATTTGAAGATTTGGGTCTGAAAGTAGGAACTCGATGAGCTCTCTCAAGTTCAAAGTCTTTCTGAAAGGAAATATTTAAAGTAGAAGGAAGCCAATGGTAAAGAAAGTCAATCATGGAGGGGGCATCTTTCTCCACATCTTCAGGTAGACCAAAAATTTGCAGGTTACTTCTCCAATTACGGTCTTCTTGTTCCGTAATATCTCTCCTCAAGGCCGCCATTGAACGCTCCATTTGCTGGAGAGCCCTAGAGTGTTGATGCGCAGTATCCTCTACACCACTAATACGGGTCTCTGCAGTTGTAACTCAAATAGATAATGCTTTAAAGTCATTCCTGATAGCCGCTACCTCAACTTGTAGTAAATCATTACTAGTCTTGGTAGACTGTGCAATGTCATGAACAGAGTTTAAGCGCGACAAAATAGTATCCAAAGTGGTAGTGGAGTCTTTCTGAAAGGACTCTGGTGTAGGAGAGTGTTGCTTGGACCTTTTTATAGCCCCTTTAGAGTCTTTAGCAGTGGAAGGAGGGCCCATGTGATCCGCCATAAGAGCAGCCCACTTTGAAAATACCAAAAATGCACCTGAACAGCTATGCAGAGAGAGACAAATCAAAAAAGATGTGAGAAAAATTACAAAAATATTCACTCACACAGGCTCACTAATCATAGAAGCTGTGGAAGCGATAAGTGACTACCCTGGCCATAGCATTAAAACTCAAAATGGCGGTCAAGATCAAGTGAGGAGAAAAAACGCCGTACAAAGCTCCTCAGGAATTGCATAAAACAGAATGTCCAGCTATCCAGCAACCTCTCAATCAGGTTGAACAAAGCATCATTTCAAGTTGGCCAAAAAACACAAGCGAAGCATCAGGGGGAGGCCACATATGTTATCTGTGAAGTCATTTCGAATAGAAAGACTCATATAAATGACTGCAAACGGAGAAATGCATATTTAGACACAAGCGTAGAAGAAATATTGCTAAATGTCACCTCATGTCAGCAGAAAAGCAGTTTCCAGTGTCTTGCCACTACACCTGAGGCAGAGAACGCAAGCGAGGCCACCACAGTAAACAAAATGGCGGCCGCTCGCGAATTTCAGTGAACGGAGAGTCAGAACGGTGAAAAGTGGGGTTCCTGTCGTCTTCGGCGAGAGCAGCACACTTCCACGCATTCCCGGCACATTCTGATGTGAAATGCCTCATTCGGGACTGAAAAGGCCGTCGCTAGGGATCCCAAAATCGTCCCGACAGCCGCTGTTGCCCCCGAGTTCAAGCGCTGACCGCCATCTCGTAGCGGCGCGCAAGCCACGCCCCATGATGAGGCATTATCTTATGTCGATGACATCTATCTTACAGATGATGATTTGGACAGGCACTTGAACAGGGTGAACACCATAATACTTGGATTTGCCTCTGAAGGGTATGAATTCAACTTTAAAAAATCAAGAATTGCCCACCTAAACGTCCTATTCTTAGGATATTTGTGTATTTATTTATTCGTTTGTATAGCGCTAGAATCGACTCCCGAAGGAGTATCTCTGCGCTGTGCGGACTATAATTGGAGATTGAGGATACTGAAGTACTTAATAGGTACAAAACAAGTAGGTCTTTAACAATTTCCTGAATTTTACATGTTCTTGGCACTGTCTAAAAGAAAGAGGAAGTTCATTCCAGAGGCGCGGACCAAGATAGGAAAGGGCCTTCCCTCCCAATCTTGCCCTCTTTATGATTGGAACTTCAAGAAGAGATTTACTACTTGAGCGGTGATGGTGTATAGGGTATGAATTTCTCCGCCAAGTAGGAGGGGCCCAAGTTCTGCAATGCCTTATGAACTTGATCTGTTGTGGGATGGGCAACCAGTGGAGCTTCGTCAACAGGGGGCATGAAGGCGTCCTAGGAGGCTCATTGAGGACTAGCCGTGCAGCTGTATTTTGGACTACTTGTAGTCTGTTGAGTAAGGTGTCATTAACTGAAATCAGCAGCCCATTACAGTAGTCCAAACGGCTAAGCACTAGAGCCGGGACCAGGGTCTTACAAGTGGAATCTGGGAGTAACGGGAAAACTCTACAGAGTAGTCCCATTACATGGAAGCAGGAGCAAGCTGTCTGAGCAACATGCTCTTTTAGGCTCAGGGCTTGATCTAACCGGATACCCAGGTGTTTAACTACATGCTTAGGAGCGGGCTAGGGCCCAGATCAGATGGCCACCAATCAAGAGTTCACAGGAGGGAGGCCTCGCCAAAGAGCATCACCTCCGTTATTTGCCATCCACTGTGATACAGCTCGCATTCCATTCGAGAAGGCCGACTGGACCGCAGTTGTAAGTTTGCTGAATGGAAAGAGGAGCTGGGTGTCATTGGCATATGATACGGGAATGAATCTGTATATGTCCTCAAGAGATTGACCAAGGGGGCGACATAAATGTTAAATAATGTTGGGCTCAAGCAAGAGCCCTGTGGTACTCCCTTGGTTAATTCTGTCTAAACCGAACGATACGAGCCTAGGTTGACACTCTGCGATCAACCAGACAAAAAACTTCTCATCCACGATATAGCTGGCCCCCTTAGCCCCACCTCCTCCAATCTTCTGAGCAGGACATCATGGGAAACTGTGTCGAATGCCGCGGATAGGTCCAACAGCACCGGAATCATATAATGTCCTTTGTTAAGGGACATTCTGATGTTATTAGTAACTTAGATAAGTGCAGATTCAGTGCTGTATTTGGGCCTAAACCCGGAATGGGAATAATCTAAATATCCAGTCTGTTCAACAAAATTAGACAGATGGGTATTAACGTTTTTTTCCATGAGCTTGCTCAGGTATGGTAGAAGTGAGATGGGGCAGAGATTAGACAACTCCGTCCATGGAATATTGGAGTTCTTATGAATGGGTCTCACCTGAGCCACTTTCCATTCCTGCGGCACCATGCCCTCTGTGAGGGAGAGGTTGATAAGGGACTGTACCACAGGACCAATCTGTTTGGACAGGGATGGGATAACCTTTGCGGGATGCAATCGGACGGAGAGCCAGATTTAATCAAATGCATCAATGTCTCGACCACAGTTATAGTGATGGCAGGGAGATTGTGGAGCACCACAGGGTTAGCCAGCTTAGGAGTGTGCAAGGACACTGGGTTATTCTGTGAATTACTTGCCATCATGATTTTATCATATATCACCTCTATCTTATGAGAAAAATATGAGGAAATATCATCACACATCTGTTGGGAGGGTGATTCGAGGCTTTCACATGCTTTTGGGTTGGTGAAAGATTGAAGAATTTGATATAAGGTTTTTGATGAATTTCCAACCTGTGTTAGCTGCGATGACATGTGCATTTTGCGTGCAGATTTTATGTTTTTGTCATAGCTAGTCAAGGATAGGTAATATTAGTTTCTATCCATCTCAGTGAGTGTGGTCCTCCAGACTCTTTCTAACTTTCTGCACACTTGCTTTTGTGAATGCAGCTAATCTGTGAACCAAGCTGCCTGGGGTCAGTTGGGGCGGTACATACATACTTTCATAGGGGCTATCTGGTCATTAGCCTTGACAATAGCTGAGTTATATTTAAATAGAGCTTCCTCAATATTATCAGCTGCCTCAAACTGAGGTTCTATAAACGTGTTTTGAAGGTTTTCCGCTGAGACCTCATGCCACTGACTCCGCCAATAAGAAGTGGCTGGGATCCGGTTTTTAGGTACTGCCAGGTCATGTATATAGAATTCAATGACAGAGTAATCTGACCAATTTACTTGTCTGGGGGTTCAAATTTGATTTTAGAGGAGTTAGAGAGTATCATGTCTAAGGTGTGGCCTCAGACATGTAGGGCCTTCATTGTGCTGAATTAGGCGTAATAAAGACAGGTCAGTCAGGAGTGTCTGAGCATCAGAGTTATCTGTGCGGTCACTATGGACATTAACATCTCCTAATAATAAAAAGTTATTGCCTGAATTTAGGTGCGGGACCAGCAATTCAAATAGTTGCAAGGAAAAATGTGCTACAGGACCCGGGGGACGATAGATTAAAGCCCCTTTCCAGCTGACATGTGAGGGTGCACCTATCCTAAAGACCAATGCTTCCATGGCAGTATCACTATGTTGGTCTCGGACCAAGATGTTGATTCCATTTTTATAAATAGTGGCAATGCCACCCCCGGTTTTAGATGGCCTGTCCAGTCTGATCATTTGGAATCCTTCCGGAATACCCAGTGTAATAGCCGGAACCGAATGAGGTTTAAGCAAGGTTTCAGTGAGGAAGCCTATTCCGGCTGAGCTGAAGAAATTAGGTCCCATACCTCCGTAGAGTGCTTGGGAAACGAGCGGAAGTTGCACAACAGGTTTTTCCACCCTCTCTGTGCGAGATCCGCAGAGGGTGCAGTAGTTCGAGCTGGAAGAATGGAGAGGGCTTGAAACCGGCAATGTCGGCATATGAACGGGCCATCCATGCATGGCCACGACTCTGATAGACAGCCCAAAGACACCGTCGTCTGTAAATTGAGTAGACTTTGTCTAGTGTGACCTATTTGTGTCAGGGGACTGTGATTTGTTAAGGAATGGCCAGAATCTCTGGCCTCTGGCATCGTCTTGGCGCGGACGGGCTCAGACGGGCTTACCTTTGGTGCGCCTTCGGCGTGTCGCCAGCGCGCCCGCTGCACGCTTCGTTTTGCTGGGCCATTTATAATGCTATTGGGCAAAGAACTAGCCTGCCGACCAGCCGGAAGTATCAGATTCCCTCCACTCAATCAGGATTGGGACCCGTGGTAGACCGGGGAAGATATCCGGAGGCGGGGCTGGGCAGCAACAATGAGTAAGTGGTTTAAAATACGAGCGCAGAGTGAAATAACAAAGAAATGTGCAATTTATAACCAAAATGTTTCCACAAGCATCAGCAACTAGCACAGGGCAAGAGAAAGGTCACTACAAACTTCCTCATGCGCGTCCGCTGCGCACTCCGTTTGCAGGACAATTTATAATGCTTTAGGGCAAAGAACTAGACCGCCGACCAGCCGGAAGTATCAGATTCCCTCCACTCAATCGAGATTGGGACCCGTGGTGGACCGGGGAAGATATCCGGAGGCGGGGCTGGGCGGCAACAATGAGTAAGTGGGTTAAAATACGAGCGCAGAGTGAAATAACAAAGAAATGTGCAATTTATAACCAAAATGTTTCCACAAGCATCAGCAACTAGCACAGGGAGGGAGAAAGGTCACTACAAACTACCTCATGCGCGTCCGCTGCGCGCTCCGTTTGCAGGACAATTTATAATGCTTTAGGGCAAAGAACTAGACCGTCGACCAGCCGGAAGTATCAGATTCCCTCCACTCAATCGAGATTGGGACCCGTGGTGGACCGGGGAAGATATCCGGAGGCGGGGCTGGGCGGCAACAACGAGTACGTGGTTTAAAATACGAGTGCAGAGTGAAATAACAAAGAAATGTGCAATTTAAAACCAAAATGTTTCCACAAGCATCAGCAACTAGCGCAGGGCAGGAGAAAGGTCACTACACACTACCTCATGCGCGTCCGCTGCGCGCTCCGTTTGCAGGTCAATTTATAATGCTTTAGGACAAAGAACTAGACCGCTGACCAGCCGGAAGTATCAGATTCCCTCCACTCAATCGGGATTGACACCCGTGGTGGACCGGGGAAGATATCCGTAGGCGGGGCTGGGCGTCAACAACGAGTAAGTGGTTTAAAATACGAGAGCAGAGTGAAATAACAAAGAAATGTGCAATTTAAAACCAAAATGTTTCCACAAGCATCAGCAACTAGCGCAGGGCAGGAGAAAGGTCACTACACACTACCTCACTACGAACTTTCAAGTGAAGGCAAAAGCCTAGCAGCAAACTTTTTAGAAAAATGTGCGCTGCTCCAACCTCCAAAAACGCTGAAAAACTTACAGTCAATTCTAGGATTCCTAAACTTCGGAAAAACTTACATTTTGAATTACGCAGAAAGGGTTAAACCTCTCTATGAACTAATCAAACCTGATTTCAAACCAACTTATTGGACTCAAAAACACACAGAAATGTTGCGTTCAGTACAAACAGACATGTTGGCAACGACACACTTACAAACATGCGACAATGTACGCAACCTTGTAATACGAATCATCCCAGGGAGATGCGGATTCACATACCTAACCTTTAATGAAGGTGAAAAGGTACCAATAGCTTACAAATCACACTTGTACACACAAGCTGAAATGAAATTCACTTCAACAGAAAAATTCTGACAGCGGTTCAGACTGCTGTTGCAAAGGAGAGAGCCCTCGCATAGGGTAAGCGCATAAAAGTCGTTACACCTGTACCTGCCTTAGAGGCAGTGACAAAGGCAAGCATTCCAAATGCAAAAGCTCTACATCCAAGATGGATACAATGGGTTAATTCTCTTGCTGCAACAGACGTTGAATACGTTTTTGACCCTTACTTGAAGACACAAGAATTTCTCCAATACGAACAAGAATGTCCTCTGTCTACTGAAATTCTACCTCTAGAACATTACAGCTGTATAATTTATACAGGTGGATCAGCACAACCCGCGATTGGGGGTAAACAAGCTTATAGTGCAGCATGCGCGATTGTTAAAGGTCGCTGGCGCGATGGTAAATTCCAACCTATGGTCACAAAAACACTATCTCTAGGAGACTGTACAACTCAGCGAGCTGAACTCCAGGCTTTCAAGATGGCGCTTGAGAATGCCGATCGCGAATTCCCCACTCTCATAGTGTGCGATTCATATTACTGCATCCAGTCTTACAATGAATACTTGCAGAATTGGGTACAAACGGTTTTAAAGACGCAAAATGTGGCACAATCAAGCATAAATTGCTTTGGGAACAAGAAGTTCTATTACAGAAAGAACTACAAAAGACTCACGTGATACATACACTGAGTCATCAGCGTGATGGCGTTCACGTTGCAGGGAATTCATTGGCTGATGAAGCCACGAAGGCAGCTGTGCAAACGGCTTCCGTAGCTGCAATCACTCATTCAAAAACAAAAATAGAAGGAGAAACTATACTAGCTGTCAATGCCACAAGCAAAGGCAGCGGAGCTGCGTTACCTTGAGTATACATACATAATTGATGCCAACTCTGTTCCTTTTGCTTGAATCCCTGGAGTGGGGGATAGGGTCATTCAAAATAGGAATCAGAGAAGTGCTTTGATTCAAGAAGCACATATGGGAGAGGGTCTAATACATCAAGGGATCTCAAAATCTCTACTAGAATCACAAGAGATGTACTGGTGGCCAGGGATGAGCACCCACATTTATGAATTTGGGATTAATTGTGATGTCTGTTACAGAGATCATAGCTTTGAAAGCCAAAAGATACCCGACTACAGTGTAGCCAGCCCAGTTCAGACACCATTGTTAGACAGCATTAGACTTTCTACACGCAGACGTCCCTATGGACAAATGCGGTCCCACAACTACTAGGACAAGATTCATTTGGATGTGGCCTCAGCGCTCGGCTGACGCCCGAACTGTTATAAAAGATTTGCGAGTATTTATCGGCACATACGCAATCTGCATGCTACATTCTGAGCAGGGTCCTGCGTTTAGCTCTAGGGCTTACAAGGAGGCCATGGCCAGCTTGGGCGTTGCATTGCGATTTTCGAGTCCATTCCATCCTGAGGAAAATTTGGTTGTGGAGAGAAAAAAAACGTGACATAAAGCAAACTATAACAGCTAGGGTATTAGGTTCGGGTGATGGGTGGGTCAAACATCTAATAAATGTCCAGCGTAGTCTTAATAACCTGCCAAGAAATTCTCTGAGTGGAATCACTCCATATGAACTCCTTTTTGGTACTAGAATTTTGGTTGAAGACCTTGATTGTCACACTTCAGTGGTGGAACAAAAACCATTTGATATCAAAGATCGTTTGGCTGTTTTACAGGATTTAAATGAAACAAGAAGAAGTCTAAGCAACACCAGTGAAAAGCCAACGACCACTGAAGAAAAAACACCTGTCCCAGCAAGACCTGTCTGGATTCCAAAGGTTGGGGATCTAGTCAGGGAGAAAATAGCAGACAAGAAGGAATTTGGGCCTTCTTACAGAAAACCAGTATCTGTACAAGCAATCCACAGAACAAGAACAGTGCTACTGCCACCCCTTGCTGGAAGAAAGGAGAACTGGTCTGTATCAATTGACCTGGTAAAACCACACCATGTGGCTGATAATAAGTAGTAGGCCCAGTGGGCTCCCAAGAAGTAGCAGACGACCAAATCTTGCTACCATCCAAGAGGTTCAAATTGAAAGACTCATCACTTTTGAAGATTCAATCAATCAATCAATCAATCAACAGAATTTTTATAGCGCGCTACTCACCTGTTAGGGTCTCAAGGCGCTGAGGGGGGGGGGACGCTACTGCTCGAACTACCAGGTCTTGAGTTGTTTCTTGAAGGAGAGATGGTCCAGAGTCAGCCGTAGGTGAGTGGGGAGAGAGTTCCATGTCTTGGCTGCCAGGTAGGAGAAGGATCTTCCTCCGACGGTGGATTTGCGGATTCGTGGGACGGAGGCGAAGGCGAGGCTGGCGGAACGGAGCTGGCGGGTGGGTGTGTAGAATGTGAGTCGGCTGTTGAGGTACTTCCGGCCCATGTCGTGGAGAGCCTTGTGTGCGTGGGTGAGGAGTCTGAACGTGATCCTCTTGTTGACGGGAAGCCAGTGCAGGTCTTTCAGGTGGGCAGAGATGTGGCTGTGGCGAGGGATGTGCAGGATTTGTCGTGCTGAGGCGTTCTGGATGCGCTGGAGTCTTTTCTGGAGTTTGGCCGTGGTTCCGGCGAAGAGGGTGTTCCCGTAGTCCAGCCGGCTGGTGACGAGGGCCTGGGTGACTGTCTTCCTGGTTTCGATGGGGATCCATTGGAAGATCTTTCGGAGCATGCGCAGGGTGTTGAAGCAGGAAGACGAGACGGCATTGCCTTGCTTGGTCATCGTGAGGGAGGAGTCCAGGATGAAGCCCAGGTTGAGTGCGTTGTCCGTTGGCTTGGGTGCAGTGCCCAGGGCAGGGGGAAACCAGGAGTCGTCCCAGGCGGAGGGAGATGGTCCGAGGATGAGGACTTCCGTCTTGTCTGAGTTCAGTTTCAGACGGCTGATCTTCATCCATTCCGCGACGTCTTTCATTCCTTCCTGGAGGTTGGCTTTGGCGGAGGCGGGGTCGTTGGTGAGGGAGAGGATCAGCTGGGTGTCGTCGGCGTAGGAGATGATGTTGAGGTTGTTTTGGCATGCGATGGCTGCGAGAGGGCTCATGTAGACGTTGAAGAGGGTGGGGCTGAGTGAGGATCCTTGCAGAACGCCACAGATGACTTCGGTGGCCGAGGAGCGGAACGGGGGGGCAGACTCTCTGGGTTCTTCCGTTGAGGAACGAGATGATCCACTCTAGGGCCGCTCCTTGGATTCCGGTGTTGCTGAGGCGCTGTATCAGGGTGCGGTGGCATACGGTGTCGAAGGCTGATGAGAGGTCCAGGAGGATGAGGGCAGCAGTTTCTCCGTTGTCGAGCAGGGACCTGATGTCATCGGTGGCAGCGATGAGGGCGGTCTCGGTGCTGTGGTTAGCTCGGAACCCGGACTGTGAGGGGTCGAGGGATCCATTGGTCTTGAGGAAGGCGGAGAGTTGTCTGTTGACGGTCTTCTCGATAACTTTGGCTGGAAAGGGGAGGAGCAAGATGGGGTGGAAGTTCTTGAGGTCTGTGGGGTCCGCAGTGGGTTTCTTCAGGAGGGCGCTCAGCCCGGCATGTTTCCAACTCTCCGGGAAGGTGGCGGATGCGAAGGAGCTGTTGATGATGTTCCGGAGTTGGGGTGCGATGATGGAGTCGGCTTTGTTGAAGATGTGGTGTGGGCAGGGGTCGGTAGGGGAGTCGGAGTGGATGGTGTTCATCAGGCGGGTGTTGTCTTCGGTGCTGACCCGGGTCCAGGTGCGGAGGGTGGTGGTGGGGGGCTTTGGTTCGGTGGTTGGGTCCTTGGTCAACGCGCCAAAGCTGTTGTGTATGTCGGCGATCTTGCGGTGGAAGAACGAGGCGTGCGAGTCGCATAGGTCTTGCGAGGGTGTGATGTCGTTGTTGCAGGCACTGGGGTTGGAGAGCTCTTTAACGATGCTGAAGAGTTCCTTGCTGTTGTGGGTGTTGTTGTCGAGTCGTTCTTTGAATGTTGTCTTCTTGGTGGTGCAGATCAGCTGGTGGTGTTTGCGGGTGGCGTTCTTGAGAGCTGTCATGTTTTCTGTTGTCTGGTGGTGGCGCCAGGCTTTCTCGAGGGTGCGGCAGGTTTTCTTGGAGTTCTTGAGTTCGTTGGTAAACCACGAGGCCTTCCTGCTGCCGGGCCTGCTGGGAGGATTCTTCAGTGGTGCGAGTTCGTCGGCGCAGTTGATGAGCCACTGTGTGAGGTTGCGGGCTGCTTCGTTGGGGTCCGTCGTGTTGGTGGGCGGGTTCTGGCTGAGGGCGGTGGTGAGCTGGTCGGCGGTGATCTTTCTCCAGCTTCTGCGGGGAGCCTGTTGCGGGTGTAGGTGGGTCGTGGTTCTCCTGAAGTTGAATTGGACGCAGCTGTGGTCTGTCCAGTGTAGTCTGGTTGAGTGGCTGAAGGAGATGTGCTTGCTGGAGGAGAAGATGGGGTTGAGCGTGTGGCCGGCATAGTGGGTGGGGGTGTTCACCAGTTGCTTGAGTCCGAGGTTGGCGAGGTTATCCAACAGGGCGGCGGTGTTGCAGTCCTTGTTGTTCTCCCGGTGGAAGTTGAGGTCCCCTAGGAGGATGTAGTCTGTGGAAGTGAGGGCGTGCGGACTGAAGAAGTCAGCGATGGCTTCGCTGAATTGTGTGCATGGTTCCGGGGGTCTGTAGATGAGAGTGGTCTTGGGGTCGGTGTGTATCTGGAAGTGAAGGTGCTCGGCGGCGGTGAGGGTGTCGTCGGAGTTGGTCAAGATGCGGATGGTGTTTTTGTGGACGATGGCGATGCCTCCTCCGGTTTGGTTGACGCGGTCCCTCCGGGTGATCTTGTAGCCCTCTGGGATGGCTATGGCGATGTCTGGGGCTGAGGAGGCGTTCATCCATGTTTCTGTGAGGAAGGAGACATCTGGTGATGTTGAGTCGAGGAGGTTCCAGAGTTCGACGGCGTGCCTGTGGACGGAGCGGGTGTTGACCAGGATTCACTTGAGGTGGTTGTTGCTGGGGCTCGGCTTGGCGGGTGCGGTGCAGGTTCGGAGGCAGGTGAAATGGCGGGCTTGGAAGGTGAAGGGTCCGTGGGTGCCTTTCGGGGTGGCTCGGTAGTAGGCGGGGCTCCGGCCGGCATTGAGTGCGTGGAGGGTGGCGGCGTTGTAAGTTCGTCGGGTGCACTGGCATCGACGAGGACCAGGGGTTCTGGCACTGGGCGCGGTCCAGACGAGGACGGGCATAGATGGGCTTGCCTTTGGCACGCCTTCGGCGCGCAATTGGCGCGCCCGCAGCTCGTACGCGTGGACTCCGCCATAACGGCGAAGTGGGAGGGAGGCGCAGCTGGGAGGCGGGAGCGGGGTGGCGAATGGGAAGGGGAGAGGTAAGAAAAGGACTGTGAACATGAAGAACCGGACCATTTAGAGTTCCAGCGGCGCAGGGGACGCCTGAAATCTTCGAGTTTGCCTGTCTTGTTAACAGAGACACGGAAAACTCTACTCGTGAGAAAGAGTAAATATTTATTTAGCTGCAGCCATGAACAGTGATCTCAGAAGTACCACACGGTAAGTTCTCGGGAGACTGCTGCTTCAATCCGCAGCGTACAATCTTATATAGCTATGGACACACTTTACACATTAACCAATCAACAGTGACTTCTTTGTTGACCAAAGCATGGCGTGATCATTGCATGCTCTGGGTTTTTCCACTCTTGCAACATCTCCAAGCGTAAACATATCCCCTGACTTATCCCACCCGCCAGAAGGACAAACACATCCATCCAGACTAAACGCAAACATGAGTCACCAGGCGGGGGCTGGGATCTTGCACAATCCCCTTGTATGATGCCGGGACCTTGCGCAATCCCTTTGCACAAACAGGGAATAGTTTGTTTAGCAAGCGCTGCAACCTTTCAGAGACGAGGAGCGACAAGCATGTACTTTAATGCCAGGCCTGGGCAATGGCAATACAAAATGGAGACTGGAAAGCAAAGTGGACGCGGTATTGGAAATTTCATATTTCCTCAGTCCCCCCGTTTGCCATGCACAGGCAAATCTAGTCTGAATCCACATCAATGGCCATGAATTGTGAGACTTATTCCTGTAGCATTAGTTGTGCATTTTCTTTGACCCTATTCATTGGTCGGGGTATGCATGCTGTGGCGCAAAGGCCACAGATGGCTGGGCCGCATTGTAGGCAGAGGCAACAGGTGACTATCACAACTAGAATAACTCCAATGAGTGTCATAATTCTCCAACCCCAGGTGGACAGCATTCCCCAGAACCATCCTGTTAATGGCTAACTTCCTTCGTCTTGATGGATAGACTCAGCTATCTTATGCAATTTTAGGATGCCTGGTACACTGTGGGGGTTTTATCAGGAATATAAACACAACAACTAGATCCGATCAATTTGCATACGCCTCCGCGATCAGCAAGGATAATGTCTAGCACCATCCTATTTTGGAGTGTGACAAGGCAGTCGGCAGCAAGCTCCGCTGTAAGATTACTCAGAGCTCCAGCCGTTTCATTAATAGTTGCCTCTACAACTCGAGTAAGGTGCCTTATGGTTCTACTGTTGACCATCGGGCCCCAAAATGGAAGAAACCCTTTTAAGAAATCTACTACTTCTTGCCCTGCTGTATCTTCGGCAGACACCACTCCTGTTTTCTGGATGTGGTGTGTGGTATCTGCCGTATACATAGGGGGCAGTAGCCAGGAAATATAACAGATGCAGCCCCAGCTACCGGGCAAAGAAGTGTAGGCCTTACTCCCACACACAAAATATGTGTTGCGTGAGGGTACCATGCGAGGCCAGTGTGTTCCATTCAGAGTCACAACATGCAGACACCTGCTGGTACCTTTGTTTCTTTGATCCATCTTTCTTAATACAAAATGGTGCCTGTCCGGATGCTACCAAGAAGGTCTGTCCTTTACGAAAAGTCTTATTAGAGGGCAAAAAATACAAGTCTGTAGACCTGTTCTGGCGGTCAGCATACTCCGACTTTTCACTAGTCGTCCCATATACCCTTTTCCCATCTGGCCAACACAAATGGTACAGATGTGACCCCAGTCCCCATACATCTGTATTGCTTTTGTTAGTACTAAATGCCCAACTGGCGCTCAACACCCACCACCACTACAAGAGCGATTAAAGGAAAAGGGGAGGGGGATATATGGTACCCCGGTGTTTACAGAGCTCGGCAGGAGGCCGCAAACCCAATTTGTTGTATTGATGGCCAGTTGATGTTGATGTAACATAGAGACAAACGTATTGTTGCGGAACTCATTCCTTCTTGACTCCTGATGTGGGGGTACAGTAACATGAGAATGCATTTCAACAATAACCTTGGTGGTGGGCTGTGCAAGAATCAAATGAAGCACCCATCCTATACAAGAAATCATACCGCATGTTAGGATCAATATTATTAAAGTCACTACTTAGCGATTATGTAATAATTTACAATACTTCTTTCTCTTCATTTTTACTTTGTTCATTGTCTTAGGGATAGCCATTCCCATCTTCTAGGCGTTGCCCGTGACTGGTGGTTGTTTCACTCAGCCATGATTATTTGCAGTCCTATGATCCTACAGGTCTCGCAGGCCTAATGCCACTACTCGGGTCACAAGTCTGAGGCTGCTATCACGGCCCAGCAACTTTTTAAGACAGGATATTGTTGGCAAAAGTCATAGACAAGGTCACTGAGACACTATCAAAGTGTTTTTGTTTAATCTTGGCCTCAAATTATATCTCTTTGAACCAGGTACAGTCTGATCTTAGAAAAGAAGATGAGGCTCAGTAGTGTCCAATTTCAATGAGGATGGCACCGCTGCTTTAAGGATCTCATCATCCTCTTTGTCAGTCCTGGTATACTTTAAGTGCACATCACTGAAAGGCACAAATCTTGGAACTTTTTCGCACACAGTGTCTCCTAGTCCCTCCTTTACCCATTGATCATAAGGCAGGGTCAGGGGCACCTTTTTGCAGTGTACCCCATGAACCCAGTTCTTTTTACCAGCAACCTTGACCGCTGTTCTCGTTGAGAGAAAAACCTGCAGCAGGGCTTTCCACCTAGGCTCAAGATTCTTGGTCCTTTGGAAGTTGCGTACGCAGACCCAATCTCCAGGTTGTATGGAATGGCCCTGGTCAGTGGAAACTGGAGGCAAAGCGTCATGCACCTGTTCGTGAAGGACACACATCTTATCAGTCAATTCATGCAAGTAATCAATCAGTACAGGATATTCAATATCAGAGTCCAAACACAATCTTGTAAGGGCTGAGCCCCATGCCCGAGTGTGCTGTAGTCCTTGTGGATAGAAGGGAAAGAGGCAACGCATCAGGCCATGCTAGGCCCGTGGTGGCGTTTATTTTTGCAAGTTTTAGTTTCAGTGTCCCATTATAGCATTCCACTAGACCTGCTGACTGGGGGTGATTTGCTGCATGAAATTTCTGTCGAATACCCAGACCAGTACAGACTTTTTGCATAACTTGGCCCACAAATTCGCTTCCATTGTCACTCCAGATGATTCGGGGCAAACCGAACCTGGGAAAAAACTTCTTTAAGAGGATTTTGGCACTTGTCAAGGCTGTGTTATCTTTGAGGGGGTAGACCTCTATCCATCTGGAAAAGGCACATACCAATACATGGACGTATTTCAAATTATTACATCTTTCCATGTGAATATAATCTATCTGGAGGACCTCAAAAGGATATGTTGGTGGTACAAAATGTACTGCCGGTGTTGGCATTCCCTTGCCTGGGTTGTGCATCAAACAAATCATACAATTCTTTACCAAATTGTCAGCGTATCTAGGGATGTTGGAATTTTTCCAAACCGGTGCTAGAAGCTTACATATCCCTTTTGCACTAATGTGAGCTGGACCATGAGCCATTGTCACAACGGGAAGAACATAGGCATCAGGTAACAGCCATCTCTGCTGATCAGATAAATCTGTCCAACAACCAGTGTCATCTAACATACCAGTCTTTTCTTTCCACTTGTCTTTTTCTTCCCGTGTTGCTTCTGCCTGCATTCCCTTCACACTCTCTAGAGTGTCTTCACACATCCCTGCTTCCACAATCCATCGGGCTTGGCCAGCGACACACATTCTGCTGGACAGTTCTCTAGCTGTATCCTTTGCAACTTGGTCAGCAAAGGCATTTCCCCTTCTTATATCTGTTATCTTTTTGTGTGCACTACACTTGATGACCGCTATTTGTTCAGGTAAGGTAAGCGATTCGAGCAAGTGACTAACTATTTGCCCATGTTGTATCTTTGAACCATGAGAGGTGAGGAACCCTCTTTCTTCCCACAGGCGTCCAAAGCTGTGCGCCACTCTGAATGCATACTGGCTATCGGTATACATGTTAACCTTTTTACCTTTTCCTAATTCGCAAGCTCTTGGTAATGCTATTAGTTCTGCTGCCTGAGCTGAATTGTGGAGTATTCTCGCAGCTTCTACTACTGTGTATAGCGTTGTGATTGCATATGCTGCTGTGATGTCACCACTAGGTAGTTTAAAACATGAACCGTCCACATACAATGTCCCATCAGGGTTAGAGATTGGTGTATCTTTAAGGTCTATTCTGCCTTGTGTTTCTTCCTCAGTTCCGAGGATGAAGTCGTGTTGCTCATTTGTATCTGAGTCTGATGGAAGTGGTAACAGTGTTGCAGGATTGAGTGTAATACATCTTTTAATGGTGATGTGACTTGCTAACAGTGTTAACTCGTAACCAGAAAGGCGAGCACTCGTGAGGTGTTGCGTCTTTGATCTGTTCAATAACGTGTCTACAGCATGGGGAACAAGAACAACAAGCGGAGTATCCAACTCTAATCCTGCCGATTGGCAGATTGATACAGCTGCTGCTGTTGCTCTTAGACAGCTCGGCAATGCCCTGGCGACAGGGTCCAAGGCCTCTGAAAAATATGCACAAGGACGTTGTTTATCACCAAAAGTTTGTGTTAACACTGATAATGCACAACCTTCTCTCCCATGGACATACAACGTAAATGGTTTTGTGTAATCAGGAGTACCTAATACTGGTGCAGAACATAAAGAAGATCGAAGATCTGAAAAACTTTTCTGGCATTCTGGTGTCCAAGGGAGAGGGTGAGGTGCATCTTTTAATGTCAAAGCTAAAAAAGGTTTGGCCATTAATGAAAAATTCGGTATCCACTGGCGACAATAGGAGTTAATACCTATGAAAGCATGAACCTCTTTTTGCGTGCGTGGGATCGTCAATTGTGAAACAGCTTGTATTCGTTCCGGAGTCAGTCTACGGCCCTCCTTCGACAAGAGATGACCTAAATAGGTAACCTCTTGTCGACAGTATTGTAATTTATATATGGAAACTTTGTGGTTATGCTGTGACAAATGTCGGAGGAGCAAAAGAGTGGCCTTTTGACACAGGAACTCAGAATCAGCTGCAATTAGCAAATCATCCACATATTGTACCAAGGCCGTACCATGGGGTAAAGATAATGTATCAAGTTGTGTTTTCAATGCTTGACTATAAATGGAAGGGCTCTCACAATAGCCTTGGGGAGCTCTACAAAATCAAAAGCTGCGACCTCCTAAGGAGAAGCCGAAGATATCTCTGCTATCCTCAGCAATAGGAATGCTAAAGAAAGCGTTTTTGAGATCTATGACAGAAAAATGAGTGGCAGCGGCAGGAATCATTGTAAGCAAAGCAGTTATGTCCGGTAGTACTGGAAATTGAAATTGAGGCACTACCAATTTATTAACCTCTCTTAGATCAATAACAAAACGATAAACAGGAGGTTGTGTTGGATCTGTACGTTTAATTACTGGAAGAACAGGGCTATTACACACATTCCCTCTCGTTTCCTCAATAACACCTTTCTGAATCAAATCATATATAATGCGAAGTAAAGCTTGCTCACCTTCACCAGAAATTTGTATTGAGGGAGCCGGGGTAGTCTTGCATTATTTTTCAACGTAATGGAGTAGGGTAAAATATGTAATTGGCCCACATGATTCGGGCCTTGTGCCCAAAGTGAAGTAGGTAAATCATGAAGAGCGGATGGAAGGTTGTCAAGGGACACATTTTATTGGGGAAACTACTTTGGGGCCTAAAGTGAGACGCACTCCTTGAGGCGAACAATAAAGAGTAGCAAGTAATCTCTTCAAGAGGTCTAGACCCAACAAGTTCTCAGCACAGCCTGTTGTGAGTATCAGGGGTGCTTCCAAATGGCATGGTCCTATCGATATTGGCAAGGGGCGAGACACGAGATTCTGGACAGGTGTTCCAGAAAATCCTACCGAAACATTCATAATGCCAGAAAAAGGAGCCCCAGGGAGCTTGGAGCGAACAACTGAGCTTTTAGACGCGTCAGTGTCTAATAGAAACTGTTCCTGTACCCCTAACACAGTAACAATAACATAGGGACCACGCTGATCCACAGGAATAGACACGGCTCTCTCACTCTGTCCTAGGCTGTCCTATTGGGAAAGAAACCCTTGACCTTCTTCCTCAAAATAGTCATCATTGTAATAATTTCCAGCCTGGGGGGGCCAAGTGATCAAAATAGTTAGCGACACTGGGCTGTGTACGCAGTGGTTGTTGGGATCCTCGTCCTCTACCTCGGGGTGCCAACTGGTAATTACCCCGACCTCTTGGAATAAGTCACACTTGACCTCTCTGCACTAAGAGCGGGCATCTACTTTTAAAATGACCATCCTCTTTACAGTATGCACACTGGTTGGGACCAAGGGGAGGTAGTGTAACAGTGTATCCTTGACGTTGGTATAACCTCTGAAATGGGGGCGTATGACCAGAGCAAGGCATGATCATCGCATGCTCTGGGTTTTTCCACTCTTGCAACATCTCCAAGCGTAAACATATCCTGTGACTTATCCCACCCGCCAGAAGGACAAACACACCCATCCAGACTAAACGCAAACAAGAGCTGGCACCTTGCACAATCCCTTTTTATGATGCTGGGACCTTGCACAATCCCTTTGAGATCTCTCGTACAAACAGGGAATAGTTTGTTTAGCAAGCGATGCAACCTTTCAGAGACAAGGAACGACAAGCACGTACTTTAATGCCGGGCCTGGGCAATGGCAATACAAAATGGAGACTGGAAAGCAAAGTGGACGAGGTATTGGAAATTTCATATTTCCTCAAACAAAGTCATGGAACTTCTGCCGCTTTAGACCCAAATAACAGTTCGTCAAGAAACTCCTGTCTTCAATGATGTAGCATCTGACTATACAAACATGTCAAGGGAACAAGCAACTCCAGCGATTTCAAAGAATCCGGATGCAATACCAACTATTGAGAGAACTGACTCTGGCTATTTAATCAACTTTGATAACTTTTCTGATGATCCCAGTGAACCTGAAACTACGCCAGCAAATAAAACCTTCAAGGAAAATTTAACGGAACTTGGTCAAGAGCTTGCTAAAACATATCTGGTTTCACCATGGGTTGAATTTTGGATTGGGCTAGGTGTATTTTTTTTCCTGCTATGGCTCATTCTTGTTTTAAGTCTGGGAAAGCTGATAGATGGAAAACACATTAAAATGGACACAGCAAGTAAGAACATCAACTTGCTCCTGAAGCCACACAAATCATCTCATCGTGAACAATGAGACCTGTCATCAGTGAACATCACAGCAGTTCCTCTACCAGGTGGAATAGCTTGGGATACCACTGATTATCATTTGTCACAAGGGAGGGGAGAGGGTCAACATGTAAACTCCACCAGCCTTTGTCTTCGTCTGTATTGGGTTTATACAACTGATTATGACATTTATGGCCCTGTCGAGCTGCTGAAAATTCCACACCAATTTAAGGTTTCCTTGAGTGACTTCATTTCATCCAGCACATTTTCTGATGATTGGGACTTTGAAACTGTTAATAACATGATGTCAGACTTAGAAATGTCAGCAAAATTTACAAAACATGAATACTTAGAAGGTTCATCAAATTATGAAGAAATGTATTGCTTTAATCATTTTGGCCGTCATTACTTGCATAAATCTGCAAACCCTTGAAATATTTTAACTTATAATCAATGGGAACATTGCCTAACACCTCCAAAAGGTGGTTCTAAAACATGTATTGGAAAATTCCTATATTTCACAGGTTTTAATGTTACAAACCCAGAAAGTTTTAACTTTAAAAATGTTAATAAGACAGGCATGAAAAGTATGTTGACAAATACTAAACAAATTTATTCTGCAGCCTTTTATGCTCAATTGTCCACCTTAGGCTTTGACTTTTGGAAAGATAACATTGAGACAAAAACTGTTTGGGGCACAACGGACTGGCAGGTACAAGGTTTAAAAGCATTGTTTAGAGCCTGCATCATCCCAGAACAAATGATGTTTTTAAATGACACTGTTCATCAGACATCTTGTTTTGGCATTGCTAAGATAAAAAAATTAAACAAACCCTTGAGTTGCCTTGAGTGGCTGCAGAAATCTACACTTCCAGAAATAAAACAACACTTATCTTTGCTTAAAGATGGCATTGATTCATGAGAATTCTTACTGGGACCTCGTAATACACGTCATAAATGTTTCAAATTCGCCAGTATATACGCTGCATACAATGAAGCATGGAAAGTCACGCAAATTGAAACAGCTGAAAGAATACGAGAAATCGATCGTATTAATTTAGAGAAATCACTCTCTGTAGTTGACAATGGGTTAACAACTCTGTCGTCCAGAATATGTTCTTTGGACAGCATTGTATCCTCTGCCATAGACATAATGTAACAGGACTTGCTAATGTTACAACATGGCTAGTCTTAATTACGTTCTATAATGCTGTTAGGCTGGACATTACAAAACCTTCGTTCTGGCTATGTGCCTTGGCGTTTAATCAACACTACGTCATTGTTTACTGGGTTTAACCTTACAGATAAACAAATCTCGTTGGCACAGAGGGGAGCAGACTATACGGTGCTGAGCATAGAAAAACTAGAAAGATTACCATTGACCGTTTCTGAGAAACCATCAGTTGAATGGATAATACATGGCACCATTACAATACCAGTGACGACTTTCCAGTTTCAATATTGCTTAAAACACATACCAGCAGGCCTGTATGAAAGGTTGGGTAAATAATACATTAAGTCGACCTGGGATTTACCATACACACACAAATGTTGGAGTGGGGGAAAGGAGGTATTTCTTAGTGATAAAAAGTGTGAAAATTCACTAAGCGGTACACTATTGTGTCAATGTATTAATTTACACGGAGCCTGCAAAGGTTCTTCCAATAACCTTTCTTGCCACCTGCAAGGTTCGCCCACAGCGGTGATAGATCCAATTTTCAGGCAGCTTTCCAATGGTAGCTACATTATGTTAAATGATCACAGCTGTTGTGGAATGAGGCCAGGAATAGGCTATCTCGTTAGTGTGTCAGCCAGGGTCACTTGTTGTATGCAAGTATTGTTTCCCAAAACTAAGACAGACGGGGAGTCGCCGCTTTGGCCTTCACTGAACATGTCTTCTATACGAATTGATACCTTAAGCAGAATGAAAGCCTTTCTTTTACAAAAAACGGTGCCACTGACCTCAACCGTAGAGACGTATGAACTGCAAGTTGCAAGGACTACTGCAGAGATACATGCATTATTATCAACAAACTGCCCAATACATTTCGCAGTAATGCTAGGTCGTATCTTTAACATGTCTGATACCAGCGGTATCGCACATGTATTTAAGATGATTTTTTCCGGACTGTTAGCACCCTTTGAAGCAGTCCTGGGCCTTTTTCCTAATTTCGTACACTTTGTGTTCAGAGGCCTGCCTCTCATTTTGGGACTCGTAGCAGGGATCTTATTTTTATTTCTCCTGCTCTGTATGACAAATCCGGCCACCAGCGATACCCAAGTCAGCATGGAGGATGCGCTCCTGGCCATGAGGTATCGTGAACGCATAACACAGATCCTTGGCTTGGCTCGTTTGAGAGATATGAATACCACATGGTTCCTGTCATTCAAACCAATCTGGCAAGATTGTATCTTACCTATTCTACGATGCCTTCTTTGTGGAGAGGAATGCGTCTTGAATATCTGCCTAACACTACCATCGGTTATGCCAACGGATGCTGACGCATTACTGGGTCCAGTAACGGCTCATGTGTTGTGTTGCCCCCAACGGCTACCAATCCTGATGACGGCATTCATTGAGATCTCACCGGCAAATCCGACTGAAGGTGAGATACGAGGACCAACAGGCACACAGGTACCATCTGCTATGAACATTGCTAACGCGGCTGAAGCTGATGGCGATGCTTCACATTTGTGCACAATTGGCCTTCCTAATGAAGTGGTCGAACTTTCACCTACTGTGGTAGACGATTTCTTTGCCAGCCTTGATGACTTAATGTTTTCTCCTGACACCGAGAATAACTTTTGAAATTATCACACAGCGTTCTTTTGGAACTTTGAAATTAGACCTTCAATTTTTCAAAACAAAAGCTTCCAAAGTTTTAAAATCTACTTCCACTACAGATTTATTTGACTTTTTTTCCAAAACAGACTGAACTTTGGCACAAAGTAATCTGCTTAAAGTAGAACTATTCTTAGAGAACAAGAATTCTTTGACTACTTCCTAGAAACAATATTGACCTGATTCACAAATCAAACTAGCTTGTATATTCTGCTATGGGATGGGCTCGACTTTCTATTCTGTATCTAGAGCCATTTCATAAATGTAAATTTTGTGTTTCATTTAGTTAGCATTTCTAATATCATATCATATGCTTACAATGAAATTATTGTTTTTTAGATGCATACTGTACAAATACTCATTTTGTGTATGACCATTTTAAACAAAAATTCATTTCATGTATTTTTTTGGGTGGGATTGTAAAAACACATACTCTGGCTTCTAAGGGCCATATGTAGGTAGGTCGTTTGCGTTCGCAAAACCCACAATTTGCAGAATTCCGGGTGTTTGCGATCGCAAAAGTGTGTGATGCGATGTAGGTAAGTAATGTCCCATGCTAAATTGCTAATCGCAAAATTTGCAATTAGCAATTTTGCGTGTAATGGATTCTGCGAATAAATATGCAAATTTGCAAACTGCGTGTCAGTATTTGCCAAAATCGCAAATTCCGTCACGCAAATTGCGAATTCGCATTTTCCCATGTAGGTAAAAGTAGCAAATAGCTAATTCTCAAAAATCGCAATTTTGCACTTCTCAATTACCACCAACTCTGGCCAGGTGGTAATCAGGTGCAGATTATTTAAAGTGGCCCATAATGCAACAGTGGCTTCTCACACTGGCTGGGCTTTATGTTATAGCCAGGAGGCTGCGTATCCGAGAGGCTGAAGAGAGAAGGAGACGGCAGGAGAGGATCTACAGGACACGCATCACCCTCTTCCAACGCACTGAGGAGGACATCCATGTGCACTACAGGCTGCATCCAGAAAGTATCCTGGAGCTGATAGAGGAGCTGACACCCATGCTGGAGCACCCTACATACAGGGCACACACCATCCCCACACACATACAGGTGTTTTGCTCACTGCACCTCCTAGCGTCAGGGAGTTTTCAGGTGGTAATCGCCACTGTAGGAGGGGTGTCCCAGAGCGCACTATCAAGCTTTTTCCGTCCATTCCTCAATGCCATGATGCAGAGGATGCATCACCACATCAAATTCCCAGACACACAGCAGGAACTGGACCAAACTAAACAGGATTTTTATCAAATTGCCCAATTCCCCCATGGGATTGGCTGCGTAGACAGAACACATGTCGCACTGTCCCCCCATCACACAATGAGTATGTTTTTAGAAACAGAAAATCATACCATTCGTTAAACATCCAGGTAGTCTGCAATGCCAAACATGTCATCACAGACATAGTTGCAAAATTTCCAGGAAGCACTCATGATTCCTCCATTTTTAGACACTGTGGTTTACATCCCAGACTTACAAATGGCGATTTTGGAGAACGATACTTGCTAGGTAATTATATGGCACACACAAACAGTAGTGTAATATGTTTCAACTTGCAGTATGTCACTCAACATCTACATACTTCATCCCTGCAGGAGACAGTGCATATGCTGTGAGGGACTACATCCTCACACCCTACCTTAATCCAACCACAGCTGCTGAGCGGAGATACAACACTGCCCACAGAGCCACAAGAGCCCCATTGAGAGGACCTTCGGAATCCTCAAAATCAGTTTCCTGTGACTCCACAAGAGTGGAGGTACTCAACAGTACAGCCCGGAGACGTGTTCAAGATAGTGGTGGCCTGCGCAATGCTACACAACATTGCTACCAAGAAGGGCACCCCAGTGGATCTGACAGAGTCCGACACATCCAATGAGGAGGATCCAGCCCCCCAACGCAGACGTGCAGGAGGAGCTGGGGCAGCTGCTGGGCGCCTGAGACGTGATGACATAACACAGAACTACTTCTAGGTACGAAAATAGACCCCAATGTTGATGTTTCAAAAATATGTTTACTTCCTTATATGCAGGATAAGCAAAGTCACACAGTGTGACTGTAACTTTGTAGTTAGCACATGTTAATATCCTCACAGTGCCAAAATATCATTGACTTAGGTAGTCCTCATGGCATGTGCTGCCTCAAAACATGCCATTGTGCATGCCGCCCCTTCACCTCCGGCGTGCATGCCCTGATGCACCTCCTTCAGCCTGTGCAGTAGCCTCGCTGTTGTCTTCCACAGCTCTGCCCTGACGGCCACTCCTACGCCTTTCTGCAGGAATATGTGGAGTAGGTGTGCTCCTGCTGGATTGCCCATCTGTGTCTAGGCTCCCTGGCGTTGCAATTCCCCCAGTGACAGCGGCCCGCAGTTGGTCAAGTGCATGGGTTACCTGCACCAGGCTCTTGGCAACGTCCTGGCAGCAGTGTGCCATCTCATGTTGCAGGCTTACAGTTCTTTGAGCTAGCATAGATATGGCTGTGGATTGCCGGCTGACAGCCCTTGCAAACTGGTCCAGGCATGTGTGTAACCAACGTTGTTCCCTGCGCCGGGCCTGCCTATCAATCCTAGCTTCTCTCAGATTTGCCTGAGGCTTTTGCTATTGCTGTGACACCAAGTCTCAACTCCGACATGTGTCGGTTGTGTTGTGCCAGCTGGCGCTGTATTGATGTGATTCCTTTACTTTGCAGGTGCTGCATATGCAACATGTTGCCCTCCAGCCCTGCGAACACAGAATCTGTACCTGAGGAGGCATTGCTGGTGTTGGCCCGTGCCCTCTGTCTTGCACCACTGCCAGTCGTGTTTGATGTGCATGTTTGTGATCTGTCCTGACTTGTGTGTGGAGTAGCTGCAGCCTGTGTGTCACCTTCTGCATCTGTGGACCCGGATGGCATTGGTATCAGTGCAAGAACAATTCTGCGCCGTTTGCTTTGCGCTGATGGTGTGTGACATGTCGCACCCTGGCTCTCATGCCCTGCCTGGTCCTCTGCTGTATCTGTCTCCCCCACTGCTGCCACAGTGTCCTGTGTTGTCGGTCCATGTGCCAAAAAATAGCACGCAGGAGTTGTGTGTCAATTGAATTTTTTTTTCTTTTCAATAAACTTCTTGATTCTACAAATGACATGCCTACTTGTCTATTTTGTCTATTTTGTACATTGCTAGTGTGACTGTTCCCTATGTACCCTTTGTATGTGTATCTGGACCAACTTACATTACATGGGACTACATTTCCCATTATGCCCCACTGAGTGACCCTCAAAACATGGACTGGATTCCTATTCATGCATGGGGATGTTGGGGTCTGAGTGGGATGGGGATGCTTTGGGGATGTCATATGGCATGCATCTTACCTTCTGTGGTGTCTCTGGTGTCAGAGCTGTCAAGGTCAGCCACGCCCGTCACTGCCTCAGGCATGAGGGTGCCCTCCACCAACTCCTCCAGGGGCGTCGGATCTGGTGTAGTGGAGGTCCCACATCCAGTTGCCTTAGCTTCTGCCAATCTTGTGGCCACCCTCTCCTTCGATCTTTGCCTCATATCGTACCACCTCTTCCTTAAGTCCTCCGTAGTACGATGGGCTACGCCTATGGCGTTTACCTTTTCTTGTATGTCAGACCTTTTTCCTGGCTTCAGGAACACGAAGTTAGGCTTTCCCAAACAGCAGCTCATGTTGCCTCACTACCTCCTCTGTCAATACCTCCAGCTCCCTCTCTGAAAAGGTTTTTTTCATTTCCTGCTCTGTCCATCAACCTGCTTGTCCCTACCCTGCTTTTCATAACCCTGGGATTCCATTTCTGCAACTTTGGTGTCAGAAAAAATTCCACACTCCCTCCTCACTGTCTCTCAGCCAGCAACTGACTCTGGAACAGGTGCAGGCAATCAGGTGCAGCATGGAAACTCACACTTCCTGGTTGTGATGTCATTATTCTGCACCTAAATTGCTCTTTCTTGTTTTTGCGATTCTTTATTAGCGAATTCGCTGATAAGGAATCGCAATTTTAGTAATCGCACAATAATTCTGCAAATTTTCGGTAATCGCTAAATAATAGCGATTTTTTTACCTACATCCGGTTTTGCGATTCCGAAAGTGTGATTCGCAGAAAATCGCATTTTCTGAATCGCAAAAATGGATTTACCTACATATGCCCCTACGTTTTAGTATTTACTCTTAGATGAACATAATAGTGTGGAGTGGGTGTTGTAAACCATTTTAGGACACTATTGTAATTTTCCGGATGCATGCCAATATATAGAAATAAATCACTATGTCCTTATGTAGGCATAAGAATCATAACCATATTTAGGCATAGCTCATGCAGTCCAAATACGACAGGGCTACTTTCACTAGTTCCGAAAATCTACAACGATTTCTTGGAAAACTCGGCTTCAGCAGCTAGGGACTTTCCCTTGCTCGAGAACTGACTTGTCCAAGAACTCATGGAGTTTACAAAGAACTGAGACTCTTTGATGACGTTATTATGTCCACCTTTACGTCAAACTCGGCAACTTCAAGGTATAAATATGCCCACACTTGCCTTAGCAAACACACAGTGGTTTGGAGCAGTTCGACTATCTACTTGCCCAACGCATCCTGCTACAGCAAGTGTCAAACGAAGCCGACCCTCCAGCAGACGCACTGAGAGAGATGCTGTCTTTTCTCCTGCAGAGAAATCCAGCTCCAGTGTTTTCAAGCTACCCTTGCGGGTTGTTGGGAAATCGAGTCCTGAGACTGACCTTCTCCATTCTAAACTAAGGTACGGAGCTGATTAGACTCTAAGAAAAATCTTGGACAGATTCTTGGCAAAAGAATTCCACATTTATGATACACCTCACTTACTTCTTCCCTCATACTAAGCTTAGGTTAGGTACACCGGGGGTAGGCGTATTTTAGAAGCACAAGTTGAGTACTTTTAGCCTCTGTTATTTATGTATGTATTTTTCTATGGTTTAGGAACCATACAATGCTCTTACAGTGTTATTTTGTTGTACTTTTTATACTGTATGCGTTCTATTTTACAACCAGTTTTACGATTGTAGCTGTTCATTTCTTATGCTTGAGAAAGAAGACTGTTCAATAAATCCTTTTATTGAAAATGCCTGTCTCTCTATTTCTTTGAACCTCTGGTGAAACGTGGCATGCACGATTGACTGAGTGAAATATCTATCTATTGTTTCCACGACTCTGAAGATACGTTTTATCTTAGGGAAACAAAGTTGTCATGCTTATGCGGTTGTCAGAAACGAATTCCTTCTTGTTTATTCAAGAAAGTTTCTAGTGACCACTGAGCTAGCTGGCACTCACAATTTAGTCTAGTATATTCGATAGAGACCTAGTAGACCTCAGTCCCACGTCTAATCTATAGGATATATTATTCCAATGCGCAGAGCCTATTGGGAAAATAGGAACTACACTGCACACCTTTGCTTTTATTTATATTACGGGAGCCCGCCCCGCATTCTGAGATACTAGCGGGTGCCTACCCTGCATTGCAGCCAAAGGAGAACGAAGCCGCCAGGAGAAGTTGCCAGGCTGCTGCCTAGCGTGACCCGAAAGTCCGGCCCCACTACCTGCTTGTAGGCGGGACCTCCTGCAGGCAGCCCGAAGACTGCGTGGGGCTCCCGTAAGCCTGGGAGAGCCCCACGTGCTGCTGCATATGGAGGGGGCATGAGGCACATTGTCGGTGCCTGCCCCCACCACATTGGAAGAAGAGGAGTCCGGAGCAAGGAGTCTAGTGAGTGGAGCTGGTGGGGAAGGGGTGTATGTCGAGGCACGCTATTGGTGCCTGCCCCCATTATTGCTGCCCCAAGGCACAGTGTTGGTGCCTGAGCGCTCCCGCCAGAGCAGGCCGCTCTCATGTTGCTGGCATCTTTGTTTGAGGGGCCAGAGGGGCCCGTGCCCCTTCCAGTTTGACCAGTCTATAGCTGCTCGCTTGCTAGAGGGTAGCTGTAACGAGGGGGCAACTTGAGTTAGAAAAGCCCCGTTGGGCTGAGCAGGCACAGATGTGCCAGGACCCTTTACTTCGTTTTTATCCTCAGTTGCACCACACCAGTGCGGGCAGCTGCAACGTTTGTGCATAATTGTTCAGAGGGCCTAGTGAGTGCCCAGGCCTACAATTCCTCACAGCTGCACTGCAATTAGCGCCAGCTGCCACGCTTAAGCCATAGTTCTTTGTTTTTGTTGTTGTTGAGTAAGATAGGAGTAAGATACTCTCCTCTGCCACAGCGCAATTGTGCACCTGCAAACTTTGCTGCCTTGGCAGCAGCCCTGACATTTTGGACATAGGCCATTTGAGCCCCTTTGAGAAGGCCGGTTGGCCAGGGGGACTGTGAGGTTTGTGGGGCGCCAGACCCTAATGTGATTTATGTGATGCTAGGAAATGTGATTCATGTACTATGATTTACACACCCTGTTTTATGCCTCTAACTGTGGTTTATGTTTATGAGGTAATTTGCATTCTGTGATTTGTGTTAAGGAGGTTATTCCCTAATCTAAGAGTTCTGTTTATGTGCTACTGCATAATGTAGTTATGCAGGTGAGGGTATTGTCTAATGCTTTTAGATTTATGAGAGGATTGCATAATGTGTTTTTGCTGGTGAGGTTGGCGCAGAATGTATTTCATGACTAAATGTGATACTGTGCATAATATGGTTTATGTTACAGGATGATGCTGCGTACAGTGGTTGCCAGTGACTACTGGTTGTGTTTTACGTTTATGATATGTCCTACATTTACTAAGTTCACTTTGTGATGGGTCTGACAGTGGTCCAGTTGGCCCTGTCAGGTGTATATAATCCCTTGTGGATATTACCTAGTGCCAGGTGGCACAATGTATATTATGTGATTACTCTTCTAATGTGTTACGAGAATACAAAGGCTATTTTTGATATCACCTTGTGTGGAGTTCCTTTTGTGGTGTGCCTGGTATGTTGTTGCTGTGTGCATGCGCAAGCGCTTTACACATTGCCTCCGTGATAGGCCTGACTGCTCGTGCCAAACTACCCAGGGGATAAGCAGGGGTTATCTTTAGCATGTAACTCCCTTGCCCTGACTAGAGTGGTGGTCTCTGCCTGGCTTTGGCGCAAGCCTTAGCCCACCAGAGATCCCATTTCTAATAACCACCTTTTTGGCATTAAATGAGAAGCAGAAACAGAGCACTTCTGCTTCCATAAGATCTAACACTGGAAAGGAGGAGTAAGAGTAGATGTCCTTACAAATAATAGCACTGCCTCTTCCTCTTCCAGAACTCTGTCCAGGTTCAGCATCTTGAAACACAAGGGAATAGCCATTTCTACCGCCAGTTTAGAAGAGGCTGCCAGCGAGGTCTGTTATGAATAGTATGTCAAGACTTTTGTCCAGAAGAAAATCATGAATTCATACTGCATGTTTCTGTAGAGAGCAGACATTAATAAGGAAAGCTTTGACAAGGACTGTGTCTTTACAGGTGTTAATAGTACCACATAGTTTCTTTTTTAAGATAAGTGGTTTAGGCTTTAGGCAAAAATCACGGTGGTCACACCATTGCTCGAAAGTTCAGGGTCCAGTCTAGAGAGGCTGCTCAAAGGGTAGTGAAAAACCAGTAAGTCCACCCTTGAGTAAGTAAGGCTTACCTACTCTTCTTTAACCAACTGGACATAGTGACTGGCACAGGATGCTGCCTGGATGCTGACAATTGCAGACATGCTTGTCTTAGGCGCTCCTCTGGAACGCCAGCAGGGCGCCCACTGCTCCCGTCCACTGGGTGGCTATACTGCCACCCTCTAAATAGGGAATTTACGGCGTTGCAAGCAGTCAAAAAGTAGCCTGCACACTCCAAGAAACTAGAGCAGGACGACAACAGTGAGGCAGGCTAACACAGCCAACCTCACGATACGGACAAGAAAAAGAAAACCCTCTTCAGTTCCCCCAAATTTCCCACATAAAAATCATTTGAGGACTAAAATATGGTCAGGTTGTTCTTCTTTATAGACGCCTGATCCAATTTATTGCCCCTGCTTTTCTAGTGGCTCCCACTGGGGCTGTGCCTCCGGTGTGTGCTGCACACAGTGGAGATCTTGCGATTAGCCCCCTTATGATTAATGGGGTGATGGGCTAACATCCTAAGAATCATGAGGACTTGCAATTTTTGGTTTGCTGAGAAAATTGAACCGCTTGATGTTGTTTTCCCTCTTATGGGTCCTGCCAAAACGCATAGGATTCTTACAATGTGCTTGCCTAGTGGCCTAATACCTCCTTTGGCCAACTGCAACACCTGGGGAATGGTGTTTGCCTCAGTGTATAGAATTGTTATGGCACCCCAGGGGCGGCTGGTGACATTTGAAAGTGGTGGGCGTAAACTAATTTGCATATTGCACCGCAGCGATCGAGCGCAGCGAGCGAGCCCGAACCACCTTGCATCCATCCATACATCATTCATTCATGCATCCACCCATCCATCCATCCATCATGCATCCACCCATCAGCATGCATGCATCCAGACATCATTCATACATCCACCCATACATCCACTCACCCATCCTGCATCCATACATCATTCATTCATGCACCCACCCATCCACCCATCCATCCATCATGCATTCACCCATCATGCATGCATCCATGCATCCACCCATCCATCCACCCACCCACCCTGCATACATCATTCATTCATGCATCCACCCATCCATCCATCATGCATCCGCCCATCATGCATGCATTCATCCATACATCATTCATGCATCCACCCATCCATCTACCCAACCATCCTGCATCCATACATCATTCATTCATGCACCCACCCATCCATCCATCCATCCATCCATCATGCATCCACCCATCATGCATGCATCCATCCATACATCATTCATGCATCCACCCACCCATCCTGCATCCATACATCATTCATTCATGCACCCACCCATCCATCCATCATGCATCCACCCATCATGCAAGCATCCATCCATACATCATTCATTCATGCATCCATCCATCCATCCACCCATCCATCATTCATGCACCCACCCATCCACCCATCCATCCATCATGCATCCACCCATCATGCATGCATCCATGCATCCATCCATACATCATTCATGCATCCATCCATCCATCCACCCATCCATCATGCACCCACCCATCATGCATGCATCCACCCATCCATCCACCCATCCTGCATCCATACATCATTCATTCATGCATCCACCCATCCACCCACCCATCCATCCTATCCATCCTGCATCCATCATTCATGCATCCACCACCCATCATGCATGCATCCATCCATGCACCCATCCACCCACCCATCCACCGAACAATCATTAATGCACCCACCCTGCATCCATCCATCATTCATGTATTTTTATGACCATATAAAAATAAATTATGGACTCTTACAAGCCTTTAGGATTGATGTTGAAGGATGTGCCAGTTTACATATTACATCACCCCTACCTTTTTATGCTGGAAACCTTCTACCGCCCATGTATTTGCCATCCTGTAAGCCCTAGGTATGTACTATACAAATTCACATACAAACATACACCAACATGCATGCAATAATAAATGCATATATCATGCTATTCCGCCTCTACCGTTTGTTAACATTTTGAAATTTTATAACCTTAGTTCAAATAGTACATTACATTTGTGGTGACAGTTGTTAACTCATTTTCTGGAAAATGTTTATAAAATGAAATCTGTTGAAGGCTGTTGTTGCAACTATCAAACAAGAAATTCTGAGAATTTTTACATTTCCAAAACCCCATGCCGTGAAATAAACGGGTGACCTGGAATAGACGCACACATTTCTGCAGCAGATGCTTTAACACACTGAACTATCTCAAGTCATTTGTGCAAGCTAGTGGCAGCACTTACGTTTAAACTTGGAGTATTACTATATGTCGACTCGCCACATATCGTACCTTGTGTGCACCCACACGCGTTTCATACCCTAAGCATATGCAAATGACCCCCTGACCCGTCGCGGCTGGCATGAAGGGGCGAGAATTAATTTAATGAAAAGAACTTACCATGCATCTCCTCCGGTCCCGCAAACTAACTTCTCCCCGCTCTTTTCTTTTGCTGCTCAACAGGAAACTAACTGCAGTGCCAAATCAGGAGATTGGATGCGATGGGGGGGGGGGCGGGCGGCTGGCATTTGATAGGGCATGGGGCGACATTACTAAAAACACGTCACCGCCCCAACATGAGCCTATCTTTAGACGCCTGCACTAAACTAGGCATGCACAGCATACCTAATGGGTCGTGAATGTGAGTGAGGGGCAACGCTCCTCACTCACATGCGCAGTCAGATGGCCCATCTTCTGGACCCCTGCTCTAGCGGCTTGCCTGCGTGCGCCGCGCGCACTTTCACAAGTGAAGCACAGGCCGGCCTGGAAATGTAAAAAGACGAATTGTGAAAGCAATTTGTCTGCTTACATTCCTGTTGCCGGCCGGAACTGCCGTGAGCAGTTTCTTTTGCGGGGGCGCTGCCCCGGCGCCCCTATGGACCAGCCGCCACTGTGGCACCCTCTTCATGAGCGTTCTTCTTAGCATTCTTAAACAGGTACAGGATGAACATTGGGCAAGTCCTGGCCTAGATCTGGGGATGAAATTATTGAGCATTTTTCCCATAGTCTCCAGAATGATTCTTTCTAATGTTAAAGGTGAAGAAGCGGCTTTGATGGTTCTTCAATGCCTTTTGGCAGTGCCCAACCTTGATCAGGACCGTGATTTGCTGATTATTATTGCTTACGTTTATATGTCCTTGGGATGCAATAGTTTCGGGTTAGACCTTCTCCACAGTCTCAGGGCAAGACCCCTCCTTCTAGGGAGCGATGTCCAGTCTTTCCAAACAAGACTTGAGACAAAAAAATCAACAACATAAGCACCACCGGACGCTTCTGAACGTGGATATGATTTATGTGATCGCTCTAAGATTAAAACTGCTGAGAGGTTTCAGTTTCCTGATCCTCATTTTCGTCGTTCCTTTCAGAAATCATCTGATCAACAGTATGACCGGGGAGGACAGCAAGATCGCACACATGGTGAGTTCACGCAAACCCAGCGGGACATGCAGAGCTCTTTTGACGTGAAGAGAGAGGAATCACCTCCATTTAGAGCACGGTTACAGAATAAAAATGTTGCAGCATTGACAGCAAAATATGCCCCAGACAGTGAGAACCCTCCTCCTGGACAGGAGCTGGACAGTGACTCTCCCAACAGCGCAGCGGAAGTTACCGTAATGCGCCAGTCACTCCACCCATTTCTGGAGGCGAAAGCAGCTGATACCTTTGTCACTGTCGAAACTGCGGACCCCTGCATAGCGCTCCCTATCAAATTGACATTCAGATTGGTACAGAGTCAAAATATCGAGTTTTTATTATCGACTAGACATAATATTGAGTAAAAAATTTAGAATAGACATAATATCGACTAGACATAATATAGACTAGCAAAATATTGACTAGAACATTTTAATATCGACTAGAATGGACATAATATCGAATCAAAAATATAAAATGGACATAATATCGACTAGACATAATATAGACAACAAAAATATCGAATTTAAGGTAAGTTAATATTAATTTTTAATTTTTGTGTAATATAATTCTGTAGTGGGTTGTGGGTTTATAGGGGAATAGGGTGGGAAGTAATTTATTATAATTAATTAAATATGTTATTTTATTTGTTATTTATTTAGAATTAATTGTTAATTAATTATTAATTGGTAATTAATTAAAATATAATTGGTAATTAGTTTTAATGGATTAATTGATAAATATGTTAATTTTAGTAATTTATTTTCTGTAGCGGGTTGTGGGTTTATAGAGGAATAGGGTGGGAAGTTATTTAATTATAATTAATTAAATATGTGATTTTATTTATTGGTATTTATTTAGAATTAATTGTTAAATAATTATTAATTGGTAATTAATTAAAATATAATTCGTAATTAATTTTAATTGAATAATTGATAAATATGTTAATTTTTGTAATTTATTTTCTGTAGCGGGATGTGTGTTTATAGGGGAATAGCTTGGGAAGTAATTTAATTGTAAGTAATTACATTTTTTAAATATTGTTTTTTGTGTCTAATTTTCATTTATTTTTATATTGTAAATTAATTTAATGGTAATTGGTAATTAATTAGTATTAGTAGGTAATTTTTATTATTAGTTAATTTTTATTTGTAATTTTAATTGATTAATTAATATATTTTATAAAATTGTAAAATATTTTAAATATTTTGTAATTGGTATTAATATTTATCTTATTTATATTTACATATGAAGTATTTACTTTCCCTACTATTGCACTCACTGGAGTGGGAATAGTAATTTTTACCCCAACGCTATGCCTCAGGGTGTCCCACAATGGGATATTCCTTTACAGCCTGTGAGCTCCATTTTTTCTGATTCTCTCTGGCTGCTGGAGGGGGATGTCAAGCATTCAGTTGACCTAGTATCTACTTTACCTTGTACACCCTCCACAATGGAAATCATTTATTCTGATCTGCCCCTTGATTCCTCTATGGGAATACAAGCCTCACGTTGGGTGCCATATTGCAGGGATTCTGCGGAGTCACAGAACTATGCTTGGAATTATGGGACCTTTTAATTGGCGGGCCTGAGCCATCCTACGACCTGAGTACCCATGACCCCTGGACCGACTAGCTATAGTGTCTCACTTTCCCTCCTGCTCACTCACAGAGGAACAAGTGATTAAACACCCCAGACCACAACACTCCTGACCCTCTCAGGAATCGCAGTTGTAGGACGCACCTTTTCACTCGTACTAGTCCACAATGAGTTCTGACAGAGACATGAGGAAAGTTTAAAATGTTTATTTTAACTATCATGCTCTAGTTTGTAGTATACGTATTTGTATTTATTTATTAGTATTCATAGAGCATATCAATCATCCTGTGGACATCACAGCACTTGGACGGATTAGAGTGCAGTGCAGTTTGGTTCTTAGATAGGTTCAGAGTCTAGGGAAGAGCAGGTAATTGTCTGTCAGGCGAAGATCAAGGGGTAAGTTATTCCAAAAGACCGCAGCTGATTCGAAAAGGACCAGACGCCCATTCTAACCATGGATGTGCGCTTGACTGAGGTGAGAACTTGATAGCATGATCTCAGGTTGCACGAAGGGACACGGAATTGTAACTTGTCTGGAAAAATGTGTGGTCCTTTTTTATGCAAAGATTTATGCGCAAAAGAAAGGAACTTAAAATTGGCTCTCTGGCGGATTGGTAGCCAATGTAATTCCCGCAAGCAGATGGAAGCAGAACTGTATTTTTTTATTGCATATTAATTTAGCGGCAGCATTCTCTGGACCACCTGAAGTCTGGAGAAAAGATAGTCAGCCATGCCAACATAAAGGGCATTGCTGTTGTCAAGTCTGCTCAAGAGCAAAGCCTGTGTTACCGTTTGTCTGCAATTTAGTGGGATTCAGGGAAAGAGTTGTCTGAAAAGTTGCAGTGTGTAAAAGGCTTTTCCTCAGAAAGTGCCTACTTGGTCCTGCATAGATAAGGTGTCATCAAAGATGATGCCCACGTTTTTTGCTGCTCGCTTAGGTTCTGGGGGAGTGACTAGTGCTTGGGGTCACCAGCTATTGTTCTAAATTGCCTGTGCACCCCCAAAGAGCAGAATTTCAGACTTTCCGGCATTTATTTTTAAGCAGTGCTGGGACATCCAGTCTGCGAATTCAGTGAGACAATTTATTAAGTTGTTCTTCGTCTCAGTGTTGGTCAATCTGTTTATCAAGGAGATCACCAATTGCTTGTCATCAGCGTATGAGCAGATGTCAAAACCCCATTTCCTACTGATATCTGCCAGAGAAGAAACATATGCATTAAAAAGGGTGGGACTTAAGGTTGCTCCCTGCGGAACTCCATACCTAATGCTCTTTGAGGTGGAGGTACAGGATCCCATTTGAATTGTTTGGGTTGGATCTTTCAGAAATGAGGCGAACCATGACAAGGCTTTAGAACAAATTCCTTTTTTGTGTAGGATATGGAGAAGTTTATTGTGTGATACCGTATCTGAACCCACAGTAAGATCTAGTAGAATCAGTGCTACAGCTCTGCCTTGATCCACTAGTGATCTAATAGTATCAGACACAGCCAGTAATGTGGCCTCGGTCCTTTTATTAGTCCTAAAGCCAGTCTGCAAAGGGTCAAACAAATTATTAGATTCGAGGACGATGGTAAGTTGCTTATTGAATAAACGCTCCAGAACTTTGGATAAATAAGGTAATTGAGAAATGGGGCGATAGTTGGCTGGATCATATATTCCAAGTCCTGCTTTCTTTAAAAGGGGAAAAACCACATTTTTTTCCTAAATGTCTGAGAATAAGGCTTGCTCCAGAGATTGGTTGAGGATTTTGGTGATGTGAGGAGATACAACTGACACTATTCTGGTGAAGATAAAATGCGAGCAAGGATCAAGTGGAGATCCTGCCTTTACCTCAGTCATAGCTTTGGCCACCTTTTCCTCTGAAAAAGGAGTGAAAGTGTCAAGGTGGATTTGTGCGGAGGGACGAGGTGCCACATTTTCCCAGTCAATATTAGCGTCTTCATCTGGGTTGTCGAAAGAGGCATATATTTTTGTCACTTTGTCGATGAAAAAATGATTATTAGTTCCCAGTTCTCTGTCATGGGAACATTGGCTTGTGATAAACTGGTAGGTTTGCAAAGTTTGCTAATAACTTTGTAAAGTTCCTTGGATGAGCTGCCTTTATCTTCAATCCTTCTTGTATAATAGTTTGTTTTGGCATCTTTTATAGCATTGTGGTAATTTTTCAGCTCGGTTAAGTAGCTTTGTCTTTCCATGCTGTTCTTTGACAGTCTCCATTCATGCTCTAAAGTTCTGAATTTTCATTTTTTTGTTTTTAATTCGAGAGTGTACCATCTTTTGGATCTGCAATTGGAAGACGGTTTGCTATTGCGCTTGGGGGCGCATTTTTCAAGGGATTTCTCAATCTCTTGTTGTAGGTGAGCAGCTGATAGTAAGTGAAGTGTGCCGGGGTCGTGATATATGAAGTGATTAGTGAAGGCTTCCTGGGTGATTAGGTTCCAGGCTCTTTCCCCTGATTGATATGTAGTTTACACCTTAGATGGCTTGGGTGGTAAAGCTAAGGAAAGGAGATTAGGGAATGGTCTGTTCAAGAAAGTGGTTTAATCTCATGGATGTTAATGGTTATTATGTTGGAGAACATTATGTCCAGGGTGTGTCCAGCCACATGGGTTAGTTCTGAGATCTTCTGAGTTAATTGCATCATGGCCATATCATTTCTCAGGTGTTTAATGCCAGGATTAGGGGTATTTTCATAATGAAGGTTGAAATCACCTATGACTAGAAACTGATTCTGTTTTAGGCAGAGAGGGAAGAGTTGAGTGAGTAAGTTAGTTCTTAATCCAGAATGATGATCTATAGTGTTATAAATGACTGCTCCTCCCAGTAATATGTAGTCTCCCTTTAAAACTGAAAAAGCTAAGATCTCATGGGAGTCTGCTTGGGTAATTGTGGTGGAAATACAGTAAAGAAGTTCTTTGAAGAGAATGGCTATGCCACCGCCTCTCTTGCATTTTCTATCCTGTTTTAGTATTTTGTAACCAGGTGGTAGGGCAGAGACAATGTCAGGGGTATTATTATCATCGAGCCAGGTTTCTGTGGAAAAAGCCAAATCTGGGATTAAATTGTTACGTAGGTCCGAAATCTCAATGCTATGTTTAGAGAAAGATCTGGTGTTAAAATAGATACAGTTTAGGGTCAGGTTATTGTGATAGTAGTTTAAATCTACCGCTGTGGGTAGGGTGGGGACATCTTGGCTGCCCCATTTGCAATCAAGGCAGGAAAAAGGTCCTTCAACCTCTGTTGGAGAGGCTTTAGTGCGGCACATACTTAGGTTTTGTTTGTCCGCCAGTTTCAGGAGCTCATCTCTTGAGTATATAAGAGGGGGAAGTCTTTTTGAGGTGTGGGGGACAGTGTTTCTGGACCCTGGGCCCAGTCGGGTGTGGACGGGCGCAGACAGGCTTGCCTTAGGCGTGACTTCGGGCGCCAGCGGTGCACCCACTTCGCACGTCCACTGAGCGTTGAGGCAAGCATCTGTATTTATGCAGACGATTGGGCAGCTAGACTGCTAACCACCGCTGTGTTTCCTGCCGAGAGTAGGACACTTCCGGTCTGTGTCGGATTCCCTCCACACAAGTGGAACAATCCGTGGTGGGACAGGTAAGACGCTGAGTTTACAGAGTGTAAAATACAATATGCAAATGAGCGTAATTACTCTCAGGTGAGTCTGAAATGAAGCAAGTCTAAATATGGGCTGAAATGTTTAGTTTGTGGAAATCAGGGTTTTAAAAAAAAAACAGTTTAAATATTACTGGGAACCCTTTGCCTGGCACTCCGTTCACTGACCAACCATTTAGATGCAATGCCTAGCATGCCACAACAAGTAGGGAAAATGTTTAACACAAATACGGTTAGCTTAGCAAGTAGTTCGTAAATCATAAAAGGAGCCGTCATTTTATGAAACTGTGTAACCTAACCTCCCTCCCCTTCTATAGAAGCAAAATAATTGTATATATCAGAAGATCTCTAGGTATTAGCAGCAGAATCCATACCTCAGTATTCACAGATGAAAGCTCTACATCTCAGGTGCTGTCACAATCGTTTCCCTGGAAAAGTCCCTCTCCAAATATGTGTTACCTATCTATGCATAACTATATTACAAAAAGTAAGTGTTCCCAAACAAAAACTGCATATGTGTATGTTGACTAAGTGCTAGGGTCTGACCAGAACAGAATAACATGGGGCATAGTTGTTCAACCTTGTCTACATGTTCAGACTAAATCCCTGGAAAGACAAGACCACAAAAAGACCAGTGTGTTATGTGTGAAAATAAAATGTGGCACACAGCAAAAATATATCTATAAGGTAACATGTGCAAAGCAGAGGACAATTTGCAACGTGCTCATGCTAACATAGGGAAAACAAAAATTGGCCTGCATGGGACTTATGACAAAATGTATAAACCTAAAAACAGAAAGCTTTTAATATTGTTACCAAGACTCCTTGGAGTCGGAAGACCTTATCCTCGTTTGTCAATAAACGAACAATAATCTGCACTTATCGGAGTGGCTGGCTCTTTCTTTTATGTCAAATCAGAAGGTTAACATGATATATATATATATATATATATATATATATATATATATATATATATCCATCCAGTAACAATCGCTCATGTCCCAGCCAACTTTCACAGGGAGTGGGCGGCGAGGTAGCGAACCTTCGACATTCTATCAACTTCTGCAATTACAGCCAGTAAGAATACCCTGGCTCGAACACTACAGTACCGCTACTCAAAATCGTTGTTCAGCGTATATTTATTCGACACTTGGCAACAAAAAACAAAAACCAACGTGTATCGGAGTTTCCTTGGTAACACGCTTGCAGCAGGAGGAAGAGGTTGTAAAAAAACATAAGGCGTTTAAAGTTCCAATGCGAAAAGTTGGACTATGAACATGGCCAAGCTTTCACCTTTGTTAAAAAATTAGATTCTGTTAAAGCATCAAGGAAGGTAGAAACCCTTCCTTCTGCATAAACAGATACAAGCATCAGTGGACCCACACCCACCTCAGCCTCTGATCTTAGTTTGGCTCCGGATAGTGAATCAGACAATGAGCAAATGAGGACCCAGAAGTTGGGGTTTTCAAAATTCTCCCTGGCTCAGGAGGTGGGCTTGCCTGCACCAGGACAGAAGGCAGACAATGCACCCACGTGCTCAAGGTGTAAACACCAACAAAACTGCAATAAGATACGGTGGGAGAGATGACGATGTAGCACCCAACGAAAAGCAAACCAACAGAAAACAAAGAAATTGAATCGCAAATAGTAGCACAAAGAAATTTGACGCACCAACAGTTATTAATCTGTCCACAATGATTCTCACTAATGATGAACAACAGACTTTGGGCTAGATGTAGGTAATTGCCAATTACCTATTCTAAAATACCGAATTTTACCGATTCTGTATTTTAGAATCGGTAATTGCAATGCAGATAAAAATTCAGTAAAAAATACCGAATCGGTAAGATTTGGTATTTGCCATTGATTCCTATGGGTCTGGAGGCCCATAGGAATGAATGTCAATTACCGAATCGGTAATTACCAATTCAGTAAAATTCCGAAAAAGTCAAGGGTGGCAGGGTGTCACTTTGACACCCTGTTCCACTCCTGATTAGTGCTTGTGTGCCATGTGGCATATATACATGCCCTAAGGGCATGTATGTGTGCCACATGGCACAGGTGTAAATGCACATTTACATAGGAATTCCTTATTTACCACCAACTAATAGTTGGTGGTAAATAACGAATCCTTAAAGCCCTGTAGCACTGTTTACAGTGCTACCTACATGTCAAAATACAGATTCGGTAATTTTACAGAATCAGTAATTTTACCGAATCGGTAAATTTACTGAATCGGTAAAATTACCGAATCTGTATTTTGAAATGGCCTACATCTCAATATCCAAATACCAGTCGGTAACGGCCGAAATCGGTATTTTCGGCCGTTAACGACCGGTATTTGGATACCTACATCTAGCCCTTTGTCCCTTGGACTTTGTTATAGCCCTAAAAAAGATTTTAATTATGCCCAAACACATATTGACATGTTCAGGACAATGTGTATTTCCCGTTCATGAAAAAATTGCAGGCCAATCGGATAAAGGTGGGAATGTGGTGCTGTGGCCACGCAACCTGTATATGGAAGAGGCATTGAAGCAGCTCAACAATAGGGATTGCTACAGACACAGCACCATATCAATTGTCAAGTTATCTTGGAACAATTTCTACACCAGTGTCTTGGCATTGAAAAGTGCAGGGCTGTTAACAGCAGATGAGTTTAAGTTTTTAAAGAATGACCACCCCGTTATGCCTGTTGTATACTTTATACCAAAAATCCATAAAGATGTGAATAAACCACCAGGAAGGCCTATAATATCTGCCTGCAACAGCATAATGGAGAATGCGTCCAAAGATGTGAACTACCATATACAGGAACATGTGAAGAAACTTCCTTCCTTTCTGCTAGACACTAGTGATCTGTTAAGAAAAATAACTGATATTAAGTGGCACTCTGAATATCTTCTTATTTCGCTTGATGTTTCGTCTCTTTAAACGAGCATTAATCATAGAGATGGGATGAAGGCAATTGAGTATTATCTTGACACCAGACCTATGTATTTCTTCCAGCACAATAAGATGCTACTGGCCATGATTGCAGCCTGTTTAGAGAATAACTTATTTCTCTTTCAGAGCCCGGTGTTACAACAGGTGAGGGGCAACAAATGCTGAACCAGTGTCTAATCATGTTGTGTGCTGGTATAGATACATTGATGATTTGCTCATAATTTGGAAGGGCACGGAGGATAGTGCCCTCCACTTTATTGAGCGAATCAACAACAACAATCTGAACTTACACTTCACTGGTCAACTTAGCAGGAATTCCATTTTTTTCCTAGATGTTGAGATTATGGTTGTCCATGATAAGCTAGAAACCAGACTGTTTAGAAAACCGACAGCCGGAAATACCCTGATACATGCATCTAGTGACCACCCTGTGCATTTGGATCGCAGCATCCCTTATGGTGAGATGCTGCGGATTCGCAGAGGATGTAGAACTGATTCTGAATGTGATATTGCACAAAATGAAAGTCGTGAGAGATTTTTGGCCAGGGGTTATTCACGTGGTGAGATCAACAAAGCCATAGAAAAAACAGAAAGATGGATAGATCTCAGGCCCTAGTCTGTAGGTCCGATACTTCAACAGGACTACACATACCTTCAGAACAACCATCCAGACTGATCCTGATGTACAGTAACCAACATAAATCCATACGCAGGATAGTCAACAGAAACTGGGTCCTGGTAAAAAATGATCCAGCATTGGGAGCCAATCTTACCAAATCTTTTAACATAACATTCAGAAAGGTGCGGTCAATGATTAACTCATTGGTAAAGATTAGTCAAGAGGTGAGAACAAACAGCTCCTGGCTAGAATCCAGCAAAGCGTTCCTCAAATATACCACTTGCAAGGCTTGTAAACATGGGATAAGCAAATCAGAATGTGTTACACCATTCAGGAAAGAAGCCACCTGTATAAACAAGAAACTGACCTGCAAAACTGATTTTGCAGTATATGTACTGGAGTGTCCATGTGGCCTGCAGTACGTAGGGAGTACAAAGCTGCAGGTGCACAAGAGGATACTTCAGCACATACGGGCCATCAGTAATGGTGATCAATCTTACCCAGTTGCAAGACATTTTGGAGAGCACCATACGAAAGATGCAAGTGTCCTCAAATACTTTGTTGTGAACACACTCTCCCCCCTGAGAAGGGGAGGTGACCGGGAGGCTCTCCTAAGGAAGTTAGAGACAAGATATGTACTTGAGTTGGATTGTAAAACTCCACAGGGTCTCAACTTCACTCTTTCTGAGGGCCCATCAACCTCGGCTGCTAATTTCAGGGATGGCCTAGCCGCAGTTGCGCAATGGATGACGCACAACTGTCTTCAACTGAATGCTGGGAAAACTGAGGTGCTTCTCCTCGGAAAAAACCCCGGCCATTGGAGCGATCATTGGTGGCCCTCTCTACTTGGCCCCACTCCCGTGCCAAAAACTGTGATGAAGAACCTGGGCGTCTGGCTGGACTCCTCGCTCAACTTTCAGTCCCACTCAAAGAAAGTGGCAGCTACGTGTGTGGGTCTGCTGAGGAGTCTCAGTCCGATACTCGGTTTCTTCGACTCCAGAACTCGCCAACTAATTATCCAATCCATCATCCTTGCTCGGCTGGACTATGCCAATGTTCTATTCTTAGAGGTGAACAAAACAGAATTATCACGGCTGCAACGGGTTCAGAACTCGGCCGCCAGGGCTGTGGTGGGCCTTCCGCGCAGGTGCTCTGCTAGAGCCACCATCCGGAAACTACATTGGTTGCCAATTCAGTCTCGAATTCAATTCAAAACTCTCACCACTGCATTCAAAATTCTTAAATCAGACGGTCCTGAACTCCTACGTCCGCTTCTAGCACCCTACACTCCCCAGCGCACCCTGCGCTCGCTAGGACAGCACCTGGTGACGGTTCCTCAAACCAAGCTCTGCAGAATGGGCGGCCGTTCTTTCAAAGTTTTAGGGGCAAAACTTTGGAACTCCTTGCCTCTGCATATCCGTACCCTGACCAACCTGACTACCTTTCAAAAGGAACTTAAAACTCATCTGTTCTCTGTAATCTAACTCTCCTGCGGTCTTCCCCCTCCCCCAGGTACTGTCTAGGTTCAGCGCCGGGACGCTCCGTTGCTGGGGCAGCTGTTTTGCGCTTTAACAAATTTTTAACATTAACATTAACATTAACTCTAGTGAAGATTTTTATACTTGTCTATAGGATATTAGCTACATGCATATGCATACTAGTTTTTTACCTGCTGCCTCTGCAATGTTTTTAATTTTCACTCAATGTATTTTAGTATATTTGCACATTTAGAACATTTTTTTCTATAGGTGGCACTTTATGTAGTGTAGTGTAGTTCCTATATTCCCAATAGGCTCTGCGCATTGGAATAACATAAACAGCAGTGTAGACGTAGGACTGAGGTCATCTAGGTCTCTACTGACTATGTTAGACTTAAGTAGTTTGCCAGCTAGCTCAGAGGTCACTAGAAACTTTCTTGAATGTTCAGGAAAGGGTTAACCGTCCTGATTGAGACAAGAAGGGATTCGTTTCTGACAAGCGCATGAACATGACAACTGTGCTCCCCCAGAATAAAGAGTGTACCTCCAGAGTCGTGTGAAAACAATAGACAACTATTTCACTCAGTCAATCGTGCATGCTTAGTTCCACCAGAGTGCAGAGAAATAGAGAGGCGTTTTCAATAAAAGGTGTTATTTTATTGAGCAGTCTTCTTTCTCATGCAAGAGAAATGAATTGCCACAATTGTAATACTTATTATATAGTAAAGTGCGTACAGTAAAAGTAGTATTATGAAATAATATTGTAAAAGCATTGATATGGTTTCTTAGCCATATGATACTTTAATATGGATAAAATATACACATACATAAAAACATTGACTAACAAACTCAACTGGTGCTTCTAAATACGCCTACCCTGGTGTACCTGACCTAAGCCTAATACGTGGGAAGGAGTAAGTAAGTTGCAGTTTTTAAGTTCAGTTAAGTTTTTGCCAAGTATTGGAATCAAGAATTCTCTCTAAGGTTTTAATCAGCTCCGTACCTTGGTTATAGAATGAAGGAGGTCTTGTATCTCGCTTCTCAGGACTCGATCTCCCAGCAACCCGCGAGGGTGACTTGGGAACACCGGAGCTGGATTTTCTCGGCTGGAGAAAAAGACAGCGTCTCTCTCAGTGTGTCAAGGGGAGGGCGGTTTCCGTCGGCTCTCATAACAGCTGTGCTCCCGGGCAAGTAGAACGTCGCTCTGCTCCCAACCACCGTGTGTTTGCTTAAGGCAACGTTGGTATATTTATACCTGAAAGGTGCCGGGTTTGACGTTAGGTTGGACATAAGATGTCACTAAGACCTAACAGTTCTTTCTGGACTCTAGGAGTGCTTGTGCAAATCAAAACAAAAGCAGGGGGTTTTCCCGGGCTGCTGGAGGCTTGGTTTGTTTAAAGAACGCATTTTGCTTTCTAGGAGTCTATGGGAGTAGCCTTGCCGTGTTTTGGACTGCATGGGCTATTACTACATATAGATATGATTCTTATGCATTTATAAGGATAATATTAGTTATAACCACATAAGGGCATGAATCGGGAATATCGAATTAGGGTTCTAGATAGAAATACAACACCCACTCCACGTATTAATGTCCATCATTACTAAATATTAAGCAATATAAACATATAACGATGCATGTGTGTTTTCCAACCCACCCCAACATACATAATTGCATTTGAAATGGTGCATGGTTTATACACGAAAAATGAGTATTGGTACTTTACGCTTTTCAAGCAGGGTTATCATTCAGTTAAATGCATATATATATCAGCTGAATGAAATTGCGAAATTACACATGAAATGGCTCTGTATACAGAAGAGAAGGTCGAGACCATTTCATCACATATTTATACGATATTGTACATGTGCTAGAGGCTGAGGTAAATATTGTCTCTTACGTCTCTAAAAATAGAAGCTCTGTTCTCTAAGAATAGTTCTACTTTAAGCAGAGTACCATGTGCCAGAAAAAATGGTAAATATTTTCGATGCGAAAGAAAAATAATTTAGCTTTCAGGGGAAGAAATAGTTCCAAGAGTTTTCAGTTGCTTTGTTTAACGAACTGAAGGCCAAATTCAGAGTTCAGGGAACGCTGTGTGCTTGTTGTTTTTAAAAGTTATTCTCGTTGTTCAGGGAAGAACATCATATCAGACAAACTCGCAAAAAATTGGTCTACAACATCAGGTGAAAGTTTGACCAAGTTCGAAAATGCTGTAACTGTGCAGTTTGGAGCGTGATTGCTATCATCAATGTTAGGATCAGCAATGCTCACAGAAGGTTGTACCTGTTTTGTGCTGCTTTCCTCTCGTACTTCACCGCCACCTACTCGTAATGGTGAAGTCTCAACGAATGCCGTCATCAGAATAGGCAGCCGCTGGGGACAACACGTTGCATGAGTCGTTACTGGACAAAGCAAAGTATTGATATCCATTGGTACTGCTGATGGTAGTGTAAGACAGACGTCCAACACGCATTCTTCTCCGCATAGCAGACATCGAAGCACAGGTAAGATGCAATCCTGCCAGATTGGTCTGAATGAAAGAAACCAGGCTGTACTCAGATCTCTTAGCCGGGCCAATCTGAGGACCTTAGTGATACGGTCTCAGTATCGTATTGCTAGGATCGTTTCTTCCATCGTTGCTGGAGTCTTGTCTGTGGATTGGCTTGCCATATCGGAGCAGAAAGAATAAAAATAAAATTCCTGCTACAAGTGCCAAAATTAAAGGTAGGCCGCCAAAGACAGAATGGACAAAATTCGGGAAGATGCCCAGAACTGTTTCAAAGGGTGCTAACAGTCCCGAAAAAACTGTCTTAAATACATGTGCGATGCCACTGGTATCAGACATGTTTAAGATTTGACTTAGCATTTCTACGAAATGCACGGGGCAATTTGTTGATAAAAGGGTATGTATCTCTGCTGCTGTCCTTGCAACTTGCAGTTCATACGTTTCTTTTGATGAGGTCAGAGGCACAGTAGTCTGTAAAAGAATAGACTACATTCTGCTTAAAGTATCAATTCGAATAGAAGAGATATTCACATAAGGCCATATTGCCGCCTCCATGTCTGGATTGCTGTTTGGATACAATACTTGCATTCAGCAAACGACCCTGGAAGTAACAGTTACAAGATAACATTCTCCTGGCACCATTCCACAACAGCTGTGGTCATTTATTAAAATGTAGCTTTGGTTGGAAAGTTGTCTGAAGAATGGCTCTATCTGCTTTGCAGGAGTGCCTTGCAGGTGACATGAAAGGTTATTTGAAGACCCTTCGCAAGCTCCATGCAAGTTAATACCTTGACACAGAAGTGTACCGCCTAGTGATTTTTTACAATTATTGCCACTAAGGAATACCTCCTTTTTCCCTTCACTATAACATTTGTGTGTGTAAGGTAAATCCTAGGTTGATTTGATGTATCCTTTACCCAACCTTTCATACTGGCCTGCTGGTATATAATCTTGGCAATATTTAAACTGGAAAGTTATCGGAATTGTAATGGTTCCGTGTATTATCCATTCAATGACAGGTCTCTCTGATATTGTCAATGGTAATCTCTAAAGTTTTTCAATGCTCAGAATCGTATAATCTGCTCCTTTTTGTGCCAAACTGATTTGTTTATCAGTAAGGTTAAAGATAGAAAATAATGACGTTATGTTGATTAGACGCCATGGCACGTAGCCTGAACGTAGGTTTTGCAACTTCCAGCCAAGCTGTACAATAGAACGCAATTGGGACTGACCATGTTGTAACATTAGTAAGTCTTGCTCTATTATATCAAAGGCAGATGATACAATACTGTCCAGTGAATATATTCTGGAAGACAGAGTCGTTAACCCATTGTCCACAACAGAAAGTGATTTTTCCAAATTTATACGATCAATTTCTCGTATTTTTTCTGCTGTTTCAATTTGCATTACTTTCCAAGCTTCATTGTATGCGGCGTAGATACTGGCCGCTATGAAACGTTTTTGACGCTGTTTGCGAGGTCCCATTATGAAATCTCGCAAGTCAGCACCGTCTTTAAGTAAAGTAAAGTGTTGCTTAATTTCAGCCAGTGTGGATTTCTGTAGCCACTCAAGGCATAATTTCCCTACACTGTATGTTGGAACTATCCCTGGATGTTGTCTCTGGGAATATCTTGGGTCTGGCCTGGTCATTTTTAACCCCTGTTTTTTGTTCAGGAATCTATCTTGACAGTTGTTTGTGTCTGTGGGCCAGATCAACCATTTTTTCCAATCAGGATTTGTTCTGTTTTGGTGAAAAATATGGGATACGTCTATTTCCACATCCGTAGTGCTATTACTATCAGGTATGGGCTTCGGAATAGACAGTTTATTTATGTCTTTTAACTTAGCTAAACCAAGACAAGTTGTTTGTTGAATGGTATCATTCAGGAATATTATTTGTTCTGGGATCATGCAGGCTCTAAATAATGATTCTAGACCTTGTACCTGCCAGTCTTTTGTACCCCAGATGGTTTTTGTTTTGATGTTATTTTTCCAGAACTCAAAACCAAATGTAGACATTTTGTCATAAAATTTTTCAGAATAAATCAATTTAGTATTTGTCAACATTGTTTTCATTCCTGTTTTGTTTAACATTTTAAAATAAAACGTTTCTGGATCACTATTGTTAAACCCTGAGAAGTATGGGAATGTCTCATAGAATGTTTTCGAGCTGCCTTTTGGTGGAGTTGGACAATGTTCCCATTGATAATAATTAAAAACATTTCTAGGTTGTGCAGATTTATGCAAATAGTGATGACCATAGTGATTGTAACAGTATAATGCTTCATAATTTGATGAACCCTGTAAATAATCATGTTCTGTGAATTTAGCTGACATTACCAAATCTGACATCATATTATTAATATTTTCAAAATCCCAATCATCAGAGAAGGAACTTGGTTTCACAAAGTCACTTAAGGAAACCTTAAACTGGTGTGGATACTTTAAGAGCTCAATCGGGCAAATAAATATCATAGTCAGTTTTGTCCCATGCTATACCACCAGGTATTCGGTTGGCTGTGATGTTCACTGATGATAGTTCTCTTTTCTTGATGTGAGAGGATCTGTGAGACTTTAGGACAAAGTTGATGTTCTGGCTTGCTGTGTCCATTGTACTATATTTTCCATCAATGAATCTACCCAAGTATAAAACCATAATGAGCCAAAGCAGGAGAAAAAGTACACCTGACACAGTCCAAAATTCAATCCATGGTAAAATCAGATATGTTTCTTTTAGTTGGTGAAAAAGCTCGGTCGTTTTTTCTTTGAAAGTTTTTGTTGCTGGCTTGTCTCCATATTCACTTGGATTATCGGAAAAGTCATCAAAGTTGATAAGATAGCCAGATGCTGTTCTGTCAATTGGTGGGATTGCTTCCGGATTTCCATTGATCTTTGCATTTTCTTTTGTTACATTTGTACATTCTGATGCTACATCATTGTAGATTGGTGTATCATCACGAATTGTTGCAATTTGGGTTTCAATAGGCACAAGTTCCATGGCTTTGTTGCATAGTCCCTTGTTATTTACTGCTGGTTTATCGAATGTGATTAGTCTCTCAGTTTGAACCTCTTAGATTGTAGCAAAGTTTGGTCTTCTGCTATTTCTTGGTAGTCCACTGGGCCTGCTATTTATTATCGGCCACATGTTTGTGGTTTCACCAGATCGATGGAAAAAATTATATTTCCCTTTTTACCAGCAAGTGGCGGTAGTACTACTGATCTTGTTCCGCTGACAGCTCAGACAGGTACTGCTTTTCTGTAAGAAGGCCCAAATTCCTTCTTCACCGCAATCTTTTCTCTGACCAGATCCCCAATCTTCAGAATCCAGACAGGTCTTGCTGGGACAGGTGGTTCTTCAGTGGTTGTTATAGTATTTCACATCTTTTGTAGCAAGAGAATTTTCCCATTGTATCCATTTTGGATCTAATGCCACTGTATTCAGATTGCGTGGACTTGTTAATGCCTCAAGGGCTGATTCTGCTGTATAAACAGTTATTCTCTTGCCTTGGGCTAGGGCTCTTTCTTTTGCTACAGCAGTTTGAACCGCTGTCAGAATTTTTTCTGTAGAACTGAATTTCATTTCAGCTTGAGTGTACAAATGTGATTTGTAAGCTATAGGTACCGTTTCTCCCTCATTAGAGGTCAGGTATGTGAATCCGCATCTTCCTGGGATGACTCGGATTACAAGGTTGCGTACGTTTTCGCGAGTTTGCAATTTTGTTTTAAATTTGGTTATGGTTTCTAACATATCCTTCACTCATGATCAAGAAGCGGACGCTTCGAAACGCGTAGGGTGAACTTTGCCAAATAAACTCACTTGGAAGCATATGGGCGAAGGTGTGTTTTCTGTATACGAAGGAGACAACTTGCTCTTGTCGGATATATATATCTGGTACACCAGAAGAAGCACAAAAATGTATTGTGCACCAACAAAAGGGTGACGCGTTTCAGGGAGGTTATTGTTTGGAATTAACATAAAAAAAAGCTTTGAAATTCACTGAAAAAAAACACAGGAACGTTATAGTTAGGCTGACATTTCACTTGTATAAACCTGTGAAATTCAGCCTTTATAGTTAGCTGAGCTAACTTTAACTAGTGACCCCTCAATGCATTGCTGATGACGTCACATATTACATCACTCATTACATGGTCAGTCATGACCCTGATCTCTTTACTTGTTTTTTCTTGTTTTTTAACCTTTCAAACCTTTTTTTTTGTGTGACTTGTTTCAACCGAGTCACGAGATCCATGCCAACACTTCCTGGTTTGAAATGTTGGCAGCATATCAGATTGCAGGCTCAAGATCGAGAGGGTTTGCATATCTTCTGTGCCCCCAGTTGTATATCTGAGAAATGTTTAAATTTCTCAGGAATTACTGAATTGATTTACACCATTTAAGAAAAAGGGTGCTCTCTGAACCAAGAGCTACCATTTTGGCAAGTTTGGTGTAATTCCGTTCAGCAGTTCCGGCTGTAGCCGTAATGCGTTTTGGGACCCCCCCTTTTTCCCAGCGCTCACTTGACAAATCACCCCGAATCTTTCAACACAGCAGCTGACCTAATCGCCCCATTAGTTTTGAAAATGTCATGAAGATTCGTAAAAGCAGTGCCAAAGTTATTGGCAAATCAAAAAACAATTTTCCTACGGAAAATAAGTCCTAACTATAACTACCTACTGGCGACCGTCGGGTGGGAGCAGACTTTAGTTTCTCTTCCAGTGCGCAATTACATACAGAAAATAAAACTTTTTGAAAGCAAAATTTGTGTTTTTTGCAAAGTTAATATACCTTCTGTGCTATTAAAACAGGTGGCAATGGCATCATTATAGGTCTGCATATTCAAATGGCAAAAACTGGTGCATTTTACATTCAGTAAAGAAGACTGGGCTGCAAGATTTGACATGGGGTAATTTTTCATTTTTACAGTTGCAAAATTGACAAGCAGGGTTCTGGCATTTGTATTTTGATTATTGCTCAGCCTCTCCTAAGTCAGATAGTCCAAAGCACAGGTGTAGATATTCAGTCCTTAAATCCAATGGTTAGGCTAGCCCTTCATATGTTTGAAGTTTATCTGAGTCATATTGCTTCCCATGCCAAAGTATTATGAACCCTTTTTGGAAGTTGGTAAAGTTGTTTTCTAGACATTTATGAGTAATATACTTCCTTAGTATTCCATTATCAGCCTGCTTAGCATTTTTTCCTCCTAAAATATTGCAAAAAGAGAGTTTTTGAAAACTAAAAAACCAGTGGCCATGATGGCCATATTTTATATGATTTTAGAAATTCCCCGAATTATAAAAAAAGCAATTTTCAGTTTGCCAGTAGGCTTGAAGCAGTTATCATTTTCATGTTCATTTGTCCACAGGACCAACACTTATAAACTGTGTGTTAGACCTGTCAGCCCTAGGGTGGTCTTACCCCGTTTTTTTGTCCTTTTGCCTTATTTTTGCCACTGTCTTTTGTTGGACCTAGGTCTCTGGGCGCCTTTCTACTGCCAAAGAGTGCTGAGGTGCAGGTACTCTCTCCCAACAACATGGCTGCCACAGCCCCCTGGTACTGCGGAGTGGCCTTTGTAGACACGCACTAGTAGTTAGGAGCAGGCTGGGACATCATGTTACAGTATCACTGCCATTCCGCCTTTTTGTTCTATAGCCTAAAATGTGGAAGCTACTGGAACCTTCCAGCCCTGGGAGAGGTTACGCTTTGCCGCCTTTAGAGGAGGGTCACCTTATCTAGGGGTATAAGAGTGAAGGAGGGAAACCTGACTGTCAGTTACGGTTTTACTGGACCTCGGGGAACCTCTGCAGGAGTTTAAGCGGTTGGGCCTAAGGGGAGGAACCTACACTACTGGGAATGACTGGGCCTAGGCACTGCTGTTCTAAGTTAGATGAGGGACTCTGCCAGCCTGCTGATCTAGCCAAGCAAGGGGGAACCCAGGAAACCATCTCCAGTGTGCTGCATGGAACCATCCTGCCTCTGAAGCCCACCAACTCACCCCCCCTTCCTCCCCCCAAGAACCTATCAAGGACATGCCATTCATCCCCCCCAAGAACGGCGCTGTGACCATCAGGCGCTGTCATGAAGCACCTGACTGTTGGGAGCACTGCTGGGGGATCAACCAGGTAACCAGCGCTTACTGCCCAAACTGTGCCCCAATGCACTGTGCCCCCAAAGCGCTATCATCTCACTAGCGCTATTCTGCCTGAACTGTGCCCCCCCAGCGCTGAGCTCTCGAATTGCTGTGTGTGGCTGGAGAACTGTCGGCCTCCCAAGCGCCGTGCTGTGTGGACTTGGCGCTATATCACCCAAGCACTTACTGGCCCAGAACTTCCCCCTGCTGCTGAGCGCTGTGTCCCGGAACCCTGAGGCCTCAGAGCGCTACTTGCCACACTCACCATCATGGCTCCCTGCAGTGCTGCTGAAGAAGTGCTACTTCGCAGAGATCATCGCTGCAGGCCCGGACTCATCTGCACTGCCATGGAGGGGCTACCGCTGTGACTCGGCGAGCGCTGGTGGCGCGCTTTGCTGACCCCGGTTGGGCGCTGCTGCACAGTGCACCTAGGGCCCGTAAATCACCACTGCGGCCCAGGCGCCTGTCTGTCCACTCCTACCCTGTTGCCACATTCACGGCTGCGGCCCCCGAAGTCTAGGGAGGGCTGCTGCAGTATTACTGAAGGGCGCGCTGGGCCTTAGAAGCTGTTGCAGCCCACGTCACGTGACGGGGCACCGGCCGCGTCATAGGCCGCACCCCTGCCAGCCACGCAGTTATTGGTGGAGGTGGCCATACCCTCGCCAGCCGCACTGCGATTGGCGGCTGCGGGTGCACCTCTGCCCCTCTGCTCCCTGATTGGTTCCTGGGCCGGAGGAGGCATCGGAGGCCCAGGACCGTCCCAGCATACCGGCGAGGGGGCTCCAGGGACACAAGAGCTCCCCCCCTGAACTGCCAGAGCCAGACTGAGGAGCCAGGGCCTCCCGGAGGCTGAAAAAAAAGGTATTACCCCCCCGGGGGAGGGCGACAGTACATGGGGATAGCTGGGCTGCCGAGCAGCTGCAGACCCCCTGAGAGGCAGCCCCGTGACTGCCCCTCCCCTGCCAGAGACTGCAGCTGGGCCCTGTTGGCCCTGGGTAACTCTACAAAGGCCGTATTGGCCTAGGAGGCCAGAAGTGAGTGGGAGTGTAAGGGATCCAAGGCCTCAGGAACTGGGCTTCAGAACTGCCTTATAACTTGTTGTGTTCTGCCTAAGGTAGCCCCCCTTTTCTGGGAGTTGATAATTCTAGAGTACCCTTATGTAGGTAAATGCTGTTTATGCTGCTGTTGTGCCATGAATGCATGTGTTGAATTATCTCGATGATCCCCTTCCACAGGAGATGGTTTAGTGTTGAAGCCAGACCTATGCATTGTTACAGTTAATTAATCTGCTTACAAAAAATGTGATTGCCTAGACTGCCCCTACATCATAGCGAGTTACTTGCAGTAATATTGGTCTGATGTTTGAGAAATGTTCCATACCTGAATTGATTCCTAGTATCTAACCGCGAGTTACTTTCCTGCAATGAAGAAGTCTAGATAAAAAGACTTGTTTGAAACAGCAAACTGGTGTGGTGTCATTTTATTGCTGTGCAACCCTGTCTCAGTGTGAGTGTTTGCTGCACTTCTGCTTTACACATTGCCTTAGGTTGCCTTCCTGCCTCGCGCCAAACTACCATGGTGGAATTGGTGACCCCAGTTCTAACACTGTGATGTCACTTTAACTGGTGGAAATATTGTCCCACAATTTTAGCTAACAGTTGTGGTGAGCTGTGACACTTCTGGTTTAGTGAATTAATGTTTGTACTAGTGTCACTGACAGTAACAGTGCACAAGTGTAGGAAACTGCTTCTTTTTGTGTGGTCACACCCATCATTTCTGGAATGCTGCTGCTAGTTTGTTGACTCTGCACGTGGGGGCACTGCTAACCGGACCCTGATGCAGAGCATGTCCTCTGACACCCTGAAACATGCTGAAATTGGCTACACACTTACATATAAGTCCCTAGAATATGTTACAAAAGTGTACCCATGACATGTAAGTTAAATATTACTAGTGTAATGCAGCACATATTGTGCCTTCACTAAATTGACCATGCAAAGCATGCCTTGAGGCCTGCACCTGCAGCCTAGGTAGGCAGTTGTAAAAGTGCCAATTCAAACTGGCAAAATAAACTTATATCCAAACATAAAACTTCCTTTTTAATACTTATAATTCAACCTAATGGTACGCCCTAAATGTCCATAGGGCAGGGTGCATGGTATTTAAAACGTATGTATTTCAGGTCCTGGCAGTAAAAAACGTCCAAAATAATTGTTTTACTGTGGCAAGGGTGGCTCTCCCATAGAAAAACACTGCTGCAATATCACACCTTACAATCTTTAACTTCAGTTTGGAATATAGCTAGAAAAATTATTCAAGGACTCATTTTATTAGTAATAAAAAATCTAACTTTAATAGTTAAGTCAGATTTAACATTGCTGTTTTGAAAAGTTATACTTTTAGAAAGTTGTCCTTTTCATGTGCCTTTCTACCAGCGTTCAGTGCCACTTGACTGTTAAGGGATCTTCTGTGGTGAGATTTGTATTGTCTACAGATAGTGGACAACCTGCTTAGATATGGGGAGAATGTTATTCTTCCTGAGCAGGATGAGCTTGGGGTGCTGTGTCCAGCCCCTTCCTGAGCTTTAAATTAAGCCTACCCTGTCCCTGGTAGATAAAGCTCACACCTATGTCTGCCTTTACTTTGTCAACATTCTAAAGTATTTAAAAAGTGATGGATAGAATGCAAAGTCAAGGTTCTATTAGAGAGTTAAACCTTACAATGAGATCTACAATTTACAAAATTACATCAATTAATACACCTTTAAAAAGGAGCTAAAAAAGTTAAAAAAAATTACAATTAATTAATTCATTAACTGAGCAATTTATCATCTCCATTACAGCCTTAGCTGTTTTAAAAAAAGTGTTTTTTTAACATCTCTGATGGTAAACTTTTAAAACGGGAGAAACAAATATAACATGTTCAATAGTCTGTACATCATTATAACATAAGGTGCATATTCCCCCCTCCAAAACTACATTCTGCCATGCATATGTCACAATGTTTAGCAGTAAACATTTCAGCTTACATAGCATTATACACATTTCTTACCCTATGTTCCAGGTTCAAGTTAAAATACACTTGGGGAACTGCTGCCTGACATGATTGAATAACACAAGGCAAATGAAATTTCGCTCTACATATATCTATATCATTTTCCATGGGGCAATGTTTAATGGTATGCTTTAAATATTTTTTAAGGTGAAGATAGCTCATATTCTGAATATCTAATCTAGTCAAAGAAAAGTGCTGAAGTGCAGATACAATGTTAGTTAAAAATGATACAGCCTTTAAAGCAGGAACAAAATATCCCAAAGCCATATGACTCCGTAAAGACTTTTCTTTGGCATGTAGTATGGATGGAATGCTTGAATCATCATTTTCATAGCTAGCTTGTCTCCAAAATCAGTGGGAGGTGGAGCTACCCCAAAACTGGTTTGAAGTGACCTTAAGAATGTGTTTGCCACATTCATAGCCACGCCTCTGGGTGGGCCAAGGAGCGTGGCTCTGAATGGTTCTGCAAAATTGGTTTTAGGTAAAAAGGGGCATTGTGGGATAGTTTACAGTAAAACACACAGGCAGAGCAGCAACAATGGGTATGGTCACTGCAGGGAATTATCACCCCACTTGTTTGGGAGTGACCAGAAGTTTTCCACACCCACAAGCTGGCACTGGGCACAAATGTGGCACTCTCCCAATACCCTCTACAGAACACCTCTGGACTTGCAGACAGAAGAAGGAATGCACATGCTGTTGTTACCTTTGAGGAAATCACCAAGGGCTTGACATGCTCCCATATGTAACCAGGACTGAGAAGTGGGCTGCTAGGGTCAATTTGCTGACCTCCTGTATACCACAGGAACAAAAAACTGCACTTCCCTGAAGAGCCCAGCTGATCAGTTCAATTAGACCTGCGCTTGACCCTGTTGGTAGCTTCTACTGGAGTGAGACATAACTTGTTAGTGGTGTTAGATAAGTGTTAGAGTGTACTCCTCCTGACTAACTCTAGAAGCTGGAACTTAGGCACATTTTAAAGATCTTTTGTCTGGAGATCATACAGAAGTCTAAGACCAACCTGACAACTAATCCACCGAGGGCGGATCGCCGGTTGGGCTTACTTTTCCGGAGCTCCCTCTATGTTCTCTGCTCAATGGCGGGTATCTGCCAACACTAGGGCCATTTAGTCTCCCTTCCACAGCTTCCTCGATGCCGCGGTTGACAAGAGCTTGATCAGTGCCAAAGACCGGCAGAAAGCGAACAAACTCTCTGAACTATTCCAGCCTTAGTCAATGACCACATCTGGACCGTGTCCTTCTGAACCCTGTCACTGTTGATCCTTGCTTCGGCCTGCTGCCTATAACGCCGGCAAACCCATTGACCAACCGTCGATGTCCAGAACATTTTCTAAGCTGACTCCTGACTGAGATGACCAAGTCAATATCCAGCCGGAGATCGACCACGCTCAGCCTTAACTTTGATTTTGCCCAGGTCTAGCATTCACACTATTAGCACTTTGCTCTTTTTGGAACTAAGGGCCCGATGTAGGTAAACGGGATTTTCCGATTTCAAAATACCGAGGCGGGCCGAATCGGTATTCTGAAATCGGAAAACGAGATGTAGGAAAAAAATACCGAATGAAAACCGATTCGGTCGGCATCGGTAATGAGATTCGGTACGTTCCGATTCAGCTCGGTCCGAATCGGAAATTACCGAATCGGCCAACAACGAATCGGAAATCACCGAATCGGCTACCACCGAATCGGATATTTCCGAATCGGCGAAAACCGATTCGGTAAAAGCCGATTCGGTAAAAACCGAATCGGCAATCATAGACCCATGGCGAAAAAGCCCATAGGAATGCATTGCATGAACCGATTCGGATTTTACCGAATCGGATTTTACCGAATCGGATTTTACCGATTCGGATTTTACCGAATCGGTAAAAGCCGACTCGGCAATAGGCGATTCAGCCAATGCGGTGGCTCCCCCTCCCCCACCCAAACAGGGAGTGGCAACCCTGGCAGGTGCAGCCAATTAAGAAGTTTCTAGAAGTTTCTGGAAAGCCTGCCTGAGCCCAACACACAGTTAGCAGCAGTGGGAGAAGGAGGTTGCAGACTGAGCAGGAGCAGAAGAAAATGGCAGATCAGGCAGGAAGCCAGAAGTCCTCCCAAAAGAGGAAGCCCAAATTCACCACCACAGAACTTCAGGTGCTGGTTGAGGAGGTGGTGAGGGTGCACCGCCAGCTCTTTGGCAAGCTGTCCCTCAACGTGCCAGACAGCACCAAGAGGAGATTGTGGGCAGACATCGCCCAGAAGGTCAATGCTGCTGGAGTCACCCCCAGGTCCATTGAGGAACTTAAGAAAAGGTTTTATGACCTCCGCAGCCTCACCAAGAGGAAGCTGGCCGACCTCCAAAGGCAGGCAGGACTCACCGGAGGAGGCAAGAACCCGGCGCCACCCCTCACCGAGCTGGAGGAAATTGTCTCCAGCACCATCGAGAGGGAGAGCATCGTAGGGATCGGGACCCTGGACAGCACTGCGATGGCCACAGCTACAGGTAAGAAGCATGCGCATCATGACACACCCTACCAGACACCTCCCCATTAGACACAATGCATAGGCAAACACCAGCACTGTACTGTCACCAACATACAAGAGACAAGCATCATGGTACATGTAGTCAGCAGAAGTTAGCCAAATATGTCAGTGCAGAATCACAAGACAGGAAACAGTGTGACACGGTGTAAGGAGATGCAAGGACATGTGGAATGCCATAATTGTACTGACTGTAATACATCGGCACTCAGTTTACAAATGCTTCTTTGTACCTAGGGGCACCATCAGGCGGCACCACTGTGGCAGCAGAGGGAGCTTCGACATCACATACTGCAGTGGCAGGGCCGAGCACCAGCCAGCCTGGCCAGGAGGAGGAGGATGAGGATGAGGAAGGAGACACCCCAGGGCTTGGAATGGAGGGAGTCCTGGTGATTGATTTCCAGGCAGTGCACTCCCCAGTACTGCCCAGCTCACCCCCCTTGCAATTTTCACCATGCAACTCCCCTACAAGGCAGACCATTCCGCCGACAACAGCTCCTGCCACAACCGTGGCCTTGCCACCCGTCCTACCTGTCCTGGGAGCAGGGGCTCCGGGACCGGCCAGCACCACACCACCACCAGTGGCACCCCAGCCCACTCAGCAGGCCGGAGGCAGCAGTGCCAGACGCCGTGCCACCACCACCACCACCACCACCACTGCTGCACCAGCACGGGAGGGCAGTGTGTTCCTGGGCCTGGAGGGCCAGATGGTCAAAATCCAGCGCCAACAGGCCAGATCCACCATGGCCTGCCAACGCCAGCTCCTGCAGCACAACCTGCAGATGGGGGAGTTGGTGAAGGGGTTCCAGGCTGTTGTGGACAGCAACAAGGAGGTGGCAGCTGGGTTGGGCAGGCTGACCACTGCCATCACCCACTCCTCTGCCAGGCAGGAGGAGCATGAGGTTGCGCGCAGGAGGGATGCCCGGGTGCTCAACCGGGCCATGGCCCGCCTTGCAGCGGCGACCGCACAGCTGTGCCACCGAAGCTCAAATCAGGAGTCGGTGCTCAGTCAGCATACGGCTGAGCTGACCAGGGGGATGGCCAGGATCACCACGGCCATGGAGGCCATGTTAATATCAAACGCCGCCTCCAATCCTGCCCTGGACCTGGGTGATGCTGGAGACAGCAGCAGCCGCAGCAGCCCGGCCAGCGCTGCATCAGAGCCAAGGAGGAGCACCAGGCGATCCGCTGATGCTGCAGGCCATTCGGAGGGGGCCGAGGGACACCCCAGTGGGTCTGGAAAGCGGGCCAAAAAATAGGCTGGCAAGGGGGGATGATCAAACCAGAACCCTGGACTTTATTTGTTTTGTCAGACTCCATTTTTTGATGCACTTCAGTGATGTAACTGTGGTGCATCACTATTAAAAATTTTATTTTTCAAACAACATTTAGCTGTCTTTGCATCTGTACTCAGTCAGAAATAGTTTTCAGTGATCTCCTCACGTCTGTATCTGCCATCACATGGCGTACACACCCCAGCTGGCTGTGTCAGTGGCACAGCTTCGTCGTCGTCATAGTCCTCGTAGTCAGACAACTCCACCTCAGTGCCCTTCTTGACCGCAAGGTTGTGTAACATTGCACATACAGCTATGATCTTGCAGCAGGTGATGGGGGTATACTGCCTTGCACCTCCACTCTTGTGCAGGCATCTGAATCTACTTTTCCAGATGCCAAAGGTCCGTTCAACAACATTCCTGGTGCGTATGTGGGCCCGGTTATACCTCCTTTGGCTGGGTGTGGAGGGGTTGAGGTAGGGGGTGAGTATGAATGAGCGGAGGGCATATGCACTGTCGCCTGGAAGAGAAAGGGGTCACATTAGACACATGCACACATGTATTACACCTACCTACTATGTGTAATGGGGGTCTGATGATGTGGCTCACCTAGGAGGTATCCTTCTCCAAAATCGCCAGCCATCAGCCGTGCATATATGCCGCTCTGTTGGAATATATAGGAGTCATGGGTACTCCCTGGAAATTTTGCTACCAGGTCTGTGATGGTGCACTTGGCATTGCAGATCACCTGCACGTTGATGGTGTGTGTCGATTTCCGATTGCGGTATATGTATTCGGTGTCCGCTGGTGGGCAAATCGGAATATGCGTGCCATCTATGCAACCGATGACTTGGGGAAAGTGTGCCATCTGGTAGAAGTCCGCTTTGGTTTGTAGCAGTTCTGCGTGGGTTGCAGGGAATGAGATGTATTGGTCCATCCTGTCTATCATGGCGTCAAGGAATATGTGGAAGAACCTTGACAGGCTGCTCTGGCTCACCCCTCCTGCTGCTGCTACTCCACTTTGATAGCTGCCAGACGCTACCAGGTGTAGGCTGCATAGCACCTGGACGTGCGCAGGGATGGCGTGTGCCCTTGGGGTGTGGTGGTCCAAGTATGGCTTAAGGTCCCTGATGAGCTCAAGTATGGTGTCAGAGTCCAGCCTGTATCTCTGTAGGATCTCAGCCTCAGTGAGCATGAACAGGGTTATCCTCTGTCTGTAGACCTGTTCATTTCTTAGCCATTCCCTCTGTCCTTCCTGCTGTAGCCGTAGCCGCCTCGCAATGACATAGAAAGCTGCCATCCTGCAAGTTGCAATGCATTTTGGGACTGTTTATATGGGTTGGAGTTGGTTACCACCTGATTGCAATCCATGGTAAATACCGAGTGAATTCTACCGATTTTGAGCCGATTTCGGTGTTTCTGTGCCTCCCTACATCTCCCCAACTGTCGGAATCGGGGAATTTCCCGATCGGAGATTCATACGAATCGGCATGTTTTCCGAATCGGATCATGTCCGAATCGGTATTTTTTCCGATTCGGTACATGGACCGAATCGGTGATTTTCCGAATCGGTGTCACTAACGATTCGGTAGTAGGACCGAATCGGTGATTTTCCGATTCGGTGTCACTAACGAATCGGTAGTAGGACCGAATCGGTGATTTTCCGATTCGGTGTCACTAACGAATCGGTAGTAGGACCGAATCGGTGAATTTCCGAATCGGTGTCACTAACGATTCGGTACATGGACCGATTCGGTCTTTGTAACCGAATCGGTGTTTTTCCGATTCGTTACATATCCGATTTTCGGTATGTACGTATCGGATTCTTTCACATTCGGTACACATTCCGAATCGGTTTTCTATCCGATTCGTTCTGTTTTTGGTTCCCTACATCTCGATGGCTGTTTACCGATCGGTAAGGGCCAAAAATCGGTATTTTCGGCCGATACCGATCGGTAAAGCCCTACCTACATCGGGCCCTAAATGTACTCCAAACTTAAAAAATGTGTGCCTCCATATCCCCTTATTGGATTTTTGTCATGTTGATCTATTTTTGTTCATTGATATTGTCTCTATTTTAATACATTGGAGTGTGACTTTTAATGTGTGGTGTGTTTACTGTTTTGGTACTTCTAAATGCTTTGAACATTGTCTGAGTTAAGACTATCTTCCCGGTGCCATAGCTAACTAGCATCCAGCTCAGGTTTAAATTACTGAAACCTTTAATGAACCTGACAAAGATTGTGCAATTATTACTCGTGGTGGACTACCATCCACCCCAACTAACTATCTACTTTCTAGCAACAAGGAAATAGAGAAAATGCAGTTTTACCCACGTTTCAAACCATTGATGTACAGAAGGCTTAATGGGGTATAGATTAAAACATCAAAACTCATGTTTTCTCAGCATATTGTCAATTACATATGTTCAATACCAGACAAAAATGTACTAGGTAGTTGTTTATTCAATGAGCAACTGCAATCAGGTGATTGCTTATTCAATGAGCAGTGCAGTCCTATGTTTAATTACTTTGTGCTAGCTAGAACCCTTTTATTTCTTCCAATCATCAGTTACAGAGCTTTATGTGGAGACTGTATACTATTAAATTGGTTACATCTTCAAAAGGTAATCATCGTTTTAACGGAATAAATCCTTACCCACCATGTGATGTATCTAGAGTATCAACTATTTAAAATTACCTATCTGTCTCTTTTACCAAAGTAGATGCAATTGTAATTGAATTCTTATGGCAATCCCAAAAACCCAGAATTGCTCTAAAGAAATGAAGACTGCCAAAATCACTGGAGGCCTAAACTTGCCAGACTACAGAAGACACCAGCACGCATTCCTAGTTAAACAAGGAAACCTTTGGCTCCCTCCCTCGAACTCCATCTCCACTTTGCGTTTCGATATTGAAAAGGCACTAGCTGAACCACTCTCCCTTATCTCTTTCATTACAACTAAGAAAATATTAAAGGAACATCTAACAAGCATCCTCACAAGTACCACACAAGCTCTCCGCCAAATTGCCAACAAGCTTCAAAATAAAATGTGATACTCCACTCTGGCCACACTATGTCACAACACACACCTGAAACTAGGTGGAAAAACAATATTCTTAGAGAACTGGGCACTAAAGGGCATACTACACAAAGGATGAATTGGCTCCCCCGGCAACCTTCTGCCCTGCCCTCAATTCAAAGCTAGATTTGACTTAAATGATTTAGACTTCTATCTCTTTTTTAAAATGTAAGTAATGATCTCAAGACACAAAACCTAAGCGAATACTGCCCTTAATACTGCTCTAAGTCCATATACTCTATGGGGGCCACTTAGCCATCATACTCTACTACCACCTATCATCCACCAGCTCTGCACTAACACAATCATTTAAAAACAAATGGGAGTCACTCCTCTATGAAACTAACAACCCTACAGCTGCTCCGATGAATTGGACGTATATCTGGGCGAACCATACCTCAAAACAAATTACACTCTCTTTAGCACAGAGTAAATACTGGGTGGGGTATATTACACACTGGACCCCTGCTAAACTATTTCAACTAGGTCTCCATAATTCCAAAAAAATGGAGCTGCGAGAAAGGATCAGGCGACCTTGGTCATATGCTACTAGAATGCACCTACTCTAAAAACCTCTGGGATGAAATAGGTAAAACCATATCACAAATTCTGAACTTTAAATGGGCACCAACTCTAGCCTCTATTTCCCTGGATGCACAGTCCCTGGCATGCACTACAAACTAAACAAAAAAGACTGTCTTCTATGGGACATTCTTTTAACAACTGGTTTCAAAGTCATTCTTTCCAAATAGAAAGATCTATCCAAACATATACCCACACACCTGGTGGGGATGGATACATTTTACCAAAGGGGCGGAAAACTCCTTGAACACATACCTAAAGACTAACTCAATGAAAAGAGATATAATCTGGTCCAAATTAAACACCCATAGCATCTGCCCTTCCCTACCTACCCCAGCCCACTCCCTACCCACATGCCCCTACCTCTCTGATACCCCCCAACACATCATGCCCCTCACTACTTACATCCACTCTCCTCTTGACTGGTGTATCTTCTTTCTATCCTTTCCTCTCCTTCCTATCATAAAACACACGATCAGTAAGTGTAACCTATTTCTGAAGCCACCTACCATTCAGTTCCTTGAAATCTTTCACACAAACCTCAATACAACCCACATCTTCACAACATAATCTACACCTACACTAACTCTCTACATTACATGTTGTTCTTCCCACCGAAACTATAGTACTGTCTTGAATTGTTTTTCATATTACCCACATGGGAACTTGTTTGCCCTTTTTTGATCTTTACTTTACCTGTACTTTACTCATTTAAAACCCTAAGAAAATGTATCTTGAAATTTAAAAAAGCTTCAAAAGGTAATGACTCCTATTTTTGGGGTCAAAATGGGAAATGCAGTCAACGTGTGAAAAAGAACAGAAGTGAAAGTTCTGCAGTATTTAGCTTGAGCCGGATGGGGGCAAATAATGCTGCAGATGGATGCCTTTTTACCAGTGTTGTATCCTATGTATAATTATTCCCTATTGATTGCATTCCTGAAGCAGCCTGGCTCGAGACATCTCTTGCATTGGAATGTGTGAGGTAATGTTTAAAGATTCTCTACAGCAGACTGAGCAGAGGATGTAATGACTTTTACTTAATTAAATTATAAACATCTTTATTGTCTCTTCATCATTTTATTGAATTCAACAACTAGGTGCAGTGAATACCTTGAATTCTGAGATTTCCTGGGGAAAATAAGGTCTTACATAAATTCCATTCCCCATCGGCGGCAGAAGCCTGGCAATACCATTACACATTGCCTCTGACTACTGCACTTCATCATCTCCTTAGCACCTGAGGCGGAAGCCGGGTGACAGCTTGTTCGTGTATTTTAAAGTCACTGTAAAATTGTTTATTAATTTGCGACGTAATTAGTGTTTTAATATTGCTTTTGTTAAAACTCTTACCGCACTGTCAGCGCGTGTTCTCCGCGCTCACAGACGATTAGGTTCTGTGGCAGGAGACACCTGATTAGCCCCCGCTCGCTTTGAGGTCCAAACTACAAGTCCCAGCGCCCTCGCGCTATTGAAGGGACTACAAAGGGAGGAGTCGAGCTCTTGTAGCGAGATTCCATTCCCCATCGGCGGCAGAAGCCTGGCAATACCATTACACATTGCCTCTGACTACTGCGCTTCATCATCTCCTTAGCACCTGAGGCGGAAGCCGGGTGACAGCTTGTTCGTGTATTTTAAAGTCACTGTAAAATTGTTTATTAATTTGCGGCGTAATTAGCGTTTTAATATTGCTTTTGTTAAAACTCTTACCACACTGTCAGCGCGTGTTCTCCGTGCTCCCAGACAATTAGGTTCTGTGGCAGGAGATGCGTGATTAGCCCCCGCTCGCTTTGAGGTCCAAACTACAAGTCCCAGCGCCCTCGCGCTATTGAAGGGACTACAAAGGGAGGAGTCGCGCTCTTGTAGCGAGATTCCATTCCCCATCGGCGGCAGAAGCCTGGCAATACCATTACACATTGCCTCTGACTACTGTGCTTCATCAGCTCCTTAGCACCTGAGGCGGAAGCTGGGTGACAGCTTGTTTGTGTATTTTAAAGTCACTGTAAAATTGTTTATTAATTTGCAGCGTAATTAGCGTTTTAATATTGCTTTTGTTAAAACTCTTACCGCACTGTCAGCGCGTGTTCTTCATGCTCACAGACGATTAGGTTCTGTGGCAGGAGATGCGTGATTAGCCCCCGCTCGCTTTGAGGTCCAAACTACAAGTCCCAGCGCCCTCGCGTTATTGAAGGGACTACAAAGGGAGGAGTTGCGCTCTTGTAGCGAGATTCCATTCCCCATCGGAGGCAGAAGCCTGGCAATACCATTACATATTGCCTCTGACTACTGCGCTTCATCATCTCCTTAGCACCTGAGGCGGAAGCCGGGTGACAGCTTGTTCGTGTATTTTAAAGTCACTGTAAAATTGTTTATTAATTTGCGGCGTAATTAGCGTTTTAATATTGCTTTTGTTAAAACTCTTACCGCACTGTCAGCGCGTGTTCTCCGCGCTCACAGACAATTAGGTTCTGTGGTAGGAGACGCCTGATTAGCCCCCGCTCGCTTTGAGGTCCAAACTACAAGTCCCAGCGCCCTCGCGCTATTGAAGGGACTACAAATTGAGGAGTCGAGCTCTTGTAGCTAGATTCCATTCCCCATCAGCGGCAGAAGCCTGGCAATACCATTACACATTGCCTCTGACTACTGCGCTTCATCATCTCCTTAGCACCTGAGGCGGAAGCCGGGTGACAGCGTGTTCGTGTATTTTAAAGTCACTGTAAAATTGTTTATTAATTTGCGGCGTAATTAGTGTTTTAATATTGCTTTTGTTAAAACTCTTACCCACTGTCAGCGCGTGTTCTCCGTGCTCACAGACGATTAGGTTCTGTGGCAGGAGACACCTGATTAGCCACCGCTCGCTTTGAGGTCCAAACTACAAGTCCCAGCGCCCTCGCGCTATTGAAGGGACTACAAAGGGAGGAGTCGAGCTCTTGTAGCGAGATTCCATTTCCCATCGGCGGCAGAAGCCTGGCAATACCTTTACACATTGCCTCTGACTACTGCGCTTCATCATCTCCTTAGCACCTGAGGCGGAAGCCGGGTGACAGCTTGTTCGTGTATTTTAAAGTCACTGTAAAATTGTTTATTAATTTGCGGCGTAATTTGCGTTTTAATATTGCTTTTGTTAAAACTCTTACCGCACTGTCAGCGCGTGTTCTCCGTGCTCCCAGACGATTAGGTTCTGTGGCAGGAGATGCGTGATTAGCCCCCGCTCGTTTTGAGGTCCAAACTACAAGTCCCAGAGCCCTCGCGCTATTGAAGGGACTACAAAGGGAGGAGTCGCGCTCTTGTAGCGAGATTCCATTCCCCATCGGCGGCAGAAGCCTGGCAATACCATTACACATTGCCTCTGACTACTGCGCTTCATCAGCTCCTTAGCACCTGAGGCGGAAGCTGGGTGACAGCTTGTTCGTGTATTTTAAAGTCACTGTAAAATTGTTTATTAATTTGCGGCGTAATTAGCGTTTTAATATTGCTTTTGTTAAAACTCTTACCGCACTGTCAGCACGTGTTCTCCGTGCTCACAGACGATTAGGTTCTGTGGCAGGTGATGCGTGATTAGCCCCCGCTCACTTTGAGGTCCAAACTACAAGTCCCAGCGCCCTTGCGCTATTGAAGGGACTACAAAGGGAGGAGTCGCGCTCTTGTAGCGAGATTCCATTCCCCATCGGCGGCAGAAGCCTGGCAATACCATTACACATTGCCTCTGACTACTGCGCTTCATCATCTCCTTAGCACCTGAGGCCGAAGCCGGGTGACAGCTTGTTCGTGTATTTTAAAGTCACTGTAAAATTGTTTATTAATTTGCGGCGTAATTAGCGTTTTAATATTGCTTTAGTTAAAACTCTTACCGCACTGTCAGCGCGTGTTCTCCGTGCTCACAGACGATTAGGTTCTGTGGCAGGAGACTCGTGATTAGCCCCCACTCGCTTTGAGGTCCAAACTACAAGTCCCAGCGCCCTTGCACTATTGAAGGGACTACAAAGGAAGATGGCTACCGCTTCTCGCAGCGAACGCAAACAGCGAGCGCACCATTGTCGTGCCGGAGTCGAGCCAGAGTCTAGCCCGTCTGCGTTCATCCGCGCCGAGGACGGGCCTAGGGCCTACCCATATACACAGGTGACTCATCTATCTAGAGATACCATCCTAGCCCTGAACTCATCCTGCGCCCACTGCCACCATGCCCTTAACGTAGACAAATGGGCTGGCCCCATCTGTTGCGTTACCTGTAGGAACCTATTAAATCCCTACCACCCTGTTGTTAATCAATTGACGCCCAACTATTTGAAAGGTGGTCTGATAAATGCTCGCTCAATGTGTAAAAATGCGCTTCACATATTTGACCTAATCAATGAATATGAGTTAGACTGTTTATTTATTACAGAAACTTGGCTCCATGAATGGTCTAACCCAGACTTAGTTCATGCTGTACCCCCTGGCTACTCTATCTGTAGACAAGATCGCGTAGAACAGCGTGGTGGTGGCTTGGCTATCATCTATAGAGATACCTTTAAATGTTCTATTAGAGAGTTTCCTGACATTGAAGAAGCTGAAAGTCTGTATTTTTGTATTCAAGCGCATGACACCTTCACCTTCTCTAGAGCATTGCTCTTCCGTCCTCCCCGCAATCCCACACAGTTCCTTGCCAGTGTGGGAGAAGTGTTAAGCGATCTTATCCTTAGATACGCTAATTTTACTATTATTGGCGATCTAAACCTTCACTTAGACAATCCCAACGATAATCACGCCTCCAGCTTCAAAGAAACCCGACAGATCCTAGGATTAACACTTAGGACTTTTGAGGCGACCCACAAGGCCGGATGCTCCCTTGACTGTATCAGTTCTAACCTAGACAAAATGACGGTAAATGACCCCATACCTCAGATCTGGACGGACCACTACTTCATCGAATTTAACATTGAATTTATAGGGAGTCAAACAATGTCTAAGAGGGTAGCAAATAAAGGAAACACTTCACCCAATTTGGGAAAAATCATAAAACATCCTGATCTCATTAGCTGGGCCAATGATAGTAAACCCACCCTATCAGGGAATACCACCACTGACTATCAAAAATTTGAAGGATGGATGACAGAGATCGGAAATAAAATTAGACATCCTGAAAAAATTAGAGATCCCATAGGGAAAAGGAAAAGTTCAGCTCCTTGGTTCCTAGTTACACTAAAAGAACAACTGGTGGAAATCAAATTGTTAGAACGTAAATGGAGACGGAACTATGATGTTGACGCTAAAGTGATATATAAGACAGCTAGGAAATCATATCACTCCTCCATCAAAGCTCCTAAAACTAACTACTTCACCTCCCTAATTGAAGCAGCTAATAATAAACAAAAAGACATTTTTAAAATCGTCAATAGTTTCACTAAGCCCAAAATTGCAACCCAAGAAATCCCTCCGTCTCAAATCCTGTGTAATGACATAGCCAATTACTTTACTCAAAAAGTAGACACGCTCATTAAAGACTTCCCTCACTCTATAACAGTAGAACCTGCGATTGAAACTGTTCCTAATCCCCATCAACCCAGATGGGAAAAATTCAGTCACATCAGCCTTGATTACACACTACAGGGAATCTTTGCCCTGAAATCAGGTTCCCCTTCTGACCCCTGTCCCCCAACACTCCTTAAATCCATAATACAGGAGGTCAACCCCCTTATCAACGCTATCATTAATTTGTCTTTCCAAACAGGGGAGATTCCATCTCAGTGGAAAGTAGCGACAGTGAAACCTCTACAGAAAAAGGTATTACAAGACCCCACCACCTTGTCTAACCTACGTCCCAGCTCTCTTCTCCCTGCCATCTGCAAGATTACAGAATCTTTTGCCAATAAACAACTTATGGCATTTCTAGAAGAAAATGACATTCTGCATCCCTGTCAAGCAGGTTTCAGGACCCACCATTCTACCGAATCTGCACTCCTGTCATCCAACGAAACCGTTTGTGCTGCACTGGATCAGGGCAAACTGGCTGTCCTGATCCTATTAGATCTCTCTGCAGCATTCGACACGGTATCCCACGCTATCCTTTTACAGCGCCTGACTAACACAGGCATAGCAGGTACCGTTTACGAATGGTTTAAAAACTATCTAGCACACAGGCGTCAGATTATCAGGTTGGGCGAATTTTCATCAGAAGAAAAAATTATCAAAACAGGGGTCCCGCAGGGCTCCAGCCTAAGCCCCACCCTGTTTTATCTTTACATGGTCCCACTACTAAAACTAATTTTATTTTTCAACATAAGTACTGTCGCCTACCCTGACGATACTCAGCTTGTTCTGACCTTTGATAAGAATCACTCCAACGCAGAACAAACACTGAAAGAATGTCTGTCGGCAACCTTCAAATGGATGTCTCTCAACCATCTAAAATGTAACTCATCAAAGACTAAGATTATTCCTTTTGGTCTTAACAACTCCTTCTCCGCACAAGACTGGTGGCCTGAAACAGCAGAACCCCCCCTAAGACTATTAATACTGCTCGAAACCTTGGTATAAAGTTTAACAATACCCTGACATTTAATCAGCAGGCCAAAGTAGTAGCAGGAGTATGCTTCGGCATCATTAGAAGCCTGAGAAATATTTTTGACTTCCTCCCTACGAACGGTAGCTGTAGCCCTTATAACATCAGGGTTGGACTATTGTAACAGCTTTTATGCAGGACTAAATAAATCCGCCCTGCATAAACTCCAAATGGTCCAGCATGCAGCTGCCAGACTGGTCCTCAGACTGCCTAGGAAATCCTCAGCCTCCGCAGCCCTTAATACATTACACGGCCTTCCAATACATAAGCGCATCGTGTTTAAAGTTCTCACTATCACCTACAGAGCCTTTTATCATCATGGCCCACTCTACCTGCACAAATACTTCAGACAATACCAAGCATCAAGTTCTCTTAGGTCCTCCACTGCTAACCTGCTGCACGTCCCCAGGTTCAAAATGACAACCAGAGGAGGGAAATCCATTGCAGTCATTGGAGCGAAAGCATGGAACAAGCTACCCCCATGCCTGCGTCAATCCACTACTGAACTAAAATTCAGAAAGCTTTTAAAAACATGGATCTACTCCCTGCCCGACTCCGAATGCATGAGGCTCCTAGGATACGCCGCGTAGACAGGTAGTCCTTTACCACTCTTACTGCCTGTCTGCCTTTATGGAATTCAAGCGCCAAGATACTCCCTGGAGTGGTAGTGCGCTATACAAGTGCTACTTCACTTCACATCACATCAAATCACATCACATAAAGAATTTATCACAACTCTTTACCTATTAAATTTCGGCAGTTTTGGCTTGCCTTAATTTAACAGGGTTAAACTACAGGAGGATGCAGCATTTAACAAGTCTGATCCCTCTGCAATCAGTGGTTTGAGTGGGGTTCAAAATTTAGCAGTACACTCAGAATTGGGGCCCACTCTTAAATTTCTGTCTACATATGGGCCACATTTAGCTCATATCAATATTAATATTAAATAATGAATATTAATAATTTAATGTCAACATCTAATGGACCTCCAGAAAAAAAGAACCCTGCTACACTTAGTGACAGCAGAGAGGTTTGACATGGTGTCCCTCCTACCTTATGCACATAGGAAATGTGTTGAACAGCTTGGCTTAAGGAGATATTTGGTTACTAGCTAGGGGTGCACATATAATGCTTTCACTATTATTCTTTTAAGTCACATTCTACAGATTGTAAAGACTGCAGCTGATTTGGGAGAAACCTATACATTTGTGTGGCCAAATATGATTTGTATACCTCAATCATCTGCTATCTTATTCCAATAAGACTGGCTAGTAACACTGATGCAAAGACTGAACCTATAATCATAATTGACCATGTGTCAATAAATGTACTCATTGCTAAATTAAGCCCAGTCTAATAGTTGTGGTTAACCTTTAATAGCGATTGGAAGTTCTCAGCACTATCAGTTCTTCCCACAGGTCGATATCATTGCTAAATGCACGTGGCAAGATTTGCTAAATTACAGATGACTCTTCTGACTACTCTGATGAGAAGTCTGGTTTTATCCAGGCAGCATGTTTGCTCTCACCTAACAAGGACGCTGCAGACCAACCACATCTGATCATGGTGTTATTTGAACACACCAGTACCTTTGGAAAGATTCTCATAACATGTTTCCTTGACACCGAGAAATAATTCGACTGAGTGTGTTAGTTAGGAGTATGTGGGCATTACTTGAAAGACACCGGTTCCTCTTACACTTTTGGAAAACTGTCAAATGTTTACATTCTTGGTGACGCCAATACTTAATGTGAGTCAGTTGTGGCAGTTGGGAGCCACTGACACCGTTTTCTGGAGAGCAGGACGTATTTTTAATCAGCAGACTTTGACCCAGGACAAGAGAGAGAAAAGCAGCAAAGGGGGAAAGAAGGTGGAAGTGAAAAATAAAAAAACAGAAACAAAAGGAGTGAGCAGTGATGAAAAAGGATATACAGCGATACCAAAGGGGATGATAGATGGAGCATTGGAGCAAATCAAAAACTCACCTCCAGTCAACTGATCTGGGTTTAATCCATCATCAATCTTTAGCTCACTCCACCACCCCATTTGAGACATGGCCATATGCAAATCAGTTTGACCCTGTGCCTCATGGGAACAGTCCAGCCTGAACTGCCAAGCCATGTCTTCCCTGGACCGGAAACAAGCATCCTGAGACCGGTTTCTGGCTAATCAGCCTTCATCAGCCAGGCTAGCTTGAATCCAGTGGCAAAGTGAGCAAGGGACCCATGTCTGGGCATACCCTGCCAACTTAGGGCGAACAAAATAATACCAAAGGGGATGCTGGACTGAGCGTTGTAGCACATCAAACACTCACCCCCAGTCAACTGATCTGGGTTTAATCAGCATTCTTTAGCTCACTCCACCACCCCAGTTCAGATATTGCCATATGTAAATCAGTCTGACCCTGTGTCTCATGGGAACAGTCCAGCCTGAACTGCGAAGTCATGTCTACCCTGGACCAGAAACAAGCAGCCTGGGACCGGTTTCTGGCTAATCAGTCGTCATCAGCCAGGCTAGCTTGAATCCAGTGGCAAAGTGAGCAAGGGACCCACGTCAGGGAATACCCCGCTAACTTAGGGCGAACAAAGCGATTCCAAAGGGGATGATGGACGGAGAATTGGAGTAAATCAAACACTCACCCCCAGTCAACTGATCTGGGTTTAATCCATCATCATTCTTTAGCTCACTCCACCACCCCAGTTCAGACATGGCTGTAATAAAGTGAGATTCACACTGGATTAAGTTCAGTAGGTTATATTTAATCAGCCCCAACCAACAGTCAGCTAACAACTCAAACATAGAATTACAAGATATGGGAACCTTGGTATCATGTGGTTCCAAACTCCAGGTTCCAACATGGAACCAGAAAACCCAGGATGACAGGTCATCACACTTCTCCCTCTTAAACACTAAACAGGTTTACATGTCCAGCAATGAAGTAGGCAACGGAAAGAAAAGGTAAAGCAAAGAAGAAACTATCTAGACATAATCACGCAAGTGAACAGGAGGCCTACATACTCTCACACTCTTGCGAGAACAATTAGAACGCAGATCAGGAACAGCAACAGCATCATCACATTTCCCCTTTCCACCAAAATGAGAAACACGACTATTGTTCCAGATACGACCATCCTCCGTCTTTACAGCATTTTTGAAAATTTTCACAATGGTTCTAGGAACAGAAAACTTCGACCAGTTTTGACAGCCCACAGGAGCCCTGATTTTTACTATCTCCCCCACCTTGAACTTGGAATCCTTAGCAGAATTTCTCCTATCCACATAAATTTTCCTTTTTCTCTGAAGTTCCAATTCCCTTTCTCTCCATGCACCCACCCCATTATTTTTTACACCCTTGTCTGCAGCCATCCAGGCAGGACACAAACAAGTATTTGGTGCTCTTCCCTTGAAAAGTTCAAACGGAGTCTTTCCTGTGGTAGAGTGAGGAGAGAATCGATAAGCTGAAATTCTGTTCTGTAACTCTTTTCTCCAGTCCAAATTGTTAACCCTTGCCAACTGAATGCTTTCCTTCAAAGTTTTGTTGAGTCTCTCCAAAGCACCATTTGCTTCTGGGTGATACAAAGAAATCTTCTTATGAACTATGCCACACTTACTGAGATACTCCTCGACTTTCCCAGAACAAAATTGAGGCCCATTGTCAGAAAGAATGGAGTTCGGAAAACTCTCACGTTTAAAGATAGACTCCAAAAAAGAGATAACAGACTCACTTGTAATCTCCCTTACCAAACTGACCTCAACCCATCTAGAATACAAATCCAATAAAACCAACATAAATGGAGTTTGATGCTCGCCATGTAAGGGCCCCACAATATCAACTGCAACTTCATCCCAGGGGGACCTGGGCAACCTCCTGCAAACCATAGGAGAAGACCTCGTCCTCAAAACTTTATCACTTGCCTGACAAGAAGAGCAATCCCTAACAGTGCGTTCCACCAACAAATCGATACCTGGCCACCAGAAGTCCATTCGTATGCGTTCTTTCGTCTTGGAAATACCCAAGTGACCCTCATGAGACATGTCCACCAGAACACTTCTGAGGTTAATAGGAGGAACTAACCTAGTACCTCTCATGAGTAAACCATCTACCACTGCCAACTCATCAGCAATCAAAGACCACGGCTTCTTTAAAGAACGAGACCTACCATCTTCCAACAATTTAATGACCTCCAACAATTCCTCATCCTTACTCAGCTCCTCTCTCCAAGCATCTTCTTTCACCGCCCCCAAGGTAACATCACACACCTTTAATTCAGCCTCAAAATCGTCAGCCAAAACCTCCTCAACATTTTCTACAACATCCACCAACCTAGACAGACAATCTGCCGAGACATTAGTTTTTCCTGGGATATATTCAAACTTGAACATAAACTCCTGCAAAGAAATTACCCATCTCCTTATTCTTGCCGAGATGGAGTCTAAACCCTTCTTTTCAAACACTTCCTTTAGCGGTTTGTGATCAGACCTGACGGTAAAGGAGGAACCCCAAACAAACTTCCTGAATTTATTCACAGCCCAATATATACCAAGCGCCTCTTTCTCTATGACAGAGTAATTCAACTCTGCCCCCTTCAAACATCTCGATGCACAAGCTATAAGGACCTCCTTGCCTTTCCTCAGCTGTAACAACAAAGCACCCAGACCCTTGCTGCTAGCATCTGTTACAATAAAAGTTGGATCACCTGGAACAAACGCCTGCAAATTTGGTGCATTCCTCAGATCCATCTTCACCTGATCAAACTCTCTGCTACACTCCTCAGTCCAATTAAACACAGCATTTTTACACATGATCTTCCTCAGATTAATAGTCTTATCTGCAAAGTTTCTGACAAACTTATTGTAAAATTCTGCCATGCCCAAAAATGATGAAACCTCTTCTTTTGAACATGGTTCCTTCAATTTCTCAATTGTTTCAACAAGATCCTTTTTTGGACAAATGCCCTTCCTAGAGATATGGTGGCCCAAATAATCTAGTTCATTGACACCAAACTTGCACTTGCTCTGACGCAGAGTCAAACCAACTTCCAACATTTTCTTCAACACCAGGCAAACCCTCTCATCATGTTCCTGTTCGTTCTTACCAGAAATGAGAACATCATCCTGATAACATCTTACCCCCGGTATTCCTTTGAACAGATCTTCCATAATTCTCTGGAATACCGAGGCTGCCGAAACCAGCCCAAAAGGCATTCTTAAGAACTTGAATGCACCCATTGGTGTAATAAAACTAGTAAGCTCTTGACACTCTTCTTCAAGCGGAACTTGGTGATAAGCCGAAGCCATATCTAAGGTGGTGAAATAGCAAGCCCCATCTAACGTAGAAACCAACTCCTCTATGTTTGGCAAAGGGTACTTGTCAACTATTACCTCTTTGTTTAAAGCACGAAGGTCAACACACAGCCGAATCTCATTATTAGGCTTCCTCGCGACCACAATTGGTGCGAGCCACTCAGTTGCTTCTACTGGTTGTATAACCCCAGTCGACAACAACTTCTCAATCTCTTTACCCACAGCATCCTTTACACAAATTGGAATGCGTCTTACTTGACAGGTCATCACAATGGCCATATGCAAATCAGTCTGATCCTGTGCCTCATGGGAACAGTCCAGCCCAACTGCAAGCCATGTCTTCCCTGGAATGGAAACAAGCATCCTGGGACCGGTTTCTGGCTAATCAGCCGTCATCAGCCAGGCTAGATTGAATCCAGTGGCAAAGTGAGCAAGGGACCCATGTCTGGGCATACCCTGCCAACTTAGGCTGAACAAAGCAATACCAAAGGATATACAAGCATGCAATATGAGGCAGACGCAGAGCTAAATTGTCACAAAGTAAGTGCCAGGGCCCTTGTTAGGAGGCCACTGCATCTTGCACCATCCATTGCCCCTGGCAGACCAGCCAAAGTCAATGCCAACACAATCACTAACGATCACACTCCTACAGTATGGCAATTTAGACTATTCCAGGTGCGCAAAGCTTTCAGAATGGCTTGGGCGGCAGGTATTAGTCATTTGTAATGCATATTGAAGTAATGAACAACTGTTGTTGTGATCAACTCTAAATTACACTATCAGTTCAATAATGTGGCAGGCTGTCCTAAGTGTCATAGCCAGTCCCGATCACTGAAAACCATTGGCTCAAATTAAACACTGGGGCAGGGAGAGTAAATTGGTAGATGAAAGAGTCATTAGGAGAAATAATACATTAGAAAGCATTGGTACCAATGGGCTTCTTAGAAAATTTGGGCCCCAACACTGTACAAATTAAGCACTGATGCAAGTCTGAAGTTGTTGTAAATTCCACACTTTTGGTAGCATTTACCACCTATCTAGAGAGAGCTGCTCCCTCTCATGGACTCATTTGCAACCCTTTCTAAACATTGTACATAATTTAGTGGCAATCTGTATGCATTATGTAGAGGGGGTATGTAACCAGTTATATTACTTGCTGAAGGTATTGATGTTTTTTTCCAAAGATATTCAGCGAATTGAAAGAAATATTTGTCGACAGTTGCTGAAATTGTACTGGATTCTATTTACAAACAAAATACTTATAAAAATCCAAAAATGCATATCCCAAATCTTGAATAACTAACTTTCTTGGTGCCAAAGCTGAAATTTTAGGTGTTAAACTCTAAAAAATATTAACCACTGTGCTTATCAGTTGTGAACCTTTCTATAAGCGATGAATAGAAGGCTAAAAAAACTCTGCTACTCTGAAGGAGCTGCTGCCCTGTTTTGCTGACCTACTGCCTACTGCCCTCTGATGTGGGGACCTGCAACCTCCATCTTGAACCCAGGACCCCAGAGTGACACAAAGGGCTATTCTGCTGGCCTCCTAATTAGCCTTAGAGACCACGGATGTAAAAGGCTCCCAAACTGCTCTTGGACCCATCTTTAGCGTGTTCCTGACCCACAAATGGCGTCCTTCAGTTACTGGACCCTTGGTGTTGCTCAGCAGACTCTTTAGCAAAGCTTTTGGGCTTTTCATGACAGTAAATGGGCCCGTTTGCACTGGACCCACACCGCTCGCACCGAAGTTTATCGCGAGCCGCCACCAGCCCTTCTCTTTGCACAGCAAGCATCGATCGCCCACAGAGAACTGCCAATCCAAAGCTCCAGCCTGCACATCCGCTACGTCTGGCCTGCACTTCGAGCTACGCCGACCACTGACAGCAGCGCTCCCCTTGCTCCCTGCGGCTGTCCCCGATGCGAACGGGACTCTGGGCACAGAATTGGAGAAGGTAAACCTTCAGTAGGTCTAATATGGGACTGCATCCGACCCACACTCCATCAAGATCGGCCTGAACTTTTGCCTGTGACCCGATTCAATGCGACCATATAGCTGTGGTTGGCACTTTATGCTTTTATGTGCAATATTGCAGTTTATTCTTTATAAATTCACAACTCCGATTCTACTGATGGCATTTTTGTCATTTTGATTTTGTTTTAATCATAAAATGTTACTCTCTGTTTCTAACCTAGTGTGGGATCTTTTTGTGTGGTGTTCTCACTGTTTTACTGTTTGAAGTAAAGGAAAAATACTTCAAACATTGCCTCTACGTTAAGTCTGACTGTTCTGTGCCACTCAACAAGGGGGTTGAGCACAAGGTATATTTGGTTTTGCTTGTGCCGTACCCTGACTAGGATTGTGGTTACTGCTTGACCCGGGCTTAAACACCAGTAAAACAAGAATCCAATTTCTAACAATGATTTTGCACCAAATTGACAAAAATCCAATCAGTAGAACTGGAGATATGCAATTTAAAAGAATTTACGATAAGTGTAGAGCCTAAAAGCACAAAGCGCCAGTTGTGGTTATTTGGTCATGCAAGCCCAGGTGAAAGTCACAGGTTTAGGCTGACCACGACGGAGTGGAGGCCGCATACAGGTCCTGCTTAAAAAAGCTACATACAAAAGTCCAGCGTTAAGAGTTCTGTTTACGTTGGAGGAGGCTGTGAAGAGCAGGGAGAGTGTCATGGATGTTCATCGCTGTAGTCTGAAGAGTAGGCTGGGCTTCCTGGACAGTCATCGGTGTAGTGCTAAGATCCCGTTGGGCATCATGTATTGGCAGTCACCGCACGTTGTTGATGCTGTAGCACGAAGTGCCGATTTCACATTACTGGTTGTTGATGCCGGTCGCTGTATGGCAAAGAGTCAAGTTCACCAAAGCTTTGCACTGGTGGACAGTCCAGGAGGCAAGATCTTGGTTCAATGGGCAGTTTTTTGGGCCCATTGAGACCAAAACAATCGGTTTCTTCTTTTCTTAAATGGGGTTGTCTACTACTGCCACACCAGGGTACCAGGGGCTTGGAGGCACCTCTTGAGGATCAGGTATTCACTCCAACAGAGGCCATCAGGGCTCAGTCTGGTCGAGTTGCAGGTCCAGTGCAGCAGGGCAGCTGGACAGTTGCAGGGAGACCTCTGGAGCTTGCTATGTCCCTGTAGCTCAGAGCTGGAAGTTAGTCAGCTGGCCTTGGGAATCATTTCAGACTGGCATGAATGGTGCAGGTCCAGTCTTCCTTCTCAGACAGCAGAGAGTAGATACAGCAGGTCTAGTGCAACAGGTCAGCTGGGCAGTCCTTCTTCTGTAGAATACACAGGTCCAGAGGTGTACTGGAGAGTGGGTCTAAGGGACTAATGATTATATCTGGTTCCCACTTTGAAGTGGAAGAAACTTCTGGAGTTTTCTGCAACAGAGGTTTGTACAATTTTTCGCCTCCCTTCCCTTTTTCGAGTATGTCTTTGGGCACTAAAGGCTAGAGGGAACTCCTTTGTGTGCGAGCTGGGCCAGTGCAATTGAAGTGCAAGTGTGGTAGGTGACATCTCTGCTTGCTCACTAAGCCAAGATGGCCTATCCTGCCAACCCACAGGCTAATCATTGTGATGATTCTGTTTAAGAGGAATACACAAAGGGCAACTGTCAACTACACCTAGTCATGTGACCCAGGAACAGGCTGTGAACACCATATTGATAGGACAAGAAAATGCCATCTTTCTGAAAGTGGAATTTTCAGAATTGTGACTTAAAATCCAACTTAACTATTGAAGAGGGGTTTAAATTGCAATTCCTCAGACACCAAACATGCCTTCCTATCCCGTTCCCACACAACAGTTAGCACTTATTAATTGTAATAAGTGAAACCAAGTTATCTTATGGGAGAGGTAGGCTTTACACTAAAATGTTAGAGTTTTTCACTTTCAGGACATGGAAAACTTAAAACTACACGTCTAACTATTTAAATACAACTCATCCTGCCCAGTAGGCTATTTATGGCTAACCTTAGGAGTGACATATGTTTTTAAAAAGGAAGGTTTAGGCCTGGCAAAAGGTTTATTTTGACAGGTCAAAATGGCAGTCCAAAACTGCACCCACAGGCTGCAATGGCAGGGCTAAAACAAGTTTTTAAGAGCTACTTAAGTGGGTAGTACAATACGTGCTGGGGCCCCACTAGAAGCATTTAATTTACAGGCCGTGCGTACCTGTAGTACCACTTTACTAGGGTCATATAAGTAAATTAAATGTGCCAGTTGGGTGTTAGTCAATTTCACCATGTTCAAAGGGTAGAGCACATACACTTTAGCACTGGTTAGCAGTGGTAAAGTGTGCAGAGTCCTAAAGACAACAAATGCTAATTCAGCAAAACAGGAGGGGTGAAGCAAATCGTTTGGGGGATCCTTAATAGAAGGCCAGGTCCAACACCCTCTAAATCATTTTTCCTTTCCTCTTCCTGTTTTGTAGTAGAGATTCCTCTTTTTCCAGCCACTCCCTCTTTACATTTACACAAAAGACTTAGTTTTACATATGCATATTCTAAGTACAGAACTGTGCCCATGTAAGATAGAAGCACAGTAGAAAGATAGAAAGAGATCTACACCGGAACCTTAGTGAATTGCATTTTGTGAGATTGTGAATTTGCACTACAGGTATAATGCTACACGTGCTAATAAATGGCTTTGTGAATTGCCCCTCATAATTCTGAAACACTGCCAATTTGGCACTCAACTTGCCCTGTTTCTTTCACATTTTAGCAATAATAGATTAATTTACAAAGCGGTTGATACCCATACTTCATGATTTCACATCCCTTCGTGAGTCTGCCTTAATCTCGTAAAAGCCTTGTAACAGCTATATTATTTAGCATGAATGCACCAGAGCCTTTCGTAGATCTCCTTCAATACTCAGTAGAATTAGCTTTACAGTTTTTGTGATTGTGGTTCAGCATATATCTGACAATTTGAAAAGGACTTCCTCCCAGTACGTATTTATTGAAAAGCAGGTTGCCAAGCAGTGAAACATTATCTAAATTCTCACCACAAATGATACATATGCGCTACATTTAAAATTTCACTTGAAGAAACTAGCAGGTGTTCTACATGTGCAATGTTAAGAAAAGAAGTGCCCCTGGCACAGCCTGGTTATTATTAACATGTCTTCAAGGTGATATTAAGATCGAGAAATTACTGCTTTTTTTGCTGATCATTTCATGCTTTATTTAATTCTGATATCATCATGTAAATTGTTCTTGTGGTTTTCAATAAAAGAAACTGTATGTTTAAACAGAATGACAAAAGTGCTTATTTTTGTGAAGAGTTGGGAAGCCACTTCTAAATAGAACAACAAATGTAAAGATGGCACTTCACATTATCAGCAAAAGAATCAAAAATCTAAAATTTCTTAAAATGTAGAATATTGCTAATGCTGAAAAAAACTTTGAATCCCATTCTTTTCTAATTAATGCCCTATGGTATCACAATACAAAGGATACATCATAAACAAAAAAAATGAAAATTGAGAAATATCCCAAAATTAGGCATATCACCCCACTTGTGCGTAATTGACTGCACCTGCAATCTTACATTTCTTAAACAACTTCTTGTTAAATTCTTATAGATGTCATTGCTGAGCAATGAAATTATAACTGAGCTGATTAGTGATGGCAGTGGTTTGAAGTCGTTGGAGTGCATCATTTGCTTGATCCTCTCCTCAAATGTTGTCCTATGCTAAAGCCAGAAGTCTAGGACCGTGATTTCCCTTGGATCAAGGCCATTTATTATCTCTTCAGGCATGAATGTCCATATAAATATGATGTGCTGCGGCAACAAAGGCCTGAGTGGGACGGGTATGCCCAGACATGGGTCCCGTGATCTCCCTGCCACTGGAGTCAAGCTAGTCTGGCTGATGAGGAGTGAAACCCCGAAACAGGTCTCAGGATGCTTGTTTCTGGTCCAGGGAGGACCTGGCTTGGCAGTTCGGGCTGGACTGTTCCTATGGGGAGCAGGGTCAAGGCTAATTTGCAGTTGACTAGATTTAAACTGGAATGGCATGGAGAGCAAAAACAACTATGGATTTAGGCCCAGATCTCTGTACTGGGGTGAATGTTTGACATTGTTCAATTTTCTGTCAATCAATTGTTCTTTTTGCATATAAATCTGATGACAATGGCTTGAAATTGTGTGATATACACAAATGTTAAAAGCACAGGAGGGCTCTTTTTAGGAAAATAGAACAAAAGTATTGATATTTAAATTATGTTAGTACTACCTAAATACAAGAAGGACAAGTTGGACTGGTTATTTTTATCAGAGTAGCAGTCCTTTTAACAACACAACACTTCTTCTTCCTGGAAGAGTATCCTCAGTCCCAGAAGTATACTGAAGTGGCAGTTTCTGAGGTCCTTCTTTTAATATGCAGTTGTGCCTTTGAAGTGGGGAGCAGCTACTCGAGGTGTGCCTTTATAATGCACCCATGCCCTGCCTACCCTGCCCTAGCACCAAGATGTACAAAGTTAAAATGCAGGGTCGTTAGACCCTTTGTGGGGAGGCACTACGCAGCCTATTCAAGTGTAGATGTGGCTGGGCCCAGCTCCTCCCTCTCATCCTGCCAGTGATGTTCCATCGAGTCACACCTAATCTTCCATTGTGTGTGGCTGTCTAAAAGTTATAGACACAGCTCAAATACCAACTACACCCAGTCCTGTGACCAGACAGGCTTCAGGTACCAATGGCTGAGGCAAGAAAATGACAACTTTCTAAAAGTGTCATTTTCAGAATTGTAATTTAAAATACAGCTTCACCCTAAGTTAGGATTTAAAAATAAGATTCCAGAGACACCAAACATGAACCGGTTATCTCTTACCATTTGAAAATTACCCTTATAAAATATAATAAGGCAACTGTTATCCAATGTGAGAGATATGTCTTGCAGTAGTGAAAAATGTATTTCAGAGTTTTTAACTACCAGGACATGTAAGACTTAAAGGTAGATGTTCAACGTTTTAAATAGACTGCACCATGCCCTTGGGGCTGCTAGGGCCTACCTTAGGGGTGACTTATATGTCTTAAAAAGGAAGATTTGGGTCTGGCAAAAGGTTTATTTTGCCAGGTTGAAATAGTAGTTTAAAATTGCACACACAGGTTCTGCAATAGCAGTCCTGAGACAAGGTTAAAAAGCTACTTAAGTGGGTGGCACAATGGGTTCTGCTGCCTCACTAGTAGCATTAAATTTACAGGCCCTGGGCACATTTAGTGCACTTTACTAGAGATGTATAAGTAAATTAAATTTGCCAGCTGGGTATAAGCCAATGCTAACATGTTTTAGAGAAAGAGCACACACACTTTAGCACTGGCAACGTATGCAGAGTCCTAAGGCCAGCAAAAATGTTAACAAACACAGGAGGTCTAAAGGCAAAATGTTAGGGGGAAACCATGCCAAGGATGCCAGGCCTACCAATCTTGTATTACATTTTACTCTATTTTTCTAAATTGGTGTGCCATTTTTCTTGTGCTTCTTTTGATTTATTACTGTTTATGTGGTACATAAATACTTTACTCATTGTGTCTAAGTTTAGCCTGACTGCTTCTGTGCTAAGGTACCAGGGGGTTAAGCGCTGATTATTTTAGTAACTTTTTGTATTTCACTCTGACAAGGATTGTGGTTGTTGCTTGAGACGGGTTTCACACCCATCAACCAACAGTCAAAGAAATGCCCAACATGGGTAATGGTTTTGAGGGTTCTATTGTCATATGCCTCGTGCAGGCCCCATATTATTTTCCTTTTGTTAGCGTGAGCATGTTGCAGACTGTCCTACGCTTTGCACACATTACTATACAAACTAGGGCTGGGCGTATTAAACATTTTAAACTTTTCTTGTGTCTCTGTCACATCTTATTGTGGACTAATGGACTAGTCTGAGTGTGAGAGCGAAAGGGTGTCTCCTGGAACCGTGATATCTGAGACGGTCAGGGGTGTTATATTATGAGTGTCTAATCACTTGTTCTTCTGTGCGTAGGAGGGTAGGTGAGACACTATAGCTAGTCGGTCCCGGGCTCATGGGGACTCATGTGGTAGGATGGCTCAGTCCCTGCCTACTAAGGTTCAATGATCCCAATCATAGTTCTGTGACTCAGCAGAAACCCTGCAACACTATCACAGACTGTATTTAGATTCTGCTGAATAAAGTGGTGTGTGTGTTCTTATTTTAGGCAGGTTTACCATATTTATTATATATTTAGATACATTTTGACTTTCATATTGTTTCGAATAGACTGATTGATATTCTCACTGAAGGAAAGAGAATATAGAACAGTGACAGGAGGAAGACGTTTGAGCCCAATCGAAGATAGTAAGTTAGGGTGCCCAATGTTTTTCAGTCACAATTCTTCCTTATCTGTTTTACTTCACATGAAAGAGGCTTTCAATAGATCAATTTTCAGATGTATCTTGAACTGCGTGTAGTAATTATCCTTTTAGATTCAACAATCCATCTTGGACTGCAATGTTTCATGTAAAAGTCAAATAAAAGTGAAACAAGATTGTTAAATATTTTGTACCACAATGTTTCATCTAAAAGTCAAATGAAAGTGAAACAAGATTGTTAAATATTTCCAGTTCCTCCACAGATAGCCTCTTTTCAAAAGAATAGTTCTGGGTGAAACATTACCTAGGTATTTGGGGCTCATACCACTGTAAAATAGGACTGTGATCTGATAAGACCTCTTCTTTCAACTCACAAATTTCTCTGAGATTGTGAATCATCACGTTTTTTCATAACCTTTGGTTTGGAAACACATCCCCGAGCACAGAGTAAGATTACACGGTTGCAACATCCCCATATGACAGATATCCTTAAGGGGTGCTAATACATTTAGGGGAAATTTACTAGCACATTGCACCAGGTTTCAATTACAAAAATGGCACAAACCAGAAGTGTTGTGTTGGTGTTTACTTTGCAACGCAAATCATGATTTGCATTGGAAAGTTGATGTGTGCGTTTGCACCTGTGATGCTCAAGTGCTCCTTTTTTTGCTCAACCCCATGCAGAAACTTTAGTTTCTGTGCAATGTTGCAGCAAACGTTACTAAATATGGCCAGCATTCCCCTAAGTCTTCAAAAGAAATGGTACCCTAGTTGTGTGGGTAGGCCTAGTGTCTGTGACAGAACACAGCCCAAAATGCGACATGGGTACAACAGATTTTTTCACTCAAAACTGATCCTTTTTTTTTCAAAACGAGTAGCTGTGCATTTTGGGCCCTAGCTCAGCCGGCAGCTAAGGAAACCTAGCAAACCTGTACATTTTTGAAAACTAAAAACCTGAGGAATTCCAGGATTGGGTGACTTGTGTGGCTCTCACCATGTTGTTTCTATCAGAATCCCTTGCAAACCTCAACTTTGACCAAAAAAACACCTTTTCCTCACCTTTCTGTGAAGGAAAGTTCTGGAATCTGCAGGGAGGCACACACCTTCTTCAGCCAACATTCCTCTAAGTATTCCGAAAAAAATTGTACCTCACCTCTGTTGCTAGGCTTAGTGCCCGCAACAGGAAACAGCCCAAAATGCAACATGGCTGCACATCTCCTTTTTTCCACTCAAAACTGACTAGTTATTGCAAAGTGGGTAGCTTTGGATTTTGGGCACTAGCTCAACTGGCACCTAGGGAAACCTATAAAATGTGCACATGTTTAAAAACTAGACATCTAGGGGAGTCAAGCGTAGTTTGCCTTGTGTTGATCCCATGAGACTTTTTACCCACAATGCCATGCAAACCCCATATTTTGCCTAAATTACCCATTTTCCTTCCATTTCTATGATAGAAACTTCCGAAATCGACAGGAATCCATAAATTCCTACCACACAGCATTACCCCACTTGTGCCAATAAAATTGCTGCCCCACTGGTGTGGTTGTAGCGAGAGCACACCCCTATATTTAAAGAAAAAAATCACTGTTGTCCTGGCTGGCTTCGTTCCCCCCAGAGGAGGCCGATTGGGGGTAATAACCCAATCTGCACTCCAGGGTGGGGCAGATAGACTGTCATTTTAGTTTTTGTGAATGGGGCATGGCTATTCCTATGGTGGGCAGCCCCCGACCCTATATTTAAAAAAAGAAAATTCTCTGGTGTCTCGAGGGCTTTCTGTACTCCCAGAGGGTAGATTGGGGGTAATCAACCCCATATGCCCTCAAAGGGGGGGGCACAAAAACTGTCATTTTAGTTTTTGGGTGTAGGGCATGGCCACTCCCACCCTCTATTACTAGCCAAGAGAATAACATAGCCCTGGTGTCTAGTGGGCTTTCTACTCCCGGGAGAGCAGATATTGGGTAATTACCGCATCTGCTCCCCTGGGTTGACAGAAAGACCATCTCACTTGTTGGGGTTGGGGTGTTGGCATTAAACATTCAGTGGTGTCTAGTGGGATTACTGCTCCCAGGGTGGCCGATTAGGGGTAGCAGAAAGACTCTCAAATCTGTTTTTGGGAGTGGGGGCATGGCCATTTCCATAATAGACAGACTCCACCCCCTACGAATATAAAAATAATAACCATGGTGTCTAGTGGGCTTTATGGGAGTAATTACTCCAATCCACCCCCCCCGGGAGTCTGAAAGACTATCTCTCTTGTTATCATGGGGCAAGCTAGACCCATGGTGGGCAGCCTCAACCCCTATATTAAAAATACATTCTGCCATCTAGTGGGCTTTCTTCCCCCCCTGGCGGGCAAATTTAGGTTAATTACTTCCATATTCCCTCCAGGGGGGCAAAAAGACTAATTTTATTTTTTGGGTGGGGCATAGCTCACGTCCTATGATTACCCTAAAAAATAACTTTGGTGTAAATGTAAATGTGGGTGTACTTGTAAAGCGCACTGTGACTCCAAGGAGTATCCTGGCGCTGAAGACCGCTGGGGAACCCGTCCTGGTTTTCCCTGTGAGATGGTCCCTTTCTGGGTATCTCCAAGGTGAAACCAGGCATCCCCGGCGTCTGTGGGAGGCCGTTGTCGAGATGAGGCAAGCTTAATGACCAGAGTTGCCGAGTGTGTTCCCTGGTTAGAGTAGGCTCCGAGGCGAGAATTATCGAGTCTGTTTGACCTTGCTCCACGACCCTGCCGCGTCCGGGATTGAACCCTGGTCCCGGGCCGTTCTCTGCTTATGGGTCTGCCGCCTCTAACCAGTGAGCCACACCACTCCACTGTGGTCTAGTCTAGTGGGGTTTCCGGTCCCCACCCTTGGTCACATTGGGGTAAATACCCCATCTGCCCCCGTGGGGGCAGAAAGACTGATCATATACGGTGATGGGGGAGCACAAACCCTTACCCAAAGGGCAAATCCCCTGATGTCCCTGGTGCTAGGGGATGGATCCCTGCTTCAGGATCACTTTCCTATGGTGATCCCAATCAGGAATCCCTGGTGAGGGATATCATTGGAAAGGGGAGATTCCTCCCTTTCCCAGGATACCTCTCCCGACCCATTCAGTTCTTGGGGATGAGAAATGTCTCTGAGCACTGATGCAGTGACAGTAAAATGAGGCTATCAGCTCGTTTTACTCTCACTTTCGCGTAATGACACCAGCGTGCCCTGTGCACTGATGGTCTTTACACAAGCGGAAAAAAAAGTTTACAAAAAAACTAAAGGACTCCCTCTGTTGCTCTGCACCAAAGGGGCCTTTAGGTGCCTCTCTACAGTCGACCAATGGGCGACACATGCACTGGGGAGGTAGTGTGGACGTCAGCCATTGGCTGACGGCTGTAGCTATAGAGATAGACAGCAATGTTGCCAAATGCTTTAAAGTGTTGATACAGTCTGGCCAACATGTTGATGGACTAGAAATCCTTGGAGTGAAATGTTGTTTTTATTTATTAATATATTAGCTCTTGGTTGAGCACAAACATATAAGCAACTTAGCAACTTATAAATAATAGTTTAGTCCTGTAACATATGAGCAATACCAAAATATACAATGAGCAGCAGCAAACCCTGTTTAGTGGATGCAATTCATGGTGCTCAATATATATATATATATATATATATATATATATATATATATATATATATATATATATATATATATATGCATGTATGTATGTATGTATATATATATATATATATATATATATATATATATATATATATATATATATATATTTTATATTTTAAATCACATACCATATTTCACCCTAAACGATTTTAAGATGATGCATGGTAATAAAGTCGGGTAAAGAATGTCAGTGGCAAAACCACAACGGTGAACCAATTTATTTTTCAGTCATATAATTCATGAGTGTCTTCCTTCCCTCATTATAGATGAGAACCAAATGAAGACCAGGCACCAATGTACTATGTCACCTACGCTCATGAAGATATTTTTGGCTAGATCAAATAAAGCAAGCAATAAAGTCCGAATTTATGGCATGGTCTCCGCCACAGGTTTTGTCTGAATGGTACCTCAAATAGTTTAAGAGCCAATCAACAGGATTTTCTCGAAAATTGCTGGTTCTGAATGGTAATGCAGCAGCTTTTGTTGAGGTTTTAAACTAACCACCGAGCACCACAGGAAAATAATATAAAAAATCAAACCAACAGAAACATTACAGGGAACCACACAAAACAACAAAATAAAAGCACAAATAGAATAACACAACATCAAAACACAAACAAGCAACACAACTGAACACAGCCCAAATAGTAATGTGCATTGCTTTGTATTGGTGTCTTAGTTTGATGTGTATGTGTGATGTGTTAGTATGATGTGTTGTTTTGATTGTGTACTGTAAAGCTGTGTTTTTGCGTCGCCGTGTATTTCCGATTTTGTTGGTAAATTACATTGAGTTGGGTTGTATATTTGTTTTGTGTTTGTTCCCTTGTGTGGTTGTGTTATTGTGCTGTATTGTACCTATAATAATATTCTGTTGTGCTTTAGATGTCTGTCTAAATACGCACAAACATTTTTCTACCTCATTAGTACCTCCACAGACCTGTTTCCACTATTCTTTTCTTACACCGAGCTGCATTACATGTAATGGCAAGACCAAAATGTTTTCAATCTGGCCCATTGCTGAAATATTCCGTATATGAAAACAACTTTAAGCAAATATGGAGCAAGTATTGTTGCATCTGAGGTCTAAAGACTCATTTTGGTAGTCCCATCCCTTTTAATATTTGCTTTTAAAACGTGATATAATATTTCACTTCACAAGCTCTCTCTGTATTCAGTGCTTTCATCTGTAGGGACAATCAATAGCCTGGACATCTCGGGAGTTATAAAAGGCCTTTTTTGTTTTGACCAAAAGCAATATGTTCAGCAGTCATTTAACCTCCCAGACGTCATGACAATGTTCTTCTTAATCCACACTGACAGTTCCAAGATTAAATGCATGGTGTGTATTCTGGTTATTCCAGGATTAAAAAGGGGACACATAAATAAATTATAGATTTGTTTTAGAGCACTTTGCTGTGATCTAGTATGGCAGAAAATATCACAGGGCTGTCAAACCGCGTTAAAGCCTGTATAACCTGACTGGTCAGTGGGGAAAAGTGAAAAAATTGCAATTTGTCACGTATTGTGTATTTTCTCAAAACGCCAAATTTCTTCCGATCGACAAAACTGGAGGGTGCTCTTTTTCCAAATAAGCTTTTAGCAGTTCTTTTAAGGTTAACTAGCTCATTCATATGTTTGATATGAGAACCTAGGTGTGGTATAGAAACCACTCAATGCAAATAGTAAATATAATTATCTCATCAGAATACCCCTTAAAGAAAGCCTCTGAAAATGGCTAATTTTAAATTAGATATATATTTCTGGTTGTCAGAGTATCAACCACACAAATATTATGCTACAAAACTATCATAGCAACAATATCAACAATAATATTATGACAAGTACATATAGGTAAGACCAGGATTAACATTTCTTAACTTTAGAGCTATGTATTTAGAGGATTATGTGTTTATACATATACACATATATGTATATAAATACACATATATATATACACACACACGTATATATATATATATATATACACACACACACACACATATATATAAAGTAAATATATGTGGAGTTAAGTGCAGTAAATCAATAGCTACCGATACATATTCACCTGCATGATATTTGTTGCTGATATTCTTGCTAGAATATTTAGCACTATATTGAAGAGTCAATATTCAGGGAGTATTCGGAATTCTTTATCATGCATAAATGTTATACATAAGTAGAAAGTCTTGAATTATAAACCGAATTCTTTATGGACAGCAAACAGTGTGTGTTTAATTTATACCCACAACTCAAATCAAAAACTTCCAGCCTTTTTTTGCTACTTACCCAGCTTGTCCTGATATTGAGGTGCTTTAAATGTAGTCACTCGCGGGCTGCACTACTTTCAAAGCAGGTCAACGTCTTCCCAGTGAAGGATTCTAAACAAAGCACATGTCAAATTTGAGAACTTTTTTGGCTAATAAATATATTTCTGATATTGCTGAAGATTGCACCATTTTTTCTGACACCCAGAGCCAGATTCATCATAGTGTTGCATTGTCCATGGGTCACCCATGGTGTCACAAGGGCAACAGAATACTAAAGTCAGATAAGCCTTGTGTGGCCCTGAGTTGCTTGGTAAATATGGAGTAACACAGGGCAGCGCAAATTGCTGCCTTGCGTTACTCTGACCTAGAAAGGCGGTCCATGGGTGGAGTGTGGGTGTTCCTACTCATCCTCCCACTGATTTTGGCACACTTCCAGATTTTACAAGACTGGTAACCCTGGGAATGCATCAAAATGCTACACCTTCCCAGGGGAGGTGTAAGGAGGAGAAAGAAATATCTTTATTTCTACTTGTTACTTCCTCTTTTTAAGTGTTAGAAATAAGAACACGCCTCAGAATATTGTTTTTGAAAATGAAGGTACCCCTTCCTTCACAAACACAATCTGCCAGCAACACAGGCACCCTTGCACTGTGGCGCAAGGGTGCCTGAGTTGGTACAGACTGTGCACCAGCGCAGGCAGAGAGCAGGAATGCGCCATACTGCCCTCTCCCTTTCAAGCAGCGCAGCAAGGTGTCCTGCAGCGTGGCGTTGCATGAACGAATGATGAATCTGGACACTGGCTTTTGTCTACAGAGCATAATATTCACTCTTAGTAACAACCTGCATACTCACTCTATTTCTACTCTTGTTTCATTTGTGATCACTGTGAGGTATGTTGACATAGTGCGGCAGTAACCACGCTATAACTATAACCTCCAAACATTTGACCTATCATCGTCTTTGAACATCAGGAATGTATGCATTTCTCTGACATTACATCTGTCTCCAAATGCAGCTCTTCATACAATAGATTTATTGCGTCATGCTAAAAATAGGCCATGCCACCGGATATATCGGCCATCAAACTCTAAATTTAGTCAAGTCCTGAATGTAGTGCAATAATGCATACTATCAACAGGAGCTTGTATGTCTCTGTTTATGGGAGAGCAGTGGGAGTAGGAACCTTCGAGTCACTGAGGAAGCTGTTAGCAATGCTGCTGCTTCACTGCCTCTTCAGTGAACAAATAACTGCTGGAGTGAACGTCCTCAGGCGGTGTGTTTTCATGAGCTTTACTATGCCAATGGCTGCACAAGAAGATAGTATTACGTCTCTTTGATTGAGAGGCGCGCAGGCTAAACATGGCGCCAGAAGAACCATGCTTGTGTTTTAGAGATGTCCTTTAAGTTTAATTAAACATAGGTTTAATATAAAAAGAGATCTTGACGGAATATATTTCCGAGCATAAACATTACTTTAAAGGCGATCCAGGTTTCTTTGTCATCGTCGTGTTACGCTCTTGCTTATAACTGTGTTTTTGAAGTGACTGGTGCATCCAATTCCAGCAACCTTTGGGCCCTACCTAGCTAATGATTCCATATGTGTCACTGTGCAATGCAGAGACATCCAGGGGTGGTGATGGGGGAGGGGGGCAGCCTTTAGGATGCAGGCGTTACCACACCAATGCCTTTCTCACGTGCTAAAGGCATGCGTGGTAAAGGCATGCATGGTAAAGGCATTGCGTGGTAAATGATGCGTAGTAAAAGCATGCGTGGTAAATGCATGCATTGTATTGTTATACAAACCATCCAGGGCTGTATTATAAAAAGAGCCACAGAGGTGCAGTGGGCATGCGTGCAACTAGTTTGCTCTTCAGGGTACATTACATCTGTACAGTCCCTATTAGAAAAGGAGCATCACAAGAATATGTGGCCCCTTCTGTAAAAAGGATTGCACAGGCATAAAATATGCTCAAGCATGATCATGGGGGTCATTCTCTCCATTGCATAGACCCCATGCCAATGAGGGAACCCTTTGCCATTGTGCCGGTGACTTATTACAGAAATAGGTGCAATAGCAACAAATCTATCAGGAGGTGCAACAATTTTGTGCCACATAGAGGAGGCACAGAGTCTATTTTGCCCCAAGGCACAGAGTCGATTATGCCCCAATGGTGCAAATTGGTAGGAAGGAAGGGGATCCCAGGGAGCCTACAGGCATCCTCCTGCAGGCAGGTGTAGTCACTTATTTCACCCACCTGTAAGCGAGCCTTGCACCCCCTAAAAACTGTGGCTGAGTATCTGAATAGAGTGAAAGACAGACTGCTGCTTCCTACAGCAGATCTGTCTTTCACTAATGGGGAGTGCAGAATGCATATGCAAGGTCGCACCTGCACTCTCAAAAAGGCATTGACTGTAATATAGTACTATTTTCAAATCTGGGCGCTGGTGCAGAGAAGAACACTTCACCCTATTAATAATACAACCGCCGGAGCCATATCATATAATTTTCCCTATGGACAAAAAATGCATGTTCGCTAGTTGTCTGCTCTTCTCTTAACTCTACTCACAACCCTTCCCAAGCCTCTGGGTGTAAATAGTAGACTCTAATAAACACCATATCCACTAAGACTCCTTCCTACAGTGACAAGATGGCAAACCAGAGTGTATTCAAAGATCACCTATAAAGAAAGAATTAAGGGGTATATTAGGATGGCGGTCAGGGAATCACCCCGATCGCCATGGTAGCAGGAAAAGACCTGCCCGCCAGGATCGCGGCATAACTGCCTGTCCAATTAGTATGCTCCGCTGTCGAAATCCGTCTGTGGCGGTACGATCGCAGGCTTTAACATTGAGGCGGTTGCTGCTGCCAGCAGCATGCCACAATGTCAAAAGGAGCGTGTCCATCATATTCCTGCACTACGTGGCAGGCATTGCACAGTGCCTGCTACCTGGTACAGGGACATGTAGGGGATACTATGTACCCCCCGAGTGCACCCACACACCCCCCAACACATTGGGGGCCCACAATGGCCCCACGGAGACATTCTCTGCATGCCTTTCCATGGTGGTCCCACCGCCGCGGAAAGACTGGCTACCGCCGGCATCATAATCATGCCGGCGGAGCCTGGCCCTGCACCAGCACCATTGTGGCGGTCCAGTTCCGCCCGCAAGCTAGGCATGCGGACTTCCACCAGTGGAAAAGTGGCAGGCAGAAAATCTCACTGCCTCGGTTGTCACCGCCATGCTAATGGGACCGGCGGTTTTCCGGGTTGCGATCACTGGCGAATGTCCGCCACCGGTCTGGTGGCCATCATCTGCCCTCCTAATAGACCCCTCAGGTTTTACTCATCACATTACTTATGTTTCACACACTTTCTCTCAGTAACAAGGGCCACAATATACATTTCTGCTAGTACAGTGTATTGAGAACTCACCTACTCCTTTTTACTATTCATGATCCTGTGGGAGTCCTGTGAGATCATAATTTTTATTTTTAAACAATATACATTTATTTTTATCACAGCAGCTATGCCTTACATACCTCTTCTCCAAATCTAGGGGGATAGGAAGCCTTCCTGCTGCTCTCTTACAAATCTTTTTTGCTTCACTCCCACAACATCTGTAATCTTTCACAGTACTCGGTAATGGCAGCCATTTCATTTCCAAAACTCCAACAGCCACTCAATCAAGGCACTCATTCTCGCAGGACTCACAGGAGGCTCTCGGTCCAGGGAGAGTGTGAAGGCTCAAGAGAAAATGACTCTCCCAACCAATCACAACTCCATCTTTGAATTTGCACTCTAGTGGGACACTCACAAGACACTCATGGACAAAATATTCTATTTTTTTTAACCTAAATTTCTCAAAAACTAGTGACATATTTGCAGCAAATCAAAATAATGGGCAATCTGCGGCCCCAGATCTAGCTTCCTGTCAAATTTGGTATAATTCCGTTGCCTTGTCTAAAGAAGTATATGGAAAATTCATGAACATTTAGCATTTTAGGACCCCCCCTTTTTATCTTGACCCCGTGAGATGGATTTTACCTTCTGGCATACACCTGTAGGTAGTTATCGTTAGGACCATGTTTCCGTAGGAAAAGTGTTTTTTGGCTTGCCTTTATCTTTTCTGTGTTTGATGATTCTTGACAAAATGTTCCCCAAAAACTGTGCCGATGATTTTAGTTGCATGTGGAACGTTTCAGGGCAATCTGTCAAGTGGGGGCTGAAAAAAAGGGGAGGTTAAAAAAAAGTGTTTCCCATATTAATTCCCATAGGAGCTTTGAACACAACGGCCGCCTGAGGGAATTACACCAAATTGTATAGAAAGCTAGCTTTTGGTCCAAAGAGTGTGATTTTTGTTATTTGGTGTGAATCCATTTAGTAGTTGTTGAGAAATGTAATGAAATCCAAATTTGATTATATTCGCTCATTGGCAAATTTAATACAATTTCACAATCAATCGCGAATGCGTGTGCCAACAGGAATGCAGTAATTGGCTGGCTGCAACCTGAACAGAGGGTTGTGGCCAGCATTTTACCTCATCCGCACAATCCCTGGGACTGTAATCAAATGGCAGAACTTGGTATAAGGGGTCAGGTTGGATGTGTCTTAACCCCATTGGAGGCATATAAGCGTATTCGAGGAACTCCACATGTGTATAATATGTTACTAAACAGGTTTTTTCCATGGGCGATATTCGTGAATTCGTTGTGTCTGCCAGTGCAACCCCGTGAAATATTGCACCAAATTTGTGAACTTAAAAAAAAAATAAACCATTCACAGATCCCCTCTGACAATGATGCACTCACTCACAGATATGCTGAGAGAGTAATACACCCAGTCACAAACAAATACACTCACTCACAGATCCACTGAGACAGTTTTCTACCCACTGACAGGCCCAGTCAGACACTCATGCAGCCATTCACAGACCCACTTAAAGACTCTTTTTTTTAAATATTATTTTTATTGAGAGTTCATAAAAGCAAAATCAGCATTACAGAATACATTTGTAAAAAAAACTTTAGAACAATACATGGCATATAGTTATACATAAATAATCAATAATCGAATGTCCATAACATGATTATAAAGTGCAAAAAGTGCTTAAAAAGTGCATATAGGCAGACTAGAGATTATGAAAATATCTTTTTCAGTTCAAAAACACTCCAGTACTTTTCATATTTTTTGAGCGCCCCTGATCTGAGCACATATTTTCTTTCTCTACCCTGTGTTCATATTAAATTAACCTTCCATGCCTGAAAGGTCGGTTAGTTTTCCAGCACTGCAGTATGAATGATTTAGCTATTAAAGAAGCTATGAAAAGAAATTCGTTAGTCGCTGAGCAGCCAAAAATCGGGACTAGATCATCGAATATTATAGGAGTTTTAAGCTCAAAGGAGAGATATTTTTCAACTTCCCTCCATAGCGGTTGAATTTTAGAACATTCCCAAATAATATGTTTCCAGGTCCCTTTTTCCTCACATCGAAAACATTTATCGGCAACTAGGGGAAAGATATTGTGGAGATAAGAGGGGGTTCTGTAGATCAACCATTTATTATAAAATTGCATACGCTTAAAATTAGCGCCGCGAAAAATTGTTTTATTAAATTTGTTTATTTTATCCCAAATTTGTTGATTGATTTCAGTATCCTCCCTTTTTTTCACCTCTCAAAAATCTTACTCGAGGATTCCTGTTTCTTGTCCTCTTTTAGTATTTTTATCCAGATACTCATCTTTTTTTGAGATTTATTATTCAGTGCTGTGGTGATATTTTCCTTAAAATAGAGATTTCCTATATCCAGCTCTCTGAGTATTGGAATCAACATAAAAAATGATCATTTCAGAACGGAATGAGAATGGCTCACCTGGCTAGCAATTTGATCCCATGTCTTCCACCTGTTACCGACCAAGAAGTCATCTATTTTTTCAAAACCGTTTTCTTTCCATAAATTTATTATTTTCCTGTCCATGTATCCCTCTTCACCTAGGTTGAGGTTGTTTAAAACAGTTGTGTTACTTATCCTAGGAATGGAATGGGATTTCAGAAACTGGGTTTTCTGTCTAAGAATCCATTGGAGGGACTTGTAGCGGATTTTTTGGGATCTTTAGTAGCTCTAATTGGATCGATAATCTTTACCTCTGTTAGCATCTTCTTCATAAAAAAATTGTCTGCCTCGTACGTGTCTAAAAAAAAAAACCTAGAACTATGGTGTGCAAAAGACGCAGAATAGTATTCCCTTATGTTTGGAAGGGATAATCCTCCTTCTGCAAATGGAAGATATAAAGCGCTTAGTGCAAGTCTGGAAGACTTTTTTTGCCCAAAGGAATGAAGATATTAGGGAATCTATTTTTTTTTAAAAGGAAGCCTGAATAACACAGGGTACTGCATTAAATAAGAAATTAAAAAGAGGTAGGATCGACATGCGTATCAATGGTGCTCGGCCCATTATAGACAAGGGTAGTAGATTCCAGCGTTCTAGAAGGGACTCAACCTTTTTTAGCAACAGTAAATAGTTAAGTGAGAACAACTCGTCTAGGTTGTCCGAGATAAATATACCCAAATATCTCTTTGGCGTGGGATTATAAGTTTGCATAAATTCTGGTATTAAAGTGTCTACGGTGCAGTTTAATAAAATAATTTCCGTCTTGTTAACGTTATTTTATAGCCCCCTGCTTTTTCAAAGTCAGAAAATATTTTTACAAATTTCGCTTGACTTAGGGGGTTGGAATCTAAAAACAGGGCAATATCGTCGGCATACAATTTTATATTAGTCATGTCAGCTACCGGGGCTTTATTAATTCGTATATTTCTAATCGCGATCGCTAGAGGTTCAATAAATAATGCGTATAAAATTGGCGATAATGGACAGCTTTGTTGTGTGCCTCTAGTGACCTTACATGTACCGATGTTGGAATTGTTGATGATGATCTATGCCCTGGAATTCAAATATAGTTGTTTTAAAAGACAGATAAAAACATTCGGGAAATTAAAACTCTTCAAAATTGCAAATAGGCAGTCCCAGGACACTAGATCGAAGGCTTTCTCAGCATCTAGGAACCAAATTTGGGCCTTCACTTTATTAGTTTTAAAAATATCTAGTGCCTCCAGTACAAACTTTGTATTTGTGTGAAGCTGCCTACCTTCAATAAAACCGCACTGATCAGTGTTTACCAGACTCCCCACTATTTTATTCAATCGATTTGCTAAAAGCTTAGTAAAAATTTAAAGTCTGTGTTTAGTAGACTTATTGGTCGATACGAGTTTACATTCTCACTATCCTTTCCCTTTTTTAAAATACTAACTACCACAGCAGAGCGGAAAGAATCCGGGGGGGATCCTCCTTGGAGTAAATCATTTACTAAAGTTGGAAGTTCTTTGCGTAGAGTTCCTTTCCGTTAGGGAGGGAGCCGATTACCTCATCTAACTCAGACTCTGAGAATGTCTCGATGAGACATTCCTTCTCTTCAGCGTTTAATTTGGATATTGTAAGTTGGGATAAAAACTCTCCTATTGAATCAGTTGAGGTCTCTTTTGTTGTTTGATAGATTCCCTCATAATGTTTCAGGAACCATTCACCAATTAGGGCTGTGGTCTTAGCTTGTATTTTAGTGATTGGGTCAGTTAGTTGGTCAATTCTGTTGCGAGCCTGTTTTTCTTTTGTTTGCCACGCCAGGAGCTTCCCTGTATACTCGCTATCCTCGTACATCTTCTGGGTGTAGCAATTAAAATGGGTTTCGCCCAGGACGTACTAAAACTCCCACATCCTACTCTTAGCCACGGATAGTTTTTTACTAGAACGTATTGTTCTAGCCCTGTAGTGTACTTGGGTTGCCTCTATAAGATCTGTTTGTAATCTGCTCTTCTCCTCTTTTCTTGCTTTATGTTTTGGTATATCTTTAGATGTGATGAACCCCCGTAGAGTAGCCTTAAATGCATCTTAAATCATGTTTAAAGGGGCTGTACCTCTATTGCGTGTAAAGAATTCCTCAATGAATTCTTCAATTTCTGTGCACCATTGAGGGTCTAAAAGGTTAGTTTTGTTAAAAAACCATCGTTTTATAGTGCTTATGTCTTGTGGTCCCAAAATTACCTCCATGGAGACTGCTGCATGGTCTGAAAAAGCATTTGGTAGATGGACATAATTACATAGATTTAAGTCATGGGAGGTTAAAAAAAAATCAAATCTTGAGGCGGAATTATACTTTGCAGAGAAACATGAATATTCTCTTTTGAGTGGATTGTTAACTCACCAATGATCCATGATATCAAGGTCTAATTTGCAACTTTGGATCGCCAAGACAGATTGGGGTTTATTCTGGCGGCGATCTTTTTTAGACGAATCCAATATAGTATTTTGCAAAAGATTAAAGTCTCCTCCCCATACTATTATCCCGGGAAGGCCGGTTATAGTGTTTTTTAACTGTAGGATTGGCTGAAAGTTGTCTAAAATGGGAGCATATAATGTAGCAAAGATTATATTTACATTATATAATTTACCATGGGCAACTGACCATCTGCCTCCGGGAACTGTGGCTGTGCCTGCCAGGTTAAAACCTAAAGGTTTTCCTATCAGTATACATACTCCTCTCTGTGTCAACGCAGCTGAAGAGGATATCGTATGGCTGGCCCAGTTCTTGAATAATTTATCTGCATCGGCCTGGTCTCTATGATGGGTCTCTTGTAAATAAATAATATCAGGATTTAAGTTTTTTTACCAGCATTCAACAGCGTTTTTTTTCCAAACATTGTTTAGACCATTTGCATCAAAAGGGATAAACTTCAACATGCTATTTCTTTTTTTTTAAGAAAGCCGATTAAAAAAACATGTTAAAAAGCAAATATGGTAAGTACGTATACTAAAAAGTTTATTTAAGAGTACAGAAAAAAAGGTAAACATCAAAAGACCCTCTCTTTGTGCAAATAGGCAAGTAGTCAAGAACTCTTTGTACATCGATGAGTGAGTACTCAGTGCAGATGTAGAAACGAAAAAAATATAGGTAGCAGAAAACCCTTACTTTGTGCAAAATAGGCAAGTAAACAGTACAGTACAGTAATATAATAAATACCAAAGAACCTCTCTTTTGTGCAAATAGGCAAGTATAAAAAAAGTGCTTTGTACATCGATAAATAAGTACTTAGTACAGATGTAATAGCAGCAAGAATAGATAGCAGCAAATCCTTACTTTGTGCAAAATAGTCAAATAGACAGTGCAAATATATGATAGCAGCAAGCCCTTTCTTTGTGCAAACTAAGCAAATAAGCAATATATGTATTAAAGCCATGTTAAGATCAAATAATCTTGTTGTAAGAGGGCGGGTCTGATAAACAGGCGTGGAGGCGGTAGTGGTGGTTTAAAGGAAACAGGTTTATTGAATACAACGGATGAGGTAACGGGTGGTGGAAGGGAATCTTCAAATTTGTCGTCTTCTTCTTCTTCTGAGGTCTCCGGGGAGGTGTCAGGCGATGAAAGGGCTCGGTGGTGTTCGTCAGATCTTCAGGACGTGGTGGCTTGCCCCGGTGGCTCATAAGAGAAGGGAAATAAAGGAGGGTATCGTGAGAACTCTAAAGAAAGTTTCTGAGACAGCAGCAATACCGTCACCACACATTTCGTGACTAGGGACTGGAAAAACGGACGGGGTAACGTGTGGGGAAAGGGAAAATGGGAGAAAATCGTGATAGGGGAAGTTCAGGATATTCACAGACGTTTTATAGTGCCTAGGAAGGTATTGAGTGCTCATTCGTAATGTCCTTCATATAGTCAAGGCGAGACTCGACAAAAGTGTACAGTGCCGAAAGAAGTAAATGCCGTCAAGATTTAAACGTAACGTCATGCACTTTAAAATACCCCATGCGGATATTCGTGGTTTGGCTTTTTACACAATTGCACAACGCCCTTAATAAACAATGGTCATGTACGCTCAATTTCCCTCTCCGTGTCTTCTTCCTCCCGCTTCCCAATACAATGTCCCTCGGGTCGGTATTACTCACCAACCCTGCCGTAACTCTTCCTAGAGTCACGGCCATTCTCCAGCATCCACCGGACACCACCAGTCCTCGCACCAGCTGTCGTCTTCGACGTCCTGTTCGGGGCTGAACTGGGTCTCCTCGGGTCCCGCGTCTTCGGTCTCCTTCTCTGTACTCCTTTCTCCGTCTTCGGCGTGGACAAACGTTGTCTCCGCCCTTGCCTCTTTATGGGGTTCTCTCATTTGTCCTGCCGTACCACATCCGGGTAGTTCCTCCTCCTCTTCCGGGTTACGGTACTCGGCGCTCCCGTCTTCCTGAGGAGAGACAGTAAAGGATCGTGGGTGTTGCAGTCCACTTTTAGTCCATGGCAAGGTACGATTGTCCTCTAAACCGGCCACTTCCTCACATCCCCTTTCCCTTGCTGTCCTTCTACTAGAGTCTGTACTTTGGGGATATCGAGATAAGTAGTCAGCATTGCCTTGTTCCTTTCCTTTTCTGTGTTTGGTTTGGAATCTGTATGGTTGTAGAGAGAGAAACCATCTAAGTACCCTTTCGTTATGGCCTTTATTTCTGGCTAGCCATTCTAGAGGGGCATGATCAGTAAAGAGTGTAAACTCCCTCCCTTCCAGATAATACCTCAAGGATTCGATGGCCCATTTGATGGCCAGGGCCTCTTTTTCAATAGTCGCATAGTTTTTCTCTCGTGGGAATAGTTTGCGACTGATATATAAGATCGGTTTCTCCCCATGTTGAGTTTCTTGTGATAGAACTGCTCCCAGACCTTGGTCTGACGCGTCTGTCTGCAGAATAAATGGTCTAGTATAATCAGGACTGATCAGAACAGTATCTGAGGATAGAGAATGTTTCAAAGTGTTAAAAGCCCTCACTACCTCAGCCGGGGGGACTTCCAGGATTTTTTCAGTTTGACTGTTTTTCTGTAGCAAATCCGTTAGAGGAGCAGCCAGCTGAGAGAAATTAGGGATGAATCTTCTATAATACCCTAACAACCCCAAAAAGGCTCTCAAATCTTTTTTTGTTCTGGGGAGTGGTATTTGTGAAATGGCTGTCAGTTTTGATGTTTGTGGTCTTATCACTCCTTCTCCTAGTAAATAACCTAGATATTTTACTTTCTGTGCAGCCAGATGACTTTTAGCAGGATTTATTCTCAATCCATACGACCCTAGAGTTTGGACCACTTGAGATAGATGTGACAGATGTTGTTCCCAGTTATCACTATATATCACAATGTCGTCAATATAGGCCCCAGCATAGTTGGTATGAGGCCTCAGCACTATATACATGGCTCTCTGAAAAGTTGCTGGTGCCCCGTGTAATCCGAACGGCATTACCTTGAACTGATATAATCCATCTGGGGTGGAAAATGCAGTCTTTTCCCTATCTTCCTTTCTGAGAGGTATTTGCCAGTAGCACTTGCATAGATCTAAAGTGCTAATATACTTGGCTCTTCCTATTCTCTCTACCATTTCGTCCACCCGAGGGAGGGGGTATGTATCAAAGTCAGAAATTTTGTTCACTTCACGGAAGTCTATGCAAAATCTGACTGACCCATCAGGTTTGGGTACTAATACAATGGGCGAGTTCCATTCGCTCCTAGAAGGTTCAATAATATCCATTTGTAACATGTTTTGTATTTCTTCTCGTATCACCTGCCGACGTGCTTCAGGTATACGATAGGGTCTTAACTTAACCCTTTTCCCCGGTGGGGTTTTTATGACATGTTCGATCAAAGTAACCCTCCCTGGTTGAGTGGAACAGACATGGGACAGAGTTTGCAATTTCTGAATTAACTCTTCTTTCTGAGGGTTTGGCAGCTCAGCATCAATACTTTGTTGAAACAAAGGAGTCGAGGATTCTATCACATGTACTGTTGTCGGTGCGGGTCCCTCCCACTTTTTAAGCAAATTAATGTGATAGATCTGGGTTATATGTTTGTTGGCATCAGTTTCAATGCGATAGGTAACAGGAGTGACCTGTGCAATGACTTTATAAGGACCTTGCCATTGTCCTAACAACTTTTGATCTGACGTAGCCATCATGAGTAATACAAGATCCCCTACCTGAAAAGACCTAGTCTTAGTCCCTTTATCGTATTGCCCCTTTTGGTCACTCTGGGCATTCTCCAGATTGGTGCGGACAATATCTCTAATCTGTCTCAAATGTGTTTTTAAGTTTGAGACATACTCTGGAAGGGGCTTTGTATTGTCAGGTTCCTTTTCCCATTGCTCTTGAGCCATGTCAAGCAAAGTACGGGGTTTGTGTCCATACAATAGCTCAAAAGGTGAGTATCCGGTACTTCTCTGTTCCTTACATCTAATAGCAAAGAGTGCTAATGGAAGCATATCCTCCCACTTTCGGGCTTCTAACGCCAGTAATTTTTTTAACGTAGCCTTAATGGTGGCGTTGTATCTTTCCACCAAGCCATCTGTTTGTGGGTGGTAGGCTGCTGTTTTAATTTGTTTCACACCCAACTGAGCACAAATGTCTCTCATCATTTTAGACACAAAAGGAGTTCCCTGATCTGTTAGAATCTCTTTTGGAAATCCTACCCTAGCAAAAATACCAATCATAGCTTTTGATATATTAGCAGTATCTGGTCGTCTAAGGGGTACAGCTTCTGGAAATCGAGTAGCATAATCCACAAGCACCAATACATACCGACAACCACTGCGTGAAGGCAACAGGGGTCCTATTATGTCCATGCCTACTCGACTAAATGGCTCATCAATAACAGGAAGGGGACGCAAAGGTACTCTGGGAGGTTGGTATCGACTATGTTTTTGACAAATTGGGCACTCCCTACAATATTGTTTCACTTGCTGGTATATTCCTGGCCAGAAAAACTGTTCTAGAATAGTTTGCTCCGTTTTCTCTGCGCCAAAATGTCCCCCCAATAAATGGCTATGTGCTAGATACAACACTTTGTCTTGAAACAGTTTGGGAACTAACAACTGGGCTTTTTGGCTGGGACCCCCTTTTCTATATAGTAAGCCCCCTTTAGCAAAGAAGTATGGACATACGTGTTGTGGCTCTTCACTGTCGTGAGCTTTACTCCATGCCTCTTGGAGTATAGGATCCTCTCTCTGAGCAGCATGAAAATTCCTGTCTGTCTCCCAGGGATTCTCTTCAGGGATAATCGGCATGACTACGGGAACCTTCCCTTTCTCTGCCCGTCTTTGCCTTTTACTCTTCCGTTCTTTAGACGGGGGCCACTCCTTCTCTGCATCGGTGGAGAAAGGTGCAGTGGATAACCAGTTGTCTTCGGACCTAGGAGAGTTTTTTAGTAATTCAGTCAACTTGGGATAATCATTCCCTAGGATTATTTGTTCCGGTAAACGTGGTATAAGCCCCACAGTCATGGGTGTACCGTCATCCTGAGAATGTTGAATCTGTACTTGAGCAGTAGGGTAGGGTTTCGTGTCGCTGTGAACACATTTAATAGCCACCATTCCATCTATGGGTCCTAACGTATTCCCCAAGTCCTGAGGTCTAACTACGCTTTGTAAGCACCCCGTATCAGCTAAAGCAGTTAAAGGTTGTCCATTTACTGACACGGTACATCTATAAGGGGTGCTTTTCTTTCTTTAGGGGAGCAGTAGTAATTGCGAACCATTCCTATCTCCATAGGTTCTTTCTGTGGACAAAATCTGGCTATATGGCCCATTCCTCCGCACTGAAAACATTGCGGACCTGTTGGTGGGGGTCGTATAGGGAAGGGAGCCCTCAAAGGGAGAGGACTTGGAATGAAAGTCAGGGTTTCAGGTTTCTTTGGCGTAGTAGGCCGGGGCTGTCTGATTCCAGTATGGCTTCCAGTTTTTCCTGTATTCTCGTCTCTTCCTTTTTGGAAGTCTAAAGCTCTATGATAAGCACTTGCTATTTCAACAGCGGTTTCTAGGGTGAGGTTAGCCTGTTGTCGCACCCATCTTTGAATTGGGGGTGTAGCGATGTCAGATATTGTTCTAGATAGATCTTGGCCATGATTCCGTCCTTGTTTGTAGTAGCAGGTTTAAGCCAACGATCCGTCATATCTTTTACTCGGAAATACAAAGCACGTGGAGTTTCCTGAGGTCCTTCTTTCATTTGCCTCAACTTCACCCTATATGTCTCTTCATCTATACCTAATCTTTCCAAGATACACTTTTTAATGTCAGCATAAGGGACTGCACCTTGTAAAGTTGCTGCCTGGTATGCAGCTTGTAAGTCACCTGATAACAAAGGTCCTAAATATTGGCCCCATTTATCCGCCGGCCAGGAGGCTGCGGTGGCCATTCTCTCAAAATTTTTAAAAAAAAAATCAGGGTCTTCTCCTGCTACATATCTTTGTAGCACAACTGAAGGTAGAGTGGTAGGGCCTTTTTGTTGTCCTAGTACTTCAGTAAGTTTGCCCATAGCAGCCTCATGTGTTTGTCCTTGACCCGAAATAACTTTTTGGATCTTTTCCCGGTCTTCTTCAACAACATTTAGAAATCGTTCCATGATTTTTCCCAGGTGTTCCTGATTTTCGGCCATCTTTGCCATGGCGGCCTCCATTTTGCCTTCAGATCCCACTTCTGACACCACTTGTAAGAGGGCGGGTCTGATAAACAGGCGTGGAGGCGGTAGTGGTGGTTTAAAGGAAACAGGTTTATTGAATACAACGGATGAGGTAACGGGTGGTGGAAGGGAATCTTCAAATTTGTCGTCTTCTTCTTCTTCTGAGGTCTCCGGGGAGGTGTCAGGCGATGAAAGGGCTCGGGTGGTGTTCGTCAGATCTTCAGGACGTGGTGGCTTGCCCCGGTGGCTCATAAGAGAAGGGAAATAAAGGAGGGTATCGTGAGAACTCTAAAGAAAGTTTCTGAGACAGCAGCAATACCGTCACCACACCTTTCGTGACTAGGGACTGGAAAAACGGACGGGGTAACGTGTGGGGAAAGGGAAAATGGGAGAAAATCGTGATAGGGGAAGTTCAGGATATTCACAGACGTTTTATAGTGCCTAGGAAGGTATTGAGTGCTCATTCGTAATGTCCTTCATATAGTCAAGGCGAGACTCGACAAAAGTGTACAGTGCCGAAAGAAGTAAATGCCGTCAAGATTTAAACGTAACGTCATGCACTTTAAAATACCCCATGCGGATATTCGTGGTTTGGCTTTTTACACAATTGCACAACGCCCTTAATAAACAATGGTCATGTACGCTCAATTTCCCTCTCCGTGTCTTCTTCCTCCCGCTTCCCAATACAATTTCCCTCGGGTCGGTATTACTCACTAACCCTGCCGTAACTCTTCCTAGAGTCACGGCCGCTCTCCAGCATCCACCGGACACCACCAGTCCTCGCACCAGCTGTCGTCTTCGACGTCCTGTTCGGGGCTGAACTGGGTCTCCTCGGGTCCCGCGTCTTCGGTCTCCTTCTCTGTACTCCTTTCTCCGTCTTCGGCGTGGACAAACATTGTCTCCGCCCTTGCCTCTTTATGGCGTTCTCTCATTCGTCCTGCCGTACCACATCCGGGTAGTTCCTCCTCCTCTTCCGGGTTACGGTACTCGGCGCTCCTGTCTTCCTGAGGAGAGACAGTAAAGGATCGTGGGTGTTGCAGTCCACTTTTAGTCCATGGCAAGGTACGATTGTCCTCTAAACCGGCCACTTCCTCACACTTGTCTATATCGTATCTGAGCTAATCTTGAAAATGAAACCAACAATTGTTCAGTCTATGAACTCTCCTTTTTTCCCCTGCGACACCTCCCTTCACCACCCCAACTCCCCCAACCCCCCCGAGAATCGACGGATCCTCCCCGTGTTCCACTTCCGTCCTTCTCTTTGGTTTCTTCTTTTTGGATGCCATTTCATTGCATCCTTGTGTGCTTCCTGTCATCTCCTTAGCCCCGCCTTACAGATAGAAACAAGGATCGGCTATAGGCTATGCCCCAAAATAAACTAGGAAATGTGAAACAGAGTGGAATTAGCTATAAGCTACACTCCTAGGCCTTCTAGAAAAGTCTGGGCTTCATGTACAATTGTAAAGATAAAAAACTTTCCTTTGGCCAGTACTTTAAGTTTTGACTGCTGCACAATCATGGCTTGGGCTCCCTTGCTTTTAATAGAGTCAATCATTTTAACAAAGTCTCTACGTCTGTGGGCAGAGGCTGCCGACATGTCTGAGAAGATTCGAAAGTTGTTTACACCTTCCGCGTTAAATGATTTCTTAGAATATGCAGTGCTTAAGATTCTCTCCTTCACCCTGAAATCAGAAAAGTTAAGCAAAATCGTACGCGGAAATTTCATATTGTTTGGTTTATATGCTGGAACTCTATGTGCTCTTGTAATTGGCAAATCCCCTTGGAGCTCGCGTATGGCTTTTTTCAAGAGGGCTTCTGACCACTTGACTACATCTTTGTCTTCCAGTCCCTCTGGAATGCCTACTAGACGTAGATTTGATCTCCTGTTACAATTTTCAAGGTCCTGCAGTTTTTGTACTAGCTGGGCTCTTTCTCTATTGGCCACCAGCAGGTCTTTCTGTATTGCTGATAGCGAGTCCTCCAGGAATGAAATCCTTGTTTCGGCTTCAGTGACCTTTAGAGGAAGATTCCCAAAACATTCTTCCATTTTTGTGAGCCTGTTGTGCAGATGTGAGATCTCCAGGGCCTGGGAATGTTTAAAATCTCTTAATTCCTGGAGGATGGCTCCAAGCAAAATTTCGATGGAATTTGTTTTTGTGGTGTTCGGAAGAGAAAATAACCCATTCTCTTGAGATGCTTGAGATGTCGGTGGGCTTAGCTCTTGACTTGGAGATTGACTTGGGGATTCCATAGTGCGCTTGTGGCTCTGGTTTGGGCTTAGGCCTGTGCTATTATTCAGAGCCGATGTCATAGGTATCATAGGAGCGACAGATATTATTTCCTCAAGGTCCTGGTCCTGGTCCTGGCCAGCCCCTGTCGATAGCGCTGTCTCTGGTAGCTCAGGTGTAATAGAGCTAGTTGACACCCCTCCAGCGCTCAGAACCTCTAGCGCCAACATGTAATTTTTCCCGTCCTGGTTCGTCCCCCCCCCGCATGGGGGTACCCGAAAGTTGCCCTTGTTGCCCCTGCTTCCCCTGTTGGAGGAGGGGTTTTGTGAAAAGGGGGTACTGCTTTAGCTTTAGCTGGCTCCCAGTCCCATGAGATGGTTTATTTGGCGTAGTATCCACCTGGCCCATCTTGGCTCCCTTGTTATTCTTCTCCATCTCTGCATCGCCTTTCGTACCTTTCTCGTCTCTCTCTCCCTTCTCTGCTTTTCCGGCGTTTTTCTCAGAGACAGTGGCAGTGGCAGGGGCAGGGGCAGGGGCAGAGGCAGTGGGGGTTGATACAGTCAACTGGTCAGGAAGGGACTGGATTTCAGGGTCTTCATCCCCTTCGTCTTCACCTTCCACCCGATCATCTTCATTGACCTCTCCATCCTCCTCGTCCCGCTCTCTCAGAACATTATATTTGTTTTTTTTTCCTGGTTGTATCTCTGCGTCCTTTTGTCTCAGCGCGCTCATTTGCTGGACCTTTCGTCTGTTTTTTCTTTTGACCACTGGCGGGGTTTTATTGACAGAATTCAGCAGCTCTTTTGCCTACTCCGCCTTAGCCTGTTTGCCCTTTGCTCTCACAGACATGACTGGATATCAGATGTGTAATTGCTTCTATTTATATTAGGGACCTGTATTGAAACGATGTAAAGCTGCCGGAGCTTACATCCACTCTATGGATGTCTTATAGTCTCTTATTAATATCCGAGAGGTCTTCGTAAGGTCTCCGGGAGGTCTTCAGGAGGTCTTCGGGGCACTATGATCCCCCCACTCGGCGGTCGCTTAATGGCTTTTTAAAGAGTTGATGACTCAAAGGCGGCGGCGGGGGGGATCGGTGCAACCTCTAACATCTAACGTCCAACCACTCTAAAGGAGCTTTGTATTGGGCCTGAACCTAATGCTGTGCCTACAGGCCATAGCCGGAGCAGTGCAGGAGTGAAACAACCGTTGGAGCGGGAGATAGAGCAGAGGTGAAGGTGGAACAGAGGGGCACAGTAATCTCGCAGTAGGCACAGTAGGTGCACGGTAGAGCACAGTCACAGTCTACAGGTGGAGGAGGGGTACAGGTGAATTAGGACGGACAGGCAGGATAGACAGTTAAGGTAGCAGGGGATGTACACTAATGTGCTCAAAAGTTCCAAAGTCCGTTTGGGCTTTTGCTTTTTATTGTCAGCAAACGGTAGCCTGAGTCGTGGACTTGCCAAACGGCAATATGCGGGAGGCGAGGCAAATAGGCAGCCCAACGATCTCCCCCCTCGGTACCTCGAAAGCTCCACTTGTAGCTCCACTTGTAGACAGCTGCCCGCCGACCTGTCCACCGTGTCCGCCAACCTGTCTTCACCCAGCCTTCCCGGTCTCCGTCCTGGCCCTCGTCTGTGGTGCTAACGGCAATATTCGGTTTTCATTGCAGTCGCTTGCTCCACTCGATCAGGGGAGTCTAAGAGAATCATCAGCTGTGCTCCTCAAATCGGCCATTACGGCAGCCGCCATTGGGAGCAGCAGCGTCTCGGCATTCAGAGCAGCAGCGTTGTGGGCGGAGCCTCGGGACACCAGGAAGCACAACGGCGACGTGTGTGGATCACGTCAGCCGCATCCTTCAAGCCGACCCACTTAAGGACTCATGTGCCCACTGAGAGACTCTTTCAGATACCATTGCGCCCATTCACAGACCCACTCAGACACTTATGTATCCACTCTCCTACCCACTGATAGACTCGCACACCCACTGAGACACTTGTGCAGTCATTCACTGACCCAGAGATTCATTCCCCCAGTCAGATACTCATTCAGACACTTATGCATCCAGTCACAGACCAATTCAGAGACTTATTCATCTACTTACAGACCCAGTCAGAGACACATACACCCACTCACTGATGCAGTCAGAAACTCTCACCTACTTACAGACCCACTTAGACACTCATGCAACCACTCGCAGACCCACATTGAGACATGCACCCGCTCACAGACCCACATTGAGACTGATGCACCCACTCAGAGGTCCACTGAGATATTCATGAACCCACTCACAGATGGACTTAGAGACTCACACACCCACTCACAGACTCAGTGAGATACTCACACATACTGTGAAAGACTCAGAGAAACTTGTATACACTTACAGATCCACTTAGACACTCATACACTCACTCAGAGAATCTGTCATGTTCTCATGCTCTCATTCAGAGTACCATATAGACAGTTACCCACTCACTCACAGACCCATTATTATTCTGATGCAGTTCCTCACAGACCCAATCAGACACTCATGCAGCCACTTAGAGACCCACTGAGACACTCATGCGTCCAGTCACAGATCCTGTCAGAGATTCAGACATCCACTGAGACACTGAAGCACCCAGTCACACACCAACTCAAAGACGCATATGCCCACTCACAGACCCACTCAGAGACTCATGTACCCACTCACAGACCCACTCACATGCTCATGCACCCATTCACAGACCCACTCAGAGGCTGATAAACCCACTCATAGACCCAATGAGATACTTACACACCCACTCACAAATCTAATCAGACACTCGTGCACCCACTCACAGATCCATTCAGACACTCACACCCACTCACAGACTCACTCAGACAGTCATACACCCAATAAGAGAACCACTGACACACTTATGCACCCCTTGCTCACTTTGTCACTGGATTCAAGCTGGCCTGGTTGATGAGGGGTGTTACCCCAAAACCAGTCCCAGGATGCTTGTTTTCATGTCAGGGAAGACCTGGCTTAGCAGTTCAGGCTGGACTGTTCCCATGAGGCACAGGGTCAAGACTGATTTGCATATCACTGGGTCTGAACTGAGGTGGCGAAGTGAGATAAAGATGATGATGGATTCAACCCAGATCTGTGATGGGTTGAGTGTCTGAAAAGTTTCAGCGTTCCGTCCATCATCTCCTTGTGTTTACTTTGTTCACCCTAAGTTGGCAGGGTATGCCCAGACGTGGGTCCCTTGCTCACTTTGCCACTAGATTCAGGCTAGCCTGGCTGATGAGGGGTGTTACCCCGAAACTGGTCCCAGGATGCTTGTTTCTGGTTCAGGAAAGACCTGGCTTGGCAGTGTGGTCTGGACTGTTCCCATGAGGCACAGGGTCAAGACTGAATTGCATACAGCCGGGTCTGAACTGAGGTGGCAAAGTGAGTTAAAGAATGATGATGGATTCAAACCAGATCTGTGACTGGGGGTGAGTGTCTGAAAAGTTTCAGCGCTCCGTCCATATATCTAGTATGATGTTAGCAAGAAATAATATGGTTATAAATTTTGAATGTGCTGGTGACTATTGAATGTCTGCTTTTATTCTGAGTATTTGTAAATATTGCGAAGTCATCGCAAATATTTCAAAAAATTAAAAAATATATATGGTTATAAAGAAAATGAACAACATTTTGGGCACTTAGGTGGCTTTTAGGAGAGCATTTGTGTTCATTGCGTCTAACTTCGTCTATAAAGTAAACTCCATCACGTCTATAGATTTCATGCATTTCAAAACGCAAAACGCAGGTTGTTGTTGTAGATAGATCCCATGTTATGGTCTCTAAGGAAATCAGAAACAGTTTTATTAACATGTTTCCTGGCTTTATCATTCTGTGGACTGAATTGATTAGACCACTTCCATTTCTGCCTTTGGCATATGTTGGAGTGCAAGAGAGTGTGAGGGAAAAGTGTCATTAATTGTGCAAAGGTATCCTTCATTAGGATTTCCAGTCCTATCCCAGTCAGTGTTCCTAGGTTTTTGCCACCACAGTGCACAATCATGAGGTGAGGGGGTTGGAAATCCAGAATGCTTTTAACCAAAGGTAGCAATTGATTCTACTTTAACCCTCTCTGGCCAATTCAAATAATATCCACATTAGTCAAACCCAAGTCCTTGTCGATACCATTCTTTCTAGCAGACTCTCCAGCCCAAAAGACATAGCTGTGGCCCACAATGCACACACTCTCTAACCATTTTTAAGTGAAGCAGCAGCAGGAAACAGGAAAGGCTGCAGCTGAAGGAGACTGTTTTCGAAATGGAAGGCAGTTAAAATAAAGGTGTGCTCCTGATTTAAAAAGAAACATATCAGATTGGATGTAGTGAATATGGAAGTGAATAAATGTATGTAGTGTCTAGAAAGCTTAATTTACTAATCTATGATTGGCTGCAGGAAAAAAGTATAATGCAGACTTGGATATGTTTTAATTCTGTACTATAAACCGCACCTGCTGCAGCTCATTTTGTCACTAGTATGGCCCATCTAGAATGTGGTGTGAACTTGTGACCAATTGGATCTAGTGGACTGCTAAGGAGACTGTGCTAAGAGTGTATTGAGGGAATGGTAGAGAGTTGTCTGTTTTAAGAAATTAGCGATCTTTCTTGAGATTGTTGTGTAAGAAGGATTACGGGGCATATTACCAACAACTAGCGATAATTTTTGTCTCTAACTTGTTTAGAGACAAAAATTATCGCCGCACATCGGCGATTTTTATCGCAGATAAACCTTGCTATTAACAAGGTTTATCGCAAATGCGATAAAAAACGGCCGAAATGCATGAATATCGCTGAAAAGTCAGCGATATTCATGCATTATCGAGCAAATGCTCTTAGCCATGTTATCCACCTCCCATTGGATAACATGGCTAAGAACTGCTCAGGGCAGGTGTTAGCTTTTGGAGATATTCCCGCTTAGCGCGAATATCTCCAAAAGTTGGTAATAGGAGATAGCGATGTTAGCGACTGTTTTCAGTCTCTAACATCTTGGCACACCCACTTTGCATCTCATTAGTGATAAATATCACTGACATGCAAAGTGGGGCCCAAGATGGTCGCTATCTCCTACTAGCTGTTGCTAACTGGTGTTAGCGACAGCTTGGTAATAGGGAGATAATTTTATCTCCGCTTTCTTGGCTTTTAAAGCCAAAAAAGCGGAGATAAACCCCCTTGATAATATGCCCCTACATTTCCTGTGACAGCTTGCTAATAAAGAGTACTGTACTCTTATATATAAATCAAAAGGAGTGGAAGAGTTGTGTTGAGACGGGGACAACACCAAAATTGTTGTGAGACCCTCAACAGTGTTGTTCCACCCAAGGCATGCCTTCCATTGGCATACTTAGCCACTGATCGTTACATCATTGGGTCTTTTCCTCCACCAGGAGGGATTGTCTCTTGAATTTCAGACCCTATGGGATACACTATGTGAGGAAAAATAGGTTTAAAAATACCTCCTAGCTTTATGAAGGGTACACTTTATTAGGAATATAAAGGTAGTGGTACGATTAAAAAATGTGAGATGTGAAAAGAGACGCATTAGGTGTCTCTCACATCTATTTCTGGAAGATTCAGTTCAACATGATGTTTCAGCCAACTTTGTGCCTTATGAGCCGATGGCTTTCGTTAAGACTGAAAGGTTGTTTTGTAGGATCCCTTAATGAATTCAAATGAAATCAATTGGGACACTTTCTCTCCAATGTTTTAAGTTATTTTCTTTTTTTGGTAATTTGGGACACTTTGTCCTGTCCTTAGTTTTTGTTTTGTAAGATCGCCATAGGTCTGGGTAGAAGTGTGGTATTACTATTCCTTTCATTAGAAAGGAGAAGCTTAGTCCTTCAGTGTGCACTCCTCTCAAGCCTGCATCTTCAGAAAATCTCAGATTTAAGAGACAATCCGTTCTGGTGGAGGAAAAGCCTGCCCCCAGACTAGGAGGACACAGCGGAGACCCTCCTCCAATGACTGATGTACCCCTAGAACTAGTCACTAATGAAAACCAACTGCCTAAGCCATCCCGCTGAGGCACTGAGACCCAAAGGGTCCACACTAGGGATAATGCATTGCTCCTGGATCATGCCCCAGAGACTCATAAATCAAACCACCCACCAGCTGGCCTTCCAGAAATTGTTCATTGCACTGTGGGAGAGCAGGGCGGATATACAGACGAGGAGGCTGAATATATTGCCGATCAGTTGACACAGTTTTGGGTTTGAGTACAGGGTCACGAGTCTCTTCCTCTGAATGGGTCTTCTCGCTCTCAGGGTGGAAGGTTGAAGATGCCAGAGTCGGTCTTCCCTCTTCGGGTGGGAGATAGAGTTGACGTGGGGGTGATGTATCCGTGGTGCTAGCTTCACCCGAAAGCTCGGCAAGAGGAGAGAAAATGGAGCCTGTCAGTTTACTGGGTCATACTTTTGAACCCATCACCTACACCTGGTAGTGCCTAAAGAATTAAAGTAAGCTGTGGCTGGGGTGATATTTCAAGTAAAAAAAATAAAGAGTGCAGTAACAAAAGAGATTCAAAGGACTGGTCGGGGCATAGGGAGGTGATGGTGTGGCTACTAACACAATAGTGGTGGCGGGATTGGTGAGCACTTATCAACAGGTTTGCCGTGTTCCCCTCATTCGCCTCCTTCCCCACCTCCCTTAGCAGTCCTCTCTTCTGCCCACCTCCCTCAACAGTCCCAACCTGCTTCCCCAGGACTGGCGTCACTCACCGGCTCTGCCGCAACTCTCCGGAGTTGCTACCCGCTCTCCAGCCTCCTCCGGTGGATACCACCACTCCTCTGTCCACGGCTCCTCGGTCTCCTCCGCCTCCTTGCCGCTTGGGTCGCTGGCTTCACCCCCGGCGTCTGTTTTGTCTCTCATAGCTCCGTCTTTTACATGCAGGGAATTCTGGCCGTGGTAGTCCCAGGCAGTGCCGTCCCCTGAAGGTCCCTCTCTCACATCCCCTTTCCCTTGCTGTCTTACTACTAGGGTTTTTCCCTTGGGGATATCTTGATAGGAAGTCCACAATCCCTTGCTCTGCTCCTTTCCAATGTTGCGTTCGTAATCTGTAGGGCTGTAAAGCTAAAAACCACCTCAATACTCTATCATTGTTTCCTTTGTTACTGGCCAACCATTCTAATGGTGGGTGGTCAGTATATAGCATGAATTCCCTTCCTTCCAGGTAATACCTTAGAGTTTCTATAGCCCATTTAATGGCCAAGGCTTCTTTTTCTATTACTGTGTAATTCTGTTCCCTCGGAAGCAGCTTACAGCTGATATACAAGATTGGTTTTTCCTGACCTTGTCAGGTTACTTGAGATAATATGGCCCCTATCCCTTGGTCAGAGGCATCTGTCTGTAAGACAAAGGGAAGGGAATAGTCGGGACTGGCTAACACCGTCTCAGATGTAAGAGATCCTTTAAGGGATTCGAAGGCTCGCAAGATTTCTTGGGTGGGATGTTTTAATTGAGCTTCTGTATTAATTGTTTTCTGCAAGAGATTCATGAGGGGAGCTGCTATTTGAGACAAGTTGGGAATACATCTTCGGTAATAACCGAGTAACCCTAAGAAGGCTCTGAGATCATTTTGGGTTTTGGGTAATGGGATTTGGGAGTCTTTCAGCACTAACCATACTTCACTAATGTCTAGATTCCAGACATGGCATAATTCATATCCAGCTTGTACATGTTATAGGAAAGATGTAATTATGTGTAGTGCAAGACTAGTTCTAGATACCCGGGGTCAAGAACTGTGGACCATACCAATAATTACGGAGCAACTTCAGTTCGCCAACTAATTACTATTGGTTGGTTTTTGTTACAAATCTCATTTACTTGCTTCTCATTCCATGGCTTTCCTTCCTCTTATTCCCTCCCTTAGAATCTTGCTTCTTTACTAACCTTTTGATTGGGTGATTTTTATCCTTTCACCCCTTTCATTCAGGGTACTACTTTTTTCTTTTTCATGCAGCACTTCATGAGAGAGCATGCTTTTTCCTTCTATCTCCCTCGTGTGCTGCATCCACATTCAAATTCAGAGCCACGCTTTCCAAGTTATTCTCACCTGCCCCGCCAGCTGGTTTGTTGCTTCTCCTATCCCTGTCCTGTTCTGATCGGTTCTTGGCTATTTTTTATTTATGCACCCTGCCCCATGCTTCCCAGCTTCACTTTACTTCTTTCCAGATAACATTCAATCCATTCCACAGTTGCTTCCTTACCCCACCTAGTTCCTATTTTTCAAATTTGTTTTTATTACTATTTTTGGAGGACCTGGCAGCTGCAATTTGCTTCTAGGCCACGCTTTTTTATAAATACATGAGCATTAGTGCACTTTTTATGTATTTGCCATTTAAAGCTCCAAGATGGGTTTCCCAATCTTGGAACTCTAAGCTAAGACAAAAAAACAAAACGATTGACAAGTTATGATGGCTGTGCATATGTCTGGTAACACATGGGCACCCATGCATCATCGAAAGGGGGCCACTGCAGCATCACGACGCATGCATGCACATACATGATTGCGCATGCAGGTGTGGTCATTTGCTTCTTTTGACAGTAGGTCTGCATTGACAACCCCAAAGGGGATGGCCTATTGGCTTCACCATTGCTTATTTCGTTATCCAATTGAGAGTCAAATAGCCCAATCTGCAAAACCCTGCTTAGAAAGTCAGATGTCTGCTATAATGTTGCCATTTCTAACGTTGTAGCCGTCTTTACTTGTTATGATTTTACGAAGAATTCAAATATTTGACATTTCTATTGTGTGCAAACGTCTGCATTTGTAAATAGTTTGAAAATGTGCTTTTGCAGGCACATTGCTTTTCATTGTTTCCCGTGGGCAGACATCCCTTCCCTACACCATGTTGAATATGAGAGTGGAATTAAATCAGCCATGAGAATATAAATATGAGTGCGTTCCTTCCCCTTTCTTACCCTTGCCCACAGCAAACGTATATACCTTTCCAGTGTAGAAAGCTATGTACAAGAAGTATGTCATTAGACACAAACCAAGGGGCATATCAGCAACAGCCGGTGATAATTATAGCTAATTAAACAACAGGGGGTGGTGATGGACAGAGTTTCTGAATTAAGCAGAATACTCTCACCCAGTCAAGAGATCAGGGCTTGATCCAACACCGTTTTTTAGCTCACTGCACCATCCCAGCTCAGAACCTGGCTATATGCAAATTAGTCTGTCCCTGGCCCAGTGCATCATGGGAACAGGGCAGACCAAACTACCAAGCCAATTCTTTCACTGGGAAGGAAACAAGCTTCCGGGGACCGGTTTCTGGCATTACTGCCTTCTTCGGCCCGGCTTGCTTGAATCCTGATGGTGCAATGATCAAGGGACTCACGTCTGAGTATACCCTTCCACGCTTATGGTGGACAAAATAATTAAACAACAGGGGGTGGTGATGGACAGAGTTTCTGAATTAAGCAGAATACTCTCACCCAGTCAAGAGATCAGGGCTTGATCCAACACCGTTTTTTAGCTCACTGCACCATCCCAGCTCAGAACCTGGCTATATGCAAATTAGTCTGTCCCTGGCCCAGTGCATCATGGGAACAGGGCAGACCAAACTACCAAGCCAATTCTTTCACTGGGAAGGAAACAAGCTTCCGGGGACCGGTTTCTGGCATTACAGCCTTCTTCGGCCCGGCTTGCTTGAATCCTGATGGTGCAATGAGCAAGGGACTCAAGTCTGAGTATACCCTTCCACGCTTATGGTGGACAAAATAATTAAACAACAGGTGGTGGTGATGGACAGAGTTTCTGAATTAAGCAGAATACTCTCAGCCAGTCAAGAGATCAGGGCTTGATCCAACACCGTTTTTTAGCTCACTGCACCATCCCAGCTCAGAACCTGGCTATATGCAAATTAGTCTGTCCCTGGCCCAGTGCATCATGGGAACAGGGCAGACCAAACTACCAAGCCAATTCTTTCACTGGGAAGGAAACAAGCTTCCACACACTTAGCCCTAGGATAATTATCGCTGGCTATCGCCGAATTTTATCACTGAGATAGCGTGCTAGTAGCAACGCTTATCTCAAAAGCGATAAAGTTCCAGGAGCAAGCTGCCAATTGTGCGATTATCGCTGAAAATACAGCGATAATCGCACAAAGTTTGGCGATAGCTTGCTGATAGGGCAGGGAAGACTCAGCTATGATATCCACCTTCCATAGGAGTCAAAATAAAAGCAGGCGTAAGGAAAGTAGCGATAACTAAGGTTAGCGCTACTTTTCTTATCGCTATGCTTGTTAGGGTGCCCATTGATAATTGGAGAAATGTCGGTTAGCGACATTTTTCCAGTTATTTTGAGCTGGAACGCCCACTTTGCATCTTATTAGAGATGCAAAGGTGGGCGTTACGGGAAAGGGCGCTAAGGCAAGGATTCACGCTGTAACATGACCTTGCTGATATTGCCAATAAATTATCGCCTCTTTTCTCCAAACCAGAGTACAAAATACATCCTTTCAGATGTTGACATGCTGGTGCAGATGCTTAAAAAGTAGAAGTTGTTCAGGTATTCCAAAAGGGTTTGTGATAACCTGTTTGTTACTACCAGGAACTAAGGACCTGATTTAGATGTTGGCAGAATCGGTCCCGCTGTCTCTCTTTCGGCGGTCTTCCCTCCTCCCTACTTGACGGTCAGCCCACTCTATTTAGATGATACCTGGTCCATTGACAAAAGAGCACTAGTCCTGCAGTCACCGCCAGGAAATCTTGATCGCGTTGACAGCGGGATAGGTTTCAGCGGCAGTCGGAGGCAGGACAGCCCGTTTCCCCGCCTTGGCCAATCATGGTGTGCTTTATTTTATTTTATTTATTTTTATTTTCAGACTCTTATATAGCGCATGGCTACTCAGGAGCATCCCAGCGCTTGTGCGGAGCCCAGAGAGTACACAGCGACGGGATCAGGAGCTATTTACATCACTGTATAAATCTAGCTTTATACTCTGCTGAAAAGCCAGGTCTTCAATTTCCTTCTAAAGATCAGCAGGTTGGGTTCATGTCGAAGCGGGGGGGGTAGCGAATTCCACAGCCTGGCTGCGTTCAGAGAAAAGAGACGACCCCCGGTCCTAGATCTACGGACTCTCGGGATCTCAGCTAAATTCTGATCATCTGAGCGCAGGTCTCTCCGGGACTTATAGGGCCTAATCAAGGTCCTCAGAATGGCCGGACCCTGTCCATGCATGACCCTATGTGTAATACATAAGGCCTTAAAAGAAATCCCTTCCCTCACTGGGAGCCAGTGGAGCTTCTTCAGGGCCGGTTTAGCCGACATCCTAGGGCCAGTGCCTGTCAGGATTCTAGCTGCAAAATTTTGTGCGATCTGGAGCCGCTGGATTACCCCTGCAGGGGCGCCCAGGTAGATGGCATTGCCATAATCTATCCTTGATAGAACCAGAGATTGGACAAGTGTCCATTTTGCTGCCTCAGGTAACAGGGGGAGGATCTTACGGATCATCCTTAATAATCCAAAACAAGTGGCCGTGGTTTTCCTAGCCTGATAACGGAAGGAAAGCTCCGTGTCAAGCCAGAAACCAAGGCTCTTGATCTCTGGTTTCGGCAATGGTCCTAATCCCATACAGAGTGGCCAAGCCTCTGAGTTATCGAGGGAGGCTCCCTTCCCCAGGAGCATCACCTCCGTTTTTCGCGCCAACACAACTGTTTTGGGGAAACCTCCACACCTGAGTTGGTGTAATGGAACGCATTTAAGGTAGAAACTCACCTTTACTCATCTTCCCACTTCCTGTACCACCATGGACCCGATTTTACACGCCCTGCCGCTACTGGCTGATCAGGATGCAAATCAACACCTTTGTCGCCGGAACCAAAGGAAACCTCCTGCATTACCTGTTACCCTTTCACTAGGATGTCCACATTTGATCAGGACTCAGGCATTTTTAAAGTACCCACACAAGCAATAGCATATCAACGTAGTGCAATGAATATGTCTCTAATGTTGATGTCTACGAAATTTAAAGTAACACACCTATAAAACTTCATTGTGTCAATACATTTTGTGCCAACTGCCTCCCAAAAAAAGAACACTTGCACAAAAAAGCTAATCACGTCAAAACTAAAAAAAATACCCATACAGGTGTGTGTAAAGACAGTAAGAAAATTGTCATATTAAAAACTTATGCTTTACCTTTCATTGTGAATAGTGCAAAGTAACATCATGTAGAAATTGCAGTAGAGAAGCTGTAACCCTGACCTCATAAATTACCTGGAAAATCAATAGCAGTCACAAATTTTGAAGCACTCTACATTATCATCCATATAACAATTTCTCTTATGCAGTGCATGTCCTGTATTGTAAACTAGCAATTTGAATATCAGATTACAAGGTGCAATGCATATGAGTACATACTTATCAGTAATTCAGGTGAAACAAACACACCTGTAGTAAGATATACGTAAATATTGTCTCAACGTCTATTTGTTATTGCAAGTGTCCACCACTATGTAGAATGGCTGCACTTAAATTCTTATGACAATCACTTACCATGTGAAACAGTTTATGCACTTAACATAGAAGACATTCAAAAAGTTTGCAGTAATTGCTAAAGAAATATAAGTACTACACATTTTCCACTGAAACATTGCTTGGAATCTAACAATTGTAATGCTAAATTAAGGCCAGGAAAAATTGTTGAAAATAAAATGTGTGGTTTATTCAAAATGAGACAACCGTCTGAACAAGTACAAACTAAGGCAAATGCCAGTCTGAATGGTGTCTTGTGCACAGGTGTGTTTCAGCTTACCTTTAATTGCACTACCAGGGGAATCTCCTCTGGAAGGGGCATCAATTGGGCAGAGCAGGCACCTCAAACATCTTACATGGGAGGTGGTGGTTAGGGTTTGGGAGGGGGGAATGGTTTGGGAGTGGTGCTCTTGGGTTAGTGGGGTTGGTGGTTTTGGAAGTGGTGCTCTTAGGTTTAGAAGGAAGAGGTTGTTTTTGAAGTGGTGCTCTTGGATTTGGGAGGGGTGGTGGTTTTGGGAGTGGTGCTCTTGGGTTTAGGAGGTGGTGGTGGGTTTGGGAGTGGTGCTCTTGGATTTGGTAGGGAGAAGTGGTCTTGGGAGTGGGGGTCTTGGGTTTTATAGGGGTGGGTTTGGACATTGAATGTGGGGATTGCTTTTTGGCAGGGGTGGAATGAAATGGGGAAGATGGTGTCTGTTCTACAGTGTATGTGCTTGCTGTGAAGTTGCTGGGAGTTAGTGTGGTGCATGTGCATGTGGTGGTACATGTGTGGTGCATGCAATGTCTGTAGGTGTGCGGATGGGTGTGGTGTCTGTGTGTTCTGGGGATGGTGCATGTGGGTGGGGTGGTAGGTGCAATGTCTGTGGGTGTGCTGGTGGTGAGGGTGATGCATGTGTGTGGGGATGCGTGTGGTGTCTTTCTGTGTGCTGAGGTGCTTCATGTGGGTGGGGTGATGGGTGCAATGTCTGGGGGTGTTGGTGGTGGGTGTGGTGCATGTGGTTCAGGAGCTGGGTGCAATGTCTGTGGGTGTGCTGGTGGTGAGGGTGGTGCATGTGTGTGTGGTGATGGATGTGATGTCTTTGTGTGTGCTGAGGGTGGTGAATGTGTGTTTGGTTGGGGGTGCAATGTCTGTAAGCTTGGATGGGTCCCCATGTTTATTTCTGGTGTTTGTGTTTCTGTGTGAGTGTGCTGCTTTTGTCTGTTTGAGTGTATATGTGAAAAGGTGTGAGTGTGCTTTGCACAGGTTTGGGAATAGGGAATTTGGATGAGAGGAGGAAGGGGCGGGAGGTGTGGCAGGAGGTTGGGATGCTTAGGAGGCTGCAGTGAATGAGGATGACAACGCTTGAAATGACCATTGTAGGACAGACATACCACTGTAAATGCCTTCCAGGTAACCTAACATTTCTTGCATATGGCAGCTAAGCCCCTGGATGGTATTCAGCAGGAGATTCTGGCCTCAGAGATGCTCCAGAGGAAGGCTATTGCCTCCTCATTCAGCTCAGCCTGGGGATAGGGGCAGGAAGTGAGGTGCCTGTGGCAAAGGAGACCACAGGTCTGTAAGTTGGCCTACGTAGGACAACTGTGAAGGGAGCAGGAGGCAGGGCAACAAATTATATTGTGGTAGGGGGCATGCATGAATGCAGGTGTGACAGAGCAGGATGGTCCACCACCACTAGTGAGTGCTCGCTGGAGGAGGCCTCCAAAGATGATGTTGAATCACTGGTGGCCTCCATTAAACTCCCCCTACCCTTTTGGCCACTGTCTCTCTCGGTGTTGATACTGGAACTGATGTGTTTTATCTAGGACCCCGATCAATATTGCGACCTCATGCCCCTATATGGCTATAATCAATACATATCCCTATAAATGGCATAATAATCAGAGCCATATTTCAGTAACTCGCCTCTGCAGTCCATGACAGTCCATGACACAACAGAAGCCACTTCCTTAGATTCCTAAATAGCACACCGAGTTCTTTTGACATACCAAACCCCCAGCAACCTGGGAAAGCCCCGCTTGCTTTGTTTTGATTAGTAATAGAACTTCTGTGAGCACTGTAAGAACGACCAGTTCTTAGTGACATCTTTATTGACGTCTTATGTCCAAAAACTTACGTCAAACTTGGCACCTTTCAGGTATAAATATACCAACATTGCCTTAAGCAAACACACTGTGGTGAGTACAGGAGCAGAACAGCTGTCCCCTTGCAGAAAGCCCAGCAGATGCGAGAAGCCCACAGACACTGCCCCTCCTCTTTGACGCGCTGAGAAAGACGCTGTCTTTTATCCTGCCGAGAAAATCCAGCCCCGGCGTTTCCAGCCTACCCTTGTGGGTGACTGGGATATGGGGTCCTGAGAGGGGATACCAGAACCTCCTACATTCTATTCCAGAGGTACGGTGCTGACTAAACCCTTAGAGAGAATTCTTGAATCAAACTCTTGGCAAAACCAACTTAACTTAAAACTGCTACTTACTTACTCCCTCCCACGTATTAGGCTTAGGTCAGGTACACCGGGGTAGGCGTAGTTAGAAGCACCAGTTGAGGTCGTTAGCCAATGTATATATGAATGTATATATTTTATTCATTTTAACTATCTTATGGCTAAGAAACCATATCAATGCTTTTACAGTATTATTTCGTAATACTCCTTTTACTGTACGCACTTTTCATAACAAGTCTTGCAATTGTGGCAATTTATTTCTCTTGCATGAGAAAGAAGACTGCTCAATAAATAATATCTTTTATTGAAAACGCCGTCTCTCTATTCTCTGCATCTTGGTGAAATTAAATCTGCACAACTGACTGAGTGAACTAGCTGTCTATTGTTTCACACGACTCTAGAGATTGACTCTTATTCTGGGGAGCAAAGTTGTCATGTTTATGCGGTTGTCGGAAGCTGAATCCCTTCTTGTCTGAGCCAGGGAAGCTGATCACTTCCTATTCAGTCAAGAAAGTTTCCAGTGACCTCTGAGACAGCTGGCGCAAACCTAAATCAAGTCTAACATAGTCAGTAGAGACCTAGAAGACCGCAGTCCTACGTCTACACTGCTGTTTATGTTATTCCAATGCGCTGGGCCTATAGGGAAAATAGAAACTACACTACAGAACCACTGTGGCCAGCTGCTTCCCCACAACTGTTGACAACTTCTACTTGCCTGTATGAGGCTGAAATGACATAAACAACAGTTTTATTAAATCTGGGTAAACAGAACTGATCATGAGCTTTGATCACAAAACAGTTTTCAAGTTTTCAGACTGCACTTGCTTCAAAGCTCTCAAACTTTACTTCAACATCTGCATAACCTCATGCATGTAGGCGTTGAAAAAAAAACTTGTCACAGTTATGTAATTCACATCTGTAGCTCCTATATCATGTATGATTTTGCTTCTTATCCATTAACATTTCTCTCCAGGAACAGTTTCAAATCTCAGAATATTTGCCCACTGATGTCAGCTAAAGAAGATAGACACCACAAATACCTTTGTACTGTGCCCTTAAATCTGCATACTCCGCATAATCAATAAGTGAAATATGAATCTATGTTTGTCAACATATTCTGCAATGTTGTACCAATAGTAGCATAAACTAAAAGCACATAACTTTTGTTTGGTCATACGCCAATGCTAACACTCATGTCAAATCACAAAAGTATATATATATATGGGTGCCTTTTTCTGAAGGAGCAAGCAATTGGTGTGTTATGTGGCAGCTTGGCACCGCAATCCACTGTGATTTTAATTTTGGCAATCTTTGACTTACAGAACGGCAGCGGCAAGGCACTACAACTACCACAGGCCACGGGGGGTGGCCACGCCCACTGGGGCGGGAACAATTACAAAAACGCGATGCCGCGTAAACTGCTGTTTCGACCAGTTAACAAGCCAGGAGCCCCAGAAGAAGTGATGAGTATCACGAAACGCGTTGGGCTAATGTTATGCTGGACTGAGCTGTTCTGCCACATCATTTCCTTCATTAAAGAGTTGGGCTATTGAATACCGAGTGTTGGGCTCTTCCTACAGCAGGCGACCTTTGATGTTGGATGTTTTGCGGCTTGCCTGAGCCGCGGGAATTGAGCCCGGCTGCCTTTGCGGGCAGTCCTGTGGTGGCGTCACCTGGCGCTTTCACGTAAGGACATTGGGTGCCTTTTTCTGAAGGAGCAAGCAATTGGTGTGTTATGTGGCAGCTTGGCACCGCAATCCACTGTGATTTTAATTTTGGCAATCTTTGACTTACAGAACGGCAGCGGCAAGGCACTACAACTACCACAGGCCACGGGGGGTGGCCACGCCCACTGGGGCGGGAACAATTACAAAAACGCGATGCCGCGTAAACTGCTGTTTCGACCAGTTAACAAGCCAGGAGCCCCAGAAGAAGTGATGAGTATCACGAAACGCGTTGGGCTAATGTTATGCTGGACTGAGCTGTTCTGCCACATCATTTCCTTCATTAAAGAGTTGGGCTATTGAATACCGAGTGTTGGGCTCTTCCTACAGCAGGCGACCTTTGATGTTGGATGTTTTGCGGCTTGCCTGAGCCGCGGGAATTGAGCCCGGCTGCCTTTGCGGGCAGTCCTGTGGTGGCGTCACCTGGCGCTTTCACGTAAGGACATTGGGTGCCTTTTTCTGAAGGAGCAAGCAATTGGTGTGTTATGTGGCAGCTTGGCACCGCAATCCACTGTGATTTTAATTTTGGCAATCTTTGACTTACAGAACGGCAGCGGCAAGGCACTACAACTACCACAGGCCACGGGGGTGGCCACGCCCACTGGGGCGGGAACAATTACAAAAACGCGATGCCGCGTAAACTGCTGTTTCGACCAGTTAACAAGCCAGGAGCCCCAGAAGAAGTGATGAGTATCACGAAACGCGTTGGGCTAATGTTATGCTGGACTGAGCTGTTCTGCCACATCATTTCCTTCATTAAAGAGTTGGGCTATTGAATACCGAGTGTTGGGCTCTTCCTACAGCAGGCGACCTTTGATGTTGGATGTTTTGCGGCTTGCCTGAGCCGCGGGAATTGAGCCCGGCTGCCTTTGCGGGCAGTCCTGTGGTGGCGTCACCTGGCGCTTTCACGTAAGGACATTGGGTGCCTTTTTCTGAAGGAGCAAGCAATTGGTGTGTTATGTGGCAGCTTGGCACCGCAATCCACTGTGATTTTAATTTTGGCAATCTTTGACTTACAGAACGGCAGCGGCAAGGCACTACAACTACCACAGGCCACGGGGGTGGCCACGCCCACTGGGGCGGGAACAATTACAAAAACGCGATGCCGCGTAAACTGCTGTTTCGACCAGTTAACAAGCCAGGAGCCCCAGAAGAAGTGATGAGTATCACGAAACGCGTTGGGCTAATGTTATGCTGGACTGAGCTGTTCTGCCACATCATTTCCTTCATTAAAGAGTTGGGCTATTGAATACCGAGTGTTGGGCTCTTCCTACAGCAGGCGACCTTTGATGTTGGATATATATATATATATATATATAATATATATATATATATATATATATATATATATATATATATATATATATATATATATATATTCAAACTGTGTTTGTCCCCAGGACCACCCGGGGGGGACATCGAGAAAAATTGTTGCGCCAAAAGGAATCACGCCACATCTTGAACTTTCGAACGATGACCCCTTATGGTCTGAACCAGTCCGAAGAACTTTACGTACACATTTAATAACAATGAAAGCCTCTCTGAATGCACTCCATAACAAACTTTTCCCTCCACAAAACCACGGCATAATATACATGAAAACCAAACTCTGGGCGAAAATTCAAATGCAGTTATTCTGTGACATTATTTAACACCCTGGTTAATGTCAGCCCACCAGAGGGCTTTAAATAGGTCTAATGGAAAAAGACCTGGATTAAAACACCCTATTGTTTGTTTATTTTTTAAAAATTATATGTTGAAAATTATTGAATTTAAAGTGCTGGAAACACTACCCACCTTTCAATTTGCAAGGTATAAGGAACCTTAAGCAAATTATAAGTAATGAACTCATAAGGTACCATATGACAGAGTCAGCCCACTTGAGGGCTCTTATTATTATTTTTATTTTAAATATAACTTTGTTTTTACTGAAAAGTTGATTCTAATCTCAATTACCTGGGATTCAGAAAGAAAAAATAATGATTGTGGTTTTCTGGCACACAAGAAATCCTTAATGTAAATATCACGAAAGGTATTTATGATTTAAAAACTGTTAATCAACAGGGAATGGGTGTACAACTTGTTTTTCTGTGATAATAACATGAAATGACATCTTGTAATGTAAAAACTACGAGTCCCAGAAGGCCATAGTGTCAAAGAAACACATGGTCAGAATCATGTGACCGATGGGGGGAGGGACTCCCTTTTTAAATTATTCTCAGCAAACAGTGTTTGTAACAACCGTGATCAAGTGAGTGGGGAGCTCACGAAACGCGTTGGTTTTTCGCTGTGAAACATGCTGTAGAGGTTTGAATAATAAATCTACTGGTTTCTGAAAAAACGCATTGACTGCAGTAGCGGCTTCTTTCCGTTTTAGACCCGGGTGGCCCTGGGGACAAACACAGTTTGAATACATTGCGGTTTGGTTCTACCGCGTGAAGCGACGCACTTGCCAGCAGCGCCAACAACAAGAGGAGAGCGGAACCATCCTGGGGTTATATATATATATATATATATATATATATATATATATATATATTCCGGTAGGAATAGTTTGTTGGAACACACTTCAAACTACATTGACTTTTTTTTACAGGACTGTGTAACTGGATTGGCCTCTTACCTGAGAGACACTAGTGATTTTCTTGATAAAACCAAGGACTTTGTTTGGGACCCTGGGTTTCTCTTACTTACTTTGGATGTATCATCCCTCTATACCTGCATAGATCATAAGGATGGTATAAGAGCTTTGGATTACTTTCTCACCAAGAACAGACCCACCTCCCCTGAGCACAGTAACATGCTGTTAGATATGGTGACTTTTTGTTTACATCATAATATGTTCACCTTTAACCAAACTTTCTACCAACAAATGAGGGGGGTGGCAATGGGGGCCAGCTTCTCCCCCAGCTATGCCTGTATTTTTATGGGCTGGTGGGAGGAGCTGGTCTTAAAGGGTACACTAGGTGAATGGTATTACAAACATGTTAAAATGTATTATAGGTACATTGATGACCTTATCTTTGTCTGGAATGGCACCAAGGAAGAGGCCCAGGAGTGGGTTAACCTCTTGAACACCAATAACATCAATTTGAATTTCACCTGCACCATGAGCCACACCAGCATTCATTTTCTAGACATAGAACTATACATTTTTAACAATGTATTGGAAACCAAGCTCTACAGAAAGGAGACCGCTGGAAATTCCATCTTACATTATACCAGTTTCCATCCCAAACACCTTATTCGCAGCATCCCCTACGGGGAAATGTTGCAAATAAAAAGGATCTGCAGCAATCCAACTGATTTGATGATGGCACAAAATGAATGTAAGGAAAGATTCCTTGCTAGAGGATATCCTACCCATATTATTCAAACAGCCATTAACAAAACTTCGGAACTGGACAGAATTCCCCTCCTTGTTCCCAAAACTATCAGAAACCCACCCACACCTGAACCTGAATCCATTTAATCACCAGAGTCCAGCACGGTCAGACTTATTGTGCCCTATAGTGCCCAAAAAGGTGCGATAAACAAAATCATCAACCAAAATTGGGCACTCATTCGCTCTGACCCTGTAATAGGCCAGACCATGCCAGCCAAGCCTAGTATTACGTACAAGAGAGCTACTTCTCTTCACAACAGCTTGGTATCCAACTGCCCTGAAGTCACTCCGTCCAAAGACTGGCTGAAAACTTCACGGGGGTTCACTAAATGTCATTCTTGTAAAGTTTGTATTTACGGTATCAACAAAACCAGTTACCGTACAGCCTTCAGTAGCAAAGAAATCAAAATCTCAAAATCCCTCCACTGCAAAACTGAGTACGCCATTTACATCTTGGAATGTACATGTCCCTTACGGTACGTGGGAAGTACCAAATTACCAGCTAATGTAAGGATATTGCAACACATCAGGGCCATTACTAACTCTGACCCCACCTACCCAGTGGCGAGACATTTTCGGGAGGTCCACAATAACAACTTAATGGATCTCAAATACTATGTCATCGACACGATCCCAAAAACCAAACAGGGAGGTGACCGTGAGCATAAAATGCGCAAGTTGGAGACAAGGTATATCTTGAATTTCAACAGCAAAAGCCCTGGAGGTTTAAATAATACTGAAGATTTACATACTTGTCTATGATCCTTCTTACTTTATTGAGCCCCCCCGGAAGTGACCTTTCTTTCTCTCTCCCTTGACATTTTGGTAACCTACCCCCTGTGTCCTTTTCCTCTTGTTTTCTTCGTGACTCATGGTTCACGATCTAGCTAGATCTTTTTGCCAGATGGCATGCTAATACTTGTAAAATTATTCCTTGACGATTTGCCCCTAGTGGCTACCATTTGCTTCTCACAAACCACAACCCTCATATTGGGGTTGCTTTTTATTCTCTTGTACTTCATTCACTTTTGGCACCTAATGGCACCTTACTTTATATTTTCCATAATGCACCAACTGTTTAGGTTTATGAGTCTTGTCACACCCATGAGGGTTCTTACAACATGGTATACCTAGATATACTAAAATCAAGCATTTATGCCTATATTATATCATGACCTACAAACCGTAATCACTGAGCCAACATATTTGTGTAAATATATGAAATGAAAAATATATTTTTTTATCAAATTTATTTTTGTATGGAAACAACTATTTTTATAAGATGTATTCATATATTTCCACTTGCACTTGATTAATTTTCCCTTCAAAACTCCAGGGGGTGCAATGGTCTATGTATTTATACTGTTATTTATGCATTCAAGCTATGAGTTTCGGTTTTCTTTGTAAAATCTCGTTGGTTAACAACTTTGGTAATTTTATGCATTTTCGTTTCCAAAAGACTCCTGCAAATCGGTTGATGTAAATATTTTGCTTGCAATAACTTTACTTTGTATATAGCAAGTCTTTTTTTCAAACGAAGGAGAATATGTTGCATTTTCACCTTTTCTTTATGTTTATCACATTCACAGTCACGTGCATAGGGTGCTAGCTGTCTTAATGGTCCATTCAATGTTAGAACGTTGTCATGTGATCAAGCCACTCCGGTGGTGAAACGCGTTATGGCGGACTACTGAGAAAATAAACGCTACTGCTTGCACTTAATCTGGGCTCGTGTCTGCTTTTCGGTGCTTGCTGGAGATAACACGCGGCATCTGACTTTCTCTAAGCGGCTTTTGAGATATATATATATATATTCAATGAAAAAACCATAGGTTATAGGCCATATATAGTTAGGAATTAGCATTTACAAAACCTTATTTTACTCGCATAAAACCATTGAAATTCCATATATAGTTAGCTAACTATAAGCGCTAACTATATATCGCGCACCCGCAATCCACTGCTGATGATGTCACATATTACATCATTCATGACATGGTCAGTGACATCACTGATGACATCACTGATCACAACATCCAGTGATTGTATGTGTCTGTAAAGTTTAAATATGTTTCACATATTGAAGAATGAGTGGATGTATAAGTGTCTGGATGAAGAATTTAGTAGGTGCATGACTGACTGTATGAGTGAGTGATTAAATGTGTCTCACTGAGTACATGGGTTAGTGACTAAACTGTCTTAATTCGTGCATCAGTATGTTTGTTGTTGTGTAAGCTGCTGCATGTGTTGATCAGTAGCTATAAGAGTGGCCATATGGGTTATTGATTGGTTGCCCAAATATTTGAATGGGAGGCTGAGTGTGTGTGTGGGTGGCTGGGAGGTGCGTGACTCTGTGCATAGATGTGTAAGCAGTTGATTCACTAGGAGTATGAGTTCAAGAGTGCATGTGGAAACAGCTATATGGGCGGTTGACTGTGCATGGGTGTGTTGGTGAGTGAATGGATTTCTCATTGCTACATGTGCAAGTAAGTACGTATGTAAAACACAATACATGTGAGAGTTGAGATATATAAATAACTGAACATAAGAGCCAGTGAATGTGTGAGTGGCTGTATCGATCACTGTGAGCTTGTATCAGGGATTATATAAGAGAGTAAATATGTGTTATTATATGTTTGAATAAGTAAGATGTGTATAACTGTATAGTTGAGGAAATGGAGGTGTGATTGATTCTTTGCATGACTGACTAGGTGTGTGAGTAACTCCATGGATGAGTGACAGTCTGTGAGTGTCTGTTTATACTGAGTGTATGTAAGGTTATATTAGAGTCTGAAGAGGTTCATTGTATTATCACATGAGTGATGTGATCAGTGATGACAAATGAGATGTCATCAGTGATGTCATTTGAGTTGTCATCAGTGATGTCATTTGAGATGTCATCATTGATATCATTTGAGTTGTCATCAGTGATGTCATTTGAGATGTCATCAGTGATGTCATCAGTGATGTCACTGACCATGTCATGAATGATGTAATATGTGACATCATCAGCAGTGGATTGCGGGTGCGCGATATATAGTTAGCGCTTATAGTTAGCTAACTATATATGGAATTTCAATGGTTTTATGCGAGTAAAATAAGGTTTTGTAAATGCTAATTCCTAACTATATATGGCCTATAACCTATGGTTTTTTCATTGAATTTTCAAGGTTTTGTAAATGCAAATTCCTAACTATATATCCACTATAACCTATGGTTTTTTCTGTGAATTTCATTGGTTTTTTAATAGCAAATATGAAAAGCTTTAAAATGTCAAGTACGTGATAGATAAAAACATTTTCGTATTTATGCACGCTGATGTGCTTTGAACGCTGCCCCCCCCCTCCCCTCTTTTGCCTTAGTAGTACTCTCTCTTTGCAGATACAGAAGGGTAGTTAACGCAGGCCTTTACCCCCGTTGTAATCCGTCGTACCTCCTTGTCTCTCCATTTGATTGATTGTTGTCCAAGCATTTACTGTTTTAGAATTGGTTCTCTTTGGATCATTCTCTATTTACAAACAAGCACAAAGTCGCAATACTCTGTTTAGTCTTTGCAGATAGTGAAAAATCGTGTAAAAAAATAAAAGTAATCGAGCAAAATCAGTAGGCCACTAATTGGATCTCTTTTTGACCTCGCTAAAATAGAAATATTAGGAACAACCCTTCTTGAGAAATACGAAAATAGTGAGATGAACTGAGCTCCACACCATGAGGGCTGCAAGACAGCTCGGCTCCATCACCCATCCCGCACAAAATAATGACAAACCCTATGCAAATATTAAAAATATAGACAACACACCAGCAAAGAAACAGGGTAAAACATTTTATTAAAAAACTATTTACATAACGTTGGTTTATAAGATGATGTCAGTAGTGGACCGATGTGTGAATAGATCGAAAACAGCACAAGGCTCCAAGATCCGGATAGCAAGCTCCTGGATGTTGGGTGCCATAGTTTAGAGTTCTGAATTTCAGCCTTTTTCAATGCCTGTGCTTTGTTGAATCAAAATGGCGGCTTGACACAAAGCTGACTCAAGCGTTGCTACTGATGCTATGCAGACCAAAACTGGTTTTCAGTTTGTACATTTTTCTAGATTTTTCAATCCAAGTTTGGTTGACTTTGTAGAACGATGGCTTCAGATTTTCAACATACGATGTGGTGGCGCTGACTGGGAGGGGGCGCTTCGCTCCTGCCCCCTCCCCAAGTAAGATTTTCATACGTGAAAGTACGTTAATGGTTTTGGTCCCTGAGATGCTTCGATGTCACTACCATTCTCAAATAGCATAAGTTCTAGATGTTGGGTGCCATAGTTAAGAGTTCTGAGCAGCGCTTGTAACACTGTCTGAAGCTTATTTCCACCTACTGCAGCTTCACTATTCTCAAAGTAAGTGAGTGTCGTTTGTGGACCTGACTGCATTAGAAAACAATGTGATATGTTACCTTCCTAAACAGCTTGACGGAGGCCCCTGAGGGGCGCTGTGATGGCCATGGACTCGGAGAAGACGCTTGGCTCCGACACCCTCCCCAAGTCTTATAGCACTGGTGTAGCCTGAGATCGCCCCCGACATAGGCGGCCGGCTCCCGGGGTCCGGCGGTACTTTTTGCCTTTTGATGACTCTTCAATTCTGGACCTTGTCCCACAATCCGTTTGACCTGAAGACAAGCTGTAGTGGGGCGCCCCTTTATCGTTTTAGTTGCCATTCCGCCCGCTTTTGCTACACTGTGCCTCTTCCGCCATTCAGCTGTTTTCCGCCCGCTCTTGCGACTACAGCGTCTCGCTCACCATGTAGTTGAGATGCGCCCGCTCTTGCGGTGCAGCGATAGGCGGCTGCCACAGGACTCTCAAAATGGCGGCCGTCTCTTCGGTTTTGGGCCTGGTCCACTAAAATGGCCCTGGGACACCTTGGAACTCGGACGCTTGTCTGCTAGGGCTTGGGTCCCATTCTCGAAAAGCGTCCCCTCAGCCGTGAAGATTCTACAAAAGTCTTGGGGGCCTCCGACTCCCGCAGGCTTCTGGTGGGGAGCGGCTGCCATGATTGCTCGTGGAATGGCCACGACGGAGCTACGAAATGGTAGTGGTCTCATGCTGACGCCAGCTTTAGTCTGAAACATCCAGAAACACTGTAGACTACCAATTCGATCAGTTCCGGTAGCGCCCCAACATGACCCGGAAGAGAAGAACTTGCCCTCCCCTCTTTGACTGATGGTTCTTGTTGCCTGTCCCCTCTGTTGTCATTTAACAGAACTTTTTGGACTGCTGAAAGGGGTTGTGTTCTGAACGCTGGTTGGTGGAGACATTTAGACTATATTCTTGACCTACGTTGTCGCGTAATGCGTTTTATGACACGCCGCGTTAGCGCACCCGGAAGTGATCCGAGGCGCGGCGCGCAGCGCGTAACGTAAGCATAACAGGTCATGTGACTTGTTAATAAAACTTTTCATTGGTTCATTTTACTTTTGTTAATTTAATGATGAAAAGCTTGGTCATATGACCTAAAAATTACGCTTTTTATTATTTTCGAACAATATTTTTTTTTCAAACATATGTTATAATATTCCAAGCTAATGTACTTTCCCGGAAAATTTACAACTGTCTTGCAAGTAAAATATATTCCTTTTTCGAGAAAAAGGGCGTTTCTTCCTTCCATGACGGAGCCGTTGAGTAAAAGAGATTCGGCCTGCTGTCTTAGTCGCCGATACGCCTGATTATCAGATTCTTATCGATCACTTTATGTTGCAGACATGAAAAACACAACTGCCCTTGACCATTTATCTTTACTGCGTTCCTACATATTATACCTTTTATCCGTCATGTAATTGGACTGCTTTATTTCACTTGCCTTTTACTGATTCGAAAACAGTCACTAAAAGTAAAAACTTTACAAATGAAAATACTACTACCGTGTTTTGTTTTAAAAACCTTTATTGTGAAAATGTCAGTATACAAATACGGGCCTATAACCACGTGGGCCGGCCACGGAGCAAACTCAAATCGTATATGATGAGGAGACATTTACACTGTAGAAGAACGTAACGAGCGGGCCATTAGGTGACAAGAACAAAGGTGTCTAACAGTTGCGGAATCGGTGGACGTACATTTTGTAATTAAAATACGACAGGGCCACTTACAATAACATTTTCTAGATATACATTTGCGGGCAAAGAGTTACGAGTCCCATTTATACCGGCGCCATTTTGGGCGAGGCCGGGCAGGTCCAAGATATAGTCAAAATGTCTCCACCAACCATCGGCCAGACCAGAACCCCTTTCGGCCCTTTATGTTACAAGATGGTGTTTTCCATTCAGAAAATATTGGTGGCAGCATTTTGAAAGGAAACAGAAACAGCCGTTCTCCTAGTGAGTTTCACATTGTTACATTTAGGAAGAATGTTGAAGAGTAGTATGTGGAAAATCTGAAGCCATTTTTCTACAAACTCTCAATCAGACTTGGATGGAAAAAAAAACCTGAAGAATGTACAAACAGAAAACCAATTTTTGTCTGTATAGCACCAACAGTAACGCTTGAGTCAGCTTTGTGTCAAGCCGCCATTTTCATTCAATCAATAGCGTCCCCCTGCACACATTCAGGGACCTGGTCGTGTCTTCAGATGAAACGCATTGTAGGAAAAGATGCAGAAAGGAAAAGGAAAAAAGTTCCGCCGGACCTAGTGAAGCTGCAGCAGGTGCAAATAAGCTTCAGACAGTCTTACAAGCACTGCTCAGAACTCTCAACTGAGGCACTCAACATCCAGGACTTGCCATTCGGATCTTGGCGCCTTGTATTTTTGTTTTGTTTTTGATGGAGGGGAAAGAACAAAAAACAGACATTGAAAAAGGCTCAACAGTGCAGGGCGCCTTGTGCTGGTTCCGACCTATTCACACATCGGTCCGCTACTGACATCACCTCATAAACCAACGGGGCACCCCACGCCGACTTTCGGCGCAGCATTGTAGGATGGCCACACCAGTGCGGCAATTTGCTGGACACCACCTCGGTGCCATCCAGATCTCGGCGCGTTCATTCATTCAATAGCGTCCCCCTGCACACATTCAGGGACCTGGTCGTGTCTTCAGAAGAAACGCATTGTAGGAAAAGAAGCACAAAGGAAAAGGCAACAAGTTCCGCCGAACCTAGTGAAGCTGCAGCAGGTGCAAATAAGCTTCAGACAGTTCTACAAGCACTGCTCAGAAATCTCAACTGAGGCACTCAACATCCAGGACTTGCCATTCGGATCTTGGCGCCTTGTGCTGGTTCCGACCTATTCACACATCAGTCCACTACTGACATCACCTCATAAGCCAACGGGGCACCCCACGCCATCTTTCGGCGCAGCATTGTAGGATGGCCACACCAGTGCAGCCACTTGCTGGATACCACCTCGGTGCCATCCGGATCTCAGCGCGTTCGAGTCACTGTGCCGGAAGAGTAACCGGAACTCAGCTGAACACGCCGTCTTTCGGCGCAGCATTGTAGGATGGCCACACCAGTACGGCAATTTGCTGGACACCACCTCGGCGCCATCCGGATCTCGGCGCGTTCGAGTCACTGTACCGCAACAGTGACCGCAATTCTGCTGGACACGCCGTCTTTCGGCGCAGCATTGTAGGATGGCCACACCAGTGCGGCAATTTGCTGGACACCACCTCGGTGCCATCCGGATCTCGGCGCGTTGTGCTGCCTTCGGCCTATTCGCACATCGGTCCGCTACTGACGCCGCCTCACGTGCCAACGGATTTTCTACGCTTTTTGTAGCCCTATGTCGCATAACAGGTCATGTGACTTGTTTATAAAACTTTTCATTGGTTCATTTTACTTTTGGTTTCCTAAAGATGGAAGGCTTGGTCATATGACCTAAAAATAACACTTTTCATTGGTTTAGAACATTTTTTTTTCCCAAACGATGAAAGCCCCACCTTGTTTCTGGATCATTCAGACTGAAGCTGGCGTCAGCATGAGAGCACCACCATCTCGTGGCTCCGTCGTGGTCATTCCGCGAGCAATCATGGCAGCCGCTCCCCACCGGAAGCCTGCGGGAGTCGGGGGCCCCCAAGACTTTTATACAATCTTCACGGCTGAGGGGACGCTTTTCGAGAATGGAGCCCAAGCCCTAGCAGGCAAGCGTCCGACTTCCAAGGTGTCCCAGGGCCATTTCAGTGGACCAGGCCCAAAACCGAAGAGCCGTCCGCCATTTTGACAGCCATGTGGCAGCCGCCTATCGCTGCACTGCAAGAGTGGGAGCAACTCAACAACATGGTGAGCGAGACGCTGTAGCCGCAAGAGCGGGCGCAACTCAGCTGGATGGCCGCCACCTGGGGGGGCCCGTTCACGCCGCCTCCCCCCCCCCCCCCCCGGGCCGCCGCACGCCAATTTTCGGAGCAGCATTGTAGGATACCAAAACCAGTGCGGCAGTTTACTGGACATCACCTGGGTGCCTGTCGTACATGTTGTGTCAGCCATGTGACACTGGACACAGACCGCTACTGACGAGGCCTCCCCCCGCACCACCCGGGACGCCCCACGCTGTTTTTCTGTGCTGCATTGTAGGATCCCTAAACCAGTGCGGCACCCAGGCGACATCACCTGGGTGCCGTCCAGAACTCTGCACGTTGTGCTGCCTTGGGACTATTCGCACAGCAGACCGCTACTGACGAGGCCTCCCCCCGCCCCACCCGGGACGCCCCACGCCAATTTTCGGAGCAGCATTGTAGGATCCCTAAACCAGTGCGGCACCCAGGCGACATCACCTGGGTGCCGTCCAGAACTCTGCACGTTGTGCTGCCTTGGGACTATTCGCACAAAAGACAGCTTCTAACCATTGTTGCTTTTTGTGTTAATAAATGTTTAAATGTTTTTAGTTTTTGTTCTGTTCATTATCGTTAAAAGTTAATAAAGTTTTATAACCTTAATTTGTTGGAGTGTTATCTATTTTTTGAAAAACGGGTGAATGGGGCCTTGAATCGGGTTATTGTCATGTGTGGGCTTTGGAAGTGTGCTGCTGCAGGATCGGACATTTCAAACTCAAATGCACGTTCTTTTTCTTACCTTTCCGAAGCATGGAGCGCAATAGCAGGCAGAGAAAGGGTGATGCACGTGTTGAACACTACCTGACCTGGCAAGTTGCTGGCAGTGCCCCCCCGCCCGCTCCTGAAAGAGGGCACACACACACCGCCGCCCCGAGTACTTCAGAAATCTTTAAAAGACCATGCGCTTGTTCATGAGGCTTAAATGGTTTATCACCTCTTCTAGAACCCCTACATCGACCCTCTGACGTTTCTTGGAAAAATTACCATGTAACACAATACCAAGCCCTATCAGCTGAAACCCCCAAGGAATCGTGGGGCATATTAGCAAGGGGGTTTATCTCCGCTTTTTTGGCTTTAAAAACCATGAAAGCGGAGATAAAATTATTTCCCTATTATCAAGCTGTCGCTAACACCAGTTAGTGACACCTAAAAGGAGATAGCGACCATCTTGGGCCCGGCTTTGCATGTCAGTGATACTTATCACTAATGACATGCAAAGTGGCGTGCCAAGATGTTAGCGACTGGAAACAGTCCCTGACATCGCTACCTTCTATTACCAACTTTTGGAGATATTCGCACTAAGCGCGAATATCTCCAAAAGCTAACACCTGCCCTGAGCAGGTCTTAGCCATGTTATCCAATGGGAGGTGGATAACATGGCTAAGAGCATTAGGTCGATAATACATGAATATCGCTGACTTTTCTGCGATAATAGCAAGGTTTATCTGCGATAAAAATCGCCGATGTGCGGCGATAATTTTTGTCTCTAAACAAGTTATAGACAAAAATTATCGCTAGTTGTTAGTAATATGCCCCCGGGTTTTTGCTTGCAGAAATCGGGAGGCGGGAGACTAGCACTGAAATCAGTACTCACACGCCTGAATCAGGAGAATTGGCATGTCTGAATTCTCTACAGCTGGGGCCATAAACTACATCCGCAGGGGTAGGTGATAACCTGGGACCAGCCTGGCATCTAAAATGGCTGCCGTGCACGACAAAATTGTGGCATTCGAAAAAAGGCAAGATGGCGCAGCCGCTGGAAGAGATATATCAACATATATCAGCCTCCTCAGCCACCCTCAGGAAACATAGGGGATTAGGATATGTCTCCCGCACCCCCTTATACCTAGTACTTTAATTAACGAAGCACAAAATGGCGAATTCCCGTTTCGCTACCAGTTTGCGGCCCAGTTCGCGGCCCGTGAAGCGCTTCTACCGTGAAAAATCATTTTTTTTTTATTTTCCCCACGGGACCCTTTAATAACCCCAACAACATTCCTAGGGGGTCAAGAGGGGGATACCTTGCCCCCTTTCATTAAATTCCCCCTTAGTTTTTCACCTTTTCTTCTCTCTCGATCCTACCGAGAGACAAGATGGCGGCCGCTCCGGACTGTCACGCAGCAAAAAAAAAAAATAAAGCTCACGCACAGCCGCTGGAAGAGATGTATCAACATATATCAGCCTCCTCACCCACCCTCAGGAAACATAGGGGATTAGGATACGTCTCCCGTACCCACTTATAACTAGTAATTTAATTTACGAAGCACAAAATGGCGAATTCCCGTTTCGCTACCAGTTCGCGGCCGCGCTTCTACCGTGAAAAATCATTTTTTTTTTATTTTCCCCACGGGACCCTTTAATAACCCCAACAACATTCCTAGGAGGTCAAGAGGGGGATACCTTGCCCCCTTTCATTAAATTCCCCCTTCGTTTTCCACCTCTTCTTCTCTCTCGATCCTACCGAGAGACAAGATGGCGTCCGCTCCGGACTGTTTAGAATGTTGACAGACACCGGAGAGCCAATCAGCTTTCTGCGAGCAAAGTTCCGATAAGCGAAAAGTAAGCGGACCGGATCGCTGCCCAGAGCGCTGTTACAGATATATATCTTGGTTTGAACGTTAATTTCTCAAAAACTACTGGAGCACATATATTGAGACCTAGCAAAGGCACATCGGGCTAACAGTCCCTACAATTTTGCCAAGTTTCGTGCAAATCCATTCAGCCGTTCGAGCTAAAAGTGAGTCCAACCGCCCTATGGAAAACTCAATGCAAAAAACGCGTTTTGGGACCCCCCTTTTTTCTCAGCCCCCCCTTGACGAAACCCCACCAAATTTTCAGGAGCTGCTCAGAAACAAAATGTGCCATTTTCCTGAAAATTTCAGCCGATTCCATCCACAAACGCCAAAGTTATTAGACATAGAATTTTCAAAAGTCCCATAGGGAATTTATCCTAACTATATATACCTACTGGCGAACGCCAGTAGGTAATATATATATATATATATATATATATATATATATATATATATATATTACCTACTGGCGGTTGCCAGTAGGTAGTTATAGTTAGGACCTAGTTTCCATAGGGAATCCGCAACATTCTATTTTTAATAACGTTGGCGCCGGTGGACGAATCTTCGTGAATTTCTCCAAGAAAATTGCCTGCTCCTCTCCGCTCCTTCCCTGAAAGTTTGGGGTGATACGTGAAGCAGGGGCTGAGAAAAAAGGGGGTCCCAAAACGTGTTTTCCCCATGCAATTTTCCATAGGACCTTTAGCCAGGGCTACAGCCCGAACGGCTGAACGGAATTACACAAAATTTGGCAAAAAGGTAGAGTTTGTTCGCAGATCACGCTTGTTGTTAAATTGTGTAAATCTGTTCAGTAGTTCCTGAGAAAATCATAAGTAAAATCATAAGTATATCTATAGCCGCTTAAGGTACGCGTACCGTACGCGTACAGGTTCGCGTACCGTACGTGTCCGTATGCTGATTGGCTGTCAACTGTCTGTCAACACTCCAAACCAGAAAGTTTTGGCAGCCATCTTGTGCCTTGGTAGACTGAGGCACAAGAAAGCAGAAAAACATACGTCTAGAATGCAAAAAGGGGCAGTGTAGAAACACCCTGACCCCCTAGGCCTGTTCAGGGGGTCCCACAAAGACCCCCAAGGCCCCCCACCAAAACAAATTTTGACAAAAATCATGGGGTACGCGTGCGTAGGCGTACCTTTCCGAGCACGAGCTGCATGCTCATTGGCTGTGAACACTACATGGGAGGGGGCATCCAATTTAATAAATCCAATCTGATTAAGTCAAAACACAAATCTGAGAGAATGTCTGCTATAAACCTGTTCACTTTGGCACAAAAGACAGTAAATCCACAGAGATTTTCCCCTATACATTTCCAAATAGATATCTCTGCAACTAGGGCTGAGATCTCATTATGGTAAAGTATAGGGAATATTTTAAAAGTTTATAACACTTGAAAATAATTGCCAAAAATATTTGTTTGTTGAATATTATTTTGTAATTGCATATAAAAGTTTATATATTTATTGTGAAAGTCAACCAAACAAAATACACTGCTGCACTAGTAAATTGTGTTTTAACTAAATGATTCATTAATTTAAATACTTTAAAGTAGAGTAACATTTACAAAAAATATTTATTAACACAATTTTGCTTTGGATGTGTGATCAGAACTGATTCTAAGCCAGTTCTGGCTCAGCCAGCCTAAAGTGCAGTTATATTTCCTCTCAGGGTATCACAAAGCTGTTTTCACGATCAAACCAGATGTTTAAAAGAAGTGAGAAATAACTTTAAATTGCATTTTTAGCATTTTCCCAAGAGAAGATGTACATCTAGATATTTCAATCAAACCTAGGCCTGTATTATGAAAAGTGTAGCTGAACCTCCATGAGGAAGTAGATTTTAGCCCTTCTGCCACTTGAGGCCACACATTTCTAAAAACATAGTGTGCCACTTTTCATTTATCAGTCACCCTGCCTGGTTGGCTTAGAATTTGCCATCTACAGGTGACATTGATGTATAGCACAGGTTTTCCTATATGAAAAGGGCATATTCCTTGCCATGAATTACTACAGTGCCCTTACCTCAGCCTAGCCAGAGATTAGTGGTGCTTCTAGCAGGCATATAGGTTTGTCACATACATCTTGGTAGTATAAATACACATAAATGGACTTTAGGAGCATCTGTAATGGATATATAGAAAAGGTAAATAGGCCAAGAGGGAGTTCCAATGTGCAGCACATGTTTTATAAGGCAAGCATAGGTGCTGAACTACTGTTTAGATTTAGGAAGCTAAAGCTAGCAAAATCACACAGGACAAAATGGGGTAACCACAGGAGAAATGATGTAATTCCTTACCTTTATAAAAGGATTAATCAATTATTCCTATGTTTTGGAATATATTATAAAGATACAATAAACCTACTCCACTACACTATAACAACAACAGAAATAGTTGAAGAATTATAAACTCTCTAAAATGCACCTAGTTACTTATGGATGTAGAAATGTACCAAACTAGATAATGGATCAAAGCAATATTGGCTAATTAAACAGAAAACCATTATAACACACTTTCTGACTAGAGCATTTTGTGTACAGATCCTCTACAATTTTCCTCTATGTAATGTGATCTTTGGTCCAGATTTACAAGCTACATTTTACAGTACATAAAACACATTCTGTTCACCAACCTACGGCCAGAGAACTCTACTTCTGCTTCTCCTATTTTTCCTGTGTAGAGATCTTAGCCAAGGTGGTGGAGATCTCAATACACATAGGTATACGTTTTTGTAGTAAATGTTGAGAGTCAAGGAAGAGTGGCTGGAAGATGGAGAATACTTACTGCTTAATAGGAGGGGGTTAGGGAAATATAAGGAGAGGTTAACGGATGAGATGCTAATACACACATCCACAAAAGTGTTCCAAAGTTACTACAGCCTTAAGGGTGTTACAAGAGGATCAAATGTACCACCAACCAAGCTTTAAAGTAAATCAAGCATCACACATGGCCATTCACAGGTATTGCAACACACTCCCATAGAAAACAAATTAAGCAGGGAAATAAAACCCCACCCAAAAGAACTAATGTTAAACTAATTGCATTATTTCCCAATTTAAATTACATTAAATTATATAAATGTGAATGAATATGTGTGTTAAATTATAATTTAAATTCATTCAACACCTAATTTTAACAATATTTTCTACATATAAACTAAAAATAGTTTTTTTTGTGTTGGTGATTTTGGTATTAAATTATTTATAAGTTTAATTATTGTATTAAAGTTAAATAATTATTAAATATACATTTAATCTGATGAGTTAATGTAACATTTTATTGTATTAGTTCTATTTCAATACTACATATTTTAAATTAATATATACTACAATTGTTTTTATATGTTTTTAATGAATAATAAACTTGAATACATTTTCCTGTCCTTTCTAATAGCTCCTCATACATGTGCAAAGGTATTGGTAGTAACTAGACAAACCCTATTGAATGACATACCAGCCCCAGAATTGAGGGATTTGAGACATGTATCTCTATCCCTAGGTGTAACTCTACACTTTATTTTACATTCATCTTTTCACCATTTATAGTTTTAATTTACACGTTGGTGTAGTAATAAATATACATGTATATTTACTGTTGTGAATCAGGCCATGCCATTAGATTCCAGGCTATATCTACAATATGAACCACTGCTTCCATCCAGGGACTCCTACTTTGAACTAACTCTTCTCCTCCCCAGAACTAGATTTAGTCACTCCTTCCTTAATCAGACTATTTGGGGGCAACCAAAACAGAAAGTACATCAGTAGCTAAATTTTACCTTCAATTTGCTTTTTCTACCATAAGGCAATACGCATAGACAAGGGGATTTTGCCGGTAGGCAGCATTGACAATAACTGCCTGACAACTGGAAGAGTTCTATCAGAGGGGTATTCTTCAAGATCCAAATTCACATTGTTCTTGAACTAAAGCATCATTAATGAACATCATTACTAAAGCATCATTAATGAACATCATTACTGACCAATCAGACATTAGAAAATCTAAAGGGAAATTTTATTTTGCCAAGACTTACTTTTTGTATTAGTTATAGAAGCCAAAGATGCTCTAAAATCCAATATCTCACTGTTTCTTTGCCATAATGCAATTACAGTTATTACAATATATAGAATATCCGATAGAACAGGACATAAGGATTGAAACAAAATGTACCAAAGAATGGCCAACATGAGGGCATCTACTCCTGCTGCACACATTCCAAGGACTAAGAGGCTGTTCTAGTGTTTGATTGGTGGTTCACCAGTCCACTAGGTCCGCGGGGGTCTTTGCCGCTGCGACCCATGTGAAAGACTGCTTGTTATAATTAAAGATCCTCGCCTGCCCGGTGGCACCTCTCTGCAGAAAGTGCATCTGCAGTTATGATAGTTATGATGAGATAGTCAAAATAGGTGTAACCCTGATATGCATGTAGTGTGCATGGAGTTTTGTCCCTGCTTGTGGGTCCATTGAATTCTTTTCGCTGCCCTGGACCATCACGCCTCCAAAGGACAACTGTTGCAGGGATTCTGCTGGTAAAGCATAACTGAGCCTTGGGACGACAGTACATCAGAACGTAGGGACCGAGTATATCTACCATGTCAGTACCTGTTGGCCCAAATCATGGCTAGCTCACAATGCCTCACCTGAACTCTTAACCTTCCCAGAGAGACACGTGACTTTGGCAACCTAGAACATGACCCTCTGATCCCCAAGGGAATTGTGGAAATAGATCATTATCTTTTATTTCTCACTCATGCAAGCTGTTATTAAACAAAAGCTAGACGCAAAGAAAGTTTACAACATATTTATTGAAACTATTATCGCCTATTGTGAAGTAAATGTGCTGCAATAAGTAGGCACATACAACTAAGCAACATAATCAGCATTACTACCAATCTCTATACAATACAGTTCTCTTCTTCAACATACAGGTAACTAAGGGCATGCAGGTTCAAAGTGTTGGTCTGTCCTTGATCCACAGACTAGCATGTGAAAATATTTATATTTGTTTTCGGAGGAATTCTTGAGACATAAACATTAATAGAGGGATCAGTGGCAGGGTCAGTAAAGTGATTAACTTACCAGCTCTACCTACTCCTCCATCAAAGTACTTTGGGCAGGATAAACTAAGGGCTTGCATTGCCTTTGCATCATGCAAGGTGACCAAAGGCAACACAAGGCCTTAACTGGGATTTACTAAGCAACACAAAGACACCTTGCATGTCTCTGAGTGGTTTAGTAAATGCAAGGTACCACAAGTCAAAGCATTTCACTGATTTGCATTATGATGCGACAGGGAGGTGTTCCATATGTGGAGTGTGGGCGTTCCCACATATCAACCCATGGATTAGGCGCATTCCAACATTTACAGAGAATTGCAAACCTTAGAATGCATCAAAATGAGATGAGCAGAAATATTTTTATTTCTCCTCCTTACTACCATTTTCTATAAGATATGCATTCTGCTTCACATTTATAGAAAAAGGAAAAGGCTTTTAAGGATTGATTTTGTGCAGGAAGGTGTCCCTTATGGCAACAAAAACAATTCAGCTTGTAGTACAAGCACCCTTGAACTATGGTGCAAGGGTGGCTGAGTTGGCGCTAGGCACCACACAGTGCACCAGTGCAAGGAGGAAGCAGAAATGCTCCATATGTTTGTAAATATGGGGCATTTCTGATGTCTCTCTTTCACACAACCCAGATCTGCAATTTGCAGTGATGCGCGACATTGCATGAAATGTTAGTAAATTGTACCTTTTGGGATTTTTTAAAGTTTTGAAAGCTTTATTAATTAACAATTAGCATCAACAACCAAATTACAATATAAAATGTTTTTGGCGAAAGATAACTATTATGACACTGATGGATGTAGAAGAAGGGCAAAGATAAACTAGTGATATGATAAGCCTTTAACCATTTTCATGTAAATGGGGAAGAGGGAAATAGGGAAGGGGGGATATGACCAGATAAAATATAAATACATTAGATAATATAGATAGAAAAGAAAAGAAAATGAATACCAATAAACAGTAACAAGTCATATCATAACAACTATCCTATAGTAAACTACCAATAATAGGTAAACGGGTAAGGACAGATAATTCAACCTTTTTATCACAGTTTTAAATTTCCTGCTATTGTACACATATTAGAAAGATTTGCGCAGCATTTGTTTGGAAAAACCATCAAGGTAGCCAAAATAAATCTCTTTTTGTGGTAGAAGAGAATGAGATATAAAAGCTGTATCCAGTCTGTGATGATGACAGACATTATACCACCAAGATTTATAAGATATATTTGAAGAACATTTCCTATTAGCAGTGATCTTCTGAAATGCTAATGTCAATAATAAATCTAATAACATAGTGTTATACAAAGTAGTCTAATTAGTATCACATGAACTCCCTAGAAATGCATGTAAAAGGTAACCAGCACAACATAATGGCATGTCCTGCTGACCCGTCATCAGAATGTAGCCTGCAACAGGCCCATTTATTGTCATCCACACTGAATACACACTCTGAAAACAGAGGGAGATAGAGTATTAACATCCACGAGACAATCTGGATGCCATCACGTCAGCATGCCCCACCCGTTCACGTGTGAGGAACTGCTGACACACCGACATGAGTTCATTTAACACAGCCCCCACGAGAGACTGAGCATCTGTAGGATCTCGTGTCGGGACCAGAATAGGTGACAGACACAAGTGGCTATCCTTGACAAAGTAATTAGGGCACTTGCCTTCGAACCCCCGTACCAGCGAACAGGCTTTCTTTTACTCCTGTAACATTTTTAATGACCCCTTTCCGGAGTTTGACAGCAGGTACCGCCCCCTGCTGAGATCCATGACATGTCGCATAGTAGCGACTGATGTAAGATAACGATCCAAAATTCTCCTTTCACTGATTAAACCTTTGGAGTAGAGATATAGCTAATCTAAACTGCATGATAACATTGTATCTATATTTTATGAGTAGCGAGAGCCAGCACATTATCAAATATTTTCCCTAGTGATGATTGTATGGTGTGCTTTTATCGACAAGCGGTATGATAATTCCCCGCCACTACATGATGTCACTTGAATACCTAGTGTGACCGAATGCATGTACAGATTGACCATTTATTTTTTACCATAGAGGCATATATGTGTCCAGTATCGGCATTATAGCCACGGGTGTGATGATACATCAATGATCCAGGCATGAGGATCACAAATTGATTGCACTTGTTGGGCTAAAGGCGCAAATTACTGCTTTGGGATGAGTGACTCATTTGCTATACTATAACTAACTATATGCAAATAATTTTCCAGAAGTTGTCGCATTTAACAGAACCGTAGGTTTTCGGTTCACATATCACTAATAAGTGCACCTTAGCGAGTGCATTTTTTTCTCATAGGTCCTGAAGAAAGCCTACCTATTAAGCCTCATAGGCTGAAACATGTAGACCAATTCACTGATGTTTGTAATCAATTGAATCACACATAACACCCCCTTTCCTTGCTTTTAAACTTTGCCCTGCGACCCCATTAATAAATATCTAGGTTTACCTAGTAAAGAGGGAGATCCTAGAGGCAATTTTAAGTTCTAAAACCTTCTCACTTTCTTGCACTGTTCAAACAAACAAACCTGCTCAGTTGTAACTCAGGCTTCAAAGCACACCTGGGAGGCACTCGGCGTCCCAGGTAGGAACCCAGTTATGAAGCATGCCACCAACTAGGTTGGTGGGTGAGGGTTCTTTTAAAAAATAATATCTTTTCCCTTCAATGCAGTCAGTTTGATTTCGGAAATATTCCTTCTTTTTTGTTTATATTGCTATTCCTTAGGGGACTAGGAGTAGTTCCTTAATTCCCTTCCTCTCCTTGTGTAATTCTCTTAAATAACATAAATCCCTTTTATCCACTGGTAAGAAATATGAACATCAATACTATAAGACGAAATCTGACTGTGCCCTAAATGAGCTTATTAAAGATAAAATGAAGTTTAGTAAATATTCTACTAATAATGCATCTCCCATATTACATAAACAAAGTGCCGGTTTCTATGGAGGTAATACTAAAACTGGCAAACTGTTAGCTAATTACCTTAAGATCAGAAAACAACACAATCATGTTGACTCTGTAATTGATTCCCAAGGCTTTCATTTTGTTAAAGATAAAGACATACTAAATGGGTTTGCTGCATATTATCAATTTCCTAATACTCCTGAATCCCCCTCCCCACTTTCTTCTAATACTGATTATTACCTGGATACTGCTCCTAGCCCCATTCACAATGATCTTGATTATGCCCCCCTTGAGACAGATATCTCTTTACAAGAAATCACTAACAATCTTAGTAGATTTAAGAAAGTGAAAACTCCTGGCCCTACTTGTTTCACAGTAGAATTTTCCCTCGATTTCTACAACCTTCTATTACCACGATTATTACAATTATTTACTTTTTTCTCCACAGTTGGTTCTACATCTGGCACATTCCAGAAAGCAACTATTTGCCTGATTCATAAAGAAGGGAAAGATCCCTTATATTCTAACTATTATAGGCTAATTTCTCTTGTGGATTACAAACTCTTTGCTAAACTTTCAGCTTTACACATTGAACCTTTTCTCCTCACTTTAATAGGCAGGGAACAGTCAGGATTTATCAAGGGACACCTTGCCTCAGATAATACTTGATTATTCTTTAATGTCATTAGTGAAACATCATTTGTTTCGTATTCCCCTTGCAGCTATAACAGTAGATGCGAGAAATACTTTTGACCTTTTGTTTTTAATATGTTTCTAGATCTACTGGGTTAATCTCCTAACCACATTTACTTAGAAAAGCATGGAATAAAAAAGACTGAATATGGTCCAAACAATAAGACATGATCCATGATCAAGGATGAACATGTAGCCAAAAGAGTGTCTTGCATCATTACTCCTGATTTTAGGTATGTCAATTAATGCACACTGGCTCATGAACTCTCTTTCGAAGAGACTAAGCTCAATCAAAAGATTCAGTGTTTGCAAGCAACTATCTGCCGTTAGAATCTGCAATTGTCTTTGTAGCTGGAACAGGTAGCTTCAGAGAATATTATGCAGTAGAAAAAGCTTAGGAAAAACTGCTGCCTACGATAGACTATTTGTTTCAGGAAATTGATGAAATGCAGGCATTAGAAGTGCTAAGAGTTTTATCAGAAGCCACAGAAGCTATCATGTGCCTTTAGAACAGCCAAGCATCAAGCTATTGGGAGTTAATCTTGAAGGTCTATAAAACCCTTCAAATTCCAATTCAACTCTATTAGATTACATAATCATACACAAAGCTGAGAATCAATGGGGAGAACCAAAGGTACAGTGTTTCTATAGTTTTCATTTTGAGAAAAGTGTACCAACCAATTATACTTGTACCTCCAAAGCATATTGGTAAACATGATTAATCATTAATGACATAAAAACCCAATAACAAGCAATCCACTCTTGTGATATTTGCAAAAGTGTACTGACCACAAAAGATTCACAACCAAAAGACAACAAATAGAGATTAGTGCCAATAGGACAGCACGCTTAAAATGCAGAAAATATATACAATTGGAACAGTTAACAGCCAGATGATCAGTGGGTTGAGTAACAATTTACTTTATGAGTCCATTCAAAATAATGGAGTTCATGTGATCCAATTAAAAGCAACTGAAAGTTGTATTGTCAATGTTTCGACCCTAAGAGCATCAATCAGTGGGTCTCATAACGACTTTGAAGTCATCTGTCTAAGAATGTGCGCCTTGGCCTAGCAGTATTTTTAAATCTGAAATATGTCCAACAAGTGGCTTATACCAACTTCTGTTTATGGACTAAAGACACAAGAAAAATCAAGTCAAACCATCCTTGTCCACAGCTGGTGCTGAGAGAAAAAAGAAGAGGACGCAATATATATTATTTTGAAATCCAGAAAAAGCCTACAACATTCAGCAAATACAATTCTGAAAATGTAAATGACAATATCTATGTCATAATTATTCTCACCCATATAAATGGCTATGTACAAAAGTTTCTATACTGACATCAAAACAGTTTGGTCGCCAATGACCTGGTGCCCTTGTTCACTCTCTATTGTGTTTAGTAGACTTAGCTGAAAATGCTTCAATTCCTCTCTCTATTATTTGCCTACATTCTGGGAAGGCATTTGTTCATATACATATTTGTTTATGAGGAGATGGGTTTGGTAAATATATTCTTACCATGATTTTGTCACAGCCTATGTGTGTGCATGCAGATACGGCAACATTTACAGACGTTTTGCACGTAAACTTGTGCTACTCATTGTAGCACAAATTATAGCACCTATTTATTTACCATTGCAATATCTCACATATGCAGCACTAATTTGCATTGAGTTACGTAAGCGCCAGTACAAACTTTGGTAATTGTAGGCACAGATGATTAAACAGAGAGTTTTTTTTTATCTTTCTTACTTGAGTGGTGTCTTCACCAAAATAGGTGACTGTGATTCTATGTATGCAGTTATGTTACATTATCTTGTATAGCGCATGGCAACCCAGATCTGGCATCTCAGCACATTGGCAGAAATCTAGAGATGAGAAATATGCTTATTCCACAAAGAGGTAAGTCTTCAGTTACTACTATGGAAATATACTACTTAGGGAAGAGTTTACAACAATTCTATAACAGATTGAAACAGTCATGATTATCAATTAGTTAGAGTATGGAAAAATGGATCATTGTTGGAGTTTAAGTACCTTAAGTCCAACTATAAAACATTACAGGTGGAAAATAAGAGATGTGGACTTTTACATGAAGTCCTAGCTTATCTTCATATTTGACAATCTGTGAACATGAAGACCTCATCTCCATTTCTTCAAACTATCCAAGATGCCTGGGTCCGATATTTACTCCTAATTAATATTATTCCATTTTGAATTATAGTTTTAGTGAATAGCAGAAACAGGCATACAAACATGGATTACTTTTGGGGAAATATGCTCAAAACTATCTTCCATGCAGAAAATTGGTAAAAAGTTACATTGAATCCAGCAAAAAATACTTCACAGGAAATGTTACACTCCAGCCATATTATATAATATTCACTTGAAAGAAGACGATTCATGCCAGAACTGTAAACCTCAGAACAACACACGTGTTTTTGACAGTGTTAAATTTGCTTGATTTAGTAAAGACATTTCAATAAGTGTTTCATGAGCTTAAGATGTTTCAAATCTATCATTCAAAACTGTTAGTATGTCTGAACTCTTCTAACTGGAATACTTCAATTAATAACTTTTAAAAGCATTCCTTAGTGGTTTTCAAAAGAATACTTTCACAGATATGTAAAATTGCCAAATATTAGTGATGGGATGCTCATTATGGCCCAGATTCACTAAGTTAAACTAACACTTTTGTGCAAGTTTATGCTATTCACAAAGTTCAAGTTCAAGTTCGGGCATTTGTATAGCGCACTGCTCACCCAGAGGGTCTCAAGGCGCTTGGGGAAGGGGTTCATTATTTGTCGAATAGCCAGGTTTTAAGATCTTTTCTGAAGGAGATGTGGTTTTGAGTAAGGCGGAGGTGAGTGGGGAGTGAGTTCCAGGTCTTGGCAGCAAGGAAGGAGAAGGATCTGCCACCCATGGTGGATTTTCGGATGCGCGGGACAGCGGCGAGGGCTTGATTGGACGATCTTAGTTGGCGGGTGGGTTTGTAGAAGGACAGTCGAGTGTTGAGGCATTCGGGTCCTAGATTGTAGAGGGCCTTTTGTGCGTGGGTGAGAAGGCGGAATGTAATTCTTTTGTTGACGGGAAGCCAGTGGAGGTCTTTTAGGTGTACGGTGATGTGATCTTGGCGAGGGATGTCTAATATGAGTCTCGCTGATGCGTTTTGGATGCGTTGGAGTTTTTTCTGTAATTTTGCTGTGATTCCGGCGTATAGTGTGTTACCATAATCCAGTCGACTCGTGACCAGTGCATGGGTGACAGTCTTTCTTGTCTCGAGGGGGATCCAGCGGAAGATCTTTTTGAGAATGCGGAGTACGTTGAAGCAGGAGGATGAGACTGCGTTGACTTGTCTGGACATCGAGAGAGAGGAGTCTAGGATGAAGCCAAGGTTACGTGCATGGTCTGTGGGTGTGGGTGCTGTGCCCAGAGCGGAAGGCCACCAAGAGTCGTCCCAAGCAGAGGGGGAAGATCCTAGGATGAGCACCTCCGTTTTGTCTGAGTTGAGTTTTAGGCGGCTATGTTTCATCCATTCGGCTACTTCTTTCATGCCTTCGTGAAGATTGGTTTTGGCGGTGTTAGGGTCTTTGGTGAGGGAAAGGACTAACTGGGTGTCGTCGGCGTAAGAGATGATGTTAAGGTTGTGTTGACGCGCGATGGAGGCAAGTGGACTCATGTAAACGTTGAAGAGGGTGGGACTGAGTGAAGATCCTTGTGGTACGCCACAGATGACTTCAGTGGCCTCAGAGTTGAATGGGGGAAGTCGGACTCTTTGAGTTCTCCAAGGCTTTTCCTTGTATTCCGATGTTGCTGAGGCGTTGTATGAGGGTGCTGTGGCAGACTGTGTCGAAAGCGGGGGAGAGGTCGAGTAGAATGAGGGCCACTGTTTCACCGTTGTCCAGTAGTGTTCGGATGTCGTCAGTAGCTGCAATGAGGGCGGTTTCGGTGCTGTGTTTGGCTCGAAACCCGGATTGAGATGGATCAAGGGAGTTGTTGGATTCAAGGAAGGCGGCGAGCTGGCTGTTGACGGCTTTCTCGAGGACTTTGGCCGGGAATGGGAGGAGGGATATGGGTCGGTAGTTTTTAAGTTCGGAGGGGTCTGCTGTGGGTTTCTTCAGAAGGGCGCTGAGTTTGGCGTGTTTCCAACTTTCTGGAAAGGTGGCAGAGTTGAATGAGCAGTTGATGACATCACGGAGATGGGGTGCGATGATGGAGTCCGCTTTGTTGAAGATGTGGTGGGGCAGGGGTCGGTTGGCGAGCCAGAGTGGATTGAGTTCATTAGGCGGATGGTGTCTTCAGTGGTGATTGGGTTCCAGGCGCTAAGGTTGTTAGTTGGCAGAGTACGATCTGAGGGGGGTGGGGAGGGTTGAACGCTGGGAGTATTCTCGAAGCTGTTGTGGATGTCGGCAATTTTGTTGTAGAAGAAGGAGGATGACGCATCGCAGAGGTCTTGGGAGGGAGTGATGTCGTTAGATGCTGCGGTGGGGTTGGTGAATTCTTTGACGATGTTGAAAAGTTCCTTGCTGTTGTGAGTGTTGTTGTCGAGACGATCCTTGAATGCTGATTTCTTGGCGGATCGAATCAGTTGGTGGTGTTTGCGGGTGGCTGCCTTGAGGGTGGACATGTTGTCGGTGGTTGGGTTTTTTCTCCATGTTTTCTCCAGGGTGCGGCAAAGCTTCTTGGATTTTTTAAGGTCATCATTGAACCAGGGAGCCTTTTTGCTGGCTGGTTTGATCTGGTGCTTTTTCAGGGATGCTAATTCGTCAGCACTGTGGGTGATCCATTGCTTGAGATTGGTGGCCGCTAGGTTTGGGTCCAATGAGAGGGTGGGAGGGTTTTGGTTGAGTAATGTGAGGAGTTGGTCGGAGGTGATTTTGTTCCAGTTTCTCAGAGGAATATGTTGTGGGCGGTTGTGGGTCAGGGTGGTTTTGTAGCTGAAGTGAACACAGCTGTGGTCCGTCCAGTGGAGAGCTGTGGTGCGATCGAAGGAGATGTGCCTGCTGGAGGTGAAGATAGGGTCGAGCGTGTGTCCGGCTACATGGGTGGGGGTGTCAACAAGTTGTTTGAGTTCGAGATTGGCCAGGTTGTCCAGAAGGGTGGTGGTGTTGCTGTTGTGTTTGTTTTCAAGGTGGTAGTTGAAGTCTCCTAAAAGAATGTAGTTCTCGGAGGCGAGGGCATGTGGGCTGACGAAGTCCGTGATGTCATCGCTGAATTGAGTGCGGGTACCTGGAGGCCTGTAGATGAGGGTGCCTCTAAGTGTGGTCCTAGGGTCGGAATGGATCTGAAAGTGGAGATGTTCGGCTGTTGCAAGATTATCCTCGGAGCTGGTCGTGATTTTGATGGTGTTCTTATGGATGATGGCGATGCCTCCTCCTGTTTGATTGGTGCGGTCTTTACGGGTAATCTTGTAAGCGTCCGGTATGGCTATGGCGATGTCAGGTGCTGATGATGTGTTCCTCCATGTTTCTGTGAGGAAGGCGATGTCCGGTGACGCAGTGTCGAGTAGGTCCCAGAGTTCCGTTGCGTGTCTGTGGACCAATCGGGTGTTGAGCAGGATGCACTTCAGGCGGTTAGAGTCGGAGCTGTGTATGGAGGAAGTGGGTTTGGTGAGGGTCCTGAAGCAGTTGAACTTGCAGGAGAGGCAGGCGAATGGGCCGTGGGTACGTCCTGGGGTGGCTTTGCAGCATTGTGGTGTGCGTCCGGGGTTGAGGGCGAGGAGAGTTGCGGCATCATATGTGAATCTAGTGGGCTGGGGACGGCGGGGGCAGGGGGTCCGGCGCTGGGCGCGGTCCAGGCGCGGACGGGCGTAGACGGGCTTACCTTTGGCGCACCTTCGGCGCGCATGGGGCGCGACCGCTGCGCGTAAACGCTGCGCGTTAAGGTGTTTGACATATATGGATGATGGAGAAGGGGGAGGGGCGAGGCGGGGTCAGCTGGGAGGCGGGGGCGGGGTGGGAAGAGGGGCTGAGAGGCAGAACAACAAAATGGTGGCAGCAAAAACTCGACCACGAAAACAACAACACAAGCAGGGCTATGCAGGAATAAACATAGACATTCATAAAACTGCTGGTGTTCACCGGCACATACCTTGCTCAGAAAGGCCCTGTCCCTGAGGAATTTCCTGGACAACTTGATATTATCTTCCTGCAAATCACTGTCACTGATCAAGGCTGTGGACAGAGGCTGGGCCTGCTTCCTCCCAAGCTGGGATGTGCAATGCATTCACTGCAGTGAAGTGTACACACATAATGACAGGGATGGTCCTTGTGTGCCGGTAAACTCCGCTCCGCTGGCTAGCCTGCCGAGTTTTTTTCTGAACCCGCTCTCCATGCGGAGGGCGGAGTGACAAAAACCTTGTGAACTCTGTCGATGGAGCGGAGTTCACCTCCCACCGTTAGTTTTAAGGAGCTACCTCAGTGGGTGGCACAGTAAGTACTGCAACGCCACTAGTAGCATTTAATTTATCAGCCCTGGGTATATGGTATACCTCTTCACTAGGGACTTAAATTTGCAAATTATATGCAAGCCAATTTTACCATGTTTTAAGGAGAGAACACAAGCAGTTTAGTGCTGGTTAGCAGTAATAAAGTGAATAGAATCCTACGGCCAACAAAAACGAAATTCAGAAAACAGGAGGGGTGAAGGCAAAAAGCCTGGGGATAACCCTGCAGAAAAGGCCAAGTCCCACATAGTAAAGGGTTGTATCCTAATATGATGGTAATACATAGTATGCACTTTGTCTCATGGGAGGTGGTTGGCATTGTTTAAAAATGTTGAACGTGATTTTTTAATTTAACATCTGATTCCATTTATTGTTTATTGAATCTATTTAAACAAAAATACCTAAAGTGGCTCATCCATGTGGTTCTTAAGGCTGCTCACTTTGCTCACAAGCCTGCTCTGTTTGCCTGTAGGTAACACCTAGTTACACCGATGGAGAGAGTGATCATGATGATGTTGAGGATGAAAAGTACAGGACCACAGAGAAAAAAATCACCCAGTTAATCAATAAAAACGTGTTGCCTTTAACAGCAGGAGGCACGGGTATTACAAAATGTCTCTTTACACTCAAACATGACAGAATGAGCAGGTTGAAAATATTACAAATGTACCCTTTAAAACCTGAATCGCTACCATGCATTTCTCAGGCATGGTGTTTGCCACCAATGGTGCATCACTGTTTGCCATCACCCATGAAGACCACATCTGATCTCTGCAAATGCACAACAGTTGTAACCACACAAGCATGATGTATTTAATACAGGTCAATAAATTAGGCAGAGTTACAACTAGCATCAAAGAACACCAGTAAAATATGCCCTTCAACTACATATTAAAGGCTATAATCTGTCAAGTTTTCAAGAATAAACATACATGAGGGAGGATCAAGATACAAACCGCTTCCAAATGGAATAGTGGGGGAATTTTAAACTCAGAATCGTAAACAAAAGTCTCAATGATTTGGTGGAGTGATTGGTAGAATTGTGGAAAGCTGAATAATAACTTTCCTCTCATTGCATCTATATCATGTTTTCCACGCCATTGCATCTATATCATGTTTTCCACGCCATTCAGATCCACTGCTCTGATATATACAGGCACTGTAGAATCTAGCCCTGCAGCCGCCTTGGTGAAGAGCAGCTACAGTTGATAGCTTTTCCCTTCAAATCAGGTGTTGTAAACTCTTACTATTCATCAGCAGTTCTTGCTGACACACTATTTTGCATCACAAAATAAGTACTGTCTTTCACCCTCTTTCCTCTTATTTCATCTGAAAAGAGAAGAAAATAATTTCCCTATTTTGACAAAGAAACGATGATCTTCTCACATTAAGGGATTTCTTGTATGCAGCCTTAATGCTACCTCGGGTTGAGAATGTTCACATATCAGAGGGCACCACATTCTATTTTAAGATGAGTTAAAATAATTTATTTAAAAAATTACCAGAAAATTATTACAGCAGCCCTGTAATTAACAGCGATTACACTTTGACATGAATGTCCTTCATGGCTCCACCATTACAATGTACAACTAGATACTTTATTGGGTAATAGCCCCAAAGCACAAATCGAATTATATATTGATGAAAATATATATTTATGAACATGGGTGATGCTGCTGTTTCATTATTGCATTCAGTTCAGTTCAGTTCAAAAGCTTTTATTCGATTTGTACATACAAATCATACAAGCAAAAACACAATTGAAATATTAAAATCACAAAATAATCTTTCCTGAAAAAGGGAAAAAGCTAAAGTGCAGCAAGTGGAAGGTATTCATGCCTCTATAGGTCAAACATGTTCTTATAAAATACACGACGTTCTTACATGGACTAACTGGGAATCAATAGAAATTACTTACTAGGCCTTTACTGGGGACTGTATATTAAAATTATTAAATAATCATTCAATACTGTGGGGCACTGCATAAATACCTTAATACAGACATTGATATAAAATTCAAAGAAAGATAAAACATATGTATACAGACAGGGATAATAACATTAATTTCATCATGAATAAACCCTGGCAGCTGTATAACACAAGTACAGACAGGTCAGTAAACAACATTAAAGTACAATACTTTTCCTGGCAGCTGTACATTTTAAAATAAAAGTAGCCAAGAAGAAACAAATCTCCTCGTTCACTAGTAAGGATAAAAATATCAGTGCTGTTTGTGTGGTACAGATGTTATATTTGATAAAAATTGGTTTAAGGTATTTAAGCCTAAAATACTGATAAAATTTACAAAAAAGTAAAAAATGGCAACTACTCTGACGAGAAGTACCGTCACACGGACAAGGTGTGTTTGAACTAGTCTTTGTGTTTGGAAAAGCAACCAAGTGGTGTACAATACCCAATCTGACCCGTGTTAAAACATACTGGTGGGAAGGGCGGGTCACAAATACATTGCATTCAATTCTGAAACAAACAACTCCGATTTCAGCCTACAGTCACATTCATGAATGACCCACCTTCTGGTTTGCTTGATGAATGTCTTGTGACTGTTTGTACTTTGCCAGAATTCTTGACATCTACAGCATCACTGTCCAACTACTAGGGGCTAAAATATTGAAAATAAATCTATCCTCGAACATCCTAATCAAATTTAGTCCAGTTATGAATCAAATTCAAATTTCAAATCTTTATTTCGATTGATTGATCCTAAAAGATATACAGTAAACACATCATTTAATTTTTTTTTTTAAGTGTTAAAACAAGAGTAACAATGTATCAAAACGAGGGATTTTCAGGAGTCTCCTGCCAACTTTGCGTTCCGGGATCTGGCATGCCACATCGCTGTTAGAAATTTAGCCAGAGCGAACACCGTTGGCGGGTATAAGTCTGTCTTTAAAACTCTGAATGCAGGAAGGAATGTTCTGAATCCCAGATTTTTAAGCAGTGGGACCAGCCAATGTCGTCTGCTTTTATAGTAGCCTTGACAGAAGAAGATGACATGTACTTCAGTCTCATTAGTATGGGCACAAGCAGGGCACATCTCAGTAGAAGACTGTCCCGCCCATGCTTTGGTGAAAGTCTTTAGAGGGAGAGTCCCATACCTCCATTGCAGGAATAGTTTCCTAGTTAAGACAGGAGCCATTCCATCCAAGACGCTTTCAAAGTTATAAGAGTCTTTAATTACTATGAAACGCTGTGTCAGAGAACCCTCTCGCGCACTGGCCAGGACTCGGGTAAGCATTTTTTTCATAGTATGCTCTGGAAAACGCTTTCCTTGGGATCCTGGTACTCGTGCTTTCTGGGTGTGACCACAGTTCAGGTATTCCGAGGGTCTCGCATGTTGTCTTAATGTAATTTAACCAAGGGGTCTTGGTGGCATTGGGTAAAGTTAAAATTTCCTGCAGCTCAGCTCGATAGGAGATGTCTTGGCTGCTCCAAATGCGACGCCAGAATGTTAGGGGTTTGAGCCCTAGTTCTTCTGTGATGGGCCTCAAAGCCAAGTCCAGTCTCAGGGGGAGGAGTGGGGTACTTGGTGGGAGGGCGGTCAGCTGCCTTATGAATTTATTTTGCGTCACCTGCAGGTTGGGGGATGAGGTGTAACCCCACATCTCTCCCCCGTAGATTACACCGCCCCGCGCCTGCGTTTTGTAAATTTGGATAGCGGGGGTCAGGGGGCGGAAAGTAGACTTGGACGCTATTCTCATAATGCCCCCCACCTTCTGGGCCAACTTCATATTAGTTTTTATCTGGTGAGCCCCCCACATCAGGTTTTGGTTTAGGGTTATCCCCAAATACTCAATGGTATAGACCCTTTCCAAACGTACTGAACCAAGTAGGGGATTTGGACGCTTTGTAGACTTGGGATTTAGGATCATAAATTTAGTTTTTTGAGGGTTAATTTCGAGGCCCCTTTCTGTGCAGAAATCTAGGAAGCCATAAAGCACTCTCTGTATGCCCATCGGAGTTTTAGATAGCAGCAGGGTGTCGTCCGCAAACATTATAGCGGGCACCCTGCTGCCATTCAATTTTGGGGCATCAGTGTTGGCAATCCCGGTCAGATGTGCGATTACCCCGTTCACAAAGAGGCAGAACAGGGTAGGTGCGAGCACACAGCCCTGCCTCACCCCTCTGCGAATGGGGAATCTTTCAGTTAGTTTCCCACTTCTCCCACATCTGACCCTTGCGAAGTTGTTATGATGTAATTTGATCAAGATTGCAAGGATGACTTTCGGGGCGCCTAGGTCCACAAATACCGTGTACAGGGTGCCGCCCTCGATGAGTGCCGTCCTCCAATATATAAGATTTAATCTAAATATTTGGTCAATTGTGGAGACCCCCCTCCTGAATCCTGCCTGATACGGGCTGAGAGTGTCCGTTTCCTTTAGCCAGTTCTGCAAGCAATCCAATATTAATCTACCAAAGAGCTTCTGTGAGACATCAATGAGGCTTATGGGGCGGTAGTTGGCTGGGAGCAGAGGGGATCCCTTTTTAAATATTGGGACCACCTCTGCGCCCAGCCAAGTATCGGGAACCTCCATACCCCTAAGAACCGCATTAAATATCAGCAAGAGATACGGTGCTCATATCTCTGGTTCCTGCTTAAAGAGATCTCCAGGGACCCCATCCAACCCTGGTGCTTTTCCTCCTGCCAACCCCGCAATGGCAGCACGGACTTCATTTTCCGTGAAAGGTTCACCCTCCTGACTACTCAAAATAATGCAGTTAGTATTGCTTTGAGACGCATCCTCCATTGCGTATAGGGATTGATAGTGCTCCTGCCATAGGCCAGGGGCAATATTAGGTTCAATAGCCGAGGGAAGATCTTCTGACCCATGGTTAACCAATCACCAGAATTTACGTGAGTCTTTATTGGCTAATGCCCCGGAGAGGTCTTCCCAGTGTTTTTGGTCCCATTCGGCCTTAGCGTTTGCCAGCAATATCCTATAGGCCCGTCTTTTCCCTTGTATCGTCTCACGGCATCCGCGAGCCTTTATTGCAGATAGGAGTTCTCGTTTTGAATCCCGGCATGTGGCAATAATACCAGGATTTTTTGTTTAACCCATTGGCTTTAGCTGGTGCTTTAGAGAATAGGTCTAGCTCCAGTGCATTTAGTAATTCTTTGTGGGTTTGCCCCAATAGTTCTATGTTCGCTCGATCATCTAGTTTATCGGCAAGACCAAATGCCTTTTCAAGCACTGGAGTAATTCTGGCGTAGAGCCTGGACAGCTTTACGCCATTAGTGGCCAGCTTCTCCCATCTCACTCTCCTCCTATTGTTCTCTAAGAGTAACCCAGTGGTTGCATTTTCATTATTCAGACCCATATCCTCGATGCCTGGAATGGCATATTCGAGTTCGAGGGCCTTATGGTCACTGTCCTCTCTACTCAATACCCTAAAATCGATTATTCGTGGCCAACATGATAATTGAACTAAAACGTAGTCGAGTCTGAATTCACTACCTGGTTTGTTAAATGTGCATTTACTTGGGTTGGCTGATTTTGTTCACCCATTACATGCTCTTAGACCATAGTTAAGGGTCAGTGCAGTTATCTGTAATGCAAGGGGTGTCCAGGCTCTTGGTGGGGGAGCCACCGTGTCTGGTATTAGCCAACTAGCATCCTCCTCTAGGGAAGGTCCATCAAGCAGGCCAGGGAGTGGCTCGTAGTGGGAATTGAGGTTTCCTGCTACCATATGTGGGAGGTCCCTTGGGATATCACTCAGAAAAGCTGAGAGATCTTCAATCGTTTTTGATTCGCCTGATGTAGCCACGGGTCTCGAATAGACATTTATGACCAACAATTTAGCCAAATTTGGCAATTCTAGCTGGACAGGTAATATATCCTCGGAATCCTCAGCTAAACACCTAGCCTTACAGCCCAGGTGGGAGGCAATCAATGTTGCCAACCCTCCTGACGGACGTCCCCTTCCCCCCCATTTTTCTTTTTTTGAAAAGACTTCAAAACCTGGGCATGTGAACTCCTCTCTTGCCCAGGTTTCCTGAAAGAGGCAAATGCTTTTTGAGCTGATAAATGACAGCCACTCTGGGCATTCCATTTTATTACCAAGGCCAGCTACGTTCCATGAAATTATGTTAAGCGCAGCAGGTCTTGGAGGTGGTAGCTCGGTATTAGAAAGGTTGTTCTCTGTGGGGGCAGGATTAGGATTTGCCCTTAAGCTTTGTAACAATTCACCCTGTACAACCTCTAGATTGCTAATATTATCCCCTACATCAACTGTGCAGTTAGCGGAATTTTGGGAGTGGTTAAATATGTGGGGAGCAGTTTTTAACTCTATTTGTAGCTGGGTTTGGTCGCAGGGGATGGATCTATCCTCACTATGATCTATTATAGCAAGCTGATCTGCCACCCGGGCGTTGCAGTCAACCAGTCAATCGACCATTTCGAGGGTGCTATACCTGTTTGAAGTTGGAAGGTAGACTGGGTGGTGCATTCTATGTGGGCCAGGGACTCCTCTCAGTCTACCGCCCCATCCCCCCTCCTTCTAGTGCTGTACTCCCAACCCTCCTCCTCTCCATATGACGGTGGGTACTCAGGCAGCATGTTGCTATGGTAGTACGGCTCCCTCCTTCCTGCACTATTGCTCTCCCACTCTCCCAATAACTCCTGATGGTGCCCCCATCTTGGATCTTCTGAAAGATAGATACTTGATGGGTAGAAGGATGAGAGAGGGAGAGCCTGGATTAAGTTCCCTTGATCGTCGGAGGCCCAGCTACAAATGTACGAGGCTGTCCTTGGATCCCTAAAACTGACCACAATGCAATCACCCCTAGTTGTCTTTCTCAGGTTGCCCACCCAGGCGACGCGTCTCACCATGAGTACATCGCCAGTTGTTCCTTGCGGGAGGGGTCTGTATATGGACAGCCAGTTGATAACTTTGTTCTTGAGAGAGGCTGTCGTCTCAATGGAATTGGGAGATAGTTCAGGCACACCCACCAAGATCACTGTATAGGGGGACGCCTCAGGTGGTAAGTTTACGGGTTTGATTTTCAGAGAATTAATCTGAATATTATCAGGGGGCCTCGTAACGCTCTTGGGTTTGTCTGGAGGATCGGGCTTATCTGTGGGTTTAATAGATATAATTGATGGTGTAGGTATGGGTGCCTGAATTTGTGTGGGTGATTGAGTTTGTATGGGCGGTATAGTTTTATTTACAATGGCAGGGGTTTGGATGATCTTATTTTGATTGGGTTTAGGTTTTGTGTTTTGGGAAATAGGTATACCAGTTTTCTTCGTTAGAGTTGTGTGATCTGTACTCTTTTTAGGCATACTGTCTGACCCTCCTTTGGTGCCCTTGGTTTCTGACCTAAGACTGTCTGCCAGCTGGACTGTTGATTTTTCTATATTGACCAGCCTTGCTTCGATCTTTATCAGCCGGGCTTCCAAGGGGCTTAGGAGTGACCTAATCAGTGAGCCTATATCTGCAAGAGTAATGTCCTCGTTTGTGAAGTCTATGGCAGTATTAGTAGGGTAGGAGGGGATATCTTCAGGTAAAGTGGCAGTTGTTTGGTGTTACCGCCAGAGCAAGCAGCGTCGCTCACAGGCTTAAGCTCAGATGTTTTTAACTTGCTACCACCTTTGGTTTGCCCCCCTTTCTTCTTTTTTTGAATAGCTCCCTCCCTTGCTCCCCTCTGTGAATCAGGGGGGTTCTCGCTAGTACAGGGAGTAACCAGATCCCTACTAGAGGTTGAGAGTGGGACAGATGTTATTTGAATCGTTGGTAGGTTCATGAGGCTCATATCCTCAAGGTCATTTAAGCCCTGAATAGTGAGATCTGGGTTGGTGGCTGACTGGTTTATCTCTGAGCCCTTCAGAGTGGTACTGTGAGGTTCTGGCCTTCCTTCAGGGGTCTTAGCCAGAGCCATTGGCCCCATTGATGATCTCCTCACCCAGTCAATTTCTTGGAAGATACGTCTTTCAAGAACGGAGATTTCGTCTATCAGCAATGAGCCAGCTTTAACAAAATAGTTATCAATAGTACCTTTGGGAACTCCAGCTCCGGCCTGTGCAGATTTACTTCTTGTTTCCCTGGTGCTCATCACGAAGTCTTAGTGGGCCAAGTCTGTGGGAAGTAGAACGATGGTGTGGGTCCGGCCAGGGGGGATGGCCCGGGCCCGGTCTCTCCAGTCCTCGAACGGCCTCAAACGGCCCGCCCTTTGCCCGGGCTTCACTCCGCGCTTTGTCCCGCGTGCGCGTCGGGCGCTGTCTAGATATAATGGGAGGTGGGCGGGAAGAGGACCAGCTGCGGCGAATCTGCATGCGTGGCGCCCGCTGGTCCTCGCAGTCCCGCAGAGGCAAAAGCGTCTTCAGGCGGCTCCTCTCGCTGTCAGGGAGTCACCCGGTGATCGTAGCCTCGAGCGGCTCCCGCGCAGCGGGGGCTGTGAGGAGTGGGGTTAAAGCAGAAAGAGAACCACTTGGCCAGGAATCAGGCAAAACCACGTCGTCCCTCAGTTGTCAGTGATACACTGAACGCCCAGCCCTCAGTTCCTTTTAATCCAGGTGGGATGTGGGCGGGAAGAGGACCAGCTGCGGCGAATCTGCATGCGCGGCGCCCGCTGGTCCTCGCAGTCCCGCAGAGGCAAAAGCGTCTTCAGGCGGCTCCTCTCGCTGTCAGGGAGTCACCCGGTGATCGTAGCCTCGAGCGGCTCCCGCGCAGCGGGGGCCGTGAGGTGTGGGGGTAAAGCAGAAAGAGAACCACTTGGTCAGGAATCAGGCAAAACCACGTCGTCCCTCAGTTGTCAGTTCAGAATCTATTTTCCTGATAAGGCTGCCTAATAGCTATATCAGATTTATACTGAAGCAATAATTGCAACACACATCTTTATTTCGTCGTGAGGCATCGGCTCCAAAGAACGCTAGGGTACTCTTATCAGAATGCTATATTTGTATTCTTTGCATATTTCATATTTAAAATGAGCGTTTTTGACCAAATAATCACTGAGTTAGCTACATTTAGTATGCTGAGGTCAGATTATTAGGCGACTCATTAAAACTGCCTGCCCAGTCCAACAATACTGGGCCGACATTAGAATGTGTCCTTTAAGCAACTGTTTCTGAATATAGCACAGTCACTACCTACACTTAGGTGGTGCAGCACTAAAGCATTTGAATATGTCCTCAAATGCTGCTTAACCCGTTGCATGCTCCTGATGGAACAGCTCCGTCATGAGCCTCGGGTGGGCTGTGCTGGTAATGGAATGGGTCCGTCACGGCCCAATCGCCGTGCCTGTGGGGTGCTGATTTCGCACTTGCGCTGCGCGGCGTGTTCTATTAAGCGGGCGGGGCCGTGACGGAACCGTTTCGTCACAAGCACAGTCCACCTGAGGCTCGTGACGGAGCGCCGAGTGCCCCCCCTTCCCCTTAGCGCTGCGGCGGAATAGCTGCCGCAGCTAAGGGGTTGAACCAATGTTTCGTTAAGATTGTTAACTAAAACAATAAACAGTATTTACTAAAGAACAATAGTGCCCTGTATGATAAATTCTATGCATAATGAGTTCCGTTTAGGCTGCACTGTTAGTATATCCCAAGATCTCTTTTGAAACTCCAATGTGTAACAGGCATGGCTTACCATTCAGGCCATATCTTAGTGATTAGAAATATAGACATAGAGTAGTTGCATTGCCATTTTTTCTATAATAGCAATGACAACATGTTTTATAAAGTGCTTCACACTGCAGGTCTGTTGTTTCTAACCACTGTAAACAGGCATCAGTTCTACCCAATATATTGCTGCTCAATTTATCAGCCTTGGGATTCAAACTCATGAGCGGAAGGATCCCTCATGATACAGCAGTGAGAATTCAACACACGGAACCATCCTACTGTAGTTGTAATAAGTGTTTTGTTTTCAACAGAATATTGCAGTCAATCACTCTGAATCTAACAGATTTGATTGAGTCATGTACCAGAACAATAAAGCCATTACCAGATGCAAAATCTATCCTTTGACTTTTTGAGTTAGCACAACCTAGGGGTCAATGTTTGACCTATAAAGGACAGGTGGACAATACAGAACTCTATTAGTGTTCTGGTCCCCAAGACCATGGCTACTGTTGATTACCTCATTGGACTGATGATCGACAATCATGGGGCCTCAAACTGAATCTCCTTTCCCTCAGCTTTCTGTTAGAAACCAGCATTAGTCTGTTTTACCTTGCTCCTGTGTGAAAACTGGCTAACTCAATTTATTTCCCATTTCTGTTGACCGGTCCAGGTATCTTCCCAATCCCAGTGTCCACATACAATCACTGACAAAACTTCGGTCTTTCAATAATTATTCAAATATAATGTTCCATTGATTTCAAGATCCATCAAACGAATTTCATCAATGGATATTTAAAATATTTTATCCTTTATGAGTTTCGTGACTAATTTCCCCTTTCATCAGAAGGAAATATTTATTTGCACTGTGGAAGAAAGGTAAACGGAATATATATATATTTTTTATTTGTGTACTTTCTCCATGGATCCCCGTATTTGCAGAAATTGTCATGTGCTTCAATTCTATGGATCGAAACTGCAGGCCTGCTTTGATGAAAACAGGATATTGGGAAAACCCAAGCATTTGTTAGTCCCTTTTCATCAGTCTGGGAAGCGCCATTGCCAAAAATAAACACTGGCGTCCCAGTATAAGAACCAATGTGGTTCACGATGCCAGCCTCATCACTTCCTGCAGGACTAGTAGAGCATTTCTTGTGATGTATATTACAGACTAAATAGTGCCACTGCACATTTTATCACAGGTTCTTGGTGGCTATGGTCTGTTTACCTTGGTTTTATGATCTTGCTCAATTTGGGATAAATAAGCCTAATAATCTTAAGAAGTAATCTTTTGTACTCATATTACATTTCATATTATTATGTTGTGTGCCTATGCATTGGGTGAAAAATAAAGCACAACCGTATATAGTTATATATCGCATAACGATGCCTCAAAAAAAAAACAACAGAGCCAATTACTGACCCTTCTATGAAAACTGCAGAGGTCTATGCTTAGTCTGTCTTCCACATCAGATAGCTCTCGTGTTGGGAACATTCTAATAGGCATGCACGCTAATTCAAAAAAAGATAATTTACCGGTTAAAACAATTTATGTAAACAATTATTTGATAAATTATGAACCTGCGAACTTCGAACATGCACTTACAACATAATTAGTATTTATGGTCAGGTGCTGAAAAGCTGAAAGTATGTACTTAAAAACATTTAGAGATTTACGTGAAGTAAACAATCATTTTCTACAAGAAATGACAACGTGGAAATCCGTTCTGAGAGCAGTTAGACATAACGACAAACATTAATTATCAACACTGATTATACACAGAAAACGCCGGATGCTCCGAGTATCACTTTGTACATGGCAAACACGCGTATTTGGTATTGTCTATTCATTTCGTTTCGACCAGAAAGTATTAACTTAACAGTCGACAACATTAGGGACAAATAAGCACAGAGAAAATGCAGAGGTGCGTAAATCTCTACCTTTCCCTCTTAGCATGAGTAAAGTGGTAATGCTATACTAGGCCACAAATGACTGCAGAGAAACCATCAAACTAGAGAGTACAACACCATGGCGTACAGAAATATAAATGGTGTTCATGTAAAGCGCCCACCTTAGGTCGAGTTCGCGCTATACAAAACTGCAAACAAAATACAATGGCAGTCTGTTGAAACACTTGATATTGCTACCTTTATATATTGTGCAGTTCGATATCATACACTCAATATTGGTGCAGGTCGATATCCAGCAAAGCATCCAAGACAACATATGTTTAACTATACAAGGCACTTTAATGAAGGTTGTGGCAATAAGGTAAAAAAATGCCTATGTAATCGTCTGTGTTTAAACTCGGTATTCGATTAGCAATTTTAACCTACTTTCTTTTAAACTATTGTTTTACAAGGCCTTCTTTTTGATACGCAGAAAGTGGTTGATTTACCTACATGGTATTAATTGTAATAAATGCAAATGACATTTTACTTAGTCCAAAACCACACTACAAACACATTAATTTAGCGGACAGTGGAAAGAATTGAGAGAAAAACTATTTAAAATCCTTTGCACTTTGTAAAAAGTAAAGGGTAAAACATGTAAAATGAACACATTAATATTTCACATGACAGATTCTTCACAAACGACTAGCAAATAACAAACTGCATGATACCTTCGACAATTGAATTCAAAAATGTTATTGCGGCCATTAGATCATAAAAGTGCAAGTGCATAAAACTGACAAAACATACAAGCACCCTCCAGTGCCTAAACTCAAGGCCCCAGAGTCCTATATTACTATTGAAAACTATTATCCCACACCCCAATAAATATGCAAACTACATAACAACACATACATGGTACCATATTAGTAAAATATACAGTTAATATAGAGAGATAGAGCTGATACATTTCAAATTAGTAAAACACTAATAAAATCACATATAAAAATTGCATTAAGAAAAATTGGACAAGCACGATAAAAAAATTAAGAAAGAAAATGTTTTCAGCTTAGTGTACATTAGTTTTCAGAAGCGACTTGTGCACACACCACATAGAGAGTAGGACGCATGACACTGCAAATGCAATTGGGGATAAAGTGTTGTATTTCAACAACCTAAATGCCTCTGCACAATGTTTAGTCCCCAGACTCCTACATATTTGGGTCGGCCAACGGCGTCTGGATTTTCTGTAACCAGGGCAGAAAAAGAATAGCTCTGACTCCTCTGCATTTTTACAGGCCGGACAACCTAGAGAGAGAGTGTACATGCCCAATTGTTAGAGAAAGGGTGCTGGGAGAGAACCCAGTGTCTAAATTGAATATACAGTTTCCTCACTAGCGCGGGTTGTATCTCATCCAGGGCAATCTCTAGTATGTACTGGTCTTTTATTCTCAAAAATGCAACTGCTAATAATCCTGTTGCTGGGCACCCTGTAAACGGACGAGTTTGAATCCCTGTAACTCCAAACCAGTTCCTTTCTAGAAATTGTGGTACAGGCTTCCTCAGGGTTGTGCGATAAACTCGCTCTGCCTAACTCCAGAAATGAGTTCCTGACATATGCTAGCCACAGTAGTTTCCCAGCGCCCTGCAGGCCCAGGATCTCCTTTAACTCGCCCCTAAATACAGTTCCGGGGTTACCCATATGCGATGCCAATAGATCAGGGGTCTAAAAGCAATTTGTTATGCAAATGCCGTAACCCCTATGTCCAAACGAAGCGGTGTAAGGTGAGAACTGAGGGGGAGACCAAATACCTGCCTGGTAAAAGTGTTTTCAGACTTGGTGATATTTCTCAGAGTGCTATACCCCCAGAATACAGACCTGTACATTGCAGTACCCCTTGTTTGCACTTTGTAGATTTCCAAAAGTGGTGCACTGGGTTTATGGAAAGAGTTCCTAAAGAGCTTCATCAACCCTCCTGTGTTCTGCACTAGCATCAGACTTGTTTTATCGATTTGAGCCCCTAGTCCTTTTTTGTCTGTTAAAGGGGCCTCAAGGTACTCAAATATAGACACCCTCTCCAATGGAATACTGTGCAAGCTGGAATTCGGACGAGTTGAGCTGTTTGGAATAAAGACCATATAGTTGGTCCTCTTATGGCAGCTAATCTCGAGACCCCTACTGTCACAGAAGGCCTTGAAGTTGTTGAGAATAGTCTGAATGCCCATTGGTGACTTTGAGAGCAGGAGAGTGTCGTTGGCAAACATCATAGGCGGTACTTTGTTGTTCGCTATCTTGGGTGTATCATTATCCTTCCCTGCGTTTAGTGTGTTTACAAGTGCATTTATGAATAGGCATAAAAGGGTGGGCGCTAGCACACAACCCTGTCTTGCCCCTCTATCTATAGATATGGGAGTGGTAAGTTCACCATGTTTGCCGAACCTGATTTTGGCATAATTGCCTTTGTGCAAACATCTAAGCATTTAGCAAATATAGGGCGGCACCCCAAGATCACTTAAGACAGCCCACAGTTTATTTATTGGTACCAGATTGAAAACAGATTTTAGGTCCATGAAGATCAGATCGAGGCTGACGCCCTCTATAGTCACCGTTGTGCAGTACAAGAGTTGAAGCCGAAATATTTGGTCTATGTGGACGTGTTTTTCCTAAAGCCAGCTTGGAATGGGCTCAAAATTTCAAATTCGTCCATCAAGCGCTGAAGACGAACCAACAATACCCGGGCAAAGATTGTCTGGCTAACGTCAATTAAACATTTTGGTCTGTAGTTGGAAGGAAAAAGTGATGAGTCCTTTTTGTGAACCAGCAGAATTACCACGTCAGCCCACGTTGCTAGGTTTGCCATTCCCTGCAGTATGGCATTAAGTAAGATCCACAAATAGGGGACCTAGATAGTAGGCTCTGTGTCGAAGAGGTCCCCTGGAATCTTGTCAAGACCTGGAGCTTTGGCAGGGCAATTTTGACGACTCTTCCACAAGAGGACATTTTTTTAAATACCAAAGGTACATGGTCCTTACGCAGACACCATCAAATTTGGAAATTCCAAATTTGCGAGTCACAATAGCAACACTGTGTGAAATGTCAACTTTGTGCTTGTTGCAATCAATGGGCCTGAATCACAAAGCTCTTTTTGTCAGTAGTGTGTCTTACTCATGGACATTAGCAGAATTACATAAGCAGGAAATAAGACACACCTTCTCACAGAAAACGCTTTATGAATCAAGCCCAAGGTGATGGTGCTGTACTTAACTCATTACGACATTCAAACTAACATTAACTCAGACTAAATAAGTAAACATTACTGTGAATTAACGAGTGGGTTTTAAATAATTCTAAAATCCTGATCAAAAAGGCACTACATTCACCAATAAAGTAATCTCAAGGAAAATGCATGATGCAACTGTACATCATGTTCACCAGTCGGCTCTACACAACACCCAATGAAATATAGCTGATCATCTGTGCCATGCAAAAGCACAGACCAGTTCAATTGGGCCCCTCCTGCTGAGCATCAAACAGCCTTAAAAAAACAGTTGTTGACATACTTTGCAAAAAGCATGTCATATGTCTGCATCATGTCATAGCGAGCTTTCTGAATGGCAATCATACATTTCCTCATTTAAGTGTGAGTTTAAGAGAGTTGTAGTCTGTATTACATCTCGATTCAAGGAGATAAATCATACAGATGTTGGATTTTATTATACGGATTGAAAGCTCAGGTAAACTATCAAGATCTGAGGTATTACAATGACTACCAGATGCCAGAATTATGATCTGAGTCCCACAAGTTTATAGAAGCTGATACCACCTTGTTTCAAAATAAGCAAAATATGAATGGGAGGAATGCTTTCAAATAGTCTAATCACTGGAAATCACTCAGGGTAGCAATCAAACTAATCGGTTTTCACCCATTGTGCCACTTTAGAGATAGGCACAACTTATGCACAGCAGTACCGACCTTGCTTTTTATTGGAATAGTCCTTCCTGAACTTCTAGGATACGCCACAATCAACCACAGACGACCCTGTTTTCAATCTGAAAAGGGCACTAGCTCTTTCACTTTCAAACTGATCATCTATCTGCAATTACCGGTTCTAGAGGTATTCATAATTAAAGTGCTGTAGGACCGCAATTTAAAACTACCAGATCAGTTGTTGAAAGTAAGAACCAAAAAGTCTAATGTTTGCCGTAGACCCGTTTGCACTATTTCACTATTAAATTTCACCACAGCCATCTTTTAAGGATTTCAGGAGTGTTAAATGTATCAACGCTGGTTGAGTCCATTACAAGCACCGGAAGTCTATCTATTTGAGTGTTTAGTGGAAAACTGTAAATGGCCTCTCTCAGAACTGTATCAACTGCCCAGAGTAACTGACCACCTACAACGACCCACAAACACTTCCCTAAAACGCATTACATTTGACAGTGATGTATGCAAAAAACACCACAATGCCATCACTGAAAGGACACCAAACACAATGTGGCAGGGGAAAAATCACCCACGATGCTTTTCGCAGATGACACCCTCCTGATCTCCAAAAGCCCGATGGGACTACAAAAATTGCTGGATCGGTTCAGCCAATTTTGCAAGGCCAGATGCTTATGTATTAATACATCTAAGACCAAGCTAATGGCTTTGGCACCATCAAAGCGTTTTAGAAACATCATCAAGCTGGATGACTCCCCTTTAGAATTAGTGGAAGCTTTTTACTATTTGGGTGTACGGGTCAACAGCTCGATGAAATGGAACTCCCATCTGTCAAAAACGTTATTAAATCATAAACGTCTGTCGGGGCAATAGCAAGGCACCAGCGCCTCTATTATAGTCGACCTATTGCCGCTGCCATCAAGGTATACGAGGGGAAAGCCCTGCCCTCTTCTATGTACGGGGCGGAACTGTGGGGGTTCGAGAAAATTGAGGAGTTAGTGAAATCAGAAAACAAATTCTATAGGTACCTGGTCTCGCTCCCTCCATCTACTCCTCTGCTCCCCCTTCGCCACGATTTTGGGAGGCACTCGATCAGAGATATAGCTTGGCTGTGCCCTCTCCTAATCTGGGTACGTCTCAGAAGGACCCCCGAACTGCACAATTATGCTTCCGGCCTGATCGAACTGCTGCGCATAGGTGCAGGTCAAAAGATACCCTGGGTTTCTAACCTGAGACACTTGGTGTGGTCCATTGGCTTAGCCGATGCCTGGGAAAGCCAGTGTCCGCCTCTCAAGCAAGTAGTCAAGAAAGCCTATTGGGAGTGGGTGTCAAATGAAACACTACGAAACCTGAAGCATGGCTCCCTGATGGAGAAGTTTCTATATTCCAAGCCATCCCCTAAAATAGAACCCTGCTTAGATCTCATTGAATCCCTAGAGATAGGGCATTGTACTTGAAATTCAGGCTTGGCACACTACCTCTGAACGCTTTCACAGTGGGGTGGAAAACCTCGGGTGAGAAGGAAGAAGGCTTCCCTGGCTGTACCTCCCCTACAGAATCCATCGCCCACTTCCTCTTTGCCTGCCCAGCGTATGGCCAGGCGAGACGGAAATGGTTGAAACCTTTGTGCTCCAATTTAGGGACCAAGCGCCACAGGGAGGCACTGCGCATTCTTACATCAGACCCCACTGTTTCCAGTGTAGTGTGTGGGACAGCTAAATACCTGGGATGTGCCTGGCTAGTTAGATCTAAGCTTCAGCAGGCGCACTAGTTGTAGACCACTGAGCCCTTGTAATGCCCTATGCTCTTTGAGGTCTCCCATTGATGTGATATTGCTTTTTAAAATCTATGTTTTAATGGGTTTTTAACTGTTTTTTTTAAAAATCACTATTTCTATATTCTCTATTTTTATACTGTATGACAACGTGATATCGCTCCTTTTTTTAATATTGATGTATGATCTGTGTACACTTTTATGATATATTTTATCGAATAAAGTCATATAACAACAGATACATTCAGATTATGAATTATTATTGAACCCTTGGAAATGCAGGGAGAAAATGAGGAAATTCAGCATTGGGTATAAAAATGCACAACTGCAATCAAGGGGAAGGTACAAATAGCTCACAGGGAAAGCAGTGACTTGCTGACCCCAGCAAGCGGGTACTTTGCAGTACCAGAACAATCAAGAGATTTCATATCCAGCACCATTCTCTGATTTACGTAAACAAATCCAATAATTTTCTACAAGAAATGGCAATGTGTAATCTGTGCTGAGAGCATTTAGTCATAACGTCAAACACGAATTAACATCACAGATTCGTTCCAAGTGTCACGTTGTACATAGCAAAAAAGTGTATTTGGTATTGTCTATTAATTTCACTTCTACCTGAAAATATTGACAGAGGTGACAACATCAGAGGCAAACATGCTCATTGGTAGTGGTAGAGAAATGACAGAGATGTGTATTAATAATATGGGCGAATATCTCTACCTTTCCAGCTGATCATGAATGATCTAGTGATACTATATTTGGCCACCAATGAGTGCATAGTTGTCATCAAACTAGACAGCACAACATAAAAGTATTTTGCAGTAAAAGCCACGACTCTACAGGTTACTTTATCTAAGCTCGCTAAAGAGCTGTCCGGTCCAACACTCTCATTCCTACTGGAAATTCTGAGAGCAAAAAGCGGACCTACCCTAACGTATGGGATCGAAATATTTAGGGGTAAGCTAAATCCAACCCTGAACCAACTTGTGACCAAGATCTACAAAAAAGTCCTCCACCTGCCCAAATCTGCCTCCGCCGCCCAGATCAGGCTAGAACTGGGCTTATTAAATTATGAGGCTTCTAACACTGGCACATATCTAAACTTCTGTCATAAACTCAGAAAAGCAGCTATAGGTACTTAAGAGTCTTTAGTTTGGTTGGAGATCAGTCAGAAAAACCCTGGGGGCTCGTATGGCCGCCTCTTTAAAGACTCTATCCGTGAAATGGCGGTGGGTGTTCTATGGGCCCTCAACCCCAGCACGACGGCATTTAACCCCTTAAGTGCTGCTCACGTTCACCGGCCGACGGCACCACTACCTCCGTAGTGCTGCTGTCGGCCGTTGAACGTTCGAACTGCACCTGCGTAATGGAACGTCCAGCACTGGAGCTGGACGTTCCATAGCAGCTATGAGGTTAAAACCTGCATTAAAAAAAGCGTCAGAATGTGCTCACTCATCATGGACAAAGCACATCTCTGCAAACGCAGCCACGCATGGTCAGTCATGAATTCCTATGGGTGCATATCTCCAGCTACCTACCTCTCCTGTACTTATTCACTGCACTTAAAGCAGAGTTTTCTGGCCATTAGACTGGGGGTTTGGCGATTCTTAAAAGATCTGCCCACATGGCTGCGCTCCACGGAAGATCTAACATGCAGAGGGTGCGGCAAGACAACCGAAACGCTAGAGCACGTGGTTTGCTTATGTCCCGCACTTATGTCTCAACGCAGACGCAAACTCAGAGCAGAGTGGAACAGGTTGGGTGTTCGGACCTGTAGACAGGCAATTATCACCTCTCTGTGCCCAGAAAACACAGCTCTAAACATTGCCTTTACAATATATATTCGGGATGCACACCGCACCTTTATAGCAAAGGCGGCAGGAGCAGTAACCCCCCGCTCTGTCTTGTCCAGTGGTCTAACTTAAGCTGTATTTTAGCCCTAAGTTTTAAGACAAAAAAGAAAAAAAAGAAATAGGTTTATAACTAGTCGCATTTTATTATATCAGTGCCACCGATTAGCGACCTATCTTCATGAACTGCGCTTTGGCATCAGTAGCCAATTTCTTAAAATTGTTGTGTTTTATGAGTTTTAGCCATCAAATGTCAGTATATCAAATCCTCCTGCTCCTTTATTAAGTGGTACTGTTGTCTATTACATAATTGTTTTAATTTTAAAGGTGCAACATAAATTAAGTAACAGGTGTCGGTCGATTTTACTGATCTACTGTGGTGAAATATGTTTCAAAATTTTTAAATTACAATGTACCGACTTGAGGATTTACTGTGAAATGCTTTTAAGGATATTTTTCTTTTATCCAAATAAACATTTTCTATTCTATTCTAGACAGCACAACATAGTACACAAATATGGCAGTCTGTTACAACACATCAGTTTATTCACTTCCGTTCGTCTCCATGGAAATAGTGCTGTACTCATTAAATTCAGTGCATATGCACCAAGAAGTGCCACCTAGAAACAGGAACGTCGCAGGCAATACAAGTCATGATAACCATAGTTGCAAGACAGCCAACTATTCACACAAACAACTTCAGGGCACTACACGACAGACTAAACCCCTCACACAAACAAATCTTAACAGCCTTTTGTTGATCAGAGTACCGGATTAAGATAATGCCCCCCACGGATCCTACAATGGAAGGCGACACACTAGAAGAAGGGATCTATGTGCATGAACATGAGAGAAGGCCACAAGTAAAGGAAAGTCGACAACTAATCAAATCAAGCAATGTACCAATTGAAAAATGAATGAAAAGCCCAAAAAGAAAAATGTTCAATGAAAAGATTGTAATCCTTCTCTTTGCTGATGAAGCATTGATTCTCTCAGTGTCCCAGGCGCACCTAAATTTGGACCCTGCCCTAGAAGTCCTCCTCCACTCCTTCCCCATACACCCGTCCCATTGGCGATCCTACTGAGGGCCTTATTTCTACTCGCAGGTCATGTCCTGTCTGAATACATCAGAGCAGAGACCAGTGACCAGCCTGTGATTTCACATTTGCATCTTGTCCCCTCCTCTCAATCACCTATTCTGTTGCTAACCCCGAGGTGAGAGTCCCTAGGAGGGGTTCGGGGGAGAAGGAAGTTGGAGTGTGCGAGAGCTAATCCACGGAAGTTAAGAAAATTAATATGAATTACACACAGTTTGAAGGAAATGAACTGAACTGGCGGTATGGAATGGAAGAATTTTTTTTTTTTTAAACATTTTTTTATTGATAACACAAGCAACAGACAGTAATTAAATAAAAGGAATATACAAACAAGAATACATTTTATCAGTAAATACTGCATCTCGAACATCTAGGTAATTGGTGCAGAGAGTAATACATAATAAAAAAGAAAAAACATCAAGTAACCAGAGAAAATTCATATGTCAGCTAAAAGACAAATAATAAGAAATAGGCATAGGCAAACCCCCAATCAGATCAATTCTTATCAGAGCAGGAAAAAAGACATCCCCAGATTCTGTTTATTTCCTTGAGTGCTTTATCTCCCCTTTTCCTAGCTAAAGATAATTCCATATCATGTATCTATTTCACCAGAAACCACCATTCGTTCACATGAGGTGGTTGGTCCGACATCCATGCCCTCGCAATAACCAGTCTTGCACATAACAAAATAAAAACAAGATCCCGAAATGGAGAAATTGTAGGTTGCATACCAAGAAAATCATTTTGGGTAGCAATGGTGTGTTAATTAATAGTTTCTGTTTCAAAATGTTTTCTAAACTATCCCAAAATGAAAACAAATCATATGTTCTAGATCGGCAGCCTGTAATTGACCCTTTGGGCATTTCGTGCGATCATTGAGAACCTTGTTGGGAGACCACTTACAGAATTGTTGCGGGGTTTAATAAAGCTGGCATACGGTCTTATAGGCTTGGAGTTTTAAACTGGATGAGTGAACTAGAGTATCAATATTATTTAAAAATGAGAAAATTATGTTCGAAGAGATACCGGTCGCGAATTTTAAGGTCCATTTCTGAGCCAATTTGGGGCAGTCATCTATCTTATATTGACTGAAGCATGTATACCCTAGGCTAATCATAGCTTTGTTCTTACCCCCTCCTCCATACAAAAAAATCCAAAAATCTGAATCTGAAATCTCTTTAAGCTTTAGTTTCCCAATAAGGAAATCTCGGATTTGTATGTATTTAAAGTACGCATGCGCCGGTAGTTTATATAGTAGCCTGAGTGTTTCAAACTCTAACAAGCCTGACAAGCCGTATAAATTGCCCAATTTCATTATGCCTAGATTGGCCCAAATCCTGCACCCTAAATCACTAAAAATACCCGGTAAACCTGGATTGTTCCAAAGAGTTAAATTAGGGTGAAAGATCGACGTTTTATTCAGCAGCAGTATTGTATTCCATATATATATTATGTCTTTGGCAGTCCTAAACCTGACTCTTTTAAAATAGTTTGGGTCATTGGTTCTAGCAAGGAATTGTAAGGAATCAGTTCCAAGCATAAATTGGTGAAAATAATAAGGATTGCTGGAATTAAAGAGACTCTGTAGACGCCCCAAAAAGGAGGCTAGAAAATAAGTTCTAAAATCTGGGAAATTAAGACCGCCCTTACTGAACGGTAACTTTAAAGTAGAGAGTGATCTGCGATTTTTTTTAAACCCCATATAAAAATGCCTAGAATGCCATCAAGTTTTCTGAAGAATAATTTGGTAATTTTCAAAGAGATACACCTAAATAAATACAAACCTTTTTTGGCAGAATGTTCATTTTAATGAGGTTTATTCGCCCAATGAGGTTTAGGGGAACCTTTTGCCATTTTTTAAGAAACACTAGTGTCCTTTATTAAAGCATCATAATTCGGTGCCATAATACCCCTAATGTTGGATGTAATTTTAATACCTAAATAGGTAGCATATGCCAGCGACTGGGATCCGTGGTTTATGATTAACTATGATTTGTGTCTTATTTAGGTTTAATTTGTAGCCCGAGACTGCACCAAAAGCGTCAGCTTCTTTAATGATTCCGACCATGGCTTCTGTGACATCCGTTGTATATATCGCCAAGTCGTCCGCATATACTGTAATTTTAAGTGAGTTCGTACCAAAGTTAAATGATTTTATACGTTCCTGAGATTGTATAGCATTAATAAAGGGCTCCATAGCAAGGGCAAATAAAAGAGGTGATAACGGGCACCCCTGACGAGTCCCTCTTAAAATTGGGAACCTAGAAGACAGCAAATTATCATACCCTATTATAGCATTTGGACAGTCATAAAGTGCTTGTATTCTCATTAGGAATAGTTTTTTAAAACCAATTTCCTTAAGAGTAGCCCAGAGATATTCCCACCCCACTCGGTCAAATGGTTTTTCAGCTTCGAGTAGTACCATGCCGAGTGGGGAGGAGTTAGTTGCAGCAACATCGAACGCAGTAATGGCCATATTAACATGCAAAGTTGTGTCTCTGCCTACCACAAAACCGTGTTGGTGTTGGCTAACTAACTTGGGCATAAGAGGAGATAATCTTTTGTTTTTTTAAAATTTATTTTAACATAAACACATGAGTTGATTGGTGTGAATCCACTTGTCACATAATACAAATCACAAATAATAGCATATTGAAAACTGATATTTCAGAATTCAAAAATCATAGACCATGAGCAGTCAGGACAACAATATAAGATCATGTAACAATAACAATAAGGCGCATTGGCTTAAAAACTGTCACAAATATACAAATAGAACACAAGGTCACTCTTTAGGACTCCAAATAGTTTGTAACTAAACCCCATATCTGTTCACCAATCTTCATTTTACGAGGACCCTTGAGGTCATACAGGCTACGCTCCATATTATGTACTACAAAAAACCTGGCCCGCCAGGCCTCAAAAACAGGCAGTTCCTGTTGTAGCCCGGCAGATGCAATATAGAGTCTGTAAACTGCTGTCACTAAGAATATTAAATTGATGTACTGCTTCGGGATTCGAGTATTTGGTAGACCCATTTCTACCACCAATAATATCTGTGTTGTTGACAACTGTATTTGATTACCCACCACTTCAGAAATACATTTTTCGATCTGCGTCAACAAAGGTACCAATGCCGTGCAAGTGAAAAAAATGTGGACATCATCTGCAGATATCATACCGCAACAAAAGCATTTCCCTATCGCATCACCGGGCCATTTAGACACCTTATCTGGGGTATAATATAGATTGAAAACTGATTTATAATGCTGTGCAGAGAGCTTTGCTGACAGGAATACATTTTTAGCCATTACCAGTGGGATTTCAATTTGAATGTCCGACCTGCCAAGTTTAACCCCCCATTTACAGTTTTGCTGTTCAATGTCATATGCGTATGCTTTGGCATCTGAATTAATCAGAGAAATGGGTCTGTAAGACCCACACTCTGAAGGTGCTTTATTCTTTTTTAAGAAAAAATTTATTTTAGCGGTACTCCAAGAAATCGGAGCCCTACCAGTTACCCCTATATGATTAATAACGGAGCAAAGTAGAGGGAGAAGCTCCTCACTACAACTTTTATATATTTCAATCGGGAGTGTATCGTCCCCAGCGGCTTTCCCGGAGGGAAGGGAAAAGATGGCTAATTTTAATTCAGCAAGGCTAACATCTTTTTCCAATTCTTCCATCGCTTCTGCATCTGCTTCAAATAACCAATTATTTCTAATGTACCTTTGCACAGATTCAATCGGAGGAAGATTCTCGGGAGTATAAAGTTTAGTATAGTATTTAACAAATTGTTGTAGAATCTGCTCGGGTAGAGTATGATTAATTCCATCGGCCCCTCTTATGCTCTTAATTAAAGAGATAGCTCTATCCACTGCAACCTTGTAGGCGAGAATTTTGCTGATTTTGTCACCGCTCTCATATTGTGATAGTTTCTACTTGTGCAGCTTGGTACTAATTCTATCCCTAAGAAATGTTTTGGTCTCACAGCCTAAAGTAATTAGTTTAAGTCCCAGCCTTGCTTTATTCAAATTAATAGTTAACCCTGCACCCTCCTGCCTAATAATTTCAGCCAAATGTTCTTCTAAAGCCCTGATACTGATACAAGATGTAATGCCCCGTATCTCCTCTTTTCGATTAGCATTCTGCTGAATAATGAATTGCTGGGCAAAACCTCTAATACTTGCTGTACAAGGGTCCCATACAAAAATAAGTAGGGCCGAGTCAATATTAAACTCCAAAAAGTATTTTATATGTTCCTTCAACTGATTGATGAATAGGGAGTTGGATATCAAATGTCTTGGAAACGAAAATAACCTGGGTTCCTGTTTTTTAGATATAATATTAAAACCTAGCAGAATGGGGTTATGGTCCGAAGTTACTTTAGGACAGATCTCCATTTTACTGCCTTCAAGTATATTATCCGTGGCCCAAGCCATATCAATGCGGGAACACATTTTATGTGGTATTGAATAGTAAGTATATCCTGCCAGTGTAGGGGGAAGATTCCTCCAAACATCTTTTAAATTATGTATGCGTGCAAGTTCTAAAATGGCGGCCCTTGTTTTGCGCATACATTGTGAGGGGATGCCCTTCGTAGTATCTTTTACATAATTATTTTCACAATTGAAATCACCCATTAATATTAGCTACCCCTCCCAATATAGTAATTCAATATTAAGTCGGTCAAAAACTGCTGCATCGTCATAATTTGATCCATACACTGCACATAAGATATATTTGCGGTTTGATAACATTAACTGTGCAATTGCCCACCTACCGGCTTTGTCAGAAGCAACTCTAAGAACTTCTACCTTAAATAATTTTTTCTTGAGTATAGCCACTCCCCGGATTGATGCATTTAATGGTGTACATATTATTAACTCAAACCCCCCTTGTTCTAGCATTTTTGTATCTTTAAAACGAATATGGGTTTCATTTAGAAGTGCAAAATGAGGGTTGTACATTTTGAGTTCTTCGAAAACAAGTTGTCCTTTACTTTTGTTGTTGAGACCTGAAAAATTCCAGGCTAGGCAATTAACTTGATTTATATCTTAATTCAAATATGTTCTGAATGACTACTTTAATCATAAAAAAATAGAACATTTCTTACTCAATCTTTACCTTATGTCTTTTTTGCTTGTGTCACCTTTTTCCCCTCCCTCTGAAGACCCCCCTCCCCTCCAAGCTTCGTCCCCTATCCCTATCCTCCAACCCCTGAAACCCCCCCCCAGAGTACCTACCAGGAAGCCTCCCCCTAACAGCGGCTGCCGATGTATGGAAAATTACCTAAGTAAATCAAAATAGGTCGTGGGAATTTGCTCTCTTTGTTTCAGTGACTTTCTGGGATTGTATAACTTGTGCAGCTTGTGTACCTGGTGAGTCAAGTAAATCATCAGTGATAACCTCTACCTCTACAGTGTTGTGGTTGTCTATATCTATTCTCGGGACCGGGCCAATCAAATTCTCCTCATTATCCTCTACATCGTTCCCCTCTTGAGTTTGAGGTGACCGCTGCAATGTACATGCCTCTGTTGTGCAAGTGCAAGTGTCTACTAAGGCTTCTTTTATAGTTGTATCAGCCTCTTCCTCTGCCTCAGTTATTAACCCCCTGAGCAGTTGGGGTGACATATACTTTGTTGACCGGGGGATCGGTTTTAGTGGAATAAATTTAAAAAATGTTACCCCCGTTAGCCCGGGCAGTCAGATTAGCAAGTACTTTGTTGCCCGTGATGTTATTTTTAGTAGGATTAATAGTTGTGCTCTTATCCCCAGAGACCAGCAAAAGAGGAGGGCGGATAATAGGCTGCTTACCGCCTTGCTTATCCTTGAAGCTGGGGTAGCTACCACCCGTTGCTGTTGTCTTACTCACCGCAGGTACTGCCGATGGTTTTGCAGGGGTCGCAGCCCGTTCCTCCGCTTCTTCGCTCCCAGAAGTATCTTTCGGAGTTTTATTCTGGTTTGGCGCGTTTTTATTGACATTTTTCGGCACCATCAGTCCGTTACTATCATGTCTCTTCTTGCTTCTAGTTCTCGCCACCGTAAATTCAACCTGGCTCAGCTCCTGCTGGTCAGACCTAACCAGTGGATGAAATGTTCTAATAGCCTTATAGCTCTTCTGCCTCAGGCTATACCTGTTATTAAAGGCTCTCTTCCTCGTTATAGGGCCCGCCTGAGGCTTGGGCCTACACTTCAGGTTCAGAGACAAAGTTTAATTTCATCTTTATTGCAATTCCACTGATATTTAGATTAGAATGGTTTAAGAAACTGCAGTGGGAGGTAACTAGCTTCCTTTAGGGCTCGAGGGGGGTGAGGATTGGTTGGAAAAAAACTCTGCAAGGAGACTATAGATGGTGGCATAGCAGTCCTGGATATCCAGTACAATTTTTGGGCCTTTCAGTTGAAGTATGTCAGGATACTACTAAAGGGGAGGGGCAGATGTAGGTAGGGCATATGTTTTGGACCATGCCAATAGGCTTCCAACAAGGAAGAAGGCAGTTTCTGTATACGTTCAGGAATCCTACGTTCTTCAAACAAGTTACACTGAGGACTCTGTGAAGGCTGCATGTAGGTTATGGGTACAGGTCAGATAGACTTTTGGGATACCCTACTACAGTGAATTTGCTTCACTTTGGAAGTCGCCCAGAACCTGGGTGTGTGGGTTGCAGCAGGAAGAAAGGGGGAATATTGAATGAGAGGAACTTTTGCAAGGAGGTGCCCCCATGAAGAAAGAGGTGACAAAGTGGTACTGGATGCTGCTGCGAGGCACAGGTCGACCTTTTATCTTGCCAGAAGAGGTGTAGAAAATGGACCTGCTGAGGATGGAGCTGACTGAATTCTAACAAGTATCTATTTCTATACTTTTTGAGTCGGTGATGTCTGCATCTCTTATGAAAAGAATCTGTTTACAATACTCAACGTTTATTGGACGCAGAAAAGGCTGTCAATCCTAAAGAACTGAGTAGTGAAGTCTTGGCTCAAATGCGGTGTCTTGCTGGTTGATGATGTGTACATGTTTGTGCTTTGTTCCGCCATCTACCTTTTCTGAAAAGAAGTTGGTAAGGCTATATCTGAGATTCTGGGTAAAGAAATAAAGGTAAGTCTGGCGATCTTTGGTGTTTCAGAGGATAAAAGGGTCATCACTAGACCATTTAAGAAAAAGGCATCACTTCATTTTGTATTCATCTCATTGACAAGAAGGGTGTTCTGCATGAAATAGCATCCCCTTTCCTTCGGATCTTCACTGAGTAGGCACTCTCTGTCCAGAGGGTTGGTAAACTTGATGGTAATTCTCACTCTAGAAAAAAGTGGAGATGTGGAAGCCATTAGAGAGGTGATGGAAGGAATGGTATACTGAAAATCTTATGGGGGAGTCATCCGATGATTGAGACCTGAAAGCCGACATGTAAGAAATGCCAGGGCCACCATGATAAGTCAGTGAATGTTGGACAACGCTCTGCTCGTGATTAAGGCATGGAGAGTGACATGTTGCAGCTTCTGCAACTCTCACATGGGCCACTACCTGGTGCTCAATGAGGACAAACAAAATAATCTTAAAATGATTTCAACACCCACTTGGGGGAATGGAGCCCATTCTTTCTTGCACTGGATCCACCATCCTTGGTATGCTGCAGAATTTGGCTATTTGCAGCTTCCATTCCATTCTTCTCCCCATTGATTTCTCGTCATCAGTCTACCGCTGCCGGTCTCTTCAGCCTCACTACTTCTCTTCTTTCTAGCCATGGTGTGTCCTCCACTTGATTGCGCTCCTCTCCCCTGTTGTATATGCTCCTCTTACCTGCTCCTCGGTACTACCCTCTCTCCTCCACTCTCTTCAGCCCTATTGAATGATCCCCCAACCCTCAGCTCCTTTTCCCTCCAGCCATGCTGCCTGTTGTAGCTATAGTAATGGCCCGTAACTAAAGAGGCAGTTTGTTCCATGCTAATGGCCCTACAAAGGAGAAGGACCTGCCTCCGGCCCTAGAAAGCAGGATCCTAGGAGTTTTGGCCAAGAAAGCATTGGCTGAACGAAGTCACCTAGGGGAGTGTAGAAACGAATCCATGCCCCTTATTCATGTCTTATTCACTTCCCATCTTGCCAGATGCATGTCCCTTGTGTGCACCAGATCCCATGACACCCTATTGCTCCACTGGTCTCAGCCATCTGGAGCTTGGCTAGCTCTCTGTCATTCACCTTCCATCTATCCAGCAACTTCCTTACTCAATCTTTCCCTTCTCAACACCCCTTCTGCCTTTTCTCCATTCCTACCCTGCTGCACTCTTCTGTTCTTCTCCCCTGGTGTCACTGTTCCGCTCACCTACTTTGTCCAGCGCTCTCTCCAGTCCTACTACTTCCCTACGCCCAACTCCCAGCACCCTGTCCTGTAAGTGCAGTGGCATTGGTGCCCCGGGTGTGCGTGGCACTCTGCACCCTAATGGTGGTTCATTTTCACCACTTACCCCTCATCCGTGGAAATAGGTTCTTATTTCCTTTGCTTGCATTGGTGCCCACTTCACCCTTGCCACACCACTAATGGGTTAATCTCATACAGTTCAGTGAAGACTCAGGCATTCTTGCAGAACCCGTTCCCATTCTCATAAAACTGACCTTGTACACTTCAAGTGGATTTCAACAATGAAACACAGCACTGGCCAAATGAGTTCAATTAATAAAGGCTCAGAAATGTTCATATCATGAGCCTTACCTGCCTCAGGGATAGCAACAATACCTAATAAAGGACATATTATACCTGAACTTTGATTTGACTGATGCCTGCAGCTCACAAATGAGAAAAGAAGGCTTATGCAGAGTAGGAAGTGGAGCCCCCAGAACCTCATGCTCATCTCTTACAGAGGTTCAGTCGCAGCATAGAGGGCCCACACTCGCAGAGGATGTAGGACTGCACGAAAGTAAACAATAGGGTGGAAAGGAACTACTGGCTGATGCAGAAGGTTTTAATGTGAACCCATGCTACTGTGGCCCAGAAGAAGAAGGTGAAATGCAGGCTATCACTCAGTTCAGCAGCATGAGCACCGGCTCTGAACAAAAGCTCCCTGGTAATGAGGAATAGCTAGTTTCTGAGTTATGGAAAGGATTTATTAAGAAGGCCAAGAACTGGCCAATCAGAGAACACCCACATGTGAGGAAAAAAGGAGAAACATTGTGGAAGACCCTCCACCATTTCAGAAATTGGGCTCAGGTGAGTAGAGTTAACACGGTATGTGATGGTGCTGGAGTTTAGATTTTGTTAAGCAGACTTGTGAAAAGTAGAATTATCCCTCATGGAACATGCACCATATATAAGTAAAGGACACAGGTGTTTAGCAAGGCCACTGATTCATTTAATTGTGGGACAACTGTCCACGTGAGGAGAGGAGAGTCACCAACCCATGCTACTAATTAATTCCACAGCAGTAATAGGGAGATCCGATCAATCCTACTTCAGGCCGCATGTTCTGAGTAACAGAGGTTGTTTCCCGGTATATTCTCTATCAATAAACAGGAAAGCTGAGCTTGTTGGAGAGAGAAAAAATCTGAAATACTTATCAACTATCAACCTAGTAAGAAATACTAAAGTAGCGTACAGTCCGCCAAATCATCTTAAAAGGAATACGAAATTTGGAGCAAAGGACTAGGAAAAGAACATGCTGCCAGGAGATTGGATGAATTAAGTAATGAGGTTGGATCTTTAAAAGAGGGTGTAGATCAGGATTTGCACAGTCTAGGTGTGAAAGGTCTGGTAGGCAGCTTCCATCAATCCACTAACCCCAGCTCTTCTCCACTACAAAACCGACGACCCAGACAAAACAATAGTGATCAACTTTCAAATCCTTTGCAAATGTTACAAAGATTAAAAAACCTTCAAAATCTATTAGAGGGAAATTCTTTCGTCGTCATGAATCACTAATTAGAATGTGTCAGATGGCCTAGTTCAGATGAATGCAGCAAGCAATTGTACGCAGTTTGAAGAGTTCATCTGCTCCTTTGACTGGATGGCGCTTTATAATCGATCAAGGCATTTACGAAGTAAAATATAAAAAATCAGGTAGAATGGTTTAAAAATATCTAGGCATCTGAGAAACAATTTTACACAATTGAGGTACTTTTTGAAGCAAAAAAAGAAGTTCCCTTTTCAGAGGATTACCTTCCCAGTTTGGAAATTAAAGGCACTGTGGCATCATTCTGTGCAAATGTATTATTATAATGTAATATGCCAGATCGTGCAACACCGTATCAAGCAAATACCGAGTACAAAGTGAGTAGCATTGCTATGTGTGATGTATGGTTTAGTTAACAAGGAAGCACATTCATTTTTGCTGCCTTTACCATGTCACTCTCTCCTGGATTGACCTTGTAAATGCAGATCATGGGTTTAGGCCACCACTTTTCATGTTCCATATACAAAAAAGTCTGAAGGCCTGGTACCCCGCCGCATTTGCAATGGAGTATCTTTTCCACAAAATCCATGGTTGACCTCTTCATTTAAAGATAGCTCAGTTGGCTACATTGACAGAAAACTTCCTCCATCAGCATTACAGAGTATGGGCAGTCGAGGGAAGAACATCACACTGTCTGCCCAATTTAGCTTGGAAGGTGAAATGTCTGTTTTTCTGTCCAGCATCACCATGAAGGCTCCAAGAGAGTGGGGGTCATTTGTTTTTTGTTTTTCAGAAACAATTCCAGTTATGGGAGCTAGCTTCCGAAAAAAAAAAAAAAAGTTTAGTAAACTACTCTCAAAACCGATGGTGGGCATCCACCAAACTGTTTTGTACCTTCAACAGAAGCACCGTGACAGCATTTCCTTGCTATGTGCAGGGATGAGCACTGGGTTGGCAGTCATCTCTAAATTTAATGACTAGAATTTCATCAGGATGATGGAAGTAATGTTCTCACCTACCCTAACAGCATCTGTCAAACCATAAATCAGGCCTTTAATTTGGCTTGGTAGGCAGTGCTCAGCTACGCATACACATTTTTAATCACAGCGATGAGTGTGGAAGCATAGCTATCACTATCCGTTTAGTGCTGCATGTTAATAGGTTGTGATAATTGTCTTATGCTGTCAGTCAGCATGTGCCAGTAGACATAGGAGCACCCTGCTTGCCACTTGCCTGTGGACTTCCTGCTTGTTCCAGCCTAATCCAGTGACACTGTCACTGACTGGGGTTTTCTCCTCAGGTTTTCTAGGCAGGGTTTTACCGCTCATCGCTCCTCTCGCCAAAAGATGCCCCATCCACTCCAAGATCAACTTAATGCAGGCTGCAATATGACTGCAAAGTGGATGCGTGAAGTGGGTGCACCACTGGCACACCAAAGGTGCGCTACAGGCAAGTCTGTCAGCACTTATCTGCTCCTGTACCACAACCAGCACCATGACCCCTGGACCTTCTGCCCCACACAGATAAAGCATCACTGAGCTCTACAACCTGAACCCAGATGCCGCAACAAACACTGTTGCCGCGCCGACCCACGCTCCATTGTAGGACCTTTCACCTGCATCCACTGCCACATCACTTGCCATAGCACACACCAGCCCACTCACCCTGAAAACACTACAGGCACCACCTAAACAAAAACCCCATCTTGCATGAGCCTTTCTTAAAACACACCCACTATGCAAACACACCACTCAGATTTTGTACCTGATCCCCACTCTCACACACAAAGTCCTCTTCCTCACTGAGACCTGGCTCGACCCCACTTTCAAGCCCAACATCGCCACCGCAATACCTGAAATACATGATCACCCACCAGGACCACATCAACAAGCCTGGGGGAGGGATCGCCAACATACACAAGGAATCCATCCAAAGCGCCACCACAATTGGCAACATCACCGAGCCATGGAACACATCAACTTCCAACTCCAAACAAAAATCAAAAGCACCATCAGGGCCACCCTTGCTTACCGTCCTCCAGGACCACGTCCAGCCTTCTGTAACTTCATCAACGACTTCATTACCCGCCTCTACATAGACACCACTATGCTACTACCACAGACATCCGACTAACCAAATGGAGCCAGTTAGCCCTACAGGACACACTTCCATCATGAACTTGGTCCACTTAGGGACCCTACTCGACCCATACCAGCACCTCACCCTCAACCTAGGCAAAGCCAGAATCAGCCACATACTCACCACCTTGTTCAAACATCTCAATTGCCATGGCCACCTTCCCCTTGGACTGCAAACATGCAGAAGTCAATGCCATACTAAAGAAACCATCAGCAGATGCCAGCGAACTCAACAACTGCTGACTGATTTCTCTGCTCCCGGACCCAGCCAAAGTATTACAAAAGACATTATTCAACAACTCTCCTCACATGTGGAATAGAAATTCCTACTTGACCCCTCCCAATCCAGATTCTGCAGCAACCACAGAACCAAGACAGCCCTCATTGCATCTACTGAGGACATACAAGCCCTACTCAACCAAGGAGACACTGCTGCTCTAATCCTCCTAGACCTCTCAGGAGCCTTTGATTCGGTCTCCCACCACACATTCATCACAAGGCTGCACAACAGTGGCATCTAAGGAGCCACTCTCAGATGGATCGTCTCTTTCCTCACCAGGAGAACACAAAATGCCTGTCTTCCTCCCTTCACCTCTGAACACAAGTAAATCATCTGAGGATACTCGCTCAGTCTCAGCCTCTTTAACACTTATATGATACCTCCGGCCAGCATCACCTAACCAACAGACTTAACATCATATCCTTCACCAACAACACACAACTCAGCCTCTCCCTTTCTGAAGACACCAAGAACAACATCCACAACTGCATGACAGACATTGCCAACTGTATGAAGGACAACTGGCTGAAGCTAAACGTGGATAACATTTTCAGAAACAAAAGCTACCCATGGAAAGTATCCTGGTGGCCCTTGGAACTCAAAACTACTCCTACCCCTAATAACCATGCTTGAACCTGAGGCATCATTCTGGTCAACAAGCTAACCATAATGACACAGGTCAACTCTGTCTCCTCCTCCTGCTTCTTCATCCTCCGCATGCTTCTTAAGATATGCAAATGGCTACTCCAAAGCTCAAGACGCACCATCACCCAGTCCCTCATCCCCAGCCAAATGACTACATTAACGCTCTCTACACAGATCACAACTAACCTCCTCTGCTGATTACAGACCATACAGAACTCCGCAGCCAGATTCGTCCAGGATCTCCCTAGACAAAGCCACGTCAAGGAACTCCACTGGCTCCCTGTACAGAAAAGATGCCAGTTCAAGCTCTTAACCCAGGCATACAAGGCCCTACATAACTGAGGACTCACCCACTTGAACCATCATTTGAACTACCATCAGCCCACCACACACATTTGCTTCACGTCCCTTTCTCTAACGCTACCCCCGCATCTGACGGAGCAGAGGCAAAGGTCGCTCCTTCTTCTACCAAGCAGCAAAGACATGGATCAAGCTACCCTTTCATCGATGGACCTCCCCATCTCTTTCAGAGTTGGGAAAGTCCCTGAAGACCTGACTATTTGGCTAATCAACTTGACCATGCCAGCACCTTTAATACCATCATGGGTGACAAGAGACATTCTACATATCTAAAAAACAAAAAAACAGCCAAAGTGGAGATACATAAAGCAGTCCAAGACCAAATGTGGCAGGATGTTATGTTATGTTATGTTATTAAAATATTTCTAGAGCGCACTATCACCGATTGGTTGCTTGGCGCTGTGATCAGCAATAACATGAACATGGAGGGAAGAGAATTATGAAAATGCTTGTCTGAATAGCCAGGTCTTCAAGGCTTTCCGGAAGGAGAGGAGATCTTGACAATTCCGGGTCTCCATCGGGAGAGAGTTCCACAAGCAGGGAGCGAAGGTGGCAAACCTACGACCTCCTGCACGCTTTAAGTTGAAGGAAGGCGACTGCAGGAGGTTCTGATGGAGTGAGCGTAGGTTGCGGGACGGGGTGTATTTGGAAATCAGGTTGTTGATGAATACTGGACTTTTACAGTGTAGGGACTTGAAGATTATGCAGCCAGTTTTGAAGGCACATCGCTGGGCCACAGGGAGCCTGGATATTGGGTACTAGAGAAGGAGAAGCATTAAAGGATTCTCATGGGTGTCCTGTCCCGAGGTGTGTGTTTGTGCTTGTGTGTGTGTACGTTTGTATTCACATATGTGCTTATTTGTATTTGTCAGAGTGTCAGAGACGTCCAGCCTGTCAGTGTCCCTCCAGCCTGACAGTGACCCCTGTTGGCGAGTCCTGGGATCTTCGACTACCCATGGCCCTCAAATTATATGTGAGACATTTTGATCATACTTCATCATAATAAAACCCAACACTAGTAAATGGCAGCCTTTCTTGACCTGGTGTGGCACTTATTATTTTTCCTGACTGAATTATAGCATTTGTTTTCAAAACAGTAATACTCTGATGATCCACTGAGCTAGACCCAATAAAAGTGAAGTTTATATTTGGATTCTGTAAACAAATCAAGAGGTGCAATGGGAATTATTACTCATTCCCACCAAACAGTCACAATTGAACCTTTTCTCAAAAACCTCACTTGTGACTGTGTTCTATTTACTTGTAACTTTGACAGCTTTTCTTGTCACTTCATTTTAATCTATTGGTCTCCTCACATCTCTACTGCTAAACTTTCCTAGTCAGCAGAGAACATTGATCATTTCATCTTAGGGAAAAAAACAAAGTTCTAGGAGATGTAGATCTGTGTTTGGAAAATCCTACAAGATCCATACTACTTTTAATCTGCATCTATTAAATTCCAGTCTCACTGACTTAGCTGCCACTTATTGGATTTCATTTTCTCCACCTCCCAATCCATATAAGTTGACAAACCAATCTCCTCTTGATGTAAATCGGGGTTCCCAAGGCCTACACGCTCCGGAGATAACCCACTTATACTCAAGAACTGTTGGCACGGAAACTGTAAAAGGCAAAGAACAAGTTTATTAAGACCCCATGGGGTGGTGGTACACTCAAACAGCACCCTTCGGTAATGCAAGAGGTATCACACCGAACACCGGTGTGACCCCGTTTATATACAATTTTGGGGCAATAAAAGATAGGCGGCACAAGTTAAGACACATTTAAGGACATATATGGTCATGTTTTGGAATACTGCCAGCTCATTGGAGGGGGCACAACTCCGCTGGTCAGTTTGGTGCACATTCCTGAAGGCTTACGGGTCAGTGGGAACTGCGCATGTGCGGTTTGACCAATACTAAAAATAGCCTGTTGCTGGGCAGGTTGGGGTGGTCAGTGGAACGGACAACGGACTAAAGGGCACGCCGGCCACGAGGCCGCTCATGGTCTAAGATGGCCGCCGCAACATTAAAAATGGCGTTTTCGTATATAGCCAAGTTAAGGAGGACAACGTGTAGGTTCAGCTAATCGCTAATGCGGCCGGGCCAATTACGACAGACGACCCTTTTAGCGTTTAGCTGAATCTACCTCATAATGAACATAATCAGGATGTTCGTCCTCGATATCTATTAACATTATTTGTGTTACCTCTTTGTGAAGCATCATTTTGTCATGGGCAAGAGCTCGTCTTGATGGTATGCAAGCTGATAAACACATTGAGCATAAAGCTGGGCCACATTGAATACATAGGCATATGAAAAACATGGCTCCCACAAGTATACACAGAATCGTCAGCAGTTTCCAGCCCCATGTTGCAAGCATGGACCAGAACCATCCCGAAAGTGTCCAAGTTCCATTGTCCGGGTGTATCTCAGCTGCAATCTTATGAAGCTTGGAGATGGCATCATACACAGATGGAGAATTGTCCGGAATATACACGCAACAGCTGCTTCCGATAATTCTACATGCCCCCCCACGATCAGCTAAAACAACATCCAATACCATCCTATTTTGGAGTGTGACAATCCTGGAAATCTGTAGTTCCTCGGTAATATTCCCCAGGGCAATAGCAGTGTCATTCGCAACAGCCTCGACAACACGCGTCAGTCGTCTGATTTTCCGGCTGTTCAGTGCAGCCCCCACAAAGGAGAATAGTCCTAGATTAAAGTCCACATACTGTTGCAATGCAGTGTCTGTTTGGTCAATGTCTTCCAAAACAACAGTTCGTTTGACCCTATTCAAGACGAAGTCATGGTACAAGGTATAATCATTGTGATACATTGGAGGGGCAATGAATACAGGAGGTAACACAAACGATACATAGCACGTGCCCAACCACCCCAATGGAAGCTGATGGTAGCCCTTCGTTCCACAGATAAAATATGTATTTCGTGATGCAACAAATGAAATGCCATTCGGGCTATCAAACGTGAGAGTAGTATTACATTCGCTTTTCCCCACTGCAATCGAGCCCTTATTCCTGATACATAAATCGGCTTTTGTAGCAATAACATTTATAACATGGGCACTAGATACATTAATGTTCCGCTGATTGCTGTATACACGTGGGGCAGACACATTATCAGGCCTATACTCTTCCCATTCAAAACGAGTACCCTCAGCCCGGGGAAACCCATCCTTATCATGGGAACATACTTTATTCAAGCGGAAAAGCACCCCCCCCTTTTGTTGGCCATCTCAAAGTAAAGAGGAGGGTGTACCATGCGTTGCATGACCCATTATGCGAAAACGGGAGTGGAATAAGTGGGGTGCCCCCTCTCTTCTGGTGCCCTGGCAACATCCCACACACCCAGCAATTTGAGGTATTGGTCATGTTATGTGTGTGGTGAAGAATCTGAATGAAGCTGTTATTTAAATACGTTTGGCGGTGGCGCTCTTCATGAAAAGGCAATGTAAAATGAAAATGTTCAGAAGGAGCCGGGGTAGTCGGCAGCAAATGTTCACATACAGGCACCACAAGTTCGACTACCCAGGCTATAACAGCTATCACCACAATAGTCAGAACAAAAAGAAAGGCACCCAATATTTTCTTATCACGAGATGCCGTTGATGCCATAGTTCAAGAATATTCGTGCAAAGTCTCAAATAGCACAAATCGTGCACAAAGTCTCAGATACACATACGTGTATACCTAAAAAAAGAAAAATACGGTGCTGAACTCCGAGGTAGCCGTTGTTTTCTTCTCCGGGCCAAGACGGGTGTCGCTACTCTGGCAGAACTGATCCCCCCCCTTGGAATTCCCGGTTTCCGTTTCACAAACCTGGAGCGGTAACCAACCAGTCATAAAAAACAAACAAAAAAAAAAATCTTCTTATCGTGGGCGCAAGTTGTAGCGCTCTCGTCCGACAGCAGCTTGGTCCGGGAAGGCTCCCTCAACTTCGGTCGACGTCACAGCTGGGCTCTTTTCTTTCTCCAAGATCTCCTTGTAATCAGTCAGTACAGCAGGAGTCACCAGATCCAGAGAGACACGGCGACAATGTGTCGAATGCACCCACCGCTTCCTGTTAGTCACTCGTACTGCGGTGCGGGTCGCAAGAAGGACCTGCTCGGGGCCCTTCCACCTGGGCTCCAGACTGCTTGCTCTCTCAAACGAACGAACCATCACGTGGTCACCAGGGCGGAGATCATGGCCCTCTCCAGTAGAGTTGTCAGGGAGCGCTTCTCGAACCTGTTGATGAATAGAGAGCAAATCATTTGTTAATCGTGTCAAATAATCATTCATCATAACACAAGGCACATCATGTATTAATCGCGGCTTGGGCACCCCCCAGATATTCATCGGGCGGCCAAACACCACCTCATAAGGCGTAAGGCCAGTTCGTGAGTGGGGTACTGATCTAAGAGAGAGCAGTGCTAGCGGCAAAGCGTCTGGCCACTTCAACGATGTAGACGCCACAATTTTGGCCAGCTTAAGCTTCAACGTAGCATTGTACCGCTCGACCAAACCTGCTGACTGAGGGTGGAATACAGCGTGGAACTTCTGCTGAATCCCTAACCCCTTCAGTACATATTCCACGATCTTTCCAACAAAATGGGGCCCATTGTCGCTCCACAAAAATTTACAAACTCCAAAGCGAGGAAAGAATTCCTTAAGCAACACCTTAGCTGTTGTCAAAGCCGTGTTGTCTTTCGTGGGGTAAGCCTCAACCCATTTGCTGAAAGCACATACCACCACTAGGACGTACTTCAGGTTATTGCAACGCTCGAGTTGAATGTAATCCATTTGAAGCACCTCAAATGGTGCAGAAGGTGGAACGAACCCTCCTTTCGGAGTATGGGTCCCCTTTCCGGGATTGTGTTGCAAACATACCAGGCAGGTCTGCACTACTCTCTTTGCAGTATTAGCAATCTCAGGATGTTCCCAAACTCGTGTTAAAAGCCGAGTGATTGCAAGAGCTCCGACATGAGCCAGTCCATGCGTCATCTGGACCATCGCCTGTAAATAAGCCGCAGGCAATTTCCACTTCTCCATGTCTTTGCTTCTCCAAGAACCCTCGTCATCTAGTACCCCATCTGCTGCCCAAGCCGCGAGTTCAGATTCAGTGGCTGAATTTTGAATATCCCGTATTTCTGCTCTAGCATCACTCCATCGCTCAGCCTGTGATTGTACCACGTACATGGGGGAGCTAGTTCGGGACATGGCCGTCTGTCTTGCTATACTGTCTGCAAAGGCATTTCCTTGGCCCACTTTGTCCGTGATCTTTTTATGGGCACTACACTTCACTATCGCTACTTTCTTAGGGCCAAGCAACGCGTTTAGGAGATCACGCACTAGCTCTCCGTGCATAATGTGCTCTCCGTGCGATGTCAGAAACCCACGTTCCCTCCAAAGTAGCCCGAAGTCATGGGCCACTCCAAAGGCATACCGGCTGTCCGTGTATATGTTCACACATAATCCAGCACTCAATTCGCAGGCTCTTGTTAAGGCTATCAGCTCTGCTGCCTGAGCCGACTTTTGTGGTATCCTAGCTGTTTCTACCACTGTCTTAAGCGTCGTGATCGCATATGCTGCAGAAGTCGTACCATCTGGCAGCCTTAAACACGATCCATCAACCCACAGTTCCCCATCCACATCTGGAAGTGGCACATCCTGTAAATCGACACGACCCTTTGTCTGTTCCTCGGTCAGGAAAACACAGTCGTGATGTTTTTCTTCCTGACCCTCCTCGGCCGGATAGGGCAATAAAGTGGCAGGGTTCAAAGTAGCGCATCTTTTCAATGTAATATGTGGCGCCAAGAGTGTCAGCTCGTATCCTGTTAGCCGTGCACTCGTAAGGTATTGGGTCTTAGTTTGGTTTAACAGGGCATCTACTGCGTGGGGAACTAACACCAACAATTTGTGTGATAACACTATTCCCTCACTCTGTCGTATGGCCACCGCTGTTGCTGCTACCGCTCGAAAACACCCAGGCAACCCTCGTGCTACAGGATCCAGAATGGCAGAGAAGTATGCACATGGTCTCTGCTTATCCCCGTGTAATTGCTCTAACACTGACAACGCGCACCCATCATTCTCATGCACGTACAATGTGAAAAGTTTCGTGTAGTCTGGTGTACCTAACACGGGTGCGGAACAAAGGGCCTGCCTCAACTGCTCAAAAGCTTTCTTACATTCCTCTGTCCACTCAAGGGGCATCGGTGTAGCTTTGGACAGTAATGCTAGCAAAGGTTTTATGATATGTGAAAAACCCATGATCCATTGCCTACAAAAGGACGTCAACCCTATAAAGGCACGTACATCTCTCTGCGTGCGGGGGACTGGTGTATCTAAAATCGCTTGAATTCGATCAGATGTTAATGCACGCCCCTCCTTAGACAACAGATGACCGAGGTAGGTCACCTGAGGTCTACAGTATTGAAGCTTTTTCTTGGAAACCTTGTGATTGTTTTGTGCCAAAAAGGAAAGCAACGCAAGTGTGCTCTGTTCACATTGTGCATAGGAGTCAGCGGCAAGCAGAAGGTCATCCACGTACTGGATGAGCGCGACGCCAGACTGCAATTTAAAGGAATCTAGCTGCCTTTTCAAAGCCTGGCTATAGATGCTAGGACTCTCAGTATAACCTTGGGGAACACGACAAAATCTATACGATTTATTATTGAGTGTAAAGCCGAACAGGTATCTGCTATCAGGATGAACAGGAATGGAAAAGAACGCATTCTTTAAATCAATGACGCTAAAGGTGGTGGCTGTCGGTGGAACCAAGGTAAGCAAGGTCGTAATATCAGACACCACCGGGTATTGGGGAATGACAATTTTGTTAATCTCTCGCAAATCAATAATAAATCGATAGATTTTACCGTCAGTATCTCTCTTAAGAATCGGAAGGATAGGACTGTTACAAACATTATAAGGGACCTCCTCCACAACCCCTGCAGAAATCAAATCCTGAACAATATGTGTCAATGCAATTTCACCTTCTCTCGAAATCTTATACTGTGGCACTCGTGGCAGAGGGGCCCCCTCCTTAACAGTAATGTGTATTGGTGGAATACGCATCTCTCCCACATCCGTATCTGAGGTCGCCCACAACGTATGCGGTAGAGAGGCCAAAGCTGGAATGTCTAAAATAGCATAAAATCTGTCAGGGTCAGGGTAATTGTCGTTCAGGATAACCCGCACTCCCTCTGGAGCGCAACGTATTGTCGCTCGAAAATATTTAAGTAAATCAATGCCCAGGATATTGTCTGGGGTATGGGGTGATAACAGAAATTGGCCAAAACTGAAATATTTATCAATGCATAGTGCAAGGGGCTTGGACAATGGGCTGGGGGAGGGTGTGCCATCAAACCCTACACACGTAATCATTTCGCCAGACAGGGGAGCCCTCGGAACCAAGTTTTTCGACAAAGCGCTACGAGTAGCTCCTGTGTCGACTAGAAATTGATCAGTAGAACCCAGAATGCCCGCTGTTACATATGGACCTTGCTGATCTACCGGCACTTCAACTGATTCCTTACCCCATCCTACGCAATCCCATGCATGCACATAATCCTGGTGTTCCACATTCTCTCCCTCAGAAATCTGATATTGATTCCGTCTATCAAACGTATTTCGTCCGTCCTGGCCACGGCCCCTCTCCTCAATCTGCCTACGATCACCTCCACCACCTCTCGCTCCAGTATAACCTCCTCTTGACCTTCCACTTCCTCGACCACGCTGACTACGCTGTTCGCGAAGTACCGGACAATCTTCAGCCCAATGCCCAAACTCCTTACAATACGCACACTGATCCTCCGCTATGTCCGTACGACCATACGATGCGTTTCCTCCACCTCGTCTACCTCTATCATTCCCTCTACCCTGTGTTCCCCGAACCTGCGCCAACATCACCTTCGTTTTCAATTCCTTCGCCTTTTTCTCTACACTTTCTTTAGCCTCCACTTCCTGCCGCTCATAATACTGAGCCATAGTTAACAAGGACGCAGAGGTCGCCGTGGCCCAGGAACTTTCACTCGACTTCAATCGCTTTGCAATCTCTGGTAGGAGATTAGCTACATACTTATCTACAAACAAATGCCGACACGTATCGTCAGTTAAAGATTGACCACTGTAATCATGAAACGCCTCCTCGAAGCGTGTAAAGAAATCTGAGACCGTTTCATCGGGTTTCTGCTTGCACGACGTTAACATGGTCCAATCAATCTTTTTGGAGGGAACAAGCGTTTTTAGTTTATTCAAGATAGCTGCCGGAAGGTCTAGGATTAGCTGACAAGGCTTACATGCTGGTTCTCTATCCAGATCTGCAGCATTTATTTCTTTCCATGTCCCCCCCAATATCGTTTCATCATTATTTTTACGAATTTGCCTCCACATATCAGGTGGTAAAATTAGCCCAAAAAACAAATCTATATCCACGAGAGTCATCACACAAGACGATATAGCCCCCTCCACCCCCTCATAAAACGCCGCCGGATTCTTCCGAAGATCAGGTAAAGAATTTTTCAATGCCATGACATCTGCTCTATTCCAAGGCGTGTAGACCCAATTATACACAAAATACCCTTTCGCATCCTTCGACAATTTATCATCATCAGTACCTTCCCCTTTTGGTGGAACATACAAAGGCGCGGCTTCACGCATAGGCATAACATGCAACGCAGGACTCTTATCTGAACCACGGAGAGAACACTCTTTAGCCCGCCCGTTATTCTCCAATTCGGACTCCTTTTGCCTCCGTTTGCGTTCCTCCCGCAATTGGGTTGTCTCATCCCGCAGCTTGATCAATTGCTTGAACAAGTCGTCAACATCTGAAAGATCAAAATCACCTTTAGCCAAATTCTCACGATACACTGACAGTACTTTAGGCTCTAACGTATCAGAAAGTTCACGATATGCATTTACAACTTCATCTGCCAGACTGGACAGAAAATACATTAATTCAAGATCCGACCACCCTTTCTTTTCTGTTAACAACTGCTCCTGAGTAACACAATGCTTATTCACTTTACGAGCCCAACTGCGTAAATGAGCGGACCTTTCAGCAGTAAACCTGAGAGCCGAAACCCCCTTCTGACCCAACTGATCCTGTCCATCGTCCTCTGAATCCGCAGCCGGAGCCGTCGGCGAAACGTACGGAGGCGGTGACCGATCTAACAAAGAAAAATCATCAATTTCATTATTAAGGACAGGATAAAGTGGTCGGCGAATAGGAAATTGACCAGTCATTTGCAATTTACGTTCCCGTTCCTCCCTTTCTTTCTTCTCCTGAGCCTCCTTTTCCTCAAGCTGTAAAGCCTTATCCCGAGCAGCCTTGCGCTGCTCTTTGTCCGCCAAGGCAACCTCACGCTTCATTCGTTCACGCGCCGCTTTCTCCCACATTCGCACGCAATCAAACATATTTTGTCTAGACCTACGTTGAAACAGACATTGCTCTACAAATTGTATTTTACTTAAATCAAACGACCCGTGTAGAGGCCATTGCAATTCAGGATCGGCCTTAGTATACTTATGCCATAATTTACTGTACATAATAGGGGGAAGGCCAAGTTTGATATACATTTCCCTATTTGGTGTTCCCTCTGGGGGAGCCGGCTGTGCTTCTGCTAACCTAATTGAGGTACCTTCTCCAAGACAACACATTCCTCGGAGTGTGCTAAAAACAGGCATGTTCGAAAAGTATCACGAAAGCGTGACACCGGACAAAATGGCACTTACAGTTCTTCACACAATTGTGCCGCTCAAGGGAAAAACAAAGTTAGAGAAACATCTCTACATGCCTGCCTATGTGAAGTGCACTACAAATATAAGTTCAAAGACCACAAATTCACAATGTTAGCTAACTCGAATCAAAGACGTAGATCATAGGACTTCGGCAAGCGTCCGAGGACTACCTTACCGATCACAAATCACAGAATTTCAGTAAGCGTCCGAAGACTACCTTACCGAACACAAATCATAGGACCTCAGTAAGCGTCCGAAGACTACCTTACCGATCACCAATCTTACCCAAATTCCCAAGTGTCCAGATTCCAACTGCCAAGGTTTTGTAAGCCAAATCAGCCAAACGGCACTTTCTCAGCGATGCAGACACTTCGAAAACTCAGCCGGAGACCGGCGCCACCTGGAAGGTCAGATCGGAAGGAAAGGAAAAAACACCGTGGCAGCCAAGACTTGGGTCACTCGTGGCAGCGCGCGCCCATGGCGGGTTTCCAAGCCTTCGTCACGACCCCTCCTTCGGGCATCCGAGTCGCCGATGAGTCCCTTCGTGGTCGCCAATTGATGTAAATCGGGGTTCCCAAGGCCTACACGCTCCGGAGATAACCCACTTATACTCAAGAACTGTTGGCACGGAAACTGTAAAAGGCAAAGAACAAGTTTATTAAGACCCCATGGGGTGGTGGTACACTCAAACAGCACCCTTCGGTAATGCAAGAGGTATCACACCGAACACCGGTGTGACCCCGTTTATATACAATTTTGGGGCAATAAAAGATAGGCGGCACAAGTTAAGACACATTTAAGGACATATATGGTCATGTTTTGGAATACTGCCAGCTCATTGGAGGGGGCACAACTCCGCTGGTCAGTTTGGTGCACATTCCTGAAGGCTTACGGGTCAGTGGGAACTGCGCATGTGCGGTTTGACCAATACTAAAAATAGCCTGTTGCTGGGCAGGTTGGGGTGGTCAGTGGAACGGACAACGGACTAAAGGGCACGCCGGCCACGAGGCCGCTCATGGTCTAAGATGGCCGCCGCAACATTCAAAATGGCATTTTCGTATATAGCCAAGTTAAGGAGGACAACGTGTAGGTTCAGCTAATCGATGGCTGCACAATTCCTTTTCCATTTGCCTTTCAGATTCGACTAATTTTCTTGCATCTATTGAATTTTAAAACAACAAATGCTGAAATTAGGGTTCTCCAGAATCCATCGCCCTGCAGATCTCCCACATTTTTGTCACCACATCTCCATTCCCCAAGATGATCCCAATAAGTTTGGAATGTTTTAATGAAGGTTTGTCTGAAACGTTGAGCCAGAGTATACCATACCAAAAATATAAGAATATCAACACTACTAAACACAATCCCAGATGCTGTTCCAAGCTTAACAAACTGAAACTCAAGGTATACCAGCCTAAAACAAAATGTAATCTCATAAAATTGGGTGGTGAGTCATAGGGAGGTGGACCTCAAAGAAATACACAAGAAATGTATTTGTCCATATGAAATTAAGGCATGCAGTGCTAATGGGGTAGGTAGAACCACCCCACTCCCAAATATGTAGTCGAAGACAACATAGCAAGGTACAGATCAACCTCCAGCACATATATTATCGATAATAATAATCAAAGATCAGCAGTTCTCTGCTTTTTATTCATTCTTTTTTGATTAATTTGTCCAGTTCTTGAACTTTTTAACCTCATAAGCCAACTCGTGTTTTGTCACTCAATGGGAAATATCCTGTGACTTCTGCAGGGCTATACTCTCTTCCAAAGTTCCTTAAGATCGATTTGAGCCACTATGAGATTGATACACCATACTGGAACGGGTACATATCTGAAAGGTACACTTGACGTAAAAAGCAAGTTACTGATGAACCTACACTCTAATAATTTATAACTGGACCTATACTGAGTTAATACATAGGAGTAGTATTTATCTATGAAGCTGAAAGAGAGGGACAGATTTACAACAGATCGTAAGTAACTTTGGAAGAGAGTATAGCCCTGAGGAAGTCGCTGGATATTTCCCATTGAGTGACGAAACACGTGTTGGCTTATGAGGCTAAAGAGTTCAACAATTGGACAAAAGCATCAACAAAGAATAAATAAACAAGAAGATAACTGCTAATCTTTGATTATTATTATCAATATTATATGTTAGTGTGTGCTGGAGGTTGACCTCTGAAAGAAAATATAGACAATACTATGATCATGCCCTAAAAGATCCAAACATGAAACATATTAACATTTTTAAGCAACAGGTTAAATGCTAGTGTAGCTTAGTTCATGGGGCTTATAAACAAAGCACCTAAATTAAAGAAGCAGCTCTACAGAATTATTAAAGAACTCCAATGCCCTCAGGCCTCCAAAATACCCTTTACTGCATCTGAAAAACCAGGCATCTGACAAATACTGTCTGCCATTTTTAAGGAAAATGTTAAAAATTTGGGATGATATTGAACTTGAAAATATTCCTATCGAACTTAAAAAAATTCCATGAAACTACAAATGGTTCTGATGCATTTGGGGTTTCCTTTGGTCACTTTCATCCAGTATTTCAATAGACTCGACTAGACTCTTTAAATAACATTCACCCATCTGCTTTCCTTACAGATAGTTGTCCAGCCAGATGGAGAAAAGACTCAACCCACACTCTACCTAATGATTTACACACCATCCTTAATAGCTAATTTAACTCTGCTATTATGCTCATGTAGTGAAAAATGATTATGACTGAACAATCTTAAAACAACAAAAATCATTAGGCCCTGATAATTTGAGCAGCTATCGAACTATTTCATCACTTCCTTCCCATTTTTGATAAACTAGTTTTCAGCCATCTCCAATGCTTTGTTTAACAGAGTAATGTCCTGGATAGTCATCAAACAGGCTTCTGCCCATGCAGCAATGCCAATCTGGTGACTTAAACTGGCATTGATGATGTTCTCCGGCTGGTTGATGGTGTTGAGGCCCTAATCTTACTTGATTTTTGAAGGCCTTCAGCGCAACTACACTTGCTGTAAGAATTTCAGATGTTCAAATTAAAGGACTGTCTCAAAAATGGATAGTTTCCTGGCTGAGATCAACTCACCTGTGGCACTTCCATAATGCTGATTGGATCTCAACTTACTCTGCTGTGGTGTCCCTCTGAGGTCTATTTTGTTGCCCCTTTTTTCTAACATCAATATACACCACCTAGCCATACTGCTCGATCTTGTTGAGCCCCATCTTTACATGTACGGAGAAGACACCCAACTAATCGTTGGGTTGGCTCATCTGTTGAAGCATTTGGGGTCTCCGTTTTCATCAATAACAGATTGCCTTTCACTTTCACCTTCGTCGAAACTTAAAAAATGACAAATGGATCTTCTAACTTCTCCTGACTCTTCTATTCTAGTTCTTCTTGAAAGGGCTATGGGTGTTGCTCCAGTGACAATGCCTGTAACTTTGATTCATAACCAAGGTATTCAGATTAATGACAGCCTGTTTCTAAAGGATCCAGATCCCCACGGTATCCATCTAGTGTTTTCTCCAGCTATAAACTCTGAGAGACTTTTTTGTTTCATTGATTGTTTTTACAATGTCACAACAAATAATGCCATGGTCCAATCCAAACTAAATTACAGTAACTCCATTTATATAGCAGCTTCGACAAATTGTCTACTTCAGATACATCTCATGCAAAATACAGCGGACCATCCTATTAACAACGTGCCTGAGCATGCAAACGTATTCCCTATACTGAGGCAGCGACATTGGCTGCCAAATCATTGCAGAGTTTTTTTTAAGGCATGGAGATTGTTCAAAGAGAAATGTACCAAAAAGCCCAAGACTTCATGGCTAAAAGGTGTTTGTGATGCATTCATCTACACTCTGCTAGTTTTTCCTCTTAATGATCCCCAAGTCTCAAACAGTAATTTACAGGGACTGAAATTTCTCTATAGCAGCCGCCAAGACCTGGAACTTGTTTTATTCAAATTTAGAAAACTGTTTAAAATGTTTCTATTTTCTTACTGAACACAAATGATACAGACTCTTGCTGCACACCGTATAGGTGTTGTATGCTATAGACTGCACCAGGACATTTTGTAACACTGATAAATCAAATAAGGAGTTTTATTAGTTCACTGCTGTTTACATCTTTTATTCATGTGATATGAAACTTTTTGGAACACATATTGTAAATGTTTTTATCAAAACATACATAAAACAATTTATGAGGGCTGTGAAATGGTATGTGATGTTCTCTATATCTACTTAAATAGTAGATTGCATTCAAAATCAACAAGAAAACACACTGCACAGTGGAGATTGTCATGCAAATCATTTATGGTCCCATCCTGGTCTAAATCTTCCTTTATGTCCAGGCAGGACAGTTGCATATCTTCTAGTACCATTGAGACCCTGTTATGAATAATCTAATTATGTAAAAAAAATGTTGATATTCATTGCAGGATTACCCAGAAGAAATGACTTTGACAGTGTTGCAACTAGGATGATCTTTCTCTTAAACACCATGCCCATATAATATATGTAGGTAATGCAACGCAGATACTTCATTACTCATCTTTATACAGCTATCTCTCTATTGTGTGGCTCAACATACAACATTTTTGGTTCACTTATGTTCGACTTAAGTGCACCAGAAATGCCATTGGCAGGCACAAATAACACTTTCTGATTCCCAAAATCAGAATCTTTGGACCCAGCTAGAATGTACAGCCAATGAACATCCTGCAGTACCATATATTTTTCATAAGCAAAATCTGTGGTGGAGCTCCCAAGGAAATTGCAGAGCGAGACCATTAGAAAGGTAATGAAGACCCACAAAGCAATAACTTTGTGAATGACGACAAGCCATCAAAATGGTTCTCATACCAAATTCGAGTAGCTAAATATAGAGCCTAGAATGTCGGCGAAAGTACAAATTTAGAGGAAGAAACGCCACAAAAAAAGATTTTTATTTCACAGGGGCTGAATTCGAATGAGATTTCTCCACAAGACATACCGTTTTCATGGATTAGAACTAAAGCAATCGAAAGTTTGATAGTTAATGCCATATTCTGCCACATTTGCAAAACTTAGGGTGAATAAGAGATCATGGAAATCTGCACTTTGAAAGTATTTATTTGAGAGCTTCTAGAGAGTTTTGAGAAAAAAGCCAGAAATCTTCTCAAATTGTGGGACGAAATCTATTATGACTAAAAATAAACTAATACATATAACTCTTCAAATCTCGTAGTAACCCAAACTATGGTAAGCCTAGGACAAGAATGCAATTGAAGGGCAATCACACACTAGACTGTACAACATGCTTATCACAGTTGAAAATGCTGCAAACATTGTAATTGATCCTGTGTACAGCATGTACCACAATACCTGTATTCCCAGTGAACCACCTGCTCCATATCCCTCTTTCGCGCTAATGTTATGTTTTTGACACTAGTGATGTGATCTAGGTAAATGAGATAATAATGCCTTCATTGATCAAAGTAAAGATGATGTCATCTCTCAACCCATGTTGTCTAATGCTAATCCTATATTTCTACGTTACTTACATTCACACGTAAGGAATCCCATTAATTCTTAATTCTCACGTTTCTCCTCTTTTGTATGAAAGAATGATCTGATCCAACTGTTCCACAAACCTCATATCGAAGGGACCTTATTATAGGTATAAAGGGGTACCTTAATAGTTGACAACCTAATTGTAGTCCACTGGTTGGACCATTATCACATTAAGTTGCTGAACATGTGGGTGCATGCCATCAAGAACATCAACCTTAACAGGTTTAAGACATGCCTATTAGACAATCTCCCTCAATTCAAGAAAATTAGGAAGTGAACAAAGCAATGATGGCAATTCAATATAATCATGATTGAAATCATAAAGGATTTTGCCTCATAGTAGAAAAACCAATAAAGAGCAGCACGTCTGCACCAATGAACCTAACAAAGAGAAAAACTAAATCTAGGAATGGCAGAACATTTTTGATATTATCCTATACAGCAAGAGTGCAGTTCTGAAAATAAAAATTCATGGTAGACCCAACTCAGGCTCTAGGAATTTCTTCACAGGCCACAGAGCTCCCTCTTAGGATGCACAAGCCCTAATCCACCAAGATAGCATGCTTCATTATTGGGCAGCGTTCTTCATTGAGTGAATGCTACAATGTCCAATAGGACACAAAGGAGGGCTCTTTGCTGGAGATCTTTTTAATCTGTCTGTACACCTGAAGACCTTCAGTCGTCCAACATCTGTCCAACAGAATACCATGGGCACAGACGGAAGTAGACTATTTGGACAAGGGATAAAAAACTAAAATTACTAAAAGATATCCACACTAACTTAAATATCCCTGGATGTATTTGTTAAGATTAAAAACAGGAAGTGGAAATCAACAGGATATAAGGTTCCCTGAGTTCAGTTTTACGTCGACATGTTTCTTGCCTGGGTGTCTCCACTTGAGATCAATGGCAATTCAACAGGACCATAGAGAATGATGTTCCCAATCTACTTTGTGAGACACTTATGCTGTTCTGAATGGTGTTCACCCTAAGTGTCATATTTGAGAGTGTGCATCCTCATTAGGAAAACAACATGAGTACTTGCAGGAAATCTTAATGTCCCATATAATGGAATCCTATTATATCCATATTGAAATGAAGGGTGCACTTTTGATGATTGCCATCATGCAAGACTTTGTAGTGATACAAAAGTGATATCTACTTGTTATCTGCAGAGATTGTCTATATTTTGTTTTTTCTTGTATGTGTGCGGCATTCTGCAGCACACAGATAAAGAGGAAAAAGCCTCCAAAGATAGTTTTTGCGCAGGAAGGAACTTCTAACTACAATAAAGGCATTATAGTGAGAGGGTGACTGTATTGGTGCTAAGTTACCCAAAAAGCTGAGTGTATTGAGACAGCAGAACATAGCCATTTTTTTAAAGATATGCACAGTTCTGCTCTGTTAGGGTGACACATGGCAGCACAGCAATTTTCCTGCTGTGCTGCGTTGCAACACTTCTTGGTACATTTGTCTCCTAGTTACAGGTTTACCAGAAAAGTAAAAAATCTACACCCATAATGGTCAGCGCTCCTTGAATGGATGCAAATGATTACTTTTTTAGAATTAACAAACTTTGGTAGAAGTAGGCTTGAAAAACTAAGCCATTACCAGGTTTCCAGGTATACTGCTGGCAATCAAGCACGCAAAGTGGAAGTTGAAAAATAAAAAAATGACTCCCCCACATCGTTTTTTTCTCATGGTGTGAAGGTATATTTTCTTTTTTTACTGTCCCTCACCATCACAATATACTTGCCAGTGATGGACAGTGAAAAAAAGCCATCTGACCATCCATTCCTAATAGGGCTGAAGGCCAGATGGCTTTCTTCCAATTGCACTTACTCCGTCAGGCCATTAAAAAGCATTTTACACTGAAAGGATACATTTTACTGTCAGTATAAAACTTGCAGTCGCCTCAATTTAAAATCAGGCAGGTGGACATTGAGTTTGCAGGACAGGATACTCTGCCACTTTTGCAGCAGAGCACCTGCCAACAAAACTCTAAATATGCCCCAGATGCCCACCAAATGCAAATCAGTACTGACCCTGCTCCTCTTGGGAACAGTCCATCCTAAACCTTGTTCACCTCACACATTCACCCTGTGGTCCACTGCTTAGGGCCAGATTCCGATCTCATTTGGAAAGCATACCGACCGAATCAGTTCCGGAATGCTTTCCTTACGACTCGCATCAGGGGAGTACGACTGACCGAGTACGATGCATCCGTATGCATCTGGATTCAATTCAGTCAGACTCCAATTGACTTCAATGAGAGCCTGTGTTCCGAACGTGAACACAGGCTCCCATTGAAGAAAGGGGTGGCTGGGGACAATTGTGCACCCTGTGGCGGGTACCCCATGGTGCCTGCCAAATTGTGCATGGTTAGGAAGAGGAAACCCATGGGTACACCTACAGGCCTGATTCAAAGGGCCTCGGGTGAAGGGGGGCCTGCTACGGGCCCCCAAAGACCGATTCCAACAGCTGTTTCGTTCTGGGCAAACAGAATTGGAAAGGCTGTCCCAATCGGTCATTGTACTCACTCGCTCGGAAACCGAGTCCATAGACCTGTAGGAACCGGATCCAGAAATGCTCGACCTGTCCGAATGCCTTTCGGAACCGATTCGGTCATCCCTAATGGTTTCCAGGCATTGTACTTGGTTGTTCAGAAGTATATCCGAAACGGTCGGAAACTATGGCTCCGGATCGCATTCGGCAAACCCCAATCTCATTCGGAGCCCTTCCGACTGACATCAGATTCGACCCATAAGTTGGGAAATTTGAGTTTCACATCCCTTGAGTATCACTGACTAAGCTACACCCCTGATCAGGAGACTTGAATAACGTTCTTAAAAATGCTCACCCAGCTATACTTCTCGCAGACAGCCTTGAAACATGCAGCTGCTGTTCCTACTTATATCTTGTAATGGCGTATTCCTAAGTCTTTCTCACTCTGTGACCATAACCCAAGCCTCCCCCCCCCCCTCACCTCATCCTGGAAGAGCACAATGAAACAGGCTCCAGTCAGCCTAAAAATCTAAGCGCATGTTTTAATTAAATGCACCCGGTACAGGTCAGATTGGAACCCACCGACCTCTGGGGCCAATGGTTCTGATGTTGCTAACAGTAAATCTCAACTGTAGGTTGGTTTAATATTTGTATATGACTGTTCTCGTTTCCTGTAACGATGCCATGCATCTTTGTTGATAAAATGTTCAGTGTGCTACACCCATGTTGTTAAGTGCATTTTATAAAAACGCAAAAATAATACATTTCTAAAAAGCAGATTATTCTATCCATTTCCTTTTGCTATTGGGTCTAAACACCAGACGACAAAAAAATGACAGGAACCGGGAGTGAAAAAAATCACAGTCTTGTATGTCAAGGCAACACGTTTAATACACTTTTTGACAGAATTCAATAATCTGGTTTTATAATATTTAATGTTCTTAATAAAATATGTCTCAGTAGGACAATGTGTTTTTTAACTTACGAAACATGATTGACTTCAAATATTTTAATTCAAATCTCCCGGCACAATGAGTTTATTATGCAACCTGGTTGGGAATTGATTTTTGTAGGATCTTATAAGGATTAGCTGCAAGTTAATTTGAACATTCAACACATTTTGACAAGTCTGGTCTTTTTCTGACCTGAGCTTACAATGACTAAGCACTTCTGAATTTTAGTCGCTTTCTGTTTTTCCGTGTAATATGACTCGGGCCTCCTGAAAAAAAAGGTATTTGTTTCGTTATCTTGCCTTTGAGTTACAATGCCATTGCAAGGGGTTCAATTTAATTATCTTACTTAAAATCAGAATTGGAAATGCCGATTTTCATGATCTGTGTAAGCAATTATTTTTTGCACATTGTTTCTAGATGCCATTTCAATGCAAAATGTATTTTGGATAACTCCTGCTGTTATTTACATGTAGCAAAACAAAAAAAAACCTGCGCATTTTACCTGTGCATTTTCAGGTACTTCGAGCAAGAGGTGACAGTATAATCTCGAATCTTTGCATACTTCCGCATTGTTAAAAATATGTTGTACAACGTTAGGGTACAATTAAACGAAGCCGTCTTTACCCAAAAATGTTATTAAATAATCGCTTGGCCCAAAACACCCTAGCATTCACAATGATGACACCTGACCTGTGCCTAGAAAACGAATAATTCATCGAGAAAGCTTGATAGGCCTTGGTAGCTGGATTGTCTTCGCATACTTAAGAGCCGAGGCCGTGCTGACATTAATTAACACATGAGTACGACCACGTCTTTTCAGGAAAGCCAGGACTTTATTTGCGCAACCAATCAAAAAGCACAACATGATTCGAAGAACCACATTTACAGCCCGAAGTCTGAAGACTGAAATTTATAAAGCGCATTAAATGGATGTTTTTGAAAGGTGCCAGCAAGGTACTAGGTACTAGGGGCCTCATTTATGAGAAATGACGCATCGCTGCGTGAAAGCAGCGATGCGCCACTTCTCAGTGCGCACTCCTTGCGACATTCCTTTTTTTTTTTTTTTTAATCTTTTTTTTATTTATTGCAAGAAAGAACATGAATACAGCAAATAAAATCATCTCGATCGTATACATATACATAGTTCTCGATGAATGTTATTGTCATTGGAAAGAGAATTAAAGGGAGGAAAATGAAGAATAAAGAAAAGAAAAGAAAAACACAGATGTTAACAAGGCAATTTTACGGAAAGTCGTGTCAAAAGGATGTGGCATGTCGGTCTCACGATATATTTATCCATTTAGCTAGTGAATGTGCCCCATATTTTCTCCCTTCTTTTTAGCGCTTTAGGGCCTCTTAATTTGGCCAAAGAGAGTTCCATAGTGTGTATTTCATGGATGAGGTACCACCATTCATTGACGCTAGGTGGTTCGTTCGAAATCCATGTACGCGCGATAACCAGTCTGGCGCATGCAAAGGCGATTGTTAACAGATCTTTATAGATACTATTCGTATCTTGTATGTCCAGCTAGACCAGGTGGGAAGAGAGTACAGGCATAGTTATACGCTTCCTGTTGAGGACGTCCATTATTCCCAACCAAAAAGTTGTAAGTTTAGGACACTCATAGAGCATATGCTCTATGCCAGCTGCTTCTAGATTGCATTTTGGGCATTGGGTACGTTCAATAGAGATATTGCCTGATGTCCAGCCGGAGATTCTTTGAGGCGTGTAATAAATTTGGGTTACTGTCCTATAATGTTGTAGCCTCAAATTTGATGACTGGACAACTCGGTTTATTTGTTTTAGTGAACTCTCAATCTGGTTAGGGTAGATGTTGATTCCTAGCCTAGTAGTCCATTTATCTGCCATTTTCTCGCAATCTCCAGCTTGACCTTAATTAAGAATAATATAGCTCTTACTAATGATCGCTTTGGTCTGGTTAGAAAAAATAAATTGTAAGATATCTGAGTGTTCAACATTCTCAATTTTCTTGTGATTAATTAAGAAATCTTGTATCTGGATATATTTAAAATATGTTGTCTCATTGATGTTATATAGTGTTTTTAGAGCATTAAAGCTTAGAAGGCCATCAGGGCCATAAAGATCCCCTAGCTTGTTAATGTTCTGATCTATCCATAAGGTGCAAGCACCATCTGCGAAGATGGTTGGTGTGGTGAGGGTGTGTGGGTAGGCCTAAGCGACCAGCATGGCCACGTGCGCAGGGGTGGAAGCGCGGAGCGTCAGCCAGTAAACCACACACTCGTCTCATTCGGAAGTGACGTGCCCGAGCGCGCGTCCTTCTTTTATTGGACCCCGCAGGCCACGCCTGGCCTGCGGATGCGTGGATGCGTACGTGCGTCTGCTAGAGTGCTAACCGCACTACATCTCTATCCAACTCTCAACAATTTCAAAAGGTTCAATAAACTGTTCATGAAAAGAATCCACAATGATGAAGTGGTACTTGCGTGCTCCCCGGTTGCTGAGTTCAGGAACTTAGGTGACAGACGTAGTCATTGAGTTTCTGGTTGGGGCGAGGGTTGGGCCTCAGACTGTAACGGGGCGTGCGGCCCGAGCCTCGATCCCCATGGTGGGCCTGGCTCCGGACAGGGGTGGAGTGTGTTGGTGCTGCAGGCTCCGGTGTGGGGCCCTCATCGTCTGCTGACGAGCTACTCGCCATTTCTGGTGCTGTTGCTCCAGGTGTTTCGGGGATGTCCTCCTGGGCTTTGGCGCTTGCATTGCCGGCGGGAGTGATTATTTTAAACCACGACGAGTTCCTCGACACTTCTTCTCCCTCCTTGTTGGCGGTGACCATTGTGCCCTTCGTGTTGGTGACCGTCCACGGCCCTGGTTCATAGAAGGTCCGAAACTTTCCTCCAGGTCGTCGATTCTTGATAACAACCCGGTCCCCTCGGTGTAGTTGCCTTGGGGTGGCCCTGCGGCGGTGGCTCGTACGCATGTTGTTCCTGCGCCGACGTCTTTGTGCGAGCTCCTGCATCTCATTCGGTTCCTCAACTTCCAGCCTTGGCCCCGGCGGCATGGGGAGGAAATCCCTTCGTTGGCCTTGAAACATTAACGACCACGGGCTTCTCAGCGTGGTGCAATGGGGCGTTCCACGGTATTCTCTCAGGAATTCGTGCAGTCTCTGTTCGGGGTCGGCCTCTTCGACCACTGCGATCCTGAACATTTTGTTAAGTGTTCGCATAAATCTCTCCACCTCCCCGTTGGCTTGTGGCCACTGGGGAGTGATGCGCCGATGGGTAATGCCTCGCGTCGTCATGAAAGTGGCAAACTCCGCTCCCTGGAAGGGCGGGCCGTTGTCGCTTTTGAGTTCACCGGGCAGGCCGAATAGAGAGAACATCTTTTCAAGTGCTGGCCCCACGTGGGTGAAAGCCGTGGATGGCATTTTCTCCACGAGGGGGTATTTGGAATAAGAATCTATGACTACCAGAGTATGTCCCTCACCGGGGAAGCTTCCAAAATCCACACTGACCTTTTCCCATGGAGTTGTGCAGGCTTCCTCCGTGATGATGGGGACTGGCCGTTCCGGGTCGCTGGTTAACTGGCAGGACATGCAGTTCTTGACATACTCGTCCACGGTGCTTTCTAGTGCGGGGAACCACACCTTTTCGCGCATGCGCGCCTTCATCTTGGTGACCCCTTGGTGACCCCCGTGGGCAAGTTGGGTGGCCCGATGTCTGAGTTGCCTTGGTATCACGAGCCGCGTCCCTCTTAGGAGTATGCCCTCCTCCGTGGCGCTGAGCTCATGGCGGATCTGCCAATACTTGGTGAGGGCTGACTTGTCCGCCGCCGACCAACTCGTGGGGGGCCGGAGGTAATCCGTCCAGGATCCTTCTTGCACCGCCTGCAGTGACCGCATGTAGGGGAGGTCTTCTGTTGCTGCCTCCTTGATTTCATCTAGAGTCATACACTGGGGGCAGGATGTGAGAGCCACCCAATGAACATAGCCGTCACACTCCTCATCAGTGGCTGCCGGTTCTCGGGGTAGTGGGTGCCGTGACAAGTAGTCGGCTGGGTTTTTGGCTCCGGGTCTGTAGATGACCTCCATGTCATAGGTTTGGAGCTGGATCACCCATCTTTCGATTCGCGGCGGTGGATGAGGGGCAGTGCCCTTGAAGAGTGGCACCAAGGGTTGATGATCTGTGACCATGACAAACGACTGTCCGTGTAAGTAAAGGTGAAAGTGTCCACAGGCCCATTTGATGGCCAGCGCTTCGCGTTCTATCTGGGCGTATCTGGCCTCGGTGGGAGTTAGGGCTTTGCTCGCGAATGCTAAGGCTGTCCATTTTCCTGGTTCATGTTCTTGTGTCAGGACTGCCCCAAGTCCCACGGGGCTGGCATCCACGACTACCTCGGTCCGCTTGGTTGGATCGAAGTATGAGAGGGTGGCGTTCTCTAGAAGTGCTTCTTTTATGCTCCGGAAGGCATCCTGTTCTTTGGGGCCCCAGGTCCAGGCGGCGTCTGCCTTCGTCAGCGCTCGGAGAGGCTCGCTGCGGGTGGCCAGGCCTGGGATGAAACGGCCGCAATACGTGGCCATTCCGAGGAAACTCCTCACTTCCGTGGGCGATTGGGGTGCTGGGGCATCCTTGATGGACTTCGACTTCCGCGGGTCAATCTGGACTCCCTCCTGGTTGAACACATAGCCAAAGAACTCGATCGAGGGCCGAAAGAATTGGCATTTCTCCTTGTGGAGTGTCGCTCCATGTGCACTGAGTCTCTTCAGCACATCCCTCAAGTGCTTGTAGTGTTCGGAGGCCGTGGCCGAATGTATGAGGATATCGTCGCTCACATTGATGACTCCTGGCAGTCCCGAGAGCAGCTCCCTGATGGTGTTCTGAAACACCTCAGCGGCCGAGGATATTCCGAAGTTGAGGCGCTTGTACCTCCGGAGGCCCAGGTGGGTGCTGAACGTGGTTATGAAGCGGCACTCTTCGGCGAGTGGCAATTGATGGTATCCCGCATTGAGGTCGATCTTGGAAAACCACTTCGAGCCATTCACATCGGCTATGATGTCATCCATCGTCGGGGTCAGATGTCTCTCCCGCTTGATTGCCGCATTCGGCAGTCTCATATCTATGCATAGCCGGACCTCGCCCGGCTGCTTGGGTTTTTCGACGATGACCATGGGCGACACCCACGGGGTGGGCCCGGTTACCTTTTCGATGACCCCCAATTTCTCGAGTTTCACCAGTTCCTTCTCCACCAGTGGCCGCAGGTGGAAGGGGATTCTCCGATGGCGGAGGGTGGTGGGGGTGACGGTTTTGTCGATATGTAGTTTGATCGGTGCGCATTTGATGCACCCGAGACCTTTGAACAGCTCAGGGAAGCGTTCCAGAAGTTCTTCTACCTGTTGGTTCCGTATGTGGTTGGCAAAGGCAATGAGCTTCAGGTCCTCCGCCGTGTGGCTGCTTATTAGGGTGTCAGCCTCTCGATCAATGATGTGGATGGTTGCGGTTATTTCCACTTCGTCAGCCCGTATGGGTGTGACTATTTTCCCTTTCAGGGGGAGTGGGGTGTCGGCGCCATACGCAAATATCTTGGTCTTGGAGTTTAAGACTTCCGGGCGAGGGCGCAGCTTGTTGAATTCTTGTAGGCCCATGACATTGACGGTGGCTCCTGTGTCAATGACGGCCTTCACTTCGCTCTCACCAACGTGGATCACACATGTCGGTTGCGGCCGTCGTCTGATCTTTAGTTCCCTGGCGAAAGAGACTACATACGCCTCCTCCTCGTCCTCAGAGTCTGATTCAGCCTGCGACGTTGGTAGGAATTTGTCTGCCCTCCCCGGAGGTGATTCTGCTACGGATAGCTGGCGGACCGCTTTGGTAGTTGTCCATGATTTCTGCAAGTTTGGGGGTTTGTTCCTCCGGCGGCAAACCGCTGCAAAATGATTTGGGATTCCGCAGTTCCCGCAGACTTGGCCTTGGGCAGGACAATCTCTGGCCGCATGGGGTTCGTGTCCACAATATCCGCACCGGCCCTGTGGTGCGTCTCGCCGGGCTCCTTTCCTTCCTGAGCCACGTGGTCTTGCCCGTACTGCGTCAGCCCGCTCACTCCTGGTCGTTTCCGGTTTGGCGGGAATCTTATGCAGTGCTTGCTCCATGGCCGTGGCCCTGGCATCTGACAGTTCATGGGCTCTGGCCAGGACAAGGATGTCCTCGAGCGAGATCCCGGGCTTTCTTAGGATGTGGCCCCTCAGCGTTTTGTCCCGACACCCTTGTATCAGTTGGCGCCTGATGGCCTTGGGCTGGTCTTCGTCCGTGGAGCTGGCCAGTTCCCGGACCCGAGTGTGGAACTGGTCCATGGATTCGCCTTCTCGTTGGCGGGCTTGTCCCAGCGTAAAGACTTCAAAGTCTACATTCAGTTGAGGGTCAAAGTGGTTGTTGAGGGCGGTGACCGCAGCAGCATACGTGATTACCCCCGCTGAATTGGGTAGGTGTTTGAAGAGTCGGAAGACTTCGTCCCCCGCGTAGTGAAGAAGCAGTGATCGTTTCACCGCGTCGTCCGTTTCTCTGGTGACGACGAAGTAATTTTCAAGTCTCTCTAGCCACACCTTCCACCGGGGTGATGCTGTAGATGGGTCACTCGCTTCGCTGAAGGGTGGCAGCACTCCAGCGGCAGCGTGCTGGAATGGGATGTTGATGACCGGTGCCGCTACCTTGTCCGCCATGGCGGCGGTCCCCGAATATTGGCGGGTCGACGAGCCGCGGTGTTACGTGTGCCTCGTCAGGCAGTCTCGGGTCACTGGGGCGGACCCACCGGAATGAGGGTACGTTGGTATCCTCGCGGTCGGCACCGCGGGTTGGTGCCGATGGTGCCACCCGATGAAGGGAGCGAGGGTCAGTATCCCCCACTCGTCGCCAATGTGGTGAGGGTGTGTGGGTAGGCCTAAGCGACCAGCATGGCCACGTGCGCAGGGTGGAAGCGCGGAGCGTCAGCCAGTAAACCACACACTCGTCTCATTCGGAAGTGACGTGCCCGAGCGCGCGTCCTTCTTTTATTGGACCCCGCAGGCCACGCCTGGCCTGCGGATGCGTGGATGCGTACGTGCGTCTGGTAGAGTGCTAACCGCACTACAGTTGGCAGCCCAGGGTTCCCCCATATTGGGAGTTCAGCATTGTAAAAGGAAATTTTTTCAATGTCCATAATTTGGTCCCAAACTCTTTTAATGGCTCTCGCGGTCTTGAATTTGACTCTCTTATAGTAATTTGGATCGTGTACCCTGAATAGAAACTTATTGCTATGTGAGCCTAACATAAATTGGTGATAGAATGTGGAGACCTCACTAGCCAAAAGGCTACGTATACGTTGCATAAAAGTGGCAAGAAAGTAAATGTTTAAATCCGGGAAGTTTAATCCTCCTTTTTCGACAGGTAATTTCAATATCGTCATTGACCGACGGGCTTTTTTGTATCCGCAGATGTATCTACTGCAGATACTTTCTATTTTCTTAATGTATGATTTATTAAGTTGCAGTGGGATAGATCTAAATAAATATAGTATTTTCGGGACTATCTTCATCTTTATTATATTGATACGTCCGATCAGGCTAAGTGGTATTTTGTTCCATTTTTTAAGCATGGAGTCAATATCTTTGAATAGGGGGTCATAATTTAATGGAACGATTTTCTCGATATTTGCAGTGAGTTTGACTCCTAAATAAGTAGCATTATGACAAAGCCCTGTTATCGGGTGTGTAGGTTGATAATTAGCTATCACTTGTGTTTTGTTGACGTTAAGTCTATATCCCGATATGTCGCCAAATTCTCTAGCTTCCTGGATGATTTTAGGTATGGCCCGCACCAAGTCTGTAGTATATATAGCAATGTCATCAGCGAAAGCTGTAATTTTAAGGCACATGTCTTCATGTTCTATTGGAGTTATATATACCTGAGCAGTTAGTGCGTTGAGGAATGGCTCTAGAGCTATAGCGAATAATAGTGGTGATAGAGGGCACCCCTGTCTGGTGCCTCTTTTTATTAGGAAGTTATCAGAATTCTTCCCTGAATAGCTAACTATTGCTGTAGGCGTCTCATACAAAGATTGAATCCATCCCAGATACTGCCCCTGTATGCCATACGCCGTTAGTGTTGCCCAGAGGTACTCCCACCCCACTCGATCAAATGCCTTCTCTGCATCTAACATGACCATTCCGAGTGGGATGAGAGTGGTCGCCGCAACATCAAAAGCTGTTATTGCAGTATTAACGTGGGCAGTGGTATCTCTGCCCACCACAAAGCCGTGTTGCTGGCAATTGACTAGAGCAGGCATTATAGGCGCTAATCGATTAGCAAGTACTTTAGCAAATATTTTAGCGTCGGTATTGATTAACGATATAGGCCTGTATGAACCCTGTTCTTCCGGTGTTTTGTTCTTTTTTAAAAAGAATACAATTTTAGCTGTACGCCAAGAGGTAGGGGCATCTCCTGTTTCTCCCACAGAATCTATCACTTGTTTAAGTAGGGGGAGGAGTTCCTGTTCACAGATCTTATAAATCTCCACAGGTAAACAGTCTTCTCCTGCAGCCTTGCCTGGGGGGAGCGCCTTGACAGCTTTACCAAGCTCTTCAATAGAGATTGCAGTGCTAAGTGATCTTGTTATTTCTGTGTCCAAACTTTCAGGTACGTATTTCTCTAAGTATGATTTAATTGCTTCTGGAGTAGGTGTTATTTCTGGAGTATAAAGGTGGCAGTAATATTTGGCAAATTGTTCCAAAATCTGTTCTGGTTTTCTATACATTTTAGAGTCTAGTCCTTTGATAGTTTTAATAGTAGTTTTAGCCTTTTTATCAGCCACCTTATACGCCAGAATTTTCCCAATTCTGTCTCCACCTTCATATTGTGCGAGTTTATATTTGTGTATTTTGGAACTGAATTTTTCCCTGAGAGTTTTCTTGAGTGATGCCCTTAGTGAAATAAGTCCTAGACTTAGCTCCTTGATGTTAGTTCTGCCCTCTGTTATAGCGTCAGAAAGTTGTTGCTCGGCTAGAGAAATATTTGATATAGTGATTTTTTCTAGCCTTAGTTTTTCAGCATTATCCTTGAATATATATTGCTGAGTGTAGCCTCTGATGCTGCTTTTACATGCATCCCATACATATCTGATAGATGTTGAATTAATATTAAATGATATATATTCTAAAATGTGTTTTTTAATACCGGAAATGTATTGGTGGTCAGTTAGTAAATATCTGGGAAATGAAAACTGTCGGGCGATAGGTTGAGTGTCTAAATTTTTAAATTCGAATAATATTGGGTTATGGTCTGAAGTGATTTTAGGGCAAATTTCTATCATAGTTTTCTAGAATACAGTCTGTTGCCCAGATCATATCGATTCTAGAGAGAGTTTGATGTGGAGAGGAGTAATAGGTGAAGCCGGGTGTAGTAGGATGTTTAGTACGCCAGGCATCTTTTAGGTTGTGTATCCTGGCTAGTTCTAGAATGGCCGATCTCACTTTACCCATCCTATTTCTAATTCCTTTGCTTGTAGAGTCTATAGCATAGTTCATGACGCAATTAAAATCCCCCATTATCAATAGCTCACCGTCCCAGTCCAGTAATTCAATGGTCAATTGTTCATATAATTTCGGTATATCTAGATTTGGCCCATAAACTATGCAGAATACATATCGCTTTTGATTAAATTGCAATTGTACAATTGCCCATCTGCCGTTGACATCGGCAGCAGTCTTGATAACGTTTGTTCTAAGCCATTTCTGTTTTAGAATGGCGACTCCTCGAACTGGTGCCCCTAAAGTAGAGCAAACAACCAGGTCATAGCCCATTTGTGATAAAAGTTTGCGATCTTGATATCTAATATGGGTCTCCGAAATAAATACCATATGTGGTTTGTACATATTAATTTCTTCTTGTACCAATTTCCTTTTGCCTGTGTGGTTAAGACCGGCCACATTCCAGACTAAACATTTAAGAGAAGACATATCTTATATTATTGTTTCTCAATCTCTTCCACAAAACAACTTCATTGACCTTGTTACAACTTTTAATACATTTCTTGTTCTTGCAATAAAAATGTTTTTCCCCTTTTTCTTGCCCAACCCACCCAGATGGCTTACTTCCGCCCACCCACCCCCTTAACCTTGATGCGTGAAATCAGCGATGCGCCACTTCTCAGTGCGCACTCCTTGCGACATTCCTGATGCGTCATATTTGATATATGACGCATCATGTCGCAAGGAGTTACAGATACGTCAGTATTTCTGACGTATCTGTATGGCGCAAAAGTGACGCATTGCTGGAGTGTGTCGCAAAAGTGACGCAACTTCAGCAATGTGTCCTTTCACATGGGGCAAGCCCCATGTGAAAGGGCCTGCGTCAGTCTTACGCCTGCTGTGAGGCAGGCGCAAGATTTTGACGCAACGGTCCTAAAAGTGACGCAGTGAAATCTCATAGATTTCACTGCGTCACTTCTACAACCCTTCCTTGCGTCAATACTCGCCCCTTGCATACATTATACCTGGCGCAGGTATAATGTCGCGCAGGGGTTTACAAAGTGACGATGCGTCACTTTGTAAATATGGCGCAACAAGGCGCATTTTTTACGCTACTGGTGCATCACAAAAAGTGACGCACCGGCAGCGTAAAAGTGGCGCACAGCCTCATAAATGAGGCCCCAGATGCACAAAGCAGTCAGGCTTACCTTAGAGGCAATGTATAAAGTGCTTATTTGGGATGAGCATAACTTGCATCGTTCAGTGCAGTTTAATCATATGGAATTACTCAAAAATTCAGCAGGTTTCCTGAGAAGTACATGAGAAGTGTAATTCTGCACTTAGTACTATTTTCATAGTGCAAAAATGCCCCCCTCGAGCCCAAAAAGGATGTGAGGATGCATTTTGTTCTAAGAAGTAGCGCTAAATGCAACAGAACACTTATAGCGAGTGCGAGCAGACACTAACGCTTGCTAAATCTGCACTTGCGGCTAGGATTTTCCCCCCAAATTAATTGAGCGAGCGAGTAGAATCACATTATTATTGGTAATTTCGTTGCAGAAAGTATCACACAATTTAACTAACTTACTCTGAATAATCCAGCGTAATGGAAATACTGCACAGCCCTAGTAATTATGCAGCACACAAACAGTAATGCAGGAAAAACATAACATAAGAAAATCCTAAACCGATTTAGAAAATTCGAATGCATTTTAATAAAAAAATGATAAAAGGACACACTGACGGAACTTTGCTTGGGATTATATTGGGCTGATGGCCCCCCTCCATTGTCTAGAGAGATGTAGAAAGATTTATATTAGAAATGGGTCACCGAGACAGAATTACGAAGACATGATTCTGGCTCCTTGACAGATGCTTTTTTGCTTATTAAGCTGCACTGTGCTTTTGAGCCCCTTCTTGATTTCCTGATGGCTCTAGGTGACAGATCTTTGTTTTGAAAAATTAAGATAAGGCGTATTGCCCTTTCTGTCTTTCACTGCAAAGTGGCAGCCCCAGTCTGTTGTTAGGGACCCCTGTCCAGTATGCTGTAGCGCTAAGTAGTCTCTGGCCCATTTCTTTTTTCTTTTTCCAGGATATATTCCGCCAAGGAAAAAATGTATACTGCCTATATGTAGGCTGATGGGGTGTAGGCAGTACTGCACCTCACTTAGGCTGATGTGCTCCAAAACCAGAGAAGTTACAGGATGTGCCGTTGCCAAATATCTGAGATGGTGCTTTACTATGCAGGCTACTGCCCTAGGATTATGACGGTAGCAAACTGGTAGCAAAGCAGCTAGACATTGTGGGGAAACTACCATAACCGTTTTAACCCCAATCCAAATAGATACTAATTGCAGAAAAGTGAAATACTATGCATTGTTGGCTATGATAACTTTTAATTGTTTGGTTATTATGGCCTGTTAGGAAACATATTACCAAATGTTTTTCCGGAGATTGCACCTTGCACTTTGTTAGAAATGGGATTTCTGGTTGGCTAAGGCTTGCGCCAAAGCCAGGCAGAAACCACCATTCTAGTCAGGGCAAGGGAGTTACACTCCAAAGATAACCCCTGCTCACCCCCTTGGTAGCTTGGCACGAGCAGTCAGGCTTATCTCGGAGGCCATGTGTAAAGCATTTGCGCACACACAGGGCAATAACATCAAAGGCACACTACAAAAGGAACTCCACACAAGGTTATATAAAAAAAATAGCCTTTGTATTCTCATAACATAGAATAGTAATCACATAACATACACTGTGCCAACTGGCATGGGCAATATTCACAAGCGAGTATATACACTTGACAAGGCAACCTGGACCACTGTCCGAACCATCACAAAGCGAACTTGGTAAAAGTAAGACAGATCATAAACGTACAACCAGTAAACACTGGTAACCACTAAACTCAGCATCAGCCTGTAACATAAACTACATTATGCACAGTGATATCAGGCGCAAATTTCCTTCTGCGCCAACCTCATCAGCATAAACACATTATGCAATCATCTCTGAAGTCTAAACACCTTAGACCCTAACCTCCTAAGTATAACTCACATTAGGGGCGTACATCACACAAAGAAACATAATCTGACAAGCATAAACCATGGGATGCAAAACAAGCTCATAATCATAAACCATATTTAGAGGTATCAAACAGGGTGTGTAAAACATACTAGATGCATTACATTTCCTAGCACCACATCACATTAGTACATAAATTACATTAGGGCCTGGCGCCCTATAAATCTACCAGTCCTCCTGGCCAACCGGCCATCTCCAAAAAGGGGCTCAAATGCCCTGTGTCCAGAATGTCCGGGTGTGCAGCCAATGCAGCGAAATCCAATTGCGCCACTGCGCACACCTAAACATTGCAGCTGGCACTAAGTGCTGCACAGCTGTGTCAGGGGCAAAGGAGTGCAACTCACTCCTAACTCAGACAGGCCCCCAAAGTCAAGAGAACCTAAACGGTGCAGCTGCCCACTACTTGCTGGGCAGGCGGGGATCTCCACATGAGGCCTGGCACCACTGTGCCACTTCTGTCCCTCTCGGGGACTCTCTTAATTAACTGCTAGAACATGGGCACCACTGTGCCACACCATGGGGGCAGACATGGGCCCCTCTGGACCCTCTAGGAAATACTTATGCCCATCGTTGGAGCCAAGCACGGGCTCTGAGTACAATGTGCACGTTGGAGCCATCTATGCTCTGCATCAACTTGTCCCCTGGAGCACACTGGCTCTTGAACTAATTATGCTCCCTCGTTGCAGCGGACCCCAACTGTAGCGCCACTGTGAAGACCAGCCCCACACTGGGAGCATCAACAAAATGCTCACAGGCCTCACTGGGCCCCCTTTAAATAACAATGGCCACGTTGGAGCGGCCTGCTGAAGGAAGGGCCGCTCTGACTGTGTGCTTCGCACTGGCATTGACCCCAAAGAGACCCCACTCGCCGGGTCTCTTGTAGGCACTTCTCTGCTCTCCTGGATGGAGACTGCTCTGCTCTTCGCCCGGTCCCTCTCTTGGGACCGGGACGTCACAGTGGAGCCTGGAGGCTCCTTCACTCCTCTCTTCTGTGCTGGGGGAACTCAGGGTGTCTCCCTCGCGGCATGCACTGGAGAGCCCCCACTCCTCGGGGACTCTCTCGCTCTCGGCGCATGGCGGGGGCAGCCTTTTCTTCCCCTGGGCCCCCTCCTGGGACCCGGGGCTCCTCTTGTGCCCTCACAACACGGGGCTCTCTCTCCATCACAAGAGCCCTGCAGACAGGCCTCACCTCCTCACCCAGGCCCCCTCCTGGGACCGGGACATGTTCAGCACTTCTCCCGGGCATGGCGCAGGGCTGCCACTGGCATACGGGAGCCCTGCGGGGCAGGCTCACACTTCCTCCTCGCGTCCGGCCGCACTTCTGTCCGGCGGCCCCGCCCTCAACCAGGCAGGCCACGTGCGGCAGGGGTAATCTCTGTTCTTTGGTCGCAATACAGTGTAGGATCCCATCATTTTTAACCTATAAAGCAGGGTGGGCTCCTGCTAGGAAGCTTTACAAAATAAGCAGGGTGGGCACCCGCTTCCATCACGGGCAAAGCTGGGGGGTGGGCACCCGCACATAAAAATAATTAAATAAGTGGCAACATGCAGGGTGGGCTCCCCCCTCTCTCCCCTCCAGTAGGGGGGAATCCCTACATCTGGATTCCCCCGGGAAAGGTTGCAGCGCCGCGCTGCAGAGCCCTCGTGCTCCTCATCAGTTGGGTAAATTATAAGCAAAAATAAAGCGCTCCTCCGCAGGATCACAAAGCGCTCCCCAGACGCTCCATCAAGCCTGGGCAAAGGAAAAGTAAAGGTCGAAAGTCCAAGAAGTCCTGGGCATCAGGGAGGCGATGTAGGACCCAGGGGCCAGCACACAAGGCACTCCAGCAGGGAGACAGCCCCTATGGCGATCCCTCCTGGGCCCCAACAGCAGCAAGCCCCCCTCTGTCAGGATTCCAAAAGAGAACATTTTACATGGGGTCACAGCCCCTTTTTATACCACTGAATCCTTTGTTCTCAACTGTAGGACAAGGGGAGAACCAGATACAACTGGTTCAGGAGCACTTTGTTTTGCTCAGCTCCCCTCTCTATTCACCGGACAGGCCAGGGACATCAGACGCACCACAGGAGGTGGAGCCAGCATTGTGGAGGGAAGTCACAGCCCTATACAGGTCCCAGGTGCAACTCCTCCCTCCCATCTACATGCAGTTCTCCCTATGCACCACGGGCAGACCCATCCTGGCTCCTGGAGCCAACCACACCAGCCAGCCCCTGTCAATCACAAGCCAGACATGCAATTCACATCAGGCAGGCAGACACACTGCACACAGAAATGCCAACTTGTAAAAGTGGCACTTCTCTACCTGTCACAATAAATCTGTGCACACCATTGCGCAGCATTTATTCTCACGTGTTCGCACATACTAAACTCGCCCCTGAAATGAAATGAAAAATTGCACTTGTATAGCGCATAACCACCCGGAGGCCTCGCAGCGCTTTTCATACCAGGAACTACCAGGGACACACATCTCCCCCATGCATTCCTATGGGAGGGCAGGCCAGTCTCACCACACTTACACAGAGAGCGCATGCACTTTACAATGGACCACAGTGCTAAAGTGCGCAGAGGCCTAAAATCACCAACGCCAGGTTACAGAAAAAGGCTAGGAGAACGCAAAAAGTTTTGGGGTGAACCTGCCAAAAGGGCCAAGTCCAACACACTTTATTCATGCTTCTGTATTTTATATTTTTATACTGTTTTTATGATGCTGATTAATTATGTAGTGTTAACGTTTTTGTACTAATACAGTTTTTTTCCTTATTTATTCAAAAGATTGAGTGCACACTTTTATGGTTTTAATTGAACTAAGTAAAGTCAAATGAATGAACAAAATGATACCAGAATGACTAAAAAGCAATCAGTAGGGTCAGAGATTTTTAGTGAAAATAGAACCTTAAAGCACAAGTCATCCGGTAATGCTAGACTGGGGGAAAGTCACAACCTTAGGCCGACCAAGTTGGAGCATGGGCCCGACAAATGCACCAAGTAAGTCCCACCTAAACGTTACTTTCTTAAGATCAGCATGAAGAGTTCTGTTCATGTTGGAAGATGCCACAAGGAGAATGCTTCTGGCATGAAGAGCAGGTGCAGCGTTGCAGGCGATCATTGCTGTATTGTGAAGTTCCGTTCATCACTGGAGCTCCTTTATGGTAGTCATCGTCAGTTGCCATTGCTGTAGCATGAAATGCAGGACTTATTTTCCAGCCATTGCAGACTGTCGCTGTCGGCATGAAGAGCAGGTCTCACTGGATCCTCATGTTGGAGGTCTTTGCGGACTGCAAAGTTTTGGCAAGAACGGGCCCGCTCATGGTCACAAGGAGACCAAACGTCAAGATTTTTATCTTTTCTCTTTGGAAGAGCTACCACTGAGGTCAGCCAACGGTTCAATATCTGGAGGGCACCTACTGGGGGATTAGGACTCACGACAGCAGAGTCCAGCAGCCGGGCTCAAGCTGGTCCAGGCAGGTCCAGTTGCAGCTGGGCAGTTGCAGAGAGGAATCTGAAGATTGTTGTGTCCATGTAGCTCACACAGCAGGTCAGCCACCTCACCTTTGGAGTTACTCAGGATAGCCTGGGAGGAAGACTAGCAGGTCCAGTCTTCCGTCTGCAGACAAGAAACCAGTTTTTTCAAGAAGCAGGGCAGTTCTCTGGCAGCAGGTCAGTCCTTCTTCTGAATTTTACACAGGTCCAGAATTGTTCTGAAGCCTGGCTCTGGAAGTCCAATATTTATAGTTGCTGCCAGCCTGTTTGTGGGGGGACTCATTGCCTTACTCCTAAAACTGATTCTGGAAAGTTAATCCCCTGCTGTCAGATTCCTTTTGTTGCTGTGATGAAAGTCCTTTGAAGTGTAAATGGGGCTAGGTTCAGCCCTTCCCCAGCCTTCATGTCAGGATTGCCCATCCTGTTAACACCAAAGTGGCCCATTGTCTTACTGCCTGGAAGCAATACACAAACCCCAACAGCAGAGTAAATCATGGTCATGTGACCTAGGACACTGCAAGAAAGGCACAGTTAGTTGGGACTTTCTAAAAGTGGCATTTTCTGGATTGTGACTTAAAAGCCAGCTTTATCATTAAATAGGATTTTTATTTACATTTCATTAGAGTTTAAACAGCATATCTCAATCTGCTTCCTATCTGATGTTTGTTCCTTCTTAAAAAGGGAACTGGAGAGTCGTCAGGGATCTTGAGTAAACACTGTAATACAAAACACATAACCCATTAAACCTTGACATATGAATGCAACAATTCTACCAACAAAATGGGTATTTATTCCGAACAGAAGGCAAGAAAATGTTTTTTTATAAAAGCATTGCAAAACAGTGCAGGGGGTGTGACTGAAAAACTTGATTGGTTCTCTCTTCGATGATACATACATGTTCCAATAGTGATCAAAACTGTGCATCTAAAAACAAGAAAAGAACTGCCCCCTCATGGCTAATCAACAATATAGATACGGGTCAGCAATTTCAGATAATGTTTTGATTCTTAAGGCAATAGCGGAATCATTATCAGGACTCTAGATATTACCAAAAATAAATGCTGAAATAATGAAAAGTTATTGGTAGTGAGGAAACAAGAAATGTTGTGTAAGGTATGAAAAGCATATGTAGAACGGTACTCAGAATAAAAATGGACCTTGTAAAAAACGTAAAGAAAGTGCAAAAGGGTGAGACATGAACCTCATGCAAAAAAGTCATAATAAAGGAACAGAATCAAAAATAATTACTGCTTGCTTCAAGGGGTAATGCAAAAATTAGAAGTTAATAGGGTGTCATACTGTGATTAAGAAGGAGGAACTAATGAGAATGCTAGGAAAATGTATTATTAGGCCAAAATAGGAAAATCGAAAGAAGGCCTAATTACCGGAGGTTAATGGTCCAAACTCCGGTAGGAGGATGCTGGAAGCCAAATAGATTAGTGTATACAATGGTTCCGTCGGGTATGTAACCTGATTGCTTCAAAATATGCATGAATCATTCAACATGTACATTGGCCATGGTTATATCAATTAGCAAGTCCTCTAGAATAAATCATTAAATGCAAATCCAAACAAAAAAAACGGGTAATTATAGGTTTTAATCGCTGAATTGTTTTTCATTCAGAGGAACCCTGATAATGCATAAAGAGTAAATCAATAATCAAAATACTTTGTACTAAACAGCGCATTAAGTACAGTGGGTGCAATGTGGCAAATTGTGCACAAGTGACATGAAAAAAGTGATTTATATACAAGTGAGTGGAGGGGGGAAAGGGAGTAGGGAAAAGGACTCTTCAAGGCCGGTTTTACTATTCAGTAATTATTTAATTCAGTGTGCCACATCAGTTGGCTTATGCTAACTGGATTTACATAACCAGTCCAATGATATTGTATTGTCGACGTTTCGACCCTGTGGTCGCCTGATTTGCGGGTATAATGTGGGTCTTCTTCAGGACGGGGGAGGGGATAGTGATGTGGCGTCTAGTGGTCCTTTGTTAGTTGGACCACTCACTTGTATATAAATCACTATTTTCATATCACTTACCCTGACTAGAAAGAAGGGTCCCTACGTTGACAAAGGTACCTAACTCTGTCCACTAGGGATCCCCATTTCTAACAAAAGGGTATCAATGCCAGGAATAAAGGCGGCTGTGCTACTGAGAGGACTTCCACTCTACTTGGCAGCTGCTCTGAAGGAACTGCTGCCTTCCCGGGCTGACCTGTTTCCTGCTGCCCTCAGGGACAGAGCAGGCTTCCAACAACCTTGCACCTGGACTCTGCCATCTGTGAGTCTACCTTGGGAAGTGATGCCACCCTAGTATGGCTCTTGGAAGTGGGCTTATGGTACTCTGCCAGCCTCTGTGGATCCAGTGGAAATTATGCATCTCCCCTGCTGTCTGGTGCAAACCCAAGCAGAATTGGCACATCTCTACTGCTGTGCGTAAAGGACCCATCGCAAAGACCTGCATTATCACCGCATCACCCCCGCCACTGCACGACACATCCTCGGTGCATACCTTGTCGACCAAAGCCTCATGATGACACCGGGCTCTGCATTGCAGCCTTGCAGCTCTTTGGAAACCGATGCATCACCTGACTGTGCTCCACATCCTAGACGCCGGACTCTGCATTGCAAGCCCCGTCAACGGGATCCTCAACGACGACGGAGGTCCTTGCATTCCGCATCACCGCATCTCGGGACTGGTGCATCACTTCAGCTGCATGGCTCTTCATTGATGCTGATCCTTGCAACACACTGCAAATCAAGATTTAAGGTACTTTGTTCAGTGGGCCTACCTGGATCCCTGTAGCTGGCCTCTGCTCTATCAATGTTGGTCTGAACTTGTGACTTTGTCCTGTTCCAACGCGAACAGATATCCACAGTTGGCATTTTGAACTTTTTGGCGCTATTTTCTCTAGAATCTTAAAAAATGCAAAACTTTGGTTCTACTTATTGGAGTTTTGTCATTCTGGTCTTGATTTATTATTATTTTGTACTCTATTTTTCTAAACTGGTGTGAGATCCTTTTGTGGTGTCTTTTCACTGTGTTACTGTGTGAAGTGTTGCATAAATACTTTACACATTGCCTCTGAGTTAGGCAGAGGGCTGAGCACAGGTTAATTTTGGACTAGCTTGTGCCACACCCTGTCAAAGATTGTAGCTGCTGCTGGACCAGGGTGCATACCCCATCCAACCAACAACCCAAATTCTTACAATTAGTGTGTGTTACCATTTTATCACCTGTATCCAATGTTGTTGAGAGCTGTGTTAAGAAGCATTGAAAAGTGTTGCCAACAGATAATCTTACCTTGGAACCACCATTGGTCATAGCAAATTTGATTAGTGCAGTGAATCCAAAACCTTTATAAATGAATACACCAGAGTTCCACTGAAAGATTTCACTAATTTCAATAAGAGTAATGTGTATGGTATAACCTAACCATACAATACACTCTACACAGGACAGATTACATGAAAGATGAAGATTCATATAGTTCAACATTGCAGTTCAATCCTCTGCAGGGTCACTACTGCCCCTCTGGTGGAAGACTATATCGAACAAGGACATTCCAACAATGATCTGAGAAAGCAAGTCATCAGCATCCAGAAGACCCCCTGAGGGAGATAGAGCATCTTCTCAATAAAGAGGAACTGAGATGTATATTTTTTCCACTCATTGTTCACTTCGCTATCGGGATGCTGCTTCCATTGCAAAGAACAGGCCTTGCGATTCTTGTTTTTCGATATATAATTTTGATTATGATTGTCACATCTGTGTATCACAGATGAGAGAGCATCTACAACATTTATCACTCATACAATGGAGCTCGGAGTGAGTTAAAGAATTAGCGCTCCTGTAAAGTGCTCCAAAACAAAGAAAAAAGTAGTTCCTAAAATATTTGCTAAAATAGGAGATTGAGATGGATAGTAATAATTGGTCCATGCTTTTGGCGCAGGCTGAACAGAGGAAGAGGCATGACACATGCATGCATGGACAGATGGGAAGAAGGAATATGAGAGCAACAATCAAGCTAACAAATGGGAAGCCTATAGGCGGGCTGAATGCTCACAAAGTAAATACAATCTCTTTAAGACAACGCATGCACTGTCTCGAGCTAAGGCCTAAAAAGGAAGGATTAGGCCTGGAAAAATGTTTATTTGTCATACAGAAATGGAGCGGGAGAGCTGTGAGCTTGCGAAACCCACAGTGAGGGAGCACTATATTTCTAAAACTACACCGGCCATTGAACCTTATTTAACAGTAGTGTCTATTCCATTACATCGCTGGTTATTAACCAAACTAAGACTTAACCAGATTCACTTTCTGTTAAATGACTCTAAGGTATGGGCCAAGCCAGAGGACTTAGCGGCCTGCAAATGTGACGGTTTTTCTCTGCAGGACACTGCTCATTTTATGTTCTTCTGTGGTATATATGATCTGCCCAGGAAAAAGTATATTGTCCCATTGCTTAAGAACAAGGGGTTCGTCCAAATCAAGCCTGCCCTATTTTACTTAAAAAAGTTAGACTCACCACTAAATATGTTTAATGTCGCTAACTTCTTGGTAGCTGCTTTCCGCATTAAAAAACGTTCTGGAAATAGATAATTTAATAGTCTTGACAACACCCTATGGAATTACTGAAAAATTGCTGCTTTTTTTTTTTTTGTAAATATTTTAACTGCTCTATTTTAACTGTGACTGCAACCCGATGTAATTGCACCCCTTAATTATGTATTTTTGTCTATGTGCTTTTTATGATTCGTTATGAATCGAAATAAAGTTGTTTTGAACTTGAACTCATACAGGTTGTAGTGGTTGGCCTGTGCCATGTTTTACTGTGGTTCTTTTAGTGAGTGGTACAATGATTGCTGCTGCCTACTAGTATCATTTCATTTACAGGCACTGAGAACTGGCTGTACCATTTACTGGGGACTTACAGGTACAATAAAGGTGACAAAGTGTTGTAGGCCTATTTTGCCATGTTTGAAGGAGAGAGCACAATCACTTTAGCACTGGTTAGCATTGGCAAAGTGCACATAGTACTAAAGCCAACAAAAACAAATTCAGCAAACAGGAAGATTGAATGCAAAATATTTGGGAGACTACCACACCAAGGATGTCAGATATAATGGTCATGGTTAACCCTGGGTAAAGTACTACGCTACGCTCGCGTAGTCTGCAAAGTTGCTGTAATTTTATGCGTGCTCGCTGTCCTCAACATCAAGTTGGCGACCGCGAGCAAGCAAAATTACATCCCGGCGAGACTTTTTTCTCGTTCGCGATCAGCAACATCAAGTTGCCGATCGCGAACGTGGAAAATAAACCTCCCGGTGAGATTCTCAACGCGGGAAGGTCAGGTTTCTTATTGCGAGTGGTCGCGTATGCTCGCGACCGCTCGCAATGAGAAACTACCAGTTCCCATTGAGAAAGCTGCCGCTCAAGTAAAAATCTACTCAAGCGGCAGAAAACTACAGCTCGCACTATGCAAGATGCCATTTTCAATGATCGCACAGTGCCAGATGCTTGTCCGCACTGTGCAATCATTGAAAACGGCATCTTGCACAGTGCGAACAGGGTACTACGCAGTTTGCATAGTGCTACGCGTAGTTCGCGTAGTTCGAAGTGCACTTTGTGTAGCTACGCGTAGCGCTACTTTGCAAACTACACCCAAATTTGAAAATGGGCTGGTAACTCTTGTAAACTGGCATATAAGGATTTATGGGATTTTTGTAATGACGCTTGTGGAAGCAAGTTAGAAGTTAATTTATTGGCTCATGTGACTAATTTTTCTTTTTATTGCTTACATAAATGTGTGGCCAATTTAACCTTAGTTTCTTGTCTGAGCTATCAATTGCACATGCAGTAAATTGCTGGGCATGTTCTCTCCTCATGGATCACATAGAGTTCAATCAGACAATTATTCTCTTTTTATTTTCTTTGGATGCTGAAGGAGTTTTAATATATTTCTACTAAAATTCATTGTTCTGTCCTATGCTCAACTACTGCAGGCACTAACCTTTTATCCTGTTATCTTTCAACTCAGAACAGGTAAAGCTCTGGGTTGTGATCTCAGGATTACATTTGCGAAGGGTAGGGTTGCCCCAATAGGACCTGATCCGACCGAACTACCCTGTACACCATGTTCATCGAATGCACAAGAAGAATTGTGGTGTTCTTCAGGCAGTAAGACCCTGGGAATAATCAGCACTTCCAATGTGTGACAGAGTTTTTGATCTGAACCCATTTGCTGGTTTGCACTACATCTACTTTTACTACACACTACTGGAGTAGAGGCAGTGTATTTCAGGCTGGAAAACAGAGCAGAGTTTGAAACACCAACAGACTGTCCTCATTACAGGTAGTACACTGAGTGGCAAGAGTATACAGGTGTGTACATGTACACTGCAGCTGTTTCATACCATGGCAATAATAATTTACCCCAAATACTTTCACTATCGAGTTCATGTGATTATCATATTTTAGGAATTATATTTGGATATTAAATGGTGGTTCATAATTATAAATATAAAAGCAGAACTCTCCAGTAAGCATGTCATATCGCATATCTAAATGAGCCAGCACTTTCATTTGGGATTCATGAGTGTGCATTGAGGGATACACAGTGCAGAGAGATGCAGCTGAATGAGCACAGAAGGAAGCATTCATACTACAGATGTAGTAAAATGCTTTGTTTTGTTTCAGTAGATTTGCGTTGGAGTCTGTTAGCACTTTTGAAGTGGGGTTGTAGAACACACGGGTGCCAAGAGTGGTGATGGATAGGAAGAAATATTCTAAGAGGCAACTCTTTGAGTGTCACATAAACATAAAAGCGGTATGGCATTCTCTTTCATATGACTGCCAAGTTAACCCCTTCAGTGCTGATGACAAAGCCAGCTCGTCATGGGTGTTACCTGCCCTGTGCTTATGACGAGCTGGCTTTGTCATGAACAATGGGAACTCTCAGAGTTCAGCACCCAGCGGGAAAACCCATAGCAGCCAAGGTGTTAAACAATTTCCACATTTCATCTACAGAGACAAAATTCAAAATTTCCCTTTTTTGTGAATTGAATCCTTTGGCTTGTAGCGTCAAAAGAAAAGGACAGGAATGCTGTGCATTCCTGTCCTCTTCCACAGTGCTGGCACACAATTGCCTGCCATGCACCAATGCAGGCACCCTTTTACCAGGGTGCAAAGATGTCTGCATTGTGGGAATGATTTTTTTTGTGCAGGAAGGGACACATTCCTGCATAAAAAAACAATCAATGGAGGCAATTTCTTCCTTCTATGTGTGCTACTAAATGCAGCACACATAGAAAGAGGAAATAACTATAAGAAATAAAGTTATTTTTCCCCGTTGTGCCTCCCCTACACCTCCCATGGGGCGGCGTAGGCTTTTGATGCATTCCCAGGTTTACTGAACATTGTAAGTCTGGGAATGTGTCAAATGCCATGGGTGTTACGTGGGAACACCTACTGTAATGCCAATACCACGACTCCTCATCGCAGTGTGAGATAATGCAGAGACTTGCACTGTGTTGCCTCACAGCATATCTTCAAGGCCATGAAGAGCCATGCAGGGTGGCTTTATGTGGCCTTGTAGACATGGCACTGCACTGTGCGCTGCCGGAACATCAATAAAAGTGACATTCCTGCAGCTCAGAGAGGCTTGTAAACAAGGTGATACTCCAGGCCCACAAGAGGGCAAAAGAAAATCACAGGGAGAGTTTGCTGGAGAGTAGAGAAAGAACCCCAACTAATACACTAATGTGTGCAACCACCTTTACCCCTACCTCCAACAAAATACGGAGGGTTATCAAAAAACACTGGGCGATCCTAAACTCACGAAACTTTATCCCTGGACCGCCCCCCCTTTTTGCATACAAACACACTCAACATTTGAAGGACCTTCTTGTACATACTCGCCCCCAATCAAACAAACTAGGCAACCCACCCTATGGCCCCTTCCACCAGTTGAGGGCCATTTCCCCATATAACTCTATGAATTATGCTTTCTATTTATATCTTTGTTTTGGTTGGATGTACACAATAACATAGTCGCTACCGATTGGGTGCAGAGCGGCCGAAACCACATACCTGAATCAGGGTAATATCACATGGTGTATTGTGTGTTTCTGTCCAGAACCCCTGTGCTATATTTTTTAACCTCCTTAAGTACTCCACTGGTCCTGAAGAAATACCATAGGATCCACTAGGGACCGATTAGGTGTAGAACATGTCAACCTGACTAGACCTGATTATACATTTATCACCAGCATTCACTAGAATTTGCAAAACCGAACAACCTCTCCTTGTTGACAGCAGAGTTGCGAGTTCCCTTTTGGCCTGTTTTTAATATATTGTGCAGAACCAAGATTAAATGCAGTTGAGGGTACCAACACATTACTTTTAAAACCACTCACACAAATCCCCACACATCCCCACTCACCACTGTGACGTTGCTCGAATAAGATCTCCCCCAAAGAGTCCTCTTGCGGGGTCCATGGGGAACTGCAGCGCCATCCCCACCACCCAATAATGAAGCATGACACCCTGATGGGTGTGTGAGGGCAACTCCCTAATTAGGAGGAATTCCCCTCTATCCAACCTTCAGACATAAAGGAAGATATTCACTTCTCTACCTAAACTTCAAGCTGCTAAATGGGCAAGCTATCATTGATAGGAACAGTTACCCTCCAGTGATTGACACGAGTGTAAATAAGCCCCAAAGTTGTCTGCAGTAAGTACTTTGGCTCATTTGACCCATTAAGCCATCCTACTTGGGCAAATACTATTTTTAACATATTGTGGACTGAGGTATGTAGAAGAAAGTGCAGTCTTTCACTGTGAAGTCAGTAAGATCATTATGTGTGTGTGCTTGTTGTTTTATTATTATTGTAAACAGTTGTATGCTCTATGTTTTGCAACACTCTTATTCAGGTTCACTTTGCTGTTTAACTTAACATATTCTTGAACTGAACTATATAATAAGGTTTGCCTCTCTTACAATTCTATGCTATCCTTTTGCATAAAGCAAAACAATCCTTTCATCTCACTAACCCATCACATTACTTTGGTACCTAAGTTATATATACACTATGGAGCGAGGAGGTACCTGTCAAAATTCTTGTCTTCTTTATCAATAACCCAGAAGCTTGTTGGATAAGCACTTCCTCTGCCTAGCAGCCACAGTAACAATAGGCCGCTCATGAACCAGACTCACATATCTGCATAACCTGCAATATTAATACCCGTCTCACTTATCAGCATAGTCTGTAGACCTGAAACCATTCTTCAAATATGGCTCTTTGACTCAATCATTTCAGTAGCAGCATCCCCCCTCACCCAGTGCCTAAATATTCTCAGGGGGTGATAAGCAGCACTCTAGAAGTTCTATTTGATTGATTGATCGAAGGTGTCATTTCAGATTACCTTGAGTGTTTGGAAATCTTTCATTAGTGGAGCAAACAGACTTAGTTGTTAAAGGTGCTTGTATTGTTTGTGCGAATTGCTGTGAAAACGAGCTTGAGAAGAAATTGTAAAGTAGTGTGAGCTGCTGCAAGATGCAAGATTGATGTCACAGTGTGCAGCGTTGGTATATGTCGGTTACTGTCGAGCCGGGCTGAGATTGGATGCATACATCATTGACGTAATTGAGCGAACTCGATTAAATCCTGTACTGACATATGAAGGAGAAGCGAAGGGTAAATGCAAGGCAAAGTAAAATCATTCAGAGACAAAAGGGAATGAAAATAAGCCTGAAGACAGTGACAGTGAATTATATGATGATTTTATGACCAAATTAATGATGAATTACAGTCCCCCTAAGGCGAAAGTTTCTATGGGAATGCCAGCTTCTGACATATACCTTTTACATTCACTGATTGCCTTAAGCAGTGGTACCTACAGTGGAGAAACAATTGTAAATTCTCCAGCAGAACAGTGAGGTCTTTCTGCTTAAGAATTTGATGATTGGCTTAGTGGTCTAGATACCCCGACAACTAATGGATATTATGGAAAGAGTGGAGGAGCTATTGCTCAAATTTCAGGGAGAGAAAGGGCTACATATGAGGCTAAATTAAAAATAGAAATGGAAGAAAGGATAGCTGGAACTCTCAGTCCCACTCGACTAGAGGTTTATGAGGTTGACAAGCTACTGTTACTGAGTAAAGAAAAAATTAGCAGACATGCAGGTCAGGCTCATGATAAACTTGTAGAACTAGCACAGAAACGTGGGATTGACAGTCAACGGTCTGAAGTCTTACAGAGAAGCTATTGGTTGAGGTTTAGTGACTGAGACATTGCTAATATGAGCCCACCTGTAATGAAATTACGGATTAGAGATTTGATACCCTATATAAGGAAATGGATTGAGCTGGATAAGTGGAAAGGAAGATGGCCGGAGAAAAAGGAGGCAAAGAGAGTCAGGATCCAAATGCCTCCATCTGGAACAGATGAAGATGAAGAAAATTTAACCTTGCTTCCCATAAGAGAGGTGCCTGGTGAAGGGTATGTATACATTCCACGGAATGGGGCTGATATTTTATCCTTCACAAATGATTTCCTTAAATTGAGAGAAAATCCAATGGAATATTACAGACAGGTTGTGAAAATATCCTAAGTTTAATGGATGGACTTGGATACCTTATTTGAAATTGTGGTTCCAAGTGACTTGTGGGTTGAATGCAACGTTGCAGTCGATTCGCCAGATGAGACAGTGTCATTCGCAAACTCCGTCCCCAATACTAATGAAAAAGTATCATCAGGAAATTACCCATTTGAAAACAAAAATATCTCCTAAGGAGTCTGATTGTGTCAAAATTGATTGGACAACTCAAGAATCCAAAGAGCCGATTCATGCCTAATATGAAACACTGTTGCAGACATTCAAGTAATTCAGTGGGACAGAGAATATCTCAGAGAAGGAGATGGGACATTTGTTTGCAGATTTGTGCATGGGTTGAAACCTGAGGTTAGTTCCATGATTCAACAGCATTTGTTTTGTTGGCAGACTAAGCCAATTGAAGAGATCCTGCCATATAAAAAATATTGCAGTGATGAAACGGAAATCAAACACAAGGCTGAAAGAAAAGTTGATGATTGCACAAATGAAGGAAATACAGAGAGGTAAAAATCAGCATTTTATTCATAATGCCTTTCCTATGCAGGGAGGATATCAGCAGGTCCCAATGATGCAGGGTGTTAATGGTTATCAATGGCAAGGCTTTCCACTGCATGGGTATGCCAATTGCTTTGAGAACATGTGTTGATGTGCCGACTTTGAAGAAAACTAACCTTTGCCACGTTTGCGGCAATTTGGGGCATTGGGACTGTGAATTCCAATTTATTTTTTTTATTTATTATTTTTTTTTTTATCTGCAAATTCCATTTTTATTGAGGCCCCAAACTGCACTAGAGTCACACAATGTAGATTGTAAAAGGGAGGGGAAAAACAAATGGAAGTCAGCATGTTCTCATCCAACCTGGACAAGTATCTGGGGTATACGCCACCCCAAAGTTGTAGCAGTATGTGAAGTCACCCATGCAAAGACTGTGCGCTGCTGATACGCAATAAAAGGAAACCATGGGTTGCGTGGTCAAGGGAAATGCAGGATCATCTTTGTGCAGCTGGAGAAAGTGAGAAACAGGGTTTTGGCTGACACCCTGGGTGTTCTGGTGGTCTTCATGTGTAGCGAGATTACTCAGATGTGATACCGATTGATGGGTCACCACCAGCCTCAGTAACTGAAGTCTTAGCAGCCTGCGCCAGGTTTGTCGACTGCTGCCTCCTGCGCTGGAAATAAGGTCTGTTACGCTGTCTTTGGGGTTCAGGGCGTGCAGCTCCTTCTGGCGCGGGTTTGATCTCTCCGTCCCCTCCTTCTGTTGTCGGCTGCTGTGGGGGACGTGGGCGGAAAGGTCTGCGGAACCTGGGGCGGAAGCGACGTGGTTGGGGCCTCTCCTGACCTGCCTCTGCAGGTTGCTGATCTTGAACCGGCTGAGTAGTGTCTTTGGGCTCCTCGTTCTCAGTACCCTCCGATGATGCTGGTTGTTCCTGTCTATTTTGGGGACGTGGGCCCCGCACAAATCTACGACGGTAAAAGAATGGTGGTGGGCGCCTCCGCTGTGGTCGCTGTTGCTGCGGTGAGGAGTCTTCGGTCCGCTCTCCTTCACTGACTTGCTCAGAGGGAGCACCTTCCCCGCCAGACTCCCCTTGCTGGTCCAACCTGGGCTGAAAAAATCTGCGACGGAAACGGCGGCGGTTTGGAGCATATCTGCTGCCCTTGACTGGCACCCCCCCTGGCCCAGTCACATTCGCTGCCTCTGCACCCTTCTCGCCTTCAACAACGTCAAACTCTACCACCTCACCATCCCCTACACTGCGCAGAAACTTGCGAGGATTCCAATTTAATGGTGGCAACATGGTGAAGGAAAAACAGGTTCAGAATGGTGGATTTGTGCTGTCACGGGGAAATAACATGGTACAACCGCAACAGGTACAGAGGCAGAGAGTTCAGAATCTCAATGTACTCCAAGCCCAAGCGATACAAGTTCCAAAAGACCGAATGTCACAACAAAACGCAAATGTTCAAAGATATAATATGAATCAGGTCCCCATTGCTAACTCTAATCCCTTTGTGAATCAGGACATGTCCCAACAATATTTCCGTGTATCAACTGGATGATTTTAATTCAGACCTATCACAATGCCAGGGCCTGAGCGAGGAGGAGTATTGCGTACTTGGCATAACCTAAGAGGTAGGCCAGAGTGGTCCCTACATATATGGTGTGGTAAATGGAAATCCTGTCTCATTCCTCATTGACACTGGTGCTACCCACTCTACTGTGAGAATAGCAGAGGTTCTGAACTTACCTCTCTTGGGAGAAAGAATTCAAGTTGTATGAGTTTCTAATAAACAAATGACTAACCTAGTTTCAGCAACAGTACCTGTAAAAATAGGGTCTATTGAGGATCATCACTGATTTGTGGTGTTAGTTCAGGGTCCAGTCAATCTACTAGGATGAGACCTTTTATGTAAGATGTTATGTTATCTTATGTTATTCACACTTATACCGCGCACAGCTGCCCCCGCAAAGGGGCGTCCTGGCGCTTAACAAGGTACACAAAACACAACTTAGTTAAAACCAGAGAAAGGGAACAGCAGGATGCAAAAGATTGTGGCTAGACAAATAGAATGGTCTTAATGGCACGTCTAAACTGCAGAAGATCTTCCAGAGCCCGAATGTGAGGGGGAAGAGAATTCCACCATTTCGCCGCTAACACCCGAAAGGAGCGGCCACCGGCTCTACTCAACCTGAAGCGCGGAACAGCTGCCAGGTTTTGGCCCAGAGATCTGAGGGTTCGCGAGGGTACATATGGTACCAACAAGTTCTCCAATATTTGGGGGGCTGAACACTTGGATATTTTAAAGGCAAGACATAGGACCTTGAATTTGATCCTCTGGTTCACAGGGAGCCAGTGAAGAGAACGCAGCGTATTAGAAACCGAGCACTGCCTTCGCAGACCTATCACCACTCTGGCTGCAGCATTTTGAACTCGCTGCAGCCGGGTGAGTTCCGACTGATTAATCCCCGCCAAAAGCGAGCTAGCATAATCCAGCTGGGACAACACTGACGCTTGAACCACTAGTTGCCTGGTGGGTGCGTCGAAGAATTTCAGGATAGGTCTTAAACCTCTGATAATGCCGTAGCAGGTGGCCGCCACCTTCTTGGTGTGGCAGATGAAACTAAGCGTCGGATCGAGCCAAACCCCTAGGTTTTTTATCTCCGCTGCTGGAGAGGGGGTCACACCCAATTCAGGAGGCCACCACAGGTCACCCCATAACTCCGCCTGCTTGCGGACCACCATGACCTCGGTCTTTTTGGCGTTTAACTGGAGACAGTTGGAATTCATCCAGTTAGCCACTGCCCGTAGTCTGTCTCGGAACCTGGGGGCCTCCATATCAGAGTCCCCACTCAGCGTGACCGCCAGCTGCTTATCGTCTGCGTATGATACCATCGTCAAGCCCCATTGCTTGATGACCACAGCCAGCGGCCTCACGTACAGGTTGAATAGAGTGGGACTTAACGAGGAGTCTTGTGGGACCCCCAGATCCAATGGATAAGAAATAGACTGACCGGGTGGGATCGCCACCTTAAAAGACCGTTCGGCAAGAAAAGAATGGAACCAGCATAGGGCAGAATCCGTGACACCCACTTCTTCTAGGCACTGGAGCACAATCCTGTGCGAGATAGTGTTGAAGGCGGCACTAAGATCTAGTAGCAACAGTGCCGCCATCCGACCCATATCAAGCACAGAATGCAGATGTTCGACCATAGAGAGTAGGGCCGTCTCCGTGCTGTGGCCAGCACGGAAACCGTTCTGAGTGGGATCGAGGATGTTAGCCCTAGTGAGATGGTTAGAAAGAATTCCGTTCACATGGGCCTCTGCAACTTTCGCTGCCCAAGGAAGCAAAGAAACAGGGCGGTAGTTCTCGGGTTTGAGGGGGTCAAGGGTAGCCTTCTTCAAGATAGGTGTAACTACAGCCTGTTTCCACCTAATAGGAACTACATCTGAAGATAAAGACAGGTTAATCAAGGAAAGCACCAGAGTACGGCATAGCGGTGACATATTCCTGAGCTAAGCCGGTTTCATCGGGTCTGCAGGAGATCCTGATTTAATTTTGAGGCTCAGGGTGTCAAAGGCCTCTGTGGATAAAGGGGGCAAAGTCGTAAGAGACTCACATCCTCCCAGGCTACAGCTGACCTGCTCCGGGATAGGGGAGCCATTCGGAAATGTGCGATAGATGGCTTGAACTTTCTCAAGAAAGAAAGAGGCCAGATCCTCGCAATGGGAGTCCGAGCAGATTTCCGCCGTCATTGACCTCTTAGCCATCAGGTCCTTTAGCACTTTAAATATAAGTTTCGATGGGTTTGCGCTGTTCTGAAATTCTTGGGCATAGAAGGCTGCTCGTGTTCTACAGACAGCCCTATGGTAAATTTTGATTTTAGCGAGATAGGAGGCCTTCATTCTGGGATCGAACGATTTTCGCCACACCCCCTCAGCCTGTCTACAGGCTTTTTTAAGAAGCGCTAAAAAGCTGTCATACCAGGGACTAGGCTCTTTCGTGCGACACTTAGACCGTACCAGGGGAATCAGAGAATCAAGAGCATGGGTGATCCACTCGCAGAAAAGATAATATCCACGTTCGACATCAGTGAGGGGGCCCAACGGAGCCTCTTCCAACAGATGGTAAAATTCCTCCAGTCTCAGTTTGTTCCAGTGTCGCCTAAGTACCATTCTATCCTTAGGTATTAAAGGAGGCTTGTGTATGGGGCATAGCATTTTCACCAGCATATGGTTTGTCCAGGCAATCTGAGTAGGGGATAGGGCTCTAGCTCCCTCTAAGTTGGTAAAAAAAGGATCAATAGTATGCCCACCCCTATGTGTAGGAGATTTGACCAACTGTGTAAGTTGCAAGGCCTCTAAATTAGCCAGAATACTGCTGATAGAAGGGGAAGTCGGGCAGTCAAAGTGGAGATTGAGGTCTCCAAGAATATTAAAATTAGCACATCCTAGTGCCTCTGTGCTAATTACGTCCGGGAGAGCTGCCCTGAAAACAGAATCACAGCCTGGTGGGCGATGAATTGTTTCATTTACTGTACCACAAATAGTATTGAGTTTCATACTGATGATGAAGACATTGGGCCTGATTTCGTTCTTGGCGGGCCTCCAGTCGTCCCTCCAAGGTGGAGTTTACAAGTACTCGTTGAGCTAACAGATTCCCGCCTGCCTTATTTAGATGTGGGATGGCTGATCTTTCTCCCCACATTGACAGAGTGTTTTCCGTTGTGTAAACCGTTTACCGCTGTTGACACGGTGGCCTCCTCTGCTGGCTAGCATTACTCCATCGCCATCAGGGTGGTGGGATTGCACTAAACATAATTAGATTTCGTAGTTGTTCTGGCATTGTTCCAGTGACATATGCAGAATGAGTGATTCCGTCATGGGACACATTCAACATTGTACCATTCCTGTGGCTTTTGGATGGATGCTAGCATCACACACCTGATGTGTTTTGGCTAATTGTTTTTACCTGAATACCACACTATACAACAGACTTCATTTCAGACCATGATCCTTTGATATTCCACTAGAGCAGAACTTTGTGAGCACTTTTTCAGTTGTGAGGTTTTTTCTTGCTTTCTCTGTTTCTTGCTCATTTTCTCTTTTTTTTATTATGTTGTGGGTTATTAAATTCATCTAAGTTTATTATTTCATTGCGGCAGGAAGGAGAAATCCCCATTTTACTGAGGGAGGATTGTCAGTCCTGGTGGATGAAATTATTAGAGAATAGACAAAAGTTTTTGTAGCCCAACCACAAAATGCAACTTTAGCTCAGAAAAAGCAAATGTGAGACAGGATATTTGACAGACTGAATGCTGTAGCAAACAATAAGGAAGAGGTGGAACGACCTGTGGGTGAGAGTGAGTTACATTGCCTCAAAGCATCAGCTGGAGGCCCAGAGGACTGGTGGTGTTTCTCCTAGTCCCCCGTGCAATATTTTCCCTGAGAGGAGAAGGTCATATAGAAGGTCAAATCCTGAAGGCTTGACATGAAACCCTGGTGGAGTGAAGAATGGTAAGTTACACTTTTGATTTGTCACTAAACTTAAGATGTTGTTTTTGCTGTTAATTTAGCTGCTGCTAATGAGTTTTGCACCTTTTTAAAACAAATAATGCCATATATAAAATTGCCTTGTTTCGTTTGTCTGAATGTATTTTGTTGTACTTAAGATTACAGGTTTCAATCTTCATTTAAATTCACATGATGTTATGGTGCTTGGGTTTTTTCACCTAATAACATATTTCATATTTTTGTTTTATTTTGTAAATGTCTGTTCATTTTTACTGCATATATTTTACTAGGTAACTTCAACTTACAATTTAGCAAGTGTTGTTAATGTTTAATTGTAATGACTGCAAATACCATGATCCCTTGTGTTTTGTGAAAATAATATTGCAATGTTATTTTGGTCATTCTCTCTTTTCATTCATATTTTAACATATGTTAAAGTGTTATATATTTATCAATCTTTATTTTATGCTATGTTTTAAAATTGCATTTTTGTTTAATTTTGTTTGTTGTCACTTTCTTGTAATTTTATTGAATTGGTGTTATTTGTTTCATAAATCAAAGTCTGTTGACTCGAACATTTTTATATATGTTATTTTGTATGCTAAATGTAAGCTATTTTGATAATAAATGTACTTTGCAATGTTTAAATGATGACTAATGCTTTTTATCCTTCTAAGTTGTGCAAATTACGGATTTTTACCTTGAGAGGCCTTTATTTTCCATTTCTCCTCTCTAATGTGTTGTGTTGAATGTTTGCTTAACTGTATGCATAGTTCCTATTTTTTTCCATTTCAGGACATCATTTTACCTGCTTTTAAAAGTAATTTTGTCTGTAATTTAAACAGTTTTTGTAATTAATCATAATACTACTGATATGTATATTCATATTAAATCAATTTTTCCTTTTAGGTTGCTTAACTTTTTCCTACAAACTCATTTGATGTATAACCCAGCTAATTAAAGTAATTGATAAAAAAGTATCATAGGTACAACACCCAGAGTATGTTGACAAGCATCTGCCACTGCTAATGATGATACCTCCACTCCAGACCAGGAACAAGCCTTCAGTGAGGAACTCACTCTTGCAAGTCAAGATGATGAGGAGCAACCTGGTCTATCCAGTCTTACTGGGCATACAGCTACAGTGAGTCCCACTCGGCCCACACCTACACTTTCACCCCAGCTGTTACCACACCTCAGCCTCTGGTTACCTCCACTTACTGTGTCCAAAGGAACATCACCCCAATGTTGTGCCCTCCTAGTCCTGGCTGCTGTTGATCCAACAACACCACCACCTCCAGTTCAGCCAGGACCCAGTCATATGGGGCACACTGGGTTAAGAGTAGTTGGGTTAGGGGTCATGGGAGGGAATCTGTGGGCCAGCAAAGTGAAGACACTGGGTGTATTGTCACCCAGGCCACCATTGACCAAGTCTTTGGATTCCTCAATGAGTCAAAATGCATGATGGCCAGGTCCTTAAAAAACTGTGGGAGATGAAGAAGTTGCAGAGGGAGCAAAATGTTCAGATTGAAAATCAAAACTCAAATTTGAGCTCCCTAACTGGGGTGCTACAAAGTGTTTTACTCATATGTGCAGGGCTTTTCCAGCGCTATCTTTCCCTTTCTGTGGTCGAACAACATCTGGTCCTACTACATCAGCCTCAGCCACAGAAAGGGAGGCCCTGCCACAAGAGAAAACACCTGCAGCCACTTCAGTCCCTCACACAGTGGATTCTCCAGTTCCCCTCAGGGTGGGTTGTTCATCTGGACCAGCAGGAGAGGATGGCAGGACCTCTACCACCACCAGCAAGAGACACAGAACCAAATTTCCACCAGTGTGTGAATACCATTCACTCTGTGGACTATTTTCTTGCCACATTTACCGTTTTGATGCCAGTTGCATTTTGGACATTATATTTTGGCTCTTCAATTTTAGTTTCATTCACCATGATTGACTTTATGTTTTTGGTCTGGCTTTTTGTTTACATCCTGTTTTACGTTATTTGGTTGGTGAATAAAAAAAAATCAAAGGACGGTGATGGATTTCTTTTCTCAATCTTTTCACTTTGTTTGTTCAATCATACATTTTAAATAGTAAACTAAACTTTTGAGGACACCTATTTTGTAAAAACAATCAAAGATAAACAATGTAAATAAACACAATAGTCAATATGTCAGAACTTTGCTCAACAAACATCTTTGTCCTAGATTTGCCTCAACTTGCCCTTTCATGGCGATTTTCCACACCTTATCGGGTGAGTAGAGGAGGGCTCAGCCAGTATTATCCAGATATCAAAATCTGCCCTTAGAAGACCAATGGTCTGCTCCACGTGCTGCCATGTTCTTCCATGGGCCTTATCGAAGAGGATCCCCCTGGCGTTGTTGGATTCCTCAGCAGGTCTAACAACCATGGTTGGTTAGGATAAGCTGAGTCTCCTATATGAAATGAAAAAAAAGAGGCAAAAAATGACATACTATTTCATTGACAGATTGCACTTGCCAATAAGCCAGGCCCTCTTAGGTACACACTATGACATTTGCAGGAGGATGGTGCTGTTCCATAGTACAAAGCAATCATGTGTTGATCCTGGAAAACATGTACACATGCTTGTGATGTACAAATCTGGTAAGCACACAACTTGCACATTGATTGAATGGAAGTGTTTTCGATTGTGGTAGACTTGTTCTCTGTGGTGTGGTGGTACCAAGGCAATATGTGTGCCATCAATAGCTCCAATGGATGTATGACGAATCAACGCATGCTCTTACAATGCATGCCAATACAGCAAATTTTGTATAACACATATACTGTTTCAATGCAATATTTTACAACGAAAATCATTACTACGCCAAATATATATGAAGCATTAAAAGTACCATTACAACGCAATACAATACTACGTATACCATTACGCATTATTTTTAAAAAAAAATGCTTTTTGTAAAATAACTCCTGGCTCGGGATGCAGGGAAAATAGGGGTTTTGGGTGCATAAGTGTATTAACTCCTTCGATGCTCATGACGGAACGGTTCCGTCATGATCATCGGTTGAGCTGTGCTCATGACGGAACCGTTCCTTCATGACCACACCCATTAACATTGGGGCTCAGCACCGGGGATAAATCTGGGCAGCAGCCAAGGTGTTAAAATATGTAGAGTAATTGACCACACAAATTAATTAAACGTTACTCCTTTTTAAAATGAATACTCAGGTCTTAATTTTATTACTCACGTTTTTACCGAGTATTAATATATCATTTAAATAAGAGCGGTTACTCTAGTTGACTCTGTTTTAAGAACCGCAGACCATAACCACTCTGCCTCTGCAATGGAGATTAAGGTCAGAAAAATTATAAATGAAATGAAAGATATTGCATGCTCCTTCAATGACAGCTGTAGTTCTATTTTGAGGGAGGTTGCACAACATGGTCCAGGTCATGCTGCCAGCAGTTTGCCCATTATTCCCAATCTGAGACTAATTATACAACGAAAAAAACAGGCAAGTAACCCACAAAGAGTTGCTCCTCTAACCTTTTCTGGCATTCTTATTCCTCCTGAGCTCTGTGTCTATTTCTAACGAACCTTGCTTACTACATGACAACCAAAAACCCTCATAAACGAATTCTCATCTTTAGTACTCCACGTAACCTATTTAAATAGGAGAATAGTGATATTTGGATGATGGATGGGACGTTAAAAAGCACAACCCCATCCTTTCACCCAAATACATACTATTCAGGTCAAAATTTCTAATACAGTAGTCCCCTTACTATACAGTTTGCTACCTGATAAGCAATCCTCAACTTACACTGAAGTTTTAACAGTGATAAAATCTAAAACATCTAACAAAAGTCCTAGGAAAATTATTATTGATTTTGAATTCGCAATGATTAATGTTATTTCCAAAACGTACGTGGGTACCCAAATTCAAGGATTTTTTTCCACTTTTCCAGGCATTTTGGCATAAGATACAAATACATCCTTAGTTGTGGATTATGTATTGGATAGCAAACTGCAATTCAAACTAAAAAAACTAACATCACTTTGCTTTGTTCCTCCAGAGAGTGTAGATGAGTACTACACTTCAATTACTGGTTCTGACTTTTATACATCAAACGGAGAAAAATGATCTCCCTTACTAAATTATTTTGAAGACACATGGATTGGGCATCTAAGCAGATCGGGTCACAGAAGGAAACTACGTTTTCATGTGGAGTGGTGGAACTGCTACTCGAGATGTTTAGAAGGAGAAGCAAAGACAAACAATGCCATAGAGGGAGGGCACAACTCCTTCAACCACACAATTGCAAAAGCTTACCCTAACTTCTATCATTTCTTGGAAACTTTGAGGAAGGAGCAAAGTTTTCAAGAAATGAGAATGAGTCAAGCATTAACAGGTAGTCTGAACCCATGAATTAGCAAAAAATCAAAGGAGATGTCTGAAAGACTATTGGTAATTTTACAACAATTTTCGTTGTGTGTGACTTCTGACTACCTGGATAATGTTGCTCTCATTTTACATTAATAATACTCTCTACACTTATACTTTCCTGTTTTGCCCAAATTTAAAAACTCTATTAATTTGTTTTTTTATATTAACAATAAGGGGCCTATTCTGATGTCGGACGGACCTGAGTACGTCCGACATCGGCCAGGAGCTGTAACCAACCGAGCTGCAGTCATCGCTTACAGCCCTGGTAGTACGATGCAACCGAACAGGGTTCCGTCGCATTCGTATACTTTGCAATACAAGAATGCATTTCGAGCGGAATGCATGCCTGGATTGCTGAAAGCAGGGGTACAGTTCATCCCTGCACCCTGTGGCCGGCACCCCAAGGTGCCTGCCACCGGGTGCAGGGATCAACGGAGGGGCACCATAGGTGCCCCTCACACCTATGGGGGCCCTGCTGGGGACCCCCAGAGACAGCGCCCGACTGCCTTTTTGTACCAGACAGACTGACACGAAAAGGCAGTGAAAAGCTGCCATTGTACTCCCTCGGTCGTAAAGAGGCGATTTCTGGACTGCGGACAGGCTCTCGGATTCCTTTCCGACCGAGCCCATCGGAATGGCTCAGTCGGAAAGGAATCCGGCCGGCACTGACCGATTCGGTCAGAAGGGCTCCGAACCATGTCCTTATGGGCCGAAATCGGAATAGCCCCCTAAATCTAAATTTTAGGTCGGGTCACCATTTTCTGCATCTACACTTTACTCTAGTCTTTTTCTTTTAAATGCACTATAAATATACTTTGCAAATGCATTCTTTGTATCTTCATTCTATCTAAGCACGTGACCCGACTTGGGCATACATTGTCAATATGGCTTCAGTATAAGTTTGCAATATACTATTTACATCTATAAACCTCCCTCTTCTCTCCTTGCAATAAATGTCACTGTTGCAGAACATATAATAACAATCAACTAGTTTCAAACCTTTGAGCGCCTCAACCTTACTTCTGCTTTGTCCTTCCTCGTGCCTCAAAATAGCTGCCTTCATGTTGAACGTCACTACGTAAACTTCATACCGTAAATAAAAAATAAAGAAACTGACCTAATATTTTTTTTTATCTTTAACTTTATTTTTGCTTTCATAAAAAACTGTATTTGTTTTAAATGATATGAATGTAATAAATGTGTGTAAAATATTTTTTAAAATATTTATTATGATTTACATTCTTTATTAAATTATTTTTAATCAAACAACAGTTTCGCATTTTCAAATTCGATAAGGGTGTGCATATTTAATATATGGGCTTGATATTGTAGGAGTACCAATTTCTATTTTAATGGCAATAAGTACTAGAGAGTGTAGGAGTAAGAATTACTATTCTAACTCCAGAGGGGGGTGCATCTGTAGGGTAAGTGCAGGTTAGTGTAGGGGTAACAATTTCTATTCTAACTCCAGAGGGGTGCATCTGTAGGGTAAGTGCAGGTTAGTGTAGGGGTAACAATTACTTTTCTAACTCCAGGGGGGTGCATCTGTAGGGTAAGTGTAGGCTAATGTAGGGGTACAGATTACTATTCTAACTCCAGGGGTGTGCATCTGTAGGGTAAGTGCAGGTTAGTGTAGGGGCAACAATTACTATTCTAACTCCAGGAGGGTGCATCTGTAGGGTAAGTGCAGGTTAGTGTATGGTTTACAATGACTATTCTAACTCCAAGGGGGTGCATCTGTAGGGTAAGTGCTGGATAGTGTGTTGGTGACAAATACTATACTAACTCCAGGGGGTTGCATCTCTAGGGTAAGTGCAGGATACTGTAGGGGTTACAAATACTATTCTAACTCCAGGGGGGTGCATCTGTAGGGTAAGTGCTGGATAGTGTGTTAGTGACAATAACTATTCTAACTCCAGGGGGTTGCATCTGTAGGGTAAGTGCTGGATAGTGTGTTGGTGACCATTACTATTATAACTCCAGGGGGTTTCATCTGTAGGGTAAGTGCAGGATAGTGTAGGGGTAACAATTACTATTCTAACTTCAGTGGGGTGCATCTGTAGGGTAAGTGCAAGATAGTGTAGGGGTAATAATTACTATTCTAACTCCATGGGGTTGAATATGTAGGGTAAGTGAAGGATAGTGTGTTCGTAACAATTACTATTCTAACTCCAGGGGGGTGCATCTGTAGGGTAAGTGCTGGATAGTGTATGAGTAAACATTTCTATTCTTAAACCATGGGGGGCATCTGTGGGGTATTTGCTGGATAGTGTATGAGTAACAATTACTATGAAAAAGAAAGTACTTAAAGGAGAAGCAAACACCCACTTTCTCGGTCAAGGTGGACGAACAGAAAGTGTCGAGAGATGATTTCCGATGTGTTTAGCCTTGAGAGCCTCGAATATCATTAAATGGGGTCTGGCAGATAAGTGCATTCTTATTCTGCAAAAAGCCTTTCGGGGTCTTGCGAAAGCAAGTCATCCTCAATAATTCACATCGCACTACACTTGTTATGCAAATGTCACACATGTTCTTTTAAACTTTGCAAGTGAAGTAAGGAGCGCCAGACAGTTGTGAAACATGAGTCACGTAATTGATTGCTAATGCAGCGATAATGTTAACGCTGTGCCTGATCATTTTTTTGAGATTGTTGATTATACTTCACCACGGAAACTTTATTTAATCAAACACATGTGTGTTTTATTCCAAATTGCTCTTTTAAACTACCCTTCCTTTTTTTGTTATTATTTATTGTAATCAACAATTGCCTCCCCCTGCGCATACTTGCAAGGTCATCTGATTAGCTCGTATGTTAAAAACAGAAACATTCTGTACGTCTTTTTCATTGGTTGTGAAGCATTGTAAGAAGACGTATAACCGACCAATCCCTTCCCTTGCGCAGATTTTCAAAAACATTTGATTGGCTGTTGTGTGCTTAACTGTAGCTTCCTGAGCCTAATCACGATTGGCTTGTTTTTTATATGTGACGTTATGATACCCTCACCATGTACGTAGCCATTTGGTGACGCAGTTTAATTTACAATGCGTTTCAAAAACAAGTGTTACGATAAACACTCCCTCACTACTTCATCTTTCTTTTTTATGTACACTTCATTTCATTATTACATTTAACAATCTTTTTAAAAATTAAAAGCATTATTAATTTACATTTGAAGCCACAATTATAGTATTTTTTTCATAAAAAAGTGCTTGCGAAGATAATCCTCCTGTTCTTTACGAGTGAAAATTGGTAAAAGCAATACTCAATATAAATACTTTTAACCCATTTTCACTCTAGAAGATAAAGAGTATTATCCTTTATTCCACAGTATTTCTTTTTTGCGTCGATAGTGTATTTATAGTACATTTTACAATCATTAAAATATACTTGCATTCTAAAAAAAATATTATTTATTATTCTTTCAAATCCTCTGTTGAAAGTCATCCAACTCCACTTGAGGGATCATAAAGTTGAATGTAAATTAAATTATACATTAACAATATGTTCCTTCTGTGGAAATGAAAGATAAAGTCAAGATGATACCATCGCTCCGAATCATTTCCTTGCACGAAGTAATTCCTTAATTCACCTATATTGTAATGGTTCTTTCATCAACTCGTTATTAAATTCCATTTAAACTTAAACATACTACATTCTATAATAATTTAAATATTTTTGCTTTCTTTTTAAAAATATCAAACATATACCCTTTCACATAATTTACCTCTCTCCGATATTCTTTCCTTACTCCGTCGAAATTCATCCAACTCCTCTGCAGGGGGCATAATGTTTTATGTATTTTTAAATATACATTAACACTATGTTCCCTCTGAGGAAATAAAAGATATTCTCAAGATGCTTCCGCAGCCCCGAATCATTACCTTCCTCGTAGTTTCTTCACCCATATTGATTCTCTGAAACAAAACTAATCCCACGGGTGTGGTTTATATACATTTTGGTTAGTTAACACTCGATGGGATCAATTCATTGCTCCCATATAGATCAACTTATTGCTTCTCCCTCTTTTAATTCACGTTTTTCAGTTGACAGGTGCTCTCATTTTCACTATTTTAATACATCACGTGTTTATGTAAACGTACCTCTTTCAATATGTTTTAACTTTCTAATAATTTCCAAAATGCTTTACTTAAACTCTTTTTTCTTATGAAAGCATTTCTATAGGCTACTCTCTTTTTTTAATACGAGTATTACCATTTATTCCACTTTTTTTCCGACTTATTATTCTATTAACTGCCTATTTTCACTGCATCACGTGCCAGAGATACTCTCTATTAATCTTCGAGTATTCTAATTTATACCCGAGAATTCATTTATTTAATTCCATTAATCAGTGTTTTCATACATTTCTGTAACTAATATTTATAATCTTTCTTTATAGTTCCTGCCTACATTTTAATACACTAACCCACCCAAAACCTCTATTTTCCCTGCATCCCATGCCAGAGATAATCTCTTTTATTCTTCCAGTATTTTAATTCATACCCGAGTATTTATTTGTATAATTCAATTAATCCGTGTTTTCTTACATTTATTTATCTAATATTTATAATCTTTCTTTATAGTTCTTGTCTTGATTTTAATACACTACCCCACCCAAAACCCCTATTTTCCCTGCATCCCGTACCAGAGATACTCTCATTTAATTATCGAGTATTTTAATTCATACCGACTATTTTTTTAAGCCATTCCACTAATTCCTTAATAAACTAAATTGTATATTATAAAATAATAACTATGTATTATTTTTTCGAGCGAGTACTTATTTTCATTTTTTTTTCTAAATAGCGTTTTAATGGCATGCGTTGTAATTGAATATGCGTTGTAATGGCATGCTTAGTAATAACATGCATTGTAATGGAATATACAATGTAAAAGTTTAGTTGTAATAGCATTACGATGTAAAATTTGTGTTGTAATGGCTATCTCCCGCTCCGACCACATGTGGTAAGTGACCCAAAGCATAAAAATCTCCCTTCACATTGGCAAAATCCTCATTTCCTGGAAACTGTATGAAGTTGTTGATGTGTCTCAACAATGAAGAACAAACGTCTTGTAGCACACCACTGAACGGTGGTTGTGACATTCTACCATATACTACAACTATGTATTGGAATAATCCTGTGGCCACAAAATGGAGTACTGCCATTAATTTCACTAATGACGTTATTGCTGTGGGGTTTTAATTGAGAGGCGTAAGATCTGGCTCCAGCTGATGACCTAAATCAAGAACAGTTTGCCTATTTAATCTGAATTTTTGTATTATATTCTGTTCTTTCATTGTGGTAAGGTCTGGAAATGGTGTGCTCCTCATTCTCCCTGGGTTCATTTTCCTGAATTAAAAATACAAAAATTGTTGTAAATTTTTCCAAACATATTTTTAAAATAAAACACACATTTCATTTAGTTTTCAGAATGAATACTTATTTAACATAATTTTACACAACATTAATTATTTTTTTAATGACCATTTTGACGTGTATTTAAATAAACATGCTTAAACAATACATTTTAAATGCATTATTATCACAATCTTATGTGTTTAATATACATTTTCATTGAAGTTTCTATCAACAGAAGCACAAACAAAACCACTTATGCTTTTAGCCACGAAATGCTCATAACCTACTACAGGATTAAAATGTGCCTTGATAATGTATGAAACATTTGAACTTACTATAAGAGAACAATAATGCTCGCACTCAGGACTCAATGTCCCAGCATACATCAAAGACTTGCACCGAGCACACGCCCACTGGGGGTAGTGATGTAATTCAATAAAGCTGCAGAGTGAAAAGAGTGCGAGGCTCAGGTTTTTTCATTACTGGCAGCCCGAGAAGAAGGGGTTTGTTCCTCGAAACACGTTGGCAATTGGATTTATGAAAGAGCAGGAAGGCAGGCTGCATTAAGGAGCCGCATGGCAAGGCTCTGTAACGTGACCTCCTATTGCTTTAGGGCACTTTGGACTATAAAAATTAACATGGCAGCCTGGCCGTGAGGAGGAGAACTATCGCCGCAAAAGCTGGAGGAGAATTCCATATACCAGCAGGGTGAGGCTGTTGTTTTGCACGAATCAAGACAGTACCAGCACAGTGCCTAAATATGCTAAATTTGTCTGCCGAAATGCTCATAACCTACTACAGGATTAAAATGTGCCTTGATAATGTATGAAACATTTGAACTTACTATAAGAGAACAATAATGCTCGCACTCAGGACTCCATGTCCCAGCATACATCAAAGACTTGCACCGAGCACACGCCCCCTGGGGGTAGTGACGTAATTCAATAAAGCATCAGAGTGAAAAGAGTGCGAGGCTCAGGCTTTTTCATTACTGGCAGCCCGAGAAGAAGGGGTTTGTTCCTTGAAACACGTTGGCAATTGGATTTATGAAAGAGCAGGAAGGCAGGCTGCATTAAGGAGCCGCATGGCAAGGCTCTGGCGCGTGACCTCCTATTGCTTTAGGGCACTTTGGACTATAAAAATTAACATGGCAGCCTGGCCGTGAGGAGAAGAACCATTGCCACAAAAGCTGGAAGAGAATTCCATATACCAGCAGGGTGAGGCTGTTGTTTTGCACGAATCAAGACAGTACCAGCACAGTGCCTAAATATGCTAAATTTGTCTGCCGAAATGCTCATAACCTACTACAGGATTAAAATGTGCCTTGATAATGTATGAAACATTTGAACTTACTATAAGAGAACAATAATGCTCGCACTCAGGACTCCATGTCCCAGCATACATCAAAGACTTGCACCGAGCACACGCCCACTGGGGGTAGTGATGTAATTCAATAAAGCTGCAGAGTGAAAAGAGTGCGAGGCTCAGGGGTTTTCATTACTGGCAGCCCGAGAAGAAGGGGTTTGTTCCTCGAAACGCATTGGCAATTGGATTTATGAAAGAGCAGGAAGGCAGGCTGCATTAAGGAGCCGCATGGCGAGGCTCTGTCGCGTGACCTCCTATTGCTTTAGGACACTTCTGACTATATATATACACACTGACGAAGGCTTACGCCAAAACGCGTCTGTGCTTTTGTTCCCAGAAAATTAAATCACCGTGATAACTCTCGGTCTACGAGTGCTGCCTCTTTCTTGTAAAGCTAAGAAGAGTTTTCAAGCGTTATATATATATATATATATATATATATATATATATATATATATATATATATTATATATATATATATATATATATATATATATATATATATATATATATATATATATATATATTGAAACCAAGTCTTACTTTGAGAATTGAAGTAAGCAGGATGGCACCTCCGGGGAAAACAGGTGGGTTTATTAAGCCAAATTTCAATGTGTGTGCTGCAGAGTCCATGAAACGCTAAGGCAGACGCGTTTCAGCCAGTGTGGCTTTCTTCAGTGCTGGTCTCATATGCTGGGAAAATCACCTGGGGTAGATTTTAAAGAAAAAGGTGCAGTCTCCTCCTCACGTGTTGCTTAAACAAGCGAACTGCATGCTGGTTTGTGTAGTCATCATCAAGTGAAATGATTTTTGCTATTTTTATTATCCCAAAGATAACTCCGTCCAGATGATATTACTGGCCTGGATTAGTAAAAATAAGTACATAACAAGGGATAAGGGTACTCAACAGGTTGCCAACAACTTTCTTTTTATTTATACAAATAAACAATAAAAAACTATGCTGTTGTAACTTTTTAAACATGCTTCTGATTGATTTCTTAAAATTGTGTTCCATCATTATAAACAAACAAAAAGTTAAAAAATCTTTATTTTATCCACAGAGGTCAACTCCCATCAAAAGAAGGACATCTTGAAGGCCATCCCCAAGAAGGTGCGGACCCTGGGTTCTACAAGCAGCACAGCATTTACTGCTGTAAGTGATGGGAGGACCTACGATGCTTGAAGCAAGAAATCAGAAGAAGTCCACTTCTGCCAATCCTGACAACTTGAAAAGCATGTGTGCCGGAGCTGGACCCCCCCCCCCCCTAATGGCCACATACTTGTGGTGGTATATTCACAGCTTTATGGGAAGTTGGGAGCCCGACAGCAGGTGTAAATTTTGCACAATGTGTATGATGATGTGTTTTATATATTATTTTGTGGAAAAGGATACCAATATATTTCTGATCACTACCAAAGGACTGTTTTGAGCAGACACATGCCTGCAAAAAAATATATATACATATGTTTGTTTGATGGTATAAGATACAGTTATGCTAAACAGGCCAATTATTTTATTGTATCTGGTACGATGCTCCACCGCAATTGTGAAGGATGTTACATTAGGTCTATTACAGGAGACATAGCATAAAATGCACTTATGATACAGTGGATGTTCCAAAATTCACAATTGTGTGTTAGCGTTAGAAACAAACTATGAGCATGTGAGCCAAAATAACTAGAAACAAAATATTAAATTACTTACAAATAAGTTTCTAATGAAAAATACAATTTAATTTATGTTAAAAATGACAGATTTGCATGATGGCTTACTCCTTCACAAATGTGTATGTAAGCCAGTCTGTTTGATGCTCCTGGGCCTAGGGATGCATGCGGAGGGGCACGTGTTGTGCCACCCTAGATTTGCACCCCCATTGCTTGCATGTTGTGGCATGCATGCCACACCGTGCAGGAATGTGCAGTTGGCACTCTCACGAGGGTGGGCTGTATGTTTAGGCTCCCCTATGAGCCCAAGAGCCCCCCATTGTGAGACCACCTCTGCCCCATCTGCCCAACCAGGATTTAACTCGTAATTCAGCATGCGGGCATACCGCAGCTTTGGCAGTCCTCCAGAGGATAACGCATTGGCGGTGCCGCTGGAGGACCACCAAAGTCCTCATAAGGCCCAAAGTGTCCCCATTAATAGTGCAGTTTGGCCTGAAAGATATCCTACATCTGGGATATCACATTGAGAAAGGAGCATGGAAGGTACCCCTAGAGAGGATCTCAGCGATTATGAAAATGAATCCACCAACCACCCAGAAGGAATGCTCTTGGAAATGGTGGGCTACTGTCAACAGTGGATTACCAACATTTCCCTGATGGCCAAACCTCTCCAGAGGTTGACACACAAAGACATGTCAGATACGGTACCATGGGATGACAGCTGCATGCATGCCTCAGAGCTGCGAGAAAGTCTCCGCTGTGCCAAAGCCCTGACAATGCCTAATTACAATATGTGTTTTGCTTTGTTTCACAGTGAGAGCGAGGGTTGCACTCTCTGTGCTTACCCAAATTCATGGTAATGATCACAGGCTAGTGGCCTATTTCTCTGTCACACTTGATCCTGTTGTCGCCTCATTACCTGGTTGTCTTAAAGCTGTTCCTTCCACATATGCAAGTCTTGAACTTTGTGAAAGCGTAGTTATGTGCCACCATTTGACAGTTTTTTTAAAGCAGCACCTTACCAACAGTCGGCCCACCAGATATGAGCAAGTCATCCTGGTTGCCGAGAATATTACCCTTAGAAGGTGTCCCATTCTGAATCCTGCCACTTTGTTGCCCCTTCCTGGAAACAAGACTGTGGGAGATGAAGCTGAACATACCTGCCTATATGTCACTCAATGATGCACAAAGGCAAGATCTGACATATAAGATGTGCTACTACCCGAATCAGACAATGTGCTATTTGATGATGCCTCCTGTTTATGTGACCATGATGAAAATTTAAAAGCTGCTTGCACAATCTGTGCTTTTGCAGGCGTGGCCTTCAGGAGTGTTCTCAGCAGAAGTGGCTGAATTGATTGCTTTTACTAGTGCAATTTTGGTTTCAGACTAGCTGTTAATGACGATTTAGCACAGCTATGGTGTTCATGACTTTGGGCAGTTGTGGTCCCAGCACTTATTCATGGCCTTTTCTGGGTTACCAATCCGTAAAGGAGAATGCGTTCAAAACCTTCTCCAGTCCCAATTTCTGTTGTCAAGTGTGCTGCCCATAGGTCAAGTACAGATCATGTGACTGCTGGCAAGAAATATGCAGACAAAACTGCCAGGTTTTGTGCACTAAATTCTTGCACCTTTAATGGGGAATATATCAATGAAAGTTCAGATGTCACAGATTGCAACCTGTTGTCTGCTGTTGATACTTGGGAAAAATAAAGAGATTGAAGGAGGAACTGCCAGAGGCAGAACAGCCAGGTTGTGTCAGCGTAGGTTGTGTCAAAAGAGATGAGGATGAAGTTTAGGTTTCAACTGATAGAACACCCGTGTTGCCAGAAAGCTTCTTGCCCCCTATAGTGAGACATTACCATGGCCCTGCATATATAGGGAGATATGCAATGGGCCGTTTCTTTCGGCAAACATGGGTGAACCTGCAATTTAGATTGATGGCTGCAAATTTGTGTCACAGGTGTATGGTGTGTCAACAACAAAATGCAAGCAGGAAAACACCAGTAACCATGAGTCACATAAGGAGATCAGGAGGTCCATTCAATAGAATGCAAATGGATTTCATAGAAATGTCCATTGAGGTATGTCCTAGTGATTGTGTGCATCTTTTCACAATGGGTAGAAGGTTACCCGACTAATTGAAAAGACAGTCTCACAGTGTCCAAACTATTGTTGAGGGAGATAATACTGTGTTTTGGTTTCCCAACTTCTCTAGTATTAGAACAGGAACTCTTCTTAACAATGAGGTCCTGATAATGTTATTTGCACACTGCAAGTTGAGGGGAGACTACATTGCAGTTATCGTCTGGAGGCTTCCAGCCTTTTGAAACAAGTCAATTGCAAATTGAAATTGAAATCCAGATTGGAGAAAGTGTGTGCATCCACATCTCTAAAGTGGCCAGCTGCATTGCCTCTAGTGTTGATAAGTTTGCAGAGTACATCCCCTCAGGAGGACAAGATAATCACCCCATGAAATCACAATGGGGATAGCTATAAGCCAACTAGCTGTGCCGGCAAATGCGCCTGCGAACATTACAGATGAATTGATCCTTGATTCTTTAAAGGACTGGTTGTCATGGTGAGTTCTTTGTCTCACCAGGTTGGAAAGGCAACTGTCCTGCCTCATCAGTAACAGTGCGAAATGTAAAAACAAGGGAAACCCTACTCACAGCGGAACCAGGGCAGTACGTTTATATAGAAAAACAATGGTTCCTATGGCATACGATTTTGTATAACTTAATATTTATAACAGGCTCAATGGCAATGAAAACATTGGAAGGAGGGTGGCAAAAGAAAGAGAGACGCACACTTGTACCATGAAGGATATTTCCTTATATTTAAGAATTGATAATGAAAAATACATGTAAATAACTTGCGACATACAAATATTATACAAAGTGCAGTGTATCCCAAGTGAATATTAAGCAAACCAAGAAAGTGTATAACAAAGTGAACTACACAGGTTTCAGCTGTGAATATTTACAAAAAACAGGAAACTAGACTCTAAACCAATTATATCAACAAATGATTAGCCAGCTGCTATAAAATTATAGAAACTGTGTTGGTCTGATTTGTTTCCTAGGGCGTCGACGGCGTTTCGACCATTAGAATAAAGGTCTCATCAGGACTGGGCAGTGAGGGACATCTATCAAAATACAAAAATAAAAAATAATTTGTAACTATTGGCAGTCGCCATGAATAGATAATATTCATGAATATAGTCAGGAAGGTTTTATACCTTGCACCAGGGTGTAAATAGCCCAAGCGTGTGAAAGTAAACTGAATTTACTTACAGTGAACCCGGCCGGGCACTGTCAGAAACAGGGAGAAACCAAGCGTCAATGCAATATATCTGAAAATGACTGAGTCATCAAAAGCGGGGGTGCTTAATTATAAATGCAACTTACCACTGTAGGCACAGTTGGTAGCGTGTCTTTATTTTGTTTAGTTTTAGATATTCGCGGTCAATGCCGTTCCACCGCCAAGTTTCACAGGTGTGCTAAAAATAAAATGTGAAACTGTGTCAAACGCTCTTGTAGAGCGAAATAATTCCGCTATATTTCCTAGTTGTTTGCAGGCTTTTGCAAGGCTTTCACATACCTTGGCGCTTTCAAATCGTGCTGCTCGATGGCTGGCTCCGATCAAACCTCTAGTAAGGGGAGTGTCACGGAAGGCGGCGTGATCGCCGTTATGACATGATGGACGGCGTGTATCAGCATAGAAAGAGGACTTGCGCGTCCTTATAGTGTTTACTCTTACAGATGGCCACTGTGCCGATATCTACGTGTTATATCTAGTTCTCTCATAGCTACCAATTCAAATAATGAGCATTTTACAAACAACAAATAAAAATAAAGACCAATTGCATTATATAACCAGTCAATTACAATGGAGCTCTACAATTTCATGGGCACCCACCCTCATGAAACCATAATGAATCTCGAACTATGTACAGGCATTAGCACATATATACATTTTTTTAAAAACATTTTGCAAGAAAAAACTCCTTTCTTTACAGAAACACTGAGTGCACAATGCTGATAGTTGGTAAATACATTACAGCGCATACTGGAACCAATACCGATGTCACAACATCGAGTCAACCAATTGAATGTTTACAGAATCTAACATAGTGTCTATGTCATATTGGATACAAAGCCTCTCCATTCATCGGCCGTGTTAAGACCTTTATTTATGGAATTGATCTTGTCAATCCAATGGCACTCGCGACGCTGCAGTATTTGAGCAATATCGCCGCCTCTTTCTGGTAGTGTAGCGATATCGACCACTTGCCACCTCATTTCATCCGCAGAATGGTTTAATTCTTTGAAATGGGCAACAAGAGGTGCAGTCAAAACAGATTTCCTTATGCGACTGCGGTGCTGTCCTATTCTGGCCTTTACTAGTTGTTGCGTTTGTCCAATATAGGGTAAGCCGCAGGGACACCAAATGCAATACACGACATTACGTGTGTTACAATTTGAAAAGAAATCAAGTTTATAGTCAAAATTGCCATGTTTAAAATTCAATGTCTTACATGTTAATGGGCAGATCACACAATTTCCACACGGGTGATGTCCCAAAATGGGAGGCAGGTTCCAATTAGATTCTAACGTGCCACTTTTCTGGACAGCTGTTTCAGTGGACGATCTAACTAAATGATCTTTTAAGTTTTTTGCTCTCTTATAAGCAAAGAGGGGTATCTCGATCGCTGGGTCAATGCTCCTAATGATGTTCCAGTTTTTCGTGATGGTTTTGCGAATCATGTTAGTATGAACTCCAAATGTCGTGACACAAACAATTTTATCCATTACTTTTTTCGGTCTAATGACCAACAGTTCCTCTCGGGGACAGTACCAGGCTCGTTTTAGTGATTTTTTAACCAATTTATTTGGATAACCTCTCATTAGTAGTTTATTTTTTAGGACTTCTGACTCTCTCATATAATCTTCACGTCGTGCACAATTACGGCGGATCCTCAAGAATTGCCCAAAGGGCAATCCATCTCTTAGAGCCCTGGGATGTTGGCTCTCATACGATAGTAACATATTTTTCTCCGTAGGCTTTCTATGAAGAGATGTTATTAGTTTCCCATCCACATTCATGATATTGAGATCCAGAAAAGGAATGGTTTCTTTATGCAATGTGGATGTGAAAGTGAGATGGGTTTGAACCGTATTGAGATAAAGAATGAACCCAGTGAAATCCTCTTCATTCCCCTTCCAAGTGAGGAAAATATCATCAATATATCTATGCCAGCCATTAATGCTGGCATAGTATGGATTATGGTTGTTCAGGACATATAGTCCTTCCACATGGTTCATATAGATGTTCGCCAGATTAGGAGCAAAAATTGCGCCCATACTGGTCCCACAGCATTGTTCATAGAACTGTCCATTGGATACAAAATAATTTCTCTGGAGTGCCACTTCCAATAGTGCAATTATAAATGAAGTTGGCACATTCCAGGGCCTAGGCCTAGTGTCAAGAAGCTCTCTTATACATTGGATACTATCTCTCTGTGGGATGTTTGTATATAGAGACGATATGTCCAAAGTGGCCAACCAATCAGTGTCTTCATTATATGATACACCTTCAACTAGGTTAATCATGTGCATAGTATCACGCACATAACTCTGTTGAAGGGGAACGAAGTCTCTTATAAAAAAAATCAATATATTTACCTAACGGTTCTAAAATAGAACCACAACCAGACAAGATTGGTCTACCTGGGGGATGTGTTATACTTTTGTGGACCTTGGGAAGGGTATACAGAACCGGGGTTCTAGGATTAGATGAGTTTAAGAAATCAAATTCTTTTTTTGTAAGAAAACCTTCCTCTAGTCCTTCCTTAGTGATAGAAGCAATCTCCTTTCTGATTTCACACAGGGGATTGCGGGCAAGTTTTTTATAATGCTTATCCTCTGAGATTTGTTTTTTAAGCGGAACTCCTTAAAGTGCAAAAAAACCTCTGTCACGCTACGCGGACCTCCTCAAGCGGCGGAGTGCATTCGATAAATGCTGTTTACGGTGATTGTCAGTGCCAAGTGCTTGTCCGTATTGTTCAATCATCATGAATGGCACCATGCACATCGGAATAACTCAAGCAACAGCTTTCTCAATGCGAATGAACAGTTACTCAACACGAGCAGTTGTGAACATACACGACCGCTCGCAATGAGAAATCTGACCTCCAGCGTTGAGAAATCTCACTAGGAGGTGATTTCCCATGCTCATGCTTGCTAACTTGATGTTGACGATTGCGAACAAGGAAAAATCTCACCGGGAGGTAGATTTTCCTAGCTCGCCCTCGCCAACTTGACATTGATGAACGCGACCGAGGAGAAAAAATCTGCTCAGTTATGCAGAGCTGAGGTTTTCGGAACTCTGGGAGCTCCGCGTAACGCAGAGTGCAGAAAACTCCACCAAAGAAGTGTGGAGGACTCCCAAACTGGGTACATGCCACCCATACTCACAAAGTTCAGTGTTCCCTTGATGATATAACAACGCCTGTTCTTGATGTGCCGGTGGTTACAGTGAGATAGAGGGAGCAGGTTAGTCAAGCTGTTAGGGATCAGCAAGCTGCTGGGACAGCACTCATTTAGCCCGAGGGGGGTCCAGGAAAGTTGACTACATGAGGTATGGACTCCAGAGAAGAACCTAGTGTAATAGTAACATGAGTTGTACCTGGAGATTTTCAAATAGATGTTTCTAGAGGCGATTACTCGCTGAATGTATATACAAAGCTGTTATATGAGCACGTTGACACTATGGATGCTAGGGATTGCTACGTATGTATGAAATAACCTATATCAGTATGCCAGGGGAATTACCTACCTCCATATTTCCTTGACAAATAAAGTTACCTGTAGTTTATTGCTGAGTTTATTCTATGGGAAAGGTAATTTCCAATATTATTACTTCAATCAAGATCTAGTCCTCGCTAAAGTTCCTGTACTGAAGCACTTGAATAGACAGATAGATGCCAAAACTGCTGAAATAATGTGACATTTCTTTAGACCCCTTGTGTCACTGGACAATAAGTCAAAGGGAAATCCCTGGAGTGCGCTTATTAGCTTCACATACCAATATAGATACACTTATACTTTTAAATGGCAGAAACCTATAGTCTACTGTGCTATAGGGAATACATAATAATTTCCACAGAGAAATAAAGTCGTTTACAATCTATTTTTAATAAAAACCGTACATCTGAACAACTTAAAATACAAGACAATTAAAATTTCAAAGAAATATTCTTTGAAAAGTAAAAAATACTTGAAACCAATATCACTCATACAAAATTAGAAAATACAGCAGTTAAAATTTCAGGACAATGAAGAACATACATATGACATTTCAGCAGTTCATAAGCGATCAACAATGAAATAAGAAATAAAAACTAAAAAGTGAAGAACCCCTAGTGTAAATGTGGCTTCTAAATGTCTTTGCCACTATTGATATGTAGATCCACAGGCCTGTTATTACATTAGCTTCTGTAAACAACAGTGACAGTAATACATGTACATCCAGTGTTTACTGGGCCCTGGTTGAATTCTTTATATCTGAGAAATGCGTTGACGCGTTTCGGTGCAGTACATTTGATTCTGTGGCACCTTCTTCAGGACTTCTTTGGTTGGGGTTTCTCGTTTCAAAGAGTCTTGGTTTTTACCTTCTCTGTAGGTATATGGGGAGAGAATTAAGGAGTCACTTTCTTTTCCTATGGTTTACCAACTGTTCTTCATTCAAATCATTTACATTGTCTATCTCCTAAATAGATACTTATTATGGTCTCTCTTTAACATATATGGTACAATATCCAGGCATGTACATAACTGCCTATTGGGTGATTCAATGTAATTCATGCTGTACATATACTATGTTTAGTCCGTTATTATACTTTACTTCTCGGTACCCTTGTTTATTCAAATCATTACCTTCCCTCCGAGTCCATTTCAATGTGGAAACTACTACGGCGGGGAGTAGTGGCTTATATGGGAGAAATAAAGTGACTAATGCACAGTTCTCACACTCACACTGTTACATATAGAATATTCTCACCCCCACTGTCTGAGGTAGAGGATCCAAGCTGGGGCCTGTGTAGCGTTTCAATGGATTTCTGCAGTCTTTTGCTACTACGCCCTGATAAAAAATATCAGAATGATATGGGACATTATTCCTGGTTAGTGTTATGTGGGTTTAGACCTATGTTTGTAAGGGTTAGTTCCATGTTCTAATTACCTTTCTCTTTTAAAAGGAGCTCCTGGTATTGGGATGTCTTTTTTCGTCTTTTCAGTCCTTTAGGCAATTTTAACTTGTATATCTATATAAACAAAGCACATTATATTTATTTTATTGTTTCCCTCTTTCTAATTGAGCGCTGATCATGTGTTCTTGTCCAACAGATGTCTTACCTTATAGCATTTTAAAACTTTCCTTGAACGGGCATAGGATAACAGGATTCCTCCCAATAACAGGATATGTTCTAATGGAACCAAAATAAGTATTAAGAGATGTTTTAATGGTTGCCCAGTTAGAATATTATTTTGTTCACTATACGCTATACTACGTAGGGTTGACCCATTTGCAGACTCTTTTCTCTATATGTAGGCATGTGTCTTTCACTTTTTTAAATGTGATCCTACTATATATTATATATTTAGCACTCACGTGTGCACAGTATGCGGCTACAACACTATAGCGGAATACGTAGGGGATGATAAGTTTATAGGGGCGGTGTTTCTGTCCTAAGCTAAGTCCCTCCCCACTTATTAACTTTTAACATTGATTAGTCTCCTTACTATGTACATTGCGCTTTGACAATGATTTTTCTGTACCAAGTTAGATAACTTTAGCCCACTACTTATATCTATGGATCTACACACGGGCTTCAAGTGGCGCTCATTTTAACTAGGTGCCCGAACTCCTCTGTATCTCTTACCTCGGTCTCGCCGGAGCTGCGTCTCTGCCTCGTTCAAAACACTCTCTGGAGTGTTGGTTAGCGGCGCCTCTATTTATGTGCGCTCCTAGATTGCTAATTGTTTACACCTGGCTAGTTCGTCAAAGTCTAAGGGGCGTAACATACGGATATGGTAGCGCCATCTTAGAACAGTGTCTGTGTAGCGTTATTTCCATCGTTTTTGGTATTAACTGTAGTTAGCCGGTGCTCGTGCCTAATTATTAATGTTTACAGGACATTTACTTCGAAGATAACACACAGTGGTGGGAATTATCACATGTTTTACATTTGCAGAAAATATTGTTTATTTTGTGATTATGTGTGAATGCTAGTTTTATAATTGTGAAAAGTATCGCTTTTTTCCTAATTGTGTGCGCTCGGGACGCCTGGGTGTTTATTTTTACATAGAGAGCCTTTTTTTCTTCGTTTTTAATCCTACGGCTTTTTGGATATAGCATCTGTGGGGAAATCAATACTTGTATCTGATGTTTTATATGAGTAAGACATAGAGAGATGTCTATCGTCTATCTGCCCACTAAGTGGGGTCTAATGTTTGTATCTTTTAGTTTTGTAAATCGTGAACGTGTCTATGGGGACTAAACCCATAGGGGGAGCCATATCCTCATTTTTATTCTAATGTATGTAAGAAAGTGGTTCATTGACAGTACAGATTCTCGGAGCAATCTTATGCTTGTGTTCAATGTTTTATTGGATTAGATGAGGGCCTCCCATTCTTCCCTTGAGTTCAGGCCCTTCTTGATCGTGTTAAATTTGACCATGTACCACTGCTCCTGTTGTTTACGCCTGGATGCCCTGTTACCTAATCTAGTCAGTTCTTTTATTCTTTCTAAAATGACCCATCTCAGGTCTTTATCAGGTCTTTATCTGGACAATGCCTATGCACACTGACACAATATAACTTGTTCTTTAACTAGTGTAGAAAAGAAATTCATTGACTCCGTAGAAGAAAGAAGGAGAGACCTTTTAGTTAAAGCTGCTAAACATTTGAAAGTTCCACCCTGGACGAAGGAAGATAGTGAACATAGAAGAGTGAGAACAAGTGCCTCACTTGCACTAGATTAGCAACATAAAGGAAGATTATGTATTTCCATTGGATAATCCACAACTAACACACATTTAGTAGGAACTAGAGAATGTGACCACAAATTTGAAGTTCAAGGCAATTGGAGTTTATATTTGGATGGAGTAGGTCCTGTGTTCCCTAGAGTGTACTATATTTGTGGGAAGAGTGCTTTTTACCGGTTACCCAAGTGAGGGTATGGAACAAGCTATTTAGGGGTTATTTTTTCAAAAATGTATTTTGTGGACAAAATTGAGGATTAGACAAGGGGGAAACATGTTAGAAATGAGAGGAGAGCTAGTGCTAGTGAAATAGTAGGACACATTCTTGGTGTCTTGATTCCAACTGTAGGAGTGATATTCAACTCACACAAGATTAGAAAGCTTTCTATTGTGGTCGACAAATTGGCTACCAGTAAACGTGAAAGATTTCTCTTTATTGACATGGAAATGGCCATGATTCAGCAAAATGTACTTGCTTTAGACATACTACTTAAGAAATACATTAGCAGCATTACTGACCTGAAGAAAGATTTGACAGGGTTAACAGCGACAGGTGCCTGGGTAGCGTTAGGGAATTAATTTTCTGCTATAGGCAGATGGTTTGGCAGCTTAGGCATTGGAATTGTTGGAAGTATCTTGGGACACTTAGTGGCAATTGCTCTTTGTGGATTTCGTTTGTTCTTGATTTTGAAAGTGTACAGACGGACACAGGTGATAAAGGGAGTAAAGGGGAAGAGTGCAGATGTAGAGCTAGAAGAGAGACAAAGTAAACTTTATGATGACATGACATATCTGGAGGATTCCAGAAGGATATGATGAAGACAACAAACCTGCAATCTAAACATTTTATAAGATACTGATGTAATGGCTTGTGTCGCTATCAGAGGAGGCATTGGTGCAGCTCAAAGTTGCCACTCTTTAAACGTCACAAAAACCTACATACAACTGATACTAGACAAACAAAATAAGCGTGCACTTCGCACATGAGCCTTATGTGTCATAATGATTTTTGCACATGTTGCACCAAATGCTGCAGTTGCACCTAATGCTGCAGTTACAGAGTGTCCTTACTGTAGAATTTATAGTTCTCATATATAATGTTTACTAATGTAGAGAGAAATGTATTGATGTTTAACTTGACAAATGTCTTCCCTAAAATGAAATGCATTTAAAGTAAAGGAAACAGAATATAATCCTCTGATGATGATTAATAAAGTGACTGACCTAATAATAAAAAATACATTCTTCATTGCAATTAAAATGGATTTACATCATGGTACATAAAAAGATGGAATAGTAAAGTGTAATTGTTCCCACAAATCACCCTCTTTACTTAATTGCTGAAGCTTTACACATGATTCATAAACGTGAGTTACATTGTCATTGTAACGGTTAGGAATGTCGTTCTTAGCTTTAAATGATCCTTATGTGTTTTGGATATTGATGAAATGATTAAATCTTTTTATGCTTTCATCACTTGTTCATATTGATTTGTAGGATCAATCTACTAGCTATATTATGTATACTGTGTTGCACTTGCTTTAATTACAATATTGTCGAAATAAAGCTTTTTGAATTGAAGTGAAGTGAAGTGTTGGATATTGGTATAGGTCAAACGAGAAAGATTTTCCAATGTATACATTAGTGTTACATATATACATTTTCAAATGAACTTACTGGTCACACTGTCTATTGTGCAATTTCATTGCTTACTGTATGTTTTATGCAACATGAACTACAATTACTTAAGAAATATTATATTCGGCTATGTTAAATGTGCACACGTATATTAAATGTGCATCATTGATTTAATATCTTAAGTTAGCAGTATTACTGTAAAGGCCTCAATCTTTGTCTTATAAATCTACTGTGCTCCTATACTTTTGCTGACTTGCTGTACTTTCAGGTGTTCTCATGCATTGCTAGTTTAGAATAGATGCATTTCTTGTTACAGTAATAGATAAAAGTCTGGGAAAGGAATATAAGTGTTAGCACATGAGAAACCAGTGGATAAATAATGGATTATTGTACTGAAACCATGATGATGTTCCCATGTCCAGTGTGGGATTTCTCTCTATTGTTGCAGTGTATACAATGTGAATCCCTACAGAGGGGTAAACAAATACAATGGACTTCTACTGATGATGCAACCAAAGGGGAGTTGCCGATGGACTCGATCCATTATAAAGTATTGTTCGCTCTGGCTGAGGAAGACAGATGACTTCAGACTTTCTTGCAGACTGCATACTGAACTTCTTTTACTGGAAACCAAATACTCCATGTAGCACTTGGCTCTCTCAGGGTAGTAAAGCAAAGCAATCCAGGGCCTATTCAGTGGAGGTGGTGTGGCTAGTATCCCCTGCTCACTCATATAGAACATCAACACCCAATAAATCAATGTCCAGTCTGTTTTTTCTTATAAAAAAGTTAAGTATTTGTATTACACACACACACTACTAAATACTATGCATTCATTACAAAGATGTACAATAGGGTATATTGAAATTCCTTTGGTGACACCCTCAGAACAGTCTACACCACCAACAAGCCCTGAACCACAATCACAATGCCCTCCACCTATACTAGATTAAAATGACTGGCCTCGACAGAGTGTCACCAAAAAAAGTGAAGGCAGAAAATATCTCATAATCCATCCTTTCTCTTAATGGGGATAGTACCAATGTTCAATGCTATTTATTCCAATATAAAAACTTGCATTGTCAATCATTGACTTTGTCAATAAACCAATGTATTTAATAACATGTTTACCAGAGTCTTATTTCTACTTTACCATGCTGCTTCTGGTGCTTTCAAACCAACATAGATTCCTGCACTCCAGAGCCAATGTACCAAAGTTTAGGCTCCAAGAGTGCAAGAGTGCTTTAAAATGCCCTAGGAGACTTAGGGTGAATTTTGAGGAAATTCCTGCATGGGGCTGATGTGCCTCCTGCAGCTCCACAAAAATGTTGTGGTGCACCCCTCTCTCAGGGGCACCGAACAATATGCACATTTCTGTGTTCCTCCCAGGGTGTTATGGAGTGCACCATAGCCCCCGGTGTGCATAGAAAATATGCAGCTTTAGAAATACACTTCTCTTAACTTTGCAACCATGAGCCGTGTTTCATTTTTTACCTGTGTTCCTGTGCCCACTCAGGTGTCTGGTGTGTGCCTATGTGGGGATCCTCAAGGCCCAACAGTCACCCCATGCATGCAGCACTCTTCTATGGCACCACATGGTTGCCTGTGTCTTCTGTTCTCCTGCCCGTGCTACTACCAGCAGGCAGGAATAGGATCTAATGTTCATACTGCCCAAGCTGACAGTGGGCAGGAGAATTAGAGATGGGTAAGCCCACCTCCCAAGACATGGGTGGTTGTTCTTGTGTCCCATACCCTCACCTGACTGTTAGTGTCTTGAGGAGATGAGGTCCCTTAGGACAGTATTCTTTACACAGGGCCCAGGGGCATGGGGTCCCCTGGGCGAAGAATTGTTTGGGGAGGAGCCCCCACACACACACCCTCCCAGATGATAAATTATTTAGAGAAGGTTCCACTGATCCCTGGGGGCTTACACCTTCCCAAGGAAATTTTATCTCATGGTAAAGGATTTCTACTTGCTCAGTTCACCACTCTTACCCCCTGGGGACTGAGCTTCAGAGGACTTTTTCTCTTGTCTCATATAGCTGATTCTCTTCATTGGTCTTGTTTTAATCCTGGGGGCTATCCCTAGCCTCAGAATCGATGTTTGTAGACCTTCTGACCTCTAGAGTAGATTTTCATTGGGGAGCTTAATTTATACTGCTCTACTGCCATATGATTTGCACCCTAGCATTGGCCAGGGGTACCTGGTTTCTGGAACCTTTTACCTCCACTTAAAAACCCCTGCACAAGGGTGACATTTAATCATCATTCCATCCCTGTGCCAATCCTCCTGCAAAGCAACATGCAACATTTAAAGATTGAGACGTCAAGTGATCTATGAACACAGCTTCCTGGGGAGCCAAGCTCTACCCACAAATGGCACAGATTCCTGGTCTCTTCCCTGTGTTAACCCCTAGAGGTCTGGCCTGCCTCATTTGCTTCTGTGGGCTTAGGTTTCCCCAGTCCAGGTGCAGTGTGAGATATTACTAAGCAGATGCTGATTCCCACCCCCCTTTACCTGATAACTGAGCCTAGCACTGTTAATGGCTCTTTGGTGTGGGGAGGCATTTGAAGCTCATGCTGACAGGCCGTGATATTAACTTGGCCCAGTGAGGGAGATATAGGCCTGGATTCTAGAAACTGATTATGGCTGTGCAAGAGAAATATGAAATTTCCTAAAGTGCAAGAAGGAGTACAGTTATCACAAAGGAGACAGTGGATTTGCCCATGGTGTACATGTTTACCCTAGAATTTGTACCTGACTGACATTTCTAGGCCTAAGTATGGTGAAACTCAATCAATCAATCAATCAGTACATTTATAGAGTGCACTACTTACCCGTGAGGGTCTCAAGGCACTGAGGGGGGGCGGGGGTGCTGCTACTTCTCGAACAGCCAGGTCTTGTGGAGTCTCCTGAAGGACAGCAGGTCCTGGGTCTGACGTAGGCGGACGGGGAGTGTGTTCCAGGTTTTAGAGGTGAGGTGAGCGAACGATCTGCTGCCAGCAGTTGCTTGGCAGATGCAGGGGACGGTGGTGAGGTCAGCGGAGCGTAGCTGGCGGTTCGGGGTGTAGAAGGTGAGTCGTTCGTTGCGGGTACGCTGGTCCGGTGTTGTCGAGAGCTTTGTGAGCATGGTGAGGAGCTTGAAGGTGAACCTCTTGTTGACGGGGAGCCAGTGCAGGTCTTTCAGGTGGGCTGTGATGTGGCTGTGGTGGGGGATGTCGAGGATGAGGCGTGCAGAGGCGTTCTCTATGCGTTGTAGTTGTTTCCGGAGTTTGGCTGAAGTTCCTGCCTAGAGAGTGTTGCAGTAGTCCAGGCTGCTACTGACGAGGGCCTGGGTGACTGTCTTTCGGGTACCGGATCCATCTGTAGATCTTGCGGAGCATGCGGAGGGTGTTTAAGCAGGAGGAGGAAACACCGTTCACTTGCTGGGTCATTAACTGCGGAGTCCAGGATGACTCCCAGGTTGCGTGCATGGTTAGTGGGCGTCGGTGCAGCCGGCCACCATGAGTCGTCCCAGGCGGAGGGGGTGGATCCGATGATGAGTGCCTCCATCTTGTTTGAGTTTAGTTTCAGGTGGCTCTACGTCATCCATTTGGCGATGGCCTTCATTCCTTCTTTGGGGTTGGATCTGGCGGTTGTAGGGGCCTTGGTGAGGGAGAGGATCACTGGGTGTCATCGGCATATGAGACGATGTTGAGGTCATGCGATCTGTCGATGTTGGTGAGCAGTGCCATGTAGATGTTGAAAAGTGTCGGGCTGAGGGACGATCCTTGGGGTACGCCGCAGATGATCTTGGTGTCTTTAGAGCGGAATGGGGGGAGGAGGACACTCTGGGTTCTGCCGGAGAGGAAAGAGGGGGTCCTGTCCAGTGCTTTGTCACAGATCCCTGCGTTGTGTAGGCATGTGCGAAGGGTGTGGTGGCAGACAGTGTTGAATGCGGCCGAGAGGTCCAGGAGGATGAGGGCCGTGGTTTCTCCATTGTTCATCATGGCCCTGATGTCTTCGGTTGCGGCGATGAGGGCTGTTACTGTGCTGTGGTTGCTGCAGAATCCGGATTGAGATGGGTCCAGGATGTTCTTTTTAAGGATGGAGGTCAGTTCCCTGATGATGATCTTCTTAATGACTTTCGCCGGGAATGGGAGGAGGGAGATGGGCCAGAAATGTTGAGGTTCTTGGGGTCAGCTTTCGGTTTCTTGAGTAGGGTGTTGATCTCGGCATGCTTCCAGCTCTCCGGGAAGGTGGCGGTCTCAAAGGACATGTTGATGATCTTGCAGAGATGGGGTGCGATGGTGGAGCTTGCTTTGTTGAAGATGTGGTGCGGGAGGGGTCGGATGGTGAAGCAGGTAAGGGGGTGGTACGATGGAGGGATAGGACACCCTGACATTCTAAAATATTATTGGGCCACACAACTAATGGCTAATAATCAATGTATATATCGACCATATGATGAACCTGGATATTGAATGAATAAATGGGTCTTGCCAGGAGTGAGCTATGATAGGGTTCTCCACACTATCCAGCACAACTGCAGCTCACAGGCCTTACCAAACACACAGTCCAGCTATGGCATGCTGTAAATTAGAGCCTGGGCTATGCGGGAAAAATCACACAGGCCACCACATTATGGCATATGGAGTGACTAGGAACGTTGAAAAAAGTCAAAGGATTTAGTGGTTGGGACCTGATTGTCATCTCTCGGGTAGGGGACCTGTGGTATCAAGGAGGAGTACTCTCCTTTGCTCATTGAAAACAAGAGTATGGCCTAGCAGCCACAGAGATATTTAGATATATGCAAATTTGATATGCTCTACAGACCACCATTCCCAAGGGTGAGGTGCTTCCCTATTCCTCTCCAATAGAAGATAGAATTCTTACTGAATATATGCATAGAAAAGTGATCTCTTTGACCTATAAAAAGCTAATTAATAATGCGCGTGACTCCATTTCCCAACTCTGAGAGAGTTGCAAAAATTATATTGAGGAACTTGATGATGGAGAGTGGCAAGAAGCACTGGCCTCCCGAAGGAGATAGCAATTTCTTCTCGGTTTAAATTAATACAACCTAAGATCTCACACAGAATGTATCTCTCATGCCACACACTAGTGAAGTTATGGTAATAGACAGATCCTAAGTGTAGGAGTCAATATAACCAGGAGGGTACATTTATTCACACAATTTGGGATTGTGTAGACATGAAAAGAGATTGGGAAGAAGTGCTGCACTGCCTGGAAGAGGTGCTAGAGACAAGAATGGAACTAGATGCTAAATGGTGCCTCCTCAATGTCTGGAGACCCACAGATTTGAATAGTAGGGAAAGGACCTGGGTAACTCTGGGAATGATATTAGCTAAACGTAACATAACAAAAGCATGGGGTGCCCCACTAAGGCAACAATTAGTGCTTGGATTGAATATATGGACTGGTTTATGATAACAGAAAAGACAGTATATGAAAGTCGGGCTGTCCGAGGAAATGGGACCAAATATGGGGCAAGTGGAATTCATATAGAGGAGGCATATGCACGGCTCCCCTGCTCAGTACTTTTCCCAGAGTCAGAGAGTTATGGTTTATCACAGAATGGAAGATGAAACAATAGCAAGACAAGACACAATGTGGTAAATGTGATGTTTATTGAATTTGGGAATAATCTCAGAGATGGGATGGCCCAAGTCCCGTTCCCAGGCGGCACGTAGCCCAGCATCCCGGCTTGGGCTTTGTACCCTTTGGACATAAGTTGGAGCCCACTTGTGTCTTTGATGATCCCTGTCAGCTGAGAGAATTACAAGGAGCTCATGTGGGTAACTCGGAATTCTGGCCCTCAATGCCCCTTGAAGTCGCCGTAATATAAAATTATCCATAACTGTGACATCACCAAAATGGGAATCTTCCGTGCATGATAATATGTGACCACTGGAAAACAGGTCTCCCAAACGTTGTCAAGTGAAACTTTGCTAATGTGCACTTCACCAAAGTTTCCTGCAGGATTGGAACCCAGCCATTCCCTGCCAATGGCAGTGAGGGGGAATACAGGAGATAGGACCTGGTCGCACTAATCAGACGTTGCCAGGCCCAACTCGTTGTGGATAGCGTCTGAATATTGTGTGGGTCACGTGGCACCCCCACCGACAGAAGAGTATTCAAGGGCGGTGTGTGCATAAAGCCCGCTTCTGGCCTGAGATAGTGAATCCTGGAATCCGCATGGTACCAGTGCAGCGCAAATCTAACCTGCGCAACAAGGTAGATATGCAGAGATTTGGATCCCCGAACCTTCCCCCCTTGTACGGCAACATCCAGGTATCCCAGCTAATCCGGGGTTGTCCGCCTCCCCACAAAAGCCCAATCAGGTGTGACCGGAGGTTGGAGAAGAAGCTGTTATATAATGGGATGGCGATATTTTGAAATAGATGCAAAAACTGGGGGAGAACGACCATTTTAATAATGGCAAGATGCCCCGCCATTGTAAGGGGTAACTTTAGCCAGCGCTCCATGCTACACCCCAACTTCTAGTTCAAGTTCAAGTTCAGGAATTTGTATAGCGCACTACTCACCCGGAGGGTCTCAAGGCGCTTAGGGGAAGGGGGTGCATTATTTATCGAATAGCCAGGTTTTAAGTTCCTTCCTGAAGTAAATGTGGTTCTGGGTAAGGCGGAGGTGAGTGGGGAGGGAATTCCAGGTTTTGGCCGCCAAGTAGGAGAAAGATCTACCTCCCATGGTGGATCTTTGGATGCGTGGAACTGCAGCAAAGGCTAGATTGGAGGATCTTAGTTGGCGGGTCGGTGTGTAGAAGGGCAGTCGTGTGTTGAGGCATTCGGGTCCTAGTTTGTAGAGGGCCTTGTGTGCGTGGGTGAGGAGACGGAATGTTATTCTCTTGTTGACGGGAAGCCAGTGGAGGTCTTTCAGGTGACCGGTAATGTGAGCTTGGCTCGGGATGTCCAATATGAGTCTGGCGGATGCGTTTTGGATGCGTTGGAGTTTTTTCTGTAATTTGGAAGTGGTTCCGGCGTAGTCCAATCGGCTAGTGACCAGAGCGTGAGTGACAGTCTTTCTTGTTTCGGTGGGGATCCAACGAAAGATTTTTTTGAGCATACGAAGTACGTTAAAGCAAGAGGATGAGACAGCGTTGACTTGTCTGGTCATCGAGACGGAGGAGTCTAGGATGAAGCCCAGGTTACGTGCGTGGTCTGTGGGTGTGGGTGCCGTTCCCATGGCCGAAGTTTACCATGAGTCGTCCAAGGCAGAGGGGGATGATCCTAGGATGAGGACTTCCGTTTTGTCTGAGTTAAGTTTAAGGCGGCTGTTTTTCATCCATTCGGCAACTTCTTTCATGCCTTTGTGAAGATTGGTTTTGGCGGTGTTAGGGTCTTTGGTAAGGGAAAGGATCAGCTGGGTGTCGTCAGCGTAGGAGATGATGTTGAGGTTGTGTTGTCGCGTGATGGATGCGAGGGGACTCATGTAAACGTTGAAGAGGGTGGGACTAAGTGATGATCCTTGTGGTACTCCGCAGATGACTTTGGTGGCCTCTGATTTGAAAGGGGGGAGTTGGACTCTCTGAGTTCTCCCGGCGAGGAACGAGGTAATCCAATCTAAGGCTTTTCCTTGTATGCCGATGTTGCTGAGGCGTTGTACGAGGGTGCTATGACAGACCGTGTCGAAGGCGGAGGAGAGGTCAAGTAGGATGAGGGCAACTGTTTCTCCGTTGTCCAGTAGAGTTCGGATGTCGTCTGTTGCTGCAATAAGGGCAGTTTCAGTGCAGTGTTTGGCTCGAAAGCCGGACTGTGAGGAGTCGAGGGAGTTGTTGCATTCAAGAAAGGCGGCGAGCTGTCTATTGTCGGCTTTCTCAATGACTTTGGCAGGGAATGGGAGGAGGGAGATGGGGCAGTAGTTCTTGAGTTCAGAGGGGTCCGCTGTGGGTTTCTTCAGGAGGGCGCTGAGTTCGGCGTGTTTCCAGCTTTCTGGGAAGGTAGCGGAGTTGAAGGAGCAGTTGATGACATCACGGAGATGGGGTGCGATGATGGAATCTGCGTTGTTGAAGATGTGGTGGGGACAGGGGTCGGTTGGCGAGCCTGAATGGATGGAGTTCATTAGGCGGATGGTGTCTTCAGTGGTGATTGGGTTCCAGGCGTTAAGGATGTTAGGGGGCGGTTTAGGTTCGGAGGTGGGTGGAGTGGATTGTTCTTTGGAAATGTTCTCAAAGCTGTTGTGTATGTCGGCGATTTTGTTATAGAAGAAAGAGGATAAGGAGTTGCAGAGTTCTTGGGAAGAAGGAATGTCGTTAGAGGATGTGGTGGGGTTGGTAAACTCTTTGACGATGTTGAATAGTTCCTTGCTGTTTTGGGCGTTGTTGTCGAGTCGATCCTTGAATGCTGATTTCATGGTGGATCGGATCAGTTGGTGGTGTTTGCGGGTGGCTGTCTTGAAGGTGGTCAGGTTGTCAGTGGTTGGGTTTTTTCTCCATGTTTTCTCGAGAGTACGGCACAATTTCTTGGATTTCTTAAGGTCTTCGTTGAACCAGGGGGCTTTTTTGCTACCCTGTTTGGTTTGGTGGTTTTTCAACCACTGGGCCGTAGTTGAGCTGCAGGATATGGTCAGTGTTTCTATGAATGTGGATGCCAAGATACTTGACGGAGTCCTCGCACCATGTCAGTGGATATTCTGTGGCTCTGTCACATGGAGTGGCCATAAGTGGGAAGACCCTGACATACCTCAGTTGATGTGAAGGCCTGAGAGAGCACCATACCTTGTGATTTCACAAAGTATTGTCACAAGATTTACACCCGGGTGCAGCACATATAGTATAATATCATTGGCATACAGGGTAAGAAGCAGAGGACCAGTTTTAAACTGTAAACCGCAAGGAAAATGTTTCTCCTGTGGGTGATGCACGAAGGGATCCAGTGCCATCATAATCAGCAAGGGAGAAAGAGGCAGCCCTGCCACGTCCCCCGTGTAAGCAGGAATGAGGACGTTTGCGTGCTGTTCAGACACATTTGCGCTGTGGGCTGGGTATATAGCAACTTGGTAACTGTCAGGAACTGTTCCAGTATCTCCAGTCATCCCAGCCTGGTGTACAAAAATGGCCACTCAAGGGAGTTGAAGACCTTCTCCTCATCGAGCTGCACAGCCGCTGCGGGCACGGAGGGGGTAATTATGTGCAAGGTAGCAAACAATGTGACGAGATTCAAGGCCATCGACTAGTGTTGGATAAACCCAGACTGTGCAGGTATATCATTTGGTCGATGATTAGGGCTAGACGCGTAGCCAATATCTTGGCTAAAATCTTGTAATCGAAATTTAACAGTAAAAGTGGTCTATAAGAACTACATTTTAATGGGTCTTTTCCAAGCTCGGGAAGGAGTGTTATGACCACTTTCTGTAGCGTGGGTGGGAGCTCTCCCGATTCTACTGCCTCCAGGTACACGTCTATGAAGTGTGGGGCCAGGATTGTCTTATATGTTTTGTAGAAACTGCCAGAAAATCCATCGAGCCCCGGCGCCTTGGAGCCATCCATTGCATCCATGGGGTCTGTGACTTCGTCTTCCATGAAGGGTTCAGCCAGGAAGTCTCGGTGTGCCTTGTCGATCCAGATCAAGGTGATCTCGTCCAAGTAGTCCCCATAGACCGTTGTGTCTACTGTACCTCTAGATGTGTATATGTCTGTGTAGTTTGTAAGTACCTCCTCAAGTGCACCTACATTGCCAGTTATGCGCAAGCCATCCTGTCCACAACACACTAGGGGCGTGGCAACGCCACACTGGACCCCGATTTTGTCGGATCAATGATACCTGTGTGAAACATTTTAATTCGATTGCACTCAGATAATTCTGCACAGGTTAGATGGGGTGCCGATAGTCAAGTCACTGAAACTTTTTTTTTTTTTTTTTTTGAAAACCTTTATTATTCCTTCACAGTTTTACACAGCTTGTCGCCTACAACCCGAATGGGCCGGCCGCTATTCAAGGTGTCAAAGGAGAACGTTCTTTACAATACAATTGTGCTGGTAATTGCCAAAGTCATGAAGGTAAAGATCGGTAAGCGAGTGGTGAAGGTTAAGTACGAATGGTCCATGCTTGGTGAATGAGGTTTTCATTTTCTGTTTTGTACCTAAAGAAAGAACATTCAAAACTCCGGGAAATCACAGTACGATCAATGAGTATGCTTATTGATAGTCAGACATGAGCTTATTCCTGAGTTGAAACCAGCCTCATGCACGCCCACAAGGCAAGTTAGGGTGTGAGCGAACCATCTCTACCCCCCATCCCTCCCTGAAGTACCCCCCACACTAATCAGCCCTCCTCATTCCAACCCGTCTTCCTCATCCGAGTCTAATGGGTCGTCCTCAGGTAGTGGGTCGCAGATGTCGCCCCGGTAGGAGTTCCATGGGGACCACACCTTGTTCCATTTGGCCGGACAGGCCCTGTTCAAGTAAACCGCCCTTTCTGTAATCATGGCCCTGTCCATATTTATGCACCACTGTGAGGCCGTCGGGGGGTCCGCCACCCCCCAGCGCTGCGCGATGTCTTGCTTAGCCACCATCATCCCCAATGTTACCCAGAGGCGGCCATGTCTGGACAAGTCAGTTGGCTCCCACACGTTGAGGAGGCACCGTCGCGGCTCCGGCAACACTGAGACCTCCAGCACCTGTGACACTGTGCGCATGACCTGACGCCAATAGGTGTGTATAACTGAACAATCCCAGAATGTGTGAAAGAGTGTGCCCTCCTCCCCGCAGCCTCGCAAGCAGAAGGGGTCAGGGGACCGTTGTATGCGGTGAAGCAGAGTCCTGGTGTAATATGTTCTATGTAGAACTTTAAGTTGGATGAGCCTCATTCTGGCCGATATGCCCGATTCCTTAGGGGAAGCCAGTGCCTCATTCCATTCATGTTCATCTAGCTCGCCCACTTCCTGCTCCCATTTCTCCTTAAGAGATACTAGTGGGTCTGGGGAATTGTTAAGGAGTTTCCGGTAAGTGAGGGAGGTGGCCTTTTCCATCATATAGTCCGTCAGGAGGCGATCTTCTAGCGGGGAGGACTCGGGGAGAGTCGATCCCGCCGGGATAGCTGCCAGTAATGCATGACGGATTTGGACATACCGGTAGGTTTCATGCGGTCCTAGGTCATAGATCTCCTTCAAACGGGCAAAGGTGATAACTCCCCCACGCTCCCACATGTCCCCCACCGTAGAGATGCCGATATCGTCCCAACGGGAGAACCCCTTACTGATCCGAAGATTGCCTAGGGCTCGTGTGTCCCAGAGTGGAGTGAGCTTAGTGAGTGTGTCTTTCCACCCTAGCGCAGCTGTGGCTGCGTGCCAGGTGGCCACCGTTAGCCTTGTAGGGCCCCTTAGCGACCTGAGCTTCCGTCGGTCGTAAAGTGGTGCCAGCAGGTTATTGGTGCCCAGTTGAGCCCTATCTGCCTGGAACGCTGGGTCCGATTGCGATGCATGCAGCCACTGGTTGATAGGTCTGAGCTGTGCCGCCCAGTAGTAGAGATACAGGTTGGGGAGTGCGATGCCGCCCTCTTACCAGCTCCTACAGAGCTTGGCGTGTGCTATACGTGCCGGGCGGTTGCCCCATAGCAGACCAGAGACCACTGCCGCCACTCTCCTGAAGTATTTTATTGGTACAGCAAATGGGGTATTGTCTAGGATATATAGGAAACGGGGCAGGGATTTCATCTTAAACAGGGCCGCTTTCCCTAACATCGTCAACGGCAACCCCGCCCAAAAGCTTGCATCTTGTTTGAGGCGGTCAAGCGGTGGCAAGAGGTTCAGCTTTTCGTGTTCTGCCGGGTCACCCGTGACGTGGATACCTAGGTACTTGAATGAGGAGCCGGCCAACCGCAGAGGGCAGTCCGGACCAAGCGTTGGGTGACCACCGGTCAGGGCGTACAACTCTGATTTATCCCAGTTAATAGTGTAGCCTGACATCTCGCCGTGGCCATTACAGAGGCGCAGGAGGGCCGGTATGCCCTGATCTGGGTCTGTCAGGTACACCGGCATATCGTCCGCATAAAGCGATATGCGGTCCTCCCAGCCCTCCCTCCATTTAATCCCTTTAAGTAAAGGGGTGATCCTGATGCGGATAGCCAGAGGCTCCAATGAGAGTGCAAAAAGAAGGGGGGAGAGAGGGCATCCTTGTCGGGTGCCACGCTTGAGCGGGAAGGAGCGCGAAATGTGGCCGTTTGCTACCACGTGTGCCACCGGAGCAGTGTACAGCAACTTGATCCAGGAGATGAAAATGGGTCCAAATCCCATATACTGAAGGACCTCAAAGAGATAGGCCCACTCCACCATATCAAAGGCCATCTTCGCATCAAGCGCCAATATAGCCGCGGGTTCGCCTATGTCATCCGCTCTCGCTATCACCCCGTGCACCCGTCTGAGATTGAGCGAGGTGTTCCTGTGGGGCATGAACCCTGACTGGTCCGGGTGGATAAGATCGGACAGATGGGGCATGAGGCGATTTGCTAGGAGCTTCGCTAGAATTTTACTTTCCGCGTTAAGCAAAGATATAGGGCGGTATGAGGAGCAGTCCTCGGGGGGCTTACCAGGCTTAGGAATAGCCACAATTGTGGCCGTCCGTTGGTCCAATGGGAGCAGCCCCTTACCACGACATTCTTCATACATTTTAAGCAGGTACGGGCTAAGGACGTCTGAACGTGCTTGGAACCATTCGACTGGGATGCCGTTTGGCCCCAGCGCTTTGCCCGTAGGGAGGGCCCCAATGGCTATCCGCAGTCAAAATGGGTAGCCAGTGCCTCTACCACGCGATCTGGGTCCGTCTGAGTCCTACCCTCCTCGTCCTTGACCTGCTGGATCCCTCTGGAGCTACCCCCTCTCTTATCGAGCCAGGCCAGCATCTTTCCCGCTTTGTCGCCAACGTCGTATACTCGATTCTGTGTGTCTGAGATGTGTCCTTGTGTGATGAGCCGAGCGTGGTCTGTATATAGGCGCTGCGCAAGCGCGAGTGCGTGTGCTGTGTCATCCGTGGGGTCGGCTTCGTGGGCAGTGGTGGCCTCGCGCAGCCGAAGCTCATGGGCCGTGTGTTCAGCTGCCTGCTCCCTTCTGTGTGACGTTATAGAGCTGATAGCTTGCCCCCTCAAGACTGTCTTGTAGGCCTCCCAGAGGACCTCAGCCGAGGCTGCGGTCGGTTCGTTTTCTATGAAATAATGTGTCGTGGTGGTCTGCAGGGCCTTCCCCACCTTGGGGACTTTAAGATAAGAGGCGTGTACGGGGAAAACGCGGCGGCGTGCCCGTGTCCGTGAGGTGATGGTGAGAGTCAGTGGTGAGTGGTCTGAGATGCCCCTAGGGTGTATGAGCACCTCCTCTACGCGCTGCAACCCATCCCCCAACGCCAGGAAGTAATCAATGTGGGATAGACTATTGTGGACGGTGGAGTGGAATGTGTACTGTCGCAGTGCAGGGTGAACATGGCGCCAAACGTCCACCAGCCCCAGTGCCTCTGTGAAGCGCTGAAACCTGGAGGGACCCCCCGGGAGGGTAGTTGCTGGGAACTTGTCAAGCTGTGGGTCTATAGTTGCGTTGAAGTCCCCGCCTAGAAGCATGTCTCCCTCAGGGAGGGACAGCAAGAAGTCGCCCAGGGCTGGCAACATCACCGAGTGTAATGAAGGTGGGATGTAAACTGAGACTATTGTTAAGGGGCGCCCGTCCCATTGTCCTGCCACTGCCGCAAAACAGCCCTGTGTATCAGTCCTAGTGCTAAGGGAGATGAAGATTTTCTGATTAGGATGCCTGTACCCCGGGACCCAGTGGAGAATTCAGAGTGGGCCAACATTTTATACCCCCTTCTGTCCAGGGCCTTGGTAGCGCTACCCATTAGGTGGGTCTCCTGGAGGAGTATTAGGTCAGGTTTGTGACGTTTCACCTCGGACAGAACGAGGCCGCGTTTCACTTTATCACCCAGGCCGCGCACGTTCCAGGCAAGGAGTCGGAGGGCGGTGCCGCCCATCTGCGTCTCCTCCACTCTCATTGCGTTAAGCGGTTCACCCACCATCAGTAAAAATCAGCAGCATAAACCATCAGCATAGACTCCACCGCCCCAGCAACATTTCAATAACCATCATAGCACATTGTACAGTTTGAGATCGATTCTGTGAATGTCCCGTAAAAACGAACAAACCCCCCCAACCCCCCACCCTGCCTCCCTGCCAAACGGACTCAAAACTGCCCGCCACCCCAACTTAGCAGAGCGCTTATCCCATGCCAAAAACAGAGTACTTGCGCGTCAGGGGAGAGTGTCCCCCAAAGCAGGCGGTCCCTCTGCTGTCCTCGGGCTGTCCGGGCCAGCGTCCATGAACGACTTAATGAGCAATCGTAGCGGGAGTAAAGTCCAGGTCACACATTCAGTCCCTCACGGTGGTTTCATTCGCCTCCAGCGGCCCCAACTTGGTCCCGCGATGGCGATCCATTTGCGCTGCCCCTGGTCGACGATTGTGAGCCCGGCCGGCCCTCCTCTTCTGTCCTGTTGCGTCGACGACTGGAAGTGCGGTCCACCGTGCGCCATCCATCCAGCCATTCTCTTGCGGACTCAAAGAACCAGACTTTCTTGTCGGCCACCACTCTCAATCGGGCCGGAAACAACATGGAGTATGGCAGTTCTTGTTCGCGGAGCGTTTTTTTTACCTCGAGGAAGGTCCTCCTTCTGCGGGTGACCTCCGCCGTGTAGTACGGGAAGAAGGATATCCGTGAATTTTGGATTTGGATGGGCGGTGCCACTCTGGCTGCCTGGAGGACTGCATCGCGGTCTCTAAAGTTAAAGAGTCTTGCCAGGATGGGGCGCGGGGCGGCCCCCGGCCTAGGTGTCCCGCCGGGGACCCGGTGGGCCCGCTCCACTGTGAAGAAATTGGAGAGCCCCTTCGGGGCCAGTTTTGTCTTTATAAGTTCCTCAACATACAGATCCATGGCTCCCTTTGTTTCGGACTCCGGAACTCCTAAGATACGGACGTTGTTGCGTCTGGAGCGCCCTTCATGGTCGTCCAGTTTGCTTTTAAGAAGTTTATTGTCCGCCTGCAGTCTCTCCATGGCCACTTGTAGGTCGGAGACGTCCTCTATCAACGATTTAGTCACTACCTCCACCTGCTTCACCCTTTCACTCATTTTCTGAAGGTCGGCTCTAATAAGGGTAACCTCGGCTGCAGTCGAGCCCACCGTGGCCTGAACCTGTTCCAGTGCGCGCAGTACATCGTCCAGCGTGGCCTTTTTTGTCCCGTCGTTGTCCGCGCCCTTTCCCAGTGATTTCCGCTGCTCAGGTTGAGTGGACGTCTGGTTATCATAAGCAAATTTTCCGAGCTTCGCCTGGGCGGCGGTTTGTCGCGTCCCCTTCCCCGCCATTTTCCCTCTGCGGCGAGACACCGTTTATGCTGGAGCGGGCCGATCGCCCGTGGCCGGCCGCTTGGGGGGGGACACACCGAAGGTTCAGTCTGGGTACAGGCCAGGGGTCGCTGACGATGGCAAGGTGCTGCCGGCGGCCGCGGGGCTGTTGCGGCCTCGGCAAGGTCAGACAAGATGGCGACCACTGCTTTGCAGGTTCCACGGTGTATGCCGAGTGCAGCAAAGGGGGCACCACGGTGTAGCGCCACTGGATATGCCATGTGAAGGGTGAAGTGGTCGCTGAGAAGGAGTGCCAGCCGGTGGTGTCGAGTGCTGTCGTCAGCGGCTACTTCCGGTTGATCGTGCCGGGGAGGGTTGACTTCCGCCCGGCCCAAGGTTCCACTCGACACCGGTGCTCGCCTCGTGCCACCAGGCCTTTCGTCCGTGAGGGGCGCGAATGAAGATTCATCCCGTTGCTGAGGTCTGAGCGCTCCCAAATTTTTCTTGTGTGCGCCGTTCGGTCACCGCACCCAGGACACCCCTTCTGGAGTGATCAGTGAACGGATAGGCATGCGGATTGTTGCGGGACGCCGCCTTGCTACGGGAGCCTCTCTAGGTTGCTGCCGCCATCATCGGCTGCTAGCCACGCCCCCCTCCACTGAAACTTTTTAATTTTGAAATCACCCCAAGGATTGCAGCAACTTTTAAATTATTTTTTAAAGTTTTGCTAAGAAAGAGACCTCAGCGTAAATGAGTCCAAGACCAAATGTATGATCTCCGACAAAGGTAAAAATGTACGAAAGACCAGACCAATGTGAGTGGGTAGCACTAAACTAGAGAAGTTCAAAGCTTTTGACTACTTGGGGATTTCACTTACCCCTTCAATTAGCTGGACCCCACAGGTTGAAAAAGCAAAACTCCAACTAACTCAACAATGGGCCCACATAAGTAAGATACACAGGAGGACAGTATCCAGGCAAATAGCCCCCGCTCTTCACATTTACAATACTAAGGTTTTGGGCAGGGTAATTTATGGGGCGGAACTTTGGGGTGTTAGTTCTCTGGCCTCTTTGTCCACAGCTGAAAATCGATTCCTAAGATCGCTTGTAGAGCTCCCTGCCAGTTCCCCTTTGATTCTTTTTTACTTTAATATTACTCATAAACAACTAAAGCATAAAGTAAACTACAAAATAATATAATTCTGGTTTAGACTATGGACAACAGACGAGCAGCATCCTTATCGGGATGCCCTAAGGGATCTCTTAAGATTTCCTCAGGCTGCATCTATGAGGTGGTGTTTCCACTTGCGTGATCTACTAGGGAAACTGGGGATGGATAGCTTTTGGTCTAGCCCAGAAACCATGAGCAGTATCTCGAGAGATAAGCAGAACATTGCTCAGGCCTAACTAAAGCTTTTTTAACTTATAAACAAGTTCCATGTTTTGAAACAGCAATTGATGAAATTACTCCTCCGTTGGCCCGCAAGCTCTTTTTGCAGTTTAGATTCAAGACCCTACCAACTAACTCTTTCTGTTCGCGATGGTGCATGTATCCTCCTGTAGTTGATCTATGTCCTGCGTGTAATTCCTCTACAGAATTTATTGTTCATTTACTTTTTTTCTGTCTTCATTATGTATTACTGAGGAAAAAATGGATAATACCACTATGTAGAGCTGTTGGTCCGGGCCACTATCTTGAAATCCTGAGCCTGCTGTCTACGGATACCCGTAGACTGATAGTCTTCGGTATCTCCTGTTTTCTATATGCTATGTGGGTCAGGCGGAGGAAGTTATTACTCTGATTTTTGTCTTTTTATCCTTGAATTTATACTTATTGTATAACAATTTGCTGCAATGTCTACTGATAACCCTTTCTTAATGATTTTATTCTATGGTTTTATTGTTTTTTAAATGGAACCTGTGCTGTGATGTACTTTTTTGAATCTCTGAGATTGTAATAAAGTTTATATGATGATGATGATACCTTTAAAGAAAGGCTTGCTGTACTCAGCCAGGAGCAGCAGTAGTCCTTTAGAAAGAGTGAAAAAGAAACTAGCACAAAAATCAACAAATTGTCAATAGGACTCAAAATAGCAGACCATTGGAATTGCGGCAATTTCCTTCTAGCTGGCCATGAAAAGGTCAGCACTGGCACCAGAGTCTAGGATATGTGGGGAGTGGTGTGGTGAGGGGTACCCTCGCTGTCACCCCGACTTGGAAAAAAGAAAGGCAAAACTCCAGAGGGGCATGCGGAGCGTCAAATATGCGTGAACGGCCGTCCACATCTACCTGTAAGCTAGCAGGATAGAGCTTCCCATATCGCAGTCCTAACTTGTGAAGACTTGCCTTAACTTCTATATAGTTCCGCTGGGCCTCCTGCACCATTGCGGTGAAATCCGGGTAGATAGAGATTGAGGACCCCTGCCATACAAGTGAGCCTTTCTCACGAGCAATCTGCAGTGTGGTGTCCCTGTCCTTGGAATTAAGTAGGCGGGCTATCATCGTCGTGGGGGCAGCCTGGGTTGGGGTGCGATCCGAGCTTGCCATGTGCACGTTCTACCAAGAAGGTTAAGGTGAATGAGTCCCATCCACATAAGTTGAACAATGGTGTTTCTATGAACCCATCCAGTCGTTCAGTGTTGTCGGACTCGGGGAGACCCAAAATACGAATGTTGTTGTGCCGCCCCCTCGCTTCAAAATCCTCATTCTTGATGGCAATCGTTTTAAGTAGTTTCTCCATGCGTTCAAACTTTTTGGTGGCTTGGGTGGCGTCATCCTCTAAGTTCTCTAAAGATCCTGCCCTTTGCTGTTGTCAAGCGCACCTCATGGTGGTCAAGAATGATGTCCATAATGTCCAGACGCTTGTCTGACTATTCAAAGTGAGTATCCAGGGCTTTAAAGCCCACTCAAATTTCTACCATCATGGGTCCTCCCCTGATGCCACAGTTGCAGGCATGCCACTTCCTCCGCCATGCCAGATCCCGGGCCCTCCGCACCACAGCTGGATTTTTCAAAGGACAGTTTCCGTTGCTTCGGGCCACCCTGGACCATGCCCAACCCTGTAGAGCCAGAGCGCGACCTCTGAGCGATGCGTCCACTGCCCGCGCTGTAGTGTCAGGGAAATTAAGTTGAGATGCGAGCCAATTGCTACAAGCACACCCGTTCTTATGATCGTGGGGCCAATGGGGGTACCTTCAGTCTCCTGGCCATGCATTGACATCCACTTAGGGAGTGGGGCGAAGGGGGCAGTAGCCAAGGACCAGCGAGTCCTCAGTCCAGTACAGCTGCAATGTTGAAACAGGGAGACACCAAAAATGGCCACAACAGCACACCAATTGGCCGGCCCCCAGGCCCAACCATGGACACTGTCACCACCAGGATTCTGGGAGAGTGTGAGCGGGTCTTACCAGGATCAAATTTAGGGGGTGAGGTGCCTCCGCTGCCACTGCTTACTCTACGGACATAGCGTTCTCTCCTTCTACTTCAGGCAGGTCCCTCAGACATCGCCACCCCTCCTCTTACACTTTGATCACCTGTGCAAGGCTACTGGATCTCCCGGCTTCTCTCAAGCCTGCAGGCCCCACTGCGTCTTTGCCTGTAAATCGTGAATCCGTCCAAGATGAAAACCGCACCGGTCAATACAGCCACTGTTCCCGGATCTCTGCCGTTGTCTCCGCTGCCAGGGCTGCCGCCCGGACAGTAGGATCGCAGAGATATCGGCAGAGCTCCAATCCTACGCGGCCATCTTCTTCGGCAGCTTGGGCATGCCCCCCACTTTGTTACACCTATAATTCTATTTTGCAAGTGAGCTGCAGTTTCAGTGTGGCTGTCAGCTTTTAAACTTTATTAGTGGTCAAAATCAATTACTCTAAGAAGTAACTGGACAGAAAAGTCATTCTTATTGTATACAACCATTTAAGGAAATTGGCTAATTTGGAGTAACTTTGCCTTCCAGTCTGTGCCCATGCCCTTGTATTTTCCTACAGTTGAGACACCTGGGGCTCGCAGATGATTACGGGTCCCTCACACCTACTTGACTCCAAGGAACGGAATGCATCTCACACTGATAAAAACTTCCTTAAAAAAATGTCAAATCTCCAGTTTCCTTCTGCTTACACAGACACAGATCTAAGGAAGTAATTTAGCTTGCCAGCTTTGAAAACAAAAGTTAGGCAATGGATAGGCAGAATCCTAGACAAATCTCAGTTTGCCACTTTCTAAAACTGTATTATGAAGCATGATGATATTGTCTTTGTCATAAAGTGCCTGGTGAGCCATGCTTTGGATAGTTTGTCTGGAAAAGGTAGGATGGGAATGTTTGAAATTCTAAGTTACTTAAGGGGGGAGTTTCTAATCACAGTTAGGTTAATCCTACAAAACGGCTGCAATCTCCCTGGAGGCAGAGAGCTGCTTGGGTTGCAGTAGGGAAGAAGGCAGATGGATGTTTGGTGAAGAATGTATTTCTTGGTGAAAGTAATGTGGATTGATTGACTTCAGATTTGAACTGAATCTCTGAACCCACAAAGTTTCTCTGAGGAGCTGATGAACAATGTGCCCCGCTGCTGACCAACAGGGCATGGGTCTTTCTGCTTATGTTAATTCTTCTATTGTGGCTTTTAAAAGGGTGGAAGCTCCAAGAAACGGACAGAGGTGTGCCTATTTGGAACAAAATGCAATCAAGCATTAGCAAAGCTCATAGGTCTTGCCTTTGATACTGAGGGGCAGGTCTGCATTATTTCCAGATGGCCAGCCTACGTTAAAAACACCTGCATATGAATATCAGTTGTTACCATGCATGTATTTACCACACATGCCTCTAACACACATGTAATACAATGTGTTGACCTTCACAAGGACAGACAATTGTTCGCATTTGTGTGCCTTTTTGAGGTTGAAGATATGCTGGGCAATGGTGTCCTAACAATGCAGATTTAAAAGAATGATAAGTCACTAAATGTTCTCAGTAGGCATGATATTCCATATCCTAGACTAGGTTCATCTGTCTTCTTTTCAAAGAAAAGCAATAGCGATCCTGGGTTTTGACCTTTCGAACAGTGCCCCATTCAATAATTGTAGATGGTGTTTTTTTTGCTACTGTCACGTTCAGTGAGCAGAGAGATGTGGTTCTTTGTTTCTGCTGTGTAAAGTTGCAGTTACTGCACTTTCAGTCTTATTTTAGTCAAATTGCGCATTACTCTTTTGGGTAACTCTGGGACAAGTTGTAATTGCTTCTGATGCGCTCTGTCTCTTCTTCCATTAACTTTGGAATGCACCTACTTCCTTGAGGTAGAGCCAGGTTTTGGACTCAGACAATAACCTCTCCGATCATTCTGGAACAGGGAAAGAGAGGTGTAAGGGAAGTCGAAAGAGAAACATACAGCGCCAGCGAGGACACGTCACAAGAGGAGCCCTCTGCATGCCTGGAGTGGATGGTGTTGTAATGAACGATCTTAGAGTCGGGAATAAATGCGCTGTATCAACAAGTGGTACAATAATACAATCAAAACAGATGGGTAACACTCATGAAAGCTTGACAGGAACGAAAAAAAACTTGTACCATGAAACACCCAGAGGCCCAGAATCATATGATGGACAGTCAGGCAAAACACCTTTTGTGATGAAGCAAGAACGACCAAGGATCATGGATTTCAAGGTACTAACTGAGGAAAAGAAGCTATAAACAGTGGACCAGGAGAAACATGAACTGGGAAAGGGGAGAAAACCACAAATGTGGAAGGTATGTGAAATGAAGAGAAAATCCAAGGATTTTGATAAGAATCCTTTAATCAGTCGAAGAGCATAGTACATGTAATCCAGCAAGTTCAGCATCACAGAATAACTGATCTTTTACAAAGGATGCACAGCAGCATGACATGTACAACATTCTATATTCTAGCTATGACATAACTAGAATATGTACAATTAAAGAAACAGTAAAAATAAGAAAGCAACACAACACATCCTCCTTTCCAATAATAAAAAAAAATAAAAGAAAGAAAACAAAGAAAATAACATTCATAATGTAATCCTAAACTTCTACATATTCTTAGAAATAAAGTACCTAATAGTAACGTGGTCCTTGAGCTAAACTACTACTTATTATTCATAATGTAATCCTTAAGCCAAACAGGAACCACCCTCTTCCTTGAGGAATGGCGGCACAAGGATGAATCCTCATCAGCAAAAACAGAACTCCCTTCCACAGGATTAATGATTGAATCTTCAGAAATATTGCCAGAAGACTCCGAAACATCACCACCAGAAGTAACCTCACTTGAACTAGGACAACTAGCCACACCAGGACTCTCATTCAAATCATCATTTCCATTGGAATTATCAACGTCCAAATCCTCAGGTTTCCATAGAGTGCCAGAGTTATCAGGTTTGGAAAAACAACCTGGTTTACATTTTGCAATCCTACTCAGATTCCAAACCTTTCCATTGCTAAGCTTAACAGAGTTATTTAAAACTTCCACCACTTGAAAAGGTTCAGAGAAAGTAGACTCGCCTTTTTGAACCTTAAAAGGTTTCTTAATTCTGATCCAATCACCCACATTTATTTGGACTTCCTTAGATCCATGCCTCAAATCATGATATTTTTTACTTTTGTTATGAACTTGTACCAAACGTGCCCTAACTAAGTCCCTAGAAAAAGGCTCAATTTCATTCGAAAATAACCAAGCAGGAATGGTTTTAGAATGTGGATTCCTACCTTTCATTAAGACAAAAGGGGAAACACCAGTAGAGTCATTATTAGTAATACGGTAATTCCAAACTACCTTCCCAACTTGAGTAGGCCAATCCAAATTATTACCAATTGAAAGCTGAATAGTATTCTTCAAAACCCTATTAACCACTTGGATGCTATGCCTCTGATTGCACTTCAATGTAATTTCCATTGAAATCAATGGAAACTCCATGACGAGTTACCCTTGTCATTAGCGCTGAAGGGGTTAAAACGTTCAACAACACCATTACCGCCAGGATTATAGAGTGAAGTTGTCCTATGCCTAATACCAAGCTTACTAAAATATCTTTTCGCTCTTACAGACAAAAACTGAGCACCATTATCAGTGAGGATGCAAGAAGGAATTCCTTCTGTAACAAAAGTCTCATCAAGGAAAGAAAGGACTGAATCTGTATCTGCCCTTTCAACAACCTTAACAACAGGCCATTTCGAGAACAGATCCATAAGGACAATTAAGAAATGGTGGGAGCCATCCTGTTCCTGAATAGGACCCATAATGTCCACTGCTACACATTCCCATGGGTGCTCAGGAGAAGAACACTCTAACATAGGAGGACGAAAGGTACGCAATGTTTTATCTGCGGAAGCACAAATGACACAATCTCTAACGACCTTTTCCGTTTGGGAATCACAACCAGGCCACCAGAACAAATGTTTCACTAATGACTTTGATCTTACAATTCCAGGATGCCCCTCATGGCAAAGTTCTATAATTCCTTCACGTAACCCACTGGGAGGAATTATCTTCTCGCCCCTTAGTAATGTCTCATGTACAACAGAGAGTTCAGACCTAACCTCCAAAAAAGGTCTAATGGCATCATCCAACAGATCCTTTTTATTTGGCCAACCATTAACAGTGTAAGAAATCACCTTCTGTAAATACTCATCTGCCAAATACTCACTACTCCATTCCTCCCTACTGAAAGCTGAAAGACCCTCATCGTGAACAAAGGCTACTTGTAACTCATTCCGTTCATTATTGTCACACTCTTCCAACATTACAGGCATCCTTGATAGAAAATCAGCAAGAACATTGCTTTTACCTGGAACATAAACGATCTTATAAATGAAATTTTGCAACCTCATTGAAATTCTAGCAAGGCGAGCAGAAGCATTGATCACGCCCTCTGTAGTCAGGATTTTTACTAACGGTTTGTGGTCACTGCGTAATAAACACATTTTCCCCCAAACGAAGGACTTAAAATGATCCAACGCCCAAGCACATGCTAAAGCTTCCCTTTCTATTATAGGGTACTTTTCTTCACATGGAGACAAAGATCTTGAAGCATAAGCTATCACTTTTTCCTTTCCCTTCACATCTACCTGCATTAAAACAGCTCCAAGACCCTTATTACTAGCATCAGTAGTTATGTTCTCCAAAGATGGATCGAAACTCTGCAAAGCAGTGGCTTCGGCAATGGCATGCTTAATATTTTTAAAATCTTCATTACAAGAATTAGACCATTCAAATTTCACACATTTCTTCAAAAGTTGTCGAATATTATAAGTAACACTCGCAAAATTGGGAACATACTTTGAACAGAATTCAGCCATTCCTAAAAATGACTTAATGTCATCTTTACATGTTGGAACAGGAGCCTCCGAGATAGCTGAAACTAAAGAAGGTTTAGGTTTAACACCCTCAGCATCAATGATATGACCGAAATAAGTCACGCTCCTTTGTGCAAATTTGCATTTGTAATGTTCAACAGTAAGGCCCTTGCTCTCAAGAATACTTAACACTTTTTTTAGTCTTGACAAATGCTCATTTTCATCATCCCCAAAAACAAGAATGTCATCTTGAAAAAATCTGACGCCTTTTTCTCCCTTAAACAATTGATACATTAATCGTTGGAAAACAGCGGCCGCCGAAGCTAAACCGAAGGGCATCCGCTTATAACGGAAGCAACCAAAAGGTGTCACAAAAGATGTAAATTTCATTGATTCAGGACACAGGGAAATCTGGTGATACGCAGACAATAGGTCTATAGTCGAAAACCATTGTGCATTGCAAAGACTAGACACCATTTCATTAATTTTAGGAAGTGGGAACTTGTCAACCACAATGTTGTTATTTAGATACTTTAAATCTACACACAACCTAATTTTTCCATTACTTCGTCTCGCGACGACAATTGGAGAAACCCATTCACTTGCTTCAATTGGCTCAATAATGTCAGTAGAAACTAGTTTATCTAATTCTTTGCTGACTTCATCTCTTACCAAAATGGGAACATTCCTACATTTATGCACTTTTGGGCAAGCATCTTCCTTTAATATGATCGTGTGCTCAAAACCAATCAAATTCCCTAAAGTTTTACTAAAAACTTTCGGAAATTTGTGTAAAATTTCATTAGTAACAACAGAAATATCATCAACAACTAAAACATGTTCCTTGCTGTTTGGATCTAAAATAATGTGAAGTTGTTTTTGGTCGAACCACCCCAAAACAGGTGGCCCTTTCATTGAAATGTATAGCTTACCCCTACATTCTCTGCCCTTAAATCTGAATACAAACCAACGAAAACCCAGAATAGAAATAGGTTCTCCCATATAACCCTCAGGATGGATATCTGATGGCAATAATTTCTCACCAACATGTTGGACAAAAGAGGATTTCCACATTTCTTCATTAACAATTGTATAGGGTGAACCCGAATCAGCATAGATTTTAACGTCCACTCCACCAATACTCATTGAACAAATAGGTTTGTTAACCACATCCTCATCCCGTATTCTCAAAACTAGCTTGTCATGTACATTCATTACTAAATTATCTTCTGAATCATTCTCAAATATTTCCTCTTCATCAATGTCATTCACAAAATTCACTTTACTTTTCTTTTTTCTGTTGCAATCTCTTGTCAAATGGCCTTTCAATCCGCAACTAGTGCATTTAGCTTTAAGGCCAGGACATCCTTTGAAATCAGCTAAATGCTCCAAACTGTTGCATCTATAACATTTAGGTCTAAAATTAGAAGAAGACTGAGGATGTTTTGCAAAAAATGTTTTGTTGCTAGAACCAATAGATTGTTTTGAGTTGTAGCTAAACCTCTTCTTATCAGTTGCATTCACTTTGCCAACGACCTCATTTGTAAGTGAACTATTATCATTCTTAATAACATTAGCGCACCTGCCAGACATTTCCGCTTTGCGTGCAATAGCAAGGATATCATCTAATGGAGAATCTCCATTAATCCACAATCTATCCTGTATGGAAGCATTGTAAGAATTCATAACAATTTGGTCCCTAATCAATTCTTCTTGTAATACACCAAATTTGCAATCTAATGATAATTTTTTCAGATCAGCAAGAAAATGGTCAATATTTTCATCTTTAACTTGTTTCCTTGAAAAAAATGTGTATCTCGTTACGCCAATACAAACCTTAGGAGCAAAGTAAGTGTCTAAATGTAAAAGTGCTAACATATAAACATTCAAATCTCCTGAAAAGAGGGTTTAGTCATAGTTTCATATACCTTTAGTCCAACAGGACCTAAAGAATGTAGAAGAAGTCTCTTTTTTTGCGCATGAGACATTTTTCCATCCTCATCTAATGCATCTATATAGTTACAAAAATAAGGTTTCCACTCCAACCATTTTAGTGGAGGTTCACTGCCAGAAACCCAGAATGCTTGAGGAGGACTAATGTTGTAATTAGATTGAGTCATTGTAAAAATGAAAACCTAAATCAATCAATAAAGTTAAATACAATAATAATTAAAAATTTGCCAACTAATACTGGATTATGTACTTCAATTATTCATCAGTAATCACACAGTATCACACATATTATATTCTCACCACAGTTCAAAAGTGCACTTTCATCAAAATAAAATTATTACAACGATAAATTAAAAAATAGTCAAAAACGATGAAAAGGTGTGCGAATCACCGTTAATGGTAACGCGCGAAGATCGTTGTATATGCAGGATTGAAATGTACACACAGAACTGAAGAAGGAAAGGTTGTTCGTGAAAATGTCTCTCCCGGTCGTTTGTGAGAATGTCTTTCCCGAAGCCTTCAAGTTTATCTAAGATGGCCGCTGAATACGTGTCACAAGCAAAGTACCCACAATTCCTTAGGATACGTGCGATGAAGACTCCGACAGTCTGAGGTTCGTACGGAATGGAACACTGCAGCTGGCGATTACATTCAAAGTCTGGTGCGTGCACAGGTAACGGAATGAGCCGGAGAAAGAATAATGTTGTTTCTTTTGAGCCTTAATGACAAAGCGCTGAAAGGCAATAATAACACGGAAGTTGACAAGGTCGCAGAATCGCGGTTGCGGTGTAGTTCAATTTCACGCATAAACCAAGTCAAATCCAACCATGTATTTGGAAGGTCAAAAGTAGAAAACAACAACTCCGTTCATGCACAGCAACAAAAATCCAATTAATTCCAATTTACTTTCGCCAGTAAGGTATCCAATGAGTTTAAATTTCAGCCAGGAATCCAAAAAGTTAAAAAATTAGTTTCCAAATCAATTCCTTTAAATTTATAAAAAAAATCCTTAAAAACTCCAAGGTTTAATAAAGTTGCTCACGTAGGTTCTGCTCTTCGAATCCCGTCGCCAGTAAAATGAAGAGAAAATCCAAGGATTTTGATAAGAATCCTTTAATCAGTCGAAGAGCATAGAGTACATGTAATCCAGCAAGTTCAGCATCACAGAATAACTGATCTTTTACAAAGGATGCACAGCAGCATGACATGTACAACATTCTATATTCTAGCTATGACATAACTAGAATATGTACAATTAAAGAAACAGTACAAATAAGAAAGCAACACAACAGTATGCATTGCGGTGACGAACTAAGAGCCTGATTATGATGTCAGGACACCGACGCAGAAGCAGGACTGCCCGGCTTGGAGTCAGAGGTCCTGCTGGCTGCATTAGCATGAGACTGCCTTCACAGAAGTTGCAATGTGCATATTTTGAATTGTGGCATATGTTGTGGGCTGCAGCGCGTGCTGCAATACAAAAAAACACATTTCAAACATCCCTGCACTATGTGGCAGGCCCCATGCGATGCCTACCATATTATGCAGGGATGATTAGGGGGCATCCTAGGTGCCCCCCAGGGCCCATAGCGGAGGTCCAGGGTGAAAGGGGATCTATTTGAGACCCTCATAGTCACTTTCCACCTACCTTTTCACAACCCGGATGAAGACTAAGATGCCCACATGGACCCGTGCTTATTTTCCCGCTTCTAAGCAGTGTGGAGACATACCCGCCTCTCCACTTACTCATTTAAGACTTGCGATCACCACGCACGCCGCAGACTTACTTAAGATCGCCACCGCTGCGATTCTGCCCTGATGAGTCACAGCCGCCACACGCTGTGACGAAACACGTGTCGGCTTCAGTATCTTTTCATTTGCAAAATGCTACTTGGATGTACTGATCTTTCGTTTTGCCATTAAAACTCTTTATTGCAAACCAGACGAATCTTTCTGGATCATTTTGATAATCATTGCTCAATCAAGGTCTCCAGCAGGGAACCACTTCACTTTTCGTGTGCACAGGATTCTGCCTATGATTCTTGGTACAGGAGACGTATCTCCTTACCGTTGCAGGGGCTGGTTTTCCGTTGGGTTTGTTCCCCTGACCTGTATGCACCTGACTTTTACGCTCACAGCAACAACCAAAACCTAAGGAACACGCAGAGCGCCATTACTTCCTTACACCTATACAAACCCATTCTCCCTCGCTGAGTACCTTTTCATGGTGGGTTAACTGGCATTGAACACCCGGGGAAAGGGTCATTGTATTCCCTACGCCAGTGCCTGACTAGGCCCCGCCACCACTGTAGGGGTTGCAGTCCCTCTAGCAGTCCCAGATGTGAGGCGGACGGTCTTTCCGCCACATGCCTCCACCCGCCCATCCTAATGTGGCATGCGGTCCTGCAGGGGCCAATCAGCTCCTAAGTGAGAGCGGGAGAAATACAACAGATGGAAACCTGGTATGTGCTGTTTTGATAGTTCTTACCCTTTTTAAAGTAACCAGAAGGTTCTATGCTCCCTATATTGGCCCTGACAGGGAAATGTTCTTGATCCACTCTCAAGTGTGAGCCAGAAGCACAAAGGAAGTTATTCCCTATGGACAGGTCCCATGTCTCCTCAAGCTCTCTTTTCCCTCTATTCAGCTATCCAGAATCCTATTTGCTAACAGGTGGGATCTATTCATTTTGTCAAGCAGGAATGAGCATCAAGGTCCATGGGAGTGGCTCATCATAGTTAAGGACAAGTGGTCACCGCCTAGACTAGACTTCAACTATTTTAACCTTAAAGCACATTGAAAATTACTTTAGCAATGCATGACTCTGGCCCAGCCCTGTCATCCATCGGACGGGGGGACACCGAAGTAAGGGCTAGATGTAGGTAAATAGGTTTTACCGATTCTAAAATACCGAATTTTACTGATTCGCTATTTTAGAATCGGTAAATCCTATGTAGGTAAATATTCGGTAAAAATTACCGAATTGTTAAGATTCGGTAATTACTGAATCGGTAATTGCCATTCATTCCTATGGGCCGGTAAAGGCCTACCTACATCTGGCCCAAAATTCTATATTGCTAATATAATATTTTACATTATACCAGATCTTACTATTTGCAAGGCTACCTTGCTCCACTACCCTGCTTCGATTCACATCGCAACACAAAATCGTGAACTGGTTTTGTCCATTATCCCAAAAGGATAGTAAAGGAAGTAATGTACCTGTTGTGACAAACTAACAGTCATCAAAGCAAAGGCTAATAACAAATGGCTTACAGGATTTTTCCCTCATTCAACAATGGTTGAACAGGAGCCAAAGAAAGAAGAGGAATCGGTTCAATGCCTTAATAGTGACACACATTGACAGCGCCTCTCTATTTTGTAAAATATTTGCAAGAAATAAACTTTAAAGAAAGTGCTTTGGCTAGATTTGTTAAACCTAAAAATGCAAAGCATCCATGTTTCATAAAAAAGAAAAATCAAATTCAAATCACGTAGGGAAATAATTTCGGGTTGCTGCAAATACTATCTTCTGTTTCACCAATTACGTACCTCATGTAAGATGTGCATATATTAGTAGACTCTAAAGGCTTCACCTGCCTGAAAAAAGATCTACTTCATTTTATGAAATTCCTCAGATTTCAATAACAGTTCACTAGTTTTCTGGCAATCCTGCATCTTTGCACTGTCCTAAAAATACCAGAAAGGGGACAAATATTGTGTAACGGCATTTAATTTTCTTGATCAACTCATGGCTGTACAACAAGACAGGTACTCTTTGTAGTACCGTTTCCTTGAACAATAGCTTGATGTCAATATGTTTATTGATTTCTATCACCAGCTGCATTTGGAGCTTGGAGTCGGAGACGCTCATGAATTAGTTAGGAAGCAATGTTCAGATAACAAAGCCCTTCTCCAATGCACACAATTGCCAACTTGGCAATGGTTCCATTTTGAACAGCACGGCAGGTTTTAGAAAGATAGCAATCAGATATATCACTTAAAAATGCGTTTACACATGTTATGCTTTCCTTGTCATTTACAGTATTAACCGTGTGTTTGTGTGCCCCAGGAGAGTTGAAATACTCGAAAGGTCATTAGGGTTAACAATCTTTTGGAAGATGTTTTTCGCACCTCTTTACCATCTCAGCTTGACACTATCCATCTATTTAGTATTTTTTTTATTGTTAATCATTTAATATCGATTACGTTGAGTGGCAATGCCATCAGACAGAATCTTTATACCTTAAATGGGTTTGGGATGTAAACAAGACAAAGTGCTTTTGACTCCTGAAATGACCACAGAGGTGCATATTTTATGTGGTCCAAAGGTGGTTGGACGGTTCATTTTGAAAAAGGTTCGAATGTAATGTTGTGCAATTCTTTCAATATAGGCTTCGTATGCAGCACAGTTCAGCAATATTCGGCTATACGAGATATAACAAATGTGATATAAAATCTAAAATCGTTTTCGGGTCGTTTTTGTTTACAGTGATGGTTTTAAGTCAAGCAGTGCGTTGCTCCATGATTTGAAGTGTTATTTTTTTGATTTACAGGCCCGTTGGTTTTCTTTATTGTTTTTATTTAGCGAGCTTTCATTGTGTAATGAAACTATTTCCCGTTGATCGTTCAATGTTGACTGATTACTTGCCATGCTTTATTCCAGTTCCTGATAATTTTGTATATGTTTACGCAGTCGCCCCACTGTTCACCCTTCTCTTTTAGCCAATAAATTCTTCATATAGCCTTTCGCACTTCAGGCTTTCTCATTAGGTTGAAAAAAGTCACCAGCGTCAAAGTAATGTTTCTCCACGCAGACTGCAGAGAAGCAAGGCAATTCAGTGCTTAATTTGAGCAGGTACTTTCAGGTGCTCTCCACCGGCACTTCTTTCACAGTTGGCGGTCTCAATATTAATTGTTCAAATTCAAAATAAAAAGAATAACATACATTGCATGGTGACTGACTGGTAAATGTTCAAAGACAGGCCAGCATACGCCTGCCCAGGCAGGCATGATTGTGTATCACCATGTTAGTGATTATGTCATCACGCTGATCACAAATCAAGAATTCATCGACAAACTATGGCTTGCTTTCTATTCCCTAAGTCTGCTGCACCCTGCCACTGCCTGAGCCTAAGCCTCACATTGGATAATTGTAGCTGGGGGCTGGCTCATGATGGAGTTGAGGCAAGGATGCTGCGAGAGCGCATTTGGAACTTGGGAGTGAGGGCTCTTAAGGAAGAATAAACGAAAGTAAGTGGGGACTTTCCACTTGCTGCGTAGCCAGAGTAGCATATCTTGCAGCCCTGCATTGCTGCTATCTTCAACGTGCTTGATGCGGCTGTGAACCAACACAACTTTTGCGCGCCATGGCGTCTCCTGTAGAATCTGTGCGGTGCACCACAGCATGGTAATTGCTGAGTGTGCGTGAGTCCAGTAGGCACCACAGCCATACTTACCGGCATTGGCAGCATTACGGCTTGGGCCAATGCCTCTGCTGTAGCAGGCAGGGTCACAGCAAGCTGAGCAGCGTATGCCGATGCCGTCATCATCCCTAGACCTGCTAATTACAGGCAGCACTGGCAGTGACATCACCTGCGGTGCTCGAGCAGCCGTCTCTTCCGCAATAAACCCAGTCATACCGCACTGATTGATATATGCAAAAAAGCATTTTCATTTGGTGTACATTTTGTTTTTGCACTCGGTGTAGGTAAGAAAGTAAAACATGCCACCTTCCACTTCTTTAGGAATGACAACAGGAAAATGCAGAGTTCAAAATAGCAGGCACATGTACAGGCTGACGACAGGGGTCACAGGCAGCAGCAGTGTTATAGATGAGAGAGAGAGCAGGAGTAAAGAGAAGAGAGAAACAACAGGAGAGGAGAGAGGTAAGACAGAGCTATGTAGAAGAAAAGGAGAGCAAATCAGATACAAAGAGAAAGCAGCCATGATGTGAAGAAGAGAGCATTAGGAAGAGAGAAGATTGAATGAAAGGAATAGAGGACAGGGCAGAGAAAAAAAAGCAGACAAATGATAAAATGAAGACACAGCTAATCACTGCTAGAAGAGTGATAGTAAAGAGCCAAGATCGAGGGGAGAGAGAGCAGAGCATGGATAAAAGTGAAGAGGAAAAAGGGAAGGGCTAGAATGAATAGAGGGCAAATCGGAAATACAGGGAATAAAGTAATACATCAGGTATGACAAAGATGATAGAAAACAATTAGAGAGTTGACAGGATAGACTCTTAGAGCAAAGACTCAAGGGACAGACAAGAGATCAAGGTTAGAAGATAGAGACTGAGGCACTGTGAGTGTTGAAAGTGGGGCTCACTGGAGGAAGAAGCGAGCTGTGGCCTCCTTGGCAAAATTGTCAGCACCTGCACTTCTTTTTTTACAAATTAAGCACTGAATGCAATTCTCCTGTTTTGTAAAATACACATGTTCTTTTCCAAATTATCATGGCAATTTATCATAGCAAATCTCCTCAGGTACATTTTGACAGGTCAAACCAGACTGGTAAGTACTTGGACATGAAGAGTAGAATGCAGAAAGCACCATTATTTGAGTTATATACCCCATTTCAAAGAGCAAAACTAATGCTTAGAGTTAATTATCACGCCTGATGAATTCTGATCCCCAGGGTAACAATCAATCAATCAATCAGAGTACTTGTAAAGCACGCTACTTACCCGTGAGGGTCCCAAGGCGCTGAGGGGAGGGGGGGTGCTGCTACTGCTCGAAGAGCCAGGTCTTGAGGAGTCTTCTGAAGGCGAGTAGGTCTTAGGTCTGCCGTATGTGGGTAGGGAGGGTGTTCCAGGTCTCGGCGATGAGGTAGGAGAAGGATCTGCCGCCGGAGGTCGTTCGTTGGATGCGGGGGACAGCGACGAGGGCGAGGCTGGCGGAACGGAGCTGGCGGTTGGGGGTTTGGAAGCTGAGTCTGCTGTACAGGTAGGCTGGTCCGGCGTTGTGGAGTGCTTTGTGTGCATGGGTGAGGAGCTGGAAGGTGATCCTCTTGTTGACGGGGAGCCAGCGTAGTTCTCTCAGGTGGGGGGTGATGTGGCTGTGGCAGGGGACGTTGACGATCAGTCGGGCGGAGGCGTTTTGGATGTATTGTAGTCGTCGTAGGTGTTTGGCTGGGATTCCTGCGTAGAGTGCATTGCCGTAGTCCAGTCTGCTGCTGACGAGGGCCTGTGTCACCGTTCTTCTTGTTTTGGTCAGGATCCACTTTTAGATCCTGCGGAGCATGCGGAGGGTGTTGTAGCAGGAGGAGGAGACGGCGTTGACCTGCTTAGACATGGAGAGGGAGGAGTCGAGGATGAATCCTAGATTGCTTTCATGGTCGGTGGGTGTTGGTGCTGTTCCCAGTGTCGTGGGCTACCAGGAGTCATCCCAGGCTGATGGGGTGGGTCCGAGGATGAGAACCTCCGTCTTGTTCGAGTTCAGTTTCAGACGGCTGCTCCTCATCCAATCGGCAACGGCCTTTATTCCCTCATGGAGGTTGGTTTTGGTGGCGTGTGGGTTCTTGGTGAGGGAGAGGATGAGCTGGTTGTCGTCAGCGTAGAAGATGATGTTGAGGTCGTGAAGGCGGGCCACCTGTGCGAGGGGGGCCATGTAGACGTTGAACAGCGTTGGGCTGAGGGATGAGCCTTGAGGGATGCTGCAGATGATGTCGGTGGCTTCGGATCGGAAGGGTGGGAGGCGGACGCTCTGGGTTCTGCCAGAGTGGAAGGACTTGGTCCAGTCAAGAGCCTTCTCTTGGATTCCGGCTTCTAGGAGGCGTGTCTTTAGAGTGCGACGGCAGACCGTGTCAAAGGCAGCTGACAGGGGCAGGAGGATGAGGGCTGATGTTTTGCGGTTGTCTAGTTGGTGCCTGATGTCGTCTGTGGAGGCGATGAGGGCTGTCTTGGAGCTGTGGTTTCGTCTGAACCCGGACTGGTACTGGTCCAAGATCTTGTTGTCTTCGAGGTGGCGGTCCAGTTGCATGTTGACGATTTTCTCGATGACCTTTGCCGGGAAAGTTCTTGAGGTCCTTGGGGTCTGCTTTGGGCTTCTTGAGGAGAGCGTTGATTTTGGCGTGCTTCCATCTTGCCGGGAATGTCGCTGTTTCGAACGAGATGTTGATGACCTTCCGTAGTTGGGGTGCGATGGCTGCGTCTGCTTTGTTGAACACATGGTGTGGGCACCAGTCAGACGGAGATCCTGAGTGGATGGAGTTCATGATCTTGCGTGTCTCGTCCTCGTTGACGTTGGACCAGGAGGTCAGGCGGTTCGCGCCGGTGGTGTTCAAAGGAAAGGTGGAGTCTTGCGTAGTCGGGATGGTCATGGTGTTGAAGCTATCATGGATGTCAGCGATCTTGCGATGGAAGAAGATGGCTAGTGAGTCGCACAGTTCTTGTGAGGGCAGGATGTTGTTGGCGTTGGCGCTGGGGTTGGAGAGTTCCTTTACGATGCTGAAGAGCTCTTTGCTGTCGTGTGCGTTGTTATCCAAGCGGTCTTTGAAGGAGGATCTCTTGGCTAATCTGATGAGGTGGTGGTCTCTGCGGGTGGCGTCGCTGTGGGCTGCGTGGTTGTCCGGTGTGCGTTCGTGGAGCCATGTCTTCTCCAGTTTCTGGCATGCGCGTTTAGAGGTCTTGAGCTCGTCTGTGAACCAGGTGGCTCTCTTGTTATCGTGGCTGTTGGGGGGTTTCTTGAGCGGGGCGAGGGTGTTGGCGCAGTCATCCATCCACTGTCTGAGTTTTCGGGCTGGGGTGGCTGGGTTAGTGGGGTCGGTGGGTCGTTTCTTGGCAAGGGAGGAGATCAGCTGGTCTTTGGTGACTTTGCTCCAGCAGCGGCGAGGCAGCTGCTGGGTGCGGTGGTGCTTGGTTGGGTTCTTGAAGGTGAAATGGATGCAGCGGTGGTCGGTCCAGTGGAGTTCTGTGGTGTGGTCGAAGGTGACGTGGGAGCCTGTGGAGAAGACAGGACCCAGCGTGTGGCCGGCGGCGTGGTGACGAGTTGTCTGAGGCCCCGGTTTGCGAGGTTGGTGATCAGGGTGGCGAAGTTGGCGTTGTTGTTGTTCCCGAGGTGGAAGTTCAGGTCCCCGAGGAGGTTGTAGTCCATGGAGGCGAGTGTGGGGGTACTGGCGAGGTCGGTGATGGAGTCCCTGAACTGAGCCCGGGGTCTGGGGGGGTCTGTAGATGAGTGTTCCTCTGAGGGTGGTGTTGGGGTCGGTGTGGATCCCAAAGTGCAGTTGTTCGGCGGTGTTGAGGGTGTCGTCTGCGTGGGTGGTGACCTTGAGGGTGGACTTGTGGACAATGGCTATTCTTCCTCTGATTCCATTGGCGCGATCCTTGCGGGTGATCTTGTAGCCGTCCGGGATGGCTATGCCGATGTCGGGCGCAGAGGAGTCGTTCCACCATGTCTCGGTCAGGAAGGCCACGTCTGGGGAGGAGGTGTCGAGCAGATCTCAGAGCTCGATGCCGTGTTTTCGTGCGGAGCGGGTGTTGAGGAGTATGCAGCGGAGGTGGTTGGGTCCAGTCCTTGGAGGTTTGGTGGTTCTGTCGCAGGTGAAGCTGCAGGTGTGGCACGAGAAGGGTCCGTGGGTCAGTTTCGGGGCGGCCTGGAAGTAGGTGTGGTTTTGGCCGGCGTTGAGTGCATGGAGGGTGCTGGTGTCGCAGTGGATTCTGGTTTTGTGGTGTTCGTGGGGTCCAGGGGTTCTGCCGCTGGGCGCGGATGGGCGCCTCCTGCACGTGTCCGCTGCGTGGCTGCTTCTCGGCTAGCATATGAGGTGGCTTGGGAGGGAGGAGCAGCAGGGAGGCGGGAGCAGGGAGGCGAATGGGTTTGCAGGGTGCGGGGCCGCAGGGATGCAGCGGCGAGAAAGGGTTGGATCGGGAGAGGCAGGGGCGGGGGGAACTGGTGCACAGGGCAGAGGGGAGGGAAAAACCCAGGAAACAAGGAGGCACCAAGGAGGCAGGAACCAGGCAGTCAGGTGACGAGCAGCGGCGTGGGGGCGACCTGCCTGCAAGCAGGTTCAAAGGTCACAAAAAAGCACAGAAAGGTCACAAAAAACGGGGGAAACGAGTGGCATAGAGGCACAAAGGTCACAAGAAAGGGCAGAAAAGGTCACAAAAAACGGGGAAATGAGTGGCACAGAGGCAGTAAGGTCACAAGAAAGGGCAGAAAGGTAAAAAAAAAACAGGGGGAAACAAGTGGCACAGAGGCACAAAGGTCCCAAGATAGGGCAGAAAGGTCACAAAAAACTGGGGGAAACGAGTGGCATAGAGGCACAAAAGGGAGTAGAGGCAAGAAAAACAAGTACAATCAGGGAAGCAGAACGCAAGAAAACAAGTGCAATCAGGGGAGCAGAAGGCAAGAAAAACGGGTACAATCAGGGGAGCAGAGGCAAGAAAAACGAGTACAATCAGGGGAGCAGAGGTAAGAAAAAAGGGTACAATCAGGGGAGCAGCAGGCAAGAAAAACTAGTGCAATAAGGGGAGCAGAAGGCAAGAGAACAGGCACAGATAAGAATGCAGACACAGGGGGGAGACAGGCAACATCGGTCACAGACACAGAAGACAGTATGGGAAGTACAGGGAAGACAGAACAGACAGCGACAGTGATACAAACCTAAGGCCTACCACTGGCCACCAGGGATGAGGCGCAGGTGGTAGCCTGTGGGTGGAGGAGGGCCTCAACTTCTACAGTAGCGGCAGCTGGGGCAGGGTCAGGACACACGGGCGGAGCTGTGTGGTGGGGGGTGACCTACTAGCAAGGTCAAGGGTCAAGGGTATCTGATTTCAATGGGTGTGGTAATTTTCTTATCCCCTTTAGGGCCACTCATAATTAATACCTTTGAAAGACAAAAGTGTAAAATGCTGATAATTAACACCCCTGATGAACTCAGAACCCACTCAGGGCATTCGAGTTTAGGGGTGGACTGGCCATTCTGCCACTCAGGAAGTAGGCAGTGGGCTGAGAGTTTGGTTGGGGGATGCTTTCAGAGTGGGATGGAATGCTATGACCCAAATATGAGATATCCCACCCCCATTCTATGTGTGGTTGCAGAATGAGTATGATTTGATTTTTTGCCAGGACTGGTTTTGATTTCTAGTCCAATACTGCTCATGACAATGACCCATGTGGAAAAAACAGTACACTCACAAGTGGCCTTAGTTATTACTCAATTAGAATATGAATGGAAAACATAGATTTAGCACAGATATAGATTACCTATATTGCACTTTATACATTGTACACACACTAACACTGAAACTACTTCCAACATGTATAAAGGAGTGATTGTGAATGTTGCAATGCAAAATTAATTAATTGTTAAGGTCTCAAGCTTGAATTGAAGTTTACAAATTCAAGTTTGCAATTTGTTAGAATTTGTCAACTGCAAACTGTCGCCCCTCCCCGGATGTCTTCACCCACCATTCTGTCTATCGAAATACTACATTGAGAGCTGCATTGTGTGTCAGCACTGGACTCCCACTCTGCTCAGTACTGCTAGCCTGAGGACAAAATTCAAAACCATTTTACTCAACAAAATGGCAAACACGTAAGTTTCCAACATACAGGAGGAGTGGTTATAAAAACATTTCACTAATGAAGAAATCAATAGCTTTCTCTCAGGGTGTGGCTGAAATGTGACATTATAAGGGCGAAAGTACTTGGAGGAACCCAAAGGAGTCTTATAAATGACAAATGTGCGCCCAGGACACATGTGGCACAGGCTGTTTATTATTACAGAAAGGCCTTGAAAAAGGTGGTTGGACGTCCGCTTCTACGCCGATTAAAAGCATGAGCAGCACATCTATTAAGAATGTGTAACTGTGAAGGAACTCTGAAGTGGTGCTCTCTGACGACCACTGTGAACATCTCCATATGTTGAGGGGGAGGATGATGTAAGGCACAATGCCTTTGCAATTCAGATGATACTCACACACTAAAGATATGGTTAGCGTAAATCTAGCTGATTTCAGAAGATTTCAGTCTGTCTTTCTATTTAAGCAGGGACTGCACTTATTTAAAAATAATGGGCTATAAACCCCACTATGGATAACTCCAGAAAAACATTTGGTGAAAGATTTGTCTTTGTTATCCATCCTTACAATTGACAAACACTATACAAGCCTCCAGAATGTGATTATTGCCAATAATAGAAGAACGTTTTTAAGTATTGACGCCAAACTTTCAGTTGTTAAAATTACTAATTACAACATAGCATCTCTATGGTGCAATCTGAAAATCGGATTGGAAGGAATTCCATTCATTGCTGAGATCTGAAGTTAAAAAAGGGGTTCTAATAATCAAGAATCTAGAATCCAAAGAAAACATCCATTCCTTTTCTAACCTACAGCTGATCTATGGTTTGGGCAATGCAGAATTCTATAATTTTTTTAAATTGAAAATTGAAAGTAGTGTTAACCAACATCATACTTCTCCTTGTGACGACCCTTCAATCATATCTTTAATTGATAAAATAAAGAAGGGTGTTCATGTAGCTTTGAAAATCTATACATTTTTTAAACACTCATTCGCTCACGTATTAAAGTCTCTACCAGCTAAATGGTGAACTAAATGGCAAAAAGAGATCTCTACAATTATTCCAGTGAACCTGTAGTCTAAGATATGACACAACGCTTGCTGTAAGAAAGTCACCCCTAGCCTAGCTCAAAATAAATGTATCCTTCTCCACTGAATATTTCTAACAGCAGACAGACTACACTAGTTAGATCTAACATAATCAAGTAACTTCCGGTGCTATTAAGCAAAGGCCTGCAACCTAGCACTTATGTTTTTTGACTGTCCATTATTGCACCTGCTCTGGTATTCAATTTACTCACACATACATGACAATTTTCATTACTGAACTACAAAGAAATTCACCAATACTGTTATAGGCACTTTGCTTGAAAACGAAACATCCGGTTTGAATAAGCATAATATCCATTTATTTGATTTAACGTTCACGTTAGATCACAAAGTGATTTAAAGTAAGTGGAAAGATTTGGGGAATAGCTCCAAATCAGATCAAAACAGAATTTGTAAAGTGAGGCTGATCATGTGTGAGGGTCTCCAGGAGCTGTGAATCCCATGATGGAGAGGGGTTCAGTTGAACAGCCAAGTCTTGAGTTCTTTCCTTAATTTCAACCGAGAGGATGAGGTTCGGATGTGATCAGAGAGGTTGTTCCAGGAATTGACAGCGAGGTAGGGGAAGGAGCGACCTCCACAATTCTTTCAGCAGAAGTGTTAGGGTGTGGGAGAGTGAGGTGGAGGAGAGGTGTCTGGTGGGTTGGTGAACATTCATGTGGTGAATAATGTATGCTGGTCCTTGGCTGTGCAGGGCTTTGTAGGTGTGGATCAGCATTTTGAACTAGCATATGTTCTGAATGGGCAGCCAGGGAAGATTTCTGAGGTGGAGGGTGATGTCGGTTTGTCTGGGGAGTTCGAGGATGAATATGGCAGCTGCATTCTGTATGGTCTGCAGTCTTTTCAGGAGCTGTGCCGTGATTCTAGGGCTGGGCGTAGTTTGCGAAGTAACACTATGAGAAGCTATGCAAAGTGCACTTCGCACTACGTGCGCTACGCGTAGCACTATGCAAACTGCGTAGTACCCTGTTTGCACTGTGCAAGCTGCCGTTTTCAATGATTGCACAGTGCGGGCAAGCATCCGGTACTGTGCAACCATTGAAAACGGTATCTTGCACAGTGCAAGATGTAGTTTTCTGCCGCTCGAGTAGATTTTTCCTCGAGCGGTAGCTTTCTCAACGGGGACTGGTAGTTTCTCATCGCGAGCTGTCACGAGTATACGCGACCACTTGCAATGAGAAACCTGCCCTCCCCCGCGTTGAGAATCTTGCCGGGAGGTTTATTTTACATGCTCGTGATCAGCAACTTGATGTTGATGATCGCGAACGAGGAAATAGTCTCGCCTGGATGTTATTTTGCTTGCTTGTGGTTGCCAACTTGAGATTGAGGACCGCGAGCAAGCAAAAAATGACCGCTGCACTACGCTACGCGTGTTTGCACTGCTCTACGTGCAATTCGCGTAGTGCAATGTAGCGCAAACTACGCGAGCGTAGCGTAGTACTTTGCCCAGGGTTACATGATTCCTCATTGGAGTGTGTTGCTGTAGTCCAGGTGGCTGGTGACTAGTGCTTGAGTTACCGTTCTTCTAGTTTTGATGGGAAGTCATTTGAAGATCTTACGCAGCATGTGAAGGATGAGGAAGCAGGTGGAGAAGACTGTGTTGCTCTGGTTTTTCAAGGTGAGCTTGCTGTCCAGGATGATGCCAAGGTTGAGGGCATGGTCAGTCAGAGTATCGAGGGTCCAAGTTCAGAAGACCACCAGTAGTCGTTCCATGACAAGGCGTTGTTCCTGAAGATCAGCACTTCTGTTTTTTCTGTTTTAAGTTTTAGGCAGTTGCCTTTCATCCTGTCAGTGGCGTTTGTCATGCTTCTGCAGAAGTTAGCCATAGTGGTGGAGGGTTCTTCCAATACCAAGAGAATGAGCTGGGTGTCGTCTGCGCAGGATATGCTGTTTAGTCCATGGGTTTTAACGATGTTGGGGCAATATAGGTGTTGAATAGTGTAGGGCTCATGGATAAGCCTTGAGGGACATGAAGGAAGCGGCCCTTAGGGGCCACCCGGGTTACTTACAACCACCTGCTATGCCTTCCCAAGAATGAAGAGTCGGTCAGACAGTAGAAAATACAAACATACATTTTATTAGCAATACTCTGCAGAGGAGTACAATCTGACCTGCACCCTAAGATGTCTGCCAAGTGACTGACCCCCCAACAGTCTACAGTGAGTAATCATTCCTCCCGAGAAGCCTCCAACCACGACTACAATGGAAAACTACCGGCCTGGGCTGAACATGATAATGATGCACAGTAGGATGAGCTACCACCTGCCAGATGGGTACATGTTATCTGCGATTTATGGCTACAGTGCTGGATCTCAGCATCTCCTAACGTGGGAGCAGAAACTACACACTCTAATAGGTATGCGAGGGCAGAATGGCCTATTCATTAGTGAGTTAGGAAGCAGCCATGAATAAGAGAGACAATAATAACAAAGTACAGTGTTCTGCTGAGGCAAGCAATTCTGAATAATGAGGCCTAGTTCGGGCACAGCCTACGCAGTCTAATAGGGATTACGAAATACAAAATGGAGTCACTCTCGCCAACTGAAGCTTTGAACTTTACGGGGATAACTCAGTGGGTTGCACAACATGAATAAAAATGGTGTATATTTAGCCACACACTGCTAACCTAATATAGCATGAAATGAGTGCGTTGCAGGGATGGGATTTTCAAACCTAACAGACCCTCCTTTTAGCATGGGTGGCTAAATGCTTTATTGGGCTATCCGGTACGGTCTTACAATTCTAAGTGGGGAGGAGAAATTGCATAGACGCTCAAGTTACAGGGAAGAATACAGTAGCATACAAGCATTAAAATCCACTTATTATTCAAATATGCCCTCGTCGATGAGCATAATGTCCTGGACATCCTGCATCAATTTACGGGCAGGGGTGAGCTTGCTCATACAATAGGTACAACAGGCTGGAAGGCAATTAATGCATAGGCAACATGTGAAGATGACCCCACGCGATAGCTATTAAGACCAGTCGTATCTTCCAACCCCATGAAGTCAGCAGACCCCAGAACCACCCTGTCCAGGACCATGACCCGTTATCTTGATGAATATCAGATGCAAGCTTGTGGAGCTTCTGTATGGCAGAATATACATTGGGGCGTGATCAGGAATGTACACGTGGCAGCTGCTACCGATGACGCAACAAGCTCCACCCCTAACTGCGAGAATGACATCCAAAACCATCCGGTTTTAAAGAGCAATGAGTCTCGTAGCCTGACGCTCGACTGTAATGTTAGTCAGTATTCCTGCCGTCATATTGATAACCCCCTCCATCACCCGGGTGAGTCATCTAATATTGAGGCTCTTGGCCATAGGCCCCCAGAAGGGTAGAATGCCGTTCATTGCATCAGTAAAATGTTGCAAGGTCATGTCAGTCTGGTCAATATCGTCTGTACTAATCATCCACTTAAATCGGGAGGCTAGGACACCCCTACCCTGTGGCGATGAGTTTTGTGGTAGTTGGGAGGGGCTATATAGACTGGGGAGAGAGGTAGAAAAGGTAGCACTGCCCGGACCATCCCTCAGGGAGCATACATAACCACGCACACCACAAACAAAATAAACATTAGGTGTCGGGATCAAGGGCGGACTTTGGGCATTCTCTATATGGAAGTGTGGTTGCATTACTGTCCCCCACCTCCATATCTCCTGCCCCTTGAGCACAGAAAGGAGCCAGTACATCTACCACCGCCAGGGGTATGGGCTTATCTTCAGTGACATTGCAGGCTTGGAAGGATTGGTAATATTCTGATACACTGAACTGCAAGAACCTATCTCTCTCTATCTCTGTTCTGTTTGCCTGTCTACCTCGATCTGCTGCCCTGAGGCAAGAACTCAGGAATACTTGATCAAACTGCTCATTTCCAGGGGAAACACCAGGTGGGGACCTATGCTGGGAAAACTGGTGCTTCTTTGTTCCAAGGAGTCAACTTGAGAAAATGAGCGGCTCATACTAAGTACGGTGAACCACCCCTCACAACTATTAAGATAGGATAAGGGCATAGGCAACAGGTTCTCGCTTTGATGAGTGACAGAAGGTAATAAACCACACACACAACATTTTGTCGTATTATAAGCAGCATGCATTTGGTGCAATGTCTGAATAAAGACATTGTCCTTATAGTACCTCCGGTGTTCTTCTTTATGAGGCGCTAAGGTACCAAAAATATGTTCAGGAGGGGCTGGCGTAGTACTTATCCAAGCATGCATAGGGTATTTTTCTTCTAGGAAGAACAGCACCCCAAAAACAAATATCAGGGAAAGAAAAATTATTACAACAAACACTATTTTACTCTTAGTGGACCAAGAGGACCAAAAAAGGGCCCATCTAAAGTGGGACACTGAGCCGCAAAGGGCTGCTCCTCATCATGGATAGGGCGAAAAAAGGGATACATTTTTAAAACTTCAAGGGTAACTTATATGTGTCACAAGGAAAAAAATCATGAGCTAAGCCACTATTGCTATAACAGTACCAAGGGGAGGCACAAATCACCCAGCGTCCATTTAGAGCCTCGCTGGTAGGCTCATATCGTTCATCAACGACGGTGTTTTGAAGCAATGTCCTTGCAGAAAAACAAATCCTCTTCTTTCAGGATAGGGCACCCTCCCTCCTGGACAGGGTACCCTCAACTATCCTGTCCAGAGTCTAGGGCAGTGCACCAGTGCAGCTCACTTTAGTCTAATACACACACCTTAGGCTCAGCACCTGTGCCCTAAGCTCAAGTCCTTCCCTGACTCCTGGACGGTACGGCTGGTGCACCATCCTTCTTTTGGGGCCGCAGATTGTACCTTGTTATTCCAGGCACTGTTTCATCAACAAAAAGGGGTAGAAAGTCAGGGTCAGGTGGGCATTGAGACTCAGATTCTGGTGTATTGGAAACAGGGTTATCCGAGGTGGCCCTTATCTCTGGTGGGATCGCCTCAAACAAGGCAGCGTCACTTCCTTTGTCCATCTACGAACACCTCAATTGGGTGTCAGAGAACGGAACAAAGCGAGGCACCCACTCTCCTTCTTGATCAGTGATGCCTACGAAGACATACGGAAGCAGTAGAGGAATCCGTTTGATATGTGATCCATGCACCCAGTGCTTTCTGCCTTCAAGCTTCACGGCTGTGTGGTTGGTGAGAAGGACGAGGAGGGGCCCTTTCCACCTTGGCTCCAAGCAGCTTTTCCGCGGAAAGTCCTTGATAGGTACAAAATTTCCGGGGTGTATCTGATGCCCAGGACCTTCTGGTACTGGTTGCAGCGTGGTGTGAATCTGTTGGTGAAGAGAATGAAGATATTTAGACAATTCATACAGATAATCTAGAAACAGGGGGCACTCTATTTCGGAAAAGTGCTCGGGTCTTGGAACGCCCCAGACATTAGTGGGGTATCTGAAGACCACTTCGTATGGGGAAAACCCTGTTCTAGAATGTGCTGTCGCTCTGGTAGATAATAAAGCCAAGGGTAACACATCTGGCCATTGCAGTCCTGTGCTTTCTTGGATCTTCGCTAATTTCAATTTGAGAGTACCATTTTACTTTTCAACCAGGCCTGCTGACTGGGGGTTGTTCTCTGCATGACACTTCTGCTTGATATGCAAGTCCTTGCACACCAATTCAATGACTTTTGAATTGAAGTGACTTCTTTTGTCACTCCAAATCACAAGTGGCAATCCAAAGTGCGGGAAGCACTCTTTTAAGAATACCTTTGCCGTCGCCAAAGCCATATTCTCCTTAGTGGGGTAAGCCTCAATCCATTTACTGAATGCACAAATCACTACCAGCACATACTTCGAGTTATTCACCCATTCCCTTTAGATGAAATCCAACTGGGGAACCTCGAAAAGGAAGAAAGGCGGTGCAAAGTTACCTGCAGGTGTAGAAGTGCCTTTCCCAGAATTATGCTTCAAAGAAACAATGCAGTGTTTCATTAAGTGTGTGTCTACCTCAGAGATATTATTGTTCTGACCATACTAGTTTCAACAACTTACAGATTGCTTTTGGCACTAATATGTGTGAGACCGTGGGCCATGGTCACAACAGGGAGCATGTATGCATTTGGGAGCAACCATCTCTGTTTCCCCGACAAGTCAGTCGAACACCCATCCTTGTCCAGACGCCTTGTCCTCTCTTCCCACATTGCCAGTTTATCTACAGTCGCCTCCCTCTGTATTTCCCTGACATTCTCCAATGTGTCCTTGAACATCCCATTGTCTGGAACCCATCTAACGGGACCTGCCACAAACATTTTTTCGTCTTTGATCGAGCTGTTTCCTTAGCTGCTTGGTCTGCAAACGCATTTCCCCTCCCAACATTGTCTGTGAAGGCTTTGTGAGCGGTACATTTTAATATCGCCAACTTATCAGGAAGTGTCAATGCAGATAACAGTCTAAGTATCAATGGGCCATGCTGTATTCTCAGCTCATGTGAAGTCAAAAACCCTCTCTCTGCCCAGAGTCGCCCAAAGTTATGGGCTACCCCAAAGGCGTACTGGCTGTTGATGTAGACATTGACAGTCCGTCCCTCACTCAACTCGCAAGCCCTAAGGAGGGCAACCAGCTCTACAGCTTGGGCCAATTGGTATGGGATACAGGATGTCTCAACTACAGTGTGTAATGTTATTGCATAAGCTGCAGTAGTAGTGCCATCTGGAAGCTTGAAAGAAGAGCCATCACCATATAGTTCCCCTTGAGGGTCAGATAAGGGAACATCAGTCAGGTCAACCCGTCCCTTCGTTTCTTTCTCAGTCCGAAATAAGCAATCATGGACATCAGTGTCCTTTTCTTCCGAAAGGAGGGGTAGTAACATGGCTGGGTTCAGAGTAGCACATCGTTTGATGGTATTGCGCAGACCAAACAATGTTAGCTCATATCCTGTGAGACGTGCACTAGTGAGGTGCTGTGTCTTTGTCTTGCTCAAAAGCGTATCCACAGCTTGGGGCCCCATTACTGGGAGATCAGTATCAAGGACGAGCCCTGATGATTGTCTGTTGGAAACTGCTGCTGCCGCAGCAGCTCTCAGGCAGCTTAGGAGAGCTTTGGCAACGTTATTGAGAACAGCAGAGAAATAAGCGCTTACCACCAAAATCCTGTGTTAGGACAGAAAGCGTGCAACCATCCGCCTCATGTACATAAAGCACAAAAGGATTCTGGTAATTAGGAGTACCAAGCACAGGAGAAGAGCAAAGCGCAACCTTTAATTGCTCAAAAGCTTGCTGGCATGCAGGTGTCCAAGGCAAGGGTTCATGCACATCGTTGGTGGTCAGGTAAAGAAGGAGTTTTGTAAGAATGGAGCAATTAGGGATCCAGTGCAGACAATACAAATTTATCCCAATAAACATGCATACCTCGCGTTGGGTCTTAGGAACAGACATATTAGTAATAGCAGCTATGTGTTCAGGTGTTAGTTTGCCATCCTTCAACAGTAGGTGACCTAAGTAGGTGACCTCCTGTCAACAACATTGACATTTTGAAAATGAAACCTTGTGGCCATGGTGTGCCAAATGTAACAATAATTTGAATGTGGCCTCTTTACAACTATCTTCAGTGTCCAAAGCCACAAGGAGGTCATCAATGTACTGCAATAGCACATTCACAGGGGGACGTGTCAAAGAGTCCAATTGAGCTGTGAAAGCTTGGCTATAGATACTAGGACTTTCAGTTTAGCCTTGAGGAGCTCGGCAGAATCTAAAGGTTCTGCTGGCTATTGAGAATCCAAACAGACGTCTATCATCTGTATGGATTGGGATGCTGGAGAAAGCATTCTTTAAATCGATCATGGAAAAGAAATTTGCTGGCAAGGGAATCATTGTCAAAATCCGGGTAATATCTGGAACCACAGGGTATTGTTCACCTCTCTAACGTCAATTACAAAGCGGTAAACATCAATGTGGGCATCAGAAGAATCCAAGCGTACCTTTTTAAGAATAGGGAGGATAGGACTATTACACACATTCGCCACTGTCTCCTCAACCATACCAGACTTAATCAAATCCTGTATTATTTGCAATAGGGCCTTTTCTCCTGCCTGGGATATCTTGTACTGGGGAATTCGTGGCAAACAGCATTGTCCTAAATCTGCATAGAGACCGGTGGGATATGGAGTAACCCCACATCCGTGTTTCCTGTAGCCCTCGGAGTACGTGGCACATCATTAAACTCAGCAGGGAGGGGGGCATCCTTTGGAAGGCATTGCTTGGCGTGGGCCACTTGCAGTCCAAAAGTCATGTAAACACTGTCTAGAGAACAAAAAATTGTCACATGCAATCTTTTTAACAAATCCAATCCCAACATATTCTCCCCACAATTTGACGTTAGTACAAATGGTGAGTCAACCGTAAAGGGGCCAATAGTGAGGGCAAGAGGTTTGAAAATTGGGCTAACAACCAGCACACATGAGAAACCCACTGAAACATTATTTTGGCCAGACAGAGCTGCCCCCGGGACCATCGAATGGGAAACAGAGCTATTCATAGCCCCTGTATCAACTAAAAGTTATTCGGTCGTATCCTGTAAATCAGCAGTGACGTATGGTCCGCGCTAAACTATAGGCACCAGAACTGGCCCCTTCCCCTGTCCCTGACTGTCCTAGCTCTGAGACAACCCCGTCACCTCATCCATGTCATAGTCATCGTGGTAGTACTGCCGGCCACGGGGGTCGTCAACACAGTTCCAGCTCTGACTATTGTGTGATGTATCCTCTGACTGCGTCCCCCCTCGGCCTCCTCCACCTCGTCCACGTCCTCGAAAACATCAATTTCTCGGTGCCTCACCTTTCTGCAGCAAATCCAGATACTCATTCCGCCATTGTACCGCCTGCTTACAATATGCACATTGATTGAGCCTGAGGGGCGCACTTGAAGCACCACCCCTGTTAGACCGGGGTAGCCGTGGGGCCGAACCCAAACCTCCCCCTCTTCCACTTCCCCTCGCAACTTGCTACATCAATACCCTAATCTTCAAATCCTTTGACTTATTCTCTACCCTTTCATTGTCCTCATTCTCTCTATGTTCGTAGTACTGTGCCATACTCAATATCACTGATGGGGATGAGGTCCTCCACGGGCTTTCCGAAGCCTGCAAGCTGGTTGCAATCTCGGCAAGCGAGTTATTGACAAATCTGTTAACAGAAAAACAAAGACCACCCTCCTGTGACAGGTCCTTACCACTAAAATAAAAAAATACCCCTTCAAATCTAGTAAAGAAATCCGACACACTTTCACCCTTCTTCTGATGACATGCAGTCAACTTATCCCATTCCACTCAATTTGGCAGGATAAGTGAGTGCATGTAAGTTATGATAGCCCCAGCAAAGCTAGGAGCTACGCTTTCGGCTTGTCACCGAGCTTACACTCTATATCCCAAAACCGGATCTTATCCCACGTGCCACGCAACTATAATGCATGATCTTGTGTATGAACCTGCCTCCATATATCTACTGGTCCAACAGGCCAAAAAATAACTCTATATCAGCTAACGTAATCACTGTGGAGGAGGCTGCCTCTCTCAAGTCTTTATAATATGCAGTAGGGTTTTTCCAAGGGTCTGGCAGCTGGCTCTTCAGGGATAGGACCTCACTTCTCTTCCAAGGAGTATAGATCCACTGCCCCTGAAGCCGAGCATCGACTCGTGGTCTAATTACAGTATCTGTTGAGTCGCGCAGTTCTGGTATTTCAGAATGGTAAATGGGATGCTGTGTTCCTATCGTTGGAACCTTTTGGAGCAATCTGCCTAGGTAACCCACCAGCATTGTTACATTGCTGTAAACCTCATTGGGAGCCATACCTGCAGCATATACCTTGTTCCGTATGTCATAGATGATTTGCGGTGCAACACTCTGAAAGCACTGTTCCCACAGTCCTATTTGCATCGTCGACATATTCTTAAGAGCATGCTGCTTTATGAATGGCGCATAATCTTTTATCACACTCCACACATCCTCCACACTATAGGTCGAGTACCAAGCCCACTGAGCTGCTGCATTCACCACCATTTGCTTTTCCTCATCACCCACAGCAGAACGCAATAACACTCTCTCCATGCGGTCTCGCACTGCTGCCCAATTCGCTTCATGTACCCCAAACGCAGGCGTTTTGCCATTTCACAGTGTTTGGGGTGTCACACTCACAGGGGAAAGAGCAGATGCAGAGACAGGTACCATCATGTAGGGAGACAGGGTTGTAGGGGTGAAAGGGGTAGTAGCAGTTCATATGGAACCAATAGACAGGGCGGAAGAGCTAACAGCACCCATCCCAGTGACTGATGTAAGTAGAGGAGAAGCGAGTGGGGCTGGGGATGAGGCAGTAGTGCTAGAAACAGAAACACTAGAGAGGGCAGCACTAGGGGCCGAGGACTGAGATGTCAGGACTGTCGAGTATATCCATTCAGGGGCATAAGGTGGAGGAGGGCGAGAATCCAATAGCTCTTCAACAAAATCATCACCTTACTCTCTAGTAACATAACATTTATCTGTCTGTAACTGAAACTTTCTATCTGCGCATTCTATGCCCTTCTCTATCTTTTCTCTTTCATAGGCTACTTCTCTCTGCTTTATAGTTTGCGTCTGCCTCTTCCGGGCCTCTTTCTCTACTCTCATATGCCACTGCTTTGCTTCTTTTTGCCACACTCTTAGAGAATCAAACATTGACTGCCTGTTCTTTTAGCGAACAATTTATCCCGCAAGAAATTACATTTTTGTTCGTCAAACAAACCAGTAAGTGGCCATTGCAGCTCAGCATTGCCCCTCGTATATTTATGCCACAACGTGCTAAACATAATAGGGCCAAAACCATGCTTGACGTATACATCAACATATGGGAAACCCTCTGGAGCCACAGGATGGCTCACTTCCAATCGAGCATCAGTGGAACAACATTGGCATCCAAAACACCTTAACTTACTCAAACAAGGCATCTTAATAAAATACACATACGCTGTCTGCAAGGGGGACAAGTATAACACCAACAAAAGTAATAAAAGGAAAACTAAACAAGAGAAGAATAGTTTGAGAACCAAACCACTACGGTCCGAAAACCGCCCACTGCAGTTCAAGAAGACAGGCTCTAGCCCCAGACCTTTTTGAAAGTAGACCAAATTACCAGTTGGCCTGGCAGATTGTTTGCAAACACTCTGTGTTTTATAAGGGTCTGCAAACCCACCAAGTTCAAACCAAGTCAGCCCAAAAGACCGTAGCAAGACAGAGCCCATCAGCTTTGGCCGTTCAAGCAAGGCAGTTCAAAAACTGCACCAAGACAGTCAGGAGATTGTATCAAGATACAGCCTACAAGCTTGTGCCATTCAAGCATTGCGCCATTTTCCCAAGAATCAAATCACTTACCTGGTGCACTCAGGTCGAGTCAAATTATTCTACACTGCCTACTCTTCGGACCAAACTGTCAACTACAAGGTTCCTCCTTCTCAGGACCCCAGCTGGTGACCACTAGATGAGGAGACACCCCATTAGATGGGCAGGGTAGCTGCGAGAACCAAGCATGATCGTGTGGACTCAACCCCGATCCTGCAACCCATTTGCGTGTGAGTCAGGTCACCTTGCGGGGTCCCTGTTCGGGGACCAACTGAAAGAAGCGGCCCTTAGGGGCCATCTGGGTTACTTACAACCATCTGCTATGCCTTCCCAAGAATGAAGAGTCAGTCTGACAGTAGAGAATACAAACATACATTTTATTAGCAATACTCTGCAGAGGAGTCCAATCTGACCTGCACTCTAAGATGTCTACTGAGAGACAGACCCCCTACAGTAAGTAATCATTCCTCCCGAGAAGCCTTCAACCACACCCACAATGGAAAACTACCAGCCTGGGCCGAGCATGAACAAAGATGCACAGTAGGATGAGCTACCACCTGCCAGATGGGTACATGTTATCTGCGATTCAAGGTTACAGCGCTGGATCTCAGCGTCTCCTAACATGGGAGCAGAAACTACACACTAGAATAGGTATGCAAGGGCAGAATGACCTATTCATTAGTGAGTCAGGAAGCAGCCTTGAACAAGAGAGAAAATAATAATGAAGTAGAGTGTTCTTCTGAGGCAAGCAATACTGAATAATGAGGCCTAGTTTGGGCACAGCCTAAGCAGTCTAATAGGGATTACGGAATATAAAATGGAGTCACACTTGCTAACTGAAGCTTTGCACCTAACGAAGATAACTCAGTGGGCTGCACAACGTGAATAAAAATGGTGTATATTTTGCCACACACTGCTAACCTAATATAGCATGAAACAAGTGCTTTGCAGGGATGGGATTTTCAACCCTAACAGACACCGCAGATGTTGTTCTTAGGTTCTGAGGTGAATGGAGGTAGGCAGACATTCTGTCTTCTTCTGGGGAGGAAGCAGGTGATACATTGGAGATCGTTTCCTTGGATTCCAATGTGGTGTAGTCTCTTGATGAAGGTGTGGTGGGATACAGTGATTAACACAGCTCAGAGGCCGAGGAGAATTAGGGACGCTGTTTCTCCCCGGTCCAAGAGGGTTCTGATGTCATTGGTTGCTGAGATCAGGACAGTTTTGGTGCTGTGGTTGGTGGGGAAGCCGAATTGGAAGGAGTTCAGAAGACTGTTGTCCTCCACTACATATGGTGGAAATGGTTGTGGTATATTAGGGGAACAGAACTTATTTTAGCACAACCATTCCATTGCATCTTATCAGCCAGCCCTTAAAGGAGCAAACTGGATGAATACCTTGAGAGCATTAAACCACAGTGAATGTATACGATACTCTCCAAAGTATGAACTGTGAATATCTCGCCTCATCTTTTACCAACTCATTATTATTGCTTATATATAAACACTAGACCAACGTTTTCAAAACGGGCATGGGTTGTAAGTGGTATCTTTTTCCAAATCAGCGTTTTCCTTTTTATTTTGTCTATGCAGTATGATGTACTATGATGCATACACCGGGTGCCTACACGATCACGCAGTTTCCCTTTTTTGATGTTCACGTATTTATTTATTTTGTAAAACTTTCAATATAAAATGTCTAAGATAGAAAAGGCAGAAATATGTAATAAACATTGTTCGAAATAAAGCAAAATCAAAAGGTATACTTTAATAAAGATGTATGGGGACCAAATCCGCTGATTACGTGTATGGTTGTGTTGCAGTGGACTTGTTTTTAAGCCTTTTTATTCAAGAGCCTTCCTGGAACGTGTACAACTACGGCAATAAATTATGTTCCTGTCTTGTGTGCCATGCTCTGTGATTTTGCATAATCACAATACAATGCAAATGATCTTGCAGTAGACCTCTTACTTAGTGTTTATACTGATTATGTATTTCCTGATTTTCTTTTTTAAATCGTTTTACAAATCTAACATCTGGTGTTAACTCTAAAAATATATCAACTACATATACACAAGCTATAAAAAGCGTGTGTGGTTTATGCAAACTCTAAGATTTTGTGTAATATTTCCTTTTATTTAATTTGAGGCTTCCAATATAAAAACTGTGTCCAAATATGTTTTTAAAATTCCGTTTGAAAATATCCTATTAATGGGATATATTGCTTACAGTTTTGTATTTCAATGGCAGTCAACCTCTCTCCATCAAAGCACAGGGCGGTATGGCAGGGTCTGAAATAAATACATTTCGCCTGCAGCTGCTTTGGCTGTTTTGAACACACATTTATCTCTACAATATGTTAACGGTTCTAATCAGAGGCTTTTGTTATCATAATTTTGAAAAACAATCCTAAAACTAACAAGCCTTTCAATTCAATTGCAACAAACAATGTTAGGCATGCATGACATTAGAATATAAATGGATAATGTCTTTTTTATTATAGACCTTTCTTTGGCTAAATGTTTGCACTATTGTGCAGAATAAGCAGCCGCTTTTCATATATAATCATCGCTGGCTTTAATTTCGGCTTAATATCGAAAAAATAATTGAACATATGAAAGAAGGAAATGCAATTAAAATATGTAAACTACAGTTTAAATTCATAAAATGGAAGATGTGGTGCATATGGACGCGCGTAGACTGGGGCACACATGGACTTATGTATTTTCACTGTTTTGACTGCTCATGTCATGCTTCTGGTGCTGCTGCAATGTTTTCGCCACCTGATGCATATACTTTTGAGACACCCATATGAACCATCCTGACTTAGAATTCTCAGCATGGCTGATGGTAACTTTTCACTGAGAACTGCCTCATCTAGGATGTTTACCTTGCTCCAGAGTTTTCCTGAGTGTGTGTAGGTTGCAACACTACCTGTGTTTGCTTAGTCCAGTTGGACCAGTACTTATGATAGTGGGCTGCAGTTGTCATTGACCTCTTCTCACGTGGCCACCACCCTGTTCACAAGATCGAACACCTCTTCATGACATACAATTGGGAGATTAAGATGGTCCTTTTAAGTTCGGATGGCAGTCCAACAGCAGAGGCACTCTGACCTCTAGTGAAATCCCATAGTTAGGCCATGTCTGTTGGGGTTATCTGTGATCAACGCTGCCACATCAGCAGATCACTTTAATCATTATTGAATACCAAGGGGGGCACTATGGGTTTCTTCCCACTCAATATTCTGTTTTGCTTTTCAGTAACAAACCCACATCAGTGGCAGTAACTGTGATCCAGGAGCAGAAAGAGATTTCAGGGAAGTTTTCTTTCTGTCCCTCAAGACCATTGTTTGCGTTCACCGCCTGGGTCTGCCATACTTTGCTTTGGAACCCCATTGATTGCCCTGTCTCTAATGGGGTGGGGGGAACTACGTGTTTAGTGGGGAAAAAGTACCAGAATGTATGGCAGATATGTGCTCCCTTAAACTCTAAAGGACCCTGCAAGCCCTTTGTATCTCAGACATCCTAGCATGAATTGGAAATGGCCATACATTTCCAATCAGACCTTCAAAAGTCTATGTCTAATATATCACTGACTCTGACACAGCAACCAGTGCCCACACAAAATCCCTTTCTTATTTGCAACATAAGACTAATGGCTGTTTACTGGCACTAGGATTATTTGTATATAGATGTGCTCCATCTCGGCTGACACTCAAAAAATGGAAGGCCGACACAGGGATTAACTTTGCATCAGTCCTACAGGCTGTGTGAAACACCATATTAATACACAGCTGAGTCTTTACTAGTTGTACCTTAATTTTGGTGGTAGCATGTTGACATGGAACACATTTTGCCCATCTGCAACAGGGATTTAGAACTATTTACATGGAGGGCAACTCATTTTGCCAAAGTTTCACAAGCCGTTTTAGAAAAATCTTAAAACTATATGGTGTAAATCTTACCAACAGTGTTGATGCACACTAGGCTGTCTTTCCATATTCACACTGACATGTCAACTTTTTTCCTTCTTCTCTATTGCTGGGGTCTGCTTCTTCTATTATCAGATATACTCTCCACTTACTTGTCATGCACTTAAAACGCCCCGTTGAAGTCTTTAGATAGGGTAAATTTTTACATAATTAATTCAATAATTGATAATAAGTTAGGGCCTTATTAAAAAACCGATCGGACCGCCACCAACAGGCCGTCAGTGGCGGTCCGACCGCCAACAACTCTTTAGTTCGACTGATGGATTACAATCCCAGCAGTCGGACCTACAGAGGTTTAGGAGAAGACTGCTGCCTCTGCAAGGCGCAGTCAGAATCGCATTCCTGAATGGCAGTGGTGCTGAGGCAGGCACTGCCATCGGTGTTACAATATCCCTTTCCAACAGCCTTTTCATATCTGGAATACCGCCATGAAAAGGCCATCGGAAATGGAATTTGTTGGACCCAAACAGGGCCCTCGTCCGTCATGGGAAACTTTTAATTGGCCCTGGGGGCATATGTAATGCCTCCAGGCACCTTCATGCACCTTGTGACGTGCACAGCATAGTGCATAGCACATGGGGCATGGAGGTGCAGGAGGTGCTCCTTATCACACGACTTGTGCTGCAGCCCTTTTACTTAGCCGCATCACAAGCTGCCGCGATAAGGAGCACTTTCCAACAGCCAGCATGGTGGTCACATCATAATGTGGTGGTGGGACTACTGCTTGCTTGTTGGGTGGTCTTTGCCCGCCGCAATAGCGGGCAGTGTTCAGATCAACCATCTCCAAAAAATCAGGCCTTTAGTAAATATGTATGACCTTGCCCTAGCCTAATATGTTTACTTTCAGGACTGCATTCCTCCCTTTATTGTATTATATATTGGATTTATATAGCGCTTATCACCCAGGGGTCTCTAAGCGCTTGCCTTGGGAACCCGTCCTGGCTTTTCCCTGTGAGATAGCCCCTACAGGGCATCCCCAAGGTGAAAGCCAGGCATCCCGCCGCGGGGGCCGTTGTGGAGATTAAGCAAGCTTAACGCCCACAGTGTGAACCCATGATTAGGTCAGGCACCGAAGCGAGAATTATCGAGTCCGTGGACATTAAAGCTCATGACCCTGTCGGGAATTGAACTCTGGTTCCGGGTCTGACCTCTGCTTCAGGGTCTGCCTGCTCTAACTAGTGAGCCACACTTCTCCACTCTTCTTTACTCTTTAGCTTTCTATTTGACCAGATACTAAACTGTCTTGCATTTTGGCAGGCACTCAAGTGGCCTCTTTTCACTCCTTGTTGTGGGTATAACATATGAATGCCATGAATAAATACATAAATGAATAAACAGATAAATACATGTGTCAGCACTTTCTATTAATAAAAAAGAGATCAGGGCCCTAGGTAAATAATGGAAAAGCCATACAGGAAAACCAATGCGGGACAAGATTCAAAGTCCAAACCATTGAAGAGTTTATTTAACATTAAGAATCATTATATAGAGCAAAACGATTAGTTAGTCAAGCAATACAAATCATCCAGAGGATAACATATGGTCAAACTAAAAAAAAAAAAATCTACATACAAAGTCAAACCACGATCTGTTATACAGACAATTCGATATGTAAGCAAGAAAATTAGGCATAACATTATAATTGGTTTCTGCTTCGCCATACACATATATTTAAATTTGTTGGCCGACTCGGCCGATCCAGCTGCGCACATTGTGTCAGCAGGCCCCAATGCGCTACTTCAAACATTGCATTGTATAAAATACAGGGCACTGCATAGCGCACGGCCCATCGAGGTACCTGAACACAGGCAGCCTCCCAAAGAGTCCACACAGTCTATACGTTGCAGGATAGGGCAGTAGAGACAGGACCACCGGCAGGTCATTCCCCTCCCCGCGCCAATCCTCTGCAGTAGGGTCCAGGACCACAAGCAGGTCAGTCCCTTTCCCGCCTATCCACTGCACAGTTCCATCGTACCCCCTCTAGGACCCCATCCAGTCGCTGAACCTCCATTGCTGGGCATGCCCCCTTTGGTGTTAACTGGCAGCGCTCTGCCACAGGGCAAGAAGGTCCCTGGCGCACTTGCCCTCCCACCTACCTGGTGCTGGCTGTGCTTCAAAATAGCCCCCAGTACAGTGTGTATAGAAATCGCCATCCCTTTGGCAGACAGATGTACCCCATCCTTATGGAACAACTCTCTCATCCTGGGATGTAGCAATTTGTGCCTAAAAGTGCCCATTGAGGACTTTGCTAAAATGCTTTTTATGGAATGGTTCTGCTTTTTTACCGATTCATTCATGGCTTTTACCGGTCAATCACCAGACAGCCATCCGTCGATGCATTAGGTTTTTACTGCGTCATTCTATATAATGCTCTGCCTAATCTCAGGCTATGCCAGCAAGTTACTGAATACAACATAATAAAATGCAAACTATAATTACAGGAAGATGCATTGACATTGACAAAATGTTTTGAAGATGCAGAGGAGCTACCAAAAAGCTCCCCCGTAGACAATAGCAAATCAACAGATGGAAAGGAGCTCTATAAGGGGTACCATAGGTAGGGCACATAAGCTCCGTGCCATTACGCGCCTGCTGCCCTATTGACGGCGGCCCGCTAGCTTAACGTCCCCTTAACAACTTTATTACCACTGCTGTGCGTGCACTCTGTATGTAATGGCAGCCTCTTTTGCAAGCCAGGCCACCGTCCCACTGTCTCTCGCACAACTCGGCCATCCACACCATTTGGATAAATACCCTGAAAATAATGCATAGACCTTCAAAACCACTTAGGACCTTTGCAATTAACCCAATACATTTCACCGCAGTAGCTTCAAAAGATAACTGTGTGCAACCAGCACACCCCCATTACCCACTGAAATTCCAAGTAAAAGCATACTGGTATACTACTGGGCACACAAGGATCTCTGCAGCAGGTGCCTTAACCCCAAAAGGTATTTTAATAAGGCAGACTTCCCAACCAGATTAGCCGAACAGATCTACTGCTATGTATCTCAGTCGCTGTCAATTTGTTTGTGGCAGGGTTTGACAATAAATAAATGCATTAGTTCAGGCCAAGATTTTGCGTCAGGATTGCTCCACTTTTTAGCACATCCATATCCAAAACCTAATTTGTTAAATCTTGATACGTGCTTAAATGTACTCATGCTAGACCTGGTACACATGTGTGAGGTCTTAATATCTGATGACACTTCTTGTGATGTCACTTCCTGCGATGTCATGTGCTGTGACTTCATATGCCACGATGTCATTTGCATACTGCTGCTGCTGGCGAGGAGCTAAGTAGCATATGTGTTACTGTGTGAAACAGCGGTAGGGCTCTGTTAAGGAGATGACTCTGGAGGGCATATAGGAAAGAGGAAGCTGACAGTGGCCCAAGGCACTAGTTACGCACTATCGACTGTTCCCCCTGTCCTACAGTACTGACAACAATACAACTTGCGAACAAAAAATATGAAGTTGCTCACTTTGGACTCACTCTCAAAGAGACCACGCTGAAGTTGGATCATAAATTCAAAGCTGTTCTGAACAGGGGCCCTCAAGAACCTTTTTGGTCCGGGCCCCCAAACTTCTTAAGATGATTGGCTGGCCCGACCCTGGTGATGCTCACTTACCAATGCAGACCTGTAGCTACACTTGCTGTGAGAGTTAACAACATCCTCACTGTCACTTCTATCCTCCAAAAGGGGATGTTATGCTGTCCTTGTCACCATTGTCACAGTGCCTCACGGCCCTCAGTCTGTCTCCTTCATGTTCTCTCATTTCAGTGACAAAGGAGACCATAGTTAACTCCCCCACCCCTTCTGGACAGCTCTCAGATGCCAAAAACATATCAGATCTCGCACTCGTAACACTAACTTCTAAAATCAGCAATGATGATGTAAGACTTATCAAATTCCTGACAAAGAATGCTGAGGGGGTGAAAAAAAGCCTGGAACCCCCCTCCCCTCCCCCCACTCTTAGCAGAAAACCATAGTTGAAAAGTAAATGATTCGTTTTAATTCCATCTGGAGTGAAAGTTTGCCCTCACCCCGGTTCTTTGAAATGATCATGTTTTAAAATGACAATGAGAGTGGTGCCTACAGCTTACATGCTGTGCCCCTGGCCACCTTCTGAGTCACATATCTGCATTATTGCATAGGTAACCTAGCTTGCCCCCACTGACTTTATTTAATTTATTTGGAAGCCACGCCTCCAACACAGATCGCGCCCGCTTCCATTGCCATTTGTTTCCCGCCGGGGCCCCTGCAGACTTTATTTAATTCCCACATGCACTCTTAGAAGCCATTGCCTTTAGTAGTCTTATTCTGAGGCTAACAAATCAGAAAGCGTTTTTTTTTTTTTTTTTTACACTGATGTTGCCTTAATACAGTAATCTTTTCGACTCCGAAACATGAGCCCGCCCCCCCCCCCCCCCCCCCCCCCCGCGCTGCCAGCTTTTAATGGTTTTTGTCGGTTTCTGCCTTGGGTGGCGAAACTCAACCAACATTCATAAGGTGCAACATCATTTTCTTGCTGCGGCGTCAGCATTAGCTCGCACCATAGTCATGGCAAGGGTAAGGCTATAAATCAGCAAGGTGACGGCAGCTTACAGGTCAAAGACACCCAACGGAATATTAATGAAGTATGCTAAAATTTGTAGAGGGTGGCACCCAACACACTTCACTTCCGTCTAATTCATAGTTGTCTATACCCTCATATGGCAGTTTAATCTTTAGTAGCGAGCTGTTGGGGATCCCGCAGACTCCACACGTTCATGTACACTCTGTACGGCTTGATTTATTAGTAACACTGACTGTCAAAGGGCATCATTGCATACAGTGATTTCGAATGTTCTAAATTTTGTGTGCGCCCGCCATAATCTTCTTCACACCTAAAGCTCATAATTTCTTAATGTATTTGGGGAAAGGCTGGCTTATGGCTTTCAATGTAAATGTTCGGGATCGTAGAAACGCATCCTACCGCGTTCTGTCACCTGGCATTAATAGTTTGTGAAACGCGCAGACTCTACTTGATGGCGTGAGTGCGCTGCACAATAGGAACAGAGAATGACAGGTAATAAACGTGTAAAAGCAGACCTAAGCATGAGGGAAAAAATGTCACTTATGCGAGTAACAAAGGCAAACGGCAGTTGGGTAGAAGCAAAGTGATGTGGGCAAGTTACAAAAGAGTACCACACACGGGCGCAAGGCAAGACTGAATAATGGCACGCACATAGGATGGGGAGTGCTGGGTGTATCTGCCAGGTCATGCTATAACCATTCCAGGTAATGACCTTGCAGTGATTGGCCAGGACATAAAATTATGACAGATGCACAGTGCTGTGTTTGTCCCTCATTTGTGTAGGGGACTTTGCAATCGATTCTCTCAACATATAATCCACGAGAACTGTAGGCAGGCACTTCCGCCTGGGACAAAACAGCTACCCAGGCTGTACTTAAGCACACAAGGGGTGGGTACGATCTTTCTGACCTCATTCACCCTGTTAGACATGATCACAAAGGCGAGACGACGGTTAGTGTGGGGCGAAAAACAGTCCACTTCTGTGAAGAACTTGAAAGCGAATTTCCCGAGTGTTAAATTTCAAACCGGGGCAATTATAAATGCTCAGAACACCAGTAGCGGACATTACCGCTATTATTTTGGCAGACGAAGGGAGTGCAGCAGAATCGATTATGCCATGCATGGTCGGCAAACGCCACCTTGAGTGGGGCTCAATAGGTATAGACACCAGGCACAAGAACAAACTTTACGTAGGCAATTATGGCACTCGGGCAAGTGCAAAGGTAAAAAACACGTGAGAAATAGCAAACAGTGTGTCAAGAGAGAAGAACACTGCAATAATGAAAAACACTTTAAACTGAGAACTGGTCGCCGGTTTCGGGCATATGCTAGCGCGTGCTCTGGCGAAGGTCAAATAACGATTTTGCAGTGAGTTGCCAGGACATTCACTGCAAGGAGGAGTCTGCACAGGTTCAAGTACTAGCTAGGCCGGCTCAGCATTCCAGCCTACTAAGGTTGGTAAGTTTAATATCTTTCCCAATCCATAATGGCTCGCACCATGCCCTTGTAGGTGTTCGACTATTATTTGAAGTGAGGAATAAACCTGATCGATTCTAGGAACAAGGTGGGTTGTGGTGGCCTAGACTTCATTAATTAGCGGAAAAGGCCAGATGAGTCAATCTCCCTGCGGGTATATAATTCGGTCCTTCCAAACACTAAATTCGGGGGAGCGCTGTCATACCGGCGGCCACGCGCAATGCGCCTTCAGGTCACAAGACGGGTGCCCAGGTAAAGTTCGTGATACCCGATGTCTCGAGTCTGGTCCCAGCCAACGGCTCCAGCGGACTTACCTCGCTATAGAAGGTTTTCAACATTTACTGATGTAAATTGAACTTTCCTGTCTATCACAATAGGTCTTTATTGCATCACACGGCATTACGGGGGTTACACTTCTGCCTGTTTGAGCCCACCCGAAGCCGCAGGAACTGCTTGGACGACTGAGAGCGCGGCACAATCGGAACAGTAAATAAGAGGTAAACTGGCAAAGCAGACGTTAGTTAGATATGTAAAAGTGACAATTGTGAGCAAACAAATTCATGAGGTGGCAAACAGTGCATTACAAGGGGAAATGATTGACCAGTTGCAGGTCACAGGAGTAACAAAATGCAATTGGAGGGAATTACTGCAAAATATGCTAGACACTGAAGCACAAGAACAAACGATACGTAGGCAATGGTGAACTTGTGCAAGTATCGAAGTCTAACAGCAGGGGAGAGGTTGCAAACAGTGTGTTACCAGAGAAAGGGGTGGGCGAATGTTACAAAGGAGTACGAAACGCAGATGCAAGGATAATACTGCAGTAAATGGCAAACACTCCACAGGGATTAAGAGACATGCTTTTGACTGGCTTACTCTACATATAAGTGCAGCCGGATTTTACATTATGCTTGCGTAAGTGGGTAATTAAGTGTAATTAGAGGGAAATACTGCAATACAACAGGGAACTGGGAATGACATTTGTCGATTACGGGCATCTGCTAGTGCGTGCTCTAGCCAAACTCACATAACGATCTTGCAGTGAGTTGCCAGGACATTCACGGTCATGATTATTACAGCACTAGCAGGTTGCACAAGCCCACCACTTGGCTTGGACAGAAGGAATCTCTGTAAGAGGTGTGGCTGGTAACTAAGGGCGTGGCCTAAGAACCGTATCTAAGCAATCCCCACCGGAGGTGCGGCTTATATAACTAGGGGCGTGTCCTAAGAACTGTTCTAAGTAATATCCACAGTGGTGTGGTGAAGGGTACTAAGAGTCACTATCAGGCTTAAGCATCTGACTAATGGGCTTAAATTAAAGGGTTACAACGGCAATGGTGGGTCCAAGTGGAAGGGTGCCTCTGTAATAGATCCCGAATGTGATGTGCGGGGACGAGTAACGCCACCAGGTAAACAAATACATGAGGTAGCTAGCTGCATTCAGAGGGGAAAGGTGAGAAGGGACAGGTTACAAAAGAAACAAAGTACAATTGGAGGCGGAATACTGTGGTAAGGTTCCACATGGGCTTAAGAGAGGCTTCCCTGATGGCGCCCAAATTCACGTGTCACACCATTTGCGGGCTTTAAAATTGTTGCCTCGTAAGAATGCTCTTAGGTTGGGTACACTGTCTGGACTGGGGGTGAACATATCCCTCCTGGGTACAGGTGGTACGAAACAGCGAGTTGAAGTAGCTAGGTGGGTGGGGGGGCTCTGTCATCGACGGGGGCCTCCTCCAGAGCTGTGGCGGAGTCACAGGGCGATCTGGAAGCAGATGGGCAGTAGGGGTACCTCTGCGGCAGAAGGTACGAAGGATACAGTCTAAATACCTCTGCCTGGCACAGTAAGGGTGCCTGAGCCAAGAACCTGGAGCCGAGGGGGTTCCAGGAAACAGCGTCGGTGCCCCGTTAGTCCTTCGGGCGGTCGGGGGGCCTGAACCGACCGGGGGTGTGCCTCATCACTCCGCCCTGACAGGGGGGGCGGGAGTAGAACGAAATAAGTGATCATTTACTGCACCGTCAGAGCATCGACTCGCCGTGCAAGATGGCTCCTTAGGCATGCGGGTCAGCGAGGGGCTGCCGCATTGGATCGCCTGTAAGATGACCCACCTTATCAGCTACTTGTTGTGCGAAATAAACCTGCATCACCGTTTCCCACAAATATGTCTCATGAGTTTCCTTGATATGTAAGTGTTTACGTGCGCAGTGTGGAGCGAGCGCTGGCGGTGTGGGCACTATGCCGCTGGCCGCGCGACACGAAGGGGAGCATGGGCGAGACAGCGTCTTAGTACCACACGACGCGCGAGAGGAGCTTTCAGCGCATCAACCCCCCTCCTCGCTAACGGCCAATGGGAGGGCGCTCCTAGGCGGGGGGCGTTCCCGGGAGGTTTTTATAGCAGGCCCAGCACGTTGCTCGGTCTTTCCGGCCCCGTCTGTGCCTTGGGCTGCTCTGCGCTGTTCCCACCCTAACCCTGACCCAGCGGCAGAGCGGAGGGCGAAAGTTGTGAACTTTTAATGGTCGTGTTTTGTGTTGCAGGCGGAGTCACAGGGCGATCTGGAAGCAGATGGGCAGTAGGGGTACCTCTGCGGCAGAAGGATACGAAGGATACAGTCTAAATACCTCTGCCTGGCACAGTAAGGGTGCCTGAGCCAAGAACCTGGAGCCGAGGGGGTTCCAGGAAACAGCGTCGGCGCCCCGTTAGTCCTTCGGGCGGTCGGGGGGCCTGAACCGACCGGGGGTGTGCCTCATCGCTCCACCCTGACAGGGGGGGCGGGAGTAGAACGAAATAAGTGATAGTTTACTGCACCGTCAGAGCATCGACTCGCCGTGCAAGATGGCTCCTTAGGCATGCGGGTCAGCGAGGGGCTGCCGCATTGGATCGCCTGTAAGATGACCCACCTTATCAGCTACTTGTTGTGCGAAATAAACCTGCATCACCGTTTCCCACAAATATGTCTCATGAGTTTCCTTGATATGTAAGTGTTTACGTGCGCAGTGTGGAGCGAGCGCTGGCGGTGTGGGCACTATGAGCAATGTCAAGGCTCAAGAGCGACATGGCTGCCTTTTAAGTAATATAAAGGAAGAAGCCTATGGGCATTTGATGTGTTTTGCAGAACTCACCCCTAACGCAATGCATTTGTTTCCCACCGTGGCCCGCGCTGACTTAACACATTAATTTGTTTCCCGCTGCTGCTGAATTGAAAAGGGGGACATCCCCTGAGCAATACACAACAAACCGCACCACAAAGGTGCATCTTAACACACTCCGGTGCACAAACCCCAGGTTGAGGATGACGCACCACCACCGTAGCTATGCCCAAACACATACGGGCTCGCCCTCAACAACGCGGCAGCCTCAAAAACCACTCCGCTTCCCCCCAAAATCATTTTTTTGTGCGCAGCCACTACCAACAAAAAAAATGAATTTAACAATAAGATATAAAAGAATCCACCTGCATTTAATGCTCCCCATGCGCAAGAACTACCCCTACAGACACAGTGCCAGATCCATTGGGGACACACACCTAGAAAATACGGCAGCCGCTGCGGGACACCGTGACACAGCTGTGACTACGTGCATATTCAAAAGTGCCCATCCCAACGGCCTGTCAGGATCGGAACACTGCATATGCTCAAGGTGCTAGCACTTGTTCACTCCATGTACACTAGAAAGACGCCTTTAGATATGGTCCGGGACTACCGACCACCCCCTCCCTTTCCTATGCACCACCACATCAACCCTTAAAGTAATTAGCCATGCGAGGAGATTTCTTTGGAAGGCAGTGGGTCTCATAACCCCACGGCTGTATTTATTAAAACAAGAAAACAAATTAAAATTGTTGAAATAAAACATTATTTACACATTCATGAATATTAAAAATTCTGACATTAGATTTACAGCAATGTAGACAGGTATGAAAGGGCTAACCTTAACAAATGTCTAATACAGCGTGTTTCCTAACCGAATCTAACATCCTACGTATGCATTTTGCATCCTAGCATTTTTGGGCCTACGGCAAGGTCGCTAAATGGTGTCAGATCCTTATTACCCAGCTACGCCCTCACGTATGAGTGCGCATGCACCACAGGGCCCGGTTACTGGGAGAGTACTTTCCCTCTCCTGGTTACCCCGTATGCTCCGTGAACTCCATTAAACCAAAGGAGGGCCCTTTCACTCTGTGCCGTTTGATGACGTCATAGTGTACGTGCGGGGAGGCTACCAGCACAAAGAAAGTGTGACTCCCTCCTCCGCACCCATCCAACCAAGCGGATATCCTGCCCCTGAAGTTCTAGGAGAGAGCATTGGCCCCTCCCCCTGGGCACCCCCATTCGAGAATGGTGACGCCTCCTAAGGACCTTAAATTGACTGCTCACCGATCATGACCTTACCGCCTGGCCAACGATTACAATAAATACACAAATATGGCACCTATGAAAGGGAAAAAGGCCTAAGGAAAAAACAAGTACACGCATTTTTAATGCACACAAAATTTTTCGCATTCCGATACTACCGCCTGTGAACGGTAAAAAAGGCCTAAGGAAAAAATTCACACCAAACAATATTTACAATGATTTAGCACCATAAACGGTAAGACCGACCTAATACCAATCGAAATTCTGTTTCAAGGGCTGGTGGGTGGGAAAATTATTCAGCCCCTAGCTGGGGGCACGGAGCGGGCCTGGAGAGCATGGGGGCAAGAAGGCGCCTCCCACACTCTCCCTGCCTTTTATCTGGTTGACGAACTAGGGGAAGACCAGTTCCAGCTGGCCCGCCTCCCCCTGGCCCCTCCCCTTGATCCGGAAGCAATCCTATCGCTTCCGGGTCAATGGTGAGCCGGCACCAATCGGTGGTAGGGCGCCCCCGTCGCGTCATCAAGATGATGCGAAGGGGGCACGCCCCACCACTGAGGATACTGGGGGAAGGGAAGGCCGGTGCCCCGCCATACGTGCGAGGAGACCGAGCGCCCCCCCTTTCCTTATGGTCTGGGACTACCGACCACCCCTCCCTTTCCTGTGCACCACCACATCAACCCTAAAGTAATTAGCCAAGCAAGGAGGTTTCTTTGGAAGGCAGGGGGTCTCACGACTTCCTGGCCGTATTTATTAAAACATGAAAACAAATTAAAATTGTTGTAATAAAACATTATTTACGTAATCATTAATATGCAAAATTTTGAAATTAGATTTACAGCAATGTAGACAGGTATGAAAGGGCTAACCTTACCAAATGTCTAATGCAGCGTGGTTCCTAACCGAATCTAACATCTAACGTATGAATTTTGCATCCCAGCATTTTTGGGCCTACGGCAAGGTCGCTAACAGGTGTCAGATCCTTATTACCCAGCTACGCCCTCATTAGGGCCGGACTGGCCATAGCAGGCACCGGGCATTTACCCGGTGTGCCGCTAGGGTGGGGGCCGATTTTTGACCCCTGGGGGGCCGTTTTTTTGTTACCGGGGTCGGCAATATCGGCCCCCAGTAACAAAATCGGCCGAAACCGGCCCTCGCACACTACTTTGCTGCACTCCCCCTCACCCCAGGGGGGCTGGCTGAGCCGTGTGCCAGGGCCGGTTTCTGTTCCCAGTCCGGCCCTGGCCCTCATGTATGAGTGTGCATGCGCCACAGGGCCCGATTACCGGGAGAGTACTTTCCCTCTCCTGGTTACCCCGTTAAACCAAAGGAGGGCCCTTTCACTCTGCGTCGTTTGATGACGTCATAGTGTACGTGCGGGGTGGCTAACAGCCCAAAGAAAGAGTGACTCCCTCCCCCGCACCTATCCAACAAGCGGATTTCCTGCCCCTGAAGTTCTAGGAGAGAGAATATTCGCCCCTCCCCCGGGCGCCCCCATTCGAGAATGGTGACCCCCCCTAAGGACCTTAAATTGGCTGCTTACCAATCATGACCTTATTGCCACGGACCAGCATAGTTGACCGACAATCTGGCCCCCCCAAACCTCCTACTCTGAAAGGTCATACTTACCTAGCAAAACCCTCCAACCATGTCAAAATATTCTTTGTCAGTAACTCATTGCCTGTCTCAGTCAGGTGGACCCCATCCTGCAAGTAGAAATGGTCCCCCCAGATGCAACCATGTGGAATATTCTGCAATTGAGGTGTTCGAAATAATTTCTCAATCTTGTTGTTGATCCTCTTTACCAAGTGATTCAACAGCCTAACAGAGTCCCCTCCCCCCTCCACTGCAGCCGAGGTATCAACTGAGACCACACTATTGTGCAGCCTGGGCATGTCCTTGCAAGCCAACCTGCTACCGATATAATCTCTTCCATCAGGACCCTCTTGCCCAGTTTTACCAAATCGTTTCCACCCACGTGTAGGATAACCACTGAGGGCGGCGGGGTGTATTTGTCGAGTAATTCTGAAAAGAACCCCCTAAGCTGGCTGAGGCAGAGCCCCCCCTATCATGAAAGGAAACCTTGAAACCCTCCTGCTCCACCCTCCGTCTACATTCACCTGAAAGGAAAATGGGTTTAGCACGTTTAACATATGAGTGACCAACAACCCATACTACATGTGTCCTCCTCCTCTCTTCTTGCGTTCGCCGTGATGATGATGGATGCTGGGGATGACCCGGTACTAGTTTCCGCCCTGCCTCACAGGCTTGAGAAACTGAAACACAAACAAAACAACAAGGCAGTTGTCAGGGTGATTTAGTTGTACCTCACAACATGTGCAGCTGCACATAACATTTATAACTGTTGAAAGACCATCTCCCAATCATCTTTACACTGCTGGCATAAAACCCTCTCGCTGTCGCTTCAGTGGCCACTCCTATTCTGAATGAATGTGTCCCAAAATCCTTTGGATTTAAGCCCGCCTTGCTGATTGCAGTTGCCAAAACTCTTTTGAACTGAAACCTGGTCAATGGGGTACCGTCTGCATGTATAAACAATGCTCCCACTGTCACGCCTACCCGTTGCCTGATGAATGCCTCTACATGTCACACAGGGCAGCAAAGATTAGTCCGTGCCCGGTGGAGTACCAAGCTATCCCCCCGGGCCTCCTAATCTGGCCTGCGCGATTGAGCAGGAGAAGGGGCGTGCCATAGGTATTATTCTCAGTGCGAAATTCAGCTGACCCACGGTCTGCTGCAGCTGCTGTAGCATAACTTTCTCTTTATTCAAACATTGCTGTAGGGCTGCTCTGAATTTCGTGATCTTTTCCTTGGGCAACCTGAAACAACCCTCAACTGAGTCCAATTCTATGACTAAAAATTCCAAGGATGTTGCTGGCCCCACTGTTTTTCCTGGTGCCAGCGGGACCCCAAAAGCCCGCATGAGCACGCAAAATTCCTGCAATGCCCATGCACACTCCTGTGAGCCCGCTGCGCCCAGCAAAAGAAAGTCATCAAGGTAGTGCATGATATGATGGAGTCCCATTGTCTGCCTCAAAACCCACTCCAAGAAGGAACTGAATGTCTCAAAGTAGGCACATGAAACAGAGCAACCCATGGGCATACACCTATCCATGTAGAATTTCCCTTGAAAGGAAAAACCTAGCAGATGCTGATCTAAGGGGTGTACTGGCAGCAACCGGAAAGCAGATTCAATGTCTGATTTAGACCATCAAGGCCCCAGGCCCAAGGATCCTCAACATATCCACTGCCTGGTCAAATGACGCATACTTGACACTACAAATGCCATCATCGATAGCGTCATTTAATGATGTGCCCCTAGGTGCTGAGAGGTTGTGGATGAGTCTTTACTCGCTCTTTTATTTCTTTGGGACCACCCTGAGGGGTGAGCAAACAAAATTAGGTACAGGGATGTCATTAAAGGGACCCACTATCCTACCCAGGCGCAATTCTTTGTCAATTTTTGTTGCCACCACAACTGGGTTTTGCCTAACTGACAGTTGATTTCTACACTCTGGCATCCCAGTATATCCCACCGCTGGGATCCTGAAGCCCTGTGAGAAAACTTCCTGTAGCATCCTCGCAGAGGCATGGTCCGGGTACCTGTTCAGCCAAGGGATCATAGCCAGTACGTCAACCGGTAAATGAGCGACCCGCAGGCCTCCCCCCCCCGAACCCTGGTTCTTCCTTCCCCTGTTGCCTGAGGTGTTCACTTTGGAGCAGCAAGCTGTTTCTGGGTGGGAAGAGTGGCCACATATGCAACATGCTGCCCTGCTGCATCTCCTTCTGTTAAAATCCCAACACACGCCTTTGCGATCCCCACTGCTCCTGACTTTACCTGCCACGTCCCGTCCCTGTGCTGGCCGAAAGGACTGTTGGGATAGCCTTTGTCCCAGCTTGTGCCTGGGCTCGCTGTTTGCCCACCTGCAAACTGGCCATACCATGAAATAGAATCAACCCTATCCCAAGATAGTGATTGATCAAACTCCTTCGCTTTCCTGAAGGCTATGTCATACTCCTTCCACCCATCCCCTCCATGCTTGTCACTGAAAGTTGTAATTCTACTCTGATAACATGCCAATTCTGCCTGCAAGTTGGGGGGACGCTCGGCCGTGACTGCCATAAAGACAGAGAAGGCTCTAATTCAATTACTCAATGTCTCCTCCATCCTGAATTTAGCCAACTGGGTCCGCCATTCGCTAGGTAACATCCAGTCATTCTGTGTCTTGGCATACTCCATTTACCTGTTATCTATTACCAGTGAAAAGATATTGATATAGTTGCCCACTTGCCCACTCACCCCCTGTGTAACATGCTGTGCCAGGTTTTCTCTCCTGGAGGGTATTGTACCTGCCCCTAGTACCGGTAAAGCATCCTCCTTACCACTTTCAGCGACTTTCGTTGGTGCAACACTCTTGTCTTGTCCCGCGTCGCTGCATGAACCTGCGGCCTGATGAGAAATTGGCGTACTTGGCACCCCCCCTCCCCCCCTGCCCATCATGATCTTTGCTACCATTTTTTGCACCTCTGCGGAGAGATCTTTGGCGGAAGGTAATAACCCCCCAATTCCCAGCCAGGGGAGTACTGTCGCTATCTGTGCTGCCAGCTCAGGGGGCACTTGACCCACTCCGGGAGGTGCAACGACTGGGGTGGGTGATCCAATGGTGGGCACCAGGGCAGGTGCCGGGTTCACTACTGGTATAGATATTGCTGCCGGGACCCCCAAGGGCGCTATGTTCAAGGGTGTTGGCGGTGTGGCTGGAGCCGTTGCCACCGGTAAACTAATTGGGATCGGTGGAGTCTGTATGACTGCTACCGGAGGTGTGGGCACTCCATCGGGGACCCTCCCAGGTGACCCCCCTACTACCTGTGACTTGGGAGCCCGCCCATTACTCTTCTTGGCTCTGCCCCGCTTATGCAAAGCATCCAGTTCCCCACTGGGCTAAGGGGGCACTATAACTCGCTTGGGTCTCCCCAGTGGCCCTGCCTGATCATCTAACCTCTGACTCAGCTCCGCCACACTCCTCCCCAACTGGTCGACTGTCCCCATTCTCCTGTCCATGCTGACATCCTGCGCATCATGCCCTGCAGCATAAGCTCCATGCGGGTACGCTTAGCGCTGCGCCCTCTCAACATCCCTATACCTTTGTAGGTGGTAAACAACCTACACTCAACGTCAACAACGGGCATGATGTGCCCTGTACCTGTATCACCGTGGAGGCTCTGAGGCTGGCTGTAAGCACCACGCGACTGTGACCGCAAAACACCAGCTAATCTGGGTGCTTGGGCAAGCGCACTCTAGCCCGGCGGCCCGACAGAAGCAGTGAAATGCAGGCTCGCCTGTGTCCCCAGATCGCGTTGTCCACCGCGCCGCTCTCTGTCCGTTCAAAGATCCGCAGTGCCCCTTTTCTGATAGCCTACGATGAAAGGAAAGTTAGCACACAGTATTAACACACCTGCTAGAAACTTGCCACGTTTTAGCTGAAAGCCAAACCTCCTTACTTCATACAAAATTACAATGTCAGCGTAGATCAAAATATCAACTTAATTCAGCTGTTCCTAACTGAAAACCTTTAATGACCCCCTCACATTAAACACACGCCCCTATGTGAAGGATGGTCAAGCCATGGGGCCTTGTCTGCCAGCTTTGTTCAACCCCCACAAGAATTGCCAGGCCCCTTAGACTCCCATTCTGTTGGCCCATCCTGTTTAATGCAGTTCCTAAAAGCACCACTGTGTTCTATCATCCAGATACTAACCAGGCCCAACCCTGCTATGCAATTGCCACAAACCAGTTCCTTTTCAGCTCCTCCTTTGCAGCCGGCATGATCCCCATGCGTGGCAACCAGCTCCTTCACTCTCCTTTACTCCTCGCTAGAACTGGCGCTAATTCACCCAAATAAGAGTCCTGTACACCACCGGGAGCATATGCTCCTGCTACCGTGCTCGCTTTGCCCGCTACCGGTAATCGCTTTACCCGGTAATCGCGCTGTTTAAATAACCAGGTCAGTTAGACAGCCATCACCTGAGAGCAGGACCGCACCGGTGGCCTCGAAAGTTGTATGTAAGGCACAGTCACACGGAGCTCAGCAGCGTTATCTGGGGAATGGCTCTGACGGGCCCACTGATTAAACACCCACAGCCGAGCGCGTAGTTGCTCCGTCGCCCCCTACTGTGTTACCATTCTTTCACAATTCTGACGAAAATCCCCACACCGGACTCGGCAGCGCTATGCAGGACGCTCCTGCCTGTGTGTGCCTACGAGGAAGCCGCTAAAGGAGGGCCCCTCGGGAACGCCGTAGAGCGATCCAAAATGCCCACAAAATCCGCTGCTGCTGACTGGACCGCTGGACAGACAAACTCCGCAATCCGCCGAACCCGAAACCTTCAAAACAAAAATAAAAATTATTCATCCCCTAGCTGGGGACACGGAACGGGCCTGGAGAGCGTGGGGGCAAGAGGGCACCTCCCGCGCTCTCCCGGCCTTGTATCTGGTTGACGAACTGGGGGCAGACCAGTTCCAGCTGGCCCACCTCCCCCTGGCCCCTCCCCTTGACCCTGAAGCAATCCTATCGCTTCTGGGTCAACGGTGAGCCGGCACCAATCGGTGGTAGGGTGCCCCCACTGCGTCATCAAGACGCAGCGAAGGGGGCACGCCCCACCACCGAGGATACTGGGGGAAGGGAAGGCCGGTGCCCCACCATATGTGCGAGGGGACCGAGCAGCCCCCGCTTTCCTGATGCTGTAAGCCTGGTGAAAACGGTGGGGAGGCTCTGTAATCGCAGAACAGCAACCCACCACGTTCTCCAATGGCAAGCAATTAGCGCAAGCATACCCGGTACAACAGAGCGCTCGGCTGGATACCAACCTCGCGAGCCCCTCATGCTCATGATATAAGAATTTGAGATGGGAGTATGCGTTCGTCGCTGCCACCACACCACCCGGGTGTCTTATTATTTATTTATTTATTTTAAACCACATCGGCAGCGGGAACCAAACCCTGCCTGTCAACAGAACCCTGATCAACCCTGATGAAACATGCATCTGTTACAGGAAGACGCAGAGGCGACGATGATGCGACATTACTGGCCACGCCCCCCATTCCATACACCCTCCGAATACCACGCGGCTGCCCAAGAATCCCCACAACCTCAGGCTTCAAACACCGCCAGGCCAAGTTATATATATATATATATATATTTTTTTTTTTAAACAAACAAAGAATCAAACCCATGGTATCAGCACTAAAGTTCATGCGACAAGTACACTGAGCCAAGAGCTCCTTAACGCTACGCCAGGCCTCCATAAACCCACCGTGCCACACGCTTCGCTTGTTTCCAAAGCTCTTGCGGCATTCCTGAGTCAGAGGAGGCAAAGAGGAGGAGACCCGAGGTACGCCACCTTATAAACCTAAATGCTGTAAGTTTCGGTTTTGAAACGTGTACCAACACGTCATCAAGAAATCTGGCCACTGAAACCAGCCCCTCCAACTGAAGCTCGGTTTCATGGCGCGATCAAGGGTGCCCCTCCTCTAGGCGAGGGGGGCGCCTAGTCATTATTGCAGAAATTATATTACGTAAATAGTTCTACTCTAGGAACTCCCCTAAAATTAATAACTAATAAGTCTCTTTGCCCTACAAACAACTGGAAGGCAGGTACAGCCTTGAATATTTATTAAAATAAATGAAAGTTCTTTGATACAGCACAAATAAGCATTATTCTGTATTAATGATCTGTGCTCACATATACTTGTGAAGACTTTGCCCCAGCCCTAGAAGACTTTAGAGGCATTGGCCTGATATCTGATTTATTTAGGTCCAATCCTTCATTGACTTTCACACATTTTGGCATGTGATGGTTTGTGCTCGAGCTGCATTGGCTCTTTAAGGACTGCTTTACAAAAAAAAATACACCACATCTTGGTGAACTTTCCAGAGATTATAATTGGTATTTGAGAGGATGGCATTACGGGTGTGAAGTTGTGACACGGGGCTATGCAATAGTTGTGAAGTGTTTTTCAAAACTTCACAAATTTTGCAAGGCTTGTAAAGTGTGTTTTTTAAATTTATGTATATTGTTTTATCTAGGGCCATCAGCACCAATACGTGTTTCACAACACTGCACACGCACTGCGAAAATCAGAGTAAAAGAATCATTAATGACTTTTTCGGGGCGATTACAAGACTGATGTAAATAGACCCATTAATCTCCCCCATCCTGAAGTAACGGAGTTAATATAATATAATATCATATATTATGATATAATATAATATAATATTATATCATATTATATTGTATCATATTGTTTCATATATCATATGTCATATCATATACTATAATATAACAGATTAACATGAATAAATAAAACTAAACATTCAAAATACATCCAAATACGAACAAAAAACAAAAATATATATAATGAACATTAAAAATTAAACACTAATTATCATCCACCATAAACGTTAATCACTGTTAAAAATAATAAATCAAACCAAAGGAACACTAACCAATAAAAATATTTAAATATTTAAAAATACAATCTAAAAAGAGCAGGAAAATGTCACCACTTACCACATCAAAAACACTAAAGCTGCAAGACAATGAAATTGTGCCAGATTGCCAATAGAAAGACAAGAAAAGAAAACTGGAAGACGATTTACAACTCTCTTTAAAAGTAAGTAAAACATTAAAATTATTATAGTGGAAATTAAATGAATTATTTTAACACATTAAAGTACAAATAACTAACCAAATTCTCTACTGTTATGTCTTTACCAAACTTAAGGTACTACAAAAAAGTAGAAAAAAATATACAACCTAAAGAACCACCAAACAAATTCAAAATTTGAACACCTGGAGAAAAATACGTAAAATGTAAGTAGGATAAAAGAACTTCTAAACATCAGGTAATCCTTACACATGAAAAATACAACTAAAAACCCTAAACCCCTAAAAACTACCCACAAATACACATTAAAAATATAAATAATCCAATTGTTCCCACAGAAAACAAACCATCTGATCCACATTAACACAGCTTGGACAGAAAAATGAAAAAATACCTTCAATTAAATTCCACAACACATATGTATGTATAAAAATGTGAAACAATTGTTGTAATATTCTATGTGCATTAGCAAAGAAAAGGTAACAATATTACACATTATTTAACTGTATCATTAAATTATTTTCAGACAGAAAGTGCAAGATATATCACATCACAGAAAGGAAATCTCTTGTACATGAACCACACATACAGCCACTAAGCACAAGCACCAAGAATGGTGATTGTAATTGGAAATGTCAAAAATACCACCCTAATTCTTGGTATGGGAGGGCTGCCAAGACAAATTATGGTATTAGGCAATATAACACAACCACGCCCCAAATGCAACTGAAAGTGAAGTCAGACATGTACTTCAAGATTTAAAAGAGGCAAGCAAGCACAAGTTCCCAAAAGCCCAGCACTAAAATTCTAAAAGATATAGTTCTAAAATGCATCAAAGTCAGGATTTGCGAATTTAAAGAAATCACTATTTAGGATTCGCAAATCCCTATGCATGTAGGAATCACAAATAAAAATGTTAATCCTACAAATTCCTCAATTGCGACTGACAAACTGCGAATCGCAGTTAAGGAATTGCTTCCCATTCATTCCTATGGGCCTAGGGCCCATAGGAATAAATGGGAATTGCATGCGCAATTTGTGAGTATCAAATCAATCAATCATTTCATTTGTAGAGCGCACTACTCACCCATGAGGGTCTCAAGGTGCTGGGGGAGGGCCGGGGTGTTGCTACTGCTCGAACAGCCAGGTCTTGAGGAGTCTTCTGAAGGCTAGCAGGTCCTGGGTCTGTCGCAGACAAATCGGGAGGGTGTTCCAGGTTTTTGCAGCGAGGTGGGAGAATAATCTGCCGCCGGCGGTCGCTCGTCAGATGTGGGGGAGGTTAGTGGAGCGAAGCCGGCGGTTCAGGGTGTAGAAGGTGAGTCGTTTGTTGAGGTACGCTGGTCCAGTGTTGTGGAGTGCTTTGTGAGTGTGGGTGAGGAGTTTTAAGGTGATCCTCTTGTTGACGGGGAGCCAGTTCAGGTCTTTCAGGTGGGCTGTGGTGTGGCTGTGGCGGGGGATGTCAAGGATGAGACATGCAGAGGTGTTCTGCATGCGTTGTAGTAGTTTTTGGAGTTTGGCTGAGGTTCCTGCGTGGACAGTGTTGCTGTAGTCCAGCCTGCTGCTGACGAGGGCCTGGGTGACCGTCCTTCTGGTTCTGGTGGGGATACATCTGTAGATCTTGCAGAGCATGCAGGAGGAGGAGATGGCATTTACTTGCTGGGTCATTGACAACGCTGAGTCCAAGATGACACCCAGGTTGCGTGCGTGGTCAGTGGGCATCGATGCAGCTCCCAGTGTGGCCAGCCACCATAAGTCGACCCAGGCGGCAGGGGTGGATCCGATGATGAGAACCTCCGTCTTCTCAGAGTTCAGTTTCAGGCAGCTGTTCATCATCCAATCGGCAATGGGCTTTATTCCTTCATGGAGAATGGATTTGGCGGTGGTGGGAGCCTTGGTGAGGGAGAGGATCAGCTGGGTGTTGTCGGGGTATGAGATGATGTTGAGGTTGTGCGATCGGACGATGTTGGCGAGCGGTGCCATGTAGACGTTGAAGAGTGTCGGGCTGAGGGACGATCCGGGGGGTACGCCGCAGATGATCTAGGTGTCTTTAGAACAGAATTGGGGAGGTGGACACTCTGGGTTCTGCGGGTGAGGAAGGAGGTGGTCCAGTCCAGGGCTTTGTCATGGATCCCTGCGTTGTGGAGGCGTGCGCGGAGGGTGTGGTGGCAGATGGTGTCCAAGGCGGCCGAAAGGTCCAGGAGGATGAAGGCCATGGTTTCTCCATTGTCCAGCATGGCCCTGAAGTCATCGGTGGCGGCGATGAGGGCTATTTTGGTGCTGTGGTTGCTGCAGAATCCAGATTGGGACGGGTCCAGGATGTTGTTCTCTTCGAGGAAGGAGGTCAGTTGCCTGTTGACAATCTTCCTGAGGACTTTCATCGGGAACGGGAGTAGGGAGATGGGCCGGAAGTTCTTGACGTCCTTGGGGTCTGCCTTGGGTTTCTAGTAAAGGAGTAAGGCGTTGATCTCGGCTTGCTTCCAGCTCTCCGGGAAGCTGACAGTCTTGAAGGAGCTGTTGATGATCTTGCGGAGATGGGGTGAGATGGTGGAGCTTGCTTTGTTGAAGATGTGGTGCGGGTAGGGGTCGGATGGTGAGCTGGAGTGGATGGTGTTCATGATTTTGATGGTGTCGTCATTGTTGACGTGGGTCCAGATAAGCACGGTGGCGATGTGGCTGGGGGGTGGTGAGTCTGAGGTATCGGTGTCTGTCGGGGGGCCTGGTTGTTGAAGCTGTCATGGATGTCTTATTTTATTTTATTTATTTTAAAGGTTTTTTATAGCGCTGGCTAGACCCAGAGATATCAGAGCGCTTTCCATGAGCATCAAAGTTACAGGTTACATCGTTACAAAGGTTACACAGTTATTAGAGCATGGCAACATAGTTACTTGTAAGGCTCGAGATAAAACAATAAGCACAAATATGTAAGGAGAAAAGCAGGCAAGGGAAAAATTCAGGGGAGGGGTAATGAGGGGGGAAGAGAAGAGGAGGGTGACGGACACAGCATGGAAAGAGGAGGGGAAGGCCGACGGGGACACAAACCGGTAGACCAGTCAAAGCAACGTCCAAAGTCCAGTAAGCTGTGATCCCAGTGGAAGTGGTATCACTTCTCTATCTCTGTTGTGGGAAGTTCCCTTTACGCAGTGGACTCCCCCAGAGGGGTCTCTGAGACTCCAAGGCATACATACTGGATCCTTCCCCAAAAAGGGGAAAGGGAGTGCCTTAGCAAGGGGTGCCATACCATACCTCAGCTGTGAGTGGCTCCCTTGGTTCAGTCGACTCTCTCAGTGGGTTTGCTGAGACTCCAGCATATAAATATTAGATCTTTCCCCAACAAGGGGAGAAGGAGTGCTTAGTCAAAGGGCACAAAGGACAGGGGGCTAGGCAGACTAGGCAGCCTTGTGAGAGATATAGGGGAGAGGGGATAGGAGCTAGGGAAGTAGACAAAGAGAGAAAGAGTACATAAAAGGAAACAAATTTAAATTAATGAATTATTATATAGCGCTGGATAGACCCGAAGGAAACAGAGCGCTTTACATGAGGAACAATATTGTTGCAATTTACATCAGTTAAAATCTACATAAGTATCAAGAAAAGCATTTAAAGAACATAGGGGACAAGGTGAATGCTGCAAGGAAGGGTAAGGGGATAGGGTAAAGTGGAAGGAGGAAGATAGGATGTAGAGATGAGGGGAAGATCTGCTTAAGTCCGGCTGGGTAGGTGATGGCGGGGGGAGTCCACAACCCATCTCCTCTTTAGCTATATGGTAGCTCCACCGGGAATCAGCCAAATCACTTGGTCTCTACAATCTGGGGTAAGTTCCACAGGCTTCAAGTCCTTATGTGTAAGCAGGTTAGGGGATAGGTTCGAGGTCTGATCAATGTCCAGTTGTTGTCCCAGGGAAGTAAAACAACATGGAGGGGACCACTATGGAAGCCATCTTAGGGTTAGGCAGGAGACTGTAATGTACACTGGTGGTCATCTTAAGGTCAGGCATCTGGCAGTTAGAGTCAATTTCCAGGAGAGTGGCTGCCAGAGAAAAACAAATCCAGCGTGCAAACACCATCACAACCACAGACATTCACAAGCACATACACATGTGGGCAGAGGTCTTGTGATGGTGGGATGGCGTTGGAGCTGGTGTTGGAGAGTTCCTTCACAATGTTGAAGAGCTCTTTGCTGTTGTGTGTGTTGTTGTCGATGCACTCTTTAAAGGAGGTCTTTATGGCGGTTCGGATGAGTTGGTGGTGTCTCTTGTGGGCTGTGTTGCTGTCCGGGGTCAGAACGTGGTGCCACTTCTTCTCAAGCCTGCTGCAGGCCTGCTTGAGTGCCTGGAGGTCGGTGGTGAACCAGATGACTTTTCTGTTGGTGCATCTGTTCGAGAGGCTCTTGGTTGGGGCGAGAGTGTTGGTGCAGTCGTCAATCCATTGCTAGAGGTTGCGGGCGGCAGAGTGGGTCTCGGTCATGTGTGTTGGTGGGTTTCGGCCGAGGGTGGTGACTAGCTGGTCTTCGGTGACTTTGCTCCAGCTGTGGCGGGGGGCCCATTGTGTGCGGTGGTGCATGGTAGGCTTATTGAAGGTGAAGTGGATGCACCGTTGGTCGGTCCAGTAGAGTTCGGTGGTGTGGCTGAAGGTGACGTGGTTGCTGGCGGAGAAGATAGGGTCGAGCGTGTGTGCGGCGGAGTGGGTGGGAGTCATGACGAGCTGTTTGAGTCGGAGGTTGGCAAGGTTGTCGAGCAGGGTTGTGAATCGCAATTAAGGAATTGCTTCCCATTCATTCCTATGGGCCTATAGGCCCAAGGAATGAATAGGAATTGCATGCGTAATTTGCGAGTATCAAATAGGTACTCGCAAATTGCGCATGCATTTTCAAGGGTGCAAGAGTGCCAAAAGGGCACTCTGTTGCACCCCTGAAATTGAGATGGTATCACATGTTACGCGCATACATGCCCAAAGGGCATTTGTGTGTGTAACATGAAACTTTGAAAAATGCACTTTACTCCATTTTTCTAAGTTTTTGCTAATTACCATCAAGTTCAAATTGGTGGTAATTTGCGATACTTAATTGCGAATTCACAATTTGGAATTGCATCATGCATTGCATTTAGGGAATCGCAATTTGCGATTCCCTAAATGCATTTGCAATTTTGCGATTACTTAAATTGCGAATTTGCATTTGGGTTGATGCATCCCAAATGCAAAAATACTGGTCGCAAAGATCGGTATTTTCATTGATGCATGTGCCCCATACTCCCTAAAGTACCTGAAAACAGTACAGGACAGCTACCTTCTATATCCATTTTACAACTTTAAACGCTTTAGAGCTCAAGCTAAAAAACCACCAGTGAAACCCCTGCTGCCCTTAGATGATACCAATACATTTATATTCCTGAGCACTTAATCACCACCCATAAGGATGAACCCTTCCTCCAACGTGGCAGCCTTCATAATGACAAATAAATTATTATGTTTGCTACAGCAGATAATTTATTAAGACTAAGCCAATGACAAACATGGATGATGGATGGTGAATTCAAAATGCCCTAACCCATTCACTCAGATATATACCATACATGGTGAATATCAAAACCCTATTATACGCATCAGATTCAAATTATTACTTAATAAACAAAGTAGTACTTGCTACAAACTACTAAACCACATTAAGATTGAAACAAACAATTACTACCTTCATAAAATAATACACTTTTAGCAAGCCATGATACAAACTATACCCACACACAGCCATTCAAGGCTGTTACTAACATTTCAATCAAAGCATTTGGAGACATCCCCAACAATCTTCACTAATAATAGAATATGCAACAAACAGCAAGGTTGGCTCTGAACTAAAAAGAAAATGTTCTAGCCTCTATCTCTAACTCAGAGGTGGCCAACCACTACCTCTTACTTATAGAAAGTCCAGATACAAAATGAAAACAAACTTACGGCCTGATTACGAGTTCGGCAGTCAATTAGACTGCTGAACACGTGGTGGAGGTGCAATGGTAGTCTGGGATCACCACACCAGTGGTCCGACCACCATAATACAAGTACAGCAGTTGGACTATTTTGAGACCACCGCAACCACAAGGGATCCACGGTCACTGGAGGTTGTGCAGCAGTCTGGGAAAGTAATATGCTTCGCGGTGCCGCTGCTGCACCACCAACATTATTACAATTTTCCCCATCCCCTGCTATTTCATGGCAGTGAGCCTCCCATGAAAAAGCTGGTGGTGGAGAAACAAAGGGTACCCTACATGGCCCTTCCAAAACAAAAAGAGGAAGCGTAGAGGTACTGATAGAATCACCCTCCTAGCAGAACTGTATAAACAAAAAGATTCTATCAAGGTGAAAAAGTGATAATTTTTATGTTTAATTTTCTGAGTGATACTAGGCTCTCTCTTAGGTTTAGAAAGATGAGAGCACAATGTGCTTGTTAAAATACCCCTCACACACTAAAAAGTCCTTTAGTGTCATGCTTCATCATAGGGGTCTTCCCGCCCCTTTAACGGGACGGGGCGTGCTACGACCAAACGAACTACGCGGGAGCACTTAAGTTGTGACAGAGGCTATGTGTGGGTGTAGGGGTGTCAGTGAAAGTGTAGGGACCTAACAAAGTGAATGTGAAAAATTACAGAAAGGTTAAAAATTCCCTGGCTTAGTAGAAAAAATTATTTATTCACTTCTCTAGCTGGGAACATTAAGAAGGGGATTGTGAGGTAGAGCAATAGCTTGCTACCTAGTCGACATGTTTCGTAAGCAGTCCCCTACTGCTTACTCATCAGGACCTTATAGTGATCCCTACTACTAATAACTCAGTTCTACAGAAGTATGCCTACTGTCCTACAAACAATACAGCAAAAATAAGCTGACTGTTTGGGCTTCAGGGCATGAGCTGGCCCAGGTGAAGCACGGTAAATGCAATGAGTACCAAAAATATTGACCTATTGCGGTCTCTGTAAAGGAAAGGAGAAAAAGAGAGAAACCAACATAAATGTGTGGTGAACACATCAATCTGACTGGTGACACAAAATATTCAAGTGGTCATATAGCACAGTAGTGAGAGAGCGCCTTGTGAATCAAAGGCGGTTATTTTGCCTGTATGTGATAGAATAGGCAAAAACAGTGTGTCTCTCGTAACTGGCTAACTGCCGCCAGATTTGTATGTGAAACCCTCGTTATATTGGGGTCCACTCATGTCTCATCATACATACAAACAATCGCGACTCCATACACTCTGACAAACAAACAAATGGAAGATAATCAGGAAACCCTCATTCGCGTCTTTTTTAGAAAAGAAGGTAAATGGTGGGCGTTTATTCGACTAGAACCTTTGCACTGGCAATATACGTACTCTTTTCGATAGTTTTCAATGCCCCATGAGCTTGCAGGCGAGGGGTGTTCAGCGCGGTTGACTGCAAAATAAAACCGCACCTATGTGTCATTTACAGGACATTTCCAAGATGTTATTAGCCCCTAAGACCCATTTATTAAAGACTCGAGGTCGGAGTCTATTACTCACATCACCCGCAGAAGAAAGAATCCTTATTCCTACCCCCGTGCTGCTCCGAGGATTGCCGGTCTCGTGTGTTTGGAATTGTTAAAAACATTTCATTTCCGCATCGTCATTCATGTGGGTGCGGCTTACTCAGAAGAAGCTGGAGCGCTAAACACTCAAGATGGCTGCCGCTTTTCGGCGCGGTTTGAGGGAAAACTCAGAAGTCTTTCTACACTTTCATTTTCAAAGCAAAAGTATCGGATATTTGGTGTGTACTATTTACAAAAAAATAATTAAACAGTGATATAAGGAAGTCATTGGTAGGGTCATAAGAAAAACCAAAAAACAACACATGCCATAATATAGGGTAAGAAAAGAGAGTATTTTCAGATGGTAGTAGCCAGATATTTGGATTGTCTCTTACAGATGCAGATGAGTTCATTTATAGCTGTCCCCAGGGTATATCATCGTTCAGCCCAGTTTTATGGGATTGAATGCGAAACACCCATCTTTGTTCTTTTTCTAAAAGAAAATTTTCGTTGCTGACTAGTTCTATCACAGTCCACGAAATTTCCTCTGGCTTGTGGTTCTTTTCCAAAAAATGATTGGTGAGTTTTGTGCTGGATTTTCTGCCCTTTATAGTGCTCTTATGTTCGCCTATCCTGATCTTTACTGCCCTGCTTGTCATTCCCACATATTCAAGTTTGCAGTGGCAGGTGATCAGGTATACGACATTGGCACTGTTGCAGTTGCTGAAACTTCTCTGTTCCCAGACAGTACCATTGTTGAAGGTTAGTTTTTTACTCTTCTTAGTTAGGCAACAGACTTTACATCCTCCACAAGGATGATGGCCCTGTACAAAATTTGGATCTCTTTGCACATTGATGTTGTTTGATTTGGGTCTTGTGTGGACTAAGACATCTCTTATGCTTTGCGCTTTTTGTGTGCGAACATAGGTTTTGGTATCCTACATGGCCCCCTGTTGCACCTGTACACAGGGATGCATGTACTCCCTTTCCTGCACGGCATGGACTGCACAGTCCATGCCGTGCAGCAACATTCTTAGGTGCTCCGATTGCAGTGCCTTTTCAATAGGCATTGCAATGGGACCGCCGCCCTGCCCGCCAAACAATGAGGAAACTCGTAATCTGGCAAGTGGGTGGCAATCAACTTCGGCGGACTGGGAGTGAGACGCCCTAAGTCCACAAATGGACTACCTTGAAAACACTTGGGTTGACAGATTAAACAATTCTGGACCCGGACACCAACCCAAATTGAAGTAACTATGGTAGAATGTCTACAACAGCACCATGGCTCAAGAACTAAAAACCAACAACGCTGTAGAATGAAGGCACAACTCCTTCCAAGCCACACTCGGGAGGACTCAACCTAGAGTTTACAAATTCATGGTAGCCTGCAAAAAGAACGAAGCTACCATCACTTAAAAATCCAACAATTAGCAACCCAAATTAACCCTAAAATAAGGAAACAAACAAGTAGAACTTACAACATGCTACAATGTAAAGTTAGAGCCTTTACAAACAAAGGATTACATTACTTAGGGCCCAATTCTGATCTCCTTTGGAAATCATTCCTACCTGAATCGGTCCCGGACAGCTTTCAGAATGACTCGGATCGGGGGAGTCAGACCGAGCGATTCAGATGTATCAGATTTATCCTGGTGCTTCAGCATATGATTAGGTCGGACTCCCATTGACTTCAATGGGAGCCTGTGCTCCGGATGAGAACACAGGCTCCCATTGAAGATAGGGGTGGCTGGGGATATCGTGTACACTGTGGCGGGCACCCCTTGATGCCTGCCACATTGTGCATGGTTGGAAAGGGAAGGCCCTTGGGTACCCCATCAGGCCCCATTCAGAGGGCCCCAGTGGAAGAGGGAGCCTGCTATGGTTCCCCAAAGACAAATTCCAGCAGCCGATTCATTCCAGAGAACACAATTCGGAATGGCTGTCCGAATCAGTCATCGTACTCGCTCGTTGGGAAACCGAGTCCATAGAGCTGTACGATTCGGCTCCAAAAGACACGAGCTGTCCGAATGCCTTTCGAGCCCGATTTGGACAGCCCTACCGGTTTTCGGACATCGTGCTTAGTCATTTGGAAGTGTGTACGATTCTGTCAAAAATAAGGACTCTGGATCGGATTCGGGAAGCACAAATCTGATTCGGAGCCATTCCGAATTACATTGGAATTGACCCCTTAATGTCAAGACAAGGTCTTTGCAGGCTCTTTAAACAACACATGGCTGCATTTTTCTTTTGGCAACCCTACTTTATATTCCTTTTCATGAAATGCATTCTCACACTATGGCAGTAAATGTAAAATATAAATATGAGGAATAGGCAGAGTGGGGGCCCAGGGCGTACTGGAACCAGAAACAAAACTAAGCCTCTGTAATCAGTTTGCAATGGTATGTAAATATTCAAATGGTCTTTAAAGACCTGTGAAAACATCGGGCGTGCCGGAGATAAGACTCCAGACACTGCTCAGCTGAGGCACACAACAGGGGGACTGAAGCCCTTTTAACCCTATTGGCATTGCGTGCCTGAGGCATGTGTTACCAGCCCATTTTTGGGGGTTTTGGGGCTTCTTGAGAGTAAGTGAGGGGCCTTAGAAGGCCTGCCTAGACCCAGTAGTGCAGCAGAGAACTGCTGGCAAGTAAAGAGTAGAGGGTAGAGCCTGGCCTGGGGAGTTAGACCTACGTGAGCAGCATCTCTCTTGTCTTAGTGAGAAGAGTTTGAAGGCTGTGTAAATGATACACTGACCAAGTGTGTCAAAACAGGCAGAAAGGCTGTCGCTGAGCAGAGGCCAAGCATGGACATGCACAGATGGGCTTGCCTTAGGGGAGTCTTTGGCATGCCAGCAATGTGAACGCAGCGTGACTGCAGGGTGACCGCAGCATGTGCACACACCGGCCCGTTATATAGGTTGTTCAATCATCCACAAATATCCCAGCACTAGACCACTAACTGGCACAAACTGGCATCTGGAGCAGTAGAAGAACTCCTCCCACCTCGACGTAAAGTGCAAGTGCGGCTTTGCAAATATGCCAAGCCGCGAGAAAGTGCTCCTATTGCAGCCCCACAGAATAGTGCCTTTAACTTAATAGTATTTGCGTTTCAAGTGTTCAATTAGTCAAGTATACAAATATTGAGCAGCTTTTTGGCAAGACATTTAAATTGTACAAATTAAGCAAATTCAACTTAACAGTTACAAAAGACAGACTTCTAAAATTGATTAAGAGTAGAGTAAATAGAGGCACTTTCTGCATCTTCAAGCCACATCAGAAAGGGTTCGGGACTAACCTGATAACCTGGTCACAATCAAACGTAAGCACTTATTAAATGTAATAAGGTAACCCAATGGTATATTCTGGGACAGGTAGGCCTTACAGTGGTAAAAAACAAATGGAGGCGTTTTTCACTATGAGGACATGTATAAAATTAAAACATATATGTCCAACCTTTTAACAATGCACCCTGCCCTATGGGCTACGTATTGCCAACCTAGGGGGTTACTTATATGCAATAAAGGGGGAGTGTAAGCCTTGGCAAGGGGTATATATTGAATTGTATAACTGACATACTAAAACTGCACTCAGGCTGCAATGGCAGACCTGGGACATATTTTAATGGACTACTTAAGTGGGTGTCATAATATGTTTGCCTCTTCTGAGGCCAGGGGTCACAAAGGAAGTGCCAGGAGTAACAGGGAGCTGGCTAGAGATCACAGCTGCGACCCCTGACCGCCTCCAGATGTCATCAATGGGTATAAAACTCACAAGGGATTTATAAGTAAATTAAATCTGCCAATCAGGTGTAAACCAAGTAAGCCATGTTTAGGGAAGTGAGCACAAGCACTTTAGCGGTAAAGTGCACAAAAGTCAAGGGCGAACAAAAAGGAATTTCAGCAGAAAAGTGGAGGTAAGTAGTCAAAACATTTGGGGAAGACCACACTAAGGCTGACAGGTCCAATCAGAGAAGAATTGATGTTATGATACAGAGAAGACAATACCATAAAACGTCTTGCATTGAGAGTATTTTACAAAATTCTTGTGGTTACATTTTTTAGCTGCACAGACAGAGAAATGAGAAGCCATGTTAATTTCAAACTGTGCAATGTTCAACACTGCGAGTGATTATGATGTCTGGCTATGTCAACTTAAAAAGCGTTCTTATGTCAAATACAGCTCAATTATACAATTTACGACCTATTCATGTTAACAAGCACACATTATTTATTAATTCCAAATTCACTCTAATAGAATCCTGCCGGCTCTCTTAGTTGCCAGATAAGCCCAAAATTAGTGAATGCATGTGCAATGTTTGTACTAAACAAAGTAGAAGGCTTTTCACACAATTTCCTAATGCGCAATGCGCAAACTTGGAAGCCAAATTTGCAAATGGCCATGTGACTGGCCCCTGTACTGCCATACTGAGAATCCCAATGCAAGGATGGTGACCTGCTCTCGATTGACTTCTCAGCTACACATACTAAATAAACTGATGAATCCCACATTATTAATATTAATGATGTGGAACAACTGTGAGTTATTGGGCATGCCCTGCTTGCACTAGGCCTGATTAACACATTCAGCACAGTGCAAGCACAGAAATAGCCCGGGCTGAGTTGGTTGATGCATCTTGTCCACTCTGTTGCCAAGTATGGACACATTTTTCGTGCTTCCCTCAATTCGCAATAGGCAAGAGAAGCAGATACAGATGTTACAGCAGAAATTATGGCTTTTCTCTCCCTCGGATCTGTATAGGTCTTGGGCAGTAGGAAAAGTCTGCAGAAGGCAACTGTGTATATACATTGTCGTTTGCTTTGTCGCATGAGTGAGAAGGGTTTGGGGGTGGAAGAACACATTCCTGTGCAACTCCTTTAGTTCACTAGGGGCCAGATGTACGAAGCATTTCACCATTTTGTGACCTGTAAAATGCTTTTTAGCATGTACCAACTCTATCTTGCGACTGGCAAAATAGGGTTTGTGAGTCGCTATTAGGAAGGGGCGTGTAAGGGCATCCCTTCCTAAGAGCGAGTTGCACTGATATGTAGGAATGTTTTGCGACTGGTAATGCTAAACACAAAACATTCGCAATTACCACCAACTGCAAGTTGGTGCTAGCCCATGTGCAAACGGGAAGGGGTCTCTAAGGGAACCCTTCTCCTTTGTGAATGTCCCACAAACCACTGCCTGCTCTCAAAAAAATGAAATGAAAACTTATAATTTTTCTTTTTGTAACGCATACCGTTTTCCTTTAAGGAAAATGGGCTTCTTTACAAAACAAAAGATCGCTTTTTTTTAAAGCAATCACAGACATGGTGGTCTGCTGTGAGTTTTGCGATTTCTAATGGGTCGCAAATTGCGACCCACCTCAATAATATTCATAAGGTAGATCATTTGTGACCCACTGGGAATCGCAAAAAGTGTTCAACACACTTTCGTACATGCCGTTTTGTGATTTCCTAATTGCGAATAGCAAGGATTTGCAATTAGGAAATCGCAAAACATTTTCTTAGTACATCTGGCTCTAGGATCTGGAGAGACCCTAGGATATGAAGAGACCCTTGCAAAGTTTGGGAACAGAAACAAGCCTTCCGCCAGTAACTTTTTATCTTGGAACACCATGATGAGATGCATGGCACAAGCAGCGCCTGTAGTCACAGCTGTTAGCGGCTACATTCACCATCAACAAACACGATATCACAGTTCTAAACAACAGCAGCAAGAAACGTATTTGCTTTAAGTAAACTAGATCCCACAAATAAATTATTTCACTCTGGCCTAGATCGCGATTGGGCCAGTAATCCTGTTTTGGGTCCAACACGGTTGCACCCAAAACGTGACTACAGAGCGTGCTCTGTTCATGGGCGCATGTTCGTGCGATTTATGGCTGGTGAACATTGTGTACATGGTGGAAGCAAATAGCTCGAATGTGCTGTTAGCGTGTTCGAAACAGTGAAAACATGCGTCATTAGAGTGTATTCTCCATTCCAGTGTAATTAGGCGCAAATTGCGCACCTGATAATTAAAAAAATTGCAAATGCTTAATTTCGACCCGATTTTATCTCATTGTTCAGGTCTACACTCTGCCTGCGTCCCACTAGTAACACAACGTTGTACTGTGGAGTGGCTACAAAATAGGTGCTTTTGCATCAGTGGTTTTTAGAACAAGTCCAATGAGCAGATGACAATATGCTTTAAGTGTTGAGGGCTGCAGTTTTAATAAGATATCAAGCCTGAAGTCAAATTTGGCATGATTTGCTGGAACTCCCTACTGTTTTCAAGTGTTTGCAATTATGCAACTACATCCGACAACTGTCTGTGTTGCAATGAAAGATATGGAGGGTAAAGCAATTCTTTTCATGATTTATTGATGTTTGCATTCTGTTCACTAAAGAGACAGAGTACATTAAATGGCATGATTAAAGTTCGGGTTCAAATACATCTGCCATAAATTCTGTGTTCTACACAGCTGTTCTGTCACTTGGCAGCGTCCCATTTTGTATGTTCAGTCATGGCTTTCAGCCCACAGAGGTCTGACACAAGACAGTGTTTAACTGCCCGAGGAAGGTTGCATTTAATTTAAAAAAATTGAATAATCGTAAAATACAGAAAATCACACTGATTTGTGCTATTGTTTATTAGCACTTTATGTAGTTGTTAAAATTACAAAAAGTCCCCAAAAATCAAAAGACTTTACTAGTGGCAACGGATTGAGAGTCTATGTAGATAAGAGAATATTTTATCTTCATTTCACTTGGAGATATATTGAGAGACCATTGTCAATGAGGAAAAGCAAAATCATGTGTGAGGTCTATTAGGGACAGTTTTAGTGGTGTCAGAAGAGGTGGAATGGAATGATCATAGGACGAGCCCGCCAATTTTAACATTTGGTCCAATCGATTAACGTCATTATCCAGTGGTGCTGGACAAATATCCATACTAATTGTGAGAGTCATTGAAACACATTTTATTATTATGCCTTAAATCAAAGGAATATTGAAAATTAACAATTGATGGACGGAATGCTGGACAATGAAAACATTCACTCCCAGTCACAAGGATCTGTGTAAAATCCATCATTCTTTTGCTCACCACACCACCCTTGTTTGAACGCAGCTATATGTAAATCAGTCTTGACTTTGTTCCTTGTGGGAACAGTCCAGCCCTAACTGCCAACCCAGGTCCTCCCTGGACCGGAAACAAACATTTTGGGCCGGTTTCAGGTCATCACCCTTCGTCAGCCAGGCCAGCTTGAATGAATTGGTGTAGTGAGCACGGGGCCCACATCTGGGCATACCCTTCTCACTTAGGGCGTCATATGCAAAAGAAACAATTGATGGACAGAATGCTGGACAATGCAAACATTCACCCCCTGTCACAAGCATCTAGTTTAAATTCATCATTCTTTTGCTCACCATACCACCCCAGTTTGGACCCAGCCATATGCAAATCGGTCCTGACCCTGTTCCTTGTGGGAACAGTCCAGCACAAACTGCCAAGCCGGGTCCTCCCTGGACCGGAAAAAAAGCATCCTGGGACCAGTTTCAGGGCATCACCCAGATCCTTGTGACTGGGGGTGAGTGTTTGCATTGTCCAGCATTCCGTCCATCAATGGTTCCTTTTGCTTAAATCAAAGGAAGGCCGCCTTATGATTCAAGTGAAAACCGTATTGCAGGTGTCAAAACAGACAGCCAGATTTACAGAGCTTTAATTTGGGAACGTTCTTCTCGCTGAACCAATGAATCCTTATTACACTGAGACCCTCAGTATGCATTTACCAGACTTGGCTCTGTTAATACCGCCTACAGAGATACAGATACCAGAGGGGTACCAGTAATTCCAGAGTGGGGACAGAGTTAACGGGGATTATAGGCAGATCCCAAAGTTATCCTGAAAAATGAAGAATTACTTTGAGAATTCTGGGTCCACTTCGCCTGGAAATGTTTCATTCTCCTCAAGAGTACTAGCTGGAGATTTACTCTGCTTTCAGCATCTGAAATACTAACGCAACACTAAACAGATTTGCAGTGTAACTGCCATTACTGCCCCATCTGAGTTATAAACCCCTCATAATGAAGACATGAATCTGTTGAATGGGACGTTGTAGAAATACTCCCATCAATTTCAGATCCAGAATTTTAAACCACCATTATTTCGAATTTCAGAGTTTCGATTTACCACTATTTGGGACCCGCTTATCCCAGATGCCAAAAAGCCAGGCAGGTGAGTATATACAAAGGGTATTATAGAGTATTAGACAAATGTTCACATCAGACTCTTGTTGAACATTATCTGACAACAGACCATACTGAGGATGATATACGCTGGACAATCATCAGCGTGATAAAACTACCGCCAAGAGGTGCGGACATTTCACAACTCCTCAACAAGGAGGAATTGAAGTGGATCCTACACACTGGAAGCATCTACACTGGCATCAATCGCCTTGAGGATTGGACCTCTTTAATATGAACAGTACTAAACAGATCTTGTACTAAACCCTGTGGTTAAACTGTACATAGCCATTGGCTATGCTGTTTTAGTGAATATGCCTTCCCTCTCTATATTCTGTCATTTCCCTTAAGCATCTTAAGCGCCCACGTTAACTTCACTTCCCTTTCTCTTCACCTTCAAGCTCCTCATCCACGCACACAAAGCACTACACAACACCGGACCTACATACCTCAACAACCGACTCAACTTCCACACCCCCACCTGAAGCCTCCGCTCAGCCAACCTCGCCCTCGCCACAGTTCCTCGTATCCGGAAAGCCACCGGCGGCGGCAGATCTTTCTTCTACCTCGCCGCCAGGACCTGGAACACTCTCCCTACCAGCCTACGACAGACCCAGGACATACTGGCCTTCAGAAGACTTCTCAAGATCTGGCTCTTCGATCAGTAGCGATCCCCCCCTCCCCCCCAGCGCCTTGAGACCCACACGGGTATGTAGCGCGCTTTAGAAATACAATGATTGAATGATTGATTCACAAGTATTCCTCCTGCAATCTCACACCACTTCAAATTAGCCATTACACTTTCACGGTTGTACCCTCTTCTATTTCTCTTTTTCACTTCCCTCCTAGTCACATGACCAGCTCCATTACTGCCTTAAATCACTCCCGGCGTCCCCACAAATTGCTGTAATCGCCATGGGATAGGACGCCCCAGCTGTTAGGGACTGTTATTTCCAGGTAAGCGCGATGAGGCAACGTGCCCAAATACGGAAATTCTTCAGTTGGGACCCCCTTAACTAGTTTCCCTTTCCACTGCAGATACCGAATCCATCGGATCAGACCAACTAATGCTGATCAGGCTTTAGCTTATCCCATAACTACCAGGTAAGGATGGCCACAACCCGCTTGCTCGTCCAAGTATATTCAATTTCTCCCCTCTTCCAGCACCAGTTTTGCCTTAATTTTCTCCATAGAATAACTGCTAAATTAAGCAAACACATCCCCTACTCCACGTATGCAGATAACTTCTACCCGGTAAGCACCCATCCGCTGTGCTTTATATGCCCTATCTATTGAGCCCCTCCCAGCTTCCTATTTAGCACGCTGTATGCCCCCCTTTTAGAATCAAGAACAAGAGAACCTTCTCTAGAACATAATATACAATTAGGTAATAACTCTAATTCTTTTCAAACATCATCATTGTCCCACACAGAAAGTTTTATTTGAAATACATATGTCTATTTATTATTATTTTTTTAGGTCATTCAAAGATCCGAAGACAATAAAGACATCAATATATGTACATTCTATTTACATCTCAAAACATAAATGACACAGCCCTCTCATAACTTCAATGCATCCAACACTCTCACACCCATCCAGACCATCATCAGTCATACCACTAGACAATATACAGAAAAAACAGATAATTAGAAATAATTAGCATTCATATTTATACATAGAACCAAGCAAAGAAGGAAAATAGAAGAAGAAGAAGCGCCGATGCACGTTTCGGAAAAGGACCGATATCCACCAACCTTCGTCAGGCCGCAAACAATATGTACAATTTCTTCAGTATCTTCTCAAAACATCGGAAGTATACCAGTAGATTCAATATGATAAATTTCATACAGCGTGACAAATTGGCATCAGGACTGTATCTTCACATCCTTACATTGAGTCTTTAAGGAATATCCCTATATCGGTACAGGAAACAAGCTTAGTCGTTTGAATACTCGAGATAATATTCACAGGAGCATTGACACGAAATCGTCAGTATAGTTATCGCGGAGAATGAAAATGAGTCAAAGCGATGCTTCAAACAGCGATATATAAAGGGGGCCCAAGCTCCTGAATTGTCTCCAGACAGTGTATATCCTGTGGCGCGTGAAGGTAACGCGTCTTCCTTCAAGGTGTCGCAACGTTGATCCAGCGATTGTAGTTATTCCTTAAAGACTCAATGTAAGGATGTGAAGATACAGTCCTGATGCCACTTTGTCAAGCTGTATGAAATTTATCATATTGAATCTACTGGTATACTTCCGATGTTTTAAGAAGATACTAAAGAAATTGTACATATTTATTCCGCCCTGACAAAGGATTGGTGGATATCGGTCCTTTTCCGAAACGCGCATCGGCGCTTCTTCTTCTTCTATTTTCCTTCTTTGCTTGGTTCTATGTATAAATATGAATGCTAATTATTTGTAATTATCTTTTTTTTCTGTATATTGTCTATTGGTATGACTGATGATGGTCTGGATGGGTGTGAGAGTGTTGGATGCATTGAAGTTATGAGAGGGCTGTGTCATTTATATTTTGAGATGTAAATAGAATGTATATATATTGATGTATTTATTGTCTTCGGATCTTTGAATGACCTAAAAAAAAAATAATAAATATACATATGTTTTTCAAATAAAACTTTCTGTGTGGGACAATGATGACGTTTGAAAAGAATTAGAGTTATTACCTAATTGTGTATTATGTTCTAGAGGAGGTTCTCTTGTTCTTGATTATAGTGTTGCCCTGCCTCCTCCGCCAAGTATTTTTATTCAGGGACCCTTGTGTGTTTTTGATTGCCCCCTTTTAGATTCAACCCTCTGGTCTTGCAACTCTACCCATACCTATTTAGTCAGTTCTGAATCCATCGCCGGAATAGGTAATTTAGGTTCCTTATTATCTCTGAATTCTTCCATGTTCCTCTAAAAAACTCACCGCATGTAATTTTATTTCACTTTCCTCACCTTCACGCCCTTTTTCGTGTACTAGTTGCCGATATTTACCCTTCCTGGCGAGTCTGTATGCCTCTCTGAAGAGCGTCATAGTTTTAATTGATTTTGCATGATCATACTGTACCTTTCTCTTCACCTATTCGAAATTCTTGCACTAGCCTCATCTGTATTGAAAACAATATAGTTGCTGCATGTAATGTAATGTAATGTAATGTAATGTAAAAAGGATTTATAGAGCGCAACATACACCGGACGGTTTCTTGGCGCTGTTCACTAAATCAGGAAGAGACAGAGAAGGGAGGGCAAGGGAGCTTATGTGTAAGCACAGCGGAAGAGGTGAGTTTTTAGGAGAGACCTGAAGTGAAAGTAGGAGGAGGAAAGTCTAAGTTCCGGAGGGAGAGAGTTCCAGAGTGAAGGGGCCAGAAAAGAGAATCTGAGGCCTCCGTGCTTTTTGCGCCTAAACCTGGGCGTCTGAAGGAGAGCATGGTGAGAAGATCGGAGGGGTCTGGAAGGGACGTACGGGTGCAAAAGCGACGAGATGAAGGAGGGGCCGATGCCGGCCAGGGATTTGTGGATCAAGCAGCCTAGTTTGAATTGACAACGCTCTGATACCGGAAGCCAGTGAAGGGCTTTAAGGAGAGGACGGACGTGGTGATGTTTAGGTTGGTGGTAGATGAGGCGTGCTGCCTGATTCTGTATCAGCTGAAGTCTTTTGATTTGATATTGCGGGATACCTGCGTATAGGGCGTTGGCATAGTCAACCCGAGAGATGACTAATGCCAGCAACGTCAGGGTGAGGGCTTCGGTGGTCAGAAAATGGGCGATTTTACGAATCTTTCTGAGCTGGTGGAAGCAGGAAGACACTGTAGCACTGACCTGATGTTGCATAGAAAGATCATGAGAGATGTAGACCCCCAAGCTTTTTACCTTGTCAGCAGGGCAGGGGGAGGGACCAAGGGCAGGGGGCCAAAAGGTGGAGTTCCAGGGGTTGGATGGGCCTCCGACAAGAACAAGCTCCGTCTTGTCGGGATTGAGTTTGAGATGGTGAGTGCCCATCCAATTGCTGATGTGACAGAGGGTAGACTGAAAATCCTGAGCCGCATCCTGTGAGGAGTCAAGATTGAAGATGAGCTGAATGTCATCTGCATAGTTAAATGCAGTGACATTCCTTCCCCGGAGGGAGCGGATCAGGGGGGTAAGGTACAAATTAAAAAGAAGTGGGGACAAAGACGAACCCTGTGGCACACCGCAGGTGAGTTTCATCCTGTCAGCTGAAAAATGGGAGAGTCGGACAGATTGGTGGCGGTTCGTCAGGAATGAACGGACCCAATCAAGGGCCGTCCCTCCGATACCAGCCTCTTTGACACGGTCGACCAAGATGGTATGGTCGACCGTGTCAAAGGCCGCCGACAGATCCAGAAGAATCAGGGCTTGGTGGGTGTTAGAATCGGCGCCTCTACGAAGTTCCTCCATTACAGAGAGGATGACCGCCTCTGTCGAATGGGCGGGTCTGAACCCGGCCTGCTGGGGGTCCAAGAAGTTGGATTCCTCGATAAAAGAGCTGAGGATACTAGTTACATACGTCTCGAGTACTTTGCTTAGGTAGGGAAGAAGGGAGATGGGGCGGAAGTTCCCCATAACCGTAGGGTCGGCAGTGGGTTTCTTTAGAATGGGAACTACCTCTGCGTTCTTAAACTGGCTGGGGACCTCACCGAGCAGAAGAGAACTGTTCAGGAGGGCCAGAGGAGGGGTGGGGCAGGCTGAGAAAGCAGCCTGGAGAATCGCGGGAGGGCAGCAATCTGTGGGGGAGCCAGAGGAAACTTTGTTAAGCAAGGCGATGAAAACGTCTTCTGATAGGGGAGGGAACTGAGTCAGAGAGTGAGGGTTAGTGGAGGGAGCAGCCTCAGTGAGGGGTGTAGTCGGGGGTGCGGAGGAGATGCTGTTTTTGATTTTGCTGATTTTTTCTATGAAAAAGCAGTTGAGGGAATCGCAAAGTGCTTGAGATGGAAGGGGTTTGATGGTCACCCTATCTGGATGTGAGAGTTCTTCTACAATGGCGAAGATGTCTTTAGATTTATGCGCAGAGTTGAGGATTTTGGTGGAAAAGTAGGTGGTTTTGGCGGCTGAGATTGCTCGTTTATATTCTCCCAGTAATTTTAGAAAAGGTGTTTTTTCTAAAGGATCATAGCTTCTACGCCAGCGACGCTGGGCTTGGCGGAGGCCGAGTTTTAAAGATTTAAGGTTGTCAGAGAACCAGCGATGTGCGTCGTGAGGGCGCTTGGTTCTGATTAGCTTGAGGGGGGCGACCTTGTCACTGGCGGATTCTAGCCATTTAACAAGTGCAGCTGCATGTCATAGTTCCTTTAACTTTGAATGGTTCTCACAACACCGTTTTCACTGACAGTGACTGACTCGCTCATAACTATGTGTTTGTTGATCGCCCATCGGTAATTCTATGCTATTTTCTTCACAAAAATGCAATCAATACAACTGGAGATATGCAATTTTAAAGGATTAAAAATAACGCCAAGAGGCAGAAACCTCTAACTGTGGGTATCAAGTTGCGCCTGTCCTGGACAAAGTCACAAGTTTAGAGTGTGTGTCATACACAGGGACCAGATTAGTCCTGCTGAAAAAGTCACTTTCTCAAAGTCCAGCAGCAGAGTTCAGAATGTCAAGATTTTAAGGAGGATCTCTACTAATGCCAGCTCAGGGACCATGACCTAGTGAGGCACATCTTGGGATCAGGAATTCACTCCGGCAGATGCCAGCAGGGCTCCAGTAGGTCCAGTTGCAGCGGCAGGTAAGTCAGGTTGCAGGTCCGAGCAGGGCCAGTTGAAACAGGTCAGTTGGGCAGTTGCAGGGAAGCCTATTGAGCTTGTGTTCCTGTATTTCCAAAAAGGAGGTCAGCCAACTGACCTTTGGAGTCACTTAAGTTAGCCTGAGAAGAAAGGGAGCAGGCTCAGTCTTCCTTCTCGGAAAACAGGGCAAGCCTCAAGTATCACAGCAGTACACTGAAGAACTAGATTAGAAAACAAGCAGCAGTGTAGTGCTCTGGCAGCAGCAGGGCAGACGTCTGATCAACAAGGCAGGCCTCAAGCAGCAGGGAAGTATTCTGGGGAACAAGGCAGTCCTTCATCTGTAATGCCTACAGTTTCAGTAGTGTAATGAAGAGTCAGCTTTAGGGTCCAAGGTTTAGGCCTGGTACCAGCCTTTGAAGTGGGAGAAACCTCTAAACTTGCGCCCACACCTGATTCTGGAGAATTCCTTCCTGCTCGTGCTAAAAGAGGTGTAGGACGACAATAAGACAGTGTTTAGTTTTTGTGAGTGTGTTGGATGCAGCCCCTTTTAAATGTAAGTGTGGGAGGGAACAGCTCAGCTACTTCCAACCTTTGAGGATGGTTATCTCCCAGCTACTTCCAGGTCCTATTGTTCACTGTCTGGGCCCAATATGCATTCCTGATGGGGGATCAATTAACAGGCTCAGACAGCTGGAAACTCCAAGAAGTTAAAGGCAGGAAAATACAAACTTTTTAAAAGTGGCTTTTTCAAAATTGCAATCTAAAATCTGAGCTTACCATTAAAGAGGATTTGAAATTGAAATGCATTTGAGAACAAACATGACATTACTACCTGTTATCAATCAAATGGTGGACCTTATTAAATGTAATCAGGTAACCCAATGTTATCTTATGGAAGAGGTATACCTTACATTAGCAAAATATGAATTAAGAAGTTTTCAGTACCAGGACATCCAAAACTTAAAAACACATGTCCTATTTTTAAATCCAATGTACCCTACCCTATAGGCTGTTTAGGGTCTACTTTAGGGTTGACCTATATGTATTAAAAAGGAAGTTTTAGACCTGGTAAAAGGTTTATTTTGAAAGGTTCAATTGCAATTTAAAACAGCATACAAGCTGCAATATCATGCCTGAGACATATTTTAAAAGGCTATATTTAGTAGGTTACACAATATGTGCTGCTGCCCACTTGCTGGCAATTAATTTACAGGCCCTGGGTACTCAAGGGTACCCTAAATTAAAGACTTACAAGTAAATTACATTTACTAATCAGGTTTAAGCTAATTGTACCATGTTTTAGGGGGAGAACACAGGCACTTTAGCACTAGTTAGCAGTGGTAAAGTGCAGAGGTGAAGGGTAAAAGCTTCAGAGTCACCCTGCAGAGAGGGTCAAGTCTAACAAGTAACTGAGGTAAATATGTCTTTGTCACATAATTTATGCAAAAACATCTGAATGCCTGGCATGAGCAGCATTCAATACAGAAAAAAGAAAAAGTGATGGTGAAGAAGCTTTACTGCACTATGGATACCATCCTACCTGTTAGACATTTACTGTTTGCCGGTAACAGGATGAGACTATCTCACCACAGATTTACACAGTTTAGAATGCCACACTGTCATCCCATATGAACAAAGTGCAACTGCACAAAAACAGCACAAAAAAATGTGGTTCCGCACCAAAAAACAGGAGAAAATATTTGCTTTCATTTTTTAATCCTAGTCTTTTTTCTTCACACATTTCATATTGTGCATTTGTTTTGTCTTCTCCAAAAAAGAAAAACTCACAATAAAGAAGTCTTCAAAAACCCAAATAATATTAAAAATGTTCAAAACTAAAAAAGAAAGGGTTCTTTTTAGAACCGATTAATATAGTTTAATGAAAGATACAAATGCATTTTTTTGTATGTCAGTGAGTTCAAATGAGAGGCAGCACAAGTGACATGCGTAAAGAAAGATGAGTAAATGAAACTCTGTGTGAGGGAGTAAGTAACAAATTGCATAACACTAACAAGGTGAGTGAGAGGGATTGCACATCAAGAATTGCCCCCAGGGCTTTATCTCCAATCAGCTGCATAGTGGAAAAACAAAGCATAATAGGGAAAGACGAGGGAGTATTAATTTTTGTTAAGGCCCATTTGGTCAAAACTAAAAGCTGTGGTTAGCCATAGGTCATATTAATGGGCAGTGTCTACTTTCACCCTAAGCCATCAATATGTAAGAGAATAATTGACTGCCTCCTCCCAACACTAAAAACTTTAAGGCAGGAATATGGGAATGCAATGTGGCTAATTGCCAGCGACTTTAACGCCAATCTATTTGACACCAGCCCTGATTCACACTGGCTGAATGGCAATAGCAATTAATGGAACATCCCATCAACGTTTATGCAATTTCAAAGGACTGATGCCCATGACTCTCTTTTGGGAATCTATCTAGGCTTCCAAATGCTGAACAAAGTCAAGATGACCACCCTGCTGCTGACACACACATCTCTGCAGGCAGACTCACAAAGCTAGATTATATGTGGGTTTCAAACATGCATTTCTACTAGGCTAGAGGTTTTTCAGTGTCTCTTTCAAGCGATCATGCATGGCTGGATTAACAAATCACTACGGGCAGATTTACAAGCCCCTTGCGCCTCTTTTATGCCGCCGTTGCATCACTTTTGTGAATCAGCAGCGGCGCAAAGCCAGCGCCATGCTGCGTAGTATTTGCAACGTGACGCATCTGGGAGATGCGTCATGTTGTAAAGCCCTGCATCACATGTAGGCGTTCTGGCGCGGGGGCGTTCCGGTGCAGGACCGCCTCCTAAAAGTGGCTGAGTGAAATCTACAAGATTTCACTCAGTCACCTTTAGGGCCATGCTGCGTCAAAACCCTGCACCTGCTTGAAGCAGACGTAAGGATTGACGCAGCATGTTAACAGATAGGGCACCCCCGAGCCTTGCTGGAGCTGCGTTACGCTTGCGATGCAACTCCAGCAATGCGCCGAAATTTCCGCCAGGGATGCGTCACGCATCTGCCCATCCGAGCGCCACGGTGCGCCGCATTGTAAATGCGGCGCATCGGTGGTGGCGCACGGGTGGGCAGATGCGTCGCAATTCTTCTGGCGCATCTCTGCTGATTAGCAAAGATGCGCCAGAAGTCGTACATCTGCCCCTAAATCTTTTCCAATAAGTATCAATGGAGACCCATACTCTCTCAAACAATTTGCAAAATCAAGTGGCAGTTTTTAGTATTGCAAGCAGATGGATAAACAGCAAAGCTTTATTTTGCTTGCCTCTGATGATCAATCAGAAATTATGCATCCGGAAAAGTGGCCAGAGGTGGTGACAACCCAGTACGGAGCATTCAAAACCTGTCTATCCCTTCTTTGGACATCCGAGGAGGGAAGCCTTGAAGGACGTTGCTACTGAATGTAAACAACTGAAAAAACTCCTAACAAGGGACTGAATGTCAGGAGCAGAAATATCCTCAAGCTCACCTACAAGAAGGAATCTATCAAACCTCTAAGGAGCAAGTACAGGCAAAACTAGTATGACAGGAAGAGGCAAGAAGGTTGGATAAAAAATGGGTAAATATCGGCATACGCATGACATTGAAAGATCCAGCCATAGTTTGGAGTATAATAAATGAGTTTTTAACCAAGAGTCCAAGCCATACCCTACAAAATATCTCGGCTGCAGGATGGGCAAAGCACATAGAGGCTCTCTATATGGACAAGGACTCAGGTAATCCCCGGACTTAGTCAATCTCCACCACTTTAGTCATATACGTCCTTGAATTATTTACGTAAATAAAGAGAGAGTGGATATGGGGTTTCGATCCACAAAAAGGGATGATACCCCTGGCCCTACGGTTTACTGACAGCCGTCTACAAACAAAACCCTGTCAACTGGGCACCCATTCTAACCCCCTTGTACAATCAATATCTCTCCTGTTACATCATTCCAGATAGCTGGAGAGGGTCCGTGCTGGTCCCTATTCACGAAAAGGGGGACTGCAATATCCCAGCGAATTGTAGGCCAATTGCCAATTGAATGCAGAGGGAAAATGCTTTGCTAGAATCCTCACTGAAGAACTGGAATCTTGAGCCTGAGAGAAGCAATTAAGTCAATTTTTTCAGACCGAGTTCCAAAAAGGATGTAGCATTGAAGACAACCTCTTTTGCCTCACCACATTGGAGACTCAATGGGAAAAAAGAAGACACTATAATATGTAGCATTTCTTGACTTTGCCACTGCCTCCAATAGTCTTGCAAGAAATGAGGATGATAATTGCTCCTTACATTGATAAATGGGTAAATGTAGGGTCTCATCAACAAGTGCAACCTCCAAAAAAGATCAACACTAGCAGACGCCTGAAACAAGGATGCATTCTCATTTCACTGTTGTCCAATCTTCATTTAGCAGCACTGGACTCTGCCTTGGCTTTTTCCACCAAAATTCACCGGTCAGAAAATGAAGGTGCTACACTATGCAGAGGACACCATTCCTTTAGATCAAACATGGGTGAGGCTGCGAAAATCATTGGAAGCACTCCGACAGTGCGGACAAGAAAACAGAATTGAAATAAACATTGGTAAAACTAAGTTGGTCATCTTTAGCCAGAAACTGATCAAAAAGGTATCTGGGGCCTTGAACAATCTGAAGCTAGAGAGATCCCTATCATATAAATAGTTGGGGTTATGGGTGGAGGAAATAGAGTGTAAACTAACACATCTGAATGCTATAAAAAAAACTCTTGATCACCAATTGGAGTCTTACAAAAACTATACAAGAATCTGAGAAGCCCAGACGTAAGTGTAGTAAGAAGAGTGATTGACAGTAAATTAATGCCTACACTTTCATATGGCAGCAAATTAATGCCTACACTGTCATGTGGTCCCACAGCACTGCCAAACAAACTCGCCATCTATCGACAAATAATCCATCTGACTTCCTGCATCTAGTTAACTCAAATTGGATTAGAATTCAATCTTCCAAGACACCAACTTATTATCATGGCCAGATTTCTATCTTACTGCGACAAAGCAAAGACTGCCCTCAATGGGTCACTTAAGAGCCTTATATGGCAGGAAATAATGCATTATGGTTCAGCTTGGACCATGTGCCTCATGCAGGCACTATTCTATTTGAATGCAGCGGATCTCTGGGAAGCTTCTCTACCACCTAAGTTGCTCGCAAGGGCATTCTCCAAGCAGGTAAAAATCCTGTCTGCCCTAGCTGATGTAGAGGAGCTGGCCAAACACTCACCTGGCAATTGGGTACTTAAACTCTATGACCCTCCTCAACAACCTACATACTTAACCTCACCTCTCTTGAAGCCGCAGAAACACCAGTCACTACAATTAGGTCCTATTCTGTATAAAGGCTTCAGGCGTGGTAGACTGAAGGGGCCTACGGAATCTGCATGCCGCCTATGTAATCATACAACAGAATCATCAGTTCACATCCTCTATACCTGTGAAAAGTTTCCCCTCACAGAAAATCGGGACTGCAGCCGGTGTTAAGAATTCTCAGCATTCAATCCTGTAATGAGGTGGTGGAAGCCTGCCTAAAAAGAGAATCAACACAGTTGACGCTGTGATTTCCAATGCTTCTGAAGGCTGCCACAACTCTCCTAGACCTCTGCGAGAATGATTAACCTTATGTATGTGTAGAACGCACCCACATATAATCCTTTGCCATATTAACGTGAAGTGTTAGATTTTCAAATGCAATAACAAGAAACATGATGTCTTTAGACCATTAAAGAGTAACTTAGAGAATTAACATAGAAAGTGAATGTAACTAGCAGAAAACATTACCGTGAAGAGTTCATGTTGTGAAATTGATAATTATTAATTTATTAAATGTGTTTATTAATCGTGTTATTTTTTATGTAGGCAAATGCATTAACCTCATGTGCCTTGTTTTCCTTTGCAATTTCGTAAAATTCACATTCCATTCTTCATATGCTAGCGGAATTTTGCAGACCTGTACGCATTTGCCCTCATGCTTTCATGTGTGCTGTGGAATTTGTTCTTTCTCACGTTTTGTGTCGCATGTGAAAGAAGTTTTCTTGTTAGCCACAATAATGTCTTTGTTTTATTAGTCGGGCAAGGAGAGAAAATATTACATCGTACTGTCTGAATTGATAAAGAAAGGCTGTTGCCCTTCACACAGGAGAAGGCTTGGGAACCAAGGACAAATGAGGTGAGATGAAGAACGCTGCTATCCCATGGAAAACGACATTTCAGATGGTACCCAGAGAGGATGGTATGACCTACAAGGGATCTTGGGAAAGTTCGATGGTGGAGAGGCTTCTTAGGAAAACTTCACATGCTAACACCTTTATTTCTTGTCCATGAAGATGCTTAAGTAGGGATGTTACTTTAGCGTGAGTGTAGGGATAGATTAATGCTTTATATTCATCAATTCTCAATGCATGGAATCTTGGACTCATGCTTTCTTATGCTCTGTATCCTTCTTCTTGAATCATTGTTTTGCTTATGCTGCAGTGTTCAAACTGGATGCACAGATTTTGATGTATTTCTACACTCTCATCTTGAGGTGTCTTGATGTCCAGTTATTTTTGGCTTTGTAATGAACTAACTAACCACACACAGTTGTGAGTGGTTACCATGTGTCCAGAGAAATTCCTGTTGAATTGATTGGCAATAATACTGACTTTCGCCCCTCTACGCTTACATGCTGCTAAAAAGAACCATCAGATTGTGATTCTAGAATAGGTCCAAAAGTTATGGGCCCTGCCCTTTTATATGTTATGACCTAGTCAGGCTCTCAATTAGTGCTGCGCTGCCTTCAATAACTCCATTCCCATTTGGGTTACACACACCTGTCACATTTGTCTTGTGAACTTGGCCTGAATGCCATTATTATAACCTACACATGTAATTGTTCATTGATTCTTTGCTTTCTCTGGCAGGTCCCATCATGGTTAGAGATATACATTTGCTGTAACCAATTGCCACTTCTCATTCATTTTTAAATTTGATATTTATATTTTATGCTGCTTTTTAAGATTTACTAATGAATTTTCACCCTCTTATTTTCATCGGCTCATCATATTATGACCACAAGGAAAATCTTAAAGCGGAACTCAGTAACAAGCAGACTCCAAGCACTGGGCTTTTTCTGATTACAAGAAATTAGGTTACATCATTTTGAAATATAGTGCTTATAATGTTTTTATGGTTTTATGTTTTAGAGCTTTTTTACAAGTTTTGTTTCATTAGGAACTACAATATTTTTTATCTTACTTTATTTATCGTCCCTTATTCGCTGTACCAAACTGTTGTCTGGGGCTTCCTATACCTACTGTTCCTTATTGAACAATGCAGATTTTTCTTATTTGTACTAACCTTAAGTTTTTGTAATAGTAATGTCCTGAATTGACTGTGGCAACCATTTTTATTAATGAGCCTGGCCATCAACTGTGTCCAGCAGGGGTTCCTGCAGGGCTTAGCCTACAAGCAGACCCAGCATCTCACTCTCTTTGGGTGCTCAAATGGAGGTGTACTGCAGCAGCGAATCACCATCCACAAATGACCAACTGCCCTTGCACAGGGATTGTTGGTGGGTGACATGCCCATCATCTGTGCAAAACAGGGATGAGCCTTAGGGCCTGTGTCCCACCCTCTGCAGGTTTGAATGGCAGTCCCTGCACCCCATACTTTGGGAAATATGACCCCCAAGGTTCACAGCCTATGGCCACTTGCAGAGGGGTGGGCTTAGCCTGCCACCACCAGTGTTCAACACCTTTCACACATGGCTGTCAGCTAGGAGCAGTTGAAGTCCATCCCAGCAGCATCCATGAGCCAGAGAGGTGATGTCCAGTGGTTCTGTTTTCTCTTTCTTCTCCCATTCCTGTTTGCCAGGTATCATATTGCAACTGTGTTGGGATTTCTAGCATGGTGAAGTGTGGATGCAGCCATTACTCCATTTGGTTCTGAACTACAAGGTTAGTGCTTTCTTAAAACAAGTCACTAAAATAAAGAATAGAATGAAATCAATGGAAATCGCCAGGCACAAAACACAACTAATCAAATATCTCAGTGTAGAAATGGCGTGCATGACTCAAGTAGCTCTTCTCCGGGTTGGGCTTGTAAAAATATAATTAAGAATAGTTTGAGTCCCCACAACAATACATGATCAGTAGTCAGTCTCATGCAATCAAGAGGTGGAGTCTGAAATTAAGGATAGTTTAGTTACAGATCAGAGTAAGTAATGGCAGTGAGAAAGAAAAAGGTAAATCAAGATCTAAACAGTTCCCTGTGTCAATGAGCTGCTCAAACGCTGATCCATGTTTTGTTATTTTGTGAAGCACTGGGTAAATATTGAAGGCTTTTACTTTGAGAGGATGGAATATATGTAAAATGAATGAATTTGTAACATAAATAATGTTATATAATGCTATTTTTGTTTTACACTTTGGAAAACCTAAAGCTGCATTTGAGAGAACGATGAAAAGGTGTCCCTCCCATTAAAATTGCACATCTTTAAAAATGCATTTTATTGTAACTTTATGCTATTTTAAATGTGTTGTCTGTAGATGCAGATATGAAACAAAAAAAATGGAATGCCACAGGTGTTTCATCCCCGTATTGATTCATGGTCTGGATTAGAATCATTGACATGATTTTGCCAATCTGCTAGACAATATTTTTGCTAATGATATTCTGATGCATGATCATGTAAAAGAGGTGACAGTAAGAACCTCATGGTCATCCCAATGAGTACTTTCATTTGATTTTGGCCTGCGACGTCTACAAAGTAGTGATAAATAGTGCAGTGAAGAAGATGTGTAAGTGTTGTAAATTACAAAGTGTGAAGTGAGAGTTGCATATGATATGATCTGAGCTATAAACACTAACAAAATACTCTAACACTGTTCACTCTGTGATTACACTGTTGTGGCTTAGGAGGAAGAGCGGGAGGGAGGGGGAGGTATTTCCTGCCCTCTCCGTGATTTGAGTGTGCAGTGTGGTATTGCGTAATGTCTTGCTATATTTGGCCTAATAAAAAACCCTCCAGCTGCAGTAGGGTCCAGGCTTCAACTCCTGGTGCAGGGCAGGCTGTGCTTTATGGCAGGCATGGAGGGAGGCATAGTCTTGGCTGCAGCTCTGGCCTCATACAGTGCTCCTGCTATTACTAGTGAGTGAGAGGTGCTGAGGTGGTGGTTTTGGTGGTGCTGGTATTGGTGGTATTGGTATTGGTGGTGCTAGTATTGGTCGTAGTGCTGGTATTGTTGGAGGTATTGGTGGTGATGGTATTGGTATCGGTGGTGGTAGTGTTGGTGGTGGTATTGGCAATGCTGGTGGTGGTATTGGTATTGGTGGTAGTGGTACTGGTATTGGTGGTAGTGGTATTGGTGGTAGTGCTGGTATTGGTGGTGGTGGTATTGGTGGTGGTAGTATCCGTGGTGGTATTGGCATTGGTGGTGGGGGGTATTGGTGGTGGTGGTACTGGTATAAGTGGTGGTGGTGGTGGTGGTATTGGTGGTGGAGGTGGTAGTGGTGGTGGTATGGTTGTGGTGGTATTGGTGGTGGTAGTATTGGTGGTGGTGGTACTTGTATTGGTAGTGGTATTGGTAGTGGTATTGGTGGTATTGGTGGTATTGGTATTGGTATTGGTATTGGTGATGGTAATGGTGGCATTGGTGGCATTGGTCGTGGGGATATTGGTGGTAGTGGTAGTGGTGGTGAGGGGATTGGTGGTGATATTAGTATTGGTGGTGGTGGTATTGGTGGTCTAGGTGGTGGGGGTGGTTTTGGTGGCGATGGGGGTATTGGTGGTGGTGGGATTGGTGGTGGTGGGATTGGTGGTGGTATTGGTGGTGATATTGGTATTGTGGTGGTGGTATTGGTGGTCTAGGTGGTGGTGGGGTATTGGTGTTGATGGTGGTATTGGTAGTGGCGGTTTTGGTGGTGGTATTGGTAGTATTGGTAATGGTATTGGTGGTGATGGTATTGGTGATGGTGGTATTAGTGGTGGTATTGGTGGTGGTGGTAGTACTGATGGTATTGGTGATGTATTGGTTGTAGTGATATTGGTGGTGGTGGTATTGGTGGTAGTGGTGGTGGTAGTGGTGGTATTGGTGGTGGTGTTATTGGTGGTGCTATTGGTGGTGGTATTGGTGGTGATATTGGTGGTGGTATTGGTATTAATGGTGGTGGTATTGGTGGTGGTGGCGGCAGTGGTGGTCGTGGTATTGATAGTGGGGGAATTGGTGGTGATGGTGGTGGTGGTTTTGGTGGTGGTGGTATTGATGGTGGTGGTGTTAGTTGTGGTGGTATTAATGGTTGTATTGATGGTGGTGGTGGTGGCATTGATGGTGGTATCGGTGGTGGTGGTGGTATTGGTGGTGATGGCAGTATTGGTGGTGGTATTGGCATTGGTGGTGGTGGTGGTATTGGTGGGGGTATTGGTGGTGGTGATATTGATAGTTGTGGTATTGGTGGTGGTAGTAGTATTGGTGGTGGTGGTGGTACTGGTGGTGGAATTGGTGGTGGTGGTATTGGTGGTGGTATTGAATGAATGAATGAATAGCATTTTTATACTGCGCAAAACTTAGCCCCAAGGGGCATCAAGGCGCCAACGAACAAACAAAAAAAGTCCACATTACCAGATAGATGAACCAGGAAGCCACTAAGAGAGCAGCCCCTAATATGCCTGTGAGAAAAGCCAGGTCTTCAGGTGTTTCCTGAAGACCGCCAAGGACGATTGGCTAGTGAGCTCCAAAGGGAGAGAGTTCCAAAGTTTGGGAGCCAAGACAGAGAAAGCTCTGCCTCCCCACTTTACCTTAGTAAACTTGGGAACCACAAGCATATTCTTGGAAGATGACCGGAGGGTTCTGCTGGGGGAATACACACACAGAAGGGCCTTAATACCTTCTGAACCTGAGCCATGAAAAGCACTGTAAACTAGGCAGAGAAGTTTAAAAGCAATCCTAGAGGGGATCGGAAGCCAATGAAGGTCCTTTCTGGCCATTGTAACAGAAGATCACCTAGGGAGAGTTAAGACCATTCTGGCCGCGGTATTCTGTACCATTTGGAGACGATAAATGGAAGCTTTGCTAATGCCACCATAGAGGGCATTGCAATATTCTAGCCTCGATAATACCAAGGCAGCTGTTGCTTGTTTCCGAGCTGCCAGGGACAGGTAGGTGGCAATCTTCCTAAGAATTCTAATGATGCCGCAACAGGTTGACAGCGTCCTGTTTACCTGAGAGTCAAAAAGATAAGGCCGGGTCGATTAGGATACCCAGGTTCCTAGCAGCAAGAGTAGGGCGAGGACATTCTCCCAGGGACAGAGGCCACCATTCCTTAGACCAAAGATCCTGGCTCCCACCAAAGACCATAATTTCGGTCTTGTCGCCGTTTAGTTTTTAAAAAAATTACGCACCGTCCTATTTGAGACTGCTTCCATACAGGCTCTAAACTTAGGGGCAATCTCACTGGCCGGCTGAGTGTTAGATACCAGGATCTGAGTGTCATCGGTGTACGATAGCACATCCAGACCAAAGGATCTTATCACCTTGGCAAGTGGGGTAACGTAGATGTTGAATAATAAGGGACTCAGTGCAGAGCCCTGATGGACCCTACATTGCACTTCTTGAGAATCGGAGAGGAAGTTGCCCGTTTTAACTCTCTGCTCCCTATGATGGAGAAAAGAAGAGAGTAAACTAAGGGCAGAGCCCCCTACTCTGATATCCTTGAGCCTAGAGATCAGTATTGATGGGGACAAGGTGTCAAACGCTGCTGTGAGATCTAATAACACTAGCAGCGATGGGTGTCCCCTGTCAACCTCAGATCGGATTGTATTAATCACGACCGTGAGAGCAGACTCAGTGCTGTGAGATGATCGAAAACCCATGCTGAGAGATGTCTAGTAAGTTGGAACTCTCAATGAAAACAGATAAGTGACGATTTATGTGGGGCTCCAGGATCTTAGCTGGAGCCGGAAGTAAAGAGATGGGGCGATAATTTTTTAATATTCCTGGGTCCAAGGAGGGCTTTTTCAGCAAAGGTCTAACAACAGCAGTCTTCCAGGGGGAGGGAAAAATCCCTTCACGAATCGCCAAGTTCATAACCTCTAATAAAGGAGAAGGAACAGAGCCTCTGCCGGTCTTCAGAGTTTTTAAAGGACATGGGTCAAGAGGCGAACAGGCCTTAGTAGCATCGAGAAGGAGATTGAGGTCTTCCAAACACAGAAGGGGATAACCTAAAAGCTGCGGTTTAGGCGGGACATCGACCTTCTCTACAATACAAGGGATTGACGAGGAGGAACCTACCACATTAGCATCAAGTTCTTGATTGTTGATTTAAAGAGCACTGTAAATATCGGCAATCTTAGAATGGAAGAAACTTGCCATGTTGTTACACAGTTCCTGAGTTTCAATAGTAGGATCGACTGATCTAGGTGTTCACAGAGAGTCGAGTATGTTGAAAAGATCTCTGGGGGATTTAGGAGAAGATGTAAGGTTGGTGAAGTAACCCCTTTTTGCCTCCATAATCGCCTTCTTGTAATCTCTGAGCAGAGATTTATGCCGGGCTTTCCCCGGTAAATCAGGATGAGCAGTCCAGGACCTCTCTCGTTTCCTACATTGCTGACGCATATATCTTAAATGGTCAGAGAACCAGGGTTGTGAAGGGCTCTTGCGGGCAGAGTGGTAGCGTTTTGCTGGTGCCAGAGAATCTATAGCACTGGCTAGGGCATTTCAAAGGTCAAGGGCAGCCCTATTGGGATCACCCTGGAGAGGGCAGCTGAGGGCATTCAGAAACGGTGATACCGTGTCATCATTGATTGCCTTATAATTCCTTCTAATTTCCCATGCACTGCTCTTAGGTTTATTAAATAAAGAGGAGTTAACTTTAAGATGGAAGGGCACTGCCAGATGGTCGGACCATGAAAGAGGAATGGGAGTTCCAGTCAGAAGTCTAGTATAGTTTGAAAAGATACCATCCAACGTATGGCTGGCCAGATGTGTGGGGCCATTGACCAGTTGACCCAAGCCACATGCAGCTAAGCCATCTACAAGTACTAACGTATCCTTGGATTCTATGGCCTCTAAATGAAAATTAAAATCGCCCAGAATGCTAAAATGAGGCTTATCAACATAGGGCTCTACAAGTTTAAGGATGTCATGAGCAAAGGTCGTTCTGGAGCCAGGAGGTCTGTAACAGAGAATAACAGAAAAAGTGGCGGAAGGAAGGAAATTAATAGAGAAATACAGTGCCTCAAATGTGTCTGAAGGCAAGGAAAGAGTCTTAGTACAGCAAGTGAAAGTATCTCTAAAAAGGATACCCAGGCCACCTCCCTTTCGTCCTGTCCTATCCATTCTGGCCAGAGTATAGCCCTCAGGGACTGCCTCCACAAAGTCAGGGCCGGAGGTTTCAGAACCCCAGGTTTCGGTGATAAAAACCCAGGGGGGCCTTTTTTGAGAGACAAAGTCATTGAATGCAACATTATTACGGGCCAACGACCTGGCATTAAGGAGCAAGCCAGCCTCACTTAAATTGTTAGGCACAGGAAACTGACTTCCATGTCTCGTAGGTTTTTTATGACAATAATATCGAGGGCGTATGGATCTAGAAGCCCCTTTGCAACATTTGAGGTTAACCAGGTTATCAGGAATTGACGTAAAATGACAAGGTTTAAACCCAGGTCTAACTGCAAGAAGTGCAGAATGGGAATACAACTCGCAATTTTCATGAAGAGTGAAACGAGGTCCAGCCCAACTAACCCCTAGCGCGTCCTCAGCGCGGACGGGTGCAGACTGGCTTAACTTTGGCGCAACTTCGGCGCATGCCCACTGCGCGCGTCCGCTGTGCGCGGAGAGAATAATCCTGATTAAATATGGCCGGCCCGAGTCTGGCGCACCACCTGAACGGCACCAGCCAATGGGAGCGGGGACCATCTGTCTGCCGACGTGCCCTCCACGCAAGCGGGAAAACCCGCGGTGGAACGGGGCACAGGCAGGTAGGGAACAAACAACAAAGAGAAGGCACCAAATGCACAATACAATGTTGCCTCAAGCTAAAGTGCTAATGAATTTAAAAACACGGCGATATTTTAAAATGAAGTTCTAAAATAGCGGCAGTACAAGAACTAATAGCAGCAAGTCTTTCAAATTAATTTTAAGCAACCAGGCATAGTAGATCATGCACCGGTAACTAGAACCAACCGAGGATTCCAATCATCCCGGGTAATGGTGGTGGTATTGGTGGTGGTATTGGTATTGGTGGTGATGGTGGTATTGGTGGTGGGCGTATTGGTGCTGGTTGTGGTATTGGTGGTGGTATTGGTAGTATTGGTGGTGGTGGTGGTATTGGTGGTGGCATTGGTATTGGTGGTGGTACTGGTATTGGTGGTGGTGGAATTGGCATCGGTGATAATGGTGATGGTATTGGTGATATTGGTGATGGTATTGGTGGTGGTGGTATTGGTGGTAGTATTGGTGGTGGTGGTGGAATTGATGGTAGTATTGGTGGTGGCGGTATTGGTGGTGGTATTGGCATTGGTAGTGGTGGTATTGGCATTGGTGGTATTGGTGGTGGGTGTATTGGTGGTGGTGGTATTGGTGATGGTAATGGTGGTGGTGGTGGTATTGGTGGTCATGGTATTGGTGGTGGTGGTGGTATTGGTGGTGATATTGGTGGTGGTATTAGTGGTGGTGGTATTAGTGAGGGTATTGGTAGTGGTGGTGAAATTGATGGCAGTATTGGTGGTGGCGTTATTATTGTTGGTGGTATTTGCATTGGTGGTGGTGGTGGTATTGGCATTGGTGGTATTGGTAGTGATACTGGTGGTGGTGGTATTGATGGTTGTGGTGGTGGTATTGGTGATGGTGGTAATGGGGGTGGTGGTATTGGTGGTAGTGGTATTGGTGGTGGTGGGGTAATGGGGTAATGGTCATGGTATTGGTGATGACATTGGTGGTGGTATTGGTGGCATTGGTGGTGGTGGAGTTGGTGGTGGGACTGATGCTGGTGGTATTGGTGGTGGCGCTGGTATTGGTGTTGTTGTTATTGCTGGTGGTATTGGTGGTGCTGATATTGGTGTTGGTGGTGGTATTGGTATTGGCGGTGGTATTGGTGGTTGTGGTAGTATTGGTGGTTATTACTGGTGGTGGTAGTGGTATTGGTGGCGGTGGTGGTATTGGTGGTGGTGGTATTGGTGGTGATGGTATTGGTGGTGGTGGTATTGGTGGTTATGGTATTGGTGGTGATGGTGATGGTATTGGTGGTTGTGGTGGTATTGGTAGTGATGGTATTGGTGGTGGTTGTGTTGGTGGTGGTGGGATTGGTGGTGGTGGTGTTGGTATTGGTGATATTGATGGTGGTATTGATTGTGGTTGTGATGGTATTGGTGGTATTTGTGGTATTGGCAGTTGTGGTGGTGGTATTGGTATTGGTAGTGGTATTGTTAGTATTGGTGGTGGTACTGGCGGTGGTGGTGTGGTATTGGTGGTGGTATTAATGGTGATTGTATTGGTGGTATAGCTGGTATTGGCAGTAGTGGTATTGGTGGTGGTGGTGGTATTGATATTGGTGGTGGTGTCAGTGGTGGTATTTGTATTGGTGTTGGTATTGGTGGTGGTTGTGGTATTGGCAGTGGTGGTATAGGTGGTTGTATTGGTGGTATTGGTAGTGGTACTGGTTGTGGTGGTGCATGCGTGGTTTTGGTGGTGGTATTGTTTTTGCTGGTAATGGTGGTAGTGCTGGTATTGCTGGTAGTGGTATTGGTGATGGTATTAGTGGTGTGGTGTCGGTGGCGGTATTTGTATTGGTGGTGGTGGTAGTGGTATTGGTGGTGGTGGTATTAGTAGTGGGATTGATAGTGTTGGTGGTTTTTATGGTGGTGGTGGTATTGGTGGTGGTGTTGGTGGGTATATTGGCATTGCTGGTGGTAGTATTGGTGGTGATGGTATTGGTGGTGGTGGTGGTCGTATTGGTGTTACTGGTGTTGGTGGTGGTGGTACTGGTGGCAATGGTGGTAATGGTGGTGGTGGTGGTATTGGTGGTGGTGGTTGAATAGTTGGTGGTGGTGGTATTGGGGGAAATGGTGATGATATTGGTGGTGATATTGGTGGTGGTAGCATTGGCAGTATTGGTTGTAGTGTTATTGGTGGTGGTGTTATTGGTGGTGTTATTGGTGGTGGTATTGGTGGTATTAGTGGTGTTGTTGGTGGTGGTGGTATTGGTGGTGCTGATATTGGTGTTGGCAGTGGTATTGGTGGTAGTATTGGTGGTAGTGTTATTAGTGGTGATAGTGTTGGTGGGGGTGGTCGCATTAATGGTGGTGGTATTGGTGGTGGTAGTATTGGTGGTGGTAGCTATATTGATGGTGGTATTAGTGGTGGTATTGGTGGTATTAGTGGTGGTGGTATTGGTGGTATTGGAGGTGGTGGTATTGGATTGGTGGTGGTGGTGGTATTGGTGATGGTGGTATTGGTGGTGGTTGTGGTATTGGTGGTGGTGGTGGTATTGGTGGTGGTGGTATTGGTAGTGGTATTGGTGATGACAGTATAGGTAGTGATGGTATTGCTGGTGCTGGTGGTCGTAGTATAGGTATTGGTGGTGATGGTATTGGTGTTGGTTGCATTAGTGGTATTGGTGGTGGTGGTATTGGTGATATTAGTGATGGTATTGGTGGTGGTGGTTTTGGTGGTGGTGGTATTGGTGATGGTGTTATTGGTGGTGGTTGTGGTATTGGTGGTGATAGTAGTGGTGGTGTTGGTACTGATGGTGGTATTGGTATTGGTGGTGGTGGTGGTATTGGTGGTGCTGGTATTTCTAGTAGTGCTGGTATTGGTGGTGGTGGTGCTGGTGGTGGTGCTGGTGGTGGTATTGGTGGTGGTTTTGGTGGTGGTGGTATTGGTGGTGGTGGTGTTATTGGTTGTGGTATTGTAGTGGTGGTGGTGGAACTGGTGGTGGTGTTAGTGGTGGTGGTGGTACTACTGGTGGTATTGGTGGTATTGGTGGCGGTGGTGGTATTGATGGTGCTGGTATTTGTGGTGGTGCTGGTGTAGGGGGTGGTATTTCTATTGATGGTATTTGTATTGGTGGTGGTGGTACTGGTATTTGTGGTATTGATGGTGGTGGTGGTATTGGCAGTGGTGGGGGTATTTGTGGTGATGGTATTGGTGGTGGTGGTGGTGGTGGTGGTGGTGGTGTTGGTGGTATTGGTGGTTGTATTGGTGATGGTATTCGTGTTGGTTTTGGTGGCAGAATTGGCGGTGATGTTGTTGGTTGTATTGATGGTGGTAGTAGTGGTGGTGTTGCTACTGGTGGTGGTATTGGTGTTATTGGTATTGGTGGTGGTGGTGGTATCGGTGGCCCTGGTATTGGGGGTAGTGCTGGTATTGGTGGTGGTATTGGAATTGGTGCTGGTGGTGTTGGTGGTGGTATTTATATTGGTGGTGGTGATATTGGTTGTGGTACTGGTGATGATATTGGTGGTAAGGTTGATAGTATTGGTGGTGGTATTGGTGGTGCTGATGGTATTGGTGATGGTGATATTGGGGTGGTGGTGATATTGAGGATGGTGGTGGTATTGGTGGTGGTATTGGCGGGATTGGTGGTGGTGTTATTGGTGGTGGTATTGGTATTGGTGGTAATTGTGATGGTATTGGTGGTGGTATTGGTGGTGGTGATATTGGTGGTGGAGGTGTTATTGGTGGTGGTATTGGTGGTGTGGGTATTGGTGGTAGTGTTATTGCTGGTGGTGATATTGGTGGTGGTATTGGTGGTGCTGGTGGTATTGGTATTGTTGGTGGTGTTATTGGTGGTGGTGGTGTTATTGGTGGTGGTATTGGTGGTGTGGTATTGGTGGTAGTGTTATTGCTGGTGGTGATATTGGTGGTGGTATTGGTGCTGCTGGTGGTATTGGTATTGTTGGTGGTGATATTGGGGGTGGTGGTGATAATGGGGGTAGTGGTGGTATTGGTGGTGGTATTTGTGGTGGTGTTATTGGTGGTGGTATTGGTATTGGTGGTAATTGTGATGGTATTGGTGGTGGTATTGGTGGTTGTGTTATTGGTGGTGGTGGTATTGGTGGTGGTATTGGTATTGGTGGGCGTGTTATTGGTGGTGGTGGTGTTATTGGTGGTGGTGATATTAGAGGTGCTAGTGGTATTGGTTGTGATGGTGGTGTTAGTTGTGTTATTGGTGGTGAAGGTGGTATTGTTGGTGATGGTATTGGTGATGGTGATATTGGTGGTGGTGGTGTTGGTGGTGGTATTGGATTGTTGGTGGTGGTATTGGTGGTGATATTGGTGGTGGTGTTATTGGTGGTGGTGGTAGTATTGGTAGTAGTGGTATTGGCGGTGGTGGTCGTTTGGTGATGGTGGTGTTGTTAATACAACTGGTTTTTGAAAGGTTGCTTTAGTGCAGAGGACATGTAACATAGATGTGCTGTTGTCAGCTTCAGCCTATTAGCACATGATTATGTGCTACCTGGAATTCACATGACTTAATTCGCTAATCATTTCTAAGTCCATTTTAGTTGGGGGGTTGAAAGATACACAAGATAATGCCAGGTTAAAGTGATTGAAAGCGGGCGCCTGTGGTAGGGGGGCGGGCGTGCTGCTTAAAAAACACAAGCGGTTTCAGGTGAAACAGCTCATGTCCGGCCTGCAGTAAGAGAAACTCAATAAAGTAAATAGTGCTTTGAGACTAAATAACAGGTCCCGTGTAACAACCGAAGAAAAGGGGCCAATAGGCATGGGAGGTTACAAATTAATACTAGGCCATACTAAGGCATACAATGCATTTCCCTACCCACAACCCCTCACTTAAACAACAATATCTGCCCGTGCTCACTACATTCCCTCTTTAATTATTCAAGCTTGCTATGTCAATGTATTGCCAAGCATCACTACCACTGACAATCCAAGACTCACTCCCTGAAGTAATTAAGACCCACACCACATCTAATTGATGCTTCTAGTTTAAGTTCTTCTAATTCCTGGTTAAACACAGGCCCTTCTTTCCCATATCATGAAGCATCTAGAGCTCCTGGGAAAGTAAAGGGACCAAACAAGGCAGATGAAATGGCACCAGAACACATTTGGATAGAGTCAGAAAATCCTATCCGACTCTATCCAAGACAGAAAATATGGTCTTGTAAATTTGATATCTGTGATGTTAAACTGAAGAAGAGTCTATGCAAGTGAACTCAAATGATTCTTGGTCCATGAGGCGAAGATCTGCATTGCCAGCTGGAGAGACGAGGACCAGAGACCAAGAACATAGTATCCTTTGTATACCCAAGCTCCATAATGCACATATAAGGCCTGAAATTGCTTACAATGCCCCCCTTGATCTGCAGCTAAGACCTGGTGAATGCTGAAGGGGAGCACAAGAGGGATGACAGATGGCGATTCAATTGGCCTGCTTATAAATTCAGTAGGGGCACATTATCTCATTCAGAGATGAGCACTGATAGATTAGAGATCTTGGCAAAGCAAAAGAGATTGTATCCTGAGGCTAATGATGAAGACATATTTTCATAGCACACCAACAGGCAGACTTTTGTTGCCCCCACCTCAGAGCTCAGTCCTATTGGTATTAATGGCTGGTAATAGCACTGTCATTTGCTGCACCCTTAGGAGTATACTGGGTGAAGATATTGCTGCCAAATATAGTAAATTAATTAAATATATCTTATTTATGGGACAGCTATTTAAGGTCCTGATTACCACATTTGTTTAAAAGTGCGTTTTAAACAAGGATGTTACACTGTCCTTGTGGCACACAGTATCTCATTGTAAACAGTGCATCCTTCAAGTTTAGTGATTTCTATAGAATACTTAAAATGGTGCACATAGTTCCTGGAAGCTTTGTCTGGTTCTTTATTCTATGTACAAGTATCTATTTAGTCGAGCACACAGTGCAGCCTTTTAAAACAGGTTTGAACTGGTGAATAAGACTTTAGAGACTTTAACAGCAAGGAAGCACCTGCGTCCATAATTTTGAGTACTTTAATGTTTAGAATAAAAATGAAAGGTTGGAAGACTAACATTAAATCACATTGTAAACAGATTACACGTTGATGTAATACATGCTTTGCTTTTAATTTGTATTTTAGTGAATGGTAATAGTTATGAAAAGTCTACTGCAAACATATTTGTAAATGTTTCCTCAGTGGTTTAAATGTTTTATTTCAGTAAGTCTCATTCTACGTCTCGTTATAGGCTGTAGTGTATCACTGTAATAAAAAAAATCCTAAAACAATCACTAGAATGTAAAATCCTGATTTAGAGTATGATGTGCTAGTTATTGAGTCAAAATGTGACAGATATCCCGTCCAAATATTACAAGTACATTATACCCTATGGCACTGGTAATAGGAAGATGAAATATCAGATTATCAGTCCGCCAAATGCTAAATCAGACCTAAATCATTTTGTGTGTGCTCTAGGAAACATTATTAAGCGTGTGTGTAAAGTTGAAAAATGTTTTACAACAGTTACAAAGGTCATTTGATATTTGTTTTGCAGTTTGCAAAGATTTATGCATAGATAATTTGAGTTGAATGTTTGTCATTTTCGTGTGGCAATTTATGTTACATGTATCATGTAACACTAAAAAAAATGTTCTAGTTTATATACTCAGCAAAACAGTTAAGGTCCAATTTATGTTGGATATATTCTTATTGTAACACTAAAAAAGGAGCGACAGATGATAGGTTGTGGTGGTATTGGTAGTGATGGTATTGGTGGTGGTTGTGTTGGTGGTGGTGGGATTGGTGGTGGTGGTGTTGGTATTGGTGATATTGATGGTGGTATTGATTGTGGTTGTGATGGTATTGGTGGTATTTGTGGTATTGGCAGTTGTGGTGGTGGTATTGGTATTGGTAGTGGTATTGTTAGTATTGGTGGTGGTACTGGTGGTGGTGGTGTGGTATTGGTGGTGGTATTAATGGTGATTGTATTGGTGGTATAGCTGGTATTGGCAGTAGTGGTATTGGTGGTGGTGGTGGTATTGATATTGGTGGTGGTGTCAGTGGTGGTATTTGTATTGGTGTTGGTATTGGTGGTGGTTGTGGTATTGGCAGTGGTGGTATAGGTGGTTGTATTGGTGGTATTGGTAGTGGTACTGGTTGTGGTGGTGCATGCGTGGTTTTGGTGGTGGTATTGTTTTTGCTGGTAATGGTGGTAGTGCTGGTATTGCTGGTAGTGGTATTGGTGATGGTATTAGTGGTGTGGTGTCGGTGGCGGTATTTGTATTGGTGGTGGTGGTAGTGGTATTGGTGGTGGTGGTATTAGTAGTGGGATTGATAGTGTTGGTGGTTTTTATGGTGGTGGTGGTATTGGTGGTGGTGTTGGTGGGTATATTGGCATTGCTGGTGGTAGTATTGGTGGTGATGGTATTGGTGGTGGTGGTGGTCGTATTGGTGTTACTGGTGTTGGTGGTGGTGGTACTGGTGGCAATGGTGGTAATGGTGGTGGTGGTGGTATTGGTGGTGGTGGTTGAATAGTTGGTGGTGGTGGTATTGGGGGAAATGGTGATGATATTGGTGGTGATATTGGTGGTGGTAGCATTGGCAGTATTGATTGTAGTGTTATTGGTGGTGGTGTTATTGGTGGTGTTATTGGTGGTGGTATTGGTGGTATTAGTGGTGTTGTTGGTGGTGGTGGTATTGGTGGTGCTGATATTGGTGTTGGCAGTGGTATTGGTGGTAGTATTGGTGGTAGTGTTATTAGTGGTGATAGTGTTGGTGGGGGTGGTAGTATTGGTGGTGGTAGCTATATTGATGGTGGTATTAGTGGTGGTATTGGTGGTATTAGTGGTGGTGGTATTGGTGGTATTGGAGGTGGTGGTATTGGATTGGTGGTGGTGGTGGTATTGGTGATGGTGGTATTGGTGGTGGTTGTGGTATTGGTGGTGGTGGTGGTATTGGTGGTGGTGGTATTGGTAGTGGTATTGGTGATGACAGTATAGGTAGTGATGGTATTGCTGGTGCTGGTGGTCGTAGTATAGGTATTGGTGGTGATGGTATTGGTGTTGGTTGCATTAGTGGTATTGGTGGTGGTGGTATTGGTGATATTAGTGATGGTATTGGTGGTGGTGGTTTTGGTGGTGGTGGTATTGGTGATGGTGTTATTGGTGGTGGTTGTGGTATTGGTGGTGATAGTAGTGGTGGTGTTGGTACTGATGGTGGTATTGGTATTGGTGGTGGTGGTGGTATTGGTGGTGCTGGTATTTCTAGTAGTGCTGGTATTGGTGGTGGTGGTGCTGGTGGTGGTGCTGGTGGTGGTATTGGTGGTGGTTTTGGTGGTGGTGGTATTGGTGGTGGTGGTGTTATTGGTTGTGGTATTGTAGTGGTGGTGGTGGAACTGGTGGTGGTGTTAGTGGTGGTGGTGGTACTACTGGTGGTATTGGTGGTATTGGTGGCGGTGGTGGTATTGATGGTGCTGGTATTTGTGGTGGTGCTGGTGTAGGGGGTGGTATTTCTATTGATGGTATTTGTATTGGTGGTGGTGGTACTGGTATTTGTGGTATTGATGGTGGTGGTGGTATTGGCAGTGGTGGGGGTATTTGTGGTGATGGTATTGGTGGTGGTGGTGGTGGTGGTGGTGGTGGTGTTGGTGGTATTGGTGGTTGTATTGGTGATGGTATTCGTGTTGGTTTTGGTGGCAGAATTGGCGGTGATGTTGTTGGTTGTATTGATGGTGGTAGTAGTGGTGGTGTTGCTACTGGTGGTGGTATTGGTGTTATTGGTATTGGTGGTGGTGGTGGTATCGGTGGCCCTGGTATTGGGGGTAGTGCTGGTATTGGTGGTGGTATTGGAATTGGTGCTGGTGGTGTTGGTGGTGGTATTTATATTGGTGGTGGTGATATTGGTTGTGGTACTGGTGATGATATTGGTGGTAAGGTTGATAGTATTGGTGGTGGTATTGGTGGTGCTGATGGTATTGGTGATGGTGATATTGGGGTGGTGGTGATATTGAGGATGGTGGTGGTATTGGTGGTGGTATTGGCGGGATTGGTGGTGGTGTTATTGGTGGTGGTATTGGTATTGGTGGTAATTGTGATGGTATTGGTGGTGGTATTGGTGGTGGTGATATTGGTGGTGGAGGTGTTATTGGTGGTGGTATTGGTGGTGTGGGTATTGGTGGTAGTGTTATTGCTGGTGGTGATATTGGTGGTGGTATTGGTGGTGCTGGTGGTATTGGTATTGTTGGTGGTGTTATTGGTGGTGGTGGTGTTATTGGTGGTGGTATTGGTGGTGTGGTATTGGTGGTAGTGTTATTGCTGGTGGTGATATTGGTGGTGGTATTGGTGCTGCTGGTGGTATTGGTATTGTTGGTGGTGATATTGGGGGTGGTGGTGATAATGGGGGTAGTGGTGGTATTGGTGGTGGTATTTGTGGTGGTGTTATTGGTGGTGGTATTGGTATTGGTGGTAATTGTGATGGTATTGGTGGTGGTATTGGTGGTTGTGTTATTGGTGGTGGTGGTATTGGTGGTGGTATTGGTATTGGTGGGCGTGTTATTGGTGGTGGTGGTGTTATTGGTGGTGGTGATATTAGAGGTGCTAGTGGTATTGGTTGTGATGGTGGTGTTAGTTGTGTTATTGGTGGTGAAGGTGGTATTGTTGGTGATGGTATTGGTGATGGTGATATTGGTGGTGGTGGTGTTGGTGGTGGTATTGGATTGTTGGTGGTGGTATTGGTGGTGATATTGGTGGTGGTGTTATTGGTGGTGGTGGTAGTATTGGTAGTAGTGGTATTGGCGGTGGTGGTCGTTTGGTGATGGTGGTGTTGTTAATAAAACTGGTTTTTGAAAGGTTGCTTTAGTGCAGAGGACATGTAACATAGATGTGCTGTTGTCAGCTTCAGCCTATTAGCACATGATTATGTGCTACCTGGAATTCACATGACTTAATTCGCTAATCATTTCTAAGTCCATTTTAGTTGGGGGGTTGAAAGATACACAAGATAATGCCAGGTTAAAGTGATTGAAAGCGGGCGCCTGTGGTAGGGGGGCGGGCGTGCTGCTTAAAAAACACAAGCGGTTTCAGGTGAAACAGCTCATGTCCGGCCTGCAGTAAGAGAAACTCAATAAAGTAAATAGTGCTTTGAGACTAAATAACAGGTCCCGTGTAACAACCGAAGAAAAGGGGCCAATAGCCATGGGAGGTTACAAATTAATACTAGGCCATACTAAGGCATACAATGCATTTCCCTACCCACAACCCCTCACTTAAACAACAATATCTGCCCGTGCTCACTACATTCCCTCTTTAATTATTCAAGCTTGCTATGTCAATGTATTGCCAAGCATCACTACCACTGACAATCCAAGACTCACTCCCTGAAGTAATTAAGACCCACACCACATCTAATTGATGCTTCTAGTTTAAGTTCTTCTAATTCCTGGTTAAACACAGGCCCTTCTTTCCCATATCATGAAGCATCTAGAGCTCCTGGGAAAGTAAAGGGACCAAACAAGGCAGATGAAATGGCACCAGAACACATTTGGATAGAGTCAGAAAATCCTATCCGACTCTATCCAAGACAGAAAATATGGTCTTGTAAATTTGATATCTGTGATGTTAAACTGAAGAAGAGTCTATGCAAGTGAACTCAAATGATTCTTGGTCCATGAGGCGAAGATCTGCATTGCCAGCTGGAGAGACGAGGACCAGAGACCAAGAACATATTATCCTTTGTATACCCAAGCTCCATAATGCACATATAAGGCCTGAAATTGCTTACAATGCCCCCCTTGATCTGCAGCTAAGACCTGGTGAATGCTGAAGGGGAGCACAAGAGGGATGACAGATGGCGATTCAATTGGCCTGCTTATAAATTCAGTAGGGGCACATTATCTCATTCAGAGATGAGCACTGATAGATTAGAGATCTTGGCAAAGCAAAAGAGATTGTATCCTGAGGCTAATGATGAAGACATATTTTCATAGCACACCAACAGGCAGACTTTTGTTGCCCCCACCTCAGAGCTCAGTCCTATTGGTATTAATGGCTGGTAATAGCACTGTCATTTGCTGCACCCTTAGGAGTATACTGGGTGAAGATATTGCTGCCAAATATAGTAAATTAATTAAATATATCTTATTTATGGGACAGCTATTTAAGGTCCTGATTACCACATTTGTTTAAAAGTGCGTTTTAAACAAGGATGTTACACTGTCCTTGTGGCACACAGTATCTCATTGTAAACAGTGCATCCTTCAAGTTTAGTGATTTCTATAGAATACTTAAAATGGTGCACATAGTTCCTGGAAGCTTTGTCTGGTTCTTTATTCTATGTACAAGTATCTATTTAGTCGAGCACACAGTGCAGCCTTTTAAAACAGGTTTGAACTGGTGAATAAGACTTTAGAGACTTTAACAGCAAGGAAGCACCTGCGTCCATAATTTTGAGTCCTTTAATGTTTAGAATAAAAATGAAAGGTTGGAAGACTAACATTAAATCACATTGTAAACAGATTACACGTTGATGTAATACATGCTTTGCTTTTAATTTGTATTTTAGTGAATGGTAATAGTTATGAAAAGTCTACTGCAAACATATTTGTAAATGTTTCCTCAGTGGTTTAAATGTTTTATTTCAGTAAGTCTCATTCTACGTCTCGTTATAGGCTGTAGTGTATCACTGTAATAAAAAAAATCCTAAAACAATCACTAGAATGTAAAATCCTGATTTAGAGTATGATGTGCTAGTTATTGAGTCAAAATGTGACAGATATCCCGTCCAAATATTACAAGTACATTATACCCTATGGCACTGGTAATAGGAAGATGAAATATCAGATTATCAGTCCGCCAAATGCTAAATCAGACCTAAATCATTTTGTGTGTGCTCTAGGAAACATTATTAAGCGTGTGTGTAAAGTTGAAAAATGTTTTACAACAGTTACAAAGGTCATTTGATATTTGTTTTGCAGTTTGCAAAGATTTATGCATAGATAATTTGAGTTGAATGTTTGTCATTTTCGTGTGGCAATTTATGTTACATGTATCATGTAACACTAAAAAAAATGTTCTAGTTTATATACTCAGCAAAACAGTTAAGGTCCAATTTATGTTGGATATATTCTTATTGTAACACTAAAAAAGGAGCGACAGATGATAGGCTTTGAACAGAACTGTGGTTGGAAAGATCACAAATAAAAGTATTCACATATGTTTGAGTTAAATTTTGAATTATTTTACAATCCAGGAGTACTAATAAGCAGTAGTTATCACATTTCCTGATAAGTTAATTTAGAATGTAAATGTAAATGTAAATGTAAATGTACAGGAATTTATATAGCGCAAATCACCGAGCGGTTTCTAAGCGCTTGCTTAGAGAACCCGTCCTGGTATTCCCCTGTGAGATAACCTCGGCAGGGTATCCGCAAGGTGAAAGCGAGGGGCCGTTGTGGAGATTAAGCAAGCTATTGCCCAGAGTCGCAGAGTGTGAACCCGTGAATCGAGTAGGCACTGGTGCAAGAATTGTCGAGTCCATGGACATTTTTATGACTCAAGACCCCGCTGAGCCGGGAATTGAACCCTGGTCCCGGGCTGACCTCTGCTTCCAGGTCTGCCTCCTCTAACCAGTGAGCCACACTTCTCTTATTATTGAATAGTTTTTTGCATGAGAAAATATGCATACATATATCTGCTTCAGCAAAAAATTCTCGATCAATCATATGCAAGTGCATTTTCGAACGTTTATTCTGTTTTCTCATAAGATATCTTGTTTACCTTGAGGAACCATCTTGCCCTACATCCTCACCAGTTTTGGCGATGACCTGTTAGATCTGACATCATTTCCTGAATTAGTGTGTGTTGGCCTTAGGACTCTGTACAGGTTTCACTGCTAGCCAGTTCTAATAAACTTGTGCTCATTCCTTCAAACTTGGTAAAATTGGCCAACACTTGTTCGCCACTTTTAAAAAATACACGAGGCCTTTAAATTAAATGCTACAGGCCTGAAGCACTCATTATGCCAAACACTAAAATAGCTGTTTTAAAAAATGTCTCAGGCTTGCCTCTGCATCCTGTAGTGCAGTTGTAAACCTTCCTTTTTAACACAGTGACAGCTAATGTTGGCCCTAGAGGCTCGTAGGCCAAAATGAATTGCATTTGAAAATTAGGACATATGTACTTAAGGGTTACATGCCCTAAAGGGGAAAAAAGCATAAAGTGATGTTTCACTGGTGTGAGGCCTATTTCTGCCATTGACTAATACTGGGTTACCTTATTACATTTAATCAGTGCTAACTTTGGATTGGGAGTGGATAGAAATATACTGTTTAAGCTCAAATGAATTGTAATTTAAAATCCTCTTTAATGGTAAGGTCAGATTTTAATGCATCATTCTGAAAATGCCACGATTAGAAAGTCAGCATTTTCTTTTCCCAAGGAACTGTGCCACTGCCACTGTCCATGGTCACATGACTGTGAATGACTCTGCTGTTGGGGTTTGATTATTGCTTCAAGACAGTAACACAGAGGGGGGCTTGGATGTGGACAAGATAAGCCATCCTAGCAGGATGACTATGTGGGGCTATACCTAGCCCCACATACACTTCAAACGGCTTTGCCTCTGTAAATTTACTATTACCTCTTAGTTTGTAAATACAAAAACAATTGTGTACTTACACAAATGTGTAAGTTTACCTTTGTGAATGACGACCTATGGGTTTATAGTTAGGGTAAAGGCTATGCCAGGAAATCATTGATGAAATGTACTTCTCTCATTTACATATATCTGTTGTTCTTCACAAAGGCTTGCATCGGGTTTGTGTTACTTTTTAATGCAGACCCGACTCAGAATCCTTTTCTGGATTTACAAACCAATGCAAATTGGTATTTGTGTTAGTTTTTAAGGAAAAGTAACACAAACCATGCATTCACCCATGGTTTTGGAGGCAAATCCCTATCTATAACAATAATAGACATAAATTAACGTCACTTGAAAGCAAGCGTTAAAAAGGAGAAATGTTCTTATTTCTCCTAATTTGTTTCACTTTGCATGTGTGCTGCATGATACAGTACAAATTCAAAGCCGGTAAGCCGGAAATGTTTAAAGTTTGTCTGTGCTTAGTATTTTTTACTGGAAGGACACCATTATGCTGGTTTCACGCAGACACATTTGCTCTATTGTGCAAAGGTATATGCGTGGCACTGGGCAGCCTATACCGGCACTAGGGAGAGAGTGCCATTTCTCCACAGTTATGCAGCTTTCCTGCTCGCTTCCTGTCCCATAAATTTAACAACTTTGAGTGCTGCGCAGCATTTTGTGAGGGTTTTGTAAATATGGGTCTTAGTGTTTTTAATGGCACGGTTTTCAATGAAATATTTTCATTGAAATGTGCTTTCCGTGACATACATATTGTTAAGCACACCATGTACAGTGTTGCTACTGCCATAAAAATATTTACTGGCTCGTAAATATGGTTTAAAATTTACCAGCGCGAGTGCCAGCTTCTAAATCACAGCTATGAAATAGTTTGCCATTCCTCCAAAATTACTTAGCTTCTGATTTCTACAGTCTGCATAATAAAACACATTACACAATCCAGTACAAAGGACTAGGAACACCAGCAAGCTGGTTGTCACTGAATAGGAAACATGGTTAAGAGCGAAGAAAATTACTGCCGCAGTCCACTGTGGAAGATTTAGGACTTGGCTGGTTTGTGAAGATCATTTCAAATGACCTTACATGGTCCTCGTCCCTGTTGTAAATACTTTGTAATATAATTATTCTATCATGGTGTTTTTACTGCTGATTATACTGCTAAATCCGGAAAGACTACAGACTTGTTAAATGTATTGCAGAATTATCTTGAAAAACAAATCTTTCCCAGCCACTGCTCCCATTACTTACTACTAACAAATAATGGAACAGGTATCCATACAGACGTTAAACAGAAAACATCAAATAGAGCACCTTCATGATACCAACTGTCCACAGGACCCACATACACACCTAGTTGAATAACTATCTGCAACCACATTGCACAAATTGTACGAAAATAGCGATGTGCAAAGGATAATTAGTTGTAATGCTATACAAGCACTGGAAATAAATAATTAACTGCACCTGGAAAATCTTGCAATGTTAAAACAAGATGTGGTGATCTTAGCACTATCTTAAGTGGTTTCCTTTTCCAGCAGTTGGGAATATATTAAGCTTGGGCGTAGTTTCCAGAGTTTTGCTACGCGGAACTCTGTGAAGTTACAAAAAAACTCAGCGAAGTTCAGCAAGTGGCGGAGTGTAGTGCCAACTGGTGTTCATGCTGGTCTTCCTGCCGCTCGGGTAGAAGTTCTACCTGAGCAGTAGCTCGCGCTCGCGAACTTAACGTTTGCGAGCACGAGTGGGGAAAAAACTCTGCTGCACTAAGCGAAGCAGAGTTTTCTACACTCCGCAAGCGCAACAGAGTGCAGAGTGCAGAAAACTCAGAAAACTCTGCGAACACAGCGGAGTTCGCCGCCGAGGTCGAGAATATACATAATGGCCAAGTCCCAGGATTCATGCAACAAAAGGGCAAAATTATACAGCGGTGTTAACTAAATTATGTCGCAACAAAAGGCAAATTATGCAGCATAATGAGGCATAATTGGAAATTGATTGCCGTAATCGGATTTGTCTTCTCTGGTTGGCTTATCCTCTGTGTTCCCATGAACTTATGACAAGTTACTATTATTGCCATGATCAAGTGCTGATATTGAATGGGTTTTTCTTAGTTGATTCATCAGTATTTGTCTGTGTTCCGATTTTGGTTATGGGATCTCAGACTTTGCCTGCCATGTTAATAACTGGTATCGGCATCCCTTCCCCTCTAATACGCTCAGTGGTAATTCTTGATCGAGCAACAATTTAGTCCGACGTAGTTATTCTGTTATTTCAGGCTATTGTAATACTGTTAAACCCTTTTTTAAATAATTGTTCCTACAATTATTTATATACTGCGACCTGGACAATTCATATGACATCAGCAGTATTTATCACTCTTTTTCATCGGCCAATGAGGTGCTGTCTATAGTCTTTCTGCAGTGTTCACACGCAACCCCGCGGTCATGTAACACAGTTTCCTTAGTTACTGCAATAATCAGGAAGCTCCGTTCGCCATTGCAGATGCGAGCAGACAAGACGACAGATTCACTCGGCTACCGGTGAGTGTTCAATTCTAAAACATTAATGGCCCTCTACATTCCATATTCAGGGCTCTAACGTTACTAATACAGCATCCGGGGTCCCCCTCTAATTCTCCACAGATGCTGCCAAGTTGCGTTCCTTTACCACAAGTCTACGGGGATCTGAACAGCTTAAGTCGGCCTTCGGGTAAGCTGTCATACTTATTGTCCATTTTGGACACGTTTTTTCTCCCCGCTGCCGCAAGTCTAAATCGTACCTTTATCCTCAGATTTTGATTCACTTGTCCACCGTCCCCGGCCTCTGATTCGACTCGACCGCTCGCACACGTCCTAACTGTGAGTCATTATTCACTTTATATACATTTTAATTAGGCTAAACTGCCATGTTCCAGCAACTAAACATTGTCAGTTTTGCTATGTCCATTCACTCTAGACCCAATGGTCTCTTAAAGTCTCTTAACACCCCATTTAGCACAATGTAACTTCCTTAATACATTCTTTCATTTCTTTGTCTTAAGATTTGAAGATTTCAACAGATGAGGTACTCCGTCTATTAATTAGAAGACGAGCATCAATGGAAGTGATGTGGTATGCCTTATCCCTAATTGTGTGCTATTTTAATTACTCATGCTGTGACTCATGACCAGGAGTTTAATTAAATCTAAGTAACTCTTATGATATATGTTGAATAGGTTGCCTGCCCCGCACCCTGTCCTGATGAAGACCCCACAGCAAGGGTACTACTAATTCCTGCAACCATTTGAGGGTCGAAACATCGACAATTGCTCTTTGCCTATCAGCTTCACGCCAGAACTACAACATTAGTGTACTATGTGTAGCATGATTTTTGTTGAGTGATGCATTGAACCTTTGGTCTTTTGTTTGTGTAAATTGAAATTGACATGCAAATGCATCTACAATATTTGGTTGATTTTATTGTCCCGATTCCCTATCCACACTATCCTCACCTTATCACTTCCCCTTTTCCTCTGGGGCACCATACAACCTTTTGATTGTGTACTGTCAGATACTACATCTAACTAATATCTACATTGTGAATTAAAACAGTGTAGATTCTTTCATTGTGTCTCTAATTTTTGATTACTTTGTGTTTATTGCCAATTTTACACTGAGACCCCTTCCTCTCATCAGAATTTAGCAGGCTAATTGGCCTGCATGAATTGACATCCCTGGGAGTTTTACCCTTCTTAACAAAACTAACAATGGAAGATTCTTTAAAAATTATTGGAACCTCTCTTCCTGCCATAACATAGTTAAAAAGCTCAAGCAAAAACAGTACAAACTCTCCCGAAAACACCTTGTAGAATTCTGTTGGAAGGCCAACGTTGCTGCAGGCCTTACCTCCTGACATTAAGGCTAAGACCTGCTGAGTTTCAGCTGCAGAAATATATGCAGTCATCTCGTCTTTCTGCGTACTTGAGATCTGTGGCAGGTATATATCGTAGAAATATTGATGTATTTCTTCTTTTGACACCCTATATTTAGTTGCGTATATTTCATTCTAATGATCAAGAAATATTTTGGGAATGTAACCCTTTTTGGACACTAGGGTCCTTGTCCCTGGTTACAGAAGTTCATTATATGCTGCGGCTTCCTACGTTACCTTGGTTGACCAAGCTAGACATTTTCCTATCATTTCACTTTCCTCGTAAACTCTGTGCTGGAATGACTGTGAGCTATTTATTTCTTCTATAACAAAGAACTCCCTTAACTCCTGTTTTGCTTTATTTAGCTGCCCCTCAGCTTGATTTACTTCCCCCAGGGAGCTATTTTTCTTTAGCACAGCAGTATCAACTGCCTGCGCAGCCATAGAAGCTATTATCCGCCCACGTACTGAGACCTTAAAAGCCCCCCAGATAAAAAAAGAGTGTAGCAGGGGCATGGTCTTGCTACAGATGGAGTGAGACGCATGATTGTGGAGCTCCGGGCCCCCGCTGGTGTAATCAGCGTTTTTAAGCTCTTTTGCAACACCGGTGGTGCCTTACTTGGGAACGACTAGCTGGCGGAGAGGTCCGAGCTGCTACCCAAGGGCCTGGCGACCCCTCAGCACAGCGATCTGCCGTGAGGACAGTGGTGGAAGGTGAGCTCTCCGGCCTGGGGGAGCACGCCCACCATTTTGTGGTGCCTGGCGCTGCGCGCTTACGGGGGAGCGAGTTCTGCTGTGGCCTCATGCTGCTGGACTGGAGCACATCGAGTGAGTGCCCCCTGCCCCTGGGCTCCACTGAGTGACTGCTGGCTGAGAGCAGGGGCCCTGACTGAAGACTGCTGGCGTTGTACGGTCAGTGTGGGCTGTGGGGGCTGAGGGGCGCCAGCCCTCACGGTCTGGAAGTGCAATATCGGGCGAACGCCTGCCGCCATTTTGAGCCCTAACGCATTGAATCCCTGCTGGACCGGACGCTTGCTGATTGCCCCTCACCGGAAGTGCTCCACATTCAGCGCGTCCCTTGCGCACCTCTGGTTGGTAGCTCTACAGTGCAGGTTGTGCGAGGTCTTCTGCTGCCAAAAAACTGCTGTACTCCCTTGCCCTTCTGCCCTGGACTTGTGTGGGAGTGTGGTTGTCCTGCCTTGGTCCGGCCCCTCAGACTACGGCTTGATCCTGGGGTTCCTCCACTGTTGCTGTCGGGGGCAGCGTGAGCCGTACAGAGACTGACACAGCGGAACACCTGTTGGTTGCTGCTTGCTCGGGTGGCTTACTGCCTCATCTTGGGCCCTTGATTTTTCCGCGGCGGAGCACAGGGAGCCGCCATTTTGCAGTCTAACTGGAGATAACGTGCCGGCCACATTGGGCACTCGGGAGCCTTGGGGAGTGCCTGGTGGCTTGAGTCTTCAGCGTGCTGCCCGCACACGGCGCTGAGACACCGCCTGCCACACTGACTGCCATTTGGAATGCTGCTGGGCCTCCTCGGGACTGCCTTGGGGGCCACCTGAGAAGCTGCTTCCACAAAGGAAAGCTGAGGACTGCGGACGCATTGGCGATCTGAAGCAGGCTAGGTGGACGTCAGAGGGGAAGGGAGAGTCCGCCATTTTGCGGCCTGAGTGCTACAAAGACCCTGTCTGGACTTCGGTGGCTGGCTGGAGGCTGTGAAGCCCAGGATAGCAGGCCCTGCGCAGGTACAGGGGTAGGGGTAGTCGTCACCACCGCGGGGGGGTTAACATTACATCATAGGCTGCCTTGGTCTCCTGCACCCCCGCTGTCCTCCCGAGATTGCTGTTGCACCCCAGCGACGACACCCCAGCCCTACCGAGTGAGTGAGTCACCGCAATTGCAGGCCACTCATACAATACCACAGTCCTGGTGGGACATCTGGCCATCGACACCCTGCCCACCGCTGCTGCTTGAGATCCTTGTTGGGGCTGGACGTCCCCTATTGACCCCCTGGTGGTAAACTCATGCGGCACGGGTGCAGAACTGAGGGGTTCCAGCACCACAGACTTACCCCCCTTTTCCCCAGCGACGAGTTGCTCACTATTTAAGGGGCAGGGAAACACTGGGCCATCCCCTTGGACATTTGCCTGTTCACAACCTCGTGGTTATTAGGGGCCTAGCCTGTCTCTGTTGCTACTCCCCCCGGCCCTCCACGGCTACATCATTGGGGTCACAAGATCTTAGTCTGACAGCTCCGTGGTCCTCCGTTAGCCTTCTCCCAGTCAAGTGGGGCCCGGTGTCTTTTGGATATCTCATCTGGACTGCATATATCTTGAGGCCTTGGGGAGGTGACCCTGCTGCATAGCTGAAAAGACCCCTGCCCGATTGACTGCCTCGCATCTCCTGGATACAATAGTCCGGCGGCAGCTTCTACCGAGGTGGCACCCCCGTGGGGTCCACAGCGACAAGGCACTACTCCTACTCGACCATGCTCGGTCAAGTACCGGTAAAGACCCCTCAGCAACCCCTAAAGAGGCTACAAACACGGCCATGTGGGACAAACCAGGTCTGGCCCCTGCTTCTGTTGCGATGCTGGTGACTGGGGGCCCATCTGAGCCGTTCACGCAGGCTTTCATGACACTCTTTATGCAGGAACTCAAAGCGGAAATAGGATCCTTGCACAATGAGGTCCAGGGCTGCGTTAAGGATCTCCAGAAGGATGTGGGAGAGCTGGGCGACCTGGTAGACAACCTTGAAAGAACCTAGACACCAGCACAGAAGATCAAGAGCACTTATGGTAGCGGTTGGCCACCCTGGAGGAGCAGCACATTGAATTACAGATCAAACAGGAAGATTTGGAAAATAGGGGGCGCCAGAACAACATGCGCATACGGGGAATTCCAATCAGAGTAAAAGGTACCAATATAATGACTTTTGTAGCAGACTTACTCCGCAACATCAGGGGGGATGATGACGCCTCATTGCCTGCCTTGGATCGTGCGCATCGAGTGGCCGGACCTCCGGGGTGGCCTGGCCTCATCCCTGACATCTTGACTCAGATGCATTTTCTTACCAAGAAGGAAGCAATCCTCAAGGCAGCTCGGGACAAACCAGAGATCCGGTTCTGGTGTGCCTATCCAGCTATACCAGGACTTGTCCCCTACGACACTTCGACGCCGCAGGAACTTTAGACCCATCACTGATAAGCTTCGGGAGCCTAACGCCCGCTACCACTGGGGACACCCTTTTGCCCTCATATGCCAGTGGGAGTCCAAGCGGCGAGTGCTGAGATCCTACAGAGAGGCGGCCCAACTCCTACAGATTCCCGACTCACCCCGTCGAGCCCTTCCCATATGCCAGCTAAGGCCAGAGTCCCACTAAAGCTGCAGTGGAATTTGGTGCCCCACACTCGACACCCCTCCTCCAGAGATCGCAGCAGCTCCTCCCAAGAGAAACAGGACATAATCCAACACATCAAATCATTAGAAGGAGGCCAATCACCCTCAAACTCGCAAACGGCTTCCATCAAGTAAATAGACTCTATGATCACTGCCCGCCTCAAAGGAAATACCCCTCGCCATACGGGAGATCCATCTCACCATCGACTCCACAGCTACTTGGATACCCCACTGAAAAACCCTGTGCACACACTCCCACAGGACTGAACTTAGCTGGGGCCATGGTGGACCACGACGCGTCATGTCAGACATTCCTCCGCAAAAGACTGCAGCAAATCAGCCCAACGAAAACAGGTTACACCACAGCATGCACGGTACCTGGCAGGAGCCCTGTATCTCACAGGATCACAAACTTAAGCCACCAAATGCCTAGCTGAAGTCTGTGTTGACACCCTGGACGCCTGCGGTCACAGGGAGTTTTTCAACTCACAACATAGACGCCAAAAGGTTCTTTCCCTTCCTGACCGTTGGGTGCTGCACCCTGGCGGAGAGGCGGCTCAGATGCTATATTCCCCTAATGTCTCCTCAGGGAGCACTGCATGAGAGCTCCTTGGTCCCATAAATCACGCGGCAACTATCATGGAAGGCGGTATGTCACACCGGATTCACATTCGCAGGCGATTGCGGCGGGCTGCTCCACAAATAACAGAATGAACTACAGCACGCAGGATGCCTTGACAGAGGGTATTCGCCCCCAGATCTAAATACGTCTGTTATCACTTGATCTGCCTCAACTCTAGTTACCATGTTCGATGCTTACCCTGTGCCTGGGGATGGGCTCTGCGCTACCAATGTCTTGCCGACGCACCCCTTTTTTCTTCACTCCGGAAGACACGTTGATGGACGTTTAGCTTACGCTATAGCAGCGGCGGCCTGGGGCTGCGCTCCAGAGGGTTTTTTTTAATACTTCTCAGCACGAAGACCGACCCCCACTCCTATTCCTGGGAGAGTGACATCTCCTGGACAGCTTGTGTCGGAGTGCCTGGCTACTCCCTGGACTGGATTAGGACAATGTTGGCCATGTTGGCCGTCACAGTATTTAAGTTGATGTATTCATTTCTACCTTCCCCCCTCTTTCCTTTCCCTACCCATCTCCCTGACGGGGGGACACCCGTGCTCCTGGGAGAGCTCCCAGTGGCTACTTAGCCTTATAGACCATTTGTTTGAGACAGTGGCCCTTCCTGGTGATAGATGACTATGGCCTCTGTACCCTGTTTGAAGGTTCTCTCCCTTAATGTGAAGGGACTTAATTCCCCCAACAAACGGCGTCAAATATGGAGGTACTTATTGTTGCAAGGCCCAGACATAATCTTCTTGCAGAAGACCCACCTCCTTAGGAAAGATGTAAAGCACATGTCCCGCCCACGTTTCCCCCATCAATTCTGGTCCTCAGCAGCTACCAAGACAGCAGACGTAGCCATCTTCTGCAGGGCGAACATTCCACAGGGTGACACTAAGGTAGTCCTTGACACTGAGGGCAGGTTGCTTAAGGAGGAGGTCTTGAAAGGGCATCGCACACTCACTCTTTGCAACGTGTATGCGCCAAACCAGGGCCAAGACGCTTTCCTGTGCGGGATTCTACGAGAACATGTAGTACTCGTGAGTACAGACGTCATAGTGGGGTGAGACCTAAATTCAGTATGGGATGCGGAGTTGGATTGCAGTGGGGGCACGTTTCATAGGGTGGGTGCTATGTTGACAGCAACGAAAACATCTCTTACTGCTTTAAACCTTATGGACGCCTGGCGCTATCACTCCCCTGAGGGTCGCGACTACACATACCATTCCCACGCACACCACTCTTATTCCCGCATTGACTTTCTCTTCGTGTCACATTACCTGGTTAAAGATACCTTCTCAGCGGGCATTTCTGATATATCAGTCTCTGATCACGCACATGTGGAACTACTCCTTCACGAGCGCTTCGCCTGCCCCAAGCGGCCTACGAGATGGCGATTTATGCCCCATATTCTTAGGGACCCGGTGCATAGGGAAGGGCTTCAAGCTGCCGTCTCATCCTATTTTGAGACTAATGATCTTCCGGAAACGCCTCTCCCTGTTTTGTGGGCTGCGTTTAACCTCATGCGCGCTAGCGTTATTCTGCTCGCACGCTGAGATTTTATGAATCGCACTTTACATGACGAGCTGGGCTCGTCATCAGCGTGCGAGGAGGCTACGCCATGACGAGCCCAGCTCGTCATGAGCGTGGAAGGGGTTAAAGCTACGATCCATGGTGCCCTTACATCTATTGCTATTGCTAGGTCGCGGGAAGCTTGCTTATACGAGCAAACTCACCCGGGAAATCAAAACGTTGGAGAAACTAGACCAGGAACGCCCTTTGGCAGTGCACAAACAGCGCTTGGCTGTCCTCAGAGGCCAGCTTAGGGCATATAGAACAAATAAGGCGGAATGCGCTTTACTTGCGTTACACCAGCGCTACAACGATGGAGGGGACGGGGTGGGTACTGTATTAGCACGCCGCCTGAGAACGCAGGCAGCCAAAGCTCACATCGCGAAACTAAAGTTAGAGGACGGATAATGGGCCATCACAGAATCTGACAAACTCCAAACGTTTCAAGAGTACTATGCGTCTCTATACGCCCGGTAGCCGCCCGCCCCTGAAATCATATCAACCGCCTTGGATGCCTATGACTGGGATCCTCTGAGCGACTACCACTCCAAGCATTTGGAGGAACCAATCACTCTAGAGGAACTAACTGATGTCCTAAAAGAACTCTCACTCTGTAAAACGCCGGGGCATGATGGGCTCACAGTTTTGTTTTTCGTACCTTCATGCCACAACTTCAAACATATCTGTTAAGCCTTTTTAATTCTTTCACAGAGACTGTTGGGCCGTCCCCGGATATGGCAATGGCGGAAATTGCCCTCATCCCGAAGCCTGGGAAGGACCACACATTCTGCTCTTCCTTCAGCCCTATTACCCTGTTAAAGACAGACCTCAAATTATACACCAAAATCCTAGCAAAATGACTTAGCGTGCACCTACTCATCTAATTGAGCCGGATCAGGTAGGCTTTATTCAACAAGGCCAAGGGGTGGATAACATGCGGTGAGTCGCGCACCTGGTAGGGAAAGTGTGGCACTCGATGATCCCGGATTGCCAACTCTCACTGGACGCTGAAAAGGTGTTTGACCGGGTGGACTGGGGGTTTCTCTGTGCTGTTTTGAGAAAGGTAGATCAAGGCCCGCGTATGATAGCATGCATCATGGCTCCCTACATATCACCCCTCGCTAGGGTGCGTATCAATGGCCAACTTACGCAGCCCATATCCATTCTTAGGGGTACCAGGCAGGGCTGCCCCCTGTCACCCCTTTTGTTCACCCTTGTAGTGAAACTACTCGCTTTCTTGATTCGCCGGTCTCCTGACATTCGTGGCATTATGCTTGGGGGCATAGAACACAAGATTGCCCTTTTTGAGGACGATCTTCTCCTTACCCTGTCTGATCGGTTGCTCTCGCTTCCAGCAGTACATAACCTGCTCCAGTTCTATGAGCGAGCTTCAGGGCTTAAAATCAACGATACGAAATCCTGGGCTCTTAAACTCACGATCCCGGTCGATGAGATTGCGACATTGCAAACCCTCATTCCATATCAATGGGCGACCAATTCTGTACGATATCTTGGCTTTAATTTAACACCAGACTTAGCCACCTGGTCCAAGGCTAATTGGCAAGAATACAAAAACTCAGTCATCACCGATTTATGGGCATGGAAAGCCTTGCCACTCTCATGGCTGGGACGCCTCAATACAGTCAAAATGTCCATCCTACTGAAAACTCTTTACCTATTCCAAACTCTGCCGACACCCATCCCAGAGCACCAGATCTAGGGGTTGCAACGCAAGCTAACCACCTTTATTTATGGGGGGGTAAGAAACCACACTTCTCTAGTGAAATTTTTATGCTCCAGAGGGATAAAGGCAGGGCTCGCCTGCCCTAATTTGATAGAAGACTATTGGGCGTCTCACCTCCGCTTTATACCAGAATGGACGGCGTGGGAAAGCAGGAAGGTGTGGTTTCACATGGGCAGTTACTTGTCGACCTCTCTGGGATCATGCAAGGTTGCCTTGGGAAGCGCGTCACCACAGTGCGTACATGGCGGTTCCTACTAAAACCGTGCTTGACATTTGGGACAAAGTGGCGGTCCGTAGGGTTCCTCACTATCACAGGCAGCCACGCGACCTTTCACAACGTTTCAACGGCTAGCGCGTACCTTTGGCTCCTCCAAGGGATTAATCTCTAGCATATACCAAATCCTTCAGCACTCGCACCGCTCGGATCCCCACCCATACCAGCTGCAGTTGAGTGCTGAGTGCGAGTTTGAAGGATTCAGAGAACAATTGATTAGGGATCAGTACATCTGCAAGTGCACTGACAAGTCGATACAACAGAAGTTGCTCACGTTAGGGAATCCTACTCTGGAAGAAGTAATCCGCACAGCAAAAAGTATTGAATTATCGAAGAAAGAGGTTAAAGAACTTGAAAAAAAGAACGAAGAGACAGTCTCCATTGTGAGGTCCAAGGAGAACAGAGAAACCAGAACTGGTCCTGGTCAACAACCTTTTGAGAAGAACTTTCCTTCTTATCCACAACGCAATGATAGGAATCTGTTTTCTAGACGTGACATATGTTATAGATGTGGGAATCCCTCTCACAATAAGGATAATAAGTTCTGTCCGGCTAGGAGTGCTACTTGCCGCACCTGTGGGAAATTTGGTCATTTTGCCAAAATTTGCCAAAATCCTAGGCAGGGAAATATGAGTTTTGGCAATAAGTCTCAGAGTCAGGTTAACACTACTGGGGTAGGATGTGTTGCAGAATACAATGATAACACCAGCAGGGGGGAAGATCACATTAGTACCATCCAAGATGATCTTAGAGATATGGTTGTTGTAGTTCGTGAGGGGGAGAATTCCGTTGATGTGCCTTCCAAAGTCGACAAAGACATGGTCATAGCTGTGCGTGATGATGGAGTCATTGTTGGTGACCCTGCGGTTTGTGTTGATCCATATGAAAATTTTGGTGTGGGTGATAAAATCATTTCTTTATTAGTAGACTCAGGAGCAAAGGTCACTATGATCACCCAAGAACTATTTAATGAGACTTGGCCAGGAAGGAAGCTAGAACCTCCCGACAGGGCTCCTGTATCCTTTGAGGGGCGCAGAATAGCTTTGGATGGGTATTTTGAGGATATCATTCAGTTCAGGGGGAGGAAAATTTTTGGGAAAATTTATGTGGCTTGCAAGGGTCTTAACATTTTGGGTTGGTTCCATGGTGGATTGTTTCGGTTAATATTAAGACCAGGTGCAAAAGAACAGGTTGGAATGGAAGAGGATGTTTTAATTTCAGAGAGTTTGGCAGTTGTAGAAACTGATGACTATGTGGTAGGTTTGGCCATTAAGTTTCCTTCTGTTTTCAGTAAAGGACTTGGAACGATTAGAGGTTTCGAACACGAAATCAGAGTTAAGGAAGGGGCCATTCCAGTCAAGCACAAGGTAAGGGTTGTCCCTTTTAGTGTCAGGGATAGTCTTGAAAAGGAACTCATGGATTTGTGCAAAAAGGGAATTATCGAACCTATCGAGTCATCGTTGTGGTTGTCTCCCCTTGTTGTTGCAAGGAAAAGGAACGGAGATTTGCGCGTCTGTGTTGACTTACGCAGCCTTAACAGAAACATCTGGGTTGACTCGCACCCTTTGCCTAAGATCACTGATTTATTGTCTCTAACCAGGGGCGCTAGGTGGTTCACCAAGTTGGATCTAGCATCTGCTTACCACCAGGTGGTGTTGAGTGAGTCTTCTAGGCACTTAACTGCTTTCGTTTCGCCTTTTGGCAGCTTCCAATACTGTAGAATGCCCTTTGGTCTTGCCTCTGCGGCAGCAGTTTTCCAGAGGTTAATGAGTCAGATGTTCAAGGACACTCCCGGAGTGATCGTCTTCCAAGACGATGTCTTAATTTTTGGGCAAAGCAAAGGGGAACATGATGTTTCTTTGAGTCAGGTGTTAGGCATTATGCAAAGTGAAGGTGTTGTTCTTAAAAGGGAGAAATGTGTTTTCCTCAAAGAGAAAATGGAATTCCTTGGTCATGTAGTCTCTCACCAGGGGGTTGAACCACGTCTAGGGTTAGTAAAAGCCATTGTCGATGCCTCTCCTCCCCTGGATAAACCTGGTTTAAAATCCTTTATAGGTTTGAGTGAATTCTACTCTAGATTCATCAAGGGTTACGCGTCAAAAATTCAACCCTTAACCAACATGCTCAAGAAAAATGTACCTTTTGTGTGGAATGAGAACTGTGATGAGATTTTTCGTTGGATCAAGTCTCAGCTAGTGAGTGACAGTGTTCTCAGAGCTTTTGACCCCAATAAGGAATGTGTGGTGACTGTTGATGCTAGCGGGTTTGGTCTAGGGGCTGTGCTCACCCAGAAGAATGGTCAGGTTGATAACACCATAGCTTATGCGTCAAGAGTTTTGCGTGGTGCAGAAATGAATTTCTCGGTCATCGAGAAAGAGTTATTGGCCTGCTGGTGGGCAGTCAGAAAATTCAATTCCTTTCTCTGGGGCAGTCATTTCACTATACGCACAGATCACAGTCCTTTGGTCTCAATTTCGTCTGGTGAAAAGATTAAGGAGCACACCCCTAGAATTGCAAGGTTGTCGACCAAGCTTCTACAGTATGATTTTGACATAACCTATTTGCCTGGAGCAAAAAATGTCAGAGCAGACTATTTCTCACGTTTTCCTATCTCTGGTAACGACTCCGAGGTTGAGAGGGAAGATGATCAGGAGGATTGTTTTGTAGCGGCATTAGACTTAGAAGGCATGTGTGCTGTGAATGAAACTGAATGGAGAGGAGAATTGGCCAAGGATGTTATCCTTGCTCGTGTCATTGAATTTTTGAAGTCTGGTTGGCCGAGGGAGAAGTATGTCTCTGGAGCTTTTCAGACGTATGTTAAGGTTGCCGAAGAACTCACTGTAGAGGATGGTATTCTTTTGCGATGTGGTAGGCTGATTCCTCCGGAGAGTTTGAGGGAACGTCTTATGGATGGTGCACATGAAGGCCACTTAGGGAAAACTTTCACCAAACGCAGGTTGCGAGATGTTTTTTGGTGGCCACAAATGGATGCGTGTGTTGATTCAATGATTGATGGTTGTGTTATATGCAACTATTCTGACAAAAGTCGTAAAGTGAGGACGCCCCCCCTGGAACCGGTTCAACTTCCAGAAAGAGCTTGGGAAAAGATTGGAGTTGACCTGGTCGGACCCTTTAACCTCTTACCACCCACCTCACGATATGCAATCGTGGCCATTGATTATTATTCCAAGTGGCCTGAGGTTCGGTTCGTCAATGAGCCCTCCTCCGCAAATGTCATTCTGTTCCTGAAGGATATCTTTCTTAGAGAGGGTTTTCCTTCATGCATCATGACCGACAATGGGGTACAGTTTGTTAGTTCTGATTTCGAGTGTTTTCTCACGCAAAGTGGTGTCTCTCACAAGAAGAGTTCCTTGTACCATCCCCAGTCCAATGGCCTTGTCGAGAGAATGAACCGTGTGTTGAATAACTGTGTGCAATGGGCCATTGCCAGTAAGTGTGTGTTGGAGAACGCTGTTCGCTCCATGTTATGGTTTTACCGTACGACCGCACATTCTTCCACTGGTTTCTCCCCTTTTGAGCTTCTAAGAGGGAGGAAACCGTCGACTAAGATTTGTCCAGGTTGGATGTCCAAGTGGGTCAAGATGAATGTCATAGATGGCATTGATGGTCTTGTGAGAGAAAATGTTAACAAAGCACAGGCTAGACAGAAAAGTCATTTTGATGAGAGGAAAAGGGTGGTGTCTCATGGCTTCTGTGTTGGTGATGTTGTTCGCATTAAGAATCCTGCTCATGTCACCAAAGGCAGGAGTAAATTCTCTGAACCGGTTGTTGTCAACAAGGTTTGTGGCAATGCTGTGCAAGTTAACAACAACCATTGGTGGAATGTCTGTAAGGTTGTCAAAGTTAAAATTGCCTCCTCTGATTCCACCAACTCTGGCAATAATTGTTGTAATAAAGAATTGTCGCCCACACTTCGCAGGAGTTTGAGAGTACCCAGGATTCCTGTCAGGTTCAGATAGTTCTGCTTTTCTTCCCTGTCCTGCTATGTTAGGTGCTTACCCTGTTTTGTGTTTTTGTCAGGCTTTCTTTCTTTCCCTCTTTCTTTCTTTTTTCCTTCCTTCTTTCGTTTCCTTTTTGTTTTCTGTTTCTTTCTGTGCATCTCGTAACTCTTTTCTTTTCTTCCTTTTGTTTGCAGAAATGAGGATAATGTAGTATTCTGTGTTTGTGCCCTTATGGCACTGGTAGTTGGAACCCTGAGTGTTGGGAGTTCTGAGGCTGCGAGTGGAATGCTGACAGTTGGTCAGTTGGATGCTGTACTATGAGCCTGTCGCTGTGCTGCTCTTGAGCCGAATAAACTTATTCACAGCATGCTGCGTCTGTGACTCTTCATTGACACTACACAGTCCTTGTCCGATGCTGACATTGCCCCCTCCCAGTGGGCGCGTCTTTGGCGTGACATTCCAAAACCTTTCCATAGCATCCCCCAACAGGAATCCGCTTACATGGTGATGACTTAGTGGTACTACACTCTATCTCGGCTTCAAAAGATGTTTCCCAACGCATCTCCCATGTGTTGGCACTGCACGCAAGCGATTGGTGATTTTATACACATCTGGTGGTCATGCCCTCCCCTTGCTATCTACGGGAAAGAAGTCCTCAGCCGTATTAAACGGGTGCTAGGGTACCCACTCTCTGAAAGTCCACTCACTATCATTCTGGGCCTTAAGCCAGTGAACCTGGGAGTGATGACCCGCCGGGATCGATATCTCAGTCTCCACATGCTGGGAGCTGCGAAGCAGACTATTGCCCTATAGTGGAAGAAATTAGAACCGCCCTCCATAAATTTATGGTTCACTCGCTTATGGAACACAGTGGCAATGGAATTGCTCACAGCGTGCCTACAGCTTCGGGACGTCAAATTCACGAAATTGTGGAAACCGCTGGTTGAACCCTGGGATGACTGGAAAACGCCAGACTGCAACCACCAAGACTCAGAGCCCTACAGCTTTTTGAAGATGTAGTACGCCCCACTAATCCGAAGGGCTTTTGGACTCCGCTGGCTAATCACGCAATACCAGCACCTGAGAACACCCAGGGCCTTAAGCGCTATCCATTATGCCCCATTAAAATGCCCCTGTCATCTCACATGAGCCAGGGCATTAGGTAACGGAGAGGTTTTTTATCTCTTTTTTATTTCTACATACTGTAGCACTCTGGGCCGTAATCGCTTCTCATATGGCCACTACATGCTGCCCCCGCCACGCAACTAGAGCCAGTGCAACAGGCAATTGATCGGTAGCGCGAACAGGGATACTCTCCCATTCGCGCACCGGAATACTAACTACGGCGCATGCGCGGACCACTTCTCGGCTGCGCATGAGCTGTTAACTGCCGTCCACGCATGCGCGGACCACTTCCCGGCCGCGCATGCGCTATCCACAGCCGCCCCGGCACCCGGCAGCCTTACACGCCCACACAGGCGCTTCAGACCGGGCATTTCAGCGCGCCAATAAGCAACACACCTGAGCGCTATCTAGACCCGCCTAGCGAGTCTCTCTACCATTGCTCTTCCAACAGGTGCCCTCAATTATCCAATCTATGACAGTATAAAAACCGGCAACAGCAGCCATTCACTACCGGTTCTGCGAAGGAGGCACAACAGGTCCCACGCTGGTGCTGGCCAGAAATCCTGTGAGTATGCTGAGTATCACTACAATGGGTAAGCGCTTCCCTACTTTTCTCCTACAGGTTCCCTAACCCCAGTGGTCCTACCTCTTTCTCCCTACTAGGGCCTCACCCTGCCACTTCAATAACCTTGGAGCAAAAAACAAGCATTGAAAGCGTAAGAAATGGTCCTTGCGCCACAATTCTTCACCTTTCACTGCAGTAATTTTTACCGCTGTTTTAATCACTTCACCCTCGAAGTTCTAGTGCGATTCCACATTAATGATACCACCAGTATCATTACACTTGAGCCGCTCATAGCCTGCACTATTCGCTATTTAAGTCGGCTGTCATAATATATGATCAATACCTTCTAGTGACTCTGTTTCTCCTATGTTTGTCTTGTACCTGTCCTCAATGTTAAATGTACAGGTGATCTTGAGAAGGGAATCCCCCCTCTCACAGTTAGATACACTTTAGGGCGTGTAGACACATAGACTACACTACACAACCCCTATTTTAACCCACACATATTTTATTGTCCTGAAGAAAGCCAGATTAGTATAAGGCACTGGCTGAAACATGTTGACAATTTAAGGACGTAGGAGGTCGTAACCCGCCTCTAACTTCCCACAGCCTTATTTTTAACCGCTGACGGAGGCCCTTTTAATAAAGTATCCTCACCCCAGGGACCATCCGCCAAGCCGTTTTAATTTCACATACCTTAACACCCTACACCGCACACACAGTGACATACCTGCTCCGCTGTAATCAGGCGTCGAAGCACACCCGGGACACGCTAGGTGTCACTGGGTGGGCCCGATGATGAAGCATGCCACCAACTAGGTTGGTGGGTGAGGGCTTTCTAAAGACACCCAACAGGTGCCACTGCCACTTGGCAAAACAATACTGAGTCGCTATGTAATTAATAGTAATCTATCATATTAATGTCAGATTAACCCATTCTAGAGCTAGTCTCCTTTTGATATCCATATAATCACGCAATACAACACCCTCATGCACTCTGCGAGACTTAGAAATTTCCTTTTTTGATACACTGATTAATGTTGACACCTTTGACCCTTACCCCGCATGTTGTCAGAGATAATATCTGCTATGGCTAGAGTAGCGCTCTCCAGCAGTGTGAAATGACTCGGAAAATCCACCTGCCACCCCACCCCTCCTTACCCTCTATCCTTTCCCATTTTCCGTCCCTGCATATTGGTTGTGTTTTCGTTTTCTTCTTTATTTTCTTTTCTTTTGTATTGTTCAGGTTCTACAGCTCATTGTTACAATAATGATATCATAACACAGTATGGGCATGTTTTATGGAGAAAGAGTTCTAAATTGTTGGAATGTGATCTTGTGCTGCAGAGACTTTTGTTTTGCCACATCACCGTCCATCTGTGCCCACACCCCCAATCCCCAGAGGAAGGGGAAATACCCACAGTGTCCCTCTCTCACCCCTCAGGTAAATGCCCCTACTGAGTGCCATGGTTTTGCACCCTACGTGATCCATTCCCCCCCCCCGCCCACTATCCTGTTGCTGTGCTCCATTTACAATTTCTTATCTATTTCCCAATGGAAATTTCTTGCAACAATTCCTGAGCCTCATCTATGTTTGTGAACATAGGAAATTTTCCTCTCACTAAGACCCTCAACTTACATTGTTGTGCTATCGCAGCCTGTGCGCCCTGGGCCATGAATAAATACAGGAGCTTAACAAATTCCTTTCGATGGCACGCCACAGCCACTGACATGTCGTAGAAAATACGGCAGCTTGATCATTCATGAATGCAAAATTGCTTCCTCTGGATGGCTTTAATGAGTATCTGTTTTTTAATCCGGTAATCTGCAAAGTTCACTAAAATTGTCCGTGGCAATTTTGAGTTGAGAAATGGCTGAGAGGGTACCCTATGAGCTCTTGTAATAGTGAAGTCACCTGAAAATTCCTGGATTCATTTTTTTTTATAAATGTCTCGACCCATTGGATAGTTTGGCCCCCTTCACATCCTTCTGGAACCCCAACCAGATGTAGATTAGACTGCCAGGAAAGATTTTCAGCTCCTCAAGCTGGTTCTCTAATGAGGCTTTCTCCTTTTTGGTAATCCTGGGCGGAGTACGCGTAGTGGAGCTCTGCGTAGCTTCACGTAGTCAAAAAAAGCCTCAGTGGAACTACGTGGAGCTCCGCTCTGCTCCGGGACCATCAGTAATATAATAATTTTTTTTTAAAACACCACTTACCTTGTCTTCTGCCTTACTTGCTCCTTGCCGCAGTGTCTCCTTTCTTCCCGCGTTCTCCTCCTCGCGTCCCTCTATGTATTATGTCTTCCGTGAACTGCACATGCGCAGTTCATGGATGACGTACTACCTACAGGGTCGTGAGGAGGAGGACTCACGAAGAAGGGAGACACCGCAGTGAGGAGGAGGGAAGGGTAGAAGACAAAGTAAGTGGTGTTTTTTTATGTTACATAATATGGGGCTAGCATCATACTCCGCTCCACCACCAAGGCAGAGATTTGCCCAACTTTGTGTTCCCAGTGGAGCTTGGAGTTGGTAAATCTCCATAAACTCTGCTAGCAGAGCGGAGTACAATGCCCGGGGTTACTTTTTGGCTAGGTTGGCTTGATGCTGCATAGAGTTCATCTGATCCTCAAGCTGACTCAAGCTGAGAAACCCTGCATTAAGCCTCTTGCATTCTGACTGGGAAGGTGCCAACTGCTTTCTCAATTTTTGTCAGCCGGTAATGAAGGGATGCTATCTCATGTGCTTGTGTTATCTTAAGTTTTCCTATCTTGTCCAGGATAAGGTTTAGCATTGTCTTTATATCACATTGCATAGATGTAGCTTCCCCTTGCAGCTGAACTGGTAGCTTGGATAGAAGCTTGCCTGGCTCTGCCTGTACCTCTACTTGTGGCCCTATGGCAGGACCTCCTTCTACATTTTGAGGATAGGGCTATACTGGGGCCGTGGCTGGGAATCCATTAAACTGTTCTCCTTCTCAGTAGGAATATGCTTGCTCTTGTTTTCTGATGGATTTAAATGTTAAGCAGCGGATAAATCTCTTGCAACATGCCAGATTGTGTAGCAGCAGAAGAGTCTTGTAAGACAAATGGTACAGTTGGCATTTTTTAACTTTGGAGAATAGTGGATACTCCTTTGACTTCCCACAGGCCTGACTGATGGTGTTGTCTTTTAGATTCATGCCCATTTGTGAAGAACCATCTTTTTTCCCCCCCTGGGTTGCTCCTGTGATCAGTTCCTCTTCATTGAACTCTTGGGCTCCGTTGCCTTCATTTAAAGGTTCTGGTGCGTTGTTTTGCAAGAGGAGCTCTTCCTCAAACATTGCTTCTCATCCGACCGCCCTTGTAATGTACTCTCCATAGCTGTGTCTCCCATTACAACCTCCCTTCTGGACTCCAATGCATCTTCTTGAGAGCTCCAAGGGCTTGAGATTGTTGCAGAACCGGATCTTAATTTCAAGCTACGCTCGGCTCTCGATGATGCTGACACTGCCTTCAAATGAGCTGTGCATGCTTTTGTTTTTTGGCTTGCGGCTGTTTCCACATTAGCCAAAATATTTGGGATTTTTAGATGTTTTCCTATTTTGTCGAGCAAGGGTGTTTCTACAAGAATGAGGGAAGAGAGAAGGGAGCCAAACGAGCGACCTACTACCAGGAACCCCTCAGAAGTATGAGCTCCCTTTGATATTTTTTACAACTGGCGTAAAACCTGGAGGTGACTCTGCACTTCCAATGCACTATGGTCTTTATGGAAAACTATTGGGGCGTTGCCGATTAAATGGGAATTTTTCCTACAGAAGACAGGCGGAGGTTCCAATGCATTTAAAGTCAGGTTTTGGTGGCAGCTTGCCAATTTATGATATTTTACAATATGGCCTGCGAAGACATGCAATCTCTCTTTATTAGTCAGTTAATTGTATAAGGCTCCAGCACTTACCACCTTTGTGGTTAAATGAGAGGGGGGCTGTCAGTCAGAAGCATTCTAGTTCTGCTCTCTGCCTCTGCCTTAGTGTGAATCCATTTGGTTTGCCGAGGAGCAATGCAGGGGGTCGGAAAGCAGCCAATATCCACTGTCTACTTTTTTTACAGAGTAATACCCTTATCAGCCTGCTGTCAGCAATTACCCAATACGTCCTGGCAGCCTGGAATCGATAAAAGTAGTGACAGCCGCCACTCATTTGCATTTTCGGAGCTCTCTGTGTTTCCGTGTCTCTTGCCGTAAGAATCGCAGAGCCGAACCCAGAAGCAGACAAGGGGGGGAGGAACAAAGTGACCACGCTAGCAGCAGAGCATGCAGGTTGCGCCTGCCACCAAGGAGAGTAATTTGGTGCAAAAAGGGTCTCAATCCTTCTCCATAGTGTGAATAAAAGTCAAAAACAAATTTGCGAATACTCACAAATTGTTTATGTGTTTTTATATTTTCAAAAACTCACAGGGCATTCCTGCCCTGTGTCACCCACTCCCCATCTACTCCCAGCCCTATTTATTCACTCAAAAATCTTGAAGTGAGGCCCTACATAACCCAGTGTGATCCAACTTGACTGAATTAGTAAAGTAGTCATAAATAAGGCCATTTGTGTGTGCAAGTCTTACTTACTCTGTTTCTTCGTAAAGTTTTCATTAAATGATCAAAGCCTTACATGGAGTCCAATTATTGTTCTACCTATTATTTCCAGTTTCCTGCTTGCCCTTTACCTACAGCTAAATTTAATTATATTTCACAAGTGTTAGTTGGTTTCACTAACTAGCAACATTTTGTATGTGAGTGCATATATTGCTTAAATTTTTCTCTCAAGAATTCTGAAAGAGAGTCAGCTGTAACTAGGGATCATTTTGTATGTAAGTACCAAACACCAAGGAAGAAAAAAGGATGGCGTTTGTCAAAAAACTGATCACATCGTAATAAGAGGTCAAAAATTGATGCCATTAGTCAATCTTCTGACATATCTATCTGTCTGTCTGTCTGTCTGTCTGTCTGTTAATCTATTCCTTAGCTTTTTCTATTCAACATGTCACAAAGGAATGGTATGTGAAACTATACATACAAAATGCCAAGATTTTAACAGAAAAAGATCACACACATGTAACTTTGCAACCTGGCATATTTTTTTAATGTTTGTGAAAACAATGTAAAGGTGATAAGAAAAATATGCGAAGTTCACTTCAAAATAAACTTTTACATCCCTAAGTTAGATGCACAAATAGCTTTGAGAATCGTTTTGAAAATTTCTAAATTTGGTCTTTTATATATAAGGCCATTGCTTACCCAGATTTTCCACAATTCTGACTTCTGTGAGGTGCGTGCAGGCTACTTTCTAGTCTCCATAGATGTCTTTATCATTTTTCTTCGATTTTTGCCTCTTTTCATTTTTTATTTTCTACCTTGGTTCTTCTACAATGGCTAATATTTTTCAATGATGTTTAATTGTTTTGTGTCTTTCTCTTACCTTTTCGGCGTTTAGTTAATACATTTTTCCTCTTATAATTAAATCTCAGCATGGTTTCTTAACATATTACTTTCTTAATAGTGCTACTGTTGAAACTATTTGTATACATCAGACCACCAATGGCTAGACTTTAGAAGCACACATAAGGGCATGTTTTGGAAAACCCTTATCTAAAATTGACAATATGCTTACTAAATACAGATACCATGAAGAACTAATAGACATTAAGGGCTAGTCCAGCTGATCTAGTGCTGGCACATATCATTGTGTTGAGTGATCTAGTAGAATTAGAAAATGTTAAATGTATAGAAAGACATCCAACCGCTCAACCAGCCACAGAACACAGCACAAGAGGGGATGGATGATGGTGGTGACCACGCTGGAAACAGAGGAAAGAAAGTGTGACACTGTGACACTGAGGCCACTCTCTACAACAACAGAAAGCAAAATTGAGGAGTGGGAAGACTGTCACTATTTCTGCAGTAGCAGGGCGTTCAGGGGAATTAGATGAGAGCAGTGATGTGAAAAGGCCAGTGAAACCTCAGAAGAGACCCTGAACGTGGTAACTGGGATGACTAGCAGGCTACAATGATGCATACTCATGCATTCTAAGGTACATCAGGTGGACTCAGGGTAACCGCTTACGGATGACAGCTCCTAGAGGATAAAAACAAGAAGACAGATACAGAAAAAGTGAGTCTTGAGGAGTAGAGTCAGACATCCACCAAAACTGGTACTGTTGCGCTAGCAGTAATAATTAAAGCACCTTCATGTGGCATGGCTGGCCTTACGGACAGCATGATATGAGCATGAGTGAAATTAAATAAGTGTGTGTGAGAGCCTGAATCCAATTGAGCACAGCATTTCACTGGCACGGGGGCCTGTGACTCGGAAATTGATAGGGTAAGACAGTTGTGTCCTCTGGGGAATCCTTCCCATTTGCAAATGGGTTACCACCAACTTGAAGTTGGTGGTAAAGTGAATGTTTTGCGACCGCATTTCTCTCGCAAAACATTCATATATACCCTTGTGATTCTTTATTAGGAAGGGATGCCATAAACAAGGCCTTTCCTAATACCCAATCGTAAACCAAAATTGCGATTTGGTAACATTACCACTTGGAAGATTATGCAAATGGATAAAGATCTGTGGAATATACTTCCGGAAACACCTAACATTACTTACAGAAAATCCTCGTTCTTGGGAGATCTTTTAACTTGTAGTTAGATGAAACCTGGGATTAACAAACAAACATGACTACATGGCTTCCGATTCAAACAGGTTTTTTCAAATGTGCCAAATGTAAAACCTGTAGACATGGTCAAAACAAAACACAATATGGGACTATATATGGAAGGAAGATCAAAATACAGCAGAGGATTACATGTGAAACAGATTCAGTGATATATGTTTTGGAATGTACCTGAGGACTGAAATATGTGGGCAGCACTATCAACAACTTAAAGCTCCGAATATTATAACATCTGAGAGCCTAAAAAAAAACAAGATTTTCAATATGCCTTAGCCAAACATATATGGGAAACACATGATGGAGGTCTGGAAAAAATTAAATATTATGGTAGAAAACATGTTACGAAACGACCTTGAGGAGGAAATCACAAATTGGAGTTTCGCTGAGAAGAATCTAAAAAAATCTTGTTAATCGGCACAGAAATTCCGAATGGCCTGAATATGGATGCTGAACTATATATTCATCTTTAGAAAATGCCTTTCTCTGTGCTCCCCTGGACTGCACAGTAATTAGCAAAAGGGATATGATGTGCCAATAGAACATATTTGTCAAATTATACTTTTCTTCTCTTCATCCTCAATTCTCCCTTCTCTTCTCTTCTTTTCTCTTCTTTTCTTTTCTTTTATCTGAATTTTATATACACAACGAGAGAGCTATATATAAGATATTGTATGTAATATCTGCATAGATTGGGAGAGAATTTAGTTCATGTTGAATATACATTTTTTTAGTTACATATGTGCAATACTATGTGTGATAATTTTTCGTCTTCACTTCCCTCTGAAAATATTAAATGAGCATTATATGAAATAATAATGATTTTTTTATATAATGAACAAAATATATTTATAGATAGTATTTTGGTACTTTACAGATAACTTATAATTATTGTACTATGTGCACTTTTTGCAAAGATTGGAGAGATTATAGTTTACACTGAATATGCACTTTAATAATGACATATGTACAATACGATATACAACTTGTTGCAAGGACAAGAGAGGAATATTTTATCGAAAATGCACTGTACGCATCCTTTTGCACAAAAAAGTAAAGTTTAATGCTTACAATGAAAATGCACTTTAAAATATTGAATAGGATATTTTGTATGCTTTCTCTTGCACAAACTAGAAATGCTTGTATTGACAAATAGGATGCACTTTAATATGGAGATACTTGAGGACTATATGAACCTTTTGTATAAATTGGAAGAAACCGTTTACCCTCTAAGAATATCCACTGTGACATCTAGAATAGATCATGCAAAATAGAATTCTATTTGTTTCTCTCATATTGGAGTTGAAACTAGAACATATATTATTATATATTGCCCCCGTTGAATCTTCCCATGTTCTATATGCTTCTTATCTCTCTTCTTTCTATTTTATTTTTATCTTGCTCTGTTGTTTCTTCTCTCCTTTAATGTTATCAGATTTATGCACTTTTTTTCTCTGGCATTCCTCCATGTAAGATATATTTTAAGTCTTGATATTATGCTCTGACTAGAGAAATAATGTTGTACTTTACATGTAATAAAAACTGAGCAAAATCATACAAGGGTACATTACCGAAATTGAGAACCATATAGTATCAAACAAAGATCATGTCAAATATGAACATGACAAAACTCAATATGGTGGAAAGAGTATGCCATTGACTTATCTGAAAAGCAGTCAATGCATTGTTTTTCATTGTGGTGTTTTTTTAGAGGATATTTCCCTTTAAAAGTATTGTGCACTTTGAAAACTCTATGACCCTGTGAAGGCTACAGCTGAAATGTGTTGGTCTCATGTCAGCACCTATGGTTATAAAAAATTGAGAAAATGAGAAAAAAATAAACTCACAAAGTACTGGTACTGGTGCCTGGCTGTGCTGTGTTTTCCTTGCATTGTGTAGGACCGAGTTTAGTGAATGGAGGCTATCCTGGGAAACAATTGCGTGTTTGTGTGTGGGTGTGTGTGTGTGTGTGTGTGTGTGTATATATATATATTTTGCACATAAGCACTATATTGCACATTGGGAGATTTTTTGCACTAGCACTTTAACAATCAGTTTTGGTTACTTAGAGATAGAGTATATCTTTTGGAGCTCGAGTTCTTTGATATGAAGTGAATACGAATAATGGCCACTTGGCATATATAATTACATGAACATTTACATTTACATTTAATTCTGTATTTTAAACAGTTTTAATCTTTGTGTCATGTATCGTATGTCTTGTCATTTTGTACACCTTCTATGTAAACATATATGATTTTAGCATTTATATACAACAAGCGTATTTAGTTGTGAACCCAACTATACATGCCGATCCATGCAGTATTTTGTTTATCTTTACAGTGAACGTAAAGTAACCGTTTTAGGCAGGAAGCCACTATAAATGCACTGAACTGTTTCTGGGGGGTCATATGATCAAGGTTGCTGCCACGCAGCCGAAATGTGTCATGCTGACATTGAAGAGAATAAAACACTGAATATTTTCAACTATGCACATTTGTGGTCTGTACCTGATGTGCCTATCGAAGAAGCCAGTAGTTCAGGACTGATGGTGATTGATATATATATATATATATATATATATATATATATATATATTCCCTACTGGCGGTCGCCAGTAGGTAGTTATAGTTAGGACCTAGTTTCCATGGGAAAACCGCAACATTCTATTTGGAATAACTTTGGCGCCGGTAGACGAATCTTAGCGAATTTCTCCAAGAAAATGGCCCGCTCTGCTCCTTCCCTGGAAGTTTCGAGGTGATTCGTGAAGCAGGGGTCAAGAAAAAAGGGGGTCCCAAAACGTGTTTTCCCCATGCAATTTTCCATAGGACCTTTAGCCCGGGCTACAGCCCGAACAGCTGAATGGAATTACACCAAATTTGGCAAAAAGGTAGAATTCGGTTCGCAGGTCACGCTTTTTGTTAAATGGTCTAAATTCGTTCAGTAGTTCCTGAGAAAATCATAAGTAAAATCATAAGTATATCTATAGGCGATTACCGTACGGTGAAGAGTACCATTACGAGCACAAGCTGCATGCTCATTGGCTGTCAACTGTCTGTCAACACTCCAAACCAGGAAGTGTAAAAGGTGGCAGGGTAGAAAAACCCGACCCCCTAGGCCTGCTCAGGGGGTCCCACAGGGACCCCCAAGGCCAAATATTTATTTTATTTTATTTTTTAAATCGCAGGGTTCGCATAGGTACGCGTAAATTGTGAATAATATATTTTCTTTAATTAGCCCTCGGGGGACCAAATTCCGGGGGCATTATGGAAAAAGTGTGGGGGGGTCCAATCCCCCCCACACTGCCCCGGGGACAACCACCCCCTGAGGCAAAGTAATTATGCTTGTGGGGGCACAAGGCCCCTGCAGTCCCGGGGACCACCACCCCCGGGGTTTTGTTATTAATGATGCGGGGGGCTTACGGCCTCCCCACAGCCCCAGAGACCGCCACCTCCCAGGGGTTCATTTAAAAAAAAAATGCTGTGTGGGGGAGCTCTTTGACCCCCCACTTGCCCCGGGGACCGCCACCTCCCGGAGCTGTAATATTGAATATAGGGGGGTCCATGATGGACCCCCTAGCCCCAGGGACCAACTCCCCCAGGGAATTTCAATGTTGGGAGGGGGGCCACGCGGCCCCCCTCCTGGAGCGTTGTGGTGGCCCTGGGGACCTCCACCTCCCCAGGGCCAGATCCTGCAGTGTCCCGGGGTGCCTACCCCCGGGATATTGCTATTTGCTATGGTAGGGTGGGAGCCTCGAGGCTCCCGCCCTACCATAGCAAACTTCTTTTCGTCAGAGAGAGCAGCATGTTAGCTGCTCTCTCTGACAAAAAGCAATGCCGGTTCCCAAAGGATGTGGGGAGCCGGCTGTGACCGTGGGGGGATTGGGGCTCCCCCCACCGTCCCCAACGTTGTATTTTAGCCCAGGGGAATGGGGTCCCGGGGGATTTAAAAAAATTAGTAATAGACACTATTTTATTTTTACAATAGATTTACCGTACGCGTACCATGCTCGTGTGTACGACGTACGGTGCGAAGTCTGTAAGTCCTCCTGTAAGCGTACCTAAGGTAGAAAAAGTAAAATATTTGTAGATATTTATGAAGTGTATGTGCTTACATGTTGGGTGGCTCTAAAAAGACCCCTTGTGTTTATTGGGAGATTTTAGTACCTACAAGTAAGTACCGATGCAGAGTCTAAAGTTCCCTTCATCTGTAAAATGTACACCATCTCTCCTATAGATGTCTTGCATATTGAAAGGCAGATTGTTGTTGTAAATGGACCCCATTCTACAGTCTCGGAGAAAAGCAGAAACAGATTTATTCACATGTTTCATAGCTTTCTCAATTTGGGGACAAAATTCATTGGACCAGTTCCATTTTTGCCTTTGACATATATTTGAATAGACAAAGGCAGTTTGGGGGAAAAGTGACATCAGTTCTGTAAAGGTGTCCTTCATAAACATTTCCAGTCCTACCCCAGTCAAAGTGCCTAGGTCATTGCCACCACAGTGCACAATTAGGGTGATGAAGATGCATAAAGGATTTCACCATTGGCATCAATTGGTGCCACTTTAACCCTCTCTGTCCAATCCATGTAATGTCCCTTTAGTCCCCCTCTGTCCTTCTTATCTCCTTCTGTCTCCTAATAGTCCCCCTTCATTTTATAGTGTATCCTCTGACCTCTTATTCCTCTCTCTCTCGTTATATGTCTCTCTTAATAATTCTTCAGTCCGTATACATAGACTGCTGCATACATTCTTGGGCAGATTTACAAGCCCTTTGGGCCTCTTTCTTGTTCTATTGTGTTTCATTTTTGGATGTAATGTTGGCAAAAAAATAATGGTGCAAATTGGAAATGTATTTGCAAAATGAGTCAGGATTGTCTACTGAAATGTAGTGGTCATATACAGGGATTGTGTTTAGTCAAGAGGCATGGAACAGTTATGAGAATTGGATGTCGAATGCGTTGGACAAGGTAGCACCTTGGACGCTCAAACCACCGGTAAGGCAATCTAGAACTGCCCCGTGGTTCTCAGAAAAACTTAGATTGGCTAAAGCTAAATGTAAAACTGTGGAGCGGAGGTGGAGGAAGAACTATGCCCCAGAACACAAATTACGCTGCAAAACGGAGCTAAAAAAATACCAGAAATTGGTGAGACTGGAGAAAAGTATCCACTTCAAAAGTAGAATTGAGCTAGCAGATAATCCCACCAGAGAACTCTTTAGTATTTACAAAGAACTCACGGTTCCATCTAGACTCGAAGCTCAAGACACTTACTCTACTGAGATGTGGGATCTTGTAGCTGATTTCTTTGTGGATAAGGTTGACAAAATTCATGTCACCTTTATAGATAGCAATGATCTCTTAAGTAACCGTGGGGATATAAGAGCCGTCTCCACACAGAAATCCCACCTTGCATGCTTTAAAACACCTAAAAGACATGAACTATTAGTTATTGTTAACAGCATACAATCTGGATCCCCCGGCGATGCGTGCCCACCGGCTCGGTGCAAAGGAGTTATGGAGAGTATATTAATTGACTATATTAGTCACATGGTGACACTGTCGTTTCAGGAATGTCACGTACTTGAGGCGTGGAATACAGCTCAGGTCATCCCTCTAAAAAAAAAACCCCAATATTCCCATCTCCCAACTCCAAAATCTCTGCCCCATCTATCTTCTTCCCTTGTGTGCTAAAATTGTGGAAAAGATTGCTGACAGGCAGCTCATGGAATATTTGGAGGAGGAAGCCCTCCTCCATCCCTCACAATCGGGATTCAGAACTGGCTACTCTACAGAGTCGGTCGTTCTGTATTCCACCGAGTGCCTTAGGCAGATAGTAGATGAAGGTGAGACAGCAGCGTTGGTTTTATTAGATCTGAGTGCAGCGTTTGACACCGTGCTGCACACACAACGCTGCTGTCTCGTCTTTCGGAGATGGGGGTGACAGGATCAGCGCTTGCTTGGCTACGATCCTTTTTGGCCAATAGAAGTTTTCAGCTGCACTGACCACCCTTCAAATCTTCCCTCCGGAAGGTAAGCCATGGGGTTCCTCAGGGATCAAGTTTGAGCCCTACCTTGTTTAATATCTATATGGAACCCCTGGCTCACATAGTGGAGGCATTTGGGGTGGGCATTGTTAGCTATGCGGACGACACCCAGCTGATGTTTAAGCTCACACCCGACCGTAAAGAAGACACCATTAACTTCTCGAACTGTATGTCAGCAGTAGCAGTATGGATGAACAACAATTGCCTGCGTCTTAGTGGCGAAAAAACAGAATTACTGGTGGTCGGGAGAGCAGCATCAGCATGGTCTCGCCTATGGTGGCCCACTGAATTAGGGAGTCCTCCCATTCCCGTGGAGTCTGTAAGAAACCTCGGTGTAATGCTGGATTCAGACCTTTCTTGCAAGGCCCATGTTAGCAGGGTGACTGGGAGGTGCTTTGGCATACTGAGGGTTCTTCGGAAGGTTTTAGATCTCCTCCCTACTGGAGCCAGAAAACAATTGTCCATGCGCTGGTGACCCCGCACCTTGATTATGGGAACGCCCTGCTAATAGGGTTAAGTCAAAAGGGTCTTCACCAACTTCAGTGCGTGCAAAATGCCGCCGCACGCCTCGTGCTCGGGCTTTCGTGCAGAGCTTCTGGGAAGAACGCCCTGACTAAGCTCCACTGGCTTCCAGTTAGGGAGCGGATTAAATTTAAAACCCTTTGTTATGCGCATCGCATGGCCCAGGGCAAAGGCCCTGATTATCTAAAGAACCTCCTCACTATACATCGCCCCACTCGGAATTTAAGATCATCCGGTGCGATGTTGTTTAAACCTCCTCGTATCTTCAGGAACAGAATGGGCGGCCGCTCCTTTAAGTACTTAGCCTCCAAACAGTGGAATGCACTCCCGATTCATCTTCGGATGGAACCATCTGAATTAAGATTCCGGGGAAAACTCAAAACGTTTTTGTTCCCTATCATGTAAACCCACCCTAGGGCTTTTCAATATCTGCCTCTCGAAATCTATCAGCAGTTAGCGCGGGGACACACTGTTCTTTGTGTAGCCAGGCGCTTTACAAATGACTTATTATTATTATTATCACTAAAATGTTTTAGTGTGGTAAATGTGTTTTGGTGAAATGTATGGTTTAAAATGTTTTGTCTAGAATCACACTGAGCATCTGTGAAAATTTATGATTTACACTTGCACCTTTTTCTATAATGTCCGCTGTCTCTCTCACCGTCTATCTCTCTCTGCTTATAGTGTTCCCTCTGTTCTGATATTTTCCTTTATTTCCTTATTCTAATTTGTCTTTCTTTATGCCACTTCTTCTCATACTCCCTCCTGTCCTTTTAGTCACCCTCTGTGCTTATTGTCTCCTTATGTCTCCTAATAGTCCCCCTTCTTTTTATAGTATATCCTCTGATCTCTTATTCCTCTCTCTCTCAGTGTATGTCTCTCTTAATAATTCTCCAGTCAGTATACATAACTGCTGCATACATTCTTGGGCAGATTTACAAGCGCTTTGGGCCTCTTTGTTGTTCTATTGTGTTTCATTTTTGGATGTAATGTTGGCAAAAAAATAATGTTGCAAATTGGAAATGTATTTGCAAAATGAGTCAGGATTGTCTACTGAAATGTAGTGGTCATATACAGGGATTGTGTTTAGTCACTAAAATGTTTTAGTGTGGTAAATGTGTTTTGGTGGAATGTATGGTTTATTTTTTTTTTTCTAGAATCACACTGAGCGTCTGTGTAAATTAAAGAAATACACTTGCACCTTTTTTCCATAATCTGTGCTGTCTCTATCACAGTCTACCTCTCTGCTTATAGTGTTCCCTCTGTTCTGATATTTTCCTTTATTTTCTCATTTTAATTTGTCTTTCTTCACAGTGCCACTTCTTGTCATACTCCCTCCTGTTGTTTTAGTCCTCCTCTGTCCTTATTGTCTCCTTCTGTCTCCTAGTAGTCCCCCTTTTTTTTATAGTGTATCTTCTGACCTCTTAGTCCTTTCTCTCTCGTTATATCTCTCTCTTAATAATTTTCTAGTCAGTATACATAGACTTCTGCATACACTCTTGGGCAGATTTACAAGCCCCTAGGACCTCTTTCTTCTTCTATTGTGTTTCATTTTTGGATGTAATGTTGGCAAAAAATAATGGTGCAAATTGGAAATGTATTTGAAAATGAGTCAGGATTGTCTACTGAAATATAGTGGTCATATACAGGGATTGTGTTTAGTCACTAAAATGTTTTAGTGTGGTAAATGTGTTTTGGTGAAATGTATGGTTTAAAATATTTTGTCTAGAGTCAAACTGAGCATCTGTGTAAATTAAAGAATTACACTTGCACCTTTTTCTATAATCTCCGCTGTCTCTCTCACAGTCTACCTCTCTGTGCTTATAGTGTCCCCTCTCTTCTGATATTTCCCTTCTTTCAATATTTTAATTTGTCTTTGTTGACAGTGCCACTTTTTCTCATACTCCCTTCTGCCCTTTTAATCCCCCTCTGTCCTTATTGTCTCCTTTTGTCTCCTAATAGTTCCCCTTCTTTTTATAGTCTGTCCTCTGATTTGTTATTCCTCTCTCTCTTATCAAATGTCTCTTTTAATAATTCTCCAGTCAGTATACATAGACTGCTACACACACTGAGCATCTGTGAAAATGAATGATTTACACTTGCACCTTTTTCTATAATCTCTGCTGTCTCTCTCACAGTGTATCTCTCTCTGCTTATAGTGTTCCCTCTGTTCTGATATTTTCCTTTATTTCCTTATTCTAATTTGTCTTTCTTTATGCCACTTCTTCTCATACTCCCTCCTGTCCTTTTGGTACCCCTCTGTGCCTATTGTCTCCTTCTGTCTCCTAATAGTCCCCCTTCTTTTTATAGTGTATCCTCTGACCTCTTATTCCTCTCTCTCTCAGTCTATGTCTCTCTTAATATTTCTCCAGTCAGTATACATAACTGCTGCATACATTCTTGGGCAGATTTACAAGCGCTTTGGGCCTCTTTGTTGTTCTATTGTGTTTCATTTTTGGATGTAATGTTGACAAAAAAATAATGTTGCAAATTGGAAATGTATTTGCAAAATGAGTCAGGATTGTCTACTGAAATGTAGTGGTCATATACAGGGATTGTGTTTAGTCACTAAAATGTTTTAGTGTGGTAAATGTGTTTTGGTGGAATGTATGGTTGAATTTATTTTTTCTAGAATCACACTGAGCGTCTGTGTAAATTAAAGAAATACACTTGCACCTTTTTTCCATAATCTGTGCTGTCTCTATCACAGTCTACCTCTCTGCTTATAGTGTTCCCTCTGTTCTGATATTTTCCTTTATTTTCTCATTTTAATTTGTCTTTCTTCACAGTGCCACTTCTTGTCATACTCCCTCCTGTCGTTTTAGTCCTCCTCTGTCCTTACTGTCTCCTTCTGTCTCCTAGTAGTCCCCCTTTTTTTTTATAGTGTATCTTCTGACCTCTTAGTCCTTTCTCTCTCGTCATATCTCTCTCTTAATAATTTTCTAGTCAGTATACATAGACTTCTGCATACACTCTTGGGCAGATTTACAAGCCCCTTGGACCTCTTTCTTCTTCTGTGGTGTTTCATTTTTGGATGTAATGTTGGCAAAAAATAATGGTGCAAATTGGAAATGTATTTGAAAATGAGTCAGGATTGTCTACTGAAATATAGTGGTCATATACAGGGATTGTGTTTAGTCACTAAAATGTTTTAGTGTGGTAAATGTGTTTTGGTGAAATGTATGGTTTAAAATATTTTGTCTAGAGTCAAACTGAGCATCTGTGTAAATTAAAGAATTACACTTGCACCTTTTTCTATAATCTCCACTGTCTCTCTCACAGTCTACCTCTCTGTGCTTATAGTGTCCCCTCTCTTCTGATATTTCCCTTCTTTCATTATTTTAATTTGTCTTTGTTGACAGTGCCACTTTTTCTCATACTCCCTTCTGCCCTTTTAATCCCCCTCTGTCCTTATGGTCTCCTTTTGTCTCCTAATAGTTCCCCTTCTTTTTATAGTCTGTCCTCTGATTTGGTATTCCTCTCTCTCTTATCAAATGTCTCTTTTAATAATTCTCCAGTCAGTATACATAGACTGCTACACACACTGAGCATCTGTGAAAATGAATGATTTACACTTGCACCTTTTTCTGTAATCTCTGCTGTCTCTCTCACAGTGTATCTCTCTCTGCTTATAGTGTTCCCTCTGTTCTGATATTTTCCTTTATTTCCTTATTCTAATTTGTCTTTCTTTATGCCACTTCTTCTCATACTCCCTCCTGTCCTTTTGGTACCCGTCTGTGCCTATTGTCTCCTTCTGTCTCCTAATAGTCCCCCTTCTTTTTATAGTGTATCCTCTGACCTCTTATTCCTCTCTCTCTCAGTCTTTGTCTCTCTTAATATTTCTCCAGTCAGTATACATAACTGCTGCATACATTCTTGGGCAGATTTACAAGCGCTTTGGGCCTCTTTGTTGTTCTATTGTGTTTCATTTTTGGATGTAATGTTGGCAAAAAAATAATGTTGCAAATTGGAAATGTATTTGCAAAATGAGTCAGGATTGTCTACTGAAATGTAGTGGTCATATACAGGGATTGTGTTTAGTCACTAAAATGTTTTAGTGTGGTAAATGTGTTTTGGTGGAATGTATGGTTTAATTTTTTTTTTCTAGAATCACACTGAGCGTCTGTGTAAATTAAAGAAATACACTTGCACCTTTTTTCCATAATCTGTGCTGTCTCTATCACAGTCTACCTCTCTGCTTATAGTGTTCCCTCTGTTCTGATATTTTCCTTTATTTTCTCATTTTAATTTGTCTTTCTTCACAGTGCCACTTCTTGTCATACTCCCTCCTGTCGATTTAGTCCTCCTCTGTCCTTACTGTCTCCTTCTGTCTCCTAGTAGTCCCCCTTTCTTTTTTATAGTGTATCTTCTGACCTCTTAGTCCTTTCTCTCTCGTCATATCTCTCTCTTAATAATTTTCTAGTCAGTATACATAGACTTCTGCATACACTCTTGGGCAGATTTACAAGCCCCTTGGACCTCTTTCTTCTTCTGTGGTGTTTCATTTTTGGATGTAATGTTGGCAGAAAATAATGGTGCAAATTGGAAATGTATTTGAAAATGAGTCAGGATTGTCTACTGAAATATAGTGGTCATATACAGGGATTGTGTTTAGTCACTAAAATGTTTTAGTGTGGTAAATGTGTTTTGGTGAAATGTATGGTTTAAAATATTTTGTCTAGAGTCAAACTGAGCATCTGTGTAAATTAAAGAATTACACTTGCACCTTTTTCTATAATCTCCGCTGTCTCTCTCACAGTCTACCTCTCTGTGCTTATAGTGTCCCCTCTCTTCTGATATTTCCCTTCTTTCATTATTTTAATTTGTCTTTGTTGACAGTGCCACTTTTTCTCATACTCCCTTCTGCCCTTTTAACCCCCCTCTGTCCTTATGGTCTCCTTTTGTCTCCTAATAGTTCCCCTTCTTTTTATAGTCTGTCCTCTGATTTGGTATTCCTCTCTCTCTTATCAAATGTCTCTTTTAATAATTCTCCAGTCAGTATACATAGACTGCTACACACACTGAGCATCTGTGAAAATGAATGATTTACACTTGCACCTTTTTCTATAATCTCTGCTGTCTCTCTCACAGTGTATCTCTCTCTGCTTATAGTGTTCCCTCTGTTCTGATATTTTCCTTTATTTCCTTATTCTAATTTGTCTTTCTTTATGCCACTTCTTCTCATACTCCCTCCTGTCCTTTTGGTACCCCTCTGTGCCTATTGTCTCCTTCTGTCTCCTAATAGTCCCCCTTCTTTTTATAGTGTATCCTCTGACCTCTTATTCCTCTCTCTCTCAGTCTTTGTCTCTCTTAATATTTCTCCAGTCAGTATACATAACTGCTGCATACATTCTTGGGCAGATTTACAAGCGCTTTGGGCCTCTTTGTTGTTCTATTGTGTTTCATTTTTGGATGTAATGTTGGCAAAAAAATAATGTTGCAAATTGGAAATGTATTTGCAAAATGAGTCAGGATTGTCTACTGAAATGTAGTGGTCATATACAGGGATTGTGTTTAGTCACTAAAATGTTTTAGTGTGGTAAATGTGTTTTGGTGAAATGTATGGTTTAATTTTTTTTTTCTGGAATCACACTGAGCGTCTGTGTAAATTAAAGAAATACACTTGCACCTTTTTTCCATAATCTGTGCTGTCTCTATCACAGTCTACCTCTCTGCTTATAGTGTTCCCTCTGTTCTGATATTTTCCTTTATTTTCTCATTTTAATTTGTCTTTCTTCACAGTGCCACTTCTTGTCATACTCCCTCCTGTCGATTTAGTCCTCCTCTGTCCTTACTGTCTCCTTCTGTCTCCTAGTAGTCCCCCTTTTTTTTTATAGTGTATCTTCTGACCTCTTAGTCCTTTCTCTCTCGTCATATCTCTCTCTTAATAATTTTCTAGTCAGTATACATAGACTTCTGCATACACTCTTGGGCAGATTTACAAGCCCCTTGGACCTCTTTCTTCTTCTGTGGTGTTTCATTTTTGGATGTAATGTTGGCAAAAAATAATGGTGCAAATTGGAAATGTATTTGAAAATGAGTCAGGATTGTCTACTGAAATATAGTGGTCATATACAGGGATTGTGTTTAGTCACTAAAATGTTTTAGTGTGGTAAATGTGTTTTGGTGAAATGTATGGTTTAAAATATTTTGTCTAGAGTCAAACTGAGCATCTGTGTAAATTAAAGAATTACACTTGCACCTTTTTCTATAATCTCCGCTGTCTCTCTCACAGTCTACCTCTCTGTGCTTATAGTGTCCCCTCTCTTCTGATATTTCCCTTCTTTCATTATTTTAATTTGTCTTTGTTGACAGTGCCACTTTTTCTCATACTCCCTTCTGCCCTTTTAATCCCCCTCTGTCCTTATGGTCTCCTTTTGTCTCCTAATAGTTCCCCTTCTTTTTATAGTCTGTCCTCTGATTTGGTATTCCTCTCTCTCTTATCAAATGTCTCTTTTAATAATTCTCCAGTCAGTATACATAGACTGCTACACACACTGAGCATCTGTGAAAATGAATGATTTACACTTGCACCTTTTTCTATAATCTCTGCTGTCTCTCTCACAGTGTATCTCTCTCTGCTTATAGTGTTCCCTCTGTTCTGATATTTTCCTTTATTTCCTTATTCTAATTTGTCTTTCTTTATGCCACTTCTTCTCATACTCCCTCCTGTCCTTTTGGTCCCCCTCTGTGCTTATTGTCTCCTTCTGTCTCCTAATAGTCCCCCTTCTTTTTATAGTGTATCCTCTGACCTCTTATTCCTCTCTCTCTCAGTCTATGTCTCTCTTAATATTTCTCCAGTTAGTATACATAACTGCTGCATACATTCTTGGGCAGATTTACAAGCGCTTTGGGCCTCTTTGTTGTTCTATTGTGTCTCGTTTTTGGAATTAATGTTGGCAAAAATATAATGCAGCAAATTGGAAATGTATTTGCAAAAGGAGTCAGGATTGTCTACTGAAATGTAGTGGTTATATATATAGAATGTTTTCAGTCACTTAAATGTTTTAGTGTGGTAAATGTGTTTTGGTAAAATGTATGGTTTTAAATAATTTGACTAGAATCACACATAGCATCTGTGTAAATTAGGGAATTATACCTGTACAATTTTCCATAATCCCTGCAGTCTTTCCTCATTGTCTACCTCTCTCTGCTTAGGCTGTCTCCTCTCTTGTGATATTTTCCCTCTTTCTTTATTTTCATTTGTATTTTCTTATAGTGCTGCTTGTTGTCATAGTCCCTTCTGTATTCTTAGGGGGTCATTAGGATGGTGGGCGGACTTAGTCCGCCTGCCATCCTCACAGTAGTTGGGACTGCCCGCCTTAAGGGCAGGGGTCCCAGGGGGGTATTAGGATCCGCTCGCCACAGTGGCGGGTGCATCCTGCATTTTTCACATTGTGGCGGGCGGTGCTCTCAGGATCGCCCGGCACAATGCTAAAAATGCATGTATGCATTTGCATACACAATGCGCCAGGCACCGCATGGTGCCTGTTGCTTTGTGTATGCAAATGCTGGCGGATACCACAGGTACCCCCTGTGTGCATCCTTAATCACACCTTCACTCCGGTGGCCCTCAAGGGGCCCTCACAGTAAAGACCGATTGCTTTTCCGTGGCTTCATTGCTGCTATGGAAATGCATCTGTAGAGGCCCAATATGATATGGCTGGCGGTGTGTATTAGACACCAACACCATGTTAAACCCTTTCTGCCCCGGTTGCAAGGCGACCGGGGCGGAAAAGCGGTGGACGGTCTTTTCGACCGCTGCAGACCCCCCAGCCATGTTAAGATAGCAGGGGATCATTCTGGTTGGGTTGGCGGGTGGATTACCCCCGCCAGGCTGGTGGTGGGTATCGCCAGTCTGGCGGGGGTAATCCGCCCGCCATCTTAATGGGCCACTTAGTGTCTCTCTGTCCTCATTGTCTCGTCAGTCTCCTATTAGTCCCACTTCTTTTTATACTCCCTTGTCTAACCTCTTTTTATACTGCCCCCTGTCTCCTGTGTTTTTCTTCTTATACTCTCCTTTCTCTCCTCATACTGCCACCTTTCTCTTCATACTGCTCAATATCTCTTCACATTTTCCCTTCTTTTCATACTCTATTTATCCCCTCATACTGCAGTGTCTGCTTATATCCTCATTTGTATTTATATTTCCTATTGTCTCATAGTCCTCTTTCTCTTGTTTTAAGTCCTTCTATTTTCATAGTCTTATGTTTGTTGTCATAATATCTCCTCTCTTCTTATAAGTAATATAATAGTGTATTTGATATATTTATTTTTCTAAAGTGATATATATTTTTTATAATAGATTCTTTTGATCATCACTGAAAAAAATGATCATGCCTTCTAAAATAGCAAAAGAAGAAAGGACAAAAGAAAGCAGTTTATTTAAAGAGAACTCATCTTCAACATTTACCTGAACAACAATGTGTAAACAAAAAGAAAAAAAGTCCTGGTAGGAAAACTAAGACTTTTCTGCAAAGATTGTCAACCAGTAACAGTAGTGTGCGTAAAGTAAAAAATACTGTGACTGTTTTTGCAACTAAGAGAAAAGACACGAACCATGGAAAAACTAGTGAAAAAAATGTATATTGTAAAAGGAGGGAAAACCACTTTCAGGAAATAAGGAAGAAGATGTTTTATAATAGAATTTTGTTTAATTTGACTAAGTTAATAAAGAATTGTAAGAAGAAAACCACATTTTATAAGAAGAGAAAATGTATTGAAAATGTAGTTGAGAAAGTTTTTGAATTTAAAAAAAACCTTTTTGATTTAGTAATCAATAGAATTTGATCACTGAAAAGCCAATTTATTTAATGAAGAGCAAAAGTAAGTGGAGAAGAGTAATTAATAGAAGTAATTTTTCTGAAGTTTTTTTGGGCGAATGGAAACATAGTTCAAGTTCTGAGCCTTTTTTTAACGAGGAGAGTTATTTTCAGAGTAATGAGTTGTTGCATGCAGTTGACACTACAGGTCGTGCTTATGAGGTTGAAAATGGTTGTCCTATTGAGAAAGAGAAAATTGTTCCTAGAAATGTAGAAATGTAGAAGAGGTGTTAGCTGATGAAGTATTAGAGAGAAGGCCTAAAGCTCCAGTGTACACTTGGAATTGCAGTAGTATTTGTAGTGTACGGCAGGAATCTACTGATTTTTTACGCAATTTCTTATGTAACTATACTAAGAAAAGTGTTAAACAAAAGATTAAGATGTTGCAAGGATTAGACCCTTGCAGAGTGAGAGAAAATACTGGTTTGCAAGGACATTCTTTGGCTTGTCTTTATAAAAAAGTATGTAGAAGTGTTTTTCACCATTTCAGGATGTTGGCAGTACATCATACTGAAATGAGGAAATTATTCAGAGCGTTGTACTATACAAAAAGTCCAGCTCTAATGTTAAAGAAGTTGAACAGTGCTCTTTTGCATGGATCTGTGTCAGATGTAAAGAATGTTTGTGATGAAATTCAGGTTAGTTACTTTGGTGCAGAAGAAGATAGTGCAGAAATTGATACATTAGTAGAAGGAAATGTAGAAGAGAATGTACTACATTGCAGTACAGAAAAATTTGAGCAAGAAATTGCAAAGTTCAAGGTGATTTCAGGTGAAACATCAAATTATTCTTGTATTTGTTGTCGACGTACTCATTATAAAAATCGGACTAGGACTGTTGATTTGTATTTAAAATGTGAAAAGGAAAATAATAAGGAGTGGATGGAATTTGTAACTTATTTATGGGTAGAGAATACTTTTGATTTGGGTTGTGAACAGCGTATTTGTAAACATTGTTATAACAAATGAGACGAGAATAAAATGCTTGCTAGAGCGGTGCATAATAATTTGGAGTTGGTTAAAATTCCTTCTGAACTGGTGGATTTAAATACTTATGATTATATTCTTATTGAATGTGTGCATCCTTTTCAGGCTATTGTTCGTATGGAGCCTAAGACAGGGAAATTGCCTCCTTCAGATTTACAGAGAGGATTAAAGGGAAGAGTTGTGTATTTGCCATTAGATTTAAATAAAAATATTGAAACAGTTGGTGTCGAAAATGTAGAAGATGAACCTTTAGTTATTCTTGCTAATGGCGTTCCTACTAAGAGTAAGAAAATCTGGCAGGAATTAGTGGATGTTAGGAAAGTGAAAAAGGCAACGTTGTATCTGATAAAACAATAATCAATATTATAAAGATGTGTTTATGAGTGAAGAAGAAATAACTGTAGAAGAAGATAGTGGCTTGCCATCTGGACAAATTGAAAAAGTGGATGTGTCCAGAACTGAAGAAATATACAAACATTACAGTGTTCATCCACTGCATTCCAAAGTGATGGGGAATACTATAGAGTTATTCCAAATGAAAGAAGCAAAGGGAAGTCTCATGAGTGTATGGGAAAAACGCTTGGAAGCTTGTTGTTTCCCTCATTTGTTTCCTACAGGAAAAGGAGGACGATATGATGACCGACCTATGCAGATTCCTGCATCTGAATGCCAGACATTAAGATTGTATGCCTAAGATCCAAGATTTCGACAATGTATTCCGTATTTGTTTCATCTTTTGTTTGAGAGTGATTTGTCTGGACTTTCTTATGCAGTAAAAACAGGTGTACATCTGCAAAATGTTTCGGCAAAGGAATTTATTGATAAAGTACACCAGAAAGATGTTTTGTAATGTCAGCTAATTAATCTCATGGCATGTCAGCATGGTACTAATGAGTACTGGTACCGTCGTCATGGAGTACTTAAATGTATGTTAAGGAACTCAGGAACTCCTACATGGTTCCTTACTCTAAGCTGTGCTTAATATGCATGGGATGATTTACTTCAATTTCTTCGAGAGGCAAATCCAAATATAATAAATATTGAATACAAGACACCTGGAGAATTGTCCTCTTTGGATCCAGTTAATGTATGCAGGTATTTCAATCATAGATTTAAAGCTATGGTGTCTTTTATCACCAATAAAAAAAATCCCCCTCTTGGAGAGGTTGTGGACTTCTTTTGGAGAAAGGAGTATCAAGCAAGAGGTGCTCCTCACATACACATGCTACTATGGATCAAAGATGCTCCCGAATTTGGAACAGAGTCAGATGATACTGTGTTGTCTTTTATTGAAGAATACGCTACATGTGATATACCCAAAAGCACACAGGATAAGGACTTAATTCAACAAGTCTTACGATTCCAAAGCCATCGTTGTGGGAAATACTGTCGTCGAAAGTACAAATCTAAAGACAGATTCTACACCAAATGCCGCTTTGGATTTCCACGTCCAGTAACATCAAAAGGTAGAGTGAACAGTTTTATGTCATCTTTGCAACATACTATCACAAGAAAGTCTCCTAAAAATACCTACAATTTAAGAAGAAATGAAGACTCAAAATACATAAAGGACTACAACCCAGTCATTTTGTCTATGTGGAATGCTAACATGGATATTCAATGTGTTGCAGACAATTCCATTGCTGTTGCTAGATATGTAACATTGTACATAACGAAATCAGAAAAAACAGAATTGAAGGAAATGTGGGAAGAGATTTCCCACGAGAAGAGTCAAAGTAAGAAATTATATACTTACAGCTTGAAGATGTTATCTCATCGAGAAATTGGAGTGTATGAATGCTCGGATCGCTTATCATCTACAAGTCTATACTCCAAATCTAGAAGAATCATTTGGGTGAGTCTAGGTCCTGCTGCAACACAAAACCGAGTACTTAAATCTGTAGAAGAAATTGAATATTTAGCTGAAAAGGAGCCAGAAAGTACAGATATTGTGAAAACAAATATGTTGGATACATATTATCCTAACAGAAGTCATCATCTGGAGAACATTTGTCTCTATGAAGTACTGCAAAACTATATTTTTAAACGGAATATTACAGAAAACATCAATAATGGTATATATGCCGTGATTGGTTCTGAAGGATGTCTGGTGAAACAAAGAAAAGGACATTTGATTAATCACAGTAAACTGAGTTACGAAACACCTGACAAAAGGAAATTTTACTATTTAACTCTTTTGCAACTTTTCAAGCCATGGCGTTCAGAATTCGAATTACTTGGAGATTTGTACAGCTATGAAGATTCTTTCAATGCAACTAAAGATAGTATAGAATGTCCTGTTTTTGCTAATTATGTGAAAATGTTAAACAATGAAATTGAACAAGAAGCTACAATTGCAGCTGAGATTGCTGGAGACAGTTCTCAAGACAGTCACACTTCTGCTCCGTTAAGTCAGGATCCATAAGGAGAACCAATTATTCAAAATGAAGCAGCAACTGCTATTGAAGAGATTGAAACTGTAATGTATCAAGCTAAAGAAGATGTAAGAAACTTAGGAAATTTGGAAGAAACAAATATATGAGCAAGTGAGAGAACAGATTAACCATGGATTACTTCATGAAAAGAAAGAGTGCTCTTGCTCATTATTTCAACCTATCCGATTGTATGTTAGTGGACAAGCTGGAACAGGAAAAAGTTTTTTAATTAAAGTAATTTCAATATATTTACACAAAACACCTGACTCATATTTGTCTTGTGTTGTCACTGCTCCAACTGGGTTGGCGGCACAAAATATTAAAGGAGTTACTTTACATCATGTTTTAATGCTACCAGTAGAGCATGAAAACAAATTAGAATACTACAAGCTATCTGGAGAAGCTTGTTTTGAAGTTGCAAGAGTCTTGAAGAAAATGAAAGTTCTCATTATTGATGAGGTAAGCATAGTATCAACTTAATGCTTGCCTTTGTGCATTTAAGAATGCAGCAAATTCTTAAAACAGACTATGACGTATTATTTGGAGGAAAACACATCATAGATTTTGGAGATCTACTACAACGTACTCCTGTAAAAGAACAATCAGTGTTTAAAACACTGGCACATGAAGATACCAGAAAGTCTTTGGGGAGCATTGGAAATATTAATATTTGGTCATATTTTGAGTATAAGGAACTTATTACAAATATGCGTCAGGCAAATGATGCAGATTATGGAAAAATATTTCAAGATGTAAGAATTGGAAAAGTGACAGAACATGGCAAACAAGCTTTACTGAGACGATTACTTCCCAATTTGTTTCCAAATAAAAATATTGTTCCAGAGAAAATATATATGAAAATTGCAAAAAACAAGTCTGTAAGCTGCTTAATGCCAACACTTCGTGAATGTTCTGTATTCAATGAGGAAATGTTAAAGTTGGAAATATAAAGAAATTATAAAATTGGAAGCTATTGATAAAATAGAGCATGAAAGAATCACTATTATTTTGACTGAAAAGTTGAAGAGGAAATTGGATTCTTTGGAGAAGTCGATAAGTAAAACTGCTGGTTTAGAAAAGAATTTGTATGCATGTGTAAACTGTAGGGTAATTTTACGCCGTAATTTGAATGTGGAAAAAGGTTTAGTAAATGGAGCAATGGGTAAAATTGTTGATATTGTTAATTATGTAAATAGAGATGGGATTGAATTTTTGAAGATCAAATTTGATGAAATTCCTGAAATACAACAATTTAGTCATTGTTCATCTCGGTTCTTGCTTGTAAAAGATTTGTATGTACGCAGAAAACAGTTTCCTATTTGTTTGGCATATGCGGTAACCATTCATAAATCTCAAGGTTTAAGTGCAGATAGTGCTTCAGTGAATATTGGAAGTACCGTGTTTAAAGAGGGTATGGCATATGTTGCTTTGTCCCGAGTCAGAACTTTATCTGGATTGTACTTGATTGATTTTGATGAGACAAAGGTTAGTGCAGATGCTAATTGTGTGAAAGAGTATAATAGATTAAGAAGAGAATATGCTCCCAATTTAGGTCAATATCCAGTATTTGAAAAGCATGTGGTAGGTAGAAAAAGAAGATTTGAGAATATCTGTAGTGATGCTGTAGAGAAAGAAAAAAAACAAGATGAAGTTGCGCCTGCAAGCAGAAAGAAAAAGGACAGTGTTGAAGAGAATGTTGGTTATCGGTTTGAAAATAGTTGTGGTGTCAACTGCTATGCTAATGAAGTAGTTAATGTTGTTTTATGTCTTGAAAGTTTGCAACAGCAAATTGTTGAAAATCGGGATGAAAGATTCTGTTCAGTGTTGTATTCTGTTTATGATAAATGTAGTAGTGATAAAAGTAAAATACAAAGTGTTTCTGATATTCGAAATGTTTTGGACATATGTTCAGGTTCTATTCAATTTACACAGAATATTCAGCAAGATTGTCAGGAATTTTTAATGTTAAAGCTTAGTGTACTGGAAGATGAAGGTATAGATATTGAACATATTTTTGGCCTTTTTTACAAATGGCAACATGACTGTCAAAATTGTTTGTTTACATGTAACACTAACATAGACACTGAAAGATTCATATATTTGACTTTACCAGATTGTGAATCAGTGTCTTTTAACAATCTAGTTAGAGGAGCTAGTCAAAACATGGAGTGTAACCAATGTAAATCAGAAATGTCATCAACATTATTTTTACAAAGATATGGACAGTATGATATTTTAATGCTGCAATGTTGTAGAGCTGATGGAAGAAAATTGGAAACTTTAATTAACAATTTTGTAGCTGGTCAAGTTTCAATATCAGGAAGAACTTTTGTAGCTGTTGCAATTATTTTTCATAATGGACCTTCTACAACATCTGGACATTACACGGTTTATTTAAAATGTCTGAAAGGTTGGATACATTGTAATGATACTCAATTAGTTTTTAAGCAACGCTTGCCTAAAGAGTTACCAAATTCTTACCTAATAGTTTTAAAGCCAAAATTTTAAGATCAAAACATGTTATAGTTAGGAATTAGCATTTAAAAAACCTTAGAGATTCAATGAAAAAACCATAGGTTTCACACATGTTATACTTAGCGTGACATTTCAGTCATACATAACCATTAAAATTCCCCCTTTATAGTTAGGTCAGCTAACTATAACTCGCATGCCCGCAATGCACTGCTGATGACGTCACACACTACATCACTCATGACATGGTCAGTGACATCACTCATGACATCACTCATGATGTCTCAAATGACATCACCGATGACATCACTGATGACATAATCCTTGCGAAAGAGTGGCAGACCTCCTCTCACCCTAGTATAACCTTTGATACACACATTCAAAAATAGAACGTAAACTTTTCTAAAGAATGGAGATACCAATACCAGTTAGAACAACCTATTCAGTAATTCCTAAATCTACATACACATCCACTAATTCACCAAAAGTTCTATATAGTCACTCATGCATGTACACACTCATCATATGTACTCATGCACCTATACATCCTGTTACACACCTACACTTATACATAGAGTTATTCACACATATACTCAAACATCCATTTACTTGCATATACAGCTCTACACACACCACTACACTTATTTTTACAGAAACATACACAAACTTACTCTCTTAAACAATCAGTGATAGAAATACATACTTATTAATCCAGGAACTCTTCCAATCTGCCACTGTCATATATCCTTACTTATATACATCAATACGAACATATACTAGTTTAAAACATATGTACTTACTCATAAAGACACTATTGAGGCAGTCATTCACTCACTAACACGCCCATACACACAATCATCCACCCATACAGTCCTGCACACATGTTGTCTTCAAAACAAATACAAACAGTGAGTCAGTCATTCATGCATCTGTGCGGTAAGTAATATCCCCCACCAAACCATACAGACACTCATTCTGATACTCAAAAAACCTACTAATAACCCATATAGACACTCATGTAGCTACTCACTAACCCGTGCAGCCACTTATACACAAAGTGAGACACTAATACAGATGTTTACATATTTAAACATTACTCGCTAATACATGTATTTACTAAGATATACTTAATAAGTCAGTTATACAGTCAATTTAAAAAAAAACATTTAGACACTTATTTACCCATTTATTCTTCCATCAACCTTTAGATATACATATATAAAAAATATTTGTTTTTCAGAAAGACACACATTCACTGGATGATGTCATCAGTAATGTCATCAGTGATGTCATCAGTGATGTCATGAGTGATGTCACTGACCATGTCATGAGTGATGTAGTATGTGACGCCACCAGCAGTGCATTGCGGGCGCACGAGTTATAGTTAGCTGAACTGACTATAACAGGGGAATTTCAATGGTTTTGTATGACTGAAATGTAACGCTAACTATAACATGTGTGAAACCTATGGTTTATTCAGTGAATATATATATATATATATATATATATATATATATATATATATATATATATTACCTACTGGCGGTCGCCAGTAGGTAGTTATAGTTAGGATTTTTTTCAATGTTAAATCTCAAAATTCTATTTGGAATAACTTTGGCACCGGTTGACGAATCTGCCTGAAAATTTCCTGAAAATGGCCTCGTCGAGCTCCGGTCCTTCCCTGAAAGTTTGGGGGGGATACGTCAAGCGGGGGTCGAGATAAAAGGGGGGTCCCAAAACGCATTTTCCCCATGTTAATTTCCATAGGGCGGTCAATTTCACTTTTAGCCCGAACGGCTGAATGGATTTACACCAAACTTGGCAAAATTGTAGGGACTTGTAGCCCGATGTGCCTTTGCTATGTCTCAAGATATGTGCTGCAGTGGATTTTGAGTAATTTAGGTTCAAAAAAATATATATATCTATAGGCGCTCTCCGGTGCGCGCACCGGAGTGCGCTCCAGGCGCGACACGCGACTTGCGCGCAGAAAGCTGATTGGCTCTTGGGTGTCTGTAAACATTCTAAACAGTCTGGAGCGGCCGCCATCTTGTGTCTCGGTAAAATCGAGACACAAGGGGTTTGAAAAAAAGAGGGGCAAATGACCATAAGGGGGAAGAGTAGACCCCCTCTGACCCCCTAGGTTTGATGTAGGGACTAAAATAGGGTCCTGCAGGGCATTAAAAAAAAATTTTCGTTTTGCGCGGGGGAAGCGCATGGTACGCGCACCGGCGAAGCACGGGGAAAATCCAGGACCATATTTATGAAGGCCTTGCGCTGTTAGTTTTGCGCCTCCTGTGCGTCAATTTTTGTGACGCACCAGCGGTGTAAAAAAATGCGCATTGTTATGCAATATTTAAAAAGTGACGCATCTATCTAGATGCGTCACTTTTTAAATATAGTGCAACGAGGCACATTTTATTACACTGCTGGTGTTATGCGTCACTTTTCTGTGCGCACTCCTTATGACATTCCAGATGTGTCATATTTAATGTATGACGAATCATGTTGCAAGGAGTTACAGATACGTCAGTATTTCTGACATATCTGTAAACATAAAAGTGATGCGAGGCAGGTGCAAGATTTTGACGCAACAGCATCCTAAAAGTGACGCAGAGAAATCTTATAGATTTCAGTACGTCGTTATTACCAAGCTTTTTGCGGGGGAATGCCCCCTTTGCATACATTATACCTGACGCAGATATAATGTGGCGCAGAGTTTTAAAAAGTGACCCATGTACCTAGATGCGTCACTTTTTAAAAATGGCGTCAGGTATAATGCATGCAGAGGGGGTGTTCTCCCGCAAAAAGCTTTGTAATAGCGACGCAGTGAAATCTTTGAGATTTCACTGCGTCAGTTTTAGGATGCTGTTGCGTCAAAATCTTGTGCCTGCTTTACAGCAGGTGTTAGACTGAGGCAAGACCTTTCACATGCTGCTTTCCCCATTTGAAAGGACACATTACTGGAGTTGCGTCACTTTTGTGACGCACTCCAGCAATGCGTTACTTGGAATGTCATAAGGAGTGCGCACAGAAAAGTGACGCATCGCACCAGTGGTGTAAAAAAATGTGCCTCGTTGCGTTATATTTAAAAAGTGACGTATCTAGGTAGATGGGTCACTTTTTAAAATCAAGCGCCACATTATATCTGCGTGAGGTATAATGCATGCAGAGGGGGTGTTCCCCCACAAAAAGCTTTGTAATAGCGACGCAGTGAAATGTTTGAGATTTCAATGCGTCACTTTTAGGATGCTGTTGCATCCTTTAAATATAGTGCAACGAGGCACATTTTATTACACTGCTGGTGTGATGCGTCACTTTTCTGTCCACAGTCCTTATGACATTCCAGATGTGTCATATTTAATGTATGACGAATCATGTTGCAAGGAGTTACAGATACGTCAGTATTTCTCACATATCTGTAAACATGAAAGTGACGCGAGGCAGGCGCAAGATTTTGACGCAACAGCATCCTAAAAGTGACGCAGAGAAATCTCATAGATTTCAGTACGTCGTTATTACCAAGCTTTTTGCGAGGGATTGCCCCCTCTGCATACATTATACCTGATGCAGATACAATGTGGCGCAGAGTTTTAAAAAGTGACCCATGTACCTAGATGCGTCACTTTTTAAAAAATAGTGTCAGGTATAATGCATGCAGAGGGGGTGTTCCTTGCAAAAAGCTTGGTAATAATGACGCAGTGCGTCACTTTTAGGATGCTGTTGCGCCAAAATCTTGCGCCTGCTTCACAGCAAACCTTTCACATGGTGCTTTTTCCATGTGAAAGGACACATTACTGGAGTTGCGTCACTTTTGTGACGCACTCCTGCAATGCGTTACTTTTGTGTTTACAGATATGTCAGAAATACTGACATATCTGTAACTCCTTGCGAATTGATTAGTCATATATTAAATATGACATATCTGGAATGTCATAAGGAGTGCGTCCAGAAAAGTGACGCATCGCTGTTTTCACGTAGCGATGCGTCACTTTTCAGAAATGAGGCCTCCAGTTTATTCACTGTGTCATAACTTTCTTTTCTAACACTCACCTTCTTTCATTCCTCCTACTTCACTTCCTTTCACCTCTCATACCTTTCTGTTCTTTCTTACTCATTCTCCTTTCAATTATCAATGCACTATATTTCACTTACTCTTCACTTTTTAAGAATATAGCTCTTTGATGAGAATTGGAGGTAGTTCTGAAAAGAACTTTTGGTTTTCTTCTTTTAACTGAACAGGAACAAAAACAGGGAATAGAAACTGCTCAACAGGAGCAAAAAGAAAAGAAAAAAATTAGGGGTGGGAAGGGCAGCGATGGTTCTCCAATGCCCGAACCATGAGCAGGACACTTTGCTCCCCATAGGTGAGGAGTTGATTGCAGTATCTGCATCTGACGACCCCATGGTTAAATGCAGGTTGAATGTTTGCTACCTGCTCCTGTGATTGTTCTCTTCCAGAAGAAGTTGCTCCTCCTGTTGATGTAGAGGCCCCATCTCTGGGAACCTCTTGTGCCAGAGCCCTGACACTTTCCCGGGCAAAATTCTGGGGGTGCCTCCTCTCCACATGGCGAATCATGGTGAAGTTGCCAAAAGAGTATTTTTTTTGGGGGTTACCCCGTGACAGGACCTGTTTGCAGATCCTGCACTCTACTTTTGGTGCATTCACCTTCTTCTGGTCTGCTGGAAACTTAAAAAATTTCCAGATGAAATGTTCTTTGACCTTCGGCTGAGGAGGCTCTTCATCAATGAAATCATTGGAGTCATCTTCACTGCTGGATGGTCTGGCAGCCATGATTAATCAAGGAATATGGAGCAGCAAAAAAGGCAGGTCTTTCAGTCACAAAAGTGAAAGAAGAAGTGAAGGAAATGGGTGGGGATTTCATTCATTGTAAAAAAAAACTGTTAGCAACCAATGAAAAGTGTTATTTTAGGGTCACATGACCCGACGCGTTTACGCTGCGCGCTCCGGAGCACTTCCGGTGCGTTTACGCAGCGCGATCGTAGGCGCTTCCGGGGCGCAAACGTGGCGCGATCGTAGGCGCTTTTGCGTGCGTTTATGCGCCGCGAACGTAGGCGCTTCCGAGGGCACTTACGTTGCGCGCCGAAGTGACGTCATCAATCTTTTATAGAAATGCATAATCATTTTCCTTATTAAAAAAAACTAATTTTATTTGTATGGTACGAAATGTTTTGCATTATTATTAACTTTTCATTCATATTTTTTTTCACGAACGACAGTTGCGCTCTGGGTGCGCTTTCAGATGAGCTCTCGGAAAAGCTTACCGGAGAGCTTAGCTGAAAGCTTCCCGGAGCGCGCACCCAGAGCGCAAAAGAAAAAAATTATATAAAAAAAATGAATTCTTAAAAAAAAACAGCAAATTGTAAAAAAAAAAAAAGGTTAGAAACTCGATATACAAAGGAATTAGCATTTAAAAAACCTATGAAATTCACTGAAAAAACCATAGGTTTCACACCAGTTATAGTTAGGAATTAGCATTTAAAAAACCTATTAAATTCACTGAAAAAACCATAGGTTTCACACCAGTTATAGTTAGCTGGAAATTTTACTGATATAAAACCATTGAAATTCCCACGTTATAGTTAGATGGACTCACTATAACTTGCGCGTGCAATGCACTGCTGATGATGTCTTATTAAGCCAGTTAACCAATCAATTTTTAAAAACCATCCATTTAGACACTTATTTAAACATTTATTCTTCCATCAACTTTTACATATACATATATAAAATATATTTATTTTTCAGAAAGACACACATTCACTGGATGGTGTCATCAGTGATGTCATGAGTGATGTCACTGACCATGTCATGAGTGATGTAATATGTGATGTCATCAGCAGTGCATTGCACGCGCAAGTTATAGTGAGTCCATCTAACTATAACGTGGGAATTTCAATGGTTTTATATCAGTAAAATTTCCAGCTAACTATAACTGGTGTGAAACCTATGGTTTTTTCAGTGAATTTAATAGGTTTTTTAAATGCTAATTCCTAACTATAACTGGTGTGAAACCTATGGTTTTTTCAGTGAATATATATATATATATATATATATATATATATATATATAGTCATACCTGAAATACCAGGCAATTCTATGAAGAGGTTAGGTGAATATTTAGTGCTCAGAGATATACAGCTAAAGTACATAGAATTTTACTGGGTAATTGATAAAGTGCAGACATTGGTCTTTGCCTCTTCACAAGACACCTTGGGCTGGACATAAAAAGGAAAGCTGAAGGCAGAGAAAAAGTCAGCTATAATTTTGGAAACTCACAAACAAATCTGAGACCCACCTAAAATGGAAGAAGGCTTGTTAACTTACCTGGATCAAAAATCCCGAAAAGTGCAAGCAGAAAAAAAAAGACAATAGAAAAGAAAGAAAACCAAAATACAGAAGAGATTATTGAAGAGGCAGTCATGGAAAGAGTATTGTTTACATTGTGGGTAATCTTGGATCCTGCCAAAAGATGAATAGAGGCTGAATAAAAATATTCTTTGTTCAGAACTGAATCAGTGTGATAGTGGGTAGTAAGTCAACATTTGGGCAATGAGGCAAATAACTGCCTGAAGCAGATATGGGGATAACTATACAATTCATGCCATAATGGGCAATGAATATGTAGTGTAAAATCAGTGAGCAATGTCTCTTCTATTTGGGGATGAGATCAAAATTACCAAATTGTGTAAACATTTGAAGATTAAAGAAGAAAGTTAGCAGCTATGAAGGATCCTCATTAATGGATCCTCATTAATAAATAATATGCCTTAATCTGAGGAATGGATATACTGTAGCTGTGAATTATGTTGATCTTTATTAAAAGAATAGGGGGTTGCAATAGTCTGCCATTGAAGATTGTCTCAAAGTGCACAGCAATTTATGATAATTTGTCATAAGGGATATGGAAATTGATCTGTATTGTGATGAAATGTTAAAGGTATAGCAAACACAATCAAAAGGCAAAGTATAAATGCATTTCTGAAGAGGAAGAAGATTAGTTTCTGCTCTTGGAGGAGACCCATTTAAATGAGGGAGAATATTATAAATGTGCCTGGAAATGGGAAGGTCAGATTCTAAGGTCGTATTGAATTTGATTCTTGCATCCATCCTTTATAAGATGACCAAAACATATAATGATGGGGTGGGCAATCTGATGTAGATACTGGGGGAGACAATGCCCAAGAAAATACTAATATTACATGCACATATTACAAAGTGAAGGTGAGGCGTTAGACTGAGAGCTTGAAAACAACATAAATCTTTTGTTTACACACACCTTTTTTTGGTGGTAGGGGTTAATTATGCATAAAAAAGGTTAAATACGGTTGTGAAGAACTGGCTAGTTCTTGGGAAAATATTCTAAGTATTTTGGAGTTGATGGGGAATTATGAGAGAGCAGAGGTGTGGAGGGGTCATGGGTTGGATGAGCGAGGTTACTTTCATTTATTTATTTATTTATTTAAGAAGTTTTATATAGTGCTAGCTCCACCCGGGGGTATCAGAGCGCTTTACATTTACATTTACATGTTTACATTTACAGAGCAATTAAATAAAAAATGAAGCTATTATACATGGTGGACTAAAAGAGTCAATTGAGCAATACAGACAATGACAGTATAAAGGTGCATAAGGGTAGGTTCAGTGGTTATAACGCATGAGGGATTAAGTCTGTACGAAGGAGCGGGAAGGGAAAAGTTTGGATGGGAAAAGAGAAGTAGGGTGTAGGGGGTCAGGATGGGGGAGTGTGAGCAGCGAGGGAGGAAAGCGAAGGAGTTTAAGGGAGATGGGGTGGGTAGAACAGGAATTATAGGAGAGGGATTATGTACCCTAATATTTGTTGATCAGGTGAATTTTAAGGCCTTTTTTGAAACTGATATAGGAAGGGGTACATCGTAGATCTTTGGGGAGGGCATTCCAAATGCTAGGGGCCTTTCCAGAGAAGGAGCGTGACTGAGAGGCTTTTTTTATCAGCGGGGGACGAGAAGAAGAGAGCTTGTGCTTCTCAACGTCCGGGCACAACCTGCTTTAGTAAGTTTGTTGGAGAGGTAGGTTGGTGTCTGTTGATAAAGGGATTTGTGTGTAATGAAGGTGATTTTATAGGAGGATCTGCCTTCAATGGGAAGCCTTTTGAGGTCCTTGAGGGCAGGTGAAATGTGTTCAGAACACTTACAGTCAATTGTAAGTCTGGCCGCTAAGTGGAGAACAGATTTGAGAGGGCCAAGGTGAACTTTGGGTGTTCCAGAGAGTAAAGCATTTCCGTAGTCAATCTTTAAAAGGACTAGAGATTGGATAACCGATTTGAAATCTTCCGCTGGAATGAACGGTTTTATTTTTTTGAGGTGCCGGAGAGTGAAGAGTGCTCCTTTTGCCAAGTTTATATGGGCATGGAGAGCAAGCTTATTGTTGATGGTGACGCCAAGAGATATAACTGATTCGGCGAGGGAGAGAAAGCAGTTAAGGGCATTAAGGTCAGCGATCAGAGCTTGAATGGGGAGAGGGTTGTTTTTAGGAGAGAAGAGAATGATTTCAGCTTTGTTTGGATTAAGTTTGAGATGGTTGGAGAAGAACCAGGATTGAATCTTGGATAGGGCAGTATTGAGGTATACGATGTCAGAGTGGGATTTGATTTCATAGTACAGTGGGGTGTCGTCAGCATACAGGTGGCAGTTAATTTTGGCTTGTTAAAGTATGAAGGGGAGGGGTTCCATTGAAGAGGGCAGGGGAGAGGATAAATCCTTGGGGTACACCGAGGGAGACAGATATGGGGTTGGAGAGGCAGCTCTGAATTTTGATTTGTTGGGATCGATGTTGGAAGTAGGAGGTGAACCAGTTTAGCACAGTGCCATTAAGGCCGAAACGATCTTTGAGTGTATTGAGTAAGGTTGAATGGTTAACTGTGTCAAATGCAGCAATGAGGTCCAGAAGGATGAGTATACAAGTCTCACCCTTATCCAGGGCCAGGTGGATGTCGTTGACAATGTTATGCAGTGCAGTTTCAGTGCTGCAACCTTTGCGGAAGCCGGATTGTAGGGGGTCAAGCAGGTTGTTTGAGTCAATATGCTTATCTAATTGAAGTAGCGCGCATTTTTCAAGGGCTTTGGAGAGTAGGGGGAGGATAGAAATAGGGCAGAGGTTGTTAGGGTCATTAGGATCGGCCTTGGGGTTTTTAGGGGTGTAGTGATTTGTCCGAGTTGGAGGGAGATGGGTACACACGCCGTAGAAAGGGAGGCGTTAATGATATTGGTCCAGTATGGGACAATGAGGTGCTTTAGATCTTGGGTAAGAGCCAATGGGAGTGTGTCTTTTGCGTGAGAGGATGGTGTAAGTTGGATAGGATGTTAAAGACTTCTAGTTCAGAAACAGGGTGGAAATTCTGCCAGGAGGCATTATTTTCGAGCAGAGGGTTGGTGTGGAATGGTTCAGGAGGGGTAGGTGAGGGAGGGTGTATGGAAGAGATAAGGGGTGCAGTCAGGGGGAGGTGCGATGTTAGGGTAGATGTCAGAGGACATGGGGGAGGAGCTGGGTGACTAGGAAGGATTGATCAATCTTGCCTATTTTTTCAGAGAAAAAGTTAGCTATTTCTTCACATTTGCTTTTAGAGGCCATCAGGTTAGGTGGAGCAGGGGAGGTTTGGTTTCTCATGATATTGAACAGATCTCTGGGTCTGTTCTTGGCACATGAGAGTTGCAAGCAAAAGAAAGGTGACTTTTGGGAGAAAATGTGTTTTTTGTAGGTGGATGTAGCGGTTCTAAAGAGGGCAAGATGGGAGGGGAATGCATGATGCATAATCCTGGACAGACTAGGCCTGATTTAGATCTAGGCAGATGAGTTACTCCATCACAATGGTGACAGACATCCTGAAATATAAATCTCATAGGATATAATGGGATTTATATTTCAGTGGGCTGGATGTCCTTCACTGTTGTGATGGAGTAACCCATCAGTCAACATCTGAATCAGGCCGCTAATGTTTACGTGGAAATATGTGCAAACTCTTGCTGCTGGCTATCACTGTGAAATTATGATACAGTATACAGTAAGTACTGACAAGACACCTTCACACAGTTGTGTTACAAGGAACAGCTTTTAGGGATGAGACACGAATAGGTAACACTGATTATTTTAGGCTAAAAAGGGATCTTCTGAATGTAACCTTAGTTTGCAGGAGGTCTTTATTTCTTTATAGAGATATGAAAACCATGTATGCGGCACGAAAATCATGGCAAAATCACTGCAAAATTGTGAAATGTAGGGACAAACAGATGCAGACTTAACAGTGGGGTTGGGGAAGCTAAATGTGAGAAAACCACAGCCCTTAATCAACTGGGGAAGAGGGACCACTCTAAATAGTTGAAGAGGCAGACATAATAAAGAAAAAAAGCCAGGATGGATGCTGAAATGTCTGGCTGCACAAAATAGGACGCATATGGACATGAAATCTGTTAATGAGTGGCAGAGATATTATAAGTGGCATCTAAAAAAATTAGAGTTCACTAAGAACAAGTTAAAAATGTGTTTGATGAAACAGGAATTCTAAGATTACAGACTGATAATGGAGACCCATTAGATACATGATTTGATGAGGCAGATATGTTTTGGATCGTTAAGAAAATGGCAATGTGAAAGGTGCTAGGAGATAAGATTCCCCTTGAATTCCACAGAGGAAATTTATTGGACACAAGTCTCCTTCCTGAATTATTATATGCAACAGATATTGGTGCTAGGCAAACAAGTTAAAGATAAAAAAAATATTGTAATGCATACAGTCCTCTCTCCATATTGAATGAACACATTAAACTGATGGCTAAATTTGGTTTCAAATATTCCAAAGTAAAAGTAAAAGTGTTTCATGAAAACTTATCAGCGCTTATAGTAGGTAGAGATATAAAAATTGCAGTAGCTGGGACTTGCCATAGATTTCGCCACTGGAAATCAAGAGAACTATGGTGTGTTTAGCTTAGATCCTGGAAAGGCATTTGACTGTCTGTAGTAGCAATACACGATGACATACTGGAGCAAATAAGGATAGGGCTTTACATTTGTAGGTAGATTGAACTGATCCACAAGTCTACCATTGTAAGAGGGATAACAAATAAAGTAATTTCAGAGAAATTATGATTACCGAGGAGTAGAAAACAGGGCTGGTTGTTGTTGGAAAAACTAACGAAAAATGTATCAATGGATACAGATTTAATGTTATTGTGGGCAACAACTCTGGGAGTGGGAAAGCCTGTATAGCAAATAATTTCCATTAGTGGATTTTGAGTTGTGCTCCCCATTGAAGGTTAGTTGGAGTAATTAATTTTTATTAACAATATGAATAAAGGGAGGGGGTGATCCGGGAGTTTTCACCTTGAGCATGATGCACAGTGCCATTAAGGCCGAAACGATCTTTGAGTGTATTGAGTAAGGTTGAATGGTTAACTGTGTCAAATGCAGCAATGAGGTCCAGAAGGATGAGTATACAAGTCTCACCCTTATCCAGAGCCAGGTGGATGTCGTTGACAATGTTAAGCAGTGCAGTTTCAGTGCTGCAACCTTTGCGGAAGCCGGATTGTAGGGGGTCAAGCAGGTTGTACGAATCAATATGCTTATCTAATTGAAGTAGGGCGCATTTTTTAAGGGCTTTGGAGAGTAGGGGGAGGATAGAAATAGGGCAGAGGTTGTTGGGGTCATTAGGATCGGCCTTGGGGTTTTTAGGGATATAGGGATTTGTCCGAGTTGGAGGGAGATAGGTACACACCCCGTAGAAAGGGAGGCGTTAATGATGTTGGTCCAGTAAGGGACAATGGGGTGCTTTAGATCTTGGGTGAGAGCCGATGGGAGTGTGTCTTTTGCTTGAGAGGATGGTTTAAGTTTGGATAGGATGTTAAAGACTTCTAGTTCAGAAACAGGGGGGAAATTCTGCCAGGAGGCATTATTTTCGAGCAGTGGGTTGGTGTGGAATGGTTCAGGAGGGGTAGGTGAGGGAGGGTGTATGGAAGAGATAAGGGGTGCAGTCAGGGGGAGGTGCGATGTTAGGGTAGATGTCAGAGGACATGGGGGAGGAGCTGGGTGACTAGGAAGGATTGATCAATCTTCCCAATTTTTTCAGAGAAAAAGTTAGCTATTTCTTCACATTTGCTTTTAGAGGCCATCAGGTTAGGTGGAGCAGGGGAGGTTTGGTTTCTCATGATATTGAACAGATCTCTGAGTCTGTTCATGGCACGTGAGAGTTGCAAGCAAAAGAAAGATGACTTTTGGGAGAAAATGTGTTTTTTGTAGGTGGATGTAGCGGTTCTAAGGAGGGCAAGATGGGAGGGGAATGCATGATGCATAATCCTGGACAGACTAGGCCTGATTTAGATCTAGGCAGATGGGTTACTCCATCATAATGGTGACAGACATCCTGAAATATAAATCCCATAGGATATAATGGGATTTATATTTCAGTGGGCTGGATGTCCTTTACTGTTGTGATGGAGTAACCCATCAGTCAACATCTGAATCAGGCCCCTAATGTTTACGTAGAAAAATGTGCAAACTCTTGCTGCTGGCTATCACTGTGAAATTATGATACAGTATACAGTAAGTACTGACAAGACACCTTCACACAGTTGTGTTACAAGAAACCGCTTTTAGGGAAGAGGCACGAATAGGTAACATTGATTATTTTAGGCTAAAAAGGGATCTTCTGAATGTAACCTTAGTTTGTAGGAGGTCTTTATTTCTTTATAGAGATATGAAAACCATGTATGCGGCACGAAAATCACTGCAAAATTGTGAAATGTAGGGACAAACAGATGCAGACTTAACAGTGGGGTTGGGGAAGCTAAATGTGAGAAAACCACAGCCCTTAATCAACTGGGGAAGAAGGACCACTCTAAATAGTTGAAGAGGCAGAAATAATAAAGAAAAAAAGCCAGCATAGGGACATGAAATGTGTTAATGAGTGGCAGAGATATTATAAGTGGCATCCCAAAAAATTTGAGTTCACTAAGAACAAGTTAAAAATGTGTTTGATGAAACAGGAATTCTAAGATTACAGACTGATAATGGAGACCCATTAGATACATGATTTGGTGAGGCAGATATGTTGTGGATCGTTAAGAAAATGGCAATGTGAAAGGTGCTAGAAGATAAGATTCCCCTTGAATTCCACAGAGGAAATTTGTTGGACACAAGTCTCCTACCTGAATTATTATATGCAACAGATACTGGTGCTCAGCAAACAAGTTAAAGATAAAAAAAAATATTGTAATGCATACAGTCCTCTCTCCATATTGAATGTAAACATTAAACTGGTGGCTAAATTTGGTTGCAATTATTTCAAAGTGAAAGTAAAAGTAAAAGTGTTTCATGAAGACTGATCAGGGCTTATAGTAGGTAGAGATATAAAAATTGCAGTGGCTGGGACTTGCCATAGATTTCGCCACTGGAAATCAAGAGAACTATGGTGTGTTTAGCTTAGATCCTGGGGGCAGATTTATGAAAGACTTGCGCCGCCGGTGCGTCACTTTTTCCCATGTTAAAAATGACGCACCGGCGGCGCAAGGCCTTCATAAATCTGCCCCCTGGAAAGGCATTTGACTGTCTGTAGTAGCAATTCATGATGACATACTGGAGCAAATAAGGATGGGACTTTACATTTGTAGGTAGATTGAACTGATCCACAAGTCTACCATTGTAAGAGGGATAACAAATAGAGTAATTTCAGAGAAATTATGATTACCGAGGAGTAGAAAACAGGGATGGTTGTTATTGGAAAAATTACCGAAAATTGTATCAATGGATACAGATTTAATGTTATTGTGGGCAACAACTCTGGGAGTGGGGAAGCCTGTACCGCAAATAATTTCCATTAGCGGATTTTGAGTTGTGCTCACCATTGAAGGTTAGTTGGAGTAATTAATTTTTATTAACAATATGAATAAAGGGAGGGGTGATCCAGGAGTATTTACCTTGAGCATGATGCATCGATCTTTTAAATCTTTATAACTGCAGAGATCTAGTAACATGGAGGAAATGTTTGTGCAGGTATGGAAGGGACGATAAAAAGACTGTGGGAAGTGTGTTTAATTTGGCAGAAGTGTTTACTGTCACTATCTAGAAAAGTTGTCATATAGTAGTAATATCCAAGTTACTGTACCTGTTCCAAAGTATGCCATCATATGCTACCAGCAGATGGTCTATGAATATGGGCGAGCTGTTATAAGCAATGTTCCAATTTTTCTCAGGGGCTGCCTCCTGGCTGTAGAACTATTTTCCAGAACACTTAAGATGTCAAGATGACATTCTACAGGTCAAAGTAAATCAGAAAATATATCTGTGGACCCAATATCTAAATATGTATCTTCTTAAAATCTTTTCACCCTTTTAACTTCTTCCCATCGATACAAACTTTAACTCTGCCACAATAAAAGGATGGCTAATTGTACTACACTTATGCCACCCCAAAGTTCTATCCTTGATATTACATTGAAGATGGTAGACGGGATTGGGGCAGGCTTTGGTGGTGCATAACATAATTAAAAAGACATTTTACTTTTTTTATAGACAAACCTATATATTTTATTCTCTTCCACCTCTTTTTACAACATTGCAGATGAATGCTGTAGCCACACCCCTTCACAATTCATGCACTCACCTCTAGGCCTCCCATTACAAAAAATAGATTCAGATAAGATACCAATAATCAGGTGGAGCGAATATTAATTCTACCCCATGAGTGGCCTGCCTTAACCCAACCATGGTAGCCCCATCTCTCTCTCCACCAACAGTTTCAGGGATTCATACCAGACACCCACACACATGCAGAATGCTGGTGGAGCTACCAGTGATGCCTTGAGCCCTGGGAAGGATAAGATGGCTTCCATCATCCTCATACACTGAGGCAAATAAGTAAACAAGTTATCCCTAGAATTACCAGTAAAGGTAAGTCTAATGATTACCTTGGTTCTTCACCCAAGCAGCTCACTAGAACTAGTAATTCTATCACCTTTTAGGGGTTTTGCCAGGTTGACTTTGATGGCCACCAGGTGGAAAAGGAACAATAGCATGGCATGCATGATCAGGATTTCCCCACAACAAAGTGTCAGAAAGGGAGCACTAAATGTAGGGTTTTTGCCTTTATCCTGCAGGAGCGAAGCTGCCTGCACCCTTTTCCACCTGTAACCTTTTCATTTATGAAAGCAACTGGGAACAGTCCAGCCCGAAATGTCAAGCTAGGTCCTCCCTGGACCGGAAACAGGTATCCTAGGACCAGTTTGGGGGTTTCACCCCTCATCACCCATGATAGCTTGACTCCAGTGGCATTGAGAGCACAGGACTCACGTCTGGGCACACCCGTCACACTCGGGGTGACAAATGCAAAAAGAATAATTGATGGACAGAATGCAGAACAATGTCATACATTCATCCCAGTACAGAGATCTGGGCCTAAATCCATCGTTTTTTTGCTCACCATTCCATTCCAGTTTTGAACCAGCCATATGCAAATCAGTCTTGACCCTGCGCCCAATGGGAACAGGCCAGCCCAAACGGACAAGCCAGGTCCCCCCTAGACCTGAAACAAGCATCCTAGGACCGGTTTCGGGGTTTCACCCTTCATCAGCAAGGATAGCTTGATCGGGTCAAAGGATGATTTCTACTGTGAGTTTGTGAATTCTCCGAAACTTGTGATTTCCCCTCTGTGGAAATGGTCGGAGATTTGCTTCTGTAAAGCACTGGAGTAAATGTGTTTCCAGGATAGATATGTACGGCAACGTACCACTCCCAAAGTTGGTGGGGTGCAGGGAAATGTGTTTTTCCATGGGAAATCACGTTTTCTGCAGTATCTGTCGGTTCAAAAAGAAAATATGCACATTAAGGATTCCTTTCTCTGGTGACATTTGGGAAAATCAACACCAAATAATGTCACATGACATTCCCAGTAGTATACCTGGAAACTATGACTGGAGATGCTTTCCGGGCATGCTACTGGAATGTTTGTGAATATGGAAAAATCGAAAATCAGCATCCATGTGCAGGAGTACTTTTATAGGTACAGACAGACTTGAAAGTCTCGTTGTGAACCAGACCCTTTCACGGCTGTGTCACTGGGTATATTGCTTCGAAGACACATTACTGATGTTTTTTTTCAGTGTTTGGAGTTTGTGATAGTAAAATCTGTTACCAAATCCTTTGTTATGCATTTTTATGAATCTGCAATTACCTGGTGACTTTGCCTGCATTGTTTGGCTAACTTATCATGCCTTTTTCCTTTTTTTCATCAGCTAATGTACCTCAGGTCACGTCCATATTCTTTTTCGAGATTGATTTATTTTCGCAGTTCCATTGTTGTTCACTCGAATTCATTTCGTGCTTGCACATATAGATCACGTGCATTTTAGTCAATACCGAGCAGACTAGTGCATACAAAAATTACACTTTTCTAATAAGTGTATTACATGTGCCAATTGGGTTTCCTTATTAGAAGTGTTCTCGTGTGTTTAGAAGTATCACTGCTAGGCGCTAGCTCGCTGGTTACCACAAATTGCATGTCTCATAACGTTTCCCTTTATTAATGGCAGCGACTACACCTGTTCCCCACAACACACGATTTTTTTTACATATTTATGTATAAATCTACATACGTATTCCTTTATGTTTACACTATCCATTTAAATGGTTATCATTTTCTTTTCAGTCCAGGATTTGCAGTTTTTAGAAACTACAGAAGTGCCTGAAAGCTACCACGCAGACACGCCTCATCTTTGAAACTTTGAACTTCTGGTGCTCCGTTTTTAATTACATTTTGCCTTACACGTTATCTTTCTTAATTATAAGGACTCTTTGAGTCAAACAGCGGCCACCCAAGGGATACAGTCATCCCGGTGATGTATAATAAAGGAAAGCTTTAAAATATCAGTGTACATTGTGAAAAGGGAGATGAACTCACGAGTGGCATCAGATCAGAGGCGGCACCGAACAAAATACAAGAAAACAATGTTTAACATAAATGGGGATTCGTCTTTATTTTCATTGCTCATAATATACAGATGATGAAGCACAGAACAAAATGTTATTTGGGCTGGGGTCAAATGGCTGTACAGCAAGATGGAATCCGGTGGAGGAATGATTAGACAATTGGCCCAGTTCACAGAGCTGAGATGGTAGTGAAAATAGCCTTTCTTACGAGCGCAAAGACACTTTTATAATTACAGAAACGGGTTTGCACTCTTAAAAGTATTTACATACGCTCAGATGTTGACGTGGGCAAATCTCCCTTTGGGAGGTGAGTGGGCGTTCAGAGAAGGAACGTCCAAATTCGTCATTTAAGGCTTGCCAGGGGTCACAGTTTCGACCCCTGGCTTGCCCCTTGCGACCCCTGGCACTGCCTTTGTGACCCCTGGCCTCAGAGGTGACAAAACCAGTGACAGAAACACTTCCTTTTGGAGGTTGGTTAGGACGCCAGTTTCCTTGTTGTTTTTTCAATTCTTGATTACACAAATAGTGAATATTACTATTCACTATTAGTGAAGAAAAGGATGCAATACAGTTACCTGGAATATGACCCACCCTGGTAGCTGAGGTAGGTAAACAATGATTTCACATCTATGTTGTGTGCATGCTTGCGGGTGAGAGTGTGTTAATGGGAGAGAGAGTGTATATATGTGAATGGGTGTGCATGTGCAAGCATGTGTGTGTGAGCGAAAGTAAAGGTCAAATGGAGTGTGATGTCACTTCCGCTACCGCTGGGTGGCATTTGGTGAACTGACGTTCATGGGAATACCCTGAAAGTTTGTAAACACCCTTTGCCATCAGGATATATTCGAAGGTTTACTATATTAAGAGCTGCAGAGGTTTCGTTTCCAGGAAGAAAACCGAATATACCCCCCAAAGTGGTAAAAGTACAGGGAGTGGGTGTGTGTGTGGGGGGGGCGGGGGGGAGGGCGAGGAGGGGGGTTACAAGGAGAAGTTTTCTCCAGGGAAAACAAGACAACAGATTACAAGTGCATTCTCTGAATTTTATCATGTGAAACTACACGTGTGAAAATTCTGAAAACATTTCCCCATGATTGCGGCTAGAAAGCTGCATATTGTGCAGGTTTCAAGACATGACCAGCAAACGTTTTGCAAGCGCCTCACAGTGGTAAACGTGCATTAGGATCATGCAAAATTGTAATATCTCTGATTTGAGAGCAATTAGAAATATTACAATGATTACGAGGTGTTGATTGTGTCTGCTTGAGAATAGGGATTTCATTTCTATCTCAGCTTTCCAAAGATCCTCAGAATGGAGGTAGATGTGCTCGCTGGTAAGTCATGATTATTATTTCTTAATTATTATAATTTAAAATGTTATACACAGTTCATTTTAGAAGCCATGAGCTTGAATATCAGAATTTTTTCAATCAAATAGGTGAAAAACACAAGCTGTTTTTCACTTCTGTCCCAATACAAATCGAAGTGCAGGATTCACTAGTCTTCCCCATCCTTGCCAAGGTGCTTAGAGCAAAAGTGCTAGATTGGCAGGTGATGGGCCAGAATATCCGGTCTAGAAAAATCAATAAATCAGAGAAGCACTCCTAAATGTTTCCTATTTGAGATCAAAATCTACAACTGTTTTTGAAGCGTGCTGCAGTGGTGGCACGTATGTCTGAACCATGCCCTATCAAACCAATCTAACACAAGTCACTAAGGGGCAGATGTATCACAATACCTATTTGCGATTCTCAAATAGTGATTTTTTGAGAATCGCTATTTGCAATTTGCAAAATGGTATGTATATAAAAATTTGCTATTGTTTAGTGATTTCGTAAAATTCCTTAATTGTGATTAGCAAATTGCTAATCGCAATTAAGGAATAATTTCCCACTTATTTCTATGGGCCAGGAGGCCCATAGGAAGGAATGGGAAGTTATTCTCAATTTGCGATTCGCAATTTGCTAATCACAAATTGAGAATACTTTAAGGGTGCAAGGGTGTCTTAAGGACACCCTGCTGCACCCCTGAAATTTACATGTGTGTGCATATGGCACACATACATGCCCTAAAGGCATGTATGAGCGCCACATGGCACCTTTACAAATGCCAAAAAGTGCATTTGTAAAAGAATTTGCAAATTACTACCAACTAAAAGTTGGTGGTAATTTGCGATTTCTTAGTGTAAATTCGCAAAACGTAATTGCTTCTTACATAGCATTTAAGGAATCGCAATTTGCGATTCTTTAAATGCTTGCGCAATATTAAGGAAATCGCAAAATTTGCGATTCCTTAATATTGCGATGCGTTTTAGATGATACATTGCATTTTCCGATTTTTTGGTCGCAAACGCTGCTTGTTACCAAATCACAGCGTTTGCGACAAAAAATCGTTTGATACATCTGCCCCCTTAGACCTGACCTCTGCACACTGTTGCTGATAGAAGTTACCATCAAAATTGTACTCTGATAAACAAAGAACCTTCTCACAACAGGGTTATTACTCTTAAATCTTACCATACACTTTGACATATAAACACATCAATCACAGTAGCTTTAACTTCAGCTTTACTTTGTATAGTATAATTCTCCAAAGATAATGTACATGATCTGTTTAAAACAGTGAAGAGTTCAGGGATTCATAATAATGCATTCACGCTGCCATTCGTTCCCGTATTTTAAAAACTAACATCACCCCTCCATGTAGCCAATCCTTCTCTATCCTCACCCCCCGTGACTCAACACCCCACAGCTTCTTGGGCAGTTTTTTGTTGCAGTTGGACTTTGTTGAATGTGTGTATTATTGCATGAAATGGTTAGGTTATTTAGTTAGGTAAGGGTTTAGGTCAGTTGTGAACAATAAGTTCAGTTGTTTTTTGATTTATTGCAGTGACCCCTGACGAAGAGTCATATTAGACTTGAAATGCATTGGGAAAGAAGTGATGAGCCTACTCTGTTGTATGTTCCACTGTTTGGATCACATGTTGCTGTGAAAAGCCTGGACGGGCATGAAGTATTCATTTGAAGATTTGAACATAAAATTCAAAAAGTGGCATGACGATTTCTCTGCAGTGATTTATTAAGCTCAGATTTGAGCTGGAAAGAAGAGGTGGACTAAAATGGGTATCCAATGATAAAAATGATGGTTTAAAAAGAAATACATGGATTAATGACGGGAAAATGTTCCCTACTACGCAGTGCGACAGATGGGGCACGAGATGAGTGCCTTAAGCTACACTTTTTGAAAACAGGCACTCCTCTGCTCTTAGCTCTTTGTGTGCCTTACAAACTGTCTCCAATAAACGTCTGAGGTAAGGTGACAGCTACACTTTGTGCATTCCATCTAGACAGCCCAAAGACAGGATACTTCAGGCCATCTGCATACTGATGGGTCTTCCTGGGCAAGAGCCAAGGGAGGAGCTAACATCTAAACTTCAATAGGTAGTGGCCTGTCCTCACACAAAGCACTGATCACCCCCCTACAGATAGGCTGGCAGCCACTGGGTTGAAAGGGGACCTATGTATTTTAAAGACTTTGCTTTGACGTCACCTCCAAAAGCACATTCGGGCATATGTACTGGGGCTCTGACCCCTCTAAATCAGACACTACTGGACTTGTAACTAAGCTCTGACAGCGGAGCTGCTGTGCTGCGTAATGGACTCAACCAGACAGTTTTTCTGGAAGGACTGTGTTTTTGCTTGTTGCTCTACTGACTCTGCTAAAACAGAGCTGGATTCTGCCTTCTGCCAAAGTGATCTCCAAGGGCTTACTGGTTTTCCCCTTGTTCCTGAAGACTCAGGGGCCTTCAAAGACTTTACCAGCGTACTGTTGCCGTGGGACTCTGCCACTTGTGATTTCAGCAACTGTACCATTGCCAAAGACCAGTGTGTGCTGGGTCACCAGTGTGCTCTCGGAAAAGAATGAACGTTTCACTTGTTAAGGATCGAGTGCCCAGTTTTTTCAAAAGCCGCAGCAACACCGAGAGAAGCCCCTTTCCACTGCTGCGCCACCTGGCTGCCTTGACCAAGATCAAACATTCTGTTTTGTTGGGACCGAGCGTCCTGTTTCTGCAAAAGGTGCCGCGGGGCCGAGGAAGCTCTGCCCAGGTGCCTTGACAATGGGAAGCTTCTTCGTGTGAGCTCTGTCTGCCCACGTGATCAGAACCAACTCTGAGCACCAAGGTTGACCTGCTGCATCAAAGGAAGGTAATGTGAAGAATGAGACTTGTGAGGTCTGCTACACAGGTGGCTAGTTCTAATACAGATATACCGGTCTCAAGTGACCTGCCATAAATGTACTAACCACAGACTTTTGGAGTACCGCTTGCGCACTCCATTGTTAAAAAAGCCCATTTATCTGTTCTAGCATTACTGTATGAAACCTAAGAGAAGCAAATGTGTTTCTCGCATTGTGGATACTTTGATTCCTTTTAATGTTGCAGCTTGAAAAGTCTTCATTGGATTTTTGTCGTTTTGGTCTTGTTTTGTGGACAAAATGATAACCTATTTTTATAAACCTATGTGTTGTCTTTTTGTGGTGTATTAATAGTGCTACTATTTGTGTGTGTGTTGCACAAATACGTTATACAGTGTCTCTTTAGATAAGCCTGACTGCTCTGTGACAAGCTACCAGAGGGTGAGCACATGCTATCTATTAGTGTGTACCAGCTTACCCTAACTTGAGTGAAGATTCCTGCCTGGCCTGGAGGCATACCTCAGCCAGCCAAGAACCCCATTTCTAACAATCACTATCAGGTCACTAACAACCTGAGTTTTTCAGTATCCTAATGAGGAGGTCAGAATAGCAGACTCAGATAGCAACGGTGGCCAACAACATCCAACCTCTTCACAGGCAGCTAGCAAGAGTATTTTAACTTTTTCTCCCAAAAACATGAATTTTTGTTTTATTGCAATTTATTGATAAGTTATTAGCAGTCAACATTCTTTTATAAACCTATTTGTCTTTGAAGTTCAATAGGAGCATTGACCAACATAACTGTATCGTCAGTATATAACATGTCTTTTACCAATCTTTGGAAAGAATGATATAGATTGGTCAAACACTCTAGTCAACTCAGGTAAGGGACTCAAAAAGTGATGGGACCAGTAAATACCTCAGATTAATGCAAATATGCAAACTTGTCTTACTGTTAAGACTTCTATTCACTGTTACTATAAATTGTGCTAGTTTTCAGTGTTCAATAGGTGAAATGCAACTAAGAAGGCTGGTCAATATGTTTATGTGAGAAAGCTCCTGTACAAAGCGAACTGCCTTACCGATCCCCAAGACTACAAGATCCAGATTCCTCTCCTCTGTCTCCGCAGGGACGTGATCGGGACTACAACCCGGAAGTCCCGCCTTTGAGAACCAGAAGTGGTTACCCGGGACCAATAACAGAGGAGTGGAATGACCATGACGAGAGAGAAGGAGGCGGAAAGGAGTCAACCCGGAAAGAAGACGCGGGACCCGGTTTCAAGCACGAAGACGCGGGATCCGACCAAAGGAAGGAAGACGTGGGACCCGGTTTCAAGCACAAAGACGTGGGACCCGACCAAAGTAAAGAAGACGCGGGACCCGGTCTGAAGAAAGAAGACGCGGGACCCGACACAGAGAAGACCTGGACATCGGGGAGTACCGAGGGAGTGCTTGTGTCTTGGGAATAGGCGGGAGAGGGTGGAAAAGAGTGGGTGGCCACAGCGTATAACAGAGGGACAAGAATCATATTAAATCCTTTGTGACTACGTACGCCGCCGTAGTTAAACCACTTACAGTCGAAACGAATGTGAAGGCGCACCTTTTCTTTTGCCATTTGGGCACTGAACGAATCTATGTTAAAGTTTTAAAGATATCTTTATAGATATATTTTCCGTTTCTCCTCTTCCTTACCTTGCCTTTCCTGCCTTGCCTTTACTTTGGCTGTGGGACTATCCTCGAGGCACTTCAACAAACATAGTGCACCAAGGTGTGGTGATGGAAATACACCTCTGAAACAGTGCCATATATCATTCTGATGGCTCCTTTCATTTCTTTATCCTCCTATGAGCCTCCGGGGAGGACACCACGGTCAAGGACAACTCGAAGGCAGGACATCTTTATCCTCGTCAGACTATTTCAGTTCAAGGGAAACATCAGACGAAGAGGAAAAACATCCAATACCTATAACACAACAACCTGCATCTACTAATACTTTTGTTAATAAACCTTCATTTAAACCTGTACTTAAGCCTCCACGCCTGTTTATCAAGCCTGCCCTCCCACAGTCTAGCTGTGAAATTTCTTCACGAAACCCAACCCTTGGACTGGAAAGTGACAAGCAGTTGCCATTTGCCAACATCTACACCATTACCAGTTTTTAAGGCTGCATGCACAGTTTGTTATTTTTAAATAGAAAATATCTGACTTTTCTCCTATAAAAACTGACTATACTTTATGTTATTAAGTTTATATTCAACAAGTTTGTATGCACCTCAAAGTGTTTAAACTCTTTTAGACACACATGTGAGTGAAACCAGTCCCACCTGAATAACTACTCTATTCCCATTAGGAGAAGGCCAGTTAGATGTTGTACATTGAAAGAAACATACCATGCTTTCCATCAGACTATTACACCACAACTTAATATTATGATTGGCCAAAATGGACAGGGCACTACTGATAGAGCGCGCAGCATTGCAAGCTTTGAGCACTACTTTATTAGAACTACCAGAATGTTGGTGAAGCTTTTATGAACTTTCCTATACTTTTAATATGTCCTGCAGTGATCTTAATACCAGACCACAGAAAAACGAGCAGGTAAAGATTGTGTAAAATAATCTTATAAATCAAAACAATAACCTTAATATTTTTTTATCTTAAAATGACAGCTTTCATCAAATAATTCTGGTGGCACAAAAATATAATCAGTTTGGGCTTCCCTGTCGCCCAATTTAAAGGTTACAGCAACAAGGGAAGCACAAGGAACCCTATAAGTTGAAAGGGAACAATTATTTCTACAACAAATCTCATTCATTGCAGGACCAGCGATTGCCACCATCCAAGAGTGGAAATCACCCTGAGGAACCTTACTCACATTCAAGAATGAGTCCGACTTAGACACTTAGCACAAGTGGGCCACAATTGTCGTTGATATTGGTATCAAGAGTTACCAGATTTAAAAACTAAATCACAATGAAAACTGCGCATAGAAAAGTATCCATAATGTGAGGAAAATATAATGGAATCCCAAGTCCTGGTGTTTCAGTCCATTTCAGACACAATTATTTGTCCCTGGTAAAAAGCCCCTCACTACCAGTTCAGTTCAGTTCAGTTTTTAACGTCTTTATTTCGAATTGTTATTCATAAAAGACACACACATAAAATACAAATGGTACAATTAAATTAACAAGTTCATAAAGTTTCAAAGCAATACCAAAAAACAAATAAGATATAACAAAAATTAGATAAAAATTCCCAATTAAACATACATTTATAGACGTCAAAAAAGGAAAATGACATTTATATAAGATTGAAAACTGGGCATCAATTCTGATCAGACCATAGTATGATGCAAATGCATGCTGTTCAAAGTTATTCAAGACGATAAATTTCAAACTGACTTGATCCTGATTAGCCAAGCCCATCCAAGAAATTTAGCCATTCCAATGGATAGCCATTCAGCAGTGTTTGTTCTCAGAATGTACAAAGCTTCGCTACTCACTCGGGTATTAAGTCTGGAACATACAGGTTTCAACCATTTACATCTTGGTTCACTATAAGCAGTACATACAAATAAAAAGTGACCTAATGTTTCTCTGCAAACAGTACAACAGGGGCAAAGGGATGTTTCTGTCTTCTGCCAACCATTAGTAAAGGCTCTCAGTGGCAGTGTGCCTACACGGAACTGATGGTATAATTTTCTATCTAATGTTTTAGGAATAATATCCCAATAGGTCTCTATGTGAGGGACTATTTTGTGGAGCAGAAACTGACCTGTCAAGTTCTGTTTCTCCGTAAGAGCAACATGTTCTACTTTTACCGTGGACCAAAAAAGTAGTTTGAAGTCTTTTTTTGAAGGGAAAATATTAGAACCCGGCTCAAACCAGAGCAATGGAAGACCCATTTTGATCAAGGTGATCTTAATTTGCTTGAACCACGGTATGTCACCAGCCCCCTGCTGCGTTCTCACATCCTGTAGTTCTCGGGCAAACATGGCAAGTTCTGGTGTAGACCATATGCGCCTCCACAGTGCCACCATCCTATAGCGGGCATGATGTTTAATAGAATACAAGCCCATATCCATTAATAATGGAAGGACTGGTGTAGAAGAGGGGAGGCTAACAAGGTTTCGAAGAAATTTGCTCTGTATCCTATCTAGGGCAGACAAATCCACACAGCCCCAAATATCAGCCCCATATAAAATGGCAGAGCTAATTTTGGCACTATAGATTTTAAGGGCCGGCAAAACTCTTTTAGTAAGAGAACATCGCTGCTCCTTAACTAAACAACCCGACAAGCGAGCAAATTTCAAACTGAGCGCAGCCACTTGTTCTTTCCATCTTAATCTATAGTCTATTGAAACACCAAGGTATGTCATTGCTTCAACCTGCTCCAGGCTAGACCCATTCATGGTAACATGACCCCTCTTTGGTTTATTTTTTGTCAGGACCATGAACTTAGTTTTATTAATGTTAATTTCCAGATCGTTTTCGCTACAGAAGTCCACAAATTTATTTATGGCAACCTGTAGACCCTTCTGTGTTTTGGCCAGTATAAGTGTATCGTCTGCAAATATTAAAAGAGGAAATTTAGTCCCACCCAATGAAGGGGCATCAGTCGGAATGTCTGTGAGGAATTTCACCACTTAGTTAATAAATAGTATAAACAGGGTAGGAGCCAGGACGCAGCCCTGCCTCACTCCCCGAGTCACGGGGAAGGTGTCTGTGACCTGACCCTGCCGCCCCCATCTAACTCTGGCAAAATTTCCCTCATGCATCCTGATGGTAAGATCAAGGAGTGCAGCAGGCACCCCCATCCTGCTCAAGGCTGCCCACATCTTCGCTCTGGGGACCAAATCAAATGCTGATTTGAGATCCACAAATGCAGCATATATTGTGCCACCTCTCAGGAATACAGTTTTCCAAAAGATCATGACAAATCTTAATATCTGGTCCACTGTACTAGTGTATTCCCTAAAACCCGCCTGCATAGGAGACAGAATGTCAACTTCGGACATCCATGAGTGGATTTTTCCTAACAACATTCGAGCTATAACCTTTTGAAGGGCATCAATAAGACTGATGGGTCTATAATTCCCTGCATCAGTTCTATCCCCTTTTTTATACACGGGCAGAATCTCTGCCCCTTTCCATGAAATGGGAATTTCAGTCCCTCTGGCTATTGCATTCGCCAAAACTGTTATATACGGGACCCAATGCAATTGGTCATACTTAAAAAGGTCCGCAGGAATGCAGTCCATGCCTGGGGCTTTACCATTCTGCACTTGATTTAGGGCGGTGATCGCTTCTAAATTAGTAAAGACAATGTGATCATGAAGTGGCACAGCAGACTGTACACTGGCATCTTCCCTATTATTATGGGAGATCCGTTCTGTGACACTAAACTGTGCCTCAAAATGCTTAACCCATTGCTCAACTGGAACATAGTTAACAGGTACATGCATTTCACCCGTCCCACCCCATTTTACAACCTCCCAGAATTTTTGCAGGTTGGATGAGGTGCTTGCCTGGTATAAGTCCAACCAACGCTGGTCGTCCCATTTGGTTTTAGCCTTCTTAAGTGCTTTCTTGTAGTTTACCCTAGCCAACCTTATGTCCGTGGCTCTTTTAGATTTAATGGCAGATAACAAAGAGCTATGGGCAACGCGACAAGATTTGTCATACCACTTGGACTTAGTCTGCACTTTTATCCTTCCTTTGACCGGTTCAATAAAAAAAGATTTAATTTTATTAAAAAGAGACTCGTGAATCATCCCAATAATAAAAAAAGATTTAATTTTATTAAAAAGAGACTCGTGAATCATCCCAATAATAAAAAAAGATTTAATTTTATTAAAAAGAGACTCGTGAATCATCCCAATCAAAACAATAACCTTAATATTTTTTTATCTTAAAATGACAGCTTTCATCAAATAATTCTGGTGGCACAAAAATATAATCAGTTTGGGCTTCCCTGTCGCCCAATTTAAAGGTTACAGCAACAAGGGAAGCACAAGGAACCCTATAAGTTGAAAGGGAACAATTATTTCTACAACAAATCTCATTCATTGCAGGACCAGCGATTGCCACCATCCAAGAGTGGAAATCACCCTGAGGAACCTTACTCACATTCAAGAATGAGTCCGACTTAGACACTTAGCACAAGTGGGCCACAATTGTCGTTGATATTGGTATCAAGAGTTACCAGATTTAAAAACTAAATCACAATGAAAACTGCGCATAGAAAAGTATCCATAATGTGAGGAAAATATAATGGAATCCCAAGTCCTGGTGTTTCAGTCCATTTCAGACACAATTATTTGTCCCTGGTAAAAAGCCCTTCACTACCATTTTACCGATGCATGCAGCATGTGCAATTCCTGGGTGTGGGAAGTTTTTGAACTTATGCTCAAGTTTAACAAAATCCTCACAGATGATTAATAAAGTTTAAGTGTAGAATCCTAAAAACCTAATCAAATCAAATCATATTTTAAGTAATCGAAACAGCTTTGGACTTTCTCCATTTTTCAGAAACATGCTTATAGTTTGATCAGAAGATGTTGACACTGATCTCTACTCCAGTCATGTAGGGCAATTCACATAGCCTATCTGAACATAATTCTTTAACAGAAATGGTTGACATCAGGGAACCAGAGTGGCATCTACTGCTGTCATTACTGTCTAATTGATCTGCAATCGGACACACCGGGATGGCAGGATAGTCAGAAGCCTGGTCTCCTGTACAGTACTAATGAAAACTCTGATTGCAAACCTAAAACTTTTTGTGCCTTGCACAGTCTAGCTAACCCATAGACATTCCAACCAAGGATCTCAACCAGAATATTATGTACATCTGTGTTAGGAAAAGTCAAGGAATCTTGCCATTGGGAGCATTGCAGCGGAAATGATGCATTCAACGGGAGGCAAGATGGCAGCCGTGTGATCTGAGTGAGAGTCACCCTCTGACCACCGGCGTTGTGACAACATTTATGGGAGTGAAAGCCAGGAATGCAGGTTTCTAGCTGACCATAAGAAGGCACATATTCTGCGGGGATATTTTCGGTGTAGTGGGTGAAAGTCGACGGCGGTTTGCTACCATAGAGAAGCTGCTGGAGAAAGTCGGACTTAACCTTGGAAAGCTGGCGTCTTCATCCAGAGTCTTCATCCGGGGCTGAGAAATAGTTTGGAAGCCGCTGGGAAGCTGTGGCAGACTCGGAAGCCGTGGGAGTAACCGCCGTTTTCGCTGTGAGTGGAGGAGTGGCCGGATCATTTGGCTGCTTCTGTGGGCGGGACTGTGGCAAGAAGCGAAGCCAGGGAGTGTTGGCCCCCTGGAGTCAGGCTTTCTGGCAGGTGACGTTCGCTGGTTTGAGGATTCGAGACAGCGGACACAGTCGCAGACACAACAGAGCGTGAGTGGTAAGGGTAACATGCCGCCCTGCAAACCTGCAGGGATCAAAGAAACCAAGGCAAACGCTAAAACAGCGTTAAGCAATAACATTAAGATGCTAACTGCCTTAAAAGATGCCACAATAGCAAGCACCACCCCACAGGGAAATGCGGGGGAAAATGCAAAGGGCTATACTTCTGGGACTGGACGAAGTGGCATTAAACTATCTGAAGGGTCTACTAGAGGGCAGACCCCCAAAATCCCTGGCATGTTTTCTGGCAAGCCACAGAATGTTAAGCACAATAATCCACCACCGGGGGGAGTTATAGTGGCTGGAACTGTTTCTTTCACAGAACAGGTAAAGGCTATAGATGGCAACAGCAGCAACTCTGGTAACATGTGCAATATTGGCAATAATGATGCAGTACTAGTAGAAACTGTGTCTCAGGAACAAGCTGGCTCTTCAGAGATCTGCAAGGATACAGTAGGGGCTGGTGAAGACACAGATAGCTCGTTTCAGAAAGAAACTATAGCTGCTGATAATACTTTTCAACGGGCTGATCTGATCAAGGAATCACAAATACTGGCAGAGACATCAGTAATACCAGGTACTCCTGATGGAGAGAAGTTTTTCTCGCTGGCAGAGGAGTCAGATGTAGATGCCGATGAGTCCTTGGAAATGGGCAATTCTGATGAGGCGTCCAGAGAGGATACAGACAGACCTCCAACAACAGCTGATACATTAAAGAGGTCTTCTCTTCGCTCCGTAAATTCCAGGAAGAAGAACATTTGTGACTCACGACGAGAAAGCTTTCCATCAGAGACAAGTGATCACCTACAATCAGACTATGCACTGACCAACCCTAGCGGTTCGGGAGATAAAGAACCAGGTTTTCAAGAGGAAGATCTAACAGCCTCCGCCTCCGCTGGCAAGTCAGAGCTGGCTCCCTCGATGAGTTTGATATATGCCACATTAAAAGCTATGCAGGCCAAAGCACCGCTAGAGCATAAAAGAGCACAGTTGGTGACTAAAAAAATACAGGGGGCTATCCGGAAAACAACAAAAGCATGCTCAGAGGTGGTAGCTAGAACAGCCACATTAGAGGAGTGTGTGGCGGGCCTAGAGGCTGGCTAAGAAAGTTCTGAAGCCAAAACATCTGAGAATGATGCAAGATTAGCCGATATTATGTGGAAACTAGAAGACTCAGAAAATCGACAACGGAGGAATAACCTACGCTTGCTAGGCATTGAGGAAAAAGTCGAAGGAGATGTAATTCGAGGTTTTGTGTTGAAACTATTTAAGGCGGCCTTTTCCAGAACTGTCAACTTGGAACTGGGAAGCTGAGATTCAGCGTGTGCACAGATTCCCGCTAATGGTTAAATATCAACCAGCCATGAATACCAAACCTTGGGCTATCTTGATATTTTATTGAAATTTTCTGTTACGTCAGGCCGTATTTGAAAAAGCCAAACCAGATGTAAAAAGATCAGCTGAGGGACACACTTTTTTTGTACCGCCGGATTTTTGCCACGTTACAGTGGAGAGAAGATGGTGCCTCCATCAAATGATCTCTACCTTCCAAAAAATAGGCTGCAAAGTATATCTAATGAATGCCGCACGAGATCCAAGCTGAATGTTATCTAAAAGAGCTGACGAGTGGCTGAAGAAATTATAGAATGCATTATTGACTGTATTATTTGTGCAAATCAGGGAAGGGTGGGAAAGGTCTCTGCTTTTTGTATGGTCAGCGTATTAAAATTATTAGAATTCTCAGAAGAGGAAGCAGTAATGGGTTTAATGGAGGGTGTTTTGCTAACTAAGGATCTCCCGTACTGAGATGGTGGTATAAAAAGGAGGGCTTTTGTTTTTTCCCTTGTTATGTTTTGGTTATGATATGTTTTTGCCGGCAGGTTAGGGGGTGACTAGGGGTCACTCAGGAAACCGGGAGGCATCACAAGGGTCTGCAGACCTTTTTTGCCGTAGTAAGGGGTAAGGGGGAGGGGTGGGCGGGGGAGGGTGATGGATCCGTTGTAGAGAAGGGGGGTGTGGTGTCTATAAGATTAATTTGTTTCTATATCTGAGAGTTGGTGTGGAAATGTTCTTTTTCATATGATACAGATCTTATGTCGAAGGAAAATGTTAATATTCACCTATGGGTAGTATTAGAATAGCCTCAATTAACATCTGTGGGTTGAAGGATCCAGGGAAACGACGTAGGGTAAGGGAGGATGTACGGGTCCTGAGGGCAGATATCATCTGTCTTCAGGAAACTCATATAGAAGCCAGTCGAAATAAGGTTTTGGAGCTAGATGGGTTTCAATTAATGGCTTGGACAGGGCAGGAAGTTAAAACGAAAGGCGTAGCCATTTTCATACGCAGGGGTGTAGCCAATATTGTTCGCTCATCAGTGGATAAGTATGGTAGGTGGGCGATTATACAAGTCTCCATTCAAAATAACTTGTTTACCCTGTGTTCCATCTATGGACCAGTTCTGGACGATCCCGAGCTTTATAATTGGTTAGGTTTAGAGTTGGTGGGGTGGCCATTGCCTATTATATTATGCAGAGATTTTAATATCAATTTAGATTGCGTAATCACAAATGATCCGGAACTGGGCTACCAAGGGCGTAAACTGAGAGTTTATAAGTCTCTGATACACTTAAAGGAGCTACATTGATTGCCAGATATGTGGGCACAAACAATAGATAATGACCCGGGGTTTACTTACTTTTCAGCCCCACATGGTAGACACTCAAGATTAGATTATTTTTTCATTTCTCAATTTCTGATACAGAGTACTAGAATAACGAAATTCCCTAAGGTAATGTCTGATCATAGCCCACTTGTCCTGGAAGTTAAAATACAATGTAGGCGGCAACAACCCAAATGGACGTTCAATAGGGGGTTGCTAAGGGACAATCTATATATAGAACATATGGCAAAGTGGATAACAAGGTTTTACAGGAGAATATAGGTAGCACTGGTATTCAAAATGAGTGGGATACTTTGAAAGCGGGCAATAGGGGCAAGACCACTCAGTATGGGTGGCGGACTCAGAAAAAAGAAAAACAGAAGGTTTTGAGTCTGTATAAAGCACTGGGAGACACCGAAACCAATCTCATTCAAGTACTATCACAAGGGGGGAGGTTGAGGTGGCACAAAATCGGATTTCAATAGCAAAGTCAGCTATAATTGAAATATCCTTAGCTAAGTCTACCAGAAAATACATAAGCTGGCGCTTGAAAGCATATGAATGTAATGAAAGGGTGGGCCATATGTTGGCAATCCGGGCAAAGGAAAAAGCGGCATTATCACGGATTGTCGGTATGAGAGATCCAGGTATAGGTTTGGTTATGGATGTAGGGGCAATTCTCCTGGCTTTTCAGAAATTTTACCAAAATTAATACTTGGAGGACATTATTGATATCTGCGAGATTCAAACCGAAATATATAAGTATTTGAATGAGCTATCAATATCTCCTTTACACCCTGAAGATTCTGATATGTTAGTAGCCCCTTTAAAATTAGACAAACTAGTCAGTGCTATAGTCTCACAACCAACAGGGAAGGCGGTGGGGCCAGATTTTATACCTGGGGAGTTCTGTAAGACATTTCAACAGCAGCTCATGCTCATGCTCATGTTTGAGTTTTTTAGTGTAGTCCAGAAGGGAAATAAACCCCCAGATTCTTGGCGGACAGCTAAGATAGTTACATTCCTTAAAAAAGGGAAGCCGGCGTCAGAGTCTGGTTCATACCGTCCCATTACATTGATCAACACCGATATTAAAATTTACTCTAAAATCTTTTCTAATAGATTGTCTACAATAATTAAGAAAATGGTATCGCCACAACAACATTGCTTTGTTCCTGGGCGTGAAACCATCGAGCATATTCGACGTGCAATTACACTGTTTGACTATACCAAGGTTACAGGAGACCCTATGGCATTTAATCCTGCTAGAAGCGGAGAAAGCCTTTGTAGGGTCTCCTGGCCTTTTTTATGGGAAACACTGAGGGTTTATGGTATAGGGGAGGGATTCATTGGCGCAATTCAAAGTATGTATAAGAATCCTATGGCCTATGTTACAGCAATGGGAGCACAGTCAGGGGTAATTAATGTCACACAAGGCACGAGACAGGGGTGCATGTGCTCCCCCTTATTATTCGCCATCTACATAGACCCCCTAATCAGGAATATCCAGGCTAATGAAATTATCCATCCTATTCAAGACAAAGGGGCCGATGTTAAAATTCTGGAATATGCGGATGGCTTGGCCATTTTGACAAGTACTCCTCAACTGGCTTTAAGCGAGACTAAGATCTTAACTCAGCAATATGGCAAGATTTCTGGATATCATTTAAATGAGGGAAAAACGCAAATTGTCTGTAATGATAACATAGGGTTTGCTGATCATCGGAATACTCCCAGCGCCGGATATCTAGGCATAGAAATGAGTTCAAAAGTAGAGGAGATAGTTGAGATTAATTGAAACCACTTTTACATAACATCAATTTAGAAGCCCGTAGGATTAACAATTTACAGCTAACATTAATGGGTAGGTGCAATATCATTAAAATGATATTTCTCCCGAAAATATTATACTGTTTTCGGGCAATACCGGTTGGGATAGACAAAGTATGGTTTAAGAAATTGGATCAATTAGTCACATGGTTTTTATGGGCTGGACAAAGACCTAGAAGGGCCCCTAGACTGATGACTTTGTCTAGAGATAGGAGAGGGTGGTCGGTCCCCAACTTTCAAGTATATTACTGGGCGATTAACCTTACACAGTTACGAGACCAGGTAAATGTTCGAAGCCTGGGTGAGTCTGATACATCAGGGATGTCTATTTATCAAATGATTTTTGGGATAGAGGCCAAGGGTCTCCTATTGCGTCATATCGATTTTGCTTATTTTAAAAGGGTTAAATTCAAAGTCTTACTAAGTGCTTATCGGGTTTGGATAGCAATGAGGAAAATGTTTGGAGTTGGGCGGTTACACATTTATTCTCCTTTTCTAATGAATCCCCTCTTTCCTGAAATATTTTGAGACTCATCATTTAAAAACTGAATGAATAAAGGGATTCATTGTATTGGGGATCGCATATTCAATACAGCTTTAATGTCTTTTGAGGCAATAAAAGAGAGATATGAGGTAGAGAATAAATATTTTTTCAAATAATTACGGTTAGGGACTTTTTAATGAGGAGATCTGGGACATGGTTGCAAGTCTCGTTATTGGATAAGATAAATGCGGGTCGCCCTACAATCTCATCCTTTTATAAACTGGTTAACGAGAAAAGGCCGGATGATTTAACTAAACATTTTAACAGATGGCAAACGATGTTACAAGCTGGGCAGGGAGAGTGTGAGGACTCTATTTTTGTAGCCAAACAATGTGTATCTCTTCAAACATACAGGTACAATGCTACAAAACCTGGTGTGATTTATATATGATGCCATCCCGCATCCATAGATGGGGGGGACCTCCGGAATAAACTGTTCTCGATGTGGATTGCTGGCAGCTGATAATACACACATGTTTGCCACCTGTCCCTGTTTGTTTCAACTAAAACTCCAAATTGAACAGCGTTTAGAACAGATTTTGGGTTATCCAATCGTATAGACCCCCCCAGACTATTATGTTGGGGATTTCTAACCAACCAGTGATTGAGGAGGAACGTAAATGGGTTTTTATCGTAATGGCGGTATTGCGACTCTTCATTGCCACAGACTGGTTGGAACCAACTCCACTGACTATTCATGTTTGGTTTAGTAAATTATTATTTGTATATCATTGGGAAATGTCGGTACTTAAAAGAAGGGGTAGAAATGCTAGAGGGAAAGGAGAAAAGATTTCGGGAGCGTTAACCAAATGGATTAATTTGGATACAGTTTAATATGATGAATTGTTTTTGATTCTCTCTTTCTTTCTGTTTTCTTCCTTTGTTTTGTTTTGTAATCTCTTCTCTCTCAATAGAATCCACTGGGGAGGGGATACTATTTTTCAAAAATGGGGTGTCAGATATAACATATGTATGTATAGCTGTCATAAAGGGAAATTGATATAACATGTTTCTGTTTTTGTTATATATATCTGATGCCCTAAAATAAAGACTTTTATTAAAAAAAAAGGAAAAGTCAAGGAATCTCATTGGGCTGTGTGGTTCCTAATTAAACAAACTTTGGCTAACTGATGCTTTCAGAAAATAATAGTCCATATCTCCATGATAGTACCTTTCGCTGTATGATGACTCACTTGCGATCACCACATTTAGCCACTTTGTTTGCTTGGTGTACTACTAAACCTCGGTGTCCTTCCATGGGGAGAATGAAAATAAATTCTCATCTCATCCAGAACAATTTTAGCTATAGGGATGTCATGCCAACATGCTGATTAAAAGACAAAGAATATTGTGACAGCGCAGAAAGAGGCCACATTTACTCTCCCGTACAAGTTCAACCTTTTCCTTACAAGAATAGACTCCAGCTCCATACTACAATTTTCTCTCTGAGGTGACAGATCTTTGCCACTGAATATGAATGGAAACCAGTTCAAGTCAAAGTGGTCATCAAATGAATTTACAGTTCTAATTCCAGTCATTGAAGAGAGTTTTAAGTAAGTTTTAAGGTTTTAAGGAGTGGGGCATTTGGGAATGCAAGAGAGTGGTGTTAGCTAGAAACACATACTAATATAAAAGACATAAGTGCATGCTAATAACAAAGGTGCAGGTCTGTTCATTCCCATATTCCAGCAATAAGCAACTTTGTTCTTCCTTTCCCAAAGCAAACGTATGAAGTTCATGATTCATTAGCAAAGTTAGATCCATTTGCACCAATCATTTGTTTAAAACGGTATGTTCATCCTTGGTTCACATGGAAGGTTATTGCAGTGTCTATTCTATTACCGGTCCTAGGAAGCTTGTTTCCGGTCCAGGGAAGGCATGGCTTGGCAGTTCGGGCTGGACTGTTCCCATGAGGCACAAGGTCAGATTGATTTGCATATGCCCATGTCTGAACTGGGGTGGCAGAGTGGGCTAAAGAACGGTGATGGATCAAACCCAGATCTGTTGACTGGGTGTGAGTGTTTGATTGGTTCAGATGCTCCGTCCATCACCACCCCCTTTTGTACCGCTTTGCCTCTACTCAGGGCAGTGAGTGAGCACATGCACTGGGTGTTGTTATTATGTTTAAAGTGGATGAATGGCTGTATGCCCTTTTACAGATACAAATTTTTAATGCAATTTATTTTTGTGAAAATTCCAGAGAGCCCTAGGATCCCCGGCTGGCCCCTAAATGTTATCAATTTTTACTGAAAAAGCCACATGAAACTGACACATTAAAAGCAACACAAAACTTCAGAATTATTATTTCGATCAGTTAAAACAAATTCTCACAATTTATTTTTCTTATTGACAAATCATATAAACACTTTTCCCAAATATGTATGCCAAGAAAGTAAAAAGTAGGGAAAATCTAATAGTAAATGCTGAACAGAGTGCTACCCACGGTCTATTTCAATATTCTGTCATGCAACCTAGAATCAGGAAATTCAATAAACATTGAGCTTCCCAAAATATAATCGTAGTTTTATTGTTTACATATTTTATTAATTACATATTTGCAAATACTAAATAGACTTGGATATAATATTTTTTTGTATGAGATATTTTAATGCGATTTTACCTAATCCTTATGAGTCCTAAGACAGCGTTGTCTGTTACGGTATTCTAACAACCACATTCTTCAAAAACGTGAGCTGTTTGCTCTCAGCATTTTATAGACAGAGTAATGAGATTTTTCCTTAGGGGGGACTTCCCTAAGCACTCTAAAATATCAATCCATTTAATATTAGCCAATAGGTCCCAGGAACATAGCACAAGTCTCAGTGAGCAGACCATCAGCAAATTGGGCAGATGTAAGGACATTTTGATGACCTCATCTTCTCTTCAGTTGAAACTGCTTTCATAATCAAGAACTAATAATTTACTCTAATAAAAGATACTGGATTGATCTTTACTCTAAGCACTTTAATTAGAGGCAGATCTGAAAATCCAACAGCTTGCACATTACATTTCATGATCACTGTTGGAAAATGACCCTCTCTGAAGGGTTACCCCAAACATTTTGTCTTCCTACTCCTCTTTCTGCTGAACTAGTTTTGTTGGCCATGGGACTGTGAGCACTTTACCACTGCTATTCAGTGCTAAAGTGCATGTGCTTCTTTCCTAAACATGTGTTTATTTGGTGTGTACCTGATTGACATATTTAATTTACTTGTAAGTCCCTTATAAGGTGGTATACCAAATACCCAGGGCCTGTACATTAAATGCTACTAGTGGGCTGTAGCACTGAGTTTGCCACACACAGAAGTAGCCTTTCAAACCTGTCTCAGGCCTGCTACTTCAGTGCCTGTGTGTGCAATTTACTTCCACCTCGACTTGGTATTTCAAACTACCTGCATAGCATTAAACTACCTTTTATTACAAAGAAGTCGCCCCCTAAGTGAGGCCCTAGGTAGCCCTAAGGGCAGGGTTTTATGTAAGTAAAAGGTAGGACATGTACTTTTATGTTTTGCATGTCCTGGTCGAGACAAACAGCATATTTTGTTTTTCACTGCTATGAGGCCTGACTGCTCCTCTCATAGGTTAACATTGGGCATTTCTTAAAATTCCTTTGAACTGTAATTCCTGATTGCAGAGGAGTAGCAGCTTTATGTTTATATCTTTGGATTGGTAATTACCAATCATCTTTACTGGTAAAGTTTAATTTGACATTACTAGTTTAGAAGTACCACTTTTAGAAAGCACATATGTATAGATGGAGAATGCACATCTTCCCTTGTATAAATTCATTGATCAAACACTTATTGTCCTGTAGTGCGTGCAATCAGATTCTGTGATCCGTCCCAGTCCACTGCTCATACTGCAAGTATAGCTTAAGGCACTCATCTCGGCCCCATCTGTCGCAATGCGTAGTAGGGAACATTTCCCAGTCATTAATACATGTATTCCACTTTAAACCATTTTTATCATTAAGAAACTCGGTTTAGTCCACGTCTTCTTTTCAACTCACATCCAAGCTTAATAAATCACTGCAGAGACAGCGTCATTCCACTTTTTGAATTTTATTTTCAAAACTTCAAATGAGTACTGCGTTCCCATCCAGGCTTTTCACAGCAACACGTGATCCAAACAGTGGAACGTAGAACAGAGTAGGCTCCTCACTTTTTCCCAATGCAGTAATATCCGACAGGCATGTGAGGCCAGAAACTGGTTACTGCGGAATGTGTTAAACCATGTCCATTCTTTCTTAATCGTGAAAGTCCAGCAGTCTCAACTCCAAAAGGGAATGCTAATATTTAAGCTCAATCTCAGGAAAGTTCCTTACCAGAAAAGTAAAACGTCAGGGTAGCAATCTCTGGAAGCATGATGGTGCATCCTGATCTAAAAGTCAGCCAATGGCTAGTGTGGTGGGTGAATATATGCAAACTTACTCAGTTTACTTGGATTCAACAAAGCAGGTTTAAAAAGGAAAGCAATTCGTCCAATTAATAGACAACTTATTCTCGCAATATTTGGCTGTATATCAACTCTGAAGACAATCTCCTTGACTGAGAGAAAAGAGGCAGCCTTTATTGCAGATGAAGCAGATACAGAAGTAGCAAATGTGTTGTAAAATTTGGTTTTAAAGACCAAGGACAAACTAAAAGGGGAAGCAGTTAGCATTTTGCAAGGTGGATGAATTCATGCTGTTCATGGCCTCACAAGTGTTGAAGTAGAAATTAGTATATACACGAAAACGATTTTTAAAATGACACATAAACAAATTGTGCAAAACACACCAGGTATTCATTTTCACTTTCAGGCCTTAACCAGACTTTTCCATTAATAAATACATGTTCTTTAAGAAATGCTGAACCATGCACAAGTGTATTCAAAAGCTTGACCTTAATGTGAATTACCTAGATAATGTCATAAATGAGGAATGTGCAGAGTTAATAAAACATAGTGTAGTTCATTGTATCTGATATCCTGGCTGAAGACGGCTGATAGCCAGAAACCAGTCCTAGGATGCTTGATTCCAGTCCAGGAAAGACATGGCTTGGCAGTTCGGGCTGGACTGTTCCCATGAGGCACAGGGTCAAGGCTGATTTGCATTTGGCCATGTCTGAACTGGGGTGGTGTGGAGTGCAAAAAAATGATGGATCTAGGCCCAGATCGCTGTACTGGGGTGAATGTATGACATTGTTCTGCATTCTGTCCATCAACTGTTGTGTTTGCCTGAGTAGAGTCAGGCATGGCAGAATCACTTGTTTGGTTGCATCCCTACCCTTCATTAGATACTGATAACTTGTGTGACTCGTTCCACTATTGGGTACTTTTTGGTCCACCTCTCCTCTGCTCATTTTTGTATGTGTGTTTCTTAGCCAATGTGATAAAAGAATGTTTTGCCAGTATGTGAGATGAGATGGCTCAGAAGACTATAGCACCATCAACATGAGGGCATGATGTCAGCTGTATTATTGACATATTTTCTGAAAAAAAGAATAGCTCTTGTCTATTACCTTTCCCAACTGTTCCTAAGAATGTAGTATTATTCTAAAAGTAGCCAATAGAAAAATGGGTTGTTTTGCCCCATGCCACGTGCCAATCAGGGAGATACATTTAACACCCATTTGAACTACTCCTCACCGTAAAAACAAACCTGTACTCATTTAGAACCTGCACATTGTATTGTGGGAGTTTCCTACAGAAGGAGTTCCCTCACTTGCATTAGGTAAGCCACTTTTGCTTCTGCACTTCCATCGTGTTACAGATGCTGGTGCATGGGCAAAAGGCCCTGTTTAGATGTGCCTACTGTGCCCCAACAAGGACCCTAACAGTGCGGCAGACGAGTCACAGTCAGAGTTGATCCTTTTTAGTTTCTCTTACAATGTAATAGCACATTTGTAATCATGTTGTATTTATTACCCCAGCATGAACTGAGCACACAACTCGAACGTATTTATTGATGATGACTAGTTAGTTTAAAGTGGTGTGGATGTTCAATTGTTTACCTCCCAGGCCACCTCCCGTGTGAAGAACAGGCACAGATCATAGAATAATGATGAAATAAAGAAAGAATTTCTTGATCTTACATGGAGAACTTCATTCACTGCCAAGTGCAGACCAATACTCAAACTGCTGCCCAGAGTGTTGGCTGCTGAGTTTTGTTGAGGGTCGTAATCAAAGTGAAGGTGATCGGAGTGAAAAACAGCAATGCCCAAAGAAAGCAGAAAGCATGCTGAACAAAAGAGGAAATGTAAACTGAATTCTTAGAATTCCTAGTCCCAAGTAGCCTTACTTTATGCTTACAAACTGTGAAGGCAATATGGAGGGTGCATTGGTAATGGATTCTGCAAGCAGGCTTAAGCCAAATGGGGCTCATATTACTGAGTCGCCTGAACAGATAATGGCTGCAACAGTAGCACCTACCAAAAAGGATAGACCTGTGTGCAAGACGATGTAATGATATGGTGGATATCAACTGGAGTTAAGAGGACACTGTTCACTACTACCAGAAGTGAAAAGGAGAAAATACCTGGCACACAGAAAGCCCTGCTACCCTAAAAGTGAATTGAGCCCGAAGCCTTACGGTGCAGTTTCAGCAATAAGGCACTCACATTAAAATTTGATTTGAGGAGCCATTATACATCCCCTTTGCCCAGACCAGATATGCCCACTATCATGAAACATCTTACTATTTGCTCTTTAGCAGGATATATACTAGGATCATTTGGGTGAGGATCTCAAGAGTTGCAATAAGCCCCTTAGATATCTTTCCAAATGGCAGCTGAAATTTTACGAGATGTTCCAGAAGATGGTCCTTCACTAACAAAAACTGAAAGCCCAAATTAACCATAAGTGTGCTATCAAATACTATTTTCAAATGTACACTGACACTTGCCTCTCATGTGTTGACAACTGTGCACATCAAAGAGTCTCAAAGAGTTGTTTAGTCCTCAGGATGCACACAACCTTTGAGTAGCAAAAGGTATTAGGTGTTGATGCAAGATAATAGGTTATGGAAGAGGCACAGAAGATCCTTGCATTCTTCACCAGAGGACATCGTAGATCTTTGTATTACCTGTTTTTCATGGGGCAGCTAGGAACAGGTGCATTGGACATTGAAGTTCTTTAACAACTATTGCAATTTACATTCAGCTGTTGGGAGTGGGATCTCTACAACTCACATTATTTTCTATGACATTCCAGATGTTGATTCAGGAAACATAACTGAATGTAAGGACCCACATATTACCAAAAGGTATACCGTCCATGTGCTAGCTTGTTGTTTTTAAGAGAATGACCAGCACAACCCAATCTCCAACTAATTATGAGATTCAATTAATTCCTTTACTATAGAAACTGCACTGACTGGAATGAGCAGAGCAACGAACAGCTGACTCAAAAACATACATTGCATACTGCACTAAATTTCATCAATGAGGCAAGTAGGAACTTTGGGCAAGATGTACAAAGCATTTATTCGGTCGCATGAATCGGGACGCTTGCAAACGAAAAAAGGCTTTTTCAAATGTACAAATGCAATTCGGTAACTTGTTACTGATTTGCTTTTTGCATTTGCAATTTGGTATTTGGAAGGGGCGTGTTTAGGGCATCCCTTCCAAATACCAAATCGGTATGTTAAGTATTACTGTTTTCCGACTGAATTCTGGTTGCAAAACAGTAGTACTTTACCAACAGTTTAAAACTGGTGGTAAACCATTCGCAAAGAGGGTCTGGGTTCCCGAGGGACACCTTCCCCTTTGAGAATGTAAGCAATAATATTTGTTAAGAGCAGGCACTGGTCCCATAGACTGCTGCCTACTCTTTAAATTCATCCCGTTTTCCTTTAAGGAAATCTCTCTGCATTTAAAAAAAAAAAAAAGATTTATTTTTTCAAAAGCAATAACAGACATGGTGGTCTGCTGATTTCAACAGGCCACCTTCCCTGTGATGGCGGTGTTTCCTAATGGGTCGGAAACTGCGAGCTACCTCATTAATATTCATGAGGTACGGTGATTTGCTCCCATAGGACATTTCTAAATGAAACCTATGAGGAATACAAATTTTCAAATTGGGATTCAGGGAGAATATCAGGAAATTGGTACTAATGTTTGTGCATCTGGCCCTGTGTGCCTAAAACAGCGACTGCAGAAATAAGAAAATATTTTAACACTATATTTGGACAAAATGTTTCTTGAAGTGACTGAATGACATTTCTGGAATTGTTCCAGATGATTCTTTGGGCTCCAGTGAGGAAAAATCATAACTAAGTGACATTACAGACGATGTGGGTTGTGGTTAACAATAACTCACTTTTGTTTCTCCCCATGAAAAACAAATGACTGGCCAAATGGCTGTTGGGCTGCCATGAACAGGTAGAGCTGTTTTGATATACACCGTAGAGTAAAATTAAACAAAAGAGTAAACATGTGGATACAGGGTACATTAATGTCAAATTGGCTCTTGAGGCCTTTCATTTATTTTTTCTCCTCCTCCTGTGCCACCCATCTGTATATGCCACTTGTTTCTATACTGAGCAGCTCTCTGCATCTGCTCTCTCCTTTGTGCAGCTGACCGAGTGTGTAATAAAGAGTATGGTGACCTGGCCAAGCACTCCACTTACAGACCTACCAGATCTTCGTGACTACCTCCTTGCTCCATGGAGGCTAACTATAGCAGTTGTTCGACGCTTATTCTGGGTTGGTGTGGACTAGTGAACTAGTCATGGTCCAATCAGGGAGACATTCATTCTGGGATGATTTGTGTTGCATGAAAACACAGTTCGGGCTGGACTGTTCCCATTGGGCGCAGGATCAAGCCTGATTTGCATATGACTGGGTCCAAACTAGAATGGAATGGTGAGCAAAAAAAACTATGGATTTAGGCCCAGATCTGTACACTGGGGTGAATGTATGATAATGTTCTTCATTCTGTCCTTCAATTGTTTGTTTTGCATTTGTCACCCCGAGTGGGACAGGTATGTCCAGACATGAGTCCCGTTCTCTCCATGCCACTGGAGTCAAGCTATCCTGGCTGATGAGGGCTGAAAGCCAGAAACCAGCCCTAGGATGCTTGTTTCCAGTCCAGGGAGGACCTGGCCTGGCAGTTCGGGCTGGACTGTTCCCATTGGGCGCAGGGTCAAGACTGATTTGCATAATGCCGGGTCCAAACTTGAATGACATGGTGAGCAAAAAATAATGGATTTAGGCCCAGATCTCTGTACTGGGTGAATATATGACATTGCTCTGCAGTCTGTATATCAATTGTTCTTTTTGAATTTATCACCCTGAGTCGGACGGGTATGCCCAGATGTGGGTCCCGTGCTCTCCATGCCACTGGAGTCAAGCTATGCTGGCTGATGAGGGCTGAAAACCCCAAACCAGTACTAGGATGCTTGTTTCCAGGCCAGAGAGGAGCTGGCCTGGCAGTACAGGCGGACTGTTCTGATTGGGCTCAGGGTCAAGACTGATTTGCATATGGCTGGGTCCAAATTGGAATGGCATGGTGAGCAAAAAACAATGGCTTTTGGCCGAGATCTCTTTACTGGGGTGAATGAATGACATTGTTCTGCATTCTGTCCTTCAATTCTTCTTTTTGAATTTAGTTGTATTCACCTCCAATCCTTGCTCATCACAAATATCAGAAAATGTGTCTGAAAGGTTTAGTAACCCTATAGGGATATGGGAAATTAAGACAGTAGTATCGACAAACAAAAGAGCTGAGATGAAAATACTATCCAGTCTTGGGGAATTATGGATACATTATTTCAAAGAGCTTATCACATCATTAATGTAAATAGAGGATGAAGTGCGAGCTAGCACGCACCCCTGGCATGCTCCCCTCTCAATTGGTATATGGCCTATTAGCTCACCTCGAGATCCCCAACTCACTTGCACATAGTTAGCCTCATGCAATCTAACAATAATATTTAGGAGATCAGATCATTTGTTTTAATGTGGACCATAGATGTTCTATTACAACCAAATCAAATGCCGCCCTAAGATCTTCAAATGCAGCATACAAGTGGTCTTTGTTGGAAGAAGCTATTGCCAACAGATTAGAGTAAACTGAAATATCTGGCCTACCTTACTAACTCTTGAATGAAAACCTGCTTGTAGGGGAAACAATGTTTTGGTATCACTTATCAGTCTTGCAGTTTATCTAAAACTTGATGGCAAAAATCCTTCAGGAGGTTATCAATCAAACTAATAGGACGATAATTCCTGGGTTTGTTCCTATCTCCCTTTTTATACATAGGTGTAATTTCTGCTCTCCACCAGGAGTCGAAGATGCAATCTCCTCCCATGATTCTGTTTAACAATTTGGTAATGTAAGGTGCCCAAACAGCTAACTCTGAGCAGTAGAGATCCCCTTGTATTTTATCAGGGCCAGGTGATTTACTATAGCCTTATAGCCCGCCGTAGAGGGCTATACCGGCTATTAAAGGCCCTCTCCAGCGTTAAAGGCTGAGCTTCCTGTATTTGAATACCTCTAGCCATGTCTTCAAAATCACTAATAGAATCAATGAAAGCTATAGGATCGAAAGTTACATTAAAATCTCCAACAATGATAAATGGTAAATGTGTTCGCTTATTTGACAGATGATGGTCAAGCGTAGCCATAGTAAGGGACTCTTTGTTCAGTCCCACAGAGTTGTTGTAAATACCATTAATTCTGACTTAGCCTTCCTACAGTGAGCATTATACCAGGGTGTTAGGAATCAGGGAATTAGAAGGATGGTTTTCAGTTGTGCATATGGATTGCAACACACTGAACAAACTATGGTGCAGCTCCAAAAATGAGTCTTGTAAGGTTAAAAAAGGGAGTTGATATATTTAACCTATGAGTGAATGTTTCCTCTTGGATAGGTACTAAATTAATTTGAGCCTTTTTTAGTTTCTGAAATCCCATCATCAGGCGTATACACAATATATAGATCTACAAAATGCTTTTCCCAGAGTTATGACGGAATATAACATTATAAAGGCATGGTCATTTATAAACTTCCATGGGCTACAATATGCCAACAATCATCAGTGTTTCTTGATCTAGAAGCTTTCATGAGATCAGCCCAGTTGGTATCTATCCAGTCCTGTTTTGTGTTAGAAACATAATTGTACCTTGCTCCAGGGTTTCTAAGCTTTTGTATATCGCACTACTTAACAGCCATGATTAATTCTGACTTAGCCTTCCTACAGTGAGCATTATACCAGGGTGTTAGGAATCAGGGAATTAGAAGGATGGTTTTCAGTTGTGCATATGGATTGCAACACACTGAACAAACTATGGTACAGCTCCAAAAATGAGTCCTCACTAGATGGAATGTCAACTAAGGGACCACAAAAGTAATTACATGCATTGTATACTTGTGCCATGGTATCAGACTAAGAAGAAATTTTAAACCCCTTAATTGAACTCCTGTTGTTGCTGAGAAACAGTGTAGACTCTGACCTATAGGCTTTGCTGAAAAAAAGTGTGGGTGTAAACATAAGTTTAAAGGATAATGATCACTGTCAGATCTTACAAGTACATCAATATCACACATAGCATGCCATATATCAAGGCCTGATAGAATGTAATCTCTCCAGCTTTTGCTCTCCACCTAAAGAAGGTATATTCTCGGTGGCCATCCGATTTAGATCTTCTATTACATGCGTGCATGCCATTCTTCAGGTTCAAGGACTTGAGTTCCAAAGCAGTGGCTGAGCTTCCTGTATTTGAATACCTCTAGCCATGTCTTCAAGATCAATAATAGAATCAATGAAAGCTATAGGATCGAAAGTTACATTAAAATCTCCAACAATGATAAATGGTAAATGTGTTCGCTTATTTGACAGATGATGGTCAAGCGTAGCCATAGTAAGGGACTCTTTGTTCAGTCCCACAGAGTTGTTGTAAATATTATATACACTTATTCATACCATTGGCTCTCGATATAATGAGACCAATTACATCAGGATAATCTATTGATATTTGTTTACCAAGGACATATAGTGAAATCTGTAACCAGACTGAAATACGGGTGCCCGGCTCTGGATGCAATTTTTGTAGCCGGAAATGCACAAAGGTTCTATGGACCAAGTCTCTTGGAGCAAAATAAAGTCAAATCAACTTCCCCAATCTGGATCTGGCATCCTAGCACATAACCCTGCTATATTCCATGACAGCAGCTGCAAACTAGGAGAACAATCTGACCCTGAAAATGAAGAAGGAGATAATGTTGACAATTTAGGATCGTATTGGTTTGGAGTACATGCAGGGAAAGAGGGAATCTCCAGGCAGAGATGGACATTTTGTTTAGATTTAAGTAAAAGTGGATCGTGTGAAGAGCGGTGACAGTGTCAATGACATATTGATGGTGTGGGATGCTAGATCAAACGTGGAACCCTGTCCTCTCTCTTGTGGGGACTGATCTTGTGTTCATCCACTTCGACTAGGGCAGTAGCAGAGGTACCCAGATATGGACAAGCCTTTGGGGTTCCAATTTTATATCTCTTGGTTGGTTGCCTGGAATTCACGGGGCATAGGCCGCTTGCATCACAAAATCTCTGATTGCTTATAAATTGGATGTTTTAGCCTGCTGGTGGCAGAGACCTAGCCAATAAGCCATGTACTAGATCAGAATTATCCAATGCAAGCTTAATCGATTCATAATTATTCGACTGTACAGAAAGGAGGTAGGCTGAGATTATAGCTTTATGGATTATGGAACAGCACTGCTGATTGGTTCGAACCCAGTGGATATTTTTTTAATAAGTGCTTCCTTGCCTTCCCTTTTGCCTTGTTCAACTTGTGTATGTTGGTTATAAAGATTACAGCCCCACAATCAAAACCTGACCACAGAGTCGGACCAGAAAAGTCAGCCTGAAGCAAGGTTCTGCTTAGCATTGGACCCTGGTTTGTAGTGCAAGAAGTGGCACTGCCGCCCAGAGATTTATGGGTAAAAGTAGCAGCCGGTGGTGGGAGTGATGTGGGGTGGTTGGGCGGGGCCGGGGTGGAACAGGGTGGGGGTAGTAAACTATGGAATACGGCCCAACAGAGTTAAGTAAACAAATAAATAAATACAACTAATTTTGTTGCGTGCCCTGCATCACATTTGGCAATGAGGCGCACGCAATGAAATTTGTTTTATTTATTTATTTGTTTACTTACCTCTGTTCGGCCGTATGCCGTAGTTTACTACTCCCCACCCTGCTCCTCCCCCATCCCGCCCAACCGCGCGCAGCACTCCCAACACCGGCCGCTAATAATGGGTAAGATGAAGCTAGCTGTGCTGGAGTTTCTGCGGTTTATCAGTAGACTATTGTGGCTTTTGGGGAGCAGCAACTTTCTACTTTTTTTTCGGTGTAAATCCAAGCGCACCTTCTAGTCTGTATTTCCTCTTTGGGTTATCCTTGAAACATTATTTAAGCCCCCACAGCATGGAGGTGGTGGTCTGCCTTGCGTGTAACCATCAATGGCTGGCTGGCGGTAGGGCTTTTTCCTTTAGGGCTCAAGGGTGCCAGAGGCCATCTGGCTGGTAGATGGCATTGGAGCTGGATTAACAACCTCTCGGAGATCTTAAAGCATGCTATTTAATGAAGAGATTGCATCTTAAATTAGAGAAAACTCGGATCTCAAATAGTACATTATGGTCTTAATTCTCACATTGTCCAGTTCCTGAAGTCTCTTCACATGATCAACCACTGGCACATTAGATCACAGGGAAGTTGCCTATGAGGTATGGAAATTGATGTAGCTTAGGCCATCTGGATCAAGCTGGAAGATTGACCCCTTAAAGTAGTGACTTCGGTAGTGCAGCGGTCCTCCTAGGGAGATGGGCTGGATAGCTGGGTCTCACCCTGGGAAGGACTGGTACGTTCCATAGTCAAAGTGGCAGAGGAAGAAATAGTCTCTGGCAGGCCTTTGTTAGTGGAGGAGATTGATCCAACATGTTTATCTCCAGAGGCACCTTAATAGAAATGTGGGATTTTATTAGTAGTTTGTAGCTGTACCCTATCTCAACCTCCACAATCAGTTCATCAATCTCGTGGAGGGTACAGTTTTCTGCAGAATGGCTGCTTTATGGCCCTTTATATTAGGCAAGAGAGCATTTGCCTCCTATCTTCTTCCCATACTTTCAGCAAATTGTGTCGGGCCCTGTGAGGGCCCAAATTAATATAAACATGATTGTTGTCAGACAAATAAATTCTTGGGGTGGGTTGGGGGTATTGAGGGGGTCTTTACCTAAAATAAAAGTAAGTGCCAATTGTTGATAATCAATAATGAACCAATAGCAAAGAACAATGTGCCTGCAGGACCAAATATAATCAGTTGGATCTTACCAATGAGATGTTGTAATGCTCAGAGTAGCTAGGCCTGTCAACAGAACCAAGGGGGCTGGCCCTCCCTGTTCCTGGCACCAATGGGCGGAGGACTGGCTGAATGTTCTATGAGGCCTCCTCCTCCTGCCCCTCCTTTTGGCAGGAATCCTGGGCAGGTAAGTCGCCACAACATAGCATCCTATGCAGCGGCTATGGAGAATGTGCTATATCGCTCTGAATGTTCCCTGGGGCTTCCCCCTTCCGCCTCTCCCATCAGCAGGAACCCTGGGACAGGTAATCCTCACAACACAGTATCTCACCCAGCGGGTATGGAGAATGCTCAAAATAGTGCAACATGTTCTCCGGGGCCTCCTCCTTCGGCCCCTCCTCATGGCAGGAATACTGGGCTATCTAGAACACAAACACAGCATCCCGCCATTTTAAAAGAAAATACTGTATAGGTAAAATTTTATTAAATAGATTGACGGTCAACTAATTACTTTGTATAAAATATATTTGGAAACAACAGTGACAAATGTTAAGTGTGGGGGCAGTCATTCGTATAGTCAACAACTTTTAACATGATTTTCATCAAGGTAGCAAATTTATGTTGATTACACACATGGTGAATATTTACAGGACCCCCCCCCCCGGCAAACATTCTATAATCTAACATGCAGAAAAATTGCCCTACCCCATTTGTTCATAATTCACTTTAGCCCTGTTCTTAATGTGCCCTCTGCTCTTTTTACATTGTGGAACATGGTAAAACGTAGTGCGGGTATTCATTTAGGGTAGAGCATTACTTTATGGATTTGGTATGCCTAATCCCAGATGGGAAGGGCTGGGTCGATATAACACGGAAGGTTAGACCACTTTATTCATATATCAGAAAAAAACTTGTGTGTAACACATTCGAATATTTCTTTACATAAAAATGACCAAGAGATTAGTTAGTTGATGATGGTGCATAGACAGAATATCGAGTTTAAAATGTCGACATACAAAAATGTCGAGTTTTAAATATTGTGATACAGAAATATCGACAGAAAAATATTGTGGTCAAAAATATCGATTTGCAGGTAAGAAACATAATTTTTGGGAAATATCGAAGTTATTAATATTGTTTGCAAAAATATATTTGTTTGAAATATGAATGTTTTAATTAGCGTTGTTTATTTTGGTATGTATTTTAAAAGAATGTGATCTATTTTTTAGTATAGGAATTTGTTTTGTTTTTTAATATATTAATTAATTAATAATTGTTTGTTAGTTCATGCTAATTAATTAATTAAAATAAAATATGTCAATTGTGTAATTAATTTTGATGTAAGTATTGGGGTTTATAATGGTAAAGGGTGGAAAGTAAATTATTTTAAATAAATGTATAAGTTATTTTTCATTGATATTAATTCATTAATATAAAATTAGTTATTGAAGTTGTGTAATGATTTTTAGGTGTGGGTTGTGGTGTGTATTGGGTAGAGGGCAGAAAGTAATTTATGTTTAATTAATTAATAATTAGTTGATTATTAATAATAAAGGTATCAATTGATAAATATTTATGGTAGGTGTTTATTGTTATTTTGTGTGTGTGTTTTTTATAGGGGTAATGTTTGGGGAGTAAATAAATTTTTGTTTGTTAAAAAAATTGTTTAGTTGTTAATTAATTATTTTAATTATGGAGGTACATTTTTTTACATTTAAATGTGGGTTGTGAATTGTGTGGGGTTATAGGGTAGGAAATAAAAAATATTACCTTTATGGAATACTATTTTTGTTTATAAATACTTTCCAATAAAAATAGTTTTTGTTTTAAAATTATGTTTGACATTTTTTAAATATTCTTTTTAGGTATTTGCTAGATCTTTTTAACATTCTAATATTTTTCTATCTTTTGTAATATTTCAAACTTTTATATACGTTTTATTTTTTTTAATCTTTTGTTTGTTAATAATTTTGAAAGACTCCAGTGAAATAATATTTTTTACCCCTCCGCTATCCAACACTTTCCCTACCATCGCAAAAAAATGGAGTGGGAATAGTATTTTTTACCCCACCGCTATCCAACACTTTCCCTACTGTTGCACCCACTGGGGTGGGAAAAATATTTTTTACCCCTTCACTATCTAACACTTTCCCCACTGTTGCACTCACTGGAGTGGGAATAATAATTTTTACCCCTCTGCTATCGAACACTTTCTCTACTTTTGCACTATTAAATATTTTAATGTTTTAATTTATAATATAATGTTTTTTATTAGATGTTATGTTATAAGTGTATGTAAATATATGTTTATTTATATGCAAATGTTTATACATTTATAACATTATAAAAGAAATTAAAATTAATAATTTATGAATTGTTTTAATGGAACTAGATATATATTATATTTTATCTTTAGCAAAGTTTCACAGCGAGCTCTCAGTAAACAGTTTTCAGTCAGCAATCTTTAATCCAACGTAACGCATTTCGAGAGTAAACTCTCTTGATCACACATTGAGCGTTTGTGACGTGGTGCATTACATAGATGCCAGCACTTAGCATGAAAGAGGACTTACCTTCAAGCCGTATCACATATTGCAATTGGCCGCCATATTTGAATCTGTCTCCAGTTATATTATTTCCATATAACACAAGTTATATATTTATTTCACCATTCATACGTATCTCTTTGACACCGGGAGAAATAAAGGATTAAATATGTCTCCAGTTATATTATTTCCATATAACACAAATTGCATTTTGTTATTAACCTATACATTACACAGCTTATACGTATAGTTTTGACCCCGGGAGATATTGAGAATTGTGGGATGGTATCAATAGGTGTGTCCCCTTTATACCTGTCAGAGACTTTAGACCCTAATACTTTGTTGACCAGATGTCTAACATAATGTTGCTACTGCCACGATCATTGCTCATGTCGAATACCTGCGCCTTGTGGCATATCCCTGTATGTGTCAATAATATATCGCTGGACAATTTTCTGACACATAATTTATAGTGCCATAGAGCGTTACTTATGTTTACAAAAAAATGTGCACCAAGTGGCATATAATATTCATATTTCCAATACCTGCACCAAGTGGCATGTGATAATGTCATAGGCAGAATAAGTGCCTCTTGCCTGCACCAAGTGGCAGAGACTCTCTTGAGTTGTGCCTCACAGCCGAGGGCTAAGCATGGTTTCAATACAGTAGGTAAATATAGTGATTATAGTGAAACAAGTGAAAAGTTCTAATCTATTTCTTCCTATATGTATGTTAACATATTTTTTAAATTACATGTATTTTATTGTATTTGTTAAAATGCATACTAAATCTAAATAATTGTTTACGTTAATTTTATTATTTAATATATTTAACTTACATGTTTCTTTAAATAAAAAAAATGATGTTTTGTACATCGATATTTTTGACATCCATATTTTTGTTTCAATATTTTTGTACTTACAATTTTAAATATGGGATGTCGATTTTTTTGACATCAATATTTCTGCATCGATATTTGTGTATGGGGATATTTTGGGAATCGATATTCTATCAGTGAACCATCAATACACAATAGCAAATCGAAAAATAATCACGAAATTGTGCCAAAAATACCCATTAATATTAGAAAAGGGACCTGTTTCAGCATTTTCAAAATGGCATATGCAGTACAGGAATAGCCTTGATTCAAATTCAAATGAACCATACATAAAATGCACAACCATTGTCAATGAGGAAAAACAATAGTGATATTAGGAAAACAAGAACAAAGAAATCCTAATTGGCTGTTGATGTGGTTTCCTAAATATAATTGTATGCTTCCATCCCAAGGCTTAGATTGTCAACATGTTTTGACCCTTAACCACTACAGGATCTCATCAGAACCTGAAACCAGTAAACTCTGCATATAGTGCATATAAATATGAATTGGCATCTGGCCTGGGATTGATCTAATAGGGTGAAGGAGGTGGCATTAGAGTTTTTAGCACCAGTACAAGATGCTTGGGCTTTAAAAGATTCAGTTATTGTCCCTTCATCAGCTCCTCAAGAGGCAGTGTCCCTGGATGTGGCAGGAGAAAGGCTTTGTAGAATGCAGTGTTCTTGACTATGCTAGGCCCTGCCCAAAACGTGCCTATTGGATGTTACAATAAGCACTTTTTAGAGGCATGGGTGGCAACTATTTCCGGATCCTGGGTGCCTCAAATAGTTTAGGAAGGCTATCTGATTAAGAATGACTATCTCTCATTAGCCTTGCAGGCCATTCCCACTTTGCAGTTGCTGTGTCATTGAATTGAAGCAGATCATTCGACACATCTCTGTCATCAAGATTAACCCATTTCAATGGATCTTACAACTGATGGAAGCTGCGAACTTTATGGTAATGATCAATCTTCTGAATGTAAACCTTCACATATTGATAGCATTCCGACATACATTGTATGTGTACTTCTGTCACCAAGGGATGAAGTAAGGATGCTGCTCTTTGCTCTAAGGGTTTCCCGTCTATGTCTTCACCAAAAGTGTAGCTTCAGTGCCCACTCTACACCATGCTTAAGCTTTGGATGGCATGGAGGAAATGTGCTCATGCCTGACGAGAAAGGCCTTTTGCTAAACCTGCATAAATGCCAGCTGATCCATTCACAGGAAAAAGTAGTTATAGGGTTTTCCTTCCAACTGTATCTAAACATGGTGATTCTTCCATAAGTTTAGGATGGCTGCTGAGATTTGAACTGCCTTCATATATAGATCATTTAATGACCCCAGACTGTGGGTCCAATGTCAATTGCTCTGCTGTGTTTTCACTTTCCCCTGGGATCATATGATCTTTGGCATCTCCTACCTCTTTTGCCTGACCACTGGGCCTCTCAAGACTTTAGGACCCCGATTCCAGTTATGCTGGTTGAGTCTCTTCAACTCCAGTAATGATAGGATCCTGACTCTCTGTCCCAGGACCTCTCAATATACCAGTGGGGAGGAACACTTAAGTTTTTGCCACAGAGGCCTGTGTCTTCAACTTGGTTGTTTCTCTGGGGAAATTATCCACTCCAGTCTTATGTGGTGGCTGGTGGAAGAGGGTTGTGTGTCATTGAACTACATTTAATTGTTGGAAAGCTCTGGGCTCTGTGGCGATTTCATGTATATCCTAGGGCCATCATGATCATTACAATCTGATGATATAGGGATAATTGGCTAAATAAACGAGCAGTGGGGACCCACTTGAGGTCCTCAATCTGGGTGGCTCTTGCACTGCGCACTTAGGCTGTGCTTCCTCTCATATCCTTAGCTGGCTCTCACATCTTCGCATTGAGCAATATCTAGGTGGCCAATTTAGCATGGAATTCCCATCCTCGCAGAATCATGTCCATCTCCCAACATCGTTCACAAGATTTGCAAGCAGTTTGGGGTACTGTTTCTGAACCCAAATGGCTTACTGATAGTGCTCAGTTGTCCTAGTTTTATTACTGCTTTCTTGCTCCTAGGATGTTAGCTGGATGTCCTGATTGTAAGCATGAATACTTCTCTCTATCTTTCGCAATTTCCCTCGATTATCAGGTTTCTGGTCCTTATTTGGGTGGCAGTTACATGTAATAGTGGTTGTTTCCTGTTGCTCCTGCATGACCAAGTTTCCCTACCTCCAGGTTCTAGGTCTCTGGCCAACTTGAAGACTGCCACTGATTCTCCTAATTCTCTTCCCTCATTGCTCCTTGGGTATGTCTTCTATGAGTGAGAAGTTGCCTCTCCATTAGGAGGATGAAAGCGCAGGGATGTAAAATTAAGGCCTTCCCTGACACTTGATGAGACTATACTCTTTGACCATTCTTCTACATTAAAATGTTACAACATGCACTGAGGACTTTCCAGTTGTGATTCCTTGACCATTCCTTGTGTCCCCTAGATAGTGGGCTTCAGTCGGTATTTCAGCTCCTTTAGGACATATATGGCTTAGATATGTCTTTCTCCAACTAAAGGGCACTGTGAGCAGCAATCTTGACCTTTCTGAACCCTTAGGAAGCTTGGATGAAGGTGAGGTTTATAGGCTTGACTCTTCAAGATTTTTTGCTTTGTTCTGGCGTGTAGTCGGATACTTCCCTAGTTCTTTAGTTCTTTCAAGTTCTTCTCTTTGAACCTTTGATGTCAGTGGTTCCGACGTTTCTAACACCTTCTTGGTGGCAGTAACATCTGTTTGCATGATTGGTTAGCTTGGTACTCTTTTGTGCTGGCTTCCCTTTCTGTGAGTATTAACATTCAGAGTGGTTCTTTGCCAAGGGTATGGTGGGAAGGGCTCAAGATATGGTCTTACCTGCCTTTGTTCCTTCCTCTTCATCTCCCGAGGAGCCTTTGCAGCCTTTCAGTGTTTTAGTGCTCTCCTTTACTTGAAACACTCCTGTATCTTTAGGACGTTTGATTATTTATTTATTAAGTTTGGTTTGGTAATAAGAGTTCCTTAAAAGCCATAAGTCGGTAAATCATCCCACCCTCTACATATTTACTGGTTGCAGTTCTACTCCCAGAGGTGATTCAAGTGTTGTCCATGCATAAGCTGGCAGATTCATGAGTTGAGGTGCAGGTGATTCCATCTCCTGAGACATGTCAGACTGCCACTTGGTCTGCTTCCAATATAACTTACCCAGCACTACAGCCAATCAGGGTTCAATGTTGATGGAAGAAGTTTTATGTGAATGTATTCAGTTTGATTCTGCAATTTTTTTTTTTTTTAAATAAAATCACTTGTTTCGCTGCACCTGTGTTGTGTGTGTATTCATTGTGTTCTCTGAAGTCTAGTTTGGGCCCTTGGTATGCCTGAAGAGTAATGACTGGGATAAGGACAGTGGACAAGAGGCAATACCCAAGTACTTACAGGTAATGACTAGAACAATGACAAGTAGAAGCTGGAGTAATGAAGTTTGCCAATAATTAGTAAGTCTGCATACATACAACGTGTCAATGAGATTGTCAAATTCAACAGTTTGCCAAAGATGTACAGGAACGTTCAGTTTAAAATTAACATTCACAATCTGATCTAGGTCTGCTGTAATCAGAATTTATTCCCACATGCCTGTTTCCTTGACACCTTTTGTAAACTGAGTTAGTCGTTTCCAATGGCAGGTGTCTGCTTCTGTGAAAATCACGAAAAATTTAAAACATTCTTCTCCAATAGTGAGTTTTACTTTTGTTGGCACGATTTGAAAGGTGAAAGAACCATTGCAGAACAACAAGAACGACACCAATAATAATAATTAAATAGGGGATAAGTTACACCATGTCGTACATTATATGACTAATGCAAGTAGTGAAAGAGTTCAAAGATCATATCACCATTAAGAGGAACTAGGCACAGTATCAGGTTCCTTTATAAGGTCCTGGAACTGCGAAGTGACGTTCAATATTCGTGTAATGTACTACTTAGGGTATTTTAGTTCTTATAATGCAAAGTCATGCCATTACCTATCTCAATAAACCACTTAAATTCTCATTGTCTTTCTCTTTCTCGTTCATAACAGAGACAAAGTATAGAAGCACAATCTGTGCAGAGAAAGTTAAACACACAAAAATGCAGCTAGAGTAAAATTTGAAAAAAGTTAATAGAATCTGTTTAACGTAAGTCAGGTTAAAAATGTTGAAGCTCAGGTGGTGTAGAAACTTACAGAGACTCTATGGGGCATATTCACAAGGATTTATCCTTAAATTATCCCCACTTTAATGCATCAAAAGTGGTGAAAGAATTAACACCCCATTCACAAATGCATGGTGCAAACTGCAGACAACACCAGCACTCCCGCGATAACTGTCCCCAAATTTATCTCCACGGTGGACACCACCAACTAACACTAATGAAATACAGAGTAGGCGTTCCCGTGCAAAAACAAGCGAGAACACAACAACACCACATTCACAATAAAAAGTCAGATCTGCGAAGCGAAAACAGGGGATAACCTTCATTAGAACCAGGGATTTTACACCTGGATTTTACTGATGTTAAGCATGAAAGGGAACACAGCCATGAGCCTTTTAAGATGCAGGTATTCCAGATGGAAGGTGTCTGCCTAAGTTAGGACCACTAAAATGACAGTATTTTTGGATAAAACAAATGGTCAGAGTTCGGGGAAGCTGATTGCTGCGGTCACCATGCTGCCAGTCTCAAAGTGAGACCAGGCTTCCAGCAGGGGCAGTGTTGGGCCGGGAGCTAAAAGTAGAGATGATGGGACTTTTAAGACGATTATCAGCCATTCACAACGTATCACCAACTAACGCATGATTTTAAATCGCCATCATGATGATTAGTACATGAAGTAGTAGTGAAGTAGTGTGGCTCACTGGTTAGAGGCGGCAGACCCGAGAGCAGAGGACGGCCCGGGACCAGGGTTCGATTCCCGGCGCGGCAGGTTTCTGGACCAGGGTCAGCGGACTCGATAATTCTCTCGCCTCGGTGCCCACTCTGATCAGCGATCACACTCGGCAACTCTGGGCATTAGCTTGCCTCATCTTCACTAACGGCCCCACCAGACCGCCGGGGATGCCTGGTCTCACCCTGGAGACCCCCATTAAGGGACCATCTCTCAGGGAAGCCAGGAAGGGTTTCGCAGCGGTCGAAGCGCCTTGGGACCCTACGGGTAAGTAGTGCGCTATATAAATGCCAATACATTTACAATACACACATTTACATGGGTTTTGACACCCCTCCCTGTTACTATCGCCATGTACAGCGGGCTTGAAAATACCCTGCTAACATTGCGATATTAATCAGGGTTAGGCAGCGTTGACTTTCCTTGAGATGACTGACAATGGTGATGGTTATCGCCCGTCTTTGTGAATATGACCCTATGTTTTGTTCAAGGCCTTTAGTGTGGAAAAAATAAACATGTTACCAATTAATATCTCCTTCCTGCTGATTACTTTTTTTATTAAGAAATTGATCATAATTCCATTGACACGCTAGGACTGACGGATGCCTGGGGATGGCTCCACCCGGACGCTAGAACTTACTCTTATTTTTCAGGGGCCCACAAGGTGTATTCAAGATTGGACTATGTCTTCCTTCCCCGCCATGCCCTTAACACTGAGGACAAGGCAGAATATCAAGTGCGGGGTATCTCGGACCACTCGCCTCTTCTGGTGACAATAGGGATGAGACGTGGAATGGGGGCAGGAGCTGGAGACTGATGGCATGGGACCTCCAGGTTAAGGACTTGCTGCAGGGACTTAGGGCGGGCGCGAAGGTGTACTTCACAGAAAATCTATGTTTGGTAGAGTCAGGGTTGATTCTATGGGAAGCTTTTAAAACGGTCATGCGGGATAGGGCCCAGAACAGGTTAGCGTAGGAAAAAAGAAAAATGCAGGGTGAACTACACAACCTGGAAACTCGTATTTTGGAGCTAGAGAGGTGGCACGTGGTAGATTGTGCTGCGCAGTCTCTTAGACTACTAGTGGATACACAGCAACAATACAAGGCCCTGGTGACGGATGAAGCCAAAACACAGGCGCAGGCAACCCTACATAGATTGTATGATGTGGGGGATAAGTCGGGGAAACTCTTGGCATGGTTGAGTCGTAAAGAGCAGGATGCGAGATGGGTGGAACAAGTGTCAGATGATATGGGCCATATTAGGCGGACTGATGTCCAGATATCGCAGGCATTCTCTAACTACTATGAGGAGTTCTAGAAGGCCAGAGGTCTAGGCTAAACAGCGGATGTAGGGCAGTATTTGGACACCATTTAGTCCCCCATCTTAGCGGATGAAGATCAGGTGAGTCTGGAGGAAGAGATAACAGTCATAGAGGTTAGGGAGGCCTAAGCTAGACTCCGCCCGGGGAAATCCCCTGGTTGGAACGGGTTCCCCGCAGAATTCTTTAAAAAACGGTGGACCTACTTACTAATCACCTGTTGGCCTTGTTCTTGGGGGTGGTTCAAGAGGGCTCGCTACCTCCAGATCTACGTGCGGCCACAATTATACCGATCTATAAACAAGGTAGGCCGCCAGAGGAGTGCGCGTCGTACCGCCCCATTTCTCTCCTGAACGCGGAGGTTAAACTCCTGGTGACGATTCTGGCGTTGAGGCTGAGACACATGATTCCAGATCTGGTCCACTTGGATCAGACCGGCTTACTGCCAGGTAAGGTAACTAGATTAAATTTGAGGAGAACCCATAATTGACTGATGGAGGTATATGACATTCGGGAGCCCCATGTGTTCCTGTCTTTGGAGGCTGAAAAAGCGTTCACTGGCACTTCCTGGAGGGAGTATTGCTTAAGTTTGGGTTTGGTCCTAAGTTTAGGAAGTGGGTGAACCTTCTATATACTGACCCAAGAGTGAGGGTAAAGGTCAACGGGGTGTTATCAGTGGATTTTCCCATATGGAGAGGGACCCGGCAGGGGTGCCTTCTATCACCGTTATTGTTCGCTCTTACTATAGAAATAGTGGTGTGTGAGATAAGACTAGACAGATGGATAAGAGGGTTTAAAACGGACCTGAATGATACGGTTGAGGACAAAATATTGCTATACGTGGATGACATCCTCCTATATGTCACCTACCCAGAGGTCTCAATACCACGACTATTCACCCTGTTGGGCTGCTATGGCTCCCATTCAGGATACACAATAAATTGGCATAAGTCAATCCTGTTCAGCCCTAGGGGGGAGGAGGTATGGCCTACCCTGCCTGGCCCGCTACGGGTTACGGGCGAGGGGCTTATATATCTGGGGGTATACGTGACGACTGGCCGATAATTCTCGTATCAGGGGAATATCCAGCGAGTGCTCACAAACTTCGCTAGTGACGCAGCCAGATGGAAGACCCTCCCCTTTACGATTCTGGGACGTGCAACAATGTTCAAGATGATAACCTTTCCACGGTTCTTGTACGCCCTGCAGAATGAGTATTTCCCCCTCCCCCAGCAGGTTTTTAAAGATATAAATGAAGAGCTCCGGTCGTTGCTTTGGCTGGGGAAACTACCCAGGATAGCCCTAGAGACAATGCAGAGGAACCAGTATAATGGAGGCGTACTATCGGGCGGAACATTTATCGCCAATAAATGACTGGCTCCATGCCCCGGCGGATCACCCCACATATAAATTGGGAAGAGGGACAATGGCCCAACACACCTGTTTACACTACATATATGTCACCTACCCAGAGGTCTCGATACCACGACTATTCACCCTGTTGGGCTGCTATGGCTCCCATTCAGGATACACGATAAATTGGCATAAGTCAATCCTGTACAGCCCTAGGGGAGAGGAGGTATGGCCTACCCTGCCTGGCCCGCTACGGGTCACAGGCGAGGGGCTTATATATCTGGGGTATACGTGATGACTGGCCGATAATTCTCGTATCAGAGGAATATCCAGCGAGTGCTCACAAACTTCGCTAGTGACGCAGCCAGATGGAAGACCCTCCCCCTTACGATTCTGGGACGTGCAACAATGTTCAAGATGATAACCTTTCCACGGTTCTTGTACGCCCTGCAGAATGAGTATTTCCCCCTCCCCCAGCAGGTTTTTATAGATATAAATGAAGAGCTCCGGTTGTTACTTTGGCTGGGGAAACTACCCAGGATAGCCCTAGAGACAATGCAGAGGAACCAGTATAATGGAGGGGTCTCCTTACTCAATATTGAGGCGTACTATCGGGCGGAACATTTATCGCCAATAAATGACCCGGCGGATATCCCCACATATAAATTGGAAAGAGGGACAATGGCGCAACACACCTGTTTACACTACATATATGGAGGTAGGGGAAGGGAGAGACTACTCTCAGCAACTCGTGTGACTGTGGAGACGTGAGAGAGGGCGACTAATAGGATTAACTGGGCACACAAACCGACGTAACAAACCCTGATATGGCATTGTACATGGCTAAAGGAACTGCATAAATTGAAGGGGTTTAAAAGATGGGATGACATTGGTATCTCTGTTCTGGGAGATCTGCTGAAAAGGGGAGCTCTGAAGTCCTTCCAAGCGTTGAGGGCGGAGTATGGTTTGCATCATACTCAGTACATGAAATACACGCAAGTACGTCATGCATGGAGGGCGGAGGTGGCGCTCACAGGTCCCCTGCCGGAGTATGCACCGCTCGAGGACTGTCTGCTGCAGGAGCACGTTCCGACTAAACTAGTTTCCCTGACCAATAAAACTTTGATTACCAATAAGCCTGACGGACTGGTGAAACTGAAAGAAAGGTGGGAACTAAATCTGGGGGAGATGGATGTGCTTGATTGGGAGATGGCCCTGTTTCACCCCAGGGAAGTTGCTATAAAGTCTCGGCTTCGGCTCATACAATTTAAAATCCTCTATAGGGTCTATTACGATACACACCGATTGCACCAGATGGGGCAGGCCAGTGACCCGAACTGTCTGCGTTGTGGGTGCGTGAAGGAAAACTTTTATCATATCATTTGGGACTATCGTGTAATCCAGGACTGCTGGACCAAGATATTAAGTGACATACTGGAAACGGCCTTCCCGGTGGAGCCTATACTGGTTCTGTTGGGAATAACAAATGAGGTTGATCTGAATCGCCTACTCTTAATTTTCCTTACACTGGCTCTGGTGGTGGCTAAGAGGGATGTGGCTCGGGCTTTGGGTGCTCCCATGCCTCCTCGACTAGATGACTGGAGAAGAGGCATGGATATCTACATGGCAGCGGAGAGGGTCACATACAAAGCTAGAGGTTGTCCCAAGAAATTCAATAGAGTGCGGGGAAAATGGAGACAATATTATGGTCTGGACGGGGGATTGTGAAAGAAGGAGGACAGGCCTCCCTGTTGTCCCGGTACATGCGGGGTAGACTATGGATGGCTGTGTGCAATGTAGTACTAGGTGGGGCATCCCTGTATCCATGTTAAGTGTTTTTTGTAAGATTCTGGGGAGGGTGGGTGGAGGGTGGAAGGGGGGGAGGGTATGGTGGACGATTACATGTGACATGCTTGTTATGTTTATATGTTTTAAAAAAGCAAATAAAAATATTTAAAAAAATGAAATATATCATAATGATGAAAGGACATTTCTCTTTTTCCTTATATACACTACACTGCAATTGTGACCCTGACCTGCCCTTAATGTCTGGCTGCTTGCTCTGTTATCTGACATTCTGAACCTGGTAAGAGGGAGACTTAAAAAAAAGTATTGGGGGTCATGATTTTCCCCATTGACTTTATTTGAAGAGGAGGGTACACTTAAAGTCAAGCCATTTTGGAATTAGAAAAAATGGAGTTTCCCTTCTGAATCGGGTCACTTGGCATGTATGCATTAAAACTCATCAGTCACAGCTTATTATAACTGAGTAGCTACTTCTTTTTTTATTACAGGTGACTAGAGACGTCACAAGACGCTTGTAAAAAGGAAATCAGAGATGGAAGTTGATATCAAGATTGTACGATCCTATATATTATAATAATAACAACAATAATAATAATATTTGTCTTATTGTCATGTATCGTAGTGTCAGTTTTCCTGTCAGCATCACTATATACTTTACTGTCTCTCATTACTTATTCTTCATATTATGAACTACGGAGGAAGGAAAGTCTCAGACAATCTGCCAGGGCTCAAACCTGTAACATTTGTGCTGTACCCATTGCTCTCTAGCCTGTGCCCTAACTCTTTATCATAATGGTTGCAAAGGCAAATCAAAATGAACAGAGACTGTTGCTTTTCCATATACAATACGGCCAAATCATGACTTTATAAATGGATTTAAAACATATATTTTACACTAAAGATTACAGCTGTAAAGTGGTAGGACTGCACACACTGACTACAAAAAGTGCAACTGAATTATACAATTCCTTGGGTTTCATTTGAATCATTGTTTTGTTAATAAGATGCATTACATACAGAAAAATGTACCTACATTATAAAATGAAAGTAAAAACTATTATTTTGGGAAAATATATTTCAGTTGATGCAAGTTAAAGTATGAATATAACAAGTGAAGGAAGTTCATTGTGAAATTCGTCAGGTATCCCTCTATTGATTCCTGCACCTTAGAGTGTACGATCATCCAATTTACTGAAATTTGGCTTTGTGCAGAAAAGTTATGCAAATCTAGTCTCATCATTTTTCTACCTGTGTAATAAGGAATAAAGAAATGTCATTTGATCTCGACTTTTTACATAGTAAGTTAATAAAATAAAAGTCCTTCACTTTTCATATCTGAAATATGAATTTACAATTCATTCCACTTTCCTTTATTTGTTTATGAGAAATCCTATACTTGTATTAGGATGTATGTGTTGAAATCTCAAACATTCCCTTAAAATAACTGATAATAATTACATGTGTTGCATGTGGTCTCATATTTACATTTCTCAAAATATGCCCTAGAAAAAAAATGTTAGATGATATCGACTTGGACCACGTCTGTTTGCTCCATACCTTGCGACACATATCAGCAACAATGGTGCCAATGGATTTGCCCTGCATGTTTCTCACGAAGAAATAGTTTCTACAAATTCGATGCGTTTTTCAACGATTACCTTTCTGTCCCTTTAACAAAAAGATCACATTTGTTTTACCTTGTTTAACGTGAGACATCTAAAATATTGGAGAAAAGAAATCAAATGGAAATAAATGATATCCATTATTTTTCTCTTAATTGAACTTTGCAACATGTTATTATTTCATAATATTCAAGACAAGTAGCTTTCAAAAGGGCAATAAAAGGAGAATAGTTATATTTCAGAATACTATCCTTTTATCTCTGCATCTGTATGCTAGAAAAATCTAAAAATGTTGAAAAGTTTATTTTGAGAACGCATAGTGACAGGGCACTACACTAGAATTATACAGCAAAAATACTGTAGAGAAGTGTACCTTCAAGTCAGTCCACCGCTACAGCCTCGCCTTCTGAATTAAGTTCCTTTATGACCAGATGGGCACAAAAGGACTTTGAAAATCTTTAATTTCATATTCAAAACCAGTAAATCCTATTTGTTTGCTTTTCACCACTCATTTCAATAAGACATAAACGTGTGTTAAGCTCCCATTCACCAGTTGCCTGGGTGCGTGTGAAATGAATCGTGTGGACAAAACAAACCGCAGCTAGCTGCAATAATCCATTCTCTTCTAAGCTTCTTCGAGGGGCCTCTTCACAGGTACCCAAAAGCCACTCCGGGCCCTTCACATATTTCTGAAGCTCTTCCCTTTTATCACACAGCACATTACTGACCCGCCGAAGAAAGGGGAGAAAGCAGGCGTCCATTTTAGGAAATTCTGAAGCACAGCCCGGCCAATTCGCTTTCTACACAGAGAGATAATTGGGAGCCAGAAATTCTGGAGAACCGAATTCAATGAACAAACCATGACATGGGAAAAAACCTGAAAAGGACAACAGTTTCCTGGCCAACGTTGAATCGTTACATCGGTCGGCATTTTTTTCCCTCACAGACCAATTGATAGGCAGGACAAAAATGCTTTTCACATGAGTTACTTTCAAACATTGTCCTCCTAAATGCCCAATTACAAGGTAGAAGTGTGGGCTTCTTTTTTGCTTTTAATGACCATGTAATTGGGATGAAAAAACACATTCACGTAGTCTCGTTTTATTCTTCCACCAGAGAGGATTGGAAAGATCAATGGGAAATGTTGACTGCCTGCTTGAAACTATAACACCAGTCCTAAGGCCAAGGTAGCAGTATGTTGAATTCTGCTCAAATACATTTTTGTTGCTCGATAAATAATGAGTTACATTATCCAACTCACCAGAATGAACATTGCGCATTAATTGTATTATGAGAACATAAGGATGGTTTGCATTTATAGATGATGGTAGTAGTAATCTTTATTGATTGGTTGAAAAAAACATTTACAATTTGCGACATGACAAAAACATTTATAAAAATGAATTTATAGATGACATGACAAGCAAATAGTGTGTTGCGAAGTCGCACATTCCTTTACAAAAATGGCTGTCCTGAACCTCTTTTGAGTAGATTAAAGGTTTTTATGTTTCTTGATTGATACTGCCCTTAAAAACAGGGGCTATAAAGGCATTTGCGCATTACAAGAAATCTATTTCACTTATTAAATCAATGACACTTCAATGTTTTACAATAATGCAATAAAAAACTGCAGCAAAATATGTAAATGCAAAAACAGAAATGTGAATAGGTAAAGACAGTTTTATAATGAACAGTCTATTACCATCATCATAGTTAATTCTATCGCACAATGAGTACCTATAAAGTGTACACATGATAGATTAAGCAAAATATAAGAAATTTTAAACTAATCATATGGTAAATATGTTAAATAGTTTGCAAACCCTTATTCTTTTAACATTGTCTAAGTACCAATACAGTTTTTCAAAAGGCTTTCTCTAATTCGATCATGACCCTGATGCCAGCTAATCTTCAAACCCAGTATTTTACAACCTGCTTTGAGCTTTATTATACACCTTATCGAATAGCCAAGTGTGGTGAGGGGAAGGGGGTATATTGTCCTCGCTTTGCGTTATGTAAGGCGGATCTACTTCACATGTTTACTACCTGTAAAGCGCTTGGATCGTTTAATATTGAAATTAATGAATTTCTAAAGAATAGATTGCTCATACAGGTTGAGGTAACTTCCCCGGTAATACTGCTGGGCATAAAGAATATAAGTGAACAGAATGGAGGGGCAGTGATTTGTATAGCAATCGCAGTGTAGAGATTGTGTATTGTATCAGCGTGGTTAGACCCTGCTCCCCCTGTGTTTCAACAATGTCTTGTTCGATTATTAGGGATTTATAATTTAGAGAAAGCTATATATAGGCGAAAGGGACAGAGAGGCAAAAAGAAAGGGTTAAGTATATGGAGAGATCTTGCCAAATGGGTTGAACACTCGGATATCTAAACTAGCATTAGTTTATTGCGAACCTAAGCTATGGGGAGAGGGAGGAGCAGAATCGGATTTTGACTACCCCAGCAATTTGTTATTTTAGTTTTATTCGGTACTAATGCACTTTTTTGAGCCCGCACGCTGAAAGACCAGTTGGGCAACATAAGCGAAAACTGTGATGTCTAAACTGTACTTGCATTAGCACTTTTTTGGATCGCCTCAACCATGGTTTAATAATCAAACCAGTGAATGAAATCAGGCATAGACCTGGCATCCAGTTTCCTGTCTGCTCTATATCATCTGTATATATAACACTATTACACTTTGTATTTATTTATTATGAAGCTACGAATGATGATGTGTAACACCCCTTATGAACGGTTTGGTCATGTACTAAAAGTGTACGGTAGAGCGGGGGAGGGTTGGGGTCTGGAGGTTTAAAAAAGGGGGGAGAAAAATGAATTTCTTTTGTTTTGTATGAGCTAAATCTGAAATAAGACTGTAAATAAATAAATAAATCCTTAAGACATTAATTGTAGACAGAAACTGCAAATTCATAGCTATATTTTACGGAGGAAGTTCAGATTAACCATCACATTTAACTGTCTTTCTGTAGAATTGTAAATAATGTCTTATTACTGCCCAGTTAAAAGATATTCAGTTTGTCAACCTCCGGTAAAAAGGCAGACTCACGGCTCTCAGGACCACCTACTTACAGCAGGTATTTAACTCATACAATCAGAGACACAACTTTAAAAAGGTTTGGACATTTGGGGGCTTATTTACTCGCCCCTTGTGCCGGCGGTGTGTCACTTTTTTTGGCGTAGAGTGTAGTCCATTATCTACGAGGCCACCAAATCCACTTTGCGTGGCTTTTCATGCCCTCGTAGATATGGATTAAGGCAAAGCAGCACAAGTTGCTGCGTTGCCTTATTCTATGTCAAAGGGGCGTTCCATGGGGAGAGGATGTAGCCTAACGGGCAGAGCGGGCAACTTTGGAGCTGGAGAACCAGGTTTGAGTTTCGGCATTGCCTCAACAGCTTGTGATTCTGGGCAAATCACTTAATCTTCCTGTGCCTACCAAAAAATGAACATGTCCTTGTGTAATGTGACTGGTGCTCGTGTAAAGTGCTCCAATACCTTTGGGTCATGTTTGCGCTATGTAAAACTGCAGCAACAAAAAAAAGGCATTGTGGTGGGTTTTCGAATGCAACACCCATGGATTTTGATGCATTCCCATATTTAAAAGGAATTGTAAACCCGAGAATGCGTCAAAAGCCTCCGCCTCGCTAGGTGAGGCGTAATGAGAACAAATAACTTTATTTCTCCTTGTTTTCTCCTCTTTCTTTGGGTGCTGCATTCTGTAACACATGTAGAAGGAGGAAAACGCCTCTGTGGATTGTTTTTGTGCAAGATTGTGTCCCTTCCTGCACAAAAACAATCAGCCATACAAAGTTGGCACCCTTGCACCATGGTGCAAGGGTGCCTGCATTGGTGCAAGGCAGAAAAACAGTGCCAGCGTAGTGGGAAAGAGTAGGAATGTGTCGTATATCATAAATACAATGCTTTTCTGCCCTTTTCTTTGATCAGGGCAGCACAACAAAGTGACTTACAGCACTGCCCTGTGTCAAAAACGTGTAAATGAGGTCCTTGGTCCTTAGCAAAGCACAGCATGTTTCTTGTAGGTTTTTAGTTCAGTAAGTAAGCAATGCATGCTTGAGTAGATGAGAACAGTCCTCCAGAATACTACAACGACCTCTTGCAATGATTGGATGGACTTGAGCTCTTATCTTGTTCACGCACAAAAGTTGTTTTTCAAGGTTTGGCTTAAGCAGTTCATGAACAATGATGCCAAAGCTGTATAGAAGAAAGAAATGTATACTTGCAGTATACCTTTGTTGCGCTTGTTAAACTGGATCTGGACCAATAATTGAGCACTAATATTTATAATTTTAATTCGAACTGAAACTTTTCCCTGCGTTTAATTTAAAGCCTAACAGCATACATTATTTTAGAGTCTAGCACATGACTTTCAATTGAAACAGGTTAAAGCAGTACTGCATTTCTCGTAGTCCTTCCTGACAGTAACTAAGAAGGGTCATTTCAACACCTGGGCAAACCACTGTTTGCGCAGTGTTCACATTTTCAGTTGTGTGAAATGGGTGTGATAAAGCACTCAGCCACACTATTTCCCCAGGTACATTAGCAAGTGACCCTGCTGATATTTAACCGCATGCGCGCTACCGGGTTTTCCCGCTGCACGCTGAAATTTGAAAATCGCGGCTTTCGTGACAAAGCCAGCTCGTCATGCGCGCAGCGCAGGTAACGCCCATGACGAGCTGGCTTTGTCATCCGCATCGAAGGGGTTAACATAGGAAAATGGCTGGAGAGCAATAAATGGACATTTATATTTTCACATGGGAAGCAACAAAATTAATTTTATGACACAGTTAAACAGGCTTAACTCATAATTGACCATTATTATTATGGCAGTCACATTCCAAACTCTGGGTGAAGTAACAAGGCTTTAGGGCCTGATTATGAGTTTGGCGGTGTGGGTTGCGGTTGTCACACCAGCGCCCACTCTAACACCACCAAACTCACCCGCACGCAGGATTACAAGTTGGAATCCCTGCAGGCGGTCCTTTTGGTTGCTGGCCCACGGCGCTGCCTTTCAAAGGCTCAGAGGAGAGCGATTGAAAGGCTGTGCTGTGGGACCGACACAGCGTGTTCCAGCATACCATGGACTGCTGATGCACCAGTGCTGGGGAGATAAAAAGATTGTGACAGTCCTGTTCGCGGACGACACCCTGCTAGTGTTAAAAGTTTCAGGGGGGCCACTGTTACTGCTAAACCGATTCAATGATTTTTGTACCTTGCGTGGTCTAGAGATTAATACTGGAAAAACTACATTTTTGACAATCAATCCCCACAAATGTTTATAAGCGCTGACCAACTTTGGGAGGCACTCCGCTTGAGAGAGTTAGCACCTTTGAATACCTAGCGATAACTCTAGCTGAAGATATGTCCTTGAAGTCCCACTTAGCCAAATCGACTTTGAAGCTCAAACAAATAGCAGGGGCCTTGATTAACAAGCATAGTACTTCCTACAGCAAACCAGCAGCAGCTGCACTGCAGATATACAAATCTAAAGTGGTGAGCTCAACCCTATATGGGACAGAGTTGTTGGGCTTCGAAAGGATGGGTTATCTTTCTAGAGCCGAGAATATATTTGTGAGGAGAATAGTCCATTTACCTCAGAGTATGCCCCTCCATCCCTTAACCCCTTCACTGCGGGGGTAATTCCCCCGCTGTGCTGGGGGGAGGGGGCAGGCACATCGCTCCCATGCTCATGACGAGCTCAGCTCGTCACAGGTGCATTGGTTCCGGTGGAACGCTCAGCACAGCAGGGGAATTCTCCCCGCACCTGAGCGTTCCACGGCCCATGATGAGCTGAGCTCGTCATGAGCACCGGATCACCGTGCCTCATGACGAGCTCAGCTCGTCATGAGCATGGAAAAGGTTAAGGCTAGACTTGGGCAGGAAATCGATTGCAGACAAGGCTAAGCTACGACCACGGCTGATTTGGCAGAGGATCAGGTCCACCCCTGAGTTATGCTCATACACCAAGGCCCTAGAGGAAGTTATCTCCTTAGATAAACAGAAGATAGGTTAGCTAAGGAACGTAAAATGCCTATTAGCCAAATTAGGGCTTGAGGGCCACTGGGACAATAGGGGCTCAACATCACTCCATGCCAAAAATCACTTCAAAGTGCAGTACAGGGGCTGGGTAGCTCAGCGTGCAGTCGTTAACTCTAATGGGGCCGGCTAACCTAAAGATTCGTGGATTTTAAGTCTGTTGGCTCCTTGAAACCTTATTTAGACATAATTCAGGCACCCACTGATAGAAAATTATAGATGCAGTTTAGGTGTGGCATGCTTCCCCTCAATGCCTTCACTACCTCCTGGCACAATACCCCAGCTTCATCTCGGTTCTGCTCCATTTGCACTGCTATAACAGAAACACCAGTGCATGTACTATTTGCTTGCCCAGCCTATTTATGTCTGAGAGCTAGGTGGCTTACACCTGTATGCAAGCAGTTGGGGACGCGCAATCATGGCGAACCTCTGCAAATACTTAGATTGGACCCAAGACCAGTGGTAGCATGTGCAGTCGCAAAGTTCTTGGGTCACATGTGGGGCATTAGGAGGATGCTGCTTCAAGTAGGATGAGGAGAATTCAGTATTTTAATTGTTTTTAACCTGTCTAAAGCATCAGCAGTAGAGCATTTTATTGTGGATGAACCAAAGGTCTATATTGGTCGCAGGCCAGACGAACAACAGCAACATAGCAGACCCCGTCAGAAGATGATGGCTTCTTTTAAGTTTTTTTGTTACTGTCTCATTTGTCCTAGATAGAGGGTTGTTTAGCACGCAAACTACAAACCTAGCTCTAGTCCTGCATGGCTCGATGCTCACGTTATTAACTTTATGTTTTAACTCATTCTTAATCTCTTATGTATGAGTTGAATTGCACATTGTACTTTCATGACCTCACTATGTAATTCAGGTCTTATCTTAATTTTTATTCTTTTATGCGTGAGCTGAACTTTACATCATACGTTTATGGTCGTATGACGTAATTAAAGTTTTTTTTTTAATGATGAGCACCACATTGAGGTGGAGTGGGAACATAATGGCAAACAGTGCAAGGTGGTAGGAGTATTGTTATGAGGTGAATTCTGTGACATATCTCGAATTACACAACTGAAAGAGCAAAGAGTAGTAATTCCAGAGTCTTGCTCGACATGTCACGAAAGCCTGACGTGCATTTTTTGTGAGTCATTTGGATCTCCTTTTTTTTATTTCAAAGTATTTTATTAAAAAAAATGTATACATACAATTTATCACGTTATCATTACAGGGTATCAGTCCAAACTGGCTGTATTTGTCAGGATCAGGTAAGTGGTATACATGTTTGGCTTTGTCCTTTTCCACTGTCTTGCTAAAAGAATAGGAGGGGATGAGAAGGGGAAAGATAGAGAATAAAAGAGAGAGAAGATGAAATAGTATACAAGAAGATTATTTCAGTCGTGGATCTGTTCTAGGGTTATGGGGATATGCTTGTGAGCATAAGCTCTACTCCAGCTGAGTTCATGGGGGTTCGTAGGGGTCCAGGTACTCGTCCAGTGATGCCCACATTCCTCTGGTTGCTGGTCTCCAGGGTGAGTTCCGCAGGGCTGTACTGTCTGCGCCTCTGAGGTACGTCACCCTATTAAGCCAACCTTTGAATGTCGCCTTGGCTGTATCCTTCCATTTGGACAGTACAATTTTCCCTGCCGCTGTCAGTTGGAGATCTAACAGGTCCCTGTTGTGTTGTGAATCTAGCTCCGCGGTCATAAACGCGGTGGTAAGGGTAGATAATTCTGGCTTTAGTGTGCAACCTAGTGCTTTTTTTATGAAAGTGAATATTTTCTCCCAGAATTCTATAATTTTGGGGCAGTAAAAGTTGAGGTGTGCTAAGTCTCCCTTTTCTTTGTTGCAGTTCCAGCACAGGTCGTTATCCCTGAGGCTCAGTGCTGCAAGGCGAGCCGGGGTCCAGTAAGTCTTGTTTAGTAGCCAGAATTTTGTCTGACGTAGTACTGGGGAGATTTTGTTCCATGAGGAGGAGGCCCAGAGGAGATTAAGTTTGCGCTCACCAAGTGCGGTGCCAAGTTGTTTTGCCCAGTATTCAGCTGGTTTGTCATTAATTTTGGTGGCGCTTGGGCGTAGTAGCTTGTATATGTGTGATACTTGGTGACCTACTCTGTTGAGTTTCGTCATGTATTGTATTATTGATGGATTATGTAGTTCTATCTTTGCTTTGGTCAAGGCTGTTCTTATCTTTAGGAAGTTGTATAGTTCGATGTCAGGTAAGTTATATTTCTCTTTTAGCGACGAGAACGCGAAGTGGCCGCCTCCCTCTTCTAAATGAGCCAGATAAGAGATTCCTATTGTCTTCCATGTCTCTATAGATAGGGCTTTCCCCCTGTATTTAATCTTGGTGTTTGCCCACAAGGATTCCCACTTCGAGTTCTTTACACTGTGCTCCATTTTCTCATCTATTTTTAGCAGGGCCACTTTCATGTTTTTGAATATTGGGTTGGAGGCGTGTGTGTGTTTATTGGCTGTTAGGAGTACCAGTGGTTCCAGGTTGTTTAGGATGGCACACTCGACTATTAGCCATACCGGCGTGTATCCCAGGAGGGGTGACAGCCAGTAGGCTCATTGTTTTGCCTGGAATGCGGTTTGGAAGGTTCTGTAGTCTGCTAGGTTTAGTCCACCCAGTTTTTTGTCTAGTCTTAGTTTTTTTCTGCTTATTCCTGCTTCTTGCCCTTCCAACTTGGCCAGGTAGTTAGTCCAAGTAGGTCTGTTGCCATCAGGCATGTTGAGTTTAGAGGCACTTAGTGGGTGAATCCAAGTGCAGGGCCTTAAATATCACATAGCAATCTCTGATGTTGATTTGGTCAGGGATCCCATGCATTTCTTAAAAGTAGGGAATTTTGTTTTTGAATTGCTGGACACTAGTAGACCAGTGACAAGTGTGTTGCCTGTGCCAATGTGTAACAAGAAGAAGATTGGGCTGTGGAACAGATTTTAGAGTAAGAGGGCTTGAGCCCATGGAGTTATAGAAATGAAGCCATGTTGTGTGTGTATTTTCCTTGATATTGTCCTTGAAGGAAAAGAGGGGTTAATGTCAATACCTAGTGCTTGAACACAGATTGAAATGAGGGGAGAAGCAATGAGACAATGTCTAAGCCCCCACCCCACTTTTTCTAAACGTGAAGAGTAAAAGTCAGCCTATTAGGCACTGTTCATGTTCAGCTCAAGCAGTCAGGCTCCGTACTTGTGTTAAATGTGCAGGCACCTGGCAGCTTATGCTGAACTTTGTTGGGCTGAAGATGTCACTGCCCAGTGAACGTGGCCTCCTCAGCCAAGCAAAGCACTTTGTAGTCCTCCCCTTCATGACGAGGGGAAGTGTTACTGATAGCCTTGTACCCCAGTGCTTCAGTTTTAAGCTCTGAAGTACCTAGAGCTGATTGTCTATCAGTGAGGCTAATCACAGTGGGAGGCGTCTATCAGTGAGGCTAATCACAGTGGGAGGCGAAGTCAGCCTTCTTTCTGACCCTATCCCACTCTGTGACAAGGTAGGGACTATGGTTGCAGGTGATTTCAGTAAAAAATGATGTCATGGAATACAATTAATGATAAACCATTTCACCCAAACTGTTTAATGGAAATATGCAGAATGAATGGCATTTGCCATTTCATAGAAACACATTCATAATTTCGAAATGGCCTTTTGCATTATTATTTTTAACGTGTAAACACAATGTTTGCAGGCCTTACTTTCAGAAACATTTTTGTCATAGATATTCAGTATAGTACTTTATTTCAAGAGACATTATTTTTGAGTGACATCTTTTTCATTGTCAAACAATTACTGCAGATGCTTTTAATTTGCTGACCCCTCAACACTGCTAAATACCATCCATCCCTGACCCCCTCATAACCTCTAAACTAAGCAACATCCATGCTTGGCCCCTACAAATTCCTCACCATGCCTAAGCTATACCTTTCCGAGTCCCCTACACTTCATCCATCCTTGAACCCTAAAAATAATTTCTACCCTGATAGCCCTTTTTTAACCTAACCTCCACCCATTCCTTTACACTATAAACCTTCACTACCCCAAACTCCACAACTCTTTCTGTCCCTAAACACCACCTATCCCTGAGACCTAAAACCCACTCACCATCCTTAAACTCAACCCATTCTTGAACCCTGAAACCCTTCACTACCCCTCTACTCTTTGAACCACTGAATCTTGAAGCCTTAAACTCTGCCCCACCCATGAACTTCAACCATCCCTTCACCCTAAATACTCCAAGCACCCCATTAACTACACTCATCCATAACCCTAAAACCACTAATTAGAACCCCAAAACTCCACCCATGTCTTATCCCTAAGGTCCCCTTTTCACCCCTAAATATCACCCATCTCAGAACCCCAGAAAACCTTCAACACGGCTAAACTCCACAAATGTTTATTGTAATTTGGATTGTTCCCTTAACACTATCGTTCCTTTAACCCCTTGCATGCTGCCGCGATTCTGTGCCTGTGCGGCACATTCCGACCGCGGGTGCGGTCATGACGGCCGGGAGCCGTCATCAGCACACGAGCACTGTGTGCCATGACTGCTCCCGGCCGTCATCAGCATGCAAGGGGTTAAAATGTTACCTTTAATTTTTGAATTAAGAGTAATTGCTTTATTTTTTTGCAAATAGCTTTTTATTGTAAAGAAAGCATACAATAGAACATTGACAATGAAAAGGATAATGCACTGTAGCCACACAACTTTGCAATACATATTCAAGGCACCCTCAGCCTGCCGAAACCCCTCCATCCCACTTCCGGATGTTTCACAGGGTTCCAGAAGTACTTGTTCTTGATACACGACATCAGGATCAGTATATTCAATAGGGGCACATGGCCCATCCCCATAATCGTTCCATTTCCCTGAAATTTTGGTCCATTTCTTTGGATAACTCTTGCCCTCATAAACTACTCTCTCTGCGCGCATGCACCAGTCCATGTCTTTCTTACAATCATTTAACTGCAGTGTCACGTTGGCCCGCACAATATTGCATTTAGCCACCATAAATCTCAGTCATCCATAGTTGGCCCATTCGGGGAAGGTCCGTTGCATCCCAAATATGCAATAAGCACCACTTCGCAGTAGCCCCCATGTCACTACTGCATACACGTTTCATGCATGTATCCACTGACACTCAGTATTGCTGTGTTATCGTACAGCTCCAAAGCATGGGGAAAATGTACCTATTTACACATGAAGAAAACTGGAGCAACATTCCACTACAACCGGACGCACAGCTTACTCCGTTATATATTCACCAAAGTACTCCATAATTGTATCCATGTTAGAATTGTATTCCATATTTGCCACTTATTCCGTCGATTTTCACCAAATTTAATTCCTGTCACAGATGGGGCAGTGAATGTATAAAAAGTTTCTTCTGATAAAGATATGCCTGTCCAGGCCTTTGTCTAGAGCATGGTATATACATCCAGCATTCTTGATAGGGGATCGTATTAACCCAATGCATTTCGGGCTATTTGTGGCCCTTCTATGGGGGTTCATTGCAAAATGTTAAAACATTGACATTAGTGTATGCTGTTCAGCCCACTTTAAGTAAATTAAACAGAGCAACAAACAATCGATAGCGTGCTTATCTGCCTAACTGACGTGTTCCCTCTAAACGCGCAGCAGTGAGCAAAACACAATGTGCCCTGTGAAGCCTTATTCACCCTTCCTTATTTCCCCTAACTTGATGTTATCAGTGGCCATTATGACATGACACTCGTCCTCCTATCCCATTTAAAAGTCAATCGTACTTTCATAAAACTACTTTCTAATCTCCCTCCAAAACGTGTCCACTTCTCTCGCACGCCAGTGTGGAATACCTTCAAACTATTCGCACCTGGTTCTTAAGCGTACTCCTGACTCCACCCCTCGGTTTCAACCAATAAATCTCGTCATGCAGGCGGCAACAACCACCAGCGTGACTACAATTCCCAAGGGTCACTATTACGAGCATTTTATACATCAATCTCCCTTCCAAGCCTCCCCTCTCACAATCTTGTATACCCCGCCCACCCTCAGCTGTCAATTCAACGTAAAAATGTACCTATTAGGCCGCAATTTCTATGACACAATGCAGTCGATGTTCTTCCCATCGTTACCTTAGTAGTGCAGACATAGTACTATCTATGTAGATCTTTAGTTTGGTCAGTCGGAATCTTGATCTTATAGTCACCACACAGGGGGAAGCCAAGGCCTCAGGCCGCTCATTGTCCTCTAGATCCTCAAGGTGCCGCTCTCAGCATTCCCGCAGCGGAGTCAGGGTATCCGGGGAGTTATTTTTCAGGTTACGGTAGGTGAGGGAGTTTGCCTCTCTGGGCATTTGATCAGTCAACAATCTGTACTCCAGTGAGGACGATTCAGGGAGCTCCTCCCCCTTCAACAGTACTGTCTGTAGTGCATGCCGGATTTGCAAATAGCGATACGTTTCAGTGGGTGACAATTGGTACACATTCTGTAGGTCTGCAAACGGATCATTCCACTCTCTGCCCACAGATACCCCACCTTTGATAGGCCGAGTAGATGCCACTTTTCAAAGCCACTTGGAGTCCCCAGTGTGCCTAGTTGTGTTTTTTTCCAATAGGGGCGTGGCCTGCGTAACCCTACTTTGCCAGCCTAAGGTATGAAATGTGGTGTGGAGCAGTGTGGAGCGATGTGGTGCAGCGACCAGGACAGCAGACTTTCGAGCACAGGGCTCACGGTTCGATCCCTGGCTCCGGCAGGCAGCTCAGCACCATGAGACGCTGGGCAATAGCTAATTAATTTCCATGACGGCCCCCAGTGCCTTGAGACCTGTAAAGGTGAGTAGTTTGCGCTTTACAAATATGGATTTAGATTTATGCTAGATGGTGAGTGGGAGTGCAGTGGAGCTTGGGAAAGACAGGGTACATGACCCCGTATTTGCTTAAAATTGGTTTTCCATGATTTGGTTTCCTCCAAATTGTTTTCTCAATTTTGGTTGTTTAAATATTTTACATAGGTTAAGAGACTACAGCCTCCTCCCATTGGCTTAAGTCAGCCAACAGTCAGTGTGGACAGTCCCAATCATCAGGAACCACCAAGGCTTCGCTCCTACTACGTGACATAACCTCTGCAGCCCGGTATGTGTTATTTTTTTAATGTTTGGTGCATGTGGGTGTGTATACCTCTATGTGTATTTGTCAGTGCGTGCTATGAATGTGTGTGTGTGTGTGTACACGTGTATGTGCTTGTGAATAGTGGGTGAGTGTGTACACATATGTGATTGTAAGGGTGTGAGTGAGTGTGCACATGTGTGTGTTACCCATCCACCCCCCTCTACTCGAATTACTGGATGCCACTTTGTTTAGCTACTCTTGGGTGAGATGCTCAGTGATTCCTAAATTTGAGGACAGTCTTTCTTCTGTTATGATCCAGATACACTGCACACATCCATGTTTAAGTGGTGACAATACAATACCTGAGTTTACGGATAGCCATAATCAATGATTATTTACAGTACAGTCAGGAACACTGAAACTATGTGATTCTACACTAGCAGCATTTTTCACATAATAAGGGATTTGTCACAATCTCCACTATCTGCTGCATAATTTGGAAATTTATCTGAAACCTGTTTCCAGTTCAAACAGACCAAAACGTGTTAATAATGTTGCCACATGTGTTACTGCAAAGTGGCAGGTCCTTTGCAAAGCTTAGCTTAGTGATGAGGCCCTCCTGTCCATTACATGTGGCCCCCTAGCCAACAGCAGCACTGGGCTGCTGTTTACTAGACTCAGCACTAATATTTAAAGAAGTTAAATAAAGCATTTACTCAATGGTTAATATAGCCTTATAGCCCGCCGTAGAGGGCTATACCGGCTATTAAACGCCCTCTCCAGCGTTAAAGGCCCCGAGCCGAAGGCGAGGGCCTTTAACAAGGGAGAGGGACTTTAATAGAGGCTGTTAACAAAGGCTTCAGGGAACCTGAGGGGATTCCAATCCCCTCACGCTCCCAAAAGGCTTTGTTTTTTTTGTTAAAACATTCTGTCTTCTAGTGACAGAATGTTCTAATAGCCTTATAGCCCTTCGTAGATGGGCTATACCGCTATTAAAGTCCTTCTCCCTTGTTAAAGGCCCTCGCCTTCGGCTCGGGACCTTTAACGCTGGAGAGGGCCTTTAATAGCCGGTATAGCCCTCTACGGTGGGCTATAAGGCTATATTAAATCAAACACAGGACAAGATTTTGTAACATGGCACATCCTGAAAGTCACGTATTTCAAGGTCAATACAATTACCTAGGATGACCCAATTTGGTTAAGTGGGGACACCGGGATTAATCCTATGTTTTTTGGATTCACTTTGTGCAATTCAACCATAAATTGTATAAGCTTTGCTTCCCCTACACCCACTCCCAAGTCCCCAAACATCAGACATTTACTCCAAACTCAGTCAAAAACCTGTGATAGTAAATTGCCAGGTATTTTGTGAATCGAAAGGTTAGTATCCAATGGATCTTAGTGGTCCTGGGATGAAGAGCAGTGTATGTGAATAACGTCCCTAAAAGAATGCATTCCCATGTTGTGGACTAGCACCTACAAGATGTAGCATATATATATTTTGTGGGCCAGTGGCAAAAGGAAACAGTGGTGTATGTTGTCTTACTGCCTCATGGTCTAGTATAGTGGTTTACTGCCCCTGAATTCGATGCACGGTGGTTGGGATAGGTCACATAACTCTTAGTGGTATTATATGGTGGTTAATTGCCCCTGAATCTAATGCCCTTTGGAGGAATAGGTCAATTAGCTTCCAGTAGTACTGTATGATGGTTTACTGCTCCTGAGTTCAATGCAATGTGGTTGGATAGACCACCCAACTCCTAGTGTGGGGGGTAAGTGTCACTAGGAAGCAGTGCACTATGGCAAGTTGATAATTCTAGGACCAAGAGCTATGGGATATATTGTGGCTCGGGTATAGTGTACAGTGGACAGTGGTGTGTTACAAATCCCAGTCCAATATGTTGGGCTAATAATGTCTGTATGGTGCAAACACAAGACACCAAACATTAGGTCACACCATCTTTACAAAAATATCACAATTGACTTGCAGCAGCATCCACGAATGGCACAAAATGAATATTCTAATGGGGCGAAGTTAATTTGTCTTTGTTCAAAATATGGCACCTGTAGAAATCATTTTATCCTACTGATCTGTATTTTGGAATGGTCTGCTAGCTAGAAAAAATGCCCTGTGAGAAATATGATGAAAGTAGCCCTGGTGTACATATACACCATAGAGCAAGGAAAATGCATCTTTTCAATTAATCTTCTAGAATGTTATTATTTAATTAGTTTCACTTAAAATAAACAAAGGACATTCATGGAACAAATATATAACAACCTTGATGTACATTCTAGTTCTGCATCCAAATTATACATTAAAAGCAGAAATGCTGCAGAAAACACTCAAGTTATGTGAAAGAAATACTTCAGTAATTTGATCCTTGAATGGAAGAGTGCAGTTCCCCAATGTGTTTTCCGCCTAGTGACAAGTGACATAAATCCCTGTGTGGAATGCACATTATCGGATGTGCACGAGGTGACAGTGCATTGTACCAAGGACAATAATCGCGATGCCCTTTTTAATTATATTGCAGATGAAAGTTATTCTAAAGGAAACAGTCCACATTCCTAATAAAATCCATTGCTCATGAAAATGTTTCCACTTTTAAATCTCGGTGTATATACATCTGGGAACTAATTTTCTCCAATTCTCAGATTCTCAAGCGACATGGGATTACAGAGTGTTTTTGTTGTTAGAATTTAAGCTTATGTGGGAGAGGCTTCAGTTGTATTTGCTTTTGACAAAACAACAAGGGAAAAGGGATTTAAACACGGAATTGTGGGATTCCACAGAATGGATTGTCTGGTCACTTCTGTTCCGGGAAAAGCAAGCACAGCTGGTAGGGGGAAGAGAGGCACACACTGCAGAAAGGAGTGAAGGATTTGAGGAAATTAAAGCTTAAATTACTCACTGTGGTAATCAGTGTACTTAAATCAAAAGCCAATGTCCTCTTGGGAGAGGCTTTCGAGGAAAACAGAGAGGTTGGCAGAAATATAAATCCTACATCTTTGTTTAGACACAATGAAATTGTTGAAATCAAAAAGAGGTTTCATTGATATAGATTGGCAATCAGAAACAATCATCACAAAACACCAAGAATTGTCTTAACACAAATGGAAACCAATCCTCGAGGACAGAGTGACTGTAAAAAAAAGAATGAAACAAAAAAAATTAAGGATAAAATGGGGCTGAGATTGAACCCAATTTGCAATTAGCGACGAGATGACATTGTCCACTCTGTATATAGCCAAATGAAGACTGTGTGGAGGACCTTTCAAAAGAGCAAAGGGAAAAAATAAACGATAAAATAGCCTTTCAGCAATTGCCCGGCAAAGATAAGGCGTCATTATAAATCCCTACGTTGGACTAACCCTGTTTTTCTGAATATCTTAAAATACAAGTAAATACACCAACTTGAACAAGCATGACCAAAGCAGGAAAGCCGAATCCATGCCAAATTTCCTAAATGATCCGTGACTATTTAAATAGGTTCCATTTAGATTCGATGAACGTTAATGATCTACTAGCATTTTGTGTCGTGACTGCTCCACAAAGGTGGCGCATCCATGATGCAAAATGTTAGTAAGTTTGGGGACTTGTGTAGATCCAGTCGTCCTGGATGTTGCACTCCCCTGATTAAAATTGTGTGACTTGACAGACTGCACAGTATAAGGGTAACCAGGATCAAAAACGTCTTACCGCATGTGAAATAAAGCTGTTACCTGGAAGTATCATGTGTGGAACTTCATAGAAGTGAATGGAGAATAGCCTTACCTACTCTATTTTTGTCAACATATTCTTCAGTTTAGCATACACAGAGCTGCTGGCCTTACCATTTTGTTTTGACCTGCAGTGCCTCTGATTTGCGTTTGAGCATCAACTTTTTCGTGTCCTGCTATGCAAATACCAACAATTTCCTCTCTGTTTTCTGTTTCTTCCAAGACCCTCATTCCCAGTTAACCGGTAAAGCTAACTCTGACCCATCAGAGGGTATTGCCCCAAAATCAACGCCACTATTCATGCACAAATTTAGCACTGTCTCACCAGCTTTTTGAAGCACACATTGTGCCTGGTAATACCAAAGACAATTGTTGCGAGTAAAAAAGCACAAGATTATTTTTTTACAGCTCCAAATGTGGAAATATGCACAGTAATTCTGCAGCAGGAAAAAAAAACACACCCCGTTGTGTCCCTATTTCCCCAGAAGGCATTACCGCACCTAAATGCGGGCCAAGTCAGAATGAAAGCCTAAGAACGGAATTAGTATTGCAGAACTGACTTTTAGACAATAGCAGCTGGTGCTTTATCTGATGGACATTCACATTTAATTGTGTCCTTGTCCTCTTTTTCATTTATCCATTTACAGGAAAATGTGCACAATTAAGCATTTACTTGTCCCCTCTGCTCACTGCGATTGTAATTTTTTACGCTGTCTCCACTTTCTCTTGGTAAGTGTTGACTTGCAAACTTAACACAAGCTTCCTCCACGCTCCATGCTGCAAAATAAACATACTCAGTAATGGTATGAATGTCCAATTTCATGCATTCACCAAGGTAATGATGTGAAATTTAGGAAGGTTTATAAATTGAGCCCAGAATATAGTCACTGAGTGGAGGGTATCACTGAGAGGCAGACTGTTGCTTGTCAACCATGATAACCATACTCAATATAAAGAAGATATCCTTGTGCCAGCCCTTAGGTTTTGACTGTTGTTGTATACTGTCATCTCAAGATAGCAGATATAGTAGATAACATTCTGAAAGATCACACCAGTGATGTTTTGTACTGGGACAGTCACATGCTTAAGGCATGCTACTGCCTTGGGTCTCAATAGCATTGTACACATGCATGTGTCATTGCTCTTGCAGACACCTAGTCAAAAGTCAGCAAACTACTGTACATGGCAAAAGGCAGGGATATGGCCAACACAAGATTGGAAAGGCTGCTGGTTTCTGTGAGCAATTGTTTGAGCTACTGCATCATGATATAGAGTTCCTTGACTCGATAATTCTTTAACTCTTTTCTACACTGGAACAGCATTTGTGCAGTCCTGATGGATACAGAGATGTTGTTGCAGATCCGAGGAGCATTACAGAATAGTCCTGCTGTTAGAAACTGGTTACTAGTTGACTTCGGTATGCGGCCTGGTCAAGCAGCAACCACAATCCTAGTCAGGGTAAGAGGCGGGCAAACCCTAAATTAACCTGTGCTCCCCCTCTGGTGGCTTAGCACAGAGCAGTCAGGCTAAACTTACAGGCAATGTGTAAAGAATTTGTGCAGCACTTTAAACAGTAAAACAGTGAAGACACCACTCAAAAAGATCCCACACCATATTTAGAGAAATAGTGTAGATTTTGATGAATTAAACAAGAGCAAAACGACAAAAATCCAATAAGTAGAACTGGAGATATTGAATTTCAACTTTTTAAGTAAAAATTGCGCCAAGAAGCTAAAGGCGCTTTTGGGGATATCTGATCATCCTGGACCTGGATAAAGTCACAAGTTCAGGTGGACCATAAAGGAACTTGTGCTGGCTACAGGGACCCAGTTAGGCCTGCTGAACAAAGTACCTTAACCCATTGGCCGCAGGGGTCATTCCCTCGCAGTGCTGGGGGGTGGGGGGCACACACAGCACCCCAGTGCTCATGACGAGCTCAGCTTGTCATGAGCCACGGTGGCCGTGTGCTCATGATGAGCTGAGCTCGTCACGGCCACACCTGTTTCCGTGGAACGCTCGCACACCAGGGGAATTAGCCCCATGTGCAAGCGTTGGAGCTGGTATGACAAGCTCAGCTCGTCATGAGCACACGGCAACCGTGGCTCATAGCATTGGAGGGGTTAAATTCTGGTTGTGGAACATTGGGTGGATCCACATCGAAGGTGTGTATCGCAGCAGAGGCAATGCGTCGGTTCCGAGGTATGACCACTCAGCGGTGCAAGGTCCTAATGCATTGATGTCGAGGATCCCATTGACAGGGTTTGCAATGCAAAGTCCGTTGTTGGGAATCCAAGGTGCATCAGGGACAATGTGTCGGTTCTGATGAGGGGATGAGGTTGCGATGCAGAGTTTCGCTGTCGAGGCTGCCGTCAACGAGGGATGCTAGGAGCTTGCACCAGGAAAAGTGTTGTTCATCCACAAATCCAAAGGCGATGCATCAGTGCCAGATGCAGGAGGCTGTAGTGATGTGAGTATTTTGAGATGAGTCCAATCCACGCAACAACAGCGATGCATTGTTCTGCTTGGGAATGCAACACTCAGATGAGGAGATGCATTGGTTCTGCTCCGTAATGCTTGGCTCAGCAGAGAAGATGCGTTGGTTCCACTGGCAAGCACCTTAGGCCCAATTCCAAGGGTCCAGGACTGGGGTGGCACCACTTGGCAGGGTAGACTCACGGATGGCAGAGTCCAGGTGCAGGGGTTAGAAGCCTGTTATGTCACTGAGGCTGTAGATCAGGAGGCCAACTAGCTAAAGATTGGAGTCACTCTGGATTCTGGGGTCAAGTGATGCTCCAGCTCTTCTCACCCGGGCAGGAAGCAGCAGGCCAGCAGGTCAGCACAGTGAAGCAGGAGCCCAGAAAGCAGCAGACCGGCAGAGTGGCAGTCCTTTATCATCACAGCAGTCTTTCCTCCTGTCAGAGTATCCACAGAGTATCCACAGGTCCAGAAGTGTCCTGAAGTGGTGGTGCCTGAGGTCCAGTACTTATACCCAGTGGTGCCTTTGAAATGGAGGAGACTTCAACGACAGGTCTTTGAAGTGCACAGAGGCCCTGCCCTCCTGCCCTCCTGGCCTGACTCCTGACTTACTACAGGGGGTATGCAGCCCTTTGTGCGGACAGGATGCTGCCTATTCAGGTGTATGTGAGGCTGGGTTTAGCTTCTCCCTCCCCTCCTGCCAGGATGTCCCATTATGTCACACTTAATCTCTCATTGTGCGTGGCTGTCTATGGGGAATGTAGAAAGCCCATTTGTCACCCATCCCAGACTTGTGATGAGAGACAGGCAGCAGGCACCAAATGGTTAAATTAGGAAAATAGCAACTTACTAAGGGCCAGATGTATGACTAATTTCAACTTGCGCAAACAGGTTAGCGACCCGTTTATGCATGCTAAAATTGGTATGGCCATGTCCCAAAACAATTCTGCGACTTGCAAAAACGTGTTTAGAGACTCGCTATTTGGAAGGGGCGTTCCTTCCAAATAGCGACTCTCTAACCCATGTATGATGTTTTGGAACCGCAATTGCAGTCGCAAAGCACTCACAAATTACTACCCTCTGAGAGTGGTAATGCAGTCGCAATTTGGAAGGGGTCCCCTGGGGACCACTTCTACTTTGTGACTGTCTCTAAAAATATTTATTAAGGGCAGGCAATGGTTCCATGGACCACTACCTGCCCTTATAAAATGGAACGAAAACGTTTCTTTAAAAAAAAAATGCAGTTAAAAAAATAACTGCTTTATTTAAAAGCAGTACCAGACATGGTGGTCTGCTGAGCCCAGCCAGCCAACATACCTGGGGGGTAATCAAACTAGAAAAGGGGATTAAGGTCACTCACTGGTAATGAAGTCCCTATAATGTAGAAATATGAAGGTGCTGGTGGTCTGGGACACAATCCCCTGGATCCCAATAATAGAGAGCCAAGGAACTTGGCTTTTAGAACAAATTGCACAAAAGTGACCCCGCACCCTTCAAATGTTAATACAATATCAATGCAGTTTCAGCAATGTTATTCACAAAATTCAATTATTCTTCTGGTCGTTCTCCCAAGAATTCCAAAGTCAAGTTCTTCAACAAAAGAGATTTTTTATTCACAATTGATGATTAAAATCAATAGCCAACGCGTTTCATCCGAAACCAGACTTCTTCAGGGATTGATCAAAATTCTTTATAAAGCAAAGCTTCTCGTTAATCTTCACACATGAAGGTTTAGGTAATTTCATGGAACGAAGAAATTGTCATGGTTCCATGGTGCGAATAGTTCAAATTTTGATGGTTTTTAGAAAGTAAAAGCAGCAAGAGAGTGTCGGCATGTAGTAAGGTGTCTGGTCATCTGGTTTAAGAATTTTGAACAAAACACTGCTGTGCATCTATCTGATTACAGTCCCATGTTCACTATGCCATAGGCCTCAAGCCATACCCTACTGAGGCAGGCACGGCCGGTAGTAGGTGTAACTGCAGGGCGGTGATGTAGGGAGGGAGAGGGGCAGGTTGGGGGGTTGTAAAGTATGGATTACGGACTATAACAGGTACGTAAACTTATAAATAAATAAAACAAATTTCGTTGTGTGCACTGCATCACCAAATGCGATGCAGTGCACACAACGAAATTCGTTTTATTTATTTATATGTTTACTTACCTGTTATAGTCCGTAATCCATACTTTACAACCCCTACCCTGCCCCTCCCCCTCCCTACGTCACCGCCCTGCAGTTACACCTACTACCGACCGTGGCTGTACTGAGGCGGCCTAAGCAGGCTGAACCCAGTGTATGGATGATTATGTTCCTGTCCAGAGGGGACTTGGCTATGCTATTCGGGCTAGACTGTTCCTATTTGACCAGGATCTAAACCTTTTTGCTTATGGTTATTCCTATCTGATGTCACATGGTGAGCATAAAAGCAATGACTGGATTGCAGCCCAGAGTAATTACCATTGTATGAGATTAATTCAATCAATCCAACCATCACTTTCTTGTTTTCCTCAATGTGACGCCCTAAGTGTGATGGGTATGTCCAGACATGGCTCTCATGTTTACTGTGCCACAAGAATCATGCTGCATCCTACTAACGAAACAGAGGCCAATGCTGGAAAACCTTGTTACAAAACATTCACCGAGATTGTTAATGAATTAAGCAAAAAACAACCTGTACACAGTCTAACATTCTATAAGATTTATTCTCTTTTTGACATTTTCATATTTTTAGCACAATATTATTAGTGCATGGGGATACAAAGAATTTATATACACTATATACAAACATATACAGTAATTACAAGAAACATTTTATACATTTCATCCGCACTTGGCCACTACAGTCATACAAGCAACAGTCACACAGAAGCAAAAGTACAAAAACAAACACAAAGAATGCCCACGTATTGGTAACGGATAGCTGGAAAAAATCCTGTTTGTGATAATCAGTTTCTACAATCTATATCATACAAAGTTCAACCAAAAAGTCTTTTATCACAAGTCAAAAACAAACTGGCTTATGGCATCAGTGAAAAGCCAAATACGGGGCAAGGTTGGTCGACGCGTTTTGAACCCCTTTTGTTTGTTGGGGTTCTCCTCAGGACCGGAAGGGTTCTGAAAAAACAACAACAAGCGCTTACTAACACAGTTTTGAAAAAATGAGAGACCAACTCCATCTGAGCCATGGCAACTCCCTACCTTGAGACAAGTGCAAAATCTCGCAGTCAGTTTTGCGAAGAGTAGAAACCCACTTAGGGGGTGAAGTATCCCACAGGAGAAATGTTCACAGGGACTATAAGAGAAAACATATAGACACTCGCTGTATTAAACTTTCTCACGGGTCAGCATTCATTCTGCAAGTGTTCACTCAGGGGAGACGTCCTTACCCGCTGTGGCGGCTTCTTGTTAGCCGACGTCTCCTCTTTAGTCAGGGGCAGTCATTCCTTGGCTGTGGAGCAAAGCAAAGAAGCATTGAGTATTTTAGGATCCGCTGCACGTCTTCAATTGCTTAATGGATCAAAGTCTACCTATTGTATTGACATACCAGTGAGGGAAGTAAGAAGGCGTCCTTCCTTCTCTATCTAGCGTTTCATCTGAGCTGGTTGCACTGCTAAACGCTACACTTCCTGGTTCGCTGATAAGCTCGCGGTGTTCATGGGACTTGTAGTTTGTATGGTAGCGCCCTTGAACAACGGTGAGTGCAAACGGCGGACTGGATTGTGGTTCATTGGAGGATTGTGCGATGTAGACACGAATCAGGTAGTCGGTTTATAGATTTCAGAAATCTCATTTAGACCGTTGATTGCCGTGTTGAATTTCATTATTAACATCGCTTCGCGTTGTGTCAGTTTTGCATCTAAATCGCCGCCTCTTGGATCTTTTTCGATTTTGGATAATACTGTCCATCTTAAATCACTTTTCACATGTTTGCATTTCACCCAATGATTCACTAATGGGGCATTTTCCACTCCTCTGTGGATTCTTGATTTATGCTGTGTGATGCGATGTCGCACTTCTTGCGTTGTCTTCCCTATATATACCAGGGGGCAAGGGCAAATGATCGCATAAACAACGTTTTTAGTTTTACAATTTGTAAAAGCTTCATGCTTCCAATAGATATTTTCAAAGGTGAACACAGAGTCTTCTATAGTTTCGTTGCAACAAGTGCACGTTCCACACTTGTGATGTCCTTTGGGGGGAGGAAGACCCAGCATGCTTTGTAATGTTGGTGCCCTTGCTATGGGTAGAGCAGCTCTAACAATGTGATTAGCCACACTTTTCTCTTTCTTGTAGGCGAAGAGTGGAGGGGCAGAAAAATCCTCATGGAGGTTTTTTAGAAGATGCCAAATGGACAATATCAGTTTCTTGTGCTGATTGGCGGCAGGGCAAAAAGATGTCACACATACCATCCTTTTAGTGTCCTCTTTAGTTTTCTTTTCCAGTAGAGTTTCACGTGGAGTCCACCAGGCACGTTTCAGAGAGTTCTTTAGGAGTTTTTTGGGGTACCCTCTTTTTATCAGACGATTTTTTAGGTGATCAGCATGTTTAAAGTATTCATCCTTGTTCGAACAGTTGCGGCGAATCCTTAAAAATTGTCCATATGGTAGATTTTGTTTGAGACTGCGCGGATGGGTGCTGTTGAAATGCAGTGCTTTGTTCCTATCTGAAGGTTTTCGAAATAGGGTAGTGTCTAAGCCTTCTCCATTTGGGTCTACTTTTACGTCCAGGAAAGTGATGGATTCCTTAGATGCTGTGACTGAAAACTGGATGTCACATGTTCTTGAATTTAACCAGCCAACAAAGTGGTTCAAGTCCTCGTGTCCTCCTGTCCATATGAGGAACACGTCATCGATATACCTCATGTAGTTGGAGATGTTGTTACCGTATGGGTTATCGTTATATATGAATTTGTCTTCGAACAGTCCCATGAATAGTATGGCTAGCTCCGGAGCAAAGGGGCACCCCATCGCTACCCCTTTAACCTGATAAAAAAATTCCGCATCAAACGTGAAGAAGTTTTTTTTGCAGTGCGAAGCGAGCAAGGTCAAGGATGAAGTCCGTGGGAACTCTTACTGGTCTTTCTCTTTTATCCAGAAATACGGTCAACGTTTCCAGTGCTTGTTCTTGGGGGATCTGGGTGTATAAAGACACCACGTCTAGTGTAACTAGAAGTTGTTTGTTTTGATCGAAACGGATGTTAGATATACGATTTAGGAATGCAGTGGTGTCTTGAAGATGCGCTGGAATAGTCTGAATGAAGGGTTTGAGGAAGAAATCAATGTATTTTGCTATGGGTTCAAAGAGTGAATCGCACCCTGAAATTATTGGGCGCCCTGGAGGGTTATTTTCATCCTTGTGCAGCTTGGGGAGCACATAGAACACTGGTGTTCTCGGGTTTTTATTTTGTAAAAACCCCAGTTCTTTTGGTCCCACGAATCCAAGGTCAAACCCTTTTTGAATGACATCAAATAGTTGGTTTTTTATTTCTGATGTTGGATCTTTCCCAATGCGTCTGTAACAGTTCTGGTCGTCAAGCTGGCGGTGTACTTCTTGTTTGTATTTGGTGATGTCCCAAACAACCGCGGCACCGCCCTTGTCCGCTTGCTTCACCACGATGGTGGTATCATTTTTTACAGTCGACAATGCTTCTTTCTCGGTTTTAGATAGATTGTATTTCACAAATGTTTTTTTCTTTTCGATCGCGGATATTCCAGATAGAACAGTACGTTCAAATGTTGTCACCTCTTTGGGAATTTTGGGTCCTTTTGGGCAAAAAGTGGGTTTTCTTTTTAGGCCTGTTGTTTCTTCTTGAGAGTCATCAATGACGTCTTGAAAAAATGTTTTAAGACGAATCTTACGACAGAATTCCAGTGTTTCGAGCTTCATCTTAACATAGTCCGTTGGTCTGGATGGCACGAAATTGAGTCCTTTAGTCAATACAGATGTCTCTGCTTCCGTGAGCGTTCTATTTGAAAGATTGTAAATTGGTGAATTATCTAATTCTTGTAGAATTTCTGTCGTGTTCTTATCTCCCATGGTTGGGTGTAGCGTGTTCGGCCTCTGGGTTTTTGTTGGCCCCGTCCTAAAAAAGGCTGTTGATTTTGTTACTGTTGTTGATATTGATCTGATCGGTTTCCTGCTCTATTTTGTGGTGGTCGATTGGAATTATCCGGTTCACTCCCTGATGAGGAAGTTGTATCCGAGAACGTCAAAAATTTCCGACGTGATCTTCCCTGGTTGTCCTGCAAAAATCGTTGTGATTCAGAATGAGTATAAAAGTCCTTATTGAGATAGGGGTAAATGGATTCTAATGAAAAGTTCTTTTTGTCCAGTTCAAATTTATTGCCAGCGGGTAAGGACGTCTCCCCTGAGTGAACACTTGCAGAATGAATGCTGACCCGTGAGAAAGTTTCTCTTATAGTCCCTGTGAACATTTCTCCTGTGGGATACTTCACCCCCTAAGTGGGTTTCTACTCTTCGCAAAACTGACTGCGAGATTTTGCACTTGTCTCAAGGTAGGGAGTTGCCATGGCTCAGATGGAGTTGGTCTCTCATTTTTTCAAAACTGTGTTAGTAAGCGCTTGTTGTTGTTTTTTCAGAACCCTTCCGGTCCTGAGGAGAACCCCAACAAACAAAAGGGGTTCGAAACGCGTCGACCAACCTTGCCCAGTATTTGGCTTTTCACTGATGCCATAAGCCAGTTTGTTTTTGACTTGTGATAAAAGACTTTTTGGTTGAACTTTGTATGATATAGATTGTAGAAACTGATTATCACAAACAGGATTTTTTCCAGCTATCCGTTACCAATACGTGGGCATTCTTTGTGTTTGTTTTTGTACTTTTGCTTCTGTGTGACTGTAGCTTGTATGACTGTAGTGGCCAAGTGCGGATGAAATGTATAAAATGTTTCTTGTAATTACTGTATATGTTTGTATATAGTGTATATAAATTCTTTGTATCCCCATGCACTAATAATATTGTGCTAAAAATATGAAAATGTCAAAAAGAGAATAAATCTTATAGAATGTTAGACTGTGTACAGGTTGTTTTTTGCTTAATTCATTAACAATCTCGGTGAATGTTTTGTAATAAGGTTTTCCAGCATTGGCCTCTGTTTCGTTATATAAAGTTTGGTTGGACTCAGCCTTGCTGAGATAGGAGTCAAGACCCTTGTTTGATTCTTAGCATCCTACTAACGAAGCACTTGAAGGCGGAAGCAGACCTACGATTGCTTATATTCTGACAGTTCAGGTTGAGCTGTTCCAACTTGAGCAGACACAAAACTGATTTGCTATGGCTGGTGACTGTCTGAGGTGGTATGGCGGTCCAAAAAATCTACTGACTCCTGGCCCATAGTCATTACCAGTGGCAGCTAGGATGAATTCAAGCAATTCACCTCTTTTTCAGTTTTCCTTATTAAAACAATGAGGTCATATCAATGTGATTGCCCCTTGTGCTCCTTGAAGTCTAGAAAGAGTTTTCTAAACTAAAAGTGTTTACTATAAAAACTCCCTAACCCAGAGAATTATCTGAGGGGTATTGGGACAGAAAATCAGCCACGGCACTAAAAGAACAGTAGCACCTATTAGTCAATAATACAGCTAAAAAGGGACCCACATTTCCAAGTTTCTAAACTTGGAAAGAGGCTGCATGATTTAGGATTTGATTAAATGAATGTTTGTGGTAATATCAGGCAAATCAACAGTAAAAACTGGCATATCAAGTTCTAAAACAGGGCCTCAAACAGGCAAAACAAACTGGCCCACTTTCTGACCTGTCACACCAGCCCTTCTAGCACTGCCTGACTGCCTCACTGATCAGGCTGACCATGGCCAATATGCTGTAGCACCGAAACTCGAAATCATTCATGTAGTCAGCATGTAATTAAATGTCGCTTCATTCATAAATGTGCATACATCGAAAAAAATCTGTGAGAATGGTAAAGCAGTTTATGCCATATCCAGAAAGAGGGGACATAAAACAGATAATTTGTGTCTTCTGAGTAACACATACAATAGGACTTTTTATGCCTCAGCTACTTAAAAGTGGAAGTAGTAAAGCCAATATGTCAGTGCCACTCATTATCCATCAGCAGTGACGTTAAAATTGATTAAATTATCACTTAACTTAAGTACGGGTGACCTATTTTATTTTATATCCTGTCATGAATGCATATAGGTCTGGATATACAGCGTGCCACCTGGGATGAAACAGAATACGTATTTGCTCTTGAGACAACAGGCTACGTAAATGTGCACTGTATAAAGTCTGAATTGTGATGAAGGCAATCAATCCAATTAAATTGACCGAGGAATCAATTAGAGACTTAAACGTTGCACTCTTATTAGGGTCTCACTTCTATGTGTGAATTTTTAAACCTGAATGGTGTGTAATAAAATAGGAACATTTCATAGTAAGCTGCCAGGTCGCGTGTACTGCACTATTGAAATTGCATATATAAAATGCTGCTGGCACTAGAGTGTCTAGGAGGTATTTTTACCTCACTGTTGAAGGTGTAATGGAGTACGCATGCGTTAGTGTTACATTGCGCAGAATAGATCTAAGCAAATGTGCTGACTGGCTAATTTTGGAGAGTTGCTTTAGTTGTGTTGCTGAAATTACAGAAATACAACATCGTGAGTGTACGTCGCTGTGTAGAGAGCCTGCGCAGTGACGTCATTCCAGAGTGGTGTAGAAGCTGTCAGGTGATTCATGATGCCTTAATGGTCAGGGAGGGACACATGTGGGAGGATCAGAGATGTACTCCAATCCTGGTGCAACAAGCAGTGGCATAGCTAAGATTAATCAAGTATGTCACGCGTGCCTATGAAATTCACTAGGAGTCAATTTCTCTTTTTTTTAATATTCTTGCTGCCGAACTCCTTTGACCATCTTGTTGCGTGCTTATCTAGGTTCCTGATCGATACTGTGACCTTATGCCCCTATTCGGCTATAAATCCCTTTATTCCCTATATTGGCATAACCGTTCAAGTGCGATTTTCTGTAAAGTCATCTCTGGCCTCACACGAACAGAGCCACATTCCAGCATGACTCTCTGCTACTTCCTTTGCGACCAATTAGTGCAATGACAGAGCAGTAGTCACTATCTGATATTCCTAGATAACACTCCGAGTTCTTCAACAAGATAAAAACTCAGCAAACCTGGAAATCCCCGCTTGCTATGTTTTGATTAGTAATGGAACTCTAATGAGCAACTGATAACTGCCACTTCCTAGTGACATCTTTAATTGACGTCTTATGTCCAGCAAACTTGCGTCAAACCCGGCACCTGTCAGGTATAAATATTACCAACGTTGCCTTAAGCAATGAGCGAGCGAACCTGTTGCTGATGCCAGCTGCCTGCATGACCCCGTGTTGGTAAAAACTAGCACTCTGTCGCTGCAGCCTGCTATCCTGTGGTGGTGAAGCTACTGATTACCATTATCGCCGTTACAGCGCGAACTATGGTGCAGTACGCTTAAGGAGCTGAAACAGCCGTCCTCTGCGAAGACATCCAGCCCAGCTGCCCGCGGACGCTTTCACCCCTCTTTCCTCGACGCGCTGAGAGAAGCCGCTGCCTTTCTCGTGCAGAGAAATCCAGTCCCGGCGCTTCTAGTTTACCCTCGCAGGTGACTGGGATATCGAGAGAGACCCCTGAAGGAGATACCAATCCTCCATCATTCTATTCAGAGGTATGGTGTTGACTAAACCCTTAGACGAGAATTCTTGAAACAAACCTTGGCAAAACCAACTTAACTTAAGCTACTTACTTACTCCCCTTTTCACGTGTTAGGCTTAGGTCAGGCACACTGGGGTAGGCTTAGTTAGAAGCACCAGTTGAGTATGTTAGCCTAATGTATATATGACTGTACATATGTTTTATTACTTTTAAACCATTGTATGGCTAAGAAACCATATCAATGCTTTTACAGTTCTATTTCGCAATTCTTATCTTACTGTACGTACTTTTCATAATAACAGTTATTGCAATTGTGGCAATTCATTTCTCTTGTACGAGAAGAAAGACTGTTCAATAAATGTTACCCTTTATTGACTAACGCCCGTCTCTCTATTCTCTACATTTCGTGAAAGTAAACTGCACTAGACTGACTGAGTGAAATCTGTGTCTATTGTTTCACACGACCCTAGAGATCGACTCTTGATCTGAGGAGCAAAGTTGTCATGTTGCACGGTTGTTGGAAAACTGAATCCCTTCTTGTCTGTGCCAAGGAAGCTGATCACTTCCTATGCAGAGAAGAAAGTTTCCAGTGACCTCTGAGCTAGTTGGTAACACAACCTAATTAAGTTTAGCATAGTCAGTGGAGACCTGGAATATAAGCAGTTCCACGTCGATACTACTGTTTATGTTATTCCAATGCGCAGGGCCTAGTGGGAAACTAGGAACTACACTACATGGCGCCCAACGTTTGGTAAGGCGATAAACTAACGCAAGACTTGTAGAGTAACTCAGTCGTGCATATTTCACACCCCTTTCTCCCGTAAATACTCCAATAGACGTCTGGAGTGGGTGAAAGGTTAAAATCCGCCCGACCTTAGTAGGAAGAGATTCCTATGTAAAGCTCTGGTTTATTCAACGTTGAAGGATACAGTGTTCCAAAATATTGTGCACCTAATCTTTGTCTCCTTGGAGACCTACTCTGCAAAAACTGCATTTATAGAATGTCAGTACAAAACAACGGCACCACTGGGGCCGCAGCAGATGCGACTCAGCAAGGTCCCGAATACACAGACCCGGATGCTATTATCATCCCGGCACACTTGAGAAGATCTATAACTTTAAAACTTATAGAACACGGACTGACACCTCAGGGTGGTACAGTAATTTTCGTGATAGAGGCTCACGAGTATCGGCAGACAGAGGTATTCTATTCATGGATAAACTTTCCAGCGGTAAACGCTATAACACAAGAGTTTCACTATTACAAAATAGAGAAACCACCGGATGAGTACGCTCCTTTCGAGGAGATTGAAATTCCTCTTAAATTTCAAGAGCACCTGCTCTGGTTTAATGGCGCCCTAAAACACAATGATCACATAACAAGGCTCGGTCCACTAGGTAGACCAGGAGCCACGTGGCCGGTTCTAGCCAGCTACACACCACATCCTGACATTGCAAAAATGACAAAAGAAGAACTCTTATTTAACATAGGAGAATTAACAAAAGCTTATAGAGAGTTAGTAAAATTATTTAAAAATAATTCAAACACTCCTAAAAAGAACTGGGATGGAAATGAACAATCCACTCCCAAGGAAAAAGTTTTCCAGTCCAGAGGAAGGTCTCCTCGACGGAGGGAAAGAACTCCGACTCGAGAACGCCAGTCTCCCCAACGGGAGCCCTCTGAGAAAAGATATAACCTTAGAAATAGGGATAATATAAAAAAACCTGATAGATATCAAAGTATTGATACACGTCCCTCTCGATCTCTTCCACAGAATTCGGAAAGAAGAGGACGGTCAGACCCAGGAGAGCACACCAAGTCCAAAGACAAGGAACCTGCTCAAAATAAGAAATCTCAATTTCCTAAAAAGAAGGTAGCCAGTATTAGAGTAATCAACCATGCAGAGAATACTGAGGACACAGTTGAAAAACGGGGAGTGGGCATTGACAATGTTGGACAGTGCAGCAGAAATCAGTATAGCGCGCAAGATCTTGATGAGTCATCTGTAGACAGTGGACACAAATGAATTCATTCAGGTTGAAACTGCCGACGCCAGACTTAGCGAGCCCCATAAAATATACGAAATAACATTGCGTATGGAGGGTGATAAGACTAGGAAAATTAAGGGTCTATTTTGGGATAAGCTCTCAAAAGGCTATGATATTCTGTTAGCTGAAAAAGATTGGCCCCCAGAGTTTGTCAGGGAGTGCCCTCGTGGCGAAGAAGTGATTATGCCTGCCTTCTCGAATCACATACCGATTCACAAAAAATATACATATGCAAGGAAATGGGCAGTGGCCCAGGCACCTGCATTATATAAAAATCATGTAGGATGGGATGAGGATTCACCCCCTCACAAAATCCAGCTAAAAAGTGAACCAACTGCCCAACGGCAGTATCCCATAAAGCAAGAAGCTAAAAAACAGGTCAGGGAGATCTTAGATCAACTTGAATACCAGGGGGTGATTGAAACATGCACCTCTCAAATGAACAATCCTTTGTTTCCTGTCTCCAAGCCAGACAATTCATATCGTCTAGTTTTGGACTACAGACATCTTATTACATGTTGCAAAACTTTTGCAGTACAAAACTCGCATAGTGCAGCCCTAATGAATAACATAGTTAGGAAAAAATACAAAACGACATTAGACATTTCTAATGGTTTCTTTTGTCAAAACATTGCACCGGAAAGCAGATATTTGACCGCTTTCTCCGCATTTGGGTCGCAGAAAAAATTCTGTCGACTCCCACAGGGGTTCAAGAACAGCCCAGGACTATTCTCAGCTAGGGTAACAGAGTTACTACAAATCTATGATGATGAAGCATTATCTTACGTAGATGATATTTATCTCACAGACGACGACTTGGATACTCACTTGAAAAGAGTGAACACCATAATACTTGGGTTCGCAGCAGAGGGTTTCAAATTCAACTTTAAAAAGTCCCGAATTGCCCATCTGACAGTACTGTTTTTAGGGTACGAATTATCAAGTGAAGGGAAAAGCCTAGCGGACAACTTCTTAGAGAAGTGCGCTGTACTCCAAGCTCCAAAAACGCTGAAGAATTTACAATCAATACTAGGTTTTCTGAATTTCGGAAGAACTTACATTCTAAATTACGCGGAGAGGGTTAAACCTCTCTACGAACTAATTAAACCTGATTTAAAACAAATCAATTGGACTCAAAAACACACAGAAATTTTGAGATCACTGCAAACAGGCATGTTAGCAAAAACAAAATTAGATACACGTGACAACACACGTGATCTTGTAATCCGAGTCATCCCAGGAAGATGCGGATTCACGTACCTGACCTCTAATGAGGGAGAAAAGGTACCAATTTCAATCAAATCTCACTTGTACACACAAGCAGAAGAAGCATTCAGTCACACAGAAAGAACTGTGAAAGCAGTGCAAATCGCATTAGCAAATGAACGAGAACTAGCACACGGCAAACGGATTAATATCCTTACAGCGGAATCCGCCTTCGAGGCGCTATTCAGCCCAGTAAACCTGCCTACAGTGTCACTGGATCCGAAATGGATACAGTGCATAGATTCTCTAGGAGCGGAAGATGTGAAATACTATTTCGCCCTGCAATACGAAGAACTGAATGATTTAGAATATGAAGAAGAATATCCTCTGCCAATCGAAATTCTGCCTCTCCCACAATACGCCTGTATAATCTATACAGATAGCTTTGTACAGCATTTCAACGTAGAGAGTAAATCCTACAATGCAGCATGTGCGATTATTAAAGGTCGTTGGCTGTGCGGTAAATTCAGACCGAAAGTAACAAAAACTGAATCAGTAAGAAACTGTTCGGTTCAGAGAACTGAAATCAGATCTTTAAAGATGGCGCTCGAAAATGCAGATCGCGAATTCCCCACACTTATAGTGTGCGATTCTCATTTTTGCGTCAACTCTTATAACAATAAACTGCAGAGTTGGATCGAAAACGACTACAAAGATGACACAGGTGCCACAATAAAGCATAAATTGCTCTGGAACGAGGTAGCTCTTTTAAGCAAAGAACTACAAAAGACTCACGTGATTCACGCACAGAGTCTTCAACGTGATGGCGTTCACGTTGCAGGGAATTCATTGGCTAATACAGCCACCACGGAAGCAACTAACCCGGCTTCCGTAGCCACAAAAAAGCGTACAGATAAGTATATATACGGGGAAACAATGCTAGCAGTAAAAACGACCGTAAAAGGCGACTGTGCAGCATTACCCGTAAACTATCCACTCAATTATGCATACATAATCGATGCAAACTCCGTTCCTTTTGCTCGAATCCCTGGAGTGGGGGATAGAGTAATTGCAAACATGAACAGGAGAATATTTTTAATAGCAGACGCACACATGGGTTTGGGTCTTAGGCACAGAAAGATCAAGGAATCACTGACTGAATTACAGTCAGCATTCTGGTGGCCGGGAATGAGTGTAGAACACCAAATATATGCAAACAACTGTGAAAACTGCAATAGGGATCGCAGTAGCGAACCTTGCTACCGGCTACCGATCAGAAAGAGCGAAACGCTGCCTACACCCCATCCTGCGTCCTATTAATAGTTATGACGAAATACACTTAAAAAATGAGGCCACCAGCGCTCGGCTGACGCTAGAACGGTTATAAAAGATTGGCGAGTCCATATCGGCATATACGCAATTACCACGTTCCATTCTGACAGGGTCCTGCTTTCAGCTCTCGAGCCTATAAGGAGGCCATGGCCAGCATGGGAATTGGGTTGTGGTATTCTTGTCAGTCATACAATAGTGTGATAGAAAGAAAAAACCGGGGCATAAAGCAATCTATAACAGCGAAGGTATTAGGTTCAGGCGCTGGGTGGGTCAAACATTTAATAAGTGTCCAGACTAGTCTTAACAATATGCCAAGAAATTCTCTAAAAGGTTTCAGCCCATACGAACTATTGTTCGGAATTAGAATGAACGTTCAGGACCTCGATAGTCAGATGTCAGTGGTACAAGAAGAAACTACGCACTTTGATGTAAAGGATCGTTTGGCTGTTTTACAGGAACTGAATGAAACAAGAAAATCATTAAGCAACATAAAGTTAAAGCAACAGCCAAGTACCACTGACGAGGCACCACCCGCAACAGCCCCAGCAAGGCCTGTCTGGATTCCAAAGATTGGGGATCTAGTCAGAGAAAAGATCGCGGTGAAGAAGGAATTTGGGCCTTCTTACAGAAAAGCAGTACCTGTCTTGGCAGTCACCGGAACAAGATCAGTTGTGCTACCGCCCCTTGCTGGTAAAAAGGAGAACAGAATCGTGTCCATCGATCTGGTAAAACCACAAGCATGTGGCCTATAATCAACAGTAGGACCAGTGGACTCCCAAGAAACAACAGAATACCCAAACTTGAAACAATCCAAGAGGTTCAAACTGAAAGACTCATCACATTCGATCAGCCTGCAGTGCACAATGAAGGACTATGCAATAATGCCATGGAACTCGTGCCTCTTGAAACACAGATTGAAACAGTTCGTCAAGAAATAACACCAGTCTACAATAATGTGGCATCAGAAAGTGCTACCGAGAGACAGATTGAAAGAACAATCCCATCAATTGACAGAACTGCCTCTGGTTATTTCATCAACTTCGACAACTTCTCTGAAGATCAAAACGACCCCGAAGTGATGCCAGAAACAAAAAAATCTTTTAAAGAAAAAGCAACGGAACTCTTTCATCAACTGAAAGAAATCTACCTTATTTCCCCTTGGCTAGAGTTCTGGTTCGGTCTAGGTGTATTTTTCCTCCTGCTTTGGCTCATCATGGTACTGTGTTTGGGAAAATTCATTGAGGGAAAATATATTACAATGGACACAGCAAGTCAGAACATCAACCTAGTCCTGAAACCACACAGATCATCCCACGTGAAGAAAAGAGAACTGTCAACAGTAAATGTCACAGCAATTCCAATACCTGGTGGGGTAGTATGGGAGAAAACAGACTATGAGATCTATGGTCCGGTCGAAATCCTGAAGTATCCTCATCAACTAAAGGTTTCCTTAAGTGACTTTGTTACTCCTAGTACATTCTCTGATGATTGGGACTTTAACAGTATTAATGACATGATGTCTGATTTAGTAATGTCAGCTAGATTCACAGATCATGATTATTTACAAGGTTCATCTAGTTATGAGCAGTTATTCTGTTATACCCACTATGGGGATCATTACTTGCATAAATCTGCACAGCCTAGAAATGTTTTTATGTACAATCAATGGGAACATTGTTCTACACCACCTAAAAGCAGTTCTAAAGCATTTTTTGAGAAATTCAAATATTTTTCAGGGTTTAACACAAGTGATGCAGAAACGTTTTATTACAAACTGTTAGATAAAACAGGAATGAAAACAATGCTGACAAATTCTAAAATGATATATTCAGAAGCATTTTATGACAAAATGATGACATTTGGTTTTGATTATTGGAAAAATAATATTGAAACGAAAACAATTTGGGGTACAAAAGATTGGCAGGTGCAAGGCATAGAAGCACTATTTAGAACCTGCATGATGCCAGAACAAATGTTATTTTTAAATGACACTGTACACCAAACATCTTGTCTTGGCCTAGCTAAGAACAAAGACCTTAAAACACCGTCTATACCAAAGCCAATACCTGAGAATACAACCACAGATATTGAGTTAGACGTGTCACAAATTTTACATTTCAACAGAACACATCCTGATTGGAAAAAGTGGTTAATCTGGCCTACAGACACAAATAGCTGTCAAGATAGATTCCTGAATAAAACACAGGGTTTAAAAATGACCAGATTAGACTCAAGATATTCCCAGAGACAACATCCAGGAATAATAACAACATACAGTGTAGGGAAGCTCTGCCTTGAATGGCTAACTACATCCACACTGGCTGAAATTAAGCAACACTTGTCTTTATTAAAAGATGGTGCTGATTTGCGCGATTTCATTCTTGGACCACGCAAACAGCGTCAAAAGCGTTTCATAGCGACCAGCATCTATGCTGCTTATAACGAGGCTTGGAAAGTAAAGCAAATTGAAACTGCTGAAAAGATACGAGAAATTGATCGTATTAATTTGGAGAAATCACTTTCTGTGGTAGACAATGGGTTAATGACTCTGTCTTCCAGAATATATTCTTTGGACAATATTGTATCCTCTGCCTTTGATGTGATAGACAGAGATTTGCTTATGTTACAACATGGCCAGTCTCAATTGCGCTCTATTATAGAATTAGGCTGGACGCTGCAAAATCTTCGTTCAGGCTATGTGCCTTGGCGTTTAATCAACACAACGTCATTATTTTCCAGTTTTAACCTTACTGATAAACAGATCAGTTTGGCACAGAAAGGAGCAGACTATACAATCCTGAGCATCGAAAAACTCGAGAGATTACCATTGACAATGTCAGAGTGTCCTGTCATTGAATGGATAATACACGGAATTATCACAATTCCGATAACAACTTTCCGATTTAAAAAGTGCCTTGAATACATACCTGCTGGCCAGTATGAACAATTGGGTAAAGGATATGTAAAATCTATATGGAAATTACCATACACTCATTCTTGCTATAGTGACAGCGACAAAAATGTATTTCTTAGTGGTGAGAATTGTAAACATTCGCTAAGCGGTATACTTTTGTGTCAGGGTATTAATTTACACGGAGCATGTGATGGAAATTCAAACAACCTTTCATGCCACCAGCTAGTCACACCTGCAACTCAGATAGAGCCCTTCTTTATGCAACTCGCAAACGGGAGTTACATTCTTAGAACGGATCACAGGTGTTGTGGCCTCGCGCCAGGGAAAAGTTATCTAGTACAAGTAACGTCCATGGTCAAATGCTGTATGCAAGCATTGTTTCCGAGCGGCCTCCAGACATAGTGACTCCCCTCTGGCCTCGTCTGAATCTCTATTCTATACGAATTGATACATTAAGCAAAATGAAATCTGTACTTTTACAGACAACAGTGCCTATAACGTCATCTAAAGAGACGTATGATCTTCTAGTCGCAAGGACGGCTACTGAAGTCCATGACCTTTTATCAACAAATTGCCCTGTGCATTTCGTAGAAATGTTGAGCCAACTCCTTAACATGTCTAGTGCAACAAGCATCCCAGGCATATTTAAGACAGTCTTTACGGGACTGCTAACACCCTTCCAGGCAATTTTGGGAATCTTTCCTAATTTTGTGCACTCCATTTTTGGTGGTATACCACTATTTTTGGGACTCATCGCAGGGATTCTATTTTTGACCCTCCTGCTTCGTTATGGCAAGCCTCGCCTCAGACATAGCTCCCATGGGAATGGAAGAGACAATCCTAGCAATGCGCTACAGGGACAGGATAACTAACGTCCTCGGATTGGCCAGGCTGAGAGATCTAAACATGACCTGGTTCCTTTCATTCAGACCGATATGGCAAAATTGCATTTTACCTGTGCTACGGTGTATGCTTTGCAGCGATGAATGCGTGTTGGACATCTGTCTTTCACTTCCATCAGCAGTACCAATGGACGTCGATACTTTGCTCAGTCCAATAACGGCTCACGCATTGTGTTGTCCCCAGCGGCTACCAATCCTGATGACGGCATTCGTGGAGACTCCTGTACTACAGCCAAGTGGTAACAGTGGAGCGAGTGACAAAAGCAACATCATCCAGGTACAACGTTCTGTGAGCATTGCTGGACCCTGCCTTCGATGACAGCAATCATTCTCACACCTGCCAAGTTACAGCGCTATCTAATTTGGTTGAACTATCACCTGATTTTGTAGACCAATTCTTTGCGAGCCTGTCTGATACGATGTTCTCACCCACAGAGAAACAATAACTTTTTAGAAGCTTTCCGACACACAGCGTTCCCATGAACTCTGAATTCGGCCTTCAGTTTTGATCAACAAAAACTGCCAGGAGCTTTGGAAATCTATTTTTCCCCGTTCAAGCAATAATTCTTTGAATTGGACAATTTTTCTAATATTGACCTTTTTTGGCACGAACAATTCTTTGCTTAACGTAAAAACTATTCTTAGAGAACAGAAGCTTCACACTTCTATTTCTAAAACACATCTAGAGACATAACAACATAACACCAGCCTCTAGCACACATGTTATTACAATGCATTTTTATGTGATAATTTATCTCGCATTTCTTCTGTCAGAGATACTTCATGTGTAATTCTTTTTGCATAATCGTTCATTGATTTCAAATGCAACAATTTTTTGAATGATTACTATGCTTTAAAAAACGTACAGTACCTAAATTCCATGTATTACAAGTACGCCTATTTCGAATGGATTTATGTATTTTGGGGTGGGCAATGTTACACATGCATCTAATTGCTTAGTTTTAGTAATTTTGATGGACATTAACCCGTGGAGTGGGTGTTGCGTGCTTATCTAGGTTCCTGATCGATACTGTGACCTTATGCCCCTATTCGGCTATAAATCCCTTTATTCCCTATATTGGCATAACCGTTCAAGTGCGATTTTCTGTAAAGTCATCTCTGGCCTCACACGAACAGAGCCACATTCCAGCATGACTCTCTGCTACTTCCTTTGCGACCAATTAGTGCAATGACAGAGCAGTAGTCACTATCTGATATTCCTAGATAACACTCCGAGTTCTTCAACAAGATAAAAACTCAGCAAACCTGGAAATCCCCGCTTGCTATGTTTTGATTAGTAATGGAACTCTAATGAGCAACTGATAACTGCCACTTCCTAGTGACATCTTTAATTGACGTCTTATGTCCAGCAAACTTGCGTCAAACCCGGCACCTGTCAGGTATAAATATTACCAACGTTGCCTTAAGCAATGAGCGAGCGAACCTGTTGCTGATGCCAGCTGCCTGCATGACCCCGTGTTGGTAAAAACTAGCACTCTGTCGCTGCAGCCTGCTATCCTGTGGTGGTGAAGCTACTGATTACCATTATCGCCGCTACAGCGCGAACTATGGTGCAGTACGCTTAAGGAGCTGAAACAGCCGTCCTCTGCGAAGACATCCAGCCCAGCTGCCCGCGGACGCTTTCACCCCTCCTTCCTCGACGCGCTGAGAGAAGCCGCTGCCTTTCTCGTGCAGAGAAATCCAGTCCCGGCGCTTCCAGTTTACCCTCGCAGGTGACTGGGATATCGAGAGAGACCCCTGAAGGAGATACCAATCCTCCATCATTCTATTCAGAGGTATGGTGTTGACTAAACCCTTAGACGAGAATTCTTGAAACAAACCTTGGCAAAACCAACTTAACTTAAGCTACTTACTTACTCCCCTTTTCACGTGTTAGGCTTAGGTCAGGCACACTGGGGTAGGCTTAGTTAGAAGCACCAGTTGAGTATGTTAGCCTAATGTATATATGACTGTATATATGTTTTATTACTTTTAAACCATTGTATGGCTAAGAAACCATATCAATGCTTTTACAGTTCTATTTCGCAATTCTTTTCTTACTGTACGTACTTTTCATAATAACAGTTATTGCAATTGTGGCAATTCATTTCTCTTGTACGAGAAGAAAGACTGTTCAATAAATGTTACCCTTTATTGACTAACGCCCGTCTCTCTATTCTCTACATTTCGTGAAAGTAAACTGCACTAGACTGACTGAGTGAAATCTGTGTCTATTGTTTCACACGACCCTAGAGATCGACTCTTGATCTGAGGAGCAAAGTTGTCATGTTGCACGGTTGTTGGAAAACTGAATCCCTTCTTGTCTGTGCCAAGGAAGCTGATCACTTCCTATGCAGAGAAGAAAGTTTCCAGTGACCTCTGAGCTAGTTGGTAACACAACCTAATTAAGTTTAGCATAGTCAGTGGAGACCTGGAATATAAGCAGTTCCACGTCGATACTACTGTTTATGTTATTCCAATGCGCAGGGCCTAGTGGGAAACTAGGAACTACACTACAATCTCACATAGTTAACAGTCCCATAAACTGTACCGCATCACCTTTTCCTATCACATTAAAATAACCATACCTCAGGTGATATTCCATTCTCACTTTCATCGTTGTTCTTTTTGATGTCTCTAGTTTTCCTTGAAAAGATGTATCTACTATTTCTGTCACCACTGTAACACCAAAATATGGATTTTTAACAACCACTATGGAACTTTGTCTACAACTAGCGTTGTGATTTTGCCTGTAACTGTTTAGTCCCATTTGAAGGGTTATGATTTTATTCATGTTGTGACACTCTGTGTGGTCCTAGAAAAAAAACATTGACATGGAAGAAGGCACTCAGCTAATAGCACCTGAAAGGCAAGAGAATCGAGCCTACAAGACAGTGATGTAACTCAAAATGATGGGGTCCCTGTTGTGTCCGTAGTCTACTACTGCTCGGAGCAACTCTACTTCCTCAAGGTCGGCCGCAACAGTCATACCCGACTGCTTCGCGTCTTTACGACCAGCTCTTTTCCTTGCTGACCACCACAACAATCGGATACATTTTTCAATCACCATACCCTGATTAGTTTGTGCGCCGCTCACAGCCCTGATGAGTCACAGGTTTTGTCCTGTTGACGAAACACGTGTCGTGTCGGCTGGCGTTTGTAAAACAAGAAAAAGAAATAAAGATCAATACTTAACATTACAGCCAATACTGTTTTTATCTAACGTGTGCACAGTACCTGCTGTTTATATTGTTCAGTGTTCAGGCATCTTGTGCCTGACCACCTTAGAGAGGCTTTAGGGTTTCCCTCTATACTGTCAGCACCGTCCAGTCCTTTCTGCAATCTGTCCATCACCATTACTACTTTTCGCACTGTGTGAGCGCCCCATACTGTACAACTGAAACCCCCAGTTGAACTCTTATCACTAGGTCAAAGATGCTAACAATTCGTCCCTCTGCCAATTCATCCAAAGGAAGCATTATGAGCATGGGAGTTAAAGCCCCAGCATGAATCTTTTATTGAAATATTTCACTAATGAAAAAAAAAATAAAGTGCCAGCTCTGCAATGTATTCTCAGTTGATTGCATTTTTATTTTCAAGAAGCCTTAGCATATTTGTAAATCTTTTAGACAACTCATGACATTTCTACGATTTACAATTTTTTTCAGGACTGTCATGATTTTAGAAAGCCTAGGCAGCTTGCATGCACTGTCTACAAGACCTGCTGTATTCATTATACGGAGTGTAATCCCGGTTGCTGCTTACTAAAAGTTGACTCCAGCATCACTCTTCTTTGCTGCCTCCTCATTACTTTGCTCTCCCAATACATCACTTCTGTTTAGCGCTTAGGATCACTGCTCAAGTACATATTAATTCCGCTTAGTTAGTGGCCGTCCACTTTGATTCAGGTACTATTTCTTCTTTGCCAAGTCCCTTTATGTTGTCATTTTGATTCACTTTTTTGTTATTGCTACTTTTCCACCAATTGCTGCTTGTTTTGTTTTGCTCCGGCTGTCCTACTTCATCTTCTTGGCTCAGCGAGGTGTCCACGTGTCTGCTTCATGATGTTTGCATTTAATCTTTCTGCATTGCACTATTGCCCGCTCTGGTGGTAGCTTTATCTTTCTGTATTGCATTTTTTTTTACTTTGTATTGAATTACGCCTGCTTCATGGTGATTGCATATTTTTCATTTTTCCATATTGGGGTAGCCCTCCCCCTCCGTTAGCCTGTCCCCCGCCTTTGCACCACGCACGGCACTGCCTCTCCTCCGGTTGCAGTAAGCATTCCTGCAGCTGCCCAAGGCCCGCCTTCACCACTTTCGGGCTTGCAGCCCGACATGCAACAACCAAGGACGAACAGAAATAACCTGTCCTTAACGATTTAATATAGGCCTAAGGATAGGTCCTTATATACTAGTGTTCAACCCTAAACCCCACAGACAGACCTCATAACATGATTACAAAAATATAAAAAAAGATTTTATTTTGTAGAACAACAAATGTTCTCAGTACATGATTATTACATAGATTATTGCATTATATAAAAAATATATTAGTCATTTCATGTAAAAATAACTCAATCCATTCATCACACCAATCCCACATGCCAGCCAACATTTTCATACCAACATACATACAGCTCTAAACACACATAACTCCACAGATATATTGTAACCAGTGATTGATCTGAGAATAATAGATGGAACACACTCCACTAGGGAGGAGCCCCAGGTCGCTCAGAAGGTCCCCAGATGTAGAAAACGCCAACGCGCGTTTCGGTGTATAACCCCGGCCGGGGCTACACCTTCATCAGGGCGGGAGTATACAGAGGCAAGGTGGGACCAAATGTCGTTTTCAGAAATTAAGGCACAACAGATATTCAGATGGATGCGCTGGCCTCAACAGGGTATTTATAACATCCGGATGAACAAGGACTTCTGATGTATATCAAGAGGTTTAAGATGGAAAAATAATTATATCCGATCACTTTTCACATAGATCTCGATAAGCAGCAGACGGATAAGTTCTAAAGCATTCTTCCACGATCCAGATTTGGAAATGGATAATCACTTAGCTATATCGGACAAGGCATTCAAAGACTTCATCAAATGGACCAGCGCCACGAATACGCGCAAGGTAACAGGCTCAGCTGGACATGGACAAGGGGGTGGAGGAAGAGTAAGGATCCGTGAACTTTCCCCGGGCATGGGTAAGTATCGGCACTGTGCTCCCCATCACCAGGTCTACCCTCTCTGTGTACCACTTCCCTTCAGCACCCCCACCGCCCCCAGGACCTCTTCTCCTCAGTCCGCCCATTACCCATGCTCATTGCTCAGGTAGCGGACCCTCCTCTCCAGGGGCAGTATTGCCACACTCCATCTTAAAGCACTCCCCACACCGGGTGGGGGACACTGGAAGGGACTCATAGAATCGGCCACTCCTAAAACTCCAGAACAAGCACTCATAATTAACTCTACCGCTTTGTGTTTTCTAGTGCCTTAGAGTACTCAAGGGCTTTTATTAAAGCCCTAAAAACCATTGCCCGGGCCTTACCCCGCCTGACGAAACCTTGCTGTGTTTTAAAACCTCAAGAGGTAATGGACCCTGAATAACAATCCAACCTCCTGATATTTAAATAGGAAACTCGAAAGCACACCACATCGTGGCTATCCCATACTATAACAAATCCCACTAGCTGCATAGCAGCAGTTCCTGAAACCTCAAATGTTCGTGCATTATACCTTTGTTGTTGTCCTAAACCATCCCACTCCCCAGTTGGGGTTCAAATATCATGGGATGGGTCCAATCAGGCTTAACAGGGTTTTTCTACCCCATCCCCAAGACACCTGTATAACATTACAGAAATACCCCATCTTGTCATCTTCTGTCCATCCCTGACACCTCTGCCCATAAACACTTTGTACACCGTAACGCATCAGAGCTATATTATCTTCCTCCGTTTGCACCTGTAAGCACAAGTAGTTGCTCTTTGTTTCACAGTAACCAAAGTGAGACTTCTTTACAGAATTGATGTACACTTACAATCCTGATTATGTACATTGCTGTGCACCCCTCCATCTATCGATTTCATGTCTCGTGGCAAAACTATACCATCAGCTCCACAAACAGGTCCTTGGTAAGGGTGTGGCCTGCTTATCGTCCAATCATGCCTTAAGGAAAATTGGGATCTAGACGGCGCTCTACCTGCTCCCACTTTAACTATTTTTTTCGTCAACGAGTTCAGCTCATGCATGCATCTAAATTTTTTAGAAACTTACTTCTTTCCATAGTGATGGCAGGTTAAGGTAGGTTAGCCTTGCCTGTTTATCCAGAAAGTGGGTGCAAACTACTTGTTCGCTAGTTTTTCTTTTCATTTATTATTTATTATTTTTGGCACCCTTAACATTTCGAACAGAAAAGCTTTGCAGGTGCGCATTAATGGTACACAGTAACTCGGACTCATGAGGGCGATTAAAGCAAATTATATTCAGATTTTGAGGCCGTAGTTCAAGGAGGTATGAGCAATGTTGTCATGGTCTAGGCTGAGGTGGCCTTGTAAGCGAGTTGGTTGGTACTCCTAATTGCCTCTTACCCATGCATGCGTCTACACACTCAAAAGATTTAGTTATGCTTCTTTAGTCTCCTTTTCTTTTTCTTTTTCTCACACACTATTTCTGGTAGTCTATCTAGGCTTCATTCATTTCATACACAATCTACCTATCCCTCTCAATCTTACTTTCTATCTATATTATACAACTGTCACCCCTTTCGATTTACCATACCACATAAATCCACTACACAAATACACTACACACAACACAATTCCACCCCACATAATTCCACAATTAACAATTCTAATTCAAACCACATAATTCCACTCCAACCCACCAGTGGGCACTGGGCCGTTGAGTTTATCTCATGTTTGTTACTTTCTCCCTTTTGCTTTCATCATGAATAGGATTCATCTTTGCTTTCTTATCTTTTTTATGTTGTTTATTCCTGGTGCTTTAGGGTATTCTACTTACTGCTTTCTACTTCAGCGATGCTCCTGCCCACGGGTACTCATAGTAGGGCCCGCAGGCCGCCAGCGGCCCGGCAAGCCTTCCTTGCAGACATCCTACCTGTGTTTTTTTTTTTAATTTTAAAAGAGTGTTGCTGAACACTTGGTAAGATCACACACAGCCCTACTAAGTATTTTCAATTAGTACATAAAACTTCAATTTGTGAGATATGCTAATCATACGTGCAAAGTATCTTTTTTTTTTTATTGAACCAAAGTACGATTTTGACAGCATCGTTTTCACATGCATATACCCACAACGTACATAGATGCTGAAGGGGAATCATAAATATCCCTGTACTTTTATGTTTCACTACCAAGCATGCCTCTCCCCAGGACTGTTGCAGCTTCCCGTGGTGCTCAAAGTGCGGCCGGCAGGCATTCCTGGGCGGCGAACGGATCTTGCAGTTAATGTAAAGAGAAGAGAAGAGAAGAGAGAGTGGAGTGAGAGAGTGGAGCGAGAGAGAAGCGAGAGAGAGAGGAGAGAGAGGAAAGAGAGAGTGAGTGGAGAGAGAGTGATTAGAGAGGGAGAGTGAGGAGAGAGAGTGAGTAGAGAGAGAGAGTGGGGAGAGAGTGGAGAGAGAGAGGGGAGAGGAGAGAGAGAGATGAAGAGAGAGAAAGTGGAGAGAGAGGAGAGAAGGAAGAGTGGAGAGAGAGAGAGGGGGATAGAGAGTGTGGAGAGAGTGAAAGGAGAGAGAGAGAGTGAGAGATTGGTGAGAGAGAGTGGAGAGATACTGACTGACTAAGAGAAAGATAATGACTGACTGAGAGAGACTGACTGACTGAGAGACTGACTGACAGAGATTGACTAACAGAGAGACTGACTGACTGAGAGAGAGTGGCTGACTGAGAGAGAGTGACTGACAGAGAGAGAGTGACTGATAGAGAGAGTGACTGACTGATAGAGAGAGTGACTGACTGACAGAGAGAGAGACTGACTGACAGAGAGAGAGACTGACTGACTGTGAGAGTGATTGACTAAGAGAGAGAGACTGACTGATAGAAAGAGAGACTGACGGAGAGAGAGAGAGACTGACTGACTGAGAGACAGACTGACTGACTGACAGAGACTGACTGACTGAGAGAGACTGTCTGACTGACTGAGAGACTGTCTGACTGACTGTGAGAGACTGACTGACTGAGAGACTGAGAGAGACTGACTGACTAAGAGAGACTGAATGACTGACTGAGAAAGACTGGCTGAGAGTGACTGACAGAGAGAGCGACTGACTGACAGAGAGAGCGACTGACTGAGAGAGAAAGACTGACTGACACAGAGAGAGAGACTGACAGACTGACTGAGAGAGACTGACTGACTGGCTGAGAGAGAGAGCGACTGACTGAGAGAGAGCGACTGACTGACATAGAGAGACTGACTGACAGAGAGAGAGACTTACTGACTGACTGAGAGAGAGAGAGAGAGAGAGAGAGAGAGAGAGAGAGAGCGAGAGAGAGAGAGAGAGAGAGACTGACTGACTGACTAAGAGAAACTGACTGACTGGGAGAGAGAGAGGCTGACTGACTTGGCGAGACAGAGACTGACTGAGAGAGACAGAGAGAAAGACTGGCCTCAGAAGTCATGGTGTTTGCTCCAGGAATAAAAAGTAAACCCTTGGGAGTCCTCTTGACTTTTTGCAGTTTTTGGTCCTTGCCTTCCTGCTATTGCATTTGCAAGACATTGCAAGCTATTGCGGTGTGATGGGTGGGCCAAAAGTAACCTTGTGATGGAATTGGGCTCAAAGTATGTATGAAGTTATGCAATACCTGTTAAGATTGCATGGTCTAATTTTTTTAACAGGTTTGATTTTTTTTTTACTCCACTCCTGTCCCCCCCCACTGACCCCACCCCTACCAGTGTGGCCTTCGGCCATAAACTACACTGTCATTTTGGCCCACGACAGAAAGTTTGTGAGTACCCATGGTCCTGCCAGTGTGTAGTATTCTGAGACCACAGCTGGTATCCTAATCTATTAGGAGCTCGTTCCAGCAAAATTTGTCACTAAGAATGAAGTCTTATTCTACCATGCACAAAGTGCTTCTGCCATGCAACTCACCTAAACCAGGGCACTGGTTGAGCACTTTGTGCATTGTTATGTATGCAAGAGAGGGCAGAGCATGAAGCAGAGTACTGCAACGTTGCTTACTGCACAGGCCTCCATTGGGTCTTAAGTCGTAGTTTTGGAACTGGGGGCTTTCAATCTGCAGCTGTACAATTGCAAGAAGCAAACTACCCCTTGCAAATGTTTATCCACAGCTTAGTGAATTAACAGTGCAATGTAAAAATGTATCCTATTGTTTTTTTTTCTATTTTAATAGTTTTTATTGAAAGAAAGTACCAAGAATACATGTTACATCAGAAAGGGAAATAACATAGTAATAAATAAGGCAGGTAAAATACAATCTTATTTAAAAGTTTAAAAAAGAAAATATTAGGGTACCTATTAATAAATTAGTTATTGATATAAGTTTTTACATACAAGAAGGAGAGAAGAAAGCGAAAGAAAAGAGAAGAAAGAAAGAAAGAAAGAAAGAAAGAAAGAAAGAAAGAAAGAAAGAAAGAAAGAAAGAAAGAAAGAAAAGAGATGAGTGGAAGGGAGGGAGGATAGTCATATAGTTATTAGTAAAGAGATGAGTGTGTGGATAGAAAAGTAGTAAAAGGTAATCAGATTACATTTTTTGAGATAATTTTGAAGATGAAACCCTAGAAATTCTCTGTTCATTACAAATAAAATTCTACCATGTTAGCATACATATTTTAGAGTTGTTTTTCCATCAAAAAAGAATAACTTTATAAGCAAGAGCAATAAAAAAGTCAGATCATTTTAACTTCAACGAGGTATCATGGAAATCAGAAGACATAGATCCTAGTAAAACATTATGAATTGACAATGGAATACAAAAAAGAAATATCTCTGAACATTTAGTCTACATGAATTTCCAAAACTTGAGAACATTAGAGCAATGATTAACCCTGAGCCTAGTGGGCATAGTGGGGCTAACCGTAGAGCCACACAGCTGGGAACAAACTCGATGGCCTTCCGCGTAACCCACTACGCCACACCCCTCCATGCCCCATTATTAACAAGTAATTATACTACTCAAAACAAGTAAATTAAAACCACTTACCTGTCCTGCAGCGTCCCTGGGCTGCCCTCTTTCTCTTCCTCACCATCTCTGCAAAGCCTTGGGAAAACTGTGCTTGCGCATGCGCATTTCTCACACGAAATGCGCATAAGCAAGTGCATGCGCCATTTGTCCAAGGATTTGCAGAGACGGAGAGGAAGAGAAGGAGGGCAGCCCGGGAACCCCACAGAACAAGTAAGTGGTTTTAATGTAATTGTTTTAAGTAGTATAATTACTTGTTTAATGAGGGGTGGAGGCTGTGGCTGTGCGCTGAGATTTGCCTACTCCACGTTCTCCGTGGAACGCAGAGTATGCAAATCTCTACACTCTCCGCTGGCTGAGCGGATGTCTCCACCCGGGCTTAACAATGATATATCAAATGAAGTAATGTACCATTGGAGGAAAGACATGACCAACAGAAAGGAGAAGGAGATGGGTTAATTGTATGTATAAAAATGGATGTCTGAGCTGCTCTATTATTTAGGAAAAATAATGATTGCTTAATATTAGCAGCTCTAGAGGTGGTAAAACTTTTGTTCCATAATTTGTCCCAATCTTTAATTGAAAGAGACATTGAAAAGTCAAGTTCCCATGCCAATTCAATTGTTGATTTTGGTCTTTCAGAATTAGGGGTAGATAAAAATGTATAAATAAGAAAAGCTTTAGGGTTACAATCAGCGGGGATATTATTCAAAGGAGTTAAGGGAGTAAATGTAGTAGCTTTGGGAGGAAAATCTTTGTTTGTTAGGAATGATTGGAGTTCCTGTGATAATTGGTAGTATTGGTCTAAGCAATGGAAGGGTAAATCATAACAGTCTTGTAATGTGGTAAAGGATAAAACAGAATTATGAGAGACAAGTTGGCGAACATATATAATGTTCCTCTCCTTCCACTTTTTGAAGTAGAAAGATTTATGGTGAAACATAATATATTTATTATACAAAATAGAGGAGGCAAGAAAATCTTGATAAAAGTTAGAGCCATCTGTGAAAAGTGAGTGTATCAGGAGTATTTTAAAATAGGATGTTTGCATTTTGACATAAAACAAGTGTCATAAAAGAGAATTTGTGTAATAAAGAGCGTTCAAAATTGATCCAGAAAGGTACTGATTCATCATGGTATTGTCTTTTCAATACGTAAATTTGACTAATTAAAAAAGTGGTTTGATATCATTTATAGCCAGATACTGTAGAGTATAAGTCAATTTCCTGTAGAAAAAAAGATAAAGAGGTTAAAGATTTTGAAAGGTAAATCAAAATATCATCTGCATAAGCGGATAATTTAGTTTCATGTTGGAAGCCAGTTAACAAAGAATTACAGCAAATGCATTCAAGAAAAGGCTTGAGACATAAAAGGAATAAAAGGGGAGGGAGAGGACAGCCTTGCCCAGTACCCCTATGCAAGTTAATATAAGTGGATAAATAACCATTAACAGAAACACATGCACAGGGTTCTGAATACAATAGTTTGATGAACGAGATACATTTTGGGCCGAAACAAAACCAGTGAAGAGTTTTGAACAAGAGTTGCCAATTTATACGGTCAAATGCTTTTTCAGCATCAAGGGATAATGCAGTTATTGGATCAGGATAACGTTTCGCCATAGTAAGGATATTAGAGAACATTTAAGCATTATCTGAGGTAAGCCTACCCTTAACAAAGCCAGATTGATCAGCTTTGACCAACAGGGGAATAACATCTTCTAATCTAGAGGCTAGTATTTTAGCAAAAATGCTGCAGTCATAGTTGATTAATGAGATTGGACGATAATTTTGACAAAGGGAATGATCTTTATTAGGTTGGAAATAATTACGATAAGAGCTTCAAGGTTTGGAGTGTAATAGAAAAGAGGTAAATAGCTCTTGTAAATGTGGGGCAACCTTAGATGAAAAAGATGAGATAAGTTCAATAGAGAAACCATCAGGGTCAAGGACCTTAGCTCTTTTAAGAGATTTAATTGTATCTAAAATCTCCTGAAGTGTTATATATTTTTCCAAGAAGGCCATAACATCCAGTATAGAACGAGGAGGGGGCAGACCATCAAACAACATTTGAATATTGTTTTCAGTGGGATAAGTGCCTTGCATGTATAGTGAGTGATTGTAGAACTGGAATACATTGACAATATCTGAGTCAGAATGTAGTAAAGTGTTAGTGAAGGTATTACGAATAGGTCAGATGTTTTTCCTTTCCAATTTAACTTTTAGATAGTTGGCTAGCATTCTACATGCTTTGTTCCGATTCCCATGGTATTTAGATTTTATTTGGAGTAGAATATTACAAGATCCGTTGTAGCTAGTTTATTTAAATCAGACATAGCCTTAATGAGGACTTGAAGATGATCAGGGAACTTGAAGGTGTAATAAGCATGTTCAAGGGTTTTGATATGTGATAGAGTGGAAAAGTATTAGCAATGTAATATATTTTTCTTTCTGGCAGTATAGGCAATAGTGAAGGCTCTGAGTGAAGCTTTAAAGGCACCCCAGTTATTGTGAACAGAGGTATCACTTGATTTATTAAATTGTAAAATGTATTTTATAAAGTAGGTAACATCTGACATATATGTTTGATCCGATAATAAGGAACTATTGAATCTTCATCTAGCATGTTTGGGTATAACAAAGGATAAATCAAAAGAGACTGAAACAGGGGCATGGTCAGAAATTAAAATGGAGCCAATCTCAGAAGTTTGGAGTGTGGGAAGTACAGGTTTTGAGATCAAAATGTAATCTATGTGTGACATAGTATGATGAACATTCGGAGAATATGTAAACTCCTGTTTATCGGGATTACTAGTTTTCAAATCATCATAGAGTGGAAGAGAGGCAATAGCAGCTTGGAATGCTTTGTGCGATTTATATGGTTTGAATTTGCAATTTGATTTTCTGTCGGAAAAGGGGTCCATCCAATAATTGAAATTTCCAGTAACAATAATATTGGGGCTAGCGATTGAGGATAATTTAAATTTAATAGCATACCAGAAGTCCGGATCAGATTTAACTGGTCCATAAATATTAAAGAAGTTGACCTGTTTATTATGAACCGTAGCATTAAGTATTGCCTAACGTCCACTTGCATCATTTTCAGTAGATACAATTTGCAAGTTGAAAGACTTATGACAAAGGATTGACAGCTTGAGAAAAGACAACCTGACTTACCCATTGAAGTTTAAGTTTGAGAGATTCAACATCATTACAGTGGGTTTCTTGCAAAAAATCAATCTGGCAATTAAGTTTCGATAAATGAGAAAGTACCTTTTAACGCTTGACAAGATGACCCAGACCATGAATGTTCCACAATCCAACGTTAAACATGTTGATGTTTAAGGGACAGGGGTACAGGCACACTGATGATGAACTGCAGGGATAACAATGAGAACAAAAAGACACCAATCATCAAAAAATGGGTAACATGATGAAATTAATGGGCACATAAGGAGGTAAAACAGAAATGCACTGCTGTAAATATAAGGAGAGGAGACAGAAGATAGGAGAGAAAAATGAAAGTGAGAGAAAAGGTATAGGGAAAGACCAAGTGAAAGGAGAGTAGAAAAAATAAAGAGAAATATGGACAGATCAAGGACATAAAGCCAGATCTGAGGTTAAGAGAGAGTAAAACATGAATCGGGCATGTTCACACTCGGAAACAAGAACAATAATGGGGGAAGAAGGAACTAAATGGGTAAGAAACTAAAGATAATAAGATAACGAGGCTGCATAACCTATATTTAAAAGTACAAAAATAGAAAATCACTACAAGAGATGAGGAGTCTGGAAGTATTAACAATTGAACAATTTGAGACCATTAAGCATTTATGTACATAGGTGCTCTGGTGATGGAACTCAAAAACTGTTTTACTTTATATGGATCTTCGAAAGAGCGAGAGACACCTTCATATGTGAATTTACAAAGACAAGGGTGTAATATGCCATTGCAGATGTTCAAAGATCTTAATTGAGGATGAAGAGCTAGGAATTCCTTGCGTCTGGCATTTGTTGTCTTGAAAAAATCCTTTGAGGTGAAGAATTATGACCAGACCACATAAGACAACATTTTACTCTGGCAACTTTTAATACATGCATCAAGTCTGTGAATTCTAAAAAGAGCATTATGATACCGCATGGTCTGCTAGATTGAGGCTGAAGTCGACAGAGGCGATGTTCCAGTTGTACATTGAGAGGAGTTGATGATTGGAGGTTAAGAAGGTCAGACAGAAATTTCTTTAAAAAGGTAGGAAGATGCGGACCCTAAATATTTTCAGGAAAGCCATACAGTTGAAGATTGTTGCCTCTATTTAATTTTTTGAGATCCTCGGTGTGAAGTTTAAGCTTGTGGATTTCCTGTTCCAGCAAGGGTACTTTTTGTTGCGACATCCTGCAGATCACGTATACTTTGTTCCATTGCAGACATTTTACCCTCCAAGTTAATCCATCTGTCCTTATTCAGCTGTAACTTTTCGTTAGTGGTATTCATGAACTGCTTTAAAGCACGTAATTCATCTAAAATTAAGTCTAAGACCAGATTTGAGGATGATTGGATCGTGATGAAGGGTCATTTTGGGCTCTTTTTGGCTTAGGGCCAGATGAAGATATTTTCATAGGAGACAGGGAGTCACTTGCCATCTTTATGGTATGTACCTGTCATTGTGGAAGTTTTTTGATAGTGGAGATCCTTCCCATAAAAAATATGACCAATGAAATAGGTTTCAAAGAAGATAAGAAATGTTCAATCTCTGTATTTAAAGAATGTCACAACTAGGGCTGGGCGTAGTTCGCGAAGTAGCGCTAGGCATAGCTATGCGAAGTGCACTTCGCACCACACGAGCTATGCCTAGCACTATGCGAACTGTGAAGTACCCTGTTCGCACTGTGCAAGATCCTGTTTTCAATGATTGCACAGTGCGGACAAGCATTTGGAACTGTGCAATCTTTGAACTCAAGCGGCAGCTTTCTCAATGCAGACTGGTAGTTTCTCATTGCGAGCGGTCGCAAGCATACGCGACTACTCGCAATGAGAAACCTGATCTCCCCACATTGAGAATCTCGCCAGGAGGTTTATTTTCCACGCTTGTGATCAGCAACTTGATATTGCTGACCGCGAACAAGGAAAAAGTCTCGCCAGGATTTCATGTTGCTGGCTCGCGGTCGCCAACTTGAGGTTGAGGACCGCGAGCACACAAAAAATGACCGCTGCACTACGCTACTCTACGCTAGGTGTGTTTGCACTGTGCTACGTGCAGTTCATGTGGTGCGAAGTAGCGCAAACTTCACAAACTACGCGAGCGTAGCGTAGTGCTTTGCCCAGGGTTAGTCACAACCGGTTCCATTTGACAGGATTATGTCAATATAGCAGACTATATAGTAGAGAGTAGTAAAGGCGTCCACAAACTCATAGATGATCAGGAAGTAGGATGTGAAGTAAAAACTGAGGAAACACCTCACAATATATGAATACTTATTAACATCCCCTCAAATTCAAATTCATGTGGTAATAAGGGTGGGCCATTTCAACAATGGCAATATAATAACTATACAAGACAATTATATAGGCATTGAAAGCATGGCAATGAGGAGTGAGACAGGTGAAGGGCCCGATCAGGTAACAAATGTCGCGTTCAGCAACACGGAGAGCGGTTTTCAAGACACAGGGTATGCTATCATGGAAACTGAAACAGCTGGTAGATTCTTCTGACAGGTAAGTGGATATTCTTGTTGACATACCCTTGTGTTTTGCACAAAATGAACAGTTAACAGAGTTAGTGAACTGGTACTAGCAAGGAAAATTCCCTGTCTTTCAAGAACCCTCACATTTTGTTTTACCAAGTTCTAACTTCAAAAATAATCGTGGCTTTTGGATTATTTAGAGTACCATGTCATCTGTGTTATTGAAACATCTCCAGTAATGCATTTCTAGGCAGATTAGGAGACCAATCAACAGGAGAGAAAGGGCAATATACCCAATGCAAGCCTGGATTCTGTGTAGAGAACGGGAACAACAAGCTTTAAATGGTTAACAAAATAAGTTATCTGATGTTCACAAATAGTGAGAGGCCAGGGTAATTAAAAAGAGCATAAGCATTAGGAATTCACATCTCCGTTTAAACCATAAAGGCTTTTTCGACAGCGGCGCCCGCACCTCTGCAGATAGTGAAAAACAAAATGGCAGCTGTTCTCCTCACGAAGACGACATTGCGGAGAAACCAATTAAATGGCGAGCCAAAAACTCACCCGAGGCCAAATAAGTGAGCTGCCACACCAGAGAGAGCATATCCAACCTAGAAAGCACAGGACGAAGATTCTAAGCAGCCGAACGTTTCCTCTTGAGCTCCGTGTGGAGAGGGAGCTCAGCACACCACCGCCATCTTGCCCAAGCGCATAGGAAATTTGTCTTATTTTTGTTTGCTTTACCCTCATAAGGTAAGTCACACTCTTCTGGGAAATTCTCTGAATGCTGGGAACCGTTTTCATCTATTTTCATAAGTTCCTTGAGAGTACTGATATTAGACATTAATCCATTTTTAATCAAATATAGTGTTTGCACAATTTGCAAAAATAAACATATTACCACAGACTAAGATGTCTGTGGCTGACATTTTACATTGAGAGTTCTTAGGAAACAAAATATCTTTGGATCCGCTGTACAAACCATTTTTATGTCCACAAATTCTTTGATTATGAGTGTGCAACTTCAAAAATGCAGTTTGCAATGTACAAACCCCATTTGTAATTCAGTAACTGGTTACTGAATCACTAAAAGGGTTTACAAGGGGGATAACAAATGACTATTTGGCATAGGCCTGTTTAGGGTGTCACTTCCAAATAACTATTCATTATTATCAATGTTTTGAGACCAAAAACCAGTTCATCAATGCAGGCTGTAATCAATTGATTAGGATAGCACCTTGTAGGCACTACAGAGGGAACATAATAAGTGCTTAAATATGTCCTAAATTTCTTATTATTGGTGTGCTGCTATGACTGATCGTGGGAGGGAAAGGTGGTAAACTAGCCCTATTAAAACATGTCTGTACAGTTTCTGTAATTCCTAAATTGGGTTGTCAAAATACCTTTGCCCTATAATTGTTTCTCTTGTGTGGCTTGGGGAGAAGGGACAATTGTAGAGGGGGTGTGAGGATGTGTGTAGGTGTGCGTGCACATGTGTATTCCCTCAGAAAATAAAAGCTAAAAATACATAAAACATAGCATTTGACTGAACCTCTTGCGCTGAGTAAAATGTGAGAGAAATATGATGCAAGTAATCAGAGTTCTTCTGAGAACAAAGGATCCAGAAGCAACCTTCAAAGCAGGACAGTATGTGTTCAGAATTTAGCAGCAGAGGATGCACTGCGGGGGGCTGACCAATTTTGTCTGAAATGATTGACATTGGCAATATACTGAGGATTAAGAAGAAAGTGTAGATGTGAGAGGTTTGTATGCTTTACTGTTTCATTTGACTTTCTGTAGATTACAGCACACCGAAAATGATGATTTAAATCATCTCCGGGGTTATCAAATTTATAAGCTTCAATTGCACTAACAGAAAACGATTCAGCCAAGGCTAAATATCTATGGGCCTGATTTAGAGTTTGAGGGGCTGGGTAACTCTGATAACCCCGTCTGCTGTATTACAAGTTCATTATATACTATGGCACTTGTAATACGGCAGATGGGATATTAGTCACATTTGTGATGGAGTAACCCAACCGCCGAATGTTAAATAAGGCCCTAGAGCACAGATGAATATCAGCTGATGCCAAAATAAAGTTGAAATCACACTTCAGGGAGAGAGAGAGAGAACAGAAACCTAAGTATAACATCTCCCCTATCCAAGAAATCAGTAACGATGCCTATGTTTTGTGAGAAGCTGTCCTAATAGACTGACGGGGATCCAAAAGATTTTGGGGAAGACACCTCACCCACAATCTTTCGTAGCATGCTTCATAATTGGCAGTTCCCAGGCCTCGGTAGGTAAATACCACCTCAATGGACTCAACCGTTGCTTGGAGTTCTTGTATAAATGCTTAATTGATTGTACGTGGAGATCCAGATAAACAATAAAAATTCCTAAAGTTAAACCTGAGGATTTCCCTTTATTGTTGAGAACCCTTTATATGATTTGAAGAAATATGTATGGCCTATGATGAGATTCAATGATTCGCCTACTCATACTTTAATGCAAATATGCTTCAGTTATCGAAAAAAGCCTGTGTGTATCTATGACTTTCTTCAGCACTCCTACACTCCTCGCCTATCTATGCATTCATCCCATGCAGCGATCTTGAGGCCTTATGCTCTCATACCTTTCATTATCTAACAACATTTTACCAACACCTGTAGGGATAACAGGATGAAAATATGATTTGTTAATTAAAAGAAAGATGAACATCACTCACCAAAAACATGTGAGGTTGACAAGACTGTTGTGCATGGCACCTTCTTCCCGAATATGAATATATAATCAAATCTCTAGCCACCTGTGCTGTGAAAAAAGTGCAAAGAAAAACACAACTAAAGCACTTCCCATGTGGGCATGCCAATGTGTGCCTCATGAATCATACCTGTGTTCATGTATGTAACATTCCTGGTCAGATTGGAGAAACACCCCTCTGTAGTCACACGCTTTCTGGATTTAAGAATTAAGGTTGGTTCTGAAGAGAAATATAAGTTCTATTGAATTACTCATAACGTTTTTTTTTTAAATAGAGACTCTTTTTATTGAGAAACCCAATTCTGCATTCCACCTAAGAGAATCATTCTGCCCACACTGGGTAGACTCAACAGGACAGACTAACAGAAAACAAATATTGGACACATTGTTTGTTATGTTAACTTTCATTTCTGTTAGCCATAGCCAGAAACAAAAGCTGTGGAGGGCGTTTGCCCTTTGGTGCACATGATTCTTGCGATAAATCAGAGACACATAATTTCATGTTCATTATCGTTTACGTAAGTTGTATGAAAGTAGTAGGACAAACAAACAATAACCAGACAGACTAACACACATTTTGTCGAACTCACAAAAGTGCCAAAAAATTTACGACATTGCTCATGTTAATTTTAAATGGAGGCAGTTGTACTTCAGAAGAGTTTCTGATATACATTACTAGTCACAAGTAAGAATATTCTTACTAGGTAGCTTTAGTTCCCATGAGACAAAAATACTGCAATAATTGCATAAATGCAATTCCGATTTCAAAAGGACCTCTTGGAAGAGATCATGAAGTCACTGTCTACTTAGTTAATTGTTCGTGAAAAAAGCCTTGCCCTTCAACTTGGTAATGAGACATGATCTAATGAGGTTTTTGTTGCCCCATTCCCCGATTTACTTCGTCAAGAGGAAATGTCTTCAGATACACCTACTGGTGCTCCAAACGCCATCAATCGAACAGTTTCAAGTAAGTAGCAATCCGCATTTCAGCATAAGGGAGGGCTGTGGGCATGGAGTAAAGACATCGTCAATGTAATGATGTCAGAGCGATCCCGCTCCTCCCAGACGCTAGTTTGCTGACCACTAATACCAGATATTATTGTGCATGGGGAAAAGATATCATCAGCGTGATGACATTGAAACGGTACTGCTTCTCCCAGACCACTAAGACCAGGTGGTTATTGTTCAAGTCCTGCAGAACAGTCCTGGGGCTATTGTATACTGCTCACTAGGAAAACCAAAACTCAGAGGTTACAAAGATTGTATTAAAGGGCCTCTAGTTGGGGAAGAGTGAGTTTCCTTTGTTTGGAAGCAGCTGCGGCCCTACAGGTAAGAGCGTTGGGGTGGTGGGGCCGGGTTGGGCAGGAGTCCAATAGACGGCCATGAGGGAAAATTAAATAAATAATTAATTTCGCCTTGTTGTCTGTTCAAATCCCCCCACCTGGCCCCGCTGTTCTTACCTGCACAGGCTGTGGCTGTTTGGAAGGCTGGAGAGGACACAACAAACCTAAATCGACATAACAGTGGGCATGAAATTTCATGGTGCTGAGTGGGCCTTACAACACATGCCATGGAGCTTATGAAATCCCTATAGCGTCTGTGTATCCCGTGAAATATCAATTCAAACTATTGAACTTAGGCCATACTCATGTGTCCTAAAAAACAAATCTAGGCTTGTATACAAAATCTGCAGGGAATTTCTGCATACATGTGCAATCAACTAGGAACAGGGAGACTGGACTGACAAACTTAAAACCATTATCAATCTCTTTATAGCTGGATCCATTGTATATCTTCATTTAAGCCCAAAATAGAGCTATTGAGCCAGTATACTCAGCGCTGTTCACAATGGAACAGCTGCTCTTCCATATTGTTTTCCCCTGAAGGGTTCTTTGTCAATGACATACCTGTCAAGGTCATTCTCAATGTGCATTTTCTCAAGACAGTGTCTCATCAATATAAACAACATCTTTCTACATTTTATCTTGCTCCTGTGCTCATCTATCCAAATGCTGACTTTTCACATTGTCATTCCTATATATTTAAGACTGCACAAGCAAATTGTCACCTAGATAACATTTTTGATGTCACAATTGGTATGGTGTTTCAAGATCCAGGGAGTTTGTAAACCTATATCTATCACTCTGTTTTACCTGATTACAGCCTGATTAACGCCGAGTAGAGGCTGATCGGGCCGCCATTTTGGGTCAGGAAAGGGAGGAAGAGCTAGCATACTAGCGCTAAGCCCCCCCGACCTCCTGCCCTTTACTAGATAAAATGGCACCCTCATACAGGAGGCTCAGCGGACGGGCGCAGTGGGGGCGCCGGCAGGGTGCCGAAGGCGCGCCAAAGGCAAGCCCGTCTGCGCCCGTCCGGGACAGGCTGGGACCAGGGGCCATACCCCATGCCCAATTACTCACAAAAGATATTAACCACACTATCTCGTACTCCAGCGTGGAACTTAGGAGTCTGAACAACGTAGGGGTAAGAAATACCACACATTGTGCTCGACTGGGACCATATGATATCATGGGCCCTTTTTGTTGTCGGCACTGTCAATGGGGAAGTGACACAGGGACAGAAGTCTGCATAAAAAGTACCCCAACTCTGGCCCTTAAAGGCATCTATCTCAATACCAGTTCTCTACCCAAGCATGCGATTGAACTGTGTGACCTATTGACCGAAACTAAACCAGACTTGGTTTTATAACTGAGACCTGGCTCGATACCCATAGCACCCCAGACATCGCGACAGCCCTTCCAGCGGAATATAAAATACTCAATCTGAATAGAGTGAAGAAAAGAGGCGGAGGGTTAGCCCTGCTATTTAGGGAATCCCTCACCTGTAGACAAGAACCGATCACACAATCCAACAGCCATGAAGCAATGGCATTCTCAGTATCCGTAAACACCAATATTTTATTTAGGCTAGTGATAGTCTATAACCCCCCTGCCAGCACTTTAGACTTTAGTGCCCAACTTTTTACCCAAATATTACCGATCTGTCTCAGGAACAAGAATATTCTCGTGATAGGAGATTTTAACGTACACTTTGATAGCAGCAGCAACCCATTAACCAAACAGCTAGTGGAGGACATGGATATTCTACAGCTGACACAAATAATTAGTCAGCCAACACATAGGGCTTGACATATTTTAGATCTCATCTTCTACAATATAGGAGCCATTGACATCAATGCGATTAAACCTTGATATGGACTGACCACTCTATGATTGTGTTCACTATTAAAGTACCTACCAAACACTCTAAATCCATGCCGTCAGCAACAGCATCAGCTAGGAGCTGGAAAAAAAATTCAGTGGAAAAATTCCAGAATCATTTTACACATGCATCCATAGGAAACACCAATATTAATAATGAAATAGAAGAGCTCCAGAATAATATCAAGTGTGCGCTGGAACACTGCTCAGCTCCACTCTCTAAACATAAATGGAGAGGCACAGTCTCAGAGAAGTGGTATGGACCTGAATTAAAATCTTTAAAAAGAAAATGTACATCTTGCGAACACAATTGGAGGCTCAATAAAACCCTAGAAACGAGAGCCATATACAAAAGGGAACTTGCGCTTTACAATAAAGCTATTAGGAAAGCAAAGAAAGACTATTTCTCATGGAGGATAACAGAAAGCAAAGATTCTTCAAAAGAACTATTTAAAATAGTCAAAGAGCTATGCAGCCCGGCTAATCTATCAGTGGATCTTACCTCCTCGCAAGAAGGTTGCAATAAAATGTATGAATATTTCTGTGAAAAAAATTGATACGATCTATGCCTCTTTTTCCAACATTGAACCAAAGCAACCACAACCTCGTGTAACATCCCCAGTTCTGGCTAGCTGTCCTAGATTCAGCCCTTTTTCAGAGGAGGAAGTGGGCAAAGCTATGTTGCAAGGAAAATCAGGCTCCCCACTGGACCCATGCCCGCATCATATCTGCTCACGACTAACACCAATAATTTGTCCAGCTGTAACCAAAGTCTTTAATCAATCATTACATTCTGCTGAATTCCTGAAGTATTGGAAAAACGCCATAGTTACTCCCTTACTAAAAAAAGCAGGTTCTGATATTCATAACCCGGCAAACTATAGGCCTATTTCCCAACTTCTTTATTTGTCTAAGGTGATGGAGAAGTTGGTCAACAGGCAGCTTTCAAAATTCTTAGAGACCAATGATCTACTGGACAGTTCCCAAACAGGGTTCAGGGCCAACAATTGCATGAGACAACACTCCTGGCAGTGTCAGACAATATCAGAACCAAGGTAGATCAGGGAAAGACAGTCGCCTTGATTTACTAGACCTCTCAGCGGCATTTGATACCGTCCCACACCACCGACTCCTGGAAATCCTAGCAGCCAAGGGTATCCGAGAAAAGGCATTAGGATGGCTGCAGTCTTTCATGCACGACAGAACACAGTCAGTACGGATGGGTGATTTTATTTCCTCTCCCCGGAACATCAAATATGGGGTCCCACAAGGGGCCATCTTTGAGTCCAACCCTATTCAACGTGTTTGTCACATCACTAGCCGAAATATGGAGAAAGTGGGGTGTTGGGATCTGCTCTTACGCAGACGACACCCAACTAATGATTTCATTAGATGAAGAAGACGACCCTAAGGATAGGCTACTGAACTGCCTGACTGAACTAGCCAATTGGATGCACAACCATTGTCTTAAACTAAACGCAGACAAGTCTGAGATTCTGCTGTTTGGTAGACATACACACCTATGGGACAACAGCTGGTGGCCCACCACTCTGGGCACCACTCCTATCCCAGCATCAACGGCCAAAAATGTAGGGGTGATCCTAGTTAATACCTTGAGCATGAAAACCCATGTATCTACAATTTGTGGCAAAGGCTTCGCACTACTCAAGATGCTCCGGCAAGTTTTTCCATGGATCCCCACTGAGTGTAGGAAGATATTGGTCCAGTCTTTATTAATGAGCAGGCTGGATTACGGAAATTACCTGTTTGTGGGAATGGCGGACTACCTGTTCGCGAAACTACAAGTCGTACAGAACACTGCGGCAAAGGCAATTTGCAATAAAAGAAAGTACGACCCAGCCAAAAGCTGCCTGCATGAGCTTCACTGGCTACCAATGAGACAGAGAGCTATCTTCAAGCTAATATGCATAACGCAGAAAGCATTGTACAACACGGGCACTCGCATCCTAAAAAATAAAATCAGATTCTATGCTCCCACGAGGAACCTGCGTTCCTGTACGGCTGCTAGAGCAAGCAACACTCGTGTGAAAACAGCTAGGATGGGTGGACGGGCGTTCTTCCACCTGGCGTCAAACCACTGGAACAAGCTGCCGCAGGAACTCAGACTAACAGACTGTTATTTGTCTTTCAGGAAGCAATTAAAACATTTCTTTTCCCAAAATCTGACTAAATACAATCCTTTCTCTGTTATCTGTTAACTACTCACTACTATCAGGACAGCGCTGTGACTTCCCATCGGGGATGATTGTTTGCGCTCTATAAATACCATTGACATTCTTTCCCTTTCCTAGTTAAGAGGCAAATTTTACAATGCCCGCAGTGGTAGTGTCTGGAAACAGGTGGAAGATTCCATATTGTTCTGAAAGAGTTATTATGTGGAGTTACTTTCAGTTTGTTCTGGACTAAAGCTTCCTTTAAGGACCTACTTCATTTGTACGCAAACATTGGTTTTGCTTCATTTAACCCCTACCATGCTCCCGTCGGCCGTTGGCCGTCGCAAGCACTACCTGGCTGGTGCTGCGAACGGCCAACGGCCAACGGCCAATGAGGCCCATCCATTTCTTAGAACGCCTGTACTGCGACAAAATAACAGCTGCAGTAAACAAGTTAATGGGCCAGAGGTGAGTGTTCTCCAGTGTTCGCTAATTATTTTTCCAACATTATTGAAATGTGTGTTGTGTGTTGTAACACAGACCAGGTTATTCGCTTTGGGTTTCTCATAATATTGGAGAGGACGCTTGTAGGGGGTATAAAGGGCTCTTTCATTGCATTCTGGATTACTTTATTCAGGTATTTTTTCTCTTGTCATTTTTTTCTTAAGTATGCTAGCATGGTATTCAAAGTCTTTCTTCTCGGTGCAGTTTCTGTTAAGTCTAAGGAACTGGCCAATGGATACATTTTCCAGCAGGGTTCTTGGGTGAAAACAATTGTATCACAAAAGGTTGTTTTGATCAGTTGGCTTGTAAAAGACATTGCATGTTAAGCCAGAATCTCAGGCCTTTCTATGCAGATCTTAGGAAGATTTTTTTTTCTGTTTTTAAGGTCATTGTAAATCTTAAAATCTGATCTCTGGTATTTATCCAATTTTAAAAATCTTGGGGCTCAGTCCCCCTCCATATAATAGAAATATCATTGCTATAGTGCTTCCATATGTTGATGTTGCTTGAGAATGGGTTTGTATGATTAAGGATGTGTGTCACCTCGAAACTGTGCACATAAAGACAGACTATAATAGGGGCAAATGCGCTGTTTGTAGATAAAAATCTTCAAATTTAAAGTAGTTCCTTGTCAGGACAATACACATGAAGTCTAATACAAATTCCACTGGAGTGATGGAATCCCATTATGTCTATGACAATAACCTTTTGATTACCTTGAATGATTCTTCTTGCAGACTACTTACATACAAAGCTTCAACATCCAATGTCATGACTATGTTATTTGTTGTGTCTAACTCCATGTCTTCTAAGATTTTCAAGATGGTTTTTGTATCATTAATATAGGATGGTATTCTGGTAACAAGGTTTCACATGAAAGGAGCAGTGAATTTTGATAATGGTTCTAAAATGGAGCCTATGCCAGAGACTATTTGTTTCCAAGGGGGAGGAAACATCCTCTTGTATATTTTCGGCAGGATATACAACTGTGGAGTAAAGGATTTCTTTCATTCAGAAACTCTGCCTTTTGCTTAGTGATCCAGTTTCTCTCCTTTAATGAGTTCACCATGAACTATATGACCTCCATAATCTCCTTGATTTGGTCTGTATCCAGTTTCTTGTAATTCCAGAAATCCAAAGTAAAGTTCACATGTACCCTTACTCCAACATTGTACTTGAGTCATGGTTCTATTAGTCCCCAACGAGGCTGTAGGATTCAAATTAGATGTGTCCTTTATCTTTCAACAGGGATGTATGGTGCTTCACTGGCAGACTCGAAGCGCGTCTACTAGCGTATATATGCAATGCACACTACAAACACTGAGCTCAACAATTCGTACTCTGTTTATTTAGCAACTGTCATTGTTATCAGCAAGTATATATTTTCATCACTGCTTAGAATTATTACCAACTGCTATTACGGAATACACTGCTCCATGATCACTATGGCAGAATACATGACCACATTCATGACACGAGCAGTCTGTCGTCCATGTCTATTCCCGACACACAATAGACAATAGAATCATGGAGCTCATCCAAGCTCTTCCCACTACACTATAGTCTTAAACGGCCACGTTGCTAGCTGGATCCCTAGTATAAATGCTCTGCGGTGTATGACACACCCTGTCATTGCACCTGCAGGAGAGGACGTACCACAAATGGATCGCGGAGAGAGCCTGCACTTGCTATCACCCTTTCCACAGGTATGCAATTATGTATCCCGCTGATGTTAAAATCCCACTGTTCCTCGTGTAGATATTAAAATGCGCTCCGTATTCCCTCACTTGCAGCGGCAGGAGTATATGCGAAAGGCTTTTACCAAAGGAGAAGGAATCACCAGGCTATTTCTAAATCAGCTCTCACGTACTTAGAGCGCCATTGTGCGTTTTCTGGTAAGAATAACATTGCAATTTTCCTCATGTTCTTTTGCGCACCCTCCCATGCAGAGACCAACCTTCCGTTTACCTTATTTCCTTTCAGTTCCCCGCATCTCCTGATATACAATTGTATTGCTACAACAGAGCCTCTGGCCGGCTCAATCAGCACACGTGTCTACTTACTTCACCCTCACATGGGGTAAGTAATCGTACTAGGACTCTGTCATTTTACAAACACTTTTTTATTGCTGTGCTTGCCTTAATTGTGAGTCTTAAACCGTTGATTTTTGTCATCATTCCACAGCTACCGGCTGGGACACCTGTGAGTTTCTGTTATTTCACTAAATTATCCCGGTGCCACCACTTCTCTCACTAGCAGCGCAGGCCCTCTTCAGGTAATCACATACGTAATGCCTTCTGACCATATAGCTTCTCTACATTATGAGATGCATTACACTCAGATGGCCCACTAGCTTACAGTACCCCACCATTATTTCCCATAGGTGTCCCTACAATGTTCAGTCCTGAGGAGACCCTACATCTCCAAAGGGTCGAAACGCCATCGACAGTTCAAAGAGTCGGACCACAAACAACAGTTTCCTATTGCCTAAATTGTTGATGATCAAATGTATATACATCACATGGTCGCCTCTTCTTGATGAAACAAATGAAAAATAGAAAAATTATTTCCTTTTTTTTATATGCCACTGTAATGTCACTAGAGTAGCGTAGTTTTTATGATATTTTCACTGGGACACTAAAATACTTGTTAAATTGTGTATACATATTTTTGAATGTATATTGTATAAACTTTTTCATATGTCTATATAAATAATGCAATGAAATACCAAACTAGATACGTGTGTAGACAGCTTCTTTTTCTGACATCCACACCGCACCGCATATTGCCATTGTGCGTTATTTCTATCAAAAGTATTTTTGTATTATCCCACAGGAGCCGTTGTTTTCCTTCTTAATCTTCACACCCAGGCTCCCAGTGATTAGGGTTCCCTTGTTCCCCCTTCCAATTGAAATTCCTAAGGTAGAGTCATGTGAGTCAATAGGAAAGTTGTTAAGCTTCAGGTAGTGTCGCGAGGAAAAAGATATGGCCAGGTGGTATTGGTATGGCAGGATTTCTCCTTAGGGAGATAGATTACGAATAAAGAGGTCCAGCATCTCCCAAAATACATTGGGAAGTTACAGGATAACCTTTGTTACTGGATTTGGTTATATGCATCCTTCTTAGAAAGGTAAAGCAGGCCCACCAAGCATGGTATGATACATTATTGCTAGACTTCGAATCGATCAGTATTACTCTCATGGCGATAGTAAGTAGGTAGTCAAGCCGGGAAAGACCTGTATCAGACAGATTAATTGGGGGATCTGTGAAATGTGGTCCTAATAAAATAAGTGGGAAGGATAATTAAATGGTCATTCTGAAGATTTTTTGTAATTGTAAGGAGAAATCCCACCAGTAGGAGTGCAGATGGAGCAAGAGAAGAATATATGCCTTTCATTGCCAGGTGACGAATCGCATGCCCAGCACGTGTCTGCATCTTTGAGTTTTAGTCAGAATCATTTTGCTTGGGTCCAGTATAGAAAGTGTGCATGGAAGACTTTGGTTTGGGTTAACGAGGAAATCAATTTATGTTTAACTAGGTATGATCCTATTTTTGACCAGGTGTCCTCACTAGGGGGAGAAAGGCCTTTAGAGGAAAAGTGGAGAGCTCACTTATGTTTCAAAGGTGGGTGGCATAGCATTTTGGTAGTGGTTAGTATTTTATAGACTTTCGAAGCTGCATGACCACTGAAGAGCTTCAGTTGGAGTTTTTGTAGTATGGGTAAATTGTGGATGGAACTGAGCTTGGATATCTTGACCTTGATTTGAAGGAAGTCATATAAATCCATGTTTGAAAGTTCGTACTTAAGCTGTAGGGAAGTGAATGAGATGGGTTTGGTGTAAGCAAAGAGGTCTAATATCATTAAGATCTCTTTGGTTGCCCATATCATGCCAATGGCTAATGAGTTTTGGATTTGTAGTTTCTCAGAGTTCCATAATAATGTGAGAGCTGATTTAGAAATATTAGTTGCAAGTGCTGCATCTAAGGAAAGTATGTTGGATATAGTGTCTTTTTATAATTTTCCAGGACTGGCCATAAGGGCAGTGTGTCATTGTCAAGGTGGGCAGAAGTGAAGAGGTGGCCGATGGAGGACTCCATGTTGAGCCATATGTGTTTTCTTAAGGGACTAGTTTCTAACCACCGAGAGCCTTGGGCTGCCAGGAAGGCAGTTTGGCAGGTAATTCATTTTGGGAAGTTTCAACCTCCTACTTTTGTGGGTGTCCTCAGCTTTTTAAGGCTTACTCTAGGCTGCTTGTTCTCTCACACAAAGTTTTAAACACCCTTATCAATCTTGAGGAAAAATTCTGGGGAGAGTCGAGTGGCTAGCATGCTGGATAAAAAGTTGATCAAAGGTGAAACCATCATCTTGATAATTTTTAATCTATCCCACCAGAATATGTTTTGTTGACCACATAGATACTAGATCCTTGTTTTATTCAGGGTTTTGTTTTCGTTGATGAAGATAGATTCAGAGAGGTCCTTACAAATCAATATCCCAAGATATTTGATAGTAGACTTCCATTGGATATTGGAGGAGCCAATTATGAAGGGATGCGAGTGGACATTCAGAGGGAGGATCTCAGTTTTGTCTCTGCTCAGGGAGAAACCTGAGAGGCAGGAAAAGCAATCAATACTAGATAGTTTTTCAGTAATCACAAGGTCAGGAGATTCTGTGAATGTCAGGGTGCTGTCTGGATATGCAGCTGCTTTGTAAGGTATGTAATTCAATGAGATGCTTGGGATGTCAGATGATTCATTTAGCATCAGGAGCTGTGGACCAATGGCAAGTAGGAACAGCAATGGTGATGGGGCATCCTTGCCGGATTCTCTGCTGTAATATAAAAGGCGGGGATAGGGCTCCATTTATTCCAATTCTGGCTGAGGGGTTGGAGTACAGCATAAACTCTTCCCCTAAGGTGTTTCTTGAGAGAATGGCTTTGAGTTATAGCCATGAGACTTTATTGAAAGTCTTCTCCGCGTCCAGGGCTCTGGCTGCTGCTGGAGAGAAAGTGGGTTGGAGGTTTTCTCGATGATGTGGGCGAATAGGTGAATGTTGTCACTTGCTAGGTGTCCTTTGATAAAACTAGATTGAGTGGGGTGGACCAGTTTGGGAATAAGGGGGACGTGACGGTTTGCAAGGATTTTTGCGTAGGTATTTGCTTCCATGTTAATGAGGGATTTAGGTCTAAAGTTTTTGGGTGTGGAGTTCCATTTTTGGGGATAACAATGACTGTATCTTCTGAGGTGGACCACGATACTGAGCCAGAGACAGCAAAGAGGTAAAGAGTCGACTCTAGTGTGTCAATAATTGATTGGGCAAAGGTTTTGAAAAGTTCAATCAAGAAACAGTCCTATGCCAGGGCCTTACCAGATGGGATACTTTTGATGGTACAATTGATCTCCTCTCTAGTGATTGAACTCGCTAGTGACATTCGATTGGAGTTGGAAATTTGCTTAATTGGTAGGGATTTCAGGAATTCTGAGCAGGCATGAAGGGAAATTGTGATAGCTTATCATGGAGCTCCTTGAGCGTGTTTGAATCCTCCGGGATCTCTAGATTCATATGCCAGGGCTTCGTTTCAAAGTAATGGGAAGGAACTGGAAATATATCAAGATTTTATGCATGGTCCGAGATAATGATGGGTTCTATAGAGGTAGAGGCAGCTTGCTGAAGAAGAGTGTATTCAACTAAGAGTTAATCGATTATGGAGAAGGTGTTATGTGGGGGCGGGAAAAAAATAAAGTCACTGCCAGTGGGGTTGTGGAGTCTCAAGACATCTGATAGTTTGTGAGCCAAGCACAAGGCATGTAGTACTTTGTGGGTTCTACAGATTATTTATCTGAAAGCAGATTGTCTGTCCAGGATGGGGTCCATTGGGAGCCTAAAATTAACACCAAGGATAATCCATGTGTCTGTGGAAAACGTGCAAGGTTGGTAGAGAGATTAACCTAAACTTTGGGGTCATCTATGGTAGGGGCATATCTATTCACTGCATGCATTTCCTTATATCCAATGTTGGTCTCCCTTAAAAAGACAAGGTTGCCCTCTAGAAAGTGGTAGTAGTCAGAAATTTCTCTACGCTTTACAGGATGGTTGACTCCTTTGACGTTAAGGGAAATCACGTTGAGCATGGTGGTGTTAGGGTCAGCCATTGGTACATGGGGGATTCATGGAAGGCCTGATATTGTGGGTGGCCAGGGGTTTTGGGTTGGCCAATGAGGGATTATGGAGATCACTTGGCTCAGGATAGGGGCGAAACAAGAGGTTACAGCTAGTGTTTAGGATAGAGTCAGGGGTCATGGGGAGAGTAGTTATTCTCCAAACGTGAGAAAAGGTCTCAAAAGACGAGGTGTAGTGTGTAGAGCATTGGGTATCACTTGCAAGATACAAATAGTAAAAACAGAAAGGAGCGCACGGGCCCACTGCAACAAATATAAATTGGTAGGATATAAACAGTAAGGCCCTAATGGGCAATAAATGCATACAATGAATACTTAGCTCTTAATACAACTTAGCGCAATTAAATTGTAAAAACAAGTAACATTCGCAGTAGTGGACGCGTACATAAACACACATAGTCATGAGACATTGTGTGGAGACATTGAAAAGTGTTATGTGTCATTGATGTGCAGAGTATGTTATTGTGGGCAAGAGTAGGGTGATATGAAGTATTGCCGGGCACCATGGGTGAATGCGCTAATTGCACTAAGGTACGTCAGTGTTTGGTGTGCAACTATCTGGTACCTTGTAGCTTGAATGGTGGGACTTAAGAAATGAAGAGATAAGACTTGGGGGTCTGAATATTGCATAGGCAAAGTGTCAGCCTCGAGCCAGGGGTCATCAAATGCAGGCCCTTTGGGAGGGCTTACACAAGACTAGAGTGTGTATGCCTCATGGTGTGTCATTTCTTTGGCCATGTGGTAGGCCGTTTGGTGGGTCATATGACAATGCGCCAGGGGAGCTGGGCCACGTTGAAGGGTGCAGGATGTAGTAGTGGGATATTTGGATGTCTTTTAGAGGGGGTTGTACGAAGCATAAGTCAAGGATGCATAATTTCCATAAGCAGTAAACAGATGAAATATAGCCTCTCACACAGGGGGCATTGTGCCATCGCAAGTAGAGGATTATAAAAGTGTGGAGTGCATGTAACATCTAGTGGGCAATACGATTGTGACATATTGTGCAAAGAGGTTATAAAATGTGGAAGATGTGTAGCATGTATGAACATGTGGAACCTGAAAGTGAAACATTGGAAACATTATAGTAGTCTGGAGTGTTATGGAACATTATGCAACCTTATAAAGCATTTTTAGGTTTACAGGAGGGCACCTTGTGGGCCTTTTTAATTTCAAAGTCCTTGCTGAATACGATTCCCAGGGTTGCCGGGATCCATGTTTCAAGGAAAGCAACCGTGGAGTGAACTTTGTCTTCTGGCAGCCCAAAGATCCTGAGGTTCCCCCGCCTATTCAGTCTTCCAGTTCGGCTATTTCGTGTTTGCGAGTAGAGAGGGTGTTGTCTGTCTTGAGTAGGTGTTTGGATTGCACTGCCAGGCAATCCTCTGTCATGCCTATTTTGTTACTCTCAGGTTTAGTTCTTTTTTTTTTAAGTTTGAAGTTTATTGAAATAAAAACAGACAAAGACAGAAAATGAAGAAACAATCATAAGTTAAAGGAGCTAAAAAATCTCTCTTACAAATAATGGCAACTTATTAAAGCTATTTCATACAGAAAAAATAAAAATCGCATTAGATATCAGGAAGCACAACGGAATATGAAACCGTCTAGAATAAGAAAGCATATATATAAAATGATAAACAGTAGATGTAATGGAAAAAACATTATAAGCAAATAAGAAAATGCATTTATGGTGGTTTACGGACTTCAACATTACGTACTGGAGATGTGGGAGGAGGTCTGGCCATCTTAGATAAATAGTCTGTGATGGGTATCCATAAAAGGTCACGTTTAATTGCTAATGAAATGGGGGAAACAAAATTAGTATCTAGACGGTGGTTAAAACAAACTGCATTCCACCAAGCAGTAAAGGAGACATCGTTAGCCTGTTTCCAATGTGATGTAATGTGATGAAAAGCAATGGCTATTAAGAGATCGAGTAATTTATGTTTGTGATGTGAGCCGGTGAACGCAGGGGAAAGAGAGCCTAAGAAAATGTGAATGATGGAAAAAGAAAAAAGTAAAGTGGAAAATCTTTTGTAATTGGGACCAAACCAAGTGCCAAAAACGTAAAATGTGAGGACAATCAAATAACATGTGTTTCAGATCGGCTAAGGGACAAGGACAGGACCAACATGTGGAGGGAGTGTCTGGGGAGAATGAGGATAAAGTTGATGGAGTAAATAATGTACGGTTATATATAAAGAATAAAGTTTGCGTAGTGTTAGCAGCTCTGGAAGTACTGTGAATTTTGGACCAGATTTTATCCCACATAACAAATGACCAAATTTGAGACAGATCTTTTTCCCAAGCCAACTCGATTTTAGATTTAGTGCGATCTGTAGGAGACTGCAGGGATTTATATATAAATGAAGCAGAGAGGGATTGATCAAGAGCATTAGAAGTTGAAAGATGATGGACAGGGATAGAGTTGGTAATTGGGAGCGAAGCAAGATATTGGGTAAGGGAAGGAATCAATGTTAAATACTGTTTATGGGAAGAGGAGGGCAGCGAGAATTGTGTTTGAAGGTCCTGAAAGGGAAGCGGATGATTATTAGAAAGGAGTTGGGAAATCCATTTTAAACCAAGAGAATGCCAAGTTTTCCAATATAATGAACGGTTGCGGATTTTGAGGAGTGTATTATGCCAGATAGGTTGGGTGTGAGTAGAGGAAGCCGAGGGATAAGTGGACAGTACGTAGGGACGAAGCAGAGAACAGGAGTAAGAAATGATGGGGGAACGAAGAGATGATACAGTAGAGGAAAAGGAGAGAACTTCTGTGAATTCATAAGGATGCAGCAAAGAAGATTCCAACGTAAGCCATAAAGGAGGAATATGAGGAAGATCCGAGGAGAGCCAACGCATGGCTTGTTTTAAGGAAAAAGCATTGTGATAAGATTTAAAGTTAGGAAATTTGATTCCGCCTAAGGATTTATCTTTTTTCAAAGAAGAAAGAGCTATTCGAGATTTTTTACCTTTCCATAAAAATTTTATTAGAAGAGAATCTATCGATTTGAAGTAATGGTCAGGAATACGAATAGGAATCATGGAAATAGTATATAGAACTAAAGATGCTAGCATCATTTTAATGGAGTCTAAACGACCCCACCAAGAAAGGAAAAGAGGGTTCCATCGGTTAATTGATGTGTTAATTTTATTAGATATAGATTCAAAATTAAATTTAAGTGTGTCAGGGAGGCGGGGAGCAAACCAAACACCCAGATATTTAATCTTAGAGGGTTGCCAAGAAAAGCCAGAAGAGTCAAAGAGATGTTTTTGACATAAAGGATTTAAGGGTAAAATTTCGCATTTGTCAGTATTGAGACGATAACCTGAAACAGCTGAGAAAGAAGAAACTTGATTAAGGAAGGAAGGGAGAGTTGTTTGGGGGTTTGAACAGTAAAATAAAATATCATCTGCGTATACTGATAATTTAGCTTGATTTTGGGATCCATATTGGAAACCTGTAATATTATCATCAAGACGAATTTTAGTTAAGAAGGGCTCTAGAGCTAGAATAAACAAAAGAGGAGAAAGAGGACATCCTTGACGTACCCCTCTTTGAAGAGGAAAGTAATCTGAAATCATACCATTTGCAAAGATTGATGCGTGGGGGCTAGAGTAAAGTAAGGAAATAAGAGAAATAAATTTAGGAGGGAAACCAAACCAACGAAGAGCTTGAAACATAACGTCCCAACCTATTCGATCAAATGCCTTTTCGGCGTCTAGAGAGATAGCAGCAAGGGGAGTAGATAAGGAGGGGGCTTTACACAGAATGTTAAAGAAAACACGGGAATTGTCTGATGATAAACGACCTTTAACGAATCCGGATTGTTCAGGGCCAATGATGTCTGGTAGTAGGGGATGTAATCTAAGAGCTATGATTTTAGCAAAAATTTTATAATCAGTGTTTACTAGGGAGATAGGACGATAATTTTTACAGAGGGTGTGGTCTTTATCTGGTTTGGGAATTAAACAAATTAATGCTTCTTGGAAAGTTCCTTGAGAAGATCCGGAAGCCGAGAACGATTGAAATAACGAAAGTAATTTAGGGAGAAGAAGGGAAGAAAAATGATTGTAGAATTCAATGGTAAAACCATCAGGTCCAGGTGCTTTACCGCGACGAAGAACAGAGACTGCATGTGAAATTTCAGGGAGGGTGATGTCCAAATCTAACGGTTGGAAATCAATGTGGGAAGAATCTGGAGAAGGGATATCTCGAAAGTATGTGAGAAGATCAATAGGATCAGGAGTAGATTCGGGAGTGTATAGAGTTTTGTAGAATGAAACAAATTGAGCTAATATTTCCTTGTCTTTAAACAAAGAGATACCAGCTGGGCCTTGTATAGATTCAACTTTAGTTCTTTCAGTACGTATTTTGAGATAGTTTGCAAGAAGTTTGCCCATTTTGTTTTGTCCACCATAATAGCGGGAGTTACATTTAAGAAGGGAATTCGAGGCAGCGTTGGTGGTATATTTATTAAACTCAATTTTGGCAGATATAAGTTCGCGAAGGGAAGATTCAGAGTTAGAATTGTAATAGACATATTCTAGCTTTTTAATTTTATCTAAAATTTGAGTTGACTTAGAAATAGATTGTTTTTTCTTTTGAGAAACAAACTTAATTATAAAACCCCTTGCAGCCGCTTTAAATGAGTCCCATATCATGGGAAAGGAGGATTCTGGAAGATGATTAATTGTAAAAAATTCGGTGGCAAAGGAATTAAAACGGGTGCAAAAATTGGAATCGAGGAGTAGGGAATTATTAAATCGCCAGCGTCCTGAGTGAGGGGAGAATGGGATAAGGTCAATATCAACAAAAACAGGAGCGTGATCTGAAATCAAAATGGAACCTATATCTGAATGGATAGCAAGTTGTGCTAGGGGTTTGCTGAGGAAAAGGTAATCAATACGGGATTGGGAGTGGTGAGTGGGGGAATAAAAAGTATACTCTCTAAGGGTTGGGTTACACAGCCTCCAAATATCAACTAAAGCATTATTCTTTATAGAAGTGACAAACTGGGAATGCATTTTGGAGGGAAGAAATGTAACTTTTGAATTTCTATCTAAAAAGGGATCAAAAACTTGATTACAATCACCACCAAAAATAACATATTGTTCATTAAGTGTTACAAGCTTATCAGAAATAGCAGGCCAAAACAGTTTATCAACACCTGTGGGAGCATATACATTAAAAATAACTAAAGGAATTTTATCAATAAGAAGATTAACGAGAACCCAACGACCATTAACATCGCATTCTTGTGAAGTCACTGAAACAACTAACTTTTTATGACATAATATAATAGTACCATTTTTCTTACTTAAAGCAGGAGAGTAAAAGACATGACCCACCCAAGAACGTTTAAGTTTAGTAGCCTCCGTTTCTGTAAGGTGGGATTCTTGGAGGAGGGCTACGTCTGCTTTAAGTCTAGTCAAATGTGTTAAGACTCTTTGACGTTTAATAGGGTTATTTAAACCCTTAACATTCCAAGTAACTACTCGGAATATAAAATATTAAGAAAAAGATAAAAAAGGATGATGCAGTAAAAGTAGAAAATGAGTGAAGAGGAAAGGGGAGATGTAGTAAGAATGCGAAAAGAGGCTGTAGGTGAAATGCATAAAGATAGAAAATCAAGAGGAAGGTAATTGACAAGAAGAGAGAAGAGTAAGGAGAGAAAAATGGAGAAAAAGGACAGTAAAGAGAATAGAAGAAAGATATTAAGGAGTAGAAACATAACAACAAATACAGATGAGAACTGAGGGGTGACGACGCCAGAAGAGGACGACATCAACAACAGAAACTCACGCCATCGAACACCTGAGGAACCAGCTTAGGATCAATTGAAGGGAGCAAAAATACACCGGGATGGAGAACATGAGGAGAGGATCTGTGAGAAGACAAAAATGGAAAAGAAGATGTTAGGAGTACATAAGAAAGCCAAATATAGAAACTGCGCAATACTAGGACGAAATAAACTAGGAATAGGTGCATACAGTAGGATAAAGGAAATCGAGACTAGGTACAATAGGGAAACAAAAGGATGAACATTTTAGTCGAACAGGAGAAAACATGAATGATTAAACTGGTCTTGCAGTGTCCATGTTGACGGTTTCATGGTGACGGAGAAATTCTTCAAGGACTTGTGGATCTTCAAAAGTTGTTGTCTTTTCTTTATAAGTGACCTTGAAGAGGCAAGGATGGAGGAGACCAAATCTGGCACCAAGGTCCCGCAGTCGTGGTCGTAGATCAAGAAATTGTTTCCTGCGGTCAGCTGTCACTTTAGCTACATCTTGAGAGAGATACAAACGGTGACCTTCCCACATAACCTGTTTCTTAGCTTTGGCTGCCGAGAGTACTTGAAGTAGGTCAGTATATTGTAGGAAGAGCATGATGACTCCGCGGGGTTTGGAGGAAACTTTCGGACCAAGTCTATGAGCACGTTGAATGTTAAGTGTGGTAGAAGGTGGAAGATCCAAAATTTTTGGTAAGAAGGTTTGGAAGAAGGTGGTTGGATTGGACCCTTCTGTGAGCTCCGAAAGATTATAAAGGCGTAAGTTATTACGACGATTTCTATTTTCCAACTCCTCAGTCTGTCGCCTTAAGAGAGAGACATCCTTCTCTAACGTTGAAATTCTAGAGCAGGAAGTTTGAAGAGCCTCCGTTGATTGTTCTACCAAAAGGACTCTGGATTCGAGAGTGGACCATTTATCATGAAGAAATTGCAGTGTTTTAGTAGTTTCAGCCATGAAGGGTTTAAGTGCACGGATTTCTTCAAGGATAAGATCCATGGATGTGGATGTAGACGCAGAACCTGGAGATGGAGGATCTTTTTTTAGACGTTTCGTAGAGCCAGGTTGTAGAAGTTTACTGGTGGTGTTAGCTTTAGGAATTGCCCCACGAGTAACATCTGGTTTAGGAGGAATAATGTCATCCATGGTCTGCGTCGTCGAGTCAGAGTCTGAGGAATGACGCGGTTTGGTCTTAGAAGCTGTAAGCTTGAGAGTGCGCAGTCTCCCCATATAAGGCAGGGGAGATAAATAGCAGTGCTACTTCAGACTCGGAAAAAAGAGGTTCTGTGAAGAAGGCACTCCTTAATATGATGAAATATAAAAAGGAATAGTAGTGCTGTGATGTATAGAGCACAAGTTATCGGTATCACACACAATTTACGCAGTAAAACATCCACAAAAATAGAAGAAAGAAAAGTGCACCACACAATGGTCACCAGTAAATTAAAAGTTCAGGTACAAGGACCGGAGTTGCATTTAGGAGAGTGGTCCGTGCGTGCAGACAGTTTTTTGAACAATAAAGTTATTGAGCATGAGAAAGGAAATTGTCTGCATCACGGTGGTTAAAACAAACTGCATTCCACCAAGCAGTAAAGGAGACATCGTTAGCCTGTTTCCAATATGATGTAATGTGATGAAAAGCAATGGCTATTAAGAGATCGAGTAATTTATGTTTGTGATGTGAGCCGGTGAACGCAGGGGAAAGAGAGCCTAAGAAAATGTGAATGATGGAAAAAGAAAAAGTAAAGTGGAAAATCTTTTGTAATTGGGACCAAACCAAGTGCCAAAAACGTAAAATGTGAGGACAATCAAATAACATGTGTTTCAGATCGGCTAAGGGACAAGGACAGGACCAACATGTGGAGGGAGTGTCTGGGGAGAATGAGGATAAAGTTGATGGAGTAAATAATGTACGGTTATATATAAAGAATAAAGTTTGCGTAGTGTTAGCAGCTCTGGAAGTACTGTGAATTTTGGACCAGATTTTATCCCACATAACAAATGACCAAATTTGAGACAGATCTTTTTCCCAAGCCAACTCGATTTTATATTTAGTGCGATCTGTAGGAGACTGCAGGGATTTATATATAAATGAAGCAGAGAGGGATTGATCAAGAGCATTAGAAGTTGAAAGATGATGGACAGGGATAGAGTTGGTAATTGGGAGCGAAGCAAGATATTGGGTAAGGGAAGGAATCAATGTTAAATACTGTTTATGGGAAGAGGAGGGCAGCGAGAATTGTGTTTGAAGGTCCTGAAAGGGAAGCGGATGATTATTAGAAAGGAGTTGGGAAATCCATTTTAAACCAAGAGAATGCCAAGTTTTCCAATATAATGAACGGTTGCGGATTTTGAGGAGTGTATTATGCCAGATAGGTTGGGTGTGAGTAGAGGAAGCCGAGGGATAAGTGGACAGTACGTAGGGACGAAGCAGAGAACAGGAGTAAGAAATGATGGGGGAACGAAGAGATGATAGAGTAGAGGAAAAGGAGAGAACTTCTGTGAATTCATAAGGATGCAGCAAAGAAGATTCCAACGTAAGCCATAAAGGAGGAATATGAGGAAGATCCGAGGAGAGCCAACGCATGGCTTGTTTTAAGGAAAAAGCATTGTGATAAGATTTAAAGTTAGGAAATTTGATTCCGCCTAAGGATTTATCTTTTTTCAAAGAAGAAAGAGCTATTCGAGATTTTTTACCTTTCCATAAAAATTTTATTAGAAGAGAATCTATCGATTTGAAGTAATGGTCAGGAATACGAATAGGAATCATGGAAATAGTATATAGAACTAAAGATGCTAGCATCATTTTAATGGAGTCTAAACGACCCCACCAAGAAAGGAAAAGAGGGTTCCATCGGTTAATTGATGTGTTAATTTTATTAGATATAGATTCAAAATTAAATTTAAGTGTGTCAGGGAGGCGGGGAGCAAACCAAACACCCAGATATTTAATCTTAGAGGGTTGCCAAGAAAAGCCAGAAGAGTCAAAGAGATGTTTTTGACATAAAGGATTTAAGGGTAAAATTTCGCATTTGTCAGTATTGAGACGATAACCTGAAACAGCTGAGAAAGAAGAAACTTGATTAAGGAAGGAAGGGAGAGTTGTTTGGGGGTTTGAACAGTAAAATAAAATATCATCTGCGTATACTGATAATTTAGCTTGATTTTGGGATCCATATTGGAAACCTGTAATATTATCATCAAGACGAATTTTAGTTAAGAAGGGCTCTAGAGCTAGAATAAACAAAAGAGGAGAAAGAGGACATCCTTGACGTACCCCTCTTTGAAGAGGAAAGTAATCTGAAATCATACCATTTGCAAAGATTGATGCGTGGGGGCTAGAGTAAAGTAAGGAAATAAGAGAAATAAATTTAGGAGGGAAACCAAACCAACGAAGAGCTTGAAACATAACGTCCCAACCTATTCGATCAAATGCCTTTTCGGCGTCTAGAGAGATAGCAGCAAGGGGAGTAGATAAGGAGGGGGCTTTACACAGAATGTTAAAGAAAACACGGGAATTGTCTGATGATAAACGACCTTTAACGAATCCGGATTGTTCAGGGCCAATGATGTCTGGTAGTAGGGGATGTAATCTAAGAGCTATGATTTTAGCAAAAATTTTATAATCAGTGTTTACTAGGGAGATAGGACGATAATTTTTACAGAGGGTGTGGTCTTTATCTGGTTTGGGAATTAAACAAATTAATGCTTCTTGGAAAGTTCCTTGAGAAGATCCGGAAGCCGAGAACGATTGAAATAACGAAAGTAATTTAGGGAGAAGAAGGGAAGAAAAATGATTGTAGAATTCAATGGTAAAACCATCAGGTCCAGGTGCTTTACCGCGACGAAGAACAGAGACTGCATGTGAAATTTCAGGGAGGGTGATGTCCAAATCTAACGGTTGGAAATCAATGTGGGAAGAATCTGGAGAAGGGATATCTCGAAAGTATGTGAGAAGATCAATAGGATCAGGAGTAGATTCGGGAGTGTATAGAGTTTTGTAGAATGAAACAAATTGAGCTAATATTTCCTTGTCTTTAAACAAAGAGATACCAGCTGGGCCTTGTATAGATTCAACTTTAGTTCTTTCAGTACGTATTTTGAGATAGTTTGCAAGAAGTTTGCCCATTTTGTTTTGTCCACCATAATAGCGGGAGTTACATTTAAGAAGGGAATTCGAGGCAGCGTTGGTGGTATATTTATTAAACTCAATTTTGGCAGATATAAGTTCGCGAAGGGAAGATTCAGAGTTAGAATTGTAATAGACATATTCTAGCTTTTTAATTTTATCTAAAATTTGAGTTGACTTAGAAATAGATTGTTTTTTCTTTTGAGAAACAAACTTAATTATAAAACCCCTTGCAGCCGCTTTAAATGAGTCCCATATCATGGGAAAGGAGGATTCTGGAAGATGATTAATTGTAAAAAATTCGGTGGCAAAGGAATTAAAACGGGTGCAAAAATTGGAATCGAGGAGTAGGGAATTATTAAATCGCCAGCGTCCTGAGTGAGGGGAGAATGGGATAAGGTCAATATCAACAAAAACAGGAGCGTGATCTGAAATCAAAATGGAACCTATATCTGAATGGATAGCAAGTTGTGCTAGGGGTTTGCTGAGGAAAAGGTAATCAATACGGGATTGGGAGTGGTGAGTGGGGGAATAAAAAGTATACTCTCTAAGGGTTGGGTTACACAGCCTCCAAATATCAACTAAAGCATTATTCTTTATAGAAGTGACAAACTGGGAATGCATTTTGGAGGGAAGAAATGTAACTTTTGAATTTCTATCTAAAAAGGGATCAAAAACTTGATTACAATCACCACCAAAAATAACATATTGTTCATTAAGTGTTACAAGCTTATCAGAAATAGCAGGCCAAAACAGTTTATCAACACCTGTGGGAGCATATACATTAAAAATAACTAAAGGAATTTTATCAATAAGAAGATTAACGAGAACCCAACGACCATTAACATCGCATTCTTGTGAAGTCACTGAAACAACTAACTTTTTATGACATAATATAATAGTACCATTTTTCTTACTTAAAGCAGGAGAGTAAAAGACATGACCCACCCAAGAACGTTTAAGTTTAGTAGCCTCCGTTTCTGTAAGGTGGGATTCTTGGAGGAGGGCTACGTCTGCTTTAAGTCTAGTCAAATGTGTTAAGACTCTTTGACGTTTAATAGGGTTATTTAAACCCTTAACATTCCAAGTAACTACTCGGAATATAAAATATTAAGAAAAAGATAAAAAAGGATGATGCAGTAAAAGTAGAAAATGAGTGAAGAGGAAAGGGGAGATGTAGTAAGAATGCGAAAAGAGGCTGTAGGTGAAATGCATAAAGATAGAAAATCAAGAGGAAGGTAATTGACAAGAAGAGAGAAGAGTAAGGAGAGAAAAATGGAGAAAAAGGACAGTAAAGAGAATAGAAGAAAGATATTAAGGAGTAGAAACATAACAACAAATACAGATGAGAACTGAGGGGTGACGACGCCAGAAGAGGACGACATCAACAACAGAAACTCACGCCATCGAACACCTGAGGAACCAGCTTAGGATCAATTGAAGGGAGCAAAAATACACCGGGATGGAGAACATGAGGAGAGGATCTGTGAGAAGACAAAAATGGAAAAGAAGATGTTAGGAGTACATAAGAAAGCCAAATATAGAAACTGCGCAATACTAGGACGAAATAAACTAGGAATAGGTGCATACAGTAGGATAAAGGAAATCGAGACTAGGTACAATAGGGAAACAAAAGGATGAACATTTTAGTCGAACAGGAGAAAACATGAATGATTAAACTGGTCTTGCAGTGTCCATGTTGACGGTTTCATGGTGACGGAGAAATTCTTCAAGGACTTGTGGATCTTCAAAAGTTGTTGTCTTTTCTTTATAAGTGACCTTGAAGAGGCAAGGATGGAGGAGACCAAATCTGGCACCAAGGTCCCGCAGTCGTGGTCGTAGATCAAGAAATTGTTTCCTGCGGTCAGCTGTCACTTTAGCTACATCTTGAGAGAGATACAAACGGTGACCTTCCCACATAACCTGTTTCTTAGCTTTGGCTGCCGAGAGTACTTGAAGTAGGTCAGTATATTGTAGGAAGAGCATGATGACTCCGCGGGGTTTGGAGGAAACTTTCGGACCAAGTCTATGAGCACGTTGAATGTTAAGTGTGGTAGAAGGTGGAAGATCCAAAATTTTTGGTAAGAAGGTTTGGAAGAAGGTGGTTGGATTGGACCCTTCTGTGAGCTCCGAAAGATTATAAAGGCGTAAGTTATTACGACGATTTCTATTTTCCAACTCCTCAGTCTGTCGCCTTAAGAGAGAGACATCCTTCTCTAACGTTGAAATTCTAGAGCAGGAAGTTTGAAGAGCCTCCGTTGATTGTTCTACCAAAAGGACTCTGGATTCGAGAGTGGACCATTTATCATGAAGAAATTGCAGTGTTTTAGTAGTTTCAGCCATGAAGGGTTTAAGTGCACGGATTTCTTCAAGGATAAGATCCATGGATGTGGATGTAGACGCAGAACCTGGAGATGGAGGATCTTTTTTTAGACGTTTCGTAGAGCCAGGTTGTAGAAGTTTACTGGTGGTGTTAGCTTTAGGAATTGCCCCACGAGTAACATCTGGTTTAGGAGGAATAATGTCATCCATGGTCTGCGTCGTCGAGTCAGAGTCTGAGGAATGACGCGGTTTGGTCTTAGAAGCTGTAAGCTTGAGAGTGCGCAGTCTCCCCATATAAGGCAGGGGAGATAAATAGCAGTGCTACTTCAGACTCGGAAAAAAGAGGTTCTGTGAAGAAGGCACTCCTTAATATGATGAAATATAAAAAGGAATAGTAGTGCTGTGATGTATAGAGCACAAGTTATCGGTATCACACACAATTTACGCAGTAAAACATCCACAAAAATAGAAGAAAGAAAAGTGCACCACACAATGGTCACCAGTAAATTAAAAGTTCAGGTACAAGGACCGGAGTTGCATTTAGGAGAGTGGTCCGTGCGTGCAGACAGTTTTTTGAACAATAAAGTTATTGAGCATGAGAAAGGAAATTGTCTGCATCACGGTGGTTAAAACAAACTGCATTCCACCAAGCAGTAAAGGAGACATCGTTAGCCTGTTTCCAATATGATGTAATGTGATGAAAAGCAATGGCTATTAAGAGATCGAGTAATTTATGTTTGTGATGTGAGCCGGTGAACGCAGGGGAAAGAGAGCCTAAGAAAATGTGAATGATGGAAAAAGAAAAAGTAAAGTGGAAAATCTTTTGTAATTGGGACCAAACCAAGTGCCAAAAACGTAAAATGTGAGGACAATCAAATAACATGTGTTTCAGATCGGCTAAGGGACAAGGACAGGACCAACATGTGGAGGGAGTGTCTGGGGAGAATGAGGATAAAGTTGATGGAGTAAATAATGTACGGTTATATATAAAGAATAAAGTTTGCGTAGTGTTAGCAGCTCTGGAAGTACTGTGAATTTTGGACCAGATTTTATCCCACATAACAAATGACCAAATTTGAGACAGATCTTTTTCCCAAGCCAACTCGATTTTATATTTAGTGCGATCTGTAGGAGACTGCAGGGATTTATATATAAATGAAGCAGAGAGGGATTGATCAAGAGCATTAGAAGTTGAAAGATGATGGACAGGGATAGAGTTGGTAATTGGGAGCGAAGCAAGATATTGGGTAAGGGAAGGAATCAATGTTAAATACTGTTTATGGGAAGAGGAGGGCAGCGAGAATTGTGTTTGAAGGTCCTGAAAGGGAAGCGGATGATTATTAGAAAGGAGTTGGGAAATCCATTTTAAACCAAGAGAATGCCAAGTTTTCCAATATAATGAACGGTTGCGGATTTTGAGGAGTGTATTATGCCAGATAGGTTGGGTGTGAGTAGAGGAAGCCGAGGGATAAGTGGACAGTACGTAGGGACGAAGCAGAGAACAGGAGTAAGAAATGATGGGGGAACGAAGAGATGATAGAGTAGAGGAAAAGGAGAGAACTTCTGTGAATTCATAAGGATGCAGCAAAGAAGATTCCAACGTAAGCCATAAAGGAGGAATATGAGGAAGATCCGAGGAGAGCCAACGCATGGCTTGTTTTAAGGAAAAAGCATTGTGATAAGATTTAAAGTTAGGAAATTTGATTCCGCCTAAGGATTTATCTTTTTTCAAAGAAGAAAGAGCTATTCGAGATTTTTTACCTTTCCATAAAAATTTTATTAGAAGAGAATCTATCGATTTGAAGTAATGGTCAGGAATACGAATAGGAATCATGGAAATAGTATATAGAACTAAAGATGCTAGCATCATTTTAATGGAGTCTAAACGACCCCACCAAGAAAGGAAAAGAGGGTTCCATCGGTTAATTGATGTGTTAATTTTATTAGATATAGATTCAAAATTAAATTTAAGTGTGTCAGGGAGGCGGGGAGCAAACCAAACACCCAGATATTTAATCTTAGAGGGTTGCCAAGAAAAGCCAGAAGAGTCAAAGAGATGTTTTTGACATAAAGGATTTAAGGGTAAAATTTCGCATTTGTCAGTATTGAGACGATAACCTGAAACAGCTGAGAAAGAAGAAACTTGATTAAGGAAGGAAGGGAGAGTTGTTTGGGGGTTTGAACAGTAAAATAAAATATCATCTGCGTATACTGATAATTTAGCTTGATTTTGGGATCCATATTGGAAACCTGTAATATTATCATCAAGACGAATTTTAGTTAAGAAGGGCTCTAGAGCTAGAATAAACAAAAGAGGAGAAAGAGGACATCCTTGACGTACCCCTCTTTGAAGAGGAAAGTAATCTGAAATCATACCATTTGCAAAGATTGATGCGTGGGGGCTAGAGTAAAGTAAGGAAATAAGAGAAATAAATTTAGGAGGGAAACCAAACCAACGAAGAGCTTGAAACATAAAGTCCCAACCTATTCGATCAAATGCCTTTTCGGCGTCTAGAGAGATAGCAGCAAGGGGAGTAGATAAGGAGGGGGCTTTACACAGAATGTTAAAGAAAACACGGGAATTGTCTGATGATAAACAACCTTTAACGAATCTGGATTGTTCAGGGCCAATGATGTCTGGTAGTAGGGGATCTAATCTAAGAGCTATGATTTTAGCAAAAATTTTATAATCAGTGTTTACTAGGGAGATAGGACGATAATTTTTACAGAGGGTGTGGTCTTTATCTGGTTTGGGAATTAATCAAATTAATGCTTCTTGGAAAGTTCCTTGAGAAGATCCGGAAGCCGAGAACGATTGAAATAACGAAAGTAATTTAGGGTGAAGAAGGGAAGAAAAATGATTGTAGAATTCAATGGTAAAACCATCAGGTCCAGGTGCTTTACCGCGACGAAGAACAGAGACTGCATGTGAAATTTCAGGGAGGGTGATGTCCAAATCTAACGGTTGGAAATCAATGTGGGAAGAATCTGGAGAAGGGATATCTCGAAAGTATGTGAGAAGATCAATAGGATCAGGAGTAGATTCGGGAGTGTATAGAGTTTTGTAGAATGAAACAAATTGAGCTAATATTTCCTTGTCTTTAAACAAAGAGATACCAGCTGGGCCTTGTATAGATTCAATTTTAGTTCTTTCAGTACGTATTTTGAGATAGTTTGCAAGAAGTTTGCCCATTTTGTTTTGTCCACCATAATAGCGGGAGTTACATTTAAGAAGGGAATTCGAGGCAGCGTTGGTGGTATATTTATTAAACTCAATTTTGGCAGATATAAGTTCGCGAAGGGAAGATTCAGAGTTAGAATTGTAATAGACATATTCTAGCTTTTTAATTTTATCTAAAATTTGAGTTGACTTAGAAATAGATTGTTTTTTCTTTTGAGAAACCAACTTAATTATAAAACCCCTTGCAGCCGCTTTAAATGAGTCCCATATCATGGGAAAGGAGGATTCTGGAAGATGATTAATTGTAAAAAATTCGGTGGCAAAGGAATTAAAACGGGTGCAAAAATTGGAATCGAGGAGTAGGGAATTATTAAATCGCCAGCGTCCTGAGTGAGGGGAGAATGGGATAAGGTCAATATCAACAAAAACAGGAGCGTGATCTGAAATCAAAATGGAACCTATATCTGAATGGATAGCAAGTTGTGCTAGGGGTTTGCTGAGGAAAAGGTAATCAATACGGGATTGGGAGTGGTGAGTGGGGGAATAAAAAGTATACTCTCTAAGGGTTGGGTTACACAGCCTCCAAATATCAACTAAAGCATTATTCTTTATAGAAGTGACAAACTGGGAATGCATTTTGGAGGGAAGAAATGTAACTTTTGAATTTCTATCTAAAAAGGGATCAAAAACTTGATTACAATCACCACCAAAAATAACATATTGTTCATTAAGTGTTACAAGCTTATCAGAAATAGCAGGCCAAAACAGTTTATCAACACCTGTGGGAGCATATACATTAAAAATAACTAAAGGAATTTTATCAATAAGAAGATTAACGAGAACCCAACGACCATTAACATCGCATTCTTGTGAAGTAACTGAAACAACTAACTTTTTATGACATAATGTAATAGTACCATTTTTCTTACTTAAAGCAGGAGAGTAAAAGACATGACCCACCCAAGAACGTTTAAGTTTAGTAGCCTCCGTGTCTGTAAGGTGGGATTCTTGGAGGAGGGCTACGTCTGCTTTAAGTCTAGTCAAATGTGTTAAGACTCTTTGACGTTTAATAGGGTTATTTAAACCCTTAACATTCCAAGTAACTACTCGGAATATAAAATATTAAGAAAAAGATAAAAAAGGATGATGCAGTAAAAGTAGAAAATGAGTGAAGAGGAAAGGGGAGATGTAGTAAGAATGCGAAAAGAGGCTGTAGGTGAAATGCATAAAGATAGAAAATCAAGAGGAAGGTAATTGACAAGAAGAGAGAAGAGTAAGGAGAGAAAAATGGAGAAAAAGGACAGTAAAGAGAATAGAAGAAAGATATTAAGGAGTAGAAACATAACAACAAATACAGATGAGAACTGAGGGGTGACGACGCCAGAAGAGGACGACATCAACAACAGAAACTCACGCCATCGAACACCTGAGGAACCAGCTTAGGATCAATTGAAGGGAGCAAAAATACACCGGGATGGAGAACATGAGGAGAGGATCTGTGAGAAGACAAAAATGGAAAAGAAGATGTTAGGAGTACATAAGAAAGCCAAATATAGAAACTGCGCAATACTAGGACGAAATAAACTAGGAATAGGTGCATACAGTAGGATAAAGGAAATCGAGACTAGGTACAATAGGGAAACAAAAGGATGAACATTTTAGTCGAACAGGAGAAAACATGAATGATTAAACTGGTCTTGCAGTGTCCATGTTGACGGTTTCATGGTGACGGAGAAATTCTTCAAGGACTTGTGGATCTTCAAAAGTTGTTGTCTTTTCTTTATAAGTGACCTTGAAGAGGCAAGGATGGAGGAGACCAAATCTGGCACCAAGGTCCCGCAGTCGTGGTCGTAGATCAAGAAATTGTTTCCTGCGGTCAGCTGTCACTTTAGCTACATCTTGAGAGAGATACAAACGGTGACCTTCCCACATAACCTGTTTCTTAGCTTTGGCTGCCGAGAGTACTTGAAGTAGGTCAGTATATTGTAGGAAGAGCATGATGACTCCGCGGGGTTTGGAGGAAACTTTCGGACCAAGTCTATGAGCACGTTGAATGTTAAGTGTGGTAGAAGGTGGAAGATCCAAAATTTTTGGTAAGAAGGTTTGGAAGAAGGTGGTTGGATTGGACCCTTCTGTGAGCTCCGGAAGATTATAAAGGCGTAAGTTATTACGACGATTTCTATTTTCCAACTCCTCAGTCTGTCGCCTTAAGAGAGAGACATCCTTCTCTAACGTTGAAATTCTAGAGCAGGAAGTTTGAAGAGCCTCCGTTGATTGTTCTACCAAAAGGACTCTGGATTCGAGAGTGGACCATTTATCATGAAGAAATTGCAGTGTTTTAGTAGTTTCAGCCATAAAGGGTTTAAGTGCACGGATTTCTTCAAGGATAAGATCCATGGATGTGGATGTAGACGCAGAACCTGGAGATGGAGGATCTTTTTTTAGACGTTTCGTAGAGCCAGGTTGTAGAAGTTTACTGGTGGTGTTAGCTTTAGGAATTGCCCCACGAGTAACATCTGGTTTAGGAGGAATAATGTCATCCATGGTCTGCGTCGTCGAGTCAGAGTCTGAGGAATGACGCGGTTTGGTCTTAGAAGCTGTAAGCTTGAGAGTGCGCAGTCTCCCCATATAAGGCAGGGGAGATAAATAGCAGTGCTACTTCAGACTCGGAAAAAAGAGGTTCTGTGAAGAAGGCACTCCTTAATATGATGAAATATAAAAAGGAATTGTAGTGCTGTGATGTATAGAGCACAAGTTATCGGTATCACACACAATTTACGCAGTAAAACCTCCACAAAAATAGAAGAAAGAAAAGTGCGTCACACAATGGTCACCAGTAAATTAAAAGTTCAGGTACAAGGACCGGAGTTGCATTTAGGAGAGTGGTCCGTGCGTGCAGACAGTTTTTTGAACAATAAAGTTATTGAGCATGAGAAAGGAAATTGTCTGCATCACGTGGAGGAACAAACATTGTTGCAGGCAGGTAGTAGCAAGTAGTAGCCTGTTTGGTAAATTCCTGTGAAGAGTGGTGCTTTATTGAATAACTCAGCGTGAAATGCTACTCAGCGTGAAGAAAAAGGGCATTATAGGCTGAAAAACGCCAAAGAGAGGTTCCTGCTGAGGAGTTACAACGACATTGCGCAAATTGGTTATGCTACTGAGCTTGGGGTGCATCGAGGAAGCACTGTGTCGTAGCGTAGATCATCTGCCGACAGAGACTGAAAACGCGGTAAAAGATGAGAGGAAATGGCGGCCGCCGGAAAAGCGAGCCGCGTCAGTCATGAAAAATGCGCATGGAAACGGAGTAGAGGGACGCAGCTGGTATCAATCTGCTCACCTCATGCTCCGATGCAGGAAAATGATGACGGCGTCCCTGAAAGTCCAGGAAATGTTGCCAAAATCGCTGGTGTCGGCTCTCGATGAACGGAGCTCCGGAGTCAAGCCGCCATCTTGTGCGGCGCTCAAGCCACGCCCCCTCTCAGGTTTAGTTCTTTAATGTCTCTTCTGATTGCAGCAACTTCCATTGGCAGCATATCAGTGTAGGTCTTTGTGCTTTGGTTGATGTCATGGATGTTGTTTAGTTTTTTTGAGAATCATTTTGAGGGTGAACTGGCTCTCTTTCTTATCCTTGATTGAGGAGTCAGCATCCAGAACTTCATGTTTTGACCTTTTAAGTCCAGTTTTGCTTTCTTTGTCTTTGAGTGGTTTTGATCCCTCTGCCATGTGTGCAGAGTATCCGGTGACGTCAGGTGGAGCAATGAGCAAGGAGTGGAGCACTGAGGCAGGGTCATTTGCGCTGGGCCAGCTGGGTCAATGAAATGAATGACTGTGGCTGGATACTAGACAGTGGGAATGTGACAAATCTGTTGCGAGATTGTTATGGGGTCACAGGCCTGCTGTAACTCTTCAGCCCTGCTTCAGCGCTATCCCTGTAGTGCAGGGAGTAAACCCTTCTCACAGTACGTAGTATACAAGCTCCCAGGGCACACTGGGAGGCTAGCGTATGCTGTGGGATCACATCACATCACATGAATAGGTATCACATCAGGACACATCAGGTTGTTAGAGCATACCTTGGTTTACCTGAGCATCACATGGCAATCATCCAATCATAAGATATGCATCACATAAACATCAAGAGTGCTTATAGCAGAGAGATTTATAGATATTGCGTATGGCAGGTTCACATTTTCTATTGTTATTCAAGTGCTGATCCAAACCTCAGGCATTTCGTTATGTGGGGGGGGGGGCATTGTCTTCATGTGCTTCACCAGCTGGGAGGTTGTGCAGGTAATCATGTCTGGCAGGGTGCTGGCATAGTAAAGACACTGTGTGCTGGGGCCAAAGCTTATGCACTGGGCCGCTAGTGGGATAAGGGCAGGGCATAACAATAGCCAGAATTAGCAAGGTCACTGTCCAGTTGGCATCAGACGGGTCAGCAGATTGAAAGGCCAGAGGGACCAAATGGGAGTCCCAAAGCCAGCTGTACTGCAATGGAGGCCACTGCGGCAGTGAGAGTTATTGAAGTTATATGGCCAGCCGGTGCACCCTGGGTGCAGCTGTGTACGGTGTGCGCGAGAAAGCCTGAGCACCATGAGTGCAACAGCTAAGAGAGATCACGTGGCGAGGTGAAGTTGCGGTCAGCACTGCGGTGCTAGTGACAGTTACTGATAAGAGCATTGGCATTCAGACTGTCTTGCAAGGTCCAGGATCAGTAGGGAGCTGAAATGAGGAGGCTCAGAATGTTCAGCAGGATGAAAGGCCAGATGAGGCCAGCTGGGGGATCACTATTTATTTTATTTTATGTGTTTATATAGCGCTAGAATCGACCCCCGGTGCGGTCTCTCTGCTCTATCCCAGTTTTTCCGCTATGGCGGCCCCTCGTGATGGTTATAACTATTAGCATGGTCTTTTTTGCCCTAGCTTCAGTCCTTGGCGCACTACTAGGCCTGAGCGCCATGAGGCTTGCGCATTAATTTGCACAGTTTGGACAGCAAGGCCGATTAAGGGGTGCTCCGTAGCGCCATGAGCAGATAGTTATGGTGGAGTGCAAATATCCTGCCCAAGTCAGATTTGTTTCAAGCAGCAAGAGCGTTAAAAGTCTGGAAACGTTCAAAAGAACGGGCGAATCAGGAATGAGTAGGGTGGGCTGCGAGGGCCAGTCCGGGGCCCTTTCCAATCAGTATCCATTAAGAATTCCATTTTGGGAGTCAGAAACACTTTTCAGACTCCTAACATCGGATTAGGACATAGGAAAAAGCATTTCATGTATATGTTATGCTCCATGTAAATATATATTTTTCAATAAAAAATACTGAAATCAAAAAGAGTCACAAATGCCTGATTGGAAAGTTTACAACCATTAACACGCTTTGAACATAGAGCCATATTTGCGTTTAGCAAATAACTATACAATATGAAGATTACCTCCTTCCTTAAATTGCTTTTTAATTCAGTATCTGCCTCACACAGGCTTTAGAAATATAATTATCCAAATACAGACGTCTATTGGTTTGGAAATGTGTAAGAGCCAAGCATACACACCCCATCTAACCAGAAGGTAAATCTATCATAACACCAACAAATATATCTAACTATCATAGTAAACACTTCTTTTATTTATTTAGAGAGGCTTGCTTCCTGAGTAAGCCTCTGGTATACTGCTTTACTGTATATTTGCTATACAAGATTAGTACATAAAAGTTTCTTTATGTGAGGAGATTGACTTCAACTCTGACTTCAATATGCTCTTGAATGTCTTTGATACAATTAGACAATACTTCCTGTATTTGTTTTCTTTGCATTCATGACTAAGAGAAGCACCTGCAAAATACATCACAAAGATGGGCGTAGCGATGGAAAATAATGTTGGCAGACATACAGCATGTTTGATCTAAAAATGTTCTTTTGTAATAGAATTAGCAAGCACTGTCTATGTGTGCTTTGTACTAAGAAAGGGAAACTAGACAAACAGTGCTGTGAAAAGCTTCTAACGAAAACCCATTTTGCAGGTGCGGTGTCCCATGCGGCAGGAGGAGTTGCAAAAGGAACATGGCTGGAAGCAGAGAGCACATCAGCAAATTGAGCAGAGTTGAGAAATCTGTCTGTTATTGAAACACAGAGAACTATCTTTCTTATTTTACCTATATGGGGAGTTTTATAAAGAGGTTACCTGTTGCCAACTCGACACTTTAGAGCACTATGAAAATGGGGAAGGGGAGAAATTAAGAAAAAGCAACAAGGGAGGGGTCTACGTTGGATAACATATTAACAAGGAAGCAAAGGAGTGTGAAATTCCTTAGGCTAGAGCAGTAAAAACGAGGTATAGATGATTAATCTTCAATAGGCGAATCCATAGCTCAAAAGCGGATAGAATACATTTTGAAAAACAACATTTTTAATTCTTTCCTCAACTGGTGACGAACCTTGTTGGTTTCCCATAGCAGGTGGTATGATTTTCCAAAGACATGGAAGAAGACATTTAAACAAGTTGCCTCCAACTCTCGTTTTTTTTAGCATATATTAAATGAGTTGGGATGATTTGGTTGATTGCAGCTTCATAATTGGTTGGTACTGTACAGCCTAATGTTGAAGGTACCTGGGAACACGTTTGTCTAGGGCTTTATGAATTATACAGAACACAATAAATAATTTAGAATTAAAGCACCCAGTTGATTGTAGGTCTTGTTGCAACAGGTTCACAGGAAAATGGAGGTCATCAGTAGAGGACATTGACAAGTTACACAACTGATGTGTGTGATCCGCAGAACACAAACACTATTTGAACATGCACAGCAACTTTGTGAAATACAAAACATACAGAGAGTACAGAGGATTTAAACCTGCAAACTTAACACAGCCAATAAATTTCAAAGGACTGTAAAGCTTGTTATGGGTGGACCAAAAGACATATGATGGTCTTTGTGTTACATGTTACATGCTAATTGGTACATGCCGAGTACATGCCGAGTTACACGTTGGGCATTTCCACTACGAGGTATATAAAGGCAAGAGAGTGCTAAGATCTAGGAGCTTGTAGCACATAAACCTGAGGCAGTGTCCATAAGAGAATCATCTTTTCCATCGAGGAATCTTTTCAATTGAAGATGGTCAGTGAAGAAGTGTGGAGATCCCTGAATCAAAACACAAAGAGGGAGGTACCCTCGGAACCAATATGGGACAGGGTAGACAAGGTTAAAAGAAAAAAGTCCCTGAGCCTAAGGATATTCCTTATGTCGTAATATAGTCAGCCTGAGATATTTGGGGGAGGCTATATCCGACCTAAAGACCAACCTTACAATCTAGTTAGAACTATAATTTTTCACTAAATAGTGGCTAAACGTCAGTTTGGGAACTCTGTGTGAAATATAATAGAACCATGCAACATCTAAAAACACTCTAATATGCACCAGCAGTTAAAATCATCAGTTTACGTCCTGAAGAAGGTGTACCTATCTACAAAAGACACCGAAACGCTGCGTCGACTCTTGGTTTTTTATTTGTATTTTGTTGTATTATCATGTATTGTGAAGTTTGAATATGCCATTCATTTTTAGAAATAAACTGATGATTTTAACTGCTGGTGCATATTAGAGTGTTTTTAGATGTTGCATGATTCTGTTATATTTCACACTGAGTTCCAAAACTAGATAGTTCTAACTAGATTGTAAGGTTAGTCTTTAGGTCGGATATAGCCTCCCCCAAACATCTCAGGCTGACTATATTACGACATAAGGAATATCCTTAGGCTCAGGGACTTATTTTCTTTTGATCCCTAAATCATGACACAATATCTTGCTGGTCCCGCAAAGGCGAATTGATAGTTTATAGCTCTTAGCTTATGTCGGAGAGCCAAGAAACCTTTTCTCGTTTCAACAGTTTCCTTGCTATAGTCCTGCAAGATATAGATTTTATTGTTTTTCCGGAGGATGTGATTATTTTTCGGCATGAATGCGAGGATCGGTTCAAAGTGCTGGTAGCAAAGAGGTTTACACACAATTGTCCAAGGAGATTTCTGATTCATCAACATTCTAGCGGGAACTCTGTGAGCTTGATCAAATTAAGGGTTTACTGAAAGATAGATTAGTAGCCTGAGTGAACCATTTCTCCAGAAACATGATACAGGAAACAGAAGGATCTTCCTCGCCCTCCGGTATTCCAAAGATTCGTAGATTCCCTCTATGATTTCTGTCCTCCAGACCTGACAAGAGTTTTGTGAGGGAGTCTGTCGTGATTGTTAAGGTCTTGAGGGATTTGCTCATTTTGTCTTCCTCATCTTCCAATCTGCTGATTCTGTGCTCTGCTCCGGAAATTCTGACAATAGTGTCCCTCGTGTCTTTCTGGATTGCTGAAATCTCAGTTTGCATTCTGTCTGTATTTTCTTTTGTGGACTTAGCAAGATCGTGAACCTCCACTAATTTACTTAATATGGTATCCATCGTAGCACTTATGCCATGTTTGCCCTTAGTTGGAGAGTCTGGATTTGGTGGGTCAGCCTTAACTCTCTTGAGGTTTGTCTTGACCTCCTTGTCGGCTATTTTTGTATGACTGCTGTGCTGATTCCGTTTAACTTTGTTAGTGTTGAAACCCTACAGGTGTCCTCAATATCTTCAGCTCTAAGTGACCTTCGAAAAACCAGTTATGATTTCTGTGGGTACAATAGCAACAGTGGACACACCAATTTCCGCTTTTTATTGTGCGTTCCGTTATGTATGTAATTACAGCAATATTTGTTATGATGCCTGACGATGACAGTTAGTGAAGATTTGTCTGCTAAATTCTCTTTTGCTATTTTGCCGTCCACTATCTGTTGTCTGTTGGTTACTGCTATTTCCTGCTAAGTGCTGATTGCTATTTATCTGCTTATTGCAAAAATGTATCCTCTACAGAAGAGGTGTGGCACCGCGGCCAGGGTGACTGACGCTGGACGATGGGGATCACGGTTCGATCCCTGGCTCCGGTGGCAGGGGTCTGCCCAGCACCTTGCGATTCTGGGCAATAGCTTGCTTAATCTTCCCAATGGTCCCCAGTGCGAGATACCCCTTCGGGGGTGATTCGTGCGTTATACAAGTATTGGATTTACATTTTTAGTCCCCCTGTAAGTGTTATGGGGTTAGTTGACTGTGGTTATTACATAGTTATTATACACATTGTCATACACATGTTAATGTATTGATGGATAGATTTCGGAGATATGTTACTCTCTAGACACAATTCACTTCACCAACATAGTACAAATAGCCTAATATCCTTTAAACCTAATGGCTGCTTGGTTTAAGTGAGGTGAAGGGGTGTCTGCCACAGATGCCTTACTTGCCCTTCTGGTAACATCTGTTTAAATGATACAAGTATATGGTTATGTTGCACATATTGCGTATATCAATTACATGTTGACTGTTTGTAACTACGGGTTACTCAATCAAGGCTAATAATGATTTCTAAAATGTTTGGTCAAGTATCACACTGCGAAGGCTCCTGAATGCTATACGCTTTAATGAAAAATCTGTTTATCCTTCAGCGGTGCCTTCTTTCAAGGTTAGTTCTCACCTATTGTTGTTCTTGTCTTAGTTCAAAGATTAGACAAATGCATTCAATTACACATATCTGGCCCCCATGGGAGGGAAGGCTTTTCCCCCTATCATCATGCCAGTTCACTACTTTGTGGGGTGTGTGGGTGGATCGTGGGATGGAGTGGGTGGGGATCAAGGTTTGTATTACGTTTTTTCCATTATGTATGAATGTTGTTATTTTCCTTTGCCGGTTATTATTATCATTGTTGTGATTATTGTCATCACTGTCATATTTGTTCTCATCATCCAAATGTAAGGAAATGCAGTGTGTTCAGGGTGAACAAAGGTGGGTCCTCAGCTGACAGCTTGATCTATCTGTACACAATCCCAACCAAGTTATCACCAATGTTGAAGACAGTACGTCAGGACCATTAAATAATCCAACGCAGGTCAAGAAAGGTGACTCATACCTGACAAGTTGGAGAGTCATCTCGACTATACATTACAAAAGGTGTCTACTACACAGGCTACTACCCTCTATGAATGTCCCAAGCTTCTCCGATAACTATGGCCCAACATAATCTCAAGATGGTCTTATTGAATGTTAAGGGCTGCAACCACCCTATCAAAAGAAGTAAGATTCTCCACTATCTCCATAAACAGAAAGGTGATATCATCCTATTACAGGAAACAAACATTGACGCTAAACAGTTCAACTCACTTAGAAACAGGTTTTACAGCGAGGTTACTGGTTCCTGACTTTAATAGCTAAAAAAGCCAAGATAGATCTAGTGTCTAGCTCTACTGATACACAGGGAAGGTGGGTAATAACGAAACTAGTTAAAGACAACACCGAATTCTACATCACAAACATCTATGCCCCTAACAGAGATTACCTGACATTTTGGGATAACTTCAGTAAGCAGATTGATACAATTCCAGATTCTGTCATGCACATAATAGCGGGCGATTTTAATCTTCCCATGGACCCAGCCCTTGATAGGGATTCACGTTGCCCTTTTCAGGTCAGTAAATCGCACAAAGCTCTTATCAATCTATTCAATGACGAAGTATTAGAGGCAGAATCAAACAGATAACACATTGTGAGTGCAATCAAAAACTACCTAACGGAAAACAAAACAGGAGATACAACAGATCTCACAAGGTGGGATGCACTACAAAGCACCCTTATGGGCGAGATCATCAAAATTAGGTCTGCCATGACAAGGATACTAATAGTCAACTTGAAAATCTAGAAAAAGGAATCTCTACCATGGAAGAGAAACACAACGTATTGAGAGATTCCTCTGTCTTGAATGAATTAGTGAATAAGAAATATGAGTATAATAAAATAATAAGTAACAGGGCAGCGGTCTGGATTATTAAGCCAAAAAGCATCAGACTTTGCGAATCTAAAAAGGCAGGGAAAAGTTTAGCTTCATAATTAAAATCTAGACTACAAAAAATATGATTAGGAACTTAGTAGACAAGAATGGAATAGCCCAATCTGACCCCAACAAAACAGCAGAGATCTTTAACATTTTTGATAGCAATTTGTATAGCAAAAATCAAGACTTGGATACTGCCAAAGCCCAAAAAATATCTAAGAAAATGCAACCTATCTACACTCTCAGAACTGGACAAACATGAAATGAATTGCCCAATATTGGCGACAGAAATTAGAGACATGATAAAGGCCCTTAAAGTAGGTAAAGCACCTGGGCCTGGTGGCTTTAATACAAAGTTTTTTAAGTCATTCTCATCAGTCTTGATTCCCCCCCCCTTCAAAACATGTTTAACAAATTCAGCGATTCCGTCAAAATTAACGGAACACCTGCTATGGCTATTATAGCAGTAGTACAAAACGATGGGAAGGACCCAACTTACCCTAAAAACTATTGCCCTATATCATTGATTAACATAGACTGCAAATTCTACGCAATTATCCTAGCTAAACATCTCCAAAAACATTTATCCAAACTCATTCACCCATCACAAGTTTTTTTTTTTTTTTTAAACAGACTCTCTAGTGACAATACTCGTATTCTTTGCCATGCCTTAGAGAAGGCCAAAATAACTGACTCCCTAACAGTAGCAATCACGTTGGATGCCGAAAAGGCTTTCGACAAAATAGATTGGTCCTACCTTAAAAACACTCAAAAAGTTTAACTTAGGGGAAAATGTTATCTGCATGACTATGGCACTGTAATTTAACCCTTCCGCAAATGTTAGAGCGGGTGGATACCTCTCTTCCTCTTTCAAGCTAGAACAGAGTACGAGGCAAGGATGTCCTCTTTCCCCCTCAATGTTCTTAATTTTTGATAGAAGCAATCCTTCATCAATTACGCAACAACAACCAGATTACAGGAATACTCTTCAACAATTGCACGGTCAAAATAACAGCCTACGCAGATGACGTATTGATTATCTCTAAAAACGCGGAGGAAGCCATAACTGCACTAATGACCTCAATAGAAGAGTTCTCTGCGGTATCGGGTTATAAACTAAATAAAGACAAAACAGAGGTAAAACTCCTAAACAATCTTGGAGATAAGGCTATAATTGGTAACTCGGGCCTTTCATGGCAACCAAATTGTATCAAAAACCTTGGACTAGATTTTACAAGGAACTTAATTACCACCCTGCAGGCTATTGAGAATGCTAAATTAATCACTACTAGGTGGCTGGTCACCAAAGTTCTTATCCTGGTGGGGAAGGGCAGAGACATTAAAAATTATGATCACCCCACTAATAATTTATTTAGCCAGTATGTTACCATTGACATTATCTAAAGATTTCCTGACCAAGATATATAAAAGGTTCAACTCGTTCCTTTGGCAAGGTAAGAGACCCAGAGATTCTTTGAGAAAACTTCAATAGACCAAAGAAAAAGGAGTTCTGGGCCTTCCAAACTTCAGGAACTACCAAAAGCATATCTTTCCAAACAAGAAGCTAACTGGCTACTCCCCCACTACAAATATTCTCCAGTATGGATGGAGATAGAAAGATCAATCATTAACGAACTCTCCTTATCTTCCCTCCTAACCATGGATGTCTCTACCATCCCCCATTCTAAATATATCATCCAAAATACCAAAAGAGCCCTGCTACGCCTAGACCAATTATAAGTGGTTAAAATTAACAAATCCAAAGTAACCTCTCTGTAGACTAGAGTAACCCTGCCTTGAGAGAAGACGGAAAGATGTTTTTCTGGGAAAAGTGGTTGAAAAACGGCATAAACCGAGTCAAAGACCTTTATTCAGGGAATCTCTCTCTTTGCCTTTCTCCGAACTTCAAAAACGATTTGATCTAGATTACCTGGATTTTTATAAGTTCTTAACACTGAAATCACTACTCATACTGCGCTCTATAAAACCTGCCATCCCGTCAATCCTTACGGATGCTACAGCTGTTGAAGTCAGGACCCACTGTTTCTAAAATCTACAGGCTGCTATCTCTAAAACCTCGTAAATCACACTTAAACAGTGAGATGAAATGGGAATCCAAAGCTAACACTAGAGGCATTCCCTGTGACTAGGACAAGATACATATAACAGCCTTCTCTAATAAAATCACACCTGTATTATCCCAAACAAAGCTTATGCTAATAAACAGGACATACTGGACCCCTGAAAGAGTCTTCAAGCTTAACCTCAGTCAGAGCCCTGCATGTTGGAACTGCAACACACATGTTGGTGACCTTGCTCATATGCTCTTCCATTGCCCCACCTTACTAGATTATTGGGACAAAATATATAAGTGTATAAACAAAACATTTAACATCAACCCCTCAAGGGAATTTTCCTATATCCTGTTGGGCTTTCTGGACCCAATACTTCCAGATGTGAATGACAGCAATCTACTGGACATCATGCTTATCTTGGCCTGCAAAATAGTGCTCAATAAGTGGAAAAGCTCCAAAGAAGTCTCCTTCAGAATGTGGTAGGAATGGCTGTCCTTCCTCAGAGGATAACATCTCCCTACATTCCTTTCTCTGGCGCATCCCTCAGAGGAAACTGTGGAGGTCTCTTGATGCTCTTTTGGTTACATTCGACCCACCATGAATCCCTGTATACTGCATTCCACTGCATATGAACAGTATTCTAGGACCTGGTACTCTAAAGGGAATATCCCAACCTGTTCATGCCCAATAAAAGCTCTCTGACTTGCCTAAAACGTGTCAGTGGGATCTCATTGTGTCTTCTTTAGTACGCGTGTAATGTATCATGGATTGTATGCTACATGTGTTACTCTTAACATACTACCATGCGCCCTTAATGTAACATAAATCGTTTGTAGATTGTGATATTTATGGACCATCTGTGTTTCTCCAACATAACTGCCTTCTCCAACATAACTGCATTTCATAATGTATCGAGATTTGATAATTTGGGAACCTTTTCTTCTTTTACATTTTCCTCGGTTTCTTCATATGTCAGTATATGTCAGTATTATTTCTGTTACTTTTACTGTATTTCATTTTGTATTATTCTTTCTGAAAATCAATAAAAACTATTTGAAATAAAAAAAAGAATGAAAGCACCCAAAACTATAGAATACTTTGCATTTCTTCTTCTCCGTTACATCATGCCTTTGCGCAAGACCCTCTACATATGCTTTCTACTATGCTTGCCGTGGCTATCAGGGCATGCAGCTACTCAACACTGCCTTAGCTGTACTACCCTGTTCTGTACACTTTATGTAGCTCCTTAAAATTGTTTCACTCTGATTTTTCCTGTTCGTTTATTGTTGCCCTTTATCACTGTTAACTGATTTGTGTTTATACATAGCTGCCAAGTTTTCAGAGTGCTTATGTGGGGCATTTCCACGGATTAAGTGTAAGCATGAGTGACATTCTACGGCCAAATGTGTGACGGTTTGAGTGATACTTTGTTGCAATTAAACCCAAGCAATGAAGTCATGTAATGAGATAAATACCAGAAATAAGCCTCTATTGAGCAATGAAAAGCTCTAAAACGGCCCTGAAACTGCCGAAAAAACCCTGAAATAGAAGGTCACCAACCTACTTCATGAACTAACTTCTTCCCTCGGGCCCTAGCGTTGGAATGAGCAGTGTGTGCACCATTAGTGGTGATCAGAGTAACCCTCAGTGTGCACTTGATGCTCTCTTCAGCTTCGCTCAGTATTCAGCAAGCCACGGATTTCATGTGATCTAACCACAATTCAGCACCCCCAGGGCCCAAGCACACTAGCCTCCTGTCCATGAGATCTCGCAGTCCAGTCGAGTTACCATGATGATGCAGTATTTGCAAAAGTCAGCTCCCACCTGCATTCCTAACCTCATTGACGTCAGGAAAGGAAGAAGTTGAAAACATTCTGGTGGCCCTGTGCCTGCTGCTGGTGCTCACTGCTTGCGGCAAGAGATGTATGAGACCTGGCTGGCAAAGAGATTCCAGTCAGGTCTATTTTTGCAGCCCAGGCACCACAGGGCACTGTCTGCAAGAGGACTGAGGAAGCCAGGACCATTTCTTGAAGGCCAAGGAGAGGATATTGGGATTGATCTGTCCCCAGAGGTAGATATATGTTACTGAATTGTAACAAAATAAACTGCACAACTTAGCCGGGCTCAAACTGAGATCACCGTAACAAACTAGTCGCCTCTAGACATGGGCCCAGCTGACACATTATGACGACTGGCAGGCTGCTGACTTAAAACCAGCAACCCCCACTTTGAGCTGCTTCACTGCACTGTGTTGCACATATACAAACTAGCAGTGCTTTAAATTGCATGACATAGCATTTTAGTGCTTTGATGTGGACACCTGTAATATAATGCGCTATGTGCCATCAGGTCTGCCACGGGCAGGAGCCCACCCCAAAAGAGGGCAGCTGCTGGAACGCATCAGGTTTAAATGCCCCTGTGCGTGCCAGCAGCTTCCTTCTTTTATTCCTCACTTCCAAAAAAAGAAATGGCATGTCTCAGCGGAAACTGAAGAAAAGATCAATAGAGTTGAATACTGTGATGAATTCAACTTGTGGGAGTAGTTCTGGGGAAAAAACAGGGCGAGAAAGGATGGCAAACAGAAGCTCACGAAGGTTTGGGAGGAGTGGTCCATCAAGAATTGGGTAACAGGTTTTTCCATTCACTCAGCTATCCAGACAGAAAAGTTCCATGTTTTGGCACCCCAATTGTTTGGTTATATGTCCCTAATACATCGCGCTGCATCTGAATTTCAAGGATCAGCTTGGTTGCAATATGGCAATAAATTAGGCAAATGAAAGTGGTCAGGTCTGAGATACCATGGAATCAAAGGGTGATCAACATTTGGTACTCTGAGTTCAACATGGCACCCTCCTCTGCAGATTTCTCACAGGCCTTTTTGTCTGAAAAAGGGCTTGGGGACAAAAAGTCTGCCTGGTGGCAGTACAATAAAAGAGTGTCACAGGAGGCACAGTCTGTAAGTTCAAACACATTTGATCCTTCTGAGGAGCTCATGGCCATCCAAAAGTAAATATTTTAAAGGCATGGAAAACCAAAAGAGCAGACTGCCTCTAAATGTAATTGACCCTCTTCCGTCATCCACCAAGCTCTCCTTGCCCATTCATCTGTATTTGTTAGCTCACCTCCACGGCAAACGCAAGCACAATCACGATGTTCACCTGCTGTATTCTGGTTTTAGGGACAGTTTCTGCATTCCTTCCAGCGCAGCCCCAACCCCAGCCCCACTCAGGAATCAAACGTCGGTAGTGCACCAACCAGAGATTAATAGAGAGATGTTCATAAAGGAAGTGTGGGTGGGGAGGGTGGCAGGCTTATTTTACTTCCATATATTTGTGAATCTGGTCTGCTCACCTCTATGACTGGTCCTGAATAAAGAGCCAGGCAAGTTCCATCTGATCCATAACTTATCCTTCCCACCAAGGTTCTCTGTTAATGACGGTCTGGATCAGAATTATACACTGTACGGTACACTGCTTTTGAAGAAGCAACGCCAAGCTGCAGATGCTGGGGTGAGGGGCGTTGATGACCAAATCTAATATAGAAGCAGCTTTTCACCTTTTACCAATTCAGCCAGACGACACCCGCCTGCTGGGTGTCACATTTGGGGGGCAATTCTTAATAGACTTGACCATGGCCAAGGGATGTTCCCTTGCATGCTACTTATTTTAGATTTTCAGTAGACTTTTGGAGTGGGCGGTCAGAGACCTAGTGGCCTCCAATGACGTGGTGCTTTACTTAGATGCCTTTTTGTTCATGGGGCCTCAAGACTCCCCGGGGTCCAGGAATGGCGTGCTGGGCTTCCAAGGGCCAGCACCAGTGCTGGGGGTATTGTTAACAGAGGATAAGACACGGAGTCCTAAGACTTGTATCTCCTTCCTGGGCATAGAAAAAGATTCAGTAGCAGGGGATGGTAGACTACCTCAAAGCAAGGTATCCACCTTCAGCGTCTCCATTGAGTCTTGTCTGGCATTGAAAAAAGTAACCCTGCATCAATTGCAGGTTCTGGTGAGTCAACTAATCTTTGCTCTCAGGGTGATCTCTATGATGAGGGTGTTTTCTAGAAGTATCAGCAGGGCCATCGCCAACCTCAGGCTAAACACCACCACACTAGGCTTTCACATGAGGTCCGAGAGGATCCACACATATGGAGGAAATTCCTTGCAAACTTTAATGGATGCTTTGATAAAGTCCAAAGCAGATTTGACCCTCCACACAGACGCCGGTTAGCAGTAAAGGGTTTTTGGCGGTGTTTGGCAACAAGTGGTACATGCAGCATTGGCCAGTAGATTGGGTATCTTCCGGGCTCATCAGCAACATTACTTTTCATTAACGGTTCCCTATTGTAGTGGCATTGCAGATTTGGAGTGCGGGCCTAGGGAACAGCAGAGTCATCTTCTGGTAAGACGGCACTTCAAATTGATTAACAATTAGAGAACTATATTCCCTTTTGTGTTGAGGCTCCTCAAGGCCTTCTTCCGCAACTGCCTTGCGCCTAATATTCATTTCTCTGCGATTCATGTCCCTGGGATAGATAATACAGTAGATGATGTCTTATCTTGTTCAAAGTTGGCCGAGTTCTGGTCATTATGACCGCAGGCGGACTAGGTGATGACAACCTTCTCCAAGGAATTATGAAAGGTCCATGCCCCATTGTCTCAGAGTTGATGGCAGCTTCTCTGTCCCCTGGGACAAAACATATGTATGAGGGCGCTTGGAGTGTGTATGATGGGTCCTTTAGCTCGCCAGGTATTTCAGGGCTGTTTACCATGAAGGGAGTGTTGCATTTCCTGGCCAACCAGAGGGCTACCACTCGTCCAGAGGCAGCTGTCAGCAATCACCCTTTCGCAGTTGTGAAGGCTGTTAAGGATCCAACTAAAGACTTCAGGGTGCAGAGGACCATCAAAGGGTGAAAACGCCTGGTCCCAGTGGCATGGAGGAGGCCTATTGATGTAGCCAGGCTGTCTTATATTTTGGGCATTTTTAACCGGGTCTCCTCGTCCTGATACAAAGTGTGGTTGTTTAGTCTCGTCTACTCCTTCACTTTATTTGGGGTCTTCAGGATTTCTAAGTTGGTAGCGTCTTCCAGGATTGGACCAGGATCTGGTGTTGAAAATGTTGTCTGGTGGTCTCCCTACACATGAGGGTGAGGAGGTCAAAGACAGACCTTTTAGGAAGAGTGACACAGGTGACCCTTGGCACAACTCCACTGAATCCTTATTGCCCTGTGGCCATTGTCGAAAGTGAGCCCATCCTAGTATCGAAGCCCGGATGGCTGGCGCAAGTCGCCTCTTAGTTCCCATTCTGAATAGTTACCAAAATAAAGAGACGGGCGCTGGGAGCAGGAATCACAAGAACAGGATTTATTACTCATGAGGAGAGCCTGTCATTTCGGACACGAAACACGGTGTCTTTCGGGAGGTGCTCTAACAAGTGAGCTGAAACATCGTCTTTTATACCTTACAAAACACTTAGCATTACAATCACGACATTGTGAAACATGGAAAAGTCATCCCCATGATCCTCTTGTCAATCCTACCCCACATATGTTCACAATAGGGACCCTTGACCTGCTGATAAGAGGGGAGGGTAATCACGCAGCTGAGTGTTCCGCCAACTTTTAGGATGTGTGCGCCTGATCATAGCCCAGGGGGTGGGGTGGCCAGGATCAATAGTGGGTCCTTTGAAGAGGAGTGATTCCATACAATAAGCAGTAAACAGTATCTCCTGGCTTAGGCGATGACCTCAGACATGTGTGGACAGTCAATCGCGGAGGGAGGGTTTACTAACAGGGGGGGTATTCATGAAAGGAAAGGAGGTGCTGGTCAGGCGCGGCCGTGACTCCCAAGGACAGGGTCTTGCAGAAGAAGAAGGTTTATGACTTGCCCGTGTGAGGGAGAAGGGGAAGGGGGAGCCAGGGTGTGCACAGGGACAGAGTCGCACAGAGAGAGAGATCTTATGACTCATGCATGAGAGAGCGGGGGCAGTCAGGTGCAGCTGGGGAGGGCTATGTCAGCTGAGGCGAAGGATGCCTCTTCAAGAGGGAATGGGGGGGTTTGCGTGGGTCAAGCAGGAGGGTTGCCTTTCAGGGCAGGGTCGCGCAGAGGGAGAGGGTTTCATGGTCTATGCATGTGAGAGAGAGGGGGGGGTTCGGTTACGCGCAGAAGGGAAGCCGGTGATTCTAATGAGCGGGCAAAAAGGCCAGGGTGCCTAGAATGGTTGTCATGTATATATGGGTACGGGCCTTTACTGGCAGAGTGATGCGGTCAATATTTTACGGTATTCATGGTGCTTGCAGGGAGAGGAGTGGGAAAAGGGAAATGAACGTCGCTTATGTACATCAATTTTTCTTATTTTCCACAGTCGCCCCTTTTTACATAACAGAGTTCATTTTTGTAATTGATGGGGGTACATATAAACAGGCGCGGTTGAAGAATTAGCATTTGTCAATACTAACATTTGGCATATAATCATGGACAGTTGATGTGATGGCAGAATGCAGCACATAGGAAATTGCATTTGTCGAGTTCCTAACATTCAAACGCACTACATAGCATAAATGTTTCTGGTCAGGTGGCATTTCTGTGGGGTCGTTTAAGGGCGTCTAAAACACTTTTCCGGCTGCCTGCGACACATAATGTAGCTGCTAAATATCGGGCCCTTTTTAACCTTCCGCCTTAATCATACTTTTTCTTCGCTCACAGTAGTAATACATTCAAAACTCATTAATGCAACCGCTACAATTATACTTTCTTTTTCAAAATACCTTTAATAAAAAGTGTTGGTGTACAAATACGGGCCTACAACCCAGTGGACCGGCCACGGAGCAGACTGGAACTGTACATAAGAGGAACGAAGTTGGTGGCAGTTCATTGCATAAAGTGCGGCAGTGCAATAAAATCGTATCGAACTTTCCTACAGAGCAAGCATGATGCATGTCAAGAATTCAGTTTTTTCAATTAATTCATTAATTCATTATCCAAATGCTCACTCAGTGCCTAAATTACACCAATTCATTGCTCCCAATCATAATTAGTACCCACCCTAAATCAGTTCATTGTTCAAACACATGATCAATATCTGTCTTACATTGCTTTCTTCTCTAAGCACATAATCACTATCCATCTTATCGACTTTCATTGTCCAAAAATGCATACATATCTCAGAGCATCAAGATTCGAGCAATCTGGGCGAACAGGGAGTTCGAAAGTTTCGTTTCGCATATCAGCGCCATTTTGGGCGAGGTCAGGCAGGTTCCAGTATAGTCAGAATGTCGCCAATGACTCGTGGTTGGACCAGAACCTCTTTTGGCAGTTCAAAAAGTTTTCGTAATGGGGTGGCAGATCATTAGTCAAAAAGTGGGGAGGGAGGCAACAATCTTTTCCTACCGGGTCATTCTGGTGTTCCACCGGAACTGAACAAATCTGTATCTTTGCAGGATTTTAGTCATTTCCAAACTGAGGCTGGCGCCGGCAGGAGTGCGCCGACGTCTCGTGGCTCCATCGGAGGACAGGGCGGGGGGGCGCCTCGTGGAGAGGTCGGCCCCCCGGGCTCTTTTAGAATCTTCAAGGTCATGGAGTACAGGGCGTGTGCCCATCCCGGGCAAGAAAACCCGCCTTTTGATATGGACCCCTTCTTCAAGCAGGAGTGTTGGGGTGTCGCTGGAAGCCTCCACCTGGAGGGAGGTGGGGGAGGCTCGTTCGCGCCGCCTCCCCCTTCCAGCGACCCCGCGCCGTTCCTCGGCTCCACCGCTTTGGTACAGCCATGCCAGGCAATGAAGATGGGGGGGGTCGGTGGCTGAGGCAAGACATCCCCCCCCTTGACATGTGGCGGGACTACCTGCAACTGTCCAGGCGTTGCCGTGTGGCTGGACTACCTGTCACTCTCAGGCGTTGACATGTGGCGGGACTACCTGTAATTTTCCCGGGCCGAATGCAGTTGCAGCCATTATTGCGCAAAGAAGCGCCGCCGTCCTCGCCTTGGCTTCGGCCTTCGATGAGAGCCGGATCAGGCGAGAGAGAGAGAGGGGGGGGTGGTCGGCGGCTGAGGCAAGACAGCCCCCCCCCGTGGCCTGCAGGGCAGCAGAAGAGGGGAGAAGGAGAGGTCATTACGATTTCTTGGGCCGTCCGCCCCACAGCCTCCCCTTCCGACTGCGGCCAGGCGAGCCCTGCATGCATCGAGGCCTCGCCTTCCGGATGGGCGTAACCGCGGACCTGTTGCACTTCGGGAGCTTCCGGAATGGGGGTAGGTACCTATTGATTTGTATCTATTTCATGTGACCGTTATTTGGGCGTGGTGGGCAATGAGGCAGACACGTTTGGAGCAGGAGTAGGCAGCGGAACCTAGCTACCTCGTGGCTGTCTTGCTGTCAAATTTTTCGCCATTTTATATTTCTTATTACGAACTGTTTCTAATGTTTCTTTTTTTTAGTGAAGTCCAAAGCTCATCAGGGGGTTACTGACTTAGCCCGATTTCTTTTATTTTTCCTTCTTCTCCTTAGCGTGTTTCGAGCTAAAGTTTCTGTTAACAGGGTACGGTGATCACTTCATCATTTTTATGTGTCCTTTTCATTAGGGGTACTCCTGGACGGACCAGACGAGTTACCTCCAATAAATGGTCCGGGGTGGAACTAGATTATCGATCAAAGGGGAACATATATTCCTTCATTAGGGTATCATCCTGGACAGACCAAATGATGTACCTCCACTTACTAGGGTAACCTCCTGGACGGACCAGATGGCCTACTTCCAATAAATGGCCCATGAGTGGGGAGCATATGTCCTCCATAAGGGTAGCCTCCTGGACGGACCAGGCGAGCTACCCCCCAAATGAACAATCAATCAGTGGGGAGTGGGTAGGACTGACGAAATCACAAAGGGGCATAACCTACCCTTTACTACTTGCAAAGACTAGACAGAATATTTTTATTCCACGTTGTTTGCAAATAGAAAATACCTCAAACAAACAATTCCTGGAACAACAATGTCCAGGCAACCAATCAATCAGTGGGGAGAAAAACAGGCATGACGGATTACAACGGGGACAAACGTCTGCATTACCTGTCCTTCGCTATCTGTAAAGGAAGACAGAATATTTCTATTCATCTCTATTTGTAGACAGGGAAGATCTCAAAGAGCAACAATCGATTATTAATCGATTTCAAACAATCAGTGGGGAGAAAGGTAGGCCTGACGAAATCACAAAGGGGCATAACCTACCCTTCTCTATCTGCAAAGAGGGACGAACGTTCCTATTCACCGCTGTTTGCAAACAGAGAATGTCTCGTTCTCGAGAAGAGAACCAATATTTCAAGTAGCATCCAAAGCTAAATTAACCAATAACAACAATATCAGTATTCAAATACTGATTCCAATACAATCAATCAATCAATCAGGTGGATAAAACCACCCTACCAATCAGGCGTAAAAACACCCTACTTAATCTTACCCGGACCGGACCATGCGGATAGTTCTTCGTCTTCCCCTTCCAGCGCCCGATCGTTCTCTTACTCTATGCAGCATTCCTGTGGGATTCCAGTCAGGACAGTAGGTCACTCGAAAGAGGTCCGTTCAGAATCGGTGAAGTTCATTCAATCGGCAGCCGGACGAGGGCCCTCTCAAGGCAGGTATACTCCGATCATTTAGATATTCACCTCATCGTCTGGATCTCTCTTACTGGACCTCATGTCACTGATGGACCCCGCGTTGGGACGCCAATTGTTGAAAGTGAGCCCATCCTAGTATCGAAGCCCGGATGGCTGGCGCAAGTCGCCTCTTAGTTCCCATTCTGAATAGTTACCAAAATAAAGAGACGGGCGCTGGGAGCAGGAATCACAAGAACAGGATTTATTACTCATGAGGAGAGCCTGTCATTTCGGACACGAAACACGGTGTCTTTCGGGAGGTGCTCTAACAAGTGAGCTGAAACATCGTCTTTTATACCTTACAAAACACTTAGCATTACAATCACGACATTGTGAAACATGGAAAAGTCATCCCCATGATCCTCGTGTCAATCCTACCCCACATATGTTCACAATAGGGACCCTTGACCTGCTGATAAGAGGGGAGGGTAATCACGCAGCTGAGTGTTCCGCCAACTTTTAGGATGTGTGCGCCTGATCATAGCCCAGGGGGTGGGGTGGCCAGGATCAATAGTGGGTCCTTTGAAGAGGAGTGATTCCATACAATAAGCAGTAAACAGTATCTCCTGGCTTAGGCGATGACCTCAGACATGTGTGGACAGTCAATCGCGGAGGGAGGGTTTACTAACAGGGGGGGTATTCATGAAAGGAAAGGAGGTGCTGGTCAGGCGCGGCCGTGACTCCCAAGGACAGGGTCTTGCAGAAGAAGAAGGTTTATGACTTGCCCGTGTGAGGGAGAAGGGGAAGGGGGAGCCAGGGTGTGCACAGGGACAGAGTCGCACAGAGAGAGAGATCTTATGACTCATGCATGAGAGAGCGGGGGCAGTCAGGTGCAGCTGGGGAGGGCTATGTCAGCTGAGGCGAAGGATGCCTCTTCAAGAGGGAATGGGAGGGTTTGCGTGGGTCAAGCAGGAGGGTTGCCTTTCAGGGCAGGGTCGCGCAGAGGGAGAGGGTTTCATGGTCTATGCATGTGAGAGAGAGGGGGGGTTTCAGTTACGCGCAGAAGGGAAGCCGGTGATTCTAATGAGCGGGCAAAAAGGCCAGGGTGCCTAGAATGGCTGTCATGTATATATGGGTACGGGCCTTTACTGGCAGAGTGATGCGGTCAATATTTTACGGTATTCATGGTGCTTGCAGGGAGAGGAGTGGGAAAAGGGAAATGAACGTCGCTTATGTACATCAATTTTTCTTATTTTCCACACCTTGACACAGAACTTCTTTCTTGTCCACACCACAAGTGGAAGCACCAATCTACTGGTGCATGCAGATGGGGCCCCACTTACACGTTTTCAGTTTACACTAATATATAAAAGCTTTTTGACCCGGCTGGGTGAAGACGCATCGCAGTTTAGCTCCCACTTTTTCTGCAACGGTGCTGCCACTACAGCAGCAGCTTTTGGCCTGTCCTCTGAGGCCATAACAGGGGTAGGTAGATGGAGGTCATCATGCTTTGAGCACTATATTAGGACACACCTGGCCTTGGGTTCAAGCAGTCTCATGCCTAGGTTTCTAGCACCAGGTTAAACTTCTTTCTTGTCTTTTGCCACAGCCTGTGAGTGAGGGCTGGTGAATGTGTGCTGATTCTGTTTTTCGTAGTGAAACTGTTTATTTTCGCGGATCCAGATTTGAGAGGGCCCAACTGGATGCAGGAGTCTAGCATTTTTTTGGGTGTGTTCTGAGGGACTCAAAATAGAGAAACTTTATGAACACCTCTGGAGGGCGCTTGAGGAGGGTGGACTACCCACCCCTGATATTCTCATCATCCATGCAGGGGGCAACAATATGGTCCTGTTGAAGAGTTGGGGGGTTTGGAAGGATACTTTTCAGCTCTTTCCAATGTGAGAAAGCGCTTGCTACCGGCAGCAATCCTATGGTACGAGGTTATAGCACACTCATTCTGGCCAGAGGTGGCACCTGTCATGTTGGTGAATGATTCTGTGAAGTAGCTCAACAACTCAGTGCAAAAAAATCCTGGCAAGTTCCTCTATGGGCATGATACAGCACAGCGTGCTGCAGTTGTCCAGGTTGGAGTTATTTCGTAGACATTGGGTTCACTTGTCCTTCAAGGGCCGGGAGCTCCTCATCTGGACGATATTGGGTGCCATTGCCGACATCTGCCAGTGATGGTGGAGGGGAGGTTGAGTTCACCAGTTATCTATTCGCCCTGTAGTGATATCTTTGGCAGCCCCTTCCTTCACAATAACAATCCTGCCTTTAATACAGGCCACCTTTCACCATTGAGCAAGGGGGCCTGCATTGGCACTTGGTAGCCACAAGTGTACCAGTGCAGAGAGTTCAGGAATGTGTCATATGTCGGTAAATATGGCACATTACTGCTCTCTTAATTTGACAAGTTGTCTTGCTGTGTTGCATTGTATCAAATGTTGATAGATCTATGCCATAGTTTCTACAGTTTCCAGTTTTCTACTATCTCTTTCAGATCAATTAGATTGGGAGACATCCTAAAATGTTAATATTTTCACTATCCTTGTCTGAGAGATGGAAGGTAAACATAGTACCTGTCTAATAGGTTGACTAATGCCCATTTGGTAGCTGGAGGTATGCCAGTTGGAAGAGACTTCACAGCTACATTTATACATGACTACATTATTGGACATTTTGACAATGATGTTTAAAAATAGGCATACATATATACAGGTATACTCAGAGAAAAGCATTAGGGCCAGGTTTACAGAGGGGTGAAGTGAGGAAATTCACCTGTCTAACCCTTGTGCTGCACAAAATAGCAGCAGGCTGTGCTCGTGCAAAATCCCAAACGGCTGTATACGTAAATGTTATTGCAATGCACAATTATATTTGTATATTGCAAAAAATTAGGAGTCCTTAAAATTTGAATTGGAAATGGGACGATAAAGCAGTATACTGCCCCTCCTTGCGACTGACAAGGAAATTCATAATTTGTGTGCGACTTACACCTGCGCTTCAAAAGCAATGAATCAATACTGGTTACCAAGGATAGTCAGTAGCTATTGTGAAAGGAAAAGCAGCCAAGTCGTACTTGTTTAACTGAAGGAGCGTTGCCACCGCTGAGAAGAGTATGCAGCAGGCCATTCGACCACTACGTATTTCCTCTTGTCAATTACCCTTTAGCAATGTGCCATATTTTTCACATTGTTATCCTGATCATTTTAACTAAGCCACCACAGTTCCAGCACACTGCAAAAGCAAATGCAAGGATGGAGCTCGAATGTTTTTTGCTGGCCCACATTCCTGAGAATAAAACCAACCACATCAATATTAAACGAGGGGGCCTTCTGCAGCTACCTGTAGTCCGCCCCTATGCGCTATGTTAGAATGGCCTGAAGAGTGCAAAGACCTGGCCAAGCTGCAATACTGATTGTTAGAAATGGGGGTCTCTATTTGGCAATGGATGGCACCTTTGTTCAAATAGAGACCCTTCTTCTTAGTCAGGGTAAGGAGGATACACTTTTAAAATAACCCCTGCTCACCCCCTTGGTAGCTTGGCTCGAGCAGGCAGGCTTATCTCAGAGGCACTGGGCAAAGCATTTGTGCACACATACAGTAATACAATAAACACACTCAAATGGACATCTCACCAACTTAGAAAAATAAGTAATCTTTATCTAAAGCAAACAAGAACAAAATTATAAAAATCCAAAATTCAGTAATCAAAAAATATGACTTTTAAAAGGTAGAAACAGTTCTGTCCATAGCAAATTAAAGTTGCAATACTTTCCACACAAAGTACTTTGGATGCGTCACGACCACAAACAAAAACTCGGGCAGGGAAGGTGATGCATCGGTTCCTGACGCCCGGGGAAGGTGATGCGTTGGTTCCTTACTCCAGGGGAGGTGATGTGTTGGTGCCTTACTGCCACGCAGGGTTGGTGATGCATCGGTTACTTACTGTGTGGGGAGGTGATGCATCAGTTATTTACTGTGGGGGGAGGTGTGTCGGTTTCTTATTGCAGCCCCAACGTCCTGCAGGCGTGGTGCTCAGGTGCAATGCCTGATGATTGGGGATGCGTCTTTTCTCGATGCACGGCGTAGACGGCGCTGTGTTGGTCTCTCCAGCCGTGGTTCCACAATGGTTCTTGCAGCCACACTGCAGGGCCTGTGTCGGAATCAGTGTGGTGACCTCGAACTTTGGAGATCCGTGCACGGAATTTGGCGTGCTGCGATTTCTCCAGCTGCAGGCACGCATTGCATCAGTTTTTTCAGCGATGCGTCGGAAACAGGTGCGGATGCATCTTGCTTCTTCAAGTTGTGCTTCTTTTCTAGCTCCCAATAACAAGAACAACCTCCAGAGGCCCAATACAGCAACAGGCACCTCTTGGAATGTCAGACCTCCCAGCAAAGGAAGTTCAAGGGAGCTGGTGGTGAAGTCTTTGTATCCCTGAGACTACAAAACAGGAGGCAAGCTCTACTTCAAGCCTTTGGAGATCTTCCTCAAGCAGGAGACACATCACACAGCAAATTCTTTATCCTCTCCTTGACAGAAACAGCCACTGCAGGCTAACCCCAGTCAGCACACGCCAAAGAGGAAGTACCTCTTCAATTTTCTCAGCTCTTCTCCTTGGCAGAGGTTCCTCTAGACTTCCAGAAGTAATCTAAAAGTCTGGGGTCTGGGCTCCACTTTTTATAGCACAAATTCCTTTCTTCTCTGATGGCAGAGAAGCTCTTTGCCCAGCCAAAACGAGTTCTGTCCTCTCTGGTGCAGCTTTTGGGCAGGAGGTGTAGACAGCATTGTCCAAGGCAGACCAGGCCCATTCAGTTGTGAAAGAAATCTCTTCCCTCTACTCTAAATGCAGTCTATTTAGTCCAGCCCTGACTCACCCTGGAAGAGCAGGACACACCTCACCCCCAAGTGGCTGTCTGTACAGAATACACATCCCCAGCCCCTATCACTCCACAGCTAGACAGTCAATACCCAAACCTAGGAGAGGCACGCTGGATGGCTAAGCAAGAAAATATCCTTTCTAAGAGTGGTATTTTTAAACCCAGCATATAAAAAGCATCCTGACTAAAAGATGCATCTTTAAATTCTGAGTTCAGGCATCCCAAACTCCACTTTCCTATCTTGTTCCCATGGGCAGTTATACTTATAAGATGTTAAAAATAAACTCCCCATTCTATCCTATGGGCCAGATGGCCTTTCAATAGTGAAAAACGAAATTGGCAGTATTTCACTATTAGGATATGCCACACACAGCAGGACTTGCCCTACCTTTCACACAGACTGCACACTGCCCACAGGGGTACCTTGGGCCTACCTTAGGGGTGATGCACATGTCAGACAAGTGAAGGTTAGGGCCTGGCAAGTGGGTGCACAAGGCGGCACTAGACTGCACATAGACACTGCCATGGCAGGCCTCATACATTTTTGCAAGGCTGCCTGTGTGGGTGGCACAATCAGTGCTGCAAGCCCACTAGCAGCATTTGGTTTGCAGCCCCTGGGGACACACAGTGCACTGTACTAGGAACTTAACAGTAAACCAAATAGCCAATTATGGAAACACTAATCTATTATAACAATTTACAGAGAGAGTACTTGCACTTTGGTACTGAACAGCAATGGAAATGAGCCCAAAGCATCTAGACCAGCAAAAACAAAACCCAACACACAGTAAAAACACAGGAGGCAAAGGCAAAAATACAGGAGAAACCACACCAAGGCTGCTAGGTCTAACACTGACGCTGTGCAAAGAAACCACTGATGTGGACATAAGATGCCTCTAACCGATACTTTACTAACCTATGCTGATAGGATAATATCACGTGTCATGAAAACGCTTCAATCGAAGTGATGTCAATTTTTCCTTAGCCCCAAAATTTGAAACCCTCAACTAGAAGCCTGGAGGTTTATAACTCTCAATCTCTAGCCACATTTCTCTTCTGTTTTTGGTCAACACATCAATTCTTTTCTTTTATTAAATAACTATCAGTCAATGTTTACTTCCTTTTTACATGAGCCACAGAGAAAGAAAGGTTCTACTGCAGTAAGTACAGAAAACACAAAATTGCAACAAATAAAACAAATTAACTTGAGTATTTTACAAATTATTCTGATTGAAATCTATCACAATCTATTGAAGTTATTTTGAAAAAGAATTACACAGTCCCTCCAAAGCAGTACATTTAATGGATGCTGCATTAAAAATTAAGCTCTTGCATTGGCCGAGGTTCCAAAAATGGTCTTATGAAACAACAGTCATTGCCAACTGCTAAATCCAATAGACAACCAACTCCAATGTGTGGACATTTGACATTTCTATGTAATAGCAGCACATTGGAGTGATGGACAACACTCATTGAGAGACATTACAAAAGCTTGCTGCTACTGATTGATTGTGTGGTGAATCCCTAATGTGCATTAGTAGAATAAATTGCAGTCATTCTTTGTGGTTCTTCCGTTCTGCAGGTGGAACATTCAGGGTGAGGTGAGGACAGAGAATGTGAAAGAGGGGGACGGAATGATGGGTCAGTGTTTTGCAGTTGGGAAGAACATTGATGGAGTTCCCCGGGGCCAGGTGCCTGTTGTGCTCTCTCCACTCCTGTACTGTACTCACTTATTGATCTACTTTGCACCTACCTTGCTACCCGTTTCAATTGTTTCACTGGAAATGAATTGAGGAGTAAAGAGAAGGGAGCCTGCTGGAACGTCTTGCAAATTTGACGTCTGCCATCAGAATCAGATAGGAGCAGAAAGTCAAGTGAGCCTGATCCTTAGCAATGTAATGAGAAAGGAGCAGGGTGACAGAGTGGATGTAGTCAGGGTCGCAATGCAGGCCACTGCAGTACAGGGAGGGCCACAACTATGTCTTTCAGTGGGACCCCATTCAGTCCAAGGTCAATGAATACCTGTGAGATATGCAAAACTTAGGGGCCCCACGTCACATTCTGCGGGGGGCGGGGGCAATTTGTGTTACCCAACTAGATGGATTGGCCTTGCAGGAATGTTTACTCATGGTCCTTTAATGGAACAAGGATTCGGCTGTGAGTAGGTGCACGCCATTTGAGAGCACATGACTGTGCATAAAGCTATGGGCTGTATCATGTGCTCCTAATGAAGACTCAGCCACCAAGTATAATCATTAGAGTGTAGGCAGTGGAGAGCAATGCTGCTACAATGTCATGCAGGACAGTCAGTGCTTTCTGACTATCTCATTGCAAATGCTGAGCGTGCAACCACTGGTGACTGATATACTCACACATATTCTCTCCAACAAATGTGTGATAGTGTAGCACATCTTGAGACAAATAATGATCCAATGGTAATGAAATTAAGTATGTGAAAAAAGGAGAAAAACAGGTACTCAGAAGCTGTTACTGTGTATATTTTACCATTGTGACATTGCACAAATTACTGGGATCTATAAGTACTGTTATATAAATGAGAAAGTCGTGAAGGAAACTAGACAATGATGATTGCATTTCTTAAATGTGTTTATTTTGTTCCACCACAGACTACAGTGACTACATCCATTATGTTCTTATTTCTGGAAACTGATGATTATGCAACAGTGTTAAGTCGGCTGTAGTTCTGCCCTGGGATTTTGATTTGGATATATCGCATTTGGGACGGGTCTGTTTTCGTTTTCAGGTGAATGTTATAAACTCCAAGACTACTCTGGGCCAAACAGGATATTTGGAACAGCCCTGAGGAAGCTCCTCATGTGGGAGCGAAACGTGTTGGCTGATGACTTGAAAGGAATGTTCTTAAAGTGAAATAATTTCTAATAAAGAAGTGACTGTTTTCATCTGCTCTGGCCTGCTGGACTTTGTGAGCTGCGCACCCCCATTTTGTTATAATCATCTCTTGATCTGGAGCACAGTAACGCCAGTCAACGGCTGGCGTCGGGGTTAGCTGCACAGCAATTTCACATTTGGGAATTGGCGTGAGGTGCGTCATTGAGGGTCCACTGTTGCTGTTATCTTCTTGGTTTATTGTGACATGACCCAACTGCTGTGTCCACTCTACCATTTCTTTACCCTATATTTGTACACTATTTTGAAATGAATGACACTACCTCATTACTAACAAGGCATGACGGCATCATCCTAATTACAAAGACGTCCATAGTAGTCTATGCGCAGAAAACAAACTCATTCTCGCCGTGAGGGGAATGGCTTTCATTCTTCCCTCTCGCCTCACCTTGTGCTCTGCACCAACACCTCCTTGAGGGGAACAGCACGCCAGCCTGCACTCGCATTGTGTGAGGGGAACGGGCACGTTTGGACTTCAACCCGCAGGGGGCTTTGTGCGGCGCAAGTGAAGGGCATCACCAAAGGGTGCCAGAGGCCCTTTAAATCCATCAAGACCCTCCGGCAGTGCGGGAGGCACGGAAAACGAACTCATTCTCGCCGTGAGGGGAACGGCTTTCATTCTCCCCTCTCGCCTCACCTGTGGTCTGCACCAAAACCGCAGTGAGGGGAACGGCACGCCAGCCTGCACTCGCATTGCCGTGAGGGGAACGGCCACGTTTGGACTTCAACCCCCACGGGGCTTTGCGCGGCGCAAGCGGAGGGCATCACCAAAGGGCGCAGGAGGCCCTTTAAATCCATCAAGAGACGCGCGGAAAACGAACTCATTCTCGCTGTGAGGGGAACGGCTTTCATTCTTCCCTCTCGCCTCACCTTGTGCTCTGCACCAACACCGCCGTGAGGGGAACAGCATGCCAGCCTGCACTCGCATTGCCATGAGGGGAATGGCCACGTTTGGACTTCAACCCCCAGGGGGTTTTGCACCGCGCAAGCGGTGGGCATCACCAAAGGGCCTTTGGCCACCCCGTAGGCATCTACAGTTTATTAGTCCACCATCAAGTTCCATAGAAGAGTGCAGGTCTACTTTGGGAACTTTGAAAGGTACTGTTTTTCACTGAGCATACTTCAAATGCCAGCCTAAAAGACCCTTTGTTATTATTTTGTGGACGATTAGAGTTGCCTGTTGTTTTCCAAATCTTTTCCTGTTGCAGGGATGGAACACTTAAATGCGTAAACGCAAGTCAATGGAAAGGGAAGGAGGGTGGATCAAGGGTGGGAATGCGAGTAGACCTCGCAAAGGAAAGTGTCTTTGATTGTATTGATAGTCTTGTGGAGGAATGTGAGGCAATTTTAACTTCTGATATTAGCCCACATCCAGTGGGAGATAAGGCTCAACAGAACACAGCTGGGTTAGGGTTGGAAGGTTTATGTAAGGATCTTGCCTCCCCTTCTATCTCCGCTATGTTTCTCCCTAAACCAAAAGACCAGAAGGGTAGTGGTACTGGGAGGGGGCAGTAACTAAGGAGAGCTCCATAGCTAGTGTGTGTGATAACTCTCTAGTAGCTGATGGTAGACAATCTTTAACATCTCCCCCTATAGTCCCATGTACTAACAGGTTTTCTATTCTGGCGAATGTCCATAGCGAGAGTATCATGTTACAACCATCCCAGCCCTTCGGAATAGCCACGAAGACCACCTCTAACCATTTATCAGATTGCCAAACCCAAACCACTGATAATAGTAGAAGTGATGTACAAGATACCCAAGATTTGGTAAAGCTAGTAATTCTTCTACGGGACGAGATAGAGTCAATGAAGGTTTTGATTGTAAATGTATCTGCCATGGTAGGGCCTGCTCCTAATAGTGGGGTGTGCACCTTGCTAAATCCAGCTTCAAGTGAACCAAACCCTTTTCCATTGAAAAGCGGTAGTGCCTTGGCAAAGCCAAGGTCAATTGGAAAAGTGGGTGGCGCATGTAAGGCTACCACCTCGTATAGTGAGGTAGCCAAATCTGGAAAATCTTTATCCATCCCACATGTACAAAGTAGACCCCCACTGCTCAATAAAAACAGCCTAACTCATCCTTTAAAGACCAAGGAGAGAGAGTATCTGATACCTAGTGTGAGTGGTTACTAAGCAAGATAAACTCCAAAATAGTAGGGGGGGTAGAAAGTTAGTACAATACAGAGCACAAATAAAATCTACATGACTAACGTCACTAAGCTAGCATCAGCAAGAAGTAACGAGAGTGCCGACTCCCTGACCAATAAAACTATTCTTTGGCTGCGCCATATTAGAGGGTGTCGTCGGTACTGAGGGATGATATCGCCAAGGCGAGCAGACTGACCTCAGACACTGAACAATTGGATTGTATCACACTGACACTCCGGTCTGAGAAAATGGCTGAACATCTATTTGCCCTTGAGTTTAGAACTAGTCCCCCTGCCCGTCAAGCATCCAGTTAAGGAAGGCCCTCCTGGTTCCCAGGAGCACTATTACTCTGGGCAGTGGCCACGGGGGCATGTTGGAAGCTCCGGATTAGAAAACATCGACTGACTCCCTGGTGTACATGTGCAAAGGCTGTGCATTGATGGTGCAAAGGGCCGGACTGATATTAGTGATATTGGCAGTTTGTTCACAGAAACAATACATCAGCTAGGGATAGGCGCTTGTATGGGTGATAGTGTGGCCGTTTGTTCCGGTAATTCCCAGGCAGGCAATACTGATAGTGCTAGCTGTTTCTCTGAGGGGAGATCATCTACTACAGCTCAATCCAGCAATGCCTCTGGTCCGGGTTCACAGAGTCATTTTTTTATTAATAATCAAAGGCAAGGCATGTCACCATTGCATACAGGACCTCAGGCAGGTACAGGACAAGGATGTTCCCCTTGTTCCTGATTAATAGGCATTTAACAGCAAAGTGTTGTTGTTAAGAAACCCCTCACCCATCTACCTAGTAGATGGCATGCTTCATCATTGGGGCCCAGCTGGATCACCAAGTGCGATCCAGCTGTGCTGCAACGCCTGTCTACAGCGGAGCGGGATTTCGTGTGGAAAATGAAACATGCTAAGTGAAGTGAATTATGTGTTAAAAATGCCTGTAGGAAATACCCTTTTAAAAGTTTTAATGGAAGGGTCCTATGGCATAAGTAAAAACATACATGAGATATACTTGAGGTAAAATGTCCCTCTATATCTCTGTCAAGAAAGTATAGGTCTACTAGTTTCAGCCTTCTCCGGTAGATGTGAGGCTTTCTTCAGGACCATAGGTGTACATGGACCAAAAACTTTATATGTCCACGGTCAGGTGTAAATATATCAACGCGCACCCTAAAACGCGTTGTGCGTGTCGTGGATCAATATACTCACGGATCCATATCGTAAGTACCTGTAAAGGAAGTAACAGTAAAAGCAGCAATGCAAGGCATATCTTTCTGAACATGATCAGGATCATTGTTATGGTGCCTATGGTGAGCCGGTGGAGCCAAAATAAAAATACCTGCTTCGGTCGTATAACAATGAATGTAGGCAAGCAAGAATTGCCCTTGGCAATGCTATCAGGGTTGGTGAAATGGGTACTGTCCGTACTGCAAGATATGAATATAAAAAAGCTATCCATAAAGCCAGGTGCCTATAGGTTGAGCTTAGGTGGCAGGACCTAAAAGAAGCTAGCTTGCAGAATAATATCAAATTATTCTGGAATATCATTATGTGGGGCAGAGGGGGACAACCTGATTAAACTCCTAAACCATGTCTCTCAAGAAGGATGGGTTAATTACTTTAGGCCCCAATATGCGCGTAACCCTTCAGAATACCAAATGGAACAAGATAGTTATGTTTTTTATACTGATGAGGCTTTTAATGACAAAGATGTTTTAGCAGCTCTTAGGACAGTTGCTGGAGGTAGAACGCCAGGACCCGATGGTGCCCCTGCGGATGGGTTCCTCTACGACAAAAAACGATGGAGTAGATACATCGTTTTGATGGCAAATGCAACGGCCCAGGGTGCCCCGATCCCGGTTTCCTGGATAGGGGGCATGATAATTCCAGTATATAAGGAAGGAGATAAAACTCAACTGGGGAATTACAAACCTATCAGCTTGATAGATATGATCCAGAGGTAGTTGGTAGGTTGATCCTGAATAAAATCTTGGACTGGATTGAAAAGAATAGTATATTGTCCCCTTTCCAAGCGGGTTTTGGTAAATACACTAGCACCATCGATCAAGTCTTTTGTTTTATTCTTTTATATTGGAAGACTGTGACATGGGCAAGGGCAACCTTTATGTTGCCTTTGTCGATTTACGTGCAGCTTTTGACCTTGTCCCCTGTTTCCGGGTATGGGTGACATTGAGGGAGTTAGCACCTTCGGACGAGATTCTTTTTTTTTTTTTATGTTTGAAAGCTTTATTAGAGTAAAATCAGGTATTACAATAAGGTGACATCAGCAAAATATAAGAAAAAGGATAAAGGATGGGATAAAGTAAACATAAGTAACCAATATCACAATAAAAAGCAAAGCATTTTGAATTGTTTACGGGGAGGAGGGGGGGAAGGGAGGGAGCGAGATAAAGCATGGTAATATCAAAGAAAATGAATAAATATAGAAAATACCATGAGTGTCAGTCAAAAAGTACAGTAGAAAACATCATATTCAGCAATTACTTGAAATAAGAACTTTAAGCAAAAAGGAAACATGTATAAAGCTAAAAAATCACAATAGTGAAATCAAAAAATATCATAAACTAGAGGTAAGAGTATATGTGTTCAAGGGGGTTTGAAATTATCCGAGGAAAGTGGAGAGTATGTCTTTTTGGCAGATTGATCTAAATATAGAGTAAGAGGTAACCAGTAAAGTTCAACATTTCGGGAAGGTTTGCAGGAGGAAGCAAAAGCAACATCAAGTCTGTGTGATTGACATACTAAATTCCACCAACAATTTAGAGACAAAGTGTTCAAGGATTTCCAGTTAGAAACAATGTGCTGCAGTGCAAGGGCTATCATAAGATCAAAAAGACCGTGAGAATGTGGGGGGAGATCTAGATCATCTGAAAGGCTACCAAGAAATACAAAAGAGGCGGAAAAGTGAATAGAGATGTTGAAAATACGGGAGAGGCGAGAGCATATCTGAGACCAAAAAATGCGAGCTGAAGGACAGAGAAAAAAAAGGTGTAGAAGATCTGCATTGGGAGCGTTACAGGTCCAACAGTTAGATACAGAATTGGGTTGAAAGCGAGAAATAGAAAGAGGAGAAAGGTAGAGTCTGTGATAAAAGAAAAATAGGGATTGAGTAAGAGAGGCAGTACGGGAAATCTTCAAAGATCTGACCCATATTTTGTCCCAAAGAGAAGTTGGCCATGAAGAACCCAAATCTTTCTCCCAAGACAATTCCAATTTCGATTTGAGACGGTCCGGGTCAGGGGCTGAGAAATACCGATAAATGAGGGAGGCTTTAGGAATAGAAGAAAGGATGGTAAGTAGAGAGGGAGATGAAGGTGGAAGATTCTCAGAAGGAAGAGAATAATAACATTCTAGAATAGTTTCCATAAGGATGAGGAATTTCTTTGCAAAAGAAGGAGGGCAATGGAATTGAGATTGGAATTTAGGAAATGAGCAGGGAGATGACCCATCAAAAAGATGACGTACCCAGATGATACCTTTCGCTCTCCACGAGGGCCATGCAATAGGTCTGCTATTTATTAATATGAGTGAATTGTACCATATAGGCAATAGGAGGAAGGATTCCTGAGAAACCAAGGTAGAGGAGACTAAAGGCCGTAGAAGAGAAGAGGTATGTTTGAATAAAAGGGGGTTAAGACATGGGGCTTTAGAAGTGAAGCGAATTACCTCTTGCAAAGAGTAAGGAAGCAATAACTCCTGTTCAACAGAAAGCCAGAGGGGAGAAAAAGGGGAGGTTTCCTGAGATAACCAGCGAGAAGCTTGTTGAAGTGAGAAGGACTTGTGATAAAGGCGAAAGTCCGGAAAGTTGGTTCCACCGTTAAGTTTAGATTTACGAAGGTGTAAGAGAGATATTCGAGCCTTTTTTTGTTTCCAGAGAAATTTGGACAAAACAGAATCGATGCGGCGGAAATACGAATTTGGGATGCGGATTGGAAGCATGGATAATAAGTAGATTAAAATCGGTGCAATCATCATCCTGATGGAATCAAGACGACCCCACCAGGAAAGAAATAGAGGGTTCCAAGAGGCGAGTAGCGAGTCTATTCTAGAGATGACCGCATTCATGTTAAGTTGAATAGAGGAGGAAATAGAATTAGAAAAAAGAACACCAAGATATTTAATTTTTGTAGAGTTCCAAGCAAAGCCGGTGGCTGTGAAGAAGTGGGGAAGGCAAAATTTGGTTAAGGGAAGAACTTCTGTTTTGTCAGAATTTATTTTGTAACCAGAAACCAAAGAAAATTGTTCAAATTCATTTAATAAAGAGGGCACAGAGGTGACCGGGTCTGAAATAAATAAAAGGATGTCGTCAGCATATGCAGATAATTTAAGATGTTGTTTACCATATGGGAATCCAGAAATGGAGGGATTATTACGTATGGAAGTAAGGAAGGGTTCAAGTGCCAAAATAAATAAAAGAGGTGACAAAGGGCAGCCTTGACGAACACTGCGTTGGAGCGTGAATGGGGAAGTGAGGTGACCATTGACGAGAACAGAGGCCTTGGGCATAGAATATATCAAAGAGATATAGGATATAAATTTAGGATGGAAGCCATGCCATTTTAAGGAAGCCATGAGAAAAGACCAGTCAACCCAATCAAAGGCTTTCTCAGCATCTACTGAAATGGCTGCAATGGGAATTGATAGTGAGGGGGCTTTACTTAAAACATTAAGGAAGAGTCTGGAGTTATCCGATGTGAGGCGGCCTTTAACGAAACCACATTGCTCTTTACCTATGAGGTGTGGTAGGAGCGGGTCGAGGCGAAGAGCTAGTAACTTTGCAAAAATCTTATAGTCTACATTAACTAAAGATATAGGTCGATAATTTAACAAAACTTGGGGTCTCTACCGTCTTTAGGGATAAGGCATATGGTAGCGTCCTGAAATGAACCTTGGGCTGATCCAGTAGAACAAAAAGATTGAAAGAGAGATAGAAGTTTAGGTAAGAGGAGGTCTGAAAAATGTAGGTAAAATTCAACAGGAAAGCCATCGGGCCCTGGAGTCTTGCCTTTAGTGAGAGAGGATAGAGCAGTGGATAATTCTGAAATAGTGAGATCAGAATCAACGGCCGAAAAATTAAGGTGGGAGGTATCTGGTTGAGGAATGTTATCAAAATAAGATTGGATAAGTTCTGGGGTGGGGGGGTTTTCAGGGGTATATAAGGACTCATAAAAAGAGTGAAATTGTTCCAAAATTTCCGCATCTGTATGCAGAAGAATATTAGAGGGGGAATAGATAGAATCAATATTAGTTCGTTCTTTACGCGATTTTAGATAATTAGCCAATAATTTACCTGCTTTATTTCGACCTCCATAGTATCGCGCGCTACTCCGGAGGAGAAAAGAGGAGGCTGAGTCTGTAGTAAGCTTGTTAAAAGCAATCTTAGCCTTAAGTAGTTCAGGAGACATATGCTTAGTAGAGGAGGTATAGAATTGATGTTCCAGCGATTTAATGTGTGCAAGGGTAACTTTACGTTTTTGAAGGAATTTTTTCTTCTTTCTAAAGACAAATTCAATAATAAAACCTCGGGCTGAGGCCTTGAAGGAATCCCAAAGAATATGAGGAGGAGTATCAGGCATAGAGTTAAGTTGAAAAAATTCAGAAGCGAAAGAGCGAAAAGAGGAAGAAAAGAGAGGATCAGCAAGAAGAGAAGGGTTAAAGCGCCAACGAGAAGATTTAGGAGTAGGAGGAAGAAGGTCAAAATCAGTAATAATAGGAGCACGGTCAGAGATAACAATAGGCTCAATAGAGGAGGATATAAGGTGTTGGGATAGAGATGAAGATAGAAAAATGTAGTCCAAACGAGAGAAAGAAGCATGAGGAGGAGAGAAAAAGGAAAAATCCATAACATCTGGGTGAGTGAGTCTCCATGAATCCACAAGATGAGTTTGAGTGATAGTGTCAAGGAATTGCTTATGTGGTTTGTGAGGGTAAAAACGAACAGAAGATCTACGGTCTAAAAAGGGGTCAATGATCTGATTACAGTCTCCACCTAATAGGAAAGAATCATCTTTATATTGAACACATTTTGCTGTAATGGAGGGCCAAAAAGAGGAGTCAAAACATGTAGGACCATAAACATTGAATACCATAATTGGGATAGCATTAATGAGTAGTTTAGCCAAAATCCAGCGCCCCTCATCATCCTTTTCTTCTAGTATTACTTTACATTGGAGGCGTTTATGAATCAAAATAGCCACCCCGTTCTTTTTTTGAGAAGCAGGAGAGAATAAGACAGTTCCAACCCACAATCGTTTTAGTTTTAAGGATTCAATATCTGAGAGGTGGGTTTCTTGAATAAGAACAATATCTGGATTGTAAGATGAGAGGTGTGAGAGTACTCTTTGCCTTTTGATAGGGTGATTAAATCCTTTCACATTCCATGAAACAACTTTGAAGGTGAAAGATTATTAAACTGATCAAAATCGAAAAATGCAAAAACATACTGTACATTTACTAATTCAAACTTTAGAGAGATAATAACCACAACGATCGTCAAAAAGGTAGAAGGAAGGATAGGTAGAGGATGAAGAAGAAAAAGAAAAAGGGAAAGGGAGAGGGGTAGGAACAGGGAAAGAAGATCAGCGAGGGAGGAAGAAGGAAAAAAAGAGAGAAGGCATGGAAGACAGTACAAATCCAAAAGGATGACTGTATTGAACATACCTGGAAGGGGAAGTACACACAAGGGGAAGGTGGGGAGGTGGTGATGCGTTACAAGACGGACGGACCAGGACCAGGAGCAGAACCACACCGAGACCGCACAAAAAGGAACATAGGATGGGACAAGATGGTGAAAGGAACATCCGATACATATCCGTCTGGGGAAAAAAGGAAAAAATTGTTAACATATAGAACATGTGACGTAAAGTATAGATCCAGAGGGTAGAAAGAGAAAGTAGATATATATAAGATACGCAAGAGAAAGATATTCAGAGAGAAGATAAGCAAAGTGAGAAGATTAGAAACCGATATATGGAGTGTGGAGGGGTACATGAAGTCAAAGACAGACTACTAGAAGAACAAGACATGTAGACAATAAAAGTCAAATTTCAGCCACTGGTCGAAGCAGAGGAGGAGGCGTCCATCCCTTCTTCACTTTGCAGAAGGAGAAAGTTCCTTAGTTCTCCAGGTTCCTGAAATGACCAAGTTTTATTCCGATAAGTGACTCTGAGAGTACAAGGGTGAAACAGGCCATATCTTGCTCCCATGGAGCGTAGAGAAGGACGCATAGCCACAAATTCTTTACGTCTGGAGGCAGTGACATTAGAGACATCTTGAGATAAATAGACTCGTTGACCTTGCCAAGTCACTTGTTTTTTATTCCTCGCTGCTGAAAGAATCAAAAGGAGATCCGTGTATTTCAAAAATAGGATGATGACTCCACGAGGTTTCGAAGAGGAATCCGTTCTTGCGCCTAATCTATGAGCTCTTTGTATACTAATGGAGGTAGATGGTGGTAAGTCCAGAAGTTTCGGCAGAAAAGTGGTAAAGAAAGACACTGGATTGTCACCCTCAAGATTTTCCGGCAAATTGTAAATACGTAGGTTGTTCCTCCTATTGCGATTTTCCAAATCTTCTGTGTGCTTCTGTAGTGAGAGGACAGTCTTTTCTAATGTAGCTATACGTTGTGTGTTGGACTGAAGCTCAGGGATGTGTTGTTCAACAGTAGAAAGTCGGGCATCCATATTCTCCCATTTGTCCTTCAAAAGCTGCATATCCGTACTTGTTTTTTCAATAAAGGGACGCATTGCTCGCAGCTCCTCCAAAATTTGATCAGTAGGAGAGGTTGAAGGATTATCTTCTGGTGTAGGAGAATTTTGCTTAAGGCGTTTGCCCGATGGAGCAGGTGGAGAAGGCTTACTGGCAGGTGTATGAGCCAATGATGATTTTTGAGAAGTCATTTTTGTAGAGGAATTCGGTTGAGTTGTAACCGATGAAGAACGCACTGAGGTACTCACAGAGGGAGTAAAGACAAATTGGGGCTTACGTAGTCTCACCATAGAAATGATTCCTCGTGTCAACAAGTAATCCCCATTCCCTGAGAGGCGTACAGAGGTGCGCTTAAAATGTTCCAGAAAAATATCTGAATATAAAGTGAGGCACTATAAAGTACAAGACGTTTCAAAAAGGAAGAGTCAAAGGAGAAAATGAAGCTGTCTCCTGAAGAAACGCTTGTAAATGGTAGGAGAGAGCGCCAGGGAATTAGGGTGGAGATATACTAGTGACTAAAATGGGAACAACTGGAAATGCGTCATGAAGTAGCCAGGAAGTCCCAAAATTAGCAACACGCCATGAGGAGGAGCATTTAGAAAAAAGATGTAGAGACTCGAGTATATTGACATATGAAAAAACAAGCCTCAGGGGGAAGCGTTATGTAAAATATAATTGAGGTTTTTCCGTCAATGTAGAAGAAAAAAAAAAAAAAAGAAGAAAAGCGTAGCAGGGAGTCTTACATGACAAGTCTGCTCACCCCTAAAATGCAGCGTTGTCAGGGTCGTTGGTATCTGGTGATACTTCGTGTGGTGGCGAGGTTCGGCGGGAGAGGCTCCGGCTCCAAGAGAGCCTCAAGATGGCGGCTCCGTGAGGGGCTGCAGAGGCATCGCGGCAAAGAGCTAGAAACGGCACCCCAAGAGCCGCAAAGCCGCTCCGCCGACTCCGCTGATGTTCCGCTAGTTGAATTCAGCGATGGGGCTGAAGGACGGTCCCGTTTACATCGGGAAACACGTCGTGCGGTTCGTCGATGCGGCGGAGCTCCGTATCTAGCCGGCCATCTTGCGCGGCATCCAAGCCACGCCCCCTCGGACGAGATTCTAACCTTGTTAATGAGGCTGCACGAGGGTAATAGTGCTAGAATCCGCTGGGGTGGGGGCAGGGTAGGGTCACCACCCAGTTTCCGGTTGAACAAGGGGTACGGCAAGGCTGTGCCTTGGCACCAACGTTATTCTCTTTGTATATTAATGGAATTGTGGACCATTTGCTGCCAGTGAATACAGATGCCCCGTCTCTAGCAGGTGTAAAAATTCCAATTTTAATGTTTGCGGATGACACATTAATTATTTCCAAGACTCCTAGTGGCCTCTAGCGAGCTCTATCAATTTTTGAAGATTTTTGTGCTGCTCGAGGCCTGGAAGTTAATGTGTCAAAAACTAAATTCATGGCTTTTAATCTGCATCGAAGTTTTAAGGGGAGGGTTCTTATGAATAAACACCCACTTGAACAGGTCAGGGCTTTTACCTATTTGGGTATACAGTTAGAGAAGAACCTTAAGTGGGACTGCCATATAGATTTAGCTGCCCTGAAACATCGACAAGTTATGGGAGCTTTAAGTCTGGAGCATAAAAGGTCTCTAACAAAACCAATTATACCTGTCCTCCAAGTCCATGAATCTAAAGCTGTTAGCTCCGCGCTTTATGGTGCCGAATTATGGGACTTTGAGAATGCAGACCCTCCGTAACATTACCAATCTCCCACAAAGCACCCCCCTTAAGCCACTTAGATATGATTTGGGTAGAAAAGCTATTACTGATGTCACCAAGTTGCATCCGATTTTATATTGGCCCAGGTTGTGGACGACACCCGAACTCTCATCATATGCCTCAGGTTTTCTGGATGTAATAAAATCTGATGTCTTCCACAAAATTGGTTGGTTAAGAGGTGTTAGGAATAGCTTGATTGGCCTGGGAATGAGAATGCTATGGGAGAACCCAAAAGAGGCTTCTTTCTCCTCTAAAAACATTTTAAAAGAGAAGTATTGGGAGTGGGCTGCTTTTAACGCTTGGAGTAACACTGACTCATCTTCGATGGCGGGAATCTTCTTAGAAACAAAACTCACACCCAGACTAGAATCCTATTGGGATAATATTACTAGGCCGAGAGATAGGAAGCTTTACTTCTAATTCAGGGCAGGCTCATTACCTTTAAAGTCCCTCACGTCTAGGTGGACTCCCACAAGTGATAACATCTGTCCCGCCTGTGGGAGTCATAGCGAAACAGTTGCCCACCTGCTTTTCGCCTGTCTCGCCTATGCACTCCCTAGGCGAGTTTGGTTGACATCAATGTGCAAACTACTTGGCCCACTTAGGAGCGCTGAAGCGGAAAGGCTTATGCGCACCAGCACTTTACCATTTATCATCATAGCGGTAGCCAAATACCTAGGATGGGCGTGGGTTAAAAGGCTGAAACCTAAAGCTTGGCAATTCTTTGGCAAGCATTAATTTCAACATCCCTAGCCTTGCCACTGAATGTGATTGATTATTTTAAATTGTTTTTATCTGCTTTAATGCTTTAATGCTCAGACGAGTCTTCCCCTGGATTCCGACTGAGTGTAGGAAGACCCTGGTCCAGTCGCTGCTGATGAGCAGACTGGACTACGGAAACTCTCTGTTTGTTGGAATGGCAGACTATCTTTTCTCTAAACTGCAGATAGTGCAAAATGCCGCGGCAAAGGCTGTATGCAATAAGAAGAGATATGATTCGGCCAAAAGTTGCATGCGAGAACTACATTGGCTCCCAATGCGACAAAGAGCCAACTTCAAATTACTGTGTATCACACACAAGGTACTTTACAATACAGGCCCTACCATTCTACACAATAAAGTCAAATTCCATAGACCATCGAGGAACCTTAGATCCAGAACTTCAGGAAGAGCAAACACTACCCACGTGAAGACTGTCAGGATGGGAGAGCGGGCTTTCTCTCATCTAGCTGCAACCAAGTGGAATGAACTACCTCCCAATCTCAGACTGACAGAATGTCTCTTATCATTTAGGAAACAATTAAAGACACTACTCTTCCCTAAACCAGAATAATCAGTAATCAATGCGGTTACCGTACCCCTCAGCACCAAACCTCAGCGCCGTGATATCCTACCTAGGATGATTGTTAGCGCTTTATAAATAAATTAAATACAAATAAAATACAAATGTATTTTATAATGCAAAGATAATTGTATTAATGTCATTTTTATCTCTTCCATTTGCTTTGAGATCTAAGTTTTATCAAACATTTTTAATTATCCAGCCAAGGAATTTTTAAATGGTTGTATCTAAATGTCCTTTGTTTTGTGCTTGTATGAGTATACCTCGAATAAAGCTACTTTGGATTGGATTGGATTGGCAACAGTGTTAAATCGTAGTTTTCATCATAGAATATCACAGATTAGGATAACAACATAATTTTCTATTTTTGATCTTGTAATTGTGTGAAGATGGAAGTGGTGCCACCTTCACCACCATTTCTGAAGCATATGGGGGATTGAATTGTAAGATTTGTTTGGGGTATTTATGTGTATGGAGAGGTTCCTGAATGGGAAGAGTTACCTGTCACAAGAAAGTTAGCTCTGCCAAAACATGAGGTATACTGTGTATAGAGTCTAGGCAACCCTTATTGTTAAACAGAGGCGAAAATTATAGCACTAAATTCTCTCTTTTGTGGTAGTGTGGACGAGCAATTTAGGCTTACAAAGGGTAGTGCTAAGCATTCGTTGTAATCACAGAGGAAATGAATGAGACACACATTCAAGAATAAATCAGAGACCAATTTAGAAAACTAACTTGTATTTATATATTCATTTTGATACCAAGAACTTTGTTGTCAAGTAAGTACTTTTATAAATATCAATTTTTACAGGTAACTACATTTTTCACTAAGTTGTGTCTTTAGAAAGCAATGCTTTCCTATGGTAAAAAAGGCATAGGTTGCATACAGTAATTTCCGGTCATTTTATGGGGGTCTCCTTGTGGACTTAAGGTCATAGGGACATGGTCCAATGTACCACCAGCAGTTACTCTTTGGCTGCCCTGGGGCATCCGGGTGCAGAGGTGTAGGTCAGGTTGGTAGCTTTGCGCTCTACACTGGGGTATAGTGGGGGGGCACCTAAAAACACAGGCTGAAGAGTGTTAGAAATGGGGGTCTCTTGTTGGCAATGGTTTGCACAGTTGTGCAAGTAGGGACCCTTCTTCCTAGTCAGGGTAAGGGGGATACACTTCTAATATAACCCCTGCTCACCCCCTTGGTAGCTTGGCACGAGTAGACAGGCTTATCTCAGAGGCAATGTGTAAAGCGTTTGTGCACACATACAGTAATACAGTGAAAACACTACAAATGGACACCACACCAGTTTAGAAAATAAGTAATCCTTATCCAAACAAAACAAGACCAAAATGTCAAATCAACAATACAGTACTCAAAATATGACTTTTAACAGGAAGACACAGTTCTGTCCATAGCAAACTATAGATGCAACACTTTCAACACAAAGTACCTTGGATGTGTCAAAGTCAAAAGCTAGAACAGCTGCAGAGAAGGTGATGCGTCAATTCCTTACATGCAGGGAAGGTGATGCATCAGTTCCTTACTCCAGTAGAGGTGATGCATCAGTTCCTTACTCCCACCGAGGGGAGGTGTGCATCAATTCCTTACTGAAAGGAAGGTGATGCATCGGTTTCTTACTGCGCTGGGAGGTGATTCGTCGGTTTCTAACTACGGTCCCGGTGACCTTGTAGAGATGGTGCCCTGGTACGATGTGTGAAGATCGGGGATGCGTTGGTTCTCGATGCGGCGGTGGCAATGGCGCCTCATTGGTTTCTTCAGCCGGGGTCCCATGATGCGTTGGCTCTTGCATCTGCATAGCAGGGCCTGCGTCAGAACCAGTGCGGCGATCTCAGACTTCGTAGAACGGTGCACTCGATGCGGCGTGCAGCGGCTTCTCCAGCCACGGGCAGGCGATGCGTTGGTTTCTTTAGTGGCACAATGATGATGGGTGGAAATTTTTCCTGCACACCGGTAATGCGTTGGAAACAGGTGCAAATGTGTCGCGCTTCTCTTAGCTGCACTGCTTTTCCAGCTCCCAGCAGCAGAAACAACCTCCAGAGGCCCAAAACAGCAGCAGACACCTCTTGGCAGGTCAGAACTCCCTGCAAGGAAGTTCAGGGGAGCTGGTGGTGAATGACTTCAGGACAGGAGGCAAGCTCTACTTCAAGCCTTGGCGATCTTCCTCAAACAGAGGACACAGCACAAAGCACAGTCCTTGTTCTTTTCCTTGGCAGAAACAGCCACTGAAGCCCAACCCCAGACAGCACACAGCAAAGGGGCAGTACTTATTCAGTTTCTCCAGCTCTACTCCTTGGCAAAGGTTCCTCTTGAATTCCAGAATTGATCTAACATTCTGGGATCTGGCCCCAATGTTTATACAGCAATTCCCTTTGTTCTCAAGTGGCAGAGAAGCCCTGTGCTCAGTCAAAGCCAGTTCTGTCCTCTCTGGTGCAGCTGCCCGGCAGGAGGTAAATATAGCATTGTCCAAGGCAGGCCAGGCCCATTTAGGTGTAAAGAAAATCTCCTCCCCCTACTTAAAATGCAGCCCAGGTTTATTCAGCACTGCCCTGACTTATTCAGGAAAGCCAGGACACACATCAACCCCTCAGTGGCTGTCGGTGAGAATGCACATCCCCATCCCCTGTCACTCCAAAGCCAGACGGCCAATCCACAAACCAGCAGAGGCACACAGGATGGCTAAGCAAGCAAATACCCACTTTCTAAAAGGGGTATTTTCAAAAACAGAATATAAAAATCATCTTTCATAAAAGATGCATATTTATATTCTGAGTTCAGGCATACTAAACTCCAACTTCCTACCTTGTCCCAATGGGAAGTTATATTCATAAGATGTTATAAATAAACTCCCAATCTATCCTATGAGACAGATAGCCTTTCAAAAGTGAAAAACAAAATACACTGTATTTCACGATCAGGACATGTCACAAACCTCAGTACATGCCTTACCTTCACATACACTGCACCCTCCCAATAGGGCTACCTTGGGCTTACCTTAGGGGTGTCTTACATGTAAGAAAAGGGATTTACAGGCTGCTCATGTGGGTGGCACAATCAGTGCTGCAGCCCCACTATCAGCATTCGATTTACAGGCCCTGGGCACACACAGTGCACTGCGGACTTACCAGTAAATCATATATGCCAATTATGGAATCACCAATCAATAAACACAATTTACAGGGAGAGAATATGCCCTTTAGTACTGATCAGCAGTGGTAAACTGCCTAGAGTCATAAAACCAACAAAACAAGGTCCAAAACAGGAAGCCAAAAAGCAAAAGGTCTGGTGCAAACCAGCTGGAAAAGCCAGGTATTACAAAGAGGTAGACTTGGGAACAAGCCCAGGAACTCCCAACGAGGGACTCGGGTCACATGGGTCCTGGAAGAAAGAAAGCACAGTTGATTCTCGATAACCCGGTCTGGGATGCTCAGGTGCCAAGTAGATAGGTCAACTGAGCTCAGTGGTTAAAGCCCCTTGCGGTTGTCAGTCTCGCCAGTAGAGGGTGCAAAAACCAGGACAGCTGGACCACTCGGGAAGTGGGTCTCTGTGGTGCTGGTGTCCCTCGATGGCGGCTCGGTCATAGTGCGGTGGGAGTCTGGGTTGGACTCACAAGGACACCGTTTGCTGCAAGGGGTCCAGCATTGGTTCTGTGCAACTCCATTTGGCCCTGGTGTCCTCTCACTTAGTGGGGGGGAGCTCTGATCTTATGGGACAGGTACCTCTTCTTGGGTGGCTGCTGTGTCGAGCTGGCTGGGGAGCTGCAACATAGTGAACCAGACTCAGTTTCTTCAGTGCCTGCAGACTGCAGGGGAGTAGCTCCTCTACTCCAAGGGTGTTTCTGGCAGTTTGTGAAGAGCTGGCAGTCTACCAGTATTCTTGGCAGATGCTCAGCTGCAGGACACAATTGCCAGGACTGGTACAGGCATGCAGAGTTTGGCACTAAAAATGCACAGCACGTCATCAGTTCTAGTTCTCTTACAGCTCTTCTTTGTACTCTTCTTCTGGACTCATTGAACCTGAATTCCTGGCATCAGGGGTGCCACCTCAATACTCAATTTAGGGGTGTTAAGGGGAGTGACAAGTAGTAGCCAATGGGCTACTTACCTTTATGGTGACTACACCCCCTATATAACCACTTCCTATGGGGAGTGGGCATAACCCTGACCCAGTTAGCCTAATCCACCAAAAACCAAAATGTGGAATTCAAGTTGTCATGTCCACATCAGGTAGCCCACCTTAATGGTGGAACTAACCTAATAGAGAGCATGCCTCCTGACTAGTAAATGTTCCTCCTTATCCTGGTGCCAATTCGGCCCGGGCAGGAGGTGGCATTTCCCCTGTGTGCGGGGAAGCCTGGGTTGCACATCAAAGGGTGCAGAGGCCTTTGAAGCCTCCTGCCTTGATATGCTGATTGCTTAGCCATCCTGCTTGGAGGAAGTGACAACACCTATGACCAGATCAGGCATTGTTTCTGCCCTCAGAGAGCATGGACCCTCGCCTGCAGGAGGTCAGAAACCTGTGTGTGGTGGCAGGCTGGCGTACACCAGTCAGCCCGTGCACTAGAGGTTGGTAGGTTTTCAGGGGACACATCTAAGATGCCGTCTTGGTGCATATATTAATAAAGCCATCACTGGAATCATTGTGGACTTATTGATACAAGATGTTTGACAGCACACAACTTTAGTTTCAGTGAATCCATCATGTAACTGGGGAACTCGTAATCACCAGTGCCCAGTGCATATACTCAAGATGGCTTTCTTGGTCACTGGCAATGCCCAATATTTGATGTGGACATGACGAGGGCATATCTGCCCATGCAGATATGTCCTCACATGTAATATAATGTACCCTTCCTTACGGCTGTAAGGCCTGCTGTAGGTGTGACTTACTTATATTATTTGCAGTGTCTGCAGGCATGGCACACAGGAGGTGTGCCATGTGGTGTCTTCACTTTTCTCTGCACCTTGTCACGCAGCCTGCAATGAAAGTTTGCATGAGTGTGGTGAGGGGTCCCTTAGCGTGGCACAATACATGCAGCTGCCCTTAGAGACCATCTTCAGTCTCCATGCCCTCGGTGCCAGGGGTACCATTTACTTGAGACTTACATGGGGTGCTAAATACATTGCCAATGGGGGAACAATTGTACAGTTTTAGAGAAAGAGACCTGGCACTGGGGACCTGGATAGCAGGAACCCAGGTCACTTCTGTCAACATTTCATCAAATACCAGGCAAAACGTGGGGGTGACCATGTGAAAAAGTGGCACTTTCCTACAGGGGGTGGCTGGGTTGAAGGAATTCAAGAATTTACGACTGTTAGAAAATAAATCTGTTGGTTTGGGTATATGCTACAAAATAGATGGGTATGGAATATAGAAAGAGTGTAAATCTTGTCATGAAACAATATACATTTTATTTGAGGAAGCTGAAGGAAAATGAGTCCACAAAAGAATATGAGCAAGTACATATCGATGAAAACAAAGAAAGAGAAGGATCAGGAATGGTTACGTGTATGTACAGATTTATTACTGCAACTGTGAATATTGCAGAGAGATTGAAGGATTCTGAAAGATTTCTACAAATAATCATGGTTAATGTTACATAAGTAAAAAATATTTTTCAAAGATAATGAGAAAAGCAGTTAACACTTTAAGTCTAGTAATGTGAAATCGGGAATAAGCACAAAATGTTGGAAGTATGGAAAATATGGTCATTAGGTAAATTTAAAAGGTTATCCTGCCATTGACAAAGAATGCAGTAGGTTCAAGAGAAAGGGACATTTTAGAAGATAACCCAAAGTGTTGTCACTTGTGAGACAGATTTTATTGAGGGGGGAAGAGATGTCTCTCACTTTGGAAGTTATGTTACGCATTGGTTCTGATAGGATGCAGGTGAAATGGCCAACCTCCAAGATCAGAGTGGATGAGATGGATGTTTCTAAGATGATGCACTTGAGTGCAAAACCTTCCAAAATTATATGTAAATTGTTTAAGAATATCTGCCCTGGAAAGAAGTTTGGGCCTTATTTAGAGTTTGGCAGGTGGGACGTCTATCAAAAAAATGGCAGATGTCACTTATGTTGTGGTTAGAGTGTCATTGACGTAAAGCAAATCTTAATTCGGTAAATGGCACACCTTGATCATTTCTGTTATTTCATCCAAAATTAGGTCCTTAGTCCCACTGACATCCGTTTGGGAGATCTTATAGAAAAGCCTCTAATATAAGTTCTACACAGGAACGAGAGGAAAGAAGATATGTTGGAGTATGTGAAACTTCTGAAGAAAAGGTTTAGTACAAATTATGTAGCCAACTAGAGAGACATGCTATTTTATGTTATGTTATGACACTTTATTTTATGCTATATTATGTTATGTTATGTTACTATGGTTTGAACTTTACATTGATTTGAAGAAAAGTGCAGTACTCTTGAGGCTTAAAGTGGGAAAGGTGTCTCTCAAATTCAGGGAGAAGTTAAAAGAAAGAAATAAAGCAAACTGGGTGGATCAATATCCTCTACCAAACATTCATGAAATTATTCCAATACTAGCAGGTGCAAGGATTTGGCAAACTCCTTTGATTAAGTTGTGTTGCATAAAAACTCCAAACTCCTAACTGCATTCCTCATATCAGAAGGACAGAAGGGCTTTTTCAAAAAAGGAGACAGTCATTTGGACTGTCAAGTGTATTTTCAGTATTCCAGCAGTTGTTTTTCTTTTTTTTCTTGTCTTCATTACACCATGGTTTCTGCAAACTGGGCCGGTCCGGAAAAAAAAACACCCTGATCCTTCTTTGGTCCATGCAGTTACATACAGTGCCTTCCATGGCACCCAACTGTCCTTCATTAGAAGGGCGCGGGGGAGTGGCCTAACCTGCTCGACACCCCAGTCCATGGCTTAATGTTATTATTGGACTATGTTTCCGAATTAGATTTCCAAATTTGTTAACCATAGATACATTTCAATTCAGCCAATTCAAAATGGGCTCCCACATCTCAGCCGGAGAACTTTTATCCCTTTTAATATCAAATCCATTTAACCACATTCAACCAAGTTATTACATTGGGGGGTTGAGGGTCTAAGCAAAATTTACAAATTCCCCTTCTATCCTGAAGGATTAAATAAAGGGAACATCCTTTTCAACGCAACTTTTACAACGCAGCTCTTTCCATCGCAAGCCTTACAACGCATGCCATTACAACGCATTGCGCTGGGGGGCACTCTAGGATAGGGAATAGATTTAATTTACTATCCAACACCTTCCCTACTATCCACGGGGACTGGAGTTGGAATAGTAAATTATACTATTCACTATCCAGCACCCCTCAACACTATGCGTTGTAACAGCATGGGTTGTAAAACCAGCGATGTAAAAGCATGCGAGGTAAAAGCATGCGTTGTAATGTCATACATCCATTAAATAAAACAACATCCCCCTCTGTTTAGATCTTAGGGCCTGCTAAGTTACATAGTCCACTCCTAAGAGAACCAACGTTTCCGTTAAGGTTATATCTTCTCCTAGAATATTCCTTATGCTATTTTCCACAGAGCACCAGTAATCCTTTAGCCCTGGGCATGTAAAAAAAGACATGTAGATCATTTGCTTTGAGAAGGTTGCACCTTTTACATCTTGGGACCGGCTGTTGCACAAACTTTGATATTCTATGTGGTGTCCTGTACAGCCTATGCATGACGAAGAAGTGGTGTCTTTTAAGATTAGCTGGAGTGACTATATCATAGAGGATTTTGACTGTGTCAGATCACAAAGACTTCACGCTTCCCTCCTGTAACACCTCTGTCCAGACCTCCGATGGATCTTGTGTGCTTTCCACCTCCGCCTCCAAAAAAAGTCTGTTCCATAAAGCTACTTCTTTAACTTTCTGTGAGGGGTCCTGTATTAAGGTCTCAAAGTCCCAGTTGCTTCCAATCAGTCCCTGCCATCGTAACCCATGAAGTGAGCTGTATGTACTTGAACCTAGAGATTCCGCTACCCATCTTAGTATACAGAACTTCCCATGGAACCAGTACTTGTTGAAGGAGAAATTGGAAGGGTTAGAAGGAGTGAGAGTTTTATAAGATGTCTTTCTTCTCTTTGGTAAAGACCATATTGACCATGACTATAACTTAAAGATTGTCCTGAGATTTTAGCCGGTAAGGGTTTGTCAAACCACATAAGAACCATCCTGAAAGCACCCATCCACCCATTTTTCGAAAACTGACATGCCAGCATTATTTGTGGTTCCTTTTTCATCCCAATCAACTGTATCATTTCAAATGAACCTCTTTATCTCCCATCAACTCCACCTTGAGTACCATGCTGGAATATGACCTACAGCCAGGCCAGCAAGTGACCCTCCCATGGTGGATCATGTCTGTCTGGTTTTCATCTGAATTGGTGTTGACACAATTTTTCACACAAGCTGTATGAATGGGGCTCTCTCCCTGCATTCTTATCCCTTGTCGCTCCTAAGGCTCTGGATGCAAGAATGGCTCTGCTCCTTTTTTTTCTGTCTTGCAGAATACCTGGACATCAATGTGCTACTTGGACATGATCAGGTGTCTATTGTGGGGACTCCAGATGTTCTCTTTGTGTTGATATTCCATCTAAACGCTCCACAAAAAACTAGGCACAGAACATGTGTCAGTACACTAAACTACCTATTTCTGCCAGCAGCTGGACCTAATCCTATGACGTTTAAAATAGCCATCTTTAGTGCAGAACTTTTAAACAACAGTTAATCTCTGTATACTAAACCCAATATTGCATTTAGACATGGCTTTACTAGTACTGCCAGACCTGACCTGTCTATTAAACTTTTCTTTGACCCCTGAGACATTACTTCCTATTATTTTATTAAGCAAAAGTAAGAATGGAGGAAAATGGAAGACTAAGCAAATAGCAATGGTCCCATTCAGTCTTTAGTAAATGTGTTCTCCTCATGCATTCCTAAATAATAATAAAACAAACAAGATAATGGAAAGAATGTTGCACAATGGCAAAACATTCACCCCCAGTCACAGATATGGGTTTAATCCATCGTTATTTGGCTCACCAAGCCACCCCAGTTCCGACATGGCCATATGCAAATCAGTCTTGACCCTGTGCCTCATGGGAACAGTCCAGCCCGAACTGCCAAGCCATGTCTTCCCTGGACCGGAATCAAGCATCCTAGAACTGGTTTCTGGCTATCAGCCATCTTCAGCCAAGATAGCTTGACTCCAGTGGCTTAGTGAGCACGGGACCCACGTCTGGGAATACCCTTCCTATATAGGATGAACAGCAAAACAAACAAGATAATGGACGGAATTTTGCACAATGGCAAAACATTCACCCCCAGTCACAGATCTGGGTTTAATCCATCGTTATTTTGCTCACCAAGCCACCCCAGTTCCGACATGGCATAAATAATAATAACATGCTAACATGCAGATGAGAACTAAGTTATTGTATATCTGATTTGTCCCCAGGATTGCAGAGCCCACCAACGGCTTGATAATATTCCACAAGCTATGGAAGAACACTCGTATTGCTAAGCTGTCATTGCTTTTTTAATTTTCAAAAACAAAATTCCAAAGTGGGATTTTGTTTTGGAAAAAAAAGAAAATGAAAGTGTGCCATGTGGTGTCGTTATGTTGATGGTGCAGCAAGATATACTTCCATTGCATTTACGGACCCGCCTTGATGGCTGTTCCTCTAAATGTTGGTTCTGTTGGGTATGAACAATACTTATTTTCAACGTTATTATTTGGTTTTTTGAGTGGTCTTGTAAACCAAAATACAATACCATCTAAATAACTTAATAACTGATGCCCCCTCTGAAAGAAAAGAGAAAAGCGGCTTCTTACAATCAAATGAAAGAATAGCCTACAAGTGACTCTGTATTCTCTTTATATTAAATGAATCACACTCTTATAAAATACCGGCCTAACTTTACTACTACTAAATTGAGAAAAATCCTAATTTAAAGACTTTCGGTATTCACAGAAGGCATTTAGAAGTCCTAAAGTTAGGAGTCCTAACTTTACTACTCCTAAACTGAGAGAAATCCTAACTTTAGGACTTTCGGTATTCACAGAAGGCATTTAGGAGTCCTAAAGTTAGGACTCCTAGCTTCTGTGAATACCGAAATGAGTAAGTGTCTTCTGTGAATACCAAAATGACTAAGTGCCTTCTGTGAATACCAAAAATGGTAGTAAGTTTAGGATTTTGTCTTAAGTTAGTTCTGTGAATCGGGCCCTGAGTTATTATTGATTTCGTTTTATATGAGAACAGTGGTATTACAACTAGAAAAATCTCATATGTGTAATTGAATTCACACATGTGGAAATGTAGGTGTAGGGATGGGAATGTGAATGTTTCTGGTTAGGTAACTCACAAAAATAGTTGACCATTCAAACCATGTAGGTTTGTGTGTATTCACATACCTCTTTCAGGTACCTTCTCAGCCTGGAAATGCAGATGAATATGTTCTTGTCAATATACAGAACTAAATATGCTTAAAGGGTGGGACTGGAGAGGGGACACCACAATATTTAATGAGGGTGTACAGGAAGGTATTTTCCACCTATTGTCTCCATTGAGTATGAAAAGGTTCATATTCATAGGCATGTATGAGTCACATTTGCACATACAACATTTTCAAGCTCATGGAAAATCTACCTGAGAAAATATTAAACCTTAATGTACTCCAGGAAATCAATTACTGTTGTAGATTTACTGGAGTACTCTTGGATCTTTTGTAAATCCCTAAAAAGTAAAAAATTGGTTCCAACTGCTGGAGTAACCATATCGAATGGGACTTTCAACCCTCATGGCCCCATGTAGGCCTCAGTTGGCAGGCTGCCAGAGCATGGAATTGATAGGGGTAACACTTTTGCGCAACAATTGAGGATGGTATCTGTATAAAATGGATAAAATCTTGCCTCTCCGACCCACAATGAATGGCTGGTGTCAGTTCTGAGAGTGTATAACTTAGACAAAAATAAGAGGCTAGGCTCTAAAAAATATAAATTCTGGGATATATGGAAAGATTTTCATAAGGGTTGATTTATATTATGGCCTTTATACATAATGTGGTAGTCATATATTTGGATTTCTCATCATACCCCACTAAAAGTCCAATGATTACGCTACCGCAACAATATTGGAGGAAGGCTTGCAAGAGTAGCCATAATGGCTAGCTCACCCCAATCCGAAATAAGAATCCTTCTCCTTACAAGTAAATGGAAGTAAGGGGTTCCCTTTCTCAGAGATGCCGGAAAGATGAGAAGGGTCCCTGAAAATCTCCTTACTTTAACCTGTTGCGTAATGAGGACTAAAAAAAAAACTAAAAAAAAACCAATTGAGGATGGCTCACAACATTCACCTCTGACGTGGAACTTTAACGACCAAAAGCCATCCCATGTCTAGCACGGGTTTAGTGTTGTCAGGGACTGTGAGTACCAGAAATGCACCCTTCCCAAGCTTAAGCCACTCTCCCGTCCAATACAAAGAATGTGATGGAGACTATTATACACAAGACTGCCATGATTTAAATAGTACTTTTGCTAAGAAGGGACACCAGTGGAAATGAAGTCTGGCAACGCCCCTAAACATGGCAAGCATTCTAACATCCGGGGCTGGTGACTAAGTGGACTAATGCAGGGGCCTGTGTTCAAGCTCATGGTAACAGGTTCAAATCCTAGCTGGTCCACTCACCCTTTCATCCTTCTGAGGTCAATACAAACTAGAGCTGTTGGGTAACAATACACATCTGTTATTCAGCACCAAGATACCCTTGGGTGAATGTGCCCTTTACAAACACACATTATATATAACATCATTTTCAAATAACATAGAGGATGAGCATTACCCCACTCATGAGATATTAGACAGATTGTTCCACAGAGCCCATGGATAACAAGAGAAGCGGACCACCTAAGCCACCACTGCATTAGAACAGCAGCAGCCACAGGTTTGCTTTCACCTTTTGCTGTGTTTTATCATTGCCATGCAACTGTGAGCAAAGTCAGCTAATTTGTCAGGTTTTGGAATATTATGTACTTATTTCGGGTAGGGAGGCTGCCAAAAAGATAAGTGTTTTAAGAGAAAAATCATAAAACACCATGGCCATAAAAATATTGACAGCAAAGGTGACATTACCCATGTCCTACATCTTTCAAGAGAGAAGCAGCTTAAAATCTGAACTGTTGGCACAGTAGATGCTAAACTTTCAGGTACAACTTCCTTTGACAAAATGGGCACATCCAAATAATTCAGATTTTTCAATTTTCTGTTTTTATTTCAAACTATTACCCTTTTATGCTGTAGGACTAAGCATGCTATATACGTGACACATCTAGATTGTGCATGCATTCTATTAGAGGTGGGAGAGCCCAAAGATGTACAGGGAGAGCCAGAGCCAGAGCCAAGGGGCTGGCTTGGGTCTTAGAGCCTGAGCACGAGTCGGGCCCTAAAATGTTTGCTATGTAAATCACATAAACAAACATCATGCAAAATATGATAAAGTCGCCTCAGTTTTAAATAAAAGTGTATTTCCTCTGCACATGAAGCTTTGGCATTAATAAATCACATTATAGCACTGAATTGAGAAGTACTTATTAAAACTGATAGGGGCATATTCTCAAGGACTCATTGTCGAGTTATCTGCACTTAAGCACCGCAAAAGTGGCAAAATATTCATCGCCTCATTCTCAAGCTGGTGCAAACTGCCAAAAACGCCAGTTTTCCAGCCATAGCTTCAGCAAAAAACATCGGCACGGATGAGAGGGACAACTAACGCTAATGATATGCAGAGTAGGCATTCCTGTGCAAAAACGCACAAAATCACCACTTCGCTATATTCTCAATGATCAGCCAGATCGGCGAAGCGATCTAAAAACAGGCGATAAGGCCCGTTAGCAGCAGGGAATGAACACCTGCCTTTTACTTGTGTTGAGCAGGACCACAGCCTGCAGTGTGAAAGGGAGCCCAGTCCAGAGCCACATCGGCAGACCAACCAATGTCATGGAGCTACTGATCATGCAGCCACCACCCCCAGCCCCCCTGATTCCCCCTGGACAAACCCCCCGGACTACCACCGAGGCAGCTCACAATAAGACAGTGGTCCTTCAGAAAACACACCAGCCTCACAGACTTAACACCCACTACAGGAACTACAGGCCCACTACAGGCTCAAAAGGACAACCATCCTCCGCATCCTGACCCACATTGCCCACAGGCTAACAGTACCAAGACAACGGACAACAAAAAATCCCTTTGCAGACAAAGCTGCTGGCTGTGCTACACCTGTTGGTCTCTGGTACCTTCCAACCAACAACCGCCAGAGTCGGAGGAGTCTCACAGCCAGCCCTATCAAAGTTCATCACAACTTTTTTGGATGCCATCATCAGCTTGGTACCCCAGCACCTTCACTTCCCCCAACTTGTGCAGGAACAGCTGGAGACCAAGCAAGGCATCTACACCTTGAGCCTTTTTACTTGTGTGCGCTGTAAGGTTGCATCACTTGCACTCCTAAGACACACCATTGTCATGACTGTCTGCGCATGCCCACAAGCCTGACAACGACACTGTGATATTGGCCATTGAAGGTGGTCGGCCATGTGTTTGTAGGCCTATGGTGAGGATATGGTGGACACAGAGACACACTGACTCTGGTGAACTATTGTGACTTCTGTCATGCTGTCTGGCATGGTCAGAGTCCACTTTCCGTTTAGAAGCAGTGTCCTCAATATCCGTTGCATGCTTGACTTTGATGCCAGCTACCTTCTTTGTATTGAATTGAGGCTTGAACTGTGGAGGTTTGTCTTCATTTTTTATTATGAAGTCAGAAGAGCATTGTGAGTCTTTCTTTGGTTTCATGTACTCCTCTGATTTGAGCTCTGATCGTCCTCCTCTCACAGAGCATTTTTTGGATGATTCCTGAAAGAAACGAGAAGGATGTGTATCAGTATGCTGATACCTATCAGCTGTTTTTATTGTATCAGGGTTGTGCAGACTGTACTGATTGTCTGAGGACTCCTGTCGAGGAGACCCACTCCGTGTTTTAGTCTTTTCGTAATTTCTCTTATTATCCCAATTCTTGTTAGAAGCGTCTGAAGCATGCTTCGAGTTATCCTTTTCAGAATTACCCTTAATCTGTGGTTTAATAGGTTTGGCTCCAAAATTTTCTCTACCTATTGTTTTCTCAATAATTTTATGAATTTTGAGCTCCTGGAACAACCTGTGTAATTCGCTGGCTTATTGCCAGTGTTGCTGCTTCTCCTTTTATATTGCATAGTATGATTGAGGGTACTCTGGCAAATTTTCTGATCAGCTTCATCCCCAAATCCAGGGCAGGGGCTGTCTTGTAATCATTCCGAATCTGTTTAAGCACCTCTGGCAAAACAGCTAATGAGGGCTTACCATGTGTTCTGGTATTTACTGTAGCATAGAGTGCCCCAAGTGGCGCAGTCTTCCACTAGCGAAGCCATATCCTTTGACAGGAATGTTGTCGGAAATCTATGTTTTTCTTAGGGTCCAGTATCGGGAAACACTGCTTCAAGCTGATTTGTTTTTGTGCAATTCAAAAAGAATCTCTTACCTTTTGATGGGAACCTTACCCATGACTGCATTCATGAGCACCGGACCAATTTCAGGCAGAGCCAATTGTGCTTGTGCAGCTTGAACAGCCCATGTGTGATTTATTGTCATTATTCACACCACATATTGTGTCAAACATCTGTATATTCTGACTAGATCTGTATAAAGTATAGAAAAACAGTGGTCCTTGACTATTATAGCTCAAGATCAAAGCAATACCATTAAATGCGTATAAAGATATTCATTAGGCACATGAGAATATAACCCAAAAAAATTCTAGGCCACTACCAAATGACTGATAATGTCATTTTATTCAGTCATGATGGGATATTCCAAAAACAATGTGTGCAATTACTGCTGCAAATGTAACTCATGAGTAGGATACCTCTGCTCTGGGTGCTTCTTGGGCCTCTACCACAAAGATCACATTGCCTCCGGTCAGGGAGAGACCATGGCACTGTAACATCTGTGTGACTATATGTCTGAAGTTCACCGGTATGTTAACTGGGGCTGCATTTGTTGGACAACATAAACATCAAATCTGTGGAAGACTGATTCAATGCACACCATCAGTATAAGTTGGCCTTAGTCCTGCTAGCTCGCAGTGCACCATCTGTACTCCTAACCTGGCAAGGTAGCAGGAGGAATGTGCAACCTCAGAACAAGACAACCTTCAATCCCCAAGGAAATCATAGAAAAAGGTCTAGAACACTTTTATTTGGTTACTCATGCACACCCAAGGATTTGCACAAGAAAACAAAACATGCTGTTTCAATATTTATTGAAGCATTATGAATATTGTATAAAATACATGTGCAGCAATTATTAATAGAAGAAAACAGAACAGTGTAATCAGCATTACAAGAATGGTAAAGAAAATAAACAATTCAACCATTGTGCTATTACATAGGAGCTATTCTTACATATAAGTACTGTTATATTTTGTGCTCCTACCTAGCGCTACCTATCCTTGTGCGTCTAGGGTGGGTGAATCTGCCAGAATCATCATAGGGTGATCCAACCTCCCCATTATTTGTGGGTAAGTGTCATGTGGGAGCCCGTGTTGGTGTAGAACTGGACACCATCCCTCATAGGAGGTAAACAGGGATTACCTGGGCTAGAATTCCAAGACGGAGCGATCTCAACAGTGTCAGCGCAGTGCTCCTCTGTCCAACAAAGTGAGCGATGTTGTTTATATAATAAACTTTACTAATGTATCGTGCAGTAGCCCAAGTGAGGAAGCTATTGTTAATTATTTTGCGGTAGCTCTGTCACGGAGTGGACAATAACAAACAACAACAATTTGCACAGTGAACTTAGCCCATGTACAGAACATTCAAGGCACTTGATAATATGCCCACAAAGCAGAATAAATGTAAGCACAGCCATTTCATAGAATAATATCATGCACAGCCATGCATTCAAATGTGTGTCAAATGTCCACGTTTAAGAAAAGATGGCAACATAAGCAAATAAAATGGTGATTTACCTACTTGGGCCTTATATGACCACATGACAGTTGCATGTGTTCAGCATTATTTTTACTCGTAGTCCTCCTTGCAAAAGGTGAAACAACAGAGGGTTGCAGTGTTCCTGCAAAATGTCAACATAGAAGGGGCTGGTAGCACATTTTATGGGACCCTTTACAATGCTTAATTTGAGCCGGTGTTTACCAATGTGGCCCATCAGGACTTATTTTTGCAGACCGCCACTTATTTTTCCTCACCAGATATTGACTGCGAGCAAGAAAGGGAAAAACACTCAAATGGGAAAGGAGAGTGAAGGAAAAGACAGAAAAGGGAGAAAGGAGGGCCCAACAAGAGCTATATAAAGGGGCAACTGAATCTGGTATGGGATTAAGGTGCCCTGAGATAAATTAAATCCTACGCAGCCATAGTATTTAGCTCGTGGATTTTTCATAGCACAGCTGGAGCAGAGCTCTGGCCACCTGCACTCCTTCTTTTACAAATTGAGCACTGGCCTAGAATTATCAAGCCACTCGTAATAAGGGAACTTAAAACTGTGGCAACATTTTGTCTGCGCTTTTTTACATGGTAAATGTTTTGTTAAAACGCAGCTTTCACGCATCCCCTTCACAAATCAAATCGTCAACAGTGGTTACACTGGCGCCAGGCATCATCTTCTGTTTTATGGTCACCATTACACGATGCTATTTGTCTGCTTGAGAACATGCAGCACAAAATACACAATGTTATGGGGCTTTTGATTATAAATGCATGCCACCTAAATATGTACTCTGGAACAGGAAGTCCTTATTTCATACTTCAGATTTGTTCTAGCATTGTCAATCATATTTTAATTGTCCAAAATGTCCTTTAGTAAAACACTGAGGCAAAAAGTCTTCAAAGTGCATGCTGATATTTCTTGGGATACAGCAGTTACTTTCCACTCAAGGTTTCTATCCACGAGGCCCAAGAAATGAAAGCAAGACAAATGCGGAAAATCTAAGGCCAGGAAAAGGCAGTCTCCATCATGTTGACTCACTTGCAGTTATTTCCACAAGTTAGCCCAATTTATAGTGTGTGCCACACAGTCACCATTAAGGCTAGTCTCGATTGCTGAGCGCATGAATGTACTACTGGCAAGAAGTCATAGGAGACGAAAAACTGAAACACAATTAAGATATTTACATATATGCAGTATTAATAGTTGTGTTTAAAGCAGTAGGCACAGTGGAGTAGCAGAGCTGCAATGGGAATGCCTTCCAAAAGAGGGAAATCGGGCGTAGCCTCACATCCCTTGTAGTAAAAAAACAGCTATATTTGGGATGAGTTTATGGAGCTGAGATGTGTCGCTTTCAACAAGCTAAGAAACTCAGGGTAACAGAAATTACCTATCATCGAACTTCTTAAAGCTGTGCCAGCGTACCTCGTTGATCCCACGCAATCAGAATCAAGAATAGTTTAATCGGTTACTTGACCATCAAAGTTATAAAACATGCATATGATAGAAAAAAAGCATATGACATCAATCCATGTCTTTCAAACATAAATATGTTAAAACACCTTAAAATTCATAAAGCTTGCTTACTATAGACAACATGCATGAAAACAACTTCAGTTTCCTTACAACTGTTGTGGGTAAATGAATAGGCAAGTACTCTCACAGTCAGCAGCATTTTTCTATACACAGTCCCTAAATAAAATCATTAAGATGCTCCCAAGATGCAAATATGTGTAAAGAATGCTTACTGCGCCAATTGCTTCGTGAACATCTATGCCATATCATGGCCATTGCGCAGAGTGCTAAAAAAAGCTATCATGGAAAGTGGACCGATAGTTATTAAACTTGCATACATACACTATTATTTCTGCAATACAGTAACACTTATCATTGTAACCTTCAGTAACAAAATAGAGGTAAATTAGACAAATACATGGGGTAAGAATGCTTGTAATTGTATCTATAAGAGATAACCGTACTGTGTATATCGTACTGGTGCAAATTAAGATTGTTTCAGAATCATCTCTCGTTTTATCCAGGCTTTAAACAAAAAAAGGCTCACAAAAAAATAATAGGGCATGTTGTGTCGGTCATCAAAATTTAGTCAGCCTCTCTGCAATAGATTACCCCCAAAGTCAAATAGATCGAACAGAGCCACCTTCCATGCATGCGACGATATTAAGGGCACACCAACATAATATGATTTGGGGTCTCAGGATTCGTCGTATCAGAGGCATGGTTATTACTTCAGTTTCTGCTGAATGATTGGAAAGTTAAGTGGCCTATCATAAAACATTTATATAAACTATTAGCATGGAAGGTGACGGCTGTAAAAAATATATATATATATATATAGCAGCCGCTCCTTTCTCACGGGTCTGTAAACATTTGTTTCTACCATAGACATATAGTGTAATCAAAGTGTAAACAACAAGAAAGGACTACTTTGGCACCTCAAATATTGTGCAAAACGGCATCCATTTTGAAGGGGTAATTTCATTCAATATATCAACATGTTAAGCACAATATTTGAGGAGACAAAGTAGTCCTTTCTTATTACAAAAAATATAAAAAATTTAAACTGAAGGAAACAAAACCAAATACTATAAATATAAATGATAAACAATGATTAATAATAAATGTATTTTACCAATATTGGGAAATGTATTGGAATCTGAGAATAATAGACATACTATCCCACTCCAGTTTATGCACAGTTATGTTATGTTATGACCAATTGTAAAGCGCACAAATAACCCCAAGGGTTCTCATGGCGCTGTAGCGGGCAATAGGGAGGGGTTCCTACGACAAGGAAAAACTGGATTTAGAATAGCCAGGTTTGGAACTGCTTTTTAAACTGTTTATGGTCTGAGAAGGCTCGAATATGTGTTGGGAACTTATTCCATTGTTAAGGGGCATATGAGAGAAAGACCTGCTACCATTTCTGGCAGTGCAGACTTTAAGAGGTGTGAGAAGATGTGATCCTTTAGACCTCAGGTTTTTACTTGGTGAGTACCACCTGAGTTTTTTAAATAGATAGACTTTTGTGTGATGCACTTTGAAGTAGGTGCACTTCTTGATTGGGAGCCAGCGCAGTGAGCTCAGGGTGGGTACCGAAGGGGATCGGGAAAGAAGATTCAAAACTAGTTTGGCGGCAGTGTTCTGCATTACCTGGAGCCTGGTATATAGGTCTTCATTAATGGAGGCCATGAGTGCATTGCCATAATCTTATCGGCTAATTATTAGACCCTGAACCAGCATTTTCCTGGGTTCCAACAAAATCCATTCGGAGATCTTTCATAGTATTCTCATGGTGCCATAGCATGTGCCCAGTGTCTGATTTAAATGGTCCTTCATGGATGGCTTATCATTTATTACAATCCCAACATTTCGCACCGTCGAATTTGGTAACCTATGCTGGTGGGCCATAATGCTATTGACCAGGATGATTGTGAATTGCCAAATAGAATCACTTCGGTCTTGCAGGCATTGAGTTGTAGAGTTTTTATGCATCCAGTAGAGATCGTGTAGGACGTTTGAGGGCTTAAATATGTTATTTACATCCCAAACAGCATAATAATAAGGGAAACACTGGACTACAGAAGAGCTGCATTTACTATTCCTACTCCAATCTGTTCAACAATGTGGAATGTGCTGAACTTCAGAGGGGTTAAATTTACTATTTCCACTTCCGCAACAGTAGGGAAACTACTTCACTTCAAACAAATTACATAGTTGAATAACTCTAATAATTTAGAAAAAATATAACACTCTTAATATAAACCTGATTACATAACATAAAATATAGATATATTTAAAAAAGCAATTAATCAATTTACAAAATGTATACACAATGTAATAAATAATTAACAAAAAAATGGCTATTTAATTATTACTTTATTAACTTACCACCCTATCCCTCTTAAAACTAGGCAACCCACATCTAAAATATAACTTAAATAAATAAGTATAACATAATGTACATAATTGATAGTCAATTTCAGAATTCTTAACAATTAATAATACATTGTAAATTAATTACTACTTAATTAATTTCCCACCCTATAACCCTACAAACCCAGCAACATACACCTAAAATATATATCTAAAATATGTAATTATTACATTGACATAATTATTAATCAATTTAATATATAATTATACATTAACATGGATTTTTAATTATTACTTTATTAACTTCCCACCCTATCCCTTGCAAACCTGGCAACCTGCAAATCATTTACTAAACAAAAGTATTACATAATATACATAATTAATTAGTAATTCAATAGTTAGTAATAATTCAATAATGAATTGTTAATTCATTAAAAAAACTACTATTTCCTCCATTAGAAACAATGAAAAATTGTGGGAAAATGGAAAGAAGCTAGTAAACACTGTAAAAAATTAAAAAAGGATATATGTGTAATGTATTTATTATGCACACACTTGTTTTACTCTTCTTGAGTTGACTTTTAAATAAATTATCATGCAAACAATCCCTATTAAAAATATTACTGAGTCCTAAAAAAAATGTTACACACCCAAAAAAGATTCACACTCTGCAAACGCTCTGAACTCTTAAAAAACTGTTCCAAAAAATAGATCACAGCTCATGCCTTCATACCTTCAACTGTTCCTAAAACATTATTACTTGTAATAAAATATTGAACCCGTAAAAAATAAATATACTTTCCAAAATCCCTTCATTTCAAAACTAAACTGTCTCAACCCATCCCAGAACTTCGAACTACCCCTATTTGTAACACATCCAACAACCCTAAAACCACCTTAACTGCTCCCATTCATTAACCCTTCCCGAACCATTCATAACCCATTCCTGGACCCCAAAAGCTCCTTACTACCCTTATTTGCAACCCATGCTTGAATACTAAAAACTCTTACCTACTCTAATTCTCAACCCATACATGAACCATAAAACGACCCCATATCTATTACTTACGGTTACTTTCCATTACTTACCTATGCAATGTAGCAACTCCTGGACTAAAGTAATGCGATGCAAAAATAATAACAATGTAAAAACATCAAGATACCAGTACCACAAACTATAAACTCCAGAATAGAGGTATCATACCTTTGTGAAAGATTCCATCGTCTGGTAAGTTCCCCTTTTCTAGTTGAGGATTCTATGTTTTTGATTTCTCTTGCAACGGCGGACAGCAACTTTTAAAAGTGGTGGGGCACATGCCGCATTTAAATGTTCAATCATTTTCTAAAGTGCGGACATGGTTAAATTTGTATTGCAGAGGTGATTGGGATACATTCTATTTATAGGTATGTCTTATTTATATAGAATGTGCACCAACATAGCGTTGATTATGGAAGCCAGAACTGCGCATGTCAGGTTGACCACAGCAAAAACACGATCAATCTGACATGCAGAGTTCATTAACACAGCCTCAATCAATCCTTGCCACATTTCCCCATAGCCCGCCCCATCCTACAGGAAACAAGTGCATTGGGATATGGAGTCTGTCTGGGGTGTAGTGGCTCGCAGTAGGGGGTCAACGCCTCCATGCTCCTATGGACGAGCCGACCCTGTTTTATTGTGTCTGCCAGTGTCTGACAGGTTCATTATCAGGGCATTTTTCTTATTTCCATCAAACGAGCCCCAGCTCTCTAGGATTCCCCTTCCTAATGATTTAGAAATTTGGAGGCTGCAGCTTCAGGTAAAGGCAAGCTGGAAGCTTTCACTTTATACTTTTCCCCACCACATGTGGTCACACTGTGCTAGTAATCGGTTGTTTGTACTGTCCTTTGCAGTATTTATTTGTTTAAACCTATGTTATACCTTTTTATTGGCCTCTGAGCAGCATACGTATGCCACTGGAGGAAGAGGACTCTAGCATTGATCAGAAATAGGCCCAATCACAATTGCATTGTCAAATTACATGATTTTTTTTGTAAATTGCCATTTCTTACTTATGCTAGACAGCTGTCCATGAGCAGAGACAGGGCAACACCACAGGTTTCATGTATGGGAGTTGATACAGAAGGAGAAACTAAGGGCCCGATTACGAGTTTGGCAGTGTGAGCGCAAGCTGCCATGCCACCATCCTGCTCACACACCACCACAATGGGCTACTGAGCTTCCTCATAGTCTGGGGGGCAGTCCTTTGGCTTTCCCACGGCAGTGCCTTTCAAAAAGGCACCACAATGGGAACATCAAAGCCTGTTCCTGCATGGCATGGACTGTGATGTCCATGCTGTGCAGGAAAGGAGGTGCATGCAAACAGGGGGGTCACACCATGTGCCCCCCTTCATGCATCCCATGGACCTGAGGAAAGAGAGGGCCCTGTAGGGCCCCCTTTGTGTCCTCAACACCACCCTTTCCAATGCGAGATCTGCGCCACCGTGGTTAGGGTCGCATTGAGGAAACTCTTAATATGCTTGGCAGTGCTGCATTGGCACCGACAAGCATATTGCACCCTCAAGACTGCCGCCCCAGCACTGGGGATTGCAGATCCTTGGCAGGTGCTGCAGTCCCATGACGGTCAGACTGCCGGTACGCAAACTCTGAATCGGGCCCTTATTCCAGACACTTCTAAAACTAAAAACATGTTGTTTGAGACTGCATGTACTTTTGTCCTGTTGAAATTGGCTAGAGAATGTTTGGTTATTGGAGCCATGTCAGATATGAACTTCTTCAAGGTACATTAAGGCAGAGCTGATAATATTAAATCTGAACTTATCTATAAATACTTAATTTCACAATATTGTTTGAGTGGGTATTCTGGCTATGATACATTTGCAGGACGATATGTGTGTATTCAGTAGTCTAGTATTTACAGTAACCATACAATGAAGCTAAATTTGCCTCCATTATACTATTAATGCATCTACTGAGCTGCAACATCAAGCCATTCCACCTGAGCAGATACAAATATCGGTCCTTCTTAGAAAAAACATTGTGGATTTGGAGGCTCTGACATTTCACTTAAAACCTTACACTAACTTACACTTTACACTTTACACTTAAAAACATACACTACCCTACACTACACCCACACCAAAACACGACCCTAAACCCTACAACACCACCCTACACTACACATACACTACCCTACACTACACAAACACTACCCTACACCACACCCACACCAAAACACGACCCTAAACCCTAAAACACTACCCTACACTACACATACACTACCCTACACTACACATACACTACCCTACACTACCAAACACGACCCTAAAACTTAAAACACTACCCTACACTACACATACACTACCCTCCACTACACAAACACGACCCTAAAACCTAAAACACTACCCCACACTACACATACACATACACTACCCTACACTACACAAACACTACCCTACACTACACATACACTACCCTACACTACACAAACATGACCCTAAAACCTAAAACACTACCCTAAACTACACATACACTACCCTACACTACACAAACACTACCCTACACTACACCCACACCACAACACTACCCTACACTACACATACACTTCCCTACACTACACAAACACTAACCTACACTACACCCACACCACAACACTACCCTATACTACACATACACTACCCTACACTACACAAACACTACCCTAATCCCTTAAAAATGAACACCCACCCCAGGCCCATTCCCCCTTACCTCTCGCTCCTCGTGGTTTCTCTCATTTTCTTATCGTATTTTCTCTCTGCTTCTGCTTCCTCAATCACGTCCTCTCTCTGTCAGGGGTGGTGCACGTCGATGTGAGGAAACGGAAAAGCCTGATTCCTCACAACGACGTGGATCGCCCAAATTCTTTTTTTTTACATCGTATGTGCATTTACCATACATACCTTTACAACAATTTTCGTTGTAAAGGCATGCGTAATAAATGCACATGCGATGTAAAAAAATGCAGAGTAATGGTATTCGGGGTAGGGGATAATGCAGAGAAAAGGTATGCAGATTCAAAGTCCGCGTGATAAAAAATTTGTTATAAAGGATATTTACCATCCAAACCCACAATGGGAGATATTAGAGAAATGCTACCCACCACAATAAGGGTGTATCATGTAACCTGTTCCTGCATGATCTCCCTGCAGACTGTGACACTATCATCATGGTCTCCTGCTGTGCTGTCTCAATGACTCAATTGGCACTGATGGTATTGCTCTAAAATAGTTTGCCTTATTAGGTCGAGCTTGGGCAGCGCATGCGCTGCTCTGCGAGGCATGATGTATTGAGGTAGGGACTTGTAAGCACCGCCCACTCTCCGTCCACATTTTTCATTGGCTTGTGTCATTGTCCTTTGTAAATGCTGGCTTCTAATTCGTTAATAGCCTCGTTAGTCCCTCCTTAGTACCGCCTTGTCTTCATTTGAAACCTCCCATGAGTACAGGACCTTTTACTTCGGTTGTTACACTGTATGTCTTTTTTAGTCTGTAAGCACTATTTTCTTTAATGAGTTTCACCTACTGGAGGCACGACATGCTTTACTGCAACATTCAGCGCGCCATGCGCAATTTCACTTTCGATGTAGCGCTGGACAATGGCTGCCACTTCTTTGAAATGCAGTAGGTCTTGCATTTACAAGAGTTTGAGCTATTGGCATTGTAAGTGACCATGCCTTTTATTTATGTGTTAATCATCAAAACAGATAAATAAAAGGTATTGTCATTTACAATGCCAACAACTTAAACTTTGCAAAGGCGAGACCTTCTGCATTGCAAATGCTTGTTTCTATCCATTCACATCCATCATGTCAGACTTGCATGGATGTTCTCAACTACAAATACAGATAGTCTTGTCACGGGGACTCTTCGTTATTTTCTCGGCCTTGTTGTATCAAATCTTATGCAGTTCCAAGAAATGGGTGTGACCTTTTCCTGGGCCTTTCCCACACCTTCTAACAATTGGCACAACCTGGTTGGTACAGTGTATCCAACTTGTCATGCATCCCACACAACATCACCTTCACAAAATCAGCATTCTAACAGCTAAAGCTGTTACCCTACCTACTTCTGCAGCCTCACAGATTGTCCTTTCAGTGGTCGTTCCATACCATAACTACTACAATGGGATCTACGACAAACTTCCTGCTATCCTACTGAAGAAAGTACTGGAGACAAAAAGCCATGGTAGTACCCCTTTGACGGCCCACGGTGTGCACTGCAGGACACATCCATCGAGCACTGGACACGGAAGAAGCGTGATGAGTTCAAGATGATTTGGCTGTTACAAAACCCCTATCTCAGCCTGTGTGATTGGCTTTGGGGATACATCTCTACATGCCCAAGGCGCCTTCCTCTGCGACTCTCCGCTCCTAAATGTCAGACTGCATCAAATATTCTGAAGTACAGAAAGCTTTTACAATCTCGGGGTCTCCCTTTTTACATTTCCATCAATTTTGCCCGTCCGTTTGCTCCCAGCAATCACAAACAACCTTACATTGTGTGAGCAAACACTACTGAATGAGTAAAGAAATAATACATTTTTTTTATATGGATCATAGAGTGATTACCTGGCCAGATGTTTCAGTACTTTGAACTCTCTGCTGAAATATGCAGTGAGCTGCAAGTCACACATTCGAAACCTGGTATGGCCGACTCAGGCTTCCATCTTTCCGGGACGACCTTAATTGATTCCCATTAAGATAGGTAATACATAGTAAGACCTTTTTAGATGGAGTACAATAAGAAGTACTATATGAAACGCGTTTGTTATTAGTGAAAGTTTCAAATGACCAACACCTGCATTAAAGTTTTTCAATCTGCTCTACATCATAGCAGGTGTAAGCGCCATCAAGGGATAGCATAAATAAATTCCCCACCTAAATACTTTCTGAGCGGTCCTGTCAACCCGCTTACTGTTTCAAGATTCAGAGGCTTGTAGGTATGAGTGCTCTCACTCTGATCTGCCTGAGGCTGCCTATCAGGGCTGGATTATCATCTCAGGAGAAGCTTGAGCCATTGATATGCACTTGACTTTTAGTAGCAGTTCTTTCACGTCGCTTACATTTTTTTTTTTTTTTACCAACGGAAGAAATTACAAGTGGTCTAATGCTAGGTGACAAACGTTGGCATACCACAGGAATCATGGGACCACAAAAGAATAAAAAATAAATCACAGTGCCAGGGCCCCTCCCCAAAACTTAAAATTCCTCTTGTAACAAAGAGTATATAATCCTTTCATTTTCAAACAAATAGCAGCATCATTGTTATTCTAAGATAAAAATAACATAAATCTCAAACCAGAAGCATGGTTAATGTGCCACTTAATACCCCTGCTAAAGGGAGGCCTGTCTGACATCATATCTTTGAGGAATCCTGGGGGGATTACAAATGTCAGTCCAATCAATGGCTGGTAATTGTAGCACAATAGCTCAATCTTGGGGCAAGTTCTGCAGCTATAAACCGTGCACTATTTTTCCAATGTTGTAAAAAACGGCTATTAAATTAATTGGCACTAAGAGCGTGTAGCAAATGTGTAATCTATTAATTTTTAGTCGAATATTAACCAGGGTGTCTGCTATGACAAGTATTTGACTTGTCAAAGAAAGAAAAGACATCACAAAATGTCTCTCATAATTGCAGGAAAAAAATAGGCTTGAATGAAAGGTTGCTGGGATTCCTTAACTCCTGGCCTGCATTGTGAGCTGTTTTATTGTTTTCATGCAAATATTGACTTAAGGCGGTGGGGCCAGACTGGTGGTGCCTGGAGCAGCATATTTCTCAGCTTTCATGTGAAGTAAACACTGGAAAGGCGCTTCCAAATTGTCAGCAATGGTTATATATAGATTATGGAATTGATTGATTCTGCTTGTCCCTTATACAGGATAAGCAGAGATGTACGAAGTTTCTGTTACATGAGGCATGTCTCGTGCAGATTCCTATAACTGACTTCATGGTAGTTCACAGATTTTTCAATTTTTTTTACATTTACTTCCCTACATAATGTATCCCCTCAAGCTGATAATATTTCCTACACAATGACAGAGGGTAAGGATTATGAATGTTTTGTGAGTTGCCTTCAAAATATTCCTGGTAGAAAAATTAATTACTATGCCAGAGTATGCTTGATTAATTAATTATGCATTATGCGAAATTCCACAAATGACATGAAATTTCACATTACAAAATGTTGCATCATTTTTGCATATGAGAGACTCGTTCGCATAGAAAATATCCTGCCAGCAGACATTTTTTCCTCGAACCAGTCTCCGGTTATTTCATGACATTTTATACCCAAAGTGCACACTTGCATGAAAAAAGTAAGTTAAGATACCAGCAAATCTCATTTCGCTCTAAAACAATGATTTGGTAACATGTTTATAGAATTTCCCTGTAGGGATATAAGAGATGTGTATAACTTCCCGTGCTACAGGTAATGTTCATAGTATTTGGGAGACTTACAGGAAGTGACAAACTTCACAAATTTGCACATTCCTAATAGATTACTACTTAAATAACAGATTAAGTACCACTAAACCCAAGGAATCCTTCGTGCATGTGGTCTTGCATATGCGTACTTCTGTGTGTTTAGCAAATTGAGTTCATTACGTTTGCGGAATTCACATGATATATTCTGTAGTATCTAAATATAAAATGTGTTTACTTTGATTATTTGGCAGCAATAGGTTTTCTAAGTGAAATTCCACATCGTGGTACCCAAAATTAAGAACTTCTCTCTTTTAAAAAAAAAATATTTTTATTGAGTGGTTTGTGATTTTATACAGGCAAGTAAAAGAAAGCAAAGCAGTATATTATACATTATAACAAAGCAAAAGATTTGACATATTCACATAATATAAAATAATACAGCAAAATCCAATTCATGGCTCGATATATCCAGACACAAAAGGTAGCCTCAAATTTTACCCTTTAGACCATTCCATCAAGGGTGCCCATATTTTCAACCCCATTCTCTTTTTCCTTCTCCCCTTGGTCTTGTATATAGCCAGCTCTAGGTTATATTTAGCAAGTAACCCCGCCCACCAAGTCTTAAAGGCGGGAGGGGCAGTACTAATCCATTCACGGGTAATAAAAGTAATAAAATAGCGTATAACCGCCATACAAATAAATAGGAATTGTTTCCTTTCTTCGGGTATTACATCAGATGTTATACCAATCAGTACCAATTCCCCGGTAATGGATACTGCCGTCTGCAGCACAACAGTCAAGAATTTTTCGATAGAAGAGAACAATTTCTTCAGTTTTGGACATGAGAAAAACATGTGTATCGCGTCTGCAGCGAACTCCCCACATATACTACAAGTTGTGCCCACCGACGTCTCCTACTTCGAGATCTTTCCAGGAGTGTAATAAAGATCAAATATTGCCATGTAGTGTTGTGATCTAGAACGACCTGAAATTAAAATTTCATTGGCTAATTTAATTGATTCTTCTAAATTAACTGAATCCATATCCAATTTTGCTGCCCACTTACTTTGATATAGCTCCAAGTCATCGCTGACATGATACCAGCAAAAGTTTATAATACAGACCAATTGGGATTTTCTTAAATAGGCAGTCAATAATAGGGATTCTCTCTAGATGTGAACTTAATTTATTAATGTGGCTATGTATTTGCAGATACTTAAAATAATCAGAGACAGATAGATTGAATTTTTCCTGGAGGGCCGGAAAGGAGAGCAGAGATCCATCAGAGATTATATCACCTAACCAAAGAATGCCCTTCCAGCGCCATCTATACATCACATTATCTCGCCATATTGATGGTAGAATGTGTGAAGCATTAAAATGTGTATGTAGTGTTACTTTTGGAATTCCTATTTGGGGTTTAATTAGTCTCCATACCATATATGTTGATTTTAAAATCTTAAACTCGTTTTTTTAAAGTAACTAGGCTCAATTATTTTTGTTAGACAGGCCCTGCAATCCTCTCCTATAGCAAATTCATAGATTGAAGGGGAATGACTCAGAGATAATCTTGCCTTATCACCAATCACCAATGGACCTATAAATTGTAAAACAGTGGCTATATAATAATACAAAAAAATAAGGAATACCCCACCCTCCTCTTTCTTTAGGCAATATAATTTTTTTATACGCTCATCTATCCCGCTTATAGCTCCATAAAAACCTTGCAGACATTCTCTCTAACTCTTTAAAACAACTAGGAGGAAATTCTAGAGGTATAGCACGAAACATATATAAAAATTTAGGAAGAACCACCATTTTTGAAATATTGGCCCGACCAGTTAATGAAAAATGAAGATGATCTATTCTTTCCAACATTGAGTTAGTCTTTTTTAGGACTAAATTAAAGTTTGTACCCGGAATATTAGCCAATGGAGTGCCGATTTTGATGCCTAGATATGTAGCCTCTGTCACCGTTTTAATATGTGGAGGAGGAAGTAGATCCTCTGCTAGGTATAGTGTTTCAGTTTTAGAAATGTTCAATTTATAACCAGCAAAGGATCCCAATTTAGTTGCTTCATCTTCTATAGTTGGAATTGTTTTATGAATATTTGTTGTGACTACTACAATATCATCTACATATGCCAATGCTCTACAATTCATCCGTGAAATTTTAACTGGTTCTATGTCTTCAGCACTATTCAGTTTGTTTAAAGATACATCAATATACAGGGCAAATAAAAGCGGGGAGCATGGGCACCCTTGTCGGGTTCCCCGAAATATCAAAAAAGGATCGGACTCATGCCCTGCAATTTTAATAGATTCTGTTGGCAAAATATATAAAGCTTTCAAAGCAAGCAACATCTTCGGGCCAAAACCCTTCTGACTCACCACATCCCATACCTACGGCCATATTACCCTGTCGAATGCCTTTTCGACATCCAACAGGGTAATTCCCATAGGCGTCCTCGTCGCCTGAGCCCATCCATAAGAGCAATGAGCCGTCGGATATGATCTGTGGTATCCCTATTAGGGATAAAACCGTGTTGGAAATTTGATACAATGGATGATAATATACCAGATATTCTAGAGGCTAGAATCTTCGAAAAGATCTTACTATCGGCATTAATTAAAGAGATGGTCTGTAGAAGGCCGGTGAAGTTGGTGGTTTATCTTTCTTCAGGAAGGCCATAATTATTGAATGTCTCCAAGGTTCTGGTGGTCTACCTTTCTATGCTTCTGTAAATGTCAAAATGATGTCTTGTTTTAATATATGTCGGAACATCCTATAGAATTCCAATGGAATTCCATCGGGTCCTGTAGCCTTTCCCGAAGTTAAGGAAAGAATTGCGGCTTCCGTTTCCTCCCAAGTTATGTCTCTCTCAAGGATTGAGATCTGTTCTATTGTTAATTTAGTCATAGGTCCACTATTGTTATAATTCAAGAAGCTTTCTGATGTGTACTTAATTATTTCCTCCTTATATAGATTACAATAATATTGAATCTCTTCTAATTTTTCCACACTTTGTCCTGTCTGATCCTGAATACATTTGATTAGGTTAGTAGCCTCCTTTTGCCGAATTTTCTTAGCCAAAATTCGACCTGTGTTTTCTCCCACCTCATATACTTTCGCCTGATTAACAGCTATCTGTTCTGCAAGTTTATTCACAAAATTCTCATATAATCTTGATTTATGGATGGCTAGATCAGACTTTATATCTTCAATATCTTGGGAAAGCCTCATGGCTGTTATAAGCTTAGATTCGCATTCCTGTAGCTTCTTAATTTGTAACACCATATGTTCTCGGGATTGTTTTTGTTTATTTATAGAATATGAAAGTGTCTCGCCTCATATCCCCCACTTCAGTGCATCCCAAACCATTTGCGGGGAGGCAGAGCCATGATCATATCCCAAAAAATAATGTATCCATTTCCCCATATGCTCTATATAACTAATATCTGCAAGTAGTTTCTGTTCAAATGTCCACTGATTACATAGGGGAGTTGCTATGCCATCTACCGCCAATTCTATCAGAATGGGATTATGGTCCGATATTATTTTAGGATGAATAAAATACTTAAGATCCATAATAGCTCTAGAAGTTATAAAAAAATAATCTAAGCGTACAAGTTTCTGATGGGGGGCTGAAAAAATAGTGTATCCAGTGGCGCCCATATTTTTAACATGACCAACATCAGCCAGACCCAATTCCCTAACTAATCCTCTCAAGGCTTTATAAACTTTGACTTTCTTGCCTGAATATCCTTCGTCATTAATTATATCGAATTGTGCCTCCAGATGGATATTAAAATCCCCACATAGTATAAGCGGGGCGGGCCAACCTGCAAGTTCCACACTAAGAAAGTTTAATAATTCTGAATCATCCACGTTCGAGCAATATATAGCATAGATAATCCAAGATTTATTCCCTAGCCAGAAATCTGTAATCACCCACCTTCCACAGGGATCAGTTTTTAGATGTTTACAGATGCCACAGCCCCTCCTTTTCAGTATTGCTACTCCTCTAGTTGTAGAGCCTTGTCTAGAGGCCCCTACAATCTCCATACCCTAATCCAAAAGCAAGTGTCTATTACTCCATGACAGGTGGGAATTAAGAACTTCACTCAGCAAAATAATTGTGAATGAATTATCATTGTGACACCAAAGGTGTTGGTCATTCTTAATGCACTACTTTGGTAAAGCGAGTTAGAAATAATGTACTGATTAAAGTCCCAAACATCTCAGTATAGGAACGTCTCCTAATAGCTACTGGATAAAGTCACAGGATATATTTTAGAGATATCTGTGGTCCTCAGGCATATGCTGTGCCAGGTCATCTCATCTAAACAGCTTAGAAAGTGATGACCTTGCATGTAGTACTGCTTATTAAGTATGTTTTATTGTTCGACCTGTCCGCCTTAGGGTGGTCCTCCCCAAACCTTTCGCCTTACTGCTCCTGTTTTGCTGAATTTGTTTTTGCTGACCTTAGGACTAATAACTTTACCACTGCTATCAGTGCTAAAGTGTTTGTGCTCTCTCCTCTACACATAGTGAATTAGTCTTAAGCCCAACAGGCACATTCAATGTATGAAATTAGTACTAATTGTACCTAGGGCTTGTAAATGAAATGCTACTAGTGGACCAGCAGCACTTATTGTGCCACTCACTTAAGTAGCCCTTTAAACATGTCTCTGGAATGCCATTGCAGCCAATGTGTGCAGTTTTAAACTGCAGTTTCGACCGACAAGATAAACATTTTGCCAGGCCTAAACCTCCATTTTTAGTACATAGAAGTCACCCCTAGGGTAAGCTTGAATCCAGTGGCAAAGTGAGCCCGGGAACCCACGTCTTTTCGTTCTTTTCCCCTCTGGTCAATAAGGGTCATGCCACAATATATTCCACTTTGCAAGCTACGACATGACATGCGAACAATATGATATACTTTTATGTTTAAATTGCGATTACCTAAATTGAACTGCAAAAGGTCATTTTGCGATTGCAAACGGCTGATTTTTGCAAATCACACTGTTTGCGATCGCAAAATGGTTTGATGCATTAGATGCCCCATGGTCTTTCATACATACGGTTGATTATATATCCCAGACACTACCAATACTTCTGCTCTGCTTTCCCCGACTCCCGCAGTTGTCAATTCTACCCTCTTTAAGATGCTTAATCCAGTTCACACATTGTTTCTTTCCATGATTGCTTCTTATTTTACAGACACAGAAGAGTCATATTTTGTCACAATTGTAGTATATAGCTCTAACAACAGGACATGCATAGGATTCAGCAAGATGTATCCCATTTCCACATGGATTACAGTGTCTTTTCCTTACCATACAAGGTACTTTTGTTAAGTATGTGCAGGAATACAAAAAATTTCCAGGAATTTGCTCTGACGTTATTCAAAAAAGTTCTTTATTGATCAAATTTCATAAATGGTTCACAGAAAAAAGAAATTCAGCCAAAGCGTTTTGTTTTCAGAGAGAACTTCCTCAGGGCTTCTCAGTGTAATACCCCTCTTGAAGGAGAGAACGTATAAGTTCTCATGTGCTGTAAGTACAGCTGTATCATGTACACGGAGAAGGGACCAATTGGACAGTGGAATATCTTTAAAAAAATTGAACTTAAAGTATAGTCACATTGCCGGGGTTTACAAGGAAATCCACTCAGGTTCCTTTCAACACCAAAGATGTAATATATCTAAATCCAACAAATCAGATATATAACGGTCACGGTCCAAGCTCCTTAAAAAGACATCAAATAGAGCTCTGTGTCAAGTTATGACAAACACGTCTTCTCAGTAAGAGGCATCCAAACAGGGATCCTTATAGGTGTACAGCAAATCTGATAATAAAAACTGCAGAACCAATAATAATCCTAGAAACTACAATATTGCCGGCAATATTGACGCCGTCCTGTGATTGTTCAGGCCGGATCGTGGCCTTGGGTTAGTTTCCTCTCCTTACTTCAGTAGCACTACCTGGAGTATCTAGGTAGTGCTTCTGAAGTAAGGAGAGGGACACCTATTTGTCTTGAATAGGAGTGCGAATTCGGGTTTTCCTACTTTGAAGTAATTTCTCAGGGAAACGCCGCCCCTGCGAGTCCATTAAGCACAGTTCTGCTCACAACTAAACATACTATGTGCCATAGTGATCGTATGTATAGCCACGCATGCTTTATTAATTATAGTATTTTGTTGATTTAATATTTTATTTCCACATTTAGGTTTAATAGGAGCGGCAAACACAGGGCTGGTCCCTGTGTGGTCCTGATGAAGAGTTAGGGGTAGGCTCGAAACACGTTTATCTTACACTGAACTCCTACCCATCATAGTTAGGTTTCTCCGTGTAACACCCCCTTTTAGATATACCAACCTAGGAGCAATAATAACATATTTTAGCCTACTAGCAGGGTATTTTTAATCACCTTACCACACATAATCTTCCACTAAAAGTGCTCCTAAGTATTTTCCGCAAGTCGTAGCATGCCCCAGTTCGTGGAGAACTTGGATGGCCACAATGATGAAGCATGTCACCGTGGGGAAACCCTGGTGAGTGAGTGGACTCAAGAAAGATATTTTTCTTTCCTGAAGGCAATCTCTGATAATATTGATTGGAAGCCTTTTTGATTTGATTAGGTCCTTAAACCCGAGACCTCGGGTTTCATTTGGAGTATAAACTAAGGAGGGCGGACCCTGTTGATGAAAACCTCCACCTCCCTTTCCTTTAGTGAATCAATGCTGTTAATTCTCAGAGGACCCAAAACTAAAATATGCAATTTAAACTTGAAAATTTCATATATTTCAGGAAATGTTAACTATAATAATAATAATAATGAAATTTATAGACCTGGCAGCGACTTCAAATGAAGTGTCCCAGCACTCAAATGAAGTCCCCCCTCAAGCCAGAAACACAGCAGTTATTTCACAGTCAACTGGATCTAAATAGCCAAGTTTTAAGTTTGTTCTAAAAGAAAATTTCTGGGGGGGCCTGACGGACTGCAAGGGCAATGGAGTTCCAAAGTTTGGGTGCTGAACAGCTGAAGAAACTGCCATCAATGCGTGCTCTCTTCACTTTGGGAACACTAGCCAACATGGCACCTGCAGAGCTTACATTTCTAGATGGTACAAAGTGTTTAATGAAGGATTAGAGGTTCCATGATCCACCGTTGGCAAATGCCTTATAGCAATAGCATAGGGTTTTAAACGAGGATCTCTGCTTCTTAAGCACAGCCTCAATAGATGAGCGCTTTGGAAGATTCAGTAAGAGACGTGCAGCAGCGTTCTGCACTCGTTGGAGTCTCTTTAGAAGCGACTTTGTCACACAGAGATACAAAACATTACAGTAGTCGAGCCTGGACATAATCGGGCTTGAACTACTGGTTTTTCGCAGAAAGAAAGATAGGATTTTCTCAAGAGTCTGAAGCAGTTCAAAACATTTTCGTTCGATTGCGGTGATTTGGTTGTCAAAAGAAAACCTTTCTTCAAACTAACTGCCCAAATTCTTGACCTTAGGCTTAAGCAAGGGTTATGGGCCCAGATTATTGGCCACCAAAGAGAGGACCAGATCTCATGATTATTACCCAAGGTCAATACCTCGGTCTCCCCAGCATTTATTTTGAGAAAGTTTGAGTCCATGCACCTAGCGACCTCTGTGTGGCAAAGGCATAGGGAGGAAGCCATATGGGAGAAGTTCTGTGAAAGAATGATGAGGAGCTGCGTCTCATCCTAATGTGAGAGCCCTGAGTCACTCCTTGCTTAAAAGGAAGCATTTTTGATTGAAAGGGTTTTTGAGACACTTGAAAGGTGGACTCCTGCAGGAAAGATAACCCATCTCAGAGCTAAATGGCCTACACTGCAGCTCCAGAGTCTTTCGATCATGATGTTATGGGACACAGTGTTGAAAACGGCCCTGAGATTCAACAATAGTAATGCTGCAGATTTGCTAGCATCCACAATGTGATAAATTGCCTCTGTTGCAAGCGTCAAGGCTGACTCAGTGCTGTATGAGGGGTGAAAAACCAACGGAGTCCTACGAAGCAGATCATTGGGCCTCATTGAAGTAAGATAGTTACTTAGTAACATGCTTCTCAGTGATCTTAGAGAATAGTGGAAGCAACAAGATTGGGTAATAGTTTCTAAGTGTGGTGGGATCCAGCAAAGGCATTTTGAGGAGTGGATCCACCACAGCATGCTTCCATTGCCGGGGCACCTAGCCTGAGGCCAGGGAGCTGTAAAGCAGCTTGCGTAGTACTGAGTGGACCACCTCTAAGCCCTGCTCCAGAATCGACAAGGATGCTGGATTAAGGGAAAAGCCAGACTTCACTGAAGCAAGGAGCACAGTCAGCTTCTCAGGTTTGATGGACTTAAGGTTCAGCAGCCTAGAGCTGTTGTCAGAGGAGTCAAACTAAGAACTTAAACAAGGAGCATCTCTGGCCTTCGCAGGAACAAAGGCATAAATATGTGCCGCGTTTTCAGAAAACAAATGAGCTAAGGAATTATAGCCCTCTCTGATGTCCAAGTAGAGACTGAGGCTGGAGATAGCGAGGAGAGTACCTTGACAATGGTGAAAATTTTACATGGAGGAGTTCTGCGCAGACTGAATTTTGTTAGTATAAAAGTCAAGCCGTGATTTCTTGATGCAAGAGTGGTAGAATGTAAGAGCTGACATATAGTCTACTTTACAAGATGGAACATAGGCATTGTGCCAAAGGCTCTCACAACGCTTACAATTCTCTTTTAATGCTAGAAGTTCATCATTAAACCAGTTAGACAATGGTTTTTGTCTGCAAATAGTTTGCTTAACTAAGAAGGCTATTTGATCCATTTCTCTCCTGATCCAGTTGTCCAGTTGTGAATCAGCCATATCAATACAACTACCCAGAGTGGGTCGGCGTGTGACTAATTTTACAGGGGTAACTTTGGCCCACTGCCGAGCCCATACCATAAGCTCAGATATGTGGCTGATAGGCGACTTATCTTGTGTAACAAAAAAAGGAATGCCAAATGATCAGACCAGGTAAGTAGGAGGGCAGGTCAGTCACTAAACAGACAAGATTTGAAAATTAGGATCAAGAGTGTGCCCAAGTGTGTGTGGGAGAGGAAACCCCCTAAATCTGCAGCCAAGGCAGTAGCTGCTGAGCAGGTGGTATCATCAAAATGCAAGGTAAGATCCTCGCCACTATGAAGTTTTAGTAACAAAATAGTAATGGAGACAGAGCATCAGCTAAAGAGGTGACAAAATTAGAATCGGGACTGGGGGGGCACAGTACTGCAGAGTCCTTGATATTGGTAAATTCTTAGTGAGGGCCAGAGAGAAGAGAGCCGCTACTCATCCGTCAATAGAAAGCTCACAGAAGGTGCAATGTATTGTCTGCTTGAAAATAATAGCAATCCCTCCTCTTCTTAGAGGAGGCCTGTCAAGTTTCACAATAGCAAAACCTTGGGGAATGGCTTTGATTAGTTCAGGGTAAGAGTCCTCCTTGAGCCAGGTTTCAGTCAAAAAGACTGCATCTGGCATATGCTCTTCCAGAAAATCATAGACCTCGCATTTATGCTTAACTAGTGACCTGCACTTGAGGGGGAAAAAGGCCTGAGGTAGGTGAATTTGCATTTACCTCTGCGTTCGCGACCAGAGAGTGAGAACCTGCATTTCTTACAGCAGGTCTCAGCACTAACAACGTCTGGCACATAGTAGAAGGCGTTAGGCAGGTAAGTAGTAGGGTTCAGCAGCTCTAATTAGCCCTAAGCCACCGAGGAACCTGGCCCCTGGCACCAGGCAGGTGCAGTCGAGCTTGCCTTTTGCGCGTCCGCTGCACATGTCTGTGGTATAATGGCCTTAACCTCTTCCATGCTCATGACGAGCTCAGCTCGTCATGCAGTAAACTGCTTGTGTGCTCATGACGAGCTGAGCTCGTCATGAACAATGGGATTCAAGGGAGGTCAGCATCCGGGATGAGAAGGCAGCGCCTGAGGGGAACAACCAGGAAGTGGGGCAGCAACGTCTGCCTCAAAGTGTAGAAGGCCCTTTCCTTTAAAACAGCCAAAGCTGTGGCAGACGAAAGGCAGGCACACAAGCAGTGTAAAGCAAAAGTAGTAACCACCCTCTCCTAAACACAGTCTCAAAAAGAGTTAAAATGAGCAATTCATAGCAATTTAAAAATTGTAAGGCAGGGTGTAGAGAACCTATACCTGGAGGCGCTCCACACTATTATGGGCTTAATGTAGGAAGCAGGGAGGGAGCGGTAGAGTGCTAACTTCCACGATGGCGAACAGGAGAACAAACAGGAAGCGGGGCTGCAACATCTGCCTCAAAGCGTAGGTGTCCCTTTCTGCTCTAACAGCCAAGGCTGCGGCGGACCAAAGGGCAGGTACACAAGAGACGAAAAGCAAAAGTAGTAACCACCCTCCCCTTAAACGCAATCCCAAAAACAGTTAACATTTGCAATTCTTAGCCATTATTTTTTTAAATGCTGAAAACCTGTACCTCTATAAGCATTAATGCAGCTTTCTAAGCCACATGAAATGAACTTGAATTGTGAGAAATACATTCTGCTCCACAATTCCATTGGTGGGCCATGTACAACAAGCAGGGTATCATTCTCTTTACTTTTACAGTTCTCTTTTAGTAATCGTTGGTGTTGGCATGTGGCCCTTGCATGAAGGGGTGCCAATGCACAATAACAAACCACAAACCATTTTAGAAGAGTACATGTGAAAAAGGCATATGCAGGATTCTTCAGCCCACAGCAGATGTGAAACAATAATCAGTCAAAAATGTTAAAACAAAACGAGCAAAACACACTAATCAGAATACATTTCTTGAAAATGTCATTATGGGATAAATAAAAAGAGCACATGCACCATATTCTAAACACAAAAACATTGAAAGTAGGGCCTAACTCAGAAAAAAATGTTTCAATAGGAATTCCGTGCAGAAAAACTATAATTTAGGTTTGGAAAACCACATTACTGAGTCACAGAATAGGGGTTTGAAGATTTGTTTGACATCAAGGTCAATATATAACAAGCTAAAATCATGCGATTGTGGATTTACTGTAGACGAAGGTGTGGGCATACAGGTGGCCAAAAACAACAATTACTTGTGGATGTATATATGTTTCTTAAATTATGTAACTATATATTGATAATTCCTAAGTAGATTTATTACTTGTATTATCAATTATTATTTCAATAACATTATTGTGCATGTTTCTGGAAGATAATATTTTAGTACTGGTAAGAACAATTAGAACAAAGAAAGCAGAAATACCTTCTAAAAAGATTTCTTCAATGGTGGTCCTTCGCATCCCTTGTGTTTGCATTTATAAGACCAGGACCCATACCATATAAAAAGTCTTCCCGGCTATTTGGAGTCTGATGTATCGTTAAGGTACAGAGCAGAGAATTGTCACCAATGTTCACAGAAATCCTGCCTCATCAACATCACAAGGTAGTATTCCTTCTGCCAAACTATTCAAACAACCAGCAAGGAATAGCAGACCTCCACCTAGGCATTAACTTCCCAAAAGTGTCACTGTATCAACCTCTATCCCTTAAAAGTACAAGAAGAGCAACACCGATGAAAATGTGTTAACTTGCAAAAGGGACATCAGAAGATTGGGCAGTAATCCTCCTACCTCACAAACTTGCCACTACTTTGGGCTCGGAATACTTCTTAATCCCTCATTCTCCATCATAGTTTTCCACACGTTTTCGTTGTAGGGTGGCTCTTCCTAAGTACAATCACTACAATCTGCATATAATGTGCTTGTGTAGCAAAGACATTTTCGAATCAAATTCCACTTTCATACATTGCCCCTCATTACAAGTTAAGGGCTAAGGGGCCGATTAGGGTGGCGGAAGGCCCGCCAACGCCAGCCGTGAGGTGGCGGGCCATCCAACTGCCAATTTCCCCCGCCACATCACAATGGCGGGGGGGAATTGTTCCGCAAGCGTGGCCGCGCAAAGACCCCCCGCCATGCTTCTGCCACAGGCAATTTTCACGATTGCCTGGCAGAGCAGACAGATGGATGTGAATGGTGGCGGTGCCTAGCAGGAACAGTCTGCCAGATCACAATGCTAGCTTCAGCCAGGCTTTCCATGGTGGGGGAACCACCATGGAAAGGCTGGTGGGGATTGTGGGAAGGTGTTGCTGCATGGGGGTACCCTCTGCATTTCCATGCATTGCGTGGCAGGCACCATGTGGTGCCTGCCACGTGGTGCAGGGAAATGCACAGCATCACATTTTTTAACATTGCGTATGGTGCTGCTGCCAGCAGCACCGTCCGTAATGTTAAATGCCCGGAATGCGCCCGTCATACTGGCGGGCGCATTTTAATTGCAGTGGTGGGACCACCGCATGACTGTTGGGCAGTCCCAAATACTGCAATGACTGCGAGCGGATTCATGTCCGCCCACCATCGTAACGACCCTCTAAATTCCAGTCACTGTAAGGTGTTTGTACAGGAATTGGAATTATGAGTCAATTATCACACACTGACAATCTGCCTTAATTTATTTGGGGAAATGGTCTGGAAAAAGGCAAAATATACAATGATTTTGCATATTCTGCCTCATTTCCCTGTTTCACAGGAGATATTTAAAATTTTGGGAAAATTCCTCACCCTGAGGTAACTTTTTTTACACTTACAAATCCTGCCACTATGCCTAGCACAGACCTTGCATTGGTGCAAATCAGTCACTCCTTCGGGCCCTCATTGTCAAAGTGGGTTAGTTTTTGACTGGAACACCTATAGGCTTATCATGTTTCCTGCCTTATTTATCCTACCGTATTTTAATTTATATTTTCTTGTAAATGAAATGTTTTGTGGTGCTAGTCAAACATCTTATAACAAAACACAAAGAAAATAATTGTGCGCCTCAGACAGAAAGCCCTGGCGCATTTATTTCAAGGATCTATATATAGACCCTGTACTATTCAATGATGTTCTTATGATTAAATGTTTGTGTAATCAAACTCTCGGATAATTAGCATGTAAATTACTTCCAATTACCATTGCAGGGTTTTAAAAATAACTTTGTCCGACTATGGCTAATCATTCTGAGGCTGCCAGGAGGCCTATGTTTCATTATTGCAGCTTGAAGCTCTGAAAGCTGAGAAATGACTATTTTCATTCTTGTGTGTAACCCCTTGCAGACCTATTGACACCAAGACATAGAGATCTTATGGAGAACATTTATTATGTTTGCCCTCAAAATGTATGCAGGCAAGAGTGCTTCTGGCAGATAAGGTGAAATGAGTCATTGTCAATATAAAGTATTACATTCAGGATTCAGTGAAATCCACGTTGGCCATCAGTAATATTACTGATTGTCTGCAGTCCCTGTTCCTGCCAAATGTCAACAGTGCCCAAGAAGAAGTATTGCTTTCTCCAATATATCCATACTTTTGACTGACACTCAGTCGACCTTGCTCAGTTTGATACTTTTCTTTCAATGTACTTGGATTCATTTGAACTGTTATTCAAGTTAATAAAATAGCTCAATGGGATAAGTCACCTGCTGCAAAGAATTGTGTGATCATTTCAGGTTACACGCTCGTATTCTAAAATGTTCACTCAGCATTTACTATTTTTTATGAATACCATCGAAATTGGCGATGTTTATATCGATTAATTATTTGTGAAGTGTATTAGCAAATTCTATATCAAAGCACGTTAGTTTAACACAGAAATATGCATGACAAGTTTGGCAAAAGCAGCATGAACCTAATATTTCCTGTTTACACATGAGCTTCTAAAATTGGGGGCCCATTTAATATTATTTCACGCAACACAGTACAGCAAAGGAACTTGCTGGTCTGCGATTGCATAAAAGGGAGAGAGCAGAAAAGCTCCAGATTTACAAAGATATAGACCATTTTTGCTCTTTCCTTGACCTGGCGCACTAGGCGCACTGTATGATGCCTAGTGCCAACACAGCATCCTTGCACCATAGTGTAAGGGTGCCTGCACTGCGCAGAATTGTTTATCGTTTTGTGCAAAAAGCGACCCATTACTGCACAAAACAATTCTTAGAGGCTTATTTCTCTTCCTATGTGTGCTGCAGAATGTACAACATATGGAAAGTGGAAGTAATGAGGTGAAATAAAGATAGTTCACCTTGTTCCACCTCTTTCAGGAAGGCACACCATGTTGGAGCAAATCCAGTTTTACAAGTCTTTATAAATCTGTGTCTGCATTAAAATACGTGGGTGGATACAGGGAATGCAACAACAAAAGATCTACGCTGTTCCCTGGGGAAAAAGAAGGAAAGAGGGCGTAACCAAAGCCCTACCTCAATTCGAGGGTATCAAGCACACAAGTGATGTCTACTCACTGTTTTTAATAAAGTAGTGAACCACACCATTAAAAATTCCCGTGGATTTACTAACTTTTTTCAATTTCCCACTATCACACACACGTCTACACTTTCCCTAAAACCCTCATACCCACATGCACCAATTGGCAGGAACAAAAGATCTACGATAAAGAGCCCCTTTATGGGAGCCCGTCAAACATTGCAGTGCCAGTTTGACGAGGAGCAGAACCCAAATGATGAATCATGACACCTAGCTTGCTGGGTGTGTGAGGGATTTAGTTCCGGAAGGGGTATTCCCCCTTTCCCCCTCCCCCCCCCCCCTTCGTGCCCTCCTGGATTGGTTGGGCTTTGGTTACGCCCTCTTTCCTTCTTTTTCCCCAGGGAACAGTGTAGATCTTTTGTTGTTGTAGTTCTAGAGCCCCTACGCTGGACCCCATTAAAAATTGCCCTTCCAAATCCCCTTGATTGTTAATTACTAGATGCAGGGAATGCCCATGCTCTGCCCATGTAAGGCTTGCCCCAAGGTGAAATGAAATACCAGCATTTGTAAACCGTACACTACCTCCGAAGAGGTGTCCCGGCGCTGGGGGCCGTCAGGAAGATTAAGCAAGATATTGCCCAGAGCCACATGGTGCTGGGCTAACCTGCAGCCGACGCCAGGTATTGAACGCTGAACCCTGTGGTCGGGAATCAGGCACCCTGGCTGCTGCGCCACACCTTTCCCACAAGGGTCATGACAAGGTAATGCAAGTCAGCACTATGTGATGCTTTGTATTACTTTGTATACTAAACCATGTAAAGTCACACAAAATGAGTCTTTGTGGGTTATAAATGACGTATTGCAGTTGGAAGTTATGGGATGGATCTAAATCTCGAGCAACGAGGTTGAGTTCTGGAATCAAACATGTAGATGCTGCAGATCAGTTTATGTAAAATTACTTTTTAGGTAAAGCCTAAAGCTGTCTGTTTGTGAAATCCAATTTGTGGGCTTACCAAGGACATAGAGAGTCTCGAAAACAGCACATTGCTTACCAGTGGTAGGCTCTCCTATGACTCTCATTTTCCTGATTCATACTTGTGACCCAGCTTGTTAGGCTTGTGTTTGTTCCTTCCAAGAGCATAGCTAGTTTTCAATCTCTTTTGACTGGATTGCTGCTATGCTTCCACAACTTGCTTTTCAAGCACGACTATTTTCTTTTTGGTTAAGAACTTCACAAAAATGTGTGTGTTTTCCAGCGGTCTTCTTCGATTTCTCTGCTTCTGCACTCTGCCTTGCTCGCTGTCACCAGCGTGCTTCTCCCCATGTCCTCCATGTTGCACTTTTCTCTTGTGTCCTCTACCCAGCTTTCTTGCTCATGCCCACTCCACATTTCTATCCCACCCTTTCTTCCTTCTATACACTCCCACCCTCCCATGTTGCTTCTGTCCACCTGTCCTTTGTGTTGGTTCCCCCAACCATGACCTCCTTCACTGTTTCTCCGCCACACCCACTGTGTTGCTCCCTCAATCGCGTCCAAATTGCCGCACCCCCAACCCATGCCCTCCATTTTGCTCACCTCCCCATGCTTAAAAAAATATTTTAACAGAAATAAAAGCGCCCGCATCATTTTGAAGGCACATGATGCTACAAATATTACTCATCCAGCTGTGTCATAGGCTTTGTTTTCTTATTTAGCCATGCTACACAGCATTGGGGGTGCTGTACAGCACATGTAAAAAACATTGACAAAGCCAATAGGTCTCAAAGGCGAGGAATTTTGGCTTTGTCAATGCTTGTTAATGTCAGCTACCAGCCAGCTTGTGGGATGCAGTCTCTGTATGTCCTCATAATTATACTGGTATCAGTGCCACCGTCAGACTGTAGGAGGGTATCCTGTCAAAGAGTCGGTCTCTGTGGGCTGCTTATGAATTCTGGTTATGTCTCAGTGAAACCTGTCACTTATTTCATAGTGGGTCATCCATTAGGAAATTTTGAAAGTGTCTCGTTGGGGAACAATGCCCGTCCCAACCCCTACAACACACTCAGAGTAAGTGCCAATTAGGATATGATGGGGTTGTGGCAAGAGAAAACAATATGGAGAGATGGCTGAGAGTAGGAGCAAGTCATTTAGGTGGTGGTAAAAAAGGAAAAAAAGAAATGTTGATTTCCTGAAGTGCTGCAGAGAGTCTTGGGGCATTAAATGAGAATTCTTGTTTTCAACTCTGTTCCTTATATGTATTCTGAATGATCGCTATAGTTTCCAGGGAAGATATGTGACCAGTGCAAGGGCTTCCAGAGATATGGCGATATGGGTCTTGGTTACAAGATATTTTGTTTTCTTTAGTGGTTGGCCTTGTTCATCACACAAGAGGTTGTGAATTTGATATTGACCTGATGGAAAGCAGTAGCATCGATTTGAGACAGATCTAGCATAGGGATAGTATAGTGGAAGTTGCTGGGAGACAGTGGAACAGTATCATTTTGTGATTGAAGCTCAGTTGGAACAAGAAATTATATAACTCTCCCTTCAAATTGCACTATATCTGTTGAGTCATTAAGAAGCCGATACACACATGCGTCTTGAAGCACTTTATAAAGTCACACTCAACAAAGCTATGCTTTTCGAATTATTATTACAGTATTATCTGTCTGCACACATCCTCCTGCTGTACAATTATATCATCATTTCCTCATAATTATACATTTTTGTACCTTGTTCTTTCAGAATTTAGGAACCCAATACATTACCAAAAGAGTATAAGGTGAATCACCCCGGACTGGTGGTGCATGAGAGGGCTCCCTTCAAAACAAGTCAGCTCATCTGTTGGAAATAGGCCATCTGTGATTTAGTCTTCATATGGCACTAGAATGTAAGGTTTACATACATGTTTAAGGGAATGGGTATAGTGGTGATGCCAGGGAAGAAGCCACACAGGGATCTGTGGTTAGGCATGCTGCTGCTGATGAGTGTAAAGCTGATCTTCGTTAGATTGAATTTGGTCATGTACCACTTATTCATTTTCAACTGTGCTACGGCATGGCCTGAGGTTTTTGTAACTGTAAACCTTCAACCCTTTGAGTTAGCAATGCATGAATGTGACTGCAAAGGTTTAGGATATGGTGGAGGCCCTATAAAATATGTATCTGTTCCCCAGAATGGAGATGAGCCCATTTAGAAATGTGTTAGTTGCGCTCATATGGGAATAAAGCTTTGCAAGTAATGACTGATGATCAATGATATTGAATGCCGGAGTCAGGTCTAGAAGAACTAGGAGTGAGTGGTTTCCATTGTTTGCAGTCATTAGGGTGTCATAAACTGTTTAGATGGTTTCTTTTTCAGTACTGTTGCAAGAACAGACTCCAAACTGATACACCTGGAGCAGCTAATGGTAATCCATTTACTACAGTTGATTTTAAAGTCAGCTTTCTTGAACGTAATTAGGTTTGGGCCAATGTTTGACAAGGATGCCATGTTGCCCATTTGGATACAGCATTTCATATTTATAAAGATGAGTGAGAGGGAACAGGTGCTCTTCTTAAAAGTTGCCCAATTCAATTCCTTTTATGTATTACCATTACTTGTGCCCACAGTGCCAGGACCAGGGAATACCAAGTGCAAGGAAATTCCTCCTTTTTCATGATCAGACTCCAAAATATTGGACTGATGCTGCTGGTTGTTCAACTCTGAAAGTGAACAGAGACCTGGTAACCAGACCTCAGTGACAGTTGTCTGACCCTTGAAAGGTGTATGTTTAATTGGCTTATAACCAATTGACATAAGTTAACTTAGTTATGAGTCCTTAGTATATGGTACCATGGGGTACCCAGGGCCTGTATGTTAAAGTGGCCGTCATGGATTGCAGCACCTAATGTGCCACTACTGGTGTGACAAAGCAAACCAAAAAGCCCAGCCGGTCATTGCTGGCTGGCAGAGCAGTTTTCAAACTGCTAACATGACTTTGCCTAAACTAATGACAAAGTCCAGACCTGCTCTTTTAATATATCTAAGTCACCTATAAGGTAGGCCTATCAAGCCCTCAATAAATCCGGGTGCTGTATATTACAAAGTAAGACATGTGCTGTAGAAATGCAAGTAGCCCCATTTGCGAGTATAAGTTTAATCATGGACAGCTCAGCTGTGCTAACTTTGAAATGGGACTACTTAAGTTGGTGCTTCAAGTAATCTAAAGAATCATTACATTAAACCCGACTTTAGTGCTTATTTGTTCTCCTTGGAAATTTGGGACTCCTTGATCCCCTCCTGGTTGTGTGTCACATGCTAATATAGTTTGTGGTATGTGTGCCTGGGGTGGTCCTTCTGAACTTGTTTCCTCTCCTGACCCTTCCGCGTCCAGAACTTGGTATCTACTGGTGTTAATTTTTCCTTCCCCTTTCAGACTTTCTTCACCAATGTTTAGGCCAATTGGGCTTCCTTGTTGTTCAACTGTCAACAATTTGGGGGTCTCTTGTCTGGCTTCTACCTTAAAATAGGATCCTAATGAAGGGTTAACTTTTATCCTAGGACCTGTTGTTTTGATTCGTGATACTAGAAGGGGGGGACTGGGGTTTGATTTGCATTGGTTGATCTCCCTTGTTTTTTGGTGACTGTGGATATTAAGGCTATGCTTCTCTTAGTCAGCTCTGGAGGGATGCTAACCATTAGGTTTCTGAGGCAATAACATATCCCCCAGTTGTGGGTATAATCTTGATCCTGATCCTTTGTCTGCATGGGAGGAAACTTTTTTCCTCTTGTCCTGCCAGCGCTTGTAAATTGGATGTCGGAGACCTGTACTCCACTCTGATCCCCAACCTGGGCACTCACCGGACTCATGCCCACCCTCGGTCCCCTCGCCTTACTTCCTGGAGTTTCAGACACCTCTTGATGCCCAAATGCCCTCAGTGAGTCCGCCGCTGTGCTGCTGGAAGCTGCGATCATCCTGCCCCAGAAGGAAACTCTAGCTGCAACCCATCCAATTGCTGCGGAGATCCGAGACTTTCTCTGCCCGCACTCCGGCCCACTGCTGTGCTCACTGCAGTCTCGGCATCTCACTTCTCCCTCGCTAAACTTTGGCACCATTTCAGTGATGACCTGAATTTCCCGGTATGGCCATTTATTTACTTGCTCTTTCTTTTCCTATCGGCGTGGTGATAGTTGTGCGATTTTACTGCAAGCGGGCTGGAGAGCACAGAACTCTCAACCGGACTGTTCAGCCGGCCACCATTCTCTCTCCTATAGCACAGAGAAACTGATTGAGTCGCTGATCTTAGAAATGAGGGAGAATTTTGCCATATCTAAAAAAAAAACAAGAATACAGGAGACTTGCGCAGCTTTAAAGACTAAAATTAATATCCTAATGAAGTGGGTGACAACAATCGAAACATCTCTAACAGCTCTAGAAAAAGAAGACGAGTCCAATCAGTCAGAAATCCAAACCTTGAAAACAAATGATAAGGACCTCAGGGAAAAAATGTAATGCTTAGAAAATCTGTCGAGGAAAAACAATCTGAAGATTTTGAATATCCCAGAGGGACTGGAGGTGGAAGAAAATAAGAGATTTGTCATACATTTATTGGAAGAGCATTTCCCCTGGGTAAAGTCGACAGACCTGGCTGAGGATATACTTAGGGTCCATCAAGATCCCTTTGGAAAAGAAAAACTGCAGAAAAATCCCAGGAATAACTTGATCAATTTCAAGACCTACGTTTTGAAAAAAAAAATCTTGAGTAAGGCTCTAAAAGCTGGCTCTCACACCAAAGTTGACTGGTTGTTCAGAATCTGGTCTGACATTTCTAAAGCAACCATGGATAGACAGTGGGAGTTAGGACAGCAGATACAAGAGCTAAGATCCCTCTGGGGCAACTGTACAAATGCGCTTCTCAGCTTCCCTAAAAATTATGTGGAGGAACGAGATGCGCAACATAAAAGACCCTAAAGAAGTGGCGTCACTTATAGAACAGATAAAAAAACAAGAATAAAAGGAACACAAATAAAGTTTAAAGCAAGGAGAGCAGAACTCTAAAAAGGGCGAAATGTGTTGCCCAGGAGTGGAAAAGAAGCAGAAGTAATATACAAAATCAGTTTCTAAGGAATTTGCACGGGGTGAAGAAGCATAAGGGGAGAAAAGAAAAAAAAGAAAAATTCCAGTTTGTGTACACTTGAGGAGGTTTAGGTTTGAGTAGAAGAGGAATCCCTGGCTTGACCCAAGAAAGGCTAATGTCAGTTAATATACTTTGTGGAATGAATGGCCTCAGAGTCAGAAGCTTTAGGCAGAAAATTATGGAGTATCTAAAAACAGTCAACAGTGAGATTATAATATTACAGAAAACCCATCTATTGAAGGGAGAGTGGGCAGATATAATTTGGAAGCAAAAATGGCTAGATACTTATGTTTGCACTGAACAGGAGTGTTACATTAATAGGGTGGCCATTCTATTAAAAAATCAGTTAAAGCAAGGATAGAGGCAGTAATAATTGACATAAAAGGGAGATGGGTAATCGTGAAAGTTATAATACATGATAAAGTACATATAGTGGCAGGATACTACAGGCCAAATGTGGATGGTCCCGTTCCCCTACAAATCTTGTACACACACTTACTTGAATTCTCAGCCCCATTAATATTGGGTGGTGATTTTAACTTGATAATAAATCCTAGAGAGGATAGAATACCCATAAGAAAGACACTAAATCTACCCAGAATGAGAGAATATTTCATACATTATTTCAAGGATTTGGACTTAGCAGATGCCTGGAAATTGAAGGGGGATAATAAAAACAAATTTACCTTTCAAAACAAAAACATGCCCATGCCTCCAGGTTAGATTTCTTTCTGGTAGACAAAGGCCTGGTTAATAACACCAGGAAGGTGGAACATCTGTCAGCCCACCTGTCTGATCACCCCACAGTTCAAATAGAGATATTGATTGACAAAGCTCCCTCTAGCTCGAGATGGACATTAGTTTGTACTATACTAGCAGATCCACAAAACAGAGAAAAGCTGAAAATGGAATCAGAAGAGCTCTTCTTGCTAAACAGAAAGGAGACCTCTCTCCAGGTGGCATGGGACACGTATAAAGCTGGTATCAAGGGGAAATTATCACGTTTGGCAGCTTTCAAGCATAAAAACCCAAGGAATAGAATCAATCAACTAGAGAGTTAGATATTAAGCCTAGGTAATACACTAGTAGGGGTGTGATCCCACAAGAAGTCAGCAGAGTAGAGAGGAAATAGAAGCAAAGAAGGAGGTCCTGTCTGTAGTTCTGGATTCTATAGTTTGGAACAAATTGGAGTAGATTATCCCATTATGAGTATGATGGGGGCTGCAGTAAAATGCTCTCCTGGAAAATCAAGATGGAAAAAACCCGAAATAAGATCCCAATTATTCAGGTAGAGAACTGAACAGACCTCCCTCAGAAGACTCCGAGATTAAGTTGGCCTTTAAAAAATTATTTTGAAACTCTCTATTCAGAAGATATAAGACCATCTATGGATCAAATAAATAGCTACTTAAAGAACACATCGCTTCCAACCCTGATGCAAGAGCAAAGGAAGATTTTTAATGCTGAAATTACAGTGGAGGAGGTTGCAAGTGCAATGTAAAAACTAAAAAAAGGTAAAGCTAAGGGTCCTGATCCAACACCCCCAAAAATATACATTATATTAAAAGAAACCCTGGTTCTGCCTCTGACAGCGTTATTAAATGGCATTTTTCGAGAAGGGCAAGGACTTTCGGTCTCTTGGAATGTAGCCACTATCAGTATACTATTGAAGCCAGGGAAAGACCCAAAACTATGCAAGTCCTAAAGAACAATATCACTTTTAAAGAGCGATTATAAAATCTACACTTACATTTTTGCAAAGATGCTGGGACAAGTATCGGATCAACTGATACACAGAGACCAAAAAGGCTTTATCAAGGGGAGGCAGATCCCAGAACTGACATATGAACTGATCAGTGCAGTTGACGTAGCAACTCAAGAGAAGGTCCCTCTCTCAATAACCACTTTTGACGCAGCTAAGGTTTTTGACAGGGTTAGTTGGCCGTTCCCACCTACTGTAATGGAAAAGTATAATCTGGAAAGAATATTCTTAGGGGCTGTAAAAGCCTTATATAAAACCCAGACAGCCAGGGTTTTAGTAAATGGTAACCTAACAGAGATAATACATATTAATAGAGGTACCAAACAAGGATGTCCCCTGTCCCCTTTGCTCTTTAATCTTTATATTGAAGCGTTAGCTGTTGCCTTTGGAGCTAATCAAGAGATACCCCCTTCAAATACCAAGGGTGGGAAAAGAAAGTGGTGTTATAGGCTGACAATCTGATGATTTTCACTAACAATCTACTAAAATCACTACCAGTAATAGAGAATACTCTGAGTCAATTTGGGAAAATGTCAGGCTATTTAGTTAGCCAAGCTAAAACAGAAATATTAGAATGGAACCATAAAAGTCATGACCGTTTGGTAAAAGAAAGGATATGATATCTAGGTGTGGAAATAATGAAGGATATTGACAAAATAGCCCAAATAAACTTTGCCAAACTATTATTAGAAGCTAGGAGCATGCTCAAAGTGTGGGGGGTGTCCCTTTTTCATTTATGAGGCACTCCAACATATTAAAAATGGAAATCCTCCCAAAGTTCAAGTATATCCTTAACACTATTCCTCTCTAGTTTAAAAAATAATGGTTTATTAAGCTACAAGGGGTGGGGAGCAGTTTTATATGGGCATCAAAAGGACGTAGAATAGTTGCGAAGAAGCTTCAGAGGAAAAAAAAGCAGGGGGGATACCAAGTCCAGATCTATTCAAATACTATAGAGCCTTCCAACTTAAAAACATGAGAGTATTGCTAAAAGAGTACTACACCTACCCCACATAATGTAAAGCAATGACACACGCAGAAGGTAGCCATTTTTTATACAAATTCGGACCCCCAAAGTTTTTCAAAAAGATAAATCCAATTAGAAGAATACGGAAAATTCCATATTATAGTCTCTTTGCACCAGTATGGGCCTTCCCAGAAACTTCGGAGTGTTTGAAAGACACACTTGCTATCCAGCTGGAAAAAGAAGAAATAATCAAGTGGGGCAACTCTTAGAAGGAAATGTGTTATTTGGATGGAATCAACTTTTAATGATGACTAAAGGCTCACTAGCAAAAATGAAATACTATCAATTAGCAAGCTGGACAAAATCGATTGGGGGGAGACGAAACAGGTGACAGAGATCTGGAACGGAAAATACAAGGAAATGGAGCATTAAAAAAGAAGTATCACCTTGGTACTGGTCATTAATAGCAGCCGGGGGTGAAGTTTTCACTCTACCTATGGAGATCTAGGGGAAGGAGCTGCCTGTGCTGGATGCACTAGAAAAATGGCAAGTATCTATGTCTATGTGTTGGTATACTATCAAATCTGACTATCTCAGAAAAAAAAACATCTATTAGCAATACACAGAGCTTATTGGACACCAAAGAGATTGTCTAAACTGAATAAGCAGAAGACGAAAAGCTATCCTAAGGTTGGTGAAGGGATGGTGGATGCAGTACACATGTTTTGGCAGTGCCCCCAGCTACAGAATTTCTGGAACTATGTGGGTAAGATCCTCATTGATGTAATGGGCCAAGACATGGAGGTAAGCAGAGATGTAGTTATATTTGGGGTTAAATTATATAATGAATGCTCCATTCAGATTCAGTAAGAAACAGAAAAATCTTCTCTTTGTATACATTTTATTGGCCAGACGAGAAGTATGTATTAAATGGATACTTCATAATCCACCAACTCAGTGGGAATCGCTAACCTCAATACGGGAGATAAATAAACTAGACTGAATGACTAACCCACAGGTCAAGAGGGAACAGAGGGGTCAGAGGGAATATTAATCTCATGAGCCAGTATGAACCCAATGAAAAGACCAATGTGGGGCCCCCGGGTATCAGACATCAGACGCTTCACCTCGATCCAGCGCCTTCGCCCCTCGTATTAGCTCTAGGGAATGTCCTGACTTGGAGGGAATGCCAGTATGAGTCCACTGGTCAACTAATGGACAAATCACTACATTGGCTGTGTCATCATATTAAGGATAGTGGGGGGCATTTACTGGTCAGCCAATTGATTATGACAAGAAGGGTAGGTTGGGTAGGTCCATCGAGGAAAATGTTGAAAGGTGACTGTGTAGTGATTAATTTTAATACATTTTGCACTAACTTATATTCTAGATAAACTACATAGTCACCCCCACCCCGAGCGACACACAAATCAAGGGTCTCTCCCTGGCCTATTTGTATTTTTATAATCCCCAGCAATTCGGCCCACAAGGTTCCAGAAAGAACTCATCTGACGGTCTTGTGAGGTCCATAATTGAGAGGCACGCGGTCGCAATAGGTTCAGGAGTTTGCACCACAAATAGGTACGCCCCCCTTTCTAACTTAGATAAATGTGATTGACTATCCTCTTTTACATCAAAGAAGCCTGTCTCTGAGCATTTCCTAGCTACTATTCCTCCTGTTTCCCTCAAACAGAATGAGTTTAAGGAAAGACATAATATTTTGCTTAAAATAACTTCTTGGAACGTGGCAGGTATCAGGAAGAAATTGGATAATGTACACTGGCACAATTTATGGCAGGCAAGCGATATTACCTGCTTTCAGGAGACATGGGCTCTGGAACCTCTTTCTATGAATGCCTATCATTCTTATCAGACAATGGCCTAGCCATCAGCTGCAGGTAGGCCGAAGGGGAGTCTCATAACTTTAAATCCACATACATTCTCATAAAAAATAAGGAAGTTTGATGAAAGAAGCCCTTTCTTTCATCTCCTCATTTTTGAGTTTCCTAAAATAGTCATTTGGATTCTGATACATTTTTATTATAACAATTTTGATCCAAAAACGCATATGGTTGTAGACGAGGTTAATAACTCAATTGAGGCGGTTTTAAAAAGACGTGGAATCTACTATAATTTGGATGGGAGATTTTAATTTACACCCATATATTTATAATCAAGACAAATCATGTGGTTTGGTTGATTTGATGAGTGAACCAGCTTCCCATTTTTCCCATAGCGTTTATGGTAATAGCCTCAACAGGACCTTGTTTACTAGAAACTTGGTCATTGTCAATATTGGGACTACCTCAGAGGATTCTCCCATGAAAACTTTTTCCAGAGAGACTCACAAATCCACAATTGATTTTATACTAGTCTCTACTGTCGTTGAGGGTAGTCTCAGTAACACAGATGCTCAATTCAATATTTTTTGCAATCATGCTATTTTAACTGGTGTAATAACTTTGAATCTTAGAGAGAAGACTTCGCATTTGATTATTGAGCGTCCCATACTGGCCAGAAAAATGGCTATCAGCCAAAATGGGTTCAAATCGACAGGCTTAAATTAATTCCAGACATAATAAAAAATAACCATAGCTATTATTGATAGGTGTTTGGACCTAGCATAGCACCTACCATCCTGGTCTGATCCTTTATGGATCTTTTAGAGCACATGAAGGAGGCTCTTACCTCCGAAGGTAATGGAAAGAGCTCTAAACAAAAAGGATGGTTTGACTCTCCCTGTGCTAAAGCCAGGAAAGCCTTTACTACAGCTCTTAAAACTCTGCCATGAGTTCATTTACAGATTGCCTTATCCCGTAATCAGTATAAACTGGCAAGGAAACAAAGGGAAAGGACACTGAGGGAGGAGATTTGAGAACGGCTTGCCCAGGCAACTTCATCAGGGAACAGCACAGAGTTTTGGGGTATAATGAATCCACCTTATTTTAAAACCCAAAGGGACCCCACGTTAGACAACAATGTCAGTGATCAGGAGTGGATGGAGCATGCTGGCAACATCTTTTTGACCACCCTCACTCCTATGTTTTTTTCAGCCGTTCTTCCATCGGGAAGGTGGGAATTTCTGTCATTCTCGCTCATTAAGGTAGGAAGGCCCTATCGGAATGTGGTCCTGGTAGAGCCCCTGCCCAGATGGGGTGCCAATAGACATCTTCCAGGCCAATTATAACCATTGGGCTCCTTTATTGACCACTGTTTTTAATAATATAGCAATAGTAGACCCTCCCCCTTATGGAAAACAAGTATAATTGTCCCTATCCATAAAAAGGGGGACAAGAGTAGTCCAAAAAACTACCAACCTATTTCTCTATTAGACACCACAGCGAACTCATGGGTCGTCTGCTTTTATCCAGAATAGACGCTTGGGTAGCCGATAATGATATTTTAATGCAGTCCCTTTAGGATCTTGAGGGGGTAAGACAGGGCTGTGTCCTCACGCCATTCCTATTTTCTATCTACACGAACGGCGTGGGGACGGCCCTTGTGGGCACAACACCCGATATTCCAGTGTCTGACTCCACCAGCTTCCAATTCTGGCATATGCAGACAACACAGTCCTTATTGCCAGAACAGGGATAGGGCTGCAGTGTCTAGTTACCACCTATGCAGCCTTCATGAATTCCCTAAACATGAAGGTTAATAAGTCAAAATATTTTGTAATTATTGCTGGGGGTGGTGCTTGAGGTAATAGATCCTATCTTTATAGCAAAATAGGGAAAATTTAGGTGGTTGAGTCTTTTCTATATTTTGGGTTCTTTTTGATAGGAACCAAACCTGGTCACCTCTACTTGACAGCACTAAGGGCATTTATGTCTAGGATGGGCATGAAGCCCTTGGTGGCTGTCAAGCACATCTACCATGCGAAGACGACGTTGTGGCCACTTATGGAGCAGGCATTTGGGGCTTGGTAAACATAAAACCTCTTCAAATAATTGAGGACACATTTTTGAAATCCCTGGTTTCTCTTCCGCAGTCAACATCTAATCATCTACTCCATATGGAGTTGAGTTTACCTCATATTACAGACTCAATTAGACTCGCCCCACTGCTATTGTGGTTTTCCATCTGGTGTAGAAATACTGTTCCTCTAACTCAGAGTATAATAAGACTGCCTTAGATTGGAAAACTACAAGAAATTAAATGATGGCTAAATTATGTCGAGCAAGAACTGACTGAGCCGGGGTTGAAAGATCTGTTCAGGGATCCAATGCACTGTAGGCTAATATCAAAGGAAAGATTGGTGGAACCTTGCGGAAGGCCCAATATATTTGTAAGGAAAACAACTACAAGAAGCAGTCAATCTTGGCCTACCAACCGCTTTTATCTACTTTAGAAGGTGGATATCCTTACTTAGAGGAGGTCTCAATACCGCAACTTAAATTCATATTATTGAGGTTTTGTTTAAACTTGATACCACTAATGTTAGGATTCCCTTTGAAAACAATTAACCACTCAGATTTGATTAATTGCTCCAGCGATACAATCTCTCCCCATTCAGATCTTCAATTATTGTTTTTTTGTGGTTGCTATCATAAAGAAAGAAAAAAATACCTCGTACCCATTTTAAAGAGATATAAGTTTGAACAATGTAGGGCTGCACTATTTTTCTTAAAATTATTACCTGACCATGTAGTGTACTATTCGCTAGCTTTATTCCTTTGGGCCTGTATAAAAAAAAGAAAGTCTCTGGGAACTTACATTTTTTGAAGTTTTCTTCTTTTTAATCATTTCATAGATGTTATCTTTTATATTCGATCTGGTAGATTTATGTATGCATCCACTGAAACTCCTAATGAATTCTGTACCTTTCTTTTTATATAACCTTTTATAATCGATAAAACGAATTGATTGTTGTATGCCATCCAAGAGAATGTCTTTCTAAAATGTATAGCTGCATGTACTTTTATGATCTTATTTATTAATGATCAAATAGTTTAGTTTGAGAACTAGACCGAAGTGGGAGGCAAAGTAAAATAACTCATTTCTGGGACATCTGGGAGCAGAAGCAGATCTCAGAAAGCTGACTTATTAAAGGAACCACTGGCCGTCCAATGAATTTGCAATACAGCTATAATATAGCAAGCAAAGGAACTTGCATTGTTGGTCACAGAGGGCAATCAACCCAAATTGAATGTAACAGGAATAAAAGGGGGACCCGTCAGTGGATGTGCATCACCATACCTCACTGCGTAAACACTGCGCTGAACCTAGATTGAACAGGAAGAAATCGAGACACCCTGATACCTCCTAATCCACGTTTTATTGTACAATGAGGATAAAAAAATGTTTTACCCGACTAGATGCTCAAGTTGATTTTGATGTTTCATAAGGAAATGGCAACTTTAGAAAGTTCATAAATCTGCTCCTTCTTGCCTGACTAGAGACTGATTACTTTGGAAGCTGACTGGCCTAGTTATGCACCTTGGGTCTGGCCCACCTTCATGAATCAGTTATTTAAGAATAGTTTCACCAGCATTTGGCATAGCGTGTCCCAGCGCTGCAAACAGAAATTTCATTCACGTTTGGACTATCATTGTGAATCACATTTCTTTTTGTTTATTGTCTGTTAATGATTGAAAAGTTTGAGTGCATTATAGCATATTTGGTAACTTTAGAAAGTTGCCGCTCTGTTACCTACCTTTTCCTGTCACTGTTTTTTGTTGCTTGCCATGAGGTACCTTTCTGCCTTCTTGGGGAGGTGTGTGAAGGACTCACAGGAAGGAAGATAACTAGCCTGCCGTTGGATAATATGTTACCTCCTTCTAGCAGGAAGGCCAAACTGTATGTGAGCCCAAACAACAAGTTTCAAAGGGGGAGCTGCCTTTGAAGGGTAAATAATGGACACACGAGAAGGACTGGTCTTTTGTTCTGGAGACACAGGTTGGCATTGGGGACCTAGGATAAAAAACAGTTATGTTAGAAATTGGGTTACTGGTTGAACGGGGTGTGAGACCTGGTCAAGCATCAACCACAATCCAAGTCACAAGCAAACCCCAAATAAACCTGTGCTCACCCTCTGGTAGCATGTAACAGAGCAGTAAGTTTGGATTTTAAATTGTGATTCCAGAGATTATACTGTTGAACCAGGGATATCTTCCTATTTGAGAATTAAACTTATAAAAGGTCATAAGGTAATCCCGATGTTTTCCTATGGGAGAATTAAGCCTTGCAGTAGTGAAAAATAATGGTAAGAGTTTTTCATTACCAGGCCATGTAAACTTTAATGTACATGTCCTGCTTTTTTAATGCATTGCACCCAACTCTCTGGTCTATCCAGTCTACCCCAGGGGTCACATATGTGTTAAAAAGTACTGCTTGGGTCTGGCAACATGTTTAGTTTAAGCGTGAAGGAGTCGCAGTTGTACACCATTATTTGTCCATTTTTCTTGTTTCTCAATTTATTTCCATTTGCGTGCAGAATGGGTTGACCATGCCTCGCCTCTTTGCACGTATATTGATATAAGTGACAGTTTGGATCTGCACTGTGCTGCAAGCCCAGTCGCACAGCTTTGAAGAATCAATATACAGCTTTTTCTTTTTCGACATATTTATTCAATTTGTATCCAATTTTTTCAGTTTTATTGTCTTTAACACGATAACACTGTCCAAAGGCCCATATTGCTTCACATGAGGGGGTTGTGCCCATCCAGGCCTCTTATCACATCACAACGGGACTTTAATCCATGTTTGCAGCTAAAATCTCAATCCCAATGCATTTCGGGCTATTTTTGTGCCCTTCATCAGGGGAAGCTGTTCAAATGCGAAAATGACATAAAACTTTTGTTAATCTACTCTGTTTGAACACTGTGATAATTATACATAAATGCGTTCAACCATTGTGCTAATGCTATATGTAACATAACACTACCCGTTTCCCATTCAGAGATTACCAAAACAACACAAACAACAAAATTAATGTCTAAAACAATCAATAAAACAATCCCTAAATGTTTACATAATGTTCAATCCATCGCAAGAGTTTACCACAAGCGGAGACCTCCCCCACTCCATCCTCGATCCTAAATCTGCCATTCTACCCGCATTGCTCAATAAACACTTGATTTGCCTCGTGATCTCTAAATAAACAGATGCTGAAATTATACTATAGACAGAAGCTAGTTGCGAGTAAACATCGTGGTCACTCACTAATTTATTGCTGGTTAAAAAAAATACCTGCTTGTAATTTACACGACGTTATCACCACTCTGTGCTCTCCTTTTTTGAATTCTGCCATCTAACCCAAACTTTTCCTAAACGGGCAATTTAAACATTTCCTCTGTACTGATTTGACCAATAATGGTGATTCAGTCAATTAAGATTACTTCCAGGTAAACACTACAAGATCTAATTTTCCCTTAAAGTCAAAACTCAATTCCTCAATTCCTCCCTCGTGACCTTAAACACTACAGTTCCCACAATTCCTTGTAACAAAACCAACTAATGAAACCAAAAATCGGGTCGTCAAAATATATCAACATGATATGTATATTTATCACAGTGTCAAACACAGTAGACTAAAATTGGTTTTATATAATTTTCGCATTTGAACAGCCTCCCCTGATGAAGGGCACCAAAATAGCCCGAAATACATTGGGATTGAGACTTTAGCTACAAACATGGATTAAAGTCCCGTCGTGATGTGGGAAGAGGCCTGGATGGGCACAACCGCTTCATGTGAAGCAATATGGGCCTTTGGACAGTGTTATCCTGTTAAAGACAATAAAGCTGGAAAAATTGTATAAAAATTGAATAAATATGCCGAAAAAGAAAAAGTTGTGTATTGATTCTTCAAAGCTGTGCGATTGGGCTTGCAGTACAGTGCAGCCGCAAACTGTCACTTATAACATATTTAGATTGCCAAGTCGAAATGGCAGCTTAAACTGCACACACAGGCTCTGCAATGGCAGGCCAGAGACACTTTTAAAGGCATAGTTAAGTGGGTGGCACAACTAGTGTTGCAGGCCAACTAGTCTAGGAACAAGGAAGGGTTTGGCTTAAGCGCAGTAAGGCTGTGCCACATCTATATATAACAAAACAATTGCCAATACTGCTCAAACATTTTTGTCAAAGAATCAATAAGTTGAGTTCATAATTCTCAACTTGAAAGACCACTCTTTCAGTCCTGCAATGTATCTCAAAAAATATAAATTTATTTCTTTTCAACAAAAATTTTTGGGGGTTTTTTCTTTTGCTTTTTGACATAAAGCGTTCATGGATCACAATTTGAAGTAATTCTATTTGTTCTTGAATAAACGCTAAGAAGGAAATCCGAATCTTTGGAGGAAAATAGTGAATATGTACAGTTTGGTGTAGAAAGGATTGTGTAGACGAAGACAAAAAAGGGGACAAACTACATATATTTCAAACACTTATTCGTCAAACTTACAAACCATCACTCATACCACAAATATTCTAAACAATGTATAACACATACAGAGTGGTGGGGGGAAGGAAAAGTATGTGCGAGTAAATGGAAGTCAAAAGACGTAAAAAGATCTGAATTGATTATTTTAACAATCCAGAATCATAAGGTAAATATAGGATGTTATTCCCATACCGTCCTCATTAGTATGGCCCTCTCAAATATTTACCACTAGGATGGGCCTAGGGAACTGAATTTCTCTTTTGAAAAACAAATAGTAGTCTAGTTTGAATGCAATTAAATGAATCCAATACAAAACATGAAGTCATAAAGTCAATATACACAGGTCTGTCAATACAAGTAGGTCGACGCGTTTCGAATCCCGTTAGTTCATGGGACTCTCCTCAGGACCAAAACAGATAAAATCTGGAAAACATAAAATTAACAAAAACACTCAGTCAATATCAGCAGCCAAAAGAGACTCTCAACTTCACATTCAGAACAACACTCACTCACGTAGTACCTGTAGGGGTTTCTTCTGAATTTCTTTGGTGAAAACTGTGGGCATAAAATTGTATATTTCTGTCAGTTGCTGAACCTTAGATGTGTGGAACTCATGACCATAGTTATCGATTTTACTCACTGGAATAAAGTCGCACGTATCTCCTTTATCAATGGCATCTGTTGATCAACCTCAGTTAGATGAGAGGAAGTGATATGCTCATTCTTGGTATTTTGTATAAGTATCCTGGTGGAAGAGGAAAGACAATAAAGGAAGATTAAAGGGAGCAGTTTGGCTACCTACTGACTCACAGAAAAGTCGCATTGATGTGACCATCGGGCGGGGGGTTGTTTGGCTTCCCGTAAGTTTTCTTTCTGGAAAATGAACGCATGCTTGGATGCTCGTAGCCACTCGTGTGGTGGATGGCCTGGCGGTGTTAATATATGCCTACTTCTCACGTTTGGATGTGAATGGTTGAAAAAAGGGGGCTGTATATCGCAGCGAAAAAAAGCATGTTGCTGGACTTTGGGACGCGGCGCAACTGGGTCTGGTATGCGAGGAGATATCTCTAAGTTAAATTTCACGATTCGTCTGTGACGGATGTTAAACACGGATGTTATAAACGGAGAAGCGTCTCTAGGTTGAATTTCACGATTCGTCTGTAACAGATGTTTAAACACGGATATTAAACACGGAGAGGTACCGGGGTTCTTAAGGAGCTCTGACCGTCGGTCTGCTTTGTCTCCCGTCAACTCGTTTGGCAATTGACTTTGGCGCCGTTCTTGCACGTCATATTTTCTGCGCTTAATAGCGGGGTTGCGATTATCGCGCGGTGTGATGGGATTTGTAGTTTTGCGGGGGTGAGACGTAACCCGAGTGTTGAAAAGAAATAAATTTATATTTTTGGAGATACATTGCAGGACTGAAAGATCGGTCTTTCAAGTTGAGAATCAACTTATTGATTCTTTGACAAAAATGTTTGAGCAGTATTGGCAATTGTTTTGTTATAGGCAGGCCAACTAGTAGCATTTAATTTACTGTCCTCGGGTATATGTCGCAACTTTGCTAGGGGTTTATAAGTAAATTAAATATGTCAATTGGGGATAAACTATGTTTAGAGGACAGAGCACAAGCACTTTAGCACTGAGTCACAGTGGTAACGTGCGGATAGTACTAATACCAGCAAAAACAAGGTCAGTAAGGCAAAAAAGTTGGGGGGAAGACCACCCTAAGGCAGTGGTTAATTTGTAAAAAAAAAAAGAAGTGCTAGGTTTCCAATCAGGATTCAGCTTTGACCAGCCCATTTCTCCAGTTAGCGCTGCCTAACACAGAACCAACAAACCATACCAATGGGGAGGTGATGTGGCCCAATGGCCAAAGCTGTTGACTTCAGAGCTGGAGAACCAGGTTTGAGTCTCTGCATCAGTGCAACATCCCGTGATTCTGGGCAAATCACCTAATCTCCCTGTGCCCACCAAAAAATAATGTGTCCTAAACTGGTGCTCAAGCGGCTGTGTTGATGATTAAGTGCTGGTGCTGAGCACCGGAAACCACTGACTCAAAGTAAGCACTAAGCTGAATGCTGGATTAAGGTCTATAAAGGACAGGTATAGCGGGGACTTATTAATAAATTAACTAATGGAGGGCTTCCATTGCAGAGCCGTTTAGCCATACTAATACTGGGGCTATAAATTATGTTATCTGTTCGCCTATCATTTTAGAAGACAAGTATATCTTTGAGGATATCAACTGAGGCCATTTTGTAATGCTGTACAAACATGGCTGTATGAAAGTCACTGCATTTCTACACATATGAATGCAAGATTGGCTCCTTTGTATGTACAATAGGATGTCTGAAATGATTGAATGTGATTTCTGTGCACTCTGCAAATCACAGAAAGAGCGTTACCTCAGTGCTGTGAAGATGGAAAAGGTTGCATGGTCTCTCTTGACAGTCCAGATGGGTTTACCTACAAATAAGCATTGCCAAAGCCAATAGGGTCAACTGTGTGCTAATGCATGCAGGCAACAAGCACTGGTAACAAACAATGGGGGATGACAAGTGTCTCAACATTCCTGCTTCACTTGCAAGTGTGAACATAGGCATCTTCGTTGAGTGTTTCTGCATACGGCTCCCTTCTGCCTTTAGGTCATCCAGAGAAGTACTCAGATGTGACTGTAATTGCAAGAGGGACAGCGTCCACTAGCCTTGGCTTCCTCCATGGACATTGGGACCATTGATTGGAATCCTTGTAGAGGCGGTGATTCAGCTTGGCAGCCATGTCCCCTTGCTAAAGGGAGTTTAGGTTTTTTGAGCTGTGACAAGAAAAGGAGCATTTTCTTCTCTCTCAGTGCACATGCAAATTATGGAGAAAAACTGTCTGCATAGATGTTTCAAAATTTTTGCGCTGTTCTTGGCTTTTGATGTTGGAATGTGGGTTTTAAACTGTCTTGCAGCTTCTTTCTGAAAACTATTCTTTTTTGTTTTCATCTCCCATGTCCTTGACAGCTTGGTGACGAAAGCTGCTTTTCTGCCTGCCTCTGTTGGAACTATTCACTCCTTTAATACTCTACCAGTGATAGGCTTCGTATTTGTCATCGTCCCCACTCTGCTCTATGCATGAGGCAAAATGAGATGCTTGGAAGGAAATTTGCCTGAAAGGGTCACAGGGACATCGATTAACTAAAATGCGGACAGTAGTTCAAGCACGTACTTTCTGACCCCTTATTATGTAACCACATGTACCACTTGTCCGGTGATTAATTTGCAAGATAATATCCCCCCAGGACTGTCGTCAGGAGGCCACTGCACCTTGTGCATCACATTAGCCCTGCCAGTCCTGCCAATGATGGTAACACCACAAGTACTAACAGTCACACTCCTACAAGTGTGACAATTCGGACTATTTCTGGCCCCCAAAGCTACAAGAATGGCAGGTAATATTCATTTTAACTGTATATTGAGTTAATAAGTAACTATTGCTGTCATCGTCTCTAAAGTACCCAGACTGTGCCACCTTGTGGCAGACTGTCGCAGGCCTCGTGCTGACAATTTAATGCCAGTGCCGAGCAACGGAAAGCACCGGCTCAAATTAAGTACTGCCCTAAGGACAACAGGACTAACAAGTTTAGAAACCAGGTCGGATAGCCCTCAGGCAGTCACACATCTAGGATGGGCTACCAAGCTCCACACACCAAGAGAGGGGTCCTGCCATCTGAGGAACGGGTAGAATGTGGCACTCTAGGATAGCTAGATGCCACGCTTTGCAGGAAGTTGTCATCAGGCGGGATGGGACCTGGTAGCCCATTGGTTAATAGCCACCCCATCACCCAATGACAATTTGTGGGTGTAAAGTAGCACCCGTGGCAATCGTGGCACCCAGACCTCAGACCACATCTCCCCTGGAGAGGGGACCGAAAAAAGCCTGCATTGCAAGTTGGTACCCACAATCGCTGATTGCCACTGACCACTAAAGAGCAGCATGGGAGACTGAATTGTGATGTTCTAAAGTTGCACCAGAGTCTGCTGGACAAGAGGGGGTGCACAGGAGTACAGTTTGCTCACTCAAGAGGACACTAGTTAAAGGGAACTGCTGTTTTCACTGTGTCCCGAGACCAGTAGATTATTAGCAACTGATTTTTAGCTACACTTCAGCAGGACTTCCAGGAATATCGGCCCTGTGGCTAAAGTCTCCGCACTGTGCTCATGGCTGGAGGGGTGACCCCAGGAATACCCCCATCACCAGATCAGCATGCTCAGCATCTTCCGCATCCTGTATCTCTTGCATCAGGCCCACTCCATTGAAGTCTTTAGTGGTTCACCCATAGAACCAGGAACTGGACTGGAGACTGCTTTGACTGCAAGATAAGTGTCCTGCCAAGTGTTTCTGACCCCTATGTCTTGCACCCTGCTGCAGTTGGTCACCCAAAGCAGGCCAGAGTAGCCAAACACAACTTTATAAAAGTTGTCAAAGTAACCACTAACCACAGTAGTTGTCAATTCTTGGTTGCAATTCAAATGAAAAGCAGTGATTTATGATTTGCCTGATAATGTATATCTCCAGAACTCTCTGGTGGATTTTGCTTGTTTTGATGTTTAAAAACTAATCTTAAGATCAATTTTTATAAATTAGTGCTGGATTTCCTTTGTGTCGTGTTTCTTTTTTACTCACTTGCTACTTCTAAATCTTTAGCACTTGTTTATTTGTTATAGCCTGACTGCTCAAAGCTACTGCGACCCAGGGTTGAGGTAAGGTTTTACAAAGGAGCCCGACTTACCCCAGATGGATTTGTGAGTTGATTACACGGCTGGTCACACAACCACTCCATATAATAAACTGCTTTCCTCACAACAGGGATTACAAATTATTATCAATTAGTTTTTCTCATCAATTACCAAGAAATAAGGCATGGAAGCAGGAGAGATTTATAAATTTGGATGTTTGGTGGCATTGTATTGAGGTTTACGTGTTTTACACGTGGATTTCTGTGTGTGGAGGGAGATGGAGGATACAGGGCTCAATAAAAAGTATGTTATATTTCTTATTGGTCTCAAGAACAATTTTTAGATAGTAGTCAGAGTTGACTGTGTTCATATTATGTTTGTGATCTTGATGAGCTGCTTTAAGTGCTGCAAGTGTGTCTTGAAGTGGTAGTGAGATGTATGCTGGTGGATGGAGATGGGGTAGGTTAACAAGAGAAAAGGGCATCATAAGAAATGTCTTCAGGTAACATGATATTTGTTCATTCGACTTGTCTTCTCTGTGGTATCCTGTGTGAGGCTTGGCAAAATCATAAACGATTAAGAAAAGGGGGTGGCGATGAACAGAGTGTCTGAATTAAGCGGACCACTCTTACCCAGTCCAAAGATCAGGGCTTGATCCATCACCGTTATTTAGCTCACTGCCCCATCCCAGCTCAGAACCTGGCTATATGCAAATCAGTATGTCCCTGGCCCAGTGCATCATGGGAACAGGGCAGACCAAACTACCAAGCCAATTCTTCACCAGAAAGGAGACAAGCTTCCGGGGACCGGTTTCTGGCATTTCAGCCGTCGTCGGCCCGGCTTGCTTGAATCCTGATGGAGCAGTGAGCAAGGGACTCATGTCTGAGTATACCCTGCCACACCTGTAGTGGCCAAAAACGATTAAGAAAAGGGGGTGGCGATGAACAGAGTGTCTGAATTAAGCAGACCACTCTTACCCAGTCCAAAGATCAGGGCTTGATCCATCACCGTTATTTAGCTCACTGCCCCATCCCAGCTCAGAACCTGGCTATATGCAAATCAGTCTGTCCCTGGCCCAGTGCATCATGGGAACAGGGCAGACCAAACTACCAAGCCAATTCTTCACCAGAAAGGAGACAAGCTTCCGGGGACCGGTTTCTGGCATTTCAGCCGCCGTCGGCCCGGCTTGCTTGAATCCTGATGGAGCAGTGAGCAAGGGACTCATGTCTGAGTATACCCTGCCACACCTGTAGTGGCCAAAAACGATTAAGAAAAGGGGGTGGCGATGAACAGAGTGTCTGAATTAAGCAGACCACTCTTACCCAGTCCAAAGATCAGGGCTTGATCCATCACCGTTATTTAGCTCACTGCCCCATCCCAGCTCAGAACCTGGCTATATGCAAATCAGTCTGTCCCTGGCCCAGTGCATCATGGGAACAGGGCAGACCAAACTACAAAGCCAATTCTTCACCAGAAAGGAGACAAGCTTACGGGGACCGGTTTCTGGCATTTCAGCCGTCGTCGGCCCCGCTTGCTTGAATCCTGATGGAGCAGTGAGCAAGGGACTCATGTCTGAAACGGTGATGGATCAAGCCCTGATCTTTGGACTGGGTAAGAGTGGTCTGCTTAATTCAGACACTCTGTTCATCACCACCCCCTTTTCTGAATCATTTTTGTCCACCATAAGCGTGGAAGGGTATACTCAGATGTGAGTCCCTAGCTCATTGCACCATCAGGATTCAAGCAAGCCGGGCCGAAGACGGCTGAAATGCCAGAAACCGGTCCCCAGTAGCTTGTTTCCTTCCCAGTACAAGAATTGGCTTGGTAGTTTGGTCTGCCCTGTTCCCATGATGCACTGGGCCAGGGTCAGACTAATTTGCATATAGCCAAGTTCTGAGCTGGGATGGTGCAGTGAGCTAAAAAACAGTGATGGATCAAGCCCTGATCTTTGGACTGGGTAAGAGTGGTCTGCTTAATTCAGACACTCTGTTCATCACCACCCCCTTTTCTGAATCATTTTTGTCCACCATAAGCGTGGAAGGGTATACTCAGATGTGAGTCCCTAGCTCATTGCACCATCAGGATTCAAGCAAGCCGGGCCGAAGACGGCTGAAATGCCAGAAACCGGTCCCCAGTAGCTTGTTTCCTTCCCAGTACAAGAATTGGCTTGGTAGTTTGGTCTGCCCTGTTCCCATGATGCACTGGGCCAGGGTCAGACTAATTTGCATATAGCCAAGTTCTGAGCTGGGATGGTGCAGTGAGCTAAAAAACGGTGATGGATCAAGCCCTGATCATTGGACTGGGTAAGAGTGGTCTGCTTAATCCAGACACTCTGTTCATCACCACCCCCTTTTTCTGAATCATTTTTGTCCACCATAAGCGTGGAAGGGTATACTCAGATGTGAGTCCCTAGCTCATTGCACCATCAGGATTCAAGCAAGCCGGGCCGAAGACGGCTGAAATGCCAGAAACCGGTCCCCAGTAGCTTGTTTCCTTCCCAGTACAAGAATTGGCTTGGTAGTTTGGTCTGCCCTGTTCCCATGATCCACTGGGCCAGGGTCAGACTAATTTGCATATAGCCAAGTTCTGAGCTGGGATGGTGCACTGAGCTAAAAAACGGTGATGGATCAAGCCCTGATCTTTGGACTGGGTAAGAGTGGTCTGCTTAATTCAGACACTCTGTTCATCACCACCCCCTTTTCTGAATCATTTTTGTCCACCATAAGCGTGGAAGGGTATACTCAGATGTGAGTCCCTAGCTCATTGCACCATCAGGATTCAAGCAAGCCAGGCCGAAGACGGCTGAAATGCCAGAAACCGGTCCCCAGTAGCTTGTTTCCTTCCCAGTACAAGAATTGGCTTGGTAGTTTGGTCTGCCCTGTTCCCATGATGCACTGGGCCAGGGTCAGACTAATTTGCACATAGCCAAGTTCTGAGCTGGGATGGTGCAGTGAGCTAAAAAACGGTGATGGATCAAGCCCTGATCTTTGGACTGGGTAAGAGTGGTCTGCTTAATTCAGACACTCTGTTCATCACCACCCCCTTTTCTGAATCATTTTTGTCCACCATAAGCGTGGAAGGGTATACTCAGATGTGAGTCCCTAGCTCATTGCACCATCAGGATTCAAGCAAGCCGGGCCGAAGACGGCTGAAATGCCAGAAACCGGTCCCCAGTAGCTTGTTTCCTTCCCAGTACAAGAATTGGCTTGGTAGTTTGGTCTGCCCTGTTCCCATGATGCACTGGGCCAGGGTCAGACTAATTTGCATATAGCCAAGTTCTGAGCTGGGATGGTGCAGTGAGCTAAAAAATGGTGATGGATCAAGCCCTGATCTTTGGACTGGGTAAGAGTGGTCTGCTTAATTCAGACACTCTGTTCATCACCACCCCCTTTTCTGAATCATTTTTGTCCACCATAAGCGTGGAAGGGTATACTCAGATGTGAGTCCCTAGCTCATTGCACCATCAGGATTCAAGCAAGCCGGGCCGAAGACGGCTGAAATGCCAGAAACCGGTCCCCAGTAGCTTGTTTCCTTCCCAGTACAAGAATTGGCTTGGTAGTTTGGTCTGCCCTGTTCCCATGATGCACTGGGCAAGGGTCAGACTAATTTGCATATAGCCAAGTTCTGAGCTGGGATGGTGCAGTGAGCTAAAAAACGGTGATGGATCAAGCCCTGATCTTTGGACTGGGTAAGAGTGGTCTGCTTAATTCAGACACTCTGTTCATCACCACCCCCTTTTCTGAATCATTTTTGTCCACCATAAGCGTGGAAGGGTATACTCAGATGTGAGTCCCTAGCTCATTGCACCATCAGGATTCAAGCAAGCCGGGCCGAAGACGGCTGAAATGCCAGAAACCGGTCCCCAGTAGCTTGTTTCCTTCCCAGTACAAGAATTGGCTTGGTAGTTTGGTCTGCCCTGTTCCCATGATGCACTAGGCCAGGGTCAGACTAATTTGCATATAGCCAAGTTCTGAGCTGGGACTGTGCAGTGAGCTAAAAAACGGTGATGGATCAAGCCCTGATCTTTGGACTGGGTAAGAGTGGTCTGCCAAATTCAGACACTCTGTTCATCACCACCCCCTTTTCTGAATCATTTTTGTCCACCATAAGCGTGGAAGGGTATACTCAGATGTGAGTCCCTAGCTCATTGCACCATCAGGATTCAAGCAAGCCGGGCCGAAGACGGCTGAAATGCCAGAAACCGGTCCCCAGTAGCTTGTTTCCTTCCCAGTACAAGAATTGGCTTGGTAGTTTGGTCTGCCCTGTTCCCATGATGCACTGGGCCAGGGTCAGACTAATTTGCATATAGCCAAGTTCTGAGCTGGGATGGTGCAGTGAGCTAAAAAACGGTGATGGATCAAGCCCTGATCTTTGGACTGGGTAAGAGTGGTCTGCTTAATTCAGACACTCTGTTCATCACCACCCCCTTTTCTGGCAAAATCATAAAGCATATTCAGTCCAAATGGAACGGGCCTAGACATATATGGAGGGAAAGGCTGACAAGGCAAAGTTTCTTATGAAATTTCAAAAGTGAGAAAGTTCTATTGTTTGCTTTCAACTAGAGCTCTCCTAGACTATTCACAAAATTGGGGTTAATCTGAAAGAGCCTTGAATCCAAAATTATAATCTTTCAAAGTGGATTTTTTAAATCCTTTTCATATCAGCTATTTACTTTTATATGCTCTGATTTTTATCTACTAGTTGTGTATGTTTTCTGCCACATTGAAATACAATTACATGTATATAGGTCCTCCATATAATTTTAGATATTAAAGTCGAGAAAAGTAAATTGACTTTTTTAAATAGGCCATTTAACGAATTAGGTATGTTCTGAGAGACAAGATAGGATTAGATGATAGGTCTGTAATGTTTCAAGGAAGCCCCTTGTGAGTAATTAAAGCCCCTGAAATGTGTTTTGTCTGTCATACTGTCTTGTGAATATGAATTCCCAGTATTCTTTTTCAGGTTTTGTTCGTAGCCAGATGGTCAATAGATCAAGTGAAAGGTGATGGGTTGTGGAGATATAAGGACAATGTGGGGTGAGGGGTAAATTGAGTGTTGAAAACAAAACGGTTGATCTGCCTATAGCAGGATGTCTTATGGGTGTTGTGTGAAAATGGACAGACTAAAAATGCGTGCCATCACTGGAGGTTGCTGTTGAGAACATACACTACTGGGTGACCCAAGATCACTTGTGAAATAGGCAATACGGCGCAAGGCGTGGGTTATTTGATCTGATATTAGTCATTTGGAATTCATGGGAATGGATCAAAGCTTCCAGGCAGACACCAGTTGCAAGGGACACAAGCCACATCCCAGGAAGCACTTCCCTGAAGGTACCGCCAGAGGGTGATCAGGGCGCTCAGACAAAATACTTTGAAGGTGTGAATATTAGAAATTGGGAATTATCTACGTGCAGTCAAAAGTGGGGCATGTGACTGCATGTTGACGATTAAGATCTTAAATTATATGGTCACAGGGACAGTTGCAGGGAGGGCATTGCACCTGTGTTTTATTCATTCATCATTATTCACAAAAAATCATTCAAATATTGGGGATTTAGTAGTTATAATTATAGTGGGCAAAAACACAAATCTATAATTGTATCATTTAAATACATCCAATAAATGTAATTCAGAATATTTAAGTATTATCTTAATCTATGTACAAACGCCAACGGATCACTAAGAGAGGTTAATCTGAAATATCCATTGTCTTGACATTTTCATGTTCTTTTTCCGTAGTCGGGTAAATACTTAGAGCACAAAAAGTTAGAAAAAGAGTTCAATATACTTTTGTTTGGCCCTTAGGCAAATACAGGTTCGAACCAATTTACCAGCTTGAGTCGAAAAACAGGTTGTAACTCATGCATATGCATCACTTACCTGGCGATAATGCATAAGACTAGTAATCAAATCTTGCCAGAGAGTCAGGAATATATTTTTTTTAGATGTGCGTTGTTGGAGCATCTTTCCTTGAAGGATGCACTTACACACACAAGAAATGTTTAATAATATTTTAAGGGTTGGTTCGAAGCAGAGTATAATAATGAGTGTAATTGTTGTTATAAACATTATGGTCAGTAAAATAAATTCAACACGTGTGAAAATTACAAACATTTTCATCATATTTGCATAATAGATGCTAAAGAAACCGTAGGTGAAATATATGTTAGAATCTGCTTTTTGAAGCTTCATCAAATGTTTACACCAAATGTTGCCCAAAGAGTACCCCCCTAAATGGCTCACAGCAAACGTACTTTCTTGTGGTTCAGTGGTTTTCCAGCCTGCAGTCTGCTCAGAGAATCGAGGTCAACATTTGCTTATGTTAAGTCTCTTTCTTTTCAAGAAACAGATAACTAGTTAAGCAAGTGACAGTGTGCCCAGTGTGTGACGTCATGTACATGGTTACCGGATACATCTGCGTTCTGGAATTCCTGAAGGTTTACTCTCCGAGAGTGCCTCTCGTTCTGGCCCATTTCTAAACATTATTAGTAGAAAATCAACGAGCCTTGTGATTTATGCTATCAACCTATAGGAAAGCATTGTTATAGTGCTTAATTTGTGCCGGTGTATTTCTGGTGCTTAGCACCGGCACTTAATTATCAGGGCCGGGTCTATGCATCTGCTGCGCACGCCCACATTGATATTTTTTAAAATGTACCTTTTTGTACTCCGTGCAGCCACGCAGTGTGTTTTACACATATCCCGCCAAGTGTGAGTCATGGCGGCGTTTAGTGTTGTTGCGACTCACTCACAATTCTTAATCACTTAACGTGCAGCAGCCAGCAGGCAGCCTGCCGCGGAAGTTCGAAATCGGGACACACTAGGTATTTGGGCACTTGGGGCGGGCAGTGGGGCCGGGCTGGAGGTTCTGATGGTATAGGGACTGTGCGCGTGGGAGAGCGCAAATATTTATTTCACTTTGCCTCCACCAGTTGCCACGCCCCAGCATAATCACTGCAGGCCAGCACCACCAAGCCACTGCCACAGCCTAATCAATTGTAGTACCATACGTACCTACTAAGCAAAGGCAAAAGGCAGTTTGCAGTGCGTCCAGCACTGTGTGCCGACTGTGTCCCCTGGCCCACCATGAGTAATGGTAAGATTAGAATTTAAGGACTTTTAAGTTAGGCGAAACCCATTGGTTTCTGCCAGTGCTTGTGTTTTTTGTTTCCGTTCCCTTTGGTTTCTCAGCCTCTGGCTGCCCCTTCGCACCTCCTGACAGTGCGATTGTGTGTGAGTGTGGGTGGGGGGGACGTGGGCGCTGCAGTTTCGCTCAGACAAACGGACATCTTGCCTTACATCAGACCTGGGGATGAGGGGCTCCCGGGGAGGGATTGACACTTGAGCTACTCTTCAGGGGTGAAAACAATTGAAAAGGAGATGCGAACGCTGTCACTTACTTGGGTTGGGCCCTAAAGACAAGATCTGCTAGTAGATAGCAGTCACTGCTGCCAGGCACCAGGAAGCCCTGGCTGTCTCCCTTCTGCGCAGGGCAGAGGTTACGAGGAGAGCAGAGAAGTGCGGCCCCTGACCCCCTCCCATGTAACTCTGTTGAATTCAGCACAATAAAATCCTGTGACTTTCCCCGACCCCTAATTTCTCACTCTAAGGGGGTTGGCTGCACTCTCACTATCCCCCCTTCCTGCCTCCTCACTCTCCATGCCATCGCCCAGACAGTCTGTTATCTCTCTCAAAAACAACGCCTCTTGGAGGCTATTCACTCCCCTCAATGACATTACCATCCTCAACACTCTCTCGACCATTAAACCTTCAAACCACTTCAATGACCCCCTATGCCCCAACTTCTTTAAAAAAATGATAGGCTGTTTAACACCACTCTGGTCCAAGATTATCAACGCCTCTCTCCGGCAAGGCGAGATCTCGGACTGCCTGAAGGAGGGCCTAGTTCTACCCATCCAAAAAAAAAAAAACCTCGGCTGACCCTGAAGGCCTGAATAATCACAGACCAATCACAAACATTCCTACCTTGGCTAAACTACTGGAGAAATGTGTTAATGAGCAACTGCGTTGACACATTGAACAATTCCAGCTCCAGAGGAGGAGCTACGACAGCAACCAAGATGTGAGGTACTGGGTTTTCTCAGAACCAATACTAATACAATAACCCAGCGGTGTCAGGGCAACACCCAAAGACCCCAGATTCCCCTGTCTTGGCAAACAGAGACACAGGATACTTCTCGATGACGTCAAAGACCAAAGTTTATTGGTTGCAACCAGGGACAGAGGTCTACGAAGTACACATGGGTAGTTCGACAGAGTCTGCACCAACTCAATGAACGAAACTCGGTCTTTCATGCCGAAAATTACACCTCTGGCAACATCACAATTTACATTCGGTGCATACAAACTAACCAATGAACAAGTAGCATTTCAAAAGGTAACGAATCACGACAGTCAAAGTTAATCCCACTTTCCGTTGTCCAGCCCACCAAAACGATCGCACATATGCTAAATTCCTGCTCGATCAGGCCGGACAAACCCACCATAAAACCTTCAACCCAGATCGATGAACATGTCGTAAAGGAAAGGCAGAAACAGATGGAAAGGAGATAGGGAAGTGGGAACGGTGTGCCATAAAGTCAAGGCACGTCCTGCTCTTTGATCTTTATCAGTGCAGCTGCTGAACAAGGAACTGGCACAGCCGGATTCGCCCCAGGCGAGGAGTCAGTTTGGCCAGGTCAACCAGAAGTCAACTAAGGCGTACGTGTCAAGGACTCGTTTGACCACGATCATAGGGCCTATGTTAGGGCAACCATACAAGATGGCTGCCACATACAAAATGGAACCCGATGGTTCAAACCAAATCCTCAAATACAGAGTGTTCTCCTATATCGATTCATACGAAAACACTCAGACACGTTACACTCGCCTTTTGCGGTCTGTTGACACCAAAATCATCCATTTCCGACGATCTTTATAAATCGGGTTCGGAACTGTCGAACCCAATTCGGGACCACGGAACTACAGACCCTCCTTTTGCCCTATCATAGGCAATAAACCCAGACCCATTTTAATCTGAATCCGGGTCTATATTCATTAGGTCATCGATATGCTGTTGTAGCATCATCTTATTACTATGCATTTCTCTCCGGACAGGCTTCCGTATGCACAAAGTAGCACAATGGCCACAAATAGCCTGAGCACACTGTACACAGAGACAAAACATGAACAGAATTGCCAAAACAATACCAATGACCATCAGAATCTTCCAACCCCAAGTGGATATCAATCCCCATAACCCTCCCATCAAAGACCAATCCCCTTTGTCCAAATGGACAGAATCGGAGAACTTGTGCAATTTGGAAATGGCCTGGAGGACTGAAGGAGCGTTGTCTGGAATAAAAACGCAGCAGCTCGATTGAATCAATCTACAAACTCCCCCTCGATCTGCCAGAATAACGTCTAGGCAACTCTATTCTGAAGTGTCATAAGTCTATCCGACTGGAGCTCAGCAGTCAGGTTACCAAGGGCACCGGCAGTTTCAACTATGGTGGACTCAACCACTCTTGTAAGCTGACGAATGTTCCTACTGTTAGCCGTAGGTCCCCAGAACGGCAGAAAACCCTTGAAGAAATCACCCGATTCTTGTCCTGCAGTGTCTTCTTGGCTAAAGACACCTCTAGCAATTCTCGTCTTGTGGTAAACTGCTGCAGCTGTAAAAGTGGGGGGTAACAGAAAGGAAACAAAACATGTGCCCAAGAAGTCGGCGGGCAACCATGTATATGCTTTGTCATAGCAAACAAAGTAAGTACCCTTAGCAGCTAAGAACGCTGGGGAAGACTGAGACGGAAACACATAAGTCTCAGGGCAAACGCTCTTCCCTAACTGAGCCTTCGGATTCTTACCGTTGCCCTGCAGACAATAGTAGCCTTTATGGGGCACTATCCAGATCGGTAGAGGACTTTTTGCTCGCTGGTTAATACTCAGACTAACTCCATATCCAGTTACGTTCCAACCACTATATGGTTGCCTCTCATCTTTTGGAATAGTCTCTACTGCATTAGTCCCTTTAATCATGTCGACTATGCCTCTAGCTATAGGACTATTCTTCGGGTTATCTCTCGGTGAACGTAAGGGGTCAACACTGTGGGCATATATGAACATGGTTCTATAAGCTCGAATCGAACCATTCAAACTAAAGGGCAAGACCAAATAAGGAATTCCTTTATCGGTGGTATGAGGCATCAAACCACAAATCCAGCAGTTTGTTGTATTGATCACTAACTGATGCTGGTGCAAAAGCTGTATGAAGGAATTATTGGAGAATTCTTTATATCTGACCACCTCATATTCGGGCAAAGGGTGGAAAGAATGAGAGGAAACAGTAGGTGAAGGTGTAGATTGCACAGTAGAATTAGACGTCATTTTAAAAACAAATGCTACATAACCAACTATGAAAATTACGAAACTCAGTAGTAAAAGTATGCATGGAATCAAAAAGCATTTCTTCGACATTATTTTGCAAATGCGTTTTCTAAAAGTCAGTGTCTGCACAGGTCTCTCCAACTCAAAGAAATCCATCCTAAACTAAAGTTGCTGCCCGCGGTGGTTGGTTGATTCTGCTTGAGAGTGCGTCTGCTGCACCCAGGAAGACTGCCTCGGACCAACAGAACCCAAGACCTAGTGTCTCAGGCTTACACTCCCAAGACTGGTAGCAACCGCGACCCTAGCAGCAAGAACCGGATGGCAGCTCAGAAAAACAAAAATACGTAGATACTTGGTGGAGAGTTAACCTGCAAACAGTAAAAAAAAAATCAACTTTATTAATTTTTTATTTGTCCTTAGTTCTCAATCTCAAATTGTATCTATTTCTTCCAGGTAACTCTTGATCAGCGAACAAAAGATGAGGCTCAGTAGTGTCCAATCGATCTGCAGGAGGTATTGATGCTTGCAAAAGACGATCACTCTCCAGTTCTGAATTAGTCCCAATCAAACGAGCATCACTGAACGTAACAAATTTCGGAATTGTTTCTGTTTCGGAATCTGCAAGACCATCCTGAACCCACTTGTCATAAGGTAAAGGTAAGGGTGCTTTCTTCGTATGGGAGCCGTGGATCCAGTGGCGTTTCCCACGTACTCGCACCGCAGATCTCGTCGACAGAAGGACTTGGTAGGGCCCAGTCCAACGGGGCTGCTCATTTTTCGTCCGCTGAAAATTCCTGACGAAAACCCAAGAGCCGGGTTCTATGGCCTGGCCTGGATCTTCTGTAGCTTGTGGAAGAGAATTATATACCTGTTGGCGTAAAACACTCATTTTAGTTGTCAATTCACGAAAATAGTCAAGCAAAACAGGGTATTCAAGGTCGCTAAATCTCGTTGGTCTTGGTATGCCCCAGATATTCGCCGGGCGACCAAACACAACCTCATACAGACTCAAACCCATTCGTGAATGCACAGTCATTCGGGTGGACAAAAGTGCTAATGGCAAAGCATCTGGCCATTGTAAACCAGTACTCTTTTGAATTTTGGCCAACTTAAGTTTCAGAGTGCCATTATAACACTCGACCAAACCAGCTGATTAGGGATGATATGCAGCGTGGAATTTCTGCCTAATTCCGAGACCATCACACACTCTCTTCATCACTTGACCCACAAACTCACTTCCGTTATCACTCCAAATGATTCTCGGCAAACCAAATCTAGGAAAGAAGTCCTTGATCAAAATTTTAGCAGTGGACAGAGCAGTGTTGTCCTTAAGGGGGTAAGCTTCTACCCATCTAGAAAAAGAGCAAACAACCACTAGCACATACTTTAAGTTGTTGCATCTTTCCATATGGATAAAATCTAGCTGCAAAGCCTCAAACGGATACGTAGGAGGAACAAAATGACCAGCTGGTGTTGGAGTTCCCTTACCAGGATTATGCATCAAATACACCATACAGTTCTTGACCAAACTCTCTGCACATCTGGGAACTCCCACATTCTGCCAAACCGGAGCCAACAACTTGCAAATCCCTTTCACACTAATGTGTGCCAATCCATGTGCCATTGTAACAACTGGAAGCACATACGCGTTTGGCAGCAACCATCTTTGATGTTCAGACAAATCAGTCCAACAACCCTTCGAATCCAACCTACCCTTACTCTCTCTCCATTCATCCAACTCTTTCTCAGTAGCCTCACTCTGGATAATCTTCACGCTCTCAATAGTGTCTTCGCACATGCTCTTCTCTGGAACCCATCTCGCTGGACCCGCAACATACATTCGACTCGTCACATTCCTAGCAGTTTCTTTCGCAACCTCATCCGCAAACGCATTACCACGACCAACATCATCCGTAATCTTTCTATGGGCACTACATTTCACAATCGCTATTTGCAAAGGTAACGTAAGAGATTCAAGAAGTTCATTCACCAGCTGCCCATGCTGGATCTTCGTCCCATGCGATGTCAAAAATCCACGTTCACGCCACAATCGTCCAAAGCTATGAGCCACTCCAAATGCATACTATCAGTATACACATTCACTCGTTTCCCTTTCGCCAACACACATGCTCTCGTAAGTGCAATTAATTCCGCCGCTTGAGCAGAATTGTACGGGATACGTGCAGCTTCGACAACTGTATGTAAAGTCGTCACGGAATACGCTGCAGTGGTACCGCCATTTGGTAATTTAAAACACGAGCCGTCAACCCACAAAGCAACATTACAGTCAGGAAGAGGAGTATCTTTTAAATCTATCCTCCCTTTCGTTTCTTCTTCTGTTCTCAAGAAGCAATCGTGTTGCTCTTTGCTATCATCGTCTGTCTCAAGCGAAATCGGCAACAACGTAGCCGGATTTAGGGTATTGCACCTCTTGATGTGCACATGGCTTGCTAGCAACGTAAGCTCATACCCTGAAAACCGAGCACTGGTCAAATGCTGTGTCTTCGTCCGATTCAACAAGGTATCCACTGCATGTGGAACCATAACCACTAGCGTATTGTCCATAACCAAACCAGCAGACTGTCAAATCGAAACAGCCGCTGCTGCAGTTGCTCTCAAGCAACTCGGCAATGCTCTAGCCACAGGATCTAATGTTGATGAAAAGTACGCACATGGGCATTGCTTTTCGCCAAACTGTTGAGTCAAAACCGATAATGCACATCCCTCTCTCTCATGGACATATAATGTGAAAGGCTTGCTGTAGTCGGGAGTACCCAACACAGGAGCCGAACACAACGCATTTCGTAATTCAAAGAAACTCTTTTGGCATTCCTCAGTCCAAGGAATCGGATTTGGAGTATCCTTAACCGTAAGAGCTATCAAAGGTTTCGCTAGAAGGGAAAAATTTGGGATCCACTGTCTACAGTACGACGTAATACCCAAAAACGCACGTACTTCTCTCTGTGTCGTAGGGACACTCATTCTCGCAATAATCTGTATTCTTTCTGGGGTCAGTTTCCTTCCCTCCTTCGATAAGAGGTGAACTAGGTAGGTAACTTCTTGGCGACAGAATTGCAATTTCAAGAGAGAAACTTTATGATGGCATTCAGACAAATGAGACAATAAAGACATGGTGGCATCCTTACATATGTCCTCTGTATGGGCAGCGACCAACAAATCATCAACATACTGGATAAGGGCTGCACCTTCGGGCAAGGCCAACAAGTCAAGTTGCGTCTTCAGAGCTTGACTGTAGATAGATGGACTGTCGCAATAACCTTGAGGAGCGCGCTTAAAGCGGAAACTTCGTCCTCCTAAAGAGAATCCAAAGATATCTCTACTCTCTATGGCAATCGGGATGCTGAAGCAAGCATTCTTCAAGTCAATCACCGAAAACCAGGTAGCAGAAGCTGGAATCAATGTCAATAATGCAGTAATATCAGGTACAACCGGAAACTGTGGAACAACAATCTTTTTCACTTCACGAAGGTCGATAACAAACCTATATACAGGAGGCTGTGAAGAATCAGTTCTCTTCAAACAGGCAAAACCGGACTATTACACACATTACCTCGAGTCTCTTCAATAACACCCTTGTCGATCAGATCATAAATGATCGCTAAAAGCGCTCGTTCACCATCACTTGAAATGCGATATTGCGGAATGCGCTGTAACTGAGCATTCGCCTTCAGCGTCACAACATACGGGGAAATATCTAACAGGCCCACATCATTTGGACCCGTAGCCCATAACGAATCCGGTAACAAAGACAACTCAGGTGGAAGACAATCTTTCGAAACATATATCGGAGAGATCACATTCTCACCCAAAGTAAGATGTACTCCTGACGGAGAACAGTACAAAGTCGCATACAATCTCTTCAACTGGTCAAGGCCTAGCAAGTTCTCATTACAACCTGTAGTCAAAAGAAGGGGTGCTTCGAACCTACGAGGACCAACAGAAAGAGGCAACGGAACGGAAATCGGATTCAAAACGGGGGCGCCAGAAAAACCTATAGAAACATTATTAAAGCCAGAGAAAGGTGCGCCAGGGAGTTTAGAATGCATGATAGAACTCTTCGTAGCACCAGTGTCTAGCAGAAAAGGCTCTGACACACCTGATGCAATCACTTCCACGTAAGGTCCACTCTGATCTACCGGAACTGAAACAACTCCCTCTCTTTGTCCATGGCTGTCCTAACAATCATTACCTTGCTCCTCATCACCTTCAGCATAGTAATCATCTACATAGTACTGTGTAGACCTACCAGAAGAATTTTGCTGTTGATCAAAACTGTTCATTGAATTCTGCGGAGGCAAAGGGCGCGCATTTTGTCCGCGACCTCTACCTCTAGGCGCTTGTTGAGCACCTCTACCCCTAACACCGGGAGCACTATTAGCACGTTGCAACAAAACCGGACAACTGTTCTTATAATGGCCCTCTTCTCTGCAATATGCACACTGATTAGGCCCATACTGAATACGCTGTTGTTGAGGTGTCTCGTCTCTTTGCGAGTTCCTCGAATACTGTTGAGACAGCTGATAATCGCGCTGATTATTAACACGGGGTGGATAAGCTTGTTGTAGAAGAACCTTAGTCTTCAATTCCTTAGTCTTCTTGTCCGCTCTCTCTAACTCATCCTTACGCCTATTCTCATAGTATTGAGCCGTAGCAAGAATTTGCGCCGACGTAGAAACAGGCCAAGCACTCTCGGAATCCTTCAACTTAGTACACAACTCAGGAAGAAGATTGTGCACGAATTTATCAACGAACAATCTCTGGCCTCCTTCAGTAGCCATATCCTGACCACTATGATCAACAAAAGTTTCCTCGAAACGCGAGAAAAAGTCTGAAACAGACTTGTCTTTCTTCTGCTTACAAGCTGACAATTTGTCCCAATTAACACGGACTTCAAGCAATAAAGTCTTCATGAAAGTGATAATTCTACCAGGAAGTTCAGCAATAACATCTTCAGGCTTAGCACCTTCAACTTGTCTATTGTTTGCTGCAACAAGATTCACCCATGAAACGCCCAATTCATTATCATGATCTGTATGCCGAATGACATTCCAGATGGACTGTGGGACAACATTCCCAAACAGCATATCTATATCCGCCAAATTCATAACGCACAAACTCACAGTTTGCGCAAGTTCTTTATAATATCCTGCCGGATTCTTCCGCGGATCTGGTAAGGTCTGCTTAAGCGCCAAAACTTCTTCACGCTTCCATGGAATATGAACCCACACTCGCTGAAAGTGCGCAACAACAGGTGGATTAGCAGCAGCATCAGCAGGTCTCCATATCGGAGGAACCTCTCGCATCGGATATTGACGCGCATGTCTTCTAACTGATGAATCTGGCTCAAACAGCCGTTCAGTAGGGACATCGCTACGAAGTGACAATAACGTCGATACTGCTTTCTCAACATCGAGTAAACCCACAATCGTTCCTTTAGCAAATTCTGAACATAATCGAGACAATTCTACAGGAACTCTACCCAATCCGTCCATCCACTGTTCATGGAGGAACGCACACATAAGCTCAAAAACATAGCGCTGCTTTGGTGCTTCCCATTGTCGGAAAACATCCATAATGCCTTCCAGATCATACTGGGACCTATACGTCACCCATCTACGTGCCATATGGTCCAAAACCACTCGCTCATCTGTATCAGGCAATTGGCTACGCAATTGTCTACGCTCACTCACAGGAGACATACCCATTTGTCCCAAGATAGGAGTCAGAAAATTAGGAAAGGCAGCGGTCACCCGCTGTCTAGGAGAAGGAACAGTCGGAAGGACAAGAGGAGACGAAACAGTAGTAGTAGTAGGATCCATGGCCGGAACAGACATAGAGGCAGTAGTAGTAGAAAGAGGCAAAGTTGGCAACCCTTGAGAAGGCTGCGCATAAGGACAACAGCCAACGAAGAAGCTGACTGTGGAGGAATAACAGGAGGCAAAGCAATAGGTGCTTGCATGGCTACAACCGGTGGTGGTGGTGCCGTAGCATTCTGCACATAAGGTGGTGGTGAATTTAGCAAATGCGACATCAAAGGGTCTTTCACAAGCTTCTTATCGTCTTTCTGCTCTTTAGCCGGCAAAACTGGGTAGCATCTGTCTACCGCTAGCTTCCTCACTCTAAGCATCTGCTCACTGTTTTTCTCTTCTTCATCATCTCTGTATGCAACGGCAGCTTGCACCATTGACATACCCTTTCTATTCTTCTTTGCTAACTTAATTTCTTTCTGTTTGGCTTCTTTGCGTCATATGCGGAAAGAGTCAAACATTGCCGGCCGGGCTTTCTCCTTGAACAACCTCACTTCAAGGTTATCTAAAACATCTGTCTCGAAACTACCATAACGGGGCCACTGTAGGACGCCGTCATTCTTCGTATATTTTACCCAAATCTCATTGTAGCTAATAGGACCTACTCCATGTTTCACATACAACTCGTATGTAGGAGTTCCGATCGGAGGAACCGGACACAAATCCTCTAACCGGGAATCCCTCAACGTACCACAACTAAACAAATTCCTAAGACTGCTAAAACCAGGCATCTTGCTCACTAGTCTAGCTTCAAACAGCAAGGGTAATCTAAAATCGATAAGCTCGTGAATACACAAATCCCTTGGCTTTGGGGCCTGCAGGTACCAAATCAAAGCTATCCACTAAAGGATACAAAACAAACTAAGGACTAGGAGACGCTCCCCTTATACTTAACTGAATTGTTGATGGCCTCACCAGAAGACCCGTCAATTGTCTCACTCTACAAACGTCTAAGGCTCCAAAACAGGGCGACAGTCAGGGCAGCAGTCCTTCGTAGCCGTCGGGATGCGGGAAACCTCGCAGAAAAGACCTTCGGAACCACGTCGACATACAGGGGTCGCTGAAGTGGCTGGCCAACCTCCGGAATTTCTCACGAAGCTCCTCACGAACGTCTGGCTTGGACCGGTACCGCTGAAGTCGCCCCACTTGGGCGCCAAATGAGGTACTGGGTTTTCTCGGAACCAATACTATTACAATAACCCAGCGGTGTCAGGGCAACACCCAAAGACCCCGGATTCCCCTGTCTTGGCAAACAGAGACATGGGATACTTCTCGATGACGTCAAAGACCAAAGTTTATTGGTTGCAACCAGGGACAGAGGTCTACGAAGTACACACGGGTAGTTCGACAGAGACTGTACTAACTCAATGAACGAAACTCGGTCTTTTATGCCGAAAATTACACCTCTGGCAACATCACAATTTGCATTTGGTGCATACAAACTAACCAATGAACAAGTAGCATTTCAAAAGGTAACGAATCACGACAGTCAAAGTTAATCCCACTTTCCGTTGTCCAGCCCACCAAAACGATCCCACATATGCTAAATTCCTGCTCGATCAGGCCGGACAAACCCACCATAAAACCTTCAACCCAGATCGATGAACATGTCGTAAAGGAAAGGTAGAAACAGATGGAAAGGAGATAGGGAAGTGGGAACGGTGTGCCATAAAGTCAAGGCACGTCCTGCTCTTTGATCTTTATCAGTGCAGCTGCTGAACAAGGAACTGGCACAGTGGGATTCACCCCAGGCGAGGAGTCAGTTTGGCCAGGTCAACCAGAAGTCAACTAAGGCGTACGTGTCAAGGACTCGTTCGACCACGATCATAGGGCCTATGTTAGGGCAACCATACAAGATGGCTGCCACATACAAAATGGAACCCGAGGGTTCAAACTAAATCCTCAAATACAGAGTGTTCTCCTATATCGATTCATACGAAAACACTCAGACACGTTACACTCGCCATTTGCGGTCTGTTGACACCAAAATCGTCCATTTCCAACAATCTTTATAAATCGGGTTTCGGAACTGTCGAACCCAATTCGGGACCACGGAACTACAGATGGCCGCATAGTCTCCCGGCTCCGCCGACCTCCGTCTTTCGCTTGAGGATCCTGTCATCTATCCTGTTATTCCGCCCCATATCCGTGTCTATGAACTAATCTGCAGTCCGATGGAGCTATCCCGAGACTTTTCCGACATTGTGGAGACGAGTAATGTCGAGGTTTGACTCGAGGCCTAACCCAGTCTTGAAGCCGGGGTCTCGATTGCTGGTCCAGCCGGGTCCTAGTTGAACAACAGCGGACCGGTGAGGGCGGCAGGGTCCGGCCCATGGAACTTTTGACATCTTTTGGACTGCTTTGCTGCCGATCTGCTGCCTGGTCTCGTATCGAAGGTGAGGAGATGAGTGACGCCCGAGGCGGTGTGGCGGGGGTCCCTGACCCGGAGGCCTAGCGTTCGCATCGCCGGTGCCTTTGGGTTGGGGACTTGGCGCGCACGAACGGATGTTGACGATCTGTCCCTCACGGTTCATCCCTGCTCCGCCTAATCTTCCCCCGGGGAGAGCGGCTCTCCGAGGGGATCACTATGCCTGATGTTATGCGAGACCCGGTGGAGTGGGCTGAGTGTGGCCCATCATTGCGGTTAGTGCTGGCAGCCCTTGAGACACTTCAGGTGACTATGGAGGCCCAGGTCTGTAAACTGATGTCGGCAGCAGATGGAATCAGGCGATCGGGACCGGACCCAGATTCGTCGCTCGGGACTCGGCGCTCAGCTCTACTCCCGATAGACACCCCAGCGGTGCATTCAGACCCGGTGCATGGAGCTGTGCCTGCCCCTACAGAAGTGGAACTGATTGAACATGCTGAGATCTGTGTATCGACTATATGGTCGGAATCTTTGGTTTCGCTACCAGTGGAACATTTAACTGCTGCTCCCACTCTGGAAACTTTTGGTCGAGACTGTGAACTGCGTTGGATTGTGTTGCACCCCCTTCCCAGCTGGTTCATCAAGATGGCGGAGGGGACAGTGTCTGGCCTCGGAGTCGGGGAGGGGCATCGTTGGAACCGGCCATGTACTTTGGGGTTTGCCATCCTTTCTCCATCTAGCAGACTATATTTTGGCAACTTATATGTATATTTTGACAATTTGTGGATGGGGCCTTACTTACCAGAGGGAGTCAGCAAGTTTGATCGACGGGGTCTAGGCTGAGACTGTTGTTTTGGGTTTACTATTGTGGTTTCATCGGTAACGGGATTTGCTTTATTAGGTTAACGGAGACCGGGCGGGGTTTATAGTTTCCTCTGGTGTAATCTTCTATTGTGTTCTGCTCGATTGCATCAGCTTTGTGGGGGATTCTTTGTTAAGGCGGTGGGGGGAGACCGCAAATGTGTACGATAATGCCCTCCTCCATTTCTACTTTTAGTGTAGGGATTTAGTTCTTCTTTTATATCTCTTTGTTCTTCCTATATTTTGGGTTTCAGTTATTTGGGGTGACAGGCACGCTGCTAGGGGGTAGGCCATAGTCATCTGCAGAGGTGCAGGGTGGGGGTTTGGGGGAGGGGATTTTTTGTTTTGCCTTTATTGTTTCTATGGCCTTTTTCTCTTTCGTATCTTTCCTTTTGTCTTTTCTTTCGTTTCTTCCTTTTTCGGGTCAGTATAGTGGGTCCACTCTTGTGTCTATTATTGATTTTTTCTTATCTGTGCCTATACTTTCTACAGTATATCAGTATCAATGGGCGGGTGCTTAACTGGTGCGAACTGTGATTGTATGCTTGTTTATCCTGAATTGTATGCCTTAGCGCCACTGTTCTAAATGAGATCGATCTAACTGTGGCTGTCCTACTATTTTGCCCGCCCTTTATGCGACTCTGTGATATTGTATGGCACCTGATCCGTTCATTTTTATATTATAAAATGGAGCCTTTAGAATCCTGTTATTTGCTTGGTATGCTTACGAGCCAGTTTCAACCGACTTTGTGGTACCTTCGCTTCCCGGGCTGCCGAGTTGTGTCCTAACTGACTTGCTGTGATGAAACTGATTAGCGGCCGGCCCTGGTGGTTGTAGGCCCATATTTGTAACTGGTTGAAGTAACAAATGAAGGTTTTAAAAAAAAAAACAATTCCAGCTCCTCGACCAATTCCAATTGGGTTTCTGCACTGGCCACAGCACCGAAAAAGCCATCACTCACATGGTGGTTGACGCTCTTGCTTTACTGGACCAGAATGAAGCCTGCCTACTAATTCTTCTCAATCTCTCATCTGCATTCAACACTGTCAAGCATGACAATCTTCTCCGCCTCCTTGAATGCAGAATGGGTCTATCTGACACGGTCCTTAAATGGTTTGCCTCTTTCCTCAACAATAGAGCTCAAAGAATCAAATCCAATCAGTCTCTATCCAACCCCAGTCTTTGCATGCTGGGTGTTCCCCAAGGGTCCTCACTCTCCCCCATGCTCTTTAACCTCTTCCTGGAACCACTGACAGTTATTCTTAAAGCCTCTAACATCCAATATCACATGTACGCTGATGACACCCAACTATACATGAAAATATCCTCCCCCGAAGACATTAATGCTCTCAATGGAACGCTGCTCAAAACCCTAAACTTGCTTAGCTCCAACCACCTCAAACTAAATGCCCTCAAGACGGAATTCCTCCTCATTGCACCGGCTAGGCAACCCCCCACTGTTGTGAAATATCTCTCTAATCTCACTGCGCTCAATTGCACACCTCACCTCATTGACTCCACAAAATCACTAGGAATTCTGCTTGATAAAAACCTAAACATGCAAGAGCACATCACAGCATCTACCAAAGGAGCGAATTTCCAGTTGTGCATCCTAAGAAAACTCAAACCATACCCACCCCATGAGGACTACAAATTGGCAGTGCAAGCACTGGTCATCTCCAGACTAGAATATGGCAGTGCTACTTTATGCGGACTGCCAAAACTCAGCTTATCCCCTATCAGAGCTTCGCTTAATGCGGATACGAGACTCATCACGGGTTCTAAGAAAACCAACCACATCTCGCCAGACATGAAATCACTCAACTGGCTTCCCTTTGAGGCAAGGATCCAATTAAAGATTGCTTGTATGACCCATAGAGCTCTTCACTTTAATACCCCACTCTACCTGGCAAATAAACTGGAACTCTCTGGTGGATCCTGGCACACAAGGACCACCGGCACCTTACTGCTCAAGCCAAAGAAATTCAATAAGCTTAAAACCTACAACCGTACATTCTCAGGCATTGCCCCGAGGATCTGGAATGCCCTTCCAGTGGAGACAAGGCTTATTCCATCCACCTTTGGTTTCAAAAGGGAAATGAAAGAACTACTAATGAACAATGCACTGATCTAGAAACGTTGCTCCTCTTACCTCGAGTCTTTTGGTTATCCTAACTATTACATGTCATCTATTGTGACCCATTGTTGCCTGCCATAATGTCCCCTTTGTTCTTGATATATATTTTCCTAAATTTCCTGCTGCAATTGCCTTTTACCTATTTCCCTCCACTATGTAATTTTTACTCCTGTGACACATTGACCTACTTGTAACTTGGTATGTCTTTTGAACTATGTTCCTTTTCTTCGTCATCCTTATGTAAAGTGCTCTGATACCTACATGGGTCATGTTCGCGCTGTACAAAACTTACAAATAAATAAATAAATAAGAGATGGGTGTTGCAGGAGAATGATAACAATGTCATAGGTGAGACGGGCAAAGATGGAAATATTGTCATTATGAACAAGTTCGACTATATGGGTGAAATTCCAAGGCAGTTATCAGAGGGATGCTGTTAAGAAAAACTGAATGGTAACACTATGCCATCTATTACCACATCCATTAATGCTAAACACACTTAGTGGAAGGAATGTGGTTTAACATCAGATTATGAACACTCTTTTCTGAAGGTTCATTGTCCCCGTTATGTTACCTATGTATTTACATATTTCCCAAAATGCACATGATGGGTTCTTCCCCACCTGGTAGGCCCATTTTTTAGGGTAATGGATCAGCCATAGAGGACTTGGCACAATATGTAAATATGTATTTGCAGACTTTGGTATGGAATCTCACCGGGCTGCATACATGTATAGCACTTGAGTCTGGTATGGAAGCTCTAGAACAATTTTTGTACTAACAGAGTGATAGTTATTTCCAAATTCTGAGATTTGTTGGAAATGGCTATCATACTTCCCAACAATCTTTTTCTGCATGATGGAATTTGGTGTTTACAAAAGCAGGGGATTGTGATGACTTCCAGGTTAGCGCCTTCTCCCCCCCCCCCCCCCCATGCGTCTCACAGATCCACTGATTAATTAATACTGCTGGTAATAAAGGGGCCATCTCAACAGGTAATCAAGTTTGATGGCAGATCAATTAGTCATATTTATAGTCACATCTATGGATTAAAGTGATTTATAATGTTTGAAAGAATTTAGTGAAGGTGCAACAGAATTAATTTGCTAATTCTAGGATTATACATCATTCATCATGAGGTCCAGATTTTTCCAAAATAATCAGAAGAATATATTTAGGCCTGGTATAGACATGTAATAGGCAGAGAGGTATCTTTAGCTTCCTGGGAGATTTGTGCGACCTGAGCTCAAACATCCCTAGCTAGGGAACCCAATCTCTCCAAGTACAGAAGCTACCTAAACAACAAGGCTTTTTTTCAGCCATGTTATACAGTAAAGAGGCTACCTAGAGACTCGGAAAGGCATTTTTGGTGCTAAGGCAGTTAAGCTAGAGGTTAGAACAGTGGCTGTGGTTACCAAAGACTGGTTTCATAAGGTCATGCAATGAGTTATTGAATTCCATCACATTGTTACTTTTTAATATTTTTCTCATTAATCATTTTCATTGCCATTACTGACTTTATTTTTATAGTTGCATTCATACAGATTGGGGTATATTCACAAACTGCATTTTGAGTTCATTTAGTGGTACTATAGTAGTACTACTAACGTACTATGGAATTTTATTCACAAAATTATTTGCTAAGGTCTACTCTGCCATCTCCACCTCTATTATTTTTTATACGCAGAGATCTCAGCCCCAGCTGCAGTGACCTCCGCACATGTAGGTGTACATTTTAGTAGTAAATGTGGGAATGGAATGGGGAGTGGCAAGAAAATGGGGCATATTTATGAATACAAAAGGAGTGGTTTAGGAAGGAGTAAGCATGGATTGAGGGAGGACTGTGGAGGGGTTTAGGGAGGGGCATGCACTTACCCACAAAAAAGTAAGCCCTTTGCTATATAGAAACTGCAGTTCTATAGTTACTGCTGCCAAAAAGGGCCCAAAATAGTTGTGAATGTGCTATAGTTGCAACCCGATGTAAATCTAGCACCACACTTGGTACTACAACTCCATCCAATAGAAAATTACAGAGGCAGGGACTTAAAGCCATAGGAATTAATGTTAAACTAATTTATGCTATTTTTACTTTTGGAAAATATAAACAAATTGAATTTAATGTTAAAAAGCATTTGTAAATAAAACTGATATAACATGTTTTTATTAAATGTAGATAATAATATAATTTTGTATTAAATTATTTTCAATTAATTCTATACATATATTTAAATAAGTTGTGCTAAATATATAAAGAAAAATAAATGGTATAATGTTTTCATTTAAATGTTAACAATTATTGTAATTTAATATAATATATTAAAAATAATTAAAGAACGTAATTTCAATTACGTTTATACAACTGTAGCATGCTGTTTTACTTTGTTCTACATTTAAAATAAATGTTTTAAATTCATGACATTAATGTTGAAGATTAAAATATTTTATCAATATATTTTTAAGTTTAATACACTTTTAAACTGTTCCTTATATTTTACCTTAGGGATATCTCTCCGTCGGTAGTGGAGACCGTCACTTACATATGAAAAGTTAGAACTAGTAGCTTTACCCTCATAAATTAGGCTTTACCCCTTGTATTCAGGGGGTGAGGGACATGTAAGTTTACACTTTCAAGTAACTTTACACCTGAAAATGGTATCTAGCCAAAAGTGGTAAAGTTGCTCAAAAGTATAAGAGTAAACTTACATCCGTAGATTTACTCATGTGTAAGTTTGCCTTTGTGAACGGCCCTCAACACCTGCATTAGCCTGGGACATTCATTTAAATAAAGTCTTTAACATATTAAGTGATTTCTTGTGAGTGTACACCCATGGTGAGGTTTAAAAACTCAGTAATACACCAAATAATCAGGTAATCTCACAGGACTAATGGTTGCCCAGAACACATCATCCTTAAATAATGTGTAGGTGGTTTGAGGATTACAGTCCGCCATATTCACTGTCTCTAGGTAATAAGTTGGCACAACCTGTGCTTTGCCAGAGGGAAAGGGTTTAGGTTTTCTGAAAGCAGGGCTCTAATTGCACAGGTTTAAAAACTTATCAATTTTACGAGCCTCTGTCAACCTATTATCTCACTTTCCACATCACCTTTTCTCTACTTCATTTCTCTTTCCATTTCTTTGCCTTGTGGTACCTGGTCTCGTTCTACCACACTGATCACTGAAACCATCCCTTTTCTCTACCTCACTTCTCTATCCATCCCTTTCTCTATCTACCTGCATGGCACCTCTCTCTACCAATCTCTACCTCTTTTCCTCTGCCTCTTTCTGTCTCATGTGTCTCTCCTTAGTTCATATCATCTCTTCTATCACACCGTTTTCTGTTTACCTCTCGCTCACTACCTACTTCCATCTACACCTCATTACTTATTCCTTCCCACCTCCCTTTCTCCTTCATCTTTTTGCGACCAGATAGCAGACCATTCACATTCCAAGTGACTACCTTCATTTTTTCGATTTTTGTCTTCTATAAAATAAAAATAAAACTACTTTTTATCTTTGTATGAGGCCTCCTCCCATTTTTCCTTTTCTCTCTTTGCACAACCCTGCCAAACTACTCCCCCCCCCCCCACACACACCTAAATTTGCACCTGCCAGTCCTCTTGGACTCCCTACAAATGTTCAGGAATAAAAGGAAAATGTGTTTCCGCAATCTATATCATAGTTTTAATGTAGTTTCTATTTGCAGAGCTCTAGATATGTGCTGACATAGCTATGCTTTTACATTTCTGTACATTAGTGTAGTGACCGCTGAACAAACAAATGTCCACGTTATTATTTCCGATTTAGTAACAATCTTTCAGCATCTTCATCGAAAATATAAATCTCGGCTTCTCATTGTCAGGCAGCATGACTTTTAATTTTGATGGCAGTAGTAAATATGCATCGTGCCTTAAGACTTAACATCTTGGAATACATTGCCTTATAATCCAGTTTCGTTAGTTAGGCTTTTTAGAGATGTCTGGCTAAACCGATTTGTTACTGGATGGATAATTATTTGGTTCCAGAAGACTGTGGAAAATCTTCTCCACAACCCAATCAGAGAAAGTAATTATAGATGCCTTTCATGGTTTTGCCAGATATTTGCATGGTCCATGTGAAGGTTGGCTATGTACATGTCGAAGCCAAGGCCTGAATCAAAATCTTGATTTTTCCATTAAAAAACTTGAAAGTAAAAGTCTTCAGACCAGAGACTTTTTAGAGGACTGCTATAATATAATATTGTTTCTCCTGGAATAAATCTCGAATCTGTCCATGCAATACTGCAATGTATTATTCTTGTGTTGTACACTCTAGCTAGTTGTGATTAATTGCTGAGAAATAAGCATTAAACCTTTAAAAGCCAATGTATTATTATTTAGTTCAATTCAAGTCAAGTTCTGAGTTCCCAGTGGATTAATACTTGAATTCATTTTTGATTTAGGCACTCCAGACGCCTGACCACCAAACTTCTGCTCTTGGGCAAGTGTTCGCGGCTAAGGCCAGATGAATCCTGTGGCGTAGTCCTCTGGTCTCCCTAGGCAGTCCCTCTGTTTGCCTCCCCGTGGCAGCCGCATGTACGAGCAGGGGGGTGTGCTGCGATTCCTGCATTTGCCGCCAACATGTCAGTCGCAAGTAAGAGCGGGGGAACTCGTGCTCCCTGGGAGGACCACCCTCCCCACCTTTTGCTACACCACTGGCTGGATTAATCACTATTTATCCTGCTTGTATTCTTTTAACTTTAGGAACAGAGTGCAGGACAGGACTTTCTTTGCTGAGTACCTCTGTAATTTTGGATCCCTGGCTTCTCCTGGAAAGGACTTTGAATGTTAGTGGCTCAGCAGACAACAGAGGCATCCACCAACTTGTGTCAGGCTGTTTCTAGTCACACCTTGTCTGCGGCTTCAGTATGTTTTTTAGGCACCAATCAGTCCATTTATGCATCCTCTGACACCAATAGCATAAACAGCATCTCAGCAGCTCCCGAGGAACTTCAGGCCTTACTACAACTTAGTAGACAGAGGCAAGAGAAGATCAGAAATAAACAGAGAAAGAAAAGGTATAGTGTATGTAACTGTAAATTGCATTAAAACAATGCATAACACTTTACTGCATAATCAATTTCCATTATAGACAAAAATAAACAGCTCCAAAGTAAATCGCAACATGACACATTGCACGTCCTGGGTTCAAGTCCTGATATCCTGAGCTGCCTGCCCACAGCCATCTTTACCTTCATGTCATACCCGGCTTCACCATATTCTTGAAGTTGTCCTGTTACCTTCTTTTTCATGAGTGTGCCTGAGTAGGATAGGTTCCTAGGCACCCACCAATGGGTCTTTATTTCTCTTCGTTATTTCCTCTTTCCATGTGTGCTGTATTCTGCAGCACACATAGGAAGAGGAAACCGCCTTTAAGGATTGTTTTTGTGCAGGAACGTGTCCCTTCATGCACAAAAACAATCCTACCCTAATAGTGCAAGGGTGCCTGCATTGGTGCTAAGCAGCACACAGTGTGCCAGCACAAGGAGAGAAAAGAAATGCTCTATATATTTGCAAATATAGAGCATTTCTGATCTCTCCTTTCCACGCAAAGCAGCAACTTTGCTTGCTGCCCTGTGTTGTCTGGAATGTAAATAGTTATTTATTTTGCAAGTGACCTGTATTTCTTTGATGACTGTGATGTGGGTGTTTGTGTCTGGTAGCATGGCACAGAGCAGTCAGGCTTAACTAAGAGGCATTTGTAAGGTATTTGTGCAACATGGTAAACAGTAAAACAGTAAAAACACCACACAACAATAGAGCAGAATGTAATAAATAAAAAAGGCTAAAAAGATAAAAATCTAAACAGTAGATCCTGAGTTATGAATTTTTAAAGAATAAACTGTAAAATGGTGCCTAGAAGCAGAAAGCACCAACCACAGCTATCTGTTCACACTGAACTGGGTCAAAGGCCAAAGTTCAGGCCAACTGCAATGGAGCACAGGTCAGATACAGTCCTAGATTGGTGCAGCTGAAGTTTTACCTTTTCAAATTTTGTGTGAAGAGTCCTATACAAGTTGGAGATAGATTGTTATGATAAGCAAGAAGAACATCCAGGGCCGCAGTCGGGTTGGCGCAAAGAGGAGGTTGGGCATCGTGGATGGGAGGGCTGGAGCTCTGACCTGGCGGTCCCCAGTGGGCTGTCGATGCTGCTGTGCAAAAAGATTGGCTGTGAGCCGCTCACTCTGGATTTAAGTGTGAGCAGCATGGTTCCAGTGCGAACAAGCCCATTTGCAGTCGCGAAGAGCCTAAAACCTTAATTTCAAGAGCTCATGGCCATGGATCTAGGACCTGAGAGGCACCACTTGGTGGTCAGGAATTCACTGAAGATGGGTCTAGGAGCTGGTTGGGAAGCCTTTTATGTCCATGGGACTCAGATCGGTAGACCAGCAGACTAGCCCTTGTAGTCACTGTGGGGTGCTTCAAGATGAAGTTGCAGGTCAAGCTCTACTTCACCAGGCAAGATGGCAACAGGCAGCAGGTCTGCAGAACAGGGTAAGAGTTCCTTTAGAGCAGCAATCCAGCAGAGCGCCAGTCCTTATAGCAGCCTATAGTACTTCTTTCTGTCAGAGTATCTGTTATAAAGTCTATTGTTAAATAAAGAACTTCACCATAGAAGCTTAACTGTCTTTATTCCTCACTGCTCTGCCCTCCAGCAATCTCTCACTCTCCACATGAACATTCTAAGATAAGCTTCACAGGTGGCAGGTAACAACAGGCCTGTTAGCACGGGGGTATACGGAACATACCAAAGTTGTACTTATAAAATATAACGCAACAGATAGATCACATATAAGATTGTAACACATCTTTCCCCCTTAGAACCAAAACAATAAAACTTATACAGTCTAACATCACATGTTTCCAGGAGGAGGTTCATGTGTACACAATAAAGTCCTTGTGTCAACCAGGTGTCTTGCGTGTTCTCTGGATAGGGGTAAGGTCGGATGGGTGCTCAGAACTGGGAAGGTTTTGGGTCTGCCTGCTTTGTTCTTGTCGAGACTTGACTAGTCTGTCCATGCTCCACATTTCGTCTAAAATGACAGTGTTTCTCTTGACTGCAGTTATACACATGGGTTTTGAAAACTTACTTTCAGGATTGCTACACCTTGGATTTTTTATGCGAACCCACTCACCCACCTTCCATTTAGGGTTCTTTTTACCATGTTTTGAGTCATAATGCTCTTTGTATTTGTCTTGATGGTTTTGAATTCTGTCAGTGAAAACACTCATGTCCCTGGTAATGAGAGACCCTCCCCCTAGCCAATTGGGAAAGAACTTGGTGCAGGGTTTTCTCCCTACTAATGCTGAGAAAGGAGAGACTCCTGTGATTTGGTTGGGCGTGGTGTGATAGGCCATAACATTTCTTGAAGGCCTTGCTCAATAGGAATGTTGTTGCTACTGGCTAATTGAATTCCTCCTTTAACCATGCGGTTCATCCTTTCTACCAACCAGTTAGCCCTGGGACAGTACAGTGGTGAAGTGATGTGTTTTGTGTTAAGTATGCTGAGAAACTCTGTCATACTATGGGAAACAAACTGGACCCCATTGTCTGTGACCATGGATGCAGGTATGCCTTCTATAGCAAAGGTGTCTCTTAGAAATTGAATCACTGTGGCGGTGGTTATTTGGTTTACCATTTTACCAACCGTCCAATGTGAGTGGTAATCTGTTAAGACAATTGCAAATTTCTTAAGCACTCTCGGTAGATTCAGTGGCCCAATTATGTCGAGGGCGATCGGATTAATGTCTGCTTTTGTTAATTTCTTTTCCTCTTGGCCCATAATTGATACGAAATCTGAATAGTTCACTAGGGTGAAAGGGGAACAAGAATCAGCAAATATTTTAAAACTCTTCCCATCAATGTTGACCTCACACTCCGGATACTCCTGTTTTTCCACACCCACTTCATTGACTTGTAGAATTATTTTCTTCACTTGAGTTTTGTCTTCTCCCGGTCTATTGCTCCATGTTTTCCTAGGAAAGCATCCCCACAACCTTGCCAGGTGCCCTTTCTTATTACACTTCCTGCACCATGCCGATCTGGCTTGACAATTGGGGTCATTCGCTAAGTGGTTGTTGCTGCCACAGCGAAAGCACTTTAACTTAGAACCTTCTGGATTTCCTGCATGGTTTTGTTCCACATCCTTCTTATTCTGTGTTTTGTGTGATTCGCCTTTGATCTCTCAGTTCACTAATAGTTTTGGATTGCAATTTGGTGTGCGTGTCACCGTGGTCGTATTCAGATTCACCACATGATCTGACACACACAGGAGTGCGTATCTCTGTGGTTTGCTTACAGAGCAATGTGGTGTGTGTGTCACCATGAGGGGATTCAACTCCACCCTCGATTTGACACACACAAGTGATGTTTGGGATAACGGTTTGTAACAAATTGTGTTATTAATTTAAAATAATAATAATTGTTTCACACTTTAAAGCTGTATGTCCCTTTTTGTTTAGAATTATGGTGCGCACTTGGTGTGCGTATCTCCATTGTCTTTCCTTTAAAACATTTAGGTGTGCGTGTCACCGTGAGGAAATTCAACCCCACTGCTTGAACTGACACACACTTAGGCGTGCGTATCTCCCTATAGGTATTGTGGCTGTCCGTGTGTTTACCGGCCCTTAATTACTGCCGCGTAGGAAGAGGCGGCTTCCTGGGGCCGTGACTGTAGGCGTTCCTGACAGGAATCGTCTGCACCGCAGTGAAAGCACTCGAGCAAGGATCGGTTGAGCTGGATGCGCCCACCAGCCGGCTCCGCTCGCAGTTCGATGGCGGTAGTCTGAGGAACCGTCCGAAAACACCAGGTGGGTGCCAATAAATATCACCAGTTTAGGGCATTGAGGAACTTCCCACCGCCACTGGCCAGAACTTCCCCGTTACCCCTTTGCACTGTTATTTTCCTTTTCCACACCGCAGAGGCGCTGGATACGCTAGTACAGTGCTGAAGGAACAGACTCTGGGCTCAATCGGCACACTACACCGAGGGGCTTCTTGACTCCTCACACACATGCAAATTGCCTAGGGTGTATGGATAATTAAGATGCCAGCTGTGAGGACTGAGGCTCCCAAAGTTCGGGTGCGCTACAAGACTCGTGCACCGATAGGCAAATTTTATGCTGAGGTCAGGTTTTGTTTTTAATTGCTGACGTAGTGAGTTGAATCGACTATGCTTTCAATTTCCAGAGTCTTAGATAATTCTGTTGCTTATTCACTAGCTGAATATACTTGGACTGTCACAGGACACTATAATTTCCGTTAGTAACCTGTCTGTTGTTTTAAAAGTCCATGTTCTCAAGCTAAGTTGCCTTTACCCAGGTAAAATATTTAAGAGACCTCACCGGTTCATGTTGCTGGGTGTTAATTTCGAAGATACACTTTTCCATGTGACTTGCTGCTGTCCGTTACCTTGGACTCTCTTATCTTCGTTGCAATTTATGCCTTGCTACTAGAGTTCTTTCAAAAAAGGGAGGAGCAGGAACATCTTTCCCCTTCCACAGATCGTCGCCACTGTTATAAAGTCTATTGTTAAATAAAGAACTTCACCATAGAAGCTTAACTGTCTATATTCCTCACTGCTCCGCTCTCCAGCAATCTCTCACTCTCCACATGAACATTCTAAGATAAGCTTCACAGGTGGCAGGTACCAACAGGCCTGTCAGCACGGGGGTATACAGAACATACCAAAGTTGTACTTATAAAATAAAACGCAACAGATAGATCACATATAACATTGTAACAGTATCCTTGGTCTAGAAGTGTACTGAAGTGGTGGTATCTGAGATCCATATTTTATACACAGTTGTGCCTTTGAAGTGGGGTGCAGCTTTCTAGGGGAATATCTTTTAAGTGCACAGATGCCCTGCCTTCCCCGCACTGGCTACAGACTAACTATAGAGGGTGCACAGCTCTTTATGTGGAGGCAGGATGCGGCTTAGTCAAGTGTAAGTAGGGCAGTGCCCAGCAGCTCCCTCCAGACACAAAGCCCACCAGTCATCCACACCGAGTCATGTAACCTAGAGACAGGCTCGAGGCACCAAATGTGGTATTTTCAGAATTGTAATTTAAAATATGATTTCATCATGAATTAAGATTTAAAATTAGGATTCCAGAGACACCAAACATAAAGCAGTTACATTTTCCCATTTGGAAATGACACTTATTAAATGTATAGAGGTCATTCCAATGTTTTCCTATGGGAGTGGTAGACCTTGCAGTAGTGAAAAACAATCTTCAGAATTTTTTACTGACAGGACATGCAAAACCTAAAAGTACATGTCCAACATTTCAAAGACACTGCACCCTGCCCTTGGGGCTGTCTAGGGCCTACCTTAGGGGTGACTTACATGCAATAAAAAGGAAGGTTTGGGGCTGGTAAAAGGTGTTAACCTTGCCTGGTCAAAATGGCAATTTAAAGTTTCACACACAGGCTCTGCAATGACAGGCTGAGACTTGTTTAAAGGACTACTTAAGTTGGTGGTACAGTCAGTGCTGCAGACCAACTATCATCAATTAATTTACAGGCCCTGGGCACATGTAGTGGCACTTTACTAGGGATTAACGAGTAAGTTAAATGTGCCAATTGGGTATAGGCCAATGTTATCATGTTTAGCGCAGATATCACAAGTGCTTTAGCAAAGGTTAACAGTGGTAAGGTAGACAGAGTCTTAAAGCCAACAAAAACAAGTTAAGCAAAAAGTGGAGGGCAAAGCAAAAAGTGGGGGGCAACGGCAAAAAGGATTGAGTGTGGCCCTGCAGAAAAGGCCAGGCCCAACACAACCTCCGTCCAGTCAAATGCCAGGGTAGACTAATCAATACCTTGATGGGCTTCCCTGCTTAGGCGATAGAACATGGTGGAAAGCCCTGTTATGCAAGACCACTTGTCAGTTCTACACTTGTCTGAAGTCCAACATCGGAAAAAAATGTTTATGTACTGATGCTCATGTATTAATTGAAGTACTACTAGATAGTAGAATGTGAAAGACAATACATTAAAGTATTACACAGGTGCAAGGACTGTCCAGTCTGAAACACACTGCTTTCCAGTTCAAAAATATCGTTTTATTCCTGCAGAGACTAATGTTTTTTGCAGACAAATGTCTATTATTAGAGTGAACAGGATTCTGTTGGGTGTGTGTGTGTGTGTGGGAGTGATCCCTCTTGTGTCTTGTTTTATATTTGTTAAAATCAGGGTAATATAAGGCTATGTAATTAACATTAGTATTTTTGATCCTCTTGATTCCACAACATTTTTTAAAAGTAACTACGTTATTTTGTTTTCAACCTCAGGATGTGCTGAGCAATGAAACAATAAAACAACATGCCTGAAATTAGGTGGTCATTATCAATTAAGACAAATGTTAGACATGCAGCACATAGCTACACCAATCATAAGACACTGTTCAATTATAAAGGAACCAGTAATAACCACATTTAGGAAAAGAATCATTCAATTGCAATTAAAAGCATCAAAAAGAAAACCGTTAAGAAAATATAAGATAAGAGCAGGGACCTGAACATTTACAGGAACTAAAATTGTGTGAGCTCACTCAGTGCTGCAATGTAACATTCTAAAGTTACAATACATACAATATCAATAGTCTGCTACAACAAAAACCAATGACTGGTATATAAAAAAGACCGGAATCATATTACCTCAACAGTGGGTATCAGTAAAAATCAGAACCAAACAATCTTTTCAATACAGTATGTGAAAAAGGGTCAGACAAGTAGGGTAGGAAAGAGTCTCAGATTGAACTATTCTGAATTTATTTTGCAACCCTCGTAACCTTAAATTCCGCTTGATCTGATTTACATGAGATATGTTGCAGTTTTCCTTTTGTGGCTCAATGGAGGCTCATTGGACCAATCTTCCGCCAGTCATAAATCAAGTAAATATTGGCTCAGATAATCAGACCTAGGATTTTGAACAGTTAGAAGGCTTTCACCTGTTTCAGGAAGCCCTGTCCTTCTATATGGAAATGGTGGCTTGTAAAAAGAAACAGCTTTTAATGTACAAAGGTTGTCTTATAAGGTAAACTTCCAACCTGATTCGGAGGAAGTTTGTGTAAGATGGAAGAAAAATGAAAAGCAGCGCACTGGGCTTAAACTAACAAGCAGCACAGTTTGGAAAGGCATCTATTGACAGAGTTAGGGCAAATAAACGTGGATCCACTAGACTATGAAGACTTCAAAGACCATAAGTTTAAAACAAGCCTTTACAGTTTTAGATTAGCCAGAAGGCTTTTTTGGAACTCCTGATCTTCCATCTATAGACCCAGATTGACATAACTTGAATATTGTTCCCTAGATCACGTATACTCTGCCTACCAACTCTTTTCAACCCAACACCCAAGGTTCATGAACTTGGACTTAGTGCCATTAACAGTTATTCTACACTTTTGATTATAAAGTTGTAAAGCAGAGTGGGACTGCTGAAGAGCAATTGTAGTGTTTTTCAGTAATATGGTATGATGAGTATACTGTAGGGCATGTGGGCGACGAGAACTTAATTTAAATGGAAACTCTCTAACCCTGACTAGTTTACCCTTCAAATTATGCTGTGTATAGTGTGTAAAGTAAGGTATTAGACAGCACCTCTGCTTTAAACCCTGTTTTCAGTGTATTTTTGAGGAGACAGTATTAATCAGCACCACCGTTAACCTTACCAAAGTCCCAGAGTGAGGGGTTTGTATGGCTCTGAATAGAGCAGGAGATATGCAAGGGCAGGGACCTTTCAACTCTGTCAAACATTGCATTGTCATATAGGAAGCTAGCATATAATTGAATCTTGGTGGTGTGGATTGACTGAGATATAAGTGATAGTGCCCGGATATTATTAGTAATTGTAAGTAGTTTCTAGAAATCCTCACTGGTTAAGTGTTGCTTATTTACAATAGCAAGTTTTTAAATATTCATAAGTATTTTAAAAAGGTAACTCATATTTCTCTTTTTTATATTTTTAGACCACAATTTCAACTAATTCTACATTTTCAGAACCCTAGCTAAGATGGAAATTGCTTAATCAGTCATTTAAATAGTAGAAGAAATCCTAATAATACTTCAGTTCCTTGTAACAATTTTACGCTATACTAATTATGATCAAGTTTGTTATTATTATATAGCTTTTGGTAAGCAATTCTAACATTTAAACCCTCACAAAAGTCCTTTTCACTAGCTCTATTAAATAATAACTGAAATAAGCACAGATTTTTCATTAACTAACAATTCTAACTCCAAGCATTTACACAAAATTTCTAATTGAAACATGTTAATTGTCAATCTCAATACTAAATGCCATCAGTATAATGAATAATTCCAGTTAGGACTACTGCAATAGTTGTCAGTTAATTTAGTTTTATGTTGTTCGATCTGTTTATAAAATAAAAACCATTGGTCAAAAGTCAGTGCTCTTCATAGCAGCATATGATATTGGAATAGAATGTGATCTCCCTTAGACAAATATCACCAGCGATTGTACAAATCTCACAATCAATGGCATTGCCTTTGGAAACTTTGATGTAGGTAGAGAAAATGTTTAAGATTTTTTTCTTTTAAGATCTTCATATAAGCTATAAATAAAATACTAGCTGCAGGGCTGCCTGTATCACATTTAGATTCTGAGTCTGCCAGTAATGTTTAGGTCTAGCTTTAGCCAAGACATTTTGATTTAAAAAAGAATATATGTACAATGCACTTATTTAAAGGGGCTTCAAGCCACCTTTCTACACCCATTGGTCTGTTCGTATGTCAGTCACATTTTCCCCACTACAGTATGCAGCATCGGGAAGGGAGTCAGCCCACTACAGCTGATGTATAACTTCACTTTGAGAGACTGCCTTTCGCTCTTTCACAAGGAGTACATATGCACATAAGATAGTTCCCTTCTGTGGCAATTTTCTTTTTTAATGTATTACTTTGATGTTGCTTTTGTGTTTAGAGGCTGATGTGACAGCAGGATGCTTTATACCAGAGGAGAGCACAGGCCGTGTTACATTCTTTATCAGTTCCTGTTCCTGCCAATGCAGTTGTAAGTTGCTTTTAGAGTATCTTTTGTTTACTGTTTGACTGCTGGTGTTTCTCGGCATAACAGATTGTGTTCATTGACAATCTTCTGTATTAAGTTATCAAAAGCTTCAATATTATACATGTGAATTAATGAGTGGACTGTTCTTCAGAACATGTTTATTATGAGCTTAATTTCCTCAACGGTTATTTAATAAACTTTGCCCAGGAAGAAAACCAGCCTTTCTTGTGTTTCATTTACTGCACTTGTAACACTTTTTTATTGCCTTCTTTCCTTTCTTTTTCTTTTCCTTTATCCTTCTTTCTTGGTTTCTTTAGTTCCTTTGTGCTTCCTTTCAATCTTTCTTAACCGCTATTTCCTTCTTACTATCATTCTTTCATTCTTACTTTCTTTCTGTCTTTCCTTTCATTCTTTTATTCCTTCTTCTCATTTCTCTTTCATCCCTTTGTTTGGTCTTTCCTTTTTCTCATTCATTCTTTCCTTGTTTGTTGCCTTCCTTTTTCTTTAATTCTTTTTTATGTCTGTCATGCTTTCATTTTTCTTTCATTCTTTCATATCTTCTTTTTTTTCTTTCATTCTGATCCATCTGATTTGATCTTGTGATACTGGGCCCAACTGTGACTCTTAGGATTTACTTCCTCAGCTGGTACATTTACTACCATTCACTTATTTACTGCCTTGCTCCTTTGATGGATCTTTTTATTCACAGTGAAGGAGAAGAGAGTTGCATTACTGGTGCAATCAAATTCAATTATCAGTGCAACCAATTTGGCTACACAATGAGGACCAGGAATTGGCAGCCAAGTTTAAGTGTGATTATTACAAATTAGTAATTGCAGTGTAGTCTGTGCTCAACTTGCAGTGCATCACATAACATTTTTAGGACCTCATTATTAAAATGAGTTAATCGGTCTGACTCTAGAGAAGTTGGGAAACCGAAACACTGAATTATCTTCCTCGAAAATAATTTAGCTACTTTGAGACTGTCATTCCTCCTAGTCGGGTAGGCTTCCACCCACCATGAAAAGATTGGACACAATCACTAGGAAATGTCTCAATCAAATGCAAACGTGCATGTCTATAAAATCAATGTGCATTCTGTTTAAAGGACCTCCTGATCTTCCTATGTAGCTCATGGTTACTGGTGTTTTTCTGTCTGCATTTTGTTGTTGACATACCACACATCTGTGACACAAACTTCCATCCATCAGTCTGACTCTACAGTTAAATCATGTCTGTCTGAAGAGACACACCTTTGCATCTCTCCCTAAATGTGCAGGGCCATGGTAAGGTCTTGCCATAGGTGGCAACAAATTGTCGGACAATACTGGTCTTCCATTAGTCAAAACCCATACTTCATCCTCATCCCTTTTGACACAACCTACTCTAGCCCAAACGTGTTGTTATACTTCTAGCATTTCTTCCTGAAATCTCTTAACTTCCTCTCAAGTATCAACAGCAGACAACAACAAGTTGCAATTTGTGATATCTGAACTTTCATTGATGTATTCACCATTAAAGGTGAAAGACGTTTGGGCACAGTAACACATGGTCTCATTGGCGTACTTGCTGCCAACCATCACATAATCTGTTCCTGACCAATGGGCAGCGTACTTGACCTAAGCAATTTGGTGATGCAATTTCCAGATTGGTGACCCAGAAGATTTGTGACCCAAAAGAGGTCATGATCCTGCATTAGGACCATAACAGCCCAAAGTCATGTATGACACCAAAGCCGTACTTTTCAATCAGTGAATACCGCCACTCTCAGCTGGTCTGAAACACAGCATGCTCTAGTAGGAGCAATCAATTCGGCCACTTGTACTGAAAACACTACTTGAAGCCAGAAGGCTTCAATCACACCTGCAACAGTCCAGTCAGCTTTTAAATTTCCATCAAGGTCACACAAACAGGAAACATCAACAAACAGCACATGATCTGATTCGGATAGGGGCACACCTTGAATGTCAGGTGTTTGCTTTGTGCATAGTTCAGTGACATCTTGGCAGACATGCTCAGCTTAATTACACACAGTCTTGTTCCCATGGAGGGGCAATATGGTGCTCACATTTGGTAAGCCAGCTATTGGGAAGGTGTTGTGCTCAGGCACAAGTTAGCAGCACTTCAACTGCGTGAGGTACTAACACTGTTAGTGTGTGACCCATAACTATGCTCTCACACTGTTCTAAACTAAAACATGTATACACAACCACTTTTAAGCAACTAGGCAGTGCGTTAGCTACAGGGTCAAGAGTGGCAGAAAAGTAAGTCCTTGGCCTGTGTTCATTGCGGTTAATTTGAGTAAGCACTGAGAGAGCGCCTCCCTCTCTCTCATTGCACAATAATGTAACTATTTTATTATAATCAGGCATTCCCAGGGCTGTGGGGTTGCAGAGACATTCTCTCAGCTCTGAGAAGGCACACATGCCTGACGATCATAATATCTATTGAACCAATGTTATTCTTGCATAAAATACTTGTGCTGCAATGATTATTATTCAGAAGCAGATAAACATGATTACAAGCACCAAAAGTGTAAATAGTAGATATAGTTTAACCATGGGGATAAACAATGTATACATGCAGGCATATAAACAAGGCAGTAATCTAGTGTAATCCTACTATGCGAACCCTACTCTAAGTGTACCTAGAGTGTGTGTAGGTGGAGCCAAGAATCCTCCAATGGACGATCCAACCCCATTACCTGATGGGATATAGTGAAAAGACCCTGCCTTGTTCATGAACTGGACACCCCTCACAAGATGTTAGACCGCTGCGTTGTGATTGCTCAGCATGCAAGGACCCTCCGTGTCAGCAGAAGTACATCCTCTGCTAATCTATCTGGATGCTCATCTTTTATAATAGAAAGCAGCCTTACAATGTGCGCATAGATTTGTGATGTTTTGGATATATATAGATATCCCTGTTGCTCCATGGAGGAAGATAGTGATGACATTTGCACGTAGTGCAAAACAAGACCTTGTGCATGATGTTTAGGGCATTGTGATATTGTTGTGTGTAGCTAAATGTAAAAACAAGTTTAGTTTCAGAGAAACAAATCCGACATTGTTCTCCGTGCAAATGTGTGAAAAAGTTCTCACCTGGAAATGTTATTTGTGAGGATAATGTAAGAAATAAGCTGCTTCACTACATGGGCATAACTCAGGAATATAACAGCTCAAGTAAATTGACTGGACTAGAATCACATACTAGCACCGCTACTGAAACAGGGCTAGTCATTAGTTTGTTTGCACCTATAACTTGGATTTTTTCTCCCAAGAGGGGTATGTTCGGAACCCCTGCTGTTTTCACAGCAGAGCAGGTAACACCAGTGTCAATGAGGAAAGAGACAAGATTCCCAATTAAATGACCATCCACATAGGGACCACTCTGGTCTTTCTCTAAGGTTGCTCCTAGCACGCAATCTTTCTCCCCTCTCAGGTCACATCATTATGAAAGGTCTGTGTTGAAAATATCCATCTGGAGTATCGGATATTGTTGGGCAATGTTCTGATTCATAAAAGGATTTGTGTTAGCATTTGGGACTTTGTTCTGTACTGTACCTCTGTACATTTTAATTTAGCTGTCGCACCTGGGCTTGGGCAACCTGCATTGTTTGAGCTTGGGGCACATTTGGATTTTGAGCTATTTGCCTCTGTCCCTGCTGTGGTTGAACCATATTACTTTCCAGTGAGTGACCAAATCCACTATTGTTAACCTGGTTTCCATTTGTTAAATCGCCCATGTTAAATTGACATTCGGGCTTCCAAAGCCCAACTTGCCACAGACATGACAAGATTAGTTGTCTTCAAAATCAGCACATCAACACCCGTTCTCGGATCAATCGGACCTCCTTGGCCTCTACCCTGCAGTAAAAAGCCTTGCTGCTGAGAACCGTTAACACCTTGCATCATCGGAACTTGCTGATATCCTCCTAAATAGGTACAGCTTTATAAATAAATGCTGGTCTGACCTCTCTATGCCACTTTCATTTGTGCATTCATCAGCTTCTCCTTCAACTTTTTGTGGTTTCATTTCTAATTCATCACTGCAATACTTTGCACATTAAAGGATCTCCTCAATGGGCATACTCTGCCAACAAATCAAATGTTGCTGAATCATAGAACTAATCTCAAGTCTCAATCCATGCTCAAATCTATAAACAAAATGTCCCATCCATTTCACTGAGATATTCTCTGTCCCACTGAACTGTTTTAAATGCCCGTAACAAGCTTTCATAGCAGGCATGGATTGATGCTTTAGATTCCTGGGTCTTTCTATCAATTTTGACCCAGTTGAGCTCCATAGGAAAGAATTTCATTTTCAAGTGAGTAATCACTCAATGATATTTCTTCATCAATAGTAGACATAGATCTTGTGTAAGATGATGACTCTTCGGCTCCAAATCTCGCCAATCAACTGCAATTTTGTATTCTATCCACAAGTCACTAGGAACCACATTTTTGAACAATGTGTTCAAATCTTGCCACAAAACTTTGGACATTTTCACAAATCAATCAATCTGTCTGTTCCATTCCACTGGATTTGCTTTCAATTTTGGTAAAACATTTGTGAGGGAAGTAATATCAGCCCTATTCTATGGCTCATTTATATACTCTCCATCAGGTACTCTTATGGGAAGCATGTGCATGTTCTCATCGACATCCTCTGTCCCAGATACAGGCATCTGTATCCTGACTTTCTTTGTCTTCTTTTTCTTTGACTATCTACTTTCACACTTATTTATCTCTCTCCATTTTATGAAATAGGGCATCAGTTCTCTAATCTGCAATTTCATTCCAGGTGGGCGTATGCTGGCAATGTCTTGGTCTCTAAAGCCCAATCTGTAGCTTTTCTGCAATACTTTATACCTCTGGATAGCAATCCCATATTTCTGTGCAAACTGCAAGTCTGTGATGAGCCCGTCCTGCACGCCTGGTAAATGTCTTTACACAAGAACTGAAGTTTATCCTCTTTATAGACCTCTAATCAGGTTAGACTAAGATATCCGGCTATAAATTCCTCCATGTCTATTTTCAATGTAGCCACATCCATGACCATATCTCTCTCTGGAGTTTGAACAGTACCTTCTCCATTTGTTCCAGCATTTCCACTAGTCGTCAGGGTATCTAGGCTTCGGAGCCAATCATCATATTCCAGGGCTGAATTTTCTGTTGTTCTGCTGGCGTATTTAGAATTGTTTCTCTACTATAGGCACCATGGCTTAAAGCATGTGGTGAATGCAAAATGGACATGTCTGAAGTTGGCATTCCCATAGGTACTTTTGTCCTCGGGAAACTGCAATTCATCATTGGTAAGGCCGTCAAATTAGGCGTAAAAAAGGCTGACAATTTCTGAGGAAATCTCCAGGACCAGTCAATCCCCATCAGGTTTGAAGCAGAAGCTGCAATGAAAACACCCGAAGTATTCCCCTGAGTTGGAACCATAGCGTCTATGGAACTTGTCTCAGTACAGGACCTGTTGAACTGTCCGTTACATTGGTTGTGCCATTGGGACAGCCAAAGCATGGATAGTATTTCCTGCTGCTACGTGCTTGTACAAACAGACTACAGGGGCTATAATGACTGAAACTGTCATAGCATTTGAAGAATTTAAAGCATGTGATGCAGAAGGGACTGGCACTATTGGATTCTCTCCAACTGAACTCGGATTCACACTGAACCGTGCAGAAGGCGCATCAAATGTTCTATCATCGGATGCACTACTTGGCCCAGCCATTGGGATATCATTGCACAGAGGTAGAATGTTTAACAGTAATTCAGGCACAAAATCCTCATCTAGTTCACTGTCATTATTGTCAGGATTTTTCTCATTCTCTTCTATTTCTAAGTGCTTTTTCTTTTCCTTGCGTTTTCCCTTCTCTTCTTCTTTGGTTGTCAGTACAGGACATAATTGAGTTCCCTCAATTATATCAATCCTTCAAGTCTACTGTTGCGCATCCCATCTTGCATCTGCCCTAGTGTGTATGGCTCTCTTAACTCTGTACTGCTATTTCTCTCTGTCCTTGAGATGTGCAGAAGTGTGCCAAAGCATTAAGTGCTTCAAATTAGGTAGGTCTAGGGGGCAGTCTCATTTCATACAATTTCCTCTGTAAATGCTCAATATTTCTCATATTGAATGCCTCATAGCTGGGAAACTGCAATACCCCATTTGTCGCACTGATCTTAAGCCATTGTGTAACCTAAAGATGCGTGAAAACCCTTAGCAGATACCATAGTGCAGCCTGGCGTACCCTTGGGTGGTATTTATTCTCCCTTTCTAATGTGTACAGTCACATCCACCTTACTATATTCTGTATGGCTTTCAAGAAATTCATTTTAGCCCTATTTAGTATGTCTTTCACAAATTATTTTATCTGTAAACCAGGAAATACATTTGTCCCACAATCCTTTTGATCGGTGACAATAACTAACACCAGCATGTCTCTCTATGATGTCCGCAAACAATCCCAGTGCGGCAATACACCATCCCACCACTTCAACTTCTCTGCAATAAACACCACATTCAAAAATCATCTTAAATCAACTCCTCATGACACCACACTGCCATTACAAACATGGCATTCAAGCATAAGCAATTACAATGTGCAACCCTATTAATACTCACACTCTTCTGCTGCTACAAGTCGTCTACGCATTGGTGAAGTTCCATCATTCCTCCGGCTAACCATGGGCATTGGGTTTGTACTGGACTTGGGAAAATTTTTGATCTAACGCCATAACTCCCTTATGTTAGTAGACAGAACCATCCGATGTGCTACCAGATTTGATACAGCAGATTTGATCTTGCGATGCTGGGCACAACCGGTGACTCCAGTGGGTCATTTACTACCATTGACTTACTTACTACCTTGGTCCTTGATGGACATTTTTAGACCCACTGAGGAGAAAGAGAGTTAGCATTACTCGTTGTATCAAATTCAATTAACAGCGCAACCAATTTGACCACACAATGAGGGTAAGGAATCTGTAGCCAAGTTCAAGGGTGTTTATTACTAATTAGTGATCAAATTCAGCTATATTACTTGTAAAATCGTAAAATCAGACTAAATAAGTATAGTATCGCAAATGGAAGGCCAAGACTCCTAAAAAAGTTTCGACGGTCAAGGATCAGACACACTAGCAGCTCTGCAGCCGCAATACAAAACAACAACATTAATATCTGATACTCAGAGTACAACCTAACCTGATTTTTTCTAGGCATTAGCAATTTAAATCTCTCCGATAAAGACTAAGGGCCAGATGTAGGTAGGCAAATACCGGTCGAAAACGGCTGAAATTCAGTAATTTCGGGCGTTACCGACCAGTATTTGGAAAATGAGATGTAGGGCCACCTAAAATACAGATTCGGTAATTTTACCGAATCTGTAATTTTACTGATTCGGTAAAATTACAGAATCAGTAAAATTACCGAATCTGTATTTTGCGATGTAGGTAGCACTGTAATTAGTGCTACAGGGCTTTTAGAATTCGTTATTTACCACCAACTAGAAGTTGGTGGTAAGTAATGAAAAGCCTTGAAAAAGCATTTTTTTTGCTTTTCAAACGCTGCCATGTTGCAGACATACATGCCCTTAGGGCATGTATGTCTGCAACATGTGCACCCATACACAATTGAGGGGTGCAACAGGGTGTCAAAGTGACACCCTGCCACCCTTCAATGTTTCCCCCAATTACCGAATCAGTATTTACCGATTCGGTAATTGACATTCATTCCTATGGGCCTACAGGCCCATAGGAATGAATGGCAATTACCGAATCGGTAAATACCGATTCGGTAATTACCGAATCTTACCGATTTGGTAATTTAAAAATAGAAATTACCTACATCCCATTTACCTACTCTTAAATACCGAATCGGTATGATTCGGTATTTAAGAGTAGGTAAATCGAGATTACCTACATCGGGCCCTAATTCACATAATTGCTCATAGTACAAATCTGCAAAATACAATGGGGATCAGGCAAAAGATTATAAGAAGTATCAGTAATAGCATTTCAGAAGCTCAGTCAGGAGTCTTCAATGAGTCAGGTTGTGTTGATCTAAACCACACTTGGAGAAATTAACATGACATGGGAAAGTGTCTCTAAAAATTGTTTAAGGGCAGCGGAATTTGGGAAATTGGAAAATTTGGTTCAGGCCGGAGTCCAAGGAAAGTTCTGCATAGAGTCTACAGAAAGAGTACAGCAAAGATGTTCAGCATGCGGTCTGCAAGGTAGTCCAAATCATTTCCCTTCAGTGGTCTCTCTTGTCTGCTTCAGGGCTCTGAGTTCTGGGCTCAGTGTGTTACCCTCATCCAGGTCAACAATTAATTATAATCCATAAGGTTCATCATCAACTTCCCTTTAAATGTGTCATCAATACAAATCCATTGTATTTGTTTCAAACTGTCTGTATAGGCGCACTTGATATTAAAAGGAAACAACAAAGAAAAGTCTCACACTGAACATGGGAACATCAACACAGTCCCAAATTTATGGTTAAAAACAACTTTCCAGTGTTTGTTTAGAGAGTTCTCATTTGCACACCATCGGAATGCGCTCCTAGACATGTATCTATTGCTTGTTACTAGAATGTACCTCATTCAAATACAACTTTATGGTGAGAACACCTGCAAAGAAAGCAAGTCAACAGAAAATGCAAAAATGCAGGGAGTTCTCATCGGACAAAGATTCAGGCCTCAAGTGTATAATAGTCAACGTACAACATTAAGTCTATAGAGCACATTTAATATACATGTTCACATGTAAACATATACATTTATAATTCTTTCGTATTTTAGTCCTTAGTACATAAATAATGGAAAAAGCAATACAATGGCATAACAATGAGTATACTTGGGAACTACATTGAAAGTACATGCATTTAACATTAATTCATATAGTGGTGAAATGTTATCATTTGACCGATAGTAACATCATACACATAAAGGATCATTTAAAAGTAGGGGCGATAATTCTAGTAGTTTAACACACAAAATTGCACACACTTATGAATTGATTGGAATAGCTGCAGCAGTAAAATGAAAAGGATTGTTTAGAGTAATCTACACCTTTCACATGTCTCATTCAGTAAAATACATGTTATTTCATGTAAATACTTTTAGTAACAATAACCATATAAAATGCATTAAGGTATGTATGTCACTTTATTATCTAATTAGTGTATTTGGAGACATCTTCTATTACTAAAGACAGATTCTATGTTACTCCTTAAATGCACTTCTCTCGACATTCGTAACACATTGTATGTGAGGACTCTAAACCTTACATAATGATTCTCTGCATCCACAGTGACATTCAACATGTGTAAGAATCAAAAAGACATGTGGGATTCATGTGCAAAGTGCACATTCATTTTATCTGTCATGTATCAGTGACACTTAAAGAGTGGGCAGCTTTGCACTGCACCAACTCTTTCTTTCTTTCTTTCTTTCTTTCTTTCTTTCTTTCTTTCTTTCTTTCTTTCTTTCTTTCTTTCTTTCTTTCCTGATTTCTTTCCCCTTGACTTCCTTCTTTCCTCCCTTCTTTTTTCTTTTTTCTTTCTTGCTTTGTTCTCTCTTGCCCTCTTTATTTTCTCCATCTTCCCTTCTTTTCTTCCTCCTCTCTTTCCCTTCTTCCTTCTTTCCTGCTTTCTTTCATTCTCGTTTTCTTTCGTTCTCTCTGTCTTTGTCTTTCTTTTCTGATTTCATTTCTTCTTTCCATCTTTCTTGCTTTCTGAATTTCTGTCCTTTCTTTCCTTCTTTGTTTTTTCTTTCTGGCTGTCTTCCTAACATAATTTCTTTCTTGCCTTCTTTCTGTCCTACTTTTTTACCTTCATTCTTTCTTTTCTTCTTTCCTTCTTTCTTGCCTTTCTTCTTTCTTTCTTTAATCCTTTCTTTCTTATCTTTTGATTTTTTGTCTTCCTTCTTTCTTGCCTTCTTATTTCTTGGATTATTGCTTTCCTTTTTTCTTTCTTTCTTCCTTTCCTTCTTACCTTCTTTCTTTTTCTGTCTTTGCATTTTCCTTCTTTCTTTCTTTCTTTCTTTCTTTCTTTCTTTCTTTCTTTCTTTCTTTCTTTCTCAAGGGCAAGTGGCTGACATTCAATGGCACAGTGACTGGCTTTTTTTAGGTCTGTGTTAGCCAGTTAACAAAGACCTTTTGATTTTACTCAAATGATGTGTATGACATAGTTCTTCATAGGGTTTGCTGCCACTTTCCCTTCATGTGTCTGTGGTTCTGTTGTTCACATTTACAGCTTACATTAAATACAGCAACAAAAAAGAAAGCACATTGACAATGTGACAGACTTAGGTACATGTCAGCAAATGAAAGCATTGGGTATATATAGCAGGGGTCTCCAGTCTTTTCTGAAAAAGAGTTAGTTATGATCAACAAAAATAGTCTCAAGATACTTATAATATCAGTGTTGTATTAGTGTTGTACTTGTGGCCACATCTGAAATGTTTACATTAGTGCACATCATATGCAAGATTACCAGTAGCAATAACCTCACTGCAGTGTACCAGCACTAATGTAAAAAATTCTTTGTCAGTCTGGAATGCTTCTCATGAGAGTAACTCATAAAACATGTAATGGCCCTGGTACCAAGGTAATAATATTAGTCATAAGTCTCCCAAACACCAGATGATAAATATCAGCAATAAATATATTGTGGAAATGCAACCATTTTTCTCGAGACATCAGCTTATTAGTTTTGAAAATACACACATTTTTCTCTTGAATACACACAATTCAATTTGGTATACATACCTTATTTCAAAAAGGAAAAGCTTGTAATTTAGTAGGCTGGGATGGAAAAAGGAGAGCTGCTTACATACAGCTGGAGAGCTACCAGCAGCTCGTGAGCTTCTTGTTGGAGAAGCCTGGGTTATGGAATTAAGGTACCAGTAATGTCACAGTACAAATGACTGAACCTATAAGACACAGAACAAAGCTGCAAATACTTCAAGGAAAAGCTTGTGAATTTCTTATAAAGTAAACCAAACATCACTTGATAGACAAGCTTATATAGCTGTGACAATGAGTTAAATAAATTAATCCACAAGCACAAATCACCGCCTCAGCAACTCAGTCATGTTGACCAATAGAAATATCCTTCCTTTCACACCAGAAAAGTATGCAAGGAACCCCAGATGGCCCATAGGTGACAGCAATGATTAACAAAGCATATATTTCAGTATTTTGATTGCAAACTGCTAGGCCTTGTAACCAGTCATGCATCTGGATCGGACAGATCACAAAACAAGAGCAGACCTATCCATCATTTGCCCAACAGCAATGCTAGGGTTGCAAAATTCTTAACCATTTTAGAAAGGCCTAGTAAACACCCAAAAACTGCAACGAGTGGAGAGAAACTTCGCTCAACCCATGGCACTCTGGGTAATGACCAAATGTGACTGATCCTGCAACAATACCATACCAATTACATGGCTTCCACAGATGGGTTTTGAAATCTACAGTACTTCACGCTCACCGACGGTTCAAATCTGTGTATCTTCACAGCAGTGTTATATATACAGCGGAGAAACCTTCTATGAACAGTTTGTGCCTGTGGTTCATGGAAATCTGTGGTCTATGTGTTGAAATGTCTGTGAATGATCACTATGTTTAGATCAGTGCCTAATTGCCCTTGAGCTTCCTCCACTAAGGCGGCAGAGTGTTGCTCCACCGCTTGTTGAGCAGTAGAAAATAAAAATACAGTGAAAATACCAAGAAGTTATTATCATTTTATTTTCCTTTTCGACTCCAGGCGGGGCGGGGCTGGTTGGCTGCAGAGGGAGTAGGAGTGGTTTGCACTCCCTCCCTATATGCGCATGACACTTTGACCAGTCCTTTAGGGTCAACCAAACAACCATGCATAGTTGGCATGTTCTCCATTAGGCTGTGTTGCACAGTTACGTGAACAACATGACCAGCCTCCACAGGTACTACCAGAGCGGCCAAACAGGCTGCTCAGACCAATCACAACAGTGCTCCTGCAGCATCGTGATTGGCTAGGAGAGTCCAGAATCCTGGGTGCTTCCAGTGCAGGCAGCTGGCAGCATCCGGGAAGAAGACAAGAAGACGGAGGAGAGGCTTGCAGCAGAGGCAGAGGAGGCGGCAAAGCAGGTAATTTAATTTGTATTTTTTTCATCTTTTCATCCATCACCCCCCGCCTACCAACCCATTCAGAGGCAGCCGCCACTGCCCTTGAGTGATGGACAGGCCACATTTTTTATCATATTGGAACAAGTTTACAGGTGTGACTCCCAGCATTATAGAGAATAACCGATGCTAATTGCAATCACAATATTTCCTTAAAAATACATACTCTTCGCCGCAGTGTACCTCACACAAAACAATGTAATATTGTCTAGTGGTATGGCCATACCTTTTGTTTTCATAGTATTCCAGTGTTGACAGCATTACCAGTCTTGATACAATAAAATGAATATATACTTGTGGCGTTCCTACAATCCACCTGCAGAATAAATTATGGGCACTCAGATTTTGCTTTGCAGAGAAACTTTAAAAAAGAGTTGATTTCGAAATGCTGAAATTTAGTAAAGAGATCTTACCCACCATAATTAGAAACAAAGAAATGCAAGCAGGAAGATACTAAAAGACAGGTCTTCTCCACAGGGGTGACTCCTCCGTTTGAGCAGAGGAACATCGCTTCCACTTAAATGCCCTAGAGACGACAAATAAAATGGTAATGAAGTTAATTCACTACCATTATATTTTTCATCACCCCATCCTGAACAGAGCATCAGGACAGAGACGGGCTGCTGCTGACTGACAGCAGAAGAGAGAGCAGGGCACTCTCAGTTTAAAGTGTGCATGTCTTTTTGGCCGGCTGTCCTACGATGACCAGCCACACATGCGCACTTTAAACCTCCAGTCCAATCGCTACTCTCATGCTGGTGAGAGCAGTGGCATGATTGGCTTGGGAGTTTGGAGTCTGCATGCCTGCTACCTCGAGGAGAGAAGACCATCGGGGAGGACGTTGCACTTGCTGGTAAGTGCTTTTAATGGTTTAAAAAATGTGATGTCCCACCAACCCTTCCACCCTCAGTACATGCCAGCTGCCACTGCTTCTCCATCTTCACACTCAGAGTCTTGAACACTATCCACATCAAATATCAGGGCCCATGTTACATACTGTGCATTGAAGTGCAATAGGCAGGTGCCTGTTTAGGAACTCCTGGGGCACTATAGTATTACAGAAGAAGATGCAGAAGGTTTTTCACTCTATTCTGTACTACAGATAGCACTGGTGCACGTATAGCACCAGCGTTATTTTTAGGGGGTCTTACATCTTAAGCAGGGGGACACAGCATCTTGCTAACGAGAGAAACACGTTGGCTCATCTCCCACACAGGAGGGACACTGACTGTATGCCACAAAATGGTGGCACACAGTTCGTGCATGCAATGAGGCGACCTCTACAAGGGGACATAGAGGGTCCCAAATATTTTCCAGACAACACCTTGCAGACAGGAGCAGTCATTCACTACACCTGCTTGCAGCAGGATCACTGTTTCTCCTTCATGCAGCACTGCTTCAAACAGCCAGTACACCATTCACTATTGCGCTGTCCCCAGGACAGTCATGAGTTTCTGGCTGCCCAGAGAGCAGCACTTTATCTGTAGTATGGCGTACTATACCTATTTGCCCATAAGGCACCTGCCTAAAGGGCACCATGGCGCAAACTGGAACACTACTCATTCCATAATTTGGGCCCAGAACTGCTGTGACCATCCATGAATTATCAAAGAAATTTAAAGTCATGTCACAAAGAGAACTTTCACCAGCTACGATCGAAACCTCCACTTACCTATTGCTTGTACAAGTTCACCGTCCTTTGCTTCCGAGCTGGGTTCTCACTATAGAAATATATGTTCATGCATACATACATACATTCTAATGACAAAACACCAAGCTGTAATAAAACGTATACAGTTATAAACACACAGCCCAGCTACAAAATTATGTACAATGCGAATAGTGCATTTATTTGCCTAAGTCTGATAAAAATATCTTATAACCTACCATACCAGTAATTGAACACATGGCATTAAAGAACAGTGGGCCTCATTTACAAGATTTTGATGCAAGCCTTCCTGTTGCGCAGCACAACAAACCTTCCTGTTGCGCTGCAGTGCATCAAAATAAAGGAGCAGGAATGTGCTGTATCTTCAAGATATGGCGCATTCCTGTCCTTCTCCCCTGTGTCGTTGCACAAACAGCAGCTATGCACCAGTGCAGTTACCCATGCATCATTTTGAAAGGGTGCCTGCACTGAAGGGATGATTCTTTTTGTGCAGGAAGGTGTCTTTCTGCACAAAAACAATCACCCCAGAATGCAGCATACATAGAAAGAGTAAAAAACTAGGAGAAATAAAAGTATTTCTCCTCATTGCGCTTCATTACTCCTGCCCGTAGGATTCTGACAAATTCCCACGTTTACAAAATGTTGTTTATCTGGAAATGCGTCACGTCCAATGATGTTGCATAGGGACACCCACAGCAACACCCAGGGAACACCCCTTTCACACAGTGTTATGCATGAAAGGAAAACATATTTACAAGACCATGAAAAACCACACAGGGTGACGTTACATGGTCTTGTAAATATGGGGAAGCCCATTGCACTGCTGGTGCGTCAAAAAAAGTGACACACTGGTGGTGCAATGGGCTTGTAAGTAAGCCACAGTATATGTATGGCCCTTCATACAAGCTTATATATTATACTTATTATCTGAGCAATTAAAAGTTACATTGAAATTAGGCATTACAGTGAAATAACCACAGGGAATGTGTAAAAAGTAAAAAAAATCAAACGAGGTGTATTAAAGAAGTCCATGCCTTTTGAGACAGGATGGCATTTGGGTTTAAAAGAAAAATTTAAATTTAAGTGCCCAATCTGTTGCCTGTCTGCTGGGCACAGAAACCATCATTACTAAAAGTTAAATTCATGTATTATGTCCATCGGAACAGTGGTGATAGAAAGTAAATGAAGAGACAGTGGGTTAGGTAATTTCCAGCAACCCACAAAAATGGGCATTTACTTCTGAAATGTAAGAATGAGGAAAAATAATGATATTTTTGCATTTTTATGTACCAACGCAAATCTAATGACAGAATTAGATGTGAAAAGATAGAAAATGAAAATAGCCAGCCTGAACGACTTAAGTTTTTTTTTTTTTTTATGCATCAATGTGTTGTCCTGCCAAATGAAAGTCCTTGGAAGTTGAAAGCACACAGCCAACACACCTGTGTACATTGGCATACAGTTGAAACAACCACAAGAACCCCGGCAAACAGCCAACAACCTGCCAGACAAAGATTAATCTTAATGTTTTAAGTAGATTTTTTACAAGAATGCATTGAATTAGTTCATACTTACAAGAAATGTCTGAGATATTAACAAAGCCAGTATCATCAAAAGCACCTTTTGCAAAGTATGTAAGCGCACCAGTTTACAAACATATCCCAGTGTGAGTGGTTCAAAACAAGGGTCCAGAATTACAAAGATGTTGTGTCAGGTTTGTGTCACTTCTTTGATGCTTGTCAATTTGCGTTGCTTTGTAAAAATAAAAATAGGGGATGCAAAGCCGCACTCTTCGATGCCTTGTGTTACCTTGCATCAGATAGGCATACAATGGGTGGTGCATGGGCATGCCTGTGCATCCATCAATAGATTTGAATCCAAATCCATGTCTATAAAGCCTTGTAGACATGGGTTTGCTCCAAAATTGTGTACCTCCCTGATCCTGGCGTAACATAGAGAAAGGTCTTTATTTTTCTTCATTATTTCCTTTTTGCATGTGTGCTGCATTTGAGTCAAAGACAGTTTTATGCAGGAGCAGTCCCTTTCCTTTTGATGCTTGTCAATTTGCATTGCTTTGAATAAAAAATAAAGTTGACACTATGCACTACTCTTTGATGCCTTGTGTTACCTTATGTCAGAAAGGAGTCCCATGGAAGGTGCATGGGCATTCCTGTGGTTTCATCCATGAATTATGGTGCAAATCCATGCTTATCAAGACTTGTAGACATGAGCTTGCACCAAACTGCATTTTGCAGTACACATACAGTGAGTAATTAGGCTCCAATGATATTTTTATGCAGGAAGGGTCCCCTTCCTGCACAAAAACTATCCTTATAATGCACGCACCCTTGCGGTATCGAGCAAGGTTATCTGCATTGGTGCTAGTCAGCCCAAAGTGCGACTGTGCAGAAAGAGAGCAGAACTGTGAAATTTGAAAGTTGGGTGATGTTCTGTTCTGTACCTTTCATGAAACACAGCACAGCAACTTCACTTGCGGCACTGCATTGTGTGAAATGTTTATAAATCCAGGTCTAGATTTAAATGGATGACTATTTATATAAAATCTCACATTTTGAATCAGTGCAACATTTGTCATGCCAGCTTTAGTATTCCCTAATTTAAGTGTATACTGCAGTCTCTGACTCCTAAACCTGTCTTTAATAACACTTCCTCTTTTTCTAGGTTCCCAATGCATTATGAAACTTGTAGATATATGCTTTGCAGTTCACTTCCTCCTTCACCAGGTCATCCAGTCTGAGTTGCAATAGCCCAGGTTACGAAGTACCAATGCATTATGGTAATAGTAGGGTTTGCTAATACTGCTTCAATGCAGCTCTTTTTTCATGTGCTAATATTTCACATTTTGAAGTCCTGCAACCCATGATGCATATTTCACACTATTTGGAGTTCATCAAAGTAGTGCAGAAATTCCAGTTTAAAAGCAGTAACATTTTTCACAGGGCGAGTCCCCAGTCCCTGTTTAGTATGAATCATTTCTGCAAGGGAACATGCTCATTTGCTTGAAAATTTTAGCACATAAAAAGGAATAAATCAGTATCAAAACATAGCATGTGGATGCACCCCATGAACATACTGTGCATTTTGTGCACTTTGTGACTATAGTTGCCATTTTTTCTTTCTAGTGATCTATTTCATTATTAAACCACAAGGTCCAGAAGGCAATGGAAGACTAGAGAGCGAAAGAACTATTAAAGCCAAGTAAATCGCCTGAACTGCATTAACAATGATTTGCTAAAACGTTGAATTGCCATGAATTGGAAATCATCTGGTGCACCTGCAGAGTTTGCTAGGTTGCGTGATCTAATAAAGTAGACATTAGCTGAAGTGAACATTTTCACTCACCTACAATGTCAACAATGAAGGGATGCTTCGGTCTTGTAGTGGGATGTGATCCCAGCGGTGGCTCCTCTGCTCAGGCGAAGGAGTGTCGCCCCACTGCTTTTTGATCAGGAAAAATAAAATGACAATAAAATAGTTAATATCATTTTATTTTACGTAGGTTCGGGGCTGGGTTAGGGCGAGGTGGGACTGGAGGCACAGAGGGAGGAGTGGTTTGAACACTTCAAGTGTGCATGACTGGTTGGCCGGCCGTATTGGTATGTTCTCCACCAGGCTGCATTACAAAGCCTGGTGGGGAACATGCACAGGCCCCCAAGCCCCATCTGAGCTCCGATCCACAGCGCTCAGATCAATTGCAGTGTTGTGATTGGCTTATGGGACACAATAACAAACCTGTAATGCAGGGTTGTGATTGGCTAAAGGGAGAGTCAGTGCTTCCTGGTTCTATAGGTGACTTAAGCAGCCGTGTGGCAGTTCCACAACAACATTTAAAAAAAAAAAATAGAAATTCAGAGTAGGGGCTGTGAAGTGTTCACCTTCCAAGGGGGTTGGGTGCAAGGACTAGCCACAAGCCAAGCTCTGTGGCCAACTACATGCTGCATGCGGCTGAAGGCCCTGCGCAGTAGGTGGTTGGCCACACACAGGGATTAAAATATCAGGTAGATGAAGTCTTTAAGAAGGTAATCAAATTAAGGTGAATAGGTAATTGTCCTCAGGTGCAGCATGTCAGAATAGCTCAAGTCCTGACTGTGCCTGGGGTTGATAGTGGGAGGCATGATGCACAGTTTAGCTGTAGACTCATGATAAGTTCTGCTGTACTTCTTGAATATTATGTTCCACACAGACACCTGCCCTCTGCAAAATCCACCAGGTCACTACGGGGCTTATTTGTGATGGGCTTGTGCTACCAGAGCATGACTTTTTTGATGCTCCAGCAGAGCAAGCCTCTCTATCCCATCTATGAGGTCATGCAAAGCCACTTTGAGTGACTTTGCATGCCTTCATATATATGGAGTAAGGCAAAGCAGCGCAAGTTGCTGCGATGCCTTATTCTGAGCTAAGAAGGCATTCATTGGGTGTTGAAGCATGTTTTCCCATGCAACACCCATGGATTTTGAGGCTTCTCCAGATTTACTCAATCACGTAAACCTTGGACAGTGCCAAAACCTTACTCCTCCCCAGAGCAGGCGTAATAAGGAGAAATATTTGTATTCCTACTTGCTTTTTCCTCTTTCTGTGTGTGTCGCACATATAGAAAGCGGAAAATGCCTCTCTGGATTGTTTTTGTGCAATAAGGTTTCCCTTCCTGCAGATAAAACAATCCTGCATGTAACACAGGCACCCTTATACCATGATGCAAGGGTGCCTACATTGGCCAAATAGTTAGCACATTCATTGGCTACAACCTTTGCAACACCCGGAAGCAGCTGTCAGTGCGACGAAGACATCAAAAGAATTGCTTGTAATTGTTCCCGCCCTCGCAATACAATTCAGAGTTGGAAGTGCCGGCATTTGATGATTTGAAAAAAACAAGGTGAAAAAAACAAGGTCCAACACACCGAACGGCTGCTCTCGAGTTTAAGGCACTTACAGTACATGATTGATTTACGCTAAACAACTTTGCCATCACCATTATTATTTACCTTATCTAAGGTTCCTTTTAACCTGAAAGCGTTGACACATTCATTAGAAGTGATCTTTAGTCCTGATGAGAACCCCTTAATCATTGGGGTTTGAAACGCGTAGACCAGTGGAGTACCAAACATATTGCTTGTTGTAAATAATGTGTATATAGCCATGATTTTCTCTAAAAACAACTTTGACTACTAAAAGGAAAATTTACAATAATTTCACTATTCTTTAGTACTAAAAGATTGGTTTCAGCATTATGTTTTGGTCTTTGTGTATGTGAATGTATGGTGAATATTTGGGATCAAGATGGAAGGATGAAAGCTGAATGAATGAAAAGGTGAGATTGGTGTGATTGTTTTGGATAAATTGTTGTATTTGTTTTTCTTAAATTACTGTACAATAACTGTGGCCATTTTGTATACTGTATTTTGGATATACTGTTTGAAATAAAAAGCTACAAATGAGCTTACAGGTGCAATGATGGCTGGTCTGCACATCTTTTCTTAATTTACTTGGAAATTATTAGCAACATTTGCATTCTTTTCCTGGTTGTTGCTTATTAGGTGCTCAGCCTTGCTGTTTTTGAGCCATACCCTTTGTTGTTATAAATAATACATTGGCCATAGGCAGCAAATTGTGCACCAGCACAACAGAAAACACAGGAATGCATCATATTTCATAAATACGGTGCATTTTGGTCCTTTCACATTGCTATAGAGCAGCAGAGCAAGAAACCTTGCAGCACTGCCTACGCCAATTCCCTGTAAATGAGGGTCCACTTGTTCTGACCTACAGATACCAATAGAATCATGTAGCCTATGTTTAATGCTATAGTTGGCCAATATAATATGGACCCACAGTGTAAGAATTATGGCTTTGGGTGGAAAACACAATGCCCTTTACCATGTATTGTTTATAGATTTTGGAATGCTTAAATGTCTTTGTACGTTTGTACTATTGTGGGTAGTAAACTCTAATAAAGAGTATTTAATAAAAAAATCAATTGCTAGTCAATTACTCATAGTATATTATTTAAGCCATGCATAATATATTAGCCAGTTAAGTATTTAAAGGTTTATTGCATGATTAATTAAAACCATAGTGCATATTTAGACGACAAAAGCGAGGCTAATCTTTACTAGGGCCTGCAAAACAGAAGCTAAACATTGGTAATCCACTTTTTAGCTTGGGCATACTGAGATAAAACAATAAATACAACATGCATTATAACTTAGTTAGGAAGAAAATAGAGGAACAACTGAAAAGTACCACAAAATGTTCCTGGGGAAATTATTTAACCTTATCTATCAAGGATTTAGATATACAAGAAGCTTGAGGAGCAAAACTGGGAAAGGCCTCTTTCAAGCAAGGGTTAAGATCTACAACGTGAATATCATCAAATCTAAAAGGTAAAAATGCTTTTGCACTAAGGAGACATGCTTGGACATAACTTGGTACTTCAACAGAGGTTCCAAGGCTATCGGGCAGAACACTTTTCATTAAGAGTGAAACATCAATTTATGCAATTCTGGTTTGGTTTTATGGATACTTAAGAATGTGTTCCATCTTGGAAAAATAGCCTCAGAATCGTTTTGTAGACTATGTGGATATATGAGAGAAACATAAATCCATCTATTATGTGTTTGTCCTGTTCCCTTGGCACAAAGGTAAATTCTTTTGAAATCATTATTCTTGAATATGGGAATACGTACATGCCGGCAAGCCGGCATCACCTGGCTAAGTGGATGTTCACTAAGTATTGTTGTAATTTTTATTTTTATTTTATTTGTTAGATTTATATTGCGCATGGCTGCCCCAGCGACGGTGCGTCCCAGGGCAGACCAACAACTCCCAGACAAGAAATCGAGGCAAACAGCATTAAGCCTGAAAATGCCAGGTCTTAATAGCCTTCCGGAACGCAAGATGATTTTGAATTGCTCTGATGGACCCAGGGAGCGAGGTCCACAGTTGCGCAGCCAAGCAGCGGAAGGAACGGCCACCAGCTCTGGCTTTCCAAACACGCGGGGTGCATGCCAGTGCTAAGGTAGCAGATCTTAAAGGACGACAGGGTGCATAGAACTGCAGCAGCCCCCAGCTGGTGCCTGCGGTGATAAGATCTTATGCGCCAAACAAAGCGTCTTGAATTGGATACGCTTTTCTATTGGCAGCCAATGAAGCTTCTCGGGAACATGGGAGACTGAACAGGTGTACGGAAGTGCCAACAGCATGCGGGCAGCAGCGTTCTGTGCCCTCTGCAGACGCTTGACGCTAGCCTTGTTTGCACCTAGATGTAGGCAGTTCCCGTAATCTAATCTTGACAAAATGGTCGCCTGGAGGATGAGTTGGCGGACTTTCGGGGGGAAAAAACCCAACAGCGATTCCAAGCCCCTCAGGACACCAAAACACATCCCAGCCACCGCTTTAGATTGGGCGTCAAATGTTAGTTCACTGTTGAACCAGATGCCAAGATTTTTCCCTGTCTCCTTGGGCAAGGGGGCAGGTTTCAGCTGGTCGGGCCAATAACTCTCAGACCACGTCCCCCGATCTTTCCCAAACAGCAGGATTTCGGACTAATGGTTTTAAATATCTAAATACAATAAAGATACTTCTTCTATAACCTAATTTATCATGCCATTAAATGAGTAAAAATGCAAGTACTAAAGTGAAATTCCAAAAACATGGATGGTTAAAAACAAAAACAACGTTGTAGCAAATTACACAAAGGTAGATCCATGGAGTTTATGAAAAACCCTAACAACCGACGGCCATCTTTATTCAAGGATGCTAATACAGTCTCCATACATCTCCTAAAGTCAGGGAGATTAAATATTAAACACCCTCTTATGGATGAAGTCAAGACCTTGTCAGGTACATACAATATGTGTGAATGAATACTCCTCTGTAAAACAAATGCAACATGTTTATTCCACCCGAGTTTCCTTCCAACCAGATCTGAATACCAAGGGGCCCTTTACAAGCCCCCGTGTGCAGCCAGTGCATCACTTTTTTTGGCCCTCCACCGGCCCAGAGTGCAGACCCATATCTACGAGACCACTTAAAACCACTTTACATGGCTTTTTATGGCCTTGTAGATATGGTGTAAGGCAACGAAGCATATGTTGCTGCTTTGCCTTTCACTGCAGCAGGGGTGTGTTCCATGGGCGTTGCAGTGGGTTTTCCCACACCACACCTATGGGTTTTGACACATTCCCAAATTTTGCAAGGATCTGTATGTCGGGCTCTCCAAGGCGTGCTGTCTGCGGCAGTGCTTCCTCCAGCGTTCGAGTTCGTAGACACGTGCCCCGCCCACTGTTTTCTGTCAGTGGTCGAGGGCAGTCCCTGAGGCATACTTAAGGGAGAGATTTGCGCTGGTAGCATGCTTCGTGTTCCAGCACGGATCCCGCCAGGCCTCCCACCATTCCCTCCACTGCACTTACCTGCAATTCTTTGACCGCTGTTTTCTGCTTGTTGTCGCTTCGTTTGTGGCTTGCTGTGCCTCTCCAGTATTCCTTCTCCTTCCTGGGTCCTCTGGTGTTCTTCCCGAGCACTTTGTTACGCAGCTTCTTGCCGGCCTGCAACATTGTTTCTTGGGAACCTCAGACTCTTAACCCTTGGCTTCCTGGCATCTTGTCTGTGAAAGACAAGGAGAAGCAAGGGTTTTGAGAATCACAGTGGCTATATGATTAGTAGAGTGATTCTAGTGGTCTTTTTTTCTGCTAAATCTCTTCTAGCTGCAAAGGGAAAAGAGAAACTGTATTAACAGAAGCAGATGACCCACTTGTTTTGTTTAAAGGGACCCTGTGGTTTTTGCCCTATTCTTTCTGTGCTCTCTCCTGGGAAATTAGTTTTATGTTTTTTCCCTAATTCAGGAGTAACTGATTATTATTTTTTACAGGGTCCTATGTGCCCGTATTGTGCTTCTAACACAGGTTTGTATATCATTGTTCATCTCTTGTTTAACCCCTTTACTGAGGCGGCTATTCTGCCGCAGTGCTAAGGGGGTGGGGCGGTTGCGCGGCGGGCGCATGCTGGTGATGGAACCGCTCCGTCACCAGCCGCGGTTGCGCTGTGCTCATGACGGAGCGGTTCCGTCACGGCCCTGCCCGCTCAATAGAGCGTTCAGAGTAGGCGCGGAATCCGCGCCGCGCAGGCGTTCCGAGCCGGCCGGGACGGAACCGCACCGTCATTAGCACAGCGCAACCGCGGCTGATGACGGAGTTGTTCCGTCACCAGCAGGGGATGGGTTAATGTAAAACTTCCACAGTCCTTCTACATACTTAACATTATCCTTCCTATTTTAGATACTGGGAGTGTTCTACAGTCAATGGGAGCAGTTCCCCCCACACATTCTTGGTATATTCATGTACAGGTATATTATTAGCAGTAGGGGGGTAATGTACAGCCAGTTACTTGTACACTAGATTAGTACTTACCTTGTGTTTTCTCAATTAGAATTTTTGGAGACCACCCACAGGACAACCAGTGGACATCTACCCCTTCTTCCTTCCCTTGTTTTGTTTCCCTCCTTCCCCACCTTCCCTCTTTTGCTTCGGCCTAGTTGGGCGAAGGAGGTAGGTGAGGGAAGTTGGGACCTAGCATCACTTTCACCCTATTCGTCCCTGCAGTAAATCCAGGTGAGCCTCAGACTGTAAACCTGGAAATCTGTCAAAACTGTACGGTAATGAGGAGACATAGCTTTATTTCTCCTTGTTTTTGTCTCTTTTTGTGTGTTCTGCATTCTGCAAGACACATAGAAAGAGGAGAAAGCCTCCTTGGATTGTTTTTGTGCAGGAAGGTTCCCCTTCCTCCACAAAAACTATCCTGCCAACGACAAAGACACCCTTGCATCTTGGGGCAGGGGTGCCTGCATTGGCGCTAGGCACCAACTTGTGCGCCAGTGCAAAGGAAAGGACAGGAATGCACAGTATTGCCATAAATACGGCACATTCCTGCCATTTTATTTTGACGCAGGGAAGTGCAGCAAGAAGACTTATGGTGCTGCCCTACTCCAAAAACATGTAAATAAGACCCCAAGGACAGAAATAAACAGAATGAAAGCCTAATAAGTGTGCACTTATGATAGAAAGTACAAGGGAGATTTAAATATTTCTGAGATAGTCAAACAGGCGTGTTTTTTCCTTTTCCAATTTGAGCTAATCCTCCTGAATTTATATTAATTTCTCTACTTCATGACTAGATATTTCATTCGAAAAATTGAAACTCTGCTCTCCAGAGATTGCTAGGCTGCAAATTTCTAATTGAAATGTTTACATATTGTCTCCAAGGTTTATCTTACAGTTGGAAGTCTTGATACATTTCAGGCCATTTTAAATACTTTAACAGTCTGCTTGAGCTGATATTAGCTTCAAGCAGCATATAATAGTGAACGCTTCATGGAGTCTTGTTTTCTTATACAATTTAAATTTAAGTATGGCATGAGTACTGCCAGATAACCCAAGCAAAATTCTATAGGACATTCACTGTAGAATATCAGCAAAATGAGACAGTTTGCCACGGAAAGGCACTATACCAGAATGTAATATTGGTGTCAGTTGTATTCACACTATCTGGAATCTGGGACCTACCAAGGGCCCATCAATTTCCTGACCAAGCACAAGAAAGAAACATTTAAAGCTAATGATTTTAATTTTAGAACAGCACTGTACTCTTTCGCGGCCCCTGTTCCTCCAAAGCAAACCTTAGATTTTTTTATGTTGATATGTGTTCAAATTGTTCTTCTAAAACCTCACTCATCTATACTACTATTATAAAGAGAGAACACAAACCTTTGAGCCAGGTAAACTACAAAAGTAATGCACCAATCACTACACCCAATACACCATTTGAAAGGGGAGATGTGGCAGAAGGACATAGGCTATAGATATGTACACCATATACATTAAAAAAGCAAAAACGCCAAAAGTGGTAAAGTAGTCCCTTGGGGGCGTAGTCGTGGGCATCTCAAACAACAAATGTGGGCTTTTACAGGGCCGTGCCAAGTGCAAATAACAAACATAGGCCATGCGACTTCACAACACACTTACATATGCACACAGAGCGGAAATGCGCTTTCACTGAATTTAGAACGCACAATATGCAGACAGAGCGGAAATGCGCTTTCAATGAATTTCTAACAAACATTTGCAAATCCCAACACATACAGCGGAAATGCGCTTTCAATGAATTTAAATTCACACATACAGCGCGGTAACACCAATATACAAAAACAGCAGAGGTGCGCGCTATAAGAAATATACACACATTCGTTGCAGTTGCCCAGACGACATTGACGCCTTCGCATTAAAAACCGGGCGGGCCTTCCATCGACGAGGAGTGTCAAATGACGCCACACAGGGGGCAGGATTAATCGCATACTACACCAATCACAACGCACTAAAGAAACACACATGACTTCGGCTTACCCCAAAAAAAGTCTTTAACCATCGGCCATTGACCAACGATGTCACAGGGGGGTAAACACGAACAAAAAAAGCCGACATTTCCTAACGGAGAAACGCAATCGACTGCGCATTCATGAGACTTTCCTCACATCTTGCGGACAAGATAAAACGCTTACAATAATACATACGAATAACGAAAATAACACAACTGCCCGTAATCACTCGAGCACTGCCAGGACTTCACCACACAATTGACAAAACGAAAGGGAAACTTTCATGAAGGGATACAAAAACGAACACACGGAAAGAGCCTTCGAAAGAAAAAAAAAACATTAAACAGGTGACACAACACTTTCCTCACATCTTGCGGACAACATAAAACGCGGAAAACAATACATATGAATTAAAAAAATAACACAAGTGGGCCAAATCAGTTGAACAGGGCCCGGACTTGCACAGACAACTCTTCTGCGGGGCGGGCAGGGGGCACTGAAGCAGCCTTTGGCTCCCAGACAACGTCGGGACGGGCTGCTAGTACTATATAGATTGTCTTTCTAAATACCAAGATGTTCTTTTTAATGTTCATATCAAACGTGTTTCCTTTACACCAAGGCCTCAGGCTTATTAACATATCAGGTTTACTAAGGCCCTTAGTAAGCTGATGATCTAATCCAAAATTGGCACATTAAATAGGGAAAAGAGACTGATTAACAGATTTTGGGGTGGGGAGAATTAGTTACTGACTTCAAAGACTGTGCCAAGGTCAAAACACATCCTTTGTAAGCCATTTGTTAGCATACAACTTCTTTGAGGTAATAGTGGAGCCCATCTTAACACTTACCCCTCTCCCACTTTACATAGAGACTATCGCCCTTAAAGGTTGATCAGAATCTCCTGTGTAGTTTGGACAATAACAATTTCCAGTCCATGCAGTTAATGGCTGTACTAAAATCTATAAATACTGTACCCTTAATATGTTTAGCACTGCAGATCAAAGCTGACAACATATGGTAATTGCCTTCAATACCGCACCCATGTTGAAATCCAGTCTGGTTAAAAAGAATGAGCCTTTTGTTGCCCATAACTCTAGTTCTTGTAATACTAGTTTGGTACATCATTTGCCATCATCGTGTAGGGCTATAAGGTGACCAGTAGGTGGTATGGTGTGTAAACTTTTCATGTAAATAAGAAATACAATGGATCCATTCCAGCTCTCTTAAACAGTGCACGTCTGTAAGCTGTGGGCCTCATTTATGGGGAATTGGCGTAGGGCAGCACCATAAGTCTTCCTGCTGCACTGGCCTACGCCAATGTGAAAAGGCAGGAATGCACCATATTTATAAAATACAATGCATTTCTGACCTTTCCCCCTGCGCTGGCACACCATTTTCTCCCGAGCGCCAATGCAGGCACCATGTCTACGTTGCATGCAGGATTATTTTGGTGCAGGAATGCTGCACACATTGAAAGAGGAAAAACAAGGAGAAATCTAAATATTTCTCCTCATTGCATCTGCTCTGGGCCTCCCCAGAGCAGATGCAATGAGGAGAAATATTTAGATTTGGGGGATTATTAAGTAAATCTGGAGCAGTGTCAAAATCCATGGGTGTTGCGTGGGAAAACCCACCACAATGCCCATGGAACGCCTCCCTGGTGCAGCTATGCAGCAACTTGTGCTGCCTTGCCTTACTTCATATCTATGAGGACATGCAAAGCCACGCAAAGTGACTTTGCGTGGTCTCATAGATATGGTTGAGAGGTTTACTTTGCCAGAGCACCAGAAGAAGTAACGCTCCGGCAGCACAATCCTCTCATAAATAAGCGCCTGTGTCTGTACAATGAAGTTAGCCAACTTACCCAAAAGTTAATATCAGTGCTATATATCTTGGTTTCTGCTATGATCATCTGACAAGTGTTGGTAATGTGAAAGTCACAACAAACCAACTAGGTGTATACTTATTTTTCTTGTAATATGACAATATGACAATTTTATTAGCTATATCGTTTGAGTATAGACCTTGTTTTTCTTCTACCTGTACACTGAGAATGATAACCATATATTGTATTTCCAGAATCTGTGCTCTGTTAAGATGTCCTTATGCATCTCTTCGAAAAAGATCACAAAAATGTACTGTTAGCAGAAGCTTTGAGCAGCACACCTCCATTCCCAGAGTGAGAACATTAATTCCAATTAAATGGATTCAAATAGTTCATACCCTATTGAAATAAACATGTTTTATTCAAATTAGTTGCTGTTTTGTTTATTACCACCTTTGGTTATCATTAACGAAACAGTAGAACCATCCACAGAATGGCAGTGAACAATCTGAGTCATTATTTTACTTTATCCCTTTCTTTTAATTCTTTGATTAAATGTGTTCCATTTGCTGTCTTCACTAACTTACGACATTCCTTGTATCTTCTAAAAAATATTTAATTGTTCTAATACAGTGTATGCGATAAAGCCTTTTTGTAGTCACTATCATACCTTTTACATTTCTGTTACAATGGGCCTAGAATAGCCTTGCACTCTAAATGGTTTAGTTAACAGTTTTAATAATAATAATAATAATATATCATGTAATGTTTTCATCCAGATGGAGAGTTCTCTTAAATTTGCCCTAGCTTTGTGTGACTAGAGTGCAAATATACCTTACCAGTTAACTAAATTCTGATGGTATGCAACAGGTGAATTAGTATTCCATTAGCTAATGTAGAACAGTTATTATGTAGATCGGTTTTTGAAGTGTGTGACATTTGGGGAATCCCACTTATTGAAGGGGTACCTTGATCAAAAACAACACCTTCGTATTATAAAACCATACAATTGTTCTTCCATATACACATATCTTTACTAATATTCACAATTGAATTATCACACTTACTTTTTACTATCAGGCAATGTAATGGGGTTATTTATATACACAATTGTGTTCCCCTGGTTCAACTTCTTGATTAAATAAATAATTTAGCAATATGTCCCTCATCTCTTGATGTGTTCATCCCATCTGAAATGGCAGCCTCTACATCAGCTTGTATGTTTGATTCAGATTTTGGTTAGAGGTCATCCATGGAAGAAGAGGTAGTTGATTATTTCTTTTTTTGCATTTATAATACTGTTTCCGGTTTATTTCAGTTTCTCGCAGTAATTGTTTGCTTCTTTGTTGCCTCATTTGTTTATTTGTGTCTACCCTAGGTTTGTCAATAGACCACAAATCAGTTTTTTGAGTAGTCGATGTGTCTTTCCTGTCTTTAGATTCCTCTTACACATCTTTTACAAACTACACATTTTTTTCAGTAACGTCTGACCAATGTTGTAAGAGGCTGTTAGTGCTTAATACGCCTACAATCGGTACATTTCCAGGCGTCTAATGTCGCTTTCTGTTTCAAATATTGAAGGGAGGTTCAAATAATGAAGAGTTGCGAAAGAAATAAAAGTTCTTATACAAACTTTTGATTAATTTAGGAGAAGATTAACAACAATTGCTAGGAAACAATTAAACAAAAAAATAATATTTTACAAACCATAAGCCTAATTATGATTGGCTGTCTAGCGTCCTACGTTCCATTCTGAGTGCAAATTAAAAGAGATTTTATGAAAACTGACGGGAAGGAGGCATTACTTATGACCTATGCCATTACACTAAAGTAAACTGTTTTAATACTTTTTTTTATGACTGTTCTGAATATCAAGCTCCAGACACAACCTTGTAACAAAGCACTCTAATTCTATATTTTTTTCATAAGTGAACACAAAAACAATGGATTCAGGATTTATGCGAATACCCTTAAAGTGGAATACAATTTAGCATAGGGCAGGAAACCTGGGCAACAGCCAAACAAGAAGAGAGAAAAAAATCTGTGCTTACAACAAGAATAGTTTTTTTGCAGCACAAGAACTAACCACTTTTGAGAACAGATCAGAGTTTCCTATTCACCAAAGGTTACAGATGTTATCAAGATCGTTTAATAGTGCATGAAACCAAAGAGGGGATTATTTAAGCAACTAAGGTGACTTTTTTAATCCTAGGGTAATAGGATAATAATTTACTGCTCTCTGCTTTGAACACAATTGTTTGACAAACTAATATTTCTTTTTTGATTTCAAGAAGAAAAAAAATATTGTTTTGCAAAGTACTGCAATTGTTCTTGTTAGTTCACATGTTTCAATGTGTGGTCTGGTGCCAATCCAGTATCAAGTATTACTGTATCTTTTACTGAGAGTGGGGCATGCACTGAACTAACTGCACTGGCAGCATAGCCTGTTATTCACCATTAAGGCACGATCAGTAATGTGTGAGAGCCTGAAGAAAGGGTGATGCCTTGAGTTGCACCACACTGGATGCCAGAGAGTCGTGTTTAAATGTGGATCGCATTTTGACAGTTGCACAATATTAAGAGAATGAATGTAAATTATCACAAAACTGCATTAGCCTCCTAAAAGGTAGCTTGTTGCATGTGGCAGGGATTTACATATTTTAAAGGATTTTTTTTCTAAATGTTGATCTATTCAATAGACTGCATCCTTGAAATGCTGACTAATATAAAGCAATTTGATAGGTGTGCATAGGGCAGGACACTATACATATTATAAACTATACATGTTATAAACTTCAGTAGTGTGGAATCCATACATTTGGAGAAGGCAGACGTAATTCTGGTGGCTCATTTACAGTTTGATGGTGTGGAAGCACTGTCCCAAGTCGGCAGTGCCACTTGACCTTCCAAACCTGTGCTTACCCTGCTACTTTTAGAGTCTGAGCAAGAGATGGGTTTCGGCTGGCCGAGCCTTCGCTGGCTCTGTTGCGAACGAGGTGTGCAGCCATTACACTGACCAGTTACTTTGTATGAAAAAGGCAGCTTTATTGAAACATGTGTACATCACAACAAAATATACTGCCAACTGCCGTACAAAACTAAAAGCTTGCTAAACATCCATTAAACTACCATTTGTCCCCACTCCTACAGACCCCCAACATGCCCACCCCACAATTAACACATTACAAACATTACAATATATTGCATTTTGACATTTCCAACTTTTTATTAACCATACATCCTATGACAGTATCTGTGAAAATTTAAATATTCAAACGTCCTCAACTGAACCTTGAACTACCTGCCTACCCTTTCTGTGACAGCTTCCACCTTACCCGTGAGCAACTGTCTCAACCTAAATGCCCCCAGATTAGTAGCCTTCTGAAAAACATAAGCCACCAAAAGCCAAATTAAACGGAAGGGGGGAGGGGCAATAGTTTTTCTAAGCTCACCCTGCCACCTAACCTAAAATGGTGGCAGGAAACCCAAACACACCTTGCTAATTAGCCCTTGGGCTATACTATACTGCACAGATGCAGCCCAAATATAAAATCTAAATGCACCACCCACCCAATCTGCCTGGGGGCAGACCACCCTACAGTCGTATGCCCCCAAGCCCCTTTTGGGCGTGAGGGGTGCACCCGTTCACTGACTACTTACTTTGTGTGCAAAACAACGCTTCATTGAAACAGGTGCACATCACAACAAAATATCCTGGCAACTGCCTTATAAAACTAAACCTCACTATACATTAATTAAACTACCATTTGTCCCACACCTACGATTCCCCCCTCAAAATGCCCACCCCACAATTAACACATTACAATGAATTGCATTTCGACATTTCCAACTTTCTATTAACCCCACATCCTATGACTGCATGTAGGAAAGTGTACATAACCAAACTTCCAAAAAGTAACCCAGAACTACCTGACTACCCTTTCCATGCACATGGTTCACAAACTGTCAATACCAACAAAACGTCTGCTAAACTTTGCATGCCCCCACCACCCAGAAAAAGGAGGATGGCAACACAACTTTTTTATGCCCACCAAACCCACTAAGCTAATTCCTACTCCATGACTGACCACCGCCGTACATCCATACCCATTGTAGACAAGTCTCCCTGAAAAAATTAAAATGCATCAAACTTTATATTTGAATGGCAAATGCTGCCAAAACCAAGCAAAAATAAGCCATCTCTCTGTTCACTTTCCTCCTGGCTCTTTCAATAGCTCCATAATTCAACGGCCCTCACCCAAGCCCTCATAGGCACAAACTTCATCCAAAGAACAAAACACCCTGCACACCTCTACTTTATGACCACCAGGTCCCACTTCATACTGCGCATCAAGACAACCACCTTTTCCATAACCAGGTAATTTCTCCCAAATGCACAGTCAGTACATCTGGCGCACCCACCCACCCAATGTCATTCAGACATTGAAGGAGCTCTTTGCAGCACACACCGCCTTTTGCCTTCCGAGTGATTTAAAAAAACGTTTGTTAATACCCAAGTTATGGCCAAAATGTCTTTGACGCCCCTGAAACTCCACCCATTTCATAAACGAGTGGGCCATCACCCATATGCCCACCTCCTTAGCTGTTGGACCCCACCGACCCTAAAAGAAACAAACAAGCAGTAAATATTTCCATAGCAATCTCCACCATGTGCATATAGCACCTGTAACACTGCTATGACCAACTGCCTAACTGCATGATTTCGTCTTGTGCCCAACCCCTGCGGCCTGCTTCTGATGCTGCGACAACTCACAAAGAGTGTGTAACATAATCTGCTCCTATTACCCCCAAGTGCCTTAGAGCCTTTCGCAAGAGTGCTTCCAGCTGGTAAGCGTTCACCCAATCCATGACGAAAAACCACTCCAACAGCTGATCCACAGCAGCAGGACCACTGAGAAGCCCAACAAACCGGGCAGGGGCCTGGAGCCTCCACCACATAAAAAATAATCTGTCTGCCCTGACCCCGCTGATCTATTTGTGATTGGCTAAGCTTTCCTCCAGCCTAGCCTCCCATCTGAAAACATCCTATCAGTGAACCCCACCCAATCCCTTCCTTCTCAGAAACTCTGACACCTGAAATGCCCCCCAAAACATCCACTCCAACATCAATGTGGAAAAAAACAGATTTCCCAGTCATCCCTGCATACTGCAGGCAATGTGGCTATAACCTTGCACAATAGTGGACATGATAGTGGCTTCTGCACCTGCCCCGACTAACACTTTTCCTGCACCCAACCTTCCAGGATTCTACACCCCAATTCTTCCACTGATGAAGCATAGCCCGAAAATAATTTATCCATGAAAAAAATCCCAGCCAATTTCCCATCAATGGTCACCCTCAAAATCCCTCTCTCAAGCTTGCCTAGAATATACTGGATAATGCCCTCCTCACGCAACTGCTTTTCGTCCAGACGTTGAGCCCCAGAGTGCAGAAACACTTTCCAGGCAAGAATACATGTGACCCATGTGGATTCTGCAAGGGACCCTACCACCAGTTGTAGCATCCGTCATTGCCTATGTACCATAACTGCTGAGGCATGGAGTTGGGGTCCTGTCAGCATCCTTGGCCAACCCATAGAATCTCCCCCCCTGTGAACAAAACAAAGCATCCGCAATGTCATTGTCCACCCCTGCACATGCAACATACTGAAAGAAATTTCATAGTGCAAGCATTCCTGCACAAAGACTCTCATCAACTTTAAAACCTGCAGATCCCTGCAGGCTGTCGCTTCGCTATCACCACCACAGCCATGTTATTGACCCAAACAAGCACTCTCTTATGTGACAACTTGTCCCCCATAGCATCACCGCAACCACCAGGGGAAATGCCATTGAGCCATTGGTCCTGCCATTGCGCTGCACACAATCTCCCTTGCCAAATGAGTCCAACACCCCGACTCCCACCGTATTGGCTTCCAATACGTCAAAGGGTCGAATTCAAGGCCCTGTGCACTGCACACAAACTGCTCAACGGTCTTGGCCCTGCTATTCTGAGAGACCTGGTCACTCCATACAAGGCCCCCAGGTCCCTTCGCTCGGTTAACGAGCGTCTGGCCAACGTCCCCAGATACAGGAAGACACGTACCGGCGGCCGACGCTTTTCTGTTAAAGCATCCTCTGGGTGGAACTCACTTCCCCGCCCCCTGCGGCTGGAACCCAGTCATCTGATTTTCAGGAAAAAACTGAAAACTCTGCTATTCCCAAAATAAAGCTCCCTTTTCCCTCTGGTCTCCACAAATGTTACAGCGCGGGGATGCCTCCGGGTCACCAGGCGCTCTACAAATCGCTAAATAAATAAATAAATAAAATCATAATAAATGTGTACATCCCACACCTTGTTGCGCCAGTTGGATACCATTAAAGGACTTTAAGAAAATACCCTACATCCGCAAGTCTTCCTTGACCCCGGCTGATAGCTGCACGTGATGATGCGGTAAATGTTATCCAGCTAAAGCACGTCCCAACTTCCTGCAGAAAGTTCTTTCTGCCCTGACTACCCTACAGAAAAGATGTGTGCCCCAACATGACCTGCACCTCGTTGACCTTTACCTTCTATCTGGGATGCATGCTACCCAACAATTCCAAAATCTTGTCTTGTCTTCCCATGGTAGCCGAGCCTCAATCTTCACTGAGTCAATTTCAATGCCCAGAAACAACAACTCTGTGCTACTGCCCACAGTTTTATGAGCACCAGTGGTACCCCCAGGTCCCCCATTAGCTGTTGGAATCTTACAAGTGCAGCCAGGCAGTCTGCGGAGCCAGATGAACCTACAAAAAAGAAGTAATCTAGGTAGTGGGCAACTAACCGATGCTCCGTACACCATGTATACAGCAACTGCAAAAAGGAGCTGAAGCATTCAATAACGCGAGGGATATAGAGCAACCCATTGGCAGGTCCTTGTCCAAGTCCACTGTCCCTCAAAATGGATGCCCAAGAGTTGAAAATCCTGTGTGGATTGGAAGCAACCTGAAACCTGACTTCACATTGCACTTTGCCATCATGTACCTCAGCTTGCCACCACCACCTGAAGTGACAAGGCCACATCAACCGAGGAGTCTGATATGTTGGGCACTTCTTCTGCAATAAATTTGTTCACTGGCCCTCCTTCCAGCCAGAACAAGTGCTGGATTAGCTGAAATTACCCTTCCTCCATTTTGGGCAGCACTGCAATTGGAGACACAATCAAACTCTCAATGGGCCAATATAAAACGGGGCCCGCCATCATACCCTCCAACATCTCCTTATCCAATTTGCGCTGCAGAGCCTGTTATCCGCTCACCTTCTGACCGAGGGCCCATGATCCCCAACTGAAACCTCTCCTGAAACACTTCCAACTAAACCCTTGCTTCCTCGGGATGCTCGTAGATCCCTAGCCAGTACTCCAACCTGTCCGACTTAACTGGAGCCCAAGTCTTTTGACCCAGCCACTCGTGCTCCCCTGCCAACCCGGCACCTGTGAACTGCAGCTGCTGCCTGCCTGACCTGCTGCCGGCCTGCTGCCAGTGGTGTCCACCCTGGCTGTGATAGCCACTCCCCACTCCAAAACAGCTGAGCAGGGGATGCGCCCCATATGTGGAACACTAATGGCGGAATTTCATGCTTGCAAAGCCCTTTATTGAAATCCCAGCAGGTCCCCTAGATCATTGCTGGCCCTTAACTGTGTTCCCCATACCTCCTCAGTTGGGGCAACCCTGAAAGGGGTGATAAACTAATGGCAATCCACTGGCAGTGAATATTGTCTTATCCAATTTCGCTGCCCCCATCATGTGCTTCCATGGTCACTATCCAATTCCCACCATTTTGCCTCTGGGCCACTTGCCAAGCACGCCATTAATTCCTCGTCATACTTGGCCCATACGTATCCTGCCTTTATTTGGGCCTTCCTGATTATGTCCATATATTTAAGCCTGGCAACACAACGTTCTCGATACATTTCACAATAAACACTTGCATAAATTAAGAATTACGCAATCCAATTTCTGATAGTAAGGAGAACCCTTGGCCTCTTGGCCGGCTCATATTCTTTCTCTTTTGAACCTTCTTTAGACCTCATTTCCCTGTGTAAAAGTTTTAGCATCTCCATGTACTTCCCTTTAAAAATGCGCTCCTTCGTGGCCAGCATAAGATGTGCCCCCAAAAGCTTGGTGACCCCCATTTAAGGCAACCTCCTAATCTTTAGATCTTGGCTTTCCGGGCCATCCTTCTTTCCCCTTTTTCAACCTCCTCCCCTTTCTACTCTGTGACGGTACTACTCTCCACTTTACTCATCCCGGTACCATCCAAATCATTGGTGTCGACCCCCACAGCGTCACATATTTACCTTTCCACAAATGCTACCCTTGCAGCTCCAACATGTCCACACCAATGGAAACCAGGAAACAGTTGGAACAGCACGGTCTGAACCACGCATGTTCCAACTATGCAAGCTCTACCATGCTTGCCTTAACCACGCATATGCCGTAACCACGCCTATGCGTGGTTAAGACAGTGCACTGTCTAGCTGCTGGAGGACAGAAGCAGGAAGACGCTGCAGTGAGGTAAGCGGGATTTTTTTAGGGCTGGGAGGGGGTCAAGATAGTTTTCAGGACAGTGGAAGGGGTTGGGGTAGTTTAAGAGACAGCGCAGGGGGGGCTGTGGGGGTTAGGGTAGTGTCAATTAGGGTGCAGAGTTTTATGCCTTAGGGCAGTGGAAGGGAAATAGGTAGCTGGGTTAGTTTTTAGAACAGTTGGGGTAGGTTTTAGGGCAATGGAAAGGTTTGGGGTAGTTTAAGGGACAGCGCGTGGGACGGGGAGCTGTAGGGGTTTAGGCCTTAGGTCAGTGGCATGGGAATGGGAAGTTGGGGCAGATTTTAGGACAGCTAGGAGGACGGGTAGGTTTTAGGGCAGTGGAAGGGTTTGGGGTAGTTTAAGGGACAGCGCAAGGGGGTGGTGGATGAAGGGTCGGGTAGTGTAAGTTAGGGTGCAGGGTTATAGGCATTAGGAAAGTGGGACGGGATTGGATAGTTAGGCTAGTTCTTAGGGCAGGGATCGGGGAAGGTTTTAAGGCATTGGAAGGGGTTGGGGTAGTTTAAAGGACAGAGCGGGGCAGGGTAGTGAAGGGTTTTAGGCCTTAGGGCAGTGAGAGGAGAATGGGTAGTTGGGTTAGTTTTTAGGGCGGGTCGGGGTAGGTTTTAGGGCAGTGGAAGGGGTTGAGGTAGTTTAGGGGCGGCGAAGGGGCAGGGGGGCAGGGTAGTGTAGGGTATTAGGCCTTAGGGTAGTGGGAGGGGAATGGATAGTGTTTAGTGTTGAGGATCAGAGTAGGTTTTAGGGCAGTGGAAGGGGTTGGGTTAGTTTAAGATACAGCGTGGGGGGAGGGGTGGGGAAATGGTCAGTAGAGGTGAGGTAGTGAAGACCTTAGCCAGACATACCCCTTTACCATTCATGCCTATACCATGAAATTTTGTGGTAAGGGTATGCCTGGCAAAGGAATGCGTGGTTAAGGCGCATTTGTGGTTGGGCTGCTTGGTAGAGGCATGCGTGGTTAAACTATTTGTGCTTCTATCATACAGCCATGGAACCCATAGGAGGCTTCCCTGCCATGCAATTAGCCTTACCTGGCTTCAAGGTCAGTGCCCCTACAGATGCACTCTGCCTCACCAGTTGCCTTACCTCCTCCGGTGCTCTGACTAGTCTCTCCACAGGCTCCAATGCCCTTCCCTGGCCTCCCCGCAAAGCCCTAAAACACACTTAATCTGCATTAGTGCTTCCCCCGATTCCTGCTAGTTTCCTCCTCCCTCACTTCACCTTCTTCCAAGCAGTCCTCATCATAATAAAATACTTCCAGGTCATGAGGGTCCACCACCTGCAACGACCCCAGGCTCGCACTTACAACCGGTGGCACTGCTTCCTTATGCGCTACGCTCTTAGCCTGACGTCGGGCATCCGGGGTGGCTGACTGAACCCGTCCGTACCGTTCTGCCACTGCTAAATGCCAACCTTCCACTAGATTCACTCTGGAGGCCATTCAAGATCTATCAGATGCTGGGGCCAGCGAGGAGGTTGTGGGCCTACATGAGCTGGTCACGAAGGGATCCCCATCAGGCCCTCTCTTCATCTCAGCACAAATGAGCTACTCCCCGCTTTGTCAAGTCAGTCTCCCTGCACCGCTCCAGTACCTGTGATAAAAAAGGCCTCATTGGTGTGCTGATCTCTTGACTTCGGCCTGAATGCTCATCTGACCTCTTCCTATCCTTTCTCCACTCTCCTTGCCTATCTACCACCTCTTCTATTACTGTTACCTCAACAGCCTCTGGCTCCTTGAAATTGTTTGAGAAATCACAGGAATGGCAGGAAAGACATATGAAAGGGATTTGGGCCACTGGCTTGTTAATGTATCCACTCACAAGTACTGAAATTGGGGAACCAGAGGAGAGCATTCTGATGTATTGTATTGTATTGTATTGTATGTTGGATTTATATAGCGCTTATAACCCAGGGGTCTCTAAGCGCTTGCCTTGGGAACCCGTCCTGGCTTTTCCCTGTGAGATAGCCCCTACAGGGCCTCCCCAAGCTGAAAGCCAGGCATTCCGCCGTGGGGGGCCGTTGTGGAGATTAAGCAAGCTGAATGCCCAGAGTTGCAGAGTGTGAACCCATGATTAGGTCAGGCACCGAAGCGAGAATTATCGAGTCCGTGGACATTTGAGCTCAAGACCCTGCCGCGTCGGGAATTGAACCCTGGTCCCGGGTCTGACCTCTGCTTCTGGGTCTGCCTGTTCTAACCAGTGAGCCACACTTCTCCACTGGCAGACTTCCAGATCGCCTCCAAATTCTCTAATATGTATGTTGTCAGTCTTAGATTTGGAAATAAGGACACATAATGCTCAGAGCATCTGGTACAACATTATTCCTCCCCTGAATACAAATATCTCTGAGGGGTACGAGATTCCTTTATACCCTTTTGAAAATTCTGTAGAAAAAAACCCTGTTCAGAGACTGAGATCCTGTCCCAAACTCCATTGGGGCTTCAAATTTCTTGGGCAGTGGCATCTAAAGATGCAGCTACAAAGACACATGCCACCTAGAAAGTAAGCAAAAAGAGGAGCATTACCAACTGCAGGTTTTAACATTATATTGTGCTTCACCAACACTCCCCACCCATGAAGCTTTCATGAAACACATTTCATATCTCCTTGGACCTGAAGCCACTCACTGGCTGTGGTATTCTCTCTGCATAGTAACCGACTCAACCTCTGAACCAGCTTCATCTTCGTGACTGGTGGTAGATGAACCATACCCATATCCATTTGCAACCATGCACCTAAGTAAATGAGGCTGTAGCAGGGCTGAAGAAATGATTTCTGGACATTTAGTAGAAATTCGAATTCCCCCTCACTACAGATCTTTGCAGATTCTTCACTAATTTTGACTTTGTATGAGAGACAATCAGTAAATCTATGACAGAAGAATGGGTCTGAATTCTCTGTTCATGCAGGATTGCCATTATTGTAGTCGTATTGTGGTGAAGACTCTGAGAAAACATTTAAGGCCGAATGACAATCCTTGAAAATGTCAAGGAACCGCCTGTTCAGTATACCTCTGATGATCATTCAACACAGATGCATTCAGGTAGGCATCCTATACAGTTATTGATGCTAGCTAATATCTTTTTGCACTCTACAGTATTGAAATGCACATTCTAAACCTTCAGATCAAGTATCAGCCAGTACCTCCTGATGCATTTTTCACGAGGAACACAAAAGAATACCAAGCCTGATTTCGCTTGTCTCTGGGGACTTCACTAATTGCCCTTTTGTCCATTAATAAATTGCCCTGTTAGTTGTTCCTCTTTGAGTTCTTCTGAACAGGAGTTGTCAGGAAACAAGTAGATGGAATATGAGGCTGAACCTCTACAGTATACCCTAGGGATATTACTTAACTTCTAGTCCCATGACCCCATTGTATCCAACTGTTTCATCTTCTTAGAATGCAGCAGTAAATATGGGAACAATTGTTGGGGTAGAGAAGCTGGTACGTGCTTTAATGATGTTTGAAGCACTCACTCTTGTATGCTGCAATGCTATGGCTCTCATATTAGAATGTGATTGACACAAAAACCAGCAACATATATTTTTTTATTGCATGTATTGTATTTGTTTATCTGCGTTTATGACTGGAATTATTGCTTTGAAATTTAATTACCAGAGTTACTCATTGCTCTTTGTTAGAAACGGGGTTTCTAGTTGGCAGAGGTTTGCACCATATTCAAGTAGGGACCACCACTCTAGCCAGGGTAAGTCAGACACATACCCTAAATTAACCTGTGCTCACCCTCTGGTAGCTTGGCACAGAGCAGTTAGGCTTAACATAAGTGGCAATGTGCAAAGTATTTGTGCAACAATTAAAATACAGTAACTCAATTAAAACTCCACAAAAAGATTCCATACAGATTTGGAAAAATTGAGAAAATGTATCTGAGTAAAACAAGACTACTGTGACAAAACTATCATGTTTAGAAGTCGAGATATGAATTTTTCAAGATTAAATATGAAAACAGTGCTTAGAAGTCACTAGCGGCCAACATGTTAATTGAGATTACAAGGGACCAGTGCAAATTCAAAGTTTGAGCAGACCGCGATGGAGGATAGGCAGGTTATAGAACCCACGCAGGGTCTGCTAAAAAAAGTGCTCAGGATGGAACAAATGGAAAGGGGCGACCATTCGGTCCCCCCGAACGTATGGTGGAGTACCACGATCCCCCCGGGAAGCCATCTTGGGCGGGAGGCGAGTCTCGGCTGGTATGCCCGAAGCGGCGTAGCCGGGGCGCGCCTTTTTCCCGCCCTAGAGTGGGTTGTCCTAGACACTGACGCGGCCGGCCACGCCCTCGGAGGCAGGCGGGGGCGGGTTTACGCCCGCCCTGAAGACGGATAAAGGAGCAAGGAGCCAAGAAAGCATCCTCTTGTTTCTGTGCTCTGAAGCTGCACCTCCCCGCTGCACGTGAGCTCGAGACGGAACGAAGAGCCAATTTTGAGCGTTGTAATTTTTGTCTTTGTTTTACAGATATCTCGTTCGAGAATGCCGGGCAAGAAGGTCGGAAAGCGGGTCGGGACCGATCAGATGCTCCGCATGCTCATAAAGGAGGTAGCCGAGTTAAAGAAGCAGATGGCGGTAAAGAATGGGGAGGGAGGACCGAAGCGAATCGTCGGTCCAGCATTGCCGGGAGTAGTCCCTAGCGGGAGAGGCAAGAGGTCCAAGAGGGGGGCACCTGGGGGGGAGGCCCCGGTTCCCGATACACCGATAGAGGAGCCTGCCCCGGTTCCGAAGGAGGGGCATCCAATCCCCGTGGTAGTCACCCCCGTGAACGGAGAGGATATGCCTCCCGAGTTGGCGGTACAACTGGCAGCGTGGTTGGGAAAAGATAGTGAGGGCACCACGGCTGACGACGCCAGGACAGTACTGAGACAACTGCGGGAATCTAGGGAGGCTGCGAAGGCACCATCTTCTGTTCCCCCACAGGTTCCGGTGGCTGAGACTGCAGCAGGCCCGAGTTCGGCAGCAAGTACAGCACCTAGTTCAGGTAAGCGGCTACTGCCGATTGCGGGGGAGGGGTCTGTACCCTCACGAAGGGAGAAAATAGCCCAGCATGTTCCACTTGAAATTAAGGAAAAGATTTGGGCCGATAAGTATGTGAACATGTTTTCTTTGCTTACTGACCATTACGAGATAGAGCATGTGAAGAGCCAAAAGGAGCTCATGCATCCGAGTGTTTGGCGCGCCAAAATGGCCGCCTTTAAGGTTGACGAAAACATTGGTACTTGGGGCAGAGCGTGGGGCATTTTTACCTCCATCATGGGCGAGCGCAGGCCCGAGTTGTTGACCGAGTTGCCAATTTATCAATCTCGTATCATGGAGTATTCCGTAGCATATGGGGGCAATCAGTGGTTTTGCTATGACAATCTTTTTAGAAAAGCTAAGGAACACGACCCATTGTTGACTTGGGATTGTTACGACTCCGGGTCATGGCAAAAAATGGAGAGTACAGGAATGTTGAAGGTACCATTGTTAGGGAGTAACAGGGGGAATCTTCCCGCCAGAACTCTGGGACACCCTTTCGGACGGGTGCAGGTAACGAGAACCACTCGAAGCCGAGTGGCAACACAGGTAAAAGGGGGATCTGTTGGAATTTTAACAGAGGGAAATGTACGAGGCCCCAGGGGTCATGCAAATTCAGACATGAGTGTGGGGGGTGTGGGCAGCCATCCCATTCTGAGTCCATGTGCAGAGCCAAAACGGGTGATAACGGTGGTAAGGGAGGCGCCAAACAGGTCTGATCTAGTCCTAGGGGCGCCTTTACCTACCCCGATTGATACCATGGCAATGATTCCTTGGCTCAACGAATACCCGGATCATGCTTCCGCTGGGGTGTTACGAAACGGGTTTTCATATGGTTTCCGCATCCCAGTGGGGGATTTTCAGGGTGTAGCAAATTTTAAGAATCAACTGTCGGTCTTGCAGCACACGTCGGTGGTACAGGTAAAGATTGGGAAGGAGGTGACTCGAGGTCGTGTCACCGGCCCTTTCGATTTGCCACCGGTTGCTAACTTTGTTTGTTCCCCTCTAGGGGTGGTCCCCAAGAAGGACCCGGGTGAGTTTCGGCTGATACATAACTTATCAGCCCCACGTGGTCTTTCCGTGAATGACGCGATAGACCCGGAAGTATGTTCGGTGCGGTACGCATCTTTCGATGAGGCCGTTGCCATGTTGAATCGCCTGGGGCCCGGGACGCTGATGGCAAAATCGGACATCGAGTCAGCGTTCCGGTTGCTCCCGGTACACCCAGACGATCAGCGTCTCCTGGGTTTTCAGTTTCAGGGTCGCTATTACATGGATAGATGTATGCCAATGGGGTGCTCGATTTCCTGTGCCTATTTCGAGAAGTTCAGTTGTTTTCTGCAATGGGTATTCACAAAGAAGACAGGTTTTCAACATGTTATGCACTATCTCGATGACTTTCTGTTTTTGGGGGCAGCCGGGGATCCTGAGTGTGGACAGGCTTTACATGAATTTCGTGTCTTAATGAATCAATTTGGTGTGCCATTGGCACCAGGTAAGACTGTGGGTCCCTCGACCTTGCTCGTGTTTCTGGGGATCGAGCTCGACTCGGTAGAAGGTTGTTTTCGATTACCCAAAGAAAAAGTGTTGAAATTCAGGTTGTCCCTTGAGACATGTATTCGTGCAACAAAAGTAAACCTGCATCAATTGCAACAGGTGGTGGGTCAGTTGAATTTTGCCCTGAGAGTGATGCCAATGGCGCGCCCCTTTTCCCGCTCGATTGCACAAGCCATGGTCGGCCTGAAGGAAGGCCATCATCGCACGAGGCTCTCGGCAGAGGTTCGCCAGGACATGCGCATTTGGTTGGCATTCCTGGCGGATTTCAATGGTCGAGTTGTCTGGAACAGGCCGGCAGTGTCCTCCGAAGAGCTGGGGTTGTGGACAGATTCGGCGGGGAGTATAGGTTTTGGTGCCATATTTGGTGCACAATGGTCGGCTCAGAAATGGCCGTCATGGTGGCACGAGTACGGGTTGACAAGGAACATTGCTTTTCTCGAACTTTTCCCTATTTTGGTGGCACTGAAAACTTGGCCCGAGGGATTCCGTGATCACTCTGTGGTGTTCTGGTCTGATAACATGACCGTGGTTGAGTGTATCAATAGTCAGGCAGCACGATGCAAATTGATTCTGAGACTGCTCAAGGAAATTGTGTTGTTATGCATGCAACTGAATGTACTATTTAGGGCAAGACATGTGCCGGGGGTGATGAACCAAGCGGCTGATGCGCTTTCTCGTTTCCGTATGCAGGCCTTCTGGGGTTTTCTGCCCACAGCGGACCCGGTGGCGGCACCCTTTCCCGAAGCTCTCTGGTCTCTCGGTGCCCCGAACTACAAAACCTCGTGGGAGAGAGTTTAGCACCCAGGACGAGGAAGGCATATGAAGGGGCGTTCCGTTCCTATTGGGCCTTTTTGGGTGCTGCTAGTGGGGAACTTTGGGGTCAGGAAGAGTCTGTAGTAAAATTTCTGCTCTCTTTACATCAGGCAGGCAAATCAGTAGCTACGGCCCAGAGGCATCGGGCCGCCATTTCCTTTATGGCAAAGGCTCATGGGATCCAGGACCCGACAACGTCTTTCGTTGTGCAGAAAGCGCTACGTGGGTGGCAACGCCTTGAGGGTCGCAGAGTAGATGAGAGGCACCCGATAGGTCTGGATAGGCTGACCCTGTTATGGTCCGTACTCACGGCAACGTGTTCATCCCAGTACGAAGCGGTGTTGTTCCGAGCCGCATTTGCACTAGCATTCCATGGGGCTATGCGGGTAAGCGAATTAGTGGCAAAGAACAAGCGGGATACGATGGGGGGACTGTGCCGGGAGCACATTCAGGTCAGGGGGGAGACGATGACGGTCTCGTTTGTTAGGTCCAAAACCGATCAGGGTGCAATCGGGGACTGCGTAATCATTCAGAGGATCCCCGGTTCTTCCATGTGCCCTGTGGTGTGCGCAGAGCAATATTTAGCGCAGAGGGTGGCAGCATGGGGGGGGACCTTGTTGCGACACGCTGACGCCACCCCACTGACGAGGTTTCAGTTCCAGAGGGTGCTTGCGATGTCGATTTCGGCCGCGGGCTTGAACCCCGGCGAGTTCGGGACCCATTCCTTTCGGATAGGGGCTGCTACTGAGGCTACAGCCAAGGGTCTGAGTGTAGAGGAAGTAAAACGTGTGGGGCGTTGGTCCTCGAACTGTTATAAAAGGTATGTGCGGTTGCACATGTTGTGAAGCTGTAATGATATACTCACGCTTCTTGTTTCTGTTTGGTTTTCAGTTGCGCAAGCTTACGAAGCGGGGCGGACTGTGCAGTCGACCCGGCACCTGGGGACCAGCGGTCAGAAATCACCGACTGTGAAAAAGGAGGTGTGGGTCGTGGGCCACTCATACGTGAGGCGTGCCGCGGACGTATTCAATGCAGGTGATATGATTCACATGGCTGGGGAATACGGGTACAGGGTGTCCTTCTACGGAAAGGGCGGGCTCTGTATTGACCAGTTTCAATCCTTTTTTCGAGGGATTATTAGGGCGGACAAGGTCACCGCCGTCTATAATCATAGTCCATCTTGGGGGCAACGATTTGGTGGCAACTGGTAGACGACTTCTTCTTGAGGCAATGCTTTCCACAGTAAGTTGGTTGGCTAGAAGAGTTCCAGGGTGCACAATTGCATGATCCCATATGATCCCACGGAAGCTGTGGCGGGGGGCTATTTCGGTTTCTGCTCTGAATCATTCAGTAAGGAAAATAAATAACAAAGTGAGTAGACTGTTTCGTTCAAGTACACTGCATTCTGTTTCGCATGGTTGTATCAAAGGGGACAGTATGTATCTGGGGGACGGGGTTCATTTGTCCCGGGTGGGGAATGAGTTACTCATAGGAGACCTCATAGCTTGGTTGAAGGGTTTGAAGCATGACCTTTAGGCAAGAGTGGGGAGTCCGGATAGCCGGTCAACTATCCGGCCTGTGGCGGTAAGGTCATGATCGGTGAGCAGTAATTGGAAGATCCCTACGGGGGGGGCGTCACCCATTACGGATGGGAGCGCTCGGGGGAGGTGGCCATTGGCCCCTCAACGGGGAGGCGGTCCCGTCTAAGGATAGGCCGCCGGAAGGAAAGGAAAGGTGGTCAAGGCCCCTTCCTGGATAGGAGGGGCTACGGGCCCTCCTGGGGAATTTCCCGGGGCCAGGACATCTGCGACGGCAGATGGGTAAGTTGTGTGGGGTGCGGGAGGGGGTTTACGCTACCTTTTAGACACCTCACACGAGTCCTCGGACGACCGTTAAATGGCGTCGAGTTCATTGGGGCCCCCGTCAAGTCCAAGGGAAATTGGTAGATGCACTTGAGGTACGCCTCTGTGCGGTCGCTCCTCTCACAAGTGAGAGTGGTATTTCTGGTTTAGGGATCTGACACCGGTTACGACCTTGCCGTTGGCCCTTAACGTTAGGATGTACAATTTCAAGTCAAATGTTTTGTAGGATGTTAGTTCGGCTAGGAGAACCTTTGTATTAGAGATCTGTTAAGGTTAGCCAAACACCGTAATGTGGAAATGAAATTGTACATAATATGAAACTGTTATTTTAATGTTTTGATTTTGTTTCATATTTTAATAAATACGGCCGGGAAGGGTAACTCCCTTCCCGCCTTCCAAAAAGTTCAAAAACTGTTTCCGGTTTCCCAATTCTTGGGGATTGTGTTGAGAGGGGGTGGCGGGTATCTCAGCCATATGGAAAGGGGCGACCATTCGGTCCCCCCGAACGTATGGTGGAGTACCACGATCCCCCCGGGAAGCCATCTTGGGCGGGAGGCGAGTCTCGGCTGGTATGCCCGAAGCGGCGTAGCCGGGGCGCGCCTTTTTCCCGCCCTAGAGTGGGTTGTCCTAGACACTGACGCGGCCGGCCACGCCCTCGGAGGCAGGCGGGGGCGGGTTTACGCCCGCCCTGAAGACGGATAAAGGAGCAAGGAGCCAAGAAAGCATCCTCTTGTTTCTGTGCTCTGAAGCTGCACCTCCCCGCTGCACGTGAGCTCGAGACGGAACGAAGAGCCAATTTTGACCCACCCACCAGCCCCTGAGGACAGCTAGTTGTTTTGAATAAAGTTTTGATGTGGTAACTCTGTTTCTTGCAGGTTGTGATGATCGTCGTGAAATTTTGAATATGCAATAAAGAATGGTTATTTTCAGTATGTTTTGCTAATAAAGTAATTTTGCACTAGTGTTGATCAGTATTCATGCTTGTAATAAGTTATGCTGGTTTTGTACTCTTATTAAATTAGATAGAATTGTCGTATTTATTTTGGTCGGGCGGTAAGGTCATGATCGGTGAGCAGTAATTGGAAGATCCCTATGGGGGGGGCGTCACCCATTACGGATGGGAGCGCTCGGGGGAGGTGGCCATTGGCCCCTCAACGGGGAGGCGGTCCCATCTAAGGATAGGCCGCCGGAAGGAAAGGAAAGGTGGTCAAGGCCCCTTCCTGGATAGGAGGGGCTACGGGCCCTCCTGGGGAATTTCCCGGGGCCAGGACATCTGCGACGGCAGATGGGTAAGTTGTGTGGGGTGCGGGAGGGGGTTTACGCTACCTTTTAGACACCTCACACGAGTCCTCGGACGACCGTTAAATGGCGTCGAGTTCATTGGGGCCCCCGTCAAGTCCAAGGGAAATTGGTAGATGCACTTGAGGTACGCCTCTGTGCGGTCGCTCCTCTCACAAGTGAGGGTGGTATTTCTGGTTTAGGGATCTGACACCGGTTACGACCTTGCCGTTGGCCCTTAACGTTAGGATGTACAATTTCAAGTCAAATGTTTTGTAGGATGTTAGTTCGGCTAGGAGAACCTTTGTATTAGAGATCTGTTAAGGTTAGCCAAACACCGTAATGTGGAAATGAAATTGTACATAATATGAAACTGTTATTTTAATGTTTTGATTTTGTTTCATATTTTAATAAATACGGCCGGGAAGGGTAACTCCCTTCCCGCCTTCCAAAAAGTTCAAAAACTGTTTCCGGTTTCCCAATTCTTGGGGATTGTGTTGAGAGGGGGTGGTGGGTATCTCAGCCATAGCGTTGATGTGAAGGGCACGACGCGCTGCTCTTTTCCACGCAGTCAGGTCACTGGGTAGTTGTCAAACTTCGTTGAAGTGAATGCAATGCATTGTCGGTGAGCTGTGCAGAGAGTCATCGCTGAGACCCGCAGGCTGTGGATCCACTGTCACCAGGAAGCCACTGTGTCAAAAGATGATGCATCAGTTTTGGTCTCGCGCAGTGGTGGTGATGCACCAGTTTTAAGAAATCAGCAGCAGAAATCACTTCTGAGGCACAAGACCGGAGGGGCACCTCAGTCAAGGATAGGACTCCCAGATGCCACTAGCACCAGTAGGATTGCAGGAAGTCCTTTGTATCCCTGAGACTTCAGAAGACAGGAACCCTTGCAGCTACTCTGGGTTCAAGTGAGATGGATCTATTCCATGTCCTCAGCAGGCAGAGATTAGCATGTACCAGGGCAGCTCAGCAAAGCAGAGAACCAGTTCCTCAGAACAGTCAGTCACAACAAAGAGGCAATCCTTTCAGCACAGCAGTCTTTACTCCAAACGGAGGTCTTCCCAGGTCCAGTAGTATACGCATATAGTAGGGCCAGAGACCCAGTACTTATACCCAAAAGTGCCTCTGATGTAGGGGGTGACTTCAAAGGAACTCTCTGAAGTGCACAAGGATCCCTTTCAGCTCAGCCCTGGCTCCAGTCTACCAATAGGGGGTAATTCATCCCTTTGTGTTTGGACAGGACACAACCTATTCAGATGGAAGTGTAAGCCACCTCTCCCCCTTCCTGCCCAGGAAGGTTTTGAGTATGCACAGGAATGTTGATTTATCTTCAGTCATACCCAGCTCTTCCTGAGTTGTGACTGTCTAGATGGAATGCACAAAGTGTAGCTGTAGCTGTAAAGACAGGACTGTCTTTATCTAGGAAATAATTGCTCTATATAGGAAGATTGTGTCCTTCATTAAGACAATTTTAAGGCTATCTTCCATGGATTACAACAGTTTTGAAGCTACCAAGCACCTTTAGAAAATAGGTTTCCTTGGCCTCAGGATCTATCGGACTTGCCACCACCTTCCGCTCCCTAGCAGTAGTGGGGGAACTATTCAGGGTGAACCCAAGGGCGCTAGGTGCATTTCACTCACTTACATTTTACCTAGGAAGACTGCCTGTTGGGTGGGGGCTCCCAGCAGGTTCTCAACACATGCCTCTCACCCTCTGCACGTTCCCTCTTTTACTCCCTGTGTTCCCGGAGGAAGAAAAGCTGACTTATATTTCCTTAATCCTCTGCTCCTGTATGTGGTGGTATTTTCCTTATCTTTGTTTCCAGGCCACGCCAGAGCTTGACTCAGCATCCTCCATGACTCAGTAGCATCCATGACTCAACAAGCCTCCATGACTCAGCAACCTCCATGACTCAGCAGCTTCTGTGAAAAAACAAGCATCCATGACTCAGCAGCTTCCTTGACTCAGCTACCTCCATGACTCAGCTACCTCCATGACTCATCAGCCGGGCAAAAGGTATTTAACTCTCACCAAGGGTCATCTTCAGTGCTTCACATTGAGTTTCCTGTTGAAGATCCTGCGGCGTGACAGCTCTTCTCTGCAGGTGCTGGTCGGGCTAGTCCTGTTCCATCCTTGCTGCTGCTACTCGCAGATAAGTCTAAATTCTTTTTGGGCCACATTTAACTCTTGTGCTCAATGGAATTTCATTGTTTTGACTCCCAGCTCATTTCTGGTTATCGGGGAGATCTTGGGCAACTGCGCACAAAACTCTTCGCAGTCAGAGACTTTGTTTCCTATATCACAGTTCCCTTTTGTTCCCACTCAGCTAACTTTACGGTATTTACCTGGATTTTGGTTGTTTCCTCCTCATATCATTTATGTAATTTGTGCATAGTTCTTGCTCAGAGAAGTGTATATTATTCTTCCTGTTATGTCTCGGTTTTTTCTCGCTGAAAAAAAGGTCATGGTAACGGTAAACGGTCTAAATATCGAGTTTTTAACTTCGACCTTCAAGAATATCGAGTTGGAAATATCGTAGGGTCATAATATCGAACTCAAGAATATTGACAACCAGAATATCGACCTGAAGGTATGAAATATCATTTTTGTTAATATCGAAGATAGTAATATCGATAACAAAATTATTGATAATTAATATTGATATTTATATTAGTGTCATGTATTTTATATGTTTGTGTTTATATTTTTTGTTAAATATTGTACTAGTTGTAGAATATATGTATAATATATTTAGAAGTTAGTCATTTTTTTTTTAAAGTAAATTATGCGTTTTAATACCGTAGCGGGTTATGGGTTTATAGGGGAATAGGGTGGGAAGTAATTTATTTATAGTAAATTAATTTTTTTTTTAGGAATTAGTAATTGTTTCTAAATACATTCAGAGTTTTAGTTCTGTAGTGGGTTGTGGGTTCATAAGGGAATAGGGTGGGAAGTAATTTAATTGTAATTAAGCAATTATGTATTTTTATTTATTGGTATTGATAATTAATTTTATGTTAAATAATTATTAATTGGTAATTATTTTTTATTAATTAGTAATTAATTTGTATTAATTGATTAATTGATAATTATATTAAGTGTATCAATTTATTATTGAAGTGTATTGTGAGTTTATCGGGCAATAAGGTGGGAAGTAATTTAATTGTAATTAAGTCATTATTTATTTTATTGTTGAGTATTGATAATTAATTTATTGTTAATTAATTATAAATTGGTAATAACTTTTTATTGTTAATATTTTTTTGTTTTGGAAATTAACATATTGTTCATTATTTAATAATTAGTAATGACATTTGATTCCTTATTATGTATTGGTATTTATCAATAATGTTTCGTTAATTCATTATTAATTGATAAATATTTTTAATAATGATTGTTTTTGGTATTGAAAATTAATTATTTTGTATTTAATTATTATTTGGTAATTATTTTTCAATTATTAATATTTAATTGTATACATCATCAATGTAATTGTTAATTAATTATTAATTGATAATTAGTTTTAAGTAATTATTTACTGGTATTGTTAGATAATGTATTTTTATTTAATAATTAAATTATCATTTTTTAAATATTTTACTTATTAGTAAGTTATTTGTACCCCTACGCAATCTAACACTTTCTCTGCTGTTGCACTCTCTGGAGTGGGAATAGTCATTTTTACCCCTATGCTATCCAACACTTTCCCTGCTTTTTCACTCTCTGGAGTGGGAATAGTAATTTTTACCCCTACGCTATCGAACACTTTTTCTACTGTTGCACTCTCTGGAGGTGGAATAGTAATTTTAGCCCTTACGCTATCCAACACTTTCCCTAATGTTGCACTCTCTGGAGTTGGAATAATAATTTTTACCCCTACGCTATCCTACACTTTCTCTACTGTTGCACTCTCTGGAGTTGGAATAGTAATTTTTACTCCTACGCTAGCTAACACTTTCCCTACATTTACACTCTTGTGAGTGCGAATAGTAATTTCTACCCCTACGCTATCCACAATTTACTGTTTTAGTAAATGCACTGTATACTTTATTTACGTTTTATCAAATTTGTTATATATATTTTTTATATTTTTATTCATATTATTGTTGTATTTGTATGTATGCATTTATAATTTAAAAAATGTGTTTTAACAATTTATAAGTTATTATAATAATTAATTGTAAATATTATTAACTAAGTATATATATATATATATATTATATTTTATATGTATATGTTTTTTACATTATATGTATTACTTATAATTTTAAACATTTTTAGCTATGTTTATTTTAAATATATGTATTATTTATTTTATTTTACATTATTTTTAAACATTAAAAAAAAACAATATTTTAACAACGATGTTTTTTCCGATATTTTTTTCCGATATTTTTGTTCTTACCAGAACGTAGATAGGACTTCGTTATTCTTGATCTTGACATTTCCGCTCCGATATTTTTGACGTCAATATTTTTGATGTCGATATTCTGTCAGTGATTCCTTGGTGACGCTCTCAAGCCTTGGACATAATTCAGCTGAAGGATACAGATTATGTCTTATCTCATTGAAATAAGAATGTATGGGGTGCTTATGTGTAATATTCATTGGCACAATATTGTGTGAGTGTGTATTTATCTTTGGTCCAATATTGTGTGGGGGAAAACATGGTGGCAGGTTGACGCTGGTCACGTGAGCCCCCGGACCGTAGAGGTGTAGAAGCAGAGTAAAGTGGAGTGAAGGGGAAACGCAGCAAGAAGACTCTTGATTAAGTAAGCTTACTGTGGAGCCTAACTCTTGAAGACAATGGCCTCTTGGAGTCCTAATAGAGCCCTGATGAGATTGGAGGCAGTAAGGCAGCAGCGGGAGACCTGGAAGCGTGCAGCGGCTTCCTTGCAGCGGAAGCGTGTTTCTACGATGCGGTTTCGGGGGAATGGATGTGGCCATAGGAGTGCGGAACAGCACAGGAGGAGGAGTGAGGAAGGCAAAAGTAAGGGGGTAAAACAGAGATTGTGGGAATACAGTATACCCCTACGGAAGCATTACCAGGTGCCATTGAGGCTAATGGAAAAGGACACCCAGCCTAAGGTACCTCTAATAGAAACCATTAGAGGGGGAGGTGAGTCTGATATTGAGCAGATTGGGCTAGGGCTGAGCACTTTCAGTGTAGTATGCGCTATTAACATACCAGAGTGTCAATATTAACATGCCAGCAAGGAGTGCGGCGCCGAATAAAATAGATACAAATTGCAGTCTGCACTAGAGGATAAATGCAAAAGTGGGAGGGCAAAGGAGCAGGCTGCTCGACAGACTGTCACGGTCTTCCCAAAGAGAAAAGTACTGATAACGGGGGGAAAACCAAAGCGTTGTGACCCTAAGGACGTACGATCATTGGCCAGACCCTTACCATCCCTCAACTCCTATTTTAGGATAATGGAGCAGGTTACTACTGCACAGGGGGTAAGGGTTAAGGTGGTAGACAAGATGCCTTTGATAACTCTGCCCGCACCACTACGTTTGGAAAATCGTTTCTCTATTTTGACCAAGGACCTTCAGGCTGAGGGCATGAATTTAAGTACAAATTCAGGGCAAAGGCTAGATTTAAGTCCTGATCCCAGTACCAGTCAGAGTGTCTCCCAGTAGAGTGCCAAGATATTTACTGTGGAGGATTGAAGCTTCAGAGATAATAGCTGCCAAACCGCTGGAGGGTCAATGAATCAACTGGAAAAAATGATTTCGAGTCTACGGCAGGATATCTTTGAGAAGTTTGAAATCTCTGAAAATAATCAAAAAGATATTCAAGAGAAATGCGAGACCCTGGAAGAGAAACTTGATGACATTGTTCAACGTCCTGGAATGTTGCAGGGGGAGGTCAGGGAACTGTCTGCAACAGTTTCTGAGAACTCTAGAGATATAAAAGAATTGAAAGAGTTGAATATATCTCTACAGGAAGACCTGGAAAGGATTGAAACAGGTTAGACAAAACAATCTGAGAGTCTTAAACATCCCTTTGGGCTCTGAAAACGGGGACATTAAGACCTTTATTTACAAGTTACTGAAGGAAGGAATTCTCCATGACAGACAGGACCTTGATTTGGAGAAAGAGATCCGAAGAGTCCATAGGGACCTCTTCAAGTTAAACCTGGCACGAAAGTCGCCTTGGAAAATTTTGCTCAATTTTCAAACATATGCCATGAAGGAGCTGGTATTAGGTCGGGCCCTGAAAGAAGGCTCTTTGAAGCATGGGGATTTTAATTATTAAGCTAGGTCTGACCTAGGCAAGAGAACCGCCCAAAGGCAATGGGAACTAGGCACCAGAATGAACGAACTGAGGAGTAAAGGTGCCCAGGTACAGATGAAGTTCCCAGCAATGCTTAAATTCATGTGGAGAAATAAGATGTTTAATATAAGTAGCCCTGGGGAGGTTGATTCCTTCATAGCAAAGATAGAGGGATGAGTCTTTGGGGTCCATTAGGATGGCGGGCGGGCTTTGGCCGCCCGCCACCCTAACGGAGAAGTGGACCGCCCGCTAACAGTGCGGGGGTCCCGACATAGGCATTAGGATGCGCCCGCCATGCAGGCGGGCGCATCCTGTATGTGTACCATTGCAGCGGGCGGAGCAGAATTCTCCGCCCACCGCAATGGTAAAAGTGCACGTTGTGCTTTTCAAAGGGCAACATGACAGGCACCGCGCTGTGCCTGCCATGTTGCACTTTGAAATGTGGGCGGGTACCATAGGTACCCCCCATGTGCACCCCCCCAAGCCACGGACTCCCAGGGGGCCCGCAACGGGCCCCCGCAGGGAGTCTCCACATGCCTTTCCGTAGCGGCATTGCCGCCACGGAAAGGCATTGTCCACAGCCCATTGTAATATGGCGGGCGGTGTCTAACAGACACCGCCACCATGTTACTGGTTTTCCGCCCGGCCGCAAGGCGACCGGGGCGGAAAACATGCGGGCGGTGTTTGTCACCGCTGCGGTCCCTCCCGCCATACTAATGTGGTGGGGGGGAATTGGGCTGATGATGTCGGGCGGATTTCCCCCGCCAGGCTGGCGGTAGCCACTGCCAGCCTGGCGGGGGAAATCCGCCCGACATCATAATGGACCCCTTAGAGTTTATAGTCTGTAAATATTAGTAAGTGGTTTCAGGCCAGTATAAATAAGACAGGATAGGTGTTAAAATAGAATTAGTATAGGAAGTGAAGTTGAGCTTTCCCATTTTTCTATTTATAAGTATATGTGGTATCACTCTATGGGAAGGGGGTCACAAAGGGTGTACTATCTTGCCCAGGGAGAAACAAGAGTTTTTTCCAGGGGGTGGGGTGGTGGGTCACAGGGTGTGGGGAGCATAGAGAATAACGCAAAAAATTAGTCCTCTTTCTGCTATCTTTAAATTTAGTCAAGATTATGTATGGCTTCCTTTGGTCTGAGAGGTTTAATCGAGGGGGTATATTCGAGAAAGCAAAGATCATGTGCAATTTCCTCACTTGGGGCAACCTGTGATTTTTTTTTATATATATATATATATTACCTACTGGGGGTCGCCAGTAGGCTGTTATAGTTAGTATTATTTTCAATGCAAAATCTCAACATTCTATTGTGAATAACTTTGGCGCCGGTTGAGGAATCTGCCTGAAAATTTCCTCAAATTTGCCTTGCGGAGCTCCGGTCCTTCCCTGAAAGTTTGGGGGGATTTGTGAAGCGGGGGCCGTGATAAAAGGGGGGTCCCAAAACGTGTTTTCCCCATGTTAATTTCCATAGGGCGGTCGACCTCACTTTTAGCCCGAAGGCTGAATGGATTTCCACCAAACTTGGCAAAATTGTAGGGACTGGTAGCCCGATGTGCCTTTGCTAGGTCACAAGAAATGTGCTCCAGTGGATTTTGAGTAATTTAGGTTCAAAAAAATATATATATCTGCAAGCGCGCCCCGGTACGCGCACGGGGACAGACCAGCGTGCAACACGAGTTCGCGCGCGGAAAGCTGATTGGCTCTCAGGTGTCTGTGAACATTCCAAACAGTCCGGAGCGGCCGCCATCTTGTGTCTCGGTAGGATCGAGACACAAGAGGTGGCAAAAACAAAGGGGGAAATGACCAAAAGGGGGCAGGGTAGACCCCCCCTGACCCCCTAGGATTGATGTGGGGCCATAAAAGGGCCCCGCGGCGCAAAAAAAAAAAAATATTATTTTTTTCGATTTGCACGGGGGTGCGCCCGGTACGCGCATCGGGGAGCGTACCATGGGGGAAAAAAGAATGACAGAGTTTATAAAAAATCTAGAGGCATATTACCACGCAATAGCGATAATTATCGCTATTGCTTGGTTACAGACAAAAATTTACCGCTGAGCTGCGGCGATTTTTACCGCAAATAAACCTTGGTATTACCAAGGTTTATCGCAAATGCGATAAAAATCGCTGCAAAGCATGAATATCGCTGATAAGTCAGCGATATTCATGCATTACCGAGCTAATGCTCTTAGCCATGTTATCCACCTCCCATTGGATAACATGGCTAAGAACTGCTCAGGGCAGGTGTTAGCTTTTGGAGATATTCGCGCTTAGCGCGAATATCTCCAAAAGTTGGTATTAGGAGATAGCGATGTTAGCGACTGTTTTCAGTCGCTAACATCTTGGCACACCCACTTTGCATGTCATTAGTGATAAATATCACTGACATGCAAAGTTGGCCCAAGATGGTCGCTATCTCCTACTAACTGTCGCTAACTGGTGTTAGCGGCAGCTAGCTAATAGGGAGATAATTTTATCTCCGCTTTCTTGGCTTTTAAATCCAAAAAAGCGGAGATAAACCCCCTTGATAATATGCCCCATAGTCTTTTTTTTTTAAATTGGAGGTAGTTCTAAATAGAACTGTTTTTTTTCTTCTTTTTGTTGTTTTATATTTTTTTATTGTTTTTTGAACATTTTTTACTTTTTGGGGGTTTTCTGAACAGTTTTATATATTTTTTTTATTTTTTATGGGGAGAAATAAAAAACAGGGAATTGTAAATGACTCAACTGGAGCAAAAAAAAACCAGAAAAAATTAGGGATTTTTCGGGCACTTATGGTTATCCCCAGCACAGATGATAAGATTTATACTTTGCTCACCATAGCAAATTAACTTTCCACAATATTTGCACATGATTTTAAAATCGTTAAATTTTGGTTGTATGATAGGCATTGTCTCTGTTGCCTCTGAACCCGATGGAGTTGGTTCTTTCGATGTTGAGGGTCTAGATGTTGATGGGGGTAGCTTACTGCAGAGGTCCCTTACTTCTGCAGCAGAATAGTTGATTGGGTGCCAACGGATCATGTGCCGAATCATGGTATGATTCCCGAAGGAATATTTTTTGTTAGGGTTCCCCCTGGACAGCTCTGCATCACAAATCAGACAAGTTACCTTTGCAGTGTTGACTTTTTGAAACCCCTTGGGATTTTGTAGAACTGCCATACGAAGTGCTCTTTTGGTTTGTAGGGCTGATTAACTTCAGGCAGGAAATGCCTTGTCTGTCCCTCCTCTTCATCATCCTCCTCCTCTTCTTCTGGTCCACCAATGTGATCTTCTTGTGGTCTTTTTGATGGTGGTGGTGGTGGTGGTGGTGGTGGGGCAGATTCTCCAGCCGCTGATATGACTGTAGCCATCTCTGTAAGGAAAAAGCAGGTCTTCCTCACTCAAATAACAAAGTGAGAATGAGGAAAAAAGGTGGGGGCTTTGATCATTTGGAAATCAAAAGTGTTGTGAACCAATGAAAAGTGTTATTTTCAAGCCACATGAGCAGGGCTTTCATCATTTGGAAACCAAAAGTGTTGTGAACCAATGAAAAGTGTTATTTTCAGGTCACATGACCCGACACGCTTACGCTACGCGCTTACGCTACGCGCCCCAGGGCGCGCCCCGGGGCGCGTAGCGTAAGCGCGTCAGGACATTTCGCGATCGTATACGCTTGCGTGCTTCTGGGCGCGCTTACGTTGTGCGTCATATGACGCATCACGCGGCTACGCGATACGTCACAATGTTGTTTTCGTTCGCGGCAATAGCGCTAACGGGAAGGTCACCGGTACGCGCCCCGGGGCGCGCAATAGCACTGCGCTTACCGGTGAGCGCATCGGTACGTGCCCCGGGAGCGCACCGGGGCAAAAAAAAATTATAATTATTATTACATAATTATACAATATAAAATTCGTAATAAAACATATTACATTTCATACCTATCGAGATTTGCTAATAAAAAACCTATGAAATTCACTGCAAAAACCATAGGTTTCACACCAGTTATAGTTAGGAATTAGCATTTAAAAAACCTATTAAATTCACTAAAAAAACATAGGTTTCACACCAGTTATAGTTAGCAGGAAGTTTTACTCGCATAAAACCATTGAAATTCCCATGTTATAGTTAGTTGGACTCACTATAACTTGCGCGTGCAATGCACTGCTGATGACGTCACATATTACATCACTCATGACATGGTCAGTGACATCACTCATGACATCATATATATATACATATATATATATATATATATATATATATATATATATATATATATATATATATATATATATATATATATATATATATATATATATATATATATATACTTGGCATTGGTCTACATTGCCTGTATTCCTGTTAATGAGAAGGAAAGAAAAATAAAACAAAAATGGCAAAATATACAGGAGTGAGACCTGTCTATTTGTCTGTTGCAGAAGGATTATGAGGTAGTATTAAGTAGCGTGGTCCTGCTGCAGGGTATCGCACCCATAATGAGGGGCTGCCACAACCCGATGAGAGGGAACCAAGCTGGAGTATATATATATCCAAACACTTCGGCGAAGACCAGACCAGCCCCTCTTAGTCACGACCCGTGAACAAGCAGCCGATCATACCACGCCTGCTCCCAGAAAGGAAAAGGCACGACACACTCCGGAATCTTTTGACGGCTTTATTGATGTTAAAGTGCGTGATGCTGGCAGTCCATGAAATACCTTGGGCATACGCGTTTCAGCCTTCAATGGCCTTCGTCAGTGCCGGTTTCACAGGCTCCACGCAGTCTCAGGGGGTCAAAAAGCGTACAACTGGTGTTGGTTCTGTCGCTGTTTAAATTATGTTAACACCCCTCCTCCAAATAAAGGTGCACTCATTTTGCGCTGCTACTCTCACGAGCAGGTGCATGCTGGTAACTGTAGTATGGATGGGCGGCTGTTCAGTGACAGGGGCGCTTGTGACATCAAACAGGAAATGATATATGGACTTTTTAAATGTATTTCATTAGTGTTTACAACCGTTTGTAAGGATCTTGATCAAGGTATAAGGTAATATCGAAACGCGCTGGTCTATATTGCCTGTATCCCTGTTATAAGAAGGAAACAAAAATAAAACAAAAATTGTAAAATCTGTGGAGTGAGACCCGTCTATTTGTCTGTTACAGAAGGATTATGTGGTAGTATTAAGCAGCGTGGTTCTGCTGCGGGGTATCACACCCATAATGAGCGCTGCCACAACCCGATGTAAGGGAACCAAGCTCGAGAATATATATATATATACTCAAAACTCCTCTAAAAAACTCAAAAGGTCTATTGAATGGCGGTTTCTGGAAACTGACCTATTTCACGTGAGCGGAACGAGAGCGTATAGGAACAGTAGTGGTTAGTAACCTTGACTACCATCCGTTACGGAAGGGCAGAGAACGCCGACTGAGACGCCGAACATACATAAAATAGGTCAGTTTCCAGAAACCGCCATTCAATAGACCTTTTGAGTTTTTTAGAGGAGTTTTGAGTATGAGATTAGATTACTTACTCTGGCGCTTGCACTGATCTCTGTTTTCACAGATTCTGAAGCTACATAGAGCACAGTGACACGTGAGTGAACCTATATACCAGCGCATTAAGAGCATACACCAAGCGGTTTGCCTATGTGTCAGCTTTAGTATTTTGAACAATACGTTATTGGTTGGAACTTATTTAGAAACTATACGTTTGCATTTTAATTCTGTTATCATATGTTTTTTTGTTTAGAGTATGTATTCCCTGATGAAGGGCGATTCGGTACGCCCGAAATGCATTGGATATCGAAAAAATCTCTGTCACTGATGTGAAAAAACGCTAAAACTGTTGTGAAATGTTCAAACAACAAATACAAAAATATAAGCAAATGCAAATATAAAGACAATAAACATTTTTTCCTACAAATGGATAAAAACGTGTGTGGAATCCTCTGATTCTAAGGGAGGAGAGGAGGAGTGCTCTAAGGGGATGTCCCTAATGGTTCATTAGGGACACATTTCAGTATAGTTAGGAATTAGCAATTAAAAAAACCTTAGAAATTCACTGAAAAAACCATAGGTTTTAGGGGTGTTATAGTTAGCTGGACATTTCACTCGTACAAAACTATTGAAATTCCTCTGTTATAGTAAGATGTACTCACTATAACTTGTGCGCCCGCAATCCACTGCTGATGATGTCACATATTACATCATTCATGACATGGTCAGTGACATCACTGATGACATCACTGATCACTGGCTCCCCCCAACACCCCAAACAGAGAGGCCAGGTCCCGGGGGATGGGGTCCCCGGGGCCAGAAGTGGCCTGGCACGGCCCCCATCCCCATTAAAAAAAAAAAGGAGATGTAGGCATGCCTCGGGGGATGGGCTCCCCGAGGCGAATGTACATTTTTGAAAGTGAATGCTGTTTATATTTTTCAAAAAAGTTTGGAGTTGTGACCCTAGAGTGGCCCCTAGTGTGAACACGAAGGGTGCGCAGCTCTCAGCATGTCCCCCTGGTGTAAATACGAAGGGTGCGCGACTTTCAGCACGGTCCCCTGGTGTGAACGCGCTGGGTGTCCGGCTTTCAATGCTGCACTCGAGTACTTCTCAGGTCTTTAAAACACCCACCAAGAGGCATATTCTTAAGGACCTTATCGCAGCCAAAATGGTGATAAATGTAACGCACCATTCACAAACTGCTGCAAACAGCCCATATCACCAGTTTACCAGCGATAGCAGCCTCAAAAAGCATTGTCACGGATTACCCCGGCAAATATCGCTAATGAGATGCAGAGTAGGTGTTCCCATGCAAAAAGCAGCAAACACACCAATTCGCAACTTTCTCAACAACCAGCAAGATCGGCGAAGAGAATTCAAAACAGGTGATAAGGTGCGTTAGCACCAGGAAGTTTACACCTGCAAAGGGAGCCCAGCCCGCAGCCACACCTGAACGACAACAGATGCAATGGAGCCAATGATCATGCAGCTCAGACACACAACAGTGCCCAGACACTGCTCGCCACCAGCCCATTGTACACCATCCCCCCTGACCACGACAAACAAATGTGACAGCACCTTCCGAAATCTGGAACGTAACTTATCGGCTGATGTGGCACAATTATAATAAAAAAGATGCATGTGAGGTCGGACAAATGAGAATCACAGTCATCTATGGATTTACATATAAAACATTTTATTTAAACAAAACAACAAAATAAAATTAGGTACAGCCATGGTGTGTCCTCCCTCGACAATCTGTGAATCGCATCCTACAAGACAAAAAACAAGATAAGATTGTGCATCATGCGCCCATCAAAGGAGAGAGAAAGAGTGAGAGAGAGGAAGAGAGAGAAAAAGAGAAAGAGTGAGAGAGAGAGGAAGAGAAAGAGAAAGTGAGAGAGAGAGAGAAAGAGAGTAAGAGTGTGAGAGAGAGGGAGAGAGAAAGAGTGAGAGAGAGGAAGAGAGAGAGAAAGAGTGTGAGAGATAGAAAGGAAGAGATGGAGAGGGAGAATGAGTGCCGACACTGTGGACAAAACCCTCTCAGCTCACCTTTCCGCCACTGGTGTGTCTCCAACCACATGCCGGGACATAGTGCAGCCTCAAGCTCTCTCATCTGAAACATAGTATAGAATCAGTAATGGCAGAGTACATACAACTACACACGCCTAAATCGCTGTCCCTCCCCTGCTGACCCAGGCTGCTGCGCCCCACCCACTCCAGCCACCCAGAGGTGTCTGCCCGCCCCTGCGCACCCAGGCTGCTGAACCCCATCCACTCCCGCCACCCAGAGGTGTCTGCCCACCCCTGCGTACCCAGGCTGCTGCACACCATCAACTCCCACCCCCCAGAGGTGACTGCCTGCCGCTGCGCAAACAAGCCTCTCTGCTCACCTTCCCCCAGCGGTGTGTGTCCAAGAAGGCCCACCATGTGCCGAAGCAACCTCCTCAGTCCTGATTGCCAGTATGGTGTATTGAAGCCACGCATCATCGCAGGCTGCACACCCGCTCAGCTCTGGTGGCACTAACTCAGTGAAACTCAAGTCATTGTCACGTGGTAGGAGGCCCGTGTCAGGCAAAGTGCCTCGGCTTCCACCAACTCTGTGTACTTCAAGTCATTGGAGAGAATGGAAATGGCCTCCAGCATGTGCGCCCGGCCCTTTTCATTGGCAGAGTCACATGTTCTGTGATGCCTGTGCTGCATGGATGTGGTGTGGGTGTAAGCCAGCCATGAGGGAGTGGCTGTGGCATGCTGACAACTAGACCTGTGATCAGCAGATCACTACAGGGAAGACTTGGGACATGTAGCATTGTCGTTCCTCCCTGTAAGCGTAAATGGAGTGGGCTTGCCTGGCGTTTGCCAGTCCTGTGTGAGGCTGTGAACAATGACTCTGGAGCAATGGGTGTGGTTCTGTCCTGGGCTGTATGAGGAATCAACTGATGCAGGTGTCTCTGTTGTAGTGTTGCCGCCACGCGGGCCGCAAGCGCCGATGTGTCACCCTGTGACCCAAGATGCACAACATGGCCAACATGGAAGGTAGGGGGAATCACTGACCGTACATTCATCTATCCTACCACACATGAAAGATCGTGCACAGGACATATCTGTGTGGGTATGAATGTTTATTGCACATTCAGTGGAGTGTTGCAGCTGTAGCAATAAAGGGCCATGCAAAGCCAAAATGCCAGCTTTTGGCACATGGAGGGCAGCTAATAAGAGCCAAGCTCATGCTAGGGGGTTAGGCTTCGCCAACATATGTACTTATCCAATCACTCCGCCAATCCTAAGCACTTATAAATTCACTATACACTCTCCTTGCAGTACTGTAATTATCTAGTCTCTACCAATGTACTTATACAATGACCAAGACAAAGTTACATAACCAAAGTTTTCCCCACTTCCAGAGGTAATATGGTTGCGTGCGCTGTCCACAGCACAATGTAATGAGGTAGTGTGCAGGGGCAGCATCATGCATACATAATGAACACACAGACACAGTTAGATAGATAGTGGAACTGGGAACAGGCATGTGCGCTCGCCCCTTTTTAATAGCAGGGTCACATGTCTAGTGAAGTCTGTGCTGGGTGCGTGTGAGGTGAGTTTATGCCAGCCCTCAGGGAATGGTTGGTGCTAGCAACAAGTAGGACAGCAATTATCGTATCACACACAGAGATTCAATCAAAAAGGGTCTATGACTTGTGCTGCACTAAGTTAGGGGCACCAGATGTGAAATAATACACAAAAGATTCTATCATAAAGGGTCCATGAGTTGTGGTGCACTGAGGTAGGGGCATCAGAAGCATTCCCCATGTGTACAGCCAGCAATGATGTCCGGGAAGGCCACACTGCTAGCAATGTCTGTTGCCTACTGGACTGCGTCGTCTGCAATCACAACTCGATCTGAATTGTGAAATCTGGTGTCCGCAGTGTAGATCGAAGGCAGTAGTCAGCACAGACATCGAGGAATCCTTTATGTCACTTCCTTTTGACAAAATCCAAGGACATAGAGTACAATTCTGTGTGCAATTAATAGATAAAGACTGAAATTGTGAGCTCTGCTGACCGCAGTGTAGGCGTATAGAACAAAAGATGAAATATGTATGGACTACATTGTCGAAATATGTAGGTTTTAGAGACGTTATAGTTAGTTGCCTACTGGACTCTGAAATTAATGAATAAAGACTGAATTTTAATTGTGAGCCCTGCTAACTACAGTTTAGGCCGGAGGCAGTCTTCAGCAAAGGCCCACAGCCATGTGGTGTTGACTTGAGCTGCACAGATTGGGAGCATTTGGTCTTCTTAACTGATTATAGTCTCTAACACAATTTGCATCAGTACTAATCTTGAATTGTGAGCCCTGCTTACCGCAGTGTAGGCCAAAGGCAGTGGTCAGGAAGGGCCAACAGCCACGTGGCATTGACTTGAGCTGCACAGAGTTAGTGGAACCTGAAGCACTCAGCATGTGCGCAGCCAGCGATGATGCGTGGTCCAGGCGGGCTGCACTGGTAGAAATGTCTGTTGCCTACTGGACTGCGTGATCTGCAATCGCGACTCAATCTGAACTGTAAGCCCTGCTGACCACAGTGTAGGCCGGAGGCAGTGGTCAGCAAGGGCCAACAGTCACGTGGAGTTCACTTGAGCTGCACAGTTAGTGGCACCTGAAGCACTCAGCGTGTGCGCAGCCAGCAATGATGCGTGATCCAGGCGGGCCGCACTGGGAGCAATGTCTGTTGCCTACTAGACTGTGTCATCTGCAATCGCGACTCGATCTAAATTGTGAGCCCTGCTGTCCCCAGTGTAGATCGAAGGCAGTCGTTAGCACAGACATCGAGGAATGCTTTTTGTTACTTTGCCTTGACAAAATATGAAGACATAGAGTACAGTTCACTCTGCAATTATTAAATCTAAACTGAATTCAAACTGTGAGCTCTGCTGTCCGCTGTGTAGACTGCCATTCAGTGTTCCTTTGGACTTGGAAGATGAATTTGGTCGTTGTACTAAAGCTATAACTGATATAAAACAAGTTCTTGAAGCAAGGATACTAAAAGGATATTATGTAGGTTTTAAGGACGTTATACTTAGTTGCCTACTGGACTCTGCAGTTAAAGAATCAAGACTCTATTTCAATTGTGAGCCCTGATGACCGAAGTGTAGGCCGGAGGCAGTGATCAGCAAGGGCCCACAGCCAGGTGGCGTTTAGTTGAGCTTCACAGTTAGTGGCATCAGAAGCATTCAGCATCTGTGGATTCTGCGGTGATGCGTGGTCCTGGCAGGCCGGACTGGTAGCAATGTCTTTTGTCTAATGAATTCTGCCTTAATAAGGGTATGTGGCAATAACTTGTGATGCACTGAGTTAATGGCACCTGAAGCAACCAGCGTGTGTGCAGCCTGCGATGATGCGTGGTCCGGGCGGGCCACACTGGTAGCAATGTCTGTTGCCTACTGGACTGCGTCATCTGCAATCGCAACTCGATCTGAATTGTGAACTCTGGTGTCCGCAGTGTAGATCGAAGGCAGCAGTCAGCACAGACATCGAGGAATGCTTTTTGTCACTTCCTCTTGACAAAATCCAAGGACATAGAGTATAATTCTGTCTGCAATTAATAGATTAAGACTGAATTCAAATTGTGAGCTCTGCTGACCGCAGTGTAGGCGTATAGAACAAAAGATGAAATATGTATGGACTACATTGTCGAAATATGTAGGTTTTAGGGACATTATAGTTAGTTGCCTACAGGACTCTGAAATTAATTTAAAAAGACTGAATTTCGATTGTGAGCCCTGCTGACCACAGTGTAGGCCGGAGACAGTGGTCAGCGAAGGCCCACAGCCATGTGGTGTTGACTTGAACTGCACAGATTGGGAGCATTTGGTCTTCTTAACCAATTATAGTCTCTAACACAATTTGCATCAGTACTTATCTTGAATTGTGAGCCCTGCTTACAGCAGTATAGGCCAAAGGAGGTGGTCAGGAAGGGTCCACAGCCACGTGGCATTGACTTGAGCTGCACAGAGTTAGTGGCACCTGAAGCACTCAGCGTGTGCGCAGCCAACGAAGATGTGTGGTCCAGGCAAGCTGCACTGGTAGAAATGTCTGTTGCCTACTGGACTGCGTGATCTGCAATGCAATCGCGACTCAATCTGAACTGTCAGCCTTGCTGACCAGAGTGTAGGCCGGAGGCAGCGGTCAGCACGGGCCAACAGTCACGTGGAGTTCAAGTGGAGTTCACTTGAGCTTCACAGTCACCTGAAGCACTCAGCGTGTGCGCAGCCAGCAATGACGCGTGATCCAGGCGGGCCGCACTGGGAGCAATGTCTGTTGCCTACTGGACTGTGTCATCTGCAATCGCGACTCAATGAATTGAATTGTGAGCCCTGCTGTCCCCATTGTTGATCAAAGGCAGTCGCTAGCACAGACATCGAGGAATGCTTTTTGTTACTTCCTCTTGACAAAATCTGAGGACATAGAGTACAGTTCACCTTGCAATTATGAAATCTAAACTGAATTCAAACTGTGAGCTCTGCTGTCTGTCGTGTAGACTGCCATTCAGTGTTCCTTTGGACTTGGAAGATGAATTTGGTCATTGTAATAAAGCTTTAACCGATATAAAACAAGTTCTTGAAGCAAGGATACTAAAAGTATAATATGTAGGTTTTAAGGACCTTATACTTAGTTGCCTACTGAACTCTGCAGTTAAACACTCAAGACTCAATTTTAATTGTGAGCCCTGATGTCCGCAGTGTAGGTCAGCAAGGGCCCACAGCCAGATGGCGTTCAGTTGAGCTGCACAGTTAGTGGCATCAGAAGCATTCAGCGTCTGTGGAGCCTGCGGTGATGCGTGGTCCTGGCAGGCTGCACTGGTAGCAATGTCTTTTGTCTAATGAATTCTGCCTTAATAAGGCTATGTGGCAATGACTTGTGATGCGCTGAGTTAGTGACACCTGAAGCAACCAGGGTGTGTGCAGCTTGCGATGATGCGTGGTTCATGCGGGCCACACTAGTAGCAATGTCTGTTGCTTACTGGAGTAGATCGCCTGCAATTGCGACTCAATCTGAATTTTGAGCCCTGCTGGCCGCAGTGTAGATCGAAGGAAGTAGTCTCTACAGACATAACTCTGCGATGCTGTACCACTGGGTTTGCAAGGGGCCTGTGTTGAGGAGGCCGGTGGTCACGGCGGTGACCTCGTTCCACGGTGAGGCCCGCCGCTGTGGCAGACACGTTGGCCTTCCCAGAAGTGAATCACACCCAGAGCCCCAGCCTATTCATTCACATGCCTATGCTGGAGTGGCGTACTTTGGACCAGTCTACTCCGCTTCCGCTTCTGCTTACAGGGGGGGATGACACAGCTACATGACCAAGATCTTTCCCACTGCCTGAGGTAACATGGCTGCATCCACTGTCCACAACACTACAAGCACCAGCAGTATATGTACACATGGAGAGGTCTGTGCTCTGCATAGTGAGGTCTGTCCAGCACATCACCACCAACTTGGCATTGTGTGCATTGTTAATGATGAGTGACTTGTGTCCATCACACATACTTGGTTGCCACATCTCCCAACATTCAGCTATTGTGTGACTGAGGGGCCATGCTGTTTTGGGAAGGGCCGCTGTCCTGTTCTGCACTGCCTCAGTGGTAGTAGGGGAGGTGGTCTGGGGGGAGGTCCTGGGGGTGGTGGCAGTGGATGTGTGGCCTTCTTGGGTGTCGGAGCTGCATGATCAGCATGTGTTGGTCTTCAGATGTGGCTCTGGGCTGGGTTCCCTTTCATACTGTAGGTAGTCATCATGTTTTACAGCAGTAAAAGGCAGATGTTAAATTCTTAATGCTAACACTGCTTTTCGGCTGTTTTTGGATCGCATCGCAGATTTGGCTGGTCGTTGAAAATATATGGAAGTGGTGTTTTTGTGTTATTTATGCAGGGGAACGCCTACTCTGCCCATCATTAGCGTTAGTTGTCGCTAAGGGTGGGCGTAAAATCCGTTACGCGGGCGAATTTGCGGATTTTCCGCGATTTCGCGATCCGCGAATCTCGCGAAAACGCAGTAAAATCCGCGAATCAGCGTGGACGAATTTTCAGCCAAGCAAGGGTTACAGCAGCAGGTGCAAAAGTTTAACTTAATTTCTTTGTAACCTTTTACAAAAGGGTTACAAACAAATTAACTTCAACTTGGACACCTGCTGCTAATTGCTTCCTGGCGCCTCGTTGCCTACTTGCAACTATTCTCTGACCCTGCTCTGACCCTTGAAGCAGGGTCAGAGAATAGTTACAAGTAGGCAACGAGGCACCTGTCCAAGGAATTAAACCTCATCAGGAAGCACTTACAGATATAAAAAACAGGAAGAAGGGAGAGGATGGCAAATACACCCATTTTGAGTTGTCAGGAGGGGTTAAACTAAAAGAGACCTTTACAGCACAATTTTCATATGCATTTTGCTAAAAATAAAAAGCTGTATGTTCTGTAGGGGCAACTCAGGAATCTGGACCTTCAGAGATCCGGCCTCTATTTCTTTCTCTCGTTCTCTCTCTCCCTCTCTCTTTCCCTCTCTTTCTCTCTCTTTCTATCTATCTATCTATCTATCTATCTATCTTTCTCTCTCTCCCTCTCCCATAAACGACTGCATGGGTAACTTCGCTAAGCAAGCGGCTCGCGAAGACGCAAAAAGCCCCGCAAACACGCAAAAAACCCTGCAAACGCGCAAAAAAACCAGCGAAATTCGCAAATTTTGCGGATCGCGAATTTGCAAATCCGCAAATTCGCGGATCGCAAATTCGCAAAATTCGCCCATGCTTAGTTGTCGCTCTCATTTGTGGCGATTTTTTTTGTGAAATCTATCACTGGAAAACTGGTGATATCAGCAGTTTTCACCAGGTTGAGAATGGGATGATAATTAAAAATCACTGAAAAAAACATAGGTTTTAGGGACGTTATAGTTCGAAATTATCATTTAAAAAACCTTTGAAATTCACTTCCCCCATTTAAACATACGAGCAGGGGTATAGTACAAATCAATTTTTTTTTTAAAAATTGCACTTTCAAATTAGCTGACAATAGCACGGCTCCAGATCTGACAATGGCCTTCTCAGTAGATATGTTAGGTTCACCCAGAATTTTACACCATTTCGCATTATGTTTCTCTAAATCATCTGCTCTATATGATAATAAAATCTTATACAACACCCCAATTTTCTCCTGCCGCCTTACAGCCGCTACAAATGAATTGGGTGCAACCATAACATTTCTCCGTGATAAATAATCCCGGATTAAAGAATTTTTTAAAACTGAAGCTTAAGACAAATTATAGCATATCACCAATTCTTCAAAAGACATGAGTGACCCCCCCCTTTGCAAAGAAATCCCCAATTGGTATAATACTTTTGTTCCTCCATGCATGAGCTATATTATCCCAAAAGATGGGAGGAAGAATCTTCACAGCATTCATAGGTGTATAGTATGATAATTTCTTCAGTAAGCATAGTTTTCTTATTCTCTTCCATACTTTGAAGGCTCCATCAACAACTTTAAATCTTGTTCGCTTAAAATCATTCTTTAAACAAGCATTGTCGGGCCTCAGATCCCGACAAGATCTCAAAAATCGAAGGGGCCTCTGCTGTACTAACCATTCCTTCCCCGGTCAGTAGTATCCGTATTTTCAACATAAAACACACATAAAAATATAAAGCAAAATCTGGTATAGCTAAGCCACATCTCTCCACAGGTAGCGTCATAAATCAAATGGCTCGTCTTGATTTGCCAGGAGCCCAAATAAACTTCGAACACAAAGATTGAAGATGTTGCAACTGAGCACCTACCATCTCCGAGGGAATTGATCTGAATATATATAGGACCTTCAGTGATGAAATATTCATTTTAATGATGGTACTTCTACCAATTAGAATAAGCTGTAGTCGTTCCCATTTATTAAGTGAGTCTTTAACGCTCTGTAGCATCGCATTCCAATTGGCGTCAACAACCTCTGACATTGATGTCCTAATTTTATTGCCCAAGTAAGTCACCTCTTTTAACACTCTATTATCCTGCAAAACAATGCTCTCTGAGCAAAAGATTTGTGTTTTGGTTACATTAAGTTTGTAACCGGACACCTGGCCAAACAGTGGTGCTAATTGCTCAATCTCTTGCAATTGCAAGAGATGGATCAGCCAATGTCACTGCAATGTCACCTGCGTAAGCAAAAACGGAGAATGGGGTGTAATTTACATAAAAAGGCTTAATGCGGGGGTTGCTGCCCAGCTGCTCAACGAAAGGATTAATATAAAAGGCAAACAAAAGTGGCAAACAACGGCAGCCTTGCCTGGTACCTCTAGTGATTTTACCAGATTCTGACAATAACCCCATGGCAGTAATTCTACCAATTGGTGAAGTATATAGTATCTGCAAAGCAGTCATAAATCCCTGTTCAAAACCAATACAACGCATCAATTGCCTTAAATACTCCCACTCCACCCGATCGAATGCTTTCACCGCATCCAATAAATTTAGCCTTAAATCTCGTTTTTCATTATGGGCAACATCAAAAAGTGTGACCACTTTATTTACATGTGATGGGGTTCCTCGGGATGGTATAAACCCGTGTTGGTTTTTAGAGGCTAATGAGCTAATAACCTAAACGATTGGCCAATATCTTAGAATGTATTTTGCTATCGCAGTTTAACAACGGAATCGGACGATAAGATCCAACTAGTTCTGGGTCTTTACCCTTTTCACAAAAGACCACTATAGTGGCTTCTGTCCATGACTTTGGAGCATAACCCTTTTGTGCAGCCCGAAAAGTATTCAACATTTCGTCCTTCAGATAATGAAAGAACAGTTTACAAATCTCTGCCGGCATCTTGTCTGGCCCAGCCACTTTTCCTAAGACAAGACTATTAATGTCCATCTCTAATTCTGCCATTGTAATTGGACTATCCAGTTGTTCTGACTCAAGAGGATCTAAATATCATATCCCCTGCTCCACGAATACGCTATTGTCCACCCGCCCCTTCCTGTTTTGTATACAATTCAGTATAAAACTGATGAAATATAGACAGTATCTGCTGTAGATCCTGACAAGATTGGCCATTCTTATCCTTCAGAGAGGCGATAGAACGAGAAGATTCTTTCATGTTTAGCAGTAAAGCCAGACATCTGCCAAGTTGATTTTTGTAGACTAAATACTTTTTGGCACTCTCAATATTCCAGAAACCCTGGATTTTAGCCTGTGCTCCCACAACAGAGTTTTCTAGCTCCAAAATATTATTACCTCGCTGTGTAATCCCCAAGGTTAAATTTCCCTCCGCCTCTCTCAAAGCGGCATACAGAGCCAGTAGTTCTAATTTAATTTCCCTTTGCTGATAGAGTGTGAAACTAAAAATACTTCACCCCGAACACAAGCTTTAAACGTATCCCAAATAATTGCACTATGGGCGGACTGCCTATTATTGTCAAAAAAGTCCTTCATCCAATGAATCATATACTCTCTAAACTCATCATTATATGATAATTTCCAGTCAAAAGAGAAAGTCTGAGGCACAACCTTCCGACCTAATGCACTCACTTTCAAAACAATTGGGGCAGGGTCAGACGAAATCCAGGGCTATATTTGAACTGAGGCCCCAACTAAAAAGGTGATAGAAGCAAAAAAATTATCTAAACGGACTGACTTTTTATGGGGATAAGAGAAAAACGTACAACACGGATCCCGAGGATTTAACTGCCCACACGTCAACTAACCTGTGATCGTTTACTAAGTGATATAAAGCTTTAAAGACGCGTGGTTTACAGCCTTTATATCTTAAAGGCCCATCCTGCAGTTCTTGATTAGCCAAATTAATATTTATATCCATACAAATTATCAAAGGTTGTCTCCAGGTAGCCAACTCTAAGTTTGCCTGCTCCAGTGTTTCTGCCTTATCTAGATTAGAGCCATAGATGGTACATACAGTAAATTTGCTATCTCCAAGTCCACATTCAACAATGCCCCAGATTATCAACCAAGGATCGTCCGACAGTCTGTACATTTGATTTAGCTCATATAGCCACACCCGAGTCATAAAGTGTTGCTTAGAAGTTGTGATCAAAGAAAACCAAAGCTCCTTTAACCCCTTAAGTGCTGCTGACGGCCAATGGTCGTCAGCAGCGCTACCTCCCCAGTGCTGCGCACGACCATTGAACGTCCATTCAGCACTAGTTCTAATGGACAGCGCAGCACTGGGGAGAAATGTTTACACGCAGCTAAGGTGTTAAAATGTACCGTTTAGGCAAAGGTATATGCGTCTCTTGAAGACATACCAGGTGTGGCTGAATAGTTCATAATTCAGCAGCTACCCTCTTTCGCTTTGACAAATTATTAAGACTGGAAACATTTAGTGAACAAAATGTTATTCCTTTAAAAATAATAATGGCAATACAGCAAAACACCCCATGAATACCAACTCACATATGATACCATAACTAAACATGCGTACTGCATTTGTGACCATATCAATATTTTTTTTTTAATATATTCTCCCAAATATTTACTGCTGTGGATTTTCTTTCCCTTTTTACCCCACCTAGGTGCCCCACCACAATCCCCCGTCCCCTCCAATGTCCCCCTTACTCCCTCCCCCCGTAACAAGGCTTTAAAAAACCTTAGAAATTTACTGAAAAAACCATAGGTTTCAGGGATGAAATAGTTAGTTGGACATTCTTCTCGTACAATATCATAGGAATTCCCCCGTTATAGTTAGTTCAGCTAACTATAACATGCGCACCTGCAATACACTGCTGATGACGTCACATATTACATCATTCATGACATGGTCAGTGACATCACTGGTGACATCACTGATGGCATCTCAAATTACATCACTGATGAAATCCTCCAAATGAACATCTGATGTACCTCCTCACACTCTAATATAACCTTTGATATACCCAGTGTAAAATACAGACTACCATTTTCGAAACCATTGACACACCAATAACAGTTACTACTTTCCTACTCACTGATATCTAGGTCTACACACACATCCACTCATTCACCCATACAATCACACAGACATGCTGTCACTCATCAATACAACACTATCATAAGCACTCATATACCTATACATGCACTCACCTACCACCACTCATCTATGGAGCTACTCACACATCTAGTCAGTCATGCAAAGAATCAATCACACTTCTATTTACTGACCTATACAGTTATACATACACCACATCACTTATTCAAACAGAAACAAACACATATTTACTCTCTTATACAATCACTGATACAAGTACACACTCATCCATACAGCCACTCTCACAATCACTGACTCTCACGCATAGTAATTTATATACTTCAACTGTCCCATACATTGCCTTTTACATATGAAGTTACTTGGACATTTCCATTGAGAAATCCATCCATTCACTCACCAACACACACATACAGACACTCACCCACCCATACAGCTGTTTTCACATGCACTCTTGAACCCATACATACAATGAAACAACCACTCAAATGTCTATGCACAGAGTCACACACCTCTCACCCACCCACACACACACTCAGGCACCCATACAAATACTCTGGCAACCAATCACTAAGCCATATAGACACCCATGTAGCTACTGACCAACCCCTGTTGCAGCTTATACATAAACAAACAGACTGATATAGACATTCACACAGTTTAGTCACTAACCCATGCATTCAGTAAGACACATGTAATCACTCACTTAAACACGCACCTACTAAATACTCCATTCAGACCCTTATACACCAACTCATACTTCAATACACCTTGGCATATATATAATACATATTTAAACTTTAAAGAAAAACACAGATACTGGATGATGTCATCAGGGATGTCATTAAAGATGTCATCAGTGATGTCGTCAGTGATGTCACTGGCCATGTCATGAATGATGCTATATGTGGCGTCATCAGCATTGCATTACAGGTGCGAGAGTTATAGTTAACTGAACTAACTATAACGGGGGAATTTCTATGGTTTTGAACGATAAGAATGTCCAACTAACTATAATGTCCCTGAAACCTATGTTTTTTTCAGTGAATATATATATATATATATATATATATATATATATATATATATATATATATATATATATATATATATATATATATATATATATTTTTTTTTTTTTTTTATTACCTACTGGAGGACGCCAGTAGGTAGTTTTAGTTAGGACCAAGTTTCCATAGGAAGAACATGTTTTGTTTGCTTATAACTTTGTCGTCGTATGATGAATCTTCATGAAATTTTCTAAACAAATTCTTTGTTCATATCAACTCCTAAGAAAGTTTGGGGGTGATTCATCAAGGAGGGCTGAGAAAAAAGGGGGGGGGCCCAAAACGTATTTTCTCCATGCAATTTCCATAGGAAACTTTAGACAAGCCTACAGGTCAAACAGAATTACCCCAAGTTTGGCTGAGAGAAGTGTCTTGGTCTAGAAAGCCGTTCAGTAGTTTTGGAGGAATATTGAAATTTACGGCTATTGATATTTGGGAATTCTGCCATCTGATTGGCTGAGGCGTTACGAGCACGAGCTTGCTGGTTATTGGATGCGAACGGTTGCAACTAGGAAGTGTTGGCATCCATTTTGTGTTTCTGTTGAAGCGAGTAAGGGGAAAAAAGGGCAAAAAAAGTAGGAAAGAGGAGTGTAGGAGTGCTGTTAGCTCTGTGGGTGGTTAGAGTGTGCTATACAGGGAGTGTGAAGCAAAGTATTTACCCCTACTGGCGTGAAAGTGCTTTGCCCACAGTGAGATGGTGCTGAGGTGAGGTGAGGTGCCGGTACACTCAGGGATGAAAGTGTGCGCCTAAACTGTGAGCTGAATGCTGTAAACTGATGTGCTCGGGGCGCTGTAGCATACTGGCCGCTGTAGCATAGCTGTGCAGGTGATGTTAGTATGCGTTTAGACTATAGCGGGAGTGGGAAGCAAACTACTCACTGGTACCAGTCTGAAGACTCAGAGATAAAACCGTGAGCCTAAGCTGTGACCTGATTGCTGTAAAGTGATGTGCTGTGGGCGCTGTAGGATACTGGCCACTGTAGAATACCTGTGTAAATAGTGTTAGTATGCGTTTATAATGTACAGGAAAGCAAACTACTCACCCCTAACGTTCTAAAGACTCAAATGCAGTGTCTTAGCAAGCAGGTATAAATAAATAATCGTGAAGAATATAATGCTTAATGTTCCAATGGAATAGAAGAGAAATGATGAAATCAGGTGTGTCTAAGAAAGTGGATGTGTGTAATAAAGCAATGGAGTCTGCAAGTTATATAAAAAGTGTCTTTATTTAAGTGCCATAAATGGACTCACTGGTGCAAGAGCTAAGGCATCCAGCTGAGAGAAACTCCAACAGCTTCTGCTGTATTCAAACCTAAGCCTCTGCATCAGGGAATTCCACATTACATGTTACAGTTCCATGTGACATAAACAATACCTATTAGACTTGTATTACTCTAAAATGAAAATAAAGGTAGGATACGATTACCACATGTATCCTTTAAGAAAACAAAACAAAAATTGCTAAATGTATTCATCAAACTTCTTAGGTACCCTGTTACTCCTTTTTTGCAACACAAAATGATCAACAGTAGAACAGTCAGCAATCTCTTCTACAGCAGATTCAATCTAGTGAATGTCAGAATTGGTAATAGTTCTACCCACAACGGAACTTTGAGGAGGAACACAGACATTGCACTTCTGAGAAGCACATTCGATACCCTTCTCGTCAAGCCATACATTATTGTCTTCAGCTCTTTCAAAAAAACATTCTTGTGTAAAGAGCTAAGGCATCGAGCTAAGGCAAACTCCAACCGCTTCTGCTGTATTCAAACCAAAGCTCCTGCATCAGTGAATTCGACATTACATGTTACAGTTCCATGTGACAGATACAATAGCTATTAGACATGAATGAGTAAATTCTAGAATGAAAATAAAGGTAGAATATGATTACCACTCTGTGCCAACCAGTTCCTAAACAATGTTGTGTTTTTTGATCTTGAACGCCAGCTCGTGAGCAGAGGCTGAGGATGAGTTAATTTGTGTGAAAGGGCTTTGTGGATAACAGGCAGGCAAAGAGACGTGTGCACAAAGAATAGACATGGTTTCAAAATGGATGTCAGGGTTAGGCTGCTTTAGAAAGTAAATAGCATATTTGCATAGGCCATACATCACCCATCCCTGGTTAGGCTGGAGATGTAAGGGGCAATAATGAAAACAGAGTTCAAATGCCTGAGCATACTTAGAAAGCCATTATATGAAAATAGTTCAATTGAAGTATATTAAAAAAAATTATAGGAAAAAGTCAAAAAAGTTGGAAAAAGCAATCCAAGAATAATGTGAATTTCTTACAAGTCTTGGAGATTGCAGTCCGGAAGTAATTCAGCGGCTTGAGATGCATAATGTTCCAAGAGTTCATCGTTGCCATCGTGTGAGAAAAGCAAAGTGATCCAATTCATATTCTCAAAGGGACAGTAATGTTCCTCGAATGTTGGAGCAACAATTTGAATTGGCAGGCAATCTCCGACATTGTGAAAGGTTGCACGTTGCAGGAGATCTTTTGCAGCTGCACAGAAATCCCATTCCGCCACCATACCTTTCTGTGTTGCATCCGCCATTTCTCCACTGCCCGTCAAGTTTATGGTTTTCAAGATACTCCATTACCTGCTGGATGGGATGGGATGTTGGCAAGGCATAGATTCATTTGCCAGTCGAATGGGCAAGTTTTGCAATAAAAAGATGGTTACATGCAAATTGCAAATGTGTGAAAAATTTGTCATGTTGTAGCTGGCTCTGATGATAGATAGAGGCAGGCAGCCGAACAGTTGTTCCATTTTTTCACGGTAGTGATGTAGCTTCGCGTAGAGGCGTATTCTGTCGGATATGGTTGTTACCACAGGGAGCGCAGCCATTTTTTACAAGCAAAAATAGTAGTAGGATGGCCGAAAAGAGAGCGAGAATTATTGGCACTGTTCCTGTTATTCCAGAGATGATCGAATGAATGAAGTCTGGTATTATACCAAAAACTGTTTGAAAGCCTGTGACAAGGCCGAAGAGACCTTGAGTGTTAGATGTGTTGAAAATTGTGTAACAATTCACAAAGTGTAATGGGAGGTTCGTATTTGAAAGGGGCTGAATTTTCCTTGAAGTTTGTGCTATCTGCAGTCGATACATTTCTTTTGCAGAAGTGAGGGACACTTCTGTTCTGAACAAAAGCACTTTCAGTTTGGTCAGTTTAATGAAATCTGTTTTCAAAGTAGGTATTGAAGCCCAAGTTGAAGTTTGGGAGTTACATTGTGTGGGTGGAAATAGACATTGCCACAGGAAGTTACTCCATTTGAAACAGTAAGGACATATGGTATGCCAGCTCACATTCCATAGGAGTGCATGTTATTGAGAAGCAGATAACTGTCGTTAGAAAGCTGTGTGAATGTTAGTCTGATTGTGGGCGTTGGCGTGCTTTTAAGAAAGCACGCAAGATTGGGGGTTGTAAGCTTAGAAGCATCGTGCAGTTGGACATTCTCGCATGGTAATGAATGACTGCCATTGTGGTCGCACTTTTCACCTGTGTGAAAAACCTCGGTATCCTCTTTTTAGACAGTGATATGTAAATGGGAGAAACCACTGCTCGTGAAAAAACGTGCTACCCTATATAATAACATGCAACATGACAAACAACATGTACACCTAGCAGACACAACAACACTTTGTACTGTGGGAACTGTGGCTAACCATGTACGCACACCAAACATGGCATGGCACCTCTGTCACACAATGCAGAATGCGGGGAGAGATGGGAGCAAAGTGTGTGCGAAGGTGGCAAATGATTCTCAATTATAACAGTATACAATGCCAAGTGTTGAGGGGATGTGCCGGCAGACTTGAGTATGCAGAGCACAGACATGTGCATGTCAACATACACTGATGGTCTATTGAGTGAAGTAGACATAACCATGATAGCACAGTCAGTAGGGAAGATTACGAAAACATAGCACGTACGTGACCCCTTTCCCCCCAAATCTTTAGTGTAGTGGGCTGGCTCGGCGTACACAAGGCTAGCGTAAGGGTATGAATAAAAGGCACGTTTCTCTGGGTGTGGTTCTCTTTCAGAATGGCGAACATGTCTGCCAGGTCTGCGCAGTTTACACCGCCACAAGGTTGACGCCTTGAGCGAAGGTGGCTGCGTAAATGATGCTCTCAGCCTGCTGGTACTCAGAAACCGTCATGGCCACAGCAACACATATATGCCACACAGTTTACCTTTCGACACTGCTGTATGTGAAAGAGGGCCCACCAAGTGCCAGCAGAAGCTCCTGGGCCGAGGTCTATGAGCTCGGAGGCTCCTGAGATCAACGCTGGCTCCTGCGACACAGGCACACAGCGTCCAGCTTGAGGCCAAGCACTGTGGAGTGCTCTGTATACTACTAACACAGTAGTCCAACAGGTACCAACAGTGGAACTGTGTCTTGATCCCACAATGGACGATGTTAGAACTGCATCTGAGAGTGGAGATTAATGTACTCCCTTCGACCAGGTGCAACCAACTCTAGGTTCCAACAGTGGAACGGTGTCTTGATCCCACAATGGACGATGTTAAAACTGTATCTGAGAGTGGAGATGAAGGTACTTCCTTCGACCAGGTGCAACCAACTCTAGGTCCCAAAAGTGGAACGGTGTCTTGATCCCACAATGGGCGATGTATTAGAGTACTTTTTAAAAAATACAGCTCTTTCCCAATCTTTATGCAAGCAATGATAGGCCCCAAAGGAGACCACTTTTTATATAAATTCGGCCATACGAAATTCTTCAAGAAAATGTAATTAAAAATCTTGGGAGCGGCCATTAGATTGCTGGCCCAGATAAGGCATCTGTGGAATTTTCAGTACTATTGTCATCGTGTCCCCATTTGGGATTCACCTGGTATGCCTGAATGTTTAAAGGATGCGCTATCGGTCCCACTGAGAGAAAGCGGAGTAGTGGAATGGGGACAAATGGGACAAATATTATTTAGACCTAATATTGTTGACTGGGATCGACTGGCAGAACTAACGAATGGGGTTTGTCTAAGTTCAAGCATTATCAGTTAATAAGCTGGGCCAAATCCCTGGGAAAATATGGGACGGGAAATACAGAACTAGAGGCGTAGCTCATAGGGAAATTTGAGAAGAAAGAAGTAGCTTATTGGTATTGGGCGCTTATCGATGAAGGACAAGAGGAATTCACATTACCTAACGAGATCTGGGGGAAGGCGCTGCCGTCGCTGGATGTATCAACATTATGGCAAGTATCTGCGGCTGCATGTGGGGATGTTATCAAATCCGCACCTTTGAAAAATAACTTTTTAATCACTCAGCATAGAGCATATTGGACACCCACGAGGTTGTCAAAAATGAATACAGGGAGAGTAAGGAGTTGCTCTAAATGCGGACCGCACCTCCAAGCCTACTGGGGTAATGTAGGTAAGATCCTTTCAGATGTTATCCATCAAGAAATACTGGTAAGCGCCCAATTGATATTGTTTGGGGTAAAACTAGACGCTAGTGGGAGACCTAGTCTCATCAAAAAACAAAGGAATTTATTATTTTTGTTGGTACTAGCTGCTAGACGTGAGATTTGCATAAAGTGGGTTAATTCCCTTCCCCCTACGGTGGAAGGGAAATGGCTGAACTCAGTCCTTAGAATAATTTTAATGGATAGAACTGGACCACATAGTAAGAGATTGGAATTTTGGAATAACTGGGAACAGTACTAGGCAGAGAAACTGTAAAAAACCATACTTCGGCGACCTGTTGAAGTCCAATGATTAAGCGCAGTAATAGTTTTGGGTGTTGGTTACAGAGATTCCACTTATAAAAAGAGTGGGCAAGCCGCGCAAGAGATGCTTAATAGGCAATTAGGATACCCCCACGTAGGATATGGAATGATCCAAGTGCCGTGGAAGGGCCATGGAATCTACAGACCAACAAGAATAGCTCTCTTTAAGTGGTTACTTTTGCTACAAACACTCTATTTCTTGAAACTGCGTGATGAGGACAAAAAAAAGAAAAAAATGGGTGGTGTTAGAACTGCATCTGAGTGTAGAGGAAGGTACTCCCTTCGACCAGGTGCAACCAACTCTAGGTCCAAAGAGTGGAACGGTGTCTTGATCCCACAATGGACGATGTTAGAACTGCATCTAAGAGTGGAGATGAAGGTACTCCCTTCCACCAGGTGCAACCAACTCTAGGTCCCAGCAGTGGAACGGTGTCTTGATCCCACAATGGACGATGTCCGACATTACCTGCTGCTTGGTTTTCACACAACCCCCTCCGTTGAGGTGCATCAGACTCTGTGCTTCGATAGCTAACTGCTGCACATGATTATTGTGCTTGGATGACAGCAGTCGGTGGAGTACACCACGGTATAGCGGGTCGGAACAGTGAAACCGGGTCTTGATTCTATGATTGAGGATTTCAGTAGTTAAAGTCTTTGATGATTTCTGTGTACCCCCTCCGATCAGGTGCAACCAACTCCGTGCTTTCGAATCCAACGGCACGTGGCTGTGAGGCGTTAATGACCACTGCCTCTGGCCTACACTGTGGTCAGCATAGCTCACAATTCAGATGGAGTGGTGATTGTTTAATTACAGAATCCAGTAGTCAAGTAACGACAACGTCTATTGAAATATACACAATATCCTTTTAGTATACTTGCTTGACAAACTTTTTTTAGATGAGTTATAGGTTTAGAACAATTACCAAATTCTTCTTGGCAGTGGAAAAGAACACTGAATGAAAGTTTACACTGTGGACAGCAGAGAACGCTATTCAAATTGTTTTGATTTATTTATTGCTGAGTTTTCTGTAATTTATGTTGTTGTATTTTGTAAAGAGGAAGTGAGAAAAAGTATGCATGGATGTCTGTGTGACTACTGCCTTCAATTTAAAATGCAGACAGCAGTGTTCACAATTCAGATTGAGTCGCTATTGTAGATGACGCAGTCCTGTAGGCAAAAGACAATGCTCCAGTGTGCTCAGTCCGCACCACGCATACGCATCATCGCAGGGTCCGCACACGCTTTTTGTTGTTTGTACACTACAAACTGGGCAGCTCAATTCCACGTAATGTGGCTGTGGGCCCATGCTGACCGCTCTCTCTGGCCTACACTGCAGACAGCAGTGTTCACAATTCAGTAGTAGATGCTAGCAACCATTCCCTGAGGGCTGGTTTACACTCACCCCACACGCATCCAGCACAGATACTGGATATGTGACCCTGATAATAAAAAGGCATTGAGCGCACGTGCCCGTACCCGCTTCCACTATCTATCTGTGTCTGTGTGTTCATTATCTACGCATGATACTGCTCCTGGGCCGTACCACTTTACATTGTGCTGTGGACAGCGTATGCAACATGTTACCTCTGGCAGTGGGGAAAACTTTGGTTATGTACTTTTTAGGTGCATGGCTATCATGGGTAGAAGGCTACTTTACAGACCATGAATATTGCTGAAGATGATGGTTGCATGTTGTGTGTAGTGTAAGATATGTGTACATAGCAACAAGTTTTCAAAAAAGCTCTCTTAGCAGAAGAGGTGTGTCTCATCAAATGCTGTAGAGCGAATGACTAAAATAGGTGGCGTTCTCCAACTGCTACAATGGGGAATGTTATGAACTGATCAAATGCTTTTTTTTAAGGTCACATGGAAATCCTGTACCCAGCCCGCAAAGAGACCGCACCCGACGCGATTTTGAGAAAATATATTTACTGTAATATAAGTTTATTCCAGTTAGAAATATACAAATGTTTAAAATATTTTAGATTATCGCTTGCTCTCATATACACTTTAAAGTTATTTAGATACAGTTTTGAGACATAAAAAAATGAGGGAATGGGGTACCCGCGGGACACCATACGTCTATGATGTAACACAGGGCCTGGCAGCGTGCACTCATCGCATACGCAACACGCAGTGGGTGCGACCCCATACGTATATGACGTAACACGCAGCTTGGTACTGCGTACCCATCGCATACCAAAGTAGCAGCTGGCGCGACCTCATACATATATGTTGTTACATTGGACGCAGTGCCATGAACCCGTCAGATACGAAATGCGCATCATTTACGAGTTTAGAAATATGGTGGTAAACTACCAGTACAGGACTCTAGTTTTCAAAAAAAAAATTATATACATATTTTTTTTTAAGATATAAAACATTACATCATTTTTAAAGTAAAAAAAAGGATAATAGAGTTCCAAAATATTATTTAAAAAATTGGAAAAAATATAGGTTTTATGAATATTAAAATATGAAATTAACATTTAAAAAACCTTCAAAACGTCACTGAAAAAAACATAGGTTTTACAGACATTATAGTTAGGCATTAGCATTAAAAAAACTTTGAAATTCACTAAAAAACAATAGGTTTCAGAGACATTATAGTTAGTTGCACATTTGACTCATATAAAACCAGAGAAATTCACCTGTTATAGTTGGTTGAGCTAACTGTAACTCGCTCGCCCGCAATGCACTGCTGATAATGTCACATATTACATCACTCATGACATGGTCAGTGGCATCACAAGAGGAATATATGTTGAAGTTTGGTGCTAAGAATTACAAGACATGCATGCATTAGGGAGAAAAGCTGGCATCCAGGGATCATGTATTAATTCAGGGCCTCCAAGCAATGGTCCAAAGTTTAGACTCCCTCACAGAGGCAGTGACTACACTGTGTTGTGCTCTGCATGTCAAGAGAAGTATCCAAAAGAAGAGTCAGTGACACATGCTGGTTACAATTGATGGATATGGGTGGGCATGAGATAAGCTTGCAACAGACACTGGTTTTCTCTCAAGGACAACTGTCAACATGCAGGGAGAGATGGCGCACTGCAGCTGGGATGTGGCAATGGACCTGCTCCAGCTTAGTCCTGCCCTAGAAGTGTTTAATTCTCTGCAAATTTGTGTTGTAGAGCAGGGAACATCTGCAGAGGAGAGGGAGTAGGCACTGAGTATGTCACTGCAAGACATACAAACACCAGGACATACAAGTAGTTGTGGTGGAGAGTCCGAAAGGGAGGTCAAATGGTCTACCACTATTACATCAATTAGTGACTAAGGGTGGAAGAGATAATGGTGAAGGCGCAGTCGTTGCACATGCCATGTTGTGGATGTTGTGTGTTCTCAGAATTTGATCCTCAAGGAGTACAAGCTATGTATTGTAGTTGGTGTGTTCTTTTTTAGCATATTCCCGGGATTTATCAAATGAAGTTTTTGTTAATAATGGGAATATTATATATGTGTCATTATTCATTCATTTCAATATGGCATGCACTTACATCAGAAGAAGTTAGTTGAGATGTGTGTCCAGTCTTTCCTTGCTTCAGCAGCCCTTCTTTCATCCTACCTATGGTTGGGGTGATGGGGGATCACCCTCATTATTAGAGTTCTAGTCATTTGGGGCTAAGTTCTTTTCAGTGGCAACGCTCTGTAACATTGAACAAGAAACAATGTTTGCAGTGTAAACCTTCTCAGGGAGGCAGACCACCTCACCTGACACGAGAAAGAAAGATCAGGAGGTAATGCAAACATATCCCATTGCTGCAAACTCTGTTTCAACCATGAATTGTACATTTAGTGTACTTTATGGACTCTGATTGTACTTTTTGGAGTCTGCAAGATCAAGGCTGTTTTACATTATAGCTTTTCAAGCAAAAGATCCCCATGTCCTCCATTTGTGCCCGACCTCATGGCACATTTGTACAACTTGCCCCTTAATGATCAGAGGTGAATGGATTTGATAGACGTTGGCCAGAACCACCGTCAGCAATACAAAATGTTCTTCAATGTTTATTGGACACTTGCTACGCAACCATTTTAGTTTCTGTAAAGTAAGCTCCTAAAGTGGGAGTTTATTTTCAAACATCAAAAAACTCAAGGCCCTGATTCACAGCGATCTTTCTTCCTGTGTGTGAGGATCATTGTTTGATTTCCCTTTGTGAGACTGCCATACCCAATATATCGGTCCTGAGTAAGGGTATCTATTGATGGTTGCTCGACCTCCGTTGGGTGGTAAGACTGTCACTACGACCAGAAGCTTCAATGACAGATGGGCCGTCAAGTCAAGGTTTTGTTATGGCGGGGTCAGCTAAGGCTTCAGTGTCTGAAAGTCTGTGGTTCCTTCACCTTTAAATGGGGAATGAGAACGATTAGTTCTGTGGGTGTGGCATTAGCCATTTTTTGGTGATGCCTCTCCTCTGGCAAACTTATAATAAACCCCTTTATTCCTAGAATTAACATTAGCTCGTTTACAGGAATTTCCAGCGTAGGAAACAACCTGCAAAGTGTTAATTACTAGTAGTTTTTACAGAACTTTACAAGGCTACAACTTTTTTATTGCTCTGCATCCCGCCCCAAACACTAAGGAACACATCTATACTACTTTTATAAAGTAAGAACTTTGAACCTTTGAGGCGGGTAAACTAGGGAACCACAGCACCAATCCAAACACACGATACATCATTAGAATTGTCAGGGTCTGCAGAGTGACATAGGCTATATATACCCAAAATATATACGTTCTATAAAAAATATACATTCATAAAAAAGTAGTCCCTTGGATGTAGCACCGGGCGTGTGCGCTAAAGACGTGAACGTGCGTGCTGACATCATCTAGTGCGGGGGGGTTGCGGAGGACAGGAGCACGAGGAGGTCGAGGAGCGGCGGACAGGAGCGCGGACAGGAGCAAGGCACTCAGGCTGAGGTTGGTGAAGCGCGGGGAGGATCGGAACGTGTGCGGCTGAGTGAAGCGCGGGGAGGAGTGGAGGAAAGGACTCGGGCTGAGGTGGGTGAAGCAAGGGGAGGAGCGGCCCGTTAGCGCTCACACACGCCTACGGGAAGTCTCCAATGTGCGGCTGACTGGAACGCGGGGAGGAGCGGAGGGAAGGACTCGGGCTGAGGTGGGTGAAGCAAGGGGAGAAGCGGCCCGTTATCGCTCACACACGCCTGCGGGAAGGCTTCAATGTGGTACCACATTCACAATGGAAATAAAAGACAGAACGCAAAATAAAATAATAATAAAGAGAGACATGTGTGCGTGTTTGCACAGGGCATTGGTCAGCCGGAGATGAGGTTTATTGCTAAGAGGTGGAACGCAAAATAAAATAATAATAAAGAGAGACATGTGTGCGTGTTTGCACAGGGCATTGGTCAGCCGGAGATGAGGTTTATTGCTAAGAGGTGGAACACAAAATAAAATAATAATAAAGAGAGACATGTGTGCGTGTTTGCACAGGGCATTGGTCAGCCGGAGATGAGGTTTATTGCTAAAAGGTGGGTGAAGCAAGGGGAGGAGCGGCCCGTTAGCGGGGAAGAACGGTGAACTGTTTGCAGCTAATTAGGGGCCCTGAAGGTGGGGGGACCCCCTGGACAACATCGGGACGGGCTGCTAGTTTACTAATATTTTGTGTGCTGGATGCACTACTTTTTTGGAGCAGCCACCACACAAAATGATATTTCTGATTTACAAAGCTACACATATCAGATTTGTGAGGCTTTGCATGAGAGTTTTCCCAAAAAGTTGCGCTGCCTTGCATTACTTTGTGTTAGGAAGGAGTTCCATAGGTGGAGCATAGGCATTCCTGTGCATCCAACCCTGGATTTTGACGCATTCATAGATTTACAAAGATTTGTAAAGCTGGGAATGCATCAAACTGCTACACCTCCCTGAATCAGGCATAACAAGGAGAAATATCCTTACTTTTCTTCATTACTTGCTCTTTATATTCCTGGTGCATTCTGCCTGCATTGGCACTTGGCAGCCACAAATGTGCCAGAGCAGGGAGAGAGCCGAGCAGCGCCATATCTTAGTAGATATGGCACTTTTCAGTTATCTCTTACTCAAGCAATGCAGAAGAAACGTACCTTGCTGTGCTGTGCGAATTGTAAGTAAATATCCCCTTACATTTGACTGTATAAAATCCCCCATGCTGAAGGTGTTTTCACTATCTTATATGAGCTTTTATTTATTTATTTCTTTATTTATTTAAGAAGCTTATAAAGCGCACAGCTACCCCCAGAGGGGGTGTCCCGGCGCTACAGATTACATGTCAACAGAGAGGGAAAGCTGCTTTAAGAGATAGTGAACAGCCAGGTCTTGAGTTTGCGGCGGAACACTTGCTCCGACTCAATGAACCTAAGATCCAGTGGGAGGCTGTTTCAAAGCTTGGCAGGAGCCACTCCAAACGTTCTGCCCCCGCTCCTGGCACGGCGAAATCTAGGTAACACCAGGAGACGTAGGCTGTTTGATCTCAACGATCTGACAGATAAAGATAATTTGAGTCTTTTACTCAAATAGACCGGGCCTGATCCGTTAAGAGCACGAAAGGCAAGGATCAAAACTTTGAACTGGATGCGGCGGGAGATGGGGAGCCAGTGCAATTCTTTCCGATAAGCTGCTACAGAGTGGCGGAAAGGAATATTTCCGATTAGTCTAGCAGCTGCATTTTGAACAACTTGTAACCTTTCAATAAGGTAGAGGGGGGCGCCAGCATAGAGACTGTTGGCATAATCTAGATGCGACGTGATCAGGGCATGGACAATAGTCTTACGGGAGTCCAAAGGAAGATAAGGAAAAATCTTCCTGATCATGCGTAGTTTGCCGAAGCAGGCAGATGTAACCTTATTGATCTGGGCCTTACAAGACATGGTATTATCAAATTGGAAGCCCAGGTTACTGGACTGGAATCGGAGGGGGATTCAGAACGGTAGGCCACCACAGAGTAGCGGGAGGAGCAGTTTTTTGGTTGAAAAATAAAACCTCCGTTTTGTCAGTGTTCAAAACCAGATGGTTAGAGGCCATCTAAGAGCAGATGTTGCCAAGGCAGTTGCGAAAGTTGGTAAAAAATGGGAGTCAGAGTGATCTCTAAAGGAAAACACAAGCTGCGTATCATCAGCGTAAGAGATCACCCTGACCCCCCACGACTCAACCACCCTGGCTAGCGGGCCTAGGTAGACATTGAACAAAAGAGGGCTCAAGGCCGAACCCTGAGGCACTCCACACAAGAGAGGTTTATCCTCTGATTCAAAGGGCCGAAGAAGTACCCTCTGCGTCCGCCCTGTAAGGAATGATCTGATCCAGGTCAATACAGTGCCTCGGATTCCCAGCTGCTGCAGGCGATCCCGTAGTATATTGTGGGACACCGTATCGAAAGCGGCAGACAGGTCGAGGAGGACCAACATGGCCTCCTCACCCCTGTCCACACACTCACAAATTGTCTCCGATACCTCTAGCAGAGCAGTCTCTGTGCTAAAGCCGGTTCTAAATCCGGACTGGGAGTCATGCAGCAGCTGGTTAGTTTCTAGATAATAGGCCAATTGCCTCTGAGCCACCTTTTCCAGGATCTTTGCAGGTTTGGGAAGAAGGGAAATCGGGCGGTAATTACAAAATTGTGAGGGATCCGCATCCATTTTTTTCAGAATAGGGACCAGCATAGCCTGTTTCCACACTGAGGAGAATTGACCCAGGCTTAGAGAGGAGTTCCATATGGAAAGAAGAGGGCTGGTTAAAACCGGGGCAAGATTTCCCATCACCTTGGCGGGGACTGGATCCAATGGTGACCCTGAACTAACTTGAACAAGTAATTTAGTGGCAGTCTCAAGAGTAAGCTCTTCAAAGGAATTAAATTAGCATTGCTGAGAATCAAACTCAGCGGTCAGAGGGGGGGACAAACTGGTTCAAATGAGGAAGATAACTTAATAATTTTATCCTGAAAAAAATCAGAGAGCCCGTTGCAGAGGGCCTGGCTAGGAGAGCTCTGGGCCTTCATGGCAGGAGGATTAACAAAATCCTTTACTATCTTGAAGAGGGTTTTGGTAGAATTCTCAGCCTCCTTAATTAGCTGTGAGAAGTAACCTCTCATCGTGGAACGTTTTAACTTTTGGAATTTATTCAGGGCAGACTTGTATACTCTTTTAGACTCGGGATCATAGGTCTGCCGCCATTTACGTTCAAGCTGTTTGCATCGACTCTTTTCCTCCCGCAAAGTGGAAGAAAACCAAGGAGCAGAGGGCCGAGATCTAGCGGAAGTGATAGGGTTTAGTGGGGAAATAACATCAAGTGCAGCGGAGCTTATGCCACTAATTCTGATTCTGTGGATCAGGATGTGGATTTTCAAACTTTCAAATCACCAAAAATGTGGGGAATTCATAATGAGGCTTAATATGAGTTTTTGAAATACAAACAATATTTTGCTCATAGGCTGAACCAGCCCCCCCTCCACCCTCGTTCTGAGGCCGGGTGTGAAATTAAACCATTCAAAACGATGGGGTATAATTATTACCGCCTGGCGCCACCATAGCGTCACTTTTTGTGATGCTTCGGTGGGGCAAAGCTTGAAATCATATCTATGAGACCATGCAAAGCCACTTTGCATGGCTTTCAATTGCCTCATAGAAATGGAGCAAGACAAGACAGCCCAAATCACTGCATTGCCTTACTCTGCGCTAGGGAGGCGTTCCATTGGTGTCGTGGTGGGTGTTATCACTCAACACTCATGCAGTTTGACGCTTCCCCATATTTACAACCATGTAAACCTGAGAATGCACCAAAACTTTACGCCTCCTGAGGTGAGGTGTAACAAGGAGAAGTAACTGTATTTCTCCTTTCTTACTCCTGTTTCTATCTGTGCTGTATTCTGCAGCACACGTAGAAAGATGGACACTCCTAAATGGATTCTTTCTTTTTTTAATATATTTAATTGTTGGTGTTTTATAAAGGGCAGACATGACCCAAGGGTATCAGAGCACTGTATAAATGAATGATATACATACATAAAGAGCTGAAAACATAACAAAGAAAAACTAACAAAAATCATAGACCAACGTTTAAAAACTCTCATAAAATATGGTATGTTGTAACAGAGGTGTTGTTAAACAACTGCCCTTTGTTTAAGAGTTACTGGAATGGGTTCTCTAGGCTGGTTTTTTAGGAGTTTTCTTTAAGTCCGTTCTGTACGCGGTACCCGTGGGATAATATTTGTGTGAGTTTTACTGGTATGGTTGCGCTTCTGGCCAGTATTGGTATTACAGTCATTGTGCCGGCCACTGCGCCGAGGGACAGGATCATCATGGGTTTATGAGAGTAGACTGTTCATTAGGATTTTTTCACCTTTTTTTGAAGACAGGATCAATAGGTTAGACCAAACCTTGGGTGGTAGGGAGTTCCAAATCCTTGGAGCCACTCCAGAAAAGGAGCATGTGAAAGTTCTTTGTTTTCTGAATCTTGTGTGGTTCTAGCCTGGGAGAGTTTGGGCCTCTGAGGGAGTGTCAAATCTTTTCCCCAGGTACCTTGGTTTGTTACAATGTAAGGCTTTATGCGTGAGCAAGCAATTTTCGGTTGAGTTCTGGCCTCGAGAGGGAGCCAGTTGAGAGTCCTAAGTGATGGGCCAATGTGATGGAAGTGTCTAGTTCCTGTTCCAGTCTAGCTGCTGCATTGAGGTTCACTTTGAGTGGAGCCATTTTCAATTTGGGAAGAAGGTCCCCTTTCGACAACTCAAGCGCCCTTGCACCATGGTGCAAGTGTGCCTGCGTTGGCGCTAAGCTGCGAAAAAGGTGCCAGGCCGGAGGAAAGGACAAGAATGCACCATATTGGATAAATGCATTATATTCTTGCCCTTTCACTTTGCCGTAGGGAAGCGCAGCAAGTTGACTTGCTGCACTGCGCCAACTCCCCATATGAACTGTTGTTTATGCATGCTCCTTTATTTGATACATGGTCCTGGACAGCAGTCCAATTAATATGTCAAATATCTTCCCTCCCTGTTATTGTGGTTTGCAAGTTATTAACACCTATTTTTCTTGTGGTTGTTTTTGTCTGGTTAGTTTGTTAGGTACTTTAAATATTGTTTCGTTGCATGCATCGTGAGCACTGACAGGTTTTTAAATGCCAGTCATACTAAAAATGCGACTTATAAACTTTCGGTTTATGGTGATTAACACAGTTTAAAATTGCCAGAAAATGCAATTTGCTGAGAAATGTTTGATGCGGGAATTACAAAATCAGCTAACACCTCTAGGCAGTATTGGGGATACTATGTGGGTTATAAATATTTATACTGTATGTAACACAGAAAAGTCACCCTCTCCTTTCTTAAGCTCCGAGAGTGCAATGCTAGTAATTAGCCAATAGTATGATGCAGGTGTGCCAAGTGAGGTTAAGCATAATCCTTTTGATCTGGCTTGTGGTGTTCAAGTGATTGAACTTCTTAAACAAAAGAGGTATAAAAGCTAAAAAAAAGTATAGGTTTTAAGGTGGGAACATGAAAGACATACATTTTTGTCATGATTGTGTAGGTGGTGTTGGAATATAATTTTTGCCACGTTGTTTTCTTGGCATCATACCTTGCATTCATCGGATAAGCCCTGGGCTGGTACATCCTAGATAAACAGTTTAAAGTATTACGTTTGAACACAGGCACTATGCTCATCCTTTCTGAGTGATGTCACAAACATGCTGCAGTGAGATCCAAGTTAATAATGAGTGATGTCAGCCAATCATTCTCGACTCTGTCACCACCGTTCGAAAAAGTGACTTGTGCTGCCCATGACTCACCCAGTCAATAATATTTCACTCCATCAAAAGTCTTGCTGTTACTTGACTTGGGAACTAGTATACTGATTTGTGTCGGGTATTAAATGGCGTTACATAACGTGAGATACAGTCATGTGTAAGGATGAGGCTCTCAGTTTGAAAAGATGTGCACGTCCCAAGCTTGATTTTATAAAAAAGAGTTAAAGGAATCATCTAATGTATAGAAATATGACAGATCTCTGTTCCCAGCCTTACATTTCTAACTATCACCATTAGGCATTACACAATGTTCCTGTTTGATGATGTATTCTTGGGTAATTGAGACATGTTGTGACATCATTCAATGGATGGTCTCTTTAAAGATGATTTAAATCATTATTATTAATAGCCACATCAATTTGGACTATACCCATAATGGAGTGCTTCTCCAAGATGAACCCAGACTGGTGAATCGGCGTTTCTGTTAACCCCCAACATGTCTAAACCCTTTGTCACACAATTCCAAACAAATGCCATGGAAATGTCTCTATCAAAAACAAATTCACGCGATAAAAAGACTAAAACAAATAAATCACAAAACATTACAAAATATTAAAATGCATGTAAGCTTCACCCAATTAAAAAAAATGAAGGGATCGAATGGGAAAATCTATTTATATAAAAAATTGAAAGGCTAACCATTAATAAGAGTTTTTAAATCAAAAAGTCGGCTTTCCAATATACTGTGCCTGGAGGAGTGTACAGGTCATATAAACAGAGGAAGAGGTAGAAGAGGGAGATGAAAGATATAAAAAACAGTAAGTAGGAAGCAAAAACTAATAGTCTTAGGAGGGAAAGGTTGAAATAAACGTGGGTTGAGGAGTAATGGCAATTAAAGTGACCCCAAAAACAACACAAAAGAGCTGAAGGGGCGAGGCTGGCAGCGGGGAATATGGTGAAAATAAGCAGTGGGAAGGCCCAAAGTATTTGCAGCCTCTAGATTACACTCTGCAATTGCAAATACATGGGGGTTCTCTCAGTGCTTAATTTGAGCCGGTGGTTTCTGGTGCTCAGCACCAGAACTTATTCATCAACACCGGAGCTTATAGTGCAAACTCAATCAAATTGGTGTGATTTTCACTAGAACTATTCACACTCCTTTTTTGTAGGCACTGGAGATTAAGTGATTTGCTCAGAAAGTTGAGCCAAAACTGATACTCAAATCTGGTTCCCTAGCTCTGAAGTCGGCAGCTCTGGCCATTATGTCATGTCCTTTCCCCATTCATGGTTAGGAGTTGGTTCTGTTTTAGGGGGCACTAACAGGAGAAATGGGCTGGTGCAAGCTGCCTCCTGACGAGCGCCCAGGCCCCTATTTTTTTTAACAAATTAACAACTGAGTTCTCTGCAGGGATACCTTTGACCAGCCAGTTATCAGTATACAATAATACAATCAATTATAATTCGACATGCCAATTCAATAAGCAGGACTAAGCTCAACATGATTTTTCCCATTTAGACAGTTCCAATAACATATTGTAGATGTACCTGCAAATGCAGTCCATTGCCCAAAGTGTGGGGCCGGTACCTAACACTATTCGGCTTCATGGAGAAAGATGGTCCTTGTGCAAGTGGAACTGTATTTAGAGTGCTTAATCTACTCACCTGTTGTCGCTGGAGCAAGGCAGTCACATAACTAATATTTAAGTTTGTGCTAGAAGCACAAGTTCCCTACTATTGCAGGGATTTAGAGACAGCACATCACCACAAGTGTACCTCTGATTGCGGATTAGATAAGGATGATTTTGTACCAGGCTAGCGTGGCGCAGACTCAGAATTCTGCTATGTCCACAAAGATAGATCTTAATCTCAAAATGAGGCTGAGATCACAAATTCATTAGCACTTAATGGACAGTGAAGCACTGTAATGACAGAGGGGAGTAGATTGCAAACCATAAAGGTTTATAAGCAAATTAGTAAAGTTATAATCTCCTTTCCTGGAATGAGGCGGGCCTGAAAAATAAACTAACATCTGACGACTGGGGCTTGTTCATGGACAAGCAGGATATCTGCCTTTTGCAGGAGACGTGGGACCTGGACAACTTCCAGCGCAGCGGGTTCGCTACATTTAACATCCCCGCCACAAAAGGTGGTAGAGGAAGACCGTCTGGAGGGCTAAGCACCTGGGTAGCCACTCACCTAGGTGCAACAGCTAAGCAGGTGACAGTTGACTCCCTGGATATTCTATGCATGTTGTTAACCCTTCCGGGGAACTAGTTTGTAGCCATAATTAATATCTACTGAACACCAACTAAGAGCGGGCAAGAGTCTATAGTCATAAAACAACTGTTGGAATTTGCACAGACTCTTGATCCCGAGACTGGCTTAATCATAGGGGGGGATTTCAACTGCCAGTTTGAATCCCTTATGAAATTAGGCATGGAGGACCCTGATGAGGTGAACCTGTACTGGAATATTCCGGAATCCACTACTCCGCCAGTGAAAGCATGGACCCCATTAGTTCTGCAAATTACCTCCATCACTCTGTCTTTGTCTGTAAGGCCATGCAACGGTCGGCTAAAATCAGACAGCCCGGGAAATGTGACCTTTAACAGAGCAGGTCAATCTTCAATAATCAATTACATTTTAACCGAAGCTAGGTCTTGGGACAAGGTCCATGATTTTAAGATCTACCAGCGGATGGACAGTGATCACAACGTCCTGGTTTTGTCTCTAAAGCCAGGGAGTTGGGGACTGACCAATACCCAGATTGAGCAGACCCATGCCCGACAACCCCTCCTCCATAATAATAATATACGGAGAATAGATTGGCCCAATATAATGGGTTGCCCTAAAAAGCAGCTGCAAATATATCTTCAGGTGCTGCCCCTTCTTATAGACATGGCAGAGGTAGAGCAATTGGGCCTTGCAGAGGTTGAGGAACAATAGGCCTGTCAAAATCCACAACCAGCTAGCTTTAAAAATGCTAGAGATTTTTTTTCCACTCCAGACTCATAGAGAAAGATCTGTTAAAACACACCCATGGTATACTGCTAATTGCCGTAAACTGAAAGGAGAATTGATCAAAGCAATTAAGGCCAATAACAGATCCCCGTACCAGGTTACTAAGGGTGCAGTACAAGCAAGCTATAGAGAGGGTAAGAAAGTCTTGGGAGACAGAGAAGTGGGATGAATTAAGGATGGCATTACAGCGCAGAGATCTCAAAACATTCAGGGCAATTGTTAGTAATAATGACTGGGGCAGAAAGAACGCAGTTAGCCCCAACATAGCCCCAGCAGCTCGGGAGGAACACTTTGGCAGCCTTTATGCTCGACCGTTTAATGGAGATTCTGAGTTGGCATCCCTGATTCTCCTCCATGAGTATAGACCTGGGCGGTTTCAGGAGATATCAATTCTTGAAGTGGAATCCGCCATTATGAAGTTACAACCCAACAAAGCCCCAGGGCTTGATAAAATCCCTGGGGACTTGTTTTCGATCGGAACCGAAAATATGGGCTCCTTACCTCTGCGTCCTGTTTAACACAATCTTGATGGGGACAGAGATGCAGTGAGGGCGGAGATAGTCCCAAACTTTAAAAAAGGGTGCCGTCTGCAACCCTCAAACTACAGGCCTATTAGCCTGATAGACATCCCACAGAAGGTATTCGGGCGGATACTTCTGGAAAGAATCCAGACATGGGAAGAGGACAATAAGATTTTGAGTCCACTGCAAGCAGGCTTTAGAACTGGCACATCCACAATTGACCAGATCTTTCGACTACAGGTCCTTTACTGTCAAATAGTGAGTGTTGAGGGTGGCAGCCTCTATCTCATTTTTGTGGACCTGCGGGCTGCGTTTGATCTGGTCCCTAGGGACAAACTGTGCAGAGTTCTCCATGATTTGGGTCTTCCACCCTACCTGTTGGAAGTGCTAAGGAGACTCCATTCAGGCAACTTTGCTCAGGTTAGATGTGGAAAAGTGGGGGAATTGTGCGCGCGATTTCAGGTGCAAAGGAGGGTGCGCCAGGGATGCGTGATGGCTCCCACTCTTTTCTGCCTTTATATTAACGGGCTTATTAAATACCTTTTAGGCATAAAGGATACAGACGTCCCAAGGCTAGTCACAGGAAGAGTGCCTGCATTAATGTTTGCGGACGACACTCTACTGTTCTCGAACAGCCACTGGTATTCAACGTATCCTTGATGGTTTTGCAGATTTCTGTGAACTAAGTGGTCTAGAGATCAACCTGGCCAAAACTAAGTTCATGATCCTTAATCCCCTAAGGCAGACGCGGCCAAATCCGGCTTTGAACGGTACACCCCTTGAGAGAGTAAAGACCTTCGAATATCTTGGCATTACTCTCGAGGAACACCTGGGGTGGAATGTACAGATAGCCTAGTCTGCACTGAAACTGACTCAGACCGTGGCCTGGATTTCCAAAATGTACAGAACATCCTCCTGTAAGCTGGCTGCTCCTGTTGTAGAAATATACAAGGTCCAAGCAAGATCAGCCGCTATATATGGGGCGGATCTTTGGGGACACTATCGGTCTAAAAGTTTGGCAAGGGTAGAACATACCTTTATGAGAAATCTGTTTTCCCTGCCTGTCAGTAACCCCTTGGTCCCATTAAGACTCGACTTGAGGCTTCTTCCTGTGGAAGAAGAGGTGGCCCTGATGCCACTCACTTACTGGCGAACACTCTGGTCTGTTCCAGAGCTTGCCCCATATCGTGCAGAGTTTCAGGAGGTTTGGGTTTCCTCTAGATCTAAGAAAATACCCTGGTTGTCCCATATTAAGGATCTTTGTGCTAGGATTGGCCTCCCTGAATTATGGGATTCACCAGAGTCTTCCTGCCCAGTGTATGCCGGGGCAGACCTGCTAAAAAGGTACAGGTCCCATAATTTGTTGATCCTTCAGGCTAGCAGGTCAGTTGGCAGATTGACAACTCAATTCCTCGATATTAAAGCAAATTATAAGAAAGAGGAATTCCTTGACATGATCCACCCTGCCCAAGCAAGAAAGTTGTACTTGCAATTGAGAATGGGTACCCTACCACTTAGGTCAGTAACCAGCAATTGGGATGTTAACAAAACCACTGAGTGCCCAGCATGTGGACACCCGCTGGAAAATGAAAGTCATGTATTTTTTGTCTGTCCGGCATACGGGTTGTCACGCGCCCGATGGGTAAAACCTATTTGTAAGATCTTGGGATTTCGTAAGTGCGAACATGCGCTCAGAGTACTTAAATATGAAACTCATCCCCCAGTTGTATTTGCTGTCTCCCGCTTTTTATACTGTATGTGGATTAAACGTAGAACCCATATAATGACTTGAAATAGACGAATGGCTTTTACAGAATGTACGGAATCACATTGATAACATTCTCAGATGGGTTAATGCTATTTAAAAAAATAAAATGATAGGTTTTGTTGTAAATAGGTGTACATATATGAAAATTGTCTTTTTACTTAATTTTATGTATCATTCAAACACAGATTTTAGTGTTATGATGCTTGTTTTAATATGCACTTTTATGGCCCACAGTGGTCGAAATAAAGTTATCAATGATGATGATGATAATCTCCAATCAAATCAAAGAGGAAAAAATCTAAATTCACCTGAATACAGCTACATGAATGTAATTCAAGTAGGTCAATAAATAATGTGGGCATTTCATTATGAAAGGTAACATATGAAATAAAGACTTGTATCCATAAAGGAACCTCTCTAAATATAAGCTGAGGTTGTGGGCCAGTTGAGGGTATTCTGAAGCAGCAGGTGACAGCAAATGAAGCATCGAAAGAAGAACCAGATCTAGTTTCAAATTAGAATGAGAAGGACTGGACTTGCTCTCAAGATATTTCTATGAGCAGAAAAATAAGGAGCATTGGCTTAAGAGGAGGAAAAGGAAATCTGCCTGCAATGGCGGGCAGGGGCTAGTGATCTATTAATCAAGCTTCACCCAGTTAAAACACACAATTTAATCCAAATGATAGAGCCCTTGGGTTTCCACCGGGCAGGAACCTGCGGGATTCAAAATCCAGTATTCTTTCCATACTTGGTGCTTGGCTCCTTACAGATACAATGGCAACCTCTACTCTCATTGCGACCTTCACAATATCTCAGAAGGGAGTATTCACCTCCTCAGTTTCTCATCCCCCTGCAGGTGTTGAAATTACTGTCCAAGCCAAATTATTGCTACTCTATGAATTAATGACTGAATTTTAGCCCTATAGAGCGCAAACTTTGCCCAAAGGCATAAAGGCACTGCGGAAAGGGCCATCAGACAAGAATAAGTGAAAAGCTCTCACTTATAGACTGGTGAAGAGCCAGTTCTTCAGGGACCTTTGGAAGAGACAGTGAGACACTTGCCCAGAAATTGAAGGAGGGAGGGAATTCCACAGCCTAGCAGCAGCCACAGAGAAGACTCTACCACCCCTGCAGGCTCGCCTGAATCTAGGAATTACCAACAGGTTTTTGCTAGCGGATCTTAACTCCATGGTAAGAACATGTTGTTGAAATAGTTTTTTAATGCCTTCCAAGCCAAGATTATAGAAAGCCTTGTGAGTGAGACAAAGGGCTTTAAACAGAATTCTCCAACCTAAAGGAAGCCAATGCAGCTCACAGACAGAAGCCAAGACTGAGTGGGATTTAGGAAAACCCATCACCAGCCTGGGCACAGCATTCTGCACAAACTGCAGTCGATGAACAAGCCCCTTGTTAATATTTAAATAAAGGGCATTACAATAGTCCAGTCTGGATAGCACAAGGGCAATGACGGCCTGCTTTCGGGCAGAGAAAGAAAGAAATTGAGCTATCTTCCTAAGGACCCTATTAATTCCAAAGCAGGTGGACACCATTCTGGTAATCTGGGGGCCCAGGGAGAGGGAGTTATCCACTATAACACCAAGATTCTTTCCAGTGGACCCTGGGCAAGGGCATGGGCCAAGCGTGTCAGGCCACCAGGCATTGGACCAGACGTTGTTGGTTTCCAAAGATCAGGACCTCTGTTTTGTCTAGTTAAGTATGAGATAGTTCTCTACCATCCAGGAGGGCATTCCCTGCAATTTTTTTTTTAAAATTAGCTGCAGATGTTTCTGTGCTGTTGTTGATGAACACGATAATTTTGGTGTTATCAGCATAGGGCAGCACCTCCAGTCCAAAGGATCTAACAGCCTTGGCTAGAGGAGCAACATAAATGTTAAAAAGAGTCAGACTCAATGAGGAGACCTGAGGGACTCCACAAAACAAATGGGTAGGGAGCGAGTAAAATGTATCAATTTTTACTATTTCTGACCAGTCATTAAGAAATGAGGTAAGCAGCTTCGGAGCAACGCCCCTGACACCCATTTCCTTAAGCCGTTCCACTAGTCTCCCAGGGGATATAGTATTGAAAGCCGCCGTAAGGTCCAGAAGAATCAATAGCTTGGTATGACCATCGTGAACCTGACCTCAAATGTTATTTAATACAGAGGGTTACGCCGTATCTGTGCTATGGTCGTTTCTAAAACTATGCTGTGAGCCATCAAACAGCTGATGTTCCTCCAGATAAGAACTAAAGTGAAAATTCAAACGTTTCTCCAAAATTTTTGCTGGGACTGGTAACAAAGAGATTGGGTGGTAATTTTTGAACTCAGCGGAATCAAGAGAGGTCTTTTTTAAAAGAGGTTTGACCACCCCGGTCTTTCAAGAAATGGGGTATTGCCCGGTTGACATGGCTGCATTAACCCCTTTGACGCTCATGACGAGCTCAGCTCGTCATGAGGTACACCTCTCGTAGGCTCATGACGAGCTGAGCTCGTCATGAACACATAGGTTTCCGTTTAGATTTAGCGCACAGAGAAAATACGTGCTGCATCGATGCTGTTAAGTATTGAGGTAAGGTGAGATACAATAACCTCCCTCCCTAATTTCATAATCTTCAGAAGACAGGACTCCAATGGGGAGCCAGACGTGATTCCACCTAATAGGTGTTCAGTGTCCTCGTGTGATAGAAGGGGAAGGTAAGTAGATTGTTTGCCTCCACTGGGGTTACGAGGTTGTTAAAGAAAGAGGAGCATAGCAGGAACCGAAAAGGAGACCTCAGCATTGAGGCTTTCCAAGGAGGAATATATTTCTGTGACCTTAGAATGGAAAAAACTAGCCATTCTGTCTCAGAGATCCTGGGAGGTGTCATCTTCAACATGTAAGCTAACAAAGAATAACATTTTTAAACAAGAACAAGGTGATACTGGTATCTAAAACAGAAATACAGTAGTATACACATTAAGTAGAAATACAATTTTTATTCTAAAATGGAGTGAGGCAACTAGACCCACTCATGTCAACTCTAGATCGCAAGCATGCTAAATAAAGCTATTTAAAATATATTATTAATTTAGTCTGTTAAAAGTAATATAAAATGATATGGACAAACAATATGTTAAATAATACGTATAACAATGAACAAATAATGTGTAAATCATGTAGGCTACAGTTATGAATGAATGAATGAATGAATGAATGAATGAATGAATGAATGAATGAATGAATGAATGAATGAATGAATGAATGAATGAATAACTTTATTGTGTGGTTACTTAAAACCATTACATTAAAACCAAAGTATAAAATTACAAAAGTTAAACCCAAAGGTGTTTCTGCAGGCAAGTTATCAAAGTTCAGAAGGACACACTCAGTCCGGGATCGGGGCGGGCCACCCGATGCCCCACAAAAAAGTCTCTATTCCTGCGTGGCCTTGGCGGCCATCAACTCGGACCGAGTCTGTTGTATGAATTTTCCGAATGATGCCATCTGTTTTACTATACTCAAGGTGTATAGTTGATGTATTGCTTCCTTAGCTGTACGTGAACCGGCGTCCCTAAGAATGGGCCTGAGGTAGAGGGTGCGGGGTACACGTAGGGCAGGGCAGCAGAATAGTAAGTGGGCCAATGATTCACGTTTATAATTACAGAGTCTGCATTCCCGAGGTCCCGTGCCTGCTTTTCCTGGGTGATATAGTTCTTTGAGCGGCAGGGGGTGCAGTCTGTAGGCAAGAATCTTGTGGAGTGCTGGAAGGCCCACGGCCTGCGTGAGATGGTTTTGGGGGTTATGCGCGGTGTGCGGCAGGCATAGGGACTCGTGAAAGGCTCTTTTCGTGAGGGACTCCAGGTTCAGGTCCCGGGAGCATGCACGCACTTGCTTTTTTGTCACGTGTTTGATGGTCGTGTAATTGACAAGATCTGGGTTCCACGACTCAATCCCTGGTTCAATAAAGATGTATTTCAAGACGGCCTTCAGTGTGTTGTCACGTGCCGCTGTTGTGAGGTAGTAATATTTACTTAGGGCTGCCATCTCTTCCAGCGTTTGTTGGTTAAGGGAGAATTCCAGTCGAATTAGAGTGTTTCTTGTGCATTTCGGTAGATGGTACAGTCTCTTGTATGCCCCGCAGTGAATTTTTTCCATCTCCTTATTCAGTTTGCCTGGATACGCCTGTTGTGCGTATTTTAGGGCCGGGATTAACTTGGCCTTGAGGACTCTTTGGATGGCAATTGCTGATGGGCTGTGTAGGGAGGCTTGTAGTTTGCATAGGGCAAAGGTGATGGTCTTCCCTTTACCCTGGATTTTCTTTAAATGGGAGCCGCACAGTCCCGATTCATGGAAGGAGACCCCTAGGTACACGTATTTCTGGATGCTGTCCAAAGTCAGGTGGACGAGGCTCCATTTTGATCTTTTTTTTGGGATAGTGTCCGAAGATGACTATTTTTGACTTGGTCGGGTTTGCTACCAGCCTGTTTTTGTTGTTATATATTGCCAAAGCGGTGAGTGCCTTTTGAAGTCATATTTTTGTGTGATCCAGGATTACGAGATCATCCGCGTACTGCATGAAATGTATTTTGATTGCCCCGATCTTTGGCGTTGCTAAGGCGGCCCCAGTCAAGGCCATCTCCATGTCTGCTGTATATAAATTGAACAGCAGGGGCGCCAACACGCACCCTTGTTTTAAACCACGGTTCGTGTCTATCTTGTCGGTTGCAGATTCATTAGAGAGTTTGATTCTTACCCAGGTGTTTTGATAGAGGGATTGTATCGCTCTTAGCAAAGAGGGGTCGATGTTCCAATGGACCAACTTTCTCCATAAGATGGTGCGGTCTACTCCATCGAACGCAGCTGAGTAATCGATGAAGCAGGCGAATAATGGGAGGCTTTTGCGTAGCCGTGCTCGATTGACTAGGTAAGAGAGTGCTGTGATGGTATCTACAGTCGAGGAACCTGGTCTGAAGCCAGTTTGACAGAATGGCAGAAGATTTTCTTCACTTGCCCAGTCTGTAAGGTCCTTCAAGATGGCACTTGCGTAGGCTTTGCCCTCGATGAAGTAGTGTGGCTCACTGGTTAGAGGCAGCAGACCCGAGAGCAGAGGACGGCCCGGGACCAGGGTTCGATTCCCGGTGCGGCAGGTTTCTGGACCAGGGTCAGCGGACTCGATAATTCTCTCGCCTCGGTGCCCACTCTGATCAGCGATGACACTCGGCAACTCTGGGCATTAGCTTGCCTCATCTTCACTAACGGCCCCACCAGACCGCCGGGGATGCCTGGTCTCACCCTGGAGATACCTACTAAGGGACCATCTCTCAGGGAAACCAGGAAGGGTTTCGCAGCGGTCGAAGCGCCTTGGGACCCTACGGGTAAGTAGTGCGCTATATAAATGCCTATACATTTACATTTACATGTCCAACAGGGCGATCATGCGGTAGTTTGTTGGATCCGATTTGGTCCCTTTCTTATGAATTGGGTGCAGGAGTGAGCCTTGCCATGAGTCGGGCACGGCCCCCGATAGCCAGCAGTCAGAAAACAAGAAGGTCAGATTTTCGGACCAGAATTCAATATTTGATTTGAACAAGTGGCCTGGGAGGCCGTTAGGGCCTGGTGCGCCATTTGCTCAGATTTTTTTTAATATTTTGGACACTAGAGATTTTCCGGGGGGGGGGGGGGATTAGGTCGGTGATTGTGGCTGGATTCACTTTTGGTGGAGGCGTGTTGTGTGGCTGCAGTTATGTGGATCACAGATTGATATATTATTAAGAGCAAATAAATGATGATGAGCACTCTCCGTCATCAATCCTCTCTCTGATGGCTCTGGCAATCATCCTACAAAAAAGAACATTTTCTCTCAATACACTTTCAGCAATCGTTCGCTGTTACCTACTGCTTACGTCCAGATCCTTCCAACTCTTTCAACTCCTAATAGGCGTAACACTGCATGTCCTCTATCTCTATTTCTTCCCTCTTCTTTTTTACCCCTTAGCCATCAACTGGTTTCTTCCCTATTTCTCACATTCAATATTTCCTCCTTTCCGCAACTTAAACCCCTTTATCATCAGAAAAACAAATTACACAAACACCAATATTCCGTATGGGTCCTAATGTAGCACCTAAAAGCCCACTACCAAACTCACTAAACCAGCTACCTATAGCAGAAAAGCTTTTCTGAATTGCTTTCCAAGTATGTATCTCTCCCATTACCTTCAGATCTTTCAGCAGATCTGCAATATTTTTCACATACTTGTTGATTTCTTATCTGGCACATAAGTGCAGCATTGCTAGACACCCAGAACTTTGCAAACGCTACACTCTTTTATAAGAAAAAATGTCTAAAGCAAGATGGTGCTAGTGCACCATAACTCTCAATCCTACTACCTCTGCATTTAGGGTATCTAATACTCCTGCAGTGTTGGGTGTCTGCCTCCAAACTAAGGTAGATGGCTTTCTAATTTTCATGTCATCAAAACCACATCCAGAGAAGGAATTATAGTACCAATCACCTACTACTTGTGATTCATCATGAACAGATCACTTGCGTTCAACTCTACTCTGGCCTTCTAATTTCTCTACAGGATGTACCTTTGGAAGCACTAAGCCACCCATGTACCAGCCACCTGCCAAGTTAGTTGAAAGCTGAAAATAAGCATTAGTCCCACATACATAGCACACTCCAAGCACTGCAGGTTCTCTTCCATCCAGAATATAGTAATTTTAACGTCTACTCCATACCTAGGCACCCAGCTCTCTACTTACCTGGGACTGGTCCTCCAACCAGTCTAAGGCCCTATTGTATCCTTGAGGCCCTACCTCTCTATCCCAGCCGCTACCTCTCTTCATGGATCTGTGCCTTCTTTTTTCTTCTTCTCACACTTCTGTGCCTCTTTCTCTCACTCTTTGCCTTTGCTTTTTGCCTCTTTCTTTCACTCTTTGCCTTTACTTTGAACTTCTTTCTCCCACTTGTTTCCATTGCTTGTGCTTCTTTTTCTAACTCTTTGCCTTTGCTTTATGCATCTTTCACACACTCTTTTCCTTTGCTTTGTGCTTCTTTCTCTTGTGGTATTCCTTTACTTTGTTCCTCTCTCTGTTGTCTATTCATCTTTCCCCTGACCCCAACCCCCCCTGCACTTTTCCTCCTCCCGTCTCCTCTGATCCTTACCTGCTCTTCCACATCTCCTTACGTCTTCTTCCCGCATCTTCTTTGGGCTTCCCCTTAGCCTTCCCACTGCCCCCGTGCTCCTCCCCCTTCCCAGAACCTAGTTAAAGGCAGCTGCTGCATGACCCCATTGAGCAGGTGCCTAGGCTTCAGCACCCAACTTATCTGGTACTAGTTCTCCGACAAATGTAAGGCCCTCTAGGACCCTCGAGGCCTGGCTTCACTCTCCCTTCTGCCACCCCGCCATGCCTCTGTGTCCTCTTTTCTCTTTTTCTCACACTTCGGTGCCTCTTTCTCTCACTCTTTGCCTTTACTTTGTGCCTCTTTCACTCACTCTTTGCTTTTACTGTGTGCCTTTTTCTCTCACTTCTTGCCTTTACTTTGTGATTCTTTGTGCTGTGTCCCCCTCTTCCCCAAGTCCCCCATCCACCCATGTTTATCCTCCTCCCTTACTCCTTACCTGCTGTCTCGCATATTCTTCCTGTGTCTTGTTCCCACATATTCTACCCACCTCCCCTTAGCCATGCCGAACACACCATGCGCTCCTCCCCCTCCCACAACATACCTATTGGCAGCCTATGTGCTACCACCCAGTGGGCGCGATGTTGGTGTGCCGTTGTCATGCCAAAGGCAAGCCCATCTGTGCCAAACTGCACCTGGACTGTGCCCAGCACCACAAACCCTGGGCAGATCATGCACCGTTGCTATACTGCAGCAACCCTACACTCACTTGACCCTGAATGCCCTTCCACCCACTGCTGTCCTACTTCACCCCACAGTACAGTAGGACATGTCTCCTGCTCCCACTGTCACTTTACCTGCATCAACTCAGCACAACACACTCCCCTCACTCTGACTCCCACGTCACCCTCTCACAACCTCACCCAACACCAATCCTGCCCTTCAGCATAACCTCACATGCATGTGGGACCTCCTCAGTAACACCACACGGACCTATCCTTCGTAATGAAAACCCACCTCAGATTCCGACAATAATGTTGCTGTCCCTGTAGGATACACAATAGCACACCAGGACAGTATTCACAAAGCTTGTGAAGGTCTCACCATCATCTACAAAGACATCCCCAAATGCACACCACTACAGACCTAGCAGCACACCCCTTTCATGGAACACTTGCACTTCAACCATGAAGTGAACAACAGCCCCACCCTGAAAGGCACCCCATCTTACAGACCACCCCTTCTCACGAGGCAACTTCCACAACCTCATCGCTGACTTCATTATCCCCCTCACTATTAACTTCAAACACTTCCTAATTCTAGGTGACTTCAACTTCCAGCAGGAAGACCCCGCCGACCATTACTCTACAGACCTCCTTAAGAGGCTACACAACATAGGACTTTCCCAGGTCATCACTGTTAGAAATAGGATTCCTGGTGGACTGGGGTATACACCCGAGCCAAACAGGAGCCTCCATTCTAGTCAGGGTGAGCTATATACACACTCTGGTAGCTTGGCAGAGTAGTTAGGATTATTTAAAGAGGCAATGTGTAAAGTATTTGTGCAAACTACATACACACAGTAACACAACGAATACACAACAAAAAGACTCCACACAGATTTAGGAAAATAGAGAGTATTTATCTGAGCAACAAGGGACCAAAACAACGAAAATCCAATCAGTATAATTCGAGATATGCAATTTAAACAGAATAAATGCAGTAAAGCACTTCAAAGCAAAGAGCGTTAAAAAGGTTACTTTAGGCCACGGTGGACCAGAGCATTGTCAAAGTTCAGTCCGACCTCGTGGAAGTGCAGGCAGCAGGTCCCCTAGAACAAAGTACCTTTCCTGCTCGCAAGCAGCGAAATGCATTGATCTTCTCCACTCAATGAAGGCAATGCGTTGGTTCCAATTCACACAGTCGGGTCGCTGCATCAAAGTCCAGGCTTGTGGTTGAGATCTCAAATTGGTGCTGCATCATCATCGAACCTCACAGTGGGGTTGATGTATAGAACTTGAGCTTCATTGCCAGGATCTCAGATCGGTGCTGTGTCATCGTCGAACCTCGCAGTCAGGTCCTGTGCCATCATCAACGCGGGCGTATCCTCTACTCAAAACAAAGGATTGCTGCTTGTGTTCTCTTTGCGGATCAAACTATAGAAATTATTCATTGGAATCAACCATCTTGTGCTGAAATTCTCCTCCCATTTTCTCCCCTGTATCTCTGTGAGTAGAGGATATGCCAGTATAAACCACGAATAAGAAACAGAAATTATCAGACAAATGCTGCATAAATTACTGAGATCAACAGTTTTGAAGTGATGTTCCCTTCCTGTTTTGAATCTGACTTAAGCTGATTCCACATGCACCTGTTATATGGGTCCTTCTTTCTTCTTTTTAATATCTCATTGTTCTGAGGATGGTCTGAAGGATTTGCACCAAGAAGACCGAAACGTCGACTTTACCCTCCAATTCCTTCTTTCTCAGAGATATTGTAAGTGTTTTGTATATTAACTTGGGGATATAACGCTAACTATATTTGACTCCGAATGGATGTTGTTAGACATATGCAATATAGGTTTTTATGAAAAGATTGCCTTCTTCATGTATCTATATGAGATGTAATATATTCTTTCAGAATATATGTACCCCCTTTTTTACATGATTTGATACAAGAAAAATAAAAATATCTTGCTCATACGATATTCAAGTATTTACAACTTCTTTTCCTTTTGTTTACTGATTGAATCAATAGTTATATGATTGAAAATTTTTTAAGCCATAGCACAAGAAGTTCAAAAATTGGGTTAGGTTGAACTATATGAATATATCATAAGTAAGATTGTAAAATTAAAGTAAAATCCTTTGTTGGCACATCTTACCTGACCATACTTGTGTGGGTGGCACAATAAGCAGAGTCCCGAGGCCAGCAAAAAGAATTCAGCAAAAAAGAGGAGGAGAAATGCAAAAGGTTTGTGGGGACTCATCAGAGAGGGCCGTTCCCAACAATCACCAACGCTGCATACAATACAGGACACACTTTAGATGCAATCTTTGTCTTTGACAACAGCATTTGCTTCACCATTCACATGGACCGAACAGTACATTATCCAGTCAATATCTTCATGCCACAAGTCAAGTCATGCCTCCATCAATACTAATCATCTCAGCCGGAACTGGAGCAGAATAATGGAAATGGACTTGTGCAACACTCTTGAAACAAACAAACCCAACACCACCAACAATGTAGCCAAGGACATCACCAACTTCAACTAATGGATCTTTAACTGTGCTGATGCTCTTGTACCATCAAAATGATTAAACAACCAGGCCTCAAGGTACACTGAAGAATATCGGGACTCCAAAAGACACTGCAAACAGCTGGAAAAGAAGTGGAGAACCAACCACAACACTGACACCAGATCAACCTACAAGGTCACCCTCAGGCACTACAACCACCTCCTGGGAGCTACCAAGAGAAGATCCTGCAGGGATCAAATTGAAGTCTGTTCCAAGTACAGAAGCAAGATATTTGCTGTCATCAAGGAATTCACCACCCCCAACGCCTCAACCAACTCCATCACCCCCTCCCAGGAACTCTTCAAGGACCTTTCCAACAAGTTCAACAGCAAAATTTATAATATCTACAATAACTTCAAAAAACAACTGAACCCTGAGGACATTATCAGCAACCTGCACACCTACTACTCGTACAGACACCGAACCAACTGGAGAACACTCACTGATGAAAACACCACCTCAAAAATGAAGATAGTTTATTCCGGGGGCCCCACAGACCCATGTCCACACCATACCAACAACCCAAGAGGACCTGTGATCAGCAAATTACTCACGAAAATCACCAACTCCTTTACTGAGTCTGCAACTTTCCCAGAGGAGTAGAAACATGCTTCATTCACAGCCCTTTTTAAAAATATGTCGGCTGACCCGACCAAACTAAGCAACTTCCGACCCATCTTCCTACTACCATACCCAGCAAAGGTGATAGACAAAGCAATCAACCAGCAACTCACCAACCACCTCGAGCGCCACAATAATTTCAATCACTTCCAATCTGACTTTCATCGCAATTACAGTATGGAGACAACACTCTTTGCCACCACAGATGAGATCCAATCCCTTCCATACTGAGGAGAAACTGCCACCCTCATACTGCTGAACCTCTCAGCAGCATTCAACATTATCTCACAGTCCAGTCTCATTAAAAGATTACACACTACAGGCATTGATGGTCCAGCCTTCGAATGGATTTGGTCCTTCCTCACAAGGAGAACACAGCCACACATCAGAGCCCAAGCCCACCATGTTCAGCATTTGCATGACACCACTCGCAGACATCATCAAATCTCACTGCATCTCCATCATCTCATATATTGATGACACATAGCTCATCCTCTCAATGTCAGACAAGTCCATACAATAAGATCCAACCTAGCCAAATGCATGATCTGCGTATCTGAATGGATGAGAACCAACTGCCTGAAACAACATGAACAAGAACTTCCTCTGGGACTCCACCTGGTGATCATCCATCAGTGCTCGGTCCAGCACCACCACCCGCCTAGCTAAGTAGAAGATCTGGGACTCATCTTAGATAACAAACTCAACATGGTCACTCAGGTGAATGCAATCAGCTTCTCTTGCTTCGACATACTATGCATCCTCAAAATAATCTTCAGATGGATTCTCAAGAGCACCAAACTACCGTCACTCAGGCCCTACTCACTTGCGGACTTAACTACGGCAAAGCACTCTATGCTGGACTCCCCAACTTCCTCCTCCACCATCTTCAGGCAATCCAGAAAGTTGTGACCAGACTCGTCCTAGCTCTCCTACGGCACACCCACATCGTGACTCGCCTCAGAGATTTCCACTGGCTGCCGATACACAAACACTGCCAATTCAATCTACTCACACATGCACACAAGGCACTGCACAACGTTCGACCAGCCTACCTCAACTCACACCACCACCTCCACCAGCCCACCAAACATATACATGGCCTCCTCCTCGTTTCTGGAATTCTGCAAGAAGCTGAAGACCTGGCTTTGCAGCTAACACCCAGCAGGCAACCTTCACACCTGCTCGATGGCCTGGATAAAGTTGCGCTTTACAAATCCTGGTAACATAACATACACTCTTACTTCCAGTTGCCGCTGCATCTATGAGTGGTGGTGGGGCGGGCACATGGGAGGTGGGGAAAAATAAAAAAGACTTTCCTTAAACACAGCATCCTCTTTGCTGCACATCCTCCACCTGCTGCTGCAGTCCGACATGGGCTCCAGTCAACTGCCTTAACCAATCCTACTGCTGCTCTCACCAGCATGAGTGAAGCACCAGGATAGGAGGGAGAGGCCTCTCTTCCTGCTTCCGGGAACACTGGAGCCCTGCACTTGCTCTAACCTGCAGGCCAGCTGGCCAAAGGAACAAGCGCACTTTGAAAAGTGCCCATACAGCCCACCCTCCTCCCTGCTGCCGTCACTCTGCAAGACCCGCCCCATTCTGACCCTCGGTCCGAGATAGCGGTATGAAAAATATAATGGTGATAAATTAACTTTATTACCATTTAATTTTTTTATCTCTAGGGCATTTAAGGGTGATTTAGGTGGCAGTGAAGCTCCTCTGCTCTCACAGAGGAGCCGCCCCTGCATACTGCACCATACCTCCTGTGATTGCCTAAGCAATCTTTTCACCGTGATAAAACATAGGTTTCCTTCTTTTAACATACCCCGACTCAAATTAGGATGCACTCCTGCATCCTTTAGCTCCTGTTCTTTCTCCCAATTAGAGACCTTGCTGTTCTGTGAATTCTTCCTAAACTGTTGCCATCTTGGATCTAACTCTTCCATGAAATCCTTTTCAGCCTTTGTTATGACATGATAGTCTCCCAATCCAAGGAGTATCCTCACTCCTTTGCATGTACAACTGCAGCATACTCAATCAAAGCCCTAAACATAGGTACCTTATGTAGAGGCTTGTCAAAATTTGAAAAATAGTTACCTTATGTATATGCTTGTCAAACTTTGAAAAATGATAACCTAAATTGCCTTGTCAACAAAACAAAGTAGTGATAATGCTACAAGTCATAGAATATGTAAGTGAAATATGGTGGTAACTCATACCACCAGCAACTGATGTTGTCAGATAAGTGAAGATGTTACATCTTTCAGTGTTTGTTACTTATGAATAACCATGCAGCAGCTTAAATAAATCCTTATTGGAGAAATTACCCTCAGGACCTTTGCCATGCAGATGCTCTAAGTTAAACTTGTGTTGCTCTTCTAAATATCCTTTTAATCAAATCTGTATTGTTCTTTTACAGGAGATAGGGTTAAAGGGGTAACTAATTCTGCAGGGGATGTCGGGCTTAATAAAAAGTATATCATTATGATAGAAATGACTGATACTATGACAACTATTGCTCTACACCAGTTTATTTAAAGGGTCAATATTGTTTCTACTAAATCAGAAAGAAAAAATGCAAACTCAAATAAACAGAAACAAGCAATCTACAAGTGACTTGGTATATTTGTCCAAAACCCTGAAAAACTGTTGACTTGTTCATGATGAATATCAAGCTCAGTTGCTTTAACCCCTTCCGTGCGGCCGCGATTTTCCCCGTGTGCGGCCGCCGGCAGAACACGGGCGGGCCATGACGAACCCCAGCCGTCATCAGCACACGAGCACTGTAGTGCATGACGGCTGGGGTTCGTCACCAGCATGGAAGGGGTTAAAGTCATTCCCTAGCCCTACTTCAATCATCTTCTAAATACTGTCCCAAATCTTCTACTGAAGCCATGGCCCTAAAAGTAATTACAAAGTTCTATTTGGAAGTTCAGTCATTCAGAAGTATCGGTTGACTTCAATTTAATCAAAATCAGGATTCAGTCAAAGTTAAATGCGGAAGCTTCGAACATGGAGGTTCCTCAACAACAGGCTGTCGGTCATCAATCTCAAGAATTCTCAAGTTAGCTTCACTCTCCATCAATCAATCAGGGTTTGTAAAGCGTACTACTCACCCTTTAGGGTCTCAAGGCGCGGGGTGAAGAGCCAGGTCTTGAGGTCTTTCCTGAACTGGAGCAGTGTAGGGCTTTGCCTGAGGTGGAGGCCGTCCCAGGTCTTGGCTGTGAGGTAGGAGAAGGAGTTCCCACCTGCTCTGGTCCTGTAGTAGTGTGGGAAAGTGGCCAGGGAGAGGTTGGCTGATCAGAGGTTTCTATTGGGGGCGTGGAAGGAGAGACGGTTGTTGAGGTCTTCTCGTCCAATGTTGTGGAGGGCCTTGTATGCGTTAGTGAGCACCTTGAATATTATTCTGCTTTCGATGGGGAGCCAGTGGAGATCAAGGATGTGTTTGGTGATGTGGTTTTACCGGGAGATGTCGAGGATTAGTCTGGCTGCAGCTTTCTATACGGTCTGAAGCTTGCTGAGAAGTTTTTTGTTGATTCTGATATAGAGGGCGTTGCCGAAGTCCAGTGTGCTGGTGATGAGAGCGTGTGTGACCGTTTTTGTGGTTTCAGAGGGGGTCCATTTGAATGTTTTACGGAGTATGCAGAGGGAATTGATGCAAGCTGAGGAGAATGCGTTGATCTAGCGGTTCCTAGTGAGCGATGAGTCCAGGATGATGCTGAGATTATGTGCATGGTCTGTCGGGGTGGGTGGGTTTCCGAGGTCAGGGGGCCACAAGGTTTCATCCCAAGCTGAAGGGGTGGAGCCGAGGATGAGCACTTCTGTTTTCTATGAGTTGAGTTTCAGCAGCTGTTCTTCATCCAAGTTGCGAAGACTTTCATCCCTTTTTGGAGATTGTGCCTGGTGATGTTGGGTTCCTTGGTGAGGGAGAGGATGAGCTGGGTGTCATCTGTGAAGGAGACAATGTTAAGCTTGTGGTTTCTGACGATGGATGCGAGGGGGGCCATGCAGAAGTTGAAGAGTGTGGGGCTGAGGGATGATCTCTGGGGTTCTCCGCATCAGGTCTCTGTTGGATCCGAGAGGTAGGGTGGGAGTCTGAGTCTCGGTGTTCTGCCTGTGAAGAATGAGCATATCCAGTCTAGGGCCTTTCCTCGATGCTGGCATGATGGAGTCTGGTGGCTAGTGTGCTGTGGGCGACGGTGTCAAAGACTGCTGACAGGTCCAGGTGGGCATGGGCGGTTCTTTGGCCCTGGTCAAGGAGGGCACAGATGTTGTCAGTGACGGTCAGGATGGCGGTCTCGGTGCTGTGGTTGCTGCAGAATCTGGATTGAGAGATATCTAGGGAAAGTATGTTCATTCAGGAGCAGAGTGCCTTCAACTAGACACTGAAATCTGGATAGGGAGATATCTAGGGAGAGTATGTCCATTCAGGAGCAGAGTGCCTTCAACTAGACACTCATTATCTCTTTGATCTGACTATTGGCTGTTCATAGTCACTGTCAATTTGCTCACTGGTATCTGTCTCTTCATTGATAATGGTGGAAATGCATTCTTCTGACACAGAGACTCTCCATCTCTCTCCTTTCTTTTGCTACCTTTTGTTTTTTGCACCCCCGTCCCACTACCTATACCTTCACCAACCTCAGAACCTGCGTTTCAGGTTCTCCATCCACTGAGTCTACTCTCAACTCATTCGCCATAGGTCCTGCACCTGTCTATGAGGCACTTCAATGCACTTCTTGTCTTTTACATCTGAGCTCTCCGTTTGCACTGAATGTAGCCTTTGCACATTAGTAGTTGCTGTCACCACTTCTTCCCCAGCATGTTTCACATTGTGTGAGGCGGTAACTAGACATAATATTGACACCACAATATCGAATGGATAAAATATCGAGTCAAAAATATTGAAAATAATAAAATATCGTAAATAAAAATATCGTTTGTCAAAATATCGAATCAAATAATGTTAATAAAATATCGAGTACAAAAATATCGCTCAAAAATATCGACTAGACAAAATATCGATAAATAGTAAAAGTAAAAAATATCGATATTATCTAGAAAAAAGGACATTAAAAAAAATAATTATAAAAGTAATATAAATTGTTGTTAATTTTTAGGAGCGGGATATTGGGTTAATAGGGCATAAGGGTGGGGAGTAATTTAAAAAAATAATAAACTAATATAATATATGGTAGAATGTCCAAAAATATAAAGTAGCAAATAGACAAAATATTTGTAAAAATAGTACTTATAAAAACTTTATAAATATAGTGTAAATTTTTAGGAGCGGGTTGTAGTGTTAATAGGGGATAAGAGTGGGGAGTAATTAAAAAAAAAATTCAAATTTATAAAAGTTTTATAAAACATTTATAAGAACAAATATGGTAAAAGGGATAAAAACATATATTGGAAAAAATAGATTAGCAAAAAAAAAGTTGCAAAATTTTCTGCAAATGTAAATTTTTTTCACTAGTCTGCAAATAATTAAAAAAAATATTGTAACATGATATTTGTCTAAGTAATATAATGAGTGCAAAATAATATAAAACAAATAATATAAAATAAAAAAAATTATCAAATAGTTTTGCAAAATTTTCTGAAAAATAAAACTTTTACCACTAGTATGCAAATATTTTTAAATAATAAAATAAACATAATATTTGTCTTAGGAATATAATGTGTGCAAATAAATTAATAAAAATATTTAAAATATTGAAGAAAAATTATTTACAAAAAGTTGCACATTTTTCTGCAAATTAAAACAATTAGCACTAGTCTGCAAAAAATGTCTAATATATAAATATAATTTAATTTACTTTAAGGAATATAAATAGTGCACAATAATTTATAAAATAAGATTACACAAAAGTAGCAATACTAATTTATACATGGTCAGTGTCCGGCACTTTCCCTGATATTTGCATGACTGGACCTAGATAATTAAATCAAAACATAATCAGTGTCCAACACCTTCTCTGATATTAGCTAGACTGGAGTAGGAATAGTCATTTCTATTTGTTCTGTGTCCAGCACCTTCCCTGATATTAGCTAGACTGGAGTTTGAATAGTAATTATTAATTGGTCAGTGTCCAGCACCTTCCCTGATATTAGCTTGACTGGAGTAGGAATAGTAATTATTAATTGGTCAGTGTCCAGCACCTTCCCTGATATTAGCTTGACTGGAGTAGGAATAGTAATTAATAATTGGTCAGTGTCCAGCACCTTCCCTGATATTAGCTTGACTGGAGTAGGAATAGTAATGTAATTTTGGTCTGTGTCCAGCACCTTCCCTGATATTAGCTTGACTGGAGTAGGAATAGTAATTATTAATTGGTCAGTGTCCAGCACCTTCCCTGATATTAGCTAGACTGGAGTTGGAATAGTAATTAATAATTGGTCAGTGTCCAGCACCTTCCCTGATATTAGCTAGACTGGAGTAGGAATAGTAATTAATAATTGGTCAGTGTCCAGCACCTTCCCTGATATTAGCTTGACTGGAGTAGGAATAGTAATTATTAATTGGTCAGTGTCCAGCACCTTCCCTGATATTAGCTTGACTGGAGTAGGAATAGTAATTAATAATTGGTCAGTGTCCAGCACCTTCCCTGATATTAGGTTGACTGGAGTAGGAATAGTAATTATTAATTGGTCAGTGTCCAGCACCTTCCCTGATATTAGCTAGACTGGAGTTGGAATAGTAATTTTATTTTTTCTGTGTCCAGCACCTTCCCTGATATTAGCTAGAATGGAGTTGGAATAGTAATTATTAATTGGTCAGTGTCCAGCACCTTCCCTGATATTAGCTTGACTGGAGTTGGAATAGTAATTATTAATTGGTCAGTGTCCAGCACCTTCCCGGATATTAGCTTGACTGGAGTAGGAATAGTAATTAATAATTGGTCAGTGTCCAGCACCTTCCCTGATATTAGCTAGACTGGAGTTGCAATAGTAATTTTTATTTGGTCAGTGTCCAGCACCTTCCCTGATATTAGCTTGTCTGGAGTTGGAATATTAATTTTATTTTTTCTGTGTCCAGCACCTTCCCTGATATTAGCTAGACTGGAGTTGGAATAGTAATTAATAATTGGTCAGTGTCCAGCACCTTCCCTGATATTAGCTTGACTGGAGTAGGAATAGTAATTATTAATTGGTCAGTGTCCAGCACCTTCCCTGATATTAGCTAGACTGGAGTTTGAATAGTAATTATTAATTGGTCAGTGTCCAGCACCTTCCCTGATATTAGCTAGGCTGGAGTAGGAATAGTAAATAATAATTGGTCAGTGTCCAGCACCTTCCCTGATATTAGCTTGACTGGAGTAGGAATAGTAATTATTAATTGGTCAGTGTCCGGCACCTTCCCTGATATTAGCTAGACTGGATTTTGAATAGTAATTATTAATTGGTCAGTGTCCAGCACCTTCCCTGATATTAGCTAGACTGGAGTTGGAATAGTAATTAATAATTGGTCAGTGTCCAGCACCTTCCCTGATATTAGCTTCACTGGAGTAGGAATAGTAAATAATAATTGGTCAGTGTCCAGCACCTTCCCTGATATTAGCTTGACTGGAGTAGGAATAGTAATTATTAATTGGTCAGTGTCCAGCACCTTCCCTGATATTAGCTAGACTGGAGTTTGAATAGTAATTATTAATTGGTCAGTGTCCAGCACCTTCCCTGATATTAGCTTGACTGGAGTAGGAATAGTAATTATTGATTGGTCAGTGTCCAGCAACTTCCCTGATATTAGCTTGACTGGAGTAGGAATAGTAATTAATAATTGGTCAGTGTCCAGCACCTTCCCTGATATTAGCTAGACTGGGGTTGGAATAGTAATTTTTATTTGGTCTGTGTCCAGCACCTTCCTTGATATTAGCTTGTCTGTAGTTGGAATAGTAATTTTATATGGTCTGTGTCCAGCACCTTCCCTGATATTTGGCTGACTGGAGTTGGAATAGAAAATAATACTTTGCCAGTGTTCATCACCTGCTCTGATCTTTGATTCACTGGAGTTGGAATTGAAAATTATAATTGGTAATTGTCTTGCATCTTTTTTGATATTAGCTTTACTGGAATAGGAATACTATATTATAATTGGTCAGTGTCCAGCACATTTGCATATAATTGTACATTACTGTGTCATTATCTTAGAAAATAATGCAACATGGATGTTTACACAAAACTTTATTCAGATTTTTTTATTTATTTATGTATAGTACAATAAAATCAAAATCAAAATTAACATAACATTATTTTGCAATGTAGTATTAGCAGAATAACACATTATCATTTATTTGCATGTTGTAAATTGTCACAAAGAAATATTTCACAATATTTTTACAGTAAAAAATCCTTTTTTATTCATTAAGGTTGAGTAACAAGTATTTATATTTAATAAAATAATAAATCAATTTTTTTATCAGCTTCTTCCATTTACATTTAATAATGTTAATATTTTATATATTAATATTATTAAATATATATTTATATTATATACATTTTTATAAAGTAACAGCAAATTTATTATATTTGTTCAAGATATGTAAATACAAATTAAGACATTTTTTGGTACATATTGAATACAATGTTCATATTAAATAATACATATACATATATTATGTTGTAAACTTTATAACAGTATAGGGGAACAATATGTTGAATAATAATATCTGGTATTGGAAAAAAAATATTTTGGCAATTATATTCTTTTATAATACTTAGTAATTATTACAAAACATTTTGTAATAATTAATAAAAATAATAACAAATATATATTTATTATTATTATTATTAATTACTAAACATAATAATTTATCTCTTCTTTTCAGAAACACATAAATTCAGCAAAAGAAAAATACATTATTTTAGGTCATTGTTTATATGTCAAATGGTTATATTTATTATATTAATACAAATAAATAAGTTATATGATTTATTATTATTAATAATTACCATAAACAATTATAATGTTTAGTTAAAAAGAAACAAAAAGTTATTCCAATAAATGTACACAATTAGAAAATATTTACATCTATTATTTCAATTTTACATAATTTTTCAATATTAATAATATATTATAATTACTATATATTAATAAATATTAAAAAAATATATGTATTGAAACACTTTAAATTATAATGAGTCTAGTCTATTATTTTTATATAATAAGTATGGGTATGTATTATATTTTTTACTATAACATTGTATTTACTATGATTCCTTTTCAAATATGGTTTAAGGGGACTACTTTTTTACCGCGTAAGGTTATTGAGCTTCATTCAGGACTGGAGAAGCTCGCGGTTGGGAGTTGCTTCGCGTGGAGAGAGGTAAGGTTAATTTGACATACAATTTTTAACTGAGTGGTACTGTTTGAGGGTATATTCGAACTGTTTAGTGTTTTTGTGTGTATGTATGAATTGTTTATGTATCTTTTAGGTGAAATGTCGTAGTTATGGATGCGTCGTGTATGTTTCAGTTCTAGTGTTCTTTTAAGTGTTAGGAAATGTCTTCTTACATGTTTAATGTTAATTGTGAGTGCATTTACAAATGTTATGGGGTATTTGTGGGTGGGTTTCTTTATGTATGCTTTTTTACAGGTTCCGGTTCCTCGCATGAGAAGTACATGGAAGGAAGCGTTTTTTTTGGCGGAGAAACTACTGTATGACTTATTATGGTTATATTTTTACATGTATCTCCTATTTTTCGTGATTGCCTGGAGCGGATTTTAAATTTTTGTAACATTTTTCGGGTTTTTGGAGGGTTTCGTATTGGATTGATACACTAATATGCGTTACCGTTTTTTTTAAGGTGTGTGTATATCACTTTAAATACTAAAATGTCCACACTAGTGTTTTCGGAATTTCCCGGAGCGTTTATTTTATTTTTACATAACATTCGGGTTTTTGAGGGTTTCCGATATTGGAATTGTCCTGCATTGGAAGGGATTGTATGGATTTTATTTGGCTGGATTACGTCTTTTTCATCTACATAAATTGTAAGTCTTTTAAGTTATTTTTCATTGGGTGGGAAAAGTCGATATTTATGTAATGTGTATGTGTGATGTTATTATAAATATTGCATATTTGTTCAGAAATAATGTCCCAAAATGTTATTAATATGTAAAACAAATATGTATTATTTATAATTGTTTGGAAATGTTTATGTTTTTTATATTTACCATTCTTGTAAGAAGACATTAGTATTTTTGGTTTATTTATTTATAGTAGGCTTTTAGCTATTAGTGACAGGTATTCTAATCCTCTAGTTGTAGGATATAGTGTGACTTGACTTTGCAGGAGTCTGAACATTTGTTTAGTTTGTTTAGTTAGTTTTGGACCAATTTGGGTCACAGATTGTTCGATTCTTAGTTCTTGATAGCTTTGTTCTTTTTTTAAAGCTTCTAGTAGGTTATGGAATGTGGGTTTGGCTCTGCTAGTGGTAGCTTGGAATGCATTATGCCACCCTTCTACACTGTTGTTTGTTTTTGCCTCTTGGTTTAATGTACTGAGATAGACATTCCACCAAGGGATGTGGAATTTGGGTTGGCGTCGATGTCCAGATCTGTGTAACCTTCCCACCCAAGTATCTTCAAAATAGTCCAGTAATGGGGTTAGTTTATCTTCATTCCTCTTGTAATATGTGCTGTCAATTAATAAATTATAGTGTTCCGCTACATCGGTAACAGGAACATAGGCCAGTGCTATCAATTTTTTAATTTGATAGGCAAAGGTGCTATCTGTTGAGTATAGAATACTTAAGGTTGATTTCTGGAGATGTCTCCATATGCTCTGATTAAAATGATAGTAGCAACCCTGGATTGCTGTGTGGGGAAATGTTTTCAAAATGCTATTAATCATAGCTAACTCGAAATCAATAATTATTTTTTGTGGAAAATAATTATTGATTTCATTTTTGATAACATTTAATATTTCTGTATATGTGTTTTGCTGTTTGTTAGGTAACAAACAGTAAATGAAAGGGATGTTATAGTTATGGTATAAACCGTGGATGGAATATAGTTGATAAAAAGGTTTTGGACATGGTTTAAAAGTTCCATCCATCATCCATTGGTGTCATTGTTGGATTTTTCTTAAATTACTTGCAGTTGCAAACATTATGATTCTGTTTGTACTGCTTTCATTGTCAAAAAGGATACATTTGTCTTTATTGTGTATTATGCTCATTTCTGGGGAAATAATAATTTCCTCAAATGTAGTAGGGTTAGGTTGTGTTGTGGTAGTTAGTCTTTTAGTGCGTGCACTTGTGCGTTTAAGGGAGTCAATAGAGGGTAGTTGACCTGAAGCATGGGCTGGAACTTTTAACAGTTCTTCTTTAAGGATTTGTGTTGTAGGTTTATCACTTTGTGTGCTAGCAGTTTTTATACTTTCCAAAGCATCTCTTATTTCGATTTCTGTGACATTGGGGGGATGATTGTGTTCCCTGGTAAATAACACATTTGTTTCTTCAGTAGTAGCCCTCCCATAACATTTGTTTGAGTAATATTTGGTACATTTCCAGAATACTTTTCTGCCACTTTGTCTTTCCTGATTATAAACATACCCCATATAACATAACAGTAATTTATTTTTCTGTGACATAACAAATTCAGCACCTTCTGTCATTTTGTTTTACTTGTTCTAGGAAAGAGTAGAAAGAAACATATTTTAAAAATATATATTTCACTTTGTGGTGCATACATAATTTTTGATGCATTTATACTTACAGTTACTAAAAGTTGTAATCAAAAATGCTGAACTGTGTTTTGAAAGATAATCTTGTATGTTCTTCTTTAATTACTGTTGGTATGAAAATATAGAAATGCTAAGTAAATGTTTAGACATAACAAACGTTTTTCCTAGGAGAAAGCTGTTTTCTATTTAGCTTAGTAGTACATTTGATGTAAACATTAGATATACTTACTTGTTTAAATAGTTGAGTTGTACTATTTGGTGGAGTATATCAAGGTAGTAAAGTTGAGATCTGTAGAGAAGATAGAATAAATAAATGTAATTTATTAGTAAAAATATTATGAACGGTTGGGAAATGGGAAAAATTTAAAAATATACTTACTTGTAAAAAAGTAGTTTTGTTTGCTGTAGTTAGAGTAGATGTATGATGTATTCAGATTATCTGTAGAGAAAATATAAAATATATAACATGGTGTTTAGAACATAGTTTTAGTTTTTTTCAGGAGTTTTAGAAAAATTACAAGTATACTTACATTTTTAACAAGGGTAGTCTTGTCTTTTGGTATAGTTGATGTAGGATATTTTTATAGGATCTGTAGGGAAGATGTAATATGCAAGATATGGTGTTTAGAAAATAGCTGATTTAATTTTGGGTGTTTAATAACAAATACATATATACTTACATGTTTAATTAGTGTAGTTTTAGACATTTGTAGAGTTGAATTAGGAAAATCTCAGACTATCTGTGAATAAAATATTGAAAATAAAGAATGAATCTTGTAAAATAGTGTTGAAAAACTGCAGTTGGTGTATAACAGAGCATTAATATATACTTACAATCAGAAATTCCAGGTGAAGAAATAGGAGCCATGTATTAGGAATTTTTTAGGAGTAGTCTCTATCAGAAATGTAGGAGGAGATAAAAATAAAATAAGTGAAAGAGTTAGGAGATATAAGAAAAATAGTAGACTACAAATTTTGAATTCTAAATAATTAACTGTAACTTACTTGAATAATTTGCTAGTAAGCTGGATCTTTTAAGATGTTTGTTCAGGAACAAGATCCTCAGGGTGTTGGCATCTTCTTTCTATAGAGTTAGCAGCAACAAATGGTAGCATGCATGTATTCCTTTTATAGTATGTGTATTTTGTGTGCTTTGATTTGATTGGGTGCAGGAAGAAAAGAAGCATTGTATAGGCTAGTTTGAATTTTTTTTAAGTTAATTGGTGTGTTTGTTGATGTGAGAATGGTGATATGTGGTGATTTCTGCATTAAAGCAGGTTAGTTGTTGCAGAAAATAGATGTCTAAGTGAAAATAAAGATTTAAAATGTTAGTTAAATGTAATGAATATTTATAAAATAATAGCACGCATTTTATAGAATGTATAGAAAATGTAGATAAAGAGGAATGTTATAAAAGTAACTAGTATTATATGTAAAATGTATTTAGTATAGTGCCATGCATTTTTTAGACTATTAATATGGTATTTGAGACATGAAAGGGTAATAAATTAAACTCGATATTTTTAAAGAAACAATATTTTTGTACTCTATATTTTTGTTGTCGATATTTTTGTACTGTTAGGTGTAATTTTATGAAAAACGATATATTTGTAGTCGATATATAGTAGGCTGATATTTATGTACTCGATATTGTAAAGAGTCGATATATTTTACTCGATATTTTTGTAGTTTGTGTAATAAGTATAGAAAGTCGATATTTTTGTCGTCGATAATTTTTCAACTATATTTTTGCAAGTCGATAATGTGACCGTCGATAATATTTCAGTGATCCGTGTGAGGCATGTGTCAAGTTTTGAAAGGCTTCCACAGTTAACAGCGGTGTTTGTGACAAGAATTACTTGGTAGAGGCCACCCCATCTAGGATCCAGGCATGACATCCTTATGTGCTTTTTCACCGAGAACCGATTGCTAGGAGGGAAGCCATGACACTGCTCTTGTCTTGGAAGTGGGGTCACTAATTAACCCTGATGAGAGACAGAATGCACCACATCAGCAACACCTTTACAGTAATCAAGAACCATGTCATCTGTAATATTTACAAGTAGAGTTGCAGGGACATCAGAGAGTCTCATGGGTCTACCCATGAGGATTTAATTGAGGACAAGTTCTGAATGTTCTGCTCAACACCCGCTCCGTCCACAGACACGCCGTCCAACTCTGGAACCTCCTTGACACCACATCTCCAGACGGCGCCTTCCTCACGGAAACATGGATGAACGCCTCCTCAGCGCCCGGCATCGCCATCGCCATCCCAGACGGATACAAGATCACCCGGAGGGACCGAACAAACCAGACGGGAGGAGGCATCGCCATCATCCACAGGAACACCATCCGCATCACGACCAACACCGACGACACCCTGACAACCGCCGAACACCCGCACTTCCAGATCCACACCGACCCCAAGACCACCCTCAGAGGCACCCTGATCTACCGACCCCCGGGACCACGCACTCAGTTCAGCAAAGACTTCGCCGACTTCATCAACCCGCACGCCCTCCCCTCCGCTGACTACATCCTCCTCGGGGACCTCAACTTCCACCTGGAGAACAACAACGACCACAACACCACCTCCCTGCTTGACAACCTCGCCAACCTCGGACTCAAGCAGCTGGTGACCACCCCCACCCACCTCGCCGGACACACACTCGACGCCGTCTTCTCATCCAGCAAAAACATCGCCTTCAGCCACGCCACCGGGCTCCACTGGACGGACCACAGCTGCGTCCACTTCAGCTTCAGAAGAACCACGATCCACCACCATCAGCAACAGGTTGCACAAAGAAGCTGGAACAAGATCACAGCCGACCAGCTTGCTGCATCCCTGAGCCAGCACCCCCCCGCCAGCTCAGCGAACCCCAGCCAGGCCGCCGACAACCTCACGAAGTGGATCAGCAACTGCGCAGACGACCTCGCCCCTCTGAGGACCCTGCCCAGCAGACCCGGCAGTAAGAAGGCCCCATGGTTCACCGACGAACTCAAGAGCTCCAAGAAGAACTGCCGAGCCCTCGAGAAAGCATGGAGAAGAGACCCAACACCAGACAACATGACCACCCTCAAGCTCGCCACCCGAAAGCACCATCAACTGATCCACGCCACCAAGAAAACAGCATTCAAGGAGCGGCTGGACAACAACGCACACAACAGCAAGGAACTCTTCAACATCGTGAAAGAGCTCTCCAACCCCAACGCCGGAAACAACGACATCACCCCATCGCAAGACCTCTGCAACTCCCTCGCCTCCTACTTCCACAACAAGATCGCTGACATACACAACAGCTTCAGCACACAACCAGCGCCCCCCACGACCGCACCAATGCCCCCCCCCACCACCCTCAGCGCCTGGATCCCAATCAGCACCGAAGACACCATCCGCACGATGAACTCCATCCACTCCGGATCTCCGACCGACCCCTGCCCTCACCACGTCTTCAACAAGGCCGACGCCGTCATCGCACCCCACCTGCGGGACATCATCAACACCTCCTTCGACACCGCCACCTTCCCTGAGAGCTTGAAGCACGCCAAACTCAGCGCTCTACTGAAGAAACCAACAGCAGACCCCACCGAACTCAAAAACTACCGCCCCATCTCGCTCCTCCCGTTTCCAGCCAAAGTCATCGAGAAGACAGTCAACCAGCAACTGGCCGCCTTCCTCGAGACGAATAGATCCCTCGACCCCTCACAGTTGGGCTTCAGGGCCAACCACAGCACTGAGACTGCCCTCACCGCTGCCACCGATGACATCCAAGCCCTGCTCAGGAGAAGGCCCTGGAGTGGATCATCTCCTTCCTCGCTGGAAGGACACAGAGAGTCCGCCTACCCCCGTTCAGGTCAGAAGCCACCGAAGTCATCTGCGGCGTTCCTCAGGGCTCCTCGCTCAGCCCCACCCTCTTCAATGTCTATATGAGCCCCCTTGCAGCCATCGCACGCCAACACAACCTCAACATCATCTCTTACGCCGATGACACCCAGCTGATCCTCTCCCTCACCAACGACCCCGCCACCGCCAGAGCCAACCTACACGAAGGGATGAAAGACGTAGCCGAGTGGATGATGACCAGCCGCCTGAAACTGAACTCAGACAAGACGGAAGTCCTCATCCTGGGCTCCTCACCCTCCGCCTGGGATGACTCCTGGTGGCCCCCCGCCCTGGGCACCGCACCCAAACCGACAGACCATGCACGCAACCTGGGCTTCATCCTGGACTCCTCCCTCTCCATGACCAGACAAGTCAACGCCGTCTTCTCGTCCTGCTTCAATATCCTGCGTATGCTACGTAAGATCTTCCGGTGGAATCCCACCGAGACCAGGAAGACGGTCACCCAGGCCCTCGTCACCAGCCGCCTGGACTACGGCAATGCCCTCTACGCCGGAACAACCGCCAGGCTCCAGAAGAGACTCCAGCGAATCCAGAACGCATCAGCGAGACTCACCCTCGACCTCCCCCGACACAGCCACATCTCCGGACACCTGAGAGACCTGCACTGGCTCCCGGTCAACAAGAGAATCACCTTCCGCCTCCTCACCCACGCACACAAAGCCCTTCACAACCAAGGACCGAGTTACCTCAACAGCCGCCTCAACTTCTACGCTCCCACACGCCAGCTCCGATCGACCAGCCACGCCCTCGCCGCCGTCCCCCGCATCCGAAGAGCCACAACAGGAGGAAGGTCCTTCTCCCACCTGGCCGCCAAGACCTGGAACTCCCTCCCGACCCACCTCCGCCTGACCCAAGACCACCTCGCCTTCAGGAGGCAGCTCAAGACCTGGCTGTTCGAGCAGTAGCGGACCCCCCCCCTCCCCAAGCGCCTTGAGACCCTCCGGGTGAGTAGTGCACAATATAAATGTCTTTGATTGATTGATTGATTGAATGTTTCTCAGGCTCACCATTACCAATGGAAAGGATTTAGGCCATTTCCGAGACACAGATATACACATCATTACACACCATGACAAGACAGTATTTCAATGTCTCACTCATTGCTCTATGTAACTACAGTGTAATCTCAGTGATCCAGCTGTTCACCAACAACAGATACTCCACTACCATATATTCACCTGGGCCCATAAACTAACAGTGGTTAAACCACATGTGGGGGGGGGGGTCAAGTTTTATAAATTTTCACAAGCTGTTAGGATTAGTTTATTAAATACCTCTGTACATTTATAACTAACCCTTCACAGATCAAGAAGTTCTTTCCTCTGGTTGATGGACCATTAGTTGAACTAGTTGATGGTGATAATTAACATAAGCTAACTTTCCAATACTTTAAAATAAATAACCACAGACTCAAGAAAGTTTTAAATCTTTATCTAAATTTTTCGATGCATGTGAACAATCTCAAAACAGTGCAGTCACCATCATTCATAGGAGAGAAAATGCGATTAACCCCTTCGAGGCTAATGACGAGCTGGGCTCGTCATGGCGCTTACCTGCCGTGCGCGGATGACAAGGCCAGCTCGTCATGAAATAAAGTAAAACAGCAATTCCCAGTGCAGGACGGGAAAACGCCTAGCAGCCATGGGGTTAATAAGACAGAAAGCATTTATCTCAGACTCATGTAAAAATCAATGCTCAAAAAGAGAGGACAGAGAGAAAAAATAAAGAACATTAGCAAATAACGGAAATTTATATTTACCAAGGATGGTGTGGAAGACCAACCCCCTGGCCAAAGGGCTGGCAGGGGTTCCTGCCAGCCCTTCAAGACAAAGACTTCAGCACAGGAATTAGGACAGGATAGCTGACCTCTCTAGAATACAGACGACTGCGTCGCACCCCTCTCTGAATCTCTCTTCCTCCTCAAGATTCTTCTGCAATCCTCAGATCTTACCCAATTAAATTAGGATAGAAAGTTCTGCTTCAGGTTCTGCAGTCATCTCCCTCCACCCTGCTCTGCGCTTCTTCATCTCTTCATCAGCAACTCCAGCATCTCACGCTCTGTTCTGTTCCAGCTTTCTCAGATCGACGCTCTCTATCTAACTAAAGCTATCTTGATTGTATCTTTCGTTCTGCATGTTCCACCCAATAAAGTTTCAATATCTGGAAAATACGAAATTGATTGGTCAGGAAAGGGGGTCTTCACCACACCATGCTTACATGTCACAAGAATCAGTCCAACCATTGTTCGTAAACCCATCCTCTTACTTTTATTCATAAATTATATTCCCATGTGCTAAATGTAACAATGTTGCAACAATTTATACTTTATTATGAATGTGTTTCTTCACTGTTGAACTCTGCACCATCCTGTTCTCACAATGTTACACTTGATCTTGGCTCCTTTTCAAATGCACTGTCATGGCCTTCATGACTCCCCTGAGTGGGCATGCGCAGACTTCGCGTCACTCAGCTCAATTCAGTTATGCGCGAAAGGCCCAAATACGTCCTAATGATAAAAGTCAAAGGACAAATGTTAATTCATCAAATAAACTGTTTGCACTGTATACCACCCACCTCTACTGTATCCCATTTTATATATTAAACTTTTCCTCACACTACCATTAGTAAAATAGCTTGCTTTTATTTCAGATAAGCAGGTGCCATGCACGTGAGTCTTCAAGAGTCCATTTTAAAAGCTTCTGCTCATGCGCAAGAATTACCCTCCAAGCGTTGGTTCGTCATCCTACGTAGATGTAGTTGACGCATGTGCAAAACATATTTCCCGTTTAAAGTGGTATTAGTCCTTCTTCAGTGTTATCAGCGTTAATACATGCATACGCAAGCATCACTAACCCACAATGTTCACGTAATTGCGTATTAGTTTCCACAAAACGCTATTAATAACTTGTTAGTGAATTAAACAAGCAGATTGCTTTTGAGCAAGAATCTTTTCTCTTGGTCTGTGCTCCATCATCAGAACCACCTTCAAAGATGCACCTAAATATTTCATCACCTCATTCTTGTAGTGACTGCTGCAATCTGATTCCAGAAAATCATGGGATCCAAAGACAAAGGATCAGCTCTCTCTGCAACAATTTTGGCCACAGTAGGACTTTCATATCTCCTAGTGATGTATGTCTACATCCAATGGGAGAAGAGACAAACCACCACCAAGATTGAACCTATTACAGACACAGGCATCTTAACAAAATCGAACTGCATTGAAATGAAGGGACCACCTGATTCTTCTATGTGACTAAAGGGGACTGGAGTTCTCCCGCCTGCATTCCACTGTTGGCGCGTAACACACCAGTATAATATTTGTTATATTACTGGACCTGTCAGCAGCATTTGACACTGTGGACCATAGGTTATTGGTCCACCGTCTGAATGCCACAGGAGTTAACAGTAAGCCAAATTCTGAACCTTGGTTAGTTTAAATCTTCAAACTACATGCTACTATGCGAGGTTCCCCAAGGCTCCTCACTAAGCCCAACGCTATTCAATATTTATTTCTCGGAACTTGCCTCCTTAATTAAAAGTCTTTAATCTAAATCTAACATCCTATGCTGCTGATGCCCAATTGGTTGTATCAGCCATGGACGTCATGTCAACTATTCTTCAAGATTTTATGACTGTATGACTGTATGATTACCCTGAGCAGCTGAATGAGCAGACACTGCCTAAAGTTGGACTCAAGTAAAACTGAGGTAATAATATTTGGCAATCTCTCTCCAGCTTGGAGCATGACTGGTGGTCTAATAGTCTAGGTTCACCCCCCATACCAGTAACCAAAGCAGAAAACCTAGACTTTATCGTGGATGACAAGTTCAGATATGAGGCCCAGGTGTCTATGGTAGTTTCATCTTCATTCTATACCATCAAAACCTTAAGGAAGATATTTTCTTGTATTCCCAGAAACACCAGGAAGATGGTGGTCTCTGAACTGGTTTTGTCAAAGCTAGACTACTGTAACGATTTGTATATGAACCTCCAAGAAAAAACACTTAGGAAACTCCAGGCAGTGCCAAATGCAGCAGCCAGACTGGTTCTGGACATTCCCAAATATCAGTCAGTAACTTCAGGCATCCGGGATCTACATTGGCTCCTGGTCGGACAGACAATAAAATTCAAGTAAATCTGTGCAGCCTATTTGGCCGTGCATAGAGAAGGTCCGGAATTTTTATGGAAAGCTTTTGACTGGCATATCGCAAATAGACATCTTCCATTGACTAGTGCAGACTGATTACCAATACAAGAGTCAGAAAAGTGAACTGGGGAGGAAGGAGTTTCACCTTCAGCACAGCCAGACTGTGGAATTCCCCCTTCATTATATCTTAGGACCACATCCACCCTCCTTGCTTTCAGAAAATAACTTAAGACATGGCTATTTATCAACTAGCAATATCTCGACTCAGTATGCATACGTTCAGCAAGCTCCAAGACACCCAAGGGTAGACGTACACTATACAAATTTGTATAACATAACATAACATAAATAACTGCAACTATATGGAACCTGGAGTTAACCCAAAATGTGCCAAAAAGACGAACCATAGCGTATTGACCTATATGTAGCACCTTTATGTAGCATCATCAAAATAGCATTCCCTGAGAGAAAAAAATGGAATCAGGCAAAACAGAACGTTGATCTACAGAAACTCAGAAGTCATCCTTATTCTTAGTATGCACTGCTCTAACCCACCTCTCATGTTCATATTCCTGTGCCTCTTCCTTCAATCGCTTCACCTCTTACCAAATATCAGGAACAGTCAGCAAATAATTTAAGAAAGTCTCATTTTCCAATTCATTTGAAAATTGATCACTGAAAGCACAAGCACAATATCTAGCTATTTCATCTGTTTACCTGTTCTCTGCGGTCACAAAATCATTTCTGCCTGTTTGCTGCACACTTCACAATGGCCACTCGGACTGCTTCTGTACTGCTTCAAAGAGTTCCATGACATAATGTCCATTATGGATAAGGGAGCCAGATGAAGTCATGAACTCCCTCTGGAACCACAACTGTCTTAAGTTGTGGACCACAGCAAACACGCACTGACTATCATTGTAGATGGTAACTCACAAATTGTCAGAGACACAGCTGGATCTAATAAGAACAATCAGGTCAGCCACCTGTGCAGGGGTAACATTGTGTAAACAGGAAGCTTCAATTACACTTTCTACGGTGCAAACAACATACGATGGTTTCAAAATCCATCTGACATCTCAAACAAGAGCCATTCACATAGAGCATATAGTCAGGCTCTTGCAGAGGGGCGTCTTGAATGTTGGATCTTGGTTTGGTACACAACTCAGTAACATCCAGAGAGTCATGATCCACTACATCATTATTCTCATCCACAACAGGCAATGGTCACAGCATAGCAGGATTAAGACATGAACATTTTTTCAGTGTGATGTCTTCTGCAGCAAGGAATATTTGCTTCTAATTGGTCAACCTAGTGTTGATCATGTGTTGAGTATGAGTGCAGGTAAGCAAAATCTATGCTGAATTGGGCATCATCATTGTAAATCAGAGCCTTCAACCTGGGAGGCGGCCCCCCATAGGGAGCTTTGTCAAATAACATTCTTCTACTCACATTTCTGCAGGAACGCCACAAAATGAAGAAAGATCCACAACCTCCCCAAATTACATATCGCACACAACAGAGTCAAAGCATCAACAGCAACTCGAGGAAAAAGGGAAAGAGACAAGGAAGAGAAACACAAAAGGTCCCACGTCACACCCCAGTCTGAAACAAGATTAGTCGACCAAAAGCAAAAGTCTGTCAAAAGAAATAACAGAAGAAGAAGTAATTATGTTTGTTTATACACAGTATATTTCTATCTGCACATTTGCTTACCTGAATGGTTCCCTTTTTCTGTATTTTCTGACCACTGGCGTGAGAGAGAGGGTGTGTGTATCTAGAGAGAAAACAGCAAGGTAAGTAATGTATTCAAATGAGAGGAGCCATGGTAAGGGTGATGCAGGAAATGTATAGTAACCAACCCACCAAAACACATGTAACTATTGCTCAAAATGTTCTCCTCAATATTATGTGTTGCTCTGGAAAGTGCTGGAGGATTTTCCACCTTAGCGTCAGGTAGAATAATTGTATTCTTTATCTTTCAGGAATTAAAGTAAATAACAAACAGAAATAGCCGATCTCCACGACTCGAACCTCGGGTCAGATAAGTATATAGAATATGCAAACTAATATTTGAAGAATACAGCGTACAAGCGCTGTTACAAAAATTACCTTAATGCCGCTTTGCATAATGTTTTTTCTTGTTCAGGTATTAACTGAACCGGCAAGGAACAGGAAGACGAAAACAGGATCCTGACGGAGGGAAGTAACGCCCGAGACCAGAATCCCACAGAAGAAAACCCTGCCTCAATGAAGGATGCCGACGAGGTAAACAACGGCCCGGAAGTGAAAGTGAGTGCACCGGAAACGAACTACACAATTGCGAAACTGGAACTCTCAGAGTACCAGTTCAGGATCAGCACGTCTTTATCCTCCCGGCCAGCTCCCGCGCATGTGTTGAATGGGGGTACGCCATCTTTGTAGTTTCTTGGTGGCAAGTGTCCGGCAAACCTGACAGTACACCCCCCTAGAAACCCTCCTACCAGTTTGGGTTTAGCAGTATAGTGACAATGGAACAACCGCAACAGACGAGGGGCATTTATATGGCAAGCAGGTTTCCTTGTGCGTTCCTCAATCCCACATCCTTTGCAATGTACTAGGTACTGGAGTTAACATCTGACTCTTTGTGAATCAATGATAGCCTTAACCTCATATTCAGGTTCCTTGTCTACTAATAAAGGGGCCGGAGTATCAGGGATACGTGTATCGGGTGCGACAGGTTTCAAAAGAGAGACATGGAATACTGGATGTATTTTTAACACAACCGGGAGGTCTAATTTCATAGCAACACGGTTTGCGACTTTACATATCTTGTAATGACCTATATAGCGAGGTTTGAATTTACAAAGAAGTTACAATTTACCCTTTCAGTGTAAGGTTCCTAGTGGATATTCACACTTCCTCTCCTTGAGTGTACTAAGGCTCCTGGCGTCTATGGAGATCAGCCCTTTCTGATGAGACACTTTCCCTTGTGCACACACCTGAAATGTTTGGATGTATTGGTTGGTGTCCCTCCCCATACCAGGCCACCAAAGTATCTTCTCATGATTTCCATAGTTGTTTTGTACCCTGGGTGCCCAGAAAGAGGTTGAGTGTGACCCCACTGCTGCTGTAAGTGATAGGTAGGAAGCACCAAGCCCCCTTGTACATAAAACAAGTCATATTCTTTAGTGAGTTTGTTTTTACCAACTAACTTTTCCAATTCTACAGACTCCTGTGCCTCCTTAACTGATTTCAAGAATTCCTTGTCAGAACAACGAACTCCTATTATGCACTCCTGATGTATTATGGGTGGGGGCTCAGTTTAGGGTTCTTCTAGCTAATAGCCTAATCAGAACAGGGCGTCTACCTTCCCATTTCTTTTTCCTGACTGAAATTGTAAGATGAAATCATAATCGCTAAAGAACTGTGTCCAACGTAGTTAACGAATAGATCAGGCTTTAGCGGATTTGAGAAATTTCAAATTGCGATGATCTGTAAGAACTGTTATTCTGTGGTTAGCACCTAAAAGATACTGCCTCCATTCCTCAAACGCCCTTTTAATAGCTTACAGTTAATTGTCCCCTATAGCATAGTTAAACTCAGCCGGTGTTAGTTTATGTGAGTAATATGCTACAGGATGAAGGCATCCTGGGCTTGGGTCAGCCTGAGAAAGAACCCCTTCTACGGCCGATTGTGAGGCATCGGCCTTGACTACAAAGGGTCGGGATGGATCAGGATGTTTCAAAATGGGTGCTTGTGTAAATGCTTCCTTCAATTTACCAAAAGCATCTTCCGCACGAGATGTCCACAAAAATGTTGTCCCTTTCTTGAGACGCTTGGTGATGGGGAGGCTAGTTTAGAAAAGTTATCAATAAAACGTCTGTAAAAATTGGCAGAGCCAAGTAAGCTCTAAATATCTCTGACAGTTTTTGGTGCTTGCTAGTGAGTAATAGCCTCTAACTTCTGTGGATCTATACTGATTCTTTGTGGAGACACAATCAAAACAAGAAAGCCTACATGGAAGGTATGGAATTGACACTTCTCCAGTTTGCAGTATAAATGATCGTCCCGCAATCGTTCGAGGACCTTCCTCACATGGAGTTTATGTTCTTGTATAGAAGAGGAATAAATTAAAAGGTTGTCAATGTAAGCTATAACAAAAAGGCCCAACATGTCTCTTAGGACTTCATTGATAAAAACTTGAAAGACGTTATTTAAAATCTTCTAACCTTCTGAAAAAAGTTTCACTTTTAACATATATTAATATGTAAGTAGATTTCATATAATGTTTAAATAATGTTGAGAATTAAACGAACAGAGAATAATATGTTGGGTTTTCTCTTACTTTTCTGATGAGAAAAACAATCACTTCTACTTTATAGAACTATATGAATGAATCTTTATGACCTTAAAATATAATTATAATTTAGAAATATAAGTTAAAAATCGAAAAAAAGGATTTAAAGTTTTTATTAACTCTTCCAGAAACAAAATGTTAGTCATGTGCTTATTCAGAAAACAATGCGGGAAATGACATGGATACAAGTCTCCTGTTTATAACCTATGCAATTTTAAAAGGTTAGGTGCCCTTTTAGGTGAATATTTGTGAGGTGCATGTCAAAATGATGCATAATTCTAGACATTTACAATATTATGTAATCAACTCAGATAAAATACAAAAATCTATCTATCTATCTATCTATCTATCTATCTATCTATCTATCTATCTATCTATCTATTTATCTATCTATCTGTTTATCTATCTATCTATCTATCTTTCCATCCATCCATCCATCCATCTATCTATCTATTTATCCATCTTAACATACTGCATAAATGTTACCCCTTGTATCTTGCTTTTGGTTTAATATCTTTTGTTAAGCAAGTACAAATGAAAATGTATTGTGGCATTAACCATATATGCAGCTATGCAGAGTATAACATTTTATTTCTTACCATTGTTGGGGGAGGTGTTGTAACTCACTTAAGGCTTTACCTCTTGTGAGGCATATATATATATATATATATATATATATATATATATATATATTACCTACTGGCGGTCGCCAGTAGGTATATATAGTTAGGATTTTTTCCCTATGGGATTTCTGAAAATTCTATGCCTAATAACTTTGGCGTTTGTGGACGGAATTGGCTGAAATTTTCAGGAAAATGGCACATTTTGTTTCTGAGCAGCCCCTGAAAATTTGGGGGGGTTTTGTGGAGGGGGGGCCGAGAAAAAAGGGGGGTCCCAAAACGCCTTTTTCCCATGTTAATTTCCATAGGGCGGTTGGACTCACTTTTAGCCCGAACGGCTGAATGGATTTTCACGAAACTTGGCAAAATTGTAGGGACTGTTAGCCCGATGTGCCTTTGCTAGGTCTCAATATATGTGCTTCAGTGGATTTTGAGAAATTAACGTTTAAATCAAGATATATATCTGTAACAGCGCTCCGGGCAGCTATCCGGTTAGCGAACCTTTCGCGTAACGGAACTTTGCGATGAGAAGCTGATTGGCCCTCCGGTGTCTGTCAACATTCTAAACAGTCCGGAGCGGCCGCCATCTTGTCTCTCGGTAGGATCGAGAGACAAGAGGAGGCCAAAACAAAGGGGGAAATTACCATAAGGGGGCATAGTAGATCCTCGTTGACCCCCTAGGTTTTATGTGGAGGTTTTAAAAGGGCCTAGGAGGGTCCAAAAAAAATAATTTTTTTTTGCGTGGTAAGCGCCAAGTTCGCGAACCGGATAGCTTTCTGGGCAGCGAACTTTATGGATAAAAGAATGAAAGACTTTTCTAATACTGTATGTTAATTGTTTGTTGTTTTTCTTGTTTTTTTTTGTTTTCTTTTTTTTTAAAGTGTTTTTTTTATTTTGATTCTTTTTCATAATTTATTAAACTTTCTAACATTTCAGTGTCTGAAATGTCATTATTTTCTTGAAATATTGTTTGCAATCTGTGAGGTTGCAAAATGTCCTCATTTGCAAGGAGGAGATCTACTGCTTGGACACATTGCAGCAGTTCATTATCCAAGCTTTCATCCATAAATTCCATGTCAATTGGTTCTATTAATTCCTGGCTGCTCTCTTCCAGGTCCATCTCAAAAGAAACTTGCTGCTCGCCTTCCATTTTGCCTGAAATTTGGATTAAAAAAATATATATTAGTAGAGATAGGGCACTGTTGGGATTAATTTTAGATAGGCAGTTTTTATCAGTGAATTTATCTTTTGGCAGTGTATAGTATGAGAGTGGAAATAGGACTATAAAAAAGTGTATGTGATTTAACCAAGACAAGCCTTACTCCATTGATAACTATAACAGAGAAGTCTATCTAAATACATTACTACTACAGAGGGATAGTGTATATCTAGCAGAAAAAGTCTACTATATTAAGTCATAGTGCACAATATATTAAATTATAACTTACCTTCACAAAGAAGTTGAAGTTTTTTGAAGCTATTGAAATAGGAGGTACAACAAGAAGTAGTAGTCAAAATGGCTGTGTTTCCTTCTCTCCCTTTATATATATACAGGTATATAACCAATTAAATGTCAGGTAATAAAAGTAGAAAATGAAAGTAACATTTTCATTGGTTGTCAATTCCAACAATTCAGATGTGTTTTGTGAAGTAATTTACCTCACGGTACTTAGAGAGGTCTACAGGCTAAATGGCTAAATGGAATTTCAATGAAATTTGTGAGAATGGAAGGGATTGTTATGTAGTATGAGCTAATCTATATTTGGTGAGAGTGTCTCTAGTCGTTTTTCTGTAAATTACTTTCCCGCCTTTTTTTAGGACCGCTTTCCGGGAAGCTGCCCGGTTAGCGAACCTTAAGCGTCACGGGAGTCCACCATTTTGTGTTTCGTTCGCATTAAGATACAAGATGGAGGGCAAATAATGTTTAGAATGGGTAGAAGGGGTCATGGTAGACTTATCTTGACCCCCTAGGTTTTCTGAGCGTGGCTGAGGAGGCTTATATGTGCGGAAAAAAAAACTTTTTTTAAAAAAATTCCGCGAGGTTAGCTTTCGGTTAGCGAACCGGGTAGCGCTCCGGGGAGCGAATTTTGTGGAAAATTAGTGAAAAAAGTTAGAGAAAAATAATAATTGTGAGTGATCAGATGTAGGGTAGCTCTGACAAGAGCTTTTGGGTTTATGGTACATTTAGGTACTTATAAGTAGGTACCAATGCACAGTCTTAAATTCAGAATGAAAATTCTGTTGCCCTCATCTGAGAAGTGAACTCCATCTCCTCTGTAGATATCTTGCATGTAGTAACGCAAGTTATTGTTGTACAGAGAGCCCATTCCATGGTCTCTCATGTAAGCTGAAACAGATTTGTTTACATGCTTCCTCGCTTTCTCAATTTGTGGACAAAATTGGTTGGACCACCTCCATTTCTGTCTTTGGCATATATTGGAATATACCAAGGCAGTTTGAGGAAAAAGTGCCATTAATTGCTCCAAGGTGTCCTTTAAAAGCATTTCCAGACCTACCCCTGTCAAAGTGCCCAAATCATTACCTCCACAGTGCACTATTAACAGGTCAGGTTTTGGCAAATGCATAAAGGTTTTCACCAATGGTATCAATTGGTGACATTTTAATCCTCTTTGGCCCAACCAGTTAATTTCCACATCTTGTAAATTGAGGTTGTGTAAATTTCTGCTCTCAGCATACCTTTGAGCCCAGTGGATGTAACTATGTCCAACAATCCAGACGTTAAACATGGTGGAAGAAGGTTGTTCTGCAGTCAGATGAAGTGTGGTAATGAAAGGGCAGTTGAAACAGTAGGAGTTTCTAAAGAAAAAAACTGTGGATTTACAATGCTAATGATTCATTAGCAGTGATTGGTGCATTTCCATTTCTGAAAACAGAAAGTTAGGGTGCATGGATGTGTTCTTTGAAAGATGTAATTTGAATGGTCAAGGAAGAAACAATTAATGAAAGATTGCACTGGATACGCAGGTGCACTGAGAGTTCAGAGTTCAATTGAAACATTGTTGTGTGAATTTGCAAACATGAGAGGTCTTCCAGGAGGTGGTTGCTATGGAAACAAGGCAGACAGGGCAGAGGGGGGAAGGGTTTTGATTTGAAAAAAGTGAGGGAAGAGGTATGATTGGCTAATATGAGAGATATGTGAAAAGAATATCTGTATTTCTGTGCTTTCAATAGCTGCAGCCTTTGGAGTGCATCCTTTTTCTTCTGCTGAAGACAATTTGGTGTATTTCTGAGACTGTTTTCAAAACTCAAAAAATATTTGCTAAGGTGAGAAAAGATTTATTTAATTTAGATAGAGAATAGTATGATTTAAGGAGAAAATGATGAAGAAAGCTGTGTTTTTAAAATGTGGTTTTGTCTCTAGTTATATACTAATAGAATTAGTTTCATAGAGAAATTATAATTGCATATTTGGTGTAACATTCTGGCATGCAGTAACACAAGATATTGTAATACATGGAGGCCATTTCATGGTCTGTTATGTAAGCTGAAACAGATATGTTGCTTTTAAAAACGATTTCAGAAATCAATTACATTTCTGGATATTTACTGCTAGAGCTTCATAGGTTGTTTTGGGCCATATTTATAAGGTATTTGAGTGTCTAAGATGTTATGTTCGCCTTTTAAAATGTAAAGTGTTCCTCATGGGGCAAGTGTCTTGTAAATACGCTCCCACTTGTGCTTGGCAAATTTAGATTTTGATTATGGGAGTTACCTAGCCATGTTAATAGTGTCCCAAAAATGGTGCTAGGGCATTCCAGAAAACACTTTCATGTGTCTCAAGGACATTTTTAGTCATTTCTTCATGAATGCAGGTATACAATTGATTTATATGTTGTGTTTAAAAACGAATTTTGAAATCAATTAAATTTCAGGATATGTACTGTTAGAGCTTCATAGGTTGTTTGGGGTCATATTTAGAAGGCATTTTAGTGTCTTTGATGTTATTTTTCCCTTTTTAAATGGAAAGCATTCCTCATGGGGCCCTGAGCAGTTCTTAGCCATGTTATTTAATAGGAAGTGGATAACATGGCTAAGAGCATTTGCTGGAAAATGCATGAATATCGCTGATTTTTCTGCTATATTCATGCATTGCGGCCGTTTTTTTTCACATTGCTTCATAGGTTGTTTGGGGTCATATTTAGAAGGCATTTTAGAGTCTTTGATGTTATTTTTCCCTTTTTAAATGGAAAGCGTTCCTCATGGGGCCCTGAGCAGTTCTTAGCCATGTTATTTAATAGGAAGTGGATAACATGGCTAAGAGCATTTGCTGGAAAATGCATGAATATCGCTGATTTTTCTGCTATATTCATGCATTGCGGCCGTTTTTTTTCACATTGCTTCATAGGTTGTTTGGGGTCATATTTAGAAGGCATTTTAGTGTCTTTGATGTTATTTTTCCCTTTTTAAATGGAAAGCGTTCCTCATGGGGCCCTGAGCAGTTCTTAGCCATGTTATTTAATAGGAAGTGGATAACATGGCTAAGAGCATTTGCTGGAAAATGCATGAATATCGCTGACTTTTCTGCGATGTTATGTTTACCTCTTAAAATGTAAAGTGTTCCTTATGGGGCAAGTGTCTTGTAAATACGCTCCCACTTGTGCTTGGCAAATTTAGATTTTGATTATGGGAGTTACCTAGCCATGTTAATAGTGTCCCAAAAATGGTGCTAGGGCATTCCAGAAAACACTTTCATGTGTCTCAAGGACATTTTTAGTCATTTCTTCATGAATGCAGGTATACAATTGATTTATATGTTGTGTTTAAAAACGAATTTTGAAATCAATTAAATTTCAGGATATGTACTGTTAGAGCTTCATAGGTTGTTTGGGGTCATATTTAGAAGGCATTTTAGTGTCTTTGATGTTATTTTTCCCTTTTTAAATGGAAAGCATTCCTCATGGGGCCCTGAGCAGTTCTTAGCCATGTTATTTAATAGGAAGTGGATAACATGGCTAAGAGCATTTGCTGGAAAATGCATGAATATCGCTGATTTTTCTGCTATATTCATGCATTGCGGCCGTTTTTTTTAACATTGCTTCATAGGTTGTTTGGGGTCATATTTAGAAGTCATTTTAGAGTCTTTGATGTTATTTTTCCCTTTTTAAATGGAAAGCGTTCCTCATGGGGCCCTGAGCAGTTCTTAGCCATGTTATTTAATAGGAAGTGGATAACATGGCTAAGAGCATTTGCTGGAAAATGCATGAATATCGCTGATTTTTCTGCTATATTCATGCATTGCGGCCGTTTTTTTTCACATTGCTTCATAGGTTGTTTGGGGTCATATTTAGAAGGCATTTTAGTGTCTTTGATGTTATTTTTCCCTTTTTAAATGGAAAGCGTTCCTCATGGGGCCCTGAGCAGTTCTTAGACATGTTATTTAATTGGAAGTGGATAACATGGCTAAGAGCATTTGCTGGAAAATGCATGAATATCGCTGATTTTTCTGCTATATTCATGCATTGCGGCAGTTTTTTCCACATTGCTTCATAGGTTGTTTGGGTTCATATTTAGAAGGCATTTTAGTGTCTTTGATGTTATTTTTCCCTTTTTAAATGGAAAGCGTTCCTCATGGTGCCCTGAGCAGTTCTTAGCCATGTTATTTAATAGGAAGTGGATAACATGGCTAAGAGCATTTGCTGGAAAATGCATGAATATCGCTGATTTTTCTGCGATATTCATGCATTGCAGGCCTTTTTTTATCACATTTGCAAGCACTTCTTAGCCATGTTATCCAATGGGAGGTGGATAACATGGCTAAGAGCATTTGCTACAAAGGTTGTTTGGGGTTATATACCATTTTTGGGAAATTATTAACATGCCTATCTAACTCCCATAATCAAAATCTAAATTTGCCAACCGCAGGTGGGAGCGTATTTACAATAAATTTGCACCATGAAGAATGTAAAATAGCATACTAGATACTCAAATAACTTATAAATATGACCCAAAACATCTTATGAAGCACTAGTAGTGCATATTTCCAGAAATGTATTGGTTTTCATTTAATGATTTACTTCATTGGTAGGCCTTCACATGTTTTTTTACCTTGGTTTTTTTTCAGTGAAAATCTTATCTGCAACCATGTGTTGGCCTCACCTCAAATAAACAAAACAGGTGATGGACTGAATGTGGATCAATGACACACATTCACCCCAGTCCAAAGATCTGGGCCTAAACAAACCTTTAGATAGGCTACATCTTATCGTCATCCTGAATTAATGATTTAAAATATTAGGGAGTGATTTATGAGTGTTGTATGCCTGTTTTGTACCATTGAGTGTCATTTTTGTGATGCAGTGCTGGTGGAAAATATTTGCTATGTTAAATAATTAGTACGGCATTAAGTTTTAGATGACTGTTATTTATTTACTGTTTGGTAATAGTGGTTAATAACATTTTATATTATATTTTTTCACAGATTCAACTGCAGATTCTTTCATAGTTTGGAAAATGCCTTCCAGAAGTCGAATACGAAAGGCTAGAAAACGTCAAAGACAGCAGGATGATGTTTTATTGCAGCAGTCCTCTTCCCCAAATACTTGTCAAAACACCAAGAAAGGTCCGGGTAAGAGCACGAAATCATTCTTAAGAAATATTTGTAGTAAAAAAAATTTTGCTCAAAAAAATGTGTCTGTTCACAAAAAGAAAAGTAATTTAAATGGAAAGGAGAGACACATCACAAATGTTACTGGTAGAGGAAGAGATAACTCTGTGCATGATAGTAGAAGGAAACAACAGTTTAGGGACATTCGACAACGAATGTTCCGTAATAGGATATTAGTTAATTTATTGAAAAATATTAAAAAGAAAGGCCAACAGAAAGCGGCATTTTATAGGAAGAAGAAAAATGTAGAGAAAATTATTGATCATGCTTTTGAAATCAAGCGAAAGTTGTTTATTTTGGTAATCAATAGAATTAGGAAACTAAGCAAGGTAATTTCTGATTTCAAAACAAAAAGTAGATGGAAGAGAGTAGTAAATCGTACTAACTTTTGTGAAGTTTTTTCTGGAGAATGGATGCATAGTTCAAGTTCTGAGGCATTTTTTAATGAGGAGACTTATTTTCAGGATAATGATTTGGTGCATGCAGTTGACATCAGTGGTCGAGCTTATGAAGTGAAGGATGGTTGTCCAGTTGAAAAAGAACAACTTGTGACAACAGAGACAGAAGAGGCGCTAAGTGATGAGGTTTTAGGAAGACGTCCTAAGGGTCCTGTGTACATTTGGAAGTGTAGTTCTATTTGCAGTGTGCGACAGGTTTCCATCAATTTGCTTTGTGATTTTATACGGACATTTAATAAGAAAAGTTTGAAGCAGAAAATGAAGTTGTTGCAAGATTTAGATCCTTGCAGAGTGAGACAAATGACAGGTTTGCGTGGTCATTCACTGGCTTGTCTTTCCAGGAGAGTATGCCAGAGTGTTTTTCATCATTTCAGGATGCTAGCAGTGCATCATAATAAAGTGAGAAAATTAGTGAGAATGTTGTATTATGCTAAGAGTCCAGCAATTATGCTTAAACAGTTATGTGCTGCTCTTTTGCATGGTTCTGAAATAGATGTGAAGAATCTTTGTGAAGAAATTGAGTTTTGTTACTTTGGTAGTAAAGATGAGAATGTTCAAATTGACCCTGAAGTAGAGGGTAATGTGGAAGATAATGTACAGGTTTCCAGTATAGATAATTTTCAGAAGGAAATTGCCACGTTTCAGATGAAATCAAGTGAGAGGCCTAATTTCACTTGTGTATGTTGTCGACGCACTTATTATAAGAATCAGACTAAGGTAGTGGATTTATATGCAAAAAGTGAAAGGGAAAATAATAGTGAATGGAAGGATTTAGCCACATACTTGATGGTAGAAAATTATTTTGATTTGGGATCGGATCAACGTGTGTGTACTTATTGTTGTAATAAATTAAACCAAAACCAGATGCCTGCTAGGGCAGTTCATAATAATCTGGAATTGGTTGAGATTCCTTCTGAATTGAAGGATTTAAATACTTATGAATCTATTTTGATTCAAAGTATCCATCCCTTTCAGGCTATTGTAAGAATGGAGCCAAAGACAGGGAAGTTGCCTCCAGCAGATTTACAGAGAGGATTAAAGGGAAGAGTTGTTTATTTGCCTCTAGATTTGAACAAAAACATTAACACAATTGGAATAGAAAAAGTGGAAGAGGAACCTCTGGTTATCTTGGTTAATGGGGTTCCGACAAAGAATAAGAAAATATGGCAAGATTTAGTGGATGTTAGGAAAGTCAAAAAGGCAACAGTGTATTTGAAGAAAAATAATAAGTACTATAAGAATGTATATGTTGCAGAAGAGGAAGTAAGTGATGAAGAGGATAGCGATTTGTGTGCTGGCCAAATTGAGAAAGTAGAGGCCTCTAAAAGTGAAGAAATATATGAACATTATAGTGTTCATCCTTTGCATTCCAAGGAAGTCATGGGGAATGCTATTGAGTTGTTTCAAATGAAACAAGCCAAAGGGAGTCCCATTAGTGTTTGGGAGGAAAGTTTGGAAGCTCGGTGTTTCCCACAGCTATTTCCCACAGGTCAAGGAGGAAGATATGATGAGCGACCTCGTGAAATTCCTGCGTCTGAATACCGGACTTTACGATTGTATGCAGAAGATCCTAGGTTTCGGCAATGCATTCCCTATTTGTTTCATCTCCTGTTTGAAAGCGATCTGTCTGGACTTTCATATGCAGTGAACCACATCTTAAAAAGTGGTATACAGATGCGAAACATCTCGGCAAGTGACTTTATGCATAAAGTCAATGTCCAAGACAGTATTTTGGATTCTCACTTAATTAATCTCATGGCGTGTCAGCGTGGTACTAATGAGTACTGGTACCGTCGTCATGGTGATTTAAAATGTATGCTGAGGAACTTAGGAACTCCGACATGGTTCCTCACTCTGAGCTGTGCTGAGTATGGCTGGGATGACTTACTTGAATTTCTACGAGAGGCAAATGGAAATATTGAAAACATTGAATTCAAGACACCTGGAGAACTGTGTTCTTTGGATCCTGTGAATGTATGCAGGTACTTCAATCATAGATTTGAAGCTATGATGTCTTTCATCACAAATAAAAAGAATCCACCTCTTGGAGAGGTGTTGGATTTCTTCTGGAGAAAGGAGTATCAAGCAAGAGGTGCCCCTCATATACATATGTTGCTGTGGATCAAGGATGCACCTAAATTTGGAACAGATCCGGATGACTTAGTGATGAATTTCATCGAACAGTATTCTACGTGTGCTGTTCCAAACGCAACGGAGAAGAAAAGTCTAAGAGAACAAGTTCTACGTTTCCAAAGCCATCGTTGTGGAAAGTACTGTCGTCGTAAATTCAGAAACAAGGACAAGTTCTACACTAAATGTCGTTTCAACTTTCCACGACCGGTGATTTCTAAAGGAAGAGTGAACAGTTTGATGTCTTCGTTGCGACATAATGTGACGAGGAAATCACCCAAGAATACATACAATTTGAAAAGGAACGAAGAGTCCAAGTACATCAATGACTACAACCCAGTGATTTTGTCCATGTGGAATGCCAACATGGATATACAGTTTGTGGCTGACAACTGTATGGCTGTGGCTCGGTATGTGACATCTTACATCACCAAAAAAGAAAAGACCGAACTGAAGGATATGTGGGAGGACATTTCCCATGAAAAGAGCCTCAGCAAGAAGTTGTACAGTTTCAGTCTGAAGATGTTGTCGCATCGAGAAATCGGAGCTTACGAATGTTCTGATCGATTGTCTTCAGCAAGTCTCTATGCCAAATCCAGGAGTCTCGTTTGGGCGAGTCTTGGTCTTGCTGCAACGCGAAATCGAGTTCTAAAACCTGTTCGGGAAATTGAGTATTTGGCAGAAAAGGAACCAAACAGTACCGACATTTTGAAGACCAACATGTTGGATACATATTATCCAAATCGAAGCAGTCACCTTGAGAATGTTTGTCTATATGAGGTTCTCCAAAATTATATATTCAAGAGGAACATCAAAGAAGATATTGAGAAAGGAGTGTATGCTGTAATTGGAAGTGAGGGATGCCTGGTCAAGCAAAGAAAATGCCAATTAGTAAATCATCGAAAATTAAGTGGCGAATCTCCAGAAAAAAAGGAGTTTTTCTATTTAGCACTTTTGCAACTTTTCAAGCCTTGGCGTGCAGAAGAGGAACTGCTTGGAGATTTCCTCTGTTACGAAGACTCTTTCAATGCAGCCAAGGAGTCCATAGAATGTCCTGCTTTTTCTAAATATCAAGAAATGCTAACTTTGGAAATTGAGCAGGAAGCAACGATTGCAGCCGAGATTGCCAGAGACAGTTCTCAGGACAGTCAGAGTTCTGTTTCATTGAGTCAAGATCCACTTGGAGGACCTATTATCGAAAATGAAGCTGCCACTGCTATGAATGAAGTAGAAAGAGCCATGGCACATGCTCAGGAGGATTCAGTTAACTTACAAGACTTGGAAAAACAACTCAACGTTGAGCAGAGGAAAATATATGATGAAGTTACCAAGGAAATTGAGCACGGATTAAGTCATGAGAAGAAAGAGTGCTCGTGTACGTCGTTGAAGCCTGTCCGACTGTACGTGAGTGGAGAAGCGGGAACTGGAAAAAGTTTCCTCATTAAAGCAATCTCTTGTTATTTGCAGGAAAGGACTGAGTCATCGCTGTCTTGTGTTGTCACCGCTCCTACTGGACTGGCAGCACATAATATTAAAGGTATTACTTTGCATCGTCTATTGATGCTGCCGGTGGAGCATGACAACAAATTACAATACAACAAGTTATCTGGAGATGCTTGCTGTGAAGTTTCAAGAGTCTTGAGGAAAATGAAACTACTTATCATTGACGAAGTAAGCATGGTTTCCAATGTCATGCTTGCCTTTGTGCATTTGAGAATGCAAGAAGTACTTAAAACTGAATATGATGTCTTATTTGGTGGGAAACACATTATTGTTTTCGGAGATCTTCTACAGCTGACACCAGTAAAAGGTCAACCTGTGTTCAAAATACTCACGCATGAAGATACCAGGAAGTGCCTAGGGAGCATTGGCAACGTCAATATATGGTTAAACTTCAATTATGCAGAACTGCATCAAAATATGCGTCAGGCAAAGGATGAAGATTACAAGAATATTCTACAAGATATTAGAATTGGAAAAGTGACCAAGCATGGGAAAGAAGCTTTAAATGCACGGTTACTGTCAAATTTGTATCCCAAACAAGAGATTGTGCCTGAGAATATTTTTCAGAAAATTACTGAGAAGAAATCCGGGATATGTCTCATGCCAACTCTTGCAGAATGTGCCATCTTCAACAACAAAATGTTGAATTTAGAAAAGCAAGACATTGTGAAACTGGAAGCTATCGACAAATTAGAGCATATGGGATCAACAATTATTTTGTCAGATAATTTGAAATCAAAATTGGATTCATTAGAGAAGACTATATCTAAGACAGCGGGTTTTGAAAAGACTCTGAATGTGTGTTTAAATTGCCGAATCATTTTGAGACGGAATTTACATGTAGAAAGAGGTCTGGTAAATGGATCAATGGGTAATGTTGTTGATTTTGAGAAATACAGAAATAGAGATGGAATAGAATTTTTAAGAATTAAATTTGATGGCATTGAGGAAGTACAGCAAATTGGTCGTTGTTCTGCTAGGTTTTTGCTTGTTAAAGATTTATATGTTCGCCGTAAACAGTTTCCTGTTTGCTTGGCATATGCGGTGACAATCCATAAATCGCAAGGTTTAAGTGTAGACTGTGCATTGGTGAATATTGGTAGTTCTGTGTTCAAGGAGGGTATGGCATATGTGGCATTGTCACGAGTTAGAACTTTATCGGGATTGTACTTGATTGACTGTGATGTCACAAACATTTGTGCAGATCTAGATTGTGTTAAGGAATACAATAGGTTAAGAAGAGAGTATGTGCCACATTTGCCTCAATATCCTTTGTTTGAGAAACGTGTGGTAGGCCGGAAACGTAGAAATAGCAGTAATAGTAGGGAGGTTGTTGCAAAAAGACTAAAAGTCAGTGAACCGAAAGTTGATAGCAGAAAGAAAGTGGATACTGTTGAAGAGATTGTTGGTTTTCAATTTGAAAACAGTTCTGGTGTCAACTGCTATGCAAATGTCGTTGTTAATGTTCTCTTTTCACTAGAGAGTTTAAAACAACAGATTGTGTTCAATTCAGAACAAAGTTTATGCTGCTTGTTGAATTCTGTGTTAGAGAAATGTAGCACTGATCGAACAAAAGTAGAAAGTGTGTCTGAAGTTCGTTATCTGTTAGATGAATGTTCAGGTCAAACAGACTTCTCTGAAAATAATCAGCAAGATTGTCAGGAGTTTTTAATGTATATGCTTGATATATTGCAAGATGAGGGTGTAGATGTAGATCACCTGTTTGGGCTTTCTTATCAATGGCAGCATGACTGCGAGAACTGTATGGTATCAAGTACTACTAGTGTAGACTCAGAAAGATTTATATATTTAACTTTGCCAGACAGTAAATCAGTGTCCTTTAATAAGCTAGTAAAAGCAGCTGATCACAACATGGAGTGTAGCCAATGTAAATGTGATATGATGTCAACATTATTGATACGTAGATATGGCCAGTATGTCATTTTAATGATTCAACGATGTAGGCCTGATGGATCAAAATTGTCAACTTTAATAAAAAATGTTGTGGCTTCTCAGCTGTCAATATCAGGGAGGACTTTTGTTACTGTAGCAATTATCTATCACGATGGTCCATCAACAACATCAGGACATTATACAGCTTACTTAAAGTCTGGAAACGGCTGGTCATTCTGTAATGATTCTGTTGTAACTTTAAAAAAAAAATTGCCGTTTGACCTTAAAAATTCTTACCTGGTGTTTTTAAAACCAAAATTTTAAGTAGAGGGAATGTAAGTCTGCAATGCTGTCTCGATTAAAAATCCAACTATATAAACCTGATGCAAGTAAGTCTGCTTCATAGTAAGCAGTATCAGTGTCATAGGAAAAGGAGAACATGAGTGACAAAGAAGACTAAGATATTAGTAGTCCAGGATTGTGAAAATAATCTCAAATATTTTATTTTTGAAAGTTGCGAAAATAGAAAATGTCGGGATTTGATTGGAAGAATTACAAGACTTGCGAATCGCGGCAACATGATTTGGCCTAGTGGAAACATGTGATATAATGAGAGAAGTTTTTTTTCTATGTAACATATTTCACGTATCGATGGAGGTTTTCTTTCAGAAAGTGGCGGGCTGAAAATATTTAAAGCACAACAGAGTGGATGCTGTTTATAGGAGATCGTTTGACGTCATTGAAAGTAAGTTAATTTTAAGAAGTTTTGAAATCAGATTTCTTAGGTTTTATGGGTTTTTTAAACACAGTCATTTTGATTGTGTTTTTTTTCCCCCGCTGTTACATGATGAATACCTTCAAGTCACTGATTTATGTGAAATTTGATACATTCTGAGAACAGCAAAAATAAACCATTTAACATGTATAATTAATGTTATGCTTTTTGTCCTTATGATATATATTTAGAAATGTGTGGTACATATGGGTAAGCTGAGTTCTGTAAATATCAATTTTAATGCTTAGAGTGCTGTACTTCTGGGTAGTGTTTTTTTTTTAAAAAAAAAAGAGGCCTCACCTCAAAGAAAGCTCTTGAAAGCACACATCTTATTTGCATCCTAAAACAATCATTTACAATGTTAGACACAATTTTATTATGGCTTTACATCTTTTTTGCGCTGCTATTGCATCACTATTGTGAGACATTAGCAGTGCAAGAAAAACATCATGTTCCAAAATAGGCCTCAGTTCAGCAATATCAAGATACAGTTTCTTTCAAATATATATCTTTAGGATTGTGTAGGGGACGTAGAGAAGCAGAGACTTCTGTGAATGTCAAAGTTGTTGAAAAACTGTTTGTTTTTGAACCTTTTCCCTTGTCTTTTCTAATTTTTAAATACATGTTTTAATATTTTTTGAAATGTTTGTTCTTTGTTTTACAGATTGAAAGTATGAAAAAATATTTAAAAAAGGTAACAAGAATTATAAGGTAAATGTTTTCCACTCTTTTTACCCGCAATGCACTGCTGATGATGTCATTGACACTATCTCTCATTTACTCTCTCTAGCTGTCTTTCTTTTTACATTATTCTCTGATTACTTCCCTTATACTAACTCTTCTTTTTTTTAAAAAAATATTTTTTTAGTTCGCTTAAAGTTCGCGAACCGGTCAGCGAACTTGAAGCGAACCAAAAGAAATAGAGCTTGCCAGAGTGATAAACATTCTAGCAATTTTGTTTGAAAGGGGAGGTAGTTCTGAAAAGAACTGTTTTTTTTTGTTTTTGTTGTTTTATATTTTTTTTTTATTTTTTGAACATTTTTTGATTTTTTTGTATTTTTAGAACTGTTTTATGTTTTTTTTGTGTTTTTTATGGAGGGGAGACAACAAAAAACAGGCTTTCAAAACGGCTCAACTGGAGCAAAAAAAAGAAAATTACTTCTTGGGTGCATTAAGGCATTTATGATTTTCATATGCAATGTTCATGAGCTTGACACTCATGTTGCCATATGACAGCATATCTCCACAGTAAACACAGGATAACTTTATGTGCTGGAAGTTAGGTTGGATGTTTGGCACAGTCTCTTGTGCCTCTCTTCCCGTCAAAGACAATGTGGATGTAGATCTTGCCACAGGAGTTGCCGTCGGATTGTCTTCAAGATCCCTTAATTCAGCCCGGCTATAGTTCAAGGGATGCCACCTGCTCATGTGACGATGCATTGTATAGTTCCCCATACTGTACTTCTTTTCTGTGCCTCTCGACAATCTGTAGTCACAGATGAGGCAGGTGGCATATTTTGCATTCACTTTCTTTGTTCCAGGAGGGATGGTGAAAAACTGCCAGATGAAACTGGTTTTTCGTTTAGAAACCCGGGGCAACTCATCAACAAATTGTTGTTCCTCTCTCTCCTCTTCTTCTTCTTCCTCATTTTCCTCCTCTCTGTTAGTCATAATTTGACTAGGTGGTCCTCTCTTCTTATGAGGAGGTGGAGGTGGTGGTGGGGGTGCACCAGCTGCAGCAAGAATGGAAGCCATTGTGGATCTTCAGATAAATGGTCTTTCTCTCACCAAGATGAAAGTCAGAGTGAGGAAATAAGGAGGGGTTTACATGATTTGGGGAAAACAAAAGTTCTGAGCCAATGAAAAGTGTTATTTTAAGGTCACATGACCTAGTCATACATCATTTGGAAACCAAAAGTGAAATGAACCAATGAGAAGTTTGATAAACAAGTCACATGACCTGTTCCGCTTACGTTACGCGGCGCGCGCCGCGTCCCAGATCGCTTCCGGTTCGCGGTCCGGAGCACTTCCGGGAGCGCTAACGCGACGCGTCATTAGACGCATTACGCGATAACGTGATATGTCGCGCTTCCGCGACGCGTCACTGTTCCGCTAACGTAACGTTGACCGGTTCGCGGACTAGATCGCGGCATCAAGATGAGCTAACGGAAAGCTTCCCGGTTCGCGAACTAGAAGCGAAGAAAAAAATATTTAAAAAAAATTATCAATAAATATCTATATATATTTTGGGATTTAAAGAATAATATATTTTACAGCTACAGATGTTAGCTTTTAAAAAACCAATGAAATTCACTGAACAAACCATAGGTTATAGACCATATATAGTTAGAAATTTGCATTTAAAAAACCATTGAAATTCAATGAAAAAACCATAGGTTATAGACCATATATAGTTAGGAATTCGCATTTACAAAACCTTATTTTACTCGCACAAAACCATTGAAATTCCATATATAGTTAGTTGCGCTAACTATATATCGCGCACCCGCAATCCACTGCTGATGATGTCACATATTACATCATTCATGACATGGTCAGTGACATCACTGATGACATCACTGATGACATCTCAAATGACATCACTGATGACATCACTGATGACAACACCCAGTGACTGTATGTTTCTGTAAAGTTGAAATATGTCTTACATATTGAAGAATGAGTGGATGTATAAGTGTCTGGATGAAGGATTTAGTAGGTGCATGACTGACTGTATGAGTGAGTGATTAAATGTGTCTCACTGAGTGCATGGGTTAGTGACTAAACTGTCTTAATTTGTGCATTATTATGTCTGTTGTTCTGTAAACTGCTGCATGTGTTGATAAGTACCTATATGAGTAACTATATGGGATATTCATTGGTTGCCCAAGTATTTGTATGGGAGACTGAGTGTGTGTGTGGGTGGCTGGGAGGTGTGTGAGTCTGTGCATAGATGTGTAAGCAGTTGATTCACTAGGTGTATGAGTTCAAGAGTGCATGTGGAAACAGCTATATGGGCGGTTGACTGTGCATGGGTGTGTTGGTGAGTGAATGGATATCTCAGTGCTACATGTGCAAGTAAATACGTATGTAAAACACAATACATGTGAGAGATGACATATAAATAACTGTGGATAAGAGCCAGTGAATGTGTGAGTGGTTGTATGGATCACTGTGAGCTTGTATCAGGGATTGTATAAGAGAGTAAATATGTCTAAGAATATGTTTGAATAAGTAAGGTGTGTATAACTGTATAGTTGAGGAAATGGAGTGTGATTGATTCTTTCCATGACTGACTAGGTGTGTGAGTAACTCCATGGATGAGTGACAGTCTGTGAGTGTCTGTTTATACTGAGTGTATGTAAGGTTATATTAGAGTCTGAAGAGGTTCATTGTATTATCACATGAGTGATGTCATCAGTGATGTGATCAGTGATGTCAAATGAGATGTCATCAGTGATGTCAAATGAGATGTCATCAGTGATGTCATTTGAGATGTCATCAGTGATGTCATCAGTGATGTCACTGACCATGTCATGAATGATGTAATATGTGACATCATCAGCAGTGGATTGCGGGTGCGCGATATATAGTTAGCGCAACTAACTATATATGGAATTTCAATGGTTTTGTGCGAGTAAAATAAGGTTTTGTAAATGCGAATTCCTAACTATATATGGTCTATAACCTATGGTTTTTTCATTGAATATATATATATATATATATATATATATATTCACTGAAAAAACCATAGGTTAGAGACCATATATAGTTAGCTGGACATTTTATTGACAAAAAACCAATGAAATTCCATATATAGTTAGTTGCACTAACTATATATCGCGCACCCGCAATCCACTGCTGATGATGTCACATATTACATCATTCATGACATGGTCAGTGACATCACTGATGACATCACTGATGACATCTCAAATGACATCACTGATGACATCACTGATGACATCTCAAATGACATCACTGATGACATCATCTAGTGTCTGTGTGTTTTTGTAAAGTTTAAATATGTTTTACATATTGAAGAATGAGTGGATGTATGGAAGACTGAGTGTGTGTGTGGCTGGCTGGGAGGTGTGTGACTCTGTGCATATCAATGTGTACTTGTATCAGTGATTGTATAAGAGAGTAAGTATGTGTTAGTATATGTGTGAAAAGTATGGTGTTCTGTGTTTAACTGTATAGATGAGGAAATCGAAGTGTGATTGATTCTTCACAGGACTGACTAGGTGTATGAGTGCATATGATAGTGTTGTAATAATGAGTGACTGTATGTATGAGTGAATGTATGGGTGAATGAGTGAATGTGTGTGTAGACGTAGGAATCAGTGAGTGCGTATGTAGTAACTGGTATTGGTGTGTCATGATGTCATCAGTGATGTCATTTGAGATGTCATCAGTGATGTCATTTGAGATGTCATCAGTGATGTCATCAGTGATGTCACTGAAGTATGGTGTTCTGTGTTTAACTGTATAGATGAGGAAATGGAAGTGTGATTGATTCTTTACAGGACTGACTAGGTGTGTGAGTAACTCCATGGATGAGTGGCAGTGTGTGAGTGTCTGCATAGGTGTATGAGTGCATATGATAGTGTAATAATGAGTGACTGTATGTATGAGTGATTGTATGGGTGAATGAGTGAATGTGTGTGTAGACGTAGGAATCAGTGAGTGCGTATGTAGTAACTGGTATTGGTGTGTCATGATGTCATCACTGATGTCATTTGAGATGTCATCAGTGATGTCATCAGTGATGTCATTTGAGATGTCATCAGTGATGTCATCAGTGATGTCACTGACCATGTCATGAATGATGTAATATGTGACATCATCAGCAGTGGATTGCGGGTGCGCGATATATAGTTAGTGCAACTAACTATATATGGAATTTCATTGGTTTTTTGTCAATAAAATGTCCAGCTAACTATATATGGTCTCTAACCTATGGTTTTTTCAGTGAATTTTCAAGGTTTTGTAAATGCAAATTCCTAACTATATATGGTCTATAACCTATGGTTTTTTCAGTGAATTTCATTGGTTTTTTAAAAGCTAATATCTATAGCTGTAAAATATATTCTTTATTACGTGACGTATCACGTAGCCACGTGAGACGCCTCATGACGCGTCGCATAACCGTGACGTATCGGTTCTGCAGCGCAAACAAAACCCGTAACGTAAGCGTGCCGGAGCACGCTTACAGATATATATATTTTTTTAACCTTAATTAGACAAAATCCACACGTGCACATATCTTGAGGCCTTGCAAAGGCACATCAAACAAACAGTCCCTACAATTTTGCCAAGTTTGCTGGAAATCTATTCCCTTAATTTTTTTTTTACTGTTTCTCTTGGTTTTCCCCTTGTTACGCTTACCGGGACGCTACCCGGTACGCGAACCGGACGCTCCAAAAACACAAGATGGCGGACTCCCGTTACGCTGCCGGTTAGCTGCCCGGTTCGCGTACCGGGAAGCGCCTCTACCGCGAAAAATCGCGGGGGACTTTAATATCCCCCTCATAAATCCTAGGGGGTCAGGAGGGGTTTACCTTGCCCCCTTTCCTTCATTTCCCCCTTCTTTTTTCACCACATCTTGTCTCTCGAACCTACCGAGAGACAAGATGGCGGCCGCTCCGGACTGTTTACAATGTTGACAGCTACGCTGCCGGTTAGCTGCCCGGTTAGCTGCCCGGTGAGCTGCCCGGTTCGCGTACCGGGACGCGCCTCTATGGCGTAAAATCGCAAAATTTTTTGCCCCGTGGGGCACTTTAATATCCCCCTCATCAATCCTAGGGGGTCAGGAGTGGTCTACCTTGCCCCCTTTCCTTCATTTCCCCCTTCGTTTTTCACCACATCTTGTCTCTCGATCGTACCGAGAGACAAGATGGCGGCCGCTCCGGTTTGTTTAGAATGTTGACAGACACCGGAGAGCCAATCAGATTCGCTTCGCGAAGTTCCGTTACGCGTCAGGTACGCGAACCGGGGCGCTAACCGGAGCGCTGTCACAGATATATATATTTTTTTAAACGTTAATTTCTCAAAATCCACTGGAGCACATATATTGAGACATAGCAAAGGCACGTCGGGCAAACCATATCTACAATTTTGCCAAGTTTCATGTAAATCTATTCAGCCGTTCGAGCTAAAAGTGAGTCCAACCGCCCTATGGAAAAATGAATGGGAAAAACGCGTTTTGGGACCCCCCTTTGTTCTCGGCCCCCCCTTGACGAAACCCCACCAAATTTTCAGGGGCTGCTCAGGAAAAAAAATGTGCCATTTTCCTGAAAATTTCAGCCAATTCCGTCCACAAACGCCAAAGTTATTAGACATAGAATTTTCAGAAATCCCATAGAGAAAAAATCCTAACTATATATACCCACTGGCTATCGCCAGTAGGTAATATACATATATAAACATATGTAATCTGCATATCTATATAAATATAAATGCATGCATACATATACATATATGCATACATATGCATGTTATTTACATGAAAGTTTTAAAAACACTAATAAAAGCAAAGCTAAAAAGCCACCTCATTACAAACAGAATGGCTTTAACTTAAACGAGGGCGAGATCTATTGCATTTTCAATGCTTGTTTACTTTGGTTCTATCAAGAAGGCATTCAGATGTGTCACACATTTGCCATAAATTCTGAATGTTAGCACTCTAGTTGCTCATTAGATCACTGTAGTAAAGCTAGTGCTCTCCAGGGAAGTCTGCTGCTAATCATGGTTTGCAGCCATTTTCCCGCATTTTTTATCCCGCAGACTTTCAGTCCGCATACCATTATCCCGCAAGGTCATTGAGCTCGCATACCATTATCCCGCATTTTTTCAAAACGCATGTGCATTTATCGCGCATGCCTTTACAAAGAATTACGTTTTAAAGGCATGTATGGTAAATGCATTTGCGTTGTGAAAACCACGATGACGAGAGAGGTAAGTGGGTTTGTGTTAATTTTTTCGTGGGTTAGTGATTGTGTAGTGTAGTGTAGTGTTGTGTAGTGTAGTGTTGTGTTAGTGTAGTGTAGAGTTGTGGTGGTTGTTTAGTGTAGGGTCATGCTGGGGTGTAGTGTTGTAGGGTTTTGGGTAGTGTTGTAGTGTTTGCGTAGTGTAGGGTCATGCTGGGGGTAGTGTTTTAGGGTTCAGGGTAGTGTTGTAGTGTTTGCGTAGTGTAGGGTCATGCTGGGGGTAGTGTTTTAGGGTTTAGGGTTGTGTTGTAGTGTTTGCGTAGTGTAGGGTCATGCTGGGGCTAGTGTTTTAGGGTTTAGGGTTGTGTTGTAGTGTTTGCGTAGTGTAGGGTCATGCTGGGGGTAGTGTTTTAGGGTTTAGGGTAGTGTTGTAGTGTTTGCGTAGTGTAGGGTCATGCTGGGGGTAGTGTTTTAGGGTTTTGGGTAGTGTTGTAGTGTTTGCGTAGTGTAGGGTCATGCTGGGGTGTAGTATTTTAGGGTTTAGGGTAGTGTTGTAGTGTTTGCGTAGTGTAGGGTCATGCTGGGTGTAGTGTTTTAGGGTTTTGGGTAGTGTTGTAGTGTTTGCGTAGTGTAGGGTCATGCTGGGGTGTAGTGTTTTAGGGTTTTGGGTAGTGTTGTAGTGTTTGCGTAGTGTAGGGTCATGCTGGGGTGTAGTGTTTTAGGGTTTTGGGTAGTGTTGTAGTGTTTGCGTAGTGTAGGGTCATGCTGGGGGTAGTGTTTTAGGGTTTTGGGTAGTGTTGTAGTGTTTGCGTAGTGTAGGGTCATGCTGGGGGTAGTGTTTTAGGGTTTTGGGTAGTGTTGTAGTGTTTGCGTAGTGTAGGGTCATGCTGGGGGGTAGTGTTTTAGGGTTTTGGGTAGTGTTGTAGTGTTTGCGTAGTGTAGGGTCATGCTGGGGGTAGTGTTTTAGGGTTTTGGGTAGTGTTGTAGTGTTTGCGTAGTGTAGGGTCATGCTGGGGGTAGTGTTTTAGGGTTTTGGGTAGTGTTGTAGTGTTTGCGTAGTGTAGGGTCATGCTGGGGGTAGTGTTTTAGGGTTTTGGGTAGTGTTGTAGTGTTTGCGTAGTGTAGGGTCATGCTGGGGGGTAGTGTTTTAGGGTTTTGGGTAGTGTTGTAGTGTTTGCGTAGTGTAGGGTCATGCTGGGGGTAGTGTTTTAGGGTTTTGGGTAGTGTTGTAGTGTTTGCGTAGTGTAGGGTCATGCTGGGGGTAGTGTTTTAGGGTTTAGGGTAGTGTTGTAGTGTTTGCGTAGTGTAGGGTCATGCTGGGGGTAGTGTTTTAGGGTTTAGGGTAGTGTTGTAGTGTTTGCGTAGTGTAGGGTCATGCTGGGGGTAGTGTTTTAGGGTTTAGGGTAGTGTTGTAGTGTTTGCATAGTGTAGGGTCATGCTGGGGGTAGTGTTTTAGGGTTTAGGGTAGTGTTGTAGTGTTTGCGTAGTGTAGGGTCATGCTGGGGTGTAGTGTTTTAGGGTTTTGGGTAGTGTTGTAGTGTTTGGGTAGTGTAGGGTCATGCTGGGGGTAGTGTTTTAGGGTTTAGGGTAGTGTTGTAGTGTTTGCGTAGTGTAGGGTCATGCTGGGGGTAGTGTTTTAGGGTTTTGGGTAGTGTTGTAGTGTTTGCGTAGTGTAGGGTCATGCTGGGGGGTAGTGTTTTAGGGTTTTGGGTAGTGTTGTAGTGTTTGCGTAGTGTAGGGTCATGCTGAGGGTAGTGTTTTAGGGTTTTGGGTAGTGTTGTAGTGTTTGCGTAGTGTAGGGTCATGCTGGGGGTAGTGTTTTAGGGTTTAGGGTTGTGTTGTAGTGTTTGCGTAGTGTAGGGTCATGCTGGGGCTAGTGTTTTAGGGTTTAGGGTAGTGTTGTAGTGTTTGAGTAGTGTAGGGTCATGCTGGGGGTAGTGTTTTAGGGTTTTGGGTAGTGTTGTAGTGTTTGTGTAGTGTAGGGTCATGCTGGGGTGTAGTATTTTAGGGTTTAGGGTAGTGTTGTAGTGTTTGCGTAGTGTAGGGTCATGCTGGGGGTAGTGTTTTAGGGTTTAGGGTAGTGTTGTAGTGTTTGTGTAGTGTAGGGTCATGCTGGGGGTAGTGTTTTAGGGTTTAGGGTAGTGTTGTAGTGTTGTGTAGTGTAGGGTCATGCTGGGGGTAGTGTTTTAGGGTTTAGGGTAGTGTTGTACTGTTTGTGTAGTGTAGGGTCATGCTGGGGGTAGTGTTTTAGGGTTTAGGGTAGTTTAGTTGTTTAGTGTATGCTAAAGGCATATTCGTTCTAAAAGTTTTCGTTATTTAAATTTGCGGCCTAATAGTACATGCGGGATTTTTTTTGTGGACTGATGGTATGCGGGATTTCGTCATATATTCGCTAATCATACTTTCTATGGCAAAATGAACCCCCTCATTTTGTTCCTTTTTAAATTAAATGTTTTAAGAGTTACCACTTTATTCCAATCAAGATGGCTTCAGGTGTGCCATACCTTTGTAATAAGTAGGACTGTTAGCACTCTAGTTGTTCTTTAGAACAGTCTGGGACAATCTGTCATTGGGCTATAGTTGGGCTACATCTGGCTGATATTTGGGCTACATTTGGTTTTTTGTCTCTGGTGGCCATCTTTGGGCTACATTGGGCTACATTGGGCTACATTGGGCTACATTTGGGCTCCAACATATATATAGCCCAATGTAGCCCAATTTATATTTTTCAAAGTAAATTTTCGTAAAAACCACTGGAGCCTATATCTTGAGACATAGCAAAGGCACATTGGGCTACCAGTCCCTACAATTTTGCCAAGTTTGGTGTAAATCCATTCAGCCGTTCAGGCTAAAAGTGAGGCCAACCGCCCTATGGAAAATTGCATGGGAAAAACACGTTTTGGGACCCCCCTTTTTTCTCGGCCCCCCCTTGACGAAAACCCCCCAAATTTTCAGGGGCTGCTCAGAAACAAAATGTTCCATTTTCCTGAAAATTTCAGCCAATTCTGTCCTCATAAGCCAAAGTTATTCGACATAGAATTTTCAAAAATCCCATAGGAAAAAAATCCTAACTATATATACCTACTGGCTATCGCCAGTAGGTAATATATATATATATATATATATATATATATATATATATATATATATATATATATATATATATATATATATATATATATATATATATATATATATATCGGAGCCAGCTGACCTTCGGCGAGCAGCAGTCCATGACTTCACGCAGAAGAGGGATCACTGAATCACCGCTTCACAGCGCGACTCGACTCTGCAAGTTGGGGCGGAAGTTGGGGACTAAAGGGAGTCCTGAAGTGAATTACGGGGTTTCGTCACATCATTAAACCCCCACCCTTACCTGGCACTACAGCACCCATTGAAGGACATTACTTAGGCTCCACAATCCGCATCTACCGGAATATGGCATTCTGGGAACTGCAGTCCATGACACCAGGCTGCAGCTGAAAACACTTAAGGGGGAGCCAGCTGACCTTCCGTCATTGGGAGGGCCAAATAAATTTAAGGGAGGAGGTTGGAGCTACCACGTCATACGGCGGCATCTGAGGAAAGCTCATTCAAACTGAAATGCATCATGCCACACAAGCTGTAATAAAGGAACTCCCGCCAAGCTCCCCGTAGTGTCCTCTAGCTTCTTTGAATGAGGGGCTGTTCTTGGATATTTTACACGCCTGCCAGTGCGCGTTCAGAGGACCCGTTCTCAAGTGTCCTGCGTCATTCTGGCAATGTGGCAAGTTTCCTCCGAGGTATCGGAAAACGCAGGACCGCCTCAGGTTCAGGCCAGGCAAGTGGCCGCTGCGAGAGGCAGTCCATGACTTCACGAGAAGAGGGATCACTGAATCACCGCTTCATGGCGCGGCTCGACTCTGCAAGTTGGGGCGGAACGTTGGGGACTAAAGGGAGTCCTGAAGTGAATTACGGGGTTTCGCGACATCATTAAACCCCCACTCTTACCTGGCACTACAGTGCCCATTGAAGGACATTACTTAGGCTCCACAATCCGCAGCTACCGGAATATGGCATCCTGGGAACTGCAGTCCATGACACCAGGCTGCAGCTGAAAACACTTAAGGTGGAGCCAGCTGACCTTCCGTCATTGGGAGGTCTAAAGAAATTTAAGGGAGGCGGTTGGAGCTACCTCGTCATACGGCGGCATCTGAGGAAGGCTAATTCAAGCTGAAATGCATCATGCCACACAAGCTGTAATAAAGGAACTCCCGCCAAGCTCCCCGTTGTGTCCTCTAGCTTCTTGAATGAGGGCCTGTTCTTGGATATTTTACGCGACTTCCAGTGCGCGTTCAGAGGTCCCGTTCTCAAGTGTCCTGCGTCATTCTGGCAACGTGACATGTTTCCTCTGAGGTATCGGAAAGCGCAGGTCCGCCTCAGGTTCAGGCCAGGCAAGTGGCCGCTGCGAGCAGCAGTCCATGACTTCACGGAGAAGATGGATCACTGAATCACCGCTTCACGGCGCGCCTCGACTCTGCAAGTTGGGGGCAGAATGAAGGGCTGTTCTTGGATATTTATATATATATAAATACCAATACTAATGCTTGCGCACTAGCGATGCCTTCTCCTTGCCACTAATGGTGGCAGTCCACGGCGGGGCAGGCAAGCCCCACAAAATAAATCCAAACTGCTGTTTTAGGTCTCCTCCTAAAACCCCAGCAACCGCGGACACAGTGAAGGACTGTTCAAGCAGCCACATTTATTGGTTTACAGAATAAACGGCAAACCGGCAACACTCAGCGCGTTTCGGGACTTGCTCCCTTGCTCACTAGTGCCGGAATTCACATTTCAGCCATCTTAAATAAACATGTGGTTTTACAACTCGATAGACAGTGAGGAAAGACCTACAGTGAAAAAATGATTGCAAATTGATTAACATTTTAAAACAACGTACTAACCCTCTTCGCCACCAGTGAAATAATCAAATGAAATAGCACTGCCATTTTAATTCCTAGTATTCAATAATAAACAATCATATACCCGGAAACGTTATTTAATAAGATGGGCTAGGTGTTGAAAACTGAAGTATTCGGGAGATAGCAATCCCTTCATTATACCACTAAAATAGCGTTGTTTGTATCATCATGCGTCACTTGGTGACCAGGATTAAAACACATTGTAAAGTGTAAATCACAATCGCTATGAGCATGCGATTTTCAATAAACTTTATCAATCCTTATGTACTCACAACAAACGCCCCTGTGGGCTGTCAATAGAAAGACACTCAACACTAGGTATTGCGCCCAAGTGAGCTTGCATACTAGATACTTTCACTCTTCAGCGTTTCTTCAGGTGCTCCTCCAGAAAGTCTTTCTCTACAAAATAAATAAAATAATATGTGATTTAACAGTGTAAACATATTCAACAAAAATAAAAATAAACAAACATGAATTCCAAACAAACTATATCATAGATACGATATGCTCATTACTTGTGAAAATCTTAAACTATAGTAGAAAAGTTAGTCACAATACCTAGTGTTGAGTGTCTTTTTATTGACAGCCCACAGGGGCGTTTGTTGTGAGTACATGAGGATTGATAAAGTTTATTGAAAATCGCATGCTTATTTAAGATGGCTAAAATATGAATTACGGCACTCATGTGCAAGGGAGCAAGTCCCGAAACGCGTTGAGTGTTGCCGGTTTGTATATCTGTACACTACAACAACTGGGACTTGCAATCATTGGTAACTTTGCGCCTTGCCCTGCACAGCACTCATCCATTTTAGTATTCAACATCGTAATTCCCCCACGCAACACTTACCAGGCAATGGTGAACTTTGGGAGGTGTAGTTTCTATCTGACTGCATCAGGTGTGCGAGCACATGACCTGGGGTAATGAGTGCCCCCACCAATGGAAGGTATGCAGGAGAACTTTTAAGGTGGGGCTGGTACCTCAACCTGGAAGCAGCGGCATCTGAGGAAAGCATATTTTATCGAAATGCATAATGCCAAGCTGTCCATTAAAAGTGCTTCCCAACAGACTCCCCGAGTGGCATCCTCTTCTTCCTGTATGGAGGGGTTTGGGTGAATATATATATATATATATATATATATATATATATATATATATATATATATATATATATATATATATATATATATATATATATATATATATATATATATATATATATATATATATATATATATATATATATATATATATATATATATATATATATATATATATATATATATATATATATATATATATATATATATTACCTACTGGCTATCGCCAGTAGGTATATACAGTTAGGATTAATTCCCTATGGCATTTCTGAAAATTCTATGTCTAATAACTTTGGCGTTTGTGGACGGAATCGGCTGAAATTTTCAGGAAAATGGCACATTTTGTTTCTGAGCAGCCCCTGAAAATTTGGTGGGGTTTCGTCAAGGGGGGGCCGAGAAAAAAGGGGGGTCCCAAAACACATTTTTCCCATGGTAATTTCCATAGGGCGGTTGGACTCACTTTTAGCTCGAACGGCTGAATGGATTTGCACGAAACTTGGCAAAATTGTAGGGACTGTTAGCCCGATGTGCCTTTGCTAGGTCTCAATATATGTGCTTCAGTGGATTTTGAGAAATTAACGTTTAAATCAAGATATATATCTGTAACAGCGCTCCGGGCAGCGATCCGGTCCGCTTACTTTTCGCGTTTCGGAACTTTGCGCGCAGAAAGCTGACTGGCTCTCCGGTGTCTGTCAACATTCTAAACAGTCCGGAGCGGCCGCCATCTTGTCTCTCGGTAGGATCGAGAGAGAAGAAGAGGTGAAAAACGAAGGGGGAATTTAATGAAAGGGGGCAAGGTATCCCCCTCTTGACCCCCTAGGAATGTTGTTGGGGTTATTAAAGGGTCCCGTGGGGAAAAGAAAAAAAAAATGATTTTTCACGGTAGAAGCGCTTCACGGGCCGCGAACTGGGCCGCAAACTGGTAGCGAAACGGGAATTCGCCATTTTGTGCTTCGTTAATTAAATTACTAGGTATAAGGGGGTGCGGGAGATGTATCCTAATCCCCTATGTTTCCTGAGGGTGGCTGAGGAGGCTGATATATGTTGATACATCTCTTCCAGCGGCTGTGCGTGAGCTTTTTTTTTTTTGCTGCGTGACAGTCCGGAGCGGCCGCCATCTTGTCTCTCGGTAGGATCGAGAGAGAAGAAGAGGTGAAAAACGAAGGGGGAATTTAATGAAAGGGCGCAAGGTATCACCCTCTTGACCCCCTAGGAATGTTGTTGGGGTTATTAAAGGGTCCCGTGGGGAAAATAAAAAAAAAAAAGATTTTTCACGGTAGAAGCGCTTCACGGGCCGCAAACTGGTAGCGAAACGGGAATTCGCCATTTTGTGCTTCGTTAATTAAATTACTAGGTATAAGGGGGTGCGGGAGACGTATCCTAATCCCCTATGTTTCCTGAGGGTGGCTGAGGAGGCTGATATATGTTGATACATCTCTTCCAGCGGCTGCGCCATCTTGCCTTTTTTCCAATACCACATTTTTGTCGTGCACGGCAGCCATTTTAGATGCCAGGCTGGTCCCAGGCTATCACCTACCCCTGCGGATGTAGTTTATGGCCCCAGCTGTAGAGAATTCAGACATGCCAACCCTCCCGATTCAGGCGTGTGACTACTGATTTCAGTGCTAGTCTCCCGCCTCCCGATTTCTGCAAGCAAAAACCCGGGGGCATATTACGAACAACTAGCGATAATTTTTGTCTCTAACTTGTTTAGAGACAAAAATTATCGCCGCACATCGGCGATTTTTATCGCAGATAAACCTTGCTATTATCGCAGAAAAGTCAGCGATATTCATGTATTATCGAGCAAATGCTCTTAGCCATGTTATCCACCTCCCATTGGATAACATGGCTAAGAACTGCTCAGGGCAGGTGTTAGATTTTGGAGATATTCGCGCTTAGCGCGAATATCTCCAAAAGTTGGTAATAGGAGATAGCGATGTTAGGGACTGTTTCCAGTCGCTAACATCTTGGCACGCCACTTTGCATGTCATTAGTGATAAGTATCACTGACATGCAAAGCGGGGCCCAAGATGGTCGCTATCTCCTTTTAGCTGTCACTAACTGGTGTTAGCGACAGCTTGGTAATAGGGAGATAATTTTATCTCCGCTTTCATGGCTTTTAAAGCCAAAAAAGCGGAGATAAACCCCCTTGATAATATGCCCCACGATTCCTTGGGGGTTTCAGCTGACAGGGCTTGGTATTGTGTTACATGGTAATTTTTCCAGGAAACGTCAGAGGGTCGATGCAGGGGTTCTAGAAGAGGTGATAAACCATTTAAGCCTCATGAACAAGCGCATGGTCTTTTAAAGATTTGTGAAGTACGCGGGGCGGCGGTGTGTGTGTGCCCTCTTTCAGGAGCGGGCGGGGGGGCACTGCCAGCAACTTGCCAGGTCAGGTAGTGTTCAACACGTGCATCACCCTTTCTCTGCCTGCTATTGCGCTCCATGCTTCGGAAAGGTAAGAAAAAGAACGTGCATTTGAGTTTGAAATGTCCGATCCTGCAGCAGCACACTTCCAAAGCACACACATGACAATAACCCGATTCAAGGCCCTATTCACCCGTTTTTAAAAAAATAGATAACACTCCAACAAAGTAAGATTATAAAACTTTATTAACTTTTAACTATAATGAACAGAACAAAAACTAAAAACATTTAAACATTTTTCAACTCAAAAAGCAACAATGGTTAGAAGCTGTCTTTTGTGCGAATAGTCCCAAGGCAGCACAACGTGCAGAGTTCTGGACGGCACCCAGGTGATGTCGCCTGGGTGCCGCACTGGTTTTGGGATCCTACAATGCAGCACAGAAAAACAGCGTGGGGCAGCCCGGGTGGTGCGGGGGGAGGCCTCGTCAGTAGCGGTCTGTTGTGCGAATAGTCCCAAGGCAGCAGAACGCGTTGAGATGTTGATGGGACTGTGTCCAGTGTCCCATGGCTGACACAACATGTACGACAGGCACCCAGGTGATGTCCAGTAAACTGCCGCACTGGTTTTGGTATCCTACAATGCTGCTCCGAAAATTGGCGTGCGGCGGCCCGGGGGGGGGGGGGGGGGGGCGTGGGGGAGGCGGCGTGAACGGGCCTCCCCAGGTGGCGGCCATCTAGCTGAGTTGCGCCCGCTCTTGCGGCTACAGCGTCTCGCTCACCATGTTGTTGAGTTGCTCCCACTCTTGCAGTGCAGCGATAGGCGGCTGCCACATGGCTCTTAAAATGGCGGACGGCTCCTCGGTTTTGGGCCTGGTCCACTGAAATGGCCCTGGGACACCTTGGAACTCGGACGCTTGCCTGTTAGGGCTTGGGCTCCATTCTCGAAAAGCGTCCCCTCAGCCGTGAAGATTCTACAACAGTCTTGGGGGCCCCCGACTCCCGCAGGCTTCCGGTGGGGAGCGGCTGCCATGATTGCTCGCGGAATGACCACGACGGAGCCACAAGATGGTGGTGCTCTCATGCTGACGCCAGCTTCAGTCTGAATGATCCAGAAACAAGGTGGGGCTTTCATCGTTTGGGAAAAAAAAATGTTCTAAACCAATGAAAAGTGTTATTTTTAGGTCATATGACCAAGACTTCCATCTTTAGGAAACCAAAAGTAAAATGAACCAATGAAAAGTTTTATAAACAAGTCACATGACCTGTTATGCGGCATAGGGCTACAAAAAGCGTAGAAAATCCGTTGGCACGTGAGGCGGCGTCAGTAGCGGACCGATGTGCGAATAGGCCGAAGGCAGCACAACGCGCCGAGATCCGGATGGCACCGAGGTGGTGTCCAGCAAATTGCCACACTGGTGTGGCCATCCTACAATGCTGCGCCGAAAGACGGCGTGTCCAGCTGAGTTGCGGTCACTGTTGCGGTACAGTGACTCGAACGCGCCGAGATCCGGATGGCACCGAGGTGGTGTCCAGCAAATTGCCGCACTGGTGTGGCCATCCTACAATGCTGCGCCGAAAGACGGCGTGTCCAGCTGAGTTGCGGTCACTGTTGCGGTACAGTGACTCGAACGCGCCGAGATCCGGATGGCACCGAGGTGGTGTCCAGCAAATTGCCGCACTGGTGTGGCCATCCTACAATGCTGCGCCGAAAGATGGCGTGTCCAGCTGAGTTGCGGTCACTCTTGCGGTACAGTGAGTCGAACACGCCGAAATCTGGATGGCCCCGATGTTGTGTCCAGCAAGTTGCCGCACTGGTGTGGCCATCCTACAATGCTGCGCCGAAAGTCGGCGTGGGGTGCCCCGTTGGCTTATGAGGTGATGTCAGTAGTGGACCGATGTGTGAATAGGTTGGAACCAGCACAAGGCGCCAAGATCCGAATGGCAAGTTCTGGATGTTGAGTGCCATAGTTGAGAGTTCTGAGCAGTGCTTGTAAGACTATCTGAAGTTTATTATAAGAATCAGAGTAAGTTGAAGACTGTCTGAAGCTTATTTGCACCTTTTGCAGCTTCACTATTGCCCAAGGTGGTGTCCAGCAAATTGCTGCACTGGTGTGGCCATCCTACAATGCTGCGCCGAAAGACGGCGTGTTCAGCTGAGTTCCGGTCACTCTTGCGGTACAGTGACTCGAACGCGCCGAGATCCGGATGGCACCGAGGTCGTGTCCAGCAAGTTGCCGCACTGGTGTGGCCATCCTACAATGCTGCGCCGAAAGTCAGTGTAGGGTGCCCCGTTGGCTTATGAGGTGATGTCAGTAGTGGACCGATGTGTGAATAGGTCGGAACCAGCACAAGGCGCCAAGATCCGAATGGCAAGTCCTGGATGTTGAGTGCCTCAGTTGAGAGTTCTGAGCAGTGCTTGTAAGACTGTCTGAAGCTTATTTGCACCTGCTGCAGCTTCACTATTGCCCTGGTGTGGCCAAAGGTCGCACATGACATAGGCGGCCGGCTCCCGAGGTCCGGCGGAACTTTTTTCCTTTTCCTTTCTGCTTCTTTTCCTACAATCCGTTTCATCTGAAGACACGACCAGGTCCCTGAATGTGTGTAGGGGGACGCTATTGATTGAATGAAAATGGCGGCTTGACACAAAGCTGACTCAAGCGTTACTGTTGATGCTATACAGACAAAAATTGGTTTTCAGTTTGTACATTCTTCATGTTTTTTTTTCCATCCAAGTCTGATTGAGAGTTTGTAGAAAAATGGCTTCAGATTTTCCACATACTACTCTTCAACATTCTTCCTAAATGTAACAATGTGAAACTCACTAGGAGAACGGCTGTTTCTGTTTCCTTTCAAAATGCTGCCAACAATATTTTCTGAATGGAAGACACCATCTTGTAGCATAAAGGGCCGAAAGGGGTTCTGGTCTGGCCGATGGTTGGTGGAGACATTTTGACTATATCTTGGACCTGCCCGGCCTCGCCCAAAATGGCGCCGGTATAAATGGGACTCGTAACTCCTTGCCCGCAAATGTATATCTAGAAAATGTTATTGTAAGTGGCCCTGTTGTATTTTAATTACAAAATGTACGTCCACCGATTCCGCAACTGTTAGACACCTTTGTTCTTGCAACCTAATGGCCCGCTCGTTACGTTCTTCTACAGTGTAAATGTCTCCTCATCATATACGATTTCAGTTTGCTCCGTGGCCGGCCCACGTGGTTATAGGCCCGTATTTGTATACTGACATTTTCACAATAAAGGTTTTTAAAACAAAACACGGTAGTAGTATTTACATTGGTAAAGTTTTTACTTTTAGTCACTGTTTTCGAATCAGTAAAAGGCAAGTGAAATAAAGCAGTCCAATTACATGACGGATAAAAGGTATAATATGTAGGAACGCAGTAAAGATAAATGGTCAAGGGCAGTTGTGTTTTTCATGTCTGCAACATAAAGTGATCGATAAGAATCTGATAATCAGGCGTATCGGCGACTAAGACAGCAGGCCGAATCTCTTTTACTCAACGGCTCCGTCATGGAAGGAAGAAACGCCCTTTTTCTCGAAAAAGAAATATATTTTACTTGCAAGACAGTTGTAAATTTTCCGGGAAAGTACATTAGCCTGGAATATTATAACATATGTTTGAAAAAAAAATATTGTTCGAAAACAATAAAAAGCGTAATTTTTAGGTCATATGATCAAGCTTTTCATCATTAAATTAACAAAAGTAAAATGAACCAATGAAAAGTTTTATTAACAAGTCACATGACCTGTTATGCTTACGTTACGCGCTGCGCGCCGCGCCTCGGATCACTTCCGGGTGCGCTAACGCGGCGTGTCATATAACGCATTACGCGACAACGTAGGTCAAGAATATAGTCAAAATGTCTCCACCAACCAGCGTTCGGAACACAACCCCTTTCAGCAGTCCAAAAAGTTCTGTTAAATGACAACAGAGGGGACAGGCAACAAGAACCATCAGTCAAAGAGGGGAGGGCAAGTTCTTCTCTTCCGGGTCATGTTGGGGCGCTACCGGAACTGATCGAATTGGTAGTCTACAGTGTTTCTGGATGTTTCAGACTAAAGCTGGCGTCAGCATGAGACCACTACCATCTCGTAGCTCCGTCGTGGCCATTCCACGAGCAATCATGGCAGCCGCTCCCCACCAGAAGCCTGCGGGAGTCGGAGGCCCCCAAGACTTTTGTAGAATCTTCACGGCTGAGGGGACGCTTTTCGAGAATGGGACCCAAGCCCTATCAGGGAAACGTCCGAGTTCAAAGGTGTCCCAGGGCCATTTTAGTGGACCAGGCCCAAAACCGAAGAGCCGGCCGCCATTTTGAGAGTCCTGTGGCAGCCGCCTATCGCTGCACCGCAAGAGCGGGAGCAACTCAACTACATGATGAGCGAGACGCTGTAGTCGCAAGAGCGGGCGGTAAACAGCTGAATGGCGGAAGAGGCACAGTGTAGCAAAAGCGGGCGGAATGGCAACTGAAACGGTAAAGGGGCGCCCCACTACAGCGTGTCTTCAGGTCAAACGGATTGTGGGACAAGGTTCAGAATTGAAGAGTCATCAAAAGGCAAAAAGTTCTGCCGGACCCCGGGAGCCGGCCGCCTATGTCGGGGGCGATCTCAGGCTACACCAGTGCTATAAGACTTGGGGAGGGTGTCGGAGCCAAGCGTCTTCTCCGAGTCCATGGCCATCACACCGCCCCTAAGGGGCCTCCGTCAAGCTGTTTAGGAAGGTAACATATCACATTGTTTTCTAATGCAGTCAGGTCCACAAACGACACTCACTTACTTTGAGAATAGTGAAGCTGCAGTAGGTGGAAATAAGCTTCAGACAGTGTTACAAGCACTGCTCAGAACTCTTAACTATGGCACCCAACATCCAGAACTTATGCCATTTGAGAATGGCAGTGACATCGAAGCAACTCAGGGACCAAAACCATTAACGTACTTTCACGTATGAAAATCTTACTTGGGGAGGGGGCAGGAGCGAAGCGCCCCCTCCCAGTCAGCGCCACCACACCGTATGTTGAAAATTTGAAGCCATCGTTCTACAAAGTCAACCAAACTTGGATTGAAAAATCTAGAAAAATGTACAAACTGAAAACCAGTTTTGGTCTGCATAGCATCAGTAGCAACGCTTGAGTCAGCTTTGTGTCAAGCCGCCATTTTGATTCAACAAAGCACAGGCATTGAAAAAGGCTCAAACTCAGAACTCTGAACTATGGCACCCAACATCCGGGAGGTTGCCATCCGGATCTTGGAGCCTTGTGCTGCTTTCGACCTATTCACACATCGGTCCACTACTGACATCATCTTATAAACCAACGTTATGTAAATAGTTTTTTAATAAAATGTTTTACCCTGTTTCTTTGCTGGTGTGTTGTCTATATTTTTAATATTTGCATAGGGTTTGTCGTTATTTTGTGCGGGATGGGTGATGGAGCCGAGCTGTCTTGCAGCCCTCATGGTGTGGAGCTCAGTTCATCTCACTATTTTCGTATTTCTCATGAAGGGTTGTTCCTAATATTTCTATTTTAGCGAGGTCAAAAAGAGATCCAATTAGTGGCCTACTGATTTTGCTCGATTACTTTTATTTTTTTACACGATTTTTCACTATCTGCAAAGACTAAACAGAGTATTGCGACTTTGTGCTTGTTTGTAAATAGAGAATGATCCAAAGAGAACCAATTCTAAAACAGTAAATGCTTGGACAACAATCAATCAAATGGAGAGACAAGCAGGCACGACGGATTACAACGGGGGTAAAGGCCAGCATTAACTACCCTTCAGTATCTGCAAAGAGAGAGTACTACTAAGACAAAAGAGGGGAGGGGGGGGGTGCAGCGTTCAAAGCACATCAGCGTGCATAAATACGAAAATGTTTTTATCTATCACGTACTTGACATTTTAAAGCTTTTCATATTTGCTATTAAAAAACCAATGAAATTCACAGAAAAAACCATAGGTTATAGTGGATATATAGTTAGGAATTTGCATTTACAAAACCTTGAAAATTCAATGAAAAAACCATTGGTTTTAGGCCATATATAGTTAGGGATTTGCATTTACAAAACCTTATTTTACTCGCATAAAACCATTGAAATTCCATATATAGTTATAAGCGCTAACTATATATCGCGCACCCGCAATCCACTGCTGATGATGTCACATATTACATCATTCATGACATGGTTAGTGACATCACTGATGACATCACTGATGATCACTTCAAGTTATGTCGGTATCCAGTTGTCATATAACTAGATATTTCTTCCAAATGTTAGACGAGACATAAGTATATTCTTATTCAAAGTGACTAGGTATCAATTTTACCACACGATTCGGGCAGACGAGTAATTTATAGCATCCTCAAAGTCTGTCTTTCAAAAATTCAAAAGTATAGGGCATGATAATCCAAATCCAAATGTTTCTCAAGAAAAGTCATTTACAATCGTTCGGAATATCGGTGTTTGGGCAGATATGATCCAGGGACCCCCAGTATGCAAGGGGAATTAGTCCCCCCTCTGCAAACGCGCCAGTGGCCTGCATTGCAGAGAGGTGTAACAAGGGTGTGGCCTCATTACACTTCTCTGCAATGCAGCTCCCTCGCGCATACTGGAGGCTCCTGGTGGACTAGTTGACCCCAGGGACCCCCAGTATGCAAGAGGAATTAGTTCCCCCTCTGCAAACGCGGCAGTGGGCTGCGTTGCAGAGAGGTGTAACAAGGGGCATAGTCTCATTACACCTCTGCAAAGCAGCCCCTGGCGCATACTGGAGGTTCCAGGTGGGCTAATTGGCCCCCATGGGCCCCCAGTATGAAAGGGGAATTAGTTCCCCCTCTTCAAACATGCACGGGGCTGCGTTGCAGAGAGGTGTAAAAAGGGTTGTGGCTTCATTACACCTCTCTGCAATGCAGTCCCCTGGCGCATACTGGAGATTCCTGGTGGGCTTTCAGGTCTTATATAGTTAGGAATTAGCATTAAAAAAACCTTTGAAATTCACTGAAAAAACCATAGGTTTCACACCAGTTATAGTTAGGAATTAGCATTTAAAAAACCTTTGAAATTCACTGAAAAAACCATAGGTTTCACACCAGTTATAGTTAGGAATTAGCATTTAAAAAACCTATTAAATTCACTGACAAAACCATAGGTTTCACACCAGTTATAGTTAGCTGGAAATTTTACTGACATAAAACCATTGAAATTCCCACGTTATAGTTAGTTGGACTCACTATAACTTGCGCGCCTGCAATGCACTGCTGATGACGTCACATATTACATCACTCATGACATGGTCAGTGACATCACTCATGACATCACTGATGACACCATCCTTGTGACAGAGTGACAGACCTAATTTCAGTGTAATGTAACGCTTGAAACACATATTCAAAAATAGAAACAAACATTTTCAAAAAAATGGAGATACCCAAACCAGTAACAACAACCAATTCAGTAATTCCACCATCTATATACACATCCACTCATTCACCAACAGTTCTATATAGTCACTCATATCATATATATACTCACTCATCATATGTAGTGATACACCTATACATCCTGTTACACATCAGCAGTCATCCAAAAGTTACTCACACACATACTCACACATGCAAATAAACTATTGAACATCCATTTATTTGCATATACATTTATACACACACTACCACCTTACTTCTAAGGAAACTTACACATACTTACTCTCTTAAACAATCACTTATAGAAACACATACTTATTTAAACAGGAACTCCTACAATCTCTCACTATATATACTATACTCACTTATATACATCAATACTCACATATACTAGATTAAAACATATGTCGTTACTAATGAAGACAGTAGTGAGACACTCACTAACACACACATATACACACTCATCCACCCATACAGTCCTGCACATATGCTGTCTTCAAAACACATACAAACAGTGAGTCAGTCACCAACCCCTGCAGCCACTTATACACAAAGAGAAACACTGATACAAACATTTAAATATTTAAACAATAATCGCTAATATATGTATTCACTAAGATACACTTAATAAGCCAGTTAACCAACCAATTTTTTTTTTAAAAACATCCATTTATACACTTATTTAAACATTTATTCTTCCATCGACCTTTACAAATACATATATAAAACAAATTTATTTTTCAGAAAGACACACATTCACTGGATGGTGTCATCAGTGATGTCATGAGTGATGTCACTGACCATGTCATGAGTGATGTAATATGTGACGTCATCAGCAGTGCATTGCAGGCGCGCAAGTTATAGTGAGTCCAACTAACTATAACGTGGGAATTTCAATGGTTTTATGTCAGTAAAATTTCCAGCTAACTATAACTGGTGTGAAACCTATGGTTTTGTCAGTGAATATATATATATATATATATAGCTGGATGTTGTTTGGAGTGATATTTCTTTGAATGCTACTGCAGAAGTTGGTTTGCTTCCCGTAACGAACCCCCTCCCTGCAAGTCAGTTGCCGCCCTCAAACCTTGCAACACTTACCCAAGCCTACAGCATGATGGGAATTGTAGTTGTGGGAGAACTACAATACAGTTGTATTATATTGACCATTGGTCAGCAGACTTCCGCCAATGGCAGTGACTCTGGTGTTTTAAAGGCAGGGGAGGAGCTATGCTTGGCCACACAGCAGCATCTGAGGAAGGCCGTCAAGGTTGAAATGCATTATGCTAAACGCTGCTTTAATTAAAGACTCTTCAAAGCTATCCCCCGAGTGGCCTCTACCTGTTTCCTGTTGGAGTGGGTGTCTGCGGATATTTTCGCGTCGGCCAGAGACGCGTAAGAGGTCCCGTTCTGCAAAGAGGCCGGAGCTTCACTGGCATCCGCTGCGTGCAGCTTTTCGTTTGTTCAAGGGATTGAATAGACTCCGGTCCGCCTCGAAGCACATGCCTTTCCTCTGGACGGCTGCGGGATGCAGCATATCAGTGATATGGAGAAACGGATTCACTGCAACTCCGTTTTCACGATCCAGTCGGCACAAGTGCAACGTGGTTAGAACGTCAAGGGGGACCTGAGAAAAGTCTGCAATCGAATTTGTACCAGGACTCCAAATTTTAACCCTGCATTTTACCAGCACATGGCCATGCAACACTTACCCAAGCCTACAGCATGATGGGAATTGTAGTTGTGGGAGAACTACAATACAGTTGTATTATATTGACCATTGGTCAGCGGACTTCCGCCAATGGTAGTGACTCTGGTGTTTTAAAGGCAGGGGAGGACCTATGCTTGGCTGCACAGCAGCATCTGAGGAAGCCCGTCAAGGTTGAAATGCATTATGCTAAACGCTGTTTTAATTAAAGACTCTTCAAAGCTATCCCCCGAGTGGCCTCTACCTGTTTCCTGTTGGAGTGGGTGTCTGCGGAGATATATATATATATATATATATATATATATATATATAGCTGGAGGTTGTTTGGAGTGATATTTCTTTGAATGCTACTGCAGAAGTTGGTTTGCTTCCCGTAACGAACCCCCTCCCTGCAAGTCAGTTGCCGCCCTCAAACCTTCTCTTGTGGAATCCGTGGCGGAACTTTGGCGGCCTCCCCTATTGCTGCCGAAAGACTGAGGCCAACGGAAGGGAAAACAATCGACGACTGGGTCGAAGGACCTGTGGAGGATCGTTTTTTACGGATGCTGTGAGTCACATAAGCACTCGGATGGGTGGGAAGGTTCTATGATTGGCACAAAGAGACTGTAGCTGACAACAATCTGCGCTACACTACACAAAAGATACCCATTAAGTTACAGCATTTCAGCAGAAACTGTCCGCGAACGAGAAGCATCAGCGAAAGAGTTATTTGGTAACGCGCCTGTGATGGCGAGAAATGTTGAAAATCCATCCGATAACAACAACGGAGGGGAACCCAGCATTAAAACACTAATAAACCATTTAGAGAAAAATAAAAAATTGGAAATAACAAAGTGGTGGGAACATCGATGACTAAGCCAATACTCCGAAGTGGGAAGAGTCCCATGTGGGCTGCGTATTCTTTTGACCTCCAGCTTTGACAAACTCAATCCCTCAATGTTGAAAGAATGGGGGGAGAGCAATTTAGCAGCGTCAATGAACTTAGTTCATATTTTAATCAAATACGCTGCCATTGATCAAGTAGCGATTTTAGAGGAAATTGACAGACTGAGCAGTGAAATTGAGAAAAGGGAGGAATCTGAGGGTATTAAGAAAATGATGGATGCCATTAATGAACGCCTCTGCAAACATGAAGAAAAGATAAAACTTAGGAAGGCGCATAAGTTTGCGCGGGACCAGGCCGATTATAGCAATGGCCACATTTTCACCTTTGCCCGAAAGTATAATACAGTGAAAAGACAAGAATACAGCAAGAAGGGCAAAGCAACAGTTCTTCAACTGGCATCATCCCCAAACACAAGATCAAATGGTAATGACGAGCTTTCGAGTGTGGAAACAGTTTCTTTAACAAGTGAGTCCAGCTTTGACTCAGACTCCACCAGGCAGCAGGCACCAAGAATTGGATTTTTTAGTGGAGGAGAGGCTACAAACATTGAGACCGAGACAGAAAAAGAAACAAACAGAAAAAGAAGGAACAAACGGAGAGGAGAGAGAAGACGCAAGTGCAAACAAAAATCAGAAAAAGAAAAAAAACACTTGGCAAAGGAAGCAGCAATAACAAATAATTGTATTATCAACTTATCCACTGTTATTTTAACCTTGGCGGAGGAACAACTATTATCAGTTGGTTTGAATTATTGTCCCAATCAACGTTTCAATTATGCTACCACGTGCATAGATATCTTCTATTTCATTAGGAACCTGAAACTAAAGAAATGTTTTGCAATGAAGACAGCTGAAGAAACCATTGAATCTGAAACATGTACGGATAACACCAGACTACTGTCCTTGGATGTCTCCACCTTTCTAACCTTACATGATCTCAACAATTCCACATGCTCTCAACCCTAAGGGCCTGACTCTGATCTAGCAATGCAATTGAGACTCAGTAAAATCAATATGACGCAAAGGGGTGCCGGACATACAAAGTAAAGTCCAATTTTATTCCATTGATGCCAAAGGACGCAGTAGACACTTTTCATGATTGTGTAATCAATGATATCAAGAAATTGTATCAGCACACTAAAGGCAAGAAAAGAAAGAAAATCCAACATACAAAACAGGAATATGTCAACCTTATGAAGAAATTAGGTGATAACAATGAAATTGTGATAAAAAATTCTGACAAAGGCGGCAACCTGGTCATCTGGCCTAAGAATAAGTATATAAAAGAGGCCAATAGGCAATTAAGTGACAGCAATTGCTATGAAAAAACCACACACAAGGAATATGCCAAAGGTAAAGAGACTCTTCACAAACAGCTAGCACAATGGTACAGGGAAGGATTAATTTCATCTGAAGAATTCAAATACATGAATAATGAGTTTCCAGTTCTCCCTATTTTATACCTAATTCCAAAAATCCATAAAGGGGTAACACCGATACCTGGTAGACCAATCATATCAGCCATCAAAAGTGCTGGGGAACAAGTGGGCCGCTCGCAGAGGTCATCACAGTGAGGGGGCAATTTGTATAGTGTTGCAGCAGCAGGGGGACACCTTCTCCCCACCAAGCACCGGAGAATCGTGCACATACTACCAGGGGAGGACTCCAAGGACCAGGAGCCTCCACGGAACTTGCTCACCTGTAACTGATCCGCCGGCCCCGCCTCCACCTTCCATTTAACCTCTTGTAGCCCCCACTTCACGGGAGCCGCTCACAGAGGTCGTCAGAGTGAGGGGGCAATTTGTATAGTGTGGCAGCAGCAGGGGGACACCTTCTCCCCACCCAGTACCGGAGAATCGTGCATGCACTACCAGGGGAGGACTCCAAGGACCAGGAACCTCCACGGAACTTGCTCACCTGTAACTGATCCGCCGGCCCCGCCTCTACCTTCCATTTAAGCAGTTGCGGTTCCCGCTACGCGGGACGCTGGCGAAGCCCAGGCAAAGGGCGGGCCATCTGGGGCCGTCAAGGGCTGAAGGAGGCTGGGCTGGGCCACCCCTCTAAGCCCCCCTGGAAGAGACTACTTGAGGCTTGGAACTCCCATTCATGCGGTAACTCCCACAATTTTTAAAATCAGTCAAAGCTTGCCCCGACTTTTGTTTGTTATTATTAGAAGTTTCTTTGGGGCCCCACTCTTTATTATCTTTTACTGTACCTTTTTTAAACGTGTATCTTAATTAGTGTATGACAATTTGTGATTATAGGTAAACACACTTGTCTAAGTTTTCACGATGAGTAGTATGGGTAAAAATAACAAGTCCACTACTGCCCGCCCCATGACTAGGCAACTAGCTGCAACGACACAACCACTCCTGAGCCTTACAGCTATCGATAAAATTCTCCAAAAAACAATAGGAGAGTTGCCTTTCAGTATTTTCTATGGCAACAGCCATAGAAAATACTGAAAGGCGACTCTCAAATACCCCTGCTATGCTCCACCCTATGTCTCTGGGGGATTGCTCTGTAGCTACAGCCAACCTCTCTGAATTCACGTCATTCCTCGCGCCCTCCTTTGCTGACCTACCTTGTGCTCAGATTGTGCCTGACATGAATGTCTCAATAGAGGTTCTCCCGTCTCCACCTCCCCTGGCATGTATAAAGGCTCACAACTCTCGTGCCAGAACTAAAAAGTCAAAACTTGTTAATAAATCGGCTAAGAGGTAGCATCTACACCTGATCCTGTACAGTCTGACCCTGGCCCTCTATTTCCCACCATAGGACCTCCCGTCTGGGCTACCCATTTATTAATCGATCTCCAGACTTATATAGAACAGCTTATCTCCACTTCAAATCCTTGTCTACTAGGATTGATAGACTAGTTTCATTGATAAACAACAAAGGCTTAGGGAGACCACAGCCAAACTCCTCAATGGGGAATCCCGTCACTATAGGGGCTTTAGGAGCTACTAAGCCAGCTCCTAAGATCTCAAAGCCAGGTGCTAGTATCTGCCCTGAAAACCCTAAACATGATTTGGCCCCTCTAAACACGCTGAAACCTAACCCTGCCCCGATTGGTCCTGGCCTAACCAATTGCCCTAATTCGCCTTCAGCCGTATTCGGCTCGAAACCGTGTGGCTCACTCTCCATCCCAATTACCCTTGAAAATCTGCTCCCAGATTCGGGTCGGTCCCAACATAATCCCGCCCTGAAATCCGGCGTAAATTGACCTCTAAAATCTCCTCCTTGCCCCCAGTTACCCCCAGAAGCATCTTCGTATGTGGTGGTGCTCACGGGAGTTCCCCCACTGGCCAGCAATCAAGGGGGGAAACCTTCCCAGAGTTAAAGAATAAAATCATTTTTGTGGCTAAGTAGACACAGACCACTAATGGGAGCTGGCCAGGGGGAGATTTTATTTGCGTGAAGAGTCAGTTGGCTAGGGACCAGACCCAAAGATATCTGTGGTGATTGTGTAATTGTCAACTTCAGGGATCCTAGAGTGGTTGGACACATATTAGCTAATGGAGGTCCTTCCAATGCGGGCACTATCAATACTTGCTACCTGGGGTACTTCTACTCACACACTCTTGCACTGGGTAGGCCAGAACCAACCTATTTCCACCACAGTGGTTATGAATTTGATTATAACATCCCAGTGGGTAATAGCTATAGTGCACTGAGCACTGTTGATTGACTACTACCACCTTTGGGCGCAGGCGGAATGGTTCCGAATCTGTTTGGGAGTCATGTTGTGGAGGGTTTGAGCATAGAGGTGGGGTCCCATGAGCAGGTTTTTAGAACTAAGGGGGGTAGCCCAACTACATCCCCATCTCCCCAAAACACTGGCTCAACAGGAGACGAAAGGGAGTTGGACACTCACACACATACAGCACTTCCACCTTCTATCGTGTTACAGCCTACTGAGGATCCCCCAGCCCAAGTGGTGCCACGTAGACCACTAATTGGGTCTTGGAATATAGCAGGGCTGGGGTCTAAGCTGCACAATCCGGAGTGGGGTGAGCTGATGGATAGTTATGACATATGTTTGATCAAAGAGACCTAGTTGCTGTCTGCTCCCGTTAGGGTAGGTTATGCGTCCGTCCATTCACCGGCTGTGCAGGCACCCAGGGGAAGGCCTTCGGAGGGGCGTTATTTATTTGGGTTGCTTTGCACCTGGGTTGCTCAGTTCAGATAATAGATTCTCGTTGCCCGGACATCATATGCATTTTACTTAATTTTCTGGACGGACTGTCGTTGGCAGTAATCAACATTTATTTACGTCCCCAACCTAAACAGTTGGGTTTATCTATTCTGGATGCTCTAGAGGTTTTCCTTTACTCTCACCCCTCGTCGTATCATAAAATTATTGGCGCCAATCTTAATTGCCATTTTGAACCGCTCTTGGGGATCCCCTCAGTAACCTCAGACGAGGATGAAAATTGGCTGATTCCGGATTGTACTATGTACCCGGAAAAGCGCTTACTGCCCCTGGCCCTTGTGATCAACAAGTTGGTTGTATCACCCTCCCTCAGGGCCTGTAACAGCAGACTTCTTCCAGACATCCCGGATACAAGCACCTTTAATGGACCAGGGAAAAGCACAACTATAGATTATATCCTAGTAAATGTAGAATTCTGGGCCCGATTGAGAGCTTTCTCTGTCATCCCAAGGGTCGATAGTGACCAAAATCTTTTGTCACTAGAATTACTAAATACTTTGGGTCACCAAAACGAACTGAGGGGAGCTGAGATTACCAATAACTCGAACCTTGTTATAGCGGCAGGTGGAAGACGAATCAGGTGGGCGAAAGTCGCGTTAGCGCCTGACAAGTTAGCTGAGTTATACCTCCATGTCGCACGCTCCCTAACAGCAGTTTCCCACCTTTTGAGTCCCAAATGCGATCTGCCCCATCTCCTCCTTCAGCGCAGCGCATTCACAATAAGCTTCTTTGTTCCCTGGCCAGTTATTTTTATACGACCGACACTAAGAGGCCAAGGGTAAATAAGCGTGAACATTGGTTTAATAAAAACTCTAGGCTGGCTAAAAACACCTTGATAAAGGAGGTAAAATCGGGGTCCCAGTCAAGCATTAGTAATGCGAGGCAAATATATAAAAGTTTGATCAAGGAGGCCAGGTCCGAGTGGGAGGCCTCAAGGCGGGAAAGCATCAAAGCAGCCCTGGAAGCTCGTGACTATAGGTCTTTTTGGAACCTTGTCCGAGATGGGTCGGCTGAAGGGTCATCAGCCATCATTCCTAACCTAAGTGAAGAGGTTTGGCTAGACCACTTCAAGCCCCTCTATTCACTCAGCAATCCTGATTCCCTAGTAGATCTAGCGGCCCAAATAAGTACACCTGAACCAGTGCACCTGGAGGCCTTGGACATTGATTGTCCACCCTGCACTCTCCTTGAAGTTCAGGCGGCACTCAGAAGTTTGACGCTGGGGAAAGCTCCGGGCCTAGATAGGATCCCTGGCGATCTATATCAAAGTGAACAAAAGGTCTGGGTCCCATGCATTTGGATTTATTTTAACACTATCCTACAGGACTTGGAGATCCCCCCCAACCTGGCTGGGACCTTAAGTCATTCCCATTCACAAAAAAGCTTCCCCTCTCGACCCAGCCAACTATCGCCCCATTAGTTTGATTGACGTCCTCCAGAAATTATTTACCCGCTTTCTTCTAAATTGGTTGCAGAGTTGGATGGACGAACATCACATCCTATCCTCCCTCCAAGCAGGCTTTCGAGCAAAGGTCTCCACTATAGACCAACTGTTTAGATTACAGTTGGTCTATTGGAAGACGGTTTCTATTGGGGCAGGTAGCTTGTACTTGATGTTTGTTGACCTTCGGTCCGCATTTGACCGGGTCCAAAGGGATAAGATTTGGGCAATACTGCTGAAGATGGGTGCCCTGGCCTACCTGTGCCATCTATTCATACGTATGCACCAAGGTACATAAGCAAGGGTGAGATATGGGAGGAGTGGGGAGCTGTTGGCTCCGTTCCTGGTGGAAAAGGGAGTGAGGCAGGGGTGCATCTTGGCCCCTACGCTCTTCTCCCTTTACCTTAACGGGCTGATAGGCCACCTACTGGGAGAAAGAGACGTGGGGCCTCATTTATGAGGCCGTGCGTCATATTTACGCCGCCGGTGCGTCACTTTTTGTGAGGCACCAGCAGCGTAAAAAATGTGCCTTGTTGCACCATATTTACATAGTGACGCATCTAGGTAGATGCATCACTTTGTAAACCCCTGCGCTACATTATACCTATGCCAGGTATAATGTATGCAGGGGAGGCGTTCTGACGCAAGAAAGGGTAATAGAAGTGACGTAGTGAAATCTATAAGATTTCACTGCGCCACTTCTAGGACACAAATGTGTCAATTTCTTACGCCTGCCTCACAGCAGGCATAAGACTGACGCAGGCCCTTTCACATGGGGCTTGCCCCATGTGAAAGGACACATTGCTGGAGTTGCATCACTTTTGTGACACTCCAGCAATGCGTCACTTTTGCGCCATACAGATACGTCAGAAATACTGACGTATCTGTAACTCCTTGCACCATGATGCGTCATACTGTAAATATGATGCATCATTGGTGTCGCAAGGAGCGCGCAGTGAAAAGTGATGCATCGCTGTTTTCACGCAGCGATGCGTCACTTTTCATAAATGAGGCCCCTGGACTCTCCAAGCTTAGCGGGGCGTAAGATACCTGCCCTAATGTTCACTGATGATACCCTTTTATTGTCAAAATCATCTACGGGCATTAGATGCATTCTGCTCCTTCTGCAGATTGAGGAACTTGGAGATTAACCTCTCTAAAACCAAGTTCATGGTTTATAACACCAAACTAGCCAATTGTCCTCACCCCCACTTGGATGGAACGGCGTTGGATCAAGTGTCTACCTTCGACTATTTGGGGGTTACACTAAACGACAGAATGGATTGGGGGTCTCATATGGTTAAGGCTAACCTGAACTTGGCCCAATCATCAGGCGGTATCTTAAATGTGTTTAATGACACTTCTCTTAAACTGCTGGGTCCACCCGTGGAAATTTATAAAGCCCAGGCGAGAGAGGGTGCACTTTATGGTGCAGATTTATGGGGCTATGTCAGTGCTGCCCCCCTATCCCTCATGAGAATAGCTTTATTAGGCGTCTTCTGAGACTCCCCATGAGCACTCCCCTGACCCCCTACGGCTGGATTTAGGGTTGGTACCTATCCAGGGGATTGTCTCAAATCGACCCCTGCTATACTGGAGACGTCTTTGGTCCACCCCGAGCTCTTTAGCTACAGGGAGGACCTGGGGGATCTTCTGTCCAGGAAGGTGCGTGGGGAAAATCCAGTGTTTAAACCACATCAAGCAACTCTGCACACGCTCTAGGTAGGCTGGATATGTGGTCGTCCCCTGAGGAGACCTGTGCCCTGTATTCCAAGAAATGATTGAGTCTGGCACTTAAGCGCTACCGAATGGAACTTTTAACATCAAACTCATCCATGGGTAGGTTGACCAATACCTTTCTGGATATCAAGGCCCATCCTCACTTTGAGAAATTTTTGGATGATACCAGCCTTCCCTGGCTAAGAAACTATTTATCCAGTTTAGACATGGTTCATTGCCTCTTAGGGCCGTAACACATAAGTGGTGAAATGCCCCACATACCGTGAGTTCTTGCCCAGGGTGTGCGAGGAGCAGAGAGACAGATCTGCACGTTCTGCTCTTCTGCCCCTTCTACTCTAAGGCAAGAGCTAAATGGATCATTCAACTTTGTAAGTCCAGGGGACTTAGGGACTACAGGGAGGTATTCAGAATCCTTAAATATGACACCACCCCCCTGATAGTGTTTGCAACTGCTAGATTCCTTCTGTCCATGTGGCACTTAAGGTGTGCAAAATTAAAAACTGAAAGCACACAAATTACCACTCCTGCAGTAGCATTAACATTGTAACAAATGAGGTTCCCTATAAATATTATGGCCAGGGATTTTTCATTGGGAGTGCTATCTCATTTTAACGCATCTAAACAATTTCTATGATTCTTTTTTAACCATCTATGAATGTATTGTGTGCTAGGATTGTACTATCTCTTAAATATCCTCATTTTTAGCTGTAATTGTGTATTTTTATCTGTAATTATGTACATATGTCTTTATATGGTTTTTAACCGATAATAAAAGCTTTTGACTGACTGACTGACTGACTGACTGATTTCTTTCTGCAAGATATGGTCAAAAGTTTACCCAGCTATGTGAGGGACACCAGTGACTTCCTGGATAAGATCAAAGAGCAATGTTGGAATATTGATGTTCTGCTTATGACTTTAGACGTTGAGTCTCTTTATACGAGCATAAACCATGTACAAGGAGTAGCTGCAGTGAAACACTTTTTGGCTAAGTGGCTCCAACCTGCACATGGTTTCCCTAAATGCTCCAGTTGTAGAACCTATAAATTCAGAACCAATACAACTCATTACCAAACTCCATTTAGTTTGAAAAAGCTTTATTAGAACAATATTTAAGGCAACAAATGACAAAAGGAAGGGAGATACAAAAAATATGGAATAGTAAAGCATAACAATACTAGTGTCAATCAGAGTGTAACACAAAGCATTTTATAAAATTTTAAAGGGAAGAAGAAGGGGAAGGGGAGAGAAAGGAAAAAGGGGGGAGAGCAGAATGAAAAGGAAGGAAAAGTAAAAGAGGTAAAGAAAGAGGCAAGGGTAAAAGAGGTAATCTGCAAAACCGAATAACATATCAGGAAACCTTGGGAGAATTGAAGAGAAGTAATAAACATCATCAAAAATAAGACCAACAATTTTCAAATGTAAATATAAGCATATAAATATAAGAGTATAAGCACAACAGAGGATAAAGCCATTTAAGGGGGTTTAAAATTCTCAGAGACCGTAAGTAAAGGCATCTTTTTTATGGCTAAACGATCTAAATAAACAGTAAGAGGAAGCCAAAAAAGCTCAACATTACGAGGGGGTTTGCAGGAGGAGGCAAAGGAGACGTCAAGCCTATGAAAGTGACAAATGGAGTTCCACCAATGTTGCATGGAAACATTTGCAAGAGATTTCCAATTGGAGAAAATATGTTGAAAGACGAGTGCAAGCATAAGGTCAAAGAGACCACAGGAGTGTGGCGGCAAAGTAAGTGCATCAGAAAGACTGCCTAGGAAAAGGATAGAGGGCGAGTATGAAGTGGAAAGGGAAAATATTTGAGAAATGCAATGCCAAACCTGTTTCCAAAGAGCAGAAACCCTGGAACAGAAAAAGAACATGTGTAGAAGGTCAGCAGAAGGTGAGTGACAAGTCCAACAGGCAGAATCAGAAGACGCAGAAAAGCGAGAGAGGGAGAGAGGAGAAAGATAAAGTCTGTGATATAGAAAAAAGAGAGATTGAGTAAGAGAAGCAGAGCGAGAAACCTTCAAGGATTTGAGCCAAAGTCTATCCCAAAGGGAAGTGGTCCATACACAACCTAGATCAGTTTCCCAAGAGAGTTCAAGTTTGGACTTAGGACGGTCCGGGTTAGGGTAAGAAAAGAACTTGTATATAAGAGACGCTTTGGGAAGAGTGGAAAGTAATGTTAGAAGAGAAGAAGGGGGAACGAGTGGTAGGGTAGGAGAGAGAGAGTTGAAAAAGAGGAAATGGACTAGGGGTGGTTCCGTCAAAGAATTGATGAATCCAAACAATACCCTTCCGCCTCCAAGAATTTCAGCAGATGGGCCTATTATTGATAAGAATGAGCGAATTGTACCAGATGGGCTGTTGTAAAAAGGACTCACGTGAAATAGTTGATAGGGAGAATAAAGGGCGCAAAAGAGAAGAAGTGTGTTTAAACAATGGGAAAGAGACATAAGGGGATTTGGAGGAAAAATGGATTAACTCATCATAAGAAAAAGGTGATAGAAAGGCATGCTCAATAGAAAGCCAAAGAAGAGAGAAAGGAGAGGCTGCACATGGAAGCCAACGGGAAGCCTGATGAAGGGTAAAGGATTTATGATATCCACAAAAACAGGGAAATTAACACCGCCATTGGATTTGGGTCTACGAAGTGAAAGGAGAGAGATCCTAGATCTTTTGCCTTTCCAAAGAAATTTCGAGATAGAGGAATCAAGACACTTAAAATATAGAGCGGGAATATGGACGGGAAGCATAGAAAGCGTGTAGATAAGAATGGGAGCAATCATCATTTAATAGAATCCAATCTACCCCACCACGAAAGAAAGAGCGGATTCCAAGAGGAGAACAATTGGTCAATACGCGAAAGGGCAGAGGACATATTTAGTTTGACAAAAGAAGCAATAGCATTTGAAAACCAAATCCCAAGATATTTGATCTTGGTGCTATTCCAGGCGAATCCAGTAGAAACAAAAAGATGAGGGAGACATAACTTCGTTAAGGGCAGAATTTCTGTATTGTCAGAATTAATCTTGTAACCAGAAACAAGGGAAAACTTATCAAATTCAGCTAATAGAGGGGGAATAGAGGATTCCGGATTTGAAATGAACAAAAGGATATCGTCAGCGTAAGCAGAGAGTTTTAACTGGTTAGTTCCATGGGGAAAGCCAGAGATGGAAGTATTCTGGCGAATGGAAGATAAAAAGGGTTCAAGAGCCAAAACAAAAAGAAGCTGGGAGGGAGGGCAGCCCTGCCGAACACCTCTTTGAAGGTTAAAAGAGGAAGAGAGATGGCCCTTAACCAGAACAGAAGCTTTGGGAGAAGAATATAATAAAGATACGAGCGATATGAACTTAGGACCACAGCCATGCCAAGTAAGAGAGGCAAATAAGAAAGTCCAATCCACCTGGTCAAAAGCTTTTTCAGCGTCGACTGAAATGGCAGCCAAAGGGAACGACAAAGAGGGGGCTTTATTCAAGACATTGAGAAAAAGACGAGAATTATCCAAAAGTGAGCCTACCCTTGACAAACCCACATTGTTTGTTGCCAACTAGATGCGGCATAAAAGAGTCGAGTCGTAAAGCAAGGTTTTGGCAAAGAGTTTATAGTCGACATTAACTAACGAAATAGGTTGGTGATTTTTGCAAAATTTTGGATCTCTACCTTCTTTAGGAATCAAACAGATGGTAGCGTCCTGAAAAGAACCCGCAGCCAAACCTAAAGAAGCAAAAGACCGAAAAAGTGTTAATAGTCTGGGGAGAAGGAGATCAGAGAAGTGTAAAGAGAATTCCACTGGGAACCCATCTGGACCAGAAGTTCACCTTTGGTAAGGGAGGAAAGCGCCGCAGAAAGCTCCTGAAGAGTAAGATCAAGGTCCAGGGAGGCAAAATTAAGATCAGGGGTAGAGGGCTTAGGGAGTTTCTCAAAATAAGAATGAAGCATAGAGGGAGAATGAGGAGATTCTGGGGTGTAGAGATGCTTGTAGAAAAGTTGGAATTGCTCATGAATTTTATCGCTTTCATGAAGAAGAGAGTTATCAGGGGAAAAAATAGACTCAATAGAAGTACGTTTCTTACGGGACTTAAGATAATTAGCCAAAAGTTTGCCAGACTTATTACGACCACCGTAATATCGAGCACTACTCCGAAGAAGTATAGAGGAGTCATTGTCCGTAGATAACTTATTAAAGTAAATTTTGGCACACAAAAGATCTGGTGACATACACTTAGCAGAGGAGGTATAGAACTGATGCTCCAATTTCTTAATATGGGCAAGAAAGGCTTTCCATTTCTGAAGAAATGTTTTCTTCTTCCGGGAAACAAAATCGATAATAAATCCTCTTGCCGTCGCTTTGAAATAGTTCCAAATACTATGTGGGGAAATATCAGGAGTAGAGTTGGTAAGGAAGAAGTCATTGGTGAAAGTACGGAAAGAGGAAGAAAAGTCGGGGTCATTAAGAAGCAAGGAGTTAAAACGCCAACGAGAGGATTTGGGGCAAGGGGGGAGCTGATCAATATCCGTAATAATGGGGGCATGATCAGAAATTACAATAGGCTCAATAGAAGAAGATAGAAGATTCTGAGTGAGAGGGTGAGAGAGAAAGATATAATCCAGCCTAGAAAAGGACGCATGAGGGTGTGAAAAAAAAGAATAGTCAAGGGTATCTGGATGCGTGAGTCGCCAAGAGTCTGAAAGACTAGCTAGGGATATAGTGTTCAGAAATTGCTTATGGGACTTATGTGGAACAAAACGTACAGTGGACTTACGATCTAGAAAGGGATCAACAATTTGATTACAATCACCACCCAAAAGAAATATATTGTCTTTGTATTGTGTACATTTGCTTGTGATGATCAGCCGAAGCACACAGTCAGGTTGGGTAGGGCCATAAACATTGAAGACGGTCAAGGGAATAGAATCAATCAAGAGTTTAGCCAAAATCCAACGACCCTCCGAATCTTTCTCCTCAAGCAAAACTTTACATTTAAGTTTTTTATGCACTAAAATGGCAACCCCATTCTTTTTGTTATCTGTTGGCGAAAACAAAACATTACCCACCCAACTCCTCTTCAACTTAAGGGATTCTACATCATTAAGGTGAGTCTCTTGCAAATGAACAATATCAGGGGTTTAGGAAGATAAGTGGGAAAGTATCCTATGTCGTTTAATGGGATTAATAAAACCTTTAATATTCCAAGATATAACTCTGAATTGTAAAACAAGGTAAATATGGTAAGTAAAACACTAAAAACAGGAACATTGCAAATACAGTGAAAAGACTCAAGAAATATGCAAATAAGAAATTGCAAAAAGAAGAGGCGAGGGGGGGATAGAAAAAGCGAAGAATAAGCACCTCGGAAGAAGAAAAGGCAAAATACAATATTGACGAAAAAGAGGTTTGGAACAAAGCAATCAAAAATGAAGGAAGAAAGCAGGTAGGAAAAAAGGAAGCAAAGGTTCAGGAAGAGAAAAGACAAAGAAAGAAAAGTAGAAAAGGAATGGGGAAGAGACAGCACAAATCCAAAAGGATGACTGCAGAAAACATACCTGAGGGGAAGATACAAAAAGGAGGATGGGGAAGTGGCGACACTTAACAAATTGGACCAACCGAAGAGCAGGGGCACAACCGCACCGGGACATCATAGGACCACAGGAGGGAACTCACAAGGAGGATGAAACAAAGATGCAAATCTGTGGGAGGGAGGGAAAATGGTTAGAACTAAGCAAAGGACAACAAAATGCAATATAAAAGAAACGACAAAGTGATAAACGAGGGCGAATGAAGCACAAGACAAGAACACAACTGGAGCACATAAGCGCAAGGGAATGATATACAAAGCAGCAATGAACAACCAAGTGAAGGGGACATGAAAAACCAATACAAAATATCAAGAAACATCCAAAAGACATCCAAAAAACCTCAAAAAGCATTCAAAAAACCACCAAAAACACATATCAGCCAGATGGAGAGGAGGAGGTATCCATGCCACTGCTGTTTTGCAGAAGAATGAAGTTCTTAAGTTCACCAGGATCCTGAAATGTCCAAGTCTTATTTTGATGAGTGACTTTGAAGATGCAAGGGTGGAACAGACCATAACGTGCACCAATGGAACGCAAAGATGGACGAAGAGAAAGGAATTCTTTCCGTCTTGAAGCTGTAGCATTAGAAACATCCTGAGTAAGAAACACACGCTGACCCAACCAGGAAACATGACGTTTAGCTCGAGCCGCAGAGAGGACTGAAAGGAGGTCGGTGAATTTTAAAAAGAGAATGATAACTCCACATGGCTTTGTAGAAGTGGCTGAGTGAGGACCAAGTCTATGAGCTCTTTGAATACTTATGGAAGTAGATGGCTGCATGTCCAAGAGCTTAGGAAGGAAGGAGGTGAAGAAGGTCACCGGGTCATCCCCTTCAAGGGATTCTGGCAGGCCATAAACACGAAGATTATTCCGTCTGTTTCTATTTTCCAAGTCCTCCGTGTGCTGCTGGAGAGAGGGAACAGATTTTTCTAGAGAGGATATACGTAGTGAATTAGACTGTATGTCAGGAAGTTGTTGTTCAACTGAGGTAATCCGGGTATCCATAACCACCCACTTTTCTTTCAAGAGCTGCATATCCTTACTAGTTTCTTCAATGAAGGGACGCAAAGCACATATTTCTTCCAATATTAACTCCATAGAGATCGGAGATGCAGTCTTGTCAGGGGAAGGAGGGTCTTGCTTCAGGCGCTCGGAGGAAGATGCAGGAGGTAAGGATTTGTTAGTAGTAGCATGCGCCATCGAGGAGCGATGAGGTGCAGAGCCAGCCATTGTTGAGGCCGAGGTGGAAGCACACAGCGCCACAGAAGAAGAGTCCTGACTACACTTGGAAGGAGGAAAAGCAAACTTAGCTGTACGTAACTTGACCATATGAATGAAAGTCTTCAAAAATTGAGTGAGAGGCTTACAGAACAGACACTCAGCAATCAAGGACTTAAGCTGAACAATCCCAAATATGAGGCGACTGAGTGATAAAAAGGAACTCGAGCAAGAGGGTACACCTCAAATAGAAGTCCATTGAATATACACCATCCGGAGTGACCAGCTTATAAAAAATAATTGGGCAAAGATAAACAATGACGCAGATTATGTTACATAATTGACAAAGCCTTCCACCATGAGGAGCGAGAAGTGGGCTGCTGAGAGGGTGAAGTAGAGGAAAAACTTGAGGAACAAGAAGGAGGCAGCCAGCAGCATGGAGAATCAAATGGCAGCAAAAGTATCAGCAAGGAAGCATGCCTGAAGACACCGGCATATGAAGTAGACGATGGCAGCAATTAAAATGCGCTGAGAGCAAGCATAAGCGATAGAATAGACTTATTTGTGGCTTGCGCATCAGGTCAAAGGAGCCCTGCAGGGAAAAACAGCTGCGTTTAACATGAGATATAGATAGGTGAATAATGCAGCACAATCCCTAATAAATGCACTGTATTCCGGTAGAAAGAGGCATTCTGCTGTTTCATGGCACCAAAACAGAAGCACGCTATATGTAAATGCACCCCAGTGCGTGAAGTTATGTAGACACCACAGTAAGAGGTATCAGGCAGAGTTGATGAGAGTGCCTGAAAAGGTGGCGGCCAGTTCTATGAGGAGAAACGGAATGCAGCTGTAAGGTTGCGCGACTAAGGCACTGTTACGTGCATCAGCTGGTTAACTGGAGAACACTTCTGTCATCCCAACAACAATGCAAGGCTGAGTAGAGACCAAGTCAGGAAACCTTATGAAATAATGCTGGTTGTTGCTGCCAAAAATTCGCCATAGGCAAGTGACAAAAGGCAGGCTGCTGACATAAGCCATAATGCCAGAGAGACACTGCATATAAAAGCTCACCAATGCTTGAAAGGTCCCAGTCATCGACCTCCACAGCGAGCGGCAGCAGGCAGCTCCGTCAAGCAGAATGTGCGAAATGGCAGCGGCCCGTTTTGTGAGAGGAAACGGGTCGCGGTCGCAGAACAGCGCAACAAGTTCACTGGCATTCAAAAAGGGTCACAACTGATGCAGCATACATTCCGGCAATGTCCTACGCCGCCCCGCATCGACGAGGAAGGCAATTAGTGGACAAAAAGAAAGTAGATTGTCCCGGCGTAGCGGAGACCCCACACTAGGCGGACATCTTAATCGGTGCCGTAGCCACGCCCCCACCAAACTCCATTTAGTACACGAGAGAGGGCTTTTTCAGGAAGTTTTAATTGCAAAACTGAATTTGCTGTGTATGTCATCATGTGCACCTGTGGCTTGAACTACATCGGTTGCACAAAGCTGCAGGTGAATGTTAGGATTTTGCAGCATCTTTGTGCCATCTTGCCTAGGGATCCCACTTACCCGGTAGCGTGTCATTTTAAAAGAATCCATAATAAGGATGTTGGCTGTTTAAAATACTTTGTGGTGGGGTCAGTTCCAAAATCACACAGGGGTGTAAATCGTGAGTGCCAGCTGAGACAACCCAAAACTAAAACTATCCTGGAGTTCGACAGCAAATGGCCAAATGGGTTGAATAATACTGAAGATATGCGAAACTTTTTTTAATTCCCTTTGTTCCCCATCTTAATCATAACTATCCACCCTATCAAATGAATAACATATCTGTGTCACAACTCTGCTGTGGATAAGGCATACTAAGTTGTATTCATGATGCTGTCTTAATATATAGGTCCCCTAATATTAAGTACAAAATGAAATCTATCTTTTGCCTGAAACAAATTATATAACTCTTAAAGCTTGCCCAATGAAAACAATATATGTCATTACCTCTTTTTGCACTATTTTTACCAATATGATGAATTTGTAAATGGTATTTATATGATTTGAACAATATTATCCAGAAATGGTTCTTTTATTGTTAACAATATGTATACATATTTATTCAATCATACGGTTTGCACTTTAATGAACATTTGCACAATTTTGCACAGTTTTGCACAGTGGATTATTTGCTGCTTTGTTATTTGCACTTTAATGACTATCTAGTCAATGTATTCTGTATGATTTATGCAGTTGATATAAATGCATGAAATTGGGTTATAATTATTTAGTAGTTTGGCAATATGCCTTATCCATTTTTTTAATATGACATTAAAACAGATTGGTTGGCATGGACTAGGTGAAATTTATAGAAAAATATTATAATCTTGTCAATATAATTCATGAAAAGATGTACCTATTATAAATGTATTTATACAGATATAATAACCACATTGAACTTGAATCCCTGTTTTTTTTATTTCAATATAGGAGCATTAGTGTATGTTGGAGATTTAACTCGATATAATGTACCAGGAATATGATGCTCATGATACAGAATCATAAGTATTTTCTCACTTTCTATGATCACATGACCAAACACGTGTTGTTTGTGGGAGTGCACCTTTAAGCAATTAAAACAAATCATGTTTGCTGTGACCGGTGTGTGAACAAGGGCTCTTGGGCTCCAAACGCGTCACTGCTGTAACCTGGGTTGAATAAATACCATCTCTCCAAATCTTCGTGGTGCGTCTCCTTCTTCGTCAGTTCCTGTCAGCTGGAGGTTGTTTGGTGGGATATTTTGTTGAATATATATATATATATATATATATATATATATATATATATATATATATATATATATATATATATATATATATATATATATATATATATACATAATTTCTATATAGTTAATATATATGGAATATTTGTATTACAATATGGTTTATTCAATGATATGTAATACAAATGTAAGACAATGTTACTAATATAAATACACATTACATGACTGTGATAAGATTAAACAGTGAAAAGCATAGAGTGCCTGATTTATAATTTACAGACAGGTACTTTATCACAAACATAACAACTCTCCCGTGCACCTCATTACAAGTGCAATAAATCCTAATGCACTTCTACTGAGGCAGATGGGTTATTCATCGCGTTTGTGGCAGAGTACCTATCTGCCAATCTCTAAGTCAGGCCCACAGAGATTTAAAGAAAGAAATAATGAACAAACATGCACCAAAAATATTAATAATATTGACATCATTTTAAGCAGGTAACATACTTATTTTCTGGTTATGCAATAATGAAAGCACTTCATTACCATGTAAACATATTTAGAAATGGTTGATGAAAGATTTCGATTAGCTTTCATAATTAGCATCCAATCTTATTTTTTTCCAATTTGCCACTGGTTGTTAATCATTATGAATGACGTTTATAATACTTTAGCAGCTAGCATTAAGGATTTTATAAACCTCAAAAAATAAGTTTTGATCTACTTGTGTAACTTTTTACTAGTCAGTCCCACCTTTGTTTAAAAGTGGATTTCAAAAAGGTGGTAGTACCTTGTAGACTGTGCTATTTATCTTATTGTTTCTTATCGGTCATTCACAAAGATATAGTAGGTTTATAAACACACAAAAAACAAACACAATTAGAATATGAAAGTATACCTGTTACCTCCTCATCATATTGCTCATTCCAGTCCTTACATACGAGGTGTGTGCACCACCCTGGCAGGCACCTTGTTCCCCACCAGAATCAAAAATTCCTAGCCTGGGTGGATACACTCCCTATCCTGGGAACACCTACACCCTAGAGGCTGTCCCCCGCCTCATGATGTTTTTGAGTCTACTCTGGGACATCTTCTCTTCTGTGACTTGTTCGGGGTTTTTAGTTTCTCTGTCTCTGGTGCTACGCAAGCATGTGAAGGTTTTGTATTTCAAAAAGTGGATCATGTTAAAGCCCCATCAATGCACGGAATCTCGCAATTACTCATTTCAGAATGAGAAACAATGTGGGTGAATCCAGTAGATGTTCTAATTCATAGATGTCGAAATAGTCAGAAATGCTGAAAGCGTTTTTGTCACACACTTTAATTATGGATTAACTGAATGTGAATATTTATTTAGATAATTAATTTGCAGTAAATAATGAGCACATATTCAATATGGGGACTGTAATAGAGAGCAGACAACACGTTGGCGATTCTTGTGCGTGCAGATCAGTTTTCAAGAATGCAGAAACAGAACGTAACCTCAGACGGTTATATGTCGTTACCACGAATTCCGTTGCAACGCATGCCTTTTCCACGCAGGCGTTACCACGGAATTCGTTTTCCCCTCATCATCTTTTCCACGTCGTTGTTACGTTCTAAAGAGGAAGCGGAAGTTTATTCCGCTTCCTCTCTTTCGACGCTGATTTCTATGGCACGGCGGGATCGTTTATTTATGGGGGGGAGACCCCCCCACCCCCCTTTTTAATCCTACGGGTTTTTTTTATCGTGGTTAAGACTATTGTTGTAGGCATATGTGTTGAAAAGACGTTTACGTGGTAAGTGCCTCGTTGTAAACGTTACGCGTGGTAATGCCTTCATTGTTAATGATGTTTCCCCCTCAGACAGAGTGGTGGAATGCAGCAGCATTTTCCATGTAAATGCCAATAGCACAAATCAGACTGATATAAATGAATGGATGCACGAGGTAACTGTGCACCATGTCAGATAATATAAATTCGGGCTGTGGTGTTGACTGAGGCAGGTCCACAGTGGGTAGTCGCCCGATAATATATAATCGGGCGTGAAGGTTTCCCCCCACCACGCGCCTATGGGGAAAAATTACCGACATTAGGCAATTGCAGACCCTTAACAATACAAGGAGAGTCTACACAGGAATTCCGTGAGTTGTTAGAAATTATACATATCCCTATTGAATGGTCACGCCTTAGCGTGCGTGGCTATCTAGGGTATGGATTTTTGGTCCTGATGAATGCTGAGCTTAAGTGACTCTTTAGAGCAGAAACATGTTGACTATGATGACCTTTTAGGACACACTGGTTCAAATTTGCACAACCACTAGGTGTCCACCTGCACTTTGTTTGTATTGTGGACAGGCTATCCCTCTATTAAAATGTTTATAGGGTATAGCTATGTCTTCTTTCAATCTTCACCAATATACACTCAGGCACAAATTCACAAGCCCTCGAAAATGAACCCAATGATGAAGCCAGTCACCAACTTGTTTGGTGCATGAGGGTTCTTTTCGAATTGTAGTTCATTCACCTGTCACTTCCAGCTAGTCTTTTCCAAGGCTCACGATCCGATCCGTGTCCTTGAATTATATTGCACTTGTTTTTGTCACTCTTCTGTTGTTTGTTAAAGATAATATAAATGAACTTTTTTTTCCAAGTGCTCGTGTATAATCGTTATACATGCTGACAGTATTGTAATATGGACAGAGGACCATACATATGCTGAAATACTGTTGTAACTCAAAGGATATATTAATACCTTTGGTTTTATGTTTTCTGAAGGGAGCACAAACATATATTCAAAAAGATGGCTTCGTGTAGGAAAACACGATACTTAAGGTCTAGTGTATATATGGGAACTGCCTCTATTTACGTGATTCTGCTTGTCTCTAGTCTTTGTAGAAGTAGATAAAACAATTGAGAACGATTTCTGATGAAGGAGATAAGCCATTGGAATACAATAAATACATGATTTCTTCATTTACAACTGACATTTACTTTGATGGTAATTTAATTTGGAAAAGGTAGAAAACAAATGAAAATATTGATTCGTAATGGGAAAAGAAAATAATTATAACAAATATTCAATAAATGAAATTGAATTAAAAAAAAAATTCTATATGGAATTAAGAGCCAATAGTGATGCTTGTGAACTAATATGGTCTGTAAAATAGCTTATTTGTGACTTATAATTGAATGCAAAAAAAACTACATCACAATAAATAATGTTTGTAATTTAAATGTCTTTTTTTGATTATGGAATGGAATCATTCATATATTTTTACATTTTGTCTGCTCTAGCCGATCCTGTGGGTACTGAAAAGCAGTCTAGTTGGGGTATGGCCCCTCTAATTCAAAACAGTAGTCATCTTCTTGGGAGAAATCTGTACAGCTGCCACTTGAGTTCAGCCTCTGTCTCAGTTTTTAGGTGGTAGTGAGTTCGAGAGTTGGACTTTTCTCCCTACGTTCTTTTGTCCGTTCTTACTGATATCAGCTTGAACTTTTCTTTAAACTATGATTGTATTGACTCTCTCTTTTTGATGTATATACTCAGAAAAGGTGAAGTTTTTAGGGTGTATCCTCGTATTTGTAAGGTATTGGACAAGTTTTGTGAAGGGAGGCAATGCTTTGATTACTTATGGTTAATATCATTACTCTAATTCTATCTTTCTCATTCCACTTCTAAAAGTCTGTATGCACTCTCTATGTGGCCTTCTAGCTTTGTTGGACTGGCCCTTACGTAATTCACATAGGAGGAGTGGCGGGATGGCCTTTTGGTTTAGGGGGTGGAGCCATCCAGGTTGAGGATCAATATTTGTTTTGAAGATTGTGCCCTGCAAGCCCTGCTCCCTCGGCCACAGGAGACAGCTGCCTGAGGTTAATTGCAGTATGTACAGAGGGCCGTGAAGAGAGACAGAAAGAGAGGAAGGATGTGGGAGAGAACGAAATCAAAGAGAGAGAAGAGTGAGAGACAGAGATGGAGAGGGAGAGAGAAAGGGGAAGGGGAGCAAAGCGGGAGAAGAGCGGGACAGAGGAGAGAAGGGGAGAGAGACAATGGACTGATGGAAAGAGAGAGAAAGAGCAAGTAGAGGCGAAGAATGGATAAGGTCTTGTTTGAGCATTTTTGCCAGGGCTATTTTGGTTCACCAGTCTAGTCCTACAAAGACGGCATGCACTTGCAAAATATGTATGTCATAAAAAAAAAAAATGTTACATGTTTCCTGAAAGACGATGTACACAGTCGAGCTTGTCGAAATGCTAATACTGAAATAAAAACAAGAAACATGTGTGCGTGTTTACCATAGTTCATTTAGTGCACTAAAAGCAGAAGTAAATAACGAGTCATTAAAGGATGCGATCTGCATTGTTCCATATCTCAGCCCTACCGCTTTTGGTGGTGAGCAAAGTACCTACCAACGTTTATCCATCACCTGTGTTTTTGTACCTCCTCCCAGTTCCACCATATTTGAGGAGATTTTTTTTAATGTTTTTTAGCGAGTGCATCGGGAAACGCAGAGCTCTTGGGTGCCTCAGGTTTTTAAATGTTGAGCAGAAGCAGAAAGCAGTGCACAGTCAAATACACATGCATGCATATGTGGACAAACTACATTTTTCCCATGCAAACATTCTGAAAATGAAAATGTATGTATGGCCAGAATTTGTGCATCTTTTCGCCAATTGCTCTTGGTGCAAAATGTGTGCTTGTAACCAGGTCAGGTTGGACCTCACTGAATTCCTGATTACTAAATGTAGAGGATTCTTCCATGCCAATCCTGCTTAGGAACAAGGCTGGTGCAGTGGACAAACATGGTAATACAGGCATTTTAAAGTACTCCCTGTGCTACTGCTCATGAATACAGTGAGCAGTGTATTATATATTTAGACTTCCATGCCTAAGGTAGAGGTGGAAGCAAAGTCGAATATCTAGTACTCATTCCACTTCTCAGTTGTACCTGAGTGCTTTAAGTGAAAGCAGGCAGCGTAGGCTCAGTCAGTCAAATGGTAGTTGATTATTTGGTCACTATTGAACAAACAGCGCAAAGATTCAGGGGCTTATTTATGGGCCCTTGCGTCACATTTGCGCCACCGGTGTGTCAATTTTTGTGACGCAACAGCGGCGTAATAAATGCGCCATGTTACGCCATATTTACAAAGTGACGCATCTAGATAGATGCATCACTTTGTAAACCCCTGTGCCACATTATACCTGTGCCAGGTATAATGTTTGCAGGGGGCGTTCAAACGCATGAAAGGGTCGTAGAAGTGACGCAGTGAAAGATTTCACTCCGCCACTTCTAGGATGCACATGTGTCAATACCTTATGCCTGCCTCATGGCAGGCGTAGGACTGAGGTGGGATCATTTAACATAGGACTTGCCCATGTGTAATGACCCTTTGCTGGATTGAAGTCACTTTTGTGACACACTCCAGCAATGCGTCATTTTTGCTCCTACAGATACGTCAGAAACACTGACGTGTCTGTAACTCCTTGCGACATGATAAGCCATACTGTAAATATGACGCATCTTAGGTGTTGCAAGGAGGGCACAATGAAAAGTGACGACTTGCTGTTTTCATGCAGCGATGCGTCACTTTTCATAAATGAGGCCCTCAATATTGATAACCACAACATCCAAGATATCTACCAAATCAGATGTTTTCTTGTTGAGGAAGCCTCATCCACTAATTTTAGTAGTATATTCAAAATAGGCATCTTGACCCCACCCTGGCAAGATAGTACTTTCAACCTCTGTTGGACTGTGCCTTATCTGCAGTGTCACCCCCCAAATCGTTTGCCTTCAAACTTCCTTGTTATGCTAAATTCATTTTTATTGGCTTTGTGCACTTTGCCAATGGTAACCAGTGCTACAGTGCTTGACCTCTTGCCTTTAAAACATGGTAGAATTCACTTATACCCAATTGGAACAATGGATTTACTTGTAAGTGCCTAGTAAAGTAGTAATACATGTACCCAAGCCCTGTAAATTAAATGTTACTAGTGAGCCTGCACCACTGACTGTGCCACCCACCTAGGTAACCCTTTAAACAAGTTTTGGGCCTGCCATTTCAGCCTGTGTTTGCAGCTCTAAACTGCTATTTCGACCTGGAAAAATAAATCTTTTGCCAGACACAAACCTTCCTTTTTTAATACATATGTCCCCTAGCATAGGCCTTGCACAGTCCAGAAGGCAGGGGCAGTGTATTTAAAACATTTGACAGGTATTTTTAAGGGTTGGTAGTGAAAAACTTCTAAATTCATTTTTCGCTACTGCTATGCCTACCTCTTACATGGGATAACATTGGGTTTCTTTATTACAATTAATAAGTGATAGCTTTAAATTGGGACCAGGTAGGCTGGTCAAGTTTGGTGCCTAAAGCATTTTAATGAAATTGACACTTTTAGAAAGTTGTCATTTTCTTGTTCCAACCATTTGGTGTAGGATGCATGTATCCTTGGTCACATGACTAGGTGCAGTTGGCAGTTGTCTTATTGCTCCCAAACAGTGAGACAAAGAGAATCTCTGTGTAGACAGGATGGGTCACTTTGAGCTAACGAAAGGGAGGAGGTTTCACCTGCCGCCCTTGCACATCACAAAGGACCTGCCTGAACATCTCTTAAATTGTTTTGACACTAGTCTATTGTGACCCCAGACAAGTTGACATTTTTTCCACATAACAAGTCACCCAATGCAATGTCTGCCCCATCTGGATTTTAACCCACATAGATATCCATCCAACATTTTCCCCTGTCCTGTCTAACTCCAGCACTGGCTTCAAGGTCACATCTGACTAACCACTTCAACTGGATCAGCAATCAGGGATCAAACAAATACAACTGTACCCACACATCACTAACTATACAATAACATCAAATAAATAGGAAAGTAATGGCAGGACTAATGTCTTCCAAACTGTGAAGGTTTTGAATGAATGCATTTAAAGCAATCCAAAAAAGAATCTAATGGCAAGTCCATTTAGAGAAAATGGGTGTCTGCCTTGCTGTGCTACAGTTATGAAGCAAAGGATGCTGGTCTAGGATGGGGTGTGTTTTATAGTGTGATTTGCAGCGTGTCCACTTGCCGAAACAAATCAGTTGGGTAGTTTTTAAATCCATTCAATGGTCACTGTTGTGGAGTTTTTTTCACACATACTGCTGCAATCAATGGCGGTTGGGTAACCACTGTGTGGGAGACCACAATTACAACTGTGTAGTTGTAATACGATTGGCGGGTGGACGGAGGACCAGCCGGGGTCAGTGGACTCACTACCAAGATTGAAGACCATTGCGATCCCAATGGGTAGACCGCTGTGGCTGTGGTCAGTGTTTCAGACAGCACAACTCATAATACAGCAAGCAGTAGATCGCCAGTGCAGCTGTTTCATAGAGGACGTGGCGGTTGGGCAGTTGGACCACCAAACTCATAATCGGCCCCAAATATTTTATTTTAAATTATATATATAATTATATTTTACATCAATCAAAAAACTCATTACAAATACCAATGTTAATGAAGACGGATGAAATAAAACTATATAGAAATTATTTTAAAATAAAATGTAACCATCACCAACCAAAAGTAAAAAAGTAAAAAAGATAAACAAACTCAATTCATTACATAAATTAATTACAACACATGAACCAAACAATTCCATATAACAATCAAATAATATTAACACAAACATTATAACATTTCCCATCCAATGGAAATTAAACCAATACAACCACATAATAAAATTAGTAATCCACCAAACCTGCAAAAAATATCGTCTATATAGCCCCACAAAAAAAGAAAAATTAAACCAATCCAATAGAAATCCCTTGAAGCAATCCAACCAAAGTATCTAGGAACCACAAAAAAAACTGAAAAAACACTTAAAAAATAAATGCTCCAGGAAAACCAGAAAAAAAGGAAATCAAAGTTAAAAGCAATGATTTATTATACCCTAACATAGTGATGCATATCTGAAATAGTATACAAAAATGCAAAACTGCAAACTGGTGAAAAACAAACAGTAATACATCGAAATTTACAAATAACCCATAAACAACACTATCATTACCTTCTAGGCCTACCTTTAAACCCATATTACCCTCAAAAACCCTTAAACATCTTAAAAAAGGATTTAACTTAACAGCAGCACCTTACCGTGGTCTGGTTCTGGGTAAATACACTAAAAATACCACAAATAGATTACAAAATACAAGGTAGTGGTAAAATAAAACAGCTGCTAAATGAAACTAAAAGAAAGACAATATCCCATTTGAAATGAATGGGAAATATTTATATAAAAAATGTAAAACATGTAAAACATGTAAAACATGTTGTGAGAAAATGTAAAAAATACATAAAGTCTAAAGTAAAATGATAGCATTAAGTATATACAATTATTTATTATATACAGCCAAAACATCTCTTAAAATAATGTTGAAACTATGTAACTAAAAACATCTAAGGAATAGTAAAAAAGAATTGAACAATAAATAAATAAATGTTGAAATGTACAACATGAAAACATACAATTCTATTTAAACAGAATCTGCATTTTTTTTATAATTAAAAGCAATGTTTTATTTACTTACCTTCGTAGAAATGTTTGTTTTTGAGATAAAATATATATAATTAAAAATGTCAAAATATACAATAAATAAAGTTTGAAGACACAAACTAAATGAGAAAAATGTTTGATGTCTTTATTATACAAAACTATGCAAAGCATAATAATAATGTTTACAAATATAAAGATAACTGTTTTTATTATGTTTCTAATTACCAACAATACTAATAAGATAGCTCAAAATATTTCTACTACATACAAATACAAGTAAATTAACACATTTTTGAATAACAATATAAAAAAAAATAATCACATTCCAACATTAAACATTTTTAAGAAATTGTTAAATACTTAAGAGATGACATGTACTATTCCCACTCCAATCTAAACCAATTTGAGGAAAGTGTTGAGCACTGAAGGGGTGATATTTCCTATTCCCACTCCAATCCAACTATATTTGAGAAAGGTGTTGGACACTTAGGGGCCGATTCCGATTCGGGTTGGAAGGGCTCTGAAATACGTTCGGAGCCCTTCTGACCGAATCGGTCAGTGCCGGCTGGATTTCATTCCAACCGAGCCATTCCGATGGGCTCGGTCGGAATGTAATCCGACTCGGATTTCCGGATGGCCTACGACAGGCTCAGAGAGCCCGCCTGCCATCCGGAAATCCTTCAGTTCTACCCCGGTCGCCTCTTTACGACCGAGGGAGTACAATGGCAGTTTTTGTCTGCCTTTTCGTGCTGGTCTGTCCGGCACAAAAAGGCAGTCAGAAACTTTCTTTGGGGTCCCCCAGCAGGGCCCCCATGGGTGCAAGGCTGCCGAATGGCAGCCTGTGGGCCCTTAAGGGGCCCCTCTGTGGATCTCTGCACCCAGTGGCAGGCACCTTGGGGTGCTGGCCTCAGGGTGCAGGGATGAACTGCACCCCTGCTTTTCTCAATGCAGGCATGCATTCCGCTCGGAATGCATGCCTGCATTGTGAAGTATACGAATGCGACCGAACCCTGTTCGGTCGCATCGTATTAGCAGGGCCGTATCCCACGACAGCAGGTTACTGCTCCTGACCGATGTCGGACAGACTCGGAATCGGTCCCTAAATGGGTGACATTTACAATTCCCACTCCAATCTGAGGCTATTTGAAAAAAGGTTTTGGATGCTAACAAGGTGAATAATTCAAACATGGTAATACAATTAAAGCAAATTAAATACACAATCAATATTTCCTACTCATACACATTTTTTGAACTATAAAATTAAATAATTTTTATTATGAACACAAACTAACCTAAATTACAAACCTATAAATAAAAATGTAAATATTAGCATACAAAAATATGTGTATTACTATTAATACTTAAAATATTTGTGACATTCTTTTTACCATTCCCAAACTATAAACCATAAAATAACAACTAAACTATTATTCCAAAATGAATGCACAACAAATAAAAAATATATAGATAAATTTGACATTTTTATGAATGTAAAATATATGATTTAAATAAAATTGCATTTAAAAAAATGCAAAAAAATTAAGATTTTTACAAACATTATTAGAAGATGAAAGTTTGCATAGATTTACTTCTAAATATTTCATTTCGTGAAAAGGTTTGCTGTCCATTTTAAATACCATTATATGTATCTTAATTAAAATGCAAATATTTATTATAAAAAATATCAAAATAAAATACATTTGAAAATTCTATTTTATTATTTTGCATACCTTCAAAATTATTAACATAAATGTTCTTTAAAAAAATATATATTTATTTTAATCTGCCCACCCTTTTCCCCTAAAAACCCAATATCCTACTACTGGTACAGTATTAAACAGGAATTTATATACAATAATATACAAAGTGTAACAATTGCATAACTAAAAATGTAGCCAACAACACAAATCAAAATATATATAAACTGATACACATTAAAATAAATTATGTACTAGTTAGCACTTATAAATGATAATATATACAACAATAATTTCTGCATCTATATTTTTAATAACAATATAAAAAACAACATTAAACTTAGAATTATTACCATCAATATTCCTGTTGAAGATATTTTTGATGTCCGGATATGCTTCACATGATATTTTTGTATAACAATATTTTTGTTCTGATATTCTGTCCTAAAGCTCTACGCATCGTTACGCATAGCCCTCCATGAACTGCCATTGTGCGATGCATCCTCTACGCATGTCTTCGCAGCACAACCCCCTCATGCACGGCATCCTCGATGATGATGCAGGACTCCTCAGTGCAGCCTCGCAGCATTTTTGACACAAGCAGGTGCACAACTCATCTCAATGCAGGACTTTGCATAGCAACTTCACAGATCCCAGGAATTGCTGCTGTGTGATTCATACTCAATGCAGAACTCTGCATTGCTCTGCAACCAGGATTTAAGGTACTTTTGTTCAGTGGGCCTAACTGGGTACCTGCAGCCAGCTCACACTCCATCATGTTCAGCCTGAACTGATGACTAAGGGGCAGATTAGACGTTGGGCGGACGCCGTCTCGTAAACAGGAATGAAAGACCTACGGTCGGCAGTCCCAACTGCCTTATTAGGATTGAACACTGTTCAGTCGCATTCCAGCATTTCCTTATGGGAGCATGTGTTACGGCCGTGAACAGGCTGTAGTACATGCTCCCATAGGGCGGTGCAGGGATTAACAGGGGGCACCATAGTGCCCCCTTAGCCCCCAACCGGAGTCCACGCACACAAGGGGGCCCTACTAGTGGCTCCCAAATGCGCTTTCTGACAGGGCTTCCATGTCAGTAAGGCCAGCATGGAAACCCTGCCAGAAAAACTTGCATCATCATCCAAAGGGTGGTAGGCCGCAATTTGGGCTTATGGGCCAGCCTCCAACTGGCCGACGGGCTCCTTGAGCCCATCAGAAGCCAGTCGGAATGGCCATCTGGTTTTAATTCCAACCGGCTGATTCATAATCAGCCGGTCGGAATTGAAACTGACGATGGAGGTCGGAAAGCCTCCGACTGAAGGGAGAGGCTTTCCGACCGCCAACTTAATATGCCCCAAATTCTTGGCCTGGCATGATCAGATAACCACAATTGGTGCTTTCTGATTTTTGGCACTATCTTCACTTAAATATTTAAACTTGCATATCTCCAGTTCTACTGAGGCATCTAGATACCTAAGCTTTCCTCACGTTAAACTCCAAAATAATTCCTTCACATTTACAGGTAAAAAGAGTACATTGAAAATATCCCTATTTGTTAAGAGTGCTATGCCTCAGACATCCTTGTGTATGTGCCGACGTATTTCAGCCTATAGAGATGCCAAAAGGGTCAACGGTTTTCATCAGGACTATGAAGGTTCCCGTCACGGCACTGATGAGGGTGGGTGACGTTGCTGATAATGAAGCATGCCACTAAAACGTGGGTGAGGCTTTCTTAAACAAATTACTTCTTATTTGGTAGTACAGTTTTGTGTCACCGACTTGCTGATGGATTCTGATGCAGGCATTCTTCAGTAAGAGACTGAGAAATTTCAGATAAATGTTGAGCATTGCAGGGGAAAATAGTGAATCTTGGGTGTTATTTGAATGGTCTTAAAGAGTTTTGCAAAAGCTCTTTACAAGGGTTAGTTGTAAGTGTAAGTGTGTAAGGAGTTGTTAGAGATCAAGGAAAAAACTGTATTAATTATTTATGGTTTAAGCCATATGGGCAGTTTGTGCTTCAGAGCAATGCTGTCCATGGACTTGAATATTTTGTCTGTGAAAATGTTTGGAAAATTATTGTATCTAGCTGGAGTAGCAACTGGGAGTGTATCTTGAAGAGATGTTATCATTGAGGGATTTGAAAAAATAGTGCATCTAGTTTTCCAAAGACAATACTTGCTCTTAAATGTAGGGTACTTCGGCAATTTAAATGGATAGCTCATATTCTTCCCTCAAGGCTTTTGGTTTAGTTTGGATGATGGAGGATTTAGAGTCTTGCCATCTGTTTTCGCAATTCCTAGTTGTTCCTCATTGATTGTGCAGGTATTATTGAACCAGGGTTGACTGAGCTTCAGTCAAATTTGCTTGAGTTTGGGAAATGCTATTGTATTTATGAATTTGACTAGTACCACGTTGTAGGAATATAATGGTAAGTCTATGTCAGTGGCAAGGTCGAGGGAGTTTCAGAGATAGAAGCAGACATACTCTAATGCTGGTTTCTGGGATTTTTAAAAAATCCAGATATTGATTTTTGTCTTGGTTGTTGCTGCTGAAATAATATTAAATTGTATATGGGATGATAAACAGCACTATGTAATGAATTAGAAATAAGAGCTACACATTTGCCAGGTGTCTGAAGCAATAATTGCATCTAGTGTGCAACCTTTGCCGTGGGTATGGCTAACAGACATTTGGGAGACATTATGCAGATTGAATAGGTCATAAAAGTCTCAGAAGTGTTTGGACTTGATATTGCTTCAGTCAATGTTGAGGGTAGCTATGAAAATGTGTGATCCTTCAAATATGTCCACCATGAAGAGCAAGTAGACGGTCTACTTTTATGTGAGAAGAGGTCAACATCAAAGGAACGTGAAATTTGACCTTCCATGCTGCTTGAAGCATGAATATCCATAGCATCTCTTCCAGGTTTAAGGGAGTGCAAGTCATGTATTGACATTTTAAGAGCCCCTGTCTTTTTGGGGGAATATTAGGTTGTCTTGCATTCCATTTGCTGCTATGAGCTTCAGTTACACATGACATCAGGCACAAAGGAACCAAAATGAGCCATTCGGTTGAGGCACAACCCATTGTGCTTTTCTGAAATATGTCTGCCTCCAGAATGAAGGTGAGCTGCAAAGAGGTTGGTAAATACTTAGTCAGGGAGAGTAGGTTGGGGGGGGGGGTGTCAATCAATCCATAAATGTAGGCTCTTGTTGTCATGCAATTGTTTTCTATGGGTATTCTGCTAATACCAAATGTCAGGAATGAGATGAAGGTTTGATTAAGCGATGTGAGGTTTTCACCTATGTTTCAGGATTGGAATGTAAATCCCATTTCATGTTACTAGTTCTCATTTCAGCTAGGGTGGTTTAGGAAGGTTGTTGGTGAAGATCAGCTTGTTTTGGTGTATTTGAGCGCCAGCAGCACTTAAGAGAGCAGTTGCAGAAGGTGACATGTTCCTACAGGTCATGCAGCATCATTAATCTATGTGCAGACTTGGAGAGGTAGGTCTGGCTGTTCCAATTACACCTGACTTGAAGAAAAAGGTCTATTCTAGATGCATCTGATAGCAAAAAGCATGCAAGAGACAACTACATATGGTGAAATCTTTCTACAGCCTATGTTGCATTATCTAGTGAATGAACAATTGCGGAGGTAATGTAAAAGGCCAACATTTCATAATGCATTTAATGATGGCATTGACGACCGAGATATGAGGCAGATAGACACAGGTCATCCTTCTTGTATGTTTTTTCAAAATCACTCTGTACACCACACAGTGCTTAATTTGTGATTGTGGTTTCCGGTGCTTGGCACCGGCACTTAATTGTCAGCACGGCTCTAGTGACAGTCCATCACATGGTGGCAGTCTTTTTTTTAATTTTGAGATGCTCACGACAACAGTGTTTATTAAGTAAATATGCATTGAAAATTTATAATTGCAGCCTATCAAGCCAATATTACAGCTTTGTGTGGCCTGAAATAGACCAAATTGTCATACTTGTAAGGGTACAATGAGTAGGTGTTATGTTGGTGCTGCCAATGGCAGCACTGGCAGAGTATGGGTGGCACAGGCTAAATTGGCCTTCTGATAGGGGCCCTGGCACTTAGGGCCTCATTACAAAGGTGGTCAGACGAGTATCCGACTGCCATCATTTTGGGCACAAGACTGTCCGACAAGGAGTTGGCAGTTCCGACAATCCAATTACAATAGAACCGCTGTGCAGGTGGGTGTAAAATGCTTGTTTCCTATTGGGGCTTGTGCAGAGGCCAAGAAAAAGGGCATCAACACAAACTGCATTAGTAAAATGCATTTTGAAAACATCCATGCACTGTGTGCCAAGCACTATGTGGTGCCTGGCACATGCTCATGGATGGTTGGGGGGGCACCACATGTGCCTCCCTGGCCACTTAGCAGTGGCCCAATGGGGACGGAGCCCTTCTGGGGGCCCAAAGTCTCTTTCCAATAGCCTTTTCATGACAGTGGGACAGTCATGAAAAGGTTGTCAGAAACTGGCATCCTAATCCCAACGGCGGCACCACCTCAATCAATCAATCAGGGAATTGTGAAGCGTGCAACTCACCCGTGAGGGTCTCAAGGTCCAGGGGGGACCAGCGCCAGGTCAGGCAAAGAGCCAGGTCTTGAGGCTCTTCCTGAAGGTGTGCAGAGTGGGGGAGCATCTGATGTTGATCATGAATTCTTTCCAGGCCTTTGCTGCGAAGTAGGAGAAGGCCCTTCCACCCGCTCTAGTTCTGCGGATGTGCAGGGTTTCTGCAAGGGCGTGGTCGGCAGAGTGGAGGTTTCTCCTGGGTACCTGAAAGGAGACTCTTTCGTTGATGTATATGGGTCAGGTGTTGTGGAGGGATTTGTAGGCATGGGTGTGTAGCTTGAAAGTTACTCTCTTCTCGAAAAGTAGACAGTGGAGGTCTTGCAGGTGTTGAGTTATGTGTTTGTGTTGTGGGATGCCGAGGATGAGCCTGGCCGTGGTGTTCTGGATGGTCTGGAGTTAGCACAGCAGGGATTTGTTGATTCCAAAATAGAGGGCATTTCCTTAGTCCAGTCTGCTTGTTAAGAGTGCGTGGATTACTGTCGTCCTGAATTCAGTTGGGGGGACCAATTTGAAGGTCTTGCAAAGGATACAGAGGGCTTTGAAGCAGGTGGAGGTGACAGCGTTGATTTGGCGAGTCATGGTGAGGAAGGAGTCGAATATGGTGCTGAGGTTCCAGGCATGATCGGTTGGGGTGGGTGGGTTGCTGAGGGCGGTGGACCACCAGGGGATGTACGTTGTTACCACGCGATGTATTACATCGCGGTACTTTACAACGCGTCTTTTACAACGCAAGTCGTTACCACGACTTGCGCTATAGGGGTGCTGGACTTAGGAATAGTTAAATTTACTATTCCAACACCAGCCTACGTACAGTAGGAAAGGTGTTGGAATAGTAAATCTACTATTCCTTATCCCAGAGCGCCCTCCAGCGCAAGTCGTGGTTACAACTTGCGTTGTAAAAGACGCGTCGTAACTGCACTGCGGGGTAACATCTGCGTTGTAAAGGATGTTCCTCCCCACCAGGTGTTGTCCCAAGCTGAGGGGGAGGGTCCGAGGACGAGGGCTTCTGTCTTCTCTGAGTTGAGCTTCAGACAACTGCTGTTCATCTAGGATGTGATGTCTTTAATTCCTTCCTGGAAGCTGAATCTGGTGGCATTGGGTTCCTTCATGAGGGAGAGGATGAGCTGGGTGTCGCCAGCGTAGGATACTATCCTGAGTTCATGCTGTCTAATGATGGTGGCGAGGGGGCCATGTAGATGTTGTAGAGCGTGGGACTGAGTGGCAATCCTTGGGGTACTCCGCAGTCGATCTTTGTGGGTTCAGAGAGGAAGGGTGGGAGTCTGATCCATTGGGTCCTGCCAGTGAGGAAGGAGCAGAGCCAGTCGAGGGTGGTTCCTTGTATGCCGGCGTCGTGGAGTCTGGCTGTCACAGTGTGGTGGGAGACTGGATCGAAGGCTGCAGAGAGGTCTAGTAGGATGAGGGTTGCAGAGTGGCTTTGGTCGAGGAGCATGCTGATGTCATCTGTGGCGGTGGGGAGAGTGGTCTCAAAGCTGTGGTTGCTAAGGAGGCCAAATTGGGAAGGGTCGAGGATGGCGTTCTCCTCAATGAAGTTGGTCAGCTCGGCGTTGATGATCTTCTCAGTGACTTTGGCCGCGAAAGGAAGGAGAGAGATGGGTTGCTAGTTTTTCAGGTCCATCGGGTCTACAGAGGATTTCTTGAGGAGGGGCTTGACTTCTGCACGTTTCCAGTCATCCGGGAATATGCCAGAGTCGAAGGTGGCATTTATGGTGCATCGTAGCTCCGGCGCTATGGCAGCGGCGGCTCTGTGTAAGATGTGCAGCGGGCAGGGGTCAGTGGGGGCTACTGAGTGAGTGCTCTTCATGGTCGTGGCGGTAACTTCGGTGGTGACAGGGGTCCAGGCGGCGATGGTAGACTGGCTGTCATTGCTGGGGGAAGGGGTGGTTTCTGGGTCCGTTCACTGAAGTTGTCGTCTAGGGTCTTGATTTTCAGATGGAAGTATGAGCCGAGCTTGTTGCAGAGGTCATGGGAGGGTGGGATGTCCATGGCTTCACTGGAGAATTTGGTGAATTACTGGATGATGCTGAAGAGTTCTTTTGAGTTGCTGGAGTTGGCGAGGATTTTGTTCAGGATGAAGGTCCTTTTGGTGGATCTAATGAGTAAGTATGGGCGGAAAATCCGTTCCGCTCGCGGATTTTGTGGATTTTCGGTAAATTTGCAATCCGCGAGATTCGCGAATTTCCCGCAAAATCCGCAAATCCGCGAGCAGCGGATTTTATGGCTTGCTCGCACTGTTTGCGTGAGTTCGCAGCTTTCCAGTTCAACTTCGCGCCCCGCGAATAAGCGCTAAATTGCAGAAATACGATCTTAGCAAAACTGAAACTACTTACCAGGTTCAAAAGTTCAAGCTCATCATTAGTAGCCATTTCCTGTAGTGCTTCCTGAGGGGCCCCTCCAGAGTTCAGTTGCCTACTTGCAACTATTATGTGACCCTGCTCTGACCCTCAGAATAGTTACACATATGCCACAAAGGTCCTGAATTACAGCTAAGGGAGACAAGCAGGAGCCAGGCTGGAAGTTCAAATCCAGTGACACATTAATCAGCCCCTAATTCATTATTGTCAGTTGGGGCAGGGCAGGTGTTGTAACTAATTTTGCAACAATGAAAGCACTTAGCAAGTGCAAAAGATCACTAATCAGGAAGCACTAAGGAAGCAGGTGCCAGCTAAAAAAATATTCTGTGACACATTAATCAGCCCCAAATTAATTCAGGTCACTTGAGGCAGGGAAGGTGTGCTTTGCTTTGCCACAATAATGTACACTGGACAACCAGAGGGTGCTGTGATGAAACAGAGGGTGGCATGGGTGGGCCAGAGGGTGGCATGAGTAGTCAGAGAGTGGCAGTGGTGACAGAGGGTGGCAGTGATGAAGAAGAGTGTCCCAAACAGGCTGGACACGTAGAAACAACAAGTTCGCAAAACTTGCGACCCGACAGGTAAGTTCGCGTTTGCGAAATTGTATAAAACCCTCGCGAACTGGCAGAAACCCGCGCGAACACAAAAAAAAATCCGCAAATTCGCGAGAATTCGCGGATTTTGCGGATTGCGAGTTCGCAAATCCGCAAAATTCGCGAACGCGAGATTCGCAAAATTCGCCCATGCTTACTAATGAGTTGTTGGTATTATGTCATGGCATTCTTGTAGGTGGTTTGGTCTTCAGTGGTTTTGCTGTTCCCCCACTGTTTCTCAAGACTTCTGTGGGTGCATCTGGTTTCTTGGTAGTCGGTGGTGAACCAGGTGGCCTTCATGGGGTGCTGTCTTTCGGGGTTGCAAAGGGGGGGCGAGCTTGACTGAGCAGTTGGTGATCCATTGGTGTAGTTCATTTGCTGCAGAGTTGGCATCGGACAAGGTGAGAGGGGGGTCATGGTTGAAGGTGGAATTGAAGTGCTCCTGAGTGACCTTGCTCCAGTTCCTTCATGATGGGCATGGTGTGTGTTTGTGGGTGGTGGTGTTGTTGAAGGAGAAGTGTACGTAGTGATGGTCTGTCCAGGGGGGGTTGGATGGTGTGGCTGAAATGGATGTTGTTTACTCCTGCGAAGATGGGGTTGAGGGTGTGCCCTGCCTTGTGGGTGGTGATGAGCTGTTTAAGTCTGAGTTTGGCAAGGTTGTCCAAGAGGGTGGCAGAGTTGGGGTCACTGAGGGTGTTGAGGTGGAAGTTGAGGGGTCCGATGAGTATGTAGTCAATGGAGGCGATGGCATGGGGCGCAATGAGGTCGGCGATGGTAGTGGGGAATGAAGTTTGAGGTCCAGGGGGTCTGTAGGTGAGGGTGCTGCGTAGGGTCATACCGGGACTGGTGTGGGTCTGGAAATTGAGGTGTTCGGTGGTTAAAGGGGAGTTGCTTGTGCTGGAGGTGGAGAGACGGAGGGAGCTCTTGTATGCTATTGTGAGTCCTCCTCCTGGGTGTTTGGGGAAGTCCTTCCTCTGGTTCTTGTATCCGTCGAGGATGGCAGTCACAATGTCAGGGCCGGAGGCGATTTGGTCCAAGTTTCAATGAAGAAGGCAATATCTGGCGAGAGGGTGCAGAGGAGGACCCAGATCTCTATAGCATGTCTGTGCAGGGAGCGCACGTTGCGGAAGATGCAAATCAGCGATTCAGGGTTGTTGGCATCTGGCCTGGGTGTGGCGTCCGCCGTGGGAGGGGCAGCCAAGGGGGTGCAGAGGGTGGTGAACCATTGTCAGAAGTGTCTGCAGGAGAGCAGGTCATGGGTGTTGTTTGGCATACACAGCTGGCAGTTGTTTCTTCCAGGGTTGAGTTCACGATGGTCAGCTGAGATGTAGAGTTGGGTGGTCAGAGAGTCAGGGTCCCTGGTGCTGGGTGATGTTGGGTCACGGACGGGCACAGCCGGGCTTGCCTTTGGTGCACCTTCAGCCCGCCAGCGGCACCCCCGCTGTACGCCGTGCAGTAGCGGACATTGAATAGGGAAGGGGGTGGGAAGCGCAGCTGGGAGTCGGAACCGACAGGGGTGAGGGGCCGCGGGGGCTGCAGCAGCGGGAAAAGGACGGTGAGAAAACAGGCACGGTGGGCACACACAGCGGGCACAAGTACATTGAAAAAGTACAGAGACAAGTACAGAAATAACAGAAATACAGGAAATTAAAAGGCACAGTAACAAATAACAGAGCAAAAAGACAGACAAGAAACAGAAAAAAATTGGGCACAGACAGAAAGGCACACAACAACGGACCAGCAGAACAGCAAGGCTCTCCCACTGGCTCACCAGGGATGAAGCACAGGCAGGAGCCTGCTGATGGAGGAGGGCCTCGAACCTTACCTTAAAACAGAAAGGTGAAGGGGGCAGCATCAGTGGCACAACAGCGGAGTTGCTGGGGCAGAGAGCTAGGTCTCTGACCAGGAGATCAGGAGGTCTCTCCATTGTAGGGATTAGGATTAGGCTCTAACTGCTGCCTCAACAGGCTCATTGATCCTGTTGGAGGCAGTGGTCTTTCCCCCCCCCTCCCCAAATCACTCCGACCGCAGGTATTGTAATCCGATGGTTAGACCGATACCTTGGATGTCAGGCGGACTGCCACCTACAGCCTTTTGGTGCAAGTCAGGCTTCTTGGTTTTGACAAAGCTTGTTAGTTTCAAACTTGTTGCAGCACTTTATTAATTCAGTTCTTTTTACTTTCCCCAAGTCCCATTGTGTGATGTCACTTTTTCGGATGAAATTGGTGTCAACCGTCATGCCACTTCCTTTTATGTTAAAATGGAGTTAATGTGTGTAACAAATTAGTGTATTACCTTCACACGTGCAATGATAGCAGTTTTACATTATCATCAATCTGGTGTTTAGAATAGGTTATGATAATTTTTTGTTTAAACCTCGCAATGTCTGATTACGATCAAAATAAAATATGCACGGTGATCATTATTGCACTCATCTGTGAAATATTATTTCCAAGTAGAAAATGATATTTCAGTTCATCAGTGAGTGTACACAGTTTCGTAGTCGGATTCCAAAAAAGGTACGAAAGATGTGCTGTTATTTGTATTTTTTACTGCCAGTTTGCTCCAATCCATATTTCTAAGTACAAAAGCTCTAATCCGGACATCTACTTGTCTACTTCACTTGTCATTACATGCCTTCATCTACGAGTCCCATTGAAATGTGTACTTTTCAGGAGTTTTGCCACATCATTAATAACCTTATTCAAAGAAAATACGCCCCTACTACAAATAACGCATTCAACTATGCTGTCAGAATCGTGTTGACCTCACTTAAACATAGCCCTTGACACTGAGTAGAATTTTGACTAATTGCATATTACATTCCCTGACCTCCAGGTACACTTACAATCATTCCAAACACAATGATCATTTGTCATTCTCAAAGTCAAAACAGGGCAACTAGACACATATTTGTAAACTAGTGCAAATATTATTCCCACTAATGCATGCTCCAGTCATTCCTCATTTCACATGTGAGCAGTTTCAGTTCAGAAATTGTCAGGGTGGAAAAAGCTTTAACAAGAGGGAGGAAAGAAGGAGACATGTACTCTGACGCTGAAGCTGGGCATTATAGAAATGCCTTTACATCACAGTTTACCGCAGCACACCTAAGGAAGTCACAAAGGCTCTGATTACGAAGTGGGCTTAAGTGCGTGCCTTGTGCAAACAGAAGTTTGCACCACCACTGTTGTCCCCTCACAAATTTCTGACAAAATGTATTAGATCAAAGGTTAGACAAAAGGAAAGCTTTTACCTGCACATGGATCAAAACGTAATTTGCGATTCCTTATTAGCGAAAAGTAAGGATTTGCAAATAAGGAATCGCAAATGCCTATGTATTTAGAAATCCTTGAAAAAACATTCCTTACTTGCGACTCGCAAATTGCGAGTCGCAATTAAGGAATTGCTACCCATTCATTCATATGGGCCTAGAGGCCCATAGGAATCAATAGAAATTGCATGCGCAATATGCGAGTACCATGTAGATATTCGCAAATTGCGCATGCAATTTCAAGGGTGAAAGGGTGCTAAAAGGACACCCTGTTGCACCCCTGAAATTAATATGTGAACACATGTTCTGCGCACACATTCCCCATGGGCATGTGTGTGTGTAAACTTGAACTTTGAAAAATGCACTTTAGTGCATTTTTCAAAGTTTTCGCTAATTGCCATCAGGTATAATTTTCCAGTAATTAGCGAACCCTAATAGCGAAATTGCTATTTTTAAATGGCATCTTGCATTGCATCCAAGGCATCGCAATTTGCCAATCCTTCAATGCAATCGCAATTTGAGATGTTTGCATTTGGAATGATGCATCCCAAATGCAAAAATACAAGTCGCAAAGGGGCAGATTCTGAGAATCTGCTCGTTTGCGACCGCTTTTTTCCTTGATGCATGTGGGCCTAAGTTCTGTGTCTTGCATACCAAATCCACAAGTTAAAAATCACCATGCGGTATTGGTATTTACCAGGTGCGAAAATATTTCATACCCATGTACCCCATTTGTAATCAGAACCTAAATAGGTATTTGGGTGCATAAAGTAACTTATTTTAAAGAATAGCTTACACAGAGGCAAATTGAACAGAGGCAAATACCTATAACACCACACCTCCATTGGGCATGAAAACCAAAAGTGATGGATGGATTGCTTGAATTAATCTCAGGCATTGGCAATCACTTGTGGCCGCATCCCAATCCATTATTAATTGCCCACCATGCCATCTCAGTTTGGACCAAGCCAAATGCAACTCGGTCTGGACCCTACTCGAGCCCAAACTGCCAGACCACTGGGAAAAGTCCAGCCCAAACAGCCAGACCAGGTCCTCCCGGAACTAGAACACAAGCAACTTAGGACCTGTTTCGCCCTACTTAGGGCTCATCAGCCAGGTATAGTTTGATTCTAGTGGCACACCTCCTTTTTTATGTTTTGAATCTACAGATTAAGCCAATCAATGGGGAAGTGCAGGGTTATCAAAGTTCATAAGTACAACCTCCTAAAATCATATATCAAAATAGAAAAGTACTTTGATCAGTATTCTTGGGTTCCCAAGATTCTCTGGGCTTCTTCACTGCAATGGGCCATTCCCAAATGATGCTGAACTCTCACCCATTCTAGGTGGCATGTGTCATCATTGGGGCCACTCCTTACCTGCAGACTTATTAAGCTTGCAGAAAGGTCAACACGAAGGCCCTCATTACGATGGCTGTCAGACTAGCTTCTGACCACCATCGTATCGGGATGGAGACAGCCCGACATCTGGTCGATTGCTCCAATCGCCTTATTATGATCCCAATGCCGTGAATACAGTCAGAACATGACTGACTTGTGCTGTGGACCAGAAAAGAACCGCAGCACAAGCCCCAAATCAAAAAGGCATGTCAAACATGCTAGCACCGTGTGCCAGGTACCATCTGGTGCCTGGTGCATGGATGTTTGGTAGAGGCTCACGGAGGACGGGGGGCCTGTAATGGTGTCGCAAAAATACATTAAAATATGTATGTATTTATTTATGCTCCTGAGCAATTGTCACGTTATTGCAACTCCCCAAAACTCATATATTCAATCAAATGTATATTTTATCTCCTGATAGTAACACAGAAGATTGCATGAAAGGGAAAGACAAATGAGTCTAAAATCTTGGTATGAGTATTTTGATGTTACAATATGGAGCGTACTGTTTCCAATGAATTGCAGAAATGTTGCATAACAACATAATGCATTATGGGATTGATTTGGATCACTGACATAATATCGATTACAATATTATAGAATTACCAAAATATCGAGGAAAAAATACAGAATACAAAAATATTGAATTCCTATCTACAAACAGGTAAGTTCAAAAATATTGAATCAAAAATATCTTTTTAAAAAATATAGTTAGTCAAAATATCGATTTTTTTAAATGTCTTAAAAGTAATTTAAAATTAATGAAACAATAAATATAATTAATTTAAGTTATAAAAACACATACAACTTTATTTTTGAAAACATATTTATATATTAACATAATATTAATAAAAAATATACAATATTTTTACCGTAGGATAGCGGGAGGGTAACATTTACTATTAGCACTCCAGTGAGTACAACAGTAGGGAAAACGTTGGATAGCGTAGGGGTGAAAATTACTATTCCCACTCCAGTGAGTGCAACAGTAGGGAAAGCCATGGATAGCGTAGGGATAAAAATTGCTATTCCCACTCCAGGGATTGCAACAGTAGGGAAAGCGTTGGATAGCGTAGGGGTAAAAATTACTATTCCCACTCCAGAGAGTGCAAGAGTAGGGAAAGCGTTGGATAGCGTAGGAGTAAAAATTCCTATACCCACTCCAGAGAGTGCAACAGTAGGGAACGCGTTGGATAGCATAGAGGTAAAAATTACTATTCCCACTCCAGAGAGTCCAACAGTAGGGAAAACGTTGGATAGCGTAGGGGTAAAAATTACTATTCCTACTCCAGAGAGTGCAATAGTAGGGAAAGCGTTGAATAGCGTTGGGGTTAAAATTACTATTCCCACTCCAGAGAGTGCAACAGTAGGGAAAGCGTTGGATAGCCTAGGGGTAAAAATTACTATTCCCACTCTAGTGAGTTTAACACTAGGGAAAGTAAAGATTTTATTTATTAATACAAATAAATTAAATATCAAAACCAATACAAAATGAATTACAATTAATTACCAATGTAATCATATGTAATAATTAATCAATTAAAAATACAAATAAATATTAGTTATTAAAATGAATTACCTATTAATACAAATTAATGTCCAAATAACAATTAACTAACAATAAATTAAAAATCAATACCAATAAATAAATACAAATAATTTACTTAATTACAATTAAATTACTTCCCACCCTATTCCCCTATAAACCACCAATGCGCTATGGATAATAAATTAATACACTTAACATAATTATCAATTATTAATTAATACAAATTAATTAGCAATTAAAAATTAATTAATTACCAATTCATTAACAATCAATTAAAAATGAATACCAATAAATAAATTAACATATTTAATTAATTACAATTAAATTACTTCCCACCCTATTCCCCTATACACCCACAACGCACTACAGAACTAAATTACGCAAAAATTAAATAACATAAAATTCATTACTTAATATACATTAAAAAAATATATACTTTTCACAAATATACTAACATACAAAACACTTTAAAAAACTCAATATTATTAAAAAGTCGATATATTTTAATACCTATATCATATACTTCGATATTTTGACTTTCTATATTTTAAAAAATCAATATTATATTACTTACCTTCAATTCGATATTTTTCACCACTATCTTCTGTCCATTCGAAATGTTGTCCATTCTATATTTTGACTTCGATATTATGGCTATTCTATATTTTGAAATTCAATATATTGACTGTTTATCGATTGATTTATATCATTTATGTTTTTGTCAAAAAAAATGGCATGTTTAATCTTAACTAAGGTAGCGGCTAACTACTGAAATGGGTTCATTTTCATCGTACCTTGAATACATTTTTCACTTGAAAAACCTCAATTGGAGTGCCTCTTTTGTGTTCTGCTGCTGAGACGAACTGAGTCATAGGAAAGCGTGTCGACAATAGCGCTGTAAGAGGAGGCACCCCTAATGTTTGGGCAGCATGCATGAATCTGCATTCTGAGAAGCAAATATACATATATTTCAAAACAATACCCTTTCGGGCTTAGAATGATGCATACATTTTACAAAAACTAGGCCGAGAACTCTGGGTATTTCTCAAGGTTAGGGGTAAAGCAGCTCCTGTTTAGAGCCCATTCAACACCAGCGACACTCTAAATTTGCTCACCCCAAATTTCTTCTTTTCTATCAAAGTCCTTAAGTGTAGGATTAGCACAGTGCCATCCACACCGGGATAAAAAAGGACAAAATGCTAGTCCTATGCTTAAAAACTTTGCTGTACAAATGGCAAAAGACTTTGTCCCTTGGTGGAGGCAAAGCTGCCAGGGAGTTGGTTTCTTCCAGGTAATGCACAAATTGCTTGGCTACAATTCACTCCGTGATTTTTCCAAGTGAGGAAGGCTATGGGTCATTAATTATCTATGATAGCTCCACCCAGGTTGCTATAATCAAACTGAACACCCTGGAGTTGAAAAGAAATCTTTGCTTTTGAAACATACTTCCAAGTTCTCAGTCTTTGGTGTACTGAGAATGTGGAAGTATTCTGGTAAATGCAGTTCAACATGGTCCATACCCCACAGATTTTGATGTGGGTGTCTTCTGGGAGTTGATTGACTACTGTTGTTATCAAATTTAGTCTTTCCATGACTCCTTCCCCTCTTACTTCTCTTCCTTTTCTCAATGTATGCTTGTGCCCCTGTGAGTGTGTACTGCCTGGAATTATAATGTCCCCACCCATCCCAAAATTGGCACAGTCTTTCAGTCCCCCCGAGGGTGTAGATGGGGAATAGCTTTCAATCTGCCCCCCCCCCCCCCCCGGGGGGTAGAAAGACCACTAGGCAGCAGGGATTATTGTTTTCTTTAATATTAGAGGGGAGGGGGCTGCTCACTATGGGCATGCCAATTTCCCCACCCCCAACACAAAAGGGACAGTCTTTTTGCCCCCGGGAGGTATATGGGGGTTATTACCCCAATCTGCCCCGGGGGCAGAAAGCTCACTAGACACTAGGGATTTTTTCTTGCTTTCTAAAAACGGTTGGGGGCTGCACAGAATGGGCATTCTAATGCCCGAGACCCCAAATGAAAAGGGTCAGTCTTTCTGCCCCCACTGGAGGCAGATGGGAGTTGTTACCCATGATCTGCCCCCATGGGGCGCAGAAAGCCCACTAGACACAAGAGACTTTTTTATATAAAAGAGGAATGGGACTGCCCACAATAGGTAAGGCCATGCTCCCAACCACAATTATAAAAACAGAAGTATCTTTGTCCTCCTTGGGGGGGCAGATGAAGGTGCTATCCCCCTATCTGCCCCACCCAGGGCGGCAGAAAGCCCACAAGGCACCAGGGTTTTTTTGTTTTAAATATATAGGGGTGGGTGTTGTGAATAATGGGATTGATAATGCCCCCACCTCCCAAACAAAAAAGGAGCAGTCTTTCTGTCCTCCTTTGGTCAACGACGTCCCTACATAGAAGTGTGAGAAAATGTGTTTTTTTGCAGAATTTGAGGTTTACAAGGGATTCTGGGTAAGAACATTTTGGGGGATTCAGGCATGCTACACTTCACTGGACCCCCTTGCACCCCCCCGTATCTAGTTTTCAGAAATGTCTGGGTTTGGTAGGTTTCCATACATAGCCATCGAGCCTGGGACCAAAAATGCAGGTCACTCCCTCGCAAAACCAGGTCTTTTTGTGATCAATAGTCTCCACAGTACGTTTTAGGCTATTTCCTGTCCTGGGCACAAGGCCGACCCACACAAGTGAGGTAGCATTTTTATCAGGAGACCTAGGGGAATACTGCGTCGGTGGAAGTTTGTGGCTCTCTGCAGATTCCAGAACTTTCAATTATAGAAATGTGAGGAAAATATGTTTTTTAAACAAAATATGAGGTTTGCAAGGGATTCTTGTTAACATAATTTGATGAGATCTTCACAAGTCACCTAATCCTGGATTCCCCTGGGTTTCTATATTTTAAAAATATACAGGTTTGATAGGTTTCTCTAGTTGCTGGCTGAGCTAGTACTCAAAATTCACAGCTAGGCACATTGCAAAATAGGCCTGTTTTCAGTGGAAAAATGTGATGTGTCCATGTTGCGTTTTGGGCCATTTCCTGTTGTGGACACTAGGCCTGCCCATAATAGTGAGGCACCGGTTTTATGGAAAGACCTAGAGGAACACAGAATAGTAGAACAAATGTTATTATCAATTGTCTTTCTATGCATTTCTACCTTTTTAAATGTAAGACAGTGTGAAAAAAGGAAGATATTACGAAACATGCCATCTAACTCACATGCTAGTATAGCTACCCACAAATTCAGAGGTGTTCAAATAACCACTGCTTCTAAACAACATATCTTTTTCCCATTTAGGAAATACATAGGTTTCCTTGGTCCCTATTTTTCACTTTTTATATTTTACCAAATGAATTGCTGTATACCCGGTACACAATGAAAAATAAATTAAAGGTGCAGCTCAGTTATTGGCTCTGGGTACTTTGGGTTCTTGGTGATCCTACAAGCCCTATTAATCCCCACAGCCAGAAGGGTCTTACGGACGTAATGGTATAGTGCTTTTGAAAATCTGCCATAGCGAGAAGTTACAAATGAAAATGTAGGCTCAAAGGGCTGTTTTTTCAACTCAATTTGAGTATTGTTTTATTTTAACTGTTAGTTTCTATAGGAACACTTTGAGGGATATACGCAAATGACCCCTTGGTGAATTCAGAATTTATTGACTTTTCAGAAATGTATAGCTTTCCGGTGTCCATTATTGGTTTCATATCCATTTCTACCAGTAACTGGAAGGAGATTGAAAGCACAAATAACAGGAAAAATAGGCTATGTCCCAGTAAAATGCCAAAACTGAGTAGAAAAGGTTGGTTTTCTGACAAAAGTCTGCCTGTTCCTGAAAGCTGGGACGATGGTAATTTTAGCACCACAAACCCTTCATTGATAGCATATGCACGGGAAAAAAACAGACACTGTCCTCTGCAGCACTCCCCCCCCCCCCAAAAAAAACACATTTACCCGTATTTTGCCTAATTTTTCAATCCGCTTCAAGGGTATCCACAATCCCTGGGGACCTTTAGAATCCTCAGTATGCTGGAAGAAAAAGATGCAAATTTGGCGTGGATGTCTTATGCTAACAACAAGTTATGGGGGCCTATGTGTGAACTACCCCAAATTAAGCATGAGCGGATTTTGCGGATTGGCAATCCGCAAATTTTGCGGATTTGCGGATTCGCAATCCGCAAAATCCGCGAATTCCCGCGAATTTGCGGATTTTTTTTTTTTGGTGTTCGCCCGTGTTTCTGCCAGTTCGCGAGGGTTTTTACAATTTCGCAATTTGCGAACTTACCTGTCGGGTCGCAAGTTTTGCGAACTTGTTGTTTCTACGTGTCCAGCCTGTTTGGGACACTCTTCTTCATCACTGCCACTCTCTGTCACCACTGCCACTCTCTGACTACTCATGCCACCCTCTGGCCCACCCATGCCACCCTCTGTTTCATCACCACACCCTCTGGTTGTCCAGTGTACATTATTTTCGGCAAAGCAAAGCACACCTTCCCTGCCTCAAGTGACCTGAATTAATTTGGGGCTGATTAATGTGTCACAGAATATTTTTTTAGCTGGCACCTGCTTCCTTAGTGCGCCCTGATTAGTGATCTTTTGCACTTGCTAAGTGCTTTCATTGTTGCAAAATTAGTTACAACACCTGCCCTGCCCCAACTGACAATAATGAATTAGGGGCTGATTAATGGATTTTAACTTCCAGCCTGGCTCCTGCTTGTCTCCCTTAGCTGTAATTCAGGACCTTTGTGGCATATGTGTAACTATTCTGAGGTTCAGAGCAGGGTCACATAATAGTTTCAACTGGCAACTGAACTCTGGAGGGGCCCCTCAGGAAGCACTACAGGAAATGGCTACTAATGATGTGCCTGAACTTTTGAACCTGGTAAGTAGTTACTTTCAGTTTTGCTAAGATCGTATTTCTGCAATTTTGCACTTATTCGCGGGGCGCGAACTCACGCGAACAGTGCGAGCAGCGCGAGCAAAATCCGCTGCTCGCGGATTTGCGGATTTTGCGGGAAATTCGCAAATCTCGCGGATTGCGGATTTCCCGAAAATCCGCAAAATCCGCGAGCGTAACGGATTTTCCGCCCATGCTTACCCCAAATATCCAACAAAGGGCGTGACACGGAGGAGAGGATGAAAGGCCTGCCAGCGAAGGGTTAATTTCCTCAACAATAGTATCCCTATGGTGAGGTTTGCATTTTCACAGTATACACCCTTTTACTCATTTCTAATGAAAAATATACATTTGTAGCATAAAACCAATCAATGGCAATGTCTGAGTGGCTGTGGTCAGAAGTATGGCATCTTCACAAGAGCCAGTGTGTTCTCAATCTCACAAGTGGGAACGAGTGCTCATGTCTGCACAATTGCACAACTGATCTGTGTAACTAAACAAAATGAACTTCAGTAGAGCTTTTATTGATTTAATTGTTTTGATGCCTATTACTTGTTCCTAGTTACATCAATACAGACTGAAAGTATATAAAATGTGAGTGCACTGTGCTCCCGAGCCTAAAACCATTGCAGGTAGATTTGACACACTTCAGGCTTGGTAAAAGGAAAGTTAAGCTCAGTTGTTTGTTTTTTATAATAATAGTCAAATTAATGTAACAGACAAAGTCATTGGCCCTTTGCTACGCTTGAAAGGCTCAAAGATTTTTTTCAAATATAAACTCTGTTGAGTAACATTCAATTACTTTTTCTTCTGAGATTTTATGCTGTTAAATAATGAATTCTGCTATTGTCATAAGCCACTTAGGAGTTCTGTGACAATATAGAAGAAAGAGAGTGAAGGCTGAGTGCCTTTTGCAAGGTTGTGACACTACAAGGTGACTTGCAATACCCTTTTAACCCCTCCCATGCTCATGACGAGCTCAGCTCGTCATAACGGTCAGAACGCTTGCACGCTGGGCTAATTCCCCTGCTGTGCTGAAAGTTCCTGAAGAAACGGGTGTGGCCGTGACAAACTCAGCTCGTCATGAGCACACGGCCACCGTGGCTCTTGGCGAGCTGAGCTTGTCATGAGCACCGGGGCGCTGTGCGCGCTCATTGCCTTGGAGGGTTTTTCATTCATTATAATTCTCAATGACACCATCGTCCTTTTCAAAAACTGCTTAAATCCTTGGTGTCATACTCTTTCATATGAAAGAGCTAGTATGGTTGCAGACTTGAAAAATTAAAGCTGAGTCTGGGGTGTGAAATTCAACAAACCAAGAACAGTTGGTAATCTGTTGTTAAAAAAAGATAGAGTCAGCTTAAATATGTTTCTGCTGATCACTGTTCATTTTAGTAAAGAAGATCAGAAGAATACAAGTTTTCATTTTCGTTGTTTGAACTTCTGCTGCAATTTTGCTACGAAAGTGCAAATATCACACCAAAACCCTTCCCACAAATAGTTTAAATCCTTGGTGTCTTGTTGTTTGATATGGAAGAGATAGTATAGTGGCAGACATGAAGAATAAAAGTGTAATATGTACTGCAAAAATGAGCAGACCAAAATGCAGTTTGTAATTTGTGTAAAAAATATTAGAATCAGTTTAATATAAGTCAGATGAAAAACTGCTCTAGCTCAGAATTTGAAGAAACATGCAAAGAAATATCTGTCTATCCTGTAAGGACCTACAGCGTTTGAAAAAAATAAAGATGTTTCCATAAATATCTCCTTTCTCTTGTGCACTGATCATTTAAAAAAACAGATCAGAAGAATGAAAATCCAGTTATCATTTTTATTGCTTAACCCCTTGCGTGCTGATGACAGAACGGTTCCGTCATCAGCATCGGTTGAGATGTGCTGATGACGGAACCGTTCCGTCATGACTCCGCCCGCGCAAGGCGGAGTCAGCACAGGCGGAAAATACGCCCCGCACGCAAGGGGTTAAACAAGAGTGATGATGAATTCACAACTCAACTATAATAACATTCCAGTTGAGTAACTAAATCATTTTGTGAAACAGGTGAGTAGAGACGTCACAACTTGACTATACTAAGGAAAGCAGCTACAGAATTTTAAATAGGGATTACATGCTGATAAGTCCTATATACGGTCAGTAGCGGCACGTGGAGGGAGTTCCGTGGGGTGGAAAGGCGGGGCGGTGAGGGGCATTTTGGGGGGCAATAAACACCGGAATATGGATGATCGGAGGTAAGTAAACAATTAAATAAATATAACACATTTTGTTGGGCGCGCTGCATCGCAAAATGGAATGCAGCACGCTCTACAAAATTCGTTTTATTTATTTAATTCTTTACTTACCTCCGATCATCCATATTCCGGTGTTTACTACCTCCCACCCTGCCTCTCCCCCGCCCCGCCTTTCCGCCCCACGGAACTCCCTTCACGGGCCGCTACTGTTTACGATATAAAGTATGCTTGCAATACATATCAGGATATTGCAAGTCATAGATGAGTTCTGTATCCATATAGAGGACCAAGACCAAAGGCTGGGCTCCTATATCAGTTCATCTAACTCCGAGGTGACTTGCAATATACTTGTAAATGTCTGAGAGAAGGAATTTCATTCCTTATAATACATGGTCACGCAATCACACTTCCCAAGCACTGTTTAAATTCTTGCTATCTTGCTATTTCAAAGTAAAGTGATATTATATTGCAGACATGAAGGATAAAGTAGAAAATTGATAGAGCAAAACACACCAAAAACGCATTTATTAATTTGTTGTAAAAAATGTATTACTATCAGTTTAATGGAAATCAGTTGAAAAAAAGTGCTGTGGCTCAGAATGTGTAGAAATATGCTGGGAGATCTCATGTTTCCTTTAAAGAGCCACAGCTTGCACAAAATAAACATTTTGCCATATTTGCCACCTTTCTGCTGATCACTGTGCACTGTAGAATAATAAATCAGAAAGAAAAGCCGACTTCTGTTGTTTAAACTAAAGTTTGTGACTTACCTTTCCCTCTAGCTGCTGGCTCAGTTATCAGGAACTATGACATCACAAACACAAATAGTAATTTATTACACTTAAGTATCCAATATCTTGGCATCTTTATTACACCTGAGCAATCACTGTACATGCAAAAAAATCTGGAGAGAGTTCTGGAGGCCTAAAGCAGGGATGTAGACAGATGCTAGAAATTACCTCTCTCGCTGTTGCGCACAGCCAGTGTTTTAAATGGAAAAATGGAAGTGCACGTACTCTGTACCAGCTTGTTTTTTTAGAAGTGCCTGTACTCTCCAATTAAAAGTATAGGTTTTCTCTTGAGAAGAGCCAGAACTCTCTGTCTCAAAATAAAAAAAGTGCCAGTACTCCGTACCGGACAATACCGGCCCATTTAAAGCACTGGGCCCAATGGCTCTATATAAGATGATATACTTACCCAAATTCATATATGTCCTACAAAATTCCCCATTCTGGTTCCTGGACCACTTCTTTCGTAAGGCGAACAGTGTAGCGGGTGCTGTTGTGGGACGGTGGCATACCACGCATAGCCCTTTCCATACTGATTAGACGCCAGAGGGAGGGATTGCCCTTCCACGCCTTTGACTCTACTATTGGACCTCACAGTTACTGACTGGTAATGACAGAGTTTTCCCTTCCCAACAGGAACCCTTCCTGTGGGCGGACCATACCACTATGGCCCCAGAGGGATATCTTTGACGACTCTACGCGGGTGGAGGGCTGCCCCCCCCTGCCCTCCACCACCATTTCCGGACACAGACGGGGCCATTATCTGATGGAGGGGAAGTGGGTACTAGTATTGGGGGGTGGGCCGAGTGGGGGCAAGGTTACACTACCACAATGATCTCAAACCCCAAGGTTAGATCATCAAAGGAACATTCTAGAATGCTTATTGTTTCGGATGTTAGAAATGTAGGACTGGGCAATGTGAACTGTTTCTTTACACGTGATGGCCTCTTTAAACCGAATGAAATTGCCAGCAAAGCCGAGAAATGCATGTGCAAGCTGGCCCCAATGAGGAGGAGATGAGAAATGTTCCTCTTGAAGCGATAAAAAAACAAAGCAGTAAACTGCAAGGTCAGCGAACTTTTACACCCATATGATGAAAAATAGGTAAATATGAGTGTCCAATTTACTTGTCATCACGGCACAGAACTCTTAAGTCAGAGGCATACGCTACAAACGCGGAGGGAGCACCTTTCTTAAACACTCCTTTGAAGTCTGCCAGGCTAATGGAGGTTCTTCAAAGCTGTGACTAATTTTTCATCTACGTGCTCTTTCGTATTGCACAATGTTTGGGTGAGACGCACGACGGCTTTGTTTAAAAGTTCACGCATAAAAAACCTGACGGCTGAGAACCCATCTAAGAAATTGGTAGATTTTCAAGGACTTATCTCATTGTGACATGTGGTAAACTGAGGTATTTCTCTGTGAAGATGACTGGGTGAACTAATGCATCGAATAATGAGCATTACAAAAAAGCCGCATTTGCCTGACATTCATTATTACATTTGTCTGTACCAATGACGTGCTTTCAGGTGCCATCTTTAATATTTTCGTGTTGATCATGCTCAGCTCCTCAAAAAAAAAAAAAAAAATTCTGGGACTACGTTGTACATAGGACTGAGCCATATTTATAAAGAAAACCTGTACATTAGGCCACGTGTAATTTTAGCCTATACGTGATCATTCTTTACAGGTGTTTGGCCGATTGAAAAATATTCCTGACCTATGCTAACATAAGCTGGCATTTATGTACATTATTGACTTAAGCCTGTTTTAAACTGATCGTGTGCTGCGTAGGCACAGCGTGAACTAAATGAACCCAGTTATGAAATGTGTGAAATTGTTGTGTATTTATTTGGTTAACTTATTTCTCTTTCAATTAAATCAAAATAAATTACTCTGCTCCTGTTCAGATTAAAACTATTGGTGCTCTGTCCTACATTCTCTGGGACACTTATGGCGAGTCAATTCAGTCCATTGCAACACAGTTGAATTTGAGAATAGCTACAAAGTTAATATTGCTTTCGTGCACTCCTTAGCAGCATTGTGCAGCATTTTATTTACCTAACCACTTACCTCACATGAACCGTGGAACGCTCACTAGTCTAATTTGAGTTCAAATCTATGTTAGGTACTGTGAATTAGGAGGACACGCTACTCACAAGTAGCTCAGTTCTACACATGCAAAGTGCATGTGTGAATCACAGATACTTTGGGTCACATTTAGAGAATGGCGGAGAGGGTACTTTGTTACAGATGCAATGCAGTGTCCTCCCATACTCCTTTGACATGTATCATCAACTAGGTTGGTGAGTAAGGGCTTCGTAAAAAAGAAAAAAGTATTTTTCTTTTTACTTAAAACATACAGCCCCTCATTATCACATACCCTGAAACTAGTTCTTATTGATAATACATATTAAATTTGGGGATAATGACTAGGGGCCAGATGTAGGTAGCCAAATACCGGTCGGTAACGGCCGATTTCGGCCGTTACCGACTGGTATTTGGCTTTTGAGATGTAGGGGGGATCTGATTTACAAAATCGGTAAATTTACCGAATCGGTAAATATACAGAATCTGTAAATTACCGAATCGGTAAATTTACCGATTCTGTAAATCAAGATGTAGGTGGCACCTCACAGAGTGCCACAGGCCCTTTAGGAGTCGGTATTTACCACCCAATCCTATTGGGTGGTAAAATACCGATTTCAGGTGTACATGCACATCTGTGCATGTACACCTATGCCATGTGACACACAGACATGCCCTTAGGGCATGTATGTGTGCCACATGGCACACAGGCCTGCACTTGGGGTGCTACAGGGTGTCAAAGTGACACCCTGTTCCCCCTGCCAGGATTCGGTATTTACCTATTCGGTAAATACCGAATCGGTATTTCCCTTTGATTCCTATGGGCTTCAAAGCCCATAGGAATCAATGGGAAATACCGATTCGGTATTTACCGAATCGGTAAATACCGAATCTTACAGATTCGGTAATTGTGTTTTAAAAATTACCTACATCTGCATCCTTCTAATTTACCGATTCATAAATACCAAATCGGTAAAATTAGGTATTTATGAGTCGGTAAATTAGATTTACCTACATCTGGGCCTAGTTCTCTAATCCTCTCTCTCCTCTTGATAATTGAACATACTCCTTTGACAGCCTGACGGAGTATGAACCATTGGAGGTTTACATAATACACAGTCCGCCTGATTCAGAGTGGACGGTGTTCTATTTGTTTTTTGTGGTTGTTTTTTTGCTATTCATCACCACCATGTTAAACCTGGCTAAAAATGACAGTATAAAATACTAATGACCGCCAAAGTATAGAAAACTCCTATGGTGAGCGGGGGCATTAGATTTTGCTTTAAAAAAAAAACACCAAATCCCACTTTGAAAATATCAAAAACTTGTTTAAAGTTCATAATGCTTGACGGAGCCATCCTTCAAACCTTTAAGACACTGACAGGAACCAACATGACGTAGCGTCTGCCAGTGACTAGAAATGTCAACATGGCAATCTGACATCTCTAAATGTGGATAACGGGTACTCCACAAAGATGACATACTATATTACTCCATCACTCTGATGGAATACAGACTATACCATGCAATTTCAATCAGACACTGTATGTTTAAATTATGAATTATGCATACACCAGAAAAAGGTATTCTGATTTTGTGCAACTATTTTCATCATTGTTTATTTAGTCTATTCTTACACCCAATTGGATCTTGCAATGTGTAGCAATAAATATGTTAGCTTTCTTGGATCCAGCTGATAAGGACAATAGGTAAATTACCATTAAATGAAGCTGCATATTCTCAAGCATTTAATAAGGTCGTGACCTGAGTAAAGAGACTAGCGTGTGCTGGACAAGTGACTTTAGCCAGAGGAGCCAATGTCCAAATCTCCCAAGGTTAGTGGAGTGGCTGAGTTTTAAGGCACATTCTTTGACCACGGTATGACCAGAGCAATATCAGCAGAAGTGACATTTATGATGTGGCACACATGGAACCATTGAACACATAGAAAAGAACTGGATAATTTTTCGTGACTACACCAAAGTTCTCATAACCCCAGCACTTATCCCCACTCCCACAAATTACATTCCTCATGGTGTATCCCTTTTGCAAATAAGCCAACGTAAACACTTCTTGTAGTGGTCATTTGATGGCCGCAGTTTTTATTAGGAATACACATATCTCTTTTGGGTACTCAGTACCTCATCAATGGTAGTCTGTCATGTTTTTGCGTTATCATAATCAGCATATTATTGCACATCATATTTGCAAAATTACTTGTCCCCGTAAATTATATTAACAGTTCGTTCGGTTGGGTTTTCCCTTTCTTCTGGGTGAGGGGGGGGGGGGGGGGGGGTGTAGCAGCTGTCCTGGAGTTAGGCCCAACTCGCCACCTTGTCGGACTCCTGTTGTGCACTGACAACCGGCGGGGGCTGGGCTGCGAGCGCCGTCTCCGTTTGCTACCCCCTCTTGGTAGGCCGACTCACCCAGCCATGAGGCATTATAAGGTGAGTGGTCCTACACGCCGTCCTTCGGTTCCCTCGCCCAGCCGTGAGGCATCCCAAGGTGAGTGGTCCTGTCCCGGCACATCGCCCTCCGGTATGCCTCTATACTAACCATTCTCCCTGTCGTTCTCCACCAATGTCATGCCTGTTCCTCAGCCCTACGACATAGCTGTTCCTCACGTATAGGTGGGTGGGTCAAAAGTTCCTGACCCGGTGCTACTTCCCGAATCCCGAAGATAGGAGCCTACCTGGGGGAGCCAAGCTTATATCCCCCCTCCGGCGTACCTCGCCCTGGCTCATGATTGTCCCCCCATTGGGCCATTCGTATGGCGCTGGGACCCCCATTGGCCGGGAGGGTTGGCACCATCTGGCAGCTGCTGTGGGGGGGCAGGTGTTTTCCCGCTCTGGGGGCTCTTTTTGGCCCAAAAAACGGTTCATGTTGCGGGGGCTCAGTGTCGGTTATGGTGCCAGCCTCTTATGCCCCACTTGGGGGCTGCCTCTGCGATAACATCACTAAGCCTTTTTTCCTTGAAAATCCAGCATGCCAATTTTTCAAGATTTTGGGTCTTGTACATCCTCTCATCAGGATGGTGTAGAGAGTTATGCATCCTGTGAGAGAGTAATGTAAAATAAGTGCAATGTAAAAGTTAATTTAAAGGGTACTGATTAGTGATGTCTCAGTAAAGTTGCAACCTCCTCATTTCCCATCACAATGCGGTTTGTGATCTGGTTATGCACATAATACTGTTCTCTCCCAAAAAACAAAGGGGCATATTTACTAGAAAATGAGGCAGCATGGAGCGGCAAGCCATCTTGCTGCGCCCAGTGGTGTCATTAGAAAAATTCAGGGTTGGGTCGTAATTACAGCAATACGTTGCATCCTTGTGCTTTCCTCTGTGCTGGTGCACAATTGACTGCCTAGCGCCAACAAAGGCACCCTTGCACCATTGTTCAAGGGGTCCTGACGTAGCAGGGATGATTGTTTTTGTGCAGGAAGGTATAGTGTTTTCCTTCTTCTATGTATGCTGCAAAAAATGAGGAGAAATACATGTATTTCTCCTCATTGAGCCACTTTAATGCCTTCCCTGGGGAAGCATTAGAAACTGATGCATTCCCAGGTTTACGAAATCTGGGAATACATCAGAATCCATGGTTGTTGCGTGGGAACATCCATACAAAACCCATGGAATTCCCATTTCAAGCAGAGTAATGTGTAAAAGGAGTCCATATTTATAAGCCCATGAAAAGACAACCAGGGTGGCCTTGTAAATATGGCTCAGAATTGTGCGCCACCAGAGCGTCAAAGAAATGTGACGCTCCAGTGGTGGAGGGGCCGTGTAAATGTGCCCCAAAGTTTGAGATGCCCCTGTTCACATAAATATGTCACCTGTAAAACCCTTGTGCGTTCATAATTTAAAACTATCTAGCTAAATAAAAACAACTCTGAAGCAGCACATGCACACACACACACATACACACAAACACACACCCACACCACAATTTTTTTCTTTCTCTCTCTCAGGCTTTCTTCCTTTGTCTCATTTCTTCAGCAGCTTGTGCAATAAGCCACGAAACATACTGAAAGCTTACAATAGGCATGCATCTTACTTCCTGGCTCTGTTACTGTCCGCAGTTGAATACCTATAAGTTGCCTTACAAGGTATTTTACTTCGTATAATGAAATGAAATAAAATGAAAAGTAGATTTATAGAGCGCGATTGCTGCCCGGGGGCGTCCAAGCGCTGGGAACCAACAGAAATGGCCTGGTAGAGTTGCTAACAGAGAATTACTGAGGAAGGTTGAATAGGAATGTCTTTAACTGTTTACGGAATGAAGAAAGGTTGGGGTTGGCTCTTAGATGAAGGGGGAGTGTGTTCCAGGTCTTGGAGGCATTGTAGGTGAACGTCCTGCCGCCAGACCTAGGGCCTTAATTATGAAAAGTGACGCATCGCTGCGTGAAAACAGCGATGCGTCACTTTTCACTGCGCACTCCTTGCGACACCAATGATGCGTCATATTTAATGTATGGCGCATCATGTCGCAAGGAGTTACAGATACGTCAGTATTTCTGACGTATCTGTAAGCGCAAAAGTGACGCATTGCTGGAGTGTGTCACAAAAGTGACGCAACTCCAGCAATGCGTCCTTTCACATGGGGAAAGCCCCTTGTGAAAGGGCTTGCGTCAGTCTTACTCCTGCTGTGAGGCAGGCGCAAGATTTTAACGCAACAGCGTCCTAAAAGTGACGCAGTGAAATCTCATAGATTTCTCTGCGTCACTATTACAAGGCTTTTTGCGGGGGAACGCCCCCTCTGCATACATTACACCTGACGCAGGTATAAGGTGGAGCAGGGGTTTAAAAAGTGACGCATCTACCTAGATGCGTCACTTTTTAAATATGGCGCAACAAGGCGCATGTTTTACGCCGCCGATGCGTCACAAAAAGTGACGCATCAGCAGCACAAAACTGACGCAAGGCCTCGTAAATGAGGCCCCTAGTCTTTTTTATTCTTGGGGCAGTAGCCGTAAAGGCCTGGCTCGAGCGGAGGCTTCTGCTGGGTAAATAGTGGGTGACTAGGTCACGGGTGATCATAGGGCCTGTGTCCCAGAAGGCCTGGTGGGCAATGCACATGGCCTTGAAGAGGATTCTCTGACGCACTGGCAGCCAATGTAGGCTGATCAGACCAGCTTTAGCTGATTGTCTGCGTGGAAGCTGAAGCAGTGTGCGAGCCGCACTGTTCTGCACTGTCTGAAGTCTACGTAGGGTGTATTCAGGAGCACCCAGGTAGAGGACGTTGTTAAAGTCTAGGCGGGACTGTATCAAACCCTGGATGGCAACCTGCTTAGCCTCCATGGGTAGAAGGGGGAGAATTTTCTTTAACATCCTAAGAAGGCCAAAACAGGTAGCCGAGACTTTTGTGGCCTGGATGTTAAAAGAGAGGGATCTATCCAGCCACACCCCAAGGCTTGATGTTATCCTTGGGTGCTGGAGGGGTGCCTAGACAGGGGGGGCCACAAGGAGTTGAAGAAACTGGGGTCAGAGGGGCCCAGGAGCATCAGCTCCGTTTTGTCCCCATTTAGTTTGAGGCATGATGAGGACATCCAGCTCTTTACCTCCTCTAAGCACTTTCTGAGCCCGCCTAACATTGGCACGTCGGCCTCCTGCGCCAATGAGACCACCAACTGGGTGTCGTCCGCGTAAGAAATAATCTTAACCCTGAATGGACGGACAACCTCAGCCAGTGGCCTCATATAGATGTTGAAAAGCGCAGGGCTTAAAGAGGAGCCTTGTGGGACCCCGCACTTTAATGGTCTACCAGTGGACACTGACTCACCATCGATACATAATACAAATAACATATCTTCTTTTGAATGCCTCTAACATTTTCTTGCTAAAACAATTCAAATCTGTGGGGAATTTGTATTTTACATCTAAAACATCTGATAGGCTTCCTTACCTTGCAATGTATGAATTTAATTAAAACTCTCATTAACAGCGAACTTCTGATTTCGATAGAGCCGATAACATCAGTTACAGGCCCTATCAGGCTCCAATCACAGTTAGTGACAGAGCGCTGTCTCGGACTCATACTTCTTATGTTGCTGATTCTTTAAAGATGCGGTTATCGACTGCTTTATGGTACAGCAATTTGTCCCTTGTGCCTGTTGCTGTCTGGGACTGATGAATGTTACAACGTGGTTCGATTAACATGGATTCCCACAGATGTGACTGATAGATGCTTTTTATGATATTCTGTTAGTACCCTTGAAATGTTGCCTTTATTGGTCAAAAAGTTGTTGATAAATACAGGAACCGAATATAATAAGAATGATCCAATGCCATCGAATAGACAGAGACTGATCCCTGTTCTGTATAACTAATGCATGTCCTCCTGTATTATTCTGCTGCATTGTGTATACATTGTTCACTCACTGATTAACAGTGCTCCGCACATAAGCAATGTTTTCCTCTGTTTTTGAGGCTAATTCTATCATGTGTTTTGCATTATTACACATGGATCTCAATAAACCTGTTTATTTGGGTTTATTGTGGTCGCTTTTGTCAGTGATTTGATTTGCCACTATTCAGTTTATTTCCTAAGTAGTTACCAAATACTTTTTGTACCAAAAATACGTTTAACTGGTATTCATTATTGCTTTGTTTAGGGACTCTTTGGGAACCATTGTTTTTGCTTTTTCAAGTGAGAGACAGCCACAAAACTAATGTTTGTGAACCCTAGAGTAGCACCAGAATTCCAGGGATGTAGAGCATACAGTGTCACTATCTAAGGGCTAGACCGTAGCCAGAAATCTGGTTGGTGGAGCTTATAATACAGGTTTTTCCACAACACTTGAGTGCTATAGAGAGGATCTGAAATTGTACATTATTATAGGTTTATTGGGGGCGTAGCTTGAACGCCAATGTAGGTGGAAGCGGGACTCCGGAGCTCCTCCGCGCCCGCCTCGCACCACACCATATCCTGCACCCCGGCTCGGACCCCGACCCCCTAGAAACGCATGGGGGGGGCCCAAGAGCACTAGGAGCGACCCTGGAGGACCGGGAGCCCCGGCAATCACCTACGGGGAACTTTGTCACCGAGGCGAGGTGCTAAAAGTAACGGGCGCCCAAAATGGCGGCCATTGTCCCTGTCTAATTTGCCTGGCGCTGGCGAGCTGGCGACGGTGAGGGGCCCAGGAGAACTGTGGGGCTCACACACAAGACAGTGGAGGTCCGTAGGAGCTGCTGGAGGTGGGCGACACCGCCTGAAACTGCGGCGCGGGAGGGACTGGTGAGCGAAGATCGGGCTGCCTGCCTGACCCCAAGATGGCGACTCCCGCGCTACGGAACCTACCCTAGCTGTCAGTGGAAGGGGCCCGGAGGCCTCGTGGCGTACTGATCCTGCCCCACCACGGTGAAGATAGCCCTGGTGTCCCTCCCCGCCCTGGGAGATGGGGCAGCTGCATGATCGGTGGACTGACGGCGAGCGCCCTTCAGCGGGAGGTCCGCGGAGGCGGTGAGTCCTGCCACTCCCTCAGTTGGACACCCGGGTTGCAGGAGGCGAGGGGCTGAGCCCGTTTGACAGGGGCCCGGTGGCGTAAAGGACAGGGTGAGTGACTGCTTCCTGACGGAGGTGACCGTGCGCCACAAACTATCAGAGGCCAGGCGCGCAGAGGCGCGACATAGGTTGGCGACAATCCGGCAGAAGAGGACTTGACTGGCGTGGAGCGCCCTGTCGACCTACCGCCCTGGTGGAGCGGTCTGGCGCCCTGGGATAGCTGTTGGCCTGGAGCCCGCCTGACAGGGGCCCGGGGACGTGGCGGTGCTAAGCGGCTGAGGTGGGAGCGGAGAGGAGTTCGGGAGTGCCCTGATCTACTGGTGACCACCGCAGGGGCGCACAAGTCCTACTACCCAGCAACATGATGTGCGGAGGCAGAAAAAAGGGCTTCGAGGCGCTGAAATTGGATGACCCGGGTCATCTCGTGGAGGAAGATGCACCGTCGTCTGGGGCAGGTAGCTCGGCCCACTCACAAGATCCGTCCCTGGGGGACATCATGCAGGCGATAGTGGCGTCCCGGGAGGCTCTAGAAAAGCGGATAGACACCATCGGTTCGGACTTGACCCTGTTGAAGGATGACCACAGGAAGCTGAAGGAGCGAGTGGCGACCTCGGAGGTAACCCTGAAGGAACTACCGGGGGAAGTGGCTACCCTGAGAGCATCATTGGAGGAGGTGGCGCAGAAGGTTCGGGTGCTGGAGCTCAGGGCGGAGGACAGTGAAGGGCGCTCCAGACGCAACAACCTCCGCCTTGTGGGGATTCCGGAGAAAGTGGAGGGCCAGGATGCGGTATCCTATCTAGAGCAATGGCTACGTACTGAAGTGGCTCCAGAGGGACTTTCCCCGTTCTTTGCACTGGAGCGGGCCCACAGAGTCCCGGCGCGCCCTCCCAAGCCGGGAGGACCGCCGCGCCCAATAGTGCTACGCCTCCTGCATTTCCGGGATAGAGACCACATCCTCCGGAGGGCCAGGGACCTGCCAGACCTGAGGATTGACAATAGCGGGGTCATGGTGTTCCCGGACTTCACCAGGGACGTGCAGTAACAAAGGACCTCCTTTCTGGCGGTCAAGCGGAAGCTGAGATCACTACAGCTTCCCTACGCAATGCTGTTCCCGGCTTGGCTAAGGATAATCGCTGGAGATCGCTCCCATTTCTTCCTCACACCACAGGAGGCTTGGAGTTGGCTGAATGCCAGAGAGCAGTCGGGCGCGGATGCACCTCCGGGGGCTTCGCCTGGGAGGGGCTCTACTGAGTCGACGCCGAAGCGGAGATCTGGTTCCCCATCGGGATGGCAGCAAGAACGAGCTAAGCAGGTGCTGGCGGTGGTGGCTATTAGCCAGGGTGACGCTATTCCCTCAAGCAGCACATCGGAGCACTCGAGGGCCGGTGCTCCCAGCCCTGGCTCCAGTAGGGGACATGATCTGTCGGAGACGGACCTGCCGGTGGTGACTCCCCAAACGGCGGACGGAATCCTTGGCTGAGGTGTACAGCAGGACACTGGGCACATTTACAAGGTACTGGGGTGTGGATAGAACTGCCATCGGACGCTGTGCGGTGAGGTGTGGGGGCCTCTCCGGGACTTCTTACTGAAGCTGTGGGGGGGAGGAGACGAGCCGAGGGGGAGCTTCTCCTGACTGTTCGGGGGGGGGGGGGGGCGTGGGTGGGGGACTTCGGTCCTGTTTGGGGTCGGCATCCTGGCCAACCTAGCCCTAGTCTATTGAAATACACTTTCACTACTTGAGTTTGGATGGGGTTGCCACGTTTGTTGTCTGTCCTGGGGTGTGGGAGTTGGGGGTGTTTAATTGTTCGGGCTGGGGGGGTAGCGGGGTGGGACCCAGACGTGCCAGGGGGGTCGCTGAGAGTGTGAATGGAGCGCGATGGGCTCTGCAATGGGACCCGACATAGGCTACAAATGTCTCACATGGAATGTAAGGGGGATGCACACAATGCACAGACGCCACAAGGTCCACTCCTATTTAGTCAGACGGGGCATCCACTTCGCCTTTCTCCAGGAAACACACCTACTAGTGAAGGAGGGGAAGGCACTACAACGGAGATGGCGGGGGCAGGTCTACCACATGGGCTACTCCGCATATGCTAGGGGGGTGGCCATTTGGATAAGGGCGGGTGTTCCTTTTCAGTGCACACAGCAGCTGATTGATCCGGACGGGAGGTATGTCATGGTGCGAGGCAAGCTGGATGGGAGGGACCTCACCTTGGGTTGTCTGTACGCCCCGAACGTAGACCAACCTGCATTCTTCTCCTTGATATCTAACAAGCTGGCCCCATTCTTAGTGGAGCCCTTGCTCCTTGGCGGGGACTTCAATAGTGTGGCTGACACTGCCCTGGACAGGTCGCACCCCCCCCTACCTAATGCACCGGCTGGTAAACTGGCACTTGCGCGCTCTGCCTGGCAAAGCCATTGGGGCCTGGTCGACTCGTGGAGGGCCAATCATCCGTCGGACAGGGACTATTCGTTTTTCTCTGCTCTCCATGAGTTGCACGTTCGTATCGATGCCTTCCTGTGCTCCCAAGACGTGTATGCAGAGGTGTGCCACAGTGAGTACCTCATGCGCACGATCTCCAATCATAACCCACTACTTGTGCAGCTGCGCTTGTCGCAGTGCCGCCCGCGAATCCCTGCCTGGAAGTTGCGCCCAGAGACGCTAGATGACCAGTTCTTCTGCGCCTCAATAGCGTCGGAAATCGAGGCGTATTTTCAGATCAATGCGGGCACCGCAGGCTCAGCCGCGACGGAGTGGGACGCCTTCAAATCGGTTGTGCAAGGACAATGTATTGCAATGGCGTCGGGGGTTAGGAGGACCTTGCTGGAGGACATCACGAAGGGGGACGAGAAGCTACGGGGACTGGAAAGGGCGAGACCGGAGCGCCCAGACACACATGAGGCACTACTAGAGGCGCGAGAAGTTGTGGCGGCGACAGTGGAGCGCCTCAGGTGCTTCGACTACAAGGCCTACCTCACGCGCGCGCACTCGGAGCGTGATAAGTCGGGAGCACTGTTGGCCTGGCTGGCCAACCCGGCTCGCCGGAGCTCGGTTATCCTGGAGCTCAGGGATTACTTGGGAGTGGCGCGGTTTGACCAGCAAGGGATTAATGAGTTATTCCACGATTACTACACAGAACTGTACCGCAGCAGGGTCTTACCATCAGAGGAAGACTTCCAGGGCTTCACGGGGGCTGGATTTGCCGGAACTGGGGGAGGAAGACGCAAAGAGGCTCAGGAGCAAAATTGAGGAGAGGGAGGTGAGAGTCGCCATCAAAGACATGGCAAGGAACAAGACGCCGGGCTCCGACGGGCTCCCGACGGAATTTTATCTCACCTACGTTGACCTCCTTGCGCCTCGGCTGACGTGGCTCTACAACGAGGCGAAGCGACTGGGCAGCCTGCCGGTGACCACTGGTGAGGCGCTCATCGTCCCCCTATTGAAGCCGGGTAAGCAGCCGTGGGACAGGGCAGCATATCGCCCACTGTCCATGCTCATCCTGGACTATAAGATCCTAAGTAAAATCCTGGCGTCACGTTAACTCCCCCATATGCCCATGCTGATACACGCGGACCAGTCCGGCTTCATCCCGGCCCGCAACACGGCCCTTAACGTGCGGCGGCTCCTGCATATTCTGGAGGCTGACACTTATGACGGCGCCGAGGCGGCGGTGTTTGCAGTTGACATGGAAAAGGCCTTTGACAGCCTGGAATGGCCCTATCTCTTCCATGTCATGCGCACGCTGGGCCTGGGCGAGGACTTTGTGGATTGGACAGCACTACTCTACCGGAACGCGACGCCGAGGGTCCGAACTGGGAGAGTTATCTCTGAGATGTGTGTGGTGGGCAGGGGCACCCGTCAGGGGTGTCCTCTTTCCCCCTTGTTGTTCGCCATAGCCGTTAAACCCCTCGCGGCGCGAGCCCGACTGGGTCAGGCGTATCGGGGACTGGATGTATATGGGCAGGTGCATCATATCGCATTATATGCGGACGACCTGCTGATGTTCCTGGCGGACCACAGCTGCCTCTCTGCGTGGAGCTAAGTCCCTCCTGCAATCCCTGAGCAGAGTGTCGGGCCTCCGGGTGAACTGGTCGAAGTCATACCTGTTCCCGGCCCGCCCGCGGAGGCTTTGTCCACAATCCACGGAGGGGGTGACATGGGAGGAGAGGAGCCTGCGTTATCTAGGGACCTCGATCTTCCATGACAAGACTGATATACTTGAGGGGAATATTGGGACGGCAATTAGACACACCAAGGGGAACTTCGACTTCTGGAGCACGCTCCCATTGTCACTGATGGGGAGAGTGGCGCTTCTCAAGATGGTGACCCTGCCGCGGCTGCTTTATTTCTTCAGGACCCTCCCGATCTGGATTCCAGCGAGCTACTTCCGACGTCTGCGGTCGATGGTAATTGGCTTTCTGTGGGGAGCGGGTAGACTCAGGGTGGCGCACACCACACTTCTCCGCCCCAGAGCAGATGGAGGGCTTGCTGTGCCGGACTACGAATTGTATTACCTGGCAGCGCAGCTGCAGTGGCTGACGCAATGGGTCGCGAGAGCCAGGAGAGGAGAGGACGGATCCGGGGAACCGGCGGGCCCGGTTCAGGTGTTATCCCGTATTGTCCTGGGGCTCCCGATGGGAGATTTCCACCTCACTCAGGAGTTTGAGACGGCCCGGAAGTGCTGGAGTCGTTATCGCCGGAGGACCTGAGTCGCGGTCCCATATGCACCTGAGATCCCACTCAAGCTGTGCGGAGCGCTACCGCATGGGGGCTCGTGGCACGGCCTGGAAAGCTGGGAGCTACTGGGACTGACGTCCATGGGGGACCTGTATGAGAGCGGGGTGCTACTGCCTTTTGATCACCATAGAGACCGCTTTGAGCTGGCGGGGGGGGGACTTCCTTCTCCACGCGGCGCTAACGGCGGCGATCCGCAAGCACTGGAGATCGGGCATGACGGAGCCACCGCTGTCCCTAGGCTACCAGTACGTGGTAATGATGACGGGGACGGTCAAGGCAGTCACGTGCCTCTATAGGCGCATGGTCTCGGAGACAGTCGCCCCACTGCTGTCTCTGAAGGAGAAATGGGAGGCTGACCTGGCGACGGAGATCCCTGAAGAGACATGGTCTGGCATTGTGGAACGGACCCGTAACGGAACGCGCAACACTAGGTTCCAGCTGGTGCACTTCTATGTCCTGCATAGGGCCTACCTGACCCCGGCCAAACTACATAAATATTTCCCAGCCCACCCGGCGACCTGCCCGCGATGCCCGGTGGACATGGCTGATTTCCAACACATGTTCTGGTCCTGCCCCGACTTGGGTCCCTTTTGGCGGGAGGTAGTGGATATCCTGAGGGAGGTTACGGAAAGAGATTTGCAACTTACCATGGCACACTGGTTCCCACACACATCGAAGAACAAGATCACTAGCAAGTTTCTGGACCTAGGCCTAATTCTAGCGAAGCGGGCCATAACGTCCCAATGGAAGACGAACAGGGGCCCTGCAGTGGAGAAGTGGAAGACCGAACTCCTCAAGTGGGCCCGGTGTGAGGGAGAGCTCCGAATGCAGGCTGCGCTTAGAGCGAGCAATGACGCGGCTCTGGAGAGGGCCAGAGCATGGGAGAGCTTGGTCTTGGACATGGATGAAGAGGATACCCCGGCCTATAGCCCTGCCCCGGCAGCGCACCCACCTGGAGAGAGGATGGTCTAATCTCCCTCCATTGTTCCCCTACTTCTTATGTGATGACTGTATGATGTTGGTTGACTGCTCCTGATGGCCTGCTTCGGGTCCGGTTTAGTCGGAATGCATGAGAACTCGCACTGGTGATACACTGGCACGTCTGGGGGGTGGGAGGCAGGGTTGGGGGTGGGGGGAGCGGCACTAGGCGAAGGGAAAGGGGGGCAGGAGGGGTTGGGAGGAAGGGGTGGGGCGGGGGGTTGTTGTTCGGAAAAGGAGAGAAGAGGCTACTGATCCTACTGGACACTGTGCACAAGAGGGGTTTGTTAGGCTAGAAAAGCGGCACTGCCATTTCCCAGCTGTCTGGTTGTCATTGCACTAGGATGTGTCCTCCACCACGGACCACTATCCTCTACTGCGCCGCTCGACCCCCGGGTTGTGAGCTCAATGGCTGTGTGATACATAGGATGGAGGGCTATATACATAAGAGACAACAGTGGAAATAATGCAAATGTTGGATTACATCACCTGTTATGCTGCAATAAAAAGATATTTACAAAAAAAAACATATTATAGGTTTATTGATTGTGATTAAAACCCTGTTTTAATCCCAAAAGAGGGTTGACTCTGTGTTTTCTTCTTTAATCCCGCTCTTCTTACCTGCTCTCTGGACAACCAGGAAGGTGTGGATTGCAGTTGTCCTTTGGATAGAAACAGTACTTAATTTGTAAATGTAGCTATTACCAGTGTAAAAGTATTATGAGGCCTCAGGTTTTTTTGGTTTCAGGTTAAGGAATTGCTTCTACCAAACTTGTTTTTCAAAGAACCTTGTGCCTTCCTGAGTACACCCAATAGAACAATGGGAGCATAAAAGCATTATTCATGTCATCAATAATACTCTTTCTGTCTGTTTTGAAAATATCTTCAAAACATTTGAACAATTTAATAGACTTGTTCCACTAAAGACAAACAATCTGAGCACACAATCACTTCAAGTAATCAACAGGCTGATATCCTCATGCTCTTGCTCTTTAATTTAATAATGTATCTTCTTAGCCAAAAAGTCGCAATAGTGTTATGCCTACAACCAGTGCTAAGAGTGAACAAAACATAGCTATGTTAAGTGATATTGGCTATTACTTGGTGTACATACCTCAAGACCCACAATAGGAATCAACATATACACAACATAGGTACTTACAATCAAGAATTAAATGTATAGAGGGAACTCTAATAAATTGAGTGTCCCATCATGCTCTCTTAATACAGTCATTTAAAAAGGGGAAATATATCCCATAGTTACACCACAAAAACTCCCGGTGCATCTTGTTGTGATAAAATTCCATTCTGCATTTCCATCACGCTGTATTCAGCTTAAACAAATAGTGTAAGGAAGAACATTCAGGAGATGCATGTGGCTATAGCTTGTGTATCTTGGCCGACATTAAGTAAGCTCAATGTAATATGTTTTACTGTATGTATCAAAACGTATGTTGCTTTCACAGAAATCTCAGCACCCTGTTGCAGTCCAAGTGGTTTAATGCACAGCCTATGTTTCACTCCCAGATCTGCCGGAGGGCTTCCAATGAGTTTTGAGTTTTATGAGAGATGGCTTTAGAGAGCCAAGTAAGCAGTCTCCGCCCATTGACCATTGTGTGGAGTAACTGTGTCAGAGGGTGCATCACCGCCTCCATGTCAATAATGCCCCATAGTCACTTAACCCCCCCCCCCCCATGAATTTGCCTATGCATCAAGAACTGACCTTTAAGAAGTCCTGTTTGCTCAGCTAAGAGATCAAAGGGGATGAGGACCCCATCATTGAACAAGTCAGCCAGTGTTCCTCCCCCCACTGATGTCCAAAGTGACATTCCTTCTAGACCCAAGCTTGTTCAGAAGGTACAAATGGAGCACAAGGAGATCTCTGGAGCATACTATGGCAATTCTGGTGCGACTCTCATCGTTCTATGATGGCAATCATGTGCTGCCCAAAGGAGAAGGAGGGTATTCGAGGGCATGGGCAGTGCTGATCTGGGTAGTAACAGTTCATGCACAAGCTGCTGCGCTTTTGTGTTTGACCCTGGTACACCTACTTTAAGTGACACCCGGCCAACCAATGACTTGGCCATTGGAGCTCTACCAGCAGATAGCAGTGCTTAAATATCAGTGCTCAAAGCTCTATGTGCTCCATCTGCTACTGCAGTTTGGTCAGTGCCACTCAGCACCTCCCTCTGCTCCACACGAGGCCAACCAACATTGTATTCAGTGTCTGAAATGTGCTACGAGGAACAAGGATTGGCAGATTGTTGAAATAGTACAGAAGTCTAGGCAACAGGTCCATTGTAGAGAGGGCAACCTGGCCTACCAGAGTAAGAGGAAGGGAGCACCAAAAAGCAATCTGGGGGCACAGGGAGGAAATTGCCCTTGTGAGGTTACCATCTATCAGATCTTGGGCCTTGTGCTAAAGATTGATGGCCAAATATCTGAAGGTGTATAGTTCCAACTTACTAACATGAGTACAAACCTCAATTGGATGTGGAGGGCAGTCTAGATGTAGCAGAAACAGACAGGTTTTATGTCAATTTACTCCCAACCGAGGAGGTTTTGAAAATGTCTAATATATGCACAAAATCATTGATGCCATTTTGGATATCTTTGACATACACAAGGATGTCATCCAAGTACAGGGAGACAGCATGTGTCTTGCCGTGAACGGATATGCCCCAGGCTTGCCCAGACTGTTGAAGCCGCTGCCCAAGAGGCTCCACCGCGAGGACAAAAAGCAACAGAGATGGAGACATCCCTGACTCATGCCTCTGCCAACTGCCAGAGGGGTGTAAATGTGCTGTGTTGTGTTGCAGGGGTGGAAATGTGCCAGCCTATTTTGAATCTCACCAAGGGCGCCACGTAGAGAAGCCTGTTCATCCACAGAAGTCTGACTCCAATGGCCATTTCTTATGAGACTGTAAAATTGCAGTCCCAGTATAGGGTATCAAATGCTTTCTCATGGTCTAAGACCAGGCAGGCCAAGTGTGTCCATTGCTGAGTAGCCTCCACCAGTAGTCTGTGGGGTCTATGGATATTAAGACACAGGGTTCTCTAGGGCCGTGGGTGGCAAGCACCAAGTAAGTACCGGCGGAGTAGGCTCACCCCACCCAATGTGTAATAAAAGTAGGTTATAGTCTGATAATAATAATAATAATAATAATACAGAATTTGTAAAGCGTGTGCAGCTACCTCAACCGGAGGCGTCCCGGCGCTATGCGAGCAGCAGAGTATGGTGGTAAATGGTGCTGATAGGTCAAACCTTATGGGTGAAGAGCCAGGTCTTCAGTAGCTTCCTGAAACCCATTTCTAATGTTGCCGACTGTATACCAGGCGGCAGAGTATTCCACAGCTTAGCTGTGCTGGCCTAGAAGGTTCTGCCTCCCAAACGCATCCTTCTAACTCGCGGAATGCGTAGCTGAAGTAAGGAGTTGGAGCGTAGGAGTTTCGCCTGAGAGTACCTAGGAAGTCGAGCTTTTAAATAATTGGGGCAGGTCCCATGTAGGGCTCTGAAGGCCAAGGTTAGAGCCTTGAATTTTATTCTGCTTGCCACTGGGAGCCAGTGCAGCGGGCACAAATCCGGAGACGTGCTGTTTATACAGGATATGTTTTATCAGCCTCGCAGCCGCATTTTGCACAGTTTGCAGCCGTTGGATCAGGTATTTAGGAAGGCCCAGGTAGAGGCCACTTGCATAATCCAGCCGTAAGGTGACCGTAGCATGGATTACCATTTTTCGGCATCCCTCTGGTAGAAGCAGAAGAAACTTTCGCAGATTCCTCAATTTGCTTTAACACCCTGCTGGATGTGGGGAAAAAAAGACAGACTGTCACCCCATTTCACCCCCAAATTATTTGCCTTTGTGCTAGGGAGAGGCGCCGGACCCATCTCAGATGGCCACCATAACTCCGAGGAGGGATAGGAGCCTTTCCCAAAAAAGATCACCTCCGTTTTGCCCGCATTCAATTTTAATTTATTCGTATTCATCCAGCTGGCTACATCACGAAGGCACCCCTTGAATTTAGCGAACGCTGCCTCCAACACCTCTGAGTACGGGAAGACAAGCTGGGTGTCACCCTCTGTGATCTGTTAGACAGATAAGAGTGTAGCCACTCAAGTGCTTTATCCTGAAGGCCAATCACCTCCAGCTGCTGTAAGAGTCTGCCATGGTCGACCGTATCAAAAGCGGCCGATAGATCCAGGAGCACCAACATAGCAGATGCCCCTGAATCTAGCGACCACCTGATTGACTCTGCCACCTCGATCAGGGTGGTCTCGGTACAAAAGCCGGACCTAAAACCTGATTGGGTTTCGTGCAGGATCTTATTATCCTCCGTGAACCTGTTTAGTTGACGCTGAATCAGTTTTTCCATCATTTTGCCTGGTGCAGCCAATAAAGAGATTGGGTGTAGATTGCTGAGATCCCCAGGATCCTCGTTGGGGTTTTTTTTCAGAGGAAGGAGTGTAGCGTGTTTCCAACAATCAGGGTACACCCCCGCGGAAATGGACATATTCCAAATATGCCAAAGAGTGGGCCCGATTGAATCCGCCATCATTCTCCACAGCTTCGGTGGACAAGGGTCATCTGGCGACCCTCCTTTACATCTCTTTATTTCCTGCAGAGCCTCTGAAAGCGAGATCGGGTGGAATTGGTTTAGAGTCGCGCGAGTTACGCTAACTTCCGCCGCATCCACCATTACAGTAGGACTAGACCAGGAGAAAGTACCATAGACTTTCTTGATTTCATCATCAAAGAAATCCGAAATATTTTCACAGGGAGACGCAGAAGGGTCAACCTCTGTTTCAATACTTCTAGGTTTAAAAAAAAGACTGCACTATTTTAAAAACTTCTTAACTGGAATGTTCAGCTTGTTGGATGGAGGTGGTAATGAAAAGTTTTTTTGCCTTTTTTATTGATTTTTGAAGCTTGCTGATGGCTGTCCTATGGCGATCCTTTGCAGCTTCGCAATAGTTTACCCTCCACGTTCGCTCCAACCTCTTAAAGGCAGACTTTTCTGCCCTGAGCTCTGTTGAAAACCAGGGGGCTGAGGGGGATTCCCTACGTGACATTGCACGTTTAGCTGGGGCAATGGTCTCCAGCATATCGCCTATCCATTGATTCATAACCTTTGCATCAGCGTTATGGTCTGAAGTCAGTGCAGGAGGACTCCATTGGAGTCAAGCTATCCTGGCTGAAGACGGCTGATAGGCAGAACCCGGTCCTAGGATGCTTGATTCCGGTCCGGGGAAAATATGGCTTGGCAGTTGGGTCTGGACCGTTCCCATGAGGCACAGAGCCAAGACTGATTTGCATATGGCCATGTCTGAACTGGGGTGGCTTGGTGAGCAAAATAACGATGGATTAAACCCGGATCTGTGACTGGGGATGAATGTTTTGCCATTGTGCAACATTCCGTCCATCATCTTGTGTGTTTTGCTGTTCACCCTATGAGGGAAGGGTATGCCCAGACGTGGGTCCTGTGCTCACTACGCCACTGGAGTCAAGCTATCCTGGCTGAAGACAGCTGATAGCCAGAAACCGGTCCTAGGATGCTTGATTCCGGTCCGGGGAAGATATGTCTTAGCAGTTCGGTCTGGACTGTTCCCATGAGGCACAGGGTCAAGACTGATTTGCATATGGCCATGTCTGAACTGGGGTGGCTTGGTGAGCAAAATAACGATGGATTAAACCCAGATCTGTGACTGGGGGTGAATGTTTTGCCATTGTGCAACATTCCGTCCATCATCTCGTGTGTTTTGCTGTTCACCCTATTTGGGAAGGGTATGCCCAGCGTGGGTCCCGTGCTCACTACGCCACTGGAGTCAAGCTATCCTGGCTGAAGACGGCTGATAGCCAGAAACTAGTCCTAGGATGCTTGATTCTGGTCCAGGGAAGATATGGCTTGGCAGTTCGGTCTGGACTGTTCCCATGAGGCACAGGGTCAAGACTGATTTGCATATGGCCATGCCTGAACTGGGGTGGCTTGGTGAGCAAAATAACAATGGATTAAACCCAGATCTGTGACTGGGGGTGAATGTTTTGCCATTGTGCAACATTCCATCCATCATCTTGTGTGTTTTGCTGTTCACCCTATGTGGGAAGGGAATGCCCAGATGTGGGTCCCGTGCTCACTACCCCACTGGAGTCAAGCTATCCTGGCTGAAGACGGCTGATAGCCAGAAACCGGTCCTAGGATGCTTCATTCCGGTCCGAAGAAGATATGGCCTGGGAGGTCGGTCTGGACTGTTCCCATGAGGCACAGGGTCAAGACTGATTTGCATATGGCCATGTCTGAACTGGGGTGGCTTGGTGAGAAAAATAACGATGGATTACACTCAGATCTGTGACTGGGTGTGAATGTTTTGCCATTGTGCAACATTCCGTCCATCATCTTGTGTGTTTTACTGTTCACCCTATGTGAGAAGGGTATGCCCAGACGTGGGTCCCGTGCTCACTACGCCACTGGAGTCAAGCTATCCTGGCTGAAGACGGCTGAAACCGGTCCTAGGATGCTTGATTCTGGTTCAGGGAAGATATGGCTTGGCAGTTCGGTCTGGACTATTCCCATGAGGTACAGGGTCAAGACTGATTTGCATATGGCCATGTCTGAACTGGGGTGGCTTGGTGAGCAAAATAATGATGGATTAAACCTAGATCTGTGACTGAGGGTGAAGGTTTTGCCATTGTGCAACATTCCGTCCATCACCTTGTATGTTTTGCTGTTCACCCTATGTGGGAAGGGTATGCCCAGACGTGGGTCCTGTGCTCATTATGCCACTGGAGTCAAGCTATCCTGGCTGAAGACGGCTGATAGCCAGAAACCGGTCCTAGGATGCTTGATTCCGGTCCAGGGAAGATATGGCTTGGCAGTTTGGTCTGGACTGTTCCCATGAGGCAAAGGGTCAAGATTGATTTATTTCAAGAGTTTTATATAGCGCTGGCTAGACCCGGAGGTATCAGAGCGCTTTACATGAAGATCGTTGCGTTACAAGTTACAAATTACATCCGTTACAAGAGCATAGCAAGAACACAGAAAAAAGAAAACAAAGTTAACAGTAGTTCATCGGAGGGAGGGGGCAAATGGAGACAACAAAAAGGGGAGACGTGTAGAACTATGCCTAATGTCCTGCTGGGTAGGGGATGGTCAAGGGGGTGAACCAAGGCCGATCTCCTATATTTCTGTCTAGCAGCTACACATGGCCATCAGCCATGTTGCTCAGGTTTCTTTGTAGCAGTTTAAAGACCTGTCAAACGTTTCTACGAGGCCGCCAGACATGGTTCACGACCTTCCTCAGATTCAGATCCCGTTTGATGCCGCCAATGCTCATCGAACTGTGGTCCCTGCATTGGGATGAGAGCCTGCTTATGCAAGCGTAAACGGATCTGGTGTGGATCGTAGGGGGCAGCACTACAGTGACAATCTCCGGACATGGAGGTCATCATGGAGGTGGCAATAGTAGCGTAAAATGTTATGCTTGGTCCAATTTTTCCCCAAAAATTCTTAGGCAAGAATAAAGCCAAATACCCCTGGAGTAAGCCTGGCTTTCTGTGTACGCTAGATGCAATGTGGGGCTACAATTTAAGCCGCGCCACTTTCAAAGGGCAACCTCACGGCTTTCAAAGGGAAGTAGCCGCCACTGATGTATACCCTACTTTGGCTGTTTTAAATAATTATGCAGTCAGATTTGGTTCACACATAGTTACGCGTCAAGTTTGCTTTAAATCCCTAAAAATAGCCCTCGGTTTAAAGACTTCACTTAAAGACACAAGCAGATTGCTCATTTACAGATCAAAGGCTTTCAAAGGGAAGTAGCCGCCACTGATGTATACCCTACTTTGGCTGTTTTAAATAATTATGCAGTCAGATTTGGTTCACACATAGTTACGCGTCAAGTTTGCTTTAAATCCCTAAAAATAGCCCTCGGTTTAAAGACTTCACTTAAAGACACAAGCAGATTGCTCATTTACAGATCAAAGCGAAAGGGATTCGGAAGTCCTCTGCGTGAAACTGCTTCTATCATGTTTACTTTAACGCTGCATTTGGTCTCCGGTAATAGCCCTACGAAGAGCCTGATCTTGCCTCCCAGTTTTACTGAGGAAGTATCCTTGCTGTATCATGCCATGTCTGAACTGGGTAGTTTGGTGAGCAAAATGATGATGGATTAAACCCAGATCTGTGACTGGGGGTGAATGTTTTGCCATTGTGCAACATTCCGTCCATCATCCTGTATGTTTTGCTGTTCACCCTATGTGGGAAGGGTATGCCCAGACGTGGGTCCCGTGCTCACTACGCCACTGGAGTCAAGCTATCCTGGCTGAAGACGGCTGATAGCCGAAACCGGTCCTAGGATGCTTGATTCCGGTCCGGGGAAGATATGGCTTGGCAGTTCGGTCTGGACTGTTCCCATGAGGCACAGGGTCAAGACTAATTTGCATATGGCCATGTCTGAACTGGGGTGGCTTGGTGAGCAAAATAACAATGGATTAAACCCAGATCTGTGACTGGGGGTGGATGTTTTGCCATTGTGCAACATTCCGTCCTTGATCTTGTGTGTTTTGTTGTTCACCCTATGTGGGAAGGGTATGCCCAGACGTGGGTCCCGTGCTTACTACGCCACTGGAGTCAAGCTATCCTGGCGGAAGATGGCTGATAGCCATAAACCGGCCCTGGGATGCTTGATTCCGGTCCGGGGAAGATATGGCTTGGCAGTTCGGTCTGGGCTGTTCCCATGAGGCACAGGGTAAAGACTGATTTGCATTTGGCCATGTCTGAACTGGGGTGGCTTGGTGAGCAAAAGAACGATGGAATAAACCCAGATCTGTGACTGGGGTGAATGTTTTGCCATTGTGCAATATTCCGTCCATCATCTTGTGTGTTTTGCTGTTCTCCCTATGTGGGAAGGGTATGCCCAGGCGTGGGTCCCGTGCTCACTACGCCACTGGAGTCAAGCTATCCTGGCTGAAGACGGCTGATAGCCAGAAACCGGTCCTAGGATGCTTGATTCCGGTCTGGGGAAGATATGGCTTGGCAGCTCGGTCTGGACTGTTCCCATGAGGCACAGGGTCAAGACTGATTTGCATATGGCCATGTCTGAACTGGGGTGGCTTGGTGAGCAAAATAACGATGGATTAAACCCAGATCTGTTACTTGGGATGAATGTTTTGCCATTGTGCAACATTCCGTCGATCATCTTGTATGTTTTGCATCTCTCAATAGGCCCATCTCTGCCACCACCACATCCACCCTGCCACCAAGATCACACTTGGAGTCCGCAATGGCAGGGAGAATGGTATCCAGCTTCCCTTCAGATGGGGTGGAGGAGGGCATTGTCGTAGTTGTTTCATGAACACAGGGTAGGACTTGGCTCGCAGCATGACGTTTGGTCGGCAGCAGTGCCAACGGGTGGCCCCACTCACCTCACTGCGCCCAATTCACCCATGGCTTCATAGTCCGCAGCAGTGGTCTCAACGAGACGGGAGGCCAGGGAATCCGTCTACAGCCAAGGATAGGACCTGCTGTCCCCCCTATCCCACCAGGCTAGGGAGGCACATGCAATCCTGAGAGTTAGTTGGCTCCTTCTCTAATCATGGCTTTATTTGCGATGTTTCTGCATCAAGGCTTCTGTCCAGTAGGGGAGGGGCCCAGGGCCAGGTGGGCCATCGGTCTAGGGGTGCAGGACCTGCCATTCCACCAGTCTCCCAGGCATTCCAGCAAGTCTAGGGAGGCCTGCATAACCCCACAGGTGAGTCAGTCCTCCTCCAGGGCAATGCCAGCCTTTGAACAATGTCCAAAGATCCATTGAGCAGAATGATAAGTAGGGCCAGCCTTACCCCCAGGGCTGTGGTGAGAGTAAAGGCCTTTAGGGAGAAATGAGCAGCCCCCTAATCAAGTATGCCTTGTGGGATGTGGCAACCTCTGCTCCACAACTGTTACCAGTCCCGTAGTGGCCCTTCACAAACCCCAGGCCTGTCGTGTGGTAGCCAGTCACTGTGCGTTGCCCCCACTTGCCCTCAATCATGAATTTGGAGGTGGGAAGCAGGTTGAAGCAGGAATAGATCTCTCCAGCCCGCCTGGCACCTAAAAACAAGGGGGAGATCCTGCAATGCTCCTACTCCCCCTGTACTCAACCCCACCGGGAAGAGTTACTCTCATGAGTCTGTCTGGGTGGGCCACGACCTCCTCCAGCACAACAGCTAAAGTCACTCTGCAGTCACCTCCAGCACCCAAGATATGGCCTCTGTCACTCCTTTGTGCCTAGAGGAGAAATAAAGTCTACTCTGTCTCCGGTTCTCACAACCCGCCTGGCAGCACCCACCTCGGGCCACACACCACTAGGCCCAGAATGCCGGTGTCCCATTGATTGTCCCCTGCTCAGCCACCGAGCCCAGGATCAGCCTCTTCAGCAGCTTTCCCGGTAGGGATCCTCGCTATCAGTCCCTGCTACTGCCAGGCGTCTTTTCTGCAGCCTGGATAATACTGGACATTAGGTCCCCCGCGGGAGCAGAGTTAGTAGGCATCCACCATCTTGTGGCTCCAAGCAATGCCCCCTCTATGATTTCAGATTTTATCACCAATCCTTCAGGATTTGACAAGCCTCATGCTTACTATACATTATGTTAACATTAACACTCGAAGATGGGCTAGCTTGGAAAATAAATGTTTCTTTAAATGAAACATTACACACAAGTAAGTAAGACACATTGTTATTTATTAGTCACATACTTGGAATTTAATGGAAGAATTCACATTTTCCTAGATGTCTAATTGGACTAATATTACCCTAGCTATGATCTAGTGTAATACGTTTATATCAATAAATAAAAAAAGACCCATATTTTACAAAAAAATAATAAGAAAAGGTAATACTGGATTTCTCAAATATTGAAAGACAACTACGTTATTCCTTATATGGAACATTATTTTAATTTACAAAGCAATTTTTTTACACAATATATAAAATTAAGAACTGGTAGGACAAGTTTAACTATCAGCTAACTTCAGTTTTTATTCTAGCAACTAAAATCTGTTGTTCTATAAACATTATATTCATTTACAGGGGGTAAACCTAAGCTTCATTTGTTTTATAATGAGCTCTGTGTCTCCTAAGGACTAAAGGGCTTATTTTGAGCTTCGTGGACTATACCCCATTTAGCCAGATCAGAGGAATATGTATTCCTCTGTTTACAGACCGTTGACCCATATTCACAGATCCCTATCAGGCAGGTGGATATCTTTGTGCTGTCAAATGATCTGTGCCATGGGAGCTACCTGAAGGCACTGGAGCTTTGCTGCCCAGGCACCATGTTCATTGCATTCATATAATTAGGTATCTTGTTTACCAAAAATAAGCTCCTAAAGTGGAAGTTTGCTGGTAACAAGTAAAACATGAATGGCCCTAACATTCTGCAAGTTTCTTCCCAGTGCATACGACTCATTATTCGTATTACCTGTTCGGGGACATCAGATTTTCTCTTGAGGTCCGTTGTAACGTCTGCCTTGAATAGGGCAATTGATAGGAGACTCAATGGCAGTCAGACTGTTGGTCAGAGGTTTCTGCTGGGGCATGGAGTGGAGGCTATACTGGCAGAAGCAAGACACTTCCCTGGACTCTAAACAGAGCAAGGGAACTATGAGTTGGACAAACAGGACACCCCACCACATTTGTGGCAGAGTACCCTGTCCCCCAAACTCTAAGTAAGCCCCTAAACCTGCAATGAAAGCTAATTGGAAAACAGATGTGTTTTGGCATATTGATTTGTGGTGTAATTTATGGACTAAGATTCACATGTCTAAAATTGTCACAATAACACAAACTTTAACTTTAATGTATAATATATTACTACATAGATGAGCAAAAAAATGTAATTCGATTGCAAGTCTGCTAATAATTTATGAGCATGCCATAAAAAGAAAAGAGACATGTCATGTTGTTTTCTTGTGATAATTTGTTTAGTTTCTGGAACCTGTCATAAAATGAATTATAGTCTTAGATGAAATGTACCGCTCCATTAATGGTATATACTTCACAGTGTTTCAGTGCAACCATTTATGTTGCAGGAGTTTGAAGTTTTACTAAATATTGTCCCTAACTGGCTGAGGAAAAAACACTTTTTTGCTATGGTTGCTGAGCTTACCACCATCCAACTCTAGTCCTATTACCCACTTCTAGTTAAACCAGGTATTCATAGAGGATGAGGTTCAACCAGTGCCACTTCTATGGGTTAGCATTTGGTTGAACTCAGCAGCTAAGCTGTGTAACAAAACACTGGACTTTCTAACGTTGGAGAAGGCCTATTCTATACCATGGTTAAGCTATATACAGGACAGTTTAGGACCACTTGGTTTATCTTCCTGGTTCATTGAACCTAGTCGTATTCCCAAAAAAGCTAAGGAGGAGGTGAACATTTTATTTAAGGACCATTGTGCAGACACAAAAATGAAAAACGAGTTAGCTGAACCCTCAATTCTGAATGATTGCAAACTTTTATACACAGGCGAACCTCCCATGTACTTATCTCTGGATTTGTCACGGTGGGAGCGATCACTGCTCTTTTGCTTCAGAGCAAGATCAATACATTGGTCCTTATTTTTTTTAAAAAGTTTTAGAACCAGAGGGAAACGTAGTATTCATCTGTTCATGTGACAATCACTCTGCACAATCACTATTGCACTTTATGTTCTTCTGCAATTTCACAGCTCGCCACGAAAGCACTTTCTGACACCTTTGTTACGGAGGCTAGGATTCCGAAGCTGTAAACCAGCTCTCCTCCACTTACGATTCCTATGTTTACCTGAAACTGCTTACTTGGTCTGCGCTTTTCTAAAAGCAGCCATTAAGGCCAGAAAAACTATGATAGGTTAATCGTTTAAATCATGTGCGCAATGTGGGTCAGTATTTGAATTTTCGCTGAGATGTTTTGGTCTAATATCGGAGGATAACAGGAGCATATAGTGGACCTGATCACAGGCTTTTGCTATCTCTCCTTTCTCATCACTCTTTCCAAACTTTGGCCAATTTCTATATCAGGGTAATGGTGCTTTAAAATTGAATCATGATTTGCAATTTTTGCTCTTTTTAAGCATGGTTATATGATGTACTGTGTAATTTTAAAGCTGTTTATGTATAGTTATCCTTTTTTAATTGTTCTTAACTCAATGCAAGACTATTTTTAAACTTTATGTGAAATCATGGTTATGTGCAATATTTCTATGTACTTTTATGGTCTACTTCTAATTAGACTGAATAAATATATTAAATTGAATTGAAATGTACAGCTCATCTTCTCAAATGAATCTGTTTGTTTTCTTTAGCAGTTAGACAATATTACCAGAATGAATGAGTACACAATACTCAATTTCTTTATTTCTATTGCCTTTATATATGTCAAGCCATGTTTGAAAAATCTTTTGAAATTGTCCCAATTATCTTAATAAAACATATCTGTTCAAATTATAGAACTGATGGAGTTCATGTGCTTTCCACCAAGACATTTGGAAGAATTTATGGTTACAATTAGGGGCCTGATTACTATGTCGGTCGGAAAGCTTCCGTCCGACAGTCGGATTGTCCTAGACCGTGTTGGTACCCACGGACTCTCAGCCATTATCCGAGTATCCTTTGTTATTACTTTGACCCTCTGGTACCCTTGTTGTGAAGGTTCGAAAGGGCGTGTATCCAGAGCACGGTCATTAAACGAGCCCTAGGGTCCCCCGTAATCGTATGTGTTATAGTCGTGTTGGTACCCATCCACCGACTCGGTCGGAAACAATTCCAATCGACACATTACAATGCTCGCGGTCAGAATGAAACTGTTAGGTCATTCCGAATCAGTTCCTACTGGCATGCGGAGAATCAGAGTCTGTTGAAGCCTATTCATACAGCTCAATGGACAGCATTTCCGACTGACCGATTACGATGTCAGATTCCGACAGCCTTTCCGACTCGGTTTGTCCAACAAGAAAAGGCTGTCAGAAACTGACTTTGGGGTCCCCTAGTAGGCCCCCCTTCATCCTGAGTATTCCTGTTTGGAGATGAGGGGGTACCCAAGGGACCCCCCTGTAAAACCATGCCCAGTGTTGCAGGCACCATGGCGGGTCACACAATAGGGTGCAAGGATTTCCGCAGACACCCATTTTCCCCATAGGACCCTGTGTTGTAGGTCAGAACAGAGGCTCCCTTTGAAGTCAATGGGAGTCCTTTTGACCGGTGTTTGGAAGCATCATAATCGGTCTGTTGGAACTGCCTACCGCGATTCGGTCGGAACCAAATCCGACAAGGAGTCGGGTAGTTTAGTTTCTGACCGACATCGCAAACAGGCCCTAAGTATTTCTTATAAAAAAATGTAACATACTCATCCTCTTATGGTCTCAAGATGACATTTTCATTCTGTTTCCCTCTTCTCCTTTTCTATTTATGTTTTCTTTCTCCTTTGTTTAACGGTAACAACTTTTCATAACATACATTCATTTATAACCTGTTAAATATTTTTGATACTGGTTAATTTTTGGCATTGCTATGAATACTGAATGTGCTTGCTCCATTGATCTTCCAGGGGTTCCACTTCCATTCTTCAGTTGCACTGGAAACAGGGCCGGACTGGGAACAGAAACTGGCCCTGGCAAACTGCTCAGCTGACCCCCCCCCCTGGGGTGAGGGGGAGTGCAGCTGAGCAGTTTGCGAGCACCGGTTTCGGCTGATTTTGTTACAGGGGGGCTGATATTTGCCGACCCCCGGTAATAAAAACGCCCCCCCAGGGGCCCCAAATCAGCCCCCAACCTAGCGGCCTACCAGGGAAACGCCCGATGCCCGCTATGGCCAGTCCGGCCCAGACTGGAAGTAGAGGTGCTGCAAACCACCCAGATCACCTGTAGGCATTCAATGTAGAATGAGCAATAATGAGACTCTTTCAAGTGACTTGCTTCATGTACCTTTTGCCAGCTTTTGCAAAGAGGGTCAAATGTTAGTTGTAATTAATCCCAATCCATGAAGCAACTGAGAGTTTTTTCAAAGTCAGTTAAATTTCCATTTGCCTGTCTACAAAGTGAATGAATTTTGTGCCATGAACTCTAATCTAGGGCATGGTAGATAGGGAAGGCTATGTCAAAGGTTTAATGAGCCAAAACAAATAAAATAACTTGCTAGTCCTCCTTCGACAGTTCATGAATATTTGAACAAATTTCACATCATTAGAAGTAAAATTTAGGCACAAAACCTGGACTGCGAGGGAAACACAACAATTCCTGGAAACTATAGACACTCCGGCTTTGTATTGTTTTGTTTTGATATATACTTTTTATAGTCGAAATAGACACAATTATGAATGCAAAAATCAATGAGTACAGTGATGTGATACCATAGGCAAACTGATTGTAATTTTGCCATTAAAAATCAATTCTATTTAGCCTACATGCTAATTTCCTTTACATGTATCTTGAAATGTCCACAAAATGTGAGAGGTGCCCTGGGACAGGGTCAGTATATAGTAAAAATAAAAAGAGGTCCCTTTTATGTCACTTACTCTAGTTATCCGTTCTGTAAGGTAATTCTATAAATTCTCATTCAGGCTCAATATATCCTTATTCCCAGTCACTCTATAGTCTAAACACTGAACATAATTATATGTAAAAAATGTCTCACTTACAAAAATTATTTTCTTATACAAAATGTTGTCAATATTATCCTTGTCATGCGGTAAATACATGAATCCATATATATATAACATATAATAGGTAGACTTTATCTAACAATAAAATCAAATATACACATCGTCAAAGTTAAAAACACGTATCATATGATCCTCTAATCTATTACACAAATAACACAGGCTGTTGACGCAACGTTTTTGTGGATAAGACTTGATAAACGCCACCTTCTTCAGGACAAAGTACTGACAACAGAAGTTTATCAAGTTTATTTAAGAAAAAAACATGTCACATGATTGAAGACAAGTCATGGGTTGGAAAGTGCTAGTGTCCTATATAACACTGAACTTGTGTATGTAAATATGCCCATTTCTAATGTAATTGTGTGTATTTCATAGATTTTTTAGTTAAACTTCTGTTGTCAATGCTTTGTCCTGAAGAAGGTGCGGTTTATCAAGTCTATACCTATAATACTTTTTGCTTTCTTTTGCCACTATAGCCAAGAACCAAACGTATTCATCAAACGTGGCCGTACAGTCCAGTAGAAACTACTAGTCCTCATCCCCTCTTCACTAGAAAACAAGAAACCACAACCATCTTTCATGTTTGCTGTGCCTCATAATTGGCTTGCAGCTTCTTCCCAAAGCCACAATAAACATTGGGACTGATAGCTAGGTCCTCGTGACATGAATGCCTTTTCACTGAGACACACAAAAGCGAAATGCGTGAATTTAAGTCAATAAATAGTAATAACTCTAGACCACATTTCAGTCCATTTATTGTTCACTGTCCCACTATTGTCGTGGACCAAAAATATTCAAATTTGTCTCTTCTGTCTGAGCTAATGTGCCATATTCCATACACACTGTGGAAACAAGCAACCCCGGAAAGTTTCAGGCTTGTTGGGAAACATATTGAATTTAGAGTGTACCCTATAACTCAGGACCCACATCTTGGTCCCTGCAAGACCTACAGTGCCTCAGAGGTAAATAAAAAGGGTTTCAATGAATATTTAAATATTTGCCAGCTACTAGTATTTATTCTGGAATTACAAATCTACATATGATGGTATCCCTTGCTTATTTAGTTTTACTTGAAGCCAAAAATTGTGTTGGGTAGTTTCTATACTTCATTTCGAACTGATCCACCTTCCGCAAGTTGGTTTCTTGTAGCAATATCAATTGTCCAAGATTTAATGTCCGAAATACTTCCAAACTATACTGCTCATACAAAGGAAGTTCAGGCCCATATGTTTAGTGAGATGAGTTTGAACATGCTAGCTCTCCAAGTTTCTGCTTTCAGTATTCACTCTTTCTTTCTTTTCTGGGCTGACCATCAGTGTACTTGTGTTCCGTTCAGCTGTTCTCCCAAGAGCTGATTGCTGCCTCAGGTTCCTCCTGCACTCATAATGGCAATGTCCTCCACAAAGGAGTCTTCAGGAAAAGCCTCAGCTGCTCCTCTCAACTGGGTAGTTTCTGATTTTCCTGCAGCCTTCTCTCTCTTCCTTCTGTGGGAGTGGAGAATACTTCTATGCCTTTAGTGATGTTCCACAAGCCTATAAGTTTTTCAGGTCCGGAAGCCCTGAAACAGCCCCGTCTTCCTCCATCTGCTTGCAAGCTGTGACTGTAGAGGACCTCTGAATCCCTCACTCCACACTTGGTGCCCAATTATGATCTTGTCAGTTGGACAGCCGTCCACTGTTGTGGTAGTCTAGAGACCACCCGACAAGCATTCGGCAGTCCGATCGCCCATCTTACGATATGACCGCCGTGGTTGGAAAGTGTAATTTTACACTGCAGTTTGTGCTGCAGCCCAGAAAACGGCTGCAGCATGAGCCGCAGTGTGAAAGGGCACTTTGTTTACATCCATGCACCATGTGCCATGCACCATGTGATGCATGGCTCACGGTGCATAAATGTGTGTGGGGCACCACATGGGCCCCCTGGGCCACTTTGCTCTGTCCCACGAGAGATGGGGGCCCTGTTTCGGGCCCCCAAAGTTCCTTCCCGACAGCCTTTTCATGGCAGTCGGACGCCATGAAAAGGCTGTTGGAGAGGGACATTGTAATCCTGACGGCGGTGCCTGTCTGGGCACTTTCTCCATTCGGGATCATGATTCTGACCACCGCCTCTTCGGGATCACTGATCCCGGCAGAGGCAGCAGTGTTTCCCCCAACAGAAAAGGGTCCACCCACCAGCATTGTAATGCGTCAGCCAGACCGAAGGGCTGTCTGACAGTGGGACCGCCACCAACGGCCTGTCGGTGGCGGTCCCATTGACATCATAATAAGGCACTTGCTGCCTTTGAGTTTCCTTAGGTGTTAGAACTCCTTAAGGCCCACTCAAATAGCTCTTTATAGGGGCTACCCATGGAGAAATTGGGGCTCACTGCAAGAAGTCCATGCCATGCCATTTTATTACATATGTGGATTAAAAAAGATTTTAAGTTGTACCAGGATGCAAGGAAGCAACATTGTGTAGTAGAGAAAACTCAGTAAGCACTGTTTTGTAAACATTGTAACAGGCTATCTGTTAGGCTGCAAACACTTTTTTAAATGACCTTTTTACTATACACTGTTGTACTAAATGTGTGAAGATTTGTTTTCACTATATATATATATATATATATATATATATATATATATATATATATATATATATATATATATATATATATATATATATATATATATAAATATACATATACATACATATATGTATATATATTTATATGTTTCACACATTTAGCACAGCAGCGAAAAGGTCCAATTCCAGTGATGTCGTTTGAGCGGTCACCAGTGATGTCATCAGTGATGTCACTGACCATGTCATGAGTGAAGTAATATTTGAAGTCATAAGTAGTGCATTGTGGGGGCACGAGTTATATTTATCTTTCCTAAATATTACTGTTGAATTTTTCTTGTTTTGTACAAGTGAAATGTCAGCCTAACTATAACGTCTCTGTAACCTTTGTTTTTTTCTGTGAATCTCTAACGTTTTTTTAATACTATTTCCTAACTATAACAGCTCTGTAACCTTTGCTTTTTTCAGTGAATTTCCAAGGTTTTTTAATGCTAATTCCTAACAATAACTTACCTGTAACCTTTGATTTTTTCAGTGTATTTCCATGTTTTTTTAAGTAGCAATGATCTTTGCAGAATAGTCTGGAAAGAGGCGGGCCTCTGACCAGCTCTCAGAAAGGGCTTATAGAAAGTACCAAGTTGGCTTCTTGGTCCCCAACGTCCTTTCGCATCCAAGATAAGTTTAGCCCCTAACCAGTAGTATGCCAAGAAACATGTTTGCAGAGTGGTGCAGAAAGGGCGTGTGGCCTCCAAAGACCTCATAGCAAACTGACCCTTTGGAACTTGCTAGAGATCTCTTATTTCATAATATCGCGTCTCACAGTACATGAGAGAGGAATAATGATCTCTGTTTAGAATAGGTATAAGTAATTTCATTTATTAATGTTGCCTGGACGACTGATAATAGAATATTGGTCCTCAGTAACCATCGGGCTGAAATATTTTACTATCTGAGTCTCCCGCTGTAGCTATGTTCCTTGGTCAATGGAGCAAGCAATGGCACCTTGTGTTAATAATGTGTTGTTTTCTTTATTCTATCAATAGTCGTCTGGATAACTGATGATAGAATATCGGTCATTTATAACCATCGCGGAAGACTGAATGAGGTGGATTTCCCATTGGAGCTATGTTCCTTTATTAATGTTCCTTTATTAATGTAGCGAGGAATGGGCACTCGGCATCATAAATGTATTGTTTTGTACTTTTTATCTATATTTGTTTTGTCCCGGTTTTTAATGATACTTAGGGTCTTTTTGAAACAAGGTGACTCATCAGGAACGAACTAAATTGCTTTATGTGAGTATAGTATTTTTAAAATAAACTTTTTTTAGGGAGTGTAAGGACCAACATTGGAGTTCTAATAAAGTTCTCATGGTTCAGGTAACAGTATGAAAAAACAACCGACCCGTGTAGCGTGAAGAAGCGAGTCACGGGTCCTTCACGCTAACGTCAATGTCGTACAAGAAAGTGAGGACTATTTAACCAGCTGACCTTATCGGTTCAGCGTTTTTAGCCTTATACAAGTAGACGGAAGCTTTTAAGACACGCCAGTTCCCTGTACGAGGTAGAGGTAAGCAATAAATAAGGAACGTGGGCAGGGGCGGTTTGGAGGAGCGTAGGAATTCGAGCGATAGAACAATGGTCCAGAGGGGTGTTTTTAGCTTCCAGCATTAATATAAAACTGACGGTTATTGCCGGTTGACATTTGATTTGGGATAGAGCCGTTCCATAGAACATGATGGGGTGGGCTACTAACACCTCAGTGTAGTGAGTCGGCAGTCGCTTAAGTCGCTTTTGAAAACACTGCAAGGGTTATAATTATCCCGGTTCCTTCACAGTCTATGAAGGGGCCAAGGGTTATAAACTTCTTAAAGTGGCGAGTTTATGGCGGTTTAGGTCCTCTATAAAATACTGCAAGGGTGATAATCATCTCATTTTTTTTCACAGTCTTTGAAAGGGCCACAGAAACAAAAGGACCCAAAGATTAAATGTGCAAATATAAAAGTAAGTTATTGACCATGCACTTAAGCAACGATTCAGTGAATAACTCAAAATAGTACAAATAGTTTTCTCATTTTCTGTGTAGATTGGAATTTCGGATTCACATTCACCGTGCACGAAGGGCATTCGGTTAGAGGTTAAACCTTATCAATTGACCTGAGGTGAGCGAAGTATAGTCTTTAATATTAATAAGAACGACTAGAACTATAGAATCTTTTTTATGTGTCTATAAAATAATAAGATCCTTATTCGCTACATGTAGATAAAGAACAGTTTAGAGTATTCTTTAAATGGGCATGAGGAAACACTGCCAAGTGTTTAAAAGAGCTTTCATCTTACAAAGCATAAAGCAGTAAGTAGGGCATTTTATTTTATTTATGTAACCGTATTTGGTTGCCAAATTGAAAACATCAAAAATGAGTTGAGGTTACCATTGAACTAAAAAATAAATTATTGTTGTTTGTTTCTTCATGTGGTCTTCAAGCAGATGAAACCAGTTCCGGTTCACCCATATAGATATTGGGAACTATGTAACAGTGGCCAATTAAGCACTTTGATTTTAAAGAAATATTCACCATAGGTAAGTGCTGTTTTTGATACCAACAGTAGATTGGTACGTTCAAGAGGATGTTCATGACAGAATGTACTATGCGGTGAATTAGGAGTAGAGTGTATGCTGTGGATGTAATGAGGATGCCAGATCCAGTATTATTTAACCATTCTACCATTTTTCAAATTAATCCAATTTAAATCCGGACTGTTCACCAAGCTTTATCTCCACATTAGAACATTATATGTTTTGGAAAACTTCTCATATTCACGTGTGCCCATCCGGACCTTTTTGGAAATACGATCCCAAAACAGAAAGAAGTTCAGAGCAGCATTTCTTTATTTTAGAAACACAATGCATTTTGGGCTTATTACAGGCCCTTCATCAGGGGTAACTGTAAGGTAACAATTTAGGAGAAAAACATTATTACTAGGTTTGTTTAATTTGCAATTCTCATCAAATCAGTCAATAGTTCATTTTGGGCATATAACAATATTTATATAAACTGTCTATTTAGAACGACATTATTTTGTTACAATTGAATTCAACATAATCCATGATCCCCGTGACCCATGCAAAATTATTTATCTCCCCCCTCAAATACAAAGTGACACATGAAAATTACTTCATCACGCGTTCCTTCTGGTATCAGATTTTTAACCTGTGTTTCATTCCGTTCCCTATTCCGCCCGTCTACTGTGTCCTGTTTTTCTTCTGTATTCAATCATATTATATTTTTCAAAGTTAACCAGGTGACAAAAGCATACTCGGTACATTCTTCCCACAAATAAAAGACTCCAACGTGTTCAATTACATGCTTGCACCTAACCTCATATATATTACGCTTGCCGTTATCAAAGGAAAACCCAACTACATGCGTACCTGCTCGCTACTTTGTCTCCTAGCCATGAAGGTTCTCAAATGACTTCCATCTCCAGTAAACCGAAACCGTATTTGCTGCGCGCATTTAAACCACGTAAACTCCACCCCTGTATGTGAGAAGTAATTAATCACCTAATCCCCTGTGCACAATGCTCAAAATACTTCAGTGCCCATAATCCACTCTGTCGCGTCTAAAGTAGTTTGTGCTGGCGGTAAACCACAATCTAAACAAAATAAATATGCGCGAAATATAACAAATGTCTTTTTGTGATAAAACCAAAGTCAATCTGTACGTTACTTCTTTCGTTACCGTCATCCTTAAATGTTGCTGAGAACCTAAATCTCCATAGGTGGAGTCTTAAAATGTGTTTATCCTTTGTTTAAGTCTTCTTCTATTTCACGGGTGCAGAACCAACAGGGGCCATCAAAGTTCAACAATGTAAGAGGTGGTATGCACTCTATATTTTTCTCAGTTTTGTCTCTTCTGTTATTTCACAAACTTTACTTGTTGCGTGCGAAACTGGGCTGTGCTATGCCCTGGATGCACCAAATGAATACAAACATGTGGGGAGAGCCTGCTCGGCACTCCACTCCCAGACGCACTGTAAATGTGGATGCCAGATCCAGTCAGGTTTAAATGCATGCTGCAAAGAAGGTTTCGGTTTACTGGAGATGGAAGTCGTTTGAGAACCTTCACGGCTATATATAAATACAACACATATTCAGTATATCTCAAACAAAAGTTACACTTGAAATGAAGCTAGCACAAGAATTCTCAAGGCATTCTCCACTATTAATCCTTCTCAATTTTAATCAATGCATGTTTAAAGAAAAACACTACCCTCGCCATATACATGACTTTTCATCAGACTTCCTGAACATAGATCACCATGTAAACATATATGCGATTTCTTATTAGATGTACTCCGCCAAGCCATCTTTTCCAAAATATAAACCTCTCTGCATCTTTAAGCTAACTCAAAAGTCCAACTGTTTATATAACTATGTGCAAGCACAAAAACCATATCTCACCATCTAAGCATATGAACAATGGGCTTATAAGTTAAAAAACACATTGATTAGCACTTCCTAATACATACCTAAAAAGTATTACTTCTTTCAAATTCATATACAGGCAGACAATATGTTCTCATCTTTTATTTCCCAATACACTATTCCTGTTTCATAATGTTACTAAAAGTACTGGAACTCCCAGAATGCAAATAGCAGACATATCTATTCTGCACAATGATTAGACATTTAAAACATTCTTAGTTCCTCTTTGCAACTTTCCCCAAGACTATACTCTTATTGTTCAATAACATACACAATGTAATAACGAGGCACTAATTCATTTTTCTGTTACATTCATCACTAACCTCTTAAACACATTCCCACTAATACATACAGTTCATCTAATATATTTTTTTTCATCACGGTGATACTCATTTTAATCAAAGTCCCATATGCATCTTCATTTCTAATGTAAACTTTTAAAATAATTACAAAGTTATATACATACCACTAAATTCAGGTTGTAGAATATATTGTTGTTTTAGCTTTTTCTGCATAGTTTTGACACTGTTAAGATTTGTAAAAACTAAGCACAACATTGGTGAACCACTCTCATACAAAGCAAGGTTAAAATGACAAGCTCTTCAACCTTCCACTCTATTATCATGAGAAAAGCAGCAAATTAAATCATGTCTTTCATTTCAGACTACTGCATCTCCATTTGTAAATGGTTAGCATCTGTTAACCCTTTCCCTCTCTTTCAAAACAAGGTTTGTGGCTGCATATTTTTGGAATGCTTTTGCGATCATTGTGGAATAATCGCAAAAAAACTGGAGATTCAAACCTATATCTAGCTTAATTGTCCAGAAATTTAAATACTACACAACAGTTTACTACATAGTCGTGAGTTGGAAATTAAAACTTGCCATTAGTTAGATTGTGTCATTCCTCCTCAACTTTAAAAAAAGGTCTGTCTCTTTAACACCCCTCCTCCCCAATACAGACTTACGTCAGTGTATCTAGCAACCCAGTGGAACCAGTAGGTCACAAGTTAACAGCTTATTAGAGAAGGAACATGCTACTTTCGAATGAGATACAGTAGGTGTGGTCTACTCCATGGATTCAAAATCATATCAACGTAAATTTTTTTAAACGGTAACCAACAATAAGACTTCTTCCTGAGTCATCCAACACACTACCTAATTTTATGCACTTTCATGCTGACAGCAAAACAAAATGTAAATCTCCATTTTAACTTATTTTCCTTTGGAAAACTACCTAATTCAGCTCCAGCCTTCTACTGACTACTATTGCTACTTCACTTCAAAATGCTTAGTGTATGGATCGTGGGCCACAGCTATATCTGATGGGCTAAACAGGCTGCAAAAAAGAGAGGTATTGACAGGGACTTGGATTTGCCAAATGTGCGAATTACTTGGTTTGGCCAGAGAGGGTTAAAGTTTCATTAGTTACTGGCTTTGGTTAAATCAATTGTGGATTGCCAAACTTCTCACATTATGAGTGTGCACTGTTGAGGCAATGACCTAGGCACATTGACCCGGGTTGGGCTGGAAATCCTAATAAAAGAAACTTTTGCTGAACTGAAGTCCCTTTTCCCTCACACTGTACTTGTGAACTCTAATATATGCCACAGGCAGAAATGGAAGTGGTCAAGTAAATTATGTCTGCATATTGACAAAGCTAGGAGACTTGTTAATAAAACTGTTTCTGCATTCCTCAGAGACCATCGTAAAGGCTGTATCTATAAGGACAATCTGCGTTTTGGACATGCATGGAATTTGTAGAAATGATAGAGTGCACTTTACAAATGAAGGCACAGGGTATTTCTGAGTAACCTGACATTCTGCCTCCGGTCTGATGTGTAGCAGCCATATATGCACAACCAACATAACGGCTCTTGTCAGAGCCACACGGGTACCCAAAATATTGTGAAATATTTTTCTGAAGGGTTTTTTATTTCTTGAGTTTTGGGGAATCTTTGCGACGACGTTGCGATCCAAGTGGACACGTCATAAAAAAGTGGAAAACAAAAGCAGACATTCAATGGCCACCAACCCATCCAAAAAAAATGTGTTAAAAAATCACTTTTGAGCATTGCCTTACACACATTACTATATACATACTTCTTTCAAAGCATGTTTAAACTCATATTTTGTACTAAGGTTCTTTAAAAATCATCTTTCATACCTATTTCCCATTTTTGTGATCATTCGGGATGTTGCGATGGTGTTGTTAACCGCGACGATCTCACCTTTCCCATAAAGTGAAAGCACATATATGCACACACATTACAGCATCCTATATTCTAGAGGTTTATTAATGTATACTTCAACCTCAAGTTTTTCTACTGCATTTCTAGAACAACCATCTCTAAAACATATTTTCTGTTTTTGCGGTGAGACCAGAGATGGCAATGATGTCAGTCATCACGATCCCCGCAGGTACGTCACAAAAGCAGGAAGCAAAAGCAGGAATTCAATAGCCACCACCACATAAAAAAATTATAACTATATAATTAATTCTAACCATCATAGTAGATAACTCACTATATAAATAACTCTATAAAAACATGTATCAATATCTCTATAAGAATGCATACTAGTGATTTATTGATTTATTTGTTAGATATTTTCACCAAAACTCACAACGACATTGATAGTCACGATGTCCCCGCAATGGTACACAAGGGGAGCCGTGCAGGCAGTCACAATACTGAAGGGAATGTTGCTTGCGATTAAAAAAATCTATTTTGGACCTTTAACTTCTGTTACTATACCTCCATTTCTCAACAATGGGGTCAGAGTATCTACACCCTGACCCCTTATGTGGGCTTTTGCACAGATTTTCAGCCCCTGGCATGCAAGGAGCTTCTAGAAATACAGCTCTCTGAGTGCAGGAGCAATGTTGTCATTTATTTCCCTGCACGTTTATTTGCGTGCAGAGAATCAGATGGAAACTCCCTTTTTGCAAGCCGGAGCAGTTTGACAGCTCCCACTTGCACAAAGCAGAGTTATGTTTGATTTTGCTTGGTGGGAGCTGTTAGAGGTGGTGGTTACCAGGGCTACAGGGAGGCCGCATGGGCCCCTGCATTCCTTTTATGTTTAGCCCAGGGGATGTGTTGGTCCCTGGAGTGCGGGCAGGCCCAGTGGTTCCTCCCACATACATATTTTTAAGAGCTCTGCGGAGGTGGCAGTCCCTGGGGCTACTAGTGGGGCTCACGGTCCCTCCCACATTCATTTATACAGATTAGCCTTAGGGAGGTGGCAGTCCCCAGTGCACAAGTGGCGTCATGCGGGCACCATTGCATACATTAAAAGCAGTGCCCCAGTTAGGTGGCAGTCCCATGGGTTTTTATTAGCCTGAGAAAGGGGGGCAGTGCACCCCCTCCTTTTTATCCTTTCTCATGCCACAGAGAACTGGTCCACCATGGGGCTAAACATTATAGAAGTGCTGGAGCCCACGCTTCTTTTATTAAATTTTTGGTCGGAGCTGCAGATCCAGGGCATTTTCTGCCCAAAAATCTAAAGGAAAATGCTTATTTGCCCTAGGCGGGATCCCTGCGGGATGACTCCAAGAGGCCTAAGGGTAAGGTGATTCCTACCCTGCCCCCTTTTTTTAATTTTTTTACAGCTGCCAACTATTTCTGGTTGAAGTGTTGATGGCCAGTCACATTTCAGTACAGGGACTGTAGGATCCTCTGAGGTTCCACATCCCTAGATATACAAATTTGTTTTTTTTTAAATAACTCTAAAAATACTGAATGGATTTACACCAAATTACCAAAAGCAATCGTTCTGGAACTAGAGCTAACTTTCTGCCAATTTTTGTGAAATTCAGTCCCGCGGTTTGGGCTATAGTCCTCTTCAAAATACCTATGGGAATTAACATTGGAAAAACACAATTTGTACCACCCCTCTTTTTCTCACCCCCTACTTGACAGTCTAACAAAAATAACCAGCGCACTTTTGAAAAAAAACATTGTGAAGATTCATCAAACTGTGCCAAAGATATAGACAAGTCAAAAAACTGTGTCCCTATGGAAACTAGGGGGCCTATTAGGATGGCGGACGGACCAGCGTCCGTCCGCCACCCTGAGGTAGAGGGATCATCCGCAGGGGCAGCGGCGTTCCCTCCGTGTGTATTAGGATGTGACCGCCACCCTGGCGGTCACAACCCGTATATTTTACATTGCGGCGGGTGCTGCTTAAAGCAGCACCCGCCGCAATGTAAAATATGCATGTGTAGCCTTGGCATGCACAACTTGGCAGACACCGCGTGGTGCCTGCCACCCTGTGCATGCCAAAGCAGGGGGGTACCATAGGTACCCCCCATGTGCACCCCCTACCTCCCAACACCGTGGGGGCTCGCACCGGGCCCCCAAACACGAAGGACCACATGCTTTTCCATGGCGGAAAAGGCCGCTGTGGAAAAGCATGTTTTCTGCCCCATCCTTGTAGAAAATTAGAAATATTGATGTACATAAGCAACGTTCATTTCCCTTTTCCCACTCCTCTCCCTGCATGCACCATGAATACCGTAAAGCATTAACTGCATCACTCTGCCAGCAAAGGCCTGTACCCATGTGTACATGACAGCCATTTTAGGCACCCTAGCCTTTTGCCCGCCTAAGATTAGAAACACCGGCTTCCCTTCTGCGCGTATTTGAAACCCCCCCCCCTCTCTCTCACATGCATAAACCATGAAACCCTCTACCTCTGCGCGACCCTGCCCTGAAAGGCAGCCCTTCTGCTTGACCAACGCAAACCCCCCATTCACTCTTGAAGAGGCCACCTTCGCCCCAGCTGACATAGCCCTCCCCAGCTGCACCTGACTACCACCGCTCTCTCATGCATGAGTCATAAGACCTCTCTCTCTCTGTGCGACTCTGTCCCTGTGCACACCCTGGCTCCCCCTTCCCCTTCTCCCTCACACGGGCAAGTCATAAACCTTCTTCTGCAAGACCCTGTCCTTGGAAGTCACGGCCGCGCCTGACCAACACCTCCTTTCCTTCCATGAATGCCCCTCTGTTGACAAGCCCTCCCTCCGCACTCGATTGTCCACGCGGCATGAATACCACTCCTTTGATGACCCCTTCCCCCGAGTCCGACTGACCACACATGTCCGAGGCCATCGCCTAAAGCCAGGAGATACCATTTACTGCCCTTTTTTGTATGAAGTCACTCCTCTTCAAAGGACCCACTATTGATCCTGGCCACCCCACCCCTGGGCTATGATCAGGCGCACACATCCTAAACAGTTGACGGAACACTCAGCTGCGTGATTGCCCTCCCCTCTTATCAGCAGGTCAAGGGTCCCTATTGTGAACACATGTGGGGTAGGATTGACACGAGGATTATGGGGATGTCTTTTCTTTGTTTCACAATGCTGTGATTGTAATGCCAAGTGTTTTGTAAAGTATAAAAGACGGAGTCTCAGCTCACTTGTTAGAGCACCTCCCGATGACACCTTGTTTCGTGTCTGAAATGACAGGCTCTCCTCATGAGAAATAAATTCTGTTCTTGTGATTCCTGCTCCCAGCGCCCGTCTCTTTATTTTGGTAACTATTCAGAATGGGAACTAATAGGCGACTTGCGCCAGCCATCCGGGCATCGATACTAGTATGGAAAACCCACATTTTTACAATTGGCGTCCCAACGCGGGGTCCATCAGTGACATAAGGTCCAATAAGAGAGATCCAGACGATGAGGTGAACATCTAAATGATCGGAGTATACCTGCCTTGAGAGGGCCCTCGTCCGGCTGCCGATTGAACGAACTTCACCAATTCTGAACGGACCTCTCTTGAGTGACCCACTGTCCTGACTGGAATCCCACAGGACTGCCGCGGTAAAATCATGGAGTAAGAGAACGATCGGGCGCTGGAAGAAGGAAGGCGAAGAACTGCCCACACGGTCCGGTCCGGGTAAGGTCACGTAAATGCGACAAATTGTGAAATAATTGTTTGGTTTGGATAATACTAGTATTACTCTTTTGTTGGTACCTCTGGAGATTCACCGTCTGCAAACGGAGAAACAACAGGCTCTCCCTTTGCAAGCAGTGAAGGATAGGTAACGCAGACTTTTGTCCCCATTGTAATCCGTCGTGCCTATCTTCCTCCCCAACTGTTTCCCGAACTATTGTTCGTGGATTATTGTCTGGAGATTCTCTGTCTACAAACAGGGAAGAACAAGGTCTCTCTTTGTAGGTAGCGAAAAGGTAGGTAACGCAAACCTTTAACACGTCGTACCTACTTATTCTCCCCACTGATTGTTTGATTGACCGTACATTAAGTGTTCGGTATTGGTTCTTTTGAGGTATTCACCGCCTGCAAACAACGGAGAATAGAAATATTCTGTCTAGTCTTTGCCCGCCGTGATAAGATAGGTAGTGCAGACTTTTGTCCCCGTTGTAATCCGTCATGCCTATCTTCTCCCCACTGATTGGTAGCCTGTTTAGCCCGGACCGCTTATTAGAGTGGAACCATCCAGCTCCACTGGAGGGCACACCTAATAAGGACCTGTTCATTAAGTGTGGACTAGTCGCTATAGCTTATAATAGGTTATGGCATAAAAATACAAGAAAAGGAGTTGAGCGAAATCAGTAGGCCACTGAGGAGTTATCAACTTCGCTAAAAATTAAATAAGAAACGTTAGAAATAACCCGTAATAAGAAACATAAAAATGGCGAGGGAAGACAAGCTTGACACCAAGGCAAGCCACGAGGTAGCTAGGTTCCGTTGCCTATTCCTGCCCTAAACATGTCTGCCTCATTGCCCACCACGCCCAAATAACGGTCACATGAAATAGATACAAATCAATAGGTACCTACCCCCATTCCGGAAACTCCCGAAGTGCCACAGGTCCGCGGTTACGCCCATCCGGTAGGCGAGGCCTCGAGGCATGCGGGGCTCGCCTGGCCGCAGTCGGAAGGGGAGGCTGTGGGGCGGACGGCCCAGAAAACCGTGATGGCCTCTCCTTCTCTCCTCTTCTGCTGCCCTGCAGGCCACGGGGGGGGGACTGTATTGCCTCAGCCACCGACCACCCCCCCCCTCTGTCTCTCGCCTGGTCCGGCCCGCAAAGAAGGCCGAAGCCAAAGCGAGAACGGCGGCGCTTACAGGTAGTCCCGCCACATGTCAAATTCCTGGATAGTTACAGGTAGTCCCGCCACATGTCGACGCCTGGACAAGCGCAGGTAGTCCCGCCACATGCCGACGCCTGGACAAGCGCAAGTAGTCCCGCCACATGTCAACCCCTGGAGAGTTGGAGGTAGTCCCGCCACATGTCAAAAGGGGGGGGCTGTCTTGCCTCAGCCACCGACCCCCCCCCCCATCTTCAATAGCCGGCACGGCCAATATCAAAACGGCGGAGCCGAGGATCGGCGAGGGGTCGCTGGAAGGGAGAGGTGGCGCGAACGAGCCTCCCCCACCTCCCTCCAGGTGGAGGCTTCCAGCGACACCCCAACGCTCTTACTTAAAGAGGGTCCACATCGAAAAACGGTCTTTTGCCCGGGGCGGGCACACGCCCCATGCCTTCTCTCCTCAACTTTGAAGATTCTATGAGAGCCGGGGGGGCCCCCCGACCTCTCTGCATGGGTGCCCCCGTCCCCCTCACTGGGACCCGCGACATCGACACACTCCTGCCGGCGCCAGCCTCAGTTTGGAAATGGCTAAAACACAGCCAAGGTACAGACTTGTTCAGTTCCGGTGGAACACCAGAATGACCCGGTAGGAAAATTGTTGTTGCCCTCCCCACTCTTTGACTGATGGTCCATTTGTTAGACTGTTACCACATTGCGAAAAACTTTTTGAATTGCCAACGGAAGGTTCTGGTCCAACCATGAGTCATTGGAGACATTCTGACTATACCGGAACCTGCCTGACCTCGCCCAAAATGGCGCCGATACACGAAACGAAAAACTTTCGAACTCCCTGTTCACCTGGATTGCTCGAATATTGATGCTCTGAGATATGTATGCATTTTTGGACAATGAAAGTCGATAAGATGGATAGTGATTATGTGCTTAGAGAAGAAAGCAATACAGATATTGATCATGTGTTTGGACAATGAACTGATTTAGGGTGGGTACTAATTATGAATTAGAACAATGAATTGGTGTAATTTAGACAGTGAACGAGCATCTGGATAATGAATTAATGAATTAATTGAAAAACTGAATTCTTGATATGCATCATGCTTGCTCTGTAGTAAAGTTCGATACGATTTTATTGCACTGCCGCACTTTATGCAATGAACTGCCACCAACTTCGTTCTTCTTATGTACAGTTCCAATCTGCTCCGTGGCCGGTCCACTGGGTTGTAGGCCTGTATTTATACACCAGCACTTTTTTTATTAAAGGTATTTTTGAAAACGAAAGCATAGTTGTAGCGGTTGCATTAATGAGTTTTGAATGTATTACTACTGTGAGCAACGAGAAAGTATGATGAAGGCTGAAGGTTAAAAAGGACCCGATATTTAGCAGCTACATTATGTGTCACAGGCAGCCGGAAAAGTGTTTTAGAAGCCTTAAAGCGACACCACAGAAATGCCACCTGACCGCCACCCTTGCACCCAACCAAAAGGGGTTACGACCAAGTAACTCATGTAGATACGCAGATCGTCAATGATTATCTATCTGACATTTCTGGTCCCTCTAGGCTTAAACGCCGAGATGGCAAAGAAATGCACTACGTGGAGATAGGTCGAGTATGTGGTAGGTAAAAACATTTTCGGATCACTGCATGCTGATGTGGTTTGAATGCTGCCCCCCACCCCCCTTCTTTCTCCGCCCTTCTGCAGGTCGCGTTGGAACATCGGCTGAAGTATGGGAGGACGATGATCGAACCACCGACGAAAAAGGGAAGAAGGGAATATGAGCATGGTCCTCATGACGATAAGTTTTTAAAAGACGTAGACTTAACATGACTGTACCTCCTTAGAACATAGCGACTGGGAGGATGGACTGACATAGAGACTCGACGGGTACTGTATGACGAAAATTGGCTCGAAATAACACGTTAGAGAATGTAACTAGACGTTTGACTAGGTAGGGAAAGGACAAAAGAAAAGTACACGGGTAAGGGTTACCACGACTGCACCCATCTGGGAAGTTAGAAATGTTGCTGATGTTCAAAATGTACTGCCCCCCTTCTCACACTCTTATAGATCTAGCCAAGCTGTCCGACTGTTCTCCCGATCAATACTTGCCGTTGCCTCAGCCTGAAGAACTTCCCACCAAAGGAAGAAACTGGAGAATGGTTTAAAATCCAACCATGGGTAAATAGCGCGACCAGGTTCATTTCTGATCGACTAACCAAGGTGTGAGTATTGGCCATTGAGAGCGCTCGAAGAGATAACAAGCGAGAGGGAAAAGGAGGGAAAAGGAGGGAAAGGTAGAAAGAGCTAAGCACGTAGGTAAATAGGATAGTAAAAGATAAATAGGATATAAAAAATATAGATCTTGTTGGCCAACTATTGCTTTCTGTTTTGTTGTGAATGTCTTATATATGTAATACATGTACTGTCTTCCTTCGTCTGAGTTTGTGTGTGTGTGTACTGTAGGGGTTTGTGTTCTTTCTTTGTTTACGTCTCTCTGTTACCTGACCCCCTACTGTTCTGTGTTATGAACGCACTAAATGACCTATTTTTGTACACCTCTCTCCCTTTCTCTATCTCTCTCCCTCACTCTATATCTCTCCCTCACTCTCTCTCTCTCTCTCTCTCTCTCTCTCTCTCTCTACATGTCATACGTGTACCAAATGGCTTGTTTAGATTGCGGACGACTCTCACTCTATGAGAGTCTCCTTATTTCCTCTTCCTTTTTATAGTAAAATCGTGCCTCGCAGGCACCAGTCTGATTGGATACTTATTGAACGCGGAGGTGTTCAGCGAAATTGACCGAAACTAAAATGATTGTATATCGCCATATTACTACCTCTCCTTTCTGCAAAATGAATGAGCTCGAATTGGCTGAGAAGGAAAGGACAGGTAAGACGACTAAGGTCCCCCAATCTGGCCTTTATAGGGGAACTGTATGTCAATGGCACCTTATTTTTCTGTTCATCAGAGACGAACGCCAACGTCCAGATTGCCCCCCAATGCCCAGATTGCCCCACCCCCCTTTCCTTTTTGCACCCAAGCGCGAGCGCCCGAAGCATCCCCGCCCCATTTGATAGACCCCAGCTGCTGTCCCGGATATAAACATGATGACCATGAGTAACTGTTGTCCCTCGAGAAAAACCTGTTTTACCTGACTCTCGATGATAGCGCCCCCGCCCTGCTTGGAAGGGTTAGCCAGCCTTGAAGGGAAATGTTAGACTGATAAAGGCTTGGGTTTGAAAGGCAAGTCTACATTGGAAGTTCCAAAATGTTGAAATTGATGAAATGCGCAGTTGATGGGAATATTATTCCTATACATTTATGTCATGAATAGACGATGAATACCCTTGGCATGAACACAGTAGGAATGTTGACATATGCACTGCTTGGTAATAGACCTCTGACTGTGACCGATGAGCGTATCTCCCAAGTGCGCAGGATTGAGGGAGGAATTCACCTGCATAAATGACTTCTTCTGTCAGTTCTCTAAAAACTTGTTTTGTACCTATTCAAAGATTCGCGATCACCGGAGGAGAAGGGTCGGACGTGCCTGGCTGCAGATCTTGAGAAACATGCGACCTCGTCCAACGGTGGAGCTGCAGAGCGACAAGATACGGGACGAGACAGCAATTTCAAACGTGGAAAATGAAAAATGACGGGCTGCCCTGAAGCCCTCCGTCTGCTAAACCCACGTGTGCCTGGAGTCTCCGTCCCCCTTCTTTGGGCCCGATTGATGGGCCTGCCTGCTTGTTATCCTTTGCTCCCCTGGTCCCTTTTGTGTGTCCCAGGAACTCTGACCCAACTCCACTCTCTCTCCTATCCACTATTTGAACCACACACACCCTCTTTTCCCCGTGACTTGTTGCCAAAAGGAAGAACTGCATTCAAATGGGAATAGGGTGTTGCCACGGAAATATAGGTGCCGAGCATAAGGCGCCGCCAAACGGATTGTTTAGGAAACAGGACTGTGGTCTAACAGCAGAGGACTGACCGCACCCTGCAACGTGTAAGGATAAATCCGAGCTGGACCTATAGCTCCACCGCCGGTGCTCAACAGCGCCAACAAAAGGACACGGACTAGAGCCTACCAGTGATGGCTCACGGCTAAAAAGACACTGTGACGAAGAGATCTTGTGTATTGAACTGAACTCCGCCCTCAACTACTTGGTCAAAATGTTCATTGGTCACATTTTTAAGTCAGAAACATTTATGCTATGTAGTGCTTTGAAATGACAGGAACTCGACAAATGCAATCTCCTATGTGCTGCATTCTGCCAAACGCATCAACTGTCCATGATTATATGCCATATGTTAGTATTGACAAATGCTAATTCTTCGACCGCACCTGTTTATATGTACCCTCATCGATTACGAAAATGACCTTTGCTATGTAAAAAGGGGCGACTGTAGAAAATTAGAAATATTGATGTACATAAGCAACGTTCATTTCCCTTTTCCCACTCCTCTCCCTGCATGCACCATGAATACCGTAAAGCATTGACTGCATCACTCTGCCAGCAAAGGCCTGTACCCATGTGTACATGACAGCCATTTTAGGCACCCTAGCCTTTTGCCCGCCTAAGATTAGAAACACCGGCTTCCCTTCTGCGCGTATTTGAAACCCCCCCCCTCTCTCTCACATGCATAAACCATGAAACCCTCTCCCTCTGCGCGACCCTGCCCTGAAAGGCAGCCCTTCTGCTTGACCCACGCAAACCCCCCATTCACTCTTGAAGAGGCCACCTTCGCCCCAGCTGACATAGCCCTCCCCAGCTGCACCTGACTACCACCGCTCTCTCATGCATGAGTCATAAGACCTCTCTCTCTCTGTGCGACTCTGTCCCTGTGCACACCCTGGCTCCCCCTTCCCCTTCTCCCTCACACGGGCAAGTCATAAACCTTCTTCTGCAAGACCCTGTCCTTGGAAGTCACGGCCGCGCCTGACCAACACCTCCTTTCCTTCCATGAATGCCCCTCTGTTGACAAGCCCTCCCTCCGCACTCGATTGTCCACGCGGCATGAATACCACTCCTTTGATGACCCCTTCCCCCGAGTCCGACTGACCACACATGTCCGAGGCCATCGCCTAAAGCCAGGAGATACCATTTACTGCCCTTTTTTGTATGAAGTCACTCCTCTTCAAAGGACCCACTATTGATCCTGGCCACCCCACCCCTGGGCTATGATCAGGCGCACACACCCTAAACAGTTGACGGAACACTCAGCTGCGTGATTGCCCTCCCCTCTTATCAGCAGGTCAAGGGTCCCTATTGTGAACACATGTGGGGTAGGATTGACACGAGGATTATGGGGATGTCTTTTCTTTGTTTCACAATGCTGTGATTGTAATGCCAAGTGTTTTGTAAAGTATAAAAGACGGAGTCTCAGCTCACTTGTTAGAGCACCTCCCGATGACACCTTGTTTCGTGTCTGAAATGACAGGCTCTCCTCATGAGAAATAAATTCTGTTCTTGTGATTCCTGCTCCCAGCGCCCGTCTCTTTATTTTGGTAACTATTCAGAATGGGAACTAATAGGCGACTTGCGCCAGCCATCCGGGCATCGATACTAGTATGGAAACCCACATTTTTACATCCTGGGAGGGGCCTATGACCGCCTTCCCTTCGGCGACCCCATACTTAGTGGGTGCCGCCTCCCCATGTGAGGGGCCAATGACCGCCTCCCCCCAGGCGCTCCCATCCATAATGGGTGGCGCCCCTCCTCTAGGGACCTTGAAATTACTGCTCACCGATCATGACCTTACCGCCACAGGCCGGATAGTTGACCGGCTATCCGGCCCCCCCACACTCCTACTAAAGGTCATGCTTACACAAACCCCTTAACCATGCTATGAAGTCTCCTATGAGTAAGACATTCCCCTCCCGGGACAAATGGACCCCATCTTCGAGATACATGTGATCCCCCCGAATACATCCATGCGGAATACTGTGCAACTGTGCCGAACGAAACAACCTACCAAGCTTGTTATTGACTTTCTTTACTGAATGATTCAAAGCAGATACAGAGAGGGCCCCCCGCCACATCTTCCTGGGAATCATGTGTGACCATGCTATTGTGCACCCCGGGATCCTTCTCGCCAACCAGCTAACAGTGGATAGATCCTGCTCGAGGAGTACTCGCCAACCGAGCGTCACCAAATCATTGCCTCCCAGGTGTACTATGATTATAGACGGCGGTGACCTTGTCCGCCCTAACAGTCCCTCGACAAAACATTGAAACTGGTCAATACAGAGCCCGCCCCTTCCGTGGAAGGTCACCCTGCACCCGTATTCCCCAGCTGCGTGAATCATGTCACCTGCTTTGAATACGTCCCCGGCACGCCTCACGTATGAGTGGCCCACGACCCACACCACTCTTTCCTCAGCCGTTGGTCTTTGACCGCTGATCCCCAGGTGTCGGGTCGACTGCACAGTCCGCCCCGCATCACATGCTCGCGAAACTGTAAACCAAACAAAAGACAAGAAGCGTGAGTGCATGACATCGGCTTCACAACATGTGCAACCGCACATACCTTTTATAACAGTTCGAGGACCATCGTCCCAATTGTTTCACCATTTCCACACTCTGACCCCTGGCTGTAGCTTCTGTAGCAGCCCCTATCCTAAAGGAATGGGTCCCAAAATCGCCCGGGTCCAAGCCCGCTGCCGCGATTGCCATTGTTAACACCCGCTGAAACTGAAACCTTGTCAGTGGGGTGGCGTCGGTGTGTCTCACCAAGCTTTCCCCCCATGCTACCGCCCTCTGCGCTAAATATTCCTCAACGCATTGCACCGGGCACATGGGGGACCCTCGCATGCGCTGAACAACAATACTGTCCCCCATCGCACCCTGATCGGGTTATCAGACCTGGCTATTGTGATTACCATTGAATCACCCTTGATCAGGATGTGTTCCCGACACAGACCTCCCCCCATATCCTTCTTATTTTTTGCTACCAGCTCGCTCACCCGCATAGCCCCATGGAATGCTAATGCGAAAGCGGCCCGGAATAGCACTGCCTCGGACTGGGAGGAACATGTCGCGGGGAGTACCGACATCAACAGGGACAACCTTTCTAACCCAATCGGGCGCCTTTCGTCTACTCTATGACCCTCGAGGCGTTGACGCCCACGCAGTGCCTTCTTTACCAAAAAGGACGATGTGGGGTCCTTGATGCCATGCGCCTGCGCCATGAATGCAATGGCGGCCCGGTGCCTATTGGCCGTTGCTGCTGATCGGCCTGCCTTGTGGAGTGCTACTAAAAACTTTAGGACATACTCCTCCTGTCCCCAATTATCCCCTCCTGCTGGACCCAAAAATGCACAATAGGAACGAAACGCTCCTTCGTACGCCTTCCTTGTCCCGGGGGCTAGGCTTGCTCCCACAAGGTCCTGTAATCCGGGGCACCGAGTAACCAGAGAGCTTCGGGGAATGGTGCCGCCACTAGGTCCGCGGAAGGTAGATAACCCCTGAAGGCCTGCATGTGGGAACGAGAGAGTGCATCAGCCGCCTGGTTCAGCACACCCGGCACGTGCCTCACCCTAAACTGAACGTTTAGTCTCATGCAAAGTAGTACAATTTCCTTCAGTAATCTCAATATCCACTTGCAGCGTGCTGCCTGGTTATTTATGCATTCAACTACGGTCATGTTGTCGGACCAAAACACCACTGAGCGGTCACAAAACTCATCCGGCCATGCCTTCAGAGCCACAAAAATGGGGAACAACTCAAGAAACCCAATGTTACCTGTGAGCCCACTGATGTGCCACCACGTCGGCCATGTTTGCGCCGACAATCGATTACCAAAGATGGCGCCAAATCCAACGCTCCCTGCCGAATCGGTCCACAAACCCAGCTCGTCCGAGGATGCTGGTGGCTTGCTCCACACCACTCGACCGTTGAAATCCGCCAGAAATGCCAACCATATGCGCATATCCAGGCGAACCTCTGCAGACAGTCTTGTGCGGTGGTGTCCTTCTTTGAGACCGACCATGGCTTGTGCAATAGAGCGGGAAAAGGGGCGGGCCATTGGCATCACTCTAAGGGCAAAGTTAAGCTGGCCCACTGCTTGTTGCAACTGATGGAGAGTTACTTTTTCTTTGCTAATGCACAATTCTAGAGAGGCCCTGAATTTCATTACTTTGTCCCTGGGCAAACGGAAGCATCCCTCCACTGAATCGAGCTCAATTCCAAGAAACTCGAGTGAAGTAGATGGCCCCACCGTCTTCCCTGGTGCCAATGGCACGCCGAACCGCTTCATGAGATTGCAAAATTCCAATAAAGCCTGTGCACATTCTGTGTCACCGCCTGGCCCCAAGAACAAAAAATCATCTAGGTAATGCATAACCTGTGTATAGCCCGTAGCTCTGGTAAACGCCCATTGCAGAAAACAACTGAATTTCTCAAAATAAGCACAAGAGATGGAGCAACCCATTAGCATACATCTATCCATGTAGTAGCGTCCTTGAAACACAAAACCTAACAGACGCTGATCCAGAGGGTGTACCGGGAGCAACCGGAACGCTGATTCGATATCCGATTTAGCCATCAGCGCTCCGGGCCCCAGGCGATTCAACATGGCGACGGCCTCATCAAAGGATGCGTACCGCACCGAACAAACTCCTGGATCAATCGCATCGTTCACCGAAAGACCCCAAGGAGCTGACAAGTTGTGAATTAACCTAAACTCACCTGGTTCCTTCTTGGGGACTACTCCCAACGATGAACAAATGAAATTAGCGACTGGCGGGTGCCTATATGGGCCAGCAACCCGGCCACGGGCAACCTCCTTTGCAATCTTAGTTTCCACCACCGCCGTATTCTGCTGAACCGACAGTTGGTTTTTACACAGTGATTCCCCCCGAAAATCCCCCACCGGGATGTGGAAACCATACGAGAAGCCGTCCCGCAACATCCCGGCGGAGACATGATCAGGGTATTCATTTAGCCAGGGGATCATTGCCAAGATATCCACAGGGGTAGGTAGCGATACCCCGTGGTCGACATTAGACCTGTTTGGCCCCTCCCCTACCCCCTGTATCACCATTTTTGGCTCTGCACGAACTCTCGGGGTGTGAAGAGTGTCCGCACCCCGCACACTCATGCCTGAACTTACATGTCCCTTGTGGCCTCGTGCACTTGCCTCCGTTAAAGTTCCAACAAACCCCTTTTCTACCCCGTTCCCACCACTCCTCGGTTGGTGGTCAACAGCGGGGCCTGCTCGAAAGGGCGCCGCCGATTGATGGCGGGAGGGCGCCGACCCATTCCCGCCAAGCGAAGACGACTTCGTCGCGCCCGGCAGGAGCTGCTTCTGCCAAGATATGGAGTCGAGACAATCCCACGTCAGAGATTAATCGTGCTCCTTGGCCTTACGAAACTTACTATCATAACCCAACCATACATCGCCCTCATACGTTTCATAGAAATCCATTATACGTGTCTGATAGCAGGCTAATCCAGTCAAAACCTCGGGCCTACGTTCCCCCATGATCGCAGTAAACATCGCAAATGCCCTGGCCCAATTTGAGATTGTCTCATCAAACCTGAATCCCGCCATTTTTGCACGCCACACACTCAGGTGCCATAAATCCTTCTGAGATTTAACATACTCCACCTTGTGATGATCAGTCAGGAGAGAAAACATATTCACATACTTATCAGCCCAAATCAATTCCTTCGTGGCCAGCGGAATATGTTGGACCACCTTTTCCCTTCTTGAAGGTAACACCCCCTCCCTTGCCATTGGCAATGGCTGCTTACCCGAATCCAAAGCTGGTCCCGCTGTTTTACCAACGCCAGCCGCCGGTCGTTCTGAAGGAACCTGTGGGGGGACAAGAGGGAGATTCGCCTTTGCGGCATCTCGCGATTGCCGCAACTGCTTCATCAGTAACCTGGCCTCCTCGGCCGCGTCTCCTGGTGCCGTAGTACCCTCGGTACTTTTGCCGAGCCATGCGGCTAACTGGGCGGCCAACTCCGGAGGCATATCCTCCTCGTTAGTGGGCGTAACTACAACAGGGATCGGTTGGCGCGCGTCCGGTATCGGAACCGGGGCCTCCACCGGACTAACCGGGCTTGTCGGGGGTGACTCGGGAACCGGGGCCTCCCCCCCTGCCGCCCTATTCCTGGCTCTTTTACCTCTCCCAGCGGGGACTACTCCCGGCAATGCTGGTCCGATGACTTTCTTCGGTCTGCCAGTATTATTCATTGCCGCCATCTGTTTTTTCATGCTCGCCATATCCTTCATCAACATGCGAAGCATCTGTTCAGTCCCTGCCTTCTTTCCGGCCTTCTTGCCAGGCATCGTTGTCGGATATTCGGTCCTTGCTGCTCAACGAGGTCCTGGATCCAAAGGTTCGGAGTCGCTGAAAGAGAAGCACAAAAATTACAAGTTCTCAAAATTGCTCCTTGTTCCGTCGAGGGCTCACGTGCAACGAGAGGGTGCAGCTTCCAAGCACAGGAACAAGAGGATGCTTCTTTGGATTGTTGCTCCTTTTATTCCTCTTCGGGAGGGCGTGTACCCTCCTCTGGTACGCCTGCCAAGACCTACGAATGGAGCAATCCGTTAGCCAAATTGGCTCTAAACGTTGCAAAGAAACAAAAGAATGCAAGAGATGCTACAATTCGAAGTTAAACTCTTCATTTCAAATAATTGCTATTGTGTTTTAATGAATCAGTACTGTTTTACACAGTAAATCTGTTCAAAAATCATCACTCCATAGTGAACATTTAGTAAATTACCTGTACATCCAGACAAACAAAAATGCAATGTAAGTATTCTCCAGCTGGCAAATATGTTAATAAATGTATAGTTGCAATCTCTCCTTATATGCTATATTCCTTTAAATCCGAGTCTCAAATATTCCTAAGCTTTTAGTCTCCCATACATTGCTAATTAGACACAAAGTTTATAGTACTAAGGAAGATTAATGAGATAAAATGAAACAATGGGGTGAAAGGGTGACTTTACCAGGGGAGCCTCTAGTATGTCTTAGATGCTGAAGGCTTCAATGAGTTGATTTCTTTGATTTGCCTTAACATAGTGCCCCAGGCTTCTGCATTGGCACATTTCTGGATTCTACACCCTCCATCAAGTGAAGCTCAGTACTCTCCGCTTCACCCCAATGGTGCAGAGCCCCACATCACTGGTCAAAGCTCGGCATCTGCTGCCCCCACCAATTCATGTTCAGTCAGCCTTTTCCTAAAAGAAGGGCTACATTCAGAATGCGTACCCTCACCTTATTACTCTTCCTTCTGGGAAATATGCCCAGTGCTGTAGCTTCCCATGATGTACCTGTCATGAGTTCTGTAACAGTAGCCAGTACAGTGCGTATACAATGCCAGTACCAGTTACTCTAGGGCAAGAACAAAGCATGTGCTGAATATGCTTGACATCTGGGGCAAGTGAAGTTGACCGTTATATACATACGGTTCAACCATAATGGAGTACGGTATGCCCTATGTAGTATCACATATTTTATATTTTTTAATCTTGCATTTCTTGAAATTATATGAGAAGATTCAAGTACCTGCACCCATCCATATCATGCAAGGCCAGTCGTACATTTTCCTCCCATTTCCGATGGAGACAAGTTAATGGGACCCCAGTATGTTCCCTAATCACTGTATAAAACCAAGTAATAATGTGATATCCTTCTCCCATGGTGTGCAGCGTATGCATTAATACTTGGATAAGTGGCTCTACCTCAATCACACCCACAGCAATCTGAGGGCTCCACCAACTGTGTATGTAAAAGAAACTGATTTAGCAGAATGTTATAATCCTGACATATTCGGCCATACTACAGTAAATTTGTGTCCTGAAACAAATTCCCAACCATGTCAAAAGAGTGTTCATGCCAGCTTGCCGATTGGTCAGGAGGAAAGTATCTTAAAGGGACAGCAAATTCTGGAGAGGTGAATAGGGAAGAATGTGTTTTCTGAGCTGCCGCACCCTTGTCACGTGACTCCTAGCCAACCACCCATGCAGCATCTACGAATTGTGTAGTTTCACTGTGGTGTGTAGAAATTGTTGTACAAAGGAAGGGGACTATTCCCTGTGCTAGTTTCATAAAGATTGTTCCCCAATATCCATCTGGCAACCCGTCGAAGTTGTGCAGCAAGATAAGATAATATGCCTCAAAAGTCAATTGAAGCTTACTTAAGGCCACTCTAAATCTCACATTTTCCCAGAGCAGAGCCCCTTGTGCTCAATCCAGGTGAATGATAAATTGCCGTTTAGGAAATACCGAAACACTTACAAAGTAACATAGCACAGTAGGGAGGATAAACGTGTTAGAAATAGCAACTCTCCCCGCTAGAGTTAGGGGTAACTGCTGCTTAAACTGTATTTGAGATTTGAGGGCCATCACAGCCCATTGCAGGTTGCCCTCAGAAAGGTTCTGCTGAGAGTAATAAAGACGGACCCTATGATATCTAACCGCTGCACTCGACCTAGTCAGTACTTCTCCACCTAATCGGAAACACTGCAGTTAAGCATCACGATTAAACTGGAAAATGCAGCATTTGCCCCAATTTAAAGTCGTTATAAATAACGAAGGAGTACATTACTTAGAAATCATAGTCTAAAGCATATTATAAAATAAATAGTAACCTACCAAAGTCCTCAAAAATAATGTCAAATCCTAAACCAATATAACAAACCTTTTTTTATTTAAAAAAGAAATATACATTATTTTATTAAAATTACAATTTAAATTACAATGTTAATGAAGCCTGATATAATGAAATTATATACAAATATATTTTTTTTAATGTAACCATCACTAATCAAGAAATTTCAAAGCAATCTCAATCCATCACATAAAATAATTACAACACATAAACCGAACAATTCCGCAAAACAATCATATACTGTTTACGCAAATAATATATCACATTTCCCAAACTAAAAGAAAATAAACAAAGAAAATGTACTGTTTTGTAGCTACCAATCTTTCTCTGAATCAACATAATAAAAATGGAAATCCACCAAAAATGCAAAAAAAATATTGTCTAAACAGCCACACAAAAAATGTAAAAATGAAACAAATCCAATAGAAATCCCTCAAAGCAATCAAAAGTATCTAACAACTGAAAAAGTGTATGAAAAAAGAAATGTTCCAGGACATCCAAAAAAGAGTAATCAAAGTAAAAAGCATTGGTTTATTATAAATCAAAAATTATTTCCTTAAAAAAACCATAAACTCCCAATGCTCATTATACATGCTCATAGACAAAAACCTGTAAATTAAAAAATCCACCTGCATAACGTTACATTTCTAAATGTATATGTGCATAACAGTTACTCGTCAAAATATAACTAAAGTAACACAATTTAACACAACATAGTGATACATTACTAAAATAGTGTATGTAAAGTCCAAACTACAAAATAGTGGAAAACAGTAATACTAATATATCTAAGGGCTCAGAACAGCTTTCGGTTCGTCAGAATCCACTTCCGGAGCCTTGTTTCCGACCGACCGATTATGATAGTCGGAAACCATTCAGACTGTCCAACTCGGTTCCGACTCGCCACCAAACGGCATTCGGAGACACCGAATTGGTTATAACCCTGGACGTAGTGTGCGTAGCAGGGCTACGGAGAGTGCAATGGAGTTGGCAAAAAACTCTGTGGGACTCCGTGTAGCTCCGCTACACCGCCCGCATCCATCCCCCTAATAATATATAACTTCAAACTAACTTAAAGCTATTAAAAAACACCTTTTAACCGCGGCATCCCAGGGCTATAACTAACTTGTAGAACTCCCCCCTAAAATCCCCCTACCCTCAAAACCCTTAAAAAAAGACCTATCTGTTCCTATGAACAGCAGCACCTTACCATAACCTGGTTATGGCAAAATAGACGAAAAATAATACAAATAGATTACAATATTGAAGGTAGCGGTAAAAAAGAATGACTGCTAAATTAAACTAAAAAAACTAGCTCCCCATGGAAATGAATAGGAAATATCATAACAATTTTGAATACATTTATAAAAGAAATTACAGAATTATTAAAAGATTTAAATTATATTTAAATACTACTGTATTCTGCATATTTTCAACTTTTATTTACCATTGTTTAATATATTTTTAAACATTTCTTAACTTTTTTATATACATTCTTTCAACATTATTTTAACATACCTTTTTTAGTATATATTAAATAATCGCATATATTGTATACTATTATTTAATTGATACTTTACAGTTTTGCAATATTTTATCGCAATGTTGGGCCAGATTCCATAGGATATAATGGAACTTTGGCATGGAGTATCACTCCATTCGCCAAGATTGTAATCAGCCCAATGCTGTGATAAAATGTAACAAAATTGTTAATATATGATTTACAATTTTTTTATTGATAATAAATAATAAAGTATATATGATTAATAATGTAAAAATATGCAATACATACAGTTTATAAACACAAAACAAATCAGAAAATGTGTCACATATCTTTATTATACAAAAATAATAGTCAATAATATTATTGGTTACACACATACTAAAAACTATTTTTCTTCATATTTTTAATCACCCATAATACTACTAAAACTATTTCTACTGCCTATAAATAAAAGTAAAATACAATGTTTCAGAATAAAAATCTAAACTTAAACAATCAGACTCCAATATGAATTATTTGAAAAAATTGTTAGACACTAAGGGGTGATATTTACTAATTCCACTCCAATGGAACCATAATGGGGTAAGGTGTTGGACACTGTAAGGGTGTCATTTACTATTCACACTCCAGGCTAAGCTAATTTGGGAAGGTGTTGGTCACTAAAAGGTTGACAATTACTACTCCTACTCCAATCGAAACCAATTTGTGAATTTGATGGACACTGAAGGGGTGACATCTACTATTTCCACTCTAATCTAAATCTATATGGAGAAGGTGTTGGATAATAAAGAGGTGATATTTACTAAACTTTAAATTATTTCTACATTTTTAAGAAATTGTTTTAAGAATATTTAACAGTTAAACATTTTACTTAAACACATTTCTAAATATTTAACTTTATGAAATGTTTTGTTATATATTTATCAAATGTTATACTATTTTTTATGAATATGAAATTAAAATGCATTAGAAATATTATTATATAACATACATTTTAAAATTCTAAATGGTTAATTTGCATATCTTTAAAATTATTATTATTTTTTTAATATACATTTTTTTAATTATCCCCACCATTATCCCCGAATAATACAATATCCTGCTACAAAAAAAATTAACCCATTACTTATTTATATTAATACAACTAGAAATATAATTTTCAATAATTTTAGAACTACAAAATGATATTACTATAAACACAAATAGATGAAAATAACAAACATATACAATCAAAAACACTGCAATAAATTATATATCAATTGACATTTATAAATGATATTACATACAACAATATTTGTTACATTGACATTCATTACAATGATATTAAAAACAACTTTAAAAATGATATTTTTATCTTCAGTATTCCTGATGATGATCTTTTTGATATTCTTGAGACAGTATATTCGAATCACAATACCTTTTTTCAATACCCTAGGCCTTGGAACAAGAACATGTTTTTTTTAAATGTTCGCTCAAATTCGCACTTTAAATCGTCACCCATCAGCTGGGTGGGCCAGGGCCCAGGAGGGGGATGCAAATAATTTAATAGTGGAGTTGGGCATGCAGATCCACTCGTGGATACTCCCTTAGGCCCCAGGGATTTTATCCCCTAGGCCTAACGATAAATTAGAGGGAAGGTAGCACGTGGCCTCCCTCCCTCAACCTCCCAGAGGCCCAGGGGTCCCCATCCCAATGTCCAATTGCAAATTAAAAGGCAGTAAATGTGGAGCCACTCTAACGGGCCTCCAAAGGCCCTGGGGACACCATCAACCAGGGGCAAAATTACTTAAAAGGAGGGAGGCATGAGACTCCTTACCCTGAGCATCAAAACACCCTGGGATCCTATCTCCTAGGCTGCTTTTTTAAAAGGGAATGGGGTTGTGACAGCTCCCCAAGCTAATAAAAAGGACCCTAGGCTGGCTCAATTGTTGTATCCTGGGGGACCCACACCCAGGACACTCTTTCCCTGCCTACAAAATTGCAGACAGAAAATAATATGTGTGCTGCCACCCGACGGGAGCTGTAGAAATACTCCAGGTGGCAGCACACATATTTTTCCCTGCCCAGGCTTTGGCGGGTAGGGAACCTGAGATTGTACCCACGAGGTGGGAGCACAAATAAAAACCTACTACCACAGGATAGGAGCAAAGACAGCTCTCACTGGACCCAGGATGGGTGCATGCACATGAGCAGGCAGGGCTGCAGGGACTCTGGTGCTCCCAGCAGCCCCCGGTGAAAGCTGACTTTTGGATACCCCACATGTGCATCAGAGAACCCACTTTAGGCCCCAGTGAATGGGGTCCCCCGGGGTCAATATTGGCTCGGGGAGGGCAGCCACACCTCCACCTTTCTTTTAAATTCATTTAAACCATAGAGGATGGGGTTCTGGGGCCAGTATTGGCTCAGAGAGGGGGACTGTATACCCCCTACCAAATATACAAATGTTTTGAATATGTGCTGGCAGGAGAGTCGGTGGGGCTGCGGCAGCCCTGGGGGTTTTCCCTATGATGCCCAATGAAACAAAAGGTGGTGGGTGTCCTGGGTGGGCCTTGGACACCCAAATATTACTAAAAAGAAAATTTAGAAACATTTATTATAAATGAGCTCAAGAGTCGCTCATTCATTATTCACTGCTCCTAGGAAGGAGATCCACATATTGCCCTTGGGCTTTTTTCAAGTGCATATTTTCTTGCTGGTGGTGCTCCTAGAAGATTATCAATAGCTTATGACCTAAAGTCACTATAACTCGTTCCCTTGCCATGCACTACTAATTACCTCTAAAATTACATCATTCATGTTCTATGATATCATTGATACCATGACACCAACATCTTAAATGACATCATTGATGGCAACGCTGTACATGGTGGGGTGTGAGTTATAGTTACGTTAGGGCTCAAGCTATATTTATTTAATATAACTATAACTGGTGAACTACAGTGGTGTTGTTCATTTAAAACAGTATGTTTTAACTTACATTTTTAGCTAACTATAAAGTTGCTTTAAACTTTGTTTTTCCAGTGGATTTTTGCGTAGTGGCATTTTTTGATTTGCCGATAAGTTTGTTACCCGTGGAAGGATTCACACAAAATGTGACACTTGCTTAGTGTATGCAGCTAAGATCTGGCATGACACATGATGAGGCCCTTTTTTATGGGGTTGAATCTAGTGAAGTTAGGAACATGACCTGGCAAAATACCATTCTTTGCAGTACACATCTAAATGTCATGTACTGTGGAGGTTGGCCACATATGCTGGTAGGGGGCATGCATCCTAATTGGACAGATGGAACCGCTGACTACTAGTCGCTCAGGTTCCATTTCGAAGCAATGTTGGTAGGACTCGTGTCCGACTGGCACCGTAAGTGGGGCCCATGGGCCCTAACTTCTGAAAAACATTTAAGGTTCTCTAAGGGAGGTAGGTTGCACACACTATGAACCGTAGCCTACACAGAGTGGAGGCTCTAGAGAAACAGTAAATAGCATTGGTAAGAAATTGTATTTATGTTTAATGGAGATAGAAGAGTTGAATGTGTTGCTGTCCTATTTGACACTGTGGCCTCTTAGTGAAATCAGATAAGACAGTCCAAGGCAAGCTGACAGTAAAAGGCTGAGAAGGTTTCTTGGAATTTTGTAACTATGGCTGCACCTGGTTGAATAATAATGACCAGTCTCAGAGAATGATCAATCAATTAAGTCACTGTATGTAGGATCATGCAATGTCCATGCTGTTTTTGGCATTACAACCTTAGTTCCCAACTCCACTGGCATTCGAGAAGCAGAGAGAAAGTTTCCTTGCAGAATGGTCAAAAACAACTGCAAAGTTACTTTGATTATTGGGACCAGTCAGGACCTAGCAGCTTCTTGAATGAATGATTATATATTTAAGACTGTGTTACTATTATCCTTTGGAGGTAGATTCAGTATAGGAAAGGGCCAAAACATTGTATAAAGCTGAGCTGTTCTTTCTGAGTGCAACTTAAGAATATTGTTGCATTATAACATTCTGTGTTAATAAATGTTTATAACAGCCTTATAGCCCTTGTAGCAGTCTATTCCAACCATTAAAGGCCCGCTCCAGCATTAAAGGCCGGAGCCAAACGCAAGGGCCTTTAACAAGGGAGCAGGACTTTAATGCTGGTATAGCCCAGCTATGGAGGGCTATAGGGCTAGTAGAACATTCCACCACTAGAGAGCAGAATGTTCTAACAAATATAACAAAGGCCTCAAGGAGACTGAGGGAATCACAATCAGTACGACAGTTGTAGTATTCCCAGTTAGAACACACTTATAGAATTGTTATGGTTTCTATGCCCCTGAGTGTTCTAACAGCAGGGGGTGGTCAGAGAGACATTGGCTTCAGGACACTGTGGATGAACAAGCTGTCTGATGAGAATAAACTGATTCTTACAAGCTATCGTGCAGATCCTCACAGAAAGTAAATTTAGTGGCGTTCGAGGGGGAAGAAAGTCTTGAACAAGTTTCTGAAATTAATAGTTTACTATGTATTGAGGACACTAAATGTAAAGGTTTTCCCAGTGATAACATTTTGATAGATGGAAAGGAAATTTCTATGTTGATTGACTCATGTGCTTGATACAGCATCATTGGCAGGGATATATTTGACAAATTCTGGTGTACAACAAAACTTTTACCACCAGATGTTCAGCCTGGTGGCTACTCTGGTTATAAAATCAACCTTGATGGTTTTATGTGGTCTGAAATTGAATTCAAAAATAGGAAAACTAAAGGGAAAGTATATATTTCAACCAAAGGTGCGTCTATTCTTGGTTGGCCTCACCAACAAGAACTAGGCATCAAACTTGATCCTAATGCATCAACTCCGGTGTATGTTGTACCTTGTGAGAATAATGAGTTCACAGTAAAAATAAGAAACAAGTTTCCTTCTATTTTTACTGACAATCTAGGTGAGTTTACTCATTTTCAGCACAGAATAATTTTAAAAGAGGGCGCTACTCCTATTAGACATAGAGTCAGAAATGTACCATTAGCTTATCGTGATAAGTTGAAAGTGATTCTGTCGGATTTAGTAGCTAAAAACATAATTAAACCTACTGAATCTTCTCCCTGGGTTTCGCCAGTAGTTTTATCCCTCAAAAGCAATGGCGAGCTTTGTCTATGTGTGGACCTTCGCAGCTTGAATAAGGAAATCTGGATCGATAGACATCTGTTACCACACATTCACAAACTAATTTCTACACTGTTGGGTGCTTGTGTTTTCTCCACCATTGTTTTAGCTAGTGCTTACCACCAAGTAGTTTTACATGAAAAGTCTAAATTTTTAACAACTTTCATCGCTCCTGAGGGTATGTTTCAGTTTTGTCGCATGCCATTTGGGCTTGCAAGTGCGGCCTCAGTTTTCCAAAGACTCATGAAGAAAGTCCTGGAACGTTGCACTAGTGCTATTGCCTTCCAGGATCATATTCTAATTTTTGGCAAGGATGTTGAGGAACATGATAAGAATTTGGAAAAAGTGTTGCAATGTGTACAGAAAAAAGGTTTAACGCTAACATTTTCAAAGTGTAAATTCAGACAAAGTAGTGTGGAATATCTGGGTCATGAACTTTCCTCACAAGGTATCAAACCTAAATTTAATCACATACAGAGTATATCTAATGCTCCCACTTCATCAACAAAAGAACAACTTGTATCATTTTTAGGTCTCACTGAATTCTACAGCAAATTTGTTGAAGATTATGCCTCAAAAGTTCATTCATTGAGATTGTTGTTAAAGAAAAATGGAAAATGTGTCTGGAACAGAGAACAACAATTTGCTCTTGAACTCCTTAAGAAAGAAATTGTTAATGCTCCTTTGCTAAGACCATATGAGATTGCATAGTAGCTGTTGATGCAAGCAATGTTGGATTAGGTTCCGTATTGATGCAAAAGAATATGGGTGAGGAGTATGTAGTTTCTTATGCATCTAGAACACTTAGGGGTGCTGAATACAATTACTCTACCATCGAAAAAGAATTGTTAGCTTGCACTTGGGCTGCGCAACATTTTAGACAATTTTTGTGGGGCACTACATTTTGTTTAAGAACCGACCACAAGCCATTAATTAACATGTTGGCAGCTGGTGGTGGTCGGACCCTGACTGCTCGCTTAGCACGTTTAGCTGCTAAATTTCTGGAATTTCAATGTGCAATTGAGTATGTTCCAGGTCGTTTAAACGTACATGCTGATTGCATGTCGTAAATGGTGGGAATTTCGAAAGTGGGTCAGATTTCATTTCTGAAGCTGAATGGAGAGTAGCTATGAGTGAAGACAGCAGTTTGTCGGATGTTGTAGAATTCATGCAGAACGGTTGGCCTGAGGAAAGGAAGCTATCTGGTGAAATATCATAATTTTATAAAATTAAAGATGAACTTATGTTTGACTATGGTTTTGTGACTAGAGGTGATAAAATAGTACCTCCTTTCAAGTTAAGAGAAAAAATTGTTTCCATGGCTCATGAAGGGCATATGGGGATGTCCAGCACCAAAAGACGCATTAGAGAATTCTACTGGTTGCCAAGTGTTGATAGGATGGTTGACAAATGGGTCAGTTCTTGTTCTCCTTGTGCGAAGAGTGATAAATCTGTTAAACCTTTAAATGTTAGTATCTCTCCAGTTGAATTTGTCTCGAGTCCTTGGAAAAAACTCGGTATTGACATTATTGGTCCACTTAATTTGTCTACTAATAAAGAAGTGTTTGGTTTGGTATTGATTGATTACTATTCTAAATGGCCGGAGTTGAAAGTTGTTGAAAGAATAACATATACACAGGCTATTGAATTTTTGGATGAGATTTTTTGTAGAGAGGGCATTCCTGCTGAAATTGTTTCGGACAATGGCCCTCAGTTTATTAGTAGAGAATTTGGTTTATTCATTGAAAGATGTGGCATAATACACAAAAGAGTATCTAATTACAACCCTTAGGCCAATGGTCAAATAGAACGCTTCAATAGAGTCATTAAAGCGTCCATTCAATTGGCTGTTAAAAGTAACATGGATTGGAAAAAAGCGTTGCGTGCAACTTTGTTGTCTTCCCGTACTTCTCCCAAATCGGTCACTGGTCTATCTCCTTTTGAAATGTTACGAGGTAGGAAACCAGGTTCAAAGCTTTTACCATGGTGGATGAAAGTTAAAATATCCTCTAGTTCCTCTAATTCCTCTAAGGTTCCAGAGAGAGTTTCAAGGTATTAGGAAAAAATGAGAAGCAATTCTGCACGAAAAAGCATTCATAGTTCAAGAATCAAGGTGGGAGATTTTGTAAGAGTCAAGTTTGGTAGGTTTTGTGGTAATAAATGGGCTAAATGGTCTGACCCTTGCAAAGTAGTGGAGGTATTCAGCAAGGCAGTAAGAGTAGAAGATGGTAAAATATGGAACTTTAGACGAATTTCTTTATATAAATCTGTGGAATCTAAAGTGACTCCTCAAGTTTGTTCTCCAAGGTCCTATGAGGATAATGAAAGTTACTCTGCAATGTTGGACACTTTTGGATGTGAATCACAAAGTATTGACACTAATGTGTCTAATCCTATGAATGCAAGTGATATTCAAGTTCCTATTTCTTGTACTATTTCTGACAATGACTATGTAAATAATGCAGTAGGGCTTAATAGCACTTTATTGAGGAAAAGTTCTCGCATCAAATATACTCCTGTTAAATTGCGTGATTTTGTACATTAGTTTTTTTTGTTAGGTTCCTTATTATTGTGTTTGTTTTTTTTGTTTTTTAAAAGGGGGAAGGTGTGTAGTATTCCCAGTTAGAACACTCTTATAGAATTGTTATGGTTTCTATGTCCCTGAGTGTTCTAACAGCAGGGGTTGGTCAGCGAGACATTGGCTTCAGGACACTGTGGATGTACAAGCTGTCTGATGAGAATAAACTGATTCTTACAAGCTATCCTGACTACTGGATTACTTCAACAGTCCTATGACATGGTGAACATTCACATTCCAAGTTTGTCCATGACAACAAAAATCATCATTAAGGATCCAGACATTATTACAGTTGGGGCACTCAGGACGGGAGTGCTCATCCATCACCATTCCAGGGACTTTTCTGTCCCAATAAGTGGTATTCTATCTAACATTTTCTTGTAGAAATAATATTCTTTTTCTTTTTTTTAAAAATATTTTTATTGAAAATGTTTTCCCCCATTTTTCTTTATAACATGAGCAGGGCACAGTAAAATACAAAACCATAGAACATAAAATCATACATATATATTCCAATATTCAACTAGACAAGTTCTTCATCTTTCATCAATCAGTTCCTAACTTCCATCGAATAAAAGGACCCCAAATTTGCATACCCAGTTTCTTTCCCTTTTTTCCCTTCCTAGCATATATTTATTTATTTTATGATTTATAGAGCGCCTGGTGACCCGAAGGCATCCCCGCGCTGTAGAGTTGTGAGATCCAGGAGAGGGAGACCGGGGGAACTATTTGGGGAAGAGGAAGGTTTTAAGTTTTTTACGGAAGAGGGCGTGACAGGGTTCAAGACGCAGATTGCGAGGAAGTGCGTTCCATTTTGACGAGGCATTGACCGAGAAGCGGCGGCCACCGGTGCGAGACTTCTTAAATTTTGGAACTATGGCCAGATGTTCGCTGTCAGAGCGAAGGTTTCTGGGGGCTTTGTAGGGGATGACCATGTCTTTAAGGGCGGCAGGGCCAGCCCCGTTGATAAGTTTATGGGTGGTGCACAGGGCCTTAAACTCTACTCGCTGGCGCACAGGAAGCCAGTGCAGAGCTTTGAGGGCCGGTTTGGTAGAGAGGCTCTGGGAGGGAGGTTCAAAATGAGCCTCGCCGCAGCGTTTTGTGCACGTTGGAGCTTGGCCAGGGTGAATTCAGGAGCGCCGAGGTACGTGGCGTTACCATAGTCAAGCCGAGCTAATATGAGCCCTTGAACCAGTAGTTTCCTGGATAGGGGGGGAAGGAGAGGGAGAATCTTGCGAATTGACCGCAGGAGGCCAAAGCATGTTCCAGCGGTCTTGGCTGCCTGGGTCTTCATGGAGAGGCCCTGCTCCAGCCAGAATCCTAGTGTTTTGATTTCTTTATTAGGCGTGGGGATATCCCCAAAGGCGTCCGGCCAAACTGATGAAGGGATGGAGGACCATTTATTGCCTAGAAGCATGATTTCGGTTTTTGCACGGTTCAGCTTCAGGGAAGATTCGCACATCCAGTTGTGAATATCCTGCAGACAATTCAGCAGGTTTTCTGGGTGATTGTCCAGGTGAGAAAGAGAAACGACAAGTTGCGTGTCGTCTGTATAGTTTACTATTTTTATCCCGTAAGGGGTCACAACATCTTCCAGGGGGGCCATGTAAACATTAAACAGGGTGGGACTAAGCGAAGACCCCTGAGGCACTCCGCATATGAGAGGGAGGGGGTCTGAGCGAGTGTTGCCGTCCCGTGCCGTATATGGCTGTTTTGTATTGATAATACTTTACCCAGCCATTGATGGTATGATGGAGGGTTAGGGTCAAGCCAAGCAGAAGCCTCTAACAATCTCAGGATCGCCATTGCTACAAATATAAAGTTTTTACAGTTTGGCTGCCCGTCAAGACTAACCCCCAATAACATAACAGCTGGGGTTAACTCTATTGTTGTTGATAATGCATTCTGGAAAAAATTCGCGATATCCTGTTTCGTCTTGTCCAGATGGGGACAGACCGAAAAAATATGTATCAGATCAGCATCTGTGCTGCCACATCTAAAACACGTAGTGCCAGATATGCCCCCCCACTGGGCAATCTTCGCAGGTGTATAGTATAGATGGTATAATATCTTATAATGTTGGGCCTGAAGAGACGATGAACACAGCATTTTACTCCCCATTTCTAATGACTCAGTAAAGATATCCCTGGCTATATCTAAACCAATAGACCATTTATCTATCCATTTCTCCAGATCATCTTTCTTTAATTTTGTCAATTCTAAATAGAAACTCTTGATAGTACAATCAAAGCCACATTCTATAAGGTCCATCATTATAGTTCTTTCGAAGCACGATGATCCCCCTTTTTTATTCAATATACAGCTTCTTATTTGAAGATATTTAAAGAAATGTTTTGTGTCCAAGGTATGCCTATTTTGCAATTCCGTAAACTGTAATATACCATAATCGCCCAACATATCTCCAAACTTTCTTATCCACCGCCTCTCCCATTCTTGAAAGACAGCTCCTGAGAAAACCTCGCTGGGTAAGGAAGGGTTATTTTTTAATCTAGTATATGCATTATACTTCCCAATTCCCACCTTTTTGACAAATCCTTTCCATATATTATATGCAGCCATTACTGTCTTAAATCGTGTTCTTTTGAAGTAACTTTCCTCCGTGAATCTCAGGAATACATTTTCAGCATTTGTACCCAAAACCAAACCATAGCTAGCGAGCGAACCAATCTTGTCCCAACCATCCACCTCAGCCCCTCCAATCAAGCCCACCATGCCTTGCAATGCTGCTGCCCAATAATAGAGCTTTAAATCCGGTAGTGACCAGCCCCCTCTTTCCCGCGGGAACGACATATATCTCAATGCCCTCCGCGTCTTACCTTTTGCCCAGATAAAACGATTAACCATCTGTTCACAGATTTTAAACCACTTCTTGTCAACTAAGAGTGGTATTGCCCTAAAAATGTACAAAAATTTCGGCAAAACCAGCATTTTAATAATATTAACTCGTCCTACTGGTGACAAGTGGAGGTTCTCATATCGATCCAGGTCTTTCTTTACTTTATCTATTATTGGGACGATATTTTTTTCCCACCAAAGTGTTAAGGTCAGCTGAGATATTAATTCCTAGATACATCCCTGCCTGAACCACACGGTTATCGTCACAAAAGGTCATTGAGTTTTTGATGATCTGAGTCTTTGAGGTATTTAAGGCATAGCCCGAAACTTGCCCAAATCTGCAAGCCTCTGCCTCTACCAGCTCGGTCGCTTCCGTGGGGTTTGGTGTTATCACCGCCACATCATCAGCATAAGCAAGTATCTTACAAGGTCCCACTAAAGTATTTAGCGGGGTGATATCTGCACATATCTCTATCCTGCGGATTAGTGTGTCCATATACATGGCAAATAGCAGCGGGGAGCATGGGCACCCCTGCCGTGTACCTCTCTTAATCATAAATTGTCCCGTGGTGCCCCCGTTTACTCTTAAGGCCGCAACCGGTTCCCTATACAGGGTCTGTAGAGCTTTCACGAAACCACCCTTAATCCCAGCTCTTATTAGGGTGTGCCACAAATAGTCCCAGGAGACCCGATCAAACGCCTTTTCAGCATCTAGCAGCATTACTGCCATCGGGTCTCCTGTGACCTCGGTGGCATCAAACATGGTTATAACTTTCCGGGTGTGGTGCGTTGTCCCTCTTCCGGGAATAAAACCGTGTTGGTTACTACTGACTAGGGTGCTTATTACTCCTGCGAATCTCGTCGCAAGAGCTTTCGAGTATATTTTTGTATCAATGTTCATCAACGTAATTGGTCTGTAGGACCCTGGCTCAGTCGCCGGCTTCCCTTTTTTTAGTATTAAAACGATATCTGCACCCCCCCCAAGATTTTGGGATACACTCCCCCATCTGGGCAGCTTGAATCGTTTTACTTAAATCCTGCCGTAAGCTCCCCCAGAAAGTCTTATAAAACTCTAAAGGGAGCTGGTCCGGACAAGCGGCCTTTCCTGAAGGGAGGTTGCCCATAGCTTCTTTAATTTCAGAATAATCCAGCAATTTCTCTAATCCTTCTGCGTCTTCATTAGAAACCCTCTCGACTGGGATATTCTGAAGGTATTCACTTATCTCTTCAGCGTTGCTGGGAGGATTGGTCGTCATACAGTGTCTGATAAAATTTCCTAAACACTTCCCTAAGTCCCTCAGAGTCTGAGTGTAGCCTTCCATTTTCGTCCCTAATCTCCCTGACAGTCCCATCTACCGCTATCTGCCTAGTGCGCATAGCAAGAACATGTCCAACTTTTTCGCTAAACTCGTAGCATCTCTCCCTTCTAATAGTATAATATTGGGCTGCTTTATTTGCCAAATCATCCTCAGCTTCACTTTTTACTTTCATTAATTCTATGATTGATTGTTCTGTCGGTTCACCCAATATAACACACTTATTAAGCTGTTCCTCTGCCTCTGAGACGGCCCTCTCTATGACACTATCCCTAAGTCGTTCTACTTTCCGTTTATAAGCACTAAAGCTGCATGTCTCTCCACGGGCACCCGCCTTAAAGGCATCCCAAATAACTCCCACCGGGGCACTCCCTCTATTATTCTCAAAGAACTCACTAATCCATTTGGACATATGCAATATATAGTTGTTATACAAGAGGAGCCCTCTTTCAAATGTCCAGACCCTACTTGATCTTATTCTCCCTTCTAGCTTCATTGTTAATATTAGGGGGTTGTGATCGCTAAAAATTCGCAGAAGCCTATCGATTTCTACTCTGGTCATTAAGTCGTTAGATATCAGGAAATAATCTAATCGGACACATATACGATGTGGTGCGGAGTAATATGTAAAACCTGTTTGATCCGATCTAATTGTGCCCCAGACATCTTGCAGAGTATTATTCTCTAAAAGATCAACCAAAGCTTTGTGTACTCTTTTCTTCCCACCTTTATAGCTTCTAGTCAAGCCTACCCCCAGCCCCTCCACCCCATTAATACTTAAGTCACCACCTATAATAACCTGATGGGGCCAAGCTGCTAACTCAGTATCTAAGAACTGTAAAATTTCTGGATCATCCTGGGTTGAGCCGTACACTGCCACCAATGTTGTCCATACTCCCTCTATCAAGATCTCAACCATAGCCCACCTACCCCATTGATCTTCTGGCTTTTTCCCGATTACCACATTTTTACTCCTTGAGAGAATAGCTACCCCTCTGTTTTTTGTCCCTTGCTTGGACCTTGCTATTAAGTGGAACCCCAACTGATTGAGACAGAACTCTTGGGTACTCATTATATGGGTCTCTTGCAGAAATACGTAGTCTACATTCATTTGCCGCAATTGGATTCCTATCTTTTGTCTCTCTTGGACGTCGTTTAAGCCACATACGTTCCACGTTACAAATCTAAGAGACATATCTAGTTTTTAAGGGACTACCGGCTGACTGCTCACTTTTATTTACCAAACTTCCAGACTCATTCTTCGCTGCATCTATTTCACAGATTCCCATTTTTATATTCTCAATCCCTTCGGTTCGATACCTATACTCATGCTTCCATTCCAAATCATGTTCTTCATAATCCAGACAATTTCCAATGCCCATGTGCCCTGCCCCTGTTCCCCCCCTCCCCCACCCCAGACAACCCTCCCACAGAGACCCACCCCCCTACAGGCAAATAGATCCAAAGGACCTAACCTATGTCTGACCGACGATGCCTTCAGGATGTCATGCCCTCCCTCCCCTGATTCTCTTAAACCATAAATTCCACTCATTGTGCTCCCCCCAAGAAAACGTTAAAGCCCAACTACCCCCGTTATAACCTAGAACTAATAATACCCACCAAAAACACTGATGCAGACCTACTCCTCTCCCTGACCCAGAAAAAAAAAATATATATATATACAATCTTAACTCATGAGCCAGATATTTAAACTTACGGGGAGTATCTCTGATAGCAACTACTTGGGCGTCATGCTCCACAGACTCCTTATGGTGTGTCTTGTGTTGACCTCTAGTTTCACGCAGAAAGCTGAGGTACTCTTGTGCCATGATTTCAGAGTAGAAGACCTTAAAATTTCCATTTAGACCAATCTTCAGTCGTGCTGGGAACATGAGGTAAGCCTCACAACCTATATTCTGGAAGGGGGTGATCAGCTGCCTCATCCGCCACCGCCTTTCCACGGTGGTGTGGCAGAAGTCAGGGCGGGCAAAGAAAGCAACATCCTTGTAGGTACGCTTTGCCTGGGGTTTTGCCTTGCTGATTATCTCTTCACGTAATAAAAAGTTCCCAACATAGAATAATATTGCGTAGGGCTTACCCCGTGTCTCCTTCCGCGTCATCGGGAACCGGTGTGCTCGTTGTACCTCATGCTTCCAATCCCATGAAGACATCTCTGGGAAAGCACCTTTTAGTAACTCAACAACAAACCCCCGTACGTCGCCCCCCTCCTTTTCTTCCTGTATCCCAAGTAGTCTGACGTTGTTACGCCTTTGTCTGTTCTCAAAATCCTCCAATTTCCAGAGCATGTCCGCTGTCGTCTTATCCTGATCTCTCTTAGCGTCCTGCATTTTGATGAAATCGTCCTCCAACTTTCCCGTTCTAACCTCCACCTCAGATACTCTCCCGACCATTTCTTCGTACATTTTATTAACTTTATGCAAAGAAGTTTGTATTTTTTTATTTGCATGCCTGGCTCTCCTGCTTGCCCTTTGACTCTCAGCGCGAGCCTCACCCTGTATTTGCTTTAAGGTAGAAAATAGAACTTCAAAGTTAGAGGCACCCCCCTCAGGACCCTGAGAGTTAGCCTCGTGGGTACCCATATCTGTGTTCTCAGGCCCCCCCATAGATGGTGCACAGCTCTCCAGTGTATTGTCCCAATCAAGTTTCTTTACAACTGATTTCGCAGGAGCACCCCGAGATGCTCTAGCCAAGTTCTTTCGTCTAGGGTTTTTTTTTACTTTACTCTTACATTTAGGTCTGCTGTTCAACACTATTTTATTCATCTCTATGGCAGCGGTTTTAAGTCTCGCTTTTGGGGCCTTTTGGACTGTCTCCTGCTCCAGATCGATAGCCTCTGTGTCGCTATCCGAAGAAATTGAAGTGCTATCCGATTCAGACTCATTATCAACTTCTGAGTCAGTATCCACTGCAGAACCTGCTGATGTTTCTAATTCTGAGTCTGAGACTGGCTCCAGGTCCAAGCTCCTATTCTCGCTCTCATCCTCGTCATCTGCCTCATCATTACCTGTGAAAAAGACGTCCTCGCTGGGGGAAGCCAGAATAGATCCTAAGACAGTTGGTATTTTCTTGGCAGTTTTATGATTTGCATTTGCGTTTGTGTCTACAGGATTATTGACCCCTGATTTCACTAGGTCGAGGGCTGCCTCTTCGTCAATTATGTTCTCTTGATTCAATCCTGGCGCTGATCCTACATTAGAATGCCCATTCATATCACTCACGTCTATATCAGCACAGGCTCTGGGTAGTTCAAGAGGTGCCTTTGTCTCTTTAACTGTGGTTTCATTGGTAAGTACTTCTTTCTTCTTTAATTGCTCAGCCCCGCCCCCTACCATGTCCGTAGAAAGCCCTGTTAATCTCGAGGGCTCTGTAATTTCAGTTTGATTGACGAGCTCCACCTCGCGGTTCACTCCCTCAGCTACTCCAGTTGCTTCAGCCGCTTCTATGAGGGTATTACGTTGCTTCTCTCCGCACAAGGATGCCAGTGTCGGAACTAAGAACACTCGATGCGGAGCCGGCTGGGCACTTAGTACAGGTGAGAATGTCTCCACTATTGTGGTTTGTCGAAGTGCTATCTCTCTCCCTACCACCTCGCCAGCAACAGTCTGCACCTCGTTACTTTTCTTTAATGAAGCCGTCGTCTTTCTCTTCTCCGCATCCTTCTCTCGAATCTTCCGCATTTTGATCTCCTTTGCAGCCTCTCGTCTTTGTTGCGCTTTTGATCTCGCTTTGCCTCTCAGGTTAGAGGCTGGGGCACCGGAGTCGTCTATGGGCGCTTCCTCTTCTTCATTACCCCATCCATCACATTCGCGAGTTTTCTTAGGGGACCGCATGAGCTTAGGAGCCATTACCCTCGATAGGTTCCTACAATGAACCTGCCCAGACCACAGAGTCCGTACTGTTAAGGAGGAAATTATCTTAAATAGGGTCTTTTCCTTCAGCAGAGTAAAATCCTCTACTCGCACAGGCCAAAAAATAGACACTCCAATCATCACGTTCAGCAACCAATGTCCAACAACTGTCTGCTCTCCTGCGTATTTTCTCCGGTTTTGTCCCGATATCGGCTCGGTTTAATCTAATAATCTAATAATCCATTAGAGCGCTAACTGTGGTAGATGGAGCTGATGAGATGAGAAAACAAGCCAAGGGATGAGCACCATATAGACCGATTACACCACCATCAGGAGGAGAGTCAGGCGTGACTTTCCTCTATAGCGTCTCGGCGGCCATCTTGCCTTCATAATATTCTTTTTCTGATGAACTTCCAGCCTGAATGTTGAACTAATTTACATTCTCCTGAGACCATTTTGTACAGTTTGTCACATTAAAATATGTGTTAATATATGTTGAAATACTGACAGAGGGAATGATTAATGATAAATGAGTGGTGTAAGAAAGGGCCCCTTTTTGATTGTGTATCCACTTCTATTTCAGAGACTAAAGGTCAGATGTTCAAAGGTTTTTTGAGGTCGCAAACAGCCCGATTCTCAGAATTGGGACGTTTGCATCTGCAAAAAAGTTATTTAAATGTACAAAAGGCAAATTGCAATTCCAACTTCGGTATTTAGAAAGTGCGTGTTTAAGGCGACCCTTTCAAATGCTGATTCAAATTAGTATGTGTTAATGGTTTGCGACCAAATTCTGGTTGCAAAATATTAACACTTTACCACTTCAAAAGTGGTGGTAATCCATCTATTTTTCAATCGAAGACAGTGGTGCAATAGACCACTGCCTACTGTAAAAAACACAAAAGTTAACATTTCATTTTCTTTTTTTAAATGCATCCCGTAAGGAAAACGTACTGCATTTAAAAACAAAATTATTGCTTTATTAAAAAGCAATCACATAGTGGTCTGCTAACCCAAGCAGGCCATTATCCCTCTGATGGTGTTGAATCCTAGTAAGTTGCAAATTGTGACCTACCTCATTAATATTCATGAGGTAGGTTGATTTCCAACCTACCATGAATCACTACTTTGAAAAAGGAAGTTTCGTACATTAGGAATAATGAATTGTTAATTGGAATTCAGAGATATCACAGATAAGAAATAGCCATTCCTAATGTTTGTATATCTGACCGTAAATCACATGGTAAAATCTAGAACCGGAGTACCTGCCCCGCACTTCATTGCAGTTGGCCTGAAAGCATGTGAAGGTCCCAGGGTATTGCGACCATATCATTGGTGCTTAGGGCTTTTAGGCACCATTTTTCCTTACATCTTTTAAAATTCATATATCCAGTTCCCCAGATTTGATTTTTGTTGTTTTCGTGTCAATTTGTTTATTAAATTGTACTCTATTATTCTCAATTGGAGTTGTGTTGTGCTTTTGACTTTTTAATTGGTTTGGCACTTCTAACTGTTTTACACATTTTCTTTCACTTAAACCCGACCACTGTATGCCATAACTACTACGGGAGAGGTCAGGTTTATTTTACTGAAACTTTTGACTGGATCTAACTTGTAGTAACGTTACTACTTGTCGTGAACTTGCACCCATCTCCAATTAATAATTCCCTTGCTTACAAGTAGAAACGCAGTCATTTAGAAATCATAGTCCTTCATTTAGAAATCACAGCCCTTCACATATGATTTGAAAAGACTTCCAACTTTCTAAGGTTTCCAGAAATCCCAAACCATGCATGGGAAACTATTAAAAAAAATAGATTTGCATTCATGATCCTCCTCCTTCCTCAGCACTCAGGGTCGGACTGGTACAAACAATATTCCCGGGCACCAAGATAAAAGAGGCCCCCATTAGCAAACCTGAGGCCGTATTACACAAGTGACCCAGGGGACACAATGACATTTGCACTCACTTTCTGCACCCGCGAGGCACTTTGGTATCACAGAATGGGCCTCAAATGCTTGTGCGATTCCTCCTGTAAGACAGACAGTGCTGAAGCACATATAGCGCCAGCACTATCTGGAATATATCTCTTTACAACAAATGCGCTACAATGCATTCCAACACAATGCAGTTGTTACAACGACTGCGTTGTTACAACGCGAACCATTACATCGCAAGTCATTACAACGACTTGCTGTAGGGGGCGCATAAGACTTAGGAAGGAATAGTATAATTTACTATTCCTACTCCAGTTTGTGCACCAGCAGGGAAGGTATTGGATGGTAAATCCAACACCAGCGCGCCCCCTACAGCAAGTCGTTGAAATAACTTGTGATGTAATGGTTCACATTGTAAGAACGCGGTTGTTGTAAGAAGCATGTTATAATGGAATGCGTTGTAGTGCATTCGATGTAAACAATGTTTCCTGCTATCAGTAGAGGGTGTTACCTCATTTGCTGGGACTTTGCCCATGCAAATGAATCGAATTACTTTACCTCTGTGACATGGGCACAGAGGTAAACATGCCAGGCGCACTGAATGTGAACCACAAAAAGGTGGTGCACTATCAGTGCGTCTTCTAAATGCAGTCCTCTAAAGGTATGAAAAGGGTTCCCATGGACCCCCAGATATCCTCTTGCAGGCGGGTGCAATCACTCACTATACTCGCCCAAAGGGTCTCTAATCCATTTAAAAAGTTCAGACGGGTTGCCACCTGCTCAGAGGAACACCGAGCAGCGTTTAAGCAGCTGCTCTTTATTTCTCTTGAATTCACTGCCCTGGAGGCAGCATGAATTTGAGGCTGTCTAAGGGCAGCGCATTCCTTCTGAAAGGGCACACTTTGCATGTTTGCACCTGGCACACTTGCTGTACAGTGCAATAAGGCAGAAACATGGAAAGTGCACCATATCAGTAATACGGGCCTAGATAGCTAAAAATGTGTCCCACAAGGTCAGTTTTTAATTTTTAAGGACACGCTTTGTATTTAATCTTCCGGGTATGAGAGCCTGCATTCGTGTGCAATCAAGGCCTGACTGGCCGCACCGGGCGTTTCCCCTGTGGGCCGCTATGGTGGGGGCCGGTTTTGGCCCTCTGGTGGGCCGGTCTGTCACAGGGGGCCTGCAATGTCGGTCCCATGTAACAAAATCGGCGAAACTGGCTCGAGCAAACAGCTCGGCCACACTCCCCTCCACCCCCAAGGGGCCCGGCCGAGCAGTTTGATAGGGCTGGTTTCGGTGCCCAGTGCGGCCCTGTGTGCATTTGCTGTAGGCAATGTTGCCATAATATCAAGGAAATCAACAGGCCCAGTGCTTTAAATGGAAAAAAATAAGTGCAAGTACTCACCTTAGATGCTGGTTCGGGGGCGGGGCTGGGGGCGGGGCTGGGGGTGGGGCTATGGGGGCGGGGCTAGGGGCGGGGATAAGGGACGGGGACATATTTGGAATATTTTACATTGCAATTCTGTTATTTGAGTTGTCATGTAAAATAGCATTTTTGTTCTGACGGTGACGCCATTAACGAAACCCTTATCCTTTTCAATCCCTCGAGTTTTCATTTCTTGTATTGATCCGACTCGTTGCATCTTCTGAATCCGGTTTGGAAGCCTAGTCGTCGATTTGACGGGGGAGTTGTGAACCTGTCTCTGCCTCCTACCTAATGCTTGCTTGGCTAAGACTGAAGGTAAGTACAGAGCAGTGCAACAGCTGATGCCGCAACCTATCACGGCTCTGTAGAAAGATGTTTGTCAAAACCCAGGAAAAAGTCCGAAATATTTCACACCACCCGCCCAACTCCTTTGTGGAATCCGAACCCCCTCAAATAAGATGTATTTATTTTGTCATCTTATGATAACGCTGACTTGTTGAAATACATCGTCTGCCATGTGGTACATAGCACAGAAACCAGTAACAAACCATTAGTAGCAGGTGTGAGCACCTGAGATGAGGAACAGGATATACTATGATGCTGTCAACCTGCCTGTAGCTGAAGCCGCAGGCTCCACGCTCTCCCAGCAGGACAAAGAGGCCCCCGGCTGATGCGGCCTCTTTCGATTGAAAGGGATCAAATGCTGTAACCCTGTCACTGTGCGAATAAGTATTTACAGATTATACTGATGTTACCACATTCGGGCTAATCTATGTGCCTCAAAAAAAATTTGCCAGCAGGAAGCTTACTCTTAGGTTTCACCAAGTCAGATGTGCCTCTTAGCAGGCCCTTGTCGCACACCTATGGTGCTATTGTCTCCAGCCTGCGTGGACACTGTGCCAATGATCACAGTGTGACTCGGGCCCCTCCCAAACTCCCTGCCTGCTGTGATGCTCAATTAGCAGGTTGTAAAGGGAGATTAGCACTCCATCAGAGTGCATCGCGAAAACGGACTCCTCCGCTGTGTTGGCTTGCTGCCCCATGAGTACCGGTACTCTCTTGGAGACAAGAAAAAGTTCCGGTACTCAAAGGCTGAAAAGTTAGAAGTGCCGGTACTTAGTACTGGTGAGTACCGGCCCATTTAAAGCACTGAACAGGCCATAAAAAGGAGACCCACCGGCCCACACACATATTTCTCAAACCAGTTCATCAGGCACTGCCTGATTGTCCTACAGTGCAGTACGACCCTGTCTGCACACATTTTCAATGATGTTTGCGAAATGGACAGAGTAGGTCTGGCAGATTTGTGCATTTGCTCATGAAAATTATTTGCAGAGAAGAATGTTTCACCTGATCCTCATGAGATTAAGAGGTATTTCCTCTCATTTTATATCTTGAAAAAACGCCGAATTGGGCCTTTTGCAGTAGTAGTTTATTGTGCTCTTCGAGGGTGGGACATGCCATGAAAAATATTTTAGAATGCTCACAGCTTTTTTAAGTTTGTTGGTGTTCAATGCACTTGGAATGGCCAGCCCCAAAATCTACCCTTTCCCACCCCTAAACCTAAGTTTAACAAATGCTCACAACAAGTTTAGTGAACGAGGATCACGGCGACTAGTTGAGTAAATATATGGATAAATTAATCTCTGTACACATACCAGAAAATGTGCTTATAAATGCGGAATCCTGTACATTACCATCAATCGTTGTAGTAATTTGCACCTTCAAGCAGCCAGTAAAGCTAACAGACCTCTGTGTCTATAGCACACTTCCTGCTTTTTTCAACCACCAAAACAAGATGAAAGAAGCTTTTACAAAACAAAGACCATAATCTTTAACAATTGGACATAAACTTTAAGTGTATCTTTTCAGTTCGTTTATCTGCCATTGTTAATTTTCACATCGTAAATTTAAATGCATGTTTATGAATTTCACCTGCCAATTATATAATCAGGAGATCTGTTTGATTGCACATAATTTTCAGCTTCGGGTGGTTCATGTTAGCACTCCGGGTTAGAAAGCTGAAGGAACTGTGCGTGTACTCTTTCATTACTTAGCCCTAGCTGTGCAATTACACGACCTATGATTACAGTCACTGCAAGTTATTGTTTGGTTTTTGAGGATGTGTGCATTCTTTAAGTGCAGTGCCAGACATTTCTCGTGCTGTGCTTGTGTCTGTTTTATTTGAGTTAATTTTTGATGTCTAACGCTTCCCAAACATCAGAGTTAATCTCAGTGGTGTCCCATCATTTCATTCTGTCCTTGTACATTATGCATGCTCTCGTGGTGTTTATTTGAAGGGTATAAACACAGATTACAAAGATGCAGATTGGCACCCTACATACACAGGGGCAGTGGGCATTAAAACGAGTGGGAAAGTATACCTAGGCTTTTATGGTGAACTTGCCCATGAACTTCCATTTACCAAATGCCAGAGGGAGCGGAAGTGACATCACACAACCTTTGACCTTCACTTTCACTTATGCACACATGTTTGCACATGAACACTCAGGGCCCGATTCACAGAACTAACTATAGACAAAATCCTAAACTTACTACTTTTGGTATTCACAGAGGCATTTAGTAGTAGTAAAATTAGGATTTTGTCTTAAGTTTGACTTAAGACATACTTAAGACAGACTTAAGACAGATTTAAGACAGACAAGTCAAACTTAAGACAAAATCCTAACTTTACTACTACTAAATGCCTTCTGTGAATAGCAAAAGTAGTAAGTTTCGGATTTTGTCTTAAGTTAGTTCTGTGAATTGGGCCCTCATTCACATTCTCTCAATCATGTAAACCCACCATCAACCTCAAGCATGCACACAGCATACATTTAAAATCATTTTTTACTCACCACTGCTGCCAGAGAAGGTCATAGTCCAGCTAATTGTATTCTATTTTTATTACACTAATAGTGAAAATGATCAGCATTAGTATTGAATCTCGGAAAGAAATCTTTGAAGCAAAGGTTTATTTCTGCTTACCAAAAAATAATAACTCTGCTACACACTAGTTGTTTCTCTGCACATGAAAACCATAGTTTTGTTTTTGTGTGTGTGATTGCCGTGTCTAATACGGCGGCCATGTACAGGTGAAAAGAACACGCAACATTGAAAGGCCCACTGTCAACACGGCTTGCCTTCTAATGATCTGAAGCCAACAGAGCTATCTGGGAGGACCAAATTATACGGCAGGATTGATGAATTTATATGAAATAAAAGGCAAATTATGCAGCATGATGCAGCACATTTTGTGACAGCATTCCTTCATTATTTTACCAGTTTTACATCGTTCCACTGTCTGGGAAAAGATTTCACCTTATTATTACCAATTTACTAAATAGAGCAATAAGAAGTTGAGAAACGACCAGCCAACTTTTGCAATGGGATTTCCAGTGTGCTGGGACATGTCTGTTTGAGCTAGATTTTTTTTTTTTTCAAATCTGAAGATTATGCAGCAGATGATGGATTATGTGGCAAACCCGGCTAATCCAAATTTATGCGAAAAATGCAGCAACTGCATAATCACATAATTGCAGTGGCACTGAGGGCCCATTGATAAAGTGATACGGTGTGCATAGCAACAATTTTTTTACAATTTTCCAACTGTGCCTACCGAGTCTTCTCAGTCTTAGCCCTCATGCGCCCAGGTAACTTGTGGCTATTAAATTAACAGCAATCTTTCTGCCTTTCCCTCTCTCCATAGTTCATTTGAATTCTTTAATCTCACCCCTCTCTCTTACCCCTCTTTACCTCCCTCTCTGCAGCTTTCCCCTTTCTCTCTCTCTCTCTCTCTCTATATATATATATATATATATATACATATATCTATCTATCTATATATATATATATATATATATACTAGCAGCCCGCCCCAGCGTTGCCTGGGGCAGAAAGGGGCTGGGGGCAGTACACCCGCTCCCGCCCGACCCCCTCCCGTCCCGACTCCCTCCCGCCCCGACTCCCTCCCACTCCCTCCCGCCTGTCCCTCTGTGCACACCCGCTCCCCTCCCGCCCCGACTCCCTCCCGCCCTGATTTCAAGCTTTACTTTACCTGAGCTGCTGCTCCGCTCCTCTTCGCCATGCCCCCCCTGCGCTCCTCACTTCACCGCAGCTCCATGTCTGCCGCTCCTCCTCGTCGTCATCACACATGTTTCGGCCAGCGCTACGTCGCGGCCAGAGCAGCGTCGCGGCCGGCGCTACTTTTAGGGGACTACTTTTTTTTTATAAGTTATATTTTTAAATGTACGTTTTTTTTATTTTTTATAGCCTATGTCCTTCTGCACACCCTGACAATTTCTCCAATGTATCGGGTGTGTGGATTGGCGCTGTGGTTCCCGAGTTTACCTGGCTCAAAGGTGTGTGTTCTCTCTTTATAATAGTAGTATAGATATATATATATATATATATATATATATATATATATATATATATATACTACTATAAGCGAGCAGTTGACATATATATATATATATATATATGTATATATATATATATATATATATTTACTCCCTCTGCAACGGGTTTCGATAACGCTGTGCCCATGATCACCATATATATATATATATATATATATATATATATATATATATATATATATATATATATATATATATATATATATATATATATATATATATATATATATAGTGATACAGCGTTATCGAAACCCGTTGCAGAGGGAATAAATATATATATATATATATATATATTTATATATATATATATATATATATATATATATATATATATATATATATATATATATGTCAACTGCTCGCTTTCTTGTGCGTCGCCTGCTGCCAACAAACAAGAGTGGACCCAAAGGTGAGTGCAAATATTCTTGTTTATTCACCGCCTCAACGTATCTCGCCGTAACACGTTTCGGCAGTCGCCTGCCTTGATCACATGACAACGTTTGGGATTCAAAATGCTGAATTTAAAGTGCTAGTGCAGTTAAGTTTGCCAATGGACATAGAAAAAATACTTTCAATCAGTATCTGATACATTGAACTATCGTCACTGTTAATTGTTATTGCATGCTTGAATGCATCTTTTTCCAATTTCATTAAACAAAAAACATGTCATAAACCTTCATGATTGGACATGCAGGTTTATGACGTTATAATCATATCCTTTGATCTTCTCCAAACATCATTAGCATAAATGCAATAAAATAGTGATCAAGGATGCATATTGCTTTCTCCTTATTTTGACAAATCTAAACAATACTAAGTTAAATTATAATGTGTACCTTTAAAAGAAACCAAAATACCCAGGTGTTGTGCAATAATAGAAGACCTATAAAATCTAAATTCTTCTTTCTTCCAAATATAAAAAGTGCAAGTGTTGATAAAATCAATACAGTAATATATCCTGAAGTTTCCTTTAGCCTATGCCAATATTCTCCATTTATAACAACATAATGTATTTGACATAATTTTTACAACATATCCATATGGGTATGGCCAATGGGTGCAAATATTAGCAGGTGCAAATAAACAAGTATATATATGGAGGAATTGATAGAGTCATTATACAATTGATTCCCATGGTTGTAAACATAGATATAAATATGTTATTAAATAATCATATAAATATATAAATACATATAATATCTTAAAATACACAACTCAATCGATAAAAATCGTCCATCAATGGTAAAATGTTCCATAAAATTTACTATGTACACTTTCCATGTGTAATGGATGTGATATCCATACCTACGAACTTCTGAGGACTAATTCAATATTTACAATACTCCTTCATTAGGAGATAATAATTTACCATGTTTAAATTAATCTATGGTCCTTATTATCAACTGAGGAGTAAAGTTTTAAGATTCAAATGATTATAATACATACAGTGTTCGATTAGACACAAGGGGAGATTATTAGTCCTGAAAAGGGTTTTCTTATCATGATTCTATAGTACAATTAAATGTATATGTTAAAATTGAGATTTTAAAACATACTCATATAAAATGTACTTTTCATAAAAATGTATAGAGATACTCGCTTGTGTTGAGACCTCCCGGCTGCTTGGTATCTAACTCCATTATAAATTGCGTTTCCAGTCTCCTCAGTTTAGCTTCTCTGTTACCCCCTCTTTTGTCCAGTGGGATTGCATCTACCACATAATAACGTAAATGTGAGAGGTTGCTGTCATGGCATTCTTTAAAATGTTGGGCAACAGGGTAGCTTGTGTCGTTGTTTGTAATGGCCCTTGTATGCTGTAGGATTCTCTTATGTACCGCAAGTTTGGTGCTTCCAATATATTTTAAGTTACAGCTACATTCTAAAACATAGACCGCGTATTCAGTCTTGCAGGTCAAATGTTGAGTAATGGGCCGGGGAACAATGTTAAAAGCTGTACAATATTCTATCTTATTAGTACCAAACTTGCATGCCTTACAGCTGCTGCATTTAAAAAACCCTTTTCTAGCGGACAGCCAAGAGCCAGTATTCTGGCCCTCCGATTATTACGGACCAGAGCATTACCCATAGAGGCAGTTTTCCTGTACGAGATAGCTGGTTTCTTAATTAGACTCTGTCCTATAACTGGGTCATCTGAAATTATAGGCCAGCTACGTCTCATTATTTCTCTGATCTGTTTTTCCTGCCTCGAGAATGACATAATGAGTCGTATGGGTTCATTATGTGATCCCACAGATTTTTCTGATTTGTTTTTATAAATTAATAGCTCTTCCCAGGGTTTTTGTTTGGATTGTATTTTGGCTCTATCCACTACTTTTGCCTTGTATCCTCTTTCCACGAATCTTGCTTTACTCTCCTTTTGTTTTTTGACATTTTGATTCACTACTACCTAGCCTTCTTATTCGAAGCATTTCCCCATAGGGGATGCTATCTATTAAATGACGGGGTGTGCGCTGGATGCATGCAGTAACGCATTGCCCGCTGTGTCTTTACGATACGAGGTGGTAAATATAGCATTATTCTGAATCTTAATTTCAACATCCAGAAAAGTCACACTTTACTAACTGATGTTTGAAGTGAACGTTAAGTTTACATCATTCACATCTAATTGCGTTAAATTGTTCTGCGCTTTCCTCTGTTCCCCCCAAATAATGAATAAATCATCTATAAATCTCAGCCAACAGATTATGTTATCCTGGCAAACATGGCTGTATTGTTTCCTGAGGACCAGCTCCTCCCACCAACACATGAATAGACATGGGTAGCTGGGAAGAAGCTGGCCCCCATAGCCACGCTCCGCACCTGTTGATATATCTTATTCTTAAATATATATATATATATATATATATATATATATATATATATATATATATATATATATATATATATATATATATATATATATATATATATATATATATATATATATATATATATATATATATATATATATATATATATATACCACGTGACTCCTCTGGATCTCTCGGTGTTTCCAGCGCCTGCTTAGCACACCAGCAAACAGAAGGGAGACGGACCACAAAACTTCAGCATATCGATTTATTTTTCGGTACACAGAAAGCAGCTACGCGTTTCTGGCAAGGTATGCCCTTGATCACGCTGCAACATGTACTCAAGACTTAATGCTTGTTTTAAATGCCATTCTTGAAAGTGAACACCCCTTCACAGTGACGTGGTAAGTCATGTGACTTAATAAACAGTGAAAACATACTGCCACAGTTTATATATATTAAAAAAAGGGGGTGGTGATAAACAGAGTGTCTGAATTGAGCAGACCACTCTTACCCAGTCCAAAGATCAGGGCTTGATCCATCACCGTTATTTATCTCACTGCCCCATCCCAGCTCAGAACCTGGCTATATGCAAATCAGTCTGTCCCTGGCCCAGTGCATCATGGGAACAGGGCAGACTAAACTACCAAGCCAATTCTTCACCAGAAAGGAGACAAGCTACCGGGGACCGGTTTCTGGCATTTCAGCCGTCTTCGGCCCGGCTTGCTTGAATCCTGATGGAGCAGTGAGAAAGGGACTCATGTCTGAGTATACCCTGCCACACCTATAGTGGCCAAAATCGATTAAAAAAAGGGGGTGGTGATAAACAGAGTGTCTGAATTGAGCAGACCACTCTTACCCAGTCCAAAGATCAGGGCTTGATCCATCACCGTTATTTATCTCACTGCCCCATCCCAGCTCAGAACCTGGCTATATGCAAATCAGTCTGTCCCTGGCCCAGTGCATCATGGGAACAGGGCAGACTAAACTACCAAGCCAATTCTTCACCAGAAAGGAGACAAGCTACCGGGGACCGGTTTCTGGCATTTCAGCCGTCTTCGGCCCGGCTTGCTTGAATCCTGATGGAGCAGTGAGAAAGGGACTCATGTCTGAGTATACCCTGCCACACCTATAGTGGCCAAAATCGATTAAAAAAAGGGGGTGGTGATAAACAGAGTGTCTGAATTGAGCAGACCACTCTTACCCAGTCCAAAGATCAGGGCTTGATCCATCACCGTTATTTATCTCACTGCCCCATCCCAGCTCAGAACCTGGCTATATGCAAATCAGTCTGTCCCTTTCCCAGTGCATCATGGGAACAGGGCAGACTAAACTACCAAGCCAATTCTTCACCAGAAAGGAGACAAGCTACCGGGGACCGGTTTCTGGCATTTCAGCCGTCTTCGGCCGGGCTTGCTTGAATCCTGATGGAGCAGTGAGAAAGGGACTCATGTCTGAGTATACCCTGCCACACCTATAGTGGCCAAAATCGATTAAAAAAAGGGGGTGGTGATAAACAGAGTGTCTGAATTGAGCAGACCACTCTTACCCAGTCCAAAGATCAGGGCTTGATCCATCACCGTTATTTATCTCACTGCCCCATCCCAGCTCAGAACCTGGCTATATGCAAATCAGTCTGTCCCTGGCCCAGTGCATCATGGGAACAGGGCAGACTAAACTACCAAGCCAATTCTTCACCAGAAAGGAGACAAGCTACCGGGGACCGGTTTCTGGCATTTCAGCCGTCTTCGGCCCGGCTTGCTTGAATCCTGATGGAGCAGTGAGAAAGGGACTCATGTCTGAGTATACCCTGCCACACCTATAGTGGCCAAAATCGATTAAAAAAAGGGGGTGGTGATAAACAGAGTGTCTGAATTGAGCAGACCACTCTTACCCAGTCCAAAGATCAGGGCTTGATCCATCACCGTTATTTATCTCACTGCCCCATCCCAGCTCAGAACCTGGCTATATGCAAATCAGTCTGTCCCTGGCCCAGTGCATCATGGGAACAGGGCAGACTAAACTACCAAGCCAATTCTTCACCAGAAAGGAGACAAGCTACCGGGGACCGGTTTCTGGCATTTCAGCCGTCTTCGGCCCGGCTTGCTTGAATCCTGATGGAGCAGTGAGAAAGGGACTCATGTCTGAGTATATATATATAAATATATATATATATATACAGTTTATATATATGCATCTCATCGTAGAAGACATATATGTATATATATATATATATATATATATATATATATATATATATATATATATATTCTCTCTACCTGATTTAAGACCCCTCACCCCTCTCAAAACATCTCTCTCAACCCCCCATTCTCTACTCCTCTCCCATAACTTCACCTCTCTCCACCATTCTCTACTTCTCTCCCATAACTTCACCTCTCTCCACCACTCTCTGTGCCTACCTCTGGCTCAAAATCACTCTATCTACCTCAAACTTCTCTCAACCTCATCCTTCTCTGTACACTCCAGTTCTTTGTTTCCATCTCACATCTCTGCATCTTTCCTTCATCTACTTCACCACTCTCTGATATGATGCACCTCACCTCTTTCCTATCTCTCTCCCTACCTTAACTCTCTACCTCACCTTTCTCTGCCTCATTTTGCTTACTGCACACCTCACTTTAACCAACTCATCTCTCTCCATTCCACCTCACTCTCTCTTTGTCTTTCACTCTCATTGCCTAACCTCTCATGTGCCCTACCATTCCCTCACTACCTCACCTTTCCACCTCTGCCCTCTTTTCCTGCTGTGGTTCCTTCTACATCACCTCTCTTAGTACTTTGCCCCTTAATTACCCTTCCTTTCTCACTCTATCTGCATAAACCTTACTGTCTTTCTGCACTCTTTCTCTTTATCCTACTCTATCCACTTCACTTCTTTTCTCTCTATCCCGCGTCTCTCTTTATACCCAGCAAACCTTTCTCTCTTTACCTGCTCTATCTCTATCTCACTATTCTACTTACCTGAGCTGTCATTATATGACTCATCTCATTTTACCTGTCTGCCTACCTCTTCGCTGTATCTACCTTGCATCCCTTCGTGCTTCTCTCACTCCCTCACTTTTCTCCCTCTAACTTTCTCTACCTCATCTATCTTACATATACCCTTACGTGTTCCCCACCAAGCTTTATGTTTATTCTCCCACTCTCTACTTTGCTGTACATGGCTCTAAAGACTTATATATCACTCCACCTCTTCTTCTCTCTTTACCTCTGCCTCTTCGTACCACACAATATCTTTCTTCCTGGCTACCTCACCATACTCTATTTACCTCATCTCTCATTCCCTTCTACCGCTATTCAACTTTCTCACTTCACCACTCTCTTTACTTCTCTGTCCTTCTCCTGACACCACCCTTTCTTACTTTCTCTTACTTCATTGAGTCAGAGGTTAATGTCTAGCCGGAATAGTGTAAGCATGTCAGAGAGTGTGGACAATTTGGAAGTAGAGAGTATTAAGGACAAAATTAATAGCTTTCAACTAGGGGAATAATGGTCCTCAGAGTAGCACCTTGAATGTGCTGTTGCAGTAAAGATGCCAGTTGTCAATACACATGTATTTGTGATTGCAAATGTTTGGCAATTGAAGTTCCAATTTCAAAAATTATTTGCATGTCTTATTTTAATATGCTCTTGTTCAATAAACAGTCTGCAAGTTATCCCTACCATGTCTTTTCTACAATGTGAGGAACAGGCTGTATGCACAAGGACCTGAATTACTAAAATAGATATTACATTGAAAGAAAATTTGACAGGGTCTCCAATATAAGTCCTGCCAGGGCCCAAAGCATTCTTAAGATGGAATTTCAGGCTAGTGGCCCTCTAGCGGATGGGATGCGGATGAAGGCTTTCCCATCCTAGAGCTGACTGAGGCTCTCCCATGGGAGCCCAGTGGTTCCCTCACCTATCAATCAGGCGGTGGAACTGTGAGTTTGGATGAGCGGTTAAAATTGCTAATTTACAGCTGTTTTTCCAAGCCAAATGCTCTAAATTGCCCTCACGTGTCAATCTTTCAGAATTTATACAGAAAAACCTAGCTACATGGCAACAAAGCACTATAAAAACGTGAGAGTGAAAACAGAGGAATACAGAAGTGGAGAATGTGGAAGAGGAAGCTCTCAGGAAGAGAGGCATTGCCAGTTGGGATCCATTGTTTAGAGGATTACTTACGGATGATGTGTTGTACGAAGAGATGGGGTTTCAGCCCCTTTCTAAAAAAAGGATGAGTGAGAGGGGTTGCAATGTTTGGCTAGTGAGGGAGTTCCAGATACAAGTGACGGAGTAATAAATGTTTTTTTCTTGAATTTTAGACTCAGCTGCACTAACCTGGCAATATAGATTCAGCAGGAGTAATGTTCATATCCACACTTCCCTGACCCCCTGAAGATCATGCAACGTATATCTAGGCTGGCTGGCAGTCAATCGGGAGAAATGGGAATGGAAAAAGAGAGAGAGAGAGTGGATCAGAGACACTGGGTTTTACCCTCCGCATGCTCCGCAACATCTACAGGTGGATCCCGACAGATTCAAGAAGAACAGTCACCCAGGCCCTCATCAGCAGCAGGCTCGACTACGGAAAGGCCCTCTATGCAGACCAAGCTCATCAAACGACTGCAATGCATCCAAAATGCCTCAGCACGACTGATCCTCAATGTTCCACGCCACAGCCACATCACCCCCACCTGAGAAACCTGCACCTGCTGCCCGTCAACAAGAGGATATCCTTCAAGCTCCTTATCCATGCACACAAAGAACTCCATGAGACCGGCCCAGCCTACCTCAACAGACGACTTTCCTTCTACATCCCTAACCGCCAGCACTGCTCCGCGGACCTTGCACTCGCTACCGTTCCCCACGGATCACTGAAATAATATCGACCTCACAAATATCGAGGTGACAAAATATCGTTGACAAAATATCGATGGACAAAATATCGACTGGCTATCTCTAAACAAGTAAGTACAAAAATATCGACTCCTAAATATCGAGTTATTAAAATATAGACTGTAAAAAATATAGTTTTTTTTAAATGTCTTTAAATTAAGTTAATACTAATGTAATAATACATATGTTTAGTCTAAACTTACTTTAAATTATTAAAATAATGTTATATTAATAATTATTTATTTTAAAATAAAAATAAATCTAAAAAAATAATACATATATATTTATATAATTTTTTTAATATTAAATAAACATATATAATAATTTTACCGTAGCATAACAAAATAGTTAACAATTATTATAACAACTCTAGTGAATTCTACAATAGCTAAAGCGTTGGATAGCGTAGGGGTAAAATTTACTATTCCCACTCCAGTGGGTGCAACAGTAGGGAAAGCGTTGGATAGCGCAGGGGTTACAATTACTATTCCCACTCCAGTGGGTGCAACAGTAGGGAAAGCGTTGGATAGCGTAGGGGTTAAAATTACTATTCCCACTCCAGTGGGTGCAACAGTAGGGAAAGCGTTGGATAGCGTAGGGGTTAAAATTACTATTCCCACTCCAGTGGGTGCAAAAGTAGTGAAAGCGTTGGATAGCGTAGGGGTTAAAATTACTATTCCCACTCCAGTGGGTGCAACAGTAGGGAAAACATTGGATAGCGTAGGGGTTAAAATTACTATTCCCACTCCAAAGAGTGCAACAGTAGGGAAAGTGTTGGATAGCGTAGGGGTTAAAATTACTATTCCCACTCCAGTGGGTGCAACATTAGGGAAAGCGTTGGATAGCGTAGGGGTTAAAATTACTATTCCCACTCCAAAGAGTGCAACAGTAGGGAAAGCGTTGGATAGCGCAGGGGTTACAATTACTATTCCCACTCCAGTGGGTGCAACAGTAGGGAAAGCGTTGGATAGCGTAGGGGTTAAAATTACTATTCCCACTCCAGTGGGTGCAACAGTAGGGAAAGCGTTGGATAGCGTAGGGGTTAAAATTACTATTCCCACTCCAGTGGGTGCAACATTAGGGAAAGTGTTGGATAGCGTAGGGGTTAAAATTACTATTCCCACTCCAGTGGCTGCTACATTAGGGAAAGCGTTGGATAGCGTTGGGGTTAAAATTACTATTCCCACTCCAGTGGGTGCAACAGTAGGGAAAGCGTTGGATAGCGTAGGGGTTAAAATTACTATTCCAACTCCATTGGATGCAACAGTAAGGAAAGCGCTGGAAAGCGTAGTTGTAAAAATTAAATTAGTAAAAATCACATATTAACCAATTAATCAATTAATATAAAATAATTAACAATTATTATTAAAATAATTAACACATATAAATTAATTATCAATTATTTAATAATTACTATCAATAAATATATTTACATATTTAATTATTATTAATTAAATTACTTCCCACCCTATTTCCCTATAATCCCACAACCCACTACTGCATTAAATTAGTAAAATTTACATATTTACCAATTAATCAATTATTATTAATTATTTTGCAATTACTATTAAATTAATTAACACATATAAATTAATTAACAATTAATTTGAAATTAATATCAATTAATACATTTACATATTTAATTAATTATAATTAAATTACTTCCCACCCTATTCCCCTATAAACCCACAACCCGCTACAGAATTACATTACGCAATAATTATAAAAACAAAATTCATTTAATAAAATTATTTATAAGATAAATACACACTTTTCACACATATTATTACATAAAAATACACTATAAAATATTATATATTATTAAAAATTGGATATTTTTGCTATCTATATTTCATACAGTCGATATTACTTCACTTACCTTAAAAACGATATTTTTGTAGTCGATATTCTGTTCAGTCGATATTTTGTCCAGTCTATATTATTTACTCGATATTATGTCCAAACGATATTTTGGACTCGATATTATGTCTGTGCACCGTTCCCCGCATCTGAAGAACAACCACTGGTGGGAGATCCCTCTCCCACCTCGCCGCCACGACCTGGAACACCATCCCACTGAGCCTACGACAGACCCAAGACCTCCTGACCTTCAGGAGACTTCTCAAGACCTGGCTGTTCGATCAGTAGAGGCCCTCCCTCCCCTTCCCAACGCCTTGAGACCCTCACAGGTATGTAGCGCGCTCTACAAATGGTTGATTGATTGATATAACACCAGTTTTTACTGCCAGACACAACCTACAACAAGAAATAATTATTTCAGTGTTTGGCCAATGACAATACAGTTCACTATTTCTAACATAAAATATTATATACCTTGAGGCAACATTGTATAACCCATTATTTGTGGGTGCAGATACCTCTATGAGTTTCTAGAGCAAAAAGATATAAATAACCTTTATAATTTATTTATGGAATAACCTGAACTTCATTATAGGTTCTTATATGTATAACCTCCTTCAGCAAATTTTAAATCAAGTCTGTGATATGAATAATTCTCAATACACATAGTTTATCAGCTGTACATAATGAATGCTGATTAGCATTATGTTGTCACTTCTGACAATATACATTTACTTCCCACACTACTTACCTTACTACCATATGTGATTCTGAAGATATGTAAAGTCTGTATAACATAGAGCCTTCAGTAGCTCCTCCCACATATATGTGCAAAAGAGGACATAATCCTAGAAAGGGTGACTGTTGTAAAAACGTTGTAATCCTTTAAAGAATGACTACAATAAGGAAGGGCAAATATACTTCTAAGTCCTTGCTCTCTGTGAGGATCTGGGTGTAATATATGATATGGCTGTGGAACGTTATTGTGGAGTTCACTCACAGACACCTTCTTGGGTCCAGTCAGTATTGTTTACTCAACCTTAAGCTCAAGCCTGGGTAGCTGTGGCTGTGAGAAGTAAGGCTTGGCAAAGGAACTTGATGTAAAGCATTTAACAGCACCAAACAACAAAATAAAAAAATCACACACCAATATAAAGACACTACAACAACGTATAAACATAGAGCGCATTGTTATGAATTTTTAGAGACCTTGATCATTAAAGTCCACTGTAGGGTTCAAGAGATACGCATTTTGGAACCTTTTATCACTTTTAAGTGCAACCGCAAACAAGCATTGGCAATTGTGAAGTTTGAAAACATTTGGAAAGTTTGGAAAAGTTAGTTCTAGTACTCTGGCCATACTTGGGCGAATAAATCCAATAGGAGATAAGTCTAGGGGACCATAAAGGATACTTTGGAGAGTTACATGGCCACCAGAGTGCTTTTGAAGCAAGTTATCAGCTTTACAGGATGACCACCATAGTCTTTATTGGTGTGGTCCTGATGCTGAGGGATGCAGGCAAAGCCTGCTCAAAGGATGCTCCTGAAGCTGTGCGGTCAATGGGGTTGAAGTTTGTCGAGTCCTCGGTCTACAGGTGAGTGGGGGTGACTCTGTCCATGGATCTTGGGGTTCCACAAAGTCCTCTGTGTAGGATTCCGAGGGCTGCCAATGCGGACCAGGTGCTTTTGCTACACAGCGGTAACGGTGAAAATCTTTGGTTGAAGCTGGTGTCCCTCTTGGGTGATGAATTTGGTCACAACCAACATCCACGAGTCCAGCAGACAAAAGTGAACCCTTAGGCTATCTCCAAATTGTCCTTTGGTTTGCCCGGCATCTGGTAGCAGCAAAATGTCTGCGGTGGCTACCAGAGATGCAGTATGGGCTCTATCAGCTTTCATGTCCCTAGTGCCACTGTGGGAGGTCAGAAAACTGACCCTTGGAGTCTCTGCTTCCGACTGGGGTCGGGAATCAACTTTTGCCCAAGTCAGGCACTCAGAACAGGGTCCAACCTCAACTAGCCCAAAATAAGCAGGTTCAGTTACTCTGACATCGCAGCCTCTCTTTGTAAATTTCAAATGAGTGCAAAGTGGTGTTCTTCTCGTCCTTTTTCCAAATCCAATAAGTACTGAGGGGCACAGTGCCAGAGGTGCCCTTCTTATCCCAGGAAAGTACCCCAGGGGATCCACTCGGTCACTAGCCACTTGGCTAATGGGCCCTCTCCTATCTAGTAACAGATTTCCTGTGATATGTGGCATCTGGCTATTCCAGAGTGCCCCATTCTTGCCCCCTTCAAGATGGCATGGCCCTTCTTTGGTTGTCGGGAGCAGGGTAGCCCATCCTAGGGGTGTGGTTACCAGTGGGCTACACACCCATGGGAAAATTGGTTTGGACACAGGCTTCCCTTCCTTAGCTCTGTCTCCTAATTGTATGCAGAATCAAAAGGAATCCTGCTCAGGGATGTTGTCACAAGTGGCCCTTCAAAGGCAGCTTCACCTTTGAAGTCTGTCTTTATGGCTAACACCCTGACGGGCCATCCTGGGAGAGGAGGTAGCACTTTGCTCTGTGGCAACTGCCTTTGTTCCTTGGCTTGGGAGTCATTCACACATCTCCCCAGGTGGTCAGAAACCCATCTATGTGATGGTGTGTTTGTCAAGTCACTTTACTAGCTGGAGTGCAGAGAGCTAACTTTCTTAAAGTTGCTTAACTTTAATAGTGACTTTAAATCTGGCCTGGGCATCAGGTCGGATATAATGTCCCAATTAATTTGATACCTTACTTGTTCCTGTTAGGTGGTCCCATCCAGGAGTTAGATGGGTTGGGGTGCCACCCGTTTAACCCTGTGTTAGCCAACGGGGCTCATAACTTTTCCACAGCAAAACAACAAATTAAAGGTGTTGCTGCTAAGACATAATAAAGCGTATATATGTCGTACTTAAGTGCATGTAGCTCCCTGCCATAGGGCTTCATAGGCCTTCCTTAGGGGAGAATTGCATATATCCTTAAGGGAAGTGGTGTACTGGCCATTAGGAGTAATGGCAAAGTTGAAATAGAAGTGTCAAACAACTGCCCTGTCAGTCTGCAGTGTCAGGCTGGGGTCAATGTTGTCTCTGTCACATGCAGGGGGGAACAGACAGTCTGCTTAACATGCCCTTGGCACCCTGTGTACCAGAGGCGGCTCCTCCGTTATGGCGGAGGAGCATCTCCTGCCTCTGCTGAAACCCAGCAGAGGAAACCCACACAAATAAAATGATGATAAAACATTTTTAATATCATTCTATTTTAAGCCCTGCAGGCTGAGGTTGAGGGAGGGACGTGGCCTCCTGTGCTGATGCTGCAGCTACAGAATCAGGGAGGAGGGGTGAGTGGTGGGCACTGCCAAGTGCCTATGATGGTTTCCGGCCAAGCCATCATGTGCACTTAACCTTTCTCCACCTAGCTGTGTTATACACTTGGGTGTAGAAACCAACACAAGCTCCCAGTATATGCCTGAACGCCAAACCGAGGCGCTCAGACCAATCCCAGCACTGTATTGGAATGGCATTCCCAGCATGTGAGCAGTGCTGGGATTGGGTGAGGGGAGCCTGCGCAGTTTACAGCAGTTCCTAGATGTACGAGCGGCAATGGTCGGGAGGAAGGCGGCCTTCGGAGCAGGTAAGTGTAATTTTTTATGTTTAATATTAATTTTGTTTGTATTCCCCCACCACTTCTTAATACTAGTGACCGCTACTTCTGGGTACCATATACTAGGGACTCATAAGTAAGCCAGTCCTTGACAATTCGAAGTATACAATTAAACATATCTTTTGTACTGGGCCAGAATGCTGGTACTGAGGTCTGGACAGCAGGCCTCAGTGCAATTTCAAAGCCAAAAAACCTGCAGCTAATGGGGCAAAAAGTGTGTGGTGGGGATCTACACAAAAACCTGTTTCCTTACGGTTGCTAATGTTTACAAAGAACACCTTTCAGAGAACAAGATTCTTGGCAACTCTCGATGAAAATGCAATGAATTCCAATGGCCTGATAACAATACTCCAACTGCAGCAACTGAGGATCAATATTGCCTAGCTAGAAATGTTCTGAGCCATGAGGAACTTATAACCTTTGCATCTAAGATGGCAACAACCACTAACAGCCACAAAAACGTCTTTTGGCGCCCTGGAAATGCGGTTTGTCTTGTGTCCACTTGCATGTTTTGCATAATGCAGGCATTGCAGCCACAAAGCCTCACACCAAGCGTCGCTCACAGTCAAAGTATACTCTTGGCCTCCTCTGTAGAGGAACATTTTAATTCAGAGGAGTTGGTCTCCATGCCTACCTGGCATTTACAGGAAAGCCAGAGATCATGGCCATTTGCTTGCAGAAACCCTATCATGATCATGCTACGTTACATACCTGCAGGATATCTGCCCATGAAATATCCTGATTTGTATGACAAATCTGGTGGAGAGCACAAGTTCACCACGTTGGCTTCATTATGAGTGCCACAGATTAATCCCTACTGTTTGTTTGCCCCTGGAATTACTGTTACCATGTTCCCAGTTATTGCAGAGGTGGTGAAATAACTGGGATTACAAGGTTTTTGGACATAATGTGGGAATCTGTATTTCTCCCATTACAGGCCCAACCAGGATTACTCAGGCACTTGTAATGAGGCCCTTTATGAGTGATACAGCAGACATTGAATGTGAAGAAGACAGTGGACTTCTTTTGAGGATGAGTGAGAAAAGGGGAGGAAGAAATGAGACGGTATGTCCTCTGTGTTAATAAGGTTGCATAACCTTGTACTATGCAAACAAGTGTTACGTTTTCGCCTATGCCATAGTCACATTCAGGACTCCATTTTCTAAAGCCAGATGCCCTTCTCAATATGGACCACACATCAAGCTTCAGGCAGTTGTATTCCCCTTCTGTCACTCAGGGCTGATGAGAATATCCCTATTACAAATGTCTTCCTATTTATCAGTTCGACCACCTTAAATCAATTATCCCTCTGTTGTTACTGCACTAACATCTATAATCTATACCTTACCTAATGATGATTTGACTTCTAAAATATATTGCCTCCATAGCTTGGCACCCACCCTAATTCTTCTTTTTAATTACTCTCTCATCCAACAATGACTACATTTCAGTTGCCTGACATCTGCCACTAGATGCCTTTTGTTTCATCTAAATGCATAAGGGAATTTTGTTATTTTTCCATTTCATTTGGCTTTGTCTAATGAACACTTTCAGGCAACAGTGTTCCTTTTTCTATGAATTTGCTATGTAATTATTTCAAACGTGATCCCTTTCTTTCTTTCTATGCAGTCCCTCTTCTGTCCCTTCCTACTTTTATACATATTTCTAAGTGTTGCTGAAGTTGATCATGACATGTTCCAGCCCGAGTTTGGTTCCTTAAGCACTTCAATGGTTCTTTTTACACTAGGCCCCTGAATTGTGTAATTCTGCGGTCCTGCTTTTTTCCACATACTTATGAATTTGCCAAACTTGGCACATAATACATTATCTGCTGTATACTCTGCAGATTTTAACAACAAAAAAAAATTGCTCAAACGGATTAAATGGTACTAAAAATGTTGTAACGTTTCCCACAGTGGCATGCTGTCAGCAAAGATTATCTGGTCACCTTTCAGTTGTGTATTCCTGTATTTGCCGGTTGAACTGGTATTAATAGGGTGAATTCCTTGCCCAGACAATATAAATTGTAAAAATTACAGAATAATGAAATAATTCTATTTAAAAAGTGATGCATAATGCACCATAATTTGCCTTTTCTTGCTGCATAATTTAGTGAACCATGCCTCATAATTTGGTGCTCACCTTGCCACATAACTCCAGTGGACCTACTTTTATATAATCTGTTCCGTTCATAATCAAGCCCAGAGTTCAGTGTTTTCAAGTCATTACAAATTGGACCATTTCTTTAAGCACTTAGTATATCCCTTCTCCTTAAATGTCTCATGTTAGCAAGAAAGAGGATATCTCAAATATTGCGACTTTGGGTGTTCTTTTGAGATTTTTGCAGACTTCGGAAATGCTTACTGAGGGTCTATGTTTTTTGTTGTCTATACTTTGGTACACTCAAGTACAACACAAACGAATAGCAGACTCTGTCCTACTTTTTGCAAGACAATCTCAATGTGTTCTCTACATGTTTGTTCCTTGACGGCAGTAAGGCAGTATCTTGTTTCTTTAGGCCAGATGTATGAATGCCCTGTTTTGCAATTTCCTGATTGCAAATCTTTGTGATTCGCAATTAGGAAATCACAAAACCGAATGCATGAAAGTGTTTTTAACACTTTTATGCCTAGATGCATCAAACTGAATTGCATTCGCAAACGGTGCAAATCGCATTTTTCGGCCGTTTGCGAATGCAATTCACTAATTTGGAACGCATCATGCATTTCGCAATTTTCAGGAATCGCAACCATGCTGCGATTTCTAAAATTGCGATTGCATTTAAGAAATCGCTATTTGAGATTTCTTAAATGCTATGCATGATTATTTTAAAATTGCGAATTCGCAATTTAGAATGGGTAAAATAGCATGAAGTTGAACTTCATGCTAAATTACTGAAAACTTTCAAATATGCACAAATTGCATTTTTGAAAGTTTAAATTTACACACACACATGCCCCAAGGGCATGTGCGTGTGTAAATAGATCTTGATGGTAATTTTCAGGGGTGCAGGGAGGGGTTCCTTGGACCCCCCCTGCACCCTTGAAATTGCATTCACATTTTGCGATTCGCAAAATGGAATTCGCAAAATGTGATTGCCTTCCCATTCATTCCTATGGGCCTTTTGGCCCATAGGAATCAATGGGAAGGGTTTCCTTAATTGCGATTCGCAAATTGGGAATCGCAATTAAGGAAAAATACTGAATCGCAAAAAAAATTGCGAAATTTTCATGCATTGCCATTTGCGATTTCTAAATTGCGATTCCTTAATTTTCGTAATTTAGAAATCGCAAATGGAAACAATGATGCATCTACCCATTACTGATTTCTAGGGGATCGCAAATGACCTACCTCATGAATATAAATGAGGGATGTCACAATTTTCGAACCCCTAGGAATCGCAAAAATCCCAGGGATGGTGGCCTCCTGGGCTCAGCAGACCACCATGTCTGTGATTACTTTTAAATAAAGCAATTCCTTTTTTTCGAAATGCAATCCGTTTTCCTTAAAGGAAAACGGGATCTGCTTCAAAAACAAAAATGAAAACTTTTCTTTCCATTTCTTAAGTGCAGGCAGTGGTCCGTGGGTTACCACCTACTTGAAGTAGGTATTAAAATGTGAATGTTTTGTGACCTCATTCACGATCACAAAACATTTATGCATACCGTTTGGATTCGCAATTTCGAAGGGATGCCCTAAACACACCCCTTCCAAATAGCGGATCTGAAACGTATTTCGCGATTCGGTAACAGGTTACCGAATCGCAAAATTGTGTTTGCTGCATCAGAAATGCATTTTATGCCATTGCAAACTGGCCGATTCTGTGAATCGGCCTTTTGCGAGGAGCAAAATGCATGATGCATCTGGCCCTTTGCTTTTTTGATTTCTGATTCACATAATTTATAATAGGAGCCTCAAACAAACTAGACAGAAAAATACAATGTTTTACACTTATCAACAGTGGTATTGGGCAGGGTGCAGTCATCTTTGTAAAAGCCAGAAATGTAGGCCCACATGCATCAAAGCAAAAACCGGTCGCTAACGGGCAAATTCTCAGAATCTGCCCCGTTGTGACCGGTATTTTTGCATTTGGGATGCATCATCCCAAATGCAAAAATCGCAATTTAAGGAATCTCTAAATTGAAATTCCTTAAATTGCGATTGCATTTAAGGAATCCCAAATTTAGATTCCTTAAATGCAATGCATCAAAGTAAAAAAAATTGCGATTTCACTAATAGGAGTAGCAAATTACCATGAAGTTCAACTTCATGGTAATTTGCAAAAACTTTGAAAAATGCACTTTTGTGCATTTTTCAAAGTTTCATGTTGCGCACACACATGCCCTAAGGGCATGTGTGTGCGCAACTTTTGTGCACAGATAAATTTCAGGGGTGCAACAGGGTGTCCTTTGGACACTCCAGCACCCTTGAAATTGCATTCTCAATCTACGATTCGCTAACTGCCATTCGCAAATTGAGAATGTCTTCCCATTCATTCCTATGAGCCTCTAGGCCCATAGGAATGAATGGGGAGGTATTCCTTTATTGCGACTCGCAATTAAGGATTATTAAGAAATCGCAATTTTTTTAGCGATTTCATTATGCATAGCCTTTTGCTATTCCTTATTAGCAAATCCTTATTTTTCACTAATAAGGAATCGCAAATGGCATTGTTGATGCATGTGGGCCTTTGTCTTTATCAGTGAAGGCAGGGGCTGAAAGCAAGAATTATTGTAAAGAAGACACATTACAGATTTATAGTGTAATCCATAAAAAAGCATTATCTTCATTAAGGGCAGTCATTCATCAATTAATAAATTGATGGGATAGGTATTTTTGTGTGAAAGAGTATGTGTTATATGCTGATTGTCTTTGGCAGATGAAGTACATTGATTTGACATTCACCTCAGGCATAGTATGGATAAACTCACGTGACAAGTAGTGCTGTTCAAATCTACTGATTGATTGATTGATTACAAAACTTTATTTACTTGAATGTTAACTGGATGCTGTAGACTTGTTTCGCAATCTCTGATCAGCTGCAAACTTCTACTTTTAAAGGATTTATGAATGATCACATTTGTAAACTATGTAGGATTGAATAAACCACATTCACCATTTCGTAGGGTATCACATTTTGAGGGACACAAGAGACTGGGATTTCAGTTTGATCCTTAATTATCAAAGGTTCTATTATCCACTCATTCATCAAGATGGACACAGGGGCCATGGCAAGAAAAGCTTCTGTTACTCCTAAAGAATGACAAAATGTTGGCTCAGTGGGTCCAAGAAGAAACACATTTCTTAATTCTGCATGAGAGGTAGGGGCAAGTTGGGGTAGCATTTCAAGGCGTAGAGGATAGTGAGAAACTGTTTCTGAATGTAAGTACTGGTTCGAACAAATGTGTACTCTTTTTCTGGGATAAAGGATCACGCTTCTTTAAATAAGTTGGTGTGGAGATTGAAGAAACAACTAGTCCCTTCCAATTTTTACATGGCTTGCTGTACAATACATCTGACAAGCTAGCTATTCTTTCCTAATTTTGTTTATTTCCTTGATTGTGTAGCTGTCACTACGCCTAAATGAAATCAAATTATTTGTGGGCTTCTGATCAAAATATAGTCAATTTGATGTAGGGCAGAGGTGCCAATGAGAAGTGGTTACCGTTTTTCTTCATCATATATCAAGATACTCAGTGGTCTTGAAAATGTTCTCATTATTATTCTGCTACTTGTTGTTCTCAGTACTAGCTTAGTTTATTCATAGGTACTTAATATTTTGAACATTTCTAAAAAATTAGGATTTCTATTGCCTGCCCAACCAATGTTAAAGCTGGGTAGATCCATCATTAGAATAACTAAACGCAGGGACTAAAATCTCACAGTTCCCAAGTGCCAGGTGGAATTGTTTGAATGTACTTTCCATCTCCTACCAACAGGTGTGATAAATGTGTCCAGTGCAGAAGTTCCTCTTTTCTTGCACTGGAAAGGTATCCTTCAGGGAGTGAAGCTTTTTTGTCACCTAACTGAAATAGAAAAGGCACTTTAACAGAACAGTTTTTGATATTACGATCAACCAGCTACAGCAGAGGTACATTTAGGGTAAAATGTAAGAGATTTTTACCAATCAAAGTTGCTGCACTGCGTTGGCATATCTACAAAGATATGCACTGCTGAGGTCAACCCCTGTGCTGGTGCAGTTTAGACTGCCTTGCACCCCTCAATATTTCACAGGACACAAAGGGAAATATCGGATGGACCCCATTCATCGTGTGCGCTAGGTCGGATATGCTGACATAGGGATGGGGTATCAGCCTTTGCCAACTACACTGCTGCATCTTAGGCTGCCTTGCACCGTACAATTTTTCACAGGACACAAATGGAAATGACAGGATTATAGGATGGACCCCATTCATGGTGTTCCCTAGGCAGATAGGCTTGCATAGGGATGGGGTATCAGCTCCTGCCAAGTGCACAGCTCCGTATCCCCTAAGATGTGCCACCCAAACTATAAGAACCTGGAAGTTAAATAAAGTAGCTTGAAGTCCAGATCCCAGTTCTCCAGCAGAGGTAACAGACTGTTAATCAGTGACAGGGGTTTTTAGTATTCATTCTAGGTAGCATGTGCTGAGATTATGCTTTGAATGCACCATGGGTAAAAGAGGAGCAAACAGTCTTTTTGTATTTACATATTCGGTATATATTGATACCCTGAGTCAAACCATGTGACTGCAGAAGGAACTGTGTATCCTTGACCATGAAGCATGCATTACCACTCATTTTTCTTTACTCCTACAAGAAAACCAGAACACACTATTCTTCCTCAGAAGGTATCTCCAAACATCATGTGAAAGTAAAAAAGAAAATCTGGTGTGGGGGGAAACCAAGCTTTTGTCTGACTACTGTTATCATCTAAATTCAAAAACCCACAATTATCTATAAAGGGACCATACCAAATGCTTCTAACACGCTTTCAATAAATCATGTTTGTCCTGTGATTGAACATCTAACAGTACTCTACACCCATCAATAACAGTGTATGCCTCATTCTAAGTCAAGTCAAGTCAAGTCAAGTGATTTATATAGCGCGCTACATACCCAGAGGGTCTCAAGGCGCTTGAGGAAGGGTGGGGAATTACTTGTCGAATATCCAGGTTTTAAGTTGCTTTCTGAATGTAAGGTGGTTCTGAGTGAGGCGAAGGTGAGTGGGAAGTGAGTTCCAGGTTTTAGTTGCCAGGTAGGAGAAGGATCTGCCTCCCATGGTGGTTTTGTTGATGCGAGGTACAGTTGCAAGGGCTTGGTTGGAGGATCGTAGGTGGCGGGAGGGGGTGTAGAAGGAAAGTCGTGAGTTGAGGCATTCGGGTCCAAGTTCGTAGAGTGCGTTGTGTGCGTGGGTTAGGAGGCGGAAAGTAATCCTCTTGTTAACGGGGAGCCAGTGGAGGTTTTTCAGGTGTCCAGAGATGTGGTCTTTACGCGGGATGTCTAGTATGAGTCTGGCTGAGGCGTTCTGGATGCGTTGGAGTTTTTTCTGGAGTTTTGCGGTGGTACCGGCGTATAGGGTGTTTCCGTAGTCCAGGCGGCTCGTGACCAGTGCGTGGGTGACCGTTTTTCTAGTTTCGGTGGGGATCCAGCGAAATGTTTTTTTGAGCATGCGAAGAATATTGAAGCAAGAAGATGAGACGGCGTTGACTTGTCTGTTCATAGAGAGTGAGGAGTCCAGGATGACACCTAAGTTCCGTGCGTGGTCCGTCGGGATGGGTGCTTTTCCAAGGGCCTCTGGCCACCAAGAGTCATCCCAGGCAGAGGGGGAGGTACCAAGGATGAGGACTTCAGTTTTGTTGGAGTTCAGTTTTAGACGGCTGTACTTCATCCACTCGGCTACTTCTTTCATTCCTTCATGTAGGTTGGTTTTGCCGGTGTTGGGGTCTTTGGTGAGTGATAGTATCAGTTGAGTGTCATCAGCGTAGGAGATGATGTTGAGGTTGTGTTGGCGTGCGATGGCCGCGAGGGGGCTCATGTATACGTTGAAGAGGGTGGGACTGAGTGAAGATCCTTGTGGCACGCCGCAGATGACTTCGGTAGTTTCTGATTTGAATGGTGGAAGGCGGACTCTCTGAATTCTTCCGGCAAGGAACGAGGTGATCTATTCCAGTGCTTTTCCTTGGATTCCGATGTTTCTGAGGCGTTGTATTAAGGTGCTATGACAAACTGTGTCAAAGGCTGTGGAGAGGTCGAGGAGGATGAGGGCGACTGTGTCTCTGTTGTCTAGCAGAGTTCGAATGTCGTCAGTTGCTGCGATGAGTGCGGTCTCAGTGCTGTGTTTGGCTCGGAAGCCGGACTGTGAGGAGTCGAGGGATTTGTTGGTTTCGAGGAAGGCGGCGAGCTGGTTGTTGACAGCTTTCTCGATGACTTTGGCCGGGAATGGAAGGAGCGAGATAGGGCGGTAGTTTTTGAGTTCGGTGGGGTCAGCTGTGGGTTTCTTCAGAAGGGCGCTGAGTTCGGCATGTTTCCAACTTTCCGGGAAGGTGGCGGAGTTGAGGGAGCAGTTGATGACGTCTCGGAGGTGCGGTGCTATAATGGAGTCTGCTTTGTTAAAGATGTGGTGAGGGCATGGGTCTGTGGGGGATCCTGAGTGGATAGAGTTCATCAGGCGGATGGTGTCCTCAGTGGAGATTGGGTTCCAGTCATTGAGGATGTTCAAGGGGGGTGGGGGTCCTGCAGAGGGTTGGGTGGGTTGGTCTTCGGGTCGGTTGTCGAAGCTGTTGTGGATGTCTGCAATCTTGTTGTGGAAGAATGAGGCTAGGGAGTCGCAGAGGGCTTGAGAGGGGGTGATGTCGTTGGAGTTGGCTGAGGGGTTGGTAAATTCCTTGACGATGTTGAATAATTCCTTGCTGTTGTGGGCGTTGCTATCTAGTCGGTCCTTGAAAGCGGCTTTCTTGGCATTCCTGATCAGTTGGTGGTGTATACGGGTGGCGTTTTTGAAGGCGTCCTTGGTGCTGGTGTTTGGGTCTTTTTTCCAGGCCTTCTCAAGGGAGCGACAGAGTTTCTTAGATTTCTTAAGATCATCGTTAAACCAGGAGGCCTTCTTGCTGCCTAGTTTGATTTGACGTTTTTTCAACGGTGCTAGGATGTTGGCGCTGTTGGATAGCCATTGGGTGAGGTTAATGGCTGCTTGGTCGGGGTTTGAGGAGTGGGCAGGGGGGTTTTGAAGAAGCGATGAGGAGATCTGGTCGATGGTGATTTTGTTCCAGTTTCTTCGCAGAGTGGGTTGAGGATGGTTGTTGGTTGTGGTCTTGTTGTAGGTAAAGTGAACGCAGCTGTGGTCTGTCCAAAGGAGAGCTGTGGTGTGGCTGAAGGAGACATGTTTGCTGGAGGTGAAGATAGGGTCGAGTGTGTGACCTGCGATGTGGGTGGGGGTAGTGACAAGTTGTTTAAGTCCGAGGTTGGCGAGATTGTCCAGAAGGGTGGTGGCGTTGCGGTCGTTGTTCTTTTCAAGGTGAAAGTTGAGGTCTCCCAAAAGAATGTAATCCTCGGAGGGGAGGGCGTGTGGGGTGATGAAGTCCGTGATGTCCTAACTGAATTGTGCACGGGGTCCTGGTGGCCTGTAGAGGAGGGTGCCTCTGAGTGTGGTCTTGGGGTCGATGTGGATCTGGAAGTGAAGGTGTTCAGTGTTGGCGAGATTGACGTCTGAGCTGGTTGAGATGCGGATGGATTTCTTATGGACGATAGTGATGCCTCCTCCTGTTTGGTCGGTCCGGTCCTTACGGATGATCTTATAGCCTTCCGGGATGGCAATGGTGATGTCTGGGGCTGATGTGGAGTTCATCCATGTTTCTGTTAGGAAGGCGACATCTGGAGAGATGGTGTCTAGTAGATTCCAGAGGTCGATGGCGTGCCTGTGGACTGAGCGGGTATTGAGCAGGATGCATTGTAGGTGGTTGGTGTCAGGTATCTGTTTTGTGTTCGTGGATGAGAAGTCGTTCTTGGTGCCGTCGAACTTGCAGGAGTAGCAAGAGAAGGGTCCATGGATGTGTCCGGGAGCGGCTTGGACGCAGTTGGGGAGTCGGCCGGGGTTTAGGGCTGAGAGGGTGGAGGCGTCGTATGAGATGCGGGTGGGGTGGGGGTACAGGGGCCAGGGGGTCTGGCGCTGGGCGGGGTCCAGGCGCGGACGGGCGTAGACGGGCTTACCTTTGGCGCACCTTCGGCGCGCAAGGGGCGCGATCGCTGCGCGTGAACACTGCTCGTAGGTCCTACTGACATAGGTTGGGAAGTGGAGGGGGGCGGAGCATGGGAGGGTGAGCTGGGAGGCGTTAGCGAAGGGGGAGGGACGGGCTGCAGGCACAACAAAATGGTGGGCTCACAAACAACAACAGGACGCTATGCGAGGGCAATGTAAATACACATCAACAAATGCGAGGACTCAACACAGCAGCGCTATGCACACAGGTCAGCAATTAATATTGTAAAGCCTGAAATGGTCAACTGCAGTAACAGCGCAATACACGTAGGACACAATATCTGCAATTAACTAGGCAAATGCGGAGCGCTACGCTGGGAACCGGGCGCTTAATCAGGAATTAAAATGCCAATTAGAAAAGATAATGCCAGTGGATAGTCAGCGCTACGATACCACAGTGGCGCTTGTAGGTCGGGAGGTGGGCAGGAGCAACCGCTTCACGAGGAGTTCAGCTGGTCACAGGGGCTCCTCAACATGTCATACTCAGCCAGCACACTGTAGATAGAGTTCTAGCCTTCATGTGCACAACATTTCACCCAAATCATATAGTTGGGAAAACGTTGACAATCCAATGGCATTATCACACACCAGACTAACATACATGTTCAAAATGCACAGCTGATCCTAGACTAAACATGGCACACCCTCATATGCACAACATCGCATTATAAGACCCTGACCTGGTTGCAAAGAATTGGCGCAAGATCTATTTCAGAACAAGCTGTGGAGAGTCTGCCTCTGAGACAGCTGGTTTGGTTCATCTAATAGTCAATAAAATTAATCATTGCTCCTCAGAACACTTGAGGGCTGCCTTCACATTATGCCTCATTGCAGAAATCAGTGGCACCCGTGATCGCCATTTTGCCCTGGTTTAGGGTAATGTGAGCCACTGCCCAGAAAATGGCAGGGACATTTGTATCGACAAGCAATTAAATTAACATTTATACTCACTGACCAGTGCAAAAATTACATTTTACAGTAGGTAGTCGCTGCAAATATTTGTTCAAACCAGGTGTGAAATTGGCAAGTATTGATACAACGTATGTGCCTCTCATTGCATTTAGAAACACGACAGAGGCATCTGATTATATGTCACAATTAAAAGCACACCGAGCAATGCAGCATCTGTGCACTGCTTTACTTTTACCGAGAGGAAGTGCTTTTGTCAATTACAGACCTTGAAATGATAGGTAAAAGTACCGCACTGTGCGCCATCTTTTCCCCTGCAAAGATACTATTTTAATCACATTACAACATTCTGCTTGCTCAGAATATTCATAGACTTCTGATTTTTTTTTTATTTCTCCACTTTTGTATTCTCGTCATGCACGGTTACCTCATCCGGCATCAAAGTTTCAGACGGTGTGCTGATTCCATTATAGCTGGCATGATGCATGAAACACTTCTGGCAATGAAGCAAATAACCTTACAGGAGAGCAAATATGAAATGAAAGCTGGTTTCTGCACACGGCCTGAATCTCCCTCAAGAATGGCGAAGGTTTTTAATAACATGGCACAGCATCAGAAAAGTTTTTGCGGATACAATATTTCATGGTTTGCATTGTATTCTACAAGATCCCGGAAAATTATTTTAATGCACATTAGTTGATTCAGCCTATTTGTTTTATACAAATGCAGAACAAAACACAAGGGCCCCAAGTTCAAAGGAAGCAGGTGCGCAGCTGCAAATCGTCTTCTTTTGATTTGATAAAACGTCATTGTACTAAACAAACAAACTAGTCAGTTGCATCGCCTGCCATTGAGGGCGCTTCAACTCCTGACCTGAAATCAAAGTGATATCGTTAAATCTATAACAGGTGCAAAGTTGTAGCCGGCTTAATGTAGGAACAATTGTACTCCTCAATAAATAAACGCCCTGTTTCGTGGGCTGAAATGGACACTATGCAACGTCACGGAAGATATGCTTGATATGGTTTCAAGCTTACTACAGATCCAGTAGCGCAGCAAGGATGCAACTACCAACTAGCCATGGTGCAAGCAGGAAAATGGCGGCTTTGACTGGTGTGGGTGTATTAAAATACTGCAGTTATCAGGGTTCAGTGAGCCTTGGTGTCACTGCACCTGCTGCTCCGATGGTAGGCTACGTCACTGTACAGATCTAGAAAAAATAATCCCTGTGAGGTTCAGATACCTAAAATTCAGTAGCAGACCCTAAAATACATACAGTTCTGGATTTCAGCTATCCAAAACAGGTTCTTTTCTTCATTGGAGTTGAAAATTCCACTATAGTTTTTTTGGGCTGTATTGAATTGTATCGTTTTATATAGCACATCATAAAGTGCTCCGAATTTCATCAAGATCCTGGGTCCCTTATGTCGTAGGTATTGGGTAAAGTGCATGAGATTTGGAGATGTGCTCTACACAAGGTATAGCGCTAAGGAGTAGCCAACAGACTCTTTAACCATGTGGAAACCTACCTGTTTATAGTATTAATAATAATGTAGTACTATGAATGATGAAAATGACAAATGTTTTGTTCAGTGCAGGATTCAAGATGGCGTCCAATTAGTTATTATTTTTACTGTTAAAGAGTTTCATATCTTAGCCGTTTGAAAATAAAACGAGGGCCCCGGCATGAGATTGTTGAAGAGAGGAGTAGATAGGAGTAGGGCTAGACTAGATCAAAGTAGCCTGGCTTGATGGTGGGTATGGACCATTTGCTGAAGGAAGTATGATCCTGCCCCATGGATACCTCAGTGTATATGCACATTGTTTTGATGGTCATACTTCTTCCCACGGACAGCAAATGGAGAAACTGATGAGCAAGAGACATGCATGACTTGGTGGACACAGCGCACTTACCAGGGGTGCAGCGTTCTTGTGAGGGACCGCATCCAGCCTGCCAGAAGCCGCGGCGCTCTCTGCCACCGAGCGCCGCTGCAGTGCAGAATCCACCAGGGGCAGCAGCAGAGACTACAACCCCCAGCATACCTAGCGGCCGGAAGCCGCACACCGCGATTTGGCGCCAGGCGGCGCATAAACACCAGCACCTCCCCCGGCAGAGCGGGGTACACAGCGCACTTACCAGGGGTGCAGCGTTGTTGTGAGGGACCGCATCCAGCCTGCCAGAAGCCGCGGCACTCTCTGCCACCGAGCGCCGCCGCAGTGCAGAATCCACCAGGGGCAGCAGCACAGACTACAACCCCCAGCATACCTAGCGGCCGGAAGCCGCACACCGCGATTTGGCGCCAGGTGGCGCATAAACACCAGCACCTCCCCCGGCAGAGCGGGGGACACAGCGCACTTACCAGGGGTGCAGCGTTGTTGTGAGGGACCGCATCCAGCCTGCCAGAAGCCGCGGGACTCTCTACCACCGAGCGCCGCCGCAGTGCAGAATCCACCAGGGGCAGCAGCAGATACTACAACATCCAGCATACCTAGCAGCCGGAAGCCGCACACCGCGATTTGGCGCCAGGCGGCGCATAAACACCAGCACCTCCCCCGGCAGAGCGGGGGACACAGCGCACTTACCAGGGGTGCAGCGTTGTTGTGAGGGACCGCATCCAGCCTGCCAGGCGCTCTCTGCCACCGAGCGCCGCCGCAGTGCAGAATCCACCAGGGGCAGCAGCAGAGACTACAACCCCCAGCATACCTAGCGGCCGGAAGCCGCACACCGCGATTTGGCGCCAGGCGGCGCATAAACACCAGCACCTCCCCCGGCAGAGCGGGGGACACAGCGCGCTTACCAGGGGTGCAGCGTTGTTGTGAGGGACCGCATCCAGCCTGCCAGAAGCCGCGGCGCTCTCTGCCACCGAGCGCCGCCGCAGTGCAGAATCCACCAGGGGCAGCAGCAGAGACTACAACCCCCAGCATACCTAGCGGCCTTGAAGCCGCACACCGCGATTTGGCGCCAGGCGGCGCATAAACACCAGCACCTCCCCCGGCAGAGCGGGGGACACAGCGCACTTACCAGGGGTGCAGCGTTGTTGTGAGGGACCGCATCCAGCCTGCCAGAAGCCGCGGCGCTCTCTGCCACCGAGCGCCGCCGCAGTGCAGAATCCACCAGGGGCAGCAGCAGAGACTACAACCCCCAGCATACCTAGCGGCCGGAAGCCGCACACCGCGATTTGGCACCAGGCGGCGCATAAACACCAGCACCTCCCCCGGCAGAGCGGGGGACACAGCGCACTTACCAGGGGTGCAGCGTTGTTGTGAGGGACCGCATCCAGCCTGCCAGAAGCCGCGGCGCTCTCTGCCACCGAGCGCCGCCCCAGTGCAGAATCCACCAGGGGCAGCAGCAGAGACTACAACCCCCAGCATACCTAGCGGCCGGAAGCCGCACACCGCGATTTGGCGCCAGGCGGCGCATAAACACCAGCACCTCCCCCGGCAGAGCGGGGGACACAGCGCACTTACCAGGGGTGCAGCGTTGTTGTGAGGGACCGCATCCAGCCTGCCAGGCGCTCTCTGCCACCGAGCGCCGCCGCAGTGCAGAATCCACCAGGGGCAGCAGCAGAGACTACAACCCCCAGCATACCTAGCGGCCGGAAGCCGCACACCGCGATTTGGCGCCAGGCGGCGCATAAACACCAGCACCTCCCCCGGCAGAGCGGGGGACACAGCGCGCTTACCAGGGGTGCAGCGTTGTTGTGAGGGACCGCATCCAGCCTGCCAGAAGCCGCGGCGCTCTCTGCCACCGAGCGCCGCCGCAGTGCAGAATCCACCAGGGGCAGCAGCAGAGACTACAACCCCCAGCATACCTAGCGGCCGGAAGCCGCACACCGCGATTTGGCGCCAGGCGGCGCATAAACACCAGCACCTCCCCCGGCAGAGCGGGGGACACAGCGCACTTACCAGGGGTGCAGCGTTGTTGTGAGGGACCGCATCCAGCCTGCCAGAAGCCGCGGCGCTCTCTGCCACCGAGCGCCGCCGCAGTGCAGAATCCACCAGGGGCAGCAGCAGAGACTACAACCCCCAGCATACCTAGCGGCCGGAAGCCGCACACCGCGATTTGGCACCAGGCGGCGCATAAACACCAGCACCTCCCCCGGCAGAGCGGGGGACACAGCGCACTTACCAGGGGTGCAGCGTTGTTGTGAGGGACCGCATCCAGCCTGCCAGAAGCCGCGGCGCTCTCTGCCACAGAGCGCCGCCGCAGTGCAGAATCCACCAGGGGCAGCAGCAGAGACTACAACCCCCAGCATACCTAGCGGCCGGAAGCCGCACACCGCGATTTGGCGCCAGGCGGCGCATAAACACCAGCACCTCCCCCGGCAGAGCGGGGGACACAGCGCACTTACCAGGGGTGCAGCGTTGTTGTGAGGGACCGCATCCAGCCTGCCAGGCGCTCTCTGCCACAGAGCGCCGCCGCAGTGCAGAATCCACCAGGGGCAGCAGCAGAGACTACAACCCCCAGCATACCTAGCGGCCGGAAGCCGCACACCGCGATTTGGCGCCAGGCGGCGCATAAACACCAGCACCTCCCCCGGCAGAGCGGGGGACACAGCGCACTTACCAGGGGTGCAGCGTTGTTGTGAGGGACCGCATCCAGCCTGCCAGGCGCTCTCTGCCACAGAGCGCCGCCGCAGTGCAGAATCCACCAGGGGCAGCAGCAGAGACTACAACCCCCAGCATACCTAGCGGCCGGAAGCCGCACACCGCGATTTGGCGCCAGGCGGCGCATAAACACCAGCACCTCCCCCGGCAGAGCGGGGGACACAGCGCGCTTACCAGGGGTGCAGCGTTGTTGTGAGGGACCGCATCCAGCCTGCCAGAAGCCGCGGCGCTCTCTGCCACCGAGCGCCGCCGCAGTGCAGAATCCACCAGGGGCAGCAGCAGAGACTACAACCCCCAGCATACCTAGCGGCCGGAAGCCGCACACCGCGATTTGGCGCCAGGCGGTGCATAAACACCAACACCTCCCCCGGCAGAGCGGGGGACACAGCGCACTTACCAGGGGTGCAGCGTTGTTGTGAGGGACCGCATCCAGCCTGCCAGAAGCCGCGGCGCTCTCTGCCACCGAGCGCCGCCGCAGTGCAGAATCCACCAGGGGCAGCAGCAGAGACTACAACCCCCAGCATACCTAGCGGCCGGAAGCCGCACACCGCGATTTGGCACCAGTCGGCACATAAACACCAGCACCTCCGCCGGCAGAGCGGGGGACACAGCGCACTTACCAGGGGTGCAGCGTTGTTGTGAGGGACCGCATCCAGCCTGCCAGAAGCCGCGGCGCTCTCTGCCACCGAGCGCCGCCGCAGTGCAGAATCCACCAGGGGCAGCAGCAGAGACTACAACCCCCAGCATACCTAGCGGCCGGAAGCCGCACACCGCGATTTGGCGCCAGGCGGCACATAAACACCAGCACCTCCCCCGGCAGAGCGGGGGACACAGCGCACTTACCAGGGGTGCAGCGTTGTTGTGAGGGACCGCATCCAGCCTGCCAGGCGCTCTCTGCCACCGAGCGCCGCCGCAGTGCAGAATCCACCAGGGGCAGCAGCAGAGACTACAACCCCCAGCATACCTAGCGGCCGGAAGCCGCACACCGCGATTTGGCGCCAGGCGGCGCATAAACACCAGCACCTCCCCCGGCAGAGCGGGGGACACAGCGCGCTTACCAGGGGTGCAGCGTTGTTGTGAGGGACCGCATCCAGCCTGCCAGAAGCCGCGGCGCTCTCTGCCACCGAGCGCCGCCGCAGTGCAGAATCCACCAGGGGCAGCAGCAGAGACTACAACCCCCAGCATACCTAGCGGCCGGAAGCCGCACACCGCGATTTGGCGCCAGGCGGCGCATAAACACCAGCACCTCCCCCGGCAGAGCGGGGGACACAGCGCACTTACCAGGGGTGCAGCGTTGTTGTGAGGGACCGCATCCAGCCTGCCAGAAGCCGCGGGACTCTCTACCACCGAGCGCCGCCGCAGTGCAGAATCCACCAGGGGCAGCAGCAGATACTACAACATCCAGCATACCTAGCAGCCGGAAGCCGCACACCGCGATTTGGCGCCAGGCGGCGCATAAACACCAGCACCTCCCCCGGCAGAGCGGGGGACACAGCGCACTTACCAGGGGTGCAGCGTTGTTGTGAGGGACCGCATCCAGCCTGCCAGGCGCTCTCTGCCACCGAGCGCCGCCGCAGTGCAGAATCCACCAGGGGCAGCAGCAGAGACTACAACCCCCAGCATACCTAGCGGCCGGAAGCCGCACACCGCGATTTGGCGCCAGGCGGCGCATAAACACCAGCACCTCCCCCGGCAGAGCGGGGGACACAGCGCGCTTACCAGGGGTGCAGCGTTGTTGTGAGGGACCGCATCCAGCCTGCCAGAAGCCGCGGCGCTCTCTGCCACCGAGCGCCGCCGCAGTGCAGAATCCACCAGGGGCAGCAGCAGAGACTACAACCCCCAGCATACCTAGCGGCCGGAAGCCGCACACCGCGATTTGGCGCCAGGCGGCGCATAAACACCAGCACCTCCCCCGGCAGAGCGGGGGACACAGCGCACTTACCAGGGGTGCAGCGTTGTTGTGAGGGACCGCATCCAGCCTGCCAGAAGCCGCGGCGCTCTCTGCCACCGAGCGCCGCCGCAGTGCAGAATCCACCAGGGGCAGCAGCAGAGACTACAACCCCCAGCATACCTAGCGGCCGGAAGCCGCACACCGCGATTTGGCGCCAGGCGGCGCATAAACACCAGCACCTCCCCCGGCAGAGCGGGGGACACAGCGCGCTTACCAGGGGTGCAGCGTTGTTGTGAGGGACCGCATCCAGCCTGCCAGAAGCCGCGGCGCTCTCTGCCACCGAGCGCCGCCGCAGTGCAGAATCCACCAGGGGCAGCAGCAGAGACTACAACCCCCAGCATACCTAGCGGCCGGAAGCCGCACACCGCGATTTGGCGCCAGGCGGCGCATAAACACCAGCACCTCCCCCGGCAGAGCGGGGGACACAGCGCACTTACCAGGGGTGCAGCGTTGTTGTGAGGGACCGCATCCAGCCTGCCAGAAGCCGCGGGACTCTCTACCACCGAGCGCCGCCGCAGTGCAGAATCCACCAGGGGCAGCAGCAGAGACTACAACCCCCAGCATACCTAGCGGCCGGAAGCCGCACACCGCGATTTGGCGCCAGGCGGCGCATAAACACCAGCACCTCCCCCGGCAGAGCGGGGGACACAGCGCACTTACCAGGGGTGCAGCGTTGTTGTGAGGGACCGCATCCAGCCTGCCAGGCGCTCTCTGCCACCGAGCGCCGCCGCAGTGCAGAATCCACCAGGGGCAGCAGCAGAGACTACAACCCCCAGCATACCTAGCGGCCGGAAGCCGCACACCGCGATTTGGCGCCAGGCGGCGCATAAACACCAGCACCTCCCCCGGCAGAGCGGGGGACACAGCGCGCTTACCAGGGGTGCAGCGTTGTTGTGAGGGACCGCATCCAGCCTGCCAGAAGCCGCGGCGCTCTCTGCCACCGAGCGCCGCCGCAGTGCAGAATCCACCAGGGGCAGCAGCAGAGACTACAACCCCCAGCATACCTAGCGGCCGGAAGCCGCACACCGCGATTTGGCGCCAGGCGGCGCATAAACACCAGCACCTCCCCCGGCAGAGCGGGGGACACAGCGCACTTACCAGGGGTGCAGCGTTGTTGTGAGGGACCGCATCCAGCCTGCCAGAAGCCGCGGCGCTCTCTGCCACCGAGCGCCGCCGCAGTGCAGAATCCACCAGGGGCAGCAGCAGAGACTACAACCCCCAGCATACCTAGCGGCCGGAAGCCGCACACCGCGATTTGGCACCAGGCGGCGCATAAACACCAGCACCTCCCCCGGCAGAGCGGGGGACACAGCGCACTTACCAGGGGTGCAGCGTTGTTGTGAGGGACCGCATCCAGCCTGCCAGAAGCCGCGGCGCTCTCTGCCACCGAGCGCCGCCGCAGTGCAGAATCCACCAGGGGCAGCAGCAGAGACTACAACCCCCAGCATACCTAGCGGCCGGAAGCCGCACACCGCGATTTGGCGCCAGGCGGCGCATAAACACCAGCACCTCCCCCGGCAGAGCGGGGGACACAGCGCACTTACCAGGGGTGCAGCGTTGTTGTGAGGGACCGCATCCAGCCTGCCAGGCGCTCTCTGCCACAGAGCGCCGCCGCAGTGCAGAATCCACCAGGGGCAGCAGCAGAGACTACAACCCCCAGCATACCTAGCGGCCGGAAGCCGCACACCGCGATTTGGCGCCAGGCGGCGCATAAACACCAGCACCTCCCCCGGCAGAGCGGGGGACACAGCGCACTTACCAGGGGTGCAGCGTTGTTGTGAGGGACCGCATCCAGCCTGCCAGGCGCTCTCTGCCACAGAGCGCCGCCGCAGTGCAGAATCCACCAGGGGCAGCAGCAGAGACTACAACCCCCAGCATACCTAGCGGCCGGAAGCCGCACACCGCGATTTGGCGCCAGGCGGCGCATAAACACCAGCACCTCCCCCGGCAGAGCGGGGGACACAGCGCGCTTACCAGGGGTGCAGCGTTGTTGTGAGGGACCGCATCCAGCCTGCCAGAAGCCGCGGCGCTCTCTGCCACCGAGCGCCGCCGCAGTGCAGAATCCACCAGGGGCAGCAGCAGAGACTACAACCCCCAGCATACCTAGCGGCCGGAAGCCGCACACCGCGATTTGGCGCCAGGCGGTGCATAAACACCAACACCTCCCCCGGCAGAGCGGGGGACACAGCGCACTTACCAGGGGTGCAGCGTTGTTGTGAGGGACCGCATCCAGCCTGCCAGAAGCCGCGGCGCTCTCTGCCACCGAGCGCCGCCGCAGTGCAGAATCCACCAGGGGCAGCAGCAGAGACTACAACCCCCAGCATACCTAGCGGCCGGAAGCCGCACACCGCGATTTGGCACCAGTCGGCGCATAAACACCAGCACCTCCGCCGGCAGAGCGGGGGACACAGCGCACTTACCAGGGGTGCAGCGTTGTTGTGAGGGACCGCATCCAGCCTGCCAGAAGCCGCGGCGCTCTCTGCCACCGAGCGCCGCCGCAGTGCAGAATCCACCAGGGGCAGCAGCAGAGACTACAACCCCCAGCATACCTAGCGGCCGGAAGCCGCACACCGCGATTTGGCGCCAGGCGGCACATAAACACCAGCACCTCCCCCGGCAGAGCGGGGGACACAGCGCACTTACCAGGGGTGCAGCGTTGTTGTGAGGGACCGCATCCAGCCTGCCAGGCGCTCTCTGCCACAGAGCGCCGCCGCAGTGCAGAATCCACCAGGGGCAGCAGCAGAGACTACAACCCCCAGCATACCTAGCGGCCGGAAGCCGCACACCGCGATTTGGCGCCAGGCGGCGCATAAACACCAGCACCTCCCCCCGCGACGCGGGAGCGCGCGGGAGCCGCCCGGGAGAAGCCCGGGACAAGGGCGGGACAGTCTACGGCAGTCCACGGCAGGACCAGGCAGGGCTGGGCCACCCACTGTACATTTCCTGTAAAAATGGGTAAGCGGAAAAATGGAGCTACTACTGATGATGGTGGGAAGAAGGCAAAAGTGGCTAAACAATCTGATTCCATCATGTCCTACCTTACCTCTGCGGTTGGGGCTTTAACTAAAGAAATTGCCACAGCACAGCAAGAACTGGGCTTATTAGCTAAGTCCCCCTCCACAACTGTACTAACCCCAGTGCAAGCTATCCCCTTAGAGCCTGATGTTATTATTATGAAACCCACTACTGCTACTGTTTCCACTTTACCTCAAGCTTGCGCATCCCAAACTTTGCTACCTACAGTGACTGTGGACTCACCGGGTAACCCAAAACCATCCTCGAAAAAGAGAAAGAAGGGGGAGGGATATTCACAAGCCAGAAATGGGATGGAGGAGACTTTGAAGGATCATCTTGAGGCTCTCTTCGAGGAACGAATCGAACCCCTTTTAGTGGGAATTGCAAAGGACATAGTTGATACTATGAATATATGCCTCGAAGGTTTGCTAAAAAAATGTGTCCTGATAGACGATTTAGTGAGAAAATTTGATAGTATGTCTAATGGTAATAAAAAGGGCCCAGGACGCCAAAGTGAACAGCAGTCACCATCGCCACTTATAGTGCCTATTACTGAGTCCATGGCATTAGATAGTGTAGGGCCACAAGAACCCCAACCACATATATCTACCACCCGACAGGAGGTCCCCTCATCATCACGGGAGCCTATCTACTTAGAAAGTAAGATCCATCTAAATTTGCCCCCTGCGGTAGTACCTTTTGTAGCTGTGTTTTTAGGGGTGCCCCCGTTAAGGAAAGGCGAGGAGGAATCCACTTCCACACTTATAGGAAAAGCAAAAAAATGGTGCGATGAATCAAGCAGCGGTGAATCTAATACGTCTTCCAGTATTATTGCGGCGAGAAGGGTAGGATGGGTGGGAAAACGGACTAAAAATGTGAAAGGCGATTGTGTGGTGATAAGTTTTAATAACGCTCATTGCCCGACTAGTTTGTTTTGGGATGGATCGGATATACAGGAGAATGACAGTCTCAGGGCGGTTCCATTAGGATTTTTTTATCCTCCGCAGACCCGCTTTAACTCATATAGGAAGGTTCCCACCAACACTGAGCCAGCGGGAAAGGGGTGGCAAACCGTAACTAGGAAAGCGAGACAAAATACACCTACACATTATAATACAGGCCCAATTATGGACCTGGTAAACTGTTTCAATCCCCTAACTGACCTGAATACCAATGACTGACTATCAGCCCCTATAGCAACACCAATAAAAGCAAACTCTGAGATGGTGGCTCCACCCCCATGTACATTCCTGACCTGGAATGTTGCTGGGATAAGAGCTAAAAAAACAGACCCAACATGGGTAAAATACATCTCTAAACACAAGGTGATAGCTCTTCAAGAAACTTGGGATACCTCACCATCCTTTTTTCTAGATGGTTTCTTAAGCTTCATAACACCAGCAAGCACTAGTAATGCTGGGAGAGCGAAAGGGGGGCTTATTATATTCTTCTCTCTAGATTTAATAGGGACTTTTAATCAGCTGAACTCAGGTTCTCCAAACATCTTGGTAATAGAATGGACAGTCTCACCAGGTTGTATTATACTTGTAATTAATTTCTATAACGCCTGGGGAGGACAAACTGAAACTGAACATTTGGATTATTTGGAGAATTTTATAAATAAATACAGTCAAAATACACATATTCCTTTTGAAATGTTTTTAATGGGCGACTTTAATAGCCATAAATGTCAATTACCGTGCCACTCAGGTGATGCAGAGCTTCCAAATGGAGCTGGCATCCCTCATTTTGAACATACCAAAACAGGGGAGGCACTTGATTTATTGTTTGCTAATTTAAACATGTATGAACCATATAAATCCGCAACGAATGTGAAGGTACCCACTTTTAAAGGCTCAATTAATGGGTCGATAATTGACTACATATTCATTTCCTTAGGCCTGACCTCTAAGGCGAGAGACTATAAAGTAACTGTCTCACCCCATAGTGATCACAATCCTCTGTCAATTGAGATATACTGGAGTGACTTATGGCGCAAACAGGTGGACCAATCCCGGGTTTGCACCATGGCGGTGCCCAGTGATCAGGGCAGACGGCTCAAATGGGGCATGGTTGTGGAGGAAAAGTTTATGGATATCTTACTTCCCAAAATTGAGGGACCATTAGAAATTTGTTTGGATCAAACTACTTCGAATCACCAAGTTATTACAGCTTTTAACTTTATCTGTGCACAAACCTCCAGGGATCTCACAAAACCTATACCACAGTACCCCACAAAGCCTCACAAATGGTTTGACAACAAATGCTCAAGGTCTCATAGAGATCTGAAACTGGCCCTTAGAGACAAAGAACTAATTTCACACTTGAGGCGGGCCTACAAGGCTAACGTAAAGGCAAGGAAAAATGAGATTAAAAACAACGCATGGAATGATCTTCTTAATGTAGATGTCCTCAAAAACAGTAAACAATTTTGGGACATCATTAATCATTCCTTTTTTTCGGGGGATGACAACTTGGTTACAGATTGTGTAATTCCTGATGAGAAATGGGTACAGCATTTTAGCAATATATATGGAGGCAACTTATCTGATTCCACAGGTATTACTGAGGTGGACCACTGCTTAGCCACAGTAGAGTTTACGGAAGAGGAGGTTTATAAAGCCATAATGGAAACCACAAAAAATAAGGCACCAGGCCCTGATGGAGTGCCGGCGGACTTTTTTAAATATTGCCCGACACTTTGGAGCAAAGTATTGGCCAGAGTGTTCAGAGTAACAAACAAAGGATCTCTACCTGAAACATGGGCAACATCTATTATCGTACCCATCTTCAAGAAGGGAAACCGGGAGGACCCAGGGTGCTACCGCCCGATCTCCCTTATTGACTCTACTTTTAAAATCTTAGGTAGAGTTTTATTGGTTAAATTAAGGGAAAATTTAGAACAGCATGGGGGGCTCTCAAACATTCAATATGGTTTTCGCGAAAATAGAGGGACGTTGGAACAATGTTCCAATCTTCACCTCCTGGTTTCCAGGTATACGGTGGCCGGGGAGGGGTCAGTATATTTGGCCTTTATGGACCTCTCCTCGGCCTTCGACCTGGTGAACAGGAGTAAGCTATGGACTCTCCTTCTAGAGCTAGGCATAGAAGAATGCCTGGTAGCTTTTATGGCTAGGTTACACCAGGATCTTAATGCCAAAATAAGAGCCACTAGGGACGGAAGGTGTACGGAAAGCTTTAAATCTGAGAAGGGGGTGTGCCAGGGCTGTATCCTGGCCCCCCTTCTCTTTACCATCTACATAAATGGGCTGGGGAAATACCTAGAAGCAGGAATGGCTGATGTACCGCGTGTAGGAGGAGATCAGATACCAGCCCTCCTATACGCGGACGATGCCGTTCTAATTGCACGAACCGGTATCGGCCTACAGGCCCTTCTGGACCGTTTTGGCTCCTTTATGGAGAACTTAGATTTGAAAATTAATGTTTCTAAGTCCCATACCATGATCATAGGTCGTAAAGTAAACATGTTGTATAAAAAATCCTTTATCTGTAAGGGTGAGATTCTCTCTAGGGTACCAGTTTTTCCTTATCTGGGGGTCCTTTTTGACCAAAGAGGGTCCTGGGTTCCCCAGATTAAAGCAAAGAGTCTTAGCTTAGCACGTTCATCCTCAGCTCTGTTGGCCTTTACAAAAAGACTAGGAGCTAAACCAATGGAGGCAGTGATTAAAATATATAATAGTAAGTGTGTACCAATCGCTATGTACGGGTCCGCAATATGGGGATATGCAGACATGGTAAAAATACAGAGGGTGGAAAATGGTATTATTAGGAATATCCTATCTGTCCCTAATTCCACACCCACCTTCTCGATCCATGAAGAAATGGGCCTGCCCCACATCACTGATAAATTAAAACTAGCCCGCTTCTTTTTTGGTCCAAAACATGGTTGAACTCCGAGCTAACGCTAAATCATGCCATTCTTAAAGACGTTATCTCAAGGGAAAATGCCATGAGAATCCCCTGGCTGAAATATATCAAATCTACTTTTTCTATGCTGGGGAGACCGGAACTCTTTAACGACCCAATCAACATCAGAAGGGAGGATGTTAGATGGATCAAGCAGGCGTTTTTGGAGAGGGCATGCATGGCAAGAGAGGAGTTGGAATTGAGGAAACCCATGGTAAGGGCGCACATAGTTTTAACGACCACTCCCTCCTTGGAACCGTATTTAAAAATAGTGACTAATCCACTCCATAGACTCTTACTTACAAAATTCAGGATGAACTTAATTCATTATTCATTAGGAAATTTCCCTGTGTGGTCAAAACCTGAAGACGGACCACCTTGTGGCTGTGACCAATTCTCAGTACAAGACACCCTCCATTTTATATTTTTTTGTGGTTTCTATAGTAGAGAGAGGGTAAAATATCTACTTCCTGTCTTAAAGGACGTTGGCTTTACTCAAATAAGGCCAGCTTTCATTTTTCTTCAAATGCTGGCAGATACTCACACTATGTTTAGTGTTGCATGTTATTTAACAGCTGCATTTAGATCAAGGAAGAAAAGATTACCTAAGACAGCCCTATTTTAATTCAAACTTGTTTTTAAATGATGAATTTTTTAACATTTGTAATAAATTTGTAATTTTTGTAACAATTTGGTGAAATGAAGTTAACATGTTGAAATTTTTGTAATGAGATCACTTGATGTTTTTAAATTGTATTTGTATATTGTCCTTTTATGATTTTAACAAAAATCGAATAAAGAGTATTTTGACTGACTGACTTGGTATTGAGGTTAAGGACTTTTGCATTCTGCATTCTTTGCTGCATCTTTATCAGTTGGTTATATACTACCAACTATATGTTATTGGTGTTGTTCAACCAGAAGAGTACTAGCCTCATGGTGGCTTAGCCCTTTTGATGGAATCCTGCATAATTATAGATTTGACTAAGGCATCTAACACATAAAAGCATCTTTTTGCAAATTGAATCAGGGAGAGGTTTGAATTCCTAATTGCGCTCAGATATCACACTTTGACTGATGGATTAGGCAGTGAGCCAAACTCTTTTGGCCATTAGTGGAGGGTAGTAGATTAGTATATGGCCCATTCGCCTAAGGTAGTATCTCAGGATTTGATAGTTTCGTTTGAGGTAATTCAGCCATTTTCACTGATCTGTGGGTAGGAGGCATTAGGAAATACTGCAGCAACCTACAAGCCTAATTACGAGTAAGACAGTCAGAACTCCATGGGACAGCCGCAACCACCAGGGATCCATGATCCCTGGCATTGGCGTGGTGGTCTAGGGGCTGCAATAAGCTTGGTGGTGCAGCTGCAGCATCACCAGCCATATTGCAATTTTCCTCACCGCCAGCGGTCTCATGGCGGTTCTCACACCATGAAACTGCTGGTGGTGAGGATACGGCCCCCTCTTGCCCCTATGCATGGAGGTGCGTGTAGGGGGCCATATATTGCATCCCCCAGCCTTTGGGCTGCACCACTGCGGGACCACCAGGCTGCCTGACTGCCAGATCACAAAATGACTCGTAATCTGGCGGCGGCGGTGCGGTTTGGAGGTGTGGGAGCGGAGCAGTGGCATGATGGCCCACTGCCACACCGCCAAACTCATAATTAGGTCCTAAATCAGCTGGAGGTTTGAAGTTTAGAAAACCTTGAGTGTTTATATAGTTGCTACCGCTGAGTTGAAGAAAGAAATCCGCTCCAGCTGAGGATTAAGATATATGTTAATGAGGACAGGCAGTATGAAGGCTCTTTGACAGACTCTGGTGTTTGGTAGAAAATGCTTTGGGCAGAAAAGAGGAAACAATAGTAGGAGGGATTTCTTAGACAGTAAGGAATCAATCCTTTGTAAGATTTAGCTTTAAATCCCTATCATTTCCAATCCCTAGAGTGGAGTGAAAGGAAGAACCACCACAGGCAGTTGAAAGGCCAAAATATAGGACTGCTCCTACCCCGCTTGAGTCTATTATAATCTGCTATCCATTGCATGTATGATTTAGTGCAGATTATGTGCTCCTACGTGGACAGAAACCTGATTTTTGGGCAGCAGCTGCTTCTGTTTAATGTAGGATAATAATTGTTAAACTACAGATAGGTGCTGGCACTAACCTGACCTCCAGTGTCTTTGAGGAGCAACAAGGATCCTGACTCCAACTTTCCTCTTCAGTTCACAGATTATGTATGCTAAACTCCAATGAAAGGGAACAGGGAAAGGGGCGAAGAGGAAGAATGTGTCTTCATTCAGCTGTTGCACAATGTCCTTCCTGTGTTAATTTGTATCTACTATGCAAACAAAAAGAAGGAGTATCCCCAGCGTCAGGTTTTTTGAAGGAAAAAACTTTCGGAGGGTGAGTTGTTTGGCACAAGAAAAGGAAAAAGTCAACCTTTTTGATAGGAAACCCCTCACTCACCACCTAGTGGTGACTTGCTTCATCATCGGGGTCCACCCTGGTGACCTAGCGTCACCAGGATGTGCTTCGACACCTGGATTACAGTGGAGCAGGTGTGACTGTTTGTGCATAAAGAGGTGTTAAAAATTGTCCTGGTAATCTTAAAAACAATCTTTATTACAAAGTAATCAGAACAATGTTTAAAAATTATTGGCGAGATGTACCTTGGTGAGTTACGGCCAAGGTATCTCTATATGTGTGTGGATGGCTTGGTCAACATGTTTCTACCTTTAGGGCAGTAGCCCGGTATTCTTCAGGACCAAAAACAGGTGGATGGGGGGTGTGTGCCCCCTAAAAGGCACACCCTCACCTATCCCCTGTGTACCAACTGGAAAAATTACCAGCGGTTGAGGAGCTCTTTAGAATTAAGAGCAATATCTGGTTACAAAAAAGACTTGTTTTAAGTCCTTTGCTTACTTCAACGGGCAGGGGGTAGGGTTTTATAATCACCGCACCTAGTTAGTTGGCGGGAAATAAAGCGGCCATTCACCTACTCCTCTCCTCCTCTGCTCGGCTACAGGGGATAGGTGAGGGTGTGCCTTTTAGGGGGCACACACCCCCCATCCACCTGTTTTTGGTCCTGAAGAATACCGGGCTACTGCCCTAAAGGTAGAAACATGTTGACCAAGCCATCCACACACATATAGAGATACCTTGGCCGTAACTCACCAAGGTACATCTCGCCAATAATTTTTAAACATTGTTCTGATTACTTTGTAATAAAGATTGTTTTTAAGATTACCAGGACAATTTTTAACACCTCTTTATGCACAAACAGTCACACCTGCTCCACTGTAATCCAGGTGTCGAAGCACATCCTGGTGACGCTAGGTCACCAGGGTGGACCCCGATGATGAAGCAAGTCACCACTAGGTGGTGAGTGAGGGGTTTCCTATCAAAAAGGTTGACTTTTTCCTTTTCTTGTGCCAAACAACTCACCCTCCGAAAGTTTTTTCCTTCAAAAAACCTGACGCTGGGGATACTCCTTCTTTTTGTTTGCATAAATATTCCTACCAGGGGAATAGGAGATATCTCTTGTCACTTCCCAAGTGACATTATCCCTTGCTCTCTCTATTGTTTTCCAATTTGTATCTACTGCCAGATTCCTCTGAATGATGATGTCAGGGTAGGACCTGAATATACCAGAATACATTAATTGTTGAAATGTTTGAGTCTCCATTGACAGCTATACATTACTTTAATTTCCTTTTAAGTATACAAAACAGTGATGGCGTTAATGCTTGAATTGATCTCAGCCTCTGGTAATAACTTGGGCCACATCTAATCTATTGTTATTTTGCACACTATGCCACCTCAGTTTTGACCCAGCTTGGACCTAGCTTTATTGCATACTTTAATTTCTTTTAGCTACAAATTAATATCATAGCATTAAATCCACTTAGGTACTATTCCTAAAAAGTGAAACACAACTTGAAACATTCATGTGGGAGTCTTCCAGTGTCATCCAGCACACCTGAATAGAATCAAAACATAGAAAAACAAAAGATAAAAGACACACAAACTATATTTCCCTTTAAGCCTGCTCTAGACTTGACACATAGTCTTGATGCAAAAGTTGTCGTCAAAATATCAATGACGAAAATATCTATTTTACTTACTTACAAAGTAAAGTACAGCAATATTGACTATGAAAATATTGTGGTCCAAAATATTTCAACATTATAATGTTGTTTCTTTGTATTTATTTGCAATTATCATTATTATAATTTAAATAAATGTTTGATCATTTTTAAATGTGATATATTTAAAAATACATAACATAACAAATAACATATGCATTTTAATTTATTAACGTTAAAAACTTGAAAATACATGAAATCTTAAAGCAATTTTAGAAAAATATAATAAATGAATGTAAACAATAAGATTGAACTATACATTCCAATCTATTGGTTATAGAAATAACAAAGGGGCCGATTATGATGGAGGAAGGCCCCCGCCGCCAGCCGTGCGCTGGGGGGCCCTCCGTCATTGGACGTTGATTTCCCCTGCCAAATCAGGATGGCGGGGAACTCAGCCTGCGACCGTGGCGGGCGGAAAGACAGCCCACCACTCTTCCACTAGAGGCAATCACCCCAATTGCATGGCAAACGTTCCACAATGTGTAAAATGATGACGGTGCCTAGCAGGCAACGTCCTCCAAATTATAATGTGGGCTATAGTCAGCCTTTCCATGTTGGTGGAACCGCCATGTAAAGCCTGGCGGGGATTGGTTTCGGGGTTCTGTTGTGGGCCCCCCTTGGTTGGGGTGAGGTAGTTTGGCACTTGGGGGTTAACCATGGTACCCCCAACATTTCCATGCACAAGTTGGCAGGTACCATGTGGTGGCTGCCACGTTGTGCATGGAAATGCACGACATGGCCATTTAGCAGTGCGGCAGGTGCTGCAGCTAGCAGCACCCGCCGCAATGTTAAATTGCTGGAGGCGACTGCCACGGTGGCGGTCTCATCGTAATTAGGGGTGCCCCGCTACAATGGCAGGAGGACTCAAGTCTGCCCGCAATCGTCGTCAGCTCCATAGTGTTAATTAAAAATTATAATGGGCCATATGTAGGTGGCCAAATATCGGTCGGTAACAGCCGATTTCGGCCGTTACCGACCGGTATTTGTAGTTTCAGATGTAGGGGGCCAGAAAATTACTGATTCTGCATATTTACCGATTCGGTAAATTTACCGAATCTGTAAATTACCGAATCGGTAAATGTACAGAATCGATAATATGGGATGTAGGTGGCACTGGAAACAGTGCCACAGGCCCTTAGGAATTCGTTATTTACCATGAAATACAATGGCATGGTAAATAACGAATTTCTGTGTACATGCACATCTGTGCATGTACACCTGTCCCATGTGGCACACATACATGCCCTAAGGGCATGTATGTGTGTCACATGCCACACAAGCCAGTATCAGGGGTGCAACAGGGTGTCAAAGTGACACCCTGTCCCCCTTGACAATTCGGTAAATTTACCGAATCGGTATTTACTGATTCGGTAATTGCCATTGATTCCTATGGGCCTCAAGGCCCATAGGAATCAATGGCAATTACCGAATCGGTAAATACCGATTCGGTAATTACCGAATCATAAAGATTCGGTAATTGATACCGAATAATTACCTACATGGCATTTACCGATTTGTAAATACCGAATCGGTAAAATTAGGTATTTACGAATCGGTAAATGCCATTTACCTACATATGGCCCAACATTATTTATTAAATATAGCAATGGGCAATACGCATTATAGTCTGGAAATTGGATTAGAATGTCTGAAACCGAAAAAGGTCAATAGATAATGTAAGGGTAAATGAAATTATCATACAGTTTCAAAGTATATTTAAAAAAATTAGCTAACAGCATTCAGTAAAGCCTTCTCTTTTTGATTTTCGTAATTATGAGAACGTTTATGGCCATCATATTATTGATGTCAACAGGATTTCCTCACAACATCATGATCCTCTTCCAAGTGAAAACGCTGTACATCATTGTTTTGCAAACAACGAGGCTAGCTACTTAGGGAAAATAATTCTAGCATTTGAAATAACTAATAATACAATATTACCAGCAAGGAATTATATATATATATATATATATATATATATATATATATATATATATATATATATATATATATATATATATATATATATATATATATATATATATATATATATATATATATATATATATATATATATATAGCATGACAGCAATCTATATCCAGTGGATTCCATCCATTTTTCTAATTCACTCTATCATTGGCTCAATTGTCAGGGAATAGAGCAGCGGTGATAGGGGCCATATTTTTAAAGCTCAAAGTCTGCTCCTAAAGCAAACATATATGATGCTGTCCATATGTTAGCTAACAATGGCAGTAAAAACAATCTCACTAGACCCTGTCAAATCCTGTCATTTAAGCAAATGATAATATCATCATCTCCCAAAGGTGAACTGAGAATTTTGAGAAGGCAACTTGAGTTATTTGGGTATGAATGTCACCTAGTCATCACATGCCAGGTTATGGATGAATCAATAAAAGCATCTTGTTAAACACCATATATTTGGCCAACTTTTTTGATTAAAAAGTAAACATATAAGGAATGCACACTGTTTATCACACCATGTTTTAGGAAATAGCACAATCTTACTTTTCGCATGATAGGAAAAGGAATCATCTTAGCACAACTCAGTGAAAGTTAGCTGTGTTATTTTAGATCTCATGTGGTTCAGTCACTGATGTTAGAACTGTAAAGAAAGCACATTCAACAACATACATTACCTTTCCAAAGCTTTTTCAAAGGCATCAACTATCCCTACCTTCTAGACTTCAGAACGGCCCAGTTTTTCTGAACAAAAATCACTCTAAAATTCTGGAAACCTTGCATTCCTGTCCATGAGGTTTACAGTCATGGATGTATCTTGTTGGGTGAGAGACGTTATCAAAGCAGCCCACTATTAGCATTTTATGGTGAAGGCAGTAAGAGTAGTTTCTACCCCTTCTCAAAAAATTGTTGTTTAGATCTCAAGATGTTTTTCTAAGGTTTAGCAAAGGTAAAATCTTTAAGAATTTCTCAACATCATTATGATGATTTTATAGATCCAAGATGGTCGCCTACAATGTTGTTTCTGTTTCCCTTAACTTTATGAGCTATGGCCTCTGCATTTAGAGTATCACAGTAAGTAGTTATGGATTCCTTGTTGTGAAAATGTAATAATTAATATTATTCAATCCTTTTAGCTAACATCTAGATGAGCTCTGGTTATTTCAGCACTGCTAGTTTGAAACCACATCTAGATTTAGTGTAAGGGAGGCCTGGCATGTAGACCAAGAAAAATACTCTGGTATGGTCTGATAAATTCATCATACAGAAGCAAATATTTATGTTCCCCTTTTGTAAATTAAGACGTTGTCGCATTATATAATAAATAGATTGCAGGCAGGGGGTTTGTCTGCTTGATTATTGATGGTTCTCCCCTGTACCCCTGCCTAGCTATCAGTTCAGGGCCCTCCTTCTGTGTGACTGTCACACAGAACCAAATGCCTAATCTAAAGTAATGTGTTGGGTCTCTCTCTAATAGATCTATGTCTGACTTTGGTTGATTCTACCACTGAAATTAAATGCCCCCATAAATGTATTATTGTTAAAGTGTTGGGCCGCAGTGTAAAGAACTAAATAAAAAGTCCAGGCTGCCTCTAGGGCATTAATTTCAACAACTCTGATTTGAGTCCAGACAGCAGCCTATGATGAATCCCTTTCTGCCGCCCATCACCAATCACCCGTCTACTCTCCTTAACTGTGAGGCAAATTAAATTGCTCAAGGGAAGGAGTTTTCCAAAGAGAATCAAGACAAGCATCTTGTGGAGGTAAAAGAGATATGATAAACCAGCACTGCACAGTTTTCTGTTACTTTTGTAGTCTTTGAGGGAATGGTATTAATTTCTTGAAGAATTACTAAAATTACTTTCAGGCCTCTCAGTTACAAGCCTTTAATGATTGGAGGGATTACTGTGAGCTTTACCATTAAATATGACACTGTTCAGTTGCACCATTTAACTTTAAGAGCCAGGGCAGATGATCAGTCATTCCTGACAGATTAACATTTACTTGGATATATATATTAAATCCATGCTTGCCCCCTCTGCCTTGTGGCCCCTATTGTGTCAGTCCCTTGCTCTTTGGGAAAGAAGATTGGGCCTGCTTGCCTTCATCCCAGGATACCCAGTGTGACTGCAAGGATCAGTTGGCTGACCTCCTGTGTGAGTTACAGGGACATAACAAGTTTCAGAGGCCTCCCTGCATCCGCCCAGCTGACCTGCTGTAACTGGGTCTGCCTGGACTTACAACTTAACCTACCTGAGCCCTGTTGCTGGCATCTGCTGGAGTGACTCTTGATCCCCAAGTAGTTACCCCTCAATTACTGGATCCCTGACTGGAGTGTACTCCTCCCAGCTCAACTGAATGCTTCATCAGACCCAACACAGTCCAACATAACTGGATGCAGGACCTCACAACGCAGAACCTCACAGCTCCAGATAAACAGCTTCCTCAAAACTAACTCAGCACTCTAAAACTCGATGCAGGATGTTGTATCGCAGCACCTTGCAGCTCCTGATAAGCTGCTTCATCGAAACTGACTCAGTGAAATGCAACCTGATGCAGGACCTTGCATCTTAACACCAGGGACACTAAGGTCTAACTCCCAGTGGGACAAACTCAGTCTTGCATCTGGCCTATGCTCCATCGCAGTCAGCCTGAACTTGTGACTCTGTCTCAGACTGGCACAACCAGATAACCGCAGTTGGCACATTCTGCATTTTGCTGCACATTTCTATGGCAACTTTCAAATTGAAAATCTCTGGTTCCACTTATTAGATTGTTGTTGTCATGGTATAATTTTATTTATTAAAATGTACTCTATTTTTCTAATTTGGGTTGGGATTATTCTTGTGTTGTGTTTTCACTTTATTACTGTTTATATGCTGTATAATTACTTTACACATTGCCTCTAAGTTAAGCCTGACTGCTTCTGTGCCAAGCTACCAGAGGGTTAGCACAGGTTAATTTAGTGACTTTTTATGGTTCACCCTGACAAGGATTGTGGTTGCGGCCTGAGTGTGGCTTCCACCGCCCATCAACCAATAACCTAATTTCTTACATCTGACCACTCTACCATAAATACTCTTCAGTGGCTGAGTTAAATTGGTTTCTTGAACTAATGTTAATGAATGACTGTAATCTTTTAACCATAATGATTCTACTTTATGGTTGTGCGTTCTATTCATCCCATTTGTGTTGTAAGACAATACCTTTAATAGAGATGTGTAAAAAACGAAGGGCCTCATTAAGATGTTGGTCAGACTGCAGCCGACCGGCCATTGGTTGCTGTCTGACTGACATCCGCCCTTACAGTCCGACCGCTGCATTACGATGCAGCAGTCGGAGGCAGAAGGTAGAGGACCAACCGCTGCCAGCAGACGAGCTCAAGGAGCCCATCGGCCCAGCAGTCAGAATGTATTCCCTATTATAAGGGCTGTGCCTGCTCAGGCACCACCATATCGAGATTACGATGGCCATTTCGGGCAGCTTTTCTACGGCGGTGTGCCTGCCATAGAAAGGCATATGGAAACAGACTTTGGGGAGCCCTGTCGCTCCACGGCCTCAACTATGAGGCCTGGGGAGCACCTGTGATACCCCTTAACATCCCAGAATCATGTGGCAGGTACTGCAGTGATGTTTAAAAAGTGCATGTTTACTATTGCTGTTTGTGCTGTGTCCTGCAGCACAAGCTGCATTAATAAACATACACTTTACGACTACCAAGAAGACGGTCGCATCATAATGAGGAATGTGGGACCTCTGACTCCTTGTCGGGCAGTCCCGTGTCCGATATTATGCTGGTCAGATGTTCGCCCAACCGGCATTGTAATAGATCCCTAAGCAAGGTTTACAAACATTACAAAGTGAAGCATATGTAAACATATGAGCGTACAGGATTCCATCCTGTAAACTCAATTATCCTATTCTTTTTAGAATTTTATACTTTCATGTCTGCTTGTCTATTTTAATTAAAATAATTAAACCAATGCCTTTTAATCTGTGTATTTTTTCTGCTCTCTCTCATATCTAAATGTACCAAAAAAAAGTGTGGTTCCCCTGCTCGGCCCCTATACTTTGCCCTCTCCAGATCAAACTACCCTCCCTTTTTCTCAGCATGTCTCACTAAATATCAACCTCCGGAGTCATCTAACATATCTAGTGGTATCTAATTGCACCTATGTGCAATCTACCTGTGGATCCTTCTGTGTGCTGCCCTCACTGATACACCTTCAAATTCCTTCCACCCCAAAAAAAGAATTCTTTCATTTCTAGGTGTTGCCAGTCTTCCCATATCTAGTTCTATTTACATTTGTAATCATAGATTTTCATCGCTTAAAGTCTTAGTTAAATCGGTTGCTGGTAGAACATGGGTATATATTTGAAATGTGCTAAGCGCTAGCACTTTTAGATTGCCTCGCTGGATTACCATTCCTTGAGCCTTTTATCAGAAAGACACCTATAGCTGTTTTTCCATTATCTCTTGTATGCTTCTATGAACATATCTGAGAAGACATTAGTGTTGAATTCATTGCTGATTGAAAATTACTTCTGTATTGTTTTTTGCAATATTATTTCTTTGATACCATAAAATATGGAAATTCCCCAGCAATGTTCACGGTCTCATATTCTTTTTGGAGGACTGAAGACGACTTTGTGTGTTCTAATGGTGAGATCTCCTAAATAAGTTTCTCAATCATGGCAATTGTTGAACCCCCTTCTTCTTTACTTTTGGGTATACCAATTAACCACTTGGCTGCTAGGCGTTTTCCCGTCCTGCGCTGGGAATCGCTTTATTCCTTTGTTTCATGACGAGCTGGCCTTGTCATCCGCGCAGGGCAGGTAAGCGCCATGACGAGCCCAGCTCGTCATTAGCTTCGAAGGGGTTAAGTAAAGATAGCTTTGTCTTGACCTGTTCTTCACATACTCTTGTCCTTCACTTCCTTAAGTTGTTCTGTTAAAGGTAAGACCTGTAGTTGCATTTCACTACTTCTATCTTCAACGCCTGTGATTTTCTGTTCAGTCTCCTCTATTCAGACAAGGAAGCTTTCTAATTTCTCATTTACTTTTCCACTTTTTGGTTCAGAAGATGTATGGTTGATTGTTGTCAAATTTTTTTGCAAAACAGGGGACTCCTAATATGCTCCTCTGATCTTGCTTTATTTGAACAGCAGTAGTCAAGAACTAAATAAAAAACTACAAATCCCATGGAGCCTGGAAACAGCCAACCAATGGGAACATGAATCATAGTAGAATGATGACCAATAACCGTAAAGTACTACCTATAATACACAGCTCGAACAATCCTCTTTTCTTGCTGGTCACAGTCAAGATGAGTATCATACATTTAATCTTTCACACTGTGTTAACTTTGCTTGGTTATACAAATTTTCCTGACACAGATGATGATATGGGTGATCTGGACTCAGATAATGATAAGGATGGAGATGGAGACTCTGATCCAGTTTCTGCCCCTCCTCCTAAAAAATCCAAATAATCTTCTCCTGCTCACAATCCTTTTACTCCCAAAATTGTGCTAGACTCTGATGGTGTTCCAATATTTGATCCTAATTTGATCCACCATCCTAACCTAATTCAACCAGCTTGTTCCCTGCTGACCATGTTGGATAGTACATTTACTCTAGATTATGTTTACCCCTTAAAGTCGGAATGACCTAGACCTTCTCTTCCCTCCAAAAATAATGTCACTCCTACTATTGATCCCTCTATGCTCATGTTCTTCTCAAAATTTGGCAATGACCCCTGCAAAGGGGTAGACAAAGCTTGGTTCACCTGTCAGGACAAACTATTGTATGTCGTTGGTCCCCTGGCTTGTATTTTTGACCTGGCTTCATTGAGCCTCAAGAGCCCTCTTTGTGGGTTCAAAGAGCCTTTTGTTCACTAGACAATGCTACTTCCACAATAAAGTACGAATGTAGAAAAGGACTTTTATTAAAATTGGATCCCAAGTTAGTAAATCTGGCATCCATAGAACATGGAATTAAAGCGGAAGGTCTTTTGCTTGGAAATTCTTTTTGTCCTCCTTTTAATCTCATAGGAAGGTGCAACTGTCACTTAGGAAGGTTAAATCTCAGCGTATTTTCAGCAGGGCCAGGTCAGGCTGGAGCCGCTTTACCGGCCGTAACTACCACAACCAAGGTTTCAGAGATTCTTAAAACTCAGGATATCAAGACTACAAACCTCAATTCTATCCCAAGAGAGACAGAGTGTTATATCCTGCTCTTCCTCTCTCTTTGTGCTCTTCCTCTCTCTTTGTCCCTCTTTAGTGTTAGTGTCTGCTTGTCTATGTCATGTCTCTGTGATGTCATCCAGGATTCTACCTGTTGCTGTTCAAGGGATTTATCAGTTACCTGGAGGCTGAGCAGGAAGTTATCTGCTCCCGGTGGGGTTTCTTACCATATTACATTCCTACATGAATGCTGTACCTTCTATCTAATCTCAAGAATAAATATACTACATGAACATTACAACAAGGACCCTTCATCTTTATTTTACTGAATTTAACACAGAGGCTTTGAGGTCATGGACACAAAGGTTCCTGATACAATCCCCAATCAGGTGAGTCTCTCTTCTGGCCCTGTTTTAGGAGGCAGTCTCAGTTTGTTCCTACCAAAGTGGCAATCCATAACGTCAGACCCATGGGCACTAAACACAGTCCAAGGTTATGCAAAATAATTGTACACCAGGCCTTTTCAATCCGTGCGTCCTTCCCTTCCAAAGTTCTCTTCAGAAATGTCCAACCTCATTTCTCTGGCGACACTGTCTCTCTTACACAAGCAGACCATTCAAATTGTGTTTCCCAATCCCTCACGTTTCTTCAAATCTCTCTTTCTCATTCAAAACAAAAACAAGAAAATGAGACCAGTCATCAATCTCAGTTCAAGCAGTTCGTTATTTATCGTCATTTCACGATGGATACTATTATTCATCTCTTCTCTAATCCAACATGACTGGAGGATTTGTTTGGACCTATAAGATGCTTAACTTACCAAACCCAATCTTTCAGAACACAGGAAATTTCTACAGTTTCATTGGCAAGGTCAAACTTACCATTTTTCCAACCTCCCTTTCAGACTTTCTACAGAACCAGGGTACTTTACCACGCTAAAGAAACCTGTGGTCACTTTTCTCAGTGCCCAAGGCATCAAACTCATCATCTACCTAGACGATATTCTTATAATGAGCCAAAATGTACAGACTCCCCAGACAAAGGTGGATCCTCCTTTCAGACCTGGGTTTTCTTCTCAGCACAGAGAAATCGATGTTGTAGTCTTCAAAACAAATTGAGTTCTTAGGTTTTCTCACAGACGCTTCCTGTGCGACTCTTCATCTTCCTTCCACAAAAACTAGCCCACCAAATCCGAAATTCTCCTGACCCTTCGGAGTTCAGTAATCTCTCTCAGAACTCTAGTGAGAATTGTTGATCTTCTTTCATCTTCCATATAGGCTACTTTTCCAGTCCCTCTTCATTATTGGGTTCTCCGGCGATTACAAATTCACCATTTAAACAGATGCCTTGCTTACTTTGACCCTATCAACATCGATCCAGAATCCAGATTAGAGATTCAATGAAGGATAGACCATTTAGATGCCTGGAACGGAAGGACCTTCTTTGCGTCAGCCCTCGATCTTGTGTTAGAATCAGATGCAAGGTTGGGGTGGGGTACCCGATGTAGACCAATCTCGACTGGTGGTACTTGGTCACAATGGGAGTCCAGATTGCATATCAACTGGTTAGAAATGCTAGCAGGCTCCTTTGCAATCAAAAGCCTAGCAAAAAACAGGGTTCACTGCTCTATTCTTCTTTGCATTGACAACATTACTTCAGTGCGTTAAATAAGTCATCTGGGCGGCACCAGATCAAAGCCTCTTGGGGAACTAGCCTAAAGTTTTTAAGAATTCTGCCTATTAAACAAAATTTCTGCACACCAGAATACTTGCCAGGATATCTCAACTCTTTAGCAGACTGGCATTCCCTCCATCTTCGAGACTTGAGCTTGTGGAAACTTCATCCTTCAGGGTTCAAGACTTTGCTTTGCATATGGGGTACTTTCCAGATAGACCTTTTGACTTCCAGACTGAATTGCCAACATTTTTACTTCTTCAGTTGGCACCAAGATCCCTTAACTTTAGCTTCAGAGGCTTTACAACAGGATTGGTCCCTTTCAACTAAGTATAGATTTCCTCCTTTTCTAATGATCAACAGGGTTTTGGCACAGGTCATACGCCAACAAGTAGCACTGTTTTTTTTGGCCCCCTTCTGGCAATCACAGATTTGGTTCCCTCCTCTTCTGGAACTGGTGATCGATTTATCAATTCAGCCTCCTTCATTGCCCAACCATCTTCTACATCCCAACAGCCTTGCACACAATCTGGTATTAGATAATTCCCTCATTCTTTCAGCTTGGAAAATTGCAGGAACTCATAATATTTCCCTCTCATTTTGCCACAAGCATCAGCATACATCAAAAAAACCTGGGCCCCAGGTGTCACTAAAGCTTACAAGTCAGCTTGGTCTTTATGGGTAAGCTGGTGTGCGGGAAAATGCGTCAATCCCTTTTCAGCGGATATAACCTACATTGATAATTTCCTGGCAGCAGAAGCTACAGGGGGTAAAACTTATCGTACTATAAATCTTTACAGATCTGCTATCTCTACCAATCATCCATACATCAATATAAAACCGGTGGGAGAACATTGTTCCTCAGTACAGTATGCTGTGGCATTTGAATGTGGTACTGTACACAGTGTATTTCGGGCTGCGGATGTGTTACGAATTAGGTAGCCTGTGGGGAGTTGTTGTCTTGAAAGACAAGCAAGGCATGAAGATTACCCCTGCTGCGGGAGCCCATGTAGCAAACAGTACTACTTTTGATAATTGCGGGCCCTGGTGAAGTCTGGGCGAGCCCTCACGGGTAAAACCATGAGCTTTTTTCTCACTTTTAAACACACATATCCCCACGGATAGGGTACGCCTTAGCGTGCGTACACCACCGGAGGATAATTTTTGGTCCTGAAGAATGCTGAGCTGAACAAGCACACAACAGCAGAAACATGTTGATCACCACATTTTAGGACACAGGGTTTCAAGTTTACAAACCTTTAAGTGTCCGTTTCACTTGTTTTTATTGATGCCAGCTGGCCCTTTATTAAAGCCAGTACGGGGCACAGTTGGTCATCTTTTAAATCACTTACACTACACTTTGAGCACCACCTCACTACACCATCACGAAAAAACCCAGCTCTGGTGTAAATCAGGCGTTGAAGCACACTGGGGGGACATTCGGTCTTCCCTGTGGGAATCCAATGATGAAGCATGTCACCAACTAGGTTGGTGAGTGAGGGTTTTTTTAAGAAAAAAGTTTTTTTCCTTGCACCTAAATCACATTTGTCTGTGTTTTCTGTTTATATTTTTTGTTATTGTACAGATGGTTGCAAAGTTGTAATTTTCATTTATTTGCACCATTAGTCACTCTTATGTTGTTGTTACATAGTATCTTTGAGGGGTAGAGGAGTGACCGAGCGACCCTAACTCTCCTGTTGTTTACATATATTCTGGGTACATAAGCATCGCCGCTAAGTGTTCCACGTTCAAAGTGATTTCAATGCGTTTCCTGAATACCTAACTAGCTTATACCACGAGAATGGTTGCCATCTTGAAGTGGTGTTCATTCAAAAGATTAGTGTGGAGCAAGTGCATGTAGGTGAGGTTAAAAAATGTGTAAAAGGCAAGAGGTTGATTAACAAAGATCAAATCCATATCATGAAAATCATATGCAAAGTAATAAAACATATGATGTAAAAATCCACCTTGCTAATGTTTTATATGATTAAACATTCCTCATTATGTACAAAGGAATAAAACCATCATGATAATAAGAGACTTAAAAGGACGTCGTAACTAGTGTCTTATCTAATGTTGATGTGATTGTCATGACTAAACTTCCCTTAGTTAATTCATAAGAGATCAAGCAATCAAAACCTTAAGTCACTGCAAAACTAGTGGCGTGTCTAAATCCTATGTTAATATGATGTATATATTTTGAGGGGTCTTCAACTGGGAGCATATTAATATACTAGAGAAAAGTGGCCATTTTGAATCTATCACTGAGCCCATGGGGCATCAGGGTATTCAGCCTTTTTATCCAAAATGCCTCACGTTGTAAATGTTTTTGGGAATTATCAATATCTCGGCTGATTGGTACTTCCTCAATGATTTGGAACTTCAGTTGTGCAATTGTATGTCGATTCTGCTCCCAATATGTTGTGAGACTGGAGTTTGTGTTTTTATTTCTGATTTAACTTTTGTGCTCTGTGAGTCGCACTTGCATTTTTCTCTCAGTCTTCCCTACATATAAGAATCTGCAGGGACACTTAATTGAGTACACCACATTTTGAGAATTACAGTCTGTGGTCTGAGTTAATTTAATACATTCTCCAGTTCTTGGGTGAAGAAGTACTTCTCCAGGTATGACATTATTGCAATGGATACAGTTCCAACATTTCGGAGATCTTGGGAAAGTTCAACTTAGGGAAAAAGATTTGCCAAATCGTCCAGCTGATATATCATGAGCAAGCTTCCAGACTGTTGTTATGGCAACATTACTGAATCCTTCAAGATTTCTAGGGGGACTGGGCAGGGCTGCCCACAATCTCCTCTCCTTTTTGATCTATATATTGAGCCGCTTGCCCAACAGCTCAGGGAAGATTCTAACATTCAGCCTTTCAAATATGGATATTGGGAGAGGAAGGTGGGCCTATACACTGATGACATCATCGTTTTTTCTGCCAACTTGTCAACAGTATTCCCAGCAGTGATCGGCCTGGCGTAAGACTTTGGACTTGTTTCAGGATACAAGATAAACGCTGTGAAGACGGAAATGCTGGTCTGGAATCCTGTGGGTACCCAGTATCAGTACCAGATCAGTTCCAATATGAGATATCTGGGGATCAAAATTGTCCAAGACATAACAAAGATAGCCAAGATAAATTTAACTTTGGTGGCTAAGGAGTGTCAGAAGCTGTTGAAATCCTAGGCCCAGCTTCCTTTAACTATTCTCGGGAGGGTCAATTTGGTTAAGATGATGATACTACCCAAGGTCACTTTTCTCTTTAATTGTATCCCTCTCTATTTTAAAAAAATGGCTATAGATAAGCTACAGCAGGATATTAATTCCTTTGTCTGGGCTTATAATTCAACAGGAATAGCCTGGAAAAAGTTGAGGCGTAGGAGAGAGAAAAGGTGCCTCGCTTTGCCAGATCTTCAGTTTTATGCCTGGTCTTTTCAGCTTTCACATTCACGCATGCTTCTGAAAATGATGGTTAGCACAGGAGCAGGGGGCATGTTTCTCGCCATGGTCAGGGGAGCTAACCTACCAGAGGAGGGCTATCTCTTTAAATATGGGGATCCAAAGCTTTAAAAAAAGGTTATGCTGAAGGTCCTTCAGGGTTTTGCGAAAACATGGACCAAACTTAGAGGTATAGTTGGGCTTAGCTATTTTTCAAGCTAGGCCCTGCTCTGGGACTCCCCCAGCGCCCCGATGTGCCTGAGAGACAGACTGGCACTACCTGTTTGAGAAGCTGGGCTGATGGTCTGGGGGACCTGGCCTTTGACGGCCCCCTTTTTTCATGGGAACAACTTAAAGATAAGATTGGAGAAGGTCTTTCAAGGTTCAAATATCTACAACTGAGAAGCTGGGCCCAATCACAGCTAACCCTTAAGAATCCTATTGGAAATGGGAATTTTCTAGAACATCAGCTTGTGGCTAAGCCACCTGGGAGGAAAGAGGTTTCCTTTTGGTATCAAGCCATAGTTGAGACCATAGACAGTGAATTTAAACTGGCCGAGGAATTGTGGGGGGAATTTTTACCTGACCATCAATGGTAGAACTCCTGTAAGATTCTCCACAACTTAGCTAAACCAGCCTGGTTGAAAAGGAACCACCTGTTTACCATTCACAGGGCTTACTTCTCCCCTCAAAGGCTTTCTAAAATTGTGAAAGGTCCACCAGTTAGTTGTGAGAAATGCGGTTTGGTCCAAGCTTCAGACATACATTTGTTCCAAGAGGGCCTGGCTTTGATTACTTTCTGGGACAGTGTTAGCAAATTTATGGCGGATACCCTGGGCTGTCTAATTCATATAAACCTATCTCTGATTATTTTTGGCTTCTCACACCAAGTTACAGGTCCATCCAGATCTCTGCTTTTTTATGCTATTCAGTTAGCCAGGAGACAAATATGTAAACGATGGACAGAATCCACTCCTCCCTCTGTCTCAGACTGGCTGACCTCATTGCTTGTGACTTTTAAGATGGACCTAGCCAGATCTTGCAGTAGAAAGAGGACAGCTTTCTGGGACTTGTTGTTGTTAAGAATGGGTTCAGACTTAACGAATTGGATCAGGTATGTCAGAGGTTGCCACTCTGTGATCAGGGAGGATATTGTTAGGGTGCACAGAGTCTCCTTTTCTAACCAACTGAATGATTCTATCGAGTTGACCTTTGCAAGGAAGGCCCTAGTTGCCAACCTTTTTGCCCCAGAAATCCACATGTGTCCCCCTGCTTCCTCTAACATACAGTTTAGACAGGCCCCATTGGATATTCTGTTGGACCCTACAGGCCAATTGCCAGCAATGCTAGAGGAATGTTCTACATTAGAGAACATTGACTGACTGGGAGCTCTCCCCCCCAAAAAAATCCCTGATGACCCGGAGACTTTCCAATCACAATCACAAGTGATGGCACGAAAGCCATACACCTCCCAGGCCCGACAGTGAAGGGCATGTTGGGTTCCTGGGAAGAAACACCTTATTGCCTCACCTACAGGGTAATTACATGGAACCTAGTTATATGCAAGAAACTGTGCCAATTGACCAGCTCTTGCCCCATTCTATTGACAACGAGGGCACACTCTTGTCATGGAATATAGCAGGGTTGGGATCAAAACTATCTTCCCCTGAGCGGCATGCCTTCATTGAAGGCTATGACATCTGTGTATTTCAAGAAACCTGGCTCACTACCCCCCAATACTGTGTAGGATATCTGAATTATCACATCCCAGCTGTGAAAGGGGATGTATGACGTTACAACGCATGCTTTAACAACGCATGCTGTTACATGCTGTTACAACGCAGGTTTTACTACGCATACCATTACAACGCATAGCGCTTTGGGGTGCTGGATAGTGAATAGTTTAATTTACTATTCCAACTCCAGTCCCCGTGGACACTAGGGAAGGTGTTGGATAGTAAATCAAATCTATTCCCTATCCTAGAGCGCCCCCCAGCGCAATGCGTTGTAATGGTTTTCGTTGTAAAACCTGCGTTGTAATAGCACTGCGTTGTAAACGTTTCGTTGTAAAGGATGTTTCCCGTGAAAGGGATCAAAGGGCGCCCATTAGGGGGCTTGACAATCTGGGTGTGGCAGAACCTATGTATCACCATATCAGAGCTCCCGACCACAAACAATGATATTCAGGCTTTACGGCTGAAATTAGATTTTAGAGAGAATGTTGAGGTTGATATCTATAATGTTTATGCGAGAGGCACAAGAGGGAGGAAGTCTGATGTACTAGCAGCGCTTGATGATCTCCTCGATAAATATTCAGCAGGCTCTAATGTTATTATTGCCGGGGATCTCAACGCCACGTTTGAGCCCCTGGTTGGCAGGGAAAGCAACTGACAAAAGCAACTAGGCTGTTCCTAGAATAAGAATGAAGGGAAAGGAGAGAAAGTGGTCACGGGAAGGGCAGGGGTAGTGCTCAGTGGAGGGCTACCCTGGGTATCCAATTTGTTGGATGTAATGGCCTCACACACCCTTGCGAGTGTCATGCTTCGTTATAGGCAATGCTCCTCGTTGGGCAGGCGGTGCAATGCCCAACGGGCTCACCTCAAAGAGGGGCTCTTTGGCGGAGATCTTTTATCCAACTGCCTATGGGTGAAGTGAGGGTGAGGGGCCAGAAGGGAAGGGATAGTGTAAGTAAGTGAGTTAAAATGTGGCACAAGGTACAGGAGATCAATTTATTCCGGATGGTCCCCTGCCATAAGTAAAAACCGTGGGTAGCCTGTGATCGAAGGAAATTAGGATTCCACGTCACGAACCAGGACTACATTGCATATCGTGAGGTCAACATGTTTCTCGCCTTCGCACAATGGCTGCGATTCTTCAGGACCTAATTAGTTACTACCATCTCTAACAAACATGACCTAATAAAGTATCAGTTTATATTAACAGTTGTACTACCTGTATGGTACTGCTCTTGTCTAATGGTCAAGGTGTACAGGTGTCAACAGTACCCGGTAGGTTTGACATCAAGGGGGAACCATAGGGGTTTGAGGTTCTCTCAGCCTCTGTCAGCGCCCGATGTGCCTACCCATCTCTGTCCCGGTAGAGATGGGTAGGCACATCGGGCGCTGACAGAGGCTGAGAGAACCTCAAACCCCTATAGGTTCCGCCTTGATGTCAAACCTACCGGGTACTGTTGACACCTGTACACCTTGACCATTAGGCAAGAGCAGTACCATACAGGTAGTACAACTGTTAATATAAACTGATACTTTATTAGGTCATGTTTGTTAGAGATGGTAGTAACTAATTAGGTCCTGAAGAATCGCAGCCATTGTGCGAAGGCGAGAAACATGTTGACCTCACGATATGCAATGTAGTCCTGGTTCGTGACGTGGAATCCTAATTTCCTTCGATCACAGGCTACCCGCGGTTTTTACTTGTGGCAGGGGACCACCAGAATAAATTGATCTCCGGTACCTTGTGCCACATTTTAACTCACTTACTTACACTATCCCTTCCCTTCTGGCCCCTCACCCTCACTTCACCCATAGGCAGTTGGATAAAAGATCTCCGCCAAAGAGCCCCTCTTTGAGGTGAGCCCGTTGGGCATTGCATCGCCTGCCCAACGAGGAGCATTGCCTATGATGAAGCATGACACTCGCAAGGGTGTGTGAGGCCATTACATCCAATAAATTGGATACCCAGGGTAGCCCTCCACTGAGCACTACCCCTGCCCTTCCCGTGACCACTTTCTCTCCTTTCCCTTCATTCTTCTTCTAGGAACAGCCTAGTCGCTTTTGTCAGTTGCTTTCTTTTGGGGCACTGACTGCGGCTGGACCTCCCATTCTCAATTTTCCGTGAATGGCAATCTGAGCCCTTGGATCTCAACCTGATCCACTACCTCCCCTCCTTTTGGCATATATTGGCAGGGAAAGCAACCTCGCAGAGGAAGAAGATGAGGAATGGGCTATCCCAAAGTTAGATCTTGCACCTGTCAAAAAATGGACAGACATGGCCATCCAAATTAATTCCATTTGCATAGGTAAGGGCTTTTGAGTTGCTAATGGAAGGACACTATCAAATAGACTGGGGGCCAATACATTCAATAATGGAACAGCGGCTAGTCGCATTGACTATGTATTGATTAGCTTGAATCTATGGCACGCCCTTGGTGACATGATAGTTAGGGATCAGTTAGAAAGCGACCACAACACCCTGTGTGCAAGCCTGGATCTGTGGCAAGAGCGGATACCTTCAGAGGATAGGCGTTTTCTCTATCCTTGTGATGTAGTTCCCACCAATGATATGAGGCGGTTAAAATGGGCACGCCTAGTGGAAGAGCCTGAAATACTAGCTGCCATTGCAAATGAAGTTGATAAAGCAGTGATAGACCTTGAGTCTACCGCTCATTCAAACACAGTTTCTGAGGCCATTACTGCGATCCACAATGTTTTTTTTCACATCTCCATACATACTTTATGAAGCGCTACAACCCTAACAAGCCTACAAAGAAAAAAGCTACTCCCTGGTTTAACAAAGAATACAGAAAAGCAAGGGAATTACTTGAGGAAGCAGTAAAAAAAGGGGAACCTTCCGTAGTTCGAGCGGCTAGGAAGTCATACAAGAGTACCCAGATAATAACTAAAAAACAATGTGACGATGCAAGATGGGAGGATCTTAGGGAGGCATGCTCTAGGAATGATAGCAAAACGTTCTGGAGCGTAGTTAAGTGGGGTAGAGGAGGCGTGCCGGAAAATCCCCTTAATCATGTTGCGCAGGAAGACTGGGTACAATTTTTTATACCACAATATGCATACCCAGCTAGCAGGCTGAACCTGATTGAACACATCCAAGTATTAAATGAAAATTATGCTTTTAATTGCACGGATATTAATGTTGCACTGGGCTCAGTAGTAGGGGGGAGGGCCCCAGGCCCTGACTGTGTTCCTGCAGACACATTCTTTTTTGACAAAGTAAGGTGGAGCTGCTAGATCCTGTTGCTAGCTAACGCAGTGGCAAAAGGGGCCCCTGTGCCACATTCATGGAAAGGGGTGGAAATAATTCCCATATATAAGAAGGGAGACAAAACTCATCCTGGTAACTACAGGCCCATCAGCCTGATACACTCTCTTCAAAAAATAATAGGCATTTTGATTCTCAACAATATCCTAGAGTGGATTGATGAAAATTGCATCTTATCCCCCTTGCAGGCAGGCTTTCGAGCGTATACCAGCTACATTGACCAGGTGTTTCGCTTCACCTTGCTATATTGGAAATCGTAGGTCCTGGCCAATGGTGGTTTGTTCGCTGTATTTATTGATTTAAAATCAGCATTTGACCTTGTCCCGCGCCACAAATTATGGACAATCCTTCAGGAGATGGGATTCCCCAAAGCTACTCACATTACTTGTGAGATTGCACAAAGAAAACTTTGCTAACATTCAATGGGGTTCCCAGGGTATGGTCACTGGCCCATTTTCGGGAGAGAGAGGGGTACGCCAGGGTTGCGTACTTGCACCTACCCTATCTCCCTATTTATAAATAGTATTGTTGATTATATGGGTGCAGAGTCCACTGATGCTCCAGTTCTGGCCGGCACCAAAATTCCAATTTTAATGTTTGCAGATGGCACATTGATCACCTCAAAGACCCCGAGCGGTTTGCAGAAAGCCCTGACCATCTTTGAGGGGTTCTGCAACACTAGAGGCCTGGAAATCAACGTGTCAAAGACGAAATTCATGGCTTTTAATCCCCATAGAAATTTTAAAAGTAAAATAGATATGAACAATAGCCCATTGCAGCAAGTAAAGGCATTTACTTACTTGGGGGTCATTATACAAAATGATTTAAAATGGAAGCAGCAAACCGGCCTGGCAACACTCAAGCACCAGCAATTGTCTGGTGTACTAACTAGGGAGTTCAATGCCTCTCTGACCAAACCAATCAGCCCGGTGCTCCAGGTTTACAACTCGAAAGTGGTTAATTCTGCACTCTACGGAGCTGAGATATGGGGGTATGAAAATCTTGCCAAACTCACAACTACTGAAAACAAGTTCATGCGTAGCATCACAATGCTCCCCCAAAGTACACCAGTGTGCCCGCTATTACATGATCTAGGTAGAAGGCCTCAGGCGGAGTTGGCTAACCTGCACCCTCTACTATATTGGCGCAGGCTCTGGACCACTCCAGAACTTAGCCACTATGCCATGGGATTTCTGGACGTAATTCGGGCTGGCACATTCCATAAAATAAGATGGTTGAGAGGAATTAGAGATGCCCTAGTAAGCATAGGCATGAGAGTACTATGGGAAGAACCTGAAAGAGCTAGCTTCCCTCCCAAAAAAATCCTGAAAGAAAAGTTTTGGGAGATGACTACGCAAAAAATCGTGAGCAAAAGTGAGTCCTCCACCCTAACAGAAATGTTTTGGGATGTTAAATTGTCAGCAAAATTCGAAGCGTTCTGGGATATAATAGCAAAACCCCAGGACAGGAAACTGTACTTTCAGTTTAGGGTGGGCACATTGCCCATCAAAGCCTTCACTGTTAGATGGTCAGAGTCTAATGATAATCTGTGTTCTATATGCCAGACTAGAGTGGAGTCGGCAGCACATTTGTTATTTGTATGCCCAGCATATGTCGCTCGTCGTCGAGTATGGTTATCTCCAATTTGTCAACTACTTGGAACTAGAAGGAGCGAAGAAGCAGAAAGGCTTTTACGCACAAATACTTCCAATGCAATCTCTATAGCTGTAGCAAAATTCTTAGGCTGGGCTTGGTCAATAAGATCACAGCTTCATCTTACATAACATTCTGTCTGTGTCCTTCACTTTCGTTTCTTTTGTAAACGTATTGATGGCCCAATGCCCGCTGTATAAGTTATGATCAATAAGATCCGTTTCCCTCGAGATGCTGGTTATAACACTGACTAAAATGTTTTAAAATGTCCCTTCTACTGAGAATTTTAATGGTGTCTGCTTTTTAACAGTGTTTTATGTAAATTGCAATCTATTGTTTGATGGTTCTTAATGATAATGGCTTGTAGCTACTTTTCATTCCAAAGAAGTTTTATAATCATGCTTAACTAATTCGTCGATTGGCATTGATATGTTTTATAACTAATGTGTTTTTGGACCTGGCTTTTATGACAAAATGTCGAATAAAGCATCATTGACTTGACCTATCTCTGATTATTTTTGGCTTCACACACCAAGTTACGGGTCCATCCAGATCTCTACTTTTGTACGCTATCCTGTTAGCCAGGAGACAAATATGTAAATGATGGACAGAATCCACTCCTCCATTAGTCTCAGACTGGCTGACCTCATTGCTTGTGACTTCTAAGATGGACCTAGCCAGATCTTGCAGTGGAAAGAAGACAGCTTTCTGGCACTTGTTGTTGTTAAGAATGGGTTCAGACTTAACAAATTAGTTGCACTTTTTTTTTGTTGTCCCATGATTATGCTGCCTTGACACTCTTTTGACTAAGTTGGTTACTCCCAGTCTTTCCTGGAAGTATTATGACGATTGTCATCAAGTTCTTTTGAGCTTAGTTGAAGAGTTATCTCGCCTGATTTAATTAGCACCCAAGTTTGTCATGATACCTGTAGGCGGGTCTCTTCCGAGGTTTCCACGTCCAATTGCCTACTTTTCTCAGTTCCCTGAGCAAAGGTATAGACAGCTTGAGGGTGAAGTCAAGTGAGGTTGGTGGCGAATGAGGATAAAAAAAAAGAAAAGAAAAAAAGAATTCAATTTACTCACACTATACAGCAAAGTGGATTAGCTTTCCTGGACATATGGATTGAATTGAAATCCAATCAAATTACCACACATTTGTACAAAAAGCCAACGGATAAAATAATTCATTGTTGTACGGGAGTTTCCATCCACCATCAATCATCCAGAATTTACCAGTATCTCAATTCCTTAGGACTCAATGCATTTCCTCTGAACTTAACACGTGTAAGGAAACCTTGAAGACTCAAAAAATTAATTATATGGACAGGGGATACCCAGAAGAACTACTGACCATGCACATTGACTGGCACTAGCTGTCCAAGGAGCAGGCCTGCTGCAGAAGAAACCTAAAAAAACATCAAACAGGGTTGTCTTCATATCAAAGTATTCCACGGTTTCAAATTGAATCAAAAAGAGCATATGCAAACACTGGGAACTGTTGGAATAGGAACCGGATTTCAATCATTTGTTTCAAGAGAAGCCATTGTTTGCATACATGAGAGCACGAAATCTAAAAGAGCTATTATCTTTCAAACAACAAAAATCTTCACCCACAGGAAAAACAGGGGGAAAAAAATGTTGGAACTGCATCCATTGCAATAATGTCATACCTGGAAAAGTACTTCTTCACCCAAGAACTGGAGCACATATTAAATTAACTCAGACCACCGACTGTAATTCTCAAAATATGGTATACTCAATTAAATGTCCCTGCAGATTAATATACATAGTGAAGACTGAGAGGAAAATGCAAGTGCGACTCACAGAGCACAAAAGTAAAATCAGAAATAAAAACACAAACTCCAGTCTCGCCACACAACATTGGGAGCAGAATCAACCTACAATTGCACAACTGAAGTTCCAAATCACTGAGGAAGTACCAATCAGCCGAGATATTGATAATTCCAAAAACCTATTATAACATGAGGCATTTTGGATAAAAAGGCAGAATACCCTAATGCCCCATGGGCTCAATGATAGATTCGAAATGGCCTGTTTTCTCTAGTATAATAATATTCTCCCAGTTGAAGACCCCTCAAACTATATACATCATATTCACATAAGATTTAGACATGCCACTAGTTTTGCAGTGACTTAAGGTTTTGATTGCTTGACCTTTTATGAAGTACCTAAGGGAAGTTTAGTCATGAGAATCACATCAACATTAGCTAAGACACTAATTATGACGTCCTTTTAAGTCTCTTATTATCATGATTGTTTGATTCCTTTGTATATAATGATGAATGTTTAATCATGTAAAACATTAGCAAGGTGGATTTTGACATCACTGCAAGAGACAACATCATATGTTTTACTACTTTGCATATGATTTTCACAAAATGGATTTGATCTTTTTTTCTTCTTTTTTTTTTTTCCTCATTCGCCCTCAAACTCACTTCGATGTCAACCGTGGGCGTCTGTACTCACTCTCATGACACGGAGGGGAGTAGGCCATTGAAATTTAGAGTGTGGCCCCGCCTACTACTAGTTCCAGATCTGCCCTTGGTGTCAAAAGAAGAAATCACTGAGATACTCCACATGCCAAACACAAAGGCTGGATGGCTTTTGCCGCCTAACCACCGCCATAACTGGCAGCGTGCAGCTTAGCCTGGGGAGTGTTAACGGCATAATCATAGAACTCTGCAAGAGAGAAAAAAAAACACGAAGTCACCCCATCATCTGAGAATTCCATGTATTTTTCAGAAGATTCCAGAATGCCCTCTTTTTTCTACTTCCTTGTCTGGCCAAGTCCAACCTTGAGGCTGCTAAAACTGAGGACTGCCAGTCCACTAATGTGGGAGGGCTAGATTCTGTCCATTCTATACAGATTTGCCTCCTTGCTAACAAAACAGAATAAAAGAGTAAAGTCTCGGCAAGTCTGGTGATGTTATCTGTGACACCAAATATTATTAAGGCCACATTTATATTAACCGCGCAGCCAAAAAATCTGTCAGAAAATCTCCGATCTCCTGCCAGAAAATAGCAAGGGAAGGACATTCCATAAACATGTGGACATCTGAGGCGGAAACCAGGCCACACTTTTTACAACTGACTGGAGGTCCAGCTGAGATTTTTGTCAGTTTTTAGGGAGTATAATAAACCCTGTGGATAGTGAACAGGTGATTTCACTTTAGCCAAGCTGGGTTCACCGCTTCATATAATATTTCACAAGATTTCTGCCATGATTTAGTACAATCCTGATTGGGCAGGAACCCTGCCCACAGTTCTTCCGCAAGCTTAAATTCACCATCAACTTCCTCCAACAGGGTTTGATACCAAAATTAGACTTCTTTTTTCCCGGAGGGTTTGGTAACTAGCTGATATTCTAAAATATTTCCACAACCCGAGGCTTGCCTCCGCGGGTAAGATTGAACCCAGCTTACAAGTTGATAATACTTAAAGCGAGAAAGACCTCCCCCAACCATATCCTGAAGATGTTCCCAAAGGGGAAGGATACCACCCTCAAGGAGGTCACCCCAAATCAATAACCCGGCATTCCTCAGAGGGATTGACAAACTATCCCTTAGGCACATAGGGGTCCCAGGAGAATCCCAAAGGGGAGCTAAGCTTAAAAAATAATCAAGCCCCACTGCCCCCCTGATTTGGGCTTAAGTTTTAGCTACCCTCTGGAGTACCTTCAGCTTGATTTATTTTAAAAACTTTGGGTCTCCAAATTTAAACAAAAACCCATTCTCTGACATGCTATCCCCTCTCAGTATGGCCAAAAACATCTCTCCAGCCCCAGTATCTACGGGCATTCTCAATAGCATGCGTGAGTGTGTAAGTTGGAACGCCCAGGTATATAGCTGCAGGTCTGGTAAGGCCAGACCGCCCTTTTCTCTTCTCCTCCTTAGTTTCTTCCAGGCAATCCTGACAGTCTTAGCTGCCCAGATGAAGGAGTTAATATCACTCTGCAGCTTGGCAATCGTGTATTTTTCAAAATAAAGAGGTATGCAATTAAAAATAAAATAAATCATCAGGAGTATCGTCATCTTAACTAAATTGGTTCTTCTCAGAATCGAAAGAGGAAGACAAGACCAAGATTTCATAAGCATTCTACACTTCCTTGCCACCATAGCTAGATTGATTTCCGCTATCTTTGTAATGTCCTGCACCGCCTGGACTCCTAGATATCTCATTTTAGCGCTAGGCTGATAATCCTGCAGTGCCTCCGGTAAATTCCAGGTCATAATTTCTGTGTTTGTAACATTATTATCATACCCAGCAACAGAGCCAAACTCCTTAGCCACACTAATAACCGCTGAAAAGTTGACTGTAAATCTGCAGAGCGAACCAGGATGTCCTCAGCATACAGGGCTACCTTCCTCTCCCACTCCCCATACTTAAATGGCACTATGCTGGAATCCACCCTCAAACGTTGATCAAATGGCTCAATATAAAGATCAAATAAAAGGGGGGAGAGTGGGCAGCCCTGTCTGGTTCCTCTTGTGATCTTAAAAGATTCAGTGATATTTTCGTTAACCAGCAGTCTAGCTGTGGGATTCTGATAAATCAGCTGTACCATATGACGTAATCTGCCCCCAGATTGAATTTTTGCAAGGCCTCCGACAGGCAAATCCAATTCACTCTGTCGAAGGCCTTGGTTGCATCCAAAGTTATCGCCGCTAGTGGAAGGGAGTAAGTGGAAGCAAGATCTATCGCCCCAATAAGGTTATATGTAAAATCAGAGAGTTGCCTATTCCTTACAAAACCCTTCTGATCTGGATGGATTTGATCTTTGTTAATCAACCTCTTGCCTTTTACTAATTTTTTAACATCACCTACATGCACTTGCTCCACACTAATCTTTTGAATGAACACCCCTTCAAGATGGCACCCATTCTCGGGGTATAAGCTAGTTAGGTATTCCAGAAACGCATTTAAATCACTTTGAACGTGGAACACTTAGAAGCGATGCTTATGTACCTAGAAAGCCACATATTGATTCTTTGTGAGTGATTTAATTTTGTAACTGCACAGTTCATGGTCTAATTGTGGTACGAAGTCAGTATCCCTTTTTATAGTTAGCAATGGCGCTTAGAATCGGGTTGCACATATTCTTGCAATATCGTGTTTGGCTAAGAATATAGGCGGCTTTCAGCTGGTAGAGGCGTACAGCTGAAGAGAGGGTGACGAGAAGCTTATAGGAGATGAGCGGCAGCCTTGATCTGCGGCAGCATGGATACCAGGTACTATGAGCGATCTTTCTTTGTATCGAATCTGGGATTTCAGCTAACGCTTGAGTAATGGTGGTTTCCGTAATTGTTCCTTATAAGAATCGGGAAGCTGTGATTATTAATTCATTGCCAGTGAATGGAATGTATAAGGACTATCATGAGGTATGTGCCAGTAGCTAGGGTCTATCCACAGATGTTGCAATCCCCTCTGGTTTAGCCAGAGAATAACCAAGGTTATTTACTTTTTGATTCCAGCATTGTGACTGATCCCTTTCTTTGAGTAAAGATTATGAGGCCTCATTCGCAAGAACTCACGTGGCTAGTCGAGGTACGCTTATTCTTTCCATGGAGTTAGAGTTGAATTGAACGCGTGAAGACTTGTGTTACGTTTACGGGAGGGCTAACAGAGGTTTTTTTGTTATTGCAGTTACAGCATTCGTGACATTGGATCCTACTCGCCGCAAGACTAAAGTACACCAGAGGCCTCTAAATTTTGTTTCAAGGTATGTGAATTCGGTGTTTGATGCAACTTCAATTGACAGCATAATCTTGTGATTATTTATAACGGTAGGTTCTTATCTTCTTAGTTTACTCGGGCAGTCAGAGTCTCGCTTGGATAAATGTGGCTGTTATGTTGTTTATATTCATTGGGGAACACTTGGGCGCCACTGAGGTTGACAAATACTCACAGGCTTTCTATTTTTATATACTGACACACCTAGCAACTTCAGCATATTGAGTGACATTGTCGCAGACTCATTAGCACATCATTTGATGAATTTTCTTTATCAACAGTTTTCCCCTGATGAAGGAACGGTTCGTCCCAAAATGCATTGGGCGTCGTTCAACTGTAATGATGTACAATATTAATTGATTGTATCAATACCAGTGAAAACCTTTATGTTATTATGTAATGTTTTTTAATTGTGAGTATTAAGATGCATCGAATTGTAATGGCTGTTAAAAAAATCGTTTGAAACAGATAAACATTGGTTTATAAAGTTTATTATGTTTAGGTCAATCACTTATGGCAGTTCTTGCTAGCGTCCAAGTTGGCTGAGGGACTTGGCCACACCATTTAATTTCTTAGATGCTTGGCAGGCATTTTTCATAGCGCAGCACGCTGAATGGTCAAAACAAAAACGAAAACAGGAGTATAGGAATACAATTCAGTGCACAATCTCACACACCTTTTTAATAAAATTAAGGCTTTCCGTCATAGCTTACTAGAAAATTCTACATTGTCATCTCTTGCACTTCAGATAATATCTGATGCAGCACATGTTCTACTTAGCACTTAGTGAATTGCAGATAATGGTCTTTCCGGGTTTTAGCATGCTTTTGTACAGTGCTCCAGTTTAACTTTCTGGTTTCAGTTGAAATATCAACTTATAACCAAGAACTGAACCACAGTAGGATTAATAGTATTCTAAGACTTATAGCTGGGTTCGCTGATATAAACCACACTCATTCTGGTGATGTGTCTGTATAGCAGTGTTGTTTGGATATTTCTGCCGCCTTCATGTATTTGTATTTGTATGTCGATTTATAGAGCGCGATTGCTGCCCGGGGGCGTCCAAGCGCTAAAAACCAACAGAGCAAGAGGAGGTAACCAGGGCGTTATTAGGCGGCATTGAAGAGGAATGTTTTTAGCTGTTTCCTAAATGAGGTAAGATTGGGATTTTTCCTTAGGTGGAGGGGTAGGGTGTTCCATAGCTTGGAGGCGTTGTAGGTGAAGGTCCTACCGCCAGCTCTGGATTTATTTATTTTGGGAATTGCGGCCGTGTAGGTCTGGTTGGATCGCAGGTTCCTGGTGGGTTGGTAGTGTGACACTAGGTTGCGGGTGATAAGAGGGCCCGTTTTCCAGAACGCCTGGTGCGCAATGCATAAGGCTTTGAATTGTATTCTTTGGGGAATGGGTAGCCAGTGTAGTTTTTTCAGTCCGTTTTGACTGATTGGCGTCGAGGGATCTGAAGTAAAGTGCATGCGGCGCAGTTCTGCACCGTTTGTAGTCTCCGCATCGTGTACTCTGGGGCAGCGAGGTACAGGGCGTTGTTGTAATCCAGTCGTGACTGGATAAGCCCCTGGATGGCTACTTGTTTTGCCTCCATCGGTAGAAGATGGAGTACCTTCCTTAGCACTCTGAGAAGGCCGAAGCAGGTGGCTGCCAGTTTGGTGGATTGGGTGCCAAAAGACAGAGATCTGTCTAGCCACACCCCAAGGCTCTTAATGCTGTCCTTTGGGGCCGGAGGGGTGCCCAAGCAGGGTGGCCATAGAGTGCTGAGGGAGCTGGGGTTGGCAGGGCCCAGGAGCATAAGCTCTGTCTTGTCCCCGTTCATTTTTAATGAGGAGGAGGACATCCAGTCCTTGACTTCCTCTAGGCATTTCTTGAGCCCTCCTTTCGTGGTCTGGTTAGCTTCCTGTGCTAGTGAGACCACTAGCTGAGTGTCGTCAGCATAAGAAATGATCTTAATTCCATACTGACGAACAACTTCAGCTAGTGGCCTCATATAAATGTTGAAGAGCGCCGGGCTCAGTGAGGAGCCCTGCGGAACTCCACATCTTAATGGTCTGCTGGTAGAGGAAGATGTTCCGTCAAATACTCGAAAGGATCTGTCCTGTAAAAAGGATTCAAACCAAGACAAAGCTGTGTCTTTTATGCCTAAGTTTGCCATACGGTCCAGCAGTATGTCATGGCTGACCGTGTCGAAGGCCGCGCTTAAGTCAAGGAGGATCACTGCCACTGATCCTCCCTGGTCCAGGATGTTTCTGGATTCCTCAGTGACCATGAGGAGCGCGGTTTCGGTGCCATGTCTTGGTCTGAAGCCCGTTTGAGTAGGATCAAGAAGCTGGTGGTTTTCGAGATATTTGATCAGCTGGCTGTTGATGTGTCTCTCTAGGATTTTACTAAGCCAGGGGAGGAGAGAGATTGGCCGGTAGTTACTGAGGTTTGAGGGATCCAGATTGGGCTTCTTTAATAGTGCTCGGACCATGGCTTGTTTCCATTGTGGCGGGACTGCGCCAGTAGTAATGGAAGAGTTAAGGAGGTCCATTATAACGGGAAGGGTGATGGCCGAGGCTGACATAATGATGTCTGGCGGGGCTGGGTCCCCCGGAGACCCGGATTCGACTTTTTTTGCCAAGGACTCGAGCGTCGAGAGGTTAAGAGGAGCAAAGTGGTCCAGAATGGGGGAGGAGTTCAGGTCAGAATTGTTCGGAGTAGAAGGGGTGCTGGGTGGGACAGGGAAGGATTCATAAATGGTGGTGATTTTTTGCAGGAAAAAATCTGCCATGTTGTTGCAGTGTTCTGCGGTCTTGGTCTCGCCTAGACTGGGTGGTAGTTTGGTGAGGCTTTTCACAATACGGAAGATTTCCCTGGGTTTAGATTTAGCTAGGATAATTTCGTTGGCGAAATAAGCTGTTTTGCTGGCCTTGATTTGTTCTTTGTAAGTTTTGAGTAGCTTATGGTATTGGATTTTGTTTTCTGGCAGAGAGTCCAGACGCCATTTCCTTTCCGCTTGTCTACACTGACGTTTCGTAGCTCTGAGGGATTCCGAGTACCACAGAGCTGATTTGTGGGAGCGTTTTGTGGTGGTTTTCCGTTTAGGTAGAGAGAGGTCGAGTGACTTGGTAATCCATTCCTCATAAGAAAGGTTTGCGATGCATGGGTCCTCATTGCGCGGTGGTAGGTTGCTGGACAGTTTTTTGGTCCATGTCTCGATAGGGAGGCGGGACCACGGTCTGGCTGTTCTTATAGTGGGTTTGGTGGCTGGGGGTTTGGGGGTATGCCATGAAAAAGGGACCAGTAGGTGGTCAGTCCAGGGGAGGGGGAGAGGTAGACTGGTTGTCAAATTGGTACAATTACTGAAAACCGGGTCTAGCAGGTGCACTTGACTGTGGGTAGGGGAGCTAACCAGTTGTAGCGCGGCAAGGTCGTCAGTAAGAAGAGCTGCCGTATGATCTGCTTTGGAATCGAAGTGAAAGTTAAGATCACCCAACAAAGTAAAATTGGCAGAAGTGCTGACACGGTCTGCCACAATCCGTGCAAGTTGGTTGTGGAATTGTTTTGGGGGGCCGGGGGGTCTGTATATGAGGGTGCCTGAGAAGCAGTTGTTCGGCGAAAGCTCCAGACTAAACGCTAGGCTTTCGCAGTCTGGAATGCTTTCTGCAATGATTCGGCAGAGGAACTGCTCTTTGTGAACAATTGCTAATCCTCCTCCTCTGCCTTTTGGGCGGTCTTGGCAGGAGATTTGAAATCCGGGGGGAATGGCTGTAACCAAGGCTGGGTCCGAGTCTGAGGTGAGCCAGGTTTCCGTTAGGAAAATAATGTCGGGCTTATGCTCCTCCATCAAGAGTGCAAATTCGTTCTTATGCTTGGGCAGAGACCTACAGTTAAGCAAGAACATGCGGTACTCGTGGCACTGGTCTGAAGGTGGTAGGGGCTTGAGGAAGGATTTGCAGAGGTTGCATGTATACGGGAGACATTCGACGTGAAAAGGATGCTGGCTACAGTTCTTTTGTAGGAGTCTTAGTTCCAAGAGTTTTTCGGAGCTGTACTGTCTGGGTTTCGTAGTCAGGGGTGTAAGGGGGGTGGCCCTAGGCCCGGACTCGGCGCGGACGAGCGCAGACGAGCTTGCCTTATGCGCGCCTTCGTCGCGCATTCGTCGCGCCTGCTGTGCTCCCTCCACATACACATAATTTATAGGCGGGAAAGGGCAGGAGGGGGGCTGTGGCCTCGCTGGGGGCGTGACCGGTTGCACGCCGGTGATGGCGGCAGCTGAGGGGAGCTGTTACAACCTACAATGTGCTAGCAAATCCATGTTCTGCTACGAATCTCTCCTGATTGCCCCTCGATATTGTGACAGATTCCTTCTTGACTGAATTCTTAGTGATCTTTTCCATCCTTCCTATAGTGTGGGTCATTATTGGATTGATGCTGCTTGTGTTACTCCCTTCTGCCCTTCATTTGTTTGGATATTGTTGAATTCCTTTCTGACTTTGCTTAAGAGATCATTCTGAGGTGCTATCAACATGGCTTCAAATGAATGGTTTGCATCATAAATTATGATTTATTTATAATTTTTGGGTTCTTCAATGCACACTCATAATGTGAGGAAGACTGAGGTAGACTATGCCATGCATTTAGAAACATAAAATATTCCTTGCTTTACTCATAGTTGTTAGACATGTCTCCAACCTGTCCTGCTTCTGCTGCTAATACTGTAATGATATTAAGAAATGATTCTTTCACACCACTGCTGTTGACTACATTTTTTTTAATAGAACCCTTGAGTTTACTCTGATTCTGTCTTGTCTTGTCTGCCTTTGTGCTTCACTCATGAAATGCGAATTATATCAGTCACTGATGTCATTGCGAAAGTTAAACCAATGGAGCCAAGTTTGGCCAATGTTACTGAGCTGGGAAGGGGGCATTTTATTTGGTAATCTATTACATCTTTAAGGGAAAGAAGTTTGGGGGAAAAATAAAGTCACGTCTAGCGCCACCAGATAAATCAGGCTCATTTACCTGAATTTCCTGACCCCCGCACTACCCCAGCTCCATAAAACAACACATTCAAATCAGAATCAATAGATCAAATCTAAGCACAAGCAGGCCAAACTACTGCTACTCCACCACTCCTCTATGTCTGCTTCTCTTCTTTGCTGTTTTTCTTGAGTTTTCACCTTTTTATTCTGTTTTTCACTTATTGATTGCTGTTATTGTTATGTTATGGACTCGGGCTGCCTTTGTTTCCGTGCCCGCTCCTATGCTAGCTTAATTCATTTTGTTCAGCCAGCCTCAACAAAACAGACTAATCCAAGGTATTTTGCTTAAAGGATCTCTAGATGTATTAGCTCATGACAGCTACGTGCCCCCCAACTTCGTGGCTATCTGATATAAATTGTGCACAAGCCACTGCCGGTTGCTTATCTTTCTGATTTCTCCCAAGAGGAAAGGTATCTCACTAGTGGTCTGACCTGCAATCCTGTCTTACATCTGAGACAACTGTGTTTACTTACCTGCATAACTCTGAGACCCTAGAGTCATCTTCCTGATATCCGAATGCCACCGGAAAATAGTAGAATCGTGCTCCTGCAAAAACAAAAGAGAACAAGAGTAAAGACAGGTTAGTGCATTACCCATGACCAATGAGCTTTATTTTGAGTCAGTACTTTTAAAATGACATTCTTTTGACTACAAAGCAGTATTTTTAGAAAATAAGAAAATGAAAGTGATGTTTTCAGTCTCTATAAAGAATTAGAGTGTCAGGATGTTGTTTCTTAAAGAGCAGTTGGTTTTAGGACAATTGTATGAATCCACAACATTCTTGATATATATCTTCAAAGAGTAGGCTGCAAGACCTAAAACTGGGTAAGCACTACAATACTATAGGTTATTATTGATTGTATAGCAAGAGTGCACAAACAGTGGTTTCTAAATATAGAATGAATGATTTATTATAAAACTCTCATAGCATAGGTATTCATGTAAAAGTGAGTTAGGAAGTAAGTATTGCGATAGACAAAGTGTCAAGCCAGTGGCGACTCTCTTGGAGAAAATCTTAAATTCTCTTCTTCTCTTCCAAGCCCCCTCTCCCTTCCTGGACTGTTTCATATGAATGTGAACAATTTGTGACTGGTGTGTGTAGTCAAGTGGGGTTTTGCAGAATTTACATAGCTCCCGAGGCAGCATCGCATTTGCAAGATATGTGAAGGCTTGTGAGTGATATTGGGGATTGGTATGAATATATCAATTCCAATAAAACTTAGGACAAGAAAAATCATTGAGAAATGTGGGCTTTCATTATGGGTATAGAGCTTCGGCTTCCACTTGGTCGGATATCAATGAGTTTGCTTTCTACTCCCTTGGGGGGACGCTTAATTTTAAACATATGCATTTTTCCTAATTGACTATTACATTTTACTCCTTAAAAATTGTATAACCATAGAACTATGGGCCTTATTTAGAGTTCGGTTGACGGGATACTCCGACGCAAATGTGTCCACCGTATTACAAGTATCATAGGATATAATTCCCTTATATCTGCAATGTTTCTGACAGAGTATCCAAGCATCTCTAAATCAGGCCCTATGTTTTCACACCAATGTCCAAGATGCTGTATTGCAAATATTGGAAGATGGATTTTTATGACTTAGATTTGTTCTCAGTTAAAAAGATTTTGGAATGCAATCTATGAGTTTATTTCAAAAGTGATAGAACCATGGCATTGAGTTTAATTCCTGTGAAAGATTTGTTTGGTTGTATGTCTTTGGGGACCTAGCTACTCAAACAGGATTGTAATTTGGTCTTTATTGGATGCTACTTGCGAGATTGTTTAATTACCAAAAAATGGATGTAAATTGATTGCAAAACTTTCTCTCATTGGTTTCAAAAGCGAATTCATATAACAAGACTAGAGGACTGGTATGCTAAGTGCACCTCTTTAATTAAGTCCATCTCTTTAATTAACAAATGTAACAAAATGGGGTAAATTTGATGGCCCTGCAAGCGGTTCATCTAAAGACATTGTTTTTTAAAAAAAATGTATTTAAGGAGCGAATGGATCCAGTGCTAACCTCTGCTACTGCTGAGTGGCATGAGAAGGGGGGTATGGTAGGTGCGGGCCACCCCAGGTGTCAGCACTGAGTGGGGTGACAAAATGGCAAAAATATGTGTTTTAAACACATATTTGTGTCATTTTGTCAAGTCGGGGGTGACAAGTGTCATTACTGAGGGGGGTGACAAAATGGCAAAAATATGTGTTTTAAACCAATATTTTTACCATTTTTTCATTTTCCACATCGGGTACCACCTGACCTTTCTACGCTACTGCTAACCAGATGCAAAAGTATGTACTCACACTTTAATTCGATAAATAGACAAATAGGTAGATTATAAGATGCAGCCAAGAATTTATACAGTATATTCCAAAGAAAATGTACAGCTCCTGTATTAATTTTTGAATCCGGCGCCAGGTTAAGAATGCATTTATTAATTAATGTATTTATTTATATTTAGGAATTGTTTCAATTGATATATTTTGCTAACATGCTCTTAAATAAATAGAATATATATATTTAAAATGTTCTATTATTTGATGTTGTATCATAGCTCATTGACATTTGTGTTAAATAAAGGGTGACTAAATTTATGTATATATTGGTGAGATCCCAAACAGAGATGAAGCAATTATCTCCTACTCATTAAGCCAAGAAAAAAAGCGGAGGTGTGCTTTTTTCTGATATTTTACCTATTTTCCCAACTTCCTGTCTCTGCTATTTGTGTTATAAGATTGTCAAGAGAGAGTAGTGTAGGGAGGATACAGGCTGTCATTGGCATCCAGAAACATGAACTTGTGATATCAATTAGCACAATAGTCAAGTCTGAGCTATGCTAAAGTAACATCCTAACCTCCAATAGTATTCTGGCATAGTAAATGAAAAGACTCCTAAACACCATAATTACAGTAAGTAAAGATATACCACTCCATCATCTTCAGTAGAGAAGCAACCCTGGGTGCTTATTCAGGTAATAATCTCCTACTAGATTCTCTGTCTCACACATAAGCACCAGGCCTGTATTATGAAATGGCACCCTGTCCCTGTTTGTGCCACAGCGCACTATTAAGCAGGTGTACCCCGCGAATACAAGAAGAGTGAGTCTGTTTCCAATACATGGGCTGCCTCAAGGCAATCTTGAACTTGCGACTGCCCTGGGGCAGTGCATACAGAGAAATATGGAGTGGCTGTTTAAAAGCCTCTCCATGCTTCATAGAGTAAAAAGGGAATAGAGATCTCCATGCAGGTGGTCCAGTGCAGGAATGCACCCGCCTTCATGGGGATGTCATGGGACCCCATTTGCCCCCTCCAGAAGGCAGTTGATTATAGTGTAACACCTCTTGTTGTGCACTGTGAATGTGCCTCCTAAGGGACTGTTTGCCTCTGCCCCGTGTCTGTCATAGGATGTGGACACAAACGCAAAGTGATTTCCTAATTTGCATGGGGCCACGCATGAGAGGGTGCAGAGAACACCCTCTCATGATAGCACTGCAGCTACATGTTCACCAGTGCCATCAGTATTGCAGAAGGGACCACACAAGTGTCTGCTACCCATTCTGCAATACCATAATGCCCATGGATGCACACACTCATTGAATCTATTAATGTATTTGGTTCTGTCTGTGTATATAATATATGCACACACCCTACTAGTAGAAGTACAGTGAAACACTGTACATAACAGTGTTGGAAAGAAAGATGGAATGCATTACAGGTTGTTTCAACGATAGTTTAACTGAGTAAGTTAAGGTGCTAGTAATCTTTGATGGTTAGAGAGTTTGGGGGAGAGCTAGAGGTTGGGCTGCGATGTTCAGGACAATCTGAGATCAGGAAAGCAAAAAACATTAATTGTGATGGCACCAGTGCTTTACACGGGTATTTTATGTAAGTGTTTACATCTACTGAAGCCAAAATACCTGCAAACTACAGGATTCAGAAAGATGTACATGGATGACAATGTTTCTTTAACTATCTTTTATTTGTGTAGTTACCGGGTGGGAGTGGTTTCAGCATTGCACAAGATGGCCACACTGTGACAAGTTACAGAGAGACCAAGATGAAAGCTCCATTCTGGAATCTGTCAAGAGACTCCATTAATTTCCCGAATGGCTTGGAGCATTCTCTCAGGCATAGATTTCTTTGGGGTTTATGCCACTCCAATGAATGCTGCCTGTCGTGGGACATCTTCCCTCATAGAAAGAGGTGTCCAACATTTTTTGAAGCTGCATATGCATATTATCCTTCGTGCCATTCATTTCTATAGAAAGTGTCTACTAAATGACCATAAAGTACTTTCTACAAGCTTTGTGGATGGTTTTCTGTTACAAACCCAATTTCGTGGACTCAAGTTTTTCTTGGGCTTGATACTCTGAAGTTTCTGTTGCTTTCCTGTACCATCTTCCTCAATTTCATCATAATGTTTCATCAATGCCTTATCAGGCAGATTCTGCATTGATTGGTACTTAATGATGTATCCTGTTTCAGTCTCTGGGTCCACCTATATTCGATTGCAGACTTTGTGGCACTTTGTTCTAAATAATAAGCACATCACGGAGCGTTCACATATCCAGTAACACTGTGTATATGGAGAAAATGAGAAACTAAAGTGGAGTAGTGGAATTTCCTGTGTATCTTCTGAATTTGATGGTATTATGAGCAATATAGTCGAGACTGCTTCCCAAAAATTGGATAATACCTGTGTTCATACCAAAAACATCCTTGCGTAATACATCAATAATATGTACAAACAAGCGGCCAAAGGTTTTAAATAAAAAATGGGAATTTTTAGGCAAATGAATTTCAGACACGGAGCAGTAAGTGAGTGATCTAAGAGCTGCTGCCTCAAAAATTGATCACTTGAGAACGGAAGTTGCAGTTCTCAAAACGCAATCTGAAGATCTTGAAAATAGTAATTTTGGAAATAAGTTTCAGATTTATGAACTTCCCATATATCTAGAAGGTTTTGACCCTATTGACATTTTTTAGCCCTTCATTCCAAATGATGTTCCCAAACCCTCTACTGCACAATCAAATGTTTCAAGGGCTCATGCTACAGCAGAAGGAAACAACTTCTTGGCATGCGACTCACTTTGAGAGCTATGAATGACAATTCTGTCATCCAATTGTTCCTGAAACCTGAAAAGCAGAAAGTAAAAGGATTCTGTATGATACATTGATATTTAGTCATATGTTTTAGCTCACTTCCAACATGCCGAGCAAGGGACTATATATATATCTAGATAATTAAATGACTTGCACATTTTCCGCCATGTAATTTTGGGATTCTTCTCCAAAAATGCTAATGCATACTCTGACTGGAACATATCTTTTCCTAAACAATGGGTCTTGAAGTCATGTGGAATTGTTGAAGGAATGGAGTTGGATGTTATATCAAAGTCTGAGATTTGACAAGAAGAAGAGTTTTCCTATTTTTTACTGTTTTTCAAAATCCTGTCTTTCTAGTCTGAAAGATTAGAGCTCATGGTAATTTTGCAGGTACTCGAGAAAATGCTAAAACTGGAGGAGAGTTCATGGCTGTATTTCCGTCACTCTATGATAATGGAGAAAGGTGGAGTCTAAAATGAATTTAGTATATCATTCAGGAAACTGGAGTGGTTACCAATAATACTGAACGCTATTTCTGTCCCATAGAGCGTTTTTTTCCTGTCTATGATTGCGAGATTCTTGCCAAGTTAGAAAGAAGAGGTTTATAGGCATCTCTTTCTTGCAGATGATGCAGCATAATTTAAAAATAATAGAGGCAGTAGTGAGGTGTGTGCAATATCAAAGTCTTAAACTCCCTCCCAAATGATATAGTTAATCTAAAAATGTACCTCTACTGCATTTTCAAACTACTGGCCTTGTGTACTAATCTCTGGTCATCTTGCAGATACAAAGTATGTACAGTTCTGCAATGTGACCCAAGATTATACCTGAGCTACATTTTAAATACACTGGAATACATGGAGTACAAGGAGTAATTCCAGTAATTTTGTGCTTCTCTTGTGACATGAAATCCCCAACAATTATACGACTAAGACTGTTTGCGTAATTTCAATTTGGGACAAACATACCGAAGAGTACAGGGTGGAAATGGCTACTTGCTGCTGCTGTTCCTATTCTGTTGCATTTAGGGCTAATTCCTTAGCACATGTAAATGTATGTAAATGTAAATGTATTGGCATTTATATAGCGCACTACTTACCCGTAGGGTCCCAAGGCGCTTCGACCGCTGCGAAACCCTTCCTGGCTTCCCTGAGAGATGGTCCCTTAATGGGTATCTCCAGGGTGAGACCAGGCATCCCCGGCGGTCTGGTGGGGCCGTTAGTGAAGATGAGGCAAGCTAATGCCCAGAGTTGCCGAGTGTGATCGCTGATCAGAGTGGGCACCGAGGCGAGAGAATTATCGAGTCCGCTGACCCTGGTCCAGAAACCTGCCGCGCCGGGAATCGAACCCTGGTCCCGGGCTGTCCTCTGCTCTCGGGTCTGCCGCCTCTAACCAGTGAGCCACACTACTTGCACAAAATGCATCCTCTGGTTCATTTTGCACAAGAGGTGCATTTTGCACTAAGAAAGTAGCTCTAAATGAAGGGCTATGCTCCTTGCGTAATTCCGTATAATCGCGCATAATTGTGCTGTAATTTTGCATAATTAAGCTACAGCAAATTATGTGATTTACGCCCACCCAAGATTATTTTTGCGATGCTGATAAATTCTAGTTGTAAACCCTGAGAATGCTGTAAATGTTTCACATTTGCAAACTTCCTTTCTGTAGCCTCTGACGTTTTAGCTCATAATTGCACAGGATGTCCTCTGCACTTCCTTTTTAGAGTGGAGGAGGCATAGCTCACATTTATTTTCTTCACCCATGTAGCTTGCATTTTCAGAGCATTCATGGAAGGAACTCGTTATGGAATGCTTGCAAATTACACTACTCTGATTTCCAGTAGATTTGTTCTTTTCATAAATCACATGACTGGTAGGGTTCCTTGATTTCTGGCCATCTCTGAGCCCCAATACAGACTCCACCAACCTTGGAAACTGAGAGGAACGTGGAGAGTTATTAGCCCTGTTACATATGTGGCATTGTGAGTATTTTTGAAGACAGAAAGCTTTTTTCTGGACAGCCCATTCAGAAGGTGATTAAGCGTCCTCACAACCTAAACTGTAATGGTGTTTCCTCACTCATGGTCACCTCAAGTGTTGGGAAAGAAAAGCTGCAGTGGGACTTCAGCTTCTAGTGCTCGGCAAAATATGTCAACTTGGGCTTCTTCATTAGTCAAAATGATCACACAAGTATCAAGCAAGAGTTGTTGACAAGCTTTAAAAATCCCCTTTCGAAGAGGGTGGTCTGTTCAGAGAATTATGATTTAGGGTCCCAGTCCAAGGTGAAGTATGAATAACTATAATCTTATTCGTATATAAGAAGGTATTTCAAAAATATGGATGCATTTCAGACCATTCCCCTTGATACTATTTTGTTCCTGGAGTTTCTTTTTATTACTGTTGCCACTTCTACTGAATCAACTTCAGGATATGATTGCCTGTCTCTTTCCTTTTGACTGATTTCAGGGGAAGTTTAGTGCCTAGCCTTATAAACAATGAAGATTAATATAGAAGTTATTCAACTTTTATATAACCTTTCATTTTTTATTAAGAGCTACAGGAATGTAAAGGAAGATTTTTAGCTTTTGTGTTTTTTCCTCCTAATTGGGACACTTATAAGGAGATATTTGACGCCTTCCATGTGTAATGTTAAGTGCATGGTGGCACATGAGTACTGGAGGAGTTACCCTTTTGTTTGGGCAATCAAGAACAGCACTCAACAAACATTCTCAGCATCCACTCCTTGACAAGGCAAAGGGTTGACACTTATAAAGAATGTTGAGTATGGGGCATTCAAAGTAACTTACTGAATGCCATTAAAGAACTATATACAGGAAAATGGGCCCAGGTAAAAATAGGGGATGGCAGTTGTGTGACTCAGAACATTAACATAAACAACAGATTAAAGCAGGGGTGTGTGTTAGCCCCAGTCTTTTCAACTTATATTTATCCGACCTTGAAGAATCTCTCCTGGAAGTAAATAGTCACCCCCCAACGCTAGACAAAGAGGAAATCAGATGCCTACAGCACGCCAATGATATTGTGCTACTAAGCCACACCCCAATCGGTTTACAATGCAGTATGAATGCATTAGTTAAATACTTGGAAAAGAAAGGAACTATATTTGACCAAGACAAAGATAGTAAGATTACTGGATTCCAAATACAAGACATACTCTTGGTACTTGCTCTGAAAAAAAGTTGAGACTGTAGCCACATATAAATATCTCGGATTTAAAGTAGAATAAAAATTGAGTTATAAACATCAGCTAATGGCTATGCAGGCTAATGCCCAAACACTCATATATGGTTCCAAACTATTAAAATAAGGAATTAAGCCGTCCATCATATGGCCATCTTCTATCCATAATGCGTGCACAGCTAATGCCATTGTGACCTTTGAAACCGAAACAATGATGGGGTCGTAAAATCCCAACTCTAAACAAATTCCAAACAAAAATTTACAAAGCTGTCTTCCACATCCAAAAATCAGCCCCATTCGGCACAAGTTCGACTTGAGTTCAGCTTGCCCAACCAAATATTGCGGAGCAAATGTGCATTCACTAAACTATGTAGGAGGCTTTGCGCATCCGAAAGTGGTTCTATTGATAACCTGTGTTGGAAAGAAATTGAGGTGCAAAAAGATGATATACAAGCTTCTTGGGGTGTCTAAACCAGGCTATAGAGGAACTTTGCTCGTGAGACATTTGGATTTCTAGCATTGGGAAAGAGTCGTTTAACCCCGTCGGTGCTCATGACGAGCTCAGCTCGTCATGAGGCACAGTGCTCGTGTGCTCATCACGAGCTGAGCTTGTCATGACCACACCCATTAACATTATGGCCCAGCACAGCAGGAGAATATCTTCAGCAACCAAGGTGTTAATGGAGCAATTAAATTAACAACAAAATCCCAGTCCCAATCTATAGATGAGAATACTCTATTACAAAGATGTCATACCGGACAGTGATTAATTCATATAGTACCTGGAAGCCTCAGGAATATTTCCTAGCTCACTTCTCAATAGCCCTAAAACATCAGTTCATGAAATTTCGCTTTGGCATGTGGGAAACGAAGGACCTAATTCCTTCCTGGAATGACCAGAATCAAAATGAAGCCTTCTGAATGTGTAACTATAAACAAGAATCTTTACCACATATTCTCTGCATATGTTCAAAGTTCATGAAAGAAAGAAAACAATTACTGAAAGAAAGGTTTATAACATGGACATTCGAACATCAAAACAACTTGGTTAGGGGGGTCTTCAATCCCTCTAGTTTGCAGGGGGGTAATTTTTTTTATCTGAATCTAAAAAAATTAGGCCAAATTCCTGTGGAACCCTAAAACTGATTTTTAGTACTTTAGGAAATCTCAATAAGACGGAGCAATGTAACAGTCCATGTAAAGCAGAAACACCTTTTTTCTTTTTTAAGGATAAATCACTTTATGGAGAACGAACAGTACTGGTCTTCTAATATTCAAAAAAGAGTCACAGTAATCCATGGTTTTATACCTTTTATCAATGTTTTTATTAAGATATTTATGTACGTAAAGGATGTTGTTTTGGTGTAATGGTTTTAAAAGACTGAACACGTGAATAAACAAACAAAGCACTTTAAAAAAAGGAGAATGTTGGGTAAGAGATTATGGAGAGTTCCACGCAAGCCACATCACCTAGCAATTCCCTGTGTCTCTAGTTTTTAGAAACAACATGATTGGTAGGGTTGCTAGTGTTGCTAGTGTAATAGTCTGTCCTGTGCCCAAATAATGCTTCAACCACAAAGGAAACTGATAGGAAATTGTTTGAGGAACAGTATTGACATGTCCATAGCATTCAAGCTCAGCAAACATCCTAAATTCCAAGCAACTTTCTTAACATTTTCACAATGTATTTTTGGCCATTTCTTGTCTTGTGAGATAAGCCTGCCCATGTGGGTGGGGGACATTTTGCTTGGTAAAGTATGGGAATGCTGCGTTTTAGGGCTTCTACACTCCCCACACATTCTAAAAAATGTCAAAGTGATCTAAGAAAATTCTGTCTTACAAAAGTTTGATTTCTTCAGATATTCGTTGTAAGAAAATGTAGTGATGCACACACACTATATCACCCTGGTTTCGCCCAAGTCGGAATTGTTTAAAATGTATGGGGTTTGTATGTTTTGTTAGGTGTCTGCTGACCAGATTGTATTTTTATTTTTTGCCCTAAAATGCACTATTTTATTTACACAAATGACAGATGTTCATTTCAGATTTTCGATTATCTTCAGAAATGTTTAGCTTTCTGGGTTCACCTTAACATTTCACACCTGTTTCTCCTACACAAGTCAGCAGAAACCTATAAAAACAGGAGGTATTGACAGCTACTCAGAACATTGCAAAAACTGCGTACTAGAAGCTTTAATAAAAGGTAATCTTAGCACCACAGAACTTTTATACAGCCACTTTTACTAAAGAAAAAATACACATTCTTATGTGGCCCTGCCTTCCCATTCTTCAAAAAAGTCAATTTTTGCCATATTTTTCAGGTCCTTCCAGAATAAATCACAAGCCCTAGGTATCCTTAGAATCACGAGCATGTGGGGGAAAAAAGAACTTATGGTTGCCCAAGGTATCTTTTGTGGAAAAAAGTATGAAGGGTGAAGCTCAAATTGCCCAAAAATTTTTAAAAAATGGCTCAGCATAGGTGCAACCCTCCTCAGTTAATGGCTAAAGGGATAGGAGCTACAATGCACAGAATACAAACTGGCATGATCTGATAAACCAATTGGACAGCATGAATATGTCCCCTCAATGTTCAAGCCCAAGTATACAAAGACAAAACTCTTCTACATGGACAGCTTCTACTTTACAAATAATATCGCAACCTTGTAGGAGTCGCTATGCGATTAGTGGTTTGTGGCAGCCACTGGGGTCACAAAGCAGATGCATTTCATTGCAATTCATGATATGGATGAAGCCCCTTTCTGACCACTCCTCCTCCTAAATTGCAAGGTGTGGCAGTATGTACATTACAGATTCACAAAAAAAGGGTGACCCTGTGTCCCTCAGAACCTGGGTATTTAATAGTTAAACAAAAGATTGGTTCTGTTGGGTAAAACAGATTATTTGAAGGATGCTCGTAGAGGCAAATGAAAACAAATCAGCTCTCTGATACAAGGACGTAATTTTTAGAGAAGTAAATGCTAAAAAAACCAAAAACAAAGTCACAGGGTCAAAGCATTTTACCCTGTGATCTTTTGTTTAACTAGTATGTACATTACAAGTCCCAAAGGCATTTGCGACTCATAATGTAAGTTCATGATTTTTTGATTCACAGGTTAGGCGACAGGAAAATTATGGGATACATCAGGGCCTGTGTGGGTGATGCCCCCTAGATGTACAATGTGTACATTTTTAACAACATTAGAACTACAAAAATTGATAAAAATTATTAATGTTCTAAACATTTACCTTGCAGATTTCATGACGCTCCTTGACACTGATTCATAACTCACTATGCTATATTACAAGGATTGTAACTTATGACCTGCAGGCAACACTAAGATCTCTGTGGCAAAAACCGTAACCCAATGAGATATTTACAAATCAGTTACCTTTATGTTATACATAATGCTTTGCACAGGCACAACAACCCTCTATTGTATTTTATGATGAGTCCGACCTGTGCCTAAACTGCAAACACATCGGTCCAGCAGGTGCATTAACCACTAGAGTTATCGCAACCCTCAAAATTGCTGGATACACAAAGATCTCTACAGTAGGTGCCTTAACCACTTAAAATATTTTAAAATGCAGCCTGTGTAAGAGAAAGTAAGCCAGAACAGATTTACCGCCACATTTATACTGACTGACAACTTCTTTAGGGCAGAGTTCAAAAGAAACACAAAAGTCGGCTTCCAGACAGGCACCTCATGACTGCGCCCCTTGTGACACCACCCTCTTTCTACAGCCACATCTTGTCCCCAATGTATGGGGTTCTGGAGTAATTTCTTTCAATATCCAGCACTGCATGGCGTAAAAGGAATTCAGATAAACCCTGGCTTCGTGACCTCATATCACACATATAGAAGTTGTAGGTGATTTTAGTGGTTGTTCTTTGATGGCTGTGTCTAGCGACATGAAGCACTCTCGTACCTCATCTAACCGGTAAGATGCGTATTTTAGCTCAAATACTTCACTTGTCCTATTGAGTTATATTGCAATTCAGATATTATTCTGTTTTGGTACATTTTCAGACGCTCTTCGTTATAACCTGTCATTTTTAATGCCTCACTTTGATGTTAAATGTCCATCTAGTACCAAACATTACAAGTGCCACGTTTTCACAATGATGAAGAGAATGATTGAATAGTAGGATGATTGAAAACCCTGATGGTCGCACGCCTGATTTCCTGAAATGTGCAATGATTTATGTCTTCCCTAGAGTCTGTAGTTAGCACAGTGCAGGCTACAAGGCTGATCTTAAAAGGCGTTTCACCTAAGCACAACAGTGACATCTTGTGCCTATCAATATGCAGAAACGAACTGCATATACGGTGCAGTTTGCACTGGTGGAAAAATACAGAAAGCAGGTCAGAAATGAAGCGAACAGTTTTTGCTTAAGATCATATCACATTTTGCACAGGGCAGAAAACTGAGAAAATGCATTGTGAAATAATTGCAAAAAAATATGACGATACATATTTTGCTTATAAATTATTGTACCTGGGTAACAGAATCTTTTACAACAAAGTCTGAGGCATGCATAACCAGTGTAAAGAAATAGCAGAACCAAACTGATGTACTCTGTTTTCTTACTATGGAACAAAGCAGATCTATTTTGCCCCACAGTACGGGCCGCATTAAAAGAATGCACTTTCCTTTTAGATACTTAAAGAGGTTTAGGAAACGTTTGTTCCATTATCTACTACGTAAACATGTCAAAATCAGAAAACAACTGAATTTGCTGTTTTTAGCCCAGCTGCAATAATCTGTTATCCTCCTTGTGAGTTTAGTATGAGTTAATTCGGATGCACAAGCAACTAGCGTTCCTTGCCGCATTGCAATTAAGAGATCTGCATAACACTGCACATTTGTTTAACCCAGACATTTTGGGTGTTAAAAGCAGCCAAAATCTTCTGGTAAAACTCTAGGGTAAAAGGAGGCATTCTGGGGGAATCAGAATCGAAATAAGAGAGATTACCTCCGAGTCCACATGTAATTTCCAGTAGTTCTCCGACGTGGAGATATCAGTACCCTGGTAACCCTAACCCTAGGGCCGTGGAATTATTAGCATCAAATTTGGCGCACTCATAATGAAGCCCTTTGTGCCGTACATAGACTGGAGCAGACCCTGTTTTCTCCATTTCTATCAGATATCCCTTAAATCGGGGCAAACTAATGTTGGCTTCATTTTTGCACTGTTGCAAAGTTAATGTAAATGTTTACATTATAACTAGGGTTTCGCCATTCGTAGGTCAATCCATGGGGAAGATCTACAAGGAAGTGCGCAGCGTGGCACCGCAAGCTCTTTGGCTGTGCCACACTGCAGCACTTCTGAAGCACAGGGATGCAACATATTTACAAGAATATATTGCATCTCTGTGCTTCCCCCTGCCCTGGCGCACAAACTGCAGCCATGCCCTGGCGCATGCACCCTTGCACCATGGTGCAAGCATGTCTGCGGTGTGGGGAGATTGTTTTTGTGCAGGAAGGGACACCTTCCTGCACAAAACAATCAATACAGGTATTTTCCTCTTTCAATGCGTGCTGTAGAATGCAGCACACATTGAAAGAGAAAAAACGAGGAGAAATGAAAAAATGTCTCCTTGTTGCGCCTCGCATCGCCACCTCTAGGGTGGCGTAACATTCAGACACATCTCCAGATTTACGATTTCTCGTAACTCTGGATCTGTGTCTTGTTCCATGGATGTAGTGAGGGAACACCCATAGGAACACCCATGGAACACATCTTCAGCACAAAATGCTGCTTGTGAAGGAGCCGTATTTACAAGGAGAGGAAAAGTCACACAGGGTGGGTTTTCATCTCCTTGTAAATATGGAGGACCCCCTGCGCCACCAGTACGTCACGAAAAGTGACATACTGGTGGTTTAGGGGGCTTATAAATGTGCCCCCAAGTAATTTTCTCTATTTGATTCAGGAAAGTTTCGTCCCTCCATATTTCAAAGATGTTTTATCTTTCTTAAGATGTTTATTCTCTGCAGCATAAAATGGGTCATGTATATGTATGTCCAACCGAAATTTGTTCAATTTTTGGGAAATATATTTATGGTATATTACATTTCTCTAGCTGTAAAAATATGTGAGCATCAGCTGGATTAAATTTATGAAACAAGCTCTGACAAAGCCAATAGGTTTTGCTGTTGTATACCGCCTGTACATAGCGGTGCCTCCTCCGCAATGGCAGAGGAGAAATGTCCCATGCACTGTAGAGGAAAAGTAAAACGATAATAAAATAATTTTATTATCATTTTATTTTTCTCTTACAGCCGATGCTGCTGGCTCAAGGGCAGGGCGGGCCGGGCATCCTGAGTGACAGACAGCAGGGGTAGAAGGATTTGTTAGGCACTGGAAGTGCGCTTGATGGTTTGGCTGGCCATCTTAGGCCAGTCAAACCATCATGAACACTTTGATTTCTGAAACCCAGCTGTATTTTGGTATAATTTTTTTTTGTCCTCATATGTTTGATCAGTATATAGCTGGAGATGAAAGAGATTTCCGACTTAGGGGCCGATTCCGATGTCGGACGGACTCAGGTCCGTCCGACATTGGTCAGGAGCCATAACCTACCAACCTGCTGTCGTTGTTACGGCCCTGCAAGTACGATGCAACCTAACAGTGTTCGGTCGCATTCATATGCATCACAATGGGAGCATGCATTCCGAGCGGAATGGATGCCTGCATTGTGTAAAGCAGGGGTGCAGTTCATTCCTGCACCCTGTGGCCGGCACCCTAAGGTGCCTGCCACCGGGTGCAGGGATCAACATGGCGGCCTCGCACCCATGGGGGCCCTTCTGGGGGCCCCCAGAGACAGTTTCCGACTGCCTTTTCATGCCAAAAACACCAGCACGAAAAGGCAGTGAAAAACTGCCATGTACTACCTCGGTCATAAAGAGGCGACCGGGGGAGTACTGAAGGATTTCTGGACGGCAGACTGGCTCTCGGAGCCTGTCGTAAGCCATCCGGAAATCAGCGTCAAATTCCATTCTGACCGGGCCCATCGGAATGGCGCGGTCGGAAAGGAATCCGTCCGGCACATTCAGATGCGGTCAGAAGGGCTCCAAACATCGTTCGTTCGGAGCCCTTCCGATCGCGATCGGCCCCTTAGTCTCTTGCCGTCCAAACAAGGTGATACCCGAATACTCTATTAGGGAGGGGGTGGAGGCAATCACGGGATCCTCTCTGTGAGGTCGACTTACTCTTTTCTCCTGGATTACAGGTTCTTACTTAGGTTCTTTTTTCAGGTCTACCAATCCTTCTTGGTAAAACTCCTAGACTCTCGAGAACAGCCTGTTTTTACTAATACTTAATCATTGGATTAATGGTAACCAGTGATTCAAATAAAGATTGTGTATGTATGTATTTAATATACCAGGATACCCAGACCAATCAGGAAAGAGTAAAAGAGTTAGTAAAGAGAGAAAAAAAAGAAGTGGACTTCCGGTGAGGCCGGTGAAGTAAAAGAATGGGAAAGAAGTTTATCTACTGCGGGGAGCATGCATTCTCCACCCAGTTGTCCCAGATACTCCAACACTTCGTTCTCTTATTGGAACGCATTGCCCTGTCAATTTTGGCTATTCTGTGAATCGAGTTTACCCATTCATTTTCTAAGGGTGCAATAGGTAAGACCCACTTAATGCACAGCTCTCTACGTGCAAAAAAAACAGCTGTATTGTACAGCCAGGTGGAGAAACAGCAAAGGCTACCAGTCACTTACTGACCTAACCAGGCCGCTCAGACCAATCCTGTCACTGCTCTCATGCCGAGAGCAGTGTCTGAATTGGGTGGGAGTGGCCCATGGACTTCCTCATACTGTTTCACTAAGGTGGCTGGCAGCGGGAGCAGTAGCGTGAGGTAAGTGTTTTTTTAATTATTATTTGCCCCCCGCGCTGCCCTTACAGTTTGTTTTGAAAACAGCCGCCCCTACATGTACACACAGCCATACACTTACGGGTACACAGGCACAAACACAGAATGAACACATGCACACAAACCAACTCAATTAGACATGCAATATTTGTCCAGTGTACACCCAAACGTTGACAACATATATAGTATGCAATTTGAGTTACAAGCAGTCTTATCCACTGCATTGTTATAAGTGTATACTTCACCCATTCAGTGTAGCGTTACAATTCAGAAAGAAATATGTTGTCACCAAGAACATGCATATATAACTAATGCTTTTCTATACATATATGTTCACCAAGAACACACGCACACACATACACACACACATATATGTGTGTGTGTGTGTGTATATATATATATATATATATATATATATATATATATATATATATATATATATATATATATATATATATTTATTTATTTATTTTTGTTCCAATGTGCCCTGCGCAATAGGAGGACACTCGACATTGCTTGAGTTTAAAATGCAGCCTGCTGTCTTGTCTCACATTCATTTTTCAGTCCGACGCGTTTCAGGATCTCACATCCCTTCTTCTTGGGTCGCAAACAAGTAATGAACAACTCGCATCCTTTCATTGTCACTTCGATTTAATCATTGATATGCCCGCCCTAGTGGGCGTGTGCTCCATTGCTTCCTGGGACATTGAGTTCTGTAATGCGAGATAGATTAATTAATTCCTTTAGTAAGGTCATAACATTGTTTGCAATTAAAAGTCATTTTTAACCTTAGTAGGTAGCCAAAACTTGATCACAAACTAGATTTGCATAGGCTCTGTACTGTTAAGCTCCAAAAGTCCAAAGTTACAGTCTCACAGGCTGGTTTGCCTTTCTCTTCCAGCCTGAGATGGTGCCCCTCCTCACGGCCGGCTGCCATGTATAACTTTGTTCCAATGTGCCTTGTGCAATTGGAGGTCACTCAACATTGCTTGAGTTTAAAATGCAGCCTGCTGTTTTGTCTCACATTAATTTTTCAGGCCAACGCGTTTCAGGATCTCACAGCCCTTCTTCTTGGGCCGCAAACAAGTAATGAACAACTTGCATCTTTGCATTGTTACTTCGATTTAATCATTGGTATGCCCGCCCCCAGTGGGCATGTGTTCCATTGCTTCCTGGGACATTGAGTCCTGTAATGCGAGATAGATTAATTGATTCCTTTAGTAAGGTCATAACATTGTTTTCAATTAAAAGTAATTTTTAACCCTAGTAGGTAGCGAAGCTTGATCACAGACTAGATTTGCATAAGCTCTGTACTGTTAAGCTCCGGAAGTCCAAAGCTTCAGTCTCGCAGGCTGGTTTGCGTTGGGCAAGGCACAGTGGAACAAAATATATATAAACAAAAGTTTGCCTGTTTGGGAGAGTCCACACACGGAGGTAAGTATCTGCCTTTTATTGACTGAAGGATGCAGCAGAACAACAACTCGCAGTGCTTCGCTCAAGATTCTTCAAACCACCCGACGCGTTTCGTGCTCTCACAGCACTTCATCATGGGCTGAAAGTGATATTGGAATAACGGCATAGCAGTTTTTGAAGCCACCTTCTGATAATTGAAATCCCTGCCTCAGTGGCGTGGCCACATTGTTTCATGTGGCATCTTGGAAGTTGTAGTGCTTCTTCTCTTACCCATGTGGGTCCCATGCCGCTCCCAGATTAATCAAAATGTCACCACAGTGGGTTGCGATGTGCTTGGGAGCTGTTGCACCACATTCGTTTATCCCTTCAATGGTGTCCTCGTCCCTATGCTACCTCGCCGTTTTGACGCTGCAGCCGGGCTGCACAACAGCGCAGCGAGTCTTCTCCTGCGACCCAGGCGGGCCGCTTAACATCAAAAAACAAGAGTTTGCCTGTTAGGGAGAGTCCACACAAGGAGGTAAGTATTTGCCTTTTATTGACTGAAGGATGCAGCAGAACAGCAACTCGCAGTGCTTCCCTTGATACAACTCAAAGTATTTTGTAGGTTGGTTGTGTAAATGATTATATCATCCGCATATAGTCCTAATTTCTCACTCCCGCCATTGTACTGAAAGTGTAAAATGCCTGGATCCTCCCGGATCTTCCTAGCTAGGGGCTCTATGTAAATATTAAATAAAAGAGGCGATAAGGGGCAACCCTGTCCCGTACCCCTGGTGATAGGAATTGGGTATGTCAAAGAGCCATTAATCAGAACTCTGGCTTTTAGTGCCGCATAAAAACCCACTAGTGCTCTGCAGAAATTAAACCCAAGATTTAGAGATTTTGCCACACATTGTAGGTAGACCCAATTGACCAGGTCAAATGCTTTTGTGGCATCTAGTGCTATCACTGCCAGTGGGAGCTCATAAATAGTCGCCAGGTCTATAGAGCCTATCAATGAATATGTCAGCTCTTTCAATGATCTGACACATATAAAGCCTTTTTGGTCACCATGCACCAGCTCCGCCATAGACCCATTTAACCTATCGGCCAATATTTTTGCAAAAATCTTGTAGACGCAGTTTAGCAACGATATTGGCCGGTATGAATCACAATTCTTGGGGTACTTTCCAGGCTTCAAAATTAGGGAGATGGTAGCGTCCTTCCACTAGGCCGGCATTTCGGCCACTCCAATATACAGGTCATTAAAAATGTTAACTATATTAGGGATTAACACTTTTGCCAAAGCTTTATAAACTACGATGGACAGGCCATCGGGACCTGGAGCTTTACCTCTCTTGCACTCTCTTAATGCGAAATCTACTTCCCTCTCATTTACACAGCCTTGCCCCAACCATGATTCCACCTCTTCTTCTGTAGGTTTTAACTGTTCTTGATAAACTTTACTAAAATAACTGTGGAAAGCATGCTCAATACCCTTATTATCACTAATTATATCACCTGTGTGCTCGCATTTGACCTGATCTATCCTATTTCTCGCCTGCTCTCTTTTAACCTTCCTAATCAGCAACTTACTACAACCCTCACTATATTGAAAATGAGCCAAGCGACTGACCTCCCACTTTTTCCTGACCCTCTCATGTAGAATTGTTGCCAGGTTTGAGTTTACATCCAACACTTCCTGTAGCAACCTAACCCGAGCCTCTTCATCTACCCTCGGGCCAATCAGATCTTTTTCTAAAGAATGAACCAGTTTCCTTCTGCAGACACCTCTTTATGGTGTCCCCGTCTTTTTTTCGGTGGCAAGTGCCCCTAATCTTCCCCTTAAGAAGGCTTTATAAGCTTCCAGATCTTTCAGGACGCAGCTGAACCCTGGTTAAATTCAAAGAACTCTTCGGTTTCTCTACTCAGTGCTTCTACGACTCCTTCTTACTGCAGAATCATGTGGTCTAAGGTCCATCTGGATTAAGTGCCCCCAGCAGGGATATTCAAATGCAATATCACTGCCGAATGATCCAATAGATGAACTCCCACATGTTCAACTCACTGAACCCATTCTCTCAGATTATTATCAATGAGGAAATAATCAATCATCGAATGATGCCTGTATTTTTGATTATAAAATGTGAAACCTTTTTGTGCCCCTGACTTCTGGCACCATATATCACACAGCCCCAACAGGGCCATAATTTGCTTAATAATCCCTGACATTCTAAGATTTACAAGTGCTCTATTGTTTGAGGTTCTATCTAGGGTGTGATCTAGGATGGCATTAAAGTCTCCTGCCAATATAATGGGATCAGATGAATTTATTAATTCCGCCAGAAGTTCACCTAAGGGAGAGACATCATCTTGATTAGGGCCGTAATACCCTGCTAAAGTAAAAGCTTGACCCAGTATCTTCAGTTTAACAACTAGCCATCTTCCAGCTTTGTGTGAAACCTGATCCCCTATCTGATTTGGGCCCCTTTTTTCACAAGAATTGCCACCTCTTTTGTTACAGCTGATTGGGTTGTACAGACTACTTGGGAGATCCATGTTTTAGCCTTGAAAAGCTCCAGACCCTCCTTTTCTGTCAAATGCGTCTCCTGCATAATAATAATCTGGGCCAAGCAATCTTTCAAATATTGTAATATTTTTTCCCGTCTTCCCCGTACCCTAAGGTCATTCACATTCCACGAGATTATTTTTATTACATTCTCTCGCTTCTCACCCATCCCACATAAAGGCTAAAAACAAAAACCATGTCTGCATTAAGCAGATTTTAGAGGCTGTAGAGGATCTTTATTTTTTTCTCCCACTGCTTCCCTCCCACTGCTCCCCCAATCACCCCCCTCCCACAGAAAACCCTTCCCTGGTTCTTCATGGCTCAAGGCCTTTTGGGTGTCCCTCCTAGAGCGAATGTGTAGAAACTGAATTACATTTTTGCATGAGTGAATTTACAGATAGCTTATTCGTTGAATTTATTGTGTCCCCATTAAAATGGGGTAGTTCTTCCAAGCGCAATCAATAGTAACGTAATAATATTGAAAAATAGATTCAATTATCAAAAAAACGGCATATCCTGCAACCTGTTAGGAGACACTAACCTCCGGGTTGAAGGCTTTTAATAAAGTCCTTCACCTTTTCACCTGAATGGAAGATATGGATCTTGTTGTTTAGCATCACCTTCAGAAATGCCGGAAATCTCAGCTGTACTGAAGCGCCCAATCTCTACAGTGTATCGATTCTTTGCCCAAGCTCCCATTGCCTGTTGGAGGTAGTGGCAGAAACGGCTGACCTAAACTCACATTTATTTCTGTCTACCTCGATTGATTTCATCCCCAAACCTTTTGACAGAATTTTTGTTTTTAAAGTATATGTTAAAAAGTTTAAAAGGATTTTCCTAGGTTTGGACCTATTAGTATTGAGCCTAAACGGATCTCCAAGTACATGCTGTAGGTCTTTTGCTAACTCTTCTTCTGACTCCTCCATCTGTAGCTCGTTCTTAATCAATTTGACTACATAAGCTTTGATGTTGTCGCCTTCTCTACCTTCTGGAACTTTCAAACTTTTCAAATTATTCCATCTTAGGACATTTTCTAACCTTTCGAGTTTGTCTTGCTGCTCTCTTTCCGCTGTTTTTAACTTATCTATATCAGCACAGTTTGCATGGACAGTTTCCCAAAGATCTATACTAACATGTTTCACATGTTATGAAAGTTTTGTACTGTTGTGTAGTGTCATTATTTGGTTTGTCTTCACGCATGCTGTTGGTGGTTTATGTTGTCAAGTAAAATGTGACTTTGAATAATTGCTAATAATGTACATATTTGACTGAAAAAATTACTTCAGTTTTTTAACTGGTATATTTTCATAATATGTTGACAAAAATACACTTTTATTTTAAATGTCTTTTATGCAATTTTTGAACGAAATATACGTTACTTTTGAAATATACCTTCTTTCTTAATTTACAGACTTTCCTATGTTGAATTTAAAAACAAATATATGAACTAGTTGGTGTATTTTAAGTCAGACACACATTTTAGACATGTTAAACATATTTGTATTTTACATATGAATGTATACATATAAAAGAGTGATACATGAACATCAAAGGCACTATTACAAGCAAAAGCCATCACATTTCCACATAACACAAATGTATGCTGTATTAATTTCTAAAATTCTTTTGATATTCTAATGATACTCCTGTTTCTTTTTTCTATCATAAATGAAAGTTAGAGACAGTGTTTTAGTATTTCTAGTCTTTTCAAATGCCTAATATTTCAGTTTATAGATCAAATATTTTGTAATCAAAGTTTCCCATGGTTTGATTACAATGTTATTGTTTTGTACATTTTGAAACCACTAACAGCCACTATTAAGAGTATAGGTTTATAGTAGAAGCTGTCACAGTAAAGGAAAGTAAGCTATGTGACATTTTCTTTCATTGTTACAAAGTGTACCATTATAAAGTTGTATTTAAGTAGTGAGCATATGTACTTGTGATTTTATTCGTTTTGTTCAGGATTCCCTTTGCTATTCCGTTGGCGGCCAAGGGAAAAGTAGAACAGAACAGCAACTGGGGCACAGAAGGAGGAGGAATACAGGATGAAGACACCAGCATCAACACATGGAGAAGGAAGCATCTTCTAGGAAGGATAGGACACCTACCTGCATCTTCCTGCCATCTGGTTAGCCAAAGGGCTACCAGGTCACAGTATCAATCGACCATACTATTTAATGAGGAGTGGCCATCACTATATTTTCCCGCCTAGGATCACTGTTGGGACAGGAATGTACCCTCCATGGTGTTCAGTCATATTCCACTGCCCTGGGTGCTAACTGTATGTATCTGGTAACCTCATTTCTGGTTTTGGCCGTGCATCATGCTAATGTAGTGTCTGCAGAGAGGCCTAGGCCTGACCCTTGATATGATTATGGTCCTGGACCTGTCCAGGGAGCAGGAGGAGTGCACCAAGCAATCACTCTTTAACTGACAATGGACTACTGTACCTGACCTGGATTTAGAACATTGAGCGGTGGTGGCACTTTGAATGTATGGCGTTCCAACGCATACATTTACAATGCATACACTTACAACGCAGTTTTTACATCATAACATCCACTACATCATAACATCCACTACAAAGCATTCCATTACACAACATTGCATTTTAAAAAACGACCTTTACAACGCATTCCATTACATCGCATACTACCTTTACAACGCATACCATTACAACGCATACCATTACATTGCATTTAAGGTAAGAATTGGATAGTATAGAGGTAACAATTACTATCCTAACTCCAGGGGGTGCAACAGTAGGGTAAGTATTGGATAGTGTAGGGGTTAAAAATTACTATTCTAACTCCAAAGGTATGCGTTGTAATGGTATGCGTTGTAATGTCATGCGTTGTAAAGGATGTTGCGATGTAATGCCTGCATTGTAAGTGTAGTGCGATGTAATGGTTGCGTTGTAAAGGTTGTTTCCCGGCACAATACCATGTTTTGTGCGTCCATAGTTTTGATCGGACCTTTTCTTCTGTGTCACAAGAGTGCAGGCCTACTGGCCCAAACATGTTGAATTCTGCTTATATGCACTTCCACAAATCTTAGCAATAGCATCCCAATGGTATAATATGCATGTTTGCTTTGTAGCCTGGGTGGTACATGAATGCTGGTGAAAGAACCCGACTAATAGAGGTCTGTGGGATCCATTTGGGTACCACAAGCATGGTGTTTTGCCCCAGATAGGGATGAGGTTATTTTCCCAAATAGTGTAAAATATATTGCAGACATTGCTGAAGTTGGAGGGAGGACACTGAGAGACAGAAGTGAAAAAGTAGGAAACAAGGCTCTTTTATCATTTGAATTAGGCCTCCTGCTGAGCAGAAAATTGCTTATTAATCTTCTTGAACAGCTATTTGGTGGATGGTAGTGTTGACGAGTAGGGCTGCACGTTTTGAATTGGCAGGTCAAGAGTTCCCGTTAGGGGAGGCTCAACCTAGTTTGCCAGGTGAAGGGAGGCCCTTAAGTGTGGTCCAGCCTTATTTCTTTCCCTGATTTGACATTCAGTTGGCTGATGAAAGCCAGGTGCAAAAGCCGTACACCATTTGTGTCTTTGTTTTGGATGCTCCAGACTAGAAACAATCCTGCTATGAGAAGCATCACTCTCCACAAAGGATGTGTCTGGAGAACTGCCTAGAAATGACATTTGAATGGATAACTACCCAAACTGGCCTGAAAGTGCAGACAGCAGAAACACTTCTCTTGCCTGACCCTTTATTGGAAGAACGGTATATCTGTCCTGAAGCACATAGAAGCTTACAGGGAGAAGAAAGCAGCCTACTGCCTACTTAGAAAGGGAAGCAACTCGCCAACCATGCCAGAGGAGTGACTGTCCAGGAAGAGCGAGTTTCAGTGGGTGCCTGGTGCTGGTGGGACTCCATAAGAGGAAGATTAAGGAAGGTTTTTTGCATAGCCCATGGGTGGAGGTGCTATAAAATCTCCAGCATTGATTCCTGATGAGAACTATGATTGAGGGGAACTAAGATGATGCTTTCTGAGATCATCATACCCTGGTCTGTGCTGTGCTATTAGTCTGAATCGGCCTATGTGTGACTGCATTGCTCCAAAGATTAGTAAGTGTGTGGCCGTTTTCCCAGAAAAAATGGCCTGTTCAGGACCATATTGCCTAGAAGAAGGTCGGCCTATAAATGGCCTTGTTGTCCTGAAGGAAGTGAGACTGTGTATGGTCAAACCACCAGAAGGATATGGGTCACACCAAAATAAGAATATTGGCCTGTCATTGACCACAATGATGAGCGTGTGGGTGACCATCGTACTGGATCTGGTGGGAATCCATCTGGAGGTCATTTAAAGCAGGTCAAGCATGTGAAAGCACAATGAGGAGATGGAGTTGATCTGGTGGTTCATTGTGAACGAGGAGTCCAGTATGATATTGAGGTTTCGTGCGTGGTCCGTAGGTGTTGGGGTGTTCATAGTGCAGAGGGCCACCAGGAGTCATCCCAAGTGAAGGGAGTTGGTCCCAGGAAGAGGATTTCAGTCTTGTCTGAGTTGAGTTTGAGACAGCTGTCTCTCATCCAGTTGGCAGCGGCTTTCATCCTGTTGTGGAAGTTGTCTCTGGCGGCAGTGGGTTTGTTGGTGAGGAAGAGGATCAGCTGGGTGTCGTTTACATAGGAGATAATGTTCAGTCTGTGTTTCCTGACGATGACTGCAAGTAGGGCCATGTAGATGTTGAAGAGGGCGGGTTTAAGAATGAGCCCTGGGGCACTCTGCAGCTGATCTCTATGGGTTCTGAAAGGAATGGTGGTAGTTTGACTCACTGTGTTCGACCGGTGAGGATGGAGCAGGTCCAGTCCCGGGTTTTATAGAAGATGCCAGCTTTTTGGAGTCTTGTGCTTAGGGTGCGGTGGGAAACAGTTTTGAAGGCGGACGATAGTTCCAGAAGGATGAGGGCTGCTGTTTCGCCCCGGTCGAGGAGTGATTGGATGTCATTGGTGGTAGCGAGGAGGGCAGTCTCAGTTCTGTGGTAGCTTTGGAAGCCAGATTGGGAGATGTCCAGGACGTGATTGGCTTCGATGAACTCAGAGAGTTGGGCATTGATGGCCTTCTCGATGACCGGGACTGGGAAGGGGGGCAGGGAGATGGGTTTGAAGTTCTTGAGGTCTGTCGGGTCGGTGGGCTTCTTCAGCAGGGGATTGATCTCAGCATGTTTTCAGTCATCAGGTAAGGTGACAGCCTTGATGGAGCAGTTGATGGTGTGACGTAGCACGGGGCGATGGAGGTGGCAGCTCTGTGGAAGATGCGGTACGGGCGGAAGTCTGAGGGGGTTTCGGAGTGGAGGCTCTTCATGGTCTTGAGAGTGTTGTCTGTAGTGAACGGGGTCCAGTTGAGCAGGATCTGTTGGGGGGCTCATCATTGGGAATGGAGGTGGCAGGCATGGTGGGAGGGTCTTGGGTGTCGAAGTTGTCATAGATATGCTAGATCTTGTGGTGGTAAAAGGTGCCCCATTTGTTGCAGAGGTCTCGGGAGGATGGGACGTTTGTGGTCTCAATGTTGGGATTGGCAAACTTCTTAACAATGGTAAAAATGTGTTAGCTGTTGTGTGCGTTGGCATTGATTCTGTTTTGGAGGACTGTTTTCTTTGTAGTTTTGAAGAGAAGGTGGTGTGCGGTGATGGCAGCTTTGAAGGTTGTGTGGGCTTCCAGGGTTTTGTTATTCCTCCATCCCTTCTAGAGCAGTCTACAGGTGTGTCTGAATTTCTGAAGGGCGGATGTGAATCAGATGGCTTTCTTGGAGTGTTGCTTGCTGGGGGCTTTCTTGAGGGGGGCAAGAGTGTCTGAACAGTTGAGGATCCATTGGTGAAGGTTGCGTGCTGAGGTGTTGGCATCTGGGATGTCGGCGGTGGGGTTGTGCTGAGGGAGGTGGTGAGATGTTCTACAGTGACCTTGTTCCAGCTTCTGCAGGGTCAATTTGTTGCATTATTCAAAGCTACTGTAATTATCTCCCACCACCAGGGCTCCAAGGTAAATGATACGTTATGACCTCGACCAAAGGAATTATGTGATTGCAGTGTTTTATGCAGACATATGGATTTAAATTATAGGTTATGATCTGGATCAACTGAATTTAGTGATTTTGAGGTTGCAGTGTTTTTTTACATAACTATGAATTTTACCACACTTGCCACATAATTCACCACCTGCTCTCTCATTTGCAGATTTCAACAAACAACTGCTAGTTATAACAGATCAAAATGTACTAAAGAAAAGCACCACAGGCTGCGCTGTTGTGCAATTTCTGACCCTTTGCAAAGGCTGTTTCCCTTGCAGTTGTTGATACCTGCACATAGGCGTTAAATTGATGCTAATGGAGTGACAATTTGCCCAGGCAGCATTGCTGTGTGTTGAAATGATAATGTACTGAAATAATATTGACACAGAAGATGCCCCAATATACCACATAATCTGCCTTTTCTTGCAGAATAAATCAATCATCTGTGCTGTATAAACTGGATCTCAAGTGCAGCATAATTCCAGTGGCCCTGAATGTGACAGAGAAGCCAGAGAAGCTTGCATAGAATTGTAGCATTTAATTGACGCTATGGGGTCTATTAGTATGGCGGGCGGACCGCCACCGCCCAAACAGCAGTGGCGATCCACCCGCCATAACACACCGCCCGCATGCCATTTACCCCCGCCATATCATGATGGCGGGGGGGGTACCGCGGCAGACGGGAAGACCGTCCGCCGGTCGACGAGTCGACAGGGTGGAAAAGGGGTATAATATGGTGGCGGTGTCTGCAAGACACCGCAATCCATATTACAATGCAGGCGGGGATGTGCCTATCCATGGCGGCGAAAGGCATGCAGTGTCTGCATGAGGGGGGGTGCAGGTACCCCCTACATTTGCATGCACAACGTGGCAGGCACCGTGCAGTGCCAGTCACGTTGTGCATGCAAATGCACAACATGCCTGTTTAACATTGTGGTGGGTGCTGAATACACCACCCCCGCCACAATGTTAAATATACAGGATGTGACCGCCATGGTGGTGGTCACATCCTAATAGGCACAGCGGGACCGCTGCACCTCTTGCGCGCGGTCCCGTTGTTGACAGTTACTGCGGAGGGCGGACATTGTCTGCCTGCCATCGTAATAGACCCCTGAGTGAGTAGCTGATTGACGCTGCAGCACTAAGCAGAAACAACTAAAGTTTTAGCCCCTCTTTAAATGCCAAAATAAAAAGAACTAGAAATTCTTACTATAAGCTCTACTGCACGGTTGTTTTATATAATAAAATATGGTACTCTGCGAATTCTATAGGTTTCATACTCGTTGAAAATAATATTTTACTAAAGGCAAGACCTAGTTACCATAGGGAGAAGGCCACATTTCTGCATGCGGCGTTTGCACTGTGCTTGAACTACAAGTGTCCTCTTCGGTGACACTTCATGGAAAATTGTACAGGGGACTTCTCGGCTCCACGAGTGTGACCCAGGCCCCCGGGGGACAAAATGGCTGCCAAATTAACGCAGAAACAATAATCCGTATGACATCGCAGCTCAGATGTAGCCTCGTTTTAATCCTGTTTGGCTCGAACTGTGTGCAAGGCAGAGCGCTCCTTCCTCCATCCCAGGCAGTCCATTATAATCTCTTGGCAGAGGTAGGTCACGGTATTTTGTTCTTCCGCCAGGTCACTATCTCCCCGTTTCTGCTGAAGCAGATGCACTGCAGTCTGAATTTATCACGCCATTTCTGTCCACATTTTTCGCATTCAAGCTGACTTGAACTTCCAAACTACTCGCCTCAGCCTTCATTATGATCTCATGCGGGCCTGGCCGCGCTCTGATGGATGAGTTGTGATGACATCATAGTCTGTGAGGACGCATTCTTAAGTGGTACCAGTAAAAAAAAAATCCATTAAACGACGTCAAGTACTGGGGCTGTAAGAATCTCTGGCACCGCAGGTAGGACGAGGAAAAAAAGTTTCTACTGAAAGGTAGATAGAACCTATATTCTTTCAAAATATATCACACTTAAAGCCATTTGTTGAAACCTATTACTGTTTTTCCCCCCCACACGTGTAACTGTAAATTGCTGACACGCCACTCGGGTTAACAAGCCAAGGATCGCTCCCAGCAGGATGATAGATACATTGTGACAGCACACTTCAAAAACTGTTCCCACAAAAATCAATGTTGTGAACTGTGCATTAACAGATTAATCTTTGAATAATAAATGTCACCCATAGCAGTTGCATAATACTATGGTTAGACAATAGAACGCCGTTCACGGCGCGTCTTGATTATTGTTGACACCTTTGAGAATACATTCATTTCAGTAACGGTTCACTTTGCATGGCAATAACCAGCTCCCACGCGCCACCTGCAAATGCTGCGTCGTGTTAAAAAGCCACAAATGAAGTGCCATTTTGCTAAGTAATAAACCCCATCAGAGTGTAATTTAGATGATTGATCCCGAGTCAATTACTGTCCATTAGAGGACACAAAAGTGCACAAATCATATAGGACCTGTGACAATTATGTTTCCCAGGATAGTAACTGAGCATTAGGTTCACATGTGCATTTCCGGTCTGTGCAGAAAAAGATAGTTGACAAATATTATCTACAATCCTATAAGTAGCTGCTATGGAGTCATGGCCGGCTTTAGCGCTGGTGGCGCCCGGTGTGATATTTATTTTTGGCGCTCCAATACCCATGACCGCCTCTCGGATTCCCTCACTTCCACCAGGCAAAAGTGTCCCTCATCTCTCCAATCACAAGTTATTACAAAACACAGCGCCCCCATGAGGCCGGCGCCCTCTCCACAGTTCAGCGCCCAGTGCGACCGCACCTGTCGCACTTCCCTAAAGCTGGCCCTGTATGAAGTCGTATAGGGGTAGCCAGCCAGGATTTCGCTCGCAGGCCTGCTTCTGTCACTGGCATCGCTCGTACTACCCCTGGAGCTGTATTTACTTTCTGAAGTTTCCACCGGTTACCCTCCTCTCAGACCCCAGCAACAAATATTGAGTCTTCTTGAGGGCGGGGCTCTGAAATGATCAGGCGAAGTTGAAATAAAATGTGATTTATTCCTGACGGGACAGCAGCCAAGCCAAGCTCTGTGGGCTCCTCAGAATCAGCTGACAATGAAGGCATGCCCAGAATTTTCAGCACAGACGGAGATCGTTTGTGCATTAAATGGACAGGTGATGTACCTGGACTTCTTTAATTTGAAAGGGATAGTACCTGCACTTTTCAGCACTTCTACAATATATTTAATGGGAGGGTAAAGGCACTACTAAGGAGCAACCAGCACTTCTGTATTTCCATGTAAAGCCTGGGGATCGTGCAGTGACACACTTTGTTTACAGCAGGGCCAGCTTTAGGGCAGTGCGACCGGTGCAGCCGCACCAGATGCTGACCTCTGGAGAGGTGCTGTGTTCATAAATCACTTTTATTTTAAAAAGCATCTGCTGTTTCCTTGCCTGTCCAGCAGTTTTCCGGCAACAATAACAAGCATTTGCAATGCAATGGTCTCGGCATCATTAATGGTAGAGCTATTGGCATTGCTCATGACATTTTTTTTTTCTTTAAATCACAAATAAATGGCATTGTCATTAACATTGCCAATACACAGCACCCTTTCTCACTGCTCCATCAGGATTCAAGCAAGCCGGGCCGAAGACGGCTGAAATGCCAGAAACCGGTCCCCGGTAGCTTGTCTCCTTTCTGGTGAAGAATTGGCTTGGTAGTTTAGTCTGCCCTGTTCCCATGATGCACTGGGCCAGGGACAGACTGATTTGCATATAGCCAGGTTCTGAGCTGGGATGGGGCAGTGAGATAAATAACGGTGATGGATCAAGCCCTGATCTTTGGACTGGGTAAGAGTGGTCTGCTTAATTCAGACACTCTGTTCATCACCACCCCCTTTTCTAAAAAGACCTAAAACCAAGCAGCAAGTTGCGTCCCGGATTCCAGTGTAGGCCAAAAGAAATAGCCCAAATGAGATGTGACACAGTGCCTCATCAAAGACTCGGCAAATGCTTTAAGAAAAATGACACTAGATCCCAGATTCGGTCAGAACAGTTAACACTCGAGGAAGGAAAAAAAGTATTTTAAAACAAGAAACACCACCGAGGGGGGTCATGGCTTGGCGCCGATGAAGATGGCGCCTTAAGACAGGAGCTCCACCAGAGTCGCGACAAAAGCCCCTAAATATCTGCATATTTTCTGTTGCAGACGAGGCTACCATCATTGCAGTACCTGCGGAGCGCATGCCGCACTGAATGATATGCAGATTGTATGCTTTTGCCCTCGCCTCCTCTCCTAATCACGGCGCACTCCGAGGTAAGGCCAAAGCGAGACACGGTGGAAGTAGGCGCACTAGAATACACACCTCGCCCAAGTGTAGATCCACGGGAGGAAATAGGACAAGCTGCTCGCAGGAGTGACTCCAATTGATACCGCCGCTCCCTATATACCTTACCCGGAGGCCACTGATCTGAGGTGGTCCACAAACAAAGCCGGCGGCTCCAGGAGGGACGAAGACCTGCCTGGCTCCCGTCATCGGGTGCCCCCTCTCCTTCCCACCTGACTTCGGAGCGGCGTGGCGAACCCTGCACCACCAAGACAAAGCAGCCACCGTAATAGGGGTAAGGAATCGCATTCACCCCTCCCCGATCAACCCACCCTTTACCCTGGGCAGCAGTGCGACCCGGCTGCCACCCACTGAACTGGAGGCCCACACGGGTTCAGGGACCGGGCAGACCTCTTGCAAGGCGCTTTCCAGGCGAGATAAAACCAAGGCGGACACAGGCAGTATTAGACAAAGTGCTCCACATTAACAAGCACCGCCAACTGGGGACCGGTGGCTTTGGTGTCCCACCCCACTTATTACAAAAAACCTCGGGACTGAGCCAACATTGTGAGAGTTGGGAATCAGTGCTACACTGGGGCTGGAGCCTCGACGATCTCGCAGCCTTGAGACTTGGAACTAGTGATCACCGCCCCTATGCCGGGGGCAAGCTCCGGACCAGTAAAGTACCAAATGCCCAACTACTGCGAAGGCCAAACCATTGTGAATCACAGTCATTTACAAAACACAGAGGGTGGTTCCACCGGATGCTGGGCACCTGCTACACTATCGGCTCCTAGCATGGGGATAACTTCTGGGACTGCCTGATTCTGCTGGAACAGCCCAACCAAGGGGACCATACCTCAGATAATTAATACGCCACAGTGGCTGCTATAAACACTCCTAACCACCGGCATCTTCTGTGGGGCGGCGGCTGGTCCATCCTGCTAGATAGGTGTACGTTGTGCACTTACACGGTCTGCCAGTCATCACGCGAACGATCTGCTCCTGATACGCAGTTACTTAACCTTTCCCCATGATGAAACCCAAGTGAGGTCCCCCGGTACAGACTAACAAGCTGGACGAGTCCTGAATAAGATACTTGTACCATTAAATGACGAGACGATGAGCCCGCCCCCCCCCCTAGCTACGCGGCTGGCCCCGTGTTTATTTCCTCTGCGGGGCTGTGGAGGAAGCACAAAGCACGCCCCCTTCTGCGTGACCCTCCTATGATGGGCTGGCTGAGAATGAAAGTCTTACCATTGTTCGCTACGGCGCGCGCACTCTTGAAAACGAAAGCTATGGTGGGGGCGGGACTTCCGCCTTGTGCGCGAAGCCCGCACCCACGAGTGTCTGGCCCGAGGAGCAGTGGTTGAGGCTGCAGATCTCCGGAGTGGCGGTAAGTGCCCTTACTTGTAGAGGGGGGGGTGCGCTTGTGTGTGTATATGTATGTGTGCGATGGGGGGCCTTGGTGCACGTGTGTGTGTGCTTGTGCGCGCGTGTATGTGTGTGTGTCCGGGGGTGTGTGTCTATGTATGTGCGTGCGTGGGCGCTGGGGGAATTGTCAGAAGAGGTGCGGCGTAGAGTGTGAGGCGAGGTGGGGGAGGGGTGGGTGCAGTATCGTGGGCAAAGGAGAGAGCGGACGAGGCACTGGGAGGCATGCGAAGGGGGGGCGAGAGTGCCGGGATAGTGGGCAATTGAGGAACATCAGCGATGTGAAGAGTGGGGAGCGCTGAAAAATGGTTGATCACCGGAGTAGTAACGGCATAAGGGGCCCGTTGCTGGAGAGTTTTTAAAAGGTGCGCATCTGTCGGCGGGGGGGCGGGGTGGGGGCGAGCGGGCGGCTCCCGTATTGGTGGGGATGTGTGTGTCTGTGTGCATGCGTGTGTGTATGCGTGTATGCGCAGGCGTGTTTGAAGCTTCTCAGGAGACAGTGGCTGAGCGCGCGGCCCGCGGCAATCGCCTCAACAGGAAATGCGCGCGGCCAGGACTGTCTCCTGGGAAGCACGCTCGGTGACATAAGATCTCGGCGGAGACGCGCTTACGCGCGTCTTTTAGCCGAGACCTAAAAATGAAAGATGGAAGTCTAGTGTCAGTTTTGACTCATCATAAAGTAGCGCTGAGAGCTAATGTGCCTACTGCAAAGAGCGTGTGCACGGAGATGCAGAACGGTAATCCTCATTGTTTTATGTAACATTTCCTATAGACTGATTTACACGTAAAATGAATTGCCTCTATATAACATGAGTGTTATGTATAGTGCTCTGACACCAGAGTCGGATTGGTAACGTGGGCATTCGGCAATGGCCGAAGGGCTGGTAGCGGAGTTCCAGCTGTGGGCCGTTTTTGGGGCAGCCTCAGGACTGTGTGCTGTTTGGATGCAGCCAGCGGCCCAGTGGGTGCCTGTGTGGCCTTTCTGGAGACAGATGGGTGGAGGTATCACTCCTTTTCTTTTGCTGGGCTGGCCTATGCAGATTGAGTGGGGGTGGGGGGCCTGAGCATATGTGGTCTCACTTACATACATGTGTGGTTCAGAAGTGTGAACTAATCCACGCATTTTTTTATCTAAGTGAAATTAAGTAAACATCCTTCTAATGTGGCCACTTTTTTTTAGCGTGCCTGGGCCTATTTTTGATCCCAATCCAACCCTGTCTGACACCCTAGGATTGGAATGAGTAGCGTTATAAAACAAAAGAAATACATGTGCGAGAGGGGCTGTGGAGAGATGTGTGGCACTGTTGGAAGGTGGTAGTGAGGGAATTTGTGGAGGAGGTCATGGGGGTGTTGGGGCACCAAGAAAGGTTGTCGCATCAGGCTCCTCTAATTCTATGATGATATGATGGGATGTACCTCTTACTTCCCTTCTTTTTCTCTCTCTAATTAGGAATGGTGACTCCCTTTTGTATAAGTTTAACTTCGGGAGCATGGGTCACCGGACCTTTTGAATAGCTCCTACAGTCCACCTCTTTTGATAAATAGAATATGATGGGATGTGCAGCTGTTGCAATGAGAGCAGCATAAAGTCAACTTGTTGACAGAGAAATGATCACACGAGGTGCAATTAAAAAATATTCTTGATGACACACATAGCCATGCTCTGCAATCTCCTGGGAATCAATTGCCCTAATCAGATCATTCCAGATTGCCACAAAGTTCGAGATTCTAAATACTAATGTGATATAAGACCAGATATATAACCAGAGAAAGTATTTCCTACTAGCCAATACTCCAAACCATATTTTTGGAGAACATCATGGGTTGGCTAGGGGGTTTTAGGTCAGGGCATGACCTTTCAGTGTAGGAGGATAGGGGGCTAGATAGTCGGGCAACTATGCTGGCCTGTGGCGGTAAGGTCATGATTGATGAGCAGTCAATTTAAGGTCCCTGAATGGGGTCGCCCAGGGGGAGGGACAAGTGGTATCTCCTAGAACTCCAGGGGCGGTACATCTGGTTGGATGGATGGGTGCGGGGGAGGGGGGAGTCACGCTTTGTCTATGCTGGTTGGCCACCCCGCACGTGCACTATGACATCACTAAACGGCGTAGAGTGCAAGGGCCCCCCTTTTTGTTAATGGAGTTCATGGAGCGTACAGGGGTAACCGGGGGGGAGTACCCTCTCAGTAAACGAGCCCTCTGCGCATGCGCACTCATACGTGAGGGCGCGGCTGATTGATAAGGATCTGCCACATGTTAGCGACCTTGCCGTAGGCCCAAATAGGATATGCAGAAAAAGTAATAATGTGTGATTATGATTCAAAATATTAGTTTAGGATAGGAAATACTTTGTATTAGAAGTATGTTAAGGTTAGCCCTTTGATACCTGTCTACATGAATTATAATCTAATGTTAACTATGTTTTTCTGCATAAATAATTGTGTAAATATTGTTTATTTAAAAACATTTTTATTTTGCTTTCATGTTTTCATAAATACGTCCGGGGGGTTGTACGACCCCCCCGCCTTCCAGAGAAAAATCCTCTTGTGTCCAATTTTAATAATTGTGGGGGAAATACAAGGCAAAGGAGGGTGATGGTCGGTAGTCCCTGACCATAAGGAAAGGCGGGGGCTGCATCAGCCCCCGCACGTATTGCGGGGCACCGGCCACCCCCTCCCCTTGTGCCATCGGCCCGTGGTGAGGCACGCTCCGCCGCATCATCATGACGCGTTGAGCACGCCTCACCATTGATTGGTGTTGAGTCCCCCCTCCCCTCAGTTGACCCTGAAGCGATTGGATCACTTCCGGGTCAAAGGTGGGAGCGGAGGTCAGACCAGTTGGAACTGGTCTGACCAGGTGAGGGTTTATAAGTCTGGGGAGCGCAGGAGGCGTTCTCTTGTTCCCGTGCTCCCCAGGCCTGTCCTTTGCCCCCCAGCCTCCTAGGAGGCTGTCATCTTTTTTCCCCACCCACCATCCCCTGAAGCAGATAGTTATTCTTGAGTGATAATGTATTTTGTATAATTTTTGGTTTGCTGTTCCAAAGTACCCTGGTTGTGGTGTTAATTTTTATCCTTAGGATTTTTTCCCGTTTGCAGGTCAGCAATCGTCGTATTTATTGATATTCTTGATCAGGCGGTAAGGTCATGAATGGTGAGCAGTCAATTTAAGGTCCTTAGGGGGCGGCGCCAAATCCTTGAATGGGGTCGCCCAGGGGGAGAGACAAGTGGTCTCTCCTAGAATTCCAGGGGCAGTACATTCGGTTAGATAGATGGGTGCGGGGGAGGGGGGAGTCACGCTTTCTCTAGGATGGTTGGCCACCCTGCACGTGCACTATGACGACACTAAACGGCGCAGGGTGCAAGGGCCCCCCTTTTTGTTAATGGGGTTCATGGAGCGTACAGGGGTAATCGGGGGGGGAAGTACCCTCTCGGTAAATGGGCCCTCTGCGCATGCACACTCATACGTGAGGGCGTGACTGATTGATAAGGATCTGACACCGGTTAGCGACCTTGTCGTAGGCCCAAATAGGATATGCAGAAAAAGTATTAATGTGTGATTATGATTCAAAATATTAGTTTCGGATAGGAAATACTTTGTATTAGAAGTATGTTAAGGTTAGCCCTTTGATACCTGGCTACATGAATTGTAATCTAATGTCAACTACGTTTTTCTGCATAAATAATTGTGTAAATATTGTTTATTTAAAAACATTTTTATTTTGCTTTCATGTTTTAATAAATATGAATGGGGGTTGTATGACCCCCCCACCTTCCAAAGAAAATCCTCTTTTGTCCAATTTTAATAATTGTGGGGGAACACAAGGCAAGGGAGGGGGATGGTCGGTAGTCCTTGACCATATGGGTGGAAAGGGGAATGGATCCACCTACATTTTGTGGCGGGGGAGCCAAAAAAAGAAGTACGTGTTTGCACAGAGTGCTCCACTTCCTTGGTTAGGACTTATCCAGCATTGGGACCTCCACATAGAGGGTATAGGAGCCCTTGGTAAGCATGAGCGGATTTTGCGGATTGGCAATCCGCGAATTTTGCGGATTTGCGGATTCGCAATCCGCAAAATCCGCGAATTCCCGCGAATTTGCGGATTTTTTTTTTTTGTGTTCGCCCGTGTTTCTGCCAGTTCGCGAGGGTTTTTACAATTTCGCAATTTGCGAACTTACCTGTCGGGTCGCAAGTTTTGCGAACTTGTTGTTTCTACGTGTCCAGCCTGTTTGGGACACTCTTCTTCATCACTGCCACTCTCTGTCACCACTGCCACTCTCTGACTACTCATGCCACCCTCTGGCCCACCCATGCCACCCTCTGTTTCATCACTACACCCTCTGGTTGTCCAGTGTACATTATTTTCGGCAAAGCAAAGCACACCTTCCCTGCCTCAAGTGACCTGAATTAATTTGGGGCTGATTAATGTGTCACAGAATATTTTTTTAGCTGGCACCTGCTTCCTTAGTGCGCCCTGATTAGTGATCTTTTGCACTTGCTAAGTGCTTTCATTGTTGCAAAATGAGTTACAACACCTGCCCTGCCCCAACTGACAATAATGAATTAGGGGCTGATTAATGGATTTTAACTTCCAGCCTGGCTCCTGCTTGTCTCCCTTAGCTGTAATTCAGGACCTTTGTGGCATATGTGTAACTATTCTGAGGTTCAGAGCAGGGTCACATAATAGTTTCAACTGGCAACTGAACTCTGGAGGGGCCCCTCAGGAAGCCCTACAGGAAATGGCTACTAATGATGTGCCTGAACTTTTGAACCTGGTAAGTAGTTACTTTCAGTTTTGCCAAGATCGTATTTCTGCAATTTCGCACTTATTCGCGGGGCGCGAACTCACGCTAACAGTGCGAGCAGTGCGAGCAAAATCCGCTGCTCGCGGATTTGCGGATTTTGCGGGAAATTCGCAAATCTCGCGGATTGCGGATTTCCCGAAAATCCGCAAAATCCGCGAGCGGAACGGATTTTCCGCCCACGCCTAGCCCTTGGTAATAGTCACATCACAGTCCCAGAAGTGCACTTGGAAACCTGTGCCTTAAACTCTAGGATAGTTTTTGAATTCCAAAACATAGTAAATCTGCACAGGTATGTATACCTAACTCTACAGGGGCACGTTTATTACATTTTTTGTCTGAATTGGACTTCTATTCCAAAACCTTATTCTCCTAATTTTTAACCAGAGAATAATATTGGCACTCATAACAAACTTATTACAGTCTTTTTGAGGAGGTATCAAGTCACAACATCTATTTGTGAAATTTGGAGCCAAGGTTTTCACTGAACTGTAAATAGTGTAATTATCGTATAGTGCTGGTGAGATGTGTCATCCGTGTAACAACTCCCTCATACCTCAGAAGATGTGAAAAGTGAATTTATAACCTTATAGTGAGCAATTCTTTATTATAATGTGTCATTTTCTCCCTGTTGTAATTTAACTCCTCCCATGCTGGTGACGGAACCGCTCCGTCACCAGCCTCGGTCGCACTGTGCTGGTGACGGAGCGGTTCCGTCATGGTCCGCTCGGCTCCGCCTGCGCTGGATGTTCCTTTGAGTGGGCGGGGCCGTGACGGAACCGCTCCGTCACAAGCACAGAGCGCCCGAGGCTCATGACGGAGCGGTTCCGTCATGAGCATGGGAGCACCGCACGGCCCCCCCTCCCCCTAGAACTGCTGCGGATTTGCCGCCACAGCAAAGGGGTTAAAATAAACTTTTTCTGGATCCATATGGCTCTAGAATAATGAATTCAACAATGAAACTCAATTAATATAAATGTGACGCCCACGGACAACAACTTTGAATATTCTCATGAACCTTACAATAAGTGCTTGCCAAAAGCCCTTGCAAGGGCTAAGCAAAATCTAGGACCAAATAGACTTGTCCTTTGAGATCACCCATAGGGACTTTTCCACCAATCCAAAAACAACACCCTTTCAACCATGAACTCCGAATGGCACCCAGGAACCAGATGAACATTGGAGTCCTTCATAACCTTGCCAGGTGTATAAAGCACTTTATATACATAAAAGTGGACCACCCTGGAAAAGCTGTTAGGCCATACATGAGTATGGAAGATGGTCTATAAATTCTCATAATATAATATGGCATAGCAAAGAATTATTCCAATATGAGTAAACCAGGATCAAATGTGTATGCCGTGTTCAAAACAATGTACTGGTCTGAATATTCAAAAGCACTTTAGTTAAATTTGGTAGCATCAATGGTTTGTCAGATGTACAATCCTTATTCTTCCATGTAAAAAGTGCTTCCGAACAATTGACGAGTTACAAGTCCCAGTTTTGTTATAGCACTGGTTTTTGATGCGCATATCAGCTATTAAATTGCAGCAAGTGCCATAGTAACAAATCTCATTCAAAAAGCTATACAGAATCAAAAATACATAACAGCAATAAAGTTTCAATAAGCAGTACAACACAATAAGCAACAGAAAAACAAAATTAATAATAATAATAAAAGCAATGGGCAATGCAGGATTCAGGAAGGAGTTTGACTGTTACTTCACTGGTTATCTCCAGATTTCCATTTGCACATTATCATTATGCAGACATCCCAATGTCCACGTGAAATACCAACGTTTATTCATTGGGTTTTTGAGCAACACCAAGCATAGCTCAGCTGCATTTATGCAAAGATTCAGCATGCAGTTGTAAAACGCAAAGAGATATTACAAATTCCAATATTTTACACACATTTTGGATCCAGTTGGCCTGGCAGCAGTTCAGATGCTTAGCATTCAGTTGACAAAACATACAGAGACAGCGGATGAAACATCTACCAGCGTAATTTCTTATTCTCAATGAGATTCATCCTTATAAGGAATAGGTGTGATTTATATATATCAGTGATACTCAAAGTATAGCCCAGGGGCCACTTGGGGCCCTCCTGACACTTTCATGCAGCCCCTTGGTAAACATCAGCACTGGTCTGCTGTTTACTTGACTCAGCACTAACATTCAGACCAGGCGTCCTGCATGATTAAACTTTAGAACAGATTCACACGGGGCAGTGTGTCTGTATGAGTGTGTGAATGGGTGTGTCAGTGGTCTTGTGGGTTGGTGTGTGAGTGGCTGTATAGGTGAATGAGTGGGTGTGTGAGGGTTGTATGGGTGTGTGAGTGTGTGATGGGTGAGTTATGAGTGGGGGTGTAAGTGGCTGTGTGGGTCTCAGAGTGGTGTGTGAGTGGCTGTATCGGTGAGAGTGGGTGTGTCAGTGGTTTTGCTGGGTGGGTCAGTCAGTGGGTATGTAAGTGGCTGTATGGGTGTTTATGTGGCTGTGTGTGTATGAGTGCTTGTGTGGATCTGTGAGTGGGTGTGTGAGTGGTTCTCTGGGTCTTTGAGTGAATGTATCAGTGACTGTCTGGGTGTGTGAGAGACCATATGAGTGACTTAATAGGTGTGTTATGTTATGTTAAATTAGTTTCCAGGGTACACATTTACCTGGGGGTGTCTAAGCGCTAGCTCAGTGGAACCTCTACCCAAAGCTCACTGATAATCACCTATTAACAGAACAAAGATGAAGAAAAAGCCTCATTATCTAAAGTTCATAAGGATCTGAATAACCCAGTTTTAAGGCTTTCATAAAGGGAAACAGATTGAGTGGGTGTATGGATGTGTGGGTGGTTGTGTAGAGGTGTGAGAGAGTGTTTGATTTGGATATGTGAGTAGGTGTATGTGTTTTCTTAATTGGAGTCTGGATCCGCGGATCTGCCATGGATTCACATGGGGGCCACGACGAGCGTGGCGGTGGATCCACGGTTCCAATTTCTATTTGGATTTGCCTCCCGGGAATCATGTCCTGATTCACAAAATGGCTTCTGCTACCTTTCTCTAAGGTTGTGGCCAGCCAATCACGGCATTGCTGTTGACACATGGATCTGTGGATCCGCTGCGATTAATCCGCATCACTAGATATACATAAGTATTTTTTCTTTAATAATCCCAAAACTACTGAATAGAGTTACCCCAAATTACAAAAGACATTCTTTCTAGACCAAGATGTAGCTTTATGCTACATTTGGTGTCATTCTGTTCAGAGGTTTGGACTGTAGTTATGTCTAAAATCGCTATGGAAAATTGCACTGGGAAAATCCATTTTGGGACCCCCTTGTTTTCTGGCCCCACTTGAAAAATCTCCCCAGAACTTTTCAGACAGCAGCTGAAGTGACAGGCTGAAGTGACAGGCGAACTAGTTTTGAACATTTTGTGAAGATTCATCAAACAGCTCAAAGTTATTAGCAAAACAAAAAATGCTTTTCCTGTGGAAACTATGTCCTAACTGTAACTTCCAAATAGTTTATATACATATATATATATTCACAGGAAAAAACATAGGTTTCAGGGGCGTTATAGTTAGCTGGACATTTTACTCATACAAAACCATTGAAATTCCCCTGTTATAGTTAGTTCAGCTAACTATAACTCGCATGCCCGCAATGCACTGCTGATGATGTCACATATTACATCACTCATGACATGGTCAGTGACATCACTCATGTGTGTGTGTATATATATATATATATATTACCTACTGGCGGTCGCCAGTAGGTAGTTATAGTTAGGATTTTTTTCAATGCAAAATCTCAAAATTCTATTTGGAATAACTTTGGTGCCGGTTGACGAATATGCCTGAAAATTTCCTCCAACTTGCTTCGCGGAGCTCAGGTCCTTCCTTGAAAGTTTGGGGGGGATTCGTCAAGCGGGGCCGAGATAAAAGGGGGGTCCCAAAACGTGTTTTCCCCATGTTCATTTCCATAGGGCGGTCAAACTCACTTTTAGCCCACACGGCTGAATGGATTTCCACCAAACTTGGCAAAATTGTAGGGACTGGTAGCCCGATGTGCCTTTGCTATGTCTCAAGATATGTGCTCCAGTGAATTTTGAGTAATTTAGGTTAAAAAAAAATATATATCTATGGCCGCGCCCCGGTACGCGCACCGGGGAGCGCAGCGGGCGCGACACGCGAGGTGCGCACGGGAAGCTGATTGGCTCTCGGGTGTCTGTAAACATTCGAAACAGTCTGGACCGGCCGCCATCTTGTGTCTCGGTAGGATGCAGACACAAGAGGTGGAAAAAAAAGGGGGAAATGACTATAAGGGGGCAGGTTAGACCCCCCTGACCCCCTAGATTTGATGTGGGGGCTATAAAAGGGCCCCGCGGTGCAAAATATATACATATATTTTTTTGATTTGCGCGGGGGGAGTGCCCGGTACGCGCACCGGGGAGCGGACCGGGGAGCGGCCCATGGGGAAAGAAGAATGACAGAGTTATTAAAAAATGTAGCCTTTTTTAATAAATTGGAGGTAGTTCTAAAAAGAACTGTTTTTTTTCTTCTTTTTGTTGGTTTATATTTTTTTGTGTTTTTGGAACATTTTGTCCTTTTTTTGGCTTTTATGAACTATTTTATGTTTTTTTGGTATTTTTATGGGGATAAACGAAAAAACAGGGAATTGAAAATGGCTCAACTGGAGCAGAAAAAAAAATAAGAAAAAATTAGTGTTTTTTGGGGCATTTGTAGTTGTCCCCAGCAAGGACGATGAGCTTTATGCTCAGTTCACCATAGGAGATGGTCTTACCACAATGTATACATGTTATACGGAAATCCGCAAACCGTGGCTGAACGCAAGGGATCGTCTCCCTTGCCTCTGGTCCCGTTGGAGTGGGTTGATTTCTTTGGGAGGTGGAGCTTGAAGATTGGGGAAGGTTACTGGCCAGTTCCCTCATCTCTGCAGCAGAATAGTTGATTGGATGCCTGCGCTGCATGTGGCGAATCATGGTGTTGTTTCCGAAAGAGTATTTCTTATTAGGGTTTCCCCTGGAAAGTTCCACGCCACAGATTAGGCAAGTCACCTTGGCCGCATTTACTTTTTCTTTCCCTCTGGGATCGAAAAAAAACTCCCATACAATGTGCGGTTTTGGCTGGTATGGGGTATTGTGTTCTTGCAGCCATCTTCTCCTCCCCTCCTCCTCTTCCTCCTCCTTGTGGTGGTGGTGCAGATGCTCCAGCTGCTGCTGCTATTGAAGCCATTTGAAAGTACAAAATATATATGAAAGATTGCCAAACAGGTCTTCCTAAGTCAAAGGACAAAGTCAGAATAAGGAAAAAAGGTGGGGTCTTTCATCATTTGGAAAAAAAAAGGCCTGAACCAACGAGAAGTGTTATTTTCAGATCACAAGACCAGGGATTTCATCATTATGAAATCAAAACTGTTCTGCACCAATAAAAAGTGTTATTTTCAGGTCACATGACCGACGTGCTTACGCGTCGCGTGAGTGCGTCACATGTTTACGTTGCGCGATCGTATTCTCTCGAGTGCTTCCGGGTGCGCTTACACCGTGCGTATCACGTGGACGCGGCTACACGATACGTCACAATGATGTTTTCGTTCGCGGCAATAGCGCTAACGGGACACTCTCCGGAGCGTGCCCTAGGGCGCTTAAAAAGACTACGCTTTCCGGGGCGCTCACCGGGGCGCGCCCCGGGAGCGCTCCAGGGTAAAAAAAATATATATACATACATTAAAAAAATTGTTTTAAATACAAATAAAATATAGGATTCATTCTTTTTCAAAAATATTACATTTTATAGCTATAGACATTTGCTATTAACAACATTTTGAAATTCAAAGAAAAAAATATAGGTTTGGGGCCTTATATATAGTTTGGAATTAGCATTTAAAAAACCTATGAAATTCACTGAAAAAACATAGGTTTCACATCCGTTATAGTTAGGAATTAGCATTTAAAAAACCTATGAAATTCACTGAAAAAACCATAGGTTTCACACCAGTTATAGTTAGGAATTAGCATTTAAAAAACCTATTAAATTCACTAAAAAAACCATAGGTTTCACACCAGTTATAGCTAGCTGGAAATTTTACTGACATAAAACCATTGAAATTCCACGTTATAGTTAGTTGGACTTACTATAACTTGCACGTGTAATGCACTGCTGATGACGTCATATATTACATCACTCATGACATGGTCAGTGACATCACTCATGACATCACTGATGACACCATCCTTGTGACAGAGTGACAGACCTCCTTTCACTGTAACCCTTGAAACACATATTCAAAAATAGAAACTAAAATTTTCAAAAAAAGGAGATACCCATACCAGTTACAACAACCAATTCAGTAATTCCACCATTTATATACACATCCACTCATTCACCAACAGTTCTATATAGTCACTCATACATATACTCACTCATCATATGTAGTGATACACCTATACATCCTGTAACACATCGACAGTCTTCCAAAAGTTGCTCACACACATACTCACACATGCAAATAAACTATTGAACATCCATTTCTTTGCATATACAGCTATACACACACTACCACCTTACTTCTAAGGAAACTTACACATACTTACTCTCTTAAACAATCACTTATTGAAACACATACTTATTTAAACAGGAACTCTTACAATCTCTCACTCTCACATATACTCACTTATATACATCAATACTCACATATACTAGATTAAAACATATGTAGTTACTGATAAAGACACTAGAGAGACAGTCATTCACTCACTAACACATACATTTACACACTCATCCATCCATACAGTCCTGCACATAAGCTGTCTTCCAAACACATACAAACAGTGAGTCAGTCATTGATGCATCTATGTGCTAAGTAATACCCCCACCAAACCATACAGACACTCATACTGATACTAAAAAAACATCTAATAACCCATATACACACACATGTAGCTACTCACCAACCCATGCAGCCACTTATACACAAAGTGAAACACTGATACAAACATTTAAATATTTAAACAATATTCGCTAATATATGTATTCACTAAAATACACTTAATAAGCCAGTTAACTAATCAATTTTTTTTTTAAAACATCCATTAAGACACTTATTTAAACATTTACTCTTCCATTGACCTTTACATATACATATATAAAACATATTTATTTTTCAGAAAGGTACACATTCACTGGATGGTGTCATCAGTGATGTCATGAGTGATGTCACTGACCATGTCATGAGTGATGTAATATATGACGTCATCAGCAGTGCATTACACGCGCAAGTTATAGTGAGTCCAACTAACTATAACGTGGAATTTCAATGGTTTTATGTCAGTAAAATTTCCAGCTAGCTATAACTGGTGTGAAACCTATGGTTTTTTCAGTGAATTACCTACTGGCGGTCGCCAGTAGGTATATATAGTTAGGATTTTTTCCCTATGGGATTTCTGAAAAATTCTATGTCTAATAACGTTGGCGTTTGTGGACGGAATTGGCTGAAATTTTCAGGAAAATGGAACATTTTGTTTCTGAGCAGCCCCTGAAAATTTGGGGGGGGGTTCGTCAAGGGGGGGCCGAGAAAAAAGGGGGGTCCCAAAACGCGTTTTCCAATGTTAATTTCCATAGGGCGGTTGGCCTCACTTTTAGCTCGAACGGCTGAATGGATTTGCACGAAACTTGGTAAAATTGTAGGGACTGTTAGCCCGATGTGCCTTTGCTAGGTCTCAATATATGTGCTCCAGTGGATTTTGAGAAATTAACGTTCAAAAAAAGATATATATCTGTAAGCGCGCTCTGGGCAGCGCTCCGGTTCGCGTACTTGACGCGTAACGGAACTTCGCGAAGCGAAGCTGATTGGCTCTTCGGTGTCTGTCAACATTCTAAACAGTCCGGAGCGGCCGCCATCTTGTCTCTCGGTAGGATCGAGAGACAAGAGGAGGCCAAAACAAAGGGGGAAATGACCATAAGGGGGCATAGTAGATCCTCCCTGACCCCCTAGGTTTTATGTGGAGGTTTTAAAAGGGCCCAGCAGGGCAAAAAGAAAAAAATTATTTTTTTTTTGCGTGGGGAGCGCCCGGTTCGCGAACCGGGAAGCGTTCTGGGGAGCGTACTATAAGGAAAAAAGAATGATAGACTTTTCAAATACTGTATGCTAATTGATTGTTGGTTTTGTTGATTATTTTTTAATTTCTTTATTTTTTAAGCAATTATTTATTATTGTGAGTGTGTTTCAAAATTTAATAAACTTTCTAACATTTCACTGTCTGAAATGTCATTATTTTCATTGAACATAGTTTGTAATCTCTGAGGGTGTAAAATGTCCTCATTTTGAAGGAGGTCATCTACTGCTTGCACACATTGCAGTAGTTCTTGGTCCCAAGTTTCATCCATAAATTCTATATAATTTGGATCAATTATTTCTTGGCTGCTCTCTTGCAGGACAATTTGAAATTCAACTTTGTGTTCGCCTTCCATTTTGCCTGAAATTTGGATAAAAAAAATATATATTAGTAGAGATAGGGCACTGTTGGGATGAATTTTAGATAGGCAGTTTTTATCAGTGAATTTATCTTTGGGCAGTGTATAGTATCAGAGTGGAAGTAGGAATATAAAAAAGTGTATGTGATTTAACCTAAGTAAATTCATAATTATACAAGAGAAGCCTAACTCCATCCATAACTATAACAGAGAAGTCTATCTAAATCTATAACTACTACAGAGGGATAGTATATAACTATCAGAAAAAGTTTACCATATTAACTTATAGTGCACAATATACTTTAGTTTTAAAAATAACAACTTACCTTTATAAAGAAGTTGAAGTGATTAGTGAAAATCCAATTGAAATGTACAACAAGAAGTAGTAGTCAAAATGGCTGTGTTTCCTTCTCTTCCTTTATATATATTCAGGTATATAACCAATCAAATGTCAGGTAATAAAAGTAGAAAATGAAAGTAACATTTTCATTGGTTGTCAATTCCAACACTTCAGATGTGTTTTGTGAAGTAATTTACCTCACGGTATTTAGAGAGGTCTACAGGCTAAATGGCTAAATGGAATTTCAATCAAATTTGTGAAAATGAAAGGATTGGTATGTAGTATGAGCTAATCTATATTTGGTGAGAGTGTCTCCAGTCGTTTTTCTGTAAATTACTTTCCCACCTTTTTTATTGGACCCCTTCCCGGGAAGCGTCCCGGTTCGCGAACCAGCAGCGTTACGGGAGTTCACCATTTTGTGTTTCGGTCAAATTAAGATACAAGATGGAGGGCAAATAATGTTCAGAATGGGTAGAAGGGGGCACGGTAGACTTATCTTGACCCCCTAGGTTTTCTGAGGGTGGCTGAGGAGGCTTATATGTGCAAAAAAAAACATTTTTTTATGAAATTCCGCGAGGTTAGCTTTCGGTTCGCGTACCGGATAGCGCCCCGGGGAGCGTACTTTGTTGAAAATTAGTGAAAAAAGTTAGAAAAAAATAATAATTGTGAGTGATCAGATGTAGGGTAGCTCTGAGAAGAGCTTTTGGGATTATGGTATATTTAGGTACTTATAAGTACTTTTGTGACGCAGTGGCGGTGGAAAAGTTTTGCTATAAGGCGACAAAATTACAAATTGATGCATCTAGGCAGATGTGTCGTGCTGTAAAAAAACCGTGCCACATGAAACCGATGCAGCAGTGATGCAAAAGATGCACCATGTTGCAAGATAGGACTCACTTCATCTGCATCAAGATACTGTTAGTTTAAAATGTATATTTTTAGGACTGTGTAGGGGCATGGAGAAGCAGAGGCTTCTGTAAGTGTCAAAGTTGTTGAAAAACTGTTTGTCTTTCAATCTTTTCCCTTGTCTTTTTCCAATTTTTAAAAACATGTTTTAACATTTTTCAAATGTTTGTTCTCTCTTTCACAGATTGAAAGTATAAAAATAACAAATGACTAACTTATCGACAATTATAAGGTAAATGTTTTGTACTCTTTTCGTTATATTTCTATCACATTTAACTTCTTTTAGTTCCACTGCTTCATTTCTTTAACCCTTACTTTCCTGTCTGTGCTACTTCCCTCATTCCTTTCTCTATTACTTAATTACTCTACTCCTTCCACTATTTTTCTCAGTCCCTCTCTTCTCATACTTCTTCACTCTTGTTCACTCACTCTGTCTCTATTATTGTCACTGTTTCTGACTGATCAAAAATTTTTTTTAAAAAAAAGAACAGTAAGTATAAGGGAAGGAAACAGACAGTTATGTTAAAAGAAAGACAGCTATAGGGAGTAAACTAGGGATACTGTTACCCGCAATCCACTGCTGATGATGTCACTGACCATGTCATGAATGATGTAATATGTGACATCATCAGCAGTGGATTGCGGGTAACAGTATCTCTAGTTTACTCCCTATAGCTGTCTTTCTTTTAACATAACTGTCTGTTTCCTTCCCTTATACTTACTGTTCTTTTAAAAAAAAAAAAATTATTGGTTCGCTCCCGGTTCGCGTACCGGAGAGCGAACCCGGAAGCGAACTAAGAGAAATAGAGGTTGGCAGAGTTCCAAATATTCTACCAATTTTTTTATAACGGGGAGGTAGTTCTGAAAAGAACTTTTTTTTATTGTTTTTGTTGTTTTATATATTTTTTTATTATTTTTCTGAACTTTTTTTTAGTTTTTTTGTATTTTCTGAACGTTTTTATATTTTTTGGGGGGGTTTTTTAGGGGGGGGAACTAAAACGATTCATTATAAAGGGCTCAACAGGAGCAACAAAAAAAAAGAATTTATTCTCTGGGGCGTTTCGGGCACTCATGATTGTCAATAGCTCTGTCGATTAGAGTGATGCTACTTTCTCTGTAGCAAATCAACTGACTGCAACGCACGCACACTTGTTTGATTTCCCCGAACCTCATTTGTATATTTGGGACCATCTCCCTCGCCTCTGGTCCCGTCACTTCCTGTACTACTGATCTTCTGGCCATCGAAGGGGGATTATCTTGCTCGTCACGTAACTGCGCAGCACTGTAGTTGATAGGATGCCACCTACTCATGTGCCTATGCATTGTGTAGTTGCCGTAACTGTACTTCTTCTCGGTCCCTCTGGACAGTCTATCTTTACATATAAGGCAAGTTACGTATCATGCATTGACTTTCTTTTGGCCCCGGGGAAATTAAAAAAATTGCCAAATATAGTTTTCTTTCCGATGAGACCTCCTGGGCTCCTCAGTCAAAAACTGCCTCTCTTCCTGCTCTTCCTCCTCTTCTTCTTCTTCTTCCTCTTCTTGCTGAATTATAACTTCAGCAAGTGGTCCTCTCTTCCTTGGATGTGGTGGAGGTGGTGGGGAAAAACCAGCTGAAGCTACTAATGAAGCCATTGCTCACTGATAACAAAGGCTTTCTCTCACAAAGATGAAAGTCAGAGTGAGGAAAGAAGGAGGGGTTTTCATCATTTGGGAAAAACAATAGTTCTAAACCAATGAAAAGTGTTAATTTTAGATCACATGACCTAGTCTTACATCATTAGGAAACCAAAAGTGAAATGAACCAATAAAAAGTGTTATAAACAAGTCACATGACCTGTTCCGCTTACGTTACGCGCTGCGCGCCGCGCCCCGGATCGCTTCCGGTTCGCGGTCCGGAGCACTTCCGGGAGCGCTAACGCGGCGCGTCATAAGACGCATTACGCGACAACGTGATATGTGCCGCTTCCGCGACGCGTCACGATGTTGATTTCTAATGCGGCAGTTGCGCAAACGGAACGTTTACCGGTTAGCGGACTGGGTCGCGGCATCAAATTGAGCTAACGGAAAGCTTACCGGTTCGCGAACCGGCAGCGAAACAAAAAAAAAATAATTAAAAAAATATATAATTAAAAACATTAAATTACAAAAATTTTAAATATATTTTTGAATTAGAATAAAAATACATTTTACAGCTACAGATATTGGCTTTTAAAAAACCATTGAAATTCACTGAAAAAACCATAGGTTATAGACCATATATAGTTAGGAATTAGCATTTACAAAACCATATTTTACTCACACAAAACCATTGAAATTTCATATATAGTTAGTTGCCCTAACTATATATCGCGCAGCCGCAATCCACTGCTGATGATGTCACATATTACATCATTCATGACATGGTCAGTGACATCACTGATGACATCACTGATGACATCTCAAATGACATCACTGATGACATCACTGATGACAACATCCAGTGACTGTGTGTTTCTGTAAAGTTGAAATATGTCTTACATATTGAAGAATGAGTGGATGTATAAGTGTCTGGATGAAGGATTTAGTAGGTGCATGACTGACTGTATGAGTGAGTGATTAAATGTGTCTAACTGAGGGCATGAGTTAGTGACTAAACTGTCTTAATTTGTGCATCATTATGTCTGTTGTTCTGTAAACTGCTGCATGTGTTGATCAGGAGCTATATGAGTAACTATATGGGTTATTGGTTGGTTGCCCAAGTATTTGTATGGGAGACTGAATGTGTGTGTGGGTGGCTGGGAGGTGTATGACTCTGTGCATAGATGTGTGAGCAGTTGATTCACTAGATGTATGGGTTCAAAAGTGCATGTGGAAACAGCTGTATGGGCGGTTGACTGTGTGCATGAGTGTATTGGTGAGTGAATGGATATCTCAGTGCTACATGTCAAAGTAAGTACATATGTAAAACACAGTACATGTGAGAGTTGACATATATAAATAACTGTGCATAAGAGCCAGTGAATGTGTGAGTGGCTGTATGGATCATTGTGAGCTTGTATCAGGGATTGTATAAGAGAGTAAATATGTGTTAGTATATGTTTGAATAAGTAAGGTGTGTATAACTGTATAGTTGAGGAAATGGAGATGTGATTGATTCTTTGCATGACTGACTAGGTGTATGAGTAACTCCATGGATGAGTGACAGTCTGTGAGTGTCTGTTTACACTGATTGTATCTAAGGTTTTATTAGAGTCTGAAGAGGTTCATCGTATTATCACATGAATGATATTTTCAGTGATGTGATCAGTAATGTCAAATGAGATGTCATCAGTGATGTCATCAGTGATGTCACTGACCATGTCATGAATGATGTAATATGTGACATCATCAGCAGTGGATTGCGGCTGCGCGATATATAGTTAGGGCAACTAACTATATATGAAATTTCAATGGTTTTGTGTGAGTAAAATATGGTTTTGTAAATGCTAATTCCTAACTATATATGGTCTATAACCTATGGTTTTTTCAGTGAATATATATATATATATATATAACTAAAAAGGGATGTGCTTCACTGACGTGTTGTCATGTGATCAAGGCAGGGATCTGCCGAAACGCGTTGTGAGGACTGGTGTTGAAATAAACTGAAAGAAAGCACTAAGAAGGGTCTGCCTCGTTTTCTTTTCTGACCCTATGGGAGTTGGTAGCTGAAGCGAGCAATTCCGAATATATATATATATATATATATGTATATATATATATATATATATATATATATTGTTTACCAGTCCATCTCCAAAATGATTTAAGGAAGGCACTGACACCGTGAATTACTGCTCAAGAAAGGTGTTTATTCCATCATGCTGCAAAGACGCGTTTCGGCGGAAGCATAAAAACGGATTTGGGTTTAAAGTGCATCTCAGATGTCTGATATGTATTCAAATTTGTCGCGGGTGTTGTGTCTAACCCGCTTGCCGTAGCTGATAGTTGTTGCCTCTTGATGTTGTCGAATTTCCTGGCGAAGGTATAAAGTCGCCCATTAATATAGTCATTGCGATCTCTTTGGAATTTTATGGCCTTGCGTTCTTTAATGTCTTCTTCATGTTTCAAAAGTCTGTTTTTTATTTCTTTAACCGCATTGGCTATTTCTTCCTTATTTTCCCTGGAATCTAACAGCCTGATTCATGAAGCGAAATAGCGCCCGCAATGGCTGCGAAAACGCAATTGCGGGTGCAAAACACGGAATCGGCATTCAAGTACGAAATAGCGAAATCGCTAAAAAATAATAGCGATTGGAATAGCGATTACGCAGTAATAGTCGCAGACTCCGAGAAGTCGAGCATTAGCGATACGGAAATAGCGACCAACCACGGAATCTGCGAAATGATTAGCGAAACGCAATATTGTCTCAATCGGCATTCATGAAAGAAATACATTAGCGAAAAAGCACAAAATCGCACGTTTGCGCGGCGCAATTTAAGGACAACTCAAAGCAGGTGGTAACCATAAAAGCCATGATGAAGCTAAATTTGAAAAACTGTTAGCCAATCACCAACAGGTCCAGGCCTGACCAATCACACATAAGGACATTCAGCAGCAGCATTAGGCGTTCCACAATGCCTGGGATGTACATGGTGGTGAGGCGGCGAAGGCTACAGCGAGCAGCACGGAGGAGACGCATGAGGCAGGCAAGGATTTACCGGCAGCGGGTCACCTTGCTGGGCCAAACCAGAGAACAGATTTATGCAAAATACAGGCTGAATGGGGAAATGATCACCTGGCTGATACAAGAACTCGACCCCATCATGCAGCACCCAACAAGGCGAAACAATTCTGTGCCCACACATGTGCAGGTATTGTGCAGCCTGCACCTCCTGGCCTCCGGCAGTTTCCAGGGCATAGTAGCCGCTGCTGGGGGGATATCCCAGCCCACCATGTCACGCTGCCTCCACACTTTTGTTGACGCCATGCTCAGCCAGCTCCACCGGCACATCACATTTCCCACGAGCCAACAGGAATTGGACCTTACTAAACTACAATTTTATAATGTTGCCCATTTTCCCCATGTCCTCGGCTGCATAGACTGTACCCACGTCGCCATCTGCCCACCAGCTGGCACGGAGTATATGTACCGCAACAGGAAGTCCTACCACTCCCTCAACATACAGATGGTCTGCAATGCCAAGACCATCATCAATGACATTGTGGCCCAGTACCCAGGGAGTACCCATGACTCCTTTATCTTCAGGCACAGCGGACTCCACACACGACTGATCAGGGGAGAGTTTGGGGAAGGACACCTACTTGGTAAGTACACTTTGTCGACAATGTCACATTGCTATGAAGTAACTGCGCTGCACAGGCAATCAACATCTGCTCCTCTCATTCAGGTGACAGTGGCTACGCCCTCCGTGAATACCTCCTGACCCCTTACCTCAACCCTGCCACACCTCAGCAACGGCGCTACAATGTTGCGCACATCCGGACAAGGAACTGTATTGAAAGGACATTTGGCCTGCTCAAGAGCAGGTTCCGTATACTGCACAAGACAGGTGGGGCCATGTATTACAGTCCTGCAGCGTGCTGCCGCATTGTGGCTGTCTGTGCAATGCTTCATAACATTGCAACCAAGCGCCGGATACCAGTTGACATCTCAGGCAGTGAATCTGAGGGGGACGACCGGCCACCAGCACATGCGCACCATGCACGCGGGGAGAACCCAGCTGAAGGCCACAGACGTCGCAACCACATCACAGCTAACAATTTCTAGCCCACCCCCTTCCCCCACCCCACATATCACAATTGCATGCAAAATGTAATGATTACACAAGGCGAATGTGTGCAGCAAAATAAATGTATTGTTTGAATCACAAGATAAAAGGGTCATGGTAACAACTTTTTTCAAAATCCAGTATTCCAGCATACTGCATGTAAAGGTTCATGGCAGGCTTAGCTTCAGCCTGCGCCTGTGTCCCTGACACAATGTCATTGGTGCTTCCGGCGCACATTTCCCAGGCGCCTGTGAGGCTCTTCCTCATCCTGGGCAGCTGGACCAGGCGTAGCCCTGGTGCTGCGCCTAGGTGGGGGGGCCTGCGTGGCAGAGTTGCTGCTCACGCTGGAGGCAGCCTCACTCGCATCATCTCCCCCTACGATGGCCGGTAGCACAGGTGTAAGCAGTGGGATCACGGCGGTGGTCAAGTGCTCCAGCACCCGGGTAATCTCCTCGCAGCACTGGACCAGTTGGTGCTGCTGGGTCATAGAGCGCCGCGACAGCTGGGTGGTGGCATTTTCTGCCACATAATTTGAGCGACTATAGGTCGACAGCTGGCTCAACAGCTGGTGGTGGCGCCTGCGTGCAACACTGCGCTGCTTCCCCAGCGCTGCAGTATTGGCCTCCATTGCCGCCGTCATGCGCTCCATGGCCGCCGTCATGCGGTCCACCCGCTGGCCGACTCCCGCCACATTGCGGCCGATCTTATGCAGCTGGAGCTGGATGGCTCCTTGATGCTGCGACTGGCGCTGGTGTAAACGGAGCATTCGCCGCTCCACGCTCATGCAGGCATGGAGATGCCCATTGCCCCTCCTGCTGTTCGGCCGCTGTGTAGCGGATGTGGCTGGCCCAGATCGTGTTGGACGAGCTGCAGGTGTTGTAGCAGCTGGTGTCGCAGGTGCGGCAGGCACTGGAGGCACATTGGTGGGGGGCCTGGCCTTGGCAGCCGGTGGGCCTGCAGATGTTGCCGCAGGTAAGGTGGGGGGCCTGGCCTTGGCAGCCGGTGGGCCTGCAGATGTTGCAGCAGGTAAGGTGGGGGGCCTGGCTGCTGGTGTTGGCGCAGCGGCAGGGGCTGGTGGCTGGGTAGCGGGTAGGGATTCCTCCTCCTGGGCCTCCTCGACGATCACCAGCCTCTCGCTGTCACTGCTATCATCCGCACCTGTGAGGGTAAGTGGATACTCATTAGGTGCATGTGACTGTCAGACGTGCAGATGTTACATGCATGCTGGGTGACATTCCCTGGATGGCTGTGGATTTGTGCGCTTAGGAACCTTTCTGGCCGCATTGTGGTACTACTACATTGTGGACATACTACGTCTCCCACAATGCCTCAGGGCATTTCCTGATGCACAACATAGGCATGATTAAGGGCCAATGAGTGAGCCTATTTGGGCAGGGACGGTCATAGGGGACAGGGTCGCAGTCGCATGCCACTTACCTTGGGTGTTTTGGGTGGGGCGGGAGGAGTCCAGAGTGGTCACGCCAACACACGCCTCCCTCTCCAAGGTGTCCTCTACCTGGTCCTCCAGGGGGGTGTTGGGTGGGACAGTCGGTCCACCACCTCCAGTGCCTGATGCCGCACCAAGGCGCTCCGCCACCTTCTCCTTGGCACGCCCTCGGAGGTCGTACCAGCGCTTTTTCAGCTCCTCCACCGACCTGTCCGCAACGCCCACAGAGTTGACGCTGGAGGCAATCCCCACCCAGATCCTCCGCTTCTCCTGTTCTGGGACCCTCCTGGAGTTGGCACCAAAGAGCTGGTCGTGTTTGGCCACCACCCCTTCTATGAGGTTCTCCAGCTCCTGCTCGGAGAACTTTAGTTTGCGCTTGCGGCCAGCGCTGTTGCTGGGGCCAGGCAGAGGTTCGTCGGACATGGCGGTCGCTATTTCGGCCGGGTCGGGAGTCGCTAACGGAGGTTTAGCGGCAGCTTTCCGTCGTGTACACTCGAATGATAGCGTCACTGTGGTGTTTGGGGGTGGGATTTGGCTGCTTCCTGGTTGTGATGTCATCACGGTGCTCGGAATGCGTCTTCCCGTATTTCCAGATCCCGCGAGAATGCGACTCGCAATCCCGATCGCACGGGATTGCGAGTCGCAATCCCGTGCGATCGGGATTGCGAGTTGCAATCCCGTGCGATCGGGATTGCGAGTCGCAATCCCGATCGCTGGTGGCCGGAAATAGCGATTATTCTGCGTTTTTTGTAGGTCGCTAACGGCTTTAGCGCCCGCGTGCGAGTCGCTATTTTTTCCCCGAAAAGTACATGAATGCCGTTTTGCGTTTTCTCAATAGCGAGTCGCTATTATTCGCTATTAGGGACACGCAAAACGGCATGTACATGAATCAGGCTGAAAGTCTTTCAGGATTTCTTCAATTCTAGATATTAACTTTTCCCGGTCACTAGCTGCATACTTGATTAGTATTTTAAGCATATTTTGTGAAGCTTGGGTATTGTTGTCTGCCCAGTCTTGCAGCATGGCCGGGTCAGGATTTTCATACGTCGGGGCCACTAATATTCTGAGTCCTCGTGGGACCCTGCCCACATCGAGATATCGTTGTAGGGACTTAATTTCCCACCATTTAGTCACTTCTTTTTTTTCGCAATTTCTCTAGTTCTGCACATAGATTTTTCGTACTATTGTCTTTGTTAGATTCTGCCATTGTAGCCGTTTTCTTGCCTTTAGCAGACGTGCCTGTATCTGCATCCACAAATATGTCCAGCGCGGCCTCTTCCCGCTCCTTCTCCCACTCCGCAGTCATGTTTTTGTTTAGGAAATAAAATGTTGCTTGGGGAATTCACTGCCCGTTTCTATCTGGTTTCACAGATCCGGGACTACCTCTCCCATAAACCCTTGCATTATTACTGTTACTGACACAACAAACTTTCACCATCTTACCTGAACACCTGCAATTGCCCTCCAGCCCTCGCAGGAATCCGGCCAGTCAGTTACCAGTCCGTGCTCAGTTTCATCAGTTTTTTCACAAATATCGGTTTCGGGGGGCGCTGCGTTTCTCTCTTCTCGAGAGTTGAACCACAAATTGTTCCGGAGGCACAGCGCAGCCAAAGCGAGGAGGGTCAGTAAGTGGATTCCCAGGAACACAAATCCTTCGTATTGTTTACCAGTCCATCTCCAAAACGATTTAAGGAAGGTACTGACACCATGAATTACTGCTCAAGAAAGGTGTTTATTCCATCATGCTGCAAAGACGCATTTCGGCGGAAGCCTCCGCCTTGTTCACTCAATCTACAAAATGTGACGCTGTCATTTATATCGATTCAAACACATTACAACAACGCTATGGTGTGACTGGTTGTTCGTTGCCATAGTTACCATGAGTCATGACATGTACGGAGATGAACATAGAAGAGATGAAAATTTAATACAATCCTCTAAAGCACATCGTGTTAACCACTTTGAAGTTATGAATCAATGCTTACATGATCAAATGTAGTGATGCTTTTAAGTTATATAAACTATATAAACAATATAAACACGCTGTAAAGGAATTACACACAGAGTGGAAAGAAAGCTGATTTTTACAATTTAAATCATTGCAAAAACGGCAATGTCGTTCTAGTAAAAAAGTGGTTAGTTCATCACCAAATTCAGAGTTATATTGCATTGCAATGGTACACAGAATTATATTACCTTTAAATAATAAGTAGTCAAAACGGTGCAGAGATAACATACATCCTAATTCTCTAGTCGGGTTCAAAAATGTTCCTAAGTAAAGACACACTTTATGGTTTTCAGGTGCTTAAAACCCTAGTTCCGTAAGCCAAGGAAAATACATAGCATTGATTTACAAGTAACATCTATTGCATTTAGTGTTTTTAGTTCAATTGGAACTGGACTGAATTCCTTTGGTTAAGAGCACCTGAAACGAGCCTCGTCTCCAAGTGGAGCAAGGTAGCTATCACATAAATTAAAACAGTGTTGGCTCGATTCTCTCAGGATGAACCCCGGTGAATATCTACTGCATTAGTTAAAGTTAGTTGTGTATCTCTTTGTATATGTATTTGTGTACTCACTCATGTATCTTAAATTGATAATGTGTTGGAAAAATTAGCTTAACTAATATTCAAGCAAAAAACGAAAGTATTTACATTAGTGAAGTTGCAGATATATTCAAGAAGTGGATCTCGGATAGGGAAGAGGCTTACGCTGGACTACAGGTGTACTGTTAGCGCTTCGTCCGAGTTTAACCCATTGGGGATCTTGGAATCTAACAAGATAATGTACCTAGATCCCAGGCATCTTAGGGCCAATCTGCGATTCCCCCCTCTGGGGTTCTTATGGACACTATCAATTACATAATAGGAGAGATGTTTGATGTTCCCTTCATGTAGTGTGTTTATGTGCCTGGCCACTGGGTATGTTTGGTCATCGTTGTTTATGGCACGCAAATGCAATAGGATCCTGATGTGAGCCTGATGAATTGTGCTTCCTACGTAGAGCTTACCACAACTGCAAACAAGTACATAGACGGCGTACTCTGTCTTAGAAGAGTAGCCGCCTCTGATGATGTAGGGTTTGTTTCTGAAAGGTACTATTACCTCTTTAGTATTGACACCTTGTTTGCACGCTTTACATTTGGCGCATTTTCTAAAGCCTTTCTGGCTCGGTGGCCATGTAACAGGCTTAACAAATGTCGGTGTATTGCAAACCAATTGGCTTTGCATCGACTTCGCCTTCCTGAATGTAATTGAAGGTGTGTTACCATTCAATTGTCCTATCACAGGGTCATTGTGTACTAGTGGCCAGTGTTTTTGCAAAATTCTCCTAACATGATTGTGGTATGTGTTGTATCCCGTTATCATCCTAGGGATGTTGGAAGTGGACTTAGATTGATTATCTTTATTTGCCTCTTTAGTTGCAAATAAAAGATCCTTTCTGTTCTTATTTTTACATTTCTGTTCTGCCTGAGCCAAAGTTTGTGGTCTATATCCTCTCTTTCCAAGTCTCTCAAAAAGATTGGCTTTCGCCTTATCTGCGCCTGCTTCTGTGCTGCAGTTGCGGGTCATGCGCAGACATTCTGCGTAAGGAATGGATTCCTTAAGTCTGACTGGGTGAAAACTTTGTGCATGAAGCACTGCATTTCCCGCCGTGGGTTTTCTGTAAGTCCTGGTTTGTATCTTGTTCTGTTCTACATACAGTTTTAAGTCTAGGAATTTGATCGTATCTTTACTTGCAGAACATGTAAACCTCAAATTTAGAGCGTTGTCATTTAACTCTGTGGCGAAAGCTACAGCACTACCTACTGACCCTTTCCATAGGATGAAAATATCATCTATGTAGCGCTTGTAGAGTATTATGTGTTCTGACATGTTTCTTGCCTGTGAGGTTGCTTGCTAGTACTTGCTCCTCCCCCCAGCCCATATGCAAATTAGCATAACTGGGGGAGAAGCAAGTACCCATAGCTGAACCTTGCAGCTGTTTGTAGTGCAGTTTGTCAAATAAGAATGTGTTGTTGTTTAAACACCACTCCACCATTTGTAATATCATCAGAGAGTGTTGGTACAGTGATATTGGTCTTTTGTTCAGGTAATGTTGTAAGGCTTTCAAACCGTCTGTGTGTCGAATGCTCGTGTATAAGGACTGGACATCCAAGGTCATAAATACATATTCCTCATTCCAATCAAAATCATACAGTTTTTTAAGAAAGTCCTCACTGTCTTGTATATATGCAGGTAAGTCTTTGACATAAGGTTTAAGAAATGGTCCACATAAATACTAGTCTTCTCGAACAATCCGCCAATGGCCGAGATAATTGGTCTCCCTGGGGGTCGTGTTGGATTTTTGTGTTCTTTTGGTATCAAATATAATTGGGTCGTGGTGGGATAGTCATTTTAAAAAAAAATGAATTCTTGCTTGTTGATTAAGCCCATGCTTTTCCACCTATATAGTTCTGCGTGATACCGTTCTTGGATTCCAACAATCAAAGTGGGGCTCACTCTACAGTAGCATTCGTGATCTTGCAATTGTGACATTGCTTCCTCATTGTACATCTTGAGCGGCCATAACACAATGTTCCCACCTTTATCAGACCATCTCACTACAATGTCCGATCTGGCTTTGATTTTTGATATGAGAGCATTGTATTCTTGTCTCTGGTTATGATTCTTGGTACAAAAGTTTCTAGTGCTCAGAAGTGACAATTCCTTAAGTTCCTTTATTACATTTTCAGAAAATAAATCTAGACCATCTTTCAGCAGAATAGGCATAAAAACGGATTTGGGTTTAAAGTGTATCTCAGATGTCTGATATGTATTCAAATTTGCTTGGCCCGCTATCTCACCCGGTGTCAATTGTCTTAATGATTCCTCATATTCCAGTGCATTTATGTCACCTAGGGTTGCCATGTCGGCGATAGATAATATATTGTCAATTTTGGGTCCAGTCTCTTTGCCAGTAGTTTTTCTAGTACAGTTCAAGAAATGTTTCTATAATTTTAATTTTCGTACGAACTGAAATAAATCTATTCTTGTTTGGGCATAGTCAAAGTTCGTTGCGGTGCAGTATGTTAGCCCCAAAGATAGAATTTTTGTTTCTTGTGTAGTTAGCTCCAGGTCGGTTGGATTAATAACCGTATTGTCCAATTTTTTTTTAAGTTCGCCATCCATTATCGTTTCCTGTTCTTTCTGTATTGTGGCTTTGTTTGCTTTGTGGCTCCGCTTCCCCCAGCATCTGTCTTTCTTTGTCTGCTTTTTGTTTTCTGTCTTGATTTGATTTGCCTTTGTTCTAGTACTGCCGCAAATTTATCCGCGGGCGGAACTATTCCATGGTCAGGCAGGATAGGCCAGTGGGGAAGGGAGGGGGGATAGCGATTATTTTTAAGAAGAGTTTGGGATGTTTACTGGAGTCTACCCCGGTTGCTGAGAGTGAGGCAGGAGCTTTTACCATACAAATGAATGGGGGGATGGCGATTAAAGGCTATTTATATATAGACCCCCTGGGTCTAGTACCAAGTTCAGGGAGAGTCTGTTAGAAAGTGTAACAGAGGCGGCGTTACGCAGGGACAAATTCCTCCTATTGGGAGATCTGAATTTGCATCTGAACAGCCCAGAGGACAAAGGAGTGGAGGAGTTTTGCAGGGATATTCAAGCCCTCCAGCTTGAACTCAAGCTCTCAGGTCCAACGCACCGTCAGGGTCATCTCCTGGACCCGGTCTTTGCTAACTGGGGAGGAGTTGAGGTTTCCACAGTTGAGCCGATCCCCTGGACGGACCACTTTTTAGTGGTTTTCTCCATAAATAGTACTAAACCCGCAAAACATAGTCAGGCACCCCTGAATTATTTAAGGAGGAAGTGGGATAAATTCTCCTTGGAGGATTTTAATGAAGCACTGACAAGGGAAGGCCAGCCTGGAGGTGAGGACATAGAATCTGCTGTTTCCAACCTGAATAGGTGCATTATAGAGGCGCTAGATCAGACCGCACCACTCTGCCGAACATCCGTGGGCGGCCGCAAGGAAAGATCTGCTCCATGGTTTAATGGAGAGCTGCGGCGGACAAAGGCAGAATGCAAGCGAGCTGAAAGAGCCTGGAGGGTATCCTATGACACTCAGGCTAGGGAACTGTTCTTAGAGAAAAGGCGGCTGCATCATAGGCTGATTAAAAAGTCGAAGGCGGCCTTTTATGCAGGGCAAATTCTAGGGGCAAAAAACTCTGCTAAGGAGCTTTTCTGCATTTACAAGTCTCTGACTACAATAGACTCATCTGCAGATCCGGAGAGTGGTTCGAAGGAAACGTCGCCGACTACTTCTCCACGAAAGTCGAGAAAATGTACTCGACCTTCCCTAAACCTCCCCCCATGGGGGCTGAGTTTGAGGCAACATCGGAGGGCACGGAGATTTCAGGGCTCCTTACAAATTTCATCACTCCCCCTCCTGAAGAGCTAGTGAGGGTATGTCTCTCAGTAAAATCTGGCTCCCCTCTGGACCCGGTGTCCCCTAAACGGTTGGGGGACAGCTTGGAGGCCTTGGAGCCCTACATTAGGCATGTCCTGGATACCTCCTTTAAGTCTGGCATGTTACCCAAGGGGTGGAAACAGGCGGTGGTGCTCCCTCTCCGAAAGAAATCACACATTGGTTTTTAGGTGTTGGAAAATCTGAGGCCCATCTCACTCCTGCCTTTTCTGTCCAAAGTGGCAGAGAAGGTGGTAAACACCCAAATTATGGAACATGTGGAGGAGGCGACTTTGCTCCACGTCATGCAGTTCGGTTTTAGACCGCGTCACTCCACAGAGTCCGCCCTTCTTAAGGCAACTGAACATCTGAGACAGGGTGTAGATGAGGGGAAAACCATGGCCTTGATCCTGCTAGACCTCAGCGCGGCGTTCGACACTGTAGCACACTCCACCTTGCTACAGTGTCTGAGCAAAGGTGGCATCGCTAATACCGCGCTGAGGTGGATACAGGCCTTCCTAACGGGAAGAAGCTTCCAAGTGAGGATGGGCGACTGCTACTCCAAAGGGGTACTTTTGGGCCAGGGCATGCCGCAGGGCTCGTCCCTGAGCCCGACCCTTTTTAACTTGTATGTGGCGCCTGTTGCCTCTATTGTAGAGAGCCATGGCCTCCAAATGGTATCTTACGCTGATGACACGCAGCTGGTCATCTCCCTGTCTTGCTGCAGATGGCTTCCGATCATGCATGAAAGATCTTGCTGATTGGATGGCCATGAACTGTCTGAAGCTCAATGGCAGCAAGAAAGAGGTGCTGGTGGTAGGTAGAGCCCAGTCTGCTTGGTCGTCAGCCTGGTGGCCATTCTGTCTAGGACCGACCCCCACCCCTTGTCAGGAGGCAAAAAACTTAGGAGTATGGTTCGACGCGGGTCTTACTTTTGGGCCCCAGATCAACCGTGTGGTCGGTGTGTGTTTCGGGGTCTTGAAAAGGTTGAGGAAAGTCCTTGACCTACTGCCGATGGAAGCCCGTCAAACCCTGGTACATGCACTGGTGACCGCAAGGCTGGACTATGCGAACCTGCTGTATCTGGGGCACCAAGTAAAAGTATGGATGAGCCTTCAAGTGCTGCAGAATGCGGCAGCACGTTTGATCCTTAGGCTGCCCAAAAGGGCGCCCTCGAAGGTGGCCTTGCAGAAGCTACATTGGCTCCCTGTAAGGAGCAGAGTTGAGTACAAGGCTCTCTGCACCTGTCATCGGATTCTGAATGGCAGGGCACCTCGACCATTGCAGAGCTTGATTGAAGCATATGAACCAGCCCGAGCGCTTAGATCTACGGGTGGGGGACTGCTGAGGATCCCAAAGGTGAAGAAAGCTCGCATGGGAGGCAGATCCTTCAGGTATTTAACCCCAAACCACTGGAACAAACTCCCAGTAGACCTTCGCTTGGAACCAGCAGAAACGAGGTTTCGAGCAAAACTAAAAACCTACCTCTATGTTAGATAGTGGCCTGGCTGGCAGCCTCTTTTCCCTGTTTCCACCTATCTCATCGTCAGCGCGGGGACACGCCGGTGCGCGTAACTCAGCGCTTTATTAATGCCCCTAAACAAAAAAATAAACAAAAAGGTTTTGAGGCGCTGCAAACGAAAATAAGCTAGTTCTTGTGCTGGATTGGGGATTGGGCCCCTTGCACCCAAGGAACTGTTACTGTCTAAATCAGATTCCACTGATGTGCTCAAATCTGTCCCACTTGTTGCGGGTGTTGTGTCTAACCCGCTTGCCGTAGCTGATAGTTGTTGCCTCTTGATGTTGTTGAATTTCCTGGCGAAGGTATAAATTCGCCCATTCGCCCATAAATTCGCCCATTAATATAGTCATTGCGATCTCTTTGGAATTTTATGGCCTTGCGTTCTTTAATTTCTTCTTCATGTTTCAAAAGTCTGGTTTTTATTTCTTTAAGCGCATTGGCTATTTCTTCCTTATTTTCCCTGGAATCTAAGTCTATAACTATACATATACGTAAAGCTTGTGCTTCCTCGTCGAACAAGAAAGGTGCCGCATTCACGGGTGAAAATTAAATCTTTATTTTCTTCGAAAAGTGGGACGAGTTTCGGCGTTTGCCTTTCTCGACCACTACAAACACAAAGTAAGGCAACACCATTTTATTTCCTGTTTACGCTGCACGTCATGATTTATTCATTAAAATAAACAAAGGACAATAGTCTATTCTTCAATCTTTTGTCAGCGCCATTACTTAATGTGCAGTACTCGTATTTCACTATATACAATATTTACAATTCATGATGCTTTGTAAGAAATCAATTATTATGCCCTGGATGGGAAAATTAATTATCTAGCAATGTTTTCTCCTGCTCTCATGTTCTCAAAATGATTTACATTATATACATGACTACCCAATATATTTTCAAGCCAATATTTACAAAGTGAAATGACAGAAAAATTATTGATCCCTGAATGGGTTTTTTCAATTAAAGCATATATTTAATAGGCAATTAGATATTTCATCTTGTAGTCTTGCTCCGTCATTTAAATAATACATAGGAAAATCTAGGGAGCAGTGCTGAAACCAAAAATAAACATAAACTAAACATCGAATCAGTTTCAAGCAAGACAAATTAGTTTTATATGTCTCCTATTCTTTATAATAAATGAATCGCTAGCTCCTCTTCTGTGTTAAGACCCCCTAGAATTTTAGTTTGGAGAACTATTATATATCTTGATTCAAGTTTTCTTAAATGGAGTTCTCAATTCCCTCCTCTGTAAGTGTAAGGTATGTGGTCAATGCAGAAGAATTTCAACAAATTCCTATTGCTAGAATGAAAATCAGCAAAATGCCTCGCTATAGGGTATGTTGGATCTTTCTCCTCAATTGCCCTGGTATGTTCAAGAATTCTCATTTTAGTGGGTTTAATTGTACTGCCTATGTACCATAAATTACATGGGCACATCAGTACATAAACACAGAATGGTGTATTACAGGTGAGGAATTTATTAATCCTCCTTTCAATTCTCTTACCTGGCAGCAGATAGGTTAATTTCTTGCTGCTGTGTTTACACGCCTTGCATTTGGTACAAGGAAAAAAAAACATTATGTCACTGATCCGTGGATTCTTTTTCACCTGTTCCAAGTGACTCTGGGTCAGACTGTCCTTTAATGATTTATATCTCCTATAGGTTATCTTAGGATAGTTGGATAGATCTGGTTATTATTGGATCAGTTTGTAAAATGTGCCAGTTATGTCTTATTATTTTCACAATAATATTTACCTCACTGGTATAAGTCATTATTAGTCTTGTGTTGGCTATACTTGAATCTTTAGGTGATTTTTCTGTTTCTTTGCTAGATTGAAGTGCGTTATTCTGATGGCCTTCAATCCACATGCCCACGTGACCTTGAGTAGCAGCATACATCATCCACAACGCACCAATTTGGGAAGTACATACGGAGGGAATTTTCTCATCTTGTCACTTCCATGTAAACTGCACTTTAAAATAGATTAGTTATGGCAGCAGTAAGAGCAAGACTGCAAGTATTTATGTAAGCCTCCTGTGCAATAGTGACTGATTTAATCAACTGCACTTGAACAACGTACATTGCAATGTATTTGGACGCTATTACAGCATGATATTCACTTACATTGCAAGGGCATATTATGTACTTACCAAATTGGTGCATTATGGATTATGTATGCTGCTACTCAAGGTCACATGGGCATGTGGATTTAAGGCCATCAGAATTACGCACTACGACCTAGCTCACCTGTGAACAAGGCTATTTCAGCCGAAACGCGTCAGAGAAAGAGAAAGGAAATGCTTCCTCTGTGCATTTTAATAAAGCTGGTGTCTAGGAACTTGAGCTTCAATATTTTGATGTTACACCAAGAACAGCGTTGCCTTGCCTTCCACTACAGGGAACCTTGGAGCAGACATTTTTGGCAGCAGCCCAGCCATCGGGAGGGCACCACCCCATAGCAGGGGCCAGGAGATCAGCAAATACCGGATCATCGCATTGGGGACGCTGTCATGGATTTAGAGGGGAAGCATGTGCATCGAGGCCCATCTGGGGGCTTGGAACTTTGCAGCAGCTAATCACCTGTTCAGGATTTAAGAAGTAATCCATCAGGACTACGAGGCCCAGCAATCTTTGCCTGCATTCTATCGGTTCAGAAAAGGGGGTGGTGATGGACAGAGTATCTGAATTAAACAGAACACTCATACCCAGTCAAAGCTTGTCTCCTTTCCGGTGAAGAATTGGCTTGGTAGTTTGGTCTGCCCTGTTCCCATGAGGCATGGGTCAGACTAATTTGCATATAGCCAGGTTCTGAACTGGGGGGATGCAGTGAGCTAAATAACGGTGATGAATCAAGCCCTGATCTCTTGACTGGGTAAGAGTGGTCTGCTTAATTCAGACACTCTGTTCATCACCACCCCCTTTTTTTTAATCGTTTTTGGCCACCACAAGTGTGGCAGGGTATACTCAGACATGAGTCCCTTGCGCACTGCACCATCAGGATTCAAGCAAGCCGGGCCGACGACGGCTGAAATGCCAGAAACCGATCCCCGGAAGCTTGTCTCCTTTCCGGTGAAGAATTGGCTTGGTAGTTTGGTCTGCCCTGTTCCCATGAGGCACTGGGTCAGACTAATTTGCAAATAGCCAGGTTCTGAACTGGGGTGATGCAGTGAGCTAAATAACGGTGATGGATCAAGCCCTGATCTCTTGACTGGGTAAGAGTGGTCTGCTTAATTCAGACACTCTGTTCATCACCAACCCCCCTTTTTTGCATTCTATCGGGGCGGCCCATACAGGGTGGGCTTACGTGTATTAAAGAAGGGTGGCCCTGAAGACACAGAACACCTATAGCAGTCTACAGCTAATATTTGCACTATTTAACAAGCAACTGCTTCACATGATAAAACGCTAACATTCAAATTGAAATATAGCCAAAGAAACACCGGCAAATACTCCTTTATATAAATGAAAGAGTAACAAAACATATAACAGTTACAAATATACTGTGGTATAGATTAGAATGCATTAACCCAGTGCCAGATAGCTTCTGGTGCTTCTCAGTATAGTGAAATATTTCAACAACATTCACTTGCAAGCCGATGTACATAAATTAGGGACCATTGTTACAGCCTGTATAAAGCAATCTGATTTTTATAGACTGCAGGTATACTGTGCTATCTTGGCACAGAGTTATAATTAGTTTCATACAGACACATACATCCTTGTAGCTAAAACAGGAAGCATGAATGAGCCTGTAGTCCTTTCTGTGCATTAAATATTATGGAAACCCTTAAAAGATTAATCAAGGTAAGCAGTCAATAATTTTTCAAGTGATAATAAGCACTGTCATGTTCCATAAAAATGTTGAGCAGTTTATCATATTTAATCGCATCGTGATTTATTGAAAATCCATTGTTTAAAACGAAAGGATGAGGTAATGCAGCACTTACTAAATGAAGTGCAATTACAATTTATGTTGGATATCATCGACTTAAAGATATGTAAAAATCTTCTGATTTCCTTTTTTAGATCATTGAATTTAAGGGGCTAATCAAGCTTTTGTCAGAGGGGCACCAAGGGAATAGGCATAATGCTAAGTAACTAAATATACACTTTTGCTGATAGGAGAATTCATTATTTTAAATCCCATTTCTTTCGTTTTTATTTATGAATTGAAAATTCTTAGGAAATTGAAAACAGCACAACTCATAAAGAAACAAAGGTCCACATCATACATCAATTTGATAGATGTCTGGGTCAAGGAAGTGAATGACAAAATGGCTAATTAATAGTCCATAAATTACAGATCTCGACCCATTGGTCACTGTCACTGAACAGAGCAGAATGGAATGTTAATAATTTAAAGGATATAGCGGTGTGTTTAGTAAATAAGTCATCTCAGCAATATTAAAATCACTTAAATACAGAGATGCATTAGAAGAGGTATCAAGCCAACAAATGCACTGACACAGCCAATAAGAATGCTATTGAGGGCAGCTTCAATAAAGAACTGCAGCCTTCATGTACAAAGGTATTTTTCAGGCGCAATGTATGCATATCGCAAAAGAATGGTTTGCTAATCAAATTACATTTATGAAATGTACAATGCTCCTTTTGAGAGTCGCAATAGCCATTTTGACTCACAAGACGGAAAAGGGGGTTTGTGACCAGCTCCGAATTGAAAACCACAGGGGTTAATCAGAATGAGAGAATGAGTAACCTCTCCTGTTTGCAACTCGGAGCCTTTTCTGTTCCAGACTATTACAAAATAGTGGGGTAACCTAAAACAAACCTGAAGGACATGGGTACAATGAAATACAGAAAACAATGATCCTGAAAGACAGAAAGGATAGAACAACTCAATTCAACTATCCAATCCAAACTACCACACTTCAAAAAGATATATAAAATAACAGGGAGAGAACAATTAAGTAAACAAATCATCACAAAGAGCGCAATATTATTCCAAAACATAAATTTCAATTTATGTTAATGCTATACATCCACTATTTTCATACTTTGTTCACTCTTAGAACCATAACAATGTGCTCCATAGAAAGTGCTTGTGCGTAAAAGGTAGAAAAGAAAAGGAGGGAAGTATCACTGAGGCGGCTGAGGCCTCATTCGCCAACAAGCGATCCGAGGCCTTGAGGGCGGAGCTCTCCACAAGAGGCGTCTGTTTAGAAGACGTACTGCGGCAAAATCTTTTCAGTCAATCAAAATCGGCGCTCTGTCTTGCAACAAAGTATCACTCCATTGATTGAGGCCTCAGTGATACTTTGTACTCTGTAGATTGAGTCTGACTTCTTCTGTACGGGGGTCACATTTGAGTCACCATGCAGTGCAACTGAACTCTGGGTTGGTGAGTGGATCTCGTTTGTGGGTCATTTGTCACATACATTATCTCCTTTGAATTAGGAAACATGGTTTCCTTATTGAGAAGATGCCTTTTGGACAATCGCCTTTGAAAGTGAGAATTCTTCACGCTCCTCACTTTTTTTGATGTTCCCCCCTAGGTTGCTCCTGTCTGTTTATTTTGTCCTGAAGAAGTGCTACTAGTGAGGCATCTACTGCCCTCTATCCCCCCACGCCGGGTCGAAATGTCAACATGTTTTTAACTGCCTGGATTGTTTAATTTTGCCTAAAAATATCCTGACAATATGAAATATTTAACAAACGGTTGAATGAAGTTTACAAATGTTATGGGTCTTTCCCTCCTTTTCTTTTCTATCTTTTACACACAGGCAGTTTCTATTGAGCACATTGTTATGGTTCATGGAGCGACCAATGCAAGAAATAGTTGATGTATAGTATTAATATAAATTTAAATGTATGTTTTCGAATAATATTGCATTTTGTGTGATGATATTTTGACTCATTTGTTCTCTTCCTGATATTTTATATATTTTTTTCAAGTGTGATTCAGTGTAGTTGAATTGAATTGTTCTATATTTTCTGCTTGAGAGTCACAATTGGATGTATGAATAGTTTGCTACTGCAGTGTGGGTGCAAACTATTTATCAGTTATCCACCCCAGAGCTGGAGTGGTAAATGATTTACAAAGGATAAGCTGCCCCTGTGGGATAGATTTCCCTTTGGTATTCATATTGGGTGGTCTCAGTGGAAGCAGATGTCCTTCAAGTTTGTCAACATTTTACCACTGCATGCTCCTCCAGTGTCTTCAAAGTATGTCAACATATTTTTTAAATGAAAGCAGCACTTGTCCCTTTAAAGGACCCAGGCTGTACTAAAAAATATGCTGATATTTTGGGAAAGTGAATGCAGGAAGAGAAGTCTGCTGTCCCTCATGGGCCTCCATCCCGCATTTACAAAAATTAGTAGGGGGTCGCACAATGTGACCAACCTCATTAATATCAATGCAACCTGCCTCATTATTATTCATTCAAGAGACTTTAGCATGCCCTGAAAAAAATACAGTTTGTGATGTAACTGATTAGTTCATCGATCTCATTAGCTGATGTGAAATGTGCACATTCCTGCTTTTCCAAACTTCCCTTATGACATTAGGGTTCATATCCCCCATGGGTGATGCAATCACAATTGACTGTATAGTTCATGTATGTCAAGACAAAGTTAATACCAGCACGTGGTTGTTGTTCAACTAACGTGAATGGCAGAGGCAAAGTTGTGTTCAACTATTTTGCAAGTAAGACTTTCAGAGAATCCCATAGTTAGCAGGTTTCAATTCTAGTAGGATTCTCAGCTTGTCATCCTTCAGAGCATCGTAAAATAAGTATCAATCAATTAGGTAACAACACCTATTTCTGAGGCAATTAGTGGCAAATTAGCTTCTGCTGCGTGATATATAAACTATCACTAATATTTAATATGTCTGGCAAAAAAGCTCCGGAGCAGGCGCAATAATATTTGCATAATCTGTCAGTCTGCATCTTGCGCAAAGGCTACAAAATGCACTTCTAAAAGGGTCATTCCGACTTCTCTGTTATCTAGACAGGTATATAGCAGGGTCAGATTTACCAAGGTACTATGCAGGTAATCCTGCTGAAAAAACATAGTACTCAAAAGCATGAGGCATTAACTAAAAACTGACTACATCCAGCTTTCACATATTACTGACCTGGTCCTAGAAGGCAGGCTTCCCCTGTCACAAGAAAGGTTATATTGGGGTGTGAGTGGGTGCATCAGAGATTCTGTGGATGATGTCATCAGTGATATTACTGACCATGTCATGAGTGATATAATATGTGAATTTCTTTGGTTTCGTACAAGCCTAACTATAACATCTCTGTAACCTTTGTTTTTTTAGTGAATTGCAATTTTTTTCTAAATGCTAATTCCTAACTATAACGTCTCTGTAACCTGAGGTTTTTTCAGTGAATTTCTAAGGTTTTTTAAATACTATTTCCTATCCATAATGTCCCTGTAACCTTTGGTTTTATCAGTGAATTTCTAAGTTAAAAAAAAATTCTATTTGCTAAATATAACGTCCCTGTAACTTTTGTTTTTTTCAGTGCATTTCTAAGGTTTTATAACTAGTAACCACTTTTGCAGAGTGGTGGAGAAAGGGGACTGGGCATCTGACCATTTCTCAGGAATCTTGCTGTGTAGGACTTACAGGAGGTAGCAGGAGGGCATCTTGGCCCCTAAGGTCCCTCAGGAGTAAAGTGGACCTCATCTCCCAACCAGTAGTGCCCCACGAGTGGAGCTGCATTTACAGAGTGGTGGAGAAAGGGGCGTGGCATCCAAAGACCTCTTAGCAATCCCGCTAGGTAGCACTTACTGGAGATAGCAGGAGCCGTAGTTGTCCACCAAGACATCCTTGGGGTCCAACTACCCATCCTGTTACCTCCATAGCAGGAGGGGTAGTTGGCCCTCAAGGATGTCCTTGGGGGCCAGCCACCCCTCTTGTTACCTCCAGTAAGTCCCACACAGCAGGATTGCTGGGAGGTTGTCGGATGCCACGCCCCCTTTCTCCACCACTGTGCAGACACAGCTCCTGGTGTACTGCTAGTAGGGGGATGAAGACCCCTTGACTGCAGAGGATTCTTGGGGGCCAATTACCCCTCCTGTTAAATCCAGTAAGTACCACACAGTGGATTTGCTGTGAGATGTTCGGTGGCCATGCCACATTTCTTCACCACTCTGCAAACGCACTTCCTGGCCCACTACTAGTTGGGAAATGAAGTCCCCTTGGCTTGTGAGGGCCCTTGGGTCAACTACCCCTCCTGCTCCCTTCAGTAACAGCCACACAGCTGGATTGCTGAGAGGTTCTCAGAGGCCATTCCCCCTTTTTCCACCACTCCATAAATGCACCTCCTGATGCACTCCTGGTTGGGGGAAGTAGTCCACTTTAGTCCTGCGACCCTTGGGAGTAAAGTGGAATTCATTCCTCAACCAGAAGCACACCAGAAGGCACATTTGCAGAGTGGTGGAGAAATGGGTATGGCCTTCAAGTCCTCTCAGCAATCCCGCTCTCTGGGACTTACTGGATGTAACAGGAGGGCTTGTTGGCCCCCAAAGACCCTACGAATTCAAGGGGATTTCATTCCATACCACCATTGCCCAAGGAGACGCGTTTGCAGAGAGGTGGTGAAAGGGGCACGACCTCTGGCGACTTGCCATAGTTTTTTAAATTTTGGCCCAGAGGACCCCATCTCCCCGGGCCTGCCTTTTAAAAATTTATTTTAAATGGCAGGGGGGCACGTGGCCCCCTCCAAGGGCCAATTTTGGCCCTGGGGACCCCGTACCCGGGGCCAGGCCTTTATTTATGTCTTTTTAAAAAGAGGGAGGTGAGCCGCACAGCGCCCTCCCACACCTGGCCCCTACGCTTCACAGAAGCAAGAGAATATTTAATTCTCTAGCTTCCACGAAGCAGAGCAGTGTTTGCTAAGGCTTGGCGGGAGCAGTGCTCCTGCCAAGCCACTGGGCGTTCCACCTTTGCAACTGATTGCGGGTTGATTGACCACCCCTTCTTGAATGATCTCCTACCCTGGCCTCTAATCCTTCGCTCTTGGGGCTGCCCTACTGTTGGACTTCTGCTGGACTTTCTGGTGTGACCTAGGAGTCAACATTTGCTTGGGAGCCTCCGTTAACGGATGTTTTTTAGCAGGGTTCTGGTGACTAGTACTTCAAGCCTCCACCTCAAGCCTTCCATACCCATGTCCACCTGCGTCTCTACCTGGCCCACTACCGCTTGGACTGTGTCTAAAACTGGACCCCCGCAAGGGAACATTAGAACTTGGTGCAATGATGTGCATCCCTGCCTACTCCCCTTGATCGGTGAACACTAAGGGGCTGTATTGGGTTGCGCCTTGCACGCTGAGGAGCTTTTGACCTCTGGCATACAACACAAACAGATCCACGCATGGACCCTCCCTGCCAGACATTATAGACTGTTAAAGGGAGTGTGCTAGAGTAATCAACATCACCTGCAGTCTGTGCCCGGTCGCACTTATCAATCAATGTGGAGATCCTGAAGTGCTGCCCACTTTACTTCTATCCCCTTCAATCCGTGTCCCTGATTAAGTGCCAATGGGCGAGTGGCCAAACCTCTCCAATACATTTTGTTTGATCACCTCTCTCAATGTGCAGTGTCATACTGGCCTGATACTATCACTTTCAAAGATAAGGCTATTGTGAATCCTTTAGATCAGTGGCTCACGGGAGAACTCCAGGGACCTCACAGAGACCTCACAGTCTAATAATGACCAACAAGTCTAATAACAAGTCTAATAATGACTGGTACAGTTCAGCCATGGGGAAGAAGACCTGCAAAGGGAAACTCGTGCTAACACCTATCCCTCCCAAAACAACTTCCATCTATGAGATGCTGCAAAGAGCAAGAGGTGTTGTGGCTATGGAGCTAGAACTCACTGAGAGTTGGCTGTCGCTGACCACAGATTCTCTTGGTGGTATGTCTGGTATGTCGGATCAGCATATCTCCTTACCGAGTCCAAGCAAGCCCACAGAGGAGGAGGACTCAAGCAAACACTCACACATTACAGGCTCCCAAAGGAATCACATCAGTCCCCTTATAGAGAAAAGACCCGCTAGGGGAGCTGTAAAAAACAAAAGCACACCCAACGGTGCCCACTAAAGTCTAACAACAGTGCTGTCCGATCTGGGGAAGTCACATCATCTTCCAGCGTTTCCAATAGCATGCCTGAAGCTGTGCATCCCCCTCGGCTGGAGGATTTTACAAGGGCTATTTTGGAGAAGATTCAAATCATAATTCATGAAGAATTGAGCCCCCTCTCAATGCCGGATGGCAGACTCTTTAAATCCCAGTCATTGAGCCAGTCGGGATGTGCTACCCCAGCACAGAGGAAAGGTCTAACAATAACTTAGTTAACAGGGCTACGCTGAGACCAAAGGGCTCGGAAGCGAGACCACTGGCCGACAGTTCAACCAGCAAAGCTTGTGGGAAGCCCAAGCAAGTCTCTGGGGGTACCATAGCGATGCGACATGCTATCAATTTACCTCCAGCATCATATCTTTACATTGTGGTATTAAAACCGGAATCCCGGGACTGACTAGCAACCAAAGAGTATCCCATGAGGATCTCAAAAACAAATGTATACATTGGCTCTGATGGCACAGAGGTTTTCTCCTCACTAGAGCTGGGGACATTATTCTAATCCAGAGGGTTTACTGGATTGGGAAACGCTGCAAAGACTAAACTGCTATTTTTATAGACCTCCCTTAGGTCCTTAGGTAGGCCTTATCATACTGTACGATGCCCCCTGTTCTCCACCCCCTGGCTATGTCCACCTCTCCCATCCTACAGCTAGCCCCTGTAGATATGCTGTACCTGTAGACAATAGCTTTGAAGCCTTAGATGAGGTGGATTGACCCTGCAGAGTTCATGCCCCCCGAGCCATTCGACCAAGAACCTTATCAGATTAGGTTGTTGGGAGTGCCGGGTGCTCAAGGCAGGGAGTGTTTACAAAGTGGAGCTGACCCGGCAGTAGTAAAGAACTAGGGTGAACCATGGCTAGAGCAGGGCCTGATTGAAGTTTCACCTTATCCACTGAGCTACTCTGTCCTGAGAATGAAGGTCTTCCCAACACAAAGAAGGGAGGAAGGGGAAGAGGATGGTCTTAAGGTCGGGAGTAAAACAGGGGCTTTGTAGATATGAGCTTTGCTACTAGCATTAATAACGAGGGATGTCTGCCCAGGGTGGATAAGCGAGATTTAAAAGCGGGTGGGGCTTTGCAGTTATCAAAACTTTGTCAAATATCATCAACGTTGCATCCTGGAGTATAGGAATAAGCTATATTGCAGCCACTGAGGGGCATTCGTAGATAAATATGATCTAGTATTATTTCAGGAAACCTGGGCCATGGAGGAGCGAAGGCAAATTGGTTATGCAGCTTTTTCCAAACCTTCTGTGACAGCAGGGAGAGGTAGACCCTTGGGGGGGCTTACAATCTGGATTACCACCTATTTAGGTTGTTCGGCAAGAGAAATTGAGACTGGGTCCCCTGGCCTTCTGTGTGTATTGTTGGGATTTACCTCTGCTAGAACTCTACTACTGTTGTTAATGTATACTCAAGAACATTCAGCAGGGGACAAGAATCCTCAGCAGTGGAGCAATCATCAATACTCCAGTCTTCCCTTTCAACGCATGACCTCAAGATCATAGGGGACTGACTTTGATTGCCAATTTGAGCCACTGGGCATAAGACCGAGTGAAGCCTTGGAAGAGGATAAGCAGTGGGCTATACCTGCCGCAACCATACCCTCCCTAAAAAAGTGGTCTTCTATAGCTTTACAGATCTACGCTCTTACACTGTATCAGTCAATTTGGGCCTGCAATGGGCGAGCAATGTCAGACAAACATGGCCACCCTACGTTTAATTGGATCGTGTCCTAGTCCATTATTGATTATGTCCTTGTGGATACAGAAATGTGGGCTTCGGTTCTAGATTTTGTTATTACACCACCACCACGATAGCCACCATAATGTCTTGGTATTAGATCTGTTAGTGCAAGATGGGAACACACAGGGGAAGCATTGGGACCCACTCGATGTTAGATTGTGTCTATCAACCTCATGGAGATGCATCCGTTGGGCTAAAATACAGAGGTCCCCCAATTCTATTTCCATCATTTATATAACATTGAGGACTGCTATGGAAAGCTTGAGTGCTTGTATGGAGGCAACAAATATAGAAAACATTTTTAAGGAAGTGGCCGTGATACACTCACGTAGTGTAGCCGCACTGAGAGATTTTTTTGTCGGAGCAAGGTCCATAGAGAAGAAGCAAATCATTCCAACCTGGTATAACGGGCACTGTAGAAAAGCTAAATCCACCCTGTTAATAGCAATAAAATCTAAGGACAAAACCCTGATTACAAGTGCCACAACTAGGTATAAGGATGCCATCAAACAGGCCAAGATTGAGTGGGGCATGGCTAAATGGGAGTCTCTTCTACAGGCCCTTAAACAGAAAGATCCAAGAGAATTTTGGAACATAGCCTCCTCCGGCAATCGGGAAGAGAGAAACACTCTAGGGCAAAGCATTGCTGGCTGAAGCCTGGAATGATCACTTTTGTGCATTTTATGATGTCCAAGATCGCCCTGAGGAGGGTGGTGGCAAAAAATGTACACCATCGAACATATGATCTGAACTAGGTTGGTATAATGGCTAATGAGGACTTCCCAATGATTTCTCTTGAAGAAGTATGTAGAGCTATTTCAAGCATAGCACCTCACAAGGCGCCTGGAATTGATAAGATCCCAGTGGACCTGTATCTTTCTGAACCAGACGTTTGGGGGCTCTACCTGCTTGTCATCTTTAATGCTGTATTGGGTGGTATGCCCATCCTTGAGACCTGGAACAGTGCTGAAATAGTCCTTGTGTATAAGAAAGGTTCCCCCCTCTATCAAGGAATTATACGCCCATTAGCCACATAGATGTAATGTAGAAGGTTTACTCCAGGGTCATCCTAAAGTGGCTACAAGAGTGGACAGAGGACAATGATGCTCTTATCACGTAACAAGCAGGTTTTAGAAACCGAACATCCACCATCGATCAGGTATTCCGCCTCCAACTCCTCTATTGGAAAACGGTGGTGCTGGAGGATGTCAGTTTTTATCTGATCATCGTAGACCAAAAATCTGCCTTCGACCTAGTTCTGAGATCAAAACTCTGAGCTGTTCTAACTAACATGGGGGTTCCCAACCACCTCTGTAATATTTTTAGGAGGCTACATTAAAAGAACTTTGCACAGGTTCGATACAGGAAACTAGGGGAGCTTTCTGAACCATTTCCGGTAACCAGGGGCATACGACAGGGCTGTGTTTGTCTCCAACCCTCTTGTGTTTGTACATCAATGGGTTGGAGTGATACCCCAAATGAGGTCGGCGACAATGACGCTCCCAATATTGTCCCACCAAAATTCCAGCCCTGATGTTCACTGATGATACCCTGCTCCTATCAAAATCTCTCCAATGGGGAACCAAAGGTACTCAATGGGTTTAACACTTTTTGCATCAAGTCGGGTGTTGAGGTGAGTGTTGCCAAGATAAAATGTATGTTTTTTTTATTTCCATGCATTCCACCAGAACTAACACTGTGATGAACGGAATCCCATTTGAGAGGGCTGTGATTTTTGAGTATTTGAGGATCACTCTCAATGAGCATTAGGATTGGGCCTTTCACATAGGGAAACATAGATTAAAGCTAGCACAGAGTACAGGTGGTCAGGCAAAGGCCTATAGGACTTCAGTCTCTAAGCCCCTTAGACCCCTGATGGAAATATACAAAACCCAACCTCTGGGAGCCATTACTTATGGGGCAGAGTTATGGGGACACAAGTCTGTTAAATGCATAGTATTGGTAGAAATACATTCAGTAGGGACTTAGTGACTCTTCCCCCTCGTGCCCCCCTGACTTGAGCTAGGGTTGTCCCCCATTTCGGAGACTATTGCTTTAGGACCTCTCCTCTTTTGGAGGAGAGTTTGGTAAACATCAGAGCTGACCCCATATAGACAAGCATTAGAAGAACTTCTGGGGATACCAGGAGCCAAAAGCCTACCTTGGTTTTCTCATCTCAGGGACAGTCTGAATAGTATAGGACTGGCATCCCTATGGAAAGACCCTTCAACAACCTCCCTGGCAATTTTCAAGAACAAACTTGTGGATTGCTAAAGGGCTTTCAGACATTCCTCTCTTATGAAGGGTTCAACAGAGGGTATTTTAACTAGGAATTTCGTGCAGATTAAAGACATTTATAGATACAAGATTGACCTGGACATTATCCAGCCAGACTAGCCAGGAAGTTGTATTTGCAGTTCAGGCATGGCTCGCTGCCCCTCCACACATTTACTAGTGCCTGGTTGGGGAAAATAGATCAGAATTGTCCCTCCTGTGGTACAGCAAAAAAAATAGAAGAACACGTGCTCTTATTTTCTCCGGTATGTAAAAGAGTAAGACAAAAGTGGATAGTAGTGATTTGCAGGAACCTAGGGATCCCTAACCACCTAGAGGCTCTTAGAATACTGAAACACAATCTCCACCCCGCAATAGTATTGCAGTATCTAGATTTTTCTTTTCCATATGGTGTGTTAAAAGAAAGTTCCTAGGATAAGGGATGGACATCTCACATTAATCAGAATAGAGGGCTTCTTTGGTGATAAAGACTAGGCCATGATGATGTGGCACTTGATTTCGATACTATGTGCATGGGGTCAAGATTGTAACCAATCCAATTTTAATATCTTCTTTTTTACCTAATTAGCTTCCTATTTCAATATGGACCTTAATGTGTACATATTCGACTTATGTGCTTTTAATGTTTTGATAAATTTTATGGCATTAAAAACCTGAAACAGGGACTATAGGTATGAAGGAATGTAAATTATAGACATATTTTGGGTAACATAGAGGACCCTTTAGGAGCACTTTTATAAGGTTTCTCTCATTGAGGTTTTTGTCTCCTGGTCTTGGCCTTAGTCGCTGGGCAGCATTTGTCAATTGTTGCTCTATGACTGGATTTTGTTTATTTTTTTACTGCGTATTGGATGCATCTGTCTTTAGGATCTTTTTATGCATGTATAATGTTTTTTGCAGTGTGGTCTTTTATGGTCATTGAACCAAAATAAAGTTAATATGATGATGACTCGTTGCTGGCTTAGCCCCAGAGGTGCAGAATACAGCAGCCCAGTTAATTTGTACCCTTCCCTCTTGCTCGGTCTCACCTCCCATTCTGCAAGCCCTTCATTGGCTACCTATCAGGAAGCATGCTATTTTTAAACTGTACTGTCTGACCCATAGGGCACTACAAAGGGCATTCCCTCTTATCTGCATACTAGATTCAGTAATACCAGCCTTCACGACTGCTTAGATCTTCAAATCAGGCTTTATTAAAACACCATTGAATCGGCCCCTCCAAATGGGGTGGCAGATTTTTTCCACATCTTGCCCCATTTCATTGGAACAAGCTCCCCTTGAAAATCAGGATGTGTCAGGATTTCTCTAAATTAAAAAAAACTTCCAAAAATGTGGATGTTTTAACTGGACTATTTGCTCTTGCCTCTTTTGGTTGCTGAGTGCGGAGCTACACCTCAGTGTGTGAATCGTGCACTATAATAAATTCCTTTAATATAACATAACAGAGGAGACCGTTTCCCGAGGTAATTTCTCCAACCAGTGCTGACAGTCCATTTTGCACATTTACTAGCTGAGTTAGGGCTGTTCCACAAACTGCACTGTGACACACAACTATGATACTGGTGTAAGATTCAAGTGCTCTCTGAATTGTATATACTGCATTGCATTTTGTTTAAGAGTAAAGTACTGGTTGAATGTTGACTTATTGGTTGTATTGTCATACGGTTCCCACTAACTCAGTAAGGCAGTGGCGTCACTAGGGTTGGTGTCACCCGGTGCAGGTAACTCATAGTGTCACCACCTCACAACTTATCGGATGGACCATCTCACCCTCTGAGTGCACCATATCCCCTCTGCCTGCACCATCTCCCCTCCGCCTGCACCATCTCACCCCCTGCCTGCTTGATCTCACCCTCTGCCTGCACCATCTCCCCTCTGCCTGCACAATCGCTCCCTTTGTCCACACCATCTCCCCTTCGCCATCTCCCCTCCGCCTGCACCATCTCTCCCTCTGCCTGCACCATCTCTCCCTCTGCCCGCACCATCTCCCCTCCACCTGCACCATCTCTCCCTCTGCCTGCACCATCTCTCCCTCTGCCTGCACCATCTCTCCCTCTGCCTCCACCATCTCCCCCCTGCCTGCACCATCTCCCCTCTGCCTGCACCATCTCCCCTTCTGCCTGCACGATCTCACCCTCTGCCTGCACGATCTCACCCTCTGCCTGCACCATCTCACCCTCTGCCTGCACCATGTCCCTCTCTGCCTGCACCATCCCTCCCTCTGCCTGCACCATCTCACCCTATGCCTGCAACATGTCCCTCTCTGCCTGCACCATCCCTCCCTCTGCCTGCACCATCTCACCCTCTACCTGCACCATCTCACCCTCTGCCTGCACCATCTTCCCTCTACCTGCACCATCTACCCTCTGCCTGCACCATCTCACCCTCTGCCTGCACCATCTCACCCTCTGACTGCACCATCCCCCCTCCACCTGCACCATCTCACCCTCTGCCTGCACCATCCCTCCCTCTGCCTGCACCATCTCACCCTCTGCCTGCACCATCTCGCAGCACACATATGTGCAAATGTTTGCGCAGATGCACGTTGTTTGTGACACGCCCCAGGTGTCTGCTTAAACCTGCAGGTCAGGTGTCGCTTGGCTTGTATCAGGTCACTGCTTGACTATACAGAGAGTCAGAATAATTCAGAAATGTGCCCCAACTTCGTGGTGTCTCTTTCTATCTCTCCCGTACCGGGATCTTTTATACCAGTAATTTGATTTTGATTGTTTTTTTCCTTGGCCATCCAGGCCAGGAAATTACCCATTTTCTCACCCTCTTCATAGACCTGGCAATTGCTGGCCCGACTATTAAGAATTTCCTTACCATTACCCTGAAAGAAATCTTTCAAAGTTTCTTTCTTTTCCTGCCATAAATGCAAAGAGCTAGAAGACTGCTTGGTCAAAGGTTTACACTTTGCCTCGCCAGCCCCTTTTGCTAACTGTACTGCTGTTTGCTTTTGTTCTCTCGGTTCACCCACTTGGCCTCTGTGTCCCAGGCTGGCATCTTTTGATTCACCCTTTCTCCCGAAGTGAATCCGAAAGTGACAGAAAATGTTAATTTCCAGGTCTCAAATGATTGTTCACACCCGTCCCTTATTGTCTTTAGAACATCCATAAAGCAACTATTCCCTTAATAATACATTACTAAAACTCCTCCTGCATCCGACTGTTAAACCTCCTTCCTGTTCTAGCGCCTGGATGCGATATATTACTTTAGTGCTGCTATATAGATATAAAAATATAAATTGAAATGTAAGTGGAAATAAAATCAGTTTAGTTATATCTGAGATTTCCACAGATCCGCTAAGAAGACCATTAGCCTCGGAGTTTCTATAAAATCCCTAATGTTGGCATTGCTTATTCATTCTTATGCGCATACTGAATTAATTGATACAACTAATCTGTACCTGCGAGCGGAATCGGTAATGTATTTATTTATTCAAAGGTGAATGCCTTTTAGAAAGGCTTTCGAAACTGAGCGCCTGCTTGGTTTATTTTGGCATTTTACGTCTCATAGCGGTCGCTTTTTGAACGAACAAAACATTACTCCTTACAGATGGTGTCACCCCATGTGAGGGTGTCACCTGGTGCGGTCCGCACCCCCCGCACCTCCCTAGTGATGCCACTGAGGCTGTGCATTCGGGCAACATAAGCATCAAACTATGTGGGACTGTACCTGCTCATGCAATCAGAATATGTTGACCTAGTTCCTAGCTAGCTCACACTGGGCCATCAGGACCCCTAAATGATGGTATCTGCAACCTCAGAATAGGACAACCCTAATTCCCTCAAGGAAATTGTGGAAATAGATCTACCCTTTCATTGTTACGTCAGGCATGCCCAAAGGGAGACACAAGAAATACACAAATTAGCAACTCAAAAGTATTGATTGAAGCAATTGGATTCTTGTGTAGAAAACGTGTGCTGCAATGATTAGTAGAAGAAAACAAAGCATAGTAAACAGCATTACAAGAATGGCGAAAAAGAGTAATCATTCACCAATATAATTATTGTATTAATTATGTGAATACACATAATTGTACTCCTACCTGGGAGCCTAATACATGCCTGAGTCTGGTGTGTGTGCAGTGACTCCCTGCAGACGAGGATGCAGACAAGGATGCACACGTGCTGACTTCACATGCCGAAACGCTGAATCTCTACACAAACTCCAGCCTCACCTGGCTCCTAGCCCCCAGCTTCTGGCCCTCGGTCTGGACTCTTTGATCTCTTTGACCATAGTGGAGGCACAACGGATCTAAGAGTAGGGTTGGAGCCATGTGGCACGTGCTCCAGGATCATCAGGAGCTTATAGGGTGGGTGTAGGAGGGTGCAGGCAAGGCCCTAAGGCTGCAGTCATCTCCCAGCAGGCATGGAAGCGGGTGGCATTAGGCTGGTGCAGCTTGCTCCTCTGCTCCTCCTTATTTTGGTCCATAAGCCTGTTTTGGGGGTTCATTGTCAACCTATTTTGAGTGGACAAAGCTTGCACTTGCTTTTGAGGGCAGGCACTTCGTACAGCTAAGGGGGCTGAACTGAGTGACACTTTGCCATCTCTTTGCGCTAAACCATTCGTATAAATGCTGTTTCAAAGGTTATAATCTGTAGAGAGTAATGGTCCCATTTGTGGTGGAAGTGGTGTGATTGCCGTTTCAGAGAGTAATGCAGGAGCAGTTTTGCTGTGCCTTTGTAGTATCTGGTGTTGGTGCTAGAGCTGGTTCCTGATGCTCTTTTGCCTTCTGGTTTTCTGTCCAATGGAGAGGTAAAGCATTATATATACACTGTTATGTGGCCACATAAAATGTGTGTCACAACCCGGAAATCATCTTAATCCAGCAACAAGTGGCACATAGTAGTGCGTTTAAGCGTTTAGCCTAACCAACGTGTTTAAGCTGTAAATCGACAAATCGACCCACGTGGAGAGGAGTAAGACATGGTGAAAAGTTCTGAGTAGGATAATAGTTATGAGCGGTGTTACTGCATTACTGGACAACTGGAAAGTGTGTAAGGTGTGTTTATGTACCACCCCACCCCTCACTTTGTATAATTTCAGAGTTAGCAAACAGGAGAAGGTGAGGTGGTGTCAAAGAGCTTTTTAGAGTAAGGGGCTAACTAGGGGTCTAGTGTCCCTAGAGAACTACGAGAGCCCCTACCAGCTCCTCACCATGACAGCAAGAAAGCTGAGATCTGGCCATATACTTTCCTAAAACTATGGCAAAAAACAAATCCAATCAATTGAGAAATAAGGCACCGCATTTGGAAGCTTTAAAGGAGAAAGCAATAATATTAGCATAGTTCCAAAACTGTCTGAAGAGACCCGTTGTTCTAGTACAGTACTAGTGCAGACAGAAATGAAGGGGAGGCTACAAGTTGAAGATGAATGATGGGGCAGCGTGGCTGAACTCTATTAAACTAAGCCAGGAGCAGCATTAGAGGGAGGAAAATGAATTCAAAAGAGAGCCCCCTCCTATGTGTACTGCTGTAGCAGAAATTCAGGATCCACAGACCTTCATAGTATTGGACTATACACTACCGGACATTTCACCTTTTAAAATGAATGAGGAAGTAATAAACAAAGTATCAGTACTATTGCACAAGGCACCCAAAGGTTCTAAAAAAATCGCTGGAGATGTTTTCTAGTACACCAAGTCATATAGCCTTCATCTTTTAGAATATTTCAGGGTCACCTGATTTAGTATTGAACCAGCTTAGTAATATGCCATCAAAATATTTGTGTCCCTCTAACTCTTGATAAGTCTTGAACGTGTTTGTCATCAATTTTATCCTTATTAGAAAATGCAATGGATAGTTCTGATCATATTTTAGATATTTTATCAGTGATACTTAAGAAATTACTGTTAAAACTAGCTGAAGAGAGTAATGTTGTGAGTGTCAAAAGCTCTGTTATATGCTACAGTAGGGAAGTGGAAGTTCAAAACAAGGGGACCATGAAAAGGAAATTGAAATAATGGGCATTAAGGGAGCTTATCCCAAACTGAATCTTCCCTTAGAAAACAAGATGTGTCAAGCCATGAGGGTATAGTAAGGAAAAAGATTGTTTAGATATAATTCAAGATAAGGAGGTGTTTCCAATCTTTAAAAAAGAAATAGTTAGATCCTGTTATCACACTTGCCATGAAAAAAGAGAAAAGGGAAAATTCACATGTTGAAAAATAAAAGAGCTAGGAGGATTAGATTTCCAGCATTGGTACCACAAGAAGGGGCCTTTGTTGGGCAAACATTTGCAGAAGAAGGCACAGTGGATGTCCAGTTGGGTTAATGTCCTCAGTGGACATCTTCAATCCATGAGATGGGTGGGGTGTTTTTTGATCCGTGTGTTGAATTGGAGCAGATATGCCTTGATAGAAGGGTACAAGGGCAGTATAAGGCCGGTTTCCTTTTAAATATATAGAAGCAGAACCGTTTAAACGAGAAGTGGAACAAAGATGGGGTGAAGACTCAGCGGTTAGTCCCTATCAGGAAGTAGAGTGGGTTGTGCAATTGATAGACCTTTTTGTAGATATGGATGGTGTTTTTAATAGGTTATCTTTTTTTTTATAAATTCCACGATTTTCAAAAATTTCTTCTAAGGATACTTCCTTGGTGGTTCTCCCAAAGGCAAGTGATATGGCAGCATCATGGCTATGTACCTGGGTTTATTTGTATTCCAATATTGTGGCAGATGAGGTCATGGACTAAGTGGATGAACTCCGAAGATGAAGTTGAAGTTGAAGTTGAAGTTGGGGGAATTTATAAAGCCCTCGTACACCAGACAGGTTTCATGGCGCAAGATCTGGCTTTGCTGTATATGATTCATTTATTTATAGGCCCACTCCCACCATATTGTTAGCAATACAGGAGAAGATCCAGGGGATTGCAGAGGGGCTGTATGGGGTAAATCTAAGTATGGCCCCTTATTGGGGGGTTCAGGGACCTGTAAGTCTGTTGAGTATGATAATATTCACATAGTTAAATCTGAAAAGGGAAGGCAGATTTTATCAAAGAGAAAAAAAGCAGTAAAACAAGATGACCATGCTTGGGAATGGATTGTGGAGGCATTAAATGAGAAAAAGGTGTTTTCTATACCCCTATTTTTAAAATCCAGATGATATAGGGGCATATTTGGTGGTTATGGTATACTGGGGGCCTAAAAGGGAATTTAAAACCATTGCAAGGGGCATAGAGGATAGAAATGCCATGATTGTCGCATTGCAGGAGACCTGGCAAGAGAATGGGGTGATGAGTGATTATAAAGTGTTTAGTACTAGTGCAGTTAAGGGCAAGTTTGGTTGGCGCTTGCTGAAACGATTGGCGTAAAATATGAGATTGCGGGGAGAGTTGTATTTCAGGAAGATGCTAACTTCCAGACAGTCTCAAAGAGTGGAATATTACCTGCTAAGCAGAGTTTAAAGGAGGCAAAAGGCTGCCCAGATTTTATTTAACCTGTTTAACGTGGCGCAAATTCTGCTGCGGTGCGGGCGTTCTATTCGCTGGGCGGGGCTGCGTCGGCCAACGGTCATGTGCAGCACCAGGGAGGTAGTGCTCGCGTTGGCCAAGCACGGAATGGGTTAAATTAATTGTTACTTTTATCCGAATAAAATAATGGATAACCAGCAGAAGGAGTGTGTAGCCTTGATAGATAGGGTGAATTTAAATTTTCTAAAGGTCCTCATCTTGATGATGGGAGATTTTAATGCTAAAATCCCAGTTAATTTGGTAAAGGATGAGTTTCAAAGGAAAAAAGAAAACACCCTGGGAATCCCATATCAGCACTTGGAGTATCACCATGGTGATGGGAGAGGGAAACTTGATTTGTTGCTCAACAGTTTCAATTTAAATATTGTGAATGGTAGATGTGTAGGGAATCAGACTACTCAGTGCAAATTTGATAATGATAAAGTGACTACAGTAATAGAATATGTTATCATCGCTACAGAAAGTTTTGGTTTAATTAAGGACCTAGTGGTAGGAGGTTTAATAGGCAGTGATCATAAACCAATAATTCTTACTCTTCAAAGGGACATACGCCTAAGAGATATGTGGCAAAATAGTTCTGCAATATATAAGTCGGACAAATGCAGGCTAATTTGGACTGGCAAGTAGAAATGTTATACACAAAGTAGATTAAAGGAAGTATGGCAAGTACAATCCTCTTTGATGCCACAGCTTATAGTACAGTAGTATGATACCAGTATAACCTCCAAAGGCACAATGCCAGGATAAGATATATAATGTGGAATGGGTTGGAAGGATCGGTGGACTGGACCACAAAAAATAGGCTAAGGTAGCATTAAATAAGAGTATAAGGGAGGCTTATAAAGAAAGTGGGGTAAACAGAAATTACTTAATTAAATGCTACAAGAGAAATTATAGGTAAGAGATTAGAAGAATTGATTGGGAAGAGAGGGAAAATGCATGGACTAAAGCAATATCTTTGTTGAGAGGGGGAAATGCAAAGGGTTTTTGGACCATAGTAAATAGAGCGCTGGGGGTGACTAAAAGTATCGCAGCAGCCCCAGTACCAGAGAGAAACTTGGGTAAGCTAGTTATCGGAGTTGAACTCCTACCTAGCACTACATATCCTAGCGAGCTTAGGGTGGATGCGATTCTGCCAGACACCTTAGAGTGGTCTACCTCCCCATTTATGTGAGTGCATGTTTCATTTGGTAGCCAGTCTGGTGTAGAACAGAACGCCGTCCCTCCCAGGATAGTGATAAGATTCAGTTGGGCTACAATTCAAGCACGGGCTGACCACGACATTCGATAGAAATACTCCTCCATCTAGAAAAGGCTTGGTGCAGTTCATATAATAAAACTGGACCCATTCGTACTGTGCCAGAGCTCTGGTCCGGCCGTCATTGTTGATTCCTCCCGCCCAGAGCTGTCGCCGAACAGACAACAACAAACAAGTACAATTTGCACAGTGTACCCTGTCCTTGACAGAATGTTCTAAGGTATGATAATGTCTCTAAGAAGAAATGTATTTGTAAGCAAAACTTTTCTGAGTACACTATCTCAGACAGGCACGCAAACATAAATGTGCTAAAAGTCATTGCCTAAAAAGAAGTCCACTTTAAAAGTGAACATGTAAAAATGGAAGTGTTTGTGCATAGAGCTTGTTAATCTCATGACCATATGTAATTTTTGTTTTTATAAATGTCATCTACGTTTAAATTTAGTTGCGATTGTCTCTGTAAAAATTATGTGGTCTTCACTATTACCTATGACAATTAAAAAATGTCACTGTAAAAGTGTTGTTTTTTCTGTGCTTCTTTTCAGTATCTCTCCAGTGCGTTATATATGACAGGTAACAGGCCCAGGCAAAATGAGGGAAACGGCAATGTGAACAACATTGTTTGCTCACATTGCCGTTTACCTCATTTTGCCTGGGCCTGTTACCTGTCATATATTGTTTTACCCTGACACAGGAATTTGATCTAATATCAGGGGGTCCCTGTTACTTTGCAACCTCTCTCCAGTGCGCTGCCATCTCCCACCTTTACTCCTTTAACACCTGAGACACTCCCACTGCCCTCATTCTGCTTCTTGTAGGATGCACAAATCCTGAAATATCTCTTCCCTTCTTTTCTCCTGCAGGGGGGATACAAAATGTTCTACTCTCATGAAGGGAATCCATCTGCACCAATCATCTACAATTCTACTCTTGTAGGGGGATTTCCCCCATGCCCAATGCCCCCTGACCCTGCACTTCACTGCCCACTCCTCTCCTATTAGATAGCATCTCCCCCCTCTCTTCTAACCTGTGTGGTTACCCCCCTCCAGATTATCTTCACCATTACTCCTCTCCTGTGATTGGACATCCCCATCCTCCACCTGGTACACAGCCTAAACTCTCCAAACCTTCAAATTTCTTTAAATAAAAAATCCCTATGCCATTCTTCAATACCCTGTCCCTATTTCCTTTTAGTTCTGTCCCTTAAACACAAATTTTGTCTGTCACATTTTTTCTTCACAAAATCTAATTCTTTTCTTTTTAACCTGTTTTCCCAGACCTTTAAAGCCCCTCACACTTTTCCTTTAGTGCCAGTCATCTTAATATATCTCATACTGCTATGCTTTTTACAACTTATTTCGAATTATTTTGTTAGTTGCCACTGCTTTTTTTTACACGGTATGTTAATTTTATAACTTTTTTAAAGGTTGATTTTTGTAGCGAAATTTTTTAATCCAACTTTATTTTACTGCAAACCAATGTATTCATTGATGTTGGGTAGTTTATCGAGTTCTGAGTCTCGGACCCCACACCACCTCTCTGCATAAGTCTAGGACTGCTTGGCTTTGCTACCCTAAATGTCAAGTGGTAAAGTGTGTACCTGGTGCTCAGTTTTCGGCTCAAATGTAAGGTTAAACTTCAGGACATCAATGCTGAAAGGCTCTGTGTAATACAATGGAAGTCCAGCTGGCCTTGTGCTTCCTGACAAAAATTCTCAAATGTTTTTAGGAATACTTTTTAAAGAATATTCCCAAACGCCTCTGGCTAGTGCATTTGTTAGTGGGGCATTGGTGTGGTGATAGAGCAACAAACTGCCACTCGATTTTTATTATAACTTTGCACCAGCCATTGGACCAACATTTTACATATTCAGTGTCCCCCATATGACCCTTATACATTCAGAGCATGTAACAGTTTTACCAAGATATCTGGTAGAATCAGAGGCTGTCACATTCCTTTCATATTACCTTGTGCCAGTAACATGTAATACAATTGCCAACAGATCTAATGTGGGTACATTTTAAAACCTTAGGGCATCATTTATAATTTTGTGAAGCAGAAGCAGCATTTCAAATCAAGGGTTGTCCTGCCCCATCAAACCTCTGCTTCCCCTGCTATATTTTGAGTCATGGAAGCACCATTTGCACTGCTGGAGCCTTCACCTATCAGCCCAACTACAATATCCCCACTATGTTATGTTATGTTATTATGACTTCTATAGTGCACAGCTGCCCCAGCAAAGGGGCGTCCCGGCGCTTAGGACAGGCAGAAGAAACACAACACCGCAAGAAAGACAGAAAAACCAGAGAACGAGAAAGCAAAATACTAAACTGCAGGAGGGAACAGGTACGTTTTAATAGCCCTCCTGAAATCAAGCAAATCATCCAGTGCACGGATATGAGATGGAAGTGAATTCCAGAGTTTAGCAGCTAAAACACGGAAAGATCGCCCGCCTGCTCTACAGCGCTTAAACCGTGGGACAACAGCCAGGTTTTGACCAAAAGACCTCAGAGAACGAGGAGGAACATAGGGGGTAATGAGATTCTCAAGAATCTGAGGGGAAGACAATTTGAGAATCTTAAAGGAAAGACATCGAGTCTAGTCTAGGTCATAGTTACACTTGTGGTGCTTTCTTGAGGGCAAAACAACCATCATCAGTTTTGCCTGCCTCGTCCGTTATGCATGGCAGACACAGGCAGTGAAGCTCCAGCATGGCACAAACATGCAGGGTAGATCATCTATAAATAGAGTTTATGTTCCTCAGCCAGGGTGGCCATGGCCTTTACCTCTGGAGGACCAATGGGCCATCCCTTGGTGTCTAAATGACCCCACAAGGCTTTTCAGCTATTGCCTTGTCATGGACACACATATTTAGGTCTATTAAAGTAGGGATCTACTCTTATGTCAGTGATGAGAGTATCAAAAACGTATTTTTGTCCATGAAATCCAACATCAATAATGTCATGCATCCTTGCATTAATCATGAATGGCTCCTCTTCAATATCTCAAGATGTTTATTATATGATGGATGCCACAATCATGTCTCATAATTTATTTGTCCAGGTTATGGGTGTGAGAGATGTTGGGTACTTTTATATGTGCTTTAAATAGGATTCAACAAGACTTCTGCAAGAAAAGTCCACAGAGGCAACTCAAAGGGCTTGTTAAAGTATCATTCACCCTACTTTGTGTCATTGTACAGAGCATATCAAGACTTACCCCTTGGGAGGTGCTAGGATGTTTAAGGATGTACAACTCTAAATGAAATGCAGGTAAACAGAACAGCTGATGGACGGAATGCTGAACAATTTCAAACATTCAACCCCAGTCAAATCCATCATTTGTTAGTACACCACACCACCCCAGTTGGGGTCCAGCCATATGCAAATCAGTCTTGACCCTGCTCCTCATGGGAACAGTCCAGCCCGTATTCATCTTAAACTTTAAAAAATCATAACTCTGGTTCTACTGAATGGAGTTTTGTCATTTTAGTGTCAATCATTTATTAACATTTATTCTATTTTTTTTAATTGGTAGGGGATTTGTCTTGTGTTGTGTTTTCACTTTATTAATGTTTGTGTGCTGCATAAATACTTTACACATTTCCTCCAACTAACGGAGAGGATAAAGGTTACACATGGGATGCAGCAGAGATGCGTCCTTGCACCTACTCTTTTTTCATTGTACATTAAAGGTGCACTTGACTATCTCCTGGAGTGTACTTATGATGCCCCTAAACCCGTTGCTACCCACATACCTGGCCTATTGTTTGCAAATGAGGCATTGCTCATCTCAAAGACCCAATCTGGATTACAAAAGTTGTTAAATATGTTCTAGGATTATTGCAATCTTAGAGTGCTTGAGATTAATGCCCCCAAGACAACGTGTATGTATATTAGGTCACGTAGATAATTTAGGGGGAACTGAATTCAGGGGACTTAGTACTAGAGGAAGCTAAATCCTTTGATTATCTGGGCATAAAAATCAGTAGTTTCCTCTCATGGCATTCCCAGATAGAGAAAAATAAAGCTCTTATTGAGCACAAAGCTGCCCCAATTGGGACAATGCATAGGGCTACCAAACAGAAGGGCAGTTTCTTCCACAGTAGAAATATATAGGGTTGCAATTCAGTCAGCTGGCCTATACAGGGCTGAGGTTTGGGGAAGACTTCTGTTGAACATTTACAAGTGAGTGAAAATCACTTTATAAGATCTTTACTCTCTTTGACAGAAGCTACACCACTTGTTCCCATGTAGTATGATCTAGCTCTAAACAGTATTAGTGATTTAGCCATTCTAAGACCATTGGCTTACTGCGTCAGAATCTGGACCTCTCCAGAATTGTGCTCATACCATGAAGGCCTTTTTGATTTCATCCAGCTGGATAGGAATACAGCCACTCCTTAGTTGGGTCATGTCAAATCATAGCTTTTTAAACTGGGTTTGCGAGAATTGTGGACTAAACCCTCAATAATTAATTCTGCTGCAAAGGTTCTTTTAAAGAAATCCTTTGGGGATATATGAATTTCAATCTTCCCCAGACTTCCGGTAGAGATAGTCTTACTGGCAAGTTGTATTTATAAATCCAATAGTACGTTTAGAACCGTTAATGGATGGGATCACGTCCTTATGGGCCAAAATGATTTTTTTTTAAATTTAGATATGGTATTTTAGCACTTAATAGCTTTACCTGTAAATGGAGCAACACGAGCACTGCTATTAATGGCATGAATAGGTGTCCTCTCTGCCCTAATAGCATAGAAACGATCAAACAGGTTTTATTTGTTGGCCATCTTATTCCCACCATACTGAAAAATGGTTAAAACACTATTGTCGGAATTTGGGGTTCTGGCGTTATTTACCAGCCTTTCGCACCATGAGAACAGACACTAGACGTTATACGTTTTTTTTGTCTGAGTAGGTTAAATTGGCTGTAGCTGTGACTAAAAACGGCTAGGCCTCCCATTTTAGTATGAATTCATATCGTATTTCAGGTCAAAGGTAAATGCTGAAAGTGATGTTTGTACAGAAACTAAGGGAAAGATTTATGACTTCTGGTGCATCTCTGCTAATCAGTAGAGATGTGCCAATAGAGTTCTGACGCATCTGCCCACCCATGCGCCACCACTGATGCGCCGCATTTGCAATGCAGTGCACCGTGGCGCTCGGATGGGCAAATGTGTGACGCATCCCCAGCGGAAATGCGATCGCATTGCTGGAGTTGCATTGCAAGCGCTACGCAGCTCCAGCAAGGCTCGGGCGTGCCCTATCTCTAACATGCTGCGTCAATCCGCAGGCGCAGAGTGTTGGCGCAGCATGGCCCTAAAAGTGACTGAGTGAAATCTTGTAGATTTCACTCAGCCACTTTTACGAGGCGTTCCTGCACCGGAACGACCCCCCCTCCCTCCCCTGCGCAGGAATGCCTTCTTGTGGCGCACAGCTTTACAACGTGACCCATCTCCCAGATGCGTCACGTTGTAAGTACCCCACACCATGGGGCTGGATTTGCGCCACCGCTGCGTCGCAATAGTGATGCAACAGCGGTGTTAAAGAGGTGCAAGGGGCTTGTAAATCTGCCCCCATATTCCTTGGTGAATTTCCTGTAAAGATGTACAACCTGCATTGATACCTAGATATGTATAATTGCAGGTGGTTTTTATAACCGGTTAGGGTTCTTTTACAATACCTAAATTAATTTTACTAGCAGGCTTGCGATATATGCTGTGGAAGTTTTATTTATTATGAACGACGAGATCTCACTTTTATCTTATTATATATTTTAATCTATTTTAATGAACAATTATTTTTTTGTACATGCTTACTCCATAATACGCGGAAAAGGTATGTTAAGTCAATCCTGTGGATATGTGTTTTATTCTTAAGCTCATTGTATTTTTACCTACAATCTGTTTTAACTTGTGTCCTGCTTCAGGGTGATTAGGATTATTTATAACATGTAACCTTTTACAAAATATACTTTAGGAAACGGTAGGAAAAGTTCAGATCAATATTTCAGTTTTAATAATATTTATTTTCCTTTAAAAAATTATGAAGATCTAGAAGGATATAAAAATTACGCTCATTGTATGTTTATTATGCATGCCCAATGCTGCTTAGTAAGTTAGCTAACAGTTACAGCAGAAACATCAGACAGAATGAAATTGACAGAAATATCAACATTCTTCTCCTACTTTATTTTAACAATTGTAGACTGCATGACAGGGTCTTCTGAATAAAAGCAGTGGCAAAGGTGTGGTATGTCCACAGTGAGACACCAACAGACTTAGGTTGTGACGCCCAACATGAATCCCAAAGGCAAAACTGTTCCACAGGATAGCTTATGCTTTGTGAATCGATTACCATCCCAGCTCTGGCTTGGTAACTGATAAACAGGCCCGGACTGGCCATAGTGGGCACCGGTTAATCCCCGGTGCGCCGCAAGGGTGGGGGCCGGTTTTGAGCCCCTGGGGGCCGATTTTGTTACAGGGCCGTTTTTGCAGCAAAATCGGCCCTGCAACAAAATCAGCCGAAAACCGGCCCTCGCAAAGCGCTCGGCGGCATCTCCAACCCCCCCATCCCGAGCCGAGCACTTTGCCAGGGCTGGTTTTGGTTCCCAGTCCGGCCCTGCTGATAAATAGTTTGCGACCACATTGCAGTAGTGAACCATTGATGTATCCCCCTCTTTTTTGCAATTTGCCCTGCGTCAATAAAAACTATTCCCGATTTAAAATTACTGTTACAACTCTCTAAAGGAATTTGGTCAGTTTCGGAAAGTATTTAGCGGCAGCAAACCCCATGTTTTTGCATTTTGCAGGCATTGAGACTGCAAAATACCTTTGCACATCGTGACCACAAAAACATTCTATTGTTTGTTCAAATGCATTTGTGGGCATGGCACCTCTTCCAATACACCTCTGTATTTATGTGATTTTAATATTGCTCAGATGACTGATTTACTAATCACACCGCTATATCCTTTAAATCATTAATAATTCATTCTACTCGGTTCAGTGATAGTGACCAAAGGATCGAAACCCTAGATTTATGTACTATTATTTAATCATTTTGTCAATCATTTCCCTGATCTGGACATATATCAAACTGATGTATGAGTTATGCTGTTTTAAATTTTAGGGTAAACATTTTTTGATCAATGATTAAAAGTGAAAGACATGAGGCTAAAAATAATGAATTTTCCTACCAGAAAAGGTATAGATTCAGTTACTTAGCACTATGACAATTCCCCTGGGGAAAAGCATCACTATCCCATTAAATTCAATTATTTAAAAAACGGACATCAGAAGATTTTTACAGATCTATAAATGGATAATTTTCATCATAAATTGAGATTGTACTACATTTACTAAGTGCTACATTACCTAATTCTTTTGTTTTAAACAATGAGTTTTCAATGAATCATGATACGATTAAATATGATAAACTGCTCAACATTTCGTTGAACATGGCATTGCTTAGTAGTTCTTGAGAAATTATTGATTGCTTACCTTGATTAATCTTTTAAGGGTCTCCATAATATTTAATGGACTGAAAAGGACTATGGGCTCTTTCATGCATCCTGATTTAGCTACAAGGATGTATGTGTCTTTATGAAACTAATTAAAACCCTGTGATAAGATAGCATAGTATACTTCCAGGCTATATAAATCAGGTTTCCTTATGAAGGATATAACAACAGTCCCTATTAGTGGACATGGACTTGCAAGTGTATGTCCCCAAAATATTTCACTAAACTGAGAAACCACAGAAGCTATCAGGCAGAAGGTTAATGCAAGTCCAATCTAAACTTCTGTATGTTTGTAACTGTTATATTGTTAAATTAATCTATCATGTACAGAACAGAGTATTTGGTTTAGGGGGTTGCCAGTGTTTCCATGGTTATAAGTCATTTAGCCTCTTAGTGTTTAATCATGTGAAGCAGTTGCTAGTTAAATAGTGAACATGTTAGCTGTAGAACATTTCCTATTGGATATCAATGTGTTTTTTATACTCATCTGTGCCCTAAATACAAGAGCCAAATTTGATGCATATGTATTAGTGAACGAATGTAGGATCTATAATGCTGCAAATATTTTTAGTAGTCTGGGTAAAATGCCACATTCCCCCCTCCCCCACATACACACACACACACACACACTAAGCAGCAAGACAATTTTGTGGTCAGCTTTTGCAATGTTGTGTCATCCTGTGTCCTTTTCTGGTGGTACTGAAACATATCTCCTTAGAGTGGCCTTAATGTACCACCAGTCCTGGAGTTCTAATGCCTCAAGGCTCAAAGAGACTTCAAGGTACTTCAAAAGATGGTTGATTGAGATGGAGCCAAATTGGAGAGAGAAGTAAAGAATCCATTAAAGACTAATATAATTTTAATCAGGCCCTATATTCTCCGACAGGTACTGGATGCGGGAGGGTGATCCTAGCACTTGCAGGGGATTTTAATTGTCATGTTTGCGAATGTCCTCTTAGGAAGACAGGCTCCAAAACTCAAATGCATGTTAGTGAAGGGCTTTCACTTTTCTCATACTAGAGAAGGCTAAGAGTCGAGAGTCATTTTTAATGCCCATAGTCTTGAATTTACCCTCGGAAAACTGCTTAATTCCTCCAGTCGCAATAAATAACAAAGTCCAGAAAGGGGAGCCTGCCAGGACTGGAGGGTTGAGAGGACCCTTCAGCTATGGAAGGAGTGGGGGGATATGTCCTCCCAGGAGAAACCAAAATAGTGGGGCTACATCACTCCCGGAATTGTTGTTTGCTGATGGTGCCTTCATTATGGCTCGTACGGCCAGGGGACTGCAGTTACTACTGGATACATTTGTTTCCTTCATGGGGAGCCTCAACCTGTCCGTAAACTCATTCTTACATCATGATTGCTGGCCCACAATCCACGAGTACCAAAACAAGTTCACTAACCGCACCTTGGGGAAAGTATTTGCTTTTCCTTATAGGTCTTATTCGATGTGAAAAACAGCTGTAAATCCCTTATTGAGGGTAAGAAATCAGAACTTATCAAAACATTGGTGCAGTAAATAGTTTTGCACGGAGATTGGGCTCTTGGTCTACGCAAGCGTTACTCAAGGTATATCAGGCCAAGTGTGTATATCCCAGATTCGCTATGGAAGGGAGGTCTTGGGGTTTGTGAATATCGCAAAAATTCAAGTGGTTGAAGAACAATTTCTTCATCGGTTAATGCAAGTTCCGCAGTGCACTCCGGCCTTTTCAGTGGTGGTGGAGCTTGGAATTTTACACTTATCCGATTAAGTTGCCACGGGACGCTGTACACTTTGTTTTGCTATGTGATTATTTTAGCTGGCCCAGGAAGAGATTTTTAGTCCCCCTGCTGAAATCACGTAATTTTAATCAGGTACGCCCTGGGCTTGTTTATTTGAAGAATCTCCCAAATAAATTTGTCTCATTCTCTGTATATTGTTTTTTAGAAGCTGAACTAATTTCTAGGTGGACGAGACCTGATTGACTTTAGAACTGTGTTAAATATATTGTATTTTTTTAGGCTGTGAAGTTTCAGATTTCACTTCAGGCAAAAAACTATGGCCAGATGTATTAAACTTTTGATCAGTTGCAACACTATAAATTATTTACTAAATTTAAAAAATAAATTACTAAATCGCTTAAAATTAAAAAACCTATATTTTAAACAATAAATAATAATGAAACTAACAATACTAATAAATAAAATGCATTAAATTAATTTGAAAACGCTATTTTTTACAACCATATTAAAGAAGACAATATTAAAAACAACAATGTTCTTAAAAACAATATTATATTCCAAAAAATTGATATTCTTGCCAGTGATATGTCCCACAATATAATAAAACTCAATATTTTGTGCAATGACCTCTAAAGATCTGCATAGGGTCTTTCCTATCTCTTTTTCTGAATCCTCTAGATGTCACACACCAGAACAAGACTAGGGGTGGGAGGAAGTTGTGGAAGGGACTATCGCGGAAGCGCAGTCCTGGCCAGGAATGCGCATGCACAGGATCCAGCGCATGCGCCTTTTCCAAAGATGAAGCCGCGATGGGGAAGATTGCGGCGCAATAAGGTAAGTTTGATTTAAAGTTATATTTAGCCTTTTAATTTAATTTAATAAGGTGGGCGGGAGGCGGGAGGCAGGCGGGCGGGAAGCGGGAGGCGGGCGGGCGGCCAACTTCCGATCCGACCGCGAATGGGAGGAAATTTGCCTCGTTTTTCCGCCTTCTTTGCGGAAGGCGGAAAGTGCAAATTTCCGACCATTCTGTCCGCCCACCCCTAATCAAGACTTAAAACACTTGTTTTGGAGGAGCTGTTATATTGCATTCTTTTGGATATAAATTTGGACATCTCTCTCAACTGTTTTGGTATGTAGGCCCAGATTCTCAAAGGTTTAGCGTCGGGTTAGCATTTATTTTTTAATGCAAACCCGACGCTAAACCTGTTTCGGGACTAACAGACCAATGCTAATCGGTAATTTCATTGGTTTGTATGGAAAAGTAATGCAAAACAGCACGAAACGCTGCTTTGCATTACTTTGCGTCATGGGGACGTTACATGGGTGGAACATAGGCGTTCCCATGCAACCACCTATGCAAATTAACAGCGCTGGAAAGCAGGCGTTAAAGGGAGAAATTTTGCCATTTCTCCTTGCTTTGCCAACTTTGCATGAGTGCTGCACTGTGCAGCATACATACAAAGTAGGAAAAGCTTTGAAGTATGTCTACGCATAGTATTTTGTACTGGAATGGTACCCTTTCAGTACAAAGGCTGTGGTAGACTCAGGCACATTGCCTAGCGATGTGGCTGAAATCAACCTGGCGCTAGGGAGAGGGGACGAGAGTGCCATATCTCTGTGAATATGGCGCTCTCCTGCTCTCTCCCTGTCACACAACGCATTGCAGCCTTTTTGGGTGCTGCGCTACATTGCCTGACAGCTATGAGAATCTGGGATATAATGTCATCTATTGTTTCAAAGCTTGCCTTCTAGGCCTCGTCAAACGCACTAAGCAAAATAATGTGGAAATTAGATTCCCAGATTTAGCTTCCTTTCAGGACAAATGGTCACCTCCATCTGGAAATCTACCACTCCCCAGAGTACAAATCTGGCTTCACTCAGTTCTCCAATGGGCTGAGGCCTAGAGCTCAGCACTACAAAGTGAGGACTTCAGAGACCTAAGAAACCGCCCAAAGCTAGGCAATGGAATAATATCACCCTATTCCAGCTGCTTCCCAACTACAGAGCGACATGAAGATTCTTGATCTCAGGCAATGGATTGAGGGGCCCACTCACATAGCAGGACACACCCTTGACCTACTATTCTCTAATATTGAAGCCACACTCATTCAAGAGGTGAAACCATTACTATGGACAGACCACTCGCTTATAGTATTCTCATTGGGACTACCGGCCAAACGAACCAAACTCTGTAAGCCCCAACCAACAACTATTAGAGCCTGGAAACTATTCACAGAGACGTTGTTTCAAACTCACTGGCACCCCCCTGTCCCCCAGTTTCAGACCGGCACTTCAACTAACATCGGGGCAGCCTATCTTGAGACAGAAATCAGGTTGACTCTGGATCTAATCGCCCCCAGGCAAAAACCTAAGCGACCGCTCAGATCCCCCACAGAGAAGTGGTATACGCCCCAACTCAAGGTATTAAAAAGGAAATGTCAGAATATCGAACATCAATGGAGGCTGTCTAAACTGGATATTGACAAGCTACAATATAAGTCAGAACTCAGAGTGTATAACCACGCCATTAGGAGTGCAAAAAAGACTTATGCACAACGTATCAATGATAACCGCAATTCAGCGAAGGAGCTATACAATATAGTGAAAGAACTAAGCAAACCAGCTAGCATGTCCCAAACTTAACCCCCCTCAGCAGAAGCTTGCGAGAAAATCAGCAACTTCTTCTCGGACAAGATTAGTCAAATCTATTGTACTTTTAGCCCCACTATAAAAGAGGATACAACTAGTCAGAAATTCCAATCCCCATTCTCGGAAGTATTACCAGCTTTAAGTGATTTCACGCCTTCACAGAGGCAGAGGTCTTAAAAACAATGGGTGAAGTAAAGTCAGGATCCCCCCTTGACCCGTGTCCCCATTTCATCTTCACCCAGATTGCACCGACCCTCTGCCCAGACATCACTCAACTTCTTAATCACTCCCTCATGACTGCCACCTTCCCTGATACATGGAAACAGACAATAGTATCTCCTTTGCTAAATAAAGCAGGCTAAGACATCCTTAATCCAGAAAACTACCGCCCAATTTCACAACTGCCATACCTCTCCATGGTCATGGAGAAAATGGTAAATGACAACTTTCTAATTACCTAGAAATGAATGATATACTGGATCCATCTCAAACTGGCTTCAGGGCCAACAATTGTACAGAGGCAACGCTGCTGGCAGTGTTGGATAATATCAGAGCATGTACAGACCAGGGAGGAGCCGTAGCTCTGCTACTTTTAGACCTGTCGGCAGCGTTCGACTCTGTCTCTCACAACAAGCTTCTAGAAATCCTTTATGAAAAAGGAATTCACTCAAAAACCCTCAAATGGTTCAGCTCATTCCTCAGTGACCGAACACAAATAGTCCAACTATGTCAGTTCCAATCCAGACCAAGAGACATCAGCTGTGGTGTCCCGCAGGGAGCATCGCTGAGCCCCACCTTATTTAATGCCTATATATCATCCTTGGCCAAAATCTGCAGGAAGTGGGGTTTCGCAATCTGCTCCTATGCGGATGACACACAGCTGATGGTAGCCCAGGGTGAAAGACGAGAAGTTTCAAAAATAAAACTCCACAACTGCCTCTCGGAGATGTCACAGTGGATGCTCGAGCACTGCTTGAAGCTAAACGCAGGGAAATCGGAGATTTTGCTCTTCGGAGGGGCTAAACGAATTTGGGATGCCACCTGGTGGCCACAAACACTCGGAGCTGCTCCTGTCCCTAAACAACTTGTAAGAAACCTGGGCATTATGATTGATGACGCTCTCTCCATGAAGGACCACGTGCGGGCTCTTTGTGGTAAAGGTTTCACAACACTGAAACTGCTATCCAGACTCTTCCCCTGGGTTCCGCTGGACTGCAGAAGAACAGTCACACAGGCCCTGCTCATAAGTCAGCTCGATTACGTATTCGTGGGCATGAATGAGCACCTTTTAACGCGGCTGCAGGTACTTCAAAATGTGGCAGCCAAACTGGTCTGCAACGGAAACAGACTAAGCTCTGCATCAATGTGCATGTAAAGTCTCCATTGGCTACCTATCCGTCAAAGAGCAGTATTTAAACTGCTCTGTCATGTGCACACAGAGCACTGTTTTTAAGCGGCCTGAAGATCCTCCAGGACAAAATTGAGTTTTACGTCCCCACAAGGAGCCTCCGCTCTTTACAACAAGCATTAGCCAGAACCAAGCGTATTAAGAAGGTGAGAACTGGAGGGCACTCCTTCTCATATCTGGCAACCAGGAAATGGAACGAGCTCCCCTTGGACCTACGGCTCACTCCCAGCTACCTGATTTTCCGAAAAAAACAAAAAACCCACCTATTCCCTAAATATTAAAAATAACTGGCATCCCCCTTTCAGCAGCCTGGCCCTGTATTTTTCGCTTCAATCGCCTTGATATCCCTTGGGATGAGTGCCGCACTTCATAAATAAATAAATAAATAAATAAATTGCTAAAGCTAAAATAAGTGATGACACTAAGCCCCCCTGAATTCATGGAACACTATTCTTTTCAACATATATGCTGTGTAGCCACTAAAACATATTCCTTTGTGAAATGGCGTAATTAAACTTGAGGGGGCCACTGCAAAGTACATGGAGGGGGGCTCCCACATCCGTGCCCAGTGCCAGAGTGGTCACCCTGGAGATCAGGGACCCCCACATCACGGGGCTGAAGGTGCTATTGTTATGCCTTTGTGTGTGACTCTCTAGTGCTCTTGTACATATGTCTCAGTATTGTACCTGCTTAAAATTCTGCTTTCGTTTCATGCTATTTTTTGGGATTGAATTGTGTTCTCTATACACTACTGTAGTTTTATTATCATCACACACATTCTAATGCCCTTAAACTGGCAAAAGTGTATTTATTGCTTTTCATTCTCAAATATCAATTGTGGCTGTAATAATTGGTGCATATTACCCTATACCATGTTGAAAAATATTGCATCCAGTTATCGTACACACTGGGCAGCTACTCACTTTGAAACCCACCTAGCTGTCTTTTTTCCCCACTATGATTGTATGTAAAAGATAATAAGGATAATAAAAAAAAAAAAGGAAAAATGGAGTGCAATAAACTACCACACAATGTAGAACATGTTCAAGCAAATTATGCTGCCAGTTGTCCAGCTTTCCTCTAATCCATTTGGATAAATTACATCCTCTGGTTATCTTCCCATGGCCGCCACCACTAACCTGCAAATGGCAATAAAATATCTAGGCCCAAAACATCCTTAGTTCACATAACATACTACTGCATGCGAACTTGTTTGCCAAAAAACTGTGTTAGATGCCAGTGTAGCCGTACTCCAATTTTAGGATCATATTTGAAAACGTATTATTATTGTACTCCAAACTAATATGCCCCTATCTTTGGAAAAGAGTTTTCCTGGAAGTACAGCTGATGATTTTCAATCTCTTCTAATTAAAGACAAATGATTAGATATATTAAGTATAATACATCTCACTGAATTAGAAATATTGTTCCAAACTTCCATATAAGACATGGTGGAATGCTATATGGTATGTACATACAATTAATTTTCTTAAAGAGTTGTAAAGGAGGAAAGCCACAGTAGAATACCAACAGAATCCAACAATTGAGCTGTTGGTAAAAAGGCAAGGAGGTCAAGTAACTGAAGAACGATAAAGGGAGAGTACAACAAAGTTTAGGGACAGGTATGGTGGACAAACTACGAACAGCAAAGAGCCAATAAAACACAAACAGCCTAATTCATGAAGCCTAAATAGGCTCGCAAAGGGCCAGATTCTGAGAATCTGGCCCTTTGCGAGTGCGATTTTTGCATTTGGGATTCAACATCCCAAATGCAAAAATCGCTATTTGCTAATTCGCATATTTGCGAGGAATTACATTTAAGGAATCTCTATTTGAGATTCCTTAAATGTAATTCATCATCCATTTTCCAATTGCGAAATCGCAATTTCGGCCCGCAATTTACCGCGAGGTCAAACCTCGTGGTAAATTGCGAAAACTCAGAAAAATGCATTTAAATGCATTTTTCTGAGTTGCATGTTACACACTCACATGTCCTTTGGACATGTGTGTGTGCAACACCTGTGTTAATTTCCATTGCAGGGGTGCTACAGGGTGTCCTTTGGACACCCCTGGCACCCTTGTACTCGCAATCTCATTTGCGATTAGCTAATTGCTAATCGCAAATGAGGAATGACTCCCCATGCATTCCTATGGGCCTTTTGGCCCATATTAATGCATGTGGAGTTATTCCTTATTTGCGATTAGCAATTAGCTAATGGCAAATAAGGAATCAGTGGGAATCGCAATTAATATTGCGATTCCTACATGAATACCGTTTTGCGAGTCTCAAATAGCGATTCCTTATGATTCGCTATTTGAGCCTCGCAAAACGGCCCGTTCATGAATCAGGCTGTTAGTTGCCAAGCAGCTTCCCAGTATCTTCCTAAAGTTTAAAAACAGACGCTGCCTAGCATGCTGCTGCAGTCCTGTCATTGACCCAGGCCAGCTATCTGTACATGGTGACCTGGCTACCATAGGCTGGTACACCAAAGCCTTACAAGAAAACATCCAACCACTCTTCTCGCAGTCCTTTTAAAACTACGCACTTATTGCGAATTCCTGACATTTATTGGATCTCAATTATAGTTACGCTTTACATATTGTAATGTGTTTTCTTACTACAATAAAAATTATGTTAGTGGACCCTGCCCCAAGGCCGACAGACCAATAACAGGCACAATCTCCATTGGAGAAATTCCTGCTGCTGTGCTTCAATAGAATACAAACAGTGACCACCTCCACCACAACAGCACGCTACCCCTGGGGGCCACCCGAGTCCTTGCAGAGAGTAGCACTTGCCTGCCAATAATAGTACACTGGTAATCAACATAAGATTCTACGCCTGGTGTGCGCAGGGCTTAATTTGTGCCTGTGTTTTCCAGCGCATCTATCATGGGATTACACTATATGGTGGTGCTGTGTGTCTATTCTTCTAATGGGTAAACAACCTTTACAATGAAACTTTTAGAACGCACTACCATTACGACGCAACTTTTACAACACAAACCATTACAACGCATTGCGCTGGGGGGCGCTCTAGGATAGGGAATAGGTTTAATGTACTATCCAACGCCTTCCCTACTATCCACGGGGACTGGAGTTGGAATAGTAAATTAAACTATTCACTATCGAGCGCCCCAAAGCACTATGCGATGTAAAGGCATGCGTTGTAAAAACCGCGTTGTAAAGGCATGCGTGGTAAAAGCATGCGTTGTAACGTCATACATCCCTTCTAATGGATTTTTCAGTGCAGTGTTTATTTAAAACTGATAAATCAGGTACATAGGTAAGGCTGGTACAAGCATTTGGCAGCAGTGGAAGGACTGTTGATGGTGCCAGATGGAGTGGAATCCTATGAAGTGACTTGGGCCCTGGCATTTAATGTTTTGACAAATTAGGCACTGCAGTGTGCCATCCACAAGGGAAGTCCATTTCATTACTAACAAAATTTGCATTAGAGCAAATTTTGCAAGCACACTCCAACATTAGCTCTTTTTGGATATTGAGATTATTTGAACTTTAGAATATTGGGTGATCCAGTGAAAACAATGGAGTAATTGAGGGACAATAATATCCGGTAAAGATGTTATGCTCCAACATTCCAATGTTTCCCTTTCTGTGTCTCCCTTTTTAATTTCTCCGGTTTAAATTCAGAACATTCGACCCTCAATGGATTGAATGTCCTGATAGCATTACAGCACTTTTGCCACAGGATATGCCCAGGGCCGGACTGGCCGTAGCGGGCACCGGGTGTTTCCCAGGTGGGCCGCCAGGACGGGTGCCATTTTTGGGCCCCAAGGGGGCTGTTTTTGTTACTGGGGGCCTGCAATATGGCCCCCCTGTAACAAAAGCGGCCCAAACCAGCACTAACTAACAGCTCTGCCACAGCCCCCTCTCCTCCCGCCTGGGGGCCAGTCGAACAATTTCCCAGGGCCGGTTTCGCTTCCCAGTCTGGCCCTGGATATGCCTGCAGATCCTGCTTATAATGCTGGCTAAGGTCCTGCATCCAATCTAGTTCAATTCAGAGTATATACTTATTATTAGTTATTCATGTCCAGCCAACAGGCTTCCACTGTCCCATATGAATAGCCCACATGACACAGCACATCACATCTAAAGTTTCAAGTCTTTAAACAGGCCGGAGGAGGGTTTTATCTATGCAATCAAGTCTACAATAGGTCCTATTCAGCTACCATGCGTTGTTCCATCCCACGACACCATCTCGATGTGTCAGTTAAATTTGATTTTCCCATCCTCTTGCAATATCACATTTGGGGATCATTAGCCCAAGGGAAGCAAGCACGAATTTAATTAAGGATAGATCAACATCAATGGGAATGCCCAGGATTACAAACTATAGTGTCATTGGAACCTTCAAATTTAGTCTCGAGCACTGTGCCTCCACTACGTCACTTTAGTGTGGGTGGATATTCATATGTTCCCAGATCGTGTGCACAAATGTATCCTCTCCTCCACATTTCAGGCACCTATCACTCGTAGCTAGACCATTATCAACAAGCTCTGGGTTTCATTTATTTTCATAACAATGGATTTAGTCCAGCTAATCTGGAGACCTGAGTATTGTCCATTCTCCTGCAAAATTAAAAGTAATTTTGTAATCTTCTGGAGAGGCTTTGCTTTGTACACATTATCATTGGCATAGAGCAATATCATGTATTCTAGCCCACGTTTCAGCTGAAATTCCTTAGAATGGGACTCTGTTCTCTCTCAATCATCCAATGGTTCAATAGATAGTATAAACAGATGTGGGGGGAGTGGGACCCATTTTCTTGTACCCCATTTAACTTTATAAGCATTGCCTTAATATGCCACTTAAATTAACATCTGTCATCATAGCCATGTATAAAATGCTCAACCATGCAAAGGACATGCGGAATACAAAGTATTCCAGGATAGTGACAAATATTTCCAGTCTATGGATTCAAATGCCTTCGCAGCATTGAGGGCAAAGATTCCTAATAGATCCTTTTTATTTCTTGTTCTGTATTTCTTTGCTCCTGCTGTGTGAGAAATTTTAGAAGTCTTTTTGTCAGTGCTTTCACTTGTATATCAAACAGCAATATTGACCAGCACGATGACAAGTCTGTTTTGGGTTTACCACTCTTGTACATAATAGTTATTATAATACATGTCTAAAGTCATGCTGCGGTTTTCCTATTTCATAGGCCTCCTTACACTCATATTCTGTAAATGAAGGTCAAATAGAGATGCCATGAATTAAAACAGTTCAGCTTGTAGATCATTAGGACCTGAGATGTTCACACGTTGAAGCTCCTTTATGGCGATGGCCACTTTCTGAAGACACAACACCTCATCTTGGACCTCCCAACTTAATTTCTTAATTTTGAAATATGCAGTCTTTCCAGAAATTTCACTAGTCAGCTTCCCCATACAGCTCCTCATAAGGTCTGTGTAGTAATCAGTGAAAGTCTGCACAATTTTTCAATCAGTGGAGACCATCACTCCTTCCTTATTGGTGATCTTTCCAACCCATTTTGCTTCCTCATCCCTCCTGTTTCCCACCTTGTCCCAGGCTTAGTATAGATTTTTCTGTGGATCTAAGCAGCGCTTCTTTGCCACATTAGCCACTTTTTCCTTATAGGCATTTTGGTTCAGTGTCAACCACCTCATTTCTATATCATTCATGGTAGAAGTAATTTGCCTTTCTGTCTTTGCCATTCCACTCCCAGAATATGCTATGTCTCAAGTCTATTTACAAAAGGGGGTGGTGATGAACAGAGTGTCTGAATTGAGCAGACCACTCTTACCCAGTCCAAAGATCAGGGCTTGATCCATCACCGTTATTTATCTCACTGCCCCATCCCAGCTCAGAACCTGGCTATATGCAAATCAGTCTGTCCCTGGCCCAGTGCATCATGGGAACAGGGCAGACTAAACTACCAAGCCAATTCTTTACCAGAAAGGAGACAAGCTACCGGGGACCGGTTTCTGGCATTTCAGCCTCTTCGGCCCGGCTTGCTTGAATCCTGATGGAGCAGTGAGAAAGGGACTCATGTCTGAGTATACCCTGCCACACCTATAGTGGCCAAAATCGATTTACAAAAGGGGGTGGTGATGAACAGAGTGTCTGAATTGAGCAGACCACTCTTACCCAGTCCAAAGATCAGGGCTTGATCCATCACCGTTATTTATCTCACTGCCCCATCCCAGCTCAGAAACTGGCTATATGCAAATCAGTCTGTCCCTGGCCCAGTGCATCATGGGAACAGGGCAGACTAAACTACCAAGCCAATTCTTTACCAGAAAGGAGACAAGCTACCGGGGACCGGTTTCTGGCATTTCAGCCTCTTCGGCCCGGCTTGCTTGAATCCTGATGGAGCAGTGAGAAAGGGACTCATGTCTGAGTATACCCTGCCACACCTATAGTGGCCAAAATCGATTTACAAAAGGGGGTGGTGATGAACAGAGTGTCTGAATTGAGCAGACCACTCTTACCCAGTCCAAAGATCAGGGCTTGATCCATCACCGTTATTTATCTCACTGCCCCATCCCAGCTCAGAACCTGGCTATATGCAAATCAGTCTGTCCCTGGCCCAGTGCATCATGGGAACAGGGCAGACTAAACTACCAAGCCAATTCTTTACCAGAAAGGAGACAAGCTGCCTTTCTCAAGTCTAGCCCTTGACTTGTACCCTATTCTATTTTAGGCTCTATCCCTAAGAACTATCTTACATCCTCCTAAAATGTCACATAGGCCAAAACTGTCCCACAGCTCTTGTGTGTAGAGCCAGTTTGTGGGTGTGGCAGAACTTGCTACATTCCAATTGGCCTATCTATCTCTGTTGACCTGACATCATTGGAATCTCTGACTATGATATGCAAGGACAATGCTTCCAGGAATATGGAATTGATACTGTCTAGTGCATACCTCTTCATCCTCGATGGTGCATAAACATTAAAGATGGTAATTTCCCTCTTATCACAGGTCCCATGAACACCCACAACACATATGGGCCTGATTCACATAAGTAAACTGACACTTTTGTGTACCTGTTACAATGTTAGCGGGTGGCGGCGCAGGAGAGATAGGCAATAGGCGTGCTCTTGGAAGTTTAGGCTTTAATGTGGCAAACAGTTGATCCGTACAGCTTTTACGGGCAGGGTATTTTCGTGGTGACCGGCTTCTACTCCGACGTCTGTGTACTGGCTTTTCCTTCTTCCTGGTCCCTTCCGGTCTTCGGACAGGCGGCTCCTCCTCCTCCGAGTCCGTCCCGACTGTTGGAGTGGCTCTCCAGCGATCACCCAGTCCGAGGGAAAGATAGAGAGACAGAAGTGTCAGGTGCTGTACAACTTCGTGCACGGTGCAAATAGGGGGGGGGTAAGTGAGGGGACTCCCGGTGCTCTGTTAAACGCGTGAACGGCAGTGAGGGTGATTTCCGCCTCCCGTTAAACTAAACGTCCCTCGGGGTTGTACCTAAAGTACGCTGCCCTCCTACCCAGCCCCTGAAACGATCACGTACCTGGAGGAGCCACGCACCTCCCCTGGGTGAGTGGCTGGGCGGCTCGTGGAAACGGTGGCCTCCTGGCTTTCCTCCGTCCTGGGCAGGCGCCGACTCTGCTCGTTTTTCGTCTCCGGTCGTCCGACTCTCCACCTCCTCTCCCGCTCCTCGAGGCTCCAGGTCTTCCGAGTCGTCTCGCTCTCTCTCCTTCTGCTCCTCGATCTTCCTCCTTCCGAATCCTTCCTCCTTCCGAACCTCAGTCCTCCTTCCTCTTTCGCCTTCCGTCCTCCAGGTGAACAAGCACCTCTGTGAGGCTTCTGGTTCTCCTTTTGATGGGCAGGGCTGCCAGGCTGACTCCTCCCACTCGGTATTCTCCTCGCAGTTAAAGGGCCAGTCCATAGTGTCCGACTCGGTCCACGTTGTTGCCGGTTCCTGTGGGTGAGACATAGAGAAGGGAGGGGAGGGAACAAAGGTTAAGTCGGACCTCCCCTGGTTCGTTCCCTCATTGATGGGTAGTCCCGTATCGATATCCTGATGACCCCGTCTGTACACCCCGTTACACACCTCCCCCCTAGGACGCTCCCGATCGGGGAGCGGATGGCGGGATAGGAAGTCCGCATTAATGTTCTCTGACCCTTTTTTATGGTGCACTGTAAATGAAAACGGCTGGAGCGCCAGGAACCAGCGCATGACCCTGGCATTGTTGGACTTGTTCCTAGACATCCATAAGAGGGGAGCGTGGTCAGTGTACAGGTGGAATGGTCGACCCTCGAGGTAGTACGCCAGTTTCTCAATAGCCCAACGCACAGCCAAACACTCCTTTTCGATGGTAGCATATTTCAGTTCTCTGGGGAAGAGTTTCCGGCTGACATAAACTACAGGGTGCTCCAGCCCATCCTTGCCCACCTGTGACAGAACTGCGCCTATGCCGTATTCGGAGGCATCAGTATGGAGGAGAAACGGGACAGAAAAATCTGGGGAGGCGAGGACAGGGGTCGTGGTAATGATGCGTTTTAGGTGGGAGAAGGCATCGGTCATACTCTCCGTGGGCTTAATGGGAGTGTTGGATTTCCCTGTATGCCGTAGGGCGTCTGTAAGGGGGGCGGCTATGTCTGCAAAGAGGGGGATAAACCGTCTGTAATACCCCACCAAGCCTAGGAAGGCCCTCATCTCTTTCCTGGTGGAGGGGAAAGGGGTGTCCGCGATAGCCCTGACTTTCTCAATCTGGGGCTCGATCATGCCATGCCCTAGTACATAACCGAGGTACTTCACCTTCTGGTATGCCAGCCTCGATTTCTTGGAGTTTACCCTTAGCCCTGCTTTCTCTAGTTCCTGAAACACCAGATGGATGTGGAGTAGATGATCCTCCCAGTTCTGGCTGTGGATAACTATATCGTCTAAATAGGCGGATGCCATGGAAGCTACAGGGGCGAGAACGGCGTTCATCAGTCTCTGAAAGGTGGCGGGAGCCCCGTGTAGCCCGAACGGGAGGACGGTAAATTCGTAATGTCCTTCATGGGTGCTGAATGCGGTCTTTTTCTTGTCCTCCTCCCGTAATGGCACCTGCCAATAGCCTTTTGTAAGGTCGAGTGTCGTGATATACCGGGCTTCTCCCAGGCGTTCTATCAGTTCATCCACTCGTGGAATCGGGTATGCGTCGAATTCCGAAATTTCATTGAGGGCTCGGAAGTCCATACAAAAACGCCGACTACCGTCTGGCTTTGGAATCATGACTATCGGACTCGACCATTGGCTGGTGGACGGTCTTATCACCCCGAGTCCCAACATGTCCTGTACTTCTTTCTTTATGGCCTGTCTTCGGGCTTCGGGAACTCTGTATGGTTTAATGTTAATGACTTTTCCGGGGGGAGTGTGTATTCGATGTTCGGCCAGGTTGGTCAGTCCGGGCTGGTCTGAGAACAGTCCCTCATGCTGGTGGAGGACGTTTTGAATATCCTTCCTTTGAGCTTGGGTTAACTCATCATTGATGTTTAGTTGGTCGTGAGTGGAAGGCGACGTGTTACTGCCAGTCAGGACTCTTACGTCGGAGGCGGGTGGAGCTCCCAACCATTTTTTTAAGGAGTTGATGTGATAGGTTTGTGTTTTTCGGGGCCCTAGTTGCAGCTCATAGGTGGTTTTTCCAATGGTACGGACGACTTGGAAAGGTCCTGTCCAACTGGCACGGAACTTTTGAGTGGAAGAGGGCAACAATACGAGAGCCCACTCCCCTATCTTCAACTGTCTCCACTTCTTGCCTTTATCGTAGCATAGTTTTTGTTTCTGTTGACTGTTTCCCATGTTCGCATAGGCCAGATCTCGGAGTTTCCCTAATTTGGATTTCAGGTTCTGGGCATACTCCAGGGTGGCGGAGGTTTCTTCTGGAACCTCGTTCTCCCACGCTTCTTTTGTCATCTCCATCAGGGAGCGGGGTTGTCGACCATACAAAAGCTCAAACGAGGACACGCCGAGACTGCTTTGGCGTTGCCCTCTTATCACATATAGGGCCAACGGAAGTATCTGGTCCCATTCACTCCCATTCACTTCCATCATCTTCCTCAATGTAGTCTTCAAGGTACGATTATAGCGCTCTACGAGGCCATCTGTCTGCGGATGGTAGGCGGAGGTCCTGATTTGGTGTACGTCCAGACACTTGCACACTTCTTTCATCAACCGTGATACGAATGGCGTCCCTTGATCCGTTAGCAATTCCTTTGGGAATCCCACACGGCTGAATAGTTCGATCATTCGGTCCGCGACTTGCTTCGTCGTGGTAGCCGTGAGAGGGAAGGCCTCGGGGAATCTCGTGGCGTAATCCACCAGGACTAGTACATACTGGTGTCCCTTTCGGGTTTTGGGTAATGGTCCAATGATGTCCATACCGACTCGTTCAAAAGGTTTTCCTATAATGGGGAGCGGTTGGAGAGGCACTGCCGGTGGTCGTGTCATGTTCATGGTTTGGCATATGGTGCACTCCTGGCAATATCGTTGAGCGTCTTTATATATACCGGGCCAGTAAAAAAAACGTAAGATTAGCTGCGTGGTCTTTTCGCTCCCGGTGTGCCCAGCCACTAGATGGGTGTGGGCGAAAAAGAGAATTTGCTCACGGTAAGATACCGGCACCAACAGTTGCTCGGGTTCGTCCTCCTTCGCCTGCCGGTATAGTAGCTCATTGGAGATGAGAAAACGGGGGTATCTGGGATGAGGGTCGTCCATCTCACGGTGGGCCTGCTCCCAGGCATTAAGGAGGGTGGTGTCATTGATTTGTGCAAATTTGAAACTTCGGTCCATTACCCATGGTTCCGGGGTCAGAAGGGCTGTCTTCACTGACTGCATGCGGGGTTCCCCTGTACCCATACTCTGCCTGAACCAGTGAAGGAAACTCGGATTGTCAGTACCAATGATCAAGGGCTCGGGGAGGGTATTGAGTACACCTACTCTCACTCGCTGTTGGGGCCCTCCCTTGGGCGCTAAGGGAACTAAGGCAAGGGGGTATGTCCTCACATCCCCATGCACACATCTTATGGCCACGCTTTGGTTCTCTAGATATTGAGACTTTAGCACATGAGGGGCCTGAATAACCGACTGCCGGCACCCTGAGTCTAAGAGGGCCTGCATTACCGCTCCATTCACCTGTACACTCACCCTATAAGTGCTCCCCATCTCCGCGGAGTAAAGTACAGTCCGGGGCAGGTATCCCACCTCCATCGGCTCCTCTTGGGTTTTCTTTGTGGGGCAGAATCGGGCGATGTGGCCCCAGTTCCCACAATCAAAGCATTGGGGCCCAGAGCTAGATGGTCCCTCAGGTTTCCAGCTACGGGGTTTTGGAGGGTCGACGGGTCGCTGGACGGGGCGTCTCTCTGGTTTCATGGGCAACTTTGTGTGGCGCTCATTTTCCCACCCTGTGGAGCGTGGTTGGGCTCTGGAAAAGGTAGTGGCCATTTCCACGGCTTCCGCAGTTGTCAGATTGTGGTGTTGGCGAAGCCAGCGTTGCGTTGCATAGGGAAGGGCTTCCAGGAATTGTTCGAGATATATTCGGTCCATAATCTCGGTCTTGGTGCTAGTGTTAGGGGTCAGCCATTTATCGGCGGCCATTTTCAGCCGCACGAATAGGGTTTTAGGGGTCTCTCCTGCGGTGCCCCGTTCTTTCCGAAACCGTATTCGGTAGGCCTCGGTGTCCAACCCTAGGTGATCGAGAATTATTTTTTTGATCTCTGTGTATGACGTATCCCCGTTAGGATTGGCAACCTGGTATGCTGCTTGGGCCTCCCCTGACAGGAGGGGTGCCAAGAAGAAGGGCCATTTGACTATGGGCCAGCCACAGGCCCTTGCGGCCCTTTCAAAGTTTAATAAGAAAGCATCTGGGTCGTCTCCGGTATGATACTTCTGTAGAGCCACTGCAGAAGAGCCATGGGGGATGGATACTTCACCTCTAGTACTCCCGGTGGCGACGGGATCCACCCAGGGCTGTTGAGATTCCTCTCTGGCGGCTAGGGCTTTCTTTAGGATCTCCCGGTCAGCCTGGGCGGAAGTCAGTTGCTGTTCCGCCACCCAGCCGAGTTTCTCCTGTCCTTTCACTAGCTCTTGAAGAATGGTTTCCATCTCTGTGTCGAGATTCAGCCTGCCCGCATTCTCCACCACTGTTACAATGTTAGCGGGTGGCGGCGCAGGAGAGATAGGCAATAGGCGTGCTCTTGGAAGTTTAGGCTTTAATGTGGCAAACAGTTGATCCGTACAGCTTTTACGGGCAGGGTATTTTCGTGGTGACCGGCTTCTACTCCGACGTCTGTGTACTGGCTTTTCCTTCTTCCTGGTCCCTTCCGGTCTTCGGACAGGCGGCTCCTCCTCCTCCGAGTCCGTCCCGACTGTTGGAGTGGCTCTCCAGCGATCACCCAGTCCGAGGGAAAGATAGAGAGACAGAAGTGTCAGGTGCTGTACAACTTCGTGCACGGTGCAAATAGGGGGGGGGGTAAGTGAGGGGACTCCCGGTGCTCTGTTAAACGCGTGAACGGCAGTGAGGGTGATTTCCGCCTCCCGTTAAACTAAACGTCCCTCGGGGTTGTACCTAAAGTACGCTGCCCTCCTACCCAGCCCCTGAAACGATCACGTACCTGGAGGAGCCACGCACCTCCCCTGGGTGAGTGGCTGGGCGGCTCGTGGAAACGGTGGCCTCCTGGCTTTCCTCCGTCCTGGGCAGGCGCCGACTCTGCTCGTTTTTCGTCTCCGGTCGTCCGACTCTCCACCTCCTCTCCCGCTCCTCGAGGCTCCAGGTCTTCCGAGTCGTCTCGCTCTCTCTCCTTCTGCTCCTCGATCTTCCTCCTTCCGAATCCTTCCTCCTTCCGAACCTCAGTCCTCCTTCCTCTTTCGCCTTCCGTCCTCCAGGTGAACAAGCACCTCTGTGAGGCTTCTGGTTCTCCTTTTGATGGGCAGGGCTGCCAGGCTGACTCCTCCCACTCGGTATTCTCCTCGCAGTTAAAGGGCCAGTCCATAGTGTCCGACTCGGTCCACGTTGTTGCCGGTTCCTGTGGGTGAGACATAGAGAAGGGAGGGGAGGGAACAAAGGTTAAGTCGGACCTCCCCTGGTTCGTTCCCTCGTTGATGGGTAGTCCCGTATCGATATCCTGATGACCCCGTCTGTACACCCCGTTACAGTACCCTTACAGTTTTTTTTCGTATTCACAAACTGGACACTGGTATCTTTTTATATGCAGAGTTCTCCACCACAACTGCAGAGGCTCAGTAGTCATAAACCTATTATTTATGCATAGTTTGTGAATGCCGAAAAAGAAGTGAACTTTCACACAATTTTAGGTTTACTTATTTTAATTAGGCCCTACCTGTTTATCCCTGTTTTTAACCCCCAAAAGGACGTTTCTTTGTAGCCAATATCCACCCCCCAGAGCCTCTGATGGAACCTGTATGTGCTAGAGCAGTATATTTCGCTTTGTACAGGAATTCACAGTTATTAACCAATTAAATGGGTTTCCTCTAGGAAGAACAGCACTAGTTCTTGTTATTTCAGGAATTGCACCACCGCCTCTCTTTTGATCTAATCTCCAAGGCCATTACCTTCACCGATTATATTTTCATTTGCCTATTTTCTCATTATTTTGCCATCATGAACCCCTTGTGCATCTATTTTTTGCCTCTAAACCAATGTGTCTATATTGTTTTCAATAAACCATGTAAACATGAACAGTTGTGCTATGTATAAATACCTCAATAACCCGACCCTCATTTTCCTTATGGTGGAGCTCCCACTTTCCACCACTCAACATTGGAAAGGTCTTTCACTCTCTCTAATTTATTTAATTAATCATGTATTAAGCTTCCCATGAGCCATCATCACTTGGAGTATCAAAAACAAAGTGGTGGTTGGAATACTTAAATGAATCTCAACCACTGGCAATCACCCAAGCTGCATCCCAATCCATTGTTTTTTGCCCACCATGCCATTTCAGCTTGGACGCGGCCATATGCAAGTCAGTCTTGACCCGGCTCCAATGGAAACAGTCAAAACTGCCAGGCTAGGTCCTCCCTGAACCGGAACAGAAGCAACCCAGGACAGGTTTTGGCCTTATTAGGGCTAATCAGCCAGGTATAGCTTGGTTCCAGTAGCAAAGTTAGAACAGAACCCACAGGCAGTTTGTGCTGGACTGTTCCCATTGGAGCACGGTCAAGACTAATTTTCATATGGCTGGTCCCAAACTGAGGTGGCCTAGTGGGCAAAATAATGATGGATTGGGATGCAGCCCTGAGCAATTACCAGTGGCTGAGAATAATTCCAGTATTTCATTCATCACTTTTTGTATACTTCAGTGTGTCACCCAAAGTGGGACGGGTATACTCAGAAGTAGGTCCTGTGCAAGCTGTGCCACTGGAATAAAGCTATACCTGGCTGATGAGATCTAATATGAGTGAAACAAGTCATGAGTTCCTTGTGTTCCGGTTCAGAGAGAACCTGTTATGACAGTTCGACTGGACTGTTCACATTAGAGCAGGGTCAAGATTGATTTGCATTCAGCTGGGTCCAAACTGAGGTGGCATACTTTGCAAAATAAGGATGGATTGGGATTCGGCCTGGGTAATCACCCATGGCTTAGATTAATTAAAGCATTCCATCCCTCACTTTTTATATACTTCAGTGTGTTGCCTAAAGTGGGGCAGGTATGCACAGAAGTAGATCTTGTGCACACTGTGTCAATGGAATCAAGCTATACCTGGCTGATGAGATCTAATAACAGTGAAACCGGTCATGGGTTCCTCGTTTTCCAGTTCAGAGAGAACCTGTCCTGGCAGTTTAGGCTGGATTGTTCCATTGGGGCAGGGTCAAGACAGATTTGCATATAGTTGCGTGTAGACTGAGGTGGCATGTGTGCAAAATAAGAATGGATTGGGATGTGGCCAGAGTAATCATCCATGACTGAGATTAATTCAAGCATTCCATCCATCACTCTTTATATACTAGTGTGTCGCCCTAAGTTGGACAGGTATGCCCAGATGTGGGTCCTGTGCACATTGTGCATACTAGAACCAAGCTATACCTGGTTGGTGAGCTCTAATAAGAGCGAAACCAGTCCTGGGTTTCTTGTGTTGCGGTTCAAAGAGAATCTGGCCTGGCAACTTGGGCTAGATGGTTCCAATCACAGCAGGGTCAAGACTGATTTGCAAATGGCTAGGTCCAGACTTAGGTGGCATGGTGTGCAAAATAACAATGGATTGGGATATGGCCTGAGTAATTACCAGAGGCAAAGATTAATTCAAGCTTTCCATCCATCACTTTTTGTATATTTCAGATCATCATTTTGAAGGATATGAGTGTTGTACAAATTAACAACTGTTACATGCAATATCAGAGAAAACATCAGCTTTCAATAACCACAGGTCACACCCAACAGAATAAACGTATCAGTGCAATGGGTAGGAGGCTACATATTAGGAAGATATCATCTGAACTGTGGCTCTTTAATATGTCATTCGTGGCTATTAAACCAAGTTCACTGCTCAACCAAGCCTACTTCCTACAGCATAGTGTGTTGACATACTATCCGTATTGGCTAATAAAATGACCTTTTCTTGGGGGTGAACAAATTATGTGTAGCCTCAGTGATCAGCTCTGTTTACTATCATATCTGACAGCTCAAGTACAGACATTATTCTGAATGACTCAGTAAAAGGCAGTCCCTTTCATCCATTTCTGGTTCTCTGACCTCTTTCAACTGCTGCTCCAGTGGAAGGGAGGGTGAGTCTCTTTGTATGCCGAATCTTAATCTGCTTTTATTTTGTTGTTGAATTTCATTCAGTCCCCAATACACCTTGGATCCCTGACCAATTGCCATGAGGTTCTTATGTTCTGGATGTACCATGTTACAACGCATACCATTACAACTACCTACCATTACAACGCTACCATTACAACGCATACCATTACAACGCATAGCGCTTAGAGGTGCTGGATAGTGGTAAGTATAATTTACTATTCCAACTCCAGTCCCCGTGGACAATAGGGAAGGTGTTGGATAGTAAATTAAACGTATTCCCTATCCTAGAGCGCCCCCCAGCGCAATGCGTTGTAATGGTATGCGTTGTAAAAGTTGTGTTGTAATAGTAGGTAGTTGTAAAAGTTGCGTTGTAACAGGTGTATACCTTATGTTCTGCCACCCAGTTTTATTAATGTAATTACTGTATTTATAGAGCGCAGACACTCATCCCCTAAAGGATTTCACGGTACTAGAAAGCTCTCTGCCTTTTCAACTTTGAGAATTGAAGATAAAAAATAGGAATCAGCTGATAGGAGTAGATTGGGATTTAAAAAAACAAGTTTTTCATTTTTTCCTAAACCACAAATGGTTATCAGCCAGACAAAGGTGTAGGGGTAGAGTGTTCCAGAGGGCCGCTGCCAGACAAGAAAAGGAGCGTCCGCCTGTTCTGACTTTTTCAATCATTGACATTGACAAATGGCAAATTTCGTGACCTCAGGCCACACTTCGAATTAAAAAAAAAACACTTAACTTGAAGAATTTCGGGTCCTGTATTGTATAGTGGCCTGAACATATGGCACAGAAGCTTGAAGATAGCTCTTTTCCTCACTGGCAACCAAAGTAGGCTTCCCAGGCAAGCTGATTTAGCTGTGTCGGTCCAAATGTATACAACAACAACAACAATCTAAATTCTATCCTATTGGAAACACAATATGAATAGTAACTATCATGAAAATCAACAAGACAGTATCAATGATGTGAGTGAACAACACATATTATTGTAACATATTGGTAATATCATAAATAGTACTTTATGTTAGTATTTCCAACCTCATCCCGCTAACTAAACTAAATTTAGCAACAAGGACGGGCCAATTTCTTACATTCTTAGCTTCAAAGATGGAAACACCTGCATAGCTCTTCTGAACAATAGAACCACTGTTCATTAAAAAAGCAGCATATACATTCCCTCTTATGGTCTGCTGACAGGGAAGCTGGTATCATGCGAATGCGGTGTATCCTGGACATACTTCCTGATCCCAACAATAAGTCTAGTACCTGAAAGCGTGACTGCTCTAAGTAGAAGGACAGAACATTTGACAAATCAGTCACAGGTGCATTTCCCCCAATGTGAAATAGTAATAATGCTCGACTCTGTTAAAATCAGGTGTAGGAAAACATGATTTTACTTCCCTAAGTAGGGTAAGCGCAAATTGAACTATTTGGGATTTTTGGCCAATATGCATCCTCATAGTTAATTTGGAGTCAAGGATTTAATGCAACCAACAAGTAAAGTGGTGGTGCTATTTATGGTAATAACTAAAAGCCAAGATTGAATAAAATGCCTGTTAACTTCAGCATGTTATATTCTTTTCACCACATGTTATATTCATATTAATTTGTGACATATTGCTTTTGATGTTTGTAATATTCACGTTGGTGAGTGTCAATTTCATCTCAAAGCATGTCATATGTTTGTTTTTCAAGTAGAATAACAATGTTTCAAAATTACCAGACCTATACAATATTTTTTTTAAATGCATTCAATGTTAGAACATATTAAGAAGACCATCATATTGCACTTGAAATACTTCACATGTGATTGTTACATCGGATGTCTTTATTTCACAATGTATGTTTTTGAATCACGTGGGAAAATTTACTGTAACAAAGGCCTTTACACCACAATACTTTTCTAACTTTGCATGTGTGAAACGCATACTTTACTGATGAAATACATTTTTAAATGAATTTCTCAACATTATAATTTTTCACAATAGATCTTTTTGAAATGATAAATGAAAGATGCCTAAAAAGTTGGTGACCAAACGGAGACACAGATGTTGATGAAACTTATGATCTACAAAACGCGGAACTAATTGATAAAATATATGGGATACCTATATTTAAAGGAAAGGTTCACTGAGCGAAGAACTGTTTGAATATGTGTCAATATATTTTTTTGCCACTGCTGGGGTACAGCAGTTACTCTGGGGGTACTGAAATAGCAGTTATAGAAACAGGTAAACAGATCAAGGCACGAGCCAGCTCTTTCAATGAGCGCTCTTGTGCAGTGTTGAGAGAGGTCTCAACAAAATGTCCCTATGCATGTTGTGTAGAAAGAGACAGGAGAGTAAAGGTCTCCCTTCCTAATACAAAAATATTTAATGAAATTAGAATTCCTAAAGAACTAATAGAAACTTTTAACCATGAACCATCTTTGTCGTGCAAGAATAACGGCTCTTTGAAATGCATACTAATACTTAGCACTCTCCATAAGATTGAAATCAAATCAAATCACATTTTTTACGAGGCACTTCCCAACAGTCATATCCGAAGTATATAGAAGCACAAAAAGTAGTACTAACTGAATTTTTTTTAAAAACACGATAAAAAACATGAAAAATATAAAGAACGTTTTAGAAGAGTAAGATTTTTTTTAAAAAGTACAATCTACTATTATTCACTAATTCCTTAAAAAAAACTGTGCCCTCTAAACAAATTGCATCAGCAGGCATGAACTTCAACAACTTGCATAGGGAAGAAAAGTAAACCCTAAAAATACAAAGCAAATGAAAATACGACAATATTAACTGGCTAACAAGACACCCTTTACCATTTCCCTAGAATATAGATACTCTTAAAAACTATTGTTGGAAATCAGAAATAAGATTCTTACAAGTCCAGCACCGGCACCTCCCTTCGTTCTCAACTACGATTCTCCACCTACTGAAGAAAGACAGTCTAATCGCAAAACATTGTAGGATAAGGCAGAAATAAACAAATATGTCTTCAATAGACATCAATGGAAATCTGTGGGGGAAAAAAAGTAAATGTTATTAAATGTTTACAAATTATATAAAAAAATATTAAAAAGATTATTGATGTTTTTATTTATAAGATATACTAATAAATAAATACAAATTGTAAAATATGAATAAAGAATACAATAAATGTATTTTAATAAAAAGGTTATTAAATACATTTTTATGTTTTATTTAAAACGATCTTTTAAAAAATGTACAATATTTGCGTAATGTTGTTTGTATAGTATAATTAAAAAAATAACAGTTACCTTGTATAAAATAAGTACCATTAATACTAAATTCCCAACCTCGGGACTCTATAACCCTTTCATCTACTTTCTAAAGCTCATGGCACCAAACAAAGAAATGAATACAAAATAATTCCTCGACCCAAAATAATTTATACACAACCACAACCCATACATAAATACCCCCAGTACTTTAAAAATAACTCTGTACCCAAAATTAGTTATATAAAAACTACACTCTCCACCCAGGGCATAGCCCTAAAAGTAAAAAGAACTCTATCAAAAAATAAACCCAATACTTTAAATAAAATATACAACAAAGATCATGCACTTCACACCCTTTACAACTCTTCTCTAAACCTCTAAACCCATCTTTAAGCCATAAAAAATCCCTTACTAATCCTAAACCCGACTCCATCCTTGAAGCCTAAAAATCTCTTACTAACCCTAATCCTAAACTCCCCCTGAACCTTAAAAAACCCTTACTGACCCTAAAACTAGCCCCATTGCTGAGCCCTAAAAACCCATTACTAGCCCTAAACAAATCCATTCCTAGTCCCTATCACCTCCATTTCTGAAACCTAAAAACCCTATTGCTGCTAATCCCAAACCATCACCAAGCACATAAAAACCCACTACTGCCCTTATTCCCAGCCCTGAAGCCTACAAACACATGTCCTAAATCTAACCGCCTCACTGAACCCTAAAACCTCCACTTACCTATAATTACCTTTGTGAATCGCAATGTAAAGTAACATAATGTAGAACCCATTATGCAAAGGTTACTTTGCAGTAAAAACGCTGTGCTAATGGTACCATGATATAAATAGAACACACTTAATATTTTACTTTAAAAAAATGAGTTGTACATTTAAATAGCAGAACAATTTTCTGACTAGAGAGTAAGCTGACAGTAACAACAATTTTACTCTCAACGAGTAACAGCTTAATATAGATGAACTGCAGGTGACATGCTTGTGTCACCAACCACCATCTCACCTGTCACTTACAGGTCTGCACAGAACCGTACTGACAGAAAGAAAGCAGACAGTGCTGACAAGCAGCTCTCACAGAACAGCTGTCAGAATGGTGCTAGCCTTTCCTTCTCAAAGTGAAGATTGACAGCATGGATTTGGGCAAGGAGGAAGGTGGAAACAGAGCAGCGGCTGGGTGGCAGGACATGACACCTTGTACTTTTGTTTTGAAATCTGGTGAGGGCAAGATCTCCTGAGGGTGCTGGAGTAAGGTTACAGGACACCAGAAATATATTGGTAAAGAAGGGAGAGGAACATTTGCCAGAAAGTGCTATGGAAGGTGGCAAAACACGAGGGACATCTAAGGGGGACAAGGGACATATGGTATGTTTTGCATGGTTTCCCAGGTCTTCTCAACTGCTGCACCAATGCTGTGATAAGGGGAACAGGTTCTCTTTCCTGTCGGTGGCGTGATCAGTAAATAAAGTGTTCAAGATATTAATGTTTGCTAGAGTTCACCGCAAATGTAATAACACAGAGAGGCTAATTTATTGTTCTGGAACAAAATATATGCTGCAAGATTCATCATGAAGACATTAACAAATCCTTTTAGCATTAACTGGGAGGAGAGGCATTGTCTATTGTATTTCACTGTAATTTATTTTGTGAGGATTAAATGGCCATCTTGTGTAGCGTTTTTAGATCCAAACTACTTACAGGGAAAATATATGTATTTCACCTTGCAGGCATTCTATTTTTGTCCCTGTAGCTCTTAGCTGAGCAGGAATGTTGCATATTTCTAAAGAATGACAGCAAAAAGGGAAGCTCTTCTATGAGTTACTATTGTTTTTCATGTTGCTTGTATTGTGCACCCTATAACGTATTCAGTCATCTCTGCTGAATGAATGCTGTAAAACTCCATAGCCACATAATAGGAAAAAACGTGTTCAATTTTGAGGCGGAAAGGACAGTCTAATAGTTATCTCGTTTGGTGTGGACGGTAATGAGAAAGGTCTTTGGGCTTTAATAACTGAGCTAAAATTCTAGGGGCAATCTCATTGAGAGGGAAATGTTGCTCTTGACTTTGGGCAATGATAAAGAGGTGAGGGTTGGTGTTGGGCTTTAGCTGGCTTGTACGAAGTCCCCATCGTCCCCACATCAGATTCCTCTGACATCTACTACTTAACTGCAAATAACTAACACATGATCCACCTCTGCCACCTACAGTGTAGCTCAGTTTAACGTTAATGGTGGCAGATTGGCTTTGACCTGTTCACAGCCCCATTGCCCAGACCCTTTAATGGCACCACACGTCTACTAGACTACCACACTCAGAGGCATCTCTCACACAGGTCCCATGGATACCTCAGATCCCTAGGGTAGGTATTTGCAAACTGGGAGGTACAACTGACTTTCCCGTCCATCAATCTGATTTTTTCCTCTTGCCTTCTAGATACCCAAGCGACAAAGAGGGCATGGTGAGCAGACTGGGAGCTATTAGCGTGGGCGTAACACCACACTATATACACACCATCTTGGCTCAAGGGGGAAAAGAACCTATTCATCTTACCTCCTTTGCAAAGCTGATCCTGGGAATGTTTTTGCAGAGCTAAATCCAGAAATTGAAATTGACAATGAATCAGTTTATGGCTTTGGAAGGTATTACTAGAGGTCTGGGAGGGAAGCAGGTCTGGTGTATGAAAAAGCAGATTGTGTGGTTCGAATTTAGGCAGAAAAAGTGTAGCTAATGGGTAACTAGTGTGACACTAGTAAAGGAGTCTCTAGAAGTGTGATTTGCATGGTTGATAATTAGAAAGAATCTTAGCACTCCTATAGGGGATTAAAAGAGTCAGAAAGGAATATGGGGTAGGACTGCAGGAGAGTTAGAGGCAATAAGCCAAACAGCCATTGGAAAGGAGCTTGTGCATGATGACAAGAGAGAGGAAAGAAAATGTGATAGAGACTAATCTGGGAAGCAGGAGCTGAAATGATTGAAACACTATAGATGAGCATTGGTGAATAGGAGTTGGGACTAGAGCAGTAACATCAAGGTAATAGGCTCATATCCCAAATGTGCTGAACGTGTTGTAGATGCCTTTTGCCCGACTTAGGAGCCCATTACGATGGCGGGCACTGCCCGCCACTATAACGGTAAACAGGACCGACCGCCAGAGGTGCGGCGGTCCCGCTTTGCCAATTAGGATGTGCCCGCCACCCTGGCGGTCGCATTCTGCATATTAGGCATTGTGGCGAGGGGAGCTGTCAGCAGCACCCGATGCAATGCAAAATATGCATGTTGTGCATTGGCATGCACAACGTGGCAGGCACCGCTCAGTGCCTGCCACTCTGTGCATGCCAATGAAGGGGGTACCATGGGTAACCCCCAAGTGCAGGCATCCACCCTCCCCCGGCCCTCTAGATCTGCCCGAGACTCGCCGTCTCAACCATGGTTTACTGCGACTCTCAAGAGCGCCAAGCATGACTGCAAGGTTTTGGATCGTGCCTGGCGTCAGAGCTGCTACTGTCCTATAGGAATTTGAGAGCTATGCAAAGAATCTACTATGAGGCCATCGCCGTGGCGAAAGGGCAATTTTTTGTGCCCGCATTGATTCTGCTAGGAACAGTGCCAAAGAAATTTTCTCCATAGTGCAGAATTGTATTTCTCCCCGGGCCCAGGCGAGTGTTATTCCCTCCTCTCTCGCATGGTGTAATACGCTTTCCCGCTGCTTTAGAGAGAAAATCCAGGCCATTCAAGCTTCCTTCTCCGTGGTTAATGGCAGTAACATGGGTTCTCTGGTTACTCTACCTGCTGCCCCTGTCTGCTCCCTTCAGCTTTTAGAGCAGTTACTCCCCTGGAATCCCTTAAAACCGTCAGGGGGCTCAAGTCGGGCTCTCCTTCTGACTCCTGCCCAGCCAGGCTTCTGGTATCAGTGGCTGAGAGCCTGTCTTTTGAGGTGAACTGTATTGTCAGCCTGTCCCTCCAGACTGCTGCGGTTCCTCTGAGGTGGAAACAGGCGAAGATACTGCCGCTTCTGAAGAAAGCCTCCCTGGATCCTCTCACCCCTGGGAACTACCGTCCCATCTCCCTTCTCCCGGTCATTGCTAAGGTCTGCGAGAAGGTTGTTAACAGCCAACTCACAGAGTATGTGGAGACAGAGGGCCTCTTGCATCCGACTCAATCGGGGTTTCGCACCTCTCACAGCACCGAGACTGTCCTGGTGGAGGTGGTTGAGGCCATTCGGGAGTGTCGGGACGCAGGCGGGAGGGCAGCATTAATTCTGCTTGACCTCTCGGCTGCGTTCGATACGGTCCCTCATGCCCTTCTTTTGGCCCGTCTGGCTGAGATTGGGGTATGTGGAGCAGTTTGGGACTGGCTCAGGTCCTTCCTGGAAGAGCGAGTCGAGCATATTTGGCTCCCCCCTTTCTCCTCTTCGCCTCACCAGGTCACCACAGGAGTGCCTCAGGGCTCTTCCCTTAGCCCGCTCCTCTTTAACATTTATTTTATGCCGCTTTTACATCTGGCAGAGGAGCTTGGGGCTAAGGTGATGGCCTATGCTGATGACACACAGCTGCTGTTCACCTGGGACCTCCAGCTCAGTTGTTACAGCCCAACAGTGCCTAGTTTCCATCTTTAAATGGCTAGCTGATGCTCAGTTTAAATGTAATGAACAAAAATCTGAGATCTTACTGCTTGGCAGCTTTCCCATTGACTTTCATGAACAGCTTTGGCCCCCTGACTCCCCGCTCCCCGCTCCCCTCAGCGACAGGACAGCCTGCTAAAAACCTGGGAATCTGGTTTGACGGGAGTCTCTCCTTTTCCTCCTACATTAAGAAACTGGCAGGCTGTTGCTTTGGCCTCCTCAAGACTCTGCGCACCTTCTTCCCACTTCTCCCCAAGCGGCTAGAGAAACTGTCACCTGCGCCCTGATCCTTTCCCGTTTGGATTATGCCAATGTGCTCTTTGTCGGGTCTCCTGGCTACCTGCTTAAAAAACTTCAGGTAGTCCAGAACACGACTGCCAGATTGCTATTGGGCCTCTCTGCCAGGACTAGTGTGACCTTTCAACTCCGTTCTCTTCATTGGCTTCCTGTTGTAGATAGAGTCAGATTTAAATCTTTAGTTCTGGCCCATCGTGCCCTCCTTGGCCTTGGCTCCATCTATCTTCAGAAGCGTTTCTCCTTCTATCTCCCGGCTCGTGCCCTTCGCTCCGCCACTCAATGTTTTGCCCGGGTGCCTCGCTTCAGACTTCAGAGGATGGGAGGCAGCTCCCTTGCCGTGAAGGCCAGCCTAGCCAGGAATGGCCTCCCCCTCTTCCTACGGTCAATTCAGAACCCTGCCATCTTTAAAAAGAAACTCAAGACACATCTCTTTGTATGTCAATTTCTTCTTGTTCCCCTCGAGCTCCGCGCCGGGACACTCATGAGTATCCGTGCACGTAACAAGTGGAAATAACATAACATAACATAACATAACACCCCCCCACCCCTGCAGGGGCACGCAACAGACCTCCAAAGGCATTCTCCGAATGCCTTTCCATGGCAGAGTCTCCACCATGGAAAGGCATGCCCCACACACCCATCCCCATATTGTGGGCCCTTTCCACCCATTAGGCAATACTGACGATTGCCTGCCAGCGAAAAAGCGGCAGACGGTCTTTACTTCCGCCACGATACCCCCCGCCATGCAAATGTGGCTAGGGGTAAATGGCCACCGGGCGGGGTGTTCTGGCGGGCGGATCCGCCTGCGATCATATTAGGCCCCTTAAAGCGCATTTCCCATTTACATTTTCCTGCATAGGCACAGCAAATAAAAACCTGAAAGTTAAATTTGACAATAAACAAGAACATGGGATAAACTGGAAAAAGAAGAGCAGGATGGGGTAGGCTAGATAGGGCAACAAGAGCACAATAGATGGTGTGATTGTTTAAGAGGAGTAGTCCCCAGCTTTAGCTTGTAGGCAACATGTTGCTATCCAGCCATGTGTTTTAGTGGCAGCCTGCCTAAATGGCTGTTGAGGGAATGGCCCTTCCATACATGATGAGGACCTTGATATTACTATGGCAGAAAAAAATTGGTACCAGGAGCTGGAAGTCTCCAGACATAATCCTGGAAAATATTGTTAGATTCATCTTCTTGTGTTCAAATATATATACAAATATATTTTTGAGAGAGAAAATCAACAACATTGCTAACTTTTTTGATTTATTTTTCTCCATGGAGAAAATATTTTTCCATGGAGAAAGTCCTTATTTTTTTCTTATAGAAGGGTAATTAATCCCCCAACTTAAAACCTGCTAGGGGGCGTGTTTGCAGAGTGGTGAAGGGAGGGGGCGGAAGGGGGCAGGACTGACATACCAAGTGTGCAAATGCACCCCCTGGCATATTGTAAATTGGGGGATTAAGTCCCCTTCAATTCTGAGGGTCCCTGGCGGCCAACTAGCCCACCAGGTACCTCCAGTAAGTGCCAAAGATATGCGTTGAGAGAGGTGTAAAAGGGGTGTGGCCTCTGAATACCTCTCTCCAACACAGCTCCTTAGAAAATACTGGAGGTACCTGGTGGGCTAGTTGGCATCCAGGGACCCTCAGGATTCAAGGGGACTTAATACCCTGACTTAAAACTTGCACTGGGCCCTCTGGTATGTTGTAATTTGGGGGATTAAGTCCCCTTGAATCCAGTAAGCACCACAGAGCTGTGTTGCAGAGAGGTGCAAAAAGGGGCGTAACCTTGGACCACCTCGATGCAACGCAGCTCGGGGGTGCTAACTGGAAGTGCCTGGTGGGCTAGTTGGCATCCAGGGACCCTCAGGATTCAAGGGGACTTAATCCCCTGACTTAAAACTTGCACTGGGCCCTCTGGTATGTTGTAATTTGGGTGATTAAGTCCCCTTGAATCCAGTAAGCACCACAGAGCTGTGTTGCAGAGAGGTGTAAAAAGGGGCTTAGCCTTGGACCACCTCGTTGCAACGCAGCTCGGTGGTAGTAACTGGAAGTACCTGGTGGGCTAGTTGGCCCCCAGGGACCCTCAGAATTCAAGGGGACTTAATCCCCCAACTTAAAACCTGCCGGGGGGTACATTTGCAGAGTGGTGAGGGGGGGGGGGGGGGGGGGCGGTACTGATGTGACAAGTGTGTACTTATCCAATCACTCCGCCAAAACCCAAGCACTTATAAATTCAACATGCACTCTCCTTGCAGTACTCTAATCATCCAGTCAGTACCAATGCACTCATGCAATGACCCAGGCACTAACACATGCACTGCTACAATACCCTGAGCACTACCCATGCAGTCCAGCCCTCTTTTCCTTCTCTGTGAATCTGCTGCTAGAAGAGAAGGCCAAGAACCATACAGACGCCTTTTTCAGCACATGTGCTCGAGCACGGGATGCGATCACGTGCTGATAACGTGCTGTTTTCAAGCTCCCTGTTCATCTGAGTTACTGGTAGCAGCTGAAGGTAGCCTGTTTACTTTACTGTTTTAGACTCAAGGTCGCATCTGGCTTTGGGAGTGATTTGAGCATTCCTGAAGGCGCCGCCTCTTCTTTCCCAAGCACCGAGACGAAAGGGAGTCACCCCTCCTGCCCTCCCCAGTAATAGATAGCTATGCCTTTGTTTCTATGCAAGCTGTGCCATTTATGGTCCCTCCCTGGAGCTAGGGGGCCAACTGGTGTTTTTTCTTTTACAGAGATGGTATGGGGTGGGCGAAAGTGTATATAACTCAATGTTCAAATATGAGCCAGCAGTCTTCTCTGTGCACCTGATGGGTGCGGGTCAGAGAGGCTCCTCTATAGAGTATTTTGCTTAATAAATGATTGAACCTTCTTCACTGCCAACTGACTGATTATTTGGTAAATGGGATTGGGGCTATTGGTAGGTATAGCCCTTTAAGTTATTTTTTATAGTACTTCAGACTTACCACTCTTCTATGGTCGTTATCAGGTCAATCGTACCTATAACTGTAAATCCCTATTGCGGGCCTCCTCGGGGGACCGGTGAGATCTACAAACCTGTCGGAAGTCCAATTCTTGACTTGTGCGTGCTCTGAACACGGTGCCCTGGGTGACCACACCTGACCCTGGTCACACAGGTACAAGTGATCCATTCCCTTTTCATTATTGATTACTGCAAGGAAGACGAATGGATCTCAGCTTCTCTCTCACCCCTCTGATCTAATACACAAGTTCAATAGTACATAACACGAGTAGTACTACTGCAGTACTATTTCACATACTACAAAATGTAGATTGTGAATAGGTGCCTGTGTATGAACTAGTAAAACATTACCCATTCAGTGAATATGGAAGGTGTGGTTCTTTCAAATTTTTTACTTAATACCGGGTCAACTTAGGTGAAGAAGTTTCAGAACTTTCTGTTTTTGGAAAACCTTTTAGAAAAGAACAGTACAAATGCTATAACACAATACAAATCAGCACTTACTGTGCTGCCTCCATAGTGTATTGATGGGTTCATCTAAGAACTTGTTTTCCTTAGAATTTACAATTGAGTGAGATAGGAGGCACTCCCGTTGATTTGTGGAGTGTGGCACAATATCACGAATTCAGTTGAGATCCTTATTTATTTGGTCAGCAGAGAGGGTTGAGCAAACCAGGATTATGTGACATTTTCAGAGATTCTGTAGGAAATTGGGTTACTGAAGCATGGTGTGAGAGGCCAGAATATTGGTGAGGGTGAAGACATTCAGTGGGGGGTGGCTTTAAGCTTTAGCTGAGAAAGGCTCAAAGAGAATGTATATATCTATTGTGTAATCCCACCTTAGCATTGAGCTCCACGTCAAAAACCTATGAGCAGACAAATTTCAGATTAAGCCACCATGTTTGCATCTTTTTCAGCATGGAAAAGACTTTGTGCTAGTGTTCCAAAAATGAAAGGTTTCTAAGTTGTAACTTTTTTTTCAAATCAATAAATGGCTTTTCTTGACGAGTAAAGCCCTTAAATATTCACTACTGGGTTCTAAGATACTGCCGCATGCTTCCCAAGTACTGGTGGTGGGGGGGGGGGGCTTATGCACTGCTCCAGTTCAAGTAAGCAGCAAAAAGAACAGTTCCAACTGATCCTCAGTTGCAACAGCTGATTTTAACCATAAGGTATTCTGCACATCAGTGCTACATGATCAGCAGCGGCCTGTGCAGGTAAGAGCAGTGGGCCGGGTGGGGGGGATTTCGACTGACAACCACGAGGGAAAATTAAATAAATAATTCATTTTCCCTCGTGGTCTGTCGAAATCCCCATCACCCCACCTCTCTTAACTGCGTGGGCCGCTGCTGCACATGATGGAGGTTACACTGAGAAGTAAGGGAAATGTTAATGTGCCAATGGTTAATTGGCTCTTCCAGACCGGAAATCCTCTTCCTCTACTCCAGGACGTTCTATAGTCTATAGGAATGAGTGGAGAAGTTTCACATTGAACAGCAGACTTCGCCGACAGGAAGTGCTGCTCCTAAATACCTGATCCAAAGGATTGATTTTCACAAACAATTTACACGTTCACCAAAGTGATACCTCATCAGTTATTAAGTATATTTAATGTTTTGACGTAGTACTGTATCTATCAATTCCTTTAAGAATATGTTACCCCTGTTGCTTTAGTTCAATGCTGCTGATATTTCTGTACTTACTTTTGATTTTGGGCACAGTCTTTCTATAAACTTATGAATAAATGAATGAATGAAAACACTTAATTTGCTCTTCTATTAAATGCCTCAGCTAAGTAGTTTTAATGCAGCCGCCATTAACTTTGTACATGACTATCTGAGTCTAATTTAGGCAAGACTTTGGACTAGAACTATTCACAGAACTTTCCAAAATTCACATTTGTCTAGAGACTAATAAAATTCATCAATGTTTTAAAAAAAGTTCAAGTGGTGCACAAGCTTATAATTTTCCTCTGTAGTTCTATGTTTTTTTAACTCTTTACTTCTGTAACTTCGACAAGCCCCGTCTCTTTGAGTTACAATAGAAACTGTATATTTATTTTCAAAGCTAGCTTATCGTTATAAATGGGTTATTTTTAGTTTCTATAAATTTGTTTAATTTTTGTCATTCCTTCCTTGTTTTCCATGAATTTTATTTAAATATATATTTTCAGTTTTGTGAGGATATTTTTATATTTTAACTAAGTTTTCTGACATCATTATTTGACCATACTTTTTCTTTAATTAATTGACCGGGGACTGTGCTCAATTGCTCTTTATGGTTATGCGCTCTAATTAGAAGTTGTTAAAATAAAGTTCATAAATAAACGTAACCAGCAAATAAAACTACTTGAAATGATCAGGATAATTGAAGTAATGCTAACCCCCAAAAATATTTTGATGTTTTACTCATTTCTTATAATAGTATGTGTGAGACCATCTTGATGGGGTACGTAGCACACATAGGCAGACATGAAGCTTCTTCCATACAACAGTAAATCAATTAAGCAAGCTTGTGCAATTCCATTCAATCCACAGCGAAAAAATCAGATTATTAAGCACAAATTTGTTCAACTTGTGGTGGCTCATCGTGTAACCCCGCATTAGATCAGTGTGATGCTATAGATATTTTCATCTGTCAGTCAATAATCTACCAAAATTAGCAATTGCCACATTGCAAAGCCTCTGCTGGTGATCTAAGCACATATAATTCTGCATCAATGGCAATCTCCAATTGTTGTTTGGAAGGTAATTAACTCCAAAAGTAGACTCTATATGTGCCTATATTTAAATAGTCTCAGTTTAAGAGGCTTCTCTGAAATAGCACTTTCAATGTTTGGGTAATCTTCCTATCAAAACTCTACTATCCACTATCAATGTGATGTCTTCAAAGTCTTGAATAGGAGACTGTTAAAAACGTAGGCCCTGATTATGAGTTTGGCAGTGTAGGAGCAGGCTGCCACACCAGCGCCCCAATCCCACACCACTAAACTTGTCTGCCGACTGTCCCCCAGATTAGGAGTGGTCTGGAGGGCGGTGCATAGGCGGTCCTAGGCAGGGATCCCTATAAAGGCACCACATTGCCTTGGAGGCATACCATGTGCCCCCTGCATGCATCCCCTGGGCCTGAGACAACAGAGGGCCCTGTAGGACCCTTTTTCTTTACTCACCGCCACACTTTTCATGGCAGGCTCACTGGCATTTAAACTGTGGCAGTGAGGAAACTCGTAATATGCTTGGGGGGGGGGGGTGGGGGGGTTGCAGAGGCACCAGCAAGCGTATTGCAGGCCTGAGACCGCTGTACCATCGCCAGGGATCTGGGATCCCCAGCGTTTGCAGTGGTCCTGTGGGGGTCCGCCCACCAAACTATTAATGGGGTGGGCAGACCACTGGTGCAGTAGTGCCCGCACCGCCACCGCGGCGTAGTCTTAATCAGCCCCTTAATCTTTTGTTTTTTCCCCGTGGACGTCTGCTGTTTTAACATATGCAACGGCAATAGCTTCCAAATTTAACCAAGCAGCATCAATATCCATTATCTAAAGTTATAATAGCTATCACTTCGGCAAACCAACTGTGCGACCAGCAAAGGTGTTGCACAGTTGTAAAAAGCACTAATATGGGATGTAGGAATGAAGGAAATATTTTCTGACTTAGTCATTCCTGCTTACGATAAACTCCTTTCAGCACCTTTCGACCTTCAGTTTAGCAAACGGGGTCTTATCTGCGCAGCCTCAAATTTTAGGCAGAGCTTTCCTTCAGTCCTCCACAGTAGTAACTAGGGTGGGGTAGGGTGAAGTTAGGAGACTGTGAGAGCTCTGCTCAAGGAAACAAAGATCTTCCAGTTTGGTTTGCTTTTGTACAGAAGGCCGTGGGATACCTTTATGTGGATACACAGATGCAAAGTATGAAATACTAGGGGCTTTAGTCCTGTTTGATGTATGTCTTTCACCAAATGCTGACTGGTTTTACCCTTTGCATGCATTTCTAAAGCATAACTTTTGTACTAGAAGGAGTCTCTTCCAGCAGAAAGACTATGCTATATGTTTTTCTACTTTGCATGTGTGCATGCAAAGTTTGAAAAATGAAGACAAATTAACACATTGCTCCTGGTAACAGCTGCCTCAAGGAGGCAAAACATGTTGGCCCAAATCCCTGTCTACCAATGTTTGCAATTAGCGATTTCTGCCAAAACCTATGGATGGTTGAATGGGAAGGCCCATGCACTACTCATGAAACGCCCCCTTGTCCCAAAGTAACGCAAAACAAAGCAGAGCACACATTTGAGTGCCTCCAGGAAACCATACAGTGGAAAAAATACTGATTTGCATTGGATAGTAAATCCTACCCTAACACTTTACAAAATGATCCAGTTACAAAAGTGAAGCAAACTTGGTGCAAAGCATTAGTAAATCTGGGCTAGAATTTAGCTGATAGTTAGGCACCTTGTAAGTACTGCATAATATGCAAGTATCATTTACCAATGGCAACACTTGCCTCTGGATTGCGTCCAACCCTTAACCCTTTCGCCATGGCGCAAATTCGGCCATGGCGCGGGCGGGGCTAGGGGGTGGGCGTGGCGATCCCTTACTCATGATGGCTCCACGCCGTCATGAGTCATGGGCGGGGAATTAGTGCCGTGCAGGCGGAGTGGCAGTTAATGGCGGCTCCACGCCGTCATGAGCACCCGCCGCCCATGGCTCATGACGCCATGAGCATGAAAAGAGCTAAAGAAGCCATTGTTGAAAGGTAAAAATCAGTTTGCCGGTGTAATACTAGAGAGCAATTGTGCTGTACCTTACTGCAGTGAAATTAAAGTATAATATCTTGAGAAGAGGTAACAAGATTTTGTTTTTGGTTTTAGCATATTGCAAGTCAGACAAAGGTTTGTAGACTTCTTTTTCAAATTAATTTATATAGCGTAGTGCCAAGTATGTATAACACATAATTATGTTAATAAACTACCCCTTCATCCAGGGTCCACAACTACCTTGATTCTATATTAAACAAGAGCTATGTGCTAATGAAATTATTTTTCCTTTAAAGTGCAGGGGAAGCTCCTCCTCAGGAGTGGAGGAGCATCGCCCCGCCTGCTGATGCACAGCAGGCACACAAACATAAGTAAAATGGCATTGCAATGCCATTTTATTGCCATGCCATTTTATTTTCTACTAGCTCATGTGAATCTGAGGGCAGGGGGTGGGGCTTAATCCTGCATTGTAAGATTACAGCTGCCCATGCAGTGTGCATGTTGGGTTGGCCGGCTCGCCTGATACAGCCAGCCTGAAATGCGGTCTGTAGAGATTGTTGGCACAGGCCCCCAGCCTCAAAATTTGCACTGGGTTAGCATGCTTCCACCAATCCTTGAGCTGCTCTCGACATAAAAACAGCTCCAGGATTGGCTGGATGTGCGTTCCATGAGCAGGAAGGAAGTTCTTTCCTTTCCTGCTCGTGGACACAATCAGGGTTAGAAGTGTTGTACCAACAGGAGCAGTATTGGTGAATTTGGGGGCATTTCGCCTCACCACAATTTTTTATTTGAAGCCACCACTGTTAAAGTTTCCTGTGCACATTTACTTTTGCAGCACACCACAATAGTAAATGCAATCTGCTTATATAATGAGGATAAGAATACTGGGAATTTAGATAAACATAAAGCTGTATTGCTTGGAATGTGTCTGTAGTGTTATTATACTGTATTCTAATTAATTGGAGTTTTACACAGAACAGAAGGCGTGTTCATCTCTTCAAGGGAATGGTCATGTTTCATTTGAGCTCCTTACAGAAGCTGTTCTTCACCACCTTATCTCAGGGCATGAGTGCTTCGGAGCAATGCTGCAGCAGAAGCGGGCCATTGAAATTCCTCTGAGAAATAATGTAAGTAACCAACAGCGATAATGTATTTGAGCTACTATCACCTGCGTGTATACTGGAAACCAAGATGGCGAGACGACAGTAAGAAGTCACACATTGTCCTCTCCGACCCTTGATTATTAGAAGTGGGCATGCCTAGAAAGGACTTACATAAGGAAGAGGCATACTATGGTGCCCCAGGGCTACATGTCTAGAGGGAAGTGAAAAAGGAGAACCCCAAATGAAATAGAATTGCCCACGCATGAGAAGAGCCAAGGAATGATTGCAGTGCTGTTGTGAGTTCCCCAGCAGCAACTCATGGGGTATGACGCTCCAGTAATGGTGTAATGGTCCCAGGAAATGATACACTCCTGTGAGACAGATTTTGTAGACATAAATATCTTTATATGATGCAGGACAATGTTACTTTAAAAAAGAATAAAAAAACAATAGAGCCACGTTTTAAAACTAATGATATTTCAAAAGGAGTGCTTCTTGGAGATAGAGCAAGAGTATGACAAGGCGAGAATGATTTCCCAAGTTTATTACTACTCTGCATGTCAACATGCACACTACAACCAGTCATACAGTACGCTCCATTAAAGCAGATCATGCTTGTGAGAAACCAACCAGTTTACAAACATAAGCACATGTCAACAAATGTAAACTCTGCTAACCTTGTCCTGAATTACAAAAACAAACCTCAAAAACACTCATCTGGATGTAGTGCCTCACAAACCAACATAAAAATCAGTAAAGAAACAATTAAAGAACAAGAATGGTCCATAAAAGCTTAGCTGTTCAAAAACATCATTCGGTAGTGGTTATACCAGTTACCTGTATGATTTTTATCTATGTTCATTAAAATCATGATTATTTGTATTTTATTCTCTATGTATGATTTTTTCGCTGTCACTTTATATTACTTGTTTGCCTATTTGTTGACTGCCTAGGGTTTTTTTCACACTTTGTTATCCCTGCCCTAGGAGTTCATTGACACCAGTGTCCAGGGAGTCCTTGTTTTTCTCAAACCCAAAAACTGAGATGACCCATGCATGGCCTCTTAGCTGGAATGTTCTGAGACACATGGTATACTCAGATTTTTCTAAAGCCTATATAAGTGTTGAAATCTTCCACAGCTTACAAACACGAACCTAGCATGCTGGCACCAGGCACTCCGGTGGACTAAGTAGGACAAGTGTGGCTCAAAGTGTGGCTCAATGGTTAGAGCGGCAGACCTTGATGCAGAGTGCTGGCCAGGGACCAGGGTTCGATTCCCGCCTCGGCGGGATCGGGCTTAAATTCCTCTGACTGGATATTCTCGCCTCAGTGCTGAATCTAAGCATGGGCCCCACGCTGCAACTCTGGGCAATAGCTTGCTTAGTCTCCACAACGGCCCCCGATACACAAGGGATGCCTGGTTTCACCATGGGATGCCCAGGAGTGGACACCTCACAAGGAAAAGCCAGGAGGGGTTCCCTTGTGGTAGGAGTACAAGCGCCGGGATACTTACGGGTGACTGTTCGCGCTATACAAATACAACACAGGACACGGTCTTGATGACTGAAACCCCACTATGGCAGGGAACATGGCTCAGATACACAGCACGCCTCAGCAACTTTTGTACGTGGAACATTATAGGTAATTCCCAGCTGGGGTACATAGGTGAAGGTGACCATATGAGACCACTTACACAATTAGTGGAATCGTACATCATCAAATTTCACCAAATCCTTCAAGTACGCCAAATTCTAGATACCCATGTCCAGGAGCTTGGTGAACTCCTGGAATATAATTCCTTGGAGACCCTGTTAATGTTATCAACACTGAGAAGAAAAGAGCATCTAGAATTTATCCAACACTAATGTTCAGCAGCCCTATCCCACGTATGCAGTTGCAAAACTGATGGGTACTAGATGTGGGCTGCTTGGATGATTGGACTGAGGTGAGGATGGCCCTCTGGGATGCACTGTGTCTAAGCAATTTAAACTAATTCAGATGAAGTATTTGGATTGATCTTACTATAACCCTACTAGACTAAGCAAAATGAGAGAGGGGTGGATCCACACTGACTAAGGTGTTAGAGATCCGTTAAGGACCCTTTACCACAAGATCTCAATCTGCCCACTAGATACGAAATTATTGGTCACAAATGCAAAATACATTATCCAGGATCATCGGCAGACACATTATACCACACCCCAAGATGGCTATACTGGGCTATATGAATGAATGTAGAGGGCAGAAAATGGTAAGACTGTATGTGGCAGTTGGCCTACTAGTTGTAAAACGAGATATTGCTCGATCTTCAATATCAGAGGTGGCCCACTTCAGTAGAGGAATTAACTCTGCAAGATGATTAACAGGATAGATTTGCAAAAGAGGTAAGATGAGGTGTTCTGACCTCCAGTGCCAGTATGATGTGATAAGTAGATAGAGTGCCGCTAATGCCACCCAATAGACTAAGTCTACTCACCATGCCCTCACTGGGGCAGGGGAATCTGGAAGGCAAGAGAAAATATTCAATTTGATAAATGCCCAAGTCAGTGTACCTCCCAATCTGGACATGCCTACCCTAGGGGTCGGAGGTCTTCATGGGACCTGTGTGATAGATGGCATTGAGAGCGGGAGTCTGATAGAAGTGTGATGCAGTTAAAGCATCTGGAAGATGGGGCTGTGAACAGGCCAAATCTAGTGTGCCACCAATAATATTGTACTGGGTGATCCTGCAGATGGATCCTTTGGTAGTTATTTGCATGAAGTGGTAGATGTCTACAGCATCTGGTACGGGGAGGATATGCACTTTGTACAAGACTGCTAACGCCCCACCAGCAACATCAACCTCTTCATCATTGACCAAACTCTTAAGCAACCTTACCCTTTACATAAGATGCCCCCTGTATTTTTAGCTCATTTAGAAAAGCCTTGAAGACCTTTCTCATCACCAACCTAGGGTAGAGGGTGTGACCTTACAGCCAAAGTTTCAGACTTTGGAACTGGGGAACAAGTTGTGATTCTGAGCATCAACTCAACTTCCAGTGATTCTGGGAAAATCACTGAATCGTCCCATTTTGAGCTTATATAATGTAACTGGTGCTCATGTAAAGCACTCTAATTCCCTTGGGCTGTGTTTGCGCTATATAAAAACTGCCCAAAAAATTGACTTTATTCCCTCCACAGCAAAACTTTATTGTATCCTTATTTATGCGCTTGTTGAGTTTAGGAGCATTTATTAAGGAGAGGTGTGTGTCCTGAGTAAGGTGGCTAGGTAAAGTTGCTTAGAACAAATATGTTTACAGTGTGCTCAATATAACAACAGAAAATCCATACAAAATATAAAAAATGCCTCCCGATTGTTGTTAGTCTTTAAAAATATCTTACTTTCCTGCTCAGCTAAGATTCATAGGGACATAAATAGAATTTCTTCAAGGTGAAATATATATATTTTCCCAGTAAGTGGTTTGAATCTAAAAACATTACCAAATATGGCCATTTGATGCTCACAAAATGAATTACAGAGAAATACGGTAGACAATGTTTCTCCTCCCACTTAATGCTAAAGGGATCTTTAACTGTCCTCATGATGAATCTCACTGCATATATTTTGTTCCCAAATAATAAATTAGCCTCTCTGTGTTATTGCATTTGCAGTGAACGCCAACAAACATAAATATCTTGGACGGTTCATTTATTAAGCATGCCAGAAACGTGGAAAATAACCTGTTCTCCTTCTCAGAACATCAGTGCAGCAGTTGGGGAGACATTGGGGAGCCATGCAAAACATACCTCTTCTCCCTTGCCCCCCTTAAAGGGAAGCTGGTGGTTTGCCACCCACTACTGCACTTTCTGGTAACTGCCACACTACCTTCCTTACCCAAATATATTCAATGTCCTGCAACCCTTCAAAACCACCTTCAGGGAAAAGCCCGCCCCCCCCCCTCCAAATCACAACACAGACTCCATTTCTCTGTCCTCTGCACCTTGCCCTTGCCCAAAGAAATGCTCTCTACTTTCACTATGAAAAGGAGAAGCCAGCACGATGCTGACAGCTGTTCCGTGAGAGCTGCTTGCCAGTACTGTCTGCTTTTTTCTGTCTGTATATCTCTGCGCAGACCTGAAGCTGAAAGGCTGGTTGGTGCACAACCATGACACCTGTAGTTCATCCAGATTAAAATTGGTGTTCTTCTTACTTTACCTGATTGAAAATTGTTTTGTTATGCAAATGGTACAATGCATGTTTTAAAAACAAAAAAGAAAGGGTTGGATGCAGTAACTAAGTCAGTTACTCTTCAAATATGTTACCTTCTGACTTAGCAGTCGATTTAGATGTTGGCAGAAAGCGAACTCCGTTGCAACAGCAATGGAGTTCCCTCCCTGCCAACACAGTAGTCCACCCGTCCGATTTAAATGAGAGCGGACCATAGGTTTGGCCACAGTGGTGACTACTCTGGCACCACCATAGCCAAACTTCTAAAACGGCTTGGATAAGTAAGAGCTGTCATAGAATTGGCAATATGTCGGCCACTCAATTAGGATAGATACACATATAGTTTTTACTGTCTGTCACTGCCAGGCAAACCCTGGAATTAGGGACGTTAAAAAAAAATCCCCCTCGCTTCGGGAGATGACTACCATGGCTAGGGGCGGCAATATCTATTGTATTTTCATAAAGCTATCCTGCTCCAGGATTTTTTGTGGAAATATAAGGGAAAACAGTTTAGTGCAAGGCTCAGTCATTTTGATGGAGTCCTGCACCAAACTGTGAAAAATCATTGAAAGGAACCACTGTGATGGCAGTTCCTGCCAATGCTTTAGAAATGACTGGCAGCTTGGCAGTCATTTCTAAATTCGGTGGGCATCATCTCCATCAGGGTGATGGAGTAATTTACACTGTCGCTCTGGCGGAGAAACAGGCCTCTCACCGATATCTAAATGGCCCTCAAACTTTTAAGTCCCAATCAACCACATTTCTAAAACCCACTAGAACCTCAGGGGAGGCACTTGAATACTGAGATTTTGTCAGGCAGAGGCCAGCAGCAGGGTCTAGTCTATGTCCTGTTGCCACTGGTTAGCTGGGCAGTTGCAGGAAAGACCAGTTTTAGTTTTGAATCTGGAGGTCATCTTTTAAAGAAAATACACTCTGCCTGGAGGGCTACAAGGTATACATATGGGAGTTTTTATATTTAAAAGGAAGGTTTTTACCTTTCGGAAGATTTTTTTGTACCAGACACAGTGCATGTTTTGCACTGTTACAGTCAAGCTACAATAGACATTCTGAAGCCAGGTTTGCATTACCACTACAATGAATGGCACAGTAGGTGCTGCAGCCAACTACTGGCTTTTAACCTCCAGGCCCTGGGTACATGTTATACCATATACTATGGACACATAGGCAAGTAATTATCAATCAAGCAATCAATCAATATTTGAATAGAGTTACTAATTACCCATGAGGTTACCCAGGTGCTAGACTGCATTGCTCGGTCGAACAGCTAGGTCTTGAGTCTCTTCCTGAAACCCGCCTGTGCAGGTGATGCCCAAAGGTGGAGGGGAAGGCCGTTCCAGGCTTTGGCAGCAAAGTAGGAGAAGCAAAAGCCTCTGCTGTGGCTTTGGCAGATGTGCAGTGTCTGTGCGAGTGCGAGGGAGGCAGAGCGAAGGTCTCTGGATGGTGGGTGTAAGTTCAGGCGGTGGTTGATGTATGCTGGTCCAGGGTCATGGAGATCTTTACAGGCGTGTGTCAATATTTTACATTGGCATCTTTTCTGGATGGGAAGGCAATGGATGTTCCCAAGGTGTAGGGTGATGTGGGTCAGTTCGGGCAGGTTGAGGATGAGTCTGGCCACTAAGTTCTGTATTATCCTCATGAGTTCGGCAGTGGTTCCTGCATATAGTGCGTTGCCTTAGTCCAGCCGGCTAGTTAATGGTTACTAGGGGTTGAGTGATGGTTTTCCCCAATGGAGAGCAATTGAAGGTACTTTGGAGCATGCAGAGAGTGTGGAAGCAGACAGAAGAGACTGCGTTGATCTGATGCTTCCTGGTGAGCTAGCTATCCAGGAAGAAACGAGGTTGCGGCGTGATCTGCTGGTGTGGGAGTGGGTCCGAGTTCTGCAGGCCACCAGGTGTCCTTCCAAGGAGAGGTGGTGGTGTCAAAAATCAGCACTTCGATCTTTTCAGTGTTTCACTTCAGACTGTTGATCTTCATCCAGTCGGTGACGTTCTTCATGAAGTTGTGGAAATTCTTCTTCATGGTGGTGGGGTATGCTGAGAGAAAGAGGATAAGCTGGGTGATGTCAGCATAGGATATGATTTTGAGGTCATGGGTTCTGATAATTGTAACTAGAGATGTCATGTAGGTGTGTTTCTAAGGGATGACACTTTGAGGGAAGCACAGATTGTGCTTTTGGGTTCTGAGGTGAGGGCAGGTAGGCAGATTCTCTTTGTTCATCCCATAAGGAGCGATGCTGTCCATTTGAGGGCATCTCCCTGAATTGTTATGTAGTGCAGTCTCTTGATAAGTGTATGGTGTTGAATGCTGTGGAAGGTGAGGAGGATCAGGGTGCGGATGTCACCAGTGGCAGCGATCTGGGCGGCCTCGTGCTGTGGATGGCGCTGAAACTGGATTGGGAGGCGTAGAGCAGGTTGTTTCTCTACAGGTGTTTGGTGAGCTGCTGGGAATACATTTTAGGGAATTTCAAAAATGTTATGTTACTTATCTTAAATAAGGTAAGTTTTATTTTTTCCTAACATAATGCATGTACAGCATTACACAAATATATTGTACATTTAATAGCAGATATCTGTAATTTTAAATAAATAATATAACAACTTCTTTGTTATCTTTTTTCTTAATCTATATTTATTTTACACTTCATTCATATTTTTACAATTTTGTCACCAGTATTGTAGATGACTTCAGTTGCCTTCTGTTTTTTCTGTAATCCGTATATTTAATTAATCTTCTCAATTTTTAACTTTTTGCTGGCAAGAGAATATTTTGTTTGTTAAGTTAGAATCTTTTCCCATTCAATTAAACAGCATTTCTTTAAGTATTCTGAGGAAAGATTTGTGGTTTATCTATTGTTATCTGTTATCTATTGTTTTCTTTATGGTCATGCGTATCTTGTATCTTTTGAATCTTTAGAGACTTTTTGTGATAGACCACCTACTGATTGAGTTAGTGAACCCCCATGAGACCTTTCTTCTTTTATAACACCTGTTTTTGTAAAGTTTGTGAAATGTAATGTTGTAACCTTGTATTGCCTTACTATCTGGTGGCAATTAGGTCATTAAAAGTGTCTGTTTGTGATATACATGGGGTCTTGGGGGTTTCCGACTGTTCTTTTTGAACTCATAGCATCAATTTATTATCCAGGTTTTAAGCTCACTGTCTTGACCAGAACTATGGCATAATTGTGATGTTTCACTGGTAAAGAACAATCCTTAAATAACTGTTAGGTAACAGTTAGAGAACAACTGTCTAGAGAAACTGCATGTATATGTAAAAAAACATGTTTTTACTTATTACAGATTGTATGCTGTTCTTTCGTCTCCCTCCCTTCTTCTGTGTGCCCTGACAAAGGTGTGGCCTCAGACCTGGTCTAGCACCGAAACGCGCGTTGGCGTTTTGAGTCTGTCCTGCTATATGGTCATCTAGTCTCCTATCTTCTGCTTGGAGACTATCCAGGACGCAATATATGTACAACATATGGCTACTGAAGTATGATGATGTATGGGATGTTTGAAGAATGTATGAGTATGTGTGAACTAATTGAGTTTTTGGATGCTTAAAGAATGTGTGCGTTTGCTGTGAAGATTGGTTGAATGCATGTAGGGGTGTGTGGGATGTCATTGGAATTTCTCTGTATGTATTATCATTGTTATGGTTTGTCAATTTTGCCCTGCTGTTTTGAAAAAATATATATTTATACTAAAGAGATGAAATGAACATTTTTCTATAATGAGTTAATTCTGATTAAGGTTGTTTTGTTTCTGGTCTCAGTGAGCTTACGACTGCGAATCTTATTACAGGACTCAAGTGGAGCCTTAATATATATTAGAAGTGGCAGACTGTTCTGTTCTTTGAATGGACCGGACTTGGTGCCCGACATGTGTCTGTTGCATTCATCTCCACCATACTGACTGTTGCAGCGTGCTCCTGCCCTCTGCTTCCTGCCCTGGGGTACACCTTCCACTGTCCACCAGGACACTCCGCAACAAGCTCCTTTCACATCTACGGGAACCTGCTCTGCACTCATGACCCTACCCCAGTCCCACGCAGGTCTGCGTCCCGTGGCGGTGGGCCCATGTCTGCCGCGGTGCGTCCGGGGCCACTAAATCTGTGCAGCACAAGTCATGGAGCCTTTGTGGTTGTATGGTTATGAATTTTACGATGTACGAAGTTGTCGATTTTGACTGCACCAGGCTGCCCTTGCTGGCTGGTGTGCACACACCCCACACACATCCAACACAGGTGTCACTCGGTATGTGTACCTGCTAATAAATGTGGCCGTGTGCACCACACTTAGCCATGTACACCATCTGAGCAATGGTGTCCGTGTAGTCATTGTGTCAGCATGATGGGCAATGGTCCTGCAACGTCACAGTGTGCTGTCTTCATTGGACGTTACCATGTCACCTCAGCGTTGGCAGTGGCCATGAACATTTTGCTGCACATGCACCCCCCTTCATGCACAAATGGCGTGTGCTGGTCTGGCGTATGACAGGTCACCGCAGGGGTATGCTGATTCGGCAGGAGCAGCAGGGCGTGGCTCGGACCTGGCATTGTGCAGGAGGTGGGGTAAATGTGTCTCTGTGTTGGGGTGTAGTCGCCACCAGGGCCACAGTGGTCGATGTTGCAATGTAGCATGCACCAGGAGGGCAGGCCCGCACAGATGGGGACATGTAGGAGCGGAGCGCACACAAGTGAGGGGGCTCGTGGGAGGGAGGAGCAGCTGTGTGGCAACGTAACACAAAGTGGAGCCGCTCATGTGCCACGTGCTGGGCATACTATCCAAGATTCCCAGGGTCGCAGACATCCCACCACACCCACGACAGGCCTCTGTACATCTCCTGTATGCATGCAGATGGTGAAGTTACTGTAGGCATGCAAGGTCTTTTGTCTGCACTATCAGGTGGTAGCATATCTGCAGCTCCGAGCAGGAACTTACATTTGGCCAGCACCCCCTGACAGATAGGATTGCATCTGCTTGTGGCTCCCACACTACTCACTGCCCGACGTGGGACAAATGTGTACACATCCCACATGCAGGAGTCCTTGGTCGTAGTTAGCGTGCATGAAATGGGCTTCATAACATATTCCAACACACCCCAGACCAGCACTCGTTGCACGCAGACACTGCTCATTGCACCAGGCTGTCCCATTTCATCCACAGGTCTGGCGCAGGGCAAGTCCATGCAGCTTCAAGCAGAGCCACTGACACAATGGCAGACCATCCCTGAGACATGCTCGACTTCAGTCATGTGGAGCTGTACCCTGCACGTCTGCTGCATGTCCTGGGGCACTGCCCTTGGCAGTGCTGCAGATAGGTTACCAGCTGAGCTTCCACCTTGCGGACGTCACCTGCGTTCTGCCTGTGTTGCATTGTCGCTTGTGCATATTCAAGTGGTCCATGGATGTCTGCCTCTCCAACGTCACGGTGGCTGATCTGGACTTCGACGTGTGTGTGCGTCTCCTGTTGCCCACGACCAGGAGGGTCACTGTGATGCCCGTTTACAGCATGCATGGATGTTTGGCATGCAGGCTGGGGACTAGGCCTGGGAGATTGCACGAGTCGTTGTGTGCAGTGAGCACATTGAGCCACTACCCGATTGGGCTTTGGTGCACATTAGGTCGAGTCATTGGAGTCAGCATATCTGTCCGGTGAGCTGATGGATTACATTGACGACATGTCGGATGTGTTGCACGACAATGGCTCATTGGAGCTGTCGGCCTACGCTGCTACACTCGCGTTCATGGACGAGTGACAAGGTACCTGCAGCCACGACTGGATGTGACCCATTGCACGTGTTCCTATGCCTGTTTGCAGGTGGTGGATCTGGTTACATGTCCCAAGTCGACACTGGACATGGCTGCATTGTCCTGGACACATGATCACGGCGGGGACAACCAACGCGGCTTGGCACAGAATTGTGTTGGTGATGGACTCCCCCGAGGTGGACATGGGCGCGTTCCTACGTTCCTCATTCAGGCATACTGCTGCATTGGTCTGCACATCGTGGCACTTTTCTTGGCCGTACTGACACGCACTTGTTGATAATGTTTGTGCACTTTCACTTGTCTCTGACTGTGTTGTGTCTTGATTTGTATACCAATGTGCCATACGTGCATTGCTACCCCATTAGGACTGTGGGTTTGTACTTGTGCATTCTTGGGTCCCTGTTTTGTGCTTTGCCAGGTGTGTATGGCCGTTTACTGGCCACAGGCGGGTGCACTTGTGTCCAGTGTTCGTTTGTGCAAATGATGGTGTTTGTGCCACATTGTGTTCGATGTTGGGGTGCTCTGCTTGTGTGTGTGCTGCATTGTGTGTGGGATGACCCTTCAGCTCTGATTTGGCTCACCCTTCTCCCTTTCGGGCAGTGTGGTTTTCACTTTGCTGTTTGTTGCGGGCCTGGCGGTGCTTATTCCTGCTTTCCTCATCGCGAATGGGCTCATCGCATGTTTTTTCGCGTTGGGGCTTGTGTTTTTATCTCCGTCTTGGTGGTTGTTTCCAGACATTGACTGTGTTTTCAGTGAACTATCGCATGGTACCGCTGTGTTGTGAATTCCACGTTAACACAGGGTTATCTTCCAGCGATCAGCTGCAATGTGTAAAGGTGGGTTAGCATTTTTTGGTGATATTTAGCACACGTTCTTGTGAATATACCCCAAAGAGAGATAGGCCATGATTATGATGGGGGGTAAATTCTGATCCCTGTGAAAGCAGGAGTTTTTTCAGGGTTCGGAATTCAGAATGATGCAGTAATTAGCATACCCCCTACAATTTTGCCATCACAAACTAGAAGGTCAAACCTGCATACATTTACTGGAGGAAAATGTGCAGGTAATCCCAAAACAGATGGAAATCAGTAGGGAAAAATGATTCTGCAAGTAATTCCCATTTTTTAGGAAAACCTCAGAATATGAGGAATTTACTGCATGTGAAATTTTGGATAGGCTGCCACTCCTACTTAGTAGAACAAAATCCTACACGGTCACAAGAGAGATCACTGAGAAAACCTTGTCAGCTACTGGAAGCTATTGCCCAAGCAAAACGTGTTTCCTCCAGAGAAATGTGTTATAGTCAAGAAACAAAAACAATAAAATTAACAAATCAATTTAGAAACATGAAGAAACTTTTAATGAACAAGATTACGTACAAATGATAAATATTGTAATATTTAAACGTCTTTAAGTTAAAAATAATGTCCATATGATGATAGTCCACGCACATTATCAAGATGTCGGAGCGCCACTTGCACCAAAGACAGAAAGATCAAAATGTTTCCAGCAAACTGTTTTGCCTCACACAATCTGGGATGGCAGGACAGAGCAAGCTGCCTTTCAGACTCAAATGCTTTCAATCTTCCTGGTGTTATTTTGGGGGTCTTGAGTTCTGCAGAAGTCAAGAGTACTAATTTCTTTAAGCGGATAATTATATTGTTTTCTGCCTCCCCCTCCCCTTCGCAGCTGTTCCCAACAACAGTGGGAGGGTGAAGGGTTTTAAGTGGCCAGATCTCCCTGAAGCCACAAATCCCTCATAGTCTAGGGAATTCTACTACCAACTAAAAGGCTGGGTCTCCCACTTAGGAAGGGGCCCTTTTCCAGCCATTTTCCAGCCATTTTTCCCTCTGAGGCAAGCAAAAAAACAGACAGCCGACCCACGAAGAGCACATTCCATCCCTGGGAACAAGAGGAGAGCTGGGTACTCCTAAGTCCTTGTGAGTCTTCACCAGACTCAGTTGTGTTTTAATGCGCCATTGGTGGAAATCCAATTTTATCAGGTACACCAGACTATGAATAGTGTAAACTATCGATCCAATCACTACAGCTCACAGTCGCCCACTTTCATACTATCCTAGAAACCTTTGTTTAAAATGGCAGGGTCATGCCTCTAGTGTACAGGGCTCTCAAATTCTCCAATGGCCTTCCCTATGAAAATTAGGATCCACCCCAGCTGAGAGGTCTTATTTCCAAAGGCTTCATTCTCAATATCGCATTTCTTTAACCTTAATGTTGTCAAAGGCAAGACTTTAACTTGGGCCCTTTTTGGTAACAGCTGTTCCCTTGCACTCCCAAATATTCCTGACTCAAATAATATAAATTGCAACCTTACTGAACAGTGTTATAAATTGGAGTCAGGAGATGAAGACTATATTATAATCCGTGAATTTAAAAGCCATTACCAACAAAATAATACATAGAATATACTTTTGACAGTAGGCCAAACTTTACTGTGCAAATATAAGAAACTTTTGTGCAGGCATATCTTAACTTTATTAATAAAAAACAGTGAATCCTGCATGCCATCAAGACAGCAAAATATAACAAATGGACTTTTAAAGTCAATTAGTAAATAGCTTTAGCCAGCCATAAAGACAAACAACAGGTGCTAACTAAACATAAAAAGCCATAAACCAGCAATGAAAATGTAGTTATGTTAGTAAACACATAAACAAACACACATTGACTCTAAATTACAAGCTACACATCATGTTTCTTCTGCAGTGTAACAAAATCACTACTTTAGTACCAATGGGATCACAAATGAACAATGTCACATTCCACAAAAACCATGGCCTTAATGTAAAGCCCATCCAAGAAATGACAAAGCAGGAAAAACTAATATCAGCCAATGGCTCAAAGCCCCTTTTCATTCTTTATTACATCTTACGTGTATGTTTTGTAATGTATTGGTGATAGTAGTTTCCACAGACATCTAACGTTGGCTGTAGTGATACCTACAAAGCTATATTAATCTGCTCAGTGAAGGTAGCACACTGCAACTGGCCACTGTAGTGCCATACTTTTCTTAAAATGTATCTAGTCCAACTTTTAAATATTAGGAACGTAACCTTGTGGTATATACTATACACTTAGGAGTTGGACCTGGCGTCCTTGGCGTGGTTTTCCCCCTAACTTTTGGCCTTCAACCTTGCTGTTTTGCTGACTTTGTTTTTGTTGGTGTTAGGACTTTGCACACTTTGCCGTGATTCACCAGTGCTAGCGTGCTTGTGCTCTCTCCTCAAAACATGGTAGAATTGGTTTATACCCCACTGTCATATTTAATTTACTTGTAAGTCCCTAGTAAAGTGGTGTTAGACCTGGCATCTTTGGCGTGATTACCCCTATCTTTTTGCCTCTGCCTCCTGTATTTTTCGATGCTTGGCTGGATTCGTTTTTGCTGGTTTAGATGCTTTGGGCACTCTGCCACTGCTGATCAGTGCCAGAGTGTAAGTGCTCCCGATGTAAATTGTTATTCTGATTGGATATACATGTTTGGCATATTTGTATCACCATGAAGTCTCTAGTAAAGTGCACGGGGTGTGCCAGGGCCGGTGATGACAAATGCTACTAGTGGGCCTGCAGCACTGATTGTGCCACCCACAGGAGTAGCTCTAAAATGGTGTCTCGGGCCTGCCACTGCAGCGCCTACGGGCAGTTTAGAACTGCCATGTCCTCCTGGTCCGCGCCCCCGCTGACCAGGCCTAACCCTTCCCTTTTCGTGCACATCAGTCACCCCTATGGAAGGCCCAAGGTACCCCCCTGGGCAGGGTGCCGTGTATGTGAAAGGTAGAGCATGTACTAGTGCAGGTGACATGCTCTGGTAGTGAATTACAGCCATTTTCGTTTTCACTATTGTAAGGCTATCTTGCTCCATAGGTTAACATGGGGGATGCTGGCTACAGTGGTTAACAGCATTTCTTCCCATAGGAACAAGATAGGACATAAGTATCTAGTATCCCTGAACTCAGAATTTAATAACGCATCTTTTAGGAAAGGTGGTTTTTAGATCCTGTGTTTGAGAACCGCACTTTTAGAAAGTTGCTGTTCTCTTGTCTGACCTTCTGTGTGCCTGGGCCTGTTTGTGTATTGACTGTCTGGTTTGTGAGTGACAGGGGCTGGGGAATTTCCCCGGAGGCTGGATGAGTCAGCACTAGGCTGAATGAATGTAATTGCTACCTGAGTGGTGGGAGGAGTTAGCACCTGGGCTGAATAGGGCTGTGCCTGCCTGCCACAATGCTGGCTCCACCTCCTGCGGGGCGGCTGAGGACCCTGCCCCTCACTCTGAAAGGAAAGATGCAGCCAGCAAAACAAAGTGCTCAGGATCCACCCAGAACTGGTTCAGACCGGGCTCAGGGCCCACATGCACCGAGAGAACAAAGACTTTAGGGGTATAAGTACAGGACCCCTGACAACAGAAAATTAGATCATCCTGGAAATCAAGAAGGAGCCTCTGCCAAGGAGAAAGCTGACTCTGAAGAAGGAAGACTGTCCTGCTGTTGCTCTGCTGGACTGACCTGCTGTTGCTTTGCTGCCAAGGAGAGGGGAAGGAATTTGCTGTGAGCTGTGTCCCCTGTCTTGTAGGAATCTCCAAGGGCCTGAGAAGAGCTGGCTCCCTGTTTCCGAAGTCCCAGGAATAAAAGGACTTCACCCCCAGTCTCCCTGAACTCTGCTGAGAGAGTTCTGTCCTTCTTAGAGTGCTTGATCCAGTTGTGGGGCCTCTAGAAGTTGAACCTGAGCTGGGAAGCTTGAGACTAAGCTGAGAGACTTGTGAAGCTGAAAAGTGTCGCATCGCTCGCTTGCGGAGCGCATCCCCGACAGTGCGAGAAGTTTCCCGCCGCTACGAAGGTCGAGATCGGCGCAGCGCCGACATCGCTGCCGGAGCCGTCGCACCCTTCGTTTGCAGGACGCACCAGACCGGTGCGGGAGAATCGAACATCGCTGCGAGCGTCGTCGCAGAACCATCGCATCGAGGAGCTGCGAGAGAGAGGATCACCGCTGGACCGCGCATCGTCGCCCCGGAGATCGTCGCAGCCCCTACGAGATCATCGCATCGTGCCTTTGCGAGAACAGACTTCCCACGGAACCTACGCACCGGAATCCACGCAAGCTGCCTTCCTCCCCATACAGACCGAATTCGTCGCCCCACGCCCGCTGCTGCAGCGGGGCTGTCGCATCGCCTCCCCAGGGTCTCAGGAGTAACGCATCGCTTGTTTCCACCGCACCAGCTTCCTGCTTGTGGAACTTTGTTGCATCTAAAAGGTACTGTGAGTCAACGTGACGCAACTGTGAACTTTTCACGCATCTGTGGATTATTTGATCGTAACTTAAAGAACTTTGATTACAACCTGAAGAACTCTTTTGAAACCATATCCTTGAACTGTGTGTTGGATTTTTGACGTTTTGGTCTTGTGTAGTTTAGAATAAATATCTTTATTTTCCTAAACTGTTGTGGAATCAGTTTGTGGTGTTTTCACTGTGTTACTGTGATTGTTGGTACAAATACTTAACGCATTGCCTCTGGTTAGCCTAGACTGCTCAGGCCAAGCTACCTAGAGGGCGAGCAGGGGTTATCTAAGAGGGTTATCTCCTTGCCCTGACTAGAAGCAAGGGTCCCTATTTGGACAGTGGTACCTACCTCTGCCAACTAGAGACCCCCAGTTCTAACAAGTTGTAATATGGGTAGCCATGACCTGTAAATGAAATGCTACTAGTGGGCGTGCAGCACTAGTTGTGTCACCCATTTGAGTAGCACTTGTCTCAGGCCTGCCATTGTAGCCTGTGTGTGCAGTTTTAAATTTCCATTTGGACTAGACAGAATAAATATTTTGCCTTACCCAAGCTTTTATTTTTAGTACATATAAGGCACCCCCAGCATATGCTCTGGACAGCTCGGAGGGAAGGTTGCAGTGTACTTAAAATGTTGGACATATACTTTTATGTTTTACACGTCTTGATTGTGAAAAACTCTTCAATTCGATTTTCACTGGTGCAAGACCTACTTCTACCTTAGGATAACATTGGAGTTACCTTATTATATTTAATGCATTGTAACTTCCAAATGAGAACAGGTAACCAGTTCATGTTTGGTGTATTTGTTTGAAATTGTATTGAAAGATCCTCTCCTATGGTAAAGTTGGATTTGGAATTACAATTGTGTGAATGCTACTTTCAGAAAGTTGCCATTTTCCTGCCTTAGCCATTTAGTGCCTGAAGCCTGTCTCCAGGTCCCATGGCTGGTTGTAGCTGGCAGTTGGGATTTGTGTATTCCTCTTAGACAGCCACACACAATAGAGATCTTAGGTGTGTCTGGATGGGCCATCACTGGCAGGATGGGAGGACAGAGCTGGGCACAATCCTACGTACACTTGAATAGGCTGTGTCCTGTATCCCCACAACAGCCACACAACCCCTGTACTTAGTCTGGAGACAAGGCAGGGAAGGCAGGAAGCATGTGCACTTGAAAGGGAAACCTCTAGAAACTTCTCTCACTTCAAAGGAGAAATATGTTGTAAATATTGGACCTCAGACACCAGCTCTTTAGAATACTTTTGGACCTGTGGAGACTCTGCCAGGAAGAAGCACTGCTGTGATTGAAAGGACTACCGTTTTGCTGGACTGCTGCCCCGCTAGATTCCTGCCTTTCTGGACTGCTACCTTACTGGATTGTTGCCCTGCTGCCACCCTGCCTGAGTCAGAGGGATTGGACCTGAACCCAGGACTGCCAGAGCAACCCCTACTGCAAAGGCTAGTCTACTGACCTCTTATTCAGAGCCATAGTGGAATAATAACAGACTTCCAACTACCTGAACCAGCCCCCAGATCTAACTGGAGTAAGTCCCTGACCGCCAAGCAGACACTTCAGGTCTTGGACCCTTGGTGTGGCCTCAGTGCAGCTGAATGATAGTTATTTGACTCTTCGTGACCATTAACTGACTTGTTGGTGCCGAAATCTTGACACTCATACCAACCAGTCAAGGGAAGTTCTGTCTTCATGATACAGCATCAACCGCTCGCAGGGAGCGCCACAATGAACCTTTACACCTCTATTGCACTTTATGACATCAATTTACTTAGTTCATTGTGTGTAACCAAATTAGTTTCATGTTTTAGGGATAGAGTCAATGCACTGTGAGTCTCATGGTATCTAGAGTATTAATGGCAGCAGAATTCAAACCAAACATTTGCAGGGCCACTCATAAAGATATACCAGGCTATTAGTATTTGCCCAGGTGCACTAAATATCTCCCCATTACCAGCTCCCTGGTAATTAGGTCCATAGTGTGAGGAACATGAGCACATGGACATGCATTGTGCAGAAAATGGACAGCGCAAGAAGCACAACATGTAACGTATGTGGTGTTAGACTTGTCATCCATAGGGTGCTCTTCCAACGCTTTTTGCCTGCTTACCTCCACTTTTTGCTACATTTTTCTGTTGGACTTAGGACTCTGGCCACTTTACCACTGCTGACCAGTGCTAAAGTGCATGCTCTTCTCGCCTAAACATGGTGACATTCATGTGTACATGAGAGGCATCTGGCATATTTGTTTTGTTTTTTACCCATAAGACCCTTGTAAAGTGGTATACCATATACCCAGAGCCTGTAATCTAAATGCTACTAGTGGGCCTACAGCACTGGTTGTGCCACCCACACAAATAGCCTTTCAAACCTTTCTCAGGCATGCCATTGTAAGACCTGAATGTGCAGTTGACATTTAAAACAACTTGCCAGGCATTAAACTCCCATTTTATTACACATAGGTCAACTCTAAAGTAGGCCCTAGGTAGCCCTATGGGCAGGGTGCTGTGTACCTAAAAGATAAGACATATACTTTTAAGTTTTACATGTCCTGGTAGTGACAAAGAGCTAAATTAATTTTTCACTACTTATAGGCTAATATTGTGAATTCCTTAAGCCACTCTTAAGGTGTAATACCTAAGTAGGAAAGGAGCTACATCATGTTTCATATCTTTGGAAGGGAAATGAGAAATCTTCTTTAATGAAAAAGTTGGATTTAACATTACTATTTTAAAAATGACACTTTAAGCAAATGGGCATTTATGTGCTCTTATCTTGCTCTGTGTACCTGGAGCCTGTCTCCAATACACATCTGGGCTCGTTGACAGCTGCACTTTGTGCATTCTCTCGAGACAGCCACAAACACAGGAAGGGTGGGTGTGACAAAGGACTCATCTGCATTCAACTGCATTCTGGTAGTCTTACTGGGCATAAAGGGGGAGAGGAAGCTGACACTTACATATGAATAGGCTGTGTCCTGAACCCATACAAAGGACTAATCACCCCCACTGATAGCCTGGCAGACAGAGCTGGGAGGAAAGGGACCCATGCACCTCAAGAAGCTGCTTACAGAACAGGGCACAAAGTAACAAGCTTGTGGCTCATGGCTATGTGTATCAAAAAAAATTAAGACTCATGGATATGGATCTACATGGTCCATATCCATTAAGGAGCTTTGGACTTTAGCATGATAGAGAAACATTTTACAAGCCTCTGGCACATACAGAGCCTCTGCACACTGACAAATCACAGCGTTGACCCACAAACAGATAGTGGGGATGTTGAAATGTATGAAAATGCATGATAAGAAGTTTGAGGCACAGGAGCAGGCAGTGTGAGGCACTTGCGCCACATTGAAGATAATGTGAGGAGCTTTGGTATATGGGCATACAGTGAGAAGCCTTAGGCACATGTACTGATGGAATCAGGAGCTTATCCTCATGTTCAAGCAGTGTGAGGAGCTTGAGACATATGCATGTGATGAGTTTGAGATATATAGAACAAGAGTGTGTGAGGTGCTTGGGCACATAAAAATAAAGTAAGGAACTTGGCACACATGTACATGCAATGGGAGCCGTTTAGGACATAGCACAAACTGGTAAATAATGTCCCTGTCTGCTTTGGCAAAAACAGCAATGTTAGAGCATTTTCCCTTCTAGCTAATTTCTTTCAATAATGTGCTACATAACGTATCATAGTGTCCATTTTGTTTCAAGATTTTCCTCTGTCACTCCACTCCAAATCTCCAAACCTCACATCAGCTAGTAATTTGACTGGCAGACCCCATGACCTTTAGTGTGAGTAAACAACATCTAGTGCAGTGCTTATTCCCAAAAAATCAATACATTATATGTCACTTCAATGTGTAATAAAATGTATAAAGTCTATATATTCATCCGCAGTAATATATTTTAATAAAAAAATATTAACAAATTAGTGTAATATTTGTTTTGTGCATATTGTTTTGATGCCCATAAGGTAAATATATGAAACAATTCCCTTAATTTCATGAGTTGTCTGTTTCTTTACAATCCATATTAGTAAAACATGATTATATAGAGCTGCATATCAAATGTGGAACTAGCAGAGGCACTTTCCTTCAGGCTGATTCTTGGTTACCGTTTTCCATATGCAAAATAACGTTACTTTCTGTAAAAAAAAATACAAAACAGACAATAGAATCTCACCCCTTGTTGGTTAATTAAAATTCAGGTGCTATCATTACTAACTGCGTACTAGGATTTACAAAGAATACTGCTTACCAATATAAAGGCATGCTATCATGAAGTTTCTTGCTGTCCTTCTCATTATGAAAAGAGCATGCCCTGGTTAGAGTTTATTGGTGTCGATTTGGGAGGCTGAGGAATGTAACGTAGGCAAGCATACATCTTTGTGGATGTCACATCATATGTTTTATGCCTTAGATATTATTAATGGGCACCACATTGGAGTGGTTATATACAATAAGGGGATGATTACGATGTCGGTCAGAATGCAACCGACGGCCTGTCGGTTGTGATCCGACCGACATCCGGCCCTGCGTTCCATCCAGCACATTATGATGCAATAGTCTGAGGTAGCATGCAGAGGGACAGACCGGTGCTGTTCCAACAGGCTCAAGGAGCCCATCGGCCCAGCAGTCGAAATGTAATTCCTTCAATAAGGGCAGTACATAGGGATTATGAGGTCCCTTTCGGTCTGTCTTTCTATGGCAGTCCGACCGCAGGGCCCCCGTTTCTCCACAACCTCCGCTAAGAGGCTTGGGGGCACCTGAGGTGCTCCTCACACATCCATGCACCTTGTGGCAGGCACCATGTTATCCCTGCCATATGAAGCATGGATGTTTGCAAACGTTCATTTTCCTAATGCAGGTTGTGCAGCGGTCCTTTCTGCCCACTGCACAAGCGCATTGGGAAAATAGATATTTACAACCGCCTCATGGGCGGCCGCATCCAAATTTGTCAGATGGAACCGCCGACTCGTTGTCAGTCGGTTTCCATTCTGATACGATGCCAGATGGACACTCGTCCCACCGGAATCCCAATTAGGGCCTAAGTTATGAGGCCAATAACTCACAAGTTTTTTAAAGGTAAAGCTGCTTTATTGAAAAATAACAATAGCAGATAAAAAGAGGCAAAAGGCTTTGTGATTCAGTCGGAATTCTGGTAAATTAACTCCACCCTCCTTAAATTTATAGAGGTGCACTAGCGACATCCTAGATTTTTTACTAGGCCAAATAAATTTGGATAGTTTGGAATCTAACATTTAAAAAAAGGTAGCAGGTATGGATACTGGAGTCATCGACAAAAAAGTATAAAATTATGGGTGAAAACATCATCTTGATGGAATCAATATGACCCGACTTTAGAAAAAAAAAGAGGGTTCCACGATGAAAGAAGTGTGTCTACCCCATCCAAGCAATGTTTTGTATTTAGCATGCCAGAGTTTTTAATAAAAGAAAGTGATTCAAATACCTAAATATTTAATGTTGGACGTATTCCAATGACAATCTGTGGAAATAAATGATTGTTTAAAACAGAATTAAATGAGAGGAAGGATTTCAGTTTTGTAAGAATTTACCTTATAACCTGAGACTAAGGAGAAGCAGAAATGTCATGAATCAAAGCAGGTGCAGAAATCTCAGGATTAGATAGGAAGAGGAGAATGTCATCAGCTTAAGCCGAACGTTTCAAATGTTTGTCTCCATAATGGAACCCATGAATTCCAGAATTATTCCTAATATGAGAAAGGAATGGTTCAAGAGCTAGAACAGACAAAGAGGAGATAAAGGGCAACCTTGAAGAACTTCACATTGCAAAGGAAAATAGTGAGAGACCTTTCCATTACCAAGAACAGATGCCTTAGGGGAACGATAGATGCAAAGAAATGAGAGAAATAAAGTGTGGACCAAGACCATGCCAGGATAGTAATTTAATTAAAAATGAACAATCTATATGATGAAACGCTTTTTCTGCATCAATAGAGATTACTCCTAGGGATTATGATAAAGAGGAGACTTTGTTGAGAACATTAAAAAAGAGTCTAGAATTATCCGATGCAAGCCTACCTTTGATAAAGCTGGTCTGTTCCATACCAATCATCAATGGTAAGAGGCGATACAAGCTTAAAGCTAACAGTTTGGCAACAATGTTGTAATCTACATTCACCAAAGAGATTGGTCCATGATTCTTACAGGTGGGCGGGTGCTTGCACTCTTTATGGATAAGACATATAGTAGCCTCCTGAAAGGTAATATGTCCAGAACCCAAGTTAGAAAAGAACTGAAAAAGGTGTAATAATTTGGGAAGCAAAAGTTTATAGAAATGAAGAAAGAATTCAACCAGATACCCATCAGGCCTTGAAGTCTTATCCTTTGTAAGAGATTGAAGCATTAAACTTTTTCTCACAAAGTTATATCAGTTTCTAGGGAAGAAAAATGTATGTGTTTAGAATTAGGATTTTTACCTTGTTTCAAATAGGCATCAATCTGAGAAGGTTGGGATGGATCTTCAGGAGTATATAGAGTTTGATAATACTTTATAAATTCCACCAGGATCTCAGCATCTTTGTAAACAGGATTTCCTGAATCATTGTTAATTGAATCTAAGGTGAAATGTTTTTTACGGATCTTTAAATAATTAACTAGAAGCTTTCCCATTTTATTACATCCACCATAGTAACGGGCACTACTGCGAAGTAGAATAGAGGAGGCTTGATCCGTGGAGACTTTATTCAAATCTAACTTTCCACGAACAAGTCAGCTTGGATGTTTAATATTTGATACTAGGGATTGAAACTGTTTAATGTAAGCTTTTTTCTTGTTCAAAGCAAAATCAATGATGTGACCACGAGCTGTAACTTTGAATGTGTCCCACAATATCTAAGGAGAAATGTCCAAGGATGAATGAATATTAAAGTATTCCTCAGCAAACACCATGAAAGATAAAGAAAAAAGGGAACAAGTAAAAGTGAATTGATAATCTTCCACCTATTTCATTTGGAATGCACTGGGAGCAAATCAAAATCGTGATGACTGGTGCATGATCAGAGATCACCATAGGGTCTAAAGAGAAGCTAATGAGATTTTGGAAACGCGATTTAGAGACAAAAATATTGTTAAGTCTTCAAAGTGTGCCACGTGGTGCAGAGAAGAACCAGATGAGTCCAAAAGCAAACATTGGGTAAGGAAAGAGTGAAATTGTTTATGCATTTTAGGGAACGTGAATCTAATTGAGGACTGATGATCCACAAAAGTGTCCATTACTTGATTACAATCACCTCCTAAAATTAAAAAGTCATCTGCAGATTGCTAACATGTTTTGAAAAGAGTAGGCCAGAAGTCGTAATCCAATTGAGTGGGGCCATAAATATTACAAATCGTTAAAGGGATATAATTTATGAGTAACTTAACAAATAGCCACCTACCCTCAGTATCAGACTCTTTGGACAAAGTTAATAATTTGAGTTTTTATGGCAAAGGAGTATGACCCCATTTTTCTTATTTGACGAAGGAGAAACAAAAACAGAACCCACCATTCACACCTAAATGTCAGAGCTTGCACTTCAGTAAGGTGGGTTTCCTGTAAAATAAACAATGTCAGGAGAGTATTTAGCCAGGTGGGACAACATTTTCTGCCTTATTCTGGGATTATTAATTCCCTTGACATTCCAGGAAAAAACTCTGAATGGCAAAACAAACAACAATGTGTATAGAGAAATGGTCTTCTGAGATCACAAATTCCGCCATCACCAGGAAATTAAAGAAGAAAAAAACAAGATAGACAATGATCAGAACAGAAGACAGGAAACAAAGAAAGGGGAAAATGAAAATCAAGAAGAAAAGACAGCACATGCCAAATAGGGACGAATGTAAAAACATTCCTTCCTATGTATCATCCTTTTAAGCATTTTCATGGTAATGTCTAATGTGAAAAAAGACACTTATTTTAAGCTAAATGTGCTTGCTCTATCACAAGCAATGATACAAACACAGATGACATCTGGACCCTAGTAAATACATTTTTATATAATTTCCATTTTTCATATTAATGAGTAAGTTGGGTTAAATGGAAAAATCTGAGATTTGCCATTTTAAATATTGTTATGTAGATATTACAGTAATTTAAGATATGCCAAAATCAGTCTATTAAAAGCTATCACTCACAGAATTGTATTCAATTCAGTATAGGAGGGAACTTAACTTTGGGGTTAGAAGCCATTTTCAGCTTTGTTCCTGTAATGAGACCTACACCACTCCTTGTGAACATATTGTGTTCGACACTTCATTTAAAGGCTTTGGTACAATCTTCTTTCAGCCATTGGCATCTTTGGCTCAGGAACTTTCAGTCATAGGTTTGAAGCATTGGCAGTCACGTTGTCAGATCCGTCCAAATAAATAGCATGATCTTTGTATTGGCTGTTTGGAAGCATCCTTCTACCTCCAGTGGTATACATAAGGGACAATTTGGCATTTGAAAAGTAGACTGAGTTATCACACATTTAATTCTTTATGTCGTCCATGGTACTACACTGAAAAGCCTGAAATCAACTATACTTGTAAACCTATAAACAAGAATAATCTAGAAGTTAACCCAGCATCTGTTAGCACGAGTTGTGTTTATTGCTTTGAATCAAAAGTCCACTACCAGAATCTGTAAAGTAGCCAAAACGTCTCTATTGAAATACGTTTACAAAATGCAAGAACTTGTGCAGTTGATGTATTACTGTGAGTATCTCCAACCTTCGCCATGACTGTTTCAGCTCCTGAGCATTGTTGAATTGCACATTTGATGCTTCAGTTTGAAAAACGGATGTCTTGTATAGAAGGCCTAGCCAGCTAAATGTGTTCTATCCTTGTGTCGCTTAAAACAGAGGGCTAGATGCATGAAGAATATATTTGGTAAAAGTGGTCGCAAATTGCTTTTACCAAATCCATCCTGTTTTTTTAAACCAGCCGATGTACTAATGGGTTGGTTTACAAAATCCAGATTTGTAATTGGTCTAAATTTGACCTACCTCATGAATATTACTGAGGTAGGTCACAAATTGCGACCCTCTATAAATTAGACCCGGGCGGAGTTCTGTGCAGCACAAGAGGGCGTTGCTTCTTTCTGCTGCTCGAGTAGATGTTTTGCTCGAGCGGCAGCTTCCTCAATGAGAGTGGCAGGTTTCTCAACGTGAGTGGTAGCGACCTGCTGTGACCGCACCGTTGGGAAGTCTTGCCGGCAGAGTTCTACCGTATGATTTTTATCACTCGCCAACCTAACGATGGCGAGCCGTGCGAGAGGAACAAATCCGCTCCACCGCACTTCGCAGAGTTTTTCAAAACTCTGCCCTCTACACAGAGTGGGCAAAACTCCATGAACTCTGCCGGCAGAGCAGAATTCATCACCCACCCCTACTGTAAATCACAGCCATCACAGGGATAGTTGCTTAATGCGGTCCTGACTGGAAAAAGATCAGGAGTGAAAAAATGTTTACTATTGAAAAAACATTTTCACTTATGTATATTGAGTCAGGATTCCCCATGTGAATATACTTTACTAACATAACTGAAATCCAGAAGAGAGCAAGTGTATTTTAGGGCAATGTTGATTTATATAGATTTTGGTCCAGAGACAAGAAGTAAAGGATATAGTTCAACAATTTTGTACTTAGCCTCAAATGTTGTGTCTTTAAGATGTACAATCCTTTGATAGCAGCAGATTTATGGGAAAAGTTACACCTTTCCAAACACTATAGGGATACTGGAAGTCACCAAGTAGTTCCATGATCATATAGCAGAATGAGACGGCAGGCCAGGTTCCTTTTTAAGGTCATGGAACTCCTACATGGCTTGTCTCTTAATGTGAGGTAGAGGGTATTTTTTTCCTCATAATATATGCCCATGATTACTCTTCCTACAACCCTCTTAAAGTCTTGGGGTCTTGCTCCTTCATATGAAACAGATAGGATACTCAGACAAGAAGAACAAAAATGGAATCTGTAGAGAGAAATTAAATGGACCAAAACACAGTTAGTAATTTGTTGCAAAAACACATTGAAATCAGTTTAAAATATATCAGATATAAAAAAGACTGTAGATCAGAACAAGAGATTATTTCCTTCCTGTAATGACTCGCATAAAAAATATGTTGCTATAAATCTCTCTTTTCTGCTGACTGGTATTCATTATAGAAAAAGAGATCATAAAAATTAAATGTCAGTTCTTGTTTGATTGTTTAAACTGGAGCTGACATGATGCTCAGCTACCTGTTTTTCACCCTGGCTGCTGGCTGGCAACAGGCATTAGGGCGTCACAACCCAACCATGATAACTTATTATAGCTGAGGAGCTACGTCGTTTTATTCCTACAGGCAACTAGAAACATCATTTTCTTGGTACGGGCAGGGCTTTAAGTGGGCCGTGTTCTGCCAGTGCTCAGTTGTTAAAAGCAGGTGCCGAAACGGGTCCCTATCGGGCTCTCCATTTTGGTCCTCACTCTCAGAATGGAAAAAAACATCTTAACTCTGCAGCAGTTCACTGTTTTCTATGTAACTTCTCTTGTTTTGGAGTTCTATATTGCAAAACTCGAAGTGCTTTACATGAGCACCAGCAAGGACATATTCATTTATTTTTTGGTAGGCACGAGCGATTAAGTGACGTGCCCAGATGTTGAGCCAACGCTGACACTCAATCCTGCTTCCTCAACTCCAAAGTTGACAGCTCTAGCCATTATGCCACCACCTCTAACGCAAGAACTAAAGCATTTTCAATATTGTATACAACGAGCCCTAGTTGTATGTATACATGTAGTATATTTATCTTATCCAACTAACAACCTTTGACAACGCCAATAGTCCTGTCTTGTTGTAGGTGTAATGTAAATTCTTGTATTATATATATGGAGGCAATAACAGAAACAGCAAAATACAAGTTGGGCTGCACATTATGCTGAGCACATATTTTTAGCATAAATATTTTAAGCCACGCCCATAATTATATCAGACACGCCCATTTGAGAGACCCGCCCGTTTTTTTCATCCCACTTAAAGCCCTGGATACAGGTGACTAGAGGCGTTATAACTCAACTGCAATTTGGAAATGCGAGACATGCTTTTATAGAGGAATTACAGTCTCCCAAATATCACAGCTTGATAGAAGACGTGTTCGAAAGTATGCGGGTCTCCTGTCAGAAACATCACGCCCACTGTGTTTGCACATGAAAGAGCCCTCCCCTTCTTTCCGCAGTTTACACATAAAAGAACCACATCAAAAATGGCATTGAAAGTTCGCACCGCAACCCAGTGACTCACGCACAAGCATCTTAAAACATCTGATTGCAGGTGTTACAACAACTGCTAATGGAAGCACCCCAACAAGCACAAGGTGGCATTAAGAAATAAAAGTTCGAGTTTGCCGCCTCCGTTTATCGGTGTTGACAGCAAGATTAATTGGCTGTCTGCTGAGAGGCAGAAGCTGCCACAGTGATGTGTCACCACTTACCAGGCAAACACTTATTCATTACCACTGACAAGGCTGCACAGAATAGACATTCTTGCTGGAAATTTGTCTCTATGCTAATGCGGTTCTGAAAACAGCTTTCCTCAAAGGCTAAATGAGAGAAAAGGAAATGGCTCTTGGGGCCTAAGTAAATGAGAAGAAGAATTTAAGCAATTTAAATTTTCTTTCTTTCCTTTTTAGAAGCCTTTTCATAGTCTGGCTGGCCCGCCATTAGAGAGCTTGGGAAGATCTGCTTCTTAAAGTGTTTGCTCATTTGACTTAGGACAAATCCAGATGACATCAACAAAGCACTTTCTTTGTCTTGGCCATTACTTAATTTGAGGGAACATGTTTACAAACAGCTTAATGTATTTAGTACAAACAAGCCCTGCATTCTTTAACACAGGCCGAAAACCTCAGAAGCTACAGGGAACCCTTCAAAGCCGGAATCTGGATTTAGGGGCAATCTGCTATCAACGTATTGCCTTGTACTACAAACAAATTGGTGCATTTCCTGTCTCTAGCAACAGAAGTGTCAGAACAGCACTCTTGTGTAACGGTGTGTGATGTGTTTTTTACAGCAGTACAGCAACAAGGGTCAAGGAGCTGCTTTCCCTACTCGGACAGTCCATTAGGACAGGATAAAAACAAAACACCTTAACTTCAATTTATCATTAGAAGGATATCTGCTTTGGGAGTGGATGTTAAAGTTACAAATTCTAAAATTGTGGATTCGTATAAAGAAATCTCTTATGGCCGGATGCCCCAAGGGCGGTTCACAAACCAGCTTGTGTAAATTGGACATAGTTTGGTTTGCGAACTATCCTCATTTTGTGACACAACTGATATATTAATCAGACATAACACAAAATATATATTCGCAAACGGTGCAACTTGCAACCCCCTATGTCCCATGAATGTCTGCGCATATAAGGATGAAGGCATATGAAGGACTGCAGACCTCAATTCCTGCATTCTACACAGCTAACTATGTGCCTCATTTATGAAAGGTGTTACATCACTGCATGAAAACAGTGATGCAACTCTTTTCATTGCGCCCTCCTTGCGACACCATGGATGTGCTGTATTTACTGTACTGCGCTCCATGTCACAAGGATTTGCAGATACGTCAGTATACCTGGCATATCTGTAGGTGCAAAAGTGGCGCGTTGCTGGGGTATGTCTGAAAACAGATGCAACTCCAGCAATGTGTCCTTTCACATAGGGCAAGCCCTATGTGAAAGGGCCTGCATCAGTCTTACGCATGTTGTGAGGCAGGCGTAAAGATTTAACGCAGTGGCATCCTAGAAGTGTTGCAGTGAAATCTCATAGATTTCACCGCAACACTTCTACGAGTCTTTTCTGCGCAGGAACGCCCATCCTGCATACATTATACCTGTTGAAGGTATAATGTAGCGCAGGGGTTTACAAAGTGACGCATCTGCCTAGATGTATCACTTTGTAAATATGGCACAGTGTGGCGCATTTTTCACGCTACTGCAGCATCACAAAAAGTGACACAACTGAGGCATTAGGGCTGCATAAATAAGGCCCTATCTTTGCTTCTAGTGGGTCCTTGCTTCTAGTGGGATGTGTGACAGACATATGGCTGGATTTGAGGGCAAAAGAAAGGAAATTGGGTAGAAATGTAATGCCACCCTGATCTCCCAGTACCGCCCCATCCCACCCCCTAGCTTCCATATATAACTCTTTTTAATATGGCTGGTTGGAATCATTTAAGAGGTTACTTATGTATGTATGGAATAATGTGTGTGGAGTCAAGCGATTGAAAAAGACTATTCCAAATAACCAATCAGAAGAAAAGCCTTTGCTTGCAGCTGTAGTAGAATTGTGAAGAACGTATTGTTTTATATTGCGCACACCTAGCTTGGAGGCAATGTTGGGCCGTACATTTCTTTGAAGAATGGGAGACAGTCTACAAGATTGTGTACATGAAGTGGGGACTACAATTCATACATTATATTTAAAACATTGTAGGCACAGGGAGAATAAGTGATTTGCCCACAATCACACAATACTGGATCAAGCACTGGGGCCGGGACTCAAACCTGGGTGCCCATGGTTCCGAAGTCACCAGCTAGGCTGCATCTACCAGCAGGGATATGAGAATGTGGCTAGAGTATTAGCACCAGGCCTTTGAGTGCTAATGTTGCAGTAAACTGCATAAACCAAGATGCACCTTGGATGACTGCTGCTAATATGCTAGCAGTGTACCCCTCCCCCGTAATCTGTTATGTTGGCAGCCTTTAAGACTTATTGGAGGGACTTATAGACTAAACAACAAGATTAAATCCATAAGCGATGTATTACATGGATAGATTTAGTGTAGGCTATTCTACACCTATGCAGGTGCAGTTTTAGAAAGTCATTGCAAGTAAACACTCAGTAAAAATACAACATCTGGCCCAACTGGCCAATAAAAATCAGATTTTGCACCAGTATGTCGATGACAATGCCATTTTGTAACATTCCCTACAAGCAGTAGTGCAAAAAGCAACCACACAGGTGCAAAATTACATAATACCAATACAATACCACCGTAAATGTTATTGATAATAGAGTTGTTTCTGAAAATATGTCTTAATTGTAGTAACTGAGAGAATCAGCACAGACATTGCTTCCAGTAAGTGTGTCAATATGTCTATTTTGAAAACCCTCAGGAGGTACACTCCAAATCATCTGCTTCAATGTAACAGGGAGAAGAGTAGAACGAAGGAGATCTGTTACCATGGCTGTTGCTTCAGGAACAGGTAACACAGTTGCGGCCGTCATGAGTAGTGGTGAGAGGCAGGGGGCCCCGCAGGGAGGGAGTCGCGCAGAGAGGTTAATTGCAATGGGAGCGTTGTGATTGGCTGGGACGCCGACTGCTCAGGTGTCTATGGGGAAGCCGTTTTGTCCATGCACAACAGTGGCCAAGCCACTCCTCCCTTGCCTGGAGCAGGAACGCCCACCCGCCCGCCCCCAACCAAACCCTTCTGCTTTTGCGCAGTGCAAGAAGCAGAAACATAAAATGGTATTCATAATACTATGTTATGTTTCTGCTTCTCGCACTGCGAGAAAGAAGTGGGGCGACGCCCCTTCACCCACTTGGAGCAGCCGCCCCTGAGGTAACTGATAGTGATTTAAAAAAAAGTCTAGCGCTCCTGAAAGACAGGTAAAATTAACTATGACCCAATATATTCTTAAAACAGTAATCTACCCCCAGAGGAGAATCTAAAACATATATTTCTCTTCTTCCCAGAGGTCCCACATCGTAGGTCCTGAAGAGACCCTTCAACCATATTAGGGTCGAAACGCCGTCAACTATTGAGAAAAGCGGACCTTTTCGAGAAATAGCATTCTATGATTGTATAGATGTTATGTAATTGTATGAAAGACTGTGGCTGCCTTTGTAAAAGAACAAACTATTGAAACCTTGCACATATATATTTTTTTTCACTTATGTTACTCTAATGCTTTGGATAATATTTTCACTTGGGACACTTTACACAACTGTAAATAATTTTGCTTTATGTATGAAAGTATTTAATACAAGTTAAAATGTTTTTCAATACAACTCATTGAACGTCTACATCAGTGTATTGGAAGTTCTTTCTCTTTGACATCTCACTGAATTCCTGTTTTAAATATACTTATCTTACGTCTTTTTTTAAATCACTATCAAGTATCTATTCCACAAGAACCATTGTTCTTCATTAAATAATTAATTACCCTGGTTCCGTTGTGAGTAGAGTCCCCTTATTTTTCTTTTACAGCCCCTGAGGTAACAGCAAGAGAAGGTTGACACATTACATCAGTGGTTACATGTTGCTTTCTTACAAGTTTTTATCTCTGTCCTTTTTCAGAGCACCAAAACTGACTTCTTCCTGTTTGTCCCCTTTGCACAACACTAATCTAGGGTCTGCTTCAGCCATTTCAAATCTTTAGTAAATGCTTCGTCTTGGAAGTGAACATTCTTAAGCAGCAAGAAGACTCTTCCTGCCTCAACCAACAATATAAGCATTTTATCTTGAGTAATAACCTTTGCGAAGACAAGCTACTTGGGTATTTTGCAAGGCGGGGGAGATTGCATGCTGTTGTGTTCGCTGCAGATAATGCTAGTAATATCAGGGAAATCAGCAGTCAAAACTGGCCCACCTTGCCATAAAACAGGCCTACAAGCTTCTATAAAACCAGCCCACATTATGCTCCATCAGACCAGTCCATCAGGCACTGCCTTATTGCCCTATAGGCCAGTCCGACCCTGCCTCTTTGCACCATTCATGCTGATTATAAATGTTACTTTCTCCGTATGATACAGACCAATCAAAATGTTAGGTATCTGCATGCATGCACAACATTTCTTTCAGTGCCATAACAAAACGTGACCCCACTGCAAGATATACTTAAGGGCCCCCCCACAATCACATCAGTAGTGTCTATGGGGTCTCCTTCCACTATGGGTAATCCTGGGGCCCCCACACTGTGCGGGGCTACGGGGGCCTCCGTTATGCCCCTGATGTCTTTTTCACTCTTTTCTCTTTTCCCTACATCTAATGTAGGTTCTGCTACACATGTGCTTGCACACAGTTAGATCACCTTCTGCCACACATGCACACCACTAAAACATTGCTGACATAGCCTGCACTGAATTCATACACTTTCCTTCCATTCACGCACTAGCATCTAATGCTTAAGTGTCCTTTCCCGTTATTCTTTTCACTTCAAATGCATACACATGTGTAAACTTGGTCTTTAAAATATATTTATGATCAATTTTACCTTACTTTTTCCTGCCAGAAATTCAAAAAGAGACTAGCAGGCATGAGAAGATTTATGTGTGTGGCACAACACTTTCCATTTGTACTAACTGTATATGAATATTCACTAAATAGTCCCATTTTACATCCATTTAAGACGTGTAGGTGCCAATTCATAAAGGCATATATGAGTATGTAAAACAGTATCACAAGATTACAACTTTATGTATTCCAAAATGCCTCTGAGAAAAGCCCTTTAGTAGTGCAACTCCAAATAAATTTTGAAATGTAAACATTTCATGAGTGCATCAGGCACTAAACATTATACCCCAAATGTAAGCAAACAACCTCCCACATGAACTCCCAAATTACTAAAAAGTGTAAAAATAACAATAGCTCAAAAAGATATGTATCTTAAAACTGCAAATCATCCTACATTTTAAACACCATATATTACATTTGCACCTGCAAATAAAACAAAAATATTAAAGCAATGTAAAGTCAATCATTACTAAACAACAAAAACAACAAGCATTTGCAATGCAAAGAGGTCTCGCCTTAGGAAAGTTTGAGCTATTGGTATTGTAAATGACACATTTTTTATTTATGTGTTGGTTTTGAAAATAGCGAAATAAATAGCTTTGTCATTTACAATGCCAATAGTTTTAACTTTCACAAATGTGACACCTATAGCATTTGTAATGCAATATGTGTTGTATTTAGGAGGCTTAGATGTATTGATATTACAAATAACAATGGCTTTAAATTATTTTTTAAAATAATACTTAAATAAAAGTTATTGTAATTTATAATGGCGATAGCTTAAACTTTTGTAAATAACTTTTGTGAAGATTATGTTCAGTGTATTTTTTTGTGACGAAAATCCAAGAACAGAAGTGAAATATTAACATCTTTTTGTGACATTTGTAATGAAGCTTCAAACATTGAGAGAACATATTTGAACCAGTTGTTGTTGAATGGTTGCCCAGATTGATGCTGTGGTGGCGCTGAGTGATGTAATGACATACAAAGGGCTACAGAGGATATGTACAGCCGATTGCCTACGGGACCCCATATGCGCTTGTCATATACAATTGGATACAGAACTCCGTGGTGCTTCTGAGGCGGAACAGGCATAATGACAGACCACGCATGACCCTGGTGGGGTAAATAAAACAGAGGGGTAGATACCAATGCAGATGTAAGATGGATTGTGCATTGAGGACGTGAGTGCAGTAGGTCCAGCCTGGTCCTCTCCTGGTGCGTGGAAAAGGAATCAATCAGCGGCAGTCAAAGTTAAGGCTGGCAAGGGTGAAGAGGCCATCTTGATAAGTGCTGGTGAAGAGAGACCTGAAGAAAATGAGAGCCCTTAAATACAAGCTTGACGTGAAAGATGGAAGCCTAAGGTAAGCACCTCACTGCGATGCGTGCAGAGAGCTAGTGGGCAAACATGGCAGCTAAGGCGGTAAACCTTGGCACCATGTCGTCAGATATTGAAAAGTGAAACAATGGCGCAGGGGAGAAAGGAGCCTAGTCACCCATAAGCGGTGACGTGCACCTGCACTAGTGGCGTGTGGCAACCTTACATGGTAATAATACAAAGAAAGGGTGGTGGCCTGCGGGTGCCGTGTGCTGGCGACCTCTGTGGGGCACTCCGCCCGTGCGCTAGCGGGCCTACGGGCTAATGGAGACACAAGGGGCCAGAATGCATGCTGTTCGTCTATAACGCCAGTGCGGGCTGTAGAGAAAATACAATAAAAATGCCCTAGGTCTATGTCAGCGCGGCCGTTGAAAGGTCTTACCTAGAATCTCGGTCTCAGGTATCGGCTATCCGTGCAGGGTGGCCCTAGTGAGCCTGGGAAGCCGTATATAAGGGGGATGAAAAGAGCATGAAAACGTTAATTAGGCAGCATGCAGGAAGACCGACTGCAGTGTCCTCCAGCCAATAGGTGTCCGTTTGGTGCTGCTTAAGTTTATGCGTGTCTGTGACGGAAAAGAGACAGAGTCTCCCGTTAATGGTTGTTCGATAACCAGGATGCATGCATAGCACGGTGGTAAGGAAGCAAGACTGTCGGACAAATGGAAAAGAGGGCATAAATAAATATATATGTAATAAGAGGACTCCGCACTCCAGGTTTCGCCCGCTCGCGGCATATTTAAATTAGGGAGGGAGCCCACCCCTCGTGCGCCTTTAATTCACCACCGCAGCCCAGGAGTTTGTTAAAGTCCCCGCCGGGCCGCCGCGCTGCCTGCGACGACCCGGAAGCGGTTGGGCAGCCGGCCAATCCCATCGCGGCCCCAACCGGAAGTCCCGCCCCATCGCGGAGAGAGAGAGAGAGAGAGCCACGAAGGCTCCTGATTCAGTCCCGGTCCCGAGATGGGGGACCGGGTGAAGAGCGGCCGGGCGCACGGGGAAGGCGGGGCTCTCATGTGGTGAGAGAGCCGGCAAAGTAGTGTGGCTCACTGGTTAGAGGCGGCAGACCCAAGAGCAGAGGACGGCCAGGGACCAGGGTTCGATTCCCTGCGCGGCAGGTTTCTGGACCAGGGTCAGCGGACTTGATAATTCTCTCGCCTCGGTGCCCACTCTGATCAGCGATCACACTCGGCAACTCTGGGCATTAGCTTGCCTCATCTTCACTAACGGCTCCACCAGACCGCCGGGGATGCCTGGTCTCACCCTGGAGATACCCATTAAGGGACCATCTCTCAGGGAAGCCAGGAAGGGTTTCGCAGCGGTCGAAGCGCCTTGGGACCCTACGGGTAAGTAGTGCGCTATATAAATGCCAATACATTTACATTTACATTTACATACCGACGCCCGAGAGCCAGAACCGACGACGAGCACCGCCAAAACAGGTGAGTGTGTTGAGGGAGAGGAAGGGTGAGTGGGGGTGGGGTGTACGCGCGTGTGTCTGTTTGAGTGTGTCTGTGCATGCGTCTGTCTGTCTGTGTGCGCGTGTGTCTGTTTAAGGGGGGGTGCATGTGTGTATGCAGTGTGTGTATGTGCGCATGCGTGTTTGAGTGTGTCTGTGCATGCGTCTGTCTGTCTGTGTGCGCGTGTGTCTGTTTAAGGGGGGTGCGTGTGTATGCATTGTGTGTATGTGCGCATGCGTGAGTGAGGCTTTCTTTGCGCATGGGAATACGTGCGCGCTCACGAGGTACAATCGCGGCAGGAGAAGCTCGTGACACTCTGCTGTCCACATTTCCCCTAAAGTGATTACATAAGTTGTCTCGCCCTAGACAGCAAAAGCTTCGCTTTTGCTTTCGTCTAGGCGAGACCTAAAAACGAGTTATCCTGAAATGCGCCCTACATACATGAACCTCTAAATATTATTAAACCTGTTATTACAAACACCAACATATTAATATTAAATATATTTAATTAAAACACTACCCAATAATTCCCTAACTATCCAAACCCTCATTTAAATGTAACATATAATATGCACCCCCTACGATATAAGTTTACCCCAAAATATAAAAACACCACCCCCCTAAATCCCCATCATAACTCAGGACCCAAACAAATTATATACAGCCCAAAATAAAACAATCCAAAAAAACCAATAAAAACCATAAAATATATCCCCGAGTCTAAATTGTTTTAAAAATAAATTACATTAAAACACTCTCCAGCCTATTCACCATTATAGCCTAGGCAACCGATAAGAAATTAAATCATAACATGCATTAACAGAAAACATAACAATATAAATAAAAATTTAAATTTTCTATATGTAACCCCTGGTACTTTTGGTAGCTATATTTTCAACAACAATATTATTGAGCCAAAGTAAAAATGACACACTTACCCATGATATTGTGTCCCATAATATTTTTGATTCCATTATATTTCCAGTATGGAATTCCTGCACTACAACATTTACAACTCCATTCTGAGGTACCATACCTCTTTAATAATTTGAAATGTGTTTTCAACATTTTTCAGACGTTGTCACCCATGATTACAAATCTTCCAATTTTTATTTATTCCTCATAATAAATAATACCCTCACCTCCACTACTTTAAATGTTTCAGAGTAGTAAATTATTGGATGCTTTCTTCCTTCTTGAATGATCTAGTGCAGCTCAGCTAGAAATAGAATATCAAAAGCATCCGTTAGCCAAGCAACATTTCTCAGGTCTGTCTCGTTGATGTAACGTGAATGAAAGCCCTTCCTCAGCTTCTGAAATGTTCTCTCCATCTCTGCTTCTACAGTAAAAGTTACATTTATTCTACTTTAAATAAGGTAAGGGAGCAATTATTGCGGAATAAGTCCAATAAATCTTTTACAGAGCAGAATTCATCGGACCCTAGATTTTCTTTCATTTCTTTGATTGTAACCAATCAAGGGCCAAAAATGTGTACCAAAACTGTGAATTCATTACCCATCACAGTTTTCATCTCATGCCACCCTCCCCTCACATCCTACCCTCACTGGGGAGGCAATAGTTCACACAATCTTTATCATACGCTTTCTCAGATCGTATCTATTCAACATACTTTATTCTCATTCACGTAAGCTTGTTGTTTATGTAAGTGTCAAACACACACCACCAGTTCTAGAGTTTGATGCCAGTTGTTTACAAGCCTCGATCATGTTGACCAAAAACCTTTATGCAAAGTTTTTCACCATTGGTAGCTTACTCAACTACTCACTGACTTATATGCTCTAGGCTCATGAGACATTTTGCCCTCTTAAATTAGACCCAATTATGTCAAAATGAGACAGGAAATAGCTTGTCAATTACCTATAATCACTGAAAAGATCTTACCGTAGAGAGTGCAAGCTCCACCACAGGAGACACGAACAGGTAACTGGAATGTGTTTGGGAACTTGTATCTCTAAATCTTAAACTTATTGAAGAGTTCTGGATAATCTTTCAAGAAAAGACTTATCGCTCCCCACCACGACAACCCATGCCCCACACAGAAAAAAAGCGAGAAGGTGATGCCAGTCAAAAGTATCATCTGAAGCTGGCATAAAGTCTCGCCATCAAATTAGCATCAATTGCAATTGCATAACAAGGATCAACTGCATTTGTACATCAAGCAAGTACACACCTAACCAAAAAAATTGAAACAGAGAGATCACAGTGTGCCAACACCAGGTCCCCCAGTTTCACAGAGGTGTGATGAAATCCAGCGTTAGGTGCTGGCATGCTGTCTTAAACCATCAGCAGCCTAGTCATGAGAAGGAAGGAAGAGCATAGGCTAAGGAGAAGATAACAACAAAATACACTACAGAACTGCACTGACAAGACACGAATCTAGGGCATTACCCAACAGAAGACATCCTCAAAAGTATTTTTCATATAATTAAATATCACATAAAACTCAAAAAGAGAGCATGTGAGGCACTTTTTGTTAAAAAGTAATTAAGTTTTGATCTCATATGTTATACCTGCGACAACAAATGATGGAGAGAATGCTGAGTAAATCAAACATTCACCCCAGTCAAGAGATCTGGGTTAAATCCATTGTTCTTTTGTTCACTATGCCACCCCAGTTTGGACCCCGCAGTATGCAAATCAGTCTTGACCCTGCTCGTCATGGGCTTGGGTAAAGCTCCTACACACAAACCCCTGGCAAGGGTGCAGGTGAACGGTGCAATTTCCCACCCATTCGCCCTTCATAAGGGTCCGAGACATGGGTGCCCACTATCCCTTGTGATTTTTGCATTTGCACTTGAACTCTTAGCTGCATGGATGAGGAGAGACCCGTAAGTGTCAGGCATTGAGGGGGATGGTAGCTGAGAGGAACATATATCTCGGTATGCTGATAATTTCCTGCTTTACGCCACACGTCCATGTTTCACCATTAACAGATTGCTCCACATATTCCAACTCTTCGGCAGCTATTCTGGGTACCTGATTAATTGAGATAAGTCACTCATGTTTAATCTTTCAGATAGGGTTCCGACACTGCCGGCTAGTGGGGTACTGCTACAAATGAAAGGCAAATTAAATACCAGCGTATCTATATCTCGAGGAATGAAAAAGATGTCCTAGCTTATAACCTGCTGCCACAGCTGGAGAGGCTGAGAATAGATGTGGCGCATTGCATGAGACTGCCGCTTCCCTTGATGGGGAGGACTGTCCTCTTCAAAATAATGACACTGCCACGTTTTTTTTACGCCCTACAGAATACCCCCTACAAAATACCACTGGACTTTTTACGTAACGCAGGTAGTGAACTGCGGGACAGAGGTACCTCTAGGAAAGCTTTATGCAAACTCCAGCGGAGTGTCTATGAGGGGGTCTGATGATCCCGGATATCCGGATGTATTATTGGGCTGCCCAGCTGGTAGCGCTCAATGACTGGGTGTACGCGGATAGGGGAGAACCGGTCTACAGAGTAGATCATTCCACAATGGGATAGCGTGGATATCCTGCGGCACTGTACCAGAAGAGTGTGGAGCCCTGATTACCCTCACATACACATGCGAAGCCACTAAATTCCTTAGATGGCCAGGTAAGTCAACGAAGAGGACGCCGTTGTGGGATAGTGACCTACTACGAGAAGTGGGGAACCTGCGAGGATTTCATAGATGGGCGTTGATGGGCATAGACCATCTTGGGGATGTATGGAGGGGACAGCCTATAATCTCTTTTAGTGATCTACAGGTGGAATTTCAGATGTCTGATTCAGAAAATGTCTGATATTTGCAACTGGGGCATGACCTACGTGCCCATATCCTGGACGGGGTACAGCTGCCGCAATACGCTCCCATGGAGGATAGACTCTTGCTGGAACCAATAGCTGATAAGGCCACATCTCTTATATACATAAAACCTATGAATAATGCACCAGACCCACTCAAGACCCTGTGAGAGGCATGGGAAGCCGACATAGGGATGTTAGAGGACGATGACTGTGAGGAATCGATACAAAACCCTAGGGAAGTAACAATCTGGGCCTGTTGCTGCTTGATACAGATCCATATCCTCCACAGATCCTACTCCTCCAGAGCAAACACTCATGCACAGGTTAGGACGTTGCACCACTGATCATTGTGCCAGAGGTTGTCAGAAGATGGGCGCCTTCTTCAACATCTTATGGGCCTGTCCTAAAATCCAGCAATTCTGGGGAGGGGGTAACACAGATAATGTTGAAGGTAATGGGCCAAAGTATACCACTGGAGGCCAGATGGCATGTACTGTGTGTGACAGGGGAGGAGAGTTGGCCACCATACCAGAGAACATGGCTGATGACAGCGGCAATGGTGGCGAAAAGGAATATTGCCAGGGCATGGGAAGCGAGTATCTCTCTGAGGGTGGTGGACTGGGAATCTGATCTACCTTGGTGCTGTGCAGCTGAAAAAGTAGTCAATGAAAGTTGGAGTTGCCCACAGAAGTGGGAAATGGTCTGGGGGCAGTGGGTGGCATATAGGGGTTTTTAAAGCCCTATGAAGGCAGGTTTGGAAGGTAGTGTTGTAGGACCTCCCCACTGAGTTATTTTTCTTCTGTAGGGAGATTCGTACCTGCATGTGGGGCAATACCTATTTTCCTGTACAAGGTGTACCATATGTAAATGAAGACTTACGGTAAATTGTACTATCTGTTGCTCAGATTGTCAACGTATCATTGCTTTTTGTATCTGAGAAAATGTTTAATAAAAAGAGTTTTAAAAAAACATGCCAGAGACTCGTGTGCCTCCTTCTACAAGGATATAAATTCAGAGCTTCACATGGGTACACATGATGATATTAAAGCAGTCACACAGGCAGAAATGTAAATATTGTGTAGTTGCAGGATAAAGTAGGCTGTACCTCTCAGTTCAAGTGGATGTGAGTACACAGGCAGGTTATATTAGTCTTACATACGATAGATTCAATATATCACACATTGCTCAATGCAGTGCATGCGAGGTACATTGTAAGGGCCGCAAGCTTGGCATCAAAGGACGTCAAGTCAAGTTAACATTTGTATAGCGCACTACTCACCCAGAGGGTCTCAAGGCGCTTGAGGGAGGGGGGATCGCTACTTATCAAATAGCCAAGTTTTGAGTTGTTTTCTGAAGGAAAGGTGGTTCTGTGTAAGGCGGAGGTGGGTGGGGAGAGAATTCCAGGTTTTGGCCGCTAAGTAGGAGAATGATCTTCCTCACATGGTGGTTCTTCGGATGCGTGGAATAGTGGCGAGGGCTTGATTGGGCAAACATAGTTGGCGGGTGGGGGTGTAAAAGGTCAGGCGCGTGTTGAGGTATCTGGGTCCTAGGTCGTAGAAGGCCTTGTGTGCGTGGGTGAGAAGGCGGAACATTATTCTCTTGTTGACGGGGAGCCAGTGAAGGTCTCTCAGGTGACCGGATATGTGATTGTGGCGGGGTATGTCTAGGATGAGTCGGGCGGAGGCGTTCTGAATGCGTTGGAGTTTTTTCTGTAATTTGGTTGTGGTTCCGGCTTAGAGGGTGTTTCCGTAGTCCAGTCGGCTTGTGACAAGTGCATGGGTGACCGACTTTCTTGTTTCGTTGGGGATCCATCGGAAGATCTTTCGGAGCATGCGTAAGGTGTTAAAGCATGATGATGAGACGGCGTTGACTTGTCTGGTCATCGAGAGGGAGGAGTCTAAAATGAATCCCAGGTTGCGAGCATGGTCCGTTGGTTTTGGTGCGCTGCCTAGGGCCAGTGGCCACTATGAGTCGTCCCATGCAGAGGGGGATGATCCTAGGATGAGGACTTCCGTCTTGTCAGAATTCAGTTTTAAGCGGATGTTCTTCATCCACTCGGCTACGTCTTTCATTCCTTCGTGTAGGTTGGTTTGGCGGTGTTTGGGTCTTTGGTGAGGGAGAGGATCAGCTGTGTGTCAACAGCGTAGGAGATAATGTTGAGGTTGTGCTGCAAGCGATGGATGCGAGGGGGCTCATGTAGACGTTGAAGAGGGTGGGGCTGAGCGATGATCTTTGTGGTACGCCGCAGATGACTTTGGTGGCCTCTGATCTGAAGGGAGGGAGGCGGACTCTCTGGGTTCTTCCGGCAAGATGATCCAATCCAATGCTTTTTCTTGTATCCCGACGTTGCTAAGGCGTTGTACAAGGGTGCTATGACAGACTGTGTCAAACGCTGCGGAGAGGTCCAGGAGGATGAGGGCAGCTGTTTCCCCGTTGTCGAGTAGTGTTCGGATGTCGTCTGTGGCTGCGATGAGGGCGGTCTCGGTGCTGTGTTTGGCTCGGAAGCCGGACTGTGAGGGGTCAAGGGAGCCGTTAGACTCGAGGAAGGCAGCAAGTTGACTATTGACGGTCTTCTCTATGACTTTCGCAGGGAATGGGAGGAGTGAGATGGGGCGGTAGTACTTAAGTTCAGTGGGGTCTGCTTTAGGTTTCTTCAGGAGGGCACTGAGTTTGGCATGTTTCCAGCTTTCTGGGAAGGTGTTTATGGGTCTGTCTTTGTGCACTAAACACTGGTGGGGATACCTTGTCTTCATTGGTACTTCTCGTGAACTACTATCTACATTTCATTCGATTGTTACAAGCTGGATTTTTTCATTTTTTCAAGTTATTTTCACAATTGCATTTTAACTTTGGCTCGCGAATATGCTCCTCTCTTGATCAAATCGAAAATGCACCACTCTGGTTACAAACACAATTTTCCTCTAATCTTCATTCTTTACTCTCACCACACTATATGTGAAGATCTACATTTTTGAGATATTTTAGTTTTCTGGAGTCAATCCAACAGCTTTCGATCCAATGTTAAAGAGTAACAACTTCGAAGACATACTTGATGCAAACCTCTGCAGTGAATGAACAGCCATATATCACTATTTTCTTGTATACAAAACAGTTGGGAACTACTGATTGCTAGGGGGCACGCTGGCAGTTCCTAATAGTCAGTTCACCTAATCCCATGTGCCCAGCTCAGTAAGAATGCAGCAGCACCAAAAGCTCTTTTGACTGGCCATGGTTAATCTGCTTTAGAAGTTCTGACTTACTGTCCAGGGTCATGAGATAGTCTTGCTCACTCAAAGTCATCGCATGTCTAATATTCTCGAGTGGGGTAGACGAGGAACATCTCGATGAAAGCCTTCTTACCTACCTAACCAACCACAGCATTTACCTCGTTTGTGCTGGAAATAATGACACAACCTAAGGAAATCGTTTCTGCAGCTGCCTCCCAACAATTCTGACCCTTGATGGTTAGTGTACCCAGCAGGGACTCAGGTGCTCTGAAGTTGTCAAGTAAAGGCTGTAGAGATGCCTTTACACTAAACTAGCATTGAAATGGATACTTAATAGCGGTTAAGGAATCAGCATTAGTGTGGTCCAAGCAGCTGCAAATTTGGAACAGTATCCTTATCTACTACCGTTTCAGCTTCACTACTATTTTCCCTAATGTGAAGAGAATGCCTCCTTCACGTTTTCCTCTGCCATTCTTGTGATGTTCATGTAAAGTTCTGACAATGATATATGGCACTTTTCATGACCTCCTTTCTCAAAAGCCTGTAATCCCAATTACTATGAACTTCTCAGGGTGTTGTGAAGTAAGGTAAGAAAATACTGGGGGGTTTGAGATGGGTTGTTGTTGTTGTAGGAAGGCAAAAGTGGGAGATAATATCGCAGAGAAAAGAAATACTTTAAATACATTGTCTGTAATTCTTGATCTAAACATAATTTTTGTCTTGAGAACTGCTGTGAACCTAGATGAAGCCGTCCCCCAAGGCAGTTAAGACCATTGCAAAAACAAAATCCCTGGCAATAGGCAGCTTATTCGGGGCTGTAAAGGACAAATCAGTCAAAAGAAAACTGAGATATCTTTGCAGGAAGTACAAATGGAACTCAGACCTTGTAATTGTTCTGATATTGCTTTAGGTACAGGTAGGATCATGGATGACATGAGAAGGGATGATACTAAGAATTGTGAGATGCTACCCGTCTCGACTAATTAGATTCTTAATGAGCCTAACCTCAATAATAGTAATAGCGTTGTTTCTCTCAAACCAGATAAGCTGGCTTCCCCCCAAAAAAAACAGATCACTATCCTATTTTCCAAACCTAGGAAAGGAGATCAATTTGAAGCTGCAAAGCTTAAATTGAACATCCTCTTTTGAATCAGTGCTTGTACTCCTTTTTCAAGCAACCAAGGAGATACCTTGCAGAATCCAGAAAACAATCAATACATTTCCCAGTAATGTCAATGATAATAGCAATGGCAAAGGCGATGGTGAAGAGACACTAATCCAAGGAAATGATCAACAAAAGCATCCTTCCATTCACACAATGGTGCTAACTCAGCCTCCATCAATAGTCTTTCTACAAATCAATTTCCATATGGAGATTCCCCTCCAAATACTTACTCTCCTGCAAATGCTGCTTCCAGAAATGTGACAGGAAATCCAATCAAAGCAAAACCTCCATGTTAATTCAGACTAAGACTGATGACACTCATAGATTTCTAGAGTTTCTCACTGGTCAAATTGATAACCAGGAAGAAAGGATGAACACACAGATGTACTTGCAATGAGTCAACGTTATTTCAAAGAGACTGTGACCTTAAAACAATAAATTAAGGATTTTGAAAATCGATCTCGTAGATTGAGTCACTGGATTGAAGGAGTTATGGGAGGAAACGAGAAACAACAGGAAATTATTCAATATGTTACATATTTTCTCAAAAGCTACCTTGTGTCTTCTATCCAAGAAGACTCTCCCTTAATAAGACCTCACAGTGTCCGTTCAAGATCTGGCCTCCAACCTCTTACCATCTTAGTAAATGTTATCAACTTTAAGATTAAAGAACAGATTCTTGCCACAGCCAATCAGAAAAATAACTTCAAGTAACCATTGAATTTCATTTTTTCATATACCCTGATATTTATTAATAAATCCCAAAGGAGTAGTGAGGGGTTTCACATTCCTAGTAGGAAAGGTTGCATACCTTGGGGGTGATTACATTGATGTCAGGAGGGGGTACATGCGGTTGGGACAAGTATGTATTTTGTTATTTATTTATTTTATGCAGTTTATATAGCAAAAAGTTGACCCACAAGTATTGGTGTGATTTAGAGGAGCACCAATTAAATTACACAATAACACACACTTTAAATTTTTTGCAGGCACAGGGAGATTAAGTGATTTGCCCCAATCATAGGATGTTGAGCCGACCCCGACACTCCAACCTGGTTACCCAGCTCTAAAGTCGGCAGCCCTGGCTGTTAGTAGATAGCAGTTAAAAAGAAAAAAAACAGGGAGTAATTTGTTACTGCTTTTTCAACTAGTAAACTCTATGGGCTTATTATGAGGTAGCCAAATGGATTATGCCTTTGGAACAATGCACTTTAAAAGAACCATTTTCTATCATAGAACTGAATGTGAATATATTTGGAAATGTTGCAGTTTAATTTCAAAGATTGTTTACATTGCTAGATTGTATTATTTTTATTTATTATTTTGTCATTTAGGATGGCAGCATACAAAGCATTTTCTAACAAGACATAAGCACTTTAAAAGAACCATAAGCACCTTCAGAGCATGAACTATGCTAAGTGAGCAAATAACCCCAAGACAGGTCAGCAGCGATGAAGGCAGCAAGACCTGAAGAAGGGAGCTTTGATGGACACATTCTGGCACCAGGGCCATTGCAATAGCAGTAATAGAGACATTACATTGGGGCTTGGAGGAGGAGGGGAAGTGTTGGAACACCGAAAAATATTTATCACTTAGGGAAATCCTGAAAGGGGCGTTCTGGGCCTAATGCTTGGTTGGCGTACTGTAATGGGAAGTGAGGGAGTGCAGGGAGGGTTCAAGCAGTCACATATGCACATGGGTGGGCGACAAAAAAATGCAGAATGCTGTGAAAATCAGGGTGCATGCAGGCAGCACCTTACTCTCAGACCTTTCTAATGGGTAGGGACATTAAATGCATTTCTCTGTAAGTCAGCTGTCCCAATTCAAATAGCAAAAGCCTTATGAAAGTGCAAACACTGAGACACCTGGGGCAGTTATCTGTTTTGCTCAAGAGACAGATATGCTCGCCTGAAAAAACTGAAGAATGAAGACCAACTGTTTACCTTATTTACACTTCGAATAGGAATAAAATGAGAGGTGGCGATCTTGACTGGCCGACATGCGGGATGCTCAATCAGAGAAAAAAACCTAGACAAAGGTGGGTGATCACTAATATTGAATGGGATGCTGACGCAGTTTTAGGTCTTACTGTCAGTGGTATATGTGCCAAACCAGGGAAAAGGACATAAATGTAAATGTATTTGAGCTTATATAGCACACAGCTACCCGCAGTGGGTTTCCCGGCGCTTGCTTAGGGAACCCGTCCTGGTATTCCCCTGTGAGATGACCCCGGCAGGGTATCCACAAGGTGAAAGCCAGGCATCCCGCCGCGAGGGGCTGTTGTGGAGATTAAGCAAGCTATTGCCCAGAGTCGCAGAGTGTGAACCCGTGAGTCGAGAAGGCACCGGAGCGAGAATTATCGAGTCCGTGGAATTTTTTAGCCCAAGACCCGCCGAGGCGGGGAATTGAACCCTGGTCCAGGGCCGATCTCAGCTTCCGGGTCTGCCGCCTCTAACCCCTGAGCCACACTTCTCCACGTTTAATGCATCATACCACACAAAAACTATTAGAACTTGTGAAAGGCCACTTGATAGCAGGAGGGGACTAGAATGTAGCTGCTTTTCGTGTTCCATAAGTAATCTTGGCTGAGCTCCCCTAAATTAAAAGGCAGATCATTTAAAACACTACTTTTCTTACTCTTTGCCCGTAATCTCTCTGCTTCAGATTTCTCCAGTAATAAATGCCTCACTTGCTTCCTATCAGCAGCAGTCTGTGGCTCTCTTAACAGAAACTTTTCTATTTGGCCCATGCTTTCCAAGGATTTGTTGACAGAAGCCAACCAGGGGATAGAGAGAACTTTATCACAGGACCAATATTCGTTAAATATGGTCTTTGTTAGTGTGACACCTTCTGCACTCCAAATAGAGAGCCACAGGGTGGCAGGGCGACTCTGAATAGAGTCGCTAAGAAAGCCAATGCCCAGCTCCATGTGGCAGATGAAGTGGGAGGAAGTTGCTGGGCCTGATACTCACCTTCTCAGTAATCATTTCTCCTTCCTCAGGAAATTTGTAGGAGTACCCAGTCCCTATACACCCACAGCATAGGTTGCAATCGGAATGCACTGTGAAAGATATATTCGCAGTAATGGTGTCGAGGGCCTTCCTCCCTTTAATGATGGCAAACTAAGCAGTGACCAAATGGATCTTGAAAATTTTAGTCTGCACTGTGCTATGTGCTGAGCTCATGAGTCCAAAGTACTGAAATTAACTCCTAAGTAGGAGAAAGTTGTAATGCTTGGTAAAGTGCTTGTGCCTACAGTAATAGAATATAGTTTTGTGTGCTTTCGACCACAATACATTAAAGATGATTTAGTAAAATGTGTCTACAGGTTATGATTAACCATAAAATTCACAAAAGAGTGATTTAAGAGTTGCAGAGCTTTAGGGGGTTGGGCAAATAAAACAGCATTATCCGCGTATAGTAAGGAGGAAGAGAGGTACCACTTACTAGGGGTACATCTGGGGTGCTCTTAATAAGTTCTGCACCCAGCTCATTTATGTACAAATTAAACAAAAATTGTGCTAATACACATCCCTGACGGACCCCCCGGTTACTGGTCGATTCGTCGGACACTTCATCCTTATTTCCAAACCTTACACGTGCCATAGTGCCTTTGTGTAAAGATATCAACAAGTGCACTAATGAGGGATCCATTTTTAAATGATTAAGTATCTGCCAAATGTTTTCCCTGTCTACACAATCGAATGCCTTTGTTATATCCATGAAGGTAAGATACAGGTTTGATTGTTTAGCCACTGTATACTTTCCAATAATCAGGCTTAGATTTAGGCATTGTTCAACAGTTCCTATGCCACTCCTAAAACCACACTGACAATCATTTAAAACATTCTTCTTCTTAACCCACGCTGACATTCTATGATACAACACTCTCCCCAATATTTTTCCTGCAATGTCAATCAAGGATATGGGGCAGTAGCATCTAAGATCCACCCTATTCCCTTTTTTAAAAATTGGGACAATGGTCAAGGAGGTCCAAGAAGAAGGGATCGAGGAATAATACAAATTATTATACACATTTGTCAGTATGGGGGCCCATAAATTTATATTACATTTGATGGTATCAATAGGGATGCCATATGGTTCTGGGGCCTTCCCATCTGTGCTTTCTCTAATAGCAGTCTCTACTTCCTGTACTGAGAAGAAGAAGCGTGCACAGGCACGGAGCGGAGCAAATTTGGAGGTGAGCCTGCCAGTGGAACCACAGCGCGGAGCACATAGCAGCGAGAGGGCCTTGGAGACGTTGTTGCCGGGGGAGGCTGATCCTCTCTTTGACCCGCCGGTACGCTGAAGTAGTGTGCGCAGCCCCTCCTTCCCCAGGGGCTTGATTTTGGCACCCTCCGGAGCTGCGACGTGTCGAGTGTGCCCCGCGGACAATGGGGGCAGAAGTGATCCTGCACCGCAGACAGGTCCGGTGCTTGTGGCAGAGTGGGGATGGCCCGCCGGGACGGGTGGGCTCAATCTGGTCCCCATCTGGCACATAGGAGGCCCCGCGGGGGACGAGGGAGGTGTGCGGCCTATGCACGAAGGTGAAGCTGGGTCCTCGATTGTAGTGAGGGCCCAGTAGAAGGACTTGGAGCAGGGGCGGCAGGCGCCCAATAGCGCAGTACCACCTGCCCGTGAGCGGAGCACAGGAAGGCGGCTCATCGGCCTGCAGGAAGCCTGGTGTAGCCCCCCACTATCTGACAGACAGGCACCCTTGGGGCGCATATGAAGACCTGTGGGCCCCAGCAACAATAGGGCCTAAATATATGCACCGGCGGAGGCAGAGCTCGAGGACTACACAATAATAGGGAGAGCTGCAGGAGGCTCCACACGACGCATTGGGAAGGTGAATCCGTGCAGTGCATGATACAGGGGTGTTGCGTGGGAGACCCCCCTTGACCCTACACCGCCATTCTACCAGCATCTAGTGGCGCATTGGGAAAACCGACAGATCTTGCGGTGCAGGCGGTCTCGCGGCAGGCGGCGGCCAGTACTGGATAGCGCAGAGTTGTCTGAGAGAGGATGGGGGGCAGGGGCCCACGCACGACAACCACCCAGTCCAAACTGGACAAGTTTGCCTACAAAAAGGAATTTCCACCGCTGCCTGAACGTAAGGACCTGGAGGACACAGCTCCTGGAGAGGAAGGTGCACACAAAGTAACGTTGGAGGACATAATGACCGCCCTCACCAGTGTACAATCGACAGGGGGATCGATATCAGCGGATGTCTCCTTCCTACGAGCGGACTTTCAAAAAATGACGGCCAGGGTCACGGAAGTCGAGCAAGTAACAAAATCTCTGACGGAAGATACTACAGCTCTGATAAGAACGGGGAACCGCCTGGAGGCAGAGAACAAACTCATGGCAGCAAAGCTGGACCAAGAAGGACGCTCTCGATGCAACAATGTCAGAATTACGGGAATTCCTGACAGTGAAGGGAGCCCAGCTATGGATTTGTATGCAGAGGACCTCAAAAAATCTAGACTCCAACCCAGGGGACTATCAACCTTTTTCTCAGTCGAAAGGGCCCACAGGGTGCCGGGGGTAATCCCAAACCCGGGGCCCCCCCTAGACCTGTACTGGCTCGCATCTTCAATTTCAGAGATAGAGATGTTATATTGCAAACAGCAAGGGTGGCTCATCCGCTACGTATCCAGAATTCAGTTGTGTCATTCTTCCCAGACTATATAGCGGCGGTCTCCAAGCGCCGCAGGAGTTTCATGGAGGTCAAGAAAGTACTGAGAACCAGGGAACTGCCGTACTCAATGTTATTCCCTTCGAGACTACGTGTGGTGGCGGAATGTAAAACATGGTTTTTCAACACGCCAGAACAGGCACACGACTGGATCGAGGGATGGCGTCGGGTGGGAGGACTCAAGCGGTCGAAGAGGAACCAGCAACGTCGCAAGATGACTAAAGACCCCGGGGACCGTGGTCAGCAACACGCGGAAGAACACCTGCAACAGAGTGAGGCCGAAGAGTGAGACTGAGCGAGAACGTTGGACTCTGAGATTGGGTGATGTGCGGAGGCACGCAAGCGGACTGACCTGCACAAAGATCTGAACCTTACTCTAAGCAAAAGCAGTCTTTGGGGAGGGGAAGGACTACGACCGTCCTTGGACCTCTCACCTCCCACACACAAATACTTTTTTGGGGTTTGGGACTGAGCACTGAGCAAAGTTAGGGAGGCGGGCAGTTATGAGTCTGTCGGGCATGGAGGCAGGAAGGGGGGTTGCGGGGAAGGGTCAGTTTACATGGTTTTGTGCGTTATTGGTTCTGGTTCCCAGCGGCAATTTCAGGATCGTAACATTCCCACACATTGACCGAAGTGTACAGTATACAAATAAATCCATATCTGCTCCCAAGTATTTTAATAGACATGGCATCACAAGCCCCACTTGATCATGACTCAGAATAATACCCCAAGACCCAAGTGACCCCTCTGACATTGCTCACATGGAATGTGCATGGCCTGGTGGACAAAATAAAGAGAGGCCTTGATTTACAAAGTTTGAAGTGCTGTGCCCCGACGATAGCCCTACTGCAAGAAACGCACCTCACTGGTACTGGATGTAAACCGATAGACAGTTGGGGGTATAAAATGATAGTGGACTCAGAGTTTTCTTCTGGTTCCAGAGGAGTTGGCATTCTGGTGAAAAAACAATCCCCATTTATAATACATAAGACAAAAACAGATGATCAAGGCCGATTTGCGGCCCTATTGGGTCAGTGGGAGGGACGATCTGTCAATGTTAATGTTAATGTTAATATTAATTTATTAAGCGCTCGTACGCCCTGGGGCTTCATGGCGCTATAGGAAGGAACACAGCGCATCGGTTAAAAATAGAGATGAAGCAGCTCAGCAGTAAGCCTGGGAGAATAGCCAGGTTTTGAGGGAGTGTCTGAAACTCAGAATGTTATCGCTCAGTTTCAGTTGAAGAGGAAGGGAGTTCCAGAAGGTGGCTGCAAGATGGTCAAAGCAGCAACCTCCAAGACGTTTCCTCTTATAAGAGGGGACGATCAGAAGGGATTTGTGAGTGGACCGGAGATTGCGGGAAGGGTCATATCTGATGAAAAGGTCACTGATAAACTGAGGGCCTGAGTCATGTAGGGACTTAAATAAAATGCACCCCGTTTTAAAAGCTACTCGCTGCTCGACAGGCAGCCAGTGTAGCTGTTTCAACCCTGATCTGACAGACTGCCTTTTAGAGAGGTTCAGAATAAGTCTGGCAGCCTGGTTTTGAACCAGCAGGTGGCGTTTTAACTCTCCAATTTGGAGCCCGAGGTAAAGGCTGTTGGAGAAGTCTAGTCTAGACAGGACCAGGGCAATGACAATCTGAGTAAGGGCAGCCGGAGAAAAAAAGCAGGCAATTTTCTTGATTTTCTTCAGTTGAAAGAAGCTGGATGACACCACTGCGCCTACCTGTCTTTTCAGGGACAGATCCTCGCTGATAAGAACTTCCAAACTCTTAACTGAAGATGACTTAGAGGGAGGGGCCCCCATGCTAGATGGCCAGAAGCTAGGGTTCCAACTAAGTGCACTCTGCCCAGGCAAGACCAATTCAGTCTTGCCTGGGTTGAGTTTCAAATGATTGCAGCTCATCCAACTCTAGATATGAGACATGGTATTTTGAAATTCCTCCACTGAGTCCTTGGTGTTTAAAGGGAAGATGAGCTGCAAATCATCTGCATAGTTGAAGATGGTAACTTTCGCTTTCCTAAGAGAGTACAATAGGGGGCGTAGGTATAAATTAAAAAGTAAAGGTGACAATGATGAGCCCTGAGGTACCCCACAGGTGGTAGGTATAGTGGGAGCTGTGAAAGAGCCCAATCTAACAGATTGAGTGCGGCCGGTAATGAATGAGCGGATCCAGCTCAGCGCAGGGCCCCTGAGACCTGCTTGTTCGACACGGTTGACCAAGATGGTATAGTCAACCGTGTCGAACGCAGCCGAAAGGTCCAGTAGCACCAGGGCCTGGTGGATCCCCTTATCCGCATTCCGCCTCAAGGTATTTTGTACCGAAAGGATAACTGCCTCTGTTGAATGACATGGGCGGAAACCCTCTTGGTTAGATGCGAGGTATTCTGTTTCTTCAACAAATTTGGAGATACTGTCGCAGACATGAGCCTCCAGTAGTTTGGCACAGTATGGCAGCAGTGATATAGGCCTATAGTTGAGCGGGTCCAGCGGGTTAGCTCCGGCTTTCTTTATCAGGGGAATGAGGAGGGCTTTTTTGAGGTTGTTAGGGACTTTACCCTGTGAGAGAGATCCATTCAGCATAGAGAGCATGCCCTCAGGAATAGCAGTTCCCACCTCTTTCAAGATGTACGGAGGGCAGATGTCATCAGGAGAGCCTGATTTGACCCTGGCGAAAAGTTTAGATAGAGTGACGCCATCAATGAGGGGAAAATATTCAAGAGTTAAAGAGTTGTAATAGGTGTCAGCCAAAGGGGAGGAGGACGGAGTAGTGAGGATGCTTTGTTTTATAGTGCAGATTTTGTCAAAGAAAAAAGAATTCAGTGAATTACAAAGGTCCTGAGTGGGGGCCACAGGTTGAGAAGTTCTGTCACTGTCACTAAGACTTTCCACGATGTTGAACAATTCTTTTTATTTATTACGGGAATTAAGGATTTTTTCCGAGAAGTAATCAGTTTTGTGTTTTTGGACGAATTTCTGATACTCCTTTTGGGCCCTACAGTAGTTGGCTTTATCTAATTCTGAGTAAGCTGTACGCCACTTCCGCTCCTTTTGACGAACTTCAAGTTTTAAAGCCTTCAGGTGAGGTGTAAACCACCTGTGGGCGTCATTGGGACGGGAGCGGGGAATATTAGAGCAGGGGGCATGCACGTCGGCTGCCTGAAGTAGCCAGTTGGAGAAGGCTACTTCGGTCCCATCAATATCCTGATCTAATGAAGGGAGGGATGAGGTTAAAGTGTTGATGAAGGCAGAGATGTCAGTGTTCTTCCATATTCTGACTTTCCCTCCTTTCTGAAAAGGCTGCTTTTTACTTTTTGCAATAGTGATGGTAAAATGAATCAAAAAGTCATCCGACCAGATGCAAGGAGTGATGGAACTGATAGCCAAGGGGATGTTCTGTGACCAAATTTGATCGAGGCTATGCCCTTTTTTATGGGTGGGTAGGTGTATCTGTTGGGTCAAATTCAGGTCTAGTAAAGTCTCTTTCAGCGCGGCTGCCTGAGTCTCCAGCTCAGTAGAGTTCAGCCAAAGATTAAAGTCGCCCAACATCACGATTTTTTGTGGTTGATTATTAAGGGAGCAAGGTGTTCTACTAAAGATGTCGCAAATGTGGGCATGTTTTGAGGGGGGCGGTAAATGAGGATCATTAGTAGTGATCCACTGTAAGTGTCCATTTTGAAAGTCATATTATCTGATCCTGTGAGGTCAAGAGACGGTAAAAGTGAAAATTTATGGGTGTTGTGAATAATAGCTGCTACTCCCCCACCCCTTTTGTCAGCAGGCCTGTTAACTTGTAGAATATAGTAGTTAGAGGGAACTGCTGCTAAAATATATGGTAAGGAGTCTGCATTGAGTCAAGTCTCTGTGAGGAGTAAGAGATCAGGTTGCTCGGCCTGAAGCAGGAAAAATATGTCCATATGGTGTTTGACCATAGACCTATTATTTAAATAATAGCATTTGAGAGTAGTCTCTAAGTCTAGCGAAGGTAGGGGGGAGAAGATGGATTGGGGTGCGTGGCTTTGCCAGCCGTGTATTTGGGTTTAAGGATGCCCTAGGTGGCGGCGCGCTTTAGTACGTACGCTGGTAAGGCTGGTCCCGGATTGTCTGAGGGTCTGAGTTGTATCAGGTCCTGGGAAGAGTATGTGTAAATTTGACCAGGGGTTCTAGCCCCAGGCCCCGGTCGGCCGCGGACGGGCGCAGACGGGCTTGACTTATGCGCGACTTCGGCGCGCATTCGTCGCGCCCGCTGCGCTCCTGTATACACATTTGGTTTTATAGCCTGCCTCCCGGGAGAACTAGACCGCTAGATCCGATCCAGCCCCACCCAAGATGGCGGCTCGCCTCGCCCTCCACACAAACGGCACCGCCGGCGGTGGAACGGGGCGGGATACAGAGGGATAAACAACAACACAGTGGGTAGGTTAAATTAAACAGTCATTTTTCCTATAAAAACGGACATAAAATAATTCTGAAGCGCTGGCGTCTCATTCACGTCAAAGCGACTAAATCACTACCATTAACAGCGCGTTTTAGATTAAAAATCAGGAGGTTCCCAGAGAGCTGGGTTGCTGCCACCAACCTTAACTTCTCGAAGAGCCCAATGCCTGGGATCATTTTGTAGCCTGCTTCCCGGGAGAACTAGACCGCTAGATCCGGTCCAGCCCCACCCAAGATGGCGGCTCGCCTCGCCCTCCAAACAAACGGCACCGGCCGCGGTGGAACGGGGCGGGATACAGAGGGATAAACAACAACACAGTGGGTAGGTTAAATAAAACAGTCATTTTTCCTATAAAAACGGACATAAAATAATTCTGAAGCGCTGGCGTCTCATTCACGTCAGAGCGACTAAATCACTACCATTAACTGCGCGTTTTAGATAAAAAATCAGGAGGTTCCCAGAGAGCTGGGTTGCTGCCACCAACCTTAACTTCTCGAAGAGCCCAATGCCTGGGATCGTTTTGTAGCCTGCCTCCCGGGAGAACTAGACTGCTAGATCCGGTCAATGTGGTATCAGTATACATTCCTCCTGCACTGCATGCGATAGCACTCCCAGCCCTTAGCGAATTCTTATTTGACCTTCCGGAAGGGGAACTTCTGATAGGGGGGGACTTCTACGCTACTATAGATGGTAATTTAGAGATACCCGGTGAGGGCGCACGTGCCTGGTGTGTCTGGCCTTCAGGGTTTTATGGAGGCACTTGGACTTACTGATGTGTGGAGACGGCACCACCCTACAACACAACACTACACCTTCCACTCTGGGGCACATAACAGCCTATCTAGAATAGACTACTTCCTGGCCTCAGCGGATAGTCTTAAGAGTGTTGAAGGTATAGAAATAATGCCTAGGGTCATCCCCGACCACTCCCTGGTACTACTGACTTTTTCATATCACCACAAGACTCGGAAGCGCATCTAGCCCATTTACCCCGGCTATTTACAGGTCCCAAAGATCAAAAAAGTGGTTGAACGGCGACAAAGCACTACTTCAAAGAAAACGTTATCTTGCTGACTACCTTGTGGGAGGCCTATAAAGCCGTCATTAGAGGGCAAGCCATTGTTTCTATTGCAGGGCACAAGCGGGAGAAGCAGAGGGAACTACACTACATTGAACTGGAGTTGCACGAGGCTGAGACACACCACTCTACTAGCCCCACACCAGCTACATCCCAGACACTGGACATTAGGCAGCAACAGTACAGAGAGTACCTTAGAGAGACGACCAGCTTGAGGCTCACAGCCACTAAACATAAAATGTACGAGACCGGGGACAAAGCTGGAAAGCTTCTGGCATGGCTCGATGAGAGGAAGCCGGGTAATACAGGGATAGCAAAGATTCAGACGGAGGAAGGACAGACGATGACGGACCCACGGGCGATAGTCCGCATACTAGCACAACACTTTCATAAAGTGTATGCCTCATCCTCCACGGTGACAATGGAAGATGCATTGACCTATATTAAAGACATAGCAATGCCTAGGCTCACCCTGGAAGCAGCCCTCGAGCTTGAGGTGGACCTCACGGTAGAAGAACTACAAGTCGCGATCCAATCATTGCAACCTGGCAAAGCGGTAGGACCGAATGGTATGCCTATTAAGCTGTACAAGAAAACGGCAGGAACTATTGCCCCACACCTACTACGCATGTACTCCGATAGCCTGGAGGTAGGTGAACTACCGCTCGATCAGCGGTTAGCTACCATAGTGACAATTCCTAAATCAGGAAAACCTACGGCAGAATGTACCTCCTATCGCCTGATATCGCTGATAAATGCGGAAGCTGAAATCCTCGCGAAATACTGGCGATTAGGCTAACACCACATTTTACGACCCTAATACATCCGGATCAGTCTGGGTTTATGCCGGGCAGGAATACAGCACTGAACCTTAGACGCTTACATGGGTAATGGCCCGAATCACATATCTTCAAGAGCCAGCTGTTGTGCTATCCTTGGATGCACAAATGGCTTTCGATATGGTTGAGTGGCTCTTCTTATTAACCGTGCTCCACCATTTGGGCTTTGGCCCCAAGTTTTGCGCTTGAATTCGCCTCCTTTACACTAAACCAATAGCACATGTTACGGCCAACGGGCACATCTCTGATGATTTTCCACTTGTAAAAGGGACATGCCAGGGCTGTCCCTTGTTGCCGCTGCTCTTTGCCCTGGTGCTGGAGTCACTGGCGGCGTGGATCAGCCAATGATAAGCGGACTCAGGTGGACAGATAGGTGGGAAGACCGCATCTCCCTATACACGGATGATGTCTTGTTATACGTGGCCTCCCCCAGGCACTCAATATTGGTTCTCCTCAATATCTGTCAGTTTTTTGGAAGGGCTTCGGGGTACACCATAAATTGGTCCAAATCAATTCTGTACGTATTACACGGCCCCCCACCACAACTCCCTGCTGACTGCCCACTCCAGGTCACAGACAACAGGTTTAAATATCTAGGCATATACATTACAGCAAATCCAGATGACTTCTCAAGAAATCTGATGCCCCCACTGGAGCGTCTAAAGAGAGATGTAACACATTGGGATCGTTACCTCTGACATTGTTGGGAAAAGCAGCACTTTTCAAAATGATGGCTCCCCCCCGGTTTCTATATGCACTAGAGAGCACACATCATTTCCTGTATCCCTAGATTATTTCAAAAAGATAGAGGCCCAAGTATCCAACGTGTTATGGGGTAAAAAACTGGCACGCACAGCGCAGAATAAGTTGACCTGCGGGTGGTACGATGGTGGGATAGCGCTCCCAAATATACAACAGTATTACGGGGCAGCGCAATTAAAGGTCATTAACCAGTGGATACATGCCCCGCAGGTAGAACCCGCATACAGAGCGGACAGGTTTCTAATGGGACCAGGAAATATGCTCTCTGCACTTTACAATAAGGCACTTACCTCTGCGCTACGAGGGCCCACAAAACACACAGTCACCATATGGCACGCAGCGCTGGTTAAATTAGGCTGGCAGGGGTCTTTACCCAACTCACTCCTCTCTGGGACACTAAGCGGTTGGGACGACTTCGGAATAGCAAGGGCTTTGAGCAATGGGGCACCATAGGCATATCCACGGTGGGTGACATGTGGTCTAGGGGGGACGTAGTCACATTCGAACATCTCCAGCCACAATACGAACTTGCACCTTCTGAAATTTTCGCTACACGCAGACCAAACACGCACTGATCACGGCCATACCACGCAGCACCGAGGTGCCTGAGGCCTCCCCTTTGGAGGACAGGCTGCTGACAGACTGCATGCAAAAGCGGGCTACATCATTCACTTATCGGAAGTTAGTTAATAACCTCCCGGATCCCATGGTACCACTCAGGGACAATGGGCAACCTTGATGACACAGAGTGGTAGGAGGCGCTGGCCTCGCAGAGAGAGGTGGGCATATCCTCGCAACTCAGACTAGTGCCGCTTAAAATCCTGCATAGCACCTACTACACTAGATATACCCTATGCAAGATGGGCAGAACATCACATCCATATTGCCTTAGAGGTTGTGGGGAGGAGGGTACCTTCTACCATACCATATGGCAGCACCCAAAAATCGCTAACTATTGGAAGAAAATAATGAGAACAATATCACAGACTGATAAGGTGTAGTTAGTACCGGAACCAAAGAGGTGTTTATTAAACATGTGGGAACCGAAGGACCTTAATCATCAGGCGCAGTCCTAGGCCACGCTGGGGTTAATGGTTGCTAAACGCAAAATAGTGGGGGGGTGGCGGATGTGCCGTCTTTGGCCACGTGGTGCAAGGACATGGACATGGCTATGGTGGCTGAAAGGACAGTATTTATTAATCGGGGTTGCCTCCAGAAGTGGAACAAGGTGTGGGGAGCTTGGAAAAAGTTCAGGGGAGACATATATGAGGACAGTTCGGAGGAGGAACATTAAAGATGGTAACAGGGTATATGTGGGGGGATTGATTGTAGAGTCGGAAGATATAAATGAGAATGTAAACATGATGATTGTATTACTGATATGGGAATGTTTACTAATGTTATATTATGCCTGTAATCAACCTGAATTTTTTGCCAATGAAAATAAAAAAGATGTAAATAAAATTCATTTACTATCACACAGTCCCCTTTGATATTTTTGCTTGATGAGCCGCTCCAACCTACCCTGTGCGCCATGATAATTTCCCGACTGTCTATTAGGTTAAAATTCTCATGTATACTAAGCCAATCTGTGGCCTTATTGTGCAATTCATCCCAGGACTCCAACTGATTTTCCTTTAAGGGAGGCACTCCTGCCATAATCAGAACATATGGACAACATTCGGGGGGGAGGTTTATAGTAACTGGGTTTGGAACTCCATTCCCTCTTCAAAGATTGAGTACAGTTGTGTTTGATCGTCTTTGTTATAAGTAGCTGTACATCTTTGGCTGCCAGAGACGGTTTTATTTCCCTCCTTAGTTGTACTTTGTAAAGTTGGCACAGTGCCTAAGGAGGGAGCCAATGATGGCATAGCCAGAGCATGATTAGAGCCCACAGGTGAGGCAACAGATGTGGTGGTCTTATTGCTCGGTGACACCCTAGGTCCGGAATCCCCTAAATAGGTACAGGTATTGGTTGTAATTTTGTTTCCAATACAATAGCGGTGCACTTTTGGTACTTCTCATTGCTAAAAATAGACTCGATATTGAGGGGATTTGGGCCTCTCTAACGCATGTCTTCTTAATCTTAGCTCATGATGTGCACAGAGCATTTTTTCCGCTTGGTGGCTGGTTCGGCTGGGGATATACTGACACTGTCCAATAAGGGGTGGAAGGGGATGCCAGAGGATGCTCGAGTTCTAGAATATTAGTACAGACCACTGCCAGAGGATCAGGGCGAGAAGTTGGTGCAAGTTGGGAGTACTATCTATACTTGACGCCTCAAGTGCCTTATCCCCAGCGTCATTTTTTGGATCTCCTACACAGAGTCCCTGTCCAAGTGACATACTCTGCTCCATAAGAGCTATTTTGCTTGTAACAACTGCCACCGCCCGCTCAAGCATTGTAGTGATACTGATTGGCTTACGCAGAGAGTCAGAGCTTCCGGTAGGCTTACATTTTCCCATGCTCACCTGAGACAGTATTTATGTTGTTTCATGTTAAAAAACCCTCACCTCAAGGTTCCAAGTGTTCCAAATATCCGTAATGTAGGAAGCCCTCACAACTTTTTAGAGGGGTGACCCAGCCCAGCCTCTTCCGGGCTCTGACAGGGGCAGACAGGCTCGCTCTTGGCCCGGTCTTCGCCCGGGCACAGAGCCAGTCAGGGCAGAAATAGGTGCCTCTGGGTGCAGGGACCAGCAATAGCGGCTTACAGCAGCAAGTAGCACTGGGGCTCGTAGTCCGCCCCACAGGCCAGCAGATTCTGACTCCGCACTGCGGGAGCCTGTCACGGCAGAAACAGGCACCTCCAGGTGCAGGGACCAGCGGTGGCTGCTTCCAGTTGCAAGTAACACTGGGGCTCGTAGGAGCCCGTCATGGCAGAAATAGGCACCTTCGTGAGCATGGACTAGCAATGGCGTCTTCCAACCGCAAGTAACACTGGGGCTCGTAGTCCGCTCCACAGACCAGCAGCTTCTGACTCCATGCAGTCCTTCATACCTTGCAAAACGCTTATACAGCGCATGAATACAAGTTCAAAACTGCCCCATTTGCACGCATGGGCCTTTTTAGTTATCTAAGTCACTAATGGTGGCCACTTTTATTTTGGCGCCTGGGTCTATTGTCTGGCCCAGTCCTACCCTGTTTGGGACACACCCATTGCTGTAATTTGAGGGGCATGCATAGCTGAATCAACTGTGTGAGCTGAAAGACAGTTTAGTAAAAAAACTCTCTAGGACGAGCTGAATGACTTGAATTGAAACACAAGCAAGCACAGTCACAAAAGAAACTGTGAAAAATAGTGACAACATGAGGCAGTGAGGACCCTAGCAGCAAAACTACGAAAAAGCAGGAACAGTCCCATTGGGGCAGAGGGGGTACTCAGCACTCCCAAGATTTAGGTCTGCCAACAACCTCCCAAAAGTACTTTCATAGTCTATATACAGGAGATACTTTGAAACAGGCAGAAATGGCTAAGTATATCTACAGAGCAAAGCTAGAAGGGTTTGTGCAACTGAAGTAGAGAGATTTGGATATCCCATTGCCCCAGATGAGAAAATCATAGCCCTCAAATCCATGCAACTACATAAATATTGAGTCCAGATGGCTTCCCCCAGCATTCTATGAAGCCTTTTGGTCTGACCTTATGGGCATCCTCGTGAAGAAAGTGACCCAATTGGGGCCACTCGGGTCACTGATGACCAACTCTCAGCCTTCCATACAAATGAAGAGTCAGTCAGACAGTACATTTACATTTACATTTACATACAGTAGAGAATACAAACCAAGTATATTTTATTCAGGTCCCCTGGAGCGGAGTCCAGTCTGACCAACCTCCTAGGATTTCTGCAAAGGGACTGACTTCAACAAACATAGAGATACATTATGTAAATATCTGAACCAAGAATGTCCCGCCCATAATGGAAATCTACTAGCAGGTGCAGCTATAACAAAGAAATACAGAAAGATGAGTTTCGACCCTGAGGCCAAGCACACATTATCACTATGCCAAGGTCATTCTGTTCGTGCCTACTCCTAGACTAGTAGGAGAAAGACTCTATCTATGGGAAAGGAATGCTTTAATAAGAACAGTTCATTCATTAGGAGAGCAAGGCCTAGCCTTGGAGAATCGAAAATTTCCACAGCCTTCTTCTTGAATCAGAGAATAAGTAAAGAATGACATGATTCAAAATGGGGGCTAAACATAACATGGTGCAGCGAATGCTAACTTAACACAAGAACAAAGCACAAACAAAATAGCAAAACATTTTCATTTCATCAATCCCTCCTTTTAACATTCACTAAACTGTTTGATACTGTGAAGGGAAAAGGTGTAGTATTCTAAGAAGCAAAGGACATCAACACTTTTGTTGTGTTAATAACCCCTTCAACAACCCTTGTTAACTGACAAATCTTAAGGCTATTGGACATGGGGCCCCAAAAGGGTATGATACCCTTCATGGCATCCTCAAACTGTTGTAAGGTGGTATCCATCTGATCTATATCCTTTGTGTCAATGTCCCTTCTGACTCAGGGCAAGTATACACTCCTAGGCTGCAGCTGATGATCTTTATGGTAATTGGGAGGAGCAACATACACCAGGGGAAGAAGAAAAGACAGGCAACACCTGCCGGACCATTCTCTAGGAAGCCATACATAAGCTCGGGATCCACAGACGAGCTAGACGTTAGCTAGTAAGATCAAAGGAGGACTATTAACCGTGCTTAGTGGGTAGGTGTAATTGCATTTACTTTCCCCCACCTCTATCTCCCCCCCCCCCTGGACACAGAAGGCAGCTGCTTAGCTGACCACAGACACCGTTACTGGTTTGTCCTTAGTGATGTTACGATCTTGGAAAGATTGGAAATACTCAGAGATGTTAAACTTCTGGAAATCAGCCATTTCCAATCGAAGCCATGTGTTGTTCTTCATCTTGCCATATTTGCTCATACAGGAGTTTAGGGACAAAGTACCAGGGATGTTTAGTCCTGCCTTACCTCTAGGAGTAAATCCATGATGAAAATGTATGTAACCAACCACAGTACGAGAATCAGCAGGTGACAGAACCTGAGCGGAGTGGTGGAAATGGTAGTGTGTCATGACGAACAATGCAAACCTCACAACTTCCCAGATATGACAAAAGCATGGACAACAAATTATCACTTTTATGAGCAACTGAGGGGAGCAATCCACAAACCCAACAATTTGCTGTATTGGACACGTCATGAGCTTGATGCAACATATGTATAAAAACATTCTCTTTGTAAGTCTTTTGGTGCTCTCCTTTGTGAGGGGCCAAAGTAACAAAAATGTGCTCAGGGGGGACTGGCGTTGTATCAACCAAGGAATGTAAGGGATGCTTCTCTTCTAGAAACCAAGGGGCATATTAGCAAGAACCTTGTTAAAATTATCGCCGTTTTAGCAACAGGAAACTGCTGCTAAAACGGCGATAATGGGCTTGCTAATATGCGTAATAGAATTCCAATAGAAGCCCAGGTTAGATGTGCAGGACATCTAATCTGGGCTACTATTGGAATTCTTTAACGCATATTAGCAAGCCCATTATTGCCATTTTAGCAGCAGTTTCCTGCCACTAATAGGGCGATAATTTTAATGAGGTTCTTGCCAATATGCCTCCAAGACATTCCAAGTATTGCTAATAGGGCAATCCCAATTAATAATGGAAAAACTATTTTACTCTTTTTGGACCAACCCTGTGTTGGATGCGGTGGTGCAAATGGCTGTTCCTCCTCATTAATAGGCTGACCAAACAGATGCATTATGAAGCAAAAAGGGAAGGCAGTAAAAAGTAAGAACAATGGCAATTGTTTCCAGTGTCTAATTTGAGCCTCACTAGTACAGGCGCCTATTGTTCATCAACGTTGGCGCTCTTGAGCACCGGCAGTGGAGCGGCTCAGTCCTTGCTCTTGAGGGATCCCACGTCGCACAGGATAATGTACCCCTCTCCAAGGAAGCACGTTACATCTATCCTGTCCAATGTTAAAACAATGCACCAATCTCGCCTCACCCTAAACTAACACAGTTGGTCCTATGGCAAAGTACACCCTGCCTTGCACAGTCCATCCCAAACTAATCTGACTTCTCCTTTGCTGCACCGTTCTTCAACCAAGGGTGCAAATTGTACCTGGTGACTCCAGGCACAGAGGGATCAATGAAGAGGGGCTCTTTTATTGCTCGAATTTCTGGAGGTACTGCTGCATTTAGTACATCGTCATTCTCAGCATCCGTTTAGGTCCATATAAGCTGCGCGTCACTGAAAGTGACGAACTGAGGTATCTTTCTTCTTTAGCATCCCCAAAACCATCCCAAACCCACTGGTCATAGGGTAAGGGCAAGGGTACTCTGCGGCATTAACTGAATTGAATCCAATTCTTTCGACCAGCGACTTTTACAGCGGTCCTGGTTGCGAGGAGGACAAACTATGGCCCCTTCCAACCGGGCTCCAAGCTCTTCTACCTCTGAATCTCGGATCTGTTGGTGAATAGAATGCACATTTTCAGTTAACTGACAGGTAATCGGTCAACTAAGGGTAATCAATTTCTGAAAACCTACGCGGGATGCCCCAGACATTCGCTGGGCGTCCGAACATGACCTCGTAGTGTGACAAACCAGTCCTAGAATGTGCTGTTGTTCTTGTGGACAAAAGAGCTAGTGGTAAAGCATCTGACTACTGCAACCCGGTGGTTTCCTGAATTTTTCCCAATTTCAATAGAGAGTACCATTGAACTTCTCAAATAAACCTGCTGACTAGGGGTGATTCGCAGCTTGAAACTTCTGTCTCATGTGTAGTTCCTCACAAACTAACTGAATAACCTGGGCATTGAAATGACTTCAGTTATCACTCCAGATCAAACAGGGCTAGCCGAAGCGAGGAAAGAACTCATTCAGGAGTATCTTTGCAGTCGCAATGGCCGTATTTTCCTTAGTGGGGTAGGCCTCAACCCATTTGCTGAACACAAAGACAACCACCAACACATACATCAAATTATGGACCCTGTCCATCTCTATGAAGTCCATTTGCAGGACCTCAAAAGGGAAAGTGGGAGGTGCAAATTTACCAGGTGGTGTAGCGGTACCCTTGCCAGGATTGTGCATCATGCACACCATGCAGTATTTCACTAAATGTGTAGCTGTCTTCGAAATGTTGTCATTTTGCCATACGGGGTCTAACAACTTGATACCCTTAGCACTGCTATGAGATGGGCCATGGGCTATTGCAACCACAGGAAGGACATAGGCATCTGGTAGCATCCTTCTCTGCTTTCCTGACTTGTCAATCCAACATCCCCCATCGTTCAAGTTTGCTGTACTTTCTTGCCACATTGCTAATTCCTCCACTGTGGTTTCACTCTATATTTCCTTCAAGTTGTCAAGTGTATCCTCAAAGATGGAGTACTCTGGCACCAACCTGGCTGGACCTGCTACAAACATTCTTTTCATCTTAGTTCGGGCTATTATCTTAGCTGTCTGATCTGCAAGAGTGTTCCCCTTATCCACATCGTCAATAACTTTCTTATGGGTGCTGCACTTCACTATTGCCAACTTCTTCAAGAGTGTCAAAGCAGACAAAAGTCTATATATGAGAAGGCTGTGCTGTATTCTTATCCCATAGGAAGTAGGGAACCCTCTCTCTGCCCAGAGCCACTCGAAATTATAGGTGGCTCCTAAGGCATACTACTGGCTGTCAGTATAAATATTAGCAACCTGTACCTCACTCAATTTACAGATTCGTATTAGGACATAGAGCTCCGCAGCTTGGCCGGTCTGATAGGGAACTCGTGAGGTCTTGACTACCGTGCACAGCGTAGTAATCGCATATGCAGCTGTTGTGGTGCCATCTGGTAATTTAAAATAAGAGCCATCAACATATATTTTCCCTTGGGGGTCGGATAAGGGAACATCAGTCAGGTCTACTGGTCCTTTTGTCTCCTCTTCCATCCGGAAGATACAATTAGGTATGTCAATGTCCTCATTCTCAGAAGGGTGGGGTAGTAGTGTGGCTGGATTCAGAGTGGCACAGTGTTTTATCGTAATGTGCTTTTGAAAGAGCATTAGCTCATAACCTGTTAGACGTGCACTGATGAGGTGCTGTGTCCTTGTCTTATTCAAAAGTGTATCCACAGCATGGGGTACCATAATTGTGAGGTCAGTATCGAGTACGAGTCCTACCGATTGTCCTATTGAGACAGCCACAGCCGCGACCACACTTAGACAGCTAGGGAAGGCTTGGGCTACAGGGTCAAGCACAGCAGAGAAATAAGCACACAGACGTTGCTTCTCGCCCAATTTTGGTGTTAATACAGAAAGCGCACCACCACCCATCTCATGGACATACAATACGAAGCATTTAGCATGGTTAGTGGTACCAACCGCTAGAGTTGAGCAAAGCAATGTTTTTAATTGCTCAAAAGACTGCTGACACTCTGGCGTCCAAGGCAAGGGTTCATGCACATCTTTTAGTACTAGCACAAGCAGGGGCTTAATAAGCAACAAATAGCCAGGTATCCCCTGCCTGCAATAGGAAGTGATACCTATGAAAGCACACACGTCTTTCTGAGTTTGTGACACAGACATTTTAACAATGGTACTGATGCACTCAAGGGTCATTCTCCTACCGTTCTTCAACAGTAGGTGACCTAAGTAGATGATCTCCTGTCGACAATACTGAAATTTGGAAAGGGATACTTTCTGGCCATGTTGAGCTAAATGTAGCAGAAATGTAACTGTACTTTCCCTGCAACCTTGTTCTGTATCAAAAGCGATGAGTAAGTCATCGACATACTGAAGCAATTACCTGTCGGGAGTGACAAGGAATACAACTGACCTTTCAATGCCTGCCTAGAAACACTCTGACTATCTGTATAGCCTTGAGGAGCGTGACAGAATCTAAAGCTTCTACCTGTGAAGGTAAACCCAAACAGAAATCTGCTATCAGGATGAATGGGAATACTGAAGAATGCTTTTTCAAGTCAATGACAGAAAAGAATTTAGCAGAAGAAGGAATCATTGTCAAGAGAGTCATAATGTCAGGAACTACCAGAAAGTGTGGAATCACTATTTTATTAATTTCAAGCAAATCAATCACAACACGATAAACATCTTCTTGATAGAGGGTCCTGAAGGCGTCCGTTTGAGGATGGGAAGAATAGGGCTGTTAAAAACATTAGCAGTCGTCTCCTCAACCACTCCTTTCTCAATCAAGTCTTGCACAATTTGTATCAAAGCTCGCTCACCTGCATGCAGAATTTTTTACTGAAAAATACGGGGTAAAATAGCACCCTCATCTCACAAGTATCGAAACAGGCAATATCTGCAACAAAGGAGGGTTCGGCTAAGGGTTTGAGTTGTACAGTATAGGGCGCTCACACAGTGCGATCATAGTGAGTAGTGATGGATGAATTGCAAATTGTGTAGCACAGTGCTACCAGTTTAGAGGAAAACCCTGAAGCCTCTCAAAGGTGGTCGGCATGGGATGCCTGAACACCATGCAAAATATACAGCAGGTTCTGGGCACACGTTTGATAAAGACAGAATTAGTAGTACAGTAGTTCGAGACAAAAACAATGGACACCGGTGGTAAGGTAAAGACAGTCTATGATGCTTTATATAGGTCTTTTTTTCTCTCTTTGTTTACAAACACCAGCCGACACGTGTTTCATCAACAGGGCAGTGCCTGTGACTCATCAGGGCTGTAAGACATATTACAATATGTAATTTGGTAATTGGTGAGTTTTGAACAAACTTATAACACAGAAAAGAAGGACTTCAGCAGCAGTCAAAAATTATAAATAATATGTGTCAAGTGATTCCACATGGGATGTGCACGACAAAAAGTTAAAGTGAAAATGATAACTAATTCAGCACATTGTGGTACATGTGCGAAATGATACCGAGGCGTATTGGGAGTAAAACGCAGAAGTGAAGTGATGACTACGAAAGTTTACGTGTCTCTGTGGAGAAAAGATATATGGATTGACGAAGGGTGAGAGTGCTGGTGAAGGAATATAGCAGGGGCGATATTATTACACAGAACGTGTGTCTGAGAACCCCTGGTCAAAAATATTAGCCAGGGACAAAGGATAGTGTTCCAGAGCAAAAGCTCAGAAGTGCATAAAATATGGTGTTCAGTCGGAACGCCAGGTGGGCATGAGGATTGTGCGGCGCAGCCAGAGATTTAGTGGCGCGTAAGCATGTGAAGACTATTTATGCCAAAAGTCGTGGCATATGGGCAGTGATGATAACAGCATGAAGCTGAGTCAGTCAGTTCTAACATCATGTGAAGAGAAGCTGTGCAAGACCGGACATAGGGTGTGCGTGGTAGACAGTGCACGTGACTTAAAACAACACTTATTTTTAAAGGGACGATGATAATGTATAAAGTCACAAGAATCTTGAACATGTATAGTAAGCGAGCACCCTCCGAAATAATACAGACAATCGCCAAAAAGTTTGGCTGTTTGAAAGCAACATAATTAGCTAAAGACAGTGTTACAAGAATTACATCATTGAAAAACAGTAACCAGTCTTGAAAAGTAGAGGACACGCATTGTTAAAGGTGTACGCAGTGATATAATGATCACTACATGTGTAAGCAGGAAGAAACAGAATATTTACAACGCTATCGGTGAAAGAATACGAAGATCAATAAAAAACACAAACAGTGCATTCGAAATGCGAATCCATCATTTGTTACTCAGAGACATGTGTATGTTAACATTGCGTAGGCAAATATAGTCCCTATGACTTGAATCAAGATGCTACTATACAACAATAATTTGCAACAACAGAACGGTTTACATTGTAGGGGCAGAGTTAAGCCTGTGACTGAAATATGATCCCAAGGAGAATATGCCTGTGCGAAGAGTGAGAAGCGTGTGGAGGTTCGGTACCGGGTGAAGAAATGTAAGGATTACCTGTAAGCGGCGCGTAGTGTGATCTGTAGAAAGAAGGGGGGGGAAATAAGGGAGAAATTTCTGACAGAAAAAGTTTTGATCCCTATGCACTCCTTTTTATTAAGTGTAAACTTTCTTGATTTTTTCGTGGTGCTGACAATTGTCACACGATGCCTGGTCGTGCCTTGTAAAATAGAAAACAATGTGTGGAGGTTGAGTCACCTTTCACATAATTGTGCGCTCAGTTGAACATGAAACTAGATTGTTTCTTTTCCAATTTTTTAACTGGTTTTCTATAACTTGAATTCAACAAATAAGTTATAGAAAACCAGTTAAAAAAATGTAAGAAGAAACAATCTAGTTTCATGTTCAACTGAGCGCACAATTATGTGAAAGGTGACTCAACCTCCACACATTGTTTTCAGAAATTTCAGACAGGCCACGTGGGTGTAAAAAACGTGAGCAGAAATCTGATTGTGACGGAATAGCACTCACCGGGATAACGGTGATAGTAAGTCTGTCAGGATGATGTAGTAGTCAGCAAGGATAAGGACATAAGAAGTGGAAACGCGAAGCAGTCGGATACAACTGATGCGGGCTGACCTGCATGTGGAGGAGACAAAATATGGAAAACGCGGTTTGGAAACAATCCGGGTGAGCGATGAGGGCTGGTCGTATGAGGGTTGCTAAGTAAGTATGCAGGGGCTCTGCTGTTACCTTTGGACAGTAGGGTTGCTCCGGGCCGTTGTCTGGCGGAATGTTCCTGAGAGCGAGGTGCCTGTGTTGCCGTTAGTGAAATACTGAGTGAATGTAGGAGCGCATGTGCGTTTGAGATTAGACCAGGAAGAGAGGATGCACGACGTGGAACACTAGAATGCTGACTCTGTTGTAGTGGATTATTATTATTATTATTTATTTTTGTAAAGCGCATAGTCACCCGGAGGTATCCCAGCGCTAGAGAACCCTAAAAAAGTAAAACTGAGGACCGAGGCTGAGTTCACGGGGAGGGCATAGGAACTAGGGAAAAAGATGTGTCTTTAACAATTTCCTGAAACGCAGATATTGAGGTTCAAGACGTAGGTCGCGAGGAAGAGAGTTCCAAAGACGGGCCGCTTGTACCGAGAAACGTCTTCCTCCTGAACGGACTTTCCTAAATCTTGGGGTGTTGATGAAATTTTCTGCGTTGGAACGGAGGGATCTAGTGGCTATGTAAGGGGTGATAAAATTGCGAAGAACTGGGGGGCCTTGGTTGTTCAAAGTTTTGTGCACAAGGCACAGGGCTTTAAATTTGATTCTCTCCCTTATGGGGAGCCAGTGAAGGAGTTTGAGAGCGGGTTTGGCCGATGATCTGGCCGGGGTGTTGGTAAGAATCCGGGCAGCAGTGTTTTGAATTCTCTGCAGTTTATTCAGAGTCGCTTCCGGTGCGCCCAAATAAATCGCATTACTATAGTCCAGTCTAGATATAATGAGACCTTGGACTAGTAATTTTTGCGATTTAGGAGGAAGAAGGGGCAGGACTTTCCTCAAGGATTTTAGAAGACCAAAGCAGGTCCCTACGACCTTCTTTGCTTGCGGGGCGAATGAGAGTTCAGAATCTATCCATACACCCAGACTTTTCACCTCTGTCTTTGGGTCTGGGGGAGGACCTAGACAGGTTGGCCACATGTCCAGGGGAAGTGAGGTTCCTTTTGGGCCGAGTAGAAGGACCTCAGTTTTTGTCCCGTTTAGTTTTAGGGCTGATCTATTCATCCAGTGATGGACCTCCGTGAGGCAGTTGAAGAGATCAGCTTTCTGTTGTTTGGGATGGGACAGGGACACCACTAATTGTGTGTCGTCAGCATAGCTGATGACACTCACTCCGAAAGGGGTGATAACCTCCTCCAATGTGGACATATAGATATTAAATAATGTGGGGCTCAGGGAGGAGCCCTGAGGCACACCACATTGGAGGGGCATTTCGGAGGAGCGGGCGTTCTTCTCCCAGATCTGATAAGATCGTTGTGCCAAGAAGGATGAAAGCCAGGATAAGGCTGTACCTTCCAGTCCAACTCTTGCCAGTCTTTCGATGAGGAGTTGATGGTCAACGGTATCGAACGCTGCGCTAAGGTCGAGGAGGATCACTGCCACTGATCCTCCCCCATCCAATAGCGTTCTGGCTTCCTCTACCGCCGCCAGGAGGGCGATGTCCGTGCCCTGTCCTGGTCGGAAGCCCGTCTGGGAATTTTTCAGTTTGTTATTGGCCTCTAGGAACTGCGAAAGTTTCCTGTTGACAAGTTTTTCCGCGATCTTACTAACTCCTGGGAGTAAGGAAATGGGCCTGTAGTTCACCAGGTTTTCAGGGTCAAGAGTGGGTTTCTTCCGTAAGGCTTTTACCACTGCCTTCTTCCAGCTCGGGGGCACAACTCCCTGTTGGAGTGAGGTATTAATCAGATGAGTGAGGGAGGGGATGATAGAAGGGGCTACCTCTTTAAGGATCCGAAGAGGAGCAGGATCTCTGGGGGAACCGCTCTTCATGGAGTTGAGCGTCATCCGTACTTCGTCTATCGTGACCTGGCCCCACGTGGACAGACTAGTAGAAGATGTCGAACATGGGAGAGCAATTTCTCCCCTCGGGCTCGAGGGAGGAATTGAATCCAGGATTAGTCGGATTTTGTCCTGGAAGAAGTTAGCCAATTGTTGGCATTTCTCCTGGTCGGCTTTGGGGTCGGAAGGAGATCCCAGTCCTTGTTCTGGAGGTTTTGAGAGCTCTTTAAGGATAGCGTATGCTTCCTTCCCGGAGCATCCCGCTTTCTCTATTCTCTCCTGAAAAAACACGCTTTTGGTTTTGCGAATAGCGGTTTTGTAGGTTAGAAGAGAAATAGAGTAGATGTTTTTATTGGCTCCTGATTTATCGCGTCTCCATGAGCGTTCGGTTTTTTTACACTCTTGCCGTAGGGCTTTAAGCTCTGGAGTGTACCATGAAGCAGGGGATATCCTTTTAGGCTGTTTAAAGGTAGTGATTTTTGGAAGTATAGTGTCGAGAGACGACGTGATCCAATCACTGAATTGTATGTCGGCCGTATTAGAATCAGAGGAAAGCTCGGGAGTGGAATCTGCAAGAGAAAGGGCCCATTTCTCAGATGACAGTTTGTGCCATTGGCGGTCGGTAACCTGGGTTTTAGGGGTTAGGTGACTAGGTATGGCAATTTCCCAGGAAAAAGGGACCAGGAAATGGTCTGTCCATGGAAGGGTCACAGGAGGATTGGTGGTCATCGTTGCTATATTGGTGAAGATCGGGTCCAATAGATGGCCCTTCTCATGGGTAGACTCGTTGTTCACTAGACATACCTTTAGAGATGTAAGGTCGTGCCTGATGCCCGAGGCTACTCGATCCATCGGGTCTAGGAAGTGGAGATTCAGATCACCTAATATAAGGAAGTTGGAGGTGGAAGAGGCTAGTTGGGAAATAGATTCGAATATGGAGTTGATAAAATTGCCTGGAGCCCCAGGGGGACGATAGGTCAGAAGCCCTGCCAAGGTGAGGGCTGGAGAGATTTGGATGGAGAACTGGCCGCACTCACAGTCCTCGATCTCAGCGTTAGTCATCCTACAGATGAATTGTTCTCTGTGAATTATGGCTACCCCACCTCCTCTCCCTTTAGGTCTATTTAAAGCTTGACAAAGATAACCTGTGGGGAGGGCTGTGACGACGTCCGGGTCGGTGTAGTCAGATAGCCATGTCTCCGTTAGGAACAGCAGGTCAAGATCCTGATTCTGAATTAAGAGATTTACTTCGGTGGCGTGTTTAGGGAGGGAGCGGCAGTTGAGGAGTCCTGATTTTAAAGCAGGTATGGTAGATTTAGGGGGGGGAGTCGGATTGCAGTGTGGGCAAGTCGAGAAGGCCTTACCTGCAGTGACCGTGTGGTAGCAGGCCAGGATGGTTTTGGGACGTAGGGCGCATAATGTATCAGCTGTATACATCATTCGATCCTGAGGGTCACCTGGCAGAGTGACGGGGCCAAGGGCCGTTCGGGTCCGGACGGGCCCAGACGGGCTTGCCTTTGGCGCGCCTTCGGCGCGCTGACGGCGCGCCCGCTGCGCCCGTCCGCTGCACGTCCGGTAATTGCACATTTTTATGGGGCTGAGGAGGGGCGGGTGGGTGTGGCCTCAGGTGGGCGTGGCCTTGCTTCCTCGCCGTAAATGGCGGCGGGAAATTGTTTCCGTGGGTTTGATCGTTGCAGCGAAGGGGTCGCTGTTTAAGCGTGACTCTAGCCCGCTCTGACTGCTTGCCGGGTGAGTGCGCTTTTTAAAAATTCAATTTTTGGCGTAGTGACACAGAAATAAACAACAGTGACAAATTTTGAAAAGTTCGGCGGTCTCCCGGCTTCCGCCTCAGGAGTTTTCAAGGTTCTGTTTGTTTTAACGCTGCCAATCGCGTATTTATTCTGAGGGGGGTGGGCGTGGCCTCAGGTGGGCGTGGCCTTGCTTCCTCGCCGTAAAAGGCGGCGGGAAATTGTTTTCGTGGGTTTGATCGTTGCAGCGAAGGGGTCGCTGTTTAAGCGTGACTCTAGCCCGCTCTGACTGCTTGCCGGGTGAGTGCGCTTTTTAAAAATTCAATTTTTGGCGTAGTGACACAGAAATAAACAACAGTGACAAATTTTAAAAAGTTCGGCGGTCTCCCGGCTTCCGCCTCAGGAGTTTTCAAGGTTCTGTTTGTTTTAACGCTGCCAATCTCGTATTTATACTGAGGGGGGTGGGCGTGGCCTCAGGTGGGCGTGGCCTTGCTTCCTCGCCGTAAATGGCGGCGGGAAATTGTTTCCGTGGGTTTGATCGTTGCAGCGAAGGGGTCGCTGTTTAAGCGTGACTCTAGCCCGCTCTGACTGCTTGCCGGGTGAGTGCGCTTTTTAAAAATTCAATTTTTGGCGTAGTGACACAGAAATAAACAACAGTGACAAATTTTAAAAAGTTCGGCGGTCTCCCGGCTTCCGCCTCAGGAGTTTTCAAGGTTCTGTTTGTTTTAACGCTGCCAATCGCGTATTTATACTGAGGGGGGTGGGCGTGGCCTCAGGTGGGCGTGGCCTTGCTTCCTCGCCGTAAATGGCGGCGGGAAATTGTTTTCGTGGGTTTGATCGTTGCAGCGAAGGGGTCGCTGTTTAAGCGTGACTCTAGCCCGCTCTGACTGCTTGCCGGGTGAGTGCGCTTTTTAAAAATTCAATTTTTGGCGTAGTGACACAGAAATAAACAACAGTGACAAATTTTAAAAAGTTCGGCGGTCTCCCGGCTTCCGCCTCAGGAGTTTTCAAGGTTCTTGGAGCAGAAACGCCGAGAAGGGGATCATATTTGTACAAAGAGTGGTTATTCACATAACGCAATACATACATATGGAAAATTTCAAGAATTCAGCAATATGTTCGTTAGTATTATAAACCTAGCAGTAGGAGCGCCAACAATAAATAGTTCCAAAATTTGACTTGGTCTCAACAATATGTTATTCCATAATGTAAATCTTGAAATCAGTCAGTGGACACGATGCCTCAAAGCACATAAGAGCAGTAATAAATGTGACTGTAATAAACTAATGCCACGGGTCATGGATGTGTATTCAGGGTCAGTATATATGAGGTAACATAGTGAGTAATGAAAGTGGGGGGATGAATCATGGGTGGGTCTTAAGAAACATGATCATTGTGGGAAGCGTAAGAAAGGAAGACACAAGCTGTTAGGCTTGGTGGTAATCGTCAAGGAGGAGGGAGGGTGATCAATCGATCAGCCGGGCACCAATTACCACCTAAGGAGGGGGAAGGTCCAGTATCAGCTTGTGCCCGTGTCAATTACACGTTAAACAAAGGAGGTTGCTGAACTGTTCCTATAGAAAGTGAGGAATTAAACAAGACTGGCGTGACCGGAGGTGTGTGTGTTACACCTTTGGACATCCATTTTGTTGGACGTGTTTGCCTCACACACCCAAAAGGGTGTCATGCTTCATCATAGGCGTTGCTCCTCGCCGGGGAGGCGGTGCAATCCCCGACGGGCTCACCTTGGAGAGGGGCTCTTTGGCGGAGATCTTTTTGTCCAACAGCCTATTGGTGAAGTGCGGGTGTGTGGGTTAGGGCAGTAAGTTTCCTGGAGAAAGTGATTAAAATGTAGCAGGGGGTCCCCCTACTGCAGTTAAAAACGTGAATCTAGCTCGCTGGGTGACGGCAGGTTAGGTAGCGTAACCCTAGAAGAGACTAGAGTGGGGGTTGGTCGACATGTTTCTCGCATAGGAATAATTTCCCGCGATTCTTCAGGACCTAGTGATGGTGAGAGCTAAAAAGAAAAGAAAAACATGCTGGTGTCATGTGTTAGGTGTGGGTATAGTTTACCTCAATGGTTAATCCTATGCCTAAACAGGGGAGAAAAAGGAACAAGGTTAACATATTTATAATTCTCCTGTAAGCATATGAGGTCAGAGCCAGAACAACAACATGATACAGTATGTTAGCGGTGGTGTAGAACTACTCACACGGTTAAAACATGCCTGTGATGTCGCAGGGTGCAGTGCATAGTGAACACTCTTACACACTATGTACGTGAAAGGAATGGTGTGGTGAAAACTCATTTAAAACCAGTGTACTAAAAAACCGCAGCAGCAGTCTCGGAGAGAATACCATGACTATGGATGTGGAGGGCCTAACAGTGATGGTGGTACAATGCTAACTCCTGACTCACCTAGTGGTCGGGGATTAATTACCACATGAGTAGTCGGCGGGTCGGTACATCAGGGTTGTGCCTACAGTTTTGGCTGAGGGAGAAGATGAACCTGTTAGCTTTGGAAGGTTCGAGTCAGAACAACCCCCTGAGGGGGTCAAGTCAAGTTGACTCCTGCAGTGGGTTTACAGGGGTAACCAGGGGTTGGTTGTGAGGGGATTGTCTTACCTCAAGCTTCCCGTGTCTGTGCAGATTCACCTTCCCATCACCGCCGAGCTCGAATAGGTAAAGACGCTCGGGGCGTGTACTATTTATAGGTGGCCGCGTCATAGGGCTGCGTCAGTTTACGCCCACTGGGTGGATCACGTGTTAAGTAAGAGAATGGTGTCAGCCATAGTGCAATGGTTTAGATGGTATCTGGAGTTAACGGCAGAACTGAAGTTCGCTGTATCATTAAAAGGGGGGGGGTTTGTTGGGCTGGCAAGTAAGCACAAAGGAAGTGGTACAAAAATGTAGTTCACAGGTAGGATCAGGGAGGTTAGCAGAGGATGAGGGCATATTAAAAAGCTGGTGGTTAGCGGGACAGTCAGTGACTAGTTTACAGAGAGTGCCAAGGAATATCCTCATTGAGTCCTTGTTTATCAGAAGAAAGGCGGTGGACCCACCTTTGTTCTTTCCGGAATAAGGCATTCTTGGGGCAGTTAGGACTGGATTCAAGCACCACCCACCTCAATGAGTCCGCGTTGTGATTGTTTTCCACATAGTGCTTACACATTTTGGTGTGGGTTTTCTTACAGCGGAAGTTGCTGCGGTGTTCAATGATACGTGTTTTGATTGGGCGGGTTGTCATCCCAATATATTGTAAACCACATGGGCATGTCAACATGTATATGCAGTGGGTGGTGTTGCAGTTAGTGTGACCCCTGATTTCCCACTTGAAAGTGTCAGAGAGTTGTATGGTTTTATGAGGTGTAGTATATCTACATACCCCGCATGTGCCGCATGGGTAATGGCCAGTGACGGGAGGTAGATTCCATAAGGTCTGCTGAGTGCATTTCTATGTCGTTTTAGGTCTGGTATTGATCAGGATGTCTTTAACGTTCTGTGACCTTCTGAATGCGAATCTAGGCTGTTCAAGATTCATATCGCCTGTGTTAAGGATACCCCAGTGGCGTTTGATTGTGCTCTTGATTTTGTTTGATAGGGGGATGAAAGTGGTAACACAGGTGATTGGCTGGTTCTCGACAGGTGTTTTTTCCCGTCTTTCCAGTAGGGCTTCTCTGTTGTTGTTTCTGGCCCGTTTGTTTGCCTTAGCCACCTCTCTTTTCGGGTAACCTCTGTCAAGTAGATTCCTAGAAAGGATGGTAGATTCTTTTTTGTAGTCTGCCACATCACTACAATTACGCCTGATCCGGAGAAATTGCCCGAAAGGTAAATTGGAGCAAAAAGCTCTCGTGTGATCGCTTTCGTAGTGGAGCAAGCTATTACGATCTGTGGGCTTTCTGAACATCGTGGTGTTCAGTCTCCCCTCAAGTAATCTTATCGTCAGGTCAAGGAAAGCAATCTCATTCGCTGAGGAAGACATAGTAAAGTGTAGATAAGGGTTGAGTGTATTAACCCATTCAAAGGAAGCCTCGTGTGAATTAGGTGGGCCCGTCCATAGGACAAGAATATCATCTATGAAGCACCTCCACATTTTGATGTTATCTGAAAAGGGAACCACTCTCGCAATTTTGCGATCACTTTTTACAACCACTTGTGAAACGTATTCCCTCCTACATCCAAGACACCACCGATGTCTTGAGCCTATTGAACTCACTCCAAGACATAGGACACATTGACCTCCTGGTTACTCTAGATGTGGAGGCCCTCTATACCAACATCCCCCAGAGGGCCACACTAGAAGTGATAGAGGAACGGTTAGGACTGGAAGAGTGGAATTTGAACACTGCACCTTCATTCATCATGGAATGCGCCGCCTTGGCTCTTACTGAAAATTTCTTTGAGTTCAAGGGTAAATATTTTCATCAGACCCAAGGGACTTCGATGGGCAGTACTTTTGCCCCCTCAGTGGCATGTCTTTACATGGCTGATTTCGAAGAGAAACATATACACCATCAATCAAACCCCTTTTCAGCTCTCGGGTGATGGCTTTCGTAGTGGAGCAAGCTATTACGATTGTGGAATGTATGTGCCACAGCTAGTACGTTGGCAGCACAATCAGGCCCCTGAAAGATCGTATTGGAGAACACGCCAGGGCTATGCACCAGCAGTATCCTCGCTACCCCATGGCCCTGCACATAGCCAAATGTGCGAGCCAATCAACACACAAGAAATTTGAATTCTATGGGATAGACATTGCAAAACCAAACATACGCGGAGAGAACCGGGAACTCCGTCTACGCAGATTGGAAGCTACCTGGATCATGCGTTTGCACACGGTCAAGTAAGGCCAGAACATGGATTCTGAATTAGAAAACTTTTTGGACACGTGAAATGTGCCTTACCACCTAGCCTAACAGCTTGTGTCTTCCTTTATTTCGCTTCCCACTATGATCATGTTTTTTAAGACCCACCCATGATTTATCCCCCCACTTTCATTACTTACTATGTTACCTCATATATACTGACCCTGAATACACATCCATGACCCGTGGCATTAGTTTAACACACTCACATTTATTACTGCTCTTATGTACTTTGAGACATTGTGTCCACTGACTGATTTCAAGATTTACAATATGAAATAACATATTGTTGAGACCAAGTAAAATTTTGGAACTATTTATTGTTGGCGCTCCCACTGCTAGGTTTATAAGACTAACAAACATATTGCTGAATTCTTAAAATTTCCATATGTATGTATTACGTTATGTGAATAACCACTCTTTGTACAAATATGATCCCCTTCTCGGCGTTTCTACTCCATCCACTACAACAGAGTCAGCATTCTAGTGTTCCACGTCGTGCATCCTCACTTCCTGGTCTAATCCCAAACGCGCATGCGCACCTACATTCACTCAGTATTTCACTGATGGCAACACTGGCACCTCGCTCTCAGGAACATTCTGCCAGACAACGGCCCGGAGTAACCCTACTGTCCAAAGGTAACAGCAGAGCCCCTGCATACTTACTTAGCAACCCTCATACGACCAGCCCTCATCGCTGACCCGGATTGTTTCCAAACCGCGTTTTCCATATTTTGTCTCCTCCACATGCAGGTCAGCCCGCATCAGTCGTACCCGACTGCTTCGCGTTTCCACTTCTTATGTCCTTATCCTTGCTGACTACCACATCATCCTGACAGACTTACTATCACCGTTATCCCGGTGAGTGCTATTCCATCACAATCAGATTTCTGCTCATGTTTTTTACACCCATGTGGCCCATCTGAACTTTCTCCCACATTTCTCCCCCCCCCCTTTTTTCTACAGATCACACAACGCGCCGCTTACAGGTAATCCTTACATTTCTTCACCCGGTACCGACCCTCCACACGCTTCTCACTCTTCACACAGGCATATTCTCCTTGGGATCATATTTTAGTCATAGGCTTAACTCTGCCCACACAATGTAAACCGATCCGTTGTTGCAAATTACTGTTGTATAGTAGCATCTTGATTCAAGTCATAGGTACTATATTTGCCTACGCAATGTTAACGTACACATGTCTCTGAGTAACAAATGATTGATTCGCATTTCGAATGCCCTGTTTGTGTTTTTTATTGATCCTTGTATTCTTTCACCGATAGCGTTGTAAATATTCTGTTTCTTCCCGCTTACACATGTAGTGATCATTATCTCACTGCGTACACCTTTAACAATGCGTGTCCTCTACTTTTCAAGACTGGTTACTGTTTTTCAATGATGTAATTCTCGTAACACTCTCTTTAGCAAATTATGTTGCTTTCAAACAGCCGAACTCTTTGGCGATTGTCTGTATTATTTCGGAGGGTGCTCGCTTACTATACATGTTCAAGATTCTTGTGACTTTATACATTATCATCGTTCTTTTAAAAATAAGTGTTGTTTTAAGTCACGTGCACTGTCTACCACGCACACCCTATGTCCGGTCTTGCACAGCTTCTCTTCACATGATGTTAGAACTGACTGACCCAGCTTCATGCTGTTATCATCACTGCCCATACGCCACGACTTTTGGCATAAATAGTCTTCACATGCTTACGCGCCACTAAATCTCTGTCTGTGCCGCAAAATCCCCATGCCCACGTGGCGTTCCGACTGAACACCGTATTTTATGCACTTCTGAGCTTTTGCTCTGGAACACTATCCTTTGTCCCTGGCTAATATTTTTGACCAGGGGTTCTCAGACACACACGTTCTGTGTAATAATATTGCCCCTGCTATATTCCTTCACCAGCACTCTCACCCTTCGTCAATCCATATCTCTTCTCCACAGAGACACTTAAACTTTCGTAGTCATCACTTCACTTCTGCGTTTTACTCCCAATACACCTAGGTATCATTTCGCACATGTACCACAATGTGCTGAATTAGTTATCATTTTCACTTTACCTTTTTGTCGTGCACATCCCATGTGGAATCACTTGACACATATTATTTATAATTTTGGACTGCTGCTGAAGACCTTCTTTTCTGTGTTATAATTTGTTCAAAACTCACCAATTACCAAATTACATATTTTAATATGTCTTGCAGCCCTGATGAGTCACAGGCACTGCCCTGTTGATGAAACACGTGTCGGCTGGCGTTTGTAAAAACAGAGAGAAAAAAAGACCTATATAAAGCATCATAGACTGTCTTTACCTTACCACTGATGTCCATTGTTTTTGTCTCGAACTACTGTACTACTAATTTTGTCTTTATCAAACGTGTGCCCAGTACCTGCTGTATATCTGCAATAATCCCACATCTGTGTTGCCCATTGCCCACAGTGTGGGTGGCATATCCTTAAATTCAGCAGGAAGGGGCGCATCCTTGGACAGACACTGCTCAGCGCACAGCACATCAGGACCCGTTGTCATGTAGACTTCGGCTGGGGAGCAGTAAATTGTAGCATGCAATTTCTTCAACAAGTCCAAACCTATCGAATTCTCTCCACAATTGGATGTCAACAAGAATGGCGAATCCACAGTGAAAGGACCAAAAGTCAATGCAAGAGGTTTTGAAATGGGGCTCAAAAGCGGTACACCAGAAAATCCTACTGAAACATTATTATGGTCAGACAGAGTCACCCCAGGGACTAAGGAACGAGAAATAGAGCTGTTTGTTGCATCTGTATCCACCAAAAACTCCTTAGTCAAACCATGGACATCCACAGTAACATACGGACCTCCCTAATCTACAGGTATCAAAACTGGTCCCTCACCCTGTCCCGGGCTGTCCTAGCTGTAAGACATCCTGGTCACCTCATCCGTTTCGTAGTCATCGTGATAATACTGTTTTGCATGATTTTATTGTGATTTGATGGTTTTAAACTGTATTTTTATTTTGCTTTTATGGTCTTTGTGGCCAAATAAGGATTGCTGCTGATGATGATGATGATGATGTATAGATCGACTGCTATGGTTAATGTCAGTGTCAGAACTTTAATCCAAACAAACACAAAAATGTATTTTTCGCAAAGTAAGCATGCTAGTAAGAAGGATAGGACTCTCAAAATCAACAATAGTTTCCGTAAGTAATTAAGGGTGTCGCTTAAGGCTACTCCATGCTTTTAGAACACACTGCACAATTTGATGGCCCAGCCCAAAATATTTTGGTGGCCGGGACATTGGGTGCAAGGGATGGCTAAAGACTATGGCTGTGACAATAGTAACTGCTGTATTTTAAATAATTTGTACTGTTATATGGCATTTTAAATAATTTGTACTGCTATATGGCGTTTTATATTTTTGTAAAGATTTTAATTAATCATATACAAATAAATATATTACTTACTTACTTACTTACTATGGCCTAATTCCGTAATCTGATGGGCACCACTGAAGGCCAGCTGAAGACTCTTGGGACTGTATAACTGATTTGAGGATTAGTTTAAAGGCACTCAGCTTTGTACCCAGAACCACAGGTCATGAATGAATGTTTGGTGGGTTCTGGGGGCTTAGGAATGAGGCGAGTATAATGCAGAAAGCATTAGCCATCTCCTAGCGCTTGCTGGGCACTGCTGAGGACCATGCCCAGTACATTATAGGGGCAGGGGTAAAGGGTACTGTGGATAGCGGAGACAGAAAGCCTGACCTCAAGCCATGGACAAAAGCTACATCTTGCACTCCCAGACAACCGGACATATCATAAGTTTATCATAGCATAACTCAAAGCTCCCGTCTACAGTTATTATCCAGCCAACATTATAAAACAGTTCAATAATTCATTTAAAAAGGTCAGATAACTAGATGTTATTCTTATGATCCAATTCTTAAAACCCCTGACAGTTGTAAGTCATGGTGATCCATTGAGCAAATGCTACGCAAAAGCACAGCTCATTACTGTACGTATGCCATGACATATGGCATCTACGTTGGCAGCATCAAAGACATCAATGGCGACATTACCCATCATATTATCATTAACTTCAATGATGATATAACAGAAATTGCAAACATCTTTCTTTTTCACATCTGCATGCTCACCATGGACATACCATTATAAAAATGGGGTGACCCAATAGTGGTCATGGACCTGGTTTACTTGTGGTACGAAAAACAATGCTCTTAGACCTATTTTTGGTAGATGATGTAAATCACAAACTTCATTCAATATTTCACAGTTTTCTGAGCCTATATCCTGTTGGCTCCCAGTAATTAATGCAATTAATATATTGAAGTGCAACAACCAAAATTACTTTGCAGAACAAGGGCTTTTATTCCACCATAGTTCACACAACAGTAGATTAATTACTGCAACTGATAGAGTGAGTGGAGAGGTTGCTCCAAAGGAACATGCGGGAGGAGAGAGAGCGCTCTAGTGTATAAAAGAGTGAAACAGAAAATGTGATAAGAAGGATTGCTTCCAATTATTCACTGGTTAGAGTGATAAAGGGTTTCTCAGTCTTTTACATCTGGCCACATTCTTATCATTTCAAATCCAATTCTATTAAAATTTGAAAATACATGCATCAATGCTTGTGTGGCACGTTACAGTAGGGGCTCGTGGACCAGGTTGGGTATATATGGACGTCAACGTTTTGACCCGTCTTGGGGCTCAAGGGGTACTTGTGGGCCTCGGCCTGCGGGTCTTCTTAAGGACAGATAAAGGGCCAGATGAGTGCAGATGTGTTTTCTGTGTCACACACCCGCTAGAGAAAGCTGGGTTGGGGAATCCTCCCGTCTACTTTGGGCAGGACGCATCCTCATCCATTAGTGAAGAGTACAGTGCCGGCTTTAACCCCTTCCCTGCTGGCCCGTTTCCGCCGCTGTGCGGTAAACAAATGAACAGGGGCGGGCCATGACGAACCCCAGCCGTCATCAGCACACGAGCACCGTAGTGCATGACGGCTGGGGTTCGTCATCAGCATGGAAGGGGTTAAATTCCAGTATTGTGTGTGGATCGCGGATGCCAGATACCAGATTAAGTAAGCTCCTTAATCACTGCCCTGGAGTTTAAAGCCGGCACCGTACCCTTCACTCATGGATGAGGACGCGTCCTGCCCAAAGTAGACGGGAGGATTCCCCAACCCAGCTTTCTGTCCTGAGGAAGTCCTGCAGGCCGGTTTGTTGTTTTTGTTTGTTCCCACAATGCAAATCCTAAAGCTGCCTGCTCAGTAACAAACACAGTAGGTAATTTAAACACTTTCTTACTGTCTCAAAACAGTACTTGGGAATTTTGTCTCATAGGCTTCTGCCTACCTTTGTAGTAAATTTGCCGACTTACAAGAAATGTACTCCGTCCTCTTCTCTTCTCCCAGGAAGCAGGAACCAGGAAGCACACAGCCTTCCAGACTGCCCTATCCAATCACAGCCCTCAGACAGGGGCTGGGCGGCAGTGCATGTTCACCACCCAGGCTGTAATGAAGCCTGGGTGGAAAACATGCAAAGTGTGCATGACATTCGGCCGGCCAAAATGTCATGCGCACTTAGGAAGTGCCTACCATTCCTCTCCCAGCTCTAAATAACCCAGCCCCCTCCCCACCCCCAATCAACTGAATCAGTATGGTTAAACATTATTTGCGCTATTTGTATTGCGCACGGCTTCGCTGGAGCAGCCGTGCGCAATACAAATAGCACTAACATAACATAACAATGATAATTACATTGCGTTATTATCATCTTATTTTTGCATTTGGAATTGCTCCGTTGGGCGACGCTTCTCTGCCTTAACGGAGAAGCCGCCACTGCCAGGGATACCTGCTTAATAGAGATTGCCGGTGGCACCCTGAGATTCCACTAAGATATTAGGAATTACTAGGGAAATCAGTAACTCCGGGTCGATTTCCAACATATTTCTTCATTTTGCCCTTGACTTTCCTCAACTTCGAAACCTCCGAGAGACAGTAGCAGATATGCGCTGTTCCGTGGATCTCCCATGGGGTTGTAATCCTATACCCCCCACCCCCTTCCCCAGCCTCTTCAGAATTTTATTGAGGCCCTGGGTCGTTTATCTGCCCTCAAAACCAAAACGGAAATGGTCACTGGTTCCAGAAAGAAGAACAACTGGCACTGTAATCATTATTCAAAGAATACAACACTACGAGAATCAAGAAAACAGCACCATACACTCGCTGGAAGTCCTCACTACCCAAAACCTCCACCGGCAGCGTATCTCCCTCCTACCCGCCCTCCCTCCCCACGCCAACCACGCCCCACCCCTCTGCTATTTTGCATCAAAGCGTGCAGGCTGTCGTCACCTGCCCCAACCACCACGATAACGGGAAAGTGATCAAACATATTTTCACCATTTTGCAAAAAGACAGAACAGGGAGAGATGGACATTTGTCAACAAATCAAAAGCCTTCACGCGCTATTTGTCGGGCACTTGACACCCTTGGATCATAATATCTGCACGCCTTTCTTTTTCATTATTATGACAACACGCGCAGGCCAGTGGCTCTCATCCCTGAAAGGATGATGAAACAGGGTGAAGGATTTTTCGTAAACAAGAGGTGAATCTTCTTAGCTGGGCGCTGACGCTGCCTTTGATGCTAGTGAGAAAATGCCTGGAATGCCTCTGCATTCAATTAAGACATATTTGGAGTATCACTTAACCTCCTGCACGTTTTCTAATCCATTCTTTGGTTGGCTGACGTTGTCTTTGAACAACACACCCAGGGTCGGGAGAATACATTAGTAACGTGCTCTGAGCAGGACATCTAGGTGGTGCCCAATTAGTTTAAAGCTCAGCCTGTGCGCCATTTCCTTGTAATACTTTTCTTGGCTCACTTTCCTCCCTCACAAGGTTGAGCGGTGTTTTCTTTTCGACTAGCCATGAAAGCAAGAAGGCAACTCCCTACCCCACAATTTCACAACAAACAATATTTCCAGTCTGAATGTTTGCTACGTTTGTATCTGGCACGCAAACAAATAATATTCCAGGGTCGTTATTATATGAACGTGGGTTACTTTTTTTTCTTTAAAGAGATGAGGTTGTAGAAATTTGCATTTATCTGCTTTGCTTCTCGAAGAACCTAGCAGGTGTTCAGATAGGGACTTTCTAGGTGCATTTGAAGGGTGCTCACATTCAACGCCTTCATTGAGGAGGTGAGTTGACGGGGAGAGTTATAAGTAGGTCAGAAGAGATGGGTCTTCAGGAACTGACTGCCCTACTGATGTACGGTGTCATAAAATATGGCGTTCCCAGCATGCCCTTGGGACGAGTATAAAGGGTAAGTTCACGAGGTGCAAATGTTAAAGGATGCGCCTGTTCAGTGTTTGTAAAAAGTGTCCACAAATGTTGGAGAAAGTCTCTGCATAATAGTGCAGGGACACCCGGCAGTTTAGTAAGGGACGGTGCTAGGATTTTTGGGGCCCTGAGCAGAAGGAGGAATGTGCAAGGTCCCTCTAATTTGTCTGCATCTCAATAGATGCCCCTGCTCCTGAAGCTGTAGCCCCTCCCTCTCAGCCACCTGCAAGCACCTTTTACCATCTCATCAAGGGTTAAAGGTGTGAGGGTTGCTTCTCTCCAGAGAGGGTTAAGACTGCCATTGAGCTAAACAGCCGGCAATAATCCTCCCACGGTGCCTCTGCGTGGATAAGGGGAGGAGGCCTCATTGCTGGACAAAAATAAGGAATGTGCCTTCTTGCAACTGGGACTGCACCCCATCCCCGGGTTTGCCTCTCTACACTATAGCAGGGAGGCCAGGATAGGAGGCCCCCCTAAGGTGGTGCACTTGCAAGGTGGCACCTTAGCCGGACAACGTCGCATTGGTGTGAAGCCCTAAGTTGGAGGGCTAGCTGCGGGGCCCTAGGCAGCGACCCACACTGCCCAAGCCCAGCGCCGCCCCTGAGTTTGCTGGCCAGGGAAGTCTCCTTTTTGCTCATGGTGTGCAGGGATTACTTTCTAGAGGTGTAAACCCTGTACATGAAGGGCCCTGGCTCTAAAGCATTAGACTGGGAAGATGCAACTTTGGTTATAAGTTGCAGACCTCGATTCTCTACCTGAATGTTTGGGCTGGGATACCTTGTAGAGTGGTACAATTTGCTGCCATTGAGTTCTTTCTGAGTATGACAGGTCATTTTGAACTGCGTTCATTCCTTATTGCAAAAGAAGTGAAGGATTTTCAAGGCAGTCTGATGTGGGTGCAGTGGCAGAGACCGGAAACGAGCAGAGAGGCCTGTGTAGATGGTATTGGAGTATTTGAACATGAAAATAATCACTCCTAGTACAAGAAGTACGCAGTGGTGTAGCTAGACATGTTGCATCCCAGGGCAGTCCCTGAGTTTGCTGTCAGGTGCATGTAAAAGCGGTTGGTGGTAGTCGACAAACAACTAGTTCCTGTGGGGGTTGGTAGTTGGCAGACAACTTACTCACCTCTGCCACACCAAAAAAGAGTGCCACCCAGGGCGAATCCCATTAAAGAAATGGGGTAACCCAAAAGGTACTGGACCTGGGTATTATACTAATATAAACAAACAACGGTCCGAGACCTATATATTTCCAAACGAGCAATAAATCAATACTTATTCAATTAAGAGGCGTATGTTATTTAAACAACCCTGCTCAATCAATGATGAACATAAAGGAAATAGGCAACAGCAACAAACTCCAAGTATATATGCAATATTTTTAATCTATTGTCATATTGAAGTATTGAAAGCGAATTCACAGTATTATGTACATTTTATTATATACATTGCCCCGTATTTAGAGCGTGCAGTAAAGCAAAAGGGTGTCAAAAGAGCGTGAACGTGGTAAGGTGAAAGGAAAGGAAATCACACAGAATTATAAAGGTATTTTAAATGATTCAAAAAACACCAGCCAATGAAAGCCGGAACAATATATCCTGGCCACTTCAATTAGTCCGCATACAATCCCTAATGTTATTCTAAGGCATAAGATGTGAAAAATGTCTGCACTATATCATAGAGGGAGATATAGTTAGTGGTCCAGGTTTTTCATAAGTGTCGACGTTTCGACTCGTCTTGCGGCCTTGCGGTTGATTATGCCTGGGCCATGCGAGTCTTCTTCAGGACAGATAGGACGGGGCAACACAGGGATCTCATTGATGACCCTATGAAAAATATAAATAACCATGAGGGTTGGGGCTGTTGCCTAATCACTTAAAAAGGGCAGAAATCCAAGAGTGCTTACCCTTCTCGGGATGTAGTGGTCGTTAGTCCCACTCCAATTTGACTCAGTCCTTATGAATCCAGAAAAATTATTGTCCAAGTATTCTGGAAAATCAATAAGGAGCCTATGTATAAATTTATGTATTTTCAAATTGTTTACATCAGAGAAAAATTATTAAATAATTACCTCTTCAATGTATTAGGGTTTCCTATCCTAAACGGATGTGCATGTTCCACTACATGTCTTTGAAAACAGGAAGCTTATATTCTGATTCCAATCATAGGTATTGGGCAATTTCAATGTATAATTTTGGTAAGGCAACTCCTCATGAAATAATAAACCTGAGGAATGAAGGACCAAAAAGTAAGGAAAACACCCAGTATTATGGCGCTTCCAAACAAGTGAATAAATAAACACAACACAGGATGCCATTACCTGAATTGGTTAATTTCTGTAGCTTTGCCAATGGGCTAAAGGTTAGTCACTTGCCGATATTTAGAAAAGCAGTGAGGCAGCTGAAATGAAAAACCCATTATGAGTGCCTGTCTAAGATTAAGGCCTGGGGTTGGTGTTCATAACGAGTGAACGGAGGTCTTATATCGTGCTTACCGAAAAGTGAAGGCGGAGTGCCTTAGATTAGACACGCGTCAGTCGGAAACCCAGGACAACTGCTCGCGGGTGAAACGCGGCGTTGCCCAACACCCTGTTTTTGTTTAAGTCGGTCTACTTCCTGTTGGTGAACGGCGAAGAAGGACTACGCCGGTCTTTTAGCAAGCTCCGTAATTTGCCTTAAAACATCACAATACGGGCGGAGTGACTGAATCCCTCATTCATTAAGAACGCTAGGGTTTTATGGTTTGTTCGCCACCATTACCAGTTGTTATAAAAGTGCACTAAATGAGCCTTAGTATTTTAAATATTGTAAACAAACAACTCCTAACTAAATATATATAAACAACTCTATGCATATTTGCAAATTATACACACGATTCACAAGGTGATATCCAACAATGATAGAAAATATGGCGGCCATCTTAGTTTGGGAATGCAATTGTGAACCAACAATTCCCATCGGTGTACACATTTAAAACATTTGTCAATGTACATATTTACAAGGACATTTTACAAAACACTTTTCGCAATATTTACAAATTACTTAAGACATTTTACCACAAAACACTTTCCACAGTATTTACAAATTACTTAACAGAAAAAACAAACAAACATATATCAGTGTTTCATATAGTCATTGACTTCAGCGGCTAGGGGTAAAATTAGAGAATTGCCACCTGTCTGTTAATTTCCTCCAATTCATTTAGACCCTTATGGCCGTGTCTAGAAGGTATATCCAACGACATTCCCTTCTGCTCAAATACTCTGGAGTTCACCTCCTCTTGGATTTACTTGTACCTTCTCCACAACCCACCATTTGATACTCTCAGGTGGATGTGCGAATGTCGTGAAATGTTGCACGAGTGGAGCTCCCACTGTTTTACACCGTATCCGACTGACATGTTGGAGAATCCTGCACTTTACTCTCTGTATAGTTTGTCCCACGTACATAAAACCACAGGGGCACAAGATGGCATAGATCACCCCTGTGGTGTTGCAGTTGCTATGTACTTTCAACGTGTGTGTCTGTTCGTTGTGTGAGAAGGTGGTGCATTCCACAGTCAGGGGGCATGCTTTACAATTCCCGCATTTTTTATGTCCCATTACTGGTGGTAAGCCCCATAATGTGGTTTGGGAGGGGACTGTCGTTACTGGAAGGAGTGATTTAATTAGGTGGTCCCTGATGCTCTTCCCTTTTCTGAAAGCATGTAAGGGTGTTGGAAGTCCACCCACTTCGTCTTGTACCAGATGCCAATGCCGATTTATGGCTTTTTTAATCTGATTGCTTCTGGTATTAAACATTGTCACACAAACTAACCTTTCTTCACTTTTGTCCTTCTCTTGTACCGTAAGCAATTGATCCCTGTGATTGTGCCAAGCTCGCTTCCGTGCCTTCTTGAGTAGGCGTATGGGGTAACCCCTCTCGCTTAGTCTAGCTATCAAGAGAGATGACTCGTCAAAGAAATCCTCCTTCCTTGTACAATTCCTTCGGAGCCTCAGGAACTGCCCAAAGGGGAGGTTGTCCCTGAGGTTCCGAGGATGGTGACTCGAATACCTAAGGAGCGTGTTACGCTCACTACTCTTCCTGTATAGAGTAGTGTACAGGTATCCATGATCGGACCTTATTTGTATGTCCAAAAAGCTGATCGTGTGGTTATCACACTCTAGGGTAAATTGGATATCGGCCAGTTGTTGGTTAAGCCAGTTGTGGAATTCAGTCAAGGATGATTTACTACCATTCCAGATAAGAAGGACATCATCGATGTACCTGGCCCAAAGTTGGATTTGGTCTCTATATAGGTTTTTTGGGCTCAGCACAAACATGTGTTCGTATTCGTTCATGAATATAATAGCTAGATTGGGTGCAAAGCTATCCCAGCCCACTCCTAGCTACGCCACTGGATGTCTAAATTAATTTTTTCTTTCAAATGTATGGCTTCACAAATCAAGCAAGGCTGCAAAAATAATATATGTATGCAATCCACAAACCTTAAGACAATAGCATTACATGCATATATGAGGTTTAGACTTATTCGCATCTCAAGACTTCACACAAGTTACATTGAGCCTCATTTATATATTTTGGCACACAGCCCGCCGTTCCATCATGGTAACAGAGTAAATTACTCCATCCACATGATGGAGGGACTACCCGCCAAATTTATAAATGACTGCAAAGCAGGCAGTCATTTCTGATGGATTGTTTAAAACTTGACAAATATAAAGACATTGCTTGGCTGGCGTATATTCATAAGTGCTCTGTAGAACTTGGACGCCCGGAGATTTTCTCCTCCCCGCTTGACCTAAGAAAAGCAGATCTAGCTTGGGTCAAGGAAAACTTTCATAAACTTAAGTCTTTGGAGAGAGAACAAGTCCAGTTGACAAAACCCATGGTCAGAGCACATTATATGACAATCACTTGTGTAGCTATTCAACCATATCTTGTCTTAGTCAACATTCCGTTCCACAGGTGGCTCCTGGTTAAGTTTAGATTCAACCAGATTTATTTGGTACTTTGTGACAGACAGGGATGGTTTAAGCCTGAGGATGCGCCTGTATGCAAATGCGATAACTTTACCACCCAAGACAATATGCACCTTATGTTATTCTGCCCTTTTTATCATGCACCTAGGCAAAAGTATTTGTTACCGTTGCTGAAAGAGAAAGCATTTACGCAAGCAAAACCTGCTCTTCTGTTTTTACAAATGCTTGATTCACCCTTGGTAATGTTTAGTGTAGCAAATTACCTAGTTGCCGCTGTGTGGATCAGGAAGAGGAAACTACAAGCTTAATAGTGGGGTCAGTGATGAACGTGGTATATATTGCTTTTTTGCACATGATGAGTCCTTTTTAATCTGATTGTTTTATTGTTTTTTAATTGTATTGTACTGTATGAAATCTTTTTAACTGTACTTGGATTGTTTTTAATTGCTGTAGTATGCTTTCATGATTTTTAACAAAATCGAATAAAGTGGTTTTTGACTTGACTTGACTTGACTAATGCATTGGTAGAAACCACCATCAAGGCAGTTCCTGTCAATGCATCTCACTGTTTCGTATGGGGCTGCATCCGCATGACGCAACCCTACACCAAAAAGAATTATTATTTTTTTTTCAAAAAGAAAATTCAAAAACGGGATTTTCTTTTTTTAAATAAAGAAAAGTAATGCTCCCCTCGTCATGAAAGTCTTCTCCAATGGCATGGGGAACGTTGTTTGATGTTTGCTGTCCCTCACTCTCAGGGATTTCTGGATAGTTAAAGAATGGCTACATGTCCATCCACCCTGATTGGGGGTGGATATGTAGCCATATCTCCCAAGGTCCTTACTCTGTCGGGCTGTCAGAGAGGATTGGCTATAGCGGTGATGGAGTAGTCACCAAGGTCCAGATTTAGGACCATTTTTTAGGGTCGCAAAAGGGAAATCGGCCTGTTTGCGAATGCAAAATTGGTCTGCCTCATGTAAAAACCCTATTTTACGAATCGGGCATGCCATTCCTAATGGTAACTCACACTTCAATGTGTAAATGGTTGGCGACCGCAATTGTGGTCGCAAAACCCTCACAGTTTACCACCTACTTCAAGTAGGTGGTAAGCCACTTGCAAACAAGAAGGGGTTCATAGGGTACCCCTTCCCCTTTGTGAAAGGAGGCAAAAATATGTTCTAAGAGCAGGCAGTGGTTCCACAGACCACTGCCTACTCCTAAAAAATGAAACAGAAACGTTTCATTTTTCTTTTTAAATGCACCCCATTTTCCATTAAGGAAAACGGGCTGCATTAAAAAAAAACTGCTTTATTTAAAAAGCAGTCACAGACATGGTGGTCTGCTGACCCCAGCAGTCCACCATCCCTGGGAGTGCTATCCATTCCGAATGGGGTCGCAAATTGCACCTGCCTCATTAATAAAAACGAGGCAGGCAATTTGCGACCCCATAGGGAATGGCAAACAGTGTCTAAGACACTATTGTCCATTCCTATTTGCGCATCGCAAATTGCGAGTCACAAAACAACACAATTTGTGACTCACAAATTGGTAAGGTTGTACATCTGGCCCCAAGTTGCCAAACCCACATTTAAATCGAGGGAACGGATTTTCATATTGGCGCTATGTATACCCCATCACAATGGCTACATTTAAATTGTGCCCATTGTTTTGTACCTGATCCCATAGTCTTTGAAAATCTACTTCTCTGCACCTACATGAGCACCCAAATCATCTAATTTCTGGCAAAAATATGAAGTCATTCATTGTCATGAAAGCTTTTGATTTATTAATGGGATTTGTTTCTCCCATTCCATTTTCATTTTTATGGTCTGACTTGACAGTTCAGATGTCACCAGACACTTATGTGACTGTCCCTGAAGAGGGTTTTTTTCTCCACCGACATGTTAGATGCCAGAAGTACATGCTTTACTTCGGCAGAAGTTCTGTGCTTCCACAAAAAGAACTGTGCTTGCCCTCAAGCAGCTATGATCATTTTGTTTATTTATCCAGCTGCCTAAGTTTGAACTTTCAGGGTGACATACAAGACACTGGTATTTTATTAACCCCTTAAGTGTGAGTGGCGGCCAATGACCGACACCTGCACTACCTCCCCAGTGTGCCTGTCGACTATTGGCCAGTACTTGGGAGGCATATAGAGGCCCAGAGTGATTCCTTCACTATTTTTTAAACTGGAGCTGCTCATGAAAAGCTTCCTGAGTCTGTTTTTAACGTTTAGTATAATGATGATCAGCACACAGAGTGAGCTGACATCATTACACTAAAGTGAAAGAAAAAGAGCCTTTGGGCTTGTTTTACTTTCACTGCATTAGTGCTCAGACGGGCACATCTCAGCCTATCAATGGAAAGGGGAGAATCCCCACTTTTCGAAGCTATATCTGCCCAGTGTAGCCCTGTTAGGGGATCGCCAAAGGAGAGAGGTCCACAAGCAGGGATCTACCCATTGGACACCAAGGATGGGACGAGCAGCCCCTTAGGCAAGGGCATGTGCTCCCCAGCAGATTTCATGATTATAGTCCTTCTTTCACCCTGAGAGGTGTGGGGGGAAGATGGGGGTCAATTCCTCCAATCTGCCCCTCCCAGGGGTCAGAAAGTCCACTAGACACCAGGGCTTGATTGACATAAAAATACAGGGGTGGGGGCTGTCAAGGGTTCACCCATGGCCCCACCCCCAACAAAATATGCCTGCAGTCTTTTCCCCCAATCTGCCCCCGATGGCAGGGGGGCAGAAAACCAACTAGACAAGAGGAAAAACGAAAAAAAAACAAATAGGGATGGAGGCTGTCCATCAGGGGGATGGCCATGCCCTCACCCACTAAAAAATATGCAATCATTCTTTCTGCACCGCTAAAGGTTTGGTGGGAGTGATTACTCCAAATCTGCCCCTGGGCGACAGAAACCTCACTAGACACAAGGGGCATGTAAACAAAAATACAGGGGTGGGGGCTGCCCATCATGGGCATGCCCATCCCCCCTTCCCCAACAAAATATGCAGGCGGTAATTCTGCCTTCCCTGAGGACAGATTGGGGTGATTATTCCCAATCTGCTCCCTGCCATATTGGTATGAATCTAAAAGATTATTATTTGAGATGAAAGCGGATAGCTCTGAATTTATGGCCTTTTCTACTAGTTTCGCCAGAAGGGGAAGACGAGAAATCACTCTGTAATTATTAGGGTCCTTTGCGTCAATTTTAGATTTCTTTAGTAGAGGGAGGATGGAAGCCCTTTTCCATCCCTTGGGAAAGTATCCTTCCCAGAACATCTTATTAAAGATGTCCTTAAGATAGTAAGCAACATTCCCTGATACCGGTTAAAGAACTTTGGGTGGACAAGGGTCGAGTGGTGAACCGGACTTGGCCTGATTTAACACAATCTATATTGAGTCTGTATGTTATGTTATGTTATGTTAAGCATTTTGTAAAGCGCAACAGCTGCCCTGGCAACGGGGCGTCCCGGCGCTAGAACCAACATAACAAACTGGGAAAGAAGCAGGTGGACATCTACAGGGGGGGAAAGAGGTGAGTTTTAATCGCTTTGCGGAAAGCCAATAGGTTGTTCATGCTACGAATATGGAGGGGGAGGGAGTTCCATAACTTAGCCCCTAACAGTCTGAACGAGTGCCCTCCTACACGGCAGTATTTCATGTAGGGGACCAGGACTAAGTGTTGCCCTTTGGAGCGAAGGTTTCGTTGGGGGTTATAGGGCGTTAGCAGTGGGCGAAGGAGCTCAGGTCTCTCAGTTCGCAGAATCTTAAAGGCAAAGATGGGGGCCTTGAATTGGATACGGGCTTCCACAGGCAGCCAGTGCATTCTATGAATAGCAGCTCTCGCGGAGCACCTTCTAGGCAAGCCTACTATAGCCCTGGCTGAGGAATTCTGAATCCGTTGGAGTCTCTTAATTTCCGCTTTATTGGCTCCTAACAGCAGAACACTGGCGTAGTCCAACCTGGCCAGGATGGTCGATTGAACAATCAGTTGCCTCGTTTTGGAATCAAAGAAGCCTAAGATGGGATTAAGGCTTCTCAGTAATCCAATACAAGTCGTGGCCACTTTTTTAGTGTGAGCCTGAAAATTAAGTGCAAAGTCCAGCCAGACTATCCAATGAGTTAAACTCATTGAAACTAGGCAGGGCTTTAGAAAAGTAAATGGCTAATGTACCGGCTTCTGGAGAGTTAAAAGAATCGTTTCCAGTGGGCAAATCTCCAAAAGGGGATAGAAGAAAGATTTACCATGTCAGGAGAGGTGGGAGTTATAACTTAATGTTGACTCGCCATAGGGTAACAAGTAGCCAAGGAGATAAAGACCAATACGACCTTATTCAAGAAGAAGATTGCCAGTGATTCACAGAAGTCTTGATTTATGTCAACAATAACATGTTTAGTCTACTTAACTTCCATAGTGTCTTAAAAAGTTCTTTAGGAACATTTACAGACGCCTGATTATTAGCTGTGAAGTAGTTAACTTTTACATTAAAAATAGCAATTTTATAAATCTGGAGGGCCTTTCTGTGAGCTGTTTTGTCAGAAGGATCGTATTGGACTCGCTATTTTCTTTCCCACTTGCGACAGTTCCATTTTTAGACTGCTAAGGGTGTCATCAAACCACAGCCCAGTCCATGAGTATCTATTACTCTTAGTGACCTTGGAGTGGGCCAGCCTGTTAAAACTGGTGAAAATCCAGTTGTGAAAGCCTAAGGTGGCCGACTCAAGGTCCATAGGAGATGCCGGCTTGAATTCGACCAGCTGTTGCCTAAAAGCATCTGGGTAATTTTATGCCATGCTCTACTAACGGTACTCCTCATTTTAGGGGTTTGGGAGCCTACTGATAAAGCCACACATTTAATATTCAAAGAGAACATAAATGCACAAAGGTCAGACCAGACTAATGGCAGGATGGATTTCACCAAAAGATGTTGATTGTCCCAAAAAATTCCATCTATAGTGTGACCTGCAATAGACTGTTTATATGTTGAGCCAGTCCTCCGCTATCGATAAAATCGGAGAGAAAGGCTGTATCTCCATCTGTGGAATTCTCGAGATTAAAGTTAAAGTCCCCCAGGATAGTGAAATCTAGGGAATTGATCTTAGCATTGAGAAACTGACTATTATTGTCCAAGAAATTAGCTCTGGGACCGAGTGGTCTATAGATATGTACTCCATTAAATGCATAATGATGAGTAGGCATAATTTTAAATGCTAGTGCTTCAAAGTTAGAAATCTCTTCAAATGCTCCCTCAGAAAATAAAAACTGACCCCTATAAATAATAGCTAGCCCACCCCCCTTTTTACCTATCCAGTCAAGCCTAATGATGTTAAAACCTATAGGCATGTCTTTTGTAAGGTTGGGACCCGAGGAAGCATCCACCCAGGTCTCAGTAATAAAACCAAGGTCCGATAATTTGACCTCAAGAAAATCAAAGAAAGCTAAGGAATTCTTAATTAGCGACAGAGCATTAATGATTGTCACTTTAAAATTCTTGGAATTGGAAGTAACCTTGGTAGTAGGATAGTTATACGTTTCAAGGCCTTTAACTATAGTGTTTGATAAGGTCAACTAACAAAGCGGGTATGTTTGACCAGGCTCTAGGGGGATAAGCGATGGTCCCGGGGAACAACCTATGTTTGCCAAACGATCCATGAGCTGCATATGCACATACCGCTTCGTGCCTGCTTGTTCTAGCAAAACACGGGCAGGAGGGCAGGCACTGAGCACAGGCCGGGCATGGACAGGCGCAGATTGGCTTGCCTTTGGCACAGAAGGTGCGCCAAAAAGTAAATAGACTTTAAACAAGAATGTGAAATTTTAAAACCATAAACTAATTAAAACGGTTAAAGACCCACTCCAAGATGGCGCCCAGTTACTATAGGAGTCAGGCACCTCCTAAACCTGGCTCTGAGGTGCCTACAAGGAAAGGAAAACCGGGGAAAGTAAGCATATGAGGTAAGGCAAGACAGTTCCTCTTAATAGCCCCAATCAATCACTCAGCATTTGTAAAGTGCACTCTGTCATGCCTAGGTGTATCTGGGCGCTGTGCCTCTGTCAAAGAGCCAGGTCTTGAGTCTCTTTCTGTAATCTGCTAACATGGCGAATGTGCAGAGTTGGAGAAGGAGGTTGTTCCATGTCTTGGCTGTAATGTAGGAGAAGGAGAAGCCACCGCAGTGCATGTGGCGGACGCAGGGGGTGTGCAAGAGCGAGTAAAGAGGGGTGTAGGGGTCTAGCAGGTTGGTGGAAGTTAAGTCGATGGTTGAAGTAGACAGGTCGAAGGTCATGGAGGGCTTTGTAGGCATGTGTGAGGATCTTGAATTGACATTTTTCCTGGATGGGGAGCCAAAGCATGTCTCTGAGCACGGGGGTGATGTGGGTTCATTTGGAGTCTTCTGAGGAGCTTGATGAGCCACGGGGCAGCAGAAATCCCACTAGACACCAGGGACATTTAAAAGTAAAAAACATAGGGGTGGGGGCTGGCCATCAGGGGCATAGCCATGCCGTCAACCCACCCAAAAATATGCCGGCAGTATTTCTGCCCTTTGGGGGGCAGATAGGGGTGGAAAGCCACAATCTGCACCCCGTACATGGGGCAGAAAGCCCACTAGACTCAAGGTATATATTTAACAACGATAGGGGTTGGGGCTGCCCATAATGGGCACAGTCATGGCCCCACCACACAAAAAAACTAACTAGGCTGGTAATCATTCTGTCACTGTAGGGGGCAAATAGGGGCGATTACCCCCATCTTCCCCTTCGGGGCAGAAAGCCCACTAGACTCCAGGAAATATTTAAGAAAATGTAAGGATGGGGGCTCCCCATCATGGGCATGGTCATGTCCTTAACCCCACAAAAATATGCTGCTAATGTTTTTGCCGTCACCAGGGGGTGGATGGGGTGATTATCCCAAACCTGCCCCCTCAGGGGCATAAAGGCCACTAGACACTAGGGACATATAAAAAATATATAGGGTTCTGGTCCTCCCATCAGGGCATGGCTATACCCCCATCCCAACAAAAAATGCAGGCAGTCTTTCTGGCCCCTCTGGGGGGCAGATGGGGATTATTACCCCCAATCTGACCCTCCGGAGGGGCAGAAAGCCCACTAGACATTAGGGACATTTAAAAATAAAACACATAGGGGTGGGGGCCCACCATCAGGGGCATAGCCATGCCGTCAACCCACCCAAAAATATGCCAGCAGTATTTCTGCCCTTTGGGGGGGCAGATAGGGTGGAAAGCCACAATCTGCTCCCCACACATGGGGCATAAAGCCCACTAGACTCAAGGTATATATTTAACAACGATAGGGGTGGGGGCTGTCCATAATGGGCATGGTCATGGCCCCACCACACAAAAAAACTAACTAGGCTGGTAATCATTCTGTCACTGTAGGGGGCAAATGGGGGTGATTACCCCTATCTCCCCCATCGGGGCAGAAAGCCCACTAGACTCCAGGAAATATTTTAGAAAATGTAAGGGTGGGGGCTGCCCATCATGGGCATGGCCATACCCTTAACCCCACAAAAATATGCTGCCAATGTTTTTGCCGTCATCAGGGGTGGATTGGGATGATTATCCCAAACCTGCCCCCTCAGGAGCAGAAATGCCACTAGACACCAGGGACATATAAAAAACATATAGGGTTCTGGTCCGCCCATCAGGGCATGGCTATACCCCCATCCCAACAAAATATGCAGGCAGTCTTTATGGCCCATCTGGGGGGCAGATGGGGATGATTACTCCCAATCTGACCCTCCGGAGGGGCAGAAAGCCCACTAGACACTAGGGACATGTACAAAACATCATGGGCATGCCCGTACGAAACAAAGAAACTAAGTTGGCAGTCTTTCTGCCCCTCTAAGTGGCAGATGAGGGTGATTAACCCAATCCTCTCCCTCAGGAAGCTAAAAATTACTCTAGACACCAGGGAAATATAAAGAAAAACATAGGAGAGGGGTGACTATCATGGGCATGACCATGCCCCTATTTATTTATTTTATTTATTTATAAGGTTTTATATAGCACGAACGTGACGCACGAGGGTATCAGAGCGCTTTACAGTATACAGTATAAAATATAAAAAGATGAGGTAGTATACAAGTATTTGGTATTCATCATTACGTACAAAAGAGGTATGTAGTATATGGATAACATAGGTGACCCGTAGCCCACAGAGCATTACACTATATACTGTTAATAAGCATTATGAAGTTGTGATAATAAACAAACATATAATATTCTCCTTCATTCCACCAGAGGTAGGCAGTGATATGAAGAACGTATAGGTGACTCGATGTCAGCCGAGAATTAAGTCTTAGGACGTGAATTTGTTCATTAGTAGTATTTTTACTTCTTTTTTGAATGCAGTAAAGGAAGATATTCCACGTACCCCTGGAGTTAAGGAGTTCCAAATCTTTGGTGCAATCCCTGAGAAAGCTCTGCAACCAGTTCTCTTCTTATGGAAGGATTGTGGTTTCAGAAGTAACATACTCGCACTTCGTAGTTGTCTGCATCCTCCCGACCTTTCTAGCTTTAGAGCTAAGTAACTGGGTGTATTGTTATGTAGTGCTTTATGGGTCATGCAGGCAACCATTAGGTGTATTCTTGCCTCGTATGGCATCCAGTTCAGAGCTCTCAGGGTCGGAGAGATGTGGCTATTTATTTTCGTTCCTGATACCAGTCTTGCTGCAGCATTAAGTGATGCCCTCAGCAGAGCCAGCTTGTATTTGGGGAGACCGCAAAGAGTGGTGCTTCCATATTCCAATCTTGGTAGCACTAGGGCTTGCACTGCCATTTTTAGGTTGGCTTGAGGGAGGAAGGGTTTGAGTTTCCTTAGTATACTCAACTTGTGATTAGCTCCCTTAGTGGCATTAGTGATGTGCGTCTGCATATTCAGGTGTTTGTCTATGGTGACTCCTAGGGATTTTGCGGAGTCAATGTTGAGGGGAGCACAGTCAAAGGAGGTTAGGTGTTTCAACCATAGGTCTATCTTAGGTGTGTGATTCAGTGGAGAGATGAGAATGAATTCAGTTTTTTTTGGTATTCAGCATTAAGTGGTTGATAGTGAACCAGTTTTGCATGTTTTGTAGAATAGCGTTGAGGGAAATGAAGTCTTAAGGAGTGGAGATTTTCAAATACAGTTGGGTGATGTCCGCATACATGTGATATAGAATATTCACTGATTTCAATGCATTCGCCAGGGGTTCCATTAATAGGTTGAAAAGAATAGGTGATAGGACTGATACCTGTGGATCGCCCAGGGTGACCACGGAGGGTTGAAAGAGGGAATTCTTCATCTTGATTCTTTGTGTTCTGTTATTTAGGAAGGAGGAGGACCACTGTAACACTGTGCTCGAGAGGCCCATCCTTCATTCCAAAACGGACAATAGGTTGTCATGCTTGACCGTATCGAGGGTCGAGGATAAGTCAAGAAGTATCATTAGGCATGATTGGTTGCGGTCAAGCATTTTTAGTATGTCATCCATTATGTTTGTGAGTGCAGATTCTGTGCTGTGACCTTAACGGAAGCAAGATCGGTGACTGTCTAGGAGGTTTTAATTCTCAATATAGTTGCATATTTGAATTTGTATATATTTCTCCAGCAGTTTTGCCAAAGTCGGGATGTTGGATATAGGGGGGTAGTTGTTGAGATCAGATGGGGTGGCATCGGATTTCAAAAACAATGAAACAGAGGAAGACTGGTGTCTGTTTACGGGCTAAAGAAGGAGAACCACTGACCTAAGGAGGAGGACTTTCATGTTCAGACCTTCGTTATCACTCTGTAACCGAGAGACGGAGGAACTATTCCAGCAGCCACAACCCCCGATTCCAACGCAGAAGTCTGACGCCTGGGAGCCGAAGGAGGAAGTACAGACGGGACCCCATCCGGCAATACCAGCAAGCCAGCCATGGCCCAGGAGAGTCGTGGCTTGACAAGGTACGGGGACGCCTTGGGGCGGTGTGGCGCCGTACCCGGGAGGGTGAAAGTAGCAGGGAGGACAGCACATGCGGGGCAAGAAAGTAAACCACTCCCCACCAACAGTGCCTCCTGAGAACATGGGAAGCCCCCCTCACTGGTGACAGTTTGGGGTGATTATTCCCAACACTTTCCCCCTCCGCGTAGCACCAAAACAAAGCGCACATTACCATGACTGGGTATTTCGTGTTTTTGTTTCCCTTCCCATTCCCCTCTCCTTATACTACCACGTTACCACGAGCCATCCATCACGTGCATAAGAAGAAGAAGACGGTGAAGCCCTCTTCTGAGACCCCAAAAAGTGCAGTGAAGAAACGAACTGGCCTACAACTCCCACAGTCCCTTGTTTTTGTGAACTGAATAAAACCCCCCCTTACTATATCTATAACGGTGTCTCCGGGTCTGCTTCTCCCCTATGTTACATGTGGTGTCAGAAGTGGGATAGTGTACGTCTTTTTCCTATTGCTTTGGAAAACCTTATTCAACAATTAATCAGAGGACAGGAAAAATTAGAATGGGCGATGGAGAAGCAAATGAACTCTGCTCAAACAGACAGGGAGTTATTGAAGTCCAGCCTAGCAAACCAAGCCGAACAGATGTTAAAGGTGGCTGATGACCGGTTGGAATTAACAATGCAACTACAAGTCCGCACAGGACATGGCCCCAATGTGTCCCTGCAAAAATATGTGTTGGGTGAGGATCCCGACGCATTCCTGTTAAATTTTGAAAGGGCAGCTCGTGCCTCTGGATGGCCCAAAGCCAAGTGGCCTTTTTTCTTGGCCCCTCTCCTAACCGGAGAAGCCCAAGCGGCCTATCAGGTCACTTACCCTAGAGGCATACACCCTACCAAGAGATAAAAGAGATAATCCTGGACCATATGGGAATGGATGCGGAGACCTATAGGGCCGCTTCCGAAAGGAAAAATGGTCCCCTACAGACAACCCGAAAACCCTTTATTTTAAGCTGAAGGCCGCTGCTGATAAGTGGTTGAGACCACAGAGCCATACAAAGGAAGAAATTATGACTATGATTTACCTGGAACAGTTCTTCTAAGGTCTCCCTTTCCCAATACAAAGGTGGCTTAAACAGCATAATAATCTAACAGCAGAACAAGCAGTAGAAATGGCCACTTCATTCTATAGGGCCCAACCTCCTGATTTACCGTGGGACACAGAAAAGACCACACATTCTCATGGATACCCTATGAAAAGAGAAAGAAAAACACTGAAACCCAACCTAGAGTCCACAAAACCCAGACAATCTTGCCCTGATCCACCACTGTTAAGGAATCCCCAATGTTTCGAGTGCGGGAGTGGGGACAAATCGCCAGAAATTGCACGTGAAAAAGGAGTCAAGAAGAACCAATGGATATTAGTTGGGTCCCACGTTTCATACTATACACAGCAGAGTTTGGACAGAGTTTTTTTAACGTAAGTGTAACCATACAGGGAAAACAGCCGAGGGTCCTGCTCGATTTTAGTTGACGGCAGTCTGTGGTTCAACACTCCGTGCTCTTGCCCAAAACAAGACTGACAGGGGAAACCGTATCAATCAGATGTGTGCATGGCGACATTCGTGTATATCCTCTCGTAATACTCCCTGTATCATTGCCTGACAGACGAACACTAGAAGTCAAGCTTGGTTTTTTACCTTCTCTGCCAGAGCAGATGATCATAGGGGAGGATAATCCCTCATTTCTTCCTATGTTAAAGGATAAGCTACAAGTCCTGAACCCCCAAAGACAGCCACACCTCTCCCTCCTAACCCAGGCCCCCTGGATTTCAGACAGAGGATTTAGATATGCATAAAAAATTATACGACCCTTCAACCAGCATGGGATCATGCCAATCAAACTAACCTTCAGGAAAACCCTCCTTATCCTTTATTTCAGATCAAGAACGACCTACAGTATAGGGTACGAAAACCTGGAGACAAACCACAGTTGGTGGAACCTTGAGCCTTTCGGGACCTGGTCCTCTTCTTTGCACATTCGCATCTTTTGGCTGGTCACATGGGAGCACAAAAGACCATACAGATGCTGCTACATCACTTCTACTGGCCAGGGATATTTTCCCATATTACCCATTTCTGTCAAGAGTGCGAAGTATGCCAGAGAAAAACCTGTATAAACCCCCAGCGGTCCCCTTGCAACCCCTCCCAGTTGTGGGTAATCTGTTTGAAAGGATTGGCATGGATCTCATTGGTCCTCTGCCACTGACCAAGAAAGGTCATCTATATGCCTTGGTCATGGTGGACTACGCCACACGATTTTCAGAGACCTTCCCTTTACGTACACCCACAACTCGGAACATCACCAAAAAATTGCTGGAACTGTTCGCCCGAATAGGTTTTCCCCATGAGATTCTTTAAACACTAGACATTACTCATATAAAAACTTCTGTATAACATCCACAAACAGATGGTGTGTGTGAATGATATAACGCCACCCTGAAGCTACCTTAAAGAAGCTATTTACTGTAGAGGGCCGGGAATGGGACTCGCTACTCCCTTTAGCTTTGTATGCCATCTGGAGTCAACCCCAAACCAATCTTGGGTGCTCCCCATTCAAACTTCTTTATGGGAGGGAACCCCGGAGCCTCTTACAGATCACCAAAGAGGTCTGGAAAAATGAAAAAGAGGAAGAGACCCGATCATTTCTCGACTATACTAACAGTCTCCACAACCGTCTACACAAACTCAGGGAGTTTGCAGGTGCCAATTTAGAGAAAGCCCAGATAAAACAACAACTTCTCTATAACCGGGGTAAGAAGTGGAGACACCTAGCCGTAGGTGACTGGGTGTTAGTACTCATGCCGTCTGCCCTAACAAAAACAAAAGCGGTTGGCAAGGGCCTTATAAAATAGTGCAAAAAGTGGGTTTGACCTCATATAAAGTACAGGTTACTGCTAAACGCACACAACTATACCACATAAACCTGCTAAAAAATGGCTCTGTCCCCCTCCCAAAGACGAACATACACTTGATCAAATGACATATCCAGAGACCACTCTACCACAACTAGTCATAAACCAGGAGTTGTCCGATAAACAAAGACAAGCCCTAGAAGAGACCCTCCGGCCCTTTGGCCACCTATTTTCTGATCTTCCAGGATGCACAGCATTGGCAGAACATTCCATACACACCCTACCAGGAAAGGTATTAAAACCAAAAACCCTACCGCCTACCTGCGGCCCGCAGAAAGTATGCTCAATCTTGGTATCATTAAACTGTCCCAAAGTGAGTGGTCTTCCCCTATAGTTTTAGTCCCGAAGCCAGACGGGCCTGTCCGTTTTTGTATTGATTTCAGGGCAGTTAATTCCATCTCCAAATGCGATGCGTATCCCATTCCACGTGACAATGATCTGATTGAGAAACTTGATGAGGCCCAATTCATTACAACTCTTGACCTTACACAAGGGTACTGGCAGGTGCCCCTTAACCCAGAAGATCAAGAAAAGACAGCCTTTTCTTCACCAACAGGCCTTTATGAATTTACCGTCTTACCTTTTGGGTTACACGGTGCAACTGCCACCTTTCAAAGGCTCATGAACAAGGTATTGGCAAAACATCAGGAGTACTCCTCCGCATACCTTGATGACATAGTCATATAAAACCCCACTTGGGATATGCACCTTCAACATTGCGAACAGGTCCTACAAGCCCTTCAGGCAGCGGGACTCCACATCAATGCCAAGAAATCAAGAGTGTGTTTCAGGAAGGTAAAATACTTAGGGTTCCTACTTGGAAACGGACTAATTGAACCATAGACTGAAAAGATAAAAGCAATAGCAGAGGCCCCATTTCCATCCACAAAAAAAGAAGTCAGAGCATTTTCAGGCCTCCTTGGCTATACCGGCGTTTCATCCACTAGTATTCAGAACTAGCCTCTCCCCTCACAGATTTGCTCCAAAACAGGGATAGACCCAAAGACCTCCAACATCCACCCCCAGAGGCCACGAAAGCTTTCCTTGTCCTAAAAGCCACAATCACCTCAGCTTCAATCCTACGCTCACCAGACTTTTCCAAACCGTTCGTGTTACACACGGATGCCTCTGATCACAGGCTAGGAGCTGTCCTATCACAAATTTCTCCCAAAGGTACAAAACACCGATTTCTCTTCCTTAGTCGCAAACTCTACCCCAGGGAACAGAAATATCCAATCATTGAGAAGGAGTGTCTTGCGATCAAGTGGGCAGTGGAAAAACTACGATATTATTTAGAGGGCACACACTTTCTCCTCTACACCGACCATGCCCCCCTGCTCTGGATGAGTCGCAACAAGGGGAACAACCCACAGGTTCTCTGTAGGTTTCTTTCCCTTCAGCCCTTCTCATTTGAAGTTATCCATCGGAAAGGTATAGACAATGGAAATGCAGACTTCCTTTCCCATCTCCCACTGTTCCCTGATTGTGAAGAGACTGGGGTAGGGGTATGTGACAATGAAGTAGAGGCCATGGAAAAGAATGCACCAAGATCAGAACACTTTCCCACTCACCTTTCTCATTGTCCGCGTCTTTAATTTCAGGAGATACAGACGGGACACTGGCCCTTTAATCCGGCCTCTGTTCCACTATATATGTATATATATGTATCAAACAGACTCATGAATGAAATGTATCCACATTGAACGCCCACAACTACCACAATGGAACGCTTGCAATAAAAGATGTCGCAGTCCAAACCTCAAACCAGCAATTTCTACTACAAATGAGTATGTTGTAAAATGATATAGTAAAAGAGAGTTCCGAATATCTCAAGGTTGTGACTCACTCAGACGGAGAAATATGTACATTTCAGCCAAATGCTCAAGTTTTCGAGCCAGCCTATGAATCTAGGAGGCTTAGCTCTCTCCATGTCATGGTAACTATCCGCATCTCCAGCAAGAACACCAATGCAATCTATTTCCTGTATGTTTTAGCGATATCCTTCACATGGATCACTGACACAATATTGATGTCAAAAAAATCGATATACAAAAATATTGAGGTAAAAATATAGAATGCCAAAATATGGACTTCCTATCTCCAAACAGGTAAGTACAAAAATATCGAATCAAAAATATCGATGTAAATAATATAGATAGTCAAAATATCGACTTTTTTAAATAGTTAAAAGTAATTTAAAATTAATAAAATAATAAATATGACTAACTTAAAAATACTTAAAATACTTAAATAACATTAAAACTAATAGATAATCTATACTACTATTATAAAGAGACCTTTGAGCCAGGTAAACTACAAAAGTAATGCACCAATCACTACACCCAATACACCATTTGAAAGGGGAGATGTGGCAGAAGGACATAGGCTATAGATATGTACACCATGTACATTAAAAAAGCAAAAACGCCAAAAGTGGTAAAGTAGTCCCTTGGGGGCGTGGTCGTGGGCATCTCAAACAACAAATGTGAGCGTTTATAGGGCCGTGCCAAGTGCAAATAACAAACATAGGCCAAGCGACTTCACAACACACTTACATATGCACACAGAGCGGAAATGCGCTTTCACTGAATTTAGAACGCACAATATGCAGATAGAGCGGAAATGCGCTTTCAATGAATTTCTAACAAACATTTGCAAATCCCAACACATACAGCGGAAATGCGCTTTCAATGAATTTCAATTCACACATACAGAGCGGTAACACCAATATACAAAAACAGCAGAGGTGCGCGCTATAAGAAATATACACACATTTGTTGCTGTTACCGAGACAACATTGACGCCTTCGCATTAAAAACCGGGCGGGCCTTCCATCGACGAGGAGTGTCAAATGACTTCACATAGGGAGCAGGATTAATCGCATACTACACCAATCACAACGCACTAAAGAAACACACACGACTTCGGCTTACCCAAAAAAAAGTCTTTAACCATTGGCCATTGACCAACGACGTCACAGGGGGTAAACACGAACAAAAAAAGCTGACATTTCTTAACGGAGAAACACAATCGACTGCGCATTCACGAGACTTTCCTCCCATCTTGCGGACAAGATAAACGCTTACAATAATACATACGAATAACAAAAATAACACAACTGCCCGTAATCACTCGAGCACTGCCAGAACTTCACCACACAATTGACAAAACGAAAGGGAAACTTCCTTGAAGGGATACAAAAACGAACACACGGAAAGAGCCTTCGAAAGAAAAAAAACATTAAGCTGGTGACACAACACTTTCCTCACATCTTGCGGACAACATAAAACGAGGAAAACAACACATACGAATTAAAAAAATAACACAAGTGGGCCAAATCAGTTGAACAGGGACAGGACTTACACAGACAACTCTTCTGCGGGGCGGGCGAGGGCACTGAAGCAGCCTATTGCTCCCGGACAACGTCGGGACGGGCTGCTAGTTAATATAATAAAAAGAAAAAACATTAATACATATGTATATATATATATATATATATATATATATATATATATATATATATATATATATATATATATATATATATATATATATATATATATATTCACTGAAAAAACCATAGGTTATAGGCCATATATAGTTAGGAATTTGCATTTACAAAACCTTGAAAATTCAATGAAAAAACCATTGGTTATAGAACATATATAGTTAGGAATTTGCATTTACAAAACCTTATTTTACTCGCATAAAACCATTGAAATTCCATATATAGTTAGATGCGCTAACTATATATCGCGCACCCGCAATCCACTGCTGATGATGTCACATATTACATCATTCATGACATGGTCAGTGACATCACTGATGACATCACTGATGACATCTCAAATGACATCACTGATGACAACATCCAGTGACTGTATGTTTCTGTAAAGTTAAAATATGTCTTACATATTGAAGAATGAGTGGATGTATAAATGTCTGAATGAAGGATTTAGTAGGTGCATGACTGATTGTATGAGGGAGTGATTAAATGTGTCTCACTGAGTGCATGGGTTAGTGATTAAACTGTATTAATGTGTGCATCATTATATCTGTTGTTCTGTAAACTGCTGCATGTGTTGATCAGTAGCTATATGAGTAACTATATGGGTTATTGATTGGTTGCCCAAGTATTTGTATGGGAGACTGAGTTTGTGTGGGTGGCTGGCTCTGTGCATAGATGTGTGAGCAGTTGATTCACTAGATGTATGGGTTCAAAAGTGCATGTGAAAACAGCTGTATGGGCAGTTGACTGTGTGCATGAGTGTATTGGTGAGTGAATGGATATCTCAGTGCTACATGTCAAAGTAAGTACATATGTAAAACACAGTACATGTGAGAGTTGACATATATAAATAACTGTATAAGAGCTAGTGAATGTGTCAGTGGTTGCATGGATCATTGACAACTTGTATCAGTGATTGTATAAGAGAGAAAATATGTGTTAGTATATGTTTGAATAAGTAAAGTTTGTATAACTGTATAGTTGAGGAAATGGAGGTGTGATTGATTGTTTGCATGACTGACTAGTTGTGTGAGTAACTCCATGAATGAGTGACAGTCTGTGAGTGTCTGTTTACACTGATTGTATCTAAGGTTATATTAGAGTCTGAAGAGGTTCATCGTATTATCACATGAATGATATCATCAGTGATGTAATTTGATATGTCATCAGTGATGTCATCAGTGATGTCATTTGAGATGTCATCAGTGATGTCATCAGTGATGTCACTGACCATGTCATGAATGATGTAATATATGACATCATCAGCAGTGGATTGCGGGTGCGCGATATATAGTTAGCGCATCTAACTATATATGGAATTTCAATGGTTTTATGCGAGTAAAATAAGGTTTTGTAAATGCAAATTCCTAACTATATATGTTCTATAACCAATGGTTTTTTCATTGAATTTTCAAGGTTTTGTAAATGCAAATTCCTAACTATATATGGCCTATAACCTATGGTTTTTTCAGTGAATTTCATTGGTTTTTTAATAGCAAATATCAAAAGCTGTAAAATGTCAAGTACGTGATAGGTAAAAACGTTTTCGTGTTTATGCACGCTGATGTGCTTTGAACGCTGCCCCCCTCCCCTCTTTTCTCTTAGTAGTACTCTCTCTTTGCAGATAGTGAAGAGTAGTTAACGCAGGCCTTTACCCCCGTTGTAATCCGTCGTGCCTGCTTGTCTCTCCATTTGATTGATTGTTATCCAAGCATTTACTGTTTTACAATTGATTCTCTTTGGTTCATTCTCTATTTACAAACAAGCACAAAGTCGCAATACTCTGTTTAGTCTTTGCAGATAGTGAAAAATCGTGAAAAATCGTGTAAAAAAATAAAAGTAATCGAGCAAAATCAGTAGGCCACTAATTGGATCTCTTTTTGACCTCGCTAAAATAGAAATATTAGGAACAACCCTTCATGAGAAATACGAAAATAGTGAGATGAACTGAGCTCCACACCATGAGGGCTGCAAGACAGCTCGGCTCCGTCACCCACCCCGCCCAAAATAACGACAAACCCTATGCAAATATTAAAAATATAGACAACACACCAGCAAAGAAACAGGGTAAAACATTTTATTAAATAACTATTTACATAACTATTTTATACTTTTTATTGCCCGATCCGGCTAGCTCAATCGATCGAGCATGAAACTCATGCACTCTGATAGCAAGCGTTGCTACTGATGCTATGCAGACCAAAACTGGTTTTCAGTTTGTACATTTTTCTAGATTTTTCCATCCAAGGTTGGTTGACTTTGTAGAACGATGGCTTCAGATTTTCAACATACGGTGTGGTGGCGCGGACTGGGAGGGGGCGCTTCGCTCCTGCCCCCTCCCCAAGTAAGATTTTCATACGTGAAAGTACGTTAATGGTTTTGGTCCCTGAGTTGCTTCAATGTCACTGCCATTCTCAAATGGCATAAGTTCTGGATGTTGGGTGCCATAGTTCAGAGTTCTGAGCAGCGCTTGTAACACTGTCTGAAGCTTATTTCCACCTACTGCAGCTTCACTATTCTCAAAGTAAGTGAGTGTCGTTTGTGGACCTGACTGCATTTGAAAACAATGTGATATGTTACCTTCCTAAACCGCTTGACGGAGGCCCCCGAGGGGCGGTGTGATGGCCATGGACTCGGAGAAGACGCTTGGCTCCGACCCCCTCCCCAAGTCTTATAGCACCGGTGTAGCCTGAGATCGCCCCCGACATAGGCGGCCGGCTTCCGGGGTCCGGCGGAACTTTTTGCCTTTTGATGACTCTTCTATTCTGGACCTTGTCCCACAATCCGTTTGACCTGAAGACACGCTGTAGTGGGGCGCCCCTTTACCGTTTTAGTTGCCATTCCGCCCGCTTTTGCTACACTGTGCCTCTTCCGCCATTCAGCTGTTTACCGCCCGCTCTTGCAACTACAGCGTCTCGCTCACCATGTAGTTGAGTTGCTCCCGCTCTTGCGATGCAACGATAAGCGACTGCCACAGGACTCTCAAAATGGCGGCCGGCTCTTCAGATTTGGGCGTGGTCCACTAAAATGGCCCTGGGACACCTTGGAACTCGGACGCTTCCCTGATAGGGCTTGGGTCCCATTCTCGAAAGCGTCCCCTCAGCCGTGAAGATTCTACAAAAGTCTTGGGGGCCCCCGACTCCCGCAGGCTTCTGGTGGGGAGCGGCTGCCATGTTTGCTCGTGGAATGGCCACAACGGACCTACGAGATGGTAGTGCTCTCATGCTGACGCCAGCTTTAGTCTGAAACATCCAGAAACACTGTAGACTACCAATTCGATCAGTTCCGGTAGTGCCCCAACATGACCCGGTAGAGAAGAACTTGCCCTCCCCTCTTTGACTGATGGTTCTTGTTGCCTGTCCCCTCTGTTGTCATTTTACAGAACTTTTTGGACTGCTGAAAGGGGTTGTGTACCGAACGCTGGTTGGTGGAGACATTTTGACTATATTCTTGACCTACGTTGTTGCGTAATGCGTTATATGACACGCCGCGTTAGCGCACCCGGAAGTGATCCGGGGCGCGGCGCGCAGCGCGTAACGTAAGCATAACAGGTCATGTGACTTGTTAATAAAACTTTTTATTGGTTCATTTTACTTTTGTTATTTTAATAATGAAAAGCTTGGTCATATGACCTAAAAAATACGCTTTTTATTGATTTCGAACTTTTTTTTTTAAAACATATATGTTATAATATTCCAGGCTAATGTACTTTCCCCGAAAATTTACAACTGTCCTGCAAGTAAAATATATTCCTTTTTCGAGAAAAAGGGCGTTTCTTCGTTCCATGACGGAGCCGTTGAGTAAAAGAGACTCGGCCTGCTGTCTTAGTCGCCGATACGCCTGATTATCAGATTCTTATCGATCACTTTATGTTGCAGGAGTGGAAAACACAACTGCCCTTGACCATTTATCTTTACTGCGTTCCTACATATTATACCTTTTATCCGTCATGTAATTGGACTGCTTTATTTCACTTGCCTTTTACTGATTCGAAAACAGTGACTAAAAGTAAAAACTTTACCAATGTAAATACTACTACCATGTTTTGTTTTAAAAACCTTTATTGTGAAAATCTCAGTATACAAATACGGGCCTATAACCACGTGGGCCGGCCACGGAGCAAACTGAAATCGTATATGATGAGGAGACATTTACATTATAGAGGAACGTAACGAACGAGCCATTAGGTTGCAAGAACTAAGGTGTATAACAGTTGCGGAATCGGTGGACGTACATTTTGTAATTAAAATACGACAGGGCCACTTACAAAAAAGTTATCTAGATATACATTTGCGTGCAAGTACCATGGGTGACGTTAATTCGAACTTTCAATAGTACAGTAATCAATAACACATCAGAACTTAATATCAATAGGGATGTCGAAATATTCAATCAATTCTCGTCCCCGCCCGCCATGAGCATCAAAACTGCATTCATATCTCGTGATATCAAGGTTGTTCAACCAGTACACAACAATGAGTTACGAGTCCCATTTATACTGGCGCCATTTTGGGCGAGGCCGGGCAGGTCCAAGATATAGTCAAAATGTCTCCACCAACCATCGGCCAGACCAGAACCCCTTTCGGCCCTTTATGCTACAAGATGGTGTCTTCCATTCAGAAAATATTGTTGGCAGCATTTTGAAAGGAAACATAAACAGCCGTTCTCCTAGTGAGTCTCACATTGTTACATTTAGGAAGAATGTTGAAGAGTAGTATGTGGAAAATCTGAAGCCATTTTTCTACAAACTCTCAATCATTTTGGATGGAAAAAAAAATCCTGAAGAATGTACAAACTGAAAACCAATTTTTGTCTGTATAGCATCAACAGCAACGCTTGAGTCAGCTTTGTGTCAAGCCGCCATTTTGATTCAATCAATAACGTCCCCCTGCACACATTCAGGGACCTGGTCATGTCTTCAGATGAAACGGATTGTGGGACAAGAAGCAAAAAGGAAAAGGAAAAAAGTTCCGTCGGACCTCGGGAGCCGGCCGCCTATGTCATGTGCGACCTTTGGCCACACCAGGGCAATAGTGAAGCTGCAGCAGGTGCAAATAAGCTTCAGACAGTCTTACAAGCACTGCTCAGAACTCTCAACTATGGCACTGAACATCCAGGACTTGCCATTCGGATCTTGGCGCCTTGTGCTGGTTCCGACCTATTCACACATCGGTCCACTATTGACATCATCTCATAAGCCAACGGGGCACCCCACGCCGACTTTCGGCGCAGCATTGTAGGATGGCCACACCAGTGCGGCAACTTGCTGGACACCACCTCGGTGCCATCCGGATCTTGGCGCGTTCGAGTCACTGTACCGCAAGAGTGACCGCAACTCAGCTGGACACGCCGTCTTTCGGCGCAGCATTGTAGGATGGCCACACCAGTGCGGCAATTTGCTGGACACCACCTCGGTGCCATCCGGATCTCTGCGCGTTCGAGTCACTGTACCGCAAGAGTGACCGCAACTCAGCTGGACACGCCGTCTTTTGGCGCAGCATTGTAGGATGGCCACACCAGTGCGGCAATTTGCTGGACACCACCTCGGTGCCATCCGGATCTCGGCGCGTTGTGCTGCCTTTGGACTACTGTAGCCGCAAGTGCGGACGCAACTCAGTTGGACGGCGAGTGAAACGCTAAGGGGCGCCGCACTGCAGCCGAGGAGCCTCCATCTTGGGGGTGTCGCACAGCCCCCACTGACTGACGCGACCTCACAGGCCAACGGGGCGCCCCACGCCGACTTTCGGCGCAGCATTGTAGGATAGCCACACCAGTGCAGCAACTTGCTGGACACTAACTCGGTGCCATCCGGATCTCGGCGCGTTGTGCTGCCTTCGGCCTATTCGCACATCGGTCCGCTACTGACGCCGCCTCACGTGCCAACGGATTTTCTATGCTTTTTGTAGCCCTATGTCGCATAACAGGTCATGTGACTTGTTTATAAAACTTTTCATTGGTTCATTTTACTTTTGGTTTCCTAAAGATGGAAGGCTTGGTCATATGACCTAAAAATAACACTTTTCATTGGTTTAGAACATTTTTTTTTCCCAAACGATGAAAGCCCCACCTTGTTTCTGGATGATTCAGACTGAAGCTGGCGTCAGCATGAGAGCACCACCATCTCGTGGCTCTGTCGTGGTCATTCCGCGAGCAATCATGGCAGCCGCTCCCCACCGGAAGCCTGCAGGAGTCGAGGGCCCCCAAGACTTTTGTAGAATCTTCACGGCTGAGGGGACGCTTTCGAGAATGGAGCCCAAGCCCTAGCAGGCAAGCGTCCGAGTTCCAAGGTGTCCCAGGGCCATTTTAGTGGACCAGGCCCAAAACCGAAGAGCCGTCCGCCATTTTAAGAGTCATGTGGCAGCCGCCTATCGCTGCACTGCAAGAGTGGGAGCAACTCAACAACATGGTGAGCGAGACGCTGTAGCCGCAAGAGCGGGCGCAACTCAGCTGGATGGCTGCCACCTGGGGAGGCCCATTCACACCGCCTCCCCCACGCCCCCCCCCCGGGCCGCCCCACGCCAATTTTCGGAGCAGCATTGTAGGATACCAAAACCAGTGCAGCAGTTTACTGGACATCACCTGGGTGCCATCAACATCTCAGCGCGATCTGCTGCCTTGGAACTATTCGCACAACAGACCGCTACTGACGAGGCCTCCTCCGCACCACCCGGGACGCCCCACGCTGTTTTTCTTTGCTGCATTGTAGGATCCCAAAAACCAGTGCGGCACCCAGGTGACATCACCTGGGTGCCGTCCAGAACTCAGCACGTTGTGCTGCCTTGGGACTATTCGCACAAAAGACAGCTTCTGACCATTGTTGCTTTTTTTGTCAAAAATGTTTAAATGTTTGTTACAGTTTTTGTTCCGTTCGTTATATTTAAAAGTTAATAAAGTTTTATAATCCCACTTTGTTGGAGTGCTATATATTTTTAAAAAATCGGGTGAATGGGGCCTTGAATCGGGTTATTGTCATGTGTGGGCTTTGCAAGTGTACTGCTACAGGATCGGACATTTCAAACTCAAATGCACGTTCTTTTTCTTACCTTTCCGAAGCATGGAGCGCAATAGCAGGCAGAGAAAGGGTGATGCAAGTGTTGAACACTGCCTGGCCTGGAAGTTGCTGGCAGTGCCCCCCCCCCCGCCCGCTCCTGAAAGAGGACACACACACACCGCCGCCCCGAGTACTTCACAGATCATTAAAAGACCATGCGCTTGTTCATGAGGCTTAAATGGTTTATCACCCCTTCTAGAACCCCTGCATCGACCCTCTGACGTTTCCTGGAAAAATTACCACGTAACACAATACCAAGCCCTGTCAGCTGAAACCCCCGAGGAATCGTGGGGCATATTATCAAGGGGGTTTATCTCCGCTTTTTTGGCTTTAAAAGCCAAGAAAGCGGAGATAAAATTATCTCCCTATTACCAAGCTGTCGCTAACACCAGTTAGTGACAGCTAAAAGGAGATAGCGACCATCTTGGGCCCCGCTTTGCATGTCAGTGATATTTATCACTAATGACATGCAAAGTGGGCGTGCCAAGATGTTACCGACTGGAAACAGTCCCTAACATCGCTATCTCCTATTACCAACTTTTGGAGATATTTGCGCTAAGCGCGAATATCTCCAAAAGCTAACACCTGACCTGAGCAGTTCTTAGCCATGTTATCCAATGGGAGGTGGATAACATGGCTAAGAGCATTTGCTCGATAATGCATGAATATCGCTGACTTTTCAGCGATATTCATGCATTGCGGCCGTTTTTTATCGCATTTGCGATAAACCTTGCTAATAGCAAGGTTTATCTGCGATAAAAATCGCCGATGTGCGGCGATAATTTTTGTCTCTAAACAAGTTAGAGACAAAAATTATCGCTAGTTGTTGGTAATATGCCCCCGGGTTTTTGCTTGCAGAAATCGGGAGGCGGGAGACTAGCACTGAAATCAGTAGTCTCACGCCTGAATCGGGAGGGTTGGTATGTCTGGATTCTCTACAGCTGGGGCCATAAACTACATCCGCAGGGCTAGGTGATAGCCTGGGTCCGGCCTGGACAATCGGACACAGAGGAAGAGGAGTGTCAGAGGGTGCGGTGGTGAATAGGGTGAAAGGGAGGTGTCGGGCGGGCACAGGGTGTGATTCTCAGGGAAGAGCAGCGCAGATGGGGAGAAGTATATGGCCCATGCATGAGAGAGAGAGCGGGGGTGACCAGTGCGTGGGGGAGATGCTTGCGAGGGTGGGGAGCCGTGCTGAGAATCAACAGCGTGCAGAGAGTGGGTCTGGTCAAGGCATCTAAAATGGCTGCCGTGCACGACAAAATTGTGGCATTGGACAAAAAGGCAAGATGGCGCACACAATGTTTATCAATAAGGATTCATTTATAACAAAATATTTACTCGCAGTGACAAAATGGTGGTCAACACTTCCTGATTTCCATCGAATCGAACGTTAACAGACGTCACGCAGCAAAAAAAAAAAAAAAAGCTCACGCACAGCCGCTGGAAGACATGTATCAACATATATGAGCCTCCTCAGCCACCCTCAGAAAACATAAGGGGTCAGGATACGTCCCCCTTATACCTAGTAATTTAATTAAAACGAAACACAAAATGGCGAATTCCCGTTTCGCTACCAGTTTGCGGCCCAATTCGCGGCCCGGGAAGCGCTTCTACCGTGAAAAATATATATTTTTTTATTTTCCCCACGGGACCCTTTAATAACCCCAACATCATTCCTAGGGGGTCAAGAGAGGTATTCCTTGCCCCCTTTCATTAAATTCCCCCTTCGTTTTTCACCTCTTCTTCTCTCTCGATCCTACCGAGAGATAAGATGGCGGCCGCTCCGGACTGTTTAGAATGTTGACAGACACCGGAGAGCCAATCAGCTTTCTGCGCGCAAAGTTCCGTTTCGCGAAAAGTAAGCGGACCGGAGCGCAGCCCGGAGCGCTGTTACAGATATATATCTTGTTTTGAACGTTAATTTCTCAAAATCCACTGGAGCACATATATTGAGACCTAGCAAAGGCACATCGGGCTAACAGTCCCTACAATTTTGCCAAGTTTCGTGCAAATCCATTCAGCCGTTCGAGCTAAAAGTGAGGCCAAAGGCCCTATGGAAATTAACATGGGAAAAACGCGTTTTGGGACCCCCCTTTTTTCTCGGCCCCCCCTTGACGAAACCCCCCCAAATTTTCGGGGGCTGCTCAGAAACAAAATGTGCCATTTTCCTGAAAATTTCAGCCAAAGTTATTAGACATAGAATTTTCAAAAGTTCCATAGACAAATAATCCTAACTATATATACCTACTGGCGATAGCCAGTAGGTAATATATATATATATATATATATATATATATATATATATATATATATATATATATATATATATATATATATATATATATATATATATATATATATATATATATATATATATATATATATATATATATATATATATATATATATATATATATATATATATATATATATATATATATATATCATGCTCCTGGGTTTGTGCCACACAGTAATAGAGCACACGGGCAGCTGAGAAGGATAAACCCATAACCTTTAATTCTTGGTATAGACGGCAAGCGAACATGGGACAAATGCAGACAGTTCCTTCACAATCCCCTCAATGGGCTGTCCATATGGAACAGTGTCCTGCAGCTTTCTGGGAGTTGTAGTTTAAAACCGTAGATGGAAGCACTCTCAGCCGCATCAAAGGATCTGTATGAGCCCCCCCACCTTCGCTTCCGTCCTCATCCACCTCAGATGCCCCACAGGAGGTAGGGGTATTACGTTCCTCGTGGCCCCCAAAGTTCGTAGGGTGGTGCTCATCTCGCGGCTGGCCTACCGCTAAACATCATGCTCCTGGGTTTGTGCCACACAGTAAGAGAGCACACGGGCAGCTGAGAAGGTTAAACTCATAACCTTTAATTCTTGGTATAGACGGCAAGCGAGCATGGGACAAATGCAGACAGTTCCTTCACAACGCCTTACGCGTTTCGAAATCCATTCTTCATCAGAGGCTTTGTAATGAAGGTTGCGCGCTGCTCCCAAACGCTGCTTTAATCAACTGTGACACGCCCTCAGTATATGTATATATGTATATATATATATATATATATATATATATATATATATATATATATATATACATAGTATTAATAATAAAATATACAATATATTTACCATAGGATAGCGAGAGGGTTACATTTACTATTACCACTCCAGTGAGTGCAGCAGTAGAAAAAACATTGGATAGCGTAGCAGTAAACATTTCTATTCGCACTCCAGTGAGTGAAACAGTAGTGAAAGCGTTGGATAGCGGGAGAGTAAGAATTACTATTCCCACTCCAGAGAGTGCAACAGTAGTGAAAGCGTTGGATAGCGGGAGAGTAAGAATTACTATTCCCACTCCAGAGGGTGCAAAAGTAGGGAAAGCGTTGGATAGCAGGAGGGTAAAAATTACTATTCCCACTCCAGTGAGTGCAACAGTAGGGAAAGCGTTGGATGGCGTAGTGGTTAAAATGACTATTCCCACTCCAATGAGTGCAACAGTAGGGAAAGCGTTGGATAGCGGGAGAGTAAAAATTACTATTCCCACTCCAATGAGTGCAACAGTAGGGAAAACGTTGATAGCGTAGTGGTAAAAATTACTATTCCCACTCCAGAGAGTGCAACAGTAGGGAAAACCTTGGATACCGTAGGGGTGAAAATTACTATTCCCACTCCAGTGAGTGCAACAGTAGAGAAAACGTTGGATAGCGTAGGGGTAAAAATTATATTCCCACTCCAGTGAGTGCAACAGTAGGGAAAGCGCTGGATAGTGTAGGGGTTAAAATTACTATTCCCACTCCAGAGACTGCAACAGTAGGGAAAGCATTGGATAGCGTAGGGATAAAAAATTACTATTCCCACTCCAGAGAGTGAAACAGTAGGGAACGTAAATACTTCATATATGAATGAAAATTAATTAAATATTAATACCAAATAAATTTTATTTAAATAATTATTCGTTTTTTATCATAAATTAATTAAATTCAACAAAAATAACCAATAATTAAATTTAAAAATTCAATTATTTATAATTAAATTACTTCCCACTCTATTTCCCTATAAACCCACAACCCACTACTGAAAAGAAATTAATACAATTAACATGATTAACATTTAATCAATTCATTAAAATTAATTACCAATTATATTTTAATTACTTACCAATTATTAATTAATTATAAATGAATAAACAATTTTATGTTGATTAATTACCAATTAATTAAAATTAATTACCAATTGCATTTTAATTATAACCAATTAATAATTATTCAAAATTAATTCAAAATAAATACCAATAAATAAACATATTTAATTAATTTTAATTAAATTACTTTCCACCCTATTCCCCTATAAACTAACAACCCGCGACAGAAAATAAATTAATATAATTAACATAATTATCAATTAACCAATTAATTAAAAATAATTACCAATTTAATTTTAATTATGTACCAATTAATAATTATTTAACAATTAATTACAAATTAATACCAATGAATAAATTAACATATTTAATTAATTATAATTAAATTACTTCCCACCCTATTCCCCTATAAACCCACAATCCGCTACAGAAAATAAATTAATATAATAACATAATTATCAATTAATCAATGAATTAAAATGAATTACCAATTAAATTTTAATTAATTACCAATTAATAAATAATTAACAATTGATTCAATATAAATACCAATAAATACATTAACATATTTATTAAATTATAATTAAATTACTTCCCACCCTATTCCCCTATAAACCCACAACCCGCTACTGATTTATATTACGCAAAAATAAAATACCATGGGGCGTGGCTAGCAGCCAACCAAGATGGCTGTGTAGCGTGAAGGCTCCGTGAGTGAGGCGGCCCTTCCAACTATCCTGCACAGTAATCCGCAACAACTGAAACCTCTGAAGGCGGGACCCGAGGCCCGGGACCAGACAGCAACGACCGGTGAAGATCAGGTAAAAATATGAGAAAGGGAACCTGCGGCATTAAACGCCGACAACCAGCGGCCCTCACCTCGATCCAGGCACCGACCTGTAGTGCCACTGGAGCAGGGGCGGAAGTGAGAGTGGAGCGGACGCGGCGAGCAGGAAGTCCGCCCTGCCGTCCCGAGTCCGACGGGCTGGGGGAGCACTGTCCGTCGCAAGAGGCAGGAAAATTGCGGACGGAGACCAGACCCCTGGGACACTGTATCAGCTGCTGCGGGAGGTGAAGGACTTTGCCAAATCCTGCGACCCCGGACGTCGGAACCAGCACGGGTACCACAGCACCTCAACGCGCTCAGCCCTGCATAGGGCCCGCCATAGAATCTCGCGAGAAAGAGGCAGCTGGAGAATACGACTTTGGGCCCCCCCCCCATTGATACTGTTAAAGAAATACGTTGCGGGATCCTGGAGGTGAGCGGAAATGCGCGCAGCACTCAGCGGCAACTACAGGGCATTGGCACGTCAAGTTCGGACCATTACGACGCCGCATAACGCATGAACACAGGGTTAAAGGGGGTAGTAATGTCGAACCAGCGGCAGTAGAGGAGAGTCTTTGAGAGGGGTGTTCACCGGTAGGGCAGCGCTTAACTGAACCGGAGGCAAGTGATAACCTTCACTCCCGCGCTATGCCCACTATAAACAAGAGAAAGGGAAGTGCGCGCTGTGTGCTGGAGGAGGGGGGGTCTATTAGCCTGTGAGAACTCGCGGCCGGAGAATGGAGAGAGTGAAAAGGGCGACAGGGGGAAAATAACATGGTGAAAGATGGAGGGACAGAAAGATAAAGACAGCTCACAGATGGACTTGGAGGGAGAACGAAAGAGAAAGAAGAGGGCAAACAAATATGAAACAAGGAACTGGATGACAGCAAGGGACTGGGAGACAGAAGGAGGTGGGGGCAGGGTGAAGGGTTAAGGGGTAGGGAGAGACGGCACAGGCTGGGCAGGCTTAAAAACATGTAATTATAAAAATTTCGATCTAGCGCTGAGAAACCCTGGATACGTTGTAGCGCTTTAGAAATAAACATTTATTTTCCTCAAAAGAAAAGGCCCTTAACAAAAACAAGAGAAAGAGAAGTGCGCGATGTGTGCTGGGGGAGGAGGGCTATTAGCCTGTGAGAACTCGCGGCCGGAGAAGGGAGAGAGTGAAAAGGGCGACAGGGGGAAAATAACATGGTGAAAGATGGAGGGACAGAAATATAAAGATAAAGACAGCTCACAGATGGACTTGGAGGGAGAACGAAAGAGAAAGAAGAGGGCAAACAAATATGAAACAAGGAACTGGACGACAGCAAGGGACTGGGAGACAGAAGGAGGTGGGGGCAGGGTGAAGGGTTAAGGGGTAGGGAGAGACAGCACAGGCTGGGCAGGCTTAAAAACATGTAATTATAAACATTTCGATCTAGCGCTGAGAAACCCTGGATGCGTTGTAGCGATTTAGAAATAAACATTTATTTTCTTCAAAAGAAAAGGCCCTTTTCTGATTTGCTCACAAAGTTTACAGGTGAAATAAGATTAATCTATAGACACCCGGTTCGCAGTAAGAAAATAATGAATAGCTATTTTTAAATGGTACATTGTTCAGCATAGTCAGTGTTTTGTATTTACAACATTATAAACGAGTCACGGCCTGCGGCCGTGAAAAAGTGTCTGCCCTAATGTTTAAAATTGAAGCAGAATGCCTTCACAGCAGCACACAGAAAGCATTACAAATGGCAAATCAGTGGTAAAGGAGTCACGGCCTGCGGCCGTGAAAAAGTGAAGTGAACGAGCGCACACTGGGGAAGCTTGGAACTCGAGCAACCATATGGAGAGGGAGGGGAGTGGGCTGCCTGCTGGGAGAAGCTGTGCTGGGCTGCCCTGAAGGGACAGGGGCACAAAGTGTGAAGTCACTGAAAGTCAAGAGAGGGAGGGGAGTGGGCTGCCTGCTGGGAGAAGCTGGGCTGGGCTGCCTTGACGGGACAGGGGCACGAAGTGTGAAGTCACTGAAAGTCAAGAGAGGGAGGTGGGTGGGCTGCCTGTTAGGAGAAGCTGGGCTGGGCTGCCTTTGATGCGGCCTGCAGCGATGGGTGGGAAGCAAATGGCTGAGGCTTTGAAGGCTCGTGCATAAGAGCAGGTCACGTGATTGGGATTCACGTGAACTGTTAGAAATCCTCCTTGAAGAGAGCCAATCAGCTGCCTGAAGAGAGCCTTTGGGGAAAGAACTGGATCAGCGACATAAGGACTCACCCCTGTTTTCTATTTCTGCAAAATAGAAAAGGGGCGAGCCCTAAAAATGGAGCCTGTGACAACGTAGACTGAAGACACACTACTCCTACATAAGGCCCCAAAACGGCTCATCCGAGCCAATACAGGGAACCCCAAAGCTCACAAGATAAACTGGCGCAGTGATTGCGGACTTGTACTGCCAGGCGGGGTGGGTGCACATCCCCCCATTACATCGGACAGTGTCATCCTGTAAGGTCTTAACACACAGATCTGAGGTGTGTTCCATTACTAGTGGGCGGACACAGCTACAAGGGGCTTGAAGAGACAGCGACATGGCGGGCAGAGGGCCGAAGAATCAATCAGCACAGTTGAAGTTAGATAAATACGCTTATGAGAAGAGCAACCCGCCAACCACGGAAGGACGTACACCTACGGGGAAGACACCGGACAGGGAAGGGGCCAAGAAAGTAACACTTGAAGACATAATGAAAGCACTGTCACATGTGCAGACCACAGTGGGAACGATTTCCACAGATGTCACCTTGCTACGGGCAGACTTTCATAAAATGACGGAGCGAATTAAAGAGGTTGAGATAGTCACAAAATCTCTGGTGGAAGACACCTCAGAACTGCAAACAGCAATAGCATGCATCGAGGCTGAAAATAAGCTACTCAAGGACAAGCTGGACGACCAGGAAGGGCGCTCAAGAAGAAATAACGTAAGGATTCTGGGAATTCCGGAGACAGAAGGTAAACAAGCGTTGGATCTCTATGTCGAAGAACTGATCAAGACCAGGCTGCAGCCCAAGGGATTGTCCCACTTCTTCTCAGTGGAGAGAGCACACAGAGTCCCTGGAGGCAAACCAAAACCGGGGGCAGCCCTATGCCCGGTCCTGGCCAGATTTTTCAATTTTAGGGACAGGGACGCAATTCTCCAGGCTGGGAGGATTTCGCCACCAATCCATGTTCACAATTCCACGATTGCCTTTTTTCCGGATTACACAGCAGAAGTCTCCCGCCGCCGGAAATGCTTCATGGAAGTCAAAAACGCACTGAGAGCAAAAGAAATAGCGTATTCAATGCTCTTTCCGGCAAGATTGGTAGCTGACAACAAGACATGGTTCTTTGACACGCCAGAAATGTCCCATGATTGGTTGGAAGGTGGGAAACAGGTAGGAGCACCTCGTCATACGAACAAGAACCACCGGAACCAGCAACAAGGGGATCATACCGGATCCCAAGCATCGAGACATGACACTCCGGAACGTTCGTCGGAGGCAGTTCGACGGACATTGGACACGGATCAGGCTCCTGATCACTCAGCGACCGCAGAAACACCATTAGACATGGACAATGAAGGCCGAGCTTTTCTTGGACACTGGACTGAGGCGAGCCGAGGAGGGCAAGAGGGGCCACTGCCTCCACGTGACCTTTAACCCCAGCAAGCAAGTAAACTGAGTTTGAAAGGAGAGAAGCACTCTGCTAAGTTGGGGAGGCGGGCGGGTCCATGTCCGTTAAGCAGGGAGGCAGGGAGGGGGAGGGCAAGGGGGGAATTGTTCTAGTTAATTTGAATCTACGCATTGAGGCAGGATGCGAGGAAGCAGATACACTGACAACACAACCAGGAGGTGGACACAGTACACTACTATCCAGGATACGACATTACGAACTTAACCGATTTCCTCATGGCACACAACTCACAACCTGATACTCTTGGGAGTGGGACAAAGAGGACCCCGGTTGCACCACTGCAGATCCTTACATGGAATGTGAAAGGACTTGGGAACAAAATCAAGAGAGGGCTAGTACTACAGGCTATAAAACGACAAGGCCCTGCACTGTTCCTTTTGCAGGAGACACATCTAACAGGGAGGGCGTATCAGGCATTTGACAGAAGGGGTTACAAAATGGCAGTACACTCTGAATTCACATCGGGCTCAAGGGGGACGGGCATCCTAGTAAAGAAGGCCTCTCCTTTCATTATCCTACACACCAAAGTAGATGACCAAGGTCGTTTCGCAGCTATTCAAGGGCAATAGGAAGGCAGACTGCTAAACATAGTATCGGTTTACATACCTCCAGCGCTCCAGTCAGTCGCCATACCTGCACTGGGGAAGTTTCTATTAGATCTACCAGCAGGGGAACTTGTTATAGGGGGTGATTTTAACAGAGCGGCAGATGAAACAGTAGACAGATCCCCTGCCCGACCCCAAACGCAGGGGCCCTCCCGATTCCATGGCTTCTTGGAGGCGCTGGGACTGTCAGACATATGGAGACGTATGTACCCCACCATGAAGCAATACACTTTCTACTCCACAACACACAATAGCCTTTCACGGATAGACTACTTCTTGACGCTACGAACTGGGTCACTAACCATCGACAATGTAGATATACAACCCAGGGGTATATCATATCACTCCCCCATACTTTTAACTCTCTCATGTCATGAAAAGTCCCGCAAGAGAAAATACCCAATATACCCTGGTTATCTAAAGATCCCTAAAATCCGTAAAGAACTGAAGAAAACGACACAATATTATTTTGAAGAAAACACGAAATCAGTGACATCTCCCTCGGTCCTTTGCGAAGCTTACAAAACAGTCCTGCAAGGACAAGCCATAACATCCATCACGGGGCACAAACGAACGCATCAGCGAGACTTGACAGAGTTGGAACTAGCACTACATACTGCAAATGCAGCGCATATGGCAGACCCCACACCAGATTCGCTACACACCCTGCAATTGTGTCAACAGCGGTATACAGACCATCTAAAGCGATGGACTATCGATAACATTACAGCAACCACACACAGAATATACGATGTGGGAGACAAGGCGGGAAAAATGCTAGCATGGCTAGACAAGAAAGGGGGAGGCACTAAAGGCATACTACAGCTACGCGTGTCGAATGGGATACTTCAATCGCGCCCTGAAGACATAGTCCACACACTAGCAGACTACTTTCACATAGTATATACCCCAGACAGAGATGTGACGAAAGAGACAGCAATGGACTCCCTCAGCCATATAACCACGCAAACACTTACGCCGGAAGCGGCAGAAGAGCTAGAGGCAGAACTTACAACTGAAGAAATACAACTAGCTATCAATGCGGTGCAGTCCGGGAAGGCACTGGGCCCCAACGGAATCCCCATTGAGTGGTACAAAGTAATGTCTGATTCACTTGGCGCACCACTACTAGCAATGTGTACGGAAAGTTTGGAGAATGCCAAACTCCCACTAGATCAACGAACCGCAACAATAGTGGCAATTCCGAAACCCGGTAAACCATTGACGGACTTCACTTCTTATCGCCCAATATCTCTCCTAAATGCGGAAGCAAAAATACTAGCAAAACTTCTGGCTACTAGGTTGATGCACCACCTTCCGCAATTGATCCATCCGGATCAATCGGGCTTTATGCCTAATAGAAATACTGCTCTGAACCTCAGACGAGTTCATGGTGTGTTGGCACGGGCGTCACAGCTAACAACATCGGCGGTGATACTGTCTTTAGACGCTAAAATGGCATTCGACATGCTAGAATGGCAATATCTCTTCGTGGTACTGTCACATATGGGGTTTGGCCCTAACTTTATAGCATGGATACAACTCTTGTACACTAACCCGATTGCGCATATCACGGCTAATGGCCACATCTCTCATGCGATTCGGCTGGCAAGAGGGACCCGTCAAGGATGTCCCCTGTCACCCTTATTGTTTGCACTGGTTTTGGAACCACTAGCGACATTGATCAGAGCCACCCCCTTGCTGAAGGGAATTAGCTGGGAGGGGGGATGGGAAGATCGTCTCTCACTTTACGCTGACGACATGTTAGTGTATCTGACTGACCCGGAGAGAGGCATACCGGAGCTTCTTACACTATGCAATACCCCTAGGACAGCGTCGGGCTACACAATAAACTGGGCGAAATCAGTCTTTACGTCCTGAGGGGACCAGAACCAGTCCTTGCCTCTGATTGCCCGCTAGAAGTCGCAGCAACTTCCTTTAAGTATCTTGGCATACACATCACTAGGAACTCGGCAGAGTTCTTTGACGAAAATTTGAAGCCACCACTAGAACGTCTGCGAACCGATGTAAAACACTGGGTGACTCTACCCCTGACGCTGTTGGGCAGGGCAGTACTGTACAAAAGGATGGCATTGCCAAGATTCTTCTATGTACTTGATAACACACCATATCCGGTGTCACCGCGCTACTTTCAACAGGTGACAGCTCTGGTCTCCAACCTACTGTGGGGAGACCGCCCTGCACGTATAGCACATAACAAGCTGAATAGAAGCTGGTACGAGGGAGGGATTGCACTGCCGAACTTGCAAATGTACTACTGGGCATTGCAGCTTAAGACAATCAACCGATGGATACATGCGCCCCAGGATGACCCAGCTTATAGAGCTGACAGAGCACAAATGGGCATTCACAGCTTGTTAGCAGTACTCTACCACAAGGGCTTGGCAGCGAAACTGATAGGGCCCACAAAGCACTCAGCGACAATATGGTACGCAGCACTGACAAAACTGAAATGGAAAGGAGTAATCACTAAGCTTACCCCATTGTGGGACACCAAGGCACTGGGGCATTTGAGACGTAGCAAGGGATTCACACAGTGGGATAACATCGGAATATCGATGGTGGGGGACTTATGGGATGGGGGGACAGTGATTCCATTCCCTCAACTCCAGCAACAATATGAACTAGGCCCCAACGAAACTTACAGATATGTACAAATTAGGCATGCTTTGTTGGCAGCCATACTAGCAGACACCGAAGTCCCTGAAGCCTCCCCGCTGGAGGACCGGCTACTCACAGATTATATGCAGCACAGCGCCACATCACTCACATACCGCAAACTGATAAACAACCTCCCAGACCCTACATCAAAAGTGCGAGAGAAGTGGGTAGAAGACGTGGGCGACATAGACGATTCAGAGTGGAATGAGGCACTGGCGTCCCCGAAAGAGGTGGGGAATCTCAGCCAAGTTCCGTCTAGTACAGCTTAAAATCCTGTACCGGATATATTACACCAGAACCACGTTACACAAGCTACAGCGGGCGCAACATCCTTACTGACTCCACGGGTGCGTGGAGGAAGGAACATTTCTGCACACCATTTGGGACTGCCCAAATACAGTAGAATACTGGAGACAGGTAATGCGCACTATATCACAGACACTAGAGATCTGTCTCCCACTTGTACCAAGTAAATGTCTCCTGAACATATGGGACCCGAATGATCTTGCCCGCCATGGTCAAATCTGGGGAACGATAGGTATGATGGTTGCTAATAGAGATATAGCACAGAAATGGGGTGCAGCAGACTCACCTACATTGGCGCAATGGAGTAGGAATATGGATAAGCTGATGAAGACAGAACGCGCGGTATATACAATCAGAGCTAGCCCACATAAGTGGAATAAAATCAGGACTCCTTGGAATGTGTATAGAGGGGACTTGTGTGATCCACTACCAGGAAGAAGACATTACATGCTCTGACGAAGAGGATGGGGAGGAATGAGACGGGTTCACTGTGAAAGTATAAAATAGTAGTGACGGGACTTACATTAAGAATTGATAGCGAAATGTAATGCCACCTCTGATATGGTTGGTGTGTTAAGAAATACGAACGAATGTATACCTGCAAAATAATGATGTCTATACTGTCAGAACTGCCATTGTTCATGTTTGATTGAAGTAAATCATAACAAATAAAAAATGTTTTCAAAACAAAAATAAAACACCATAAAATTAATTAATTAAAATACATTATAAAATAAATATACACTTTTCACACATATAGTAACATAAAAACACTTTAAAAAAATTGATATTAACGTACTTACCTCTTATTCGATATTTTTGTTGTCTATATTCTGTCCATTCGATATTTTGTCCATTCTATATTTTGGAATCAATATCAATGCTATTCTAGTCGTTATTTTTGTAGTTTATATTCTGTCCAGTCGATATTGTGTCCATTCTATATTTTCTAATCGATATTTATGTAATTCGATATAAAAAAACTCAATATTTTGACTGTACACCCCTTCACATAACACAGCAGAACAACCAAGGGAGGTAGAAACGGATCACTTTCAGTCTTCATAGATAATCTGTGTAGAATATGCAATAAATAGTCCTTGACAGGTAGGCAACCCCAGATCGGATGAATAAATCCTGCATTGGGGCTTTGCATCTCCAATACTTCACACTGTCAGCTATGCCAAACTTTACAAAATTGCAAGTGTATAATGAATGCTATGATTTAACAGCTATAAGGGATGTAAAATGAAAGGGTATAGGCAGTTCATGGGGAGGGCGAGTTATTGTTTATTTAATCTGGCTAGCAAGTTGACAAAAGGGTGCACCGAGTTGTGAGAGTTATAGTACGATTTGCTTGAGTGCAAATTATGACTTTAAGCTGTAACTATTACTTTTAACTTTCTAAGTTTCTGTAGTTTAAGTTGGTTTTGTATAGAAATAATAAATTACATTTGCCTAACTATAAGTTAGTTAATAACTAATCTTAAACCTTTGACTTTTTATTGAATATGTGTTTTTTTTTAATTGTTTCTAACCATAAAATGTTGTTTTTGATGGTATTATTTCTTTTATTTTTTTGTACTGCAATACTTTCAAGAAAGGTCAACGTTCATTATGAGCAACAGCATCGTCTGTATGATCATTTTGCGTTCCCATGCACTTTCTTGGAAGAACCGCGGCACCACCACAATTTTTAAAAATTATATTCACACCAAACAAATCACTTATATTTAAAATTTGGATTCAGAGTTGCATGGCTAGTTATGTTTTTTAATGGTATATGTGTTAGTATTGTATTTATAGGTTGTGTTTGTGAACTATACAGGTACAGCAATAGTACACGGGATACTAACTCAGGACCTTTGCTTTTGCAAAACAGTATTTCATCGGCTTAAGACTCTGGCAATTGTCAGAAACAGTAGGTTTATACCCCTTAGTCCCATTCAATTTGCTATCTTCAAAGGAGATTTGGCTGAGGGAATATCTTTTGTTCTAAAGCCACCTTTGAACTTTTGGAGAACTGAAATATCTGAAGAAAACCATCCAGTGCTGATGCGAGTGGAGGAAGCAAAGGGTGAGTGACAGAAGGAATGAAAAGAATCCCTTGTATGGGATTTGTTTTCATTGCCACCTGGAGGGAATAAGTGAATATGAAACTGTTACCTGGAACCTATGAAATAAAGTTATTTCCTATGGGAACATGAAACAATGCTCGTTCAGTACCATGCAATTCATTCCACCAGGTTGGGGCATGCAGAAAGAAGGTGTCAGAAAGAGATAGAAGAGGGCCAAGCAGGAGCATCGGCACTAGCCACTTCTTTGGTTACTGCAACACCTTCAACTTCTTCTGCTTCGTCAGCACCTCCACTACCACCTGTTGCATCTGTTCCTCCAGTAGCACCTTCTAATTACTCTGCTTCATCAGCAGCCAACACCAACACCTGTTGCATCTGTCTCTCCACCAGCACTTCTCATGGTCCTGTGGTACCAGTACATCTTTTGAGGCAGAATCAGGATATTATAGAGCAATATGGCAGTACACTGCATGGGCTTTATTACGATGGCAGTCGGATGAGCACTGCCATCGCCTCAGGCAGGTATACGCCCAACTATGCCGGATTACAATGCGACCGCCATGCAGGTGGTCAGAAAACTTCTCTTTTCCATTGCAGCTTGTGCTGTGGCCCTAGAAAAGGGCATCAGCACAAGCCGCAGTGGAAAAGGGCAGTTCACAAACATCCATCCATCATGTGCCAGGCACCATGTGGTGTATGGCACATGCTGCATGAATGTTTGTAGGGTCACCACATGTTCCCCCCTGGTCCCATAGGTGAAGCCCACAAGGGGCCCCAATGTCCCATCATATCTCCCTTTACATGGCAGTCAGACCGTCATGTAAAGGCATGGAGAAAAGGCACATTGTAATCCCTACGGCAGCACCCCCATTGTAGGCTTTAGGGTCGGACCGACACTCCGATGGGCTATAAATCTATTACCAACATGATTTGAAATGCACACCCCATGAATGTACGCTTTGAAAACCTCTCATAGGGTAGCCTCTGTAGAAACCGTTCCCATATTCAACGCAAAGTATTCAATTATAGAGCCAAGTATCTCTCTACGGAATACAGCATCGTGAAGGGCCTCGCCATCAAACTTTCAGGTGTGTTCCGGACCACACCCATAAGGAATCCGGAGATAAAGAAGAATGGGACTATGATATGATAGGGTCTGCTGCAATTTTGTGACCCCAGTGGCCCACAGTGAAGCATTAGCAGAAAGAAGCCAATAATCTACGCTTGTCCTGATAAGGAAGGGGGGCTGAGTGAAAAGTAAAACCAAGGACAGACGGGTATCAAGCATGCCAGGCATCCTGTAAGGTGTAAGTCTCAATGATGTGTCGAAATACAGCTCTCACTCTGTATTTTCTACTGGGTAAGTTGCGGTAGAATCGAGGTGAGGGCAGTGTGTCATATTGAGGTCGCCGCCCAATACCAAGTAATCAACATCCTGACGTCAAATGTGTGCCCATAGCTCATGGAAGAACTCTGGGTCATCAATGTTTGGGTCACATACATTGACAAATAAAGCACGCTTATCACCTAGGATGCCCTGTAAAAACATATAATGGCTTTCTGGGTCAGAATAATAGTAGTGAAGGGAGAAGTGGATACTTCCGTATATGAGAATACAAACGCGATTGGAATATGAACTACAACTAGAGAAATAACAATGTGTTCCCCAGACTGGCATATGAATCATCATTGGTGGGCGAGAGATGTGTCTACAGAAGAAAGGCTATTTTGACCCTGTATATATCCAGTTAGGATAAGACCTGTTTACCCTTACAGGGATTGTTAATCCCGCGAATGTTCCACGTGATGAAGGCGAAGACTACTGCTGTCTTTGGCTCAGAATGTGATGTCATGAAAAGGTGAAGTGTATGGTATATGGCACAGTGTCTAATGATGGTGCAACATGTAAATGATGTGCTACAAAAAACAAGCATGGAAAACAGTGTAAAACCAACAAAGAAAAAACTACAAGACCCCCACCCTCACTAGATGAATGCATTTCCAGTGAATCCCTAGAAATAAAAACAGAAAAGTCTCAACAATGTGATGGCTGTGTTCACAATGGGGGATATGCGACGAGGCAGCATGGCATGGCCTTCTGATTAAGAGAACTCTGAAAGGTAAAAAGGAATCAACTGCATGCATACATTTGTTACATGTGCAGAAAAATGCTGCAAGAATAGTGACCTGTGCATAACTCCAAAATGCATAGCACTAACACTAAATGGGGAGGCCTAGAGGTACAAGATAGGTTTAATGTGTTGAGCCAGCTCAATCTGGAGGCGATGTCTGTGGAGAGGTGGAGGTCCTGGCATGGTCAGGGGACACCTGTTGAGGTCGAGAAGGCCTGGATGGTAACTGTTTACAGAAGGCAATCACTTCCGCCGGTATGTCAAAAATGCAGGATTTACCATTATGTTCAATTTGTAGGCATTCAGGGTAGCGCATGGCATATTTGGGGCCAAGTTTGCAAAGAGAGTTCTTGACATTGTTGAATTTCCAGTGCACCTCCTACGCAGGAATTGTGAAGTCCGGATAGAGTGAGAGAGTCGCACCCTGGTAGGAAGGGGGCTACGTTCCAAAAGCCAATTGGTTGGCAGTGTCTCTGTCCATGAAGGTAAGGAGACATGCTATAAGAAAGTGTGGTGGGGCACCCTCATGCAGCTCTGGGCCCAGGGAGCAGTGAGAGCACTTAACTGCAAAGGTAGATGAGAAACAGGCACAATTAAAATGTTTAACAAGGAGCTGTTCTCCCAATGTTTTTGGTTTCTGCAATGCCAGAAATACGAATATTATTTCAACGGGGCCTGGCCTCTAAATCCTTGTTCTTGATAGTGATCTGTTTAAGGATGTGCTCCATCTTGTGAAAGCGCTTCGAAGCAGTGACCACTCCATCCCCCAAGCTCGATATGCATTTGTCTGCATCATCAATCAGCACACCCTGATGATCGAGGCATTCCTCCAACGTTTCTTAGCGGCTGGCCAGGGTACAGAATCTGGTGTCCACGGCACGCAACCCATCCTTGAGTTCTGCCAGGATGGTGGATGCACCGCTAGCCTTGTCTGTAGTAGGGTCATGAACTGCCGGTTCATCCGGATCTGAGTGGGAATCATGTTGCTGCGTGAGCTTTGCCTGTTCAAAAAACAGCTTGCCCTGCTTGGGATCCATGTGGCCCATGAAGGCAGGAGGGCATGCAGCATGTAGAGAGACAGAACAGGCATGTGCGGCACTAGAAGCAAGTAGGGCACAAAGTATCATTATCTGAATAGACCACCACCTGGTGAAGGAGTAATACGTGGTGAGCATTATAGGATGACAGTGTCTAGAGGTATGTCAGTAGTGGTAGGGCCCCGTGTTAGGGGGAGCCTCAAGATGGACCAGGTTGAGAATATAATAGAAGAGGTAAGATTGTAGAACTCCAACAGTTGAGTCTATGCACTGCAGGATCTTCTTCCCTGAACAATAGCCCAACCAGCCCCACTTACCCACTCAGGCATGAAAGGGATACCATCATCACAGTGTAGAGTAAGATCAATGTCTGTCCCACAATAGGTAGTACCAATGTGCACTATCTGTCCAGATTCACAAAGGTAAAGTTACACTTTTGGTGAAAGTTTACTCTTGTAGTTTAACTGAACCACCATAAACTTAATGACTACGAGTAGAAACCTTATGAGTAGTAACTAACTAGTAGTAATAACTCCTTTTAAAGTTATAGGGATTTCTTACTACTAGCAAAGTTACTACTAGTAAAGTTATTGATTGAAAAAGTGCTAGTCATAAATTGGTTCTGTAAAAGTAAACCAACACTAAAAGTGTAACTTTAACTTTGTGAATCAGGCCCTGTGTGGCTACAAAATCTATGCAACATTGAGTAACCAAGCCTTCTCCTGAGTCCTGACTCCTGATTCGAGGATATTGGAAGTTTCATTTTTTTAAATATAAATTAGATAGTTACTAGCTACCTGGATTGCTTAGAAGTTACTATTGGTAGAATTTGTGATATGAGTTTTTTTGTCATGGTGGTCTGGTCTGGTCTCTGGGGCATATGTATCAAGCCCTTTTCCCATTCGCAAATTGGCTGATTCTCAGAATCGGCCCTTTGGCGAACGGGAAAAGGCCTTTTGGGATGTATCATCCCAAAAGGGCATCGCAAATTAGAGAATCGCAAAATTTGCGATTCTCTATTTTGCGATTGCATTTAAGGACTCTCAAATTGCGATTCCTCAAATGCAATGTAGGAAGCACAGAAAAAGTGCCATTTGGCCTTAAGGAATCGCATTTTACCACCAACATCAAGTTGATGGTAATTTGCGATTTCTTTGAAAAATGCACTTTTTTGCATTTTTCAAGCTGCCATGTGGCACACATACATGCCCTTAGGGCAAGTATGTGCGCCACTTGTGCACACATACATATTTCAGGGGTGCAAGAGGGTGTCCTTTTGACACCCTGGCACCCTTGAAATTGCATTCTCAATTTGAGAATTGAAAATGCCTTCCCATTCACTCCTACGGGACACCTAGCCTTTAGGAATGAATAGGAAGGAATTCCTTATTTGTGAATCTCAATTTAAGAATTGCAAATAAGGAATATGTCGGATTCACAAAATTATTAGCAAATACGACATACATTGCATTTTGCGATTCTCTAATTGGTCCTGGAGCTTGTCCTAATTTGATAGCATGTATGGCTATTCTGGTCTCTTCTTTACTAAATTGAAGAGTCCATTTTGATGTATTTTGAAAAGAGGCTTCAAGTAGGATAGTGAAATTTGCACAGGTCACTGGTGTACATGAATACAGATCAGAAAAATGTCTACACCATGTGCCTGGATCCATAGAGTGTTCTGTATCAGTGCTACCCCTTTTATGACTATGTGCGATTAGCCTCCAAAAGGAGGACTGATCTTTTGTTCTAGCTGCAGTGATAAGGTCATCCCAGCTCATGCCATCCCAGCTCTTTCTTTCTTTCTTTTGTACCCTTTTGTATTACATCCTTACTTTGTGCTGTGTTTTTGGCTTTAAGGGCCACTATTAATTTTCATTTAGCTGAGGAGCACTCCTTGTTGTACCAGGGGGTGATGGATTGGCTCTTTATTCCTGGTGTTGTTTGGGGTTTTGTTAAGGCAACTCTTATTTTCTCTGCTAAATGAGGATGAATTTGTGCTAGGATTATAGAATCTGGCTGTATATCACTGTAGGGGGAAAGAGCATCATGAAAGCATTGTAGTTGTAAGTAAGGGGCACGATTTTATCAACGATTGTGAACCATTTGACTGATCTGCGGTTATTACTAACCATCAGTAGTGAAGAAGTTGTCCCTGTATCAGTATTATGAGTACTGATTAATCTGCCTGTTACAGTTAAACATATTGGGAGATGATCCCTTTCTTCTCCATTGTCCACCTTAAAATCGGTTATATTCCCCCAGTGGGTTCTGCTCACCATAATGTAATCTATTCTAGACTTGGTTTTCCCCCTTCTAAAAGTGTGAGAACATTGGTTGTCTGAGGGAAATCTAACATTACATGCCCTCAACCTTTGCTCTATAGTGAAGTGTGCTAATTGCATGGCCGCTGTATAGCACGGCACAGAGAAGTTTGTATTGAGGGAAACAATTCCTCTAGCCATATCTACATCCTCAAAGATTGTTTCTAGCCCGAGTACGGGTTCAAAACAACAGTTGAGATCTCCCCCTACAGGAGCGACCCCATCTTACTCAATAAGTTCAAAAGCCCCATCTAACAGATGTACCACTGATGACTCTATAGGTGGTTCTCTCGGTGTAATATAGATTTTGAAGACGTATAAGTACTTAGTTTTGAAAGATTTTAGTTTCAGACCTAAAATATCTGGGGAAATACTACTTATGGTTTCTATGGTACATTTAAATTGGTCTTTACCCATGTTACCAGTCCACCCGACGATCTCCCTTTTTTGTACATATCGCACATGTATTGAATGTCTTCTAGACGAATTTATAAGGGGGTTCTATTAACCAAGTTTCCTGAAATAGGCAGAGATCAAAAATCCCTAAATAATCTTGCCAATCCAAATCTAGAAGTTTGTGTTTTAGCCCAGCTACATTCCATGAAATCATCATAATATTTTGTAAGCGTCCCTCGGAATTTGGGTCAAGGAAATGCTCGGGTTCAATGATTATGTTGGGCATGATACCAAATGATATTCTTTTTTTTTTTTGCTCTCATACGCCATAAAGGATATTCTCAAAGTAAGAGGTTTGTGCCCCCCCTACGCAGCGGGGGGCCCCACCTTAAACCCTGAAGATCTTGATGGATGCACTTTCTGCAGATACCCAAAGTGTACCCACCGGTACCAAAGAGTTCAATTCAGTTCCTCTATCTTTCCAGGCCCTTGAACTGATCTTAGGGTAATCCATTCAGCAAAAAGGCATAATCATTGGACAAGATCGTTTACATCCTATTGAGCCATTCGATACAGGGAATCCAAAAATGCTTCCTTCTCTTCCAACCTATCTTATATAACTTAAGTGTGTGTTTGATTGCCCTAATCCAATCTAGGTATGAAGGTGTAATATTCTTAACCCAAAGTTTGCATAGATCTCTGCGTGCCAAAATAATTAGATAAAGAGATAACTTATTTATATCTTGAGGAAGTTCCTCGTAATTCGAAAAAATCCCCAAAAAAACAAGTTGTATACTAACCTGTATGTTAAACTTAAATATCTTCTTCTACCATGGCCCAGAACTCTCCTAGAGCAGGACAAGTTAAAAACATATGAAGGTCGTCAGCTTTTACCTGCTTACACTTTGGGCAATAAGGAATGGGACCCTTAGAAAATGTTGCCAATCTAGCCGGAGACCAGTATACTCTGTGAAGAGAAAAAAGATGGTTGCGCTTTAAATTGGCGGGAGAGACTGTAATATAGAGTAGATCAAAAGATACATGCCATATAGTCTGCAAGTCGACATCCAGAAGTTGGTCTCCCCATAGTTTAGCCGGCAAAGAGAAGTCCCCATCTTCTTCTTCCAAAATAGTCCAATACAGAGTTGATGTTTTTATCCACCTGGGCTTTCTCAGTAAGAATTCCTCCAATACTCTCTTAGCGCCGATTTCAGCTGCAATGGCCTGACTCCAACTCCTAATTTGTAAATATTTAAACTTGGATAAGTTATTGTCTGTGAGATTAGAGATCTCCTCCCAAGTTAACAAAACCCCTTCCGGCATTAGTTGACCCCAAGTTGTTAAATTGGCCTCTAGGAGAGGGGCAGTCAATGAATCTTTAGTCCACTCTGGAGAGCCAGGTGATTCCCAGATTGGAGCAAGAGCAGAGTAATATGAGATACTCAGTGATCATCTAACTCTGGCCCAGACATACGCCATGTCTCTCAGCACCTTTAAACGCACCTTCTTAAAGAAACCCGGATCCCCAAATTTCAACAGGAAACCCTGAGCACCTCCTTGAACCCCCGATAACTTCATCATGAACATATTGCCTGTTTATGTCCTCTCTGGAATGTCGAATAGCGTTACCCCCTGTTACATCCTGTACATTTTAGTGCTTATGTAATTTGTACTTCTACTCCTTTAATTGCATGTGCCATGTTGTGTTTCCTCTTGGATTCTACATTCTTAACAGAGCTTTGCTCATACAGCATTCTCTACTGTTAATCAGTTGTAACCTGTACCCTGCTGTGTCAGGACTGGATGCTGTGCTGTCAAATAAACCTTCTTAAAACTTCAAGCTTTCCTGGATTATTACAAAATTGGCGACGAGGACAACCTTACTCCAGCCATCTACAGCACAGGAGCGGAGTTTGAACCCATTTTGGAAATATTTACGCTTTTCTTCTATTTTTTTTTTCACTGCCTGCCTTTGAAGAAACTGCCTGCTTCTGAAGAATTTCGTTCTCTATTTTCTGCAAGTATTTCCCAGGAACTACCAAGAATTTCCTTCTTATTGGAATAAAAAAATACTATTTTATCAGTTTTCTGACCTTTAAAGCCTGTTGGCATCTTTTGATTTTCTGGCTGCTTACAGCGCGACGTTTCCACGAGCTTCCATCTCCTTGGCAACGCCGCGCATTGTGTTTCACGATTTGGTTGGCCTGTGTCCATTCCGAGTGCGCACTCGTCATCGGCTGTGAAGCGGAGGAGCAATGCCATTGCCTAGCAACCAGTGACATTCTTCTTCTTTCTACGCGACGTTTCCGCGTTGTGTCATGTAGCGTCATTACGCTACGTTAAAACGTCATCACGCACGCCGTCAAAACGTCATCACGCACGTTACGTGCCTCCATTTTGTTTTGTTTCATTGCTTGGCAACATATTCACGGTAGTTTCGTCTGCTTTATGGATCGTGCTTTCTTTCCGTTTTTGCTCATAACATTAGCGCTTGCACTAATTAGTGTATTACAACGTTAGCGCTTACCTTAATTTTCATTTTTTTTTATATGCTCTTCCTTCCTGAAGTTTTGGCAAGATTTCTACAAGCCATTTACAGCGTAAACCACAACAGTTCTGCAATTCTCCTCATATGCTACAGGCTACGTGATTCCACATTGGTATAAGTACATTGACAGTTCAACAATTTTCTTCATTTCTACTGTGTATCTTTGCAATTATTTATTTATTTATTTATTTTACTTAATTTTATTATCACTATGCAGTTTGATCCTCCTGCAAAATTTTTACAGGTTAAAGGTGATCCTCCTATGCCCTGGTCAAGGTGGAAGGAGGAGTTTTTCAACTATATGAAAGCTATTGATGGAGAGCGTATGGGGGCAGAGAGAAAAAAAGTATTCTGTTACATTGTTTAGGCTCTGAGGGTCAAGAGATCTTTAGAACTTTGCCTCAATTTTCTGTGCCTGGTGGAAGTGGTGATTCTGTGAATGTTTACACTGAGGCTCTTGGTAGATTAGAGAAACGATTCAAGCCTACCGCTAACATTGTTTCAAATCGTTTTAAATTTTATACTAGAGCACAAAAACAGGAGGAATCTTTTGATGACTTCCTCACTGCTCTAAGAGCTTTGACTTTACATTGCAATTTTGGTGCCATGGCAGATGAAATGATTCGTGATCAGATAATTGTTCATGTTAAAAACAAAAAGGTTCAAGATAAACTATGGTGTATAGGTGACCCTAACTTGGAAGAAACTATAGCCATTACTAAGTCCACAGAAATGTCAGAAAAATGTATGGATATAGTAGTTAAACAAACTACAAATTCCAACTCTAGTAAAACTAATGCGGAAGAAGAAGTATGTATTGTTAAACCCAAAGTTGATGAGAAAAATGTTATTCTTTTCAGTCTAAATATAAAAATGCTGTTGGTGTCAATAACAGAAGATCAGATTTTGGTAATTCATCGTTTTCATGCTACAGATGTGGTAGTAGATCGCATATTGCCTCCTTTCAGGGCTGTCCTGCCATAAACAGAACATGTAATATTTGCAACAAGTTGGGACATTTTAGCAATGTATGTAGAGAAAGAAGGTACAATTCTCAATCTCGTACTGGACGATCTGTCATTCCTACTCCCACTAAAATATCTTCTGTTGGTATGGTTGATGAAGTCAAAAATGAAGTTGATCGTGGATATGTTGTTTCTATTCTCCAAAGTGATTGTGTGGGGTCAACTAGTAGGAAATCTCCCAAATGTACCTTTCATGTTTCATCTATCGCTATTGAACTCATGGTAGATTCTGGATCTCCATGGACGATTATTACCAAAGAGTATTTTAATGAAAAATTAACAACTGTATGTGATAAATCTGATTTACAACCTTCAGATATATTAGCAGAAAGTTTCAACGGAAATAAGATCGATATTGAAGGTTTCTTTAACGTACTTTTATGTTTCAGAGGAAGGTCAGCTCAAATTAAGCTTTATATTGCTATCAAAAGAGTCAATGTACTTGGTTGGCATGACCAATGGGAGCTTGGTATCACGTTAAATCCACGTGCCAAGGATCCCATCTCCTTATGTAGTGAACAAGATATGATTAATTCAATTTCTGACATTCATGGAAAAGATAATGTTATTATATCCTGGAGTGAAAAATTTAACAAAGTTTTCTGTGACCGTTTAGGGAAATTGGAAAACTTTGCACACAAAATTGTTCTTAAGGAGGGTGCAGTCCCAGTCAAACAAAAGCTAAGAGGGGTTCCTCTAAATGTTAGAGATGAGTTAAAAGAAATGTTCGATGACCTACTTAAAGACAATATCATAGAGCCCATTGAATCGTCTGAATGGGTTTCGCCCATTGTTTTGGTGCGCAAACCTGACCAAAAATTAAGGGTCTGCATTGATTTGAGAGCCCTCAATTCTAATATCGTTATAGATTCTCATCCCCTTCCAAATATTAATGAGCTTGTTTCCCTGTTTGAAGGTGTGCAGATTTTTTCCACTTTAGACCTTAGATCTGCGTACCATCAAATTGAGCTTACTGAAGATTCCAAGAAATATACAGCTTTCATTACTCCCATGGGACTGTTTCAATACAGAAGGATGCCGTTTGGGTTGGCATCCTCGGCCTCTGTTTTCCAACGTGTCATGTTCCAAATTTTCAGAGATCTCGATAAATTTGTAAAGTGCTTTCAGGACGACATATTGATTTTCTCAAAAAATTAGGCAGAACATAGTTCACACTTAAGTGTTGTGTGCAAAAGATTAGAAAAATCTGGTCTTACCCTCAAGGCACACAAATGCAAACTTTTTAGGAAGTCGGTTGAATATTTGGGCCATACTTTATCGGGGGAAGGTCTTGTTCCTAAAAAATCTAATGTTGATGCTATTCTCAGTGCTCCAGCCCCAAAGAACAAGGAACAACTTCTTTCTTTTTCTGGAATGTGTGAATATTATAGTAAATTCGTTGTAAATTTTGCTACCAAAATGGAACCACTGAGAAAACTTTTAAGACAGTGCAATAATTTTGTATGGGAGACTGAACAGGAAAAGGCTTTCACTGATATTAAACGTGATATTTTAAATTCCCCGACTTTGAAACCGTTTAGGATGGGAAAGAAGTGCATCATCACTACTGATGCAAGTTTGTATGGTCTTGGGTGTGTGCTATCTCAGACAGATGGTATTTTAGAATGGAATGTAGCTTTCTCCTCCAGAACCTTGAATGAGACTGAGCGCAGGTATGCGGTTATTGAACGTGAGTTGCTTTCCTGTGTGTTGGCCATTGAACACTATTGAATTTATAATTGGGGCAGTGAGTTTATTTTAAGGACTGACCATAAACCTTTGGTGCATATTTTATCTGCTGGTGGTGGTTGGAACTCAACGGCTAGGATTGCACGTCTTTCATCTAAGCTACAGGAATACAATTTTACAGTTGAATATATTCCAGGGAAGAAGAATGTTACTGCCGACTGTTTATCACGCCTTCCTTGTGAAAGTAAAGTTGACAGTGTGAATGGTCTTCGTGAAGTTGATTTTGTGTTAGGTTTGACAGATCTAGTATCCTCTCAGTATCAAGATATATCTGAACAGTTTTGGATGGAATGCCAGAATAAGGATGAGAATTTTGTTAAGTTAAAGAAATATCTCCTAGAGGGTTGGCCTAGCAAAAACAATGTTGGAGATGATTTGCTACCATTTTACAACATAGCTGAAGAGTTATGGTGTGAAGGTGGTTTGTTTTTCAAATCTGAGAAATGTATTCCACCAAGTGGAGTGCAAGAGCTCATTCTCAAATTAGCACTCAAGACACATCCGGGAATTTCGGCCATGAAGCGTATTATAAGGTTACATTTTTGGTGGCCTGGCATGGACAGGTTCATAGACCGTACTGTTAGAGAATGCAGTGAGTCCTGTACCAGTGACAAGATGTTAAAATTACACGTTCCACCCCTTAAGACAGTGAAATGGCCAGAGTTCCCGTGGAGCAAGATAGCTTTTGACATATCGGGACCTTTCCAAGTATTACCGGAAGGTTCGCGTTTTGCGTTGGTCATTATAGATTACCATTCTAAATGGCCAGAAGTGAAATTTGTAGCTAAAATCACTTCTGAAGTTGTCATTTCCTTTTTCAAAGAGGTTTTTGCTAGGGAAGGCTGTCCTTCGGTATTGGTCTCAGATAATGGTGTGCAGTTAGTCTCCGCTGAAATGAAATTGTTCTTACAATCTTGTAACATTAAACATATATGTACATCACTTTATGAGCCACACGAAAACGGACATGTTGAGCGTTTTAACCGTGTTTTGAAGGGTTTTGTCTCTGATGCTATCAAGGAGAAGGGCAATTGGTTGAACTGTATTAGACAGAAACTTTGGACTTATCGCATAACTCCTCATACTACCACAGAGATTAGTCCGTTCAAATTACTTAAAGGAAGGGATCCTGCGTCAGACACGTGTCCTTGGTGGTTCAAGGAAAAATGTGAAGGTCTGGGGGAGAGTGTGGTAGATATTAAAGAAGTTGCAAGGAGAGTCAGTGGGAAACAAAATAAGTCTGCGGTTTGGTACAACAAGAAGTGGAAAACAAAAGAGCATGATTTGTGTGTTGGTGATTGGGTCAGAATTTTAAAACCATTTTTGGTCAGCAAAGGTATGAGTAAGTTTGGTAGACCAATTCAAATCAAAAGAGTTTTCAGTAATTCTGTTATTACTCAGGATGGCAAAGTCTGGAATTTGAGCAGGGTTGCTAAATGTCCTACACAAGATGTTGCTCAATTCCAGTCTCATGATAATGTTGACAAAGGATACACTCCTAATGGTGGGTCCGACTCTTTTTCTGACTCAGTAGCTTCAAGAATTAAAGATGATAAGCGAGTCAGAAGAAGACCCATTTCCTTGCAAGATTTTGTATAGTATGTTTTTTTTTTGTTTTGTTGTTTTAGTTTTATGTCCTTTTTTTTTTTATTTAAAGAGGGAGGTGTGTTACATCCTGTACATTTTAGTGCTTATGTAATTTGTACTTCTACTCCTTTAATTGCATGTGCCATGTTGTGTTTCCTCTTGGATTCTACATTCTTAACAGAGCTTTGCTCATACAGCATTCTCTACTGTTAATCAGTTGTAACCTGTACCCTGCTGTGTCAGGACTGGATGCTGTGCTGTCAAATAAACCTTCTTAAAACTTCAAGCTTTCCTGGATTATTACACCCCGCCTTCATTAGCAAAGTCCAGGCATATGCTTTCAAATCGGAGCACAGAGCCCTCCTTTGCTTTTCTTTCTACGAAGCTTCTTCCATGCGATCCTTATGCACTTTGAAGCCCATACAAACGAGTTCCATTTAGCTTGAATTTTACTTAACTTGGCTTCTTTAAAAGCTAACGGGATGCTCTGGAGAGGAAAATTAGTTTAGGGAGCAGCATCATCTTGATAATATTGACCCGCCTGATTAAAGTCAAAGAAAGAAATGACCAGCTTCTGAGCGATTCAGCAGCCTATCTCTCAATTTTCATCAAATTTCTATCAGCCAATTGTTCTATATCCTGTGTAATTTGTACCCCCAAATATCTTATTTCATGTTTTAGATTTGGAATTGGGATAGAAGTGGTGATATTCCAGGGCATACATTCAGATTTGGACTAATTAATCTGATGCCCAGAAATTTGCCCAAACTGATCGGCAGCATTATAAATAAGGGGGATTGTGTTAATTGGGTCTGTAGTATATAACATCATGTCATCGGCATAGAGAGAGACTTTTTTCTCCCAGCTTTTATATTTAAATGGTACAATGTCCTGATCTAATCTGAGTTTTTCGTCAAATGATTCTATATACAAATCAAAAAGTAGAGGTGAGAGGGGACACCCCTGTCTTGTACCTCTGTTAATTTTTATGGATGCTGAGAGACTTCCATTTATCAAGACTCTTGCAGTTGGTGAGTGGTAAAATGCCGCTATAGATCTGCAGAAATTCCTGGCCAAATTGCACCTATCTAGAACTCTCTCCAAGTATCTTCAATTAACGCGATCAAATGCCTTAGTGGCATCTAATGTTATGATCGTAAACGGTACTTTGTAAAGAGGTGAGGTCAATCGCGCCCACCTGTGCTTGCGTCAGGTCTTGAATGGAGCGTCCTCTGACTAATCCCTTTTGATCAAGATGCAATAAACTACCAGCTACCCCATTTAACCTCTCTGCTAATATTTTGGCCAAGAATTTATAATCCAAGTTTAGCAGAGAGATGAGTCTGTAAAAGTCGCACTCAGATGGAGATTTGAAGGGTTTAAGGACAAGGACAACCGTAGCTTCGTTCCAAGAGGAAGGGATTTTACCTCCTTCCTCAAAAATAGATGTAAAAAGCAACTGAAGAACAGGAGAGATTACTGGAACTAAAGCTTTGTACAGCTCAGCAGGGAGTCCGTCCGGACCTGGAGCCTTACTTCTTTTAGCTGAGTCTATTGCGCCCACTATTTCTTGCAAGCTAATTCCTCTGTTTAAGTTCTCAGATGCCTGATCATCGATTTTCCGAGGGGTAAATTGCTCAAGCCATGTCTGAATTAAATCTTCTTGTGGATCTAAATCTTACTTATATACTAGATCAAAGTGATTAAAAAAAGCTTCCTCAATATCAGCCCTGTTTTCTGAGATCACACCTGTATTGGCCAGCTAAACTCCTTTAAGTGAGTTCCTCTTCTGCTCCTTTTTGGCCTTCCAGGCTAGAAGCTTACCGCTAGCTTCCCCATATTTGAAATGGGCAAAAGAACTAGCCTGCCATCTCTTCCTAAGTCTTTCATCTAGAGTATCTTCGAGTTGTAATTTACAACTTACCAATTGTGCCCGAACACTCGCTTCTGAGCCTGAGGTAAGATCTAATAACTCTCGTTCTAATGTGATGATTTTTAACTCAATCTCAGAAATCTTTGCTCTATATATTTTACTTCTGGAAGACTGAATAGCCAATATTATCCCTCTCAAAAAAGCTTTATACGAGTACCAAACAACAGGAAGAGTGGCTGTACCTAAATTGTTCTCAAAGAATACTTTCAACACTGACAACAATTTTTCTATTATCTCTTCCTCCAACAGAATGCTCCTATCCATGGTCCATCTTTTAAAGCTCTGTGGAGCCGATAGTTTCAGAGATAAAGAGACTGCCGAATGATCTGAAATATGATTTCCTACATGTTTAACTTCCTGTGCGAGCTCACAGAGCTGATCTGAAATTAAAAAGAAATCTAATCTGGACTTATGGCGTAGCTTCTTATTGTGAAAGGTAAATTCTCTTTTTGTGCCCCATTTCTTCCTCCATATATCCTTCCAGCCAAACTGATTGATAGCATTTAAAAGTAATGATCTTGATTTAGGGTTATGCGAGATCTTGGGTTTATATGATTTATCTATTTGTGAATCCAGAACTAAGTTAAAGTCCCCAGCGAGTATTAATGGATCCTCAAATTCAAGGAGCTCAACCAACAGTTCTTTAAGAGGGAGCGGATCATCTAAATTCGGCCCATAAAATCCTGCTACCGTAAATTTATAAGACTGGAATTTTATCTTTGCTATAACCCATCTTCCTTTCTTATCGACTCTAGATTCTGATAGTGTTATTGCCAGTTTTGATTTAATCAAAATTGCCACTCCCTTAATAGTACTCTGCTGTGATGTCGATATTACATGCTGAATCCATTTTTTATTTCTGCAGATTTCTTTTAGCTCCTGTTCCGTAGAATGCGTCTCCTGCACAATAAAAATATGTTTGGGGGCATCTTTAAAATATTGAAATATCCTTTCTCTTCTGTATTTAACCCTTAAACCATTTACATTCCATGAGAGAACATTCATATATACCAGTGGGGCTATCTTATCCTGCGACATATTTTCCTTGGAAGGCATAAACAATTACGTATCCTATTTGGCGATTTGGACATTTTTTTCTTTTTTTTCCCACATGCTCCCCACCCAGTGCCCTCCCTCCCTACCCTGTACAACCCTGCCCCTCCCGTGCTCCCCTGGAGAACCCCTCTCCTTCTTGGCCTCTCTAAGGCCTTGAGGCTCTTATCTCAGATGTCCAGATGGTCTAGTTATTTAATGGGCCTGGTAGAGACGAGAAATAACAAAAAAGAAGCAAAAAAGAGGAAAAGGCTCTAGGCAAAAAATCAAAAGTTAAGCTATTTACAAAAGCGAATCTTGGGAGGTCATTGAAGTCATGGATTCGCTGACTCGGCTGGTTAATACATTAATCCCATACTATTACTCTTCCTGATCTCCTTTAACATCAACTGTGACCATTTGAAGATACTCTTCTGTCTTCTAAACCCTTTTAAAAATTCTCATTTTGTTTTTATACATTATTTTTAGGGATGCAGGGAACTTGAGTTGAGCAGTGGTGCCAAACTGTCTAAAAGGATCTAATAGTATGCCTAGCTCCCACTGTCTGGATGCTGTAATCGAGGATACATCCGACCTAATCTGGAACGTAATTCCTTCGGCTAAAAGCGAACTACTCTTGAGTGCCCTATTGAGTATCTCGTCCTTAATAGTATAAGTCAGGAAATGAACTAGTATTTTCCTGGGTCTCGTTTTATTAGGGTTTTGTCTAAACAGATCCCGGTGTACTCGTTGTATGTCCCTCAGCAGTTCTTCGTCAGAAAATTCAACTTCAGTCGCTTGCTTGATGAGTCTGACCACAAATTCCTTAATATTACTCCCCTCTGCCCCTTCGGGGACTTTCAGGAGACGCAGATTGTTCCTCCTTTGCGCATTCTCTAGTGTCTCCAGCTTCTCCTGGTACCCCTGTTCTCGCTGACGAAGATCGTCTATCTTTCTAGTGTGCTGGATTGCGAGTGTTTTTAAGTCAGAGACTGTAGACTCCAATTCCGTATTTCTTGTTGCCAATGCATCAAATTTCTCTTCCAGCTTCTCACAATATAGTTTTATTTCTTGCTGGTTTTCCTGCGAAGCGAGAAACCCATTTTTAACCACGTAGCTTAGAGACTGAAGCATTGTCAGAACAGATGATCGCTAGGTACAGTCACAGAGGCAGTAATAGTACTGCTAGCTGATAAGACTGAGGGATCTTTCCCAAAGTTGTGAGTAGAAGTTAATTCATCTATGCTGGAATTTTCTAAGATACAATCCTGGACCCTGGACTCATTATCTGTGATCTCTAGACTCTGCATCCTGCGGACCCTTAAAGACTCTGATTGCTCGGAGCCCAGATCCTGCTCTTGTTCTAACTTACCCAAAAGATGATACCTATTGGGTGTATGAAGATCCCCTGGGATCTCAGCTGGAGAACCCGCGTCCGCAGGTTTAAGTTCAAGCACTGCAGTGATTGTTTTAAAGTAAGCCTTTAGGGAAGGTGGTGGTGGTTTGAGCTTTACAACAGGCTTCTAAGCTTTAGAAGTATTCTTTTTGCCCGTTTTCTTGGAAAACTTAGCTTTAGATTTTGCTAGTAGCAGCTGCGCAATATCTGAACGTGTACCGCTACAACTTTGTCTCCCACCTTTACTTCTGAGAATGTACCCGGAAGCCTGGCTTCCCTGTGGACCCCTGCCTGACATACAGTGTAGAGCTTCTACAGCTTCTATAGCCCCTGCTTTCTTGGACGCAGTACCCTCAGCAATAATCAGGTTGTTTTGAGAGCCTGCCCCAGTGCATTGTGGGTTATGTAGTTTCTGCTGTATGGAACCAAAACTTTTACCAACATAAGAGATCCTTGACGCTGCTTTCCTGCCCCTCTTCACTTCAGAAGCTGCCTTTGCCCACCGTACCAGCCCCCTTCCAACGATATTATTCTTATATCCCCTCACCTTTGCATTGCCGCTTTGAGGATGCCTTATATCTGTGATAGCGGCTCCCGCCTCGTCGGGGCTGTGCGTGCGATCCAGGTCCAAGATTGGAAAAATCAGCCAAAAAAAAAATAATAATAAGGTCTGTCCTCCCAAGGTTCAACTCCCCAGCCATCCACGAGTCCATGAGTCCACAGAGCTCAGCTCTTTTCACCAAACAGAACGAAGCAAAACGCCAAGCTTCGTATGCAGTCTTCCCACACAATGCCTGAGTGAGCGTGGGTTGCCCAGGACCTCCACGTGGGCTGCCCAGGACCTCCGCTGCTAGAACAGGGCGGGACAAGCCGGTGTGTGGTGCGAGGTTTCGCAGAGCTCCTCAAAGCAAAATCCAAAGGCAGTCCTTCAGCGTCCAAACAACTTCCAAGCCAGTCCCACCTCCAAACAACGGGCTCCGAATCGACCGGCTGCGAGTCAACATAACGAAGCCTCAGCCGCAGCCCCAGTCTCTGCCACAGCTGCAGCCTCTGTCGCTGTCAAAAAACACTCATCGAGCCGATCCCTGAAGGACTCCAAAGCCCCCGAGAAAGCTCACAAAGTGAGCACAAGCATTCCTCTTCCTCCCGCTGGTCTGATGTCACGCTTCACTTTGCGAATCGACCGCCCGGGCACCCGAACCTCCCGGAGCCTCCCGACTAGGCGAGAGTACTAGCCGCCATGTTCTCCCCAAATGATATTCTCTTGTGTACCTGGTTGTTTCTACAATTGGCCGGCCAATGCAGACATACTGATAACATCTAAATTGTTTGCCGTAGATTTACTCTTTCAATTGGAGGTATCAAGCCTTGCCAGTCAATCTATTGATACAAGGTTATCAGAATCTGAACAAGAAAGTGAAAGGTGACATGATTCCTTGTTAGTATCTGGATTATGCTTCTCCTCAGGTCTGGTTTTACTTAGTTTAAATCTAATTCCAGATACCATTAAGGAATGTGTACGTTGGTCCAGGGATATTAAGCCAGCTACAAGGGATTTACAATTAGGAACTTGTTGGGCTTTATCTGAATTGCCACTTTCTGTTTGCAGGTGTTCAGCTTTAATTATGTTGGGTCTTATGATAGATAGGCATTGGTGCCTATGTCTAATCCAGTGTATCACTTTATTCTTTAGAGAGTCCTCATCTTCCCTATCACAATGTTTGAATTTGGGAACATTTGTAATAAATACATTATAGGCTCTTTTCTTGTGCTGGTTATAGTGTGGGGTTTGCTGTTGAACAGGTGGGGGGGCCTAGTATTTCTACGAAGCTTGGCCTATCCTATAATTTGAGCGTGTTTCTTCAGCTGGAATATGGTGTAAATTGGCTGAGGTTTAAGTATTTAAAAACCTCATATGTGTTTCTTCTTCCCTGATCATGACGGGTCCTCCTATCCTCAGTTTAGTATCAAACATATTTAACCCAACATTTTGTTTATTTATTCCTGGCCCTATTGTTGTTGTTTAATAGTCGGGAAGGACTGTGTTCTTGTTGCAAGATCTAAAAGAATCCAGTTGGGTTTGTTTATATAGCTGCTCATCTTGAGAATTGTAAACTTGCTATATTGATGGTTTCCCAGCGGTGTGTTCCTTAATAATTTCACCATTGTCATTTTTGTAATTACTGTTCTGTAATGATAACTCTCCAACTAGTTTTTTTAGAACTAACACCTCTTTCATCGGGTGATTACATTTTTGGTGGATCTCTGTGGTATATTCAATATCTTCTATTCTCTGGGTTTGCTACACCTTGTCTTTGCTACTGCTTGTTTCTAAATTGCATTTTGAGGCACACTTTCCAATCTGGAGCCTACTGGGTCTTCTAGAGCAGTTAAAGGTGCATATCTATTTGAGAAACTGATTGCTATTATTCAACCATGAGTATCCCCATCTTTATTAAGGGTTGACAAGCAAGTTTTGGGGTCGTGGGTTTGAAGAGGATCCTTCTCTTCATGATTCCTAGGAGGAGCGGGAGTTAGGACCTGTGAACCTGTCTCATCAAGGGGACGGTAAATAATAATGTTTCATGTAAGAGATTCTGAACAGTATGCTATACCCTGTTTATTGTAATGAGTAGTTATCTTTTTTGACCCTTCACTGGCCAATGGACAGTATAGATTTGGTTTTACTATCTTTGGTATTGTATTCTTTTCTGCACCCAACTCTGTAGCCTTTTGCTTTCCCATTTTGGGGAAGGGTTGAAAGTGTTCTCTATCCCAACTTGGTGCACTCTAATTTAATTCTACTCTTATTCGCAATGCAGACCTGTCACTTTAATACAACAAGTTTTCGCTACTGTGGCACAGAAAATTTGCCCTTTTTAAACAAGTCCCAGTTTCCCTCCAGTCACATTGTGCATGGTGATATGCAATATCAAGTGTTTTAAGTATGGTCCTGTTAGATTTGGGGGTCTCTAGTTGGCACAGGTAGGTACTTGTGACAAATAGTGACCCTTGCCTCTAGTCAGGGTAAGGGGGTACACTCATAAAATAACCCCTGCTCACCCCCTTGGTAGGTTGGCACGAGCAGACAGGCTTATCTCGGAGGCAGTGTGTAAAGCATTTGTGACCACATACAGTAACCCAGTGACAACACTACAAATGGACACCACACAAGGTTTTTATAAAAAATAAGTATTCTTTATATAGAATTAACACAAGACCACAAACAACAAAAATTCCACAGTACTATACTTAAGATGGCAGTTTTAGCTTAGTTCTGTTTAGTTCTTAAGATGCAACACTTTGCGTTAATGTACCTTACAATGCGTTGCGCTTCCACAACGGAAATGTTGCAGCGATGGAAATGTGGCAAAAGTTCAGGTGCAAAGAAATAAAGATGGCGCTTTCTCCTTGATGCGACACGCTTCCCGGTGATGCGGCAGCGTCTGCTGCGAAGTCGGTCCTCTTTTCTGGCGATGAGAGATACTTTTCACGATGCGAGCCGCAACAGGCCCTGCAACATGCTTCCCAGTGATGCGGCGGTGTCTGCGGCGACGTCAATCCTCTCTCCTGGTGATGCGAGTTGCTTCCACAACGATGCGAGCCGCGACAGGCCCTGTGACACTCTTCTCGGTGATGCGGCAGCGTCTGCTGCAACATCGATCCTCTTCTCTGGCGATGAGCTGCGTCAGGTCCTGCAACACGCTTTTCAGATATGTGGCGGTGTCTGATGCGACGTCGATCCTTCTCTCCTGCGACACACTTCCCAGGGATGCGTCGGCGTCTGCTGCGACTTCGATTCTCTTCTCCGGTGAAGCGGGGCGCTTCTTGTTGTGAAGCGGCAGCGGAAGTTCAGCGACACGCTTTTTGATATTGAGTCGCGCTTCCAGCTCCTTGCGACATGCAAATCCCCACAAAGTCCAGCACAGCTGCAGACACTCCAGGAAGACACTTGAGGAGCTGATGGGTGAAGTTGGTTGTCCCTGAGACTTCAGCAGGAGGCAAGCTCTGTTTCAAGCCCTTGGAGATCCTTCACAAGTTGAAAATAATGCACACACAGTTCTTTCTCCTTTCTTTGGCAGTCAGGCAACCACTGCAGGCCAATCCCCCAAGCAGCACTTGAGCTTAGGGATAGCCTCTCCTCAGTTTCTTCAGGTTCCTCTCCTCAGCAAAGGTTTCTTCTTGTAGTCCAAAAGTGATCTAATTTCATGGGATCAGGGTCCCAATATTTATTCCCCAAAATCCTTCGTTCTCTGAGGGGGGCAGGGCCTTTGCCCAGTCCAAACCAGTTCTGGAGCACTCTGTTTACACGACTCCTTCTTTCCTTTCAGAGTGCAGGGCAGAAACATCAGACGCCCCACAGGAGGTGGAGCCAGCATTGTGGAGGGAAAGCACAGCCCTGGAGCCATTTGTTGACAGCATTCCTTCTCTTCTTTCACTGTGCAGGGAAGAGACTTCAGCTGCACCCCAGGAGGTGGAGCCAGCATTCTGGAAGGCAGGCACAGCCCTATTCAAGGTTCAGGGGCACTCCTCTCAGCCATCTAGATGCAGATATCTCTATTTACTACTGGGCTGACTCATCCTGTCTCTTGGAATCCTCAGCCCTGTCACTCAAAAACACCAGACAAAGGAATACACAACCTAGCAGGTTAGACAAGAAAATACCTACTTTCTAAAAGTGGTGTTTTCAAACACAGAATGTTAAAACCAACTTCACTAAAAGATGTATTTTATCATTCTGAGTTCAGACAAACTAAACCCGAATTTCTACCATGTTCTCTGAGTCAGTTAGGATTATAGAATGTAATAACCTAACAGCCCATTCTGGCCTATGGAGAACAGATAGCCTTGCAATAGTGAAAAACGAAAATGGCTGTAATTCACAATTAGGTCACGCCACACACACCAGGGCATGTCCTACCTGATACTTACAATGCACCCTGCCCTTGGGCCTACCATAGGGGTGTCTGATATGAAGAAAAGGGAATGTTTAGGGACTGGCAAGTGGGTGCACTTGCCCAATCAGCATGACAGTACCAGACTGCACAAAGGCCCTGCAATGGCAGGCCTTAGACATATTCTACAAGGCTGCTTCTGTGGGTGGCACAACCAGTGCTGCAAGCCCACCAGCAGCATTTGGATTTGCAAGCCCCGAGCACACTCAGTGCACTGTACTAGGACCTGACAAGTAAACCAAACAAGCCAATCATGGAATCACTAACCCATACATCAATTTACAGTGAGGAAAACCCTACCTTCCTCACAGGTCCCTAAGATCTAGCACTGCCTTTCTGGCTACTGTCAACAAAATCAGACGGACCAGATGGGGCGGGCGTTCCTTTTCCTGGAACGCCGCAAAAGAATGGAACTCTCTGCCCACCTCCCTTCGCAGTGAACCTAACCTCCTAAAATTCCGCAAGGATTTGAAAACCCACCTATTCATCTAATCCTTCTTTTCTTTTAGTATGACGGTACTCAGCGCTACGAGGCCTTTGGGTTGTTTGCGCTCTACAAAACCCGATTAATAATAATAATAATAATAACAGTAGGGAGCACTTGCACTGTGGCAATGGACAGCAGTGGCACAGCGCCCAAAGCATCTAACACCTGCAAAAACACATGAGGCAACAGTAAAAATGGAAGGGAGACCAATGCCAATGGTGCCGGGTCTAACAGGTCCAATATCAGAATTACCACCTACTTGTGTCCATAGGAGCCAGGGAGCTGTGTTGCAGAGAGGTGTTGAGAGGCCACGCTCCCTTTTTACAACACTCTGCAATGCAGCTCCGTGATGCTTACTGGAGGTACCTGGTGGGCTAGTTGGCCCCTAGGAGACCTCTGGATTGAAAAGGAATTAATTCCCCAACTTAAAACACACCGTTCTAAGTTGGGGGATTTAGTCTCCGCAGCCCCCTTGCGTGTTTTCACAGTGGGAACTAAATCCCCTTGAATACTGGGGGTCCCTGGGGGCCAACTAGCCCACCAGGAACCTCCAGTATACGCCAGAGGGCTGCGTTGCAGAGAGGTGTAAAAAGGGGCATGGCCTCATTACATCTCTCTGCAACGCAGCCCCCTGGAGCGGTTGCAGAGGGGGAACAAATTCCCCTTGAATACTGGGGGTCCCTGGGGGCCAACGAGCCCACCAGGAACCTCCAGTATGCACCAGGGGGCTGCGTTGCAGAGAGTCTCCCGCCCTACCATAGCAAACTACAGTGTCCTTTGGGTGGGCACCTCGGGACACTGCAGGAGCCAGACCAGGGGTGTGGAGGTTTCCAGGGCCACCACAAGGCTCCAGGAAGGGGACCGCGTTCCCCCCCTCCCAACATTTGAAAGCCCCGGGGGTGGTGGTCCCCGGTGCAGGGGGGGCCCGGCACGGACCCCCCAATTTAAATATGTTGTGCATTGGGATGTGGCAGTCCCCGGGGTGTGTGGGGGGGCTTGAGCCCCCCCCCACACACAGGTTTATTTGTATTTTTTTTTTAAAAAGGACCCCCAGGGTGGCGGTACCTGGGCTGCAGGGGGGCCATGAGCTCCCCCGCATGCATCATGTTAAAGCCCCGGGGGTGGCGTCCCCAGGGCTCGGGGGGCCTTAGAGGCCCCCCATCATTATACATTTAAGACCCGGGGGTGGCGGACCCCAGGGCTGCGGGGGGCCGTGTGCCCCCCGCTATAATACATACTATGCCCCGGGGGTGGCGGTCCCTGGGGAAGTGTGGGAGGGATTGGGACCCCCACTTAATTTTTATAAAGCCCCCAGAATTTGGCCCCCGGGGGCTAATTAACATTAAAGCTCAGGAGTCCGCGCTTTGTTTTTTTTGGGGGATCAGCAGGGTACGCATACCCTTTGTGCATCCCGCGATTTAAAAAAAATAAATAATAAATTGGGACCTTGGGGGTCCTTGTGGGACCCCCTAAGCATGCCTAGGGGGTCAGGGTGTTTCTACCATGCCCCCTTTTCTTGTTTTTTTTTGTTGTGTTTCTTTTTCTGTTTTCTTGTGCCTCGGTTCTACCGACATACATAAATTACCAGGAGGTCTTCTTGGTTCCCATGGTCCCTTAGCATCCAAGAGACCTTCATTCACCAACCAGTAGTGTGCCAGAAAACAAGTTTGCAGAGTGGTGCACAAAGGGGGCATGGTCTCCGAACACCTCTTAAGAAACTGATTGTGTGGGACTTGCTGGAGATAACAGGAGGGGTAGTTGGCCCAGAACAGCCCTCAATAACCAAGGGGACTTCATCCCCCAGCTAGTACTCTAGTTTTTTAGACCACACTGTGTAAAATGTTGTAATTTCTTCTTCAAAACGATCAACTGTAATATTTGTGTTCTGTTCTACAACTCCTCCTCTTAACAACTCTTGATTTTCCCTAGAATCCTATTGAGGACCAAAGAAAATAAACTTCACATCCTCACAAATCTTTTCTACATCTGCCACAGTACCATACAATAGTGCGCTATTAATTTCTCCAAAACATAAAGCAGGAGTTTTCACATAGTACAGCCTCCTAACTAAAGATTGCATTGTTGAATGTTGTACAACCGTCATACTAAAATGATGAAAAGTGCTTTGGCACACTTTCATAAACAAACTAGTGAGTGTCTCTGCATTTACGAGAGTTTGAGCTATTGGCAGTGTAAATGACAAAGCCTTTTATTTATGTGTTATTTTTAAAACAGATAAACGGCATTCTCATTTACAATGCCAATAGCTGAAACTCTCACACATTCAAGACCTTTAGCATTGCAAATTCGTTCGGCGCCTGTGCTATAAAGATTTTTTTTTAAGGGTAGGAGAGATAGGACAGAGCGTGGCCAAGCGATTTAAGAAAATAGTGCTTGGAGGCTATAATTAAAGCCTACCATTAACAACAAACGTAACAGGGGTGTCCTTATGGGAGGTTACAAAATAAGACAAAGGGGTACTAAGGAGGGACTACTAAGCCTATTGAGCAATGAAAAGCCACAGTTCACAGTGGACAATGACTCAAGCCAATGAAAAATATGGACTGAGAGTGGGCGGAGCTTCATGTCCATACTTGAAAACAGCATGCCTTCCAGAGCAGCTCATGCGCTGCCCAGGCTCGACCTAAAAAGAGGGGCTGCCTCTCTGCTGTGTTCACAAGGGCCTTGATATTATTGAACATTCATATCAGTTATCACAGGATGAATTGCCTCAGAAAACGTTTGATGAAAAACACTATTACCCAATGAATGGTACGCAATGTCTCGACAGCTAAAAGATGAAAGGCTGTCCAGCTTGAACTGCAACTTGTGACACACTGATACAACAGCTGACTAATCTATCACATTAAAGCAGGGGGAAGCTCCCTTGGATGTAACAAACGTGTAGGGTGGTGGGGGGAGACCAGCCCTTCAAAAAACGACTCACATCACCACCTCTCATCCTACCAAGGCAAGTAAAAAGGGTACCGGTGTCGATAGGTAATAACTAATGTTACTATTCAAAGTTATTTGAAGCCCACGCCATGTTATTAAGTGCTATAAAATGAAAGGCAATAAATGACTAATCAGACACTTGGATTGGAGCGAGTGATTTGCAGATAATATACAAATTACAGCAGGAAGTACATGACCTCTCAACCCCCCCATCCGATACCCTCTTCCAAACTAAAGTTTGAACCGGATGTAGCTCAGCAAAATAAGGATGCACATGGTGGCAGGCTGCCCAGGTTAAGTCAGGACGAATAAACAATGTTGTTACTTTACTTTGAGTCATAAATCGTTTAATTAAAAATGTGGGAGTGTTAAGAATTGAGCACCAAAGCTTTAATAACGCGCAGGTAGTCTAAGAATCTTCGTTTTCACAGAGCATGAAAGCAAATGAAGAGATCTGTGCTTGGATACATGGACAAGAGGTAGCCTGAAACGGCCTGGCCCACACAGACTGCACACATTCCTGGGAGCTGCGCCCCAGCGGCAACCTGCTCCGATTCAAGCCCCTGGCAAAGAACCTAAGTGGTGCAAATGCTGAATGTTCACTTTCTAGAGTACGGGGGTCAAAAACAACTTGGGGACCAATTTACAAAGGCATTTTCGTTGGTAAGCATAGTCTTACAGCCCACAATTACTGTGTTTTTGGTATTCCGTTTTCAACAAAAGACTACGTAGCAGGCATAAATGCTTTTATTACTGCGTAATTGTGTGCAACAATAGCTTACGAATTATACAGTCGCAAACACCTTCAAATGGGCATAATAAAGTCCTAAGTGGTGCAAATGCTGAATGTTCACTTTCTGGGGTACGGGGGTCTAAAACACCTTGGGGACCAATTTACAAAGGCATTTTTGTTGGTAAGCATACTTTTACAGCCCACAATTACTGTGATTTTGGCATTCAGTTTTCAACAAAAGACTACGTAGCAGGCATAAATGCTTTTTCTACTGCGTAATTGTGTGCCACAATAGCTTACGAATTACACAGTCGCAAACACCTTCAAATGGGCATAATAAAGCATGCTGTTTACCAAGTGCAGGTGGCCCATTTATTGCATGGTGGAGCAGGGAGACCCCCGGGAGGGGAGGGAGGAGGTTGGGCAGAGAGTAGCAAATGCTACAGAAGATGGCACTATTGTGTGTTAAGAGAACAAAAGCAAAGTAAAATCCAGCACAATGGTTCAGCACCCCACACAATGTACAGTTCACAGTGATAGTCAAAACAGTAATCCGGAAGAAACAATTCAGTAGGACTTAAAGTTTTCTTTCTTGCTTTTATTGAAAGTCTTCAAGTAAAAAAACGTAGCCAACGCGTTTCGTCCATAGGACTTCTTCAGGGCGAAAGATATTAAGAACGTTTTTGTCAAAGGTTTTCTCTCAGGACTATTTTTGTATATTTTCAAAGCTTCGGGTGTAAATGGCATTATTGGCCTTATTATGGAGAACTGTAATCAAATCCTATTTCTCAAAACTTTATATTCAGAACTTCAGATGTGCGAGGCATAAATGGCCTTATTATGAAGGATAGCAGTCAAATCCTTCTATGCATCATGATCAATTGGCCATCCAGGAAGTTTTTTTCATTGTCCATAGCCCATTTGTTTTTGATCACGAGCAGCGTGTGCCTTCTCCCTCGGTCCCAGTCTCGAGTTTGTAGTTCGAGACTGGGACCGAGGGTGAAGGCACACGCTGCTCGTGATCGAAAACAAATGGGCTATGGACAATGAAAAAAACTTCCTGAATGGCCAATTGCTATCCTTCATAATAAGGCTATTTATGCCTTGCACATCTGCAGTTCTGAATATAAAGTTTTGAGAAAAAGGACTTGACCAGAAGCTTTGAAAATATACAAAAATAGTCCTGAGAGAAAACCTTTGACAAACGCCCTGAAGAAGTCCTACGGACGAAACGCGTTGGCTACGTTTTTTTACTTGAAGACTTTCAATAAAAGCAAGAAAGGAAACGTCAAGTCCTACTGAATTGTTTCTTCCGGATTACTGTTTTGACTATCACTGTGAACTGTACATTGTGTGGGGTGCTGAACCATTGTGCTGGATTGTAATTATGTTGGGATTCTAGGGGTATATGACTTCAGGTTCCTAGCACCCACAACGAATTTATTATACCACAATACATTGGATAAAGTGCAGCTTTCTTGGCCCGGTACCCCTGTTCTAGTGTTTTGCAAAAAGCAAAGTAAACACCACCTTGTATAGGGACCTTGTTTCTGTTCGAAGAGCGTGGTTCGCACTTTGTTACCACCCATGGTGGGCACTGTTACACTGCGGGGTGAAGTCGTCCAAAGAATGAGGTTCATGTTCCACCCTGGTCCTGCGGAAGGACATGGGAGCTCTAGTGTTGATGCGGGTCACTACATGTATGCAGTGGGCAAAGTGGGGGAAAAAAGAAGGGGAACTGTGGGCGGAGACTCCGAGGGTGGGGATAACCCAAGGATTGGATCAGTGGGCGGAGTCAGAGGTGTGGCCAGAATGTGCCAAACATCACAATTTTTTGTATTTGATTGGCATTTCACCAACCAGTTACAGCTTATTGTGTTATTTAATTAAACCAATGGATACACTTTATTATTTACGGTTTAATAGGAGTTATTGGCATTTAAATACATTCACAAAGTGGGATTTATTTCTAATCACACAATGTCCCAAATACGCTTAACAGTGGAATCACAAGCCATTTGTCTCCAAGCCATGCAGTTTTTCTCATTAGCACTTCTCCTCCCTTCTTCCACAAGAGCAGTTCCAACATGAATGGCAAAATATCCTAGTTTGCAAATAATTATGGCTCTGCCATATTTGCCACATAATACATCATCCACGGCATAATCTTACAGCTTTAACTAATCATTTTTGTAGCTCAAACTGATAAAAAGTTACTAAAAAACAAACGTGACTTGAGTTGCTGAAAAGTGGATGGCCCTTTGCAAAGGTTGACTGATCACCTTTCTCACTGCTGCATTTGTGTTTTATACTGATACTGATGAGGCAAAATATTTGCAGAGTCTTGTGTAAAAATTTCTAAATAATAAAGTATAAGAAAATATATTGCATCACGCTGCAGCCTTTTTTTTTGTTGCATAATTTAGTCATAACTGCAGCACCATTTTGTGCCCCATTCCTGCATAATTCCAGGGGCTCCAAAGCAGGTGGCAAATGTTAAAAGTGCTTGTGCATGAAGCAGAGAAACTGTGAACTTTGCAAACTTAGTTTGGTGTGCGTGCAAATCCTGCATTGCCGATCCTTGGTGAGTTGCAGCTACTACTGCTGAAACAAGGCCAATGGAGGTACCAATGGGTGAGGTGGCCTGGCCTCGATAGCAGGGCCGGCTTTAGTGCGTGTAGCGCCCTGTGCAACAATGTTTGTTGGTGCCCCCAAAGGTCCCCTACACCTCAGCCTCCCTCCCTACCACCCTTTAACAGTCCCCCTCAAGTCTCCATAACCACACTCTTTCTCAGATGCATTTAATTTGATTTACAGCGCCACTCATACCACTGTACGGTGTCAGAGCACTTTACATCACACACACTACTCAGAGACCATCATTTATATGAGTGTAAATCACTGTATAGGAAATGTTACGTAAGACAAAGGACTACAAGGTGTAGAAGCCACATGACAACCATACTAGTAGGCAGTATAGTTTAATAGCTCACTGTTCTATGTTAGGATTTTAACTTATAGACTGCAAATAACAAAAGGATCTCTCTGACAAAAGCAGTAACCTACTAACCTAGTTAACATTATGTGCACTTTGTGATTTGCATGGTATATGTTCTTTGCAGCAGGCACATTAACCCTATGTGCTACCTTTTCAGGAGTCAACCCTTCCACTAGACAAAACGCTGATCTCTCTCTAGGAAGAACATTAATCACTGAAGTTATCATGACATTTTTATTGTTGCTGAAAACTGCTGAGACCAGGAAGGAAGCAGCAAGTTTTTTTGAAACCATAATATACTTGCAAACACTAGGCACCCACCCGAAATAGGTACCTAGTGCGGTCACACCGTTCGCACCATTCTAACTTGCTCAAGGTTCATGTGACCTCAGTGACTGAGTCACAGTGACAGGATCACTGTTGCTCTAGGGTGTGCTGCTTCGTAGGCCTGCCCGCAAGACTGGAGATGAACTTCAGTATGGATTGTGGTGGACAGCCCTTCAAGGTTAACCCACAATTGACAATACTAAGGTACACCTGCTTGTGCTGAGACCTCAGGCCTTATAAGGTCTTTTGGGGCCTTCAAATGTCAAGCATGGGAATATGCTCCCTCAGTATAGGGGTCTGGTGGACTGGTCATGAAGGCTGAACCAAGTTACCCAGTTCCAAATTTGACAGCTCTGGCCATAGTGCCACATCCTCTCCCCCCCCCTGAACACCATACTGCCCCACTGAGAGAAACCTGCACTGCCTTAAGCTACAACCAAATTGTGCCCGCTATAAACACTTGGATGTGGCTCAATTCAAATTATGCACTTGATAAGAGTACTATCCTGCCTAAAAAACAAAGTAGAAGCAAACACTCTTAGGGAGTGCAAGATTAAGTAAAGCATGTGCAATGTAAGCAGAAACAACATGGGTACCTTAACGATCTCTCACTCATTATTCAGAAATCAGTGAGTGGTTTTACCTGAAAAGTAAAGGACATGACTACAGGGCCCTGAAGGGAACTGTTTCAATGTCCATTGCTTATCTCCTTACAAAACCTAAGAAGTATGGTTTAAAAAGACCACGTCCATAAACACAGAGCCATGGTACATATTTTGTTTTCCAATCCACCCATCAACCAGGTATTGCAATACATCCAGGAATGGTACACTTCCCCACCTGGTGACAACAATGCTGTTCAAAGAAAGACCAGAAAACAAAAGTAGCGCTTCACTGCAAAATCTGTAGAGTGAGGCTGATGTGTTTGGATCTGAATAAAACCAATCTGGCCACTTTGCAACCACTCTGTCTTGCTTTATTTAGGTATGTATTTATTTTTCATATTTAAAACCTTTTATTTCTCTCCATCCTGAGGCTGCACTTTGGAATAGAAACATTTCTGGAAAAGGGCATTTCCCGCAAGAGTGTTTTTCTTTTTTGGATCCATTTCACAGGGAAGCAACTAAATGAAAGAAGGAAAGAGAGGTTGTGACCGTTTCTTCAAGTCACGGTTTTCAGTAAGCAACAAGCACGTGTCTGCCTTGTAGTGTGAGCGCATGGTGGGAGTGTGTGAGGCAGAGAGGAGACACCATGTGCGCGCACATCACCTGTCCGTCCACGCACATGGTTTGTCCCCCTTCGCTCACCAAAGCCACAACAATAGAGTCTCACCAAGCGAAGCAACGCATGCGCTGGGTTCGCTAGGCGAGACCTCAAAAATTATGTTGGGTGCCCTGAATAGTGCACTGTCTGGTCGCTGCCTGTAACAAGGTTGTGAAAAATTCAGTCAAAAAGTCTCAACCTGTTTAGGCTTTATCTTTTTGTTTTACTTATTCATTTGCTTGTTTCTTTTTTCTGTTATTTAATGTGTTTATTCTTTTTGAAGCATTAAACTCGAGCCTATACATTTGTTATGTTGAATTTTTTGTCTATGTAATGTCCAGGTCTTGTCCAACTGTATAATTTGTGATGTTAAATATATGTATTATAGGTGTCAAATCAAGTTTGTGGGCTGTTGAAATATTGTTTTCTGTGTTGTTCTTGTGAAAACGGATGTAAATGTCTAAAAAAAAGTTTTTCATCAGAAAATGAACTCTTAAAATGACAGAGAAAAGAAATTTTAAAAAGCACGTTTTTCGGTCACATCAAGTCTCATGTGTGATCTAATGAAATGATGATCAACCAATATCAGTACTCGCATGTGTGTTCTTGTGTGGTTATATTGGCCTAGCCTTACTGATTGCGGGCCAAACCCTCTTCAGTTAATGTTCTTTCACAAAGAGCCCATCTACACAAAGTAGTTCCCTTCACTACCAGGGACTGCTATGGCAAAGTGTACTTTGTGAGACCTAAAAAAATTATTTGCTTTTAGCCAGTGTTTATTTTTTATATTGTTTAGGGTCTGGCAGATTTAAAAAAATTAAGTTTTACAAAAACCATGACATAACAAAACAAGCACTGACAAACCAAAAAGGCTGGCATCCAACTCCAAACCTATTGGCTTTGCCAATGTGTGTTTGTAATTCGGCGCTATCACATTGTAGGGCCCTAACTGCTGCTCTGGCTCCCCTTGGGTAACCACCAACCCTGAGTGCAGGGGTCCTCGACACATTTTATACTTCTTATCCCCTTAAAATAAGGAAGTTGTAAACTTAAATCAATCGACAACTTACTTATAGTAAAGGACACCCTGAACAACAGTGGTACAAAACAAATCTTTGCTGTTCCTGATGTCTAGGACCGCCATCATACAAAGGCCAGGATGTCATGTCTGAGCCCTGCTGAATAGAGCCTTTCAGTACCTTTTAATGATTCTTATCATGAAATGCAATAAATCTTAAACTAAAGATGAAAGTTGCAGAAACAAAACAAAGCAGGAATTAATTGCATCCTATAAAAAGAATCAACCCCGAGCAATAAAAATAAAGTCAATCCCACTGTTCGCGCTCATTTTTTTTACGTCTTTGTAGTACATTTTACAATATTTTATTAGTCTTAAAAGAAGGGATTTGTTGAAGACGTGACTTTTTTAAAGTTCAGGTTGCGAAATCTCCTCAGACCTTTGTCTGGCACACCAACTAAGTTTCCTTGAATACATCACAAATCGGGCAAAAGGCATGTAAAGGTGAAAGTTAAACAAAAGCTATTTAAAAAGCAAATTTAAAGGCAAACACAACTCCCTAGGTGTATTAAAAGCACATTCTGAAATGCACCCTGATGACAGTTTAAAGAAAGACCCTTTTATGTGTGCCTGAGCCCATCTCTGCAATGCCTTTATATGCAATTGTTTACCTAAAACTGAGAAGAAAGGCCCAGAACCAGCCTGAAAGGGGCACCCCTTTGATTGCTCACAGAACTGAATTTGTAGCTAATAAATTGTTACACACCTTTGTCTGCACCCCGGCAGGAAAGGACTACGTTTCCTCGCAGGAATGCACAAGCCTGCACGGAGTGGTAGGGTTTTCTTCGTCTAGGTCTTAGCGTGTGTTGGCTTTGAGATTCCCTGAGTGACATTGTACGTCTTGGGGTGGTTACTTCTGCCTTCTGTGCTACTGAGTGTACCTTGACTCAGATCAAAGTTGAAAGCCTCTAAAAAGCTACACAAACCACAATGTGACAAATAGCTCCCTTTGTTTGCAAAAGCAAACAAGAAGTTACTTTCATCGGCCCACGAGAAGAATCCAGTGTTGTCAATGCTAATTCTGAAGGCAGCAAGCTTAACTTCACTGCTGAAGAATGGATTTCCTTTCAACAGTAATGAATAGGGCCGCCATAATCTTTATATCAGATGTTGGTTATTTTAATGGCTTCGGGGGGTTTTCTGTGCAGAAGAGAATTTGGGTTTAGCTGCAGTGTCATTGCTAAATTAATTGTATGTAATATGAGGTACTCTTATAGAGCACAGAAGGCGTATAGGCAGGTTGTTTGTGTTTGGCTATTGCTCGAGACAGAGGTGAGTCTGAGCCACATTGACCAGTGTCAATTGTTTTGAATAAGGTCACAGGGCACAGGGCCCAACACACACACAGATTTCTGTCTGTAAGTCTACATGTATGGTCAATAACACCTCCATTTACATAAATCAGGGATCTACAAAAGGGTCCCTAGCAAGCATTAACGTGTTTACAGTGAACGCCTACTGCTGTAAAGCCCATGCAAGCACTGGAGAGTGGACAGATCGGGGCTTCTGTCCATTTCAAAGCTAGAAATAGAAATTTGCTCCGAGAAACACCTTGATTTAATCCCTTTGCAAGGTGGAGAGGGTGCCAGAAAACCCATGTTTGGTGGAAGTGCAGGTGAAGGGCCTTTTCGAGAAGGGAAATGCTTTCATCATGGAGGAAACATTGTGCAGTTGCACAGCAGGGCTGACTTTGCCCAATGTTTACCCTGTGTACAATTACACACTAGGTAACAATACGTAAAAATGTCACATGACATTGCCCTTAGGACGCCTGGATAACTGCAACTTGTGCCGCACTCCACATATGCCTTCAGCATGGTTTGAGAATTCAAAAAAGTAAAACACCTACACCCTTTAGTAGGAGTAATTTTACAGATACAAATTTGCAACTTTTTAGTTAATTGGGCCCTGAGTGTGTAATGCATACATATCCGAATGGTTATACTTGGGGGGGGGGGGGGAATTTCACCTGGTGTCTGCCAGTGTGTGTTCTCACTAAGAGGACCATATACAGCCAGCCTGTCAGTGTTGACTAAATGGAAGTTTCACCCCTGGACATTGGCAATGCAGTAAAAAAAAAAACATGTAGGGCTGACAGTTTTAAGAGCATATGAGAGGATGAAAATGTACCCCTAGAGGTTTGCTTGTAACTATGTATCTTAATATAGATCTATTTAAGAGTTCCTGATAGTCTTTTGTAAGTACTCCTCCGAGGGACACGAGAGGTGAGGCAGCCAAAGTGTGACCTCTGATTAAAAGAAAGCAGCTCTGATGACCCCTCTGGTATACTACCGGAATATAAAGCTCTAAGTGTATACAGATTAGTATGTATTTACTATATGTTTTTTGAACCAACGTTTAGTGATTTTTACATACACTGACAACCAAATACAACCAAGACCACAGCCCACCCATGCTCAACAGAGTACAAAGCATAGGTGAAACTTAGTCATTCCCCACATCCAGTCCTAGATAGTCCCACTATTTGCCCCATATCTTCTCATAATTCCGGGGACAGCCCTGGGTTTCTTAGATGGTCCTGTTGAGCACACCAATCCATTCCACCACAAAGGGGGGACTCTAAGACCTCCATTTTCCAGCGATATCCCGATTGGCAACCAGCGTTGCAACCCCAAGAAAGATACACTCCATTCTCTGCCGGCCCACTTCCTCCAGCAATCCAAACCATGCTGACACAAGGAGTAAGGTCACACAGCCAACCCAAGAGTGCTGAAAGCTCCCTCCATATCTCTTCTTAATAAGGCACCAGTCTCTGGCAGGACCAGACAATATAGAAGACATCTGCAAGGAGCACCGGAAGCAGTTGGCCTGGGGCATACTACCAGCACAGTGAAGGCATAAAGGTGTCATGTAAGTAATGTGCAGGTAATTAAGTTGGACCAGCTGAAGGCGCTTGTAGATAGCCACCTCTTGTGGGACCATTCTAGCCTTGTGTCACTCAGCATCCTCAAGCTCCCCCACCCAAGCCTCCCACCTCCATCTCAGCCTACTTATATGGATACATCTGTGAAATGGCACCCCTAAATAGCTTCCTCATTAACAGTTTAGCCTCAAAGGGGCCGAACTCTGAGACTTGAGTATCAGGGGGAATATTGGCCAGAAGCACGTGCCACAATTGCAGATATTTATGGAATTGGGCACCAGAAAGTGATACGGCTCCTGCAGGTCCCCAAACGCCTGTACATGAGTACTAGCTTAAACATCCCCAAGATGAGTAATGCCTATTCTATCCTACTTCACAAAACCTTCTAGCTCTGCTGTGTGGTGCAACCATGTCACCTGCCAGAAGGGGAGTCATCCCCGTAAGCCTGCAGTCCAGGGTTCAAAAAAGTAGAGAGTCTCCCTCCGACATAACACCACCACATGGGTATTCTCCAGAAGGAAGCAATGAATCAGGGCTCCATAGAAGAGGTCCGTGGGCCTATCAAGGCCAAGTAAAGTCAACTCTACACAGTAGTTCGGGTCACCCTACTCCCCATTATACCATTCAGTAATCACCACCAACTGGTAATAACAGGTAATAACAGTACAAATCAGCTATACCCATCCCTACCTCATAGGGGGATTACCGCCAGTTAAAGGCAACGTGGGGGCGACCATTTGCCCAAAGGAAGACATGGATCGTAGAAGTGAGGGATTGGAACCAAAGCCTGGGCAATGGGTGGGGACAGTCGTAAAAACCCTAAATAAAGCAGGGAAAAATCATCACTGTAAAGACATCTACTCTTCCAAGATATGAAGTTAGAGATAGGAAAGGGGGAGGAGAGTGTTCCGTTGATATGTACCTGGGTGGCTGTTCAGGCATACAGAAGGCCAACAAGAGTACGAAAATGGATCTCTAACCCAGCTCTCTCCAACATGGCACTCAAGAAGAACAAATCAACTGTGCTCAAAGGTCTTCTCAAAATCCACAAGAAGGAAGGCTGCAGAGCACCGAAGACAATGTGCCTGGGAGAGGGCCCCCTTGACCCTCTGTATGCAATGCTGTGTACTGCAGACTGGTGTAAAGCTACATCGATCCAGATGGATCAAGTAGAGCTGAGTGAGGTGCAGCCGATTAGCTATAACTTTGGCGAACACCTTCATTTCTGAGTTAATAAGGGAAATAGGCCTACATGATGTCCAGCTATCCAACGACTTGTCCAGTTTAGGTATCACCACAATTGTAACTGAATCAAACACCAAGGGAAAGGTTCCCAACTCTGCTACCTAGCTGTACATAGACAGCAGATGGGGGAGCAAGAGACTCCAGAATTTCTGATAATATTTAACAGGGAACCTGTCTAGGCCTGGAGTTTTGCTTGGGGACATATTCAATACCAACTCCATGATTTCCTGTATGGTAAGCAGCTATTCAAGATCCCTGGGGCCAGGGCAGCAGAATGTCAACCAACACTGGGATCGCAACTTCCCAGGGTGATGGAGCATATGCTCATACAGTGTGCTGTAAACTCCCATAAAGACGTGTGCAATGTCAGGGGCCAGCTCCTACAAGCGAGCCTCGGCATCCCGAATTAGTGGGACCACCCTGGAGGCTACCTCCCTGGTGGTCAACCAGTAAAAAAGTTTCCTCAACTTGTCCCCGAGTTTGTAAACACTCTGGGTTGACACCCTCCAACAATGCTGGGTGTCCTCCAGCGAGATTTGTCACTTGCAAGGCCGTGCCAATGCTAGCCAATGGTCAAGATCTGCGAAGGGCCGCCGTCACAGCCGCCAATCCAGGGTAAGGATTTGGGACTCCAGGATAGTAATTTGCACTAGCTTCTGTTTCTCCCTGCCCTAAATGTAGCCCTTAACTAACCGCCTAGGCTTGCTGGACACCTATAAAGCACCAGTTGACTCCACAGTGCCCCAATTATTCTCAAAGTAGGAGTGTATCTCTGACGCAATATATCCGGATCAGCCTTGGTCAGTGAGGTACCAAGCATTGATATACCACATATGTCATTTAACAGCGTCTGAGCACCCAATTTGGAGCAGATGGGGAGGATGGTCCGAAATCCCCTGGGCCTCAATCCCCGACACCTAGAGGACATCTGCCGCTAGGAGCCAAAAGCAGATCGATACGCAGCAGAGCTCTATGGGACACTGGGGTGTGAGTATAGGCAAGATCTCGGGGATGCCACAGTCTCCATCCATCACCCAGTCTCATGGAATTCACCAAGACTGACATTTGATGGGAGCATGCCTGACACTCCAGGTGCCACTATCAGTAGGCATCCATCTCAGATTAGGGAGAGCAATAGCTTATCGACTACCATAGGGGCAGGGAGTCATGAGGCCTGGGCACTAATGAGTCATGGGTGGGCCTGGTGTAACCACATCATAGTCAGCGCAGGAATTGCTGACTCAGAAGGAGTGCATACTGGAGTGACTAACAGTGTCAGTGAGATACATGGTCGAGGAATCCTGAACAAACATAACAACCCACACCCCCAGCATACCCTCACCCCATACTTCTATCTCCAAACCATCTGTTGCCTTGACCCTAAACATAATGTTGGCTAAATAAGGCATGAGGCCAAAAGCCCCAAGGGCCCTCCTTCCTGTAGGATACTGGTGGCAGACAACTGTTATAATTTCGTACATGCCAAATGAGTGCAAATAGAGCAACAGCAAAAACACTCATAAAACAACCAAAAGCACAAACAAAACAAAAATAAAGACCACCCATGTGTCAACCAGTATATTATATGAAACCACAGCCCTGCGCAGGTCCTCCATGGGGCAGGCACCCAGATCCTCACTCTGGAACCCGAAGAGGTTTGGTGTATCTGTTAACATGGCATCCTGATCAACCCTCCCGGCCACTACGCTTTCCATATCCGAGCCTGAGAAGCCCCAGCAGCCCGGGGCATAAATGGGTCTTACCCGAGTGAGCTTACCTCTGTCTAGGTAGCGTGGGGGAAAGACTGGGAGCACCCTTAACCAGCTGGAGTCTGGGCTCCTCAGATACTGACTGCTGAAGCGCCCTCCTCTCAGCCGCCCATTCCCAGGCCTGCTTTAGCGTGGCAAAGAAACAAGTGTCAGAGTTGAAGCTCACTTCAACCTCGAATTAAAAATAAGCATGTACTACAAGTTGAGGGCATGAAGCTTCTGTTTAACCTTCTTTAAAGAGCACCTAAGTAGTTGGACTGCTCATGTGTAGTCAGGAAATGTCATACATCTCTAATTCTGAAAGCAAAGATCCTGGTGAGCCCTGGCTTCCTAAGGATGGTATTACTGTCTCGATGGCTGAGAATCCTCTCAGTCATTTGACGGGCCAGGGCCCCAGGCAGAGGTCAGCAGACTAAGGACTGATATGCCTGTGATGGAGCAAGGTCTCGTAGAAAAGAGACTGGCTCTGCAGCAATCCTCTCATTTAACTTCTAATAGTGTATTAATTACGTATTGTGTTAAACTATTAAACACCTCATTGAACATACAAGACAGAGAAGCTTGCATATGTGTTTACTAACAAGTAACTCAAGCGAAATTTTAAAATGGCTGCTAACAGTAAATCTTTATTGTGCAAGTGTCAGCTGCATCTACTCAGTATGACAAGATGTCGCTTGGAGGGAATTTCTTACGCATGAGCAGAAGCTATTAAGATGGCGGCTTGGAAGCTTAGATGCTTAGATTCTGCTTTGATGAATCTAACTGAAGCTATTTTACTAATGCTAATGCGGGGAAAGCATTAATAAATGAAATGGGATTAGAATTGAGATAGGTAGTATACAGTGAAATCATTAATTTTTTTAATTAACATTTGTCTTTTTGACTCTTTTATTAGTGCATGTTTGGGCCTTTCATGTGAGTCTAGAGTCTGTTAACCACCTGACCTCTGCACATGCGTGGTGTGACTAAACCGGAAGTGATGTGACAATTGAACACAGTCCAAGGATGCAAAAGATACATACCCTGGGAACCAGCATCAAAGTCCTCTGGATGAATAGAAATACATGAGAAAATATACACTTGTTTCTAATATAATGTGAATACGGGTGGGAATAAAGATTTGGGAATAAAAAAAATAAGGGGTGGGATCTTATAACAATGGACTGAAAGACTAAATTGAAAAATAAGCATGGTGTGATGATCATCCCTCCTTGCCTGTCCAATCAGAGTTAGGATTTTTACGTTATTAACCCCTTCTACGCTGATGACGAGCTGGGCTCGTCATGGCATAGCCCGCTCGCACGCTGATGACGAGCCCAGCTCGTCACGTAACATGCGGTTTTAAAAAACTCAGCGTACGAGCGGAATTCCGCCCGCACGCATGCGGTTAAAGCATTAATGGGTGGTACATGAATAGCAAAGAGTATAATTGAGGTAGCTTTAGCTTTTTAGTTAGAGCTTGAGACTGGTATGCTGTCTGAGTGAAGCAGAGACTGAGAGTTGCTGAATGCTGCAGAGCTCGGGATGCTGTTGGAGTGACGAGAGATGCTGAAGAGGAATCAAATGCCGAACCATTTACCCTAAATTCATTTACTTAGAAGAAGATCGAGGAATAATCTAGAGGAGGAAGAGCGTATCAGAGAAGGGTGCTATTCAAGCGTAATTGGTAGAGAGGTCATCTTTCCTGTCCTGATTCCTGTCCTGAAGCCTTTGTCACCTGATCTTTCCCGGGGGGACCCTCTCCAGCTCCTTGGCCAGGGGATTGGTTTTCACACCATCCTAGGAAAATATTTCTGTGTATGTGCCAATGTTCTTTTCTCTCTATCCTCTCCTTTCTAAGCAAAAGTCATTGCAAGTTATAAAAGTATGTGTTTGATGATTGATTAATTGATTCTTCCTTCTTATGAGTGACGGAGACTGTACTGTACTTTGTAAGTGGTTCACATGAAATTAATTTAGATAAAGATTTAAAATACTTCCTGAGTCTGTGATCATTTATAAATGTAAAAAGATTAACTTTATGTCATTTCACCATCAACTAGTTCAAATAATGTTCCATTGACCATAGGAAAGAACTTTTGATCAGTGAAAGATTAGTTGAGAAATAAGAGGTGACTAATCTTGAAATGATAGAGAATCATAAACTTTGACTCCAGCGAATATTGCCAGGTTGTGGGAGTGTGTTTATAGGTCTAGGTGAGTATATGGTATTGGAGTACCTGTTGCTGGTGAGCAGCTGGATCCATTTTCTGGTAGCAGATCTATGGTTATTATTGACTAGTTTGGTGATAAATATTGATTATTGATTTATGTTTCCCCGGGGGAATGATTAGCGGGTAGTGATTGAAGCCATACTGCAGTAAGGTGATTCATCTGTTGAAATAGTGCTGAGAAGCTATGCAGGGCTGGCAGTGCTAAAATATGGAGTATTTAGTATAAAAGTTAAGTGTGAGTGAAAGCAAAAAGGGTCGCCATTGAAACTTTGGTCTTATATCATCTAGAAAGGGTTACACTAAAGGAGTAGCAGGTCCTCTTGAGTTTGAACGAAGGGTAAACAGAGGTTTAACTCACAGTGAAAGAGGATCAATTCAGAGTGTCCAGAATAAGTTGAAATCTATTCTTTGGTTAGTGGAACAGGCAGAGTAGCGAATGTTTTAACATTGTTACTAATGGAAATCCAGTTAAGAAAGAGTAAAATAAATATGTTTTCGTATTGCCTTGTGAAGGAAGGGTCAGTGCCGGAGTTGCACTTTTGTCACCGCTGGGATAGGTTGAAACAGTGGGCGTGTGACTGACACGATTTTAAAGGAGGGGTCAGTAGTAAGGAGCAGAACTGACGACATCAGAAAGGCCGCGCTGGCATTGGTCATATCACGAGAGTGAGCCGCAATCTGATTAGATGATTGAGTGGAAGCTGCTTTTGGATTGGTTGATGAAAATTGTATGCTTGATTCCCATTTGCCTTTTGGTGCGAGTTGACAGGAGAGAAAAGCTTGAGGTTTTGAGGATTATGGTTTCATGTATTGAGTATCTAGTATGTATGGAGAACAGAGGAAAATGTCATTTATAAAGGGAATTAAGAAATTCTTTAAGAAAGATAAGCCTGTACTGACTAGAGAGGGAATACGTATTCCTCCACCTAAAACGCCTGCTTCGTTTATGATGATGGAGAGAGGATATCATACATGTGTATGGATGGATAATTGGATGTAATACACAAAAGATGATGGTGTTTTAGCTTTTCCAGAATGCGGATGAATGATTTAGATCCGAGACCTAGATGAACACAGTATGAGGCATTAGAAGAAAGGGAGACCGAATCATATGAACGAGAGAAAAATCGGAGTGGACAATATATGGTTCATTTTCCTAGATACTTACGGGAGACACATGAAGGTCAGATGAAGCAATGGAGAAAAGCAATGGTACCAGAAGGCTTATACCCAGTATTAGTGGCTGAGGAACAGACAGGGAGTAAGTGTAAAGAAAAATTGAAGCACTTGAACCCAACAGGATATGGTGAATCAGAAGATGAGTTGTTAGAGGATACTTTAACTAAAAACCCTCCACCATACCAAGAAGGACCAAGTAGAGTCACACCAAGTGCACCAGTATTAGGAACACCCTTGATTCCACAAATTTTACATGATCCATTAGTTAATAAGGTACTTCATAATAGGGAAAAAGAAACATTAAATAAAAATAGAGAGGAAATAATGCAGCAGATAGGTCAATTGAATTTGAACCCTGACACATTAACAATACCAGTAACTATAGATCCTGTTGTTCCATTGTATTGTGACAAAGTAAATTGCCTTAACGCCTTAGGTGGGGGGTGTTCTATTGTGTGGGCGGGGCTGCGTCGGCCAACGGACGTGTGCAGCACTACGGAGGTAGTGCTCGCGACGGCCGTTGGTCAACGGATGCAAAGAAAGGGTTAAACCATCAGCTGTAACAGCTCTCTTGAGTAACCCCAGAAAAGAAAATGTGATAACAGACAATCAAGCTAGTGAATGCGATTCAGTACTTTTATTAATAGATCTACCAATAGAAGACTTAGTAAGTGAAACCCCAAGAACAGTTACACCCAGTAGTCCAAAAGAAGGAAGATCAGTGGTATCCTCTGGAGCCAGAAGTGCAACAGCAGTAACTCCAGAAGATTTGGAGAGATAGAAATGTGAGAATAGAAATATTAAACACTTACAATGAGGAAGAATTGTTGTTTGTATGCAGGAGTATAACTAGAAATGCAAAATTGTTTCATGAGAAATTGACAGAACTGGCCTTTGAGATGGGAATAGACATAGGGAGATCAAAAGTACTACTGAAATCATATCGAGTGGAATTTACAGACACATATTTAGATAATATGAATGTGTCATGAAAGAAGTTACAGTTAAAGGAGTTGATGAATATTTTGCAGAAGTGGGGAGACATTGACAAGTGGAGAATAAGGTGGACAAGGAAGAAAGAGGAAGCACAGGCAAATGAAGCATCTACTGCATTTTTGTTAAAAGAATCAGGAAAAGTAGAAAGATTGTGTACTATGAGAGAGGTACCTGGTGGTGGATATGTTCATGTTCCATGGAGTCAACAAGATATTTTGTCATTTACAAACGATTTCCCTAAATTGAGAGTGAAACCAGTTGAGTGGTACAAACAGGTTGAGAGGTTTGTGAAGGTTTCAAAGGTTTTGTTAAAATACTTGATTGGTTTGTTTGATATAGTGGTACCTGCTGATTTATGGATAGAATGTGAAATCCCAATTAATTGGCCAAGTGAAGAATACCCAAGAGATGCGAAAACAGGAGCTCCTTCAGATGATGTGATAAAGAAATATCACCAAGTAATTACTTTCTTGAAAGGGGAAATGCCTCCTAAAGAAACGGATTGAGTGAAGATAGATAGAACCACCCACAAACCAAATGTATCTGTTCATGCATATTATGAACGACTGCTGCAAGTCTTCAAACAGTACAGTGGTTTTGAGAACATTGTAGTTAAGGGTATGGGTAATTTTGTGTATCGGTTTGTGTACGGTTTGAAGCCAGAAATTAGTCAGGCGATTCAACAACACATTGTGTTGGCAGGGAAAGTCCATTGACGACATTCTAAAATACACAAAATATTGTGGGGACGATATTGAGGCAAAGCATAACAAGTTAATAGAGAAAATGATGTGGGTACAAGTAAAATGGAGATTAAATTAAATGGTCAGGCAGAACAGATAACAGAACAGAGTCAGAGTGATCATGTGGTGAATGGTGGTAAACCAAGAGTATGAATGAATAGAGGGGATGCAAAGAAGAAGTTTCCATGTCATGGATGCGGAAAGCTTGGAAATTGGAAAAACAAGTGTAAGAATATTCATAATGATAATGGGCCAACCCAAAATTTAAATCAACAGACCAGGATGAGGTGCTTATGAATCATCCACAGCAGGTAGTTAATCAGCAGTGTCAGGTGCCACCTGCCCCTATGCCAAATTTTGTGAATCAGCCAAAGTACAGTGCGGACGCCAGATTTCAAGGAGGAAGTGGTAAGAAAAAGTCTGTGATTTCACAATAACTTTTACTGAATTACAATGAAAATGAAGACGAGCAATGATGGTGCCTGAGGGGGGATTAAGAGGAGTGCGTACTTGGCTCATTCTTGCCGGTAGATCAGTCAGGTCCATTTATTGATGGGAAAATGGAGGCAATGATATAGTTTTTCTGTTGGATACTGGTGCAATCCATTCTACTGTGAGAACAGCAAACATCCCAAACCTACACCTCTCTGGAGAAGCAATCCAAGTAGTCGGAGTTTCGAATCAACAGATTAGAACCCCTAGTACAGATGAGGGTGCATATTGGAAATTTTATAGACATGCATAGGTTTGTGGTCTGTGATTCTAGTCCAGTGAATTTATTGGGGAGAGATTTACTCTGCAAAATGAATTGCACAATTTATTGTACATCGGATGGTGTTACTCAAATCAAATCAAATTCCTTTATTCGGTTTCCATAATTTCATAGAAAAACCATAAAAGTACACATAAAAACATATACAAGCAATAAATACAGTCAATGCATTGCGAGTTCAGCAAATATTTACAGAGGGGCGATTAAGACAAAACACTTCAGATAAAATATCAATGGGTCAGAAATTAGCCAAAATTTGACCGGTGTTTGAGACAAAACTTCAGAAAACAGGCTACATGTTTGGCGTAAGCTTCAATTTCCAAGAATTGAAGCGCGAGAAAAGCTGGGCAACAACAACGTAGACCCATTATTCTCAGTATTGGTACTATCCATCGTTTTCTTGGGTCTGCGTAGAATCTGCAAAATAACATTGCATGAATCGAAGACTGTAAGGAAACGGAGTCACATGGACACACAGAGAGATTCTTGGACCAGTCATTCTGTTGTAGGAACGTTATCAGACGATGAAAGATATTAAATCTCAAATGAGTCAATAAGAATTTCTAGTAAGTGTTCAGGTTATAAGTTAAATATAGCTGCACTGTGAAGGTGGTCTGGATAGCTAAAATGTCTGCACTGAGCTTTTTCCAATCTCACTAGAGAGTCGTAACTGCTCTAGATGTGATAAGTATAACTATTTTAATTCTTTCATCGATAGATCAGAGATGGTTAACGGATGGTGAAAATATCTTACTAGGCCTAAATCATCAAGAAATTTGTTCACATAAACAAGCCAACTGATCTTGTGCATCTTTTCTAGCGTAAGGCAATCGTGAATGAGGCATCGGGACAGTTCGCACTGTTCCGATGTCCAGACACAATGCCATAAAAGGATTGGTTGAATTTTGATGGTATCAGATATACATACCAACCCTAATTCTAGGTGGCAGCAATATGTTGAGGAGCTTTGAGGAACGGCAAGTAAATATCTCAAGAAGCTATTCTGGATCTTCTGTAAGGCTTCCACCTTAGCATAGCCCCAGACCCCGGCGCCATAACTGGCTACGTTAGTGCATTTGGCTTGGTATATTGTAATCATTTCTGGCGGGGACCTCTTCCCTAGCTTCTGTGCAAATGCTACAAGGGCTGTAGTGGCCCTAAGAAATAATAGTTTTCTCGCAGTAATAGCCTGCTTCCATGAGGACTTATTATATATTAAAATCCCTAAGTAGGGGTAGGAGTTAGTATACTCCAGTTTAGTGTTATTAATAAAAATATCTTTTGTTTTTTGGGGTCTTGTTCCTGCGTGCATTACGTAAGTTTTTTTTATATTAACTATAAGATCCAAACTCGCCATAAAACTGTGCTATCTGTGTAAGACATGCTGGACTTGCAGGGGTGTTCTTGCCATAATCACAGTGTGGTCAGCATATAAAAGTGCCGGTATTGGACGACGATCAATGGTAGGCAGGTCCTGTCTCCCTTCCAACATTGCTGCTTCTAGCCCGTTGGTATAAAGGGTAAATAGGAAGGGAGCCAGGACACAACCTTGCCTGACCCCCTTCTCCACCCCAAATGACGCGGTGAGTTCTCCCCTCAGCCCGTACCTGACTCTTGCTGATGCACCGAATAGAGCTCACAGAGAAAATGTACCAGCGGTAGGTCTACACCCATTGCCAAGAGGATCGACCACAATTTCGTATGGTTAACACAATCAAAAGCCGTAGTCAAATCAACATAGGCCATGTGTAAATACCCCCCTTTGGCTCCAACGTATTTCCCTAATAGAAGAGAGAGATTTAGGGCTTGCTCCACAGTACCCAAACCCTCTAGAAAACCCATACTGTAGGTCAGAGATTATGTTGTGGTCATTGGCCCAATCCTGTGGACGTTCTAAGAGGATGCGGCCGGCGACCTTACCAAGGGAATCTAAAAGGGATATAGCTTGGTAACAAGTCGGTCTCCCTTTTTAAAGATGGGTACTAAAATGGAGGCTGACCATGATTCGACTAATCCTATGGAGTTGCCTGCTTCAAGTACTCTTGTAAGAATGGGGGACCATAAGTCCAAATTATATTTAAAGAGATCGACCAGAACCCCATCGGGTCCTGGTGCTTTCCCAGCTTTACTGGCCAATAAAGCGTTGACCACCTCTGAGTGAGTAAACGTGAGTGGGATCAGATATACAGGATGGTTAGGCAATACTTCCCTCCCATCTTTCTCAGATTGCTCAGAATTTCCATGCGGGGCTGAACTAAATATTTGGGTAAAATGATTGACCCATGTTTTGTCGTTCACAGCAACGTCTATCTTGGGGGAATCGTTCATGTCTGAAAGAAAAGGAGATTTAACATCTCTCCAAAAGTTGACACTGTCGTTCGTTGAACAACTCTTATGGAGTTGATCCCATAAACCATTTTTTAATTAAATTTTGGGGGGTTTTAGGGCAGTTTTATAGGCCTTTCTAAGTCTAATAATTTCGTCTTTGTCCCGATTTGATTTATGGAGTACAATTTTTAAACTAGAGTAAGCTTTTGTGCACTCTGTGTTAAATCACCCTTTATTAGAGTTCCTTTTTTTTGTTTGTTTTTGACGTAATACATCTTGTACAATTCTGGTGATGTTTGTATAGCTGGACAATATTTTTTCATGAGAAGTGTCAGGGTTAAGACATATTTCGAGTAGAGGCAATGCTGGCTTAACTACTTTGGCTGTCGTTTGGACGGGGTCAATTTTTGCCCATTTTATGGAGAGACCATTTAATCTGTCTAAATTCAAAGTTTGTTGCTCCAAAAGACTCATTGGATTGGGCTTCCCCAAGAGAGTTGGTAAAGATATTGAAAGGCTATTGGGGAAGTGATCTCTGATGGCACTGTTAATAGTGGTAAACTTCCGGATAATGAGCTCCATATTATAGGAGACAAATATAAAATCAATTATACTAGAGTCCCCCTCCTTTTGAATGTGGGAGAGAAAGGGACTAAAGGAACCACCAATTTGTTAGCGAAACCCAGTTCCATGGCAAACAAAATTTCATTCATGCGATTGCCGATATGAGTGTGAGAAAAGGGTGTTAAGTTATTTTCACACTGGTCCTGGATTCCACAGTTTTTAGTGGTGTTATTTTTACAAAGTGATAAGGGATACGTTAAAATCTCCGCCCCAAATCAACATGAACGATTTGTTCATGTACTTATTTCGCAAATCTTGTAGAAAAGAAAAAATATTATTTAAAACAATAATAAGATCAGCTTGGTTAAGATTATTATAAAAATTTACCAAAAAATAAATGGACAACTTATTTACTCTTAGGATAAGAATCTGGTAATTACTCTCCAACCTCAACGGGACAATACCCTTGAGTTCCAAAACATTTGATATATACGTTGTTAGTCCCCCCTTTGGCCTACCCGAGGCAGAAGGGAGAGCATTCGAGAAATAGGTTTTGTAACCCTCAAGATGGATTGGGGTGCTTAGCCAGGTTTCTTGTAAGCACACAATATTATGTTTCCCCACCAGTTCTAGCCAGATGTCATTTGACATTTTAGAACGAAGACGCACCATGTTCGTTCCAAAAGATAATATCAAGTTTTAGGTCTCTTGATTCAAGCTGACCTGTTAAAACATGGGTGGTTGTCTCTGAATTTAATCGAGGGGACATCAACGGGACTTCACCCTCCCCAACATGCGAGTGAGACCCCACATCGTCAGATACTGTAGTCGATACTAAAAGTTGGGGTTTTAGAGTTGGGGGGTTAATTACTAGAGGAGTACTTGGGCAGTTACATAGCGTTTGCATTTTGACTTGAAATGGGACCAAGCTAGGAGAAACAGGCGGTGAACCCGATATTGAGATGTCCATAACTTTCAGTCAGTCATTGTCTTCCAAACCTGAAAGAACATTAAATCTGGTATAGATAGGAACGGACTGCATTTGAGTGTGGAGGGGGAATGGATTTCTCCAGTTGAGAATACTATGATGGTTTCTTCTAGGAGAGTAAAGAAACCCTAACTGTAAAATATTAATCCCAACAGCATCTACAGTATGATATACACCTTTCTTTAAGATTTCATTAACAAGCAACGATGAACCAAATGTCATGACTATACAATCCCCTGCTAACATTTTTTCACATGGCCCCACCCACTGCACTCTTCTAACCATCTTGAACTTGTGGAATAAGTGTCTGTTCAGACCTACCCTGGTGCCCAGCCAATGTAATGATTTATTTTTGAGGTCTGACCATGATTCCTCCTCAGCGGCCTTATTTTTTGGGACTTTACCCAGCACGATAATTTAAGGGGTAGCTTCCGGGGGAAGATCAAGATGAGTGTCTGAAACAAGTGGATCCTCAGAAAGAAGTGGCTTTGAGTGGACTTGTTGTTGCGGTTGTTGAGGAAAGGGTGATTGTGCCTGATGTATCGCTTCCAAGGCGCTTTTTGGAATTCTATCACAATCATTGGCCAGTGTAGTAGATAAATGCTGTACCCATTTACCTTTATTTACTACTACAGGTCTATTATTACTCAAGGGATTTCCGCTTACAACCTGCTCCGCCACCCGATTTACAGTAGCCACAGTTGGTGGAAATTTTGATTTCCCTGCAGGGATGTTAGTATTCGTGCTGGCATTATCACAACTATTCGAGCTTTGGGTAGCCATTACCGCTTGGTTGTGCTTGCTGGTAAGAAGATCCTCAATGAGGGTCATTCTGGATGATAACTGATCCAGCCTGACCCTCAAGTAAAGATCTAATCTTTCTACTAAAGATGACAGGTTCTTGATATCCGATTGAATTGTAAGGCTACTGTTTGCTTCAGCCTTTCACTTAGGTTGGCCTTTATTCTGCCCTACTCGTTTTTTCCCATACGGGGTACATTTCACCGTTTTTTTTGCGTTGGAAGATAAATGAATAACAGCTTGAACTACATCTTTAGAGATATATTGTGCATCATTGGGGTGTGGGTTTTTGGACTTTTTTAGGGGCGGTTGCGTTGGAGAGTCACTGACGATAGATAGAATCTCGTCAGGGCTCGGTTGGATACAACCATTGGAAGGATTTTCAACTGGCTTACCTAGGTCTCATTGAATGATTTCATCTTGATGGACTGAGTCCAGGCTTAACTTAGAAGAGGTCCCTTCAATTGATTCTTCAACTGATAAAATCTGTTTGTCTAACACTCCCACCACCCCAGTAAGATAGGTCAATAAGGTTTTCTGAGAATCAGCAATTAGCTTATTACCCCTGGGCGGTTTGGGACTCGGTAGTTTCCTTTTACCCATGCTGGTGGCCTTATACCTGATCTCTTTCCAAGTCCAAATAGTATTTATTTTAACAATACACGTTTTGCAAACAACAACTATTGTTGATAAAAATATTCAAAGGACAGAACCAAGGGAGTAAGCCCGGCCTCATATGGTCACAGATAGGCAAGGACGGGCCCGCGCCGCGGGAGCCTGCGCACAGTTTTGAAGCCCCAGGGGCGGGAAAGTTGCTCCATGCCTCTCGCGAGACCGCAAGGGGGAGAGACGCCAAGCTTTACAGCGGCAGACCCGAGGCAGTTGACAGTCCCCACAGCAGTTGACAGTCCCCACAGAAGTCCAGGGGCAAAAGAAAATCCAATGGCGAGAAACCAGGTAGGCAATTATAATTAGGGCTCCCGGTTTTATGGTATTTTTTTTTTCAACATTTCCATCTGTATTTATCCATTTTTATTTTTGGCTATTTTATATGTATTTATCCATATTTATTTTGTGTTTTGCGTATAAAAGAAGTTAAAAAACTGTACATTTCCATATTTATTTAACTGATAGAGGCTCACTCATAATTTGAAGTTAGCTGTGTTTTAGCGATTTAAACTGTCAAATATTACATACCAATACATCCACTGGTAAATACTAGCATTATACCATGAAGATTTGTTGACATATGCCATTATTTACAGAAATGTCATCCTGTTTTTGAATTTCCCATGCTCCCCATATTCTCTGGTGCTGGCCAACAATTCATTAAAGACAGCATGGAGAGTCACTTAAAAAGAGCACCATTTTCTGTATTATTCTCTTTTAAATATAAATGCAGACAGAGACCGCGTTGCCCTATGGGAGTTGGAGTCTAGGGCAGCGAGCGGTCCGCGAGGTGGAGAGACGCCAAGCTTCACAGCGGCAGACCCGAGGCAGTTGACAGTCTCCACAGCAGTTGACAGTCCCCACAGAAGTCCAGGGGCAAAAGAAAATCCAATGGCGAGAAACCAGGTAGGCAATTATAATCGGGCAGAAATCTCAAAAGTGGTGTTACTCTTCGAACCCCTGATGAAGATATGGTATACAAGATAATGTTAGCTAAGCAAGACTTAGAAATAGACAAAATGAATTCTTTGATGACATAAGATGATTTACCAGAGGAGCTGAATACCACTGTGAATCCAGAAGTATGGGATTTCACGGGAAAATAAATCGGGCTAGTGGTGTCAGGAGTCCCCAGGTTGCGCCTGCATTATCGAACTGTGGGGCTTGTATGAGGAGGAAAGCACAGTACAGTTGGTAAGGGAGTAAAGACTACAACTCCCAGACTCCCCGGTGTGGGGAAGTATATGAATCAATCAATCAATCAATCAAAGACATTTATAGAGCGCACTACTTACCCGTAGGGTCTCAAGGCGCTTGGGGGGGGGTGCCGTTACTGCTCGAACAGCCAGGTCTTCAGCTTCTTCCTGAAGGAGAGGTGGTCTTGGGTCAGTCGCAGGTCGGTCGGGAGGGAGTTCCAGGTCTTGGCGGCCAGGTAGGAGAAGGACCTTCCTCCTGTTGTTGCTCTTCGGATGCGGGGTTGGCTGATCGGAGGTGGCGTTTGGGAGCGTAGAAGTTGATTCGGTTGTTGAGGTAGCTCGGGCCTTGGTCGTGTAGGGCTTTGTGTGCGTGGGTGAGGAGGCGGAAGGTGATTCTTTTGTTGACGGGGAGCCAGTGCAGGTCTCTCAGATGTCCGGAGATGTGGCTGGTTCGTGGGATGTCGAGGATGAGTCTGGCTGAGGCGTTCTGGATCCGCTGGAGTCTCTTCTGGAGCTTGGCGGTGGTACCGGCGTAGAGGGTGTTGCCGTAGTCCAGTCGACTGGTGACAAGGGCCTGGGTGAAGGTCTTCCTGGTCTCGGTGGGGATCCACCAGAAGATCTTCCGTAGCATGCGTAGGATGTTGAAGCACGCCGAGGAGACGGCGTTGACTTGCCTGGTAATGGAGAGGGAGGAGTTCAGGATGAAGCCCAGGTTGCGAGCGTGGTCTGTCGGTTTGGGTGCGGTGCCCAGGGCGAGAGGCCACCAGGAGTCGTCCCAGGCGGAGGGCGAGGTGCCCAGGATGAGGACCTCCGTCTTGTCTGAGTTCAGTTTCAGGCGGCTGGTCGTCATCCACTCGGCTACATCTTTCATCCCTTCGTGCAGATTGGCTCTGGCGGTGGCATCGTCGACACGCATCCTGTTGTGTGTAATTCATTGTTTTTTTTCGGATTTCGCCCTGGAGGTGGTTGGGAGACGCTGCAGGCCACGGCTGCTCGGCTGGTTGGAGTAGGGCGCCGCCGGAGTTCTTCGGCATCCTATGACCCAGGTAGGATCTGTATTGTCAGGCTTAACTCGTCAGCGAGCGGTTTGCCTTTGCCAGCCCCGCTCGGAGTTTCCAGTATCGGAAGAGCGGAGCGCGGTGGTGTTCTGCCACACGTTCCCGTTCTCACATTTCGGGAGTGAGTTTAACTTCTGAAAGGACCTTGGGGAATCTCTGCTTATTAGTTTTGTTTCGTAAAGACTTCATTTGTGACACAGTTCGTGGGGCGTGGTGGTGGTAGAAACTATGCGCTACCGTGTACTGCTATTTACTTTCAGACAGCATTTCTAATCAAAAGGCATTGCACTTGTGGATCTATTATTGAAGACTGTGTACTTATACCTTGTTGGAAGGGTTATGAACTACATTCTTTCCTTATGCTACAAAGAGCAGAGTGTAGTGGTTCTTGCTTCCCACGCACTACCGTTTCTGATAATAAGGGAGCCTTGAGTTTCTACCATCCTTGTGGATATATATTCATTTGCTTATACAGCAGGGTGATGTGCCTTAACAGACTCCAGTTTCAGCGTCTCTCGTCTGTTGTCATGGTATGCAAAATACAGGGGTTAGCCAATTGTGATATATGTGTTCTGGAGAGTGTGTTTTGTTGCTGACTTGTATTTGTGTCTAAATAGGCGGCTTGAGGTGACAGGAGGCGATAGAGGAGACGTATTTGCCAAAATCGTTTTTCATTCATTACCACAAGGTATACGCCTGTTCTTTAGCGAGACCATATGAGAGTAGCTTGTTAACACAACTATCTTTCTAAGTATATGTTTTTGTCGTTACAGGATTTCCCTTCCCCGCTGGCCCTTCCCTTTCCCTTCCCTGTTCATTCATCCCTCACCTAATGGCTCAAGTCCTCTGTGTATTTGTACAAGAGGACTTGTGATGTTTGGAGGTGGACCCTTATAAGCATCAATCGGATTCCGTGGAGCAGAACTGGACAGAATTACACGCCCACGAATACAGCTTTACCCGATCCGTTTGTGCTTATAATGGCTACTCTGGAGGATGTACTACAGGCCTTAGTGTTAGTCCAGCAGGAATTAGCTGCCTCCAAAACAGAGGCAGCAACCTTGAGGGATAAGGTAGACAGGTTAAGCAGAAACCCCTTTGATGTTTCGCCTTCGCAGGTGCAGGTCACTGTCCTCCCACCCATACCGTTGGCTAGTCCAGAGCGTTACTCTGGTGATCCAGCCAAGACACAAGTATTTCTAACTCAAATCATGCTGCATTTCTCATGCAAATCGGCCTCCTTTCCAAATCACCACTCGAGGGTGGCTTTTGCCATATCCTATTTGATCAGGGATGCTGCTAACTGGGCAGTGCCCCTGGTGCGAAACGACGCCATTTTATCAGATTGGACAGCCTTTCGTGCTGAGTTCGAAAGGGTTTTTGATCGTCGTGCCACTACTTTTAGCGCAGATAGGGAATTGCTCACCCTTAGACAGGGTAGGAGGGATTTAGTGTTCTACTTGACTGATTTCAATAGGTTAGTGGCAGAGACATCATGGCCGGAGGAAAAGAGGATGTCGCTCTTCTATCAAGGGCTAAGGGACGGACTAAAGGATATCATTGCCCAGATTGACCCACAACCGGTTACTTGTACTGATAGGATCAATCTAACCTTGCGATTAGATGGTAGATTAAGTGAAAGAGGAGGAGAAAGAAAAAGATGGGACATGGGATCTTTTGGGTCTGAAGCAAATCCTAGGAAAACCTTGCCTTCCTCTGAAACAGGCTCAGAACCCATGGAGATCGGCGCTGTAAGAGCAGCCTTGTCTAGAGAAGAAAAAGAGAACCGTAGAGCACTGGGTTTATGTCTCTATTACAGAAAGAAGGGGCATTATGTAAAAGAGTGTCCCACTAAACCAAAGACGTCAGGGGCATGGAACAGAAGCAAAAGGTTAGCAGTCTCCGCAGTGGGTGCATCCGAGGCGGTGACAATAGAGGTCTCAGGAACAACAAAGGGCATCACAGCCATTAAAGATTCCTTCATTAACTATCCTGGCTTTGCAGGATACCGAGACACATATAGTTCTCCCTATGAGCTTAGAGAGTCAAAAACAGATACACCAGGTCAAGGTCATGATAGACTCAGGGGCCACGGGAAACTTTATAGACAGTGGTTTGGTCTCCTCTTTTTCCTTAGATAGAGTGACTAGGGAGACACCCGAGGAAGTACTGGCCGTAGATGGGAAACCTCTAATATCTGGCCTCATTACTGAACAGACTGACCAACTGGTGTTGACATGTAAGGGACCAGAGGGTCTGCACAGAGAAGAACTAACACTAAATATAGAGGCCCCACAATACAAAGTCATACTGGGGATGCCTTGGTTAAGCTACCATTACCCGTCGATTGATTGGAAAACCAAAGAGGTCCGGTTCTTGTATGAAGAATGCAAGGAGCATCTGAACGCCTCCTGTACACAGCTAGCAGCAACCTTATTTCTCCCTGTAGTGGTAGCTACTGCAGCTGAGAAAAAGGTTAGCCTGCCCCCTGAATACAAGAGTTTCGAGAATGTTTTTAGTGAAAGTCAGGCAGAACAGTTGCCCCCACACCGATTATATGATTGGGGCATAGATTTAGTGGAGGGAGCTACACTACCATCTTGTCGAGTCTATGCCCTGTCGATACCTGAGACTGCCCATTTAAAAGAATACCTTGATCACTATGTTGATATCGGGTGTATTCGACCCTCTAGATCCCCCGCAGCCTCTCCTTTGTTTTTTATCAAAAAACCAAACGGAGAATTGAGAGCCTGTGTGGACAACCGGGTACTTAATAAGAACACAGTAAGAAACAGGTACCCTTTGCGTCTCATTTCAGTCCTCCTGGATCAGGTGAGAGATGCCCGGATATACACCTGTTTGGACTTGAAAGGTGCGTACCATTTGGTGCGTGTTAGAGAGGGGGACGAGTGGAAAACCACCTTCAAGACTCGTTACGGTTTATACGAATACACTGTTATGCCGTTTGGGCTGTGTAACGCCCCCGCGGCATTTCAGTACTTTCTGAACGATGTTTTGAAGGAGTTTGTGGATACATGTGCGGTCGTCTATATAGACGATATTCTCATTTACTCAGACAAAACCGAGACTCACAGACACCATGTCTCTCAGGTTCTACAGAAGTTGGGGGAAAATCAGCTCTTTTGCAAACTGAGTAAATGTGAATTTGGAGTGACTGAGGTGGAATTCCTGATGGTGGTTCTGAGTCCTACAAGGTTGCAAATGTCGGAGAGAAAGGTTCAGGCGGTTCAAGAGTGGCCGATTCCCTCCGGTGTAAAAGACGTCCAGAGATTCCTGGGATTCGCGAACTATTACCGCAGGTTTATTTCGCAGTTTTCACAGGTAGCTTCACCTCTATCTAAACTACTCAGAAAAGGAATTGCTTTTCTTTGGTCTCATGATGCGCAAAAGCTTTTGCGACTCTGAAAGAAGCTTTTACCACTGCCCCTATATTGGCCCATCCTACACCGGAATTTCCTTTCATAGTGGAAGTGGATGCTTCCGATACTGCGATAGGGGCTATCTTGTCACAGAGGAATCAGACCACAGGGCAATTACACCCGGTTGCCTACATGTCTAGGAAATTGAGCACAGCAGAGAAGAACTACACCATAGCAGAAAAAGAGCTGTTAGCGATAAAGAAAGCCTTTCAAGAATGGCGTCATCATCTGTGGGGGGCGGCGTTCCCGGTCACTGTGTTCTCTGACCATAGAAATCTCCAATACATGAAAACAGCAAGGAATCTCACTCAGAGGCAAATGAGGTGGATGTTATTCTTCTCAGAATATGACTTCATAATCACTTACAGGCCTGGGGTAGAGAACAGGAAATCAGATACCCTGTCCAGGCAAAATCATGCTGACACTGCACTCGGGAAAAAAATCCCCAGAGGCCATTATAGATCCAAGAAAGGTGGTTTGCACTGTTCAAGCAAACACCTTTTTGGATCTGGTTCGCCAATCTAAAACCCAAGATGCATGGGTGACGTGGGCATTAGGGGAAGCGGTCACGCTTTGAAACAAGGGCTGCCTTTTCAGGACGGTAAATTATACCTACCCAGTCTCGCATTGAGAAAAAAGGCTTTTGAATGGTGCCATGATACCTTGTTGGCAGGTCATGCAGGTGTGAGAAAAACGTATCAATTGTTGCAACGACATTTCTGGTGGGAGACAATCCAAGGAGACGTAACCACATGGGTAGGAGCATGCGAAGAGTGTGCCCGAGCCAAGAGTGAGACAGGTAAAAGGAAGGGGTTTTTGATGCCTCTACCCACACCAAAACGACCTTGGCAAACCATCAGCATCGACTTCGTTACAGGACTGCCCCCGGTTCAAGGTAAAACAGCTATCCTGGTGGTAATTGATAGTCTCACCAAAATGGGACACTTCATTCCCTGTGTGAATCTCCCCACCGCCGGACAAACAGCACAGTTGTTGTTGAGTAACGTAATTTGTTTGCATGGGGTGCCCGAAGTTATAGGCTCGGATAGGGGCCCACAATTCATTGCCAGGTACTGGAAGGCCTGGTGCCAGGCCTTGCAGATCCAGTCTTCTCTCTCCACTAGCTTTCACCCTCAGACTGATGGGCAGACAGAGAGACTAAATCAAACTTTGAAAAAATACCTCAGGTGCTATGCTGCTGAAGCCCAGGATTCATGGGTCTCTTTGTTGTGGATGGCCGAGGTGGCCTACAATAACGCCTGGCACAGTTCACTGGGGGTGTCACCTTTTCGCGCCACCTACGGTTTGACGCTCGAATACTTCCTATCAGCATTCCGGAAGGGGTAGCTGATCAACCTACAGTGTTGGGGCAGATACGTAACCTACAATCTGTGCACAAAAAGATCAGGGCTCATCTGCAGAAAGCAAAGATTGAGTACAAAAGAGGGGAGGACAAACACCGGAGAGCAGGTCCATCCTATGCAGTAGGGGATAAAGTATGGCTATCCACCAAGAACATACGATTCAAACTGCGCAGTATCTTTCACCCCTGATACATCGGTCCTTATGCCGTCGTAAAACAGATTAATCCAGTGGCTTACAAGTTGAAACTGCCAGGAACGCTCAGGATCCATCCAGTGTTCCATTGCAACTTGTTAAAACCTGCTTTTGGTGCCAGGAGGCGTGCGCCTCCTCGCGTGCTTTGTGATGATGGTTTTGAGTATGTGGTGCAGAGTATCAAGGACTCAAAATACCGGAGGGGTGTGTTGTGGTATCTGGTTTCCTGGAAGGGGTACTCGGCAGAGGACGATTCATGGGAGCCGGTGCAGAACATCCCTGCCCCTGAGGCTATCCGTTCCTTTCATCGTAGGTTCCCTCTGCCGCCTGGCCCTGGAAGGCGCTGAGGGGGGGGGGGACATACTGTCAGGAGTCCCCTGGTTGCGCCTGCATTATTGAACTGTGGGGCTTGTATGAGGAGGAAAGCACAGTACTGTTGGTAAGGGAGTAAAGACTACAACACTCAGACTACCCGGTGAGGGGAAGTATATGAACATCGTCGACATGCATCCGGTTGCGTGTAATTCATTAGTTTTCCGGATTTCGCCCTGGAGGTAGTTGGGAGACGCTTTACGCCGCGGCTGCTCGGCTGGTTGGAGTAGGGCGCCGCCGGTGTTCTTCGGCATCCTATGATCCAGGTAGGATCTGTATTGTCAGGCTTAACTCGTCAGGGAGCGGTTTGCCTTTGCCAGCCCCGCTCGGAGTTTCCAGTATCGGAAGAGCAGAGCGCGGTGGTGTTCTGCCACGCGTTCCCGTTCTCACATTTCGGGAGTGAGTTTAACTTCTGAAAGGACCTTGGGGAATCTCTGCTTATTGGTTTTGTTTCGTAAAGACTTCATTTGTGACACAGTTCGCGGGGCGTGGTGGTGGTCAAAACTACGCGCTACCGTGTACTGCTATTTACTTTCAGACAGCATTTCGAATCAAAAGGCATTGCACTTGTGGATCTATTATTGAAGACTGTGTACTTATACCTTGTTGGAAGGTTTACGAACTACGGGCCATATGCAGGTAAATTGCAAATACCGACTCCTTAATACCGAATCATACCGAATCGGTATTAAGAATGAGGTAAACATGATGTAGGTAAAAATTCGTTAAACATTACCGATTCGTTGCAAATCGGTATTAAATACCGATTGTGAACAGATCGGTAATAAAAATACATACCGAAAGGCTATTACCGATTCGGTGTTACCGAATCCACACCCAAAATCGGAAATACCGAATCGGTAATTTAAAAAACAGCGTTTGGTGAATCAGCCAATCCTGATACACCCATTTACTTCCCAAACAGGAAGTTGCCACACCCAGCCAGGTGCACAGGGCCTGGAGCTCACTGTGAGGCAGGCAGGCAGGCAGGAGAGCTGAGGAGCCAGCAGCAACACAGCCAAGAAAAAAAAATAGATAAACCACTGAACAAGCATTGAAATGGCAATCCAGGACAAGGAGAAGGAGGGAGGTGAAAGAAAAAGATAACTCAAGTTCAGCGACAAGGAGCTTGAGATCCTGATCGAGGATGTCACCCAAGAGTACCACAAGCTGTTTGGAGCCCAGTCCCACCAAGTGCCAGACGCACAGAAGAGGCAAATATGGAGTGGCATTCGGGACAAGATCAATGCCATAGGTGTGACCCTGTGCACCATAGAGGACATCAGAAAGAGGTGGTACGACCTCAGAAAAACAGCAAAACAGAGGATGGCAGAGAGACATAGGCTGGCAGGGAAAACTGGAGGAGGAAAAAATCGAGCCCCAGTACCAACACCACTGGAACAGATGGTGGAGTCCACCATCCAGCGGGAGAGTGTGAGTGGCATAGGAGACGCAGACAGCTCCGCCAGAGCAGCTAGAAAACAAGGTAAGAAGCATGCCCAGCATGCTGCCCTACCCCCTCCCCAACCCCAACCCCCATAGTGGTAAAAGTGCTCCCACTCCACACCATGTCTTACTGCTTACCTGCAATGCATTCTGGGTGATGTAGTCAGTGTGAAATCATGATGAGGACTGTCAGGGCAGCTAACACAATAGCATGGTAATAGAATTGGATAGGTCAGGATAACCACTGTGCACTGTTGGCATGTACTTTAATGCAATGGCATTGCAGACAGAGCATTGAGAATATTTACATTTGTGTCATTTCAGGCGAGTCATGTCACAGTGCAGCTGAGGGCAGCAGAGGCAGGTCAGCCAGGCCAGAGGGGAGTGAACAGGATGAAGACAGCATGCCTGCAGGGAACACCAGCTCTGCGCCATCGCAGCCAGCCAATCCTCCACCACAGACATCACCACAGCGCCAGGGAGGGCCGCAATCCCCTCTCACTCAGTCACCACTGCGACGTTCACCAACACCACCACCACTACCACAGTCAGACAGGAGGCATGCCGTGATCACCCTCCATCTGCTGGAGGCGTCGGAGGAGGAGGGCAGCCAGCGCGAACAAAGTCCTATTGTAGAGAGATCCAACAGGGAGCGGGCTGGTTCAGCATCCGAGGGTGCGAACATCTCATCACGACGCCGCAGGGCAAGGCCGGACAGTCCAGTGGCATTTGAGCAGGGTGACAGTGTGTTTGCTGGACTGGAAGGCAACATGCTGAAGGTCCAGCGCCTGCAATGGAGGGAGATGAAGTCGTTACACAGGGAGGTGGCAAACATTAACAGACATATGCACAAGATGGAGAAGGGTATCAGTGCCATGGGGGAGAATATGTCTGCAGGGATGGAGAGGGTAGCAACCTCGGTGGACAACCTCTGCAGCCAGCTGGAGCAGGACCGTGTTGGCATGCGCCGACAGAGACTGAGACTCCAGGACTATACCAAGTCGGTGAACCGGCTGGCCACTACGACATCACTGATGTGTCGCCAGTCCATCGCCATGCAGGAGGAGATGGCGCATTGCAGCAGGGATGTGGCCAGGGGGATGGTGTCCGTGACCTCAGTGCTAGAGCTCATGCAGAATTCTAAGGCCTCAAATATGGAAGGGGGGGGACAGTGAGGAGGCTACCAGCCGTGGTAGCATTACACCCTCACCCACCGAGTGCAGGAGGCGTAGTGGACGTAATGTCCCAGCACAGGAACGGTCCAACTCACAAGTCTGTGTCGATGGGGAACATGCACGTGCAGCACGGGGATGCAAGAAGTGAAGGACACTGGCTGTCCACATGCATGTGATGGGTGATGTAACCCATGTCCAATTGGACAATGCTCACAATGCTGGAGGTGTGCCAAATAAACACCTGTACATGTAATTTGAAATGCCTCAGTGTCGTTACTCACTCAGAAATAGTGTGATGTTATCTCTGCCCGTCTATGTCTCCCATCATGTTCAATAGCAGCACTAGCCGCGCTGGGCTCTGGCTGAGGGTTGTCCTCGTCCTCGTCCTCTGACTCAGTTAGTTCCACTGCAGTTCCTTTTTTAGTGGCCAGATTGTGTAGCATTGCACACGTAGCAATAATCTTGCAACATTTGATGGGGCTGTACAGACGCGCACCTCCTGTTTTGTGGAGGCAACGGAATCTGCTTTTGAGCAAACCAAAAGTGCGCACCTTCGGGTGGTTGGGTTCAGATATGGTGTGAGGAGATACGGCCGGAGGGCATATGCGCTGTCACCTATGAAGAGAAGTAAGTGGCATTGATTGGTGTGACCAACAGCTTGTGGCAGGGTGTGGCAGGGTGTACATCAGGGTGTGTGACATTTACTTACCTAGTATGTATCCGTCGGCAAATTCACCAGCAAGCAGACGTGTATGTATGCCACTGTTCCTGTAGATGGGGTATTTTGCCACAATGTCTGTGATAATGTGTTTGGCATTGCAGATCACCTGCACATTGATTGAGTGGGTGGATTTGCGGTTCCTGTAAATGTATTCACTTGCTGCAGGTGGGCAGATGGGAATGTGGGTCCCATCGATGCAGCCGATCACGTGGGGGAAGTGGGCAAGTTGATAGAACTCCAGCTTGGTTCTCTGCAGCTCCGCCTGCGTACTGGGGAAGGATATGTAATGTTCCATTCTGTCCATCATGGCGTCTAGGAAGGTGTTGAAGAACCGGGATAGGCAGCTCTGTGATACTCCACCCACTGCTGCTATTACACCCTGGAAACTTCCTGATGCAAGGAGGTGCAGGCAGCAGAGTACCTGGACATGGGTGGGGATTGCGTGGGCCCTTGGCGTCTGATGCTCCAGATAGGGTGTTAGGTCCCGTATTAGCTCCAGGATGGTGTCTGGGTGCAATCTGTATCTCTCGTGTATTTCTGCGTCTGTCAACTGGAACAGAGTGATGCGTACTCTGTACACCTGCTCCTCACGTCTCCAGATCCTCATTCCTGCTGCTCTCAGGCGTAGCCGCCTTGCTATGAGATAGAGGCCTGCCATTGTGTTCATACTGATGCATTTTGGGTCTGTTTATATAGACTCCTCCTGATTACCACATGCTCCTGAAACGTGGTAATTAGCGATTCGTTATTACCGATTTTGGCCAAAATCGGTATTACCGGGGTTTGCTACATAGCATATTTGGGGGTTTTACCGAATCGTTTCTACCGATTCGGTATTCATTGTTTCGGTAATTCCAAGTCGGTAACTTAGGGTTTTTACCGATTCGCTATTATCGATCCTATTCGGTATTACCTACATCTCACATGGCTACATATTTGTCGGTAACACAGAAAATGACCCTTTTTCGGTGTTACCGATCGGTATTTGGTCACCTACATATGGCCCTACATTCTTTCCTTATGCTGCAAAGAGCGGAGTGTAGTGGTTCTTGCTTCCCACGCACTACCGTTTCTGATAATAAGGGAGCCTTGAGTTTCTCCCATCCTTGTGGATATATATTCATTTGCTTATACAGCAGGGTGCTCTGCCTTAACAGACTCCAGTTTCAGCGTCTCTCGCCTGTTGTCATGGTATGCAAAATACAGGGGTTAGCCAATTGTGATATATCTGTTCTGGAGAGTGTGTTTTGTTGCTGACCTGTATTTGTGTTACAATAGGCGGCTTGAGGTGACAGGAGGCTATAGAGGAGACGTATTTGCCAGAATCGTTTTTCATTCATTACCACAAGGTATACGCCTGTTCTTTAGCGAGACCATATCAGAGTAGCTTGTTAATACAACTATCTTTCTAAGTATATGTTTTTGTTGTTACAGGATTTCCCTTCCCCGCTGGCCCTTCCCTTTCCCTTCCCTGTTCTTTTATCCCTCACCTAATGGCTCAAGCCCTCTGTGTATAGAGGACTTGTGACGTTTGGAGGTGGACCCTTATAAGCATCAATCGGATTCCGTGGAGCAGAACTGGACAAGTGGCAGACGTAGACCCAGTGAAAGTGACAGTGAAGGAAGGTGCAGTTTACCCAAACACCAGACAGTACAAAATGAGTTCAGAAGTGAAAGCAGGAGTGGCTTCTGAAATTGACTGTATGATTAAACAGGGCATTTTAAATGAAATAATGAGTAGTCCTTGTAATTCGCCTATAACAGGACTCAAAAACCCTAGTGGAAAGTAAAAGATAGTACAGGATTTGAGAAAAATTCATAAAATTGTAGTGCCTTATTGTCCCGTGGTGCCAAATCCAGCAGTGATTCTTTATCAGATCCCTTGGAATGCAGTCTGGTTTACCGTAATTGATTTGTGCCAAGCCTTTTTCCCAACTCCTTTGCATCCAGACAGCCAGTATCTTTTTTCATTTAAGGTTGAAGATTGTATCTTGGCATGGAACTGAGTTCCTCAAGTGTATACAGAAAGTCCCTCCATTTTTTATCAAATACTGAAAAAGTGTTTAGAGAAGTTAGTTATGCCCATAGATTCGGTTTTAGTGCAATATATCGATGTTTTACTTGTGGCATTGAAATCCAGAGAAGACTGTGTTACTCATTCCATTGCATTACTAAATCATTTGGCTGAGGGAGGACACAAAGTATCTCCAGAAAAATTACAATTTTGCCGAACAGGAGTCAAATACTTGGGTCACCAAATAGAAAGGAGAGTGAGGAAAGTGACCACTGAGAGAATTAAAATAATAAAGCAAATGCAGTTACCACAGACACAAAGAGAAATCAGAATGTTTCTCGGAGTGGTGGGGTATTGTTGATTATGGATTGTAGGTTTTTGCTTGCTAGCGAAACCACTGATACAGATAACACAGAAAAGATTGAAAGATCCAATAATTTGGGATGATGAAAGTATGGAAGCGTTTGAAAAATTGCGAAATTGTCTATGTGAGGCTCCAGCTTTAGGTATGCCTGATTATTCGAAAGAATTTGCACTATTCTGTTGTGAAGGGGAAGGTTGTGCACGTTCAATCCTAACCCAAAGACATGGATTAAGCTTACGTCCAGTTGCATTTTCTTCTGCTACTTTTGATCCTGTGGCTTCAGCATTACCTGGCTGCTTAAAAGCAGTAGCTGCTACCTGTATGAGCCTAGAACAAAGTGAGTCAATTGTGATGGGACATCCAGTGAAAGTATATGTTCCACATTCAGTCGAGATTCTGTTAACAAGGACTCGAACACAGCATCTTACTTCTAGTCGAATGACTAAGTATGAAAAAATTATTCTGGGAGCAGAAAATGTGACAGTAATCAGGTGTACTATGGTGAACCCAGCTACTCTATTGCCAGACTCACTTTTGCGAAGAAGTGAAAGATGAAGTAGACCATGATTGCTTAGATGTAACTGAAATGTGTACTAAGCCCCTTCCAGACATACAGGAAGAGCCTCTGAAAGAGCCAGACCATGAACTATTTGTTTATGGTTCTTGCTTAAGACTTGAAAGTGGAGGCCTAAGTGCAGCTTATGCTGTTTGTAAAATATCTGGAATCATTGAAGCGTCCTGTTAACCTGGAGTCAAGTCTGCACAAGTAGCTGAATTGATAGCTTTAATAAAAGCATGCAAAATTGGGAAAAACTGGAAAGTGACCATATTTACTGATAGTCAATATGGTTACAGGGTTGTGCATGACTTTGGCCAGCTTTAGAAGCAGAGAGGATTTCTGACTTCTTCAGGGTCTCCTATTCGAAATGGGAAATTTGTGAAAGACTGTTGGAAGCAATACAATTGCCAAAAGAAATAGCAGTGGTCAAGTGTGCTGCTCACCAGTCAGGAGATGACTATGTAGCGGTTGGTAATCGATATGCTGACCAGGTTGCACAATATTGTGCAAGACATAATATGTCAGTAAATAAGAAAATGGAAACATGTGGAATCAGCTGCCAACTTATGCTATTCTCAGCTTTCGAAACATGGGATGAGGTGAGATAGTTGCAGGAAGAGGTAGAAGGGAGTGAATAGGAAAACTGGATAAAATCAGGTTGTGAAAAAAGGACAGAGATGACGTGTGGGTGTACCCTGATGGAAGACCAGTCACGCCAGACTGCTTGCTCTCTCAATTTGTAAGAATGTATTATTGAGACACTCATGTAGGCAGGGACGCAATGATCTGACAATTTAGACAAGATTTGTATAAACCAAGGTTTAGGGTAGTCGCAGAAAGTCTTTGCCAGAGATGTTTAGTATGTCAACAAATAAACCCAGGCAGGAAGACAGTGGTCAGTTAGGAAAAATTGGAAAGGCAGAAGGACCATTCTTAAGATTACAGATTGACTTTATAGAGTTACCACCATGCAGGGGAATGAAGTACGTCCGTGTCATAGTGTGTTTGTTTTCACAATGGGTGGAGGCTTACCCCACTAGGAGAAATGATAGCATAACAGTTGCCAAACTGTTGTTGAGAGAGTTAATTCCACAGTTTGGTTTTCCAGTAATTTTAGAATCAGATAAAGGACCTCATTTTAATAATGAAATAATTGGATTAATCTGTGAAGCCCAGAGGCTTCTGGAGTGGTAGAACAATTGAATGGCACAATCAAGTCAAGACTGGCAACGGTGTGTGCATCCACATCAATGGATTGGCCAGATGCATTGCCTCTTGTCTTGATGGGACCCAGAAGTATTCTTGAAAAAAACACAGGATTGAGCCCCCATGAGATTCTCATGGGAAAGGCAATGAGACTAGCATTTATACCAGGACATGAATTACTGAATATAACTGATGATCTGGTACTGGATTATTGCAAAGGATTGTCTGACCTAGTGCGTTCTGTCTCTCACCAGGATGGAGAAGATGCAGTTGCCAGGCAGCCCGCTCAGGCGCATGATCTGAATCCTGGAGACTGGGTGGTAGTGAAGAAGCATACCAGAAAGTCGTGCCTAGCACCCAGGTGGGATGATCCACGGCAAGTCAGACTGGTCACTACTACAGCAGTGAAGTGTGCCGGTTTGCCCAATTGGATCCATGCCAGCCAGACGAAAAGGGTTCCAGCCCCTGCAGAAAAGAGACCACAACTGACTACAACAGTTGAGGCTGCTGAAGGATGTACAGTCGAAGAATCTAGAGGAACAGATACTGAAGGGACTGACAAAGAACAACCGAGCACAAGTCAGGAGGACTGGATACCAGTGCTTGACATACCTGAGGTGGTTATTAAAACAAGAAGTAGAACAAGATTAGAAAGACAAGAAAATAGTGAGGATCAGATGGGGGAAAAGAGAACAAAGCTACAGGAGATCCTGAGCAGGACCAGCAGGGACAGAAAAACATACTCAGGTTAACAAATCAACCGGAAATCCTGAGCAGGGACAGACAGGTAAAGAAGAACACGTTCATGCAGCAGAATAACCAATTGTAATAAGAATCGAACATTACCAGTTAGGAGAAGAAGAACAAGTTTGGGTGGAAGACGAACAGGAAGAAAAAGTTCAGGCAGGAGAAGCAACAATAACAAGACCTGAACAAGGACAGACAGAGAGTGATACAGAGAAAAGGAAAAATCAGATTGTGCCACAACATAACAAGAATAAAAGAGCTCTTGAGAAAGACAAAGAAGGTGAAAGTGCAGTGCAAGTTAAAGGGGTCTGAAAGGGTGATATTTGGCCAGGTGGAGTCAAAAGGCTAACATATCACTTGAGAAAAGAAGATGAAAACCCAAAACAAGTAAATGAGGTTGCCAGTCAAACTCAGTCTGAATAGTCAATTGCTAAAAACATCCGGAGAAGTCCAAGACTGAAAGTCTTGAACAATAAGTTCAAGTGTCCTGAATGGACCTATGTGTTACTAGAAGAGTATCTAGATTTAAATGAAGAGACAGATGAAGAAGTAATTGCAGAACAGATTGACAAAGGGGAAGTGAGGCCTCCTTGAAGTACTAAAGATTGTGATTCATAACTAAAAAAAAGGAAGAGGAATCTTCTTAAGTCAAAATGGCTAAAGACAGGGTTGCTGGAAGACCAAAATGAAGTTGTATAAAGAAGTGATGTAGTGCTTGCATATGTAGTGTTTTATTAGTAATCTTACTATGGCTAATTCTAACAATAGCAGTATCTTATTAGAAGCAGCAGATGAGGTAGACTTATATCACACAGTAACAGATAATGACACATCTTTAAATGTATTTACAAAGTTGTTGTTACAGTACGTAGACAAAATGGAAATTAGTGATTGTTATGTTTGTATGAAATTACCAGCCTCCATAGCAGAAAGAGACACATACTATCATTTGCCCTTAACCTATGGTACTTCATGTAGTATATTGTCAAGTTTATTTTATAGAACAGGAACACTTCAAAAGTATTATTCAAATATAGATATAGTATTTACATACATTCCTATTAAAAAGAATATGGATCCAGTGCTTAGTAGCCTAGAAGCACAGTTTATGGGCAAATTTTTCTTAACAATTAAGTCATTAGATATAATGAATGCACATTAGAATAACCTAACATGCTCATTACGTGAAGAAGAAAAAGTGTTTTTGAATTTATTTGAAGAAAGGAGACAGGATTTCCAAAGAAAGGCTACTGAACAGAAAGCCCATATTCCACCATGGGCTGAGAAAGAGGTAATTTATACAACTGGCAAAGCTCATGCTGCGATGTCCCTAGACTTTGTAAAGACAGGGGAAACCTACCTCCATAGATTAAAGACAGACTATAACAATGTATTTATTGGTTCCAGTGAATGTGAACACAACTTCCTAATTTTGGGAGGTTGGGGACCAAAAGGGGAACAGATCCAGTATATTCTGGAGTTTATTACGTGTGTGGGAATAAGGCTTACTATAAGCTGCCTGCATGGTGGTACGGGAGTTGCTACTTCGGAATAGTATTTCCGAAGATATATCATATAATAAAGGAATCACTGGAAGCAATGAAAACACCAATGATTTAATACGAAGAAAGAGAGCTCGTTTTTCAGAAATAATAGGTGACATATTTAGTGCATTGATACCTTCAGTGGGAGTCGTTCTAAATTCACATAGAATCTGTCAATAGTCAACAGTAGGAGATCGTCTTTCGACTGATAGTGCTGGATGTTTCTTGATGATTAATCCAGAAATGGTTGCAATTGGATCTATGGTTTTGCAAAATTGACTTGCGCTTGACAGACTATTGGCAAAGGAAGGCGGAGTCTGTAAAATGTTGAAAGTGCAACACTGTTGCACTTACATACCGTATAAAAGGTAAGAAGTTAGAGGATATATTAGAAATATTACAAAACTTCAGGAAAAATTTAAACCACTGGAGGTTGACAGTGTGTGGGAAAGACAAACAATAAGTATTTTTTCAAAAGGGACTTGGTTTACTGATTTAGGGAAAAGTTTCTTTAGTCAAGTAGTCCTTCCATTAGTTGATATAACAATAATAGTTTTAAAAATAGTAATATAACCTCAGTCTTGGGAGTGAGCTGCCATCTTGGGCCAAGCCTTGTGGCAGTTGACTCATTTCCCTGTGCCTGCGCTGCATGCTGCTCTCCCTGCCCTCCCAGACAGGGTCTCAGCCACTGACCCCCAACACTAAAATGGGGAGAAAGGAATGGCTCCACAGCTATGGATATCCACTGATATTGGAGGGGGGGGGGGGGCGGGAACACTCCAACTTGCGGCTGCCACTTTGGCCACCATAGCCACGCCCTTCATATTTACTAAACTTAGCTCCACATCTATAGCAAGGAATGCAGATGTGAAGTTAACAATAGTAAATTTATGCTTACATTTGTATACTTACCCTCTTTTTATTTTTATTGTTGACATTCTAGCTACCATACTTTTCTCACACAATATGTTTGTGGTTAACGTTCCCACAAACAGCAATCTCCTCTGGAGTTATGCTTACTTTGAATGGAAGAAAAGCCAGCCTCTGGGTCCATGGGTTTTCTGCGCTATTATATTAAATCTCCCTATAGGAGGGGAGGGGAAGCACTATTGAAGAAAGATTTTTTTATCAAATCCTTACTAGGTAGATGACACTCTCACAGCGTAAGTATGTAGGTATATGAGGTATTTATAGTGCAAACCTAGCCAAAAGTCAACAAAGTGCTGTACATAGTCAAAGACAAGCACAAAGGGTAAGTTGGGTGGTGGATTGCAAATGTATTTTGATATAGTGTTCTTTAAAGAGGTGAGTCTTCAACTCTTTCCTAATTTGCAGCATCTTTGGGGCGGTCCTGATGGATACAGGGATGTTGTTCCAGATCCAGGCTACAAAAACGGGAAAAGCTTGTAGTCTTGTTTTATTTTTTCATTTTCACACTTGAGAGTCTGCAGATGTATAGTGTCCTGTCTGTGGGTATGCAGAGAATCATGAGACATGGTCCACTTATCTGTAAGGAAAGCGGGGGTGCTATTTGTGATAGCATAAATGATGCAGCTGGTTTTGAAGATGGTAAGGGCTGGCAAGGGGAGTTAATGGAGTTTCATCACAGTGGAGAGAATGTGATTATATTTCTTCAGGCCGTGGAAGAGGCATGCTGTAGCATATATGATGCCCCTAAGTGGTGGTAGTGAGGGTATGGGACTCTGTGGAGTAGGGTATTACCACAATTCAGATGCAAGAGCACAGGGCTTAAACAACAGTTCTGAAGTAGCTTTCTGGAAGAAATGGTTTGACTTTCTTTAGAAGACAGAGCTGATACTGCACCGTCTTTGTTTTTTCGCAATATGGTCTTTGATGGTGAGGTTGGTGTCTAGGGTGAATTTAAGTAATTTGGCATTTGGTGAAAGTTGTGGTTTGAAAACGTCAAGGTTTATGTCATTGAGCCAGTTTTTTGTATTGTTCTTGACGAATAACAGGAATTCTGTCTTTGTTGGGTTGAGCTTTAGGTATGAACTGGACACCCAGGTCTGGATGATTTTCAAGCAGTGTCAGAGGCATTGGATGTCTGAAACCCAGGAACCTTTAAATTAGATTTGTGTATCATGGGCATATTGGTGAATCTGAATTCTGTTATCTGTGAGTAAAGCTCTAAGCAGCTTGATGTATAGGGTAAAGATGACAGGACAAAGTATGGAGCCCTGGGGGAATCCACAAGTGATAGTAATCTTTTGTGACCTTAAGGGGTGTTCATATGAACAAACTGGTGTTGGTTAGAAAGGTAGGAGGAGAAACAGTGAAGGACATTGCTGGTAAATTCCATTCAAGACTCCAGAGTGTGTAAGAGGGTAGAATGGTTGACTCTGTCCAATACAGATGAGAGCTCTAGCAATATCACGAGGCAGGGGTCATATTTATCTGCAGTCTGGAGGGCTTCATCTACAATGTGTAATGTTGCAGTGTTCATGTTGCAGCATGATCAGAAGCCAGACTAGTAGATGTGCAGGAGATGGTTAGCATTGATGTGATTTGGAGTTCAACCAAGACCGCTTTTTGAATGATCTTTCTTATGAATGGTAGGTGAGTGGTGTGCAGTTGTTGTGAGTTCTTTACGGTCTAGGGTAGGTTTCTTTAGGAGTAAGAGGGTCTGCCCTGTGTTGACAGCTTTTAGGAAGATGCCTTGAGTGAGGGAGGCAATGGCAATGGTAAGTAGGGGTGAGAGAGCTTCTGCAGTGCGACCTTTGATGAAGGAGGATGGTAATACATCATCTTTATAAGAAGGAACTTTGCACAGTCAGGTATGTCAACAAGATCTGCAAGAGCTAGGGCTTTGAAGACTGATCATTGCATGATTCTACAGGGAGAGGTGGGTGTAAGAATTGAAGCAGGCTTGGTATAATTGCTATGGCTGTTGTAATGAGCTGTCTGGTTGTTAAGCGCAGGGCCTCATTAGTTCTATTTTTCTTCCATTTTCTTTCCTGTCTTCAGAGGGCTAATTTATTGTCATCAAGAATACCAGGGTGCTGAAGTCTTAAGCCTACACTTGTGTGTTGTAATTGGGACATGAATATTCATGTATCTTTCCAAAAAATTGTTGAAGTTGTTTATAATGTTGGGTGCTGCAGATGTGGAGTTGACTGGGTGGGAGATGAGTTAAAGCAGTAGGTTATCTACTGAGAAGTTTCTAACGGCTCTGATGAATTAGTATTCTCTTTTGTGTTGACCTTGGTTTGTTGGTAAGACGTTAATCATTGAAACAGAGATGGCAAAATGTTCAGTTCATTCCTGGGAAATATGTGATTTGTATTGGATTGTGTCTTCCTTATCAGTTTGCAAATAAAAAAAAAATAAAAAAAGATTTGTATTGGATTGTTGGTGATGTTGAGAAGACATGGTTGAAGATGTAGCCTTTGAGTGTGTTGGTTGAATGACACGCAGTATTATGTTCAGTGTATCAATGAGACTGAAGAGGGTGCTATAGGCATGTCGGATGCACGAGTTGCTAAGAAGAGGAGAAATGTAATAATCTCTTGGGTGCTGCTTGATCAAAGTCTGGTCAAATAAAGCAAAATTGCATGATGGGTATATCTTTCTAATGTAAGCACATGACTGGTTATAAAATTTGGTTCAGCTGAACTAGATAGTGGTAACTTTGTCTTTGTAACCAACTGTGTGTGATTTTTGAGTAGATATAGCTGGCAAGTAAATTGCCATTGTTAGTTATTTCTAAGTACAGATTCTGTATGGGATTCATCTAATTTTCAAGTATTATTCTCTCGCAAAATTATTTTCAAGCTGCTAGAAATCCCTGAGATTAACATCACACAGAAACAACAATAAAACTAAAGTGTGATCCATATCCACCTCCCCCACCTGCCAGGTAGATTTTTCTAGGGTTTCAGACACTTACATAACACAGCAAATATAACTAGATGCACACCTCCTACATTGCACAATGTCATCAGTCTACACCTTCTCACTTCTCCCAAACTACATTCTGTCCGTTTAAGATGTTGGTGATTCAGCCTGCTCAGTCCCAGGAACGAGAATGCTCTTCTCAATTATTGAATGGCTTCTCTCCCACTACCTAACCTCGCTTGTCTTAAAAATTCAAATAATGTAACCAAGTAGATATTATAATTTACTTATAATTGTTTTATCACTCTCCATGTTTCATCAGTACAGTCTTCTGCCTATATAGATGGCAATCTAATATTTTACTATTGCTTGCTATGCACCACATTGGCCTATGAATAACATTCATGTTTAAATAGCTACCTCATAAAGAAGCTTGACAAAATCAGTGACACCAACAAGGATAAAGTCCCACTGGGGGAGTTAGTGGATGGCTGACCTTCACTTGTCTGCTAAGGCCCACATTCCCAGAGAGAAAGCTTGCTGAGAGTGACCCATTATGGCTGACAGGAATAATAGAAAGTCACAGGCAGCTTGAAGCAGGCTTCAGAGAATAGAGTGACTACATACATTTTTGGTTATGAAGAAACTCCAGAATAGATAATAGTGAAATATGGAGGTCACTTAATTCAAAATTCATTCACGCTCACAAGCAGGCACCATCCACAGCGACTATAATAGTGATTGCTAGTAACATGGAACAAAACACTGAAACCCTAACAAAAGGTTGGTCACCCAGGGCATTTGACTTGCTGGGTTGCAAGAGGGAGGTATTTTTAGCTCTGTACACTGGTGCTATTTGATAAGCATTAGTCAAATAAAAAATAGACTTCCAGGGTCCCTGAGCATGGGACCATATGTCTTTTTTTCCCACAGATTTGGAAACAGGGGTCTTTTGAAAAGCATGAAGCAGGTCTGGAGACAAAGATGTGGTCAATGGGTATAGCTCTCCTACCTTCTTGTAATACCTAGAGTGAGCAATTTCATTTTCAGAGAGTAATGTATCTATGCTCATCAGACTCCCGTCTGGAGATGCTGTGGGCGTCATTGATGGTGGGCCTTCTATACCATTGTGTGGGTTGGGAGTTTCGAGGTGGTGACTCTGCATATCAGTCCTTTCTTTTTCTGACTTGGACTAAGACTGAATTATAACTGTCAGCAATGAAAATAATAATCCATATTTATAAAGCTCAAACAATCACCAGTAAGGGTCTCTAGGCGCTGGGGGCCGTCGGGAAGATTAAGCAAGCTATTGCCCAGAGTCACATGGTACTGGGCTAACCTGCCGCCGGAGCCAGGGATCGAACCGGGATCCTCAGATTCCAGCATCAGTCGCCCTGGCTGCGGCGCCACACCTCTGCCTATCTTTGTAGGTGTCTGACTGGTGGCACTTTTAGTGGCAGACTTCTTAGTTGAACATATATGTCTAAGATGTCTGCAACTAATAACCATTATCTTGGATTTGTACAAATGTAGCTAAAACCAGTTGCTCTCCTTCCATACATATGTATGCAGACCTGGAATTTCTGCCCTGGGACACCTGGGTTTCATCAGAATGTCAGGACAATCAGAGAATCATTGGCATACATAATGAACAAGTGGCCCTCAGAGCAAATAAAGTGAGTCAGAGGTTTAAGTTGAACAGGGGAGGAGATGGTAAAGAGTCTTGGAGAGCAATGCAAATAACACATTACTGGCAAAAGTGTGCAGAGAAGGCTAAATGTGATTCTGAGAGTGCAATCAATCAATCAATCAACAAAATTTGTATAGCGCTCTACTCACCCGTTAGGGTCTCAAGGCGCTGAGAGCATGTGCACAAAAGCATGATTTACAATCTTTCATCTGATGGACCTTTGTAAGTTGACTGAGATGAAAAAGGAGTTAACAATAATAAAACAATTCAACTTTTGTGAAGCCAATTTGGTCCCACAATAAAGACTAAGAATCACTGATTGAAGTTATGAGGTTTATTTCAAATTTACAATAAAACCAATGTATGCGAATATCAAATGAATATTAAAAAGATACAGGATCACAGTGAATCAACTAATATTTTGCAACAGGTTCAGTCTCAGAAGGATAAGGTATGAGTTAATCAAAACAACCCAGATAACCAGAAAAAGAAATAGATGTTCCATAAAGAAACTCTGGTGTTCACTACTAAACATGAAAATGTTCTTGAGTCATCTAATCGAAGTTCTAACTCTAAGTAAGGTTGAATTCTAGAGTGGGATCTCCAGGGAATTCAGAAATACAAGAAGGTGTCAGCAAAGTGAAGACTTCAATAGAAGTTGTCAGAGTTTGACTAAGTGTTTAGCCTGAAGCATCACACGTGCATGAATAAAGAGAAGAAGAGAGGGTTTTACCTCTCAAAGTCCAAGGGAATCAGTCCTCTTCTAACAGTGTGAACGGCAATTAAAACCAACAGAAACTTCAGCAACAATGGTATTTCTTTCTGCCTCTCCAGAGACCAATCATCTCCAGCCTCATGTTGTGTATTTTGCAACATTACCAGACTTTCCCATCTCACACTTCTTGGACAGATACTGTAACATTGAACCCTACCTGATAGGCGATGAATAGGAGGCCACATTTCTCATTAGATCTTCAGGTTTCTTGCCTAGAATTCTCTTTTATGATCTTACTATCAAGAAACCAATGCAGACAACAAAACCTCACTGCAGCTTCGACAGATGCTGGGGATGTGCACACGGGCTAGTACGGAAAAGCTCAGGTGTCTTAAGGGTCAATGGAAATTCAATCGATGGTTGATGTAGGTCAGTCCTTGATTATGTAGAGCTTTGAAGGCGTGTGTGAGGATCTTATACAGGCATCTCTTCTGGATGGGGATCCAGTGGAGTTGTCTGAGGTGGGGGGTGATATGAGTCCTTTTGGGGAGGTCCAGGATTTGTTTGGCTGCTGCATTCTGCATGGTCTGCAGTCATCTGAAGAGCTTGGTGGAGATGCCTGCATTGAGAGCGTTGTTGTAGACAAAGGTGGCTGGTGACGAGGGTGTGAGTGATGGTTTTTCTGGATGTGCGGGTACCTTCCTGCAAAAATATACAAGTCGCTATTCCCTTCTGAACCAAACAGAATCAGTTCTATTGGCTTCTGGTTGTGCGCACTTCTGCCAAGATCACATTAACCAACAAAGGTATCATAACATAAATAGTGTATTTCCCACTGATTTCTTAAACTTGCATTTACTTTTCATTTAAGGTGTGCATTGTTTTATATGCAGTTACATGATAGTGAAAGATCAAAAAAGTCACAGAATATTTTGTTCTTTTTAGCTATGCCTTTAATTCCACCGCCATGCTCACTGACCACACCCGTATTGCACACAGAATCACAGTATCCATACATTTTAATGCCCTCCGGCCACTGAGCAAGCCAGTGTTGTTAGCATATGTTTTCCCACAGACGCTCACCATCAGTGTGTATCTTTTTTTTTTATAGACATTTTGTGTCAAATTATTGGTTTTTTAGACATAGTGTCAAATTAACTAGTGATCTGTATTTACTTAACACAGTGTACTATTCATCTGACAGAATTATACTAAAACACTGTCCTCTAGTGTTACAGGTGGTTTAAAAAAAGAAAGTAATCTAGCCAGTTGTTTAATTGCACTATGTGTGACCAGGTAACCAGGGTTCAAATACCGGCTCACCTGCATGACTAAATTGTGTGACGTAAGTCAAATAAAGTTACTTCATGTGTCTTGTTTACTTGATAGTGACATTTGAGAGCACATTCAAGTAATTCAGTTCAGGGTGGATTCTGAGTAAAAACCTCACTTGTATATGCTTCAATAGTCTGCAATCTCCCTCCATCCATAAAAATAATATTGGCCATGACATAAGGGACGTCTGAGAATTTGTACGCTTTGTTCACTCATGGCTTTGTCAGGGGGAGGGTAAGTAAATGTTTAAAAGTTCATGTTTAAAAACTCCAATTCAAATAAATGTCAATGCAACTTTGTGATCCAATATACTAAATTGAAACACTTCCATGAGTTGAAGAAACACTTTCTACATTTTTATGTCTTTATCATATCCTTCTATTTTGATTGTTGTGAATTTTATATAACCCAAATATTTTTAATGTTCTGGATGCTCTTTGGCACTTAGGGATGAGCCAGACTACAGGTTCGGTCTTGGCTGAACTGCAGAGGCATTTTAAGACATGAAAAAAGTAGGAAATTGCCAGAGCCCAACATTCCCAGGGGTTTGCCCTTTTCCACCCTCCACAAGCACTAGACCATTGCAGTTTGCCAGGGTGGGAGGGTGTTGCTTAGTCAACCACTTGACAGTGCCTCTTCCGTTTCTGGCCTTTCTGTTGAGACTACTCTCCAGGTATGCAATACTTTCCATTACTCATGGGGGATCTATCTGATTTTAGGAATTGTCCTGCCTTATTCTTCTCTTTCTTATTTATCTGGTTCTTAGCAATGACCCTTTGAATCAGTTGCTGCAGATGTCACATCGGATCTTGACTCCATCCTGCTCTTTTATTCTCTGTCTCGTGGTCGGGCTCCCAGTTCTGAAATAAGTATAGTGTCCCTGACACACACTCTAATGCAGCAGTCGTGCCTTTGGTGGTGTGAGACCACAGACAAGTTGAGGGTATCTCAAATCCTAACATTAGGTGTGAGTCTGTCATCCACACCATCTGCTCTGCCTCATTTGTTTTTTAGGTCCCGCCTAGGCAGCACTTGCGCTGTCTCTTTGAGACATGCTGTATTCAGGATATGGACATGAAGTTCTGCCCACTTTCCGCCCGTCATTTTAATTGGATCCTGTCACTGTCCTATGTAAATGGTGGCTTTTCATTGGTCAATAGGTTTAGTAGTCCCTCCTTAGTACCGCCTTTCTCTTCTTGTAACCTCCTAGGAGGACACTCCATTACATGTGTTGTTACTTAGTAGATTTTAATTGCAGCTTCAGAGCACCATTTTCTTTCATGGCTTTCTCCTGCCTGCTGTTGCAGGCAAGACACACTCTCCAGCAGCGTTTTTTATCTTTATGTACCCAGCACGGCACGCCTCGGCTAGCATAATGGCGATCATGCCTTTTTTGTTATTTGTGGTGCCGAGAGTGGCTGCAAGCTTTTTTTCTCCTGTTTATTTACTTTGGTTAAAATGACAGCACCCGCGCTTTAGCTGTAAACATCTTAAGCCAAAGTGTAGGTGCCACAATTACCTGTGCTTTAGCTTAAGATGTTTAAAGCTACAACGCGGAAGCTGCCATTGTAACAAAAGTAAATAAATAGAAAAAAGCGTGTGGATGCAATTTTTTTCAGTTTGTTTACTTTTGTTACAATTAGGGCACTCGCACCTTAGCTTTAAACATCTCAAGCTAAAGTGGGATGCCACGATTGCTTCAAAAGTAAATATATAGACATTTCTTTACTTTTGAAGCAATCGCTGCACCAGCACTTTAGCTTAAGATATTTAAAGCCTAAGCGCGAGTGCCGCAATTTCTTTTCATGTAACTGCAGATAGTACATCAATTTAGTGGTAAAGAGCTGTGTATCATAAAGAAGAGGTCAAAAGTATTTCGCGTTCATATACTCATGCTATTAAAACAAAAATCCAAGTTCTCATACTTGGAAAATTGTGAATATGTTTCTCTCGATTCAAAGTGGTGTTTTTTCAGTGTCTATTGTTATGTCTCTTCAGCACTTCCCTGTACATGGAGAAAGGAGGTGCATCTAGTGTTACTTTTCTGTGTTTACAGCCGATCTGTGATCTTCAGGTCTCGTTTCTACCTGATTCTTTCCAGTGCCAGCTTGGCTGTTGGAAGGGAGCGAGTGCTGTTAGATTCCAAGAGGTAAGGAAAGGGTTTTGGAAGCCTGCTCGTAAAACAACGAGCCTCCTTGAGATAGATATGTGTTGACGCCCAGCATATGCTTTCACAGGTTGCGACACAAGCTGCTGAATCTGCACAGATCATAATAGGCACAATAGGTTCCAGACACGTGTTGCAGGCCCCCACATACAGAGCGGCTTTCATTTTCTGGGCTTCTTGTCGCTTATATACGTTGCATTTGTATAACTTGATAAACCCACATTTTGAAGCTCTACAGAAAGGAAGGGAAGCACCATTGTTTATAGCAGCATCTTTTTTTCTTTTTCTAGGACGTGTAATAGTTTCAACTGTTGCCTTTTTTTAACATAAGTATCTTTTTCTGAATCTATTTCGGTACCATTTCCGCCTTTCATGGCAAAGGAGAAAATTACTTTAACTTTGACTTAGGCACAGAGTCTGGCACCTCAGTGCAGGCGGCATGCAAGAAAACAAGCAACGTGCACAGCACTGCTTCCTAGCAATGTGCAACCTAACAGACAGGACCAGCTACCAGCATCTATTCTTTTGTTCTGTACCCAAACATTTTTAAATTAACTCCACACATTCAACGCAGTATCATTCTGCGAACGTCACTTCAAGTTTTAGTCCTTACCAAAACACAACAAATTTGTATCAGGAAGGCATACGATTTGTGCGTTCCATCCTCAAATTGTTTTGTTCTCTCACCGTCTGGCAACTCTTTTGAGAGCTTTGGCTGGGGCGCTTACAGCAAGTGGTATGCGAGGCAAAGGGCCCAGGTCAAACAGGATTACTTTAGAAGCCACTCTAGAGTCATTCGATGATCACCCAACTACATTAGAAGTCATTTTCACATCATCAGACATCATCAAGCTCTTGAAGTCATCAGCAAAGCTGAAAAGCTCAGCCTCATGATTTGAGGATGACTTGAAAATGAGCATCTGATGACTTTAGTAGGTGTCATTATTCGTGATGATTTAAGGATGAGTTGAAAATGAGTAGCTAATGACTTTAGTAGGTGTCATTATTCGTGATGATTTAAGGATGACTTGAAAATAAGTATCTGATGACTTCAGAAGGTGTCATTATTCCTGATGACTTTGGGATGATTTGAAAATAAGTATCTGATTACTTCAAAGGTACTATTGTGTTTTCAATAAGATGTTTTTGCTTCTGGTGATTTTAACAGGAATTGCTTGTCTATATAAAGAGCACATCCACCACTTTGGTTTCAGTTTTCCAGAAAAATGCAAACTGTTGGATGATTGCACGATTAATTGCAGATAAACGCCAAATGGCATATACGTTGTCTATTATACACAACTGAGCATACAATGCGCTTTAGCAAACTGTTTATAAGTCAGAGGTTATTTTGTAACACATTTTTTTGTCACTTTCTTTTGTACAAAACAGGTAAAATAAGCATCTACTGTAAAAAGATCAATGCCTAACATTAATGAAGATGAACACTGGCCATTGTATGCATGGTCACTGAAGTTAAGGGACAATGAAGTATGAAATATGTGGCAGGATAAACTAAATACCGTAACCAAAATAAATGCTGCAAATTATGCAACCACTGGAGGCACATTATGCAGCAGAATCTTTACCTAGCCATCTGATATTTGATACTTTTTAACGCAAAACAATACACCAAATGACGGAAACAAGCATCCATCGAACAAAAACACAAATTCTGAAATATTTAATTGCATTCTCAAACAAATGCAAAAAAATAACATTTTACTTTTAATGGGAAGGTTGAAGCTTTTCTAAAACCAATTGAGACCACCCAATGGCCATACCGTATTGTATTTGATGTACTTGCACTGCTCCCAAAAATCCATTTGAGGATACCAAATGAATTAATAGCCTCCAATTTCATATTGCTGCACATTTATAAAACATTGTTTAATGTTCAGTTGTACATTTTGCTTCTATATTGATATACAGTTTATTATTTGGCCTACATTACAATGTTTTATGAGCAGTCTAGGACCTCTGCGTAGGTGTCGCGGACCTGTAGTTGTCCTTGGAGCACAGGTTAAGAATGCTTATCAAGAGGATTTCTAATCAAATGCGCTATGAAAAGAGACATGCATGTAGAAGAACTTTCTAGCATGACTTGCCTTAATCTATTTCAAATCGATTTGGCATTTCACTTACAAATGATTACTTTTCTACCTGAATGTAAAAACAGACACATTTAATCATTGTTATCCTGATAGCTTATCTACGACTACCAGATGAACTGGTTCCCTGATGTCATAGGATTCACACTTAAGTGGAACCATGAGTGCTAGGTTAACAGACATGTCTGTCTGCTTACACTGAATGAATCTAGTGAGCCTGCCATAGGAAAACACTCCAGATTCTGTTTCATATTTTATTACACTTTGGTTTCTCCTCTGAATACGAGTGTAATTTGAGCTGTAAACAAGTATATTGCTTTGTTCTAAAAATATTTTGTTATAAGCTACTACATCAGAGCATAAAATATGAGTGATCTGAGTCACTGCTACATATTCATTCTCTGTTAAGCTGAAAGGGTAGGTAGAACCAACGCTGTAAATGCAATTTTCTATTTTTAAGTATCGTTCTCTGTTTCTCTTATATGGACACATCATACTCTGGTAAAATTCTGCCTCAACACTATCAGGAGGCAACTGTTTTTTTCATTAACACAGGTATTACTTGTATCATATTTACTGCATCTAGAATGTGTTTTTCTACACCTACTGTACCATGCACATGTTGTAAAAGGAAACCACTGCGATCTTCAAAAACAAAACAATTAGCAGTAAACAGAGGCCCTGCTGCTCTTACACTGTCTACTAAGCGGACCAATTGATTTAAAAAAATTTTTTATTGCAGATTGACATATTACATATCCATTCCGATCAACAGTTCAGCTTCCAACATGTGTTGTGCACATGTCCCTGAATAGTGCATCATACGGCCATTTAGCCCACAACCCGGAGGTCGGGCGGCATGAGTCAGGAAGGTGGTAGAGGCATAAAAGCAATAAATATACAATTTTGATCGTTTAGCAAGAAGTTTTTGTATCCGCTTTTCTTTGTCTCCCGTTCACCCACCCCAACATACAAACTTTAACGAACCCCTGAAAGCGATATCTAATTGTCATTACAGCTAATACTCTGTATTATCCCCCCTGCCTTTCTACTTCTTTACCCTTCCCTTTTGAAAGCATGCGTTATCGAGTCTAAGAAATCACCACATAATCAAAAGAAACAGATATCATAGTCTTCCTCATCTTTCAGATATGCTCCCATATCAATACCCAACCCACCCCTCAACACCCTCCCCCCCTTACTGAATCGATGGTGTGGGCATTTCCAGAATCTCACAATCCCTCGTAACAGTTTTCCAAAGGGCTAGCAAATCTTTGTACCTTACGTATCAGTCACATGGATGTTGAGCGCTCACTTCTCTTCCTCTGTCATTTGATAATCCCTCAGGGCTTGTGCTAGGGACTCCCATGCTCTAGCTACCTCCAGCGCTTTATCATTGCCCATGCGGGTAGCCTGTATGAGCCTCACAACACTCTCGCAGTTCGCTCATTTGCAGAATTCCTTTCGCCATCGCCAGCTCGAGGGTCCCTCCTTTGCCTTCCAATGCCAGGTTATTTCTCGTTTGACCAACAAGAGCCCCAGATCAATAAATGTGCTGGTTACCTTAGTCTTAGCCGTGTGTGGGAACCAGTGCAATAAACAGGTGGCCATATCATATTCGAGTTGTCTCCCTGTTACTGCATTTAAAAGTTTCCCTATTTCCTCCCAGTAACCCCCCATTCGTGGGCAAAACCATAGCATATGCTCTAGTTCAACATCTTCCTCTAAACATCTGGGACACGCCGCGTCTCGGACCTGGAAATATTTCCGGATCTTGCCTGGGGTCAGATAGGCCCTGTGCAGAATAAAATACTGAATCTGTTGGAGCCTAGCGTTCCTATTTCCCTTCCATGCCCTCTTAAGAATGTGTTCCCATGTGGCATCCGGGATCGGGCAGCCTATGCTCTCTTCCCATTTTGTTTTAAGATCCGCCAAGGGGCGTAAGCCCTCCCGCAGCATCCGGGATTAGAGGCACGTGACTGCTTTAACAGTCCCCGCCGCCATCACGGTATACTGGCAAGCAAGTGTCAGCACAGGTTCAGTTCTTCCATTTCTCCAGTGCTTTTGAATCATGGTCGAAACCGCCGCATGGATCAAAAAGTCACCCTCCGGGAGCCCATACGTGTCTCGTAGTTCTGGGAAGGGCAGCAGTTCCTCGTTCAGGTACAAATCCCCTACGATCTGGATACCCAACTGTTCCCAGTTTGCTAATGAAGTCCAGTCCCCCCTATGCGGTAGTGCCGTCAACATCCCCAGCGGGATCTCCGGCGCATATGGGTGATGAACCCCCGCCTTACACTGGGTTCTATTTCAGCAAAGCCGCAGAGTCCGCTCCTCCCCAGTCAAATCCTTCAGACCAAGTTTTTGTTGCAAAACTATGTAGGCCAGGACGTGGCGCTGTATACCTTGTCCCTGTCTATCTTCCGGGCCTCGATATTCTCGTGCTATATTTTGTGTTAGGACCTGCAGTTGTGCCACTAGATAGTAAAGCTCAAAATCGGGCACCGCCAGTCCACCATCGAGCCTGGGTCTCATCAGCGTCATGAGCGCTACTCGCCGACTGCCGCTGCCCCAGAGGAAGCTCACAGTCATTGATCTCAGGTCTTTAAATATTCGCGGCGGGATCCAGATCGGTAAAGTACGGAAATAGTGCAGTAGTCTGGGGAGTGCTACCATCTTAAGCAACGCTATTCTACCCATTACTGACAGGGGAGTGTCGGCCAGAACTCCATACAGCCCTTTAAAGCCCTAATACAGCGTCCGTAATTTCCTTCTAACAGGTCCATGTTGTTATGATAGATCCGAACCCCCAAGTAGGTGAATCATGTGGGTTCCCAAGCGATCTCCCCAAGGGATGTTGGAGGATGCAGGCCCTGTCGAGTCGGGAAGAGGCATGTCTTATTCCAGTTTACTTTGAGTCCTGAGTCCGCCCCAAATTGCGACAGCATGGACTTACCCCCATGCAAATCGGTCTCAGCATCTCAGAGGAAGAGAAGCAAATCGTCTGCATATAGCGAGATGTAGTGTTGTCTATCCCGGTGCAGCAGCCCCCTGTACAACAGTCCTGACCTCGCTTGAACTGCGAGAGGTTCTATTGCCAGTGCGAACAACAGCGGCAACAACGAACAGCCCTGCCTTGTTCCTCTCATGATTGGGTACTGGTCAAAGATCACCTCTCCCAATCGTACCCTGGCCGTGGCTGAGGAGTACAACACCGTTGTCCACTTCACAAACTGATCGCCCAGTCCAAATCTGCCCAGGACGTTATGGAGGAAGGCCCATTCCAGGCTGTCGAACGCCTTCTCTATGTCCACTGATAGGACTGCAGCGGAGCCCAGCTGCAATAACTCGCAGGAAGCGACGAATATTCAAAGCTGTGCACAGTGTAGGGATAAAACCTGCTTGGTCCACGTGAACCAGCGATGTCATGTGCGGTAGGAGTCTGGTCGCTAATATCCGGCTCAAGATTTTGTAGTCCACCGTTAGCATGGATAATGGTCGATAGGAGGCCACGTCCACATCTGACCGTCCAGGTTTCAGGAGGGGAATGATCAGTGCCTCACGCATTGAGCATGGGAGTCGGCCTTCCTTCCCTGCCTCCCGATATACCTCTAGCAGGCGGGGAGCCAGTGCGTCAATATACTGAGCGAAAAATTCAACAGGGAGCCCATCTGGTCCCGGTGTCTTGTTCCGGGCCATGTGTTTGACTGCACCGCGTATCTCAGCTAAAGTGATGTCCTGCCCCAATAATGTAGCTTGGTCCTTATCAAGCTGTGGCAGAGGGACCCTCTCCAGGTATTCCTCTATGTCTGCCTCCGTTCCCTCCCGCTTACTGCGATACAGGGACTCGTAATAAGTAGTGAACCGATATAGCACCAGCTCCTGCGAGTGAACCAGCAGGCCAGAATCCGATTCTATCCGCATGATCGGGCCGCTCCTTGGTACCGGATCAGCCAGTTTGGCCAACAGCGTACCAAACTTTATCCCCCTCCGCATGCACTTTCGCCAGATAGCCCTTGTGGTCAAAGCATCGTAGCCTCTCGGTCTCAGCCGCTAGCAGTTCTTTAGCCTCCATTTGCTGCCCCTGTAGCGTTGTTGTTCCGCCGGCCTTCGTTGCTCTAGGTCGCTTAGTGCCCTCTCTGCTTTCGCTACATCTTCCAGCACTGTCTTCCTGGTCCCTGAGTATTTATTAATACAAATCCCTCTAACGACCACCTTAAAGGCATCCCACTCTACCGCTCTCGTGGTCGCCGTTCCCTGGTTCTCCTGAAAATAGCGATAGATACCTTCTCCCACCTCTGTTCGAAATGCCTGGTCTTCTAACGTGTCAGGGCGCAAGTGCCATGTCGGAACTGCGGATCGCGCTCGTTTCCAGTCGATCAACATCAACAGCGGGTTGTGATCAGAAATAGTTCTGGTAAGGTACTCAGTATATGCCACCACACGAGCAATCGAATGGGAGCTTAGGATTACATCAATACGGACATGAAGCTCGTGCATGGAGGAAAAGAATGAGTAGTCCCTATCATATGGATGCTGTGCCCGCCACACATCAATCAGCCCCCATCTTTCTTGCCAGTCAGATCTAGTTTTAGCCAGTTTCCGAACCGGGGCGGCAGCCAGAGGAGGATGTGATCAATCCATGTCTACATCTGGAATAGCATTGAAATCGCCCCCACCACAGCCGGGCCCGCCAGGTATGGCGCCAGTGCGCCCGACAGGCTGGCCAAGAAGTGAGCTTGTTCGACATTAGGGGCATATATACTGCATAACACAATATCCCTACCATATAGCCTACCCTCTACCGCAGCATACCTGCCCTCTGGATCCAACACTTGTCTGGTGGCCTGAAAAGGGACTCCGGCCCTCATCCATATGAGCGCCCCCCTAGCGAACGCAGAATACGCGGTGCTGAAGACCTGACCCCTCCATCTACGCTGTAGCGCCTGACCCTCTGCCCTAGTAAGATGTGTCTCGTGTAATAGAGCTATGTGTATTCCTCTCCTCAGTAAATAAGCATGCACTTTGTGGCGCCTAGTCATTGTGTGCAAGCCTTTCACATTCCATGTGATACATTTCAAATCAGGTAACGTCCCCATCATAGTAACTTTGCATTCTCGCCCAATTCACTGCAGTTCCGCCCACACAATCGTCAAATCCCCAAATATCAACACCCCATAGAACCCCCGTAACCCTCCCCCCCAGAACAGGACCCAATAATAAACTATCCGCCCCCATCCAAACTTCTCAACAACACACACAACACTATTCTGTGGTAGTCACCACAGTTAGCCTTAAGGGCAATGGAAGGGCGACTCGGCCCGACAGGGAGCAGCGTTCGCCCAAGCCCTCCCGCTGCAGACCCCAGAGAATACCAGTCTGAGAACATGAATGCCCAAGTGCTACCAGGCGCAGCTATATGAGTAAGTGGGTCATGACGACCATTCAGCCCTCGGGAGTCGTCTTCGCATGTTATTCGTCCAGCATTCCTTCCGCTGTTCGTGGTGTAACCGCAGGTCCTTTAGTGCTGTCCAATTCCGAATGTTCTGCCTCCAATCTCCTTCTGTCCTCGTCAGAGTCTGTCCCTACTACTGATTCCGTTTTCTACGATCCCGTTATTTCCGCTGTCGCTATTAATGCACCCTGCCTGTCCCTCACCATTTGGGCCAACTGTTGTTTCTGCAGATTTTTTGTCCGTTTCTTTAGGCGTTGGGACTTACGCATCTGATAGGGCTTTGGTGGCGCAGCGATTCGTGCCCGCTTTGTACGTTTCGAAACCAGGTCCATGCTTCCTCAGCCGTTTGGAAGAAATGTGTCGTGCCATCCAGGATCACCCTCAGTTTTGCCGGGAATATCAGGGAGTATTGGATCCCCTTGTCTCGCAGTTCCTTTTTAATCATCAGATAGGAGGCCCTGCGTCTCTGGACATCTTGGGTGTAGTCCGGGAATATGGTGACTATGGCATTGTTGACTTTAAAGGGTCCTGCTGAGCGTGCTTTTTGTATCAGGACGTCCCTGTCTTTGTAATGAAGCAGCTTAGCCACTACCGGACGTGGAGGACGGCCAGGCAACTGCGGCCGAGCCGGCACCCTATGTGCACTCTCTAGCGTAAAGAAGGAGGACTGTCCCTCCGGGGCAACCTCTGTTTTAAGCCAGTTCTCTAGATACGCAATCATGTCAGTTCCCTCCGTTTTTTTCCGGCAGACCCACCAAGCATATGTTATTGTGCCGGCTTCTACTTTCTGAGTCTTCAGGTCTCTTCTCCAGCACCGCAAGGCATTCAAGGGCATCTCCTAGCCTGGCTTCCGATGTAGTTTGCGCCGGTTTCAGTTCTTGGATAGCTAGTTTGTTCTCCCTTACCCTGTCTGCTAGTTTCGTGTGATCTGCGCGCAAGAGCCCGAGCCCTGTCGTCACCTGCGCAATGTCTTGGTGAAGGGACTCTTTTGTTGCAGCTATCGTCTCCAGTATCTTGTTGAGGTGTTGGCGCAGTCCTATACCTGACAGCTCTTCTTCAAGTCCACTTTCCGCACCCTGGTTATCATCCTGTCCTACAGCGTCCTCCTTCTTGCCCTTCGGTTTCATGATTTATGGTGGTAGTCACACTGTCCAGTCTGTACCTCGCTGCTCAGCAATCCCTCACAAAATCGCTCGAGTTCTCAAAGGCCGGGTATGGATATTCCCGTTGGGCCCAAGCCTTATCGCAGCCTGTCCTGCATGCGATCAGTTCTGTGGAAATTTAGTGCTGCCTGTGTAGCCTACAAGACTAGGTCCAGTCTCCCGCACCGTTCTGGTGCCGTTGGCGCCTCCTTTATAGTATGTATCCCAAAAGAGCACTATGCAGCCCGCCCTCTATCGCGGAGTCTACTGTGTTATCTCCAGGGAGGTGGTAACTGCACTCCAGTGCAGCCGGCCTCCCTTTAGTTCCTCTCCTTGCCCGTTGAATCCACAGGTCCCCAGGGGCACCCCCGTCCACCTCGGTGGGCACCGATGTTGATCCCCGGCCGCTTGGCTCCCGCAGCTCTCCTAACTCGGGCCTACTGGGGCAGTCTGGCACCGCTAGTCGCGCGCTCCCATCCCCCGCTCATGCGATGGCCCAGACCTGCTTCCCGCCCCACCTCCACAGTACCGGGTGCAGGCCCGGCCCACCACACTTACTGGGGACTGCAGTTGGGCGCCCTCAGCCGTAGCACACCCCTTCCGCCAGCCGATGGAGCTCCGACCGCTCGGTTGTACCTCCGGTGGCATGCCAGGCCCCCAGGTGTCTCAGGCAGCTTTCCTTCAGCGTCGTGCAGTTCTAGGGCGCTGCACAGCTGTCTCGCCGGTCTCAGTTCTCTATGGCCTCAACAACAGCCAGACGCTCACACCGCCGCCCCAGGCCGACCACCCCGTCGTTCGAGCTCTTTTCCCTTCATCTTCGGGTTACAGGCTGGAGTCTAGCCGGGTCCTGACCGCCATCTTGATCCCAGCTCCGGCTCGGCGTTTCCTGGGAATGCAGCAATCAGCACCGCCTGCCGATCCGCACCACTGCTCCCTCGTCCCGGTGGGTCCGCCGCCAGTGTGGACAACAGAGCCCTCAGGACACTCTTTCTTCCGGCGCGAGCGCTATGCCACCAGTACAGGTCCGCCTCCGCTAGGAGCTTCGGCCGCCATCTTGCCCTCCTCCTCCAGTCGCCAATAGCAGTAAAAGCTGCGCCGGGGTCGCTTTAGGGCTTCAGGATCCGCAGTGTCGGTCGGATTGCCACCTCCTAATCTTCCGTCACCCCTCACGCCGATCTCAGCTGTTTACAGGAGTATTTAAACAGGATAATCTAGGGATCGGGCATGGAGCTATCGGCTCACGTCGCCTCACCCATCGGCGCTCAAGCCACGACCCCCAAAGCGGACCAATTGATAAACATTCATTGTCAAAAATCTTTTTTCATATAAATCATTAAATATTTACACAAACAAAAGTAAACACTGTTCAGCTATATTTAAATCTTCCTGGCTAATTTCATCACTTAATAGCTTATGAATTGCTTTCATAAAGACACAAACGTCTAAATAGCGTGATCTATCTAAAACATGTTTTAACACAGGCATTCCATAAAATAAAAGAAGGTTTCAAAACTCTGGGGCCTTCCAATATGGTAGTTCAGACCTTGGAACTCTACTAACATCCAGAGTAGGCAAAATCGCTCGAGTTCTCAAAGGCCGGGTATGGATATTCCCGTTGGGCCCAAGCCTTATCTCAGCCTGTCCTGCATGCGATCAGTTCTGTGGAAATTTAGTGCTGCCTGTGCAGCCCACAAGACTAGGTCCAGTCTCCCGCACCGTTCTGGTGCCGTTGGCGCCTCCTTTATAGTATGTATCCCAAAAGAGCACTATGCAGCCCGCCCTCTATCGCGGAGTCTACTGTGTTATCTCCAGGGAGGTGGTAACTGCACTCCAGTGCAGCGTGGGCCTCCCTTTAGTTCCTCTCCTTGCCCGTTGAATCCACAGGTCCCCAGGGGCACCCCCGTCCACCTCGGTGGGCACCGATGTTGATCCCCGGCCGCTTGGCTCCCGCAGCTCTCCTAACTCGGGCCTGCTGGGGCAGTCTGGCACCGCTAGTCGCGCGCTCCCATCCCCCGCTCATGCGATGGCCCAGACCTGCTTCCCGCCCCACCTCCACAGTACCGGGTGCAGGCCCGGTCCACCACACTTACCAGGGACTGTAGTTGGGCGCCCTCAGCCGTGGCACACCCCTTCCGCCAGCCGATGGAGCTCCGACCGCTCGGTTGTACCTCCGGTGGCATGCCAGGCCCCCAGGTGTCTCAGGCGGCTTTCCTTCAGCGTCGTGCAGTTCTAGGGTGCTGCACAGCTGTCTCGCCGGTCTCAGTTCTCTATGGCCTCAACAACAGCCAGACGCTCACACCGCCGCCCCAGGCCGACCACCCCGTCGTTCGAGCTCTTTTCCCTTCATCTTCGGGTTACGGGCTGGAGTCTAGCCGGGTCCTGACCGCCATCTTGATCCCAGCTCCGGCTCGGCGTTTCTTGGGAATGCAGCAATCAGCACCGCCTGCCGATCCGCACCACTGCTCCCTCGTCCCGGTGGGTCTGCCGCCAGTGTGGACAACTGAGCCCTCAGGACACTCTTTCTTCCGGCGCGAGCGCTATGCCACCAGTACAGGTCCGCCTCCTCTAGGAGCTTCGGCCGCCATCTTGCCCTCCTCCTCCAGTCGCCAATAGCAGTAAAAGCTGCGCCGGGGTCGCTTTAGGGCTTCAGGATCCGCAGTGTCGGTCGGATTGCCACCTCCTAATCTTCCGTCACCCCTCACGCCGATCTCAGCTGTTTACAGGAGTATTTAAACAGGATAATCTAGGGATCGGGCACGGAGTTATCGGCTCACGTCGCCTCACCCATCGGCGCTCAAGCCACGCCCCCCCAAAGCAGACCAATTGATAAACATTCATTGTCAAAAATCTTTTTTCATATAAATCATTAAATATTTACACAAAAACAAAAGTAAACACTGTTCTGCTATATTTAAATCTTCCTGGCTAATTTCATCACTTAATAGCTTATGAATTGCTTTCATAAAGACACAAACGTCTAAATAGCGTGATCTATCTAAAACATGTTTTAACACAGGCATTCCATAAAATAAAAGAAGGTTTCAAAACTCTGGGGCCTTCCAATATGGTAGTTCAGACCTTGGAACTCTACTAACATCCAGTGTGGGCTTTATCTGTTTCAAATAGACCTTAACTACTTTGACTTTTTCATAAAAAGAGTATGAATGATGCTTATATTCTTTAGTGAACCAGATGGTCATCAACAATTTCATAATGGGAGGAGCTTAGCGCGCATCCAAGATGGTCGGGTGAGCTGTGAGCTCCCGAGACCCTCGCCGCCTCCGTCTATCCTGGCGCAAATCCTGTTTCTGACAACGGGTTCTAGTAGCTGAGACTCTCCTGATCTGAAAGGCCTTTTTCAATTTTGAATTGGATGCCGAACGCCCGAATTACTCCTTCCTGAAGCATGAAGGCCTACACCGTGGCTCATCCTGGGACTTGGGCATCCGGAGCACCCCAAAAGTAGTTGAACAACAACGGCGTGTGGAAGGGGACGGCTACCCGGGGTCTACTTTCGGTTTCGCTTTTCCTGCTAAGAAGGTTGGAAGTGGCTGCCTAGTGACCAAGCTCGCCTGTGAGCGCACTCGCTTGACTGATCTTCACCGACACCCTGCACTTCAGTCTCTCGTGGTTTTTCCTTGTGGGGAGCCATTTACACCAGGTCCCAAAAGCCCCTTAGGGGCGCGCAGCCCACCATGGCGGGCAAGTTTGATAGTGACAAGCGGTCCCTCAAGAACGCGACTCGTGGTGGCGTAACTCAGACCACCATTATGTACAGATTTGCGCGCAACAAGGGCTCGCCTAGCGGGACTGGCAAAACCCCGGAGGACCTTGGTGGTGGCCCCCCTGAGTCGGAGGAGCCAACTCTTCGAGACATGATGGGCGCCATTGCGAGTATACAATCATCAATAGGTCAACAATACGAAACTTTGGCGGCCAAGATCGACACGGTGGCGGTGGATGTAGGCTTGATTAGGGCGGACTTGGCCAAGACTAACAAGAGAGTCAAGTCGTTGGATGTCAAAACAGCCAGTCTCACCACCGATGTCTCCGATCTCCAGACTGAGATCCGGACTCTTCAGACCAGACCAGTTTGCCCGCCGGCTTGAGGATTTCGAAAGTCGCGCTAGGCGCAATAATGTCCGCATAGTCGGAGTTCCGGAGTCCTCAGCCGATCAATCGACGGACTTACTCGTTGAAGATCTGATCCTCAACCACCTCGCCCCTAAGGGCCTGAGTAACCTTTTTGCGGTGGAGCGTGCCCACAGAGTCCCGGGCGGCAGACGCAAACAGGGGGCTGCACCGCGACCCATCATTGCGCGGATCTTCAACTATAGGGACAGAGACGCCATTCTGCCGGCCTCGAGGACTAGCGGCCCCAGCGAGATCAAGAATGCGTCCATCAACTTCTACCCTGATTTTACCCCTTCGGTGCAGAAGCAGAGACTGGGATTTTCTGGAGTGAAGCGGAGACTAAGAGACCTGGGCATGAAATATGCTATGCTTTTCCCCGCCCGATTGCGCATCGAACATAATGAGCGGGTGCTGTTCTTTGATATGCCAGAGGTGGTCAGTGACTGGTTGGACACACTATCTATGCCACGGGACAATGCGGAACAATCCAGATGTGCTGAAGGCAGCCAACGGGACCAGGAGGAGTAGGGGCACCGGCGTGTGCTACGATCGTACCGTGCTGCGGTGGATTGTTATCCTTTTTTGGGTCAATGACACTCTTACAGACAAACCCTGCGGCGGCGGGGAGTTCGGGACTTTTCCTCCTCCGGGGGTGTTTCCTTTTCTACTTGTAGTTTAGTTTTCTAGGGTAGGGCGACAGGCACACTGCAGAATGGGGTGGTTTTCTGGTTTTATCGCAGGGGTGCAGGGTGGGGGGTTGTTGTTTTGGTGTTTTAGGCGAGGGGGGGTCTTTTCCTTTTACTGTTTGCTTTGTTTTCGAGGCTACGTATTTTTGTATGGCTTATTCTGTGTTTCCTTCGTGGGGTTCGGGGGACCCTGCTATTCTTTCTCAGGATGGGGGGTAGGGGGCAGAGAGTCTTGAGTTGGAATGTCAACGGCTTGGGGGACAAAATAAAACGGGGAATTGTACTCCAATATGTGAAGCGCCATTCCCCCGACATTGTATTACTGCAAGAAACACACTTGGTTGGGAACACGTTTCATGCAATGAACCGGAGGGGCTACTGGTTGGTGGCACACTCGGGATTCACTTCAGGCTCTAGAGGGGCTGGTGTTATGATCCGTAGTTCCCTTCCCCTGGAGATTGATGAAACAATATTGGACGATAGGGGAAGATATGCGGCGATTGTTGATAAGTGGGAGGGGAGAACAGTCGCCATCCTCTCGATATATGTCCCCCCGGGTTTGCAGGCCACCACATTTGTCGACCTGGGGAAACTGATGTTGAGGCTTCCTGAGGGGATTCTAGTGGTTGGAGGGGACTTCAACTCGGTGGTTAATGGCCTGGAGGACCGACATCCTCCCAGGGCTCTTACACCATCGCAGTCCTGCCTGAGTGTTTTATTGGAAACGTTTGGTATGGTGGATTGTTGGCGGATGCTTCACCCAGGGCAGGCTCAATATACTTTCCACTCCGGGGCCCATGGGAGCTTAGCTAGACTTGACTATATTCTGGATATGTATCCATATAGATCTCCATTTAGACTCAGGGGGCCGGGTCGCCCCAATTAATCCCTGGCATCTCCGTGTTCCGGAGACCACGGTTGGGGTGATTAAAGCCATAGATCACTACTTCGTTGAAAATGTGGGATCGGTGTCTTCGTCTGTGTCCCTATGGGCGGCCTTTAAAACTGTGATACGGGGTCAGACGCTGTCGCTAGTCGCCAACTTTCAGAAGCGCCACAATGGAGAGGTTGAGCAGCTGGAGTCTGATATAGTGGCTTTGGAGAAGGATCTTGAGTGTGGGGTCACGTGTGAAAAGATGCATGTTTTGCAACTGAAGCAGTCTGATTATAAAGCCTTGGTCACGAATGCCGCGAAGGCCATGAGTCGAGAGCAACAGGGCCGTCTGTATGATGTGGGTGACAAGGCGGGGAAGTTAATAGCTTGGCTGGACAAGAGGGAGACTGAATCGAATGGTACCGGTGGTTGAGCGAGTGGATGGTGTACGTGTGACGGATCCGTTGGAGATCGTGGAGGAGTTCGCTTGCCACTTCCGAACGGTGTATGTGCCGGTCTCGGACCGGCCGGAGGAAGACTCCCATCTTTTGCTTAGGGATATCGCTTTGCCTTGCTTGTCCGAATCTGACAGAGAGCTAATGGAGGCGGACTTCTCCACTGATGAAGTAGCGCTCGCTATTCGCTCCATCCGCTCTGGAAAGGCCACGGGCCCGAACGGCATACCCATCAAGCTGTACAAGTTGTGTCCGAACAAAATGGCGCTGTATCTTCGCTCGATGTTCTTGGAGTCCAGGGAGAGGGGCTCGCTTCCTCGTGACCAGCGTTTAGCGTCTATCGTGGTGATCCCTAAAGAGGGTAAACCCCGTGAATTCTGTACCTCCTATAGACCTATCTCACTTCTCAATGTGGAGCCTAAAATCTCGGCAAAAATGTTGGCTAACCGTCTGATTAAAGTGATCGGAGATTTGGTGCACCCGGACCAGTCTGGCTTTATTCCGACCCACAATACCTCGTTGAATTCACGCCGTCTTCATGGCGTGCTGGCGAGGGCGGAGACGCTACGTGAGCCAGCCATTTTCGTTTCTTTGGATGCCACTATGGCATTTGACACAGTGGAATGGCCGTACCTATGGGCAGCCCTGGCGAAGTTCGGCTTCGGACCGGTATTAATCGGATGGGTCTGGTTACTATATGAGGAGCCCCTAGCCCAGGCAGTTGTTAACGGTTGAGTGTCGGGTCCCTTTGTTCTGGGGAGGGGTATGCGACAGGGGTGCCCGCTGTCTCCGCTGCTTTTTGCCTTGGCTCTGGAGCCCTTGGCCGCTTGGTTGTGATGGGAGCCGTCCCTCCAGGGTATCAGGTGGACTCCCGGTTTTGAAGATCGCATCTCACTTTATGCGGACGACATTCTCCTTTACCTCACCTCCCCTCGGAAATCTCTGGGGGTATTGTTCGACGTCCTTAATTCCTTTGGGAAGAACTCTGGACTGGTCATCAATTGGGGTAAGTCCTGTGTTTACTCGCTCACAGACGATACTCCACTCGTACCGCGCAATTGTCCAATACAAATTTCATCCAAGTATTTAGGTATCTATGTTTCGCGTGATTCAGCTGTCAGGTATCAGCGCAACTTACTCCCCCCGCTTATTCGCCTAAAAGCGGACGTGAAAGCTTGGAGCAGACTGCCGCTGTCTCTGGTGGGCAGAGCAGCCTTATTCAAAATGATGTCCCTCCCCAGATTTTTATATGCGCTCCAAAACACACTGGATCTAGTGCCTTCCAGCTACTTCCACGAGATCGAGTGCCTACAAAGAAAACTGCTGTGGGACGGACGTCCCCGGATTGCCTTGGCTAAGCTTACGCTGCCTTGGTATGATGGTGGTATAGCCTTACCGGATATAAGACGATATTACTGGGCTTCACAACTGAGCTCAGTTAATCATGCGATGTATGGTCCAGCTTCGAACCCGGCTTTCGCTATGGACAAATGGTTGCTGCCGGGCGAGGACTATAACAGGGCGCTTTATTCCAAACGGTCTGATGTAGCATTGACAGGGCCCACCAGAGTCGCGGTGCGGGTCTGGTACAACGCTAATGCTGTAAGGGCTGGTCGGACACTCTCACTCGAGCGACTCCACTCTACGCAGCCGAGAGGTTAGGCAATTTGTGGACTACCAAGGGTTTCGAAAAATGGGACCTCATTGGGATTAGTAGGGTGGGGGACCTTTGGCGGAAAGACAAGATAAAGTCTTTTGAGGAGCTGCAACTTGAATTCAAACTCAGCAATCGAGAATACTTTCGGTACCTATAGGCCTGACACGCCCTTTCCTCTGTTTTTCCGGCCGGCACGCTCGTTCCAGAATCCTCACCCCTGGAGGACAGAGTACTCGACAGCCATGTCCCGGACAGTACGATCTCACTTATATATAAAAAGCTGATAAATGACAGAGCGGACCTTCTTCTACAGCTCCGTACGGCCTGGACCAGCGATGGACTGGAACTTGATGATGAGGACTGGCAGGCGGCGATATCCTCCCCGAAGAAGGTAGCAATCTCGGCCCGTCTGAGATTGGTGCAGTTGAAAATCCTACACCGAGTGTACATGACGGGTCCTCGCTTGTTACGTATGGAGTATGCTTCGGAGGATTTGTGTAAGCGCGGGTGTGGAATGGTGGGTACATTCCTTCATATTCTGTGGGAGTGTCCGGCGGTAGTGTCTTTTTGTAATCGTGTGCATGGTGTTATGACCGAGGTGACGGGTGTTTCACTTTTGCCTGAGGCCCGAAGGGGTCTGTTGAATGTGTGGGAGCCCAATGATTATAATGTAGCACAGACGCAGTGGGCCACCTTGGGTAATATGATCGCTAAGCATGACATTGCGCAATTGTGGGGATCGTCGAGGGCGCCCAGTCTTTCGGCCTGGTCTAGAAACATGGACTGGTGCATGTTTCGTGAAAAAACAGTCTACATTGCTCGGGGCAGGCCCAGGAAGTGGGGGAGGGTATGGAACCAGTGGAACCAGTATCGTGGTGAAATTTGTACTCTCCCTTTTGTGCCTCCACCGGAGGTGTTACACTCCCCTTAGCGTGATGTTCCTTCTAGTCTGGATTTTTGTCTATGTATTGCTGGCTTGCTCTCTTTCCCCCTTCCCCCTCCCGTCTGCTCTTCTCATAGCTGCAATTTCACTTGTTACTACGTAACAGTTGTAGATGTGGTACTCCCTACCCAGAAGGATTACTTATGTATCTGCCCTGCGTTTAGCCTCTGCAGTTATTTTCTTACTTTTTGGTTGGTTGGTTTTTCAAAAAAAATAAAATAAAGACCTTATTCCTCCTGTTTGCTTAATTGCCGCCGGGCCCTAGGGTTGTCGGCTGAAGGGCTGTGTATTCATTCATCCTGCTATGATCATTGGGAATGTTGCCAGCCGACCCGATGTGGCTGTATGATTGCTATTGTATGTCTATGTTTATCAATAAAGCTTTTTTTTTTAAAAAAAACAATTTCATAATGCCACTACATACACCATGCATGTAATCAATCACAAATCCTCTGGTTACACAAAAATGTTTCAAAAACATGAACCACATGGGACCTTTGATCCCTCTTACACTGTAATCAGAAAGTCCACTCTTGATATTAGCTATTGCACTATTTACATCAGTATGCAAATTATGGTGGGTTATCTTACGGGCGATCCAAGGGCAGGTAGCCGTACTAACCTATGCTACCCTGCCCGCTGATGAGCCAAGCACTGTGGAAACCCAATCAGAGTTACCCTTAAAGGGGTGATCCCCTTACTGGATGAAATTGGACCTCGAAGACCGGAGAAAGAGCGACTGATGCGTTGCGCGCTCCAGCTCCGTAATGGCGGCGGTGTGAGGATGGGCAATGCCGCGGAACATCACAGCAGATCTGTGGACTGAAGTACCGGGCTGGATGTGGTGAGTGAGCGGGGCGCGTGCTGCGGTGGCTGGCAGTGACTTTAGAAATCGAGCGCATTATAGTGCAGGCGGGAGGCCCGTTCAGCCTCCTGCTGGCTGCATAACGAGCTTCCCCCGGTAATCTCTGGAGCGGCATCGCATTCACCCGCTGGGGGTTGCTTGTGCCCGAGTCCTGCCTGAGCCCGGCTGTTGTTCTGCCCGCCCCCCCTGCCGCTTTTGCCAGCGGACTTCCTCCGTCGCGGGCAAGCCTATCTTACTGTTGCTACCTTCAGCCTCCGGTGAGCCTATCACAGCAGCATTCAACAGGTGTGATTGCCTGCCCTCGCCCTGAAGATTTCCAAACCAACCATAATGGCCGCTGCTTCGACTGAGCTGCCCGCTGCTGAGAGGAGCTGAGCTGGCTACCCCTCCCCCCCTACCTTACCTGGACTCGACCCTAGTGCTGTTCGTTCTGCAATTCCCTGTGTCCACGGCACAAACCGATCGGTGTTTCTCGTGAGGTGGGATCGGAGGGCACACTCTGACTGCTCCCGGGCGTCCCGCCCGGATGTCGGCGGAGGAGCTTTCCTGTGCTGGAAGCAGAGTCAACGGGTTGGTGGGGCCCCAGCCAGACCGGACCACCTGCGGCATCTGGTGTATTTCAGTGTGCTCCCAAGGTACTGTTCATTTTAAACGCTTGCCGGCAGTGACCCTTGTTCAATTCAGCAGCCCTGATCACTGCCTGACCTTGTGATGGTGGCACTCCCCTCAGTATGTGTGCTGAACGTCCTGCATTTCACGCACTGGTCAGGGCAATCTGCTTCTAGCTGTTTTTGATATGTGTTTTCCACGGCAGCTGTCTCCTGCCACTGACGGACATTAAGGTGCCTCTCGACATCCCTGATCTCACTCTTGCCACTGCCTGACAAGATGGCGGCAATTGAATGTATCAGGGAAACCTTTCTCCCTACAACCTCACACTGTGATCTATATACACAAGCGTCTGGTAGGTTGGGCATGTCTACCACACTATGTCTGGACACCTCATCGAGGCTGCAGTCATGGACACCTCATCGAGGCTGCAGTCAGGGCCCCGGACTCAGATTTCCCCCGCCTCTACAGCAGACAGGGTCGGGTTTCTACTGCTGAACTTCTCTTGATGACCTGAGAGATGTTGGTCCAGGTGGTATCGATTTCCAGCAGCCTTCGTTCCTCTTGATCCTGCGCCTGCCTTCCCTAACCAGTCCTGCTCCTGAAGGTTGGTATTAGCTCCTCAGATTTTTTTGGGGCGCTCATTTTCTGGTGATCTGTGAATATGCCATTTTGTGGCGAGGGTGTTGGGGACTGTGGCTCCGGGGACTCCACCTTGAATGCCTTTGACCGGTTCCTCAATCACTGCTTATCGCTGGTCCAAGCCTTTGGCCGCCTGCCCGTCCATTGCCCTGGGATGACTCCCACTTGGACGCTCTCCCCCCTCCAGACTTGATTTTCCACTTATGGGGCTCCCTTGTCTCACCCCCTCCTTATGGTCCCCCAACTTTGCCGAGCTAACCCAACGCGGTGATTGAATTTGGCGCTGGACTTAATGACTATGTGACTCCACCTGTGCTATTGTCCCTTTCACTCTTTTTGAGCCTTCATGATGTACTGTTCCTCCACTGCCAGTCTGACAGAATCGACCTGCCTCCCAGCCCCTCATTTTCAACTCCCCCCCCTTTCCCCCATCCTCTATTGAGACATGTTATTCTATGTTTGACTAGGCTACTGTATCTAATGAAACTTTGCAAAACTGTTATCTTTATTTTTCCTGACCGCTGAGACCTGAGCTACATGGCTGATTATTATTAGAGGAGATTGGCCTGGGCTCACCCCCTCGACCATCACCTACCCAGCCAAACATTGGGCACAGTTCTTCTCGTCTCCCTGATGTGTCTCCATTCTCCCCTTCACCTGTCTCCTTTCCTCCCCCACCCCTGACCTTTGCCCTCACCTGTCCCGGCCCTTAGTCCGCACCCTGTTTATCTGTTAATTTTCCCTCGTCAATTGAGATCTAGCTATTTTTTCTGATGTACGATGGAGCTACCTGGTTTAGTTATAGGGGAGACTGGCCGGGGACTCCCTCCTTGGACGTCACCTACCCAGTTGGTTTTTAGACAGACTTCCTTTAGTCTCTCCTGTTGTCTCTTCCCACATCTTCCCTCTATTTATGTCTCTCCTTCTCTCCTCTCTAAATGTATTGAGACTGAACTATTTTGTCTGATGCCCGATGGAGCTACCTGGTTTAGCTATAGGGGAGATGGGCCTTGGTCGTCACCTACCCAGTCGATCTTTAGACAGACTTCCTTTCGTCTCTCCTTGTTGTCTCTTCCCTTATCATCCCTTTCTCACCTCCCCTGCCCCCTCCACTACTTTTCGCTCTCCTTTCTCTCCTCTCCTAATTGTAATGCCTATTTTTTTTATGTATGGTGTAATTGTTGATCTTTTTCTGTTACATTGTTGATTCTCATGTAAAGCGCTCTGAAACCTTCGGGTCTAGCCAGCACTATATAAAACTCTTTAAATAAATAAAAATAAAATAAATACATAAATAAAATCGAGTGTCCTTGGTGGGCCTTTTGGGTTTTCAGCATTATAAGGAAATACTCTGCAGTGCCCTTTTCCTGAAACAGTGACTTCACCCTATTGTAGACAATGCCAGCACCCAAACTTCCCATTAAACTGGGTGCTGTTTGAAACAAGACAACGAGCTGGTAAATCACAAGTGATTGTCAGAAGTGTAGCATGACAAGTAAAACTACAATTGTTGTGATCTTTAAATGACACTCCACTTTCCAGCTGTGCAGGTTCGTTATATAATGGTTTTAAGAAAGACCACATTATTGGCTTTTTTGCAGAAACCCAAATACCATATAGTAATATATTTTCACGCAGCTTTCTTTGAGATGCAGGCAGCTCGTTTACCATTAAGTGCACTGGCCACGTTGATATTTTAGAACTTTTAAATACAGGAACACCATCTGTGTTCATTGCAAATGAAAGGCTGTTAGGGCTCTTCAGGAATCCACTCTTGAATAAATCCAAATACATTTCCCCATCATATACATCTTTCATTGATTGTTTCTCATTCTCCATATAGTGATCAAATTGATGTTTCCTCACCTTTTCAGTAAAATGTTTTCGCCTAAACATAGTCTGTAGCTGTGCAATTATGCTATGCTGAATGAAATAAGACACCAAGTCACTTTGAATCAAATCTTTCACACAGTCTTGGTTGGGACAGGTCTGAGTGTTTTTATCAACATGTGTATAGCAAGTAGCACAATAGTAAGTAATATTTGGGGCCTTAACACTTTTTTTGATATATTTGTGAAGGTGATACATGGTTCTGAACATTCTTTTATCACGTGGCAAGAGCAAATAGATGAGACTCAGCATATAGCCAGCTGCCTCATCACTCAAGCGAAAACTAATAATAAAGCAACAAAGCAATAATATGACCACCCCTAAACATTTGTTGGAGCCCTCAAAAATAGGCGATGATTCATCTGTGGTATTAGTTTGATCAGAACAAATTTGAATTTGAATGCTATATCCAACTTGCTCCATAAGTTGTTCAAAACCAGAATCGGAGTCATTAATTAAATCATCTTTAAGCTGAGCATCCATTTCCCCATTTAAGCTGCTACAAAGTGTATCCCAAACAGCGTCAATTGGATCTTCATCTGTGTCATCTACGGGTGGGGTATAATCTGATAATGCTGTACTGTTGTCTGAATGCAATGTACACTGCTCTGCAGAAGGTGATGTATGAAGAACTATAACAAAAGAAAGTACGTCAATGTACATTTAGTAAGCAAAATATGTTTAATTAGATTGTAAATGTATTATGTGTCAGTAACCAATTACATTTTCCGTGGCAGAAACTCTATGTGAGTTGATGAGGACCTTCATTTTTGCAAGTTATGTGCTTTCAAACTATATACTTTCATACATCAAATTGTTAACGCAAGCGGTATACAAAAGGAGTTTATAATTTCATACTGTACCTTTGGGGATAATGTCATCTTATGTGGTTGAAGTCTGCAAGGATCCTTCTTTTACTTTCTTAGGTGCTGCATATTCTATACTGTTGTCATCTGCTTCTTTAATGAAATGTTCTGTCTACTCTCATGTAGAAAAAGGGCCAATTAATTCAATTCTGCACTTGGTAATATGTAGCACAGGACTGTTTGTGTCTTCTAAAAGTACCCCACTTTTCGAGCAATTATTATACCCACAGCATTAAGTATTTTGTGTCTTGTGTGCATTCACCACATATGCATGGTTATTAGGATGGGACATGAGAATGAACAAATAGTGTTTTGGTACAATAACCTACAGATGGTTGAGTGTGGTGGTATTGATTTGGCTTCATGCAAATCAGAGAAGCTGGTTTGGTGACTTATTATCTTAAAAATGTATTCTCAAAACTGAACAGTATAACTTTGTGATCACGTTAAACTTACTGCACCATTTTATTCCAAAACGCAATGCTTTGTCTCAGCAGAACATGCATTGGAAGACGATTACAGTAATATATTAAGTACGTGGCTAACATTCATTTAATTACTTACATGTTCCTTCTATTAAGGGCTTACCTAACTAAACTATCACAAGAAAGAAAACTCATACTTTTTGCAGGAAGCCTTTTTCACACTCTTGCCTCAAAAAGAAAGAAGAGCCACCTAAAGTAACTGCATCTTAGTGTCTCTGTAAATTGGACACTTGATATCCTCCTAATCTCAAAACACAAACCTCTAGGCAATCTGAGGCAAATGTTCAGTTGAAAGTGACTGGTTTCAAAAGCAGACTTTAATAAAAAAATTGTCATTATAGAAGAAAGTGTCTTCTGAGTGAGTAAATTGTTTTCAGATTGAAGTGTCCTCTGAACAGATTTGATGCAATGTTTTATAATGTGTGCTTACCTCTAATAACCATTGTTTGTATGTCCCACGTTTCTTTTCCTTTACAAGTTGTCCTCCTTTATTCACTGGGATAATTTTTTCTGCTTCCAATAGTCTTGAGTAATTATTTGCACATTCAACAGATGTACATACTGTGGAGTATAGATTAAAAAACACCTTAAATATGGAAATTGAGCTGTGAGTCTTTCTCGCACAGACAATACTTTGACTTCCTCACTTAGTATTATTTTATGATGCCAAACATCTCAGTTCAGTATCTTCATGGCTAATGGAAGGCCGCTAAAGGGTATTTACACCTGACAAACATACAATGCTCTAGTAGCTGCGTTTTCAAGATTTACATTTTTCAGAAATTACTGATACGTCCCTTGTACGTCCCTTGTAAAGTGGTATATCATATACCCAGGACATGTACTTGAAACGTAAACAGTAAACGTCTAGCACTGATTACACCAACATAAGTAGCCTTTCAAACCTGTCTCAGGTCTGCCATTGTAGAGCCCATGCGTGCAGTGTACTGCCACTTCGACTTGGCATTTAAAGCTACTTGCCAAGCCTCAAAATCCCCTTTTATTTCATATTAGTCACCCCAGGCAACCCTTTGGAGCAGGGTGTCATGTAAATAATGATCAGGCATGTGTGCTTAATCATTATATGTCCTGTCCACCAAACTTCGAGAGTCCAGACACACTTGGCGCCTCCTCGAAAAAGGCCTGGAGGAACACCAAATCCACAGAAGTCCACAACAATTTCAGAGCCGCAACCAACGCCCACCACCAACTCATCAGAAAAACAAGAAAAAAAGCGATTGAAGCCAGAATCTCCACTCACGCACACAACAGCAAAGAACTCTTCAACATCAAGGATTTCGCCCAACCCACCATCGAGTCCACCAACATACCTACCTCACAAGACCTCGGCGACAAACTCAGCACCTTTTTCCACCACAAAATCAAGAGCATCTACGACAACTTTGACGAAGACAACTAACACACTGAACGCTCACCAACCACCCCTACACCCTGAAGCCATCAATTGACAACTGGACAGCCCTCACCACTGAAGACAATGAAGTCTATCCACTCAGGGGCTCAATAAACCAACTTGGCCCTTCTGTCTTAGGAATACGCTTTCAAATAAACGCAAAAGGTGCAAAACAAGCTCTCTTTTAAAAGGTAGTCAACACTGGGTGGCACTAAAAGCCCATCACGGATGACCTAAAAAGCAACATAAAATTAGATCTGAAACTAAATTTTGTAAGGGACACTATCATATATTATTAGTCATGTAAAAGAATTACCATCTTTCAAAAAGTACTATAAGTACTCTAGGCAGAAAGCAAGCAAACTCATCAATCTATTTCACAGGCACCTTCGCCCTCAGTCACAATTAAAGATTCAAAGCAAAGCCCAAACCTCTGACAAACCTATAGGTTTCTACCCATGCCCGAACTGCTCTATATTTAAATTTAAAAACCACAGTTGATTGGTCCATTACCACCCCCTTTTGTACCGCTTTTGGCCGCCATAAGTGTGGCAGGGTAAGTTCAGACGTGAGTCCCTTGCTCACTTTGCCACTGGATTCAAGCAAGCCGGGCTGAAGACGGCTGGAATGCCAGAAACCGGTCCTCGGAAGCTTGTTTCCGGTCCAGGGAAGGCTTGGCTTGGCAGTTCGGGCTGGACTGTTCCCATGAGGCACAGGGGCAGACTGAATTGCATATAGCCTTGTCTGAACTGGGGTGCCAGAGTGGGCTAAAGAACGGTGATGGATTAAACCCAGATCGTTTGACTGGGTGTGAGTGTTTGATTGGTTCAGATGCTCCGTCCATTACTACCCCCTTTTGTACCGCTATATTTAAATTTGGCAACAGAGGAACTTCACAAAAACACTGCCGACGTAGACATCTTTAGCATTAAGCAATGTCTGAACTCCAATACCTTGTTTGTTATTTACATGGCAACATTCCACTGAAAAATGATACACAAGGAGTAATTAACTAATGTTTGGAAATTAGGAAACAGGAGCATCACTGCAACATTAGCAAATAAGAATTCAAATTTCCTCTAGTAAAACATTACAAACACCAGCCATGACCATCAAAGACACTTTACGCTGCATGAAATTAAGAAGATACAAAGGAAATCAAGGAGGTGACCTCTAATTTAAACTTCATCAAAAACAGATAACAAATGGATTACCTGAGTTAATCCTGTCACACATGGCTGAATAAAGAAGCAGAAATGTACCACTGCTAGAGAAGCATATGTACCTGCCTTTGAATAACTGTCATCTTATTCTAATTTTTGGCCAACTTTTATCTTTTTTGCATTTGTATTTTTTTTCCGTTTTTGTTTTAAAAATGGCTTTATCACTTTCTTTTTCAAATGTTGATATTTTTCTGGACTTTGCATTATTTCGCTACTGGCACTACATTTATTTGTGCCATCTTTAATCCTACCTCCACAGTTCTGCATACAGAGCCATGTCATTAATACAATCCTGATTCCAGAGATGAATGTACAGGACCTAATGTTCTGAAAATTGTACTCTTAGAGCAGTTTTATGTGACATATTGAGTTAATGGCTACTTATGTATTTTTCGTTTACACTGAAGTGTAATCTGACATCAGATACGCCAAGATGGCACATTACCAAGTCCCACATGCTACAACAGTAGCACTCTATTATCTTGTGTGACTCAGGCATGATGTACCTCAATGTGCCCAGCCCTGGCCAATCCTCATAAAAGCTCAGATTTTTCACACACAGTACCTGCTCACTAGCTAACTGATATGACTATGTCCAAAGGTTACAAAGACACTATTTTTTTGTACCCCACTATACTGCACTGACAAGCCCTGGGTGATATAAGAAAATTTGGCAGCGCTTCAATTGTTGAGATTACTATTTTTTACTTGGTCCCAGTATTACAAAGTAGCCAACAATGCTGTAACTGTGAGTACAATTTTTTCAACACTAAGTACAGAAATTATGGTAGAAATGCTTCATAGATAGTTTCAGCCATAGATAATTTTAGCCGACGTGTGTTTTGTCCCCTCTTGGGACTTTATCAAGGTTAAATACAAAAGTAATCTATGAAAGATTAAGTGGTGTGCATAGAGTTCAAAGTTTTCTTATGAACCAAACAGGATCATATAGGTCACTCAGATGAAAACAATTGCAGAAAATATGAAGCAGCTGAACCAAATAATGTGTATGTGCTGTTTTTCATCCAGTAACTTGTATATAAATGTGTTTCCTTCCTTTCAAGATACACAACATGTAAGCACCAATCCAAAGAAGAAACTGTCAAGTTCCAAAGGTCACAACTGATGACGAAAAGTCAAAACTGATGATGAAAATAAGAAGCCACCAGGAAATGAAGACCTTGATAACCTTATAAATACCATAACTTTAATTGCGGGTTGTGCCCTCTGACCGTGTTCCTGGAGGCCAAAAAAGACATGTGCGTTGTATCATGAAAGGAATTAAATACATTTATATACATGTTACTCAATAAAAACAGCACATATATTTTATTTGGCTCAGCTGCTTCATATTCTCTTTAATTGTTTCCATTTGAGTACAAGGGAGACATGGGTGTACAAGAAACGCAGTTAGAGGCGGCTCAGCCTGTAGCGTGTCGCAGGGAGCCCGGGATACAGCTCCCCATGGATAGGATCGAACAATGGTTGTGGGAGGATGTGGCTGCATTGGACTGAACCCAAAGCTGCTTCCCGGGATCACAGTGCACACCATGACAGAGAGAAAGAGAAAGCTATATAATGTGGGAGGGGCATGGAGGCGGACAGGGGAAGAACGAAAAGAAAAAAAAGTAACTTTGGAAACCAGCACAAATGAAGCAGAGGGGAACCAACGACAACAAAGCAAGCAACAACAACAATGATAGGGAAAAGAACAGAAAACAAAGGTACCTTGGAAAGCAACACCCCACTGGACTTCATGGTAGCGCAGCCGCCCAGTGCGCTATGAAACAACAAACTTACTTGTGTGGCTCACTGGCGGATCCAAGATGGCGGAGTGAGGATCTACGCCAGCAGCTCACCTGAGTCTACCCTCTCTTCGCAGGCGAGATGCGAAATCCACCGAGGCTGATTTAAAAAATACAGAGCTGAAACCGGGAGGGCTGAGCGCTGAAAAAAGAAGGAGCGGAGCTGGCTTCCTCGCGCCGGTGCAACGAACGCGAGGAAGGCAATTACAGAGCTGAAAACCCGGCATCAAGCACGGATGCGGGTGCAAGGGATTCTATGCTATGCTACGTTGCACTGCTGGCGGCTGGCGGCTGAAAAGATAAAAGCTGCGAATAAAAGCTGCGGAGCTGAAAAACCCGGTATTAAGCACGGGTGCGAGTGCGAGGGTTTCTATATTACGCTGCACTGCTGACGGCTGACGGCTGACGGCTGAAAGGAGAAAAGCAGCTGGCGGCCATAAGAGAAAAGCGGAGTCGGCTTCCATGCAACGAGTGCAGGGCTGACATACCTGAGAGCAGCAGCGGCAGTCCTGTGAGCGAACGCGGACGCGGGTGCCGATTTGAATAATTGCTCCATGCTACACCGAGCAAAGGTACGGCAATGGCAATGGCGTGCTGATATCTTTTACCTGTGGAGATTAGAAACGTGATCTACTACCAGAAGAGTGCAATTCAAGTTAATATAAATGCTCTACTTTGTTGCCAAAACCACGCTCCTCTGGCAGGCGATTTTTGATCGGTTCAGAGGCTCTGGGCTCCACTCATCTGGACTAGCACACTTGAGTAGCTGGAGCCACAAGCTTACGAATTCTTTGAAACAAGGAGGAAGAATGTCACCAAAGCACCCTCCTAGGACTACAAGGAACAGTAAAAACACAGCAAGTAAATGGCCACCTTCTCCGCATTCACCTGTACAGCCACAGAGTGGCTCTACTAGCGGCTCGTCTAGCCTGACAGCTGGAAAGACATCTACCACTCCATTGCCCCCACAGTCGATGCCAGCCAATACACCTCAGAAAGGGCTCACCTTCGCAGCCTCAACTATGCCAAACGCCTCAGCTGCTAGCAAGGAGGGTGAAAAAAAGAAAAAAACTAAACTTCCTGCTCTTACAGAATGCACAGAGAGGATTGAGGATTTAGGCACGGTGGGAGCTCAACGACTGGAGGACTGCAACACCACAAAACAGGTACTGAAAAAGAATAATATTTCTAACATTTCTTTGGCTACAATGGGGGAAAAAACTGGGCATCTGGAGGAAGTGGTTGCTAAAACTGCAGTTAAAAATGACGCTAAAAATGATATAATGACAGTAGCAAGGACAGACAAGGAAACTTTGGCGGATATTTCAAATGGGATCCAAGATATAGCGATAGCCAAAGTAACAGAATTAGAAACAGAAACAGAAACTGAAACAACAAGCAAGTTAAGTTCTAATCCAGGCACAGATATTCAAAGTGATATTGGTGGGGCAGATGCAGACCTAACAGGCTTAACAGGCTTAATAGCCAGCACTAATAAAGGAGATACGGTCATGGCTCCTATAATAGACTTATCAGAAGGTGGGCCAGTGGAAGACTTGTCAGTAGAACAGACAGACATCACGGAACTAAGCTCTTTTGAAGACTGTGATGCCGAAACAGAAGATGAGCTAGGGGAGAAAGAGAACAATGTTGATAAAGGCATAAAATCAAAAGCCAAGAAAGGACGTACACAAAGAAACAAATCCAAGACAAAAAAAAGAAATATTAAACCTAGCCTATCGCTAAATAGCTCTGTGATAAATAACAGCCAGACTTTGACAAAAACTCTACAAGACAAAAGCCCGCTAATAAGATGGATGGTGACAAAGGGACTAGTTAAAAATATGACTCAAAGACTCTCTGGAGCAAGCCCAACAGAAATATCCTCAAAAGCTACACAAGGGAATATCAATGACACTAATAATGATGATACTAATAATGAAGACGCCAACAATGGGAAAAGTGATCCCTCAACTGTTCTTCCCAACTTATCTAACACAACATGTAACTATATATCAGACACTATCTCTGAACAAATGCCTATAACAATGCTGTTTGAGCCGCAAGACCCTACTATAGATACTCCTGCAGCAGAGAGAGAGATATCTGAGCCACAAATATGCTCTTTAGCTGTAACAAATACAAATATAACAGAGAATGCTGCTCTTCCCATATCTACTGTGAGCCTCTCTCATGAACCTACACGGTCTCATAACAACTCGGAGAATGATAGCCATATAACAGCTTACATGACTACACCTGAAGAGGAACCAAATTTACGAGACTCAAGCGATTCTTCTCCGCTGGATATCATACTTCAGCTATTAAGCAATCAACGGACTGAGGCTCAAGAACATTATTTACAATTAAGAGAAGACAATAACAAAGTACAGACAACTCTACAAGAACTAACTGGGAAATTTGGAGGAATCTCACAAGATATCGCGGAACTACAGCAAAGAGTTGCTGATGTGGAAGAAACAAGCTCCAGAAATGCATCCTCATTCGATAAACACGAAACACAGATTGCGACTCTACAGCAAAAAGTGGAGGACTTGGAGAACAGACAGAGACGCTCGAATCTTAGAATTTTTGGCATACCTGAAGGAACAGAGGGATCTGACCCGAGGGCTTATCTAGTGGGGCTACTTCAGAAAGCTTTCCCTGATCTAGCGGACTGGGACTGGGACTCACAAATCCAGAGAGCGCACCGCCTTCCTATAATACAGAGAAACAGAGGGGGCCAGTTCCCCCGCCCCTTCTTGGCTTACTTTGGCAACTTTTTACTCCGCCAAGCAATCTGGCAGAGAGCCCGTCCTAACACCCCGGTAACTATTGGTGCAATCTCGATTTTTGTCCGCGCTGATCTTAGCAAAGAAACCATGGATAGGCGATGGTCTCTACGCAAGCTGATAGATCCCATTAAGTCAAGCGGTGCCCAAGTATTTCTTCAGGAACCAGCACGTCTAAAGGTAACAAAAGGGGGCCGCACCCACTTTTTTACGGACATAAAAGAAGCAGAAGCATATTTAGCTGACACTGATGCTGGCTCAAGCAAGACCAACTCCAAAACGAAGAACTAAGTACAACAGCAGAGACACTGCAAGAGAACTTTGTTTTTCCTCTTTTTGCTAGAAGCTCCCTTTTTTTTTTTTTTTTTTTTTTTTTTTTTCTTTTTGGCATTACTCTCTCTGTAGTGTTTAGGTCTATAAATTTGCTATAAATTTACTTAGTTAGTGTGTTTCCATCACGCAAGATTAACATTAGCTTACTTTTTTCTTTCTTTTCGGTGGACATATAGATTATGGATTGTCTAAGCGCAGAGAGGGGGAGGGTCTCGGTGTGGAGCTGCCAACCAGCTGCCCATCCAGCGGCAGCAGATGCTGAGGGTTGGCTCTACCCTGGCTGGGGTAAGAGCTAGGGGGGAGGGGGGCGGTGGGAGGGTGTTCTCCGCACTCTGGGGGGTTGTGGGTGGGGGAGGTAAAATAAAAGAAAAAAAAAGTTTGCAGGCTGAGGGGGTGGAACTAAACAATAATATTGGAACCTTTTTTAAAGGAATTATTAGTACACAATACAGGAGACTAAGTCAATGCTTTGATAAATATAAGACAAACCTCGATAGCAAAGCTTTATTTTTGTTTCTTTCTTGGGTTAAATCAACATACAGATGTATGAAATAAAATGCCTAGCCTGGAATGTTGCAGGGCTAAATAGCAAGAATAAACGAATGCTGATAAAAGAAGAACTAAAATTACATAACCCACATGTAGCTCTGCTGTCCGAAACACATATCACAGGAAAGGATAGAAAACTACTTAACCATTTAAGATACGAAGTTATCATCAGTTCATCATATTGTCAACCTATTAGGGGAGTTGCTATACTTAAAGATAAACGATTTAAGGCTGAGACAATACAAACATCGTGCGACAAAAACGGCAGATGGGCAATTGCTCAGATACGGTTGGAGAATGCTTACTATGTTTTGTGTGTGGTTTATGGAAGTAATGTAGATGAGCCTACTGTCTTTGACGAATTAAACATCAAACTTCTAGACTGGGAGGGAGAACTCATTGTTATGGGAGACTTTAACTGTATCATGGATTATAGAATTGACACTACTAGATCTGGGGGACATCAAAGAATGCACAAAACAAGGGCTTCTATACTGGACATGTGCTATATACATAATTTAAAAGATGCATGGAGATACTTATACGCTAGTAAGCCAGGATATACCTATTACTCGGCACCCCACAAACTATGCTCAAGGATCGATATGGCATTTATAAGTGATAACTTATTGAACTCAAGCTCTATGATCCTATGCCCACGCATCTCCTCCGACCACAACGCTATAATTTTATCATTTAAAACAACAGAGCACAGAGCCACTTCTAGGCCTTTTTCCTTCCCAAGACACCTAATATCAGACACAGAATACATAACACAACTAAAACTACACCTTACAGAATTTATAAATATAAACTCAAATACAGCATCACCAGCAATAATCTGGGATACTTGCAAAGCCAGCATTAGAGGCTATACTCAAACTTATGTGATTAGACAGAATATAGAAATAAAAAAAAAGAATGAGACTTTGACGTCAAAGATAATTGCCCAAGAAGAACTTTTGTCATCATCCCTTCTGGCCAACTCGACTTCAAGCACAGAAATAGGGCTTAAACTCACGACACTGAAGAATGAAGCAAAATCTAAATTTATTAAAAAGAGCGTCAACAGCCTGCATAAATTTAAAATAAATGAATATGAAGGCGGGGATAAAATTGGGAAAATTCTAGCGTATAAAACAGCGGAAGACAGAGCAGGTGCTACAATCACTAGCATTCGGGGGAGAGGGAACAAAATATACAATAAACCCCAAGACATACTTGAACAATTCGCTGACTACTATAAGAATCTATATACTCCAGAAACAACCCCCAGCCTAGATGACATACAAAAATACACTGAAAAATATATCATAGATACTCAAAATATTACTGAAATAGACTCACTGTCTGATGAGATAACTATGCTAGAACTTCATCAAGCCATTGCCTCATTACCCTCAGGAAAAGCAGCAGGGGAAGATACCATACCCTTAGAAATATACAAAATATGCTTAAAAGAGCTTGAACAACCCTTACTAAAAGTAATTCAATATGTAGGCCTAGAAGGGAAAACACCACAATCCTGGAATAGGTCTAAAATAATATTTTTTCTGAAGAAGGACAAACCAAAAGAGGAGAGAGGGTCTTACCGCCCAATTTCGTTGATAAACACAGATGCAAAAATCTTCGCCAAAATCCTAGCTCTAAGACTGGCCCCCATCATGCCCATGATTATCCATCCGCAACAACACGGCTTCATTATTGGGAGAGATACTACCATACACGTAAACACGGCCATAACAGCATTTGACATTGCGGAGACCAACTCCACCCCACTCGGTATGATTTTGCTAGATGCTGAGAAAGCTTTTGACCGAGTGGGATGGGATTTTCTTTGGTGCGTACTATCTAAATTAAGGTTTGGCGGGGAATTTTTGAATTGTATCAAAGCATTATATGATAAACCAACTGCATTCACTAGCTATGGGGGGTTGGTATCTTCAGACTTCAGGATTTTAAGAGGAACTAGACAAGGCTGCCCTCTCTCACCTCTTTTATTTGCACTTTCTTTAGAACCTTTTTTGTTGGCTCTTCAATCCCAAACTCAGATTATACCGTTTAAATCAGGACCCCAAGAATTAAAAATAACAGCATATGCTGACGACATAGCGGTTTACACGGAAGATGTAGTAGAGGCTCAAAAAGGAATAATTTTAGAAGCTGAGGAATATGGCAAAGTGGCGGGTTATAAATTAAACTTACAAAAAACACAAATAATAGTTAACTATGTCCCTCCTGTGGCGATGCCTGAGATATGCAAAATAGCCACTTATTTGGGAATAAAAATAACAGCTAATATACAAGACATTAATAAAATAAACTACGATGAATTAATCAAAACTATTAGACTACAGCTAAAGAAATGGCACAGGCTACCCCTCAATATAATTGGCAGAATAAATCTGATTAAAATGAAGGTATTACCTAAATTTATATACTTATTTCGATCCATACCACTAGCACTAAATAATCAATTTTTTAAGAAGTTGGATGGAATATTTAGCAGCTTTATATGGGGTTATAAAAAGGCGAGAAGATCACTGAACTTTATGAAAAAAGATACATCCGAGGGCGGGCTCAATTTTCCCGACTTTAAATTATATTTTTGGTCCGCCTTTACTAATCGGCTACGCTCATTACTCAATGAAGGAAGGGCTTTATTTTTTCATTCTTTTATGTTAAAATCTGATTCAAACCTATTCTTATTTAGAACGAACGATCCCAACTATTACAAGAGAGTCAAATTTAAGACAGCCAGAGATATAACAAAGATATGGGGTAATATCCTATCCTTCTGTGACACTAATTTTTTCCATTCGAACTTATCACTATGGGGAAACCCAGGCTTACCAAATATTTTTAATGATAACACTGGCCACCGATGGTCTAGACTAGGTATTAAAACCTTAGGGGACTTATATAACGCACAGGGCTTTATGGAATTCGACACTCTTAAACAATTATACAACTTATCCGAAAACATGAGATACAAATTCCTACAGATACATGATTTCCTGATCAATAAAAAACAAATCTTTGAAGTCCCAGAATCTCCAGAATTTGACATCTGGACTTGTTTATATTCATCAAAAATCAAATCTGTTATAAGCGAGACATACAGTACTCTTATCGCTACTAAACCTAACGATTGCAGCATACTAGCTGACAAATGGAGCAGAATATTGGGATTAAATATAACCTCCACATAGATAACAAACTCTTTAATGAATATTAACAAACGAGCAAGATCATCCAGCTTAAGACTTCAACAATTTAGAACAACATGCATGTTATATTATACCCCCGAAAAAATCTCTAAATGGTCTCATAACAACATTTATAGTGACCGCACGAAGTGCCCTAAATGCTCTATGGAGGCGGCAGATCTGACACATATGCTGTTCTCATGCCCGAATCTGAAATTTTTTTGGTGCAAAGTTGAAATTTTTTTACATATGAAGCAGATACAGATACCAGCTCTAACAGCAGCGTCAGTTCTATTAGATATATATACAGATCCACTTCCACATGCCGCCTTGATTACAATACTAATGTCCTGTGCTAAACTAACGGTGGCAAGAGCTTGGATCAGCTCAGAAACACCAAAAATTTGGGACTGGTGGATACTGGTAACCGAAATACACTCAATGGAGTTTGCTTTAGCAAATATTAGGGGTACAAAAGCAATGAAAAATTATGAAAAAAACTGGGGTACTTTTATAGAAAGCTGATGTTATATCTTTGAAAAACTGTGTTATTTGACAGCTGTTGTAATATTTTGGAGATTGCTAACATGAAATTGCTATATCGGTTATGTATGATGGCCATTATATATATGTATTGTGTTTTATGCATTGCTATTACCCTTTTTTTTTTTGTATTTTCCGTTCTCCTCTTCAGCCTGCTAACAATAAAAATCTTTTAAAAAAAAAATAAAAAAAAAAGAAACAACAAACTTACGCTGCCAGCACAAAGTTGTTGTAAGTATGTGACACACTCCCACAGCAAAAGCACCCCACCCTTACCCATGTGCCGCCAATAATGGACAGAGCGACTGAAAAGCAGAACAGGATAATTAATTCAAAAAAATAAATAAATGTGACTCAAAGAAAATTAAAACACCAGCGCTCCTGAGAAGGGTTGGTAAATGAAGAAAAAAAAGTCATCACATTGTTAATAAAATGAGGGATAGCGGAGGGATTTAGTACTTTGTCCCTGCTCTCGGGGAGGCGTAAAGGTGGAAGACGCATGACAAATGTATGCCATGGACAAATGGGACCGAAAGACTGGGAGAGCGACGATGGAGACAGCAAATGGCAAGCCTATAGGCAGGCTGAAGCCTCCAAAGTACACACAAGAGGTCTCTTTTCGAGACAGCGCATGCGTGCCGTCTAGAGCACAGACCTAAAAAGGATGTGGGTTGAGTTAAGTAAAATCTCCTAAATATATTACAGGCAAGTATACCTTTTTATACGCTCAAAATATTTTAACAGCTGATCCAAAAAGTGTGTTATTAATACATGTTATTAGGTTTTCAAAAATAACAAATGCAGTCACAATTTGTGCACATTACCATCTGTTTTAGAAATGTGTCTGATGTGGTTAGGGGGGGGGCTGTGAATCTCTTACAATTAAATCGTAGTGTGACTAGGTTTTTTCTCACTTAGTCTAATTCTTTTTATACTGCCAGCAACTGAATACCAGCTCTGGGGCACTAACCTTTTGTTAAAGGAGTGAGAAACCTCTGCATTATTCTGCACCAAAAAATTCTTCTGGATGCTCAGATGGCCAACGTTGCCAGCTGATGCTTTTTTCTGTCATATAATTGTGCTGCTAGGGGTTCTTTCCTCAAACCAAAGCTACACACAAATATATTGAATGCTCTTGGGCAATCCAGGCTGGACTATCAAAATCGCAGTCACTCGAAGCACTGGAATAGACCTTCAACAAAGAGAAATATGGAGAAATTATCTAGAATATTTATCAGAAGTTTAAGGAAATACAGTGAAATAGTGTCCGTGTTGTGAAAACTATATTAGCTAGTTGTTTGAAAACGGATATTTTTGCAGGACTTAGGGGCATATTACCAAGCAATAGCGATAATTATCGCTATTGCTTGGTTAGAGACAAAACTTTATCGCTGAGCTGCGGCGATTTTTACCGCAAATAAACCTTGGTATTACCAAGGTTTATCGCAAATGCAATAAAAATCGCCGCAATGCATGAATATCGCTGAAAAGTCAGCGATATTCATGCATTACCGAGCTAATGCTCTAGCCATGTTATCCACCTCCCATTGGATAACATGGCTAAGAACTGCTCAGGGCAGGTGTTAGCTTTTGGAGATATTCGCGCTTAGCGCGAATATCTCCAAAAGTTGGTAATAGGAGATAGCAATGTTAGCGGCTCTTTCCAGTCTCTAACATCTTGGCACGCCCACTTTGCATGTCATTAGTGATAAATATCACTGACATGCAAAGTGGGGCCCAAGATGGTCGCTATCTCCTACTAGCTGTCGCTAACTGGTGTTAGCGGCAGCTAGGTAATAGGGAGATAATTTTATCTCCGCTTTCTTGGCTTTTAATGCCAAAAAAGCGGAGATAAACCCCCTTGATAATATGCCCCTTAGTTATTTATTGTTCAGATGGTTATCTATGGCTCAGTCTCTTGCCTACATGGTAGTAAGTTTCACAGTGATACTACCTCAGAATTAGCAGGGTCCAGAGCTTTTTCTGTTACCATAACGTCTTTAATTCCCTGACCCTCTTCTGACCTTCTTTTCAGGGTGAACTACGGCTCTTGCACATTTGGAAACATATAAAAACATGAGTAAAACTGAATAGTCGGTCGAAAAAGCACCAATTCTGCACTTAATCGCTATATTTCTTTGGGAAACCTGGATTAAGAAGTATTTAAGCCAAAAGGTCGCGCCAAAAATACATATAGAAATAAATATAAACTACAAACATGTCTGACACTTTAGACAACATGAGAACATTCCATTCTCAACCAGGGAGCACTTAAAATTTGAGCTCCAATTTATTTACAAAAGAGAAAATCATGCGTCAAAGGAGGCTCGAACCTGCTGTATTATCATTGAAGGTCGAATGCTTAAACATTAGGCCAAAGCTTCCCCGTAGAAATATACGTGAAATGTTCACTGTTGTGTTTAACGAAGTGCCGGTTGCTGCATATTTCTTTAAGCAGCCAATAACCATTGACAAAGCTGATAGTCCTGCCTTGGTGTATGTTGAGTTATATGTCCAAACGAATGGACAAGCAGCAGAATTTCAGTGGGGCAGCTAGCGCACTCACTGCATGCAGCACTGATCTTTTTTTCAGTAAATAAGGGCCCGTTCGGTTTTAATCCCTCTCATAAAGGGGGGCTTCAGGCCAGGGCCAATTAAGCCCGATCCTTTGCACAGCACAGGGCCATGTAGGGGGTAGCTTTTGTTTTATTTTTCAAAAAATGCAACTGGGAGGACTTAAAATTCGAGCTCCAATTAATTTACAAAATAGAAAAATATGTCATAGCTGGAGGCTCGAACTTGCTTTCCATTGAAGGTCGACACGTTTAGCCACAGCTTCAATTTGCATACCACCTGCACCCCCGCCCGCACTGAAGACCATCAGCTGGAGCTCGGACTTAAACCGGGTCCTCACTGGAGCACCTCGCCCCTCCTTCAGATAGCATGCATATATATGTACATACATAACTTTTAAAATGCCAAAATGTTCAAATGTACATGTCCTGCTTCCACTAACCTTAAGGGATATACCTAAGCCGGTGACTGACTGACTCTGTCTGACTGACTGAATCTCTCTGACTGACTGACTCTCTCTGACTGACTGACTGACTCTGACTGACTGACTGACTCTGACTGACTGACTCAGTCACTCTGACTGACTGACTCTCTCTGACTGACTGACTTTCTCTGACTGACTGACTCTCTCTGACTGACTGTCTGACTCTGACTGACTGACTAACTCACTGTGACTGACTGACTGACTCACTCACTCTGACTGACTCACTCACTCTGACTGACTCACTCACTCTGACTGACTCTCTCTGACTGACTGACTCTCTCTGACTGACTGTCTGACTCTGACTGACTGACTCTGACTGACTAACTCACTCTGACTGACTCACTCACTCACTCAGACTGACTCACTCACTCTGACTGACTCACTCACTCTGACTGACTCACTCACTCCCTCTGACTGACTGACTGACTCTCTCTGACTGACTCACTCTGACTGACTGACTCACCCTGACTGACTGACTCTCTGATTGACTGACTCTCTCTGACTGACTCTCTCTGACTGACTGACTCTCTCTGACTTACTGACTCACTCTGACTGACTGAGACTGACTAAGTCTGACTGACTCTGACTGACTCCCTCTGACTGACTCACTCACTCTGACGGACTGACTCACTCTGACTGACTGACTGACTCACTCTGACTGACTGACTGACTCTCTCTGACTGACTGACTCTCTCTGACTGACTGACTCTCTCTGACTGACTGACTGACTGACTCTCTCTGACTGACTGACTCTGACTGACTGACTCTGACTGACTGACTCTCATTGACTGGTTTGTACTTTGTCTCCCCACTTCTCTCTTTTCTCCTGATGACTTGAAATAGATGGGTCGGGTGACTCAATGTAATAATGCGTCATGGTCACAGGTTCAGATTATGACAGGTCCACTCAACCATTCACCCTTCTGAGGTCATTATATCATATGAATTGTAATCCCTTTAGCAGATACTGGATTAATATGCAATTTCCTCAATGGCCTTCAGTGGATGCCTTAACACTTGTTTGTAGTCGATAAACGACCCATATTTGATCTAAGTTGTACCAGGTCAGTGTACTTTTTGGGATGCTTTGCTCCAATTAAATAATCGGTGAATCAGATTGATATACTTTGTATTATGCCTCTGAAAACTTAAACAAGACACAAACTAATTCCTGATTTTTATATCTAGCAGGACATAATCATGGTTTTATTCAACGTCCTATTTTTCACTTGCGATTGTTCTGTGTGTGTGCGAAAAGATGGGGAATTTCTGCTTTTGGACAATCCTGGTGAAGTTCTTTGTAAATGGCTAGACGAAAATATAGCTGAAACTGGTCGGCCAATCACTGAAGAGAATGATTTTAAAGCTATGATTCTTTTCCAATCATCTGGTAAGCACAATAAGTAAACCTTTATATTAAGATTGCAACTGCAGGATAATGGTACAAATTACCAACTGTATTCAGTAAAAACCTACATTTGGGAATAAATTAATCCAATACTGGTCAGTTAAAATGAACATGCATGTCCTCATGTATGCCTTGCATAGCTCTCTAGAGACAAATGTAACACTTATGAAAAGGGCTGAAACGTTTAGCTTGTGGCACTACTATAACGCAGCGATTTGTGGTTAAACTATTTTATTTAGGCAAGTTTTTTCAGGAGGTTCAAGTTCAGGCTTACAATGTTTACTGTCTATTAATGAAAAGTGACTTTCTTTGTTATGGATAGATTGTACATTTGTCCTTTATTATCAATACTTGTGTATTTATATATTCTGGCTAGCGGGTGGAGATATATTGCAAGTGATCAATGTGTTCTTATGTCTGTTTTGAAGTTCATATATAAATATATATTTTGTTTCTCGTTTTTTTGTGAAGAAACAGTGTCTTATGATTCAGAATATTTTCGAAGACTTAATTGCAAGCTATTCAGGCACAACAGAGGGTCTAAAACAGGTGTTACTTCAAAGGGCACAGGAGGAAAAGCTGTTGATGATGGACTGTGGCAATCGGGGAAGCACTGGAAGACTTAAGAGGGTGTTACATGAACTCCAAAAGGAAAAATTGCAGAGAAAAGATGCAAGGACAAAAAAGCCAAGCAGAGTGGGCTGGATTATATAAGAGTTGGTAACCAAGCTCATTCCACAAGCACAGCTTCTCAACCTGGTGATGCGAGTTCGCGGATGAATTTGCAGAAACTTGAAAATCTGACCCTTTTAGCAGGGATGGCTAGTGTCCTTCATCCAAAATCCACAAGTAAATATAACGCAGTACAACGTGACAATTAACTAGTCTTGGAGTCCCCACTTACATCCAAATAGCAAGGACAAAAACATGCCTCACGTTCACCACCGTAACCAAAACTGGGTCTGGGCTAACAGGCAATAAGGACAAGCCTCAATAAATCCAACAACCAAAACAAGCACCAAGATTGCCAATTACTTAGTATAGGGGCCTGAAAGTGACCACACGACCTACTCAATTAAACAGTAGATCTTAAGACCAACTATTTCGTCCAGAATAAATCAATTGTTTTTATTTTAATTATTTGAGTCAAAACATATATCATACAAAATTCACATGTTTATGTACATTGCTTATTACACTCCACAATTATTCACAACAACACTTCTAGAACTCAATACAAACATTCAACCATGCATACACATAACAGACATAGAATCAATTTACATCAATTTTCCACATAAGCTATTTACAAAAATAATTTAAAAAAACAACACAGGTAATCAAATCAATTATTTTCAAGGCTCTGATGTTTTAAGAACGTCCTAGTGTTGTGAAAAACAGTCTACGCGTTTGGAAAACCCTTTCTTCAAGGGAATTCTCTTCAGGACCACTTAGCTGTGAATGAGAAGACAGACAGAAGTCAGTCTAAGAAGACGACCCAAGCTGTGTCACTTCTTAATAAAGGGGGGGAAGAACTAATCCTACCTCTCTGGTGCTTGTTTTCACAGGATCTGAAACAGACAAAATGACAACCCAACTAAATACTGTATCTATTTTACTCTTCATCAGAGTCAAGAAACTCGCTACAACATGCACCATACAGCAAGGTACTCACATGTTTTCTTTCGTGACTGGCTCGTGTCTTGTAATGAAGTGTGAGCTCTGTGTAATACAAGGAGCATATGTCAGACTCGGGGACAATATCTGGTATTTCAGGCATAAAAACAATTGCGAATGTAAACGGCTTAGTTTGAAAAATAATGTGTGAGTCGCTCCGGTAGAGAGAGATGAAAAACAGGCGGGGTGGTTTACCTGTGGAGATCAAGTGAGTCACAATTAGTATACGAGTGATTGCGGGTATCGAAGAATCGAAAATCAGCCGGCTCACGTTTACGCCGGAGAAATCTTACCCGTGCTTGTATGTTTTGACTCGAAACACTTCCAATTTCATTTGATGGCACAGTGTTCCTCTATGTTTCAATTCCAGACGACTGTCAGCCGACCCGCTCTCCTTGTCGAATGTAAGCAAACGCCGAGTAATTTCCGGTTTCTAGGAATTATGGGACATGTGGTTTTTCAAAGATCGTCTCCGAGTAAGGCTCATGCAGAACGGTGGCAGTAAAATGGCACGAGTGCAGGTTAGATCAGTATGATCTGTGGTACATTAGCGGCAGATTGAAGCAATCAAAGTAGAGCATACAGGTCAATCGAGTCAAGTGCACGCGTCGTCCTCAGCTGTCACTGGGGAACATTTTCATAATGCACAACGTGTTTATTGTTGTAGCCGGTAAAGTTCTGACATTTCATTCAAGCCATCGACGGCTGTATTAAATTTGATTATTAACATCGCTTCACTGCGGGATAGTTTATCTTCAATATCCCCACCTCGGGGGTCTCTCTCGATCTTAGTAATCACTGTCCATCTTAGGTCATCCAATGTATGCTTGTTGATCTGCCAATGGTTAACCAAAGGTGCAGAAATCACATTGTTTTTTATTCGTGATTTGTGTTGTGTGATGCGACATCTTACTTCCTGGCTCGTTTTCCCAATGTAAAGTTTGTTGCATGGGCATTTCACACCGTAGATAACATATCTTGATTTACAGTTTGAGAATTTTTCATGTTTCCAAAAAACGTCCTTGTGTTGGAAAAGAGTACCTTCATCTGTACTGGTTTATGTATAAGTGGGTTACCCAAACATAGTCACTGGGACCTGGGTTCAGTAAGTACTTGTACCAATCTGGATCACTCTCTACCAAACTGTATCGTAAACCTGCCGAAAGAAACTCTTTATTGGAATACAACAGTCACCACCCACGAGCCCTCCGCGACAACCTGCCCTTCGGGCAATTTCTGAGAATCCGCAGGAATTGTTCCAGTAAAGAACATTATTTCTCAGAATCAGAGGATCTTTCTAGTCGGTTGGCACACCGTGGCTACCCAAGACGTCTGATGAAGAAAGCGCGCAAACGCGCGTGGTTCTACCCCCGGGAAGAATTACTGTCACCCAAAGACAGAAACAATCAACAAGAGAACCGTATTGTCTGTGTTACCACCTTCAATACAAAAAGTAACAGGATTAAACGGATCATCAATCAGCATTGGCATTTGGTATCTGAAGATATCCAACAACCTGAGACGCCGTTACATGCGTTCAAGAAAGCTAAGAGCATTAAGGACTATGTGGTATGCTCTTTCCTACCCACAGCCAACCAACCCACCATCAATTCCTTGTGGGACTTACCACCAGTGATTGGCCATTTTAAGTGTGGTCATTGTAAAGCCTGCGACTCCGCAATTCAAACTAAAGAATTTCAACACCACCATCTCACAATCAAGCTCAAGACCCTCAGCAACTGTAACTCGAACAACATCATATATGCCATCGTTTGCCCATGTCAAAAAATCTACATCGGGCAAACCCAGCAAAAAGTAAAAGCGAGGATTTTACAACATATGAGTAGGATCCGATGTGATGTCCCTGGCGCACCACTTGTGGACCACTTTAAGCTGAATTCTCATCCCCCTGACAGTCTGCGATGGGTGGTTATTGAAAAGGCAACATTGGGACCACGTGGGGGTAATATCTCTGACATTCTCAACACTCGTGAACTCAAATGGATCTACTTTTTTGACTCAATTGACACTGGCCTCAATGAACATGATAGTTTGTTTTCCCAATTAGCTACACTACCATGAGGGCTCCGATATCATGACACTGGACCTAGCATATAAACCAACTTCCCCCACTTATATGATTGCTGAAAATCCAGTCCATGGGGGTTGGTTCCAATTTGAGTAACACCATTCTCTTTATCTTTTCCATTTATGTATTCGAGCATCAGTTAAATGGCCCTACCCCCATGCTTGGGAGGTACGCCATAATTAAGTAATTACTAACATGTATTCCTTTTCTTTTTCTCCCAATATAATCAAGAAATATCTCTATGCTTATGTTTGTTTATTAGCTCAATGTGCTTTACCCTCATGTCAGAGAGGTACGCCATGCTTACACAAATTTGCTATGTGATATTATATTGGTTTTCTGATCCCTTCACTCCCAATTTGGACATTGTTTGACCATGCACCCACACCATTGAGTGTACTATTCCACGACGTGCCCAGGTCAATTGTCTTAATTTACTTTATTTATTTGTACTGCGTTGTTGGTATCCCACATTGCATTATCTAGCTATGCGCTGCCTCTTCATATTCATTAATACCCCCGAAATTGATTGGTGGTACAAGGATGGAAATCACCCCCATAGTCTTTTTTTCGAGTTTCATTGTCCGCCCGGACACCACGTGACACCATTACCATGGTGATATCACCAATCAGGAAATGGAGCTCGCGTTGTTGCCTTCGCACGGAGCCTTCCGATTCATTCGGCATCAGTAAGTAGTCTCCCCACACTGGTCCATCCATGCCTGGGAATCGTTCGTTGTTTATCTTCTAAATGAGTTCCCGTTTTTCTTTTTTGATTTAACAGACTAACGGTTGATTCATCCTTCCCGACGCTGCTTTAAACTCTGCCCAGCACCGTATAAGCGTTTCTCCTGTTTATCGGTAAGCTTCATCTGGTTGAAACCGGCACACTCGTACCGCACACAAGCTGCCCATTGTTTGGTGTGCTTCGAAGTTAACCAGTGCACGTACGTTATTTTCAGGTGCTGTCCGGCCACCGATAACGCCATAAATTAACAAATGACCAAATTGAGGATTCTTACCCAGAGGTAAGCTCATTCCTCTCTTTAATTACCGTGACGGCACGGTACCCATTGACCAGTTTGTAATACATATGTGTTACGTTGCAGACACTTCCCAAAGGATATTTGCTTTCCATCGATCTCCGCCTATCCAGTTCCACCTTTAATCAATCCCAGGTATTCTAGTCAGAGTACTTCTTAGGCGTGTCTTGCCTTGACTCAGTGTTGCCTCCACCCAACGTGCCAGTTCTCTGACCCTTACGCTCGGGTCCATTACCAAATCTATGTGATTTGATTTTAATGTTCTAGACTGTTGGACGTTACCATATGTCCATGTCAATGGTAACCCTATTTAGTCATCTTTGACGCACTATACCCTCACTTTTAGGGTTACAATTGGATGCAATCATGACTAGATTAATCTCACTATTACCCTTAACTAATGACCAAGTATACAGTGTGTTCTCATTGTTGTATATCTACCGATGTGATTACTTATGAGGCTGGAATTATACCCCTCTAGTAATTTTAGTTCATTGTACACACTTTCATTAGGTTACCTGCCCCTACCCCTTGGTCCTGATGAAGACCCCGCAGCCAGGATATAAACATTCCCTGCATTGATGAGAGGGTCGAAACGTCGACTGCTGTTTTTCCTGTGTCAACTTCACGCCAGCATTGTTTAGATTAATTGTATTCTGTGAAGTATGCCTTTTCCAATGATGTTCGCCATTATTATTTTTGTGGCTATTTTGGCTATATAACTTAGTGCCAAGTTTGTTCTAAATGTCTGATTTTACTGTCACACATTCCTACCACTCCCTCATCCTCACCTTGATCACTTCCTTCCTTCCTCCCTGGGGCACTGTATGACCTTGAATACATTTGACCGTTTGCTGTGTGTATTCATTACACTTGATCGCTCAGTGAATAAAACGTTGCGGATTTAATTGTTGTTTTATGATTAACTCTTTGGATTGTGTATATTGTCCCTTGTCTACACTGAGACCCCTCCTTTCTAGTAGTTACCTGGTCTCTGGATGAGATACATTGATGACATTCTGTTAATTTGGAATGGTAACCAGGACGATCTAAGTAGTTTCTTTACATGGCTGAACCAACAATCTCAACATGTTAAGTTTACTCTCCAGTCTCATAGTGAAACCATTGATCTCCTGGATGTCACCATGTATCACCAATCTGGATCACTCTCTACCAAACTGTATCGTAAACCTACCGAAAGAAACTCTTTATTGGAATACAACAGGCACCACCCACGAGCCCTCCGCGACAACCTGCCCTTCGGGCAATTTCTGAGAATCCGCAGGAATTGTTCCAGTAAAGAATATTATTTGTCAGAATCAGAGGATCTTTCTAGTCGGTTGGCACACCGTGGCTACCCAAGACGCCTGATAAAGAAAGCGCGCAAACGCGCGTGGTTCTACCCCCGGGAAGAATTACTGTCACCCAAAGACAGAAACAATCAACAAGAGAACCGTATTGTCTGTGTTACCACCTTCAATACAAAAAGTAACAGGATTAAACGGATCATCAATCAGCATTGGCATTTGGTATCTGAAGATATCCAACAACCCGAGACGCCGTTACATGCGTTCAAGAAAGCTAAGAACATTAAGGACTATGTGGTATGCTCTTTCCTACCCACAGCCAACCAACCCACCATCAATTCCTTGTGGGACTTACCACCAGTGATTGGCCATTTTAAGTGTGGTCATTGTAAAGCCTGCGACTCCGCAATTCAAACTAAAGAATTTCAACACCACCATCTCACAATCAAGCTCAAGACCCTCAGCAACTGTAACTCGAACAACATCATATATGCCATCGTTTGCCCATGTCAAAAAATCTACATCGGGCAAACCCAACAAAAAGTAAAAGCGAGGATTTTACAACATATGAGTAGGATCCGATGTGATGTCCCTGGCGCACCACTTGTGGACCACTTTAAGCTGAATTCTCATCCCCCTGACAGTCTGCGATGGGTGGTTATTGAAAAGGCAACATTGGGACCACGTGGGGGTAATATCTCTGACATTCTCAACACTCGTGAACTCAAATGGATCTCTTTTTTTGACTCAATTGACACTGGCCTCAATGAATATGATAGTTTGTTTTCCCAATTAGCTACACTACCATGAGGGCTCCGATATCATGACACTGGGCCTAGCATATAAACCAACTTCGCCCACTTATATGATTGCTGAAAATCCAGTCCATGGGGGTTGGTTCCAATTTGAGTAACACCATTCTCTTTATCTTTTCCATTTATGTATTCGAGCATCAGTTAAATGGCCCTACCCCCATGCTTGGGAGGTACGCCATAATTAAGTAATTACTAACATGTATTCCTTTTCTTTTTCTCCCAATATAATCAAGAAATATCTCTATGCTTATGTTTGTTTATTAGCTCAATGTGCTTTACCCTCATGTCAGAGAGGTACGCCATGCTTACACGAATTTGTTATGTGATATTATATTGGTTTTCTGATCCTGTGACTCCCAATTTGGACATTGTTTGACCATGCACCCACACCACTGAGTGTACTATTCCACGACGTGCCCAGGTCAATTGTCTTAATTTACTTTATTTAATTGTACTGCGTTGTTGGTATCCCACATTGCATTATCTAGCTACGCGCTGCCTCTTCATATTCATTAATACCCCCGAAATTGATTGGTGGTACAAGGATGGAAATCACTCCCATAGTCTTTTTTCGAGTTTCATTGTCCGCCCGGACACCACGTGACACCATTACCATGGTGATATCACCAATCAGGAAATGGAGCTCGTGTTGTTGCCTTCGCACGGAGCCTTCCGATTCATTCGGCATCAGTAAGTAGTCTCCCCACACCGGTCCATCCATGCCTGGGAATCGTTCGTTGTTTATCTTCTAAATGAGTTCCCGTTTTTCTTTTTTGATTTAACAGACTAACGGTTGATTCATCCTTCCCGACGCTGCTTTAAACTCTGCCCAGCACTGTATAAGCGTTTCTCCTGTTTATCGGTAAGCTTCATCTGGTTGAAACAGGCACACTCGTACCGCACACAAGCTGCCCATTGTTTGGTGTGCTTCGAAGTTAACCAGTGCACGTACGTTATTTTCAGGTGCTGTCCGGCCACCGATAACGCCATAAATTAACAAATGACCAAATTGAGGATTCTTACCCAGAGGTAAGCTCGTTCCTCTCTTTAATTACCGTGACGGCACTGTACCCATTGACCAGTTTGTAATACATATGTGTTATGTTGCAGACACTTCCCAAAGGATATTTGCTTTCCATCGAACTCCGCCTATCCAGTTCCACCTTTAATCAATCCCAGGTATTCTAGTCAGAGTACTTCTTAGGCGTGTCTTGCCTTGACTCAGTGTTGCCTCCACCCAACGTGCCAGTTCTCTGACCCTTACGCTCGGGTCCATTACCAAATGTATGTGATTTGATTTTAATGTTCTAGACTGTTGGACGTTACCATATGTCCATGTCAATGGTAACCCTATTTAGTCATCTTTGACACACTATACCCTCACTTTTAGGGTTACAATTGGATGCAATCATGACTAGATTAATCTCACTATTACCCTTAACTAATGACCAAGTATACAGTGTGTTCTCATTGTTGTATATCTACCGATGTGATTACTTATGAGGCTGGAATTATACCCCTCTAGTAATTTTAGTTCATTGTACTCACTTTCATTAGGTTACCTGCCCCTACCCCTTGGTCCTGATGAAGACCCCGCAGCAAGGATATAAACATTTCCTGCATTGATAAGAGGGTTGAAACGTCGACTGCTGTTTTTCCTGTGTCAACTTCATGCCAGCATTGTTTAGATTAATTGTATTCTGTGAAGTATGCCTTTTCCAATGATGGTCGCCATTATTATTTTTGTGGCTATTTTGGCTATATAACTAAGTGCCAAGTTTGTTCTAAATGTCTGATTTTACTGTCACACATTCCTACCACTCCCTCATCCTCACCTTGATCACTTCCTTCCTTTCTCCCTGGGGCACTGTATGACCTTGAATACATTTGACCATTTGCTGTGTGTATTCATTACACTTGATCCCTCAGTGAATAAAACTTTGCGGATTTAATTGTTGTTTTATGATTAATTCTTTGAATTGTGTATATTGTCCCTTGTCTACACTGGGACCCCTCCTTTCTAGTATTCATCTGTACTGGGGCAGCAAATACATGCCCCGCACTTATGATGTCCTTGTACCGGTGGTAGCCCCACAAAGGAACATACTGTTAAATAGGGTAACTAGTACGTCTTGATTCTCCTCAAAATGAATTGTTGGAAGTTTAGAGATAAAATCCGTGGTGTCTCTCAAGTAGGATTTAACTTTAGGGAGAAAAGGTTTCAGAAAGAAATCAACAAATTTAGCTGTTGGTTCCAGTAGTGACTCACACCCGGAGACTATTGGTCTTCCCGGGGGTGTACTAGCGTCCTTATGAATTTTCGGGAGGACGTAGAACAATGGTGTTCTTGGATTAGTACATTTAAGATATTCATATTCTTTTTTGCCTATAATTCCATTTTCTAATCCTTTGTCCAGGATTTGACTTAGTTGATGTTGTAACTCCCTAGTAGGATCTTTGGGAATTTTCCTATAGCATCTAGTATTGTTTAGTTGACTCATTACTTCCGCAGTATATTTGGCTGTGTCCCAGATGACTATGGACCCGCCCTCATCGGCCTGTTTGATTGTTATTGATATATCTTTTTTAAGGTTCTCCAAAGCAGTTCTTTCTGAAGGTGAGATATTAAATTTGGTCCAGTGTCTTTTATGTTCCATAATAGTGATCGCTGACAAAATCGTTTTTTCAAAGGTAAGGATCTCCTTGGCCACTTTATTTGCTGGTGGGCAAAAGGATGACTTTTTCTTTAGGCCTGTGACTTCAATTGGTGGATTATAGATGGATTGAGAAAATAATGATCTTAGTTTGAGTTTCCTGCAAAACTCTAGAGCCTCAGTCTTGAGTCTAACGAAGTTGGTATGTCTTACGGGAACAAATGAAAGTCCTTTTTCTGGAATACTAGTTTCAGCTGAGGTGAGGGTTTTATTGGACAGGTTAAAGATTGGTGAGACTACCAATTTTTGTAATTTTGTCGCTGTGTCGACATCTCCCATGGTTGGTTGTAACGGGGGCGGCCCCGGGTTTGTTGTTGGCCTCTTCCTAAAAAAGGCGCTGTAGATGGACCGGCTTGTTGTTGGAATGAACCTCTTTTATTTGTATTTCTCCTCTGGATATTTCCTTCGTTTTCACTACCGCCTGAAGATGACGAAGTGTCAGAGAAAGTAATAAATTTGCTGTTAGATCTCCCTTGGTTGTCTGATAAGTACTTTCGTGAGTCAAGTCGTGTATAGAAGTCAGATTGCAAATATGGATACACTTTCTCAAGGTTGAAGTTTTTTTTATCCTTTTGAAACTGATTTTCCTTTTGGTTTATAGTAAAATCTTTAAATTCCAAGATGCCCTTTTCAACTTTTTTTAGTAATGCTTTTGCATCTGGAATCAGTTGATTTTTTTGAATTTCGTCTTCCAAAGTTTTGATTTCCTCGAGTTGTTGTAAAGAAATCCTTTGAGCTGTCTCCACAGTTAAGACCATAAGGTCTCGGCTGCACTTATTCTCGATATAGCTGTAGCCCTTTTTATAGACAGGGTCCTCCGTAAATAAAAAACAATGTGATTTCTGCACCTTTGGTTAACCATTGACAGATCAACAAGCATACATTGGATGACCTAAGATGGACAGTGATTACTAAGAAGGAGAGAGACCCCCGAGGAGGGGATATTGAAGATAAACTATCCCGCAGTGAAGCGATGTTAATAATCAAATTTAATACAGCCGTCGATGGCTTGAATGAAATGTCGGAACTTTACCGGCTACAACAATAAACACGTTGTGCATTATGAAAATGTTTCCCAGTGACAGCTGAGGACGACGCGTGCACTTGTCTCGATTGACCTGTATGCTCTACTTTGATTGCTTCAATCTGCCGCTAATGTACCACAGATCATACTGATCGAACCTGCACTCGTGCCATTTTACTGCCACCGTTCTGCATGAGCCTTACTCGGAGACGATCTTTGAAAAACCACATGTCCCATAATTTCTAGAAACCGGAAATTACTCGGCGTTTGCTTACATTCGGCAAGGAGAGCGGGTCGGCTGACAGTCGTCTGGAATTGAAACATAGAGGAACACTGTGCCATCAAATGAAATTGGAAGTGTTTGGAGTCAAAACATACAAGCACGGGTAAGATTTCTCCGGCGTAAACGTGAGCCGGCTGATTTTCAATTCTTCGATACCCGCAATCACTCATATACTAATTGTGACTCACTCGATCTCCACAGGTAAACCACCCCGCCTGTTTTTCATCTCTCTCTACCGAAGCGACTCACACGTTATTTTTCAAAGTAAGCCGTTTGCATTCACAATTGTTTTTATGCCTGAAATACCAGATATCGTCCCCGAGTCTGACATATGCTCCTTGTATTACACAGAGCTCACACTTCATTACAAGACACGAGCCAGTCACGAAAGAAAACATGTGAGTACCTTGCTGTATGGTGCATGTTGTAGCGAGTCCCTTGACTCTGTTGAAGAGTAAAATAGATACAGTATTTAGTTGGGTTGTCATTTTGTCTGTTTCAGATCGTGTGAAAACAAGCACCAGAGAGGTAGGATTAGTTCTTCCCCTCTTTTATTAAGAAGTGACACAGCTTGGGTCGTCTTCTTAGACTGACTTCTGTCTGTCTTCTCATTCACAGCTACGTGGTCCTGAAGAGAATTCCCTTGAAGAAAGGGTTTTCGAAACGCGTAGACCGTTTTTCACAACACTAGGACGTTCTTAAAACATCAAAGCCTTGAAAATAATTGATTTGATTACCTGTGTTGTTTTTTTAATTTATTTTTGTAAATAGCTTATGTGGAAAATTGATGTCAATTTATTCTATGTCTGTTATGTGTATGCATGGTTGAATGTTTGTATTGAGTGCTAGAAGTGTTGTTGTGAATAATTGTGGAGTGTAATAAGCAATGTACATAAACATGTGAATTTTGTATGATATATGTTTTGACTCAAATAATTAAAATAAAAGCAATTGATTTATTCTGGACGAAATAGTTGGTCTTAAGATCTACTGTTTAATTGAGTAGGTCGTGTGGTCACTTTTAGGCCCCTATACTAAGTAATTCACGTTCACCACGTCACCAGTTAATACCCAAAAAACTATTTCCAACGCAAGAGCTGGCTGTTTCGAGCAATGCCGTAACACCTGCTAGACCCTGCAGACAAGATCCCAAAATGATGGAACCCTTGGCACCACATATTTTGACACCACAAGGTTTTGTTGCTCACGGCTCACAGTCACACAGCCTGGCCTACAGGGACTTTTCACCTGCAGCAACAGCTGTGGATGTGAACCATACCCCTTGCCATGATGATCCGTTTGCAAGCAACGAAAGCTTTGACCATGATGTAAGCAGAGCTAAATGAGTGCTGCCATTATACACACTTGAATATTGTTAAGCCTGAATGCCAGCCTTTTTTCCTTGGTTAACGTAACACGCCTTTTGATGCCAAAACCACATCACTTCAACCTGTTATCGCTGCAAAGAGAGGTGATACAAATATAAAACTGTTTGGCATGATCCATATAAATGAGGGCCTCATGGTTTCTTTTCTTTTTTCCCCCCTCAGAACAATGAAGAATCATTTCATTTGATGACAGAGGAAAGTCCATTAATCGACACTGGGGTAATGTTTTTTTTAAGGTACATAGGAAATTGCATTCCCACTTGTATGGCCTAATTATGATTTTCTTTCTCTCTAAGGAAATGATATATAACTCCTTGGCCATAGTTAATCAAAATGAAAGCTATTCTGTTGGCCCTGGTTCCTGTCTGAATGAGGAGTGTGTACGGTTACAAGCCGAAAATGAACACTTAAAATGTGTGTTCTTGATATTCTACCTTTCCACATAAACTGCCACAAATTCTCATTAATAATCCTTTTTTCCACCCAAACACATGCATTGCCAAAAAGTATGCTTGTTATGTGAATATTGTATTATCTGCTGCCTTTAACAACTGTATTTATTTGATTATAGCACAGTCGCAAGGCACTTGCAATAGGGAGTTGGCCATACAGTATTTGCATGGTGCACTGTCCGCTTTGACCAATTCTAGGGACTGAACAGATAAAGCAGCATCTAAAATATGCAGTCGATCATTCACTGTACAAAAGGTACTTGTTTTCTTTGCCACTCTATAGCACAGTTAAAGTTTATATAGGGCAAACCTTGTACATTTCCTGCATGAGGACTTAGAAAACATTCTGCATTCAATGTTTTGAAATATGGCTGCTTTCTACTCCCTGAGCTACCATAGCAAATATTACATTGTTAGCCATGTATAGATTCCAAATCAAAATAAAAAAAACACTCTCTTCCTGTATATATTTTTTAGTATGTAACCTAACATGAAGACAGATAGTTAATAGTTGTGTTATTTTGCAGACTGATATGCAGCAGTTGGTGAAGGACTCAAATGATCCTTCACGGTTTAGAGATGTTCTTGTTCCAAAGAGAAAATTGCACAAACTCTTGGAGGAAGCCAAGGCAGCTCGGGACAGTGCAGGTTTTCTTCTCAATGGTATCAGCGAAATACTATTTTCACCAAAAGAACTTACATCTGCAAAAGGTGTAACAAAGGCTCATGCTGGAACAGCTGTCCTTGATGAGGAGAAGGCTGATGCTTTGTTTGGTAAGATATTACAATTGTTAAAATTAACATTCAGTCGATCTTAGATTGTAAAAATTCATTATTATACATTGGGTTAAAGAAGGTTTGCATATTTGGTCTTGTATCAGATAATTGTAAGATGACTTCATCATTACTTAACAGCTGCAAAAGAGCAAGAAGAGCAATGGAGGTGACTTGTAATTTCTTAACGGTTTGTGCTACAAATGGCATGCAAATCTGGCACAAAGCCTTGAGTTGGGAATGTATTTCTAAATCTGTAGGTCCATATGAGGGACTCAAACTGGATGAATGGGTGATAGCAAACTGAACTTATTAAATACTGTGCTTGCAGCTTTTATTTAGACCTGATCAACTCTCTAATAATTAGGTCAGTTGGTCCTGTTCCTAGCACTTGGTTGTAAGCTCTAATTATGATTTCTGATCACTATGCTAGTTTCTTAGACTGTTTTCCAAATATGAACATTGCAAGTAGAGTTCTAACTCATCGTGGCTGCCTCCATGATGGTTGTGTAAAGAAATTTGCCACTGATTACTTGACCGTGTCTAGTGAACATGACTATGGCGCATGTTTGTTTCAATTCCTAACATCAGTACAGTCTTTCTTCCAAGTACCTCAGTCTTAGCGCAGTCCAGGATTTCAAAAGGCATCCAGGACAGGTGTGAGGAACTTGGATAGAGCTGGCTGTGAGACTCCTCCGACTCTGGCAGTTGTCGGTTGGACTGTCCCAGAGGCCAACAGGTGCAGCACAGCATTTCAAAAGGGCGAAAGAGGCAGAGAAGACAGACTGCTACTTGGGGCTAGAATGGTCATTGGAGACCAGGGGCTAAACACCAGTTATGTGGTGGTGCTTTGTATTCAATTTCTGTTGGCAGTCACATTTGCTCTTTTATAATCACCACATTTAGTGCAGATTTTGATCTACAGAAAAGTACCCTTGCTGTGAGCCATGCCCACTCCTGCTGCCCTAAGTTTTATCTCAAGTTTTGGAGGGGACCCAACTATTTATCATCGGGGGTCCCATTCCACAAAAGTTAAGACCTATTAAAATCCAAAAATAGCGGTGGTAACATGTGACTGATGTATGTTATTTTGTTTTTCCAGAGTTTATGAGGTCTGTGTGCAGTACCAACGGCTGGCCATCACTGGACTACAGAACTATGAGAAGGAAGCTGGCTATACAGATTTCCAATGCAAGAAGAGGATTAAAGAAAACTCTGACTCTAGAATCAAACAATGAAGCTGCTGGTGTTCGTTAAGCCATTTGTTCTGGTTGCAGGACTCTTGCCTTTTTGCCCTCCTTTTTTTCCCTGACTTTTTTTTTCCTGGATTTTTTCTCTTGTTTGGTATCCTGGCTCCTATGGGGCCAAATATGTGCTGTGCATAAATAAAATTACATGTTGACACACACTTTATGAAAATTTTTCCTTTAACTACTGTTTTGTTTAGTCTTTTGCCGCTGGTCACCATGCCAAACAGCTTCAGATAATGCTCTGTATCTCAAAATAAGGCAAGTCCCAGTGAGTCAGGAGTTTGGGAGTAGCAGCACACGTTGTTAAGCTTATCTGAATGCGAAGTATAACATTGTTGCCGACCACTTCTTTTATATGAAGGTGCTTGTGGTATTTCTGCAGCACAAAGCAAGCCAATAAATAGCATTTCTCAGAGTTATTTTATACAGGTGTCTACCTCTCACTGTAGAATTTAAAAAGTAATCTTTCCAAAGCAGAAGAATATTATTCGGATTATTAGGACCAGATTTAGAGAAGTTTTGTGTTTGGTTTGCTTAAGTTTTATAATGCAAACCTGAATCAAAATCCTGTTAAGGATTTACAAATCTGAGCAAATTGGTATTTGGTACAACACTCATCCGAAATGGAAAAGGTTTTATGTTTGTCTAGACATAGTATTTTTTGGGTACCGGAAGGGTGCCCTTCCAGTGCAAAACCTAGGCTAGACTCTCACAGACAACATTGCATTATAGTGCAGTTGATGTTAGAGAGAAGGATAGGCATGATACTTTCCTTCTCTCTGCCTGTTATGCAACATAGCCAATGAGGGTGCTGCACTGCTTTTAGTGACAGTTTGGCAAATCTGGGCCTTACTTTACAATTTGTGGCATTGCAAACAATTCTTGGTAATGTGTAAAAAAGGCATATTACATCCAAGTGGCCTGTTTTCGACAGGAAGGTACATCGAGGAGGTGGCCCGCATCTCACAGTAGAGTTTTAAAAGTAATCTTTCCAGAGTAGGAGAATATTGATCTTATAATTGGAACCAGATTCATGGAAGTTTTAGTTTTGGTTTGCTTAAGTTTTATAATGCGGACTTGATGAAAAATCTTTTCAGGATATATAAACCAGAGCAAATTGGTATTTGTTGCAATACTCATCCACAATGGGAAATGTTTTCAGGTTTTTCTAGGCATAGTATTTTTTGCACTTCAAGGGGGCCATTACAGTACAAAACCTAAGCTAGGCTCTCGCAGACACCTTTTCAACATAGTGCAAATGTGTGTCCATGGTGCTCGACTGCCTAATGGTGCAGTGGTGCAAGGGAGAGGGGTAGACATGGCACTTTCCTGCTCTCATCCTGTGATGCAACGCAGCATATTTGGGTGTTGCACTGCGTTCAGTGATACTTTTGTAAATCTAGGTCTTACTTTAGAACTCATGGCATTGAAAATGATTCATGGTATTGTATAAAGAAGGCATATTGCATCCAAGATGCCTGTTTTTGACAGTAAGGTTAATTGAGGAGGTGATCCTCTAAATATTTCCCTACCAGCAAATCCATATGCCTGAAGCAATAGTGGGACCCTGCAAGGGAATACTGGCAGTCAGCTAATGTGCTTGTAACATGGAATTTTTAAGGTGTAATCCAGCCCGTAATGATTTATTAGTGATCCACAACCACTCTAATTTATTCATTAAATCACCTGGGAGCTATCTACACTTGGCATGCCGTTGGCATAAAATCCTGCAAGAGTATTTCATAACCATCTTAAAGATCTTATGTAGTCATTGTCTAGTAATCCACGGTCATTCTGTAGTTGTCCTAATATAATCCTAAATAATATATGCTACCATTAAATCATCCTGGAGTAATCCACACTCATCCTGAAATTTTCATGGGATCATTCCAGAGAAATCAACTTCCATCCTAAAGCGGCAATAGGATTATCCAGGAATAATCCACAATCATCCTTAATGTCTAGAGCCCATCCTGAAGTAATTCTCCCTCACCCTGAAGTTGTCAATTAGTATTCGTGGAGTTGTAAAAGATAATCACTCCCTGCCAGTGGAAGTCATCAGAACACCATCCTAGAGTAGTTTTTGTGATTACAGTAAAGCGTCATCCCATTTAAATATTTTCCCCTACAGGCATACTCCAGGATGGTTTGGGATGACGTCCCCTGATAATTACAGGAATAGCTCAGTTGAAATCATGCGATGGCTCCAGGATGATCTTCCTTTTTGACCAGGGGGGGCACTGTGCACAGCACCGCTTCCAAGCACACAGCCTGACTGCTAACCCTCTTCCCAATTCAGAAGCTGTGGAGTTATTTAAATGCAGCTCCACTCGCTCTCATCCCCCCGCTCCTAGCTGCTCACATTTTTTACGGTTTACTGTCTAAGCCATCGTTTATATTTTATTATTTACAACATCCTGTTAACATGCCTATCTGCCAGAATCCTTTAAGAAGTTGTTTCCAGAGAAATTTATTGCAGTACAACAAAGGAGCAGTACACTATCTCCGGACCGCTCCCACCCAATGCCATTCGTGGTACTCTCCAGTTGCCATGTATTTGCAGTGCAATAGGTCTCACATTAGTCAAAGTATGAGCTATTGGCGTTGCAAATAATAATGTTGGTTAATTTTTCAGAAAAATCCCCCCAGTAGCATAAGCAAAGTGCATTTTTTTTATTACTTATGCTACTGCTGGGATATTTTTTGACACCAAAAACATCTAGCAAACATCATCATTTGCAACACCAATAGTTCAAACTTTCCCTAATGCAAGACCTATTGAATTTCAAATGTTTGTTTAGGTTTGGCACCTAGTGGAGGGTCAGGTGAGCCAGATGTGTTTGTTCAACTTGCCTAAACTGGCAGAAGGAAAATAAGTCACTTCCCTAGAAGTTTCCCAGATCTGTTTGTCATGCTAACTTGAAGGTTTAGAAACATAATACAAATGTTACTGTTGCTTTCTCTCTAAGAAACATGGGTATATTTGAGTAGGAGCTACACCTTTGACCTCCTGGTCAGAGACCTGTTCTCTCCCCCAGCAGCTCCGTTGATTTGCTGCTGCCGCTGCACATTGGCAGGTAGGGGTCCAAGGACCTCCTCCACCTGCAGGCTCCTGCCTGCGCCTCATCCCTGGTAGTCTAGTGGGAGAGCCTTTCTCTGCTGCTGGCCCTCTGTTGTCTGTCTCTGTGTTTGTCCCGTTTTCTGTTTTTCTGTGCCAGTTTTCTGTCTTCCTTCTATCCTCTTCACTGTCCTGTTATTGTGCCTGTCTTGTTATTGTGCCTGTGTATTAATGTTGTATTAATGTTGCAGTTTTTTGTCTTTCTGTGCTGTTTTCTGTCTTCCTTCTATCCTCGTCACTGTCTTGTTATTGTGCCGATCGTTATTGTGCCTATGTCTGTGTAATAATTTAGCTGTTTTCTGTCTTTCTTTGCCGTTTTCTGTCCTTTTATCCTCTTCACTGTCTTTTTATTGTGCTTGTGAATTAATTTTGTATTGTGAGTCTGCACCTCTGCCAATAGTGACCTGTTCCCTGTTTTCCAGTGCCCGTTGTTCTCTGTGCCCTTTTCTCCCTGCCGGTTTCACTCCCACCTCCCAGTTGCACTTTCCTCCCCGTCCCTATTTATTGGCGGCTGCGTGCAGCGGGCGCGCAGTGAGCGTGCAGTGGGCGCACTGCTGGCACGTTAATGGCAAACCGGTCTGCTCCTGTCCGCGACCTGCGCCAGGAACCCGGGTTCTTTGACCTCCCAGGGTTATGACTCCGCTGCCCTCCTTGCACTCAACACCGGAAGGAACATCAACTTCCAGCTGTCGACACCCAACACGACCCACGGCCAGTTCTCCTGCTGACACTGCCAACAATCCTTCACCACCCACAGCACCCCGATGACCACCGCACCCACACCGGACACCTAGACCACCGCAGCCCTGAAGTACATCCTCCTACACAGACACGCCGTGACCTCCTCTACACCCTCTCGCCAGACGCAGCCTTCTTCACGGAAACCTGGACGAATGCCGCCTCTGCTCCTGACATCGCCACTGCCATTCCCAACAGATTCAAGATCCAGAGGAAGGACTGCCCCCACCGCCCAGGAGGGGGACTCGCCATCGCACACAAAAGCTCCCTCCAACTCCACACCTTCAGCACGAGTGACTCCCTCTCCAACACCGAACACCTCCACTTCCATATCCAGACCAGCCCCAGAACCTCATTATGTGGCACCCTCGCTTACTGGCCCGCTGGGCCTCATGCTTCTTTCACTACCACCCTTGCGGACCTCATCCCATCCAACGCCATTGCCTCCACAAACTACATACTCATTGGAGACAACAACTTCTACCTCAACAATCGCATGGAAACCGACTCCACCGCCCTCCTGGACAGCTTTGCCAACCTCGGATTAAAGCAACTTGTCACCACCCCACCCACAAGGCCAGACACATCCTCAACCCCATTTTCGCAGCAGGTACCAACTTCCACTTCAGCCACGCCTTGCAGCCTCTCTAGACAGATCACCACTGCATACACTTCTCCTTGAACACCATCAACACACACAAGCCTGCCCCGTGCCCGCCACAAAGGAATTGGAGCAAGGTCACAGAGGAGCACCTCAATTCCACCGTCATCCACGACCCCCCTCCGCCATGACTGACGCCAACTTTGCAGCCAAGAAACGACACAGCAGGATCACCATCTGCGCGGACAAGCTTGCACCCCTCTGCCACCCCGACAGGCAACGCCCCTAAAAGGCAGCTTGGTTCACCTCCAATCTCCAAGAAGCCAGATACTCCTGCAAATGTCTTGAAAAATGCTGGAGAAACAGCAAAACCACCGAAGACCAGAACACCTACAAGAACGCCATGACCGACTACTACCAACGCATAAGAGCCACCAAGAGGACCTTTATCCGAAACAAAATCCTCACCAACGCCAGCAACTCAAAGGAACTCTTCAACGTTATCCAGCAGTTCACAAAACCCCCCAGCGATGCCACGGACATCCCAACGTCCAGGACCTCTGCGACACGCTCAGCTCCTACTTCCACCTGAAAATCAAGGCCCTTCTCGACAACTTCAGCAAACAGACTCCTGAAGCCACCCTCCCCCCCGGCAATGACAGCCAGTCCGCCATCACCACCTGGACACCTGTCACCACCAAGGATACCACTACAACCATGATGAGCACCCATGGATTTCTGCCTGCGGCACATCTTCCACACAGTTGCCGCCGCCATAGCACCCGAACTATGCCCCACCATCAATGCCTCCTTCAAATCTGGCACCTTCCCCGATGACTAGAAGCGGGCAGAGGTCAAGGCCCTCTTCAAGAAACCCTCAGCTGACCCGATGGACCTGAAGAACTACCGACCTAGCTCTCTCCTTCCCTTTGCAGGCAAGGTCACCGAGAAATTCGTCAATGCCCAGCTGACCAGCTTCATCGGAGAGAACGGCATCCTCGACTCCTTCCAGTCTGGATTCCGAGCAACCACAACACTGACACCACCCTCCTTGCCGCCACCGATGACATCTGCGCCCTACTCGACCAGGGCCACACTGCCTCCCTCACCCTGCTAGACCTCTCTGCAGCCTTTGACACTGTCTCCCACCGCACTCTTGCAGCCAGCCTCCATGACACTGGCATACAGAGGACCGCCGTCGACTAGATCGGCCTCTTTTTCACTGGCAGAACCCAAAGAATCAGACTGCCACCCTTACTCTCCTTACCGACAGAGATCCACTACGTAGTACCCCAAGGATCCTCGCTCAGCCCCACGCTCTTCGACATTACATGGCCCCCCTCGCCACCATCGTCAGACAGCATAAGCTCAGTATAATATCCTACACCGATGACACCCGGCACATTCTCTCCCTCATGAAGAACACCAAAGACATTAGACTCAGTATTCAGGAAGGCATGAAAGACGTCACAGCCTGGATGAGCAACAGCTGCCTAGAAGACAGAGGTCCTCAGACCATCCCCCACCGCAAGGGGCAACACCTAGTGGCCCTCCCCCTCTGCAACCCACCCACCCTGACGGACCACGCCTGGAACTTTGTCATCATTCTAGACTCCTCCCACACCTTGAATCGCCAGATCAACGCCGTTCCCTCGACCTGCTTCAACTCCCTCCTCATCCTCCACAAGACTTTCAAGTGGATCCCTCCCGAAGGCAGAAAGACCGTCACCCATCCACTCATAACCAGCAGACTGGCTATGCTAACGCCCTCTATGCTGGATTCAACAAATCCCTGCTACACAAACTCCAGACCATCCAGAACACCGCAGACAGACTCGTCCTCTTACAACTACGACATGAGCACAAGACCCAGCACCTGCAAGACCTGCACTGGCTTCCCGTCGAGAAGAGAGTAACCTTCAAGCTACTCACCCTCGCCTACAAATCCCTCCACAACATCGGACCCATATACCTCAACGAAAGAGTCTCTTTCCACGTACCCATAAGAAACCTCCACACCGCTGAACTCGCCCTAGGGGAGACCCCGGCAGGTGGAAGAGCCTTCTCCTACGTTGCGTCCAAGACCTGGAACAAACTCCCAGTCAACATCAGATGATCCCCTACCTTGCACCTGGCTTTTCGACTGACCCGGAGCAGCACCCCCCCCCATCTCCCTCCCCCCCCCCAAGTGCCTTGAGACCCTCACGGGTGAGTAGCGCACTTTAAAAGCCCCTGATTTGCTGATTCTGCTGATTCTCCCTCCACAAGACCGACGGGGGGAGCCCACAGAGAGGGATTAGCGAACCCTCATTAAACAGCGAGCACAGAGCCCAACGCCATTCAAGTGGAAGCAGGCAGGCAAGAGGAGAGATGCGGCGGTGAGCCCTCCAAAGTGATGGCAGGCACCTTTCATCCTAGGTGCAGCGGGAGTAGCAGAGCGCCTCCTTTACAGGTGTCACTGTTAGTCTGAGGGTCGCATGCCAGACGCGTGCTTGCTGAAACTGCCCGCGTTGCCAATGTCGCTGTGTCACTGAAGAGCACCCGCCCAGCCACGACAAGTCGGTAAGCATCTGCAGGGGAGGTTGTCCTTGCTTGCCCTCTCTGCAGCAGCAGGTGTTGTTGAGCTTTCCGGGAGTGGCTGGGGCTGTTCCTCACTTGCCAAACGCAAGCTGCTTGTCTCCCCTGGCTGCGTCGATGAGGACTATGCAGTAGGGGCCGCAAAATACTCACCAACGTGGCAGGAGCTGCTCTCCTAAATGCCGCAGGAGGCGAGATAGAGGAAAAGCGGCAGTGCGGTAGAGCAGCTGAATGGCAGAGCTGTACATCCCTGTAGATCCCCTACCTCTGCTCCCTCCACTCCCTCCATCCCTCCACTCCCACATAGAACTCAAAGCCTTAAGACTCAGCCCAGCAGCGGGGGCTGTGAGTGGGCTGTGCACCGTCTACTACCACTGAGAGCCCACGGAGAACCCACCCCTGATTATCGAACCACGCAAACGGTGAGCTGAGAGTCCAAGGTGAGGAGGTATTGCATGGGTCTAAGGCTCAGAGCAAACTCTAGAGCAAGACAGCAGGCCAGGTACCTGGGCAATCAACAGCTCCTCCAAACCCCAGGTCTTCTCTCTAGCCCTCTGCCCTTCGGCTCTCCAGACCCTTGGTGCCTCTCTGGTTCCATTTTGCAGGCTCTGGAATCCAGAGCGTCTGGAGCATGAAAGCGTGAAAGCCTGCTGCTGAGGACTTGTTGGAGGGCTGAAAATGTATTTATATTCTCTGCGGATTCAGGCGGACTCTTGAGGTCGGGAAGAACCAGGGAGACCCTTGCACCTAAACCAAAGGGAAAAAGGGAAAGAAATTAAACCCCAGTGCGGAAGACACTGCCGTGCACAGGCTCATCACAACTGAGCAGGATACGGATGAGTCAACAGCACAATTGCAAGCTACCAGCGGAACGTGTTCCTATCAACCAAAGATTTACATGAAGTTCCTTTTTCTAAAGAACGCAGAGTCAGCTATTTTTTCTAGCAACAAATCCCTGAAAGGTCTGCAACTGCCACTGCTACCATTACCATCACCACCACAAACGCAAGCACTTGTTCTAAGCTCTCTGCCCCCAGAAAAACATATGGCACCACAGTATCAAGGACAGATGAGCCAGATTAAAGGAGATGAGGCCCAAAAAATAGCGAATGCTCCGTCAGAACTTGTTCACTGAGTGGAAGACTGGGCCACCATCAAAACCAAGGCAAAGAGTAAAGACGGTACAGACTCAATGAGAGAAGAAGGGGCACAAATCAGCACCACTAACTCAGGATGCTTCCCTATAAAAAACAGTCGACAGGGCAGCAGCCAGAGGTCTCTGCCTGCAGAACACAAGCTGCAAAAAACAGCTGTCACACCATCACAACTTGATGCCAGAGTCGAAAATTGGCCCACCGAAAAGCTCAAGGACAAGCGGGTGTAATGATTTCCAAGCAGGTTCCGCAGGAGCGTCAGGAATCCGGAGAGTACTACTCAGCCTTCCCCTACGGCCTTCCGACTCTATCAAACACTAGAGTATCGAATGGCTCGCCAGGGGAAAACAGGGAAACAAAACAAGGAAAGGTTGGGGAAGACAATAGAGCTTGGCTGTGAACTTCAGAATAGATGCTTGATAACAGGCAGGCTGTAAAGGAAGAAATGTATTACTGTCTATCTTTGCTAACCACACCATAAATGTACACAATGTCTATTATATATATAAGACCACTACATACCACGATTAATCGTCTGGACTGTAGAACATATTGAAAGGGTAGAATAAGGTGTTCGTGTTTCTATTGCAAAAAAGACCAAAGACAGTAAAAAACTCTTTCCCACTCTATGCCGGTGAGTGCAAGTATTTAAAGTGTAATTCTCACTCTGTATTTCTTTGGAGTACACTGGGAGAACATCCAATTCTTCTGTAAGTATGGATACGAGTTTGTGAGCCACTACCATGTACCTTGCATCAATATCTGTCATACAATAAATACAATTAGGTCTCCACACAAATTATTCTCCAGATATATAATAATGAAAGGCAGCGCACAGCGCTGTTACCGTGATTCTGTGCAGAGGAACTTGAAATTACCCCACACTCTGGTCCACGCATGAGCCCCAAAAATAATGTATATATGGCCCAGGGAAGGGTGGAATGAGGAAGTGCACAGGTGAGAGTCAGCAACAAGTGGGGATCAATATGAAGAAAGAAACGGGCAGCGCCCAGCCGGCTTGCGGGGAGAATCCCGGCCGCCGGGCGAAGCACCAGGGGATTGGGTGAAAGGACTCTAACTCTCTAAAGGAGCTATAAGGGTGCCCAGCCGGATGGCGGAGAATAGACCCGGCCGCCGGGCGGAGCACCTGAAGAATGGGAAGGAAATGGCAAGCTGTACCCAGCCGGAGGGCGGGGAACGTCCCGGCCGCCGGGCGAGGCACAAGGAGAGGGGGATATTTGGAAATAGAACAGATACGGACACAACCGTATATGAGGACGTCAGGATGGAAAGACGTCGAAATAAGCAGCAGTTCAGCAGGTACGGCACGGAGGAAGAAGCCACACGAAACACCTTCACAGGGAAGGCAGGAATCCAAAAGGAAGCGAAACAGACCACCGAAAACCGGAAGTCTGGCCAAACAAGTCGGGACGGAACCCAAAACAGAAAGAGCTGGACGCAAGAACGCAAAGCGGCGCTCCGTTGTTATGAGCGTCTTATATAGTGAACTGCATTTAAAGCTACAGTGTGAGAGGGATGTTGGGGCATGACAGCACTCTCCCCCCACAATGCACCCCTCCGGGTTTGGGCTTGTCAGGATGTTTCAGATGATACACACGTGTGAAATCTGACAAATTCGATGTACATAGACAGCATTCATTTCACTTCTTCTCCCACTCCTCTCCCTGTGGGCACCATGGATACTGTAAATTATTGACTATATCACCCTGCCAGTAAGAACCCGTACCCCTGTGTATATGCACGGCCATTCTAGGCACCATGGCCCTTTTTACCCATTAGACTCCCCAGCTTCCCTCCTGCGCGTATCTTGCACCCCCTCTCTCATGTATAGGCCATGAAACCCGCTCCCTTTGCGCGACCCTGATGTGAAAGGTAACCCTCCTGCTTGACCCAGGCCTTCTCCATTCCCCTCTCGAAGAAGCATCCTTCGCCTCAGCTGACATGGCCCCCCCCAGTTGTATCTGGCTGCCCCTGTTCCCCCATGTACAGGTCGTAAGATCTCTCTCTCTCTCTCCCTCCCTCTCTGCGCGGCTCTGGTCCTGCACGCACCCCGTCCCCCCTCCTTCTCCTCACATGAACAAGTCATAAACCCTCTTCTTCCGCAAAGCCTTGTCCTTGAGAGTCACGGCCGCGCCTGACCAGCACCTCCTTCCCTTCCATGAATGCCCCTCTATTGACGAGCCCTCCCTCCGCGCTCGATTGTCCACGCAGGCCTGAATACCACTCCTTTGATGACCCCTTCCCCCGAGTCCGGCTGACCACACATGTCCGAGGCCATCGCCTAAGCCAGGAGATACCATTTACTGCCCTTATTGTATGCCTAGCCACCCCACCCCCTGGGCCATGATCAGGCGCACACATCCTACGGCACACTCAGCTGCATGATTGCCCTCCCCTCTTATCAGCAGGTCAAGGGTCCCCATTGTGAATGTATGTGGAATAGGATCATCACGAGGATTATAGGAATGTTTCCCTTTTGCGACACATTGACCTGATTGTATCATCAAATGTTCTGCAAATGTATAAAAGCCGGAGTCTCACGCTCACTTGTTAGAGCACCTCCCGAAAGACACTGTGTTTCGTGTCCGAAATGACATGCTCTCCTCATGAGAAATAAACTCTGTTCTTGATTCCTGCTCCCAGCGCCCGTCTCTTTATTTGATAATTATTCAGAATGGGAACTGAGAGGCGGTTTGCGCCAGCAGCCTGGGCATCGTTAGAATTATGGGCTCACTTTCCACAATTGGCGTACCAACGCGGGGTCCATCAGTGACATAGGGTTCGGTAAGAGAGATCCAGACGAAAAAGTGAACGTCTAAAATGATCGGGGTATGCCTGCCTTGAGAGGGCCCTAGCCCGGCTGCCGATCGACAGAACTTCACCAATTCTGAACGGACCTCTCTTGAGTGACCTATTGTCCTGACTGGAATCCCACAGGAATGCTACATGGAGTAAGAGAACGATCGGGCGCTGGAGGAAGGAGTCGAAGAACTGTCCGTATGGTCCGGTCCGGGTAAGATTAAGTAGGGTGTTTTTACACCTGATTGGTAGGGTGGCCCTGTCCACCTGATTGATTGATTGTTTGTATTGAAATCGGTATTTGTATACTGATATTGTATTGGTTGGTATTGGTTCATTTAGCTTTGAGGGCTACTTGACATATTGGTTCTCTTGTGAGAACGAGACATTCTCTGTTTGCAAACAGCGGCGAATAGGAACGTCGTCCCTCTTTGCAGATAGAGAAGGGTAGGTAATGCAGACTTTTGTCCCCGTTGTAATCCGTCATGCCTACTTTTCTCCCCACTGAATTGTTTGAAGTCGATTAATAATCGATTGTTGCTCTTTGAGATCTTCCCTGTCCACAAACAGAGATGAATAGGAATATTCTGTTCCCTTTATGGATAGCGAAGGGCAGGTAATGCAGACATTTGTCCCCGTTGTAATCCGTCATGCCTGTTTTTCTCCCCACTGATTGGTTGGTTGCCTGGACATTGTTGTTCCAGGAATTGTTTCGTTTGAGGTATTTTCTATTTGCAAACAACGTAAAATAGAAACACTCTGTCTAGTCTTTGCAAGTAGAAAAGGGTAGGTTATGCCCCTTTGTGAATTCGTCAGTCCTACCCACTCCCCACTGGTTGGTTATTGTGGGGTAGCTCGCATGGTCCGCCCAGGAGACTACTCTTATGGAGGACATATGCTCTCTACTCATGGGCCATTTAGTAGAAATAGACCGACTGGTCCGTCCAGGAGGCTACCCTAGTAAGTGGAAGTACATCGCTCGGTCTGTCCAGGATGATACCCTAATGAAGGAATATATGTTCCCCTTTTGATCGATAATCTCGTTCCACCCCGGACCATTTATTGGAGGGGACTCGTCTGGTCCGTCCAGATGTACCCCCCTAGTGAAAAGGACACATAAAAATATGAAGTGATCACCGTTCCCTACTAACAAAAAGCTTTAGCTCGAAACACGCTAAGGAAGAGAAAGAAAAATAAAAAGAAATCAGGCTAAGTCAGTAACCCCCTGATGAGCTTTTGACTTCACCAAAAATAAGAAACATTAGAAGTAGTTCGTAATAAGAAATGTAAAAAGGCGAAAAGATTCGACATCAGAACATAGCCACGAGGTAGCTAGGCTTCACTGCCTGTTCCTGTTCCCAACATGTCTGCCTCATTGCCCGCCCCGCCCAAATAACGGTCACATGAAATAGAAACAACTCAATAAGTACCTACCCCCATTCCGGAAGCTCCCGAAGTGCAACAGGCCCGCGGTTACGCCCATCCGGAAGGCGAGGCCTGAAGGCACGAGGGACTCGCCTGCCCACGGTCAGAAGGAGACGATGTTGGGCAGGCGGTCCAAAAAGGATGACAAGGACCTCTCCGTCTTCTCCCTTCTGCCGCCCTGCAGGCCGCGGGGAGAGAGGGGGCTGTCTTGCCTCGGCCGCCGACCACCCCTCTCTCTCACCCGATCCGGCTCCTGTTGAGGGCCGGAGCCAAGGCGAAACGACAGCGAATCAAGTAGTCCCGCCACATTTCAAATTCGCCGCATGCCATCATCTGCTGGTCCAGAGCCGAAGCCAAGGCAAGAACGGCGGCAGATCAGATAGTCCCGCCACATGCCAAATTCACCGCCTGCCTTCATAGGTATAGGCGGTCCAGCCACATTCCACGCTCCCTGGAGAGTTGAAGGTAGTCCCGCCACATGTCGCCGAGGGAAGGGGGGGGGCTGTCTTGCCTCAGCCGCCGACCACCCCCCCCCCATCATCAATGGCTGGCATGGCCGATGTCGAAAACTATGGAGCCGGGGAACGGCGAAGGGTCGCTGGAAGGGGGAGGTGCCGCGAACGGCCCTCCCCCACCTCCCTCCAGGTGGAGGCTTCCAGCGACACCCCAACGCTCTTCGCTTAAGGGTCAACATCAAAAAGAGGTCCTCTGCCCAGGACGGGCACACGCTCCATATCGCCTCTCCTCGACCTTGAAGATTCTATAAGAGCCGGGGGGCCCCCGACCCCCTGCATGGGTGCCCCCGTCCCCTTTGCTGGGAACCACGACAGCGGTGCTGCTCCTGCCGGCACCAGACTTGGATCGGAAATGGCTAAGATACCGCCACGGCACAGGCTTGTTCAGTTCCGGAGGAACACCAGAATGACCCGGTAGGAAAATTGTTGCCGCCCTTCCCACTCTTTGACTCATGGTCCATATTGTTAGACTGTTAACCACATTGCACGAGACTTTCTGAACTGCCAATGGAAAGTTCTGGGCCAACCTTGCGAGACTAGAGACACTCTGACTATGCTAGAACTCGCCTGACCCCACCCAAAATGGCGCCGACGCGAAATGTGACGTTTTTTTAATGAACTTTGTTGCACCCTGATCGCGCAACCTTTTTGCACCGAGATATATATAACGCTTGGATAATGGAAGTAAATATGAAGGGTATTGAGTATGTGCTTGAACAATGAATTGACTTAAGGGTGGGTACTGTCTATGAGTTGGGAAATGAATTGGTATAAATGAATGATCATTGGACGATGTATTTATGAACGTATTTAAGATGAATTACTGACATGCATCATGCTTGCTCTGTAGGAGAGTTTAATATGATTTTATTGCACTGCCGCACTTTTGTACAATGAACTGCCACCAGCTTCGTTCTTCCCATGCACAGTTCCAATCTGCTCCGTGGCTAGCCCACCGGGTTGTAGGCCTGTATTTATGTGTCAACCCTCTTTTATTAAAGGTATTTTGGAAACGAAAGCATCATTGTAGCGGATTGCATTAATGAGTTTTGAATGAATTACTACTATGAGCAACGAGAAAGTATGATGAAGGCTAAAGGTTAAAAAGGACCCGATATTTAGCAGCCACACTATGTGTGACAGGCAGCCGGAAAGGTGCTTTAGAAGCCCTGAAACGACACCACAGAAATGCCACCTGGCCGCCACCCTTGTACCCGATCAAAAGAGGTTACGACCAAGTAGCTCATGTCGCACAGATCGTCAATGATTATCTGTCTGACCTTTCTGGTCCATCTGGGCTTAAACGCCGTGATGGTAGGGAAATGCACTACGTGAAAATAGGTCGAGTATGTGGTAGGTAAAGCGTTTCCGGATTACTGCACGTTGATGAGTTTTTTTGAATGTTGCCCCCACCCCTTCTTTTTCCTCCCTTCTGCAGGTCACGTCGGAACACTGGCTGATGTATGGATGGACGACGACCGAACCGCCGACGAGAGGGGGAGAAGGGGAATGTGAGCATGGTCCTTAGGACAAATAAAGGTTTTTTTTTAAGGACGTAGACTTAAACATGACTGTTCCTCCTTAGAGCATAGCAATGGGAGGATGGACTGACATAGAGACTGGACAGGTACTGAGTGACAAAAATAAAATTGACTAGAAAAGACGCGTTAGATGAAATGACTGGACGTTTTGACTAGGTAGGGAAAGGACAAAAAGAAAAATTGTACGGGTAAGGGTTGCCACGGCACCATCCGCCTAGGAAGTTAGAAATGTCGCCGATGTTCAAAATGCACTACTCCCTTTCTCACACTCTTACAGATATAGCCAAGCTGTCCGACTGTTTTCCCGATCAATACTTGCCGTTGCCTCAGCCTGGAGAACTTCCCACCAAAGGAGGGAACAGAAAAATGGTTTAAGATCCAACCATGGGTAACTAGCATGACCAGGTTAATTTCCGATCAGCCAACGGAGGTGTGAGTATTGGTAATTGGGAACGCTCACAGGCGTGACAAACGAGAAGGAAAAGGGGGGAAGGGCAGGACGAGCTAAGCACGTAGATAAATAGGATAGTAACGATATGTAGAAAATATAAAACAGATCTTGTAGACTAACAATTGTTTCCTGTCTCGTCGTGGATGTCTTGTATATGCGTAATATATGTGCCGTCTTCCCTGTCTGAGTCTGTGTGTATGTAACGTACGAATTTGTGTCTCCCCTCTGTCTGTATCTATAGGTCACCTGACCTTTGCTGTTCCGTGTTGTGAACGCACTAAATGACCTATTTTCGTACACGTCTCTCTCTCCACCCTTCTTTCTCTCTCTCTCTTTACATGTCATACGTGTACCGAATGGCTCGTTTAGACTGCGGACGACTCTCACTCGCTTTGAGAGCCTCCCTATTTTCTGTCCATCTTTTTGGTAAAATTGTGCCCCACCGGCACCACTCCGATTTGATACGTATTTGAACACGAAGGTGTTCAGCGAAATTGACCAAAACTAAAATGACTGTATCTTGCCATGTTACTGCCTCTCCTTTCTGCAAAATGAATGAACTTGAATTGGCTAATAAGGAAAGGACAGGTAAGACGACTAAAGTCCCCCAAATCAGGCCATTTCTAGGGGAACTGTATGTCAATGGCATCCTATGTCTGTTCTTCAGAGACGAACGCCAACGTCTAGATTGACACCCAATACCCAGATTGCCCCACCCCTTTGCACCCAAGCGCAAGCGCCTGAAGCATCCCCGCCCCATTTTTGATAGAACCGCTTCCGTTGTCCCCGGTATAAACATAATGACCATGGGTAGCTGCTGACCCTTGAGGATATCTTGTTTTGCCCGACACTCGACGATAGCACCCCCGCCCTGTCTGAAAATGTTAGCCGGTTCTGAAGGGAAATGCTGCGCTAATGTTGAAAATGATGTAATGCACAGTTGATGGAAATATTATCTTGTCCTTACTTGAATCATAAATGGGCCAATGAATATACCTGCCATAAATTCAGTAGGAATGCTGACACATGCACTGCTTGGTAATAGACCTCTGACTGTGACCAATGACCATAAGGACTCAAATGCGAAAAATTGAGGGAGGAATTCACATGCGTAGATATCTTCTTCTGCCATTTCTCTAAAACATTGTCTTGTACCCATTCAAAGATTCACGATCACCGGAGGAGATGGGTCGGATGTGACATACAGCCTGGCTACAGATCTTGGGACACGTGTGACCCCGACCGAAGGTGGAGCTGCAGAGCAACAAGATACGGACGAGACAGCACTTTCGACGTGGAAAATGAAAAACGACGGGCTGCCCTGAAGCCCTCCGTCTGCTAACCCACGTGTGCCTGGAGTCTCCGTCCCCCTTCTTTGGGCCCGATTGATGGGCCTGCCTGCTTGTTATCCTTTGCTCCCTTGGTCCCTTTTGTGTGTCCCAGGAACTCTGACCCAACTCCGCTCACTCTTTCTCCCATTGACTGTTTGAACAACATTCACCCACCTTCCCACGTCACCTTTTGCCAAAGGAAAGAACTGCATTCATATGGGAATAGGGTGTTGCCATAGAACTATAGGTGCCGAGCATAAGGCGCCACCAAACGGACTGTTTAGGGAACAGGACTGTGGTCTAACAGCAGAGGACTGACCGCACCCTGCAACGCGTGAGGATGGAACCGAGCTGGACCCGTAGCTCCATCGCCGGTGCTCAACAGCGCCACCGAAAGTACCCGGATTAGAGCCTACCAGTGATGGCTCGCTGATAAAAAGACACTGTGACGAAGAAATACTGTGCATTGAACTGAATTCCGCTCTCAACTGCCTGGTCAAAACTGTTCATTGGTCACATTTTTTAAGTCAGAAAGCCTTGTGCTATGTAATGCGTTTAACTGTTAGGAACACACCTAAAATGTAATTTCGTATGTACTGCATTCTTCCCTTCACCTTAACTGTCTATGATTGTACGCCACATGTTAGTATCGACAAAGTGCTAATTCGTCATCGATGCTTGCCTGCCCGTAATGTCATCAGCTGTAAAAATGATTGCTGCTATGTAAAAAGGGGCGACTGTGAAATCTGACAAATTCGATGTACATAGACAGCATTCATTTCACTTCTTCTCCCACTCCTCTCCCTGTGGGCACCATGGATACTGTAAATTATTGACTATATCACCCTGCCAGTAAGAACCCGTACCCCTGTGTATATGCACGGCCATTCTAGGCACCATGGCCCTTTTTACCCATTAGACTCCCCAGCTTCCCTCCTGCGCGTATCTTGCACCCCCTCTCTCATGTATAGGCCATGAAACCCGCTCCCTTTGCGTGACCCTGATGTGAAAGGTAACCCTCCTGCTTGACCCAGGCCTTCTCCATTCCCCTCTCGAAGAAGCATCCTTCGCCTCAGCTGACATGGCCCCCCCAGTTGTATCTGGCTGCCCCTGTTCCCCCATGTACAGGTCGTAAGATCTCTCTCTCTCTCTCCCTCCCTCTCTGCGCGGCTCTGGTCCTGCACGCACCCCGTCCCCCCTCCTTCTCCTCACATGAACAAGTCATAAACCCTCTTCTTCCGCAAAGCCTTGTCCTTGAGAGTCACGGCCGCGCCTGACCAGCACCTCCTTCCCTTCCATGAATGCCCCTCTATTGACGAGCCCTCCCTCCGCGCTCGATTGTCCACGCAGGCCTGAATACCACTCCTTTGATGACCCCTTCCCCCGAGTCCGGCTGACCACACATGTCCGAGGCCATCGCCTAAGCCAGGAGATACCATTTACTGCCCTTATTGTATGCCTAGCCACCCCACCCCCTGGGCCATGATCAGGCGCACACATCCTACGGCACACTCAGCTGCATGATTGCCCTCCCCTCTTATCAGCAGGTCAAGGGTCCCCATTGTGAATGTATGTGGAATAGGATCATCACGAGGATTATAGGAATGTTTCCCTTTTGCGACACATTGACCTGATTGTATCATCAAATGTTCTGCAAATGTATAAAAGCCGGAGTCTCACGCTCACTTGTTAGAGCACCTCCCGAAAGACACTGTGTTTCGTGTCCGAAATGACATGCTCTCCTCATGAGAAATAAACTCTGTTCTTGATTCCTGCTCCCAGCGCCCGTCTCTTTATTTGATAATTATTCAGAATGGGAACTGAGAGGCGGTTTGCGCCAGCAGCCTGGGCATCGTTAGAATTATGGGCTCACTTTCCACACACGTACCAGCCGAGGTGCATGAACATTATAAGCTGGCTCCCATGTGCGCTCCTCAACTCCATAACCTTCCAATGAATCAAGTACTGGAGGTTCTTCCCCACTCTACGTGAGTCCAGTATAGCCTCAACCTCATATTCCCCGGTATCTTGAATGGTTACAGGAGCGGGTTTCTTAGGCAGTCTAGTACCTGGTTCAACCAGCTTCAACAGTGAAACATGGAATACCGGGTGAATTGTGCATGAAGGGGGCAATTCCAATTTCATGGCCACTGGATTAATCATTTTTATCACCTTATAGGGACCTATAAATTTGGGGTTGAACTTGCGTGGACCACCAAGCGCAATGTATCTCGTGGATAGCCACACCTCATTCCCTGGTGTGTAGATAGGTTCTAACCTCCTGTGTAAATTTGCTCCTTCCGTGTATCTCACCTTCGCCAATTCTAGACTGTCTAATGTATTCTTATGTACCCTCTGTAGTCTCTCCACCCTATCAGCTGCTGCAGGAGTCGGACTGTCTGTAAGGATTCCTGAAGGCAACAACTTAGGGTGGTAGCCATAAGCGCAAAAGAAAGGGGTGGCATAATAGAGGTGTGTGGACTGTTGTTGTATGATATTTCAGCTAACCATACAAATTCGTCCCAGTCTACTAGGGACTGCAAAACCTGATTCCTTATGTACTGTTCAAAGCATTGGTTAACCCTCTCTGTCTGTCCATCTGACTGAGGGTGATGACTAGAGGACAATCTAACATCTATCTGGAGCAAAGGACATAAACACCTCCAGAAACGTGATACAAATTGGGCTCCTCTATCGGAAACCAAGACGGAAGGGAAACCATGGAGTCGGACTATCTGTTGCATAAACACAGATGCCAATTCAACAGCTGTGGGCAATCCCCCCAAAGGTACAAAATGAGCCATTTTCGTGAATAGATCTACCACTACTAACAAGGTATTATTTTTCATCTTAGTGAGTGGCAACTCCACTATAAAATCAAGGGACAATGTATGCCAAGGGCCTGGCGGGGAAGCTAAAGGCATGAGTAGACCCACTGGGTTTAGGTGAGATACTTTGGTCTGAGCACATACATGACATGTTTTGACAAAGGATTCAATGTCTTTAAGCATAGTAGGCCACCAAAAACATTCACGCACAGCTTTGGTTGTTTTCTTTATCCCTGGATGGCCTGCCAAGGGATGAGTATGATACCACTTCATGACCTGTTCTTGCAACTCACGAGAAGGCAATACTACTCCACCCTGTACACAAGCATAGCCTTCCTTAGTAGAGGTTTCTTGGGAACCTACTAGAGCTTGCATGTCCACTGTGGCCTGAATTTTCTTGACCTGATTCACGAAATCCTCTTCTGTTAGTATGCCCCCTATGATGTTTGCTCTGGGAATGATATAGGTCTGCTCTATTGATTCTGTAGGGTGTTCAAAACCCAGTCGGGATAGGGCATCCGCCTTGCCGTTTCTTTTCCATGGTCTGTATTGGACGGAAAAGTCGTATTCGCTGAATAATTGAGACCAGCGTAATTGTCTCATGGACAGAGCTTTAGCTGACTTGATATATTGTAGGTTACGGTGGTCTGTATACACTACAGCAGGACATCTAGCGCCCAGTAGGCATTGCCTCCATCCCTCAAATGCCTTTTTGATTGCTAAGAGCTCTTTATCTCCCACGGCGTAGTTGTATTCAGCAGGGGTGAATTTGTGTGAGTAGTAGGCTACAGGATGACACTCCCCTGACACAGGATCCGCCTGAGATAGAACACCTCCCACTGCCACTTGGGAGGCATCCACCTCCACCACAAAGGGTAGGGCTGGATCCGGATGACGCAAGACGGGGGTGCTGGTAAAGGCCTCTTTTAGTAGCCGAAAGGAACAATCGGCCTCTGTGGACCACGAGAATGGGACCCCCTTTTTTAACAAGGCCGTAATGGGCACCACCAGGGCTGAGAAGCTCTGAATAAACTGTCTGTAAAAATTGGCCAGACCCAGGAAACTTTGGATTTCCTTTACATTACGAGGAGCAGGCCATGAGAGAACGGCATCCACCTTAGTGGGATCCATGCGGAGGCCCCAAGGAGAGACAACATAACCCAAAAAGGGGACCTCTTGAGTATGGAACGTGCACTTCTCCAATTTGTAATACAAGCGGTTCTCTAGTAAACGCTCCAACACATTACGTACGTGTTGTATATGTTCTGTCATAGAAGGGGAAAAAATCAGCAGATTGTCTATATATGCTATCACGTAAACTTCAAGCATGTCTTTTAGCACTTCGTTTATAAAAAACTGAAACGCCACAGGGGCATTACAAAGCCCAAAGGGCATCACAAGGTACTCAAAAAGTCCGAACTTAGTACAAAAGGCAGTTTTCCACTTGCCCCCCTCCTTGACACGCACAAGATGATAGGCCCCACGCAAGTCCAACTTGGTGAAAAACTGGGCATTGTGTATCTGTCAAGGAGGGAGGCGATAAGAGGCAGAGGATAACGGTTCTTTATAGTGACATCATTCAGCTTTCTGTAGTCAATGCAACAACGAAGACCCCCTTCCCTTTTTGGGATGAAAACAAAGATGAAGAAGCAGGGGAACGGGAAGGCCGAATAAAGCCTTTCTCAAATATGATGTCCAAATATTCTCTCAGATACACATTCTCTTTTTCTGTGAGAGCATAGACTCTGCTACATGGAATTCTTGCCCCTATCTCAAGATCAATACGGCAGTCGTAGACCCTATGTGGAGGAAGGATTTCGGCTTCCTTAGCGTCAAAGACTGTCTGTAAATCATGATAACAAGATGGAAAGTCTGAGACGATATCACTCTTTTCAATACAGATGGGTACCTCTTCAACAGCTGCCCCTAAGGGATATGCACAAGTAACAGGGAGAAACGTTATAGTAGAAGTTTCCCAGTTTATATCAGGGTTATGAGACCTCAACCAAGGGATACCCAGGAGCACCGGGAATTGTGGAGAACAGATTAAATCAAACATTATATCTTCCTGATGATCGGGTTCTATTTTCATGTGCAACTGTACTGTGTGATGAGTCACAGGTCCAGAGATGAGAGAGCTGCCATCTATTGTGGTAACCTTACTAACTATCTCTTTTTTAGCACAGGGTATCATGTTTTCCTTTGCCCACTCCACATCCATATAGTTCCCAGATGCACCGGAATCTATCATTACTAAAACATGTAGTCCATTCTTTCCATGAGTCAGGTATGCAGACACATATAAATGATTAGTGGGGGTTGTTGTATAATCAGAGGAAGAGACTGTAAGGCCAGACCTACCCGGGATCCTCGTCTCACAAGGTCCCAGGCTTTCTAGTTTCCCCGAGTACTTTGATTGTGTGGGTTTGATAGGACATTCCTTAAGAAAGTGACCTGCTTTGCCGCAATACAAACAGAGCCTAAGCGTTCTTCTTCTCTGTCTCTCTTCGGGCGTCAGCGGACCTCTTACTATGCCTATCTGCATGGGCTCACTATCATCGCTAGTTTTCTCTGAAGTACTCTTTTTCTCCTTAATAGGGACATATCTGGCTTCGAACTTTCCTCTCTCTTTCTTCCTTTCTTGTATTTGGTGTTCTATTTTAACAACTAAATCAATAAGATCTGTACAGGATGTAGGTAGGTCGACTATCTGTGAGAGGGCATCTTTTAGGTCGTCTCTCAAACCCCTGTAAAACAATGTGCTGCGTTTCTCTTCAGGCCAGTTGGATTTAACCACCAACCTGCGGAATGATGTTATGTAAGCAACGAGATCTTGATTCCCCTGTTTAAGGCCTAACAACTCGGTATCAGAGGAATGGGTATACATGTGTCTGTCAAACAATTTACGGAATTCCCTCTTGAATGCTGTGTAACTATGCAATAGTGGGTCGTCTCTGTCTACCAAAGGTATGGCCCAATCAGCAGCAGAACCACGTAGATACGATATTACAAAAGCTACTTTAGCCTGATCAGAGGGAAAGAAATTAGCTTTGCAAGAAAAATGCAACTGGCATTGACTAAGGAAGGCGGCGCATCGAGCCGCGTCCCCAGCATACCTTTCAGGGGGTGCTAGAGGAATGGAGGGAGGAGTAGTGACCTGTAGAACTGATGTCCCTCCATCCGCAGCCCAAGCGGTTTGTTGCCGTTGAAGAGTATCTACCCTGGTAATTAAAGCCTGTGTTTCTGCCTGCAAATTTCCCAACATGCCGGCTACATCTGATAGGGAGACCGCTCCTAGATCCATGACGCTCGGGCAGAACACACCACGTGGTCTTTGCGTTCTGTAATGATTTCCAAGCAGGTTCCGCAGGAGCGTCAGGAATCCTGAGAGTAATCCTCAGCCTTCCCCTATGGCCTTCCGACTCTATCAAACACTGGAGTATCGAACGGCTCGCCAGGGGAAAACAGGGAAACAAAACAAGGAAATGTTGGGGAAGACAATAGAGCTTGGCTGTGAACTTCAGAAGGGATGCTTGATAACAAGCAGGCTGTAAAGGAAGAAATGTATTACTGTCTATCTTTGCTAACCACACCATAAATGTACACAATGTCTATTATACATATAAGACCACTACATACCACGATTAATCGTCTGGACTGTAGAACATATTGAAAGGGTAGAATAAGGTGTTCATGTTTCTATTGCAAAAAAGACAAAAGACAGTAAAAAAACTCTTTCCCACTCTATGCCGGTGAGTGCAAGTATTTAAAGTGTAATTCTCACTCTGTATTTCTTTGGAGTACACTGGGAGAACATCCAATTCTTCTGTAAGTATGGATACGAGTTTGTGAGCCACTACCATGTACCTTGCATCAATATCTGTCATACAATAAATACAATTAGGTCTCCACACAAATTATTCTCCAGATATATAATAATGAAAGGCAGCGCACAGCGCTGTTACCGTGATTCTGTGCAGAGGAACTTGAAATTACACCACACTCTGGTCCACGCATGAGCCCCAAAAATAATGTATATATGGCCCAGGGAAGGGTGGAATGAGGAAGTGCACAGGTGAGAGTCAGCAACAAGTGGGGATCAATATGAAGAAAGAAATGGGCAGTGCCCAGCCGGATGGCGAGGAGAATCCCGGCCGCCGGGCGAAGCACCAGGGGATTGGGTGAAAGGACTCTAACTGTGGATGGCGGAGAATAGACCCGGCCGCTGGGCGGAGCACCTGAAGAATGGGAAGGAAATGGCAAGCTGTACCCAGCCGGATGGCGGGGAACGTCCCGGCCGCCGGGCGAGGCACAAGGAGAGGGGGATATTTGGAAATAGAACAGATACGGACACAACCGTATGTGAGGACATCAGGATGGAAAGACGTCGAAATAAACAGCGGTTCAGCAGGTACAGCGCGGTGGAAGAAGCCGCACGAAACACCTTCACAGGGAAGGCAGGAATACAATAGGTAGCGAAAAAGACCAACGAAAACCGGAAGTCTGGCAAAACAAGTCGGGACGGAACCCAAAACAGAAAGAGCTAGACGCAAGAACGCAAAGCGGGGTTCCGTTGTTATGCGCGTCTTATATAGTGAACTCCATTTAAAGCTACAGTGTGAGAGGGATGTCGGGTCATGACAGTGGGAACCCGGGGCAGAACTAAGGAGAGAAGAAGATTAACAAATTAGGGAATTTAATCTCAGCCCCTCAACTAGCATGTCAATAAGAAGTTACAGCACGCCTATCAAGACAATAGATCAAAACGAACAAAATACTTTCACCAACTCCACATCCTCCTGCCCAAGGAAGCTTGCTTACCCAACAGGCAGGATCATACGCAGGGACCCAGGACCTAAGCCAGAAAGAAGAGGGCAGGGCGATTGTTGAGGTTCCGTGACGATTCGAACCCGTGTTTTCGACATTGTCGTAAACCCATAATTTCGGTACCGGTGAACCGTAAATGATCCATATAGTCTATCCTGGTGTTTTCGCTATTCTGCGAGCAAGAGTACTCCTGTTATGAGCACATTTCCGGTACACCGATGGCATCCATTTTAGATTATGGCATCCATCTTGTTTTCTTGCCCTCACATAGTCAATGGACATACAGTGACCTCTGATCAATGCATTACACTCAAAGGACACGTAGGCTTTAGCCGGCGCTTCACCTTGTTGATGACACGTATACCTTAAGTCAGAAACGCTGTGGCCGCATGACTCGGCAGAAGCTGCTTCCTCTGCCCGAGGCCAGTCCTGCTATACTGGTTCTTGTGTACGATGGCCTGATCATGATTAGGTGGCCGAAGTCGGTAGCCTTGCCCATTTACGACCCACAAACATCTCTTATCCTGTTTTTCTATCTTCTACACCTGGCTCTGCTCCTTTCCTTCTGGGCCTTTATTAGGGGGAGGTAACGAAATTTACGATGAGGCGGTCCGGCTCTTGAATGAGAAGATGACATGGGATTATGATCGAACAGTGGGAACCTCTCATTCGTAATGTTTGAACATCAGAAATTTGTTGACAATTCTTGTTTGACGCCAAATATTTTTTGTTTAGGATACAAAGCTTAAATCAATGTACTAGCACGTGAAGAATGTTGCCTGCAGCTAGAAAATCTGTATTTAAAGAGCGACTCACTTAGTGCAAATCGAACAGGCTCCTAAAATCTGCCCGTGTGTAGTTTCTGTGACTTCTGTATCCCTGCAGTAATAAACCTTTGGTCTCTGACGCCACTATCGAGAAGCCTGTGTTTCTGTTTATTTGTGCACCGAGACAGGTAGAACTCAGGGGTCTTCGGGTGTTGTCCCTGACACCTCTGGACCTTAGTTCGGTCCAGAACTCCAATTGGCGCCCAACGTAGGGGCGACGTCATTCGGTACCGGTCCAAAAGCCTCAAGAGTCGAGAAGCTTCGTGTGAAGATTCCAGAGGGAGGCGCCCCACTTCATCGATCCCGGCATATCGCAAAAGTGGCCCGACGTTCTCTTCCACGAGGGTTCCCGTTCGGACGGCTGAAGAGGTCCGCTGCCTTGACCGTCGCCCTGTCTTGGGCCCGAGGTGCAGACCTTAGTACGGCGAAACGTGAACGGGTTTCTCCTTGGTGACGTCTTCAGTGCCTCAGTTAAGTATTAAGTGGTTGCTAGTTGTTTTTGGTTAAGGATTTATCCTTTTAGTTCTCTGGTTTGACTTGGTTTTGTAGATTATCACTGGCTATTCTAGTTACGATAATCTTTGGTTTGGTTTGGGTATCGATACATTCGTTCATTTGGTAGGTCTAAGTTCTAAGTTCGATTGCGCATCTTTGTCTGTGTTTGTTTGTGTTCCGGTTAGTAAAATGGTAAGTCGGAAAAACTGTATGTTTTCATGTTTTGGTTGCAACAGGGATTCCCGGTTGGAGGACTCATGTCTGGTTCCTCCGATTGGAACTCCCCTTTATGAATTATACTGTAAGCATGGTGTGGGTCCCATATCTTATAATGAGGTGTGGGTTCGCTACACGAAGGAAGATGGTGTCCTTAGTTGGCCACTACATGGTAGTTTCGAACCCGAAGTTCTTGATAATTTAGAAGTACAACTGTTTAAAAGGAAAGCCTGGCTGGCAATGTTTGATTCTTTCCATTTTTGGCGAAAAGAATCTAAACAAAGAGAGATTAAGAAATTGAAGAAAGAGCAGAAAGAGCAAGAGTTGACCTTAACTCAGGCTGCTGAGCAGCTGCAACTTGATAAAATTGAGAAAGCGATAGAAATATCTGATAGAGAGCGTAATTTGGCGATCGACAAGTGCTATCCTGCCTTGCCATCGAGTACTGTTAAGTCAATAGAGGACCCTGAAAAGGATCCTCTGTTGTCTTACTTGTTGAGATCACCTCCACCGTATGCACAGGGTGCTACAGCTCCACCTTTGCCGAATGTTTTGTTACCGGCTGCTGTCCAGCCTGGTATACCTGCTCCTGATCCCTTGAATCCAGCTCCTGTACTTCCTGTAATTAACAATATTCCTCCGGCACCCCCTCTTCCAGGGTTGCCCGCTCCTTTGCCTCTGCCTGCTCCGCTTATACCTGTTGCTTCCCAAGCTACTTTGCCTGCTACCCCTACTCTTGCTGTTTCATCTGTTCCAACTACTACTCTACTCAAATCTTCTGCAAGCTATATGACTCCGCTTTCTGTTCGTAGAAGAATTACTGAATCTGTCACTAATATTCTATCTCCCTTTTACAAAACTCTAATTAGGAGCCCTGCCTCTGAATCTACTCAGAGACGTAGTCAGCTTCCTAGTACTGAAGAACGTGGAATATTAGATTCCACAGCCCTTAGATGGATTTCGAAAGTTGGAAGGTATGATGTACGAGATGTATTAGATACATTCATGCAATGGAATGAACCGACCCAGCGCTATGTGTTCGATGTAATGTGCTCCCTTTTGCATGAGTATTGGGAGGAGGACGATTCTGAATCAGTTCCGGATGAGATAATTCACGTTCAGCAAAAATTTGCTGCAGGTAATGTTGGCCCCAGTCTGGAATAATGATGGAATCAGTAAGTGTGCAGAGAGAGTGGTGAGAAACTGTATGATTTGCCTGATGCATAATCCTGGTAAGGGAACCCCCACACCCGCTGGACATTTCGCTCCTCCTTCTTGTCCCTTTGAAGTGATTCAGTTGGATTTCATCCACATGGACCGATGTAATAACCTTAAATACGTCCTAGTGGTAGTCTGTGCTTTTTCAAGATGGATTGAAGCATATCCGCTGAAGGATAATACTGCCCTGTCCACCGCTAAAGTCCTCCTAAAGGAATATTTCCCAAGATATGGAATGCCTCTGATTGTATGGTCAGATAACGGAAGTGAGTTCGTAGGGAAAGTTATGCAGAGTGTGTGTGCCGGTTTGAAGATCAAGCAAAAATTTCACAGTGCAAACCATCCTCAGTCAGCAGGTTTAGTTGAAGGATACAATGGTACCCTTAAACTAAAACTCGCCAAGATCCAAGCTTCCACGGGTTTGTCCTGGCCAGATGCACTACCGCTGGCCTTGTTATCCACCAGAGCGACTGTGCACTCTCGAGTAGGGCTTAGCCCATATGAAATTGTGTTCGGTCGTCCTGCTAATGTCTGGGGAGTGCCAAGACCTCGAGAGTTCAAACAGTTAGAGTATCCAATGTTAATTGATTACCTTTTTGACTTGACTGCTAAATTGAGTCTCATTCACCAACAGGTTTTCGATGCATTGCCAAAGCCTCCGGAAAGTCCAGGTCACCAGCTGAAACCTGGAGATTACGTCGTTATCCGAAATTTTGGAAGGACCAGGAATCTACAACCAAAATTCGTGGGCCCCTTCCAAGTGATCTTGGCAACGAGGACTGCTGTACGTGTGGCTGGCAGAAAGAATTGGGTCCACGCTTCACACACTAAGCGTGTACCCCTACCACTCCCTTATGACAACTGGGTTAGACAAGGAATTGGTACTTCTGATACAGAACCTGTCCCGAAATACGTTCCCTTCAGTGATGCAGAACTAACTACCGATTCACCGAACTCTGGTTCTCCTCTTGAAGCTGCTTCTCTGATCACTGACCAGAACACTGCATCGAACGAACATTCGTCATCTGCGAATTCGAACATTGTTGCCCCTGATGAAAATAGACTATTCCCGGATCAAACAACGCCAGGAAAATTGAGATACAACCTGCGCTCTCATACCAAGGACAAATAAAGCAGGAAACTGCCTATTTTTCACATCTTGATCCTTTACATTGCCTCCAGCCAGGAAGTTTGCTGAATATTTTGTATTTCCCTGTGTATTTCTATTGTTTCTATTACCTTGCCGTCTGGGTCGCCGTAGGGTCGTGGCTTTGTGCCTAGTTGAATCTGCGGGGACCAGACACAAGGTCGGTCTTTCTGTTAGTTCTGGGAACTCCCAGGGCTGATTGAGGCATTTTCAACTACGTACATATCATCAGTGGTCGCGAGCGGTTGTAGAAGATGGAGCTTCCTGAGCTGCACCGAGAGAATGTAATTTATGTTCGCAGAAATAGACTATACAAAATTCTACATAACAAATGTTTTCTGATGCAATGTGCAATTACGTTTTTGATTATTTTAATAACATTGGTGGGTGGAATTGTCTTTGGAATACATTTAATCTTTGCACCGATCACGACTACAGTACCTCCCCCTGTTCTTGTTTCTCCTACTATTGATTCTCCTCATTCCTTTCATTTGTTTCCTGAACATGAGCAAGCTCGACGCTCAGAATTTATAAATAACACTTTTGTACAACTCTTGCATCAACACCAACTGGTAGTTCACACAACAGACTGCTGGGTGTGCGGTTTGATACCACACACTATGGATAAAGGCATTCCCTACCTGGTCTTGCCTTTTAGCTATAATGGATCATGTCGGGCCTTCCAGACTGTTTTTGTCTATGCCCTCGAAACCTATCCCCCGCGTCCTCCACGTTCCACTAAATATAACTCCGCTAACAAAGCCTTGTTAAAGGGAATAACTGACATGATTAAAGACGTCAATAATTCCCCATTCGTCCCTAAAGATGAGCTACGAGTTTATTGGAGTTGGAATGCTACGGAGTATAGCATTAGTTTGGGTGAGAATAAACGTAAGACCTCCACTCCAGTTTGGGTCGTACCTCACCGAGGTCAATTCTGCCTGCAAGGTAATGGGAGAAATCCAAGAGCTCGGCTGGGGAAGAGTGATTGTGTTGAAACTTACGTATATCCATCAAACTCTTCCCCTGCCTTCCTCACTGCTAAGGGTACCTACTTTATCTGTCGAGACAGAGCATATACATGGTTGCCTGCTGACTTTTCAGGTTCATGCTATATTGCTCGATTGTTGCCTCCGACATACACAGCTGCCTCAAATTATCACAAAACCAGAATAGTAAGAGGTGTTTTCAGCAAGGAAGACACCGCTGGTCAGGAAGCCGGAGACTTCTTCAAAGGTTTCCTTCCGTTCTGGGGGCCTATGGCCAATAGTAGAAATCTACGACAGCTAACACGGGTAGTTGAATCTACTATTACAGAAACTACTGGTGCCCTTAGTAATTTAACAGCTGAGCTTCAGGCGGATCGTCTCATGACATTACAGAACCGTATGGTTCTAGATGTAATACTTGCAGATCGAGGTGGGGTATGCAGAATGATCCAATCGAGTTGCTGTGTTTATATTCCCAATAACGCTCCGACAGTGTATGCAGCGATCTCAAAGCTACACAAGATTTCCGACTCTATCCATGTAGACAAGGGAAACTGGTCGTTAATGGAATGGCTCGGGACTTTATTATCAGCGTGGGGATGGAAGGTTCTAATGGTCATTGGTATTATCTTAGTGTTCCTATTCTCGTGCTGTCTTATTATCCAGTGTGGCCCTGCCTTGTGTAGCCTTTGTGCTGCAACTTGCTTAAGGAAACCGCCCGTGTTGGGAGACAAGGTACGAGATAGAATAATGCTACAGCAACATATCACTGACCTAATGAACATCGAGATTGACTCTGACATAGAGTGAGTAATTGCCTATGTTAGGGCAAAAGGAGGGTCTGAGGTTCCGTGACGATTCGAACCCGTGTTTTCGACATTGTCGTAAACCCATAATTTCGGTACCGGTGAACCGTAAATGATCCATATAGTCTATCCTGGTGTTTTCGCTATGCTGCGAGCAAGAGTACTCCTGTTATGAGCACATTTCCGGTACACCGATGGCATCCATTTTAGATTATGGCATCCATCTTGTTTTCTTGCCCTCACATAGTCAATGGACATACAGTGACCTCTGATCAATGCATTACACTCAAAGGACACGTAGGCTTTAGCCGGCGCTTCACCTTGTTGATGACACGTATACCTTAAGTCAGAAACGCTGTGGCCGCATGACTCGGCAGAAGCTGCTTCCTCTGCCCGAGGCCAGTCCTGCTATACTGGTTCTTGTGAACGATGGCCTGATCATGATTAGGTGGCCGAAGTCGGTAGCCTTGCCCATTTACGACCCACAAACATCTCTTATCCTGTTTTTCTATCTTCTACACCTGGCTCTGCTCCTTTCCTTCTGGGTCTTTATTAGGGGGAGGTAACGAAATTTACGATGAGGCGGTCCGGCTCTTGAATGAGAAGATGACATGGGATTATGATCGAACAGTGGGAACCTCTCATTCGTAATGTTTGAACATCAGAAATTTGTTGACAATTCTTGTTTGACGCCAAATATTTTTTGTTTAGGATACAAAGCTTAAATAAATGTACTAGCATGTGAAGAATGTTGCCTGCAGCTAGAAAATCTGTATTTAAGGAGCGACTCACTTAGTGCAAATCGAACAGGCTCCTAGAATCTGCCCGTGTGTAGATTCTGTGACTTCTGTATCCCTGCAGTAATAAACCTTTGGTCTCTGACGCCACCATCGAGAAGCCCGTGTTTCTGTTTATTTGTGCACCAAGACAGGTAGAACTCAGGGGTCTTCGGGTGTTGTCCCTGACACCTCTGGATCTTAGTTCGGTCCAGAACTCCATTGTGTCCTACCTAAACCATTGATCTTGACCATGGACAAAGACAACCAAGACTGGGAAGAGAAGCTCAAAGGCTGCCTTACGGCGACCTTTGATTGGATGCGAACTAATCATTTGAAATGTAACACCGGGAAGACGGAGATAATACCGATGGGCTCAAACAACGAATTCATACCCAGACTGTGGTGGCCTGAGAAAGCAGAAATTCCACCTAATACTGCCACCACGGCCCGCAACCTGGGAGTGACTTTTGATAGTAATCTGTCCTTTAAACAGCAAGCACTGAAAGTGGCAGGTACATGCTTTGGTGTTATAAAGAGTCTGAGAAAGTTCTTCGATCTCCTTCCCTTGGAAGCCAGGAAAACAGTGGTGGTCGCACTGGTTACATCTCATCTAGATTACTGTAACGGATTATATGCAGGCACCAACAAGGAGGTCACCCACAGGCTCCAAATGGTCCAGAATTCGGCGGCTAAACTCATATTAAAGTGGCCCAGAAGATCATCAGCGACAGAAGCCCTTAAAACTCTACACTGGCTACCTATCATTAAAAGAATTCTATTCAAAATATTGCTCATCACCTTCAGAGCATTTCATCAACGTGGACCACTGTATCTGCGGAAAAAATTCACCAGATATCACCCAACTCGAATTCTCCGCTCGTCCAACGCCAATCTTCTGGTAGTTCAACCATTCAGGCTTAAGACTCGTGGAGGCAAGTCCTTTGCGATATTAGGTGCAAAGGCATGGAACACCCTCCCTCCCTGCATAAGAGCGCTGGACAGAGAAACTGAATTCAGGAAGCAACTAAAAACCTGGATCTTCACTCTTCCAGACACTATTGCCAGATCCCTAGTGTAAGATTCCTATCTTATCAGCTACACAAGTGGGCGCCAAGATGCTCTTTGGAGCGATAGTTGCGCGGTACAAATAAATCCTTACATTACATTACATTACATTACATAAACACAATAGAATGGGAAGACATGCTCGCAACTTACAACTCAGATCAGAGTGCGCACCCCCACCAAGACATTCCACAGGAGTCCCCCAGGACACCAACTTGGCAGAACAAAACAACAATAGTACAGAAGATAAATAGCTCAGAAAATAACAAAACACTGGCACTTGGACTTCGCTACTAAATACAAAACAACTAGCTGTCGAAGCATTGCAATACGAATCAGAAAGAACACACTGGCAGTTTTTACTGCAGGTATTGACGAAAAATTGGTAAACCTGAATGGCCTGATAACAAGAGCACGAACAAACAGCTATCTTAGCTGTAACTGCAACCAGGCTGTCGACAAATTATCCACACTGCCCTCAATGCTAACTGGTCTTTTAAGCGATATTAAATACTTAACAGCAGAAAACGCAACAAAAGACCTCTGCACCTCGGACAGCACATACGGCCCTCACAACGCTAAGGATGCCTGGCCTCCACCTTGGGGGTGCCCAGGAGTGCACGCCTCACAGCGAAAGCCAGGAAGGGTTCCACAGCGGTATTCGTACAAGCGCCTTGAGACCCTTGCGGGTGAGTAGTGCGCTATACAAGTATCAATTTACAATGTTTACAATTTTACATAGGGAACACCCAGTAGAAAAATACTTGGCAATGTGCTAAAAGGCAACCCTGAGGTGCTCACTGAGAAGACAGTATGGTCTGGAGACGGAGAACTCCAAAACCTCAATGCCAAACAACATCATCAACAAAAAAGGAAAGGGAGCAATCAAAAGCCACAAACAAACACAACAAAATACTTCTCCATTTTTTCAGGCCCTCAGAGTAGACATGAAACCAACTACAGAGATGCAGGGTTAATACATCGGGCACAACTGCCCTCTCTCATTTTCGAACACCCCCTGGTGCAGGGCACAACCCCAAAATCGCAAGCAGGACAGGTATGCAACCTGGAGAAACAAAGGGACAAGGATCGCCACTAAAGGATAAAACAGAACAAAAACAAGAACAAAAACAAGAAAAAAGAAAGACGCATCTGTCATTAAATACTGACAGGGGCAAAACCCAACAGCCTATGAATAGTCAAGATCTAAGGGGAGAAACAAGTCTCTCATCCAACGAACCTGCTCTTGCAGAGCAGGCATGTGGACAGATGTGCAACTCAGGGGCAATAAGCTTATTCGAAAGTAAGCAAAAAAACACCAACACAAGCGTAAACACAGGGGCCAGAAGTGAAATTTATGGGACAATAACTAGGCCAAATCAAGAATTACCATAGAGAGAGATAGAAATGACTATCACACCAACCCCAATCAGCCCTAGGTGGAAGCCACCGGAAAAAAAGGGTACAGGACAGGGGGCAAGAATCAAAGCAAACATCTCTAATGCATGCAACATCAATAAATACAAAGAACCTCATGGCAGAAGGAGCAAGCAACCAACCGGAAACACAGCTTGAAAAACCAAACAACAAATCACTGGCCATAATACATCTACAACAATTGTCACAACAAATATCAGAAAGTAGACAGCAGGAAATAGAGGTCTTGGTCTTCTACCCTCGATACACCTCAAAGGGACAACAGAACTTGCTAAATCGAGGAAATATCCTCAGATTAACAAACTCAATCCCAAATCTGTCTGGCATAAGTACAAAGGATCTACTTTTTGTAGAGTTCTTACCCGCTGTTAATCCCCATAGCTCAGAGGCAACAAAGACAACTTGGTCCTCAAGAAAAATTGCAGACTCAATCTTAGCTGAGCTGGGGATTTTCGAAAATTGGGGCATCAATATTGCCCCCTTTCAAAAACCAGCATACCCTTTTCCATTACTGAGCACGGCAAGCTCAGTAATAAAAAAACACCAGGCACACTCAACCAGCGTACTCAGAGGCGCGCGGGGAAGATCGCCAAAGAGGAACACCAGTAGCCAATGGTATCGACCAGATCTATGGTCGAAGGCAGTCATTCATTTAAATCAAGGACCAATAAGGGAAGTACTGTCTCGTACAATCACTACACCCTCTGAGGAGGATTGACGCTATCCACAAGATAGAGAATACAGCAGGGCAAAGGAACCTGCCCTAAGCCTATGCTTAAAGAACGTTAATGGTTTAGCCACAAAAATAGAAGATCCTGAGTTTCTGAACTACGTCACCCTCTTTGACATAATAATGCTGCAAGAAACTTGGCTCAAGGATCCACAGCACTTCGAGGGTTATACATGTTTCGCCACACCAGCTACTAGGACCAGCAGGTTTGGCCATCACTCGGTAGGGCTGGCTACCTATGTCTCCACAACAACCATAGCCTCAGCAACTCTCATGGACTCAATGACAAGTGCAACACTAGCAGCCACAATTAGCATTGCCCTTGATGGAAAAGAAATGGAGATCTGTATAATTAATTTGCATGTACATCCGAAAAACAAAGCAAAACACTTGACCAAAATTACCAACCAATTGGCCGAGTACGCTACTGGGATGGAAAATCCATTATTCATCCTGACAGGGGACTTAAACCATTATCTCATTGGCTCGGCAAAAGGGGAGGAGGTACTGGCTTTAACTATAATCTACAACATACCTACACAAAGTGTCCCACTAGACAGGATAAAAAAATGTTGCAACAGTCGCTTCCTTGATGACTTAGAACATCAAAACCTTTGCGCATTAAACGGACGATTTCCGGCAGACTCCCTTTCAGTCAATTCTTTTTACTCCACAACAACAAGCTCCATACTAGATTACACCTTAGCAAGCCTTGCTGCTGTTCCCATATATTCTTGGGTTCAGAATGGGGGACATGGGCGATAGTGATCATCGACCCCAGGAATTTCATATAACAGCAACTGTGCCGAGCCTAATCAGGCCAGAGACATGTGGCCGATTCACACCTTGAATCAAAAAAGGGTCAAATGCACAACAGTCAATTGTAACCTCCAGGCCGAAGCTGTAATACAACTTTTCAATTTGCAAGCCTCGCCCATAGATGGCCATATCACTTACTGGGGTCATTTCATTGGCTCACTGCTAAAAAAGCTTGCAGTCACTCCCCCCTCAAAAGACAACCTTCGGAAAGAGGGCAGTAACAACAACTTAAAGAAAGAGCAGACGACACAGCTGAAAAAACTAAAAAGATCAATAAATTCGACTCTGCGAAAGCTGAGAGGATCCCGAGGTAACACTAGCGCACGAGTATCTCTGAAACATCAAAGGGCAGCGCTTAAAAAATTAAACTGGAACATCAAGAGAGATGGCGAGAACGAAGTCTGGGCAAAACTCCTATACGACATAAATAGTAACAACAGTGCCCGCTTCTGGAAAACAGTTAACGGGATCATGCGTCCACAACACAAAGGTATAGGGTCTCACATTTCCGAAGCGATTTGGTTAAAATATCTCTCTAGCCATTTCAACGACTATACAGAAAACGCAGGAGTCCAAATGGTCACCAGCTGGATTCCAGAGAGAAAACCGGAATCAAGCGCTTCAGAGAAAAGGGAGCAGGTCTATCCAGACACAGAAATCAAACCTTCGGGGGCATCGAGGTGCCAGTTGTCAGAATTAATTAAAAAACAGATTGCCAAAGGCAGGAAAGAAGGTGCCCCGGGACCGAATGGCATTCCACCTGCCCTCTATAAAGCAAAGAGCCAAGAGTGGGCGGACATCCTGCAACCTCTATTCCTGGAAATCAGGCTGCTAAACAGAATACCAGAATCCTGGAGGGGTTCGACAATAGTCCCAATCTACAAAAAAGGAGACAAGGCCGAGCCAAACAACTACCGCCTAGTAGCTCTTTTTGACAACAAAGCTAAATATTTTGAAGGCATCATACTAGAGGAGCTTACACTTTGGTCAAACCAGATAATACCGCTGAACCAGACCGGTTTCCGTAAAACGATTGGAACATCAACAAATATCCTCGCAATCTCACTAATAATTGATGCAGCAAAATCATATAAGATTCCTCTACATTAGTGTTACTTTGACTTCAGCACTGCTTTCGACAATGTAGAGAGAGGCAGACTGTGGGGGAAACTGGCGCAATGAGGCATACCAAAGACTATTCTAAACATGCTAATGCTCTTACACATGAATACCTGGGTGCAGGTGAAACTAGGTGGTGGTACCCACCTGTCCTCAAAAGTGCCCACTACAAAAGGATTGAAACAGAGTTGTGTGCTTGCGCCAACCTTGTTCAATCTTTTCATGGCGGATCTCCCAAAAGTGCTCGACGCCTGCAACTCCCACTTTCCAAGGGTAGGTGGGAAAACTCTAACCAATCTTTTTATGCAGATGACATAGTGCTGCTCAGCCACACTCATATTGGCCTTCAACGACTACTGATTGAAATGCAGAAATACGCCGCAGAAAACAACCTAAAAATAATTCTTAGCAAGACACGTTCAATGTCAATAAATAACAAAAAGAACCCACAGAAGAACTGGTTCCTCAACGGCATAAAAATTGACACAGCTTGTGAGTATAAATATCTGGGAGTTACATTCGACAAGGAAGAGTCTTTTGTGCGTCGTCAGAAACAGGAAATAAGAAGGATAGGCCTACTGATCGCCATGACGATGATAAATCTTGCAAATCAACTGATGGGCCCGACTTTGACTCCGCTACTGAAGGTAGTTCAGGCCAAACTGCTCCCCTCGATCACATATGGTAGTGAGGCAATGGGGGGAAGAGACGCTAAAGACCTGGACAGCATGCAGGTTAAAGCCTATAGAACTATCTTCTTCCTCCCGTTTTATACATCACCGGCTCACATAAGGCTGGAGTTTGGCCTGCAAAAACAAGCTTTAGCCAGGTACGAGGCATACATCATCTGTTGGCACAAGATAAGAAGCCCCACTACAAACACGCCAAACTATCTGCTGCGGCGCCACATAGAACACAGGGATATCTCTGAGGCGAGAAACCACCTTCGGCTGGCCTTGGAAGCCACTAAAGTCTCTGATCTTTGGGATGTACAATTTGGTCACCCCAACTTCAAAAAATTAGTCTGGAAAAATGTAAAATCACTCTCCTTACTGGAGGATAAGGCGATTTTCTCAGAAAGATCTCATGCATGGATGACCCTCAACTCCTACAAATCACTAACTCTTCAAACATACTTTAATCAAGGCTATCCCAAAGCCATAAAAATGAACTTCTTCCATGCACTGAGCACCTATCACCATGGCTGAGGACAAATGGACAAGATACTTGCAGGCTGTGTAACTCCAACATTGGCGACATCCTTCACGTAATCTGCCTATGTGAAGAGCTGCACCAAGCACTGCAACAGTTCCTTAAAGAACCAATTAAGCAGAAAGGCATCCGCACCAGAAGGCAAGCGGTGCTGGCCTGCTTAAACCCGTCAAATACCAAACTAAACTGCAGATTTGTCAAATTTATGATGGTGGTTGAATGGAGAATGCCAAAAATACTGAAAAATGCTCTACAAAACCCGCCGACCCAAGCTGATCAGTAGACGGACAAAAGGATTTAGCGGAACCTTATCGAGGATGTCCATCAGCAGCAGAGGGACAAATTGTGCAACAAGCAAGGTCCATGTGGAAAACACGACAAATGGTTAAGCTAGGCGAGAGCAAGTGAAAACTGAGATATGCACTTTCCAGCATTCAGTGAATAAATGTTTGTCTCTAATCAGCACCACTGAACTATCATTTTAAATTGTAATGAATTTATCACTCTTTTACTTTTTATTGGCTTTAAACATGGATATTTTATGAATTTTGGAATATTTTATTGCAATGGTTTTAATTAACTATGCAAAATAAAAATAAACTTAAACTTAAAAACCCCTGATTGATTGAATGATAGGAGTTATACCCCTGACACCATGCTAAAGGGTATAAATGTGTTATTGAACAAGGTCATAATGCGCAATCTGAATGTAGCATACCTACCGGCATTCTCATACACAGCACAGTGAATAAGTAATGCAACATAAACAACAGTAAATAAATGCATTGATAAACCAGTGGGGTATGGCTGCTCTTCTTTTTGTCCTGAATTTTGAGCCTTTGTCCTGAATTTTTTACAGTCCCATCCTGAATTTCCCTCCGTATGCCAGGGGTCACACTGTTTATTTATTTATTTAGTTTTGCGTTTTTATATAGCTCAGACTTTACCTGAAGGTGTAAGAGCGCTTTACAATAGAACCAGTTACATTACATAAGTACTTCAGAGTATATTAATTTCATAAAAAATACGAAACAGATAAACTCTAAACTCACAAGCTTGCATGTAAACGATAAATAATATAGTATACAACTTAAGCTGTTAAATTGTTTCACTGGAGTGCAAATCAACCTAATACAGTTTCTATTTTCGATTTTTATCACTTTTACAGCTTTAAAAAGTTCTGACCTTTAATCACTTTCACAGCTTTAAAACGTTCTGACCAGTAGCTCATTGAAATCACAGCTCAAGTATTCTGAAGATTACAATTTACAACTAATGAAAACTTGGGTTCCACGGACAAAAAATTGAAACCGCGGTGAAATATGTTTACATTTGAAGAGAACAGAATAACTCTTCGAGCAGCAGAGGACAGCAGCAAATCTATTTACACCATAAAGTTTAACAAGAAGACGCTTCGGAAAGGTGCGAGTCCAGTTTGTTTTATCCAGCATCATGGCGCCCAGTGCTGGCACGTCGAGAGAAGTAAGTTAGCACTCTAGATCTTCTTGGAACAATGAGTCCTGGTAACTCCCAACTAGGATCTGACACTGTTTGAGAGTATAGAAAGTAGGCGGAGTCTGGTTGTCATGGTGTCGACGCGCATCTCGTCCTTTGGACTCGGCAGAGGTTTGTGCGAAAGACACGAAATGCTAAATATTATTGTAAAGGGCAAGTAAAAACTCCGTGTGGCAAGGAAGTATTGTACACTTGGCGAGTCTCACCTAGGCCGGTCAGCAGCCAAGGTGGGCGTGCCTTGTGGGTGGGTAATGTGTAACCTCTCTCAGCTGCACAGGAGTCATTAGCAATAAAGGCCACTCACTTAAGTGCTGCGAGGTTATTTGATTGTTGTATTTAGAGCCGCCTACCCAACGTATCTTCGCCAAGCCGCTGTGTGGGTTGGTTGATGCAATCTATCGAAGAGTTCAGTGCATCTAAATGCCCCTGTACTTATTATGTTTTCTCGAATCTTGTGGAAAAAAAATTCTACGGCAAATACTTTGTAGTGTATTGTTCGTCGAGCTTATAGTAAATTTTGTCACATTTATATTTATTAAATGATGTTTTAAATTGGTCATTTTTCATTTAGAAATAGTCCATTGTATTGTTTATTATCGTCACTCCGCGCTAAAAGCGGGATGTAAATGGTGCACCATATTTTGGTGCTTTCTGTCCCCAGTCCAAATCATTTTATGTGGGTTAGTTATGGATAGAGAGTCCAGGCCTGCGGAGAAATAATGGAATAATGTTTCTCCAGTGATGAATTCTGGAGCACACCGTTCCAGATATGTGTCAAAACCATGGAGTACCCATTTATACAGAGACACGATTGACGGGGTGCCGGAGAGGGTACAGTGGACGATGCCTTAGTGGATTTAATACCAACGGTTCATGTACCTTCTTCTGCTGCGGATGGTAACAGTATAACAGAGATCACAACTGCTAAAGGGGACACGGTTAGACTGTTATCCTGGAACATCGCTGGTTTGCGATCCAAGAAGTGAGACCCAAACTGGGAAAATTTCGTAAAGCTCCATGATATCATCGCTATTCAGGAGACTTGGGACATGGACTGTGATTACTGGCTAGACGGCTTTACTTCTTATTTTGTACCTGCTTTGCCTTCCCCTGCAGGCCGGAACAAAGGAGGCCTATTGACACTGGTATCGGTGAATATCAAGGGCAAAATTACCCTGATTGACTGTGCCTCTCATAATTTCCTCGTTCTGGAGATAAAATTAGAGGACAGCTGTAAATTGCTCCTTGTTAATTGCTATAATGCACCGAACGGTTCCCCTGAAACTGTGTACATTACATGGTTAGCAGATTTTTTAAGTCTTTATAGAGTCAAACAATCCACCTTGTGTCGATTTATTTTAATGGGCGATTTTAATGTTCATTTGTGCTCACACTGTGCCCTAGGGGATGAAGATGGGCCGGATAGTGTGTCCTCCCCTCACCTAGAACATACACAGAAGGGTTTGGTGCTCGAAAATGTATTACGGGAAAATGAGCTGTATGAACCAGAATTCTACGATAAGAGTACACAGGTTGCCACTTATACGGGAAGGGCTTGTGACTCGATAATTGATTTTATTTTTGTCTCAAGAGGCTTTTTGGACTATGTGATCTCATATAATGCAATTGCTATGCCTATGAGTGACCATAATCCCGTGGGGTTGGAGCTAGTGAGTAGCTCCTTTTTGTTAAAATCAGTTGTCACCCAGCGGTCTATATTGCATGTTAAGGACAAGGATCAGGGGAGAAGAATTAAATGGGAAATGGTTGTACCCGAAAAAAATTTCTTAACCGTATCCTCTTCAGTTTCTGATGAATTAAATATGTGTGCCAACCCGTTAACTGGGAGTAAGGAGGTTATATCTTCCTTCGAGGGTGTTTGTAGGTTTGTGTCCACTTGCCTCACAGCCAAAGGTCAGGGGGGCAAACATAAATCGGTGAAAGGTTGGTTTGACAAAAATTGTAGCAAAGCACACAATCACCTCAAGAAAGCCCTCAACACGCGCCCAAGGGACAAAGTGCTAGTCGCACGATTAAGAAAGGATTTTACTTTGGCCATTAATTTGCGCAAAAATGAACTAAAGAGTAAAGCCTGGGAAGAATTAATGGATAAAGCCACCCTAAAAAACAGTGCTAAGTTTTGGTCAATTATTAACACTCCTTTACTTTCAGGTGACCAAAACTCAGTAATGGAATTAAATATCTCAGAAGAGGACTGGCTCCGCCATTTTGAAAATATTTATGATAGTAATAGGGAGCTGGAACCTTTCATAATCCCTGCTATTGAGAACCCCTTGGAGCCTGTGAGCTTTGACATAACTGAGGTACTTAGAGCTATAGAGGATACAGCAGGACTCAAGGCCCCGGGACCCGGTGGAGTGCCAGCGGATATGTTCAAGGCAAATCTTCTGTTCTGGGCCAATATTTTAACAAAAGTTTTTAATGTCTCTGCCGTAGTGGGATTCCCTCAGACCTGGTCTTTAGCCACAGTTGTGCCAATATTTAAAAAAGGGCAGAGAGGAGATCCGAAATGCTATAGACCGATTTCGTTGTTGGACTCCTCGGTTAAAATCCTAGGAAAGCTTGTCCTAGCAAGAATATCCGCGTGGGCCAAGGGGAACAATATCCTGTCCGAGGCACAATACGGATTTAGGTCAGGGAGGAGTACAGAGGATCAATGCCTCAATCTCCACCTCATAATCTCTAAATACACCAGAGCTAAAGGGGGAAGTATATTTCTTGGCTTCATGGACTTGTCCACAGCTTTTGATCTTGTTAATAGATCTAAGTTGTGGGCAATGCTCCTGAAGATGGGCCTCGATAGCTCCTTGGTACACTTTCCGGCAGAGCTCCATAAAGATCTGAGGGCCCGCATCAGAATAACAACAGACGGAAAGTGTACCAAGAGTTTTCGATCAACTAGAGGGGTCCGTCAGGGATGTATACTCGCGCCAATGCTGTTCACGTTATACGTGAACTCATTGGAGGATGAATTAAGGGCAGCTACAAAGGATATTCCGAGCATGGGGGGTGCACCAATTCCGGTGCTCCTCTACGCCGATGATGCGGTGCTAATAGCCAGGACCCCAATTGCCCTGCAAAAGTTACTCAATTCCTTCGGTAACTTTATGTCCAGTCTTGACCTGGTGGTGAATAAGAACAAATCGCACACTATGTCAGCAGGATGTGGTAAACTAAAAGAAAAAACCTTTTTTTGTGATGGAGAGGCTATTACAAATGTTAAAGTTTTTACCTACTTGGGAGTGATATTCGACCAAAGGGGAACCTGGAGACCGCAGTTATCAGCCAAAGCGAACGCGGTGAGAAGCTCATACTCTGCAATCCTGGGATTCACTAAAAGATTGGGGGGGAAACCTATCGAAGCTGTCCTGGCTGTTTACAAAGCCAAGACAGCCGCGATCGCTAGATACGGGGCTGCAGTCTGGGGCTACGCTAATTCTAAATGCATCCAGACAGAGGAAAATAAATTTCTTCGTTCTCTGTTGGGTCTACCACAGTCAACTGCCACTCACTCTTTACATCTTGAGCTGGGTTTGGGTTATATTTTAGATATAATTAATCTCGCTCCACTTCTGATGTGGATTAAGCTTTGGCTTAATCCGAATCTTGGCCTTAATCATAGGATAATCAAAGACTGTCTTATGTTAGATCACAGGAGGGATATCCAGTGGCTGTCATATGTCGAGTCCTTGGCCGCAAGTCTGGGACGCCCTGAAATCTTTACCAGCCCAGAATCCCTGTGTAAAGCAGATTTGTTGTGGGTTAAGAACAATTTCATCAGATTACGTATGGCCGAGCGTGAAGCGGATGAATTATGTAAACCCTCTGTGAGGGCTCATGTATTGATAACCCCATCTTTTGAGTTGGCTCCTTATTTGGCACTGGTCACTAATTCTTTTCATAGGTGGCTACTGTCCAAATTCCGTTTTAACCAAATTTATATGGTTCTGCAGGACGAGAAAGACTGGTGTAAGCTCGAGGACTCGTCCCCATGCAAATGTGATGGTTTTTCCCATCAGGATAATGCGCATTTTTTGTTCTTCTGTTCCTTTTATCACGAACCCCGTACTCGATATTTAAAATCAATTCTGAGGGAGTTGGGCTTCACGCAGTACAAGCCTGCGCTGTTATATTTACAGATGTTGCATTCCCCTTTGATTATGTATTGCACCGCTAGTTTTTTGGCTGCATCTGTTAGATGTAAGAGATCAAGGTTAAGATTGGATTCACAACTGAGGATAGATACTTGAATTCATGTTTACTGTAATGTTGAGTGCAAACTGCAAAGAATTCTGTGTAAATAATGCCTTTTTAACTTGTTTTTTAAATTCTATCTACTGTTTAATACTGTATTAACTGTTTTTAAGATATATGAACGTATGATATTTGTTGTAGAATACTTTTATGATTTTAATTAATCGAATAAAGTGGACTTTGTCTTTGACTTTGATTGTTGTATTTAGAGCCGCCTACCCAACGTATCTTCGCCAAGCCGCTGTGTGGGTTGGTTGATGCAATCTATCGAAGAGTTCAGTGCATCTAAATGCCCCTGTACTTATTATGTTTTCTCGAATCTTGTGGAAAAAAAATTCTACGGCAAATACTTTGTAGTGTATTGTTCGTCGAGCTTATAGTAAATTTTGTCACATTTATATTTATTAAATGATGTTTTAAATTGGTCATTTTTCATTTAGAAATAGTCCATTGTATTGTTTATTATCGTCACTCCGCGCTAAAAGCGGGATGTAAATGGCGCACCATATTTTGGTGCTTTCTGTCCCCAGTCCAAATCATTTTATGTGGGTTAGTTATGGATAGAGAGTCCAGGCCTGCGGAGAAATAATGGAATAATGTTTCTCCAGTGATGAATTCTGGAGCACACCGTTCCAGATATGTGTCAAAACCATGGAGTACCCATTTATACAGAGCATATTTTCGTTGAAGTGACCACTAAATTATTGTCAGACATGCAGTTTTACTGCTAAATCTTCATGGCACACAAACCAAAATGTGTGCAAACCAAAGTTCTGCTTATATTTATTATTTGCGCTTCACACAAGTAGACTGTTTTGGGTTGTTTTGAACCCATTAAAATCGTTGTTGCCACCACATTATAGAATTACAAAACGGGACTCATTTGTACTTTTCTTACCAGTCCTGCCAATTCTCCCAGGTCCGTCTGTGGTGTGCTGCTCCAGTCCCCGGTGTTTTCTTTGACTTGTTCTCTTGTTTATTCCAATACTTAACAGAACTACGCGTCTCAGAATTAAAAGAAATAAAACTGGAGTGAAGCATCGCATCACGCTTGGAACAGGGAAACTTGGCAGCTATGATACTGTTAATGGTTTGTTTCAGTATTTATATAGTTCACTTACCAGTAAGTTTAGTTGTATGTTAGAGATTATTTACTATCCTGCACCCTACACCTTTAGACTCCCTGCACTCCAGCAAGGTTGCCACTTGTTTTATTTACCAAATTCCCTCATATTGCAGTCGGAATAAGGAAAAGCAAATACAAATTTCCATATCAAAAAAGTAAGCAGCAATTTGTCAGAAGACATTACCTGACATTTGTTTTTTAATGGGTTATTTCTTGCTCATTCACCTTCTGAACACATGCAAGGTTATTTGGGAGATACTGAAACACCCCCCAGCACCCTGGTTGCAGGGTCCACCAAACGTTTTGAAAGTAAGGATGCCTTTCTACATAGGGCACATATTTGCTGCATAGGTCTGCTGTCATGCTCAGAGCCAAGTGTGTTGCAACGCCTCCAACTTTTCACGTTGCTTATGTGTGTCATTCAAGTGCTTTATATGTGACACTTTGAGTGCCATACAAAAAAAGTAGTTGCATCCATGTAATAAAAGACAATACATAAATTACCACAGCTTGTAACTGTAGTAATTTAGAAACAGCCCTAGCACAGCTGCAGTTCTCATGACATGCTTGTGGTATGTGAATCATGAATACCCTGGATTTGTTTGTGGAATCATCAAAAAGCATCTGAAATCCCACACACTCGAGATTTGGAAGTAATTTGATGGTGAAAACAAATCTCACACAAGTCTCTGTGTCATGGCTGTTCGCATATTACTAGGAGTACTGAGCAATGTTTATCAGGGTCATTGTGAACACCTCCGTTTAGCATATTTTAGCATGGGTGAGGTTCTTTATGGGTCTTTTATGTCTGCTACTCGGCAGACAAAAGCTCATCGTTAACGCTGGCATACAGTGTCATTAAAAGAGCAAGCAGAAGCAAGGAAAAATGACAGCAGGGTAAATCGAACAGGGAAAGAAAGAAGGACTATTAGAAGAAAGGGTGAAATGAAGGAAGATGGGTAAATGGCTGGGTGAATGAATGAGTATGTGGATGAATGAGTGGGTGAAAGGATGAGGGAATGTTAGATGGATAGACCAGTGAAAGGATTGCAAAATAAAGGATTGGATGGGCAGGTGAAACGATGGCAGAGAATAGGTATGGATGAGTGAATGGATGGGTGGATGAACATGTGAAAGGAAGGCAGAGTACAGGGATGAAAGGATGGACGGGCAGGTGAGAGGATTGCAGAATAAAGGGATGGATAGTGCATGGACAGGTGAAAGTATGTCAGAGTAAACACGTGGATGGATAGACGGATGAAAGAGTAAATTAATATGTAGATGGGTAGTTGAAAGATTGGCAGATTAAAGGATTGGCTGGATAGGTGGATGGACAGATGAAACAATAGCAGAGTGGATAGGTAGATGGATGGCTGAGTGGATGGATAGCAGAGTGGAAAGATGGGCGTTGGTTGGATGGCAGAGTGGATTTATGCATGGCAGAGTGGATGGATAAAGGGATGAATGTATGGCAGAGTACATGGATTGATGAATGAATGGCAAAGGGGATTGTCCGATGGATGGATGGCAGAGTGGATGAAACAATGGATGAGTGGCAGATTAGATGGATGAATGGATATAATGAAGAAAGATTGAATGATGGATGAAAGAATGAATGAATGACAGAATGTAAAGGTGAAATAGTGGATATCAGTAGGTGGACGAAAGAATGGATGGAGAGATGCATAGAAGGAAGAGACAAGGAAGCTGTTCTAGGAAGGACTCAGCTCACTTGCTTCGTTTGCTTGGTGGTATCAGCGCTTTAGTTCAAAGAGGAAGCTATTTTCATTTTCTGGCTACTCGTCGATGTTTATTGTGAAGTGTTCTTATCATCCTAGCATCATAGGGCCACCATTTTCAGGGGCAAACCCATCATTTTTAATCAGGGGGTTCTGACATAAAAGGAAGAATATTATAGAGAAGGAAAACTTTTAAGCAGTTCATGTCACTTCTTCCTACAAGAACATTTTAAAATAATGTATGCAGTGTGGTGGACGTAGAAGATACAGTTGCATATTCCATAGTCCAGCATGGGGTACACTGACCATCAGTCACTGACTTTTTGCCTACATTTGCAAATTATCCTTTCAGTTCTGTGATGTAAACTTCAATAATCAACAGGAATCCACACTATTCCACCCACCCAGAGTTCTCCCATTTCTCCCAATGAAAAGGCTACCACACTTGTGTGACTTAGCCTAGTGCCCCCGACAGGCACAAATTAAACCAGGGTCTATGAGAATGACACTGCGAGAATCCTATTGACCTTTGTTTGATGCTTGCCTGTCACATGCACTGGGCCCAACCATACACCTGAGATAGCATTTTTATTTTGGCAAGTAGGAAAACGCTCTGTGGTAGGAATTTTGTGGATACCTGCTGATTCCGGAAGCTTACTGTAGTGTTAACTTCATGCTGTAGTAGTATGTGAACTGGAATGTCCAGATAGAACTTGGATTGCCTAATTCTCAGAGTTCTGGGAAAGCTGCATTACTGTGGTGGCAGTGTCATGTAAGCAGCTGTTCTGCTGAGGACATCGTTTTGAAATAAGTACATCTGGATACACAGTCCTGAAGTTGTGAGGTTACTACATTTTCTGGCGACAAGCTGTGTCTGCGCAGGGGACAGACTACTGATATCCTCATCCCTGGTCCTCACCCCTGGTCCAAATGATATGCAATCAAAACGAGCTCTCTACATTGCTGGTAATATCGTTTTAAACTTGTTTTAAATGCTGCGAGACTGAAAAGATTTTTGAAAGATATTAATTAAAAAAAAAAAGAAAGAAGTTGTGTGGAATTTCACTTCATTTCTTGTAAATAAGTTTGTCCTTGCGTGAAAGTCACTGTTCTGACTTGTGAACATTTGAAAATCATCGTATGCCTGCGCGGTTATGAATAATGGGAGCGCAAGGCACAGTCTGAAGATTAATAAGGCGCGCGTATCAATCACGAGCATAATAAGCACGAGACGAGTCACGAGCGCTTGGAATTCTAGACGCGCACGCATTGAAAACACCGTAGAAATGCGAAGCTCATCATGAGTCTAATGTCAAAAGCACCATGAGGGCTGCAAAAATGTAAAAGGCACGCCATAAGTGAAAGGTTGTAACACTTTGAGCTTGTGAAGATATGAAAGGCACGTCACAAGTACAATTTTGAAACACTGTGAGCACTGTCAAATGTATTGAATTTTCAGTTTTTTCCTTTTTTGCGAAATTTGAGAAAAAAACTGTTTAAAAAATTTCAAAATAGAAAGGTTAAAATAAAAATACCGGGTCAAACTAAAGAATTTCGTGTTTGCCCTATTTGCCAAAAATACGTTTTTGAAAATTGGTTGGGTGTAGGCATACTTTTGCGTTTTTTTGTCAAACTTTTAAAGGCCCGCCACGATTAAAATAATTAAAACACTCCCAAATGTGGTCACTATTGGGTAACGATAATTGAACGTGTACACCTCGGGCACAACATCGAGTGTCAATGTGCATGCAGTGAAGTTAAGTGAACTATAAAATATCACCTATCACATTTCTTTCCCTGCATCTCTTCTCGAATCCTGTATAGAAAGAACAAAAAAAAAAGAAAACTACGTCACACTATTGGAAATAGTCATAGGACAAGTACATTCATAAACAGAGAAGAAGAACAAAAAAAGAAAAGAGAAAAGAAACAACCAAACAAAGGAAACAATAGAGAACATTAAAGAAGATAGACTTGCACAAGGATTTAAATAATTTATTATTTTGGTTCAATGTGTTAGTCTGTTTTATTAAAAAAAAATTTGATTAGTTGTTTTAGTCTATTGTTTTTATTTCCTTTTCAGTTTAAACATGTCAACATGTCTCATCAAGCCATGGCTTCACCACCAATGTTTTTTAGCTACTCCCGGATCACCACCCATTCCGTGGGAACGATGGAAGAAGTTATTTTTCACTTACATATTAGCTATAGATGATGATAAATATTGGCTTTTAGACATCAAGCTATTTTATTGCATCATTTGGGAGTTGAAGGCAGGAGATTATATGAAAATTTACTGGAAATTTCTTTAGGTATGGGAGATGGACAACCCAACAATGTTTTTTGTTTGTTTGTTTGTTTTTTGGTCCACATTTACCACCGTAGTTTCAGGTGAGGCCGCAGGTGGGGTTGCGAAATACTGTCACAGTTTTATACAACTGGCAGGGATTAAATGAGGTGGATTACCGGCATCTCTCAGCAATGGCGCCTCCTCCAGAGACAAACACCAAGAAACCATTAAAAGATAAAAATCAGGTGGGAATTACAGCCAAATGGGACCGGGCTTACAACCGGAAAAAGGCTCTACAAGTGGCATAAACCACAGTAGTGTAATCATCGGACCCGGGGGAAAAAAAACAAAAAACCCTGGATATCTCAATGCTCCCAGACCAGCAGATGCCAGAATGCCCTTTTACTTTGACTGCCGGACCTAGCCAGATCTAGTCTGAAGACCTGCGAGACTGAAGCATACTATTCATTAAGAGAGGGAGGTAAAGGATCTTTCCATTTTTTGCAGATCTCCCTTCTGGCTAATAAGATAGAATAAAACAACAGACTTTTTGCCAGGCTCTGGACCCCATCTAGGATCCTAAAGATCACGAGAGGGAGCTCGAGGACTATCTGAAAGCCCAATGATGCAGAGAGAGTGTTACTAATTGCATCCCAAAATGGAGTCAGGCGGGGACATTCAAAGAACATATGGGCATCTGAGGCAGTTACCAGACCACACTTAGCACAAGCTACTGAGTTCCCTTCAGAGAATTTAGAGAGTCTGAGAGGGGAATAGTACGCTCGATGCAGGGTATAAAGGTGATTCCTACATAGCCATGCAGGCTTAACGATGTTCCATAAAAGCTTACTCGAAGAAGTCCAAAGATCTTGCACATTACGACTGACAAAGAGGGAACCCCACAGCAAGTCTGGTAACAGAAACTCGCCATCCGCTTCTTCCAGGATGAGATTATACCGTAAGGAGATCTCCTTCCTGACAGGTGGATTGTCTACTAGGCGGGATATTAGTTGACTGTGACCACCAAGTGGGAACTTGTTCCCTCCAGAGGATGAGGAGATATATGAATGGGTCCAGCCAGCAATTTGCATGTATTTAAACTTGGCAAAATTTGGGCCAAATTTATTCTTAAAATAATCCCAAGGAAGCAAATCACCTTCCGAAAAAAGGTCACCCCAAACTTCCAGCCATGCTTCTTTTAACGGAATAGCCAAACAGTCACCCAACCACACGGGGCTTTCAGGAAGGCCCCAAAAAGGTGTCCTACTGCCAAAGTACCCCGACTTTATAGCTTTCGTCAGTTCCGACCAAATTTTGGCCATCCCCTGCAGGACCTTCAATTTAATCTTTTTAAAAAAACTTGGGATTTCCGAATTTAAACAAGAAGCCTGATTGACTGATTCCTTCCCCTTTAAGCAGAGCCGAATACAAGGTCCCAACCCCAAAGTCAGAGGGCATCTTTAAAAGCATTTGCGCATGGGACAACTGAGACGCCCATGCATACATCTGCAGGTCTGGAGCTGCCAACCCACCCTTCTCCCTGCTTCACCTTAGTTTCTTCCAAGCAATCCTTGGAAGATGCTTGTCCCAAATAAAGGATGTAATTTCCGCCTGTAATTTTACTAACAAGGAAGGATCAAAATGTAACGGGATGGTATTAAATAAAAAAGAGACTTTTAGGCAAAATCGACATTTTAATCAAATTAACTCTCCCTATTAAAGATAGAGGAAGTTGTGCCCATGCTTGCATAAGTTTGCGACAGTCTTTTGCAACAGCAGAAAAATTTGCTGCAGTAATTTGATTAATGTCTTTCTTAAGACCCAGATAGCGCATGCTGGATCCAGGCTGTATACTAGTGCCACTCTCATCATCGTTCCAGACAATCATCTCGTTTTTTGCGGCATTGATCTCGTACCCAGAGACTCCCCCAAATTCCAAAGCAGCTTTTAAAACTGCAGGAAGTGCAGTATGAACCTCAGATGTAAAGATGAGGACATCGTCCGTGTACAGGGCCACTTTCCTCTCCCATCCCCTATAGATAAAAGATTTGATGTTGACATCCTCTCTCAATCGTTGAGCAAAGGGTTCGATATATAGATCGAATAGGAGAGAGGAGAGTGGGCAGCCCTGCCGCGTCCCCCTTGAGATGTTATAGGGGTCCGATAGGTCCCCATTAACCAAAACACGAGCAGTGGGGCTCTGATATAAAAGACTGACAGCCCAACCGAAGCCCTCACCTATGTTAAACTTGGTCAAGGCCCCCAACAGGTATAACCAATTTTCCCTGTTGAAGGCCTTGGTTGCATCCAACGTAAGAGCGGCAAAAGGGAGAGTCTCGGCTGATGCCATGTTGATGGCCCCTATCAGGTCATATGTAAGCTCATATAATTGACACCCCTTTACGAACCCCTTCTGGTTGTGATGTAGGATATCAGGAGCCACCGAAGCCAGCCGCTTTGCGAGAACTGTAGCAAAGATTTTATAATCTACGTTTAGAATTGAAATTGGCCTATAAGACCCGCAGCTGGTTTCCCCGGTTTCAAGATCAGGGTAATTGAGGCACTGTCCCAAGATGCAGGGGGAGGCAGACCATCCAATAGAATTTGATTGAACAAGATGGTAAGAAAGGACACTGTTTCTTGTTCTAAGACCCTATAAATTTCGGCTGGGAGCCCATCGGGTCCAGCAGCCTTCCCCTTCTTACCATTTTGAATGGCTATCCTGACCTCTTGCCCAGATATATCACTATCCAAAAATAATCGCTGCTCCGCAGAGAGTGCCGGGAGTGAAATTCCACTCAACCAACCGTCAATGAGCTCTGGATCGATTTTATCATCCTCATGGTAGATTGTTTGAAAGAACGCTCTAAAAGCCCGTCTAATGTCTTCATCTGAGGAAAATGCAGTGTTGTTCACAGTAATTGACCCTATGTTATTACGGACCTGATCAGTTTTGGTCTTCCAAGCCAATAGCTTCCATGCCCCCTCGCCATACTGAAAATGGGCTCTCTTACTAGCCTCCCATTTCTGCTGGATTCTTTGGTTCAATATCGAGCCCAGTTGACCTTTCAAAGCTAGTAGTTGGTTATGAAGCTGATTTGGCACGGAGTCAAAAGAGGAAAGATTGGTGTCTATATCGAGTTGTACTTTTACTATATCTGCTTCAATAGAAGCAATTTACTCCTTATACTGTTTCCTACGATATGACACCTTACTAGTAATAAGACCCCTCAAAAAAGCCTTAAAGGAGTCCCAAACTCCTCCAGTGGCCGCCGAACTAATATTAACACTCATAAAGTTGTGGACTTCAGTTTTGAGAAACAATATATCATCTGGGTGTGAGAGTAGAGAGCGATCAAATGACCAACTCCTGGGGGAAATCTTAGTGGACCCCACAAGTTCCATGAAGGCCGCTGAATGGTCGGACAGATGTAAAGGGAGATAAATAATACTCTTAACAGAATCTACCAATCTCTGACTAAAATATAGTCTATAGACTGATGGTGGTACTTGTAATTCCGAAAGGAGATACCCTGTTGCTGTCCCGACCTTACTCTCCAGTTGTCTATATACCCATATTGTTTCATTGAGCTAAGCAAAAAGGTCCTGGTTTTAGAGAGAGCTAGGGGACGACTATTAGGAGATTTATCCAGAACAGGATCCAATACTATATTAAAGTCCCCCGCCAGGATGGTTGGTTCAGGAAAGGATAATAGATGTAAAAACATAAACTCCAAGGTTGCGGGGTCATCTTGATTGGGCCCATAATATCCCAAGATTGTAAATTGTGCTCCAGCTATACCAACCGAAGCAATGGCCATCTGCCACCAGGGTCAACCGCTTGAGATACTAACCTAGCTTTTAACTGTTTTTTAAAAATAACAGACACACCTCTATTATTCATAGTTTGAGATGTGGATATCGAAAAGTCGACCCACCTGTTCTTTTTAACCAGAGCAAGCATTTCAGTCTGGGTTAAATGAGTCTCCTTGAGTATAATGACCTGCGCATCCGAATCTCGTAAGTACTGCATAATTTTGTCAGCTCTTGGTTTGGTACGGAGGCCATTAACATTCCAGGAGATATATTTTAGCCTACCCATACGAACTAACCCCGACTCCAGAAAGCCACCCAAGAAGCAATAAAAGGACAGTGCCAATATCCTGCCCTAACTGAAAGCTTAAATCACTAAACTTTACCTGCTTAATACCAAACCCAACAAAACACAATTGGAAAGTGAGGACATTTTTAAATTTCTGCCCCAACCCTACCCCCACTTGCCCCCGTTCCCCCCCACCCTCCCCTTGGAAAACCCTTGCTATATCTAACCAGATCAAGTCCAGTAGATAGCACGCCTCCTCGAGCCCCCACTGAGTCACCTCGACTCTAACCCAAATTACTGTAATTTTATACCATATATACAGGGGCAAGGATAAAATCAAATGCCACCATTTTCATTAGAATACTGAAAAAGTAAAGCGAAATCTCCCAGAAACTTAACATAACCTGAGAAGTTAAACGAGAATATGCTTAGATGGAAAGGAGTTTCTAATACTTTCCACCCCCATTTTATATATATTACTAGCAGCCCGCCCCAGCGTTGCCTGGGGCAGAAAGGGGCTGGGGGCAGCATTTGAGGGTAGCGTGCACTCCCGCCCTGGCCCCCTCCCGGCCCGGCCCGGCCCCCTCCCAGCCCGGCCCGGGCCCCTCCCGCCCCGGCCCCCTCCCGCAGACGTCGCGGCCGGCGTTACTTGCAAGGTACTACTTTATTTTTATTTCAAAATTTTTTAAACAACGTATATTTTTTATTTTGAATAGCCTATGTCCTTCTGCTTGCCATGAGGTTTTCAAAGATGTCTTGGGTGTTTTGATTGGTGGTGTACTTTTCGAGTTTACCTGGCTCAAAGGACACAGTTCTCTCTTTATGATAGTAGTATAGATTATTTTTTTTTTTAAATTGCAGTTTCAACTCTTTTTTTTTCTCCCTTAATTTGACAACAATCTTTTCAACCAGGTTAAATAGACCTATAAGACCTATAAGAAAAGCCTAAAGAATAACAATCTTACTTAGAAAAGCCCTTATTGCCCAGATCTAGTAATAGCTCATCTGCTGCTTCCACAGATCTAATGTTAAACATCTTATTATTGTGCATAATTTTTAAAGCAGCAGGAAAAATGAGGTGGGCAGTTGCACCTAGTTTCCTATATGCGTCCAACCGCCTCCCCAACTCCCACTGCTTCTCCAAAGTGACCCTGGAAAGGTCAGACCTGATAAGGAAGCTAAATCCTTTCCCAGCCAAGGACTTCTGTTTTAAGGCCAACAATGTTTACATAATGTCCATGCAGATGTTAGATGTGCGGTTTACTACTAAAATTAATATGGTGATGGAATGACAAATTCTTTTCAAGCATACAGATCAGATTGTAAGATGAACTAATGATAAAAGGGTGAGAGAGAAGCTTCTAACGAAAGACCTTGATCTTGAGGAAACTATTCAAGTCGTCAAGGGCATGGTGCAAGCTTTCAAGTGGTTGAAGGAAATGGATACTTCATCAAAAGTGCGCGTTAAAATTGAAAAAAGAGTGCACTCCTATTTTTGAAATCCAAAAACCATCCACTAAGAACATTATAAAGAGCAATGCTGGATAAATAAAAAAAAAATAATAAACACTGGAGAGAAGAAATAAATTGCTACAAGGGAAATAAAATGTTTTTGTTGTGGCGCCCCTGGACATATCACTACAAGTTTCAAATGTGCAGCAAGAGGTGTTGTGTGCCCTAACTGTGGGAAGAAGATGTGTAGAACTAGTTACAAACAAAATAGTGTTAAGGAGGTTGAGGAAGTGTGTGAAAATGTTACTGAAATTTTCTTAACAATTTATGAAGAGAAATGTGCTGTTTCCACCAGTGTTACACATGTAAGGGAATTCAATGCTGTAACAAAAGAAAGCAATGCAAAACTAGAAAAACCACATTGTGTTGTGAGTTTGGATAAGTTGCAAGTGAAAATGTTGGTGGATTCGGGAAGTATGTACATTTTGGTGTCATAGGACACATTATTCAAGGATTTGTATGATGATTGGTCCGAACCTGACATAAAAGCGGTAGGTTGGAATTTGTTTTTCAATTTTGGCTATGAGATGGATGAATATTTCATGTAAGGGAAAAGTAGTGTATGGTCGGGTGTATTTAACTAATTTTGGTTCTAACATTTTAAGATGGCGTCCTCAAAAAGATTTGTGGATTATTTTGAATCCCAATGTAGAAAACCCTGTCATATCATCAATACCTGAATCGCAAGTGGTGAACTCTGTGGCTACCTTTGACGAGTGGGTGGTGAAGAAATTTCCCAGGGTGTTCAAGGATGACTTAGGTTTACTGAAAGGATTTTCTCACAAAATAATTCTTAAAAAGGGAGCAACTCCAGTGGTACATAAGGTGTGCAATGTTCCTCTGCTGATGAAAGAACCTCTGCAAGTAGAGTTTAAGTTGTTAGGTCAGGGAATAATTGAACCCATCGAGTCATTGGAATGGTTGGCTCCAATCGTCGTGTCTCCCAAGGAGGGTGGAAAGATCAGGTTATGAATAGATTTAAGAGGCCTTATTAGGAATATTTGGGTTCACAGACAGCTGCTTCCTAACATTTCTGAAATATTTTGAAGGATTAAAAGATATCAGGTAGTTCCAAGATGATATGATAGCTGGGAAAAATGAATCGCATCATGATGAGTTACTAGACGAAGTGATGGGACATTTGGATCAATTTGGATTAACTGAGAACATTTTTAATTTAGATAAAAAGTGTTACTTATTTAGGACTTGTGATATCAAGTGAAGGTATACAACCCAAACAAAGTATTGTCCAGGGAATAAGTGATGCACCTTGTCCTGTAAGTAGAGATCAACTTAAGTCCTGTCTTGGGCCAGCCGAGTGCTGTTCAAAGTTTGTGAAGAGCTTCACTAAAATAGTTGAGCCACTGAGATTGATGAAAAAAGAATGTAGTATTTGAATGGAATGATACACATGAGAGTGCATTTCAGAAAATCTAAGAGTACTGATGCTAGTAATGTGGGGCTAGTGGCAGTGTTGACTCAAGTTGTGGATGGACAAGAATGGATCATAGGATTTGCCTCGAGGAGGTTGCAAGGTGCTGAAAGGTCTTACTGATTGATTAAAAGAGAAGCCCTTGCATGTTGTTAGGGTATCAAACATTTTAAATATTTTCTCTGGGGTTGGCCTTTTAGGGTCAGAACTGACAGTAATCCTCTGGTACATTTGTTCAATGGTCACAGAGGGGTGGAAGACAGAGTTACTCCTAGAATTTCAAAGTAGATTTTGTATGTCCTGGAGCACAATTTTGAATTGGAATACTTGAAAGGATTAAAGAACGTGGTGGCAGATTTCCTGTCTCATTTACCTACTATGAGAATGGCAACTGAAATGATGGATGTAGAGATCGATGCTAATGACGGATATGGAATTTGTGAATGTTTAGCATTAAAAAAAGAAGAATGGGATAATACCTTGGAGGATGATTTAGTTTTAGGTAAAGTAAAAGAGAACATTAGGGATGGTTGGCAACTTAATGTACGTCTTGATGATCAGATGGAAGAGTATTGGTGAGTCAGAGAGGAGTTGAGCATCTTAGGCAATAAAGTGATGAGGAGGAGTCGTATTATTCCTCCTATGGCACTTCAAGATCAGATTGTCCAGTTAGCACATGAAGGGCATCCTGGAGGGAACATGACCAAGAGAAGGATAAGACAAGCGTATTGGTGGCATTGGTTGGATAGTATTGTTGAGGATGCTGTTAAACATTGTTGTACGTGTGCCAACAGTGATAAGGTAAAACCGTTGAGGTAACCTCCATTGAAATGTGTGGAGAAACCAACAAGGCCCTGGAAAAGGTTGGCCATGGACTTTCTTGGTCCCATAAATGAACTGGTTATTGAGAATAGGTTTATTATGGTGCTTGCTGATTACCGTGGTTTGTGTTTAAACCAATGAGCGTAATCAATTCTAAAGGTGTGATGGATTTTCTAGAAGAGGTTTTTTTGAAGGAAGGAGTGCCATTGTGTCAGACAATGGTGTACAGTTTGTTTCACGACAAATGAAGACATTTATGGAGAAGTGGGGAATTTTTCATGAAAGGGTAGCTTTGTTTAGACCACAAGCTTAAGGAATGGTTGAAAGAATCAACCGTTTAATCATGGACAAAATACAATTATCATTGGCCAATGGATTATTCTGGAAAGAAGACTTGAAGAAATTAGTGTGGGTGCACAGAACTACTCCCCATACTGATGTTTCCCCTTTTGTTTCTTTGAAGGGTAGAGAGCCAGGTAGAAAAGAGAATCCTGTTTGGTTAGTTGCCAAAGATCGTTTGTGGGTAGATCATCAAGCGATTAAAGCTGGTGGCACAATAAAGTAGAAGTGTGCAGAAGAGTACTATAACACAAGGAAAGGTGTGAAAGAATCCAACAGTGTGGCAGGTGATTGGGTTGTCACAAAGAAGTGTGGTTTGGTAATAAAGGTAGATATAACATTTTCCACTCCATTGAAGGCTGTTGAAGGTAGGCGTAATGTGGTTGTGTTAGAGAATGGCACTGTGTGGAGTGTTGGAAATGTTTGCGAAGTGGCTGAGCATTTGGGCTAATTGTCATATTTCTGAACGTGTTTTTCTGAGTACACTTGCATTATTATTGAATTATGTGATTTATTGTTTTACTTCCTTTTTTTCCGTAAGGGAAAATGTGTAGTGTTAACTTCATGCTGTAGTGGTATGTGAACTGGAATGTCCAGATAGAACTTGGATTAGCTAAATCTCAGAGTTCTGGGAAAGCTGCATTACTGTGGTGGCAGCGTCCTGTAAGGAGCTGTTCTGCTGAGGACATCGACTTAAAATAAATACATCTAGATACACACTCCTGAAGTTGTGTAGTTACTACACTTAAGTAAGAGGAATTCAACTAAAATATACAAGTCTAAGCAAAGTGTGAGAAGCATTGTGGGATTCACACGAGGCATATCTTCCTGGACTCCCCTAAAGACTCTCAATGAGAGTCGCACTGCAAGATTCCTATTGACCTTGGTTTGATGCTTGCCTGTCGCATGCACTAGGCACAGCCATACAAGTGAGGTAGCATTTTTATTTTGACAAGTGGGAGAGCTCTTGGTGGTAGGAATTTTGTGGATTCCTGCTGATTCCAGAAGTTTACTTTTGAGGAATGCACCTTAAATGTGCAACTTTAGGGAAAGTTTGAGGTTTGCAAGGCATTGTGGGTAAGAAAATATTGTGAGATCCTCGTGAGGCATATGACTCTGGACTCCCCTTAGTGTATAGTTTTCAGAAATGTCTGGGTTTGTTAGGTGTCCATGGGTGGCCCTTGATTCCTGGCCCAAAAAACACTGGTAACCCCATTGGCCAAATTAGATCATTTTTGTGACAAGAAACGTTGATGTCTCCACATTGTATTTTGGAGCCTTTCCTGTTGTGTACGCTAGGCCTACCCACACAAGTGAGGTACCATTTATATCAAGAGACTTGGAGGGGGGGGTGGTAGGTGGTAGGACATTTGTTTCTCCCTGTAGATTCCAGAACTTTACATCACATAAATGTGAAGAACATGTGTAAGTCAAAGTTTGAGGTTTGCAAGGACTGCTGGGTAAGCAAACTTGGCAAGAGCCATGCAAGTAACCCCATTCTGTATTCCCCAGGTTTGCTAGGTTTCTCTTGCTGCTGGTGGAGCTAGGGCCCATAATTCTTAACTAGCCACGTTGCAAAAAAGGATCAGTTTTCAGTGGTCAAAATATGATGTGTCCATGTTGCATTTTGGGGCCTTTCCTGTTGCTGGGCACTTGGCCTCTACACACAAGTAAGGTACCATTTTTATCTGGAGAGGTGGGGGGATGATAGGTGGTAGGAAATTAATTTCTTCCTGCATATTCCAGAAGTTTTCATCATTGTAATGTAAGGAAAATGTGTTTTTTAGACATTTGAGATTTGCAAAGGTATCTGGTGGGAGTCATAGAAGTCACCCCACCCTGGAACTCTCTGTATATCTTGTTTTCCAAAATATACACGTTTGCTAGGTTTCCCTTAGTGCATACTGAGCTAGGGCCTAAAATTCCCAGCTACCCTCTTTGAAAAACAGGGTTCTTGGAGAACCTACAACCCCTCTATATACCTGCAACCATACAAGTCTAGCGTGTTTAATGGTATATTGCTTTTGTAAATTGTCCATTGTGACAAGATGTCACAAATGAAAATGCTTTCACAAAGGGCTGTTTTTTTTGTACTCCTTTTAAAATATTTTTTTATTTCAACATTATATTTTGGGTATATTTATAGTCTTCTCCAGAGGAATCCACGAACCCTGGGTACCTATGGAATCCCCAGCATGTTGGGGGAAAAAAGGACACAGATTTGGCATGGATACCTTATGTGGGAAAAAAGTTACGGAGGCCTAAGAGCGAACTACCCCAAATAGCCAAACAAGAGCTGAGCACTCTCACTCCAGGCGGTATAGACCTAGTAGCAAAAGAGTTAACCTATTTTACAATCTAAGTCATCATGTTGCAATTCTCTCTCTCACATTTTCTAAATAAGAAAACCCTGAGAAAAATGCACAACAAGCCTCTACATTTTAATACAAATAAAAAAAATTATAACATTATGTGGGAGTAGTCTGGTCCTTCTCTCCCCCCACCCCTTACTCCTTTACAGTTCACATATGTTGCTGACCTAATCTGTGTTAAAATACACAACACAAAATCTTGTGGAGAGTTCCCCCTTGGGGCTTTCCTTATCAAATTACATTTACCCTACATCTTTTGCTGACCGATGTCACTGGACTAATGTTCTTTAAGATATGCCAACATGTAGATCATTAGGAGGCTCTTTGGGTGGTACTGCATAGAATTTAATTGTTGTAAAGTAGTATGTGTGGTGCTTTTGCGTTACTGGCTGCAACCCTCCCACCAAATAGATTCTTGTAGAGCTTTTTGTTCCTCACGCTGGAGTATTCTATTATTAAATGAACAGGCACAAAATATATATAAAATACACAATTTCTCACAACAGTTTACAAAATATTCTTAGGGGGTGGACTATTTATGTAAACTCCTTTTGCTATTCATTATTAAGAATTAAATAATAAAAGTAACTTGTGTTTATATATTGCTTAGTACCATATTTGTTGCATTTCTTCGTGCTGTAATTAAGGTGTGTTAATATACCTAATTAATGGCACTCAATTCCTCCTTCAAAGGATGCAAGGCAAAGCCCTCCTTGCTGGGATTTTAAACTTGTGAACGTCAGAATACTACAAAAAATCAGCTGTGACATTTAACTAGGAGAATTTCCCTCTGACAGCCTCAATTGCAGAAATTTTTTTATTCCACAGAGAATGGCAACAGAACATAACATGTTAGAGAAAAACACACTTGGAGCCGGTCAGATCTCGTTGTCCATTTCTATGTGTGACTGCTGGTTACCAAATCCTGTTTTTTATTTTTATTCCGGTACTTGTGATCCTGGTTTTAAATGTGATAAATAGATTTAAAAGTACCCAAACAAGCATTAGCAATTCCAATAGGTCTGGCTTTATAGGAATGTTTTATGGTAATGTGAAGCATTACAAGTAAATTGCATAACTATTGGTTTGGAAGCAAAGAACTGTAGAATAATATTGGTGAATGTTAAAGGTCAGATGCCAGTTACTCTGTTAAGCTAGACCTAAACATGCATGTAGGTTAAAAACTGCCCTCCTCCCATTTGTGCTGCTGCCAGGGAAAGACAAACTCCATAAATTATCTAGTTACCTGGGTCACTTTTGCAGCATTAAACCGTGTGTGGCCCTGAAGGTTCAAGCTCACCCAGATTAATAAATAAACACAATGATTGCAGTTGCGTTAAGGGCAAGCACTTTTCTTGTGGGAGCACACAACTTCTGCCCAATCAAAACATGTACCCCTGGCTCCCACCCTGTGGGAGGAGCCAAAGCCCCTCTTTAGTATTGGTCTGGTTTGACAGTGCAGCTGTCAACAGACAATTATATGAGTACCACTAGAGAGGAGCTTTGCTCCGCCCTCACGAACAATGAAACTATGGACCAGCTCAATTTTTAAATACCAAAGCTTCAACACCTAGAATACCAGGGATGCTAATTCCTGAACAGTGACTAGATTATTACAATGTGATCCCCTCCCCCCCCCTCTTCAACTAAGGGAGTTTTAATTATTACATACGTTTTTCTGATCCGTTAGAATGACCTCAGTAATTTCAGGGACAGAAGTACCCTTTAACAAGATCTTAATGTTAGCAAGGATGCCAAAGGGAGGGTAGCCCAACAACTCTTAAATGTGAGCACAGCAGCATATCATTAGATTGAGATTGCCTGATAATACAGTAGGCTCGTGGCCTCATCTTTCATTTTTAGTTGTGCATGTCCACTATTATCCCAGCATAAGTATTGCTTCTCTAAACATATAGCATTCTAAATATTTTTTTTTAATTCATTGTTTTATCAAGTGTGGTCCCAACTTCTGTGGTTCTCAGAGCCTTTCATGATAGTTTTTAGTCTTCAATATGCAAGCTTAACTTTGATTATCGTATTTTTCATACTCTTTAGGGTTTATAGTCTTAATTTAATTTTACAATACATCTTAGAATTTCTGTTTGCAGTTTAGATCCAGGGCTGCGTCATTGTCTTTCATTGACAGCATGTTCTTTTGTATGTCGTTCCGTTCAAATTATGCTAAAGCTAATACAGGAAGGTATGTTTTTGACTAAGAATCATAACCTAGACGGTTCAGTTCGATTCAAACACTTTATTGCGGTTTGATATAACCATAAAAGCACATTCATTTATATAATTTACAACTCTAAATTATTACAATATAAGGAAGTGATAAGAATTATATTTGTTAACAATAAAATTCCTCATCTTTAAAATTCATTGTCGTGGGAAAAAGTTTAAAACCTAGAATAAATGATTTAAGTTAAACATAAGTTAAAACAGTAAAATAGCCTTCTAGTCTACTCTTTGGATGGGTATGCAAACAATTTCCTATGCGCACACATTATCAATTCAAATACAGAGTGTTATGAGCATGCATCCGTTCGGTATAATCCTAGAAATTATTTTCCACTTCTTCTTGAGTGAGCAATTTTCGTCTTTTTATTGTTCAAGTGATCTTACGCCAGCCGACACGTGTTTCATCAGAGTACAGATTGCTCTGACTCTTCAGGGCTGGAAATAAAACAAAATATACATAGTACTGTAATTTTTGTATCACAGCTCACTATACTATGCGATTTTACATGTACATGGCAACATTAGGAAGAAAAATCTCAAAGTTGTGATACAACATTTTGTGCACTATATGCACAGTAAATTGAAATAAGGGGTTTGAAGATCAAAAGTCCTATTAATGTACACAACACGAACTCCAATTTATCGACATCATTATGTTGAAGAAACCACTTGTTACACTTGCACATTTCACTCGTGTAAGTGACATGCACATGCTCAGGAAAGGTGAAAAAAGTGACCAGAAACACGACGCGTCATTGCACATAAAGAGTTGAAATTATACATATTCTCGTACACACTTGAATGTAGAAGAAAAAGCACATTTGAGATTGCTAAGAACAATGCATCTACAGATTAGATGTAAGGATATTCGAAAATATTGTGCTCATGAGGGTGAAAGTCCCAAGATAAAGATGAGAATTTTATTGTCGACGATGAAGACCAAAAGAAAAGTCCCTCCACCTCCGTTGTTGTGAGCGATAATGATGGATGTTTAGCCATATTCGTGCCAAAACATACCTTTCTTCTAATGATGGCGTATGTTGTAATTCCTATAAAAAATTAATGGGCTTATTGCGACTGGGAACGGATATAATCACTATAAACTTCCGAACCGATGTGTTTGAGACAGCAACACTTCCCACTTGACCAGTGATAATTCCAACCCGGTAAGGGTATCTTGTGTGGTCACTTGTGATAATGATCTTCACTCATTTCGTCATTGTTGTGGACAGTACCCCGCAGTCATGTGTACAAGAATGAGAGAGAAAAGTCTAAGTAAGCTAATATTTCTAACCCAGTATATATGCGAGAAGACGAGTTGCCGCAATACTATTCAAGATCTTAATAAATGAAAAAAGTCTAAAAACATTGTGATAACACTGTTGAGAAAAAATATAGAAAGTCAGAGGCCTTATGGTTGTTACTAACTTGCGCAAAACAATATACATCTCACTTCATCGCTCTCTTATTTAACCGAACGATAAATGCGACCCTACTTATTGGCGATATCTTAGCTCTATAGTCTTCCAAACTACCTATAAAAGGAAACGTAATTCTAAATATTGTAGCGCTATGGTAGACCAACCTTAAAGGTCTTTAGTTCCCCAAAGATATTAACCGACCCAAACGATTCTCATGTCGGTACCATTGTACCTCGTTCTATTGAGGTGCAGTCACTCCCCCGATGTCTACCTAATCAATTAAACCCCTAACCTTCCAAGACTAGATGTAAATGGAGGGCAATTTATCCAAAACAAATATTAGATAGTGGGGTCTTAGCCTTACATGGTAAACCTTCTAACTACCCTTTGCTCAATCAATTTAGTAGTCGAAGCTCACCTTTAAAAAAAAATAATTGTCATATTCTAGAATGCCGTATCATAAGCGCATGGGCGGAACAGGAATGATCTTTATGATCCAATCGTTAATTCCTAGAAAAACGTGTAGAGAATTTCACAATAAGATGTGCTCAATGTGTCACACGTCACAATATATTGTTTTAAAGTAAACTAACACCTCTCAGGGCTCGTATGCTTACTGTTTATGAGCAATCCAGTGTAAGCGAGAAGGATCTTGTATGGAAAATAATAGTACGTCGTGTTTCGCATCCAACAAAGTCCGAATGTCCCTGGACCTAAATATATCAAAATACATTAAAATTAACCCAAAGCCGCTCCGTACGTTCTCACCAACATTTTATAAAAACAAACTTCTAGTTTAATACCTCTTGTTCTGCCCGGCCGCGAGTCCGGCGTCTCTCAGTCAAAAGTGTAGCAACAATGCAGAAGAGAAAGTATTATCGCGCGAACGATAAAGGGGCACTCCTCCCCCGTTGGTGAAGGCTAGACCGTAACAACTTACTTCCGGTTTATCGGAAAAAGGCAACCCGGAAAAGGATAAACCCGAGTTGATCTAAACCCGCATAAGTTTAGCGAAACGTCGTGTTTTTGGATTACAATACACGCCTACAGTATATAAAATTTATAAATGGCATAAGGAGCCATGTGTTTGTGAAGACAAAGTCGAGGTGGAACAATTAGAGAGTTGTGTCTGTAAAAAACAAAAAAATTATAAAATGTTAAAAACTACGTGTGTACATTTTGAATCCTTAGAGAAATTAGCTCTCAGGAGACAAAGGAATAATGGTCGCTATTGTAGTTAGGCAAGACAATTTATATGATTGCTCCCTGTTCACCCGATATCTGAGAACGACTTCATAAAGGCAAACCTATTTGTGGGTAATTTGTGTCTGCGTTCTGTCTTCTTAAGTTTAAGTGCAACCATAATATGAATTTCAAATGATAAGATGTGAGTAACCTATAAATCGTGTTTGTATATGATAGTATCTATGGACTGTGTATGGTCTCTTGGGTTGCAGTCACCACGTAGTGCATTCTCAGTGACATACATGAGTGACCTATTACATGCACATATAGCTTTATGTCTATGGACCCTTGTCTCACTGCCGTGTCCTCATAAAGCATTAATAGGACATGTTACAATTGTTTGCATACATTGCGATACACTGGTACCCGTCTCGTTATGCCAAGATGTACATTTATCCCAAGAAAAACTGCATTTCAGAATCACAATTAAGACCCCGTTTCACAGATTCCAAACGCATTATCCAAAGTATCTCAGCTCTGCGGAGTGTAAGTTCCCTGTTACCACCTCTTGGGTTTTGCTCTATTACCTCAATACCAAAAAACAAAATCTCCTTGTGCGTGTTTTGGGCTGGGAAAAGCGAAGCATGGATCGCTGCAGGATATCTTGGGTCTCCATTTTTTAGAGCTCTTATGTGTTCTGTGATTCGCTCTTTGAGGGGTCTGATGGTGCTTCCCACGTACTGTTTGTTACATTTACATACAAGTAAATAGACCACATATCTCGTAGTGCAGTTAATATTTTGTCTGATTTTGTAACAATAGTTGTTGAGTCCTTTGAACTCTTTAGTTTTGTGTTGGGCCCATTTACAAATGTTGCACAACCCACATTTGTAAAATCCTTTGTTGTGTGGTGTTAACCATGTATTGACCTGTGGTGTTCTTGGCAAAGACGGGCTGAGTCTGTTGCGTAAAGTCCTCCCTTTCCTAAATGTGATTAACGGTCGAGCTGGTATTTCTTGTGACAAAATACTGTCTCGTTTAAGGATCCCCCAGTGTTTATTGAGGGTTTTCCTTAGTGTTTGATTCATTCCATTGTATTCTGTAATCATGCGTACTAAGGTTAAGTCTGATTGCTTGTTGTTCCACCTCTTAGTGTTTCTGTTATTGTTACCTTTCTTTTACCTTTCTTATTCTATTGGCTGCTCTTGACAATGTGGTGTTATCGTACCCCCGATTTTTGAATCTTTGTTCCATATCTTTCACACAAACTTTAAAATCTTGTTCATTGCTCCAATTACGTCTGGCTCGTAGGTATTCCCCATACGGTATTGATCTGATTTGATGTTGGGGATGACTACTGGATGCATGGAATTACACGAAGTGTCTTTTGTGAAGAGTCTGCTGTTCAGTTTGTTATTCTCAACATATAGTTCTATATCCTAGAAAATGTATCCTCTCAGCACTTTGTTCCATGGTAAACTGCATGCCATATTTGTTTTTATTCAGATACTCACTGAACTGATTCAATTAATTGGTCGAGCCCGACCAAATGAGTTAACAGTCGTCAATGTAACGACCCCAATAAACAATATGATCAATCCAGCCAGACCCCTCAATACCCCATATATAATCGGTTTCAAGGCAGCCCATGTAAAGATTGGCAAACGAGGGTGAAAATGTGGATCCCATTGCCACCCCTTTGTTTTGTTTATACCATTTATTGTCAAATAGAAAGAAATTGTTCTTTAAGATTAATTCCATCATTCCAATCAGCATTTCATTGTGCAACCACTGTGTAGCAGGTAGATTGCTCAATAAGCGAGTCATTGCTGTTAAACCCTTGTCTATCTCTATACTAGTGTAAAGAGACACTACATCTAGTGTTGCTATCAGTAGGTTAGGTTGCCATTGTAAATCTTCCAGTATGCTTAATATATATTTCGAATCTTGGATGTAACTAGCCATGGTTCGTACAATAGGGCCTATGAATAGATCTACATATTCTGAAAGCCTTTCGGAAGGTCCATCTATTCCTGCAACTTTAGGTCTGCCAGGTGGAAAAGGCCTGTGTTTGTGAATTTTAGGGAGTGTGTAGAGGATAGGATATGTAGGTCTGGTAGTTTTTAAATATGATAATTCATCATCATCAAGAATCCCTTGTGTGTGCCATTTGGCCAATTCTTTGTTGATTTTAATACAAAGCGGTCCCATTGGATTATATCCTATTTCTTCATAACACGTCGTGTCGTTAAGTTGGGACAAAATCTCAGTCTTGTAATCAATCAAATTCATTACCACTACATTCTCCCCCTTATCTGCCTCTCTGATGATGATAGTGTGATCATAGGCTAATTCTGGAAGGGCTCTTCTTTCTCCTGCAGTTAGGTTGCAATGTATGTGTCCCTTATTGGTAGATATATTTTGTGTGATGTACTCTAAATCTTCCAAAACTCTTTTATGGAAGTCATCGATTGCATTGCCCCCTGGTAATGTTGGCGTCCATTTTGATTTATTCCTTAACCCACTAGATAGTGTGAGATCAGTGTCTATTTCCAGTTCACCTAATAGCTGAGACATAGTATGAGGTGATTCTTCCCTTTCCTTGATGGACAATAGTATCCTGGTGGCTTGTACATCTTGGATGGATGGTACATCAAACACAGCACCCAGATTCTTGTTGCATTCTTTTTTATTTTTCATTGGATTGCACAGGAAATGCTTTTTTAGTTTTAAGGTACGTATGAATTTATATAAATCAATTTCAGTGTGTATAAGTCACCATCCTCACTAGGATTAAAACTCAAACCCCTACTCAGAAGACTAACCATGTCCTTAGTCAAAGACTTGGAAGATAAATTCACTACTTGTACCTCATCTATTTTGTCCCTTAATTCGTCATCCCTTTGCCCGATCTTAGTTTTTGTCCGTAATTGTCGTTTACCGCCCCTGTTGCCTCTCCTGGTTTTGTACCTCCTAAAGGGTTTGTACCCATACCCTGGTTGCCTCTCCTGGCTGTTTTGACCTCCTGAAAAAAACTTGATCTTTCTAAGCTGGTACCAGCTGAGCCTTCATTTTCACTTTCTTTTAGGGTAGGTATATTAAGAGAAGAAGTGCTTGATGAGATAGAGGCAGTCTCACTTCTTTTAGTCTCATTCGTTTTAGTGTTCACAACTCGTACTGCATCATACTTTCTGGCATATGTAAACACTCTGCCTGTTCTATAATCTACCTCATCCCTCTTCAATTGTCTCAGTTTTCTCTCCTTTATTTCTTTTTGGTGGGCGGTAAGTATGTCTTTTAAGATAACATAATTTTTCTCTGTGGCTTCTTTCAAGTTTAAATCCTTAATTTCAGATTCTACAATATCTATTTCAGATTGCAGCTTGATGACCTTTCTCTCAGAGGATTCAATTAATATATCCATCAATATGAACGAATTTATGTTTAGTGAATCCTCCCATTTTGTTAATAGGTCATCATCCAACTCATAATACGTTGGTAGAATCTGTGCTCTCAATCCTCTGGGAACTCTTTTAAGCCTCAAATATTGTTTTAGTGTGGTGGCATCCCACCATCGGACATTCTCAGTCTTTTTTAACCTTTCCAGTTTTAGGAATTTATCTCTCAAGCCTTCCTTGCTATTTCTGTTGCCACTTGTTGAAGTTTGGTTAGTGCCCGACCCAGTGGTCAGATTGCCAAATAGCTCATCCGCTTCCTTATCTCTGTCCTTTCTTAGAAACACAGTGAGATAATGTTATCCCCCAACTTACTCTACTAAATACAATCTAAGTTCGTCAGTGCGGCTGCAAAACCTGTCTATAACCATATATTCGCAAAGAAACAAGGTTTTAACTTACAGGGAATACTTGCGCTCCGCTAGGTTTCTGACTACCTGTGTGGTTGAAAATTTGTGGTTAGTGTTACATAATTTACAACTCTAAATTATTACAATATAAGGAAGTGATGAGAATTATTTTTGTTAACAATAAAATTCCTCATCTTTAAAATTCATCGTCGTGGGAAAATGTTTAAAACCTAGAATAAATGATTTAAGTTAAACATAACAATTTAAAACAGTAAAATAGCCTTCTAGTCTACTCTTCGGATGGGCATGGCTCAAAATCTCCTCCTCCCAGAGAATGACAGCACCATAGCTTAACCTTATTACTAGTGATAGAACTTTAAGCTTTATTTAACATATTCCTATGGATTGTCCACATAGAGAACAGGAACTTTGCAATAGCAACGACATAGACTGGGTCGGTATCTGTCTTTAAAATCTAATGCTCATATTGTTGCAGAGTTGGACAATCCATTTCTGCCTAATTCTCTTATATGCTGCACAGAAGAGTATAACATGGACAACATTTTCCTCCTCCTTTAGGCATCCAGGGCAAGGACGAATGGGAACTCCCGCCCACCTATCTGTGATTGCATACAGAGGTAGAGTTCCCTATCTAAATTGGAGGAACAGTTTTTTCGGTAATGTGGGTTGTATAGAGTCTATCACCTGTTCGATTTCATAATAAGAATTGAAGTCCAAGAACCCATACATAAGGCTCGAGGTGTTTACAGATCGAAATACTTTCATTAGGTTATACTCTATTATCATATTTGCCAAGGTTTTCTTAGAAATGGCTGAACAAGATACATCTGGATTAGTCCAGAGGTTTTCCATGCCAATCAAAAGATTGCTTTATAAATGATAACCAAGGAATACTGCCAGCCCCTAGGGACGCCATTACCGCTTTTAATTCTTCCCTATAGCTAACCAGCTCAGGGGTACTCCACAACCTCCTCCAATAGAGGAGTGGGCGAGAAGCAATGGCATCCGCAATTGGACGAATATTTAGGTCCATCCTTAGCGGCACTAATTGTGTGTTTTTGGGCAGAGTCATAAGTTGCCTAATGAAGTTATTTTCAGTTATTGGGAGAGCATTTGGTGATGTATGCCCCCATAATTCTGCCCCGTAAAGGGAAGCTGACCTAGCTTGGACTTTATATATTTCGAGCGGTGGGCTTATAATTTTTAAAACACAATTTCTTTGAACTTTTAAATTTCCCCCCACGGCCTGTGTTAATTTTAAGTTAACCTTGGCATTTTGGGGGCCCTGCCCCATTTTATCATTCAGAGGTACACCCAGGTAGTCAAAAATGGGTACCCTTTCCAGGGGTCTGCCCTCCATCATTGGATGGGGCAATTGATGGTGCTGGCATTAAAGCCCATATATTTAGTCTTATTGATGTTAACCATAAGGTTCCTTTTTTTACAGAACTGGGTAAATTGGTTTAACACTCGCTGCATACCCATAGCTGAGTTTGAGAGCAGGAGAGTGTCATCCGCAAACAGAGTGCGGGAAATCTTTGAGAGGCCAGTTTTGGGGAGTCTATATCCTTAATAGCAAGAAGGTCTTCTATCAGCCCATTAAGGAAGAGGTAAAAGAGGGTCGGGGCATGCACACAACCCTGCCTAACCCCCTTTACAACCGGAAACGGGGCAGTCAATTGACCATTCCTGCCATACCTAACTCTTGCAAATGTCCCTTTGTGGAGTCTTTTAAGCTGGAAGCATAGATATGGTGGAGCCCCCATGGCCAGCAGTATACTCCATAGCTGGTTTCGTTCCACCATATCAAATGCTGATTTCAGGTCCACGAAAGTTAGGTATAGGCTACCCCCTTCCAGAACAACATGCTTCCAGTGGAGTAACTGGAGGCTAAATAACTGGTCTATTGTTGACGTTCTGGCCCTAAAACCCGCTTGTAGCGGAGTCAGAATATTTTTATCACTAATCCAGTCCTGAAGTCGTTGTAACAGAACCCTTGCATAAATCTTCTAGGACACATTGATAAGGCTAATAGGCTTGTAATTTGCTGGCTCCAGCGGTGATCCCTTTTTGTGGACGGGGATGATCTCCGCCCCCACCCACGTAGGGGGCACTGATAAGCCCTGGACAATTACGTTAAATAATAATAAAAGATAGGGTACCCACACCACCTGTTCATCTCTGTAGAGGTCCCCGGGTATCCTATCTAAGCCAGGCGCTTTGTTCAATTGGAGCTTAGTTATAGCCAATTGAACCTCTACTGTTGTACATAGTGGTATGTACCTCGTGGGGTCTGGGGTTAGGAGAATTACTGGGAGTTCCATTGCCTCAATTAACACATTTGAATACAATTCTTTAAAATATAAGCGCCATGCTTCCTCAGAAATATTTGGGTCAATGGTAGTCTTTCCCTTCTGTTTTCCTGTATGAACTAGGTTCCAGAAGGTCCCCGAATCCTTCGCAGCGAGGGCAGACTTAATGGCCTGCCAACGTTCCGCTTCCCACTCCGATTTAGCGTTAAAAATTTTATTTTTTATAAATAAGCCTAGCTTCAGCAACACATAGCCGATTGCCCTGTTTAAGAGCAGCAAGCACGGTGCACTCCGCTTCCCTACACCCCCTGTTAAACCAGGGTTTCTGTCACCCAAAGATTTAGGCTTGATGGGCCTTGAGGTATGGAAAAAGTCCGCCACTAGTTCCTGATGGATTCCACCCAAATCCTCACCAACACCACTGTTAGGAGGATTTTCATGGACACTACTTGCCTTTTCTATCAATGGGATTATGTTATGCTCTTATACATTTTTCAATTAAGTGCCCGTGTGGCCTCTTATACATTGGCAAGACTGACAGAAAACTGAAAATCAGACTCTCAGAACACAAAAGCCGTATACGCAACAAGAACTTAACATCCCCTTTGGCACAACATTGGCTAGAGAAAAACCACAACATAGCTCAAGTTCGCTTCCAAGTCATAGAACTAGTGCCACAGAGGCTTGGAATGGATAATGCTAGAATACTAATTCAGAGAGAAACTTATTGGATTCGGAAATTGCAAACGATGATTCCATTTGGATTAAATGACAAATTAGAAATGTCTTGCTTTCTGTAAAACAGACACAATTTTCACTGGATATTGTACACCAGACACACACATCTTCAAGGGGTTAAGGCCTAAGCACATCCCAACACATATCTTTAAGGGTTTATGGCCCAACTATTGAGAAATGTTAGTGAGACGGAATCCTGACAACTGATGTAAATTAAATGCTGTAGATTGTATATAGGCAGGGCTATTTTTCAACACCAGTTCTAATGATACATCCAGTAATTGTACCTTGTGTTTATCGATGTATATATTGAAACGGGAATTTTGAATTTTGATTGTCAGGCTTGAACTGAAGCAGTTATTTTGCTAAAAACCATAGCTGAATTTATTAGGATCAACATATTCCCCTTCGGGAATTTCGAGATGATTCTAGCATAATTAATTATCAATGAAAAGTGTCTTAATATCCCCCCTTTATTTTTTTACCTTAAATTCACAAGCAGTGTACAAATGACACACGTTAATAATTGCCATGGTTGGTCAGGAGCATTTCATTGCACAGTACGTTGATTAACGATAGATAACATATGGTACCATATCTGACTGCTTAGGAGTAGAACCTCTCCAGTAATATCAAATAGCTTAGACTCAGGTGATTAAAATGGTATTTTTGCCGCATTATAACACTTTAATTTGTCCTGCAAAACATGCAAGGCACATAAAGTCTATTTAGTTGATAAAGTTTATTTTTAAAAAAAAAGCGCCAGACAACGCGAGATTAGTCCGTCCCTTTAGCGATACAGGAGTAAAAATAAACGCAGGACCATCTATACCCTCACGGCACTCGTGTGGTGAAGAGAATGGCGAGCACTCCGTTTAGCGCGGAACGCTGATCAGCGTAAGGTAAGCCAAACAATTGGCTCACTTGATATAAGATTCTCGGCTTTAACTTTAAAGCAGTTTTAAACAGCTGGCGTTTCTTTATTTTTATTGTATAAAGAAAGTTAGAAGATACCCTGCCAGTTATTTATAGAGGTCCCAGCTAGGGGATCCTACTGTGATAAAGTGAGGGGGTGGTTAACTCAGAGGCTGAGGCTGCACAGGACAAAACTAAGTCATTCCAACCAAAATAGACAACATGTTTTGAAAAAATACATATTTTTTTATTTTCTCTCTTCTTAAATATATTCAAAAGACATACATATATAAATTTAAATAATCAGTGATATTTCACAAAATACATAAGCAAAATTCTTTTCAGGATTAGGGTCTGCCCACACTTCAATCAATCTACCACACTCATTCACACAGGGAGTTTCCTAGCTACAATAGGGACATTCGACTCTCATTCATCCATTCTTATAGTCCTGGCGCAGGCAACAATAGATATTAAATAGGTTGCCTAAAACGGGGGTTAAACCAGGAGGGTGGTATTAATACGGGTCCTGATGTTTCTTTGGAACGGTTGCCGTATTCCTGGGACAACGTGCCGACGCGCGTTTCGGTGGAAGGCCAATATGGCCGCACCTTCGTCAGGGCCAAGGTAGTATGCTGGGCAGGGGTTAGGAGTAAAAAATCTAGAAGTAAAAGAATCCTGTCTTAGTACTACAAATTTTGATAAACGGACACAAAAGAGACATATGCTATCATTTCATTTACTTAAATTTCCATCACTCTGCCAAACATTTTTGAAAAGAGTTGATTCAATATATGCCAGGATGACATTTTTGACACTGTGCATAAACAGACCACCTGAAGACACTCCCCAAGTCAGAATTCCCTATTTCGTGGAATCCAAAGAAGGCATACAGATAGCCTTAGCCAAATGAATAGTAGAGTTAATTTACAACAACATATAACATCACACACCTTTTTTTCTTTAATCTCACATATTTAGTTTCATCCACCTAAGACCTCTAGTTTCACCAAGACAGTTTCTCATTTGTTTTTTTTAAACAAAGAAGGTTGCTAATAGAAAAAGATGGAAATTATTTACGACAGAGGGATAGCCAGATCGTATTATCTACCTGGAACATATTATGGCTATTTGGTACATACTATAATACCCGATAGTTCACTTTCATAAATGTTACCTGTTTAGGTCATTGGAGACGCCTACGAAGTAAGGATCACCTTCACCATTTTAGGAGGGGGTAAGTTCCTTTTATCACCTTAATGAGAAGGTACATTCAGTCACCAATTGCAATCAGAAATTAATTGAACTTTCTCATATACTAGATAAAGAAATATTCATTTACCCAGGTTTAAGGAGTCCACCCGTGGCCCCTCCTATAGGGTTATCAGATCAATTAATTCGGTCGAATGAATCCTATCACTTCGGACAGACAGAGATATCAGGTCCTTCTAGGTATGGAGAAGACAAGGGGATTAAAGATGCCATCCATACGTTTTTAACGGGATAGTCAGGCCCCACTATTAATAGGAAAATTAGCATGAAATTCTACCTTCCGGTTTGTTGCTCAGGTAGTTAGTTATAGCTTCTTCATTAAATACTGCCGGGCATCAGGAAGAGGGATAGTTGATAGATATTCCTATTAATAACATGGCACAATAATGCGTATTTGTTAGTTTCGAGGTTTGCCCATATTGCTGTAATTTAAACCCAGAGATTCATCTATGTTTTATTACCTGTATTTTCTAATCCTTTACTTTCGATGCCATAGATCGGGTAAAAAAATATAGTGCGTCTGGTATTTCCGTAACTAATACACACAAAGAAACAGATGGACATAAAGGGTGTAGTTAAACATCACATCTCTTGCTGCTATGAAACCCTGGTGACACACTTTAATGCCAGAGTCAGTTTTAAAATGACTCGTTTGTTACTTTCCATGATGTGAATTTCCCCCGATGTTTAGTAAGGAGAGGGCAGATAAACAAACTGACACGAGCCCATTGGTGTAAAGAGATTTCAGATAGACCCTTTCCAGATATGGAACAATAACTCGGAGATGCATGAACAAGGGCTATACATCTGGGAAAACTCATAGGTTTACTGCGCCGTAGTCGCAATAACAGTATTTACCTTAGAGTTAAATCAAGCCCGGCTTTAGTTTATGGATTCCACCGACAGTATTTAGAACCATAGCGGGGGACCGCATCCGCGGGTTCCTAAGCAAGGGCGAGAAGAGATACAAACGCCCGTTATGCAGTGTTTTTACCCACGTAGTTTTACAGGTTAAAATCCCTATTTGCTCGCTCTTCCGCGCTTACCGTCTAATAGTCGGTCGTTTTCATTTGATGGGGTTCCGCCGGCTGCCTCGGTCGGCCAACTTCGTGATACAGGACACTCGCCTGTACGTTTTGTGTTTGCATTTAAATACGCATTATTTCGCGCTATCGCCAACTCTCCACAGCTGTGCCCCGCAATTGGTGGACAGTGAAGGAGGACTTCTCGATCTACATACACCATCTCCGCCATCTTGGTTAAACCTACGTTAGGCGGTCGATCGGCTGTTTGCGGTTACACAGCCAATCCACAAACCGGGTCCGCCATATTATGTAAACCTATTTTTCTAAGGTTTGATACCGGGTAAAATTATTGTAGCTATATAGCCATATTACGCTGAACCTTTTTATTAATGAAGTTAGATGTTCTAAAAAAGCTAATTGGCAAAGCCAGATTGTGTCACTTTTTAAAGATGTCATATTTAAACAGGAAGTCTTCTATACTTTATAGAATAATTACAAAAGTCAAATCGGGTTCTTTTCTATAAAGTTATACTGGGTGTAAGAATATATCTTCCATCCGGTTGATTCTCCACATTTCCCATCGTATAATACCGTCAATTCTTCAGCATATATACCTTCAGTTAGTCAATTTCTATAAGATGGCTTGGTGCCACGGACATTCTTCATTTAGCCCTTTTTCCACCGCATTGAGATAAAAAATCCAGAATACCTCCCGTTTTTTTCTTAGGCTTGTGGTGTCGGTTCCTGGGTTGGTTCTTATTTTTTCCAGGATAAACCATCGAAGTTCTGGCTCTGTGTGGTTTTTTTCCATCCAATGGGTTACTAATGGGGCGGTCAGCTTTTGGTTCCTGATATTAGATTTATGCTCACCAATTCGTGTCCTACATTCCCTACCAGTTTCTCCAACATAAGGGAGATTGCAGGGACACAATATCAAGTAGATAATGTTGCTGGTCCGGCAATTAGTCATATTTTTGTTTCGTATTACAGACACTGTGCGGGTATTTGTGCTCACAGTCCCGCCAGTAATGGCTTGTGGGCAAATATGACAAGTCCCACATTTGTGGTTGCCATATATTGGCTCCAAGCCAGTGATGGTTGCTTGTCTCTCCACAGGGTTTTCTTGAATCTTACCCCGAACCAGATGGTTTTTAAGGTTGGGGTTCTTTTTGAACGCGAAGATGGGACGATGTAGGTGTATCTTATCATTTTCCAGATTCAAAAGATGCCAACTTGAGTTGATAGCTTGTCTTATTTTATGATTCAGTTCTGAATGGCGGGTCACACATACAAGTTGTTTTAGTTTTTCTGGTTCCCTTTCAACAAACATGGCCTCCCGGTCCGTGTATCTCGCTCGTTTGAATGACTCTTTGATGAGTCTAGGTGGATACCCCCGGAATAGTAGTTTTTCTTGCAGAATGTCGGCTTGGTTTAAGAAGTCATCCATGAATGTACAGTTCCTTCTAATGCGAAGGAACTGACTGTACGGAATACTGTCCCTCTGACTCCGTGGGTGGTAACTAGCATATTGGAGTAGAGTGTTCCGCGCTGTGGGTTTGGTGTAAAGTGAGACCTTAATGATGTTGTCGTGGTGCTCGATCCAAATATCAAGGAATTCTAATCTGGTTGTGCTCAGGTGGCTGGTAAATCTCAAATTGGCATCCGCCGCATTGATCCACTCAATGAATTCGTGAAGCTGTTCCTCGGCCCCCTTCCAGATAAAGAAAATATCATCGATAAATCTTTTCCAGCTTTTAACGTTTTCATAGAAGGGGGCCATTTCATTAAAGACATTGGTTCTTTCGAACTCACCCATGTACAGGCAGGCTATGCTTGGGGCGCAACTTGCTCCCATACTTACTCCAGATGCCTGTCTGTATATGGTGGTATCAAACTCAAAGTAGTTCTCAAATAGAACTATTTTGACACAATCCATAATGAAATCCTTGTTTGTAATTTCAGTGTTCCTAGAGATGACAGTATCAATGGCATCGTACGCTCCTCTCTGGGGTATGTTAGAATACAATGATTCTACATCAAGTGTGACCATGATTTCAGAGTTCTCAAAGAATTGAGTGCCTTCCACCTGCTGAATGAAGTGTCCTGTATCACGCACATACGATTCAAGTTTAGTCACCATAGGATTTAAAAATTTGTCGATATATTTAGACAGTGGCTCGGTGGCTGAACCAATCGTCGAGACAATAGGTCGCAACGGTGGATCCGTACTGCACTTATGGGTCTTGGGTAGCCCATAGATTATGGGTAGTTTGGTGTTACTAGGGGTCAGAAATTCCGCCTCATCCTCACAGATTTGGTTCTGTGATACAGCTTTCTGGACCATTTTTAGAATACGCTTTTTTAGGGCGTTTTCAGGGTTGCGAGTGATCCTTATGTAGTGGCCTGATGATGATAGAAGCTCGGTCATTCTCCTTTTATAATCAGATGTATCAAGTAGTGCAATTCCTCCCCCTTTATCACAGGGTTTTATTGTGATGTCCCGGTTTGTTTCAAGTTCTTTGAGTGCTCTGTTCTCTATGGCTTGCATGTTGGCTTTGGGAATGGGCACATATTTAGTCATTTTGTTTATTTTCCGCATGACTGTTTTTTCAAAGATGTTGACTTCAGGGCCGACCATTTCTAAGGTCGGGGTGAATGAGGATGGTGGTTTACAACCAGATTTATTTTGGTCATTATTGGGGGGTGGTGCCTCCAAGAAAAATTTCTGAAGTCGGACCTTCCTGAAGAAAAGCTGTAGGTCTTTATTCAGTTCAAATTTACTGAAATTCGCTGATGGAACAAAGGACAGGCCCCTAGATAGGAGTTTGGTAACTGCTGGATCTATGCTCTCACTGGACAGGTTGAACACAGGGAGTCCCCTTATGTTCGCCAATATTGATGGTGGCGGGTCTGCACATACATTTGTGGTTGACCCCGACCCTGATGGTAGTTCCTCGTTTGTGGGGCTCTCGACGGAGGTCGGGAATTGCCACGGCGGTTCCCTAAAAAACGGTTTTGATGATGATTACGGTCGAACCCTCCATTTCTATTGCCTCTATTGGTATTGTGACCACGGTTAGAGTTGTGGCTTTGGTCATAGCCAGGGTCGTAGCTTGGGTCATACTCATCGGGGGCTTCCCCCTCAGAGTCCGTTGTTTCCGAGAAGGTAGTGACCTTCCTTCCTTGACCCCATCTGGGTGCCTGTCCGCGAGGTGCGTTTTCTTCTTGGGTAGTGTAAAATTCACTTCCCAAATAGGGGTATGCCCTTTCTTGAGTAAACATTCGGATGTCCTTTCTTAACTTTTCTGTTTTCCTTTTTAGCAGATAGTCAGAGAAGGATTCCAACTCAAATTGGATCTCTTCTAATTTTCTCTTCCCCTCGTCTACTGCATCTCCCTCTTTCAGTTTGTCCTCCAGCTCGCGAATTTCTTTATTTAGAATTTCAATGATGGTACGGGCCGTTTCCACAATCAGCATCATCCAGTCCCTGGAGCAACGGTTCGAAATAAGGGCCCATCGCTCCAGGAACTGTCTGATTTCCACGAACATCCCTGGGATGTTTCGGACTCGAAGTCCGATGGGGATCGTGCCTGCTCGTAGATAATCGAGCATAAATTTAGCATGGAGTTCTGTTCTTTTGGTTTTCTTACGGAGATTAAGTAACTTATTCCAGTCTCCATTTAATCCTCTAGGTACTGTAAATTCTTGGTTACCATCTGTGGGGAGACCAAGCATCTTGGCAAAGTCATCGTCAGTAAACCCAAAAGTTTTTATGGTATCCATTGGTGGTTGTTTAAATGGGTTTAAGTCAAGATAGAATATTTAAGGGTGTCTTATTTATTCAGAACAAGTCTAATTCTTCACGAAAGGTCGAAGGTGTTTCACATCTACACACACATTCGTTCTATCTCATTCGTATCTCTCAATCACAGTATCTACTAATTCATTTGGCGTGAGACCCAAGTAAACCCCCACAGCTCAAGGCTGTGAGAAACAACAACAATAGAAGGGGGCTCCCCGTAGGGTATCTTAAAGATATAGGCAGGCCAAGGGGGAAGAACAACTGTATAAAGAAAGTTAGAAGGTACCCTGCCAGTTATTTATAGAGGTCCCAGCTAGGGGATCCTACTGTGATAAAGTGAGGGGGTGGTTAACTCAGAGGCTGAGGCTGCACAGGACAAAACTAAGTCATTCCAACCAAACTAGACAACATGTTTTGAAAAAATACATATTTTTTTATTTTCTCTCTTCTTAAATATATTCAAAAGACATACATATATAAATTTAAATAATCAGTGATATTTCACAAAATACATAAGCAAAATTCTTTTCAGGATTAGGGTCTGCCCACACTTCAATCAATCTACCACACTCATTCACACAGGGAGTTTCCTAGCTACAATAGGGACATTCGACTCTCATTCATCCATTCTTATAGTCCTGGCGCAGGCAACAATAGATATTAAATAGGTTGCCTAAAACGGGGGGTTAAACCAGGAGGGTGGTATTAATACGGGTCCTGATGTTTCTTTGGAACGGTTGCCGTATTCCTGGGACAACGTGCCGACGCGCGTTTCGGTGGAAGGCCAATATGGCCGCACCTTCGTCAGGGCCAAGGTAGTATGCTGGGCAGGGGTTAGGAGTAAAAAATCTAGAAGTAAAAGAATCATGTCTTAGTACTACAAATTTTGATAAACGGACACAAAAGAGACATATGCTATCATTTCATTTACTTAAATTTCCATCACTCTGCCAAACATTTTTGAAAAGAGTTGATTCAATATATGCCAGGATGACATTTTTGACACTGTGCATAAACAGACCACCTGAAGACACTCCCCAAGTCAGAATTCCCTATTTCGTGGAATCCAAAGAAGGCATACAGATAGCCTTAGCCAAATGAATAGTAGAGTTAATTTACAACAACATATAACATCACACACCTTTTTTTCTTTAATCTCACATATTTAGTTTCATCCACCTAAGACCTCTAGTTTCACCAAGACAGTTTCTCATTTGTTTTTTTTAAACAAAGAAGGTTGCTAATAGAAAAAGATGGAAATTATTTACGACAGAGGGATAGCCAGATCGTATTATCTACCTGGAACATATTATGGCTATTTGGTACATACTATAATACCCGATAGTTCACTTTCATAAATGTTACCTGTTTAGGTCATTGGAGACGCCTACGAAGTAAGGATCACCTTCACCATTTTAGGAGGGGGTAAGTTCCTTTTATCACCTTAATGAGAAGGTACATTCAGTCACCAATTGCAATCAGAAATTAATTGAACTTTCTCATATACTAGATAAAGAAATATTCATTTACCCAGGTTTAAGGAGTCCACCCGTGGCCCCTCCTATAGGGTTATCAGATCAATTAATTCGGTCGAATGAATCCTATCACTTCGGACAGACAGAGATATCAGGTCCTTCTAGGTATGGAGAAGACAAGGGGATTAAAGATGCCATCCATACGTTTTTAACGGGATAGTCAGGCCCCACTATTAATAAGAAAATTAGCATGAAATTCTACCTTCCGGTTTGTTGCTCAGTTAGTTAGTTATAGCTTCTTCATTAAATACTGCCGGGCATCAGGAAGAGGGATAGTTGATAGATATTCCTATTAATAACATGGCACAATAATGCGTATTTGTTAGTTTCGAGGTTTGCCCATATTGCTGTAATTTAAACCCAGAGATTCATCTATTCCCCCTTGGCCTGCCTATATCTTTAAGATACCCTACGGGGAGCCCCCTTCTATTGTTGTTGTTTCTTTATTTTTAGCTTCGAGAGCGGACATCTCGGCGAGACCGATATATACCCCATTAGGCTCGCAGGTAAACGGTCGTTTGTTGCATAAACTAAATAGAGAGAGGATCCTTATAGATTGCAGGCTATTAAAACGAAGCCGTTTTTCCACTACAGGTCTCCGTTATATTCATACAACCCATGTAGGGCACAGGTGAGCCTTCGCAATTATTATTTTTTACTGCAGAGGTTAATCACATTATAAGCATTCACTTAGCAAACAGCTAAGTTGGCTTTTACCGTTTTGTGTCTTTCAGATGCGTTTTTCCTTATAACTACAGGTAACAATTTTAAAACAGTAGGACAACACGCATTCCCTCCTTTTTCCTATAAATATGCACTTATTCATGACGCTTCGTGATTTGCTTTCACAGATTATGAAAATATAGATCAAGTAAACCTGTTTACAAGCTATACATCTGTTTATCTAAAATAGGTAAGCTGACATAAAAACTAAGGACAAATAACTATGAGCTATTTCAAATAGTTGAGTAACTTACTCCTTGTTTGTATCTCCCTTTTTCTTCTAGACCCCCGACGAAGGGGCAATACATGCCCCGAAATGCATTGGGTTTTGTTAATTTTTTTGCTTATGGTTTGATGACGCACTGTTGATTTTGGCACTAACTAACATTACTTTATTGTGGATTTTTATAATGATTCTTGCTTGAAGGAATGTATCAATGCACATCACATAAAGGTGATGGAATTGTTTGATTTAAGATATTGATATAAATAAATTTGAATGGTCAAAAGGTAAAGCATTTTGTTTGTAGTGCATGTCAGAGTCCTAGTGATTTTATGCACTAGGCCATATACATTCTTATACATTTTTGCCATATTTTCTCTGGATTGTTTAATGGTGGCCTATCGAATACGCCTCCCTCCTTCTACTATTCTTAGGTTGGTTCTTGGGAAACTTTCAGAGCCGTGTACCGCATCATTCGTACAAAAATCCAACTTAATAATCAGGGGATTATGGTCGCCTTCCGTACGCTGGGCGACACTAAAATCTAAAATTTTATGCCGCAATTCTATGCTGATTAAAAAATAATCAATAACTGATGCGTGGCCCAGTCCTCTGTAGGTCGATTGCCCTGGGTTATCACTAGGGAAGCGCCCATTACAAGCCCTTACAGAGAAGAAATGGGTGAGAGAAATCATTTGTAATACGAGTGGAGACCATCCCTTTACTGGATATATATTTGGGGTGGAACTAACCAGATTTCATCTTCTTCAGTAGTAATCGGTGGGACACCATTAAGGGGTTCAAAATGGCATTTAAAATCTCCACTGATCATAAAAACAACGTCACGCGAGAATGAGTTCAGGAGGGTTATCAAGGAATCCAAAGTCTGGGAAGCTCCAGCATACCGTACTGGCCGAGAGTAGATGTTAATAAGTGCCAGTTTTTGAAATTTTTTATTGGTCAGTAGAATACAAGTTAGATCAGGGCAATTAGTGTCGACTCTTTTCGCCTTGAATCCAAGATGAATTCCCACCCAGATGCACAGGCAAACCCCATTCTATGAACTGGGTTTATAGCCCAAGTCTCCTGAAAGAGACAAATCCAATGAAGGTCGACAAAAGCACACCACTCCGGTAAATCTAATTTAGCTGTAAGTCCCGCAGTGTTCCAGGACAGCACTTTAAGGCCCCCATCCGAGCCAACCAACCCGCTCCCCGTACTTAACCGAGACCCCTTGCTCTCCAATCTACTAACTGGGTCACTGTACGAACATGAAAGGGGTAAAACCTCACGTATTAAACCGATTGTTCTGAATGTCAGAGCTTTATCCATTAATGACGCTTGTGCGTGGGATCCATCCTCTACCTCAATATCAACCGGGGTTAATCTTCCCTTGTTACTCACCACTACTTCCTTAGGCATTAAAGGGTCTTTTGCCCCAACAGCCCCTCCTTTGTTTTTAATATACTGCTCCTCTAATATTGGAAGTGCAGGTAGTGGGGGGGACAATAATGGTCAGTCTACCTGGTCTAGTACACTATACCTGTTGCTAACTGGGAAGCCTAACTGATACTCGTTTCCCCTCATTCCCTCGCTATAACTCCTGTCATATTGGATTTGACGTCCTCTAATATTTCCAAAGTGGGATCGGGTAGGAATGGGGATGGGTGGCAGGTAAAAGTAACTTAACTCCAGTGATTGAATTGTCGATTTGAAACTCCTAAAAGAACCCCTACAAACGTGATCGACTACCCTAGAATCTTTTAAGTTAATAACAATACAATCCCCGTCCACATCTTTTGGTCTATGTCCCACCCAACGCACTCTTCTAGCAAACAGAATTTGACTTTGCACATTCCTAGGCAGTGGTCTATTATTATTAAGCCAGTGAATTGATTTATTTTTTAATTCTGTGTACGGTTCAATTCTATTAGTACTCAATTTGGGGACCCCGGCTAGAACAACAACGTAGGGGGCACTTTCTGGTGGTAAGTCAATATGGGGTAAATCTGGCTTAAAATGGTCGGCCTTAAATTGTTTCAGTGTTACTCTACTTGGGGTTTTCATCTGTACCACACCTGAATGTCGTAGTGCATCATCGTTGCAAGATCGATCAACTATTGATTGTTGGGTGGGAGTGTCCGATGAGGTGGCCAAGGGGATTAGGGGACAACTACTAGAGTAAACAGAACTGATTGGCATGGGCCCATCTACAGCAGTTGTTAGTCGGGTTTGTACAGGGATCACCATCATATTTTTCATGTAATCCATGTTCGTCCTGGCTAGTTCCTCTATTTTCTCTGACCTTTGTTCTATTGATGTCAATCTTCCTTCAAGTGGCTGTAATGTAGACAATATAACCACACTCAATTTCATCAGTAAAGATTCTTCAATTGAGTAGTTGTAGGAGAAGTAATCACAGCTTCATCCGGGACACTCGCTGGAAGAGGCTCTTTATCTATTGGCTCTGTGATTGATATTCCCCTAGGATTATTAGGTTTTGGCTGCTTGGGCTTTCTGCCCCGTAATGGTGCACCAGTCCGCTTCGTTTTAGGGATCGCTCCTTCGCTATGGGCATAAGTCTCACAAGAGATTATAGGTTCTTCTACAGCCTGTGCTACCATATTTGTGTCCTGGTTGAGCGACAGACGGTCATTCAAATCTGCCATATTTGTCAGGTTTCTACTCGGCGGTATAGACCCGCCATGTGGCCCTGTCGTAATACCCTTTTTTTGTATGCGCTCTGGTGTACTTGCTTGAGCCAAAGTGCCCAAAGAGGATCTCTTGGTCAATGCCAGGTCCAACGAAAGGGGGCGTTCCGTTAAAGCTATTTCATATTCCAGAACGAGGACGCCCGCAAAATAAATTGGTCCAAAGACCCGGCTACATGTCCTCCCGTCGTCGTTTTCACCCCCCTACGGCCCGCCATTATCCCTGATGGTACAAATAGGATTTAGAGGTACTTACAACTCCGTGGAAAGGCGTTAGAGGGGGGGCCCGGTCCGGTCTCCTCCGGGCTACAATGGGCTTAAACAGGCCCGTCCTTGGCCCGGGCTTCGCCCGGTGCGCGTCCCGCGAAGCGGGTGCGGCGAGGAGCTAAAAGGCGGTGGCTGTGGGGGCGGGTCTCTCCAGCACAGGTAAGGTAGATTAATAGCCCCCTGGGACTTCGAGTCCCGTTTCAAACAAGTCCTTCTGCCCACGATTTTCACTCTCCCAGCTCTGCTCTGCGAAGCGGCGGCTGTGGGCGAGTCTCTCCAGCACAGGTGAGGTAGATTAATGGTCCCCTGGAACTTCGAGTACTGTTTCACACAAGTCCTTCTGCCCGCTATTTTCACTTTCCCAGCTCTGCGAAGCGGCACCCGCGAAGCGGGTGCGGTGAGGAGCTAAGAGGTGGCGGCTGTGGGCGGGTCTCTCCAGCACAGGTGAGGTAGATTAATGGCCCCCTGGGACTTCGATTCCCGTTTCAAACAAGTCCTTCTGCCCGCGATTTTCACTCTCATAGCTCTGCTCTGCGAAGCAGGTTTGGCGAGGAGCTAAGAGGCGGCGGCTTTGGGCGCGTCTCTCCAGCACAGGTAAGGTAGATTAATGGCCCCCTGGGACTTCGAGTCCCGTTTTAAACAAGTCCTTCTGCCCACGATTTTCACTCTCCCAGCTCTGCTCTGCAACACAAGTGTATTGTGAGGTGCAAGACTGGATAGCTATCCAACATTAAGTTTTGAATATTTAATATTGTACTGTAACATTTATATTGTGCTTCAGAGTCCTAAGTGGGGTGCCAAAGCTCCTTCCCGGATGGGTAGCGGGCAAAACCATGCTGGAATGTGTGATTGAAAAGTTGGCTGTCAATGAGTGTGTGCCTATTTGGGCAGCCATTTGTGTCATGTGAGTGATTAGAGAGGTACATTTAGTAGTGTGATTGATGAAAGCAGTGTGAGAGACGGTCACACAGATTTCTCATTGTAGTAGACCAGTGGCTCTTAGTAACATCTGCAAGTCCCTGCCTATTTGTGACGCCCAGTTTCTTTCCTTTTGCTGGTAACAGCAGAAGGATGTCCAATTTAAGTTCTTATGCTGGTCGGGGCAAATATTTACCTTGTCGACATGTGTTAAAATCATCCTTCTTGTAATTAGTATTAAAGTGTAGAAATTATTATATTGGAACTACACCTACAGGAATAAACTCTCTAAAAAAAGAATATGAAGTCTTAATTGACAACCACGGATACAATTAATTGGCAACTCTAGATAGAAATGAGATTAAGATTTATGGTATAGGGGGTACGTTCTATTCCATTACATAATTTTTTTAGATCAGCCCCCTACCACCACAACAGGATCACTCCCCGTCCTGATATACAACTTTTTAAAAGTGGCATTTGCTAAACTGTGACACTAAACTCCTAATCTAGCCCTTCACATTTGGGAGTTACACTTGAAAGATGTACTAAGGGAATCCCAATGTTATCCTATGGGAGAGATAAGACTTGCATCGGTAAAATGCGAAATTGGGAGTTATTCACTATCAAGACATGCAAAGTTTAAAAGTACGTGTCCTGCCTTTTAAATACTCTACATCCTGCCCTGTGGGTCATACAGGGCCTACCTTAGGGGTTACTTGTATGTATACAAAGGGAAGGTTTAGGCCTGGTAAGAGGGTTTACTTGCCAGGTCGATATCATTGTCAAACTGCACACACCGTTTCTGCAGTGGCAGGCCTGAGACATGGCTATGGGGCTGCGTTTCTGCGTGGCACAATTAGTGCTGCAGGTCCACTAGTAACATTTAATTTACAGGCCATGTAGTGCACTTTACTAGGGAGTTATAAGTAAATTAAATATGTCAATTGGGGATGAACTACTATTTTACCATGTGTAGAGGAGAGGGCACAAACACTTTAGCACTGGTTAGCAGAGTCCCAAAGCCAGAAAAACAAGGTCAGAAAAGTGGAGGGAGGCAGGCAAAAAGTTGGGAGAAGACCTCTCTAGGCTGTCTGGTATAACAGTTGCACAGAAGAATGTTCATATTAATGTATCTAAGAAGTGTTGAAACATTAACAAATGTAAGGAATGGTGACAGGGACATTAGGGCTTCTTGCAATGTCATGGTCCCTCAGCACTCGAATAACGACTTACCAAATGCTCTACTGCAGGAATAAGCATTTGAAGTGCTTTTCCCTTAACCCTAATGTGGCAGGATAGATCCATAATTCATGTTAGTGAACCACTGACTAGTCCACATTGTTCAGAAATATTGTAGCTGCAAAATGATGATCATGTAGACCCCGCTCCAGGTTTAGGTGTGTAGTGCAGTAGCGGCTCCTCGAGGGAGTGCTGCGGGGTGGTGGGGCAGGGTAGGTGGTAGTAAACTCCAGCATACGGCCGAATGGAGGAAAGTACATAAATAAATAAAACAAATTATATTGCGCATGCTGCAGCACCAAATGGTGATGCAGCGCGCGCAATGTAACTCGTTTTAGGTATTTATTTATGTACTTCTCTCCATTCGGCCATATGCCGGAGTTACCACCCCCCACACTGCCCCTCCCCCGCCTCATTGCCCGCAGCACTCCCTTGAGGAGCCGCTAATGGTGTGGCGGTGTCTCAAACTCAAAGACCTCTGCCTAACAAGGGGCCCTATAGGCCCACTAAGATAGCACTGAAATTTCAAGATTGTATATATGGCGGACAGCAGCACTCCTAATTTGGTTTCCTGTGCTCTCATCTGGTCAGTGAATAAAAATTCTATTTTATAAATTTGTGAACTACATTTCTGAAATTCGTTGTGGAAATAGTAGATCTTCTCATATGGAGGTAATTTAGTAGAAATGTAATAGTGCTTACGCAGCTGATTGATTTTGACCAAATCTCATGTATGATCGCAGTTACCACTTTACACCATAGTACAAACTCGTAGTATTGAATTGATGGTACTGAAAAAAGATCTTGGGGTGTGTAGTGCATGAGATAGCACCATCAGAAAAAACACATTGTTGCTCGATGTCACCTACTTGGACATTCATTGCTGCAGATCCTAGTTGAACATTCCAAGACAGAGTATGAATGCATTTCATAAGAAAAATATACCTTATCTTTAACTTTATGAATCTGGTGACCATTCGTAAATGGAGGTGTATTGTTGATGCCAGTGGTTCTTAAACATTTTACTTCAGTGGGCCCCCACTTAATAATTACTTACATCAGGGGACAACCACTGAATCATTATTGGAATCCTGGGATCCCCCCACCGAGTCATTACTATAAGTAGGGGACCTCTGCCTCAGCAATTTTGAGTATTTAAACCTCATGCAATATTTTATTTAATTCACAAACATCTAAAATAATAATTTGTTTTAAATTAAATGGGAACGTTGGAGCTTTTCTGAATTAAATTCAGGCCAACTGAGGAAATATAAATTTTTGTATGGTCAATGTGTCCCCCACTCACACCCTGCCCATATACCTATGCTCCATGTATGTCCATGTTACCATGTAATTCTTTTCCCGTGTCTGCCACAATAATGTCTCTGCATTTTCGTCTAACGTTAACATGTCAGTTATTAGGCCTTCCCTGAGTGAAACGTTAATCCTGCACCAAGGCCTGCTTTTCCAATGCATTTACATGATACACGTTTAAATAACGCGAAGCACACGTTTTTGTGGTCCAGTCGAGCCAGACCCTGAATTGAGGCTCCGAGCCTCTTCTGTCTCAGAAAGCTGCAGTTTAGGTATGCATCCCTGACCTCTACCTTACTTCCTGCCCAGCCGAGCAGTGCTCGGCTCGGCCTGGCCTGCCTGCCAAGACGGTATTTTGCCTACAGTTATCTGTTTAGCCTCCGTGAAAACACATTCCAGTCTAGTGAAATAGGTAAACATATTCCCGCCTGCAGAGCAAAGGGCCCGGCCTTCCTGTCTTCTTGCAAGTAATTTACTGCACCCGTTGCCATAATAGGCCCATGCCCCCACGTAATGCACAGAGAAATATAGGCACGCACTAGCATTAGTGATGGACGGCCTCTGCCCGAGAGACCTTTTTCTTCAGACAATACATCCTCCAAACACAAGATATCAGATAGGCTATAGGTGCAGGTCGTTCTGACATCCCAGACTCCAGACTCCTCTACTAGTGCTAAAGGCAACCCCCCAGCTCTCCCCGGTTACACGTCAATTACACGTCATGACTACGTTGCACGCATGTCGAGTAAAGGTTTCTGCTGACCCTGCAGATTTCCTCCATACATCCACCCACCTGTGACACTCCTATGACATGCCGAGTGTACGCCTCTTTACACGCCTCTTCCTACGCCCATATGTTCTTATCTCTCTCTTTTCACTTGCTCCGCCTGGAGTGTTACGCCTACTGTATCCATTGCTATTATGTGATTTTACTATATATATTGTATGATGTTAATAAAAATGTGACATCCCTTCCTGAACCTTAGTGGTGATGGAACACGATTCTCCCTTGGCTCGAGCCATTGGAATAAAGCCTGTATGACTCAGATACCACGGACTCTGCCTCTCATTTTATGAGCTATTCTTATTGATATTTAATGTATAGAAAAATGTATAGGTAATTTTATTTACCACATAATCTGGCGCCCGAACAGGGACCTGTCCCCTTCCCCACGCGCCGGCCGATGTAGGCGCAGCCCCCCGACCCCTTCTACAGCCGTGACGGACTCCTATCTGTGCACATCCGCGGGTTTTCCTGCTAACTCCCTCAGGCCCACGGAGGAGACGGAGACTGCGACCAGGCATCCACACGAGGCGGTGAGGATTGCGGACTATCCCGACCAGAGCCCGAGACGAGAGAGCAAGGTCTGAGGTATCCCGAGGCCCACCTGTTCCGAGGCGCATGGGCAGCAAGAAGTCGTAGCTGTCCAGTCCAGTGTCAAGTTTCCGAGGCCTTCAGTTTTGCTTCCCGGTGAGTACCGTTGTTGGGAACGCATATAGACGGGTTCAATAAATTGAGCTCGGTCAAGACGGGTCTGGGTACACAGATCCGGTATAGTCGTGTCCACTTAGGTGGATGCGGTATGACGTGTCTCTTTATGGGACCGGTATGACTGTACTGTTCTAGCAGTGCATCCAGTATAGTATTGTGTTTCAAGATTATTAAATAGTTGTGTTATTCTATGTACTAGATAGCTTCTGTGTCAAACAATGTTTTAATATCGTGGTATGAAAGATTGTGTGTAGTCTATTATTGTGCTTATTGTGTTATTGTTCAAGTCAAACATGCCGCTGTTTTCGAAATTACGTCAGATAGGAACCAGGAAAGGGATACTCGAAGAGGCAGTTCCCGTCCCGCCTAGGGACACTCCCGGACATTTTATGTACCACAAACACGGCTTAGATGCCATACTGTACTTAGATTTATGGGTTGACTACACAAAAGATCTGGAAGAGAAATATAGATGGCCTGTCTCAGGGACATGGGATGCTGATTGCATCATGAGAGTAGAGGAAGCACTGTGGAAAAAGAAAGCCAGACAATCTCAGAAAGATGCCATAGAATTTTGGCGTAAAGAAGCGCATAGAAGAACAGAGAAAGAAATTAAGAAAGCAGAGAGAAGTAGAGAAGAATCTGAAAAAGCTAGAGAAAGAGAACTACTAGAAGAAGGTGAACGAGTCAAAGCAGAACAATTAGACAGACAAAGAAATGCTCTTATTAAAGGCATGTATCCCGTTCTTGCCGAGGGCCTACCCAAAGTGACCCCGGAAGTACCCTGTAACTTGCCGCCACCATTGGTCCCGACTAAACTTCGTCATAAACAGACCGCAGCGGAAATTTTCCTTTCTTCCTACTTAGATGACACTGTCCCAGAGTATGTTAATACAAATCCTCCTCCAAATATTCATCCTCACAACCCTGTTAATGACGCGATTCCCCCCACTGTTCCTCCTGCCACTGGTCCTGGCAATCCTTTTAAGCCACCTGTAACCCAGGACCAACCTACATTACCTACACCTACTTTACCAGCACCAATATTACCAGTGCCAGTAGAGCCTGCAAGCCCCGGCGGCTCACATTTAGGAGCCGCGGGAGGGGGTTTCTCCACCCCTCCTCAAGTAAAACGAATATCATTACGAGACTTAGCACTGGAACAAACGCCAAAAGCAACATACGCAACGCTTAGAAAGAACCTTACTGATTGTATATATGATCCAGTACCGGGTGAGGATTCATTGGTCTTACACTCACTACGATTAAGGCGCGTTGCAGATTATTTGATCACTTTACCAGGCATGAGAGAGAAACTAGACAAAATATATAACTTCATTAGAACTGGGGAGAGACCAGAAAGTATACAGGAGGCCATGGCACATAGAAAGGTGGAAACTCAACGCATGATTTTACAGTTCTTGATAAATTGTTTGATCAGGGAACAAGATCAACCACACAGAGAAGTAACTAAACGTATGTTAAATCGGAGTGACAACATAGCGGTCTGAAAACATGATAAACAAAGTAGTGTAGAGGCAATGTACAGGAAAATCCGTAAGGAAATTCTTGACATACGTGAGAAAGAACGGGCCTTGGCACAGGCCGACGAGAACAAAACTGAGAAAGAGGACGACGAAGTTTCAGAGGACGAAGATATAACTCCAGCGGAAATGAGTAAAATAAGCTACGTAGGTAGAGCAAGGCCTTTTGATAGGCCCATACGCCTAGAATATAAGAAGCGTTCTCTCTCTCCCATACCAGAACACTATTCCCTCGAACGCATATTCCAAGCCACCGATCAAGAACTGAAAAAACTAATAGGGAGTAGTGAGCTTAGTACTTTACACGAACAGGAACTAGCCCGGTCAGCAGTTCAATGGGCTAGCAATTCTACCATATATAAAGATGACGTAGTAGCGCAAACATTTTTGAATCTTTCCCCAGACGAACAGCGACTAGCTGGTATGTACATGATCCAGCACCTCATTACACTATATGAGAGTCAGCATTCTGATCCAGGTCCCTTATATAACTTATTGGAAGATTTACTCCTAGCTAGATGGAGAGGTTTAGGTACCGAATTAATTCATAAAATTTTGGAACAACGACATAAATACATGACTTTCCAAATTCCCCACTTCGTTCCTGTCCCTAATCGAGAACGAAAGACTTTTCACATGGATAAACTGAATCCCTTACGAGAAGTTCATCCCGTCCGGACGACAGGTGGTGAGCTTGAACGAGTATTTGTTTACACCCCTTAACGAAAATAGAACTATTGGAAATGAAAAAATTAGTGCCCTGTCACGATAAAGACCCAGGAGGGTTCCACCGTGAATTAAAGGATATGCTCAGCATGGGGGAGTATACGTATCCCAATATTATTAAAATGTTAAAAGTACTGTTGCCAGCAGGCATTTATGAAAAACTCAAAGAAAAAGAGTGGGAGGTGGGAGAGAAAAAGATTGATTAGGCAGAATTAGAACACGAAGATAATACACGAGTTCCTGGTACTGGTCTCGGGGAAAAAGCCAGAGCATTGCCCGAGTTATTAATACAGGTTTTGCCAAGATTACTAGCTACTAAAAAGGAAGACTGGGATGCTATCTCAGCCTGCAAACAGAAGCAAGACGAAGACACTAGTGATTTTTATTCCAGATTCGAGAAATGTTTCATTATTAATAGCGGTCTGAAGACAAGTAGCGAATCATACCCACATCTTTTTGTGACCAAATTAGTAGAGAATTCCTTACCACAAGTTAAAAATAGAGTACTGAAAGTTGAGAGTACCTGGCAAGCTAATAGCCCTTCCCAAATGTTACAAATGTTACAGTACCATCAAAACCGAATTAGAGAAGAACACGATCACGAACAGAGACGTATCAAAGACACGAAAATGAAAGTACTAGTTGCTCAGTCCGTCCCCGCTGATGGTCAGAAAAGGGGTACGGCACCGCCCGGTCATTCTGCAGCTCCTGTTAAAGGGAACGGCAATTACTGTAAACAGCCAGGTCACTATATAAATGAATGTGCCGTTCTGAGACACAATATCGCTACAGGCAAGACGGAAGAAAGACCGCGTCCTCCTAGACAAGAACATATTCCACAAAATATCCCGCAGAACACGCAACCTCCACAGAACGCACAACAGACAGTAGCTGTACCCCAACCCCAACCCATTGCTGCCACACAACATGTCACGCAACAAATGTACCAGTATGCACAGTCAGACTACCCAGACTATCAGCAGTACTCATGAAACAGCCTTGAGAGGGAGGTTGGCTTGCCCCTTATCGATGTACCTGTAGATCAAGAGGGTCCCTATGTACATAGTCAGGTATTAGGGAAAGACAGAAAATTTTTGATTGACACAGGGGCGAGCAGAACTACCATCAGTCATGACGAGGTTCCAGGGGCACCCCTTTCAGGCTCACAGAATGTTTCCCTGGGATTTTCAGGAAAGCCTATTGTTAATGAAGTATCGAAACCGGTTTCCCTAGGAGTTGGTCCATTGTCCCGCACTACAGATTTGTTACTTACGAAATCATGTCCAGAGAACTTGCTTGGTATAAAAACGTTGAAAGCACTGGGAGCAGTGATTTGTTGTTCTCCGGAAGGAGTGAGATTGTTTTTACGTGATTTTAAAGGACATTATGTTTTGAGAGACTGTGACCCCAGACTTCAGAATGTTCCACAGCATTTATGGGCACAAGGTCCGACTGATGTAGGTTACATGCACATTACACCATATCGTGTTACACTCAAGCAAGGAGTTGTACTGCCACGAATCCGACAATACAAATTACCACCTGATGCTGTAGTGGCCTTACTGAAAATTGTTGACGAGCTCATTGCACAAGGAGTGGTTGTAGAAACCGACTCCAATGTATGTAATTCTCCTATCATTCCGATTCTTAAACGAACTGACCCGAATGCACCACCGGTCTACAGACTAGTGATTGATCTCCGGGAATTAAACAAATGCATAATACCACAGTACCCTGTGGTCCCAGACATTTCTTCACTATTGACTGCTATTGACTCAGAAGCAGCGTTCTTTACTGTAATCGATCTCAAGAACGCCTTCTTTAGTGTTCCTATACATCCGGAAAGCCAGTATCTCTTCGGGTTCTGTTTAAATGGCCGAAGCTTCAAATTTGCGAGAGCTCCTCAAGGATTCACAGAAAGTCCTAGTATTTACAGCCAAGCATTGAAACGACAACTAGACAGTATTCACATGCCTACTGACACTGCACTGCTCCAATATGTCGATGATCTATTGATCACAGCACGGACAGAACGAGACTGCGAACGTGCATCACTGACTGTCTTGTATTTCCTGGCCGAGAAGGGGCACAAAGTGTCCCCTTCAAAGCTACAATTCTGTGCCCAGCAAGTGGTATACCTTGGACACTTGCTGTCCAAGAGGGGTAGACAGTTGACACCTGACCGCATCCAGTTAATTGCACATCTTCCACAGCCCACGACACAAAAGGAAGTACGGGCCTTCATTGGCCTCACTTCTTACTGCAGACAATGGATTCCCCAGTATGCATATCTAGCGAAGCCACTCATACAGTTGACAACACAGGAGGCAGCGACTTCGACTGTCCTCCCTTGGACTCAGGAACATACACAAGCTTTTGATGAACTGAAGAAAGCTTTATGTCAAGCACCTGTTTTAGCGACACCATGTTACAGTAAGCCTTTTACACTTTTTGTCACTGAACGCGATGGCACAGCGTTATCGGTTCTCACTCAAGATCAGGCAGACAAACACAAGCCTTGTGCTTACTTTTCTAGTACATTGGATCCAGTGGCCCAGGCTTTGCCTGCGTGCCTAAAATCAGTTGCAGCAACAGCTCTAGCAATCAGACAAAGCGACTCCATAGTATTAGGACATCCCCTGACAGTACAAGTTCCACACTCAGTGGAAGTTCTCCTGAACCGAACCCAGACACAGCACTTGACTATAGCAAGACTGACAGGATATGAATTGACACTGTTTCAGCCACACATCGAGATCAGACGTTGCAACACGTTAAATCCTGCTACACTTTTACCTTCAAGTACGACAAACCCTGCACCACATGACTGCGTGGAAATAATTAATACTGTAACAAAACCAAGACAAGACTTGACAGACATTGCATTACCCGACCCAGACCTGACACTTTATGTGGATGGTTCATGCATGAGAACAAGCAAAGGAGAGTTAGTGGCCGCATATGCAGTGACCACTGATACTGAAGTCATAGAAACACATCGCATTGACACCTTGTCAGCCCAAGCAGCAGAGCTCATTGCTCTGACCCGAGCCTGTATACGAGCCAAGAACCGGAAAGTAAATATATACACAGATTCACAGTACGCATTCGGAGTCGTTCACGACTTCGGCGTCCTCTGGCAAGAGAGAGGTTTTCTGACCTCCCACGGAGCCAAAATCCAGCATGGTCCCCTCTTTCAAGCTCTGTTAGAGGCAATACACTTGCCAACAGCCATAGCCATCATGAAGTGCAAAGCACATACGAAAGTCACCGACACCATTTCCCAGGGTAACGACCTGGCAGATCGAACAGCTAAACTCACGGCCCAGGCTCAAACAGACATACCGACTAACACGACTAAGACTGAAGTACCATCACAGACACATTGTATGACCGTTAAGGATCCCACACAAGATGTACTCGACATACAGACACATGCTACTCCAGACGAAATTAAGAAATGGACTGAACAAGGAGGGGTCCAGACAGATCAGGGATGGATGACAAAGGGAAAAGCTACATGGTTTTTCCCCGACTCTATGGTTCAAGTTATCATAAATACAGCACATAGTCCAGCACACTTAGGAGAAAAAGCCATGTTAGACAGCATACAGAATATTTGGTTCAACAAGCATTTACGTGCAGCAGCAAAACAGAAAGTGCGTACTTGCATGATCTGTTGTCAGTTCAATCCAGGCAAAGGCATTCCCGTGGAACAAGGTGGATTTCATCCTCCTGACCACCCTTTCGAAGTCCTCCAGATGGACTATATTCAGATGGACAGATGTAGAGGATTCAAGTATGTCCTCGTAGTTGTATGTGCCCTTTCCAGATGGACAGAAGCGTACCCAGTCCCAGATTACACTGCTGTGACCACTGCCAAACAGTTGGTTCGTGAATTTTTCCCGCGATACGGCTTGCCCCGTGTCGTGTACTCAGATAATGGACAGCCATTCTCGTCCGAATTGATGAAACAGGTATCACTCGTGTTAGGATACCAGTGGAAATTCCACTGCGTACGACACCCCGAAGCAGCTGGTCTCGTTGAGAGACATAATCAGACTCTGAAACACGGTTAGCGAAGGTCTGTGCAGAAAAAGGTGTAGATTGGATGGTAGCCTTGCCGGTTGCCCTCTTTTACATGCGCATGGTAGCTCATTCCAGAACCGGACTATCTCCTTATGAGGTTGTCTTCGGTAGACCACCGAATATGTGGGGTACGCCTATGCCGCGTAAGATCACCGATGTTGATAGTAATATGCTGACAGATTACCTGGCTTCCTTGATGTCTGCACTACTCTCTTGTCGTTCACAGGTCGCGGCTGCCTTACCGGACAACACCCAAGTGAAACCGCATGAAATCGTTCCGGGTGACCATGTTTGTATAAGGAACTTTGACCGCTCAAGCCCTCTGGAGCCCAGGTGGCGGGAGCCGAAACTGGTGTTGATGACCACGAGGACCGCAGTGAAAGTCGAGGGAAGGAAAGGCTGGCTACATTCCAGCCACGTAAAAAGATTCCATGGACTGTGCCCAGAGACATTTCCCAAGGACTGCCCTGATTCCGATACTGACACTAAACTCCCCTTGTTAGAAAAAACTCCGCAGCAGGAGTATAGAAGCAAGTTACGGTCTAGTAAGTCAGACAGCGTTTAATTGTTTAAGTCCCCCTCGGGTGAAGCGGTTAGACAGGTTTCTGACATGTATGAGATAGACCCAAATAGTGAGAGAGATAGACAGAAAGTCAAGAAAAACAAATATTGCAAGAATTTGCGTAGCAGATGTATTATTTTCCTAACCATTATGTTTTTTCTGAGTATAACGATTATATGTATAAGCTTGACACTACATGTTTTCTTTCCTCCTCTTGGTTCACATGTACATTCTTCTTTTAATGACACTGTAGAACACACATTCAGTGATCTGCCACCTCACGAACTATCCTATCGACTAGCAATGCGCAACAACACTTTCATTCGTATGTTACACCATACTCACCAGACCAGCAACGCTACAAATTGCTGGGTATGCGGCCGACTCCCACCTTATCAGAAATACAAGGGAGCTCTGCCCCTCTTTCCCTATCCGTTTACACATAATGGTTCGTGCGGAGCATGGTTTGCTTTAATGTCACTACTAGACAGTAAGTCCACAGTTTCCCAGGGTGATTGGATATGGGGCAACCTGAATACAGTCATGAATAAAGCATGTTTTCCAGATGCGGACGGTCTTCCCCAAAGGAAAGGAACCGATCTAGAGAATGAAGTATATGCCTTAGGCAATTTTTCTGAACGTCCAGTCCGAGACTGATTCGGCCTTACCGTTTATTACAGTTTTACCAGTGAAAGGTGAACTATGCGTTAAAAAGAATGGCTCAGTACATCTAGGACATAGTGATTGTAATACTGTGGTCGAATTCAGTGATAAAGGAAAGTCTACTTTCAAAGCTTCCCGTCATTCATATTTTATTTGTGGTCAGACAGCTTATGTACATCTGCCCTTGGATTGGGATGGAACGTGTTATATCGCGTTCCTATTACCACCTGTTTTTCTAGCCCCATCCGATTATCATCGAAATTCACACCTTGTACATATAAGACATAAGAGGGAGATCGAGTCCCCTATTGTCGATCAAACTGAAACAACGTTGGAGCAATATACCGATTTCAATAAAGGATTCTTTTTCTTCATAGGCCCCATCCAAAATAGTAAATTAATACGTAGATTAACCAGAACTTTGGAAGCAGTAGTGAATGAGACTACTTCTGCTCTAGGTAACTTAACGGAAGAACAGTCTGCTATGAGACTTGTTGTTCTTCAAAACCGCCTTGTTCTTGACGTCATCCTGGCCGATAGGGGTGGAGCTTGTAGAGTGATCGGCTCCAGTTGTTGTGTGTTTATTCCTAATAACGCACCGTCAGTATATGCAGCAATAACAAGGCTCCATAAGATTGCTCACCAGATACACCAGAATCCAGGCACCTGGACATGGTCCGGTTGGCTCTGGAGTGTGATATCAGCCTGGGGATGGAAAGTGTTATCCTTCCTAGGGATTGTATTGCTCATAGTATTCAGTTACTGTCTCTGTCTGCAATGTGGGCCAGCGATTTGCGGCTTGTGCGCCACTGCTTGTGTTTTCCGTCCACGTTCCCGTGCTCGAATAAGAAAAGACGAGCAAATGATGTTATATGAACAGATAGATGGTCTCATGAAAATAGACATATCCTAAAGGGTGAAGTAGGGGCCAAGGAGGGAATAAGGAAATAGAAATTTTTGTATGGTCAATGTGTCCCCCACTCACACCCTACCCATATACCTATGCTCCATGTATGTCCATGTTACCATGTAACTCTTTCCCCGTGTCTGCCACAATAATGTCTCTGCATTTTTGTCTAACGTTAACATGTCAGTTATTAGGCCTACCCTGAGTGAAACGTTAATTCTGCACCAAGGCCTGCTTTTCCAATGCATTTACATGATACACGTTTAAATAACGCGAAGCACACGTTTTTGTGGTCCAGTCGAGCCAGACCCTGAATTGAGGCTCCGAGCCTCTTCTGTCTCAGAAAGCTGCAGTTTAGGTATGCATCCCTGACCTCTACCTTACTTCCTGCCCAGCCGAGCAGTGCTCGGCTCGGCCTGGCCTGCCTGCCAAGACGGTATTTTGCCTACAGTTATCTGTTCAGCCTCCGTGAAAACACATTCCAGTCTAGTGAAATAGGTAAACATATTCCCGCCTGCAGAGCAAAGGGCCCGGCCTTCCTGTCTTCTTGCAAGTAATTTACTGCACCCGTTGCCATAGTAGGCCCATGCCCCCACGTAATGCACAGAGAAATATAGGCACGCACTAGCATTAGTGATGGATGGCCTCTGCCCGAGAGACCTTTTTCTTCAGACAATACATCCTCCAAACACAAGATATCAGATAGGCTATAGGTGCAGGTCGTTCTGACATCCCAGACTCCAGACTCCTCTACTAGTGCTAAAGGCAACCCCCCAGCTCTCCCCGGTTACACGTCAATTACACGTCATTACTAAGTTGCGCGCGCATGTCGAGTAAAGGTTTCTGCTGACCCTGCAGATTTCCTCCATACATCCACCCACCTGTGACACTCCTATGACATGCCGAGTGTACGCCTCTTTACACGCCTCTTCCTACGCCCATATGTTCTTATCTCTCTCTTTTCACTTGCTCCGCCTGGAGTGTTACGCCTACTGTATCCATTGCTATTATGTGATTTTACTATATATATTGTATGATGTTAATAAAAATGTGACATCCCTTCCTGAACCTTAGTGGTGATGGAACACGATTCTCCCCTGGCTCGAGCCATTGGAATAAAGCCCGTATGACTCAGATACCACGGACTCTGCCTCTCATTTTATGAGCTATTCTTATTGATATTTAATGTATAGAAAAATGTATAGGTAATTTTATTTACCACACAACAATCGTCCATACTATATTCTGTTTGATGCACTTGCGCTGCCCCCACAAATAATTCTGAGAATAGCAACTTAATTTTTAGCCTCCAAGATCAAATTCCTTCACTTTTTCAGAATGTCCCATTTTTCAGTTTGACATTTTGCTTCTCTATTTATACATAGTTTATTAAGATGCTAATATATTTAATTTTCAAATCAGTTGGAGACTCCCCCTGAGAAGGCCTTGCGTACCGCCAGGGGTCCCTTGACCACATCTTAAGAACCATTGGTTTATCGAATGGGCCAGAAGAGAGAAACACTGTCTTTGTCTCTCTTTTCACTTGTTTGTTCTTTGCTCACCCATCCTCTCCACACCTGGCAGCTTGAACTCAATCTGGGCAATGCACTCCTTCCACTACACTTGCTTAGACACCAGTCATCCCTCTGGGTAATTGGGGGGAGACAATGTTCTCCTACTGAGCATGGGAGCAGCGCTGCTCTGTGCACACCCAGCTTGCGCCCTGCTCCCCTCAGAGCCCAGCTGAGTGACACCAGGTATAAATGAATGCCTGCTTGGCTGCTATCTTTGTTGGGTAGGGGGCATTGTAAAAGACAATGGACAAACTGGAGAGTTTATAGAAGATTAATACATGTTTAGTGCAAAACCGTTAGCAATCATCAATAATAAAGCAAAATGCCATATTCATGGACCTTGCCTTCACCCCCTTGCCAGTTGGAGCATGTAATGCTAAAATCCATACATTTTGACACTACATTCATATACTTTTTCTCAATGCAAACGAATGGAGGAAAGAACACCTGATAAAACAAAGCCAATAAGCAGGTATCTGTCTTTACTTGTGGGACGAACACTAGAAGACCATCAGAACTTGTTACAGGAAGCTCGGGTAAATCCTGTGACTTCACTAATTCCTGCAGTTCCCGCTTCACTGTGCCAGCCTCAGAAGAGGCTACTTTTATCAGAATGGTGATGCTGAAAGTGCAATGTACAACAACATGGCAGTGCATTTAAAATATGTGCTGATGTAGAATCATGCTAAGACAAGACTTTAGTGTAATTTATGCAAGTATAAAAATGAAATAGTTATTGTTAATACAAGCAATGTATTTTTGTGTTCTCTGCATGATGGTTACCTAGGATGGCGGAGCTCTGAGGAAGCAGGCAGACTTTGAAAGAGTTTCGCTTGCAGGCAGACTGAGTGGTAGCAACCTCCTGCTATACTTGCACTGATTGCTGATGTTCATGTGTGACTCCAGCATCACTGGAAAAAAACATCCCTCCTCTTAGCCCAGCTTTCTGTCATTCCTTTTAGAGGAACCCCACGACATAGCTGTATTAATTTACTGCACACCACAGTAAACATATCATCAAAAATAAAATCACAATGGTGCACCTTTTATTTGGAAAATGTATTTCATGTGATGGGATGAAATGCGTAAGAATGATTGCCATGGAACCCACCATCCAGCTATTCTCGAGCGGTGTCACAGACTGTCTTGGTGATTGACTTAATAGGACAGAGCCGCATTCACCTGGGACATGTGTATTGGGACCTATGTAGAAAAAAACTGGAAATACATTTCCTAACTTGACACTGGTCTTAGCTAAGAGGTGCATTGCAGTGCACTGAAAGTGCGTCTCTCCCCTTCTTTCGGTAAAGATGTCAGAGTATGGTATTACACACACCTAACTGCATTGTGGGTTGAGATCTTGTTCATGCTCAAAAGCCCTGACAGTTTTATACACGTTTTGTGACATGAAGCAAATGATTGATGATTATTTATTATAAAAATTCTGTCATAGACCTCTGAAGATTTGTTATGCATAATTCTGACATGTATCACTAGTGTCCACTATATTCATATGGTTCTGTCTCACCAGGGAAGTTCATGCTAACCGTTTGTTCTTTAGTTTATTATACTGTATATAGGTCTGTTTAACATAAAGAAATGCAAGCTACAGCCTAGCTACGGCCTCAGATGGCGTTCTGGGGTACTCTACCACTTGCGTTGCAAGGCGTAGTCTCTTTGACAAAGATGGTGAGGCTACAGAGGATGCTGTACTTTTTTTCATAACATCCCAGTTCACATCCCTAAATCCACCTTTCGCACCCTACACTCAGCGTTAGGCAGCTGTATCTGGAAAAAAGGGAGGAGGCGCGTTGCGCTCTGCAAATTGCAGTTGCATGTGGAGCAGGGGAGGTTGGGTGCCCCTAACTTTGAACATTATTATTTGGCTTCGTAGCTGCAGTGGCCTATGTGCTGGCTGGTTACCTTACAGAGGAACTGGCCCTCCCTGACATTACCCGGGCGTGACAAATAGTCTATCACACTTTTCTGCCTAATGCCAAAATCCCGCCACATGCGAACCGCTTGTTTTGAATTGCATCTACCAGTCTACACCGCAATTTGCGACTCACACCGCATATACCCTGTTACTTTCTTGAGATTCCATTGAGTTCACTTGAGCCCTTTGGGGACTTGCTGGGCAGGGCAGGGGTGGAGGCCTGGGAAGCAACGGGAGCGAGCACCCTAAGGGGACTGCTCCGAGATGGTATCCTATTGGCCTATGAGCAGTTGCATGTGGAGTGTGACCTGCCAGTGGGGAACTTCCTAGCTTATGGTAAATTGCTGGCATTATTAGAGAGACACTGGGGAATTATAGACACCGAACCTGCCCAACACCCTCTGATACATACTTCATACGTAATGGGTAGCATACAGAAACTTTTTTCATGGTTGGTCCAAGTACTCACATTCACCAAACAGGATCTCCTAGCTGCGACTTGGAGTTGCTGGCAGGCAGAGGTGGGCAGAGAGTTAACACAGAAGGAGTGGGAGAAACTGTGATGCTATCCTAGGAAAGTATCACAGAACTCAGTTCCAATATATTCAGAATAATATCCTCCATAGGGCCTATCTTACTCCGGTTGGCTTGCACTGCATATTTGGTTCATCCTCTAAGTGCCCCAGATGTCCACAGCTGACACTATGGAGAGGAGTGTCTGAAGCACTGAAGAAGATGACTGGTCGCTTTGATGTGTACTCAAAGGGAGGTGCTCTGCTGGGTGCCATCTCTGCTGCGAAGCAGTGGTCGATTTGCTGACAGGCCTCTAGGATAAGGATATCTGATAATGGTTGAGGTCATGCTATTGCAAATACAAATGTTCTTCCACATCTAAATAGGGCATTGAAACCAGAAGTTTGGCTGAGTTAGACCCCAACCAATCTATGGCAGGGCTCTCCCCTCTGCCGAACTCTAAATTACCCCAGAACTTTGCAGATGGAGTTGTTCAGCATGTCCTCACAGGGGGAGCTAATTTCACTGCACACGAAGAATGTCCGGTTCCTTTATTGTGAAATAGAAAACATATATTCAATATGTTTAGTGTATATGAATCTTTTAGTAATCAATAAAATAAATTTCAGAATTTTTATGATCAAGAAATTCAAAACCTGGGGAGGATATTTAAAGTTTCACATTGCCAAGCAACTTTCCTCCAGATATTGCTAACCAGCAACCAGAGTAACATGAGATTTGCACTGGTACAAAAATGGGATCTATAAATGACCCGTAAAAATGTATTTTTTGTTGTATGCTTTTGCATAGCCGTTCAATGACAGTGTCAATAGAAAAATTGTAGGATACCCGTGCAAATGCTTATAACAATTCCCTAGGAGCTTAGGGCACTGTTCAACATGGCTGCCTTCCAATTTACAATGGTGAGACCATGGACACTTCTGTTCTCCAATTCTTGGAGCACTTAACTCTGCTGTAGCAAAAGCAGAGATCTTTTTTCCACCGGGATGAAGGTGCAGCAGCTATAAAGTATTCTATTATGACAGAGGTTCCTGGTCCACCCCTTACCCGTTGATTAGCTCATTTGAGCTTGTTTGGCCCTTGGGGTCTTGTCCTGGGCTCTTTAAATACAAGATGAGCAGTTAATGGCCTTATGTTTCCAAAAGGACAGGCGACTATCCCTTGATGTCTTCGCCTTCCCTCATGGTTTTACCTTCCTACTTTGGTTTCCTGTCCCATTGCAGGAACTTACCACATACATTTTTTATATTAAGTCCTTTATGAATTGACTATCAAAGTCACTTAGTTATGTTTCAAGTCTTAGAGCAACCGTCACATACCACATTGTGAATGTGAGTGTTAGAAAACCTGGAAGAGTGAGTAGCGTGAGAGGTTGTGTGGCACGAGAACATGTGGACGGAATATTTGCAGCTTAGTACTTGCTTCTACAGATTCAATTAAAAACATAAAAAGAGATCCTACACCACATCCCTCACACACACAGACACGATCCAACCTGTGCATTGTACCTCGAGGGCATGGCACAAGCTACCGACCAGAGCGGACAGACTACCTATTTATGCCCCGGCACTCCCTAAAGCCAACCACCCGAGACTATCGGTGACGCAGGAAAATAACATGACACAGTTGCTAGAGGACATGAAGTTCTACACAATGAAGGATATTTTCCCACATGGCAGATTCATACTGCGAGACAACCCATCACTGAGCATACATAACACTCAAATGAAGATGTTCGCGGCTGCAGATGGCGAGCAGGGATATGTATGCTACCTATCCGGAGGAACCACCAACACTACTCGCACTACAGGCCCTGTTGAAAGCGCCAACATGCCAGAAATTAATAACCCGCCTATACCCTGCATCACAATCAGAGCAAATAGAGCTCAGTAACAAATCACTCCTTAGGTGGGAAATACTGCTGGGTGGGACCATTGACGTACAGGATTGGGAGTATAGCTGTGCGCAACTACAGTTACTGACATCAAATTGTAACTTGCGTATTATACACTTCAAATTTCTGCACCAATTTTAATACTCACCGACTCAAATACACAGCTATGGTCTCAGAGCGCATGACAAATGCCAAGATGTGAAGTTGTGCGCGCCGATTTCCTGCACCTAGTGTGGACGTGCCCGCAAATACACAAATACTGGCATGATCTAATGGACGCACTAACGGGAATGCTGGATGAGCTAGTGCAGAACACCCCTTTGGTGTGTTTACTGGGGATATATAAGTTAAAGCCCGCAAAGAGACGGAAGTTCCTTGCGGTGCCCCTGCAGTTAGCAAAGCGAAGGGTGGCTATTAGATGGAGCAGCAAGCACACCCCCCTCCTGCCCCCCAGGTTTAAGGACTGGCTAGTTGACATGTCCTATTGTATGGAAACTATGGCGGTTTATGCAGAAGAACTACCGCAGACATCGAGGCCCAAGGATTTCTGGGAGCCGCTAAAATGATATCTCCTGAATATGCAAAGTGATGATTAAGATGTGTTAGAAGATGTAAATGCCATTTTATGAGGTCGGTGGTGATATATGCTCTATTGGGGGGTGGACAGTATGAATATGCGGCTGTCACTTATCTACATGGCTGCACAAGCGCTAAGTTGTATAATGTTATGGGAAACTCATGCAATATGGTGGACCCCAATGTACACTAGTGAATGTTTATGCATCAATGACAGAACGTATGTATTTGCTGAGGACTACCTGCTGTAGCTTGAATAGATTTATGTCCAAGTACTGTTCACTGTGAACTAAATGATTACAATGTAAATGTGAATAACTTGTCGGACCGGACAAAATAAATAAAGTAAAAAAAAAAATAGAGATCCTATTGTTGTGTTTATCAAAATACAAGTTACCTGGTGCAGAAAAAACATAAGCCTTTTGAAAAAGCATGGGCAAAGTAGTTCTCTTGTGAAACTCTTGCTGTTAACCTATAGTGTAGACAAAGAGGACATATTACAGCAGGACATGAGTTTGTTGTTTTGTTTTTAGAATGACAGTATTTTTGATAATTGGAGCTACCTGCGTAATGGAGAATAACCGAATGATGAAGACGAACCGAAACTCATACCCTCAAGTTTCTAACCACAGACACCTGAGCAAGGTACATACTATTCTTCTTGTACTTGGATCTAAACGTGTACTTAAATAGGGTTTATAATATTAGTAACTTGTTTTTTACAATGCGAATTGTGACACAGTCTTGCAGTTCCAAATGGCTGCAAATGGCTAATGTTAATATTTTGTAACTATTATTATTAAAAAAGATTTTCCCAACTCAATACATTTAGTATAGTTATAAAAGCTGTCAGAGTGGCAGTTAGCAATCATTGCTGTATTCAAATAACACAAACAATCTTCAACACAGATGCATTCAAGTGAGGGGTCGCTTATTGGTGGGTCAGCATTTCCACACATTTTACAGAACACAATCAGAAAACCCAATTTTACAAGGATCAGGCTCATAGTGTTCCACAGGGACAAGTGTAGCTGTTTCCTACTCCATATCATAATGGTTCTGCAATACTCCTCAAATCCTAGTAAATTTGCATGGTCATCCTCATTTTATTTTATTTTTGATAGCCCACTTTATTGATTTTGAGAAAACAAAAGAAGATTAATAACAGCACAGCACTTAGGCCCATATTCATGGCATTGCAAGTATACTGACAATAATATTTGTACAAACACGCACAGCGATCAAGGCACATCACATGGAAGAACAAGCAATCCATCAGGAGTAAGGAGCCAGGTTTATGGACCCATTATCCCAGTTGGTTCACCCACTTGCCCCATATCTTGGCATTTGGCTGGGCATCTACTGGCGACAAACAAGGATTTCTCTTGAGCGGCAGCCCAGTCCACACCTCTGCAGCATTTAGCTACTTTAGGAGGGTCGGGTTGCGTCCATCCCATTCAAATATCACGCTTGGCCACCACAATGGCCATCCCCAAGAATAATTTGTCCACCCAGGACCCATCCCGGCCGTCTGAAACGCCCAGGAGGAGACACATGGGGTACATGCCAGCCCAGGACATGTGTGAGTTCAAATTCTATCTTGTGCCAATATTTTATAAGGCGGGGATAAGACCAGACCATGTGGTAAAAATCTGCTGAGCATTGCCTGCAGCGGGCGCATTCGGACGAGACTTGCAGCTCCGCCTTATGCAGACGCTCCAGGGTGAGATCGGCGGGAAGGAGGTAGTAGATTTGGACTAGTCGATGCCTGGTGGAGGCAGTGACAGTCTTGGGGGCAATAAGGGCGTCACACTGGTCCTTGTCTTCCAGAGGGCCTAGCCATCCCTCTCATCAAAGTTTAAGTGAGGGAAGCGTTGTAGGGCTGTTATTCGTGAGGGTACGAAAAGTAAGCAATATTCCGCTCTTCCCCAGGTTTCCCATCATGACCTGTGCCTCCAGTGGGCTGAATTCGGGGAGTGTGAGCCTTGAGGGCATGTCGCATCTGTAGATATTTATAAAATTGTGCGGAATGAAGGGTAAAGCGCCCCTCCAAGTCCTGGAAGGTCCTTATGTGATCTCCCACCTACAGGTCGCCTAGCTGTGAAATGCCAATGTGGTCCAAGCGTTCGCTGACTCAATTTAGTGTCCCATTGTGTGTGATGCAAGGCCAAGCGCAAGGCCATGAAGACCACCCGTGCCACCATTGGTAGTTTTTTAGGAATAGGGCATCCGTACATGATGGCTTTTATTTTGGGGAAGCCAATGTCTCGTAGCTTGGTTCTGTAGGCTGGGTCGGACCACCCTCGGGTGAACCAGTCATGAAGGACAAGCAACCCGGGTGGCTAAATATTGTAGGAATAGGTCCATCAATCTCATGTCTCCATCAAAGGATGGGATACGGCATCGGGCTAGAGCCATACATGGTCTCCCACCTCCCACAGAAACCGAGTGATCATGGCATCAATCTCTGTGAATTAGAATTTAAAAAAATTAGCTCGTGGATAGAAGCTCAAGATGTGTGTTCAAGAGTAAGGAAAAAATCCTTGTTTTATAAAAAGGCCCTCACCCACCAACCTTCATCATAGGGCCCCTCCCCGGGCACCAAGTGTGCCTTGGGTGTGCTGCGACGCCTGACTGCAGCGGAGCGGGTTTGGTTAAGTGAGTGTGCGGTGATGGTGTTGAGAGTGTAGGTTAAAAAACTGTTCTAAGGGTCCCTATAGCCACACAGACTATTTTAATGGTGGGCCCTTGGCAGTGTTAAAAGCAAGGCGGCAGATGTGAGTGGAGGTGACTAAGAACTCCCACATCCAGTGTGGTCAACATGTTTCAGCCAGGCCTCTTGTTAAATCTGGTTTTCATCAGGACCTTATGTGAAAAGTGAATTAAAAAGGTGGTCTCCAGAATATATGTGACCAGCTATGTGACGCACTCGCTAAGGTGTGATATTTATTAGAGGAGGGTTTCCTCTAGCGGTTTTGTACCTGTAATGGGTAAAAAACACATAAAACAAACAAATACACATAAATGGTAATTAGCTTCAAATAAAGTACATTCAAGTTATGTGACTTCATACCGTCGTGCCATTGCTCTAACCGAGATAAGAGTGGTAGTGAGATGCGGTATGTGACGGTATGTGGTGTATAATGGTTGTTTGGACAATATGCGCTACTGTGCCCAGAAATCAGTAGCGAACAGTGCATTAATTCATTAGAGTGACAATTGTGCAAAAAGATACAGAGAGACATATCAATCCTGACTCTGGTATTGTCAGAGGAGAAACCCAATGAGTTCCGGGAGGGGGTCCGACTTTTAGTCACACACTGGCGGTGTAAAAAAGAAAGAACATACTAAACATCACTGATGCAGTACGGTTACGGAAAAAATCTCCGTGGCCAGAGACTGCAGCAAAAAGCCCCCCCGCATCCCCACTTACTTCGTCGAAGTAAGTGGGGATGCCGACCGGTGTGTCAAACAATAAAGTGAAGTGACTGAGCTCCCTTGGCTCTGAACATTATATGTACTGCCTAGGTGTTCTTTATTTTTTAAAAAAGGGAAAAGAGTCTACGTTCTTGTAGTTTTTGTTAACTGAGAGGAAATGTGTGAAAAAAGCGCTTGACTAAGGAAACGTAGCACCAATGTGGTGTCAGTGGTTGTGCAGTGGCACAAGGTGTTTAGTTGATTTAAAAAGGGTGGTTAAAATTATAGTTTGTATAGACACCACAGTGGTGTCAGCAAGTGCACCTAGGCAGTACATATAATTTACAGAGCCAAGGGAGCTCAGTCACTTCACTTTATTGTGACTTTTTGCTGCTTTAAATATATTCAACTGCTCTGATATATCTTTCTGCTGGGACCTTGCCGGTAGCCTAATTATTTCCATCCAAAGTCTCCCTTGATAGAGGGAAGAACACGCCTACAGCTTCCACCAGCACACACGCAGCTTTGTCTTCTGTATCTACCTTTTTTCAACAGACGCTACTCGCATCAGGCAGGAAATTCGCTTCACCTGTGAAGAATGGAGGGTACTTAAACTCCGCCACAACCAGGTGCCAGCATCGACGGAGTTCCGATGCAGGCCAAGTAGGTTTGAAAGACGGGTCGTGTACTTTGAGGAAGCAAGTGGGGATGCCGGGGGGGGGGGGCTTTTTGCTGCAGTCTCTGACCACTGAGTTCTTTCCCGTAACCATACTACTGCATCAGTGATGTTTGTATATCCTTCTTTCTTTTTTACACCGCCAGTGTGTGACTAAAAGTCGGGCCCTCTCCCAGAACTCATGGGGTTTTTATCTGACAATACCAGAGTAAGAATTGATATGTCTTTATGTATCTTTTTGCACAATTGTCACTCTAGTGAATTAATGCACTGTTGGAAGGGGGTATTTTGGATGATGTATAGGAATCAAAGGAGGATCATCATCATCTTAAATAATGCCACCCTTCCAAGTGGATAAAGTGGCAGGGTTTGCCACCGTCGGAGGTCTTCTTTGGCCTTTTTGACAAGCGGAGTGATGTTTAGCGCCCATTCTATTTCAGGGAGTGGAGCGATCCATATACCCAAGTATTTAAATGATTGTCATCTAATGGGGATGTTAGCCTGCCAGTGAAATCACTCCCTAGAGAGAAGGAAGGGTACTAGAGTCGATTTTGCTGGGTTAAGTCAAAGACTAGAAACCCTTTCAAAGGCTAGGAGGCATTGGAGACATTTAGGGCCAGAGTGGGCTGGGTCCGCCAGTAAGAGCAGGACATCATCCGCATATAGGGCAATTTTGTCAATGTCGTGACTCCCTCACGCCCAACCTTGAATCGAGTAGTGAGCGTGGATGAGGCACGCCAGGGGCTCCATCTCCAGTGCGTACAGGAACGGGGATAGGGGGCAGCCTTGTCTCATGCCCCTTCGGATTGGAAATACCTCGGAGAGGGCCCCATTGATGAGGACCCTGGCTCAAGGGTTGGAGTATAGGACCCGGACAAAGCTGCCCCATACCCACCATAGTCAGCACTTCTTCAAGGTAGAGCCAGCTGGCAGTGTTGAAGGATTTATGAAGATTGACAAGAAGAAGTGCTAGGTAGGGGGTAAGTGTTTGACGGTTTGCATGGGCTAGGCGGAGGCGTCTCAGGCAGTGTCTTGTGCTACATATTGGCATGAAGCCACATTGGTCTGGGTGGATCAGCTTGCTAAGAAAGGGGTGCAGGCGCTGAGCCAAAACCGTAGCATAAATCTTGACTTTGGTGTTGATAAGGGAGATTGGCCCGTAGTCCGCACAAGCTGACGAGGGCAGCTGGGTCTTGAGGATGACCACAATGGTCGCCATGTCTGTTTCAGTAGGAAATGCTCCAGCTTCTGCCACATATTGGAATAAGGTGGAGAGGTGGGGGACCAGCAGCTTCAGATAGGAGTTTTTCTGGGCGAGTCCACCTGGGCCCGGTGTCTTCCGGGACGCCATTTGGGAGATTGCAGCCTTTATTTCGTCTGGGGTGAAGGGAATGTCCAGGGTAGCCCCCTCTGAGTGCATCAGACAGGGAATGCGGACCTTCTCGGGTCTAATAGATCTAGGAGGGAATCCTCCAGTGTACGCGCCAAATATAGGCTTGCGTAATAGTCTGCAAACTCCTGCCGATCTCAGTAGAAGCATGGCGAGTGGTTCCTGAGGGGTCATGAATCTCGGGGACAATGCTATTTGCTAGAGGATATGAGGCCAGCCTGTGTAGCAGCTTCCTGTTTTGTCGCCCCAGCCATATACCCAGGCAACGGTCGAGCTCCACAGCAATTTAGCCGATTCTAACGAGCTGTGTTTGATCTCTTCATGCAGAGCCGCTAGCTGCCTGTTGCGGGCCGCATCTGGGGCCCCAGCGAGGTAAGTTTCCAGGCGGACCACTTGCACCTCTAGAAGAGCTAAGTGGCTGTCTCGGGACAATCGTTCAAAGGTGGCTTTTGGCCACTCCTCGGATGGTACGTGCCTCCCAGAAAGTACTCTGAGAAGAAACTGAGTTCAGGTTTATGAGGAAATAGTGCTGCAGTTCCTCTCCTGTAGTCTTTCAGAACTCTTTAATCTGCAGAAACCAGGCATTCAGTCGCCACATCAGGCGCAGCACCCCAGGAGTGTCGCCTAGGCGCAGGAGTAATGCTCAGTAATCTGACATTCCTCGGGGAAGGATAGACATGTCGGTCATGCAATGGCAGTTGGGGGCAGGCATAAACATCATGTCAATATGCGTGTGAGTATGATGCATCGCTGAGGTGTGTGTGTATTGGGAGATTCGAGGGTTCCAGGTTCTCCATACATCGCAAAGGCCCAAGGTGGCCGTCCATTCAGCCAATTTCTTAGCTTGAGTCGCCCCGGCGGGGGAGGGTATGCCCGTGGTATCAAGGGTGGGCTGCATGACCGCATTGAAATCACCTCCCAGAATCGTCTGTCCTAAGGAAAGGGTGGAAATGACGTCAGTAAGGTGTCACAGCGCTGGTGTGAGCATCATGGGCGGGATGCACAGGGAGATAAGGTTAAGGATGTTCCCCTCCAACGTCCAAGAGAGAGCCACAAATTGCCCCTGCAGGTCCCTATTGACGTGAGTGAGGACAAATGGAAGGGTTCTCATTAGTAGGATGGCCACCCTGTGAGCCTATGTTAAAGCCCGAAAGCAATGCCCTGTCGAAACCATAACATGCAAGGAAGGAACAAAGGGTTTCCAAGAGGTGGGACTCTTGAAGCAAGAGGACATCGGGGGAGTGTTGTTGAGCATATTTCAAGACTTCTGTACGCTTAATGCGAACAAGCAGTCCGTTGGCGTTCCAGGACATGACCCGGAGAGAGTTACCTCCAAGGTCCGCGACCATCATATGAAGTGCGCGGCACAAGGGAGTCATGGGGTCATTGCTCGTTATGGGCTCTTGGTGGGATATACAGAGGGTGTGGTCTCTTTAATCGAGACTCAGTGTGCTGGATTGCAGAGCATGTATGATGTTCCTGTGCTAAAGTGCTGCGATCTGTTAGAGAAAAGAAGATAACACAAAACATAAATCTAAACATTGGACAACGGTCCAGGTCCCCCCTCCCCCCATGCTTCGGGAACTGAAGCATCTGTCGCCCTACAAACAAGGAAAGAACAGGCTAAACTATAACGCTTAGCTTAAGAGCTGCGTGGTGGAACCCTGCTTCAATGTCGGATGTGAGTGCATCATCGGCAGATTTCTCTGAATTCTACAGTACAGTGCAGTGGGACACAAGTCCCAGGACTCCTGAAAGTGATGCCCCCTATTTCCCAGCTGTTGTTCCCTCTGGGATCTTCAGATCGCTGGACTGCCGGAGAGTTCCGAGTCCGTGGCCCCCAAGTCCAGAGTGCCGGGGGGATTGCGTTCAATAGACTAATTGTCCGTCGATCTTTTTCGCTGTCAAGGTTGGGAGTATGGAGGGCTACTGGTGTTTCCAGGTTCTCGGGTGGTTGAGCCCGTCGATAAGGAGTTTTCTTTGCAGCCCCCCTGTCCCCTGCATGATTGTGTGCGCCTCCTGCACTGTTTGGGGGACAGAGGTCAAGGGGCTTGGGGTCCAGAGTGTACAGGAGAAGAGTTTGGACAAGCCCTAAGGGACCACTCCTTGGTCAGCCAAGTCCAAGTGGCTTGAAGAGACTCGAAGAATTGCGCCTTGTCTTGCAAGACAACGAGAAGGCGAGCCGCGAACAGGAGCCTATACTGGATGTTAAGGGTGGCATTTTCTGTTTGACATCCGTGTAAGAGTGACTCTGGGTCTGCAACTCTTTGACAGAGTCCTGGAACACCATTATGGTATGGTTCTGAAATTTACGAGGAACCCAGAGCCCATGCCTCCCTTAGGACCTCGTCACTGTCTTTGAAGTTGAGGATCCGGGCGGTTATAGGGCTCTGGGCGATGGTCTGGGTGCAAGGGACCGATGGGCCCTTTCGACGCCGAACCACACTGACAGTGTGTCTTTAGTCATCCATGATGATATCCATTTTTCGATGAAGGTTGCGATTTGGCCTTGCTCGATCCCCTCTGGAAAACCCACTAAGCGGAGGATATTACTGTGTGGCTGATTTTTGGCGTCCTCAGCCCTTCTGTGTAATTCCTTGGTGTGGATCTGCAGGCAAGCCACTTGTTCTTTCAGTTGGTGGACATCATCCTCATTGTGAAGAGACAGGACTCGGCTTCGGAAATGCAGATGATGGACATGCCAACTCAAATCTCGCCAATTTTCATCTCCACCGAGGCCTGGGACATGCTACTCACCTGCAGAATTGCAGCTAGTTCTATGCCAGAGAGAGATGGGCCACCTACAGCACCCTCCGACGGGCCTTGTTCCACTGTAGTGAATTGGTCCATTTTCATCTGTGTTTGGGTGGTTAGGGTTTGAGGCACCAGTCCATCCCCATGGTCAGTGGCGGGAAGGTCTCCGGTTAGATTAGTGTTAGGGAGTCTCTTTCCCAGACTTGTTCAACCAGGGACCTGTCGCTGCTCTGACCTCCACATGTTAATGCCAGGTGGGTAGCCCTGGGGCTCAAGATGGGAGGTCTGTGGATAGTGGCGTCTCAGGGGCACAGGAGACAGTCAGCCGATCCACGAGTGCATATGTGTGGTTCCCAGGCTTGAGAACGACTCCATTGAGGGTGATTGGGTGTGCCTGGGGACCCAAGGAGGGAACAGGGCTCCAGTGTACCGAGACGTCAGGCCCGCAGGTCAAAGTCAAAAGTCCACAGCAGCGCACCAAGAGTCATGGCCACCCCCTGCCGCAGGGACTGGCCAGAGAGGGGGGGGAGCTCAAGGCCCCAGAGCGGGCTGCCGCTCCGGCGCGTGGGAGAATGTTCCACCAGGTCCAGCAGGCAGATAACCACCTTCCCTGGGTCAAGGTGTATTACAGCCTCTTAGGCGGTCATGTCCAGTTACCCTGATGATCTTGTTGTCGCAGGGGTAAACATGGGAGCCCCTATGGTACTCTAAGTGGATATGTGGGCACTGCCACCTCGGGTGATCTGGCGAGGGAAGGCTCAGTGCTTGGGTGCTCTATTGGGCAACACCAACCCAGGAGTCTCAGCCACCTCCACCCGGAGCCGAGGATAGTGGTGCGGATCAAGGCCAAGGCGCCCCACTGGGCCCCACCTCAGGGGGCAGGGTGCAGCAGCAGGACCTGGAGGTGTGGTGGGAGGGGGAAGGAGAGATGCCGCTGCCAGGGGCAAATGTAATCAAAGTCTGTGCTGCTGGGATTGTGTTTTTGGAAAGTTTAAAAAACACAGTACATTAGAGATTGGGTTTCTGGTGCTGACAGCAGTGTTCACCCTCGGGTCGCCGCTTAGTGCAGGTCACAGATTATAGGAGGCCCAACGGGCAGTGTCTTTCAGGGATAGAAGCGCGGGGCACAGTCACTCGGATTCAGCCCCCCCCCCGGGAGGACGAAAAAAGGTGGGGCATTCAGTGCCAATTCGAGGATCCGGTGGGACACATAGCTGATCACTCCCGTCAAACGGTGGCACAGGCCCACGGAGCTGTGCCACTCCAGTGCCGGTCCCCCAGCCCCAGAGGTGTGTCGCTGGGTTCGTGCTCACTTCAGTCTCTCAGGTGGGTCACCGCAGCCATTCGGTCGTGCCCCTGCACCGCTGGTCTCCGTGTGCGGCACTCACGGGCACGGGCCACCGCGTCCGTCCGGAAGAGAGAGTGAATTGATGGCCAAAGTCGGGCTGGTGCCGCAGTGGTCTGCGGCAGGGAAACTCTCCGCTGAGCGCCTTCAAAGGGTTAGCAAGGGTCAGCCGATTGGATGTCAGGGTGCACCCCCTCGGGTTCCGGTATGCCCCCGGCGGATGCTCACGAACCTCTCCGGAGCGCTTCAAGGACGAACCAGGGCCGCCATATTGAGGAGACGCGCTGCAGGCCTCGGCTGGAAAAAACCGTCTAATTCGGGCACCCCAGACACCTCAGTCACTGCAAAGCAACGGGGCTGCTTTCGGGGAAGGAGCTATAATCACCAGGGCAGAGAGTGAGTCGCCAATGGCAATGGATCTCAGAGCGGATGACGGAGCGTTCCAGAGCACTCTTAGAGTGCGACCGCCATCTTGGCACTCCAAGCCACGCCCCCATCCTCATTTTATTGATCACCTGTTCAGAGTCCAGGCAGCCTGAAGACCTCTTGCCAAGCTTGTGCAGGACAAACCCCCTCGCCTTTGAATAAGATCTCTTTCTTGTGTCATTAGCAGTAGGTAGTAGAGAATCAGTTTACCTCTGGACAGTTTAGCAAGTCGATATTCTCAGTATTGTGACATCAGAGAGAAAGCTTCGCCCAGCACTGCTAAATGTTCACTCCTTCATTGCCCTCCTCCATGTCTCTACAAACCCCCTGGCCATCCTGCCAAGCTGATATAGTATGCAAGAAGGTAGTGGCTGCCATTTTACATTTCTTACACTTGGGACCAAACCCATTCTATTGGGTCTGCTCCTGTTATAGTATGCTCTGTGTAAAATCTTCAGTTACATAGAACAGAGTCTATCCTGCATGTCCACCTCCAGTGTGTGTAGTGTAGTTCCTATATTCCCAATAGGCTCTGCGCATTGGAATAATATATCCTATAGTTTAGACGTAGGACTGAGGTCGACTAGGTCTCTATCGAATGTATTAAACTTAATAGTGAGTGCCAGTTAGCTCAGAGGTAACTAGAAACTTTCTCGAATTCACAAGAAGGGATTCGTTTCTGACAACTGCATAAACATGACAACTTTGTTTCCCAAGAATAAGAAATGTATCTCTAGAGTTGCAGAAACAATAGATAAGCATTTCACTCAGTCAGTCGTGCATGCTTTGTTAACACAGAGGTGCAGAGAAAATGAGAGACTGGCGTTTTCAATAAAAGGTTTTATTGAACAGTCTTCTTTCTCATGCAAGTAAAGTGAACTGCTACAATCGTAATGCAGGCTGCAAAGTATAATACGTACAGCAAGAACAATATTATAAAATAATACTGTAAGAGCATTGTATGGTTTCTAAGCCATACAAAAATACATATATAAATAACAATGGCTAAAAATACTCAAATGGTGCTTCTAAAATACGCCTACCCCAATGTACCTAACCTAAGTCTAGTACGCAGGAGTGAGTGAGTATTGTGTAGCATAGGTATGGTTTTCTTTGCCAAGAATCTATCCAAGATTTCTCTTAGGTTCTAATCAACTCCATACCTTAGTTTAGAATGAAGGATGTCTGGTATCTCTGTCTCGGGACTCGATGTCCAAACACCCCGCAAGGGGAGCTTGGAAACAATTGAGCTGGTTTGTCAGCGAGAGAAAGGACAGCTTCTCAATCAGTGCGTTAGCTGGAGGTTCGGCTTCCTTAGGCACTATCTGTAGCGAGCTGCGTTGGGCAAGTAGATAGTCGAATTGCTCCGACCCAGCGTGTCTTGCTAGAGCAAGTGAAGGCATATTTATACCTTGAAGGTGTCTAGTAAAGTCGGGCATAATAACGTCAGTAAAGAACCCCAAGGGAATAGTAGTTCTTTGTAAAGTACATGGGTTCTTGGACAAATCAATATTCAAGCAAGGGGAGTTCCTTGACTGCTTAAGCCGATTTTCCAAGAAACCGTTGTGACGTTTTGGTACGGGTGGAAGTAGCCATGCCTGTATTTGGACTGCATGGGCTATGTCTAAATATGGGAATGATTTCTATGGCTATATTAGGGCAATGTGAATTGTACCTATATAAGGGCATGAATCGGAGAAAATTTGCTCGGATCCTAAAACGCCATACAACATGTGTGCATGAATTCTGTCATCCAGTGTCTATCATCCAGAGCAGCATTTTCCCAATTTTACCTAGTCTTTCCAAACGCATCATGATTACAAGCAGCAAACATGTAAAGCAGAGAGAATCTTGGAGTCAAAGTCTTGTTCAGTCAATATCACATACAGCCAAAGTGTGCGTGAGTTGGACCCACAAGCAACTGTATGTTTCTTTAAAGTTCAGTGAATGTTCTTAGTGTAGACAGGCACATTTTTTAACAGCATCCTTACTTGCAATGTCCTAAAGCCAGGGCATGTCTATAATGCCTAACCAACCTAAGTCCCATTCCTTTCAATGCTTTCCAATTCACAAGTGGGCCCCTCCGTGGTAAGTCTCAGTTCCATGCAATGACTTGTGGTCACAGTTTTCCTTCCTTTAGCTACAGTTGAAGTAGACCGGAGAAATGCAGTTTTGATTTGTTGCCATGCTGAACCTGTTGACTCTGATTGATGATGCTTTTATCAATACTTATGATGAATTGTCGATTACAATCAATTGAGAGTTCCAGTAATATTCCACATTTTTGGAAGTGAGCTACTTCCCTCATACACCATTCTGTAAAGTTAGGGCAATTCTCTCCTGGGGCTTTACTGTTTCACACTAAGTTGCAAACTGACTCTTCAATTTAAATAAGAACATATCAAGGACATAGTGGGGGTATTTTGTATGACATAGAGAAACATGCGGAGCAAATATTTTTAAATATGCCTCCTCACTCAACTAGGGTAAGAGTGAATTTATACTAGGATTGCACATCTTCCTGTAAGCCAGCTAGCTCTACATTCAAGATTGTGCTTGAGGAAAAAGGGCAAGCACTTGGGCTTTCCAGCCCCAATATTAATTCTTGTCCACAAATATATGGATATGGAATCTCTGTAGGGGTCACCAAGCCCAAGGATGACTCCGAAATAGAAGACTTGCTCCAGGTTATCCATGTCTTCCAAAGAGCAGAGGAGAGGGATTAACTACGTATGAATGATGGGCTGGAATGCTGCCTGGTGCAGTTGCCACTGGTTAGACAAATTACAAGCATTCCTTCAATCACCTTTTTTGGGTGTATGATATTCTCCAACTATACGCCTATCCTATGCATTGACAATACTGCAACAAAAAAAAAAAACTTTGAGAAACACTTCGGAGGAACTTAAAGAAAGTTCAAGACTCTGACCTACTGCCATTTTGAGTAGACAAACTACCTGCATGTTGTTCTCGAGCAACCGTTGAATATTCTCCGCATGTTACTCCAAGAAACTAGTTTTTTCTCCTATAATCAACATCTGCATCTTCAAATCTCAGACAATACATTCCCAGGACACCAGAGATGTCTCTATGCCAGTCACCTTATTCAGAATCTCTTGTAAATCAGCATGGTGTAACTTCACATCAACTGCAACTGAGTCCACTTTCTAAAGCTGATCTCAAATTCTGGACTGCCTTCAAGATTTGTTCAGTCTATATGAAGCAGTTTCAGTTACAAAATCTGCAGAAAAAATCAGGTTGTATACTCTTCTTTCCCTTTCCGGGGCTGAAGGTTCTGTATGTTGTTGCCAATGATAAGACACCTCTCCTGAAGTTCAACTTGTCACTGAGCCTTCCAGAGAACCAGTGATTGAGCACAGCATCTCCAGACTACCATGTTGTGGACCCCACCATTTGGGTGCTTTAGCAGGGGGAAAGGTTAAGAGGAGTAGTGCCTAGGTGTTATAATGAAGGGTTCAACAGTCCAGGCAACGGAGACCCTACCACACTCCTCTCCAAAGCAGAACCTGTTATTCTACCAAATTCAAGCCACCCTTAAGCAATCTGTTGGTGCATTCCTAGAAAGTTTTTGGGTTCTTTTACCATGGGCGTAAAGAGTAAGTTCAGTTTTAAGTGCACATTATGAGAGCAGGACACTGTGTTCAGTGTCTCAATACCGTTACACACTGTGGGGGGGGAGGGGGAATGGATCATCTCCCTCAGATCTCCCTTCAGGCATAGTGACTACTACACAGGCTCCTAACAAGTACTGGCGCCGATTATGTTATGTTATTTAAATTTATATCTAGGTGCAACAGCTACCCAAAAGGGTTTCCCGGCGCCCGGTGGAAACAACAAAAAATAGGGGAATAGATCTTGGATTAAAAAGCCAAGTTTTTATGACTTGCGAAAAAGTGTAACACTCGTCTGTATGCGAAGAGACATCGGAAGAGCATTCCACAGAACAGGGCCCAAATAGGAGAAGGAACAGCCACCCAGACGGGATAGTCTAATCTTTTGCACCTGAACTTTAGCCTGAGTAGTAGATTTGAGGGTACGTAAAGGCAAATGGAGGTGGACTAGATTTTGCACATACATGGGAGCCATGCCATGCTTAATTCTGAACATATAGTTCAGAGCTTTAAACTTAATCCGATTTTCAACTCTTAACCAACGAAGGTCCCTCAAAGAAGCAGAAATAGAAGCTGGAGTTCGGCAAAGCAGTCTGGCCGCGGAGTTGTGAACTCTTGGTAGCTTTTGTATCACATCTTTATTAGCTCCAAGATAGAGGATGTTACCGCAGTCCAGTCTAGATGTAAAAAGAGCCTGGACTACGGTTCTCTGAGTGGGGCTAGTAAGCATCCACACAATGTTTCTCAGCCATTTCAGAATGGTGAAGCATGTTGTAGCAACCTTCATGGCTTGTTGACGCATAGATAGTGAATCGTCAATAATAAAGCCGAGGTTGCGAACATGATTGGAATGCTGCGGTACTGCACCCATTTCTGTCGGCCAATGTTGCGGACTCCAGAGCTGTTTGTCTTTCCCCAGTACTAGGACCTCAGTTTTTTCACCATTCAGCTTGAGAAGATTGCCATGCATCCATGATGCCACTTTGCTAAGCCCAGCCCGGAGAGCAGAATGCTCTGAATCTTTTCCCGCAGAAAGTGAAAAAATGATCTGCGTGTTGGCAGCGTATGAAAATAACGACAGCCCAGCTTTTTCAACGATCGATTCCAGGGGTCTGACATAAATATTAAACAACAAAGGACTAAGGATGGAGCCCATGGGGGACTTCGTATGGAGATGAATGAATCTTGGAGTTTGCTGCAGAAGAGAAGACCTGAAACGTATGGCCAGTAAGAAAAGAGGTTAACCAGCTTAGTGCGGAACCAGTGACCCCTATGGATTGAAGGGCATTTATCAACACGGATTGGGACACCCTGTCAAAGACTGCACTTAAATCCAATAAGACAAGTGCGACCGTGTTGCCTGCATCCAGATTCTGGCGCAGCATTTCGGTTATGCCAAGAAGAGCAGTTTCCGTAGAATGACCGGTTCGAAAACCAGATTGTGAAGGATGCAAAAGCCTGTTATTTTCATTAAACTGAGACAGTTGACCGTTGATGTGCCTCTCCAAAATCTTTGAAAATACAGGAAGCTGAGAGATTGGCAGATAATTTGAAGACACCTTAGGGTCAGCATTGGCCTTTTTCAATAATGGAATGACCATTGAATGCTTCCATTCCGAGGGGATGAGAGATTCCTTTAAGGATGTATTTAAAAGTTCCATAATAATTACAAGTGTTGGCAGGTCAAGCTGCTGCTGCACGGAAATAGAGAGGGGGTCACAGGGGGAACCAGATTTAATACAGACCAGATGCTGTTTAAGGGACGTCATGTCAAGTGGTGTCCAGTTATCTACTTTAGTAATGGTATCTGTATCAAGCTGAGCTTTGTCAATAGTTGGCCGACTTAATTGGATGGGAGTGGACGGTAATCATAATGAAGCGGAGGATGGTGACATATTCCCAGTCATAGTGAAATATATTGCTTCCACTTTGTTAGTAAAGAATTGAGCAAGATCCTCGCATTTCGTTTCATTCAAATTTGGGGGAGTGGGCTGGGTTGCGGCGCCTGATAATTATTTTACCATTTTAAGTAATGTTTTGGAACAATTCTTAGCATCAGTTAAACTTAAGGAAACATAATTTGCACGATCGGCCCTACAGAGAGAGTGATACTCCCTTTTATCGTGCAAATAAGCAGATTTGGCGTCAGGCGCATAGGCCCTTCTCCACCGTCTTTCCATATTTTACATTTGGTTTTCTCAGCTTTTAACTTGTCTGAGAACCAAGGGGCTGCAGGGCGGTGATTGCTAACCCTGTTACGGGAGGCAGGGAGGCAGGAATTTGTGGCTTTACGGATCCAATTTTGAATGGTTACTAAGTCGAGTGGTTTTAAAAATAGGGGCATTTTTACAGAGAAATTTGTTTAAATTATTTATGTCCAACTTTTTCCAGTTCCTTGTTGATTTTAGGGTACCATAAGACGCCACATGCAAATTCTCTAAAATCATTAGTTTAAAACCAACCAAAAAGTGGTCGGTCCAGCACAAAGGAGTTGCTGTGAAACACTCTATGTTGGATAGATTACAAAATATAGGGTCCAATAGGTGGCAGGCTTTGGGCATAGGTCCAGTGTTGTAGAGCAGGATATTGATAGCTGCAAAGTCTGAATAAGAGTACTACTGATAGTACAGGCAGGATCCTCCAGATGGAGATAGAGATTCCCTAGAATTGAAAAATTTGCCGAACTGAGCTGGAAGGGAGTGACCAAATCAGGGAAGTTTGTGGCCCAAGGACCAGCTGGCCCAGGGGGTCTATAAACCAATATCCCTAAGAAAGTAAAATGTTGAGTTTGAGTCAGTTTAAACACTGCAGCTTCACAGCCGGTAATCTGTAAGCCATCAGACTTTCAGCTATAAGCATTTTTGTAAATTATGGCAATCCCACCACCTCTTTTATCCTACCTGTCCTCCCTGACTATAACATAGTTAGGGGGTAGAGCGGCGGCTATATCCGGACCAGAGCTGGTGTTAAGCCATGTCTCTGTAAGAAAAATAGCGTCCGGTTGTTTGTCCATTAGCAAATCAAAAACATCAGCCTGGTGTTTAGGGAGTGAGCGACAATTAATGTTGAAAAAGAATAATTCCTTAGTAGGTGGAGTGTTATTTTCTGGATGCAAATTAATTTGTTGTTTAATGTGGCTCTTGTGGCCATTACCTCCTCTGCAAGTTAAGAATATGTAGCAGAATGATCCCGAATGCCAGCACAGTGAAATCCATACCCTGTATTGGGCCAGTTGACAACCAGAGTATGCCAGCTGCATTTGTCATAGCCATCCCTCTTGACTTAGCCAGTGATTGTTTTATATGCTGCAGATACTGTAGTTTCTTTCTAACCTTTCCAAAATTTCTCGCAGTACAATAAATGATCTTAGCAAAATAATTTCTTGGTTCTTACCTTCTATGAACTTGCCAGAGAAAGAAAGTCGGCATGAAAGGAATCTGAAAAGCGAACTATAACTACCTTTAAAATCTTCAAATGGCTGGTAGTACTACTTGTAACATACTGTCTTGACTCCGACTTGAGGCATTTTGACTAAACTGAAATAACATATTACAGTATAGTGATGTTGTTTTCTTACTGTAGCTTATTAGTGACGACTTATCTATAACAAGGAAATTATGTTTTTTTATTATATATATGACAGGCCTCCTAAATAATATACATTTAGTATACTTAGAATTACAGACGAGTAGCTGTCACTTATGGAGATGTCCACCAAGGTGCTCAGGTTGACCTCAAAGACAAAAGAATGCTCTACTATATCTATAATGTCACTGGTCACCCAGAGGAGGAAAAAACACCCTTTTTTGACAGTTACGCATCAACTATGTTATGTTGTCCATGTCCCACAGCTCCCAAGAGGAGTGGGGGAAGAGCCATGCGCAAGACCTCAACTCCCTCAGTCCCTCGCCCACTTAATACATAAAAAGTCTAAAAGCCTGCTGTACACAGGCCACCTCAGCTCACCTGCCTTAAAACAAAAAAAGATAGATTGAAAAAATGACCTGTCATACTACTAAGTTCCACCTTGGTAGAAACCTATCATGCCTAATAAAAAAAGTCTGTAGTGTCCTTCTACCTTCCCCACCGCACCTGGTTTAAACTCTCCCCAGCACCCACTAAATATATTTTTTAAATTACCAAGCCTTCTTCCTTCCTCCTCCATCCCCACCTTTCCCTTACATACCAGTCCAATCCTGGGGCCATTCTCTCCATACTGTCATCATGAAATGAAATTTCAGTTTCAACTGTGATTGACAGGGAAGACCGAGATAATATGAATGGCACCTGAATCACCCAACTTGCCCTGATTTGTGGAGACACCAGTGAGGCAAGGATGGCGTGGATGGAGAAAACATTTGTCAACCTTTCCACCTGTTCATTTGAGGCCCTAGACAGCCTGGCAAGGAGTGAAAGCTACCACATTACCTCCTCGTCTGTCTTCCTTGCCACAGTAATTACTAATGAGCATTCTGCTCCCACAGAAACTCCAAGCAAAAGTTATCATACCAGTCTCCCTATCCCCCCCAGTGGCAACCACCAATCACATAAAAGGATACAAGATCCACACCACAACCTGTTTTTTTGTTTCTGCACTACTCCGAGTGCTGTTCATGTTCCTGTTTGTTCAGTTGAGTTGGGGGCGGCGGTCCTGCTTTAGCTGACTCTTGGGCCCCGTAAGGACGGGATGGTTGTTTTACCTGGTTGACTTGTGGGTCATGGGACTGCTGTCCTTCTCCTTGGCGGTTCTTTGGTCTCGTCTCCATATGTCTCCTGTGATGGGCCATCTTTTGTCTGTTTGGAGCCCATGTGGTCTGGTTTCAGTCGGGGGGGGGGGGGTTCCAGTGTCGGCCGGGGTGAGGGAATCTCTGTTTTGGTGCTTAGACGACGATCCTCTGTCCAGGGTTGTCCGTTTCTGTTTGTTCCCTCTCTGGTGGTCCCTTTGCGTGCCCGTCGGCGGAACTGGGGGTGCTACTATGGACACCACTTCTGTGCAGGGCTGATGGATGATTGCTCTGTTGTCTTGCTCCTCCTTTGCAAGGAGCTATGGCCCGTTCACTGGTGTGTCGCCTTATTTGTGTCCGGACGGACAGCTGAGTTGTTATGTCCTTCATCTGTCATCAGGGGGGTTGTCGTGTTCGTTTCCTCAGTTGTCTAAGTCTCCTCCTTTGTTATGTAGTGGGGTCACCGTTGGCCTCCCTGTCTGCAGTTTCCCTCCCGGAGCTTGTTGTGGCTGTTTGTCCGGGCTGGGTCTTCCCTCCCTGAGTTCTTGTCTCTGACCAGGGTGATGTTCCGGACATTGCTGAAGTGTTTTAGTTGTCCGGTGGTGGTATTGTTTGCGTCTCTGAACGTTACTGTGGTCCGTTGTTTCTGCATGTTTGTGCCTTATCAGCTGGCTTGGAGGGTGGATGCGCTGTCCTTCCTATGGCCCATGGGCCTGTTGTCTGTCTTCCCTCCAGTTCCCCTGCTTCCGGCAGTCTTGCAAGCACTGCCGCCTGTGGTTTCCTCTGTTGGAGTTAGCGGTACATTCGGGTTGGACGTTGCCGTGCCCCTTATTGGGCTCTCTGGTTCCTCTTCCGGTCCTTGGGTCTTTGGCCTTGGCTCTTGGACTGTGTCCCTGGTCCACTGTGATGGTTGTTCCTTGATGATTACGGTTCTTCTCCGGCTGTCCTGCCACCACTCCCCTTTGCAGTCTTACACTACGCCTTGGGTCACCTTTGCTTGTGGTGTTCTGGGAGCTGTTTAGTCTGTTGGTGGTTTGGATCCTGCTCGCGTCCTGGATATTTTAATGGGCGGTTTTGTTTTGGGCATAGCCTTTTCTACCCTCCGTGTTTGGTGGGCGACCGTTCCGGATTTTCTTGGACTCTCTTTTGTGTCTGTGGAGCCCTTGGTAGTTCATCTTTTCGAGTCTCTGGCCTTTCATCGCCCGCGTCCTGTCTTGTCTCCTCATCCGTGGGGTCTTACATTGGTATTGTGGTCTTTGCGGGGTGTTCCCTTTGGACCATTTGGAGTCGGTGGCCTTGTGGTTTTTGATGCTGATGTTGGTGTATTTTGGTGGCTGTTGCCTCTGCCTGACGTGTTGGGGGGTTTCCTGCAGGCTGCTCCTTCTTGGGGATTTTGGAGGATGGAGTGCTTTTGCGGGCTCTTCCTGCTTTGGTGCCTATGGTGGATTCTTTCATCTATCGGCTCTGGTGGTCCTCTCTTTCTTCTTCCTGTTCCTTCGTAGACGGGGGCCTCTCATTTGCTCCTTTTTGGATGTGAAGCGTGCTTTGTTGCCTTGCTGGTCCCACATGGCTTCTTTTGGGTGTTCCCCTGCTGGGCCAGCGGCCGTCTCTTTCCACTCTTTTGTCAGTGGCGTATGTTGTCCGGTCTGTGGTTCCCTCTCGTCCTCTTCCGGGGCGTTCTACTCGTTCTGTTGCTTTTCGTGGGCCGCCTTCGGGATTTTTCCGTGGGGGGTTTCGCTGGGCGGCCGCTTGGTCTTCCCCTCATACCTTCATGTTTCCTTCCTGGCTTGGGGTTGGTGCTTCTGTTGCCTTTGACTCTTCGATTCTGAGCTCAATGGTTTCTTGAGATGTGTGTCTCTCTCCGTTGTTGTCACTGGGATTCTTGTTGTGTGCCTTACGTGTGTGGGCTGTGATTCTTATCCATGAAGCTGATATTGCTTTGGTATCTACCCATTAGTAATTACTGTGGCGAGGAAGACCGACGAGGAGGTAATGCCCCGGTTACTTTACAGTAATCTTCATTACTCCGAGTCCTAGTCTTCCTCGCCACAGTTTAGTTTCCCTTCCCTCCCGGCCCTCTGTTGTGGCTTCATGTATACTGCTTGATTTACCGGGCGTGGTGTGGATCTTGTATCCTTTTATGTGATTGGTGGTTGCCACTGGGGGCCATATTGGAGGGATAGGGAAACTAGTATGATAACTTTGCTTGGAGTTTCTGTGGGAGCAGAATGCTCATTAGTAATTACTGTGGCGAGGAAGACTAGGACTCGGAGTAATGAAGATTATCGGTAAGTAATCGGGGCATTACTGAGTGATGCCACAGAAGTGAAATTCAAATTTATTTCACTGCTGTAACATAAGTGCAGTGATTAAGTCGATTTTAAACTCCATACTAATGTTAATGGTATGGAACACAACTGATTGACATTGGGTACATTAACTGTCCACAATTAAACTTTGCCATTATACAAGGATTCCAAGCAATGCTTTAAAAGTGTGCTGTGTGTACTTAAAGGTCTATAGTTGGATAAATATATTTTACCATTTGGATATAGGCTTAAATGTTCTACAGCCACAGAAATTGTGATATTGTGTTTTGGAATATATAATCTCCCCTTTGAACTTTGTGGTTATGTAATGCGGGCCATTTCCAGCATGTGTTTTATGGTTTTGCTATAAATATCAAGCAAAAGTGGCACTAAACAATATCATGGTATTATTATAATACATTTACTGTGTAAAAAAGTTGAAATATTATTTGTTCCATACAGGATATCCCCTGCAAACAAAAACCTTTAACTCTTACTGCAGCCGCTTTGCAAGATCACATTTTACATAATCTTCAGCTAAAGAATCTATCCTTAGCTGGGCCGCCTGGCACGAATAGAAAAATCCACAATAACTCTGCCAAACCATTAAAGAAAGAGAGAGTGACAGCGGTTGTAGATACCGGGCTAAGGAAGCCATGTGTAAACAGCAAGAAGAAGGAAGATGCAGAAAAGGAATATGTGCTTGATGCTTGTCCTCCACCATTAACGTTAGGTAAAGTATAAAATGTTTTCCATATTTTTTGTTACTCCATTACCCTGAATAAATGTAATCAAAAATAGAACTTGGTGCACGATTTTCACCAGACAACACAGTTATACTTTTCAAGACAAGAATGGTAATTTAAGTTTTAGTTAGCAAATAAGGAAAGAGCAAATTCTAGAGAAATCAAACTGAAACAACTATACTACAGATTGAATAACCAGATAGTTTAACTTTGAACAGAGCATTTATTTTGAATATTTATTTCTTATTACAGCATTGGAATGTTGAGCGCTCCATTGAAGACAATGGAGTGCTCCAGGCTTTCAATGGCTGGTAAAAAGAAGGAGCATCAACATTCCAATGTTTGTTCACAGCAATAGTTCTGAATAAAAGTCTCACGGATCCCGAGGGGATTTCTACCCCCTCGGGCTCTTTTAGGCGCTGTTTTACAAATTAGAACATCCTACCGTCTGGGAATATTCTAATAGCCTTAGAGCCCTCCGTAGCGGGCTCTACCATCCATTAAAGGCCCGCTCCCTTGTTAATGCTGGAGCGAGCCTTTAAGGTCCGGTAGAGCCCACTACGGTAGGCTCTAAGGCTATATTACAGTATTGGAATGTTGCAAGCTCATTCAGAGACAATGAAGTGGCTCAGGGCCAATAATGGCTGGCATAGGCATTGGCTCCAGTATGCCAATGCTCATCTTTCTGTTGGTGGGATGCTCTAGTAGCCTTATAGCCCTCTTGCATCAGGCTATACCGCTTGTTAAAGGCCCTCTTCCTCAATATTCGCAGTCAGGCTTTTATCAACCGGTATAACCCTTGGCAGCACGCTACAAGGCTATAATACTACCCTTACTACCACTGTACCTTCATATCTGTATATCAGCTTCCCAATGAGAGGTTTTTCCACCTGCACAAGAACCCCTACATGGATTAACATTTTAATTTTGATCAGTAGGCAAGAAACATTTACCTGAAGGGAGAAGCTTGGTCAGGCCGCACTCCACATTGTCAGTACTTTTTAGGTATGGCCTCACAGTGCTGCTGTCTGCATGACCTATAGTTTACGATACTCGTACAACGGGCTTTGGATCAACTGTTTTCAACCATTGACTTATTTGGGTTGACTCACTTTAGCTTTTACTGTGAGACTATATCAGTCTCACTTCAGTTCAGGCCAGAGGAGTATAAATCTCTCACTACATGCTATTGGCTGCTTAATGTATGATTCCTCGGCCTAGTGAGTGCTCTCATTGCAATCCATGAGGGGACCATTTTACATATGAAATAATTATGGTTTTTGTCACTTTCAGTCACATATGCATTTTAAAAACAAAGCAGTGCTTTTTATCTTTTTTCACTATAGAACACATTTTGAATGCTTTTGTCTGGACTTATTTTTGCAATATCTCTTGCTCTCATTGCCGGGCTGAAGACGGCTGGAATGCCAGAAACCGGTCCTCGGAAGCTTGTTTCCGGTCCAGGGAAGACATGGCTTGGCAGATCGGGCTGGACTGTTCTCATGAGGCACAGGGTCAGACTGATTTGCATATAGCCATGTCTGAACTGGGGTGGCAGAGTGGGCTAAAGAACGGTGATGGATTAAACCCAGATCGTTTGACTGGGTGTGAGTGTTTGATTGATTCAGATGCTCCGTCCATCACCACCCCCTTTTGTACCGCTTTTGGCCGCCATAAGTGTGGCAGGGTATGCTCAGACGTGAGTCCCTTGCTCACTTTGCCACTAGATTCAAGCAAGCCGGGCTGAAGACGGCTGGAATGCCAGAAACCAGTCCTCGGAAGCTTGTTTCCGGTCCAGGGAAGACATGGCTTGGCAGTTTGGGCTGGACTGTTCCCATGAGGCACAGGGTCAGACTGATTTGCATATAGCATGTCTGAACTGGGGTGGCAGAGTGGGCTAAAGAACGGTGATGGATTAAACCCAGATCTTTTGACTGGGTGTGAGTGTTTGATTGATTCAGATGCTCCGTCCATCACCACCCCCTTTTGTACCACTTTTGGCTGCCATAAGTGTGGCAGGGTATGCTCAGACGTGAGTCCCTTGCTCACTTTGCCACTGGATTCAAGCAAGCCGGGCAGAAGACGGCTGGAATGCCAGAAACCGGTCCTCGGAAGCTTGTTTCTGGTCCAGGGAAGACATGGCTTGGCAGTGCGGGCTGGACTGTTCCCATGAGGCACAGGGTCAGACTGATTTGCATATAGCCATGTCTGAACTGGGGTGGCAGAGTGGGCTAAAGAACGGTGATGGATTAAACCCAGATCTTTTGACTGGGTGTGAGTGTTTGATTGATTCAGATGCTTCGTCCATCACCACCCCCTTTTGTACCGCTTTTGGCCGCCATAAGTGTGTCAGGGTATGCTCAGACGTGAGTCCCTTGCTCACTTTGCCACTGGATTCAAGCAAGCCGGGCTGAAAACGGCTGGAATGCCAGAAACCGGTCCTCGGAAGCTTGTTTCCGGTCCAGGGAAGACATGGCTTGGCAGTTCGGGCTGGACTGTTCCCATGAGGCACAGGGTCAGACTGATTTGCATATAGCCATGTCTGAACTGGGGTGGCAGAGTGGGCTAAAGAACAGTGATGGATTAAACCCAGATCTTTTAACTGGGTGTGAGTGTTTGATTGATTCAGATGCTCCGTCCATCACCACCCCCTTTTGTACCGCTTTTGGCCGCCATAAGTGTGGCAGGGTATGCTCAGACGTGAGTCCCTTGCTCACTTTGCCACTGGATTCAAGCAAGCCGGGCTGAAGACGGCTGGAATGCCAGAAACCGGTTCTCGGAAGCTTGTTTCCGGTCCAGGGAAGACATGGCTTGGCAGTTCGGGCTGGACTGTTCCCGTGAGGCACAGGGTCAGACTGATTTGCATATATCCATGTCTGAACTGGGGTGGCAGAGTGGGCAAAAAAACGGTGATGGATTAAACCCAGATCTTTTGACTGGGTGTGAGGGTTTGATTGATTCAGATGCTCCGTCCATCACCACCCCCTTTTGTACCGCTTTTGGCCGCCATAAGTGTGGCAGGGTATGCTCAGACGTGAGTCCCTTGCTCACTTCGCCACTGGATTCAAGCAAGCCGGGCTGAAGACGGCTGGAATGCCAGAAACCGGTCCTCAGAAGCTAGTTTCCGGTCCAGGGAAGACATGGCTTGGCAGTTCGGGCTGGACTGTTCCCATGAGGCACAGGGTCAGACTGATTTGCATATAGCCATGTCTGAACTGGGGTGGCAGAGTGGGCTAAAGAACGGTGATGGATTAAACCCAGATCTTTTGACTGGGTGTGAGTGTTTGATTGATTCAGATGCTCCGTCCATCACCACCCCCTTTTGTACCGCTTTTGACCGCCATACGTGTGTCAGGGTATGCTCAGACGTGAGTCCCTTGCTCACTTTGCCACTGAATTCAAGCAAGCCGGGCTGAAAACGGCTGGAATGCCAGAAACCGGTCCTCGGAAGATTGTTTCCGGTCCAGGGAAGACATGGCTTGGCAGTTCGGGCTGGACTGTTCCCATGAGGCGCAGGGTCAGACTGATTTGCATATAGCCATGTCTGAACTGGGGTGGCAGAGTGGGCTAAAGAACGGTGATGGATTAAACCCAGATCTTTTGACTGGGTGTGAGTGTTTGATTGATTCAGATGCTCCGTCCATCACCACCCCTTTTTGTACCGCTTTTGGCCGCCATAAGTGTGGCAGGGTATGGTACGTCGTGAGTCCCTTGCTCACTTTGCCACTGGATTCAAGCAAGCCGGGCTGAAGACGGCTGTAATCCCAGAAACCGGTCCTCGAAAGCTTGTTTTCGGTCCAGGGAAGACCTGGCTTGGCAGTTCGGGCTGGACTTTCCCATGAGGCACAGGGTCAGACTGATTTGCATATAGCCATGTCTGAACTGGGGTGGCAGAGTGGGCTAAAGAACAGTGATGGATTAAACCCAGATCTTTTGACTGGGTGTGAGTGTTTGATTCAGATGCTCCGTCCATCACCACCCCCTTTTGTACCGCTTTTGGCCGCCATAAGTGTGGCAGGGTATGCTCAGACATGAGTCCCTTGCTCACTTTGCCACTGGATTCAAGCAAGCCGGGCTGAAGACGGCTGGAATGCCGGAAACCGGTCCTCGTGATGGATTAAACCCAGATCTTTTGACTGGGTGTGAGTGTTTGATTGATTCAGATGCTCCGTCCATCACCACCCCCTTTTGTACCGCTCATTGCGGAGGACCTTCATATCTTGCTGATTAAAGCAAGCAGTAGCAAAGCTTATAGATTTGGCTTTTATGTTGTAACATATGGAAATGCACGGATGTCTAAGTTTCTAAGTTGACTTTGCCAATTCTTGTTTCTCTTTTCGGAAGATGACTGGCCAAAGTAGATTGCAATTTTTGTGTTTCATTTTCAGATGACAGAGGCTTTTCTTTGTAAAGAACATTTTATTGAACTTTTCACCGAGTAAAAAGCACCCTTTCTATGAGAAAATCGAGAGATACTCCATTCCTGTAGTATATATTCTAAAGTTCCAAAACAGTTTACAACTAGGGGTGGGCGGAGCTCATGGAGTTTTACACTTTGTAGTTGCATAAAAACGAGATTCCACTCAGTTCCGCAAGCAGACAGAATCTTCACAAACTGCAACACGTGGCATGCAAGAGGGCACTGCTTCTTTCTGCCGCTCGAGTAGGTTTTCCTCTCAGGCTGCAGTTTTCTCTACATGAACGGTCAAATCCTGCCACAACTGCCCGCGTTGAGAAAATCTCACCGTGTGGCATTTTAGTGATAGAAAATCACGGTAGGGGCACCAATTTTTGCTCGCGAGCTGCGCAAGAGAAAAAACTCTATGCTGCTTGGCAGAGTTTTGCCGGAGCTCTGCGACACTCTAGTAGCATGTAGTGAGCAAAACTCAGCGAACTCTGCTGGCAAAGCGGAATTTTCCTCTCACCCCTATTTACAACATTGTTTGCAGTTCACTCTGCGCACCCTTAACCACGCCCTCCCGATGTGACAAAGCAACTTTGTTTCACCGCCGAGGCATTCACTATCCAGATATAACCTCGCCCTACTCCCCTGGCTTCCTTGTTCCACTCTGTGGAATAACACCTTCCACTTCTTCGGTACACAGGACAACAAGTTTATTGCCCTCAGTCATGTTGGCAGTTGACACAAAGGAGCACCTTATAAGAGGTTACTAAGTTAGGGACCCCCACTGAGATTCAGACTGAAGGAGAGTATTTTCCAAATTGCTAATAGGTTTCTCAGTTGCAAGAGTGTTTCTCAGCCACTGTCCTAGAGTAGGGGGGTTCACCTTTTTTCCAGAGTGGTGCAATGGCCAGTATGGCCTCCCCTAAGCCTTGTAACCCAATATACCACGCTGCTTTACCTGTGCATTTGTAAATGTCTGGTCTAATGCCTTTGGATCAAATGGAAATCCCCATCTTCTCCCTTAAGGGCACCATTTTAGGGTATTTCAACCACATATGTAGTATGATTCTCACCATCCACATCCAGCTCAGCAGTAATTTAAAGCCGTAGGTTACATCCTGTTTACCTTCAGTGTGGTGTAATGCCAGTCCTGTATTAGTTTGCAGTGTATCTCCTCATTTCACCAGATAATGGAACTTTTTTATGTCTTGTCCGGGGAGTTCCCATTGCTCCAGTTCAATCTGAGCATTCAGGTATCTGTTCCACCGTCCCCTGTATTCCCATTCCTCTGTCTTAACCACTTCCATTAGAAAATGTATAAATATTCAAATTCACCCCGTTTTTGGGGAAGAGCTTGCTTATTGTTTTCTCAAAGAGAGGCTTACCTCTTTTAATTCAGTCTGCATCACTCAGTGTTGAGGTTGTGCATATATCAGTCTCTTTCTTTCAGCCCAAATTCAAGATTAAATGGCCGTATCATCCCCCATGAAGTAAGTCTGAGATTTTCCAACACCTTCTCTTTTTCAAGTCTTGAAAAGGGCCTGTCATCAAGGTAGCAGTAACGTTTGGATCTTAGTGTATGAGAGTATGTGGAGATGTAAATGTGGTCAGTTCAAGATTTTCTGTTGCTGGATCCCAAACATAAAGAGTGGTGATCAGAGAAGTGGATAGGTAAGTGTTAGGTGGTCCGTTCCACTTGTCTAGCTAAATCTTGTCCGATGTGGGTAACCCGAAATTGTATGGTACTTAAAGACCCATATCTTAGCTGTTATTACACTCAATTGAAACGCCCAATAATAAGCCTTGAAATCAGTTAAGAGCCAAACCTTCACTATCCCTATATTCCTGTGGTATATTCTTAATGGAAACCAGCTTCTCTCCCTTTTCCAAATAAACCCGGTTGATACTGCATATTGTTGAAACTAATTTTCAACCTTTATAGGAAAGGCTTGAAACAAGTACAGCACCCATGGCAGAACAGTAATTTATTATGGTGCCTATGCTACCTATACAGGGGAGCATTAGGTTCTTGCATTTCCCAAGATCACATTTGACCTCCATGAGCAGACATGTCTAGTTTGCCCCATTTTAATTGGTTGATTCTGAGCATAATCTGTATGCCTTAATACTGTATTCATTTAGGGACCCAACTAAATGGCAACTTGGCTTTTAAGGGGTGCTTCTCCTGGACTGGAAATGTCAAAGTTAAAACCTTTGACTTATCTATTTTTACTTTTAGTCCTGAAATCTTTTTGTATCGCCTCAGTTTGACATGGTGATCGCACCCTGGTGTTCTGCGACAGCAGGAGGCTGGCAACCCCCTCATCGGCACCATGACGCCTAGCGTACTGTGAAGGCTGGTCGGGCCGTGCTGGAGGCGCTCTGGCCTCCTGTAGAGAAGGCCAGTGCTCAGAGGTGTGACTTATCCCCTCTTCCTTACCTCGTTGGAGACTCCATGCCTCCCTGCTTCACCTCGCTTGAGGACTCCCGTTCTCCCCTGCGACATACTGCCTTCCACAATGGCCAGCTGCATACTGCCTCTGCGACAACCAGCTGCACTCAGAATTGCCGTTTCCATCTGCTTGCGGCAAGTCAGGACGTTTGTAACGCCGACAACAGGAAAGTGGAGGAATTAGTGCTCATCTTTAGCACTGTCATCAGATTCCTGGACTACTTAAAGAATCACATTTGAATTTATGAAAATATCGTTTTTAAGAAGCTTTTTGAATCCACAACACAAATAAAAAAATCTTTTAAGAATTGGACTCCGGCATTAAAGAAAAATCCCATATTCATCATTATGGAATATTTTACTTACTAGTGTTATGAAACACTGAATAAAAATACATAAACCCTACAGCTTTGAACCTTGTTCCGTCAGACCATCAACTTATGGTGCGACTAAAAAGTTTTTTCTAAGTTTATATGTGGCCTTCCTGACGAAGACGCAGCTTGGGTCGAAACGCACGTCGAAGACTACTATTTTCCTTGCCACAGGAAACGTTATAATTAATGTGAATTGCTGATATTTGTTGTCATGAAAAATGCTGTATTTTAACAAACTGTTTTTAAGAAATGAAATGTTATGCTGATTTATGTATATGAGATGCTAAATAGATACTAGCTTTATGCTAGGTCATTATTATTTTTGATTGTGTTTGTATTCTGAATAAATATGTGTTTTTAACTTGATATTATTAGTTTATATTGTTATACTTCAGTTGGTTTCTACAATCTTTCTGCATTTAAGACCAGCACTGAAAAATATTGATCTAAGACACATGTGTGACCATTTGATTGCCTGGGGATTTACTTCTGACTTACATAGTCCCTGCCTTAGGAATTGCCGTATCAATTCTTCAGGGGGTCCCAGATATTTTCCAATTGGACATCAGAGTATAGCCATGTTTTGGCAGTGCCATATTATCATGTCCGTATTCTCATTACCCAAACTATTTAACTGCCAATATGTGCATGTGAGAATCAAAAGCTAAGTCTTAATTTGTTCAAAGTTTGATCAAAGTTTAGTTACTTCCGGCATTAAAGCCCGCGTTTAAAGCAAATAAATAATAATAAACTACGTAACCTATATTAAAAATACAGTCCTAGCACCCCGCTATCACTTACTTCAAAAGTAGGTTAGGGCCGGCTCCATGGCGTGGCGTCCTCTGTGGTCGAGAGAAAGTAACTCTCAAAACCACTGTTTAAATAGCCCCTTAATTGATTACACACATAAATCACCTGGACTACGAGCAAAGGCGAACAGTGCCTATCCACATTTAGGCAGCACCATTTTGAAATGTCTGAATTATATTATCCAGAACAGTAAGTTGTATATGATGCAAGCATACTACATGAAATACAATGTATCCGTATTTTATATCCAATAAAAAAAGAATTATATGTCAGTAATGGGCAAACCGATCGTTACAGTTTCCGTATATATTGTTCCTTGCCCGTTTTTTATTTTATTTGTTTTTGATCAGAGTTTTCTGTCCCCTACGTTCGTAGCAGCTTTATTGTAATAAAGCCTCAACGGCTCAAAACCAAGACTCCATATCACTAATATACTTTGCGCTGTCAATCATCGACAAGTTACTCCTATTTGGCAGCGCCATTTTGAAACGGTAAAAGTGGCAACCGTATGATGGTTGTAACCATTCATTTGTTTTAAACTAGTAATGACAACGTTATGAAATACTGAATACAGTTTCTATGTATTATGCTGCCCGCTGGTATTTTGTTTATAAATGAAAAGTAACTATTTATACATTTTAAACTAGTAGTAACAACGTTATGAAATACCGAATATAGTTTCTATGTATTGCTGCCTGCTCGTATTTTATTCATAAATGAAAAGCTACCTAACATTCACGTATATTACCAGCCCTACTCCACGATGTATCTTAACGGCAGGTTGCTACTGCTTGATCTCGCCATTTTAAGATGGCAGGTATATTAACCGTATGTTCGCTATGGCCATCCATTCGTTGCAGACTATTGATAACAACATGCGCTAATAACAGGCCGGTTATCTATTTATTCTGTATGAATATTTAACACAAATTACATATCACGCTAAAAAGTCACTTGACTATATTGGTGTTATGTGAAACACACAATATGTCTTCTAAATTATGATTTTTTTATAAAACTAATTATATTAATACATTTTAAGTTCCCACTATATAATTTACCTCTATTGTTATTCCTGTTGTTACAGACCTTGCTGCAAACAGAAGCTGATTTTAATAGACATAAACTTGATTTTAGGGACTTTTGATTATTCACACAAATATATTCCACTTATTTTTTAGTTTATTCATATTTAGTCATAGTTTTAGCCGCCCAGAAAAGGAACAAAGGATAGTATATTCTTTATAGGTCATGACATCAGAATTAAATGCACGACCCGAGTTTGAGAACTATAATATATATTCATTTATCTCTGTATATTTAATTAAATATTCAGAAAGAGATGATGTTATCGGGTAAGATAAGGAATCAAAAAATAATGAACAGACAACTTGTTTGAAAACCAACAATGATAAACAGCTTATTAAAACACTTAATAGAATTAGGAGTGAATGGCCCTTCTACATTTCTATAGAAAATGATGCAATTCAGTATTAGTATTCAGTCCTAGAACTGTGGTCCTAAGGCGACAAATCCAGCCCACTTCAGCCTTACTTAATGCTAATTCCCTGTCACCACCCCTTGGAGGTGCCTGTATGTGTTCCACAGCATGGAACCAGACATTATTTTCGGAAGGATGTTGTTCTTGTATATGAACTGCCACTGGATATCTCCCATCTTTATTTTTGCTGGCTCTTATGTGTTCCTGAATTCTGTTTTTCAAACGTCTGATACTACTGCCTATGTAGATTTTATTACAGGCACATCTTAGTATATACACCGTGTATGTGGTATTACAATTAATGAATGTTCGAATTACATATTCCTTATTCGTGTTATACTTGAAGTTGATTTTTCTATTCAGGCCAAATTTGCACGTCACACAGGTGCCACAAACAAAAAATCCAGCCGGTTTGTAGGGCAACCAGGATGCAACAGTTGTATCATTTTTTACTTCTTTAATGTAGCTGGGACAAAGAATTTTTTTCAGATTTGGTCCCCTCCTGTATACAACTCTAGGTTTTTCTGAGATCGTGCCTGATGGCATCTGGCCAGATGCTATCATGTGCCAATTTTTGCGTAGAATATTATAGAAGTGGTCACTATACACATTATATTCTGTTATAAACAGAAATTCATCCCTTTTGTTATCCTTGCCCTTGTCTCGTTTTTTCACATTGGTCCTCAGAGTAGTTTTGCGGGCTATTGATAGAGCCTGTGACTCTGCTTTATCCAAGCAGTTTTTAGTATATACTCTATCTCTGAAATCCCGTTTTAAAGTTTTAATATGTTTGTGAAAATGATTTTCCTCACGGCAATTGCAACGGGCTCTTATCACCTCCCAATAGGGTATTGCATTGATAGTGCCCTTGGGATGGGCACTTCCAGCGTGTAAGATACTATTGCAAGCTATTACTTTCTTAAAGATGTCACTCTGTATTTTGTTCTCCATTGCATACAGTTTCAGATCTAGAAAGTCAATTGATTTTGTCAGAGAAATTCAGGGTCATCCTGACATTGAACCTATTTTGATTTAAAAACTCATAATAGTCCAATAGTTCTTTAATCCCTCCATTCCAAATCATTAGGACATCATCTATGTATCTACCATAGAATATGATGTTGTCACTCCATCTCTGAGAGCCAGGTCCCCAGGCATGCTCCGCCTCATACAAACCCATAAAGAGATTTGCATAAGATGGAGCAAACCTGGATCCCATGGCTGTACCCTGTTTCTGCAGGAACCAGTCCCCATTGTGCAAAAATGCATTCATGTCAAGGATCATCTGTGTCATTTCAATTAGCATTAAAGTATGCTCCAAGTTACTAGCATTCTGTTTGTACAAGAAATGCTTGAGAGTATCTACACCAGTCACTCTTTATGCACGTGTATAGACTTTCCATGTCAAACGTTACAAAAAGTAAGTCAGGGCTGTCCCATATGAAGTCATCCAGTTTACAGAGAACATCCCTACTGTCCTTCAAATAGAAAGGTACGTTTTTAACAAAAGGCTGAAGGTACCCATCCACATATTGGGAAAGATGTTCTGTTGGTCCCCCATTTCCAGATATTGTGGGCCTTCCCGGTGGGAACCCCTCCCCCCCCCTTTATGAATTTTGGGGAGGGTGTAGTTGCAAGGGTGGCGGGAATCATGCACTTGTAAGTATTTGTACTCTGTGTTGGACAGTAAACCTGATTCATGCCAGTCTTGTAAGCTCGAATTTACATTCCGTTCAATTTGCCTAATAGGATTTTCATTCAATTTGGTGTAGCAGTAAGTATTGGATAACTGTCTGTCAATTTCTTTCAAGTAGTCTGACTGGTTCATCAACACAATGTTCCCCCCTTATCCGCTTCTCATATGACTATTTCATGATCGTCTCTTAGCGAGCTTAAGACATCCCTGTCATTCTTAGAAATGTTGTAATCATGTCTACAGTGGGTATTTGACATATGTTTGTCCTCTAGCTGGTGCAGTTGTTGTGTCACCTTGTTGTAGAACTCATCAATACATGCATCCTGTGGTCTAAGGAGCAGAAACTTAGACTGAACCCTTAAGCCACTATCTGCTGAAGTATCCTCAAAAATCTCTAGAGATCTAGCAGTATCAGTGATATCAACGTTTTCATCTTCTTCATTTAAAGGAGACAGAAGATGGGTAACATGTAAATCGGCAATAGTTAGTTAAGATATACTAGACTTATTTGACGAAACATTCTGTACAACTGGATGATGTTCCAAAAACTTTTTTCTGACAAACCTAAAGAGATCGACATGTAGGTCAACAAATTGCAAGCATTTGTCACACAAAAATTCAAGCCTTTTTGTAACATAGTTTCTTCATAGGCAGTCAAATTTCTATCAGAGAGATTAACAATACTTGATTTATTCATTGCAAAATCGTTATCAACAGTATAATTTATTTCTTCACTAGTTTCTTGCTTTGTAATCTTGTCTGCATGCCTGGTTTTGTGTTTCTTCCCTCCCCTTCTGATTCTGAATTTAGATTTTTCTTTCTGTTTCCCAGCCTGTAACGTTGTACCTCTATTAAAAAAAAGAGAAGATGTTGTTGTCTCTTGCTTACTAGTGCTCTCCCCTGGATCACTATCTATAGAAGAAAGTGAGGTGCTACTTGAGGACACACTTATGGGCTTTTCACTACTGCCCTGACCTTGTACTTGTTTTGAAGGTACATCATCATATTTTTTCGAGAAGGTAAAGATACGCCCACTGGCATAATCCCTTTCGTCTCTTAGTATTTTTTTCAGTTTTTTTTCTTACAAATAGACCTGATAAGCCGCCAGTTCAGTTTTCAGAATGTCATAGTTTTTAGCAGTTACATCTTTAAGATTCATTGCAGAGATTTCCTTTTCACTGAATTGCTTTCTTCATCGATTTGGAAAAAGCCATTTTTTCATGTCCATATCCTGTTCTCCATAACCAGGCCAGCAACGTGAATCATAAGACCCTTGTACCTCTTCTTAACCAGGTGCTACTTTTTCTACCTCATGATGCACTTCACTTGTCTACCTCGCCTCCGCATCTCTCTAACCCACGGGTACTCCTAGTACTCATAGTATGGCCCGCGTTCCGCCAGCAGCCCGGCAAGCCTTCCTTGGCAGCCCGCGGACCTTGCAGACATCGTACCTGTGTTTTAATTTTTTTTTAAAAGAGAGTCGGCAAACACTGCCGGTTGCAGCAGCGCGGATTCTTGAGAGACTCTGCTCTATAGGGGCCGGGCGATTCCAGATAGTCCGAGTGGAGCTGCAGGGGTGCCAAGAAGAGGTAAAATACAACAAAGCCTCATTAACAAGTACATGGTCTTTTAAAGACCTGTGAAGTGCTCGGGTGCGGCTCTGTGTGTGCCCGGGAAGCTGTCTTAGCCCCGGCTGCCGAACACGCGGGGTGAGGTGACAGAGTGAGAGAGAGACAGAGGGAGACCGAGACAGAGAGAGACAAAGGGAGGGAGACAGAGGGAGGGAGACAGAGGGAGGGAGACAGAGGGAGGGAGACAGGGCGAGGAGGGAGACAGGGCGAGGGAGGGAGACAGAGAGAGGAAGGGAGACAGCGAGAGGGAGGGAGACAGAGAGAGGGAGGGAGACAGAGAGAGGGAGGGAGACTGACAGAGGGAGGGAGACTGACAGAGGGAGGGAGACTGACAGAGGGAGGGAGACTGACAGAGGGAGGGAGACTGACAGAGGGAGGGAGACTGACAGAGGGAGGGAGACAGACAGAGGGAGGGAGGCAGACCAGACAGAGGGAGGGAGACAGACAGAGGGAGGGAGGGAGACAGACAGAGGGAGGGAGGGAGACAGAGAGAGGGAGACAGAGGGAGGGAGACAGACAGAGGGAGGGAGACAGACAGACAGACAGAGGGAGGGAGGGAGGGGGAGAGGTATATATATAGATATATGCGTATGCCGGGTCTGGTGACTCAGTGGACGAAGGTGTACGCTGCAGGGACCTGTGTTCAACCTCATGGTCACAGTTTTTTTTGCTCTAGCCCCGCCCCCTCCCCCACTGACCCCGCCCCCACCAGTGCAGCCTGTGGCCACAAACCACACTGTAAATTTGGCCCCCCCGAGAGAAAGTTTGTGAGTACCCATGCTCCAACCTCTCCTTCCCTAGACCACCCACTCACAGCTCCTGTCCCCAAGTACCAGGAACCCGCTCACACACAGCTTTTCAATGACTAGACGAGATCTCACTTTCCCTTCAGCAACTCAAGGCTGATGTTCAAAGCCTTTTGGACCTCACCTCCGAGGTATCTGATAATCAGAAGTCTGGTGAGCCCTCGAAGACTGAGTACCTCAACTTAACACATCCCTCTAAATCTTGCCCCAGGCTCTCTGCGCATCCCTTACCTACTGTGACCTCATCACAAGTGGCCCATACACACCACAGATGGGAAACCTCACCCCATCCTAATGACCCCTCTCCGCCATGCAGAGTTAAAGACTCACTTCAAGATAAGGATAATATTACCCTTCTTCTCTCTTATGACCCATCATATGCTGTTAACACAGAGAATCTGTTCCAAATCGAAGCGATCCACTCTGACCTATTTAGAGAACCTCCAGTAAACGCTAGATCCTTAAATAGGAACAACCTCACTCATGTCCCCACCACTACTCCTCCCTCAGATGATCCCAAATCACAGCTTAAATGCATGGTTCTCTACTGCAGATCAGCAGTACTTCATGATGCTGACATTGCTGCCCTCATCCTTGCTCATGGTCCAGACATGCTTGTGTTGACTGCAACCTGGCTTAACAGTTCATCTGCACCCATTAATGACATACTAGTGCCCCCTAACTTTGACATCATAGGGCCAGATAGATAGGGTGGACAAGGTGGAGGCATCACTTGTAAACATCATAACAATTTATCAGTTAGACGACTGCACTCAGAGTCCTTGTCGTCATGCAAATACCTGTGCTTCAAGGTCTCGTGCAACAGGCAAGCTTGCAAATTCCACACGCTCTACTACCCTCCACGAGACAATCTCCCCTTCCTAGTACAGATTATGGAAATCATCTCATGGAGCGTGGTGTGTCATGGCACCCAGATCTTCCTTTAAGACTTTAACCTCCATTGGGTTAACATGAATGACACATCAATGAATAGCCTCAAATCTTTCTTAGCAGACCTCAACCTCACTCAAATATGTGACAGCCCTACTCACATCAAGGGTGCTACCTTAGATCTGGTCATTGGTAAGATCAACTCCATTCAACTTGAAGCTATCGCCCCCAAGACTGGACGGACCACCATTGCATCTCCTTCCTCATCACAGAATTGGTGAGAACCAATGAGCTAAGCTAAAGAAACCCAGGCACTGGCAAAGAAGTCTTGGAAGCATTAACTAATATGATTTGACCTCCCACATTGATAACAGCCTGCTTCCTCCCCTCTGTACATGTCTGATGTCGGCGACCTTACAGATCACTATAATCGCTCTATGACTAACATCTTAGACTCAATGACACACCTACAGCTAAAAAGAATACCCTCCAAAATCTCCAAACCTTGGTATGATGATAGCTTAAATACTGAAAGAGGAAATCTGAGACTGGTGGAACATTTGTGGAGATCCTCTTCCTCCCTTGACCATCTCACTCAGCTGAGATCTCTGAGAAATGTATATAACAAGCGCATCAGGTACTCTAAAGCTAGTTACTTCAGAAAGCAACTAGAGCAAGCCAAAGAAAGTGTTTGATCTCCAGCTTCAGTCAAACAGCCAACCCAACCCTCCCTCAATGGAACTCTATTCGCTGCCTAATTGTGAGGAACATGTCGCCTTCTTTCATGAAAAGACAACAAAGATCGAACTGGAACTACGGGCAGCTTTGGAAAATCTTCCTGTCGCCTATTCTCCCTCTGTGTCTGGGGTGCCCCACCCATTCTGATTCTCCCCCCAAAAACACTGCTTCTTGGAGCATATTTCAAACCTTAGATGAAAGCACCACTCTCAAAGCTCTGGCCACTCTGAAACCATCCAACCATTTCAGGGATCCCTTGCCATTGAACCTCTTCAATGAGATCAGATCATCTATACTCCCTCTTTGGACGAAGAAAGTTAACGCCTCTCTGCTTCAAGGTATCATTCCAGATTGCCTTAAATCTGGGTAGGACACCCACATCCTTACAAAACTGACGGCAAACCATACTAACCTTCACAATTTTCGTTCAATTTCCAACATTCCTACTCTGGCTAAGCTCCTAGAGAAATGCTTAATTACCCAGCTATGTAGCCACATTGAACAATTCCAATTGCTGGACAAATTCCAATCCAGCTTCCGTAAGGGTCATAGCAAGGAATCCGCTTTTACCCACATTGTTGATGATGCTCTACGAATGCTGGACCTAAATGAATCGTGCCTTTTGATCCTCCTTGACCTATTGTCAGCTTTTGATACGGTCAAACATGATACATTTATCGAGCTACTGGAGCATAGGATGGGGCTATCAGGGACTGTGCTAAACTGGTTCTCCTCATTCCTGCACAATAAAACACTAAGACTCAAGTTGAACCAGGCTTTGTCAAAACCCGATCCGCTCACTCTGGGGGCATGGGGGGGGGGGGCACAGGGTCCACACTTTCACCCACCCTCTTCAACCTGTTCATGGAGCCTCTAACAGAAATCCTTAAATTGTCCAACATCCATTATCACATGTATGCTGATGACACTCCACTGTACCTGAAAGTCTCTTCCCCATAGGACATCAGGTCCCTCATCTCAACTCTTCAGGAAACTCAAAGTTGGTTGACTCTTAATCACCTGAAATTAAACACTCTCAAAATAGAATTTCTCCTTCTCACCCCAGCTAAACAGTCTCCAGACATTGAAAGAATGGATGCATCATCTAACAACTCTCAACTGCCCTCCAACCATCATTGATTCCGCGAGCTCCCTGGGAATTATGCTAGATAAGCATCTGAACATGCAAAAGCACATTAGTGCTCTCTCTAAAGGAGCGAACTTCCAACTGAGAGACCTAAGGAAAATAAAACCGTTCCTACCCCACAATGACTTCAAGATTGTGGTGCAAGCCCTAGTGATCTCTAAACTGAATTATGATAGTTAAACCCTCTGTTGCCTTTCTAGATCGAAGACGGCACCACTTACGGCCTCTCTCATCTATGCTGCAAGGCTCATTACAGGCTCCAAACGCTATCATCACATCATGCCTGAGTTGAAATCACTAAAATGGCTCCCATACGAAGCAAGTATACATCTAAAAATTGCTTGCATGACCCACAAAGCTTTACATTTCAACATCTCAATATATCTTGCGCAAAAACGTGAGCTCTCTATGGGATATACATCTTCTAGGGGCACTAGCCCTTTACTGCTCAAGTACCGAAATTCCATAAAAAGAAAACCTACAATCAGGTTTTCTCGGGTACTGCACCAAGAATTTGGAACTCCTTGCTACTTGAAATAAGACGTAACTATTCCACGGCTTCCTTCAAAAGGGAAGCTAAAGAGATACTGATGAAGACATTTCTGGGCTAGATCCCAATCACCCTAGGACTCGCTAGTTTACACTTGTACTTTATCGATCTATTATGTTTGTTATGATATGTTATGTTTGTCTCTTGTTCTGGTTGTGATATGGTTTCCACTGCTTGTACCTTCTTAACTGCAAATATGTAATGTGGTCTTTTTGTGCTATATAAAACTTTTCAAATAAAATAAAGGCAGTAGGCAAGTCATTTTTTTATTTTATTGTGAAAAGCATACCATTGTTATTAAACTGTGTTAAAGCCTGTAGGTACGTTCTTTGTTACATGTAATCTCGCCAATTATCCTATTTAATGCATTTGGGTTTGTTAGCTTCAAACCCCTCCAGCCCCCAACCCCTACCCCACCAACCGTAGGTTTGGGAGATTTGCACTGTGATACTCTTCATTAGCCTCCTGTAGGAAGATCTTGTATATCATGTTACCAAATATGACCTTCTACAGATTTTTGAAGTTATGAATGTATGCCTAATGGTTGTCTTGGCAGAAATCTTATTCTCAATACAACAGGCCTGAGGCGATTATTATGATAAGGCTATGATTTGGTTACTAGGACCGATTGGTTCATTGCAAAAAGGTATCCCAGATGTTATGGGTCTAATCTGTTTAGAACCGAAAGTTACAGCAAAGGCAGTGTTGCGCACTTATTTATAGTGAAACATATATTAAAACCCATATGACTTTACAGGTGAATTGTTACTGCACTGTGGGAAAGCCTGTATGTAGTTGGTATTTTGCTACAAGAAATCTCACAGATTACTGTTGTAGGCAAATGTTTAGTGTTGGTTTCATCCTGTGAGAAACCCTGGGCATAGAATATTTGCACTGTGATAATCCTTCCTAGGGCCCTCTTATTGCTTTGACAACAGTAATTCTGCACAAATTTGCACATTTGTACTGAATATTTAGCTGGGTGTGTTAAATTGCGTTTTGGATCTGGCTCTTGTAATCAATAAAAATCTAAAGAAATAAATATACCTAGTTAGGCCCTGATTATGAGTTAGGCGTAATTCAATGTTGAGATTCCCAGTGGTGGAAATTTCCTTTACCGGACAGTATCTCCATAGGGAATTCCACCTATTATGAGTTATACCTCTTGACATAAAGAATACATTTACAAACATAAAATTACTGTCCGGAATTCCTCACTGCATTTCCTTTTCTGAGGGGTTTAATGTTCCCATTTACCACCTGCTCTGAGTAGGTAGGAAAAGGGCTCAGTAGCTTCCCTTGGGTTAGAAGGGAGCTAGAAGGTGAAAGGTGTAACATGGAAAAATAGCATCGGCAGGGGGAGCATTGCATGCTCACTCCCTCCAAAGAAAATGCTAATCACGGACAGAGGGACAAAGCTGTTGTCATTCAAATTCTCAGTCAGAATCATCATCTTGAAAAACTGGGTCCATTGTTGCTGCACCCAGGAAAAATGGGAGCAGGAAAAAAGGACCTGGAAAAAAGCAGAATTCCAGACAGTAATCAAGCTCTTTCTGACTCGTATTCAGGGCCATAGGGTAAGCCCTTTTCAGCCACTGGTGGTCTTTTCAGTTATCATTCACGTCCTGTTTCTGTCTATAACCAAGGGCCAGATGTAGCTCACCAAATACCGGTTGGTAACGGCCGATTTCGGCCGTTACCGAACGGTATTTGGTTTGACATGTAGGGGGCCTGAAATGTACCGATTTGGTAAATTTACCGAATCGGTAAATCTACATGTAGATTTCGAATTCGTTATTTGGAATTCGTTATTCACCATCAAATAGTATTTGATGGTAAATAACGAATTCCTGTGTACATGCACATCTGTGCATGTATACCAGGCTTGTGTGCCATGTGACACACATACATGCCCTAAGGGCATGTATGTGTGTCACATGGCACACAAGCCTGAATCAGGGGTGCAACAGGGTGTCAAAGTGACACCCTGTCCCCCTTGTCAATTCAGTAATTTTACCGAATCGGTATTTACCGATTCAGTAATTGCCATTGGCTAAATGACAATTACCGAATCGGTAAATACCGATTTGGTATTTACCGAATATTGCTGAATCGTTAATTTTTCAGTAAATATACCTACATAGCATTTACCGATTTTGTAAATACCGAATCAGTAAAATCGGTAAATACTAATTACCTACCTCGGGCCCTAAATGTTGTATGCCATAGGTCAACCCACTTCAGCCATTGCCTCTGTTCCCGTTTGAATGATGCTATTTCACCTAATCACATGCACATCTGCCTGAAAAAGAGTATGCTTCTGTGTCAGGGCTAAAAAACAAGGGTTTTAGTTTTCCATATTCTCTTCTTATAGGCATTCTCCATATTTTTTCTTTACTTGGAGTGTCTAGCAGTTTCCCAGACCTTGCTGCTTATTTCATGTACAGTGCACTGCATCCCACACGGCCGCCCACAGCTTCTAAACTAGGTGGCCAGCATTGTTTTACCTCTCCAAGATGGTCAACACATAGTTTTTAAATGAGAAGGCCATGTTAGAACTCAAATCAATTGGTCACTATTCTGATTGGTTATTTAACTTTTTTTTATTGCAAGCCTATGCTGCCATGTTTTCACAACACTTTCTTTTTCTACTTTTATTCTATTCATTTATCTTATATATGCTTATTGAGTTTTTGTGCTTTATTGGGAATGGGTGAATCAATGGATGCACAAGCGCAAGGTTGAGTGACAAGTTGCATATTTACGACAAGTTATTGAGTGCCTAAACCCTCTGGTTACTGATTAAGCACTTTAAGTTATGAGCCAGGCTTAAAGGCACTGATAGTGCTTATTTTCATTTTGAGCCAAATAGAGCATCACTTTTTGGTTTTAGCAAGGGGAGCTAAGTGCTGTCTCTCATGTTGTAGTCTGCTCTGTGAAGATCTCAATGGGAACTGAAAACTACCGAAAACTGTTTTACTGAAATATTTGCCTTTTACGCTGCTGCCGAAAACTATTTATTTTCAGAATACGGTGCCGCATCTGCTTTTCTTGACTTTCTTTTTTTGTGACTTTTTTCACAACACTACACTGTGAAAAAGATGGAAGTAACCGTAGAACACATCATGGTGGATTCTAAATGTCCCTTGTACAGACTGATGTTGGGGTTGCAGTGCTTTACAACTGCAAAATCAGCAATCTCAATGTACTAAAGGTATTTTGTAGTCAAAGTTCTTCATGAAGATTTTTTCGTGATACATTACTAATCAGAAAGAAAAGGGGAGTGAAATGCGTCCCTCTCCTAATTCCTATTTTGCGTGCATGTATCATTGGTTTAAGATTGCAACTCTGGTAATCATTGAACAAACTTCGACACCAACTTTGGGTAGTATCCAGTTTTAGTGGAAGCAGACCCCTGCAACAGCTTCCACTTTGTGTATGGTGGAGGGTGGCCTCAGGGAGAGCAGATAGGTGTCATCAGTTCACAGATAAGGCTGAAGGGCTGCTGTCCCTCGTAAGCCTCCTTCCCTGCCTTCACGAGCATTCTCAGGGAGTCAAAAAATGCCATCTGCCTCTTGAATAATAACAAGAAAGGAGTTGTTTGCAATGTCCTTTGAATTAGCATTTGTGATGTTACTGATTAATACATCAGTCGCATCACGAAAAAGCCAATAAACCAGTGATGTGCAAACAAATATACTTACTGGTTTGTGACCTAGGTTTAGTACATAGGTGTAAAATTAGCAAAACTGGCAAACCCCAGGCAGGTTAATTTTCCTTAAAAGAAGAAGCAGGTTGCTTGAAAAAATCCCTTGAACTGTTTGGTGAATAGTAACTATTTATAGGTACTTTCTATAGGATCCAAGAATCATCATGTTGACATAGATTGTAAGAAAAATACAGTGGCATTGTCTTCCTTGCAGTTCATCATTACTTATCAAGACTATTTGCGAGCAAGGATCAGCTCCTCTGTTGAAATTTTGTATTCCACATGTGCTGCTTATAGCTATAATACTGCTATTTTTGTTTTCCATCAAAAAGATAATATAAAAAATATATTTTAGTGTGTTTGTACACATTCCTTGGGTTAGTCGTCCAAGTTTAATTGTTGTCAGTCGTATAGTCCTTGTTTAATCATTTCTTTTGATTGATATTTTCTATGTTGTTTGTATTCATTTTGATTGTATTGTCATGGGAGACAAATTTTAACTCCAGATTTGTTTTGCTATCTATCATAAGCTCAAAGGCTAGGACTAGTCGAAGCTCCGCCTGCACCTCTAACAACAGACGAGTGGACCAAAGTGAAGCATAGGTCCGTAAAACAAGGAGACTCCTTGCAGCCTTGTGTGATATGCAGAGAGGAATTTGAACTGCATCCACAGGTATGGTTAACCTTCACGCACAATGAAAGATTTTATTCAAACTTTAATTTCACGATTTGCAGTAAGAAAGTTCCATAACACACTACCATAGAACATACGGTTTGTCACATGTGTATCATTATTTCTTTAAATCCAACTAGAGACTTATAATTTGTGCTGTAAATTGGGTATTCCTGGAAACATACCATGGTGCATACAAACATTTTTGTAGCTCAAAATATTAGCTTTTTGTAACACACTTTTCATGCCAGAATGGTTGCAAATGTTATTATTGTTAAAATATGTATATGGGATGTATGACGTTACAACGCATGCTTTTACCACCCATGCCTTTACAATGCGGTTTTTACAATGCATGCCTTTATAACGCATATTGCTTTGGGGCGCTGGATAGTGAATAGTTTAATTTACTATTCCAACTCCAGTCCCCGTGGATAGCAGGGAAGGTGTTGGATAGTACATTAAACCTATTCCCTATCCTAGCGCGCCCCAGCGCAATGCGTTGTAATGGTTTGCGTTGTAAAAGTTGTGTCGTAATGGTAGTGCGTTGTAAAAGTTTTGTTGTAAAGGTTGTTTACCATGTATATGTGTTATGACTAATTCTATTCCCTTCCGTTTTTGGGTTGTAGTAAATGTTACTGATTACTTAACATATAGCGTTGTTATGGAGTTGAGTTACATACATAAGTACTTCCCAAATTTTCATTTGCACTCTCTAGTCAGCACGGCACAAGTCCTAAAAATAAAGTGGGGGGACTAACCTAGTTAATCAGTATGCAAGTGGCATCACTGCGCGTGGCATTGCCGCGCGTGACATCCAGGAAGTGGTATCGCAAGAAGTGGCATCAGATCTTAAGCCCTCACATATATGTTTAGCAGGTGTATAGTGAGTACATTTGAGCACATTTAGAGTATATATGCAAACCCTTTTTATTTAGGCAGAATATTCACACTTTTGCATGCTACACATAAAACAATGTTGCCTTTTGTCAGCGTAAAGCTTCCTCCAGCCATACTGCTTTAAATGAACAAATAGTGATATTTCAATTATTACAACACCTCCTCAGGGATAGTAAGCGCTATATAAATGCTATTTATTTTTTGTGCAAATACTGGGAAAGATCAACACATCTGACGTTCTTACAGTGCATGCATATCTCCTAAACAGAGACTGAACAAAGTGAAAAGCTGTCTTGCTTAAGTATGTGTGAAGTGCTAACAAGGTGTGAGCCTTTGTTTCCCCTATGCTGCCTTTGCTTCTAGGTGTGAGGCTCCTGACTGCTCCCAGCCAAGAGATTCGAACAAAAGGAGCCCTGATGACCCCTCAGATTTGGCCTTTGTTATGGGCCCAGCAGGAGTCTGACATAAGAGAGCCCCCTCCCCGCCTGCATGTTGTTGCAGATCGAAAGCAGATAAAAACGTGCAGGCGCTGCTGAATGTGTCCTGGTGTTTGGAAATTACACTGGGACAAATTCAGCATCTTTTTCAGTGGGGCCTAACTTCTTGGCAGGGTGGACGGCGTCCACCCTGTGAAAAAAGTGGGTAGACGCCATCCACCCGCGTGTACCCCCAACTCGTGCCCTGCTAGTCAGACTCTAAAAAATGTATTTGAGGCCCATCCTGGCCGGGTAGAAAGTGAGTCGAAAAATAAAACTCCACTGGCCCTTGACAAAGGAGTATTGAAGTTTGAAATGGGGTAAGACAAATTCGTACTATCCCCACCATTGGGCAGGATGGGCACTTGAGGACCCCTGTCGATTGACATGTACTTTTAATCTCTCAAATGGGAGAGTTTCACAAACGAAATGTAACTCCATCCTATACTTTGGGAAGAGTAGGGGTGAAATAAAACAGTCTTCCGACCTTGAGAAACATTGAAACCTTTATTTGCACCCTTACTCTCCTTGCTTAAGGATAGGAAAAGTTTAATGTTCTCCTTCCCCACCACATTGTTTAAGGGTGTTGAGATGAGTATTTGATGTTTAGACTTGCCCAAGGGCAAGAATAAATGAAAAAAGCTTGCTTCAGCTACAATCTGCCCTGGTGTAGCACCCCCTTCCTCTCAATCACCAAGTGCAAGGGGGATTTACAATGCCCCTCCTTGCCCAAGTGTAAGGGTGCCCATTCCAAGGCATTGCTCAGGTGCCGGTTTTGACGTATGTTCCCTGTCCCCATGCCTTGCTCAAGCATGAGGGAGAGATAAAAAAGGGAAAGCTGTAGTTGCCACCTGCCTTAATCCTCCAAGGCCTGCTAAATGCTGTGGATCATAGAGAAGTAGGGCAACACAAAACCAACCACTCTGTTCGTAGTTGTGAACAAAGCATTGGGACAAGTGTGTTGATCTACTGGGAGGGTTTAAGGTATTCCAGATTAGGACAGGCGCGCAACCGAGTGACCGCCGGGTACTGTGGTGTCGTAAGGTATCAGTTTCCAGGCAAAGGGGCGGGCGGTAATCCCTCTTAACCGCTCAAAGGTGGATCAAGATCCACACAAAATACACAAAAACAACAAAAACCCCTGCTCTAGGAAAATAGCAATAAAGTCTCAGTGATTCCTGGTTGTAATAACAATAGTGAAAAGTGCACATCGATAACGTTTCAAAGTCAATAGATAGCGGTGTGCCAAGAAAGAAATTTCAATGAAGTAGAATCCTTGTTATGGAAAACAGTTTATTGTTCCTCTTGTTCTGGCCAACACGTGTTTCATCGCAGGGAAACAAACTGCGAATCTTCAGGGCTGGGTATAGATACAAAAGACGCATTTGTATGGTTGTTCTACATGAGTGAAACATGAAAAGTGGTTGGTGAACCCTTGGTGATAAAAACGGGGGCATGCCATGAAGTGACATTGTGTCATACATGTGTGACTTGAAATCTGTAGTACTGGTGACTTCAGTGTGTGTGAATGATGATAATCTTTTTATCGTGGATATACAGATTGTGTGGATGTGACTTAAACAATCTACAGTTTAGATCATTCTTAAATGCAAACACATTGACCGGTGTGCGAAGATGAAATTTCAATTAAGAAAATATAGAAGAAAAGACATAAGGAGTGGTGGAATCGAGTGAAAAGTGGCTGTGCTTGTTATCGGGTACACACCCCATTGTAACTTGTAGTGACTTTTTAGTGAGTCCATTTTAACAAATATATTTATCAAAACATTTTGTGGAACATATCAACAATTTTATAAAGTACGACAGGCAGAAGCTAATATTCCTATTGTAAATACAGAAAGGGATGTTCGCCTATTTAGCAGGTTTCGTGTTAGTTGATGGATTTTGTCGAAAAACACGACAGTCAGAGCAGATAGATAGAGTCCTAATGCTCATCCCTGGTATTTAGGACACGTAAAACGTTCTCCAATTATTATTTTGTTGTACAGCCAAGTTATGGTGTCAACATATTCTTTAGCAACAATGATCATTCCGTACGCCACTGGTCAATGTGAGCGCCAACACGGAAAAGGAGGATATTTGTAAAAAGCGGTGCTTGAAGAAAACATTTGTATATCTTATATCAGAACACCAGTCGTGAATTATCACGTGTTTGTAAAGAACACACATTTCGTGGCAGTAGTTAGAGCACGTTTTTTAGTGGTTGTGGGTTGTTTATTTAAAAAGAGGCCAAGTTCAAATTCTAGTCTGTGACAGTATTTGGACACAAATGTGAAGACTCACCCTCTTGAGAGAAAAAAGCCGGAAGTAATGATGTGGCCAACGCCCGGGAGGGCGAAAATATGGATAATGCGCTTTAAACGCGTAGTAGGATGGTTCCTATAGGTAAACATACAACATAATATGTATCATAAAAGGTGAAAAACCGAGGCATGAAGGACCCTTATGGGAGTTAGTATCCACAGGGAAAGAAAACCGTGGAAAAATACTCGTACCTTATTTCGGTCATAAGGAGGCCATGACCGGGAGGAGAAGAGATTGAAGCTGTAACGCTTGAATTAAGGATGACAGGCGGGTACACCTGTAGAGGGAGTAATGAAAAACCAAGCGGTGTGGTGTAACTCTTTTTAGTTCTATTTCGGTGCGTTTTAAAGAATGGAAATGGCCGGTGTGAAAAGCGAGATGATTTACCTGGCTATATTCGTTCCCCCTCCTGTGGTTCCCGGTGCCGTTTTTCGAAGACGGTCACCTGACAGGAAGTGGGGACGTCTATTTAAGCTTTACTTCCGTTTGTTTCTCTCTTGGTTCTAGAAGAACTAGAACGGCGACTTATCCTTTTGCAGGCTGAAATGTTGACCGTATTTAGAGAAAATACTACAACTACAATAACGGAAAGGGTGAACCGCCGAAAAACGGGTTACAGGGAGAAATTCCAGTACTATTTAGCAAGTCGGTGTTCTGACAGGCAGTGTAATTTATACGGAAACCAAGAATCAGTACGTGGTTGCTAGTTAAGAGTTGTTTAAGTTTAAGATTCTTGGTTCAATTGATAGGAGTGTTTAGTGCTGTCTGGTGTATCAATCAGCAGACGATTTAACGGCAAAGTACATAATAGTACAGCAGAATAATTCATTGAGCACATATAGTTAAGTAAGCACAGTTCAAATAAACAACAATAAGAAAGGCGTTTATGTCCACATATTCTGAAGACATGTTGTGGTTAAGACTTATGGAAACATATTTGCAAATGTTGTAATGTGGAGTTGGGTTTGTGAGTTATAGACTTGTCCTAGTTTAGTTCCCTAAGAAGTATTGCATCTCAGGGTCGTAGTTCAAGCCGAATTCAATGCTGCGCAGACGCATGATCCAAGTCGCTTCTTGGCGTCTCAAAGCCAGCTCACGGTTACCACCTCTTATGTGAATGGGTACTGTTTCAATGCCATAAAAATTGATGCGGAAATCTTCAATGGTTGATTGACATTTGGCTACATGTAAGGCAACAGGATATTTAGGGTCTTGTTTTTGTATCGCTCTCATGTGTTCAGAGATCCTGTCCTTTAGACACCTTATTGTACTACCCACATACTGTTTTCCGCAATGACACTCAATTATGTATACTACATATTTCGTAGTGCAGTTCATATTCACTCTGATATCATATGTGTCTCCATTGGGACCAATAAATTTCGTTGTCTTGTGTTTCGCCCATTTGCACATTACACAAAAGCCGCATTTGAAGAACCCTTTACTGCGTTGTGTCAGCCAGTCCGGAGTTGTGTCTGTTCTTGGAACGGTGGGACTGAGTCTGTTCCTCAGAGTTCTCCCTCTGCGGAAAGTTATTTGGGGAATTGGAGGAATAAGATCCTTGAGTACTGAATCATTTTTAAGCAGATTCCAGTGTTTGGTCATGCTAGTACGAATTGATCTGTGTAGACTGTTAAATTCAGTGATCATCCTCACTGTGGAATCTTTCGCCTTGTTAGAGTTGTTACATTTCAATGTCTCTGGTCTCGTGATTTTATTAAGTCTCTTTTTGGCTGTGGACAGGATGGATTGAGGATATCCACGTCTTTCGAATCTCCGTTCCATGTCTTGTACAGTATCAGCCAGGTCGTTGTCCTTGCTGCAGTTTCTTCTGGCTCTGAGGAATTCACCAAAAGGTATTGATCTGATCTGGTGTGGCGGGTGGTAGCTGTCCGCTCGAAGAATAGCATTGCACGACGTGGGTTTCCTGTAAAGTTTGCTGTGTAATTTGTTGTTTTGGACGTAGAATTCTAAGTCTAGAAACTCTATTTTGGTTTTGCTGGACTTCATAGTAAAGTTCAGTTCCCAGTCGTTGTGGTTAAGATGTTCAAAGAAACTTTGGAGAAGTTCGTCTGAGCCTGTCCACAGTAAGATACAGTCATCAATATAACGTCCCCAAAATAGTATGGAGTCGGTGTATTCGCTGCCCTTAGTGCCCCAGATGTGGTCGGTTTCAAAGGCACACATGAACAGATTGGCAAAAGATGGCGAGAATTTGGAGCCCATGGCTACTCCACGTTTTTGTCGATACCAGCTTTTTTGAAACATGAAGAAGTTGTTGTTGAGAATCAGGGTCATCATGGATGTTAACATTTGGGTATGTGCCCACAGGGATGCCGGTCTGTTGGATAGAATCCGTGTTATAGCTTCTATACCTAGGACAGGATTGATGCTCGTATACAGGGCAACCACATCCATAGTCACTATGGTGGTATTAGGTTGCCATTCTAGGTCACTTAGTACACTCAGTATATGTTTAGAGTCCTGAATGAATGAGGGTAGGTTTTTGACCAGTGGGCCTAGAAACAAATCCACATACTCTGCCAATCTCTCAGTTGGGCCCCCTATGCCCGAGACAATGGGTCTGCCTGGTGGGAAGGGGAGATCTTTGTGGATTTTGGGGAGGGTGTAAAGCCATGGAAATGTCGGTTTGTGTACTTTAAGGTACATGTATTCCTCTTCATTCAGTAGGCCATCTTCTTTCCACTTGTGCAGATGGTCGTTAATTGATGTTGTTAGGGTGCCCATTGGGTTTAAAGTGATCGGTTCATAACAAGAGGTATCAGCCAATTGGCTTAGTACTTCGTTGTTATAATCGTCTGCATTCATGATCACAATGTTCCCTCCTTTGTCCGCTTCGCGGATCACAATGGTGGAAGTCTGTGTTAGTTTGGCGAGGGCAAAACGCTCTCCTTTGGTGAGGTTATCTTTAAATGTAAATGTTTCATTGAGTTTTTTTGTGTTGATTTTGTTGATGTCATCAAGAACTCGCTTGTGGAAAGTGTCAATGTTGTTGCCACCTGGTAGTGTTGGTGTCCACATGGATTTGTTTTTCAAGCCACTAACAACCCCCAGATCTGTGTCTATGTTCAATTCCTCTAAAAGTTGTCCCATCTCTACGGGGCTGTCTTCACATTCAGTAATAGATAACAACAGGTGAATTGCTTGTATATCTTTTATTGTAGTCACATTGTCTGTTAATACATCAGGAATGTTTTTTACATTTCTTGTGTTGGTGGTTTTTCCGGCAAAATACTTTTTTAATTTCAGGCTCCGTACAAATTTAAAGAGGTCTATTTTCGTTTGGCATGTATCTCCTATTGAAAAGGGATTGAAATTCAAACCCCTGGAAAGGAGTTTAGTCATATCAGGAGTTAGTGGAAAAGAGGAAAGGTTAACTACTTGGACCTCGTTATGTCCGGTCTCTATTTCCTTGCTGTTCCTGACCTCAGTTTTTTTCTGTAATCTTCGTTTGCCACCCCTGCTGCCTCTGTGGGTCTTTGATCTGTTGTGTCTCGTTGGGGTTGGGTCTTGTTCCCTTTGCGCATCCGTTCTAGCTCCACTAAAAAAGGGGTACTGTTGGTGTCTTGTAAGTCCCGATCGGGTTCGCTTGTACCTGCAGAATTTAGGGAAGCATTACTGGATGAGACAGAACTTGGGGAGGATGAGATATTGCCACTTTTTTTGGGGTTGTATGGTCGAATTAGAGAGTCGTATTTACGATCATAGGTAAAGATTCGACCATTACGGTAATCTGCGTCATCTCTTTTTATTTGTCTGGCCTTCCTGTTTTTTATTTCCTCCTGATGTTTAAATAATACCTCATCCAAAATGGTGTAATTTTTCACAGTTGGCTCTGGAAGGTTGAGGTCTTTAATTTCTTGCTCCAGTATCGCAATTTCCCCCAGTAGTTTACTGGACTTGCGATCTGCACTTTCTATCAGAATGTCCATAAGGGCAAAAGAGTTATTGGTAATAGACTCTTCCCATTTTTTCACTAGATCTAGATCGAGATCATCATATGTTGGGAACGTATTGGAGCGCAAGCCTCTCGGTATTTGTTTTAGACGCATGTATTGTTTAAGGGTCGTAGAGTCCCACCAGCGTGAGTTCTCTTGTTTTTTTAGTCTCTCTAATTTCTTGAATTTATCTTTCAGGCCCTCCACTCTGGGGGGACCAGCATTCGCCGTGGCAGTGTGAGTAGGCATGCCTTTGGCTAGATTTTCGAACAAATCTGCTGCTATTTTATCTCTATCCATGTTGGTATAGAGATATTTTTGATTGATTCCAAGTCGATGTGCTTGATGTAGAGATGTGATTCGTGAAAAATGAGATTACGGGGGGCAGCCTTTACTGGAAATCAATAAGCTATTGATCTACTGGGAGGGTTTAAGGTATTCCAGATTAGGACAGGCGCGCAACCGAGTGACCGCCGGGTACTGTGGTGTCGTAAGGTATCAGTTTCCAGGCAAAGGGGCGGGCGGTAATCCCTCTTAACCGCTCAAAGGTGGATCAAGATCCACACAAAATACACAAAAACAACAAAAACCCCTGCTCTAGGAAAATAGCAATAAAGTCTCAGTGATTCCTGGTTGTAATAACAATAGTGAAAAGTGCACATCGATAACGTTTCAAAGTCAATAGATAGCGGTGTGCCAAGAAAGAAATTTCAATGAAGTAGAATCCTTGTTATGGAAAACAGTTTATTGTTCCTCTTGTTCTGGCCAACACGTGTTTCATCGCAGGGAAACAAACTGCGAATCTTCAGGGCTGGGTATAGATACAAAAGACGCATTTGTATGGTTGTTCTACATGAGTGAAACATGAAAAGTGGTTGGTGAACCCTTGGTGATAAAAACGGGGGCATGCCATGAAGTGACATTGTGTCATACATGTGTGACTTGAAATCTGTAGTACTGGTGACTTCAGTGTGTGTGAATGATGATAATCTTTTTATCGTGGATATACAGATTGTGTGGATGTGACTTAAACAATCTACAGTTTAGATCATTCTTAAATGCAAACACATTGACCGGTGTGCGAAGATGAAATTTCAATTAAGAAAATATAGAAGAAAAGACATAAGGAGTGGTGGAATCGAGTGAAAAGTGGCTGTGCTTGTTATCGGGTACACACCCCATTGTAACTTGTAGTGACTTTTTAGTGAGTCCATTTTAACAAATATATTTATCAAAACATTTTGTGGAACATATCAACAATTTTATAAAGTACGACAGGCAGAAGCTAATATTCCTATTGTAAATACAGAAAGGGATGTTCGCCTATTTAGCAGGTTTCGTGTTAGTTGATGGATTTTGTCGAAAAACACGACAGTCAGAGCAGATAGATAGAGTCCTAATGCTCATCCCTGGTATTTAGGACACGTAAAACGTTCTCCAATTATTATTTTGTTGTACAGCCAAGTTATGGTGTCAACATATTCTTTAGCAACAATGATCATTCCGTACGCCACTGGTCAATGTGAGCGCCAACACGGAAAAGGAGGATATTTGTAAAAAGCGGTGCTTGAAGAAAACATTTGTATATCTTATATCAGAACACCAGTCGTGAATTATCACGTGTTTGTAAAGAACACGCATTTCGTGGCAGTAGTTAGAGCACGTTTTTTAGTGGTTGTGGGTTGTTTATTTAAAAAGAGGCCAAGTTCAAATTCTAGTCTGTGACAGTATTTGGACACAAATGTGAAGACTCACCCTCTTGAGAGAAAAAAGCCGGAAGTAATGATGTGGCCAACGCCCGGGAGGGCGAAAATATGGATAATGCGCTTTAAACGCGTAGTAGGATGGTTCCTATAGGTAAACATACAACATAATATGTATCATAAAAGGTGAAAAACCGAGGCATGAAGGACCCTTATGGGAGTTAGTATCCACAGGGAAAGAAAACCGTGGAAAAATACTCGTACCTTATTTCGGTCATAAGGAGGCCATGACCGGGAGGAGAAGAGATTGAAGCTGTAACGCTTGAATTAAGGATGACAGGCGGGTACACCTGTAGAGGGAGTAATGAAAAACCAAGCGGTGTGGTGTAACTCTTTTTAGTTCTATTTCGGTGCGTTTTAAAGAATGGAAATGGCCGGTGTGAAAAGCGAGATGATTTACCTGGCTATATTCGTTCCCCCTCCTGTGGTTCCCGGTGCCGTTTTTCGAAGACGGTCACCTGACAGGAAGTGGGGACGTCTATTTAAGCTTTACTTCCGTTTGTTTCTCTCTTGGTTCTAGAAGAACTAGAACGGCGACTTATCCTTTTGCAGGCTGAAATGTTGACCGTATTTAGAGAAAATACTACAACTACAATAACGGAAAGGGTGAACCGCCGAAAAACGGGTTACAGGGAGAAATTCCAGTACTATTTAGCAAGTCGGTGTTCTGACAGGCAGTGTAATTTATACGGAAACCAAGAATCAGTACGTGGTTGCTAGTTAAGAGTTGTTTAAGTTTAAGATTCTTGGTTCAATTGATAGGAGTGTTTAGTGCTGTCTGGTGTATCAATCAGCAGACGATTTAACGGCAAAGTACATAATAGTACAGCAGAATAATTCATTGAGCACATATAGTTAAGTAAGCACAGTTCAAATAAACAACAATAAGAAAGGCGTTTATGTCCACATATTCTGAAGACATGTTGTGGTTAAGACTTATGGAAACATATTTGCAAATGTTGTAATGTGGAGTTGGGTTTGTGAGTTATAGACTTGTCCTAGTTTAGTTCCCTAAGAAGTATTGCATCTCAGGGTCGTAGTTCAAGCCGAATTCAATGCTGCGCAGACGCATGATCCAAGTCGCTTCTTTGCGTCTCAAAGCCAGCTCACGGTTACCACCTCTTATGTGAATGGGTATTGTTTCAATGCCATAAAAATTGATGCGGAAATCTTCAATGGTTGATTGACATTTGGCTACATGTAAGGCAACAGGATATTTAGGGTCTTGTTTTTGTATCGCTCTCATGTGTGGGACAAGTGTGAACTGCTTTACTTCCCCATGAAATATAGCATTTGAAATGTTGCGGGAGATTGGGGCAGCTGCCACCTGCGCTCTATTTGCAATTGAAAGCAAAGCACTGGGCAACTTGTAAGTGTTCCTTTCTTTCGTGGCCATGGGGAGAAGGGACAATGGGACAAACCAGGCCCTTCGGCAAAGTGGGGGGTATAAAACTAGTAGTGCCCCACCCCCTGCATCTCCTGTCCTTGGGCAATGTGGACTTGGGGTTGGGATCTGCTTGGTCAAGTAGAGGGTGTGGGTAAAAATAAAAAAGAAAATCTTCAACACGTAAAAATTCCTGAACTCCCATCTTTGGACAAGGCAGCTGGGAATAAGGCCACTAATGCCCCTTCACATGAAATTGGTCTGAGGTCGGGATGTGTCAAAAAGGAAGAAGAACACGGTTCCCATGCTTTACTTGGGCAATGTTGGGTAGATGTCATTAGATACCCTCGTGCCCTTGGGCTCTGTGTGTTAAGGATACTCATGCCCCATCCTCACTTTTCGGCAGTTCAGTAGGCATTTTATTATACACCACCACCCAATTTAAACCCACTGTCTGCCCAAAGAAAAAAACATAGAAAACATCACACACCTACGGAACTACCAATCGATTCTTACACACTGTCCCCATCTGACGCCCACACACCGAAATATCAGACAATGCTCATCCATCATCAGACTCTCACACACAGATGTCCACACAACCACCATCAGCTTTATTCACACAATCATCAGATATGTACACACAATCACCCACCCACACCTGGATGCCCACATATACCAATGGCATTAAGCCATGCACAGTGTGATCTCTGCACAGGGCCTGACCTCTTGTCAGGCCTTTAACAACCCACATTCCACAAAGCTGCTGCATATGTCCTTTGCAACAAAAGTATTTAAATACAAGTGAACTCCTTCCCTTTCAAGTAGTCAATTCAATTCAATTAGCTTTATTCGATTTCAGTATAAAAATCATAAAAGCAACAGCAACACAAAAATATACACCAAATACATCAACACATTTAATTTCACAAAAATTAGCAACCATTAAGAAAAGATTAAATCAGTAAAAGAAATCAGCTAATCACTGGGCAACAGGAAGAGTGAACCGATCAATTAAAAGCATTGGGGAGGGGGCCACTCAGTACAAGACCACTTCTCGCCGTCCAGAAATTACTCTGTTACTTGGCGATGCAACGGGACATATAATGTTCTAGGGTAAAAATCATTTAGAGTCCAAATAAATATCGGTCCATCACCTATTTGTGGCTGCCAGGATTTGAGGTATGCGACAACATAATTGTTACTAAATTTTACGAGTACCAAATCGCCCACAGTATTTTTTGGGAGAGGTCCTAACCAGCCCACCCTTCTGACGCTTAGTATAGTTCCATCTATATTGGGGGGCAAAGGTCTATTTTTAGTTAGCCAGAACACTACCTTGTTCCTTAAGTCCTGCTGTCTTTCGTGTTTCCCCTTTGGGAGTTCTGGTATTCCTGCGAGGATACACACAATAGGAGCTGCCTCTGGTGGCAAATTTAGATGGTTGGTTTTGCGTGGTGTAGTATCATGACTGGCCGTTATTCTTTTTTGAGATGGCATTTCTTTCTTCTGCCCAGCCCTGGGATAAGAACTCTTTGATATTATGATGGTTTTCGGATTTTTTAAGGTTGCCATGTGTGGGGCAGCTAGTTGGTTACAGGTGGTTTTGTTTTGTGTTATGAAGTTAGGCGTTTCTATGGGGGCTGGGCACTGTGGTTGTACGGATCCCCCCTTAGTTTTTGTAAATAGCGAGTTAACCTTTATTGCTTCCTCGACACCCGTGAGCCTGTCCCCTAAGCTAGTCATTTTATCAATCAACGGGGATATAATTGATTTCAGCATATTTTCGAACGTGAACAGTAAAGAATCCTGTATAGGTACTTTCAGAGTATCAGTGCTAGGAGTATTGTGTACTGATTGATTTGGGGTTAATTTTTGTTGCTTGACCTGACTGCCCGTTTGTTTAACCTTATCTCTCTTCCTTTTGGCCGAGAACACCTGGGTGGAGACTGCGGGTAGAGGATTTGATATTGGTCGTATTATGGGGGGCGTAACCTGAAAAATTTGAGTTGATTGCGGAGAGCAACTGGGCCCAGGACTAGTCATAACTATAGGAGAGATAGGAACGGTAGTTTGCACAATTTCTACATCCACAGGGGCATACGTGGATTTACACATTTGATTTAGTTCTTCCAGTAATGATATAGCTGGGGCTGTATCAGTAATCTGTGGGGGAGAACCCATACTGAGAGAACAGTCCATAAATGGAGATCTTTCTATTCTCGCCAATTCACTAGCAATTGGCAGTATTGCACTCTTGAAATAATAGTCCATTGTTCCCCTAAGCAAGTCGCCCTCGGGGGAATGTTTTCTAATGCCCCCCTTACAGGACATAGCTTATAATAGTAAGAACTAAAACAATATCGGCAACCGAACTATAGTGACCCTTAGCAAGGACCTGTGAAATAAACCGAAATAGTCAGTGGGTAGCGGTACCTTTAGTCAGTGTTCCTCGACGCTTGTTTCAGAAACAAGGGGGGTGCCCCGTCCCGGCCTCCTCTGGCGTAAGATGGCCTCGCCCTTGTCCCGGGCTTCTCCCGCGCGCGACTCGAGTGGAGGTCGCGAGCTATGAAGCGCCTCCGGGCGCGCTGGTGATCCCTCTGTTGTGCGCCGGTCCCGGGGCTGCTGGGTAGTGTAGTTCCCCGATGGGAACTACCGCCGTTCCCCTCACGGCTTTGCCGGTCAGCTTGACCGTTCCCCTCACGGTGCGGTGCTCAGGACTGCTGCGTGCCCCTGCCACGGGCTGTGCAGCAGGCAGGCAGGTTTCTCTGGTTCCCCCCGAGCTCGCTGAGGACGCGAGCTACGAAGTGCCTCCAGGCGCGCTGGTGATCCCTCTGTTGTGCGCCGGCCCCGGGGCTGCTGGGTAGTGTAGTTCCCCGATGGGAACTACCGCCGTTTCCCTCACGGCTTTGCCGGTCAGCTTGACCGTTCCCCTCACGGTGCGGTGCTCAGGACTGCTGCGTGCCCCTGCCACGGGCTGTGCAGCAGGCAGGCAGGTTTCTCTGGTTCCCCCCGAGCTCGCTGAGGACGCGAGCTATGAAGCGCCTCCGGGCGTGCTGGTGATCCCTCTGTTGTGCGCCGGTCCCGGGGCTGCTGGGTAGTGTAGTTCCCCGATGAGAACTACCGCCGTTCCCCTCACGGCTTTGCGGGCAGCTTGACCGTTCCCCTCATGGTGCGGTGCTCAGGACTGCTGCGTGCCCCTGCCACGGGCTGTGCAGCAGGAAGGCAGGTTTCTCTGGTTCCCCCCGAGCTCGCTGAGGACGCGAGCTATGAAGCGCCTCCGGGCGTGCTGGTGATCCCTCTGTTGTGCGCCAGTCCCGGGGCTGCTGTGTAGTGTAGTTCCCCGATGGGAACTACCGCCGTTCCCCTCACGGCTTTGCCGGTCAGCTTGACCGTTCCCCTCACGGTGCGGTGCTCAGGACTGCTGCGTGCCCCTGCCACGGGCTGTGCAGCAGGCAGGCAGGTTTCTCTGGTTCCCCTTTCAAATAGTCCATTTTTTCCCCTATTGTGACTTGCGTGCGCACCGATTAGTCACCCGTCTCCGGTCACTCTTTCAAAATGAGAATCCAAAAGGCGCGTAGCTGTCGCACCAACCGGGCGCACTGCGTTGACTGGGAGCTTTTCCCTTTCCAATACACTGCTTTCATCCATTCTTAATCAAAGTCTTTATACCTTTAATCACGATAGTGAAACCATTTCTTCCTTATGAACACCACGGAGACAACGAAATTCCATTGGATGTTTATTTAACATTTTCAAATGCGGCTGCTTTCCAATCCAGGCTTTAAACAACAGCACGTGTACTTTAATAAACATCACCATTAGCCCTGTTTATGCAACCCAATGCATTTCGAGCCTTTAGCTCTTTGTCAGGGGTATCTGCAAGATAACAATAAGATAATGCTGTTTCAGTTGCGCTAAAATTTCTGTGTCAGAACAAATCGTTAAATGAAAATCACTTAGAAAGTAAAACGTGAAATATCATACTAATCACCAACCCAGTAATAATACACAGGACAAAACTAACTATAATCACCCCACTTACAAGCTCCCCATCTTTTTGCATCACACAACTAATTTAAATACCACTCTCAATCAAATATAATTTAACTAGCAGCCCGTCCCGACGTTGTCCGGGTATGAATTGCTGCCGGCCAGTAGTATATTGTTTTGTAGTATTTCGTTTTGATAGCATTTCTTATCTGTGACAGGCCTGTGAAACACTCCGATTCACAGTGCACTGCTGATGCACTTAAGAGTGCACGTTCAGTAGTGTGTGAACTCGAGTTTCCCTACTTTATTTTTCCTTGCAATATTATATAGCGCGAACTCGACAACATGGCATGAGCACAATTTACATTACAGAAGAACACATTCATTTGTGGTACGCAAGGTGAGACAAAGCGATTTGCCTGGAATCACAGGATGTTGAGCTGATGCCGAGATTTGAACGTAGCTCCCCAGCTCTAAAGTTCACAATTCTAGAACTTGTGGTGGAAGGTGCGTCTAAAAGTGTATGTCGGTGCTGGCCATCAATGAGAGAGACCTGTGCATTTTTCAAATGGGTGGTGAAAAAATATGATTATGTTGCTGGAGATGTGGGCCGCCGTGCCACCAATATACTTGCCGGGGGAGGGTAAACACCCATTATTCCGCAACTTTCTTTCCGCATACCATCACTCCGCAATGCCATTATAACGCATGGCATTACATTTTATATGCTTTTACTACAAATACATTTACAATGAAATTCGTTGTAAATGCATGAATGGTAAAAGCATGTTTTTTTAAATGATTGGATAAGTATGGGTATAGGGGTATATGTTTTGGGGTACTGAGGTGTATGTTTTGGGGTGTTTGGGTATTTTAAGGGTTCAGATATAGTTTTGGGGTACAGGGGTAGTTTTAGGGTTTAGGGATAGGTATGGGGTTTGGGGAACAGGGGTATTTCTTAGGGTTCAGGGCTAGGTTTGAGTTTTGGGGTATAGGGGTATTTTTAGGGTTCAGTGGTAGGTTTGGGTTTTGGTGTACAGGGGTATTTTAAGGGTTCAGGGCTAGGTTTGGGTTTTGGGGTACAGGGGTATTTTTAGGGTTCAGGGCTAGGTTTGGGTTTTGGGGTACAGGGGTATTCTAGGGTTCAGGGATAGGTTTGGGTTTTGGGCTACAGGGTTATTTTTAGGGTTCAGGGCTAGGTTTGGGTTTTGGGGTACAGGGGTATTTTTAGGGTTCAGGGCTAGGTTTGGGTTTTGGGGTACAGGGGTATTTTAAGAGTTCAGGGCTAGGTTTGGGGTACAGGGGTATTTTAGGGTTCAAGGGTGGTTTTGGGGTACAGTGGTATTTTTAGGGTTCAGGGCTAGGTTTGGGTTTTTGGGTACAGGGGTATTTTTAGGGTTCAGGGGTAGGTTTGGGTTTTGAGGTACAGGGGTATTTATAGGGTTCAGGGCTAGGTTTGGGTTTTGGGGTACAGGGGTATTTTTAGGGTTTAGGGATAGGTTTGGGTTTTGGGGTACAGGGTATATTTATAGGGTTAAGATGGGTTGGTGTTTAAGGGTGTTGGGGTATTTTGAGTACGGGTGGGTTATGATTATGGGGTGCAGGGGTATTTAAAGGGAGCAGGGTGGTATTAGCACACAATATGAGACATGGCCTGAAGGGCGGAACGTACCACACACCCCCAGCATTTGTCATGCCCCCCAGCACACGCCCACAGCACAACGCAGACACGCCCACAAGGGACTACTTTGCTGGCAGGGTTCTTTTACCTTTTAAATGTATATGATGGGCGTCTGCATAGGCTATGTCCTTCTGCTGCAACTGCCCTTTCCAACGCTGTATTGGGTGTTGTGATTGGTGCTGTGGTTCCTGAGATTACCCGGCTCAAAGGTTTGGGCTCTCTCTTTATTATACTAGTATAGATGAACACCCCATCTCTGCTCTGTGCCCACTCTATACCTTATAAAACTCAAGCCTTTGTAGTCAGTCTATCCGATGTTCTCCTCTCAAACTCTCCTCGAATTGACTCTCGAAACCACTGCCTCGAATGAACCATTATAAAGAGCGAGGTTCTCGTTCACATGTCTTCAATCAACCTTAATTATTACACCACATAGTTCACTCCTAACATACTCTCAATACTACAATTCCCATAATGCACTCCTTAACCAAAATGAAAACCTTGTTGCACTTCAACATGCCCAGTCAAACTTCTCATTCACAACTAAATTAAACACTCAAATGCAATCCAACCTAAAGTTTCGAAAAAAATAATCATTTACAAATGTCAACCCACGCATCACCACACGTCTTTCACTCAAAACCAGACTTTCGAGGCTACAACCCGATCATGCAATACACTGCTACATTGCTACCCCATCTGAAGGTGTCATCACGACACTGAGCAGTTTTCTACCTGTGCATAAAATGTAAGTAAATTCCCCCATGTACATCAACTGATAATGACATAAGTTGAAAAAAATGAACAAATAATATAATATGACCGAAAATAGTGTTGAACCAAATGCTCAATAAAACAAAATGAAATACAGCAGTCCCATATTATACACAATGTACTGTCCAAATATAAACAAGGCACTCTCTGATGTAAATTCTTCCGGTGTCTCCGATATCGAAATTTAAACTTTATTCTATGATTCACACTGTGGGGTGCACTTTCAGTCGGGATGCATGAATTGTGAGCAACAAAAGTATTTAAATACAAGTGCACTCCTTCCCTTTCAAGTAGTCCATTTTTTTCCCCTATTGTGACTTGTGTGCGCACCAATTCGTGACCTGTCCCCGGTCACTCTTTCAAAATGAGAATCCAAAAGACGCGTAGCTGTCGCACTAATCGGGCGCACTGCGTTGACTGGGAGCTTTTCCCTTTCCAATACACTGCTTTCATCCATTTTTAATCGAAGTCTTTAAACCTTTAATCATGATAGTTAAACCATTTCTTTCTTATGAGCACTACCTCCCCATACAGCCCAGATGGCTGCAGAGTGTACCGACGGGCAGAGCGGTGCACTATCTTCCTGAGCTGTTGCCAGGCGAGGAGTTGCACGTTCCTCTTACCCTAGAGGATGACTACCAGGTTTGAACAGGTGATATCTGTATCATAAATCCTTTTATATATCGCACCGTCGAGCAGTAGCAAATGTTATAGGTCCTGAAGAAGCGGGAGATACTTATTGATCTTTAAATTACCGCAGAAACATGTCGACCATCACATCGGGCCAGTGCCTATTAGGGTTAATCACTGGCAATTTTGCACTGAATTGTTTTTAGCTTTGGAAATGAACGGCACCAGAATAAAGTTTTTTTGCGTTCATTATTCAATTTTATCATAGAGCACATTCTTCCCCTTTTTGGTTCTCACAACTCTTTTTTGCACTGCTCCTCAGTTACTACACAGCACTTCCCTTTAAGCCCTTAACCTCACAACAACAGCCTTTCCCACAGAAGGTGGCATACAGAGCGATATCTTGTTGTGTGCTTTCCTAACATCTCCAAAGCACATACGTCAGTCATCCAGACACACTTCGACACATAGTTGACCCACAGTTACTCTTTATTGTTTTGGACATAACAGCAAAGCATCAAAGATTAGGTGGCTGGATTAAAAATAACATTCTTCAACTGTTTTTAAATAGCGTAATATCCTGAATGTTACGCAGTTCCAAAGGGAGGGATTTCCAGGCCTCCGCTGCTTTAACAGCGAGATAGCTGCCCCCCAGGCGGACCCTGCGGAAGGGTGGGACAACTGCCAGGTGCTGAATAGCAGAGGGAAGACTTCTGCGTGGGACGTAAAAGGCAAAACACCTCTATGAGCCAGAGTAAGGGCCTTAAATTGGACTCGATGAACCACAGGGAGCTTATGCAAGTCCCATAGATGCTGTTTCATACTTAATCTCCCAGGGGTTTGCAGCAGAACCCTAGCTGCCGCATTCTGTATTGTTTGTAATTTTATTATCTGATACCTTGGAAGGCCAATGAACAAGCCATTAGCATAATCAATGCGGGACAAGATGAGAGCCCGAGTCACCATTTCCCTAGCTGGCCTAGGCAGCAAAGCGAAAAACTTTCTGAGTGATTTTAAAATAACAAAACACGCCCCAGCAAGTCTCTTTGTCTGCATAGTAAACCTAAGGCCCTCCCCAAACCAGATTCCCAGATTTTGTACAGGGTTGCCAGATGAATTAGGTATCCAAAATGTTGTTCAATATTGCTAAATACATTCCAGTGCATGTTTTATATAATTAAACATAATAACAACTTGAAAAACATGATTTGACATATATAACTTAATTCCATAATAAAACTACTCAAGTGGTGATTAAGTAAAAGGTCCATGGTGGAACACCTTACACCTATCAGACACCTTAGTAACAGAGCAGCACCTGATATGTACCACTTCAGGTCAAGCAGCAGTATTAACATGTCAGATTGAATTATTTTGAATGTTTAAGCCACCTCCAACTTTTAATATATCAATTATAAATGGTTGCTTTTGAGGCTGCCAAAGTCATAATGCTTAGCTATGAAAAATGCAATTTATGTTAATTTGCATGTTTCTGTTCTAGCGTAGTCTGCAAGGTGTATTTACTGCATAGGCCAAGAAAGCTGTCCCAATGACAAAGCCCTCTCTATTTTTGAAACCTTAATTGTGCTATGTGGAACACACTAGAAACTTTCCTTTTGCTGCATTTTACAGAACAGGGAAACAAATCTAATTGATTGGCACACATAGGGTTGTAATATAAATACCACAAAAATAATTCCTAGAAAGGCTGTTCATTTCTGCATCCTATACTGGAGTATCCAAAAGGTTCTGGAGGCCATGATAAACTGGGTCTCCCATAACCTTTAAATCATACTTTCCTTGAATCTGAGGAAGACCGGAAGCAATTCTGTGAGGTAATTCCTACGTCAGAAAGTAAAGAGGGAACCCTGCTTCATTTTGAAACTCCAGAGCTGATGACTATTCTCAGGAGACCTCCAGAGATCCACAGACCGATGGAAGGACTGATGGCATTTTGGAAGTACTGCCAGCAGGCCAATGGGACTGGATTTTGGGCAGACCCCTTGCTAAAGACAAAGACTAAGAATTCAGTCTCCCTCTGCAGTCTATGGTTTGGTAACCAGAAGTTCTCCTTAGAAATGTGGGAGCATCCAGGGTGACCAGAAAGAATGACTATTGTTTTCTGTGAATTTGGGACTTTTTTCAATCTCTCGATGACCGAGACACGGCGTCAGTGCTACCGGACGAAGCATGACGATTGAGCGGCAAGATTTCCTTGTTCTTAGTTTTTGCAATGAAGGTCTTACAAGACTTCAGAAACCAAGTATTCCACCATGTGGTGTCCTTTTGATTCCTAGCCCTGCCGCACTAAAGGATTATGACGATAATAAAAGTAACTTCATGTGCTCATAATTGTTGGCATCAAAATTCATGGCTAAAGTGGGATCTTAAATTCAGTTTATTCAATTCGGCCTTGTGGAGCCTAAAACAACCACTGCATCCTGTCTTGCCCCACTGAGACATTGTGACTTCCAAAAAACAGCTATGTTGAATGGTAGAAATGGTGACTGGGTGAGCCACCAGTCTTTACGAGATGCCTATTCCATCGTAGCTGGCCTGAAACGAGACAGAGGATCCATTCACCTTCAGCTCAGACTAACATTGACTTTTGAGATCCCTGTTATTTTCTACAGACCCTTTTTGCTTTTTTTTTTTAAGTAAATCCTATCTCCAGATCCCCCTCAAACCATTTCTTTTACTTTAGTGTTGTTTTAATCACTTGTCTTATTCTTTGTTTACTAAATTGGTTTGGTAATTTAATGTACATTTTATGTTTACTACTGCTAAAATACTTCACATGCATTTTCTCTGAACTACGTCGGTTGCTTAAGCCAAGGCTAACAGGGTAGACCCCGGGACCCTCATTAAAACGTACATTTCCTTTCTAGGTACCAGGTTGTTTAACTTTATAGGAGTTCATTCATTGCTTCCTTCGCTGGTTATCCATTCAGATCTCTACGGATATAAGCAGAAGGATTCCAACTACTTATATTCCAGGAAAAGCCAGTCCTACCATGGCAGTTACATATGGCAAAGTCTAGCTATCACAGCCTATAGGAAGATGCTTTGACAGATCTCCTTATGTACTAAAAAGTGTTTGGTATTCTGCAAAAGTGCAGAAATAATTAAATATTTATGACTTTAATTATTCCTTCAATGCAGAACTAGAATTATAAGTACTTATTTTTTCTTCACGAGTCTTTTCAAGGCTTTTCGTGTGGGATTTCACTTCATCTCATCTGTTTTTTTCGCAGATCTTTTTGAGAGGTTTCAGGACCCCTTTGGTTACCTAGTGTTTAATTAGAAATCAGTCGCTCGGCATCCTCTCTACTTTCTACCACAGTCGTTTTTCTCTGCTCTCCGAGTTGCCATTTACTCCAGTATTGGAACCTTAATAGATTCCCATGCTTGTATCATTCCCCGTCGTTGGAATGAGAGTCCCTGGTACACATGAAATAGCAATAGAAACCATTACCAAAACAGAATCTAGACCTAGGCCCATTCTTGTTTTGCAACTTATCCACCTCTTTTTGTAGAAGAGACCAAAAAAATGAAGAACCAATTAGATTAGCCTCACCCCTTAGAACCCTCCTGAGAGAAGCTCAGAACTTCAGATTTTCTACCGCACGTTGTGCAAGGGAGTCTCCACTGAGCTCTGCTCAGTTTTTTCCTATTATCCTTAAATCTACAGTTTTTTCAACGTTTTTTTCTTTAACACCGATTTGGACTTCGTGTCAAGATGTCTGATAAGGAGAAGAAAGCTCTCTTTAAAGCCTGCGCAACTTGTGCTAAGAAGAGGTTGTATGTGGAGGACAAGCACAAGGATTGTATTTACTGTCTGTATCCAGACCACAAGGCAGCAGACTGTAAAATATGCCACACTTTTTCAACAAAAACCCTACGAGACCGTGAAAGACGCCTTTTGACCTGGCTCCAGAAGCTTAAGTCAAGGAAAGAACCAGTCTCCAGTGATAGTGACACAGCCTCTGCAACAACTTCCAGAAGGTCAGCAAAAAGGAGTAGAGTCTCCTCTTCACCTTCTGAGAAACATCCTGGTAAGGCCTTAAAAAAGACCTCTCATAGGCCTGAAGGGCGTAGTCCTGGCGAATCTCCTCACCGAGGTGTAAAGGAGAGGGAAGGACTGTCTAAGGGAGTGATGACCGAGAGGAAATACTGCTCTATTCCTCCATCTTCTCCTGCTGCGGCTTCAAAGTCTTCTTCTGAGGTGAAATCAATGAAAAAAGCTCCCTCGTCGACGACGCTGTCAACTACTCCGTCGACGAAAGCTTCTAAGGTACAGTCCCAATCTTCTGTTTCATCTATGACTCAGTCGACTGGCTCGTCGACGGTGGTTTTATCGTCTCCAGGACTATTGCTGAGTTTCACGTCGAGGACTTCGACGCCGGTGGTGCCTGTGTCGTCGATGGTGCTGACGGTGTCGACCAGGATGTCGACGATGAGGGTGGTGATGGCTACCACGTAGATGACGACTACAACGGCGGCTGGGGTGTCGACGGTCTCGACGACGGCAGCGTCGACGACGTCCCTTTCATTGTCGACGATACTCACATCGTTGTCGACGGCCCCGTCGATAACCTCGTCAACAGTGGAAAAAATTACAATTTCTCTTAAGAAGCGCCAAAAGACACCGGATATGACATCCCCCAGTAGGGTGACTCCTCTACCTCTGGTACTTCTTCTATAAGAAGAGGACTCTAAAGAAGATGATGGTCCTTTCGCATATGCGTATAGCCCTTCTCAATTACACGTCAAGTGTCAGGACACAGACTCGGAGGGGGATTACGGAGAGGAGCAGCATTATGATCCTTCCTCAGACTATCAAGGGGACTATTGGCAGGAGATAGTTTCCATGCCTTCCTCCTTACTAGCGGACTTGCAATCTATGCTTGTGGACTATAGAAGGAGATTTGTGATGCAACCTCCAATTCCAGCGATTGTACCAGCTACTGCTGTTCCTCCTGCTCAGCCTGCCACCCCCCAATTGCCGACGTCTCAACCAATACTAAGGGCTCATTACGCACCTCCTGTCTTGTCTCTCATTCATGATGGCACCTCTGATGAAGACCAGGGCACTGGAGCAGTTCCAGATACTGACACAGAGTGGGATGACTATGTCATTCCTGAACCGGCTTCTCCTGCACCAGCACTGGTTGATTCCCCCCTGCGGACATAGGGGGATTTCATAAATTGATGGAGAGGGCCTCAAGGAGATTTGAACTGCCCATACATACGGAGCAGTGTGAATGCTTCCTCTATGACTTCAAGGAGCCTTACAGGAAATCGGAACTCTATCCCTATAGTTGGTCACGTCTGGGATGAGGGGTAAAAGTGATGAAGAATCCTGCTATGGTGATTCCAGTTTTACCTCGCCTTGAGAAGAAATATAAGGCTCCAGAGGATAGTCCGGCCTGCTTGGTCAGTCATCCAAAACCAGACTGTCATTTCTGAGGCTGCCCAGAGAAAGTCGAGGAATCCTTTAGCTCCTCTCACAACGCCTCCAGATAAAGAGGGGAGACGCCTGGACAATGCGGGCAAGAGATTCTCTTCCATGTCTAGTCTTTTAGTTAGAGCAGCTAACGCTTTAGCGATTCTTGGTCGTTATGATCTCCAGATGTGATGCGTTCTTTCCCCATATCTAGAACAATTGCCTGAAGATGCGACAAAATAGGCTAAGAGGATTCTTCAGGAGGGAGAGGTAACATCGACTGAAGTGATTGATTGAGCAATGGACATTGCAACGACGGCGTTCCGCTCCCTGGTGGGCGCTGCTGTCCTTCGGCATCAAGGCTGGCTACAGGCTACATGGTTCCGTCCAGAGGTCCCGAACAAGATCCTGATTCTGACATTTGATGGGGAAGCGCTCTTTGGAAAACATATTGACGATGCTCTCCAGGACATCAAAAAAGACACGGAGTCCGCATAGTCCTTAGTGACTCTGATGTACCACAAGGTTCCCTTCCGAGGAGCCAGAGGAAGAGGTAACTCAACATTCAGATAAGGCTATCAAAAGCTGCGATATTCCTCATATGGCTCCCAGTTGCAAACCTACCGGCCGAACTACAATCAGTGGCAGACTCATTCCTCTTATTTCTCTCGATCGAACAACAGAGGAAGACAAGGACGCTAGGGCAGAGACGCCTCTAAGCGTCAATAGCGACTTGCTGGCTCGGATTACTGTCCCTTCTCCTCCTGTAACATCAGTGGGAGGCAGAATTTCAAATTACCTCCACAAGTGGCAACAAATAACATCAAACCGCTGGGTTCTGAAGATTATTCAATGCAGCCATACTCTGGAGTTTGTCCAAGCACCACCATCCAAGCCCCCTCGTGCCACTGTATCAAAACATCTCCGTCTTCAAGGGTTAGAGGTCCATCAAATGCTCCTCAAAGGAGCACTAGAACCGGTCCCTATCTCTCAGCTGGGAAAGGGTTTCTACTCCCGGTTCTTCCTGGTCTGGAAAACTTTAGAAAAGTGGCACCCTATTCTAGATCTGAGGGAGCTCAACACCTATCTCATCAAACAATCATTTCGGATGGTTTCTCTACAGGACATCCTTCGTCTTCTCAACTCAGGGGTTTACATGGCCACATTAGATCTAGAGGACACTTATTTTCACATACCCATACATCCAGCTCACAAGGTTTCTCCGCTTCACAGTAGCCAAGAGCCTCTTTCAGTTTAAGTTTCTACTTTTTGGACTCCGATCTGCTCTGCGGATCTTTTACAAAATGTTAGCTCTGGTAGCAGCTTTTCTTCTAAAACAAAAGCATCAGGTCTTACCTTACCTGGATGACTGGTTACTGAAACCTCCTACAAGCCAGGCAGCATAAGAATCAGTCACAGCATGCACACACCTTTTCGTCAATCTCGGACTAACTTTCAACTGAGAAAAGTCTTCTCTCCGTCCATCCAGAACAGACAGATTTCTAGGTGCCATTCTGGACACGTCCATAAACAAAGCTTTCCAGACCTTGGAGAGGCAAGAAAAGTTGATGCTCATGGCCTCCCGGTTGCTGAGAAGACAGTCACTTTCAGTTTGCCTCTACAGGTCCCTTCTGGGGTCCATCTTCTCCTGCATACCTCTGATTCCACACTGCAGGTTGCGGATGCGTCCACTCCAGGAGGAGTTAGACTTGCAGTGGTGCCAAGTCGACGGATCCTTTGACGACAAGATCTCAGTTACCATGGCCATGAAGGACGCTGCATCATGGTGGATGAACAAGAAAACATTTGTTATGTTATGTTAATATTATTTATACAGCGCGCAGCTGCCCCAGCAAAGGGGCGTCCTGGCGCTATAGACAGATACTATAACACAACACGCAGAAGGAGAGAAAAACAAGAAGGAACAACTACCCAAGTACAGGAAACAAAAAAGTTTTAATAGCACGCCTGAAGGCGGACAGATTGTTCAAAGCTCGAATGTGCACTGGGAGTGAGTTCCACAACCACGCGGCAAGCACTCGGTAGGAGCGGCCACCCATTCTGCTGAGTTTAAAACGGGGACAGACCGCAAGATGAAGAGCCTCCAATCTCAAAGATCTCGAAGGAATGTAGGGGATGAGCAAGTTGGCAAGTGCAGGCGGCGAGGAAAACGTCATGATTTTAAAGGCCAAACAGAGCGATTTAAACTTAATCCTTTGTCTGACTGGCAGCCAGTGAAGGGCAGAAATGGTGCTGGAAACAAGACCAAGACTTCAGTTTTTTTGGCATTCAATTATAAGCAATTGGTTCTCAACCAATTTGCTACTGCCACAAGTCCTGCTCGGAATCTGGGGGCATCCACTTCAGGGTCTCCACTCAGTGTCACTGCCAGCTGCGTATCGTCAGCATATGAGGTCATCGTCAGACCCCACTGTTTGACGATTGCAGCTAGCGGTTTCACATAAAGGTTGAACAAGGTAGGGCTCAACGAGGAGCCCTGTGGGACCCCCAGATCCAAAGGATGAATGGTGGACTGGCAGGGTGGTATAGCCACCTTAAAGGTTCGATCAGAGAGGAAAGATCGAAACCACTGAAGGGCGGTCCCTGCTACTCCAGCTTCCTCCAGGCGCTGAATCAATACACGGTGGGACACGGTATCGAATGCAGCGCTCAGATCTAATAGCAGGAGCGCTGCCATACGTCCGGAGTCGAGCACCAGACATAGGCCTGTCAATTCAAATGATCTTTATTCGGATTTACTACATCCATAAAAGTACATACAGAGTGAAACATTAGAAAAACATTAAAAACACACTTCTTACAGAATTTAAAAAACAATAATCCAATTAGGTTTAAGCAGCAAGATGACTTAAGGTGCATAATATATAAAGTACAAAGTGCATAGTACATAATACTAAGGAATATTAATCCATCAATGTCCACAATTACCCACTATAAAAATATCTCCTGCACATGTTCAATATGATCACTATTTAGTAGCTGGTACACAAGTCCATGGGCCAGCATAGTGCTATTGTCCATTATCCATTATCCGTGTTCCATACTTGCCCTCAATTTTACACAGGCCTTTATGAAACAACTAACAGAATAGATAACATCATCAGTTTGCAACATTTGCAGAAATTGCAGAGCGGGAATAGAGTCTCTTAAATTATATTTACGTAAAATTGGTCTTAAATATTGACAGGTATACAATTTGTAATGGCCACAAAAGAAAAAGTAGTGTAGTAAGTTTTGTCGTCCACCTTGGGAACAGGGGCAATCCAATTCTTCTAAGTTTTTGTTGTAGCCAATGGGAAAGCTAAGCAAATAGACTAAGCTTCCCTCCCGGAACCTGAATAAGAGACTCCGATTCCATCTACCTATAGGCTTTGTCAGGTAACTCATAAAATTATTAGGGTTATCAACAACTGAATCACAAATGCGTAAATATTTACTGACCACTGGTTTACTAGATTCTGATCTCATCCTTTCCTCTGTGTATAGCTCCATAAATGCCCGTTTAATACTATTCTTGTGAGCGGGTACAATTGAATCAGGAGAACTAAATAAGGATCCTTGTCCCACCTGCTGCAGACTACTTTTGACTGCATTTAGCCACGGTATGTGGTGAGATCTATCACTAGACAAACAGTCAGATATAATACTGCGAGTTAATGTTGCTGCTGAATTTGACCAGATTTTAATCCAAAAAAGGGCAGGCCTCGATTTAATAAAATCAACAATGTATGGCAGCCTCAATTCATTATGACAAATCAAAGTGGGAGCACAAGGAACTCCCTCTAACACCCTCCTACAAAATCTATTTTCCTCTACCTGAAGGGCCGAGCTGTTGCAATATCCCCATACTTCTGCACCATAAGTCCCGGTTGGTCGACATTGGGTACGGTAAATGGTGAGGAGAGGGGAAACAACATCAGCCAATTTTGGCTGGCGAAGGGATAGGATCGAATTAATTGACTTGCCAATTTTGTTACTCGCAAGGGCAGCATGTTGCTGCCATGAGCCTGAGTTAGAAAATAACAACCCTAAATAAGGAAAACTGCTGGTGCATTTTAAGATGTTATTACCGGATTTAATGGATGTAATGTTATACTTCTTCGGTCCGCAATTCATTATAAATGATTTTTTTAAATTAGTATTTAAACCAAGGTCGGACATGAAGGTAACAAAACCAGAAATTAAAGTGCGTAGTGCATTCGGTGTACGCCCCATCAATACAGCGTCATCCGCATAAAGTAGAGTAGTGATGGGGGAACCGTTTATTATGGGAACATCCTTAATAATCTCGCTCAAAGTATTGCTTAACCTATTAATATATAAAATAAAAAGCAGTGGGGCGAGTACGCAGCCCTGTCTAACTCCTCTGCTGATAGGGATATCGTCAGACAAAACGCCTTCATTATTAATTCGTACTCGCGCTTTTAAATCCCTATGTAAATAGGAAAGGAAGTACACCAGTGAGTCGTCTAAACCATAATCAAGCAAAAGTGACCACAACTTAGAACGGTTAACAAAATCAAACGCTGAACTCAAGTCCATAAAACCTAAATAAAGAGGGGATTTTTTGACAATAATATATTTAGCCATAATCAGGTTTAGATTTAAGCATTGTTCAATGGTGCCCACCTTACTTCTAAAACCCAGTTGACTACAGTGAAGGATGTTGTTATCTTCAGCCCAATCCCTTATCCGTCTAAAGATTACTCTTCCCAGGACTTTTAAGGTGTTGTCGATCAGTGAGATCGGACGGTAGCAGGCGGGGTCCGACCTATCACCTTTCTTGAATATGGGCACGATGACACTGTTCGACCAGGATTCGGGAATTGAGCTATCATTTAGGTTATTAAATAGGTTACACAAAAGAGGGGCCCAAAAATTGATTTCTGATTTTATCTGGTCAATAGAAAGACCGTCAGGGCCTGGGGCTTTATTGCTAGCGCTATCAGTGATAGCATCCTCGACCTCTAGTAGTGAGAAGGTCAAGGGTTCATCGCTAAGGGGTAGAGAGACAGTATCTGAAGGGGTAGCTGATATGGCATAGATTTGGGAGAAATGCTCTACCCACGCCTCGCCTGTTATGTTACTATTAATTTGATTGATGTTGGAACCAAAAGATCTTAACGACTTGACTTCTTTCCAGAAGCCCATTGAGTCCTTCAGTTTGGCGGTGCGCGTAAGTGATTCCCAGTGATTAATTACTAGGGCTTCAGATCTAATTCGTAAGACCCTTTTATATTGTTATCTTAATGCTCTTACGAGTTGAGGGTCCCTAGGGTTGGTATTAAGTGCGGCCCTCAAATTCCTGTTGGCCCTAGAGCAGGAAGTGTCAAACCAACGGGGTCCCTGGGAGATGTTCTGCCTGGCAGGTTTAGAAGATTCAATTTTAATTGCCCTGCATAGATCACCAAAAGCGCCAACCACCTCATTGCTAGGACTTATATAAGACAGGCAGGTCTCAACTGTCTCGGGATATTTTTTGATTACTCTGGAAAGGATTCCTTTATTGTCAGCTCCCTTCCATACTAGTCTCAATCTATCAGTTGATAAAGCTAGATTTTGAGGACCTACATCTGGTTTCACTGCAACCCTTGAGGTCTGGGGATTGTATAAACTGATTCTAAGCGGATAGTGGTCACTATACGCGGAACAGACGACTTCTGCTTTTAAAATTATTTCACTAAACTCAGGGCATGTGAAAATATAATCAATCGTAGAAGCACAGCCCTGACCTATGAAAGTGGGGGTTGTTATATTATTAGCACTTGTGCCTACAAATTCCATAGCATTAACAAGGTCATGGGAAGCTATAAAATCTTTCAATTCTACCCCGTTCTTACATATTGGGCTATGGCGATACAAGTGCGCATTAAAATCCCCTCCGATGCAGATGCCATCGAAAGGTCCATACTTTTGCCCCCCCATAATTTCATCTATAAAATTAAACAATAATATAAAATTGCCATTTGGGCGGCTAACAAAATCATTATTATAAAAATTAATAATACATAATTTCAGTCTGTTAATGTACTTAATAGCCATAAAACAGCAAATACCCGGTGTTGGGATCAACTTGGTGTGAACCCCACGTTTTATTTTGGACCAAATAGATAGTCCCCCACTTGGTCGACCCATGGGAGACGGCAAAGCCTTAAGATTGTAACAGCAGAAGCCCTCAATTGTTGGTGACGTTGTACTCCACGTTTCTTGTAGCAACAATATATCACAATTATTATCGACTCACTTAAGCCATTCTGTGATTTTCAATTTAGAATTTAAGCCTGCTATATTCCAGCTAACAAGAGTTAGTACTGAGTCCAAAGGCAAAAGATCAAGGCCTGTCCTTCAGGATCGCCCCGGATCCTCACATAATAACTACAGACACCTCGCTAGAGGGCTGGGGAGCAGTGTTACAAGACCTTCATGTAAGCGGCCACTGGCTACCCCAGCATCGTCTTTTACATATCAATCTGCTGGAGCTCAGAGCGATTCGCCTGGCCTTGCAGGCCTTTCTGCCACGCATACAGCAGTCTCCCGTTCTAATACGTACAGTCAACACGATGGCCATGCATTATATAAACAAAGAGGGCGGCACCAGATCTCGACTGTTGTCACAAGAAGCTCAGACAATCTTGGAATGGGCAATCCAGCAGGAAGTATTACTCCAGGCGGAACACTTTCCAGGTGTTCTCAACAAAGCAGGGGACATGCGCAGCAGACTGAAATCGGTCAGCCATGAGTGGAAGGTAGAGTCCATGCTCATTCCACGAGGGCGATTTCTTTTTCGACAGCCCTCTTTGCCGGAGTTCCTGCCCTGGAGATCTGGAGGGTAGCGACCTGGAGCAGTACCCATACCTTTACATATGTTTACAAGGCATTACTGCCTGGATTCTGGAATGCTGAGTGACAAAGCAGTCGGCCAGGCAGTCCTGAGGAACCTCTTTCAGTAGTGGTGAGCTTTCCCTTTCATCCCTCCTTCCATGTTACTGTTTTTTCAGCTCTTGCACATTTTTGAACCTCGTGTGTTTATCCATACTAATATAATAAAGAGAGAGCCCAAACCTTTGAGGCGGGTAATCTCAGGAACCACAGCACCAATCACAACACCCAATACAGTGTTGGAAAGGGCAGTTGCAGCAGAAGGACATAGGCTATGCAGACGCCCACTGTTAGACCTGTCTGGCCTTTTGCGTAGCTCCTCCACTTATTTATTTATTTTGTCCCCTTTTTGCCCCTCAAACCTTTGTATCTTTTTGAGTCCACTAGGTTTTTATGGTGTTGGCCTGGGGGATAGGTGCTCTTTTACCCTCATGATTTTTCACCTCAAGCCTAGGTGCCCTTCATGACAGGAATTCACTTAGTTCAACAAAATGGTGGCTTCTAACTGCCACAACTGTCAGTCCCCTAGAATGCCCCATAGGTTAATATTAGGCCTTCCAGAACCTTCTGGACCCTACTGGACCCTGTGAGGACAGGCTATATAGGGGCAGAGGTCAGGAAGCCATTTTGTGCAGTACAGGGAGTTGGAGGAGAGAGGCGATGGTGTGAGGAGGAGGACGCACTAGAAGTAGTAGTTGTCTGAGTAATAGTCAACCTCTTCAGCAAGACGTTCCCCCTCTGGCCCTTGACCAAACCCTCCCATCTGACTTCATTTTTATGTGGAAACCGGTGCAGCTGTGGCGGTTGGCCCCCTGAGCCCCTTTGACCCTCTCCCTCATTCTACCAATTTCTGACTGGGAACTGGCTCCCTCCATTTCCCTCGAGGTCCCAGCCTACCCGAACTCAGAAGAGAAGACCAGGGCGAGATCTGTCATCTTACGCCGCCGAAGTGCCACTGAACCGGAGGCGCGAGTCGGCGTAGGTGTTGCGGGGCTGAGCGACTGAGGAAAGTGTCGCTACTCTCTGCGCAAGCCCAGCGGTGCGACTGGAGGTGAGGCGGGGAGCCGGCGAAGCACTGATCCCCAGCGCAGGTTCGGAAGCGGTGTGGGGATCACCACACGAGGGCGGCGGCGGCCAGCAGGAACACTGCTCTTCCGCGCCTGCGCTGCTGCTGCTTCGTTCAGGAGAGAGCCGCAAGGCTCCCGCGAGTGACCGCGACTCCAGGCTCCCCAGTGATACCGTCTCCTGGTGGGGGCGGGAGCGAAGGGACGGCTACCGTTCCAGGAGAAGCTGGGGCTTTAGTCCAGCGGCCTTCAGTGAATCAAGTAAGGTGCGGTGGAAGGGGGAAGAGCAACAGGAGCCCAGGGAAACCGCTAAGGCCCTGGGAAGGAGTTCTGTCACGACAATTCCCTCAAATATAACTGTTGGAGGTTCCCTACTCCGGTGTATCCATCGGTTTACTCTGCAACTAACTCTGTCAGGGGAAAGGAGGTCTGTTCATAAGTCAAACTGTGATAAAAGTTCAGAGGGATAAGTACAGCAGAGATTCACATCGGTGTTGGGAGGTGTCAGAAGACACTGAGGATACTGAGAACTGTGGGTGGTGTGTACTTTGGGAATTTTCTTACAGGGGAGGAAGAGAAGAAGATATTGTGATCACACTCTGTGCTTAATTGCGAATAAGTGTTAACAGAGCTGTTATGGAGTAGTTGTGAATGGAAGTCTTCCAGAGTCTTGTGAGCTTGACACTCCTAAAGCACAGGCTGAATTAGGTGTAATATAAAATAATAATTGTTCTTGTGGGGTAACCAGGAGACCCCAGTTTGGGGTGAACAATCCATCACTGTAAACGGGGCTATTAGAGTCTGTAAAGAAAGTATTACTTAAGAATAGCTCTCTGCTGGAGGTTGAAATATTGCTGATGGGGATCTCCGAATGTTACTGAGTATGTAGAAAGAATTGATAAAAATTGCCCAGTGTATCTGATTGTAAACTATTGAGAGAGAGAAGTCAGCAAACATATTATTTTTATAAACCAGCTCATATTTTTACACAAAGATTGGTGTAGCGTCATTTTTGAGTGGAATTGCTTGAAGTTATTGCTGGGTGGTATGCAACCTTCACACATGTGCCTCTATTAGAGATTGTCTTACCCTAGGCCAGGCTACCCTTGGTGACCTGACAACTTTAGGTTCCAACACCCACCATATACATTTAAAAGGTAAAAGAACCGTGCCAGAAAAGTAGTCCCTTGTGGGCGTGTCTGCGTTGTGCTGTGGGCGTGTGCTGGGGGCGTGACAAACGCTGGGGGCGTGTGGTACGTTCCGCCCTTCATGCCATGTCTCATATTGTGTGCTAATCCCACCCTGCTCCCTTTAAATACCCCTGCACCCCATAATCATAACCCACCCGTACTCCTTAAAATACCCCAACACCCTTAAACACTAACCCATTAAATATACCCTGTACCCCAAAACCCAAACCTATCCCTAAACCCTAAAAATACCCCTGTACCCCAAAACCCAAACCTAGCACTGAAACCTATAAATACCCCTGTACCTCAAAACCCAAACCTACCCCTGAACCCTAAAAATACCCCTGTACCCTAAAACCCAAAGCTAGCCCTGAACCCTAAAAATACCACTGTACCCCAAAACCTACCCCTGAACCCTAAAATACCCCTGTACCCCAAAACCCAAACCTAGCCCTGAGCCCTTAAAATACCCCTGTACCCCAAAACCCAAACCTACCCCTGAACCCTAAAAATACCACTGTACCCCAAAACCCAAACCTACCCCTGAACCCTAAAATACCCCTGTACCCCAAAACCCAAACCTAGCCCTGAACCCTAAAAATACCCCTGTACCCCAAAACCCAAACCTAGCCCTGAACCCTAAAAATACCCCTATACCCCAAAACCCATACATATCTCTAAACCCTAAAACTACTCCTGTACCCCATAACCCAAAACTATATCTGAACCCTTAAAATACCCAAACACCCCAAAACATATACCTCAGTACCCCAAAACATATACCCCTATACCCATACTTACCTTATCCAAACATTAAAAAAACATGCTTTTACCATTCATGCATTTACAACAAATTTCGTTGTAAATGTATGCGTGGTAAAAGCATATAAAATGTAATGCCATGCGTTATAATGGCATTGCGGAGTCATGGTACTTTCGTAATGAAAGTATGCGGAGTGATGGTATGCGGAAAGAAAGTTGCGGAATAATGGGTGTTTACCCTCCCCCGGTAAGTACATTGGTGGCACGGCGGCCCACATCTCCAGCAACATACTCATTTTTGTTCACCACCCATTTGAAAAATGCACAGGTCTCTCTCATTGATGGCCAGCACCAGCATACACTTTTAGACACACCTCCCGCCACAAGTTCTAGAATTGCAAACTTTAGAGCTGGGGAGCTACGTTCGAATCTCGGCATCAGCTCAACATCCTGTGATTCCAGGCAAATCGCTTTGTCTCCCCGTGCCTACCACAAATAAATGTATTCTTCTGTAATGTAAATTGTGCTCATGCCATGTTGTCAAGTACGCGCTATATAATATTGCAAGGAAAAATAAAGTAGAGAAACTCGAGTTCACACACTACTGAATGCGCACTCTTAAGTGCATCAGCAGTGCCCTGTGAATCGGAGCGTTTCACAGGCCTGTCACAGATAAGAAATGCTATCAAAACGAAATCCTACAAAACAATATACTACTGGCCGGCAGCAATTCATACCCCGACAACGTCGGGACGGGCTGCGAGTATTTTCTAAAGTTTCTAAGTACGTTATTGACCAACAGTTCTGTATGATGCCACAATTGGGGGGGAATGTTTATGTTTTTGCTTGCATAACCAAAAATAAAGTTTTTAAAAAAAGTATGTTATTGACCATTGAAAATGTCATTATGGTGAATATGCTATTGCTTTGTTCTTGGTTTTATATTGGTCATGGTTCCAAAAATGTGCTGATAATTGCTAGCTACTCTGATACAAGCACGGGAATCTATGAAAGATCCAATACTGGAGTAAGAAAACAAGTTACTTACCTGTAACTTTGGTTCTCCAGTATTGAAACTTTCATAGATTCTCATGTAAACCCACCCTCTTCCCCTGGGAAAGCACATCCTCTTCATCTTCAGTGGTGTGGTTACACAACTTCTACGAAAATCTGAGTTTCTGAGCTTCTCTCAAGAGGGTGCTAAGGGGTGAGGCTAATCTGATTGGTTGTTCATTTTTTTTGGTCTCTTTTACAAAAAAAGGTGGATAGGTTGCAAAACAAGAATGGGCCTAGGCCTAGGTTCTGTTTGGTAATGGTTTCTATTGCTATTGTATGTATACTGGGGACTTCCATTCCGACGACAGGGAATGATACAAGCATGGGAATCTATGAAAGTTTCAAATACTGGAGAACCAAAGTTACAGGTAAGTAACTTGTTTTCTTATGTCCACTTCCTTGCCTCTTTTTTGTCCAGAACGTAAAATGTGTTGGGCTGCTTCAGATGCTTTCGCCATGGGCCTTGTTTCCTGCTATTGGAAGAAGGGTCTGAATCTGTGTTCCCATTGACATCTCACTTTGTGGTTGTGAAGACTAATGGTTTAAATAGCCTTGTGTAGATGAAACAGTTGAGCCTTGACTCTGTATTTCTCATCTTATCTTACTTTGGCCATTATCTCTTCTTTCACCTTTAAATAGTGCCTTCTTGTGATAATGTCTTTAAGAAGTTTATGTGGCAGACATGAGAGAGAGAGAAAATGAAAAGTACTGCTCAGTCCTACAGGGTAGGTGAAAGGAAAATAGAAGAGGCTGTTCTCCTTCACCGGGAAATGTACTTTAATGTCGATGTTTGACTACTTCCCCAAATCTTCTTACGTGAATTGGGCTTTGACTTCATGGTCTCTACCCCAGTTCACCAGTTAGTAATGAATCCACTCTCTTTTCTTAGATTGTGCATGTTATTGCTTCTCTCGCTTCTCTGTACTGAAGCAGGACAAAGGTATTACTCCAGAATAGGAGTAGTCTGATTTCTCTTCTCTCCCACAGCTATCGTGTTTACGAGGCTTGAAACTTTGGTGGGGCTCTCAGTGTCTCCCTTCTGTTCAATTTAGCAGGCTAGAGGCGGCTGTTTGCTATGTCACCAGGAAATGGAAGTGGAAGTGACTAGCTGTGCTGCATACATCTGAAACATTATTGTTCTCCTAACCATAGTAACTTAAGTTAACTTCCAAATTAATTATTTGAATTAACTTATTGAATCATTTAGAGAATAACAAAAGTCCCCCCAAAAAATCTGTCCCTGCTTTCAGCTGCCCAAAAAATAGCAGGTGTGTAAGGGGGAGTCATACATGACATGTATTCTCATCCCGGCCCCAAACCTAATAAAAAATACATGGCTTCCTGCCACATCTTACCTGAATCTGTACCTCTTGGTTAACCCCTCACTGCAAGGTTCTTTGTTTCATTCATTGCCATTTGAGTGACAGTAATATGTCTTAATATTGTTCCTGACGTTCTGGCCGCCAGTTTCATAATCGCGTCCACTAGTCCGAAAAACAGAATGAAGTCACTTCTTATCAAGGCATACCTACTGGGTCGGCAGAAGGTTTGATCTAATACAGTTTTACCCTTGTACCTACGTTTTCAAGGGTTCCCTGAGTTCTATCTAAAAACTGGTCACCTTTTCTGAGCTCACAGAATAGGTTATTTTTCATGGGGTAAACAAGGAAACGTTTATTTTGACTGTGTCTGGCTGAAGGTGCCTGTCCTGTCACATATGATTTGTCTGGGCCACACAGTACTGCAATTGAACATTTTGATTTATCATTCCTGCTGGAACACGATTATCCAATTTAAGCTTATACATAGAAAAAGCTTTTTCACAGTTTCATAACAGTTGCTGTAATTTATTACCAGCATTCATTCAGAGAATAATAAAAGTCCTTCAAAGCCTAATAAAAGTCAAAAGAGAATGTTTGGAGGATACAATTTGATCAGCGTTCCCCACCAAATGGTATTGGAAAAATTATGAAATTCTCACTAATTGTCACTGTTTGGAAATAGAAGAGCCATAACACCAACTCGTCTCGTGGGGTCGAGGTATTGACTTTACATAGCCCAGAAGGGCAGTCAGTGGCAGCACCTCTAGCAGATAATCTATCATTTGGATAGCGACTGTATTAGTTGCTGCCTTGGGGCAGAACCAAGCTAGGTGTATAACATCTATATTTGCTATCTTACAAAACTGCCCCGATTTACAAACATGAGCCACTTTTTTAGCTATCTAATTCACTAAAGGGACCACCTTTATTGTGGTGTCTGGGCCTATTTTCTGTCCTAGGCCGACCCTGCATATTAGACTTTGCTGCTGACATGTACATATGTGATAAGAAAGAGAGTTAAGACATTCCTGACCCAATTCCCAAATGATGTGTGCGCCTAAATGAACATAGGTGCACAAATCACGTATGTGACTGCAAATTCAACTTCGTGTTTCACAAAATGTAAATTTTGCACCTTTAGTTTGAGGTACTCCAACACGTAATTAGATCGATTTGGTGTAATTGTGCATCTAAGTATATGCCTGAACAGGGGCCTTTGCTGGATATTTCAAGCCTAACAACCACATAAGGATGATTTCACAAAATTGGGAAGAGGTGTGGCGCTGCGGCCAGGGCGACTGACGCCGGATGCGAGAGTTCCAGGCTGCCCCCCACCTTCCTTCCCGCACATTGCCACCGGAGAAGGGAACAGCGTGCCTGCATCTGTCTTACTGGTATTGACTATTCCACCTGTAGCTGCAAGCTCCGTTACAGACATGAGAGGTACCGCGTCTTTCCCTGCACCTTTTCCTGCCAAACCCCGCAGTTTGAACATTGCCGGTACTGGAATTGCCACCTTTGATGTTTTGCCGGCCCCCGTCTGCCCCTTCTTCGGGATATCCGGGACTGCCAGGGCTGACTGTGAGGCTGTTCGAGATGCGGCAACAACTGAATAAGACGCCACTGGTCCTGCTGTAGAGGCAGTGGACTTTGCCACTGCCCGTGGAAGGCTCTTTGCTTGAGGCTTCGGCGGCGTTTTGCGAGGCTGTGCAGACCGCAGGTGCGTGAGGGGGGTCCTGCTTAAACCACAGCGCAGCCAAGTCCGTTTCAAAGGACTGTGACGAGAGGCACAAAGCTGCCAGAACATCCTATTCAAGCCGATTTGCAGAACGGCAATGAGCCGCTACCGGTCTGGTATCCATTAGACGCCACGCGCATACATCAAACACGGGCAGCTCCTGGAGAGAGGGAGCAACCCGAACACCAGCTCACTCGGCCAGCTGACCGGCCGCCATCTTGCCCTCCGTGCTTGTTTTGTTGTTGCTACATCCTGCGTGTTTCTTTAGCTGCCCTTCCTGCAGGATAAGAAAATATTGTTCCTGAAAGCTTTTTCCTGCAGCTGGCTGCCAGCCATTATTCCCTTTATGTGTGCCCTCTCTATAGTGCATAAGTGCTCTAGTTTTATTTGTTCCCCAGGTCTTCCTATCAATAACTCCCAGCCAGCTTTTGTATTCCTGTGTGTCCATCAAAGATATGTGGTGGGAATTTAGGTCAAATAATTGTGACATTTATGTCATCTCTTTTACCTCAGTATCTAAAATGTAACATGTAATCTGAGTGTAATCTCAATGACAAAATACAACAGTTTCAAGTTAGTTTTTAATAGCAACATCCAGTTTGTGAGCCAAGCGACAAACACCAGCAGGTACCCTCATTTCTTTACTGTAAGCACCAGTTGCACTTTACTAAATATTAGTTCAGAATGTACATTTCCATGAATGCATTATGTGGCTCATGTCAAGTCATTATTTGATGTATTCATATATCTACTTGGCATTAGGTTTATGTAAAAATACTAGTACAAAAGAGTATAAAGTTTAACTCGAGTAACTTTCCACAAAACGGTCTTCTCCATATTTTTGAAGACTTTCAGCTCTGGTTTCTTTTTTGCTGCATTAAAAAAAGATTGACAAAGCCAATCGGTCTGACATTGGATGCTAGCCTCCTAGTTTTGTCAAAAAATATTTTTTTGTGTCTCAAAAAGCACTCTTTGCCATAGAAGTCAGTGGCACTAAAAAGAACTACTTTGTATGCGATCGTGCTACGTGTAAAAGAGTAGAATTCTATAGCACAGTATATTTAGCCAATGGTTGAAGTGAGCTGACCCATTGCCCCATATTGAATGCTGTAGTTGGCAGAATAAAAATTTGATTGACATAATTCAAGTCAAGTCAAGTCAAGTCATAAAATTTATATAGCGCACTACATACCCAGAGGGTTTCAAGGCGCTTGGGGAGGGGAGGGGGATTATTTGTCAAATATCCACGTTTTAAGTTGTTTTCTGAACGCTAGGTGATTCTGGGTGAGGCGAAGGTAAGCGGGGAGTGAGTTCCATGTTTTGGCAGCCAGGTATGAGAAGGATCTGCCTCCCATGGTGGTTTTGTTGATGCGAGGGACAGTGGCGAATGCTTGGCTGGAAGAGCGAAGTTGGCGGGAGGGGGTGTAGAAGGACAGTCGAGAGTTGAGGCAATCTGGTCCGATGTCGTAGAGTGATTTGTGTGCGTGGGTAAGCAGTCGGAAAGTAATCCTCTTATTGACGGGTAGCCAGTGGAGGTCTTTAAGGTGGCCAGAGATGTGTTCGTTGCGTGGGATGTCTAATATGAGCCTGGCTGAGGCGTTTTGGATTCGTTGTAGTTTCTTCTGGAGTTTGGCGGTGGTGCCTGCGTAGAGGGTGTTTCCGTAGTCCAGTCGGCTCGTGACTAGAGCGTGGGTGACTGTTTTCCTTGTTTCGGAGGGGATCCAGCGAAATGTTTTTCTGAGCATGCGAAGGATGTTGAAGCAGGAAGAGGATACGGCGCTGACTTGTCTGTTCATTGAGAGTGAAGAATCTAGGATGACGCCAAGGTTCCGTGCGTGGTCTGTCGGGATGGGTGCGTTTCCGAGGGCTTCCGGCCACCAGGAGTCGTCCCATGCAGAGGGGGATTTACCTAAGATGAGGACTTCTGTTTTGTCTGAGTTCAGTTTCAGACGGCTTTGTTTCATCCATTCGGCGACTTCTTTCATTCCTTCGTGTAGGTTAGTTTTGGCGGTGCTGGGGTCCTTGGTGAGAGAAAGGATCAGTTGAGTGTCATCCGCGTAAGAGATGATGTTGAGGTTGTGTTGGCGGGCGATGGTCGCGAGGGGGCTCATGTATACATTGAAGAGGGTGGGGCTGAGTGAGGATCCTTGTGGTACGCCGCAGATGATTTCAGAGGCCTCGGACTTGAATGGTGGGAGGCGGACTCTCTGGGTTCTTCCGGTGAGGAACGAGGTGATCCATTCGAGTGCTTTTCCTTGGATTCCGATGTTATTGAGGCGTTGTAGAAGGGTGCTGTGGCAGACTGTATCGAATGCTGCAGAGAGGTCGAGGAGGATGAGGGCGACTGTGTCTCCATTGTCCAGTAGAGTTCGAATGTCGTCTGTTGCTGCGATGAGGGCGGTCTCAGTGCTGTGTTTTGCTCGGAAGCCAGATTGTGAGGAGTCGAGGGATTTGTTGGCTTCGAGGAAGGCGGCGAGCTGGTTGTTGACAGCTTTCTCGATGACTTTGGCCGGGAATGGAAGAAGCGAGATGGGGCGGTAGTTTTTGAGTTCGGTGGGGTCTGCTGTTGGTTTTTTCAGAAGGGCGGTGAGTTCAGCGTGTTTCCAGTCTTCTGGGAAGGTAGCGGAGGTGAAGGAGCAGTTGATGACGTCTCGGAGGTGCGGAGCTATGACGGAGTCTGCTTTGTTGAAGATGTGGTGAGGGCATGGGTCTGTGGGGGATCCAGAGTGGATGGAATTCATCAGGCGGATGGTGTCCTCAGTGGTGATTGGGTTCCAGGCGTTAAGGGTGTTAACGGGGGGAAGATAGTCAGCTGATGGTAGGGTGGGTTGGCTTCCGGGTTGGTTGTCAAAGCTGTTGTGGATGTCAGCAATCTTGTTGTGGAAAAAAGAGGCTAGGGAGTCGCAGAGGGTTTGAGAGGGGGTGATGTCGTTGGAGTTGGCCGAGGGGTTGGAAAATTCCTTGACGATGTTGAAAAGTTCCTTGCTGTTGTGGGCGTTGTTGTCGAGTCGATCCTTGAATGCTGTTTTCTTGGCTTTTCGGATCAGTTGGTGGTGAGTACGGATGGCGTTTTTGAAGGCGTCCTTGTTGCTGGTGGATGGGTCTTTTTTCCAGGCCTTTTCAAGGGAGCGGCATAGTTTCTTGGATTTCTTGAGGTCCTCGTTGAACCATGAGGCCTTCTTGATGCCAAGTTTGTGTTGGCGTTTTTTCAGTGGTGCTAAGTTGTCGGCGGTGTTGGATAACCAAAGGGTGAGGTTGGAGGCGGCTTCGTTGGCGTTAGAAGAGAGGGCTGGGGAGGTTTGAAGGAGCGATGTGGAGATCTGCTCCGTGGTGATTTTGTTCCAGTTTCTTTGTAGAGTTGGTTGGAGGTGGATGATGGGTTTCGGCTTGTTGTAGGTGAAGTGGACGCAGCTGTGGTCAGTCCAGAGGAGCTCCGTAGTGTGGTTGAAAGAGACATGGTTGCTGGAGGTGAAGATGGGGTCGAGTGTGTGACCTGCGATGTGGGTGGGGGAAGTGACCAGTTGTTTAAGTCCGAGGTTGGCGAGGTTGTCCAAGAGGGTGGCGGTGTTGCGGTCGTTGATCTTCTCAAGGTGGAAGTTGAGGTCTCCCAGAAGGATGTAGTCTTTGGAGGTGAGCGCGTGTGGGGTGATGAAGTCCGTGATGTCTTCACTGAATTTTGCGCGGGGTCCTGGTGGTCTGTAGAGGAGGGTGCCTCTGAGTGTGGTCTTGGGGTCGATGTGGATCTGGAAGTGAAGGTGTTCGGAGTTGGCGAGGTTGGCGTCAGAGCTGGTTGAGATGCGGATTGATTTCTTGTGGATGATAGCGATTCCTCCTCCTGTATGGTCGGTGCGGTCTTTGCGTGTAATCTTATAGTCGTCAGGGATAGCGATGGCGATGTCAGGGGCGGAGGAGGCGTTCATCCATGTTTCCGTTAGGAAGGCGATGTCTGGAGAGATGGTGTCTAGTAGGTTCCAAAGGTCAATGGCGTGCCTGTGGACCGAGCGGGTGTTGAGAAGGATGCATTCTAGGTGGTTGGGGTCGGGAATCTGTGGTGTGGTCGGAGCGGAGACGTTGTCGGTGCCGCAGAATTTGCAGGAGAGGCAGGAGAACGGTCCATGGGTGCGTCCAGGAGCGACTTGGACGCAGTTGGGGGCGCGACCGGGGTTAAGGGCTAGGAGAGCGGCGGCATCGTAGGTAATGCGGGGGGGCTGGGCAGTGCGAGGGGCAGGGGATCTGGCGCTGGGCGCGGTCCAGGCGCGGACGGGCGTAGACGGGCTTACCTTTGGCGCACCTTCGGCGCGGATTGGGCGCGGACGCTGCGCGTGGACGCTGCGCGCGGGAACAACTGTCATATATGGATAGTGGAGGGGGAGGGGCGAGGGCGTCTCAGCTGGGAGGCGGGGCGGGCACACGAGGACGGCGAGCACAACAAATAAACAAAATGGAGGCGGAGGGGGGGAACAGAGCGGAGCACAACGCGCAAACCAAGTAAACAACAGCAGAAATCAATAACACAGCGCCAATGAGTCCTAAAGCAACTGGGCACAAGCAGCCAATATGAAAGTCAACTTTGCAGGCAATAAGCGGAGCGCTGAAGTCTGATGCGCTAAACACGTTAAAATACAGTGCAGTCAAAAAGGTAAACAGCGACAATGATTTTTAGCGCTAGCTGGGCACAGGCAGGCAGGCGAGCAGCAGCTTATGAGGCAATGCAGCGAGAGGCAGCTTGTGAGCAAAGCAATAGAGCGCTACGATACCAGGTCTCAGCAGAGGCACTGGGAGCGACCACTCGGCTCGTTAGAGAGGAGCGAGTCACGGTGAACGAGGGGTGAGGAGCGCTACTTCTGGACAGTGGGAGGGCGTCTCAGCTGGGAGGCGGGGCGGGCACACGAGGACGGCGAGCACAACAAATAAACAAAATGGAGGCGGAGGGGGGGAACAGAGCGGAGCACAACGCGCAAACCAAGTAAACAACAGCAGAAATCAATAACACAGCGCCAATGAGTCCTAAAGCAACTGGGCACAAGCAGGCAATATGAAAGTCAACTTTGCAGGCAATAAGCGGAGCGCTGAAGTCTGATGCGCTAAACACGTTAAAATACAGTGCAGTCAAAAAGGTAAACAGCGACAATGATTTTTAGCGCTAGCTGGGCACAGGCAGGTAGGCGAGCAGCAGCTTATGAGGCAATGCAGCGAGAGGCAGCTTGTGAGCAAAGCAATAGAGCGCTACGATACCAGGTCTCAGCAGAGGCACTGGGTGCGACCACTCGGCTCGTTAGAGAGGAGCGAGTCACGGTGAACGAGGGGTGAGGAGCGCTACTTCTGGACAGTGGGAGGGCGTCTCAGCTGGGAGGCGGGGCGGGCACACGAGGACGGCGAGCACAACAAATAAACAAAATGGAGGCGGAGGGGGGGAACAGAGCGGAGCACAACGCGCAAACCAAGTAAACAACAGCAGAAATCAATAACACAGCGCCAATGAGTCCTAAAGCAACTGGGCACAAGCAGGCAATATGAAAGTCAACTTTGCAGGCAATAAGCGGAGCGCTGAAGTCTGATGCGCTAAACACGTTAAAATACAGTGCAGTCAAAAAGGTAAACAGCGACAATGATTTTTAGCGCTAGCTGGGCACAGGCAGGCAGGCGAGCAGCAGCTTATGAGGCAATGCAGCGAGAGGCAGCTTGTGAGCAAAGCAATAGAGCGCTACGATACCAGGTCTCAGCAGAGGCACTGGGAGCGACCACTCGGCTCGTTAGAGAGGAGCGAGTCACATAATAACAGACTAATGGATGAAGAGGGTTGGCTAAAAGCCCATATAAGTAAATAGTATTTATTTTACTAAAAGCTAAAGGTCTTGAGTAATATCAGACCTATAAATAAAGATATTTTCACGTTCATTTACTTTAATCGTGTGGTAATACCACATGCATATTTTAGAGGTAAGACACTACTTCAAGATTTAGAGTCTAGGTTTTCCAAAGGTGCAGATACCTTTGCAGAATGGAATGAAAGTCGTGTAATCAGGTTAATAGGTTTTGTTTCTGCCCTGCAATTAGAACGCATGCATTAATTACCAGGAGATGCAGTGAACATATTGGGAACTTTGCCAATAATGCTGAAGTGTGCGGTGTGTTAAAAGATCAAATCCACATTTGATTTGTGTCTTGAGTTCCAACACAGATTCCTCATTAGGTACACAGCTCTTTCATTAAGTTTTTGAGCTGAACCTTAACAGTATGAAACATCTATTTTGTAAATGTGCAGGTACTATTTAACTTTCATTTTAACATTGCATATTCCTGTGCTTACAGTGTTAGCAGATATGCTTTACCTTTTTGCAGTATATTGGCTTTTAAAGCCCTCATTACTAATGGGTCAATAAATATGGCTATGCATGTAACTTGTGTTTCTGAACATATCAGAATTATGAGTTTTGTAATAAATATGAGCAGGTCAAAGCTGCCAACATTTATCAGTTGAAAATGCCCAGTAAATAGGTGAAGATACAGTGAGCACAATAATCCATACTCTTATGATAGGTGATAATCCTCGCACCCTATATATCCCAAATACCTTGGTGTTGGTTTTTATCAGGTACCATAATTATCGCATCCAATATTGTCCTACTTGGAATGATGGCCTGTGTGGCCCATTGTTTGGTTATTCATCCAATATATGTAAAATTATAAATGGATAAGAGTGAATAAAAGGATGTTTTTCACCAAGGGACTCTGAGTGACACCAAATGGACAACAACGGCAAATGTTATGTTACATATGGCCCACCCAAATCATCTTCCCCTGCTTTCAAGTACTATGCATGGACAATAGAGAAAAACGGGAGTTATACATAACATGGTCTCTCCTTTTTGTCGAAGGGAAATACCTGGCCTCTTGACACCCACCCACACCACTGTCTGTCTTCTCCCCACTTCCATCCTGGTTTGCTCTATGCTCTGCCAGCGCTGCACTGACAGGCTCTGTGAGAGCCCTGATAGAGCAGCCTGAAATTCTTTTACAATGTAGCAACAGGGGATAACTGCTTTTGTTTATAACTACTGCTGCTGCTATCTCATAGCAGTGAATTACCAGATTTAGAATCTGAGAATCACACTAGTGAGGCTTGGTGAGAGCAATCCATAACAAAATGTATATCATTACTCGAACATTTTTCCTTGTGTACATGACAAGGTTTTTTATGTTTTGAAAAGTGTACATTAGCAGAGTTATTTTCATGGGATAACCGTTAAACTGAATTAAACTCAAAACATTCCTTCTTGTACTTTACAGGTGCTGCTTTCGTGTTCCCATGTATTTCATAGGGTAAGCATGTTATATTGGGTACATCAATATTACTAACTAGTATTGTTCGAATTGAAGTTTATGCAACACAAATCCTTGTTGGTCTTTTAGAAATAATTGTCCTTTTGTCGAATAACAGTCTGTCTGAGAAATACACTAAAGGAAAGATTTTCTGTAATAATCTTGGGGAGTGTATGTGTGTTTTGAAAAGAGTAAGGCTCATGGTAGCCTTCATCAACAGGTACTGTAACCAAGTTAAATATTATTTTTATTTTTTTGTGGGGACTACCCTCAACTTTTGTTTCTCATTTTTATTGAGGTTCCCACAATTTGGAAATTCCTTTGGTTGGATCATAGGTGGAGGCAGGGTTTGGTGTCCGAGGGGTTGAAAGTGCTGTAACAGTGGGCACCCGTTTAGAGAAATGTTATGTAATTCGAAAAATTGTCTATTTTTTCACTGAAAAGAAAAACAGTTAAAGGTCAGTAATGGGGTTGGCAGAAGGGGGTGGCATGCAGCCAGTCTCTGCAGCCTTGCTCCTGGATCCCCAACTAGAGCATTCATCCAACCATAGGCTTGATTGTTTTTTGTTGAATGAAATGTGGTGCTTGCTTCTCAATATGCAATGGTGGGCAAACGATTATAATATTCTGACTAATCTCGATTTTACTGTGGATAGTGTGTTATTTTTTCAATTTTTACTCCCCTTTTTCACACTTCAAATTGTCCCCCAGCACTCCTCTCTGTTTGGATACCTCTCCTAGTGAGGGACATTTTCTTCTGTACTGCTAAAATTGCAGTTTTGACCAAATCACTATTTTCAAGTTGGAGGAACATTTTTTGTATTGCCTTTATCGTTTAATAAACTGTGGTATAGTCGGTGCACACCCTACTTCTGTTAATGTAACAATAAAGATATATCAAGTTAAAGCACTAGTCATGATGGACACCAGTTCCTATGTACAAAAGGTGATGGAACAACTATCAGATACCTCTACCTACATCAAATTGGAACAGGACCCGACAACATCGATGATGGACACCCTCAATCAAATACTGGACAAGGCAGAAAACATGGAATGGATAAATACATCTTTACGAAATTTTCTCACGGTACAGTACCCTAGAAGACCAAAACTTTACACACCCCCTAAGGTGCACCAAAGTTTAACAGACCCTCCGTTTCGTCCAATTGTTTCAGGGTGCGAATCTATTTTCGGACCAGCAGGACAATTAGTGGATCATTTTCTGGAAAAATGTGTGCAATCTTGGCCTAGCTACGTGAAAGATACCACTAATTTTCTCAAACTTTTACAACAATTACAAGACCAGCGACAAACATCATGGCTAATGTGCACAATCGACGTCACATCTTTATACACCTCAATTCCCTTGAAAGAGGGAGTTGAGGCATGTGAGTGGGCCTTGTTGCAAATGCCTGACATTTGTGTCAATAACATTTTCTTACTGAAGTTACTTACCTTTTGCTTACAACACAGTTATTTAAAATGGCAAGATGAATTTTATTTGCAAGTCAGTGGAACCTCCATGGGTTTTCTGGGGGCTCCCTCGTATGCAAATACGTTCATGGCACAATTTGAAAATGTTCACATCTTCAACCAAGATACCTGTAAAACTGATCTGCCATTTTATGTCAGATTCATTGATGATATTTTTCTAATATGGAAAAACTCCAGAGAGTCATTGGAACTATTGATTACTGATTTGAACACCAAACATGAGAGAATCAAGTTCACTCACTCCATAAGCACTGACAGTATTTCTTATCTAGATGTACTGAATAATAAACAAAATGGTGCTCTTGAAACTTCACTTTTCACAAAACCTAACGACAGAAATAATCTTTGGCTATACTCTAGCTTCCATCCACCATCACTAATCAAGAACCTTCCATTCTCACAAATGTTGAGAGTTAAACGTATAACTTCAGATGCTAATAATTTACAGGACAGTCTTCAGAAAAAAAAGGACAAATTTCTAGATCGTGGGTACCCTAACTCTATTCTCACTGAAGCGGCCAGCAAAACATCTCTAAAGGACTGGGGAAGCTTACTGGTTTCCAAAATGAAAAGTGAATCTAGTCGACTAGTTTTTGTATCTAAGGACCCGATGTAGGTGGCAAATACCGGTCGGAAACGGCCGAATTCGGCCGTTTCCGACCGGTATTTGGCATCTTGAGATGTAGGGGGCCAGATTTTACAGATTCTGTAAATTTACAGAATCGGTAAATTTACAGAATCTGTAAAATACCGAATCTGTATTTTTACCGATTCGGTAATTCCCAGATGTAGGTGGGACTCTTCTGAGTCCCAAAGGCCCTACAAATTCGGTATTTTACCACCCAATCCAATTGGGTGTTAAAATACCGAATTCAGGTGTGCATGCACATGTGTGCATGCACACCTAGCAATGTGACAGACAGACATGCCCTTAGGGCATGTCTGTGTGCCACATGGCGCACATGCCTATTTTTGGGGTGCCAGAGGGTGTCAAAGTGACACCCCCTGCACCCTTGCAAAATTCGGTATTTACCGATTCTGTAATTACAGAATCGGTATTGCCCATTGATTCCTATGGGCTTTAAGGCCCATAGGATTCAATGGGCAATACCGATTCGGTATTTACAGATTCGATAAATACTGATAATTAACGATTCGGTATTTACAGAATCTGTAATACCTACATCTCCCCCCTTCATATTTACCGACTCTTAAATACCGAATCGGTAAAATTCGGTATTTAAGAGTCGGTAAATATGAATTACCTACATATGGCCCTAAGTTCTCTACAAGATCGCATTCCATCAAAAGAATCATCAAATCAAGATGGAATCTTCTCAAACAGGAATTAGACTTCAATGGAGTATTCAACGAAGAACCTCTTTTTGCCTATACCCGTAGTAAAAACATAAAAGATATTCTTTCCACTAAGAGAGAAGAACAACAGATTTACCATGGAATGCGTAAATGCTACAATTGCGTTCATTGTAATAATGTTATGACTGGTAGTGTCATTCACCATCCACACTCAGGCAAACCGATCACCTTAAAACACAACGGAGATTGTAATTCCTTGAACGTCATCTATACAATAAAATGTTCATGTGGGTTGCTATATGTAGGCAAAACATCACGTAAACTGAAAGTGAGAATTACAGAGCACAAGAGTACTATCCGCACTAAATCCATTAAGTCACATTTTGCTGCTCATTGGTTTGAACAACACCACACCAATGCACAACTGCGGTTTACTATTCTAGAATCTTAGAACCTCACAACAGGCCAAAATCCACATGTCTTGTTAGCCCAAAGGGAAGCGTGGTGGATAAAGTATCTTCAGACTTTGACTCCAGGAGGGCTTAATGATAGAATGAATTACAATGTTTTCTCTAATACATTTTGGGTCTCTTTGTCATGTGTTGACCCTCCATGTTTGACTTTAGCTTTGTAAATGTGCCTTCTATTACGCCAAACGTTATATCTTACACTCCTAACTTGTGACCTGCGGTTCATTTCATCAAGGGGAGTGTCCCACACGATTATGGTATTATCTTTAATGAATTTTCATTCATTCATTTCAATTTTTCCTACGTTTTCTTGGCTCTTCCTTTTTCTTTCCATCGTATAATTCTGGCATAATTTTTCCGGCATGCATCACATTACATTTGAGATCTTTCACCTTACTATATTTTCTGTTATTTATAGTGCTCAGTTCATTTTTCGCCTTTTTCTGAAACTTACACGATTTTTGGGTGACCAATACTATAGTACTTCATTCACCTTCACGTTTCTTCACATCCCTATAGTGCACTACGCTAAGATGGCCACCATAGACAGTCTTCTTGCGCTTTGTATTTACTATTTACACGCGTTCATCCAGTTTGAGCTTCAGCAGTGTTAAGCGCTTAGGCTGTTTTTTGTCTATAATCACTGTTACTATCACGACTTCATGGTTTTACAGGGTTGGAGCACTTTGTTTACCATTACGCTTCCTGACAGTTCTAGAGTTCACCACGTCAAGATGGCCACCATAGATAGTCCTCTCACACTGTCTATTCATTTTCCACACGAGCACGAGCTCGAGCAGTATAAACTCACACATACCGATGTTCTGCGCTCTCGTTCGGTTGAATTCGGCACACAGTACAGCCTTTTAGGTAAGCGTAACAAAGAACTCTAAAGTTCACATTTTACAGGAGGCAATTTGCCAACATCGGGTCTAAGAGTATTTTTCTGTTCACTTTCAGCTTGTTCAGAACACGTTTGTGTCTGTAATGGATATTTCTGCCAACCGCAATGCTAGGGTATCCCGCGCCCGATATGGTGTCCACGTCGTTGGTTTGAACATTTGGAAGTCTCGTATTTGAGGTACTTCTAACGTTGGTTTTTACTAAGACTACTGTAATCATTACACTTCTAATTTTAGTTGTGAGAATCTAGAGTTTTTCGTTTGAAGTTTCAGATTTACTTTCCTCACAACACCCGAGTTTGGCAGTATTCATTTAGTATTTCTTGTAAGTATTTTTCATTTTACGTTTGCGAGGTACTGCAGTTTCGTTTAAATGGTTACTGACACTTGGGCCATTTTGCACTTATCTAGATTCTACATTTGCAGCCACTGCAATTTTGCGCATCCTGCGCGTTAACAGCTTTGAAACGCAGTGAGTGTCTTTGATCTTTCCACAACATTACTAGCACAGTTGGTAGAGGAAATTGAGCATGATTATTTGTTCTCGCACCAGATCACTTCCAAGCATGTTTTTATTATCCAGCATAATATCACATTACACTTTCCAGTTGCTCTATTAACTTACTCTGCACTAGACCTGGGTTTGTTTCCATCACTTGCCTTTGTTTCTGGTTAGTTTGGTTTTACTGAGTGGGGACCACCATCTGCGTTTGACTATTAGTAGGTACACCAGGATCTTTCATTTCTCCTTGGCCATTGTATTGATGAGAATTCTTTAATTGCATATTATGATGATGTTACAATAACGCTATTCTTACAGTATGTTTCTCATTTTATTATTAGTGTCCCTGAAGAAGGGAGATTCTCCCGAAATGCATTGGGCCTCAAAATGAAGCTGTTAACATTGTTGATGTTGAATACATACACAGAAAGTTTCTCTTTCTTTCGTTATGTAATTTCTTGTTTCTTTTGAAAGATAAGAAATCACACCAGTGATAGTGGTTTCTTTGTATTGACAATAATTTTTGTTATATTCCAGATGTGTACAACAATAGAATGAAATGAATATGAAATGTATCTTGTGATTCTTTTTGTTCTGACTGAGTAAACTATTGTACAATTGCTGATAAGTTAGTTATATCCAGTAACTATACTTTAAACATAGCAGTGCGCCTGGAATAACAGTGGATTTCCACTAGCTGTTGCACTTGATCATTTAATAACATACAGTGAACAATTCCCATGTGATTGACAAAATAAAACACTATTTCGGAAATCACTACTGTATATTCCGGCGTATAAGACGACTTTTTAACCCTTTAAAATGTTCTTGAAAGTCAGGGGTCGTCTTATACGCCGGGTGCCAAATCAAACAACGCTCCACCTCAGTGCCGACTTTGACATTGGAGCTGAAATCATTCACCCTCTGCAAACATCAGAGCCTGCGCTTCAACAGGAGTTACCGTACCATAGATTCTAACATCTTAATCAACTAAGTCTGTGGTTTATGCATCCTATTCCTTAATTCAGTTATAGCCTGCTTTTCTAATTGATTAATGTATTTCCCAGTGAAGCAGCAGGGGCAAGCTGTATCCTTGCTTTATTAACCAACAATTAATGGTGGTTATGAGTTGCTTGTTAAAACAAAACAAAGACTATTTTTGCATTATGTATGCAGGTATTCCTCCGTCTTTTGCTGAAGGTCATATTTTCTGCATGGGCGACCTGCCTAATTAACTGGATGTATGTGCTTGGATTCTGTCCTTTTAACAATGCGATCCATGTTAGACATTCTCTGATTTGAGCTGCTATATTGGGTAAATACTGCAGTACCATGTTCTCTTCTATTGAATCCGGCCTGTGGCTTTTTCCTAAAAAACACTGAACGTGCAGCAGGGTTAAGTAGCCAAATTTTCTAATTACAGTACTCAGCGTACCAACAGGACTATGCCCATGCTCAAAATATATAGGAACAGAACAGTTCTTTACACTTCATGTCACGGAGGAGGGCTAGAATCACTAAGAAGCCCAAAATAAATTCTGAAAATGGCTATGCAGACTGGTTGAAGATGTGGTGACTACGTTGGAAGAGGGGTAGTCTTATACGGCGAGTATAGCACAAACCCTATATTTTAACAAGAAAAGTAGGGGGGTCATCTTATACGCCCAGTCGTCTTATGCGCCAGAAAATACGTTATTTTAAATAGCCAAGTTATACAAAAGCCCACCCAGCACCTTTTGTAAACACTAATATCTCAGAAAAAAACGGACTTAATATATACACCTTCTGAGTGAAGGTCATCAGTTCTGAAACCGTTTGTTGTAAATCCATTTAGCTTTTTTTGCTACAGTGAAGCTAATATAGGGAAAAAACATCTTTTTTGACCCCCTTTTAATATTTTTCCCCCTAAACTGAACTGCGCGAAACTTTGCATGCCTGTCCTTAACTGCATAAGCAGAGTGAGTCCCAACTTTGAGGAAGAACTGTCATGGGTGACGAAAGTTGTAGGCAAGCCAATAGATACATTTTCAGTAGAACACGTGACTGAATTAGAACGTTTTTAAATTGTCTTGTATTGCCATCACTGGCTTTGTTTGGGATTTACAAATCGCTTGGCTTTCGGGTTCATTGTTTGATGTCACCAGAACTCCTTAGTAGCAATATAGGACAGTATTAAATGGTTAACCATTATGTATCCTACCTGTCTCTCTATTTAGCTGAAAATATATTATTCTATTAATGAGGTATTTTACTTCAATGAATGATTCGAATTTTGTTGTCAGCATTCTTTCCAGTTATCATGGGTATCTATTATAGATTTATGCATGTGTTCAAGAATTCAAACCAGAATTAGGAAAAAAAGATTATATAATTTTACTCCAGTTTGCACAAATTGAATGTAGTTTGTTTTTCATAAATCATGCAAAGCCAATAAAGACCATCCCATGTACCGTATTTTCTGGCGTATAAGACGACTTTTTAACCCTTTAAAATGTTCTCAAAAGTCGAGGGTCATCTTATACACTGGGAACCAATTTATTTTGAGTGGAAACAACGCTCTGCCGACTTTGAAATTGGAGCAGAAATCCTTAACCCTCAGCAAACATAAGAGCCTGCGCTTCAACGGCTGCATCCTAATCGACTAAGTCTGCCCACTCCATGTCCCGAAGGGGAACTTACCTGGGAATCAATATACACAGCGGGCACATGTGCTGATCTGGCGTCTCTCTCTCCTTCCGATGTGGCCATAAATCTTGCTTTCATCGGAAGGAGAGGAGCGTCAGTACGTGATCTCTTCAGTTCATGGCCCTAGAAAGGGGACTGTAGAATTTTCACGCTGGAAAATACGGTACATAAAGTAATGTTTTGATGCAGTTATTTCAGAAGGGTGATTACAGTACATTCCTGAGGAATCACAAACACACTGCATTTCTTTTTAAGGTCGAATGTTGAATTCTTACATACCTTCTTTTGATACACACGCATAATAGATCTGAAATACACTATACTGTTCTGCATGGCTGTTTAATAATGAAAGGAGATGCTTGGAGAGGGCCTATAGTGTGAGCACATAGTAAAGATGACACTAACAACACGTTTTAGAACATGAGAGGAACTACAAACCTCCAAATCCAAGCAGAGTTTGTATGCAGTGTGCACAAGAAATACCGGTACCAGTACCAGTACATCCCTTGCCGTGATTGGCTGGTTGTTGTAAACAGGAAAGGCAGTCAATCTGGTGAGCAGATACATGTGGTCTTGAAGACAGTACAGCACAGCACCAGTATCTGTACCGGTTCATACAGTACAGCTCCAGTACATACTGTACAGTATGCAAATGGCTAACAGTCAAGAACCCATCATGGCTCCAGCAACAAGAAGAAAGAAATATGAAGCCAGTTACAAACTTAAAGGTGTAAACTTTGCCATGGAACATGATAACTGTGCAGCTGCAAGACAATATGGACTAACAGAAAAGATGGTTCGGGACTGGAAAGCAGATGAAAAAGCATTAAGGAGTATGCCAAGGGGTAAGTGTGCATTAAGAAGAGGCACTCCACATTGGCCAGAACTCGAAAAACATGTAGCAGACATGGTGAATGAGCATTGCCAAAGCGGTTATGTAGTGACACGAAATAAAATACGTTTGTTTGCACTTCAGTGGGCCAAATCTAACACAGATCACAGCAACAGATTTAAGGCCACTGTATCCTGGTGTACTAGATTCTTGGGAAGGCATAATCTGGTATTGAGGCAAAAGACGAAAATTGGACAAAAATTACCTGCAGATCTTGATGCCAAAGTACATAGTTTCCATCGCTACGTAATACAGCAGCGCAATAAACATGGCTATGCGTTAAGAAGTATCGGAAATATGGATGAAACTCCAATGAATTTTGATATGGTTGCAAATAAATCTGTCCATCCAAAAGGTGAAAAAACAATTTTAATAAAAACAACAGGACATGAGAAGTCCAGTTTTACAGTGGTACTAGCATGCACAGCTGATGGCGCCAAACTGAGACCAATGATTATTTTTAAAAGAAAAACAATGCCGAAACTTAAGTTTCCTGTTGGTTGTTTTGTACATGTGAATGAAGAAGGTTGGATGGATGAAGAAGGGGTAAAGCTATGGCTTGATAATGTATGGAGCAGGCGACCATGTGGACTTATTCAAAAACGTAGCCTACTGGTGTGGGATATGCTCAGGGCTCATTTAACTCCCAGCACCAAGCAAAGGCTGGCAAAAATAAAAACAGATGCAGCAGTTATTCCTGCAGGATTGACATCGTTGGTACAGCCACTGGATGTGTGCCTAAACAAGCCATTTAAAGATCGCATTCGAGAACAGTGGAATGAGTGGATGGTTAGCGGCGAAAAGTAATTCACTAAAGAAGGAAACATGCGTGCTCCACAGTTGGATGTTTTGTGCAAGTTTGTCATAAAAGCCTGGAATGATATTGATGCAGAAACAGTCATCAAGTCTTTCAAGAAGTGCGGCATATCAAATTCATTAGATGGTATGGAGGACGACTACTTGTGGCAAGATGAAGAGGACGCCGAAGCCGAGACCACACCATCTGATACGGAATTAGATCCATACGATGACTGCTTTACAAATGTACCACAAGATCTCATTGATTTACTTATGATATTAGATGACGAAGAGGAGGATTTTGAAGGCTTTTAAAGGGAAACTGTCACGCCAGCAAATCCTGTAAAAATAGCTTGGAGTAAGTATGGGCGGAAAATCCGTTTCGCTCGCGGATTTTGCGGATTTTCGGTAAATTCGCAATCCGCGAGATCCGCGAATCTCCCGCAAAATCCGCAAATCCGCGAGCAGCGGATTTTATGGCTTGCTCGCACTGTTCGCGTGAGTTCGCGGCTTGCCAGTACAACTTCGCACCCCGCGAGTAAGTGCTAAATTGCAGAAATACGATCTTAGCAAAACTGAAACTACTTACCAGGTTCAAAAGTTCAGGCTCATCATTAGTAGCCATTTCCTGTAGCGCTTCCTGAGGGGCCCCTCCAGAGTTCAGTTGCCAGTTGCAACTATTATGTGACCCTGCTCTGAACTTCAGAATAGTTACACATATGCCACAAAGGTCCTGAATTACAGCTAAGGGAGACAAGCAGGAGCTAGGCTGGAAGTTAAAATCCATTAATCAGCCCCTAATTCATTATTGTCAGTTGGGGCAGGGCAGGTGTTGCAACTAATTTTGCAACAATGAAAGCACTTAGCAAGTGCAAAAGATCACTAATCAGGAAGCACTAAGGAAGCAGGTGCCAGCTAAAAAAATATTCTGTGACCCATTAATCAGCCCCAAATTAATTCAGGTCACTTGAGGCAGGGAAGGTGTGCTTTGCTTTGCCGAAAATAATGTACACTGGACAACCAGAGGGTGTGGTGATGAAACAGAGGGTGGCATGGGTGGGCCAGAGGGTGGCATGAGTAGTCAGAGAGTGGCAGTGGTGACAGAGAGTGGCAGTGATGAAGAAGAGTGTCCCAAACAGGCTGGACACGTAGAAACAACAAGTTCGCAAAACTTGCGACCCGACAGGTAAGTTCGCAAATTGCGAAATTGTAAAAACCCTCGCGAACTGGCAGAAACACGCGCGAACACAAAAAAAAAAAAATCCGCAAATTCGCAGGAATTCGCGGATTTTGCGGATTGCGAGTTCGCAAATCCGCTAAATTCGCGAACGCGAGATTCGCAAAATTCGCCCATGCTTAGCTTGGAGTTATGAAAAGTTTAATCCACTTGCACTGTTTTATGTTTACTGTACATGTTTGATGACAAACAGCCTTATGTTTATAAGTGAGTTTTTTATTTCGTTCTAAAAATAAAATTGCGACTAAAGCAATATTGTTTATACAAACAATTGGTTTGAGTTCAGTCTTTGAGTGTGTACAATAAATGCTTAACACTGTCCTCTGATAAAGCCTTACTGCTCACCCACACTACCACAAACCGAGAATAAGGTGCTCTCTACTTTTACCTCTGCCAACTTTGGGGTTCCACTGGAGACTGTGCACACTATACCTCACTTTGGTATAGTATATACAGAGCCAGCTTCCTGCAATTGCATGTCCATCAACAAGACAGGAGTACGCATTAACAAGAATCGTCTAAACTCAGAGTCTTTACTAACTAACATTTGATCATTTTAAGTATATATGATGTTTTTATTACTTTTATAAACTTCTTATAACTTTTAGATACCATCTATATGTACTAATTCTATGAAATATGGTTGTTTGAATTTTTTACACTTTTTAAATGTGTAATTAATAGTTTAATGTACTGTGCTTGTAATGATGTAATGATGAAATGTATTATGTGTCCATCTTTTTTGATTTTTATTAATTGAATAAAGAAACTTGACTGACAGGATTAAAAGACAAGATCCAATGACACACGGTACTAAAACTACGATAACTCCAGAGACCTCCTTCACCCGCTTTCCCACTCTCTTAATGCTAGCAAGATCATGGGTAGGAATTTCCTCATGAAAGCAACCCCACTACCGACAGTACATCCAACTTCACAACTCATACACCACCTCCACTTTGACTGTTCCATTGTACAGAATATATGGTAACGGGTAAACTACAGACACCAAGATGGGACAACAACAGGACTATGCCCATATTCAAAATATATAGGAACAGGTCAGTTCTTTACAATTCATGTCACGGAGAGGGTTAGAATCACTAATAAGCCTAAAATAAATTCTCAAAATGGCTATGCAGATTGGTTGAAGATGTGGTGACTGTGTTGGAAGAGGGGTAGTCTTATACAGCGAGTATAGCACAAACCCTGTATTTTAACAAGAAAAGTAGGGGGGGTCGTCTTATACGCCGGAAAATACGGTAATTAAAGGAAGAGAGGGACTATAACAAGAATCAATGCAAATCTGTTCCCAATAATTAGCTCAAAGAGTAAAAATCTACAAAGTTAAAATAATGCAAGATTAAAAAGCAGCAGCAAGAGGAAATCCCTTTAGGATTCACAATGTTTGGATGCCGCTGATCCTTTTAAGTTCTCATTTCTCTGTTTGGTTATACTGGGGTCCATAAATCTTATCAATGCAGATGTTTAAATATATATGGTAAATCTGGGTTAATGGAACATATAACCTTGCACCCTGAAATGTTCCAAATGCTTCATACAACAATCTGAGTACTCCATTGCCTTTTGCAATACCTGCTTTCATGTTATGTTATGTTAATAGAACTTGTTAAGCGCAGCATATACCCGGAGGTGTCTTGGCGCTGGTTCAGCGAGCAAAGATGAGGAAGAGAAAAGAAAAAAGAAAGAGAGTCTACTGATTAAAATGCCAGGTTTTCACGAGCTTTCTGAATTGAAGTAGCTGACCTTATAATTAACGGGAGGAGATTCCATGATTTGGATGCTCCGGCCAAGAAGCTGCTCCCTCCCCGTTTAAGTTTCTTAGACCTGATGGAATTGATTTGAAATGAGCCTGATGATTTACATTTCTGGTAGGAGTGTATACCAAGAAAAGCTTTCTTCAAGAAGAGAGGTCCAGAGTCGTGAAGAGCTTTATAGGTACGATAGAGAGACTTAAACTTGATTCTGTTATTAACCTTCAGCCAGTGGAGATCTTTCAACGCGAGAGAGCAAAAGTCTGGCTGCAGAATTCTGAAGAACTTGAAGTTTGTTCATTTATTGGGCCTGCAAGCAATTATAAAGGTCATTGCAGTAGTCTGTTTTGGACATTTAATAATGTAGAGATGACTGACAGAGGTGGGAAGAAAGATTAATATTTTCTTGAGTATTCTTAGGGTTTTGTAGGATGAGGAGACCTCAGCCTTGGTTTGTTTGACTAGATTTAAACGGGCATCTATAATGACCCCCAGACTCTTAGCTTTACTGGTGGGAGCAGGAAGGAGTTCTATTTCTAAAGGTCAGCAAGATGCTGACCAGAAATTGGGGTTGTTACCAAACAAAATCACCTCAGATCTCTCGGTATTGAGCTTGAGACAATGCTTGCTCATCCAGGAGTTGATGTGTCTCATACAGCTCTGAATGCGATGACTGGTATCATTAGCATTGTTAGAGGCAGAGAGCATGATTTGCCTGTCATCCACATAGGAAGTGAGAGAAAAAACAAAGGATTGGACAAGTGTGGCAAGTTCTGCAACGTATACATTAAAGAGGGTGGGACTGAGCAAAGACCCCTGTGGGACGCCACAGGGCAGGCGAAAAGAGTCTAAAGAAAAGGCATCAATTTTGATTACATTATCCCTATCAGACAGGAAGGAAGATAGTAATTTTAAAGCAGGATTTTTGATACCTATTGCTTCCAAACGGTGGATCAGGGTGGAATGGTCCACCGTATCAAATGCCCAAGATAGATCCAGCAGGATCAGAGCGGCTGAACGCGAGTTCATCAGTAGCCTTGATCAGGGTCATTTCGGTACTATGTTCCGATATGAACCCGAATTGAGTGGGATCGAGGCAGTCGGTATCTTTCATGTACTGGCTTAGTTTGGTGTTCTTCACCTTTTTGATTATTTTGGTGGGAAATGGAAGTCTGGAGATGGGCTGGTAGTTGGCTGGATCTTCTGGGCCCAAGTGTTTTTTTTTTTTTAAGAACAGCAGAATGAAGGCTTGTCTTCAATAGGATGGAAATATGCCAGTTCTGAACATGGTGCTAAAGCTGTTAGTTAGATTGGATGCAATAATGCCAGGAACCAGCTAAAGAACTGAAGGCGGACAAGGATCATCCGTGGAGTCTGTCTTGGTGGTAAGAATTAGGTCTTTGATTTGAGTATTTGGTGTCTATCCTAAAATAGCTGAGTAGTTCAGAGCTACCATTGTGTTTCTTGTGGAAATGTCATTCCATGAGGTAGGTGAAGGCTCTATCTTTAACGATGTGTCTGTGTTCTGGTATTGTTTCTTCACTGAAAAGATTGTATTGCTCACATATTTACATTTACACTGACACTGGAAGATGGATAAAGTGTATTCTGTTTTGCATGTTATAACTGCGTCAAAAGGTACCGCCTAATTTTGATATTGTATACTGTGTTTCTTACATGTTTTGCATTTTCTTTATATGTAAGAAAGCCCTCAGTCTTTGCTAACCAGATTTGATTCTGTGGCTCATTTAAATAACTGTGGAACAATTAATCTTTCAAGGAACACGATTTCCAATACTTATCCTCTGTCTTACAGTTGCATTGTGCATTTAGAAATAATTAGAACGAAACTCAACTGAAGCACAGAGAAGATTTATCAGAAAGGAAAAAAACGAGGCATTGGGACATTTCAAAGAGGTTACCCAGACAGTGTGCTATAAATGCAAAACCTAAAATCAGACTCAAAAGAAAGTAATTTGTTATTTATTCTCAGAGTAGTGAAAATGAATCTTGAGACGTCCTTATAATAATGGATGGTTACATAGAAATACATTTGAAGGATTATCACTAAACCCTGGGGATTCTGCAAGTGGTTGATGTCTTTAAACAGTCTTCAGCAATTTTCCACTACTCACATATCATAAAACTTGCTTAGCGATCATTTTGTTTCAAATAAAAGTAATGAAACAGAGTAGGTAGCCAGGCTTCCTGCTCGAAGGCATCTCTACTTCTGACCTCCACCTACCATCTGTATTTCAGCTATTCCTGAGTCACGTATTGGCGGATGTCACCACGAACCTCACTGTCGAATTTGGTCCCACTCTGCGGACCTGAAATGCCCCCTTGACTTAAGATATCTTTTTGTTAAGAAATGACACAGTTTGAAAACCATGTCCGCTGGCATATAGTGTGGCTTTCTCTGACCTCTAGCTGCCTTCTGCAATTCAGCTCTTCTTCGAGAGGTCATCTGGGTGCTAGCCCAAGTCTGTCACCTCAGAATACTAAAAGATTCCCTTGGACTTCAGGGATCATTTTCTTCAGTTGTAAAAACAGAGGGGGGAGTCAGGTCTGTCTCTGATCTCCACAGCCATCTGCATTGTAGATCCCCGGGAGAGCTGATGGTAGAAGTTACTATGGCCAATACAAAGGAGAACCCCTGAGAACTAATAACAGGCAGGAGGAGCAGGGGAAATTAGTAGAACCAACGTACATAAAAATCACCTGCCTATATGTAATATTTACAAGAAGGCTTTAAGAAAAGGGTCCCAAAATGATGCACCAAGTGCCAGGGCTGACAATTACATATATTCAATATTCCAACACCCAAGTTAGTTTAACAAAATTATTTTTCTTTTTTAGTGTCATAATACCAAACATGATTGTCAGACTTTACAGAATACATAGATAATTAAATATTCAACAATACATACACATATATATATATATATATATATATATATATATATATATATATATATATATATATATATATATATATATACATACATATATTTATATATATATATACATACATACTTATATATATATATACACAGTGTCCCACACATCACATTCAGAACTATCAATCATACTTGCATGCATTGTAATTGACATATACATTCATTCTACAAAGCAAACACAGTTCCAAGGTATCATAAAGCAATCAAGATGATAAAAATGCAGCATGATGTTCAGATGGAAGATTCTCTTGTATCGCCCTAGTGGTAAATGGAAACACAATCCAAGGACACAAGAAGAGTTAAACGCCAATGCGCGTTTCGGTGTATAGCCCACGCCAGGGCAACACCTTCATCAGGGCGGGGATGGAAGTTGTGTGGGACAAACAGGCACACCTAGAATCACAGGGAAATGTATCATAAACACAAATATTTGCATAATTATATAAACAGCATGCATATTTATTCAATGCAACAATGTGACAAAAGTCAGCCCCAGTGGCAAACTGAATTCATTTTTAGATTTTTTCAAGATAAAAGGACAAAACAGTCTTAAAAGTGGAGTAGAGTGCACCAAAGGAATCAAGAAACAGAATAAAGACAATGAGGGAAGAAAACACACCCGTGTTTATCTAAGTACTGGACACATAGCGTTAATAGTTTAAAAGAGCAAAACTAAGAACCTGTGATATGAGTTTGAAATGTGCATAATACATTTCCCTATGATTCTAGGTGTGCCTGTTTGTCCCACACCACTCGTCCATCCCCACCCTGATGAAGGTGTTGCCCTGGCATGGGCTATACAACGAAACACGCGTTGGCGTTTAACTCTTCTCGTGTCCTTGGATTGCGTTTCCATTTACCACCGGGACGATACACGAGAATCTTCCATCTGAACATAATGTGGCAGTTTTAACATCTTGATTGATTTATGATACCTTGGAACTGTGTTTGCTTTGTAGAATGAATGTATATGTCAATTTGAATGCATGCAAGTATGATTGATAGTTTTGAATGTGATGTGTGGGACACTGTGTATATATATATTTATTGTTGAATATTTAATTATCTATTTATGTATTTTGTAAAGTCTGACAACCATGTTTGGTATTATGACAAAAAAAAAGAAAAATAAATTTGTTAAACTAACTTCGGTGTTGGAATATTGAATATATGTAATTGTCAGCCCTGGCTTTTTGGCATTTTTTTTGGGACCCTTTTCTTAGAGCCTTCTTGTAATTATTGCATATAGGCAGGTGATTTTTGTGTACTTAGAAGTTACTATGGCACCTTCTGATTTGCACTCCTTAGTAGACCAGAAATGCCCCGGATTATGGGTATAATTTTGAATTCAGTTTTCAAAAAACATAGTGCAGAGCCGTGCCTGTTGAACTGGTCATGTCTTTCTGAGTCCCCTACATTCCATGCTTTACATAATTGGAGTGTTTGACCCTGAGCTGTTTTTCCTAAAGGTGCGAATTACCCCTGAACTCCTGAAATTATTTTTTGTTTGATGAAGTGCAGAGCTGGCCTTCAGTCACAAGGCACGCCTTTCTCTTATTATAATTCACCATCTGATTTTCAACTCTCCTTAATGAGCCAATCAGGGGTGTTTGCCCCTGATCTGCGACGAGATCATTTTCTTTCAATACAAAAATGAAAGTGAGTGGGATGCTGGGCCTCATGGAATAAGGCATGTTTTTCTCTGACCACCTCCACACATCCAACAGTTCCAACAGTTCTTCTCTGGCACACTAGGTTGTGAACTTTTCTTTCCATCCTGCTCCATATTAGAGTGGATATCCATTAATCACAGGGGATCATATTTTAATATAACTCGGAAACTATTAACTAGGAAATTTGCAATAGCCTGCCATCTGGTCATGTGCTTAACCTAGGTGTGCTTCCAAACACCTGTCACACACATTACACTACGAATGTACACTAAGTTACATTGATGGCCAGAAAGCAACTGGGAAGAAAAATCAAGATTGCTTCTTTCTTTAGAGCATCCTGGGCACACGCTTTGACATTGAGATTTGTCAAGTGACATGGCTCTTGGTTTAGCCGTTGAAGTGTTTTTTAGAGCATGAGCAATTAGTTGCTCAGTACAATATCGTGCACTGCTATGTTAATTAAATAACGGTTTAAGACGTTTGTAAGAATTCTCTACTAATTCAGTGTGCCGTTTGATAATTCTAATTTTCTCCTTTTCCTTTCCTTAGTAATCATAATTCATTTGATATGTAATCAAAGCCCTAAAATTAATCTTCACTGCCTAGCCTTAAACAACTTATTCAGCAACACATTTCAAGCAATTAATATAGCCCTTCATCAAGATGTAATGATTGACCTAATTTCAAGCACTTTGCATTCTGTAAAGGAAATGAAAACAGACAGTTATAATTCTACCTTTGGCAATGACGACAAATCCGGAGTTCAGCTATCAAAGATGTAAAATACATTGTTCCTCTCTATAAATTTATGGGCTATTCTGCGTCTTTACACATGATTTTCACATCCCCAAATTATCTCTTACACAGTGCAGTGGCGTAACAAAAGCTATGGGGCCCCCCTGCAAGGTGTGATGAAGGGGCCCTGCACAACTACATGTAATTTACGTCCCTCATCTATCACCTTTGCAAGGACTTTCAGAACCGCACAACATATAGACACTTTGAGCAGAACTATTCCCAGATTATACAAATCTGCAGGCTGTGGATTGAGACTGTGATGTACCTCAAGTGAAAAAAAGGCCTACAGGCTGCACACACTAAATGGCATTGACCAGATGGGTGGTATACTGAGGAGTAGGTATGTTATTGATACAAGAAAGAGAGGCATCTTCGATAAATTACTATTGTTCTTAGTGTACTGGTAGAGAGGAAATCAGAATATCTAAAAAGATCTTTTACTTAAGTGAGGAAATGGCAGAGCCAGAAAACAAACAACTTTATACAAGAATGAAAATGATTCAATCTCGGAAGTTTATGTAGTGCACACACAAAAAGCACTAAGCAATGAGTACTGACAAGCTCAATACTTTGTTTCAGGATTTGAGGACATGGTAACCAGAAACCGTAAGGCTTTTTATTAAATCATAATCACTTGTTTGAAGATGATGGTGCCTCTGTCTGAGGCAGCCAGTCTGTCTAATAGGCAAAAGTCTAAACCCTGGTTTAATTTGTCAATTTATCACCAAAGACAGATGTGTAGAACAGCAGAGAGAAGATGGAGGGAGAGAGAATTTGAGGAAAATAGGGCTTGCTGTAGGAATCTTCTGCAGTTCCATTCACAACAGGAAAATGAAAAAGCTATATTACACTACTACTATAATGGAAGCCATTACATCGTGCTGCTTGGGGGTTCAGTTAGCTTACTCATCCATCAGGCCTCTTCCTGAGGGCGTTGCCTTCACAGAGTTTGGTAACCAACAGGGACTCTTGCCTTTCAAAACAAGATCATTATAAGCCAGCACAAAATATAAATTATCTCTAGTCAGGAACTCAAATGTTTTCTTCTTATTTCACTGGCGGAGGCACTGTTGAGTCCTAGCCCAGCAGCATGGTGTGTTATCTGTTCCTGATATGGCAAGGTATGGTCTCACAATAGTTTAAAACAGCTATTGTGACTCCCCGCATCAAAAAACAGAAGGTCTTCCCATGGATAATAGACATATTCTTATATGCCGGTCTCAGCCAAGTGTCGGAGGGAGTCGTACATGAAATGATCTAGAAGCATGTTTGTAAGTTTTACTTATTCAGTGAATGTTAATTTGGATTTAAACAGGGGCATGGTACAGAGACAGTCATGTTTTTGCTTGAACCTGTCCGTGTCCTATGATACAATAGATCACTCTGTTCTTCTGGAAAGGGAGAACTTTTCCCTGTGGATTTGAGGTAAAAAGCTTGGCTGTAATCAGCTTTAGACTGGGTTTAGTGATTAAGATAATTATCCCATGGTGAGGGAGCTTTGTTTTTGCGCTGCCACAAGATTCTGCAGTTTATCAATTGCTTTTTACTGGGTATATAGCTGACTTTCAACTGGACTAGACTTTCAGCACTAAATAGATGACACCCAAATAAGGGTTCATCTGGAGGAAGGTAGTTGCCAGGCTCTGTTCCTACATTCTTACGGGCACACAGAGATGGTGGCCTCTCAGTGGCAACATTTAATCCTGGAATCATTACCTTCATCCAAGAGCTTTCATCAGCAACCACACCAAGCACAGAATTAGCTGTTGTTTTGCACATGCCTTCTTGTCAGTAAACGGAATACAGAAAATGCCTTTAAGAAAACTCTGATCACTTGAGCATGCTTGAAAACTTAAAAAGGAGTTTAGCTCCAACTGTTAGTGTTCCACAGTGTTTAGTTGCCATACAGAACCTCTCCAGCTCTTCTAAGCCGCCTCAATTGTCCTTCTGCTCACCACTGCTCCACATTATTCTCCTTGCCTACCTCTGTGTGTACTCTTCCACCCTTCTAGATTTCCTAGTCTTTCAGTTCCAAATGGTCCTCTTTGCCTTTTCAGTGCCATTATGCTATTTATTTACTCGCCTACTATATTTAGCCCGCATCAGACAGTTACCTTTATTACCAGGCTTTTTCAGATCAGAATTTCAACAAGCAGTGCATCACTCCAGGTTTCTGGTTTCTTTGCCATCACTGCCTAGTCTGCAGCTGGTCAACTCTACTGCTGATTACCATTTCACTCCAGAACCATTTGTAGTGGCAAGTTCGAAGACCAATCTTGAAAGGCAGAAATTAGACTGCCATCATCCTGATGCTTGGTGCTCCCTCTTGTATGTTAGGAGCCAGAGTGGGGGTGGTTGTATTCCATCCCCTCATGTCTGACAATAGAGAGAGAGAGTAAATAACAGCTTCTTGTGGGGATGAGAGTAGGTACACCAGCTTTCAGTAGCGGAAAAATGGAAATATCACAAAATGGAGTGGCTATTTCATCTTAATCTCTGTTTTCCTGGCCAGAGTTCCTTATGGCAGCATCATGAACCATCTCTACTGTTAAGATCCTAAATGGCTATACTGACCATCAACTCTCTTTAGGTCCCAAAATTTGAACAGAAGTGAAAAGTTTAGTCCAGACTGGCCCGAAATCTTGTTCCGTTCTTGGGCTCAATGAATAGGGCTGCATTTATGAGGGTTAACATTTTATTTTGTATGGCCTATGATAATGTCCTTCATGACACGATAACTGCTGGACAGATTTAACTTGTTCCAGATGGCTCAACCCAAGCATTGTGATTGATTTACAGAGTGAAGAAAGCAGATTATGCTGTGCTTTGTGGAATTATATTATATCCTGCCCATAGAGCTACTTATTACAAAGGTGATTTGTGCCTTAAAAAGTCATTAGAAGATGCTGACCCAGAAGACAGTTGCGATATTCAGCTCCAATGAGACCTATCTCGCTGAGATACTGTAAAAGTCATTCCAGTGGAGCTTTCTTTGCCATCTTTGTGGTTTCCCTATGTTACATATTGCCTTCAGAAAACTGGGCAACTGAGAAACTGTTTAAAACCAGCCATTTCTAGAAATTGTATAGCTAAGGATGAGTTACTGCTCTACCGGGTAATGCTGTTCTTTGTACAGTGGCCACCACTCTACATACATGCACATTCTCCATAATAGAAAACCAGAATGTTAATCTATATTTGTAATAGGACATGCTCAGTTTTCTCCTTTGTGTTGTACTCCTCTGCAAGTATACCCTTCCTGTTGCTACTCTACCCATTTGTATCTTCTCCTACTAATATTCTCCCTCAGATGGCCTTCTCTTTTTACTCTCTCCTTCACATCTTCCCTGTCCTATGGTTTTCCACTCCCTTTCTCGGTCTTTTGTCTCCACCTCTCTTCCATGCTTTTTTTGTCATCTCTCCTCCACTGGGTTGTTTGTCTTTTCTCTCTTCCATATTACTTGCCTCAGTGTCACCTGTGTTCCTCTCTCACCTCTCCCTCTCTTTCTCATGTCTCTTTATCATCACTGATACCTTTTCTTATCAGTTAATTATTGATTTTATATATATATATTTATATATATATATATATATATATGTATTTTTATTACCTCTTTCACTCTTGCTCAGCTAAATCTCACTCACATAACTATCTTGATTTCTACCTCTTCTCTATACCTGTCTCTTTATATCATTCCTGTCCCTTTATCAACTTGCTATCTCTTTCCCCCTGCTCTCTTTCTAACGTGTCTCTGTATCGCCATGCTCTCTCCTATCTCCCCACCCTCTCTGCTCTTTCTCATCTGTACCTGTCTCTTAATTTACCCTAATCTCACTTCCCACTGTCTCTTTGTCACCTGTCTCTTGATCATGTCCACCATCACTTCGCCCCTACTTATCGCTCTCTGCTGCCCCATTCGCACCTGCTGTCGCTTAATTTCCTCTTTTAGCTTGTCCCTTTCTCACCTCTCTTTCTCCAACCTGTACGTCTCTTTCTCATCCCTCTCTTCAATCAATCAATCAATCAATCAAAGCATTTATATATAGCGCACTACTCACCCAGAGGGTCTCAAGGCGCTAGGGGAGGGGGGTCCGCTACTGCTCGAACAGCCAGGTCTTGAGTTGCTTCCTGAAGGCGAGGGGGTCCTGGGTCAGGCGGAGGTGGGTCGGGAGGGAGTTCCATGTCTTGGCGGCGAGGTAGGAGAAGGACCGCCCCCCTGTGGTGGCTCTTCGGATGCGGGGGACGGCGGCGAGGGCGTGGCCGGTCGATCGAAGCTGGCGTTTGGGAGCGTAGAAGTTGAGGCGGCTGTTGAGGTATCCTGTGCCTTGGTTGTGTAGGGCTTTGTGTGCGTGGGTCAGGAGTCGGAAGGTGATTCTCTTGTTGACCGGGAGCCAGTGCAGGTCTCTCAGGTGTCCGGAGATGTGGCTGCGACGGGGGATGTCCAGGATGAGTCGTTCTGGATCCGCTGGAGTCTTTTCTGGAGTTTGGCGGTGGTTCCGGCGTAGAGGGAGTTGCCGTAGACCAGACGGCTGGTGACGAGGGCCTGGGTGACCGTCTTCCTGGTCTCGGTGGGGATCCACCGGAAGATCTTACGTAGCATGCGCAGGATGTTGAAGCACGATGAGGAAACGGCGTTGACTTGTCTGGTCATGGAGAGGGAGGAGTCCAGGATGAAGCCCAGGTTGCCTGCACTGCCTAGGGCGGGGGGCCACCAGGAGTCGTCCCAGGCGGAGGGTGAGGATCCCAGGATGAGGACTTCCGTCTTGTCTGAGTTCAGTTTCAGGCGGCTGTTCTTCATCCATTCGGCTACCTCTTTCATCCCTTCGTGGAGGTTGGCTCTGTCCCAGGCATTCAACCGAATCAGTCGTGGTCTCAGTCTTAGACAAACTCAGAAAGGGCATGGATGATAACAAACACCAGGCACTGGTTCTCCTTGATCTCTCCGCCGCCTTTGACACGGTGGACCACACCATCTTACTCACCCGTGTCAAGGCGGCCGGCATCGGGGGATTAGCTCTGGTCTGGCTCTCCTCCTTTCTGAGGGACCGCATCCAGGCGGTCCGGCTAGGCGACTTCACTGCCACACCCCTCCCTGTCACCTGCGGTGTTCCCCAGGGATCCTCTCTCTCCCCCCTACTTTTCAACCTTTATATCTTTCCTCTCATCTTCGCACTCCAGCAGCTGAAGGTCACCGTTTATAATTACGCGGACGACCTCCAGCTCATCTTTGATCTGTCCCCTTCTCCTCTCTCTGTCTCTAACTTCCAGTCAACTATGACATTCATCAGGGACTGAATGAACCACAACCACCTTAATCTGAACCCGGATAAAACCGAGCTGGTTCTCACTAGTGGTTCATCCAGCCCCTGGAACTCTCTCTTCTGGCCCCCCTCCCTTGGTCCCGCACCGTCCCCCTCAATCACGGTCAAAACACTGGGCGTCAAAATAAACAACCAGCTCACTCTCCATTCACAAATCAGTTCCGTGGTCTCCTCCTGCTTTCTCACTCTCCGCACCATCCGCACTGTCTCCCGCTTCTTTTCCCCCCAGGCACTCAAGATTATCATGGCCGCGCTGGTGATATCACGACTGGACTACGCAAACGCTCTCTACCATGGCATCCCCGCGTACAGCTTGCGTAGACTCCAGACTATCCAAAACCAGGCGGCCCGGCTGGTGTACGGCCTCCCTCGTTATCACCATTCCACCCCCCTTCTCAGGGAGCTTCACTGGCTCCCTGTAAAAGAACGCTCCCTTTTTAAGATTGGATGCATGATCTTCCAGGCCCGCCAGGGCACTGCCCCCGCCTTCATCTCTTCATTAATCAATCCTTATGTCCCCGCAAGAGAACTCCGGTGTTCCTCCAAGTCCCTTCTTCAGATCCCACGCTTCACACGTAAAAAGTGGGGCGGGTCCAGCTTCTCCACCCTGGCTCCAACATTCTGGAACTCACTCCCTGACCATCTCCGCTCTGCCACCCAGTATCTCCCCTTTCGCAGAGATCTGAAAACGTTCCTCTTCAGCCAGGCCTTTTCCACTTAAACTCTCTTAAACTCTCCTCTTAATTCCTCTCTTGGTATTTTTCCTCAGTTGCTGAACCCCCTAGCGCCAAGAAACCGCAAGGTGTACGCTGCGCTCTAGAAATGTTTTAAATTAGAAATTTGGCTCTGGGGGTGGCGGGGTCGTTGGTGAGGGAGAGGATCAGCTGGGTGTCGTCGGCGTAGGAGATGATGTTGAGGTTGTGCTGGCGTGCGATGTCTGCGAGGGGGCTCATGTAGATGTTGAAGAGGGTTGGACTGAGCGAGGAGCCTTGAGGAACGCCGCAGATGACTTCGGTGGCTTCAGATCTGAACGGGGGAGGCGGACTCTCTGTGTCCTTGTGACTACTAATGCTCTCTCAAGGCTATTGCTCTCTTGGCTGTCTCTTTAAAGCCTCTCTCATCTGCCACCCTTCATCTCGATCGTATATGCCTGTCTCCTCCCTATCTCTGTCTCTTCTACTCTTCAGTCCTATTTTCACTTCTCTCTCTTAATCACTCTCTATCTCACTCATCTGTGTTCCCCTCCCAGCCCATCTCCCTTTCCCATGCCCCCGTCTGTGTGTCCTTTAAGCTGTCTCTTTCCCATAGGCCTCTATATCTTTATCACTTCTCACACAAATCTCTCCTTCCATAACTCTTATCTGTGTTTAACCTATCTCCCTCCCAACAACTGGCTGTCTCTTTCTCAGCTGTTTTTCTTTCTTACTGTTCTGGCTCTATCACTTCTCTCCCCTTCTCTCAATAACTGTCTCTCGCTTGTCTTCTATCTCTCTCACATCTGTCTCCTCCACACATTTATAACATGGCTGTCTCTTTATCAACCCCATCCCACTCACTCTGTCTCTCTTTCTCTCTCTCAGCTTTTCTTCCCGCAGTCTCTTTTGTACCTTTTTTAACTGGCCTCCCCTGTATCTCTCCCCATGGTGTTTCACCTGTCTATCGCTCACACATCTGTCTTTTCTCTGTCTCTCTAACCTGTTCCTTTCTCACATGCCTGCTTCTTTATCACCCCTCCACTCTAATTCTCTGGCTGCTGTCTCAAGTCTATTTCTGTCTCACACCTGTCTCTTCTCTCATCTGCTTTTTCCTCACCTCTCCCACCTTTCCACCTTTCTGTAACCTGTTCTTTATTACCTCTCACAAATTTTTGCACTTCTCTCTCCCTCTCACCTGTGCCTTTGAAGTGCTTGATTTTACTCTTTTGCTATTCTCCTTCCCTGTGTTGTCTTTCCCCTCTCTCACCCTGGGCTCTCCTTCCTCACTGGCACGAAGAGACATGGAGGCCCGTTTACCCAGGGGGGGGCCCTCTGCCAACATTGTTTCATTTTGCTCGTTTTTTATGTGTTTCACTGTGCTGGGATATCCCCCGTACAACAGGCTTCAGCGAGGCTGCTGTGTTTTTTCCTGAAGCCCTTGCGAGAACGCTTTGGAAGTGGATGGGGGGCCCCTCCAGAGTAAAGGTTCCTGGGGGCCCCCGCACTGCGTGGGCTTTGGGGGCCTGTGTTACACCCCTGACACAGTGTTTAGCGCAAAAGTAAATATTTCATGTTGGTGTTAAATCTTGAATACACCGTACCCTACTGTTGCCGGAGGAGAAGCTCGACGTAAGGTTGAAAGAGGGACGTGAGACACCACAGCACTGCAGCTCCCATTGTTTGGGGTCTGCTCTCTGCCCCAGCTCTCATTCCCCCCGTCGGTGAGGGACAGTTAGGGGAAATAAGGGGCAGTCAGTCGAGCTGCCGAGAATGGATGAGCTCGCAGGGGAGTCAAGGCTAACCATTGTATTGATCGGTACTAAACAGCCTCTGCCCCCCCGCCTGTACTAATCCCCCACCAAGAGTCCCAGGAGAAGTCGGTGGTGGCCACGCAGTAGATCAGCAGAGTCGAGGTGCGGTAGGCATGGCAGCCATAGCCCTAGAGTGCGGAGGCGGCCAGCATAGTGGCTTGTGTGACTTGCTCTCAGGATCAGAGGCCACCATCGACTACGGCCACCTGCTTAGATCTGCCTATTAGTGACCAAAGCGACTAAAGAGACCAGCGACCACTAAGCAGTGACAAGTGATCACAACCTCAACTCCTCTCTGCCCTGGATGTTTTAACTGTTTGAGGTTAATTCTTTGACTGAGACGATCTGGAGGCAGGAACGCCAAAGCTGCGGACCCTGAGGAGGCTGTAGACTTTGGATTCTGGTCACTAGCTGCTTGGTCGCTATGACCCATGTAACACCGGGTCCAGCTGGACCAGGCTGGTTGGGAAGGCTACTGGGTGGTTAGCCCTTGCACATGTTGTCCAAACTGGGGTGGCGTGGTGAGCAAAATAACGATGGATTAAACCCAGATCTGTGACTGGGGGTGAATGTTTTGCCAATGTGCAACATTCCGTCCATCACCTTGTGTGTTTTGCTGTTCGCCCTATGTGGGAAGGGTATGCCCAGACTTGGGTCCCTTGCTCACTACGCCACTAGAGTCAAGCTATCCTGGCTGATGACGGCTGATAGCCAGAAACAGGTCCTAGGATGCTTGATTCGGTTCCAGGGAAGACATGGCTTGGCAGTTCGGGCTGGACTGTTCCCATGAGGCACATGGTCAAGACTGATTTGCTTATGGCCATGTCTGAACTGGGGTGGCATGGTGAGCAAAATAACGATGAATTAAACCCAGATCTGTGACTGGGGGAGAATGTTTTGCCACTGTGCAACATTCCGTCCATCACCTTGTGTGTTTTGCACAGAGGCGGTTGGTACTAGGTTGGTGAGACTTGTTCCCAAGGCTTGTGCCCAAGGTGCAGCCAGCTATTGCTGACTTGATTTATATACATAGCGCTCAGTGCGCAGTAGTGTTCAATATTAGCAGTGCATAAAGGCTTTTTATATTGTGATTACTTGCCTCTGTTGACCCTTATCAGGCGCTCCTTAGGTTTGATCATCTCGGTTAGATGCCAGCCTGCTGCTCCTTTAACGTAACCATGAAATGCCTGCAAAATAGTGGATTTTAAGACCTTTTTACCACTGCTTACAGAAAGAGCAGGGAAATGGATTAGAGCTTTTGAAAAGCAAACTGTAGTCATTACCTCGGCAGTAGGAGACATACAAACGTTGCTTAACTCTCTTATAGGAGAGGAAACAGGCACTGTTTTCCAGAAAGCTGGAGTGAGAAATGTTATTCTCACTGAGACTAAGACTAGATATGATGGATCTCCATGTAACTTAGTTAGGACAGTATTTTAGGATCAACTGAGGAAAATGTATCCTGACAGGCCAGATATTGGGTGCCTTATGGCTCAATCAATGCAGCCAAATGAGGACCCCATTCAGTTTCTTAGCAGAATGAAAGAAAAATGGACCCAAAATGTAGGTCCGGTTTGGGACCTAACAGGAGAAAATGCCTTGTTATTTTACAACATAGTAAAGAAAGAGTTGCCCTCTGATTTACAGGATAATCTTGATAACATAGTGGCATCGGAAGCTAATCTTTGGACAGAGATGCAGGCACATATGATTTATTTATGTAAGAAAAAGCAGGAGAAAGAGAGGAACAAGCAGGAAGTGACAGAGAAAGCAGCAGCAAAGTTGGTACAGCAAAGATGGCAAATAAAGGAGCAGTGGAAGGAGCTAGTAGCATCCATCTCTAAGATGACCGCAATGGCGGTGGGATCGGTCACGGGGACCACCCAACAACAGTACCCACAACAGCAGGTTGATGTAAGGGCACAAGGAAGTAGTAGAGTATCACGTGAAGGAATAGGAAGAGACAAATGAAGTTCCCAAATTATGGACCGAGTATGTCATTACTGTCACAGATATGGACATTATATCAGATATTGCAGAAGTAAGAGATGGGATGAACAACATGGAAGGACAGGAGTTTACAATCAGCCAGGGAATACAGGCTGATTGTTCAGTTTGTTCTGATTAATGAGTCTTTAACGTTCGTGTTGGCAATTTAAATTGCTAACACGAACGTATGAGGACATTGCGGGAGCCGGGAAGCAGCGTCTTCTCAAAAGCGGCCGCCATGCAAGATTGAAAGCGATAGTAGCTGAAACGAAAAAGCCCACAAGACGGGTTTAAAGACTCATTAATCAGAACAAACTGAGAATGTAAATAGAAGCATTATTGGAAACAGCCCAGAGAAGTACGTTACAGTGAAGTCTTACAAATTAGGAACACTGCCACTAAGAATAAAAGAACATAAGCCCTGATGAGAGCCCTGGAAAGGAATAACAGGACTTGAAACGCATCGGCATATCCCTTAAGACGTTGAGGAATAGTGGCTAAATGCCACTTATATAATAAGGACTCATAACAATTGGAATAGTGATGTCTACTTGATTTAAAAAAAATATTAGTAGGACACAGTAAAGTAGAGATCAGATGATTGTTTGATACTAGGGCAATCGAATCTGTATATGTTGTTATTGGTTTCATTTTTTTGTATTATATGTTTTTGTATGAATTGTTTTTATATAGTTTTTTTATAATTCTGTAAAGTACGGTCACTAATTTAATGATTGATCGCAAATATGAAATGGTTTTGAACATGGTGTAATTATGATTTGATAATATTCTCTTTTTTCATGTATCAGTGATTGAATAATGAAAATGAAAAATAGATAAAAAAGAATAAGGTATAAATAAATGTACCCGGATTGAGATAAAAAAAAGTGGTATTGATCCTTCAAGCTATAAGCGTTGGACGCTTGAAAATTCCAAGGTTTAGGCTTACCCCTAGGTTTCCTCATTGTTGACCCTGCCTTAACTTTGTCCCAGTGGGTCTTACTCCTTTGTTTAATTCTGAATAGTCATCCACACCTGCTGCAGTTCATTTTGAAACTAGTATACTACTTCCAGAATGTGTTGTGAACTTGTCACGTACTGGTTCAAGAGAGTATTCCAAAGGGGGTAGCTATGGAAACTCCGCTAATAGACTGTGGGAGGAAGGGTATTAAAGAGACTGTAGTGTATTAATTAGAGTAGTTTAGCCTCATTATTTATGAAGGAGGGTTTATTTTCCTAGTCAGAAGTTTCCTTTGAAGTATAGTGTAGTTGTAAAGTATTAAGAGTATAGAGCTAAATATTTTTTGGGACTCCCGTAATTATTTGTGAATTTGTTGCAAAGTTACATGGGGTTCCACACTGAATGTCACCACGAATTTGTGAATGCACCCAAAAACACTACCAGATTGGGCTTCTTTACTGAAGTGTAAAAAAGTGTTAAGAAATACTGACCATTTAGAAGTTGAATAAAACATGTAAAATATAATTTGCCATCATCACTGAGAGCAAAGTTGAAATGTTTGCCTTTAATCTGTTTGCTGTGTCTAATAGTGGTATTCCATTCTTTCGCTTAGTTTTCAAATTTTCTGTGAGAGTACAGTGCAACTTGCATCAATAAAAAATAACTGACCAACCAACTCAATTAACAGGTTTGTGAATTAGAGAGCAATTAAAAATAAAATTGATTGAAATGATACATATGTTCTTTGAGGTTGATGAAAATTGGTATGATATGCGCAAAAGTATTGAGAGTTATGTTATGTTATGTTAGCTGTACTTATATAGTGCATAGCTACCCCAACACCGGGGCTTCCCAGCGCTAGCGGGCTGGAGACCAGGAAAAGTGATGCTAGCTAGATGGAAAGAAAGCCAGGTTTTCGTAGGTTTATGAATGGGTGTGTAAGTGTCTGTCTGGGTCTGAGATTAGGTATGCAAGTAGTCCTTGAATGTGTTGCACTGGAATTTTAGAGCATGTGTGCGCAGTTTTACTTCATAGTTGAATTCCAATTAAAAACTGCTTGCTGAGCTTTAAAGTTTTGTTTTACTATGTACTAGTTACCCCTTAGGTAGTGTGTAAGTAAGACATGGGGCAGGGTGGTATGTGCTTAGAAGGTAAGACATGCCCTTTAAAGTGTTAGTCACATGTAGTTTGAGATCCCTAGGCACAGTTAAATATCCATACAGCAACTTTCATGCATATTTGCAAAAGCAGAGTCATTCACCTAGGCAGTCAGAGAGAGACAGAGACATGTAGATATTCAGTGACATGCCCATACAGCACAGTATCCAATAGTAACAGAGTCAGTTGCACACACAATTATACACCCCAACATTCAGTAATAGAGCCAGTAAGTAATATATACAGCCACTTACAATACATATAGAGACCTATACGGATGCTAAGACAGTCAGTCAAATAAGGAGATAGTTACTTACACATCTACCGACACACCCAGAGAGGGTATATAAGTATGTACTCAAGTAGTGACACTCTATGTCGCCTATCCAGACAAGTAACCCTTTAAACATGTCTCAGCCAGCTACTGCATAGCCTGTATGTGCAGTTGTTCTGCCAGGTCGGGTAGGTATTTAAAGTCCCTTGCTATGCATTAAACTACCTTTTTCTACATATAAGTCACATATAAGTCACCACTAAGGTAGGCCGTAGGTAGACATGCATACACTAACACAGTGAAGCTGGTGCTCATGCATCGACTAACACACCCAGGCACACACACTGTTGCATACAGTGACACACCCAGACACACACTGGCGCATACACTGACGCATGCACTGACAGACCCAGACACACTCAGGCACATACACTGACACACCCAGGCACACACTGGCGCATACACTGACACACCCAGTGTCGCTCTGATGCATATAGTGACACAACTACACATACACTAATGCATACACTGACACACCCAGGCACACACTAACACAATTAGTCCCACACTGACCCATACACTAGGAAACCCAGGCACACACTGACACACCAAGGCATACACTTATGCATTCAGTGATACAATCAGTCACACACTGATGCATACGGTGACACGCGCAGGCTCACTCTTATTTAAACATGAAAAGTAAGAGACTTAGAGTGCCTATACCATAGTGACGTGACTGTATTAGAACTGCTTACGATATGTAATTTAATAGTATAAAATGATAAGCTAGATATATTAATTTGTGTTTTGATTTCAAACATCTACTATATAAAACTAGACAATTATAATTCCAAAAAACCTGAAAGTTGAAATAGAGGAAATGACACTGTTTACTTGCAACAGAGAAACAGAATGTGGATAATGTGATTAAAGAGAATAAAGCTGCTGGTAAGAAAACTAAGAAGTTTCTTAAAACAGTATGTGGAAAACTGCAAAGTGAGCAAAAGCAAGTAAATAAAAAGTGAGATTTCAGGTCAGCTAAGAAAGGACAAAAAGTAAATGACATAAAAAGTAATAAATCGTATAAGGAATTCATAATCTCGTACGAACTATGAAGCAGGGTAAACAGAGAAGAGAAGTCAAACATAGGGAACATGCTGAGGCTGTAGTTGATAAGGCATTTGCCTTGAAGAGGAAGCTTTTTATTTTGTTTCTGATCAGAATGAGAACACTGGATAAGACAGTGTTGTCTATGAAGAGAAGAAGCCAAGCAAAAGACTTGTGAATAGAAGTAATTTTTGTACAATTTTCAGTTTCGAATGGAAGCATACATCCAGTATTGAGCCTTTCATCACTGAGAAAAGCTATTTTCAAGAGAACAAATTAGTGCATGCAGTTGAAACAACTGGTCGATTTATGATATGATGGATGGTACTCCCATTCCAAAAGAGGAGAAGGTTCCTAGGAATGTTGAAGAAATGATAGCTGAAGAGGTACAGGGAAGGAGAAGCCTGGCCCTGGTATACAAGGTAAACTGTAGTAGTATTTGCAGTGTTCAGCAGGAATCAATTGATATATTGAGAGCTTTCCTATGTCAGTTTTCATGCAAAAGTCTGAAACAGAAAATTGGGATTTTGCAAGGATTATATTCATGCAAATTAAGGAAGTATACTCATTTACAGGGACATTCACTAGCGTGTCTATAAATCAAAATGTGGCGAAGCACCTTTCATCATTTCAGAATGTTAGCTGTTCACCACTCTAAAATGCAAAATTTATTTGGGAGACTTTACTATGTGAACATTCCTGCCCTATGGTTAGGAGAAATGAATAGAGCTCTTTTGCATGGTACAGTAGCAGTGGTAGAAAAGTTTGTGATGATGATCAGTTTTGTTTGTTTAGTCCTGAACAGGAGTCTATGGAAAATGAGGAATTGGTATGTGCCGGTGTAGAGGATCCGGACACAGGTATTAGTACTGATAATTTTACACAAAACGTTTAATACAGTTTCTTCAGAGAAACCAGATTGTGTTTGTATTTGTTGTCGACGCACTCACTACGAAACCAAACTCGTGATGTAGTTGTATTCTCGAAAACTGAACAGGAGAACAGAGATAAGTGGCAAGAACTTGCTTTATATTTGTTTGTGGTGGAATGCTTTGATATGTCCACACGGCAAATTATATGTAAGTATTGCATTGATAAGTCAGATGATGATAAAATGCCAGCTAGAGCAGTACATGGCAAGGTAGAATTAGTATCAATTTCAGAAGAACTTTGAGAATTAAATGTTTATGAATCAATTCTCATTCAGTGTATATAGCCATTTCATGCAATAGTTCATATGGAACCAAAGACATGAAGATTTCCACCGACAGAGCCACAGAAAGGACTTAAAGAACGAGTTGTCTACTTTCCTTTTGTTTTTAAACAGAATATTGAAACTGTAGGGGTAGGGAGAGTAAATGGTGTGCCTACCAAGAACAAAAAAATCTGGCAAGAGTTAGTGGATGTTAATAAAGTTAAAAAGCGACATTATACCTGGTACAAAATAATATTTATTATAATAATGTTGATGTTGCTCAAGATGTAACGTGTGGAGGATGAAACATTAAAGAGTGTGTAAGACCGTAGCTCTTTTTAAGCCTCAGCTTGATATTAGTGCTGCCCTGAGATGACCTCCAAACATTGATCAACATTGTGATGGCATTACAGGCTTTGCTTTGTCTGCTGATATTATTACTGTCCGCCCCTCCATCATGTCTGATACTACTGCCTAGGTAGGTGAATACTTCTGTTAAAGCTTGGTCCTCTCCATCCACCTTGATTGTTGCAGGGTTAAAGGATAGAGACCAGATGAAGGGCGATCCACTTGTTCTCCAATCTGGGGATTCGGGAACAAGGCTAACAACCTTGTCCCATAAAAGGCATTTGCTACAAATACAGCAGCAAGAGCCACTAAATCTTTAGGCCATAAGGGACTTTTAGGGTCTCTGCATGAAACATGCATGTTTAACAGTAATAAAAGCTGCAAGGAAACTATTGACAGGATAACAGAAGTTCTGAGTGCCAAGTGTAAGGCCAGAATCTGATTCTGGTCTCTACGGACTACGTATGACACAGGAAAGCGCTACAACCTACACATCCTGGGAGATCAGCAAACATATGTGGACCGGGTATGACAGAATGAAAACCACCACAAGAGAGAGTGTACTGTACTTTGGAATGGACAATGACCAACATTACGAAGGAGTAGCTGTAATCCTGAGCAAGGGGACAGAGGAATGCCTAATTGAGTGGAAGCCAGTCAACTGCAGACTTATGACAGCCTGGTGAAAAGGCAGGCATATCCACACCACCATTATCCAGTGCTATGTTCCCACAAAGGGCACCACGGAAATAGTCAAGGACATATTCTGCTAACAGATGCAAGCTGAGCTTGAAGGCGTGCCAAACCACAACCTAAAGATTGTGACGGGAGACTTGAATACAGCACATTTCTGATGCTATGGATAAGCAGTTAAGTAAAGATCAGGCTGAGATCTGCAAGAGCAGATGGTGTGTTGATCAGATCTTTACACAGTATCGTATCATTGAGCAGTGTACAGAATGGCAGAGGCAACTGTTATCAAATTAATTAATTTTGAGAAAGCCTTTGACAGCACTCGCCAAGACAGCCAATGGCATATAATGTGAGCCTATGGTATAATGCAGCAGATAGTTCCCCTCATTTAGAGCTTCCATGATAATTTTACCTGCAAGGTGTGAGATAGTGAGTATAGTTTCAATATCAAGATCATGTGAGACAGGGATGCATGTAGTCCGCGTTGCTCTTCAACCTAGCCCCCAACTGGGTCATGCGACACACAGCAGAAGACTAAGCCAGCAGCATCAGATGAGCCTTATTCTCTACAACAGAGAACCTTGCCTTTGTGGGTGTACTAGCCTTACTCTTTCACACACACCAGCATATTCAGGAAAAAATTTCTTGCATCATCATCTGTGTGTAGCAAGTGGGCCTGAAAAGTAACACAAAGAAACCAGACATGCCCTCAGCATACCCAAGCCTGCGAATAAGTTAGAATTATTGCATTGAAAGTTCAGAATAAAACATTACTTTGTCCGGTGTGCAAATGTGAATGGTGTTGAGCAACCCCTATTATATATTCATGAGGCATCTGCGGTGGCCATCTTTGAATGGGTTTGTTAAAACATTAAAACACATTCAATGATGGCTGCCATGGATGCATGCACATCATTGGTGGCCAACTCTGAATGCATTTGTAATACTTGAACAAACCCATTCACAGATGACCATTGTGGATGCATGCACATCCATAACAGCCATGTTTGAAAGAATTTAAAATAAATCCTCCCAGTTTATCTTGTGCCAGTAATGACTGCTAGGCAAATAGCTATGTGGACTGATATGGAGAGTACATTACAAAATAAACATGCTTTCCTAATAAAGCATTAAGTAGTTGCTGATATGCATTGCACCAAAATGTTAGTCATATGAGTGTATTGCATATGAATGATGCATTATGCATCGCTTCTTTTACACTAAAATTCACGAAGAATCCAATTGTAATTTTCATTTAGCCAATCTAATTGGTCAAATTATTGTGGAAATACTAGTTATAGATTACATTTTTAGACAAAACAAATGTAATTCGGATAATGCAAATTAAGAGCAAAACATAAATATGGCTAATAACTGATGAAAATATCTTAAAGAATACATTTAATAAAACCCGGAGTCCTATTTAAAATATATATGAATACACCCATTCAAAGATGACTGCAGTGGAAAAGTTGGGGACAGGGCATATTTTTTAAAACAAGTGGGTGGGTAGGGGCAGTGGAAGGAACAACCAAGCCGGGTGGTGACGGAAGAAAGTAACAAGGGGTGGGGCAGGCAGGACAGGGGCCAGAGAGCAAGAAAACACATGCACTGTCTGGAGTGCTTAATGGGGAAGAAAATAGTACCTCCCTGAATTGCAAGAAACATAAATCGTGGAAGGATAGAGGTAAGCAATCGAAAAAGAGGAAGAAAAAAGAGGGACAAGCGGCATCAAATCAAACGAAGACAACTAAAATAGACTGGAACAGCATCCTCTCATGAGCAAGAGGATGGCACAAAGCTCACTATGCATATTGGAAACAACAGGCCTGGCCAAGAGCTAGCTAACGCTGTCTTTAATCAAAACTTAAAAATTAAACTGTCTGCAGCATTCAGTCAGATGTGGGATGAACTGTGCTACATGTTAGACGAGCTCTCAGTTAAGAAGCACCATTTCGTAGTTAGTATTAACAAGGCTGTAGCTAAAAGTTGGGACATTTTAAATTAGATGATATTCTATGTAAAATATGCAAAATCTCCATACTAAAATAATGTAATCCGATCATGGAGTTGGCCAAAACAAATAATGATTTGAGACACATAAAAAAGTAAGTAATTTAAAGCAAAGTGCTTTACGAGCACACATTCAAACTGTTTGTGCAGCATCCGGCCCATAAAAAGCTATTCCAGTGACTTCCAGGGTGGTACTCGAACTAACGACCAGTCCCTTTGGCAGCCGAGATGAAAGCTCATACCATTCAGCTAAGATCCTATGTTTTGGAAATGGTGCCAGGGGAGACAGTTCGCTTCATGTCACAGAGCGCACAACAATGCTTTCTGTATTGTTGTAAAAGGTGCACTGAGACCTATGAAAGAAAACTCTAAAATAATCCATGTGCAAATTTAAGATTCCAGTAGTGAATAAGTGCTCATAAACAAGTCATTTAAAATCACTAGTTTCAAAATTCAGAATAAGGTTAATACTATGGCATGTACAATTAGTTTAGTGCACCCAAGCAACTCTTGTTTGATATTAAGGAAACAATGGATCCTTCGAAGCCACCTCATGATGTGTTAGCTACATAACTATTGAAAAGTCCAAGATTGAAAGGTTAACTGATCTGGGAGCAAGATTGATGGCTACTTATTATTATAATAAAAGCCAACGTGATCTGTGCATTCGCGGATGTAACCCCCAAAGCAAGAATCAAACATTCGACGTAAAATATTTGAAGTCGTGCAGCATGTTAAAAGAGGCTCCAATTGAGAAGTATTTCTGCCTCTCAAGTAAACGCAATATAAAGGTATAGATAAGCTCTTCTGTCAAGACTCATGACTTTGAGCTAGGTTAAAATACAATCACCTGACACAGCCCCAGAATAGTTCAGTACACCACTTTAGCCATGCAAAGGCATCCAGCATACTAAATTAGCCTCCATTCCAAGAAGTCTGTTGTTGAACCTACTCCTCCCATTTGATTCTGTTGAAGCCTTTTGATATGTGAAAGTATTTGACTCCAGGTGTGGATAAGGGTTATGCTGGAAATAAATGAGAAAGCCAAGGGCTGCAGTAGAAGGATTGGAGCAGCAATCAATCATTCTTGTTATGAAAATATTATATACACAACTGCTTGTACAAAGAAAAATAAATACTAGTACCAACAAAAAAAATCCACTTTTCTCTATCACTAATTCGAGAACTGCAGATATCTATATAAATTTTTTAAAAATATATTTTTATTCACAACCGCTTTTTAAAAAAAAAAAGATTTCCCCTATTCCCCCCCCCCACCCTCCAAGTGACGGACAGTTAAGCATACTGCACATTAACGTCATGAGCATTACATTGTGTTTTCCATACTTATATGGTCATTATAGAGCGTTTTCAGAATACCATTCCCAGCATCACATAAAGCAGGCTAAAAACAAAATCATAAGTACATTACAACATCGCTAGCATATTAGTTTTGTAAGTTCCGCCAATGTGTAAGAGGAGTCCAGATTTTCATACCCCTTTTGCGACGCTGTCTACCTTTCCGCTTGTAGATGGGTATCTCGATATTATTTACCGCTAGTAGCCTAGCTAGCCACTGTTGAAGAGCAGGTGCTAACGGGTCGAGCCAAGTGGAAGCTAGGCATAGCCGCAAGACAGCCATAGCGACAAATATGAACTCATGGCCACTCCCAAGGTTATCTGGATCTTCTGCCCCAAGTGCAATTGCCTCATTTGACAGAGTAAACTCCCTATGGAGAACGGATGTTAAGAACCTCTCTATATCTTGTATTAAAGGTGTTAACACAGGCCAAGAGGCAAAGATATGAATGGAATCGGCTTTAAGTAAATTGCATCTCGGGCAGCAGGTCCCCCTACCAGTTCCCCATTTTGCGATCTTGTCGGGTGTGTAGTAAAGAAAAAAATAGATTTTGTAAAATTGTGCCTGAACTTTAGTGGAAATAAGGATAGTTTGAGCTAGCTGGTAGGTATATAAAAATCCTTTGTTTGAGATCTAAAGTTTACTTTGCCACTTCGTTGCCGTTTTATCTAGGTCATCCGGGAATATGGCCAGCAGTAACGCATAAACTCCGCCTATAGTATGGTTCTTAGAGTGTATGATTGTCTCTACTAGGGTTGATTCTTCCCCAAGTGTCCTAGCCCCAGGTTTGGGAGTTAAAAAATCCCTGATATCTATATACATTAGTGAAACGTCATGACCAAAACCTGAAAGGTAACCCAGTGAGCCAGTGCCTGAAGAGTTCAGACCCAAGGTCCCTTCCTGTATGTATATGTATGTGCATGTTTTTTGTATGTTGGTTGGAGTCTGCAGCAATGACATGAGGTCGTGCCGGACATCAAAAGCTGTTTAGCTAGACCTAAAAATTGGGTTCCTGCACTTGTGTGTGTTTTTACAAATCAAACACATTGTGAATAACAATGAAGCTGGTATTATGTTTAGTGGGAAAGGGTGTCCGTATTCTATTCCCGTCACTGCACAGAACATTTCAAGGAATAAAAACCATTTTGTATCAATAAGCCTCTGTCATAATTTTAATAAAAGCCTTTTCTAGGGGTTAGAGTATACTAATGGAGGAAGGACTTTTAGCACATTTTAAAGTAAAGAATAGTGTCTTGCTGGCAAGAATTAAGAAGGAAATGACACATCCAGTTGTTATAAACTAGCCTCTGACCCCATTATGAAGCTCTCGAAAAAAACCTTAAGTGCAATATGGGAAATTGAGCATTATTAACTTGTAGTTAAAGCTGCTGGTGAAGAATTGGGATTTTACACTTTAAAAGTGGTTTGCATTGATACAGAAGTCTGTGAAATACTAAAGCAAAACGATAACGTTAGGTTTTAACATGTCTCAGTTTGGAAAGCTGTGAATTGCATCCATTCGAACCTTGTATTCAATATTTTTAGATGCACAATAGAGCATAAATAAATCCTACTCTATCACCGAAACCACTGTATCGCGCATTTAAATTTAAATTAGGCCAAATGAAGTGAGTCGTATAATATGTACACCAGAAGACCCATATCCAATCATCCATGCCCCCCCAATCGAGGAATATTTAATATGTTCTGCCAGGCGCTTCTCATCTCTTGGTCCACCTCCATCTTTCCCCTTCCAGATTTTACTTTCAACCATATCGCATTCAGCTGTTCCCATGACCCATTGCAACACTCTCCAGGTTCTGTTTAGACCATAACAGTGCTAGATATATCTCTCATTCTTTTTCACAAAGATCTTGCCTAATACACACTGCGTAATAGAGCATTCAAACTTGACACCAATGAAGTCCACAACTCGTGCACACCCTAAATAATTTTCTATTAATGAACATTCTCCAGTCAAATACAAACATTTTCAATATGTTCCTTTGGCAAATGCATTTCTGATAACATTCCCAATTGTTGATTTAAAATTATAATAATTTTAATTGTTTTAGGGGTCAGGTAAATCTTGTACAAGTATTTAAATTGGATTCATTAATGTTTGGTGTCTCATAAATGTTGCTGAATATACAACAACCTTAACTCATTGATAGTCGCTGAGCTCGTAGCCTGGTCTTCATTCCATCGTTTCCAAGTATAAAGTGAAGTAATCAATATGCGCTTACATGCTGCACACTCCAATATTGTAACCTTTTTTCTGTTTTCAGACAGCTAATGCAATGCAGTCAAGAATCTTAATCTGAGAAAATGTAAACCTGTGAAACCCCTTAGCCTGAAACCCCTTCATCTCTTGAAGGATTACAAATAGTACAGTAAAAGATCTGCGAGCACACACCATAAACCCAGGGATCTCATCTGTGTCATAACTATTTTGCATCACTACCAACAAACCCTTACATTTCGGCCTTACTAAATAACATCTCCTAAAACTGCATTCAATTTTCTAAATGAACATTCACCGAGGTGGAAAGGGGTATTTGCATGCACAGAAACTTGCTTAGGAAAACCCATAACCTTAGCTGCAACCATCCTATCCTTAGTGGTCAATTAATGTCACATGGGCTTCGCCCCAACCATAAATTGTTGCCAGTTGCACACAATAACTTAAAATTCAACAGATCTGTAAGTGAATGGTCTCTTGTAGGCCTTGTGCACCTTCCATTTCCAGAGGATTCTGACCAGGTGCCCCTTGATCTCCAGTAAAAAAGTATACCTATTAATGCCTTGTTTGATACTTGCTTCATGCCCTACTATTTTACACTCATCACTCATGTTTCAGAATTCTGCTTCGTTCCCTTAATTAAGTCATAAAAAAGACCAGCAGCTTTAAGTCGATCCATTTTATCACTGACCTATTTCACAAGGGGCATTTAAAATGACAATTAGTGCAAGAGTAGGCCAAGGCCTCCCTATCCACTTGTGGTAGGGCAGGCCGGATAAAACGACGCGGAGGCTTGATGTATTTCTTAATGGTGGTAATTTTATTTGGTCTCTGAAGTTCACAACCCATAAGGGACTCCGTGGTGTAACACGGGTCTCCCTCTTCCTTCCAGTGGTCCTGTTTCTTCTTCCGACCTTCTCCTGGTTGGGTGTTTTTCCCGGAGGCTCGGAAATGAAGAAAAAGGAGCAGTCAGTAAATGGGCTTAGTAGGAGAGACGCACACCCTTCACCTCTCCTGTTTGGTGCATCAGGGAAAGGAATGTGATTTTAACCAAAGAAAGAAAATATAATAGAGGAATGATTCTTCCCGGCTTTTACCAAACGTAGTTTGCAGGTCTTCCTCTCTGCTTGTGGGTAACACCAACTAAATAAAACTGCCTAACGGCAGTGACGTCCGGTACCCTGTCTTTGGATACCAATTACATGCCTTTATAGGGAGGATCAGGGGGGGGGCTTTTAGGATGTGTCTAGTGAGGACAGACAAAACAGTGCTAGGTGCTTTTCCTTTCATGCTCCCCACCTTCCCATCCCCGAACGACATGCTTGTTTCCTAAGCAGCTACCCACCCGTCCCATTAGCACTTACCCACACCACCATTCCTCGCTCCACCTCTCGGATTGCTCCTCCACTTCACCTTCCTCTTGTGATCCCTCTTCTGGAGTTCGCTGGATTTCGGTCCCTCTCGAGTTGTCTCCAACTCCTTCCAACGGTTCCCGCTCTCTCTTGGTTGTCTCCGGCTTGTCAGTTTTCTCTCTCTCCACAAGAGTTCTTCCGGGGTTATCGTTATCTCTGCCTCCTGGTGCAGAGTTCAACCAACCCCTCACATCCTGTGATGACACATGACACGGAGGGGTGATTTCCCGGAGGTGGATGGGTTCCTTATTTTGTTTCCAGGTCACGTCCTGCCTCCGGTTGTCGCAACGCGAACCCTCGTATGGGAGTACAGGTATGTCTTGGGGACCGGGATAGACTTCCTCACACTACCACAAATGATTGACTTCATATCCCTTAAGCGCCATGAAGCAAACACCATGATGACTTTTTTTTATCATTTATGTCTTGGCCCACTCTATTGTAAATCCCTCATATTTGCATTTTTGATCAATACCATCTTAAATCTTACATTAAACTCCCCTAATGTGGGCGCTAATCAACTATCTTCTTTAAGCACTCTTCTTTTTCATCAAAAGTCTTAAGGATTTTTACGAGCTCTTGGCAAGATAATGTTGGATATCCCCCAGGGCACTCTGATCATTGGGGGTGACTTTATCATGACAATGGACCACACGGTCGACAGACACCCCCAGAGACGTTCACATAGATCAGGGTCTGATCTTGCAGTTTTACACAAGCTATGGGATTAGAGGACCTTTGGCGTACACAACACCCTGACACTCCCTACTTCACCCACTATTCTAATGCCCACAACAGCATGTCTCGCATTGATTATATCTTTTGTCCCCTGGCCGACGTTGGTCATCTCCCCAGTATGCGGGTCTTTCCAGAGGCATCTCCGATCACTCCCCCCTCAGTGTCGAGCTCACTTACCATCAGCAGTTCACCCGATGGCTGATCTTCATTACCCCCTGGATTCTAAAGATCCCTGATATTAAGGAGGACTTGATTGAACATACTGAATTTTATTTTGCCCAAAATGTCGGCTCCGTGACTTTGGCAATAACATTGTGGGAAGCTTACAAAGCTGTTCTTAAGGGCAGGGCACTGGCTCTGAAGGTTGGGTATGTCCGCAAACACAATGAGCAAGTGATCCAAACCGAAACTGATCTGCTTTGCCTTGAGTCTGCCCATAATGCTAATCCGTCCGAAGATACGGCCCGTCGGCTCCAGTCGAAACACCAGGAATACAGGGCTTTGGCTTCAGAACTGACGCAGGCCAGGCTTCTCCAGACTCGTCATAGAATCTACGAGTTAGGAGACCGTGTGGGTAAAATGCTGGCGTGATTGGAACGTCGTGACCAGGGGACGAGATGGGTTCCACTGCTTGTCCAATCCGATGGAGCGCGAATAACAGCCCCCCAGGGAGTGGCAGCAGCCTTCGCTGATCACCTCGAACACGTCTATACGGCTAGGGCACACTATAATGCTGAGGAACCCCAGTCCCTTCTAGATGAAATGCGCTTACCCTCCATTTCGGATGAGGAAAGGGAGGCGCTGGAAGCGGACCTTACCTCCGAGGAGGTCAGTAATGCCAACTTTGCTATTAAATTTGGCAAGGCCATGGGTCCAAACGGGGTCCCGATTGAATTCCTGAAATCCGTAGCTTTAGGGGTCACTCCACATCTGAAAAACATGTTTGAGGAAAGCAAGGAAAGAGGCATTCTGCCGCCTGATCTGAGGCTGGCGTCCATCGTAGTCATTCCTAAACCGAATAAACCCCCTACGGATGTTGGTTCTTATAGACCGATCTCCTTAATCAGTTCTGAGGCCAAGGTACTGGCTAAGCTCCTGGCTTCCAGACTCCTCACGGTCCTTCCGTCCCTGGTCCACGCTGATCAGTCGGGATTTCTCCCACATCGAAACACAGCACTGAACCTCCGTCGAGTCCATAATGTACTTGGTAGACAGCCATATTTGCAAGAGGACGCCGCTATCCTTTCTCTCGACGCCACAATGGCGTTTGATTCGATCGAGTGGACATACCTCTTTGCAGTCTTGACAAAATTCGGCTTTGGGCCCAATTTCATACAGTGGGTCAGGCTGCTCTACACCGACCTCTGGGGTCAGGTTAGAGTCAATATTCACACTTCCCGACAATTCCAACTGCACCGAGGGACCCGGCAAGGTTGCCCCCTGTCACCGTTGCTATTCGCCCTAACTTTAGAACCTCTGGCGTATTGGATCCGCGCGGACCATTCTATCCGGGGCCTTAGTTTGGCCGAAGGTGTTGTCGACAAAAAAATCTCACTGTACGCGGACGACATATTGGTGTATATGTCCAACCCAGCCGTCTCTGTTTATAATCTCTTTCACGTCCTGGACAATTTTGGAAAATATTCTGGCTTCTCCATAAATTGGTCCAAGTCTGTCCTATATATGTTGCATGGCCCACCGCCTACGTTACCCATAGATTTTTCCGTTCCTCTGGCTGTTAAGGGTTTTAAATACCTTGGCATTTTTATCACCCCGGATCTCCAACTTTTTTACGACCGCAATCTAAGGGCCCCCTGCAGAGATTACATGACGACATCTCCCACTGGAGATCTTTGCCCCTGTCCCTCCCTGGCCGAGCTGCCTTATTTAAAAGGCTGGCGCTTCCCTGCTTCTTATATGCCCTCCAGAACTGCCCATTTCCGATTGCAGATTCCTTTTTTCACCACTCTTGAGGGAGAAATTTGTTTATTGCTGACGGCAGGGCACCTCGCATCGCTCTCCGTAAACTCATTAAGGGCTGGTACGATGGCGGCATTGCTCTACCTGATATGCGCCTGTATTACTAGGCGTCCCAACTCGTGGCCACTAATCAGTGGATCCACGTTACACCCACGGACCCGACTTTCCATCTCGAATTCTATCAGACGGGGCGTGAGGGTTACCTGGGGGCTCTATACAGCAGACCACAGCGTAATCGCTATGTAGGTCCCATGCAACAGACGGTGGCCATATGGCATCGCGCCACTAAGAGCCTTGGTCGGTCCAACAAGTTCACTAAGGCGACACCCCTTTGGTCTTCGCAGAGTCTTGGCCTCCTCTGTTTCCAGCCGGGATTTGACAGATGGGATACTATTGGCATATCCACCGTTGGGGATTTGATACACAGAGGGAAACTTCTATCCTTCCCAGAATTGCAACAGAAACACGCATTCTCACACAGGGAGGTCTTTCGATACCTCCAGGTTAAGCACGCTATCCAGACAAATATACCTGACCTCTCCTCCCTCCCAGAGGCCTCACCCTTAGAGGATAGATTGCTCTCTGAACCCCTGTTGACTAAGGCGGATTACTGTTCCTATCGCAAGCTCTGTAACAACTTACCTGATTCCTTTCCAGCTCTGCGCCACAAGTGGGAGGGCGACGTAGGCGACTTAGAGGATACTGACTGGTTAGCCGCGCTGATGTCCCCGCGGGAATCTGCCATCTGCCACCGCTTCCGCTTGATACAGCTTAAAATACTCCACAGAACTTACATGTCCGGCCTGCTACTCGCTAAATTGTGCACACGCCCCGATCTCCACTGTTTGCGCGGCTGCGGCATGATAGGTACTTTTTATCACACCTTATGGGACTGCCCGGTGATTCAACGCCTATGGCAAGGAGCTGTTAAGAAAATGATGGAGGCATTGGGGAAACCAATTCCACTCAGTCCCCGGGGAGGGATCCTCAATGTTTTGGAGGCGACTGACTTGACGGACATAGAACATCAGTGGTTGGCCCTAGGGTGCCTCCTTATTAAATGTTCCATAGCAATGCACTGGGGCTCTCCTGACCGCCCGCTTGTGATACGATGGGTGGCAGAGATGGACAGGGCTATGTTGGCCGAGAAAACCGTGTATAAACTTAGAGGTTGCCCTTAAAAGTGGGACAAGAAGTGGGGGCCGTGGAATGTGTACAGAGGTGAGATCTGCAGTTCTCTTACTGCAGACATGGCGATGGATAGGGCGAGATCTGCCCCCTAGGGATCTTTTGAATTAGGCATACATGTGGCTGAATTGTATTCCATTTTTTTGTCCCTGTGTATTCATATATTGTTTGATATCTTTTGTTGTCATGGTAATAGTTGGGGCGAGGGCTGCTCTTTAAAGATTCTCCAGCTTCGACATATATGTGGCTAAATTGTATTTTATGTCTTTTGTATCCTTTTGTCCATTTATTGCTTGATATGCTGTTTTTCGTAATAACAAATTTTATTTTAAAAAAAAAAGTCTTAAGGACTTCTACTTGCTGGCATTTTTGTGTAGAATTTCGCAAGCCCATGGGATGATATTAGGTGATCTTTATCTTTGGTTGCTGGTGCCTTCAACATCACTTTCAGTCTCATCTGCTCCTGGAAGGTGGCATACATTGGACAGGGCAACATCAACTGGCATTTTTTCCTTTCTTGACTAATAAATGTTGTACTCTGCTGACCTAATGCAAACGCATGATAATGTCCCACCTAATCACAGCCATACCTGAAAAGAAGTATAGTGCCTTGCGAGTCCTCTGGCAAACATGTACCTCACCTGGCACAAACCTGAAGGACAGGCCCCAGGGTGTATATTAACTTAGTTGTACACCGGTTACAAATCAACAACGCTAAAAACTGCTGCCTCACAAAAGTGGCAAGCATTTCTGCGGTATGGGACTGTTTATGTGCCACACAATATATACTACTAGCATCAGGACGACATTACCACATTAATAGCACTTCGTTTGTTTTGCTCTTTCCGTTCAGTCTCTTAACAGCTCACAGATTCATGGCAAATGCCATATCACTCGGATTTCACCTCCCCAAACTGACTCCTTTTTTCATCTCGTTCACACATTCAGCCCTATACACGATGCACACCCCAGCAATAGCCACTACTTATTTCAGTATAACGTGAAAGCAATTTTTTTAACCTTAACTTTATTGTTGCATGTTTGGATAATTCACTAGCTGTAATAGCCTTTCAAAACGTTTGCCGCGAGTAACTAAATGGTGTAGTACACTGAAAGAAATTGGCTAGCACATTAATCATATCCAAGAAAGTATGGAATGACAATTTTATGCTGCACTGTCAGATTGGTTGATTCACATGACCGCATACATGTCCTGAGAAGAGGTGACTACAACAAACACTTTTCTTTAAGCACATTTGTTAACTCTGAGTGCTATCGTTCAATCTACCAAACCTGGCTGTAGTCCACTTCATATAGATAATAGAAACCTCGTGAATATACTGTACACAATGTAGGCCGAAAAAACTGTAATGTGCTTCTTCTAGGTCAGTCAGCCAAGTAGTGCCAACAACTTATTTCGTTCATTCTGCCTCCTCTATTCCACCTTCCATCACACCACCACATTCCCAAGTTGTCTTCAGTGGCATTGAGCACCTTAAGACACTGATCCGTTTCTGGTGACTCGAGCGGGATCCTGCACCTCTATTTACACCAGTGGGACTTCCATCTGTGCTTCTTTGCACCTGTACTTTAGATTGCATTGGTGTTGCAAGATGTTTTCTTACATATACTGGGTATGCACCTCACTGTGGAATCAGGGATCAGGACCTGTTTACTTCTGGTTAAGAGCAGCATTGTAATTGTAATTGCATTTACATAGTGCTTACTACCCCTGACGAGGCTTCAAAGCGCTTTTTTGGCAAGTAGCACGCTACTCCGGGACCCATAGAGGATTAGTGTTGAATTAGTCTAGTGAAACATACAAGTACATTTTAAGTGGTGGATAGGTTAGTCAGTTATGTGGATTTGGAATGATAGCAGAAGGATAGAGGAGGACAAAGGTTTGTATTTATATAGCGCTTGTTGACGCACGCTATGCAGGAACCTACAAAGGATTAGTGGTGAATTAATATGGTGAAATATGAAGTAATTTCAGTGGTGGATATTAGTCAGTTACTTGGAGTGAGAAGGATAGCGGAGGGATAAAAGGAGAAGAAAGATTTGCATTCTGAACTGACTGGTAACACGAGCACGAGCAGAACCAGCGTGTGCTACGCCTACTGCGCTAATTAGCTATTCATAGTGATAATTTTAAAAATCCCGTTCTTGGTATTTAATTTCTTTTACTTTGCCTTTTTCCCTGCTTTTAATGTACCTGGCCCACTCGCTTGCACCATAATAGTAAATCACCACTATTTTGGCGGGTCCCGTGTTAGACATCCCCTCCTCGGCGGACATCTTGTGTGGAGAGAAGGACGCCTAGCGGCGCCATCTTTGCTGACGGTCTAGTCGTCATAAGGACGCTAGATCCGTATTTAAGGTGAGGAATTCATTGAGGCAGCCCTTGAACTGACTGGTAACACGAGCACGAGCAGAACCAGCGTGTGCTGCGCCTACTGCGCTAATTAGCGATTCATAGCGATAATTTTAAAAATCCCGTTCTTGGCATTTAATTTCTTTTACTTTGTCTTTTTCCCTGCTTTTAATGTACCTGGCCCACTCGCTTGCACCATAATAGTAAATCACCGCTATTTTGGCGGGTCCCGTGTTAGACATCCCCTCCTCAGCGGACATCTTGTGTGGAGAGAAGGACGCCTGGCGGCGCCATCTTTGCTGACGGTCTAGTCGTCATAAGGACGCTAGATCCGTATTTAATACGGAGATGTTAACGCGCAGCGGTCATGCGCAGCGGGCCCGCCGGAGTCACGCCAGAGTCCAGCCTGTCTGTGCCCGTCTGGGCCCAGACTGGCTTAGGGCCAGGACTTCTGGCAAATTCCCCAGATATAAGGATGACATATACTCGAGAGGATATTATGTCACTGCGCCCCCCTAAAGATACTTCTTGTAAGTACGTCTACAAAGGACATAAACCTTTCTATGGCTGTAGGATATGTCAGCTGACCCAACCAGAGAAGGGAGAGAATGCCCTGTCGATGGCTTTGTTGAATTGTAGATCCCTCCCTAGCCATGCATTAGAAATCAATTGCCTTATTCAAGATCACGACCTAGACATTCTGTTCCTGACGGAAACATGGATTACACCCAGCTCTGGGGTGGATATAGTGCGAGCCCTCCCCCCAGGCTTTCTAATATACCATCTAGATAGACCTGTGGGGCGAGGGGGCGGCATTACCATTTTATACAGGGACACGTTTGTGTGCAGGGCTCAGAATGGTGGGGTGTCGGACTGCGAGAGCTGCCAGTTCTCCCTGCGGCGGACGTCTCCTACGGTGTCGGTGTCAGGAGTACTGGTTTATCGCCCACCGGGTTGTGTGGGCAATTTTGTCAGCTCCCTAATGGAAACAGTCACGCTCTTGGCCTCTTCCACAACCAACTTTATGGTGCTGCGAGATTTTAATCTCCACTTTAATGATCCAGCAGATCTAGTGGCGTTAGACCTGCAGTGTGATTTGAAAGCCTTCGACATGAGTTTAATCAATGCGGGGGCTACGCACAATAAGGGCCATCTACTTGACCCAATTTTTTCGAACATTCTCTGTATTAGAGCCAGGCCCTCTTATCCTCTCCCGTGGTCAGACCATTTCCTGGTCCCGGTAACTTGGCAAGCTGATTCATTGGCCACTCCCTGCCCTAGGGTCCATACTTTGGAAAGAGCCTGGTCCAGGTTATCGGTGGACAACTGGATTGCTAACCTGGAATGTACGTGTCCTCCCCCAGAATTGGACCCGGTAAAGGCAGATGCGAACCTCGATCAGTGGCTGACCAGCTCCCTTGATGCCATTCTCCCTAAAAAGAGAGTGTTAAAGAGGGAGAAGAGAATGGGTTCTGCCCCATGGTATACCCCCGAGTTTCGAATCCTTAGGAAGGGATGTAAGAAGTTGGAGAGGACCTGGAGAAAAGAATGGGGGGTAGCTAGTCGAGAGGAATATCGCTCAGCAATTAGGGCGTATAAATCCGCTCTTCGTCATGCTAAAGCCCAATTCTTTGAGGAGAGAATAAAAAGTTCCTCTAACTCTTCCAGAGAGACTTTCAGAGTGGTAAAGGAACTTCTTAAAGTTCCCGAGCCCCTGGTAACTCATGACAGCCCAGGAGAGAAGTGCAAGGAGATAGCGGACTATTTTCATAAGAAAATAGAGAACATACTAAGCGCCTTGCCCCAGCCCGTCCAGAAAATAGACACGGGTAGTCAGCCAGGAGGAGCTCTTGCCTATCTGGACACCTTTGGGCCAGTATCAGGGGTTGAAGTCCTCAAGGTATTGGGTTGCATGAAGAGCGGTTCCCCTAGGGATCCGGTCCCTATGAGGTTCCTAAAACAGGTAGCAACTACTATTGCGGTCTCTGTTACAGACCTAATTAATGCATCCTTTGGCCAGGGCTTGATGCCACCGAGCTGGAAGAGAGCAGTGGTAAAGGCTCTCCTGAAGAAGCCAAATCTGGGTCCGTCGGATTTGGCAAATTTCAGACCCATCTCCCTGCTTCCTGGTCTCGGCAAGATCGCCGAAAGGTTGGTGAACCGCCAGTTGTCAGGCTTCCTGGAGTCCAACGGCATGCTACGAGACTCACAAACTGGATTCCGGCCAGGTCAGGGCACCGACACCGCTCTTCTGGAAGTCGTTGAGGAAGCCAGGAGCATTCTGGATTCAGGAGGGTCAGTGGCAGTGATCCTCTTGGACCTCAGTGCAGCTTTCGACACTGTGAACCATCAAGTGTTGATTCAACGACTGACTAATGTAGGGGTTACAGGTGTGGTCTGAAGTGGCTTCGGTCATTTCTTCGCGGTCGGACCTACCAGGTTTGGGAAGGCAGTGAACGGTCGGCATCTATCCCCCTCCAGTGTGGTGTGCCACAGGGCTCTTCCCTTAGCCCTACATTGTTTAATGTATATATGGCCCCCCTGGAGGATTTGGTGGCCCCATTTGGCATCAAAATCGTCAGCTATGCTGACGATAATCAGCTGGTGGTCGCTCTATCCCAACTGGTGGATAATCCCGATTCGCTGCACTCCTGTATGTCCAAAGTTCACACCTGGATGTGTGAATCAGCTCTAAAGTTGAACGGTTCTAAGACCGAAATAATGTTGCTAGGGCATAAGATTCCCTCACTCCCTTCGACTATCTGGCCTAGCTGTCTGGGAGAGCGCCCGAGTCCTAAAGAGGAGATTAAGAGCTTGGGGGTCTGGTTAGAGCAAGACCTCTCTTTCAGGACTCAGGCGAAAAAAACGGCAGGAGTCTGCTTTGGTCTTCTCCGGTCAGCTCGCAAAGTCCTGCCTCTTCTTCCTTCGATATCAAGGAAGATGCTTATTCAGGGGCTTATTATATCAAGACTAAACTATAGCAATGCTATCTTTCTGGGTGCCCCTGAAGCAACGTTTAACAAACTTCAGTAGGTCCAAAATGCTGCTGCAAGGCTGCTCACGAATGCGCCAAGGATGCAGTCAGCAAAACCTGCCTTAAAGGCACTGCACTGGCGCCCGGTGCGGGAAAGGGTCAAATTCAAGGCTCTTTGCACAGCGCATAAAATTCTTCAGGGGAAGGGACCTCCTATCCTGAGGAATTTAGCTGTGGCCTACAAGGCTAATAGAGCGTTGCGCTCTGACCAGAAACATCTGCTCCAAATTCCCAGAGTGAAACGGGCCCATACAGGCGGGAGAAGATTTTCGGTCAATACAGCCTCCCTGTGGAATGCGCTTCCTCTGAAGTTGCGCTCAGAGACCTGTACTCTTCGGTTTCGCAAACTTCTTAAAACTCATCTGTTTCCTTCTTGATGCTGCTGAACCGGCCTCTTGTTAACTGTTGGCGTCTGGATAAGCGCTGGGATGCCCGAGGGTAACGTATGCGTTATATAAAACTCCATTTGTTACCCCTGATGGGTGTTGAATCGCTTTTCTGGTGAGTAGCACGCCACTCCAGAACCCATAAAGGATTACTGTTGAAAATTAGTATAGTAAAAAAAAAAATATATGAAATAATTTGAATAGTGGATATGTTATTCAGTTATTTGGGAAGTATATTAGTATAGTTTAATATGGAATTTGAGAAGTGAACATGTAAGTCTGTTAATTTCGATTGAAAAGGATAGTGGAGGGATAAAAGAGTGAAAGATTTTTTTTAGGTCTTAGCAATAGTTGGAGGATTTTGGATGAGTAAAAAGGAGTTTTGGAGAGGAGGACTCAGAGGAAAGAGTTTAGAAAGGTTTGTTTTAGGGGATCGGTATAGTAAAAGAGGTGTCAGATGATACAAGTAGGGGTAGAGTAGGAGAGAGTCTAGAAAGGGTTATTTTGGCAATCATAGTAGTGGTATGGGGTAAATGAGAGAGTGGATGTAGAGGATATATTGATAGATGTATAGGATGAGAGATAGGGTAGTGCATTGGAAGGAGTAGTAGAAGTAGTTTGAGATGAGTCAGAAGGTTGGGCTAGAAGATATATTGAGCGAAGTATAGGCTGAGAAATAGGGTAGTGCATTGGAAATGCTAAATAAGAAGAAAGTGATAAATATATAGATCCATAATTACATTGAAAGTGTATGTGTTGCAAGAGTTACAAAGTGTGGTGGTGTGCAGTGTGTGTGTTGTGCGTTAGTGTTATTATGGTAGAAGGGAGAGGAGGGTGTTTGTTGGACAACTGATGGAAGGTCTTTCTGATAGATACATGTGCAGTGTGGATTCCTCACCTTGTGAATATCCCCCTTGCGTCAGCAACATTCGGAAATTCTTTTTGTAGCCTTGCGCCGACGTGGACTTGGACGTCATAGAGACACGGTTTTGCTCGCGTCTCCGCTGACGTCACCGACGCCTACAATAGGCCCACGCCGGCGTGATGACATCAGTTCCCTTTTTTCGGCGGCGTCGACGCTAACGGTTATCGAGAATCTCTGTAGCCAACTGGTACTTTGTTGCCTTTTTGTTGCAAATTTCTGCTTCTTTGTATCCTGTCTCTTCGACGATGTCATCTAAGAAGACCGGCTTCAAGCCCTCCAGGGAGTGCGGTAAAATGATGTCTATTACCGACCCGCATGATGACTGCATCTGGTGTTTGAGTTCCGACCATGATGTGGAAGATTGTTCTTCATGTCAGAAGATGAACCCGAAGGCCCTGAGGGAGAGAGAGGCCAAACTCCTGGTTGCGAAGATGAAGGCTGGGAAAGAGAAATCGTCGAGGTCTGGTTCTCGAAGGGCGAGGTCGAAGTCGAGGACGAAGTCGAGGTCTGGTTCTCGAGAGGGGTCGTCTTCGAGGTCGGCATCGGATCATGTTTCGAAGTCGAAGAAGAAACATAAGAAGAGGAGACATGATTCACGACGTCGTTCCGGTAAGGAGTCAGGCTCAAGGTCGAGGTCACCGAAGAAGGTACGTTCGAAGGTGGTTACTCTGGATGTCTCTGAGCCTGAAGGTGAGGCCTCACCTTCGGAGTCGCATGGGCGGTCTCCTACTCCGGCTCCGAATCCTTCTCCGGCTCCGAATCCATTTCCAGCGCCGTCCCCGGCCCGAGAAGAGGAAGAGGCTCGGGAGGATGTGGATTCCGCACCTGTTGAAGAGCCGAATCCGATCCCTCCTCAGGACCGGCCTGAGGGTTTTCAACCGCTATTTCCTGCCCCAGGCCAGGACCCTTCAGCGTTTCTTAACTCTATGTATGGCGTCTTCTCAAGGGCGTGGTACCCCTCTGGTGCACCTTCGGGTCCCATGGGTCCTTTGACTAACAGCTTGGGAGTTCCTCACTCGTATCCTCCGGCTCCGTTTATGCCTTATATGCCGGCTCCGACGCCGCATTGGCAATTCCCGGCTCCGCGAAGTCGTCGACGCCGATTCCGGCGTCGCCCGCTCCTGATCGTCCTCGAGCGCATTCCTCTGTGCCATCGGATTCGATACCGGCATCGGCCCCGAATCCGACGGAGCTGCTGGTGGATCCGACTGCGAGGCGTGTGAAGGAGAGGTCCAGAAGGGAAGCTCAACACCTTTTGAGAAGAGCAAAGGTTCTTGGATTCACATTCTGATGTGGAGGAAGGTGAATTGGAGGATAACTGTTTTGAGGAGTTGGCTGATTCAGGAAGTCTTGATTTCTCTCCAGAGTGGGAGTTGCCCTCAGGCTCTGGTGCTCCTTCTAAGGATATCCAACCTTACCATTTGGTTATGAGGAAGGCTGCTGAACTTCTTCAATTGACTTTGCCAACGGTAGAGTTTAAGTCCAATATCCTCACTGAGGTTTTGCATTCTCTGAGTTCCGTGGTGGAGCCTTTGCTTCCATTTAATGATGCCTTGACGGATCCCATTATGGAGGTGTTGAAGAAACCGTTGTCGGCTCCTGCGGTTTCTAAGAGTGTTGCGAGAAGGTACAGGGTTGCACCTGAGGACCCTGCTTTTTTGTCTTCTCATCCTTCGCCTGAGAGCCTGGTCATTCAAGCAGCCTGTTCTAAAAAGAGTGTTAGTGCCTTTCCCAAGGTTCCTTGTGAAAAGGAAGCGAAGAAACAAGACCAGGTTGCAAAAAAAACATTTTCATCGGCAAGCATGGCGTTGAAGTCTACTAATGCCACTTGTCTGATGGGGAGATATGTGCATGTCCTGATGGATTCTTTGCGTGTCCTGGTTCCTAAAGTTCCTGATGCCAGCAGGAAGGATTTTGAGGAGGTGATCTCTGATACTCAGGCGGCGGCTCGCCAGGTTATACAAAGTGGTCTGGACACTGCCGACTCTGTGGCTCGTATCATGGGCACTGCTGTCGCCACTAGGAGGTCAGCTTGGCTGAAATCCTCAGACTTTTCGGCTGATGTTCAGGCGACCTTGCTGGATCTTCCTTTTGATGGTTCTGGTCTCTTTGGGAAGAAAGCTGATGCGGCCCTTGAGAGATTTAAGGATAGCAGAGCGACAGCTAAGTCTTTAGGTCTCCATATCAGAGGCTCTTCGTCCAACAGGAGGTTCAGGGGCTTTGGTCACTCTTCCTTTCGGAATTACCGGCAAGGTCAACAGCAGCAGCAGCAACAGCAGCAACAGCAAAATTCTATGTACAGATCGTACAGGGGAAAGCAAAGAGCGCGTCCTCGTGGACGTCAGGCCTCTTCCTCCTCCTCTTCTTCCATCCCCCCTGCCTCAGAAAAGCAGCCCTAGATCTGCTATTCAGGATCATGTGGGTTCGGTGGGGGGCCGGCTTACCCATTTTCTACAGGATTGGGAATCGGTTACATCAGATCTTTGGGTTCTCAATCTTGTAGAAAATGGGTATGCCCTTCCCTTTCGGGAATTCCCTCCCAATTACCCTCCTTGTCAAGGCTTTTGCACCGAGGAACATCTGTCTCTTCTGCAGGAGGAGGTGCTAACTCTGTTACGAAAGGGTGCGCTAGAGGTGGTCCCAGAGCAGGAAAGGGGTCAGGGATGCTACTCCCGGTATTTCCTGATTCCCAAGAAGGATGGCAGACTGCGTCCAATCCTGGATCTCAGGATCTTGAATCTCTATCTGAAACAGGAGAAATTCAAGATGCTCACCCTTGTTCAGGTTCTTCAAGCGCTGCTGGAAGGAGACTGGATGGTGTTGCTCGACTTGCAGGATGCCTATTTCCACATCCCAATCCTGAAGTTGCGCAGGAAGTATCTCCGTTTTACGGTGGGATCGCAACACTACCAGTTTGCGGTCCTTCCGTTTGGGCTTACTACTGCGCCTCGAGTCTTCACCAAGGTGATGGTGGTGGTGGCAGCTCATCTCAGGAGGTCGGGGATACCTGTGTTCCCTTATTTGGACGACTGGCTGATCAAAGCGGAGTCGTCAGAGAAGGTGCTCCATCATCTGCAAAAGACAACTCAGTTGTTGTTCAGGTTGGGTTTTTCGATAAATGTACCCAAGTCTCACCTGGTGCCCTCCCAGCGCAACCTGTTTATAGGAGCAGTACTGGACACTACTGTTTGTCGGGCATTCCCTCCACCTCAAAGGATTCTCGACATTCAGGAAATGATTCCTTTATTTTTCAATGGAGCAGTCGTTCCAGTCCTGAAGGTCCTTCGCCTGCTCGGTCTGATGGCTTTTTGCATTCTGTTGGTCAACCATGCCCGCAGGCACATGAGGGCACACCAGTGGTGTCTCCGCAGGCAGTGGTATCAGCACAACGGAGATCTCGGGGAGTCAGTGAGGATCTCCAGAGAAACTCCAGCGGATCTGTCTTGGTGGAGCGTAGAAGGCAATCTGTCACAAGGAAAGCCTTTTCAACTACCTCCATCGGTGGCCACGGTGTTAACGGATGCACCCACTCTAGGGTGGGGTGCACATCTGGGGGATCTGGAAGTCAAGGGTCTTTGGTCTCCAGAGGAAAGGTTGCTTCACATCAACCTTCTAGAGTTGCAGGCGATACGTCTGGCGCTCAAGGCCTTCCTCCCCTCCCTTCGCGGTCGGTCGATCCAAGTCCTGACGGACAACACGACCGCAATGTGGTACATCAAAAAGCAGGGAGGAGTGGGGTCGCAGTGTCTCTGCAGAGAGGCTCTACGTCTCTGGTTCTGGGCTCAGGACCACCAGATTTGTCTGATGGCAAATCATCTGGCCGGAGTCCTGAACGTGCGTGCAGACAGTCTCAGTCGGCAGTTCTCTGCCGACCACGAGTGGAGGCTTCACCCGGAGGTGGTTCGGCACGTCTTTCGGACGTGGGGGACTCCTCAGGTGGACCTGTTTGCCACTTGCGAGAATGCTCACTGCCCGTCATTCTGCAGTCTCCAGTATCGGATGCAAGGAGCCTTGGGGGATGCGTTTCAGTTGGGTTGGGGAAATCAACTCCTTTACACGTTTCCTCCCATACCCTTGATTCCTCGGGTTCTGAGGAAGATTCGCCAAGACCGGGCCCAAGTTATATTGGTCGCCCCGGACTGGCCAAGAAGGGTGTGGTATACAGATCTACTCCACCTCTCCTCTCACCCGCCGCTCCGTCTCCCTTTCAGGGCAGACCTCCTCTCTCAGATGGAGGGGCAGGTTCTACACCCCCACCTCCAGACATTGCACCTTCATGCCTGGAGATTGAGCTGGGCAACCTGATTTCCTTTTTTCTCACGCCTGATGTGGTGGATGTCATCTTGTCAGCCAGGCGTGACTCCACTAAAACTGTCTATTCATATAGATGGTCAAGATTTGTCACTTGGTGTGGTGAGAATTCTATTGACCCATTGAGAGCCCGTTTGTCTGATGTTCTCCAGTTTGCTCTTTCTCTGGCGCAGCAAGGGCTTGCTGTTGTCACAGTTAAGGGCTATCTTTCGGCGCTGCCGGCTTTTCTTTGTTTGCCTGACCAGCCTTCTCTTTTTAAGTCTCCTGTAGTTTTAAGGTTTTTGAAGGGCCTCACAAATAAGTTCCCTCCTACTCCTTTTATTGTGCCTCAGTGGGACTTAAATCTTGTCTTGACCTTTCTGATGGGTGCTCCCTTTGAGCCTCTTCATAAATGTCCTATGAGGCTTTTAACCCTTAAGGCAGTCTTCCTCGTTGCAATAACCTCGGCAAGGAGGGTGAGTGAGCTTCAAGCTCTTAGTTCCAAGCCCCCTTTCTTGACCATTCATGCTGATCGAATGGTTTAAGGACCAGGGCTGCTTTTCTTCCTAAGGTGGTGACTCCTTTCCACCTTGGTCAATCCATTACCCTCCCTACCTTTTATCCTCCCCCACACCCTTCCAAGGAGGAGGAGAGGTTGCACCGTCTGGACCCCAAGAGGGTGGTGTCTTTTTATCTGGACAGAACTAAAGACTGTCGTTTGGATGACCAGCTCTTCGTTGGGTTTGCTGGCTGCAAAAGAGGAAGAGCGGTCCATAAGAGAACCTTGTCAAGATGGATCGTTCTGTGTATAAAGATCTGCTACTCTTTGGCCGGTAAGGAACCTCCAGAGGGTATTAGGGCTCATTCCACTAGAGCTAAGTCGTCAACCTCAGCATTGGCTAGAGGTGTTCCTGTTGAGGACATTTGTAGGGCGGCAACTTGGTCTTCCCTCCACACTTTCGCGAAGCATTACTGCTTAGATACCGAAGTGAGGAGGGACGGCCGTTTTGCGCGCTCTGTCGTTCAGGATTTCCTGGTTTAGAAGAGTGGACACCCTCCTCCGGGAGTGGGGACTGCTGTGGGACTCTATTCACAAGGTGAGGAATCCACACGGCAGATGTATCTATCAGAAGAACAAGTTACTTACCTTCGGTAACGCTTTTTCTGGTAGATACTATATCTGCCTGTGGATTCCTCACTGACCCACCCGCCTCCCCGTTGTCCACTCTTCTTTACCAGAGTTTCTATAATGTATTGTTTATATATTGTAATGTTAAGGAGTTGTTTCCATTGCTTTCTTGCACTTGCTTCACACTATGTGTGTTTCTCCTTGACTATTGTGTATTGTGTATACTATGTATATTTCTACTGTCATTGGTCCGTCCGTGTGCCTCCATGGCACGGAAAAAAGGGCGGAACTGATGTCATCACGCCGGCGTGGGCCTATTGTAGGCGTTGGTGACGTCAGCGGAGTCGCGAGCGAAGCCGTGTCTCTATGACGTCCAAGTCCACGTCGGCGTGAGGCTACGAAAAGAATTTCCGAATGTTGCTGACGCAAGGGGGATATTCACAAGGTGAGGAATCCACAGGCAGATATAGTATCTACCAGAAAAAGCGTTACCGAAGGTAAGTAACTTGTTCGTTAGGTGTAATTACAGCAGGGAGAGTGAGTCTGAATGGGATGTAGTTATGTATGGTGTTGATTGGTGTTGTGTTAGTGATGAGTGTATTGATTAGTGGTATAGGACAGAGTTGTGTACTGTTTGTAGGTGATGGTGGATGTGTGTGATAGTTGGGATAGTAAGGTGTGTAGATGTCGTTTGGCTGGGTTTATAGTACAGGCTGGTGCATTAATCTGTGCATAGTGTTGTGTGTGGTGTACATTTGGTGTGAGTGTGTCACTCTGTTTGTGGATGTGGATGGTGTGAGCTGGGTATAGCTAAATGAGAAAAAGGGCAGCATTTCTGGCCCTAGTCCTGACCAGTCTCGAACAGGCTCAAACAGGCAGCAGCCATTGTCCTCTCCACCCTTAACAGGCTCAAACAGGTAGCAGCACTTGTCCTCTCTGTCCTTAACAGGCTCAAACAGGCAGCAGCAGACACAGATGCTGTCATGTCACGTGTTGTAGAGTCACAGGCACTGTATGATGTCACAACACTGATGGGACTGATGGTCTGTTCATCTGCATAAACCACCCTGCACACATTTCATGAAGTATATGCAGCATGCTACCCTTTCAATGAATATTCAACTAGATGTTCTAATCAGATATTCTATGTAAACCTTATCAACTTCTGGTTCCCTGTCCTTAATTAGTAGACTGTACTATAGATTGGATTAAAGGGTGTGCCCCTGCTCTGTTGGCTAAGATCTAGTTTTAGCACACACCACCTCCGATCAAAGATGGTGGAGAATCTACATTTGTCCGGGAAAGCGTGGAGTTTCACAGGGTAGAGAAACTCCTTTGTCTTCAAGTGAAACTAATACGAATGTAGATTAAGATCAAAGTAAACTGCTAGCGTGCTGCATCAAATATGGTAATTGTAGGTGGTCACAAAGTATGTTCTCTCTCACCACAGTGATTACCAAAATGTTGAAGTGCACCAAATACAGTACAACTGAACGCAAACCACATGCTAGGGACTGTTCAGCGACTAAGATATTGAAGACAGTTGACAAACCGCACTAAGCGCCCAGAAAACAGCGAAATAGGAAATGTTCATAAGCCCCTCATGGCATGATGAATGTAAAAACTTATGAACTTCACCTGAAGAAGCGCCTCTCTGCCCAGAATCCATTGGGGAGTGCAAAGGCTGAGTTGAAGTGGTTTAGTTGCTAAAGTACAAGAGTTGGATGTATCTGGAGTGTATTTAATCACAATATGGGATGTTAACATATGTCTTGAGGACTATTAATTGAGTAATATAATTTTGAAGTTGAAAAATGAGTATGTGATTTATATGAGATTCGGAGCAGTGAGTATATATACAGTTTCAAGACTGGACAGGCCTAAAGCCCATGCAGTTAAGTAGTGGGAGACAGTAGGTTTTCTTGGTTATTGCAAATGGAAGTTTTGCTGGAGTTCTAGACCGGTGAACCCAAAACCAGGAGTCCCATTAAGCAGTTACAACACTTAACACCAAGTGAATAAGAGAGGTAAAGAGTAGTGCCAGTTATAGAATCATTTAACTAGGTCACGTGATTGTGTGCCAGTGGCCATGGAGCTGTGAGGACCGAGACAGAAGGAAGGCCTACACAGGGAGCAAAGGAAGGCAGCCGGGCACTATGATCACTGGCTTTTGAGCTGCGACTTCTAGTTCCTTAGCAAGAGAATGACATCTTCCTGGGCGTTTGGCAGGATGTCATATTGATGTCCGCAAAATTCCCTGGCGATTTACCAGCCACAAATGCACGTTGGGCCCTTTGACGACACTCTCGGACATGTAAAAGAAATTTTGAAAGTAACAATAAAGACCAAAAAGGGCATGCATCGGAAATAAACTTCAGTGTTAGTAAACAAACATTTGTGAGTTTAAAAAATATAATGAAGCTAAAAGTAAATTAACTACAAACATTTTAGCAAAAAAAGCTGCAAAACAAGCTCCACAAAATCCAATAGTCTCATAATATGTCAGAAAATGCCGACCCCAAAATATCCATCCTGCTGTATTAACTAGAAAAAAATGAATCCGCCGTATTATGCATTGTGATTGTTTGCGCCCGGCGCACCTCTTAAAAGGTGCCCCCGGCGCAAACAATCCCTATGCGCCCTATTATGATGTATGTACTGCCCCCAGGGCAGCCATGAACTCGCGCTGGCCTGGGGCAGCACATTCATGTGAAAACACGTAGCAGCTGCTTTGTGTTTTCACAGTGCAGGCGGCACCTGCCTGCACTTTTACAGGGTAATAGAGATCCCCTTGCAGGCGGGTGCAGTCAGCGACTGCACCTGCCTGCAAGGGGATGTCTGGGGGTCCATAGGGACCCTTTTTAGGTCTCGCTAGACCTATTGCTGCCAAGTTCCTTTTCAAGCGACCTAGATCTGGCCACGAGCGCCGATTACACATCGTGACCGCGCATGCCCCGCCCCCCCAGCCGTGCACATCTTTTGCTCCACATTCCACATTCACAGGGCAGCCTCTCACAATCACGCACGCACACAGCCACACACATGTTGACACACACACGCTGACTTACACACACACACACAGCCCCCACCCTGCCCCCCACCCACTCACCTGGCTCTTTCTGCGTGTCCCTCTCCCTCTGCAGCGGGTCAGTGTAGGCAGCAGGCAGCCTCGGAGATCGGCGTGTCTCCTCCGGCGATCCGATGTGCACGCTCACGGCAACGTGCGCTCCCACTGCTTTCGTGCCCGGCTTGTGGTAAACCTGCTTGTGTTCGCGCGTGCACTGCTCCGCCCCGGCTGCAGAGCTGCGCGAGCGAGCACGTGGTTTTATTGTGTTTTCCTGTGATTGTTTTGGTGGGGCCGGTGTCTCCCAGCGACGTGTCCAGGGCGGTGCTTCATTCACCCTCCCCAAGGTCTGTGACTGGCTGGAAGCTCGACGACTCAGCAGTGCTGAAGACAGTGAACGGCAATGGTTGGGTCGTTGTCACATCCCTCCGGTTTGAAACATCTGTGGGGAAGCTCAGACTCCAGCGGCAGTTCGGGACCCCTGGACAACAGCTGGTGTCTAAAGTTGGCCGCAGCAGCCGGGGGCGGAGACCAGCGGCCCGGAATGGCCCGGGGCCAGTGACTGTGGGGCGGTTGAGCTGAGGCAGGGCTCTCTGCCTCTCGCGCCTCTGTGTTCTGTCTCGTGCCGCGGCTCGCGGCCATTGCGTCACCCTCCGTGATGGTTCCTGTCCCTGACACCGCCTGGGCTGAGTCTTCGCTAGAGCAGAGCCTGACGGCCAGCACCGCTTCAGCCGTGCTGCCCCCAGCCCGCTCCCGCATCTTCAAGATCATCGTCATCGGAGACTGCAACGTGGGGAAAACCTGCCTGACCTACCGCTTCTGCGGGGGTCTCTTCCCCCAGCGCACTGAAGCCACCATCGGCGTGGACTTCCGGGAACGCACAGAAGACATTGACGGCGAGAGAATCAAGGTGAGTTCGCTGAAGAAGATGGCTCGAGCAGGTAGTGGTGGGTGAAGCTGAAGTACCAATGGCTTCCAATCTACTCAACCACTTTAAAAAAGAAGGGATAGTAGGAGCATCTGCTGCTCGTCGGCATCAGACCGCATTGTCGCTTGTCCGTTTTCACAAGTTTCGATTCGATTTTTTTCAGATTCAGGCACCTATTGCTACCCGTGCGTCAACGGTCACCACTGCAGTAACGCAGGTGACCCTAAATTTATGTACAGAAAATCTTGCGAATTCTAAACTAATGGCAATGCCATTTTTGAGTCCAGTACTTTTATTTACGTTTAGGTACTAATACAAATCGAGAGGTCGGACATCACGTATTTGTATGAAAAGTATGCGAGGAGAAGAAGTGAAGGAGTTGCACATAAGAACTTAGGATGTGTGGATAATAAGGCTAGACCTCTCTCTCTCTCTGTAAGTGTGAGTCATGTTAATACTTAATGGAGTCTCTAGGTCAAGTACTCCAAGATTTGGCTTTGTCCGCTTATCTTTTCCAATACTGGGAAAGGTTGGAAATGTATTCCTGACAAGGGCAGAATTGCAACTTTTTCCAGGGTGGGTTAAAAAGGTGTTGTAGGGAAAGCGAATTTGCAGATACTCAGGAGACTTTTACAGTAGCAAATATACACTTCCATATTTGCTCATGCTACAAAGAAGTTCAAACTTTTTCTAGGAGTACGTTACCAGGCTTACTCTGAAAATGTTTGTGAATTCATGAAAGTCGTAAATCTGCACTAATGCAAGGACAGATATACCATGAGTGTAAATGTGTGACTTTCTTTAAGAATTGGGCCTATAATTAGGTCTGAAGTTGTATTAATTTTAATAAAAACCTTTAGTTTATATCAAATTATTTATAACTTCATGTATGGTTAAACTTCACTATGATGGCATTTTGCTCTTTTTACAATGGGTACATCGGTTTGCAAAGTCGTTTCCTTCAGTGCCAGATACTACTGTGGCACCATGTGCTTTTTGATAATGGCCCTGTAGCTCCCACAGCAATAATGTTTTACAATCATTATGTTAAAACAAAAAACAAAACATGCACTGACAAATCCCAAAAGCTGGCAACCAACGCAAGACTATTGACTTTGCCAGTGCTTGTTTATTCGTATGTTTCCCCTAATCTTGCAGAAACTGGCTTTCCATTATTACTTTTTTTTTTTTTGCAAATACCATCATGTATCAAACACGTTGTACTAAATGACGCTTCAAATTAACGGTACCTAAAATTGCACAGTAGTTTTAACAAACTTTTTTTTAAATTTCTCGTATCATTTGTGTGTACATTTTATTCTGAAAGCAAAGATCAATCTTGTCTTCAAGTTTCTTTAATGATTTGCATCTTTTCCGAGAGCATTCTGGTAGCAATATCAGTAGACATATAATGTTAAACTTTGCAAACATCGGAAACTGCCCTGCTCTCACCCATCTATTTAAAAGGGGAAAAAAGACCTAGGCTAAAAGCAAAAATATATTTTTCTTGTGAAAAAGCACTCATTGCAGTAATATACCCTACCTCTATGCCGTCACCTGCTGTTATGTTCAGTGTTGTTAGCCAGTGGCTGAAGTGAGCAGACCCACTGCCTTGTGGTGTAGTGAGCAGAAGAAAAATGCAAATGAGGCAATAGCAGACCAATGGATGAACAGGACTGGCTGCACGTCCCTATAGTAAAGTATGTTATAGAGATAATTTTAGTAATATCAAAAGGGGTTGGCTGCCATTGGCTCTACATATAGAAAGGAGTCAACTTGGTAGTTATTTCTAGACTAAAGATCGGAAGGTTCTCTTAATCTGCTGTGACTTCTAAATTGGAATGTTAGTTATAACTTGCAGAGTTGTTTCTTCGCATACGTTTATAGCTTGAAAAAGTAATGCTGCAGGTACTTTTTACGTTTTTAGGTCTCGCAGAGAGACCTATTGCGGTGAAACCAAAAAGTTAAACCAGGTGGATTGCGAGTGCGGATTTCCAACAGTTCAAGTGAAATCACGTGACCAGAAGCACGCACATTTGCCCACCACAAAGCCACATTGAAATTGAATTGAAATACGTTTTTATAAAGCGCAATAGCTACCCGCAGGCGTCCTAGCGCTAATGATTAACAAGTGTGTATGAGGAGGAAACTGTGTTTATCTACTGAACAAGAGAGTTTTCAATTTTTTTCCTAAAAGGAAGAAGATTGGGCTCACATCAGACCCGACCTTACCATTTGCTCCTGTGCTTCCCCGCCCACTGCTTCACACTTCACGGCCGCCAGGCCGTGACTCGCATTCAAAGCTGGCCTAAAAAAAAACGCTCTTCAAAGGCTCTGCATTGGAACATGAGCATTTGGACACTACCTACATAATCGAGACATTTCTCTGTAGTCTTGATTTTACTTCAACCCCTCACCCCCATATGCCAAAGTCCCTCCCACCCTTCCTTAGATCTTCACTTTTGTTTGAACTGCTTCACACTTCAACTCGCTCACTCCCCTTCTCCCCAGCCCCCCACCCCATCCGCACTGCAATCTCTCTTCGTCGGAATTAACGTTCTCCCCACCGTGTCAGTACCTCTTAGTCACTTCTGCACTGTAGCAGTCTTTCTGTGGGCCCCAGCCGGCTTTCCTCGTGATCTCTTCAGTGTTTCAGTTGCCACTGCTGCTTCGGCAGGCGGTAAAGTGCTTCACTCGCACACTTCTTTCACATTGACTCTGCCTTCAAGAGATGCAACATGTGCAGAAGGTGCCGCAGTCAGTGCCCGTGCCTGTCCTTGTTTTAACATCCCACTAACCTCGGTGCTTTCAAGTCTTGCAGGCCACTTCCCTGCATTATGGCCCATGCATCTGCGTGTAGCTTGTGCTGCGCCCTTGTTCACTGTCGCCTCCCTTTCCATGCCCAGTGTCACCTTAGTGTCCCAGAGGCGTTCCTCTTTTCTTCTGTCCTCTGGTCAGTCCCTTCCCGTCTCTGTGTCTCTCCAATGCCCCACCATTGAGCGTTTTGCCCCACACCTTTTACACCGCATCCCGTTCGTTCTGCACATGTCCACCCTGTTATAGTGTGGCTTCCGTCCTTTAAATAGAATGGCTCCACTGCTCGTTGGCCAGCTCCTTGTTTTTTTTTAGTTACCGCTGGCAGTAGATCTTGCTAGTTTGATGGTTTCAGTATTCATTTACATCCCTTTAATTAATAGCTTTGAAATCGTTTTCTTTTTCATTTTTTAAATGCAAACATTGACAAAGTCGGTCTTTTTGTCTTTTGCATAGTAAAACTGTTTTGCAAGCTTCAGTAAGGCACATGGTACTGTGTAGGCTGCAGCAGTCAGACAAACGTGCGTTCTTCTTTTGTCTTTGTTTTCATATCACTTCTACCCAAGCTGTTTGTACTATCTGTAGTAGCTCTTCAGAAGTGCTGGCATATTGGGCAATCCTGTTTCCACCCCCGTGAAGCACGATCAGCTTTTCCGAGACAGTGACCTACTTCTCGTCTATACCATCCTGCAATGAACCACAAAGTCGCCGGCTTTTTAGATACACCAGATTGTCTTGAAATCTACTAAGATCTCCAGCATGCTAGAGAAGAAACATGTAGGGGTGCAGAGGTCAGTCGAAAGAGGCAGCCTCTTACCAATCAGTTTAGAGAAGTTGAGGAATCCCCTTCATAGATTATTGCAAACAGCACTTTGAGCAACTGCTTCTGTATATGGCGACTCTTGCTGTCACTCTACCGCCCTCATTCTACTACTCTACCGCCCTCAATCTACCACTCTACCGAACTCACTCTACCGCTCTCACGCCCTCACTCTACCTCACACACTCTACTGCCCTCAACCTACCGCCCTCGCTCTACAACTCTACCGCCCTTCCTCTACCACCCTCACTCTACCGCCCTAACTCTACCACTCTAGCGCTCTCACTCTACCGCCCTCACTCTACTACTCTACCGCCCTCAATCTACCACTCTACCGCACTCGCTCTAAAGGCTCTCACGCCCTCACTCTACCTCACACACTCTACTGCCCTCACTCTACCGCCCTCGCTCTACAACTCTACCGCCCTTCCTCTACCACCCTCACTCTACCGCCCTAACTCTACCACTCTAGCGCTCTCTCTACCGCCCTCACTCTAACACTCTACCTCCCTCACACCCTCACTCTACCGCCCCCACTCTACCGCCTTCACTTTACCACTCTACCGCCCTCACTCTACCGCACTCACCATACCACTCTACCACCCTCACACACTCACTCTACCTCACACTCTACTGCCCTCATTCTACAACTCTACCGCCCTCACACTACAACTCTACCGCCCTCACGGCCTTCACTCTACCATCCTCACTCTACCACTCTGCCGCCCTCACTCTACCACTCTGCCGCCCTCATCCTACCACTCCGCCGCCCTCATCCTACCACTCTACCGCCCTCATCCTACCACTCTACCGACCTCACTCTACCGCCCTAACTCTACCACTCTACTGCCCTCACTTTACCACTCTACCGCCCTCACGCCACCGCACTCACTATACCACTCTACCGCCCTCACACACTCACTCTACTGCCCTCACTCTACCACTCTACCGCCCTCACGGCCTTCACTCTACCATCCTCACTCTACCACTCTACCGCCCTCACTCTAGCACTCTGCCGCCCTCATCCTACCACTCTGCCGCCCTCATCCTACCACTCTGCCGCCCTCATCCTACCACTCTGCCGCCCTCATCCTTCCACTCTGCCGCCCTCATCCTACCACTCCGCCGCCCTCATCCTACCACTCCACCGCCCTCATCCTACCACTCCGCCGCCCTCATCCTACCACTCTACCGCCCTCATCCTGCCACTCTACCGCCCTCATCCTACCACTCTACCGCCCTCATCCTACCACTCTACCGCCCTCATCCTACCACTCTACCGCCCTCATCCTACCACTCTACCGCCCTCACTCTACCACTATACCGCCATGACCCTAACACTCAACCGCCCACACTCGACCGCACTCACTCTACCACCCTCCCTCACTCTACCACCCTCCCTCACTCTACCGCCCTCCCTCCCTCACTCTACCGCCCTCCCTCCCTCCCTCCCTCCCTCACTCACTCTATCGCCCTCCCTCCCTCACTCTATCGCCCTCCCTCCCTCACTCTACCGCCCTCCCTCCCTCACTCTATCGCCCTCCCTCCCTCACTCTATCGCCCTCCCTCTATCTATTGCATCACCATAGCATCACCACAGCATCACTCAGTGGCACCACAACATTCAACAACAACTGGTTCAAATATTTTCTGTCAATGTTTCAAGCTTTATTACAAATTTCATAAAAAGATGTTAAATGTTTTCACTTCTGTTCTTGTTAAAACATTGTGATTTGTCAGATCAATACATGGAAGACCGGGAAAACTAAACCTTTACCTTTACTAATGCTATAGATGTAACATTTGCTAATTTTATAACTATTGGCATTTCTAATAACAAAATTAATACTTTTATATTTTGAAAAACAAACAAAAATTAAAAAATATTTACATTTTCCACACCAAAAAAGACATTATTTACAATATCAATACATCTAAGTCACGTAAATACAACACATATTGCATTGCAAATGCTATAGGTGTCATATTTGCGAAAGTTAAAACTATTGGCATTGTGAATGACAACGCTATTAATTTCTCTATTTTCAAAATACATAAATAAAATAATTGTCATTTACAATACCAATAGATCAAACTTTCCTAATGCGAGACCTATTGCATTGCAAATGCTTGTTACCAACTGTAGATGGCTGCTGTCAGGAGGCGCACTGAAAGTGTGCCACCTTTTAAATGGCGCAGAGTCATAGGAATTCCCTCGCCCCTATGCAAATGAGGGAACACCCTCTGAAGGTAGCGCTTGCGTTTTTTGTGTGCCAGCGCTCTCGGTATAGAAGGGGACGCACAAGCGTCTGCACCCCCTTCTATAATACCAAAGTGCCCCGGGGGCGCTCAAAGCGGGCACAAATGCCTGTTGCGCCCCCGGGGCACTTATTGTAATAAGGCCCCTGGTGGTCATTGATAAGATCAGGCTTGCACTCGAGTCCTGGCAAAAGCATTAATAAAGAAAGCTGCAGTGAAAAAAAAAGAATACCTTTTTATCTACCAGCTTATACGAGATAATTCATTGAAGGTGTGATAATTGGTTGTACTTTTAGATGCAAAATAGTCCCTCGTACATTGTTGTCACACTATAGGTGACTGGGTGTGAGTGTTTGATTGATTCAGATGCTCCGTCCATCACCACCCCCTTTTGTACCGCTTTTGGCTGCCATAAGTGTGGCAGGGTATGCTCAGACGTGAGTCCCTTGCTCACTTTGCCACTGGATTCAAGGAAGCCGGGCTGAAGACGGCTGGAATGCCAGAAACCGGTCCTCGGAAGCTTGTTTCCGGTCCAGGGAAGACATGGCTTGGCAGTTCGGGCTGGACTGTTCCCATGAGGCACAGGGTCAGACTGATTTGCATATAGCCATGTCTTAACTGGGGTGGCAGAGTGGGCTACAGAACGGTGATTGATTAAACCCAGATCTTTTGACTGGGTGTGAGTGTTTGATTGATTCAGATGCTCCGTCCATCACCACCCCCTTTTGTAACACTATAGGTGGCAGCAGAATGATAGAGCAAACATCCAGTAGCGTTTTGTGAGAGGGGGAGGGATTAGTTGCCCCTGTCTATTTATAGATATAGAATTAGTAGCACTAGGCAACATAAAACTCAACTCTGCCTGTGGCCAGCACTAAAAATGACACTGCTGCAACATTTACACAAATGTGAAGAAAAAATCTTCTGTCCCTCTGACATTAAGCGCCTCAAAAAACCGCCTACGGACCATCATTTTGGGACAAATTGGCGTTGAAAATACATTTGTATGTGTTAATGTCATTATCACTGTGATACCATTACATGTGCAACTCATTTAAGAGAAAGTGTGGCAACAGCAAACAAACTGTGAATTAAATACATTTTTTTAGACCTTAAAATCCAGGTTTATTATTTCATTAAAGTAAACTCTGCTTTCTTTCTGCAGGCGTGCCTGCAAGCATACGAGCAATTTGCTGGCAAAAAGAGTTGTCCTATGTGTAGAAAGACCCAGTATCAGACCAGAGTGATACACGACGGTGCTCGCCTGTTCAAGATTAAATGTGCAACAAGGTAAGGATTACTCAAATCAAGTCAATAGCACTTTATTTCGATTAATAAAAATCATAAAAGCGATACACAGTTATATTACACACAGGAATATTAAAAAGACATTAAAATATAATCATACATAGTACACAGTATTATACATGGTAAGGATTACTCTCTATGTGGTCATTAGAGAACCGGATGAAATTGTGACATAACAAAGTTAAAAAACTTTACCACAATTAATCTTTTTAGGGGTTATATTTTTTCATTTTTAGAATTCAGGCCTGTTGGCGTGGATATGTAGTTCGAAAATGGTATAAAAAGCTTCGACTAACTGTACCTCCCAAAGATGCCAAACTGAGGAAAAGATTCTTTGAAGATAAGGTATACACTCTTGTTTAATAATTCTTTTTGACCTTGTTTTGCAAATATACACTTTGGAAAAGTGTAACAATGTTTCTTTTGAGACTGGGAGTCCTACAGCCAAAAAACATTTCGTTTTAATGGGAATCATTCTATTGATTCTGGAAGCAGTACAAATTCCAGGGTCTTGCTTATACAGGCACTAAGCTTTTCCAACTACTCAACCTTGTTTCCGGTTGAAAATGTTAGTTTTATTTTGAATATTAATGTAATTTAATGTTGTATATTTATTCTAATTGTACAACAAAATAAAAACAAATGATACAGCACTATAAACTTACATTAAAATTAAATCTTTGATTAATTTAAATATGTTAAATTTAATTAAAAACATGTTAGGTTTCAATCAAAAAAGTCCCCATATAAAGTAAAAACATTTTTTTATCATGCATTCAAAATTATTAAAAGTGATTTATAGAATTAGTTAAAAGTAATGTAACTATATTTTAATAAAACGTTAATGTTACATTACCTCAAATCTTTTTTAAAAGGGTTGGTAAAATATTTTATGATTAAATAATGAATATGGTTTATTTTTATATTTTATTTTAAACAATTAATTCTGTTGATTATTTGCGACTAATTGTGATTAAATTAACATTATTTCCTATGGGGCTTTATTTAATTCCCTACTGCTAGTATTTTCTTGTGAGAGTGTTGCAGTACCAATGGTTGGCGCTGGGCTTACTCCAGATCTGATCCTGAGTAATTTACTTTTATCTTTGGTCCTTTTCTATAATAAGCACAGAAGTGCAGTTTTTGAATAAAAATGGGCTTCCTAATTGCCGGTGGTTGCATGGCCCTCCCTAAACCCCTCCTTACTGCTCCATAAACCCATCCCATTTCATAGTAAGTATGCCCCTTATTCTAGCCACTCGCTCTGGTTCCTCCCACATTTACTACTAAGTAATATACTAACAGATGTGATGAGTACCCCTTACAAAAGCTAGGAGAGGTGGCAGTTTGCACTTGTAGGTTTGTGATATAATTATGTAGTTCTACAGTTATACTATTGTAGTCCTACTAAACGTACTACATAATGCAGGATGCTTCTTTCTGGTCCAAAGAGGACCTGGCTTGGCAGTTCAGGCTGGACTGTTCCTATGAGGAGCAGAGTCAAGAGTGATTTGTATATGGCGTCCCGGTTCAGCCGGAGCAAAGGCGCTGAGGTCTTAGAAGTTAGTGCACAAAGACAAAGGGGGCCACTTGAAAAGCCCTGCACAGGGGGACTTACAGTTAAGTCGAGTGTATCTCCTCGGAGGGAGGAGAACACAAGGGCCTGGGGACCATGGGAGCAGGGCTGGGGCCATTGGGGAAGGGTGCGGAGCGAACAGGTCAGCCGGGCGTTGTGCATCTTGAGGTCCTTGCTGTTAGGAGCAGGCAACTTGGAGGGGCAATCTTTGGACAGCTGGACCACTCAGGAAGTGGATCTTGAAGTCCCTCCATGGGTACGTGCTTCTGGTGCTTTGGGAGTACCGAGTGAACTCTTCTTCTCAGGTGTTTGCTGTAGGATGTCCGGTACCTTTAGTATTAGTACGCCCCAGCTCCGGTAGGTCATGGTGCCTCCAAACTTGGTGGAGAGGCAGATCTGACCCTTCAAAGCTATAGTACCTTTTCTTGCTTTGGTGCTGCATCGAGGTCTTCGCAGCAGCAAGTCGACAAACCGAACTTCACGGAATTGATGCCAGCAGTGTGCAGGGGAGTGATACCTTCACTCTGAGGGAGCTTCACTGCAATTTCTTGAAGGCTGGAGGTGCTCCAGTTTTATGGAGTCCTTTCAGGTTTCAGGACGACACAGCAGCAGCGATTGTCGAGTCTTGGGAGCAGCTGGTAGGGTTTGGCGCCTTTTTATTCTGCAGCAAGACTTCAGTGCTCGAGCAGCGGGTCTTCTTTGTCCTGGTCTTCTCTTGTCCATTAACTCTCATGTTCAGGTCTCGGGTGCCAATTAAATAAGGAATTTAGGAGTGTTACAAGAGGAGACAGGTGAAAGCCAATGGGGTACTTACCTTTAGGGTGTCTACACCCTCTAGTGAAAGAAGCACTACCCGAGCCCTGACAGGAGGTTTCCTCACCATCCCAAGATGGTGGAATTTCAGGAGAGGGGTGCACTTAGCCTGCCCTGCCCTAGGGGTGGTTTAGTCTAAGTGGGGACCCTCCTCCTAATCTAACTGATTTTCACACCTTTCCTCACATCAAAAGTGGAGCAGGAAAGGGGGCATGGAGGTTCCTGGGTTGGCTATCAAGTAGCAGGCTTTGTCTCTGTCCTCTGAGAGCGCTGGCTCTAACCCCATGAGGTCAGAAACAAGTCTGGTAGTGGCAGGCTTGCGAAAAGAAGGTGGAACCACACAAGTGCTTGGTAGGTTTTCAGGGGACCCTCTAAAATGATCTGCTGTGTGAATTTATTAATACATCCAAACCTGGCATCACTGAGGGTTTATTAAGACAAATGATTGGTACCAAACATCCGCCTAAACTGAATGCATGGCTGAGCTGTACCAGTGACCAAGGTGCTAACACTGAAAAAGAATAAATCGCAAACTCTTGTTACTAATTTGAGTTCTTGTTCTAGGTTGCTGTGTTTTAGATATAGAGGGGTTAAAGACAGGGTGCAACAGAACCCTGCACATTAACCTAGTAGCCCAGCTTGCCATTTGCAGGGTGTGCCTCTGTTTCCATCAACAAATCAGACAGATAGGTCTGTGCTCCCCATAGGAATACTTCATGGTACTGGGAACGAGAGGACCAGACATCACAGGAGATACAGCAATGACCGGAACAGGTAAGGGAAGAGAACAATGTGGAATTACCCAAAGTGAGAAGTCACTTTTCATAACTTGGTTATAGTCAAAATAACTCCTAACCCCTTCAAAAATTGCCGCATCACGGGTTCATTCTTTTACTATAAATTCCATTCTCTGTAAAGTCCTGGTAAAGCCACCACTCTACTAATACAGAATCACTTTTCAAGTAAAGCAAGATACATGCTTAACATGTGCTTTCTGCTTGAAATTGTACTGTAAACCCTTTTACCCTGGGTCCAGCCTGGATGCCACCCACCAGTACTATCTTCCTACCCAGCTGGGCGACTTCTGGATTTACCAGGATCATGATTTTCCTGCAGCATCTAGTCTGACGGGGGTACTCGGAGGAGGCAGACTCAGAACATGGAAGCTGTAGGAGCTGGGCTTCTTATCCCCTTTTCATTGACACTGCTAAAAACTACACTACAATAGAAAAAAATAAATAAAGATCAACTCTGAGGTTAACAGAGTCCAATGTGAACAAAGATTGTGTACAATATAACTCCATTAAGATACCTCTATATAATCATTCTGGAATGTACCTCAGCTTTGTGGTTCACTAAATTCTTTGAAACTGAGCATTATGCTATGTGGTCTATTTCAGGCCTAATGAGAGAGACAGCAGGACTCCTCTTAGAGGAGTCAGCACCATGGACCCGTCAAGGCTTGAAGGCAGTCAGGTAGAGTTTATCAATCTGCTTTTTAAAGAGGGTTTATGGTGCCACATTCTTAACCCTACAACACTTGGAGGAGGGCAGGTGCCAGAGGTGCAGCAGAATACACATCTCCAGCCTGTGGAGGTGGTTACAGGCTATCATGAGAAAAACCTTGGTTTCCAGAAGGCAGTTCTGGTGGCTTCTCAGAATATGAGTTTTCATGTCAACTGAGCTAATCTAATCTAATTTTGTCATCAAAGAATGCTTATTGACTCCATTTGCTTTGAGACCTATGCAGCTTTCACCAAATGGTCTACTCTACTATATCCCCGGGCATTGTTGGTGGCTCGTGAAGAAGACTCTGCATATGGTCCAGTGTTTGAGATCATGAAAAAACATTACTGCTTTATTTCTTTTAGCTAAATGGCCGGTCTTTCACAAACAGAATAATACATGAGGGCACACAATACAGATACAAATGAGAATTGGGATAGAATGCAATACTTTCAATGCACACTCAATGAGAAATTGTGGCAACATTTATATATCAGATACACAAAATATAGGTGAGGGCAAATGGTATTGGGGATGTTTACAGAGAAAATCATGAGATACAAGGACCTTAATTGTAGATGGCCAGCCAGGGAGTGGCAAAAATGGGGAACAAGGTCAGTGATCACAAACATTCTACAGAAAAGCTGGAGCACAAAATCAGCCTTCTGATGATTCGGAAACAGTCTTTGACAAACATTTGCAGGCTCTTTTCAGAGTATATGCCTTTGTAACCTGGTACCTTGGAGCAAGAATGGGAACAATAAATCCTCAAGAAAACCTCTGACCGAGTAGCTTATAGTTTCAATCAAGAATTAGGTAGAACATAGACTCAGGTAAGAGTCCTCTGTCTTTAGCTGGCGATGTTGTGTCTATAACAAGCACAAAGCAGCTAGGCATAGGATGTGTCTGCGATGCCTCCAAGATAATAGGTGGCAAAAAATTTGAGGAACTCAAGCAGAAACAAGCATTGGTAAAACCAGTTGTTGTGCATTGGCAAGCTGGTGCACTGCTTTCATTTTTTTTTATTGCCGGTATGTGCCACAAACAAAAGCATACAAAAACGCAACTGTCTAAATGTGGACATGTGCTTCCACTAAAATATTTTAGGTTTAAAGTATTTTATTGCAGTAGGAAAAGAAAAAGGGACAACATTACAGACAAATAACCACAGGTGCACCCCCAAATCAGTGTGTACAATTCAACAGATGCGTGAAGGCAGTTCGTTCAATGCGATGGGCACGTTCGTGCCAAAGTCTCATGGCGAGCGCACCTGTGGGTGGGAACAAAACAAAAGGAAGGAAAAAGACAAAACCCCTCCCCCGACCAACTACCCTCCCCCAACCACCCAACTCCCCCCCCCCACCCCCTGTACTGTGCCGTCAACCTTCCGCCTTCTCACTGTGGCAGCATGGTATCCATCCCTCCCTCCACCTGCCTACTTGGCCAGATCAGGCTGGCGGATCTGGCGGCGGCGTCAGCCGTAACAATCTGAGATATTTAGGGCAAGTGATTTCCTTGAATTCCGATCTTAACAATGTGTGAAATGGCGCCCACAGCTCTTCAAAAGTGTCCACCTCCCCCGCCACCACCAGGGACAGCTTTTCCGTGCCTAGGACATACCACAATCTATGTAGCCAGCCAACAACAGTAGGAGGTGTGGTAGTGCGCCAGTGTATGAGTATGTTCTGTACTGCCGATCCCAGGGCTATCGCTATCTGTCTACCTCTCTTAGACCTTAGTGGGTACATTAAACCATTTGGCAAGCCCAGTAGAACATAGGCGGGGAAGCGGGGTAATTCAATCTCAAAGCACTGGTCAATCTCATTCAGTACCTCCTCCCAGTAAGGAGTCAGCAGGGGACAGTCCCATAGTATATGAGTGAGTGTACCAGTCTGGCCGCAGTTGCGCCAGCATGTCTTGGGTATTGAGTGGTCCATTTCATGTAGTTTCTCGGGGGTGCGATACCAATAAGTCGTAATTTTTGTGAAAGTCTCCGTGAGCCCAGTGTGGTAGGCAGAGTGTCGTGCCCGGTAAGAAATGTGGTCCCAATCAGTGTGGCTCAACGCTCGTCCAAGTTCTCGTTCCCACCGCTCCCTCCCGGGGTTGTAGATGTGATAGGGGGGAGGTTGCAGCATCTTGTAAAGGTCAGAAATAAGCTTGGCGTCCGATGAGCGAGTTACCAGCCAACGCTCATATGCTGTGAGCTTGCGGTCCGCCGATGCTCGCACCTGCGGCTGTAGCTCCCAGTGGCGCGCCTGCATATATCGCATGCGCTCCGTCTCGGGAAGGCCGTAGTCCCGCCGCAAGTCCTGGAAGGAAACCGCACCCTCCGGGCCATACATATGAAATAAGGCGGAGCAGCGGGCCGCTCGCCAGAGTTCATAGGCTCCTGACTCCATACCTGGGCCAAAGTCCGGGTTACCAACTATTGGCGTGAAAGGAGAGGGAAAAGTGGTAAGGTCATGCTTGGTGGACACGGAGTCCCACACACGGAGCGGGACCCGTGTTACAAAGGACGCATAGAGGTTGGGGGGGCGGTGGGCCCTCCGCAGGAAGGGCACCTCCTGCAGCGTCCTGCCCGCCACTGCCTGGTCCTGAAACAACCAGTGTTTGTCCGATTCCCACCGGCTCCACTCCACTAAGTAGCGCAGTTGAGCAGCTTGAAAGTACTTATGCAGGTCCGGTATCCCAAGGCCACCAGACTCAGGCGCCAGCGTGGCTATGGTTCTCTTGATCCTAGGCTTACGGCCCTGCCACACAAAGCGTGTGATAGCAGACTGAGTCTGCGCTAGCCATCCCTTGGGGGGTTGCAGCGGGAGAGCTCGAAATAGGTACAGGACTTGCGGCAGGAGGGTCATTTTCACCGCGGCCACTCTTCCCAGCAACGACAACGTGCCCCTATCCCAGCGGGCCAGTTCCTCTTTGATCTTTGTGCTTAAAGCCGTATAGTTGGCCGTGACCATAGCAGGGAGAGAGGGCGCTAGAAGAATCCCCAAATAGGGTACCTGGTCCTTAGACCAGCTCAGAGGAAAGAGCCTCTGTAAGTCAGTCCTGGTGGTGCCGGACAGCGAAATGTCAAGGGCCGCCGACTTCCCAAGGTTTACCTTGAAACCCGCTACGGTCGCAAAGGTTTCCAGTTCTGCGATACACGCAGGCAATGACCTCCTAGGATCATCGAGCGTCAATATCACGTCGTCCGCGTAGAGACTAAGGGCGTGATGGAACTCCCCCATACGGACACCTATGACGTTGGGGTTCTGGCGAACTCTTTGTGCGAACGGCTCCATATAGAGAGCAAAAAGCAATGGTGACAGTGGGCACCCTTGTCTGGTGCCTCTCTCTATTGGGAAGTGCTGAGAGCTGCATCCGTTCACCCTCACTACCGCGGATGGGAATCGATAGCAATTGAACACCAGGTGCCTGAACTTCTCGCCTATGCCAAATTTGCCCAAGACCTTCTCCAAATAGGGCCAATGCACTCTATCAAACGCCTTCTCCGCGTCAATGGAAAGGAGCATGCGTTCCCCGGGTATCCGCGAGGCCTTCTCCAGTATATGGGTCACCCTCTTAGTGTTGTCGACAGTCTGCCGGCCCGGTACAAACCCGGCCTGATCCGGGTCAACCATACCCGGGAGGTGGAGTGCCAGACGTGCCGCTAGGATACTGGTGAAAATCTTCAGGTCTGTGTTCAAAAGTGAAATCGGTCGGTAGGACCCGCAAGCCGTCCGATCCTTGCCCGGTTTCGGAATCACCGATACCGTAGCCTGAAGGAATTCCGGGGGGATAGCGCCCGGCTCATAGAACGTGTTAAATAGGCACGTCAAAAATGGTGCGAGATCCTGACAAAAGGTCTTATAGAAGAGAGGGATAAAACCGTCAGGTCCCGGGGCCTTCCCGTTTTTGAGTCGGGAGATCGCCGTGACCACCTCCTCAATCCGAATCTCCCTCTCAAGATGTTGGGCCTGATCCGGCGTCAGGGACGGGAGCGACACCGACTCTAGATAGTCTGCTTCAGCTCGTGCTGAGGGGGGAACGCCGGCGTAGAGGTCAGCATAGTAACCACGGAAAACTTCCGCGATCCGTCCATCCTCCGTGACCGTTCCTCCAGTGGGGACCGCTAGTTCCTTCACCCGGTGCTGCTGGTGCTGTACCCTGAGTTTGTGCGCCAGAAGCCGGCCACACCTGTCTCCGCCGGTGTAGTACTTATGTTTCAGGCGAAGTACTGCGTACTCCTCTCTGTCCATGTCAAGCGCGGACAGGAGTTTCCTGGCGGCTTTCAGTTGCCTCCAGACCCGAGGGGCTCCCGTCCGTAGATGCACCTGCTCTAGCTCCCGCACCTGGCGGGTAAGTTCGTCCTTCTTAAGCTGACGATCTTTGTTCTCCGCCGAGGAGATGGCGATAAACTCACCACGGAGCACAGCCTTCAAGGCGGCCCATTGCGTCGCACGGGTGGTGTCGTCGTTGTCATTAATACGTTGAAATTCCGCTATGGATTCACGGATCTGTTTCACCACCGATTGCTTGTGCAGCAGAGTGTCCCTGAGGCGCCAGACCCCTCTCGAGGGAGACACCGGAGGCAGTCGGAAAGTGCCTTCCACCGGGGCATGATCTGAGAGAGATAGGACCCCCATGTCGGCGCTCGAGGCCAGTTCGTACATCGGGCCCGCCACCAAGAGATGATCTAACCTTGCATATGATTTGTGGGCGTGGGAATAATAGGAGTATGCGCGGGTCGCGGGGTGGAGGCGGCGCCACATGTCGTGCATATCAAGCTCCTCCAAACGGGTACGAACCGAGCCCGAAAGCTCTCCCGATTGTAGGCACCTCTGCAGCGACCTGTCCAAGGATGCATCAAAGACCACATTCAAGTCCCCCCCAATCACAATGTGTCTATCAGGAGTGGACGTCACGTCTTCTAGTGCCCTGTGTAGAAACTGATCCTGATGATCATTGGGGCTATATATGGAGCCTATAGTAAACACCAGACCTCCTGCCTTGATTCTATACGCCAAGAGCCTCCCCTTCTGTTCCGCTACCTTTTGCAGAACCTCCCCCTTGAACCTCCTAGATATCATGAGCACTACCCCTGCCGTCTTGGAAGCGCAGGAAGAGAAAAGCTGCGTGGGGAACTTTGGGGTCCGCAGCCTGTGACAGTCTTTAGCCAGCAGATGGGTCTCCTGCAGAAGACAAATGTCTGCCTGTGAGTCCGCCAGGAGGGACAGTACAGCCCGTCGTTTAACCGGGTGTAGGAAGGTGGCTACCTGACTATGGTTACCCCAGATTTTTTGCCTTGTGTTCAGCTGGTTTTCGACTTAGTTGGCCTGGTTCCCTGCTAATCAGGGCCCCAGGCTATCTGCTCTCTCTGTAAAATGGATTCCATGTACCCTAGGTGCATAACTAGATTGGCTTGGGTCCCCTTATCAGCCCCTGTACAGAGCACTATAGGTGCCCAGGGCATAGGTGCATCCAAGGCCTACCAGGGGCTGCAGCATATCTTTTGCCACCCCTGGCTGGCTATCTAAAATTGACACAACTGGCTGATCACTCAGCTGGGGCAAGGTGGTGTAATCACTCCTTGCTTAGATATAGTATGCCTATATCTAAACCTATCTGGACACATATAAACCTGTGAGCCACTCCTATGGCAGGCCTTAACAATCCTGAAGGCAGAGTGCGTGGTTTAATGTGAGATGGTGCTCTAGCATGAGCTGAGCCTGTCTGCAGCTGTCGGGTCCAATTCCCTTAGCTGTTCCGGGATAATGCCAAACCATATACTATTAAGTGCATTATAATCCTCGCGGTTATATGTCAACTTTGGTTTGGCTTTATCAAAACATGTCGTGTAAGGTGTCATACGAATTGGAATACTACCCCCTCGCCAGTCCTGGCGACGGGGGTAGCATTCCACCCCTCTAGAGGGGACGACATGTTACTTTTGCTAAAACGCGGTTGATTTTTAAAAGAGCCTCAGATCCACAAAATGGATGCTTCTGCCACAGACACATGTCTGACCTCCTGCTGCTGACTGAAACTCAGCAGAGGAGGCCTGGACAAAGGCTTTCCTGTCACAGGGAGGTGTCACACCACCCCAGACAGGAGATAGTGGATTGTAGCAGGGAGGTTTGAAAGAAACCAGACAGTGCCTGGGGAGCACAAGGCTTCCCCTTGCATAATCCGGTCAAACCGGTTCTGGGGCAGCCCAGCCCCAGCTCCAGTGAGACCTGGACAAAGGAAAGGGGGTGTAACCACCCCCCTTCCTGGTCCCACCCATAGGGGAGGGACCTAGCAGGAGATCCACCCCTCACATTGGAATAAGAGTGGGAGCAGTGCCAATGCAACTCAGATCATCCTGAAGAAACATAAGAAACGAATTCTGGACCCTTCGACATTCTATTCAACATAGAAGACGGAAGAATCTCCCTTGTGGTCAAGGAGTGACCACCCTGTGCAAACAGGCACCATCCAGCCCTCAACCCTTGCTTTGTTGCAGTTCCCGCCGGAACTCGAGCGACAGAGATCGACGAGATCAAGCTTGCCTACCTTCTCCAAGCCCGATCCACAGTCCCTGCAGAGCTGAGACCAGTGGAGGCGACCGGAAGCGTGGGGCACGCCATCTTGAAAAGGCCACGAGACGCTGACCGTGCAGCCCACGAGTGACCCTCGAAGCTGTACACCGGGGTTTGAGAAGCACCAACCCCGAGCTACACTTGCACCAAAGCTACCCCCTCCACACTCGACGAATGCTGCGTGGGGCCCTTCTGCTCGTGTTGGCTCGACGCGTTGGCCCGGTCAATTGCCAGCTGGCTTGTGGCCCCTGTGCCGACAAAAACTTGAATACGACTTGCTTTTCTGGTTGCTCCAGATCTGCACCAGCTCCTGTGAAAAGGAGCCCCCACTCTGACCCTCCTGGTTCGAGTGAGAAGCAATCTCCCGGTTCCGCGTGGATTGCTTTTGCCAAGTGCTGGTTGCTGCAATCTTGAAGCCGACGGTGCTGACGGTGAGAGCCTACGTGGCACAGATCGTGACCTGCTCCTGGACGTCGCAGATGCCCCAGAGCCCACGTGACAGCGGAGAGAAGCCTCTCGACAACCACCTGCTTGCGCCCGACATTGCCTGGTTCCGTCCTGGTTCCACCCTGGTCACTGCTGAGTGACCCAGACTCTGTCCCCTCTGCTTTCAGGTACTTTTCGACTTCGATCCACCCTTGGATCACACCGGACACTTCTGCTTCACATCGCCTGCAGCTTCTACAGCTCCAAGCACCAAGAGCCTGCGTGTCAAAACCCGACGCCACTTCGACCCTGTGCACCCGCTTCCTGTGGGTGAGGTAACATTGCAACACCGGTGTTCCCACACTGGTACACACCTCTAGGGTCTGCGTCTTAAGTTTTGTTCCACTAGGTTCAGCGGAAGTATCTTTAAACTCACTTTGTGTAACTTTTACGCACCATTGACATTGCATTGGTGTACGCCGCACTTTCCGTGCTGCACCCGAGTCCCGTGGGCTACTCCCGACTTCAGCATTGCTAGTCCTGACTGCTCCCAGCGATTCTCTAGGCCCTAGGCCTAACCACTGTTCGATTGGTATCTCTTATACCACTTTTTTAGTATATGGTTTCAGTGGCCACCGGCCCTCATCCAAAATTGTGCAACTTTGTATGTTATACTGTGCTTTTGATTTAACGCTTGTGCCCCTTTCCTCATAAAGAGTACTGGGGAGTAATTTAGAAATAAATACATATATTTTTACAATATATACTTGTGTGGTGTCCTTTCATTTGATTACAGGATTGTATGTGGTAAAACAGCTCGCTGAACACGACCTCTTAAGTTAAGCCTTTAAGGCTGCTTAGTCCATGCTACCACTAGGATAGCTTGTCTAACAAGGTTGACTTACAACCTGACATCTTTGGGGTTTGTTTGGACTGATACCAAGTGGTTCCAGAATTGGAAACACTACATATCAGGCCAACTTCTCACATTGGTGGCAGCGGTGGGATTTGAGCTTGCTGTTTGTTTTACCATTGCAATCTTTATATCAAATTGAAAGATCACATCAAGTACCTTAGGTACATATAACATCAAAAGCTTAGCATATTAAGTTCTACTGAACTTAGTAGTTGTATATTAAAGGGATTAGCACACCCTGACTACAACTCACTAGCAAGGTACAGTAGGAAAACACTTAGTGTAGGTAAGTGCACCACTTGCACCTCACTAGCAGTCATGTCTGACACAGGAAGAGCTTCAGGCTCTGCCCCTGTGACAGTTGACCTTACCAAGGCAACTTCCAGCTATGACAACCTTAGCCACAAAGACTTGAGTGCCTTGTGCACTTCAAGGGGGCTAAAAAGGGGCAGAGCCCCCACCATTCCTTCCCTGATAGCCATCCTGAAGAAGGATGACTTAGATAAGGTGAGTCAGGCTCCCTTAGATTTAGGAGATTGAGTGAACCCCCCTGATAATGAGAACTCCAGAAGAGGAAGAAGAGGAGGAAGAGGAGGAAGATGGCTCAGAAGTAAATGAGCCTACTCAGAGTCAGAGGGATAACCAGGTCCCAGTGGGGAGGCTTAGCCAAGCCAACTTGGACCTACTAGGGAATGGAGAGGGCCAGCACCTCCCCAGATCCTATAACTTAGTTCCCACAGACAATAGAAGGGTGAGATCTCCCTCCCAGAGTTCTCACATTTCTAGTGTCTCAAGAAATTCTCAGAGGGGAATGACTTCCCCCCAGAGGAGAGAGCATAAGGCCAGGATGAGAGCTGTAGAACTCCAGATAGAGAGGGAAGAGTTAGCCTTGGCCCAAGCTAAACTTGCTTTAGCAAGGGAACAGAAAATGTGTGGCTTAGATGCCACTGGTGGCAGCAATATTCCTAAAGAGAAACACAGGTCCTATGATAGTAGAAACCTGACAAAGATTGTGCCCCCCTACAAGGAAGGGGATGACATCCACAAATGGATGACTGCTCTGGAGAGAGCCTGCATGGTACAGCAGGTTCCTGAGGAACAGTGGGCAGCAATCTTATGGTACTCCTTTTCAGAGAAAGGGAGAGATAGGCTCCTCACTGTCAGACATGAGGATGCCAACAATTACAAAGTCCTGAAGAGTGTTCTGATAGATGGGTTTGGCTTAACCACTGAACAATACAGGTTAAAGTTCAGAGACACCCAGAAGAGACAGACTCAGGACTGGACTGATTTTGTTGATTGTGCAACTAAGGCTCTGGAGGGTTGGCTAAATGGCAGCAAAGTACATGACTTCACAGGATTGTATAATTTGATTATGAGGGAGCATATCCTAAGTAATTGTCAGAACCAGCTCTTACACCAGCACCTGGTGGACTCAGATTTGACCTCTCCCCAAGAATTGGGAAAGAGGGCAGATAAATGGGTCAGAACCAGGATTAGGCCTAAGAATCAGGACAATAACCAGAAGAAGGAGTCTACCAAGCCTCAAGATAAGGGTGGGGATAAAAGTAAAGAAAAGACTTCCCCAGGGCCCCAAAATTCCAATGAAAAGGGTGGGCCCCGCGACACTTCTTCAACAGAGAAAAAGCCTTATTGTCATGCCTGTAAACAGGTTGGGCATTACAAAACAGACAGCTGTTGTCCCAAGAATGGCAATAAAGAAAACATACCTCCAAAGCCAGCTCCAGCACCTCCTGTTACTGTCAGCAGCAATCCCCCAGGAAGTGGGAGCACACCCAGGAATCTGGGTGGGTTTACTTTTGGAGCCCAGGAGGACCCTGGCCTATCCAGGTCCCCATCCCCAAATGATCTTGTTTATGAGACTGGCACGGGGTTTGCCAACTTCTCTGATTGCCCAAATACCTTGAGCAAATATAGACAAGAACCCATCATCAATGGTTTGAAAGTTGAAGCCTTTAGAGACACAGGGGCTAGCATCACCATGGTGGCTGACTGTATAGTCCCCTCTAAGCAACTTTTACCTGGTGCCACATACCAGGTAACAAACATTGATGGCATCCAAACAAATCATCCCATGGCAGTAGTAAGTCTCAGCTGGGGAGGTGTCATTGGCCCAAAGAGAGTGGCAGTGTCACCAAACTTGCCTGTAGACTGTCTACTGGGTAATGATTTAGAAATCTCAGCCTGGGCTGAGGTTGAACAGGAAATCCATTCTAGAATGGTAACCTCCAATGGAAAGGTTAGTGGGGCTGTAATAGCTACAGCCCCAACCCAAGATGTGCTTCCTGAAAAGGTTGGTAGGGCTGAGCAACTCTCTGCCCCATCTTTAACAGAAGCTCTTCCAAAACAGAATAGCAAAGCTGTTATGATAACAGCAGAAACCCAAACTGAGTCTCCTCCTGAAAAGGTTGGTGGGGCTGTGATGGCCACAGCCCAAACTCAAACAGATATGTGTGTTGTGAAGCCTGAAATTATGGATCACTCCACCCAAACTGAGAGCATGGAGGAGGAAGAGAAATCCCCCCTCAGCAGACATTAGGACAGGATCAGCCTCCTCAGGGAACTGATCTTACCCCTGATGAAGGAACTGCCCCAGAGGTTGTTAGGCCTGGCCTGACAGAGCCTCTGATGGCAGTGGACCCTTCTCAGGTGGGACCCAGTCTGGAGCAGGTAACCTGTCCCTCTCTACCTTGCCTCAGTCAGCCCAGGGCTGCAGAGGACAAGAAGGACAGTGAGACCCAGAGGGCCCCCTGTCAAATAAAGCACCACCATCAACAGATTAGGGGCACCAAAACTAGTAGGCCTAGTAACGTGAAAACTTTAAAAACTCCTGAGGGAGCCCCCTTAAAGACAGTTAGGGACCTCCGACAGATGGATTCTGTTGGGCACAGACAAACCTGGGACCCAAAGGGCCCAAACCTGAACTGTCCCTCCAGCAAGCCACACAGAGGGACCCAGCCTCCAGCTTTAGGTAGCCAGAGGTTGACCCTGAGAGCTCAGTGCAACTCAGTTGAAGAAAGAAAGGCACACATGGTGGAAGATAATTGGAGGAAGTTGAGCCCAAAATTAGTGGAGCCTCACTTCAATACTCCATATCCAAACCAGCCTTTAACTTTGCATAAACACACCCAAGGTAGTGATTCCCTATGGTGGAGACCCTCTAATACCCCTAGGGTGAGGGACTGCTTAGTGGACCATGAGACAGGGGGTACCCATGCTAGTGCAGGTACTTCCTTATATGGCAACTCAGGGAATATAGGCTTACCTGGTCAAGGATAGCCTTATCTCCTTTCGTTTGGGGGGGGGGGGGGGTTGTGTAGGAAGGTGGCTACCTGACTATGGTTACCCCAGATTTTTTGCCTTGTGTTTAGCTGGTTTTCGACTTAGTTGGCCTGGTTCCCTGCTAATCAGTGCCCCAGGCTATCTGCTCTCTCTGTAAAATGGATTCCATGTACCCTAGGTGCATAACTAGATTGGCTTGGGTCCCCTTATCAGCCCCTGTACAGAGCACTATAGGTGCCCAGGGCATAGGTGCATCCAAGGCCTACCAGGGGCTGCAGCATATCTTTTGCCACCCCTGGCTGGCTATCTAAAATTGACACCACTGGCTGATCACTCAGCTGGGGCAAGGTGGTATAATCACTCCTTGCTTAGATATAGTATGCCTATATCTAAACCTATCTGGACACATATAAACCTGTGAGCCACTCCTATGGCAGGCCTTAACAATCCTGAAGGCAGAGTGCGTGGTTTAATGTGAGATGGTGCTCTAGCATGAGCTGAGCCTGTCTGCAGCTGTCGGGACCAATTCCCTTAGCTGTTCCGGGATAATGCCAAACCATATACTATTAAGTGCATTATAATCCTCGCGGTTATATGTCAACTTTGGTTTGGCTTTATCAAAACATGTCGTGTAAGGTGTCATACGAATTGGAATACTACCCCCTCGCCAGTCCTGGCGACGGGGGTAGCATTCCACCCCTCTAGAGGGGACGACATGTTACTTTTGCTAAAACGCGGTTGATTTTTAAAAGAGCCTCAGATCCACAAAATGGATGCTTCTGCCACAGACACATGTCTGACCTCCTGCTGCTGACCGAAACTCAGCAGAGGAGGCCTGGACAAAGGCTTTCCTGTCACAGGGAGGTGTCACACCACCCCAGACAGGAGATAGTGGATTGTAGCAGGGAGGTTTGAAAGAAACCAGACAGTGCCTGGGGAGCACAAGGCTTCCCCTTGCATAATCCGGTCAAACCAGTTCTGGGGCAGCCCAGCCCCAGCTCCAGTGAGACCTGGACAAAGGAAAGGGGGTGTAACCACCCCCCTTCCTGGTCCCACCCATAGGGGAGGGACCTAGCAGGAGATCCACCCCTCAGATTGGAATAAGAGTGGGAGCAGTGCCAATGCAACTCAGATCATCCTGAAGAAACATAAGAAACGAATTCTGGACCCTTCGACATTCTATTCAACATAGAAGATGGAAGAATCTCCCTTGTGGTCAAGGAGTGACCACCCTGTGCAAACAGGCACCATCCAGCCCTCGACCCTTGCTTTATTGCAGTTCCCGCCAAAACTCGAGCGACAGAGATCGACGAGATCAAGCTTGCCTGCCTTCTCCCAGCCCGATCCACAGTCCCTGCAGAGCTGAGACCAGTGGAGGCGACCGGAAGCGTGGGGAACGCCATCTTGAAAAGGCCACGAGACGCTGACCGTGCAGCCCACGAGTGACCCTCGAAGCTGTACACCAGGGTTTGAGAAGCCCCAACCCTGAGCTACACTTGCACCAAAGCTACCCCCTCCACACTCGACGAGTGCTGCGTGGGGCCCTTCTGCTCATGTTGGCTCGACGCGTTGGTCCGGTCACTTGCCAGCTGGCTTGTGGCCCCTGTGCCGACGAAAACTTGAATACGACTTGCTTTTCTGGTTGCTCCAGATCTGCACCAGCTCCTGTGAAAAGGAGCCCCCACTCTGACCCTCCTGGTTCGAGTGAGAAGCAATCTCCCGGTTCCGCGTGGATTGCTTTTGCCAAGTGCTGGTTGCTGCAATCTTGAAGCCAACGGTGCTGACGGCGAGAGCCTATGTGGGACAGATCGTGACCTGCTCCTGGACGTCGCAGATGCCCCAGAGCCCACGTGACAGCGGAGAGAAGCCTCTCGACAACCACCTGCTTGCGCCCGACATTGCCTGGTTCCGTCCTGGTTCCACCCTGGTCACTGCTGAGTGACCCAGACTCTGTCCCCTCTGCTTTCAGGTACTTTTCGACTTCGATCCACCCTTGGATCACACCGGACACTTCTGCTTCACATCGCCTGCAGCTTCTACAGCTCCAAGCACCAAGAGCCTGCGTGTCAAAACCCGACGCCACTTCGACCCTGTGCACCCGCTTCCTGTGGGTGAGGTAACATTGCAACGCCGGTGTTCCCACACTGGTACACACCTCTAGGGTCTGTGTCTTAAGTTTTGTTCCACTAGGTTCAGCGGAAGTATCTTTAAACTCACTTTGTGTAACTTTTACGCACCATTGACATTGCATTGGTGTAAGCCGCACTTTCCGTGCTGCACCCGAGTCCCGTGGGCTACTCCCGACTTCAGCATTGCTAGTCCTGACTGCTCCCAGCGATTCTCTAGGCCCTAGGCCTAACCACTGTTCGATTGGTATCTCTTATACCACTTTTTTAGTATATGGTTTGAGTGGCCACCGGCCCTCATCCAAAATTGTGCAACTTTGTATGTTATACTGTGCTTTTGATTTAACGCTTGTGCCCCTTTCCTCATAAAGAGTACTGGGGAGTAATTTAGAAATAAATACATATATTTTTACAATATATACTTGTGTGGTGTCCTTTCATTTGATTACAGGATTGTATGTGGTAAAACAGCTCGCTTAACACGACCTCTTAAGTTAAGCCTTTAAGGCTGCTTAGTCCATGCTACCACTAGGATAGCTTGTCTAACAAGGTTGACTTACAACCTGACATCTTTGGGGTTTGTTTGGACTGATACCAAGTGGTTCCAGAATTGGAAACACTACATATCAGGCCAACTTCTCACACCGGGTTATTCAGCCCCTTCACATTCAAGGTAACAATCTTAAGGGCCATCAGTGAGGGGAATACCAGAAATGCTCACCAAGGCGGGCAAGGCCCACCGGACAAAACTCAAAGGCCACAGCAAGCGGCTCCAGCGCACAGTGAAAGCAAACCACCCCGCAGCACAGTACAGTCCCCGAACCCCCAAACCCCCAACTGTGTGAACCCCCCCTTCCCCGGAACCCCACAATCCCCCCTCCTCCCCCGCCTCCCAGTGAACCCCCAAACCCCAAACTCGTCCGTCCAACTCCCCTACCCACCCCCCTCTCCCCAAACCATTCAAAATACGTCATTGTCCCAGTCCGGTCCTTAGCAGACAAGGCCGTGGAAAGTCGTTCAAGTGGACGTCCAGCCACCACCACCAACACCCCCGCCACCCCCCACCCCCGGAACCCCCGCACCTGCGATGAAGATAAGCTACTGCAGACTCCCCCCGGAGCAAGTTCAGGCCGTCAAGGCCACATCGCCATTGTCCTGGAGGCCTCCTGTATGGCGCTAGACATTTCTGCCCGAATTGTAGGCGAGTCAGGCCGCGCGGGCGGCGGGGATCGTCGCTCCCCGACCAGCTGCCAGCCATCTCGCGTGCTCCGACTGCGACGAGGTGCCGGGGTGTCCGTGTCCGATGCAGTGATTCCTAGCACTCCGCATACATCTTGGAGGGACCGGAGCTGGTGCAAAGTTCCGTTCCATCGGAAAATCAGGCGGAAGGGATGCCCCCACGAGTACTGCATGTCATGTTCCCTTAGGAAGTCTGTAGCAATCTTAAAGGCCTTCCATTTCTGCAGTGTTATCGCGGACAGGTCCTGGTAGAGAGCCACCGGGTGGTCTCTGAAGCGGAAAGGCTGTTGCCGCCGCGCCTCACGGAGAATCCGCTCCTTGAAGGGGAAATCTGGTAAGAAGGCCAAAATGTCCGGAGGAGGCGCCGAAGCCCTGCGAGGCTGGCCAACTCTGTGTGCTCTGTCGATCCGAATCGGGAAGTCTTCGGACTCTCCCAGTATCTCACGGAACAGGGCTCCTAGGTAGGCGGCCGCGTATTCACCCTCCTCGTTGGATGGAACTCCTCCGACCCTGATGTTGTTCCGCCTGGACCTGTTTTCAAGGTCTTCGGCATGGGCTTGTAGATCGATCTGTTGGTCCCTCAGCCTCAGGACCTCCTGTTGCAGGTGGGTGATTTCCTCGTCCCTGGAGTGGCCAGCCGCCTCCACAGTGTTCACTCGCTCTCCCAGGGAGTCCACCTCTCTCCGGACTTCCCGGACCTCCCCGGCCACCTCCTGCTTCAAGGCCTGAAAGTCCGCCCTCAAAGAGCTGAACAGGGATTCCAGGAACGATCTAGTCACCGGGGGTTCCCCACCTTCAGCGCCCCGTGAGCTAGTCGGGGGGCTCGGGGCGGGCTGGTTCCTGTCTTGCCTCGGGCGCCCCGTCCCAGCATGTCCGGCAAAGTTCGATCGCCCTTCCTCTGCCCCCTGGCATTCGACATCGTGTAGGGGCGGGGATCACGAAAGCCCGCGGGCCGTGGTGAGGAGGTGCTACAGGCCGGGGCCGCGGTCCAGCAGTGGGGGCAGGTCACACAGCTCGTGTCGACGTGGGATCACTCCCAGTGAGGTGCCCTCGCACGCCTCGGATGAGGGTCGATGCAACCGCTCCGCACCCGTCCAAAATGGCCGCTCGTTCCGGCTCGGGGAACCAGCGCCGAACTGGCGTAGTCTCAACTCCCAGATTTTGTGTCGCGCTGCCCGATACGGAGGTCCGGGTCTACCAGTGCATCTAGGCGCTCTCCGAACAGTCTCTCCGGTGATCACCCCCAAAACCACATCCGATGATTCCGGCTAGGCCCAGTTCCGGGGATCGTGGCAGTCTTTCCCCACTGGTCCACTCGAAGATCGCACAGCCGGGGGCCAAGTTCGCAGATTGTGTGGCAGCCGGAGATTGCGAAGGTGATCGAGGGCGCCGGAGGGCCCGACAGGGCCCAGCAGCGGTCCGAGGAGGGGCTCCGGGACGGGCCATGTGGTGCAGGCCCCGCGGCCTTCCCGATCCCCAGGCTTGCGTAGTTACTTCCTGTGGACTCCGCCTCCGCTTCCACCGTCAGTGCAGCTCCGCTCCGCCGAGGAAGGCCGCCCCAGCACCCACCGGGGACGATTGCGGTATCGAGTCGTGCGCAATCAGTTGGCCCGCCCCGTGTTACAGGCTCTCCTCGTCGGGGCACCAAGGCCTCGTGATCGGGGGCCCCCGGGCCTCTCGGCAAGTCCTCCGGCGTCCACCGGCTCGGCTGGTTCTCTAGCGACTCCGCCGCCGCGGCAGGGTAACTGAGGGCTGCGGACTGTTCCACACCACCACGGGGAACACGTGGTGCGTTTTCCGCTTGATCCGGGGGAGATCAGCGGTGTAGAGCGGTGCAGGGTTTCCAGGGGCTCGGGAGCTCACGGCAAGTGCGTCCTCTCAGCCCGCCATCTTGGCCACGCCCCCCCACTAAAATATTTTAAAGTAAAAAAATAAAGTAACTGTAGCAAATAATTGTAATAGAAATGTACAGGTTTTAGCATGTGTTCTTGAAACGGATATAGAAATCATGTTCAGTTTTATTGCACATTGCAGGACAATATGAGTCTTACTGACCCACACTAAAGGTAATATAGTGTTTGAATTTACATAGCCTGAAGACAGTTCAAAGACAAGGGTGACTAAAAAAATACAAAAGGCTAAAAAATGGAAAGACAAAAGGATAGGCTAAGTAAAGTGCTGGCACACAGCCACTGAAGTGCATTTCTTTTTGGGTGAATGTGCACATGTGAAGAGCTAATTCGTCATTCACAAAGCAAGATGTTCCACGGATGAAGTAGGATTACCCATTGCCCTATGCATTATGCTGTGTTTGGTAAAAAATAAATGTGAATGTAGGTTGAACAGACCAATGGATGAAAAGGGCTAACCCAAATGCCCTTTATGTATGTATGTATGAATGTGTATATATTTTAATGTACCTAAGAGTATTTTTATTGTATCAATTTGATGTTTTTTATGGGCTAAATGATTATTACTATAACAGAATGCACACCCCGAGCCCCTGTCACTCCAAAACCAGACAGCCAATAATAAGCAAGAAAATATCTACTTTCTAAAAGTGGAAAAGAAATCGTCACCTTCTTCAGGACACTTTTTTCATCATTAAAAACAATCTAGATAAAACAAAATTTAAAATATATTTATTGCTCTCATATTGAGAGCAATATAAAGTTAAGGGGAACAATATGAGTTTTCAGATTAACAAATACTATATGATGATGTATGTACACTGGATAAAATGTAGCCTTGCTAATAATACATGGCTAGATTTAACAAAAGAAGTGTAAGCAAAAACATCTAAGGCCTTATAACAAATAATAATGATTCTCTTTGAAAATGAAATTGTATTTATTTTTCTCGTTTTGACAAATAACTGTAGAATATGATGTTGGGCAGATAGAATAAAATGTTTAGAGTGCAGAAACGTATTGAATGCACAAAACAAATAGGATTGTGCAGTAAAGACTGTGGGTTCGTCCTTTTAGTAAAAAAATGAATGTTTAGAACCAAAAGCGAATACAGTAGACTCTGTAATAAGTGTTTTACATTTTTTTTTATCTAGATTGTTTTTAATGATGAAAAAAGTGTCCTAAAGAAGGTGACTATTTCTTTCACCGAAACGCCGCGTCAACATATATTTTTCTACTTATGAATTGTTTTATGATGTAATTGTTTTTATGAATAAAATGATGTTTTTATTAACACAATCGAAAAACTTAACAAATAATCAAGATATATAATTTATTTCTTTGTTTTTCTGCCCTTCGTTGTATCCTGTCGATCATTATCTGTAATTTAAATACTGTATGATTTGTAAATTTGTCAATCTGATTGAAACTCCAAGCCCCGCTCACATCAGTTCCATTACTCAAGATCTTTTTGAGATGCTAGTCTCACAAAAATAAGGAAAAGGGAAATTTTGATGTTTTGTTCACATACAAACCTATTCCCTTTTCTACAAAGGGTTCCTCCCAATTTATACTTAATATCTGGACATGTTCACACATCAGGGCATGTCTTATATACATTGCACCCTGCCCACCGGTGTACCTTGGGCCTACCTTAGGGGTGACTTGCATGTAGAAAAGAGAAGGTTAGGGCCTGGCAAGTGGGTGCACTTGCCAGGTCGATATGGCAGTATGGACTGCACACAGGCACTGCAGTGGCAGGCCTGAGACCCTTTTGCAAGGCTGAATGTGTGGGTGGCACAATCTGTGCTGCAAGCCCACAACCAGCATTTGGTTTACAGGCCCTAGGCACACGGTGCACTATACTAGGGGCTTAGCAGTAAACCAAATAAGCCAATTATGGAAACATTAATCCATGACAACAATTTACAGAGGGAGCGCTTGCACTTTGGCACTGAACAGCAGTGGCAGAGTGCCCAAAGCATCTAGACCAGAAAAAAACGAGGTCCAACATACAGCAAAAACACAGGCGGCAAAGGCAAAAATACATTGGAAACCTATGCCAAGGATGCCAGGTCTAACAATTGCCAACTCCCTTTAAATGATGTGACCAGTAGTCCCACCATAAAATAAAGGCAGTCCAAGCAGCTACTGAAACCACAAAATAGAATAAACATAACAGTTCTGTGGGTCTCATTTGTGAGTTGCCATGAAGTTAAAATACAGTGATCCAATCAAGCCTTGATCTATACAATGTCTTCTTGTATTTATTTTACCTATAGATGGTGTATAAATTGCATTAGTGCAGACTTCGCAGTGCTCAGAGGTGCAATGATGTGAACAATACAATATGATACATATATACAATAGGGATATCCAAAAATCTAGAAATTAGGCTTCATGATTCAACAAACCTCAGCATGAGAAGGCTATACACAGCGAGGTATCGTGCTAGATGGCATGTTTTGTCCTGGAGAGACATACTGAAATAGCGTCATCAAAACCTCGACACTGGATTGGGAATTGTCTAGTATACATGAGGTTCAATGCAGAAAGCAGAATTTAAACTGAACTGTACACAGCATAGGTTTGTGCATATCTCTGTTGTATGTGTGTCATATTTTGCTTGCTTGGTATTATGAGCTTTAGGTACAAGCTCTAATATTAGGAGATATTAAGTAGACCACTGACAGAAATCATTCACTAGTTGTTGACCATTCCCACATCACTACTATCTCATTGCAGAGTAGAATTGAGTGTGATGTGACTTAGGGCCCGATTGCAACTTGGTGGTGCGAGAGCGGGCCTCCATCCTGCCGCCCGCACCGCCAAAGCTCACCAGATTACAAGTAATTTTGTAGTCTGGCCGATGGGCCTTTGGCATTCCCACAACGGTGCCTTTTAGAAAGTCACCTCAATGGGAACGTCAAAGGCCATTCCTACATGGCACGGACTATTAAGTGCATGATGTGCAGGAACAGGGTTGCATGCACACAAGGGGGCACACCATGTGCCCCTCTGCATGTGTCCCCAGGTCCAGAGGCACCTTTGTGTCCTCCCACCTCACCTTTTACAGCACGCTCACCACCATGAAAAGGGAGGCAGGGAAGAAACTTGTAATATGTAAACATGTTAGGGACTCAGGACCGCTGTTCCGCCACTGGGGATTGCGAATACCCAGCAGTTGCGGTGGTCCCCTCATGGTCCGACCACTGCACTCGTAATGTGGCGGTCAGACCACTAGTGCGGAGGTACACGACCGCCACTGCACCTTCACCGCGGGTTCGGCAGTCCCATGGACCTCTGAACTCGTAATCCAGACCTTAATCTCAACAGCAAGTGAAGGTCCTTTCCAGACAGCAAACAGTGTGGCACGTATTGTCTGGGCATGCATAAAGGTTAAAACAAGGTGGTTGTAGATTTATGGGGTATTAACAACAGACTAATCATAGATTGTTATCCTTTGACCCATTGCGGGGCATATCTACTATACTTGTTATGCTAGATCTATTATCAACCAAGCCAGATTCGATCCAGGATTGTAAAGTATATGATTATTAAACTGAAATAAATAATAAAGCATGAATGATAGATTAAGCAGAGTTTAAAAAATAATTATGCGCCTACGCACTAGCAATAACAAAAGCGAAATGGTGGTTTTATTTGGAGTTGATCTAGTATCTTGCCCGTGAAATGTGATTGCCTAGAGACTCTTTTTTTGGATAATTCCACACTCACGAAATTTCACTCATTCCTAGGAAGTATGTCTCAAACAGAACAACATTGACACACCAGCACCTGCCAATAAATAGGTATTTACAGTAGTCTGATTCCTTGGAATGGCTCAATATCACTCAAAATCTGAGTCTTCACAAAGTTTGATGTACACATAAAAATGTTGCTTAAGATTGGTGGAGAGTTTTATTTGGATGGAGCAGCAAAGAATTTAAGCTGATCAAAGAAGCCATACGGTAGATACCCATATCGCCATGGATTGAAATTGTACGTAGAACCGCCACCACAGATGCCATCGATTATGGCACTAAGACTCTTTCGCTGAAAAAAATTGGCAATCGAGGTCTCTTTGACATGTTTTACTTGGCCGTGGATGAAGACATTGGAGGTCATTTTGGTGATACAGAATGCTGCACATTTTTGTCTGGCAGGAAAGAGATGTGGACAAGATTTAGTTGGGTACAGTAACAAACATGTGTAGCATTTCAGGAGCAAAAAACTTTCCTACAGGTTGCTTGCTTCTTATCATGAGTGTTAGGTACAAGCTCCTTTTCCATTTTGGTGTGGCTTCCCAATAAGGCTTTTGTGATCATTCTTTTTTCTGATGACGGCTGATAGCCAGAAACCGGTCCTAGGATGCTTGATTCCGGTCCAGAGAAGACATGGCTTGGCAGTTCGGGCAGGACTGTTCCCATGAGGCACAGGGTCATGACTGATTTGCATATGGCCATGTCTGAACTGGAGTGGTGGGGTGAGCAAAATAACGATGGATTAAACCCAGATCTGTGACAGGGGTGGAATGTTTTGCCATTGTGCAACATTCCGTCCATCAATTGTTGTTTTTGCGTTTGTCACCCCGAGTGGGACGGGCATGCTCAGAAGTGAGTCCTGTGGTCTCCATGCGACTGGAATCAAGCTATCCTGGCTGATGACGGCTGATAGCCAGAAACCGGTCCGAGGATGCTTGATTCCGGTCCAGGGAAGACATGGCTTGGCAGTTCGGGCTGGACTGTTCCCATGAGGCACAGGGTCATGACTGATTTGCATATGGCCATGTCTGAACTAGGGTGGTGAGGAGAGCAAAATAACGATGGATTAAACCCAGATCTGTGACTGGGGGTGAATGTTTTGCCATTGTGCAACATTCCGTCCATCAATTGTTGTTTTTGCATTTGTCACCCAGAGTGGGACGGGCATGCTCAGACGTGAGTCCCGTGCTCTCCATGCCACTGAAATCAAGCTATCCTGGCTGATACCCAGAAACTGGTCCTAGGATGCTTGATTCCGGTCCAGGGAAGACATGACTTGGCAGTTCGGGCTGGACCGCACAGGGTTATGACTGATTTGCATATGGCCATGTCTGAACTGGGGTGGTGTGGTGAGCAAAATAGCGATGGATTAAACCCAGATCTGTGACTGGGGGTGAATGTTTTGCCATATTCCGTTCATCAATTGTTGTTTTTGCATTTGTCACCACGAGTGGGATGGGCTTGCTCAGACGTGAGTCCCGTGTTCTCCATGCCACTGGAATCAAGCTATCCTGGCTGATGACGGCTGATAGCCAGAAACTGGTCCTCGGAAGCTTGTTTCCGGTCCAGGGAAGACATGGCTTGGCAGTTCGGGCTGGACTGTTCCCATGAGGCACAGGGTCATGACTGATTTGCATATGGCCATGTCTGAACTTGGGTGGTGTAGTGAGCAAAGTAACAATGGATTAAACCCACATCTGTGACTTGGGGTGAATGTTTTGCCATTGTGCAACATTCCGTCCATCAATTGTTGTTTTTCATTTATTTGGGTTTGGCAGGAAAGAGAGGTGGACAAGTTTAGTTGGGTACAGTAACAAGCCTGTGTAGCATTTCAGGGGCAAAGAACTTTCCTACAGGTTGCTTGCTTGTTATTATGAGTGTTGGGTGCAAGCTCCTTTTCCATTTTGGTGTGGCTTTCCAATAAGGCGTTTGTGATCATTCTTTTCTTTGGCCACACATTGTAATTATAGAGGAGGCCTCAATTGTAACAGTTATTGTGTTCTTGGAAATTAAATATCCAACGTAAGTTTTGTGGACAGTTGGGTGCTATTAACCTCAAAGTAGTGGATCTTTACTTGGACCAATATTAAATCGGACATTGTATTCCTTTCCCTTCATCATCTTCGCGCTAATGGCCAGGTGGTAAAAAGTAAAGAATATTTAATAAATGTATCTGGTTAGTGTCTGCTTCAGGGCAGAATTGTAACAAGGTCGTACAAAAGAATTGTAGCCTAAAGACTGGTGCTCCATGCCACCACTGAGATAGTACCTTTTTTCATCCTTAATGGTCACAAGTCAAATACTTTGGCCCTTATGCAGAGTTATGCAGATTGGGAGATCGACAGGTTTATTGTAGAATTCCCAACCCATCCAATTACAAGTATTAACCGGTGCAGAATGGAAATGCTATTTGGTGGCAATCTTTTGTGAATGGCCTGTATTTTACCAGTGTGCTGTAGCTTTTATCAGAATTTTCTGGAAATAAATTAGTAATTGTTAGACTGGTGTTTTTTGTACAGTTGCTGTGGTGTAGTGCAGAAAGCCTATTTAAAAAGAAAATCATCTTAAAAAAATGTTTTTAATCCGTATGGTTGGTCTTGAATCTTAGACATGGCATATGCTCCCTCATCCATTGCTGATTTCAGTAGAGGAATGCCGCTTTAGAGGGAATCACATTCACCTGAGTCCGAGCAAGCAGCTTCACCTGTATTCACTCAGTCACTAAGATCTACAAACATTAAAATCAAATGTTTAGAAAAATGATGAGAATCTGAACATAGGGAGAGCCAGGAACGAGGATGTGTTGGGAAGATCAAGGAAATAACACTAGAGATGAAAAACATTAAAAACTGACCTCACCTTCTAAAAAGTGCATGTAGCAAAGCCAAAATCAAAGTGTTTTTTAGTCTCCCAAATGCATGCAGACTTTTTCCCTGGTTGTGGATTTTGCCTGTTGAACTAACCGGCATACATTTCAAGGTGGTTGTTCTTCTATATGGCTGGGGCAAGTGAGTTAAAAATCCCAGCTATTTTATTTTTGTAGTAGTTTATTAAATGAGTTGGATCAGTGGTTGAAGCCCTGTCCTTAATGATCGAGCAAATCATGGAGACAGGCGTGTTGTGGTGAATGCTCTTTACTTCACAGACATACACTAGTACCTAATCATGGACAGTTTGATTGTTCATGGGAGTGACAACATTGCTTAACTAAGATAAGGGAATGGTCTGACAAATAAACAGGGATTGAGATGTGCAAGAGAATGTGGCCAGTTTTAGCAATCACTAGGTTGCGAATGGTACTTTTGGTTTCTTAGGAAGGCTGCTTTGTTGGCTTAGGTCACCAATAAAGATGCCTTTACAGGTTGAAGCTGAGCTGTTATGAAATCCTTAAGTTCTTCCATAAACAAATTATTCTTGCCAGAATGGTAAATTAATGAATACATGAATGAATGATCTGAGCATTTATATGGCACACTGCTACCCTTTCCTGGGTGTCCTGTAAAATGGGATGAATATGAAAGGAAGAGATGAAGGAAAAGAGTAAGGCTACAGGTCAAAGATATGTAATCCGCTTTTAAAGGACATTTAAATGATGATGCCCACTGTAAGAGCTTGGAAAGTCTCGGTGGACAGAGTGTCTACCAGTGATCAAGATTGGTATTTTTATTGATGATAGCCATTCGCCACCAGGTTTCCCAATTTTGTGTCTGTTCTGTCCAGATGTATTGTCTTGTAGTTATGTGATAGTATGAGGTCAAGGTTCTTGCTCAGGGGTATATTAGAGATGGCTGGAGTGTTCAGTAATATAGACCCACAGTTTATGAATGCACCTTTTATGCCTAGTGTGCCATAAGTAGAAGAGTTAAGTAGCGTTAATGTTGATCAGGTTGTCAGTGCATGAAAATTGTGCGATAGTCCGTAAAACATCTTGGGCTAGAGAGGGCGGTAATCGAGACACATGAAGAGTTTAAGGTTGTTATTTATGAAGTTTCTGTGAGGTCGTCCCTCAAAGTATATAGTCATGCGATATAAGTCACGGGTGATAAGGAGTCCTGTAAATAGTTTATCAGCATTGTCCAACACGGTACTAGGAGAGCTTTCAGGGTCAGATTCCTCCTGGGGCGTGTTACCCAATAAAGTGGGAGGAGGACAAAGATTGTTTGCACACAAGGTGGCTGGAGAGACACATGTCAACATCTTGCCAGATATGTAGTTTTGCATATTCAGAACAGCATCATGCATAGAGTACCATAGAGTTGAGCTTTTTCTGCAAGCTTGTAAGGTCATAAATATAGTGAGCTGATGAAAGGAGTGGGGCATGTCAAGACAGATTTGGATGTCTTGTCAATATCGGGAGTGAGGAATGCCAGAGTTGTTGTGATAAAGAGCAGGTGTGGCACGGAGCAGACCCACAGTTCCAGAAATATAGGAAAACGTATATTTAGGACTGTGTCATTGTGTGCCCTACTATGATATACTACTAGCCACATAACAGACGTGGGGGCTCATGCATCAAAGTTGCATTTTCCGCTTACCAAATTGCGATATTTAAAAAAACGCTATTTGGTAAGTGCAAAATGCAATGCATCAAAACAGGCTACAAATAGCGTTTCTCGCATTGCAATTTATTAAGAATCACAAACGCAATTAGGGAATAGATATTTGCATTTGCGACTTCATTCTTTCCTAAGGACCTCAAGGCCTATAGGTGGGAATGGCCTTGCATTACCTAAATTGCGATTACCTAATTGGTAATGGCAAATTAGGTAATGCAAAGGCAAGGGTGCCCGGGGGCGCCCCATGAAAAAAAGGGTGCACATGTAAGGCACACACATGCCCTTGGGCATGGGTACTCGCAAATATTTTCCCAGGGTCCACAAAGTACGGTCTGTAGTGTGACCAAAGGCGGCACTTATGCCATCAGGGTGGTGGCAGGGGTTCCAGGTGGGTCAGGGATTGTGAAATGAGGTCTCAAAAAAAGTTAAATAAAAGGGCAAGCATTTATTTGCAGGTTAATAAATACTTGCCTTTTTATTCAACATTTTTTCTGAATATCAGTGTTCAGCAACTAAATAGCAGCTCATGCTGCTGTTCACCATGGGGGCCGTATGTGAAGTTCAAGAGGACACTGGGGGTATCACTGCCCTAGTTGCATGTGTGCGCCACATGGCACTTTGAAAAATGCAGTTTTGTACATTTTTCAAAGTATGCACATATTAGCTTCAACTTGAAGTTGATGCTAATTAGTGTTTCTCAATGGCACAGTTTGCATTTAGGAAAGGCTTCTTGCATATGCCTATGCATTGGGGAATCACAAATTACGATTCCCTCTTTGCATCTGTAATTTCGGTAATTGCGAGAAATTACGATTACCTAATTTGCGAATCCCAAAACTTTTCATACATTGCAAAAGGCCATTTTGCGATCGCTAATGGCCGATTTTTGCAAATCGCACTGTTTGTGATCGCAAAATTGCTTGATGCATGTGCCTCTTAGCCTCTTGTATGTGCCCTATATGTATTTTGCTTAAATATTATTTTATTTACCATCATCTCTTCTCAGCACTAGCCAGTGAATCTGGTATGCTAATTTCTGTTGTATATAACGAACTCTTCTGCTACTGAGGCTAGGTTCATACTAAGTAAATACATGTAATAAATTATTATATCCACTTATACTCCTCCCAACTCTCTATAACATGCTGTTCTTGTGTCACATCAACTGTGTTAAGCGCTCCTTCAACATCCTTTGGGTATTTTCCTCTCATTGTATAAACTTATACCCAGGCACGGCCCGTGCAGGGCGTTTTACCGGGATTTGCCGTCAGGCGGGGGAGGGTCAGGGTGGAGGGTTGTAAAACGAATTTCATTGCCCGCCCTGCATCATATTTGGCGATGCTGCACGGGCAACGAAATTCGTTTTTTTTCTTCCCGGTACTTACCTGTAATGGTCCATATCCCGCATTTTACAACCCCCCACCCTGACCCTCCCCCGCCTGACGTCACTGCCCAGTATAACTCCCTGCACGGGCCGTGCCTGCTTATACCATACTGAGCGGATGCCAGATGAGATGTAAAAGGTTGACATCATTGGCTCATATAATGAATGCATTATATGACTAGGTGACGGTAAGAAAATATTCAGAGTAACTATTATGTATATAGTGAGAAACGACAAAGATACTATAACGGCAGACTGTTGCGTCTGCACCTCATGCTAGTTTCAATTACAGTAGGGGCCCTTGTGCAACTATTATGTTTAAAGTGATTTACTAACCCGTTGTTATACTATAGGCCGTGTACCACAGGTCAGATGTTAGATCAAAGAAAAAGTAGTTGAAACTGTGGTATGCCAACATCTAGAATTAAGGGGCACAGGAGTAAAGTGCACAGTTTGTTAGTCATTTTCTTTGATCCTTATCTATGAAGTCCACTTTCATTTGTCATTTCATTCAGGTTTGTCATTTTATTGAAGCAATTAAATCTTCACAGAAGAGTTATATTTGCTCCAATTTACCCAAAAGCCTTGGATATTTTTTAAGAGGCGTCATTTGTGAAATTCTGTGGTTTGTTTCACTCCTCTTCAACTTTACCACATCATCTGTCCAACAAGTTTCAATTTAAATCTCACCAAACAGGGCAATTGTCCTCTGGTTTGCTTAGTTGTTTGACTTCATTTATCACACGGGGATTGCAAACATTCGGTTGCTAACCTGAAGTGACTCCAAGCAGCAAGACTGGTGCACATGAAGCCAGCACATGCTTATCAACTGATTCATTGATATGCTGTAAATTCCAGGCTTTTTACGTTGGCTTTGAGGATTGCCATAAGTCAACACATTAGTAAGCAATTTACTGACACTAGAAGACGGATCACTTCAAAGACTTGCCCTTTGATGCACAAAGTTCACTGGGTGCGTTTGTTTCCTTCATATTACACGTACGTGATATGGCGGTCTTTTTCAAACCAGATTGGAAATAGACATCTTTAAACAGCGTACACAAAATTGTTTTAAAAATCAGATGTCTTTTCAAAGGCACATAAGGTACATTCCTGTTTTATGTATATTGGTATCAGTTTGAAATTTTTACACGTAACATACGTATTCTATGCATAATTCGTTTTAGAAAGTTGGTTTTAAGTTAGAACAGAGCTGTGATAAGGCGATTAAAAAGCCTGAGCACAGAATGGGCTGCAAAAGATCAGCGTTTGAAGGTTTGAAAGTTTTTTTAAACTTCTTTTTATTTCAGCACTGCACAGATATTGCATTACAAGACAATTTTACATTGTATAATGCATCGGCGGTACAGTAGTTATTAACGTTTTATATAAGAGCAGTCTACTTGGGTGCCCACATGTTCCATTCATTCGTTTCATTGCTAGGCGCATAATAACTAGGTTTGGAAGATAACATATTTTTCAGCCTAGTCTGTTTCTTCACTTTGGGATGCCATGGATCTCATTCAGAGTTTGGCGGAGTGGACGAACCTCCATCAATTAGTGAGCCAGCTGCGCAGCCAAACTTGTGAGTCCCATACCCAGTTTAGTTTGCCAGTCCCCCGATAGGTTTCTGTTTTTTGATAAAGACTCTGATCCCAAAGGACCCTATCAACTACAGATTAGATGCTCTTTAGGGACATGTTTAGTATAGTGTAATAAGGGTGTTCCCCAGTTGGTCTTCTACCCTGTAGTTTTAAGGGTGGGCAACACCTGGCCCCCTTTGCACCTTACCCATGTCGGGACTGATCGCAAAATGTACAGCCTTTATGGGGTGCAGTAGCTACTCCCATAAGTGACGCCTCGTGGTCTTCCCTTCTAAATAAAGTCCAGTGACCTGTGGCAAACTGGACCCATTTGTGTGTGTTTTGAATAGTTTTTTAAATTTATAGTTGATTTATAGTTGATGTTCTCGAAATTTTTTTGACAATGGTAGGTTGACAAAGGAAGGGTAGGTTAATCCAAGTGCTAATCGAAATCAGGATCACAATGTGTTGCTGTATTAAGCATGGAGGCTGGGAGCCACAGGCTCTCTTTCTGGAACTGTAGAGGTTGTGGCACTGGATTGCACTTCAATAGCTCTTCCTGGTAGTCCGCCATCTAGCCACCTCCCTCAACACCAGGTCAGATGAACTAAGCATCCATAGTCTTGAGAATTATGAATGGCTGCTGCACCCGTGGCTGGCACAGAGCGTCTTCACTTGCTGGGGACCGCTCTGCACAAACTAATTATTGTCAGTCAGGCGCCGTATTTTAGGATGTGGTAAAAATTGGCAACATTTATAATCAACTTGCAGGGATGGCACCTATATGAGGTCCCAGACTCTAATGACTCTGCTCAATATGACTGGGGGATTAAAGTTTGCTTCCCATGTTTACAGGGCACTGCGGGAGGACGTCCTGTCGTGCACCTTATCAGCTCAGGGTAGATAGCAGAAGATACTGAGTGACCATCTTACAGATTAGTAGAAGAAGGACATACACTACTATGATCCCCAAAATAACCCTTTCTAGACTTTCTCCTACTCTACCCCACCTTGCATCATCTGACACCTCTTTTACTATACCGATTCCCTAAAACCTTCCCTAACTCTTCCCTCTGACTCCTCCCCTACAAAACTCCTTTTACTCATCCAAAAGCCTCCTCCTACTGCTAAGACCTTAACATTTCCCCTCCACTATCCTTTTTCAATCAAAATAACAGACTAACATGTCCACTTCTCAAATTCCATATTGAACTATATTAATTCACTACTAATCCATTATGGGTTCCAGAGTAGCGTGCTACTCGACAATAAAGCGTCTCAACACCCCATCAGGGTTACAAGCGCTATAAATGCAAACCTTTTCCCTTTTCTATCCCTCCCAAACCCTTCTCAATCCAAATAACTGACTAACCTATCCACCACTAAAATTACTTTCATGTTTCACCATACTAATTCAACATTAATCCTTATGGTTCCAGAGTAGCGTGCTACTTGCGCTTCAAAACCCCATCAGGGGTAGCAAGCTCTATATAAATACAAACCTCTTTCCCTCTTCTATCCTGCCACCTACTCTTCTCAACCCAAATAACTGAATAACATACCCACCACTCAAATTACTTCATACTAATTTTCAACACCAATCCTTTATGGGTTCCAGAGTAGCGTGCTACTCACCAGGAAAGTGCTTCAACACCCAGCAGGGGTAACATGTGCTATATGAATGCAAATCTTTCTTCTCCTTTTATCCCTCCGGAATCCTTCTTACTCCAAATAACTGACTAATATCCACCACTAAAATTATTTTCATATTAATTCACCACTTATCCTTTATGTGCTTCCGAAATAGAATGCTTCAACACCCCATTGGGGGTAACAAGCGCTATATAAATACACACCTTTTTTCCTCCTCTATCCTTCTGCTATCATCCAAATAACTGACTAACCTATCCAACACTTAAAATGTACTTGCATGTTTCAATATACTAATTCATACTAATCCTCTATGGGTCCCGGAGTAGCGTGCTACTCGCTGAAAAAGCGCTTTGACGCCTCGTCAGAGGTAGTAAGTGCTATATAAATGCAATTACAATACAATTACAACCTCAATATAGAACTATGTGGTCCACGGCCATTCCGTGCTGCTGTATTTGGAGCTGAATGCTGTCCAATTCCGTAAGCTAGGAGTACGTTTATGGAGTGAATAGATAATACAAGCGCGGCGATTAAAGTCCGTACAGAATACAAAAACATAATGGATGGATGCTTGAAATAATCTCAGCCCCTAATCACTCAGGGCTAAATCCCATTCCATCGTTACTTTGTGCACCATGCCACCTCCGCTTGGACCCAGCCATATGACCAGTTTAGTCCTTGTTATGGGCTCATTAGCTTGGTATAGCTTGGCTCCAGTGACACACTGTGCCCAGGACCCACATCTGGTATGGTGTTCAAAATAACGGTGGACTGGGATGCAGCCTGAGTAATTACCAGTGGCTGAGATGCATTCAAGCATTCCATCCATCACTTTTTGTGTACTTTGAGATTTACCCCTTCCGTGCTTGCGTCGGCTGGCCGCCGCCGCAGCCCCGCCCACTCCGTCGAACGCCCGCACCGCGGAGGAATTGCCGCAGCGGTAAACGGGTTAAACCAGGGCATAGAATGAGACAAGTTGCACTGAGATCAGCAAATAGTCTGTGCACATTCAAGCCGTAATTTCTTTGCATGCATTAGCCCATTATGCATAAAGCTGTAAATGTGATTGAGGTCTCTAGAAGTTCTCATTTCTGCCTCAAGTTTAGTGAAGGGAGAGTGCGATAATGTCCGGATTTTGAAAGAAATTAAGACACATTTGATTGCATTCAAGATTTGTATACAACACTATCTAATTAGTGCTAGGTCCAGGGGGTACCCTTCTGTGGGTGTAAAAGTTGCAATGTTTTAGCAAGTTTTTGTCGTAAAGAAGGTTGAACTCTTCCAGGAAAATCTTATCACAAGAAGAGGTGAGTTCATCAGTTCTCTAATGCAGCAAACCATCTTCTAGGGGGATGGTGAACGATGTTCAGCTTTAGTAGTTTTTGTGTTGTTTGTAATCTTCACAGTCCAATCAGGGGTCATCACCTGCGAGCCGGAGGGCGGAGCCAGGAGCCCGCGCTTCCCCCTCCCTATTTATCCCAATGTGCTGGCCGAGGCGCAGCGGACGCGACAATGGCGCGCCGAATGTGCGCCTAAGGTAAGCCCGTCTGCGACCGACAGGGACCAGGGGCCATATCCTTTGCCGGTGTCATCCAACCCTCGTACACTGCCATTCGCTATTCTCGTGACGAGCTGTTGGCATATGCACGCAATTCCGAGCATAACCACAGATCATGCACTATGACCGGCCCTGGACTCTCATATGGCCCGTTCTCCTGTCTCACTTGCAGATGGTCCAGTATGGGCCAAGCACATTTAGGCTGTCCAAAGACTCATGATTATCAGAAGTTCCTTTGTTTATACTTCAACGCCAGATCCATGCCTAAACACGCCCTAGATATATGGGATCTAATGAAGGGAAAAAAAACAGATTTGGTCTTCATTACGGAAACATGGCTGACCGTCACGAACGCCCCCGACCTGGCCAATGCATTACCCAGCAACTATAAAATCATCAAACAGGATAGAGCTGGAAGCAGGGGATGGGGGTTGCTATTATATTTAGAGACCACCTGACGTGCTGTCCGGAGCAGACAGCCTCCTATAAGGAACACCAAACTTTCCCTTTTCAACGACTTTATAATGGCCTCATCATTCTAGCAGGGGCTGTAATCTAAAATCCCCCGGGACAACAAGCCAACTTTAGTGCCAAATTGCTCACCCAACTCCTACCAATTTGTTTAAAATATAATAACTATTTAGTAGTCGGAGACTTTAACATGCATTACGGAAAAAAGGACACCCTAGCTGTTTCCCAAATGGAGAGTGATATGGGGATCCTAAACCTAAAACAGCGGATAGAGGACCCCACCCATATAGCTGGCCATACGTTAGACCTACTCTTCACCAATATTGAAGCCACAGACATCTGCGAAATCACGCCATTACACTGGTCAGACCACTTCCTCATAACCTTCACACTGGGGCTACCCACCAAACCACCAAGACCCAGAGCAAACCATCAAATATCCTATCGAACTTAGAGGCTAGTCAATGAATTAGACTTTGGTGCACACTTCCCCGACGCTAACTTAGAACTTTCAGATGATACCACAGTATGCGTAGACGCACACACCCTCGAAAATGCGATCCATCTAACTCTAAACAAGCTGGCCCCCACTCGGAAACTTAGGAAAAGACCCCATACGGAAAAATGGTATACCCCCAACTAAAAAGCCTCAAAAGGGAGTGCCAGAACTTGGAACACCTGTGGAGACAATCCAAAAACCAAACAAACTAACTAAATTATTTGCTCAAAATGAGGTCTTACAACCTCACCATAAAAAAGACAAAAAGAAACTATTTCTCCCAAAGCATTCATGAAAACTGCAACTCGGCTAAAGAACTATTTAAAATTGTCAAAGACCTTAATAAACCGTCCAGTACCATCCAATCTCTCACCCCATCGGTAGAGGCTTGCGAACAAATCAGTACCTTTTTCACAGAAAAAATCAGGAAAATTTACGCTACCTTCAGTCCCCAGAGCTCCCCTAGCACAACTCACACAATAAAAACTGTAGGAGCTGCTCCCGACCCAGAAGCAACCCCAACCTTAGGTAATTTCGAGCCCCTGACCGTAGAAGAGGTGCTTAAAGTTATGAGCACAGTAAAATCAGGCTCCCCATTGGACCCTTGCCCCCATTTTATCTCTCAAAAATGGCCCTCCCGCTCTGCCCTCTGATTACTCAGCTCTTCAACAAATCCCTAAGAACCGCAATTTTCCCGGACTTATGGAAACACGCGTCAGTGATTCCCCTTCTGAAAAAGGCTGGGACGGACGTCCTTAACCCTGAAAATTACCGTCCTATCTCCCAGCTCCCATACCTTTCCAAGGTCCTAGAAAAACTAGTAAATGGCCAGCTGACTAGGTACCTGGAAACGAATCACCTTCTGGACCCGTCTCAGACGGGGTTCAGAGCTAACAGCACGGAGGCAAAGCTGCTGGCAGTTTCGGACAGTGTCAGAGCATGCACCGACTGAGGGGGGGCGATGGCTCTGATACTGTTGGACCTGTCGGCAGCGTTCGACACGGTCTCCCATAGCTGCCTACTTAACATCTTGTATGAAAAAGGTATTCATTCCACTGCCCTAGGCTGGCTACACTCATTCTTGAGCGACCGCACCCAAGCAGTTCACATGGGTCAATTTCACTCTCAACCCAGCCCCATCAGTTGCGGTGTCCCCCAAGGAGCCTCATTAAGCCCCACCCTTTTCAATGTTTATCTATCATCCTTAGCATAAATTGGCAGGAAGTGGGGCATTGGCATCTGCTCCTACACAACTGATGGTGGCTTTGGATGAGAAGCCAGACATCATCAAATCCAAATTGCATAATTGTCTCTCTGAAATTGCCCAGTGGATGCACACACATTGCCTGAAATTGAACGCTGGCAAATCTGAAATTTTATTGTTTGGTGGTGCCAAACGTGTATGGGATGCTACCTGGTGGCCGCCCACCTTAGGCACAGCCCCTACCCCGAAACAGCATGCCAAAAACCTGGGCATCATTATGGACGACGCCTTGTTCATGAAGGATCATATACGATCTCTTTGTGGCAGAGGCTTCGCCATCCTGAAACTCCTCGCCAGATTGTTCCCATGGATACTACTGGACTGCAGACGGTCGGTAACACAAGCTCTGCTGGTCAGCCTCATGGACTACGGCAACGCCCTGTTCGTAGGCATGAATGAGCATTTATTCACACGCCTACAAGTATTGCAGAATGCTGCGGCAAAACTTGTCTGCAATAAAGGAAAGTTCGAATCTGCCTCTGGTTGTCGGAAGGAACTGCACTGGTTGCCGATGCATCAGAGAGCAGTTTTCAAGTTGTTGACCCATGCTCACAGAGCTCTCCATAAAACAGGCCCCACCAGAAATCTTCGGTCACTCCAATCAGCCCTTGCCAGAACAAGACGCATAAACACAGTTAGGTCTGGGGGTCGCTCTTTCTCCTACCTGGCAGCCAGGATATGGAATGAGGTTCCCCAGGACCTAAGACACACTGCCAACTACCTTCATTTCCGGAAAAAACTAAAAACACATTTATTCTCTAATCCATAATGCATCATTCTTTAGCATCAGTTCTGCAGATTCATCAACCTGGTATTAGCACAGTGATATCCTTCGGGATGAGTGTTGCGCTGTACAAATGACAAATAACAGTGAGGCACTGGAATGAGGAGGATTTTACAGAGTTAAATTGTTTGCATTTAAAATATTAATTGTGGTTAAAAACAGCCTCTGGCTTAACCTAAATTTAATGATGTTGTATCATTGAGTTATGATAGCATCCTGGAGGATGAGCAGAACAAGGTTTTAGTATGTGTATTAGGCTCAAGGTCAAAGTCTTTTGATCCAGACAGATATGAAAGTTGTATTAGAGACAGGAGACCAATAGTTCACAGTAGCTTTGATGTGATGTGTTGGAGATTGGTCAGTCGGTTGAAAGGTGGTAATTCTTTTGAGGTTATTTGGGCATATTAGGATGTCTAGCTCTGAACATTTTGGGAAATGGGAAGTGTTGTGAGATATGCAATCAGAGTATTCCAGTGCTGTTTGACAAATCTCCATAAATCTTATTAAAAAAGTGCTACTTTTTGGCTAGTTTGTGCATAGAACGTTTTGGGGTGATCCATCAAGCGGGGGTGAGAAAAAAAAGGGGTTCACATAATGAGTGTTCCCCATTAATTTTTCTATAAGAACTTTAGACACTGCTACAGCCCAAACCGCTGAACAGATTTACATCAAATTTGGCAAAAAGCTAAATCTTGGTTCCCCCTCATTTTTTAAATGGAATTTGGTGATGGGGTACATTAAGCCTTGGGGAGGGGGGCCTGAGTACCCCTATCCCCTCAATATTTATGTTTTGTTCCCTGGAGGGTGGGTCTCCGGGCCATTGTTGGCTTGGGGAGAGGGCCGTGCAGTGGGGGGTCGCAGACAGGGCCTGACCACAAGCCAGGCACTGTGGCCAATCCCCGACTGTGCACCGACCAAGCCTGTGCACATTGTGCTGTTAGCTGCCTGTGGGGGGTGGGTGGATTCAGGGCCTGGTCACAGGGGTTGGGTTTACATATGGTAACAAAATATTACTTTGTTAAAAAAAAGTATTGAAATCCACTGGAGAAAACAAAGGTTAAAGTAGCATTATAGTTAGGAGAGAATTTCAGTGACAACGTAACTTTTAAACATACAAAAAAAAATATGATCGGGGAATAAGCTATAGTTATCAGGGGTAACTGTAACTGGTGAATTTCATTGGTTTTGTACGTTTAAAAAGTTACAATGCCAATGGAATTCTCACCTAACTATAACGTTACTTTAACCTTTGTTTTTTTTTTCAGTGAAATTTTTTTTGTGGCTGTAGACTTGACCCCTTTTTTTCCCACTTACCATTAACACTCTTTTCCCCTACCCACCTCTGAACCCTCGTCACCCTTTACCACTATCCCCCTGTTAACCTTAAAATTACCCTTACAACCATAATCCACTACCTTCGCCATAACCCTAAAATTACCCTTAGCAATATTTAGTATTGCCCATCCCAAAACGTTAAAATTAACCTTATCACCCTTTACTACTACCCACCCTAAATACTAAAATCACCCTTACATCCATGTACCGCTACTCTCCCCTAAACCCTCAATTTATCTTTACCATTTCTCACCTTAAACCCTAAATTTTTCCTTACTGCTAATTGTACATACATACACTAACCTTATATACTTACCATGTGTGGTAAAGGCATGCTTGGTAAAGGCTGCGTTCTAAAGGTATTGCGTGGTAATGGATGCCTGGTAAAAGCTTTTTCCTCATCAACACTTGACCCTCAGGCCAGCCAGGCAGAGGAGTTTAAGCCTGGCACAGGGATGTGGTATGGATTAGAATCTCAAAGGACACAGTATCACTTAATGTACCAAATTTCAGCCCGTACTTTTAATTCAGGGACATCATAGCCATATTTAGGGGTTAAGAAATAGAGGATAGGCATGATGACCATTTGATAGCAATTATATGAATGGCTTAACCCAAGCGAAGACGGTGCCTGCAAAATTTGTGTTTGTCAGTCTTCCAATCTAGATGGTGGGATCGATGGAATCAAAGGCCAGTGATGTATCTAATATGATTAGTGCCTCCACACCATTTCTCTCAACCAGTTTGGATTGCTCGTCTAATAGTTTATGCTGTGATCTGCACTGAAGCCAGCCCAGAAGGAATCCAGTAAGACATTTTGTTGGTGAAACTTTGTATTAAAACTACTTTTACCATTAGCTTGTTTAAGTAAGACACTTAAGATATGGAATGCTCTTTGCTCAAATAATTTTTTACTTAAGGCTTCACCAAAACAGATTTACAGGTTTTGGCTCTGGGGACCAGTCAAGTGTTCAAAAAGTCATTGAATAGAGGTACTAGTGTATGACTGAGTGGGAGAATAGCTGTTTTCTGAATCATTTGGGTAAACACTTTGCAGCTACTCACAGCTATGGACAGTAAGCGAAGCCAATTATCTTAAGTAATCGAGTGGCAATTATCTGTTTGAAGCATTTTAAAGTGTTCATTAATGGCTGAGAAGAAATATCTTGAGGGATAGTGCTAGTGAGGGAATGCCTACCCACTCTCTGTCTGCTCAAATAATTTGGATTTTTCCCTCACTCAAATTAACAATGTGCTTACACAATTGGAAGGAGGGTGTTGGGGAAGATAGACTAGATTGTGGTGTTTGAACCTCTCATATGATTATGAAATAATAATTTAGTGAGGTGTGGGGTGTTTCAAATTCACGTGGACAAGTACTCCATTTAACTTCTCTGATCTTCTATTTAGAGGAACGATCTAAATTGGTGCAGAGATTCTATGCTGCACGGGAATAATTTACCATCCACTTCGTCTCTGCCTACCAGGTCACAACAGCGATTGTCTGTGTTGTACCATAGGTAATCCTGGTCTTTAGCTTCAGAGTTTAGTAATGGTTTTGCTATGGCCAAAATTAGCACGAGACTTAGTGAAAATACTTTAGATGGTATTTGAGATTATCGTGAGATGGTACAACCTTTGAAGAGCTACATGCTTCCTCAAGCAGAGGAGTAATGTTTTGTATGTTGAACTATCAGTAGTCGGATTTCATGCTAGGAATGTTCATGGTTCTGTGCCGATTTCTCCTTGTAACTTGGATGCGAAAGGAACTCTAAAATGGTCAGTTCAGACAAAAGGTATTGGGTCATGGAAGAGATTATTTTTTTATTTTGGAGAATGTTGCATGTAGGAATGACCGACTTTGTGTTTAGGTTTCTGGTTCAGTGTTTTTACATCGAACATTACAAGGCCATCAATAGGGCTAGGGACTGCCCCTCCGCTTTCAAACAGAGCTTTGAATCCCCCAGTAAAATGAATGGGTTTTGTCAGGTACCAACTCCCTATCTCTCCTGCATGTTGGTTATTTTCACATCAAGGAAGTAAAGTAAAAGAAAAAGTAACCTCTTAATACTAACTTAACATAAAAGTATTTCATCATCTGTTGTAAGTAGTGATTGTTCAGTTGTCACTTTTATATTTTCATGTACATTAATGGCAAACCTCACCCTCCTTGCTTCAGTCAGGCTTGTTTCCTCTGAAGATCTTGAAGACAATGGGACCCGTTCTTCAGTAATTGGGGCACTGCTGAGTGTGATCAGCCATGAGGCGGTCTTTGTGTGGCCATGACAAGACCACATAAAACATATGTGGGCTATTGATCTTGATAATCCAATTCAGCACAGGACAGCTGCAATATGCAGCTGAAAGTTCTCAGCACAAAGAAAACATGCAGTAGTCCGACGCCACAATGGGTATAAACGGTATACATCAGTATGACCTCACATTTGTTTGATATCACAGTAGGCTGGAACATCACTTTTGGGGCAACTCCCATATGAGTGTGGAAATCCTTCAGGAGCATAAATCATATTTAAGTGCAAAAAATAATGTGTATGTTAAAATCACTTTGTATCAATTCAGTTTTAAGTACAAAATATGCCTTGGTGCAAACTAAGCAGCATTGTGGCATCTCGTTTAGGTACAACATTATATTTAGATACAAAATCACACTTGAGTCCGCATCGGAAGAAGTGTGGAAACAAACTTTAGGAGCAAAATGTACTCCTAAAATGTGTACATTGCAATGCATACCCAATTCACTGCACTGCCCAGGCACTGCAGTGAGACTAGTCTAACTAACAATGAAAATGAAATACTCTGTTGCAACACTTTAATCAAGCTATGGCTGAAGGTGGTGACCAAATAAACCAGTGGATGAAGTGGCCTGCCCCGGAGTTCCCTGTCTGTGTATGTATTTGGCTTTCATGACATGAGTGCAGGGTACAGGTAAAGCTATATGTAGCCAAATCCAAAACTGTGAATGATCCTAAACCGGAATAGAAGAAAAATAACGTTGTTATCTAAAGTACATGCATATAACATGTTCAGTACTGCTATATAATTATTCACATACTGCCAGATTCATCAAAGACCCGTTTTGCGAGTCTTTAATAGCGATTCATAAGGAATCGCTATTATAGACTCGCAAAACGGGATTCATGTAGGAATCGCAAAATAAAATGCGATTCCTACATATTCCTTATTTGCGATTAGCAAATTGCTAATCAATCGCAAATAAGGAATAAATCTCCATTCATTCCTATGGGCCTAAAGGCCCATAGGAATGAATGGGGAGTTATTCCTTATTTGCGATTAGCAATTTGCTAATCGCAAATAAGGATGCGATTCCAAGGGTGCTAGGGGTGTCCAAAGGACACCCTGTAGCACCCCTGAAATGTCATCTACATTGGTGTTGCACACACACATGTCCAAAGGACATGTGTGTGTGCAACATGCAACTTAGAGAAATGCATTTAAAAGCATTTTTCTAAGTTTTCGCTATTTACCACGAGGTTTGACCTCGCGGTAAATAGCGGCCCGAAATTGCTAATTCGCAAATTATAAATGGTTGATGAATTGCATTTAAGGAATCTCAAATAGAGATTCCTTAAATGTAATTCCTCGCAATTTAGCGAAATCGCATTTACCGATTTTTGCATTTGGGATGATGAATCCCAAATGCAACAATTGCGCTCGCAAAGGGCCAGATTCTCAGAATCTGGCCCTTTGCGAGCGCAATTAAGCTTCATGAATCTGCCTGTAAGTTGTCACAGGATTGATAGCAGAGAGTTTAAGGGAATTATATCACTCTCTCTGCTCCCTTTAGCTTTTTCAAAATGCTGGTCCTTGTTTTTCAAATAAGATGTCAACACTTGACTTGGTAGACCACTTATGAATGATATTCTGAATCCCATCGATGTTAGTGAAGTTGTGAGTCCAGTGTTATTGCATATTGTACATATTAACATTAATTGTACTTATTCAGCAAAGCAAGCACTGGCAAAGCCAATAGATATGTTTTATAACTGAAAATCGTAACTATTTCAGAATGATTATTTTGCCTATCTACCACTCGTAATATTGGTTCCTGGTTTTTCAGTATCCCAGCGTGTATTGATTCCTGTACCATACTATCCTGTTGTCCCTCCCACTGTTCCATTGTGGGTTGAAACCTCTCTCTAAAACAATTTGGTTCGAAGTGGAGGGCTGTGTAATAAATCCTAGTCGTGTACTATCTTGATTATTGTAATCACTGTCTGATTCTGATGTAGAATTGAAATGGGTAATTGTCTTTCTTTTATTAGTACCAGTATAGTACTAATTAGCTGAGATATGAATGATCCCTTGCACAATAGAAACTGCGGTCCCACCACGCACCTCTACCATTCAGCAAACGAAAGTGCTCAGGAAGAAATAATTAGCAACACCTTACAAACAAAAGTCTTCAAGGAATTTCTAAAGCTAGCCCTCTCTCCAGCTTACTCAATTCAGTATCCTGATCTCCACCGTCTCACCACAGGAAGGCAGGCAATACATTTGCACTGTCTGGGAAAGCTGTCCTCATCTTCTGTCTTCTTCCCTTCCACACCAGAGGCATCAAAAATGGATACAACTGTCTTCTGTACTCGACCTCACTTACAGACGTCTGCTGCTGCACATGCACTACATTCGCACTGAACATATAGGATGTCAGTGGACGTTTCTATGCATGTAGGCCCCACACTTAATGACACAGATAAAACAGTCTGGTCATACTATTGATCTAAAAACATGGGGGCAGAGTTATGAGTTCTGGCGCATCTCTGCAAATCAGCAGGGATGCGCCAGAACTGATGCGTCACGCAATTCCCTCCTTGCGGCACCACAGATGCGCCGCTTTTACAATGCAGCGCACCATGGTGCAAGGAAGGGCAGATGCGTGACGCATCTTGTGCTGTATGGGTGGCGCATTGCTGGAGTAGCGTCGCAAGTGCGACGCAACTCCTGCAATGTACAGAGGCCACCCATACAAAACGTGGTGCGTCACTCCTTATGCCTGCTTCAAGCAGGCGCAGGGCCGGACTGGCCATAGCGGGCACCGGGCGTTTCCCCGGTAGGCCGCTAGGGTGGAGGCCGGTTTTGGGCCCCTGGGGGGCCGTTTTTGTTACCGGGAGTCGGTAATGTCGGCCCTCGGTAACAAAATCGGCCGAATCCGGCCGTCGCAAACTGCTCAGCTGCACACCCTCTGACCCCAGGGGGGTCACCTGAGCAGTTTGCCAGGGCCGGTTTCTGTTCTCAGTCCGGCCCTGAGCAGGCGTAAGGATTTGACCCAGCAGCGTCGTAAAACTGACTCAGGGAAATCTTGTAGATTTCACTGCGTCAGTTTTACGGGGCTTTCCTACGAGGGAACGCCCACCCTGCGACAGAACGCCCACATGAAACCTGACGCAGGTTTCATGTGGCGCAGGGCTTTACAACGTGACGCATCTGCCTAGATGCGTCACGTTGTAAATAGGTCGCAGGGATGCGCCACGTTTCCGCGCCGTTGCGTGACGCAACGGCGGCGTAAACGTGGCGCAAGTCTGACATAAATCTGCCCCATGGTATGTACTCCCAAAAGGGCAGTTCACAATGAAAGCATGCGTGGAGCACCCTTCCAGGTAAGAGGACTGGTCCAGGATCGTGCATAGTCATGGACAGTCCTATACTTAGATTTGTAACACACTAGAGTCAAAACAAAAGTCAGAATACCAGAGATACATGCAGTCATGCACTCGGAGCAGGTGAGCACACATATATACCATGCATGCGACATTCCCATCGCAACAGGGAAGTTACAGATTTTGTACAAATGTGTAATCTGAACATCACATAACTCTTTAAGAAATTAATTACTTAAAATGCAGAGGTGATCTTGACACAGGATAGTAAATAAAACATAATTTAACTATTCCGTCTGTGTTCGTAACAAGACGGAGCTTTTTAAGTTAAAATGTCAAACTTAGAGCAAATATTCACCCTCTTCATACTGTGGAAGTGTTTCTGAGGGCAATTATGTGATAAAATAGCACTTCCCTTGGCAATGCCACTTCCGAACCGTGTAGACAATTTAATACGTCATCTGCTTTCTGTACTCGTTTAAGGTGAAGAAAAGAGGAGTTAAACATGCCATCTAGTGGGCTTTTCCTTGGTATGCATATTTCACAGTCTCCATCTAACCATCAAATACCCTCTTTACCGTAGTTTGTGGGGATTTTCTTTTAGAATAAATGTACATGGAGAAGTTGTGAAAAGGGGGCTGGCGTCGACTTTTTAATTTATATGATTTTAAGCAAAATGATCAGACTGCGCAATAATTTACATGCCAAAGTTGCATGTATAAACTGCCCAGATGGTGCAACAGTGCACAACAGCACTGACCTGTCCCAAACAAGCATTTACAATGCAACGGTTTCGCCTTAGGAAAAGTTAGAGCTATTGGCATTGTAAATGACAAAATTTGTATTTATGTGCTGGTTTTGAAAACAGATAAATAAATGGCATTGTCATTTATATTGCCAATAGCTTAATCTCTCGCAAATGTGACACCTATTGTACCCTACGGACGAGCTCAGCAGACAGCAATTACTACCACACACACACACCCAGAGCCAGCCACACACACACACAGAGCCAGCCACACACACCCAGAGCCACACACACACACGCACACAGCCACACACACACACCCAGAGCCACACACACACCCCGAGCCACACACAAACACACCCAGAGCCACACACACACACCCAGAGCCACATACACACACCCCAGTGCCACACACACACACCCAGAGCCACACACACACACCTACCCAGAGCCACACACACACACCCACCCAGAGCCACACACACACACCCAGAGCCACACACACACACACACACACCCAGAGCCACACACACACAAACACACACCCAGAGCCACACACACACACACCCAGAGCCACACACACACACACACACCCAGAGCCACACACACACACACCCAGAGCCACACACAAACACACACACAGAGCCACACTCACATACAAACATACACCCAGAGCTACACACACACACACACCCTGAGCTACACACACACACACACCCAGAGCCACACACACACACAAACCCAGAGCCACACACACACACACACCCAGAGCCACACACACACACACACAAACACACACCCAGAGCCACACACACACACCCAGAGCTACACACACACACACCCAGAGCTACACACACACCCCCAGAGCTACACACACACACCCAGAGACACACACACACCCAGAGCCACACACACACCCAGAGCCACACACACACACCCAGAGCCACACACACACACACCCAGAGCCACACACACACACACCCAGAGCCACACACACACACACCCAGAGCCACACACACACAAACACACACCCAGAGCCACACACACACACACAAACACACACCCAGAGCCACACTCACATACAAACACACACCCAGAGCTACACACACACACACCCAGAGCTACACACACACACCCAGAGCCACACACACACACACACAAACCCAGAGCCACACACACACACACACACACAAACACACACCCAGAGCCACACACACACACACACACCCAGAGCCACACACACCCAGAGCCACACACACACACACACACACACACACCCAGAGCCACACACACACACCCAGAGCTACACACACACCCAGAGCCACACACACACACCCAGAGCCACACACACACACACACCCAGAGCCACACACACACACACCCAGAGCCACACACACACCCAGAGCCACACACACCCCCAGAGCCACACACTTAAAAATGTATTTCTAGTGTGTAGTATTTTCTAGTATTTATTAATGTATTTATAGTTCTGATATCTATTATTGAGCTGGAGCCAAGCTGGCCCTCAATTACAGATGACCAAAATGTCTGTACTTTGCGTTCAGAGAAGCTACCTTCACTGAGCACTTAAAGGGCCATCACCACTGCTTTTGGCTGTGTTCCCTCCTGGCCTTGGACCTGTTTGGAGGGCCACTGGGGGAGAAATGGTAGAAGTGAAAATAAGATGGATGCTTCACTTAAACGGCCACCACCACTCCTTTTGCTTGTGTCTCTTCCTTGCCTTTCAAGAAATTCACGTTCCCGATAAGGTCACTGGCCTGTTTTGAGGAGTTTTGGCAGGGAAAGTGGACTCTTCCAGTCTAAGCTGCACTAAGAAAATAAGGTTAATAAAAAAACACTATCTTGTTAAAATGAAAGCTCTGCTTAAACCTGGGCTGGTTAAGAACAATCTGCAGGTACAGCAGACGTTTCCTTATTCCAAGCAAGTTGCCCTTTGGCAGACACGGTCCTCCCTAACTAGGGTTGCCATCTGCCAGTTTCTTTACCTGCATGGCAGTATTTTAGTGTCCCAGCCGGTCCAAAAAATAGGAGAATAACGTAAAGCTGGTACTTGATCCCCTTATCAGCACATTGTTTAAACAAGACACTTTAGAACGCTCTTTAAAATGTGTTCTATTGCTGCCTTAATGAAACCTAACAGAATAAAGACAAAAAGCTGTGTTAAAAAGATTACAATTTTGTATGAAGTTATATTTAAGTATCATGTACTAGCCTTTGCTGTATGTTGGGGAAAAAAAGCCGGTATTTTTCTCTGGTAAGGGTGGCAATTCTATAACTAGACAGACAATGTAGGCTGGAGTCACAGAGCATAGGGGACTGACTGGGCACTGAAAAGATAAGACGGCAGGCTCTCAATCTTCTTAACCACGTCCTAAATAGCGAACCCTTTGCCTCTGCAGGCAGGAGGGCGGATTCGGATGTGGGACCCTCTTGGGAACACGTACCGGCCTAAATTCCTAAAAAGGCAGTAGGTCGGTCTGTGTGTGTATTGGAAGTCTCTAGCAAACCTTGTGCTGCAAAACCCAGTTAGGTGGGACAGGTTCTGGAGGATTAAGGGGCCTGGAAGATTGGATGACATGTTGAGGGGCCGACTACCTTTCACAGCAACGCTCCTTCCATTCTCACTCCTCACCTGCGTCTGTCTCCTCACCGACTCCGGTCAGAGCATCCCTCGTTACCTCCAATCACAGTCCTCCCAAAGCCAATAAGAAGCAGCGCTGAACAACACCGCAGCGTGCAGCCATTGCCGCATCGTAACCAATAGCTAATCAGGCTGGAACCCTTGGTTGCAGCCAATCGGGCATACGCTGTTCAACTACTAGAACTCGGCGCATTAAAGAGTTAACCAATAGAAGATGGCGGGGCGCACGAGCTCGCGAACTAAAGTGGTTAACAGCAATAAAAGGCGCGCAAGTCTATTCCCCTTCCGGTCAATTTGCACGTTATTGGCAGTTTGAGGTATGCCATCAGGTGGAGCTGGTGAATGTATTTATTTATTTTCATGATTTTATAAAGCAACAAGCCAATACGTGAACCCACACACTACCTTCCACAGCAACGCTCCTTCCATTCTCACTCCTCACCTGCGTCTGTCTCTCACCGACTCCGGTCAGAGCATCCTTTGTTACCTCCAATCACGGCCCTCCCAAAGCCAATAAGAAGCAGTGCTGAACAGCACCGCGGCGTGCAGCCGTTGCCGCATCGTAACCAATAGCTAATCAGGCTGGAACCCTTGGTTGCAGCCAATCGGGCATACGCTGTTCAACTACTAGAACTCGGCGCATTAAAGAGTTAATCAATAGCAGATGGCGGGGCGCACGAGCTTGCGAACTAAAGTGGTTAACGGTAATAAAAGGCACGCAAGTCTATTCCCCTTCCGGTCAATTCCCACATTATTGGCAGTTTGAGGTATGCCATCAGGTGGAGCTGGTGAATGTATTTATTTATTTTAATGATTTTATAAAGCAACAAGCCAATACATGAACCCACCCACCCGCCTCAGCTCCTAGAACCAAATGGCGGCCGCAAACATCCTGGGGAAAAAAAAATAAGACAACACCCACTGCCGCATGATGTTGTTAAAGGGGCAGGATGAGTAAAAATTGCCGGAACGCCCACGAATCTGCTCCGGCAATGATGGACAGATCTATCTTCCAATGGCTAGCCTCCATTTATGGAGCTAGCCAATGGAAGAGCAGGCGGGAAAAAGCCCCCGTACTGTTCTAACATAAGATTTCGCCTGCGCGAACGCTGCTGCGCAGCAGACGCCAGGGGAAACCTAAAAAGATACGGCGCAGCTTAGCGCACTCTCACGTTTTCAACTTGGTGATAAATAGCACCTTGGTGAGAATTAGAGTTTAAGCAATTTATATAATCCAGATGAAGTCACTTTAAGAATAGCTGCAAATGGGGCCCTGGTATTAAAATGCCTTAAATGAATTATGATGCATGTAATAAATTATTGATTTTAGCTTGAAAGAATGGATGCAAAATTGGTATTAGAATCACACAATTAGAAAAAAGCATGCATACTGCGTTTGCTGTAGAATGGTTTAAGGAAATGCAATCGCCTCAAACTTCCAGCTTCTCAATAAAAGTAACAAGTTCTAAGTGGTCAGGAGATGGTTATACAACCCACCAAAATTAAAGCTGATGTTTATTAATAATTTCTCCCATGTCCATGACAAACAATTTGAAAACCGACAAATTATGGGAAGGGGCAGAAATGGGGTTACAGTTTATGGTGTGTCAGTATGTATGTTTTTTTTAACTGTGCAAAAAGTAAGTGATAACATGAAGAAATGTGAAAATAAGTCCGCCCTGGCTTTCTTTCCCTGGCCTAGACAGGCCACTGTATAAGTCAGCTTGTGGCATTATGTCACTTGCTCCAAACGTTGCATGTATCCCCCATGTCTCAGGGTTCAATTTTTGTAATTCTTGTAAATTAGATTAGATGGTTAATACATTTGACCTATGTGTATATCTGTGGTCACATATTTAAACGTCTTAAAATAGCTTTTTGTTTTATTATAACTTTTTTAGGTCACTACTTGCAAACTGCAAGTCGCAGGTTTAAAATCCTATGATACATTTGTCACCCAATGTAAGTGCCGCCCAAGGGAGAGTCGTGAGAATCTGAACTTCACCTCAGAGGGTGTCGGGAAACTCATCTTTGCGTAGTGCTACATTGCCCAAAATTTGACCTTCGTGCTGTCCTAGTTTTGCAATTGACTCCACCTAGAAGACGTTTGGCTCCATGCCACTGATGAAAAACAAGTAAATCATTTGACAAGCATTTGCAATGCAATAGGTCTCGCATTTGCGAGAGTTTGAACTATTGGCATTGTAAATGGCATTGTGTTTTATTTATTTTGAAGCGGTGCGTAAAAACACGTACTTTGTATTCATGGTCCTTACTTACGAGAAGCAAGGCTGACAGTAACTGTGCCTATTTAACTGCCAGCTTTGCTTTTTGTAAGCAAGGACTATAAGACCAAGTGTGTGTTTACTCACCGCTTTCAGATTTTCAAAACACATAAATATGAGACATTGCCATTTACAATGCCAATAAGTAGCTCAAACGCTCCCAAAGGCGAGACCTATTGCATTGTAAATGCTTGTTGTTACATTGCGCAGACAAGAGGTGTCCTGCCCATGACAGCACAAGAGACGTACTCTGTACCAGTATCCCATTCTGCATATATTGTAGGGGAATTACATGCTGGTAAACCCAGTAAAAATGGCACAACAAATAAACTAATGTAATTAAACTGCACCGTTATTCACCAATTTTCTAATGTGGTGTACTATGGAGGGTGGGAGGGCGGGGGGGAGGGGGGTGGTGCGAGTAGCCAAATCGCTTACAAAATATTTTAAGTCTTGTTATGCTGCAAGACCATTTACCACTTATTCCAGAAACTAGAACACAGATATGAAATTGCACTTAGTTTGAGGTTTACTACGACAACGTGTTTTAAAATGAAACATTTAACTGTGTTAAATTCCCAATCTGAGCGACCAGGAGTAATTTTGACTCGGCTCCTGAAGCTGGCTGCACCCCCACTGTTCAAAGTCTCAGTCATCCCCAACCCCATCCCCAGAAGTTCAGGTCTAGTTGCACCCCTGTCCAGGTATTTTCAATTCATTACGGCCCGTGCTGAAATAGTGCCCTATTAGGCATGGACAAAAATATAGCATGCCCTAATGGTACTTTCGCATTCATACTGTGTCTGTTTGCGTGATTTTGCCTCATGTCGTTCTCCTTAATGCCTTGCATTATATTCCGAGCACACAGGGGCGGTTCCTGGTGATGGGCAGAGAGGCACATGCGGCCAGTTATGTATCAGTAGGGTTGAATTTTTTTTTAGCAGGCTACAAGCGGACATGGTGCTAGCCCGGGTCTGCAATAATTGAGATCGCCAGGGATCACCCCTTAATAACATGATAAATGTCCTATTTTTTAAGCAGCACCAGACTTGCACAATATCAACTCAGTACTTCCAAGGTCTGCTTATGAATTCCAAAGCTGCCTCTCATCATTACGCCTCCCTTTCTTAAGCCGTTATGGGGGTGTGTGGCCAAGTAACATAACTGACCCCATCCAACCTAGTGACGAGTTAGGAAAGGAAGGGTCACATGCTGTAAACAGAATACACTGCGCGCTTGTGAAAACAAGCGCTATTAGCATCACTCTTACGCCATGCTCCCGCATTTATTTTAATTTTACATTTTTAATGCAGCTTTTGATTAAAAAGGTGCTGATGCCGAGCCCAGCTTGTGGCCTGAAGCAAAATCTCTCCATGTTTCTGGGAGCAGAGGCAGGCTGCTGATACCAAGAACAGAACGCAGCTTCAGATTGTCACAAGTAGCTGACGAGGCAAGGTCACCCTGCGACTGTTCCCCAATCTTCAAAGGGGTAAACACGTAGGTCGCTGAGCCTCGCCCTCTGTATGGTGAACGGCCGGGCCGCGGGTGTTGTCTGCTCGCAGGGGCTGTTCCTGGTGATGGGCAGAGGGGCCATGCCCCTCCAACTTTACAAGCCTGATAGCATACATCTACATCCGCCAAGGGTCCCCAGAGCTTTGCCGGCTCCAGCAGCCCAAAATCCATGTTTTGACCGCCACCTCCTGTTCGCCAAAAGCACCCTTCGTGCCCTCCTTCACCAACGAAGTCCTTGTGGAGGCCGGCACAGGGGTTGCTGTTGGCTAGTAGGAGGCTGTGTGGAGGTGCTGGATTCTGGGCTGTGAGGGCCGGCAAAGCGCCGGGGACACACAGCCGATGTAGATGTGGGCCAGTCGTTGGTGGGCGGAACATATCACGCAAAGCGGCTACATCCGTATTCGTTGGAGACATAGCCGCTGCAGTCACTGGGGAAGCTAGACATGGTACTGCTGCATGATAGGCTGCCGCTGGCGGCGGCAGGTGGAGAACGACGACAGGCTGTGGAAAATTTAAACAACAAAAATAAGCACAAAAAAGGGCACCACGCTAAAACATGAAGCGTGGTGCCAGTGCATATGACGCCCGCGCATATGAAAGTTTGAAAAGAAAAGAACCAAAGTAAAACATAAGGTGTGCCCGCTGGTATAATAAACAAGGAGCGAGGGGCGCGAATAAGGCGCCATGGCAAAAAAACAACGAAGTAGTCTCTACATTAAAAGATACCGCCCTGCAGCGTAAGTTAACTGTAGTTTATCGATGCTGTTTCCTCTAGAAACGGAAGAAAACGGAAGTGACGTATCGGACCACTAGCCAACAATACGCGAAATAAGAAGTGCAATGCCAGATTTCACCAATGGCAAGTGACAAAACAAAGAGACATGCAATGGGTTGAGTTTCACTAGTAATACTGATTACTTGATGCCTCGGAGAGGCAGTCTTTGCGCTGCCTATGCAAGACCTAAAAACTGAATTCTCCTCAAAATAGTTTTAGTCAGCCAAAGACTTCTAGTGTCTCATTTTCACCTTGTTTCTGGTTTCTAACTGTGGTTATTTGCGAGGAATAAAGGGTAATGAAATTCGAATGTAATAGCAAATATAAATAATAAATAAAAAAAATTTTTTTTAAATAAGGTGTGTTGAAAAATAGATTCTTCATTACTATGTTGTGAATTCAAAATGACTCCTCAAAATCAAAGTGAAATCCGACAGAATGTAAGCTTAGCTCAAGGCATGCTCACTTTTTTTTATAATTAACAGGTTATTATTCAATTGAGCCAGACATCTTTTGTGTACAAAAATAGTACAAAATGAAATCCTTGTTGAAAAACATTTGGCTTGAATGGCCTATTTTCCCTTTTTTCTGTTCTTGGATTCAAATGTGAATTCTGCTATTTAAGGTCTTGTTGAATTCCTACTTTAGATCGCTAACGGTATCAAGATGGGTCACACTCTTGGAGGGCCAATTTTGGATTTAAGTCTCTTACTTTCTTCTGTTAAGGTATCCAGCCTCTCATTTATCGCCTTATTTTTAGTGACCATATATTTGATTAAAATACTGCTTAATGGAAAGCAACCCATAAGATAACTAATGGGATTTTGAGGAGGGAAATTTGCAAGAAGATGGACTGTAAATTGTCCCATCCATAGCGAATTTGAAATCCTACAGAATAGTACGTATTATAATTTGTGGGTAGTTCTGCAAGTTTTTTTGTTCAAAAGTACCAAAATGTTTGCGTGTCTGTATTAAGGGCCTAAATATTTACTGTGTAGATGTCTAGGTTGTTGCTGTGTAATCTGATGATTAACCATCTTGATATCACTCTTGTTTCAGATCTTGCACATTCAAAACCAGAGCATATGCAAATAACAGTTTCGTTTTCCCAGTGGGTAATTTGTAAAAAAACTGGGAGGAGTAGGCAGCTTGCACCAGTCCATTTCTCCTGTTAGCGCAGCCTAAAACAGAACCAACTACTAACCATGAAAGTGGGAATAGGATCTGGCGTACTGACCAGAGCTGCCGACCTCGGAACTGGGGCACCAGGTTCGAATCTCTTTGTTGGCTCAATATACTGTGATTCTGGGTAAATTACTTAATCTCCCAGTAAACTAATGTGTTCTTAACTAGTGCTCTTGAAAAGCACCAGTGATGATGATTAAGTGCCGGTGCTGAGCACCGGAAACCACTGGCTCAAATTAAGCACTGGGTCTGCCCTAGTGGGAAAATACAAGCCAATCCATTAGGCCCTGAATCTTGAAAACACTATCTGTTTTACGACAATCATCAAGCGTGTCAGCAACCTTTTGGTTCACAAGAGCAATAATTGGACTGGGGTGCTGGAACCTTGGCATTAAGTGGGCGTGTTCCGGCTGTTTTTCACCCCCGGGAGTAGTTAAAAGCAGACATTGAAACAAGTCCCTACCGGGTCCTATATTTAGATCCGTAACTTCAATTGCGTAATAACTTCATTGGCACAAACCTTGATCGATTTCTGAGCAATGAATGTAAAAACGTTAAGGTAATCCGTGTCAGTGATTTAGTGCCTGTTTATATTTCACTTTTTTAACACAGTAAGCTATTTTCATGATGTTGGGTTCCTGTATTTTTTCATGTAGCATATTACTCTTGTAGAGTGCATAGTTTTAACTGAGTCGGCCCCCAATGTTTATAAAAGGCCAGGGCAGTGCAAGGTTCTCAAAGTACATGTCAATGGGTGAAAAAGATGTTCAGAACACGGTCAGGCAATCCTTAGCCTCTCTGCAGAGCACACAAAGCAATGGGCATGTATTCCAGTTGCAGTTTTGATTCTGTGCAAATTTGTGTGAAGGAGGTACACAGTAGTCAAAATATTGACAAGGTGAAAGTAAAAGAAAACGCAGTGCTTACAAGTGACTGGATGCAATGTGTGTTTGTGGGTAGTGAAGTGAAGGTGATGTGAGGAAGTGCATTCTGGAGAGACTGAAAAGAGGGTGCTGAAGAGGAAAGAAATGAGGTGTAAGATATGCAGATGGAAGATATGTGGAGAACATAGAGTGAACTTAACAGAAGTGCACAAAAATTAGGAGTCCAAGAGTCAAGTCAAGTCAAGTCATAAAATTTGTATAGCGCACTACATACCCGGAGGGTTTCAAGGCGCTTAGGAAGGGGAGGAGGATTATTTGTCAAATATCCACGTTTTAAGCTGCTTTCTGAACGCTAGGTGATTCTGGGTGAGGCGAAGGTAGGCGGGGAGTGAGTTCCATGTTTTGGCCGCCAGGTATGAAAAGGATCTGCCTCCCATGGTGGTCTTGTTGATGCGAGGTACAGTGGCGAGGGCTTGGCTGGAAGAGCGAAGTTGGCGGGAGGGGGTGTAGAAGGACAGTCGAGAGTTGAGGCAATCTGGTCCGATGTCGTAGAGTGATTTGTGTGCGTGGGTAAGCAGTCGGAAAGTGATCCTCTTATTGATGGGTAGCCAGTGTAGGTCTTTAAGGTGACCAGAAATGTGTTAGTTGCGTGGGATGTCTAATATGAGTCTGGCTGAGGCGTTTTGGATTCGTTGTAGTTTCTTCTGGAGTTTAGCGGTGGTACCTGCGTAGAGGGTGTTTCCGTAGTCTAGTCGGCTCGTGACTAGAGCGTGGGTGACTGTTTTCCTTGTTTCGGAGGGGATCCAGCGAAATGTTTTTCTGAGCATGCGAAGAATGTTAAAGCACGAAGAGGATACGGCGCTGACTTGTCTGTTCATGGAGAGTGAAGAATCCAGGATGACGCCAAGGTTCCGTGCGTGGTTTGTCGGGATGGGTGCTTTTCCAAGGGCTTCCGGCCACCAGGAGTCGTCCCATGCAGAGGGGGATGTGCCTAATATGAGGACTTCTGTTTTGTCTGAGTTCAGTTTCAGACGGCTTTGTTTCATCCATTCGGCGACTTCTTTCATTCCTTCGTGTAGGTTAGTTTTGGCGGTGCTGGGGTCCTTGGTGAGAGAGAGGATCAGTTGAGTGTCGTCCGCGTAAGAGATGATGTTGAGGTTGTGTTGGCGGGCGATGGTCGCAAGGGGGCTCATATATACGTTGAAGAGGGTGGGACTAAGTGAGGATCCTTGTGGTACGCCGCAGATGATTTCTGAGGGCTCGGACTTGTATGGTGGGAGGCGGACTCTCTGGGTTCTTCCGGTGAGGAACGAGGTGATCCATTCCAGTGCTTTCCCTTGGATTCCGATGTCTCTGAGGCGTTGTAAAAGGGTGCTGTGGCAGACTGTATCGAAGGCTGCGGAGAGGTCGAGGAGGATGAGGGCGACTGTGTCTCCATTGTCCAGTAGAGTTCGAATGTCGTCTGTTGCTGCGATGAGGGCGGTTTCAGTGCTGTGTTTGGCTCGGAAGCCAGACTGTGAGGGGTCCAGTGATTTGTTGGCTTCGAGGAAGGCGGTGAGCTGGATGTTGACGGCTTTCTCGATGACTTTGGCCGGGAATGGAAGAAGTGAGATGGGGCGGTAGTTTTTGAGTTCGGTGGGGTCCGCTGTTGGTTTTTTCAGAAGGGCGGTGATTTCAGCGTGTTTCCAGTCTTCTGGGAAGGTAGCGGAGTTGAAGGAGCAGTTGATGACGTCTCGGAGGTGCGGAGCTATGACGGAGTCTGCTTTGTTGAAGATGTGGTGAGGGCATGGGTCTGTGGGGGATCCGGAGTGGATGGAATTCATCAGGCGGATGGTGTCCTCGGTGGAGATTGGCTTCCAGTCGTTAAGGGTGTTTACGGGGGGAAGATGGTCAGCAAATGGTAGGGTGGGTTGGCTTCCGGGTTGGTTGTCAAAGCTGTTGTGGATGTCAGCGATCTTGTTGTGGAAGAATGAGGCTAGGGAGTCGCAGAGGGTTTGAGAGGGGGTGATGTCGTTGGAGTTGGCCGAGGGGTTGGAAAATTCCTTGACGATGTTGAAAAGTTCCTTGCTGTTGTGGGCGTTGTTGTCAAGTCGATCCTTGAATGCTGTTTTCTTGGCCTTTCGGATTAGTTGGTGGTGGGTGCGGGTGGCGCTTTTGAAGGCGTCCTTGTTGCTGGTGGATGGGTCTTTTTTCCAGGCTTTTTCAAGGGAGCGGGAGTTGTAATATTCAAAAAAGTTCTTTTATTGTTCCAATTCTTTAAAACGGCCTCAGCCAACGTGTTTCGTTCCCGTAGGAACTTCGTCAGGGCTAGAAAGTCTTATAGGGGAGTCCCGTATGAAAGCCAGGTGTATTCACCATACACGTAGTCTAAAAGTTGCTGGTTGATTAAGTTTCTTACAGCCTGCAAGGAAGACGTAATATTAAGGATTACGTTAACTCGGTCGTATCAATTAAAGGCAGAGGTAGTCATATCTGGAGTGCGAGTACACTGACGCCAAGACAGCTGTAGGAGGTGGAAAGTCTTTTTGCAGACAGGGAGGATATTATATTTACTTGTTGTTGTGGGATTATAGATATCCCTGTGCTTTCTGTTCATCTGCCTCTCTGCAGTTTCTACCCCTAGTTCTGCATCCTTTAACTACAGTTCTGACTGAGCATTTTACTCTGCATAAACAGATTCATCTCCTACGTTATTTGTGCCTGTCCGGAACATGACTACCTCATGACTCCCCTATAAGACTTTCTAGCCCTGACGAAGTTCCTACGGGAGCGAAACACGTTGGCTGAAGCCGTTTTCACGAATTGGAACAATAAAAGAACTTTTTGGAATATTACAACTCTCTTGGACTCCTACTTTTTGTGCACCATCCCCACCCATAAGAATTTGTATCTGCCTCGACAGTGGAGCTTCTCTGCAGCTAGCTCCGGATGTTCTTTGTGCACAGTGTCTTACGGACTTGCCGAGATTCGAAATTTAAGTGCGAAGCCCTGGTCAGCTGCAGTTGTGTTGTTTTGAGCTTAACAGAAGTGATTGAGACACTCTGAAGATCACTACCCATTCTGGTGATCTCAGTAATATTTAATTCACAGTCTCAATTTCAGAATTGAACCATTTTCAATATTATTTACCACAAATCATGGTTGTTAGTCATTTATCTTAAGCAGCTAACAACCACTGACAAGGCCATTAGGACTGGCTAGTTTTGGGTATGTCAGTTGTGTTATATATCAGGATGCAATAACAGAAGACTCAAAGAGGAACCAAAATACTGGCCAGGTGGCATACTATTGAAATCATACATTGTGGGGCCTATTTATGAGAGCCCTGCATCACTTTTGCACCATGTAAAGTGGTATATGCGTGACGTAGGGCTCACAAAGATTTATGAAGCCATGCAAAGCCACCCTGCATGGCTTTGAGTGGCCTCATAAATCAAGAGTAAGGGGATCATGAGTAAGGGAATGCATCACAAATCTCTGCATCCCTTACTTCACACCCAGGAGGCATTTCATTGGCATTGCAGTGTCTTTTACCAAGGAACACCCATGGCCTGGGACGCTGCCCCAGATTTACAAAGTGATGTAAACCTAGGGATGCATCAAATCGTACACCTCCCAAGGAGAGGTTTAAAGAGGACAAATATGTTAATATCGCCAATATTTTCCTCTTTCCATGTGTGCTTCGTTTTGCAGCACACTTAGAAAGAGGAAAATGCCTCGTAAGCTCATGGGGATTCCACTTGTTTCAGTTGGACTGTTGTATTTCTACGATTGGGACTTGTTTTTGTGCCATTTGTAGGAATAAAAACATGGTGCAAGGGTGCCTACATTGGCACTAGGCTGCCAAAACTGCATCAGCACAGGCAGAAAGCACAGTATTGTACTATATTGCTTAAATACGGTGCATTCCTGCCCTTTTACTTTAGCGTAGGGCAACACAGCAAGGTGCCTTGCTTTGCTGCCCTACGCCAGAATGCCATAAATGAAGCCCTCAGTTTACATGTTGAAGCCACAACCTTAATTACATAAGCCAACTTTTTTCATCCCACTTAAATCAGTTGTGTAGTTTGTAAGATTGGGAAACATCTAGCAAGAACAAGTCTTCAGTGGGCATGGTGTTAAAAAAAAGTCTCTAATGGCAGTGCTTACCCCCATATGTCTGGAGGAGTCGCCGGGATCACAGTGCTGCGTTCTTTCCATCTGACCTTCCCTATCATCTTCAAACGTAGACATGATTCCAGGCTACCAGCCAAACCGCCTAAGAAGTTTGGTATTGTGCATTTGCATGCATGCTGAAGGCCCTGCATCACAGCCTGCCTCTTTCTGTAGTGGAATGAGGTGTGTATGCGAGGAGGGAGTATTGACACATCCAAAGGACCAAGCCCTTAGTTCAAGTCTCCCTAACAGCTGCTGCTCAACTATCGCATCTGCTTAGTGCGGCCCACTATCTCCCTGCACAGTGATCTCAGGAGTGAGCAAAAGAATACGATTATTACTCTTTGTAATAGAAAAGGGACTTCAAAGATGGTCACACATGGGGGGGGGGGGGGGGGGGACACAAATCTTCTCTCTTACGCGTTTAAAAAAAAATCCATTAGGTGGTGAGGTTCTTAAAATCCATAAAGATGTCTTTCCACAGCAAATGTTTCGAATAATTTCTTTTTTTTCTTGCCCCAACATTTGTTTGGCTATGTAATGGTATTTTAGTTTTTTTCATAATCAGTTTTGTCACTTGGGTGAGTGGGGGAGGGGGGTAGGCAATCATCGATGTAATTACACTCCCCTGTCAAACGATTATTAGGTTTCATCATGTGGTTTGTCTGGGCCATCAATTCTCATTTTTTAGATCCGTCTTTTTTCAAATGTGGGTGTACTCCAGACTGGCCTTTTTCTTTCTTTCTAGCTGCATCCATATGGGGATTCCACTTGTCTCCGTTGGACTGTTGTATCCCTACGATTGTGACTGGTTTTTTTTTTTGCACCATTTGTAGGAATAAAAACATGTTTCTTTTTGATCCCTGCTGCCTGTGGGCTTCAAGTCATTATTTTTAGATTTATGAAAGTTATTGGAAATTTGCACTTTCGGCAGATTCTTTGGGTCTTTTACTGCACCTAGCTTATGGTCTAGGACTATGTGCGCTTTATCCCTGCTAACTAGCGAGAAAGTGCTGGTGCTCTCACTTTCTTAAAAAATATATTTTTTTTTTATTAAGTTACATCTGATCGCACAATGTCCTATTGAAATTTAAAAAATCACACTTTGATTCTTATTACAAACTACCACCAACATAGAGAAAATGTCATAAACCAGAATTTAAGAGACTGAGCAAAAACTCAAATATGTTGGCCCAGACATGATTGAGGCTTGTGCGGCCTTTAACACCTTTAGCTCTTACTATAGAAGACTCCAGTTCAAAGATCTGGGAAAAAGTGCCCACCACTCAGATACCATAGGAGGCATAGGACTGACCCAAGATCTATACGTACAAAGCTGAGCAGTTTCAATCGCAATTGATACCACCGGAGATAAAGTTGCACTTGAGTGACAACATGATGTCCTTAACTGATAACTGTTTATCATGCCTCAGATGGAAAGAAAGAAGCTTCACCGAGGCAGACCAGAAGGCTTTCAGCAAGATATATCCTGCTAACATCTGAATACTATCTGCGTCATGTGGACCACACTTTGGGCAGCAAATCTTGTTATTAGAAATGTTTGCGGCCCACTTACAATTCTGTCCGCCATATGGTATAACTAGCAGACAGTCTTAAATTGCTGGAGTTTGAGACTAACTGAGCAGACTGGTCGACTAATAATATAGAGAGCATCAGTAATATCATCTGATAAAAAAGTCTGTTGAAGCGTGGCATTCCATTTACAAGCCAGGACAGGCCGGTCATCTTCTCTGTAAAGAGACATGATCGTATATAGAGTCCTAATTGATAGTTTGCCTACTGTAGAGAAAAAGTAAATCAGAATATTGTTTTCTTTACCATCAACAGTATATAGAAAATAATGCAAAAATAAGTCACACATCTGTAGATATTTAAAAAAGGACTATTGTGGAAGATTATAGAGTGCTTGCAGAGCAGAAGAGGTACAAAACCCATTAGAATCAAAAATCTGACCGATGGTCTTTATTCCCAGATTATGCCATAGCTTAGCTACTGAATCATTAAAGATGGTTGGAAATTTAGGGTTGCTTTCATGCCCGTGTAAATGAGTGTAGCAGAGGAAGCAAATATTTAGTGCATATTTCCTCCCAGATCCGAGAATTGTCATTGACTATCTTTAACCGGACCTGTTTGAAATAATTGGGATCCGACTGTCTACTAAGAGAAACCTCAAATTGTCCCCAAAGTCATTTGATATCTCAGTACATGAAGGTTTGTGTCCAGATTAGTTTGAATATTCTTAATAGGAGAACCAAAAGCAACCCAAAAATACAATTTAAAATCCGGAAGTGGTAGTCCTCCTTGATTAAAGGGAAGTTTAAAGTAACATATAGCCCTTATCTCTCTTATATCACGAAATAAAGCTGCCAATAGCCCGCTCAAGCCGCTTGAACATGGGTCGGGCTTGGTCTGCAAGATGGCGGGCTAGACGTGCCTGAGCTAAGCTCCGTCAGGACTTCATTAATCCTGCACTGATCTGGAACCCTTGAGTCACATTAACCCCCAAATCGAATCCCCAAGGATCCTAAAAGCAGCGCTATAGAGCAGAATACCACAGTGAGCCCCCCCGGACTGAAAAACGGCAAGCACTACAGGCTGGGCTGGACACGACAAAATAGTGGCCACCAACCCAAGGGGAGCCTAGAGACCAAAAAGAACAAGGAGTCTCCTGTACACCGAAGACCTCCTTGGCCTGCAGGTAGCACAACTGGATGCTGGACGGGGTCCAGTTGTTATCCCCCCCCCCCCCACATGTCGGAGGCAGAATGTGGCGTGGTAGGCTCCGGGGGAAAGAAACTGAAGTGTTGGTGGAAGCAGGCTGGTGAGTGCAGCGGAACTGCAGGTCCCCCCTCCTCCCAGGACTGCTCAGGGATAAGATTGCTGCTTAAGTGGGACCGGTGATGTAATTTGGTGCCGAGCGCGATTTGAGACGGGGCCTCAGACCCCCCCAATCTGGAGTCAGTGAATGGTTGAGGTGCGAGTCATCTCCGTAACAAAAAGACTGGTGAGGTGGCACGCAAATAAAGAAAAGCCTTGTGATTCCCCTAAGCCCCTGCTAATGTGCAGTCAGAATTGCACAGCCCTGCTGCCAATGCCCCGCTAACTGTGAGTTCGTCCCCCGGTCCTGGCTGTGACTCGCGGTGTGGTTCGGTCCCAGGAGAGTGGAGTGACTGGCAAGTTGTAAGGAGACGGAGGGGCAGGCCTCCAGCTTTCTCCCCGATGCCCTGGTGGGGAATGTGCATGATAGTGCCAAGCCTGATAGAATCTTCCGGAAACCTGGGCCCCCTTCAGCCCGGCCAAAGTTCAGGACACAGTATCCAGTAACGAGAGATAGGATAGAGGAGGTAACCTGAAGGTAAGGCTTGGACTGGAGGCCTGGCCCACACCAGGGGTGCCTGAGAGGTGGGCACTGAAGAAAGAACCAACAATAAAGTGGTGACCCCCGCCAGAGTGAGGACCATCAGTGACTTGGGACTGGAGAGAGTGGCTGCAGCCTAGGCCTGTGATGGCGGGAGTCCCCCATGGACACAATCATACAGACAGAGAGCAGCTAAGGCTCCCCATGTGGCGCCTCCTGGTGGCTGCTAAGAAAGAGGTACAGGATATGAGTGGGAAGTGAGTGTGGTAGGCACTTTCATCCCCTGGGGGCAGATCAGGAATAATGGCAACAGAAGAGAGAGGGTATTGAAACACCCGTTGACTTTGTAACACAAAACAGGGTTATCCTTGAAGAGCGCACTTACGAGAGACTTGGGGAGCACTGAAGTGACGTGTCCCCTATTCTCTCCATCTGGGAGACATAGGGCTGGCCTGTATCTTAGAGACACAGTTCTCTTTACCCAAATTGCCATACCAGAAATAACGTTCATAATGTGGCCGGATAATGTGCCGCATAACGTGGCCCTCCTACACACAATTCTGTCATGTCGAACATCCCTGGAAACCAGGATTGGTAGGTTTGGGCAGAAGTGACCCTATTGAGACAAGACCTACAAAATGTGACAGACCAAATAACGGCGGCAGAAGATAGATTGTCTGAACTGGAAGATGCCACAAGCTCCCAAAACTAAGAGCTGAATGAAGTGAAGGCTTTTACTAAAGATCTGCTCTGGCAAGTGGATGATGGGGAAAACTAAGCAAGATAGAACAACCTCTGACTGGTGGGCTTTCCTGAGGGAGTGGAGGGGACAAATACTGTCAAATTCCTGGAACAATGGCTTCTTACTACCTTCACGACGGACAGTTTTTCCACCTGCTTTGTGATAGAGTGAATGAAACACTCGCCACTGAGTTTCCCATTGTAAGAAGAATGCACCCGGAGCCCCTCCACTATGCCCGAATACTAGAGCTGCTGGTCTGCATAGTTCATGATCATCATGATATTAAAGGCTTCTGGGCCACAGAAGATACTGTAGCGGATAAGAAGATATTGCTATATGCATATGATATCCTCTTATATGTCACCCGACCAGAGGACACGATTCCTGTAGTGTTCCAGGTTTTTAGGTCTCGCCTAGGCAGCACACATGCGCTGTCTCTGAGACATCTAGTAATCCATATGGGTGTTGAAACTCCGCCCATTGCTTGTTATTTTGTCATGGCTTGTGATTCGTTAACGTTTGCATTCTTTTTATCAGCCTCATTGTTGGCTCTTCATGCCATATGTTGAAAAACAGACAGGTTATTATCCATCCATGCCGATGTTATACATAGTCGTAAAATAGTCATGGGAATAAATAAGAGCGCTCTGCCCCCATCAGCCTCTTCCCTTCTGATACTCCCAAAAGTATCACGGCAAGTGTCAAGGAAACCCTCATTTATTTTTTCATTAAAAACTCTGTAATATTGGATTTAGTAGTTGCTAATTCTTGACAGGTAGCAGAAATATGTACACTATCCACCCCCCTTAGTTAACATCTGGGACTTCGAGAACCCTTACCCTCCCCCATTTAATAATCATAAAAGGAGTATAGTAAAGATTAAAACACGTTTTATATGACTGTACTTGTAGCTTCAAGGATAATAAAGCACATTGAGCCAAAGAAAAGTATTCCAAAAAGCTTGATTCAGGGATAGCCAAATGCTCTTGCCATTTCAAAGAGTGTTTATCTACATCATCTTTCGTCCATTTATTAAGGAGGATATAAATAGCTCCAATAGGGGTTTACGCCCATCTACCAATATGTCCACCAGATCACATCCTTGGAATTCCACAAGCCCACCTCCCTTACAAGTTAAAAAATCCCTTACCTGAAGGAGTTTAAAAAAATCTTTTTGGCTAATATCAAATTCATTCCTAATGTCTTGAAACAACATTGTAAACCTAGGAGAGCAGAAAAGACCAACCATATTTAAGACAATTTTTACCCAGCGTAGGATATACTGGTCAGCAAAGATCTCTGCAAGGCTCCCATTATTACTTAATGGAGTATAACAATTAAGTCTACCTAATCCCATTAATTTACAAGCCTTTGACCAAACTGTAGAGGCATTCAATAAGATCTTAAAGCAGACTCTCTTAAAATAATTAAGTTCAATTTGTCTCCATAGATTTCCCCTAGCCCCCTCACCTATCAATAAAGAATACTCAACTCCTACTTGTGGGGGTGGTTTGTCTTGCAGTAAAACCAAAGTATTTTGCAATATGGTAGCCCAATAATATAATTTAAGATTTGGAACCCCCTACCCACCTCTATCTCTAGGAAGTGTCAGAAAGTTTTGCACCCTTCTTGGTTTAGCATATGCCAAGACAAATCGAGACACCACTCTTCCAGTTTCTCAAACCACAAATTTCCTATCTCTAAACGGATAGCACGAAAAAATAAAGGATTTGGGGGGGAATAAATCATTTTAATTACGTTACACCTCCCTGCCAAGGATAAATGTAGGTTATTTAACCTACATACGTCTCTTTTTGACTTTTCAATAAAGGGCTCAAGATTTTCTTTAATGATAATGTCCAAATCGGGGCCAATAGTGATTTCCAAATATAACACACTTGTGGCTACACAAGCGTCCTCCAGGGTAATCCCACTATTAACCATAATCACAGTTTTTTCCTTGTTTAACAAATAGCCTGAAATTAGCCCAAACTCACTTGACTCTTTCTCTATCTCAGTAAGAGCTTGGATGGTTTTGGTGTAACTAAGACTATGTGATCTGATAAGCTAAAGTTTTAGTAACCCAACCACTAAAAACTATAGGGGGAATGCAGATATTTTGCTCAAGCCTATGTATAAATGTGTCTATGTACAAAGCAAACAAGAGTGGGGAGCAGGGAACCCCCTGCCTAGCCCCCCTCAAGATCTCAAACGACCCCGACAGCTCCCCTGCAACAAACACTCTAGCTTCTGGATAAAAGTTTAGAGGCTTGATGGCTAATAAAAATTTGGGCCCAATGTTTATCCTCTCCTTCACGGTCCACAGATAGTGCCAGAAGACCCTATCAAAATCTTTCTTCGCATCCAGCAGAATGAAACCCATAGGGTCTCCCACAACCTGGGCAGTATCAAACATAGAGATTACTCGTCTGATATGATCCATGTTGCCGTCCGGACACTATGTTACTAATAATTGTGGACAAGTGAGAGGCAAGAACTTTTGAATATACCTTAGAGTCCTCATTAATCAGGGTGATCGGTAGGACCCAAGTTCCATTGCCAGTTTGTTCTTCTTAGGAAAGACCACAATCTTTGCCGGAGACCAAGAACATGGAGGGTTGTTTCCTTTAAAGATATGTGCAAACAGGATAGTTAGTCAGTCCCTCAATCTGGCGCAAATACCCTATGGAATTCTAGTGGGATGCCATCCATGCCTGCTGCTTTACCTGCCGCAAGAGAAGAGACAGCCGCTAAGATCTCTTCCCAAGTAGGAGCCCCCTTTAGACCCTGCTGTTCTTCACAAAATCTCGGTAGTTGTATTGAATCCAAAAAGCGACCTATAGCCATGGCCTCAGCCTTGCTAGTTTCCAAATACAAGGATTGATAGTATCTTTTAAAAGCCATCCTTATTCCTTCTGAGTCAGAAGTAATACCTTGTACGGGATCTCGTATTTCTCAAACTTCATTTTGACCACCATTCTGCCTCACTCTGGTGGCAAGAATATGACCAATTTGCTCACTATATCCATAGGCTTTCTCCCTCCACACCGTGTACTTATCTGCTATTTTCTTTAGTGGTAATCTCATTGATGACAGCTTTTGCCAAAGTTACCCCCAGTTGTGCCTCTTGAATGGTATTTTTCGGTTGAGTTGCAATTATTAGTTTCCTTTCTGCCATGGCTAGTGTAGAGTAGAGCTCCTGCATTCTCTGTTTTTCCTTTTTTCTCCTGCTTAACGTAAATTGTAAGATCTCCCCCATATTCCCGGCTTCCAGAGATTCCCAGACAACTTCCACAGAGGCGCTACCCAAGTTTTCCCTAAGGAATATCGGTATCCATTTCCTCATGTGACATAGATGGTCACTGTTAATTAATAACTCTTGCTCAAAACTCCAATGAGTTCCCTTCTTGAGACAGCCCCCATTCTTCAACATTAACACAATGGAAATATGATCAGACATGACCCGGGGTTAGATTTCAATATTACAGTCTTGAATGACAGAGTGTGATGGAAAGAAAAATCTAACCGAGCGTGCGACTGATGTGGAAAAGAAATAAAAGTATAACTGTGCTCCGTAAGTCTCTATCTACCGAACATCCATCAGCATATGATCTTTACAGAGCCCTCTAAGAGACTTAAATACCTTCAGTTTCCTTCCACAATACTTATAATGCTCCTTGTAAGACCAGCTGTGATAAGTTGGCCTGATATATGATGTTTCCAATTCTGGAACCACCTTGTATCAGTCCAAACAATCCCTTATGGTGTCTGGTTGTAAGTCAACCTTATAGACAAGCTATCCTAGGGGTAGCATGGACTAAGCATCCTGAAAGGCTAAACTCAAGAGGTCGTGTTAAGCGAGCTGTTTTACCAATCACAATCCTGTAATATCAAATGAATGGACACCACACAAGTATATATTATAAAAATATATGTGTTTATTACTAAAATAATCCCCAGTACTCTTTATGAGCAAAGGGGCGCAAGTGTTTAAACAAAAGCACAGTTAAACATATAAAAGTTGCACAATTATGGATGAGGGCGGGTGGCCACTCAAACCATATATTAAGAAAGTGGTATAAGAGATACCAATCGAACAGTGGTTAGGCCTAGGGAATCGCTGGGAGCAGTCGGGACTAGCAATGCTGAAGTCGGGAAAAGCCCGCGGGATTCGGGTGCAGCGCTTAAAGCACACGCATGGACCAATGCAAAGTCAATGGTGCGTAAAAGTTATAAAGTTACTGTTTAAGGAGACTTCCGCTTAACCTAGAAGGACGAAACTGAAGACACATACACTAGAGGTGTGTACCAGTGTGGGAACACCGGCGTTGTTGAGTTACCTCACCCACAGGAAGCGGGTGCATAGGGTCGAAGTTGTGTCGGGTTTCGTCACGCAGGTTGTTGGTGCTTGAAGCTGAAGATGCTGCAGGCGATGTGAAGGAGAAGTGTCCGGTGTGATCCAAGGGTGGATCAGAGTTGTAAAGTACCTGAAAGCAGAGGGGACAGAGTCTGGGTCACTCAGCAGTGACCAGGGTGGAACCAGGACGGAACCAGGCAATGTCGGGCGCAATCAGGTGGTTGTCGAGTAGCTTCTCTCCGCTACCACGTGGGCTCTAGGGCATCTGCGATGTCCAGGAGCGGGTCACAAACTGTCCCACAAAGGCTCTCGCCGTCGGCGCTGTCGGCTTCAGGATTGGAGCAAACAACACTTGGCAAGAGCAATCCACGTAGGACTGGAAGATTGCTTCTCACTCGGACCAGGAGGGTCAGAGCAGGTGCTCCTTTTCAGAGGAGCGGGTGCAAGTCTAGAGCAACCAGAATCACAAGTTACGTTTCGTAGTTCGCCGGCACAGGGGCCACAAGCCAACGGGCAAGTGACCGGGCCAACGCGTTGAGCCAAAAGAAGCAGAAGGGCCCCACGCAGCACTCGGTGAGTGTAGAGGGGTGAGCTTCGGTGCAAAAGTGGCTCAGGGCTGGGGCTTCTCAAACCCCGATGTACAGCTTCGAGGGTCACTCGTGGGCTGCACGGTCAGCATCTCGTGGTCTTTTCAAGATGGCGGGCCCCACGTTTCCAGTCACCTCCACGGGTCTCAGCTCTGCAGGGACTGTGGATCAGGCTGTTAGAAGGCAGGCAAGCTTGATCTCGTCGATCTCTGTCGCTCGAGTTCCGGCAGGAACTGCAACAAAGCAGACGTCGAGGTGCTGGATGGTGCCTGTTTGCACAGGGTGGTCACCCCTTGACCACAAGGGAGATTCTTCAGTCTTCTACGTCGAGTAGGATGTCGAAGGGTCCAGAGTTTCATTTCATATGTTTCATCAGGATAATCTGAGTGCGTTGGCACTGCTCCCATTCTTATACCAATCTAGGGGGCTGGATTACCTGCTAGGTCCCCTCCTATGGGTGGGACCCAGGAAGGGGGTGGTTACACCCATTTCCCTTTGTCCAGGGTCGCGCTGGGACTGGGGCTGGTGAGCCCCAGAACCGGTTTGACCGGATTATGCAAGGGGAAGCCTTGTGCTCCCCAGGCAGTGTCTGGTTTCTTTCAAACCTCCCTGCTACAATCCACTATCTCCTGTCTGGGGTGGTGTGACAACTCCCTGCGACAGGAAAGCCTTTGTCCAGGCCTTCTCGGCTGAGTTTCGGTCAGCAGCAGGAGGTCAGACTCGTGTCTGTGGCAGAAGCATCCATTTTGTGGATCTGAGGCTCTTTTAAAAATCAACGGCGTTTCAGTAAAGTAACATGTCTTCTCCCTCTAGAGGGGTGGAATGCTATCCCCGTCGACAGGACTGTCGAGGGGATAGTATTCCAAATTGTATGACACCTTACACGACATGTTTTGATAAAGCCAAACCAAAGTTAACATATAACCGCGAGGATTATAATGCCCTTAATAGTATATGGTATGGCATTATCCCGGATCAGCTTAGGGAATTGGTCCCGACAGCTGCAGACAGGCTCAGCTCATGCTAGAGCACCATCTCACATAAAACCAAGCACTCTGCCTCCAGGATTGTTAAGGCCTGCCATAGGAGTGACTGATAGGTATATATGTGTCCAGATAGGTTTAGATATAGGCATACTATATCTAGGCAAGGGGTGATTACACCACCTTGCCCCAGCTGAGTGATCAGCCAGTTGTGTCAATTTCAGATAGCCAGCCAGGGGTGGCAAAAGTTATGCTGCAGCCCCTGGTAGGCCTTGGATGCACCTATGCCCTGGGCACCTATAGTGCTCTGTGCAGGGGCTGATAAGGTGACCCAAGCCAATCTAGTTATGCACCTAGGGTACATGGAATCCATTTTACAGAGAGAGCAGATAGCCTGGGGCCCTGATTAGCAGGGAACCAGGCCAACTAAGTCGAAAACCAGCTAAACACATGGCAAAAAATCTGGGGTAACCATAGTCAGGTAGCCACCTTCCTACACCAGCTAATTGATAGATTAATAATTAAGTCCCCGCGGAAAACTATAGATGACAACTATGATACTAATTCAATAGACAGCCAGTCAAATAACCCGGGATCGTCTAAAATTGACCCATATACAGAATACAAGGTAAATCTTCTTGCATTAGAACAAAACTCCGTAATAACCCATCTTCCATATCTATCTGAACGTGTTTGTGTAAAGAACTGTAAAGAGCTTCTGGCTAAAATTGCCACCCTACATTTCTGTGTACCTTGAAGAGTACCACCAACCAGTTTAATCCCCAACAAATCAAACAGTGATGATTGAGATCCCTCAATATGTGTCTCCTGAAGGCAGATAATATTAGTCTCTAAAAGTTGTAATTCAAGATACACTTTAGCCCTCCTCTTTTTATTAATAAGCCCACAGATATCCACAGAGGCAATTCTCAATTTACTCATCCCCTCCCTTCTTTTAACTCCTTCTTAGAATCACCACTCATAATATCTTGACACTATTCGACCAATAAGTTCACCATTCCCCTTTTCTTATTGTGTCTCTGTACCCTTCGCATTAATTGTGTAGCATTCACCCTCCACTGCCAATCCTCCCCCAACACCAAAATGAGCAATCAGGCGACATGCCTGAATGATAGCACCCATGGAAGCATGCTTCCCCGGTCACTCCCCTGCATTGACCCCCCAAGAAAAGCAATAAAGAAACCTGAAAACGCCCAAGGATAACCACAGTGACTAGGTTTCTCCAAGTGTAATCAAAACTTTGGGCTCATTAGCCCCTTTTAACTGACTTAACTAACGGTTAACTCACCTCAGTTTTACCCTTGGCTGCCTTTACGACCTCTAGTTATTTTCCTACTGCCTTGGAGCTAGCCCACCACTAATTTCCTTTCTATATTCCTGAGTTACAATCTCGGACCTAAAACTACAGGTGTGCCCCTTATATGCCACTTTCAAGCAGGCAGGATTTTAGAGGTATACTTCGGCCCCAAGTTTCTGAAACGGTTGAGGAGTTGTTGCAAACGCCATCGCCTCTCTACTGTGGCATGTGCAAAATCCGGTCTAACAAAAAATATAACACCCTCAAACTTTTTTCGAATTAGGGCGAGCTTGATCAAATATTTCTTTACGCAGCAAGAAATTCCCAAAATAGACCAGAACAGCCCTGGGTCTCTCTAATTCATTGGGCCGAGTCTTCTTCAGCATGATGGGGAATCTGTGGGCACATTGACTTTCTGTCTCCCAATTCCACTGGGTTTTTTCTGGGAAAGCGCCCCTTAATAGTTTAACTATTATAGGCTCTTACGTCCAAGCCTTCCACTCCCTCAGGCACCCCCAGAACTCTTGTTATTTTGTCTCTGTCTGTTTGTCAGAGGACATCAGCCATGGCGGCTTACTGTGAGGATTTCTGTATGTTAAGAGCATTGATTTCAGACTCAAGCCACTCTGTCTCTTCCTCCACCATAGCTATTCTGCCAAGAATCCCTGAGCAGGTCTTATTTATTTTCTCTATAGTTCCGTGCAATTTTTTTTAGCTAGCCTTGCTCTACGGCTCAAGCTTCGGGCTTCTGCCTGCACTTGTTTTATCGTTTGGAGAATTACAGCCAGCGAGCCTTCAACTGTAGATGATTCAGAGGAGATACCCCCTGTCATATCATTGACTTCTTTTGGAGTTCCCCCAGGTTTCTCTGTCAAGAATACCAGCTGGGTTGCCGAGTAGTCCCATTGTAGATTATCCAAGGAGGCATCCTTCCTACTCCTATCGGAGTCTTCACCGCAGCCTCCCCTTCTTTTATTATTTTTTTACTCCCCTCACCCTTCCCCGACAGTTTGTGCTGTGTTAAACAAGTAGCATTATCGAGAGCGTCACTGGAGGAAGAATATGAGACTGGTTCATCACTTAAAGACAAATTCTCCTTGTTGGACAGATCTGAATAATCAGTGAGTGAAAAACAATTCTCTCCAATATCAGGAGATTTAACCATGGTTATTGGCTGCTTCCCATCAAAGTTCCAGCTCTGACCTCTTGTCACAAGGATTTTGGGTTCGTCCCCCGTGGCTCCGGCTGCTTGGATCTCCAGGTGACTGAGTGTCCCATCAACTGAGATTCTGAGTGTAATTCAATTATCTATCTTTGATTTTCAAGACCTGGGTCACTGTTTCCATTTCCAGTATCTCCATCATCGGGATATCTGTCTTTCTCCCCGACCCACTTGCCCGATTCAGTCCTCCATTATCTACGGTGGGGGCTTTGCTGCTGAACGTAAATAAGGCAGGGATTAGTGGTTGAGACCCCTTAGTGTCACTGGGCAAGCATGCCTTTCCAGATCGTTTACTATTTGTAGATCCACTATCCAAACTATTTGGCGTTGATTTGCCCCCGCCAAAAATTCCTTCAGATCTCCCCCCCCCCTTCGTCTCCTTACCAGGGTTTTGTAGAGAACTAACGGAGGGAGGCATTCCGATTGCCACATCTCTGCTGTCTGCAACCGTTTTATTTATCCTGCGGCCGGGCATTCCTCGTTTCCTCAGGAAAATAGACCTGAACAACAGCAGGCAGCGGTAGGTCCACGGGAGCACCAAAACCATGCTTGAGGTCAGGACAGCCACAGCCAGAGTCAGCCAGCCTCGACCGTTACCCGTTCCCGAACCGGCCACACCCCGCCAACAACAATCGCCAACATAGAAGCCGGACTGCACGTCCTTTACAACGCAACTTTTACCACGCAGTGCCTTTACCACGCAACTTTTACAATGCAAACCATTACAACGCATTGCGCTGAGTGGCGCTCTAGGATAGGGAATAAGTTTAATTTACTATCCAACACTTTCCCTATTGTCCACGGGGACTGGAGTTGGAATAGTAAATTAACCTATTCACTATCCAGCACCCCAAAGCGCTATGCGTTGTAAAGGTTTTCGTTGTAAAAACCGCGTTGTAAAGGCATGCGTGGTAAAAGCATGCGTTGTAATGTCATACATCCGGACTGCACACTCCAGCGCAGGGTTCCTTTGACCATGGGATACTCACGGGAAGAGAGCAATGCGAGCTTGCGTCTTACACCAGCGCCATCTTGCTCCAATGGAAATTTTATGGAAGGGTAGTTCTTCCTGAAGGAAATCTCATTCCCTTTGCTACTAACTGCAGAAGATGATTTGAGTACCATTTTTTTTCTCCAAATTATCCATCCAGGCTAACACTCATTGGGTGGTGTGATATAAATTATTTAACTTTACTACACAAAAACCCTTCATCGTTACATACACACACACTCTGTTGTAAGTTCTTGAACTCATGATAGTTCAGAGGACGGCTAACATTTCAGACCTTCGTCTCGGTTGGAAGCCACTCCCTTTTTCAATTCCTTCAAAAAACCTCTCTAGTACCTTGTTCAGGAGAAACTTCATCACTCTCTCATTTTGACGCTCTCCCCTGAGGAATCTTTATGTATTTAAAGGGTTTTATAAAACACAAGTCAATGAGGTGTCCGAGCGCAGTAAAAAATAAAAAAAAAGGGGAACATATTTGACAATGATAAATTTGTAAAATAATTGAGAATAGGTTGAAAGCGGTGTCCTAGATTATTGGGTTGTGTGCACCTACAGCATGAATAAAAGTGGGTTGAACATCAAGATTCTGATTTATTTTTTGAAGGATTGAAAGATGGGAAGAACTTTGATTTGATTGCATTCTACATCTTAGGCACATTTTCTGCAAAGGATTGTTTTTTTATTTATGACTTTCTTGAAGCCTGGAATTTCCAGCAGCAAAGAGTTAGCTCTTTTCAGTGCACATTGTCTGCATAAGATGGTCATTTTTTGGTTGAGGTATTTAGGTGTTTCTGCGTGAACGGCTTTGTTCGCAATATAGGCAACCTTGAGTTGGCACCTGGCTTCTAAAGGTAGCCAGTTTTGTTAAGTCAAGAGAGGGTTAATGTAGACTTATCTTTTTGCTCCTATGACAGGTCTTGTGGCTGCATGGAGAATCGATTTTATAGGCACCTGTGAATTTTGGGAATACCCTAGAGAATTAAGTTGCCTTAATCCAGTCCTGACAGCACTAGAGCTTTCGCTATCAGTTTGAGATCTGTCACTGTGATGAGATGCTTACTGCCTCATATAAGTTTCAATTGTTGTTGAGCACCCTTAGCAAGAGAGTTAATGTGTGCCTGGAGGGTCATTTTTTTGTTTAAGCCAAGTGATTTTGAACTGCTTACAATTTCAGGTGTGTGAGAAAGAGGGACAACATTTCTGTACTGGACGGATTTGAAGCAGTTTGGGGGTGCTATGAACAGGAACTCTGTTTTAGGTGGCTGAGATTGAGATGCTGGTTTGCTATCCATAACTGAATACCTTTGTGGGCTGTGGCAAATGGAGAAATGTCAATGGGAGAGGAGATTTTAAGGTAATTCTTACTATTATCAGCATAGAAGTGGAACGAGATGATGATCTAGTGCCGTTCTGTTTCTCAGGGTTTTTAAAGAGTGTCTGATGGTTGACTTACTAAATGCGTCTTAGAGAATTAGAAGGATAGGAAGAATGGAGTCACTTGAGCCCATAATCTCAGGGCATCGCCTATGATATTTTAAATCACAGATCAGATTCTATGCTGCATCCAATCCTGACTTATAATCGCTCAGAAGGTTTTTCTCTTTGATATGTTGGTAGAGTTGTAATTTTTTTTTTTTTGGTATCAAAAAGAAAGGAGTAACAGGCTATTACTGCTCTAGAAGAGCAGAAGGTCCAAGCACGACGTGCCCAAATATTATGTCTAAACAAGTATGTCGTGTTGTTCCTAGGGAACAGAAGAGAATGACAGTCTGTGATGCAGATGATTTATGGCAGGGTAACCAGGCGATAGCCCTGGGAATCCATTTTGTTGGATTTAGGGCCCTCACACACCCTTTCAGGTGTCATGCTTCATCATTTGGACCTGCTCCTCGTTGGGTCGGCGGTGCAATACCCAACGGGCAACACCTCATAGAGGGGCTCTTTGGCGGAGATCTTTTTCCAACAGCCGTATAGATGAAGTGCGGGTGTGGGGCCAGAACAATGGGGTAGACGTGATATTGTGTGTTAAAATAAAGCTAGTGGTACCAGGAATACTTTATTCAGAAGGGCCACTGCTCTAGTTAAAGGCAATTATTCTAGAGGAGAGTGGTGGAAAATGATGTTTCTCTGGTTCCAGCGGCGAAGGGTAGGTGCGGTCAGCGAAGCCCAGGCATTACCAACCTTGTGGTGAAAAAACTCCCTGGAGCTTTACCCGCTGGACACTGTCGTTGTCTGATTGTTTTTAACCTTAGGTACTAACAATCACAACTAGAAGAAGGGTAATATAATATGAAGTTTACCCTTACCCACTTATGTGGTAGCCCACTAGAGAATATAAGCACCACACTTTAGGGTACTAGCGTAGACAGTTTTACAACATTAGATATTTGCTAATAGTCAACCGGGTCCTGAAGAATCGCTAGACAAATTGCACAATAGCGAGAAACATGTTGACCGGACTACACAAATTCTAGATGACAATTGGAAACATCATTTCCGAACTGCAGATTATTTAGCGTCAAAGATATGACTCTTGTATAGTTTAGATTTTTCTCTCAGATCCTTTAGATCAGGCTTCTCCAACAAGTAGCTTGTTCGCGACTGTTAGCTCTCCAGCTACCTTAAAGTAGCTCTCATGTGTGCAGCCCAGCCTACTAAATTAGAAGCTTTTCCTCGGTTGAATTAATGTATGTATACAAAAATTTACAAGTGTGTATATTGGAGACTAAAATGTATGTGTTTTCAGAACTCACATTGTGATATTTGGAGAAAAATGGTTGAATTTCCAAAATATATTTAAAGCTGATATTTTAATGGTAAATCATGTGGCATTGGGGGAGACATATTGCTAATTGGATTACTTTGGTGCCAGGTGCATTGTAGCTATGGCTGTTTTGTTACCCATGAAAAGGCATTCACAATTGATAAAGCCTTTTGCACTTTATTGCCTTATTCACTTTATTCTGATGCACTAAGGTGATCGCTGCTAGTAACCTTTCATATGGAAGTCACTATTGTAATCTTGTATGATGTGGTCAATGTTAATAATATAAGTAGCTCATGGTAATTTTCATCAAGCATCAGTAGAACTTATCAAAAAAATTTAGAGACCTCAGCTTTAGATTTTTGAGAGTTGGGTTCTGTCTCCATATTTGTTTCAGTGAAATCAGAATTTTTCTTTTGCCACTGAGTGTCTTGGTGAACCATTTGGCCTGAATGTTTGCCTTTCCCTATTTTTGATTTCATTGGTGTGGCTTTGTCCAGGGTGTTTGATATGTTGTCTAGATATTGAGATGTCATTTATGTCTTGATCAAAGGGATTTTGTTTTAGAAAGGAGTAGCAGATAGTACTTTTTACGTTGTCACAGTTGGTAAGCTCCCTTTGTCTAGGTCTTCATGGTTTCCGTCTCCTTAAAATCCTAGATGATGGGTGAGTAAAAGGAGTGAGGTAATGATCAGATCAGTCCACTGGAATTGCTGATATATATACCTGATCAGACCTGCTGGTGCTATTATCAGTTCCAGGGTGACCCCTTTCACATGAGTGAGACATTAGCAGTGTTCCAACTAATTGCTGCTAATCAGGATGGAAGACTGTTTTGTGACCACTTTGTTGTTTTAGTCTCCCCGGAGCAGCTTGGAAGTAAGCCTTATTTTCATTTTGTCTGTCATGAAGTTGATGAGCTTTTCCACAAAATCTTTGTTGCTTATGGTGGGAGAGAAGGCGCATATTATTTGCTTTTCTTATGTTTACTCAACCTAGGACTTTGGAATGATGGTGATTTTGCATTATTCAGTCATTCAAGTAACAGTTTTATCTATGCTATCCAGGAGTAACTATGGGAATCCTGTAGGGAATTAGTGCCCATCACCAGCTGTGAAGCGTCATTGAGCCATGTCTGTCAGTAGCAAGAAGTTAAGATTGTCTAATTTAATGAGATCTGACATTTCAATAGAATTACTAGATGTTGACCTGCAGTTGTGTAGAATCACATTGAGTGGTGTCTCATTGCATTGATTCTTTAATTTGAGAGTAGTCTTTGTTTAAATGATTTCCTATTGAGATTTTGCTGGCATAGATTCCACTTTTTTTAAAGTAGTGGACAATATGTTGAGTGGAGCATCTGACCCTAATGTGCACTCACTTTTTAATTGCTGCTAGTGTTATAACGTGTAAACACCATCCGAGTCCATTTTAACACTACACCACAGGTCTCTAAACCTTAATGTAACAGTCCACTGTGCTAAGATAATTTGATTTTTAAAAGCCCACTGCCTCTGTAACCACCAAGTCTTGGCTACACACTGAATTCATTTCATGACTAAGCAGGTTTTAAAAGGTTTTCGTTACGCTCTAAGTGATGTTTGTTTCATTTGCAGTTCAAGGAAATAAGCAGTAGAATACTGAAGTCATATGATACTAACATCGATGGATTATTTTCGGAAATTGATAATTGCGTTGCTGCAAGCCGAAATGTGCTGCAGCAGTTAGAAGATACGCTTGTCCCCAACCTGTCTGAAGAAGAATGGGAAAAAATACAAATGCAGGTAAGTGACTATCAAGCCTGAACTTCTGTAGTAGCTATGTGGTTGCTGGCCATCATATACAGATAACTTATGAAGCATAAACTTAAGAATTGGTTCTAGCTAATCTCATATCTGATAAAAGAAAAAAAAGGTGTTTTGTAGGGAAAATGTTGTTACTATTTGATATATATGCAAGCTAGGTAGGAGTAAACAAATCAGAGCAAGATACGCCATTTTATTTAATCCAATACTTGCAAGAATTTGCAATCATTGGAAAGAAGAGTTATTCTCTACTCTCCAAGAAAGGGGCTCCCCACTTCCAGTATTGACACCCTTGATAATAAGATTATTCAAGCTCAAACAGACAAAATTTGAACACCATTTCTCAAATGGAATGAAATTGTGTTCCTGTGACTACTCCTATGATTGGCCAATTGTAGAGCACAACGGGACTTAAAGCCTGTGGTGCCTCCCATATATCCCAGGTCAGATGATGCTCACAGTGTAGTACCTTTCTTTGATAAACTATCGTCTCTACTAACCTGAGGGCAAGAAAGTAAAACTGCCAGCATTTATAATAGTAACTGTATGTAATTGAGGCATTACCACACTGTCCCTCTGCCTCCTAACAATCCTAAACTACTACAAATGTACCAAGGTGAACGCCAGCATTTGATCATAGTTCTAAAAAATTTGAACCCATCTACTAAAATGTACCCAGAAACATACTGAACCACTGCACTAAGGACAACCAACTCAAATGTGACCACATCATGATGTTTGTAGTGAGAGGTAAAAGGCAAAACCCATGACATTATCCAACAGATGTGCACCAAGCAAATGGCTGTGATGTAGCCAAGCGTCTAATGGAGAGATCTTAAACAAAATTATAGGAGCTACAGGTAGCTGTTTATCGCCCCTAGAGGACAGGCAGGGTGTGTACCTACACAAGGTAACATGTGCAGCCCATTATGTACTGAGTCAATGACCACAAAAAGTTAATCAGAGAAACGAAAAGTAGCAGTCCGGGAAATGAGAACTTTGACAGTCCACGTTACATTGAGAAGAATCTGTGATCAAACCAGTTTCCACCATGGAGTCTCGCAAAAATCAGTTGTCTCGCCTCATCAGCTTTTACATCTAAATTCTTGGAGACTTGACCAAAAAACATGAAACACTACAATGTACCAATATGAAGATGGCATTCAGCCAGACCTCATGCTGATTGTTGAATAACGATTCAGAAAAGGGGGTGGTGATGAACAGAGTGTCTGAATTAAGCAGACCACTCTTACCCAGTCCAAAGATCAGGGCTTGATCCATCACCGTTATTTATCTCACTGCACCATCCCAGCTCAGAACCTGGCTATATGCAAATCAGTCTGTCCCTGGCCCAGTGCATCATGGGAACAGGGAAGACTAAACTACCAAGCCAATTCTTCACCAGAAAGGAGACAAGCTACCGGGGACCGGTTTCTGGCATTTCAGCCGTCTTCCGCCCGGCTTGCTTGAATCCTGATGGTGCAGTGAGAAAGGGACTCATGTCTGAGTATACCCTGCCACACCTATAGTGGCCAAAAACGATTCAGAAAAGGGGGTGGTGATGAACAGAGTGTCTGAATTAAGCAGACCACTCTTACCCAGTCCAAGTTCCCTTGCTCATTGCACCATCAGGATTCAAGCAAGCCGGGCCGACGACGGCTGAAATGCCAGAAACCGGTCCCCGGAAGCTTGTTTCCTTCCCAGTGTAAGAATTGGCTTGGTAGTTTGGTTTGCCCTGTTCCCATCATGCACTGGGACAGGAACAGACTGATTTGCATATAGCCAGGTTCTGAGCTGGGATGGTGCAGTGAGCTAAAAAAACGGTGTTGGATCTAGCCCTGATCTCTTGACTGGGTGAGAGTATTCTGCTTAATTCAGAAACTCTGTCCATCACCACCCCTTGTTGTTAAATATTTTGTCCACCATAAGCGTGGAAGGGTATACTCAGATGTGAGTCCCTTGCTCATTGCACCATCAGGATTCAAGCAAGCCGGGCCGACGACGGCTGAAATGCCAGAAACCGGTCCCCGGAAGCTTGTTTCCTTCCCAGTGTAAGAATTGGCTTGGTAGTTTGGTTTGCCCTGTTCCCATCATGCACTGGGACAGGAACAGACTAATTTGCATATAGCCAGGTTCTGAGCTGGGATGGTGCAGTGAGCTAAAAAACGGTGTTGGATCTAGCCCTGATCTCTTGACTGGGTGAGAGTATTCTGCTTAATTCAGAAACTCTGTCCATCACCACCCCTTGTTGTTAAATATTTTGTCCACCATAAGCGTGGAAGGGTATACTCAGATGTGAGTCCCTTGCTCATTGCACCATCAGGATTCAAGCAAGCCGGGCCGACGACGGCTGAAATGCCAGAAACCGGTCCCCGGAAGCTTGTTTCCTTCCCAGTGTAAGAATTGGCTTGGTAGTTTGGTTTGCCCTGTTCCCATCATGCAATGGGACAGGAACAGACTAATTTGCATATAGCCAGGTTCTGAGCTGGGATGGTGCAGTGAGCTAAAAAACGGTGTTGGATCTAGCCCTGATCTCTTGATTGGGTGAGAGTATTCTGCTTAATTCAGAAACTCTGTCCATCACCACCCCTTGTTGTTAAATAGATTGTTGAATAAGGCATCACCCACATTGGAGACAATGTTATGCAAATTGAAGATAGGATGTTTCCTAATTATCTAAAGCAAATGCAATTCGGACTCTTACATGTATTCTGTCCTATATCTCTTCATTCAAAGAAGGCTGATTATACTTTCTATTGTAGGATTGCAAGGCACTCTTTCGCCAAGCGCAGAATCTCTATTCCTCATCCACAACATGTGGTGTTATATAGTGAAAGTAGACCAACCTTACCTATGAATATTGAGGCGAATAACAAGGAATAACCTGAGGTAAGAAACATCAGTGTAGTCTGTAGTATCCTCTTCACAGACCTCCCAGAAAATTACTAGACTGCAAAAAGCAGTACAATACATCTTAGCCATGATGATGACCTCATGCCCCTGCTGTTTCGACACAACACACTTGTCCTAATCCGCCCACAGTGCCTCCCAACTGATGTCCAATGGGTGCTCAAAACACTATCCCTAAAGAACAATGCACTTAACTTTGGTAGCATTCTTTCTGATGGATGGTCCTGCTCCCCCAGATTCCTTACCTGGCCATCCTGTCCAGGCGCAGATTGGATCTGGAAACTTTGTTATGGCTTTGCACAACGCCGTAAGAGTTGTGCAACATTGACGCTGCTTGGTCTTCTATTATTATGTCACTCTTACCTATATAAAGAGCACCTTCATGAGTGATATCAATTCCAATCTGATTTCTCTGCTGAAATAGTGGAATAGATGGAAGCAAAAAAAACGGACTGCCATGCAAGAAATCTACAAAAGCTAGACGACTCATTGAAAGGTTAACAAGGTTGTACTAATGGAGAGTCCCGTACAGATGCATTACATGAACCATTACAATCACAAAGGAGGGGCGAGGGTTAAAAACAGTTTATACTCTCTGGGGGTTCGGGGTGGCGGAGTATAAACTGTTTTTAACCCTCGCCCCTCCTTTGTGATTGTAGTTTGTAAGAGCGGCAGCCTAGCCGCAGGGGTATCCGCTCTGTTCCCTTCTTTTCTTGTCCTACTGGACAGACATCACAGTACCTACTTATCTTAGAACCACTTTCACAGTACACTAACCTACCCTACTGGCATTTATAGTAGCCTAGTCCACCCTACGTATATCCGGGGCGATCCATAGTGATTTTGTTTGGCTGAGAATCCGGTAGCACCAGTACACTTACGTGGGGGCACTATTTGGCCCCATTGTAAAAGGTTTTGTAATGGCGCTGATCCCCGGCCTCTCTTTTGGGGACGATATTGTCACCGATATTCTAGCAGGACCCTCTCTACTGGGCGATAGCACAGTCACTGCAGTGCTAGCTCAAGGGGAGGGATGGGACACCTTATTGGAACTAAAGAAAAATCAGGTTAAAACTATTCTACACAGTGTGATACTCACTGAATACTTGCGGGTAAATGCCACCCCTAGGGGCTTACTTGTGACGATTGAGCCTTTAATTTTCTTGGATGACGAGGAATTCAGACGGGACTAGGCTCTGTTGTCATGGAAATGCACCAGAGACTGGCTCGTATTAATCATCCGGACTGCCAATAGATTGGCGGATGCTTTGCTAATTAAAATTCAGACGACTGAAAGGGGTTTACAAACTGATATCGTCATGGCAACATTCAACCATAAATTAGAACAGATTAATACTCAACTTGCGGAGTATAGGGATCATTTGATACATTCAAAGATCTCTAAATTACAAAAAGATTTGAAGAATTTCTCAAGGGAGAAGGCCTACCCATACACATCAGATGAGTATGCGAAACAAAAAACCGCGGAAGGGAATAAGACCAACCAACAAGGCCGACCTCGCCAGTATACCACCAGCAGTTCCAGTGAAGGGAGTGAAAATGAGTCCTACCCCAAGAGAAGAGGACGAGGACGTGGAAACTGGAGGGGTCCAAGACCCCAATTTTTCCAACAACCTTTTCAACAATTTCCCACCCAAGCATTTAATTGGCCTATGATGGGTTTTCCCCCAACAGGACAATATCCAAATCAAGGATTTGGTAATCCACGGTTCCAGAACCCTGATTTTCAGAATGCGCAGTTCCAAAACTTCCAGGGACCTTTTTTAGGGGGAGGCCGCGGAAGGGGTCGAGGCAAGCAGTAGACACCCGCGAGAGTCAACTGGTCAGACCAGGATCCGGAAATTACCCAATGCATCACCAGGAGCATGGCACAGGGAACCACACCGAGTACCAGCAGCGACAATTACTAGTGGTCAATTTGTCTTCCCATCGGTTGACAGATCTCCAAGAACAGATCCTGAACAAGGGTCTGGGCTTTGTTCCTACGAACTATCCTGATCTATTCAAATTGCGACAGGATTTGGCTATCTTATTCTGAAATGTGAGATTGAGAGTGTTCTTTGAACATCAAGACTCTCTCGAGAGACATAGGGGCGATACACCCTTTCGTCCTAAATCATCTTTCACACCACAATTGGCAGTCCTCCCGCCACAGATTGCGGCTTTTGAGGCACTAGTGATCCATGATTTGGAAGCAGCGGATTTGGAAAACTCTGGACATTTCTCCAACCTTTCAAATCAGGAAAAGGAATCTCTGAAGACTCTGGCATCTAACAAAAATATTATTCTGAAGCCTGCAGACAAAGGCGGGGCTACCGTAATTATGAATACCGAGGCCTACCGCGGAGAATGCTTGCGCCTGCTGGCAGACCCACGAACATACCAAAAATTAAGACAGGACCCCACAGAGGAGATCACCACGGAGATTGGTATCATGGTAGAGGAAGCTAAGGCTAATGACTGGATCACCCAACAAGAAGCGGAGTTCCTTGTACAAAAATCACCAAGGACTCCGTACTTCTACATTTTGCCCAAAATCCATAAAGCAGTGCGACCCCCTCCCGGGAGACCTATTGTCTCCGGGATGGGGTCCCTGCTAGAACCCCTCTCAGAGTTTTGTGATTTCTACCTGAAACCCATGGTTCAAAAGCTACCCACTTATTTAAGGGATACCCTAGATGTACTTAATCTATTGAAGGAAATACCGTTCAACCCTGAGGAGGAATTCCTAATGGGGCTTGACATCGAAGCCCTATATACGAACATTCCACAGCGGGAAACCCTCAGGGTATTGGAAACATTACTTTTTGAACGTGAATGGCCGTATGAAACACCGCAGACCTTCATCCTACATTTGGCCGAAATCGCCTTAACCAGGAACTTTTTCGAATTTGAGGGGTCCATTTACCTTCAAACCCATGGTACCTCAATGGGGAGCGTTTTCGCCCCCAGCCTGGCAGGGCTATATGTAGGCGCTTTTGAACATATGACCATCTTGGATACCAACGGACCGTGGTCTAACAACCTGCGACTATGGCGTTGTTACATCGATGACGTCCTAATAATCTGGAGGGGAGATAAACCATCAGTAGATCGCTTCTTGGAATGGCTCAATGCCCAAAATCCTTTCTTACATTTTACTTCCACCATCACCAAAACACAATTACCTTTCCTGGACTTGGTGATTGAACCCTCCAATGGGACCTTAAAGACAAAGGTGTTTCACAAAACTACGGACAAGAATTCCTTACTGGAATTTGGGAGTTTCCACCCCCGCTCCCTGCGGGAGAATTTACCCGTGGGGCAATTCTTCCGGATCCGCAGAAATTGTTCAGAAACAGAAGATTTCCAAGCTGAATCAGAGGTACTGACAAAGAAACTCCAACAAAGACGGTACCCACCCAGAATAATCAAAAAGGCCAAGAAAAGGGCCCTCAATACGAACCGAGAGGCATTACTTGTGAAAACTGTGAAACCAGAAATGAATAAACCAGTTTTCTTGTCAACCTTCAATACGGCCTCACACCATATTAAACGCTTGGTGATGCATAACTGGAAAATCCTGAACACCGGGGGAATGAACATTCCACCACCTCTTTTTTCATTCAGACGGAGCCACAATCTAAAAGATTTACTGGTACACACCAGACCCAGGGATCTGGGGGGAGTGAGGTTGACAAGAAAACTGGTTTATTCATTTCTGCTTCAACATTCTTCGCATGCTCAAAAAAACATTTCGTTGGATCCCCACCGAAACTAGGAAAACGGTCACCCACGCTCTGGTCACGAGCCGACTGGACTATGGAAACACCCTCTACGCCGGTACTACCGCCAATCTCCAGAAAAAACTCCAACGAATCCAAAACGCCTCAGCCAGGCTCATATTAGACATCCCGCGTAAAGAACGTATCTCTAGTCACCTTAAAAACCTCCACTGGCTTCCCGTCAATAAGAGGATCACTTTCCGGCTCCTAACCCACGCACACAAAGCACTCTACGAAATCGGACCAGAATGCCTCAACACACGACTGTCCTTCTACACCCCCTCCCGCCAACTACGATCATCCAACCAAGCCCTGGCCACTGTACCTCGCATCAACAAAACCACCATGGGAGGTAGATCCTTCTCCTACCTGGCAGCTAAAACCTGGAACTCACTTCCCACTTACCTTCGCCTTACCCAGAACCACCTAGCATTCAGAAAGCAACTTAAAACGTGGATATTTGACAAGTAATTCCCCACCCCTCCTCAAGCGCCTTGAGACCCTCTGGGTATGTAGTGCGCTATATAAATTCTCTGACTTGACTTGACTTGAACACACTACCAGGTCTACCAAAACTGATTGGCCACACGAGGTGTGGTTCATGTAGCGTTTGCCATCTCACACATAATTCCGAAACCATTGATCTAGGCCTTCGCACCCCCTGGGAACAGCGAACTCATACCAACTGTAATTCCCAGGGGGTAATATACTTGATCACATGCCCTTGTCATTTAATGTATGTAGGGATGACAAGTAGGAAGGTACGTGTGAGAATCACTGAACATTGCAGCACCATCAGATGCGGGAAGACCAATACCCGACTCACAGCCCACTTCCAGGAAAAAGGACATAGTATAGATGATCTGGAGTGGACTGTGATAGAAAAAATTCAATTAGGGAGATATCAAGCAGACAATCAGAATCTATTGCTCCGGAGGGAGCAACGATGGGTATACCGACTGAAGAGCCACCTGGTAGGACTGAATGATGACATCCCCTGGCAGGCAATAGCTCCGTATTCAGTGATGAAGCTACTGATGCCCCGACATATTAATTAGCCAGTTCCAGCATCAGGATTTGGCCTTAGAACTAGATGGGCCTAGATACCATACAAAACCCACATAGGTCTCTTAGAATACACTTAAGCACTCAATATAACTGATTCCAGCATCTGCCTTGAGACCGATGTTGAGCCATGAATGAAGGAGAAGGATGTCTTATCCTACCCATATGGTGGGAGATTGGCTTTTTTACTGTGTGCATTTTCCCTTGTTGGTACTCCAATATAGGCTTACCCGTGCGTAGAGGATCTGAGGCATGGGACTCCACTGAGGAGGAATTCTTGACCTATCACGAGCGTTTCCCTTCTTTACTCTTTCGTCTCAGGGAGGAATATGGGACATAAGGTGCGCCTAACTATCCGTGCAAACAACAATTATTAACGAAGGGAAACTGCCATAGGGGATTTCAACCTCTAACATTAGTTATTCTCCCGGTCACATTTTTGACTCCTTCTAATTCTCCAACAGCGATTTTGTAGTTTCCTCAACATTTCTTCCCCTTGATTTAACTTACTTGATTGGGGAATATCAGTGAATAACACTGAATTATTTTAAATAATCACGCCACATCATTAAGAACGTTATAGGTTTCATAGCAGTCTCGAACCCTGCTAATGATGTGATATGGGTGCTACAAACTACACTTCCCAGAGTCCTTGGGATACACGCGGGAGACGCGATGACGTCCTCAGACGGGGTCACGTGGGACGTGAGTGCCTCTCACAACAACAAGAAGCCGGGTGCACCATGGCGTACTCCATCTACGCGGTGCCACGGGTCGTGCTAGAATCAGCCAGGACAAGCCTTCGGAACGGTATTGTGGGGGCCTTGCTATTACGAAGGGGTGAACGCTTCTGGCATAAGCGGTTTTTCACTTGTTGACGTGGGCAATCTGAGCACACGATTGCGAGGGGGGATCGCTTCTGGCATAGGCGTTTTTACCACTCGATAACGAGGACTATTAGAGTGGACTAGAACACTAGAGTGTTCGGATATACACGAGGGGGTTATACTTTTCACCTTACTTTTTCCCTCAATATTTACTTTCAGATTGTGTTCTCTGGCGTCCTGTACACCGGACACCAGTACGAGTATATTTAATACATAAACTCGGTAAGTGAAACGTCTGTTTGTTACACCTACAGTGGGGGAATTGGAACAGTTTTAGATACTGTTGATTTAAAATGGCTTTTGAACTGTTCATAGTGTTACTAGGTACTCGGTACTGTTGTCTGCACAAAGGCAGAGAAATGGTCTAGTAGAAGGTATGCATGCCTTATATACTTTAGACCACATAGGGACCCTTAATGTTCTTGTGAAAGTAGCCTATGCACGACAATGCATTTGGGGCTTTCTAAACAACACCAGACACACCGCTTAGTGGCCCAAAACAAAGTACAATATTGAAAGTTTGAATGGGTGGATATACACAAGGGTCCTTATCCGCCCTTTCTGTTCTTCTTTCTTTGCCACAGTGATTGTTTTTCCGCACTTAAGGGGACACTCTCCATATATCACACAGGATTGGTATGGATTAATTGGACCTACCTCCCTTTTGGGGTAATAACTTTCCTCTGGATTACGGGGGAACCCTGAGAGAAACCGAATGCAACGGTCCTGACGAAGACCGGAGTGACCATACAGGCGCATCAAGAGCGGTCGAAACATGTTGACTCTGGCAGTGGTAGGAGGGAAGCCTTGAGGTTCCTAATTATCTCCTGAAGGCATTTTCCCATCCTCTGTTCTCTTATTTTTTAATCCTGGTAGAGGTGCCAAGTAAAGTCTAATAAAGTTTGTTTTCTGGTTGACACCTTTAATCAGTTTTAAATCACTCCTCATACTGCACAATTTCTTTGTCGCACTTTTCGGTTTGGAAACACTTGGTGTTTGCACTATTCTCACCTCATTGGATGTGTTAAGTGTTGTGTCTGTTCAGTTTGTTTGACTATATGTTGTGTTAAGAGAAATTTATTATTTTTTCCCCCTCCCTTATGCTCCGTCCTGTGTGGGGTACACCAGGGCGTATTGTAAGCAGGCCCAATGATGAAGCATGTCACATACCTCGGTATGTGAGTGAGGGCAGTTTTTTGAAATAGAGTGATTTGCCCTATTGGGGCTGGCTCTATCTTTCACCGTATTAGTATATATGGTGTTATTATTTACTCTTCCCACCCCTTTTGTGTGTACATTACATGAACCATTCCCATACTATACTTCCAGGCGGTGGGTCGAGGACACACACCAGCACACCCAAGAAACAACTCTATATTATCCCTTCCTGAAAGTGATATTTCTCTTTTCTCCATATCCACGCAATAATGCTTTACCAAAGAATGCACACAGGAGTGAAAAGCCACCTCACAGATTCTCTTTACAGGCACTCCTTTTAGCAATGCAGAAGTAGTATTAACTCCCCATGTCAACTAATCTGTATAACACTCTGGCGGAGTTTTGCCTGCAAGGACATAACAGTAACTGCAAGATACATCCATCTGGAAACGTTTATTGACACACATACCTTTATAGCTTACTACCTGCATAAGCAATTAGAAAGTGTTATCATGAAAAACAAAGGCTGCAATAACACTGGTATTTACCAGATGATGAGGACAAAAGGGCATACAGCAAAAGGAAGAACGAGGTTTTGATGAGACTGGAAACACAACAGAGTTGGTGGGAGAAGTGATAAAGGCACATGATGGGGAAATACTACAGGTTATCAGTGGTGAAAGGATTAGAGCTGACAGAGCAAAGGGGAAAAATAGAAAAAGGAGGGGAGAGTACAGAGGATGAAATGGATCAAGTTGTTACTTTACAATTGTTGCAGTGCTAAAAATTCAAATAAAGGAGCTGGAGCGGGATCATGACTTGTTGAAAAAGTGTGGGGTAGGAATTTGAGAAAATTCAGAGGAAAAGGGGCTGTGTAGAAGTCAGAGTAACGGGGAGAAAAGACATGGGCTCATAGGATCTATCCTAAAGAAGAGATATGAGACCTACATTTACAGGACAATAGGCATTAATCAAAAAATATTTTGACAGAAGGGAGACAGTGCATATCTGAAAATGTTCCAAATGGTTCAGCAGACTTGTTTTATAAGTTAAATGTTCTCCAGGAACAAATAAAGCTATCTGTACCACTCTGAATGCCAGGTGAAAATCCTAATATAGGGCAAGTGACCTAACCCACGGGCTGATCCAAAACCTTAACGACACTTCAAACGATTAATCGCTGCAGTGGGCATACCCAAAAAGGCTGGTACTGTGTTTTGTTCATAGCAAAGTGCCTGTTTCAGACCTGAAAAAGTAAGAGTGGCGGAAACACGTCTTTTCTCCATAGAGCGGAAAATCAAAACAGTTCATAGCCGATCAGACATTGTTCATCCATATCATTTTCAAATAAAACTGTTGAGGAATGAAAGTACAGAACCGAAAAAACAATCACTGTACAGTAGCGGAAATCTGCTGAACTAAATGAAAGGGAATTTAATCTAGAGAAGCCAAGAAACACACAGGGCAAGAACGCAGTGGCCCTCGGCAGCGAACCAATAACTTAGGTAACTAAAAATTAATATCCGCATACCACCGGAATTCCAAAGCAATTATGATACAGGGGCAGGCCCACTTTGCATCACAGTAGCTCTAACAACTGTGGGAGCCCAACATTGGGGTGGATCCAATATATATAATGAAAAACGCAGATAGAACTCAATCCGCAAGGAAGGATTTTATTCTCATCTATGTAGCAACTAACCCAATAGACAAATAAATGTTTACTACAGTAAAACGCCATAGGAAAGCAAAAAACTCCTCTGCTTCGTGGCTCCGGGTATAGTAAATAAAAGGTGAAAGCAGTAAAGTAAGATTATATATATGGTATTTATTTTGTGACATGGTGAGAACCTATATTAAAATCAATAGCTTAACCAAATCAGGGAGCTTGTTACTCGTTGAGGGGCACAAATGTATTTTTCAAAACATTTGGTGGGTGGTAATACATGTAAGACTTTAGTGTGGGACTATGGATTTTAGTGAATAGAATATCAAGATAATCTTTAAATATTGACTTCTGCCTGATCATGTGATAACTTTCGCTACTGTGCTGCCCATGTTATAAAAAATGTAAAAATTATTTCATCTCTATTCTTATAAAGAGAATAATTACCTTCAAGCCACAGACATGTAATTAATGGACTGTTGTTTAAACAAACTGGGTTGAGCTTAAGAACCATGGCCATAATTTGTCTCCTGAAAAACTTAACGCACAAAGGTGTATTTTGTTCTACAAGTAAAATAGATTGTTTTCTAACTTACAATGTGAGGATGTTTATGCTGACATTCCATGCTTGGAACATCTATGATTAATAGAACGCAGGGGGTACTCTCAGCCATTTGCCCCTTGGCTCCCTGGTAGGCAATGTTCAATTTGAGCCTGTGGTTTGCGGGGCTCGGCACCGGGACTTAATTGTCAATACCGGCTCTTGTGACAGTCTGCCACATGGTGGCGCTGCGCCTCTGAATTTGACATGTGCCCAATAACTGTTTAACAATTAGATTTCCATTAAAAAGGAACAATAGCTGCCGCTCACATTTATCTTATAGCCTTGGGTGGCTTACAATAATCAAAATTGTCACACTTGTAGGAATGCGATGGTTGGTAGTTGTGTTGGCACTGTCATTGGCACAGCTAACAAGGACAATAGTGGGTGCAGCTGCCGTAGCTTCTGAGAAGGGCACCGGCACTTACCTTTTTTTTTTTTTTTTACAATGTAAGCACTGCTGGTAGCGCTTCAGTCCGGTATACCACCAGTCGTCTGGAAGGAATGAGTAGAATTATTTGATATCTACCTAATTGTCTTGGAAGGAGAGAACTTTCGCCCTGGGAGGAAAAAAGTTTTGTTAAGCAGCTCCTATGTAGGAAAGGGCAACATATCCTCAATAATTTACCAATTGTTAAAAAGCACCAAGGTCCTGACATCTCAAATATGTAACAAGAAATAAAGACAATCCTGAACAACGGATTTTCAGAATCAGATTTGAATCAGTCAACTTGGCAATGGTGCAACACGAATTCTACACCCAGCCGCAGAGACTTAAGAGACCACAGATGACTTTGTGGTTAGATTGCGAGAGCTGGCAATTAAATGTCAGTTTGGCAAGATGATGGATGAAATAATAAAAGACCAACTCATCATGCTCCAGTAAGGAAAATACAGAAGGGATTGTGGGTGGCTAGAAATCATTCTTTGAACTCTGAAATTGCCACAATAGTAGAAGAATCTAGATGTTGCATGAAAGACTATTTAGAGCACAAGAAGGGAACACAGTTGCAATTGTTAGTGAAGAGGAAGTGAGCGAAGTCCATATCATGAGTAGCAGCAAACGCCCTGGGAGGCAATGTACAAAAGAATGGGAGTCACAAGGCATGCGCAATATATGGGAGTGAGTGGCACAGTTTAAAGTCCAAGTTTTGTTTTGCAGTTAATAGGGAGTACCGACAATGTGGGAGGAGAGATCACTTAGCCAGAATGTGTAGAGATAAGAATGGGAAGGGTATTGTGGCAATAATGGGTGAGGAAGTGGTGGAGGTCGAGAGAATAGTGTGGGGGGCATGATGGGTGTCATAGTGCACCCATCTTGTAAGGAGGGCCCATTTTACCAATACCCATCCCCCCCTTTATGACATTGTCTGGGAGGAATACTGAACGACCAACAACACCTGGCCAGGTGTCCAAGAACACAGGCACCAAATGGGTAGGACAAGAACATGCCAGCTTTCTGAAAGTGGCATTTTCAGATTTGTGACTTAAAATTTGTGGATTTTAAATTTCAATTCTATTGAGATCAACCATAACGGTTCTAACTGTCCCCAATCAAAAGATATTAGTTATTAAATGTGATAATGTAACCCGCTGTTACATACAGGAGAGGTAGACCTTGCAGTAGTGAAAACTAATAAGTGTTTTTCACTACAAGGACATGTAAAACTTAAAAGTAAATGTCTAACTTTTTACATACAATGCACCCTGCCCTTTTTGCTGTTTAGGGCTTACCCTGGGGTTGATATATGTATTACAAAGGAAGGTTTAGGCCTGGCAAAAGGTTTATTTTGCGAGGTCAAATTAATTTTTTTATTTTTTATTTTTTATTAAAGTTTTATATAGCTTGATCTAGACCCGAAGATATCAGGTATCACAGCGCTTTACATGAGCACCAGTTACGTTACAGATGGACACATTCATTTTTGCTAGGAACGGGGAGATTAAGTGATTTGCCCAGAATCACAGGATGTTGATCGTTTTTCCCGAGACTCGAACCCGATTCCCCAGCTTTGAGGTCGACTGCTCTAGCTGTAAGGCTACATCCTCTCCTAAAACTGTGCACAGGCTGCAGTGTCAGGCCTGAGACATGTTTTAAAAATGTCACTTAAGTGGGTAGCACAGTAAGTGCTGCAGGCCCACTAGTAGCATTTAATTTATAGGCCCTCAGTATAAATAATACTACTTTGGTAGGGACTTATAAGTAAATTAAATATGGCAATTCAGTGTAAGACTATTTTACGATGTTTAAAGGAGCGAGCACAAATATTTTGTGTCCTTGGAATAAAGATGCAAAGCCTGCATCGTCCTGCACCGCGTCGAGGAGCCATCAATAATGAGCTACGCTATGTGGTAAAGCATTGATATGCATTGTGCTGGGTCAGTGCTGTCGACCTCGCCAATCAGGAACTTCGATGCTGGCATCTAGATGCATGGTGCTGTGTTGGGTCGATGAAGTTACTGGACCACAGGATGAATTGCAGAGACTTGCCTCAAGAATGCGTTGCATTGAATCGGTGCCGGTGGAGATGCCTTTTTAGGAGCTGTGATGCGATGTGCAGTGCGCTGCATCAATTCTGAGGAAGCCACCCGTCTGTAACTGGCAGTGCAAGGACTTACATAGAGGTGTGTCAAGCTGTCAGTTCCAAGAAGGACACCAGTCTGGAGCGAGCCATGTGAGGACTTGCATTCGCGATGTGTCGCACTGTCAGTCAGTCAAACAATCTTTATTTTGATTAATTAAAATCATAAAAGAAAAGACAGTGCATACATCCTTTGTACATTAAAATGATTATTAACAGTCAATAAAAAGCATTCGATTAATAAAAAATTCATATATATATACACTATTTAAAAACACAATAATGATCAAAACATGTAATCTATCTTTGTTATGTACAGTATAAAGTGCATCACAGGGTGTCTTACATATAAAGTGCATCAGAAACTTACTTTTAAACAAAAGACAACGATCCCCTTTAAGATCCTAATATGCGATTACATAAGAGGGAGCTTTTGTTATTATTAATTACCCGAGCCGCAGCGACCAGGAAACTCGCTACACTAAAAATAACTCGCACACTGCTCAACAATTGCAAATACAAAAGGGCGGGCCTTAGTTGCACGAAACCAGCTTCACGAAGAATAGGGTTCAAGAATTTTTTACGTGCTTTTGAGAATTTCTCACAGAACATGACAAGATGGAGGGTGTCTTGTATCGAGAACCTGTCACATGAGCATGGTACATTATCCTCTGGTTTCCCCCATTGAGGAAATACACCCAGAGTAAAGGGAATTAAATTGAACCTGAATCTAACCAGCAGAATACAATGAAACTGATAAGTGACAATCTTCAAATAAGGTTCAGTGGTAAGGCAAGTCTGTAATACATAGATGCTTCTCACTCCCGGTTTTCTAAGTTCCTGCTCCTCCTTTTCTTGCTCCAACAAATTCAGAAAGCTCATTTTCACCCATAGTAAGTCCTTTTTCTGTATTGCCTCCGGGGCAGTATACAGTTCTGGTCGCCCCAGTCTGACACACGTCGCTCTAACGTATGCCATCCATGGGATCTTATGTACGTTGTCTAGGGCCAAACAATCTTTAAGGATTTGATGGTTAAGAATGATCTCCTCATTGAGCCATGTCTTCACCCAACAGATCAGCTGGGCCATTTTTAGAGGATCTGTAATGTAGTTTAGGCCCAATTCAGCATGTAGGGAAAATGTCGGAGAAGACTGCGGAACCGACAGTAGGGATCTAAGAAACCTATTTTCTACCACTTGTAAATTACTCGCAGGGACATATCCCCAGATGGCAGCCCCATACAAGGCAATCGCTAAGCACTTAGATTTATAATCTAAAGCATGGCCTCCATGGGCCTAGCTCCCAGCCTCTTGGAAAAACTAAATAGGGCTGATGTCGATCTAGTGACAGCATTGCACTTCTGTTTTAGCTTGGGACCCCAGTTGCCTTTCTCATCAAAGAGGACTTCCAGATAGGGAAAAACCGGAACCCTCGTAACTTCCGCGCCCATGCAAGTAAAACTATTAACCTTACTAATCTTCCTTCTTGCCCCTGCCACCATGACATGAGATTTTTTGCTGTTAACTTTAAGATCAAGGAACTGCATGAAGCTGCCAAAGTGATCCAATAGCTTCTGCAGACCCGTTCCTGTACGTGCAGGTAAGACAGCGTCATCCGCGTACAAGAGGACAGGGATTCCCGATCCCCCTATACGCGGAGTGTCTAATGAGGCCATTGCTAGAGAATCTCCAAGGGCATTAGGGCCAGTATACAACCTTGTCTGACCCCCCTCCTAGAGCTAAATTGGCCCGTACACCAGCCTTCCTGCGTGATCCTCACAGAGGCAGAAAGATCCTGATGTAGGTCACTAAGGAAATTAATCAAAGGGGCCTCAATCCCTATTTCCCTCAGTTGTTGCCACAGTTTCGATCGATTAACCAGGTCGAATGCTGATGATAAGTCCATGAAACCCAAGTATAAAAGACCATCCTTTGCTATTGTATATTTGCCTATAAGGAGGTTCAAATTTAAACATTGGTCCATGGTACTTCTATGTTCTCTAAAACCATATTGGAGGTTAGAGAGCAACCCCTGCCCGTAAGCCAATCTCCCAGTTTGTGCAAAATCACTCTGCCCATGATTTTTACAGCAGAATCTAACAGGGAGATTGGCCTATAGCAGGCGGGTCCCCGCTTTTAAAAATTGGAACTATTACCGACGTTGACCACGAGGGTGGAAAACCTACTACAGATAAAGCATTAAAAACATTTGTAAGGATTTTTGCCCAAAAATTAGGAACATAATATAGAGGTCCGCAGGTACCCCATCTGGTCCTGGCGCCTTGTGTTTAGATGTGTCTCTGATTGCCCTTTCTACATCAGCTACTGTAAATACAACTGGATCAGAAGGGCTAGTGGTAACAATGCTCCGGGAGAGTAACTCCTCATGCTCCTTGTCATCATAGATGTTCTTAAAATGTTGAAGCCAAGTACCATCGGGGATTACACAATCCGTATCTAAGTTATCATTATCAGTAAAAAACGGCTGATTTATTGTGGCCCAGAACTTCTTGCTATCCCTTAATATGTCGATAGATTGAAGGCTATCCCACGCCTCCTCTTTGATTTTGCGCTTGCGCATACTAATGGCCGCTTTATACTCCTTACGGAGGGAAGACGACTAGACCCCTATCCCTTGGTGTTTGCTTGAGAGCTTTAAAAAGAGCCCCGTGGGCCTTAGAGCAACTCTTGTCAAACCATTTATGAGTCTTCCTTGTGCGTGCTCTACAATCTACCTGAAGTTTCTCGGCAATCTGTTTACAGATGCTTCATAAGCTATAATTGTATCAGTGGGTGATGCAGCTCCATCCAGACAGATAGCAAGATTTGCCTCAGTTTTAGAGGCAAGATCTTAGAAAAAGACCTCTGGCACCACAAATTCCCATTTAATGCGTCTGCCTAGATCTTTTGTGGTTAAACCAGTTGACGACCGACTCCCTACATTAGTGACAAACAACCCCCCCCCCGTCTCAATTTCCAATAGGACTGGGTTATGGTCACTAAAAGTTGACGTTACCACTCTATAATCCAAAGTCTTAGCCAAAACCATCGGGGATACAAATATATAGTCAATCACCGAATTTGGTCCACGACCTATAAAAGTGGGGGCCCTATCCAGACCCCCCCCTTGCAGGTTCCAAAAGGTTCAAGTTGGAAAGGACTTCCTCAAGAGCTTCCCCCTGTTTACTATGCTCAAAATGAGAACCTCCCCGTACAATGACCACTCTTGATCATCTCCATAACAGTCCCACAGGCATGGATGTATATTAAAATCTCCAAGAAGTAAAACTTCTGGTGCACAAGTCTGATCTAATTTAAACACTGACAAAAATTGGTCCAAGGAGTTAACATGCTCCGCCTGATGAGAGCCTTCCTTGGAATTATATAGATTAATTAACAAATATGTCTGTTGATCAGGAACAATCCATTCAATTATTAAAAAATGTGAGGAGACCACATCAAGTTTTTTAAAAGTACCGGCTAAATTTAGCGAAATAAGAAAAAGCAAACCCCCCTTTGATCTTCCTGCCGTTCCTGGTACAGCTGGGATAGAGAAACTAAAGTAACCGTCCAGAATGAAACTTGGCACTACCTCCCAGGTTTCCTGAAAAGCAAGAATATCAAACTGCCTTACAAACTTCAGCCAAATGGGAAATCTGTAGCTTTGGATCTAATGCCTGCCACATTCCAGCTCAGGAGTTTACAGGAAGTTTTCTCACTAGTGACCCCTACCACCATCCCCGTTTGTGACGGGGCCGTAGGTAGTCAGTCATTAGTCTCTATCTGAGACAGTGGGGAGAATCGGTTGGATAAAGTTATCTCCCCCCTAGAATGGGGGCCAGACGGGGGAACAGGAGTTATGGATGTAAACGGATTTTCCACCCTCCCAAACAGCCCTAATGTAGAATTTAAGTGTTGGTTTTCCATGTTCTGATATGAAAACATGTGCTTATTGGTAGGGTAAAGTTGTTCCCGTTTAGCTCTCTGTTGGTAAGTGTGTGGCCTAACTGGGGGGGTAGAAAAATCCGAGGGGTAGTGGTCTAATGCCCTGATTAGCCAAGTCTGAGGCATCCCACAGCAGTCTCTCGGCACAGGCCCGATTGTTAAAATTTTCCACCACACAGTCCCCCGGTATATTTTTCGGGCAGCGCCCTACCCAGTTAACCCTTTTTGCCATAATGACAGAGTGTATAATATCATGTCCTCCAGTACTGAACTGTAGGCACCACTGTCTGGCTAGCTCCATAAGATCATGAGTTGTTTCCATAGTGCTTCCTCTTAACGGAGGGACCCCAGTGAAGACGACCACCAAAGGGGCGGCCCCGGGGGCAAATCTAGAAATCTACCACGTTGTGAGCTCTGTCTAGTACTTGCTTGTGCCTGATTACGCAGAGTATTAACTTCTGGGGTAAGACTTATAGGCCCACTCCCCTTAGGACCCTGCCGATCTTTGCCCTCTTCTCTAGTCACATTTGCGAGCATACTGGGTTTCTGGCCCACAATCGCATTTTCCGCCATAGGTCTAATTATGGTCTGGGCTTGGGTTTGGATGGAAAACCCCTTATCCCCTGTCTGTTGTTTAAGAAGCTTGTCAATTTTCTCACATTTAGACAGTAATCCAGCTACACAAGAATTAAAAGTGTCCACAATGTCTTTGGCCATATTTACGAGCACGGGTTCCACTCGTGAAATAAACAAATCTTCCACAATTTTCCCTATTTGGTCTCTGAGGCCTTGATCAAGAAGAGGGGCCTCAGAGCTATTATCATCTTGGCCGAGTATTTAAGTGACTTGCACTTTCTCTTTCTGGGCACCTTCTGTAGCGGACGAGAATGTGTACTGTCCATTTGATGAATTGGGGATTCCGAATGGGGTAATGTTACAGTTTGTTGTGCTTCGACTACGATAGTTGGTTTGGTAATCACAATGTTTGGTTCGAGTGGTATGGCCCGACTTTGGTCTACAGTTAATTCCAGATCAGTTTCGGTTTCACCTTCACCCAATCCCAACTCTTTCTCCACGATCGCAATTTTTTTTGTCAGGGCCCCCACTGCCGTTGTTAGGTACGAAATTATCGAGTCAGACTTCCTTGGATACTTCGCTTTTTTACCCTCATCCTCCCTTCGACATAACTGCTTTCTCTTACCCATTTCTTGAATGTCAGGGGGGTAGCCCGGCCCGGCCTCTTCTGGACCCTGATGGCCACAGATGGTCCTGCCCTTGTCCCGGGCTTCTCCCGCGGTGCTCCGGCGCGCGACTCGCGGTGCAAGAGGTGTTCCTGCCTCTTTAAGCGCTTCCAGGCACGCTGGTGGCGTGGAGATTGTGCGCCGCCCCTGGGGCTGCTGGGATATGTAGTTCCCTGCTTGGAACTACAGCCGTTGCCCTCACGGCGCTACAAGTTTTAGCGCGATTCCTGCTGTTCCCCTCACGGCGTTTGGGTTGGTTAAGGAGCCGATGCCCCCACAGTCAGCAGTCAGGTCTTTTCTGAGCCCCATCAGGAACTGTGTCAGTTCCTGATGAAGCAACCAGTCAGGAACCTTTGTGCCCCTGTAGCTCAAACAGGGGGCCTAATGGCTGACCCTTTGAGACACTCCGGTAGTCCTGGGTTAAACCAACACAACAGGCCTCAGGCAGCAGAGTAGTTGTCCTTATTTAGAGTACAAAGGTCCAGGAATGTTCTGAAGCATGGGTCTCGGGGTCCAACATTTATTCCTGGTGCCAGCTTTGAAGTGGGAGCAACTTCTAGACTTCCCACGAACCCCACCATCCACATCTGCTTCTGGAATCTCCTTCCCAAGTCCCAAGATGTCTGGGGTGACACAAGGCTAGTGTGAAGTTCTTTTGTGAGTGCAGGAGGTCACCATTGTAGTACAAGTGTGGTAGGTGACAGCTCAGCCCCCGCTCATCTTGTCAGAAGGGCCATCCTGCCTACACCTACTCCCTCTTTGTGACACTGTGTGGGAGAATACTCAAATGCCAACTAAACCTAGTGTAACGAGGGGGACCTGGACCCTCCAGGCTTACCTATGTCCCCTCTTTTTAAACAGCACACCGAGACCTGGAAGACTTCAGATGCAGTGTATATCCCCGGACCAGAAGTAGCTGCGGAACACTGTTTCTTTAACTGGGCGGAACTGGACCCTGGCCACGCCCTCCCGTCACATGTAAAACCCAGCCCAGAGAACCAACAGGTGTGTTTTACACCCGGAGGTAGCGGAGGTGATAGGCGTAAGGACGGAGCAGAGTGGGAGTACGGAGCTAGCGAGGAGGATTGGCGAGAGGACGGAGCGGAGGAGGCGAAGGGAGAACATCGGAGGACGGAGGAGGCAAAGGGAGAACATCGGAGGACGGAGGAGGCGAAGAGAGAACATCGGAGGACGGAGGAGACGAGCGGAGAACATCAGAGGACGGAGGAGGCGAGAGGAGCCCAGCTGGAGACGGAGGAGGCAGGTCGAGGAGACGAGGAAGCCCCGGAGCAAGGAGAGGAGGAGAAGAGCGGGGGAGTGCAGAGACCGGGATGAGACATCCGCGACAAGCCAGGAGGCCACCCTAGAGGCACTTCGCCCTGCCACACTTCAAGGGAAGTGTGGCTTGAGCAGGTACGGTCACGCTTTGCGGGCTGGGCGGGTCGTAGGTGGGTTAAACCTCCCTGAACATCCGGCCAGCATCTAGTGCAAAACCCCCACCCTCACGAACCATTCACTTGAACCTGGGTCGAGTAATTGCACATGTGTTCCTCACTCCCTTCCCTGTGCACAAAACAAGGCCCCAGCCTAATTACACTTTTTCTTCCCCGGTACGCTGGACGGGACGACGAGGCATCACGAGGAGAAGCGGCCTACAAGTCCCAGAAAACCCCGGGAGTACAGAAGCCTAGGAACGGTGAAACGCCTGGATCGACTGTCGGAAGAGACAGACACGCCTCTCCCCTATTACCGAAAGACTATTCAGAAGAAGCGCTCTTACAAAACAATAAAACAGTCTTTGCCCAGAGCACCAGTGTCTGTGAGTCTGTTCGAACGCCCACAAGTGGTGGAGAATGCGGGCAGAGACATAACCGTCTGGGACACAAAGATGGAAGAGCTGCTACAGGCGTTAATTAAAGGACAGGAACAACTCGGATGGGCCGTGGAGCAGCAGCTCGCCTCGGCGCAACAGGACAGAGAGACTTTCAGGAATACAGTGGTGGCGCAGTTTGAGGGGTTGCAACATGTGACTGACCCAGCCAGCAACCCGGTCAGAGACCCGAGGCCTCAGCATACCTCTTTCTGCATTTCGCTTCAGAAGTATATAGCAGGTGAAGACCCGACGCATTCCTCGTCAACTTTGAGAGGGTGGCCTTGGCGTGTGGCTGGCCGCTGGAGAAACAGCCATTCTTTCTCGCGCCCCTCTTGACGGGGGAAGTCCAAGCAGCCTACCAGGTCGCCAATGGCAATGGGCAGACCCCTTATAGACAGATCAAGGAGATTATCCTAGACCATCTGGGCCTGGATGCGGAGGCATACCGGGTCCGCTTTCGCAAGGAAAGAGGAGTCCCCGGAGAAAACCCCAAAACCTTGTTTTTCAGACTGAAGTCGGCCGCAGACAAATGGCTCACTCCTACCACCAGCACTAAAGAAGAGATCATGATAGAATCTACCTTGAGCAGTTCCTCGAGGCGCTACCCTACGGGACCCAGAGATTGTTGAGACAACACTCAAACCTGTTGACCAAACAGGCCATGGAGATGGCCTCCACGTATGTCCGGGCCCAGCCCCGATTACGCCCCACTAAACCTGAAAAGACAAACCAGCCCCCTCCCAGACCGGACCGAAGACCCCGGGCACCCCCGGGCTTCCAGGTCTACGCGTGACGACTCCTGACGCCACCCCCGTTCAGGGGCCCTCAATGCTTCGACTGTGGAGCCTGGGGTCACATTGCTCGGTTGTGCCCTCAAAATCGGAACCAGGAGGAGCCCATGGATGTCGGATATCTACCTAAGGCTGTCCTGTACACCGCCGAACTTGGAGGGGCCTATCCCGTGAGTGTCCAGATAAACGGGGCTGAGGTTCGGGCCCTGTTGGATTCGGGCTGTAAACAGTCTGTAGTACAGGAGTGTTTTGTGACGCCCCCCCAGATAATGCCAGATGCCATAGTCCATATTAAATGTGTTCACGGTGATGTTAGGGGTTACCCGGTGGCATATATACCCCTGGAGTTAGAGGGAGGGAGGACCCTGGTGGTCAAGGTGGGAGTACTCGACACCCTCCCTGAGGAACTCATCCTAGGGACCGATAACCCCCAATTTTTAGACCTCTTCGAGGGGTCCCTACATAAGGAAATGAGACCCAGCACCCAGCCTTTACCTACCTTAACATCCCCTGATCCCTGGGAGGGAGACCGGAGTTTTCGTTTCGCACAGGCCAACAACGCCAATCTATTAAACGCCTGGGAACAAGCCCATGCCGATCAGAACAATCCCAACCCCAAATACCCCCGGTTTCTGATAAAACACGACCTCCTTTATCGACAGGGGAGTAAGGATGACCCGATGCAACTATTGGTCCCGAGTTGTTTCCGTGAACAGATATTGTTTTATGCGCACACTCATTTGTTGGCTGGCCACACAGGTAGCGAAAATACTACCCAGAATGTGTTGCATAGCTTCTATTGGCCAGGAGTCTATCGAGGCATCAAGACTCATTGTCAGACGTGTGACATTTGTCAACGCAAGAACACGCACAGACCACCGGCTGTGCCCCTGCAACTCCTGCCTATAATAGGGACACCCTTCGAGAGAGTGGCCATGGATCTCATAGGACCTCAGCCCAAAACACGTCGGGGCAATCAATCCGCCCTGGTGATCCTGGACTATGCCACGCGTTTCCCAGAAGCTTTCCCTATAAAGGCCCCGACCTCCAAGAACATTGCCGAGAAATTCATGGAACTGTTTTCAAGAGTGGGATTCCCCAAAGAGGTCCTTACTGACCAAGGTACTCCCTTCATGTCAAGGGTCATGAAGGAGGTATGTCAGCTGCTGAACCTCCACCAGATCCGGACGTCCGTTTATCATCCCCAGACGGACGGACTGGTGGAACGCTACAACGGTACTCTGAAGAACATCCTGAAGAAAATGCTCACAGTAAACGGAAGCGACTGGGACATGCTATTGCCCTTGGCTTTATATGTTATCAGGGGACAGAAACAGAGCAGCATGGGCTGTTCGTCATTCGAAATGCTCTATGGACGACAACCCCGGAGTCTATTAGAGATGACCAAGGAATTCTGGGAGGCCGAATCATCAGGGGAAACCAGGTCGCTACTGGAATACTCCCAGAACCTAAAGAACAAGCTGGGGAAGATACGCGAACTGGCGTATTCCCAATTGGAGAGTAACCAACAAAAACAGAAGACACACTACGACAAGGGAAAAAAATGGCGACATCTATCCATCAACGAATGGGCACTAGTGTTGCTGCCCTCCCCCACAAAGAAATTCCACAACGAGTGGCAAGGACCCTACCGAGTCCTGGAAACTATAGGGAAGACCACATACCGATTACAACTGAGCGGGAGAAAAACACAGATATTCCATATCAACCTCCTAAAGAAGTGGTTAGGATCTCCCCCTCTTGCTTCCAATCTCGCCTCTCCTATAAATCAACAAATCAACCGGGAGAAACAACATTGAGCGAACTAGTAATCAACGAGGAGTTATACCAGAACGAAAAAAAGAGGGACTACAGAAGGTTCTCCGTCCCTTTTCACACGTCTTTTCCAACCTTCTGGGGACGACAACAATGGCGGAACACCGGATAGAGACCCCGGCGGGAACCATAGTAAAACAGCGACTGTACCGGATACCTGCCGCAAAGAGGGAAGCGATAAGCAGAGAAGTGAAGGAGATGCTCAAGCTCTGAGTCATCAGACCCTCTCGCAGCGAATGGTCCTCGCCGATCGTGATGGTGCCCAAACCAGACGGGAGCAGCAGGTTCTGCATGGACTTCAGAGCCCTGAACGCGATCTCGCCATTTGACGCATACCCCATACCCAGGATAGACAAATTAATTGAGAAATTGGGGGATGCCCAGTACATCAGTACCCTCAACCTAACAAAAGGTTATTGGCAAGTCCCCCTAAGAGAGGAAGACCGCAAGAAAACCGCCTTCGCCACACCAGACGGACTCTACCAATTCATCGTGCTCCCCTTCGGCTTACATGGAGCCCCCGCCACCTTCCAGAGGCTGATGAACGAAGTCCTGAGAGAACACCAGGGGTATAGTTCAGCCTATCTAGACGACATAATAATATTCAGTCCCACATGGGATGAACAATTGAAGCATCTGGGGAACGTCATACAACAACTGCACACAGCCGGGCTACACATCAATTCAAAAAAATCCCAGATAGGATATCAAAAAGTCAAGTATTTAGGATACGTTCTATGTCACGGGATCATAGCGCCGCAGATAGAAAAGGTCAGAGCTATAGCCGACACCCCATTTCCCAAAAACCCTAAAGAAATGAGGGCCTTCTTAGGGCTAGTCGGCTATTATCATAGGTTCATCCCTTCATTTTCAGACATAGCCGCCCCTCTAACCGACACCCTAAAGAAACAACCCGAAGCCCGGAATATCAGAGGCCGACCCCCGCTATGTGGAACGCATTCCAAACACTAAAAAGGGTTATTACAACCAGTCCGGTCCTCTCATCTCCAGACTTTTCCAAACCTTTTATCCTCCACACCGACGCTTCGGACTTTGGGATCGGGGCGGTGCTGTCCCAGGAAACAGAGGCAGGGATGGAACATCCCATACTCTATATAAGTCGCAAGCTGTTCCCATGGGAGGTGAGGTACCCAACAATCGAAAAAGAATGCGTTGCAATCAAATGGGCCATAGATAAACTACGTTACTATTTGGAGGGCCATTTCTTTACCTTATACACAGACCACGCCCCATTGCAATGGATGAGCCGCAACATGTCGAACAATCCAAGGGTCATGAGATGGTTTCTCTCTTTACAACCCTTTTCGTTCCAGGTCCGACATAAAAAGGGGAAAGACAATGCTAGCGCTGACTATCTCTCCCGTTATCCTCTCCCTGATCGGGAGAATCTATGGGGGGAGGGGTGTAACGAGGGAGACCCGGACCCTCCAGGCTCACCTATGTACCCTCTTTTTAAACAGCACACCGAGACCTGGAAGACTTCAGATGCAGTGTATAAGCCCGGACCAGAAGTAGCTGCGGAACACTGTTTCTTTAATTGGGTGGAACTGGACCCTGGCCACGCCCTCCCGTCACAGGTAAAACCCAGCCCAGAGAACCAACAGGTGTGTTTTACACCCGGAGGTAGCGGAGGTGATTGGCGTGAGGACGGAGCGGAGTGGGAGTACGGAGCTAGCGAGGAGGATTGGCGAGAGGACGGAGCGGAGGAGGCGAAGGGAGAGCATCGGAGGAGGCGAAGGGAGAACATCGGAGGAGGCGAAGGGAGAACATCGGAGGAGACGAGCGGAGAACATCGGAGGACGGAGGAGGCCAGCTGGAGACGGAGGAGGAAGGTCGAGGAGACGAGGAAGCCCCGGAGCGAGGAGAGGAGGAGAAAAGCGGGGGAGAGCGGAGACCGGGACGAGACGTCCGCGACAAGCCAGGAGGCCACCCTAGAGGCACTTCGCCCTGCCACACTTCAAGGGAAGTGTGGCTTGAGCAGGTATGGTCACGCTTTGCGGGCTGGGCGGGTCGTAGGTGGGTTAAACCTCCCTGAACATCCGGCCAGCATCTAGTGCAAAACCCCCACCCTCACGAACCATTCACTTGAACCTGGGTCGAGTAATTGCACGTGTGTTCCTCACTCCCTTCCCTGTGCACAAACCAAGGCCCCAGCCTAATTACACTTTCTTTCTTCCCCGGTATGCTGGACATGGCATCACGAGGAGAAGCGGCCTACAAGTCCCAGAAAACCCCGGGAGTACCGAAGACTAGGAACGGTGAAACGCCTGGATCGACTGTGGGAAGAGACAGACACGCCTCTCCCCTATTACCGAAAGACGATTCAGAAGAAGTGCTCTTACAAAACAATAAAAACGTCTTTGTCCGGAGCACCAGTGTCTGTGAGTCTGTTCGAACGCCCACACCTAGGCATGTAACACAGGTCACAGATTGCAGGCAACAAATGGTTAGGACAAGAAAATGGCAACTTTCTAAAAGTGATGTTCGGGTGTGGGTCACGCACTCCTCAGTGAAGTTAAGGTAGACAGGTTGTGGTGTGCTTCAAAGATATCACCCCCTGACAAAGAAGGTGTGGGAATCAAACTAGTGGTTGGTGACACCTGGTGACTCTCTGAGCACAACCTAAATGAAACAAACGAAGTTTCTATATCAAATCATCCAAATGTAGCCAAAAAATTAAACCAAAATTGTTGTCATGTTTCTCATGTTTAATTCACATGAATCTCATCAATATCCACGAAGTTCCAATTCATTTATGCATCCATTGGAACTTCGTGGATATTGATGAGATTCATGTGAATTAAACATGAGAAACATGACAACAATTTTGGTTTAATTTTTTGGCGACATTTGGATGATTTGATATAGAAACTTCGTTTGTTTCATTTAGGTTGTGCTCAGAGAGCTGACATCTACCCTAGGTGTCACCAACCACTAACTTTCTAAAAGTGACAAGGGAAAGGGCCAGAACCGGTGTAATTTTGGGCGTTTCAAATTACCGCTAGACCAAACTGTTTATTTTTATTTGACCTGGTACTTTATTTATACCTTTTAAAAAAAACTTTTTTAAGTCTTTATAGTATATTCAAAGCAGAAGAGACATTAAAGTCTATATGCAGACAATACTTATGTACATGTGGTTCGCAAAACATAAAACAACAAAAGTAAGTATGTGATACACAATATTAACATACATGGGTGAAAAAATCATAAACATTACATCCTATTATCTTAATAGCCTTGTGTGGCCTTTGCTGACCTTCGCTGAACTGCACCTTCAAACAGCGTGCATTTTTCTCTGTGCTGTCCTGCCGCCGGAGCCTCCAGTCTGCCTCCTGCCGCCTCGCTAGCTTTTACACCTTGCTAGCAGGGCCGCTGTGCCGAGAGCGGGCAGGGGACTACACATCCCAGCAGCCCGTGCGGTAACACGCACCTTCAAACCGCGCCAGGAGGCGCTTAAAAGACGTGTAATCCCCTGGAGAGCGGGGAACCTTTGCTGACCTTCGCTGAACTGCACCTTCAAACAGCGTGCATTTTTCCCTGTGCTGTCCTGCCGCCGGAGCCTCCAGTCTGCCTCCCGCCGCCTCGCTAGCTTTTACACCTTGCTAGCAGGGCCGCTGTGCGGAGAGCGGGCTGGGGACTACACATTCCAGCAGCCCATGCGGTAACACGCACCTTCAAACCGCACCAGGAGGTGCTTAAAAGACGTGTAATCCCCTGGAGAGGGGGAAACCTTTGCTGACCTTCGCTGAGCTGCACCTTCAAACAGCGTGCATTTTTCCCTGTGCTGTCCCGCCGCCGGAGCCTCCAGTCTGCGTCCCGCCGCCTCGCTAGCTTTTACACCTTGCTAGCAGGGCCGCTGTGCGGAGAGCGGGCTGGGGACTACACATCCCAGCAGCCCATGCGGTAACACGCACCTTCAAACCGCGCCAGGAGGCGCTTAAAAGACGTGTAATCTCCGCCTCGCGGGACGCCGGGCGATGCCCGGGCCAAGGGCGGGCCCGTTTAAGCCCGTTAAAGACCGGGTAAGACTGGACTGGGCCACCCCATTGACAATTGTAGCCTCATCATCCACTTTTGTGTCATATTAACCATCTTTGTACTGTTGTGTTTCGGAGTTACCTATTATTTACTCCAATCCGAGCAGCATCATTCTGAGTATGTCGCCTAGAAATACTAGAAGTAGTAAGCCTTCACATGCTGCCCAGACCATCGGTCCAATTGACCAATTTATCTCCAGGGCCAATGACGCAATCAATCAAGGCGTCCTTTTGTTGGAACGGAGGGTCTCTCAAGAATTAGCCATAGCCAAACGTTCCTCATTAGGTCTATTGGCTGCAGTTAGAACTCCTCAGCGCCACTTAGAACCCGGTACGCCAACAGATTCCCACACCGTTCCAGGCACTGTGGATCTGTCAGTATCCATTGATCTATCAGCCACCCAGTTATCCCAATCCCCCCTATCTTTGGAGCGAACCCTGACTCTTTTTACATCTCCGAGCAGGGAGGACTCTAATACAACCACCAATAGGGGTCTGAGGGAGGGTGCGATACCGAAGAAAAAAGAGAGGAAAGGGAAAAAGAAGATTCCTCAAAAAAACAACTCCCAAGTTCAGTCACAAACCCCGACGCAACCTAGTTTACAAATTTCATCTGCTATACAAAGTACCAGCCAATCGGCCCCACTCCAGCAACAGGCTAATCCCACATCACCGGACATAATAAATCTCTCCTCTACCATGCCTAACCTCAGTCTTACTAGTAATGCGGGAAGAGGGCGTGACACCTGTAGTTTAGCCATCCAGCCACTGGATAGATTAGAGGAATTAATTAAGCTGTATGTGCAACCCATCGAGCTTTCCCTGGCCAAAGTTGAAAAGATGATGGAAACGCTAATCGTAGAACTCAAATCCACAAAGAGTTCTGTCTCTACTCTCCCTGTGGCCCAAAAACCCAATCCTAAATCTACCAAAGTAGGGGCAGCTGCGACGAAACAAGTACCCAAACTGGCTACTACATCTGCAGTCGTCCACCAAAAATCATCAATCGCAGCTGTGCAACAAAAAACACCACTCACAGCAGCGAAGAAAGGCCCTGCTATACCATCAGTTCCAGCCTCAGCTCCCATTTCCACCCAGGCTCCCACTCTAGCAAAAACCCCAGGGATCCAAAATGCCACCTATAAGACGAGACGGAAAGGTGGTCGTTCCTTCCACCTTCCCCCAGAAGCCATCCCGTTCGTTGTTATCATGACAGGGGTCCCAGAACTGAACCCAAACTCAGAGGAACCAGGTTGGTCCTTAAAAAATAAAGTGTTACACTGGCTATCCGCCAATAGGCCCCTCCCTCCTTACTCTAACAATAGAGTCACAATGGTCCGCAGAGTTCCCTGGTTAGGTAAAGAGCCAAAAACAATCCAGGGTGATTGTTTTATCATCAACTTCGAAGATGCCCATACAGTTGAGCATATTTGCTCATGGGGTTCCCACCTTACACCTGATGGAATAGGCACTAAAAGATTGTCATTCTTCTACCCTCCACTAAACCACTACGCTTCAGGTCCAGAATGGAATTGGACCCAGGTAGGAAACTGGAGCAGAAGACCTGACTGGTTAGATTGGGCGGGTCATGGGGGTAGAGATCCCGCGCCAACCTTTGGTTGGAGGGGCGTCCCATTGTCTAACGGATACGACTGCCTGGCGATGGTGGATTGACCACCATCTGTTAACACCCAGGATATCATAAACCCCCTTTCCCCTGGGCCAAAATCATCCAAATCATTAAAATCACTAAAATTACCGATATCACCAACTTTATCCTCCAGTTCCCCGCTGCCACCTTACATGGAAGGCATTCCTGTATTAGTGGAAGTGCCTCCTCTTCCATCCACAGAAGCACAATCCGCCATTATTACTGTTGACGATCATATTACATCTTATACCTCTCCCCGACCAGGAAGCCCAGCTATTAACATCTTGCCGAACGCCAGTAATCCAACTCCCTCTACTCTGGCACTATCTGTATTATACTGGAACATCGCAGGTCTCCGTTCAAAGACCAATCTTAAATCATGGTTGGATTTAGTAAACACCCACCAGATAGTTTGCCTACAGGAGACCTGGGATATAGACTTAATACACTTACAGGGCTACAAAACATATCATACCTCAGCCAGCATTACCACGCATGGCAGATCTAAGGGAGGTCTAGCTGTGTATATCTCAAACAACTTGTCAGTAAAGAAAACTACTGTTCTTCATACCACTTTGAATTTTCAAATTATAATGGTTACTTTTAACAAATGTATGTCATACTGTTTTATTAATTTTTATAATAACCTATCCCCTGTAGACTGTGTGAAAACTGTATCTGAAATATCTTCTCTCATTAACGAGCAACGAACTAGGCAACCACCACATGCCTATAATGTGATTTGGGGGGGGGGGGGGGGGGATTTCAATGTTCCCTTGTGCATTAATCATAAGAAAGGCATCTGTGGGCTTCTAGATGAAGAGGATTGTCCATTGACCCATTTTTCGCACACCCATCTAGGTGATACCCTCAACGATAGTCGCTTCTCATTAGAATGGATGTACGCAAACGATCTTGTGGACCCCCCCCCCCCGTCGAATTCAGACCTACATTCCACGGCAGGGGTTTGTCAAGTACTATAGATTTTATCTTATGCTCTCATATTTTAAAGGGCAAACTTCTAAAGTTTGCCACAGGTAAAGACACTTCAAGTGACCACTTATCAAACAGTATTACTCTCTCGATCACCATGGATAATTTTCATCCTATTAGGATTAGTTTACTGTCCCAGCAATCTTTGGCCATGGATAGAACCAATGGCTTTTCTGTGAAATGGTCAAAAATTGATCCTACAATAATCACTAGCAAGGTTATATCCAAGGCTCTTCCCTGGATTAATATCTGTTTGGCAGATGAGTCCCCACCTGAGCTGATTTTATTCAGTTTCCAGGAGATTTTAAAAGTTATGAAGGCCGAACTATTCCGTCATCATAAACCTGGTAATCAGATCTCTCCTAGATGGTTTAATTCGGCCTGTCGCAAAGTGATATCTGCCTTAAAAAAGGCCTTACATAGCCCAGTCAGAGACAAAACTGAGATAGCCAAACTCAGAATTGAGTATAAAAAGGCTCAACATAACTGTAAAAAGGATCTAAAGAAAAATCTATGGGCCCAATTACACGCGAGTTGCCGAAGTAAAGACTGCTCTCAGTTTTGGCGTGTAGTCAAATCACCCTTTCTGGCAGACGCAAACACACCCCAGCACCTAGACGTGGCTGTGATGGCGGATGAGTGGGTGACCCATTTTTCAAAGATCTTTGGTGGTCCCCCTGAGGGCATCACAACACGGGCCACGCTGACAGCCGACCTCTCCAAGATGCAAGTATATCCTATTGACCTCCATTTCAGCTTAAGTGAGGTCATATATGCCTTAACGTCCTCAAAAACTGGAAAGGCCCCTGGCTCTGATGGAGTCCCTCTTGACATCTTTGTTTCCAACATGGAACTGTGGTCTCCCATTGTCACACAGGTGATGGCGGCAGTTTCCAAAGTTGGTCTAATAGACTCCTGGTCCTCCTCCATTCTGCTCCCTATTTTTAAAAAGGGCGAACGAAACAACCCAGCCTGTTACAGGCCCATCTCCCTCCTCGACTCCCTGGGGAAGGTCGCGGGACGACTGATCCTGGAACGTCTCCAGGATTGGGCGTCGGAGAACAACGTCTTGACCGACCTCCAGTACGGATTCCAGGAGGGACTTGGTACTGTTGAGCAGGCATTAAAATTAACTTTCCTAATAGGCAAATATGTTGGGGCAAGAGGGGGAAATCTGTATCTAGTATATGTCGACCTCAGTGCAGCGTTTGACTGCGTGATTCACTCCAAGCTGTGGTCCATTCTAGACGAACTGGGTGTTGATCCTTCACTTATCAAGTTTTTACGCGAGCTCTATTCCGATGCCACAGCTTGTGTAAGATATGGGATCGGTGGCGAACTTTCGCCCTCCTTCTCAGTTACAAGAGGAGTTAGGCAGGGCTGTGTCCTGGCTCCTTTTTTGTTTAATCTATATACTAACGGGCTGGAAACAGCCATGTTCGTTAGGAACCAGGACCTACCTTCTATCAACCATCGCCCCATTCCTGCATTACTCTATGCAGACGACTCCGTGATATTAGCAAGAACGCTAGTCCAGCTACAAAAACAATTGGACAAATATTGCCAGTTTATGCTTTCTCTGGGGTTAAAAGTTAACAAAAGTAAAACCTTTGTTATGTACACAGGGCCCAAGGTAAAGAACCCCAAACCTCTCTATATCGAGCAAGTCAGATTGGAACGAGCCAGGGAATATCCTTACTTAGGAAACGAGCTATGGTAAGCAAGAAGATGCTCTATCAGAGAGCAACTTCGGCACTTGTTTCCTTTTCAAAGAAATTGGGCAAACCTGCACCATCTGAGTTACTTAAAATGTACCATGCTAAATGCCACAGCATAGCAACCTATGGCGCAGGCGTCTGGGCCTATGCACCTGCAGACGAGTTACAAAAAGTCCAAAATGTTTTTTTAAAATACTTACTGGCACTTCCACAAAGTGCGCCAATTTACGGTTGCCATATCGAGCTAGGCATTGATTATTTAACTGATAACATCAAATGTCAGCCAATTCTCCTATGGCACCGTATTTGGAACAAACCACAATGCCACTTAACTCGCTCTCTGATTTCCGATTGTTTATCTATGGTGTGTTGGAAAAAAATCCCATGGTTAACTTACGTTTCCACCTTTTTAAAGGACCTGAATCGCACGTCATACTTCACTGAGCCTTCCTCAATAGCTGATATAAGCAGAGGTGCTTTGAAAAATCTTTGTCTAAACCACCTAAGGGAATTGCGCCTCTCTTGTGAAGTATCTAAGCAAACCAATGTGCCAGTACTAATGGTCCAAGTTTCCCCTGGCATCCAGCCCTATCTTACCTTCTACCTCTCCAACTACGAAAAATACGTACTAACTAGGTTTCGTTTTAATTTATTTTTCCGTCTTGTTACTTTCCCCACTGAGTCAAACTGGTCACACGACTTGATCAAATGCCCGTGCGACGGAGTTTCCCCCCAATCGGCCATCCACCTTACTTTGTTCTGCCGATATTATGAGCAAGCACGAAAGCGTTGGATTATTCCTCTTCTTCGTCAAATGGGGTTGAGGACCTGTCGGCCAGCACTCCTGGCACTTCAGCTGTTAGACTCACAATTTGTAGCTAAAAACGTAGCTCTTTTTCTAAAATCATGTTTGAAGGCACGTAGTAAAATTGGGCTACCGTCTCCCTGATTCAATGTTTATCTGAATTAACTTGTACAGTGGTTCTATGTAAAGTCCTTTAAACGACAATTCGTAATGTAATAATGTGTTTTTATGCAAATTGTATTTAAATTGTATGATGTACTTTTTATGATTATCCAAGTGTTAATCGAATAAAAGTTTTGAAACGAAACAATGATTACAATTATGTTACATTATACATATTATACAATGACTCCATGTCCCATGTTTGCCAAATACAAATGATATATTGTAGCAGGGTTTCCGTTCTCCCACAGAACTGTGCACAGAGATCTAGAACCTGGGTGAGTTAGGGTGACCCAAAACTCACCTTAGTTTCAGAAATCCCCTTACCAAGCTAGCTACAGTGTCTCATCGGTAGTAATAACTTACCAATGACTTAGACAATCCAGAACATGAACTTAGGGTACCTCAGGTATCGTGGAACACATGAACACTCTTTCGTTATATAATCATTACAAACCGAAACTGGGAGGCAAAGAACACACGTGCAAGTTTGAAATGTTTATTTTTCAATGCAAAGTTCTCAAACGCAGTATCTTGTATAATATCAACATACATATTATAAAAATCAGAGTTAGCAGCATAGTCACTAATCCATAATAAGCAAAAGGTGATAGCATGTTATGATGCAAAAATCTATCGAATTCTGTATCACCTATATTTCGCGCACCCTATTTAGCATATTATATTATATCTAAGAAGGTCTCATTTGGGTTCTAGCAGGGCGGGCCCATACCTCTAATGGTCAGTAGGAGCAGATCACATCAACAGCTACCAGCTCTCTGCATGCGAAGCATCAGGTGTGTTGATTCATTCCCTGTAACTCTATCTTAAACCCGAGTAGAGCCCAATGTTGGCAGCAGCATTATTTGTGTTATGTCTAATGTGGTGCGAGGATCAGGCCTTCAGCAACCTTGTGTTAGGTTATTCTTAGAGGGTGCAGTTCTCAGTGTGCAGACATTTGTACCAAGTGTACCAAGCACGACTGATATCAGAGCAATAACATATTCTCAAATAAATCACATCTTTCGTCTAGGTTGAAAGCTACAATAACAATTAGGTGTCGTGTGCAAACTGAAGCCGAAGGAAAATATGGTGTTTAAACATTTAATAAACTCATGCTAACTTAACACAATATATAGAAACGCAGTAACCATATGACACCCCCCCAATGATCCGAGGACGGTCAACAAAGGAAAAATTAAGCCAATACTATAAGAAAGGCAAAACATGAAAGCAGAGTTCAATAGTATTGAGCCAAGCTAAATGTATGTAAATGTATATAAAAATCAATATTACAAAATATGTATGAATGCCTATAGTGGCCACACAAAAATAAAAAAAAACTTGAACTTGAGGCCATTCATAAAATCATAGGCCCAGAACATATATATGTCCAATGTTCGTAATAGAAAAGGCACCATTCAGAATTACTAAAAAGTCACGTGCCATAATAGTGAAAGTCTCCAAAGCCACTCATGGGTGGATAGAATATGCAAAATAGGCAGCCACAGCTTCCAACATGAAATCACTGTCATCATCCGAAAACAGTTCAGCCATCCAATTAAGCAATGGGAAAGAACATACGTGCTCCTCCAGCACTAAATCCTCTAGCAACATCAGAGGACAACTCAGTGGGTTCTCGAGAACGGTATGTGCCAGAAAGTCATGCGCTGCTGCGAATATGTCCCACTGACCCATTAGTCCATGCATCGCTGCCACGGCCATAACCCTTTCGCCAGAACAAACCAACTTGTGAGCAACTACGGGGCTCATCAGCTGATCAAAATCGACGTCAGGAGAAGTCGGTAAGCAGAGACACAAATCAAGGGCCCAGTCGAAATCACAGCTCAGGCAATGAAACACAGGCTGGACACATGTGAAATAGGAAAATCGAAACGATAATCCATAAGCCGTGCTTAAAGTCGCAAGCGGTAAGGAGCCATAGTAATCAAGCATCCGGTTGCGAAACAGCAACAGTAGGGGCTGAGCGTTTTCTTGCGCAGGAAGGGAATCCATGTTTTATAAAGCAAAATATCACCAGAACGCCTGCAGCCAAAGCCAGCAAAACAGGGAATCCGCCAAACAAGCTTGCGAATATAGAATGAAAAAACGCAGGGATAATACCAAATACTTTTTCAAACGTAGTCACGAGACCACTGCTAACCAATTTAAAAAAATGTGCTAGGCCGGACGTGGAGGAGGCATTAAAGATTTGATGAACCAGCTCGCAGAAATGAAACGGCAAATCAGTATTTAAAAGCGCCTGCACCTCTGTGCGTGTGTTAGCTATGTGAAGGACATAAGTCTTGCGGGCCGAACTCAGGGCCACTTCTTTTTGAGACAATAGTGCTCTTATTCGGCTCAAACCATTGAAGTCCGCTCTCAAGGTTGGAATTCTTGGCCAAATGGAAACATCTGAATTCCCATGCGTGGGTGGATATAACACGTTCTTGCAACACACCACACGTTCTGATACAGTAACCACATATGCGATACCGACCATTAACCCACAACACAGTTCGTTGTTCAAAAGCAAATAACTACCGTTTGACAATAAAGTGAATGTGGGAACTATTACGGGAACCGGTGTGCCTTTTAAAACACAGGCTAAATTTGGCCTGTCCTGATTACAAGAACCATGCAATTGGATGTGCCTGCATATCAGTGAACGGTCAGGCAACTGTGTGCATTCTTCACCATTCAGATTCACTTCCTTTCCTTCTTTCAGACATCTGTATGTATATGGTAATGACCATGTCTCATGCAGGTAAGCACTACCTAGTGGTTCATATCGCCCTATAGCAATATATTTCATACAATTTGTAAATTTATACAGAGCAAATGGCAAAGTAATAATACCATGTATAAGCCATGTAGCAGCAGCCGCCTCAGCCACAGAGAAAGGCAAAGATTCTAACTTCTCAATGTGTAACATAGAAAATGATGCATCTCGCATGGAAAGCATGCGCTGCTTGTCAGTCAAATTAAACGGGGCAAATAATGATGAAACGTTCATATAACTCCAAGGCACTCGACCAGACTTCAGAGTCTGTAGTGTCCAGGCAAACTGCATAACAGAACGCAATTGATTTTGACCATGATATAATACGGAGACTTCATCATGCACAATGTCAACAACAGAAGAAACAATATTGTTTAACGTGTAAATACGGGAAGAAAGCGTGTTAATACTGTTATCGACCACTGCAAGTACTTTTTCCAAATTTGCTTGGTCAATTGCCCTTAGGCGCTTAGCTGCCTCAATTTGAGACACTTTCCAAATTTCATTGTAAACAGCATAAATCCATCGTTTAGATCTACCCTTAGCTGGGCCTTTTATAAAATCATTTAAATCCACATTTTCAGTTAACTGAGACAGATGTAATTTAACTGCAGCTAACGTGGAATGTTGTAACCAATTCTGACACAACTTCCCCACAGAGTAAGTGGTGACAGTATTATCAGTTTCAAAACGGGGATCTGGTCGTACTTGTTTGAACCCTTCAGCCAACCCCAGAAATCGACGTTGGCAAGAATCAGAACTCTTTTGCCACAACAGCCAACCTTTTGGATCCAAACTGGATACATTAAAGGACGAATTGTGTATTAGAGACTGTATCTCATGAATAGACAAATCTGAAAAATTACCCCATCCTGAATACTCCTCTAATTCGGGAATAATTGGTGTATTTAATTTTTTAGAAGTAGCCAATCCAAAGCATGTTGTTTGGGAAATAGTAGAATTTAAAAACAACATGTGATTCGGGATGAGACATGCATGGTGCAAAGCCTCAGTGCCTTGTACCTGCCAATCTTTGGTACCCCAAACCGATTTAAGGTCAATTATTCCTTTCCAGAACTCGTAGCCATCTAAAGCCAATTTGTCTAGAAAGGACTTTGAATACAGCAACTTTGTATCAGTAAGTCTAACTTTGGACATGGACTTTTCTGTCATCCTGAAATAAAATGACTCAGGATTTGATTGATTGAAATCTGTAAAATAACTGTATTTTTTCAGAAATGTACTGGAGCTTCCAATTAAAGGAGCTGGGCAATGTTCCCATTGTGTGTAATTCACAGCAACCCTCCTGAAATTCGTCTTATGGAGAAAATGATTACCATAATGTTGGAAGCAAAACAAATCACCATAATTAATAGAATCTAAATATAAGTCTTCAGCATCAAAAGCCGCATAGTATTTTAAATCAGAAAATAATGCTTCTACGGTCTGAATATCCCAATCATCAGAACGTATATTTTGTTTAATTACATCTCCCATGTTTACTCTAAGCACATTCGGAACATTAATCACTTCAGTGGGCCCATGTATCTGAAATCTAACCGCATCCCACACAATCCCATCAAGGACAGGCCAAGCAGTAATGTTAACTGTGTTTAAGTTTCGTTTCAGTCTATGCGCTGAATGTGAAGAGGAAAGAGGGGCCAATGTTTCATTAAGGTACCGAATTCCTGTTCTTTCTTTAACGTAGTAACCATCGATCAGGCAGGAAAAAATAAAACACAAAACCAATTGACATAAAAAGGTAAAATGAAAATAGGATCAACCAAATGTATGTCCAAGGGGGAATTAAAAAATGTTTTTTAAACAACGCGGCATATTTTGCAATAGTTGAGGGTTTCTTTGAAAGTTCCGAAACAGAGTCAAAAGAGAATCTGGACTGGTCGGCCAAACGAGTCTGTAAATCAGGCATCGATAAATCAGCAGGATAGGTGTAGTTCAGCTCATCAATGTTAGTAACAGGAATAGTATTTAATAAAGTACTGGATATGGCAGGCATCTCGAGGGACACTTCCTGTTCTGCACCAGATGTAATAGCCAGCACAGAGTGCCTCACCATAGAAGGACAGAATACAGCCGGTGTCATGCTATGAAGAATCGGCCACCCTGTGTGTCTTGACATTGTCAATAGAAATAAATCTTTTTTCTTTACGACCTGGAAGTGGTGGTAAAATGACTGTTCTTGTGCCCTTCACTCCAAGAACTCGAACCGGTGCACGATATGAGGGACCAAACTCTTTCTTGTTGTCGATCTTCTCTCGAACCAGTTCTCCAACTTGGGGTAGCCAGCCAACTACCGGGATCTGCAACGCATCATCCGATGTTGAGGGCAAATGTTCCTTTGCTAGACTGTCTCTGGTCTTTTGTAGATCCTGTAAAACATTGCAATGTTCATCTACGTCAAAGGCCGTGGCCCGGGCCTTGTAGTCTAGCCCATCGAGGTCAGGGACGTACATCTTGATACCAAAGAGCATTTCGTACAGGGTCCGCCCACCCAGAGACCTTCTAGGGAGATTATTAAGCGCACGCTGCACGCCATTGAGGTGGGCTAACCAGTTTCTGCCAGTGTCTATAACTCGAGCTGTCAAAGATTGCTTTAAGTCGCGGTTCATTCGTTCAACTACACTATTGCCCTCGGGCCTGTAGGGACTCGAAAACTTGTCTTGGACCCCCAACGAAACCATAGCATCCTTATACGCCTTAGAGGCGAAAGCCGGACCCTGATCCGAATGGAAGGCACCACAGGCAAAAATTCCCTCAAAGACTCGCAAATCCTTAATGACAGTCCGTGAATCAGCGCTCCGATGTGGCCATACCCACACAAAGCGTGTGCATGAATCAACTGCTACTAAGATGTATTTGTACGCAGTATCAGAAGAAAATGGACCGCAGTGATCCAAATAAACACATCCAAGCGGTTTATTAGAGATGTACAACTGTGTCTGAGGCGGACGCGCAGCAGTTGAAGGTCTAATCTGCTGGCAAATGTCACATAGAAGGACATAATCGCGCGTCTGTTTGTACAGTCCCCGCCACCAGAACCTTTGTTGTAGCTGAGTTACAGTGGCTGAGACGCCCGCATGCGCAGACGCCACACCTTCATGAGCCGCTGTAATCAAAGCAGCCCTGCGATCCGAGTTGGGAACCAAACGTTCGCCAACATCAGGAATTTTCACATAAGGAACCTTATCGGGACTTAAGTGGTATGTGTATTTAGAAGGGAACCCCGCAGGATATTTACTTCCCTTCTCTGTTGCAGCAACAGCTGCCAAGATGTCATCATCTATTTTGCTTTTGGACCTCGTGACTGCTGCAACCAAGTATTTTGATACCGCTGACTTCGCTGCTTCATCAGCAAGCGAATTACCAACAGCGTGGACCCCCACACGCTGATGGCCTAGAGTATGAATCACAAACACGAGTGGCAACTTCTCTTTAAGTTCCGCCACTCGGACCCAGATCATTTTATGTTTTATTGTGCTACCTTTGGAATCACGAAATTCATTCTGAATCCAAAAGAACAAGTTTTCATTGTAAGACTGAACACAGTAGTAAGAGTCACTTACGATCAAAGTCGTCACACTAGGATCTGCGTATTCTAATGCAAGCATCAGAGCACGTAGCTCTGCTAATTGTGCGGTGCAGTCTCCAAGCGTCTGCGTGTGCACGACACTGGACTTGAACTCATCGTTCACCATGGCACCGACCACAATGGCGCACGCGGAAACGTAGGCATGTTTAGAGCCATGCGCAACCTGCGCCATACCATCAGTGTAAATGATGCAATGGAAATCCTCCAACGGCCGCATTGCTAAAGGAGCAGGATGAACAAATTCATACTGTAAATACTCGTGCGACCGTAAAGTGGCGTCAAAAATAAACGTGACATCCTGGGACGTCAAGGATGCAGCCCATGAATCCACCGAGGGTGCAAAGCTTTGGAATTAGGTACACTGGCTTTCGTAACCGCCTCTAAGGCAGGACACGGGGTAACAACCAACATGCGTTTTCCTTGTGACAGGGCACGTTCCTTTAGAATTGCCATCTGCACAGCTGTTAAAACTTTCTCCACAGTGGAAAAACGCAATTCAGCCGAAGTGTACAAGTGTGACTTGTAAGCAATAGGTACTGTATCTCCTTCATTAAAAGTCAGGTACGTGAAACCCACCGCCCCAGGGATAATTCTTATCACCAGGTTGGTCTGGTTATCACGAGTCTGTAAGTATTCAGAAGCGAGCAAATCAGCCTGCAAAGACTGCAGAATGGCTGAATGCTCAGGCAGCCAGCATGATTTGGAAAAAGATGGTTGTATCAAAGCATACAAAGGCTTGATACGCTGGGAATATTCCGGAATGTAAGTCCTCCCGAAATTCAAGAAGCCCAGTAGAGATTGTAATTTTTTCAGTGTTGTCGGAGAGCGCAATTGTGCGCATTTCTCCAGGAAGTGAGGTGCTAACCCCTTTCCCTCGTTGTTAAGCTCATAGCCGAGAAACAACACTGTGTACTCTGCAATGTGTGACTTTGCAAAGTTAAACTTGTAACCTATGTCTGCAAAGTTACAAATAATGCTATTTACTCGACACAGATGCTCCCAAAGATCGTCGTCTGTGAGATAAATGTCATCCACATACGAACAAGCAACTGGGTCGATGCCCTCCAGAAGAGAGACAATGCGGGCGCAGAATACTCCAGGACTATTCTTATAGCCCATTGGGAGACGCCGAAACATTTTTTGCACACGGCCGCATGTAAAACTGGTCCATTGGGAACTTAGATCGTCTAATCTATGGGCATAAAAACCATTGGAAATGTCAAGCGTGGTTTTGAACCGTTTACGCTCAAGACTATTCACTAAAGCAGAGCCATGTGTATTCTGTACTGCGCAGTTACGGCAATGCAAGTTCAAATGCCTATAATCCAAAACCAAACGATATGAGCCGTCCGGCTTGTTTACAGTAAAAAGGGGGTTATTCATCGGTGACACACACGTTTCAATTACACCTTGATATTCCAATTGTTCAAGGATAGCCGCGACTGAAGCTTTGGCTTCACGCCGTATGGGATATTGAGGTTGAGGCTGCGGCTGAGACCGTAAAGGAATCTCGTGGCTTGGAGACAATTTATCCCAGCCACACTGATTGCGGTACACAGCCGGCGCAAGCGCCAGAGCCCACTCTTCTGCAAAATGCAGCGATTCCACTCTCGATACCGTGTGCGCGAAACTGGGGAGGATCACCTCCTCCCCTCGCGGAGCTGCGAGAACAAAAGGTAGGGGCCAGTCAGCCTCCGAAAGCAAAATGTCATACGTAGACGAAAGATTTTCCCAAAATACCCCTTTTACAGTTCGTTGCATGTCACCTTCAATTAACAGGACAATTTCAAAAAGACGTTCAGGGGGAGCAACATGCGTATCAGCAGTTTCAATCACAACATAAGTGTCAGTCGCTGTCACCTTCAACAGTGGACGGAGGGCCTCTCTCACTATGGTAATCTCTGCTGCGCTGTCCAGCAAGGTCAGAGCCCACGTCAGATTCCGAAGCCGCGTTCTCACTATCTGGGGCATATCGATGCGCTGTCAGGGCGGCGACTTTCTTTGTGGCAAACTGTGGTCTCTTGGGCGTAGCGCCTTCCTGCTGCTCTCCACCGTTACGTGGGCGGGGCTGACCACGTCCTTGCTGGCCACCCCGGCCCCTGCCGCCCCCTCCACCACCGGTTGACGGAGCCGATGAGTCCTGAAAGGAACGAGGAGAGCGTTGGTCAGAAACCTGAAATTGTTCCGGTGACTTAATCATCGCGCGATCGCGCAAATCATAAACTCGATCTGACAGCGCAGGCAACGGAGACACAGGAGCAGAAACCTGTGTTTGCTGTTGTTGTTGCTTACCCTGATTCTGCTTTTTTGGCCAATTTTGCTTCTTGGACTTAGGTTGACCACTAGTATCCGAAGACTGACCCTGGGGCTGCTTTTTCTCTTTATCAGTAAAAGCCTTAAGCCCCTTTGCATTGCGGCCACCCGTTTTATAAGCAGCCACAATAATCCTTGCTAACCGACGGGGTCTCTCGGCCTCGGGAACTAACGCCAACGCGTTAGCAACCTGAAAGTTCACCGCATCCCCCTTGACATTCGCAAGGATCAGATCGCAAACTACATCAAAGGTGCCACACAGGCGCATACCCAATTCAACCGCCGACTCCGGTCCGTGTTCGTCCTGAACACGTTTAAGGACCGCACCCAGATTGGTCACAGACGGGGTGCCATAGCACCTCGAATAGACCGCTGCAAAAGTCTTACCCCAGGTCTCACAGTCAACAAGTTCAGGTGCCAAATCTTTCGGTAAACTTAGTGTAAGAATCCTGTGTTTATCACCAGGACTCGTGTTGGGAAACACAGCTTCCAGCTGGCCGAATTTCTCAGCAAGCCAGAATGGAAAATCATCCTTGTCCTGGGGCTTTCTGCCCATCACGGAATTCACCATGACAGGATTGATTTTCAAACCAGCATGTTCTGCACGAAGCTGTGCACCCCTAGGGGCTGCGTCCTGAACATTACGGCTAGTGTAATGAACAAGCGCTCTAATCACTGCCACCGCGACTTCATGAAGCCGGCGCAGATCACCCACGTTACAAGTGGCGCGATTAGGGTGAGGAGTGAATCCAGCCAAGGCGGGCCAAGGTGTGCCCGGAATGGACAAAGGACCTAACCTCGGAGCGGTTAAAGCGTGTGGTAGTGCGCCACCAAACCAAACTCCATGCTGCCAAGCATCAATAGGAACCTCCAGTGCCCTGTACGGAGCATATGCAACCGGTACAGCTGAAGCAGTGTAGGAATGGAACACTCCAGAATTAGCGTCCACTGGCGGAAATGTCACCCACGAATAAAACAGTTCGTACGGGTAAGCATGTTCCGCACTCACCACCAGAACGACGGCCAAGCCTTCCACAGGAACATCATAAGCCCGCAAATGGTCACGCACCGCAATGCGACTATGCTGCGGGATGTCCACGGCTTGTGCCATGTTAGCACAGGAAAGTGAAAAAACAAAGATTACTTTGTAGCACGACTGGGTAGTAATTCAAAGAAACCGTTTTCAGATTGATTCAAGCTTGAAAAAGACCTATTTAATAAATAGGTAGGTTTTGTCCGACACTGCCGTTTTCCGGAAACGGGAATGAAGGGGTTAAGGTTTGAATGATATACTACTCGAGTGTCATGATATAAGGCCAACAACGTATGGGCGCCATGTAGCAGGGTTTCCGTTCTCCCACAGAACTGTGCACAGAGATCTAGAACCTGGGTGAGTTAGGGTGACCCAAAACTCACCTTAGTTTCAGAAATCCCCTTACCAAGCTAGCTACAGTGTCTCATCGGTAGTAATAACTTACCAATGACTTAGACAATCCAGAACATGAACTTAGGGTACCTCAGGTATCGTGGAACACATGAACACTCTTTCGTTATATAATCATTACAAACCGAAACTGGGAGGCAAAGAACACACGTGCAAGTTTGAAATGTTTATTTTTCAATGCAAAGTTCTCAAACGCAGTATCTTGTATAATATCAACATACATATTATAAAAATCAGAGTTAGCAGCATAGTCACTAATCCATAATAAGCAAAAGGTGATAGCATGTTATGATGCAAAAATCTATCGAATTCTGTATCACCTATATTTCGCGCACCCTATTTAGCATATTATATTATATCTAAGAAGGTCTCATTTGGGTTCTAGCAGGGCGGGCCCATACCTCTAATGGTCAGTAGGAGCAGATCACATCAACAGCTACCAGCTCTCTGCATGCGAAGCATCAAGTGTGTTGATTCATTCCCTGTAACTCTATCTTAAACCCGAGTAGAGCCCAATGTTGGCAGCAGCATTATTTGTGTTATGTCTAATGTGGTGCGAGGATCAGGCCTTCAGCAACCTTGTGTTAGGTTATTCTTAGAGGGTGCAGTTCTCAGTGTGCAGACATTTGTACCAAGTGTACCAAGCACGACTGATATCAGAGCAATAACATATTATTCTCAAATAAATCACATCTTTCGTCTAGGTTGAAAGCTACAATAACAATTAGGTGTCGTGTGCAAACTGAAGCCGAAGGAAAATATGGCGTTTAAACATTTAATAAACTCATGCTAACTTAACACAATATATAGAAACGCAGTAACCATATGACAATATTGTAGAAATGCAGCTCAACGGTGTGCAGCCCAATGCATTTTGGGACAAGTTGTCACTTCTTTGGTGCCATGAAAATGCACAACTGTCAGTCTTAAGTCAACCACTGACCAAACAGGAAAATTCTGCCCCACTTTCCTTTGATTGATCGAGGAATTTTCGTCCTACTTCTCCTTCCTATGGTGCTTTTATCAGGGAGATCTTCTAGATGATCCTTCCCTGTTAGGAGATTTACCTGAGGGTGAAGCCGAACACTTCACCGTGTCCCTGCAGGTCTTGATCATAAATAGCTTATCCTCCAGTTCCCATATGGCCTTTGGGTGCATAATGGATGGGAGTCAAGCTACGTTGTGGTGTTCAAAGCCATACAGACTACATACAGATGCCATTTGGGTCTGCCCAGAACTTTGTCCTGTTGCACCTGGGACGGGGTTTAATCCTTGAAATCTTAGGAGTAAACTTTTTACCTGGAGGTTTTTAAAAATGCCTAGAAATTGTGGCAGGGAGGACCCAAAAAAGCACTAAATGTGCAGCGATGAGGCACAAAAAACAGGAATTAACAAGAGCACTCCTAAATACGCCTATATTGTCAAATCCTGGATCGATAGTCATAAAATGACAAATCTAGGAAGATGTATCCATCAGAAACTATAGCTTCCTCTTGCGAATTGAACACAACACTATTTAGAACAGCATATGAATTCAAACGTCAAGGTTGGCCCCATGTTTTCCAAATAAACAATGACAGCTTGTCTCAGCCACCCAAATAAGAGAATGTCCAGTTCAGTGAAATGTGGAGGGAGTGAACACAAAGGGTGGTAGGAAAAAAAAAACTCATCTCGTCATTGCTGAAAATCCTAATGTCACTTGCATCTACTGTACGAATTATGATTAAAACTGTTGCATTGCCACATTTACTCTTAAAGGCTTAAAGGTCTCTATCACAGCTAACTGCCTCCTCCATACCTTCCTCCGTGTTTGGTTCTTCTTTGGCATATGAAACGGGACGTTGATGGGGAATAACAATCTGTGTTGCAAACATTAGCTTAATTAGTGGTGGAGTTCTACTTTCTGTCCCAAGTTAAAAATGTTCTATTGAAATAAAGTTGGCCAGAATGAGTGGTTTGGGTCATTGTATGAAAGTATCTGCCTTTTACTCAAAGCACTGCTGTCCAGGATATATGCTCTTTGTAGTGATGTGAATACTGTATTGTTGCTGTCTAAATATCGGCTTGCACAAAGTTAAAATGTAAATCGACCCAGAATATTGGTTTTAATCTAAGGATTCTTGTATCCTTTTCTGGGAGGGAAAATGCATTTTATATACTTTTCTTCCTTGCAAATTTGGAAAAACAGAATCCCTAATTACAAATATCAAGAACGGGACTAATACTAAATGATTATCCGCTGGAAGACAATCATTGATGTTATGTTGTCATTTTCGTTGCAGGCTCAGCGGCAAGAGATATTCGACTGCCCCATTTGTATTATGCCTTTGTGCCATACGACTAACGTGCCAAGATGTCCCCTTCCTGGGAAAAGGAGTCCACGCCAAGCTGTACTGCTGTCCTGCTCACATATGTTCCATCGTGCTTGCCTAGAGGCGTTTGAGGAGTTTTCCTTAGCAGAGAAGCACATTTGTCCTCTATGTCGTTCCTGTTATCAAAAGAAAATCATTGCATGCTAGCGTCGACTCGGGCTTTGTGTACTGCCTGCTTGGCCACACTGGCTGTGTTTGTTCTTGTTCAATAGCTCAACACAACACTAGGACACTCCCACGCCAGTTAGCAGGTTCCGTTTCTGCGCCATAAAATTAAACATTTTCAACCTAACCGGATTATAATAGCTAATAGCCAAACAAATTAAAGGAGAAATGAGAGAGAAAAAACAATACTTACGACTCTAAAAAAAAAAATCCTTCACTTTCAGTGGTCTCCAATAGTATCAAAAATAAAGTGTTCACTGCATAAAGTTGACCGTCCCAATTTTCCTGAAGAAATGTGTTCATTTCCCCATGGTTATCTGCAGTGCCAAGAGCACATGAAGGGCTTGCAGCCAGTGGTCTGGACTTTTATATTGTGAAATGTTTTTGGGTGTGAAAGCATTACCTTGTTTTGGGCCTTAACACATGTTATAGCTAGTTCCAAAGCCATGGTGAATTGTCTCTGAAAGTTTTGTTTAGCCCCTGAAAAGCAAATGCTGATCCAACTCGAGGTTTTCATTCCTGGCTCAGTGAAAGGAAGAGGTCATTTGTTGAATGAGCCATGGGAGTAAAATGTGGCAGAACCTTAAATAAGCGTCAAACAAGTGCTATGAATGAACGGTGCGTTAGTGCTGCCTACGTCTTTGCTAAGGAGTCTCTCAATGTATTTAAATGAGGAGAGCTCCTAACCTTCCAGTAAGATATCTCCGGAATAACTCCTGGGAAATGTTATCTATCTAAATAAGCCTTGTAATGCATCATTTTGACATAATAAAAAATCTTGAGCCGCCGAATCGTCCCTCTTGAATGGTTTGGCTTGCAACACCAAATATTGTGTTCCCTCCAATGCCACTGTACAGCCTTATTCTCTTAGGTTGTTTTATGCCACCTTAATTGTTATCCCCAGCAGTTTCTCTCTAAACCGGCTCATACATTTGATTGCCATAACTCTGTAGAGATGCCAAAATTACAAAAAATGTTTTTTTGGTTTGTCTCAATGATTTAGAAAGTTACCTTATTGGATGCGGATATCATTCATGGTGGCACTCCTCAATGCTCAACTCCGGCAATCTCACCCTGGTGGTTTGATGTTCTTTCTGGAGAGGTTCTCAATCCTCTACCACATCGTACCTCTTGCCACCCCTGTTTCTCAGATATGGACAGGACCCTCTCCCACTGAAGCACAACATGGAAGGTTCTTATTATGGATCAATGAGGTAAATGGGAGAGAGAGACAAATGACTAGAGCGTGAGCTGTGCTGCAGCTCCTGTTACAAAGAAATAGCACCTCCAGTTTCATAATCGCCCACTATTAGCATCAACAAAAAGAGGCTGTGATTGTTTACTATCTTAGAGAAAACAAAAATAAGGATAGGTAGAAGGCTTAAACTATTCTCAGCACTGGTAATTACTCGAGCTGCATTCCTTTCCAGTGGTTGGTGTACCATGCACAACAGGGACTAGCCTTATGCAAATCAGCCTTGGACCTGCTCCAATAGGAACAGTGCAGCCTGACCTACCACAGCAGGTACATCCAAGATAAGAAGACAAGTAATCCCACACCAGCTTCGACCTATTAGGCGTCTTCAATGAGGTATAGCGTAATGTCTAAGAATCAGTGATTGTGGGACCCATGCGTGGGCATTTCTCACAAGGCATGGACAAAGCAGCTTAGCTGGCATGTGGCATTCACAATATGGAGAGAGACTGCCTTAAGAAAAAGCCTTTCCAGCTCATAGTGTCTATTTGTCCTGACTTCCTGTCAGGAGGGAACAAATGGAAGATAATAGGGCTTGAATTTGGAGCAGGTCTACGGCGTTTGACAATTTGCTGGAGCTCAGGAAGGCTTACAGTAGAGCCCAATAGGACCAAAGGCTCTACAACTGAAAAAGTATATAGCAAGTTTTCAATTAAAATGTTAGATTTGGGTCCCTTAGAAGGCGAAGTCAAATCCAGATATTATGCAGCTTTATGCACCATAGAGGTAAAGGAGGACACTAAGGGTATATTTACAGACACCAGAACTTCACTTTTAGTGACGTTCAGGTGGCGCTATGCCCTTCTCCAAATTTACAATGCCGCACTAAGCCACTTTAAGTGGCTTAACGCCGCATTGTAAATACGGCCCCTTTACACGCATCACTTTGCGTGAAAGGGGCGTGCAACGGGTGTTGCTGCGGGCGTTCCACCCAAACACCCATTGTTTTTTTGCTGCTGGCATAGATTTACAAGGTTATGTAAACCTGAGGCAGAGCCTAAAACTAACGCCATGCAATAGCAGGCGTTAAAATGGCGTTACCCTCGTTTTTGCTTTTTTATGTGTGTTGCATTGAGCTGCGGACATAGAATGAGCAAAACGCCATTAATGATTGTTTATGTGCAGGAAGGCGGACCTTCCTGCACATAAACAATCATTTCCTCCAACGCAGGCACCAGGCAGCTAATTTTAGCACCGGCAAGAAGGAAAACACTGGAGTACATTGTATTGTTGTAAATACGGCGCATCCCTGCGTTTTAGAAATGTCAGAGCACGGCGCTGCAAAATTTGCCACAGCTCCGTGCTTCGACATTTCCCTGTAAATGTGCCCCATAGTCTGTCAGGGCCACAGGGGAATAAGGGATGGCATTTTGTAAATCAAGGTAAAGACCCACATCAAAGTAAAATGTAAGCAGATTGCTGGATTTTGAATAATATGTGCATCTTAAACATGGTTTCTGAGTTAAATAAATCCTCCATCTGTGCATATTGCGACTTTCTCTTTTGCCACCAGGGATCACTTTGTAAAATAAATCAAAGTCAGTGTCCATATCTTTTTTCCTAAGAAGGACAATGCCTGCTTTCACTACTAGCAGAACCCACTTCCACCAAGGCCCAATCCTGGACACAGCAACCTCTCCCTGACTGTCAGCTGCCTTTACTCCTGCACAAAACAATACTTGAATGAGACAGCAACATCAGCCGTTTTCAATTTGGTACAATAAGTACTTTTCTTCTTCCCTTTACCTTAACACACCCACACGCCAATTGCACAGAGACCTGGTACGCATCTAATAGTTTGGTAGCCACTATCTAGAGTTCCCATACCCGGTGAAATTACCCCCAAAATACCAGGACTAGTGATGTAGTGTTCCAGAGAATCAACCTACAAAATATATTAACATAAATAGTGTACTAACTCGGGCAGGGTGCTAAATGTGAAGGTTCTCCAATATACATTCATTATTGAAATGTCCCCACGTTTGCAGGGTACTTACACATCAACAAATCTATAAAGCCTTTTGGATCATTGTCTTCCAGGCTTTGCATTTCCTACCGTCATAATGATAGTTTGTCTATTGTCTTTGTATAGCGCTTCATTCATACCTCACTTACACTGTAGCTCTGTAAATAATGAGCGTTTCTAGCATTACCCAATTTTATGATATTCCATTTGTCAATCTTAAGATGATTTGGCTTTGCAGGAATATGAATCTGTGACCTGCAAATCGTTGTCTGATTCAAAGGTTCAATTCACAAAACCACATCGAAACGTTCATTTACAAGGTCCTTTATAATTTCATTAGCTCATATTCACCCTGAACATTTCTGCTGACTTTGAGGATGGTGACAGTACAGACTTTGAATGCAGCATTGAAACCAGCTCCTAGGTCGACATTGTGGGTGGCACTGGATGGACAGGTCATGGTGCTGAGGTCCACAACTTATTTTAAGGCTCTAATATTGAAAACTATGGAGGAATCAGTCAGCAGGCATCTGTTAGAGCAGTTGGATTCACCAAGCATAAGTGATGGATCCACTCTCGGGGCAGCCAAGATGGTTCGGGAGCCATCCTAAAGATGTCCAGCATGGCTTGATAGAAGGCCAGAATATCTGTGGAGTCAGCAAACCATGCTGATAATTCTGACTGAGTCTTAAGCAGCTTCGGAATTGGATCTGAGGGTGAGGAAGAGCCTGGAGATAGGGAACAGCTCCACCACTTTGAAATGTCCTGGAACGAAGAGGATTTCTCCTTCCTATAGTGTTTTTTGTGTTTCTTGTTGGAAGACCTCTTGGAAGTTCATTTCCCATCAAGAGACATAAAATGTGGGAGAAGAGATACACTTTGGCTTGTCTCTCAGTGGCCTTAGTCAAAATAATTTGGTGCTTACAAGTACATCAGTGAAAATGAATCATCTGCCGCTGAGCCATGGGCACGTCCAAGATTGCACGCCTTACAGCAGGGTTTGAGCTCTGAAAACCTCGGATTAGACATTTGACCAAACTCCTTGTTGAAGCTGGGAGAAATGTGGTGGCTTAGGCACCTGGAGAGTCCTTCAGACTGTTAATGAGGTACAAAGAAACTTGATATAAACGGAACGCAGGTTGGCATCTATTTATAGTAAGCCAGTGCTGTCATGTTTGGTGGATGAAATCGCAGCTGGAGCTGCATGGTGTCACCAGACTATGATGGAGACCTAGTGCTGGGAGAAAATCTTTGTTTAAACTAGTCTGACGCCTGGGAATATACTTCTGGCAGGGAATCTGAAGGAAGATTTATCCATTACACATCCAAAATGTTACTCTTTTTCTAATCTGTACACAATCTAAACGCTAAAGACATATTTGAATTGTGGTCGCTTTGGCATTAGAACAGGTCTGGAGAGTACTTTTTCTGTCCTGTATGGCGAATATAAAATTTTACTTGGAGTTGGAATGAAGGATTTCACTTTATGATTTGCTACAGTAATACATATTATAAGTATAATTCTCACTGGGAATGCTCTTAATATAGGAAATTCATGAGAAGGTTCAATGTTCTGTAAGAAAAAGTGATTAATAATAAATGTGTAAGACATAAAAAAGCTAAGTGGCTGTTATCGAGGAAACACTCAAGGCCAAAATTAAATCAAAGGTAGCTTCTACTTTATGCTAACTTTGACCACTGTGTTACTGTAGTAAAGACTTTGGATCTTCAGTAATGCTTTATTTGATATTATTTACCCACAGTCCTCAAGGTCGTGTTTTCACTTTGCTATGTTCCACATTTCATTTTCTGACCTCTTTGAGAAAGTTCAGTTTAAACCTATTTTCAAATCTGGTAGGAGTCCACTCGGTGGCGGCTCCTCCGCTACTGATATGGCGGTGGAGGGTTGACCCCCCACTGACAGCCAGCTGAGGGAAATGGGAAAAATAAAATGAAAATGAATTGTTTTTTTAATCATTTTATTTTTTCTGTTTCCCTCTAGAGGCAGCCAAGTCTGGGTGGCGCAGGGACAGGGCAACGGCAATGGAGGAGTAGTGCATATTGCGAGTGCACATGATGGTTTGGCCAGTCGTCTTAGGCCGACCAAACCGCCATGCACACTTAGGTTTCTCCCACCCGGCTGTGTTGCACAGCCAGGTTGGAGAAACAGCACAGACTACCAGGCACTGTGAGTGGCAACCCAAGCCGCTCACACCAATCCTGATGCTGCTATCATGCTATTGAGAGCAGCACTGGGATTGGATGGGGAGCCTGTTCTGGCGGCCCAGGGACTGCTGGGACACCATCCGGAGAGAAGAGCAGCACAGAGGCAGCAGGCAGCGTCGGAACATGTAATTACATTTCATTTTATAATTATTTCCCTAGTCCCCCATTACGCCCTCCCCCCCCTGCGCAGGTCATAGGTTAGATTGCACAGGCGCTTGTCCAGCCTCTCCTTCACAAAGGTTATAACCTTTATGTGGACACTTTAAATATACGGGACTACAGCTGTTCAGTGAGCTATACAAAGCTGGCACTTTGGCCTGCATTACAGTTTGTTGTCACCGCAAAGAATTCCAGCAGAAGCTTTTTTGTAAGAAGCCCCAGAAATCCCAGAGCACTGCACTGCATGCCAAAGAACTACTTGCAGTCAAGTTCTCGGATAGGCGTGACGTGTACATGCTAACTACAATTCATGATGACCGCACTTCTCCCGTCACGGTTTGGGATCAGGTAGCTAAAGTTTACAAGCCCACCTGTACACTTGATTACAACAGGTACATGAGCACAGTGGATAAAAACAGCCAGGTTCTTCAGCTATACAACGCGAGTCATAAAACTCGCATTCGGTACAAGAAACTGTATACCCACCTGATCGAGATGGCAACATACAATGCTTCTGTTTGTCATACAACCCCAGGAAGACTCAGGTCTTCATTTGACTTTCTGTTGTCAGTCATTGAAATTCTTACTGCTACAGAAGCAGCAGCCTCCACTTCATATGCTCTGGAGGGCATGGCAAGGCTGAAGGAGCAACTCTTTGCTAATCACACTCCTGCAAAACTGAAAAAGGTTTGACCATGTTGTAAAGTCTGCTCTAAGCATGGAAAGAGACAGGAGAGTCTTATTTACTCTCCCCAGTACCCATTTCACCCAGCCCTGTGTTTTCCTGATTGCTTTACATTGTACCATACAAAAGTAAACTATTGGGAAAATTATTGAGGTGGAGCTGCAGTTATGTAAGCTTTTTGATGGCTGTGCATGGATACCTACCTTCCATAGGCCACTACTTCACTAGGCAAGCAGCTGTAGAGTTTTTGTGCCTCTACTTGAGGAATTCATGGAGTTGCATATGGCTCGTTCGACACCTTTATCCCTCATCAGAAAGTGGTTGGTGTTCGGTGTGCCCATTGACAAGTGCATTATAGTCCCCTGACTGCACATAATGGTGGACAGACAACAAGCCACATTGTCAAGGAGTACCCTGTACAGGAACATTTTAAAGGCTTTACTAGATAGTGAAGTGCTTTTTAGGGAACTTATGTGCACAACACAGGGATCCGCCCTGATTGCCCAAGAGATTAGAGTAAGGGTAATAGGTCATAGAAATGTCCAGTAGGACTTATTCACCAACACTTCTACTTGCTTTGAAAGTGTGTAAACTCAATTAGTAACTTGTATCATAACCATATGGCTGAGATACCCGCCACCCCCTCTCAACACAATCCCCAAGGATGGGAAACCGGAAACGGTTCTGAACTTTTGGAAGGCGGGAGGGAGTGACCCTCCCGGCCGTATTTATTAAAATATGAAACAAAATCAAAACATTAAAATAACAGTTTCATATTATGTACAATTTCATTTCCATATTACGATGTTTGGCTAACCTTAACAGATCTCTAATACAAAGGTTCTCCTAGCCGAACTAACATCCTACAAAACATTTGACTTGAAATTGTACATCCTAACGTTAAGGGCCAACGGCAAGGTCGTAACCGGTGTCAGATCCCTAAACCAGCAATACCCCCCTCACTTGTGAGGGGAGCGACCGCACAGAGGCGTACCTCAAGTGCATCTACCAATTTCCCTTGGACTTGACGGGGGCCCCAATGAACTCGACGCCATTTAACGGTCGTCCGAGGACTCATGTGAGGTGTCTAAAAGGTAGCGTAAACCCCCTCCTGAACCCCACACAACTTACCCCATCTGCCGTCGCAGATGTCCTGGCCCCGGGAAATTCCCCAGGAGGGCCCGTAGCCCCTCCTATCCAGGAAGGGGCCTTGACCACCTTTCCTTTCCTTCCGGCGGCCTATCCTTAGAAGGGACCGCCTCCCCGTTGAGGGGCCAATGGCCACCTCCCCAGAGCGCTCCCATCCGTAATGGGTGACGCCCCCCCATAGGGATCTTCCAATTACTGCTCACCGATCATGACCTTACCGCCACAGGCCGGATAGTTGACCGGCTATCCGGACCCCCCACAACAACTCCTGCCTAAAGGTCATGTTTTAAACTCTTTAGCCAAGCTATGAGGTCTCCTATGAGTAACTCATTCCCCACCCGGGACAAATTAACCCCATCTCCCAAATACATACTGTCCCCTTTGATACAACCATGCGAAACAGAATGCAGTGTATTTGAACGAAACAATCTACTCAACTTGTTATTTATTTTCTTTACTGAATGATTCAGAGCAGAAACCGAAATAGCCCCCCGCCACACTTTCCGTGGGATCATATGGGACCATGCAATTGTGCACCCTGGAACTCTTCTTGCCAACCAACTTACTGTGGAAAGCATTGCCTCAAGAAGAAGTCGTCTACCAGTGGCCACCAAATCGTTGCCCCCAAGATGGACTATGATTATAGACGGCGTGACCTTGTCCGCCCTAACAAACCCTCGAAAAAGGATTGAAACTGGTCAATACAGAGCCCGCCCCTTCCGTAGAAGGACACCCTGTACCCATAATTCCCCAGCCACGTGAATCATGTCACCTGCTTTGAATACGTCCGCGGCACGCCTCACGTATGAGTGGCCCACGACCCACACCTCCTTTCTCGCAGCCGGTGATGTCTGACCGCTGTTCCCCAGGTGTCGGGTCGACTGCACAGTCCGCCCCGCCTCGTAAGCTTGCGCAACTGAAAACCAAACAAAAACAAGAAGCGTGAGTACATTATTACAGCTTCACAACATGTGCAACCGCACATACCTTTTATAACAGTTCGAGGACCAACGCCCCAAACGTTTTACTTTTTCTACACTCAGACCCCTGGCTGTAGCCTCAGTAGCAGCCCCTATCCGAAAGGAATGGGTCCCGAACACACCGGGGTTCAAGCCCGCGGCCGAAATCGCAAGCACCCGCTGGAACTGAAACCTCGTCAGTGGGGTGGCGTCAGCGTGTCTCAACAAGGTCCCCCCCCATGATGCCACCCTCTGCGCTAAATATTCCTCTACGCACACCACAGGGCACATGGAAGACCCGGGGATCCTCTGAATGATTATGCAGTCCCCAATTGCACCCTGATCGGTTTTGGACCTAACAAACGAGACCGTCATCGTCTCCTCCCTGACCTGAATGTGCTCCCGGCACAGTCCCCCCATTGTATCCTGCTTGTTCTTCGCCACTAATTCGCTTACCCGCATAGCCCCATGGAATGCTAGCGCAAATGCAGCTCGGAATAACACTGCTTCGTACTGGGATGAACACGTTGCCGGGAGTACGGACAATAACAGGGTCAACCTATCCAGACCTATCGGGTGCCTCTCATCTACTCTGCGACCCTCAAGGCGTTGCCACCCACGTAGCGCTTTCTGCACAACGAAAGACGCTGTCGGGTCCTGGATCCCATGAGCCCTTGCCATAAAGGAAATGGCGGCCCGATGCCTCTGGGCCGTAGCTACTGATTTGCCTGCCTGATGTAAAGACAGCAAAAATTTTACTACAAACTCTTCCTGGCCCCAAAGCTCCCCCCTAGCAGCACCCAAAAAGGACCAATAGGAACGGAACGCCCCTACATATGCCTTCCTCGTCCTGGGTGCTAAACTCTCTCCCACGAGGTTTTGTAGTTCGGGGCACCGAGAGACCAGAGAGCTTCGGGAAAGGGTGCCGCCACCGGGTCCGCTGTGGGCAGAAAACCCCAGAAGGCCTGCATACGGAAACGAGAAAGCGCATCAGCCGCTTGGTTCAGTACCCCCGGCACATGTCTTGCCCTAAATAGCACATTCAATTGCATACACAATAACACAATTTCTTTGAGCAATCTCAGAATCCATTTGCATCGTGCTGCCTGACTATTGATACACTCAACCACGGTCATGTTATCAGACCAGAACACCACAGAGTGATCCCGGAACCCCTCAGGCCAAGTTTTCAGGGCCACCAAAATAGGGAAAAGTTCGAGAAAAGCGATGTTACTCGTCAGCCCGCACTCGTGCCACCATGACGGCCATTTTTGAGCCGACCATTGTGTACCAAATATGGCACCAAAACCTATACTCCCCGCCGAATCTGTCCAAAGACCCAGCTCCTCGGAGGACACCGCCGGTTTGTTCCAGACGATTCGCCCATTGAAATCCGCCAAAAATGCCAACCAAATGCGCATGTCCTGGCGAACCTCTGCCGAGAGCCTCGTGCGATGATGACCTTCCTTCAGGCCGACCATGGCTTGTGCAATCGAGCGGGAAAAGGGGCGCGCCATTGGCATCACTCTCAGGGCAAAATTCAACTGACCCACCACTTGTTGCAATTGATGCAGGTTTACTTTCGTTGCACGAATACATGTTTCAAGGGATAACCTGAATTTTAACACTTTTTCCTTGGGTAATCTAAAACAACCTTCTTCCGAGTCGAGCTCGATACCCAGAAACTCGAGCAAAGTCGAGGGACCCACAGTCTTACCTGGCGCCAATGGCACACCGAATTGATTCATTAAGACACAAAATTCATGTAAAGCCTGTCCGACCTCGAGTCACCTCCTTCCCAATCTTTACCTGTACCACCGACGTATGCTGCAAGACCGACAGTTGATTCTTACAGTTTGCTACACCCTGAAAATCCCCCACTGGGATGCGGAAACCATATGAAAACCCGTTTCGCAACACCCCAGCGGAAGCATGATCCGGGTATTCGTTGAGCCAAGGAATCATTGCCATGGTATCGATCGGAGTAGGTAAAGGCGCCCCTCGGACAATTTCAGACCTGTTTGGCGCTTCCCCTACCACCGTTATCACCCGTTTTGGCTCTGCACATGGACTCAGGATGGGATGGCTGCCCACACCCCCCACATTCATGTCTGAACTTGCATGACCCCTGGGGCCTTGTACATTTCCCTCTGTTAAAATTCCAACAAATCCCCCTTTTACCTGCGTTGCCACTCGGCTTCGAGTGGTGCTCGTTACCTGCACCCGTCCGAAAGGGTGTCCCAGAGAATTGGCGGGAAGATTCACCCCCGTTACTCCCTGACAATGGCACTTTTAACATTCCTGAACTCTCCATTTTTTGCCATGAAACGGAGTCGAAACAATCCCAAGTCAGAACTGGGTCGTGTTCCTTAGCTTTTCTAAAAATATTGTCATAACAGAACCACTGATTGCCCCCGTACGATACGGAATACTCCATGATACGTGACTGATAAATAGGCAACTCGGTCAGCAACTCGGGCCTGCGCTCGCCCATGATGGAGGTAAAAATGCCCCACGCTCTGCCCCAAGTACCAATGTTTTCATCAACCTTAAAGGCGGCCATTTTTGCGCGCCAAACACTCGGATGCATGAGCTCCTTTTGGCTCTTAACATGCTCCATCTCGTAATGGTCGGTAAGCAAAGAAAAAATGTTCACATACTTATTCGCCCAAATCTTTTCCTTAATTTCCAGTGGAACATGCTGAGCCACCTTCTCCCTTCGTGAAGGTACAGACCCCTCCCCCGCGATCGGCAATGGCCGCTTACCTGAACCAGATGCTGCATTTGCCGCCAAACTTGGGCCTGTTGCATTTTCCGCTGCCGGAACTGGCGGGGTAACAGAAGATGGTGCCTTCGCAGCCTCTCTAGATTCCCGCAGTTGTCTCATTACTGCCCGGGCGTCGTCAGCCGTGGTGCCCTCACTATCCTTTCCCAACCACGCTGCCAATTGTGCCGCTAACTCGGGAGGCATATCTTCCCCGGTCACGGGGGTGACCACTACGGGGATCGGATGCCCCTCCTTCGGAACCGGAGTTGGCTCCTCGAGTGGGGTATCGGGAACCGGGGTTTCCCCCCCAAGTGCCCCCCTTTTGGACCTCTTGCCTCTCCCACCAGGGATTACTCCTGGCAAAGCTGGTCCGATGACTCGCTTCGGTCCTCCCTCCCAGTTCTTAGCCGCCATCTGCTTTTTCAAATCGGCTACCTCCTTTATGAGCATGCGGAGCATCTGATCGGTACCGACCCGCTTTCCGACCTTCTTGCCTGGCATTCTCAAACGAAGATATCTGTAAAACAAAAAGAAAGATTACAACGCTCAAAATTGGCTCTTCGTTCCGTCTCGAGCTCACGTGCAGCGGGGAGGTGCAGCTTCAGAGCACAGGAACAAGAGGATGCTTTCTTGGCTTGTTGCTCCTTTTATCCGTCTTCGGGCGGGCGTAAACCCGCCCCCGCCTGCCTCCGAGGGCGTGGCCGGCCGCGTCAGTGTCTAGGACAACCCACTCCCGGGCGGGAAAAGGCGCGCCCCGGCTACGCCGCTTCGGGCATACCAGCCGAGACTCGCCTCCCGCCCAAGATGGCTTCCCGGGGGGATCGTGGTACTCCACCATACGTTCGGGGGGACCGAATGGTCGCCCCTTTCCAATCTTATTGGTAAAGGGCACAGGACGCAATATACTGTATGATGATGGTTATCACATCTTTAGTATTGCTTACAATACAATTTAGTAATTGAGTGTTCACACTTCAAAGTAAAAGTGTTGGTGAATGAGCCCCACAGGACATTGGTTTGGCTTATTACTTTAGGGAACTTAAGTAGTATGCCCCCGCATGTTTGCCTTAGCTTATGCTTTCTCAGTTTGAGGATGAGCTCTCGGAGGAAGGCATACTCAGACACCCCCAACTTGTATCCACAAACTGGAAGGTGTTGGATTTAGCACAGTAAGTGCGCTGATGGCACATGAAATACACGTTTTCTTGAGCTTCAAGGAGCTAGGGACGGAAGGCATTAGTAAAGTTTCACTTGGCAATTATACTGGATTTGTCAGGACTCAGTTGAGGACAGAGACATTAACGGTAAGAAAAGAATATGGTGGGTATGCTCTCCCAGGGATATTGCATAGGTAGAAAGCAGATAGTAAAGGTAGTTCAGATACACATGACATGACTTCATCTTCACCTCTGGTTTTAAACCCACTGGTGCTACACTTGCCCAATAGTGACTTATTCAGCACATATGGATGAATGCTTGACCTGCTTGTCATGTTCATCCTCCATTAGAACTTAGTAGATGTTCAGTTTGCTGTATGATAAGTGCATTACAGTCACAGCACTGCACATAACGGTGGATGGGACATATGCTACGTTCTCACAGATTACCCTGTGTTTCAAAAACAGCAGTTCTTCATAAGTTATGACGTTCTCTTTAGGAAACTTTGGAAAATTCCCCAGTATGTTTGCCTTAGTTTCTTAGTTTATGCTTGCTCAGTTCGAGGACTAGGCCTTGGTGCATACTCGGACACTCCCAACTTGCATCCACAAACTGGAAGTAATTGGATTTAGCATAGTGAATGCTCTAAAGGCACAAGTAAGACATGTCTTCCTGAGCCTCATGTGGCTGTCATGGGAGCCATTAGTAAAGGTTCACTAGGCATGTGTTTGGCAATGTTCAGAAAGATGGAGGAGGTTACTTGACAGGTGGTAAAATTGTCACATTTTTTCCATCCTGTGGTATATGAATGTGATGGCCCTTGCATGGTGGGGGTATGTTGGTATGAGTGCACTGATCTGTGTGATTGGGCCCGTGGCCAGCGGTATGAAAGTCTTTGTTTGTGGTTTATGTATGGCATGTGAATGGACTATTGTGCGGTTGTGCCTTCAAGTGGCTTTATGGCTCAACTTCAGAAGGCTTGGTATCAATATTTAGATACTTAAGTATTTGTGCTTTGAAGCCTGCATTTATGGAGGTGCTGAAACCAACCAGTTTAAGTGGTGGATTAACTTTAACAAATCAGTACAAAATGTATATCTGTGATGGTAAGATGGCCCTTAGTAAGAACTCCTAGTGTTTTTTTTGTCATTGTGGGTAACTGAATTTTGTGCCCTAGCTCAGCCCTTGCCTGGGCAAACTTGCACATTTTTTTAAATTATCTGGGGTGTTGACAGGAGTGGTTCTCTCCTGTTTTTTTTTACCCAGAATCCCCTGCAAAGCTCAAACTTTTCTAAAAAAAACAAATTTTCCTTGCATTTCTGTGAGGGAGAAGTCCAGGATTTTGCACGCAGCCACAAATTTCCCACCACCCAGCACTTCTCCATGTCTCCAGAGAAAAATGGTGCTTCACTTGTGTGTGTGGGCCAATTGCTCGCAACAGGGGAGGGCCCAAAACATATTGTGGAGACGTCAAAATTATCTATCCCAAACATGTGTTTGCAAGGGTGGCACCGGCATTTTTGGTCCGAGGCTTGCCAGCCGTCTAGCGTACCCTACCAGATATTTCTGAAAACTAGACACCCGGGGCAAATAGGTTTTGGGCCGTTTCCTGTTGTGGGCACCACGCCTACCCAAAGAAGTGAGGTACCAGTTTTATAAGGAGACTTTGGGAAATGTTGGGTGGATGGAAGTTTGAGGCTCCCCACAGATTCCCGAACTTTCATCACAGAAATGAGAGAAAAAGTGTTTTTTAGGCAAAGTTTGAGGTTTGCAAGGGATTATGGGTACAAAGTGTGGCGAGAGCCAAGCAAGTCAGCTCACCCTGGATACACCTAGGTGTCTAGTTTTTTTAAATGTACAGGTTGGCTAGTTTTCCCTGGGTGCCGGCTGAGCTAGTGTCTAAACTCTAGAGCTACACACATTGGGAAAAAAGGTCTGTATTATGCTGCGTTTAGGGCAGTTTCCTGTCACAGGCACTAGGCTTACCCATAAAAGTGAAGTACCATTTTTATCGGGAGACTTTTGGGAAAATAGAATAGTAGAACATTTGTTATTACCAATTGGATTAGGCTGCATTTGTGCCTTTCAAATGTAAAGCAGTGTATAAGGAAAATTACATTTAGAAAAATACCATCTAAATTATACGCTATTACAGGTATGCAGAGACGTGCAAATAACCCCTGCTCCTAAACTCCATATCTAGTGCCCATTTTAGAAATACATAGGTTTCCTACATACTCATTTATCACTCTGCCGATTTCGCGTAATTAATTGGTCTGGTCTAGCGGATGTAATGGTATATTGCTTTTGTAAATCGGCCATTGTGACAAAAAGTCACAAATGCCTATTTTTCCTACTCATTTTCAATATTTGTTTATTTCTACGGCGAGGAAGAGGAGAAGGGCAGCCCAGTGACGGCGCAGTGCAGGTAGCTTTTTCAATTATTATTTTTTAATTAAGGTGTAATTAATTTTTAAAGGGGGTGGGTGGAGCCGGGTTTGTTCCCAACTTCGTGGACCTCCGCGTAGTCCCGCTCCGCCCAGGGTAACATAGAATAGATCAAGAATCTCCCAACATTTCCCTAATATGATCTACTTATGTTCCATGAAAATCATCATGAGTTACTAATATTGCTAGTGATCAATAGTGGCCATAACAGATTACATTAGAGGCCACCACACACAAGATTACAAGCAGAGATCACCACAGCTCATTAGGCAGCTTTGCCAGCAGTAATGTAAAAAAAAAAGGCTTTAGCAATGTGAAATGCCTCTAAGTGGGTAATACATACCAGCTATAGCTGCAATGTATTTCACTTTATTTTTTTTGGAAATGCCCCCTCTAGAAAGAGGATATTTCTATGTGCTTATAACTCATTGTGCATGACAGCCGGTCTTCAATACACATCTGGGCTGGTTGACAGCTACACTTTGTGCATTCCATCTAGACCGTGACATCTCAAAGAAGGCCTGGAGGTAACAGGAGATTCATCTGCATACGGATAGCCTTAGTGGGCAGGAAAGGAGAGAGGTGGTTCAAACTTACATCTGAATAGGCTATGTCTTGTCTTCACACAAACGGGCTGACTACCCTATCCCCCCTCCACCCCCGCCCCCGCCCCCCCTCAGGTAGCCTAGCAGACAACACTGGGTTGAAAGAGATCCTTGTGCACTTCAGAGGAATCCTTTGAAGTCATCCCCTACATCAAAGGTACTTTTGGGTGTAAGTACCTGGCATCTGACCCTACCAAATCAGTACACTACTAAACCTGGGAAGAACTCTGCTGGAGTAAAGACTGCTGTGTTGCAAGGATTGCCACTTTGTTGTGACTGACTATTCTGAGGAGCTGCTTCTCTGCTTTGCTGAGCTAGCCTGTTGATCTCTGCCCTGCTGAGGACCAGACCCATCTCACTTGAACTTAGAGTGACTCCAAAGGCTTTCTGCCTTGCCTCCTGTTTTCTGAAGTCTAAGGGACACAAAAGACTTCCTGCAATCCGGTTGGTGTGGCTCTGTGCATCCTACCCTTGCCTGAGGAGGCCCCTCCACTCCTGGGCCTCAAAAGTGGGCGCTGCAGATTTCTGCAAAAGCTGATGCATTGCCTCGACTGAGTGGGAATTTCCGCCTCCTTGTCCTTCGACTCAGAGGCTGTTCAACGACAAAGAATCCACAGCCACCCTGACTCGGCAGCAATGCAGAGGCTGTTCGACAACTAAGCTTTGTATTCACATTAACGGAGTGGCAGATGCGCGACCCTCTCTGTGAGGCTCGACGATGACAGTAGCCAGTCAATGTGGAAAAAAGCTCTTTCCAAGGTATTTCTACACTGGGACCTGGCTGGGTCCTGTAGCTGGCCTGCCGTCAATCGCAGTCAGCCGAACCATGACTTTGCACAGGTCCCTTGCGATCTCAAGTAACCTTTTGACGCTAGACCTGTGTGGAGTCTTTGTTGTATTTTCATTGAGTTTTTGCAATTTGTGTTACACAGATATTTTACACATTGCCTCTTAAGTTAAGCCTGAATGCTCTGTGCAAAGCTACCAGAGGGTGTGCATGGGTTAATTAAGGGTGTGTGTATGACTTACCCTGACTAGGGTGTTGGTCCCTACTTGGACAGGGTGCAAACCTCTGCCAATTACAGACCCCATTTGTAACACTCTTGCATCAAGTTAATATTAATAGTAATAAGTCGCCTCTAACGCCACATGATTAATCACTCAATTATATATTTTGGAAATTACCATTACCCTTTGTCTAAAAACATTAACTTATGAATTCTGAAAATATAAAAACGGTCCTCTCAACTACACACTTTATAATTTATGCTACACATATATTAAATCAATCAAGCAAAAGCTTCGAATTTGGTAAGCTGGGCTGTTCCCACAAGATCTACTCATAGGTAGATGGAAAGATACCAGTAGCTCACTGTAGGAAAAAAGGATCTTACTCACATGGTTGTCCCCACTTTTTGCCTGGTGTCAGTATGTTTAGACTGTAGTACACTGGGATCCTAACCAGGATCCCAGTGTTGGCGCGCGCTCCTCAAAATTGACTGGTAAGTACTTTGTACACCCCACAATTGGCATACTGGTGTACCCCTGTAAGTCCCTAGTATAGGGTACTAAAGTACCCAGGGCATTGGTACACCAGGGTCTCCCCTGGGCTGCAGCATGTATTATGCTACCCATGGGAGATTATGCAAACTGTGTATGCAGGTCTGCGTGAAATGGTGCATGCACGTTTCACTACAGATATAAGGTTTACCTTATATCATGGTCACTGCGCTTAAAACCTATAAGTCACCCCTACGGTAGACCCTTCAGCCCAAGGGCAGGGTGGTTCTAAGTGTGAGGGTGCCCTGCATGAGCAGCGGCTCCCCTACAAACCCCAGACTCCATTCTCTGAGCTTTCTAAGTGAGGTAAAGCCATTTTAAGGTAAGTATTTATTTATTTATTTATTTATTGACATTTGTAGAGCGCGGCGAATACCCGTGGGCGTCTCGGCGCTAGTTAAGGGATGGATCAGCAACTGGGGTAAAGAAGATATACAAGGCTATTGGTCAAATAACCACGTCTTTAGCTGTTTGCGAAATGTGAACAGGGAGGGACTTGCTCGGATATGTGCAGGAAGGGTGTTCCAGAGTCTAGGGGCGGCAACCAGGAAACGCCTGTCGCCCCAGGTGACTGTTCTAGTGCGAGGCACAGCCAAGAAGTTCTGAATAGAGGAACGAAGAGATCGGGTTGGGACATGATGGAGAAGATTCTGTTTAAGAAAGTGGGGACCTTGATTATTGAGTGACTTGTAAACAATACACAGCGATTTGAATTTGATACGGCTGCGTATCGGGAGCCAATGGAGATCCCTAATGATGTTTGTAACTGGTGCGAACTTGGGGATCCCAGCCAGCATTCGTGCGGCTGCATTTTGGATTGACTGCATCTTATTTGTCACTCGGACTTGGGCATTTAAGAATAGAGCGTTACAATAGTCCAAGGAGGACAGGACTAGTGAGCTGACCAGTGTATTCCCGGCCGTGTTCGGTAGGAAAGGTAGTATTTTCCTAATCATTCTCAATTTCATATGAGCTGAAGCCGCAGTTTTATTCGCATGTGCCATAAAATTGAGGCCAGCTTCGAAGATGACGCCTAGATTTCTCACTTTGCTAGCTGGACTCGGCGGGGGACCGAAAGATGGTGGCCACCAGACAGGTGACCAGCCCGGGGAGAGGTGACCGAAGATGACCACTTCAGTTTTTTCTGAATTGAGTTTCAGACAATTCGTGGCCATCCAGTCACCTATTGCCATCATTCCTCTCGTGAATCGATTGGCCACTTCCTCCCCGTCCCCTTTGATAGCCAGTACCAATTGGGTGTCATCGGCGTAGGAGGTCAGGCTCATCCCAAATGCTTTGATGACATTTGCAAGGTCCGACACGTAGATATTAAATAGTGTCGGACTCAGGGATGAGCCTTGAGGGACCCCACACGGCAGAGACACCTTCGATGATTGGTAGGGTCCTAGAGATACTGCTTGTGATCTATTGGCCAGAAACGATACAAGCAGGTCCAGAGCAGTTTTCTGGACCCCCAGTCGTTCGACACGGTCGACTAAGATCTTGTGGTCGACCGTGTCGAAGGCCGCCGAAAGATCCAGCAGTACCAGGAGTGCTGTCCCCCCCTGGTCTCGTATGGCTCTGATGTCATCCGCAGCCTTTAGAAGGGCAGTTTCCGTGCCATGACATTTGCGGAATCCGAACTGGGTGTTGTCGAGCAACTGGTGCTGCTCCACAAATTCCGACAGTTGCTGATTCATGGCTTTTTCTATTACCTTAGCCAGGAAAGGAAGACTGGCTATCGGACGATAGTTTTTCAGGTCATCTTTATTCAAATTAGTAGTGAACCCTGACAAACTTGAGAGGTCCAACTACATAATGCCTTCACCGAACCTGGTCATGTTTGGGATCAAACATGTTGGAATCATGCAGCTACACCGATTCCAGTGTTAGTTGCATGATACCATGTACTGGGGGGGCCTTGGAGCAGCCCCCACCCCCAGGGTCCGCGTGCGAGCCAGTGCTGTTGCCAACCCCAGAAGCCATTGTTCTGCACTCCTGCTTGTAAGCCTAACTTGGGCAGAGTAAGGCAGAACAAATGATTACCAGTAGAGGAGAGGTGTAGCCACCTCTTTCGAATTAGGTGTCTCTGGGCTAGGGTGGGGGTGCTTCGGAGCACCACCAGACTGTTTTTAAGGGCACATTTGGTGCCCTTCTTGTATAAACTGGCTTACTCTAGTGCAGGAGCTCTTGGCTCCTGCTCTGGCATGAAACCACACAATGCACAGGACACAATGCACAGGGGAGTGACCCCCCCCCCCCCTTTCCAGCACCTCCCCCATGGAGGTGCCTAGAGCTCAACCAGATGGCCTTGGTTCTACCATTTTGAAAGCAAGATAAGCAGAGGCCGCAGGGAGCATCTGACCTGACTGGTCAGTCCACCAGAGTAGTGTCCCTGAGCCCCCGATAGGTGTGTCACTGCAGTGGTTGTCCAATCACCTTACTTAAGAGCTCCCCTCAGGATGGGACCCTAGATTAGTCTCAACAAGGATTCCGCTGCAAGACTCTTCTTCAGGATCCTTCACAAGACTCTTCTGCTCCGGGACACTGGACCCTGCTGTTGGGCTGTGCTGGACTCAAGAAAAGACTGCTCCTGGTAAGAAGGCTCATACTACAACTTCATCTCCGTGTGCATCAGGGACAGCTGGAAGGAATCTGGAGTCACTCCCCTACAAACACAGGCACCTGAACGTCCGGTCTGTGGATCCTGCTGTCCACGTACCCTTCAAGGCTCTACAACACAGGTGATGGTTGGTAGTTCTTCCGAGGCCTGACCGTCTTCTGTGCAATTTGGAAGACTGCAATTATTCTTTGAGCTACTGTACCTGGGCTACATGTGGACCACTCTGTCTGCCATTACCAAGGCCTTTTGACTCTCCAGTCCAAAGAGCTTTGAGATCCAAGATGTCCCAGACTCAAACATCACCTTACTAAAAAAAGCGATGTCCTCACTGCATCTCCTGCAACGTGGGCCTCCATCTTTGTTGTGCTTCTGAGGCCTCCCTGCGACTCCCTGTGCCTGCTGCCAGAGTGTCCCTCCAGGGTCTTCTAGCGATTCCTGCTGGCTCTCTGGCTTGCTGAGGGCCAACCCTAACTTAGATGTGATGGATGAGCTTCCTAAACCCTGCTGGTACTCTTCTTCCTGCAAGTCTGCTGCATTTTCCAAGACTTTCTGATGGTTCTGCTGGCCACTGACACTCCTGCAATTCGTCAACCTTTGTGGGACAGCTCCTGTATTCCTACATTGTTGCCTGGTCTCCACAGCTACAACTCCAAGACCTCTATCCTACCATAAAGTACCCCCAAGAAGGGTGGGCATTGTGCTCCTACATCTACTGGAGGATGATTTCGGATGGTTTGAAATCTCTCCTGTCTCCACAGCTGCTCCTCGTCTGGAATCTACACCTAGGTTCCACCGGCCTGGTTCAAGGTAGAAGCTGAAAATCCTAAATGCAACTTCCCCATGTTATCCTATGGACACTGACCAAGAGTATCACCTTTATACCCGGACGCCTAGGGACTCCTAGTTACTTACCTTTGGTGGCTCCCTGCCTCCACTGGCCTACAAATCCTTGGGTGGTAGTTTTGGTTAGGTACCCCTTTCGCATTACACTTACTTATCGGAGAGGATGTGGCGCAGCCTCCAGAGTTGCCGACGCAGGAGCTGGGGATCTTAATTCGAGTCTTGGCATCAGCACAACATCCTGCGACTCTGGGCAAATCGATTAATCTTCTCCTGCCCCTGGACAGAGCCCGATCAGCTTCGCTGTGTAAATCTAAAACTTTAACTAGGTATATGCCCCCCCCCCAAAGGCATATGTGTTTTTATGTGTTTACGTACCTGTTTTACTGGTATTTTTATATATGCATATCTCCGGGTAAGAGATACCAACATAGTTTAGTGTTGGTGTGTAAAATACTACTGTATTTTTCTAACACTGGTGAGGATCTTTCCTGTGCGATTCTCACTGACTTGTGTGGTAAATTCACCAGCTTTAGACCCTCCTGGATAAGCCTTTGCTGCTCTCTACAGCTACCCCTGGAGAGCGTTGGTTGTCAGGGATCTCTTACACTATCACTAATGGTTGCTGGACTCATTGCAGGGTGCCCCACCAATAGGTGAATACCGTATAATGAGCCAACCTCCTACACTCACAAGCTACTGGTTGGAGAAGCCTGGGATATATTCGCCACCTAGATCAGGTTGGTTTTTATCTAATGAGTGACCGCTCTTAATATGCATTAATCCACAAACCTCTTGAGGCAGGTTTGAAGATCAGTTGACACTGCCAGAGGTATAGAAGGGGTGAATAGTATTGGCAGAGCAAAAAACAGATTTATTCTACAACCCACAGTTGCGTTGTGCACATTTTAAATAATTAATCTGAGGGTGAAAATAAGTTAAAGCATATATATTCAGCCCCCAGAACCATCTTAAGTTTAAACGTTCTGTGCAGTGTTGTTTAAATTCAGGAACTAAAAGTCTCTAATTACACAATCAACTTAGGTATTAAAATGAGAACATGGATACCTGGATATATGGTTTTAACACTATATACAAAAATTAGATAAAAAAAGGTACTTAATTCATAAAGCCTGTACCATACCTTTCGTATTATTTATTTAATTGTTCATTCCCTTAGTGAGTCTGTGACACGCTCCTATTTGCACTGGGTTCTAGGGCACCCTTCAACACACATGGTGTAAAGGTTGTTTGTGGTTTAGCCTACATGGGATATTTTGGATGAGGTACGAGGTTTAAGGATATGGTGGGCACATGGTGTGCAGCGTGCTACAGTCGATGGTCATCAAAACTGATGTTGCATAGTTTTTGAGTACAGGCATAGGTCAAAGTTGAAGAACTACATCCGCAGTTACATTATTTTTTTCCAGCATTAGATCTTTTATAAACTGACATGCAATTAGGTCAGATTACCAGGAAGTAGATATCTGGAAGGTGGGTGAAGAGCGGCATCCATTTCGAAACAATTTCTTTAAGACCGATGGTTCATCCTGAATGTCAACGTTAGAGTGTGCGTACTATCAGGTGGTGGCCTTCAATTGGCCCCAATTTTGCACCAGTGGAAGCTGGCCGTACAATAAGTGCAAACCTCCCCATGCGAATATCCTTAAGAACAGAAGTTTCTAGATAGCAGCAGGAAAGCATGTAAAAAACAAAATATCAAAGGAAACTTCAAAGCGGACAGACATTAGTAGAAGCTAAAGAAAAAGAAAAATCTGAACAATAATAAAGCAAAATGTAAATTGCAACACGCATGAAAGGAAACAAGACTTCACAGTAACTAAAGACAAAGAATCTGAGCAGAAACGTGAATTCTAATGCAAGGGGGTGATGAACATGGCAGAGACACATTACCTTAAGAACTGCAACACACTACTTGCTATCTACTCTCCTTTAAATTGAGGAGTCCTCTAACTTCTGGCACTGTTGATCTGTGTACTCCAGATTACCAATTTAGCTTGGATTAACCCACTACTTAGTTCATTAGTAGGCAGCCATGTTGCATAGGAGGCACTACCTTCTCCAAGTATCAGAGTTCACTGTGGCAAGAATCTACATCTCTCTACCCTATCCCGGTCAGCATTGAGATGCTCCACGGGCATTACAATGGGCAGGGAGGGAGCAGACGGGGAGGAAGAAAACATCAGAGATTACGTGAACTTGCTACATTAGAGTACCATAGCCTAGAAACAGAAAGCAGCATGGTGGTAAGAAGAAAGGCAGGAACGCCTGTCACCCACCTCTGGAGTCCACCGGATAAGTGAGCCTGCTTCCAAGATCCCGGAGTACATGAAGCACTCCCAGCCACTGACTAACAGCTGAAGGGTGACACTTCCAGACAGTAATGCTTGCAAAAAGCATGCAAAGACTTCCATGAACCTGCCTTGCAGACTTCAACAGCGACGTGGGCCACTGCCACCTCTGAGAACCATCTGTTCTCTTTCTGGTATGCAAATGGAAGTAATTCCACTGGCCATCTAGTAATGGCTGACTTTGCCAACGCATGTCCTGGTCTTACTTGACAAGCTCATGAGAAGTATGTATTTGAGTAGTGGACATCGGGCTAATTCTCAAAAACAGGGAAGTACTAGCTCATTCTCGAAAACAGGGAAGGACTCTGATGGCTGGGTAGAGGTTGATAAGTCAATATTGTGAAAGAGAGAAAAACCCCTCTTCAATCATGAATGTAAAACATACTTAAACTTATATGACAATAGTGTGTTACTTGCTCCTGTGTGACACTTTGTGGACAACTTGCTCCGGCCACCATGTCATACTTCATTACCAGCGCAAAGTTATCTTCAAATTAAACAGGATAAGTCTGTAAATTACTTAATAATATAATTTTAAATAAAACGTTTAGAAACTTCTTTTTCAGGTACAATGGTTATAGAAGCATGCATCTGATACACTTCTACCCACAGATTCCTTATCTTCGAATAATCCCAAGGTGTCAGACTGGATCCGGAAGACAGCAGACCAGGCAGCAGAACCCTTGCTCGCTGCTAGGCTCAATGTCATCCATGCGAGAAGTGACGTTTGTGGTACCTATAAAGGCACCACCTAGCGCGCTTTTACCTTTTTGCACTAGATGTGCTGATCTAGTCTTGAGCTACCCTCTAGCATTTTTTGACTTGCTTTTTTGCCGATTTTTTTTTTTTTACTCTTTTTGAGAGATTTCTCTCCTGGTGTAAGGATGTCACCCAAGAAACCAGCTGGTTTCAACCTATGTGGTGTGTAGCACAGACAGATGTCAGTGACAGTTTTACACTTGGTACGTTTGTGGTGCTTGGAGCGTGACCGCAAATCCAAGACCTGTGAGGACTGCTGTGCCATGCATCTGAAGGTGTTGAGGGAGGGATTTCTCTACCTCTGCCTTCAAACTCCTTGCTGTCAGACGACACTGCAATGCTCAAGATCTTGGTCGCACGGAAAGTCCCAGGATCGTTCGTGGAGCTGCACCAGCTGATCATCGTCACACTGGTAGGGAAAGTTGTGGAAGTCCCACAAACTCCAGAGCGGTTTATCATCAGCCCTCCAATCAGGCAGCCCCATTTGAGAGGATCATATGTTGCAGCAAGAGGGGAGTGTTCTGCACCTCCATGCGTGGAGATTGAGCAGCAACATTTGACAGATTTCAAACTGACCTCCTGAAGTCTGTGATGCAGCCAGGCATCCCTTCCCAAATTGCTATATGCCTGCCATTGAGATAAGATTGTGACATGGCCGGATTCTCACAACATCGACCACCTTTCTGGACCTCTATCCAAGGTCCTTCAGAAGGTTGTTACTCCTTTCTATGTAGACCAAAACAGTACCCTGCATCGAATTCTCGACCTCTGCCCTTCTGGCAGAGGTAGAGAAATCGTCTTTTTATGACAAGGGGTTGAAGACATTTCTGCTCAAATGAAGGTAGTCCCTAGTACTGTTCCCTGTATGGTGCGTGCGCACGAATCTATGCGAATCTGAGCAGGCAGTATCTTCTTTGAAGCATGCACACACCACGTGAGGCAAGCATTCATGTTAATCGCAGCGCTGCGTAGAAGCATGATGGGTGCTGCCATTAACATGAATACTTGTAGAAAAGCAGACAACCTGCCCCCCTCCGCGCTCTCTTAAGAAAAGTCATGCAGCAAGTCTAAAAGCACGACGTGTGCTTTCACAATCATTAACATATATTAGTGATTGTGAAAGCACACGTCGTGCTGATGGGCTTGCTGCATGCCTTTTCTAAACAGAGCGCAGCAGTTTGTGTGCCTTTATAAAAATTTTCATATTAAATGCAGCCCTGTGTGTAAGCATGTCAGGAGCTGCAATTAACATGAACACTTTAAAAAAAGCTGACAATCTGCCGCGTTCTATTGACAAAAAGCATGCAACAAGCCTAATAGCAAAATGTGTGCTTTCGCAATCACTAATATGTATTCGTGATTGTCAAAGCACACGTGGGGCTGTTGGGCTTGCTGCATGCTTTTTCTTAACCCCTTTACTGCCCGCGGCGGCCACTGGCCGTCGCGAGCACTACCTCGGGAGTGCTGCGCACGTCCGTTGGCCGTCGCGGCCCCACCCACTCATTCAAACCGGCGCACAGCGGCGGAATTCGAGCCGCGGTTAAGTGGTTAACAGGATGCAGCAGTTTATGTGCCTTTTTCAAAGTTTCATGTTAAATGCAGACCCGTGTGTAAGCATGTCGGGTGCTGCAATTAACATGAACACTTTCAAAATGGCACGCAATCTGCTTCGCTCGATTAACAAAAGGCATGCACAAGCCTAACAGCACAACATGTGCTTTCACAATCCATAATATATATTAGGGATTGTGAAAGCACACGTCATGCTGTTTGTCTAGATGCATGCCTTTTGTTGATAGATAGGGTGACCAGAATTTTAAAGCCAAAAACCGAGACATTTCATACAAACAGAAAAGGGACTACACATAGCTGCCAAGGTTTCAGATTGCTATGTGTGACATTTTCAAAATGTCAGTACAATTATGAATGACATTTCATCGACTATGAGTGACACTTTCTTGAGAGCAAAATCAGCCTGGATCTACCCAGTACACTAGAACCCCATCCCCAATATGAACTAACCTGCCCCATCCACTGCATTCAAACACCACACTACCATTAGAACTAACTCCATTCATATCCACCAGAACCAAACTGCTCCTTCGCAGTCCATTTTAACCCCATTCACATCCAGTGTTCAGCTCACCTGTGCTAAGCAAGTCAAGGGCCAGGTTGAGATGGGGCTATGGGTCATTGGCGTTGCTTTGATAATTATTGTAGGAGAAAGGCAGAGCCTGGCCTTTCAGGACTGGCCTCAGATTGTCTGGGTATTACATGCAGCCTTTGGTTTGCGTCAGCAGAGAGGGGCTGCTGCCTGTGTGTCCTAGGGGCTGCACTGAGTCTGAGTCCAAACATAAACTGCACTTGGTAGTTCGAAATCTCAGCTCGCGGTCACCCATGCCGTGATGATGACCCTGGTGCCAGTACACTGTAACTGTGTCACGCGATTGAAAAAAGGGCATGTGGTGAACGGTTGTTCAGTCAACAACTGAACAACATTCAGCAAAATTAACCTGTGTGGCAGGCTGCATGGGACTGAGGAAATGAGCAGGTAAGTTTTTAAATAAAATTATTTCATATCGCCATCCTGGGCTGCACCGCGCTTTCTCAGTTTCAATCAATCAATCTCAATCAATCAATCACAGTCCTGAAAGTGATGGGCATGGCAGGCTTGACAGAAAAAAGCATTCATAAGTGTGCTTGGTTTGTTCTTTTTGCATTTGTCGCCCCGAGTGGGAAGGGTAAGCCCAGACGTGGGTCCCGTGCTCTCCATGCTACTGGAATCAAGCTATCCTGGATGATGAAGGCTGCAAGCCCGAAACCGGTCCTAGGATGCTTGTTTCCAGTCCAGGGAGGACCTGGCCTGGCAGTTCGGGCTGGACTGTTCCCATTGGGCACAGGGTCAAGACTGATTTGCATATGGCTGGGTCTGAACTGGAAAGGCATGGTGAGCAAAGAAAATGATGGATTTAGACCCAGATCTCTGTACTGGGGTGAATGTATGACATTGTTCTGCATTCTGTCCATCAATTGTTCTTTTTGCATTAATTTAAATGCTGCAGTACTGGAATAGTTTTAGCATGGTCCTCAGTGCGCACAGCCTGCGTTACAGCCGACACCCTTAGGCTGCTTCAACACCATGTCTGGCATGCGTATGGGTTGGCAGGGTTTACTATCAACATACCCGACAAGTCTAGTTGCACCCTAGGGTCTCACCAGTGACTTTTGAAGATGTCAGCAGGCCCCCGTGATGACTCCCCATGCACGGGCCAGGCTGCGGGCTGATGCCACAGTCCAGGACTCGACAACTCGTGCAGGCTGTCTGCTAAACATGAAGTAGCCGCAGACTGGGTTGGGTCGCAGACAGCCATAGGCACATTAGGGCTGTCCAAATCGGCACAACAATGTGCTGTGCCCACTGCCAAATGTAAACGGACTGTTGTGCCGCATGCTCATGCCACATGCTCGCACCGCAGGCGGCAAGGCGCCTATAGCTAGGTGACTAGTTGGTCTCAGTCTATTGGACGTTAGGCGCTGGGTAACTCAGGCAGACACTGATTTGCTTGCGTTGTCACGTGAGGTGCGTAAAGCTGAATGAGGCACCAGCCCACTATGGGTGAAGTTCTTACATTGTAGCCCCTAAAGCCAGCACAAAGCTAGCTGAGGCAACCCCAAAGTCTGCGCAAGAAGGGCTGACCGCACGCTGACAGCTTTCTGTCAGTGGTGCTAATTACCACTGCCACTGGGATTGACATCGGAAGAGGCTTTATATATGCATTACTTCGCATTTCAGTGCGGTGATGCGGACCACCACACTGAAATGCGTTAGTCAAACGCCTGATGCTTGGTACTTGGCAGGGCTGACTACAATTTTTACTTCAATGGAGCACACAGAATAACAGCGCTCATCAGCATAGAAATACAGAAGAGGCAGTAAAAACATTGATGAAGTAAAGATTTTAAAGCCAGTATCATGCCAGTGAATTAAATTGATTTTTATAACAGCTACTAATTATCCCTGCTTTGGGAAACATTAAAAGGCACCTCCCACCGTTTTCAGTCAACCCGCTTTAAAAACCAAGACATGAGCCAAATTTACCCAAATCTACCGGGACAGGTGGTGAAAAACCAGGACTGTCCCGGCAAATCTGTAACGTATGATCAGCCTATTGATAGAGCGGTGTAGATTGGGTGCTTTTTTATAAGTATTCAAGTTAATTGCAGCGCTGTGTATAGGCAAGACAATCTGCCACGCTTTATTAACAAATGCATAGCTACCAAGTATTCAGATTTCAACGCGAGACATTTTCTTAATTTCAGTGTATTATGAGTGCCATTGAAATGACTATGAGTGACACTTTCTCGCTAGCAAAATCAAAGTATGAGGTAGTTGGACCAGCACCACTGCCGTGTGCTAGATCTATTAATAAAATTTAAAAGCACATTTTGAAGCAGTAACAGAGGCACTACCTTCTGCACTCTGTGTTGCTCTTTCCCGTGTATGCTTCCCAGCTCCACATTGCCTTCCTCTCTGAGTTTCTCCATCTGCAAAACACTCCTGCTCCCCATGATGCTCTCTGTACCTCTTGTGCTTTTCTCTGCAATGCCAACTGCTCCATGCTGCTTTCTCCCTCCTGTGTTCCTCCTACCTTTAAACGCTCCCCCCGTGCTCCTCTTGATCTCTTCCTTGTGTACTTTTCTTCCTCCTGTGGAAAAATAGTCCTGTGCTCCTTTTTGCTCTCTCACTAAGAGACTATTAGGCAATCGCTCATTCCAAAGACTGCCTGTTCCCCAGGTGGTCCAGAAAACGGGCAACTCAAATTGTCCCCAAACAAAGTGGAGCTCTGCAGCGGAGTGTTCCCGGCACAGCGTTGCTGGAAATGAGCAGACAGCTAAGCTAAGAGACAAGCCACCACATCCTGCACAGCAGAGGGTGTCCTTCTCCTGCAGCGCTACCTCTCATGTATTTGCCGCATTATGCCTCCAGTTGTGCATCACTATCAGGGCACTAACAACCCTTTCAGACAGGCGCAAGTGTCCTCCAGACCAGCAGCCAAGCCCCGTCCGTCCAAACCAGAAAGAGATTGGGGTCAAACTCGCTGCCACATAGCAGCCATCTTACTTTTTCTACAACAACTCTTCCTTTGTTTGCGAATGTCACCCCAGCGCTTAATTTACGCAGCATTTTCTGAAATCCAACAGCCAGTATATTCTCTGCGATTTAGAAAAAAGACGAAAGTATGCTGGTAGTTAGATATGGCTACCATTTGTTTCATTGTTCCCGATTAGGCCTACTGGTCTAGTATTGTCGGTAGCAGAAGACTATACAGATGATCAAAAGTATGTTGCACAGTGAGACCACAAACTGGCATCTTGAATATAGCACGGTTATTTACAGCAATAGTGCACAGGACGTGCACTTTGCAGCTGCAGTTCCAGCTTCTTCCTCACAGCACGTAGGTATTGTCAAGGCGCTACAAATGTGTAATTAATCTATTTTAGTACAGTAATGCAGCCCACCATACTAAAATGCGTTAGTTTAGGCCTGATGCGTGGTACTTGGCAGGGCTGCAAAATGCATGAAACAAATGCAGCAGGAGATAAAACACATATAAGGAATGTTTTGTGGTTGGTTAAGGATAGGACACAGAAATGCATTTTTACAGATTCCATTGTGGTGCAATCTTGAAACAGACACCTCTCAGTGATGTAGCATTCACATTTGACAAGTGATTAGGAGGGGCACATTGTTGCATAACAAGGCCTGATGCGTGGTACTTGGCAGGGCTGCAAAATGCATGAAACAAATGCAGCAGGAGATAAAACACATATAAGGAATGTTTTGTGGTTGGTTAAGGATAGGACACAGAAATGCATTTTTACAGATTCCATTGTGGTGCAATCTTGAAACAGACACCTCTCAGTGATGTAGCATTCACATTTGACAAGTGATTAGGAGGGGCACATTGTTGCATAACAAGACCTTTAATAGAGAATATGCTTTTGAATACTGTATCCTTTTTATGTTTGTTGTATGTTGCAAACCTGCCTTAAGAACCTTCATGTGGGGCTATATGTGAATAAATACACTGTCTTTTCACTTCATTAAGCAAGTGTTTGAGTGATATTTGCACTGATAATTGGCGCTGCTCCCACACACGTGGTTGGGTTCTTGGCACACAAAGCCTTGGCTGCAGTGCACAGAGACCTTAATGCTGCACACAGAGGAAAAAAATTAGAGGGAACATTGGTCCCTAGTCTGACAAAGGGAAAATAGTACATGGAAGCGAGAGGAGTCTGTATAGGGTGCTATGGAAGTGTTTTCAATCTCTATTTTTGTTTGCTGGTATTAACCCCCTCCGTGCATCAAACGGCCCCTGCCTGTCCAACGTCACAGTGGGCGTGTACAGAGGACAGCTGGGGGTCGTCCGAACCCGCCTACTCAATAAATCTCCAGCACCACGGCAGAATTCGCGCCGCGGTCAAGGTGTCAAGACTACAGACATAAGATTAAATCCAAAACAAGGCTAATTAAACAACCAATATTCAATTCATTATCCAAAACGAGCATGGTAAATGGAACAAGGTCAACAAAGTGTTGCTATACTGTGCTAAACGTAAGGCAACATCGTCTGAATACCCTAATTTTATTTTTCACTCCTTTTCCGTTTTAGGAAGGCTCTTGAATTCACCAGGCTCATAAATATAGTCTTTCAAGGTTCACAAACATTAAATACTTAAATAAAAAGTAAAGAGACATATACCAAAAAGTAAGTAAACAGTACATTTTTGTTTATTCTAGTTTTAAGACTTTTCCCAAAAAGATCACGTTTTTCTAGCATCAATGTCTGTGGGCTCGTCTGATATTTAACGTTGTCCTTCCCTGCACACACTCCTGATGTTTAAGGAGAATATACTTAAGATCCACCTAGGTGTTAAGACATTCGAGTTCTTTCAAACATTAGGACAGCTTCCTTAAATTGATACTGAGAAATCACAATGATGCCCTAATAAGTGATATGTTTTCAAGGGAAACACACTTGCGTAACAGATTTCTGAATTTGTATTTCGGTACTGTGCAACGATAATGAAAGAGACCCTTTTTTTGAAACAGACACCATATCTCAAAAGGCTCAGATTGTTATGGTCCCATTCAGTAAAGACTTCTATGATTAAACCTTTAGGGAACAAGGACCCTCCTACTGGTTTACACGTGCGTTTCTTCTGCACCAGTAAGAACATCATCTTTGAGGACTGCCAAAAACATGTTTTCATTAATAACACTGCATATCAAAAACAAAGTCTTTAAAATTACAATGTAAAAAAATGCTAATTACTCAATACATCTTACATGAATGTAAGTGACAACAAATAGTTAAAAAAACACAACTTGACTACCGAACAACAAACACTAACGCTGGCCTAAAATCGGAATCTGGACTACTGTGCAAGACATTTCCCAGAATCCTTTGCTGCATAACGGCGTGACTTGCTACAGCAGTACCAGGCAACGGATTTTACGCCAGCAGATGTCAAAATCTGCTTTGACCCCTGAGTTTGCATTCGCCCACTATAAACTGCATATAATGTTCACAATTTTACCTCCGTGTTGCCGCCACGAATGAGCTGTTCATAAAAATAACATTGGTTATAACGCCACATGTAAAATCTAGTCCACGATACACCTTTCATTTGCCTTTTTCATGTTTCTCCTTTTTTATACAAATCTCAGGCTCATCGTTGTTCAGGGCCAGCGAAAGAAGCCTAGCTAGCTAACAGAAGTCTTAACTTCTGGTTCATTTTACCCCATCTTCCTTTTGTGCCATGACCTTTTGAACTCTGCACTATTAAGGGTATGAATTTCCACAAACCTCTTTGGTTCAAGGCTGGCTCCGCATGTGGTTTACGCGATCCTGAAAAGCTGCTGTTACGCGTAATATCCGTCAGTCCGCGATCATCTCTCAAACCATGCGAAAAGCATGCAGACTCATTTGGGGTTCCCAGATATCAACTCTCGAGAGCTCTTCCTGATGCGTTATTAAAAGGAACATGACATGGTCGAAAAGGACTTGTGATTGAAGTAAACGCAAGCGTAAATGATTGTTTTGGCTCAGATACCTTTCTCTTCTTCCTCATGTTTCGCGTCTAAACCGCGGCCACAAATGGGCCGTTTTTATGCACGAGGCTGTGAAGAAAGCTGCAAGGGAAGCAGGTGGACAGGGTGATGGAAAGGGACTCCAGCTCTTGAAGACCAAGTGTTTTAGTGACTGCACATTCCACAAGTGACATCTCTAGGATTTTCTTAATTGGACGCAGATTTAAAATAGAAAATATACTTTTTAGGAAAACAAACTCGATGATATTAGGCACCCACTGCCTATCGTTTTTCCTGCATATCTCTGTGTTCTTATAGATTGAAGATAAAGTTATCAGTGTGCTCATTAGAAAGGCAGGATGAGAAATCATTCCGGGACATAAAGGACAATAATTAATAAAGGGAACTACCACACCAGGTGGCTATTGGGGAAGGGGGGCTGTTTGTGTCATTTTATAATCAATCAGAGTTCAATTAAATATAAGTTGGACTTAACAAAACTAGCCATAAGTGCCTTTTGATCTGTCACTGAAACACTTAGTATTCAGGTGCTGAACTTCTCTTCCTTTAACTATGAAATAAGCACTCAAAAGTAAAGGCAACATTTTGTGTGGCAACGAACAATACGATCCCAGGTGAAACAGTAACACAACAATCACATTTCAAACGCCCAGAACATAAATGCTGGAGCCTTTTAAAACCAGTTCATAAAAGTGGAAAAAAATGATTTCAGCACACAGTCAAAAGTCTGGACAAATCCTCTGAGATCCAACTGGATTGACAAAAGGTTATGGAAAAGTCGACCACAAGGATCTTGTGCAAGAGTATAAAACGGTTGTAACAAGGTCTCAACTTCACTTGGAATGGACTATGGAAAGAATGAAACATTACATAAACCGAGTTCAACTTTGTTGGATGAAGAGGAGAGGAATGTCACTGAGTTGTGACCTGCAGCTAGCTGCAGATGTTTTTTGATTGTAGATTTCACAGTGCTTTCTGGTGCCCATTTGAAGAAGGTTTAGCTGCCTCCGACTCTCTGGAAGTGGCTGATAGATGCAGTTTGTCTAGACCTGCATAATAATTACAAATGGTTAGATGAATTTGAGGACACTTTGCACGAAGTTAACTCAGTTTATAACTGTATCAATAGCTTTGTCATTAAAGTTTCCATCTTAATCTGCAAATTGGTGTTATACAAAACAAAATCGATTTTAGGCAATGCTGTTGTTATTTCACCAGAGTATCAAAAGTCACATTACAAAAACTCTGACCATCCTTGTGACACTCAACAACTGACACTACATGCAACTGTTCGAAGTACTTTTACTCCTGCATCCCTCAACAGTGAGAATGGAGGCCACAGGAGGTGTGCATGGAAAGGAATTTTACAGGCCTGGCTAGAGACCGCTCTAGCGGGCTGACAATTTGTGTAATGAAGAAAAAAATAATATCCAGACGGGCATTCAGTCAACTCCAGGCAATTGCTGCTCTATTGGAGAGTCATTCACATTTGGACTAAAACCTCAGAACAGCAAAAGGAGTGGAGTTATGCGTAAGTCTCTCTCAACGACAAGCTTTGCCTGCAGTATCAGTCACATTTTACATCAGCCCATAGAACAGGATCTCAACAAATGGAGTCCCAGTCATGCATAGTGACGACATTTCTTCTGCTTGCGACAGCTTACTATTTAAATGGACAATAATTTTACAAATACCCACTAAGGAATGGAGGACTCTCTCTTAACTACTGATTGTGTCAGCGTTTGCTAATTAAATGTTTTTATTTTGCATAGCAAATTTTTCAGTTTTTTGAGAATGGAAAGATTTCTCGCTTCAGGAGGTCTATTATTAACTGAAATAAAAGTAAAGATGATACCGTGCAAATTTTCAAAAACAACTGTTTGTGCCAAAAATTTCAAAACAATTAGAAAAGGCTTTAAAACACAATTTTGTCTGTCTTGTCTGTAAGTTAAAGTAGTGCTTGAAGAATGATTGTAATGACATCCAAACCTTACTTGCTTGGTAGGTCAAAGCCTACCAGGCAGCGCAGCTGTTTGGTTTGCTAATGAGATCTTGGGGACATTCAGAAAGCTCCCCTGGGAATGCATTCAACCCGTTGTTTATCATTGGCTTTGTGGTTTGTAACTCACATTTGCTTGCTTTCTATTTACTGGCTCGATTTGTTTTAGGCTGTCCAGCTAGAGTTCGTCCCTTCCCTTGACCAAACCCTATTAACTATTTGTCCACCAGTACTCGATTTCTGTAAACAGGCCCTGACATCTTATTCTTATTTTGTCATATTTGCTGTGCATTCCAAGACAGAGGTCAAATGTCAGGCTCTCTCTTCCAGGGAGCTTGATATTTACTTTTCTTTCTCGGACTTCAAACTGAGAGGATTTATGCAGCAATCACACTGGCTCTGGGCACAACAAAATTGAAATATCTGTAAATGTATTTATTTATTATTTATTTCAGGATTTATATTGCGCATGGCTTCCCCAGCAACAGGGCTTCCCAGCGCATACAAGTACTGATAACTCAGTGCCGTAATTAAAGGAGAACCTTATGCCGGGAAAAGCCAGGTCTTAATCGCTTTGCAAAACATTAGAGGATTCTGAAATTCTCTGATGGAGACTGGGAGCAAATTCCATAATCTAGCTGCCAAGACTTTAAACGAGCGCCCACCCGCTCTAGATCTTGGAAAGCGTGGGGCACAAGCAAGCTTTTGATCCATTGAGCGCAAAACGCGCCTAGGTGAAAACACCGTTAGCAGGCCGGCCAAAACCGGTGGTGCTTGTTGGGTAATTATTTTGTGGGCCAAACACAGTGTTTTAAACTGTATCCTTTTCTCTACTGGCAACCAGTGTAACTTAAGTAAAGGCTTAGACACTGGACAGAATTTTGGCAACGTCAGCAGATGGCGGGCAGCTTCATTTTGTACTCTTTGAAGCCATTGCACACTAGATTTGTTGGCTCCCAGGAATAAGCTGTTTCCATAATCCAGCCTGGACAGAATTGTGGCCTGAACAATGATTTGGCGGATTATAGGCTCAAAGAAGCCCAGTAGAGGTTTTAGTCCTCGCAGGAGTCCAAAGCAAGTCCCTGCGACTGATTTAGATTGGGTGTCAAACGATAATCGACTGTCAATCCACACTCCCAGGTCCTTTACTGCCTCTTTAGGTACCGGGGCCGGTTTAAGCCTATCTGGCCACCACTTCCCTGACCACAGATCAATGTCCTTTCCTACCACTAGAATCTCTGACTTGCTAGTGTTTAGCTGTAAGCAATTCCGGGCCATCCAATCCGCAATCACCAACAAGTCCTCCTTGAATTTAATAAGATTTCTTTTACAATTCTTGGAGAAGGCGATCCCTAATTGAGTGTCGTCGGCGTATGACACCAATGACAGCCCTCTGTGTTTAGCTACAATTGCTAAACGTTGTACATAGACATTAAACAGCATAGGGCTCAAAATAGAGCCTTGTGGCACCCCGTGCTGCAGAACATATTCTCGGGAATGGTAGGGTGGGACCAGGAATGATCTATCTGACACCATTCCAATGCCAGCCCCCTAATCCCAATCTGCAGCAGCCGGTTTAGCAGTATCTCGTGGGAAACAGTGTCAAAGGCGGCACTTAAATCAAGAAGAATTAAGGTCGCAGAGTTTCCATCATCGAGGCTCATGCGGAGTTCCTCTGTTACTGCCAACAAAGCATACTCGGTGCTGTGACGGGCTCTGAAGCCATTTTGAGAGGAATCCAACATTTTGTTACATTCAATAAACTCTGAGAAAACAGAGTTGATATAGGATTCCACTACTTTAGCCAGAAAAGGTAACCGCAAGATTGGGCAGTAATTGCCCGGCTCAGAAGGCTCCAAGGATGGCTTTTTCAAAAGAGGTGTTACTTTTGCATACATCCACGCAGCAGGTAAGGAAGCTAAGGACAGGGATAGATTGATTAATTCCCTGCCTAATGGTGCAGTAAGAGTATGGAACTGACGAAATTGATCAGGGTTCAGCAAATCAGCTGGAGAGTCTGATTTAACTTTCTGACAGAGCGACTCATATTCAGTGCCAGATAGTAGGGGGAACGTGGACAATATGCTTTCCCCACTGACAACACTGTCCCTCTGTCCAGGTCATAATTGACTTCTGCAGCTACCAAAGGGAGAGTATTGTAAATCATGTCTACCTTATCCATACAATACCTGGCCAGTTTATCACACTGATCGTTTTAGATCTTGGTGGAGTCAGACTTCACATTCTGACTTTTCATGGTATTAAGCATGTAAAAATTGTTTTGGGGGGATTGTAACTCTCTGAAATTTTCCCTGCAATGAACTTTGCTCTAGTTCTCCGAAACAGCTAGTGATACACCTTGATTGCGGAGCGATATTTATTTTTTGCTTCAGCATCATAGGTGCGTCTCCAAGCTCGTTCAAGCTGTTTGCTTAAATGAAATGTCAAGATATTTCAGAATAAGGACAGCCCAAATGAAGCACATCTTTTGGTAATTCTGAAGTGTGGCGGAAACAAATATTTTAAAACGATCAAAACAAATCAGTACACTAGGTGATGGCAAACTGTAGGGCTGTGCAAATGTATTGGTGATTTCAATTGAGGAGGTGTTGTATGTAATGGAAGGGTGCTACCACATTATTCATATTCCACTGTACGCTATTCCACTCTACTCTGTACAACTCCATGCTACTTAACTCCACTCTACACCACTGGACTTTACACTATGCCATTGCACTCTTCGTCACTGCACTCAATACTACATGCTACACCACTTCACTCTATGCCTCTCTTCTCTGCACCACTCTACTCTATGCCAGTGCACTCTATGTCCCTCTACCCTACTCCACTGCACTCTTTGCCACTGCACACTACGCCACTCCGCACCACTACACTCTACGCCACTATACTGCACACCACTGCACTCTTTGCCACTCTACTCTGCACCACTGCACTCTACTATGCACCACTCTAATCTACGCCACTGCATTCTAGAAAACTGCACTCTACACCACTCTACCCTGCAACACTCTACACCAATGCACTCTACACCAGTACACTCTATGCAACTCTACTGCAACCCATTCTATGCCATCGCACTCTACTGTGCTCAACTGCACTCTACATTCCTGAACTCTACGTCACTTTACTCTGCACTTCTGCATTCTTTGCCAGTGCACACTAAGTCACTCTACATCCCTCCACTCTATGCCACTGTACTCTGCACCACTGCACTTCTTCACTCTACTATGCAACACTCTAATTTAGGCTACTACATTCTGCGAAGCAGCATTGTACACTGCTGAATTCTATGCCGCTGCACTCTACTCCACTGCACTCTATGCCACTTTACTCCTCAACACTTTATGCCAATGAACTCTACACCAGTCCACTGTACGCCACGCAACTCTACTCTATGCCACTCCAATACACGACACTCCTCTCTATGACACTCTACTCCACTATTCGCCATCACACTCTACGACACTCCATTACACTCTTATACACCACTAACCTTTAGCCATGCCAATATAGAAAATGGCTGAATCAAACTGGCAAAGCCAATAGCTCTTGCATAGGCGAGACCTATTGACTTTATCAGTGCTTGCTTTTTCTAGTTACTGTTCGCATATTCTTGTTACTCTGAATAGCAAATTCCTTTGACTGTTTAAACCGGATTAATTATTAATCCAATCAGAGACTTTCTGTCAAAGGGGCCAACATGATTAGGATCAGACAAACTGTGTGAGTGTTCATTATATCAAGCCACTAGCTTCCCAGGCAGCTACTTTTGTGTAAGGTGCAGTGCATACTTCAGAGGGACAGGTATAGCAGAGCGAGTTCCACGAATCATTTAATTTCTAAAACAATAACGATGCTGCATTTAATGAGGTGCTTTATACACAAAAATAATGAAACCAAGCACTAATTAGTCTAACTGCACAGTTATGTACTTAAGAATGGACTAAAGGGAATATTTGATGAAGATACACTTCACTATGGTAAAGCAGGACATTTCAACTGAATCAGTATACAGGAACAAGTTACTAACCTTCGGTAACAATGTATCTGTAAGAGACAAATGTTAGAGATAGATTCCTTACCTTAGAATTACCCATAGGCGACAGACTGGATGTGGAGAATTTTTTCTTAGTAGTACCCCGAGCGCGTTGGTAGGTGGCGTTGGTCTACTCCACGTCCATCATCGGCGTTGTGGTCGCCGGTACGATGTTGCGGTGTCTACGTAGACGCCACTACTGCACACTGACGTTAGTTCTGACACAACTTTCCACGCCAGAAGCACAGAGTCATGCAAGACACTGACCACTGGTGTGACAACTAGAGCCCTGCAAGGGAGTCCCTATCCCTAGAAGTCAGTTCGCAGAGCGGGGAGGATAGGAGGGGCAGTAAGGAATCTATAACTAACAAATGTCTCTTACAGATATATCGTTACAAAAGGTAAATAACCTGTTCATCTGAAAGAGACTGTTAGTTATAGATTCCTGACCTTAGAATAGATACCCCAGCAATACCAACCCCGGAAGAGGGTGGGCGAACTAAGTTCATACCAGAAAGTCCTGGAGGACTGAACGGGCAAAATAGCCATCTCTCCGGACTTGGCTGTCCAGGCAGTAATGTCTGGTGAATGTGTGCAAGGCTGCTCACGTGGCTGCCTGACAGATATCAAGAAGTGAGGCTGCACGTACCAAAGCAGTAGTTGCTGCCGTAGCTCTAGTGGAGTAAGCACGCAGCCCCACTGGCGGTTCCTTTTTACTAAAGCGTAACAAATTTTGATACAAAGGACAATCCATCGAGAGATGGTACGCTTCTCAATGGCTCGACCTTTCTTGGCACTAACATAGCCAATGAAGAGTTAATCACCCACCCAGTAATCAATTGAGCGGTGAAGGTAGAAGGACAGCGCATGCTTAATGTCCAGACAGTGAAGTCTCTCGTCCTCTTTGGAAGGGTTTGGAGGTGGGAAGAAGGTAGGCAAAGTGATAGTTTGTCCTATGTGAAAAGGTGTAACCACTTTAGGAAGAAACAAGGGCATCGTCCTAAGCACCACTTTGTCCAGGTGCATAGAGAAGAAAGGGGGCTTGGAAGAGAGAGCTTGCATCTCAATCACCCTGCGAGTAGAGGTGATGACAACAAAGAAGACAGTCTTCAGAGTTAGGAGCCTGAGAAGACAGTTGTGAAGAGGCTCAAAGGCAGCACACATAAGGTAAGTTAAGACGAGGTTCAAGTCCCACTGGATCATTATGAAAGGAGATGGAGAAAAGAGATGAATAATGTCCTTAACAAATCTTTGTACAATAGGGGATTTGAATAAGGAAGGCTGATCTGGCAGCTGAAGGAAAGCAGAAATAGCTGCAAAATAACCTTTAACAGTGCCCAGAGCAAAGCCCTGCTGGGCCAAAGAAAGTATACATTTAGGAGAACCTCCAAAAGAGGGGCATAAAGGGGATCCACAGCCATTGCTGTGCACCATGCCACAAACTTGTTCCATCTAAAGGCGTATTCAGTTGTAGTGAAGGGACGCCTGGCTGTCAAAAGAACATCACAGACTTTGGGCGGAAGGTCAAAAGCTGTCAACTGTCGCCACTCAATCTCTACGCAAGGAGGTGGAGGCTGGACAGGTTCGAGTGCTTGCTGCTGCGACATAAGATCCTCCCGAAGAGGCTCGGAGGATCGATGGCCATGCTCAGAAGCTCAGGGTACCATACTCTTCATGGCCAGTCCGGGGCCACAAGAATAACTTGGGCCAATTGTGCTTGATATTATTCAGCACTCTGGGTAGAAGGCCGTAACTCCTCTTGTGACGAAAAGGGTCTGGGGAAGTGTCCAAACCACTGGCGTCACCCAGTTCCTCCCTCCAGTCTGGTTCTTCCAACTGGTCAGATAAAGGTTCCAGTGACCCCTCCCAGTCCTCAACACCACCTTCTGGTTGATGGGGAAAACCAGGGATGAACAGGGGAACAAAAGTACCCTCCAGCATCTGATCCAACGTTGGTCCGGCTCAGGGTCCATCATGGGGGTGAGGATGGGGATGGCGTCAATCGGGGGCACGGTCGGCGCCATCGTTGTCGGCCCCCGGATCATCGCCAGGGAAGGTTGAGTAAGATCGACTGCCGTCAATCTGGATCCAGGCCTGGATTCACGGGGGCCCTCCGGCACCAGAGGTGCGGGTGGAGTCTGGCTGCCCCTAAATGAGGAGGAGGGCCTTGTAGTACTTACTGAGTTGGCAGGGGATGCCCCGGATCCCAGAAATGGGGGGGGGGGGGGAGCATTGTGTCATCCCTGAAGGAGGCACCGGAGACAGAGCCTTAGAGTGACGACGCACCAGGGTCGCATCATCCGAGCAATGGGGAGAAGGCAAAGAGCGCCGGTGGTTCTTCCCCTTCTTCTTTTGCTCTCACTTACCCAAAGACTTCAAGGACTTGGAGTGTGAAGAGGTGTGGGGGCTCCTTCCCCTCGAACAAGACCGGGAGCAATACGGAGCCAACCGCTGGGCCTCCAAGAGCTTTAGGGGCCGCCCCAGCAAAGACTTTGGGTTCATGGTCCGGCAGTCGGAGTACGACTTTGGGTCGTGGCCGTGCTTCAAACACCAATGGCACATGAGGTGCGGGTCCATCACAGACATCAGTCTGTGACAGGCCTCGCAAGGCTTGAAGCCGGTTCACCGATGGGACATCCGTCATGCACCTGGAGTTGAAGGCTGAAAAAAGAAGTTGACAAAATGTCAAAAAGGTTTAGTCAAAAAGTGACTTCATCTGCACTAGGCTGGCACGAAAAAAGAAAGAACTGTCATTAGCGCGCAGTGGCGGCATCTAAGTAGATACCGCAACATCAGCCCGACGACCACGAAGCAGATGACGGACGTGGAGTTAACCGATGCCACCTACCGATAAGCAGACGTACTGCTAAGAAAAAATTCTCCAGATCCAGTCTGACACCTGGGGGTAATTAGAAGGTAAGAAATCTATAAGTAACAGTCTCTTTCAGACTGTACACAATGTATACAACCACCCCACAGAACTTTTAGATGTTGTGTAGAAATGCAAAAATGTTGTGGTCTATTTTGCAAATATTGCAAACTTCCAGACGTTAACCTTATGATGAACAACCATATCTTGCTTTTTCAGTATGAATCGGGATGAGGAACTAGAACATTAAATGTTGTGGGTGGTCTTTTTGGGCCCATAAGTCAGGAGGATGCAGGCAGACAATAGTCTGGTTGAGCAGGAGATTTTATTAAAATATCATCAATATAGCATATAAGTCTGGTACATAACACAGAACGGTGTATCCTTTTACCTCACGCTTTTGCCGCTTCTCGAGCTCGCTTTCCCAAAAAGACTTCTTTGAATTGACTTCTTGAAATTTAAAATGTTTCCTACTTTGTGTATGATGTACAGTGCAGCACACGTACAAAGTGGGAAAAGAGAAATAAATACATTTCTCCTTGATAGCACCTTTTTCAAAAGGGTGTTATTATTTGATGCAAAACTCGTTTGTTTTTGTTTTTAATACATATGGTTGTGCTTCAAAAACCATGGGTGGTTGCACGGGAAAGCCTATACACCACTCAAGAAATGCCTCTCTGATGCCACGTAATGCACAAGTTACTTACCTTCGGTAACAATATATCTGTAAGAAACAGTAGTTAGTGTTGGATTCCTTACCTTAGAATATCCCCAGGTGTCAGACTGGATCCGGAAAGTTTTGTGTAGCAGTACCACTGCGCGTCGGTAGGCGTCGTATGCGGCTCCGCGTCCGTCGACTGCGTCGGTGGCGCCGGGATGACGTCGGAGTACTTAGACGCCGCCCTCGCGCGCGGACGTCAGTTCTTGTACAGAGCGTTCCGCGCCAGGAACGCGGAGCCTTGCCAGAGACCGACACTGGTGCCATAAAACTAGGGCCCTCAAAGGGAATACCTTAACACTAGATGTCGGTTCGCAGAACGGGGAGGATTGGTGGGGTGGTAAGGAATCACTAACTACAGTTTCTTACAGATATATCGTTACCGAAGGTAAGTAACTTGTGCATCTGAAAGAAACAGGTTAGTGTTAGATTGCTTAAAAAAGGAATTTGTGCAACATTCCGTCCATCATCTTTTGTGTTTTGCTGTTCACCCTATGTAGGAAGGGTATGCCCAGATGACAAGCTATCCTGGCTAAAGACGGCTGATAGCCAGAAACCGGTCCTAGGATGCTTGATTCCGGTCCAGGGAAGACATGGCTTGGCAGTTCGGGCTGGACTGTTCCCATGAGGCACAGGGTCAAGACTGATTTGCATATGGCCATGTCTGAACTGGGGTGGCTTGGTGAGCAAAATAACGATGGATTAAACCCAGATCTGTGACTGGGGGTGAATGTGTTTGCCATTGTGCAACATTCCGTCCATCATCTTGTGTGTTTTAGTGTTAGATTCCTTACCTTGGAATAGATACCCCAGCAATACCAACCCCGGTGGTGGGTCTGCGAACCAAGATCACACCAGAAAGTCCTGGAGAACGGAACAGCCAAAAAAGCCATCTCTCCGGACTTGGCTGTCCAGGCTGTAGTGTCTAGCAAACGTAGCTGCCTGACAGATGTCCTGCAAGGGGAGTCCCCGACCCAGGGCAGTAGTAGCCGCTGTGGCCCGAGTGGAATGGGCCCTCAGCCCAACAGGGGGCTCCTTTTTAGCCAAGGAGTAACAGACCTTGATGCACAACACGACCCACAGAGAGATGGTTCGTTTGTGCACCACCCGTCCCTTCTTCGCGCCCACGTAGCCAACAAAGAGCTGGTCGTCCACCCGGAACTGGCGTGTGCGATCAAGGTAGAATGGGAGCGCACGCTTTGGGTCCAGACGGTGGAGCCTCTCTTCCTCTTTCGAGGGATGCGGAGGCGGAAAGAAGGTGGGCAAGGTGATGGACTGCCCGATGTGAAAGGCTGTAACCACCTTGGGCAGGAAAGAAGGACGCATTCTTAAAACAACTTTGTCCGGATGTAAGGAAAGGAGGCTTAGAAAATAGAGCCTGAAGCTCACTCTCCCTCCTGGCAGAGGTGATGGAAACCAGGAATGCAGTCTTAAGGTTTAGAAGACGAAGAGGGCAATTGTGAAGTGGCTCAAAAGGCGCGCACATCAGATAGGTTAGAACAAGGTTCAAGTCCCACTGAGGCATCACGAAAGGAACAGGAGAAAACATGTGCATGGCTGATCATGAAGCCTCAAGAAGGCAGAAATGGCAGAGAGGTAGCCCTTAAGAATGCCCAGAGCAGAGCCCTGCTGGGCAAGAGAAAGAAGGAAGAGGAGAACCTCTGAAAGGGGGGCAGAGAGAGGATCCACAGCTTTTGCTGTGCACAATGCCACAAATTTGTTCCACCTGCAGGCGTATACCGATTTTGTGGAGGGACGCCTGGCTGCCAGAATCACACCACAGACTTCAGGAGGCAAGTCAAACGGCCTCAACTGCCGCCGCTCACTCTCCACGCATGGAGGTAGAGGCTGGACAGGTTCGGGTGGTGGACTGTCCCCTGCTGCTGCGACAGAAGGTCCTCCTGAAGAGGCAGACGAATTGGCGGCTCGACTGGCATGCTGAGTAGCTGGGGATACCAGTACCTTCGTGACCAGTCCGGAGCCACAAGGATGACTTGGGCCCGGTCACACCTGATCTTCTTCAGCACTCTGGGCAGAAGTGGTATAGGCGGAAAGGCGTACAGCAGACCACAGCTCCACTCGCAACGAAAAGCGTCTCAGAGCGAGTGCCGCCTTGGAATTACCAACGCGCAGAACTGATGACATCGCGCATTCTTCTTGGTGGTGAATAGATCTAACCAAGGCTATCCCCACTGCTGAAAGAGACCTCACGCTACGTCCGTGTTCAGACGCCATTGGTGATCCATCATGCACCGGCGGCTGAGTTTGTCCGACCTGGAGTTCAGAGAATCTGCCAGGTGTTGAACCACCAGGATGACGCCCTGGCGTTCCAGCCATTGCCAGAGGAGCAGAGGATCCTGACAAAGAGTCCACGACCCCACCCCGCCCTGTTTGTTGGAGTACCACATGGCGGTGGTGTTGTCCGTGAACACCTGCACTACACTCCCCTGATCAGAGGGGAGGAATGCCTTCAGTGCAAGTCGGATCGGCCGCAGCGCCAGAAGGTTGATATGGAGCCGGGACTCCGCCGGAGACCTGAGGCCTCTGATCTCCGCCTCTCCCATGTGGGCCCCCCCCTACAGCCCAGGAGTGATGCATCCGTCACAACTATGGGGTAGGGAGAGGGATCTGCCGCTGACCCAATCGCGGTTCGTGAGCCACCACTGCAACCGTCTTACAGTGCCCTCCGAGATCAAGACATGGTCGGACAAGTTGCCCTGATTCTGGGCCCACTGAAACTTCAAGTCCCACTGCAGAGCCCGCATCCGCCACCTGGCGTGATGCACCAGAAGGATGCAGTAGGCCATCAGCCCCAGAAGCCACAGCGTCAACCTGACCGAGACATGGGATAAAGGCTGAAAGATCGGAATCAGAGCCTGAATAGCCCGAACCCGCTGTTCGGGAGGATAAACCCGAAACTGCGCCGAGTCCAGAATTGGTCCAATGAAGAGGAGCTTCTGAGAGGGGCACAGGTGTGACTTCGGCACATTGATGGAGAACCTCAGCAGGTGCAGGAGGTCGGCCGTAGTCTGGAGATGGCTGACGACTGTCTGGGGCGAGCCCGCCTTTAACAGCCAGTCGTCGAGATAGGGGAAGACTGAAACCCCCAATCTGCGCAGATGAGTTGCGGCCACCGCCATCACATTCGTGAACACCCGAGGGGCGCACCGTAAACTGAAAGTGCTTGTGGCCTACTGTGAACCGCAGGTAACGCGGTGGGCCAGCAGGACGTTGATATGGAAATATGCGTCCTGCAAGTCCAACGCTACCATCCAGTCTCCAGTGTCTAGGGCAGCTAGGACCTGAGCTAAGGTCAGCATCTTGAACTCCTCCTTCCGGAGGAAGCCGTTGACGCTCCGGAGGTCCAAGATAGGGCGTTGGCCTCCTTTGCCCTTCTTGGGTACCAGAAAGTAGTGGGAGTAGCGACCACGTCCTCCTTCTGGCCCAGGAATGCGCTCGATGGCCCCCTTGGCCAAGAGGGCCGTAACTTCCTCCTGCAGAAGTTGCAAGTGATCCCCTGACATGTGGTGGTACTGCGGTGGCATGGCTGGAGGGGTCGCCTCGAAGGGGAGGGAGTAGCCCCTTCGGACGATTTGCACCAACCTGTCCGATGTGATGGTGCGCCAGTGGAGCAGGTGATGGCGAACCCTGCCCCCCACTGGCATCGAGTGGGCCTGAAAGCACGGACTAGGAGGGCTTTGAGGCGGATGCTGCGGGGTGGATGTGGACTGGCCTTGTCGTTGTCCCCTGGCACCGCGGTTCCCACGTCTGCCGCCGCGCTGAGGTTGGTTTTGCTGCCTGTGGTTGGCAGGACGTGAAGAGGCCCCCTTCCTTAGCCACGAAAGGCAGAAGGTTGCTGGCGCTGGCCCGACAAGCCCAAGGACTTGGCCGTAGCCCTGGAGTCCTTGAAACGCTTAAGCGCACTGTCTGCCTTGTCGCCAAAAAGGCGACGGCCATCCAACGGCATGTCCATGAGCGTGGCCTGGACATCAGCTGAAAAGTTGGCGGACCGGAGCCAGACGTGGCGACGAACCGCCACTGTCGTGGAAATTGCTCTACCTCGCGAGTCAGTGGTATCCAATCCACATCGTATGGAGTAACGCGCTGTATCCCGCTGTTCCGCAAGGGCTTGAGCGAGCTTTGCCAGGGCCTCCACCGGGCACTGCGACAGCATGTCCGCAACCGTATCCCACAGAGAGTGGGTGTAACGGCCCAAAAGGCAAGCAGTATTAAATGGCCGCAGCCCCAAACTGAGTGAGGAGAACAGCTTCTTACCAAACTGGTCATATCTTTTGGATTCCCGATCTTGCGGGGTAGTCGGGAATGCGGTCTGGGAATTATAGGCCTGGATAACTAGACTCTCAGGGGTGGGGCGTCGGGCCACGTTTCGATCTACAGGAAGGCCTGTAGCAGGCTTGGACCAGGTGCCCAGCAGAACGTCCGAGAGTGCTTCATTAAACGGCAGGAGAAGCTCCAAGGAGCTTGCCTGTGGTTTGAGCACCTCAGTGAGGAGGTTAGTCCTCACGGCCGCGACGGGGAGCTCAAGAGCCAAGGCCTTGGCCGCCCTTGTCAACACCACACTGTAAGCAGCCCCCTCCTCCGTAGCCACGGTAGGAGGGGAGACAAATCCAGTGTCGGGCGAAGTGTCCAGTGCACTGACCTCCCCTAGCTCAACTGCCCAGTCCTGATCCAACTGGAACTCCTGTGCCAGAGGGTCCTCAAACCCCTCCCAGTCCTCCCCGACATCCATCTCCTGATAGTCAGGGTAAAATGATTGAGTCGTAGATGAATTGCTCATCCCTCTGCGTCGAAGCTGGCGCCGGTCTGATGCCGGATCCGGGGCCGACTTCGTCCAGAGACGTTGTCAGGGGTGAAACCCTTGGTGACGGCGCCGGCGGAGGGGTCGTGAGGTCGACCGGCGGAGGGGTCCTGAGGTCGACCGGCGTCGTCACGGATCCAGGCCTGGATCCTGAGGGGTCCTGCGGTGTCGGGACCGGAGTCGTCGAAGGCGTTGGTGGAAAGAAAAAAAAAAGAAGCACCCGACGGCGCCAGGGCCGGAGCTGCTGGCCCGCTTGGGCTTCCAGACGGATCCGCGGGGCCCCGAAGGCACCTCAGCGGGATCCGGCGGAGGGAAGCGTGACCTCATGGCCGTGAGGAAGGCGGTGATCTCCTCCGGCGTCGCGTGCAGCCCAGGGACCAGCGTGTATGGAGCTGGACGCAGCGCTTGCTGCTCTGGCGGAGTCGCCCAAACGCCCCGCCTCGTTGCGCGAGCTTCGGGGGGAGTTATTAAAGCGATGTCGCCTCTTCGACTTCTTGTGCCTCGACTTACCTGAGAACTTTGAACTCTACGAGTGGTGTCGACTGGCTGAGCTGTGATGACTGCGGCCCCGCGACCTGTCCCTCGACCTACTCCTGGACCGGGACCTCGAGCGGCACGGGCCGACGGCCAGATCTCGAGTCGCTTACGGGACCGCTCCCGCCTAGCTTTAGACGTCAAGGCCGGCAGTCGGGGCACACCTTGTCATCATGTTCGGCCCGAGGCAATAAAGGCACCGACGGTGGGGGTCGGTAACCGACATCAGTCGGCTACAGTCGTCACAGGGATTGAACCTGGGCATCCCTACCGGCACCGGAGTCGATAAACGACTCGATAAGATCCAACATAGATCAAAAAAAGTTAGTAAAAAAGTGACTAAGGAGTACTGCTTTTCCCGGATCTGCGCTTGCTGGCACGGAAAAAAGAAGAACTGACGTCAGCGCGCGAGGGCGGCGTCTAAGTACTCCGACGACATCATCCTGGCGCCAACGACTAACGCGGAGCCGCAGACTATGCCTACCGACGTGCAGGGGTAGTGCTACGCAAAACTTTCCAGATCCAGTCTGACGCCTGGGGATATTCTAAGGTAAGGAATCTAACACTCACCTGTTTCTTTTAGATGCAAAGTATCACTAGGTACTGCTTTTCGCTACTTTCAAGTGAATTCAAATTGGAAAAAAATTATTTTTTGTCCATTAGCGTCACATTTGTGACGCAAACACAGCAAACAATCTAAGTAAATATACACCTTTGGGTCCTAAAATACCAGGCAAAGACACTTTGAAAACCTTTTAGAACATTTACAGTATGAAATGAGTGAGACAAACTCACAATGCTTACCTAGTGCCTTGAAAAGCTCTTCTCGCACAGCTGAGGTAAACGTACGAACAAGACACAGTGTTGTCATGATAGCAAAAAGCAAATTATATGACAAAACTATGTAAAAATTTCCCAGCCAATTGAATCTCCCAAAATCTCCCAAGAGATCAAATCGAGTAATTCCTGGAAAAGTGAATTGTAAAATGGAAACAGGCATTAAACATTATAGGTTATTTTTTTAAGACAGCATATATAAACTTGCAATTTAAGGGACAAAACTAATTTACATATGTTCTGGGAAAAAAAGTGAGCAGTGATACAATTGTGTAAATAAATAAATATTTAAACCACACAAATGCTTAAACTTGACACAATCCTAACTAAGCATGAAGACGTGCTGTTTATGTTGTCACTAGGGCAGATTTTCAGCTTTAACACACAACTTCCATTCACTGGAGTAAAGACGTCAGAAGGTGGAAGAGATTCAGTGACTCAGAGTCTTGCAATATCACTGGTCAATTGGAAATCATAAAACTGGCAAGTAGAAATAAAGCTTACCAAAAGATCACACCAGTTTTTGTTGAAAGACGTGTTTCTCAAAGTCTGAATTAAGTGGACTAAACTCGAAATCTAAAACCCCAGAGATGTCTTCAGTTGGGAGTGGAGAGGTGCTGGGACTGGGGAATAATTAGCACCGAAACCTGCCATGCCTTTTTGCTTAGGTTGGGCTCATGTAGCAATAACTTGCACTATTCACACACAAATGTATTCTTCGTTCTGTTGCACAGCCAGATAAGTTACTTACCTTCGGTAACACCTTATCTGGTAGACACATGATCTAGCCGCAGATTCCTTACCATTGAACTTCAAGGAGTTAGGATGGATCTGCAAGATTTTTGATAGCAGTACTCCTGCGCGCTGATACGCAACGTTGGTCGACTCCGAGTGACGTTGTAGGCATTGAGTTTGTGGCCGTCGTGACATCCCCGTCATTTAAATAGGCACCACCTCGGCATGCTGACGTCAGTACTTTTTACAGCTTTCCTTGCCAGAAGTGTGGATCCATGAAGTGACTGACCATGGTGTGCCAAATAAACTAGTGCCCTGATGGGGAAACAGCCGTGACACTATACCATCCGCAGTGTGGGGCGGATGGGTGGGTCTGTAACGAATCTGCTGCTAAATCATGTCTCTACCAGATAAGGTGCTAAGGAAGGAAAGTAACTTGTCCATCTGATAGAGACATCTAGCCGCAGATCCCTTACCTTTGAACAGATACCCAAGCAATACCATCCCCGGAAGAGGGTCTGCAGAAAGGTTTTTAGACCAAGAAGTCCTGCAATATACAGCCGCCAAAGAGGCCCTCCCTGCAGACAATAGAATCCAGGAGTAGTGTTTGGCAAATTTGTGCAGAGATGCCCACTTGGCAGATGTCAGACACCAGTTCACCACCGTGAAGAGCCATGGTGGCTGCTTTTGCCCTGGTAGAATGGGCCCTAAGGCCTTCAGGAGGTTGTTTCTTTACCAATACATAACATTTTTATGCAAAGGATGACCAAGCGTGAAAGGGTCCTCTTCTGAACTGCCCGCCCCTTCTTTGCTCCAATGTACCCTACAAAGAGTTGGTTGTCCATCCGAAACTCTTTAGTACTATCAAGGTAGAACGATGACTCTTTTTGGGTCCAGACGGCGGAGACTCTCTACTTCCTTGGAAGGATGCAGAGGTGCATAGAAAGTGGGCAGAGTAACAGATTGATACACATGGAAAGGTGTTACTACCTTTGGCAGAAAAGATGCCCTAGTGCGGAGCACTACTCTGTCCAGAAAGATGGTCAGGTAGGAGGCTGAGATGACAGTGTCTGTAGTTTGCTCACCTTCCTGGCAGAAGTTATCGTTACTAAAAAGGCTGTTTTGAAGGAGAGCAGCCGGAGGAGGCAATTGTGCAGAGGTTTAAATGGTGCTCAAATCAAAAAAGTAAGGACCAAATTAAGGTCCCACTCGGGCATAATAAAAGGCAAAGGGGGAAACATATGGCTAAGCCCCTTCAAAAATCTTTGTCCAAGAGGTGATTTGAAAAAGAGATGCTGACCCCGTAGCTGAAGAAAAGCAGACAGGGCCGAAAGGTATCCTTTTGGAGAACATCTGACAGTGAAGCAGGCAACGGGTCAACAGACCATTCTGTACAGTATTTACGAACTTTTTGCCATCAGCAGGCGTATACTGACTTTGTGGAGGGATGCCTGGCTGCTAGAATAACCTCACAGACTTCGGCAGGAAGGTCAAAAGCTGTCAACTGTCGCTGCTGAATCTCCACGCAAAGAGACGGAAAGTGGACAGGTTCGATTGGAGGACCCTCCCCTGCTGCTGCAACAGAAGATCCTCCCAAAGAGGCAGCCTGACTGGAGGATCGGGATGCTCATTTGGAGAAGCTTGGGATAACAGACTCTCCGTGCCCAGTCCAGAGCCACGAAGTTGACTTGGGCCTGGTCGCTCCTGATCTTGTTGAGCACTCTGGGCAGGAGTGGTATGGGCGGAAAGGCATATAGGAGGCCTGTGCACCACTTGTGATGAAAAGCAGCGAATAGCGAGAGCCGCCTTGGAAACTCCAGCGCCCAAAACTGTTGACATTGTGCATTCTCTTACAGGAGTCAAATAGATCTAACCAAGGCTCTCCCCAATGTTGAAAGATATCTTGCACCACCTCCAGATGGAGACGTCACTCGTCTGCCTCTGGCCCAATCGCTGTTTGTGAGCCACCACTGCAAGTTGTTCGCGGTTCCCTTCTATGTCTGGACTAGGTCAGTGATATTTCCCCAATGCTGTACCCATTGGAACTTCGGGTCCCACTGCAGAGCCGGCATGTGTCATCTGACAAGGTCCACTAGCAATATGCAGAAGGCCGTGCGGTCCAACAGCCTCAGAGTCATTCTCACTGAAACCCAGAATAGAGGCTGAATCATCGGTATATAGCCTGAATATCCTGGACTGGACACTGAGGGGGATAAGTCCGAAACTGCACAGTGTCCACAATTGCTCCAATGAAAGGGAGCGTCTGAGAGTGAGTCAGGTTTGAGTTCGGCATGTCTGATAGTGAACCCCCAGTAAATGCAGGAGGTTCACCGTAGTCTGGAGGTGGGAGATGACTGCTTGGTACGAGCCCCCCTTCAACAGACTGGGACCCCGGATCTCTGCAGATGGGCTGTGGCCACCGCCATCACCTTGGTGAACATCCAAGGAGCTCTGGTGATCCAAAGTGAAGCACGGTAAACTGAAAGTGCTTATGGCCACCGCAAACTGCAGATAGCGACGATGGGCTGGCAGAACAGGAATGTGGAAATAGGCGTCGTGCAGGTCCAGTGCAATCATCCAGTCTACCGGGTCTAGGGCAGAAAGGACATGAGTAAGGGTGAGCATCTTGAATTTCTCCTTTTTGAGGATGTAGTTGAGGGCCCTGAAGTCTAAGATAGGACTAGGATAGGACGAAGGTCTTGGTCCTTCTTTGGAACCAGAAAATAGGGGGAATAGAAGCCACAGCCTATTTCTGGTCGGGAACCCTCTCTATAGGTCCCTTGGCCAAGAGGGTCTTGACTTTCTCACAGGGTAAGACAAGGTGACCTGCAGTCAGCCGATCATAAGTTGGAGACATGGAGGGAGGAGTAGTCTCGAAGGGGAGGGAGTAGCCCCTTCGGACTATTTGTAGCACCCACCTGCCCTAGGTGATATTTCGCCAGTGGTGAAGGTGATGGCCTATCCTGCCACCTACTGGGTGTCTATGATCCAGAAGAATCGGACTAGGAAGGTTTTGCGGCAGAGGAGGGGGTTGTGACTTTACCCGACTTCTGGCCACCAGACCCACGGACTGAGATGAACCACGCCCACTGCCCTGCAGAGGTTGTTGGACTTGTGGGGTCCTCTGGCAGGAATAAGGTTGGCGTGGTGAAAGCCCCTTCCATAGTCAGAAAAGGGGCAAAAGGAAACAGGCCAGGATGAGGTGGAGGTGGAGAGGTCCAGGGACCTGGCCGTGGCCCGCAAGTACTTGAAGTGCTTAAGCGCTGCATCTGCCTGGTCTCCAAAGAGATGGGATGCATCAGAAGTCATGTCCATAAGATTAGCCTGGACATCCCCCGAAAAGCCTGCCGCCCTCAGCAAGGGGTGGTGCCTAAATGCCACCTTCAAAGAAATCGCTGTGCCTAGTGAGTCCGTAGTGTCTAAGCCACAGCGTATGGCAAACTTTGCTGCATCTCTCCCATCTAAAATAGCTTAGGAGAGGAGAGTACGATCCTAGTCCGAGACTCTGGGCAGCATTTGCACAACCGTATCCCATAGAAGATGGAAGTGAAGGCCCAAGAGGCATTCAGTGTTTACCGACTGCAATGCTAGGCTGGTGAAGAGAAGATCTCCTTACCGAAGCTCTTCAGCATTTTTGGATTCCCTGTCCGGAGATGCCGAAGAGAACGCACTGTGGGAACTGGATGCTTGGTACATTAAGATTTTAGGGGTGGGTTGAGAGGGAAGCTGAGTTGCTCAGTGCAGGGTGGTGGTGGGCAATGGTTCTATTCACAGGAGACCCTGTGCTGGGCTTGGACCAGGAGCCCAGTAGAAAATCTGTCAAGGTCTCGTTGAAAGGCAGCAAGGGTTCCAAAAAGGAGACACCAGGCTGCAGGACCTCCATCAGGACTTTAGTCTTGACTGCTACTGTAGGAAGCTTCAGGTCCAAGATCTTCGCAGCCCTATGCACCACCATTGGGAATTTAGCTCCCTCCTCCATAGCGAGGTTAGGGGGAGACAGCATGCCAGAATCTGGGGAGGTGTCCAGGCCACTGGCATCACCCAGGTCCTCATACCCGTCCAGGTCTTGATACCGTTGCACAATTTCTAAGGGATCCTGCTGCCCCTCCCAATCTTCATCATCCTTGCTAAACCTTCAGAATAGGGCAAGCTGAACGACATGGAGCAGTACGGCTAAGTCAGGGATGGTCTCGGCGTTTGTAGACACCAGACCAGCTATGTGTAGTCTGGAATGACGATGGGTGAGGCACAGTCGAAGGCAACGTGGAGGGCCTCAACATCAGACGCGGAAGGTCGCAGAGTAACGACAGGCATTGGTCCGGATCCAGGATCGGATCCGAGAGGAGGCCGTGTCACTGGTGCCAGAGCCGTCATTGCGAAACCCCTGGGATCTCCTTCAGTGGAACCTGCAGGGCCCGAAGGAGCACCAGCAGAGTCAGGCTGCCTAAATATGGCATCATACAATTATTTTAATTGGGAGGGGGTCACTCCTGGCCCGGGAAAGGGAGGGAAATGTGGAACCCATGGGATCTCCTTCAGATGAACCTGCAGGGCCCGAAGGCACGCCGGCAGGGTCAGACTGCCTAAATATGGTTTCATAAAATTATTTCAATTGGAAGGGTGTCACTCCCTGCCCCGGAAAGGGAGGGAAATGCGCAGTCGACCCAGACTTCCGCTCTGTGGAGTGGGGCCTATAACACAGAGGCTCCTCCATCCTGTAATGCGATAGATGGGGAGAAGTCAAAGCGCGCTTTGACTTCTTGTGTTTTTTATGGTGGTTCTTACCTGACCGCAATGACTTTGAGGAAAAAGACTTTGACCCCCCACAGAGTAGTGCTCAGACCTTCCTCTCCACCTGGAATGAGTTTGATGAGGTGACCTCCATGGCACCGGACCACAATCCGCTTTAGGGATAGCTCCCTCAAACCCTTCGGCGCCATGCCCAGTAATCGGAGCATGACTTTGGGTCGTGGTCGCGATCCATGTACCAGTGAAACACCAAATGGAGTCCGTGACCGACATTGTGTGGTGACAATCGACGCACGGCTTGTACCCAGAGGTCTTCTTACTAGACATACCTAGCACACCAAAAGGAGCCGACGAAAAGTTTTTTAAAAAGTCTGTCAAAAAGTGACAGGGGGTAGCTCTCTTCGACGGATCTGCACTGGCTGGGTGGCACCTATATAGACGTGGACGTCAAGACGACCCAGACACCTACGACATCACACGGACTCGACCAACGCCACCTATTAGAATGCAGGGGTACCGCTATCAAAAATCTTCTGGACCCAGCCTGATGCATGGTAGTTCAAAGGTAAGGAATCTGCGGCTAAAAGTCTTTATCAGATGATTAAAGGTTCCTGCAAATGTTACTAAATATTCACATATTATTTCTGAGCCACACTAGTTGTCTCTGTAACACCGCATTGACTTATAGCTCTGCTGTACACCATTCAAGCAATTTGCCACTTATATGGCCACTGAGAAGGATTGCTGGAGGACCTAAGATTATTTGCGGCAAGAATGTTCTTTGACTGACAATGTCTCATTTTTATCAGTGATAAGCCTTCTCTGCATTTGTAGATGAAATGGATATCAACTTCATTGATTTCATCCAACTCCATTGCGCCTTGAAAGCCTACTTTTTTGACTAGCCTGTTTCGCTTTGTTGAGTTTTTAAAAGTTTGTTTTCGTGCTAGATCATCAAACCTGTTTATATTCTGCTTATTTGTTTAATTATTTTTACAATGTTGTTTTTTGATTTTCTTGGGTAATTACGTTATTTGATCTGTGCACATACTTTAACACACTGAAAGTGCTCAACTTAAATGAATTCTACTTGCACTCACTAACTATATTTCGTTCCTTGTTCAAATCACTTAAGTTCACACTGGATTTTTTGTTTTGTGTTTTATAAAGCATCCCAACAAGTGAAACAATCTATCAGTTTGCACTTTAAAGAAGAAGCAAACAATGTTTTCCTCACTGGTTTTGCCTATGTTTGTGGGGTCTTCACTACCCACCTTTGTTTTCTTTATAAATGATATAGTGGGTTATAGAGTAATTTGGGGAGCAATGGCTTGGATGAGGTCATCAGTAACGTCATCAATGTGGTCATTTAACATGTAATGAGTGATATAATATGTGCGTTCATATGTAATGAATGGCGGGGGCTTAAGTTAGTTACTTCACTTAACTATAACTCGCGATTTGTCAGTATTTCTGTTTTTAAACATTACGTTTAACTTATTTCAACAGCTAGCTAATACATTACTTTAATCTTAGGTTATTCAGTAAATTTTTAGGTTTTTGTTAACATAAGCTAAGAGTTACCATACCCAACAATAACATTACCTTTTTTTTAGTGAACATGCATACACATATATTTATCTATCTATCTATCTATCTATCTATCTATCTATCTATCTATCTATCTATATATATATATATATATATATATTTATTTATATTTCGCTCATGGGGTGAAGCGGACTCGCAGTGTTACACAAGTCCCTCGGCACCCCATACACGCACCTTCCCCAAAGTGAATCATTGGTGTGGGCAGTCCTGTGTGTTTGGGGTGGGGTGGGTCTGAGGGACTCGTGTAACACAGAGTCCACTTCACGGAACATGCACGATGGATTGAGGACTATCCCGAGGTTTGAGGCTCAATACAGAGCCTTACGATGCACTCAATGTAAAGGGCATCCATGCAGGATTAAATAAACGACTGTTTCCCATAAGGCAATGTGTTGTTTTCATTGAGAACCGCCCATCTAGGCACACGATGTGGCCGAATAGGAAAGCACGGTTCCATTATGCGCTTTCTGATTGCCTCCAAGGAAGTTATACACGAAATGTGTCAGGCTAATCAGGTGTTTAAAGTGAACAAACACTGGACTGCCCATATTAATGATTCACTTTGGGGAAGGTGCATGTATGCCGGCGTGCGGTTCATCTGATGGACACCCCATGAGCGTAACATGTATATATATAAATATATATGCATACAAAGTCAGATTTAAACAAGCAATATATCAATCTGACTGTGTGCTTGTGTGTGCGCTCCCGCACGTGTGTATATATTCACTGAAAAAAATAAAGGCAACAGGAATGTTATAGTTTGGCTCAGATTTCACTCATACAAAACTACTGAAATGCAGAAGCTATATTTACCTGAACTAACTATAACTTACGCCCCCACAATACACTGCTTATGATCTCACATATTACATCACTCATGAAATGGTCAGTGATATCACTGATGACATCCACACAATCAGACACCCCCATAGGATCATTCATACACCCACTCACACACCCATTCACAAATCCATCCACAGACTTATTAACCCCTTCCCCGCTGGGCTAATTCCCCACTGTGCTGGGGGGGGGGGGGGGGGGGAGGGGGGGGGAACGCACGCAGCGCCGCTGTGCTCGTGATGAGCTCAGCTCGTCACGCAGCACGGTGGCGCTGTGCTCATGACGAGCTGAGCTCGCCATGACCACGCCTGTTTTAATAGATTGCTCAGCACAGCGGGGGAATTATCCCCGCGTGTGAGCGCCGTGCATGTCATGACAAGCTCAGCTCGTCATGAGCACGGAAGAGGATATACCAGCACCTACACGCCCACTCACTGATTCATAGGTCTACACACATCCACTCACTCACCCATAGTCACTAATACACCCACTCACTAATACAGCCACTGATCCATCCACTCATACACCCATACCCTGAGTCAGACACCCAAACAGCTACTCACACACCTACTCACTCACCTATAAATTTACACACACACACTTACTCATACAGATACTAATACATACTCACTCATCTATCCAGCAACAGGCAAGGACCCACTCACAAATACAGACACTCTCACATTCACTCACTCACCCATACAGTTACTCATACCTCATCACTTGCCTATACTACCTTTTTTCAATGGGTGAGGGAGCCGCTGCCCCCTCTTCAGGCCAATTTCAGGCCCTGGAGCCCATCGCCGAGGCACAGCCTTTTAATTTTATATATATATTTATAGGGGGCCGAGTGTCCCCCCTTCTCAGTCTGATTTTGGTCCAGATGACCCCTTAACCGGCCTTTACTTTTTTAAAACACATTTTGAAGGAAGAGGGGGGCAGACTAGCCCCCTCCTGGGCCACTTTCAGGCACGGGGACCCCATTCCCCAGGTCCTACCCCTTTTAATATTCATCTTTTGAAGAAAGGAAAAGGGAGGAGGGCTATGACAACCCATCCCGGGTCAATTTAAGCACTGGGGATCGCATCCACCGGGGCCCTAGGGTAAATCCTACCAAGATTGCTGCTTCTTTTCCGCTTTCAGGATGCAGGATTTACCCAGAGACCCATATCGCTGTTTAGCCTGAAACTTTGTACGACTATCCAGAGTATCTTACTATGACTTACTTGCCTTGAAAAAGCCTTGGCCAGCAGGCCTCAGGGTAAAACACGTGTCGGCTGTGTCTTGCTCGTAGTCCTCATCCATACTCTAGAGGATGAATAAGCTTTCGGAATTTAATAACCCTTGGTCTTGTTATATGTAATTCTGGGATTACATCAACCCTGAAATTAGAGTGAATTCTGCAGGCACAAAACCCTTTCACTTTATGAACAATTGTCTTTTTCTGGTGTCTTCTGGGTGAAAACTACAGATTAGGGTGTGCCGATTACAATTACTGGGTCTTGTCAAGTTGTGTGTGAACCCTGGTAGCACCCACCTCTCCCTCATGAACCTAGTTATGATCATATTTACATAGGAAAAGTATTTTGGGTTCTTATAACTTTTTCACAATTTCACAAATCTTCACAAAACTAACCCCCCCCCCCAACAAAAGCCTCTCCACCTCTGTGTTTTCTCAGAACGTTTCAGGGTGATCTGTGAAGTGAGAGCTGAGAAAAAGGGGTTGTACCACCAAAGGGGTAGCATGAAATGTAGATACAGCTACAGCCCTAATGCTGAACGGATTTCCACCAAATTTGTCAGAAAGCTAGATCTTGGTCCAGAAAACGTACTGTTTCTCATTTGGTGTAAACGGTTCAGTAGATTGAGATATTCAGACTCTATAACTAGGCACATTTCACGCAATAGAGGATCCGCCGGCAGCCAGATGGCAAGATGAGATCGGATTGTCTGCCACCACATCAACAGCGATGTGGCGACAACCATAGTAGGACTCGGGGAATGAGTCCCCTGTCCTCAAAAATTAAAAAAACTAAAAAACAACATAAAGGAGGGTAAGGTAGGGATATATTTTCTCGCCCTAAGCCTGGTAGGGGCAGTTAACAAGTAAATCTCATGACGTGAAAAGCAAATTTTAAAAAGAAATTTACCGCAAATTCATGGTGGATCCACGCTTAAAATTAACAAACTCCCTGGGGTAGGCCAGGGACAGTGGGGGCTGCACAAAGAATTTAAGAGGGAACGGGGCATGCAGCCCACTTCCCTTAAACTCCCTAGGCCCCGGGGAACCCATTTCCAAGGGCAGACTTTTAAAGGGGTATATTTGCCTTACTTAAAATAAAACCCTTTATACTGTTACACATAATCAGATGTGTGTGCCAGCAAGGGGTTGGGGTTGGAGCCCTGCACCCAACTCCCCACTGTGCTGTGTTGGTTGGCCGCAAGCAGGGGTTTGGGCCTGGCCATAGGCCAAGCGATCCGCCAAAGGCAATGAGTAACAGGGGTTGACTAACAGCAGAAGGGTTGGGTGCAGGGCCAGGCTGTACTGAACTTGCCCTCCAAATGGTTGCCAGATACAAGAAATGTAATGGCAAATAAATCCATGTTCATGGCTACTCACCATTTAAACACCCTACTGCGCCAGCTAAAACTTAAAAAAGATTTTGTAGATTGGGGAGGGCTTGAAAGCTCTTCCACTCAGGGTTATAACTAGATTTCTCATACTGAGGGGTCAGTGCCAAAGACCATTAGCTGACAATGATTAACACGCTGGTAACATGCCCAAGGCAGAGTATTTTGGCACCACTGTTCCAGGTCAGGCACCAAGACTGGTACGTTCACACCAAAGTCTTTAACTTCACTCATCTATCCCGTGGCGGTAAACTTTTTTCGCTAATTTCTATTCTTTTAGCATGATTAACGTCTGGTAACCTATGATCTCCAGGATTGTATTATATGAAATAGCTTCCTCATGTAAGTCCCCCAAAGTGCTTTCAGGCTACCATATGATAAATAGTATGAATTACTTCACAAAACAGAGAGAAATCAGCATTTATAGAAACTTGTGCCAGGTAACGAGTGAGTGGGGTACTACTTTGTCTATAGCCAACTTCACTGATGTGTGAGTAAAGGAACTCGGAGTCCTATATGTAGCCAACAGTGATATATGTTCTCACGTGTGGAAGCAGTAGAAGCCTCTTAAGACCATGTATATCTGCAATGAGCTTTGCTTAGCCGGAACAGTCAGTGTCAGGCATCCTTGGTTTTGTTGATGACATACATAGAGATGAGACAAGATGGGGAAACCAAAATCGAACTCTCACACAACAGAAGGCAGGTAAACTCAATCGTTTGCAGCCCTTCCTGCTTCCATGGAACACTGCTAAAGGTTTTGTGGAGAGTTGCCTGTTTGCAAAAGAAAGGGGTACGTCTCTAATCTGTTAAAGATGATTCCCTAAAGAACAGCCCACGATCAGGGAGTAAAATTAGCAAAACCTCTGCGGATGTCAATGCCCAGTTTGTATTAGGTAAAAGAGTAGGGTCATGCCCTGTAGCTAAGGCACTTTTCAGCCATGAGAAATGCCACCGTTTTTCTGATGTGGTACAAGCATAAAGCTATGTCTTAACTATAATCATAATCTGTATTGCTTAGACCAGGTATCCCTCAGTAAACCAAAAGATAATGGGGCTTAGAATTGATCATTTTTCAGATATAAAATCGAAGAAGTGTAATAAGGTATTTTGGCTTGTACACTGTATGAATCTCGATATGAGGAACACTACTACCCTTTATTGTACAAGAGAATTACATTATACCTACTTACAAAGTACAGTCTATGAAAACTAAAATTAAATTCTAGTGACAAAACCTTTAAGACTAGTAAGCAACCCCGTGGGCACCGATGTTATAGACATGTCACCTGTCATTTTATGAAAATGAAACACAACTGCTAATATACGATAATGTACTAACAGGGTAATAAGCAATGGATGTACAGGATACTTTACCCTGGAGTAACCTGGGAGGTTGGCAAGAAAAGCAAGCTATTGTAGGAATGACTATTTGATAATTTACGGGGACAGTGCGATTCTTCTAATGTGGAGGTTGTAGTTTTGCAAGAATTCACTAGATCAAACATTCTGGAGCTTTTGGTAGCTAATCCCGATGAGCAAACATTGCCAAAGAAAAGTTCTTTGTCAGGCAGCTGTTCTCATGGGCTACAGAAAAATACCTGACACGTTCTCTATTTGCTTGTGGGGAAGCCTTGTTTTTACAGTTTTCCATTTATTATCATACCTACAAAGTAGACGGCCTTATGGAAAATCGTTTTTTAGGTGTGTCGAGTAATTCTTCAGGTAAAATACCATTTGGGAGGACGTTTGAAGATGTACAGAAAAGGAGGAAAATAAGGTAATCGAAATGTCATAGCCTGCGAACTTCATAAAAGGTTGAAGACAAAAAAGTTTTTAAATGTCTGATATAACATGACAGCACTGGGTGGATTGTTTTTTTGCATCTGATTAGCAAATCAAAGCCTTGGATTCTAAAGCCTAAAACGTGAGAATTACTTTATAAATCTCAAATTTGTTGCTCCCATCATGGTAGAATTGAGCAGTCCATTATTCGCCAACTGAGCTTTTTTGATAGCGAATAAAAAAAACTATGAATCCGTTTAACGTATGCATTCTTTTCATCCATTGACTGCCAGTGGGCATAACATACAGCGCGACGCATGTTGATATTTTGTAAAGCGCCACATGAGTCACTGTACTCTAATGCACTGCATTAATCCTGTTTGAACAGCTGTGTCTGAGCGATTGTTCCCTCAATTTGTATTGTTCAATCTTCCTTTTTTCTCTAGGTTTACTCTCTCATTTATCTCTATGGCAAACTATTCAGGAATTTCATTTGCAGATCTAAAAAAAAAAATGCGGGGTTTCCTGCTGCCAGTAACAACCACAGGAGCACAGCGGGCAGTTCCCCTGCTTATAATCAGTGTATAACTACTGCCGACTGTCACCAACAATCCTACCCGCAGCATCCTTCCACAGAAGCTTCAGAGAAGAAACGTGAGCAAGGGGCTTAGCTGCCACGAATTCAAAATAAGATCCATGTTGCTGTTTTAAAGCCATGTAGAAAAGGTAGGTAATCCATTTTGGCTACGCTTTGCTGCCAAACACAGAAGTCGTGCAGCCTCCTGCAACACGTTTTACCCGCAACATTTGATATGTACAACACTAAAGTATTGTTTTAAACTCGAAAATGCAATATTTTGATTTAAGAGGTCAGGCTTAATTAACTGAAACAATAAACACCTTCACAGTGAACAGAAACAATATCTGATAGTGCACGTAGTAAAGTGCATGTTTGCCGCCACAACGACTCCTCCATTTGCTTTTGTTTGATAAAAATAAAATATATATTACATTTTACACATTTAATTATAGTATTCACAAATTAAGTAAAGAGGGAAACTAAAATTATTAGCCCACAAGCATATCATTTTTGGTTAAGTGCCAAACTGTGATTAGGAAAAAACACATCCGCAATTGGCTTTTGCGCTATTCTAGAGATATATAGCAATGGTGATTTTTTTTTTACTGCCGAATTAGGAGTTTTAGGATTCCTTTTATGACAGCTGTTGTGTGATCTTTGGCAAATCATTCTCACCTGCCTTCATTCTCATCCGCAAAATGTGGAGACATACAAATGGAGTTAACACCAGCATGAAATATTTATCCTTATGAAGTAAGACTAAATAAAATAAAATAAAAATCAGGACAGTACCATCCAGCCTTGAGCCAGTCCAGTTTACTTTACTGGGCCTTACAAGTCTCCTCACTCAAAGCTGAGGCTGAAGTTATTACCTCCACCAACCTTTCAGGGGAGATGTGGACTGCACCAGTGCCTTCTTAGGGACAGCTTTCAGATATTTCACATATATTGTGATATCTTCCTGGATGCGGACACAAAAGGATAGTCCAAATACCTACAGCCCACTGCTTATTTTTTTAAAAACTGGCGTTCAACCTCTAAATTACTGGAGGTTTGAAATCTGCACAATTGGCACAACAATGCACATTTATTCCAAGCTGCGGCTTATAAAATATGAAAGTGATGCAGCAAATAGACTACAAAATTAAGACCAAGTCTTGGGGGGACACGTTCAAGGATAATGTTTTTTAGAATGTCAATGCACAAATGTAGTACTTGATTGATTAAATATTACAAAGGTCGACACCAGTAGTATCATGTGATAGGTAATGTTTATGCAAAACTTGAAGTTTGTCAAATGAATACACCAGCCGATACGTGTTTCGTCACCTGGGTAGTAACCCGTGACTCTTCAGGGTTGACTGTCTATAAATGCATGATCGAAAGACGGGTGATAATTACAACCTGGTCGAGGCAGGTATCTATTAGACGACACGGTTCTGTAGTGCACGATGGGGAGGGTCAGTGTTGATAATAGATAAAGCAAAAACAAACGGGCGGGTGCATCTGTGTTAGTAGGATTCTGAAGAAAGCAGGATACAGGTAGAGTCCGTATCGCTGGTGTATACCCCACCCAGGAATAGACCAGCCTTTTGCGAGTCTAATCTAATCAGGTATTCCAGAGACCTGTTAGCATATGGAAGGGACGGGTAGAGGTCCTATGCATTCTCATCTAACCCTGAAGAAAGGATCCCCAGAATGTCAGGCTGTAATCTTGCTACTACACATGAGGGTAGAAGTTGCAGGTGGTACCTTTTCTCACACAATTCACTCACAATCTAGAACACAGCGACCAGGCACAACTTTGACCTCCCCAGATGGACGCACATAACCCCTCACCTCAGGAAACTCCACTGGCTACCAGTCATGAAGAGATGCCAGTACAAGTTACTCACCCATGCATTCAAGGCATTACACAACGAAGGACCTGCATACCTCAACCCATGCGTGACCTTTCACCAGCCAAACAGAAAACTCTGATCCGGATCACTCTCCTTATCTGCCACCTGTTGCATCCACCAGACTACCAGTGGAGGTTGCTCGTTTTCCCATTTGGCGGCCAAGACCAGAAACGGCTTTCCCCTGAACCTCAGAGCCTCATCATCGCTCCAGCAATTCAGGAAGGCCCTCAAAACTGTTCAACCAATAGGAGAACTGGCAGCATCATCCAATAGCGCCTCAAGACCCTCACAGGTGAAGCAACCACTCTCTACAAACTTGATGGATTGACAACACACCAGCTAACACTATGGTATTTTGACAAAGTCAATCACTTAAATTCTTTAAGGAACCAATTTTGCACGTCTCTTATATAGGCACTGTTATCCACATGCATCACCTTCCACTCTGTTCCATACACCCACAGCCCCTCAGAACAATCAAACAGGGCTTCCAAGTATCAAGCATAGGGTTTAGGAGACCATATACAAAGCACATTTAGGGATTCAACAACAAATAGTCACGCCAACTCCTTTCCGGTTAATGATAGTTGGAGACAAACTGTGGCCTGGAAGGGAACTTAGTGGTAAAACAGTAGATTTTAGAGAGAAAAAGGAGAGGTCGTTCACAGACCAACTCTTTTAGATGAAACTATGAATTTTACATTTTGAAATAAACATCAACCTAAATATTAATCAAATGTAAATATGCTCTTCCCAGAATAAAGCCATGTTTTAGCCAGCTCATAACATTTGGAACAGAGTGTATGCTTGGATCGAAAAGTCCTTTGCATGGTAAAACTGTTCTGTTGTCTGGATCCCTAGTGCCGATTTTGTTCTCGTAGGTAAACACGGATTATAGGAGACTGGCTTAGTATATGGTGTGCACTTATTTAAGTGAAGCACCGTGCACAAATCCAGGCACCCCTTATGGTGTTTTTAGTGGTCTCAGACAACCACAGAAAGCTCTCTAAGCGGTAGATGTGGAAAGCAGCCTTCAGGCTTAGTCCAGGAGTGTTAAGCAGCTTGTTTTACCAGACCTAATCATACAGTGTAGGCTAAACGAAAAAGAACCACAAAGTGTAGCTATAAAAATAGTTCTATTTATTATACACACTCACTAACATATTGGTATATCTCCTACCGGAGATATCAACACAATACACACAATATTTCAAAGGTAAAACGGGTAAGTAAGCACAAGTACACAGTGGTCCACAGGGGAAGACCAAACCAAATACTAAAGAAGTGGAATGCGAACTGTGACCGAAGGTCGGAATTAGACCAGAAGAGCTGCGGACACAAGGAGCCACTCTAGGTACTTACCCAGGAACCCCACGGAGGCTGTGTGCAGAGTATAAACACAGCTGCGTACTCAATGCAAGTCAATGGGAAAGTCGTGGTTGCAGTTTTTAAGAAGGAAGACCCTTCTTAGTGGATCCTGAAGAAACCCCATGGAAAACAGGTTGGAGAGTCACCCCACCCCTGGATACCCCAGGAACCAGGATACATACACCAGGGAAGCCAGGTGCATAGGTGCAAAGTGACGTGGAAACCACCGTAAACCACAATGGAAGACTTCAGAAAAGATATCGCTGGCGAAGAAGGAGAAAGAGTCCAGTGGAATCCAAGGATGGATTCTTGAAGAGAAGTACCTGCAAGCAGAGGGGACCGAGTCTATGCCAATCGGAAGTGACCAGGAGGCACGGAAGACCAATGACCTAAGAAGACAGAAGTTGCAGGAGTGATGACGGTGCCCTTGTCGCTGCAGCTGTGCAGACCTGGCGATGCTGTGGAAGACCAGGAGCCGTTCACAAGCTGTTCCAAGTCGGAAGTCGAGAACCAGGGGGTCAGTGTCTAATGGAAGCACCAACAAGCCTTGGCAGCATCAACAGTCGTGGTAAACTAAGAAGGTGCAGCGTTGGGACCAGCAAGGTCCAAGGGACTCACCAAGTGCAGGAGAGTCAGCGCAGGCCCTGAGCAAAGCCCACCAAAGCCAAAGAAGACCCTCAAGAGGACCCACAGGCCAAAGGCACGGGAGTTGCAAGAGGACCTCGAGCAGCTCACCCAAGATGCAGGCCCACGATGCAGAGGATGCGGTGAGGACAAAGATCTTGGCAGGTAGAGAAGCTGGAGGCTGGAGCTTCTTGTAGTCCGAAGATCTCTGGAGCACAGTCACCAAGCCTTGGCAACGGCAAGTCGACACGGTGCACCGCGGTTCTGTTCCAGCGGTTCAGACAAGGAATACTGGCCTCAAACTTGCTGAGAGGACAGTTCAGGCCTAGAGGAAGTTGCAGAACCACCACCTGTGTTGCTGAGCCTTTCGGAGACAATGGGATGTCAGGAACAGCAGACCGGTCAGCTTTGTTGCGGTGCCTGCAGGTGCAGGGGAGAGACTCCTTCACTCTAAGGGAGATTGCTTCAGGTGTCTTCGATGCCCACATGCCTGGAGAAGGACCTGGATGAAGCACAGGCACAGACTTGCAGAACAGCGACCCCAGGAGCAGCAGGAGTCTTCCTTGGTGCAGTCTTGGTTCTAGGCAAACTCCAAAGTACCCAGATGGTCGAAGTTGAAGTGGTTTCAGATTAGAATCTTGTTGCATGACTAATCTGAAGAGCCATCCACAGGAAAGCCCTTAAGTACTCTAGGGAAACGTTTGGGACGATTCAAGGATTCCTCCCAGATGAGAGGCTGGACAGAGGGGAAGCCAACAGCTCCCTGAACTGGTTCAAACTGAAGTATGCAAGGAGGGCACCAAATGTACGAGTTACTTACCTTCGTAAACAATTTATCTGGTAGAGACGATTCTAGCCGCAGATTCCTTCACGTAGAATTATCCCCAGGCATGAGACTGGATCCGGAAACTTTTTTGCCACAATATCCCTGCATGCTGGGGGCGGGACGACATCACGCGACTTCGCCCAGGCGTCGTCCGCGCACGTGACGTCAGCGAGGTCACATAAGACCCGGCGCGCCTATGACAGTTTTCTTCTGAGAACTTTTCCGCACCACAACACAGAACCACCAGATAAAAAACTGTGGAAGCACGGGCACAGAGTGCGAAGAGCAGAAAAATAGGAAAGAAACGGTGACTAACAACACCACACAGAGTAGTGTCGACACTGCAGAACCCAAGGCAGGGAGAAAAGAATGAACAAGCAGAGCCCTGGGCAGCCACCCTGCCAGCACATAGTCAGCCTCCCACCCTTGTGTCCAGAGGCAAGGAACATGTGTAAAAGTCATGGTTATAGTAGTAACCGCAAAAACAACAGTTGATGGACAGAATGCAGAACAATGTCATGTATTCACCCCAGTAGAGAGATCTGGGCCTAAATCCATCTTTTTTTGCACTCCACACACCCCAGCCAGAACAGTTGGCCTACGAAGGCCTAGAATCAACTCGACTCAGGAGTCACTGAGGAGGGGAGGGAGAAGGAGGAGGAGATTAAGGCGGAGGAGGAGGAGGACGGAGCCCTGCCAAGAGCCTCTGGATGGCGGAGTCGGCCCGGGCATGGAACAACAGGCTGCCATCAAACAGAAGGTCAATGAGTCACTCCCGAATATTCTCAGGGAATACTCCATCCCGAAGCCAAGCATGGCGACGGAGAGCGACCGAGGAAGCCATGGCTGGGCCCAGCAACTCTGAGATTTCCAGAGCTGAGAATTAACGCTGCAAGCTCCCGGCCATTCAACGTATGATGCCTTAGGTCCACCTGACCACCCTACTGGGATGCTGCGGACCCGAGAAACCCAGCCTAGTCCCACAAACAGGAGGAGACCGAGCCAGCACATACAAGGTGTTCAGTGCCCGCAGGGCAGCGCTGGTCGATGCGAACATGTTGCACCCCCCAAATTCCAGTTAGCGGGCCTTTCGGGATGGCGGAGTCAAAAGTGGCAGCAGAGAGGGAAAAGCAGTCCGCAAAAGAGGACTGGAGGCAGACGGGTGGAGGGAAAGGCGCGCCGGGAGGTGGCGGCGCAGAAGATGCTGATGCACCGGGTCCCCTGAGGCAGGACGCCTCCAAGCCCCCTTCAAGTAAGAAAGGAGAGAACCTTCAAAGAGAAGCAAGATTTCCCTCCCAACAGAGCCCTGGTTCAGGACCTCCAATAGATGGTCAGCCGGAAAATGAGCCACCGGTTCACCCATACGCAGGATGCCCACAGCCGTGGACAACGCGTGAGCGAAGGCCGCACCCGCCTCCGTAGGGCCCTGCGGTGGGAAAGGCAGCTCCTCGGTGGGCAATGGCTGCAAACTAAGGCGGCCGTCCCAGAGGCCAAGAAAGATGGGCAAGGGCCCGACCTGAAAGTCAGAAGGAGTTGAAGAATAAGGGACCTGCCGCTCTTCCGACGAACATCTCTACCTCAGGAAGGGCGGAGAGCCACCCTTCGACGCCGGTGAAAAAGAAACCACACGACGACCAGTCTCCGGGGAGGACGACACCAATATACAGACTGCCTCCGGAGAAGAGGGAGCATCCGAAGACAAATCCGTGGTACGACCCCTGCGCGAAGGTGTAGCGTCTGCTGCCCGAGGCAGGTTGTTGGCACCATCAGGAGCCGCTGGACAAGGGTCCTCCAAGTCACCCCGCACCGGAGAGCGGAGTAGAGACCAGAGTGGAGCTGGAGCCGCCCGGCCCCCGAACAGCGCCGACCGAACACCCACTGAGGCAGCCACCTGCGCAGGGGAATGAGATGTGCCCGGGAAGTGACACGAAGCCTTCTGCCAGCCGCGGCCCAGAATGAGGCAGAGATCGCTCGGCTACCCACGTGGCGGTACCAGGGAAGATCCAACCTCCGACTCGCTCTCCGTCGAGGAGCCCAGAGTGGGACGAGGGGTCCTCACCCGGCATCGACCCGGAGCAGGACGAGGAGGGTCTAAGGCCGAGGTGATGCCGCAGCAGCGTCACCTTGGCCTTAGACAGGACCACCTGGTCAAAGGACCGAGAGGGGCTCGGCGATGTGACCCGAGCCCCGGCAACCTCCTGCGACACCACAGGGACTCCCGCAGGAGTTTGTGGCGAGGCAGAGACGCCATAGCCTGGAGGAGGTGCCCCAGAGGAGCCGCACCCCAACAGCACCACATCCTTCCAGCCTAGATCCGAACCAGTGGAGGGCCATGCACAAGGCGAGGGATCTGCCGACGCCCCAGGAGGAGAAGGAGGAGGAGGAGGAGGAGGAGGAGACGCCAGCGAGGCCTACAAAGCCGCCGCGTATGTCTCCATTTGGACTCTCGAAGCCCCAACACCGGGAAATGGTGGATAGGACGACACGCGGGCCGCATCACCCGCAGAGAGTACACGCCCCCGGCAGGCCGGAAACCAGCCCACAGGGACAATCTGCCACACTTACCCACCAGGAAGCAACGCTCACTTGACTTCGGAGAAGGGCGAGGACAACGACCACAGCCGTACCTGAAGCCGTCCATCGAAGCAGATGCAGGAGAGGACGAAGACCTGGAAAGACGCGAAAGAAGTTTCATGCGGCACTCCCGCTGCGACTTCGGCTTCAACTGCTGACAGGCCTCACAGTCAGTGGTGCCGTGGTCCTACCCAAAACACCAAATACAAATGAGGTGCTGGTCCGTCGCCGACATAAGCCGCCCACAAAATGTCCAAGTTTTGAAGCCCAAAGGCATTCGCACACTGTTCCATTAAAAGAAATGGAGATAAAAAGGGCCCGAAACAGACCCGCAGAAAGGACCGGATCCAAGTTGCACGCGGAAAAGGAAACAACTGACATAGGCGCGCCAGGTCTTATGTGACCTCGCTGACGTCATGTGCGCGGAGGACGCCTGGTCGGAGTCGCATGATGACGCTCCGCCCCCGGCGCCCAGGGATGCTGTGGTAAAAAAGTTTCCGGTCCAGTCTCACGCCTGGGGATAATTATACGTGAAGAAATCTGCGGTTAGTAGTCTCTATCAGATTTCCTCTTCAAAGCAGTCTGGTGGCACTGGCAAGCGCCCCCCAGCCCAATACACTAAGTCCTGTCTGGAAAGTGGCCACACCTGCCTGTGGCAGGAAACCTATTCTTTCGCTGTTCCCTGCTTGAGCTCCGCTCAGCAGCAGGAGGGCAGGAGCAGGTCTGTGGTCAGCAGCAGCTCTGCTTGCTGTTAGAACCTAGAAGGCTGGTACCGGTAATACAGGGGGAGGGGGCACCCTAGGGGAGCCCCCCCCAGTACATGGGATCCTACATCCAAGACTGAAATCAGAGTTATGGTAGGATTCTAACATGTTTGATAGCAAACATGACCCGCTTTGGTGCAACCAATATATAGTTAGACATCTTGTATTTGACTTGATGACCACCATATGTATTAAATGGCTCACCGCACTTACAAAGCCTGGAAAATCAACTTCAGGGTTTGTAGAGGGGCCCTGCTCATGCAGGGGCACCCTCCCACTTGTAACCAAACACCCTGCCCTCAGGACTGAAGAGCCTGACATAGGGGCGATTTCTAGGTTTTAAGTGCAGTGACCTCAGACATAAAGAAACTTATATCTGTTTTAAGTGCTACTAGCACCAACTTACAAAGGCTGCAATGGTAGCCCTGTAGTCACAGTTGGAATGGTCTCTCATGTGTGGCATAATACATGCTGCAGCCCATGGGAGACCCCTGGTTTACCTATGCCCTGGGTATTTTAGAACCATATACGAGGTGCTTACATGGTACATCAGTAGCAAATTGGGAAGGTTTCAAAGTACTTACCACTATCAAATTAGTAGGATCCCAGTCAGATTAGTCAGAAAACACCAGCAAAAAGTGGGGGTAACCATGAAACCAGATACTACTGCCCTACACGGACCATAAATGTGCTTTTGTAACATAGGCCTGTGTCACAGATTGTGGCATTGTTGGACCAGGAAGGGCACCCAAAGTGCTACCCTCATAGTGGTGGAAGGCAACCGCCTTCACTAAGAGTTAAGCAGCAAGAGTGCAGTGGTGGCAACATAGGGTGTAGTGATTAGAAGTAGTGAACAGTTTGTTTCCCCCATGTCACTGGTGTAATGGCCTACAGGCTCACACACCTCTTTAAACAGTTCCACTGCTGTGGGCTTAACTCACGCTGGTCCTACATCAGGTAGATGTGGAATGCTGCGCAGTGCAGGAGTAGTGACTGCACTAGATGTATGTCCGCCTGAGAAGGGTACAGTAAAGGGATAGAGCAGTACTGTGCAGTACATGTGTGGTTAGTGTGTGTACTGTGTGGATATGTACCTGCGATTAATACATTACATGAGAGATATAGTGCTTTGCAGCGCATGTGGTATGGAGGAATGTGCTAGGTGTATGTGTGCTTGCATTAAGTATAATAAATGAAGGGTGAAGTTTTGTGCTGCACACACATGGTAGTGTGTGTGCTGACAGAATGTGTGTGTGTCGAGTCAAGTTTATTTGCTTAGTTAATTTAAACCACTGCCTGAAAATAAAAACTTAAAAACTGAGCAGAGACAGTTGCTTAAATACAAAATTACAACTAAAACCAGTTATTCTAGCATCCGTGCAAAGATTTATGTTTGAAGCTGCGCAATTTATCCTACCATTAAAATTCATTAGTAGGGGAGGGTACAGCATGAGTTAAATATAGAGGGATGCCCGTTGTTGACCAATATTACACCTGTAAACATATTGCCAATAAGGTTGCCCGTCATCTCTTCTTGCTTAGCCTAATCCCCTTAGCAGCAAGTAATATGCCCAAATCTTTACTCTTTTAAAGTTCATGTGCTTTGTGCAATCCTAGAGTCTGGAGTATGAGTGAGTATTTGCATCTGAAAAAGCTGTGGCCTTTGACAACCTGTATTGTCCCATTAAATTAAAATTCACTGTAGTTTGTTTATGCCATTTATTTAAAACTGTTACAATAAGACAGAAGCTTTAAAAGGACTGGTGCAGTGTTGTAATCACTGGGATCGGAGAGGAGTGAGGTGTGTTGAAGTTTGCTAAGGTACTGTTCTTAACTCAGTGATGGTTGTACATCTGGTAAGGTTACTCTTGGCTCCTGCAGAGAGCTTGCCTTTAACATTTCGAAACACAACTGTTATGACATGCCTCCAAGAGGTTTCCTTCTTCTTCGATGACCTGAGAAGTTCAGTTCTGTAGGGGAAATTATTTGTCTCTTCTTTCCTTTGTGTAGTAGTCCGATATCAACTTATGGACTTTATAGGGACGTTGAGAAGGTTCAGGGTGGGGTGTAGTGCATCCCTGAGTGTTCTTACAAATCTCCCACAGAGAGTAAGGATGGAAGCCTCTGCTTGTGAAAAGCCTATAGCCGAGACATCTAAGCAAGTGTTTGTGTTGTTTTAGGAGTAGTAAAGCTCTCCTTTCTTGGATCATGGCAGGGCAACAGCACAGAAGATGCGTCCATGATTCATATTTATAGTTGCATAATTTGCAAGTGCCTCCATTATCTTGGTTAGCCCAGGCTCGATTTAAATCCAGGATGGGTATGGCCAGCAATCGCATATACATGATCTCTCTCAGAGTTCTAGGATTGAAGATGGCGGAAATGTAAGGCTGGGGTTTAGCTACCAGATACGAGGAGTTTAAAGGTGGCAAGAAAAGTGGGGATTTTAAGAAAGCTTTGTCTTGCTGAAATGGGGCCAATTGCACTTGTCTGTTGATGGTATTTTCCATATTGTGTAGGAGATAGGAGTCCGAGCAATCGCGGTTTGATTTTTTGCTTTAGTTGCTAACACTCTCTTAAGTTGGTTGTTCCAAGGAGAACCTGGATTTTTGAAAATACCTCCAAGGCATTCCTTGAGAGAGTTTTCCGGTGATTTTAGTGTGCGAATGTAAAATTTGACAAAGTCAGCCTCAATGAGGGCTTGTTTCGCCAGCCCAAGTTCCAGTCTGAGTCTTGCTCTGAGAAAGTATTTTGGCAGTTGGAAGATTTTCTTATAACCCACACACTGTCCCTGCTCCAACATTTCCGAGCAGGCTCCGGGGAAAGCTTGATGTCCATATTGAAGTGCAGGAAGAAGGGAGGCTTGAATCACTCTTTATTCCCACTGTAGACTGACTTTTTAGGCAGTTATTGAGCCTGGTTAAGCCGTAGATGATTGTAGTGGATTTCTTTTTGGGAGCAGATGGTTCAGCAGATTCAGTGAATCACACCCCCAGATACTTATATTTGAGGGCTGAAGTGATGGTTGTGGGACCCATAGTGCATGAAACTTTTTTGTTTTTGTTTCTTGTAGCGACCGAATAGGAGTATTTTAATTTTATCTGGATTGATGGTAGGAGAATTATTTACGTTATATTTATTTAGGCGGGTCAGTGCTCGTTGCAGCCCCACCTTGGTGTTGTCCATGACAACAATATTATCTGCATATTGGAGGATGTGGAGGGATCTGTGGCCTAGATGGAGGACAAGGCAACTGTTGGTGTGTGTGTGTGTGTGCAAACAGGACACCCCGGTATAATGTAGAAAAGCTACAGTACTGATCAGTGCACAGAGTGAATGTGTGTTCTGGGTGAATGTGTGTCTGTAGTGGCACAATGCATGGAGGTAACAGCACTGGAGAGCATGTGTGGTGTGAAAGTACACTGAGTGCCAGTGTGTCTGCAATTGGTGCATTACATAGAGGACCCTGGGGTTCCATTTTAGGAAGTACAGGCCAGCCTGGTGAAAACATGACGAGGAGACAAATCCCCCAGACAGATTTGTCTGTTGCTGCATCCTGTGAGCTGGGTGGGACACACACTGGAGGAACGGACTCTCCCTTTCACTTCAAAAGGTTGCTCTTTGATTCAGTGATCAATCACAAGGAAGGGGCCTGGACACATCTCAGGAAAGACATGAGGCTGATAAGGGAATCAAAGAATTGAGTTGGGAGCCCAGGATTAATCTTTTGATGGACATATCACTGAGGCTAACATCCAGGTGTTAACTCTGGTTACTCTCATTACCTTTGTTGTGGGTCAATCAGCTTCAGAGTCTTGCCTGCTGTGAGAGTCAGCCTTTCAAGAGCAAATTAGAAAAGGAAAGAGGTTTACTTCAAAAGAAGCAGAACCCTAATATAAAACTTAAAGGACTCAGACATAAATTGCATGTGTGTCTAGAAAAGGACTACAAGAAGGGGAGATCCAGACCCCAAAATGTGTCATCTGCCATGCTGTCAGATGGGGTGTGTTTGTGTGTGTGGGTGAGGGGGAACTGAAAGACTTCTGCCTGTAACCAGTACTGGGAGGCAAAACCTGCTAGACTCCTCTGCGGGGTGAGGGAAAATCCTCAGGCGAAATCAAGAGTAGCAACCCTGAAGCACCATCGCCTGCCTGTTGTCAAGACCAGTGTGCCCTGCGGAGAAGAGGAGAATGATTAAGAGAGCGAGGTCCAATGGGGAGGCGTAACGAAAGGATTCCCTGACCAAGGTGTGAGGAGAACAGCTGAGCACCGATTAGGTAGTTGGCCATGTTCAGAAACCGTCTGGCGACCCCTGTATGTCAGGAGAGTGCTGCCGTGATCTGAGCCGTGCAAGGAGCGCCGTGGCGGAAGCGCCAGGCCCACACAGCCTCTCCATTGTGACCTTGTATACCAGAGGGGCCACCACTGAATTTATTTGGGCCAGCAGCATGAGGCTTGTGTCTGGCAATATCGGCAACCATGTATGATAACAGGGGTGACCTTAGTTATGGCGAACACACAGGAAGAGTCTGCGCCCCGACCGTAACACAGCAACCCCATATGCCAGGAGGGGCTGCCGGTACCACTGTGGTCAAGAGTTTGAATCATTGCCCAGATGGGAGGATTACTGCTGTGACTGGTGGGTCAAGCCTACACCCTGTGATCTGCACCTAATAGACTCCCTGAGGACCGCAAGAACGCCACCCAAGACATTGCACTCTTGCTGGTGCTCCAGTTGGGAGACGGAGGATCGAGTCCCTACCCCACCCACCCAGAAGGGGAAAAGTAACTTGTGTTTTCTAAGTGGGAGCAGCTCAGATCGCTGGAACGAACATGCAGCACAGCTCGAAAGAGTCTCTGGGCTGCCGGGTGCAGATGCTGGTACAGCGAGCAGCTCGACTTCGAACAGGATCAGGACTCGGGAGCACCCGCAGAGAGGGCACTGCTGAATGCTTCCATACTGCTGGAGCAGGTAAGACTGGTACTGGGCCTTTGAGGCCCCAAGGGACTTGCTAACACTGCTTAGGCACCATAGGCACTGTTGACTAAATCCTAAGAAGTCAAAGGGGAACTCTAGTACAGCCTCCCTGTAAGCATTCCCTGGATGCAGCCACCAGTGAATGGGGAATAACCCTGACCATGTTATAAGGAGGAGAGTGGTGCAGGGATTGGCCAGACAACGACTAGTGCCCTAACCGCAAGGGATTACCATTATTGATCATAAATGCGGTTTTTCCTTTACATGTGCAGGGCAGAGTTAGAAATAAAATATTTATTTTTCATACAAAAATAAATACATGACTTGACATTGATTTATTGTCAGTACTGTATGCACTGAGTTATTAGTCGAGTTCACTAACCTGTACCTACACTTCCACCTGAGGGAGCCTTTGACTACCCCTCCCTCCCCCCACCACAGCTACCACTGAGTCAAGTACAGAAGGGATACTTGGCCCAGTTGTGCTGGATTCATAGTAAGTCGGGCCCTGTAACATCAGGAGTAAAAGGCCTCAACCATGGCTGTTGGGCCCAGTAGCCCCAGCATGCCCTGTGGCCCTCTGAAAGGGGTCTGATAGTAGAACATTGATTTTATTCTAATTCGAAGTTTAGTGTTAATATAAACAGACTTTGGCTGCCCAAATCACAGAGTAGGCATCGTTCAAATATTGACATTCGTTTTAACAATTTTGTTTCACATAAACTTTCAGTAAAAAAATAAAAAACTTTGTTGGGCATAAAAATGAGCAGGCTAAGTTTCACCAATTTTTAAACCTGTCTCTTTAAAAAGCCATTTACCCGTCTTTCTGTACATCACTTGGACTATAGAGATACCAAAAGAGTGTTTTACTTAATTTTTTTCATCAAAATATCAATAAAGCTTGACTCTGCTCTTAACTTGTCTGCTGTATATACAAGCAAAATGTTCTCTTAAATCTACAAATATATATTTTTTTAAATAAAGGTTGATAAAATGGTGACAAAAATTCTGTAGTAAATATGTCAAAACACAATGTGACTATTTTTTTAATAACACTTGGATTGTTTTATATGGTGTGCTATGTACAGCACCTCTATGTTGTCTTACTGAAATTACAAAAACTTTCCACGTCCCATTTTAACAAATGCTTTCTTGAAAAACGTTTAAGTTGTCTGAAGTTCCACTACATATTATCCCATACACACTTACAATATGTGCACAAAATCAAAATCTGAAAAATAAAACGGGACATGGGGAAAAAAATACAAAACAAGCTTTCTTACAATTCGTTAAAGATGCAAAATTACCATTGTTGATTGATTGATTTATTTGTTGATTAATTAAAACCATTACAACAAAGGACAGAAATAAATACAACACATTACCTAATTGAATATTCCAGGATACAATGCATAAAGTTGACCACACTCAATTAACTTTTTCCAGTTCGGGGTAATTTAAAATTATTATTTCATTTTTAAAACAGTCTATAGGGCTTGGCATTTTCCAGGGATAAAGTGCACGTATGTCATTCGATAAAAATAATAAACATAATAAATGGAACATTATCTAAAAAGTAGTACTCTAAAAACAAACAATTAGTACATTAAAAAGAGCCATAGAAATAATTCATCATCACCTTAAAAACAGCAACATCCTCATTTCACAGCCGTTACAAATTTAACATATACTTTGGGTGTCAACCTTACATAATTTCATTTCCACTGTAAGCATAAATTTTACAAATTGGTGTATTATATGGACGTTGACACCGCTTAAGCAAAATATTAATGCCGATCTAAAAGTCCTAAGTCCCATTTCTTTAAAAATAGGTTTTAAAATTGTTTTCCGTTCCTTCATCATTTTTGGGCATAGTGTTACCATATGCAGCAAGGTTTCATCATATTGCCCACATAACCGACAAATATTTGATGCTCATTTGGACTTCCATTTAGGGGTTCTATCTTTGGTTGGATAGATTCCAAACCTTAATAACATAAATTACCAAATAATTCAAACTCCATGACAATCTATGCAATAATAAAGAGTGCACACAACTAATGTAGACATAACTAACATCTAATGAGAATAAGGTTAACAAACATATTAAATGATTGCGATGGGAAAAAGAGTGTTTTTTACAACATACAGGAGTCAATGTTTAGTCATAAAGGGGACAGAAACAAAAGGATTTGATTCTGAGAAATCTCTCCATCTGCTGAGTTTAAAAGTCTGCTATGTGATCAAATCTAATCTTAACCATAGCATCTTCCAGTGTGTTAACAAGACATCATATAACATTTTAAAATAGGAAATGTCCTGTATGTTTTGCTGTGCAATATACAGTAACTTCTATTTAAGGCAAAGTATACTTCCTCAACATATAGATGTGTAATAGAATGCCTTATATTCGCCCTAAATCCAAGGCTAGTGGATCAAAGAAATATAGTGTTGATATACCCATAAAAGATAACAATTATACCCAATACCTATACACATTTCATCCATAAACACCTAGAATATAAGTGCATACATATAATATATAGAGATTTTTTTTAAATAGGAGTGCTCCTAGGAATAGTCCTACCCTAGATAACCTGCAAAAACACTAACTCATCTAGGCACAAAGGGAAGAATGCCGAACAGACATCGTTGTTATCCTTATCCAAATCAGTCAGAATCTAGAGTGCTAGCAGCAGAAAGAAGCATGATAGGGTTGAACCCCAATTAACATTGCTTTAAGAGCAACGTGCCCAAGTTGAAGTTAGGCCACATAACAATTCTTCTTTTAATCAGAGTAGATTAAGTGCATCCCAAAAACAGCACTGTAATGGACATTCTAGGTTATCACATGTAAAGCTAACCATGGAAGTCGAACAGAACCACAATCAGTACAGACAGAGCTTTTGTGATCTACTCTTTTGAAGTAGAAATACGGAGAATTGTGTGGAATGCATGTAAATTCTTAGCAGGGAGTTCAAGATAATACTTATGTTTTTTTGCCATGTGCACAGCTTTGAATGCCAGCCATGGATCAAATAAGATTTCCAAGTAAGACAAGAAGGTACAATTGTCAATCACCTATTACCCAAAAACTTGAAGTTCTGGGAATTTTTTTTTTCATAATAGAAGAAAGATTAATGTTACGTGACCTAATTTCAACTTAGGTACATAACTTTGCTTTCGTCATGATTTATCTTTAACTCATTGGCGATCATATATGATGGCAAAGTGTTCAGAGCGTGCTACAATTGTAGCAGAGTTATAGCAAATAACAGTGATAAAGCTGCATGAAAGATCGCCCTGACAGAGTGAAATTAAGTGATAAAACAGGATGATCCACTTTTGATTGCACCAAGGGAGTATCAAGATCTCTAAGAAAGATATCAAAAAGAAATTACACCAGTACCCATGTCTGAGAAAGTCTCAACTGTAACAGATTTTATTTTGCTTCAAGCTTTTATTGGTTGAAGAGACAAAAGCCCAGAAATTGGAAAACAATTTAACAAATAAATAAAGCAGGAATCCTACAATTTAACATTTTGTTCCATAGTCCCCCTAGTAACACCGTAGGATGCCCTTTTGAAATCCGCAAAAGCTTGCTAGAATGTAATCGCATAATTTTCTACTTTTTGGATTGCAAAGAGCTAATGCCATCCAGTTAGGAAGTCTTGAGTGGCTTTTCATAATCCCATTTTGGTATGAAGAAATTATGTTATAATGGACATATGATGTTAACTAAAAGAAAAATACTGAGTAATAATTTTTCATGATTTGTCCACTTGGCAAGCAAATAGCTTGGCAAGTGGACAAATCATGAAAAAGTATTAATAATTACACAGGTTTCTAGAAGTACCCTTACCTAAGCTGGATTCAATTACTGTTACTTGCCAAAACTGGACGCCACTGCCTGTGGTGATGATGTTACGGAACCACAAGTATAGCAAATAGGCCCCAATGCAATATTTCTTCTGAAGTGTTTCTAGACCAGCCATCCAGCCCTTTACCAAATATGGTATGCTGTGTTTAATATCTAAAATAAGTGCTACAGATGGAACATTGACCTGGTAAAAGATAGGACTTAAATCTCTAGTATCAAAATTGTCTCAATTTAAAATATCAGTAAACTATTTAGTCCAAGTGCTCTGGCCAGCTTTTACTTTGGAAAAACAGGAGTCCACGAGGTTATTATTGGTAAATCGAGAGAAGCATGATTTGTCAATTTTAATTGAGACGCTTTCATTCTTTTATTTCATGCATATGGGCAAGTTTTGCTTTTTTTTATCACATCGTTCGAAGCACAGAATTAAAATTTGAAGTCAAAGATTTGACCACTCCCAATTAAAGCATGCAACTTGCACCAACAGGTATCACTTTTTAATCAAACCACTAAATGTGAATAACTGATGCTAAAGGTGAGTTTTCTAGCTTTGGTGGAAAGTTCACCTAAAAGATTACCACCCATCCTAGACTTAAGTTTTAAAGTGTAGTCAGGTTGAACTATCGGACTCAATTTATTTTCTTTATTGTTGGGTTCATTTGTCAAAATCTCAAAATAATGTACACAAACAGAAGATATCACATTTGATCATTAAGCCAAGGTACGACTTTTGTCACAGTTCATTTACCAGTATTTGGAAATCCTGGGGTAAAGGAATATGCTCAATAAAAAAATAGCAAATCTCTGCAAATGCTTAAGATATGTAAATATAAATAAAAAGGCAAGAAGAGATTGACAGAAAATGCAGGCAAAGCGAGGAGGTACTCTTTTTTTTTTAAAACCTGTTTATTGTTTTCATTCACAACTTCGGCAATAAAGTCAGGTTGAACAGTATCATATGCTACATTAGTCATAAATATCCACTCTCTAGAATGAACGGCTGACGTGGACCCACCCACGCCGCCGCTGTGCTTCCTGTTTCCTCGGTCTCTGTAGACACGCCCACGTGAACAGAACGCCGCAACTGCGGGTCCCTCGTTAGATGCTGGAGCCGAGCTGAGTTCGGGAAACTGTTCTGCGGGACCAAACGGAGCCTCTCGGAGTGTTCCTGCTGACCTTCTGCTTTTCTCGGAGGTAAAGGCTGAGCGCCGAGCGCTGTGCGAATTCGCTCTGCCCTGCCCTCTGTTCTACTGACAAACGGAGTTAACAGTGTGTCTGACGTGCCGGAAAGTGTTTGCAACACAACGCTGCTGTTTCTGCTCGGCACCCCGCCATACGGAGCGACTGAAATACTTGAAATACTGCTGGCACCTACAAAGACGAACTACCGGGAAACCGGGGGCACTGGTTGCTAGACGCTGGTCCGCTCTGCGAGGTAAGGCGCAGTGGGTTTTTATCCAGTTCGCGCTCGCTGTGCTCGTATTGTGCCCTCCTCTGAGACTCCACGCTGGTGCGGTCGTCTGTAAAGCTGGTTGCAAAGCTCTGAAAACTGCAAGGGGGTGAAGGGGTAAAGCAACGCTGCTGTCCCTGCTCGGCGCCTGCCTTGTCAGCTGTTATATGGAGTGATTAAAGCCGCTGCACCTTTGACGGCGAATAACTGAAAACTGGGGGCATTGGCCACCGGACGCTGGTTCGGGCGCTGGTCTGCTGTTCTGCTTGCGAGGTAAGGCGCGCTGGGTTTTACCCAGTTCGCTCTCGCTCTGCTGTACCGCGCCCTTCTTGCGACTCCTCACCGGTGCATTGACTGTAAATCTGATGGTGATTGCAAAGCTTTGAAAAACTGTGACGGGGCAAAGCTGACTCTCCCTCCTCATACCACATGAACCTTGCTCCTCGCTCTCTCACTTTGTAGCGATCTGAAAAGCTGTGAAATTTTCCAAGGTATAGTCCAGTGCATTTAAAGTTTATTTAAAAGATACGTTTCAGATGGCAGCAAGAGTGAGGGGGCAAACAGTCCAAGCCAGAGCTGGGAAATGAGGTTAAGCTCCCAATTCCGATCAGATCTCCATCAACCACAAAAGGAGAGAGAAAAAACAAAAGGAAAACTCAACAAAAAGAAGCCCTAAAACAGAAGGCGCTGGAATCCACTGACTTATACAGAAAAAATAAGTATAATGTGTTAAGGAAACAGGCTGAGGATGACGACATTGAGGAAAATGATCAAGAGGAGGGCGAAGAAGATGAAGAGGTAGAGAGCCTGACCTTGTCTGAACTATCTGCAGAACTGAGCTTGCTTGCTGTTGGCGACAAAGAAGGGAAAGGTGCGAAAGACAAGGGAACAAGAATGGACCAGGGGGGTAAAAATATGGAAAAAACTGACAAAACGGTTATGGCCGCTAATATGTCCTCTACTACTTGCCACGAGAGTCGCTCTACCCCGAAACAATACCCTCTCTTTTCAAAACCCCTTCTTCAGCAGGGACAGTCTTCAAGTACTCCTACACACGGGGGGTTAAAGCAGGGGAGTACAAGTGTCACTTTAGAGCATGATGTCTCCAACACTGGAGGGCAAGTAAGCAGCCCCACAACGCAGAAGATACCGACAAGGCTAGAAGATGTTGCGTTACCCACACCAACGGTTCCAACTGCGATCTCCTCCAACACTTCCCTTTCCCTCCATCCTCTGCTGCCATCGGCTATAAGCCCAAGCCCAAGCTCAGGCTCAAGCAGCAAGCAAACCATGATAGTTCTAAGTCAAGCCCTAAGCCTAGAAGCCTCCCCGATCTCCTAAGATGACAGCTTGCTTGCTCTTCCGAGTGCTACAAAAGCAAACACGATGGAAGATAGCCTAGTTACTATCCTCCAGGAAATAAGACTTTAAATCCTCTCAGGCTCAGGAAATTTCACTCTTACACAGCAGGCTTACGTAGATGGACGAGTGCCTTGGCAACATTCCATTCTGAAGCCGAAGTTCGGATATCTTCTCTAGAGGACTCTAACTACAATTCAGAAAAATCTTGTGAAGGCTAATAGAGAGAAATCCCACTTAGAGGAAAAGCTCCAGGACCTTGAGAATTATAATAGGAGATCTAATCTACGACTTGTAGGCATACCAGAGGGCCTTGAAGATAAGGATGTAGTCAGGTGGACAGATTCTTTATTGAAAAAAGCTATCCCTGAGCTGCAAGGTGGCCTGACTATCACAAGGGCGCACAGAGTCCCTGCACATAAACCTAATAATTTGAAATACCCCCGTACAATTCTGCTTAATTTTTCAGACTTTAGGGTAAAAGAAAAAATTCGAAATACCGCATTTTCTAAAAGAACTTTTAACGTGGAGGGGGTGAATAATTTTCGGATTTTTGGTGATATGTCGGCAGCATCTGCTCACAGACGCATGGACTTTGTGAAGCTCATCGACTCATTTAAGAGCAAGGGAGCCCAAGCCATAATAGTGCAGCAATCGAAACTCAAAGTCTTGGCTAAAGGAAAAAAAATTATATTCTCGGTCCTACACGAAGCCCAGACATTCCTCGACGGCCTCGGGGGGTAATTAAATAAGTTACTGAATCTTGCTGAAGTTACTATTACCTTAGGGCAGGCACTTGATGGAAACAGGAAGCACACAAGGATGCAATGAGATGGCATCCAAAAAGAAGACACAACAGAGAAGGACAGAAGTGGGACACTGGGGTCTTCGTCCACTCAAGGGGGGAGGGAAGGGGGGTGTCACAAGGGTGGAAAAAAGAGTTCAAAGGCAATATGTTTTTTCACACTTTAATGATTACGGTATGAGCAAGGCTATTCTTCTATTTTCTTTCTTTTTTTTTCTCATCTTGCACAAACAATATCTCGCACTCGCCACTTGTGTCCATATGGATCAAGTTAAGATGACAAGACCCTATAAGTATATCTGTCTATTTTGCACTAGGGGGGGCTTAAACCTTCAAGCCCATGCTGCTATTTGTACTATCTTGCTGCTTATCTGCATATTTGCACAGACAACGGTATTCTATTTTTATCTGATGATAGTATATATTTATACGGTCTATTTTTTATATGAGATAAGATTTTACAATGTGTTGTCCATCTTCATGTCTTGCATAATGAATGGTATGTTTCCTCAAATAACATCACCTTACACTCTTGCTGCTCACTTGCATATTTGCACATTGAAATTTAGATTCTGCATGTATTGCTCTTTACTGTTATATATATATATATTATTTATCAGTTATATATGTTGCTGCTGCTGTCTGCACATTTGCACATTTGCACACTTGCATATAAGCTGAGGGTTACGTCCAATATCTTGAACATCAAATAACATGGTGAAATGTATTTCTTTAAATGTTAATGGCCTGAATAACGTTCGTAAAAGGAACGCTATTGAGTGCTGGTTGAAAAACCTTGTACCAGATGTCATCTATTTCCAAGAAACCCATCACCAAGATCAGGCAGAGTCAGCTAAACTCTTCAAAAGCTGGGCGGGCTATAACATATCTGCTCCTGCCGGGATGGCCCAGAGAGGAGTTTCCATATTAATAGGGAGACATGTAGGTTTTAATCTCGAAGGGACGTGCATAGACCCCAGAGGCAGATGGGCAGTTGCACACGATAAATTAAACAATGTTAATGTTATGCTTGCCACAATCTATGCACCAATTTTGGACGACCCTCAAGCTATTCTACAGGTTAAGCAGGCATTAACCGGTCTTTCTGGGCCAATAATTTGGGGGGGCGATTTTAATCTATTACAAAACCCCCGATTGGATTCTTCCAAGAAAGACCGCTGACAGAATAAACCCCAAGTTGCCTTAGCTGTCCAAAGTTGTAAAATTGACCTTGATGTTACTGACCATTGGCGTAATTTAAATCCTACCAAGCACGAGTATACATGCCACTCAGCAAAATATAATTCTGCGTCAAGGCTAGATTTTTTTCTATTATCCCATGACCTAGAACCTTATAACTACGCCTATCTACCCAACGCTTTTTCAGACCACGCAGCTCTTGGCATGGAGGTCAATTTGGGGAATTATGAAGCAAGACCTACAAGTAGATGGTTTTTTAATAAACTTAACCTTCTTAACCAACAATGGTGCACGGATATTAATGAAAAGATAGAGCAATTTTTCATACAGAATAGAGGTACAGCCCCATTAAATATAATCTGGGATGCATTTAAAGCCACTTTACGTGGAATAATTACATCTAAAGAAATTCCCAAGCTTAAGGCAAGAAGGGAGGAGAAAATCAAACTCCAAACTGAACTTTCGCAGGCAACCCAAGATCACTACAGGGTCAGATTTATGATCTCTGGACACAAACTCCACGAGGCGAAGTGCAGGATGAAGGATTTTTATTATGATTTAGGTGAGATAAATAGTAATTCACAAGCACAAAAGATTTATGAGGAGAGTGAGTACACAGGAAAGCTGCTGGCCTGGCAATCTAAAGAAAAGCAGGTGCGTAATAGAATAGATCAGCTAATAGATCCCATCACTAAAATACAAGTTAAGACCACCACTTCCATCAGTGAGTTGTTTTTAAAACACTATGAGGGGATATATCAAGCGACTGAGGGGGCTACACCCGACTATCACGGAATATCTACAGCCACTTGAAATACCTAAAATAGATGCTGAGGGTAAGAATTACCTTACACAGGATTTTACACTATTAGAATTAGATGAAGTGATAGAGTTCTTCCCCAATGGCAAGGCCAACGGTGAGGATGGCCTTCCCATTGAATTTTTTAAAAAATTTGGGAGAACATTACGTAAGGAACTTTTGAAATTAATTAATAACTTACTTCAAGGAAGTCCCCCACCGGACTCCTTTCATACAGCGGTGGTGGTCAGTATTTTAAAAAAGGAAAGGACAAGGAAAATATAAATTCATACAGACCGATTAGCCTTCTGAATACAGATTACAAACTTTTTACAAAACTTTTAGCAAATCGATTAAATAAAATAGTAGGATCTCTGGTAGCCCATGATCAGTGTGGTTTTATTGCAGGCAGGCATCTCCATTCCAACACTACATTTTTACTGGAGGCACTAGATTATTTTAAAACTAATAAGGTGAAGGCTCAAATTTGGTTTTTAGATGCGGAGAAAGCCTTTGATCTAGTGTCTTGGGATTGCCTATTTGCAATTTTACGTAGTTTTAATTTCCCGAATGTTTTTATTTCTCTTTTACGACAATTGTATATGAATTCTAGGGCACACATTATCGTCAATAATACTAATATTGGGTCCTGTGAGGTTACTAGAGGCACGCGAAAAGGATGCCCCTTGTCGCCAATTTTATTTGCATTATTTATTGTACCTCTAGCGATCGCCATCAGGAATATCAAAGCTGACCCTGCCCCAATATTAGGAATGACAAACATAAAATTATATGCAGATGATATTGCCCTTTTCATAGACTCTAAACCCTCAAGTCAACTGAAGATTTTAAAAATCTTCTCTGACTTTCAAAAGCTAGGAGGTTATAAAATTAATGTAAACAAAACGGAAATTATTCTACTTAACTGCACTATAGACACTTTCGCTCCAGAATTCAGGTGGATATACAACACGGATTCAAAGAGATATCTTGGAATATTTATATCGGATAGCCCAGATGATCTCTTTTCACTTCATTTTTTACCTTTATTAAAAAAGGTAGGCTCACTTTTAGATCGTTGGAATTTACTACCCCTGTCTCTTATGGTTCAGAAAAGGGGGTGGTGATGAACAGAGTGTCTGAATTAAGCAGACCACTCTTACCCAGTCCAAAGATCAGGGCTTGATCCATCACCGTTTTTCAGCTCACTGCACCATCCCAGCTCAGAACTTGGCTATATGCAAATTAGTCTGACCCTGGCCCAGTGCATCATGGGAACAGGGCAGACCAAACTACCAAGCCAATTCTTATACTGGGAAGGAAACAAGCTACCGGGGACCGGTTTATGGCATTTCAGCCGTCTTCGGCCCGGTTTGCTTGAATCCTGATGGTGCAATGAGCTAGGGACTCACATCTGAGTATACCCTTCCACGCTTATGGTGGACAAAAATTATTCAGAAAAGGGGGTGGTGATGAACAGAGTGTCTGAATTAAGCAGACCACTCTTACCCAGTCCAAAGATCAGGGCTTGATCCATCACCGTTTTTCAGCTCACTGCACCATCCCAGCTCAGAACTTGGCTATATGCAAATTAGTCTGACCCTGGCCCAGTGCATCATGGGAACAGGGCAGACCAAACTACCAAGCCAATTCTTATACTGGGAAGGAAACAAGCTACCGGGGACCGGTTTCTGGCATTTCAGCCGTCTTCGGCCCGGTTTGCTTGAATCCTGATGGTGCAATGAGCTAGGGACTCACATCTGAGTATACCCTTCCACGCTTATGGTGGACAAAAATGATTCAGAAAAGGGGGTGGTGATGAACAGAGTGTCTGAATTAAGCAGACCACTCTTACCCAGTCCAAAGATCAGGGCTTGATCCATCACCGTTTTGCAGCTCACTGCACCATCCCAGCTCAGAACTTGGCTATATGCAAATTAGTCTGACCCTGGCCCAGACATGAGTCCCTTTCTCACTGCACCATCAGGATTCAAGCAAGCCGGGCCGAAGACGGCTGAAATGCCAGAAACCGGTCCCCGGTAGCTTGTCTCCTTTCTGGTGAAGAATTGGCTTGGTAGTTTAGTCTGCCCTGTTCCCATGATGCACTGGGCCAGGGACAGACTGATTTGCATATAGCCAGGTTCTGAGCTGGGATGGTGCAGTGAGATAAATAACGGTGATGGATCAAGCCCTGATCTTTGGACTGGGTAAGAGTGGTCTGCTTAATTCAGACACTCTGTTCATCACCACCCCCTTTCCTGTCTCTTATGGGGCGGGCATCGCTAATCCAAATGTCGGTGTTACCCCTTTTCAATTTCCTTTTTAGCGCAATTCCCTGCGCAATCCAGGCCTCTTACTTTAAAAAAATAGAAGCTTTGATCTCCTCTTTCTTATGGGCAAAAAAATCTCCCAGACTAGCACTGAGCACTTTATATTTATCATCTACACAAGGAGGGCTGTCCCTCCCAAATATCAAAGAATATTATTTTGCGTCTTTTGTACATCATAGCCACAGGTTTTTTTTCTTAGATTGTCATGAGTCAGATAATTTTTTTATGAAAAAGATGTTGTTGGAATTGAAAATCCATGATCCGGTCAGAACCACGAAAGATCCAAAAAAAGTACGATATAATTCCATCCAGTGGATTTTCAAGGTGAAAACTCAGTTTTTTAAATTTTATGACTTACCCATTCTAAGTAATAAGACAAATTTAATAAATTTTAGCTTGGGAGATGCTTGCCGTATGGACAAAAATATATTAACTCTTTGGAAGGAGAATGGTTTTGAGAAAATTGAAGACTTCCTGCTGGGAAATAGGTGGAAATCTTTGGATGAAATTCATAGCCAGTTATTCCACTCGCACTTAACGCTGAACTGGTCCTTTATTAGGATACATCCAAAACTCAGAGAACTCAATATAGGAAATGTATTCAATAAAGAAAATATTTCCACTATCCTTAATAATAAAATACAAAAGAAAATGAGTATCTGGATTAAAATATTAAAAGAAAGTTAAGGACCAGGACCTCTACAGCAAGATTACTGAAAGATGGAAAAAGAGGGAAGATATTACAATTAATCAACAGGCATGGGACAAAATAAATAAATTCAATAAAACCATCTTTCGAGGAGCAAATTTTAAACGTATGCAATTTTACAACAAATGGTTAATATATATAACCCCGTCCTTTTTACATAATGTCTTCCCCCAAGTAGCCGACAAATGCTTCCGATGTGATGAAAAAGGCACTTGGAAACACATTGTCTGGGAGTGTCCAAAAATCCAGGTTTTATGGAAGGAAATAGAAAAATATCTTTCAATCGTTCTCAAAACTAATATTGTATTTGATGACCTAATTCCCCTCCTAGGTTGCTCTCCTATTCACACCCAACATGATGAGTCCCTTTTTATAGCTTCTTTAATAGCTAAATCCCTCATATTACAGTCCTGGAAAACAGATCTTGTTCCATCCTTCCAGGCATGGAAGACAAAACTACTCCGAATCCAGGGTAGGGAAAGAAAATATGCTCTTAGATCAGGGGCGCTCAAAAAATATGATAAATATTGGAGTGTGTTTGATCTTTAAATTAGTCCTGCTATTACTTAACCAGATTTATACTTTTGCGAGAACATCTATTAGTCTATTACGATCGTCTCGACTCCGCACGCTGCACTTTATAACTCAGCTCTGGAATATTAACTGAGAAGACGCTCATTGCATTTAAATGCTACGTACTGTTTTCATTCTAACAAAATCTTTTGAATATCAATGACAGTCGATTGATTGTTTGCTCTTACACAACCCTGCACTTTACAATTTAAATGTTAAAATGACAATAAGCATGAATGTGTTTAGTACTCTCTTTCTCGTACTGTATTAATTGGATTTCAACTGTATCCTGTTTTCTATATTGTATTGTTATATTTGAACTCTCAATAATTTTTTATTTTTAAAAAAAATAAATATCCATTCTCTCCATACATTTTCAACGCCTGTACAAAGTCTGTCAATTGCAGTCACCACATCGGACCATTCTGTAAAACCACACCCCATATTTACATTATTCCTCATCATCAGAACTTTCGTCTTCCCACTCTGACAGCGGCTCACATATATCCCCCCTATATTTGTTCATTGGTCCCCATATTTTGTTCCATTTCCGGGGGCATTTCCGATTTACGAACACTGTTTTTTCAGCCAGCATAGCCATGTCCGTGTCCTTACACCAATTTGCCAGTGACGGTCCCTCCACCACACCCCATTTCTGCGCTATGTTACGCTTAGCCAACATTAAGCCCATAGTTGCCCATGTTTGTGCAGGGCGCGTTAGGTCGTTGGGCTCCCACACACTCAGTAGACATCTGCGTGGTTCAGGGACCAGTGATATTCCCACCGTTTGTGACACTGTTCTTAAGATAATTTTCCAATAGTCGGCTATCTTGGGGCGGTCCCACAATGTATGAAAGAAGGTACCCCCTCCTCCCCACACCCTCACAGACAATATGGATCCTGCGCTCTGTCCATTTTGTATAAATTGTGCCTGGTATGGTATGTGCGGAGTAGTAATTTGAGCAGCACCAGCCGTTCAACTCCCCCACGTCTGTTACCCACTTCTCTCGGTGGGCTGCTGTCGGGTCCGGTAAGTTATTAATCAGATTACGGTATGTGAAGGATGTGGCCCGCTTTTGCATGGACTCTGTGAGAAGCCTGTCCTCTAACGGTGAGGCCTCAGGGACGTCAGTGTCCGGGGGCGGCACCGCCAATAGTGCGTGTTTAATCTGTGCGTAGCGAAAAGCCTCGGAAGGTGCAAGGTCATATTGCTGTCTAAGATGCGTAAATGGGATTACCATCCCTTTGTCCCATAGGTCGCCCACCGTAGATATGCCTATGTTGTGTCGTTGGTCAAAGCCCTTGCTATTTCTCAGGTGCCCTAGTCGTTTGGTATCCCAAAGCGGGGTGAGCCGTGTAATTACTCCCTTCCATCCCAGCCGAGTCTGCGCTGTGTGCCATATCATGACCGTGTGTTTTGTGGGACCAATTAGCTTCGTAAGCTGGCATTTATTGTAGAGAGCCGCCAGTACATTCCCTGTGCCCAGCTGGAACCTGTCTGCCTGATACGCTGGATCGCCCTGTGAGGCGGGTAACCATTGATTGACAACTTTAAGATGCGCCGCCCAGTAGTACAATTGAATATATGGGAGCGCCACTCCTCCATCATACCACCCTCTGTGCAGCTTCGCCTGTGCAATTCGTGCTGGCTTATTGCCCCATAGCAGCGTGGACACCTGAGCCGCTATTTGTTTGAAGTATTTCAGGGGCACTGGAAGCGGTGTGTTCTCAAGGACGTACAAAAATCGAGGCAAGGCCATCATTTTAAACAATGCCGCTTTCCCTAGCAATGTTAAGAGGAGCGATTCCCTATGCGTCACGCCTCTCTTCAAACGCTCCAGTGGGGGCGCCAAATTTTTGGAAAAAAGTCTGCAGGATTAGGCGTGACATGAATGCCGAGATATTTAAACGAGTCCTGCGCTACAAGAAGTGGGCAATCTACTGGAAGATGTGGCACGGGGCCTAGTAATACATACATAATGGATTTGGACCAGTTAATGGTGTAGCCTGATACTTTTCCGAAACTATCACATATCTTAAGGAGGACCTGCAAGGAATGTTCAGGCTTGGTCAAATACACCAAAATGTCATCTGCGTAGAGTGAGATACGGTCTTCCCACCCATCCGCCCATTGAATGCCTCTCACTTGCGGTTCTCCCCTAATCCATGCCGCCAGGGGCTCTAGTGCTAATGCGAAAAGTATCGGCAAGAGTGGACATCCCTGGCGCGTCCCTCTAGCTAGTGGTATGTTATCAGAGAGATGACCGTTGGCCGTCACGCATGCCAGGGGTCTGGTATATAAGAGGGGGATCCATGCACAGAACTTGGGTCCAAAACCCACATGGTGAAGGACCGCGAAAAGGAAATTCCATTCAACCATATCTAAGGCCATCTTCGCGTTTAGGGAGATCACCACCGCCGGCGCTTGTAGGGCTGGGATCCTAGCCAGCACCCCATGCAGGCGTCTGAGGTTTAGGGTGGTGTTTCTGTCTGTCATAAAGCCGGATTGGTCCGAGTGAATTAGATGCAGGCGGTGAGGTGTTAGCCTGTTGGCCCGTACCTTAGCGAGTATCTTAACCTCTGCATTGAGTAATGAAATTGGGCGGTAGGAGGTGCATTCAGTTGGAGGTTTCCCAGGTTTTGGGATCGCCACTATCGTGGCCAACCGCTAGTCGAGTGGCAGTTCTCTCCTATCTAGGCTGTCCATGTACATTTGCAAAAGGTGCGGAGTAATAATGCCTGCCATATGTTTATATAACTCGATCTGGACCCCATTTGGTCCCATTGCTTTGCCCGACTGCAGTGATCGAATCGCGGTTTGCAGTTCCTCCTCCATGAGGTCAGCCTCTAGTTCTAGGGCAGAAAAGGGGGGTGGTGATGGACAGAGTATCTGAATAAAGCAGAACACTCCTACCCAGTCAACAGATCAGGGCTTGATCCATCTCCGTTTTTTAGCTCACTGCACCATCCACGCTCAGAACCTGGATACATGCAAATTTAGTCTGTCCCTGGCCCAGTGCATCATGGGAACAGGACAGACCAAACTACCAAGCCAATTCTTATAATGGAAAGGAAGCAAGCTTCCGGGGACCGGTTTCTGGCATTACAGCCGTCATCGGCCCGGCTTGCTTGAATCCTGATGGTGCAGGTCTGTTAGGGTCTGTTAGGGTCTGCTCAGAGTGTGCATTGAGCAGCAGTGGTTCTGATGCGATGACAGGATGTAATGTGGTTCTTTGCGACTGTTCAAATCTGTGCAGGAGCGGCGATGCGTCGGTTCTGCTCGGGGTTGCGCCGCATAGCATAGCAGAGGAGATGCGTTGGTTCCGCTAGATCCACGAGGCTAGCAGAGCACCTTAAGCCCACTTCCAAGGGTCCTGGACTGAGGAGGCACAATTTGGCAGGGTACATTCACAGATGGCAAAGTCCAGGTGCAAGGTTGTTGGAAGCCTGCGTGTCCCTGAGGCTTCATATAAGAAGGCCAGTTAACTAGCCCTTGGAGTCACCATTGGGTACTGGGTTCAAGATATGCAGATCCAGTCCTTCTCACTCAGGGAAGAGAGCAGCAGAAAGCAGGTCAGCACAGCAAGGCAGTAGTTCAGCAGGGCAGAAGTCCACCATAACAGCAATCCTTCAGCAGCACAGCAGTCTTCCTTCCTGGCAGAGAAACCACAGGTCCAGAAATGTACTGAAGAGTTGGTATCTGAGCTCCACTATTTATACTCAGCTGTGCCTTTGAAGTGTGAGGGGGGGCTTCTAGAGGTTTCCCTGTGAAGTCCCCAGGCATCCTAACTTCCCTGGCTCCAAACTAACTAAAGCGGGTATGCTGCCCTCTATGTGGAAGCAGGCCTATTCAAGGTTAAATACCGCTGGGTCCAGCTCTACCCTTTCATTTTGCCAGTGATTGCCCATACAGGGCCACCTAAGCTCACTAGGATGGGTGGCTGTCTAGGAGGAATACACAAAGTCCAACTGTCAACTACACCCATTCAAGCTACCAGGGACAGAATACAGTCACTAAATAGTGAAGGCTATTAAATGTAATGAGGCAACTTCAATGATATCCTACGGAAGATGTCTTGCAGTAGTGAAAAACTAATTTTAGAGTTTTCACTACCAGGACATGCAAACCTTAAAAGTACATGTCCTACTTTGGGCTATTCAGGGTCTAACCCCGCCCTCTGGGATAGCCAGTGCCTACCCTAGGAATTACCTATATGTACTAACAAGAAATATTTGGGCCTGGCAAAAGCTTATTTAACCAGGTCAACATGGCAGTTTAAAACTGCATAGACAGACTGAAATGGCAGCCCTGAAACATGTGTAAAGGGCTACTTAAGTGGCACAATCAGTGCTCCGGCCCTCCAGTAGCATGTAATTTACAGGCCCTGGGTACAGGTCGTACCATTTTACCAGGGACTTACAAGTAAATCTGTCAATTGGTTGTAAGACGATATTACCATGTTTAAGAGAGTGAGCACAAACACTTTAGCACTGGTTAGCAGTCCGGAGGCCAACAAAAATAAAATCAGTACAAAATGGAAGAGGGAATCAAAAAGTTGGGGGATGACCCAGCAGAATGAGCCAAGTCCAACATGGAGGAACATGGTTGATTAAAGGAAATGTAATTATTTTTTATATCAAAGTTAAACTGGAAAGACTATAAAAAGTCTTCCTTTAAGAAGATGAAGTACAGGTGAAGTCTTCCTTTAAGGAGATGAAGTACAGGTGTTTATTTAAACGTTTTTTTAATACAACAGTCCTCATTAAAAAAAAAACGAAAAAGAAATACTGGAGATTAGAAAACACCCTCATAGTTGTGCCTCAGAGGTCAAAATATGGGTGCTATTAAGTGCACGTATTGATTGTGACCATGACGACAAACAATACATTGCTGAAGCCATGTGTGTGCCCAATGGTGAACCGAACACTGCTGTATGCTTTATCATCATGTTTTATGGAACTCTTAAAATAGGCAAAGTACATTCTGTTTTTCTTGGCATGTGTCCATCCCGAAATATGCTCCGCATACGATCAGAGTTATAGTAATTGAGTCTGCATGAATTGCTTAAATATTTACAGTCATTGCGGGACACACCTGGCAAACCACGTGGCATACCAAATAAAAAATCCATCTACATCCTCTGCCATACACATTTTATAACTCTTTTGGTGAAAGGGTGTGTGTGTGTATACACACACGCACACACACATACATACATACATACATACATACATATATATATATATACATATATATATATATATATATATATATATATATATATATATATATACAGCTAAAAATTAAGTTTCAACAATTAATTCTTAAGTCACAAACCTACCTAGCGTTCTGGACATCACAGGAAGAGCAGAACTGAGAACTAGAATTGACACACAATTCCCAATGATCTACGAAAACATAAGGAAGAAAATCAATACAAGACAACCTTGACTGGCTAGTAATATGTGACTTTAGGAAAACAGCTGAAACTTGATGAAACATAGTGCTTAAATGATTCCGTACCGAGTCGAACATACTTTAAATCTTTTTTTATTTTTCAAAACATGTCAAGTTTACAAGAGACATGTGTGCGTTCACCCCAAAGAAATAGAAAATAACATATGGACCCTAAATAAATTACTACATTTTATCTATTCTACCTTCCTATTTATTCTGACACATACACAACAGTTCAGTTCTCCCCTTATATGCTGCAATGTAATCAACCCAAATTAAAAACATGAAACCTTTGTTTGGTGAACTTATTAAAATCATTAATGCTACAATGTTTGTCATGTTTCTTTCATTCAATCTATTATATTGTTTCTTGTAACAATTGACACCGTTAAATAGCACACGTTGTTGCTGTGTTGTCACGAAAGACAAAATTTTACAAATTACCGTGGCTGATCGATTTCACAAATTGCTTAGCTTTGTTAATACATAAAAGACGTTCAAAAAATTGGACACTTGGATTATTGCATGATTTAGTTCAAATGGGCATTTTCAATTACCACCAGCGAGAAAGCTGTGGAGAACGTTGTTTTCAAACCTCCCATGAAAAAATATAGTTTTTGTCGTGCTGGGAATTGCCTTAGACTTCGATTTTAGGAAAATCTATCAATATAATGTACACAATTAATCTAGGGCGTTGTTTAAATGACTGCTTGGAACTGTCCCTTTCACGCAACCAGGTCTGCTTATTAAGCTTGACGAATATTTATAAATGCTAACAACACACTAGTGTTGCAATATTAATTTGCAACATTCAGGTCCAGAATCAAATTGTATTTAGTCAAATTAATTTCGCATTTAAAATGAGCCTCGAAACCCTCATTTACGATTCTTTTCTCCAAAAATGGCTTTCCAAGGGTTTTTCTAAAGCTAGTTAACAGACCTTACCACTGCAAGGCTGTTTGTTACAAGTGAGTGGATACCGTCCAAACCAAACACAGCGCATCCTCCCCCTCCCACTAACTTAGCGTTTTCAAAAAACTTCTCAGCTTGTGTTGACACGGCTTATAAACAAATACTGATCACAGCAAATGACCCGCTCACAACAATCGCGACATGTAACGGTAACGTGTGTCTTGGGTGGCAAAATCTGAGGAGTGCATCAGCACTTCAGCTTTACCTCACCTTTGTCATTGTCGTGTCGTCCTTCCTGGGAGTGAAACATCCAAAGAAGCTGAGGCTGTAGAAGCCGACGACAGAGGAGACCATCAGATAGCTGTGAGAATCAAGGAAAAGAGCCCCGCGAGGAATGCATTCCGCTCTCAAGCTCTCAACAGCCGCCAAAATGCCTAAAGACAGCGAAGGACAAACAAAAACACCTCGAGTGCCCGAGCAGGAACGACCTGCCTCCGCAGCTTGGTGAATGACCAGTGTCCCAGAAAGCCAACAGAATACTTGTTAACAGACAGAATTCTTTCCAACATAAAGGATACAAAATCAGAATGATTTCGAGGGCCGCGCCGACAAAACCAAACGTGAAAAGCGAGGCGTCCCCTATGTCGGTCCCCTAAGAAAAAAAAAGTTAAGAATTAAAGTAAAGAAAGGCACAACCTGCGTGATTTAGTGGCACATGAATGAAAAACTAACATCTGAATAACAATCGCAAGTACACTCGTTAGAACTAAAAGCAAACATACATTATTCACATTTTTTAAATTTATGAACACAGTGTGAACAAATAATATCACAAAGGCACGGTCAGGGAAATGTAGTCAGTCCTAAAACGTGTGTTCAAGTTGTTCCAAACACGCAGTCTAGTGGACATTGAAAAAAGTACAGATAGATATCCTGCACTTAACCACTATTCAGGACAATTACAATGGTTAGGCACTCATTTCAAAACCATTGTTAAATCTTATTCGTGGTAATTCAGCACAAGACCATAACATTTCATGCACATTTTCAATAATTGATAGTCTCCAGTAGCTGTATTTTGAAGATAATTCCCTATTTTTCTTCACATTCTTCATTAAAAAAAGGAATAGCCACAGTAGCCAACGCGTTTCATCCTGCTGGACTTCTTCAGGGCTCTATTCATAAATACATTCCTATCGAAGATTGTTGCCATATGTAGCAGATAACCTTTTGTAAGTAGACTTATCCTTTTAGGTCATCTCTGGGGTTCGAGTGCTTCAGATCATGTATCGAGTGGCGATGTGTGTGGTAGCATATTGCCTCAACATCTTTCTGCAAATTTATTTTACCACAATCAGGGACTGGGTCAGTTCATCTTCCTGTACTTCTACATCATATGTAAAGCATACAGATTCAATATGTCACTCATCGTCAATAACCACAACTAATCTCTGTAACCTTCTCTTGTGGAGAACTGTGGCTCATTGGTTAGAGCGTTTTTGGACACAAGAGAACCCAATAGGGGGCCTTGGGACCATGGGTTATTTAACTTATTTTAGAGAACAACGGTCCTAAGGATTTACAATAAGACAGGGAGATGACAATATAGACTACAATCAGCGCTATATTTTTACAAAACGCCCAGCCGGACGTAAGTTTATTCAAGGAATAATGTAGAATTGTATTGGCCCAGAGAGGGGCCGAGGATAGTAGCAAGATAGGGTACAATCCTGTACCTATCCCAAAAAGTTAGAAGAGACAAATCAAGAACAGTTAGATAGAGAAGGGAAGAAATTTTTCAGGCAAGCGAAAAGTTTTTGAGCCAAAAGGTGATTTGTAGTTATAATAAATACAGTTTCAACAAATTCACCCTGCAGTGTCAACAATTTCCAATATACATATTCAATCATATGTTCCACTGCATATTGCGTCGACGTTTCGATCCCTAAGGGCTCATATTACACTGGGATCATCATCAGGACAATTTTACAGTTAGTGCCTGCATTAAATAACATAAGCCTGTAAAAAAGGGGGGGAAAAATAATAACAATTTTAAGGCATTAGCCTAAACCAAAAGAAATTTACAAGGAAAATTAACGCTCGACAAGGCACAGATACAAGTTGAAAAAGGCCATTCTATCATTTGTACTCGCCGATTTCAGACTAGTGTAACCGTGATATTTAAAACGTATTTACAAGTGAAAAATTGTGAAAAGATGGCGCAGTGACATAAGTGTCATTCACTGAAAATAGTGCGAAAACCATGCTGTGTCCGTAATGACATGGGGAAACCTTTGTTGCGTCGTGCGTGCTCAGTGATGAAGTGAGGTGGTGTCTATGGGTAGTCAGACGTGCAGTAGGATCAGGATTTTACCTTTCATGACCCAAAATTGAGGGTGTGGGGGCTCAAGATGTTTCTCCCTCTGCAGGATGCCTGGGGCTGCTAGGTTAAAAGAATTACCATTAGTAGTGCAGCCTCGGGTGTGCAGTGTCCAATTCGGAATTGCACTGAGGGGTCAGGGCTTACCTGGCGCTACTGGTTGCAGTCGCCTAGGCTTGGGGTCATTCTTCTATCCGGTGGGGAGGTATTTCCTACCGGTTCATAACATCAGGTGCTGTATAGTAATAATTGTTGCCGTTAGTCTGAGGCTCCGAGTGGAATAATAAAAGTTACTGCAGGGGGGAGAGAGAATAGCTTACCAGGCTACGTTTAGTGTAGCCGTTTTAGGCGGGGAGTCTGTTATCTTCCGATTTCAGAGGCGGGGGAGGGTCCTTCCTGATGGGTCCTCGTGGTTGCTGGGGATTATAGTTTAAACATTAATGGGAGTACTCTACACGAGTGCTCTAATTAACCGCATTCCCAGGTGGTAAAGGGAGGCTTACCTGGCTACGTTAGATGTAGCCGAGCGGAGGGGAAAAGAGTTGGTGCTCTTCGTTAGGGTGAAACTGAATTTCGTCCACGAGGTTGCTGGGAAATAGAAATTAATGAAAGTAAGGGGGCGAACTCCGTTGGTAGCGGAGCGCTCGAGAGAGCAATGCTTTCAGAGTGGGCTTACCTTGCTTCTGGATGGAAGCGGCGGCGGGGCGGGAGAGGCTCGATCGGCTTCTGCCCTTCACTGGCAGCGCAGGTCCGCTGTGTTTAGGGAATGCTCGTGGGCTAGGCTTATGGGGCGAGGTAATGGAAACGGACGAAGGACTAGTTCCAAGTAACTAGTATTTCGGCAGACATCTTGTAATGGTCAATTGGCTAGGAGGCCAATACTGTCTTAGGGGCAATGCGCGTGCCTGTAATAACGGGAGGTACTACCATATAACCCATAGAGTGTGAATTTAAACATTTTAATAAAGGTGATGTGACATACGAGGCCGTGATTTGCCATTTATTTTTAAGGCGTGAGGAGTGAAATAGGTCAGTTAAAATTGTGCAATTAAAACGAGTAGTGCAGGCCAGCCATGCTCTACATTTATACACATCTTGATTGACAGAATTGCATTATCAGTGTTTTCAAATTTTAGGATTTTCACAACGCATTAATTCCAAGAAAACACATTATGTACAATGTTAATCTGACTGTTTGTGGCTGCATGGAGACACTTAGAGGAGTGATGTCCAGTCCTCTGTACGATTAAGTCCCTTGCGGATAGAGTCTAGTAATATTATACATTTTAGCTCTTCTTTATTCAGTAGGTGGGGCATGCTTCCGCCTCTTGGTGGAAGCTTCAGTGACTTCAGGACAGTCCAGCGAATGTCATCCTCATTATGTTTAAATTCCTGGAAATGTTCCACCAATGGGGCGTTTGGCGTTTGGCACCTGATGCGGCTTCTGTGTTGACATATCCTGGTCTTGATTTTCTGAGATGTCTGTTCCACATAATTTTTCTTACATGGACATTGGATCAAATAAATTACATTGGTGGTATTACAATTGGTGAGTGTGTTGCATTTAAAGGTGACGTTATCAAATACAAAGCTTTTTCCTTCAATTGTGAAATTACAAACTGTACATCCACCACATTTCACGTGTCCAACTGTGGGGGACAGACCCCAAGCAGATTCAAGAGTGGAAGAGTTGGTAGGGCTAGGAAGAGCTGCCCGGACCAGGTGGTCCTTTAGATTCTTACTCTTTTTGAATGCAAACAACGGGCGTTCCAAGTCCAGGATTCCTGCATTAATTACTGGCCAGTGTTTCAGAATCATTTTTCTCACGCCATTAGAGATGGGAGAGAATGTTGTGACACAGGCTATTTTGTCCTGCTTGGTCTTTTGGTTAGGGACAAGGAGTGTTTCTCGGGGGCGATACCACGCTCTCTTAAGAGCGTTTTTGATAATCTTTCTTGGATATCCCCTATTTTTTAGCTTGGTCGCCAAGGTGGTGTTTTCACGGAAGTAGTCCTCCTTGTGAGAGCAATTTCTCCTAATTCGTAAAAATTGGGAGAAAGGTAGGGAGTCCCTCAATGCCCTTGGATGGTTGCTTGAGTATTCCAGTAGAGTATTTCTCTCTGTGGGCTTTCTGTACAGTTTTGTGAACAACTCACCGTCCTGATGCAGTATTGTCAGATCCAGGAAGTTAATGGAATTCTTGTCAGAGGTGAGGGTGAATTGGAGACCCAGGCAGTTGTTGTTCATCCAATGTAAGAAGTGGGACAATGCACCGATGTCAAATCTCCATAACATGAAGATGTCATCGATGTACCTTCGCCACATAATGACACCGGAGAAAAAGGGGTTGGAGGGTACAAGAATTGTCTGTCTCTCCAACTCGTCCATGAACAGTATGGCCAGGTTTGGGGCAAAAATAGCCCCCATGGAGGTCCCCTTGATTTGTTGGTAAAATAGGCCTTGAAAGGTAAAGAAATTTTTGGTCAGACAAACTTCCAGAAGTTTACAAATAAAGGATGTAGGAATGGCATGAGGCCGAGGACGGTTGTCCAAGGTTCTTTGTATAACAAGTAGGGCTGCTGTTTGCGGAATATTCGTGTACAAGGACTCCACATCCATGGTGCAAAGCGTATCAGTGATTGGATTGAAGGGATGGTGTTCAATCAGATTGATTATGGACATGGAGTCACGTACATAGCAAAATGTGTGGGGGACAAATTCTTTGATAAAGAAGTCGACATACGCTCCTAGAGGCTCCAATATTGAGCCGCAAGCTGACACAATTGGGCGGCCAGGGGGGGCATTCAGATTTTTATGAATCTTTGGCAAGGTGTATATTACTGGTAGTCTTGGGCTTTTTACATTAAGGTAGTTAAATTCCTTTTTAGTCAGAAAGCCTTCTAGTACTGCTTCAGTTGTTATTTTCAGTATTATTTCTTGGATACCTTTTGTTGGATTGGATGCAAGTCTAAGGTAGTGATCTTTGTTCCCTAGCTGTCTCTGGATTTCAGCTGTGTAGGAGTCCAACTCCTGTATAACAATGCCACCCCCTTTATCGGCACTTTTTATCACAATGGAGTCATTATTTTTTAGGGAGACAATGGACACTTTCTCTTTAAGAGTGATATTGTATAGAACAAACTTTTTTTGTCCTTTCATGTTTGAGAGATCTTTGAGAACTAATTTCTCGAATGTGGTGACCTCGGGTGGGATCATATTGGCCGATGGTAAAAAGGTAGATGGTGGCCGGAAGGGAGTTTGAGCAATTATCTCTGGAGAGGGGTGAATTTGAAAGAATGCTTTTAGGCGTACTCGTCTAAAGAATTTCAGGAGCTCGGTGTGTAGTTCCATGAAGTTCGGGGCCACAGTTGGGACAAAAGTAAGACCTTTTTTCAAAAGGGAAAGTTCGTCTTGTGCCAACACATGGGTGGAAAGGTTGAAGATAGGGATGGTGTCTATTGTGGGGCTAGGCTGTATCACCACTGATAGTAATTGTTCCTGGTCCTCCTTTCCCCAGGTGGGTTTACCCATCTCTGGGGTTTTTTGACTTTCCCTCGCTGTGGTGGTTCTTGCTGGCCTCTGCCTAAAAAGAATTAGAATTCTGATGTGTTCCACCACGTCTTGATGTACTCGATCCTTTTTTATTTTGCTCAATCCTATAGAACTCTGCTACCGTTTTATCTACCTGCTCTCGCCATTGGCTGGCACTAGGGATAGACACAGCCTCCGAAACCTTAAAATCACTGGAGACAGAAATTGCAGGAATCCTGAAACAACTTGAGGCCCCTGACAATATTGCCGATAGCAAGAAACTAATAGAACAGGTAGATAAAACGGTAGCAGAGTTCTATAGGATTGAGCAAAATAAAAAATCAAATCAAGTCAAAAAAGACATAAAATCCTATAACATTGAAACAACATATCCGTATTTACAAAAGGATTTTTATACTACTAAGGCATACAGCAACCCCCAACAGAATAGACCTTGGGGGAGGTTTAATAGGAGACAGAACCTGGTTGGCTTTTCCGATACCTCAGCCGAATCATCTGACAATTCAGATGCTGGCGAAGGATCGAGTACATCAAGACGTGGTGGAACACATCAGAATTCTAATTCTTTTTTAGGCAGAGGCCAGCAAGAACCACCACAGCGAGGGAAAGTCAAAAAACCCCAGAGATGGGTAAACCCACCTGGGGAAAGGAGGACCAGGAACAATTACTATCAGTGGTGATACAGCCTAGCCCCACAATAGACACCATCCCTATCTTCAACCTTTCCACCCATGTGTTGGCACAAGACGAACTTTCCCTTTTGAAAAAAGGTCTTACTTTTGTCCCAACTGTGGCCCCGAACTTCATGGAACTACACACCGAGCTCCTGAAATTCTTTAGACGAGTACGCCTAAAAGCATTCTTTCAAATTCACCCCTCTCCAGAGATAATTGCTCAAACTCCCTTCCGGCCACCATCTACCTTTTTACCATCGGCCAATATGATCCCACCCGAGGTCACCACATTCGAGAAATTAGTTCTCAAAGATCTCTCAAACATGAAAGGACAAAAAAAGTTTGTTCCATACAATATCACTCTTAAAGAGAAAGAGTCCATTGTCTCCCTAAAAAATAATGACTCCATTGTGATAAAAAGTGCCGATAAAGGGGGTGGCATTGTTATACAGGAGTTGGACTCCTACACAGCTGAAATCCAGAGACAGCTAGGGAACAAAGATCACTACCTTAGACTTGCATCCAATCCAACAAAAGGTATCCAAGAAATAATACTGAAAATAACAACTGAAGCAGTACTAGAAGGCTTTCTGACTAAAAAGGAATTTAACTACCTTAATGTAAAAAGCCCAAGACTACCAGTAATATACACCTTGCCAAAGATTCATAAAAATCTGAATGCCCCCCCTGGCCGCCCAATTGTGTCAGCTTGCGGCTCAATATTGGAGCCTCTAGGAGCGTATGTCGACTTCTTTATCAAAGAATTTGTCCCCCACACATTTTGCTATGTACGTGACTCCATGTCCATGATCAATCTGATTGAACACCATCCCTTCAATCCAATCACTGATACGCTTTGCACCATGGATGTGGAGTCCTTGTACACGAATATTCCGCAAACAGCAGCCCTACTTGTTATACAAAGAACCTTGGACAACCGTCCTCGGCCTCATGCCATTCCTACATCCTTTATTTGTAAACTTCTGGAAGTTTGTCTGACCAAAAATGTCTTTACCTTTCATGGCCTATTTTACCAACAAATCAAGGGGACCTCCATGGGGGCTATTTTTGCCCCAAACCTGGCCATACTGTTCATGGACGAGTTGGAGAGACAGACAATTCTTGTACCCTCCAACCCCTTTTTCTCCGGTGTCATTATGTGGCGAAGGTACATCGATGACATCTTCATGTTATGGAGATTTGACATCGGTGCATTGTCCCACTTCTTACATTGGATGAACAACAACTGCCTGGGTCTCCAATTCACCTTCACCTCTGACAAGAATTCCATTAACTTCCTGGATCTGACAATACTGCATCAGGACGGTGAGTTGTTCACAAAACTGTACAGAAAGCCCACAGAGAGAAATACTCTACTGGAATACTCAAGCAACCATCCAAGGGCATTGAGGGACTCCCTACCTTTCTCCCAATTTTTACGAATTAGGAGAAATTGCTCTCACAAGGAGGACTACTTCCGTGAAAGCACCACCTTGGCGACCAAGCTAAAAAATAGGGGATATCCAAGAAAGATTATCAAAAACGCTCTTAAGAGAGCGTGGTATCGCCCCCGAGAAACACTCCTTGTCCCTAACCAAAAGACCAAGCAGGACAAAATAGCCTGTGTCACAACATTCTCTCCCATCTCTAATGGCGTGAGAAAAATGATTCTGAAACACTGGCCAGTAATTAATGCAGGAATCCTGGACTTGGAACGCCCGTTGTTTGCATTCAAAAAGAGTAAGAATCTAAAGGACCACCTGGTCCGGGCAGCTCTTCCTAGCCCTACCAACTCTTCCACTCTTGAATCTGCTTGGGGTCTGTCCCCCACAGTTGGACACGTGAAATGTGGTGGATGTACAGTTTGTAATTTCACAATTGAAGGAAAAAGCTTTGTATTTGATAACGTCACCTTTAAATGCAACACACTCACCAATTGTAATACCACCAATGTAATTTATTTGATCCAATGTCCATGTAAGAAAAATTATGTGGGACAGACATCTCAGAAAATCAAGACCAGGATATGTCAACACAGAAGCCGCATCAGGTGCCAAACGCCAAACGCCCCATTGGTGGAACATTTTCAGGAATTTAAACATAATGAGGATGACATTCGCTGGACTGTCCTGAAGTCACTGAAGCTTCCACCAAGAGGCGGAAGCATGCCCCACCTACTGAATAAAGAAGAGCTAAAATGTATAATATTATTAGACTCTATCCGCAAGGGACTTAATCGTACAGAGGACTGGACATCACTCCTCTAAGTGTCTCCATGCAGCCACAAACAGTCAGATTAACATTGTACATAATGTGTTTTCTTGGAATTAATGCGTTGTGAAAATCCTAAAATTTGAAAACACTGATAATGCAATTCTGTCAATCAAGATGTGTATAAATGTAGAGCATGGCTGGCCTGCACTACTCGTTTTAATTGCACAATTTTAACTGACCTATTTCACTCCTCACGCCTTAAAAATAAATGGCAAATCACGGCCTCGTATGTCACATCACCTTTATTAAAATGTTTAAATTCACACTCTATGGGTTATATGGTAGTACCTCCCGTTATTACAGGCACGCGCATTGCCCCTAAGACAGTATTGGCCTCCTAGCCAATTGACCATTACAAGATGTCTGCCGAAATACTAGTTACTTGGAACTAGTCCTTCGTCCGTTTCCATTACCTCGCCCCATAAGCCTAGCCCACGAGCATTCCCTAAACACAGCGGACCTGCGCTGCCAGTGAAGGGCAGAAGCCGATCGAGCTTCTCCCGCCCCGCCGCCGCTTCCATCCAGAAGCAAGGTAAGCCCACTCTGAAAGCATTGCTCTCTCGAGCGCTCCGCTACCAACGGAGTTCGCCCCCTTACTTTCATTAATTTCTATTTCCCAGCAACCTCGTGGACGAAATTCAGTTTCACCCTAACGAAGAGCACCAACTCTTTTCCCCTCCGCTCGGCTACATCTAACGTAGCCAGGTAAGCCTCCCTTTACCACCTGGGAATGCGGTTAATTAGAGCACTCGTGTAGAGTACTCCCATTAATGTTTAAACTATAATCCCCAGCAACCACGAGGACCCATCAGGAAGGACCCTCCCCCGCCTCTGAAATCGGAAGATAACAGACTCCCCGCCTAAAACGGCTACACTAAACGTAGCCTGGTAAGCTATTCTCTCTCCCCCCTGCAGTAACTTTTATTATTCCACTCGGAGCCTCAGACTAACGGCAACAATTATTACTATACAGCACCTGATGTTATGAACCGGTAGGAAATACCTCCCCACCGGATAGAAGAATGACCCCAAGCCTAGGCGACTGCAACCAGTAGCGCCAGGTAAGCCCTGACCCCTCAGTGCAATTTCGAATTGGACACTGCACACCCGAGGCTGCACTACTAATGGTAATTCTTTTAACCTAGCAGCCCCAGGCATCCTGCAGAGGGAGAAACATCTTGAGCCCCCACACCCTCAATTTTGGGTCATGAAAGGTAAAATCCTGATCCTACTGCACGTCTGACTACCCATAGACACCACCTCACTTCATCACTGAGCACGCACGACGCAACAAAGGTTTCCCCATGTCATTACGGACACAGCATGGTTTTCGCACTATTTTCAGTGAATGACACTTATGTCACTGCGCCATCTTTTCACAATTTTTCACTTGTAAATACGTTTTAAATATCACGGTTACACTAGTCTGAAATCGGCGAGTACAAATGATAGAATGGCCTTTTTCAACTTGTATCTGTGCCTTGTCGAGCGTTAATTTTCCTTGTAAATTTCTTTTGGTTTAGGCTAATGCCTTAAAATTGTTATTATTTTTCCCCCCTTTTTTTACAGGCAATATGAGCCCTTAGGGATCGAAACGTCGACGCAATATGCAGTGGAACATATGATTGAATATGTATATTGGAAATTGTTGACACTGCAGGGTGAATTTGTTGAAACTGTATTTATTATAACTACAAATCACCTTTTGGCTCAAAAACTTTTCGCTTGCCTGAAAAATTTCTTCCCTTCTCTATCTAACTGTTCTTGATTTGTCTCTTCTAACTTTTTGGGATAGGTACAGGATTGTACCCTATCTTGCTACTATCCTCGGCCCCTCTCTGGGCCAATACAATTCTACATTATTCCTTGAATAAACTTACGTCCGGCTGGGCGTTTTGTAAAAATATAGCGCTGATTGTAGTCTATATTGTCATCTCCCTGTCGTATTGTAAATCCTTAGGACCGTTGTTCTCTAAAATCATTGGTTAGAGCGGCAGACTCTGAAGCAGAGATCAGGCCCGGGACTAGGGTTCAAGTCCCGACGCGGCAGGGTCTTGGGCTCAATGTCCGCGGACTCGATAATTCTCGCCTCAGCGCCTACTCTAATCATGGGTCCCACGCTGCAACTCTGGGCAATAGCTTGCTTAATCTCCACAACGGCCCCTACAACACTGGGATGCCTGGCTTCACCTTGGGGGTGCCCAGGAGGGGCATCTCACAGGGAGAGCCAGGAAGGGTTCCACAGCGTTATACAGCGCCCGGACGCCCCGTTGGGGCAGCTGTGCGCTTTACAAAATACACTACATTTACATTTACATTTACCCATAACCTATTCCATCTTGTTCCTACGTAGGACTTTTCTGGTCGAAATTCTATGTTTACAAATAAATGCCATCCCGGATTGAGCAGTACTGTACATATATTCAACTGCGCCTATTATTTTCTTTACTGTAATGCCATCTTTTACCACGTAGCTGAAAGTACATGCTAATTTTTTACTGCACATGGATCCAAAGGTAAGGGACAGCTATTCCAGCACCTCCTCCTTGTTCGTTACTCATTGGGGTATGTATGTTTAAGTAAAAACTCTCCAGTTAGCCCTACATGGATTCAGGATTTGACATTGGGACAGAAAAGGCGGAACGTGGCAGGGAAGAATAAAATAAAAAAATTAAAATGAAACTTGTAATGAAAGAGGGAAGAGACTGAAATAGTAAAACAATGAAAAATAGGGAAAGTCAAAATCAGAAAATGGAAAAGAAGAAAAGATTAAGAGACTAAAACAAAACATTCCTTAACATGCTTATCTAGGCTAAAAGTGAGGTGTCTCAATCCAAATAAAAAAAAAATTCTAGCTGGATACAGACAAGTGGCCTAAGAACATCCAAAGTACGTAACATTCACTTCATTTTATTCCCATTATAATATTAGTGGAGTAGGAAGTGCTGGTTGATGTCAAATAAGGTTACCATATCAGATCAGCATTATGGATTGAGCGAGATGTCTTTAAGTCAGCAGGTTAAAATCACCCTGATTTAGAGTGTGCATGTCAAAAATCTAAAAAAGAGCGTCCTAATAAAGAGAAACTCGAGAAGTAAGGACTCTAAAGGCTTGAAAGTTTTAGCCTGAATAATTTGAGACGCTGGAAAAAAACTGTTTTGCACATACAAATTCAAACCGTTAAACAGCCCAAAACTAAACCAGTAGACTGCATAGAAGGAATCAGGACTTGAGTCTGGAAATAGAAACCTGAGGGTTCAAATGGAAGCAGGCCAACCGTACACAGGTTTTCCAGGCAGTGTCACAGGGGTTGTGAGAGCCCCTTCCAACCCTCTACCTGCACAGCTGCCCTGCTCTGAATGTGGAGAGTAGCTTCAGCACACTTAAGGCAGGGATGCAGTTCATGCTTCTTTTAAACCCTCTTTGGGAAAAAAGCATTGGCAAAGCCAATAGGTTTTGCTTATGTGAGAGCTACTGGCTTTTTTCAATGTTTTGTGTAGTCACTTTATACAGCAGTGCGGCTAAAACTAAAAACAAATTACTGATGTGGCCAGAGCTGGCTGCATCATAGCTTTTTTTGTTTATTTTACTTTCAGCGACCCTGCTGTTCAACATGGCTATAAAAACATTGACAAAGCCAATAGCTCTAACGGTGGCGTTGCAAATGCTTTTTTTTTAACATTGTGTTCTGCTGTCATAAACCATGGTCTGCAGGTCTAGACACACACCCTCTGTTCGAAACAATACCTTTTTTGCTTAAATCAGTTTATTAAACGAGCTTCTGCTATGTACCTCCTTCATACAAAAACAGTAACAAAACAAAAGAAACAAATAGTTGAAAACCAATAAATTTAAACTAAAGAGCTCAGGTGCTCTCATGAAAATTCTGTACTACCTTAGTACTCATTGGGGAGCCCGTGTCATGAAACCCCCAACTACAGCACTCTGCAACCACCGCCCTCTCGGCATCTGCCACCTCTATGATAATATAATAATTCACAAAGCTTTTAAACTGGCAATATAAACACTAAAAGCTACTAATCCAAGGCTAAGGGCCATGAAGCCACCAGCTGATGAACACAAGCATGTTCAACACTTCTGGTAGAAGGGCTTTGAAAAAATGAAGAAAAAAAATACAAAATGTACAAACTAGATAATACACCAAATAAAAAATGTATTAACTGTATATGGTGTAAATGTCTTGCAGTTCAACTGCTCATGATCATTGCAAGGGAGAAAAGTGCTTGGACTGCATAAGGTGGTTATTGGTGCTAAGGCAACAAATGATGAACTGAATGCTGAATGAATCAAACATGCACCCCAGTCAAAATATCTGGGTAAAAATCCATCGTTGTTATGCTCACTACGCCTTCCCAGTTTGGATCCAGTCATATGCAAATCAGTCTTGACCCTACTCTCTTCATGGGAACAATCCAGCCCGAACTGCCAAGACGAGTCCTCCATGGACCAGAAACAAGCATCCTGGAACCAGTTTCGGAGTAACACCCCTCAACAGCCAGGCTAACCTGAATCCAGAGGCACAGTGAGAAAGGGACCCGCGTCTGGGCGTACCAATCCCACTAAGAGTGAAAAGTGCTGCAGCAACAAATGATGAACGGAATGCTGAATTAATCGAACATTCAGCCTTATGCAAATCAGTCTTGACCCTGCTCCTCATGAGAAAAAGTACAGCTTGAACTACCAAGCCGGGTCCTCCCTGGACCAGAAAGACGATGGATTTAGGCCCAGATCTATGTACTCTGGGGCCCCTACGGACCACTGCCCACCACACATCTTCCACAGGGCTGCCACTTCCTTGCACCCGAACTAGGACGCACCATCAAAGCCTCACTCACACCCGCCATCAGCCCAGAAGACTGGAAACGGTCGGAAGTAAAACCCCTCCTGAAGAAACCTTCAGCCTTCCCAACGGACCTGAGGAACTTCCGGCCCATCTCACTCCTCCCATTTGGGGCCAAAGTCAACGAGAGGCTTGTAAACGCACAACTGAACCCCTTCATAGAAGAGAACCCCACCCTGGGCGCCACCCAGTCAGGATTCCGCAGCAACCACAGCTTCAAGACCGCCCTCCTCGCCGCTACCGACGACATCCTCATGCTACTCGACCAAGGACACACCGTAGCCCTAATCCTGCTAGACCTCTCCGCAGTTTTTAACACAGTTTCACATTGCACACTCGCAGCCAGAATGCACAACGCGGGAATTCAAGGAGCCGCCCTCAACTGGATCCAATCCTTCCTCTCCACAGAACCCAGAGGATCCGCCTCCCTCCTTTCCTCTCCAAACCCACGGAAATAATCTGCGGAGTTCCCTAGGGATCTTCACTCAGCCCCACGGTCTTCAACATCTACATGGCCCCCCTCGCCGCCATCGTCAGACAGTATGGGCTCAGCATAGTATCCTACTCTGACAACACCCAGCTCATCCTCTCGCTCACAAAGAGTCCCGAGGACATCAGACTATGCTTCCAGGCTGTATTAAACCTCAAGAGCATCATGAATAAAAACAACTAAGAAATACAAGCAACGACGTGGACTCACTCATTTTTGTAACCTGATGTGCATAAAAAAACAAAGTTTTTAAGTATATTGCCTCTGATATCCTTGTGCTAAATTTTGTAATGTGTGGTCATATAGCAGCTGGCCATCTGAGGCGGGCAATATTTAAGTACCTTTTTGTGACTTGTCTTGGCGGTGCGGTCACCTGCAACCCAGCTGCTTGTTTCTCGTATCACTTAAAGGAAGGCATGAAGAATGTGGCAGCCTGGATGAAGGACAGCTGCCTGAAGCTAACCTTAGAGAAAAAAGAAGTCCTCATCCTTGGTCCCTGCACCTCCGCCTAGGACAACACCTGGTGGCCCTCTGCCCTAGGGAGCCCACCCACCCCTACAGACCACGCACGGAACCTCAGCATCATCCTGGACTCCTCCCTCTCCATGAACCGCCAGATCAACTCCGTTGCCTCCGCCAGCTTCAACAGCCTTCGCATCCTCCACAAGATTTTCAAGTGGATCCCCTCCGACTGCAGGAGGACCATCACCCACGCACTCATCACCAGTAGGCTGGACTACGGAAACGCCCTCTACGCCGGTATCAACAAATCACTCACAGACTCCAGACCATCCAGAATGCCACCGCCAGACTCGTACTAGGAACTCCACGCCACAAACACAAGACTCAACACCTACGAGACCTCCACTGGCTCCCGGTCGCGAAGAGGGCTCCCTTCAAACTCCTCACCCATGCCTACAAATCCCTCAACATCATCAGACCCAAATACCTCAATGAAAGACTATCCTTCCACATACTCAAGAGAAACCTCCGCTCCGCCAACCTCGCCCTGGCAGAGTTCCCCCGTATCCGCAGGAACAGAACAGGCGGGAGAGCCTTCTCTCACATTGCAGCCAAGACGTGGAACGAGCTCCCGTTGAACATCAGACGCTCCCCAGCACTGCACACTTTCAGGAAGGACCTCAAGACCTGGCTCTGTGACCGACCCGGAGCTTATGTCCCACCCCCCCCCAACCCTCCACCCCAGCGCCTTCAGACCTTCACGGGTGAGTAGTGCGCTTTACAAACTCCCCGATTGATTGATTATGTACTGGGGTGAATGTTTGACATTGTTCAACATTCTGTCCATCAATAGTTCTTTCTGCTTTTGTCACCCTGAATGGGATGGGTATGCCTAGACTTGGGTCCCGTGCTCTCCATGCCAATGGAGTCAAGTTAGCCTGGCTGATGAGTGAAACCCCGAAAACGGTCCCAGAATACTAGTTTCCAGTCCAGGTAGGACCCGGCCTGGCAGTTCGGTCTGGAGTGTTCCCATGGAGAGCAGGGTCAAGACTGATTTGCATATGACTGGGTACAAATTGGAATGACATGGGGAGCAAAAAACAATGGATTTGGGCCCAGAACTCTGTACTGGGGTGAATGTTTGAAATTGTACAACATACTGTCCATCAAATTGTTATTTTTGCTTACGTTGGTTATAAGACACAGACCTTTTGTCTTCTTTCTAGGGTGAAGTAATTTTAGTGGAGCTCTGAGTATTACATGCACGCGGTGTACTGACAAAAATGTTCAGGCTCTTGAGTTGAGATTCAAGTAGGGAGTCAAGTTATTACGCATTATTTGTTTTACAGTAGGTGTTCTGACTAAACCAGCTATCATCATCTTGCGAAGGTAGCACGTTTTACTAAAAACAGAAGCTCACTTGGTTGTGAGAGAAAAGACTAAGTAATAGTATCCATGGTTCCAGTTGCAAGCGACTTCAATACTGTTAGACCTGTCAGCCCTAGGGTGGTCTTTCCCTATTTTTTTCGCCCCTGCCTCATCTTTCCCACCTTTTTTTGTTGGCCCTAAGGTCTCCGGGCACCTTTCCATGGCCAATCCATGTTAAGGTGCAGGTGCTCTCTACTTCAAACATGGCTGCCACTGGCCCCTGCTACTGCAGCGTGGTCTTTTTCTAGTAGCACCCTAGTTGCCAGGAGCTGGCCGGGACCCCAAACATTGTTGCAATGCCAGCCTTCCATCGCCTGCCCATAGTTAGAGTGGGGAAACTCCTGAAACCTTCCAGAATAAAGGCGGAGCCTATTTATGCCGCCTTAGAGAGTGGTCACCTGACCTGGGCATATATAAGCAAGGCAGGGAACTTTTTTTAGTCAGTTGGGGCATCACTGACCTGGGGAATCCACGCAGGAGATTTAGGCGGTAGGGCCTAGTCAGGGACCTATGCCACTGGGAGTGACAGGGCTGAGGTGCTGTCTCCCAAGTAGAGTGAGGAACCCTGAACTAGCCCACTGATCTGGCCCGGCGGGAGGGGAACCCAGGGACCATCTTCAGTGACCTGAGAAACTTGGCAAGCCTTCAACTCAACCCCCCCCCCCCCCTCCTTAAGAAACAACCCATTAAGGGCGCCAGAATAACCAAGCGCCGAGAAGACTACTTGCCTGTGCTACGGAGGACTACTGGGGGATTAACCAGGTACTGGACTGTGCTTCCCCTGCGCACCCCCTGTTTCCACCTGGGCCTCTGCTGTCCTGCCTGCCTCTCCCTGACTGAACTGACTGAATTTCTGTCTCGCCTCACCCCCCTGCCGAATTGCTTGAGGAGCGCTGTAACCTGCTCCCCTGATAAGCGCTGTAATCTGCCCAGGCTGAAGAGACTGCTAGGCGCTCGCCCTCTAACTGCCTTTGCGCCAGCAAATTGAACTGCCTCAAGCGCTCTACCGCTGTACCCCTAAGGAGCGCTGTAAACCCCCCCAGGCGCGATCCTCAGCAAGCGCCTTGTGTCCCCTCAAGCGCTCACCTGCGGTGCCCGGCGAAGCGCTGAGATTGCCCCCCAGGCGGCCCTCGGTGCCAGGAGATGAGGGCCGCAGTGTGATTGTGGGCCGTGCCCGGCCCGAGACTCCGCCGTCCCTGCGCCGGCCTCCGGAGCTCTGGGGAGGCCACCACGATCATTGGCCCGGCGGTGTCCTGACTGGAGGCCCCTGCCCCCGGTCCACGCAAATTCCTGTCAGCGCGACGAGAGCCTAGGCTACGGTAGGCCTGAAGCCAGCTCCTGCCTCTCGTGACGGGGGAACACCTCTGCCCCGTCCCTCCGAGCAGCCATTGGTCCTGGCTGGCGCGCCCCCGAGGCAGGTTCCGTGATTAGCCCCTGCAGCCCGGCCCTCCTCTGTTGGTCCGTGATTGGTTCCCGGGCGGTGGAAGTGCCCGAAGGCCCGGGAACAGCCCGCAACCTCGCCGGAGGGCCCCGAAGGAAGTTCGGGCCCTCCCGACACCCAGAGCCTCCGCAAGGGCTCCCGGTGGAGACGAAGACCAGAAGGTAACCCCCTGGGAAGGAGGGCGGCCGCGGAAGGGAAAAAGGGGGCCCCAGGGAGATCAAAGGGGCCCCGGGGCCGCCACTCCCCTGCCGGGACTGTTGTTGGGCCCAGCTGGCCCTGGATGATTCGGGGGAGAAGCTCCTGTGGAACTGTGCCGGCCCTGAGCTGGGCCAAGGCGCTAGTTAACCCCTGCCTGGGGGTTCAATGAAATGTATAGTCCTGCCTGGTGCAAAGTTTAACATACATCAGGAAATGATTACTCCTGCTTAAAGAAACTGACTTACTCTTACCTAAGGAGATAAGGAGAGGGTTATTGTTCCCCTAATCAGATGTTGCTTGCTTTCCTTAGGCATTGCTTATTCTTGCCTCGATGAAATGCTTCGCCTTTGCCCAAATGAAATGTTCTACTTTCGCCTACTGAACTAGTTGATGCTATGGTAATGACCCTGGTTTTCATTTAATGCACAGTTTATTCCTGCTTGAGAAAATGCTTATTCATGCATAAAAAGTTCTATTCCTGCCTAGTGGGGGGGGGGGGGGGGGGTGGAGGGGGGGGGGGGGGAGTGGCCTGCCTCCTGATGAAAAAGTGGTACTGCCATGTTTCCTGAATACCCCCAGCTATCTACTAGGCTGTGGCTTTGATGAAAGGCTTATAGAGAACTGCTAAATTGATTGTTGGCTTACCCCTTTTACTACTGTAATGAAATGGAAATGTTCCCTTCACCCTCATGATGAAAGGCCCCATTGAATTCTTGATGCCTTGATTATTGAGTACCCTGCATATTATTCTAGATAAAAGCTAATGTTTTAACCCAACGCATCTGGTGTGGTCTAGGTCCTTGCGTGCACTTATTGCCTCAGTGGATGCGTGTGCGGTGTAGTCACTTAACACCTGAGCTTTCGGGTGCCTACCTGCTCGTGCCAGGCTACCCCCGGAGAACTGGTGACCCCAGTTCTTACATTGGTGGCGAGCGGTGGGATCCAGGACCTGTGACTATACAGCACCCTCCAGTGGGACAGAGTGCGCTACAATTAGACTGGACACCTAACGTGCCTACAAGCTTGCTCAATTGACCCCCCCACTGTCTAGCCTGTAGAGTGTGTAGAGACCTGTGTTGACCCAGTTTTGTACCTACGTCCTACAATCTTTCCTGGATTGTATCTGGGTCCCCACCTGGCAAAATGGAGTTCCAGCTAGCCGATCTGGAGGAGTACACAGTGGTGCAGCTTAGGGAATTTTGTCAGGGGATGGGGTGCCGGTTGGGCGGAGAGCCGCAAAGAAAGAACTCCGCACCGCCTTGAGGGCATGGGTAAGGACCCACCCAGAGGAGAGAGGGGATGGAGAACAGGAGGGACAGGTCACACAACGGGAGGCGGACACTCCAGAAGACCCAGGCCTGCTCACCATTGATATGTCTGACAATGTGTTGCCAGGAAGACGTTTCGGGGAAGGGAGTAGTGTATCCAGGGGGAGTGCGTCGTCGCAGGAGTATGAGGACAGGAGGGAGGAGAGGCGATTGAAGTGGGAGCTTGCCAAGCTAGAGCACGAGTGGGAGAGAGAAAGGGAAGATAAGAAGCTTGCTTTGGAGAGAGAAAGATTAGCTATGGAGGAAAGGAAATTGGCGCACTAGCTCCAGCTTAAAGAAATGGAGCTGCGAGCATTGCAGTTGGGTGCGCCAGGAAGTCCTAATGGTGGCAGCGTACCAGGGGCTCAGCAGGAGTCCAGATTCTGGTTACCCAAGGAGGTGATAGCGAGCTACACCCAGGGGGATGACATTGCCAGGTGGTTGGAGGCGTATGAAGTGGCCTTGACAGCCCATGGGGTGCCCGAGAAACACTGGGGAGGTGGCTTGTACCGTTATATACCTCCCAATGTCAGGGACACCCTTCTGTACCTGGATAAGGCAGACCAGTTCAGGTATTCCCCCATGAGGGAGGCGCTCATTAAAATGTTTGGCCTCAACCCCGAAAGGTACCGCCAGAAGTTCTGTGGCAGCCATAAGCTGTCCACGCAGAATTGGGTGGATTTTTTTTAGTATGCCCGTAAGGCTGTGGATGGTTGGGTGGGTGGCAGCGAGGTGCATGATTATGAGGGCCTGTACAATCTATTTTTGAGAGAGCACCTCTTGGATAAATGTTTTCCGGAGCTGCGCCAACATCTGGTGGACCGCAAGCTTACTGATCCCCGTGAGCTTGCGGAGGAGGCGCATACCTGGGTTAGCACCCGGGTGTCACACAAGGGCCCCGGGGAAGATGGCCCGAAAGGCGGACAGGGCGTCCCCCAGAATTAAGAGGGGGGAGATAAAAAGAAGGAGTTCTCACGAGGCCCACAAACTAGACAGTTTGGGAGAGGAGTAGGTACCCCACCTCAGGCCAGTTCCCCAAAACCCACTTACCCTGACAAGAGTCAGCAGTCAAAAGTGGTCCGGTGCTATGAATGCGGGGAGGTTGGACACTACAAGGGAGATGCCCAGTGTCGCAAACGACCCCCAGCCCCCACAGGTGGCAAGAGTCCCGGGGCGGCTAGTGTAGCGCTTGGGATGGAGCTGCCCTAGTTAAGGAAGGGTAGTGGACATGCCTGACCCTGGTTTCACTTGGGGATAGAGAGATGGTCCCAGTGACGCCCCTACCATCGAATACAGCTAAGTACCAGCAGAGGGTGACGGTCAATGGGGAGGAGGTGGATGCTCTGAGGGACACAGGTGCCAGCATGACCACCGTAGTGAGGCGGCTGGTGTCCCCTGAGCAGGTAGTACCTGATGTGTTCCATCCGGCCGTGTTGGCTGATGGCAGTGTGAGCTACTATCCCGTGGCTCAGGTTCCCTTTGAGTGGGGAGGAGTTCAAGGCCCGTTGAGAGTTGCAATAAGCCCTGCCTTGCCTTGCCTGTGGACTGTCTGCTGGGTAACGACCTAGAACATACCACCTGGAAGGAAGTGGAGTTTAAGGCCCACACTGAGATGCTCGGTTTTCCAGGGTGGACTTGCTTAGTCACGCGGTCCATGGCTGCCCGGCAGGAAGCTCAACCCTGGTTGGAGCCTGAGACAACGGCCCAACCCAATGCCGGTCCAGAGGAGAATGGAGTGGAGGACACGCCCCGTGTGATGGATGGTGAGCCTGCGGAGGTACCCCCGGAGTCCGTGGAGGTGGATGTCGTTCCCATGGGGGACTTGCCGACCCTTGCGGAGTGGCATGTGGAAGGAGGGCCTACCCGGGAGGAATTCTGTTGGGCACAGTAGGAGTGCCCCACGCTTGAAGGCATGCGGCGACAGGCCGAGGCCCAAGCAACTGATCAGGAGACCGGCAGTTTTCATGTGCACTGGGAGGATGGCCTCCTTTACAGTGAGCCTAAGGTTCCGGTGCATGGATCCTCAAGGGCCTTAGTGGTCCCCCAATGCTACCGGACCTTCTTATTGAAGCTGGCGCATGAAATTCCTTTGGCTGGACACCTGGGCCAGGACAAGACCTTTGCGAGGCTAGTCCCACATTTTTATTGGCCCAGGATGAGAGTTGCCTCTGACACCTATTGCAAGACCTGCAAGACTTGCCAGGCAAGTGGCAAGACTGGGAACAAAGTGAAGACCCCGCTGGAACCGCTCCCGGTGGTCGGGACCCCTTTTGAGCGGGTCGGTATCGACATCGTTGGGCCGTTGGACCCTCTGACCTCTGCGGGACACTGGTTCATCTTGGTGTTAGTGGACCACGCCACTCAGTACCCAGAGGCTATTCCTCTGAGGACCGTCACTGCACCTGTGGTGGCGCGGGCCCTAATGGGGATTTTTACCAGAGTGGGATTCCCCAAGGTCGTCGTGTCAGACTGGGGCACAAACTTCATGTCGGCCTACATGCAGGCCATGTGGAAGGAGTGCGGAGTGACCTATCGGTTCTCCACTCCTTACCACCCCCAGACTAACGAGCTCGTAGAGCCCTTCAATAAGACCCTGAAGGGGATGATCCGGAGCCTGCCAGAGGACTTGAGGCAGAAATGGGACATCCTCCTCCCTTGCCTGCTGTTTTCATACCGCAAGGTACCACAGAAGGGAGTCGGGTCCAGCCCCTTCTAACTGCTCTATGGCCATCCCGTTAGGGGGCCCCTCAGCCTTGTCAAAGAGGGGTGGGAGAAGACTTCGAAGAAGCTTCCCCGTGATGTTGTCAGCTACATGCTGGCGTTCTGCAGCCTGATGGCCAAGCTGTGGAAGGAAGCCTCAAACAACTTAGAGGCTAGCCAGGCCGTCATGAAGGAGTGGTATGACCGCAACGCTCGGCCGGTGGAGTTTGACGCTGGACAGAAGGTGTGGGACATGGAGCCTGGTGAGCTTAGTGCCCTCCAGGACCGGTGACTGGTCCGTACGAAATTGTGGAGCGTCGAGGCTAGTCTACCTATGTCGTTGACTTAAAGACCCCCCGTCAGCCCCATCGGGTGCTCCACGTCAACCGCCTGAAGCCTCACCATGAGTGATCTGAGCTCATGGTGAGGATGGGAGCGAGAAGGAGGAGAGTGAGCCTCTTCCAGACCTTCCGGCGGCCCAGGAGAAGGATGGTTCAGTGGAGGGAGTTGTCCTCTCCCCATCCTTGACCCTAGAGCAACAGAGGGACTGCCGCCAGGTATTGGCGCAGCACGCCTCGTTGTTCTCCCTCACGCCTGGAATTACACATCTGTGTACCCATGATGTGGACACAGGGGACAGTCCGCCTGTAAAAACCAAGTCTTACCGGCTGTCCGATAAAGTGAAGAACAGCATCCAGGGTGAGGTGGCCAAAATGCTGGAGCTGGGGGTGATCGAACCTTCCAGCAGCCCGTGGGCTAGTCCGGTTGTGTTGGTACCAAAAGCGGCCCCACCGGGCACCACACCAGAACTTCGGTTCTGTGTGGACTATCGGGGATTGAACTCTGTCACCAAGACAGATGCTCACCCGATCCCACGGGCAGATGAGCTGATTGACCGGCTGGGAGCAGCCCGGTACCTCAGCACCATTGATCTAACATCAGGGTACTGGCAGATTGCCATGGCCGATGGAGAAAAGGAGAAGACAGCGTTCTCCACCACCGAGGGCCATTTCCAATTCAGAGTGATGCCCTTCGGGCTCAAGAATGCTCCAGCCACCTTCCAGCGGTTGGTGAACCAGGTGCTGTCTGGCCTCAAGTCCTTCTCAGTGGCGTACCTGTATGACATAGCTGTCTTCAGTAGCACCTGGGAGGACCATTGGACAGGGATCTGTCGTGTACCTGGGACACCTGGTGGGCGGGGGTAAGGTGCAACCCCTCCAGGCCAAAATTGAGACCATCATGGCCTGGGAGCCCCCCAAGACCCAAACTGAGGTCCGAGCCTTCCTCGGCCTCACTGGATACTACCGCAGGTTCGTCAAGGGATATGGCACCATCGTAGCCCCCTTGACCGAGTTGACGTACAAAAAGCAGCCACGCAAGGTGATCTGGACGGCTGCTTGCAAGAGGCATTTGAAACACTGAAGTGCGCGATGTGCACCGCTCCGGTGCTGGCCACTCCTGACTTCCAGAAAGAATGCATCGTGCAGACGGATGCCTCAGAGCACGGCGTAGGCGCTGTGCTATCACAACTCAACAACGACGGCCAAGACCAACCTGTGGCTTTTATCTCCAGAAGACTCCTCCCTCGGGAACGGCGATGGAGTACCATCGAGCGAGAAGCCTTCGCTGTGGTCTGGGCCTTGAAGAAGTTGAGGCCATACCTTTTTGGCTCTCGCTTCCTGATTCAAACTGACCATTGACCTCTTCGCTGGCTCATGCAAATGAGAGGCGAAAATCCCAAGTTACTCAGGTGGTCCATTTCCCTACAGGGGATGGACTTTTGGGTGGAACATCAACCCAGAGTTGAAAACGCCAATGCTGACGGTCTCTCCCGGTTTTTCCGCCTTAGTGACGAGAACTCCCTAGAGGTTGGGTAGCTCTCCCCTCTTTCGGCTGGGGGGGACGCATGTTAGACCTGTCAGCCCTAGGGTGGTCTTTCCCTATTTTTTTCGCCCTTGCCTCATCTTTTCCACCTTTTTTTTGTTGGCCCTTAGGTCTCCGGGCACCTTTCCATGGCCAATACATGTTAAGGTGCAGGTGCTCCCTACTACAAACATGGCTGCCACTAGCCCCTGGTACTGCAGCGTGGTCTTTTTCTAGTAGCACCCTAGTTGCCAGGAGCTGGCTGAGACCCCAAACATTGTTGCAATGCCAGCCTTCTATCGCCTTCCCATAGTTAGAGTGGGGAAGCTCCTGGAACCTTCCAGAATAAAGGCGGAGCCTATTTTTGCCACCTTAGAGAGTGGTCATCTGACCTGGGCATATATAAGCAAGGGAGGGAACTTTTTTTAGTCAGTTGGGGCATCACTGACCTGGGGAACCCACGCAGGAGATTTAGGCGGTAGGGCCTAGTCAGGGACCTATGCCACTAGGAGTGACAGGGCTAAGGTGCTGCCTCCCAAGTAGAGTGAGGAACCCTGAACTAGCCCACTGATCTGGCCCGGCGGGAGGGGAACCCAGGGACCATCTTCAGTGACCTGAGAAACTTGACAAGCCTTCAACTCAATCCCCCCCCTCCTTAAGAAACAACCCATTAAGGGCGCCAGAATAACCAAGCGCCGAGAAGACTACTTGCCTGTGCTACGGAGGACTACAGGGGGATCAACCAGGTACTGGACTGTGCTGCCCCTGCGCACCCCCTGTTTCCACCTGGGCCTGTGCTGTCCTGCCTGCCTCCCCCTGACTGAACTGCCTGAATTTCTGTCTCGCCTCACCCCCCTGCCGAATTGCCTGAGGAGCGCTGTAACCTGCTCCCCTGATAAGCGCTGTAATCGATAAGCGCTGTAATCTGCCCAGGGTGAAGAGACTGCTAGGCGCTCGCCCTAGAACAGCCTTTGCGCCAGCAAATTGAACTGCCTCAAGCGCTCTCCCGCTGTACCCCTAAGGAGCGCTGTAAACCCCCCCAGGTGCGATCCTCAGCAAGCGTTGTGTGTCCTCTCAAGTGCTCACCTGCAGTGCCCGGCGAAGCGCTGAGTTTGCCCCCCAGGCGGCCCTCGGTGCCAGGAGAGGGCCGCCGCCGTGTGATTGTGGGCCGCGCCCGGCCCGAGACTCTGCCGTCCCTGGCCCGGCCTCCGGAGCTCTGGGGAGGCCGCCGCGATCATTGGCCCAGCTGTGTCCTGACTGGAGGCCCCTGCCCCCGGTCCACGCAAATTCCTGTCAGCGCGACGAGAGCCTAGGCTGCGGTAGGCCTGAAGCCAGCTCCTGCCTCACGTGACGGGGGAACACCTCTGCCCCGTCCCTCCGAGCAGCCATTGGTCCTGGCTGGCGCGCCCGAGGCAGGCTCCGTGATTGGCCCCTGCAGCCCGGCCCTCCTCTGTTGGTCCGTGACTGGTTCCCGGGCCGTGGAAGTGCCCGAAGGCCCGGGAACAACCCAGAACCTCCGCAAGGGCTCCCGGTGGAGCCGAAGACCAGAAGGTAACACCCGGGGGGAGGAGGGCAGCCGCGGAAGGGAACGCGGGGCCCAAGGGAGATCGAAGGGGGCCCCGGGGCCGCCCCTCCCCTGCCGGGACTGTTGTTGGGCCCAGCTGGCCCTGGAAGATTCGGGGGAGAAGCTCCTGTGGAACTGTGCCGGCCCTGAGCTGGGCCAAGGCGCTAGTTAACCCCTGCCTGGGGGTTCAATGAAATGTATAGTCCTGCCTGGTGCAAAGTTTAACATACATCAGGAAATGATTACTCCTGCTTAAAGGAACTGAATTACTCTTACCTAAGGAGAGGATTATTGTTCACCTACTCAGATGTTGCCTGGTTTCCTTAGGCATTGCTTATTCTTGCCTCGATGAAATGCTTCGCCTTTTCCCAAATGAAATGTTCTACTTTCGCCTACTGAACTAGTTGATGCTGTGGTAATGACCTTGGTTTTCATTTAATGCACAGTTTATTCCTGCTTGGGAAAATGCTTATTCATGCATAAAAAGTTCTATTCCTGCCTAGTGGGGGGGTGGCCTGCCTCCTGATGAAAAAGTGGTACTGCCAGGTTTCCTTAATACCCCCAGCTATCTACTAGGCTGTGCCTTTGATGAAAGGTTTATAGAGAACTGCTAAATTGATTGTTGGCTTACCCCTTTTACTACTGTAATGAAATGTTCCCTTCGCCCTCATGATGAAAGGCCCCATTGAATTCTTGATGCCTTGATTATTGAGTACCCTGCATGTTATTCTAGATAAAAGCTAATGTTTTAACCCAACGCAACTGGTGTGGTCTAAGTCCTTGCGTGCACTTATTGTCTCAGTGGATGCGTGTGCAGTGTAGTCACTTAACACCTGAGCTTTCGGGTGCCTACCTGCTCGTCCCAGGCTACCCCCGGAGAACTGGTTACCCCAGTTCTTACATATACCAACACTGGCACCATTGGATACATGCTTTTGATTCATTTTCTGAATTTATGTTGGGTGTGGACATTCACTTTTTCCAGCATCGTTGATTAACATACTGACCCCTTTCTAAAACTACATTTCATTATATAATTACATTAATTCGAACATTAAAAAAGTGAAGCCAAGCCTTTGGTTGGCCTATCCCAAGATTGCTATGGACGAACCATATTGTTCTTATTTCACAAACTGCAAATTGTCTACTAAGTCGAGGTTTATGTCACCTTTACAGCCAATAACATACTACCAACGTAGCAAAATCTCAAGTTATATCATTTGATCCTAAAAATCTAAAATTCTGACCTCAATCCAGAACTAACATGACAGTGTCTCAGTTCTAAGAAGAGTAGGGCCCGGCAGCCAAGATACACATAGAAACCCGGAACTCTTCTTACCTCCCCAGCACATGTAATTACACAGTGCAAAGGGATGGGCTTTTCTGTAGCTCAAGATGTGTTTCAGTGTAGAATGTTCATAGCAAAGGAGATGACAACAGGGCCAAGATTGGTCTGTAAGCTGCGGTCACTGCATGCCTGTGACAGGAAGAGGCCTGGTTCCCTCACTACCAGGCTGTGTGTAGAGGGTGATTGCAGGCAGCGGGGTGTTTACAGGATGAGGGACTCGTGGTTCCCACTCTCCAGGCAGTTTGCAGGGGTGGTTCCATGGCAGGAGTGATGTACCATATGCAGGTTATTCTAATGGATGTTTAGTCTATGCAACTGTTCGTAAGGATGGCTGTATACTTCTATGCTGGGTAGTTACAGGGTTGCGAATGTCTGTGCAGGCTGTTTGTAGGGTTGTGTACACCAGTGCAGGTTGTTTATAGGGTTGTGTACACCAGTGCAGGCTGTTTATAGGGTTGTGTACACCGGTGCACACAGTGTATAGGGTTGTGTATGTCTATGCAGGTTATTCGTAGGGATGAATGCAAATCTATATACTTCTCAGTCTGTTGTTCATAGAGCTGTGGATATCTTTGCATGTTTGCACAAAAAGTAGCCCTGCCACAAAAGCACAAGCAGCACCAGGACACTCACTTGGAATAGAAGCAGTACTTTGTCCTAGCTCCATGGGGTGGACAAACACACAGAGGAAGTGAAACTTCCACACACAAACCAAAGAGAAGCAAGGGAATGACAGCGTAGGTGAAGCCAACCATAGGTAAGCAACAGGCAGGATCTAATACCCCAGTAAGGTAATAAAACGTCTTGCAAGCGACAAAGGACAATCACATACTGTCTCAGGCGACAACTAAAAGACAGTTGTCCGAACATAGCTGATGGCCCAATCCATGCAGAATACCTACAAGGCTTGCCCTGTAAGTACAAAAAGACATGGGTACTGGGCAGAGGGTATTGTCTGAGACCAATGTGAGTGCCAAGCAACATCAAGACCTACTAATACCTACCTGGTATCTTTTTTGATTCCACGTTTAATTTAATTCATTTGGCACTGACCAAGATAGACTTTTATGAAAAGATCATATTTATTAGGAACAAGAAATACTGTACAACTACGCTTTTTGGGTGACTGTAGTTTCAAGAGTGTAGTTCTCATGTGGGGTATTGCTGAAGATACTTTTTATGCCTCAGTAACACATATTGTCAGTAGAAGGGAAGGAGTTTTGAGTTTTCCTTGTAATGTTCAGCTCCCACTAGATCGCTCATGTTTACTTTTCTAGGAGCAATGCAAATTAAACACAGGGTAACGATAAAACTAGCAAACTAACTGTTATCCTCATTATTCTTTAAGACAAATTCTGTAATTAATAGGAAATATTCCATGCTTTGGAATTCTCGAAAATAATTCAACAGTATGTCATAATTCCTTAATAATATGGGTTGAGAAACCACAACTATTTGCGTAATACGTCAAATTTCACAATGTGTAACATGCATAAGCACCTGATGTGGAATGTTGAAACTTACTCAGACAGACAGAAGGCTTAACATGTGAGCACATAATAGCTATTGTAGTCTAATTTCAGTGACGATCTGAAGCAGGCATATCACACTGACAGTTTTTTAGTTCTCCTGTCTAGTGAAAGGGGGAGGGATAAACAATGAAATTGGAGGCATTGTTGTCGATAACTTAACTTTCCATAGGCTTCTGGGCATTAACTATAATATTACAATACTGTTATGTTGTCTATGGCTTCCTTAGGAAGCATTTAGCATGAACAACCATATCGGACTACAGTCATTTTCTGTAGTGACTGCAAAACAGTGGCTAACGGCTGTTGGGTGGCCACTCTGGGAAGAGCTCACTTCCAGTTTGTTAAATCGCCTCAATCAGGTGTCTTTTCTGCAATCAACAATATTCTGTTGTCACTCACGGAGAAATTTGCAGGACTTGTGGGTTTATGTTTTTTTAAAGAACAAGTTACTTACCTTCGGTAACAATATATCTGTAAGAATCATAGGTTAGTTATCGATTCCTTACTTTAGAATTACCCCCAGGCATCAGACTGGATCTAGAAAGTTTTTCCTCAGCAGTACCCCTGCGAGTCGGAAGGTGGCGTCGGTCGACTCTGCGTTTGGTGTCGTGGTCGTAGGGATGACGTTGTGATCGCTACATAGATGCCGCCCTTGTGCGCTGACGTCAGTTCTGTACACAACTTTCCACACCAGAAGCGCATAGCCATGCAAGACACTGACCACTGGTGCACAAAACTAGGGCCCTGAAAGGAAGTCCTTAACCCTAGAAGTTAGTTCGCAGATCGGGGTGGATGGATGGGGCGGTAAGGAATCTATAACTAACCCATGTTTCTTATAGATATATCGTTACCGAAGGGAAGTCACTTGTTCATCTGAAAGAAACAGTTCTAGATTCCTTACCTTAGAATTGATACCCCAGCAATACCAACCCCGGAGGTGAATCTTCGAACTAAGTTCACACCAGAAAGTCCTGGAGAACAGAATGGCCAAAGAAGCAGTCTCTCTGGACTTCACTGTTCAGGCAGTAGTGTTTGGTGAACGTGAGCAGTGATGCCCACATAGCTGCCTGACAGAGGTCATTAAGGGGGACTCCCTGTCCCAAAGCAGTGGTGGCTGCCGCCACCCTGGTGGAATGGGCACACAGTCCCACTGGAGGCTCCTTCTTTGCCAAAGAATAGCAAGCTTTGATGCACAAAACAGCCCACCTGGAGATGGTCCATTTATGCACGGCCTGAACTTTCCTTTGCACCCACGTAATCAACAAAGAACAGGTCATCCACCTGGAATTGTCTGGTGCGAGCCAAGTTAAAGGAAAGAGCACGTTTTGGATCCAGACGGTGGAGCCTCTCTTCCTCTTTTGAAGGATGTGTAGGCGGAAAGAAGGTGGGCAAAGTGATGGTTTGGCCAATGTGGAAAGAAGTAACCACCTTGGGAAGAAAGAAAGGTCTAGTTCAAAGGACGACCTTGTCAGGATGGACAGCCAGAAAGAGAGGCTTGGAAGAAAGCTTGTAGCTCACTCACCTTGCGTGCAGAGGTGATGGCCACTAGAAAGGCTGTTTCTAAGTGAGAAGTCTGAGAGGACAGTTATGTAGCGGCTCAAAGGGAGATCACATGAGGTAGGTAAGAACCAAGTTCAAGTCTAATGTTCCTTTGCCTCAAATTGTAAAGCGCTCTGATATCCTTCGGGATCAAGTTTGCGCTATATAAAACTTTATAAATAAATAAACACTGGCATTACGAAGGGAACAGGTGGAAAACGAGCATTAAAAATGCAATAGAGTTCGCCTTATATTAAGTTAAAGCCATTTGGTTTCCTAATGGTATTGTATAGCAAAGCAAATGGCTTTAACTTAAAATATGAAAACTATTGCATTTTCAATGCTATAGTCCTCAACATCCTAGTCCAAAAGTATGCAATTCTAGACACAAGCTCCATACCGTTTGTACCTACCTCTGAGAATATTTCTTGTAGTAAATCACGTTATTGTGCCTATTTCTTGAATGCAATATTATTGTGTGACCAGCCAAAACTTCTTTGAAAAGGAAACGACAGCTGATATCTCCTCGCAGCTTAAAAAGACACAGATCCCTTTTATTCCACATTCCCAGGCTTAAAGAACCTCCCATGTCATGCTGCAACTTAAACAGAGTGCGCACAAGGTGATAAAGAGACACATTCCAAGCCGATGAAAAACGTAACCTGCGCTTAGTAGTAAATGTGTGGGGGACTCTCCCGAAAAACAAGATAATGCATTATTGTACGCAGCATGCCTTTCATAGAAGGAATTAAGCCAGCATATTTACTGTCCCTGTCACGTCCATAAATGTGGCACTAGTAGACGTGTAGTGAATGTTTGTTTCCTTTAACAGTTGAGTATTACAATCAACTTGATTCATTTTCGTGAGGTGTCTTACTGTTTAATTGGTTGTTTTGGGACTTTTTTTATTTTTATATAATTCCAATTTTACATATTTTAAAATGTGCAGTTGTCCTTAGGAAATTCTAAAAATCTAACAATCACAGACTTGTGCTCGGAGCGTCTTTCTTTAATCACATTCAGAAAGCTGCGTGGTGGTGAGGTGAGTGATGGCTTGTGGTGAGTAGTAGCTTTTAGGGAACGATGTGAGTTTTCACTGCATGGCAGTGAGGCGAGGTGGCTGTGTGTAGGTGAGGTGGGTGATGACTGCAATACAAAATGGGGTGAGTTAGGTCGGCGAAGGCGTGCCAGTGAAATAAGTGATGGATGTGTGCAGATAAGGTGAGTGAAGGCTCTGTGGTGGTAAGATGAGTAAAGACTGGGGCGGTGAGGTGAGTGAGGGCTGCATGGCAGGGATGCCAACAGTGTCTCCGAAGGAGTGAGCTTAGGTAGCTGTGGGACAGATTTTTGTTGTTTCTGTTTTATATAGCACTAACTCGACATCAGAGCGATTTACATTTAAACCAGTTGCAAGACGTACACATTCATGTTTTTTAGGCAAGTTGAGATTACGTGATTTGCCCACAATCACAGAATGCTTGCGCCTCCGCCAGACTCGAACCTGGTTTCCCAGGGTCAAAGTTGGCCGCTCTAACCAGTAAGTCACACCCTCAGTGTGGTGAGTGTACGGTAACCGGTGGCTACATGGCAGTGAGGACTGTGTGTCAGTGAGGTGAATGGTGATTGCGTGGCTGTGTGGTGAATGCTCCGCCCTGAGTGCTGCGGGGGCGGTCAGGTGAGTGGTGCCCGCGTAGCAGCAAGGTAAATTATAGCCGTGTGTCAGGCAAGTGGCGGCTGTGCGTCAGAAAGGTGAGTGGTGGCTGTGTGTCAGAAAGGTGAGTGGCGGCTGTGTGACAGTGAGGTGAGTGGCGGTTGTGTGGCTTTGAGGTTAGTGCTGCGGGGCGGTCAGGTGAGTGGTGCCCGCGTAGCAGTGAAGTGAATGATAGCCGTGTGTGGCGGCTGTGTGATAGTGAGGTGGGGTGCGGCTGTGTGACAGTGAGGTGAGGGGCGGCTGTGTGACAGTAAGGTGAGGGGCGGCTGTGTGACAGTGAGGTGAGTGGCGGCTGTGTGACAGTGAGGTGAGTGGCGGCTGTGTGACAGTGAGGTGAGTGGCGGCTGTGTGACAGTGAGGTGAGTGGCGGCTGTGTGATAGTGAGGTGAGTGGCGGCTGTGTGACAGTACGGTGAGTGGCGGCTGTGTGGCAGTGAGGCGAGTGGCGGCTGTGTGGCAGTGAGGCGAGTGGCGGCTGTGTGACAGTGAGGTGAGTGGCGGCTGTGTGACAGTGAGGTGAGTGGCGGCTGTGTGTCAGATAGGTATTCCGCATCCAGGGGTACAGCTTGCCATGCGAATGCTGTGTGCCAGGGTCAGAGGCATAGCCTAAGGCCGTGTAGTGGGAGGCCACGCGCTCGGTCTAGCTGTCAGCTTATAGCATCCCTGCTTACTGCCCGCCTCTGACACACGTTGCCCCCAGAGGCAGTCTCCCGCAATCGGCTGTGTCTCCGAGTACTGACAGCCTGGGGGCTATGCCGGAAGCACTCCAGCTCATCTCGTCAAATTCCAGGCCCTCTAGCATGCGCTCCATGGGCAGCGCCCCGGCTCTGTTTAATGATCCACGCCAAAGCCGCCTCTCAGTGCAGGACAGGAGTGAGCAGTCACACCAGAGAGGACAGGTGGGGTACCCGTCCCTCCAGGCCCTCCTGCGGCGCCCTGCCCAAGCCTGCTGGGTAAAGAAGCGTCATCGTCGAGATGCCTTGTTCAGTCAGCTCACGGTGGAAGTAGTCAGATGCTTTGAAGCAACAGTTATTCATTCACTAGTGCCCCCTCCCTCCCACTGAGTTCACAGGGCATCGCACGCATCCAGGGCCTGCTTAGTTTACTTAAGGCTTGTCACTATTTACCCACCAGTGCAGGCCGGAGCAAAGCAAAGTTACTAGGCAACGTAAAATTCCTCGGGTGTCTTGATGAAGGACTCCTTCATCAAGACACCAGAGGAACTTTAAGTTGGAGCACACTATGGTGGCGCTCGCAGGGGGTGGGGGGGTGGTGCGGCGAGAGGGGGTGCAGTGTGCACAGACGGTCTTTTTGCTAAAAGTCCGACGACTTCCCACCAGGGGCTTACAGAGGCCAGTCCGAGAGCCTTTCAGTGCCGTCGGCTCCCTTCCGCGCTCCCATGTTGTCGCACAAACAAGTCATGTCGCATTTCTTGAACAGAAAGACACAAAAAAGAAAAAAAAAACACCAGAACAAACCAAATCTTTCAGCCACTCCTCTCGTGAGAAGGGGTCAGTGGATGGATAATTGAGGGAAGAGATTGGGTTAGTTGTGCTGACAACCTCACTGAGGACAACTTTATCCTGAGGTGGTGACGGGCGTTGCATTTCACCCCTCCCCCCACCAGACCACTGCCCGACTTCAGAAGAACTTGTTTCATTTAAACGTTTCCTGGCACACAATGTTAAATATTTTATAATTTACAGACGTTTCCTACAGAAACATACTTGCGGCAATGAGTGTCTTATATTCTCAATAGCGCTCTTAAGTGGACAGAAGGGAGCGTGTGGGCGCCACACCAAGTTGAACAAGCGTTCGCAAACCAGCCGCATGTTTATTTTCCCATTGTGCTTTCACTTAAGGTGAGAGCGCGATGGGAAAAACACGCAGCTGTCTTTGCCAAAGCTCAATGTGGGGGAATACCGTGTAGGCAGCCGCATGTTTATTTTATTTATTTATTTTATTTATTTATTTATAAAGTTTTATATAGCGCAAACTTGATCCCGAAGGATATCAGAGCGCTTTACAATTTGAGGCAAAGGAACATTAGACTTGAACTTGGTTCTTCACTTTAAGTGAAAGCCGATGGGAAAATAAACAAGCACCTGCCTTTGCCAAAGCCAAATGTGGGGGAAAAAGTGCGTCCCACCTAATGAGGGAGAGAGTGTCATGCCGCTTGTAAAAGATCAAATCCCGGTGGGCATGGCCAAAAGGAGACAAGGTGGCAACAAAGAAGCCTCCTTTACAATCACAAGCCAGCGTTTTGCATTAAAGATGACGCTGGCCAATCAAAAAGATGGGTGGGGCTTCAACTAGGCCTCCGAGAGCTTCGGAATCTGAACTGATTCCAAGAGCTCTTGGATGCAGAGAGCAGCGCATGCGCGCTGCTTTCGACAGCCGAGACCTAAAAATGAGTAATGTCCTTAAGGAATCTAGTTACAACAGGGGACTTGAAAAGAGAAGGCTGATCAGGAAGCCTAAGGAAGGCTGAAATGGCCGAGTGGTAGCCCTTTAGAGTGCCCAGAGTAGAACCATGCTCTGCCAAAGAAAGGAAGAACAAGAGAACCTCAGAAAGAGGGGCGGAAAGGGGATCCACAGCCTTTGCTGTGCACCATCACACAAATTTGCTCCATCTGCAGGCCTATACTGTCTTAGTGGAGGGACGGCTGGCTGCCAAGATAACATCGCAGACTTCAGGAGGCAGGTCAAATGACGTCAACTGTTGCCACTTAATCTACACGCAAGGGGTGGAGACTAAACAGGTCCGGGTGGAGGAGACTGTCCCCTGCTGCTGCTACAGAAGATCCTCCCGAAGAGGCAGTCGGATCGGAGGAGCGATGGCCATGTTGAGCAGCTCGGGATACCAGAATCTTTGGGCCCGGTCGTGCGTGATCTTCTTCAGCACTCTGGGCAGAAGTGGTATAGGCAGAAAGGTGCATAGAAGGCCACAACTCCACTCGCGACGAAAAGCGTTGCCTAGCGAGTGCTGCCTTGGAAATTCCAACGCGCAGTACTGCTGACATTGCGTGTTCTCTTTGGTGGCGAATAGATCTAACCAAGGCTCTCCCCAATGCTGAAAGACACCTTGCACCACCTCCGAGAGAAGGCGCCATTTGTGATCCATCATGCACATGCAGCTGAGTTTGTCCACCCTGGCGTTCAGGGAACCTGCCAGGTGTTGAACCACCAGGGATATGCATTGATATTCCAGCCATATCCAGAGGCAGAGGGCCTCCTGACATAGGGTCCACAACCCCACCCCGCCTCGTTTGTTGCAGTATCACATGGCGGTGGTGTTGTCCATGAACACCTACCCCACTCTTCCCCGGACAGAGGGAAGGAATGCTTGGAGTGCAAGAATAATCACCCAAAGCTCCAAAAGGTTGATGTGGAGCCCAAACTCCGCCGGAGACCAGAGGCCTCCGATCTACGCCTCTCCCATGTGGCGCCCCATCCCAGAAGTGTTGCATCGGTCACCACTGTCAACTCTGATTAAGGAAGGGAGAGGGATCTGCCATTGACCCAATCCTGGTCTGTAGGCCACCACTGCAATTGGTGTGCAGTGCCCTCCAAGATCTGGATGCAATCGGACAGATGCCCCTGATGTTGTGCCCACTGGAACTTCGGGTCCCACTGCCGAGCCCACACATGCCATCTGGCATGATCCACCAGTAGGATGCAGGAAGCCATCAGACCCAGCAGCCTGAACGTCATCCCGACCGAAACCCGGGTAAGAGGCTGAAAGGTCGGAATCATATCCCGAATATCCCATACTCGCTGTTAGGGAGGATAAATCAGAAACTGTGTCATGTCCAGAACCGCTACGATGAAGAGGAGCTTCTGAGAGGGGGTCAGGTGTGACTTCAGCATTTTGAAGGAGAACCCCAGCGAATGCAAGCGGCCGGCCGTAGTCTAGAGGTGGGAGACGACAGCCTGTGGAGAGCTCGCCTTTAACAGCCAGTCGTCGATATAGGGAAAGACTGGAACCCCTGAACTGCGCAGATGAGCTGCGACCACCGCCATCACTTTCGTGAACACCCGAGGGGTGCTGGTAAGGCCAAAGGCGAGCATGGTAAACTGAACGTGCTTGTAGCTTACATGCGAAGGTAATGAGGTGGCATGGATGGAGGGGTAGTCTCGAAGGGGAGGGAGAAGCCCCTTCGGACGATTTGCAAAACCCATCTGTTCGACGTGATGGTGCGCCAGTGGGAGAGGTGATGCCGAATCCTGCCACCCACTGACGTTTGGGCGCTCTGAAAGGTTGGACTAGGAGGGTTTAGAGGCTGCTGCAGAGGGGGCCACGGTGGACTGTACAAGGAGCTGGTTCCCACGTACCCGGCCGCGCAGAGGCTGAATAGCTTGCGCCGGCGTGTGTCTCTGGGCGGTATGTGGTGGGGCACCACTTCAGTAGCCACGAAAGCGGAGAAAGGCAGACTGCGCAGGGCAGGTGGTGGAAAGGCTATAGGACCTGGCCATAGCCCGAGAGTCCTTAAAGCACTCCAGTGCATTGTCTGCCTTGTCGCCGAAAAGGCGACGGTCATAAAAGGGCAAGTCCATAAGAGTGGATTGGATATCCCCGAAAAAGAAAAAAAAATAGTCGACCGCAACCAGGCGTAGCGTCGAAGGGCTACTGATGTGGAAATCGTCCTGCCTAGTGAGTCGGCGGTATCCAGTCCACAGCGGATGGTAAACTTCGCTCTGTCTCTCCCTTTTGCAACAGCTCGAGAGAGCATGACCCGGACCTCTGACGGGCACTGAGGCAGCACTTGTGCAACTTTATCCCACACGGAGTGGATCTAACGGCCCAACAGACATGCTGTTTATCGACTGCAGTCCCAAGCTAGAGGAAGAAAACATCTTCTTCCCAAGAGTGTCCAGCTTTTTGGATTCCTTATCAGGTGGAGCGGTAGGAAATGTGCCCTTGGAGGTGGAGGCTTGGACCACCAAGCTCTCAGGGGTGGGTTGTTAGGAGAGGAAAGTGGGGTTGCCCAGGGCTCGGCAGTGGCGTCGGGCAATCATACTGTCCACAGGAGCTCCTGTGTTGGGCCTGGACCACGTGCCTAAAAGGATGTCCTTGAGGGCTTCATTAAACAGCAGCAGGGGCTACGAAGAGCCCGCTGCCGGTTGAAGCACCTCTGTCAGGAGGTTAGTCCTGACTGCCACTGTAGGTAGCTCGAGGTGGAGAGCCTCGGCCGCAACACCACTGCGAATGGCGCACCTAGACCACTGGCTTCCCCCAGTTCCTCCCTCTAGTCCTGTTCATAAACCAAGGGGTCGGTTAAAGGGTCCCCAGCCCCTCCCAGTCCTCCTCACCCTCCTCTGGCTGCCAATCTGGTCTAAAAGAGCCAGGTTAGAACAGGGGCACAAAAGTAACAGCCGGCGCCGGATCCAGCGCCGGTCGACACCGGTCCGACTATGTGTCTAACTCGAGGTCGAGGCTCGGGTCGACATCTGCTGGGGACATATCCGACGCCAGTTGCAGACGTGGTGGCGGTGGAATCGGCACTGGGGGAGGCGTAACAAGGTCGACGGGCACCGATCCGGATCTAGGCCTGGCTCCTAGAGGACCCTCCGACACCAAGGCTGAAGCCGCCGAAGGCTCAGCGCCCCCAGCCATGTTCGCGGAGCCCGAAGGCACGCCGGCAGAGTCGGGCTGCCCAAAGATGGCGTGCATCGCTTCGTAAAACTGACGAAAATGGGAAGGGGTTGCTCCCGGTCACGGGAAGGGGGGCGGGGGGAGATGGAGCCGGCCCTACAGGCTCCGCACGCAAAGCAGCGGGAGGGGCACCACCCACATCCCTCGTTGAGTTGGCCGACGGACGTGGAGAAGTCGAAGAGCGGCGATGCTTCATTGACTTCTTCTTGTGCTTCGACTTACCTGACCCCGAGTGCGAAGACTTAGATGAAGAATGGTGTTGGCTCCACGACCAGTCCCTCGAGCGGCACGGAGCCAACTGCCGGGCCTCAAGTAGCTTTCAGGACAGCTCCCGCAAAGACTTCGGGCCATGGTTCGGCAGTCGGAGCACGACTTGGGGACATTGTCGCGCTCCAGGCAGTAGAGGCACACGCGGTGCGGATCCGTTGCCGACATCAGTCGATTACAGGAACCACAAACCTTAAAGCCGGGCATCCCTTGTGCACCACGAGTCGAATGACTCAGAAAAAAAAGGTCGAGAAAAGTCAGTCAAAAAGTGACTGGAGGTACCGCTCTCTCGGGATCTGCGCTTGCTAGCGTGGAAAAAGAAAGAACTATGTAGCGACCGCGACGTCTTCCCGGCGACCACGGCGCGGAGTCGACCAACGCCACCTTCCAACACGCAGGGGTACTGCTGGTGAAAAACTTGCAGGATCCAGTCGGACACCTGGGGATAATTCTAAGGTAAGGAATCTATAACCAACTGTTTCTTTCAGATACTTATTTTAACATTTGTAAGACCACTGGAGATTCGAAGCACTGCTTGCTACTAAGCCCTCACAGGCACTTGCACTGCATCAAGACCCACTGCACTCTGTTTTCCCTAGTCATGTGTTCAAATGGGATTTCAAGCCATTCTAAAACCACTGCCCATCATCCTTGCATGCACATGCACACACGAGGGCAGCCATCATTGAATGTTTTTGTAAAACTATTATTAAAACATTCAGACATTAGCCTGTGCGTACAAGGCCATATTTCAATGTTTTCTAAGACTTTATTATAAAATATTAAAAGACAGCCTGTGTATCCACATGTATATGCACGCACAGACAGCCATTTATTAAACAATGCTTTTGCAATAAAGCTTTACAAAAATATTTTAGAAAAATGGCAAAGTCAAACAGCAGGTGGTCCACACCAGACTATTGACTTTGCTAAAGTTTGGTTTTCTATTGTAAGTATTTTAATTCTGTAAAGGCTAGATGGTTCAAGGCTGAACCAAGAGGCAGTACGGTACAGCTTGCTTTGCACCAAAGTGATTAGCAGCTCAACTCCTGGAAACTCATAATTTCTACTAAACCTTAAATAGGTTTAGCAACTTTACAAAGTAAAAAGTTGTTAAGCTACAACCCTTTGACCCTGGCATCCTATAATGAATTTCAAACAACAGGGAAAATTCTTAACTGACATTTTCATATAAATTCAGTCTCAATGATAGCCAACAACTCAATATTAGAGATTGTATCTTAACGGCATTGCCCTGTACAATGACCATGCAGATCTATCTGTCAAAATAAAAGTTTTAGGGCTTAGCAGCAGTTCATTGATACACAATGTTAAATTAAATAAAAGATGCAAGAAGTGTATACAAACATTTAAATCAAATTATAATCTTCTGTACTTACACTTGGTATACTTAGATTTCTTCAACTCTGTAGAAATTATATAATTTCTATACTACAATCCAAACGTACAGAAATTTACCGTTATAAACTAGGGATGCACAATATGAAAAATCCTACTATCTATCAATTAAAACATTTTCAGAAAAAGTTATTCAGGTTATAGATGCTTGTAGATGATCAAAGAACAGGTCATACCCTACACAATACACAACATACAGACATCGAACCATAGCCTGGAAGTAATGATCAGAATACCCTTGATCCTTTTGGCATTGCAGACTCATCCACCAATAGACGAAGAATGTTGCAAGACACCAAGAGCACCGAGATGGACTGCAAGGAAATTAAGCAGGACATAAGGATTTATTGAATTTTTTATCAGACAAGTGAACAAAATATAAGACAATTGCTACTATCAAAAAAAGACCATTCAAGTTTAGTGTATAGATTTTTACCGTCATTGTAAGTAGCAAGATCATCACAGAAGGATATACTAAGTTCCTCTCCCATGCAGAAGCCTTTTTCCGTCGCTCTTTTAGGAGAAAAACATATAAACATATTTGCTTCAAAGTTCCAGACACTATCAAATTCTCTGTGTGTTAAACAAATACTCCTAGTCACTGGTTACTAAAAGACAAAAACACACTCAGAAATACTTGTAAGGAAGAAGTGTCCCATGTCGGCCAGATCCATACCAGATTTTTGATGATAGCCACAGCCTATGTAAATAATTTTGAGATTCATGTGTACATTTATTGCAGGTCAACATCCTAAAAGAGGGCAAGAATCCAGTCCTAGAGGGCAGTTGTTGGACCCCACCCAGTGCTACGGACTAACGTGATCTTCAGAAAATTTGAGGATGGAGATCAAATCAATGACAACCTAATGTTCATAGTTGGGAAGAACCAGATACATTTGGGTTGTGGGTCTGGTATCAAAATGTTGTACGGCTTATATTTTCTCAAGTAAATCAGGGAGTCTGTTGGACAACATAAACGTTGGAACTGTGAAAGACTGATTCTGAGCAACCATCAGGATATGATGGCCTATAGTCCTGCTAGCTCACAGTGCATCATCTGTACCCTTAACCTGACAGGGTAACAAGTGGATGTTCAACCTCCGAACAGGACAACCCTGGCTACCCAAGGAAATTGTGTCAACAGATATAGAACCCTTTCACGTTGTTACTAAGGCATACCCAAAGAGATACACAATTAACCCCTTCCATGCTGGTGACGAACCCCAGCCGTCATGCACTACGGCGCTCGTGTGCTGATGACGGCTGGGGTTCGTCATGGCCCGCCCGTGTTCTGCCGGCGGCCGCACACGGGGAAAATCGCGGCCGCACGGAAGGGGTTAATACACAACATGCAATTTCAATATTAATTGAAGCATTGTGATTCTTGAGTAAAATACTTGCACTGCAATAATCAATAGAAGGAAAAAGAATAAATAATGTGATTCACATTACACGAATGGTGAAAAATAAGCAGTTCAACCGAAAATATATGCTTGCATACAAGTACTGTAATACATTGTACTCCTACCTAGCGAATTCTATCCATCATGTCCAGGGTGAGTGAATCTGCTAAATCCCTGTAGCGTGATTTAACTCCCTGTTACCTATAGGTTAGTGTAATCAGGCTGTCCATCTTGGTGTAGAGCTGGACAGCATCCCTCGCATGAGGTATACAGGAATCAGCTGAGCTGGAATTCCAGCATAGATCGACCTCTCAGATGCCAGCAAAATGCACCTCTGTCTAAACAAAGGCATTATGTTGTCTATACACTAACATCATCCATATTACTAGCCAAAGCCCCAGCCAGGCCACCATTGTTTATTCTATTGTGATAGTTCTGTTGCCAAGCGGCCAAAACAAATAACATCTTGTGTGATAAACATAATCCTTGTACAGAATGTTCAAGGTGTTTTGAAAAAGTGCCTACAAAGTCATAGTGCAAGCAAAACTGATTCTGAAGGATATTATCCTGTAAGTGCATGCACATGAATGTGTCTCACGTGTGTAGAGAGAGAAGGCAAATTAAGAACATTAACCTGTAAAATGTATCCATGTTACAAAACGTTTAAGAAATGTAGAGTGGGAAGGCAGCACCAGATAACCTAGCCCACCCACAACTTATGACTGGAACAACTGCCATTATAATATGCTTGTTTCTTTATTTAGGTTGCTGCACATGAAGTCTACTTGTGTCCAAAGACTTGAATTAACCAATAGCATTTCCTTTCATTTTTCACATTTCAAACTTCTAGCATTTGCATAATAATATTTACACTCTTTTGTTTCATTAAATAAACTTTGATTCATTTCGGAGACTACTTTCACCAACAAGCTGAACAAAAGAGAATAAATGGCAAACAATCCTAAATAAACATATGTTTACAAAGCGAAATATAGATAAAACGACTAGTAATGCTTCGAAAATTACAATTTTGGTTGGAGGTTATTCCTCAAATCCATACTTTTATCTGAATTTACACCTGCATTTTTTCCAAACTACTGCCAACTTTGTTTAGTTCATCAAGTTTTCGAAGTTTTAAAAACTGCACCAAGTGGAAGTTGATGATCACTTTAATCTGAAGTGGACAGATAGCGGTTCGTCCAAAAGCGCTCCTAGGTTGCGAAAAGGAGTTGAGAAAGGTGCTGTACCAGCAAAAAACGGAGGGAGTGCTAGTAAAAGGCTAAAACCTTGGCTATGATCATTCACAAGACTAAGAGCTAAATCTTGCTTTAGTGTAAGCCATAAGTAGCTGGATAAGACCATCTACAAAAGCTTTGAGCAGCATTTTCACAGTTCAAAGCCAGCAGAGAAGCACTATGTGAGACAATGCCTCAAAGCATAGGAAGTATCTAGTAAACACACAACAGATTACTAAACATTAGCAGCAGCTAAGAAACTACTCCTGACTGCGAGCAAGCCAGATCTCTACTCTAACTAACTGAGTGAAGACACTGAAAACCTGAAATATATCCCTTTCATTCTTTTATATCACCTTCACTAACAAGAACAGACTAGCAGTAGTCAACATCGGAGAAGATCAACATGACCAATACATGTTGCTCTCTCTGACAAGTGAGCAGATTAATTCAACAGATATTCTGAGGTTGATAACTGCAACTTCGACACAGAAAAAATGTCTGAAAGAAAAGCTAACAGAATACAAAATTACAAGTTTGCAAGTCTATGTTAAGAGGGTTAACAAGGATGGTGGAAGGACATGAAAAATACGAGACCTTATCCTCTCCTTTCTTCACCACCTTTCCTGTGGATAGATACAAGCAGTATCTGGTCCCTCAACTCTGGTGGCTGCACTACCATCTTCAATATGCTTCCTGCAGCATTCATACCCCTCCTCCCCAGACTCTCAATGTTAGTCTGTTGACCTTGCTGACCAGACTATGTTCAAGCTAAACCAAAGGGGATGATGGCCGGAGTGTTGAACATTGCAAGCACTCACCCCCAGTCAATTGATCTGGGTTCAATCCATCATCATTCTTTAGCTCATTCCTCCACACCAGTTCAGACAAGGCCATAGGCAAATCAGTCTGACCCTGTGCCTCGTGGGAACAGTCCAGCCCAAACTGCCAAGCCATGTCTTCCCTGGACCAGAAACAAGCATCCTGGGACCGGTTTCTGGCTAATCAGCCGTCATCAGCCAGGCTATCTTGAATCCAGTGGCAAAGTGAGCAAGGGACCTACGTCTGGGCATACCCTGCCAACTTAGGGCGAACAAAGCAAAACGAAAGGGGATGATGGGCGGAGAGTTGAACATTGCAAGCACTCACCCCCAGTCATCTGATCTGGGTTTAATCCATCATCATTCTTTAGCTCACTCCGCCACCCCAGTTCAGACAAGGCCATATGCAAATCAGTCTGATGTTCAAGCTAAGCCTTTAGGTTCAGGATGTTATACATCAATCATATCAGTCATGAGGGAAATCAGGGGAGATTTCAGTGGGCATGTCCAGTCCCTGGTCATAGTTGTCCCGCTCATTCTCCCGCAGCTCCATTCTAGCTCTCATACCCAGGACTGACCTCTGGGCACTCTGTCTCCAGTCTATGCATTTTGTTCCATTCCAAGCAAATGGCCACTGAGTTCTGCCAGTTTCGTCCACATTCGTTACCACTTTAATGGGCCCTTGCAAGGACGAAACTGAACTAAGGCCTGTTCTCTTCTAGTCATTGGTTCCTCGTGTAGACTCCATGATGGCTCCTTTAGCTCACCTTTATGCAGTGCAGCACAAGGTGCACATAAGTCTACCATTTTCCCTTCTTGCTGCTACAGTTGTAGCCACCAAAGCAAATGACACAGGGAAACTGAATTAAGTCTTTCAAGGCAAACACAAAGTCATCCAATTTCACAGTGAGATAAACATAAAGCCACAATGTACAGAGGTGCTACTCAAGGGAATGCTGGTGGGACATGCGGTCCTGGTGGCTAGAAATGTGGCAAATTCAGATTGCCCAGATGTTGAGATGGTGTCAGATACAAATTCTGAAGGGGATGCTGAAGAAATCAAAAAACCTTCTTAGGGGTCCCACTGATACTTAGTCCTTTTAAACCAACAAAGAAGAAATTGGCACAGAAGCTGAAATCTAAAAGTTGCATCTTTATTAACCTCAAATGAGTCAGACTACGTCACACAGAAGCCTTAGCAACTGAATGAGGCAGTCTAAGGAGTACAGAAAACAGAGGCCTTATATATGCTAAGGATTACATAGTCAGCATAAGACCAAGGGGCAGTCCTGGCACATGTAAGCATGCAAAATGACTAATATTGACATGCAAGATCTGCTTGCTCAACAAAGTGGGAGGAGCTAACAGTGGCTGTTTTTGGCAAACACATCCTGACATTTACATACTAGGAACAGTTGCAAGGACAGCTACAAGCTCAACTGAGCATGTGCGAAGGTGGAAGATGCTGAATATAGTTCGTTTCTAGGCAGATTACAAGAGTAGTCAACACTGAGGGAGGACAGAGCACATGGTGAGCACGTGGCAGCACATGGCAAACTAAAATGGCTGCCAGAAATACAAAATGGCTTTCAACTCATGCTAACAAATCCGTCCAATATTTAACAATGCAACAGGTCTTCCTCAGTTCATCTGGTCATGTGCTTGCTTCTCTCAGACAACACACTTTCAGAAATGCATCCCTGCCCTAACTAGCACCTGCCACCGGATTGGCACGGTCAGGCCTCTTTTCAGAGGGCCATGGGGCAAGCAGGAGTTACTTGGCCCAACAGTGGGCATTGAGGCTTTTTAATCCTGATGTCAAGGGGTCCGACCTATTATGGGTCCTGAGTAACTGGGTCAAGCACTTTGCCTTTTAGCACTTGCCTCTCATTGGTAAGAACAGGTTGAGCAGTCCAAGGATCATCGAGGGTGAAGGTAAGTGTGAGGCAGACACAGGCTGAAGACTCGAAGCACACACAGTAACAAAACAAAGTTGAGTGTTCAGGCAAAAAATTGCTTTTATGAACAAAAGAAGTATTTGAAAGTGGTTGCACAAAGCATAGCATTCACGCAGTAAATAGTGTCCACAGCCTCTAATGGTCAGCGTGCTAGCACCATCCTGTGTCGAATCCCAGAATCCCCCTGTCCCATATTGTGGGGTTGGATATTCCCCCACTTTATACTAGAGGTGACTCCCAGTTACCGCCCTGCACAAAGTCTATGCCTTGCCTTAAGAGTTAATGCTAGCATTGTTTAAGTGCTAAGTTCGTGCAAGCCCTTAGCAGGCCCAATGGTCTGGAACAGTCTTACTCTACCAAATGGCAGCTGGCAATCTCGTGTGGATCGGAATTCCCCGTGAAGTGAAGTGAAGTGAGGATTTGTAAAGCGCGTTGGCTACCCAGGGGCGTCCCAGCGCTGTAGGAAGCTTGAGCTGAGCCAGAGAGGTGGGAAGGGGGAGCATAGTGAAGTTTTAAACCGGAGTTTTACTGAATAACCATGTTTTGAAATTCTTCCGGAAAGTGAGAAGGTTGGGTTCGGATCTGATGTGGAGAGGGAGGGAGTTCCAAATTTTGGCTAAGTTGTAGGAGAGCGATCGGCCACCACATCTGGCCTTCCTGATGCGTGGTACTGAGGCGAGATGGGAGGTCGCGGACCTAAGGGAACGGGTGGGCTGATAAGCTTTCATAAGGGTGGAATTGATGGAGGGGCCTGTTCCCCAGTAAGAGCGATGTGCAATGCACATGCTCTTAAAAACGATTCTGGCTCTTACAGGGAGCCAGTGAAGGTCTTTCAGTCTGGCTCTCACTGAGGTTCGGCGAGGAATATTCAGGAGGATTCTTGCCGCACAGTTTTGGATAACCTGGAGTCTGTTAAGTGTGAGTTGGGGTGCTCCAAGGTAGAGGGCATTTCCACAATCGAGGCGGGAGAGGATCAGTCCTTGAACCATAATTCGTCTCGCGTGGAATGGAAGGAGAGGGAGAATCTTTCGAAGCAGTCTCATCAACCCGAAGCAGGTAGCAGCTAGCTTGGTGGCCTGCTGGTTGAAGGAAAGGGTGTGGTCGAGCCAGATGCCCAAGCTCTTAATTTGCTCCTTGGGTTGCGGGGGATTACCTAGACAGAGAGGCCAGATGGGATCAATGGTTTTTAGGTCTCGCGACCTATCGATGTGCGCAAGCGCATCGAGCGGAGCGAGAATTCAAGTGGCAAAAACATCATGAAACTAAAGGGCTTTCAGCCCCGCGGTTTTCAATCAGTTCACGTGAACCACGTGATTAAACATGCACGCGCATCGGCAACATTTCTCAATCACCCTCCCACAGGCACGCCCCCCCACCAGGCTCTCCCGCCCCCATCAGGCTTCCCTCGTAATCCGCCGCAACATTTCTCAATCACCCTCCCACAGGCACGCCCCCCCACCAGGCTCTCCCGCCCCCATCAGGCTTCCCTCGTAATCCGCCGCAACATTTCTCAATCACCCTCCCACAGGCACGCCCCCCCACCAGGCTCTCCCGCCCCCATCAGGCTTCCCTCGTAATCCGCCGCAACATTTCTCAATCACCCTCCCACAGGCACGCCCCCCCACCAGTCTCCCGCCCCCATCCGGCTTCCCTCCTAATCCGCTTCCCCTCGCTCGCATTCCCACCCCAGGCTCTCCCGCCCCCATCCAGCTTCCCTCCGCCATCTGCCTGCCACACTAGAGCTGCGGACGCCTCAATCTCCTCCCACCTCGCATGGCCGTCCTTTCTGCCCGCCAGCACTTCAGTTCAGCCCTGTCTAAACCATGCCTCCTTTCTCGTCGTTGCCTCCGCATCAGTCAATCAGATGCTCGTTCTTTTCTTTTTACTTTCAAACTACTTTTTCCAATTTCAACTGTCTCGGAGTTCCCTTGTTTCTTAGATCATGGTATTATCTTCTTATTTCCATCACGTCCATCGCTAAAAGAGAGGAAGGCTTACAGGAAACATCCTCTGCAGCGGGGCTTATCTCGACTGGGACAGTAATTCAAAGTGAAATGACGCCCCCCCACCAGTCTCCCGCCCCCATCCGGCTTCCCTCCTAATCCGCCTCCCCTCGCTCGCATTCCCACCCCAGGCTCTCCCGCCCCCATCCAGCTTCCCTCCGCCATCTGCCTGCCACACTAGAGCTGCGGACGCCTCAATCTCCTCCCACCTCGCATGGCCGTCCTTTCTGCCCGCCAGCACTTCAGTTCCGCCCTGTCTAAACCATGCCTCCTTTCTCGTCGATGCCTCCGCATCAGTCAATCAGATGCTCGTTCTTGTTTTTTTTTCTTTTTACTTTCAAACTACTTTTTCCAATTTCAACTGTCTGTCAGAATCCACAGAAAGTACGTGCACCCCACAAATAGGCCATCAGCTCCACCGCATGCCTTCAACCCTAGTTACATCAACCCTAGTTACATTTAATTAGCAGCAGCAGCATTTCTCCTGTGCCAGGCCACATCAGGACACTTTCACCCACACAGCAACACTTACAGACAAGCAACGCCACTCACACCCACGCAAGCCCACTATCATCCACGCAACACCACACTCACCAACGCAACACCACTCACTCACTCACCCAAAGCCACTTTCACCCACACAGCACCACTTTCAGACACGCAACGCCACTCACACAGGCAACGCCACTCACACAGGCAACGCCACTCACACAGGCAACGCCACTCATCAAAGCAACGCCACTCATCAAAGCAACGCCACTCACTCAAAGCAACGCCACTCACTCAAAGCAACGCCACTCACTCAAAGAAACGCCACTCACTCAAAGCAACGCCACTCACTCAAAGCAACGCCACTCACACATGCAACGCCACTCACACATGCAACGCCACTCACACATGCAACGCCACTCACACATGCAACGTCACTCACACAGGCAACGCCACTCACACAGGCAACACCACTCACGCAACGCAACTCAGTCACGCAACACCACACACACGCAACGCCACTCACACACGCAACGACACTCATCCACGCAACGACACTCATCCACGCAACGACACTCATCCACGCAACCCCACTCATCCATGCAACACCACTCGCACACGCAACGCAACTCACACACACAACGCCACTCACACACGCAACGCCACTCACACATGAAACGCAACTCACACATGCAACGCCAATAACACATGCAACGCCACACATGCAACGCCACTCACACATACAACGCCACTCACACATGCAACGCCAATCACACACGCAACGCCAATCACACACGCAACGCCACTCACGTTGCCAATAGGTCTCGCAGTAGGAAAGTTGGAGCCATTACCATTGCAAATAACAATGCCTTTTATTTTTTTTCATGTTAAAAACATAAAGGGCTTTGTCATTTACAAAACCAATAGCTCCAACTTTCCTACTGCGAGACCTATTGGCAACGCCAGTGCTTGTTGTGATGTTGTTACCAAGGAGCATTATCTCTGTTTTATCCCCGTTTAGCTTGAGACAAGAGCCGGACATCCAGGTAGCAACTGCTTCCAGGCATTTGTGTAGGCTATGATCGGAATTTAGGGGAGGGTCCAATGATACCACTAGCTGCGTGTCGTCCGCGTAGGAAACGATCTTCACCCCAAATGGGCGGACGACATCAGCTAGTGGGCGCAGATAGACATTAAAAAGAGTGGGGCTCAGGGAGGAGCTCTGGTCTCCCTCTCTCGAGACCCTTACTCGATTTAAACGAAAGTGTCATTGTAGAGTAATCTAAGAAGACAAATGTAAACGGCCGCCATCTTTCAGTGGTGTAACGCAAGTATCTACGTGCATATACATTAGTGCTCATTACTATAGCTCTAGCCCTATTAACTAATTATCAACATAATTGATTAATTATCTCTTGTATATAAAGAGGACTTCAGGGGCACTGTCAGACACATCACTACGACGTATGCATGAGACGACTTTCCGGACTTGGGTAAGTTCTATAGGGACTCTTCGTGGCACTTCCCAGGCTGCGCATTTCATTCTGACTCGGCGCAGGCTTCGTTTGCTATTGCGCGTATAATGGGGGAATCTGAACTTGGAGCACAGTGAGACCGTGTAACGACTTTTTGATTGGGCACAAATGGATTGTTATTGCTTTCGATGTTCACTATGACAAACATGTGAACAGGTGTTCTCTTGCTTATTTTAATTAATGGTTTACAGTGACAATATTTGAGATTATGCGATTTTGCATGATCATCGCCATGTTTGGTTAAGAGGAACTGGTTATCACAATGCAGGTCCCTACTATAAGACCTGCAAATAAATCAAGAAATTCACTATATTTTGTAATTCTAAACTGTTCCCTCCCCAATTACTTTCCGGCTATCATTACATCTTGAATCACCAAAGTTTCTATGAAATATCCAGTATCTTTGTTTCTTTTAAGACTTAACATTTTAATATAGGTTCTCTGTATATTTAACAACATTGAGACCAACACCTATTTAATTTGGCTTGCTCTCTTTTCTATCCATAGGATACTTTGCCTTTTAATGAGAATCTTCTGGAATTATTTTCGAAAAACATTTTTCTTGCTTACCATGGAGAGAGTACGCTGTCACTAGATTATTTTAAGTAAGCCATCTCTACTAAAATTAACTTTAAAAATTAACATCGTATGTCCTCACTTTCTTCTTTGTCTAAACTTTTTATTCATTGACAATTTTTCACAGCATTTCACTTTTTGATCAACAACACTGTTGAAACATATTCAGTTCAGAATCTGCCCTTTATATATCATCAGGTACGCACTTTTTACAGCAAATGTCTAAAATAAAGTTAGATATGTACGAATAGGGTTGTTTCTCCCTTCCCTATTTTCTGACTATATATTTGAACATATATATTCTTTCTGCACTTTTGGTGTATGTTTGATATGGTTTGGAGCGTTACAATGGATATACAAATCTTGTTATCATATTGTAGATATGTTCATGTATGTTTACGAATAGGGTATGTCATGTTTAGGACATATTTACATAAAGTCAACTGTTTCTCGTCTCCCTCTTTTTAATAGTTTTTTTAAAAATATTGTTCATGTATTGTCGATGTCTGTATAAATCCATTATTTATTTGTACAATCTTGTAAATAGTCTCATTTCTGTATACTTTTGTAGCCCTGAATAAGTCCCTGAACGGGATGAAACGCGTTGGCGGTTTCAAAAGTAATTTTTAAAAGAAGGAATTGAATAAAGAATAGAAACTCAATGCAGCATCGACTCATCTTTGGATCAAGCCTTACTCTTTGATTGTTGTACTATTGTAACATTTATGCGCATAAGTGTGCTGGGCTATTCAGTATATTTAGTCAAATAAAATGCCTAGGTAGGGATATGTGAGGTGGTTTCCACCTTTTTACTATCGATGAAAATGTCTACATATCGCACTTTTCTGCATTTCATTGAGGTGTCAGTTCCTTTGATGTTCTCCCTCCTCAGAACTGCCCTTTGTCAAAGGGACATTATGACATAGCAGGAGTGGCTTCAATTCTGATTGACCCAGAAATAAAACCAAGGGAGTAACCAGGATTCACACTTGGCTGTCACCCTCCACTGAAATGTACCCCATAAAGGTTCAAATGCTTAAGCCCTGCTCTCTATCAAGATTCCCTGGTCCACAGTGCAAAACGTATCAGTCCCACAATCTCCCTAACAATGAGTCCAGGCCCCAGTGACAAATAACTCTTTCTGGATCTTTGCACAGAGGTTGCTCTGCTCCCCTTTCTTCAGTGTGTGTGCTCACATCCGAGCCCACAGGAATGTCGGCAATACACACATCCTGTCTAGCAGCTGGAGTCCTCACCTCTCCAAGCCCTTTGCTTCCAACATGGAACCCACAGGCCTCAATGTTATCTACTATACACTGGCGCACATACACATTCATAAGAATCATGCGCTGCCCATAGCTACACACAATCCATGCAGGCTAAAAATGATTGATGTACACAGTCACAAACTTTACATGAGTAGGCAGTAGACACCACTCCCGTGATGCAAGATAAAAGTCCTGGTCACACTCCTGACCACTAGGAAACACGGGACGGGTATGCTGCCACCACCGTGCTCGTGTCACTTAACACCTGGTAAGGGCAGTAGCCCTCTACCCTCACAAGGTAAGTGCTTGGTGTATCCTTCCTGGTCCAACATGACCACATTACCATAAGACAGGCCTAAGCCATGGTGCAAATGCATGCCTACCCATAACACAAAATCATAATCGGGGTCTAATATCCATGGCGCTGGGACACTCACGTCAGGGGAGCAAATCGGTCACCTGCCCCAACAGCCATGCCGGTCTCTCACTGCAATTAGTTAAAAGCTGCAAAATATTGGAGTTGTATCCTGCTACGCTCAAAGAGTAGCTCACAAGTGAGGCCGAGAAAGGGCCAATGCGTCTCAATTCATCTCTCCACCTAAATGGGGACACAGGCAGCCCAGCATCTGCTGGGGAGTGAAAGGTGGGCACAGAGACATTAGGGCTCAATCGCAGCCACGGACACAAAGGACCATGAGGGCCCAAGGAACATAGATTTTGAAGTACAAGAAGAAGTAGAGAGAATACAAAAAGTACACAAAAATAATGAATGGTACAGAGAAGAAAATAATGAGTACTGTGACAATAGAAAGATGAAAATGGTAACGTTGTAACAGACCAAAGTATGGGGGTTGTTACTTGCGGGCAGTAGACTTACAGGAGGCAGCAGTGTGTGCACAGGACTTTTTATCCCTGAACAGAAGCTAGTACATCTGTGGTGCTTGCTCACAGTGAAATGGCTTCCACTGTGCCACTCTTGTAGAGTAGAGATTTCTGCAGAAACATTTGCGCAAATTGTATTCTCCAGCTTGTGTGGAGTGTTGACCAACAGAATGACAGGGAGGGCATGGAAGTATGGAGGAGAAGAAGGATATCAAACAAGAGGTTCTTCTTTGTCATTCCTTGTCGGAGGTGGGTGTGGCTAGCCTTTTTTTACTCTTGTCCAAAATGATTGCTTTTCCACTGTTTGTCTAAAGTTCCCAAAGCAAGTTGAGCATACAGCATTTCCTCAAAGTGATAGCCTATACTTGAAAGCTTTCTCACAGGAAAAATACTGTTCTGAAGCATCCAGTCCCTTGGACAAGTGGATATTTTATAAAAATTCCACACCCCTGCTTGCACCTTTGTTTTACTTTAATCTCGAATACAGTTTTGACAAATACATTAACTCAGCAGCTTTCTAGTCATTCCAAAGTGGTCTATATTTTTTCCTGGAACTTCTGCAGGGCTTACAAATGTTTCCAATGATGTGGTAAAAACATTTATAACACAGCTGTGGAATGACTCTTCCTTCTTAAACTTGAAGTGTCGACCTGATATTTACAAGTACAATTAAGTTTTTTTTAAAAACTGCCTTTGAAGGGTTTTTGTTCCTGCCCAACTGCAAAATGGCTAAGTATTTGCTAGAACATTCTTGTAGTATCTGACTTCTTATTATATAATAACCTTCCTGCTAAGGCACTTCTTCCGATTGTTATCTATCCTTCCACACCCTTACTGCTACGACTTGAGTACACACTACAGACAAGGATAACTATCAAGTTAACAGTTGTTGGTGGTGTGGTGTAGTGTTACAGTTCCACAACTGACACTTGCCCCTTCCAACCACAATCCAGACACTGCCCTAGAGAGTTCAGTATGCAAATACACTGCATAAAGGAGCGAACCTGAACATTGTCAGTCCACAAAACTGTATGTTACAGAGAGAAAATAAAAGTCAAAGCTCCTGACACCCATTTGATGCATACCAAATATGTATTGTATCTGGGTGGACTCTGTCCTGTCAATCAATATTGATGCAATCAAATAAAACTAATATGGTAATTATATTTGATCAATACTGGCAAGTGAGTAGAGGCAAGTAAATTGGAAATGCAAAATCAGCTACGTACGATAAATTTCAACATGTATAGAGCATGCGTACTTACACTGGCAATAATGAAAAAATACTGAGGGCAAGCAGCACAAGAAGGGAGGTATAAGATCGATGTGAAGAAAAGACTGAAACCAGGCCTCAATTTTCCACGGATATTTGGCCACAGTCTCTTTTAGGGTCTTGGTTCTTCTCAAATGCCCAGTTTAATCTACGGTTGACTTTTTTGTGAGTACTAATGGTTTGTGCTGGGTGGTCTTATGAAATTTGGTCCTATACTTATTGTATAATTTTGCATTAAATTGCCCTTGGACATGCTGCACACAAAGTGTCTGCAATTTATAGGTGCTGTTGAAGTCTAGCTAGTTTAATAATGGACCTGGAGCTAGAAGTATAGGCTGTTTTTTAAAGATTTATTTTCAGTTACTAATTGTTTGAAGTCAATACATATCCTATAAAAGGCATGCGCTGTGTCTCAGAAAGAGGGGAATAAAACACCCATTGAGCGATATCAAATTACTTGAATGATGCATTGGAGTTCATTCTTAATGGGAAAATCAAGAAATAATATCTGCAGAAAAAGAGACTCACTTCAGTTATTGTAAATTAAATAGCTGGCTTTACCTTTTCCTGCTTACTGCAACCAATACATTGACACTAACCTTTAAACCTATCTGCTAGTACGTTTTGAACTTGAACAATAAAAGCTACTGCGATGTTTGATAGTATTTATACTGGACGTGACTCAGCCCAAATATGCTCCTAAAAACGAAATATCTTATCCAGATGCATGCTGGATGTTGTATTTTCTGACAACTAAGTGGGAATTCTGAGCCAGTCTTTAAAGCCATGTGGTTACTTGATTCTGCAACCAGCCTCACTTGTGATAAAAGCTCGCAACTGAGCTGAACACTTTGGGAATGAAGACTTATTTTTACAAAATGCATGTTGCAACTTTTGATTTGAAAATAAAATTGTGAGATATATATATATATATATATATATATATACACACACACACACACACACACATACACTGGCGATAGCCAGTAGGTAGTTCTAATTAGGACAAATGTTTCCCACAGACTAAGCGTTTATTGTTTTGCTAATAACTTTGGTGCCGTTTGACGAATCTTTAAGAATTTTTCAAAACTAATATGCAAGTTAGTGCAGCTGCTGTCTGGAAAGTTTTGTGGTGATTCATCAAGCGGGGCAGAGCAAAACGGGGGGTGGGGTGTCCCAAAAAGTTTTTTTCCCCATGCAATGTCTAATGGGATTTTGCATGTTTTAGACGTGGCTACGTGGTCTGCAGATTGTACTTTTTGTGATTTGGGGTAATCTGTTCAGCAGTTTCGTAGTTTTTAAGGGAAGAAAAATTTAAATATCTAGGGACGGGGATCCTTTTGGGGGGTGAAAAGCAAGGCCCTGATAGGCTGGCTCCAACCTGGAAGGAAAAAGACACATAAGGGATGAGGATAAAGGTATCCTGACCCAACAGGAAACATGGATGGGTCTCTGAGGGACCGCTCATTGGTAAAATATTGCCCATTTTTAGCTTTTGCTTGCACTGTGCTTCTGAAATCTATTGTATTTAATATAAATCTTAAGGGGTTTAAATCCTGACCTTCATTTTTATTATTAGTTTGTGTGCTTGCCACTTACTTTTCCGGTGTTTCTATTGGTTGTAGCATACAATTTCCTGTGGTTCTCGGTGTCTTCTTATCAGTGTCCCAAAGCCGAAGTACTTCTTTCCATCCACTAGAACTTCTTTGCTATATTAATTACAAACGAGCACACAACTTTTTTTGACCTACGTTTTGGTGATATTGTGCTTCCTACAGAATTAAAATTTAACATTTCTTTTAGTTGGTGCAAGCTCTTCGCATATTTTTATATGTGTAGGCACGGGAAGAGTAAGAAATTTGCTTCCAGGATGTTGAGTTAATGCAGACCTACGAACCAGGTTCCCCAGCTCGAAAGTCTGCAATTCTGGTGGCAATGCCATATCCTCTCTCTGAGCCTTGCTTTCTTCAGCTTTCTAAATGGAACGTTGCTTTATGGAACATAATTTTATTTTCAATTACTCTTAGGCGTTTATAACATCTGTTCACAAGACAAGACTTCTACAATGGCTTCTACAATGGCTACAGCTGGTGCTTTTAAAACTTGAAAACAACTTGGAGTTTTGGCGTCATGTGAATTTGGGAAAAAGAGTTTATAGCTTTGTCCCCTTCCAAAATGCACCTTGTGCGAGCAGCATCCATCAGCAAGGGCTTTTTCTTCTTGCTTCTCCTGTCGTCTTTGCTCCCTCATCGTTTGTGCTTGCACTCATCTAACCATGACCCCTCCATGGCCTCCGTTCCTCTCCTTCCAAGATGGAACTCAACCCTTTGGCAGATTTGTTTTCAGCAGCGGTAGGATCTTGCTGCCAGTGCCAGGGAAGCCTACCTTACACAGTTATTATGCAGTGCTCCTTCGGACCAAATCACATGTCTTTCAAACGGTTACCCAGTACACCGGAGCTATTACACAGCACTAACAATCAAGATATAACTCTGCAAAACTCCACAAACTGCCTGTCATCAGCCTCTAGGAAGTAGTTTGATTTCACCACGTTTTTTATGGTTTGTCGTGTGAGGGAGGGGTAATTGTTTTGAGTTTATAATTAGTTAAATTCTCATGTGTGCAGTCGTGTAAAATGTACTTTGAGCTTTAAATGAGCACCAGTTGATACTACTAATCCCATCATGCATTATTGTTGTTCATTGGAACGTGCATTTGCTAAAAGCGATGGAAATAAAAGAAGGACTGTATTAGTAGTTAACACAGTTGCTGTCATGTTGTTCTAGGTCCATGAGGAAGGGCGAATGCTTGAAACGCGTCGGACCAAATGAACTGTGGGGAATTATCCTTGGGTTGCCGTTGGATTATCAGAAGCGTAACCTACCTGGGTGTGCCAGCCTTCGGGTAACTTTTGGTGAAAATAAAATAGTGGCTGACCCGGCCACGGCTCGGCATCACTGCGGATTGAAGCGGGTCTGCCCCCGTCTCTGTGGCAGGGGCGAACAGGTGGTGCTCTGTTGAATGTTTTTAAAGCGGCAGGCAAAGGACTGATTCTATGCCCAGTAAGAACATTGTCGAATGGATTCATGGCAGCATGTGACCCACTTGGGTATAATTGATACTACTAATCCCATCATGCATTATTGTTGTTCATTGGAACGTGCATTGGCTAAAAGCGATGGAAATAAAAAAAGGACTGTATTAGTAGTTAACACAGTTGCTGTCATGTTGTTCTAGGTCCATGAGGAAGGGCGAATGCTTGAAACGCGTCGGACCAAATGAACTGTGGGGAATTATCCTTGGGTTGCCGTTGGATTATCAGAAGCGTAACCTACCGGGGTGTGCCAGCCTTCGGGTAACTTTTGGTGAATATATATATATATATATCTATATCTCAAACCCCCTGTCACAGACACGGAATCGACCATCAACGAGACTCCAGGGAAAACTGCAAATAAATCCTTTATTTCGGCACTAGCAGACGCGTTTCGTTCATTACAAACTTTATCAATGCAGCCGAGGATCAACTATAATAGTTCTCACCGCCCTCTTTTAAAGTCAAATGTCCCGCTGCAATTGGACGGGGCACTTCAGGTGACTGTAGCACTGGGATACTGGAAAACCCGTCATGGATTTCCCAAGAGCAGACAGGTAACGCACAGTTGCACTCCCCAGTGGGCGGTGTCTGCCCCTGAATCCCAAACAGTGCTCACCAAAGTTCTTTTTCGAAGGCGCCGTTTTGCAGTTTAACGTGTCCCTCACTCCTCCGCAGTAGCTCGTAGCGGTCACCCAAATGCGCTGCATAGGTACACAACACACTTCCCACGTCGCGTCGCGGTGCACACAGTGTGTCGGGCTGGGCTACTGGCAAGAGGCGTGTCCTGCTGTTACCACTTCACTGTAGTTCCACCAAAAGTTGCCACACATCAGCAGGACACCTTGTGGAGTGGATGGTCAAAGGGGTGATTGTGGCCGTACCCCAATATATAAACACCAAACCCCCTGTCACAGACACGGAGTCGACCATCAACGAGACTCCAGGGAAAACTGCAAATAAATCCTTTATTTCGGCACTAGCAGACGCGTTTCGTTCATTACAAACTTTATCAATGCAGCCGAGGATCAACTATAATAGTTCTCACCGCCCTCTTTTAAAGTCAAATGTCCCGCTGCAATTGGACGGGGCACTTCAGGTGACTGTAGCACTGGGATACTGGAAAACCCGGCATGGATTTCCCAATAGCAGACAGGTAACGCACAGTTGCACTCCCCAGTGGGCGGTGTCTGCCCCTGAATCCCAAACAGTGCTCACCAAAGTTCTTTTTCGAAGGCGCCGTTTTGCAGTTTAACGTGTCCCTCACTCCTCCGCAGTAGCTCGTAGCTGTCACCCAAATGCGCTGCATAGGTACACAACACACTTCCCATGTCGCGTCGCGGTGCACACAGTGTGTCGGGCAGGGCTACTGGCAAGCGGCGTGTCCTGCTGTTTCCACTTCACTGTAGTTCCACCAAAAGTTGCCACACATCAGCAGGACACCTTGTGGAGTGGATGGTCAAAGGGGTGATTGTGGCCGTACCCCAATATATAAACACCAAACCCCCTGTCACAGACACTGAGTCGACCATCAACGAGACTCCAGGGAAAACTGCAAATAAATCCTTTATTTCGGCACTAGCAGACGCGTTTCGTTCATTACAAACTTTATCAATGCAGCCGAGGATCAACTATAATAGTTCTCACCGCCCTCTTTTAAAGTCAAATGTCCCGCTGCAATTGGACGTGGCACTTCAGGTGACTGTAGCACTGGGATACTGGAAAACCCGGCATGGATTTCCCAAGAGCAGACAGGTAATGCACAGTTGCACTCCCCAGTGGGCGGTGTCTGCCCCTGAATCCCAAACAGTGCTCACCAAAGTTCTTTTTCGAAGGCGCCGTTTTGCAGTTTAACGTGTCCCTCACTCCTCCGCAGTAGCTCGTAGCTGTCACCCAAATGCGCTGCATAGGTACACAACACACTTCCCACGTCGCGGTGCACACAGTGTGTCGGGCTGGGCTACTGGCAAGCGGCGTGTCCTGCTGTTACCACTTCACTGTAGTTCCACCAAAAGTTGCCACACATCAGCAGGACACCTTGTGGAGTGGATGGTCAAAGGGGTGATTGTGGCCGTACCCCAATATATAAACACCAAACCCCCTGTCACAGACACGGAGTCGACCATCAACGAGACTCCAGGGAAAACTGCAAATAAATCCTTTATTTCGGCACTAGCAGACGCGTTTCGTTCATTACAAACTTTATCAATGCAGGCGAGGATCAACTATAATAGTTCTCACCGCCCTCTTTTAAAGTCAAATGTCCCGCTGCAATTGGACGGGGCACTTCAGGTGACTGTAGCACTGGGATACTGGAAAACCGGCATGGATTTCCCAAGAGCAGACAGGTAACGCACAGTTGCACTCCCCAGTGGGCGGTGTCTGCTCCTGAATCCCAAACAGTGCTCACCAAAGTTCTTTTTCGAAGGCGCCGTTTTTCAGTTTAACGTGTCCCTCACTCCTCCGCAGTAGCTCGTAGCTGTCACCCAAATGCGCTGCATAGGTACACAACACACTTCCCACGTCGCGTCGCGGTGCACACAGTGTGTCGGGCTGGGCTACTGGCAAGCGGCGTGTCCTGCTGTTACCACTTCACTGTAGTTCCACCAAAAGTTGCCACACATCAGCAGGACACCTTGTGGAGTGGATGGTCAAAGGGGTGATTGTGGCCGTACCGCAATATATAAACACCAAACCCCCTGTCACAGACACGGAGTCGACCATCAACGAGACTCCAGGGAAAACTGCAAATAAATCCTTTATTTCGGCACTAGCAGACGCGTTTCGTTCATTACAAACTTTATCAATGCAGCCGAGGATCAACTATAATAGTTCTCACCGCCCTCTTTTAAAGTCAACTGTCCCGCTGCAATTGGACGGGGCACTTCAGGTGACTGTAGCACTGGGATACTGGAAAACCCGGCATGGATTTCCCAAGAGCAGACAGGTAACGCACAGTTGCACTCCCCAGTGGGCGGTGTCTGCCCCTGAATCCCAAACAGTGCTCACCAAAGTTCTTTTTCGAAGGCGCCGTTTTGCAGTTTAACATGTCCCTCACTCCTCCGCAGTAGCTCGTAGCTGTCACCCAAATGCGCTGCATAGGTATATATATATATATATATATATATATATATATATATATATATATATATCAATTCGAGGGCGGTTACCAGGTTTGTATTAGAGCCACGAGAAGACTGTTCGGTTTCACTTTGAATTTAATGGCAGCTCACACGCAACACAAACAGCAGTCCGTTTCAGCAAATTCAGTCTGCCTGACGCGTTTCAGGAATCACACACTTCCTTTCTTCAGAGGCAATAGTTCAGTGTTCTGATGGCGCGTGTGCACACGAACCTTATAAACTGTAGCACCTGCCCAAAGGGGCGTGGTTCACCTGCAGTCCATAGCTGTCTGCAGCCTTCTGGGTGCTGTAGTTTGTGTGCAAATTGTTTCCACAGTGGGATGCGCTTCTCAGTCCTGGCTTCATAACGGGAGGCACCTTATGCGGAAGGAGGCTTGCCATCACGAATGGTAACTACGAAGACAAACACAGGACAAGCAGTGGTGACGTCTCAACCCACTTGGGAAAGATAAAAGTTATGAAGCCAGGTTCGTGTGCACACGCGCCATCAGAACACTGAACTATTGCCTCTGAAGAAAGGAAGTGTGTGATTCCTGAAACGCGTCAGGCAGACTGAATTTGCTGAAACGGACTGCTGTTTGTGTTGCGTGTGAGCTGCCATTAAATTCAAAGTGAAACCGAACAGTCTTCTCGTGGCTCTAATACAAACCTGGTAACCGCCCTCGAATTGATATTTAAACGGCCCGTTGGTCGTGTATGGAGCCCATCGCTGGAGGCGGATCTCTACTCAGCTCGAGAGGGGTGAGAGAACGGAGAGGGAAGCGGTAGGCACCTTATGCGGAAGGAGGCTTGCCATCACGAATGGTAACTACGAAGACAAACACAGGACAAGCAGTGGTGACGTCTCAACCCACTTGGGAAAGATAAAAGTTATGAAGCCAGGACTGAGAAGCGCATCCCACTGTGGAAACAATTTGCACACAAACTACAGACAGCTATGGACTGCAGGTGAACCACGCCCCTTTGGGCAGGTGCTACAGTTTATAAGGTTCGTGTGCACACGCGCCATCAGAACACTGAACTATTGCCTCTGAAGAAAGGAAGTGTGTGATTCCTGAAACGCGTCAGGCAGACTGAATTTGCTGAAACGGACTGCTGTTTGTGTTGCGTGTGAGCTGCCATTAAATTCAAAGTGAAACCGAACAGTCTTCTCGTGGCTCTAATACAAACCTGGTAACCGCCCTCGAATTGATATTTAAACGGCCCGTTGGTCGTGTATGGAGCCCATCGCTGGAGGCGGATCTCTACTCAGCTCGAGAGGGGTGAGAGAACGGAGAGGGAAGCGGTAGGCACCTTATGCGGAAGGAGGCTTGCCATCACGAATGGTAACTACGAAGACAAACACAGGACAAGCAGTGGTGACGTCTCTACCCACTTGGGAAAGATAAAAGTTATGGAGCCAGGACTGAGAAGCGCATCCCACTGTGGAAACAATTTGCACACAAACTACAGCACCCAGAAGGCTGCAGACAGCTATGGACTGCAGGTGAACCACGCCCCTTTGGGCAGGTGCTACAGTTTATAAGGTTCGTGTGCACACGCGCCATCAGAACACTGAACTATTGCCTCTGAAGAAAGGAAGTGTGTGATTCCTGAAACGCGTCAGGCAGACTGAATTTGCTGAAACGGACTGCTGTTTGTGTTGCGTGTGAGCTGCCATTAAATTCAAAGTGAAACCGAACAGTCTTCTCGTGGCTCTAATACAAACCTGGTAACCGCCCTCGAATTGATATATATATATATATATATATATATATATACACATACACACACACACACAGTAAAATTGAAAAAAGGGGTTTTTGGTGCGGTTATTACTACAAAAGGAAAAAAATATATACAAACACGCACATAAATGTATACACACCGTATCATATGTGTGTGTATATGAATAGCAGCTATTACCACAAACGTGTGATAAAGACCTACAATATAATATTAGGCACTGTAAAGATGTATGGGCTGTATTACATGCGTGGCAAAGGAATGTGTGGTAACAACAGTAGTGTAACATCCACCCCCTATAATTTTCCTTAAATGAATACACTGGCACTTGGGTCTACTTTGTATAGTGTTTATGCTTATTTATCATTATGCTCAACTACATTTTGTCAGACACAATTAATTTTATTAATTAAAATGGTTTGCTGGACAGTTACAATATTTGCAGTTGCTTCAAAAGATGTAGTCAATTTCTTGGATAATTTCGAAAGCCCTCACTGCTGAGCTAATGCAGTGACCTGGGTTACTTTTTAGCACTGATATTGGTCTTCTGATATGGTTTTATTTTGGATTTAAAAAAACCCTATTTTCTCCATTTCCACTCTGCCGGTCTATTCTCCTATTTCCGATGGAAAAGGGAAGCAGTGGATCAAGGATTTCACTCTTGTTTTGCTGGTTTCCGACTGTTTTTGTTCCATCGTTTGGGGGTGCTAAAATATTGATTGGGTTTTAAATATTTCTGAAAATCATCTTCATAATAACCCTTGGTCATTTGTCAATGGATAGTTAAGTACCTAACAAATGATATTGGTCTTCAAAATTAGCAGCCCATAGGGATTTAACATCTTGACCCCAACCATAATTGGCTAACTATTTTTTCTATATACTGATGCTTATTCGACAAAAATTAACTAAAGCTAATTAGCACATATTCTGGTTAAAGAACAGGCTTTAGATATAAATCACAAATGTGCACCGAAAAATCTAGAACCAGATCCCAAATACGATCTTTTAAATGAGTGTTAACCTAAACGTTATTTTAAACTATAACTTAAAATACAGGACATCCCTGGTTTCAGAAGACTGTGCATCAACATATGTCACCCATAAAAATTATTTTATTCCCCAAAGGATGAAGTTTTTCACAAAATAACTAAATTTGTGACAAAATCATCACGTGTCAATGATAATCCGGAAGGAGCTAATTTTCTTGTTGATGGTCAGGATAATAGCTTTTTATAACAGTGCTGCTTTCTCCACTCCTAAATCATTTTGAAAATTGCCCTGCTCTGCGTTTAAACCTTAAATTCGCTGTTGTTAGATTTGATATGAAGGAAAGGGTAGGCGTAAAGTACTACAGTACACGTGCAAGCTGACAATATCTTAAGGTGGTTTGAGTGTACTAGATTACAAACTTTACTATCTGTCAGCACAACTGAATGGTACGAATAGATAGAATCTGATGGAGTCTGCCATTTACAATGTAGGACTCTTGCCTCATCTCTCTCTAAGATGCTGTCAGGGGAATGGAACAAGTCCTTTAGACACTCCAGTTGGTAAGACGCTACCAAGCACAGCTGGAAACAGGCTGGACCATAAAAGGAAATGTGCCTGAATAGGTGCCAACCTAAATACTATGGCACTATCCTGACTTTCAAAGAGTGTCAGCAGTTGGAAACCATGTCGATGGGGGAGAAGCAACATGTCTATGACTTATTTGAAAATGTGATACTTCTCTGGTTTGTGGATTTGAGGCAGCTATTCCCAACCCCGGGGTCCATCCTTGGATCATGGTGTTACCCACAGGGTTGTTGAATGCATTTGGGGGATGGGGCTTGAAGAAACCACCAGTAAACCCATGAAGTAACACACTTCTTATAACGGGCAAAATAAAATGGGCTATCACCATACTATATAAAATGTAAAAGGATAATTAGGGTAACACTGGAATCACAGAGAAACAGCGAGAGCACAAGCCTAGGCAGGGAATTGGGAGACACTGAGTGGGCAAACGAACTGGTGTTTTCTACAAAGATTCATGAAAACTCATGGCTTAAATTACTGTAGCTAAATACACTGCACCGCCCACATCTGATCCAATGTAAATTACAGAAGATGCTCTTAGATACAATGTGTCAACCCCAGATGCAAAAGTGAAGGTGCAGACTTTATTCAAAGTGTGTGGTCCTGCCCGATCATCCAGGACTATTGGTATGAGGTCACCTTACTGCTTCAGGAACTTGCAAAGCAGCATAACATGTTTAAACCTTAAACTTGTTTATTTGGCTTAATGCAGAAAATAGCACGCAGATTGGTAATGTCACACTTGATAACCAGAAGAGGTATTTAAAACCACTGGAAATAGAACACTGCTCAACCATTGGCACTCTGAAGGTCTAACTTACTGATGAGGGCTGATACTGAAAGCGCACCACCTCACGTTTCAACAAAAGGTGGAGACAAAATGGGTAATGGACACTATCATACCATCACTGGCAAGATAAAATGGTGATATACCAACCCCCCCTTGAACAATGTGGCAATTTGGAATATATATCTGCTGAGAACCACCACGGGCCACAAAACATGACTGTTCTTACTATGCATAATTAACAATCAGAGAGGGGAGAGAGAGAAATCAGAATGGATTCATTCTCCCTGGGCATATTTAAATAAACAGTTAGAATCCACTCCTTGAGATAAAGGGTGTCTCCTCCACAGTGGGGAACACCTTTATGTTTTTAGGTCCCCTCACACACCAACAGGCCCCTTGGTGTCATGCTTCATCATCTGGGTCATCGTACCCCTCTACGGGGTAAGGCGTGCTGCAACCTACGGAGAAGTGGGAGCACTTGTTAGACTATGTGTGGTGTTGGTGAGGGGGTATTTTGAATAAATGTGAGTGTATTGTGGGGTTTGGGAAATAGTGATAGTTAAAAAGAACCTGCCTCGTGGGGTGACTAAAAATTATTTAATAAGCCCCCGGGCAGGTGCTGTTAAAAATGAGGGTGGGAGGTCACTACGCTGACAATGTGCGTTACCTCCTTTTTGTGTGCGTTGACATGTTTCGGTGCCAGAAGCACCTTTTTCAGGACGGGGTGCACAAATCCCCACCTTACTCACGTTTCTCTAACTAATACAAGCATTTTCTAATAAAAGTGAGGAAAAATTACAGTGCAGGTAAAAGTAATGTACCTAGCAAAAAAAGACGTTGTCTATTGTTTTGGAGTTGTAGATAAACCTCATGAGCCAAAACGTCAGGATCTGGTGTGCTAACTAGCACGATTTCTACGAGGAAATACCTCCCGATCGATCCCTACGTGGCTCCGGTGATGTTCTTACTATGCCACAGATGTACAGAGAAAACCCCAAGCCAGTGACTTTCTGCCTATGAAAGTGAAATATGTAGGGTAAGGTAGTAATTCCTTCATTTATACGTCCAAAAATTAAGGCGATAGCTTAAACCTATTGGCAAGTAGGTTAAATCTAGTAAAGTGGAGTTAACACTTGAAACAGCCGTATCATGTATGTTTATGCGCACACTAAAATTAGAGAGTATTGCAGGAGCACAGTGCACCAGGGGATGCTTCAATCTGAAATAATTCTCTTATTCATGTTTACAACAGCTTTTCTTCAGAAATAATCAATGTTAATCTTCTTATGGATGAAGCGATGAAGAAGCCTTTAACATTATAGTTATTTCCATGTTCAGTATTCACAAATTTAAAACATGACCCAATGAAGTTTGGGTACCTCATTTATCAGGGGCAAATGATATATAGATGATCCCGGAGTAGACGTGTGAGACAGTCGGCATGGAACACGCACTGGAGTAGAACTGCAGAAAACCTGTGACTGCTCTTTTGCAGTACTTACGCTTTCTGTTCGATTGAGGCGCTTCACAGCCAGTGCCTAAATCTGCGTTATACAAATACCAAATAAATATATAAAATAAATAAAGACAGGAGATGTGAAAATGAACCTGATGTGTGATCGTCTTAGGTTTCTGAAGCTTCCAACCTAAGTTCCAAACTATGTTTGTAGTGGCAAAAGAATGTTAAGTGGGGAAACATGAGGCTTGCAAAATAGTTATCACAAGTCTTGTTTCAATGGAAGGAATATGGACCTTCCTGAATATGCTTTTTTCTTCTAATGAAAGAGAGAATTGCATGAAAAAGATTAAACATACTCCACAGTTATTTACATTTTTCTGCCTCGTTTAGTTGCAAACACCCGATAAGGGGTTAGAATTTGAAGAATATCATGGGTAATATCAACAGGGCCAACACGCCTCATTACATTTTTTTTCTGTATGTGACATTTATTATGCACATGAGTATTGTATATAATCAACAGTGTTACTAAGATCTGCCACATCACAACCTATGTTGTGGAAGAATAACTTTGGGCAAAGGCACCCAGGTACATTCTCTATGCCACAGCAAATGGATTGGTAGGACAGTTCATACTTTCTCCAAAAATAACATGAAACGAGTACAGAACAGCCTGGGGTGGAGCTTAATAAAGAACAGGAACAAACCCCCAAGCCAATAATAAAAGAAAAAAAACACTTTTAGACCAAGAAGCTAGCAATAGATCTCAAGCAGCCAAGTAAATCTCCTGCACCACAGTCATGGGTTTAATGTTCAAACACTATTCAGATGTAGGAGAATACAAAGTTAAACATCTGTCTTTATTGTCTCTAAATATGAATTCTGGGATCTTAGTGTATGGCAATACACTGCTTTACATGGGTAACAAAGATATTTCATCCATAGTAAACTTGTATGAATCGTTTTCACTGGTCTTGTTAAAAAGTTCTCTTCTATAAGTGGCCTTATAAGTATCTCACCTTTTTTTTTTAAAGAAACTCCATGTATGGAAATGTAATTACTGAACACCTTGTATTGCTTAAAGCAGTAAATACAGTTTTACTAAACATCTATCACTTGTTTTAGTAGCTAAGCCCCTCACTGATCCAACAATGAGAGGAAACCTAGAGGATACATGGGTCTGGAATTTATGCAGTGGCTTAGCAATAGGGTCGATGAGCTTCAAGAATGAAAAGTAGGGGACATGCCTAACCAGATATGAAGACGGATACAGGAGAAGAAGCATCACGGTTAGGCTGCAGCTAAATTAATATAATATATATTGTGGATCTTGGCAAACAAGGTAACATGGAGCAGTTTTAAAACATTGAAATTTCATTAAACAGAATATTTTCCTACCACAGTCTAGAACACTGGATTTTACAGTAAAAACGTCTTAGTTGGTAGTTTATGACAACCACGCCTAAACAACCTATTTGTAATAAGCACTAATACTAATAATGAAGCAAGGCATTCTGACTACCTAGTCTACTATGTTAATTGGCATATTCTATTGTGACAGAACAACATCAATATATTGTAAAGTAATATTACCTAATTTGGTTTTTATAGACCTGACTCCATCAAGTTCATGTTCCAACTCCAGTGCACTATAGTCTGTACAAGAGCCTGAACCTGTAAAAAATACAAAAAAATCTCAACATAGAATTTAATAAGTCACACATTTTATTTTATCTATTGATTTGAAATAAATCCAGGAGAACTTTACATAATAGACACAATCCATGCATTTGGCCAGTCCTTGATCATGTTCACATTTCCTGAGATCTCACAGCTACATTTTCTAAATGTAGAGTAAACCTGGACTAATGATGTCACCATAATTAAAAAAAGTTATTATAAATGTACTATATCAGACTATAGAGATTTTAATTTTTTTTACCATTCTGCCACTCTATCCCCTTATTTGCAAAGCGCAGAGCTACAAACATGTGAATTCATACCACTTGTTTCATGTTTATACTAACAATTTGCTATGTTTCTGGATAAAAATTAGGTTGCTTCAATTAAATAAAAGAGCATACCTATTGGAACTGTTGTTTATGAATCAATTGCTAGGATGAGGTATTTATTAGAGTTCATCGTGAGAACTGGCTTTAGAACAACTACAATTTACTTGAAATGAACCAATATTCCCTTTAACATTGGCAGACTTGTAATTCACTCCATGAAGTAGGACCACACTATGCGTGTGATAAGAGGACTGTGTGGAAATTACTGTATTTGTTGGTGAAAACTACACAAAACGTTTGCATAAGAAAACTATGAAATTCTGTGCCTATTGATTTGAATGACACTTCATTCTTTGCAAGTCTAAATACTCCCAAACATAAAACAATGGGACTTCATTGACAAAAATATGGAAATTAATAGTTGGGTGTAGTTGAAAGTGGAACCTTTCATTCTCATGTTTTTAAGTACAAGCTAACAAGTCACCCAATAAAAACATGAGAACACATTGTTTGGCCTATTACTCAAAGATCTGTTAAGCTGGGCATCTGAGCAGGAGATCGTACCATTATACCAAACAGACTTCATGAAAGGCATGGGCACTATCCAACTTGATGGCCTGTCGCTATTAATAGATAAAAGCCTGAATACCCACGCATTGCTCTACCTAGGCATTGTCTACTAAGTCTGCTTTCAACCTGGTACCTAGAAACATCTTTTGGGCAAAACTCTCACGTTCGGGCATACCACCAATTATTTTAAAAGGAATTATCCTATTACACACCAACAATTGGTTCCACATAAATATTGGAGACAGCCGCACAGTGTCCACAAAGATCAACAACAGTATGGGTCTGACCAGGCCGCGTGTTAGCATGATTGCTGCTCAGCATCTTTGCTGCTCAGGATCTTTTTGGCAGATTTGTCCACAGCATTAGACAATACAAACATTGTCCTGCCAAAGCTTGGTGGTAGCTAGCTCCCAAGCTTAGTTTACGCTGACAACATCCTTTTAATGTGCAAGACCAGGAGCGGATTATAGCACTTGATTAACACCTTACATGTTCACTCCATATAAAATAAGCTAAAGGTAAATCTGGGCAAAACTAAAATCTTGATTTTTGAGGAACTAAACTAAAAGAACGAGTTACTCACCTTCGGTAACGATGTATCTGGTAGAGACATAGTCTAGCTGCAGATTCCTTAAGTTAGAATATCCCCAGGCGTCAGACTGGATACAGAAAACTTTTCCGTAGCAGCACCTCTGTGCGCTGGGGGTGGCGCCGCACAGCTCCGCCCTGACGTTGTCCATGGACGTGACATCAGCGGAGCCATATATGCCCGTCCTGGCACGCTGACATCAGTTTTCGTTGGTGAAACCTTTCCGTGCCACAAGGCGGAGCCACCACCAAAAAACTGTTAGACTATGGGAACAGTGTGTGAAAATGATGAAAAGACATGGAATGGTGAAAAACAGCACCTTAAAGGACAGTGCGAGGCACTGTATATTGAAAACTAGTAAAGGGAAAGAGCAGAGCATCGCTCTGAGAAGCAACCTCGCAAAAGTGAAGGCCAAACACCCTTGGAGGTAAATGAAGATGTAAACAACATCATGGCAGACGACAAAGTCTGCAACCTTAATGTATAACCGTGAAGGACAACAATCCGGAACAGAGGAGCTAGGACAATTGACTACAAGACGTCACCAGAAAGAGACGTTGTATCCCCAATAAGTGATCTATAAACCAAGGGAGCGCAGAGGTGGTAAGAGACCCCAGGGCGATAGAGAAGGGGAGAGCGGGTGGTGGGAAAAAACATGAATAGACCCCACACTGTAAAAGCCAGGACGTAGGGCTGGAAAGGATACATGAAATGAGCATACTGTCCAATCACGAGAATGGGTGGAGTAGAACAATGAAAGCAGAATGAAGCATTCTGTGTCGAAGTGAAGTGAAAACGTCACCCTGCAGAAGGGTCAAGCCACCCGGAGGGAGGCGAGTGTAGAAAGCCCAACCTGAAAAGGTCCTCGCAGAATGGGGAGGATGGGCGGGCGTTAAGGAATCTGCAGCTAGACTATGTCTCTACCAGATACATTGTTACCGAAGGTAAGTAACACGTTCATCTGATAGAGACGACTAGCCTCAGATTCCTTAACTTAGAATAGATACCAAAGCCATATCTATAGAGGAGGCGGGTCTGTGACTAAACCCCAATAAGTACCAGAGGCAACGTAGCCATCAACAAGGTGATGACCCACTGTGGGCCCTGCAAGCCAGTGCCGCCACACCAGACCTTGAGACTCAGAAAAAGCGAAAAACATTGGGAGGCTAAGGCACCACAAGCTGTCAAAGGACAGCACAAAAACTCCTGTATATACACCGGGTGAGAGAAAGAAAACATACGCTAGATATGTCGGTGTGAAAGGGAAAGTTCATGACCTCGCAAGAAGTGGAACTGAACCCAGGGTCTGATGGATCCGCAGGATCTGGCGTGCTGATCGTAAATAAAACCCAGAGAGAAGACAACTGGTATGACAGAGTCAACACATACCAGTCCAGTATGAACAACAGTGGAAAAAAGCACTATGGAATCCTGTACCAGCCAAATACGTGGGACAGTATTGGCAAGATGCCAATCTATGGCCAGTAAGTGCTGGTAGTACTAGAAACGAAAAACACACCAGTACATAGTCGGTCTGTCACATGACATGTGAAAGGGCTGACGGCAACCAGCAGAAGCACCCAAAACAGGGGTACAGTAAGAACAATAATGAAGTGGAATATTGGAAGATATAAAAGCATACCATGTGGATGCTAGAACCACACAAAGTATAGCAAAGACCCTCCTTTAGGGTAGCGTGAGCAGCCCAGATGCGAGAGACGCACTAGCAAGAAGGCAACCGGGAAAGAGGGGCACCAACCAAGTTGGACACCCACTTAAGAGCTCGTGGGCGAGCAGGCTGGGTCAATGACCACGGACACCGAATGAAGAAACGTTGACAGCACGATTGTGCTGTGTAACAGCACAGAGCAGATACAAAGGCAAAATAAATACATTAAAAAATGAAACGTCGCACAAGAAGATAAGGGTACGCGAAAAGTACTGACAGTCATGAGGAAGCAGAAGTGGACAGAACAATGTCCAGACCAGTAAGCTACAGCAGCCCCTCGTCCGGGAGGAGCAACGGTGCCCCGCAAGATAGAGGAGGAGACAGAGCTAGACATGACAGCCGGAAACATTCAGGACCAACCAAATGTTCCAGGAGCCCAAAAAGCGAGTTTCCTAAAGAGAACACTCCCTTTGAGAGTGGTGACAGCAGGAACCCAAGCAGAAGTGTTGAAAACACCTGGGCGGAAAGAAGCAGGGAATGTGTAAAAAACTCCTGTTGGGAAAGTGCCCGGAAAACGAGGGCACAAGGCAATGTACAGTAGTATAGGGCGAAGCCGCCACCTTTAAAGGCAAACCCAGTAAGGGCTGAACTACGAAAAACTGCTACCCGAACCCCTAAAGGGGAGGGGAGAACCAGCACCAGAGCAGTGGAAGAACCAACGCAAACACCGTATAATAGCAAGTATACCAGGGTGCATTTCCAGGATACGCCCACACTAAAAAGCGTGCCACACAGTGGTTGTATCCTGGCGCAAAACGAGGACAGGGCGTTAGAGGTGAGCACAGCACCTGAACTGAACAGAACAAAGGCCCTACAGAAAATGACTGGCAAACAAAGAGCAGCCATGAAGGGCAAGAGGATCACAGCGACGCTAAAAACCCCCCGTGAATACAGGCGAGGCAGAAGCCATACGGTAAGGACCCCACACCGAGGCGTAGAAGGACTACCCACAACTAGAGCCAACTGCACCGAAAGTGCCATAGAGCAATGCTAACGTTCGGATCGCAGAACAGCAGAAAAAGAGGCCCACAGCAAGATTGTGGCGAACAACTCCATAGAGCGTACCAGGGCTAAGGCAGCTACCCAATAGCATATAAATACCCCATATAGGGTAAGTGTCAACCCCTGCAAGGGGAGTCCTCTTGGGCAAAGTACACATTCAGAGGACTGAAAGGAAGACAGAACCAGTCATCCGGCTGTACTGAACAAACACTGAGATGGCGGAACAACCGCCTACACCATCCGGGTCCTATGCAAAGAACCCAGGACACCTTTGAAAGTAAATTAACAAGGCAAAATTGCCAATACGGGGGAAAAAACTCTTTAAGGCAGAAAGTCGTGCCGCAAAAGTCATGGCAGTCCAGACATGAGGCGGGAGACTACTGAATCTGCGTGACTGTCAAACAGGTCCACGCCATTGAACAGCAGATCTCAAAGAGCATCCCGAACATTGTCCAGGAAACGACTGTCGCACACAGCCAAGCATTGCGGTGTAAAGCCACAGACCAAGCAAGAGCTCATCCCACCAAGTCAGTGGCGTCAAGGGAAATTGGAGGGAAAATTGTGCCATTCCCCTGCCATCATGCAGAAGGCGGATCAAGTCCACCCGCGGGACTTCTGGAAGTGAAGGAAGAAGGTCCTCGACTAAGTCCCAAAGGGTAGAAGATGCACGTGCGACCACACAAGCCGTATTCAACGTGCGAATGCCAGCCCTGGCAGAGGCGAAAAGCTGGCGACCACATGCCCTTACCACCTAGATTCGCTGGTGGGAGGCAACAGAGGCAGGGCGGAGGAAGACTAAGTCAAAGGCTGCCTCAACGACTCAGCCCTGAGCCCTAGAGTGAAGGGACAGACAGAGCAGATCATTTGGGGCAGGACGGTGTCGACGAGCTATGGCCCGATCAACAGCGTCACCTGAGGAAGGCCTCGCCCATGTGCCCAGCATGATGTCAAACAAAGATGCCCCAAGGGGCAGCAAAGGCTCCACTTCAACCGGCTCCATATGGAGAAGATCCAACAAGGAATCAGAAGGCAGAGAAACCACAGGAGGCTGAAAACGAAGAATAGCTGCCGCCCTGTGAATAACCCGTGCGTAGGCAGCACTAGCCTCAGTTGCCATCCAGGGGAGACGACAATAACCCATCAGTAGGAGATGGCTGAAGACTAACCTGTCCTCTAGACAGCAAAAGTGGAAGAGCCGGAGGCTGATCCATAGACCACGCCACACAGGTACCTACACCATGGGCCGAAACGGCCTGAGATCAGGGGAGTCTAAAGGAGCGTCAACCTGTTTATGTTTATGTTTGGGTAATTTTTATAGCGCGCAACTACCCAAGGGTGTCTCGGCGCATGAGGACTATGTATCTAGACATGGGAAAGCCGTAACGGACTTATTGATTAAAAAGCCAAGTCTTAAGGTGTTTCCTGAAAGTTGTAAAGGTGGGAGAAGTTTTGATGGAATGGGGAAGGGTGTTCCAGAGTCTGGCGGTGGCCACTAAAAAGCGTCTGTCTCCCCAGGAAGACGTTCTTGTACGTGGGACTGGTATGTGGAAAGCAGTGGAAGAGCGAAGGGATCTGATGGGGGCATAAATACAGAAGGCGTTCTTGAGGAACTGGGGACCTAGGTTATGAATGGCCTTATAGGCAATACAGAGCGCCTTGAATTTGATCCGGCTTCTGACACGTAGCCGGTGGAGCTGCCGGATGGCCGTGGAAGTAGAGTTATTTTGGGGGATTCCGAGTAGAACCCTGGCTGCCGCATTCTGAACGGATTGAAGCTTTTTCAGGACCTTCTCTTGGGCGTTGAGGAGAAGGGCATTACAGTAGTAAATCTTGGAGAAGACTAGGGTGGTTACAAGGGTTTTTCCTGCCGAAGCTGGGAGGTATGGCATTAGCTTCTTAATTTTTCTTAGGATGTAGAAAGAGGAAGATACCACATTGTTTACGTGGTGATGAAAAGTAAGTTTGTCATCAAGCATTACCCCGAGGTTTCTGACCTTAGCGACAGGTTGTGGAGGGGGGCCCATGTCATTGGGCCACCAGGTAGATGACCAGGTGGGGAGTAAAGTGCCGAAGGTCATGACCTCGGTCTTCTCAGAGTTTAGTTTTAAACAGTTTATTGACATCCAGGAGTTTATAGCTAGCATACCCGCCTGGAATCTGGACGAGACAGCTGCCCCATCTTTGTGCACAGCTAGCACCAGTTGGGTGTCGTCGGCGTAGGTGGTTAGCCTCAGGCGGTATGATTTAACTATCCTCGCCAAGTCCGAAATTTATATATTGAATAACGTAGGGCTTAGCGAGGATCCCTGAGGCACCCCCCAAGGCAGAGTAAATAAGGGGGAGTAGAAGGTGCCTAGTTTTACGGTTTGAGTGCGGTTAGAGAGGAATGATACAAGGAGATCCTTGGCCAGATGGTTGATCCCTATGGCTGCGACACGGTCGATCAGGATGGAATGATCGACCATGTCAAAGGCGGCAGATAGATCCAAGAGTATAAGAACCGCCGTCCCTCCTTGGTCCAGAATTGCCCTGATTTCGTCCGTTGCTTTTATCAAGGCGGTCTCAGTCCCATGCCCTTGCCGAAAGCCGAATTGGGTGTCATCTAGGAGATGGTTCTGATTTTTGTAATGAGAAAGCTGCCTGTTCATGAGACTCTCTAAGATCTTGGAAGGGAAAGGGAGACAGGCTATCTGTCTATAGTTGACTGATGCTGTGGGGTCTAGGGATGGCTTTTTGAGGAGGGGTTTTATTGCCGCTTTCTTCCACGCGGGGGGGGGTAGAGCCCTGTTAGAAATGTGGAGTTAAAGATGTCCATTAGAGGGGGTGTAATAACCTCAGACATCTGTTTGAGTATGGACGGTGAGCAGGGGTCTAAGGGAGAGCCTGACCTAGTAGACGCGATGAGGTTGCTGATCTGTTCGAAGGAGACCTTATGAAAGTGAGGGAAGGAATGGGAAAGGGACGGAGATGGGGAGAAGGGGATGGGAGCGATGGGGTGAGGGTGGGAAGTGAAAACTGTGTATATTTTTGTAACCTTGGTGGAAAAGAAGTCGGCTAAAGAGTTGCAGAAGTCTTGGGATGCCTCTGTGGCATCACCTAATTTGGGGGTGGAGAGGGTTTTGACTACCTGGAATAATTTCTTGGCAGAGTTCTGTGCAGCCTCAATTTGTGAGGAAAAAAAGATACTTTTTTAGGAAATAATTGCACGCTTGTATATGGACAGTGCATCTTTATAAGTTTGTTTGTCCAGAGGGTTGTATTGCTTCCGCCAGTGTCTCTCCAGATTTCTGCAGTACTGTCTCTGGAGTCTGAGATCCTCTGTAAACCAGGGAGCAGAAGGGGTGGAGCGATTGGGAAAGGTCTTTTTAATTGGTACTACCTGATTACAGGCATCATGAATCCAGTCCTGATACAAGTTGGATGTTGTAACTGGGTTGGGAATGCTGTTAAAGAGAGAGTTAGAGAGAGTCTGGGAGAGTAGTGGTAGATCCGCGTTGTTCCATGCACGAGTGAACTTAGGCGTGTGTGTTTTGGACTGAGGTGGATTAGGATTATGGGCCTTAATGGTGAACAGGACTGCTGCATGATCCGACCAGGTCACAGGAAGGACCGCTGACAGGCTGATATTGGGATAATTGGTGAAGAGGCCATCAAGCGGGTGATTAGCTTGATGGGTAGGGGAGGACACTATCTGGTGGAGTCCTACCGAATGTAGATCGTTAATGATGGTATAAGAGGAGGCGTAGGCATCTACCGACTCTGCGTGGGAGTCGCATCGGCGTCCGCGGAGTCGGGTGGGATATCAATCTCCTGAAATCGAGGAGACGTGGGCCATGTCCCATCGGCGTTGTATCAGCTCTGGTACCGGAGTCAATGCACAAAGCCGAGGACAAATCCACCGGCGAGGACCAGACATGAGTGCCTTCCATTCCTATGGGACCTGAAGGGGCACCAGGGAGAGGGGGTGACCCAAAGTAAGAGTGGAGTGCTTTAGAATAAGCCTCCATTTGGTCATGTGTTGCTCCGGCACCCGGAAAGTGGGGGTACGGAGGAGACAACCGCCGGACGCCTGATCCAGGCAGGAAGTGATAAGAACAGGCGCCAGTATCACGGGTATGGGAGGAAGGTCTCCTGGACTTACGCTTTGCTTACCCGCCTCAGAACGACATCTGCAGGAACGACCTCGAGATTGGGCTCGATCCAGAGAATGAGAGCGGCGACGCAATGGTGCAGGGCTACACAGTCGTGCGGCAAGCAATTTCATACGACGCTCCTGTAAGGACTTTGGTTTCATCCGCTGACAATCGTCGCACTCTTTGGAGTCGTGGTGCACCTACAGATGGCGTGCGGGTCCGTTACCGACATCTGACGTGCACGGGTCTCACACACTTTAAAGCCCAAAGGCATTGCACACTGTTCCAGGACACCGAAGGCGTTGAGAAGACCAGAAAAACAGGTCACGGAACCACTGGTTTTCCGTGATCCGCGATGGGACGCGGAAAAGGAGAAAACGGACGTCAGAGCGCCGGGAGGGGCATATATGGCTCCGCTGAAGTCTCGTCCCCGGCACGCAGAGGTGCTGCTACGGAAAAGTTTTCCGGATCCAGTCTGATGCCTGGAGATATTCTAAGTTAAGGAATCTGTGGCTAGACGTCTCTATCAGAGAACACTGAACCTGAACAACAAGAAAGTACAAAGGGAAGCCAAATATAAATACTTTGGCTTGCTGATGGACAACAGAGGCTCTTTGGCATCTGACAAAAGATAGATGGAAAAAAACGTGATCCTTCTTTTAGCATTCTACTCACATTCTAAGGGACTTGCTGGTCCCACATTGACCCCACTGCTTAAAGTAATCCAAGCAAAACTTCTTCCTAACCTTTTTTACAGCTCAGAAGCCTTGAGGGGGAGCGAGGCAAAACTAGTCGATACATTACTATAATGATTAACACGAGGATATGTGGTGCTGTTTCACTTTGTTATCACTTAGCTCCTCCATAACCGTTCTCCTAGTACATCGGTGACTCCTGCATTAGGTACATGCGATGCGAATGTTAAAGGCCATTTTGATGGCCGACAATTCTTGGCCGTATATATGTACCCAACATGGAGCAACCCCAGTTCCTCTGTCAGTTATCAGCGGCGCGCTCCCACTGGGGTGGAATTCCGTGGCTACTGGGTGGGGACTTTAATTCTGTCTTAAGCACTGAGCTTGACAGATCGTTCCCTCCACTGCCCAGCACCCCAGCCACCTCTAACACGCAGGCCTTGTGTGACTGGCTGCATTACTGGCACATGGTAGACATTTGCTGACACTGGAACGAAAGATTATTCCTTTTCCTCACCACACCACCTACACATAAGACGGGACCGATTTTTTGGCACAGCATCTCTACTGCTCTCTGTGACACACACTGACTACCTAGGCCGCACCCACTCAGATCATAACCCACAGAGCCTTCAACTCACTTGGGACACTGTCCCACCTCCCTGCCGCCATGGCATAGCAACCAGTGGCACTCGAGGACCCTATTTCGTGCCTCCCTACACACAGCTATTGAAGACTATTTTAACATACTCACAGGTCCGCAACATCTAGACTGATTGAGTAAAATACATTCAAAGTTGGAACCAGGGGCCATTGCCTGGGGGTGACCTGGAATGTCTGCCGCATGACAATGCTATACCTTGCATAGAGCGTACACTCCTGCTCCACGAGACTGACGGAGCATGGTATCCAATGGACACTTGTCACCGGCTGGCGGTTCAATGCGACCATGTTTCCCTGCTGGAACATCTGCGTTGTTTGAACTATGTGACCCACCCAGAGCGTACACATGCCACTGCAGACAAATCCAGCACACTATTGGCATGGCTAATACGGTCGGAACAGCCCCAGCACCCTATTGTGGCGCTAGGATCTGCCGCTGGCAATCTACATTACACTCAGTAGGACATTCATCTAGAACTGACCCACCACTATGCCTTGATGTACCAATCTAGGCTCACTGCTCTCCCACCAGACACGGACACCTTCTTCTCCGAAATCCCCCTACCCTGCCTCACACACCACTAAAAAGCAGAGCTAGATGATCCAATCACGCTCTCTGAAATACAAGAACCAATCATGGCACTGTCCACAAGCAAGACCCCTAGCCCAGATGGCTTTCCTGTTGAATTCTACAAAGGGGTATGCAGCAGTCCTTGGGCCCCGGTAGCTCACTCTGTATGAAGAAGCACTGGCCGCCTCGAGTCTTTCCACTTCCGTGCACAAAGCGCTAATCATATCTCTTTCTAAGCCACATAAAGACTCTACTGATCTGGCACTGCCTAACACAGATTAAACGGTACTTGCAAAAATTCTGGCCACTGGGCTGGCACCTATGGTACCAATGCTTGTGCACCCTGACCAGAATGGTTTTGTACCATCTCGCAGTACATCCTTGAATCTAAGATGCTTTTTTCGCTTCTTGAAGTATGCACCTGAATCATGGCCTCGAGCAGGTTGCCTGGTACTGGATCTGGCCAAGGCCTTTGATACACGGGAAAGGTCCTTTCTATTTGAGAACTCGGCACGCTACAGTGTCGGGGACCGCTATTTGTTGCTGGTCAAGTTGCTCTATACTTGCCCGCTGGCCAGGGTTGAAATTAACCTCCTGGCATCGGACCCATTCCAGATCCACTGGGACACACGCCAGGGTTGCCCGCTTTCGCCCCTACTTTTCTCACTGGCGTTTTGGTGCTTGCCCTCCATGCTGGAAGAGCAGAGTGGTGTATTTTGCTGGGGGATGGCCTGAACTCGGTCTCCCTCTCTAAGTGGACGTTCTACTGATTTACCTAAGAGAACTTCACTCTATCCTAGAGGCAGTCGCCCTAACACTTGATCGCTTCACTCATCTGTCTGGCCTCAGCGTCAACTGGAGTTAAAAATGTTCATTTCCTTTCACCCGCTCAATGGCGGATCACCACTCCACACTCAATAAGAACCATGTGCCCTGGCAGCCTTTCAAGTTACACTACCTGGGTATCAGGTTGTATAATGCGGTTGAGGACCTATATGATGGTAATTTGCAAAGATCGGTTACCTCATTGAGAGTGCAGATGAAATTCTGGCGCACACTGCCTCTGTCGGTGGCAGGATGTTGAGTGCTCCTTAAGATAGTCGCTCTTCCTCGCCTCCTTTATTGCTTTGCTCATCTCCCCCTCTATATTCCTGCCCCCTTCTTTCGCTGCCTGGAAAAACAATGCAGTAATTCATATGGAGCAATTCTTGCTGCTGGGTCGCATTATCGAAACTATCTACCCATAGATTGGGGTGGCCTGATGGTGCCTCATTTTGAGCACCACTATCTTGAATCTCAACTACAATGGGTGGCCAAATGGATGTCAGGTCTGCAGCTAGAGGACACAGCCATGGCCGAACTAGCCTGCAGTCTGATGGATGAACTACATATGTTTCAACGCTGCACAGGTAAGCCCATACCTAGCTCCCTGCTGCTGGGGGTAGCATACCGTAGTTATCACTGAGCTCTTCATTTAACACGTACAGTGACTCCTTATGCCCCCAGCGATACCTCGGCTCGGCATGCCCAGACAACTTGTCATTATGTTGTCAGCGGAACTAACCGCCTGGCATGAGGTGGACAGCCATACAATAGGAGACCTCTACCGGGAGAATATCCCTCCTCACTTACAGGCTGCTGATGGAGGACGACCTCCCTCTAGGCCACTTCCTTCTATAGAATTCACTAGTGATCACCATGTGGAGTAGATGGGTGATACAGCGCTGAAATTCCCAACACACCTCACTATGCAATACTTGCATGTAATGGGACCTGGTGGACATCAGATCTGCTGGTTTGCAGGAGGAAGGCCTAACACATCCCTGCACCAACAAGGAATGGGAAACACTGCTGAAGGGTCCAGTCAATGAGCCCCGTAATGCCAGATTCTGCCTTATACAATATTACATTGTGCACAGGGTATATCATACACCAGAAAAAATAAACTGATATTTCCAGCGAACGGACGCCCCCTACCCCCATTACTCTCTGGTGGATGCCGACCTCCTGGACATGCTTTTGGAATGACCACGTCTGCAGCAAAACTGGCAGGGTTTACCACCCAGCTGGCTGTCTGCACAGGACACTTGGAGCTAAACACCTGGGAGGTGTGCTTCCTTGGTCTCTATCCAGGGCAAAGAAGAATAACATCACATCTTGCTTCCTTGATCTGAGGCGAATAAAGCCCCAACGCCTTACCACTCGTAGATCGAAGGCAAGGCAGCTCCCAGGGCTTCCAGCCTGAACACAATCTCTAATGAGCTGGGCTCAGGCAGGAAGTGTTGCCCTACACAAGGAAGCTAGTGTAGGGCTACACAAAAACCCAATAGCAACCAACTGGGATGCTATCTTGATTGATCTGCGGCCCACTGCCCACTCGGCTCCTGTCAGTGGCACCAACTCACTGCTACAGCGGACAGTCTACATAGGCCACTAACTGGTTCAATGGCTGCTGGGGCTGTTTGGGGTGTGCCCTGCTGGCCTCACACAGGGTACCGAGCTATCATGTCACGGCGCTTTTCTATTCGCATCAGCTGATTGTTTAGAGTGTGTTGGATGGCTTTATTGAGGGAAAGGCAAAGACGGGCGGAGGGGATGCTGATGTTTTGTTGTAGTTTCTTTTTCATCTTACTCAGCTGATTGGTTACAAGGGGCATTCCTAAAATTGTGTTTTAAGCTCCGACGTCTACGCTAAATAAAATCTTAATCTAAAACAAACCAGGAGTGGACTACACAAGCATATACCAAATGTATAACATCTCACAAAGCTGAACTATTGTATCACTGCACAATGAGATGGGGACAACACCATGAGTGTACCTATTGATGCAATACTAAGGGCCAGTAGTGAGTAACAAACCAAGACAGAAATTAATGTAGCCTCAGTTAAAAGAGAAGCAATGTCAATATGACCTGGAACACGATCAAATGATGATTCAAATGTTTGTCAATGCTAAAAAGTTTACGAATTGTTCTCATTTACATGTTAAGGCTAAACAAGTTAATAAAACTATTAAAGTGGTTCACTAATAGAAAAGGGAACCATTTTGAAAAATGTATGGAAAAGAATCCATGCCTAATTTGTTTTACAAAAACCGATACAGAGCAATTAGAAAAAAACAGAATACTGCTGAAGTTCCAAATTTGGATATCATATTTAAAATACAGTGAAATTTACGGACGTTTTTGTCTTTCGGGACCATATTTTGACGCCTTTAGGCCTTTTTCTGTATTTAAAGAAAAAAGATTTAAGTGCCTAGTTAAAGCACTGTGGTTGAGATTGCCCGAATTCTATCAAGCAAAGCACGCATATTATAAAGTTCTAGTTTAAAAAAATCAGCTTACAGGATGACAGCAACCACAGCTGCAAGCAAGATAGTTATTATGATTCAGAAACCTCTAATAAACTCGAACAAATGACTGGGCTAAAACACCTGTCCCACTTTTTCTTCCAGTAGTTGTTCTATTTCCTTTAAAATCATTCAAGCCGACTACTTGTTTAAGGTGACTGTTTTCGTTAGAAGAACTCTTCTGCTTAAATTACATTATTGACTTCCAACTTCATGGTGTATCTGTGTGTTTTATCATCTCAAGTGCAAATCTTAAAGGTAAGGCATAAAAAATAATTTTTAAAAACCTTGTAAAATAACTGTTCACTATATTAAACCAATGTTAAAAATTCACATTACTATTTAATGTAAACTGCAAGCGTATTTCCTTACTGCAATCCTGGTGGCCATGTGCAATCACCTTACCTTTCCTAAAAAGCTTTGCTATCTCTCTTAACCCCTTCGCCGCGGGTTAAATTTCGCCAAGGTGCGAGGGGGGCGGGGTTGGGCGTGGGGCTCCAGTACTCATGACGGCTCCCGGCCGTCATAAATCACAGTGGGTGTGTGCTCATGACGGCTTGAAGCCACCCGAACTCCACCCACTGATTAATTCTCTCACACAGGCGGGGAATTAACATTGCATGGGCGGAGCAGCAACGTTCGGATGGCCGGCCGTCATGAGCACACGCTTACCGTGACTCATGACGGCCGGGAGCCGTAATGAGCACGGAAGGAGTTAAGTTCTTTAGGGTGGAACAAAATGCTACAACAATGTTTATGATGTACAGAACTTGTACTAAGGGCAGTGACTGCTCCTGCCCACCCATGGTAGAGAGACAATCTGCTGTTTTGGAGGAAATATGGAGACCTCTGGTGGTGGCACCCCAGACAGTTACCCTATATTGACTTACCCAGAATTGATATGTATCATGTTAATACCAAAAATCTTAAACAAAAGCAATTTGCCAGGATTTCAAACAGCCTTAAAGAAAATTAAGAACTAAACCGCTTCTATTGAACCAAAACATCTTAAGAACAGGATGGAGGGTACTTGAAGGAAAAGTATAACAATGATAAAACTTTGTAACTCCACACAAAAAAATGTGACGTTATGAGCTCCCACCTAGAAGTAAATATCCCAGTTGAATAACTACACACGAGAGAAACTGTTCCTGCAGTCAAACTAACCTGTACTCCAGTGCTTTTAAAACAAGCATTGGAAATGCAATAGGTCTCGCAGCATTAGAGTTAGTGCTTTTAGAATTGTTTATGGGTTTTTTTGTAAATCTTTAGCATTTTTGTTTCCTGTAGCCAATGCTAAAGAATTAAAAAAAAAGCCATAAACATTTCTAAAAGCTCTAACTCAAATGCTCCGAGACCTATTGCACTGTGTGAGGGTGAGGGGTTGAGGGTGAGGGTGGGTGAGTGAGGGTGAGTGAGGGGTTGAGGGTGAGTGAGGGGTTGAGGGTGAGGGGTTGAGGGTGAGTGTGAGTGAGGGTGAGAGTGAGGGTGAGTGAGGGTGAGGGTGAGTGAGGGTGAGGGTGAGTGAGGGTGAGGGTGAGGGTGAGTGAGGGTGAGGGTGAGTGAGGGTGAGGGTGAGCGAGGGTGAGGGGTTGATGTTGAGGGTGAGGGGTTGAGGGTGAGTGAGGAGGAGTGAGAGTGCAAGAAAGTTGCAGTTTGGCTTTGAAACGGATCTGAGAGGTGTCTGCGTGATAAATGAATGATGCATAGGAATGGACAGAATGGGAATGTGTTTCGAGGACGTGCTCGGGGTGTGCATACTGGAAGCAGGGTGATGGATTCGAGGCTATGAGCGAGGGTGATGCCGAGCTCACCTCAAGGAGAGGGTGAGGGGCCAGGGCAGAAAGTAGGTGCAACAGAAGGAGCTGTGTAGCAAGAAACGCTGAGGAACGTGTCACTTCTTCAGGCGGAGATGCAGCCTGCAAGTTATCTCGAAGAGTTAAACGCTCGCTGCTGATATCCGCTCTGACCTGCAAGTGAATGCTTTAAATCCTTGCAAGGCCACCTCATCTATAGATCCTTCCCAGCTCGATAAATTGTGTGTCATTCATTTACATAACACTAACACTTGTTATATACAGTGACTAGAAACAACACAACTTTGAAATTAAATGCTATATTAAAAACCAGTTTTTAGTTTCTGAATTACTCTTGTTATGTATGAAGCACTTCGTCAGGTGCGATGCCAGAAATGGAAGACCCTTTGGTCTTGCGCGCGACTGAATAGCTAGCTCACGAGAGTCTTGGAGGCACATGGGGAGGTGTAAGAGTGTGTGGGGGTGGGGGGGGGGGGCAGGCATGCTGCAGCTTACAGTTAAACGTTGCCATTGACGTACAGGACTACGATTCCCAGCATGCTCGGTGCTTTCGGTTGTAAAACCTTGACAGGCTGGAAGTCGCCCTCCTGACATGGGGCCAGGTATGACGTCAAGGTGGACTTTTGCTGCGTCGTGCGAGCTTGCCTAATTATCTTGAGTCAGCAGCCCATGCTAAAGGTAATCTTGGGGTCACGCTGCCCCAGCCCTGCCTGCTCCAGCAGCGTGCAATGCAAAGCAGCGACCGCAGGCGGGACACGGTCAGCGCCGCAGGGAAATCACATACAAATAAAGCGCGCATTTCCCTCTCCTGGGGTGTACCATGCAAAGGCTGAGGGGTTTCTTCTTTTCTGTTTGCAGTGCCTTTCCCTGGAGTGAAGCAAGAGCCGCTCTCTCCAAGAAGCCAGGTCAACCATCCCGAAAGCCTGGTGATGCATACCTCCCAAGAGACCGCCATCTTTAAGGGTAAGATGCGCGCCGTGAAATATTAATAAGCAAAAAAAAAAAAAAGTATTCAATGCGTCAACACTTAGCGCATCATGAAAGCTGGTCGGCACTTACGCTCGAGGCGCTTCGCTGCACGTTTATTAGGAGGCCTGATCGTGCATGCCGGGTCTTGCAGTGTCATCTGGGGTAGAGGACGGGTCTCGGGGGCCTGCCTCCTCTACAGATATCTCCCATTAGCACTATGCGCCGTAGGACGGGTGATCAGCGGAGAAGCAGCCGGCGACGAGACTGTTTACAAAATTCTCTGGCCAAGGCCTTAAAAATGTGTGTAGAAAATGCGGTTTTGTTGCTTTGCATGTGTTTGCTGACGGAGGTGTGCCCTTCAGATGCAGCGTGAGGGGGGAGGAGAAATGCGACACGGCGGGAAGGGGAGGGGGCGGAGCGGGTAAAATAAACAAACAAGACGGAGGGAAGAGAGGGGAGGGGGGAGGAGAAATGCGACACGGCGGGAAGGGGAGGGGGCGGAGCGGGTAAAACAAGACGGACGTGCACGCGCTTTTAAGCTCAATGCGCATGCGCATTGAGCTTAAAAGTCACGGGCACTGCAAGGAATCGCCACGATTCCTTGCAAGTTGGACAAAGAGTGGTTAAGCCACCATAGTCTCGCTTGCTCGATGCGCATGCGCATCGACAGGCGAGACCTAAAAAACACACTGTTGCTTGACTGAAGTAGACTGCTGCTTGTGCATTGCACGGACAATGTAAGGACATGTGGAGTCTAAAGCAGAAATTACATGCTCAACACATTCAAAGTCTGTTTACACACACACACACACACACAGTCTTACTCATGTTGCACCTTAGTGAATAGGAAGTCATAATAACTGAAACAAAGGTTTTCCAGAAAAAATTCAGGATTACTCCCTCGACAGAGGTTTAAAAAGGGGGAACAGAAGAAGGCTAAAGATTCAACGGGCATAATACAAGATAGAGAGAACTAATTAATACTTTCAATGTCAATATCTTATTTTAAGATTGGGGGAATGGGTTCTACATATTTAATGTCATTTATTTATCATTTTAGGGATCATATCGGTTTTCACCCACACCCCACTAAGCATCCCTTGGATTGTCACTCATCCACTCATGACCCTATGTAAGGTGAGGTGGTGGAGCAGCGTGAACCTAACAATTGCAAAAATAATTTTCATTTATTCATTTACACACACAGAGCCATAAAGTCCCCATCTTACATAATATAATCAATAAAAACACAATCTAATTGAAAAACACATCACATATTAAAATTACTTCGAAGTCAAATATTAAAAAAAAATTTTTTTTAACTATTTAAAAATAAACTAGCTCCAAATGACACCTTTTTACATTTACATCTACCCAACAAATCTAATGGAAACTTGTGTCAGCAATGGTTTTAAAAATTGTCCTTCTTGTGGAGGCATATTTAATCACAATGTTATTTGTGATGTTTCCTACAGCCTCCTCGTCATAACACATGAGAAAGTAGAAACCCAGCAAAATTAACCGCTTAACCGCGGCAAAAATTCCGCCGCGGTGTGGCACTTTGACCAAGTGGGTGGGGAGGCATTGGCCAACGGGCGTGCGCAGCACTACGGAGGTAGTGCTTGCGACGGCCATTGGCCGACAGAAGCAGCGAAGGGGTTAACACAAGAAATTTGACTTTCCTTCATTTTAACAGCAACCCCAGCCAAAATAATTCAAGTACCTTTTGTAAAATAGAACTGGGCTGATTAGACGATAATTGGCTATTCCAGATCTTTCTTTTGCTTTATTCATCTCAGCCAAGGATTTTTTTTTCCCAATCATGAATGGCCTCCTTATTCACTTAGAGAGTAAAGCCAACAGATTTTTCTCACAAATATTGTTTATACCCAATCTTTTTTTGCCCATTATTATTTGGGAATCAAAGCTTAGCTTGTACTTCCCCATTAGACTACAATTTTTGCCTCTAGTGAAACGCTACTGATGTTTCCATAAGACACAGGTTCCTAAGACAATCCAGACTAACATTCCCTTCCAGTGTGAGAGGCAAAAACTAAATCAAAGCACTTTGCACTAAATTTGGGAGGGCAGTAACACAACCTCAAGGCAAAGTGCTTTAATTCATTTCTATCTATTAGACCAATTTCAATCTGGTTTCCGTGCAGGACACAGCACCGGATGTGCTATGACACACATTGTGGACGATGCACTACAAATGCTGGATCAGAAACAAATTTGCCTATTAATCCTCCTTGACCTATCTTCGGCATCTGACATGATTAAACATACAAGTCTTCTAGAACTTTAAGAACACGGTATGGGCCTAACAGGACCAGTCCTTAACTGGTTCTCCTTGCATTTTCTAACCAGATCTCAAAGAGTCTAACTTAGTCACTTTCTGTCTCAGACCACACTGATCTCACTAGGGGTACCACAGGGATCATCTCTCTCATCCACTCTCTTTGACTTATTAATGGAACCCCTAACAGAAATTCTGAACTCATCCAACATCCACTACCACATGTACGCTGACGATACCTATCTATACCCAACAGTCAGTTCCCAAAAAGAAATAATTTCCCTCAACACAACACTAATGGAAACTCAAAACTGGCTAGCAACCAATCACCTCAAACTAAATACTCAAAAAACTGAGCTCCTAATCACCCACTCTACCAGACACTGGTCATCGAAGAATGGCTGAAACAGCTTACAGCCCTCAACTGCACTCCACAAATCATTGACTCTGCAAAAATCACTGGGCATAACTCTTGACAAGAAGTTCAACATGCAGAAGCACATCAGTACCTCCATCAAACCAGCAATTCACCAAATGAGTATTTTAAGAAAATTAAAACCTTTCCAGCCCCCTGACCTCCAGCATGCAGTACAAGCCCTAGTAATTCCCAGGTTGGAATATGGTAGTACAGCACTATCTGGACTACCCAGGTCCAAACTTGCTCCTCTAAGGGCCTTGCTCAATTCTGCCACTAGACTCATACAACATGTCACCCCGGATCGCAAATCCCTTAACTGGCTCCAAAACAAAGCAAGAATCCACCAAAACATTGCCTGCATAACTCATTAAGCACTCCATCACAATACCCTCAAATATCTCGCTCAGACTCTCAAGCTCTCAGATGGTTCCAGAATATCCAGAAGCTCCAACACCTTTATTCTGAAACCTCAAAGATTCCACAAGAAGAAAACCTACAACGTGCCTTCTCTGGGTTGCCCCAAGAATCACTACCTCCTGAAATCGGAACAAATCCCTCAATCATATCATTGAAAAAAATAAGTCAAGGAAATCCTTATGAACAAACTTCTTTCCTAGAACCCATGGCTCTAATCTCCTCAGGTGCTCAGATGATTACTTTTCTCCGTCTACTTTTTTGTGCTTTTCCATTCAGTAACGTCTTTACTCCCCTGCTGCTCCACACTGCCTGGTACTTGCAGTGGTCTGAACTAGGACAATATGCTGTTTCTAATGACGAAACTATGATACTCTGTTAGTGAATTTTGAATTGTTACTGAATGTGATATTACTGTTTTTTACTTCTCTGCTCACTGAATCTCTGTAAAGCAATCTGATACTCGCAAGGTTCGAGTTTGAGCTTTATAAAACTATAATAAGAAAATACAAAATTAATTCCTACTGCCTTAAGAAAGCCACTGGCTAATTTAATTGCCTTCCTCTAAAGTGCCTAAAAATGTTTATGTTTCAATTAGTGCCATTGCACAAGTATGCCATTAGGATTGGATTAACCCCTTCCCTGCATCGATAATTTTGCCGCTGTGTGGGGATGTATTTAGGGGGCGTAATCACTTGCGTGCTCAGGATGGCCCGCTGGGCGTGTGGGAACGGGGGCCGTCCAAACTCCGCCCACTAATTCCCCAGCGCAGGCGCAGAATTCACCGTGCTGGGGAATCGGCTGTGTTCGGATGGCCCCCAGCCGTCCTAAGCACATGCCCAGCGTGACGTAAGGGGTTAAATGAATGATCAGCATATTTTTGATTGAATAAGCTTAATCAAAGCATAACATTCATGCCTATGTTAAAATCATTTGTTTTTGGTCATTTAATTACAGTTTTTCATTGAAGATAACCCCAAGATACTTACAATTAGGGACCTTCTAGTGTTTCTTTTCAAGCATTTTCCAGTAGACAATAGCCTTTCTATGGCTTCGGCTCATTCTTTGAGTTTTATCAACAGTAATAGCCAAATTAGTAGCTTTACAATAGCTATCGAAAGTGTCTGTCTCTGAAGAACAAACGGTGTAAGGTCCAGTATCACTAAACTGTTGATGCACAATAATTTGTTTATGTGCCAACCACTGATCTTGGGAGGATAACAATGTGTACTCTTTAACCTCTTGCGCGCTGGCCGAATTTTCGCGCTGTACGGGCAAAATAAAGAGTGAGCGAGTTCGGTCAGCCCCCGGTCTTCCTCCGCACCCGCCCACCGTGACACATGACAGCCGGGGGCGCTCCGCAGCACGCAAGTGGTTAAACATCTAGAGAGATCACTCAAAAACAAAGAAAATAGAAATGGGATAATAAACAACCTTTCTTCAGCCCTCTGAAAGTTTCAATTTTCTCAGTTATTTACCTTTAGACTCTACCTAATGCAGAGGCCAAGATGCCCAAAATAAGGCTACCAAGACAGCAAACATTTGTTAATATACAGGCTAATTAACCTACACCATAGTGCACTGCAGTCTACAAGGTCAAACGTGGATTTAAAATCCAGAAAGAATGCTAAGATACTATTGAATGCTTTATATACAATATAATTCAAAGTACAAAATGCGGTATATTCTGTTGGATTTGACCAGAAAGAAAGGCCATCGCCGAAAGAATCAGCTTTTTGTCATCTGCCAATTATGCTAGCTCTCTTAAAATGTTAGCAAAGTATTAGATGTCACATTGAGCAAAGAAATAAGGTGATAAGCCATCAGATGTTGTGGATTTCCTTTAGAGGAAGAGCATAACAAAGTTCCTGTCCAGCTATTAGTAGGTACACCCAAAATGTCTACATGGGTCCAATAATGACAAAGGCAATCTGACCAAATTTTGTGATTAAATCCATATATTATAGCTGAGATATCATCAGGTCAATGAACTCGACTGGAACAAAGTGGTATAATATTTTCTTCACTCTGATGAGCAGCAAACATCCATTCAGTGAGATCTAGCGTGTAACTTAATTGTATCTTCCAGGAGATAAACCTCAGCTATACTTACCATGATCTGTCTAACATGATTTGGCCAAACCTTCTAAACAATCTGAGGATCCACTATGAGCTGTTTTATTAAAATGTTATCAGCTATCAGAAATCCTTAAAATTTTCATTTGCAACGATTATTTCCAGAATTATCCAGACCTCTTTTTTAACTTCCATTTTCCCTTCAAATCATCTCCTTAAATTATTTCTGACGTTGATTATATTTTGTTAAGTATTTTAACCTTAATGTGAACGTAGCATTGGTGCCTCAGAACACACCTTCTTCGAGGGGGGATTTGAGAAGGGTTAAGTAAGTATTTGTATTGTGATGTCTAAAGGCCACTACTTCCCGAAGTCAGGGTTGGTGAAGCATTCGGCGGAACAAATTAATGAAGAGGGTTGGAAAGGATTCTAGTTTGGATCTTGTTTTTTCCTAATGCAAATAGGTTTGCTTGCTGGCAGTGTGTAATACGCATAGACACAATGTGTAAAGTATTTGTGCAACACTTCAAACAGTAATAACGTGAACAACACCACACAAAGGATCCCACACAATGTTAGACACACAGCACTCTCTTTAATAAATAAAACAAGACCAAGTTACAAAATCCAAATCAGTAGTACCGGAGATATGCAATTTTAAAGACTTTAGTGAAAATAGCACCAAAAAACAAAAAGCACCAACTGTGAATATCTGGTTGCACCGGACCAGGACAAAGTCACAAGTTCAGGTCGACAATGATGGAGCACGAGTCGGCTACAGGGACCCAGTTAGGCCCGCTGAACAAAAGTACCTTAAATCCTTGTTTGCGGAGCAGTGTGAGAATCCACGTTGAAGAGGAGTCTCGCAACTGAAGTGATGCATCGGTTCCAAGATGCCGCAAGGCTGCGGTGCAGGCCTGCATTGTGGCTGAGGACCCTATTGACGGGGCTGGTGATGTGAAGTTCGGCGTCGAGGAAGTGGTACACAGTCTGGGTGATTCATCAGATTCCAATGGCTGTGATGTGGAGTCCAGCAGCTGTAAGCATGGGATATTCAAGCCTGCACTAGGAGTGCGTTGTGCAGTGCGGTTCCAATGGGCTGCAATGTGATGTCGATCTTTGTGATGGGTCCAATCCATGCAGCAGCGGTGACGCGTCAGTTCTGCTGGGATCTGTGCCAGGCAGCGTAAATGGGCCAGTTCTGCTGGTTCCACAAAGGCTGGCAGATCACTTTAATCCCACTTCAAGTGTCCAGGACTGGGATGGCACCACTTGTTTGGGTAGGTGCACAGAAGGCAAAGTCAGGTGCAAGGTAATGGGAAGCCTGTTGTGTACCTGAGACTTCAAATCAGGAACACAAACAACCAGCTCTTGGAGTCACTCTGGGTTCAAGTGTTGCACGTCCAAGTACTAACACAGGCAGGAAGGCACCAGGTCAGCATAGCAAGGCAGAAGTCCTTCGGATCAGAGGTCCAGCAGAGGAGGAGTACTTTCAGCAGCACAGCAGTTTGTCCATTTTCCTGGAAGAACATCCACAAGCCCAGAAGTGTACTGAAGAGTTGGCCCAGTATTTATACCCAATTGTGCCTTTGAAGAGGAGAGAAGCTTCTAGAGGCATACCTTTGAAGTACACAGGTGCTCAAGCTTTCTGGCCCTAACTCCGAACTAACTACATGGGGTATACAGTCCTTTGTGTGGAGACAGGACACTGCCTATTCATGTGTAAGTGAGGCTGGGCCCAGCTCCTCCCCCCCATCCTACTAGAGATGGTCCATCCAGTCACACTTAAGCTCTCCATTGTGTGTGGCTGTCTAGGAGGAATACACAAAGCCCAACTACACCCAGTCATGTGACCCAGAGTCAGGCTCAGACACAAAATGGCTATGGTAAGAAAATGTATACTTTCTAAAAATGGCATTTTCAAAATTGTATTTTAAAATCCGACTTCACCATAAATTGAGATTTTTCGTTATAATACCAGAGACACCAAAGGTTACTTTGCCAGGTCGAAATGGCAGTTTAAAACTGCACACACAGGATTCAGTGGCAGGTCTGAGACATGTTTAAATGACTACTCAAGTAGGCAGCATAATCAGTGTTGGAGGCCCACTAGTAGCATATAATTTACACACCCTGTACACAGGTAGTGCCACTTTACTAGGGGCTTACAAGTAAATTAAATATGCCAATTGGGTAATCAAACATGCCTTAAGGTGAGAGTACAAGCACTTTAGCAATGGTTAGCAGTGGCAAAGTGCGCAGAGAACTACGGCCAGCAAAAAGTCAGCAAAAACAGGAGGTCTGAAGGCAAAAAGTTAGGGAGAAAAACATGCCAAGTCTCACACGTAAGTTATTCATAAGGGCTTCTATGTTCTAATTCGCACAAAAAAAATGTCCCACTATAGAATAATTCAGGGAGGGTGGCATGGAGCTATTCCTCTCTGTGGTGACTCTCAAACAGAGAACCTAGGACAGGTCTTCTATGTATTCTGGTTCAATCAACTCACAAAGTCTTGGTGGTATCGTCTTGGTTTGTTTGCTTATTACCGTTTATATTGAAACGCTACTGATGTTTCCATAAGATACAGGTTCCTAAGCACTGTTAGTGAAACTTCTAATTTGGAATTAAAAGTTAAGATAACAAGCAGGACTGTTTTTTTTATAGTAGGAACCTACTATTTAGTTTGTAAAGAAGGAGCTATTCTGCATCAAAGGAACATTTTTAAGTAGTGCTTATTTATCTTGCGTACATAAGCTATTGAATGGTTAGTAACACACTCTTAATTAGGGGGGGTGGGGATATTCGGCTTAGTTTAGCAGTCTTATTCTTATATGAATGTATTTTACTCCTTGACTGTGTTCTTGCCTTTTCCTTTGCCATTCCCCGTTTCCTTTTCTCGCCTTCTTTTCAGTAACATACATATGAACAATCTGACAACCAACGGACAACTGAATGCTTCCTTTTACTGTGTCATTTTCAGATGCCATGTGCACAACTAGCTTCGAATCTAGCGGGCCCAAAATGACCCGGATAATGAAGACAACCACCCAGAAACTTTGGTACACAGTTTCACGAATTATTGAGGCCCTGATAATAGTTTAAGATTAGGTATTCCAAAAGCAAGCGATTCAACACATTTTCCACCATGCAAAAGACTATATCTCGAAAAGATTTCTTGAAAAGTAAGAAAATGACTCAAGTGCAGATCGATCAAAAAACATTCTGACAATACACCTCATCCCTACTGGGAACAGATCACTGATCTAAGTGGAGATTAAATCTGATCTTGTCGTAAAATGACTTCAAATTAAAAAATAAAAAATTTAATGTTAATTTACTCATTCAGAAACTCAGCCGACAGTCTTTTCTTGTGAATGGACATATGTACGGTTTTACACATGGATTTTTATGCATCTATTAATCAAAACTACTCTACAATTATTAGTTTACAGTGATCCTTGATATCACATAGGCTGCAATCGATTATTCGAAAATGTTGCTCCACCACTACTTTCTTAATCTTTATTCCATCACCACCTAAGGCACAAACCTCTCTAACTTATTCCTGGCCTGAGAATAGTCCTCAATTTTTCACACTTGATTAGCGATTGATGTTTTCATGTAGATGGGACTGCTTCACTGTTTCTCTGAACCTTAAAGCAGTTGTGACAAAGAAATCACTTGTACCATGTAGAGTGTTAGTTACTTCATCGTACTAGCTACTTCATTGAGGGCTTTATAGTGTAATAAGAAAAGGACCAGCTGCAACAAACTAAAGGACACTTGTGTTATGAACCTCAACACCACGAAATGCTCATGCCATCTTAGGGATTTGAGCTTGTGACTTTCAAGTTCTCAAAAAAACTGCTTATATTAGTCACATATGATTAAACAGCGTCACAAGTTTTCCTTTATATAATTAAAAAGTAGTGAACGCAATGAAATGTTTTTGAAATAACATACTTACATCAACACAAAACAGTTGCCTTAGGATAACCATTGTCCATTCCCGTTGCGCCTGTAGCTCTGCATAATATAATATAATGTGTACCTCCTAAGGCAGGCAAAGATGGGACTGTTTCCCATTGCACGAAGTATGGAGCAAGCTCTGGCTTCATCCAAACGGCCCTAGAGACCCACAAAAAAAAAACTCTCCTTTCCTCAAAACATCTCTACATATCACCCTAAATTGACCTCCCATCATGCCAGTAATTCTTTTGTTAAAAATATTGCATGGCCTCGTCATGTTAGCTATTATGCTGGACTCCACCAATGAGCTTTTGTAGACACCTGGTCTTTGCTTTTGTAATTAAATATTCCAGAGCATACTTTCTAGATCATGAAAATGCAATGCTGCCAGTCTAGGATAGGTCCGTGCTAGATAAATATGCCAAAAAAATAGAATTCAAATACATGTAAAGTGTTTGCCTGGGTGAATGGTGCATGAAGAGTATTTATTCTTGACAACTGGATAGAACAATTGCAAGCATCAGTAGCTGTGTGGTGAGAAGAACATTGGTATTGTATGTCTTTTTATATAGAGCTCTTGCTGTCGTCAGGCCCTTCAAAAGCGTGCAAACCATAAAGTGATGTCCAAATTAGGGAAAATATATATATTTACGTATTATATGTCAAACCTATCATGTGTTCTGATGTGATGTGTTACGATTACCGCGGCCGAGGGAATTCCCCGCTGGAAAAGCAGCAGGTGGCTCTTTATGTTGGAAGAAAGCCACTAACCAATTAGCAACGCAATTAGCTACCTTTGAGGCATACATTAACAGTCCCCACAAAAGGCCAAGTGACAGCCATGCCTCTGCTCTAGCTCATTAACACTTACTAATGACTTTCTGCTTTGGGGCATTCTAACTCTGTCACAATCGCCTTTAAAGTTTTCACTGAACAACAACCCTTTTACTTAGAGGCCAAACAAACAACCGCTTTCCTCACTTGACACACTGCAGCGTTAATGACGCATAACGTCAAATCAGAGTGCTCAAGTTCCCGAATAAAGAGGAGAAAACATTTATGTGGCGGATTCAGAATAAAATAATTACTTATAACGTCCCCGTTCTCTATTTTTTAACCAATGAAAAGGCCGGAAATGTATTCAGAATATTTACAGGCGTCATATTGATTATCATTAATATCCTTCAAGAATCCGATCTCGCGTTCGGCAGATTGAATGAAGCAAAAGATGAATTAAATGCATGAAATGTCTTTCTAGCTATTCAACCTAATAATGAAATAAGAATTTTAGCGGGCTTTCCAACCCTCACAGTCTCCAACCTAAGACCCTTTCAAATCACATATAATATGCTTTGACAGATTTCTACTCTCCCACTCATTGTTACGGTCTCCAGAAGTCCCTATCAGACCAACTTTATTTCAAACATTCACAGAAAGTTCAATGTCGGCATTGTCTTGCCAATAAATCACGCCGTGAGACACAACTTGTTTGGACTAGTTAGACTGCATTCTCCAAGAAAACCACAAAGTAGCTCATTTAAGGTACATTTAACGGTACTATTCAGGTTTCTTTCCTTGCCCGACAATGTTTGGCACCTCAAAGGAAACTGTAAGAGTATCTATTTGTCTTTCTCAAAGTGACTGACAGATCAGCTCCAATTAGTTCAAAATTACGCTGTTACGAGCGTGCAAAAACCCAACTCCTTTCATCTTACTAACATAGTCGAGTATGTTCACAGTCAATAACTTTGATCACAAACATTTCTCTACCATGCCTGACTTGTTCCCTTAGAATTGGGAAACGTTATGGTTAAAACATTTTTATATAAAAAAGGACCAACTTTTTTTCGTTTCTGAAAGGCTAAATCAAGAATTAAAATTCAATATGCTAGAAGCAACAGTAATTCCCAAAGGAAAAAAACAATCGCAAACAAGGAGAATGTTCTTGTTATGTCAAAGGAGTTTAAGATATTGCGGAGATATTACGTTGCAATTTGCACATAAACCACTAAACAATGACAACTTTTGTATAGTGGATGCATGATCCGAATATAATATTGTGAAAATAGAAAAATACACAAAGATTATATATATTTTTTCCGGTTAAATTATAACTTACCAATTGTTTTCCTAGATTATTCGTCTTCGGTCACAAGGCCTATACCGAGCCAGAGGGACAGCATTTTAAGACTTGATCCTTACATCACGTGACCTAGACATCTGCGCAACTAAAAGATCTACACAGTGCTTATGATTCTCCCAGCCAGCTACATGTAGTCTGTTAAACAGCTCAATGGGTTCTAAATACAGAGACTCTTGGCTGCTCAGGCCGATCCAATGAACTTTCTCTTTTTGGAAAAATCACAGAATATAATGTGAATGACCCGCTGAGTGCGTTCATAGAAAAGCAATAACTACATACATTGTCTCACACAAGAGAGACACCTACTACATACGGGCCAGTCTTTCTTCAGAAAGGGGCTGAGGACAGAAACTGTTCTTGCAAGAGCTACAGATGATATCCATTCCACTCCTGACAAGCATTTACAATGCAATGGTCTTGGCATTATTAAAGGTAGAGCTATTGGCATTGCTCATGACTTTTTTTTTAAATCAAATAAAAGGCATTGTCATTTACATTGCCAATAGCTTAATCGTTAAATAAATGGCATTGTCATTTACAATGCCAATAGCAGCAGTGTCCTCACTCAGCAGTGGCCCTAGGCTGCAGCAGTGTCCTCACTCACCAGTGCCCCTAGGCTGCAGCAGTGTCCTAGCTCACCAGTGGCTCTAGGCTGCAGCAGTGTCCTAGCTCACCAGTGGCCATAGGGTGCAGCAGTATCCTCACTCAACAGTGGCCCGAGAATGCAGCAGTGTCCTCACTCATCTGTGGCCCTAGGCTTCAAAAGAGTCCTAGCTTACCAGTGGCCTTAGGCTGCAGCGGAGTTCTCACCTGTCAGTGGCCCTAGGCTTCAGCAGTGTTCTCGCTCACCAGTGGCTCTAGGCTGCAACAGTGTCCTTGCTCACCGGTTGTCCTAAGCTGCAGCAGTGTTCTCACTCACCAGTAGCCCACGGCTGCAACAGTGTCCTTGCTCACCAATGGCCCTAGGCTGCTGAGGGGTTCTCACTCCACAGTGGCCCTAGGCAGCAACAGAGTCCTCGCTCACCAGTGGCCCTAGGCAGCAACAGAGTCCTCGCTTACCAGTGGCCTTAGGCTGCAGCAGAGTTCTCACCTATCAGTGACCCGAGGCTGCAGCAGTGTCCTGGCTCATCAGTGGCCCTCTGCTGCAACACAGTCCTCGCTCAACAGTGGCCTTTGGCTACATCTGATTTCTCCCTCGTCAGTGGCAGTAGGCCGCAGCAGTGTCCTAGCTTACCAGTGGCCTCGGGTTGCTGCAGTGTTCTCACTCACCAGTGGCCCTAGGCTGCAGCACTGCCCTCACTCACCAGCGGCCCTAGGCAGCAGCAGTACCGTCATTTACCAGTGACCCTGGCAGCAGCTGTATGCTCATTCACCAGTGGCCGTAGGCAGGAGCTGTGCCCTCACTCGCCAATGGCCCAAGACTGCTGCAGAATTCCAATCCATTAACCCAATAGTAACCACTGGGCTGAAAAAGCCTCCACCTACCGATGCCCCCATGGTGCAGCAGGGTGCGCCGCCACCAGTGCCCCTGGACTTCAGCAATGGTTCAACCCAGCACTGCTCACCTAGCCTGCTGCAGTACCCGCTCCAGCTGTATCCCCCAAGCACAAGCCCCTGTACTGCAGGCGTGCCCCCTACCTCCCACCAGTGGCCCCTGGGTTACAGCAGTTAGTGCCCTCAGCCAGAGTGCCCCTAGGCTGCAGCAGTGACACCCCCGGCCAGTGGCCTCCAGGATGCAGCAGTTACTGTTCCCATCCAGCACAGGGACCCTAGGATGCTAGTGCCTAGATACATGTGTTCCTCAGGTGTTTGTCCGAAAGCACTAGCTCCTGTTCTGCCAGTGGCAGTAGTGCAGCAAAGCTCCCCCCAACCCCGCCCCCCTTTTGGAATGCAGCCGTGTCCTTGCCTTGGGTGGTCCTACCCTGCCACAGATACTTCCCCGGGCAGTGTCCCCTACATTGCAGTAGTCCCTGTTCACAATCCAGCACCGATCCCCTAGGCTGCTAGTGCCTAGATCCTCTTGGTTTTCAGCGGTATCACCGCAAGCGCTATCCCCTGTGCTGTCGGAGCCCGTGCGGCAGCTCTGCCTCACCGAAGCTTCAAAAGCCCTCTTATCAACAGCAGCCACCCCTTTTCTACAAAACCGTGCTCGCAGGGCGAGATCTCGCGTGCCACAAGAACCCGGGCCGTTATAGACAGTTACAGCCCGGCCAGAGTCTGTGCTGGCACTTACCAGATAGAGCGTGGGCTGCAGCAGGAGCACGGCATACCAGTACACAGTCTGCATCCTCCCGGCTCAAAGTTCCTGCGATGTGCCTGCCATTGCGTCTTCAGGCGCAGGCAGTATTTATTCCAATGAGCACAGGCTGAGGGACAGTAGTTGAAAACTGGGGCCCAGTGTGGTATACTACCCCTTCGTCCTTCCGCACTTCCACATATGAAAACCTGCCAGTGCTTACCCCCCTTTGTACCCGATTCCCTCTACACTAATATACCGGCTGTGGAGGCAAGAGTATGTCCAGTACCATATCGTATGAACTCCCGTCATTGGGTTTCTTACTGGTGATCAGTTTACAGCTAATCTTCCAAGCCGTGGCCCTCCAATGTGGGGCTGGGCTCATCTTTCAGTCAGGCTACGACCCCACGACGTGCGGGCGGCCGTACCTCCACGGTATTGCACCCAGCCCGCCGGTACACTCTGGGGCCAAGCCATTAGTGCCCCCCCTTTCCTAGATGGATCGAGGCCTCCCATTACCCACGTTCGAGCGATTGCGATCAGAGGGTGCTGGGGGGTGAATAACCGGCCCCCAAGGCACAAAACACCGAACGATCCCAACACTAAAGCACGGACCGATAAACACTGCAATCTCACGATGCAAGTTTATCCTCTTAAGGCTGCAAGGAAAGGGAGGGGGGCAGCCGAGTATTGTAGCTGTCTTATTATTGCGGCATTCCATCTTTAATCACTCGATAGTTGGGTCACGTGGGTTTTCCAGGACAATCCCTCACAAGAGAAATGCACACCTCTTGAATGACCCGTGAAATTATAACTACTCATTATTTGACAACCTAAGAGGCCGGTGCACTCTCCGCCCTCATCAGCAATATTTATTCCACGTGCTCCGCGGGATTACAGTAAAGGATAACCGCATCACGTCTGCAGCTACAGCAACCCGTGGCTGGGTCTTTGGCTCGGGCTGCTGATTTGTTTCACTGCAGGAAAGAACAGGGTAAAGGGGGCAGCTCCCATTCAATAGTGTGTTTAAAGGGACCCATCCTAAGGAAGCCGCTCATTAGAATTTCCCTTTCCAGATGAACCACAGTCTCGGCAGCAGGCTGCTGGCGGTGTTAATAGTCACTGACTTTTTTTTTTGTTAGCTCATTGTCAGGCTCTACACTGACGACTAAAATACTAGGCGCCCGCAGCTCGCGGAGTAATTAAGCTGCTGGAACAACAGAATCGAGAAGTCTCGTCATACCTGCCCGCTGGCAGGGGCATACGGACCCCCAGCACAGTCTCCGAGCCCCTCTGGAGGAGCAGCTCTTCTCAGTCCCCAGTGGGCCGAGATTACCTGTATTGCGTTGTGGAGCCGGACCTTCAGCCCCCAGGGCAACTGGGTACCGGGGACAGGAGGCAGACCGCGAGTGACTGCTTGTGCGGAGCAGCCATAGCAGGCCACCATTGCTGGCTGCGCCTAGGAGAGGTGAGGATCACACCTTCCGTGAGCCTTACCCCTCGCTACATGGGGCCTGCCGACTGCTGCCTAATTCGCGCCAGAGGCCCAACCAGAACGATGCTAGCGGGGGGCAGGGGGATGTCGCACGCAGTGCTGAGGTCTCCTATCCCCCGCCATACCAGTACGTCTGCGTCAATTATCGGTACCTTATTAGCCCCGGCCCCCGCTAGCGGACACCCCCCCCCATGCGCTAGACACAGGGCTTTCTGATCGCGCCAGCTGTTAGCGCTACTTGCGGCTTGTGGACTGACCACCGTGGGAGCATAAAGAAAGGGGGGAGGTCCCTACTGGCAAGCTACCAAAGGCAGGGGAGGCACAGCGCCTGTTGCGCTCATACTGCCCTGCAATGCAAAGCATCCCACCCCTAAATACAGACACCACCCTCGCAAGGCAATACCTTCAATTATGATTAAGGGCTGAAAATGACAGCTTACTGTTGCTTTTCGGTTCATGACAAGGTCTACGGGCTCAGTTGGGAAACGTCTGAGGTAATACCTTAATGTTAGTCTGATGAAGAGGGATATTCTGAGCTCCTTTAACCGTCATATCACACCCCTCACTGACCGCTCCGAGGTAGCTGTCATTTTCGGGCCTGCCCACCACGATGGCTTCCTGGTATTACGGCTAACGGCTTCTGCAGGCTCTCTCCGTACTACTTCCAAGGGCTGCCCTAAGCATTTCTATTGCTGCGGGTGAAGACTCTCAGGGCTGCGGGTTCGTCTCTCCTTTGCTGTGTACGGCTAACGACTTCTGCGGGCTCTGTCCGTACAACTTCCAAGGGCTTCCCTGAGCATTTCTATTGCTGCGGGTGAAGACTCTCAGGGCTGCGGGTTTGTCTCTCCTTTGCTGTGGCGCATGCACGAGCCCAACTCAGAAGGGCGCTGGAGCTCCCAGTAGCAGTCTTCCAATGACTTGGGTCCATAGCAAGGTTCTTCTTAATACAAGATACCCCGTCCTCGACCTAAAAAAAAATGGCGGCCGCAAACCCTCGAAAACTTCGGAATCGGGGGTGTGTTTTGGCATTGTGAGTGATGGATGACGTCACAGGTGGAAAGAACGCCAAAAACACACCCCCGAATCCGAAAGAGATTGGGCTTTATTGGAGTGATGCATGTCTCCTCCAATGGCTGGCCTCTGTTTAGGAAGCCAGCCAATGGAGGAGAGAGGAGGAGAGAGGCGGGTTCAAGCCCCCATACTCCAAGTCATTAAATCTCCGATCGGAGACTGCACAAGCGCAGCCTTTAGGTCCTCGACCTAATAAAGGAGGAACTGCAGCACTGATATTCCTGGACCTGCCAGCCGCGTACAATAGTATTTCTCATGAGAGACGGCAAAGGCTTGCAGATAAGGGAATAACAAACCGTTCGAAAATGGTTTACATTTTTCTTAAAAGACCGTATGCAAACTTGCTCTGAGGAGTTTCATTAAAACAATATTGACAGTAGTACAAAAGGGCGCTGTACAGAGCCCAATGTTGTTCAATTTGTATGTAGCTCCCTTAGAAAAGCAAATTGACTCATATGATCACAATTTTTACACACATGCATATGACACACATACTATACTAAGACTGGACTGACAACGCCAGCAAAAATCACCTTGAATGGGAGAAGTCACAGAATGAATGAGGAATAATGATCTACATTTCAATGGTAACCAAGGGTAGTTCTCTTTGGAAACCTGACACTAAGTTCAGAAATGTGGTGGTTACCAAAACTAGGATCTCTTCCAATTCCAGTGAAACAGGCCAGAAATATTGGAATCATTTTAAATTCTGAGCTAACTTTTAAACTTCAAATACTAAAACTTATTTCTTTATGTATGGGCCAATTGAGCGTTATTTGGAAGATTTTCCCCTTTCTGCCTACTGTTTTGAGAGTTGTGGAGGTACAAGCCTTAATACTATCTCGAGTGGACTACTGTAACTCGCTACTTGTGTGTCCCACAAAGTACTAAACGGACCAAACACTAACAGTCTAGAATTCAATGGCAAGGGTGGTTGTTGGGCTGCTCCGAGAGAAATATATTCTCGTTGTCTCCGTCAGCTTCACTAGCTCCCAGTGGCAAATAAAAGACTTTTCAATGCATTATGCCATTAGGCACTCCACGCCAAGATGGCACAACTATATGCCCTGTCTTTCTGTCTGCCATCGACCGATCAGAAAGCTGAGATCAGCCTCTCAGGAAATCCTCTGTATCCCAAGATATGAAAAGAAAGGATGGGAGGTAGATCACTTGCAGTAATCACTGCTAATGCTTGCCCCTTTCACAAAGGATGCAAAAAAGCTTCCAAAGTTTTCATAAACAATTATTCAACCTACAAAGGTGATGATGCCTTAGCTTGCCTTCCTATCTTCTACTCACTGACCCATCTTCAAGACTGGATTTTTTTGAAAGCCCCTGGATACCTCGGTTTGCGGTCAACATTGTGCTATAAAATTGAAATATTAATTTATCTATTCACTAAACTAGGATTGCGGGCCAAATTAAATAAGAGACTCTCGGAGTAATAAAAAAAGGACTTAGGCACTCAATGTTGGTTTTGCACTGATGATTGTGGATAGCACAAGTTTAACCCAGAAAGTTCAAATAGTCACTTGTATCATAAAAACATGGCAGGCACAATCTTGACGAGTATGTTTTGCTGATAAGTTCCAACTACACACGACAGGGCCCATTTAATAAAAGTCATCCTGGTGTATACATCAAACATAGTAGCAGTTGCCTAATGGACGAGGTCTCCCATCTCTCTTTTTGAAGAGGTCTTGTAAAGGAGTTCGGAAGAGAGATCCTACAGACCCTGTAACTTCTACTGGCTCCCCCTTCTTGTGGAACCTTGTGTCTCAGTAACGGACGAAGAGGATGGACTAAAAGAGGTAACATTGGAGCCTCTGCAGTGCTCCCAACCTGCGATAGAGGCACACTATGAAGTGTACATGGATCTGATTGTGGTAAGTGCAGTCCACTTTAAATCAGCCAATAGGTACAATGCTGCTATTAGTAATGTTTCCTGTTTTCAGCTTCTATTTGAAGTGAGCTCTGGCGTGGGTCTATAAGAGTTTTCAAAACTTGTACAAATCTATGATTATACAAGTGGACTCTTTTTGCCACACAAATAATCACAGAGACTATGTTTTTCCCGAGTTTATAGAGAATTTTTCTTTTATTGCGGTTTGATTTCTGTGCTGTCACTGTATGACACATCCTGCAGGATTTACTGTTGAACTTAGTCACACTTCTTTTGTTTAACTGTGTTAGGCCCTCAGCAGCTATCTTCCTTCACCTATCACCACTACCAATCTTTTCCCACCCCTGCTATTCACTTCACATGTTACACCATGCACATAAACTTCAATACTATGAAACCGCGTATATGTACATTGTTAAAAGACCTTGCGAGCAATTAAAAATTGAGAAAAGGGAACATATTACATATACTCCCATGCGACCCGTTCTTAAACAGTTTATAAAATGATTGATTGGTGCAATTAAAAAAATTTCACTTTGATTTTTTAAATATTTTTGTCTTTTCACTGTAAAATCTCAAGCGGAGTCTGACATCTAGTGTGGAGAGACCTTTCCGCTGGAGATGTTGGCTCCCTGAAGTACATTGGAAATATATTAGGCTCATTTAGATGGAATGAACTTCGGACCTTCGGTATGAATTTCGAATTATTCCTCAGTACCACCTTGTCCTTTTTTAATTGGTTAAAGGGTACCAAGATTGAGACAGCTTGGATTTTGCTTACTCTCCTGGCTGATGTTAATGCCAGCAATAGCACAGTCTTCCAAGATACAAATTTAATGTCTGCTGTATGGATAGGTTTAATAGTGACCTCATCAGTTGAGCAAGGGCTGTATGTAATTTCCAGGAAATCGCTGGACGCCTTATTGGCAGAAATACCCTGAAGAGCCTCTTCATCACTCTGGAAGACCAAAGCAATATATGTGCTGGCTTCCTCCAGTATCTCAAGATTGCCGTCAAGTGCACTTTTATTGAGGAATGGGCCAGAGCTGCTCTTGCTAGTTGTAGCAAATATGGTAGTAGTTGATCCGGTGTTGAATGTAATGGATGGTTTGAGTGTTCTATGCACCTATGGCAGAATCTCTTACATTTTGCACCATACATTCTATTAGTGGTAGTTGGCCTTGAGTGTCTCAGAATGTCCCAACAATCTTGTTGAATGTTCAGGGATTCAAATTCCTTGTCAAGAGGTTCCAGGCGGACAAATTCAGAGAGTCTTTCTGCAGGTGTACCACCTGCCCCGTGTTCATGAATATAAGATCGTGATCAGGTGGGAACGGGATGCGAGGGGATACGGACATCTGCAGTAGTTCTGAGAACCAAAATTGTCACGGCCATGCTGGAGCTTTTAGGATCAGGTGACACTGCTCTGACTTCACCTTGCGTAGCACCCTCGGTATGAGAGGGAAAGGCAGGAATGTGTAGGCAAACATTCACGTCCAGCGAAGCTGAAGAGCATTCCCCCACGAACCCTTTTGAGGGAATCTGCTTACAAACCTCTCACATTTTTTGTTTTCCAGAGTTGCAAAAAGGTCCAATCTTAGGGTTCACTATTTTTTGAAGATTTGGACAATCCGTCAGTGATTCAACTCCCAATCGTGGCATTGACTTGAGAACATGCTGAGTGAGTCTGCCCACATGTTGTGGACTCCGGGAACATGCTCCAATTGAAGATCGATGTTGTGTTTTAGAAGCCACTGCCAGATTTCTTGAGCTTGCAAGGATAGTATTTGCGATCTCGTTCCTCCCTGATTGAGCATATAAAACATTGTGGTAGTGTTGTCCGTTCTCACTAGAACAGGAGAATCGTGGCTTCTGGGTAAAAAGGCCTGTAACCCTAAGAAGACTGCCTTCAGCTATAAAGAACTGATGTGCATCAGTGCCTATTGAGCGTTCCATTCTCACTGAATATCCAGTTCTTGCAGATGTGCCTCCCAAACCTTGTAGGGATGAGTCAGTAGTCATTATGAAACTGGGAGTTTGCAGCTCGAAGACTAGTCCTGCAGATATATTTTCTCTTTTCTTCCACCATGGCAGGGCTTTTCAAATTTCTAGAGTGAAAGTAATGAGATCCTCGAATGAGTCCTGAGCTTGGATCAACTGTATATCTAGTTGTTTTTGAAGAGGCCTCATGCGTAGCATGCAGTTTGGGACCAGTGAAATGGACAAGGAGAGCATCCCCAGCATGGATTTGTATATTGTCACTGAAACTGACTTTTACCCCCTGTATTAGCTAGGTCATCTTTAATAATTTTTGAATGAATTCCTCCGAAGGGCAGGTTTAAGCGTTCTTTGTGTCCAGTACTGCCTCTAGAAACATCAGGGATTGCGATGTATGAGGAAGGATTTTCCCACATTTACTAGTAGACCTAGTGTCTTGAAGAGCTGCCTACGAACTCTTGAGGAGTGTTGTGCCGAGTGGTATATAGGTCCTTTTACTAGCTAGTGGTCGAGATATGGATAGACGTGGTGTCCTTGTTGTCTCAAGAACGCTGCTATTGGCGCCATACACTTTGTAAACACCCTTGGCACTGACCGGAGACCAAAAGGCAGCACCTTGAATTGAAAGTGGCACCCGCCACCTTGAACCTTAGAAATAGCTGATGTTTTACATGGCTAGAGATGTGAAAATAAGCGTCCAAGAGATCTAGAAATGTTAGTCTCCTTTGTTGATCATTAAATGAATCTACTGCAACGATAGCATACTGAAGGTTTTTTTTTAAATATATTTGTTCAAACCCCTGAGATCCATTACCTGTCTCCATTTGGCACCTGCTTCTTTTTTTATTAAAAACACGTTTGAAGAGAACGCTGCTATTGGTGCCATACACTTTTTAAACACCCTTGGCACTGACCCGAGACCAAAAGGCAGCACCTTGAATTGAAAGTGGCACCCGCCACCTTGAACCTTAGAAATAGCTGATGTTTGACATGGCTAGAGATGTGAAAATAAGCGTCCAAAATAAGCGTCCAAGAGATCCGTGTGTCATAAACAACTTCTGTCGCGGTTGAGGGATTTCGGCATCCAGGGCACAGCCCACGCCTGGTTTGCTTCTTTCCTGCAAGGGAGGACACAAAGAGTTCAGCTGGGAGAATTTCTCTCTACTGCAACACCAATTTCCTGTGGAGTGCCACAGGGGTCGGCCTTGTCGCCCCTGTTATTTAATATATATCTCCAACCATTGATTTCACTCCTTAATCAAATGGATTGTCAGGTATATAACTACGCTGACGACACCCAAATCATTATCCAAATGGATAATGCCCCTGGGGCGTCAGCAAATCTGCAAACTATTCTTAAGCATACAGCTAATTGGATGGCGCTGAACTCCTTAAAAATCAACCCGGACAAGACGGAGGTTTTACCTATTACCATCGCTGGCAATCCATGGCACGACGGGTTCTGGCCTAGGGAACTTGGGTCGCCCCCGGAGCCGGCAGTAGCAGTAAAAAGCCTAGGCATCCATGTGGATGATAAACTATACATGCGGAAGCAAGTCACCACGGTGGTAGGAACCTGTGTTGGCCTGCTCCGTCAACTGAGAAAAATTGCGCCACTATTGTCCTATTCCACCTTGAGACGGGCGGTGTCCGCAATGATATTAGCAAGGTTGGACTACGGCAATTCGCTTTATTTAGGACTGCCCCAAAAACTTTTGGACAAACTCCAAGTGGTGATGAATGATGCCGCTAGGCTTATTCATAAGAAACCCAGGAGCGCGCATGTGTCCCCACTTATGCGCGAGTTACACTGGCTCCCAGTAAGGCAGAGGGTGCTCTTCAAAGGGTTATGTATTGCACATAAATCGCTCTATGGCAAGGCGCCAAGATACATTAAGACCCGCCTGATTCCATACAAACCGGGTAGGGTGCTAAGATCTGCTGAAGCAACCCTTCTTACCCAAACACGTTTCAGATTGGAGACAGTGGGTGGTCGTGCCATCTCTAATACCCTTCCAGCATTCTGGAATAATCTATCGGCGGATCTGCGTAAGGAACCAAATTTGTTGTCCTTCCGGAAGAAGCTGAAGACTGTTTTTTTCCAGAAGGCCTGGGGTGGGCTATAACTCCTGGGAAGGGCCCTTTCAGGAATGCTGCTGTGCTTACCGGACAAGCGCTTAGAGACCCCTGGGTTATAATGCGCTATATAAATCGAATAAAATAAATAAATAAATAAAATCTAGAGTTGTCAAAGTCTCCTTTGTTGATCATTAAATGAATCTACTGCAACAATAGCATACTGAAGGTTTTTTTTTTAACGATATTTGTTCAAACCCCTGAGAACCATTACCTGTCTCCATATGGCACCTGCTTCTTTTTTTATTAAAAACACGTTTGAGTAGAATCCTTTTCCATGATGTTGCTGTGGAACCTCTTCCATCGCCCATTTTAGAAAAAGGCTCAAAATCTCTTGCTTTAACAAGGCTAGATGTTGGTGTTTTCTCAAGATTGGAGGAAGACCATGAGGCTTTTGAATGAACTCTAGCAATACCTTTTCCTTTCCAGAGAGTTCTGATCTAAAAATAGTAGGGTCAAAAGTTCACCAGATGAAGAACCGAGCAGAGCTCAGGGAGACTCCTTCTCACTTGACGTGCGGTTAGAAATCTGAGGTATGGTGATTTGTGGTCTCAGGGCTGGCGCCTCATTGGCTGAAAGTTAGACCTTATAAAGAGATAATGGGTTAACAAAGATTCTATTCCTTTTGCATTGGTTTTTATATACTTCTTTCTGTACTGCTATATGATCCCGTGAGACTCCCATCATGACGACGGGTAAGATTCAAGCATGTGAATCAATGAAACATTCAATACTGGATAAGTATGCTCTCTGAAAATTAGGTGTCTTATCATAAATAGCAAGATAGATCATAAAAAGAACTGCCCACCTTTGGTTGTGGGCATTACTGGCTGCCCCTTCTACTCCTAACTCAGGGTAATGCCACTTAGTATACTTTTCGTGCTACCGTGACCTGTGTCATGCCATCCAGGACTGAGCCGGTCAAATTTGCTGCTCAGTTGTTATTCTTCCACTACTCCAACCCACCCCAAAAATCAACAGAACAGTGAATCTTGCCCCTGTGTGGGTACCACAGGAGCCACGACTTTAGGATAAATCTAAGAGGCAGGGCACAGGAGGATTTAAACATCTACTGCAGGATTAAAAAAATCCCAAGATTCAAGGATCCAGCAGTCTATAAAAGTCACACCCAGAGGTTGGCCAGGTACTTAGATTTGCTCCCTGTTGATGAGATGATGCGCCTGCTTTGGCTCTGCTCTTCACCTGTGTTCCTCTGTTTGCCCTGGGCTCCACATCTGTGTAACCGGCTAGCCAGTTTTATTATCTTCAAGCCATAAGTCAAGAATATTTTCTCAGAGTCTGTCTGATTATGGCACCTCGTGTAATTCCTTCACCGTCTTGAACTCTAAATTTCCCTACATCTTTGGAATTATTTAACCTCTCCCAGAATGTTCTTCAGAGGTCTACAGTTAGTGACAGCTGGAAAAACTTAACTATTACTTGTCAGAGCAGCAGGACTTCTGCTGGACCCCTATACCCTGCTCTACAAACACATACTGGTATTCTGTTGCACCCTAAAAGTTGCACTGTAACAACTGCATCTTAGCCCTCCACAGTGTTTTTATGGGGATCCTGTGTAAACCTTTGGATCTGATTGTTGGCTGAAGTTGTGGCGCATTACCAACCATCATAGGATATCTGAACAAGACAAGTCTCATGACAATTGTTTTAGCTCTAGCAAGATAAAGGTACTTTGCCACTGATATGTTGAACGTTTACCATAGCGCATCAGTTATTAGAGTGAATCTTGTGTATGACTCAATTAATGTAGAATGTTACCATTCAAATCCATGTAAATGTAAAACAATGTGTATTTTAAGTTGATGTAAGACCAGAGAGTCTGAGTACTCCCACCCGTGAAAGACTGCAGAATATCCAAGAGAACATCCATCTGACAAGATGAGGCATGTGGTGAATAGTGTGTTACAAGCCGTTCCCACAGCTACATTTGGGTCAACAGGTTACCGGTGACTCGAGCTCGACAGCATTACTGGCCCATGTACAAAGAAAGGATATTCTTTCTTCTCTTGTCCTTTTTTTCCTTGGTCAATGAGGGTCATATGATCCCAATCAGCATTTCATGGCTCCATCAGCTGCAGAATGTGGACTATGCTCCAAATTTCAGTTATAAAAATGTGTTAAACTGCCTTTTCCTCTCCTTGCTTTCTGTCAAGCTGTGACCTAATATAACAAAAAAATGATTAAGGCATCAGTCTGGAGGGGGGTCATATGTCCAACTTTATATTTCTACTCGTCCTACAAGCCTCAGTAAAATAAAGAGGCTTAGTCTCAGGCCAGTTCGACTCCATAACCAAATGGTTAACCCGAGCCAGGTGGCTGAGAAAATCTCAATGTTCCTGCCACAACTCAACCAACTTGTAGGAAGCTGAATAGTTCACCCTCAAACCAAAACCTTTACAACACTGGATAACAATGGTATATACTAAGCCGCAGCAGCATCCAAAATGTATCACAATACAAAGGAATACGGTGATTCTAGATTGTGTAATGCTGCACGACGACACAAGAATTACAAATGACATTAAGGCAAGAATATGTTCCAGGCTTTGTGGACTGCTGTCATATAGTTCCAGTAGAATTATCAGAATGGTTAACTGTTTAGGTAAGTCATAGGGACTGGTGGTGGCAGAAACATCATGGTGAGATACCAGACCCATGTGGTGGACCTGGAAACAAACCGATGTGTGAGCTAGGGGCTATACCAGGTGAGGTATATAACCATGGTCAATCTTAGGGATTTCCTGACCTTATTATTCCTTATCCAGGAATTACTTTTTCAAAATGGAAAAGGAAGCATTCCCATGGCCATGCTACCAAGGGGACCTACACCATAGGTTTTACAATTTGTCAGGTTGCGTTTCATAACTCTGTATAGCTGCGGAGGCCACAGGGAACGAACATTTACCCATGTCTATCACTGGCTGTACCGAAACCGTGGAAATCCATTAAACCCCAGCTGAATGGGATTGGAAACAAATGAACACAAAAACAACACAATAACAAAAGAAATGGTGCATATCAGCCTTCCAGGAAGATAGACTGAGTTTAATAGGACTGGTCTGACTCTATTCATACTTAGTGGCCTCCTGGGATGTACATCTGCCAATGACAGACTTTGTGGCTTGAAATGCCACAAATGAGGAGTCAAATAAATGGTACATTTTTCACAATGTGGGGATAGGAGCCTACAAACAAGACATCATTAGTGACATACTGTCCAGAGATACTACATAAAACGAAGTAATATCAAGTGCAGAAATAAATACATGCAATCCTCGTTACAGATCCAGACTTGGACTAGTTAGCCCAGTGTCACAAGGCTTCGGATCACTAAATGGGCACTGGTTGTATATGTCTATTAAATAATAACTAGAAAATTGCTTTCCTACTATTGTACCGAACAATTTTGTTCTGGATGAAAAGGCCTTATGCAATAATATACAATGAACAATGTCTTTATGCCATAAAGCCAGCAAACTAATCCAAAAGTCTTTCCTAAGGTGCTGCAATGCAATATCCCACTGGCTCAGCACGTAAACAACAATGTTCAGACCTATGGTCAAAAACATTCACAACTATTGTGAAATGAAAGCTAGTATTAGCAAATGGGCAAGAATTGCATGACTTATCAAGCTACAACAACAAAGACACCAAAAGTAAGGTATTTACCTATCAGTTGATGGAAAAACCATGGGTGCTGAAGATCCATGCAGAAATCACAAGTATAATAACATATGCAAGCACGTTCTTACCCACATCGCTGCTGTGCATTTTCCCCTCCTGTGCTGTAACTTGAGATTCCCCATTGTTCATGACGAGCTCAGCTCGTCATCAGCACAGCTCCACTGTGCCTCATGACGAGCCGAGCTCGTCATGAGCATGGAAGGAGTTACATAGAGCACAGGCAGAGTTTCTGTGGGGTGAAATATTGCATATGCAACAACACGTGCCCACAAAACACAGAGCCCTGGGGGTATCTCCAACTTGATGTGCATCCCCATTGAGCATGACAAACTCTAAGAGGAAGTGGGTGAGTGGGAGATGGCAGATAGGACTAGTGGAGGTATATAGGAGTTGCACTGCATGAATCATGGAAACAAAGGGGAACTGTGGTTAACTTCTCTAGGCCACAGCAAAACGGTTTGACAACACCACATGCAATCCAAGAAGCAGATTTATTATCTTACAGAAATCGCCAAGGTTCAGTTTATTACAGGGCCTCGAGACCCTCACGTGTGATTTGCCGCACTCCATAAACGTCTGAATGATTAATGATTGATTGGTTGTGTCCAACCAACACATGCTGAATGACTTATTAAAAAAAATAATTATAAGTGGCCTATGAGAGGGTTTGACACTACAAGAAGATGCTATATTTGCTGCCATATTTTCTCACCACACAATAACTAAAACATGAAAAGTAAGATGAGGGAAGACCCCCATGTGCATCTACCGGCGTAGAGGTCAATCTCCAATAGCCTCTGCAATTAAAAAACGTCTCCAATCACCAGCCTGAAGCCTCCCTATTTTTGTCCAGGTCCATCGAAAATATCCTGCATGAAGTAGCAGTTAGTAACATGCCACTATGCCATTAAATGCTGTGAGAAGTAGCAAGACCCTCCCTACTATAGCACAAAATGCCACAAGAATCAGAAAGTTCGAACCACCCAGGACTTCCAAACCAGCACTCGTAACTGTGCCATCACAGACAGAAGGAAGTACTTATGGTACAGCTATGGAAAGGGTTACCTGGTAAATATTACATATCAAAGAGTTGCCAACCATTGATAGTTCGGGATCCGTATCTTCACAGTACTTCAAAATAGAGCCACAACCATTGGCACCTTTGCCTCAAGTTCCATCACATGTGTGACAATTATCCAAGATGCACGATGCCCTGAGGGTTTGTTTGATGCATGCTTAATAATGGGCATTTGTCAATATGTGATAATGTTTAGTTACTTTTGTATACCCTATATAACAGACTAAAAGATTTTCATTTAATTTGGAAAAAATTGTGGCATAAGCATTACAGTGTTAAACATGTTCTTTAATGTATGATAGGTCTCAACACTGTGAGACAAGTATTCAGAAATAATTTATAATCAAGTTCTCTTGTGTGACAGATGCCATCTTGTTGATGGCTCTGTTGGGCTCCACCATCTCACCAGAGTGTCAAGTAAGCGTCAGATTAAATCCATGCCAAACATGTAAATAAGAACACCTTCTCATATCCGGTTGAGTGGATCCAACCATAATCTCCATTCTGGGCCCCCCTCTTGCGACTTTATGCCCTTTGATGGCACAACACTATCTGGTTCTGTGTAAGCTGCTGCATTGGATGCTGCCGTAGAATGTGTATCTGGTGCAGCAGCATGAAGAGTCCCCGTAGTAGTGCTGCCTAATTTTGTTGTGCATAATGGTCCAGTGAATACAGCTTTTTGTAGCTAACCAAACTGTTGCACTTGTGCTGTTGCTGATTTGAAGCGCTTGTGTTGTAGCTGATTTGAACGTATGTGATAGGTATAGTTGACAGTTGAAAGATGTTATCTTTATCATTTATGACCTCCCAGTGACCACATTTCTGTATTCATGTGCTCTGTAATGGTGGTTTATAAGCATCTTGTTAGACCTGGGATCATTGCCGTGGGTCTCCCTTCCCCTTTCCTCTTCCTTTCTTTTATGTTGGCTGGATTTAAATTGCTCTGGGTGCTGTGTCACTGCTAATCAGTGCCACAGCGTGAATGCTTCATGTATAAAGATGACTGTATGAATTAGGATAACCGTAAAGCCTAGGTTGTGTAGCATGTTATAATAGCGAGTTACCCTCCATTTCACCGTTACTATTGTGAAGCAATTCATTCTTATAGGGCAGAATGGCCAGGTTGAGGATTACCTTCTATACTCCTATCTGACCCAGGGAACCTGATAAGAACTTCGAGTTTGATATATTTATGCTCAGGACATTGACAGACACCTTTTAGTAAGGACCATTTATATATCCCATGTTCAAAAATGCCTCTTCTAGACAAGCAGTATTTTTGTGCCTAAGCTTTCCTGTAGGCCTCGCTAGTATGTGTAATGGCCGTCTGGTTTTGGAGCAGCAGGGCCAGCTGGGTCAGACCTGGCTGGAGAGAGAGATCGGTGTTCAGAGCATGGGGAGGGGTGACTCTTTGATCTGTGCAAGGCCGTGCCTGGGAAGATGAATGATTGCTCCACCTCCCACTGGGCGTCTGATAGCAGACCCCCTCATTCTGAAAGGGCATGATGTCGCCTTGTAAACCAAGTGCTTCCCGACCCTACCGAACTGGTTCTGACTGGAGTAAGTGATTAGTGACTTTAAAGAACAAAGACTTTTTAGGTATAAAACGCTGCGCTGAACTTTGTCCAAGTGTGTTCATTCTGGATGCCAAGACGAAACTCTGTCTGAGTGAACAGAGGAAAGGACTTTGACATTTTCACCAAGCTTGCTCTAGTTGTACTGTGAGGACCGCGGACTGGGAACCTTCGAAACCTTCACTGAATCTGTGTGGGCCGCTGCAGCTAAGAGAGTTGCCGCCGCTGAGAGCCCGCCTGAATCTGAACCTTTGAACCTTTCACTGAATCCGTGTGGGCCACTGCAGCTAAGAGAGACCTGCCGCAGCTGAGAGCCCGCCAGAATTTGAACCTTCAGAACTTTCGTTGCCTCTGTGTGGGCCACTGCAGCGAAGAGAGAGCTGTAACCGCTGAGTGTCCACTGTTGTGCCAGCCTGGTCGAGATCATCCTTTGTCCTGTGGGGCGCCGCAGCTAAGAGAGAGCTGCTGCCGCTGAGTGCCCACACCTTTGCCAATTTTGCATTATCGTGAATCGTCCTGTGGGCCGCCGCAGCTAAGAGAGCTGCTGCTGCTGAGTGCCCACACCTTTGCCAATTTTGCATCATCGTGAATTATCCTGTGGGCCGCCGCAGCTAAGAGAGCTGCCGCTGCTGAGTGCCCGCACATTGGCGAACTTTGCATCATCATGAATCGTCCTGTGGGCCGCCGCTGCTAAGAGAGCTGCTGCCGCTGAGTCCACACTTTTGCCAACCGTGCATCCTTGGGATTTGTCCTGTGGGCTGCTGCAGCTAAGGGAGAGCTGCTGCCGCTGAGCGCCCGCATCTTGTTCATCCTTGTCGAGGATTATCGCTATTGTCACATGAACAGCCGCAGCTAAGAGAGAGCTGCTGCCATGGTGATCCCACCACGGAGCTGCAAGACCAGAGTCATCGTCACCACCAGCCCGTGCCGCCGCAGCCGCGTGCTGCTGCCACCGAGAGCCCGAGTGCCCAAATCATTGTGGGTGCACGCTGCGGAACTCCGCAGCCAAAACATGTGGTCGCTGGGCGTCCGCCTGTCACTGCCTCCGCTTCTTAGAGAGGCTGAGTGATGTGTCCCTTTCCAACGGCAAGTATCTGGTGCGTAACAGTCCTTGTAGGTGAATACGTTATTGCCTTTTAGAAGTCCCTACTGGTATACGTGCATTGTAGTTTGTTGAAAAGCTTTGAGAGTCTCGAGTTAAAGCTTAGATAAATATATTATTTTTCTATACCTACTGGAGTTGTGTCGTTACTGCCTTATTGTACATGGTCATAAATGCTTCACACACGGTCTCTGAGATAGGCCCAATTGTGCATGCTACGTTACCACAGGGTGGAGCAGGGATTGTCAAAGGGAGTAGCCCACTTGCCCTGACTTAGGAAGAAGGGTCCCTATTTGGACATTGGCCCCAGCCATTGCCAACTTCGGTCCCGGAGGGAGCAGACCCGGAGAGGGATGCCCTGAAACCTACGGGGGAACAAGTGGCTGAACTGTGGGACCTACCAGAGCTGACCCGTTGGCAGCAGGAAGGGTGACCTCCAGGGAGGAATTTTGCGAGCAACAAAGAACCTGCCCTTTTCTCGAGAGAGTACGGCGACAGGCAGCCACCCAGTCAGCAGGTGATCAGACAGGGTCACATTGGATCTATTGGAAGAATGACCTCCTTTACAGCGAGCGTAAGGTTGCTGACCCTGGGTCAGCCTGTGTGCTGGTGGTACCCCAGCACTTCAGGATCTTCCTACTGGGGTTGGCTCATGATGTGCCATTGGCCGGACATCTGGGGCAGACCAAGACCTTTGAGAGGCTGGTCACCCACTTCTATTGGCCCCAGATGCGCAGGAGCTCAGATGCTCACTGCAGGATGTGTGAGACTTGCCAGGCAAGTGGGAAGAGTGGGGGAAAGATTAAGGTCCCATTACATCCCTTTCCCATTGTGCGTACCCCATTCGAGAGAGTGGGCATTGATACTGTGGGGCCTCTGGATCCCAAGACAGCCATGGGCAACAGGTTCATCCTGGTCGTAGCGGAACATGCCACCAGGTACCCTGAGGCCATCCTGCTCAGGACAGTGACAGCCCGTTGTGATGGGACGGGCACTGATGGGGATTTTCTCCCACATGGGATTCCCCAGAGAGGTGGTGTCTGATAGGGGACCTAATTTCATCTCCAAGTACATGAAGTATCTGTGGGAGGAGTGTGGGGTAACGTACAAGTTCACCACTCCTTACCACCCCCAAGGTAATGAGCTGGTTGAGAGATTCAACCGGACCCTTAAGGGCATGATTACGGTCCTAGGTGAGCCCACAAGGCGTAAGTGGGATGTCCTCTTGCCGCGCCTGTTTGCTTACCGTGAGATGCATCAGAAATCCTTAGGTTTCCGTCCCTTTGAGCTGCTCTATGGTCACCCGGTAAGAGGGCCTCTGATTCTGGTCAAGGAAGGCTGGGAGCAATATCCCAGGAAACCTCCCCAGGATGTGTTTAGTTACATGCTGGCCTTCAGAAACCAGATTCGGCTTTTCAGGAAACTTGCTGAGGCAAACCTGGAAGCCAGCCTGGAAGAGATGAAATGCTGGCACAATCAGAATGCCACTCTGATCGAGTTTCAGCCTGTACAAAAGGTTTGGGTCATGGCCCCAGTGGAGCCCTGTGCGCTCCATGATAGGTGGACCAGCCCCTTTGAGGTGGTGGAGAGCAAGAGTCCTGTTACCTACATGGTGGACTTGCAGTCTCCCAGGAACCCCTTGCGGGTCCTGCATGTTAACCGCCTTGAGCCCCACTTTGAGAGGTCGGAAGTGGGCATGCTTCTGGCCACAGATGCTGGGATGGAGGAGGAGAGGGAGCTCCTTCCTGACCTCCTGTGTGCAGGGGAGCGAGATGGGTCAGTAGAGGGTGTGGTCCTCTCCACCACACTGACTCCTGAGCAGCAGGGTGATTGTCGCCAACTTTTGGGACAATTCAGTGATCTGTTCTCCCTGGTGCCTAGTGTCACTGATTGGTGTGTCCATGACGTGGACACGGGGGACAGTCCTTCCATTAAGCACAAGGCTTACCAAGTGACTGACCGGTTAAGGGCCTACATTAAGGATGAGGTTACCAAAATGTCTGCCCTTGGGGTGATGGGAGTTCTCCAGCAGCCCATGGTCCAGCCTAGTGGTGCTGGTACCGAAAGCTGCAGCGCCTGGTGCCACCCCAGAACTTCGATTCTGCGTGGACTATCGGGGCCTCAATTCAGTCACGAAGACTGATGCGCACCCCATCCCCAGAGCTGATGAGCTCGTAGATCGGTTGGGGGCTGCCAAAGACCTCAGCACATTTGATTTGACATCTGGGTATTGGCAGATCGCCTTGACCGAGGGAGGACAGGAGAGGTCAGCATTCTCCACACTCGATGGGCACTACCAGTTCTAGGTGATGCCCTTTGGAATGAAGAATGCCCCTGCCACCTTTCAGAGGTTGGTCAACAGGGTGTTGGTAGGGCTGAAAGACTTCAGTGCCGCCTACCTGGAGGACATTGCGGTGTTTAGCTCCTCTTGGGAGGACCACCTGCGCCACTTCTGAGTGGTATTGATGGCACTCACAATCAAAGCCAGTAAGAGTCAGATCGGGCAGGGTTCTGTAGTATATTGGGACACCAGGTGGGGAGCGGCCAGGTGGCGCCCCTTCAGCCAAAAATTGAAACTATCCTGGCGTGGGAACCCCCCAAGACTCAGACGCAGGTGAGGGCCTTCTTATCACTCACGGGGTACTACAGGAGGTTTGTCAAGGGATATTACAACATTGTTGCACCCCTGACTGAGCTGGCTTCTAAAAAGCAGCCACAGAAGTTTAACTGGGCGGACACCGGTCAGGAAGCTTTTGACGCCCTGAAGACTGCCATGTGCACGGCACCCTTGCTTCAGGCGCCTGACTGTTCAAAGGAATTTGTTGTCCAGACGCCTCAGAGCATGGCATAGGGGCTGTTCTGTCACAGATCAATGAGGAGGGACTAGACAAACAGGTAGCCTTCCTAAGTAGGAGGTTACTTCCCCTGGAACAGAAAGAGTGCAATTGAGCGTGAGGCATTTGCTGTGTATTGGGTGCTGAAGAAGTTGAGGCCATACCTGTTTGGGACTCACTTCAGGGTTCAGACAGACCACAGGTCCCTTAGATGGTTGATGCAGATGAGGGGTGAGAAACCCAAGTTGTTGAGGTGGTCCATTTCCCTACAGGGTATGGACTTTACGGTGGAACACCGCCCTGGTACAGAACACATCAATGCTGACAGTCTGTCTAGATTTTTCCGCCTCCGGATGAAAACTCCCAAGGGGATGTTATGTTATTTATTCTAGTAGAGTGTACGGTTACTCTGTGGTGTCCTGGCGCTAGGTGCTGGTTACCTGGGGAGCTGATTTCGTGCTACTGGGAAAAGAGCAATGTCTTCAAGCCCTTGCAGAAAGACAGAAAATCCGGGGCATTTCTAAGCAAGAAAGGCAGCTCATTCCAAGCTCTAGAAGCACAGAAAATAAAGCCTCTACCTCCCCAAGTAGATTTTTTAAAGGAGGTCACTTGCACTTGCTTAGCCCCTGTTAATCTTAGCTTCCTGCCTGGTACATACCATTGAAGTTTGCGTCTAAGAAACTCCGGACCTATTCCATTGACTGCCTTAAAAACAATACACAGAGCCTTGAAACGTGTTCTTAGCCTTACTGGAAGCCAATGCAGTTTGTTCAGTTCGCTCTTAACAGAGTCAAACCTAGGAGTTTCAGACAGCATCGTTAGTTCTCCCCACATTTCAGCTGGAGGGGACGCGTGTTAGACCTGGCATCATTGGCGTGGGTCTCCCTTCCTTTTATGTTGGATGGATTTAGATGCTCTGGGTGTCGTGCCACTGCTAATCAGTGCCACAGCGCGAATGCAGCCTGTAGAAAGATGACTGTATGAATTAGGATAACCATAATACCTAGGTCTGTGCAGCATGTTATAATAGCGAGTTACCCCCCATTTCACAGTTACTATTGTGAAGCTATCTGTTCTCGTAGGCCAGAATGGGCAGGTTGAGGATTATTTTCTATACTCCTACTTGACCCCAGGAACCTGATAGGAACTTCGAGTTTGATATGTTTATGCTCAGGACATTGACAGACACCTTTCAGTAAGGACTATTTATATACCCCATGTTCAAAAAAAGCCTCTTCTAGAAACGCTGTATTTTTGTACCTAAGCTTTCCTGTAGGCTTCGCTAGTATGTGTATTGGCCGTCGGGTTTTGGAGCAGCAAGGCCAGCTGGTCAGACCGGCTGGAGAGAGAGATAGGTATTCAGAGCATGGGGAGGGGTGACTCTTTGATCTGCGAAAGGCCGTGCCGGGCAAGGTGAATGATGGCTCCACCTCCCACTGGGCGTCTGATAGCAGATCACCTCATTCTGAAAGAGCAGGATGCCGCCTCGTAAACCAAGTGCTCCCCGACCCCACCAAACTGGTTCTGACTGGAGTAACAAAGAATTTTTAGGTATAAAACGCTGCGCTGGAACTTTGTCCAAGTGTGTACCTTCTGGATGTCAAGACGAAACTCTGTCCGAGTGAACAGAGGAAAAGACTTTGAAACTTTCACCAAGCTTGTCGAAGAAACTACCTGAGGGCCTGAATCGAGAGCGCCTCCTGCAGAAGTCTCAGAGACATTAGACTTCACCCCCTCAGCCATCGGAATTCCTGTTCAAGGAATTCTGCTTGCAGTGAGGCCTCCATCGAGTAATCCGGAGCCTCTAGTTCTACTGTGAGGACCACGGACTGGGAACCTTCGAAACCTTCTCTGAATCTGTGTGGGCCGCTGCAGCTAAAAGAGAGCTGCCGCCGCTGAGAGCCCGCCTGAATTTGAACCTTTTAAACTTTTGCTGAACCTGTGTGGGCCGCTGCAGCTAAGAGAGCTCTAGTCGCTGAGTGTGCCAACTTGGTCGAGATCAACCTTTGTCCTGTGGGCTGCCGCAGCTAAGAGAGAGCTGCCGCAAATGAGTGCCCACACATTTGCCAATTTTGCATCATCGTGAATCGTCCTGTGGGCTGCCACAGCTAAGAGAGCTGTTGCAGCTGAGTGCACGCACTTCAGCCAACTTTGCATCATTGCGATTCGTCCTGTGGGCTGCCGCAGCTAAGAGAGCTGCTGCCGGTGAGTGCCCGCACTTTAGCCAACTACGCATCATTGTGAACTGTACTGTGGGCCGCCGCAGGTAAGAGAGAGCCGCTGCCACTGAGTGCCTGCACCTTTGCCAATTTTGTATCCTTGTGAATGAAAGCTCTGAGAGTCTTGAGTTAAAGCTTAGATAAAGATATAATTTTTCTATACCTACTTGAGCCCTTTTGTGGTGTAGTTACTGCCTTATTGTACATGGTCATAAATGCTTCACACACTGCCTCTGAGATAGGCCTAACTGCTTATGCTACGTTACCCCAGGGTTGAGCAGGGGTTAGTCAAAGGGGGTAGCCTACTTGCCCTGACTTAGGAAGAACGGTCCCTATTTGGACATTGGCGCCAGCCATTGCCAACTAGAGACCCCCATTTTTGACACATCTTTATTAATTTGCAAATCTGTATTTAAGATTTACCACCAACTATATGGCAATGATGATTATTAGCGTCATTTTTTACTGGCTTTCGGATAAAGCACAGTATTGGGATTGATTTGTATATTCCACAAGTGCCATAAATTGCATGTTAAATATCACCATTTCTATTTATATAGTGCAAAGGGAATTTATTTCATGCACTACGTTTTTAAGGCAATTTTTTTCTACAATGATTGCCACTGCAAGTGGTGTACACGCTTGCGATGGTGTGGAATAATTTCTGCATGCAGTTTCTAGCAGTAGGTGCAGCAACTGGATTACAACACTACTCAATGAGGGCCACACTCTAGGCCGACAAAATCTTGATTGACGCCATGGCTCTCAATAAAAGGGACAATTCTGGTACCTGGAGCATCAAGACCCGGAGTCAGATAGGTCAGTTAACTGGGCAGAAAACGTGGAGCCATGGTCTGAAGGACAATGAGGATTTTATAATCAAATACACAGCTTTGAGTAAAATAGAAAATGGAAGGAGGAGCCTAGGAATTGACCTTAAATCAAAGTAACACCACCATAAAGTCTGCTAGACTCAACCTAAAAGGATGAGAAATAAATGGGCTTTCCATATAACAGAGATGGTGTACTCATGCAAAGAACCTACACAGAACAGTTGGCAAAGCAAGCTGGCACAGATAAAAGTAAGGTAGTACTGAAACTTAAGATCAAACATAATAAGCAAAGAGTTGCCCCATCGGTTCTTTCATGCTTCTATGTGCGCACACACATCTGTGCCCCTTGAAAACATCCTCTGCATTCAAGACCACTTACAGGGTCTGAGAACGTCCCCCATAGACACAGAACCATTATGTCAGCACAGAGTTTACAGACTACTAAACGCCGGAAAGAGCAGATGGCAGCAGATAATGAAAAATTGAAAAAGTATGGTTTAATATCTACGCACATTAACTCAGACACTATTCTAAATAAAAAACAAAAAGCACAATTCCTCAACTAACTATATGTCTGCATTTGCAATGCTACAGCACGCTAGCCACAGGCGCATCTTACAGGTCTTGTAATCTTCTACATGCATCATATGATACTAGGCTGAAGACAAGAAGAATCAATACAATACCGTTCTATGATCTTCAGGATGCTCTACCATTCTATGGCAGGACCGGAGGATTCGGATTATGCCGTTCTTTCGTCGCTTTATTCTCCACAGCAGCAAGAAAAATATATACCACAAACTACTTTTCCCATGAACATTCGGGAAAAACAAAGTCAAACATGAGTCCTATCACAGTGTCCATGCACCGGCAGCTCCCATCATGTTCCGCCGTCCTTGCCTCCTCCTCTTTCTTCGCTGCTCGCAGCAAGTTAAGTTGGTTTTTTCCTTCTCTCCTGGGTTTGTGGGTTCTGTGTGGTGCGTTTCGGCCTTGGGTCGGGCGTTGGTTCTGTTATTCCTTCACAGATTCCCCATGTCAATCGCGGGACGCTTAGTGCGCTCCTTACGCAATTCTGGTGCCCAGTAGCGTGCGGTGCGGTTGTTTCGCCGCTAGGGGCCGGTGTCTCGTCTGCTGCAGGGCCGCTGTCAGGTGCTTTCTCGAGTGTTCTGGCACGGTTTTGTCACCAGCGGGTAGCCCGTGCCCAGCCTCCCGGCTCTGACACCCTTCGGGGTCGCAATTAGGTTTCCCCTTGTTCTTTGACGCCCTCTGGGTTGTATTGTACCTTTTTGAACACCCTTCGGGGTCGTAATTGTGCCGTGGTTCGGCGTGGGAACGCTTTGCCGGGGCCCTGAACTCTGAGGGCTGTAGCGTTTCCAGGGCTAGGCCCATTAATTGTGTGCCTTTGGCCACCCATATCGCTGGGACATCCCCAGACCATAGAGTGCCCTGTGGAGGGTCAATTTGGTTTTCCTTATGTCCTCTCTGCTCAGAGCCTAATTCATCTCGCCATGCAGAAGGACTCGGACCAGTATCCGGAGGAGGACCCTCTGAATTACGTCCCCTTGGGGCAGTTGACGACTCGATATACAGTGCGGTAGACCAGGCTATGGTGCCCCTCGAGCAGCGCCTCTCAGCGCGCCTGGATGAGGCTTACGCTAAACTTGCCGCCCTTATTCCTACACCTGCTCTGGCCTCCGGGCCGGACACAACCCCTCCCCCCCCCTCCTCCAAAGAAGCCTTGCACTGAGGGGGTTGACTCGGCGGCTTTCGCACGGGTGAAGAGCGCCTTTCGGGCCTTGGAGGACTCCCAGTCTCCTCAGACCTTTCCCTCGGAAGTTCCTCCTCCTTCACCCCGTACTATGTCCCCGGACCCGCAGCAGGACGACGACTCTCCGGACTCGGATGAGGAAGCGTGTTCTTCCCGGTCGTGGCTGCCATCACAACGCTCCTCCTCCACTGGCCCGTCCGACATGCTGGACCCGGACGACATCGTCCACCCCAGATCCTCCGAGTGGGTCCCATGCGACAAGGTGGCCCAGTATTTCGCGAATCGCCTGAGGAACCCGGTGGATAAGGATGCCCGGAGCCGCCTTCGGGCGGAGTGTCCTCGGCCCTCGTTGGAAGGTAAGGTGGCCATGACCCCTGACATCGACCCGAAGATGGCAACCTTCCTACAAAAGTTTGTCAAGGATCCCCGGAAAGGGATCGACCGGTCCTGGCGTACCTGCCAGGACAAGCTTTTGGACGCAATCGCCCCCATGACGAAAATTTTGGATATGGCGGAGGAAGCCAAGGTGTCGGGCGACGTGATCTCCCCGGATGTGCTCTCCAACTGGGCCCAGCGGGCCATCATTTTTCTGGGCAATGCCAACTGCGCCCTCTCTACAGAGAGGAGGCACTCGCTCCTGATCAAGGTGGACTCCAAGCTGGGTGACCTCGCCTCGTCCCGAGGCTGGCGCTGTGGCCCAAGGGGGTTTGTTCGGTGACCCTTTTATCAAGGAGCTCGGGAAGTTCGTGGCTACCTTTACTTCCTTAGACTGAGCTCAGTCCATCATCAAAAAGGTTTTCGCCCCTCGTGTTTTTGACAAGACCGGAAGAGGCAGGGGCCGCTCGTTCGGTCGGGCACACCAGCTCGGACAGAGGACAAGGCTCCGGACGCGGGCAGTTTCAAGACAAAGCCCGATTCAACAATTTCTACCCCACCAGAGGGCAGAAGTTTGGTGGGACGTGGTGGTCAGAGAGGCCAACATCAAGGCGGTGGACGAGGTGAGTGTGCTACCTTCCGCGAGCTTGCGAGTGGGGGGGGCGGCCAGCGCAGTTCTTCCCAGCGTGGGCCTCCCTTACCAGCGATGCCTGGGTGCTGCAGACGGTGCAGGGCTTCCAATTGGAGTTCCATGGCCGTCCGTGTCAGCTGCAACGTCCTGGCCCCATTACCTTTTCCCAGCGCGATGCGGCTTTGGTGAGCGAAGAGGTCGCTGCCCTCCTCCAAAAAGGGGCGATTTGTTGCGCTTGCGAACATCCCTCAGGTTTCATCAGCAATCTCTTCTTGGTCGACAAGGTCGACGGGGGCAGGCGCCAGGTGATCAATTTAAAGGAGTTCAACGAATGGCTGGTTTACCGCCATTTCAAGATGGAGGGGATTCATCTCTTGCGGGATGTTTTACGTCCGTCCGATTGGATGGTCAGGCTCGACTTAAAAGACGCCTACTTGGCGGTCCCGATCTTCCCTCCCCACCGGCGTTTCCTCCAGTTCAGGTGGGACGATCAGGTCTACGAGTTCGCCACACTGCCTTTCGGTCTCTCCTCGGCGCCATGGTGCTTCACAAAGGTGTTGCGTCAGGCGGTGGAGGCCTTGCGAGCTCGAGGTGTCAGAATGATCGTATATTTAGACGATATGCTGCTTATGGACCAATGTCCCAGACGTCTGCGGTCTCAGTTACAGTCAGCAGTCAACCTTCTGCAGGGCTTAGGGTTCGTGATCAACGAGAAGAAATCTCTTTCTGGTTCCCGCTCAGTGCGCGACCTTTCTCGGCTTCAACATAGACTCAGTATCTTCCACCTTGAGTCTACCCGCCAGGAAGATGTCGAGGATCAGACACGAATTGCGCCAAACCTGGCGAAACCGTTGATATCCTTGTGTCACTTGGCGCGGTTAGTGGGCCTGTTGTCGTCTTCGATTCAGGCTATCTTCCCAGGCCCCCTCCATTATCGCGCCATGCAACGCTTGAGGGCGTACCATCTCCGGAGAGGGCTAACGTACTCTCAACTGATTCCTTTATCAGACGATGTGAGGGACAAGATGAGGTGGTGGCTCACGCACATGGAGGCCTGCAATGGCCGTGCGATTTTTGGCTCGGCTCCCGACATTGTCATAGAATCGGACGCCAGTCGTTTAGGCTGGGGTGCCAGGTGCGGAGACTTCTCCACAAGTGGCGCCTGTTCCGCTTTCGAGCAATCCTTACATATCAACTGCTTGGAGTTACTAGCGGGCTCCTTGGCGGTGCAATGTTGGACCAAGGACAGAGTGCAATCTTGCGTCCTTCTCAGGATGGACAACGTGTCGGCGGTCCGTTACATCAACCATCTGGGCGGCACCAGGTCCAAACTGCTGGCAGACCTCGCCAGGGATTTTTGGCACTTTTGCCTGGCCCATCAGGTGTCGGTAACGGCAGAATATTTGCCGGGACGCCAGAACGAGGTGGCCGATTGGCACTCGAGGAATATCATGGACGCCAGCGTTTGGAAGCTGGATCCTCTTCTGTTCTCCAGGCTCTCGGACCGGTGGGGTCCGTTCTCGGTGGACCTTTTTGCATCCCGCCTGGATCATCAGCTCCCGAGATATTTCAGTTGGCGCCCCGACCCTCAAGCGGAGGCGACCGATGCGTTCCTCCAGGACTGATCGTGTGCGCAGGGGTATGCTTATCCACCGTTCTCAATGATAACGCACGTGTCGGCGCTGCTGCGCCGTCAGTTGGCGCAGGTAGTGATGATCACTCCGTGGTGGAGGTCGCAAGTTTGGTTCCGGTTCTACTGGAACTTTCCTGGGATTCTCCAATCCTACTCCCCCAGTCTCCTCACATTCTGCTGAATCCAGAAGGAGCTCCCCACAGGTTAGTCCAGGAGGGCTCTCTGCGCCTGATGGCATGGAGGCTCTCAGGCGTCGCAGGACGCTGCCTGGCCTTTCGGGAACAGCAGAGGATTTGCTTTCCAAGGCCTGGGCTGACAGCACGACCAAACGCTACCGATCAGCATGGCATAGGTGGAGCCGTTGGTGTGTGCGATGGGGCTTTGATCCCGTGGGGGCAGCTGTAGTCCATGTCCTAAATTTTTTGTCCGAACTGGCTCAGCAAGGACTGGCTTACCGATCGATCAATACTTTCAGGTCCGCGATCTCAGTGGGACACGATCTGGTGCAGGGTTCCCCGGTTGGTGAGCACCCTTTTGCCTGCAGACTTTTGAGAGGTATACGGCTTTCGTTGCCGCCGGAGCCTCGGTATTCAGTCCTGTGGGACGTGAACAGGGTGTTGAATTTGTTCCTTTCTTGGCAACCGAACAGGTTCTTGTCTCATAAAGGGTTAGCGGCTAAGTTGGCCATGCTGTTGTGCCTGGTGTCTTGCAGGCGGGTCTCGGACGTGCGAGCGCTGGATATCACGGCCAGGGTTTTTTCTCCGGATGGAGTTTCTTTTACCGTCAGCAGGTGGACCAAGACCCTTACTAGGGTTATTTCCTACCCGGCCTTTCAAGACTCCCCCAAACTGTGTGTTGTGCAGTGCCTCCGTGCTTATGAATATATGACTGATGATACTCGCCCGCAGGGTGAGCGGCAACTGCTTATTGCCCTACGAAAACCGTACAAGGCAGTTACTTCAACGACGATCGCATGTTGGGTGCGTTGGGTGATGCAAGAGGCTGGGATTGATACCAAGCAATTTGGGGCTCACTCGGCGAGAGGAGCTATGGCCTCTAAAGCTTTTGCCCTCGGGGCTAGACTGGAGGATTTGATGAGAGCGGCTGATTGGTCCTTGGACTCCACGTTCAAGAGGTTCTATTTCAAGCCAGTTATGGAAGTGGCTCGGCTGGTGGTCGATAAGCTTTGAACTGGCATAATCCGAAGCCTCCGGTCCTGCCATAGAATGAGAATTTGCCTAGCCTTAGTGCTGGTAAGTTCCAATTCTATTAAGGACTCGGAGGCGAGGATTATCCCCCCCAGTGACTTCCTTGAAGTGGACCCTCCCCGTATGCATAGTAAGTAAAGCGTTTATGTTCCTCTAATGGATATACGGATATTGCTCTGCTTTGTACTGCTCTTCCTTTTCATGCTGTCGTTCTATTGGAACGAGCTAGATCTGATGGTATGTTCTCTTGCAGGGACAGAGAATTCGAAACAGGATGCGTGATTGGACTTGTGTTGAAGCTTTGCGCGAAGAAAGAGGAGGAGGCAAGGACGGCGGAACATGATGGGAGCTGCCGGTGCATGGACACTGCGATAGGACTCATGTTTGACTTTGTTTTTCCCGAATGTTCAAGGGAAAAGTAGTTTGTGGTATATATTTTTCTTGCTGCTGTGGAGAATAAAGCGACGAAAGAATGGCATAATCCTCGCCTCCGAGTCCTTAATAGAATTGGAACTTACAAGCACTAAGGCTAGGCAAATTCTCATTCTACAGTAGAAAATATTAGGAGGCAAAAAAGTAGAACTGGAGAATCCCCAAGAACACAGTAAAGAAACATTCAAATCAAACACCCTTGCGGACATAAATACAAAGGTTTAAAATATATTTTTTCATTCTATAAATTCTCTTGGAATAACACAATTCTAAAATGAACGGTGCCGATAAACTGAGTTTTTAGCCGTGGTTCTCCCCTCTGAACTTTCTAATATTCCCAAATAATTTTTTCAAACATGTCCAACCATGTAACCGTTTTAGAGAGAAGCAAATCATTACATTGCTTCTGATAGTTAGCCATGCACCAAAGAGTATACATTCACTGCTTACGCACCGTTTACCCTCCTCTTGAGAGCTTCCTCTTGTAAGGTGACCATATAGATCTGCTCATCCAGGTCTTCCAGTATCTGAAAAATCAAGAAATGCAAACTTGAGACTCGTTATATTTCGGTAGAATACACACAAGAGAAACGTTGTGTAGGAAAAGCATGTATTTGTATTTTGTGTGAGTGTGAAAGTACACTTACACCTAAACACTTCTTGGTGGTGTGTGTTTTAGAACGAGGAACTGCTTTTTAGGCTCTTCCTCATTTCACAAGATATGCTGTAATTCTATAACAGTTTTGATGGGACATATATATTGATAATGGAGGTCCTGTTAAAAAGAAAGAACTGCAACAATCTTTAAACAAAGGAAGATTTAGATGCTGTGTTAACCTAGAGTCAGTGGAAAGTTCTGAATACACTGAAACGGAGGTTTCTCACCATAGTGACTGGCTTAGGGTAAAGCCTAGTTTTATTAGGCAAAAGCTCTGGGCCCATAGTGGAGTCAAATGGAAGGATTAGAGGACTTGTTCTGTTTCCATTCAGTTTTAGTTGGTTGTGACATCCAATTACTCGCATGAAAAAGTGGAACTGAATTTATGTGCCCGTGTGAAAAGCACAACTAAGGAGATTAGTAGATTAGAAAATGGGGTGATGGAGACTGCCATCTAACCGAAAAGAAGGTGCATTGGGTTTGCCCATGTCTGGGCTTAAGGCACCAGTGTTGTTGGTTCTGATACTTGGCGAAGGTAGTTAACAAATACAAGTCATGCTTGTAGTTGCTGCATTGAATTCTGGGATTCATTTAACATGGTTGGCCATGGCTTACTATGGAAGAGTCGAAAAACACTTGCAATACCATTCAAGGTAATTGGCAGCCATCCAGCTGGGAGCTGAAGAGGAGTATATATGTAAAATCTAAATCTGAAGCTGTCTAAAGCACGGGGCTGCTCTTACTACCTCTTTTTTCTGGCATTCCACAAGCTCACTAACTGACACACTTAAAGCAAAGTGGCTCTGTTCTATGTGAGGGATCTACTCATATGAAACCCATGATCTGGTGTTGTGGCCCAGTCACAATTCAAGCTCTTGACACACAATACAAAGGAAATCAGATATTAAAAAAAATAAAACAAATATCAAGCCTACATTTTAAGGGAAGGTTCATGGTGGTTACATACCAAAAAAGATAGCAGAAAGTTCCCTTTGGCGCCTTAAGATTCCTCTTACAAGCCCCTAGGAGCCTGTGTGGATTTCACATTTACATACTAAATATTTCTACAACTTTTAATGGGGGTGGGATAGATATCTGAAGTCTGTTCTCGTGCTTCCTGCTCCACAGCTATGTAGGTCATACAATTGGAGGTTGGCATACAAACATTATGGCATAAGGTGAAACATTTGAAATATGGAATAATAAAGGTCAACATTTTGAAAATGAATGTTGGGAAAACAAACAGTTTTAACCCAAAAAGGTTGATGGTTGATAAAGTAAGAGTTTAAAAATAGTTTAAATGAAGAAAAACAGATTTAAAATTTGTTTATGTTATGATATTGAAAAAGTAAGGCTAGGATGTCATTTAGGCTAGGATGAGGGTTCGGGGAAAGTGTTAGCAGTATTATAAGCTGTATAATGATGATTGTTGGGTTTAGGCACACGGCTTGGTTTAACATTAGGGTTATGGTGAGGTTTAGTAAGCTTAATGATAGAATTATGGAAATGTGTGGGGTATGAGATTAGGATAGCATTAGGGCACTTCCATCTTATGCTTAACATGGTTCTGTATAACTGTCTTTAAGCAATCAATTACACAATCAACTAATCAATCATGAGGCTACTGAGTTATGCTTAGAGTTGGGGAGGTTGATGTAGGGTTTGGATATCTTATAACGTGGATTACCCTGTAACACCATAATTTATTATAAAAAATCATAAGAATAGTTTTGAACAAATCACATATTTATTTCCGAATATATAAGTTTAACACTTTCTTTTCAACCTTTGGCTTTTCAAACTATTATTTCCAAACTTCAAACTTATTGAGAGGTCATTGTTTACACGCTTACATGTATGTTTGGAACCTACTCTGGAGCACCTATCCACAAGGCCAAAAGCTGGTGTTTCATATTTAATCATGAGTCTGGAGCAGACGTGCGTAGCGGGCGCACTGCCTGTGCTAAGAGCAAGACCGTCTGCACCTGTACACCCCGAACCTTGCCAAACACCAGGACCCCTGCATCTTTTGGCAGTAAGGCAAGCAATCCACCTAGGACTTACTATTCTAATGATGAGCTTTAAGTGTTTAGGGACTTGGCGATTTCCCACAAGACCGCCAATCTGCTTTGTACTTCCAATTCCCCTTGGAGTTGAAACATCTGTTTTTGTGTTTGACTGTGGTTTCTCTGGTTTTCCCTCCATTGGCGGCCCCTAGGGACTCTAGCTCAGTCATGGTGTGGTCACATGAGGAAAACACTAAGTCTACTCATTTGTCCGAGTCTCAACCAGAATTCACCAGCAAACGAAAAATGTTCAAAAGTCTCCACTGTAATGCAAGGTTTGAACCTAAAGAACAAGTTATGTACCTTCAGTAACGATATATCTGTAAGAAATATTAGTAGTGCTAGATTCCTTACCTTAGAATTACCCCCAGGGGTCAGACTCAATCAGGAAAGTATTCATCAGCAGTACCCCTGCGCGTCCGTCGTTGGTGTTGTGCAACTCCGCGTCCGTCACTGGCATCGTGGTCGCCAAGATGATATCGCGGCAGCTACTTAGACACTGCCCTCACGCTCTGACATCAGTTCTGTACACGACTTTCCACGCCATAAACACAGAGCCAAGCAAGATACTGACCACTTGTGCCTTGAAACTAGGGCCATGAAAGGGATGACCTTAATCAGTTTGCAGAACGGGGAGGATGGGTGGGGTGGTAAGGAATCTATAACTACTAATGTTTCTTATAGATATATTGTTTCCCAAGGTAAGTAACTTGTTCATCTGAAAGAAACACATACTGATAGATTCCTTACCTTAGAATAGATACCCCAGCAATACCAACCCCGGTGGAGGGTCTGCAAACCAAGATCACACCAGGAAGTCTCGGAGAACAGAACGGCCAAAGATGAAGTCTCTCCGGACTTGGTTGTCCAGGCAATAGTGCTTAGTAAAAGTGTGCAGCGAGACCCACAAAGCTGCCTGACAGATGTCTTGCAGGGGAAACCACATCCCAATGCTGTAGTGGCTGCTGTCGCACTGGTAGAATGGGCGTGCAGCCCCAACAGAGCTTTCTTTTTAGCCAGAGAATAAAAGGCTTTAATACACAAGACAACTCATCGGGAGATAGTCCGCTTGTGTACGGCCTGACCTTTTTTTGGCACCAACGTAGCCAACAAAGAGCTGGTCATCCACCAGGAACTGTTGTGTGCGGTTCAAGTAAAAGCAGAGCGCACGTTTTGGGGCCTGGCGGTGGAGCCTCTCTTCCTCTCTAGAAGGAGGCGGAAAGAAGGTGGGCAAAGTGATGGTGTGCCCAATTTGAAAGGCAGTGACAATCTTTGGCAGAAAGGATGGACGTGTTCGGAGCACAACCTTGTCCGGATGGACAGATAGAAAAGGAGGCTTACAAGAAAGACCCTGGAACTCACTCACTCTCCTGGCAGAGGTGCTGGCAACCAGGAAAGCAGTCTTCAAAGTCAGTAGACGAAGAGGACAGTTGTGAAGAGGCTCAAAGGGAGCGCACATTAAATATGTCAGATCGAGATTCAAGTCCCACTGTGGCATTACGAAAGAAATGGGAGGGAAAAGATGAGTAATGCCTTTAAGAAATCTATTTACAACAGGGGACTTGAAAAGAGAGGGCTGATCAGGCAGCCTGTGAAAGGCTGAAATAGCAGTAAGATAGCCCTTGATAGTGCCCAGAGCAGAGCCCTGCTGGGCCAAAGAAAGAAGGAACAGAAGAACTTCTTAAAGAGAGGCAGAAGGGGGATCCACAGCCTTTGCTGTGCACCATGCCACAAATGTATCCACCTGCAGGACTATACCAACTTAGTGGAGGGACGCCTGGCTGCCAGAATGACATCACAGACCACAGAAGGCAAGTCCACAGTAATCAACTGCCGCTGCTCCATCTCCACGAAAAGAGGTAGAGACTGGACAGGTCCGGTTGGAGGACCGTCCCCCGCTGCTCTGACAGAAAATCCTCCCGAAGAGGCAGTCGGACCGGGGGATCAATGATTATACAGAGTAGCTCGGGATACCAAACTCTTCAAGCCCAGTCTGGAGCCACAAGAATGACTTGGGCCCGGTCGCGCCTGGTCTTCTTCAGTACTCTGGGCAGAAGTGGTTTAGGCGGAAGGAGTACATCAGACCGCAACTCCACTTGCGACGAAAAGCTTCGCCTAGCGAGTGTCGTCTTGGAAATTCCAACGAGCAGAATTGCTGACATTGCGCGTTCTCTTTGGTGGCGAAAAGATCTAACCAAGGCTCTCCCCACTGTCGAAAGAGACCTTGCGCCATGTCCGCGTGAAGACGCCATTCGTGAGCAATCATGCACCTGCGGCTGAGTTTGTCTGCCCTGGCGTTCAGTGAACCTGCCAGGTGTTGAATCACCAGGGAAATGCCCTGCTGTTCCAGCCATGTCCAGAGGCGCAGAGCCTCCTGACATAGGGTCCACGACCCCACCCCACCCTGTTTGTTGCAGTACCACATGGCGGTGGTGTTGTCTGTGAACACCTGCACTACTCTCCCCTTCACAGAGGGAAGGAATGCCTTCAGGCAAGTCGGATCGCCAGAAGCTCTAGAAGGTGGATATGGAGCCTGGACTCCGCCGGAGACCAGAGGCCTCTGATATCGGCCTCTCCCATGTGGCCCCCCCATCCCAGGAGGGACGCATCCGTCACAACTGTGTGCTCCGGTTGGGGAAGGGAGAGGGATCTGCTATTGACTCAATGCTGGTTCGTGCGCCACCAGTACAGCTGTTGAGCAGTGTCCTCCGAGATCTGGACGTAATCGGACAGGTTCCCCTGATGCTGCACCCACTGGATCTTCATGCCCCACTACTGTGCCCGCAGATGTCATCTGGCATGAGTAACCAGCAGGAGGCTATGAGGCCCAGCAGCCTCAGGGTCATCCTGACCGAAATCCAGGATAGAGGTCGAAAGATCGGAATCGTAGCCTGAATATATCCTGTACTCGCCGTTCCAGAGAATAGACCCGAAACTGTATGGTATCCAGAACCGCTCCGATAAAGAGGAGCTTCTGAGAGGGAATCAGGTGCGACTTCGGCACATTGATGGAGAACCCCAGCAAATGCAGGAGGTCAGCTGTAGTCTGGAGGTGGGAGACGACTAGCTGGGGCGAGCCCGCCTTCACCAGCCAGTCGTCGAGATAGGGCAAGACAGGAACCCCTGATCTTTGCAATGAGCTGCGACCCCCGCCAACACCTTCGTGAAGACCCGAGGGATGCTGGCAAGGCCAAAGGGGAGCACGGTAAACTGAAAGTGCTTGTGGCTTACCGTGAACCGCAGGTAACGCTGGTGGGACGGCAGGACGGGGATGTGGAAATATGTGTCCTGCAAGTCTAACGCTACCATCCAGTCTCCGGGGTTGAGAGCAGACAAGACCTGACCCAGAGTTAGCCTCTTGAACTCCTCCTTCCGGAGGAAGCGATTGACGTCCCTGAGGTCCAAGATAGGATGTAGGCCCTTGTCCTTCTTTGGCACCAGAAAGTAGTGGGAATAACAACCACGTCCTACTTCTGGCTCAGGAACGCGCTTGATGGCCCCCTTGGCCAAGAGGGCCGCAACTTCCTGTTGAAGAAGTGCCAAATGATCCCGGAACATGCAGTGGTACTGGGGTGGCATGGCTGGCGGGGTAGTCTAGAAGGGGAGGGAGAAGCCCCTATGGACTATTTGTAAAACCCACCTGTCTGTAGTGATGGTGTGGCAGTGGGGGAGGTGATGGCAACTCCTGCCGCCCACTGGCATTTGATGGGAATGAAAGACCGAACTAGGAAGGTTTTAGGGAAGTGGTGGCCGGGGTGGAAGTGGACTGACCCGCCGCTGGCCCCCTGACCCGCCTCTGCGGGTCCTACCTCTGCGGCCCAGCTGAGACTGTCGCGGCTGCGGCCTGTGGCTCTGAAGCGAACGTGATGGGGCACCCCTTCTGTGGCCACAAAAAGGAGCGAAAAGCAGAAGGCCGAGGAGGTCGAGAGGCCAAACGGCACAAGGACTTGGCCGTAGCCCGCGAGTTCTCAAAACGCTCCAACGTACTATCTGCCTTGTTGCCAAAAAGGTGAATGCCATCAAAGGGAATGTCCATCAGGGTGTTCTGGACATCCCCTGAGAGGCCAGTAGTCCTCAGGCAGGCGTGGTGGCGGAGCGCCAATGTCGTGGAAATCGCTCTGCCCAGCGATTCGGCGGTGTCAAGGCCACATCGCATAGTGAACTTGGCTGCATCGCTTCCCTCAGCAATAGCCTTAGAGAGCACTGTCCGTGCCTTCTCCGGACACTGAAGCAGCTCTTGCGCCTCACACAGAGAGGGAATAACGCCTCAAGAGGCATGCAGTGTTCACAGACCGCAGCCCTGAACTGGCGGAAGAAAAAATCTTCTTCCCAAATTCTCAGGGGTGGGGTGTTGGGAGAGGAAAACGGGGTCGCCCGGGCCGGGCGATGGTGTCGGGCCACGTTCCTATCCACATGAGCCCCTGTGTTGGGCATGGACCAGGTGCCCAAAATAACGTCAGAATGTGCCTCATTAAAGGGCAGCAGTGACTCCGCAGAAGGTAGCCGCCAGATGAAGCACGTCTGTCAGGAGGTTAGTCCTGATAGCCACCGTAGGGAGTTGGAGGTTGAGGGCCGCAGCCCTACGCAACACCACTGCATAACTTGCACCTTCCTCCGTAGGCATGCCAAAGTCAGGAGAGTCCCGTGCTCTCCACACCACTGGAGTCAAGCTATACTGGCTGAAGACGGCTGATAGCCAGAAACCGGTCCTAAGATGCTTGATTCCGGTCCAGGGAAGACATGGCTTGGCAGTTCGGGCTGGACTGTTGGCACAGGGTCAAGGCTGATTTGCATATGGCTATGTCTGAACTGGGGTGGTGTGGAGTGCAAAAAAAAAACGATGGATTTAGGCCCAGATCTCTGTACTGGGGTGAATGTATGACACTGTTCTGCATTCTGTCCATCAATTGTTGTTTTTGCATTTAGAATGGAAAGTGGCACAAGTCATTCCTATCCTGAAAAAGTCCAATGCTGATCCTAATGAGCTAGCTAACTATCTGCCTATCTCGCTTTTCCCATTCCTAGGTAAGATTTAGGAGGCTCTTATGAATAAACAACTCATCTTACTGGGATAATCATCTTCTATTGGATCCCACGCAATAAGGCATTAGGATCTTTCACAGCACGGAAACAGCTCTTGTGGCTGTTCTTGACTCTCCGACTATCTCTGGATGCTGGCTTGCCAGTGATGCTAGTGCTACTAGACTGATCAGCTGCTTTTGATACAGTCTCTCATTCCATTCTGTTTCATAGACTCTATGAGATAGGTATCCATGTGAAAGCTCTGTGGATAACAGGATGTGACGGCTTCTCTTGACTTGTTCAAATCTTAGAGTATGACTCCGGTAAAGAGGGTTCTTCAGGGCGTCTCTTTAAGCACTACTCTATTTAACATCTATATTGCCGCCCCACCCAAATAGTGCAATTCCATGGCTTTGAAATAATTTCCTATGCAAATGCCACTCAATTAGTTATTTCACTCGGACACAATCAAGGAAATGACAAAAGTACGTTTACTGACTACATGACATTTGTTGCCACTTGGATGACCGCAAACTGTCTACAGCTCAAAGGAGACAAGACTGAGATTTTGTTGTCTCCCAATGCCCAGGCATATTATTTGGGAGACTGGTGGACTTCCAAGTTAAGATCTGCCACTCAACCAAAGTATCCTGTTAGAAAACTGAATCTCGGGACCTAAGGTTTTTATCTTGGCTCCAGACTCTGGGGACCGCCAGTAAGCAATGGACCACGTTCTACCTAAACCTAGTTAATAAAAAACGAGGATTAATATTTATAATAAGAGTAAGATAAGAGGCAATGAGATTTTCAACAATTCATACAATAGTACAGAGGGTGTATTTAGTTCCTTGTTAAAAAGACAAACATCTATTTTTGATCCAGCCCGATCAAATTTAGTTGATAATATCAGGATTTACGAAGTGTCCTGCATGCCCAAAAGCTGTAAAATAGGTATATTTCCAGTTGAGCCAAGGGATGGTAGAGGTCCTTTCTAGGCTAAGGTTGTCCCTGATTATTACTTGGTTTAACGTGATTTTCCTTTTGGCGTAACCAGAAATCCAAATAAAAAGCAGGCAAAGAGACAGAACATCTGGGAAGTAATCTTGGGCTAGTTCTTCATGTGAGATATAATACCCACTCCGAGGTAGGGACAGCAAGCGTCTCCTAAATATATATCAATTCCATAGGATACATCAGACACGCATTTAGCGTAATAGATTTTTAACATAGCTTTTATTACCTAATCTGGATGCAGATAAAAGCAATGTTGAAAATCTATTTGATGTATACTATGGAATTGATATATATATCAATTCCATAGGATACATTAGACACACATTTAGCTTGATAGATTTTCAATATTGCTTTTATATGTTTATTACCTAACCTGGATGCAAAATCAAAGACTGAGGAAACTGTCCTGCCAAAAATAACTTTTTTCGTTAACAGTAAAGAAACTAGCGCCATCAAACAACACTCCTAAATGGAAGAATGAGTCTACCTTGTTGATTTCAAACCCTCTTACTAGAAAGGACCTTGATTTTTGTAGAAGTGGGCCCTGCTATGATAACATGAGATTTAATATAGTTGGTTATCAAATCTAGGGAATTCATGAATACAGCAAAGGAATAAAGTAGGCGGTGCAGACCTAAAGCAGTTTTGGCAAGTAAGACTGTTATTGACATAAAGTGGTGCCGGAATGGGTCTAGTCCCCACACGAGGCATATCCTGTCCCTCCAAGAGTAATATTGTTTACAGATGGTTGATATAAAGTGTAAAAGGGAAAGGTGCTAAAATGCACCATTGTCTGACCCCCCCCGCTTTATCTCCAAGGCCGGAGTACAGCAGTCATCCCAACAATGTCTTACTAACGCAGACATTTATATCTCACCCTAACAGAAAGACCACATTAATGGGGTCAAACTCCAAATAGGAGCATTATTTTCCACAGTATATAACGAGTGACTGTCTAATGCGAAGGTAAGAGCCATAAAAGCCATGTGCATGGTTCCGTGCTTAGCTACTGTATATTTGTGTATAAGGTGCAGATTGAAACATCGGTCAAGTGTATTAAGGCCAGATTTAAAACCATATTGCTGGTCATAAATTACAGGATTCGCATCAGCCTATAAAGTTAGCCTACCATCCGACCTATTACCTTCACTACTGTGGCAATAAAGGACATCGGTCAATAGCAGCGGTTGTCATTATTGTCTCCCTTTATTAAGGCACATATAATAGTTGATTGTGACTACTAAGTGTGCATATCTTCATTACTAGAGGCATTTATAGACTGGGTAAGCAGAGGGGTCCTAACAGATAAATCAGATTGACATAAATTAGAGTGAACCCAGTTGGGCTTTATTCTTCAATACCCAGGAGATTGATTCACTAAATTCCTTCAATTGAAAACAAATGTTGGAAACACCTGAAGAAAAACAACTCGTCATTCCCTCTAAAATGTTGCATCCTGCTCCCAGAAGAGAGATGAGAACAAAAGCATGCACCCCGCCTTTTTTGTAAAACTGGAGCAATTCAAATTTTCCCAAAATAAGGAGCTATTAGAGAAGAAGCAAGCTTGTAGAAACCGGTTCCAGGCTTCCTTTTTCAAAACTTGTGTGAGTTCTTTTACCACTTGCTCGTATCTAAGGCAGCAAACAGCTACTTCCCCGCTAACTTGTGTTTTTCCTTAGTACCTTGAGTAAATCACTGTGGACCCGGGAGCCCTTATGGTAAAGCACATACTGTTTTATGTTGGGCTTCCTATAATTGTCAGATGTGCTTTGACCCTAAGCGCATAATTGATCAAAGAGAGGTTAGAATGTCTACGACCCCGAGGGCCCTCATTAAACACACCTCACATTTAGAACGACTTTTCAGAAGTAATTTCTTACTAAAAGTCTCAGGTACCACCTTGTTCCAGATCAGATAATGTATCAGCCCTTCTGGCTGGCAGAATGGCATGCTCAGTTGCACTACCCTACCCAAGAGGGACAGAAAGGATTTTGGTTGCTGTACACACTCCACATAACCATAAAGTCAATTATCATTTGTGAGAGCCTAACAGTGACAAACATAAAATCTTAGACTGGAGAGCACCCTCTCCCAATGAAAGCTGGATTTACAGGTAGATTACTCCAAATTCTCCTTCGAGAAGTTAGAATTATAAAAGTTGATTATTATAAATGTACATGTTAATATAAACACACACTACCAAAGGCAATGCTTTCAAATTAGGTGAACCAGTGTGTATCTCAGTCAAATTACAATTTATAGAAAGTGTTACTAATGCAATTAGTCCACTTTTAGCTCTACAAGAGGCAGTTGAAATAGCTGTGGGGACTAAGGACAAGATGTACGACAAGCAATTTTGCGACGCGCAAAACTGGATGTACAACAGTGTGTTTAACACTTTGCGATTCCCAATGGGGTCGCAAATTCCGAGGCTCAAAAATATTAATGAGCCTCTCGCAATTTACGAGCCTACTGGCAATGGCAGGCTCTCCCATGTATGGTGGCCTGCTTGGCTCAGCAGACCACCATGTCTGTGGCTGCTTTCAAATAAAGCAGTTTTTTTTTTTTAATGCAGCCCGTTTTCCTTAATGGATTGGGATGCATTTAAAAAACAAAATTAAAACATTTCAATTTAATTTTTTTAAGGGCAGGCAGTGGTCTCTGGGACCACTGCCTGCTCTTAAAAAATATTTTCCCATATACTCACAAAGGAGAAGGGGTCCCTTGGGGACCACTTCCCCTTTGCAAGTGGTTTACCACATACTTGAAGTAGGTGGTAAACTGCGAGTGTTTTGCAGCAGCAAATGCGGTTGCAAAACATTAGTACTTAGCAAGTTTTTGTTGTTGTTTTTTTTAGTCCTCATTCTAACAATACTCTTGTTTGGATTCCCCCTGTCTCTCTATACCAAACTATACCACCACTCGGGGGGGATAGAGAGAACAGAGATTCCTCGCAAAGATAATGCTGTTTCCATTTCCTTCTCCTGGACACTCCGGGCCCCCTTAACTTGCGGGGGCCCGGAGTGTTACTACGGAGGCCTGGACCAACCGCATGCTTGGCGTAATGCCTTCGCCCTCCAATCCATCAGTGCAGACCAAATCCTATCTCTACTTCTTCCGTCGCACGCCATGTCTGGTTCACTGATGTAAATGATGTTCTTTAAGCATTCAGCAAAAGTTGGGGGAGTTTCTGATTACCACAGCCTGCATATCTCTTGTCTCGCCAAAATTATCACATAGAACGTAAACTTAGAACTGGGTGCATTCAGCTGGTAATCATTCAGGAGTCCAAAAAATATCAAACTGGTACTTACTTCCATTGGTATCCCCAGCACTTCTTCCAGAAAATTGCATACCCCCGTCCAATAAGATTTAATTCTTGGACACTCCATAAACATCTGTAAGTTATCTGCTGCGGGATACTTACACCTTGGAAAGTTATACTCATACCAACGCGTCACACCTGTGCGCCCGGAGACGCTTCAAAGAACTTGGCGCCTCCTGCGGCGCAGGATTGTTTTCCAGTATTTGCCGGGTTTCCTGACACTCGCCACCACTTTCAAGGACTCACCTTCCTGCCTCAAGGACATTGCTCAATTACCGGAGTAGAGCGGAGCACCTCTCTCTGAATCATGCCGCAGCTGGGGCAGTCTTGTGCGGCCAGGGCACTCCATGTCCCGCATCCCTGTGTGGAGCCCTGTCAACGCGTCACACCTGAGTGCCCGGAGATGCTTAAAAGAACTTGGCGCCTCCCGCGGCGCGGGTGTGCCCTGACGCTGCCCTGGCAAAGCCCGGGCCAAGGGCGGGCCCGTCCGCGCTTGTCCTAGACCGGAAGAGGCCGGGCTGGGCCTTGTCCCTTGACTTTATTTTTCGGGTAAATTTCATTATTCACTTGTATTGAGTGCTTATATTGAATCCTTTTGGAAAGTTTGAGTAAACTGGTTTAAAACAGGGGCAAAAGGAAATTAGTGAGCCCCAGAGGTAATAGGTCGAGTTCTGATACTCAGCAAACCTTATCGACTTATCTTACAGGAGCGGTAGGTGCCCTAGATAAGCAGATCCTATCAGTGGAGGAGTCCATTGAAGGGACTTCCTCCAGGCATAGTCAGGAGTCGCTTTATCATGAAGAAATCACTCAATAAAATTCAGGGAAAAAAACGTAAACCCGTCTAATGGCTGTATTAAACCAGGCTCTGATGAGCTTCAATCTATTATTAGTGATTCCCCCACACAACCCCCTCAGAAAAAGTTGAAAAAACTAAGATCCAGTGGTAAACAAGATTCCCAGAAAGGCATCACATCTGTTGTAGTACACTCTTCTTTTAAATCGAAAAAACAAGTGAAATGTACCCCTCAGGGGAAAAAACGAGCAGACCAGTCTAAAAGTCAACTAAAACAAAAGGCTAGATCAACTGGTAGTTCTACAACTCAACCCGAGTCTCAGTCTGAGATACAGAATTTGACATCCCTAGTGTAGAGATTAGATTTATATGTAAGGGTCAGGTTGGATCAGCTGTCAACTAGAATGACCAACATAGAGAATCTCCTAACTGGCAAGTTTAAATTAACAGGTTCAACCTTAAACAGCATTGCTAATCCCAATATGATTCCAAACACCCATACAGGAAAACCACACTCCTCAATATCTACGGGTAGTCCAGTTAAGAGGACAGTCCCTGATGTAAGCACTACTGCACTGAACGAGCAAGCATCCAAAAAGACACTAGATAAAAGGGCACAGTATTCGCTGAAAACACAGTCCAACATGAACAACAAAATTCTAATAACTCCACAGGCCACTACATCGCAGGCACCATCCCCTTCCTCTCTGCAGCAGCATAAACAAAATTACCCTGCAACTCCTTTTACCGTCGACCCATCGGCTCCGGATACTCACCTAGATCTCCCTACAGAAGTCACCCCCTACATTATTGTTTTGGGTTATGTACCAAACCAACAAGCTCCCAATGAGGAATCATGGATATCCCTCAAAAGTAAATCGTTACATTGGTTGAGCAGTAGGGTAGGATTACATAGACTACTATTCCAGGACTTCAAGATGGTTAGACGAGTGCAGTGGATGGGATCGCGGGAGAGGGTCCTGTCTGGTGACTGTATAGTTATGACATTTGGCTCACCTCTGCTGGTCAATGAAATCCTGAGGATAGGTGCAAACAATATTGTAGACGCTGTTGGGATAAATATACTACCACTGGGTTTCTTTTATCTACCTAGAAGAAACGCGTTACTTACCTGTAACAGCAGTTATCCAGTATTGGTGTCTTTCATAGATTCACATGCCTGAATCATTCCCCGTCGTCGAGACGGGAGCCTCCGGTACATAGAAAAGTAATGTCCTATAGACATACATAGAGAAAATAGGCCTAAGGGCCTCACCTTAGTAGCCTATCCTTGTCCTTATGTAAAGAGGACCAAACTCTTAGAGCCAGCCAATCAGCTATCACCTCCCTCTAGAACCTTCCTGAGAGGAGCCTCAGTCTCTCAGATTTTCGTACGCACCAAGCTAGGTAGGCGTAATACAGTTAGAGAGAAACGTGAGTCCTTCCAGGGGAGGCGGGAGGGTTGCATGTGAATCTATGAAAGACACCAATACTGGATAACTGCTGTTACAGGTAAGTAACGCGTTTCTTATCCAGTATTAGGGGTGTCTTTCATAGATTCACATGCCTGAATCAGAGTAGTCAGCAATACATTATGCACATTTCTGATATAATCATGCTACATAGTCATTTTAGATAATACACATATTACTATGCGACTTTGAAACATTAGCATACATCAATATATCATAACAGCAAGAGATGTTCATACCAGGATGGCGGGATGATGGAAGGCTCACCTCACTGGAATAGATGGCGAAGCACCGCCTGGCCCACTGCTGCATCCTTCAGAAGTTCAGCATCCAGGCAGTAGTGTCTGGAGAAGGTGTGCGGTGACTTCCACGTCGCCGCTCTACATATGTCCAAAATAGGCACTCCAGCGAACAGAGCTGCTGATGTGGACATCGCTCTGGTGGAATGCGCTTTAACATTAGCACTCAAAGGCCGTCCGGCCCTGTCATGGCAGAATGCTATCGCTGAGGAGATCCACCTTGAGATGCTCCGTTTCGTTAGAGGCATACCCATCCTTGGCCTACTGTAGGCCACAAATAGCTGTGATGACTTCCGGAAGCTCTTTGTTTTGTCTATGTAAAACTTTAGACACCTTTTGAGGTCCAAGGAGTGTAGCGTCCATTCTGCTGCGGTGGTAGGATTTGCAAAGAAGGAACGTAGAACCATCGGTTCATTAAGGTGAAAGTCTGAAGGCACTTTCGGTATGAACTTAGGATTTGTCCTCAGCACCACCCTGTCCTGTTTGAACTACATGAAGGGTTCCTGAATGGATAGAGCCTGTAGCTCGCTGACTCTCCTGGCAGATGTTAGAGCGAGTAGCAGAGCCGTCTTCCATGAGATGTACTTGATGGATGCTCGATGAATGGGCTCAAAAGGGTGCTTCATGAGGTGGTTGAGGACTAAATTAAGGTGCCATGTTGGTGGGACCCTTCTAGGTCTTGGGAAGGATCTATATAGTCCCTTTAGGAACTGCTTGATAAGCCTATTGGACCAAAGAGACGGTCCCCTGTAAGTCCTGGTGAACCGTGAAATGGCCGCCAAATGTGATGCATGCGCCAATCCTGACTGTGCCAAGTGCAGTAGATATGGCAATATCTGGTCGGGTGTGATATGGAGTGGTCTCAGGCCTTTCTCTAAACACCATATGCAGAATCGTTTCCATTTTAGAGAGTACGTTTTGTTGGTACTGTCCGCTCTTGCTTTTGCCAGCACGTCCCTGCATTCCTGCGGGATGTTTAGATGACAGAACTCTCTGTGCTCAGGAGCCAGGCCAATAACCTGAGCGATTGCAGGTTTGGGTGTTGCACCTGCCCGTTGGACATTGTCAGCAGGTTTGGGTGCTGCTTCAGACGAATCGGTGTCCTGATGGAGAGGCAATGAAGATCCGAGAACCAGTGCTGCCTTGGCCAGAACGGGGCAATTAGGATCAGGGTACAAGGCTCCGCCTTCATCTTCCTGAGGACCCTGGGAATCATCGGAAATGGTGGAAAAGCGTACGCAAATACGCTGAACCAACCAATGGAAAAAAAATTCCGAGTGACCTTGGTTGGGGACACCAGCTTGCGTAGTTTGGGCATTTGGCGTTCTCCTTGGTGGCAAACAGGTCGATTCCTGGGACTCCCCATTCTGAGAATATGAGATCCAGCGTACTCTTGTCGAGCTCCCATTCGTGGGAGAGGGATTTCTGTCTGCTTAGGGCGTCCGCAATGGTGTTGTCCTTGCCCGGGACATAGTCCGCCCTGAGCGTGATCCCATGGAGTACAAGCCAGTTCCAGACCTTTTGCGATTCGCGTGATAGAGTGAGCGAACGCGTTCCTCCCTGTTTGTTGAGATAGTGCATCGTCGTGGTGTTGTCCGTTCTGACGAGCACCTGGGAGTTCTGGATGCGTGGTAAAAAGGCTTGTAGTGCCAGATACACAGCCCTCAGTTCCAGAAGATTGATATGGAGTTGCTTCTCCTGATTTGTCCATTTGCCGCTTATTTGGAGGTCCTGGAGTACAGCTCCCCAGCCTTCCAGGGATGCATCCGTGGTGATCACCAGAGGTGCTGCTGGAAGTAGGAATGGCAGTCCTATAGACAAATTCTTGTGATTTCTCCACCATTCCAGACTCTTGGATATTTGTGGTGTTATCTTCACAATGTCCTCGAAAGAACCTGTACTCTGTGTCCATTGGTTCTTGAAGGCTTCTTGCAATGGGCGCATCCTGAGTCTGCAGTGAGGGATGAGGAGTATACAAGAAGACATCATTCCTAGGAGTGATTTGTGGATTCGAACTCTTAGGGACTTCTTTGATGCCACAGCTGTGGCCAGACATATTATTTTGTTTTTCCTCTCCTTCGAAGGAAATGCCCTTGCGCATTCCGTGTTCAAGGTTGCCCCGAGGAAGGTGATGTTTTTTGTTGGGGTCATGCAGGATTTCTCGTGATTGAGAGTCAATCCTAGCTGCTGAAAAAGATTGGAGCAGGCGTTGGAGGATTCGGTCGCGCCTGCAGCTGAAGGTGCCTTTACCAGCCAGTCGTCGAGGTAGGGGAAGACTTGGTGACCCATTTGACGCAGGAAAGCTGCCACAGGTGAAAGGCACTTGGTGAAAATTCGCGGTGCGGATTTGAGGCCAAACGGTAGGACTTTGAATTGGTAGTGCTGTCCTGCCACCTCGAATCTCAGGAATTTTCTGTGACCCTTGAGGATCGGGATGTGGTAGTAGGCATCTTGGAGATCCAAAGATGTCATAAAATCTCCTTTTTCCAGTATGCCTAGTATTTCCTGGATCGTCACCATCCTGAACGACTGACTCTTCAGGAAAGAGTTGAGTGCCCTGAGGTCTAGAATGGGCCTCCACTTTTTCTCCTTCTTGCGTATAAGAAAGGAGCGGGAATAGAATCCTTTCCCTTTTAGAGACGATGGAACTCGTTCGATCGCTCCTTTCTTCAACATCGCAGATATTTCCTGGAGTAGGAGGCGTAGATGTTTGTGTGGAAGCCTGCGGGGAGGGGTTGCAGGTGGGATGGTGGTGAATTCCAGGGAATGGCCGAATCTTATTAATTGAAGTACCCACCGATCTGTGGTGATGAGATGCCAATTGTCTAGGAAATGGGTCAATTTTCCTCCAATCTTTAATGAGGGATATAGTTGCTGGACTGGCTGGAGTAATTGGTCACTGGTGTCCGCCAGTGCTCTTCCTCTGGTTTTTGCCCCTGAAGTTTGACCTCCCATAAGAAGTCTGACGACCTTGTTGCTGCTTCTGTTGGTATTGGGATTTATTCTGGTAGGAATATGAGGACCTATTTTGATAGGATCCCCTGTAGGAGGACTGGCCCCTGGATTTGTTGCCTCGAAAGGACTGGTTCCTTGCCTGCAAAGTACCAAGTGCTCTAGCAGTATCAGTGTCTTTCTTGATCGCTTGGAGCGTCTCGTCAATCTTGTCCTCAAAAAAGGTGTTGGCCGTCGAAGGGCATGTCCAGCACCTTTGTCTGCACCTCTTGTCTGAATAATGTTGCCTTAAGCCCTCCCTGACGGCGCAGGACTGCTGCCCCGGCTAGTGGTCGAAAGCCCGTCATGGCTACATCTATGGCACAATCAATGATTTCAGCTGCCGAGGTTTGACCCTCCGTAAGCAGTGCCTTGACCTCCTCCTGAACTGTGTCTGGCAGTTCCGCTATATATGGGACTATATCTTCCCAGAGCTGGCGGTTATAACGCCCCAACAGGGCTATGGAGTTGGCCACCTTGATGGTCATGGCCGATGTCGTTGTAAACCTTTTACCGATTGCGTCCAACTTCCTGCCTTCCTTGTCCGGTGGGGCTGACAGAGGAGAGGAAGGGTTGCGAGAATTCTTTTGGGCCGCCTAGGTTACGACCGAATCCGGTTTTGGGTGCCCATTGAGGCAAGCTGGCGCTGTGGTTGGAGCCTTGTATTTTTTATCCAGGCGTGGAACAACCGCAGGTACAGAGGCCGGCGTCAGCATCAGTTTCTTCCCCTGGTCCCAGAGAAATTCTATTATTGGGATAGACTTCGTTGTCCTCTTTGTTTGCTCCTTGAAGTCATGTAAGAAGCACTCGGTCTCAGTGGATTCCATCACCATATGAAATCGCTCTGCTGCTCTTTCCACTATTCTATGGAAACCGCCAATGTCCACTGGTGGTGAACCTGCTTGGCGTGGTTGGGGTGAAGCTGGGGAAGATGCCACATACTCTTCCTCCTCTTCGTGGTCCGACTGGATTTCTTGGACTTCCCCCTCTTCCAGTTCTTCAGCCTCCTCATCTGATGATTCTATCACCTGAGGTGGCACTTTCTCATGGCGGACCTGAGTAGCTGGCTGTGTCTGTTTTGGGGCTGTCGCTGGTGTATTTGTAGCAGGCGTCGGGCTCCCTGTCTCAGTTGCCGGTGTTTCCGGGAAACGTTGTTTGTAGTCCTGGATAAGGTATTTAAGGTCATTTACAATTGAAGCGGGAAGGCATACCATCGGGGTGACCTCTGTGCGAACATGAGCTTGGAAAGAGTGTTCCTGGTAGCTCATTTCATCCTGTTCCTCGTCCGTGCTGACATTTCACGTGAAGGTCTGAAATGGAAGTAGCCTGATCCAGGAGTTCTTCTTCCTCAGATTCCTCACTCTGGAGAATGTCCGTAGGCAAATGAGTTTGCACCTTACTTGGTGACGTTGTTTCTGGTGTAATCTGCTTCTTGGTCGGTTTGCCAGACGCAGAACCTTTTGCAGGAGCCCCTGCCGTTGTCTCTGGTGTTGTCGACGGTGGCAGGGTCAGAGACTACGTTTCTACCAGCTTGGATTTCTTCCACGGCTCAGCAATGACCAATGTTGACGACGATTCCCCCGTTTACGGTACCCTCGTCGACGGCATGACCTTCGTCGACGGTGCCTCCGTAGACGATATTTTCATCGTCGACGACGCCTTAGTCGACGATGCGCTCGTCGACTATTCATTCCTCGTCGACGGTGATTTGGTCATCGACGTCTACGTCGTCATCTTCGTCGTCGAGGTCTTCGTCGTCAACATTCCCGTCGACGGGGGGCTCTTCATCGACGATGTCGTCATCGACGGCGCAATCTTCGTCGTCGACGAGGTTTTGGATGTCGACGACGGTTTCAGCAGTATTATAGATGGAATAGGTTTACCTGCTGACGACGATGAAGGAGTGGTCGTCGTCGATGAGAAAACCGACGACGCTGTTGTTGTCGACACAGTCGTCGTCACTGTGGAGACGTAAACTGGCGCCACAACTCTTTTTAGCGCCGAGGAGGATGTCGCAAGTTTGCTGGACGACTGTGTAGGCTTCTTAAATGTCTGAGAATCCTTTACAGACACTGAAGATTTTGTCGATCTTGCCTCTGAAGACTTCTTTTGTGCCTTCATAGGAGGAGTGTCTGAGGGGCCAGGGGAAGCCACCCTTGGCCTCTTCAGGGAGACTTCTGAGGTCATAGAAATGCTCCCCTCAGAAGATTCCACATTTTCCCTCTCTTTAAGCCTGTCCAGCCAGATGAGCAGGCGACCTTCTCTGTCCCTCAAGGTCTTGTTAGGGAAAGACCTACAGATCTTACAGTCTTTAGGGACGTGGTCTGGATAAAGGCAATATAAGCATAGGGCATGCTTGTCTTCAACATGTAGCCTTTTCTTCCCACATGAAGAGCAGGCCCTGAAAAGAGCTTTCTTCTGGGATTCAGACATGCCAGAATTTTGAAGAAATAAATCACTTACTGCAGTGATAAGTGGCTAGAAGTAATCCTGTTCGAGATTTTAAAGAAAGAACTCACTTTTAAAAATGAACAAGTTGGTTTTGAAGAGATCCTGAGGAGAACTCAGGCTGGAGACTCCCTAGCTCAACGTGCGGTGGAAAATCTGAGAGACTGAGGCTCCTGTCAGGAAGGTTCTAGAGGGAGGGGATAGCTGATTGGCTGGCTCTAAGAGTTTGGTCCTCTTTACATAAGGACAAGGATAGGCTACTAAGGTGAGGCCCTTAGGCCTATTTTCTCTATGTATGTCTATAGGACATTACTTTTCTATGTATCGGAGGCTCCCGTCTCGACGACGGGGAATGATTCAGGCATGTGAATCTATGAAAGACACCCCTAATACTGGATAAGAAATAACTAACCCCCTGTAAATTGGAGAAATCCTCCTACTGCTCGATGGCCACTGCAGCCCATACACACCTATAATAGATTTAATGCTCTCTCAGGGCTGGATGATATTGAATGACTGGAATTGGACGATACTACAACAGGAGAACTAATAATAGAGAGTACTAGCGTGGCATTTAGTGAATCTGAAACACAAGTATCAGAGAACTCTCATACCACCTCAGAATTAGCCAACTTTATTACGCACAGCTCACATAGTTTGGTTCTGACCACAATGTCCGAAAGTGTGGGCCCTTATTTAAATGAGGGGAGTCGGAAATAGAGCGGTTAGTACACATATTAAACACAGAGCGACCTCTCCAGCCCACGAGACCCCAGCCTGAATTAAAGGGTTTGAAACTAGACATTGTCTTTTGGAATGTAGCAGGGCTACTTTCTAAAAGTACAAATATTATGTGGGTGGATTTAGTGAGGAAACATAACATCATTTGTCTACAAGAGACCTGGCTTAGCTCCCCAATTCACTTGGAGGGATATAAGACCTACTTTTCCGAGGCCATACTATCCACCTCGGGGAGACAGAAGGGGGGCTTAATAACGTATATATCGAATCTTTTGACTCTGAAGGAAATAGTCCCATTGAGGCAGGAAAGCAATTACCAGATCATTATGTTAATTGTAAATAAGATGTCTATTTACTTTTTAGTAAATTTTTATAATAATTTGAATTCAACTGATCTAATTGAGGTTTTAAATAAGGTTTCCTTTTTATTACAAGATCTGCGAACAAAGTGTATCAACAAATCGTTTGCGTTGATTTGGGGTGGTGATTTTAATTTATCATTGTGCAAAAAGAATTGTACTAATAACTGTGGTATCCAGGATGAGGGCGGGAATAATTTAACGCACTTTAGTCATACGAATGTTGGTAATCGTATGAATGAAATTTTGTTTGCTATGGAGCTAGGGTTTCCAAATGAACTGGTCATCCCCTCTGTCACTTTCTCTCCTACATTTAAAGGGAGGGGGCTCACAAGCACAATTGATTTCATACTTGGTTCTTATAGCACCGCACCGATTATCCAACAGTTTGACACAATCAATAACGCAGTAAGTGACCACTTCCCTATTTGTTTATCACTATGCGTACCCACGCTCATGGAGGAGCCAATTTATTTGAGTCTTCTGGACCAGCAAACTTTGAAACTAGATAGACTAAACGGTTTCGCATTAAAATGGGGAAATATAAACCAAGAGTTGATAACGGCCAAAGTAGTTAAGTGTGCCTTGCCCTCCTTTGAAACTTGTCTTGATTCGAGCTCTACATCTGAACAAATACTGTCTAGTTAAAATATTATCACTAAAAATATAAAAGAAGAGCTATCCCTAAAACAATCGAAAAAAGGGAATACTAAAAAGGGGTGGTTTAATTCAGAGTGCACAAAAGCTTATTAAAAATTAAAAATCGCCCTATGTAAAAGCAACCGGGATAAGGAAGAGATCATCAGACTCAGAAAGGCATATACTGCGGCCCTAAAAAAACGCAAAATAGAGATAAGAAACGGCCTATGGAATCAACTACATAAGAGCTGCTTCACAAAGGATAGTGCTACTTTTTGGAGAGTAGCCAAATCCCCATTCCTTCTTGAAACAAGCGATGCTCCAAAGATAGATGTTGCCGTAGATGCCAAAACATGGGTTAACCCTTTTTCTAAAATATTTAGTCAGGCACCGGACGCAAACCTAGGAACATTTCAAGGGTGATGGGAGGGAAACATCCCCTAGTCAAGTAGAATATCCAATACAGTTAGATTTTACTCACACGGAGGTAATAAACGCCCTAAAAGCCTCTAAATCAGGGAAAGCACCAGGGCTCGATGGGTTCCCAGTGGATCTTTTTAAATATAAACTAGATTCATGGTCCCCCAGTCTCACAAGAGTGCTCGAAGCAGAGAAAAATGTCGGCTTAGTAGAATCCTGGTCCACATCAATTTTAGTACCGATCTTTAAAAAGGGTGACCGACACAGTCCAACATGCTATTGACCCATATCACTTTTAGATTCTCTCGGCAAGGTCGCTGGTCGCATCCTCTTAGAACGACTCCAGGATTGGGCCGTTGACCACAAAATAATTTCGGATTTGCAATATGGGTTTCGTGAGGGATTGGGTACTGTGGACCAGGCCTTGAACCTATCACTTATAGGGAAATACATCCAAGCTAAAGGGGGGTACCTGCATATGGTCTATGTTGACTTGACTGCAGCTTTTGACTGCGTCAGTCACACAAAAATGTGGTCAATCATTTTAGCAATGGGAGTGGACCCACCACTGTTGAATTTTTTACGTGAGCTCTATTCGAGAGCATCAGCAAGAGTCAGGCACGGTTTTGGGGGGAGAACTCACTGAGTCCTTCCGGATAGAGAGGGGGGTCAGACAAGGCTGTGTCCTGGCTCCCTTCCTATTTACACTTTACACTAATGGGCTTCAAGCAGCGATGTTGGAAGGGAGTCAGGATCTGCCAACAATCTGTCGTTGGCCAATTCCAGCATTATTATACGCCGACGACACAGCGATTCTGGCAAGAACCCCCGTCCAGCTTCAGCGGGTTTTAAATAAATATTGTACCTTCATGAATAGTCTGAACCTTAATGTGAACATAAAAAAGACTTATGCAATAACACTACACTAGAGTGCACAACATCTCACTCTTAGGGATTTTAATAGATAATAAGTCTAAATGGACACAGGCTATTAATGCAAGGAAACTGCTATTTTCGAGGGTTACTACTGCCCTCGTGACATTCGCTCAGAAGTTAGGGAAGAGGTCCCCGCCAGAAATGATAAAGATCTATCAGGCCCAATGTATTAGTGTTGCAAGTTATGGCTCTGGGGTTTGGGGGTACGTTAATACTGATGAATTACAGAAGGTTGAGAATACCTTTCTGAGGTACCCAATTGCAGTTCCCCAGAGCACCTCGACATATGGATGTCACTTAGAGCTAGGGCTGGACTACATTTCGGATATTATAAGAACTCAACCGATCATGCTATGGCATCGGATCTGGTCTACAGACCAGTGTGAGTTAACACGATGCCTTGTTCAGGACTGTCTGACACTGGACAAAATGGATAAGATCATATGGCTAGTCTTCGTGAAAACATTCTTTGATGATCTAGGCCTTGAGAGATATTTTACTCATCGATTAACCATTTCTGAAATGCTGAGAAAAGAGCTAAAAAAGCTATGCTTAATGCACTTAGGGCGGCTGCGTCTCGTTAATGAGATAGGAAAAAGCTCAGTCCAGCATTCATTATCTATTCAGACTACCTTTACTGTGCAACCATATTTAACATATCATTTGAACCCGTATGAAAAATGTTTGCTGACCCGTTTTAGATTTAATATTTTTCATCGCTTAATTTCCTTCCCTCAACGGAATGATTGGTCTATGAATTTATCTGCCTCCCCGTGTGACGCTATCTCTACACAATCCTCAATTCATATATTGTTTTTCTGTAAATTTTATGTAATTTCACGCAGACGATGGATTGTCCCCATATTGAGATCTATGGGTTTACGAGGTTGTCGTCCAGCTTTTTTAGCGCTCCATTTCTTGGAAAGTGAACTATATGCTAAATCTATAGCCTGTTTTTTGAAGTACTGTGTCAACCATTGTCCTAATCTTGGTTAATCACTGGCACATAGGTATTTAAACTTGATCTTTCATGTTTGTAGCCACCCAATGCCCAAATCTACTAATGAATTTGCAAACGTATTGTATGTTCTGTATTGATTGTATTTATTGTAAGATATTGTTTTTTATTTGCACTTTTATGTTTTGTTTTTTTTTACAAATTATGGAAACCGAATAAAGATAATTTGATTGACTGATTGACCTATTAATTGTGATTTTAGATAACTTTTGTGGAGACCAGTAGACTCTGTAGGCTGTATACAAGTAGACTCTAAAAGGCCCACCGTACTTGTCTCTCGACATACCGAATCTAGCCTTAGCCCTGAATAAGTATTTTGGTTACCACACCAGGACGAAACACGTGTTGGCGGCTATTGTTTGTACATTTGAAGAAGACTGAAATAAATCAAGATGAAATGATGACCAATCGTTTTATTGAATTGAATTGATGGACTTTGATATTTGGCTTGAAGCTCAGGATATACTCCTTGTTTTTCGTTTTTTGTAGTTCATTTTTGAGGTTTTTTTTTACTTTTCACGGACATATAATAGAGAGTTAACAACTGTCTACACTCCCTAAGGTCAAACCCATATATTTTAGAATATTATCTTCTGCACATCAACTTAATACCCCTTAGAGTGCATATTTCTATTTAAATCAATTTACATGAATTTACAGTGAATTAGTTGGCGTGTGCACAATAGCAGGTCTCAATTCCACTACGCAATTCTGTTCCCATAAACCGTTCTACTCAAAATCGGGAACAATTTCCAAAGAGGTATATGTGGGATACCTGATTGAGGAATCACTAAATGAACCTTGTAAATTATAACATTAAAGTGCAAGTGTCAGACGTTTGGTGTATAAAGTGCAAGTGCTAAGTCTCATCAATGTTTAAGCACTGGCATCGGATATCTCGACCTCCAAGTTAAATCATTTGGTCATTTATCAATGCCTGTCAACTGGACTCAACCGTTCCATACCTTATTTGTATTTTTTCGCCATAAGATTACATGTGCAAAATTGCTAGGTTACATAGCCCATACTGTGGTCCACTCAAGGTCACCTAAACAATATAAGGTGCTGGTGCCACTCAGTATACGGTCATGGACCACTCATTTCTCCTATACACGTTATCTATTCTTGCTTTCTTCTAATCTCAGAGTTGTCAAAAAAGAGCACGAGAATCAGTGAATGTTACTGGTATAAAGTGGTAATGCATTACTACAAGACATTGTTAAAGTTGCAACATCAGACTCCCTAGATATAATACCTTATGGGAGTGAGCTGAATTTTCTTCTGGTTTCGAATACATCAAAGTGCATTGTCATTAGTGCATGCTGTTTCTATAAAGTGCAAATGCAATATTGAGAAAGCACTATTAAAATAACGGCATAAAATGCAGGTGCTTATATCAAACTGGTTGAGAGTATAACAATACAAACTAGTCCACCAACAATATTAACTGGTAGCACAATATTTACAATCAAATTCATCAAATATCCTCTACGCAAATTTGCCTAGATCACTTTGTAAAAAAACTTTCAGGGCATGATCTTTAAACTAAGTTGTTCATGTAAAAAATATATCTATCCATAATATAAGAAAATGTTAAAAACATCAAAATAGCGTACAGACATAGTTATCCTCATCTACTTAAAATTTCATTTTAGTCTTGAGATGGGTAAATTCTTTACTTTTTTTCTCTTTCATTCGAGATGGACATATATATCTTCGTCAGAGTTCAGGCCTCGTGGTGTCTCACAGTCAGAACACAAATATGTATTGGGACTCTAATTGCCTCAGCTTACCTTCACGATTCCCACCTTGTCTCTTTTTGGGAACAGAGTTGATACAAAATATGTTAGCTCCTCTACCTTGCCTGCATGGACATTGTTAATATTGCGAGCTACTGGGTATGACTAGTCTCTATTTTTCACTGCCCTGAGGTGCTGAAGGATCCTAACATGAGCCCTATGGATCGTTCTGCCCATATATACCATCGGACAAGTGCACTACATAATCACTTTCGCAGTTAAAAAAGCATGGGATTTTCCAAGGTTTATTCATTAGGGGCAGCTGAATCTCCTTTTTGTTGAACCCATGCTTGCAAGCCTTACATTTCAGGCATATATTAAAGCATGGATTTGCCCTCAGCCAACTCTCAGTTTCTGGAGTGTACTGGCATAGTGTAGGTAGGCAACTGTTATAAACTGGAGTGGAGTCTTGAACAGTAGAGTTGTGGCCTATGCCATTTAGAAAAGTGTTGTATAGTGCAATAGTGTTGTGCATTGGAGAGTACGGGTATAAACAGCCAACTCTCAGTTTCTGTAGTGTACTGGCATAGTGTAGGTAGGCAACTGTTATAAACTGGAGTGGAGTCTTGAACACTAGAGTTGTGGGCTGTGACATTTAGAAAAGTGGGGTATAGTGCAATAGTGTTATGCATTGGAGAGTACGGGTATAGCAATGTGTAAAGTATTTATGCAGCACTTAAACAGTAATAGTGATGAAACAGCAAAAGAAAAATCTTAAACCAATTTAAAACCAGTAAACATTTTAATAAATAATATGACACTAATAGAGCAAATATCCATAAAGTAGTACCAGAGATATGATTTTCTTAAGTTTTAAAAAAAATAGTGCCAACAATCACAAAGCTTCAACCACAGGTATCTGGTCGCACCAGACGGGTTCAAATTCAAAAGTTATGGCTGACCACAATGGTTTGCTGTTCAGATACAGGGCAGGTTTATCCCGTTGGAAAGCTTATCTTCTGACTTAGAAACTTTAACTCGGAAAAAATGTTAACCAGTCGTGGAGCAAGCTGGATTCTAAGCCGAGCACAATAATTGCAAGCTGCTGAACAGCAGGTCCCGGTGCACTCATTGACGAAGGAATGAGAGCTTAGAGCGGGCGAAGTTCCGTGGCCAGGAAGGCCCCCAAGTCAATTGGATGCTGCTCTGTCAGCATGGCAAACTGGCAACTTGAGGACAACTGGTGATTTGATGCCAATAGCTGTGGCTTCAACGGGACCCTAGTCTCTACTGGTTCACCAGACAGTGTAAAGAATTTCCAAGTCCCACTTCTTGTAGTTTGGGGACAGGAGGAGTGCATTCTTAGAACAGCCAAAGGTCCAGGACCTAGGGGGCAGTACTTGGGTTTTAGGACTCACTCCAACATATTCCAGCAGTAGGGTCCAGGGCAGATTCAGTTCAGCTTGGCAGGTGCAGCGAGAGACCCCTCCGGAAGCTACTTCTGTACCTGTAGATTAGACAGGAGGTCAGCCAGCTAATTTACTTCAGGTTCATCAGACAAAAGGACAGTCCTTTTTCATATTGTTCACAGGTCCAGGAGTGTTCTTTTGAGAGGGCTGTGAGGTCCGTTCTTATGTCCAGTGCAAGCCATCTGGGTTAAGGGCAATCCTCCCCCCTCCCCAAGACCAGTTCTGGTCAGTACTTCCTCTGCTACTGGGTTTGGAAAGACACAAAAGTAAGGTACTCCTGGGTGTGGGCTTCATCGGCCAGTGTCAGGGTAGGAAACGTTGAAGCTCAGGAAGGGGCTAGGCACATCCCCTCAGGCTATCCTGTTAAGTAAGGAGACCCCCCCTCCTCATACCCAGAGCCATTTATTCACAGTCTGAGGGGCAATATACATCTCACAACAGGGAAGCCATTAGGGGTCAGGTGACAGCTTGACACTGTCAGGAAAGTATTTTGTTTTAGCCAGGAAAATGGCAACTTTCTAAAATTATAATTTCCAAAATAGTAAAATAAAATATGACTTGACCATTAAGTTGGATTTTAAATTACTATTAAAATGAGTCTCTGGGGGAACCGCCTAACTTTAATGGAAGCAAGATGGCGGCCGCCACTGCAGCCGTGTGAGGAGCTGCGCTTGTTCTGCCCGGTGACTGATCTAACCTGGCGTAATCAGCGGTGCTTGTTACATCGATATCGTCCGTGATTATCTGGGACTTACCGAGGCTTCTGAGAGGGAGACCGGCTTATCCTCGTCAGAGCCGCTGAATCTGGTCAGGACCGCCCGCTTTCTCCCGCCGGACGGTGGGACCCAGGTGTCTCTGTGTTGCGGCGTCTCAGCCTGCGCCTGTGATACCGGACTCGAACCGGCTGCTGCGAGGTGTGCAAAGACGCGGTTCAGGGCGTCTGTGCTGACGAGGTCTGGTGCAGTTTATCGAAGTGGGAAAGCTCCTACGCTTCTGCTACAGTGTTGCAACTTGACCAATCTTCCGCGGCACATTGACTGATTCCTGACTTGGACGCGAGGACGCGATTCAAGGCGTCTCTGCCGAGGAAGGTCGGAGTAGGCGGTGTGGGCCACGAGATTAAGTCTGTAGTGCCTCAGCTGAGTGTACTCTTCGTACTTGTGGTGCTCGGACGCTGTGTGGAGCTCGAGGGTGCGATTAAAGGCGTTTTGGCTGGTGTTGAGCAGGGGACTGAACTTTAAAGTCCTTTGCAGTTATTATTTCAACATTGTAGCAGTTTCCTGAGCTTTCTTTTTTCCACGCTTGGACTTGTAGAAGAATTAGCCGGTGAGTGGATACATTTTTGATGAGTTTGCTACATCGTGGTGTGTGAATATTTTTCCAGCAGCAGGCAATAACTGACAGGACATAAGTGATTTAATTGAAAGAACAACTTCTATTTTTTCATTTTGATATATTATCTGAGAGTTTAAATATGGCTCCTAAAGGCAGAGTAACAAAAAAAAGCACCACTAACTTGGCTAATTCGGCAAATTCTGCAAATACCACCCCGAGTGTGGCTGAGAAATCAACTACAGCTACAGTAGTAGATCCAGAAAACCGCAATTCGCAACCAAATGGCATTACTAAAGAGCCCATCATACTCGATTTATAAAAATAAAAGGCTATAACTAATCCTAACAAAAGTATCACAAAAGAGCCAACCCCCTCTAAGGCTTAAGCACGTCTTAACTCTAAAAAAACTGACATAAGTCAACCAGCTAAATCCCCTGCTGTTTCAGCCCTAGATGACGAAGGAGCCGGAGTAAGAGGGGGAGTGAATGACGAGGACATATTATCTGAACTTTGCCTCGCTGTAGAGGGAGTTAGAGTCTCACCCAGGCTGACTGAACAACAAGATACAGAGTCTATAGAATCAGGGGGCCAATTTTTTTCAATGTCTGATCTATCAATCGCATCAGAAGGAGATCTTGAAGAAGAACTTTTAAGTGAGGGGCATCCTCACAAAAAAGATTGGGCGGACGATTGCAATCAAATCTCAGAAGAAGATATGCTTGGCTCTGATTTTCTAACAAATGAAGGAGTCTCAAATACTGTTCGCAAGGTCATAGAGGAGAAATCTAATGAGAATATAAGTGCCATGAGTCAACCTCAATGGGATGGGGCCGGTGCAAATAATGAAATTGATCCTGAAACTCCAGAGTTATTAGAGGAAGCTGAGGAGGTTACACTAAAATCCATATATAAGCTACAGGCTTCAATGTATCGTATGATTATGACTCACAGAGAGGAAACCAAGGCTGAGGGTCTTCGGACTCAGGGAGCTGTACGTAAACTCCAGAATGTCGTTCGACGATTGACCAAGTCTAGTATGGATACTAATTTGAGAGTGCAAGAGACTGAAACACGCATATCTGCGGTAGAGGATGAGCTAACGCTACAAAAAAACTCAATCAAAGACTTGGATAGTACTAGGCAAGATGTTGACTGGAAATGAACTGATTTAGAGAATCGCGCACGTCGTAACAATTTACATATTTTGGGAGTTGTGGAAAAATCAGAAGGGAAGGATGTTCGCCGGTTTGTAGTAGAGATGTTTTCAGATGCCTTTCAGGATCTCACTGGATGGGACTGGGACAAAGAAATTATAAGAGCCCATCGTTTCCCTTTCAATCAAAAATCGGACCAGGAGGGGAGGAATAAACATCCAAGAGCTATTCTCATCTGTGTGCAGAACTATCTTCTCCGAGAGATCCTATATGATCTGGCTAGGCCATCCAAACCCAGAAAAGGTTTGGGGCATGAATTCTTTGTCAGACCAGACTTTTGTTCCGCAATGGTTCAACAACGCTGGAGACTTAAACAGCTAATGGCACCTATGCAAGCTAAGGGGGGGCAAACCTTCTTATTGAACCCAGCCAAGCTTAAAGTTGTGCATAAGGGAAGAACCTTATTTTTTGTTTCGGAGATAAAAGCACAACAATTTCTAGAAATCATGTAATAATGTTTAATAGGATAGAGACTAGGGGTAATATTGTATTTAATTTGAATGGGCCGACCCCTTAGCAGTGTCTTATGCTATTTTCTCTTTTTTTTGTGTTTTTCTTGTTCCAGATGCATTCTATTCTCTTTCTGTCAGGTTGGTCAGGCCTGGGCGGAACTCACAGCCCATACTCACATACCATCAATGAGGGCAATAGCCCTTACGCTTCTGGTGGGGGGGTCTTGGGGAAAGGGAGGGGTGGGGGGGGAAGAGTGGGTGTTGTGGGTGGGAAGAAGTTCTTTTTTTTTTGGGTGTGCAAGGTCATACAGCTGGAAGATGTATTTGTTCTGTGTTTAAGATCCACTTACGGCAGGTGCCGAGTTTTGGAAATTGTTGCTCATGTATCTCTGATTAGGCAAGTTTACCTAAAAATTTTATATAATGGCTAAATTGTCGATATGTTCCATTATGTATGTGGTTTGAATGATAAAAGAAAAAGGGGTATAATGGCTCAGATGTTAAAAACTATGCAGGTGGATGTAGTTTGCATTCAGGAGACTCATATTGCCTGGTCTAGTAGAGGGAGCTTAAGAGATCTTGGATTGGAAGTGGTAGGGTGCTCTCGCCAGAATTCTACAACAAGAGGGGTTGCAATTCTTAAGAGATATGGAATGGGGAAAGTAAAAAAAGTTAAAGAAGACTTATCTGAACGATGGGTGATTGCCGAACTTAAATATGGAGGACTGATTATTACTATATGCTCAGTATATGCATCTATATTGGATGACTCCACTGCGCTTAACCATCTAAGTGTAGAACTGGCACAATGGTCTTTCAATATTATATTCTGTGGAGATTTTAATTTACATTTGGAAGAAACATTCGACATTCATAGTAGTACCCCATATAAGGGTAGGAAGAAGAAGGTATTTGCAGCACTTAAAGGGATCATCCAAGAATATAGACTAACCGATGTAGGGCATGAGAAAAGAGCAGGGATGTTTGGGTATACATTTTTTTCTGCGCCGCAACAAAGATTTTTTAGACTAGATTATTTTTTTGTATTTAAGGGACTATATAATGACCTAGCACAAGTGGAATATGAGGTTCTTCCAAAAATGATCTCAGATCATAATCCTTTAATGTTCAAATTTGAACTGAATATTTCTAACACCACCCGTTCATGGTCTTTTGACGTAAATTATTGTATGACCTATCTTATATTGACCATATGAACACTTGGATCCCGGAATTTTTTTCTAACAACAAAGGTACTGCTTCTCCTGAAATAGTCTGGGATGCCTTCAAATGTGGGGTTCGGGGTGAAACATTGAGTTATTCAATAAGTAAACAAAAGGAAGCTAGGCTGCAAGAAAGCTCTGAAATTATAAATCTTAGATCCCTAGAGGTCCAACTTATGTAAGCATGCAATCAAGGATTATCTACTGAAACTGTTATAAAGAAATTAACAACTTTGAAAGTTAAGATACATCAACGATTCGCTACAAAGTTTGCGCAACAAGTCTCTGCCTTCAGGACAGAGGTATATGAAGTTGGAGAAAACTCTGGTAAACTACTGGCAAAGAGGGCGAGACAAAAAGCGGCATTTGCTAGTATTAATAATATAAAAAATCACACAGGGACGACTGTTAGTAAAATGGAAGATATTCTTAGAGTATTTAGTGATTTTTATTCCAAGCTCTATGCTGATGAGGATCGCCCTGATTGCTCAGATCAGATTAATCAGTTTGTTGATTCAGTTTTGAATTCTACCCTATCTAATGCAGAGAAGGAGAAACTAGACTTACCATTCACCTGGGAGGAGATTGAACTCTCCCTAATGTTGCTAGCTTCAGGAAAAGCTGCAGGACCCGATGCCATTCCTTTAGAATTTTACAAATTCTTTAGGAATGTTCTAAAATTAGAACTACTGGATTTATGTTTGAATGCACAGCAAGGTAACGCCCCTCAATCATGGCATGACTCTATAATTACGGTGTTTCTTAAAAAAGGCAAGCCTCCGTTATTACCCTCATCTTTTCGCCCTATATCACTTATAAATACTGACAAGTAAAATCTTTTCTAAAATTTTAGCGGTAAGACTATCTAACATCATTTCTCCTCTAGTTTCCAAGTACCAACATGGCTTTATTCCAGCTAGAGATACTGCCGATCACATTCGGCATGTGATTTCTTTCTTAGATTGGTCCCAAGCAACTCGGTCTAATATTGGACTCGTATTTCTAGATGCTGAGAAAGCTTTTGACCGGGTTGCTTGGGGCTACCTTTGGGAAATATTGTCCAGGAAGGGACTAGGACAGGGTATCATAAAAGCTTTAAAAACTTTGTATATTTCCCCTAGAGCGTACATCCGTAATAATGGGCAATTATCGTCACCTTTATTAATTACTAGGGGTACCCGTCAGGGATGCCCCTGTTCTCCCCTACTTTTTGCTTTTTATATTGACCCCTTAATTAATCGTTTTTTCTTAGAATCTAACATTAAACCAATACACTTAGCTAGTACTAATTATCGAGTCCTTGCCTACGCCGATGATATTGTGATTACTACTAGGGACGTTCAAACAGCCTTACCTATTATTGATGAGATAGCTAAACAGTTTGGTTTTTTTTTCTGGCTATAAAAATCTGGAAAAGACACAAATTCTCTGTTCAGGAGAAAACCCACCTGCAAACATTTCTATCACTTTAGAAGTCACATACTTGGGAATCAAAATCTCTTTACCCATAGAAAAGATACCAGAACGCAACCTAAACCCTATAGTAATCCAAATCAATACTTCATTGCAGCGCCTCGATCATCTACACTTATCTCTCTTTGGTAGACTTAACATTTTAAAAATGTTGGTCCTACTAAAAGTCTTATATTTGTTTCGCACAATACCTCTGGATTTTCAACTGCTTTCTTTTAGAAATTTAGAAAGAACTATATTCCGATTCCTATGGGGTTATAAACGCCACTTGGCTGTGGCAGCTACGCGCTTTATAAATAAAATAACATAACAAACGCCATAGGAAAGCTGCTAAGAAAATGATTCTTAGCAACGAATGTGGCGGATGGAATGTCCCTTACTTTCTTTTTTATTATATTTCTACACTTTTGCAATACATTGGTCCCCTAATTATGGGAGATAGAGTCGAACTGCTTGATTGTCAGACCCATCAATTTATCAAATGATCTTGGGTGAGAAAATTAAGGGCAGCTTTTTGAGAATGGTAGAACCCAGTTTCATAAGAAAACTAAATATAAGACGTTGAAATCAGCTTTTGGAGTCTGGCAAAAAATCCGAAAACATATAAAATTAATGAAACTAAATTTTTATACTCCCCTTACATCAAAGGATCTATTTCCAGAATTTTTTTATGATTTAACCATGTATAGATGGCAGCAGAAAGGAATAAGGCATTTGGGTGATTTATTTTATAATGGCCAAATGGTGTCATTTCAGGATCTAGTGATTAATTTTTCTGTGGGAAGAAATGACTTTTTCAAATGTCTTCAACTTTGTAGTTTTCTGCAGAATCATCCTTTAATTCCTCCAGTTAAAACTCCATTGTTAGAGCTTTTACAAAAAAACCTGTATAGGAGCTATTTATCTAAGTTTAATACAGGAATATGGGGATGACTTAGGTCAATGCCTGTTGAAATGGGCTAACAGTCTAGGTATACCGGATGTTGATATTTTATTGTCGATTAAAACGGCTGTAGAGTGTCTTATAACCGGGATGATGAAATCCCAACATTTTATGTGCATCCATAATCTTTATTACACTCCAAGTAAAATTGTTAAATGGAGTACGACGGCAGGTACGACTTGCAGTCGGTGTGGGTTATATGCAGCCGATAAATTACATAAGTTTTTTTTTTTGCTCTAAACTTTCATTGTTGTACCAACATATTGAAACCTTTTTATCTATTATTTTGAAATGCGAGATTAAGATAACTCCCGAATTATTATTACTTGGTATAGACCATACTGTTACTAGGCCCAAACCAATTTCTTACTTTCTTTTTCTTTGTATGGCCGCAGTCAGATCCTGTATTACTAAGGAATGGATTAGCCTGGACCCCCCCACTTTTTTCATGTGGCGGGAAAAATTATTATTTATGTACAACATAGAATCTGCTATATATAAGCTGAAGGGGGTTAAAAAAAGAATCATGGGGGAAAAAATTTGGGCACCAATTGCTGAGTGGATTTAATCTAATTTGTTTTATTGTCTGTTCTATTCTTCTTCCCATCATGTATTCTGTTAAAAACTGTTACATATTTTTTGAACATATTGTGTTATTTTCGTTTACTATGCTTTGCTGTATTTCCTTGCAATAAAACAATAAAACTTAAAAAAAAAAAAAAAAAAAAAAATGAGTCTCTGAAATATTTGTTTGGCTATTCCCAAACTGAAATCCGCTCCTATTACATGTAATAACTTAAACCTGTGCTAACCAATGGTAGATCAAGCCTTGCCCCAGTTAAAAACCTGCGTGCTAGTAGGTTTAGGCTGCCACACCTCTGATTCTAATTCAATCTTAATCCATTATTTATTCTTGGGAGAGTTAATCTGGTTAACAAAAAGTGTCAGTCTAGAAGCATGAATTTCAGGTTTCAGTCTCCTGATCTGAAATACTGCCATATAAAAGAAAGTAGCATGCAGTGGATATGCAAACAGGAATTGGTACAGATAAACTGTAACTGGTTAATAGAAACAGTGACTTCCAAACGAAATTCATCTTCATGCAACTGAGCCTTCCAAGCCACAACATTTTTCAATGTACTTGATATTAACAAATCTGCAAACAAGGATGCAAAAGGGGAAGTACAGTGTGCCTTAGAAAAGTGGTCAATGGACACAGCTGAGAAATTCATGTCATCCTGTTGTATCCATTTGAAATTCTATTGCTCATTTGCCTAATGTAAATGTAAAAGGTATTCACAGTGGAGACACTATGCTGAAAAAATCTGGTCTAACCAGTAGAAGTATGTGTAGAAAGAGAAAGACATTTGGGGAGGAAGGCCATTTTGATAATATTGCAGCAACCCATCAATCTGAATGAGTCTATCCATAGATTGCTGTAAAAGTAGTTTCAAGTTCAAATGAGTCATAGTTTCAACATCAAGAAATGTTTGCTCCCTGATATACAGCAGATTGCACATACCGCCCATTGGTCTTGCTAGGTTTCCTATTAAATAGTATGTGGGTCCTCTCTGTATTCAACCGATATCTAGAAAGCTGTCCAAAAGATCTTACTTTTGCATCTGAAGTTGTTATTGCTGTGGATGCATCTATTCTAATCATATAGATTTCTAAAGAGCATGGTGATCCGGTAGGCCTTCCAGGGCTAAGACTGTATTCAGGTTACATCAACGGATGCAGCAACTATTAGCCGAAGAACACAGCCTTCAAAGACTTTCCAAATTTTATTTCAGACTCGGTCTTTCTTAGTTCCTGGGGAAGAGAGTTCCAGAGTTTGGGGGCGAGGAATGCGAATGAGCGCCCTCCACCCATCGTTTTCTTGATCATGGGAACTAAAAACACTTGTTGATTGGAAGAGCGCAACATTCTCGTAGGGGTAAAAGATTTTAACAGTCTTTGTATCAGCCAGGGTCATTTGGTCCTTTTTTTGTACATTGCCCGATGGGGTAGGCAGAGTGACTTAAAATGTTTTTGAGCACTGGATGCCAGTGTAAGGTTGCAAGGGCCGCCATAACAGATTGATGCTTGGGGATTTTTAACCACATGGCTGCTGCGGGGATTTTTCCCCTGTGCTGCAGATTGCTCTTTTGCTGCAGTTATGACGAGCTCAGCTCGTCATCAGCACACGACACCCGTGGGTGATGACGAGCTGAGCTCGTCATCAGCAGCGAAAGGGTTAATAAGATCCAGGCTATATCCATCTGGTGGGATTATTTCCTACTACTAGCACTTCCGTCTTGTACCCATTTAATTTTAAACTCCTAGCAGTCATCCAGTCTACTACACGCTTTAAGCAGTTGTTGATTTGGGTAGATGTTTTTTCTGATTGGTGACAGAGAGAGATGGCAATTTGTGTATCATCCCTGTAGGATATGGTAGAAAACACATGCTCCTTAATCTCTGCCAACGGAAGGACATACAAATTACCCCGCTGGGTCTTGGGGGGAGCACAATTTAACAGATTTTAAGATTACTTCTTTAGTGTCTTTCACATTAATTTCTGGAAAAATGCTTAATTTTTCTTTCACTTTATTGATAACATGAGACACCTGGAGAGGCTCCATTGCCCCACTATCCCTGCAAGTGTGAGGAGGATTTTATTTAACTTCTCCAGGAATTATTTGGCAAGCATGTTACATAGCAATTCCTAAGGAGGATGGCCAGGTTTATTTTTAATAGGTTTCATCAAGCTATTCACCAGATTGACTAGTTCTAAGGATGAGGTTGACGCACTGTCAATCTTAGTGGAGAAATAGTTAGCTCTAGCTTCCCTGTTAGCATAATGATTTTTTTAATTGCTTTCTTATTGATTTCATCGTCATTTTTCCTCCATGCTCTTTCCCGTTTTTTGGATTGTTTTTTCAATGTGAACAGTTCTGTTAAGAACCATGATGCCTGGCGTCCAGAGTATTTGAGCTTATGTTGTCGTAAAGGAACTAAATTGTTTAGGGCATTCAGCAACAACGTCTGAAATCTGGTAAATCTCTCATATCTGGATTTAAATTAATAAGCATGCTCTCCCATGATGCTATATCTGGATTTGACCAACATTGCCTCAATCTGTATGGTGAGACAACAGTGATTATATGACCTGTTTTGTGTATTTGGAACTGCATAATCTTGTTGTCTAACCAAGAAAAAATATATATAGGGTCACTAGTGGCCAGTTCTGGCATATTTGAGAAAATGGGGTCTAGTAGACGACCTTGCTGAAGGGAGGGGGTCTTGAATCGTTGTGTCAGTAGTATCGCCGTAAGGTGCAATATACAATGTTTTGCAATTTCAGTTTTTATTTTCATGATAAAGACTTAAATCTCCTAACAGTGATAAATTGGCTTTCGGTAAACTATGTTCTGCCTAATATCAGGGAGGGCCTGAATAAACTAAGTAGCAAATCAGTTGGCCGATTTATTAATAGGCCAGAACAAGTGAAATTTTAAGAGAATTCGATTGAAAATGACATGCACTCACACCCAGGAATTAAAATGGGGTCGAATTTCCCTTTCAGCTCCTCGTTATATAGGACAGCTACTCCCCCTTCCCTTCTACTTTTTTCCCGGTCACAAACGGCTATTGTGTAGCTCTGGGTAAGAGTCACTGCAATTTCAGGCATGGAGATCTCTTTAAGCCAGGTTTTGGTAGGGAACCTAGCCATTGGTGCCTTATCTTTCAAAAAAGTGAACAGATCATGTCTATGCTTTGGTGGTAGTGACCTGCAGTTGAGTAAGTACATATGCCATTGTTGGCCGTTTTCAATTCTATCATGAGGCCTTGTGTTGGTACTGAATACTTTCACATTTTCAAAATTGAGTTAGCAATCCCAACATATCAGATCGGTGTTACAAGGTTAGATTGTGTGAGTGCAGGCCATGCCTAAAGTGAAAGTTAATAACCGCAACTCATCTGCTGAGTAGCTTACCCTTTCTTTGCTGACAAAGGCAGGGGTTCAGACCCCAGGTACCAGCTGTGGACAGGTTCAGATGGGCTTGCCTTTGGTGCAACAGCCGCTCGCCCACAGTGCGCATCACCTGAGCGTCCGCTCCCCGGTGCACATTAAATAACAGTGCCGGAGTGCAGCACTACAGCGCTGACCAATATGATGCCCGAAAAGTGTATTGTGACAGGTTCTGGCTATGTTTAGTGCCAAACCTATCTCAAGAGTGTGTGAACAAGGAAAATACCCTCTCTTCCTTGTCCCTTGTTGTTAAGTGCTAAAGCGCTAAAACAGTACTTGCACAGTTCTCAAGGACCCGGTGTGACAGCAGCAACAAAGAATGGCAGGTATTATCGCCAAAGTATTTAGCAGTAAAGGAATAATTTAAAAAATGGCAATTTGATCATAAAATATAAGATAAAACAAGTTTTAAAAATAAGCAGTGTTGTGTGCCCAAGCCGTGTTTACCTGAAGTGTCTATGTGTCCGCACCTGGTGCACATTACCGGGGTGGAGCGCAGAACTAGAGCACCGACCAAAATTATCTAATTTAAAGTGGCAATATCATCTGTACAGGCATGATCTTTCTTTCACATCCATTCAACACAACTGGTAGAACTTCTCTCGTTGTCTCTTTAGGACACATAAAAGGCTCAAAGAATACAGCAAAAACTAAGGGTGACAAAGAGCACCCCTGCATAGTACCATGACTTATAATAAATTGTTTGGGGACTAGAACAGGTTCTTCATGAGCTATTTGTAACAGTTTAATGGAACTAGGACCAATTCCCATCCCAATCAACGTAAACCAGAGTAAGGGTCAGGAAAAACCATTAAATGATTGCTCAGAATTCAGTAATATCATCCTGGTGTAGGCTAGAGTCACTGCTGTAATGTCAAGGACAGTTGTTGCCAAATACATGTGAGCAGTAAGTAGCTTTTTTGCCAGAAATGAAGACTTGTTTAACAGGAGAACTTGTGAATGATCCTAGCCAGTCAAAGTGCAAAATTGTGAAAATATGTTGGATAGTCAACGATTTAGGGTGATGAGTCGCTTGTTTTTCATACTTTATCTATCACCAAAATATTATCATGTTGCCTTCACTCTATACGTAACTCCATTGACTGCAGACGCTAAAAAGATGCGGTTTGTAATATTTTGCAATATGCTCATTGACCGCTTTTGTGATTGCTTGAATTGTTTTGGGTCACATTGATCCTAGCAATGGTTGTATCATACATATGACAAATGTCACTAAAGTAGGTTTTAAAAAGAATGTTGCTCCCACTCCAAGAAAAAAGGGGCCTCCTCTCTCAAAACATTCATAAATCAACTCCAGTAATGTCAGAGTTAGGGTCTCCATTACGGTTTTCTAAAATTCTGAAGGGAATGAGTCAGAGTCCTCAACCTGACCCCCGGAAAGCCCTTTGAACCCATTCCTTATTTCTTCTCTAATACTGCAGAAGCTTCCTGCGCTAGTTGTTTCCTATCACACCTGATCCCAGTACTTTCTAAGGATGCGGACAATACAAAACAAGTCCTCAGTATAGACTTGCAAGTAATCCAGCAAGCTCCTGGCTGTATATGGTAGCTTTATTAAAGGCATATTTAATCAAAATCCCAGTAGCACACTCCTTTAATGTGATTGCTGGAATTGTAGCCATTGATTTGGTATGCTCAAACACTCTCAGTGGAAGTCTTTCAAGAGCCTAAACTATCTTGCATCAAATTGGATTCAACAGCAAGCCACATGTAGGAACCAATTGCTCATGCACCTCCATTTCCTTGGATGCAAATTTCTTCTGCGTGAAAATTAGCATTCAATGTTTAGGATTACGTTTTAAAAGGGGTTAACAGAGGTTCTTGCTGTGTTTATCAGCCATTGAGTATCTCTATATTGTAAAACTAAGTGTGCTCCCCCTGGATTGCAGCATTCATTTCATCCCCGGAAATATACGGTGCACTTGTGCCTTTTTCGTACTCAATAAATTCTTGGACAACCACCTTAATTTTAGTTCTGTACTCTGGATTACATAATAATGAGTTATCAAACACCAATAATTTCCAAATTATTTCAGGAAAAATTGCCATCATAACTGAATCTACAGACATTGAGTTGTGGTTCAATAGAATTTTCGGGTATATCTACACATGCATTATTTAATTCCCTAAATTTGCAAAGGATGACATGTTAATTTATGACTTTGAGAAGCAGAGTAACACCTATAATTTCTTTCCTCGATAGCTGGCCACCTTTTTACACATATCAGGACTATCCCCTTTAATTGAGATATTTTAAGTCATAGCTGCAATTATCTAAAAAAACAGTTAATGAAAAGCTTTCTTAATCCTTATATGAAAAACACATTTCTTAAAGACGCAAAATGTCTGCTTAAAGTTGAAAATCCTCATACCGGACCTCTCTGCGCAAGAGTTAACTCCTTAACTCGAGGCTTTTTTACCTACAAAGCTGAGCACTTTTTTTAAATAAGAAGTGGGGCACTTCACTATAAAGCATTCATAACTTCTTTACCACTAAATCTATCCGCACCAAATTTGCCTTTTATTTCCCAACACATTGATGATTCTAAGGGTACCCAGCATTTGTTGATTCCTCTGACAGGAACGAAAACATTTTTGGGGGGGGAAATATGAAAATAAGTGTTGCACAAGAAACTATATCTTTTTTCATAAAACGGCATAAACCAAAGAGGAGTTGTGCTAAGATCACCCTTTTTCCAGCTTTCAGCAACAGGCAGTTGCAATAAATCTTTTTTTTTAACATTTATTTAATACGAAGGAAACCGTATAATAGATTTTGCATCTTTGCTGCTTTCCCACGGATTTAGATGGTTGAAATTCATACACTAAATATTCAGAAACACCATGATTTGAGTGGGATTAACTTATAAAATTGTTTGAAACCATGAAAAAATTGAAAGACTTGTTTGGGTGGCTTTGGGGAAAATCCTTCAGAGTGGGAAAATTAAAACCTTTCGAGAACTACAAATACAGTACAAATTACCCTTCAAACAATGCTTTTTAGGTCTCGCACCTGGCGACGCAGTGTGAAGCGCTGTCGTCAGCAAGATCTATTGTTGCTGACTTGCCTCGGAAGGGGACAGGAGATGGGCACGCGCAGGGCGAATGGAGGTCGTGAAAGCGCCCGTGAACACGCATGTAGAGCGATGCGCCCATCTCCTGTCCCCCTTCCGTCCTCGCAAGCCTCATGCAGCGTTACTTTCACTTTCCCTTCCCCCCGCCGGCTCCACGGCCCGTCAACGTGCACCGAGGTAAGTGCTCCTCTCCGGCAATCACAGCACACCTTGGCATCATTCACAAGTATACTACACAGCTTCCACAACTTGGTGGAAGACTCTCCGGTGCACAGCGTTCAAGAGACTGTCAAGTCTAAATATTTAAACACAGTTCATGATAAAGTAATCATTCACAAGTACCCACAACACCGCTGATCAGCAGCAGCACCTCTGGGGTTCTTACCTCCGAGTCCTCTCCGAACCGCGGCAGGGGTGGAAGCTTAAGCTTCATATTCTCCATGTCCCCGAGCCTAGCTGATGCGCAGGGTGGAAGAAAGGAGTCTGGGTTCGGCGGAGCGTTTATGACGGTAATACAATTGCCATGTATCCCCGCCTTGGGCGCCCTTACGGCCCTTCCCTGGGCGGCAAGAGCACCCATTTGAGTACGGCGAAGTCTGCAGGCGCCGCCACTGGGCAGGAGCCGCAGGCCACGCCAATGTGCACGCTCACGGCGCGCCTACAACGCACACATGGCGCTCACCCACTTTACCTTGTTTATATATAGTATAAAACTCTTACTTTTTAACCAAATGCTTTGCGAGTGAATGCTTCTAGATTCTGTATGAGCCGGTTTGCTGCAGGCTGGGAATATGGATTTTTCCTTGTAGCTTCAAAAGCTTTCTCTCTCACGCTACACTCATGCCGGACGTGCTGTGACATGGTCGGCCTAAAGCATATATTTTAAGTGCGTTTTTTTATTTCTCATCGCACATGCTTTGGCCTGCTCTAATCTTTGTTTTTGCTAGGCTTGACAATACAAAAGCTTTTTTCCAGCGTTCCCAATGTATGCATCGCTATATATGTATTGCTGTACTTTTTGCATTTTGTTTCTATCAGCTCTTCAGGCAGTTTGGAATTGGTATGTCATTTCATCCACTACCACCTCTCCAGTGGCGGCCAACACAAATAACAAGTATTTGCAATCAAATAGGTCTCACAGTTACGCGAGTTTAAGCTATTGGCATTGTAAATAACAATGCATTTTATTTAGGTTTTTAAAAATAAAAAAATAAAAGGCATTGTTATTTACAATGTCCATAGTTTAAACTTGCGTAACTGTGAGACCTATTGCATTGCAAATGCTTGTTAAATATTTGCATGTGAAAGACGGAGTAATGACATACCAGGTGGCAGTGGTTTATACATGAAGTTTAACTTTAGCTAGATTTCTGGATTTAGCCAAGAGGGACAGAATCGCACAATAGGCATTATATTGCAGGTCGGAAGAAGTGAAGGAGTACAGAAAATAAAATGGAGGAGGAAGGTCGATATTGCGAGGACACAAGAAGATTTCTTTCAGCTGTGTTTTAAAAGTACACTCACTTTTGTTGGGCCCCAATAGTTCATTGCTTTTGTTACTTTTCAAAACCATTACACTTCTGTTAAAGTTCATGGTGGTAAGCGAGCGAAAAGTCACAGTTGCAAGATTCATCTGGGAAGATGAGAACAAATGATAAGCTATCTATGACTGAAGCAAATATGGAACCAACTTTTGCTATCACCCCTCACAAATTTGGAGAAGAGTGTTAAGACTACCATGCCTGGTTTGCCTCCAACTCTTAATCCCAATTGGTCCACAAAAGATAAGATGTTATTTTCTAGGCTCGCCTTGAAAGATCTTGAAAAATGTAAAGATTAAAAGCCCCCAGATATTAGACTAGTGGCCATATGATTTTAAACCACTAATATTGTTTGAAATCTGTGATATCCAAGAAAATTGGCTTACATTCATATTAGAAGAAATATTTGGAGACTGCGTACACCTCAATTTTAAACAGGATTCATAGATTGGAATGGCTAAAAACTAGTTATCATCTATCCCCTTTTCTTCCTTCCTGTTAACTACGTTCTACAGTTTTGTTTCTTTACCCCAGCCTGCCCAACTCCCAAAACACTCTGCACTGGTTCTGTTTTTGGCATGTATTTACTGGATTCTATAAACTGGACAATGAAGGACTGTGATGCGTTGTATTACTGCTATTACGTATTATGTTTTACACCTTGTGATGCAATGCAACCAAATGCAAAAAGATACTTTAAATAAAAGTTGGTGTTGTATAACCATCCATGGTTTCATATGACTTCGTATGATACAAATTACAATATAAATTACTTGAGACAATAGCATTTATTCACTCTTACATTATACCATTAGTTAAACTGTACTCCGAAATATATCAGTTCCATAGAATTCACAAACAGTCCACATTTTTCAAGCCCGTATCAAAAAGTAAAGTCTAAATGTAAAAACAACGACAAGCATTACATTATTAGTTAATTCCATCATATACTGCATTTTTAATGAATACTTACAGTTGGTTTTACTAAAAGCTGGCCCATCACTGTAAACATTCGAGAAAGACCCACTGGTGTACATACTGAGGAGAAAGAATATTCATAGGTCTTATAGAAAAAGTTATGTTTTAATTAGGCAAATAGTATTCACATTTTCATTTTATTTTTTTGCAAACTAACACTTTGAATTATTCTGAACAAAACCATTTAATTGGGAAGCAGCTTATTTAGGAAATCAGACGTTATTCCTTTAAGTAGGAATGCCACCAGTTTGCACAAGAAGCTTGTGCTAGATTTATAAGATGCTTTTATTGAAAGCAGAGAGTAAGACCAATTCACATTTTGCCTAGCAAAAATGCAGATATGGCAGAATTGTTGTTCATATTATATACCTTCGAAAACAGGTAAAAAAATAATTTAAAAGGCTGATGTCCCCATATGGCATGGAAACAACAAGTTGTCTTAATCAGGAATTGGTTTCATGCAAAGATTCTATATCAAAACACCATTCAGAATGCGGCTAACAGTCTTAATATAAATCACCACAATGATACATTGTCCGGCATCAGGCAATAAATACTGTGCCATAGAGTTCAATACAAAGCTCTTTTTTCCTCAAATAGGTCTAAGAAGAGCATAAGGAAGTCAATAGGTATAATAGCACCTTATTTGGAGAACTGTGAAATACAAGTGTAACATCTTTGTCTTCTTCACACTGGTATTAATGTAAGACTTTCCTATAATCAGTTTTTTTAGATACTCGTGGTACACAACGTCCTTGGCACAATACATTTAACATAAAAAGTGCACATCTTGAAACCAAATCATCCTTTATCTCTTCCGTTGCTTCCAGTTCACATTCTTCCCCCAATTTCTCCTCCATAGGAAACTGCCTACCTCAACCTCCTTTTTATGCCTTGATATGGATAAAACTCCTTATATTGAAATTCCACACTATTACATTTCCCATCATACATGTATCATAACATTAAACTGCTAAAATTGTGTACAGAATTTGAAATATAAAAGACCATGTTATATTGCAAAAGTCATCAGCCAAATTATCAGGAAATCACATTTTGAAAGAATATGCGGGTTCTCATATTCAGGCATTAATGGTTTCCATGGCCATTAAATGCCACATCTTTAAATACCATAATTCAAGATCCCAACCTCTAAATCTTGTCCATTTCCTAGTGATTAACATTTGGTTCCCAGGGGTATCTATTTTATAATAACTCTGCCTTTTTCCGTGACCACTTCTAATACCATAGCCTACTTTTTTACCGTTGTACGCCTGGTAAAATATTTAGTAACGTATGTCATTCAATCTTCTTTGGTTTCAACAGACTTGTTAAGAAGTTGATGTCTCAAGGATTTTACCCACTATATTTGGTGCTTCTCCAATGACTAATCCAGAATGTCCTCAATTTTTTTTAACTTATCAATCAATTCCAATTGCTATTTCTCCTCATATTTTCCTCAATTGATGTAATTCTCTTAAGTTATTGACAGTGGGGTAGGTGTCTCATTGGGGATTCTAAATGGAAAAAACAATTGCCACTGGTTCTTGTTATAGAATTATAATGATTTAGCAGTTCTGTTCATTCATACACCATGCTGTGAATGTCAGAGCATGGAACATAAGAGATCTGGTCAACACAAAACCTCCAACATCCAAACGACCTTCAATAGTTTTTAAAGACAACTAAGAAAGGGACATTCCCATCTCTTCATTAATCAGGCAGTAACATTGATATTCAATCCAGTAAATAAAACACCCAAAGATATGGGAAGTCAATTATTATTTAAAGTTTCACACCCTGTGATATAAAAACCTGCAACTACAGCATATGATAAACAAATCGGCTACACAACAGACCAACCAGAGAGCTGGGAAACTATGGTGGACGTAACACAAGAGTCAAATCAAACTGAATCAGAAAAGTCACCATAAGCCAGGCGATTTATTGAAGAAAATCAACTTGAACCAAACCAGATTTCAGGTTGAAGGTCATTTAAGAAAAGTATGGTACAAATAATGAGAAGTTACTTCTAGAAGGAGAAGCAAAGTGGATGTAAAATTAGTAAACAGTAAACCCTAGAGGTCTTAAAGATAAATTTAAATGTAAAGGATATGTTTGACATGAACACTGTCTTGGTCTGTTACAGATATGAATAATTACATTTAAAAATGAGAGAAATTGCACCCTTTAGAAATACTGATAGGTACAGAAGTTGTTTTTAAAATTGGTTACACTACAAAGAAGCAGTTAATAAGCATTTCTAAAAGTAATATGGACGTTATGAACCCACTGAGAATTAAAGCAAGTATGTCAAACATCGAAAGCACACAACAATGGATAGTTAAATAATAGTAGTTCCAGTACGAGTAGGTATGAGACTACCACACTTTTGCAATGATGTTACAATAAGCTCCGAGTGTGAGGAGTTCAAGGGAACTTTTGCAGACAAGGGAAATTGTGTCTTTTTTGGTCTCTCTAGACGTTCTCTCTGTATGCAAAATCACATTATCAGGGAGGATTGCAAAAAGTATTAAACAGAGTATGAAATACATGGCATGCAAACTTTACCACAAGGGAACACAAAGTATATATGTCTGGACTTAAAGATATATGGACCTCTGTGTTAAAGGGACATGATATGCATGTGTTTGGAACCAAGGGCAGAGTGGGACTACATTCTTTCTGATATTAACTTTAATGGCAGAAAGAATGTGTTGAGAATGAAGAGCCTTGGGATGAGATTTGTCTTTTCTCATTAATATATGTATTAAAGAGCTAGAGCTATTTCAAAATCATGGAATGAGTTAATATTTAGGCCATGATTAATCAGCAATGTTTTGATCTTTCTGTATAAAAAGTTGACTTTTGTATTAATCTTGAAGAACAGAATAGCTCCTAAAACACATTAAGTGAAACACTGCCATATGTTGTGACTCAGGTTGGATATTAAATAGAAAAAGAAATAGGAAACATGTAGATAAAATATGAGAAATGTGTCAGTGTAATTTCACTGTAAAGAATATGCAGCCTGGATTGGAAGTTTACACTATCCCAAAAGAATTCAATGGATGTCAGCAGCTAGGAAACAGGGATGCGCTGAAGCCAGTACGTGAAACTGATAAAATTGTTGAAGTATCTACAGCAAAACTGGATTGTGGTCAAGGCTACACTAAATACAATTCAGTTTTATGCCCCACAGGAAAGTGACACCGGAACTAAACCAGGAGACACATGCCATTGAGGAAAACCTGAGAGTTCCATGAACTAATGGAAATAAACCTTCAGCCGGTTTTCTATATATGGTCACGGAACTCCTCAGTGATTTGCAATACCCCTATAACGTAAGTCAAGCGTTACTTTAACCCATATGTAAAAAGTGAACAAAAAGACTGAAATGTGCTGTTTGCAAAGATATAGCATTGTGTATGCGAGGGACAAGCATTACTGGACATCGGATCCTGTGGAAATTGTGGCAGTTTAGGCTATAATCCCATTTGTAGAAGATTTAACTAACATATTGAATTAATGAATAAATTTAGTTTATTTGGGGGGAAAATACTCCATAAAACAAAACATCAAGCAATATATTTCATCACAGTTAAACATTATATACAAAGCAAAAAAACTTCTGAACAAGGATCAGACATGAGTGCATTTCATGAACAATCAGTAAAAAGTATCTAAACAGCTTATGTATACAAGAACCATAAAAAATTAATTCCTTAATCAGCTGAAATGTATCAGAATCCGCAAGCATAGCTGGGCTAAATCAAATGTCTAGAAAAAAAGTAAATATTTCACAGGTGTTTAGGCTACAAAGTGCATAAACATAGATCTCCTTTATTCAAAATTTGAGATCCAGCTGTTTCTTAAAAGTCAGACAGCAATTAAATATCTGCTAATTGTAAAAACAATTGGGGGAATGTTATCTGTACACAGGATATTGGAGGCGACAAGGTATCACCTTATACTCAAATTAATACAGAGCGGTCAAAACCATGTTCACCTAGGCCTCTGGTATAATGGGCGGAAGAAGAGTATATCATCAAAATCTTCAATACTTTTTTTACAAAATGGACAAAAGGCTCGGGCGTCCTTGTTTTGCTTCCATTTGCTGGTGTAATTACCCTCTTACAGAGAACCAAGTCTGACCTTGATATAAAGTCTTCTAGATTTGGATGGCATAATCGCATCCATGCAAGATTTTATCCCGGCTCACGTTTAAAAAGTAAAAGACTCTCCTTCAAACTATTGGGTTTAGAACTTCTAAGATATTTATCATTTGGGAAGTTCCAATATATACAATTTCATAGTATCCCTATCACTCCCTCACATAGATGATGAATTATTCCAAAATGTTATCAAGACAATAGCCAGGAAAAAGGATTTAATGTGATGCAACCAAAGTTGTAGTGCGAATTATCCATTTCCGATAGCTCAGCAAGGTCTCCTATATGCGCATTATTTGGGGGTGGTCCACAACCTAATCCAATAAAGAAGAGGCTTATGAGTAACTATGTCACCCACCCTTTTAAGCCCTGTATCAAAAGATAGTGGGACAAAAGGTGTACTTAAGAGTAAACTAAATGATGACCTTATCAAACTATTGTATTTGGTTACCAACTATTTCTTAATCCCAAGCCCCCAGATTCAGGCCTTGGTGTGGTACAAACAAAAACATTTGACGTGGAACGAGGTGTTGAGACTAACTTTCTTAAAAATTGCAAAAAAAAATGGGATTTTTTTCCCCACTTTTGTCAATCTAGGATTCATAGGTATGAGAGTTGTCTAGCCTAAACCAGAGCTAGTCAAATTATTCTACTCTCTGAAGTGAAGAGCCCTTCAGTGAGAAGCCCCCTCTAAAAGATTTATGAGGGTTTAATACCATATACTTTGCTTCTGATGTATTCACTTCTAAGTCCCCCAAATCACAGGAATCTGAGAATTTGTTTAACAGGGTTTGCAGATCTATTGGTTTATGAGGAGTAAGAGTATCATCTGCAGATAAAGGGTTGGTATGGGTGAGCCATTCAATTTTGGATGCAGCCACTAAGAAAAGCATATGACGGCATTGACATGTAGGGAATTAGCACACAGCTGTAATGTACCCCTCTCTCTATAGATATGCGGTCAGTTAATTTTCCCATCTGTCCCCACCTCACTTGGGCAAATCTTCCCTCATGGAGTCTACTGAGAATGCCTAAAAGATCTACACTTATGCCCATAACTGTTATCTAGGGACACAATTTTACGTTGACCTTAGGCCAAGGAATGTCACGTACAGGTGGTCCTTAGTCAGCTTCAGATATTTCCACATTACTAATTTGAACCAAAAGATCTGGTTTGTTGTGCTCACTTTCTTTCGGAATTTAGCCTGGAAAGGGTAAAAGCAAATATATAAACTTGGTGACAAAATACATTTTGTAGGCTGTCAATCAGGTTTATTGGCATAATTTCCCGGGTGCCCCTAGCACCTTTTTAAAAATCTGTATTATTTCTGCACCACACCATGAGTTGGGTACCCTATCCCCAGCCATGATTCTAATGGACAGGCAATTAATGTAGGGAGTCCACACTGTGGCGAAGAACGGTAACGGTCCCGGGTACTTTATCAGGTCCACGGACTATTCCAGCTTGCATGTGTTTAACAACTATTAGCTTATCATCTAATGGAAAAAAACAGTTTTAACAACTTATCATTTAACCCGGAAATTCCCCTCGATTCATAGGAACCTCTCGAGGTAGTGCTTTTGCATCATCCAGTTTATGTGATGAATGTAATCCTGCAAAAAGATATATCTAAACATGAGGCTTAATATAAAACTCTATTGAGGTACAGTTAGAGAGGCTGCCATAAGCTAGAATTTGCTAAAATGCTCTCTCTGGTTTTAGAGGTTTCTACAAGATCAAGTCAGTTGGAATCTATCCAATTCTGTTTGGAGGTGAAAATGATCTGTTTTTAAATAAATATAGCAGCCCTTATCTGCTGTTGGTTGTTAATAGCTTTAATTAAACCACATTTTGCCTTCCAGCAGTCACTGGTACATCATGGTGTAATCTTAGATGCCAGCTGTCTGAGGGGATAAAATTCTTTAGTACATAGTATTTTCAAAGTCGAATAGGGAAAGAATGTAAATCTATGAATGGAGTCTTGCACATAGAACGACACACAATAGGGCCCAAGATAAAGTTAAGTGTCACAAATCTGTAATAAGTTGTCATGGTTGGATACAAATTTAGGCTATATGATGAATATTCCTTGTTAACAAAGGACAGTGGGGTCTTAGAACGAATGTAAGTAGTAACTTTTTCCATAAATAAATTTCCCTGGAGTAATACATTATGGGTCTTATGATCCATAGGCAATCAAAGGTCTAAATCAAGGACGGCATAATCTATTCTACTTCTGCATGCTCCTCTTGTAATGGTATGCGCGATGAATATCAGATTTAGATCTACTGTTGCAGGGGCACAAACCACAAGCAAGAGTAATAGATGCTAGTTGCATAGTGGCCGTTGACCATGATTGTAAAGGCTCAAATGCCAATCTTTGGATGCCTCTTGTCTCATCCTCTATGTCAGTGATGGATTCAAAGGAATCTATTGGTTCAAAGGTGGCACTGAAGTCACCAGCAATCAATAAGGAAGATTTTGCTAATCTGCTGTAGATGCTGTTCAAGCAAAACTAGAGTTGGAGACTTCTTATTTTTTTTAACTGAACAGTTGTAAACGTTGTACAGGTTCACAGCAAGGCAGTTACTTCCCTGAATCGACAACCCAATAATATCAGGGCTATCAATGACCAATTTCATAATCACCTAATTAAGTGAATTCCTGACTCAAATCAGAATGCTACCTGATGGTCGGCCAGTACTAGATGGGATAGCTTCAATACTAAAATTAGAATAACCAGAGAGAAATAAAGGTTCTGTAGATCAAAGTTCTTCAAACAATATATCATAGAAAGTAATGAAATCACCCCAGACTGGATCGATTTATCACGTAGGCCTGCAACATTCCTGGGTAACAACTGTAGCAGAGGGAGGCCCTCATTTTCCTTTCTTATTAAATTCATAGAGATAGAGTAGGACCTTACTGGTGCAGGAGTAGTGCAGGGGGATTAAATCAATTTTGCAAGGGGTAATCTAGTATCTTTGCAAGGGCTAGCCTAGTATCCTTGCCAGGGCACTAGCCTGGCATTGCTGGTGAAATCTGTGGCTCAAGGCTTGGGTCATAAGAGTTATAGTTGGCTGGGATAAGTGTTGGCTGATCGTGCAGGAGAACCCCTGGTCACCCTGCATGGGCAGGACAAAGTTAAGTCAGTTGGCCTTTACTAGACAGAGAGCAGAGGGTCTTAAAACATTAAAGACATTCCTCTAATTCTATGAGGTGCCAGGATCGATTGGTATTTGGGTGGAAGTTCCTGAATCACTGCATCTAGAAGGGCCTGGGAGCTCAAGCGTTGGGTCCATAACCTCCCCTCACCCTAAGAATACTTTTAACTTGTATAGAGAAGCCCAGGAGGGGCATGGATCAAGCTTCCAGCATTAAGAACCCATCTACGATGTCAGGGCCATTCATTACTAATTTGATGACATAGGTGTCTTGATGAAGGGAAATACGTTGGGCATGAATTATGTCAGGGTGTTATTGAGAGGCAGAAATGTTCGAAAATGATCCATTTAATTATGTTGTTGATGACCACCCGTGTTCTCCCACTGGCCTGCCCTCAATTTAGGAACATTTATAATATAAATTGTAAACTCACTATTCGATCCTGCATGGGGAATACAATCGGCTACTTCAGGGTTGGGCTTTCTAACTCAGTGTTTGTTCGCTTTACTGCTTTTCCAATAATGAGAGGAAGGGGCACAGCAGATCTAAACTTGTGTCTAACAGCATGTAGATTGATTACTGTTACAGACACTAAGCAGCCCTAGGGAGAGTGGGAGGGGGGTGGTGAGAAGACAAGAGGCCTTCACGTTTAAGGGGATCCAATACCCTTCACCTGCGCTTAATACTGGGACCCTCAGCCCCAATCCCTTCAAAACAGCCTCATTGTGACTTCCCATCAGTAACATTAGAACCAGTAACATTCCGGGGCAGAGCTTTGCCTGCAATAATAGTCAAACGAGCATGTGCAGAGCAATCACTCTGCCGAGTTGGAGGTGTTGAATCACAGTGGCCAAATTTGCAGCTGCACCTGTGACTTAGGCATAGGTCAACACATTTCTTCACTGCCTCCTGAAGGTCACACAATCACGTGGTCATCGTCACAAAAGCCTTTTTAAGATCACAAAATTATTTTCTTATGCAATCCAAGGCTGACCTAATGTCTGTTTTTTTCCCAGTCAAGGTGATTAAAGTCAAGAGAAGCTTGGATCAAGTCAATGGGCTCACAAGCGGGCGTGTAGATTGGTGCAGCTGAAGTGTTTAAGACAGGCTGCATAACAGTCCGTGGGCTTAGGTTCACTTCTTTGCAAGTACAAAATGCTGGTCTTGTGTGGGACAGGAGGTCGTGACCCAGACTCATTGGTTTTAGTTGTAGTTTTAGTTGTAGGACCAAGATCTTCCTTTTCAGTTGAAGAATTTGATACTGAGCCTGTCTTGGTAGCTGATTGGGTCTGTTGCAGGAGCCACTTTCAGAGTTGGATTAGCCCTTGCAAAAATGTTATTCTACTTTTAGCAGATGACATTTTCCTCTCTTCGTTGAGTAGATCTTTGACTTCCACATTTCGGTTCGCTATATCTTGGAGAGTGCAGTTTTCGACAGCATGCCTAGCCGCCTTCATCTCTTTCCGAACACTCAGCAGTAGTTCAGCCGCCTTTTTCTTCCCCATAGCAGACAGTACTACCAAGGTAAATTCTAAATAATTAAAAACACTAGGCAAAAAAAACACTCCTGATCAGAGGGTAAGGTATGTCCAGGTCCAGGAATAAGCAAGCAGGGAGAATGACTTAAGTAATATAAACAGGTACAGAGATCTCAACATATGTTAAAAGCACATGGGGGCCTGCAGACAACAATTTGCAATGAGATCTTACAGAATAGATACAGAGTCAAAGTGCAGGAACTCGCAGCAACAGGCTCTTCTAACAGGGCCAATGGAGATGGCCCTGACTCTTCCTGGCGTTGAGGGGCGCAGGACGGGAGTGCCCTTTGTCCGGGCATGTCACACGAAGCAGGGGAGTTGAATACACTCAATAGCACTCAGGTGCCTGCTGCAGCTACTTGAAGGGGCTTGGAGTCCCCCCTGCCAGCAAATGTGACGTCAACGTATGATAATCATTCCTTTTCTCAATATAAGAACTTCTTACAGTTTTCTAATGATCTAATACTACATGTTAGCTCTAAGAGAGACCTTTCTCCTCATCACTGCTTCATCCCTAAATATAATATCTGGGACAATAGAGATATCTTGATTACTGGTACATTCTGGGGCTCACACAATCTCAGGTCTTCCCATTTGTGCTGTTACCACTTTTAGTAATTGAACACATGTAAACTTGCATGCTTCCTTGTGTTACAGAACATCCTGTAGTCAATGTGCTGAAAAATATTTTAGTCTTTCCGCATACCATCCACTGTCTCATTGGCACCAGTTTAATTTTGCTTTCAGTATTTGGGAGTGAAAGCTCTGCATGCATTGCATTGTTGGACATTGTTTGGAATAAAGCCAGTATACTTTTAACAAATTTATTTTCTGCAAAATGAAGTCTGATGGTATTACTAAATCACCAAACATAAGCACTATACCGTGAGATTGGACCTTTTGTAATTTTTTACATCTATTGTATTTTTAATATTCTAAATACACAACACTGAATAAATCATGTTTCAACCTATCTGGGTGGCAAACTTACACATAATTCATTGTGTGTCTAACTTTCAGTAACACTTTCCAATTCAATAATTCCATTCCCAGATAACCTAAACATATCAAATAGTGTAGGCATTCAGAGCCGGAATATTTGAGTTTTGGTTTTATCAGAGACAAATGACAGTTGCAAAACAAGGGAAGTAATACGATGTACATATAAGTACATATAAGACAACCAATCTTTGCAAACCATTAGGGTTTTTTTTAAGGAAAACCATGTCATCTTCATAAATCATATTGAGTTTAGCAAGATTACCTACCATGAGTGTTTACCTGCAATGCTTACATAATTCTCTAGCGGAGTAGGTAAATAAAAAAACAAAAACGGAAGCCAGTACACAGTTCTGGCAGTCCCCTTTTAAGAGCTCCACCAATTCCATAGAATTTCCAGTAGGCCCAGATCTTAATGAGTTATATAGTTAGGAATGTACTTTGACCAGTAGATTCATCAAGAAAGTGTTCAAACCCCATCTATTCTACAGTAGACAATTTTGTACGATCTAGGTGATCAACGGCAGATGTAGTCAATGTATACTACTAAGTGGATAGGACTTTGGCTGGCAGCCACATATTTAGATTTCATTAAATATAGGTTTAAGGACTGCTATACAACTCAGATGCAAAGGAATACACAACCAATTAATGAACTACTTTCTCTTTAGATCAACCCTGAATATAGGAACAACACAACCATGCCCACTGTTTTTACAGTAGTATCAATTAATGAAACAGGTTTTATGATCGAGAATACCCTTTTACTTATGTGATAGATAGGATATATTAAAAGGGTTTTTATTATATATTATAATAGATTAAATCAAGATTTTGGTAAAACTGAACCAATACTTCTGTATTTTATTATATAAATGTAAGGATGGGAGGCTACAACCCAATACCAAACTCAAATAGTGCTTTGTGAATGTATGAACAAAAGCAAACGTCACAGCCTAGTAGATATTCACGCAAGGGCACCACTTGTGCCAGTGTAGTAGTAGCGCCCTTTTACCCTTATGGAATTGGCTCTCAGACTTTCCAGGGGCTGTTTCTTGGCCAGTGCATAGCAAATCTTGATGCAGAGAACACCCACCTTGACAGGGTCTTCTTCTGCAGAACCTTCGCTTTCTTTGCTCTAGAAAAACCCATAAAAGGCTGATAGTATTAAGGGCCCTTGAGTGGAAAATCAATGTAAAAATTCAAAGAGCTATTCAGGTCGAACTGAGGCATGAGGTGGGGCCAACAATGGCATTGATTGACTGCCTGACACGGAAGAGAGTCACAATCTTAGTCAAAAAGGTTACCCGAGTGCTGTGCACCAGTTTGTCTGAGAAGATGAATGTGCTTGTAGTACACTCACAGGACGAGCTGATGTAAACACAATGGGAAACAGTTTTCAGAGTCAAAAGAGACAAACAACTATTCATAGGCTCAAATGGCAGACACATGAGGAATGCCAAGGCAGAGTTGTGATCTCATTGTTGCATCACCAAAGGTTTGGTAAGGAACGTGGGAGTCAAAAATATAATAAATCTCTTCAAAACGGGTGATTTGACCAAAGACGGTTGGTCTGACAAATGTAGAAAAGCAAAAAGTGCAGATAAAACAGACAAACAGCCTTTTAACGTGCCTACTTCAAAATCTTGTTGGGCTAAAAAAAGAACAAACAACAGAACTTCTGTTGGCTTAGCTAAGGGGGTCAGTGTATCGAGCATCACACTTGGCAACAAATCTGTCCCAGGAACCATCATATATACGTTTCAGCGTAGTGTGCCTGGGAGCAAGGATGACATATACCACTTTAGATGGCAAATCGAATGTAGTCAATTGCAGCAACTCAATCTCTATGCATGTAGGTGAAATTTGCAGAGGTTTGGGTAGAGGACCATGCCCTGTTGCTGAGACAGGAGGTCCTTCCGAAGAGGTAGCCTGATTGGGGGCATATGCTCATGCTCAGTTGTTCCGGACATGACACTCTGATGGCTAGAGTAACTAAAGGGATTTAGGCCTCGTCATTCCTGATCTTCAGAACTCAAGGCAGGAGAGATAGCAGTGAAATGGCAAAGGAGCGCCTTTGTCCACTACATCCAGAATTCATGTCCCAAAGAGCACTCCAACTCACACAACTGTTGACAAAGTATGCTCTCGACTGTAGCAAATACATCTAGCCAGGGCTCTCCCCACTTTTCAAATATACTTTGTGCGACTTCGGAATGCAAGAAGGACTTGTGCAGGCGAAGTTTGCACAAGTCATCCATGCTGGAATTCAGTGACTCCCACTAGGTGGTTGACAAAATATGTTCTGCTGTTCAAGCTACCTCGAGAGACACAAAACCTCATGTTAAAGCCTCCAGGGCACCACCCACTCATGCTTATTGCAGTACCATATGGCAGTAGCAGTGTCCACGAGAACCAGCACCAACCTCTCATTGACAGACGGCAGGAAGGTTTTTATGGCCAAGCAAATCTGCTGCAGCTCCAACAGATTGATGTGAGGCTGTCCTCTACAGAGATCAGAATTCTTCCTTAGATGGCCTCCCAAACCAGCAGCGATGAGACTGTCACTACCGTCAGCTCTGCATGGGGAAGGGAGAATGGCCTCCTGAGGGACAAAATGTGAGTGGTCAGCTATGACTGCAGATCTTGGGTTGTCTCCTTCGACACCCAGATGGTCCCAGAAAGGCAGCATTGATGTTGGGCGAACTGGGATATCAGGGTAGATTACAGGGAAAAAAGGTGCCACACAATGAGTGAATGGCGGTGAATCGCAACTACTATTAATCAGCAGTCTCCCTCAAAACGAATAGACATCAAGCTGGAGTATCTGATCAAACATCCAATTTCAGACTCTGCTCATGGAACATACAAGGCCTGATGCACAAGCTTGAAGATCCGGAATTATAAAGGAACCTTCAAAGCTTCGCAATAATAGCATTGCAGGAAACAGAGGCCCTGGAGCCAGTCTCAGTCTTGGGCTTCTATAATGAAGTTCCAGCCACAAAAGAAGCAACATTATGCTGAACAAGAGAAGGCCTGGTAATATACCTGTCAATAGCTATTAAAATTAAGAGCAAGGAACTAACAACAGACTCTGACAATCTCCAAATATTGTATCCGGTGATGGAAATTGGTGGGAAAGAACTGGCGGTGACGTTAATAAACATTTATGCACCACCTGCGTGCAAAGACTGTGGGGAGACATAATAAGAAACTGATAAAAAAAAATCTTTTAAGTCGGGGTGTCTCACCCAAGCTTGTTGCTAATAGTGACAGGTGATTTCAACATGAAACGCCTAGGTCAGTCCATAAGAAATGAAATGGTAGAGGCTCCAGAACGACAATGGGAAATCCACAAAGAGACACACATGGATCTTGGGAGTAAAGACTCAAAGGGCCTAAATTTGCTCAGCAAACGAAAGCACTTCGGTCCTAAATGGCCGATTCAAAGGGAATACTCATTCAGCTCTCTCTTTTCACTCTTTCAACTAAACCTCTCCAATACATAACACACTGGTATCCATCCCTCTGCTACACTCTGCCTTCTCCTTTAAAATGGGTTCAAGACCAGAAAGCAATCACCTCCCACAGGAGCTGGAACTTGCCTTTGACTAGACCAAAAGAACGCACATAGTAGAACACGTCTCCATATATACAACTGATTTAAAGAGAGTCAAATGGTCCTCAACAACAAGAGGAACTATGGCACAAAAAGCAGAGTTTTCATCTACTAAACACCCAACAACTAAAGTGCCCAGTCAGATTACTGGGAGGCTTTCATTGACTCTTTCTCCAAACAGTTCACCACAAGAGTAAACTAAGTAAGGACCTAGTCAGTACCTATTCCATTGAACAGTCAAACACTACACAAGGTCGGTGCCCTGAAAGAAAGAGTTAACAGGGCCCTTCGAGTAGTTGGTCAGGCCCATTCAACTAATTCATATTGCCAATCTAAGGGCAGCTAAACAGGAAGTCAAATGAGCAATATTGGTCATCAAGAAGCAAAACACAGATACCTTCTAGGCCAAACTTATCTGAGACCTCAAGCACTGCAACTCTAATATATTCTGGAAAACAGTGAATGCCCTAAACAATCCTTCACAGCTTTGTCTGGAATCCAACGTGTCTTGGGCTGCCTACTTACTCGCCCATTACAACTCACATATCGGCAGAAGCCCAACAATACAAGACGTAGGAGTCCGCCTGCCTGAGTGAAATGGACTGGCACTTGGGCCACCATCGGTCTCAGACAGTATGCTTACTGTTGTTGCCAACAATATACACCAGCAGATAGTAAAGGGTCAAATTACTGGAGCTCCAGGCCAAAATGGTATCCCACAGGTAATTTATAAGACTAACGCGACAAAATGGGCTGAAGCAATGGCTCCACTTTTTAACCACACCCTACCGGGAGCAATGATCCTCACCTCATGGAAAGACTCCATCATCTCCCCTTTTTTCAAAGGAGGTAACAAACTTGAGCCAGGGAACTACAGGCTGATAGCCATAATTGAGAATGAGGTAAATTACTACATCTGGATCCTACTAAAACACCTCCTGGAATGGTCTACTTCAAATTCAGTTATTCCGCTTAATCAAAAGGTTTCACAAGAAAAACTGGAACCCTGACAAATGTGATCGCCTTATCACTCATTCCTGACTCCTCAAAAAGTGCAAAACGTCCTCTTGGTCTCTGTTACATCGACTACCAAGCTGCCTTTGATTATGTAAAACAAAACAGGCCCTAGAGGAAACTTAAAAACCATGCTCACTTCTCTGGCCCTTCTAAGAGCAATTGAAAATCTATACTCTAAAACTTAGGTTAGAATAAAGCTGGGGAGTGGAGCCAACTTATCGACGGCCATTCCAACAACTAGCTGACGCAAACAGGAGTGCGTTTTGGCCCCCATATTATTTAACCTATAGCTGGAGATCTGTCCCCAGCTTTGACCTCTGTTAATTCACAAACACTGAACTTTGGGTTGATACAATTATCATACCTTCTCTAAGCAAATGACCTGATGCTACTCAGCCGGACCAAGGAGGGCAAGCAGCACCTTCTAGGTGCCACCCAAGAATATTCCTCGACAAATATTTTGAAAATAAACAGCAAAAAGACAAAAGCCATGATCTTCTCCAGGAGCAAACTCAAAGCAAATGCAAGTTAGTTTCTTGATGGGAACAAGGTTGATGAAACAAGAGAAAATAACTATCTCAGCCTCTTATAAGACAGCAACGGCTCATTTAAACCACACAAGTAAGAAATCAAGGGAAAAGGAATTGCCTTGGTGGCTGGTCTAACGGTCATTTTCAGAAATCTAAATGGTCACTTGTTTAGCCCCATTTTAGAAATCGCTAGGGCAAAAGTGGTCCCCACTCTGGTCTATTGAAGCTATGCTTTACGGGGTAGAGACTCAATAACTCTGGACATTTTGCGCTTCTTGTTGTGGGGAAGAGCTCAATGTCTGGTAGCCCCCAGCGACAGAAGTACTTCTAAAGGACCAGTGGGTGAAGTTCCCATTTGTGGACTTGTTGATGCATCAAGCTGAAGAGGTAGGCAAAGTTGCTGTCTACTCCTGGTAAGTATTCCGCTAACAGATGAATCTTGAGTCTGAGTGCCCACCTCCAGATGCTCTGGGCTAAGTGAGAGAGTGGAGGGGATCGATTTCCCCTAGTTTTTAAAGGTAATACGTGGTTGTCATGTTGTCTGTCTAGGTGAGGACTACCTTGCTTAAGAGGTGGGGAAGGAAGACTTTCAACGCATGTTGAACAGCAAGTAGTTCCAGATAATTTATGTGGAGACCCCTGTGATTGGGTGTCCATTGGCCTCGAACAGTCACGTCCGGTGAGTGTGCACCCCACCCCATAATGGAAGGATCCATTGTGATTGTCCCCTGCAGAACTGGGTCAAAAAAAGGCCAACCCTGTAACAGGCTGTTGGTGTTCCACCATTGCAGATTGTGATTACCTCAACGGCCCACCAACACTAGATCATCCCAATGGCCCTACGCTTGAGACCACTGGTGCGCTAAGCACTCTTGCAATGGACACATGTGTAATCTGGCACGGGGTACTATGGCAATACAGGAGGCCATCATGTCGAGAAGACGCATGACTGTCCTGACCGTGACTGCTTGGCCTAGTTGGAAGAGGGATACGTTTCTGAAAAGACTGTATTCTGGTAGCATTTGGGTAGGCAATGCCAACCTCGTAGTTGAGAATTTACCCCCAGATAAGGTTGAATCTGGAGGGGTTGGAGGTGCGACTTTAAGCATTGATAGTAAAGCCTAGTTCGTGAACAGGACACTACAGTTAACCACATAGCAGCTATGTCCGCCAAATCTAGGACGCAGCAGATGGTGGTATTAGAGATTTGCTCCCTTCTAAAACTATCTCGAAGCCCCGCTTCTTGTGCTCCTGTGGGAGATATTGAAGGAGTTCCTTAATTTTTCCCGGAAGGCATGATCATACCTTAAAAGGAGCCTGATGGATGCCTTGGCAAACCACCAATGGTTGGCCAATTGCACAGCTACCACTTACCTGTGACATCCATTCTTTTACTCTCTTTATCTGGTGGAGGGGCATCTCCAGTTGTTTGAGAGTTGGCTCTTTTATGGACTGTAAAGACTACTAGGGAGTTGGGTGGAAGCTGTCATCTGATGTAAAGAGGATCATTTAAGGATGCCTTATATTTCAAGTCCACCATTGGTGTTATGACTCTGGCACAGACAGGGTTGTGAATTATGTCTATGGTGTGACAGCATGCCTTTAAGCATGGGGAGATATTGTGCAGAGCGGTGACTGGAGGAAAGGGTTTCAAAAAAGAAATCTTTCTCCAATGACTCAGTATGTAGATCCACTTTGTGGAAAGAGGCAGCTCTACCAATTAGGTCATGGTAGGAGCTGGTATCATCACAAGGGGAGAGGAGGGTACAGATCTGTGCTATTGGTAGGTCAGTGACGTAAGTGTCCCAGGGATCCTCCCACGGTCAGATACTGAAGGTATCCCCCCACTAAATCTGAATTAGATGACCCCTGAGGTGTATATGGCGTAGGCTCTCCGGGAGCAGTGGGTGAGGAGTGAGTGTTGTGAGGTTGGCAGGGGTGCTGGAGGAGGAGAAAGAGGCAAAGGGCTTGTACACTTTTTTCTGGTGCTTTGGTGAAGGTGGCATGTTTAAGGTAATGTGGAAGGAGCGCAGACTTTTGGATGACTGAACAGCAGATCCCAGAGGGCGGGTGAGTCTTCGGCCCGTTTGGGGATGGATTATAAGGAAACTTTGTGGAGTGTCGATCTCTTCTTGCAGATTGTGAAGAATTGGTTCAACAGTCCCGGATCCATGATTGGACTTGCCGATCGGCACCAAAGGTTTGTACCGAAGTACTCAGTCTCAGTGATTTCTTCGGGGCTGGACATTACATTCAAAGATGTTGGTTGGTGCCGACCATGGCCCAAAAGCACAGGTGGCCTGGCAGTCCGCCTCTGATGCTACAGAGGAGCTGGACGACCCTTTGGTAAAGGTTGTTCAGCATGGGGTAGATATTGAGATTGGGGGGACAGTACTGTACCCACAGCTGTTTGCACTGGTGGAAGATCTTTTTTATTTCCAACAGGGTACCAGAGCTGTTGTTGGAGGAGAAGGTCCCTACGTCCATGGCCGCTGCTTGCGGGTGGTGTTCCCCCTCAATGTCTTCGTACCGAAACTGAATGGGGTGTCATCTCTGCTCTTCTGTGACATCTTGAGACACCAAGCATGACGGTTGTGTTGATTTCTCTTTGAACGGAAGGCAAGGCAGTGTCACAAGCACCCTTGTTGAGCTTGGGAGAGAGACACAAGTTGCAGATTTGGGGTATTTTGCATGACAGTGAGGACAGTATTGAAAAGGCATCCGTTACATCACCAGGAGGACATGGTGGGAGAAATACGCTGGATGGAAGAAGGCCCCAGAGGGGAATGCCCACTTGGGCCCAAATAAAAAAAAACGCTCGATCTATTCAGGAGTCTTTGAATCGAACAAAAGGGGAATGGAAAATCGATCGATAACACCCAAAGAGGGTAGGAACAGTGGAAAACAAAAAAATGTTTAGCATGACTATGTCGAATTGAAGTAAGGGTGCACATGTCCGAACCCTATGGCAGAAAGAAAACCTAATAATGGAGTCAGTGAACATGCTTATTACCAGCAAGAGGAGGAGTCACAATACCTTGTGAATCAAAAGGCTTTCTTCTATTTTTTTTTTTTTATTGAGCATGTTCGAAAAATACAAAGTTAACACATATTGTATTACAAATATTAAAGAGCAGAAGCTTTAAGAATTTCATAATATAGAATAAACATAGATACACACAAATTGTGGCAGTCATATTAACAGTTAGTAATGGTACTTATGATAGGAAAAAGAAGTTATAAAATCACATTTCAATTCTCAGAATTTTTATGACCATAATTCCTATAGCAAATTTGCCTAAGTAGATTTTAGTTTTAGTCCCTCTGTCGCTCATACCATCTAGCCACTGAGGACCAGACCAATTCCCCATATAATCTAGATTTTTTCCCTCTAACTTTGTAGATGGCCGTTTCTTGTTTATATGTTGCTAATAGTCTGTTAAGCCATCCCTGAAATGCTGGGGCCTCAGAATCCTTCCAACGGGTTGCTAAAATGATTCTATATATGGCAGTGCATATATAAGTTGTATAGGTTTCTGGGTTGCTGAGTTCTAGAGAGCTATCATAGCCAAGCAGGAACAAAGTTGATGGGGTTTTGATTTCATGACCGAAGATCTCAGTCCAGTATTTTACGATGCTTTCCTTAATTAGGTCTAATTTGGGGCAGTCACAAAACATATGTATCAGGTTTGCAGAACTAAGTGCACATCTAGGGCATTTATCATGATCAATCTTACCCCAAGAAAATAATTTGAAAGGTGTGTAATAAAGGTTGCATATCGTTTTATAAATTTGAGCTTTTAAGTTGCTAGCTAATATGGCTTTTGAAGATAATTGTAGAATCATGTCTATATCGACGTTAGGATTGTTTAGTTTATTAGCCCAGCTAGTTTCTAGTTTTTCTAGGTCATCAGAGTGATTATTCAAGAAGATCTCATATATATCACTGATTCTGGTTGATGTTTTTTGTATCAGGTCTATGAGTGGTATCGTTTTTAGCTCTATATTTATGATGTGTTGTTTCAGTGATGTATATATTTGAATACATTTTAGATATTCAGTAGGGTGGATTTGGTATTTAACGTTCAATTCATCAAATGTTGTTCTTCCATCTTGGCTTAGAAAATCTCCAATAGTAATAAGACCTAGGTTCTCCCAACGTTTGGTTATATTGTCATTAAGGTATTGGGGTATTACTGACCTGTGCCATAGGGGTGTGTATTTAGTATATTTAGGAATTAGAAGCGTTTTAGTACTACAGGTCCAAGTTTTATAAGCATCAGTAATAATTTTAAATTTGATCTTTTTGAAGTAGGAGGGCTCAATTTGTCTCAATAGTAATCCTCTGGCTGTGCTTCCTAATGTTAGTTCATAAATAGTCGGTATGTCATGTAGTGGTCTATTTTGATCATGACGACTAGTTGTGGTTAGAAATGTCATTTGTTGTAGAATGGCTGCCCATATATAGTAAGTTAAGTTTGGTATCGCTAGGCCGCCTCTCGACGTTGGTAATACTAGCTTAGATAGAGCTCTTCTTATCTTCCCTTAGCTCCAAATAAACGATGTTATTGATTGGTTTATATTTTTGATAGAAGCGCTGTCAACTAAAATAGGGATTGCCCGAAAGAGGTAAAGTATCTTTGGGAAGATTGTCATTTTGATATAATTGCTTCTGCCAATTATAGAAAGATGAAGGTTATTGACTAAGTAAATCACCTTTTATTTTTATAATTAGAGGGTCATAGTTTAGTGCGTTAATGTCGTCAGTATTGGACGAAATGTTTACTCCTAGATATTTTGCATTTTTGACTCTAAATTGACTTATGTATGGTGTATTATCGGTGCATACCACCATCGTTTTGTCTTGGTTTAACGAATACCCCGAGTAGAGCCCAAATGTTTTAGTAGTTGCTTCTATTTCAACTAAGGCCTCCGTAGGGTTAGTTGTTAGGACCGCAACATCATCGGCGTAAGCAAGGACTTTAGTGTTGTAGATGCCGGTTTTTATTGGTATTATCGCTGGTGATGTTAGTAGCTTGATAATTAAGGGGTTGATGTAGAGTGCAAATAACAGTGGAGAGCACGGACACCCTTGTCGCGTGCCTCTCTGAATTTTAATATTTTCAGACTCGCAGCTCCCTGTCAAGATTCTGGCCTTTGGATCTACATAAAGGGCTTTTATTGATTTTATGAACCCCGGGCCAATGTTGTTAAAGGCTAGTATTTCCCAAAGAAACCGCCAGGAGACCCGGTCGAAAGCCTTTTCGGCATCTAACAGAACTAGCGACATCTGACCTTTCTCTACTTTCATTATGTCGAATAAGGCTATGACTCTACGTGTATGGTAGGTAGTACTTTTGCCGGGTATAAACCCGTGTTGCCAAGGAGACACTAGTTTTTCAATAATTTTTCCCAGGCGATTGGCAAATATTTTGGCATATGTTTTAGAGTCTGAGTTGATCAGTGAGATCGGCCTATATGAGGTTGTCAGTTCGGGGGGTTTATCCTTCTTCTTAAAGACAGCTATGTTTGTTTGTTTCCACGATTCCGGGGGTTTTCCATGCCATTGAACACCTAAGAAAAGATCGTACAGAAATGGGATTATTACTTTACCCAATATTTTGTATAAGTCTAGGGGTATCTTGTCGGGTACTGCTGCCTTACCTGCAGCTAATTCCGCTATTGCCAGCTCTACTTCTGTTCGGGTGATTTTTTTATCTAATTCTTTCTTTGTGTCATTATCCATGGTTTGTACCGTGTTAGTCTCTCTGAGCCAGTTACCTAGGAACTCTTTAGTTTCATCGATCGAGTGTTTGTCTTCGTTTTGGTATAGTTTTTGGTAATACTCCTGAAAGCAATTGGCTATCTCTTTCTGAGTAGTGTATTTGTGGCCGCCTTAATCAATGCTTTGTATGGAGTTACGGGATTGAGTTTGTCGGGTTTTTAAAGCAAGGTGTCTCCCATTATTTTCCCCCATCTCATATATCTTATTTCGGTTGGCTTGGAAAGTTTCTGCTGCTTTTTCGGTTAAATCATTATTTATCTCTGCTTTAAGTATTAAGATCATTCTTACGGTGTCATCAGCCTGTTCACTGTGATGTAATTGGTTGGCATGTGTAAGTTCTAATCGTGTTAATCTATTGAGTAGTTGAGTATGAATCTTTTGTCGTTCTTTTTTTTGGCTAGCGACAAAAGTAGCAGTCTCTCCCCTTAATGCCGCCTTAAAGCTGTCCCTTAAACTATTGCGTGATGCACTATATTGATTTATATCAAAGAATTCTTTGGTCCATTGTGTTATGTGAGCTATATACTCCTGATTAACCAATAGTTTTCGGTCAAATGTCCATTGTGCATAATCTCTATTAAATCCCGGTAGTTCCAATGTAGCATTAATGGAGTTGTGATCGGATATTGTCTTAGGGGCTTTGAAGATAAGAGCATTCAGAGCAATGTCTGCAGTTGCAAAAATGTAGTCTATACGTACGTATTTTTTATGAGGGTACGAAAAGTAGGTGTATCCTGGGTCTCTGCTGTTTTTTAAAGACCATATGTCTTGAAGATTGTGACTCTGAATTAAATTTAGCACTGCTCTCTATACTCTTGGCTTCTGGCCGGAGTAGTTATATTGAATCTGATGGGATTGAGGTTGGTTAAATGTTAAGTTAAAATCTCCACAAAGGATTAAAGTACTTGGCCATAGCGCTAATTCTAATTTGAGTTCGATATATAGTGTGGGGTCATCAAGATTTGGGCCATAGATGGAGCAAATAGTAATACCTATATCTAACTGAACAATGGCCCATCTTCCATGGATATCGGCTTTTTTCCGTATTGGGGCACCTAGTCTTGTTCTTGCTAGAATTGTAACTCCTCTAGTTTTCGTGGTTTGTTTTGTTGTAGCAAGTAGGTTGTAGCCTGGTATTTTTAGCTGATTAATCTCTCCTATTGGAATATGAGTTTCTTGTATACAAATGATGTCCCAGGAACTGTGAATCATTAGTTGAAAAAAATTGAGCCCTCTTTCCTCTGTCATTGAGTCCTGCCACGTTCCAGCTGCCTATGTGCAGCTTTCCCATTTATTTATTTTGTATTTTACGCGGTGCTTGTCTGTCAACATTCCTTTAGTATTTTCGAACCTGCTCATTTTACATTTTTATTCCCCCTCACTCCTCTCACCCTCCACACCCTGGTTCCCACCCAATTCCCTCTGCGCTCCCCTCCCCCCTTCCCCCCCCTGACCTCCCAAATAGAGCAAAAAGACTCTAAGAGTCTGTAGTGATGGAATAGCATATTCCAACCAGAGCTCACGAGGCATGCAGTCAGTAATGTGTAATAAAACAATATAAGAAAAAGTGAAGAAAAAATATGGTACGAGAAAGAAAAGATAATACCATGAGTCACATCTTAGATAATTCTTAAATGGTTACTAGAGCAAAAGGAGCCATAGAGAAATTACATTAATCCAGTAATATCCCCACATCATTGACTAATTGTGCTTGCTGTATTGTTTTGAAACTTTCATAAGCTCTCCAAGTACTCTTTGGCCTTGATCTCAGATGTAAAGAAATTCGTTTGACCCTTATAAATTATTTTTAACTTTGCTGGATTATTCAAATATACCACAGCCTTTTTTTCTTGAAAGGGCTTGATGAGCTGTCTAAGACGCCATCTCCTTTCGACTGTCCAATGACAAAAGTCAGGTCGTACAAAATAGGATATGGAATCTTTGCTACGATGCTTATCAGGTGTAACTTTCTCTGATATGGCTTGTCGCAGCAAGAAATTCCCAAAATATACAAGGATTGCTTGTGGATGTTTGCCTGTAGAAGTCGCAGATTTTATGGATATAGGAACCCTATGAGCTCGCTGCACTTCGTAACTCCAGTCCCATGTATTAAGTTCAGGAAGGGTGTCACGAAAGAGTTGAATGATATAGGAACGACAGTCTTCACCCTCCACTTTTTCTGGCACTCCAAGGACACGTAAGTTGTTTCTACGGAGACGATTTTCATAATCTTCAAGCTTCCATCTGATATCCTGAAGCTGTGTTTCATTTGCTTCGACTCGCTCATTTGTAGCGGCTGCTTCTGTTTCATTTACTACAATCCGATCTTCAATGTCATTTAGTCTTTCTGTGAAAGCACCCATTGTCTTAGAGAGCTTGCGAACTACAGTCTGGACCTTCTGCAGACCAGCTCGAGCTTTACGACTGTCTTTTGATGTCTCCTCCCGGTGTGATGCTATAGCTTGCAAAACTGTTTCCATCACTTGTGTCAGTGTAGCTCCTGGGGGTTCTGTTTGCTCTCTATTTGGAGTCTGTTCTGCAGCTAATGTTAATGATTTTGTGACCGGGATTTGAGACTGGTTAAGGGTCAAAACGGTTGTGGTATATTCCCAGGACAGCTCATTAGCTCCATGATGTGCAGCTTTCTTCTTTTTGAGTATAGTTCTTCTCCTTTCGCGTTGCTCTTTTGGGGGGTTATGGTCTGAATCAGAGCTTACATTAGTGTCTATATCATTTTCACCTTCATCTAATTCCTCAAGTTCATCCGTATCCTCAGACCAACTAATATCTTCTGAGATGGAGAAGAAATCAGTTATATCCCTGTCGGTTTCCAATGCTGCATTAGAGTCTAGTGGATGATCATTTCCCACCAAATTGGCATTTGATGTACCTTCTTGCATTACGTGTAGTTCTGCAACCTCTACAGACTCTATGACCTCTGCAATGTCCTCTGCAAGCTCTATCCCCTTATCAACAGCCCTTTCTGCATTCATCTGAGGATCGTAAATTATTTCTCTATTATTACCATTATTACCATTGTCAGTAAAGGTGGGAGTATTAGCTAACCCAGCAGTCTCGATAATATCAATTTGATCAACCACAGTGTCAGTAGCAACGGGCGTGTTTATTTGCCTCTGTAGAGGGTTAGCGCTCGCTGTTGTTTCAATAGAAATATCGCCGACCCCCTGATTATATAGAGCTGGTGTATTAAGAGAAACAGGCACAATATGAAGTGCCTGGCTTACCTCCATAGACACAGTAACAGGTCTCTCGGGTCTCTCGGAAATGGAGTCAGTCGCTTGCCCTTCAGACTGTTCAGGCGGCTCAGACGGCTCTGATGCATTTTGATCATTAATTGTCTTTGTCGAGTTTGCCGCGTCTCTCTCCACCATGCTACTTCCAACATTATTTTCCGCATTCTTTTTTCCATTGTTTTCCACAGCCCCCTCAGCCGCTGTTCTAGTAACCTCTTCAGTGGAGGTGAAGGAAGGCTGGATATGGTTATTTTGGTTATTTTGTTGCGAAGGTTTAGTCACTAGTTTCTGACCGGCAGCACGTTGCAACATTGTAATCACCGTTGCGGGCTTTGCAGATAAAGGCGCTGCTGGAGTTTTGCTGGAGGCAGTTCTCCGAGTCGGTGTTTTATCAGGTGCTGTCTCAGCTGTGGTGTCATGCTGTTCTCCACGAGTAGTACCACGCCTGGCTCCAGCTTCCTGATCCCGTATAGCTTGTCGCGCTGCCCTTGTCTTGGCAGCTGCAGAAGCAACAGCTGATGCATTTTTTGGGGCCATTGAGCACTGTGAATGCCGTGAGCAGTGTGAGCACTGAATACCTGCGGAGTAGGCGGAGTGCCTCGGTGCTTCGAGATTCAAGCTCACGAGATTTGCGGAGTCCGCGGGGTTCAGCAGCCGCCGTGGTAGCCAGTGATCGTCTGATGTTGGGCGGCTGCCGACTAGCAGCCGCAGAACTGAATAGCCGATTACCGAAGCAAGGAGGGAAAGCGTCGTCTTTGCAGGGATCAGGCAGTCTGCAGGTACGGTCCTTGAGCAGTCCACGTCAGTTGTTAGCTGTGAAGCTTGGTCTGAGCTCGGCATCTTCTTGTAATTAATGGATATATAACTTAGTTTCCGCTGAAGAATTCTATCTCATCTTTCTCTCGTAGCGAGCTGGTGTAGCGGCATGCCCCACTGCTCTGGTTAGCGGCTGCTACCAGCGTCTAGCCTGACGCCGCCATCTTGCTCCCCTGTGTTTGTAATGTGTTTCAACCTCAAAAGGCTTTCTTCAAAGAAAAACAACTTGCACACATCCGGGACAAACACTAGATGGCAGGATTATGCAGAGCATGCATATCTATAACCATACATGCCTCAAACACTGTTTCAGGGTAGATGTGAAGTGAAGAGCCATCCCCTAGCAAATCATCTTCCATATCCTGGAGAGCACTGTGCCCTGGCACAGGATCAGAATCATAATAAACACATTTGGAGCCTCTGCTGAGCGTTGCATGATAGCAACTTACCTTGGAGGTTGGAGAGGGCGGTGGTGTCCGGAATTTTCTTTTTTGTAGGAGTTTTACCGCCGCAATCTTCCAATTGTCCAGTATGCTTGATAACTTAGAGGAATGAATTATTTGATTTATAGTTGGGTTTATCATTTATGATATCCCCAAGTGCGTGCAGAATTTTTGGAGGGCAAGGATCGAAGGGTGAGCCTGACTTACAGGAGAGAATAGCTCACCTAGACTGTTCAATACTGATCTCCTTGAAACGTGAATTCTCTTCTGGTTCCTGAGGATTGTGATTCACTAGACGAGGAGAATTTTTCTGTGAAGTCTTTTTTTAGGTCTATGATTTTATTCTCAAAGAATTCTGCAATTTGGTCACATAGTCCCTGTGACAACTGCATTTCATGTTCTAGTGTATTAGGATTCATATAAGATTTCACAAAATTAAAAAAAGGTTTTCTGGTTTGCTGCTGCCTGATTGATTTGATTAGAATATTGTGCCTTCTTTTCAATTTTATTTGGTGATGGTATAGTCTGAGAACTGCTTTAAAAGATACAAAGTCTTTTGGGTGAACCAAGGAGCAGATTTTTATTAGTAGTGCCTTTTCTAGGAGGGGCAAGTGGGGCCAAAGGCATGCCAAAGCAAGACAGAAAAGCAATGAGGATTTGCACCTTGGCACTCCTTGAAGGCCTCGATTTGCTGCAGAACCAATAATTGCACAGAGAACTTAGGCAACTTGGGAGCAGCTGATGTAGCGGTTCCATGACTGGGGACCTCAAGGAAGTGCAATTCAAGACTTGACACTCTGGTGCCTTCTCTTTAGAATAAGAGTGGCATGATGGAATCAAGTCCTGCTTTGGGCTGGTATGCTCACTCTTGTACTTCCACTCAGCTAAAAAGATAGAGTGGGAAGTGGAGCAGTTGGGAGAATGGCCCCGTGACCAAGACCAGGCCGGTGATTACGAATGAGAGTGGGACTTGTTTGAAGGCTGCAACTACATATGTTCAGCGATGTACAGCTTTGGCTTCCTGGTGTCTATTCACCTTTGGTTGAATTTGGGCATATTTGTCATGCTAACAGGTACCAAGGGCACACCTTGTGCAGGTTACTGACCATAATCTGCTTCATACAGTTGCAGCACAACTTGAAACCTGTTATCCATAATTCCCCAGCACATTCTTGAAGACTTGTTTGGAGTTGTCAGAAGGCTGACATAGAAGGAAGAGGAGCTACCGATCTGCTTTGGAAGGGGTGGAAAAAATAACATGTCAGTACACAAGGCTGACGTCTACATGTAGTTCCGCTCTGTCCATTCCAGGGTGATATGGAGCCGCACAACACCATCAACCAGCGTGCACTAGGATTGCTAGTCTCTGGTGGAGGCAAGGCATCTGTGGTTAGAAGTATACATCAGAACCCAGTGATTTTACTTCAGTGATTTGAAACTGTGAGAATTTAAACAACCATTCTTTGTTGAATTTGTAATTAGATAAATGGTAAACAAGGACAAATCCTATTTTTTATGGTTTAATCTGAGAAACTTGGGACAGCCAATTGTGGGGCTTCACAAGGCAACTTGTCAGTATGCAAATGTGTGATTATTTTTAGCTTCGGCTGGCATGGTAGTTTAAAAAGTGGTACCATAAAGTTCATTTACCACAAAACCGAAAACACTTTTTTTCTAACACAAATATACCATCAATAAAGTAATTCTGTTGGTTTCCCTGTATCAATCTTTTTTTTTCAAATCATCATTTATTAATGTCACATATGTTTTCCAATTTGATTACATCAGTGATATAACTGAATAAAGCTCCAAAATTAAATAGCAAATGGAACTTTCTAAAAAAGTAATTCCATAACAATACTTCTAAAACAAAACAATGGGTCTTAAAAAAAAAAAAGATGCACTGAGGAAAGTGCAATATGCAGTCGTGCCCACTGAAATGCTTGGTCAAAGTTTATGAATGATGTGTTTAGCTTAAGCTAACAAGATAAACAAGAACCATGTCTAGTTTCCAAAGTGAGCATATTGATATAGGAACTGGTTTAATGAAGGTAAGGGAATGGCAATGGTGTGTGATCTGACTGATACGTGGAGCGGATTTAGGATTTCAGACATTCAGGTTAACGATTTTTCATGTAGTTCTGGTTGTGAGCGTTTTTAGTAACTCAGGAAAATCGGCTCTCTGCTGGTGAACATGAGTGTAAATAAGAACAAAGTATTATGGTGCCACCAGATAAAGGGATAAACCCTATAACCCCTCAATTATGTGTAGGAAAAATCCTACACAGTTACAGAATTCAACAAGAGCTTGGGCACAAATGTAAAACAGTTGGACAATGTAGATGTATTCATACAGATCCAGGGCATTTGAAAACAATGGTCAATTATCCATGTTGGCAGCCCTGAGGAAGTCGAGGAATTAATTTCCAAATGCGACTTAACACGTGTTGGTTGGTTTCTGCTTTGCTCTAATGAAAATGGAATAAATTTACTGGACCTGTATGACTACTGAATACATCTACATTGTACAACTGTTTTACGTGTGGGCCAAGGATTTTGGTGAATTATTCGATTTTTCATGTTTTAATATTTTTGGTATTAACAAAAAAAACAATGTGTTATAATAATACACAAGCAAGGCTATGATTTAAAGAATATGTAACTGCCCTGAGGACTCAAACCAATTTGTTGGAAGTAGTTGAAGGAGAAGTGACACTCCATTTGGGGGTACAATGGTATAACAATGAAAGTTGGAATTACTCATTCATTTGTGAAGAATAATGGATATCTCGCACATTAAGTATTGGAGATACCACCTTCCTTGAACAGATTCACCTTCATTACGCACTGATTAATTCATTGAATTTGCAAACCAGAATTTTAAATGCACTCTCTGTCTCACTCCTTGGCTAAGAGCTGTAATCATCACACCTTTCAAGTTGGATACAATCCTCTTAAATTTGAAGGAGTGGCATTAAGAAGACCTTATCTGCTGTGAATTTGTGGAATACCAATGGTAGAGGATAAATAAGCCCTATGTCAGGTGGGGGTGTGGTTTGTTTCTGCGTAACAGGGGCTGTTGGACAAGGTAATGTAGGTGGGTGACGACTAGTGGCAAAAAAGCACATTTTAAAAATGTGTTATCTGTCCCTCACTCTCAAGCACCCTGTTTTCAAAGCAATTAGTTTGTAAATGCCTCGAGAAATCAACTCTTAGGATGTAGGGAGCAAGAACACACCAACCTTTTGCTTTGTGAATGTTTAACAGTAACAAGGGTGCCTTCTAGGAGATTTTTTAAATTGGGGCAATCATCATCATTTACAATTTAAGCGCTCTCAGAAGGTATCTGGGAAAGGGTCTTTCAACCTCTAGGGCAATAGGTATCAAGAAGTGACTACGATTTTGCAAGGTCCGCTGCCTTAGCAACACAAAGGAGGATATACGATTTAGGCGATCTAGGCGATGAGGCAAACAAAAGGATTGCCTGGCTGGAAAAGAGGGACAGAGAATGCAATTGGGTGGCTGAGGTATGTGACTCTCAGGGGCAAGAACACAACTGGTGAAGGGATAGCAAGAGCATTCGTGGAGTATTATGAGGGGGTTTATGCCTCCAACCCCGTCAGAACAGAAACAGACTTTCGGGAACTGCTGGTTGATATTCGGCTACCCACACTGTCTGATGAAGTTAGGGAGGGCTTACAGAAAGATATAACAGTCAAAGAGATAGAGGGGGCTATCCAAGATCTACAGGCAGGCACGGCTATGAGACCGAACGGCCTGCCAGTGGAGTTATTCAAGAACACGATTAATGTTTTGGCGCCATATATCCTGAACATGTTTGAGGAGGCTAGGGACATGGGTTGCCTACCAATGGACCAACGAACAACCACCATCGTGGTTATACCAAAGGCGGGAAAACCATTGGACCAATGTTGCTCTTACAGGCCCATATCGTTATTCAATATGGAATTTAAAATCCTTGCTAAAGACCTGGTGAACCGCCTCTCGGGAGTGATCACAACACTGATACATCCTGACCAGTCTGGATTCATGCCATGCCAGAGCACCAGACTAAACCTACGTCGCCTGTATGGCATGATGCATCTGACCAAATCCCGTCCAGGTAGGGAAGCATCGTTGCTGTCATTGGACGTGTGTATGGCTTACGACAGCATCGAATGGCACTACCTATTCGCAGTCTTGGAAAGATTTGGGTTTGGCCCCCGGTTCCAATCCTGGATGAGACTACTCTACAAAAACACCCATTGGCCAGGGTATTGGTGAATGGCTCCGTCTCCCGCACCATCGCCCTGCACAGGCGGACGAGACAATGGTGCCCACTGTCCCCCGTACTGTTCGCATTGGCACTGGAGCCGCTAGCGGCGTGGATGAGAGAAAACCCAGTGGTCTCCAGAATCGAGGCGGTGGACAGTGGAAAGAGAATATCCTTATATGCCAACAACATCCTCTTTAATGCAACAAAGCCTTGTTTTACAATTAGCAGCCTCCTACAAATGTTTCACCTATTCGGGAGGTATTCAGGATATCAAATTAATTGGAATAAGTCCCTCATGTTTATGCTCTCCAATGGCCCGCCGCCCTCTCTCCCCGGGTGGGGGGGCATTAGTAAAGCCCCAACTGAAAAGATAGCTTCAAATATTTGGGTATTACCATCATCAAAACGGAAATAGGATTTATAGAAAGGAAATTGTTGCCCCAAATGGAATGCCTTAGAAGAGATTTAGCGCGTTTGAGGAGGCTAGGGACATGGGTTGCCTACCAATGGACCAACGAACAACCACCATCGTGGTTATACCAAAGGCGGGAAAACCATTGGACCAATGTTGCTCTTACAGGCCCATATCGTTATTCAATATGGAATTTAAAATCCTTGCTAAAGACCTGGTGAACCGCCTCTCGGGAGTGATCACAACACTGATACATCCTGACCAGTCTGGATTCATGCCATGCCAGAGCACCAGACTAAACCTACGTCGCCTGTATGGCATGATGCATCTGACCAAATCCCGTCCAGGTAGGGAAGCATCGTTGCTGTCATTGGACGTGTGTATGGCTTACGACAGCATCGAATGGCACTACCTATTCGCAGTCTTGGAAAGATTTGGGTTTGGCCCCCGGTTCCAATCCTGGATGAGACTACTCTACAAAAACACCCATTGGCCAGGGTATTGGTGAATGGCTCCGTCTCCCGCACCATCGCCCTGCACAGGCGGACGAGACAATGGTGCCCACTGTCCCCCGTACTGTTCGCATTGGCACTGGAGCCGCTAGCGGCGTGGATGAGAGAAAACCCAGTGGTCTCCAGAATCGAGGCGGTGGACAGTGGAAAGAGAATATCCTTATATGCCAACAACATCCTCTTTAATGCAACAAAGCCTTGTTTTACAATTAGCAGCCTCCTACAAATGTTTCACCTATTCGGGGGGTATTCAGGATATCAAATTAATTGGAATAAGTCCCTCATGTTTATGCTCTCCAATGGCCCGCCGCCCTCTCTCCCCGGGTGGGGGGGCATTAGTAAAGCCCCAACTGAAAAGATAGCTTCAAATATTTGGGTATTACCATCATCAAAACGGAAATAGGATTTATAGAAAGGAAATTGTTGCCCCAAATGGAATGCCTTAGAAGAGATTTAGCGCATTGGAGGACTCTGCCGATCTCCCTGATGAGGACAGCAGTTCTGTTCAAGATGATGTAATTGCAGAGTATGGTATATGTCCTCCAGAACACCCCGTACAAGGTATCTCACAGATTCTTCAGGGAAGTAGATAGTGAATTGCAGAAACTATTGTGGGATGGGGAGGTGCAAGAATAGCATTGGTCAAACTCCGGCAAGGCGTATATGAGGGTGGCCTGGCTGTACCGGACCTCAGAAAATATTATTGGGCATCACAGCTGATAAGTATTAATGACTGGATCTTTGGGGATAGAAACAACCCAGCATACAGAGTAGACCACTTTGTGAAGGGCCCCAGAGGCTATCCGGGTGCACTGTACCGCAAACTGGCTGGGAAGCACATGCCCTCACATACAAAGACTGTACTGGGCGCATGGAAGGGGGCCAATAAGTTCCTCAGGTGGGATAATAAACTGACAGAACGTGCCCCGCTATGGATAGTGATATGCTGGAGGAGGTCGGCAAACTACAGGGCTTCAGTAAATGGAAACTGCTGGATATAGCCCATCTAGGCTACATATGGAGATGCCTGGCAATAATCTCATTCGAAGATTTGCAGAAGGAGTTCCAGCTAGCAGAAGCAGAAAGATAAAGATATACACAGTTGGAGCATGCTAGGCATATTAGACCGGGGGAACGAATTCAGGGACACAGCCCCTTAGAAGACCGACTCTTATTAGACCCAGTCCCAGAAAAGGCATTATCCCTTACATATAGGAAGATTGTTCCCGACCCCCTGGGGTGCTGCGGGAGGCCTGGGAGATTGACATCGGCCTATTGGAAGATGATGATTGGGTAGTGGCCATACAAAGCCCAGGAGAAGTAGGAGTCAGAGCAAGATTCAGGTAGTACAGTTAAGTATTCTCCATAGGTCCTACTCTACGAGTATACTAATGCACTAACTTGGGCGCATCCACACAGCTAGTTGCATGAGGGGATGTGACCAAAGGGGTTTTCACATCATTTGGGAGTGTACAGTTATACAACAATATTGGGGGAAAGTAATACGAGTGACGTCAGAGGTACTGGGGCAAGAAATTCCTATAGATGCCAGATGGCACATACTATGTGTAACGGGGGAACAGATATGGCCGTAATACCAGAAAATTTGGCTAATGGTGGCGGCAATGGTGGCTAAGAGGAACATTGCCAGGGCGTGGGGAGCCGCCCTTACACCGAAGGTGGATCAATGGAAAGCCGACATAGATTGGTGTTGTGTCGCAGAAAAAGCTGTATAGGAGAGATGGGGTTGCCCTAGGAAATGGGAGAAAATATGTCACCAATGGGGGAAATAGGGGTCTATGAGGTTGGGAGGGAGGAAGGATATGGACTCAATAACAGATGGTGAAAGAGATATTAACAATAAGAGGTCAGAAATATGAGATCCGGAATGTCTAATGCACCAATGGATCAAGAAACTGGACATGTATGCTTTGGTGTTTACATCATTAACTGTCTGTGGATATTGTACTGTATACTGCAAATGATATATGCTTAATAAAAAGATTTGTTTAAAAAAAAGAAATGGCTAAGGTGGTTGATTGTTTTGATCAGTGGATCTCTAAAAGTAGGTGACTTGTTCCATCAGAAAATATCTGCCACTTGAAATAAAAGATTTCCTATGCAACATGACACAGGTCTAGAAAACGATTCACACTGAACAAACAGTACACATCTAAAAAAGCAAAACTCATTAAAGAAAACGTAAAATATGTTTCCAGACAAAGATTTCTTAATAAAAACAGATCCCCCAACCCTGAACAATGTTTTTTAAATACCTAAATTACTCAGGATGGGGCTAGCGCACCCTCTGCATGGATGTACAAATAACAAAAAATGTTAACAGAAAAAAACTATGAAAGATCTTATGTCCATTTGTTCTTGTACCCTCAGCTTCCTAAAACAAATCATAACGTTGTGAAAATTCAAGCTTTTAATTCAAAATAAATTCATAGAAGGAAGTGAGATACTTCAAGCTGAATGCCAGGTTTAGACACTAGGATCGGTAGAAGGAAGTATGACGCGTTCACTTGGTATACCGTCTAATGAGACATCAGTTGCTGCTCACGTACCTTAACTCTGCTAATTAACTGTTCTTTGAATAGTCATGTACTTGAAAGATTAGTGGTTATTATAATTTTACAATAGTTAATAGCAGATAAAGCTTGTAATTCAATAAAAAAAAATACTTACAAAGAAGTAACAAACACCCCATCAGTGATATACAAGAATATAGATAAGGGAGGTAGAATTCCCAAAGATCTGAAAGTTAAAGAAAATATTACAGCATTATTTATGAAAAGAACAAATTCATACTGTTACATAAAATCTTTAAGGTTTTTAAAGAGTATTAACATTAATGTCAATTTGTCTAAACATTCAAAAAATAGGGAAGCAATAAGCTTTTGCAAAAAGATTTGCAGGTTTTCTGAGCATTGATGAATTCACGCCACTGAGCGTCTTTTTAAACCCTTTCTATGGCAGAACATTTTTTAAAAGGGCCAACGGCATATACAAGTATACAGTACAATGAGAAATTGGAGTATAAGGCAAAACATTTTGGTACTGATGAACTGAGTATATGGAGAGCATCCAACTACTCATTTTAGTGTATGAATTGTGAGGTAAAGCAGTCCTTATGAAATCTGTGGACAGATTTACATCGGAAGAGTATTTTGTGACTTTCCCCTGTCCTTTCAATGCACTAGAGGTAAAACGGACTAGGACTTACAGATAGCACTGAGGCCTGGAATTTACATTTTTGCCCTCCTTAGTGCCCTGGGAATAATTGAAGGCATAAAACTTTCCTACCTCCTCTGCTTTCCATTCAGATTCAGAAAACTTTATTCGATTCACAGATTCATCAAAGCATAGTTAAAACACTAGAAACATTGGTAAATAAAACAAATACATTACATTGATCCTCATAATATTTACAGTAGGCAGCAGCAAAATTATGTATCAGTGTGCTACATTTACATTGTTGGAAATCTTCAATTGTTTTATCACAGAAGTTTTGTTTTGTTCCCTATGTACAATATTTAGCGTTAAATTCTATAAAGTGTCAAGTGCAGGTTTGTTCAACCTTATTAAAAACAATTAACATACATTTTTCATCATATTATTTACAATATATGCTGGCACAGTTTTATGACATGGGCTACATTTACACAATTAAAAGACTTTGGTTAAATTTGTGGTAGAAATTTTAGTCACCATATCATATTTAAAACAATAAATTTCACAAAGTGCCATGAGCAAATTTATGTATACTCTTATTAAAAAGTTCAATATAAAAAATATTCGGCAATGGTACCAATGAATTCGTTATAATTCGGTCTCAATAAAATAGGCCTTCAAGAATCCACATCTTGAAATACACATCCTAATACCGGGATAGTAATCCCTGAGGGTACTCCCAATTTAAAAATAGCATATAATACCTTTAAAATGTTTGCCCTTCCTTCCCTCTTATAAAGTTTGCAGTCAATAAAAATCTACAAACACCGAAAACAATGAGTTTTTAGGAATCAGTTTTTGGTATAAGCAACATATCATTACATTTTCTAATATTCATGCTTCTGCCTAGGGGTTTTAACCATTTTCGTCTGGGGTTACAGAAGAATAAAACCCGAGTGATATCCTCCCTGGCCCCCAGATGGCTCAGAGTACAGCTAGGATATTTATCTCCATTCTGTTGCTGTCCCCATTTTGATGTAAAAGTTTTCATCGGCAGCATACGGAAATTGTTGCCAGTTGTTGTTCAATATCGTACAAAAATCGTTCAAAATAAGGAGTTGTTTTCGACATCAGGAATTGGGGTTGTGAGGTTTCCTGATGTACTATTTAAGGTGACTATGCCAAATGAAATTCCAATAAATGGTTTTAATTTCCGGCTTTGAATCTGGTGTCAGCAGACTCGGGCTTTCCCAGAATCTGCTCAGACTTAAGTTACAGAACCACTTGCGGATGTGCGCCAACCAGGGAAAAGTAGTAGGAGTGTCAAGTGTCAGTAACTCACTCAATGTTTGTCTATATGTTACTAATTCATCTGTGGTCCAGATTCTAATCCAATATGACAGGGTCATCTAAATTGCCTTGTGTACAAGTCGTTTTATACCTAGGTCATATATTAGTGGAATCAGAGGAGTATTTTGGGGGAAGTGCCACAAATCTTCTTAAAACCTTATTTTCTACCACAATTAAAGAGGAGAGATTTACCCCAGCAATTAGCTCTGAACCACATAGTGCTGCGGTTTGCGCTCTGGACTTGTAAACCTCCAGGGCTGGTGATACTGCCTTTGTCATTGTGGCATCCTTGTTTTTAATAATAAGAGCAGAGTTTTGCAATAAAATTGTTTTCGATTTCATTATCTGTGTGTTCCAGGAAAGTTTTGAATCAATGCTTACTTACCCCTAAGATAAATAAAATTAGAGACACGCTCTAGGGTCCCTCCGTTCAGCGCTATGTTGTTTTTAAAAAAATTGTGGGGTTTTATAGCCAAATATTTTGTTTTAACGGGGTTGAGTTCCAGACCTTTTAGTATGCAATATTAATTTAGTGAGTTTAAGAGATTTTGCAAGCCCTTTGGAGTTTAGATAACAGAATTGTGTCATCTGCAAATGTTAGTGCACAAATGTCCCTCCAAGTCTTGGGGAATCATGTAGTTATTTTTGGAGAAACTGGACCATGTTGTTAACATATAAAAGGAACAAGGTTGGTGCCAGGACGCATCCTTGACGCACCCCTCTCTTTACTGGTATCTCCTCCGTGAGTTCCTCCCTTTTGCCCCAACGGACTTTTGCAAAGTTGCCCTCATGAAGCCTAATCAATTGAATTAAAATCTCCTTAGGTACTCCCTTCAGTAACAAATTTGTCCATAGTAGGTCTCTAGGGATTGAATCGAATGTGGCCTTTAATTCGATAAAGGCGACATATAAGTGGCCAGGTCTCAACTTTGTATATTTCCAGGCTATAGTTACAAGTCTAAACACTTGGTCTCTCGTGCTCATTTTCCTTTTAAAGCCCCCCTGGCAAGATGAAAGAACATGGTTTTCGTTCATCCAGTCGGCTAGCTTATCCAACATTTGCTTAGCGTAGACTTTTTGTAATATATCTATCAGACTTATGGGTCTGTAGTTAGCAGGATTGTCTCTACTGCCCTTCTTATGAAGCCGAACAATTCCGCTCCCTTCCAGGACTCTGGTATTGGTTGTCCCCTGGCAACTGTGTTACATAGTTAATTTATATATGGCGCCCACACCTCAGGTGCATGTCTAAAAAGGTCCCCGGGCATCTTATTTGGTCCTGGAGCTTTAGATGCCTTGATGGCCGCTATCGCTAGTCTGGTATCTTCTATACTAAAGTGTAATGGTGCAAGCTCATTTAGAGTCAGCAGTTCCTCTGCATTACCTACGGGAACTTTGTCTATCAATTTTGGCAGTGCATACAAATTTGCAAAGTGTCTTTCCCATGTGGAGGGGTCTAAATGGTAGTCATGGGTCGGTTTGTTTGTTTTACTACCATGGGCTATAATCCGCCAAAACATGGACTGATCGCCAGCCTTTGTTGCTACTATCAGGTCCTTCCAGCTGGCATCTTCCCAGTTTCTTTGAGCTACTTTCAGGGTTTTATTATATATATTTCCTTCGTATCTGATCACAGCTATCTCTTTGTATTGAATCGCCTTAATGAGGCGTTGTTTGGCCACTACACATTCTTTATTAAACCAAGTATTAGATGGTCTGGTTTCAACCTTACGACTAGTTTTCCCCGGTTATGATTTGGTTAAATAAGGTTTTATGTTTTCTATCAACTTTTGGTGAATCTGAGTTATAGCTAAATTTTCGGTGCTGGGATTTAAAAAAAAGAGGTTAGAAGATCACTGAAGGTGTTATATATTTTAGTGAGGGGTTCAACTTGGTCGACTATAGCTGGCCATTTTACTGCTCTTTTATTACTTACTAAGGGCACTATGATCTCATCACTCATTTCGGTTTGTGGAGACGAATGTGTCAGAAACCATTTTCCCACAAAGGCTAAACACAGTGGGAAGTGGTCACTTTCTCTTCTGTCATCAACTTTGAAATCCTGCACATAAGCCAAGTGAGCTACGCTTATCATGATGTAGTCTATTGCGGATGCAGAGTGACTTCTTGAGAAAGTATTTAAGCATTCGAGGTCAGAGGAGGATCTGCCATTACAAGACCGTAGGCATTTCTCTATGGTGAAGTAGAATATTTGCATTGCAGAGACAGAGCACCCCACCATTTTTTACACTCTGAGTGGCGGGCTCCCCATTGCCAAGTCTTCTTCCTCAAAGATGGTATCTAATCCTAGTAACGGTTCGTAGCAACAATTAAAGTCTCCCCAGACTATAGTGGGCCCATTTGGAATGATAGAATTGAGGATTTCTTCCAGTTGTTGGATTAACGACGATTCCTTCTAACACTCCCTTGGCCTTATACATATATTAAAAATGTGCATCTGACACCTATTTGGGAAACTCAATTTGAGACCCAGGATATCATTCGAATTAGTTGGGACAATTTCTATGGTTGCATTTATGTCGTTTTTTACCCAAATTAGTAGCCTGCCTGACGGTCTACCTTTGCCTAGCTGCTGGGCCTCTATGCTGAATGTTCTGTAACCCACTTTGTAAAATGGCTCCCTCGCCCATGTCTCGTGGAAGAGGCAGAAGTCAAAGTTATCAATATAATCCTGCCAATCAGGTTCAAAATGTTTTTTTGGGAGTCCTGCTATGTTTCAAGAGACCATCTTCACACCTCCCGATGTTAAGTAGCTTGGTGTGTTAGGCGGGCAATCAGTAATAATTGTGTAATCTAACCCTTGTGACTCGGAGATGTTAATTACTTTGCTTCCATCAAAATCTTTTCTTTCATGATGTGAATCCTTGGTAAATTAGACGTCCGGGTTTATTAGACATTGGTCCCCATATGTCAAAATGGGCATCCCCCCCTCTACAGAATTCGATCTTGTCTGCAGATTCAGTCAATCTACAGCTTCAAGATTATTTGGGCCCTCTCTTGCTTTTATGGCAAAGTTGCATCTATCTGAAAAATGATAACTCTAATTCATCTCCCAGAGGGTCACTTTATTGTCAGTATAAGAGACTAATGGTAACCATAACAGCCACGTTTTCTGGTCCTATATTGTAAGACAAGAGGTAGCTTCTTGAGACCAATTATACATCCCACTAGCTTTGACTGCAGCCCTCGATGTGCCCAGGACAAATGTCCTTTTCCTTCCTTCAATGGGGTATCAGTGGACACATTTGTTAGCATTAACGATCTCTGGCAGATTAGTATCTAGATCTTGCTTATTTTGTTTTCCTCACAAAGTGTGTCCTGATCTGCGTGAAGACTGGGACCTCCTGTCTTGACCTGTCTGAAGAACAGAATTATATTGAAGTGTGGTGAGGCACTTACTTGAGATCTCACTTTGGACTGAGTGGTCATTACCATGGGTACGGTCAGCAGAAAAAATAGAAACATTGGAGGCTGAACCTTCTTTGATGTTGGGCTCTCGAGAGAAGAAAGATGATTCCTTGGTAGCAGACATGGGTCTGTGTCGAAATAATCCGAGGCGGCTGACTGAACGTGTTTCCACAGCAGAGCATGCCATTGATGATTTCAAGCCTGAGATGGCGTCAGGGAAATCTAATCTATCTGGTATGGAAAACAAGTTTAACATTTTAGAAACAAGGGTAGAGGATGTATAAAATAGAGCCCACCGAAATAATATAAGAATTATTGGTATGCCGGAACATATTGAGGGCACTGCTGTATATTTTTTTTCAAAACCAATTTTATTGAGCAGAAGAGTATCAAGAATGTGGTATCTTCACATACCAAGATCCCCACAACAGTATCAATGCACAGTGATATACTTGTTGATCCATGAATCAAATGATGAAGCTCAGCTTTAAAGACGTCCTAACTGCCCACCCCAACCCCAACTACTCCCCCACCCCTTACCCAACACCCCCCCCCACCACACATGTACAGAGGCAACATAAAGACGGTACACATAAAAGAATCAGGTATGATGCAACCAGGGCTTTGCCATTCGGGCCAGGAATGTCACTGCGATCAAATGTCCTCCTCCTGTTCCGCTGGGGGTTCCAAGGACAGGCCGCGGTAGTCGGCCCACCGCTTCCAGATTTTGAAATGTTTGCGCGGGCAACCTCGCGCCTCAAAGACTGGTTTCTCAAGGCCCATGAAGTAGTCCAGCCCAGCCTTCCATGCAGACAGGGGGGGAGCCCTTACAGATTTCCAAGCCCGAGCCAGGTCACGCTCGGCCACGACCAGGCCCAGGAGCAACAGGTGGCGCTTATAAACGTTACCCCCTACCCCTTCCATAACGTGCAGCAGGCCTAATCGGTGGGTACGAGGAAGATCCCATCCCAGGACCTCAGCCAGGCAACTCCATACTCCCCTCCAGAATCCAGCCAGGCGACCACACGACCACACTGTATGCAGCAAAGAGCCAGGCACCTCCCCACAACGCAGGCACTCCGGGGACGCAATCAAACCAGCCTTCCACAGGCGTTCACGTGTGTAATAGGCACGATGCAGGTATTTGAATTGTATCAGGCGGAGCCGAACCGCAACAGCGGTGCCACGTGGGGACTCCAGTGCCTCCCTCCAATCATCCTCGTCCAGGGCGCCCACATCCACCTCCCACGCTTCCCGAAGGGAGCTGAGAGTGGAGGAGCAGTGTGTAACAAGGGACTGATAGATCTTAGAAACCTTCTTGTCACCCAAGTCACCCATAAACACTTTCGCCTCAATGGGGCTGAACTCGGGCAGGGAGTCGAGGCCGGCGATACTCGGGGCCAGGGCATGCCTCAGCTGGAGGTAGCGGAAGAACTGGGAGTGAGACATCTGGAACTCCTCTCGGAGGTCCTCAAAGGACTTGAGGGCGGTGCCCGACATGACCTGGCCCAGTTGTGTAAGTCCAATAGCCTCCCAGCCCTCGAACCCGGCCAAAGCCGCCAATTCCGGGAGCATGCCATTGTGCCACAACGGCGTTTCGGCCGTCAGTTTGCCCCACCAACCCATACGGCGCAGAGACTGCCGCCACACGGCAAAGACCACTTTAGTGACCGACGGCAACCCACGGCGTATACGAGCTGAATAAAGAATGGTGTGAAGCGTACGATCTCCCATTAGGTGTCTCTCTAGGGCATAGGCCGGATCACTCCTATCTCCATACCACCAGTCATTGAGGACAAGGAGGTGCGACGCCTGGTAGTAGGAGAGGAGGTCGGACGTGGCCAAGCCCCCACAGTACGTGGACAGAAAGCACGTTCTCAGGGCCACTCTGGCAGCTCCGCCATCCCACAGGAAGCGGCCCAGCACAGAGTTCACCTGGCGGAACCACTCCATGCCAATAGGGTGTGGGAAGTTCTGGAGTTGGTACAGCAGCCTCGGCAGCGCCACCATCTTAAAGATGGCCGACCTCCCATAGATTGTAAGGGGCATCCTGGACCATGTTTTGACATCGGTTTGGACTCGGTCCCATACCGGTAAGACACTGCGTGTCCAGGCCACGGCCCGCGAGGTCGAGAGGAAGACGCCCAGATATTTCAGGCCGTCTGTCGCCACGCGCAAGTCGGCGGCCCAAGGATCGGCAACCACTCCGCCACGCAGAACCCACAGGGTTGATTTGGACAAGTTAAGATGAAGCCCCGAGACCTCGCCAAACCCACGCATAATCTCCAAGACTCGGGGACCCGAGCGCCGCAAATCAGTAAGGAACAGAAGGACGTCGTCTGCATAGAGTGCAATCTTATCAGTTAGGTGGTCGTTCCAGACAAAGCCACGTAGATGGGCATCCATTCGGACCCGCGCCGCCAGGGGCTCCATGGCCAGGGCAAACAAGTAGGGGGAAAGTGGACAACCCTGTCGGGTACCACGGCCGATCCGGAAGCGCCCAGAGACCGCGCCGGCGACACGGACCGAGGCTGTGACATTGGTGTACAGGAGGCGAATGTAGGACAGGAAGACCGGCCCTAGATTGAGGCGGGCCAGCAAGGTGAACAAATACGTCCAGCTCACCGAGTCGAAGGCCCGGTCCATGTCCGCAAGAAGGAGTGCAGCCTGTTCATCCCCGGCTCCCATAGCGTCGATCGCTGCCTGTGCCCGCCGGATATTATGCCGGGTAGCCCTGCGCGGCATGAACCCGGCCTGATCAGGGTGAACCAGGTCGGCAATGTGGGGCAGCAATCGGTTCGCAAGGGCTTTCGCCAGAACCTTGGCCTCAATGTTGAGGAGGGAGATCGGCCTGTAAGAGTCGTGCCGATCCGGCGCCCTGCCCGGCTTCAAAAAGACCACAATCTCGGCGTGGCGCCAGTCAGGTGGCAGCTCGCCCCGAGACCTCGCCGCCTCCAGAGCATTGCGGAAATGGGGTCCCAGTTGAACGTGGAACTTCTTGTAGAATTCGGCAGGATAACCGCTCGGGCCGGGTACCTTCCCCGTGTTCAGCTGGCCAAGGGCCTCTCCAAGTTATTCGGCGGTGAGCGGGGCCTCCAGGGCCGTTCTAGTCTCATCCGGGACCGCCCGTGGGAGTAGGTCATCCAAATATGAGGCTATGTCGCTCTCCACCACTGGGTCTCGGGGAGCATATTGTGCCGCGTAATAGCGGGCAAAGCTCGCCGCCAGTAAACCCGGGTCGGACATGACCGATCCGTCATCCGCCGCAAGGCCGGGCAGTTCTAGGGGTTGGAAGGTCGCCTGGCACAGCCTATGTAACATTGTGCAGGACTTGTCGCCCCACTGGTACACCCTGCTACGTGTGGCGAGCCACGCCTGTCGGGCCTCCTCGTATAGAACCGAGGCATACGTCTGCTGGGCCTGCAGGAGCCGTCGCACGACGCCCTCGTCGCCCCCGAGTCGGCTACGCTGCTCCAGGTCCTCCACTCGGGCCGCGCCCGTCACAATGGCCTCCCGATGCTCCCGCCGAGCGGCCGCACACCAAACTATATCAATGCCCCGTATCGTAGGCTTTAGCGCTTCCCACACAACAATGGCATCAACACCCCCCACCAGGTTCTCGCGCCAAAAATGATCAATCGCTTGGCGTATATGCGTCACGTATTCCGGCCGTTGTAGCTGCCAGGCGGACATGCGCCATCGAAATGGCTGCCGTTTAGAGGGGAGGGTCACGGTGGCCAGGACAGGGGAATGATCCGAGAGGCCCCTGGGGAGTATCGCTGCGTCCCTGACACGGCTCAGACAGGCACCCGGCACAAACAAATAGTCGAGCCTAGAGAAGGACCCATGCACCGCCGACACATACGTGTAGGCCCGCTCCGCGGGGTGGAAATGCCGCCACACATCAATCCAGCCCAGACTACGCACTGTCGCACACAACCGGGTGGGAGCAGCCGCGGGAAGGGGGGCAGGCACCACATGCACTCGTCGCTGGCGGTCCAGGCTCACATCCATGACTTCATTCCAGTCACCCCCCACCATGGTCAGGACCTCGGGGATTTCGTCCCACAGTGCAAACAGCCGCTCAGACAATACCCACTGCAGGGGGGGAGGGGCGTAAACACTTCCAAAAACCACCGGCTCGGAGCCCAGCAGGCCTTGAATAAAGACAAATCTACCCTGAGGATCAATCCACTGTTTCTCATGAACATAGGCCACCCTACGATGTACCAATATGGCCACCCCCCGTGAACCCCTCGCAAAGCCAGCATGGTAAACCTGTTGATAGCCGAACCTTTGGAGGCTGAGGGCCTTGGAGCCCAGCATATGAGTCTCCTGGAGCATGAGTACATCCACCATCTCCCTCTTCCCCCATCGCAGCACAGCCCCACGCTTGATCTTGTCTAGGATACCCCGCACATTCCATGTCACCACCCGCAGGGTTTTCGAAGGAGACATAAGCGCAGTATCAGCCATTGTCGATACACAGTCCAAAACCTGGCCCTCCCTCCCACCCTGGTGCAACCCGCAAACCGACAAAAATCAAAGCCTCAGACATGTGTGGACCCCCCCCCCAACCCACAAACACAGCGCTCCCTTCCCGACCCCGAACCCTCCCAACAAGTACAACTCCAACACTCCCCCCCACGCCCCACACCCACCACCCCAATACCTCAGAAAACATTGAAGTATCTGTCGCGGCATGGAGAGACCCGGGTCCCAAACTGAGGACCCAGGACCCACCATACCAATGGATCCCAACAACCCCGCAATGACACACACACCCCCCCCCCAACAACACTCACATCTGTGAGGGTCTGAGGCCCACACGTGGTACCCCCAAGCCCCACTGCATCCCCATTACAACAACTGAAGTCCTCACAAGGGAATTAACCGGCACATCAAGGACAGTATGAAACAGTCTCACCGGCCAAAGCAGGGCAGTTCAGGATGGAACATACAAAGTGCATGCAGGTCCAGCAATGTTCAGCTGCCTGCGTCGGAGTGCTCCGAGTCCCGGGCATCACCCGGCCGCGTCGCGCTGGCAGAGGCTGATCTCTTCTTGGAGCGGGACCTCCGATGGCGGCCCTTCCTGTTCGGGCGATCTGTGCGCTCCGGCGACGAACCCTGGGACCGTCCTGGATCCAGCCCCGGCTGGACATGGGGCCTGAGCCGCACCGATTCATCAGTCCAGCGGAACACCTCCTCCGGCGAGTCGAAGAAATGGGTCCGAGACTGATATATGACTCGCAGGCGAGCTGGATACAGAAGCGAGTATTGAATCTTGAGGCCCCTAAGTTTAGCCTTTGCGTCCATGAAGGATTGCCGCTGTTGCTGAACCATCTTCGTGTAGTCCGGGAAAATCATGATGGTGTGATTCTCAAAGGCGAGGGAGCCCTTGTTCCTTGCCTCCCGGAGGATAACATCTCGGTCATGGTAGTTCAGCAGCCGAGCGATAACAGGCCGCGGGCGCTCGCCTTCCGGTGGTCGCTGGGTCAGAGCCCTGTGTGCCCTCTCGACCACGAAGCACGTAGACAGTGCCCCTTCGGGGAGCCAGCTCTCCAACCACCCGGTCAGGAACCGCTCCATGTTGTCCTTCTCGCATCGTTCAGGAAAACCGATGAAGCGGAGGTTGTTGCGCCGTGCGCGCCCTTCTGCATCTTCCACGCGGGCCGCCTGCGTCTTTTGAACGCTCTCCACCTCCGCCAGTCGCTTCTTGAGGCCACTAATGTCCGCTTCGGTCTCCGTTATACGGGTCTCAGCCCCAGCAATCCGCTCCACAGCGTTGCGGAGGTCTTGGCGCAGGAGCGTGACATCCGCCCCAACCGCCCCAATCTTGGCATCGAGCGTGTCTCGGGACTGGGTGATGGCCGCCAGTAGAGCTGCATTGTCCGGCCCAGGGCCACCGCTGCCACCGGCCGCCCCGGCGCCACCACTCGGCCCAGTGAATTTGTCGATAGGGCCATGTTTTGGCGGGCCACCTCCCCTGTCCCTGGTCATGGCACACGCCAGGCAGGGCGGACACCACCTCCGTGTCTTCGGACACTGTCACAAGTCCCTAGCGGAACGGCCCAGATGAGGCCCCAGGGAGAAATGCAGGCCGGCCACAGTAATCGGGCGTCTCGAAAATCGAGGTCCCGGCGTCACCCAGGCGGGACAGGCTGCACCCCCGCTCGCCCCCACGGGCAGCTGTCCAAAGTACCTATTGAAGAAGCTGTGGGTCCGTGGTCTGTGGACCGCCGCAGCAATGGGCCAGGCCAGGATGGGCAGATCCGATGTCACTGCCGTCTGCCAGGTCGTCACCGGCCGCCTCGGGGCTCAGGGACCTCCGTCTCCAGACTGTCGCGGGGCCACGCCTCGCCGCCTCCGCTCGTCGGCCACACAGGGAAAGAACCGACGGGTAGGATCCGATGGCACCGTCTCGATCCTCCAGGCGAGTGCAGTCAATAAGACGAGCCCAGGTCGGCGCGGCGGGTGCCACCCGCACACGCTAGATCGCCACCACCGCCAGGCGTCGCGAAACTCGAGGACCCCGGCCTCCGGCCGGCCACCAGGCCGCACTTCGTCGCCGCCTCCCTCCGATCACAGGAAGGGTAGAAATGCAGGATCGGCACACCAAAGTAGGCAGGAGACCCCACCCGATCAAAAGCAAGCACTGGGTACCAGTAGCGGGCTCGGGGGTCAGGATAAATGATCGGATTAAGTCCGGGCCGGCGGGAGCTCTACAAGGCTGCGACCGCCATCTTCGCCCGCCAAGCCACGCCCCCGCACTGCTGTATATTTGATAAACTTTTTAGAGGCTGGATTAAATAAGCGGTGGCTCCCAAAGGGCCTCTTCTGTAGTATACCTTAGAGCTTTCCCATTGTATTCCCTCGAGGCCCTCACTACCTGGTGCGACTCCTCGTCTAATAGTGGCAAAGCTATTACATTATAAAGACTGAGACCACATTCTGTCACGTCAGACTCTTTGAAAATAATATGGTTGGAAACCATAAAGACATGCTATTCCCAGACTTCTCGCGTGAAGTCAAAAAGCAGAGGGCTTCCTTCATAGAAATCAAAAAACATCTTCGCCTACTTGGCATATCTTAGGCTATGCTGTTCCCTGCCAAACTGAGGGTAACCTTTGGTGAGGAGGTGCAATGTTTCACTGCTCTACAATCTCTTTGGGAATGGATTGTTGGCCTTCCTCAACAAAAAGATGAGTTCAAACTGAAGAAAAGCCAACTTAGCATGAGAACACCTAAAAAGAGCACCAAGGGTGTACAAGAACTGCTCCAGCTCAGTTACAGGTGCACCATGAATGTAGGCAGGTTCTAGAGGCAATAGCTGCCATGAGTGGCACTCATTAGAGAAAGTGATCAAGGTGGTTTAGACTCTGATCAAACATCTGTCTCATCTCAGGATTCTGCAAAGTTGTTGCCTAAAATCACCCCAGGCCCATCCAATGAGATAATCTGAAAGCTAGTGAATACTGTAATGTGAGGTTTTGGAGTAGGGCTTTAGAATGAGGTGAATATTCTGTTTGTAATTTTCAGATTGTGGGCTGTGAAGACTGCGCTTCACCCCCCTCCCCTCTTTTTTGCTGTTGTTGTGCTGGTAATTCATGCATGTGAGTTGGATGATGGCAGACTGGTTTGGATGAGAAGTTGTCTGCTTCTGTTCCTGGGGATAGAGAGTTGGGTTAGTTTTATTAGGTTTTAGGTACAGTTAACATGGTCTGCTGATTTAGGGTAGCATTAGAACAAGTAAGTGTCACTGTCATGTGAGATACAGTGACCACCATCTCTGGCTATTCTACATGGCGACCTCCGTGATATATAATTTTGTATCCTGGAATGTCCGGGGTCTATACAGTATGTCCAAAAGTAATAAAGTGTATTCTTATCTTAAGAGACAGAGAAACTCACTTTGCGCTCCTGAAGGAAACCCATCCTAATAAACCTGAAGGATTAGCTCTTCTCAAGAGATGGCGGGCCAAGTATTTGCCACCACTTATTCGGCATTTGCTAGAGGAGTATTGATTTGGGTGAGAGCTGGGTTACACTTCCAAAAACGAATGAACTTGTGGATCCTGAGAGTAGATTTGTGGTTGTCTCTGTTAGGTTAGCAGGACGTGGTCTTACTGTTTATGGAATTTATGCACCTAACACAAACCAGAGTGAATTTCTTGTGGACCCGTCTAGGGTCTTGGCACCTTACTTGACTCAGACTATTTTATTAGGTAGGAATTATACCTGTTTTGCAGATCCGGCATTTGCCCGTTCACACCCATAGTTAGGGGATTTTCCTGTGAACTGGACAGCTCGGAATTTTAGGGCCTGGCAGCAACAGTGGGGGCTTATCCACTCTTGGAGGCGAACGCACTCTGCGACATGACTATTCAGGAGTACACAAACTTCATGTTCAGCTGGATACCTTTTTAAGCTCTCAGACTGTCAATTGTGCGGTTCACAGTATTGAATATCTATGCCAAACTATTTTGGATCACAACCCTGTGTTAGTCTCTTTGAATTGGGGGAGTCAGCGCCCTTGCATTCCGATTTGGGGTTTAAAGGTAGAGGCCCAAGATGATTCAGGTTTTAAAAACAATATTGGAGAGGCTACAACTGCTACTCTAAGAAAAATGCTGGAACAGCTACACCCTCTTTGATTAAATGGGGTGCATTTCAGACAGTGATCAATTCATTGCAGAGGTGGCTGGGGTGCGCAGAACTTTAGTTGGGGAGGTGGAAACTAAGAAAAGGGTACTTTGAAGCATTGAGCAACATAGCCCGGGTAATCCTGCTCTTAAATATTCCCTACTTGAGGTGAAGGAAAGTTGAAAAATTATGTTTTGATTATAAGGAATATTGACTGCTCATTCTAAGCCTGGTAAAGCAGGGTCCCTACTGAAATGGCTTATTAATCCCAAAAAAGGGAATCTTTGATTCTAGAGCTTGGCTCTGCTGCAGGTGAAGCATTATATAATAAAATCAGGAATATTACACGTATCGATATGCTCCAGCACATAGAACACCACCACAGGAAAGAGGATTTTTTTTGTTATCAATAAGCCAACTGCGGGTCCTCTTGCGTGAGGATGCAGTTGATTTGAGGGGGGGGGGGGGGGCTATAACTATACAAGAAATTAGAGCTGCCATAAACAAGATGGCGTGTGATAAGGTTCCTGGAACAGACGGCTTACCTTTAGAGTTCTTTGCTACATACAAGAATTAATTGGCTCCTAATAAATACTTTATTTCGGCCATAAAAATAAAACAACATTTTCAATCAAGTGTCAATATCCAACTGTACTGTAAACATGTATTGAACAAGCACTGAATATAATCAAAAAATGCGTCAAGCAGTATTTATGATGTCCTCAATAAAATAATTATCGATCTCATTGCATTCTTAAGTTAGAAATGGATATAAACTGGTCACTAAGTACTTCAGTACATCCCCCTGTTGTATGTATATCTAAAAACAGCAAAAACTCTGTGTATAATACAACTAAAATTACAAGTAAGGTTAATACATTTCAAGGTGCATATTTCACACAAAAAGGAGCACATTATTCATTACAGCATCACAGCTTTAGCCCTATTTTGCCTCTTATAATCCCTACTGCAAACAAATATCTAGATATAGCAAATATTACATACTGTACAGTATTAACTGTCAGCACCCTTAAGGCGTCTTGGTGATTCCTAAATCCCAATGTATTGCACAACGGGGGAATCTATTTCCTCCTTGCCAAAGCATATGCTGGACAAAAGAAGAGGATGTGTGCAGTGTTTTCAACAAGCCCTAAAGTGCATAAAATGCAGGTACGATCTCCCTGCTTTCCCCAATTTACAGTAGAACTCTTAATCTGCAGGGTGTAATACCTTAGTTTTAAGTACTTGCCAAATGAGGTTGTTCATGGTCAAGAAATTCCTCAAAGAACGGATTAGGTTTTACATTTAGAAATTGATTTGTAAACCTTCCCAAATTTGGGTCCCAATGGAGGGCGTTCAAAATATGTATACAATATTTTATTTTGAACACATTTTTGCAACTTGATGTTAAGTTGTGTGGCTCAATCAGATATGAGCTAAGACCTGGTTCTATGAGCCATTTCTTGACAAATCTAAGCCAAGGTAAATGGCTAGGAGTTCTCTTACACCTTCTTTATATACCACTAATTTTGGTATTATCCATAGTCATATCCAGCAAAGCAGCGGTCGCAGTGTTCAAGCTTGTCTTATGCGCTTCATGTTTAAGTTGTAAAACATTGTGATAAGTGGTGTTGATAAGGGTAGCCCCATTAGTTTCCTCGTAAACTTTTTTTCCCCATTTTTTAACTGCTTAATGTTGCTGATACCCCAGAGTTCTGATCCACACAGAGCTGCTGCTTGTGCATTACATTTATATAACTCTAGGGCTGGTGTCAAAGGTTTACTTGAGGATGAGCTATACTTTTTGAGGATAGCCCCTGCCCCCTGGTCAAGCACTTGTTCAGAGTGGGGTACCCGAGGATTCCATGTTAGCTTTGAATCAAGCAATTTACCAAATAGGTGAAGTTTGGGACATGTTTTAGTTTTTGATTGTTCACCTTACAATTATTTCTAAAACCCTTATGGGGATTTATGGCCATGTACTTAATTTTGCCCATGTGTATTTCTAAGTCTTTAACATTACATTACACTATTTATTAAAATCATCCACTACGTTTTACAAGCCCCTGGGTGTCTGTGAAATCAGGAAGGTGTTGTCTGCAAATATTAAACCCTGGAACAGAGTTCACACTCAAGTTAGGAAGGTAATTTTTTGTTTTTTGTAAATGTTCAACCACATCATTGATATAGTGCAAGAACAGGGTGGGAGCAAGTACGCATCCCTGTCTCTCCATCAATTGGGATTGGTTCAGTGAGCTCCCCATTCATGCCCCAGCAAACTCTTGCATAGTTCTAACAGTGTAGCCTTGCTATCTGAACTAACGGGTTTGCAAGCTTTTCTGTTTTTCTAATGAGTCCCACAGTAGGCATCTAGGCCGAAGGCCGCCCTTAGGTGTACAAATGCTATGTAGATATGCCCCCCCTTTACCTTGACATATTTCCAAATGATATACTGTTAGTCTCTATCCATTTGTAAGCCTATGTAAATGTTGCCTAGCGTAAATTTTTTGGAGCACGTCTATTAGGCTAGTTGGCTTATAATTCTCGGGTTTCTGTTTACTACCTTTTTTATGGCTAGGCATGATTTCAGCCCCTTTCCATGTTGCCGGTACTGGAGCACCTGCTGCTATGGTGTTACTGATTAGGTTAACATACGGGACCAAAACCTTTTTATCACGTTTGAACAGATCTCCAGGATATTTGTCCAATCCCGGGGCTTTTCCCTGCTTGATGGTATCTATTGCATGTTTGGTTTCTTTTAAAGTAAAAATGATCTCATCTCTGACTCCCTCATCATTAGCAGGTCCACAGTATTCAATGATAGAAGACTGAAAACTAGAGTATAGGTTGGTAAAGTGCTCGGTCGAGGATACTTAATCCAAGTAATGCTCCGTTTGCACTACTTGATCCTTGTCCCCTAACACAATTATTTTCCAGAACACTGTCAGGTTATTGGTTTTTGCTGCCTGGAGATCTAACCAGCTATTTTCCTCCCAGTTCTTCCTTGCGGTGACCAATGTTTTCCTATGGCTGTCCCTAGCCCTCCTTATTGAGTTGCGCTTCGCCATTTTAAACTTTCCAGTAGGCACATTTAGCTTTCCTGCAGTCAGATGCCTACCAAGGGTTCGTTTTTTGTGTTCATCTTGCTGTTAAGGCTTCACTTTCTTTCTAATATCTCTAGTGAGAAGGGCATCTAACTTTGAAACTTGGAGGTTATGTATGGTTATTGCTGGTGTTGTTGTAGAGATAGTAGGTGCAGAAACAGGAAGGCGCAGAGTAGCACTAACAAAACTACAGTGCCATGTAACGGAGGGAGGGTTGGCTGCTCCTGATCCTGAATCTTATTATCTGGTGGCTCACTCACTGCAGTGGTTAAATAGGTAGGTTTCCTGTCAAAAGAACATTGCTTGCATTTCGGAAAGCTATTAAAACCTTCCTTTTTGCGTTAGTATAGATTATAGCTAGGATGGTCAGTGCCGTGCCTGGCTGTTTTCTGTGTAGGTAGATCCGATAGCGCCGGGACGCCCCTTCGCTGGGGCAGCTGTGCGCTTTACAAAACTTTTTAACATAACATAACCCTGGGGAGGGTGTTATTGGCTCACTGCCTGATTTGCAGGACTTATTTAAAGTCTTCTTGCTTCCTCAGCGGAGACTGCCTTCAATTTCTCTCAAGAGCTGCTAGTGATACAGCAGTGCTGCTGACTTAGACTGCCACAAACCAGACTCCAGGTACCCGATTCGCCTGATACGCCATTAAAATGGATGAAGATAGTGGCCCAGGTAGGAGCATTAGCAGGGATTGAAAGATGGACTCCCTGTAGGGTTACCCGTGTTGAAGACCTATATCGGAATGGAGTATTGCTTAGGTTTGAAGACTTGGCTGAAGAATTTAATACCTAGAGGACAATTTTTAGCACACAGGGCATTGGTTGTAACAATACGGAATTATTGGAGAAATGAAGATGCTGGACCTGCCACACATCAGGTGTGTCAACAGCTCTGTACAACAGGGTGTGTGCGAGCGGTCTTGTATCTATATTGTGAGATTCTTGCAAATATTCCTTCTCCTCTTGCTGAGTTGAAAATAAAATGGGAGAGACTTGGAGTTCCAAATTAATGAGTTGTACTGGGATAGACTTGTAGTGCATATACCAGCTGTTTCTAGAAACGCTAGGTTCAAATTAATTAATTTCTACATCCTGCATAGAGCTTATCTTACACCTGGCAAGATTTACAAGTTCTATGCGACTGAAAAATGACCTAGATGGGGGTAGTTGGGGGCAGAAATGTTCCACATGGTATGGTCCTGCCCTTCATCTGGGAGGAAGGGATCAAATATATTAATGGAATGGAACTTGCGAGATATCCCTTGTACACCCTTGAACTGCCTCCTAGGGGGGTACCCTCGTGCTAAAAATAAACCTACTACTACATTTACTGAATTAGGTTTGATTTTGGCAAAACGAGAATTGACTATGCACTGGAAATCAGCGCATGGTCCTCAAATTACTAGATAGCATAAAGAAATGGTTAAATGGGCAAGTTTGGAGAGTGTTGTGTTGTTTCTTGAGATGAAAAGAGGACGAGGGGAAATTGAAAGGGTTGAAGCGTTAAACACCTGGCGGATAGTTTGTTGGCCCCGGAAGCAGACACAGATTCATTGAATAGCTCCCTGAGTCCTTGCGGTTTAGGGAAGTGAAATCTAATTTAATACTGATAAATTGGGTGATAATGGGTACTATTGTGATATACTTATGCTTGACGAATATTTTGACACTTTATTTATGACTGCATTTCTTGATTAGGTGTAACTGTGGGTGGGGGATTGATGTTCTAGTTTTATTGTACTCATTTTAGTAGACCTAAGATATGTATGAAATATACAGTAGTTGGAATATGCTTGAATGCTTGTGGATGCATGTCATATGAGATATATTGATATCACTTCCTGTCCCAAATGCTCGTTGGTTTCCAATCACCGGCGAAAAATTGTTCCAGCGCACCTTAACTAAGTTTTTCAGAACAAGCTTTATTGTCATATCAGGAAAGATTGCAAAAACATTCCACAGGACTCCGAACCCCGAAGGGGCCATGAGCATAAAATCAAGGAACAGAGATTAGCAATCAATGTAGAAATCAACAATAATCAGTTTTGGGGTTTTAAGGTGAATAGTTCAAATGACAGTGCTGAGGGGTGCAGACGGAATTGCACATCGAACATGGCCCCTTCCAGCCTTTGGCTGAGGCAGCGTGTCAGTCATACTATGAGCCAGATTACCCTGTCCGAATATCTTGACAGATTAGTACCATGGTGGAGATGAGGAACAAAAAAAAAAAAAAAAACAATAATCAGTTTTGTCGAAGAACCCTCCAATCCCACCACTCCACAGAAACTACCCTCCACCCGGGTCCCCTCCTAAACCCAAACACGATGTCAGTCCATATTCGATAATGCAGTCTATATGAAATTGGCAGTACACTTCTACCCTCGCCCAGGTCCATCAAACAGCTGCTCACTGATAGCATCCTGTTGTGCCGGCGGCTCCAGCCACAGCCCCCTCTTCCAGATTTTGAAATGTTTTTTAGGGCAGCCTCGTGCTTCGAACATCGGACGTTCTAAACTCATACAGTAGTCCAATCCCTGTTTCCAGGCCTCTATCGGGGGAGCTCGAGTGTTTTTCCAGGCACGGGCCACATCCCTTTTAGCCACCACTAGGCCTAGGAGTAACAAGTGTCTTTTGTATATGTTGCCTCCTACCTGCTCTAGAACATGTAAGAGACCTAGCTGTGATGTACGGGGGAGTGTCCAACCCAGCACCTCATCCAGACAATCCCAGACCCGCTTCCAGTACCCCTCCAATGCGCTGCATGACCACACCATATGTATAAACGAGCCTACCTCACGGCAACACCTCAGGCAGTCAGGGGAGGCAATCAGACCAGCCTTATGCAATCGCTCTCTCGTGTAGTAGGCCCTGTGCAGGTATTTAAACTGTATGAAGCGTAATCTCACTGCAATAGCCGTCTCCATTGGGGCTGCCAGGGCCTCTCTCCAGCTCTCCCCATCTAATTCTCCTACATCTCTTTCCCATATGGACCTCAGTTTGTCCAGGGAGGAGGAGCAGTGGGTAACGAGGGATCGATAGATGCAGGATATTTTTTTATCTTTCAGTTCCCCCATGAACAGCTTGGCTTGCAAGGGGCTGAATTCTGGCAGGGATTCCAGTCCCTCCAAGGCAGGGGAGATAGCGTGTCTAAACTGTAGGTATTGAAAGAATTGGGAGTTCGGCATATCATATTCGTCCCTCAGAGCCTGGAACGATTTAAGGGTCGCCCCCCTCATAACATGTCCCAGTGTCGAGATCCCTATTGCCTCCCAGCCTCGGAATCCCCGCAATGCCGCCAGAGCCGGCAAACGGCCATTGTGCCTCAGAGGAGTCTCCTGCGTCAATGTGTTCCACCACCCCATACGGCCCAGCGCTCTCCGCCACACCTGAAACACCACCTGTGTAACCATCTGTGTAACCATCGGAAGTTTCTTTTTTTTTGCTGCCGAGTATGGGAGCTCATGTAGGGTATCGGGATCCATCAGGTACCGCTCCAAGGCATATGCCGGGTCACTGAGGTCACCATACCACCATTCGTTTAACACCAAAAGGTGGGACGCTTGGTAGTAAGATAAAATATCTGACGATGCCAGGCCGCCACAATATGTGAACAAGAAGCATGTGCGAAGCGCCACCCGGACAGCGCCCCCCCAGCCCAGAGAAAGCGACCCAGTGCCGAGTTGACCTGGCGGAACCACCGCTGCGAGACAGGGTACAGGTGATTTTGTAGTTGATATAGTAGACGCGGGAGGGCTACCATCTTAAATATGGCGGAGCGGCCATATATATTGAGGGGCATGCGGGACCACGTCTTCATATCAGATCGAACTTTGTCCCACACCGGAACGATATTCCCACGAGACTCCCGGTATAGCCGACAGGAATACCCCGAGATATTTTAGGCCCCCCGCTGCCTCCCGAAGGGCCGATGCCCAGTCGCCAAGCGCCGCACCATCGCCTAGGGTCCTTAGTGTAGATTTCTGTACATTAAGATTCAATCAATCAATCAATGACATTTATAGAGCGCGCTACATACCCGTAGGGTCTCAAGGCGCTGGGGGTGAGGGGGGTGCCGCTACTGCTCGAACAGCCAGGTCTTCAGTTTCTTCCTGAAGGAGAGGTGGTCTTGGGTCAGGCGCAGGTCGGTCGGGAGGGAGTTCCAGGTCTTGGCGGCCAGGTAGGAGAAGGACCTTCCTCCTGTAGTCGCTCTTCGGATGCGGGGGACGGCGGCGAGGGCGTGGTTGGCTGATCGGAGGTGGCGTTTGGGAGCGTAGAAGTTGACTCGGCTGTTGAGGTAGCTCGGGCCTTGGTCGCGTAGGGCTTTGTGTGCGTGGGTGAGGAGGCGGAAGGTGATTCTTTTGTTGACGGGGAGCCAGTGAAGGTCTCTCAGATGTCCGGAGATGTGGCTGGTTCGTGGGATGTCGAGGATGAGTCTGGCTGAGGCGTTCTGGATCCGCTGGAGTCTCTTCTGGAGCTTGGCGGTGGTACCGGCGTAGAGGGCGTTGCCGTAGTCCAGTCGGCTGGTGACGAGGGCCTGGGTGACGGTCTTCCTGGTCTCGGTGGGGATCCACCAGAAGATCTTCCGTAGCATGCGTAGGATGTTGAAGCACGCCGAGGAGACGTTGTTGACTTGCCTGGTCATGGAGAGGGAGGAGTCCAGGATGAAGCCCAGGTTGCGTGCATGGTCTGTCGGTTTGGGTGCGGTGCCCAAGATTGAGCCCCGAGACCTCACCGAATATCCTCATAATTTCAAGAACTCTTGGGCCCAACCTATTAAGGTCAGTGAGAAAGAACAGCACGTCGTCTGCATAAAGAGCGATCCTATCTGAGTCCCACTCGAACCCCCTCATCTGCGCATCTATGCGGACCCACGCTGCTAGTGGTTCCATGGCGAGCGCAAATAAATATGGCGAGAGAGGGCAGCCCTGGCAGGTACCCCGTCCTATAGGCAGGGTCTCCGAGACAATCCCCGCCACCCGAACCGACGCCCTTAAATCTGTGTACAGCAGCCGAACGTAGGAAAGAAAGTGGGGTCCAAGATTTAGCCGTGACAGGAGATATATCCGCTAGCAGCAACGCTGCTTGGGCTCCGGTAGCTTTCATCATTTCCAGAGCCGCTTGGGCTCGCCTGATATTATGCCTAGTGGCTCTGTGGGGCAAAAACCCAGCCTGGTCTGGGTGGACCAGGGTGGTGATTAGCAGGAGGAGGCGGTTGGCAAGGGCCTTGGCGAGTATCTTTGCTTCAGTATTCAGTAATGAGATAGGGCGATAGGATGCATGGCGGTCCGGGGGCCTCCCCGGTTTGCAGAAGACCACTATCTCGGCGTGCCTCCAATCTCCCGGTAGGTGGCCCGCCTCCCTTGCAGCATCCAATGCCCTCTTATAGGGTGCCCCTAGCTGAGTATGATATTTCCGAAAGTACTCACATGGGAACCCGTTAGGCCCGGGGCCTTCCCTGCATTCAACTCTCCTAAGGCCATCCCCAGTTCCTCCGCAGATAGAGGGAGCTCAAGGCTATCACGCTCATCATCGGAGACCCCACGCGGCGGGAGATCCGCCAGAAACCGGTCAACCTCGGCCGCCTGAAGGGACTCCCTGGGGGAGTATTGATCCGCAAAATAGCATGCGAAGCTGTCCGCGATCGCCTTAGGGTCTGAAAGGGAGCCACCGGCTCCATCCCGTAGTGCTGGCAATACCGGCGCCTGAAGTGTGCCCTGGCACAGTCTGTACAGCATTATGCCCGACTTGTCCCCCCACTGGTAGATTCTGCTGTGTCGCAAGCCACACCTGGCGTGATTCCTCCAGTTGCAGGGAAGCAGCATCTGGCTGCGCCTGCAGTAGCCGCCGGACATCCTCCCCTCTCCGGTTTCTGCACAGGAGCTCTCTAGGGTACGCACACGGTCCGCAGCCCTCTCCAGCTCCGCTCCGCGCAACTTACGTGCCCCAGAACACCAGGCTATGTCTACTCCCCGGAGTGTGGGTTTCAACGCTTCCCAGAGGGTCATGTCGTCCACTCCCGATCCTTCATTATCAGACCAGTAGTGGGCTATCGCTTCCCGCATATGGGATTGATACTCATCTTGCTGAAGGTGCCAGGTGGAGAGGCGCCATCGAAACGGCTGCCGTCTCCTGTCCAGGCGGATATCCATAACTATTGGAGAGTGATCGGAGAGCCCACGTGGCAATATGGCCGTCAAATCTATCCTTCCTATCGTAGGGGAGGGGACAAACAGATAGTCCAAGCGAGAGAAGGAGCCACCTTAACTAAGTTTGACATTACTACATTTCGAGACTTCTATCCAGAGGGGCATATTTTTTCCCCATCTGAAGATGCCCGTTTTCAGACTGTCACATTCATGGACAGCTTCGTATTGAGATGTATCCGGTCTGCGCGGCGATGCCTGGCTTCCCCCTTGAGCCGGAATTTTTCCCGCCTTTAATACTTATAATAGAGAACCCTACTGGGGCACATCTCATCTCCAAACTGTACAAATCCTGCACGTCCTTACGACCCGTTCATGATGATAAAGTTTGCACAGACTGGGAGACAGATCAGTGGGCTAAATGCTGCGCAGTGACACATGACGTCTCATTAAACAGTAGACATAAGCTGTTACATTACAAGTTCCTGCGGCAAATTTGTTTCACCCCAGCTAAAGCACACAGACTGGGCCCTACTAGACCACACACATGCCGCATATGCGCAGCCCCACATTCCGATTTTGCTCACCTCACATGGACTTGCCCGAAGCTTCACGCATACTGGGAGGAAGTGCACAGCACATTTGGTACCATTACGAAGTTGACCCTTAACCACATTCCGAAAGTAGCACTACTGGGATATACCGTGAACTTACCCAAAAATATCAGGCGTTTTGCATCCCTCAGTTTATTGTTAGCCAAACGCGAAATTGCCCTACTGTGGGGTCGCAGAACTGCTCCCACCCTGGCAGGCTGGTTACGCAGCCTGGCTTACTGCAATACAAACAGTGAGGTATATGCTGATCTCATACCCGGGACCTCGTGGCCTAAAGACATCTGGGTCCCCAACAAGCTGTACATAACCGGTCTACAGCAAGACGCCAGCTCTCAGCCACAAAACGGCATAGTCCCAGAAGTGTGGGGTGAGGTGCCTATCCTACTGCATCCTTAGTTCGGTTTGCTCTACTCCAATCCCTCAAACAGTTGATCAGGCTGTTTTTAATACTTACGGTATCTGTGGACATTTAACTGAGACCGAATCTTGGGCATTTAACACCAATTCACAGAGCGTGTAGATATGGGTTGGCATAGAAGACTATCTTTTCATTGCAATGTTGTATTGTTCAACAGGGTATTATCAGTTTGCGATATGTCGATTCTATGGTTACATTGTGACAAACATTTACTGTATTTTCTCTTTACATGTACGTTGTTCTCATGCCAAGATTTTGTCAATGTCCATCTATGCCTGTATTCGTTTCTCTATTGCCAAAATGACGAATAAAGTTTTTGGAAAAAGATACATTGATATCACTTTTAATTTCTAAAATATAGTTATCTGGGTATTTCTCGTTTTTAACCTATATTTTAATCTATTAATTATAATTATCTGTATACCTTTCTTAAGCAAATTACTGTATATGTAGTGCACATCATTTATGATCAGTATGATATGCCTGTCGCTAATGCACTAAGGTCTAAATAATGAAAGAAATACAAATTATTTAAACTCTAGCAGATACAGTATATATTTTCTACATGAAGGAAGAGAGGTAAATAGGTTTCAGTCGCTCTATGGTGTGCAGATCTCTTAAACGTAACGCAAAGAATACTTTTCCTCTACTTGAAACCCACTGTATTTGTTTCGCATTGTTCTCTCAAACCCAACATGTAAACTCTAGACTTGTTATCCATAATATTCCTTGAAATTGTATTTAATTCGGTGCTCCCCTGTTGGGGTAGAACCCTGAATCATACCTTACCATCTGTGCTGGATAACCGCCACCTTCTGCTCAAGTGAAAGTGAAGGGAAGAAACACCTTCATCAACCGAACCCTCTATCGTGCTGAATTGCTAGTCTTCAATCTATTTTGTATGTCCTAGGTTATAGTTAGATCCCCACCCTTACTTCATTTCCTAATTTTACCATAACCTTTCTTTTTGATCGTACATCTCCTACCATGCTTAGGCTACTCTTTCTGGTCTCTGCACCGTGTTCCCTTTGTTTTACAGCTACCATGCTAGTCAAAGTCAAACTGGCTGCATCGCTGTTAATCCTTACCTAGTGTCCTTCTGTGTGGTTCATTAGCATTAGTAAATTGAAAACTATCATTTCCTCATTGAATTTGGCTCCCGCTACTCAAACTGTGAAATAAATTGAGAGTTTTAACTCTCACTCACTAGTTCTTGCTCCTGAACCATGGATTCAGGGTTCTAATGCATGCTTCGATTTTAAAGTAGGTTTGCAGATGCCAGTTTCTCTGCTTATTCATTTTTTGCTGTAGATACATTTCTGACTCACAGTTGGACTCGTTAGAACCGGAAACATATCTCTTTGTATCTGGCTAAAAGTTTGACAAATAAACACAGCCTTATTTTTTTTTTTTTTAAAGGAGTTTAGTTACTACCTCTGAGAAGCGTAGTCAAATGGCTCCAGGAAGAGGGGGAACTCATAAAAGTCATGGAGATGCTATCTAGCAATGCATTTCATCAATACTGCCGTAGACCTAGAGGTCTGAATGATTCAAACCCCCGGCCTGTATTAGCAAACACATATGCTATTGTGATCAAGCTTTCAACCTTTGCTGCAAGACTGACTGAAGCCAGGCAAAGGAACGCGATTAAAGAGGTTAAGAGAAAACTGATTTAGTTTCTCTGTGACCAAGTATATCAGGCACATTCGGAGTGCCATACGGAAAGCAGAGACTACAAGGCAAAACCATGGAAATTGGTGTAATTTTCCTCTTGGCTCCACACCAATATAGCTCTGCAAACTGGGCCAAATACATCTTCTCTCCACCTGACTCTCAAGAGTGAAAGGGTGAGCAGTCAAAAGTTACTCATGGAGGTGGTGTTGGGGGTGTGGAAGCGTAGCGTCTCAGAACTCAACCAAAAGAAACAATTGTTATGTTGCCCAGCCCAGTGCTTATCTTAGTAAGAGGAAATTACTTAATTATCACAGCAAAACAAGATACAAGACAATTCAATGGGGTCTAGATGCAGCATTGCTATTGCAACAATACCTATTAAACAGACACACCTGTCTGGCTCCCTCTCGCCATTGTAGGATTTCATATTGTATGTACAGCTCCTAACTTCTAGTCACAGATCAGGGACAGGTGGTGTTGTCTAGGTCACCCGTAACCTGGAGCAGTTCATTTCAAGAGTTTGTACCTGAATGGTACCCAAATTAAAGGGATCATTTAGGCAACAGTCTCTGTTCCTGCTGCAGAACTCAGTCTGCTCATGTACTTCTGTCTCAAGTGATGCGCATTACCTGCTCACACTGTCATGGTGAGGGTGGGGCTCGAAGCAGGGTGTCTACTGATATGGAATCACAGTGGCAGTTTCAATTGGGACTGCAGCCAAGGTGAGGGAGAAGCATTAATGGAATGCTTGGTAGGCAACTGTCCAGGAAGGTGTGGTCTCAAAGCTAGCATCTAACAAGTAATCATTGTTAAAGGGTGGCCACTGGGCCTGGTTCACACAGGAGAAGTGCTTCTTAGGACCGTTCCGGCCTTCAAGCCAGGTTTAACTCCTGCTTTAGCAGCAACCTTAGACTTTTCCTCCTGGACAGTCTCTCCTCCTGGATAGGCAAGCACTTTTCTCTTCCCTCTATGGACTGAAATTTAGGGTTTTAGATGCTAGGCAGACCTTTGGTTCTCCAGTAAGCTGTGCAGACTTCAGGTGATGTTCCCTCAACTGTGGTAGACACTGGCCCTAGTCACACAGGGGTACTCGGTGTAGCACTGCATTCTTTTGTCATAAAGAATTCGTAAAGGGAACCTAGTACGGCCTTTGGATCCCACTTGTATACACATTTTCCAGACAGGGGATGTGGATCCGCTGTCTAAGGTTTCAGAATGTGTCTAGGGTGATTCTCCTTCAAATTTGTGTTCTGACTGTTCTTCAAACACAGCCTTTTTTCCAAGTGATGGATCTAACAGCAGGTATCGATGGGGCTGGTACCAAGCAGTAGTATCCAAACTATGAGCACAATATGGGAGTTATATGTGTTTGGGTGGCATCAGCCTTCCTGAAACAGCACTCTGACTGACAAAAGGGAAGGCTCCCTCTAGAAACGTTCTCACCCTGAACAACAAACTCCAGTACTTACACCTGAACCGATCAGACACTAAACATTAGCGCTCAGGAAGAATTAGTCAACAGCCCTTTGCTAGTAAGGTCCTTATTAAATTTCTAATGGAAGCTCTGGTTCCATCTGCCCTCACCTCAGTGCCTGGGTCTCCTACCTCCACATACAGTTTGCAGGCAATAGACTTCCACTGTCTGGGGGAAGCTGTCTTTATCTTCTGTTTTGTGGCATACTACACCAAAAGCATCCAAAATGGATTCCACTGGTCCCATTACTAAGACTCTCACAACACCCTGAATCCTACTTCCATGCATGCGCTACATACACACTCACTCCACATACAAGCATTGTTATGTTATCAGGTTTGTAAAGCATGTACCTGCCCCAACAACGGGGCTTCCCAGCACTTGGCTCAGAGGATAGACGAGCTGCAACAACCGGCTCATCAAAGGGGGGGCTAGGTGGTAAAAAAAGCCATGTTTTCAGGCATTTCTTGAAACGCAAGTGGTCCTGGGTGTTCATGATGGGGAGAGGAAGTGAGTTGCAGAGAGACGGGGTAATAACACGAAAGAGTGGCCACTCACTCTTGCTCTCCTGATTTGGGGAACAATGGGCTAGTTGGTCGACTGAGCGCATATCAAAATGCATATGGTATATCAACCCAAGGTTCTTGGTTTCATGTAACGTCAGAACTTTACATGATAGGAGCCAGTAGGCTCACCTCTCCTTAAGACAGAAAAAAAGATTTGATCATACTAATGATTCACAAAACATGGTATGCTGCCGCCACCACTTTATGTTAGGCATCCAGGCTTTACAGCAGTCCAATACCCACTATGAAGGCACAACTGGTAAGCCCTTCCAGGTCTAAGACAAATTCAGCACCTCCCATTATCAGGGACAGGCCTAGGCTTCCACATAAATGCTAGATTAGTGTGACTCCAGGGCCAAATTATAAGTCAGGATGCCAGTTTCACCAGCAGTCAGGCACTCAGGGCAGGTGTGTACGTCAGTTTATTATGCAGGTTACATTCTCGTACCAACAGAGATGGAAAGCAAGAAGGCTATCTATCCTCTAAAACATTTACAAGAAGTATTAGTCTACACATGAAGAAGTCGGTTAGTCTATGCTCAGCCTGAAAAAGAAATGAGGATTTCAAAATCAGCCATGCAGATTAATATGTTTGTGCAGAATAATCACCATGGATTTTTTGTCTTTTTAAGGACTCTAAGTTTGCTGGTATTATGACTTTCTAGGCTGTCACTCAATGCCACAGTGCATGTACTCTGTCGCCAATATTCTACTGTTAAATTGGTTTCACACAATACAGGTATTTCATTTTCCAGTAAGGTCTGTATGTTTGCTCAAAAACTGCACCAGTAGCGTGGAAGTTACATCGTATATCATATGTGGGTTAAAGTATGCATTTCCAACACACACATATAGAACAAAAATGTAGGACTTCTTTTCCAAGCAGAAATTGCTATTTTATATGTCAGCTAATTTATATCTAAAGTGTGCCATTTATGCCCACTGGGTAGGGGGTGCCTAAAGTATAAGAAAAATTAAGTAGCACACTAGGAATCTGGAAAAGTATGTCTGCACAATGATGAATTTCCCAAAAGCTCCTTTCACCAAGGTTGTAAAGCTGTATTTTTAAAGGACAGACCTAGGTATGAATAAAATAATTATTGAAGAAAAAGCTAGGGCATTCATTAAGAGTTATTTTTACCTGGTTTCAAAATTCTAATTTATAGGTGAAAGTAGATTTTTCGGTCAACAAAGGGAGAGACAGGGTTCAAGGGCACTCTTAGTCCCCAATCAATAGATACATAAACAAAAGAAGAGTGTCCGTCAGTAAGGCGTAAGTCTGATCGAGATAGCACGTATAGATATGAGGCCAGCTGTGGTTGGTCAGAAGGCTGGACTAACTTTCAAGAAAAACTCGTGATTTTTTCAGGAAACCCTCACTCACCCTAGTGGTGACATGCTTCATCATCGGGTCCACTCGGGAGATCGAGTACCTCCCGAGTGTGCTACGACGCCAGGAGACTGCGGAGCAGGTTTTTGTGAGAGTGAAGAGTGAAAAAAGTGTAGTTAAAAATGTCAGCGGTTGTCCCAAAAAATCATTTATTCGCTGGTCAACTTGACATATTAAAATTAAGAGCTATGTGCAGGGAAACTATCCAAAAGAAATACAGGTGTTTCCCTGTTAGGAGAAGGTCAACATGTTTCTGCCCTTTAAGTGTATGAGTTTACAGGGCTTTCGTCAGGACCAGTAAGTGGGTGTTACCTCAACAGGTATAGGCGCGCTAAGGCCTACCCTGCTGTAGGTAGTGAAAGTTAAAACAGTGGCACTATGTGTAAAAATAGGTGCGTGAAAATACAAACCAAAAGGCTTGGGGATTTACCTCTTTTGCGAGGAGCCCAGAAGTTTGTATTCAGTATGAACCACGCCCCATAGATTCAGAGGGGGGGTGGGAGCGACAATGGCACACCGCCCGCAACGCTCAGCACCCTCTCGGCACCTAGCTGTCCCCGCTGGATCTCGTGAATCTATGGGGCGTGGTTCATACTGAATACAAACTTCTGGGCTCCTCGCAAAAGAGGTAAATCCCCAAGCCTTTTGGTTTGTATTTTCACGCACCTATTTTTACACATAGTGCCACTGTTTTAACTTTCACTACCTACAGCAGGGTAGGCCTTAGCGCGCCTATACCTGTTGAGGTAACACCCACTTACTGGTCCTGACGAAAGCCCTGTAAACTCATACACTTAAAGGGCAGAAACATGTTGACCTTCTCCTAACAGGGAAACACCTGTATTTCTTTTGGATAGTTTCCCTGCACATAGCTCTTAATTTTAATATGTCAAGTTGACCAGCGAATAAATGATTTTTTGGGACAACCGCTGACATTTTTAACTACACTTTTTTCACTCTAAACTCTCACAAAAACCTGCTCCGCAGTCTCCTGGCGTCGTAGCACACTCGGGAGGTACTCGATCTCCCGAGTGGACCCGATGATGAAGCATGTCACCACTAGGGTGAGTGAGGGTTTCCTGAAAAAATCACGAGTTTTTCTTGAAAGTTAGTCCAGCCTTCTGACCAACCACAGCTGGCCTCATATCTATACGTGCTATCTCGATCAGACTTACGCCTTACTGACGGACACTCTTCTTTTGTTTATGTATCTATTGAAAGTAGATTTTTGACAACTTTAGTGGAAAATTAAATTTTAGAATATCTACTCTGTACTGTCTGTGAGTAAACTAATGTAACCCTTTCGCTGCTGCGGCAATTCCGCCGCAGCGCTAAGGGGCGGGCGCTCGCCGCTCTCACACTGGTGACGGAACCGCTCCGTCACGCCCCTCGGGTGGGCTGTGCTTGTGACAGAGCGGTTCCGTCACGGCCCCGCCCACTCAATAGAACGCGCTGCGCAGGCGCGAAAGCAGCACCGTGCAGGCGCGGCGACGGGCCGTGGCGGAACCGCTCCGTCACCTGCACAGCCCACCCGAGGGGCGTGACGGAGCGGTTCCGTCACCAGCGTGGGAGGGGTTAAGAACGGTTTTGTTTCTCAGCACTACTCCAGAGATCCTGTACACAACCCTGTCTGACTTGCTGGCCCTGATCTTGGGAGGCAAAGGTCTGGCTTCTGGGCCCAGGAAGGCAGAGAGTTCATCGAGTGGTAATTTCGCAGGCTATAGCCTTTCAAGAGGGCAACTGCTGTCCCACAAACCTCCTACCAAGAAATCTGCCAATGAAACTACCAATTGGATGAAGGAATTTAAAGATTAAATATTTAGCTAACGTTTTTCCTAGTTTGGCCAAGTTTTCTAGTTAGGTTCATCTATTTCTGGAAGATGTTTAACTGTTAAAAATAATGATAATCTTCCACATGAATTAGTAACTCAAATTCCCAAGATCTAAACCAGGAACTCTGAATTCTCTAAGGGGGACATGAATGCTTTGTGAACCTTAAGAGGATACGCTGAGAAAGTCAAGCTTGTTTCAGGAGCCAGTCATTCAGAATTCTTTATACACTTAGCAGTACTGCTGGGTTCCAGAGTTGAGAATGCCTAATTTTCTTTCCGTTTGATCAAGAAGTGCCAGCCCGTTGTTTATGTAATGCAGCCTGCATGGAGAACATGCACAGTGCGCATGACACTCTGGCTGGCCCAAGACGGCTGGCCAAAGCGTCATAAGCACTTTACGTGCTCTCACCACTCCTCCCCCTGTGACGCAGGTAGCCATCCGGCAGACCTGGCTTCAGATGCAAGCTGAATACAAAAAACTAAAATGATAATAAAGCACTTTAGAATTAGTTTATTTTTCATATTCAGCTTGCAGCTGATGCGGTGAGGCCACGCTCCTCCGCCTCAGCGGAGGAGCCACCACTGGTTGTACATCTCACATCCAGTTGGACTCATTATTTATTCCATACTTTGCTCTGCAGCAGAACTAAATTTATTTTCAGTGCACCTTTTTGCTATTTAAAATTCAAAAATCAATAAAGACACCATAAAAAGTTAGCTTTTCATTCCTCTGTACCATTACGACCCAATCTTTTTACACCCTCTTTCTTACTTGTGTCCTAATCCCGGAAAAACACAGTTCACAACTAGCAAACATTTCTTTAGTATTTATATACATGCACATTATATGTGCAAACAGGTCAGGATAAAAGCTGTATCCCTTCGACTTACCTTTCTGTAAATAATATTAGAGGCAAAATGCGATTTATTAACATTAAGAAACGTATGTTAATTGATTATACGTCAACAAATGCAAAAACAACAAGCAGCACAGTGTACTGTAATTGGTAACGGGCCTACCGTACAGAGACTCCAAGCTGGCAGGACTATTGTCAATGAGAGCTGAAGCCACCCATACGATTCCGAGAATAAGAAGTGCAAGGAGAATCAGCATAACAACAGTTTCCAATATGCGAGCTCTAATCCCCTAGAAAAATGAAACAAATAGGTTATGTAGTTACTTTCGACACAGACAAAACAAAAAGAAGCAACATTGAGGAGAAAGAATTGTGGCATAGGAATTCATTTAAGACTCCCCTGGAAAATAGAGAATGCAGATTTTTGTATTGCTCGTGCATTTTTTTTATTAATTAGGATATAAAGTTAAGATTTCAAATTATTTTTGGTTTCAAGCCCCTTACACAATTCAAAATATTTGTTACCAATTACCCTGTTGAATCTGGGAGTTCCGAGGGATCAAAATGTGAACATTGAAATAGTAATCTGATCAAGCAAAATAACTTCACTCACTGTGCAAGAGGGCCGTAGGCTGAAGTGTCCTAACCCATGTTTCATGCTGTGTGCTATGATGGGCAGACGCAAAATGAGAATGATGGATTTAAAAGCCGATTGATGAAGAGGATGGGCTTGGCCCCCTCTATGCATATGTGCGTGCATGTATTTTCAATTAAATGAGGCCAGTTAGACAGCTTAAGCAGTTTAGGCTAGAACTAAATGGAAAGCTTTAGATAGCAACAAAACTGTAATGCACACCCTTTCTCTTAAATTAAAATGGAAATAAGGCTTAACTTTCTATGATAATGCCAAATTCTATAGAACATGAAACTATCATTCACCACTTTTTGTCTATGCCACTTTAATATATTAAAAAAAACTCTAAATGTTCAGTAATACAACTGCCTGACATGTTCAGTTTATAAAGATTTGTTGTTCTCACAAAAGCGATGACAAATCACAGAAATACAGATACAATGGTGTCCGACACCAAATGGATATCCATCCTCAAATAATTAAACTCCATAAAATATTGAAAATATAAAGTATACAAAATGATTAAACCAAAATCTACTGACTTTGAATCCATCCTTGAATATCTGTATCTATAAAACATTTACAAAATATACAGACACAATTGCAATCTGTTATCGTAGGCGGGAATTGTGCAATGCTCAGAGCTTATGTCTAATTTGTACCCCTATTCCTTATGAGCACACTTCTCCCAGTCTTACGGGAGTGCATACAGTACAAACCTTTCAATCCTGTACCTCTATCGTGCACAGGGTCCTAACTACTCAAGCCCTTTCAACTTCCAGTGCAGGATCCTAGAGGGAGAGCGTCAGATAATAGATTCATATAAAATCCAATTAATGTATGTACAATAGCTCGATCAAATATGGTTGACTTTAAGCACAGCAGATTTCCAAATATGGTATAAAGCTTAGAAAAAGAGACTTTTATCTTGCATGAAGTTGAAATTATTTGTACCTTTCTTGATTACTATATAAGCGTTCTTTACAGTGAACAAATTATAGTACTCTTTCCTGCAAATCAAAACATACAAATGTTTCCATTATATTCTTTTGGAGAGAGTAACTTTCACTTGTGACAGTCAATAATTTACTCCGGATTAACTCTGGCCAAGAGTAAGTAGGTGCATGGTAAAACCAGTAGGTCCATCTCCGGATTGCCGCCAAAGCTTTATGCTGGTCACTAATCAATTTGACTTCAAGACGGAGAGAGAGTCTGAAGAAAGTGCAGCATAAAGAGAGATAGAATTTAAACAAGCATTGGAAATGCAATAGGTCTCGCATTGGAAAAGTTGGAGCTATTGGTCTTGTAAATGACAAATATTTTATTTATTTGTTTCTTTTTAAAATAGCTAAATCGATAGTTTTGTCATTTACAATGCCAATAGTTATAACTTTCACGAATGTGACACCTATAGCATTTGGAATGCAACATGTTTTGTATTTACGTGACTTAGATGGCAGCTCTGGTCGTTAGGCCACATCTCTAGAGAGCAGGAGTGTGCAGCAGGGAAATCTCTGAAAGGTCCTGTGTTGGAGAACTTTCTGATCCCAACTGGTTAGTTGGGCATAAAGAAGACAGTCATCAACACTTAACGATAATAAGTCCTTCGACTCCTCTGGTGCAGCCTCTGAGATGTTTTAAATTGACTTAGAATCTCTGTCTAGTGATGATAATTTTTAGGTGATTTTCAGCTTATTGCCTTCTGACTGTGCGAGCCACATGATGCTGTGATTGAAACGTATTTATTTTTTTAACTTATTTTACAGAGTATAACCGAGTTGCATAACAATGAACAAACATATAGAATAACTCAGTAATACTATCTGAACTCTGCCTTCCCGCTCTTAAGTGTAACAGACAAACAGACTCTGTGTGCTTCACTCCCAGGATTCACCCTGAATTTAACAAGAAGTGAATAGCTTTACATAAATGCATCATCCTAAGCACTGTGATTTGCAGAGCCAAATTCTATGCTCTGTACAGGGTGTTATGAATGCAGCTTGCTGCCATGCTCCAAACGTTGACGACTTTTTATGTTTATCAAAGGTCATTGACGGATTTGTTTCTGGACTCAGTTATAACATTTTCTGAAGTTCACTTCCAATGAATTGAAAGTATAATATATACAATGGAGGTGAAGGTATCACTATTTTAGTGGATAAAAATGAGGATGAGTAAACATTGAATGCCCAAGGCTGTTTACAGCGGATTAAGGAGAGCGGGAGGAGGCAGCGAGTAGTTTAGCGAGCCAAGGCGGAGGGCATTGCTGTGGGGAGGGGGGAGAAGAAATGCGACACGGCAGGTAGGGTAGGGGGCGGAGCGGGGGTGTGGGAGGAGTGCGGCTGAGGGAACAGACGGCGATTTCAGGCTGCGATGAGGGTGTGAAGCAGCAGGGGCTGCGGGAGGGAGGCTGGGCTGCCTTTGATGTGTAATGCAAGGCAGGCGGCTGGGGACATGTGCACGCACTTTTAATGTCAATGCGCATGCGCATTGAGCTTGAATTTCACGGGCACTGCAAGGAATCGCCATCGACTTGCAAGTTGGTTGAAGTCTGTTTAAGCCCCCATATTCTCGCAAGCTCAATGCGCATGCGCATTGACAGGCGAGACCTAAAAAGGACTTCCCAATCACATTTTCTTTGTGGAACACATTCTACCCCATATAATACACTCTGAGGAATTCTGGCTTTGTGTACTAAATAGATGAGGAAGTGGCCTTTTTTGCACGTCAGTGTAAAAGCTTCAAGGGGCACTTCCATGTGCAATAGCTTTTTTCTGTTAGTGATTTATATGGGCCTGAACAGACACATTAAGATACATATTCACCCCAGATAGACCTAACACTTTTCAATTCACTGAGCCCAGCTAACTATTTAGAGTTCACCTATGTGTGAATTTTCATAAATATGATCACTCTGCTTTTTTTGACATTTATGTTTAAAAAAACGTTTTGTGGATAATTTATTAATAGCTGAAGTCTGTGTTGTAAGTCAAATAGTGTCTGGTCATACGTTGCAACTATCTAATTTTAGGAGAAGCAGCATGGTGTTTTGTAGTACAGATGGAAAATCATGAGAACAATGAGGAAAGCCTAGGGGTTTGGGCCAAAATGAACCATTCTTAGGGCATTATTCTCCACCTATTGTTTTAAAAATTTCGAAGATACATTTGCAGAGTATCTTTTCAGATGCATTCAAGTTAATTAAAAGGACAATAGTTCGGTTTCTTATCTTTGCCTTATTTTCTGTGTACTGGGAGCAATACATAGCCACCTTTCCCTGATGGTATTTATTAATATAGCTGATAATACATTTTTAAAAATGTGGTAGTCAGAAAAAAACCCTGGCATTACCTTTTCTCTTTATGAAAAAGATCATGATTTCATCTGGTCTCTGGTGCGAGGGCAATCTTCAGAATTTAATGCAATGTATTACTTCTGTCAGCAGTGGAGGAGTAATGACGCTAATTACTTTAGATGTGTTTTCCTGTTGTCTAGTTTATGCACTAATGTTTGTATAGTGAGTATACAACCAGGTGACATATTCCAACCCATTATGTCTGGGACCGGGACTTCATGCCTACAGACTTGATAACTAGGGTCTTTTCCTATACTTTGCCAATATCTGTGTGAACCTTTTTCTTGTGATACCGCTCTTAAAAATCACCGCAGTTTATCTTCCACCCTCCTTCTTAGCTCCTTCTTCGTCTTTTGCAAGAACCTTTCAAATGACAAGATAGCTTTTTTTGTTTTATTATTCAAAATATAATGTATATGTAATAACTTATTCCACTGCGTTTGTGTGGGCAGGCCTTTTATTAGTCTATTTACTTCCATCCAAAGGCCTTGAGAAAGCTCTTTCGTTCATGGTAAAACTTTTTCTTTTAGTTTGGTCAGTTTTTCCATTAAGAACTCAAACTAAGCAATAATATGGGTCTTAAAGACGCTCCCTCTGTACTTTATATATGTAAGAGATTATCAAAACATCTTCCTTATTTAGGAACCCAAAACAATACAATTTTCTTGATGTTCACTGACATACCACCTTAGGGCATATTGATAGAAAACTCTAACCTAGCATGTTATAAACCGTGATCACTTAAGTATTTTGAAATGAGCATCATTACTAGGCTTAACAATGATGAGAAGGTATCATATAATCTGTATGAAGAATTATTTGGAGCAAATTGCATGTACGCGCCAGATTTATCCCCGCTGACTACCACCGAGTAGAACGCATCTAATTTCTCAGTACCTAAAATATTCCCTCTTCCATTCAGAATTTTTATCTCTTGCATGCATTCTATGTAAGTTCCTGTTAAGTGTCATTCAATAGTAAGAGGTTTATGTGAGAACTTTCCATCGAGAGCTTCCATAATTAATATATTAGTAAAAAAAAAATCTAAAGAAATGTCCTTAATTCCTGCAACACTTTGGTGAGCAGATAAATGTGTAAGTCCTGAGAGAAAAGTACATTGTTATAAAGCATTAATTTAGTGAAACGCATTCTTTTACCAAATTAAACATAATTAAACTCCAAGATCCATGCTGCCAAAAGTTATCTGACTAAGAACAATCCGTTTTACGCAATATTGCCAAATTAACTAGAGAACTAGCTGCTCCAGAAACTACATACTACCCTTCCATGTGAAAACTGTTAGATTGCCAGAATTCATGTAAACATTGCACAGCTGAATTTTGCAGATTTAGGGGTTTCAACGTATTTTGAAGGTTGACCATAACTGCAACGTTTCAACTTGTAACGTTAACTTGCATAAAACTGTGTTATTTAGTATGTTCCTTCTTTTTCCTACCCTTAGAAAATTGTGCGAAGTCTGTTTAATCAAATAAGCTTGTTCCTGGTTCTTACCTTCCCGTTATTCTTTTGCTAAATGATTGGCATAATATATCTTTTGGGTAGTTATACACTATTTCTGATTTTGATTATTGATGGTCTTATTGCTTTCAATCTGTGGATCATGACCTTTGATGAAATTTAGATAAAGAGTTTTAAAACTTCCCGAGTCTGTGGTTATTATAAGAGTGCAAATGTTTTTTGTTTATTGAACTGTCTTTAAAACTAACTCCCTGATCCAATAGGTTATAGGTACCAGTGACAAGAAGTGGTAAGTCAATGGTACAGGGCCTAGTAGAATAAAATATCTGGTAGTCAGCGCATAGGTTACCTGACTAGGAAAATGTGTTCTTGATTATGGGCCGAGGTGAGTATGGTAAATTTTTAGTCGGGAATACAGAAAGAAAATAGTGTATTCAAGATGTTTTAAAGGCTACCAATATTTGCAGAGTGATTATCAGCAAACTGGACCCTTGATCAGTGTCTCTTAGATAATTCTCCAAGCGTATAAGAGTGTAACAGAGAACCGAATGCAGAGCATGCATAGATTCAGATATTAGTTCTTCTTTTCTCAAAGGAACGTTATTTAATTCATTTCTAGAGGAAAAAAGCAGCAGAAATAGTATATGTTGGATGTATTGGCATGCTTAATAATTATGTGAATACTATGAACCGAGTCCTCTTCCTAGATTGAAAAGGATGCTTTATGTGAAGGAGATGTTACACTTGTAGCACATGAAGGGAATTTGTGAACCATCCATGTTTCTTCTGTTTTTTTACTGCGTATTGGAAGCTGGAGATCACCTATTTAAGTTTGATCCTCCTCTTTAAATATATAGTTTGTTGATATAACAGTATTTTATATCTTCTCTGCCAGTTAAACAACCGAATTATTGAAAAATATATAACAGTCATTGGTTACTCCAAGTTACTTTGTGCTGTTCAACTGGAGTCTGTCTGGGTGATAGGATGCCAAATAATTAATGAATTTTAAATGAAATTTTAAATGAGATGAATGTGCTTGCACACCTTACTTTTATTCTTAACCCTATTTAAAAAAAATTCATATGATTCTAGTGTTCGTGTGCGTGCCACTGTTCTATAAGGAGAGTTCAGACCCTTGTACTCCTTTTATATTCAAATGCGAAGGAGACTGCGGAACCCCACAGTCTAGATACAGTGCACAGCTTTAAAGACAATGATGATTGTCTCAAAACATTTTTAACTGATGATTTAGCAACAAATTAATATACAAACTCTCATGTTTTTATCATTTTCAACATTTCTTTTATCTTTCGCATAAACATGCTATTTGTTTCAGCATTGATTATCACGTTATGTACCATTCATATATTCATATTCTCTACTTCCAAACACATAATTTGTTATGTAACATCCTATATTGCATTTGTAAATAAGACATGCAAAGAAAGAAATTTGTTTTCAAAATTCAAAATTCTAGAGAAGAATCCCAATGCATTTCGGGTCTATCTGACCCTTCTTCAGGGGATATTATAATTATACAATGCGTTAGTGATGAATTTTCATACTCTTGCATCCATAGGTGACCTTCAACACAATAGGTTTCATTTTAGTACTGTGAAAAATAACTATTACTCAGAAAAATAGTTCATGCATACGTATGCAATGTTTAAAAAAAACACCGATGTAGTTTTGAAAAAGCACTCTCCAGGATTCTACATGAAATGTGAAAAGGACATCATGGGGAAGCTTATATAGTGCTCAAATTAGGTGTTAACCGCATGCTGGGTAAAATTAAAGTAGTAAAATTTAAGAGATGAAAAAAAGTAGCGGGTTTTAGTGTGCAGAGTTGATTATATAGCCACCCTTTTTTTGCACCTTAGCCCTATAGTGTTCAAACTTTTAGAATCCCCTCGTGTGACAAACGAACTTGACTGTATTATTCTTACCGCTCCTTGCGGTGCAAGGTAATTGCTAGCTGGAGGCTTGTGCGAGCTCCATTACAATCAGCTGTCGATTCACGTTACAATTTTTGTAGTGCCTAATGGTATAATACACTATTAGCCGTGGTACTGAGGGGTGATATAAAAAGTATTTCAGTACAGTAGGTTCTTCTAACATTTATTTACCTCCCGAAAGGGGTGGAGGTTCCCTTGGGAGTCGGCTAACGCTGTCCTCTATGGCGTTTCTTCAAAGTCGTGCGGGATCTGTTTAAGATAATAATGCGAGTTTAATAAACCGCTTTTAGGGTGTTGCAGCTACTCAGATGAATTTAAAGTTCTAAAGTGAACAGAGTCTCCACTTACTCGAATTTTAAGATTTCGGCTGGGAGAGTCAATCCTTCTCCGTCTTCCGTGAAATGCGCAGACTGGAAGCTGTCCCAGCGTGCAATGCAGTTTTAAAGAGACAGTCTCTCTTTTACATTAACTTTCAATAAATAAGTTCTCAACTCGCTAATGAAAGTCTACCTTGGATGACAATGTCTTTTAAACATGAATCAAAAAAGGATTTTACCAATAATAAACTACTGAATGTAAAATAAATTCCTGTGTATAAGATTTTCAACGAAAGTATCACGTTGCTGTTGGTATGTCGAAAAAAAAGCGCTAGATTGAAAACTTTATTGTTCCTTATAAAATGACTATCCGTGTGTAGTTTGGCCTCCGGTGTCTTATGTTCTCAGTAAGATTAGTCGCTTGCGTCTCTTCATATACTCGCAAAAACATGTTTTTAGACCCTAATGAAATTATAAATAAATGGATTTTAAATGCTAATGGAAAAGAAAAATGCTTCTTCCTAACACACATGGTGTAGAGTTCATTCTAGATCAATACTTTTGTTCGTAACTGATTATTAATCATTCATAGGTAACAGATCATTTCATAATGGTCGTTAAGACCCCCCGGTGCTACTGTACCTAGCAATTTTATCCAGTATGTTTCTCTGCATGCTAAAGCGTTGTGAATGTCTATCCCTGGTGTGTAGGAAATGTGTTCAAGAATGGTAAAACGTAGTTGTGGTATAGAATGCGATGCTTGTAGCCAATGTACAGCCAGCATATTAATTTGTTGCTTAATCATCAGTTAAAAAATGTTTTGAGACGATCATCATTGTCTTTAAAGCTGTGCACTGTATCTAGACTGTGGGGTTCCGCAGTCTCCTTCGCATTTGAATATAAAGGGAGTACAAGGGTCTGAACTCTCCTTATAGAACAGTGGCACGCACACGAACACTAGAATCATATGAATTTTTTTTAAATAGGGTTAAGAATAAAAGTAAGGTGTACAAGCACATTTATTTCATTTAATATTTATCAGATCGGACCAAAACAGTGTTTTGCACCCGTAAAACATGTCTTGGAAAGACATTGCAGACCTGACATCTAATCAAGCTGACACTAAAGCATACACTTCCGATGAGGCAGAATCAATATACGCACTAGTTAGAGAAGTCAGAGATTATAGAGCATCCACAGGCAACACAACACAACAATTAAGACAACTAGAATACTTACTCAGGAAAGAGATTAATCAACGTCTCCACGCGACCACTCTAATAGAGTACCACAAAGTGAAAAGAATCCCTAGAGGACTAAGAATAGCCCTCAAACGCATGCTATTCAAATTCAATAAAGCCTTCATGTCAAGATGGTATGCTATTCTCAATAAATGTTCGCTAGACCTAATATTACTAATAATAGAAGTAATTTCAACAATACTAACTGCATTGAATACAGACATAAATCAACTGAAGGAAGAAATATCGCAGAAAATGGAAGAAGGAGAGTGGGACAAAGTACTGGAAGACATAAACAACCGACTGGACAAACATGCAAAAGAGGTACACGAAAGAAAAATTCGAAAATTTCGAAGAGACACCATCGACTACAAGGTAGACGAGGTATATTCATGGGCAGAAAGTTATGCACATAAAAGATTCTCAACAAAACCAACTACTAACCCTAATTCTTCTGAAGAGAGCTTGGTAACTGATCAGGACCTCACTTTACAACGTCCTAAACCAACATTAATTTCAACTCAAAGAGAAACCGCAATGACGAGTCTGGCCACAACATCACCATCACAGTCTTTTTTAGCCGAGGGCCCGGCTCCCAAAGCACCATCGGACAAAAGCACCCCCATACCAGAGGTCCCACAAGAAGGGGAAAAACAGCAAAAAACAAACGAAGGCAGACCGGCAAGGAAAAAATAGGATCACTGGTCATGAACATCTCAACTAGAACATTAAATAGAGAAGAAACACGAGTACTTAACAAAGGAACATCTTTTGTGCCAACCTACTCATCGAATGCACTAGAAACGGAGATCTCTTTATTTTAATTTACACTAAAATTTACGACTGAAATGGTTTTTCTCAACTTTACCTTCAAGTGAAGAAAGTACACAAGCACCCAGTAAATTTCGTTCCAGAAGTCGGTTTATTTCATCGATCTCACATAAATCTCTGGATACCTACGAACTTCTACTTCAGAAAGATCTAGAACAAATCAAGTACAACAAACAAACGGATTCCAATTTGACGAACAAAGAAATACACATTCTGAACAAACTACGACAGGATGACTCCATTACCTTTCAACAAGCAGATAAGGGAGGAGCTTTAGTAGTTTTAGATAAAAACTTTTACGAAAGCAACGTAGAACAACATGTATCAGACATGGACACGTACATTCTTCTGGACAATGACCCAACCAAAGAACTGATCGGGATACTTACAAACATAATTTCTAAAGCAATGGAGAACGGAATCATTGATGATAAAACTGGAAAGTTTTTACTAAATGAGACACCCAAAATCCCTAAGATCTACATGATTCCAAAGATGCATAAAGACAGCCATTGTCCACCCTTTAGGCCCATCGTGGCAGGGTGTGATTCAATACACGAAGCAGTAGGACACTACATAGACCACTTTTTACAACCACTGGTTCAAGAATGGACAACCTAAGTGAAAGATACCACGGACTGCTTAATGAAATTAGACAGTATACGCACAGTATTTTTGGAAGACGTGCTCATGTGCACAATAGATGTCACAGCACTCTATACCTCCATACCCCACAATGAGGGAATTGAGGCGGTCGAATGGAGACTCCTTAACTCAGATTTGAATACAGATCATTCGTTTTTTTTATTGGAATTGTTACACTTTTCCCTGTTTCATAGCTACTTCATGTGGAAAGATCGTTTCTATTTACAACGCACAGGGACCTCCATGGGCTTTCCCGGGCCCTGTCCAATGCGAATACATGCATGGCATTATTTGAACAAAAATACATCTTGACAAACCCAACTTGGCAAAGACACACAGCAGCATTCTATAGATACATAGACGATATTCTAGTCATCTGGAAAGGTTCCAAACCAGAATTAGAAACATGCATTACTACACTGAATTCACGAAATTCTAGAATACAATTCACTCATGACATACAAAAAGACAAAATCCACTTTTTGGATATAGAAATCTCCAACACAGAAAAAGGGCTAGTCACTTCAGTATATCGAAAACCTACGGATGTAAATAATGCCCTGCATTTCTCAAGTGCGCATCCTATGTCTTTGAAACAACATCTCCCTTTATCACAGTTTATGAGGATTAAAAGAATCACTTCAGATAATGCCACATGTGAAAAGGAGATTGAAGCCCAAAGTAACAGATTCAAAGAGAGAGGATACCCTCCTGCAGTTTTAGAACACGCTAGGGAACGGATTGCTTCCACATCAAGAGAGGACCTATTGAAATCTCACGAACGAACAGTTCAAAAAAGAGAAGTGTTTGTATTAAAGCACTCCAATGAAGCCACAGTAATCAAAAGAATAGTAAGAAATAGATGGGACAGCATCGAGCAAGATCCTGATTTCAGAGGTCTATTTCAGGGACCACCCTTAATTGCCCACACGAGACCCAGGAATTTACGTGAACTGTTAAAACCAACAATAACACTATCTGGTCCACAGAAAGGCGTGAGAAAATGTCATAATTGCGGACAATGTGGCAACGTTATATTGGGAAATACCTTCATACACCCACACACGGGTAAACAACTTAAGTTGCGACATACTTCTGATTGCAACACAGAACAAGTCATATATGCAATCAAATGCCCGTGTGGCTTGGTCTACGTAGGACGAACCAGCAGAAAGGTAAAAACGAGAATGGTTGAACACAAAAGTAGAATCCGGAACCTTAACACCACATCACCGCTGGCTGTACATTGGCTACAAGCATCGCATTCTATACCACAACTACGTTTTACCATTCTTGAACACATTTCCCACACACCAGGGACAGACATTCACAACGCTTTAGAACGCAGAGAAACATACTGGATAAAATTGCTAGGTACAGTAGCACCGGGGGGTCTTAACGACCATTATGAAATGATCTGTTTCCTATGAATGATTAATAATCAGTTACAAACAAAAGTATCGATCTAGAATGAACTCTACACCATGTGTGTTAGGAAGAAGCACTCTCCATTCGTTTTTCTTTTCCATTAGCATTTAAAATCCATTTATTTATAATTTCATAAGGGTCTAAATACCATTCTACATCTAAAAACATGTTTTTGCGAGTATATGAATAGACGCAAGCGACTAATCTTACTGAGAACATAAGACACCGGAGGCCAAACTACACACGGATAGTCATTTTATAAGGAACAATTAAGTTTTTAATCTAGCGCTTTTTTTCCGACATACCAACAGCAACGTGATACTTTCGTTGAAAATCTTATACACAGGAATTTATTTTACATTCAGTAGTTTATTATTGGTAAAATCCTTTTCTGATTCACGTTTAAAAGACATTATATCATCCAAGGTAGACTTTCATTAGCGAGTTGAGAACTTATTTATTGACAGTTAATGTAAAAGAGAGACTGTCTCTTTAAAACCGAATTGCACGCTGGGACAGCTTCCAGTCTGCCCATTTCACGGAAGACGGAGAAGGATTGACTCTCCCAACCGAAATCTTAAAATTTAAGTGGAGACTCGGTTCACTTTAGACCTTTAAATTAATCTGAGTAGCGTCAACACCCTAAAAGCCGTTTATTAAACTCGCATTATTATCTTAAACAGATCACGCACGACTTTGAAGAAATAACAGAGGACAGCGTTAGCCGACTCCCACGGGAACCTCCACCCCTTTCGGGAGGTAAATAAATGTAGAAGAACCTACTGTACTGTAATACTTTATATCACCCCTCAGTACCACGGCTAATAGTGTATTATACCATTAGGCACTACAAAAATTGTAACGTGAATCGACAGCTGATTGAAGTGGAGCTCGCACAAGCCTCCAGCTAGCAATTACCTTGCACCGCAAGGGGCGGTAAGAATCATACAGTCAAGTTTGTTTGTCACACGAGGGAATTCTAAAAGTTTGAACACTATAGGGCTAAGGTGGAAAAAAAAGGGTGGCTATATAATCAACTCTGCACACTAAAAACTCGCTACTTTTTTTCATCTCTTAAATTTTACTACTTTAATTTTACCCAGCATGGGGTTAACACCTAATTTGAGCACTATATAAGCTTCCCCATGATGTCCTTTTCACATTTCATGTAGAATCCTGGAGAGTGCTTTTTCAAAACTACATCAGTGGTTTTTTTAAACATTGCATACGTATGCATGAACTATTTTTCTGAGTAATAGTTATTTTTCACAGTACTAAAATGAAACCTATTGTGTTGTAGGTCACCTATGGATGCAAGATTATGAAAATTCATCACCAACGCATTGTATAATTGTAAAATCCCCTGAAGAAGGGTCAGATAGACCCGAAATGCATTGGGATTCTTCTCTAGAATTTTGAATACAAATTTCTTTCTTTGCATGTCATATTTACAAATGCAATATTGGATGTAACATAACAAATTATGTGTTTGGAAGTAGAGAATATGAATATATGAATGTTACATAACGTGATAATCAATGCTGAAACAAATAGCATGTTTATGCGAAAGATAAAACAAATGTTGAAAATGATAAAACCATGAGAGTTTGTATATTAATTTGTTGCTAAATCATCAGTTAAAAATGTTTTTGAAATAATTAATGAAAGCAGCTAGTGATCAAGGGTATCACAGCAAGCATAACTGTACGTGGAGAGAAACTGTTAGCTTATTTCTAGAGATTTTCCTCTAGGGTAAGGCAGCTTTCAAGGTATGTAGTGCCTCTGTCAACGGATGTATCTGCACAGTACATGACCCTACTACTACAATTTATTACAAATAGTTTCAATATTGCACCACTTACTCAAATTTCTCTCCATTTCTACTGTTGGAAGCAGAAGTGTGCCTAGACAGAGTCACCTAGAGGACATACCAAGACGAACTGGAATCAGGCTGCAGATGAGTGCTGCTGCACCAGGGTACACCTTCAGTACTGGATGAGGGGGTCAGACCTGCAGCCCCACAAACTCTTGACTCCCAGCCCCGGGAGGTCACAAGTCGTAAGGAAGTTCAAATGTGTAGAGCCCTGGTACAGAGTGGAAAGCCCAAATGAGCCAGCACGGGGCATGAGCACACCCAGCTGCATCTGTGGTGCTTTTCCGACAATAGAGAGGGAGAGGCTGAAATGAAGTAAAAAGTGTTGAGGCCTAAACTGCCTGCCACACTATTAAGGCTTCAGAACAGTGGGCACAGTGCTCTGACTTTCAGCATAATCAGAATGAATTGAACAGAAGGAGGGCTCACTGTGGGCACGCAAACTTTATTTATCCACTTGCAACGTTATTTTTTTCCAGTCTCAGCATTCAGTTTAAATGTTCAGAAACCATGTTGAACCCAAATGCACACAAGAATTGGCAAATGGGTAAGTAAACTAATTGTAAAACTGGCTTGAGTAGTCACTTACCACCAAGCTGTTTTATTCATGTCAGCAATAATGGCTATGACTTTGATGGAGACTGTGGCAGTCTTGACTCTTTTTCCCTCCAAAAGCCTCTTTATAACCTAGGACTGTTTGAAACTTGAAAATGTGTCTAACTTCAGGAAACTTTAGAGACATAATGCTTTAATTGTGAAATGTAGTTTGCCGGTATCTTACACATTAAACATTATTATTTTTAGACAGGAGGAGCTCCCTTCAGGTTAAACCTGTTCATAAGGTAGCGGCAGAAGACTGGTTCCATCAGAAAATATCTCTTGGCGACATATTCGCCATTTTCCTATGTATACTAGCCTCATTTAGAAACAAATTGAAGAAAACTGTGCCATACAAACAAACTTTTGTGAAAAATAAATAATTTTATCAGTGTAAATAAAATTTCCCACTGGCCTGCTTTCATTTCTTTTTTTAATATAGTACTTCATGCCGCACTTCTGACATTTCTAAACGCTGTCACTGACAGATACTACTATTACCCAATAAAATCTTACTCAATTTGCCGACCACAGCAGAGGGAATGCTGAATCTGCCCTGTTGAGATGATAACAGTATCCCCGCCTTACCCTTGCTAGGGATTGCAATGAAAAGAGATTAGGTGCTGAGAAGGCTGATCTCATTCAGTCTAAAGTCTATGGCTAGTGCAGATGTGGGAGTTGTGGGGGCTCCTCATCGCCTTTTTTCAGGTTGGGCCTATACGTTTGCCCTGAATTAGGGTAAAAGTGCTGCCTTAATTTTGTTGTATTTGTCGGCAGCTTTTCACACCATCTCTCATACCATTTTTCTTCAGCTATGTCCGAATTGGGCATCAGAGGCACAGCTTGCGGGTGGCTGAGATCTATCTTAGAGGGAGGAAGAAACCAAGAAATCTGGCTCCTCCCTTATACTTCTTCCAGCAAGCAGTTAGCGCTTGGGGTGCAGCTCGGCTCTTCTCTCAGTCCCTTGATATGTAATAGCTTCATGGCCCCCTAGCTAAATTTCTTGAATCCTAGGGATTGGTCACAATCTCCTACGGTGATGACATGTAGCTGCTCCTCAATTTTGCTTCCATCCTCACTGGTCCAGGTAGAAACGTCAAATCATGTTTGTTGGATGTCTAGCATCGAGTGCCAAAATGTAATCTGCAATGTAATGCTGGCCAAACAGAGATTCTACTGTGTGGGCAAGTGAACGAACACAGGCTCTCCTTCAGCTAGTCGTCTAAATTCCCCCCACCCCCAGCACCTACTTCTGGTGCTAGGATCTTGGCTTCAAACTTGATAATAAGGTTTCCTTTCATTCTGAGATCCTGTCAGCTTTAGGAACGTGTTCATGTTACTTCGCACTTTGAAACATGCTTCCCCAGGGTGGTCCATAGGTTTAATCTTTATTGTTCAAGTTAATTAAAACCATAACAATGTACCAATAAAACGAAGTGAGTTGTACCGACTTAATAAATACACATATGAAAAACTGTTTTAAGGTCCCAAAAGTATATAAGTTTAAAAATAGTGCAGGGTCCATTTAGTGTAGCGTTGACTTAAAGTGCTTTAGCATTCCGTCTATTTCCTACTAGTTTTTCGCATTGAAGTAGAAATGTTGCCAAATTACAATTAATCTGCGGGTCATTTGGATGCGAAATACTATGCTTCATTGATAATCAGTGACCTAGTAGACTTGTCAGAGAAGAATAACATGCCATGATAACATCAGGACTGGACTATGCCAACATTATCCACCTCGGCCTCCCGGAGGGATGGATCAGGAAATTTGAAGTAGTACAGAACACTGCTGCCCGTCTTATTCTATGCATTCTCAAGAGGGAGGAGTATTTCATTATATGCTACTCTTCATCATCTCATCATATGCTACTCTTCATCGGCGTATGCACAGAGCCTTCTGCAAGTAATGCTGGAAATTCTTAATCGGCATGACTGAATTATTTTCCGCATAGATCTTTGATTTTCCCACAGCTTTACCGGTCAAGATCCCACACTTTAGATGAGTTCGCAAAGGATGGAGCTCCTTGGTTATGGCGAGTAAAGAGAGGAATTGGTTGCCACTCATTAAGGGATGTGGCCCAGAAATAGGTTTTTAGGAAAACTAAAGACCTTTCTCTTTGCCGCCCATTAAGTGGCGAGCGTGTAGGTGTTCCTCTGCAGACCTAGTGTCAGGACACTCCTTGAAGTACCTGTGTGCTTTAAAAAGCGCTCATTCACTTCTTTGACATGGTCTGGGCCTGCCCTGATCCAGTTGGACCTTTTGTTTTAGGCCAATCTGTGTATTTCATTGAGTTTAAAAGAAATTGAAGTTGTATATGCCGACAGATGGCCTGTGTGTTGACTTATCCAGAACCTTAGTGATAGCTTCATTGATTAATAGTGCCGCACCATAAATAGGACAAATAAAAATTTCTGGGTGGGGCACTTTTTTCTAGTTTCTCTATGTATGTATGAGAGGAGTATGGGTGGATGACTGAAACAGGTTGAGAAGTGTATGACTTTATCACGGTATGAATGTGATGTATATATAGTATTTTACGAGTTTTTTACGAGTACGAGTGTGGTCTTTCTTAAAAAAATTCTTAAAATCTTTTCTTTAAAAAAATCTCTTATTCAGAATTCGACAAATAGGGGGGCTCCCTTATCTATAACAAAATCAAAAATTAAGATATGAAGATTTAGTTGTTATTGTTCCAAAAATTGTGAAAATGAAAAATAATGTGAGAATAAAAAAAAAACTTTTGAAGATTCATTCTTAACTGAAATAGTGGTTTCTGAAGGACAAATGTTTTATTCATTGTCTGGTCAAATTTAAGAAATATTAGTGCAGCACTGGCACCTTGTTTCGTTGATTTCTGATCCAGTTCTGGGCAGGTATTGAAGGGGACTTTCTCTGGTCTAGGAATACCCAACTGCCCTCACCCCAAGGTTGCACTGTTGGGCTCTTGGAGGAAATTGGGGGGCGGATGATGGAGCAGACCTTTGTTAGAATCGCCACAATCAGTGCTTTAAATGGGACGGTACTGCCCGGTACGAAGTCAAGTACCTGCACTTTACTGTTGAGAGAGAGAGAGAGTACCGGTACTCCTCAGAAACAAGCAGGCACTCTATTACAGCGTACCTGCATTTCTATGTTTCCCTTTTAAGAACTGGCCACCATAGCGCTTCACTGAAGAGCTTCGCCCCGCGTATCTGGGGGAGTGGAGAAATAGTGTGTGCGGGCTTGTGTGCTCACCAGGAACGACCTATTTATAAGGCACGAGGATGTCCGCAGACACATGACAACATCTGGGGCAGACAGGTGGTGGGAACATCATGGGCTGGAAATGCCTCATTTACTATCCTGTTTATCTCATAGGCAAGTGGAATGGTTACTGTGTATTTCTCACTCTAAAAAACAACATTTGTTATTAAGAAAAATAAACTTTCATTCATTCATCATTTTGTATTGGTCACTGGTGCTAAGGGACGTGTCAAAAACACTTAAAACATTGGGACTATTGAGGCATCATTATAACTAAACGATAAATATAATTGCTCCCGTGCAAAATTATTCCAACTTTGATGAGCATTAATAGCCCAAGATTTGTTCTGCAGCTTGAAATGCAAAACGTTGAACTTGCTTCGACTTTTAAACTATACTCGTTTTTGCATTTCTGCTTGTCACTGTTTTATTTCATATGATTTGACTAATTTTAGTTTCTGATCTCAAACCTTGACAAACACACTGGGAAAAAAGTGAAGCGGAAATGAGTGTGCTTTCAACAATGTAGTACCAAGATATTTAAATGTCATAGTCCCATGATGTTTAGAGCCACCAAATATGCATGTGACACACGCAACCGCACGGTTGCTGCAAGGTCTTACAGCATTGTCCCGGGAACTACCAGTACTTCAAACATTTCTTTGGTTCCCTTCCTTTGCAGTATTGCATAAAATAACCTCCTCTAGATCCAACGGGAGCGTAAAACACTTTTTTAAGATGGATCGCGCCTAATACTTCCAGCAAAAAAAAAAAAGTAGATTAGTATAACGTGTTTGTTATTCCAATCAAGGGAATGGAAGTCAGTCGTTGGCCGAAGGCCAAACCCCGAAGCCTTGCCAAACGCAAACCCTGCATAAAGTATACGTAATCCACCAATCTATTTAAAACCGTTCACCAATGCGGAGTCCGGCTGTTCTTTGCGGTCTACAGAGCCATCGTGTGGACATTTGCAGTACTGCCTTACGTCATTGCCACATTACACAATCAATGCTAGTTCATCGTTACCAGCAAGAACAACAATATCAGCGCATCTTCAAGTCAAGCCACTACAAGAGTAGCATCGATTTAATTTTAAGTTGAAAAGAATAATCCTTCCTGTGTAACACAGAATCGGCACTTAACGACTAACTTAAAACGTTAAAATATTAGTTTTAGTCCGCTTGTATTTATGGCTTCATATACAGTATGTCTTAAGAAATCGGACTAGGAGTGCCTTTACGTAAATGCATTTACTCTCTATCTGCAGTGAGCAATAGTGAAAGGTATTTTCATTCTTATCCACTGTGCCTGAATTTCCATTTCCACTGACATATAAGGTGTCCAAATGCCTGAATAGGGTGGTTGCGGAGACCTACAACTATAATGTATTGATGGTATATGTGTATTCATACAGATAGAACCTAACTTTGAGAGCAACAGGGAGCGGTACATGAAGGACTGCAGACATGTACATGGAGGCGATGGAAAGCAATACTGGAATGGTGGAAAGATTTTTCTTGGCTTAAACATCTCAACGAAAATGCCGTGGTGTCAGTGATTGTGACCAGATGCTCGAAGGTAATCCTCAAGGTAGTTGTTAGACCGGTCATCCTTAGGGTGGTCTTCCCCCAAACGTTTTGCCTGCTTACCTCCTCTTTTTTGCTAGATCTTTTTGTTGGCTTAGGACTCTGAGCACTTTACCACTGCTAACCAGTGCTAAAAGTGCATGCGCTCCTCCCCTAAACATGGTGACATTGGTGTATACATGATTGGCATATTTAGTTTACTTGTAAGTCTCTTGTAAAGTGGTATAACATATACCCATGGTCTGTAATCTAAATGCTACTAGCGGGCCTAGAACACAGGTTGTGCCATTCAAACAAGTAGCCTTTCAAACCGGTCTCAGGCTTGCCATTGCAAGACCTGTGTGTACAGTTTAGTGCCACATCAACTTGGCATTTAAAACCACGTGCCAAGCCTTGAACTCTTCTTTTATTACGCATATCACTCCTAAAATAGGCCCTAGGTAGCCCTACGGGCAGGGTGATGTGCGAGTAAAAGGTAGCACATGCACATTTAAGTTTACATGTCCTGGTAGTGACAAACAGCTAAATTTGTTTTCCACCACTGTAAGACCTACTCCCCTGATAGGGTAGCATTGGAAATTCATTAAAACACATTAAAGCTGTAATTCCTGATTTAAAAGGAGTAGCTACATCATGTTGCATATCTTTGGAATAGCAATGAGAAATCCTCTTTAGTGGTAAAGATGGATTTAACATGATTATTTTGGAAATGCCATTTTTAGAAAGTGGACATTTCTCTACTCTCACTGCTCTGTGTGCCTGCAGCATGTCTCCAATACACATCTGGGAAGGGAGACAACTACACTTTCTCTCTAGACTGCCACAAACACAGGAAGGGTGGGCACATTGATAGCTCTTCCTGGGTAGGAAGAGGGTGGGGGAGCCGACACACCTGAATAGGAAGTGTTCTGTGTCCCACACAAAGGGCTAATTACTCCCTACTAATAGTCTGGAGCCAGGCCTGGGATGAAAAAGGGACCTGTACATTTCAAGGGCCTACTTTGAAGTCACCCCCACTTCAAAAGCATATTTGGGTATAAGTTCTGGGGCTCTGACCCTACCAAGACAGGCACTACTGGACCTGTAAATAACTCTGCCAGGAGTAAAAATTGCTGTGCCACAAGGATTGCCACTTTACCGGATTGCTGATCTGAAGGAACTGCTTTCTGCTTTGCTGAGCTGCCCTGCTGATCACTGCCCTGCTGAGGATAAGGATTGGACCCATCTCACTTGAATCCAGAGGGACTCTAAGGGCATGTTGGCTTGCCGCCTGTTCCGAAGTCTCAGGCCTATTAAATACTTCCTTCAACTCTGCAACACCACCTGTGCTCCGTCATATGGGAGTCCTGCCCTGCCAAGAGGAGCTAATCCAGTCCTGGGCCCTTGAAAGGTGATTTCTGCTGTCCAGACCATCACAATCGGCACAGTAATGACTTTGCACCTCTTGCAACCGATTCATTGCCCTTAGAAGCTGACACAGGAACCGATCTACTACATTGCTTCGATGGACTGCACGGCGACAATGGACAGCGCAGCTCAATGGTTCTTGATCGCCTGCCCGATCGGCACAGACTCATCGAGTCTTTGATGCAGACGCTTTGCTCCATTCAAGGAACTGTCTCAGCGGGACCGCAGTTAGCACTGTAAGCACTACTTTTTGATTTATTCTTGAAAAAATTCACAACTCGGGAGACTGCAAGTAATGCCAGGTTCAAGGTAACACAATTGTATTACCTCCACATGGTGTATCTAACCCCACAGCGACTTAGCAGGATTTATCCAACTCACATAGCTGAATATTTGCAATGTGGTGTGTCTGCTGTCGGATTTGTCCACGTTACGTGGAGTTGCAGGGATCCACATCTGCACTGGACGCAAACACAGTCTTGATGACCCCGACAATTCGACAGTGTCTCCGGGACTTTCTACTACTCCCTAAAGAAGGAAGTAAAATGAATAACCGATTCGCTCTCGAAGGTTTGGTACTGGCCAGATGCCTTACAGCCATTCGTTGGGCAAAGGCAGCACTCAGACTCATGATAGATGACAAATCAACATGTTGGAATGGACAGTTGCGGAGGGGGATACGCCTTTGAGGGGCCCACAGGGATAAACATGCATAGAGAGACCATGCAAGGTGGGTTGAGGTGGTGGACTGAGTGGGGGTGATAGAGGAGGACCCAGAGGTTTCAGATGGGGGATCCCCAGAGCTGGCACAGATTCCCTCATGGGATTGAAGGCCGACCTGCAGGCTAACTGGCAAAGTAGCTGGGTTCTATCCCCCCAGAAATATATGAGCCAGTGGTAGTGAGTATATGCGACATGCCTGTGAGTGTGTGGGGCAAGATTGAGACAGTGAATTCCAACTCTGTTCCACCCTGATGGGGCTGTGAACTTTCCCACACCGTATCCCCCCTCTTGCCCGTGTCCTTTGACGCCTCCCTTTGGGCGAAACAAATTACTCATGTTTGGGCACCTTTGTAGCACGGCTACTCCTTTCCCCACTGTTCCGTACTTAAACACTTCAAATAATATACTAACTGTAAACGTCATTGTATGCAGAACTTGAATCACTGTAATATGTTCTTTTGTTTAATGTCTGAAAACGTTAAAGACATTTAAGATGAAATCATAATTTTGCTTCTGCTTATTGGATTTTTGTCATTTTTGTCTTGTTTTATTAATACAATTTGTCTCTAAACCTGTGTGGAGTATTTTTGTGGTGTTTTCATTGTGTTACTATATGTGTTGCACAAACACTTTACACATTGCATCTTTAGATAAGCCGGACTGCTCTGGGCCAAGCTACCAGTAGGTGAGCACAGGTTGTCTTTTTGTGTGTATCTAGCTAACCCTGACTAGGAGTGTGGTCCCTACTTGGACAGGGTGAATTCCTCTGCCAACTAGAACTCAATTTCTAACAGTAGTGCTCTAGGAATCGAGATACAACCTGAAGAGAGGGTTCTTTAGTGCCCCGCAAACCCTGCCCAGGATGTGCTGCCATCTTTTATGAAATTACTTAGTTATGCGAAGTGGTTTTTGTAGTGCCAGATTGGTCTATTTCAACCACACCACCATGCACACAACATGTAACACAAGGTAAACATGTGTAGCTGAGAAGGGACAACTGTACTTACTCTGGTGTGGCGGAGTGAGCAGAAACAAAAAAAAGGAATTAATTACTTACCTGTACACTATAGTTCTCCAGTATTATCTTTCATAGATTCACATGCTTGTATCTTCCCCATCGTGATGGTGGGAGTCTCACAGTAACAGAATGACTAAAGCAGTATCATAGAGAAGAAAACTGCATAGAAAAGCCCATAGGGACTAGAGTATTTGGTAACCAGACCTCCTTATTGTTTGGTCCAAAAGTTAGCCAATCAGCATTGCTGCCCTGCCCTCACACTCCCCAGCAGAAGCTTCCTGCCTCAGATTTCCGTCCCCGAGTGAGAGACATGGATAAATACCGAGAAACAGGTCCTGCCTGAGAAACGGGGAGGTGGGCGGGCGCATGTGAATCTATGAAAGATAATACTGGAGAACTATAGTGTACAGGTAAGTAACTAATTCCTTCTCCAGTATTACATCTTTCATAGATTCACATGCTTGTATCAGAGTAGTAAGTAGTGCTCACAAAACCTGCAGCGTTTCCAGGATAGAACCCAGAAGGAAGTTCTGCAGCAAACAAAGTTAGAACATGATCTAAAAATACACAAGTCAGATAGGAATAAGAACCAAATTCCCCTTCAAAACATATTGTGTAAGTTCTTGATAGAAAACATAATAGAACAATCTATAACGATAGCATATTATGTATATATATGTATACATATATCAAAGTACTGTTTAGAATATTAAAAGATAATCAAATTATACCTTATTGAAATAGGCGTTTCAGAACAGCTTGTCCCACTGCCGTGTCCTCTTTCCACGCAGTGTCCAGACAGTAGTACTTGGTAAACGAATGCACACTCTTCCACGTCGCCGCTCTGCAGATGTCGGGCAGCGACACTCCCGTGAACAAGGCCATTGATGTCGCCATCTTCCTTGTGGAATGTGCATTCACATTGGAAAGAAGCGGCTTTCCTGCTTTTTCATGACATTTCAAGATAGCCTATGATATCCATCTGGCAATACTCAGTCTTGACAGAGGGAGACCTCTCCTTTGTCCTTCAAATGCGATAAATAATTGCTTGGATTTGAGGAATGTCTTTGTTCGTTCAATGTAGAACTTTAAACATCTAGCAATGTCCAAAGAGTGCAACGCTCTTTCTGCTTCAGATGAGGGATTGCTGAAAAAAGTAGGCAAAATAATTGGTTCGTTGAGGTGAAAAGACGTAGGGACTTTGGGTATAAATGTAGGATTTGTCCGTAATATAACCCTGTCCTGGCGAAATTGTAAAAAGGGCTCTTCCACTGAAAAGGCTTGAATTACGCTAACCCTCCTCGCCGATGTAAGTGCGAGCAGTAAGGCTGTCTTCCACGAGAGGAACTGTAAGTCCGTCTTGTGTATAGGCTCGAAAGGTGGCCTCATAAGTTGCGCCAGAACTGTATTGAGGTGCCAGGGCACTGGCGGGCGCCGAATAGGTGGAAAAACTCTAAAAGGTCCTCTAATAAACTCCTTTATTAGCCTGTTAGACCAGAGAGACGGCTCATCTGGCTGTCTCCTGAAACGGGATATTGCCGCCAAATGCACCTTCACCGAGGCATGTGATAGACCTGGCTTAGATAACGACAACAGGTAAGGCAGAATACCTTCAGGCGGTACCGTCAACGTTTAGGCTTTGACTGGCACACCAGTGGCAGAAACGAGTCAATTTTGCTGCGGTCTTGTTGGTTGACATAGCTCTGGCTTGCGATAGAATATGTCTGCAGTCTTGCGGAATGCTCAAATCTTGGAATTCCCGCTTGTAGGAGAGTAGGGTCTGCTATCCTATGGTCACCCCAAATTTTTGCTTTTTGCTTCACTGGTTTATGACTTAATGTGGCTGTGGGCCTGCTAATCAGACCCTCAGCCTGCTGTTCTCTCTCTAAATTACTGCCAATGCACTCTAGGTGCATTACGAATTGGAACTGGTTCACCTTATTGGCCCCTGTAACAGTGTACCCTAGGAACCCAGGGCATAGGTGTTTCCAAGGCCTACCAGGGGCTGCAGCATGTATTGAGCCACCCCTGGCCTGGCCTCCATATTTGACACAACTGGCTGATCACTCAGCTGGGGTAAGTTGGTGTAATCACCTCTTGCTTAGGTATAGTATCCCTATATCTAACCTTAACTTAACACATGTTAACCTATAAGCCATTCCTATGGAAGGCCCCTGCAATCATGGGGGCAGAGTGCATGGTTTCATGTGAGATGATGCTCTAGCATGAGCTGAGCCTGTCTGCAGCTGTCGGGAACAACTCCCTTAGCTGTTCCGGGATATTGCCATACCATATACTCTTAAGTGCATTATAATCCTCGCGGTTATATGCTAACTTTGGTTTGGCTTTATCAAAACATGTCGAGTAAGGTGTCATACGATTTGGAATACTATCGCCTCGACAGTTCTGTCGACGGGGATAGCATTCCACCCTTCTAGAGGGACACGACATGTACATAGCCTTAACCCCGGTTAAAGTTAACCAGAGCCTCAGCATCACAAAATGGATGCTGCCACCACAGACACAAGTCTGATCTCCTGCTGCTGGGAGTCCTTCCAGCGAGGGAGGCTTGGACAAAGGGTTTCCTGCCTTGGGAGGTGCGAGCACCACCCCAGACAGGATTTTGTGTATTGGGTAGGACAGGGCTGAATAGAAACAGACATGCCCGGGGCACACAAGGTGTCCCCGTGCATAAGCCAGTCCAAACCGGTCCTGGGACTTTCCAGACCCAGGGCTGGCGAGGAGCTGGACAAAGGAAAGGGGGTGTAACCGCCCCCCTTCCTGGTCCCACCCAGAGGAGGGACCTAGCAGGTGATCCACCCCTCAGATTGGGAATAAGAGTGGGAGCAGTGCCATAGCACCTCAGATCATCCTGAAATCAACTTGAAACTAAGACGACGACTGGACTTCGACATTCTGCTGTACAGAAGACTGAAGAGTATCTCCCTTGTGGCCTAGGAGTGGCCACCCTGTGAACACAGGTACCAACCAGCAACTCGACGTCTGCTTTGCCGCCGCCGGAGCCCAAGCCCAGAGCCTGACAAGACCCAGACTCCCAGACTTCTCACAGCCCGATCCACAGTCCCTGCAAAGAAGGGACCCGTGGAGGCACCGAGAGACGTGGGACCGGACCTCTTGGAAGACCCCCGAAAAGCTGACTGCGCAGCACCCGAGGCACCCTCGACGTTGTGATTTGGGACTGAGAAGCCCCACCACCGAGCAGCCCTTGCACCGAAGATCAGCCCCCCAGCATCTCCCCGATCTGCGTGGGGCCCTTTTGCATTGTGCCACTCGACGCGCCATCCTGGCCACTTGCCACGTGGCCAACGGCCATCTTGGCGACGAAACCTACAAACTACACTGCAGGTCTGGTTGCTCCAGACTTGCCCTCGCTCCTGTAAAAGGGAGCATCCGCTGTGACCTTGCTGGTCTGAGTGATAAGCCTTTTTCGATTCCTGCGTGGCTTGCATTAGCCAAGGCCTGTTTGCTCCAATCAAGTTGCCGACACCGCCAACAGCAAGAAGCCTGCGTGGGACAGCTCGTGATCGACTCCTGGACGTCCTCGACCTCTTCGTGTCCACGTGGCTGCAGAGAGAAGCTACACCTCAACGCCTGTTTGCACCCGACATCGCCTGGTTCCAATCTGGTTCCACGGTAGTCACTGGCTAGTGACTTTGAACATTGTCCCCTCTGCTTTCAGGTCTTCACAACATCAGATCCACCCTTGGATCCACCGGAACTCTTCACATCAAGCCGCCTGCAGCATCTTCAGCTCCAAGCACCATCGACCAGTGTGACGAAACCCGACACTAATTCGACCCTATGCACCCGCGTCCTGTGGGTGAGGTAACTCAGCAACGCCGGTGTTCCCACACTGGTACACACCTCTAGTGTCTGTGTCTTAAGTTTCACTCCTCTAGGTCACTCGGAAGGTTCCTAACTAACTTTATAACTTTTACGCACCATAGACATTGCATTGGTGAGTGCGTGCACTTTAAACACTGCACCCGAGTCCCGCGGGCCTTTCCCGACTTAGTCACTGCTAGTCCCGATCAGCTCCAGCGATTCCCAAGGCCCTAGGCCTGTTTCCTTTTCGATTGGTATCTCGAATACCACTTTCTTTTTTTTTTCTTTTTTTTTATTTGGAAAACCTTACATGTAATACTACAGGCAAAATCAGGCACAGGCCGAAAATCTGTTGGCCGGCAACACAAACAGATTCAAAGCCTCGCACAGCGAGAGACAACAGTACAGTAATTTTCGGTCCGGCATAGCCCGTTAAATCAGGATTTATATATAAACTTGTCCACAGTAGTTCAGGATATGAGAGGATTCCAATTTATGATAAGGGTAGAAGGATCTAATGGCATACGATACTGCGAAATCTTACACAGAGCAAGTCATACAACAGGATATTAGCTTTCAGTAGAGATATAGTTGGGAAGCAAAAAACAGGACATGAAGCAACAATAGCTATGTACTAGAACTCAGTGTCCTACTCATGGAAGCAATAAACAGTAAAAGAATACATAAGTACACATTGCAGAAGTCTTCCCAATGAAAACGAAACCTAGTCCCCCATCTAGCGAATAAGTGTATAAGGAATAAGGAAAGAAGATACAAGAAGAAGAAAAAGAAAAAATAGAGGCCATAGAAACAAAGAAGAAACAGAAAACACGTCCCATCCCCCAACCCCCCGCCCTGCATACCAGCAGAAGGCTATGGTCTACCCCCCCCCCCCCCCTATAGGCATGCCTGTCGCCCCAGCAAAGAAACCCCGAATATGGGAAAAGCGGAGGAGGGCCCTAGCACCTGCTCCATTCACCCCCCCCCCCCCCCCCTCCCCCACATACCAGAAGAGCATGTAAGACCACCAAGATGGAAAGTGAGCATCAATTTATGTCCATCTCAACCCCCCAAAGTCACAAGCACGAGCCAAGGTCCACTTCGTCACCGGGATCACCCATAAAGTACTGTAAACAGTCAGCGCTCATCCCTGGCCAGTCCGAACAGAAGCAGACAAACTCCCCATTCCACGAGCAAGCAAACCCGATGATCCAACCGTCTCAGTAGGGGCCACCCAGGCGCTCAGCAAAAGCAGCGGCACAGAGTTAACATCCCTCCTCCAGGTTACACTCTCCGTCGTCGAGAGAACATGGCGCTTTTGTTCGGGAGGTAGATCAACAGGCAGGAAGGTAGAAAAAGCAGCAGACACGCAGCTCCGGCCACCGTGCTCACTGGTCTCACAATCCAACACTGCACACCCCAGGGAGTCCTCGGCATCAACAGACTGGGCAAAGCCGGGCACCAGATCCACTTTGTACCCATCTGCCCCTACAGATCCCGTGTCAGGAGCAATGATCGCCTGTGAGTCATTGATGGCCAACCACCGATGTTTCAGAGCTGAGTGCAAGTCTGTAATGGCCAGAAAGACATCCCTCACTGTAGGCTCCATTCCACCTCCGTCGATATACACAATGCTTTCTTTCTCTAGGGGCCCTCCGGACGGGATAAAGCACATTCTCATCAGGCAGCCGGGGTATTAATATCAGCTCGCGGTGTGCGAATGGGTTATGGCGGAGCACACTCGAACCCACACACTCGTGCAATGCCGCCCACCGCTTACCAGCCGCATCTAGGAGAGGAATCTCCTCCCGACGCCCGCCTCGGATGGTGTGTGATCACCCACCGGCAGCCCACGGAGAAGGTCCGGTCCGGGCTGTTAACTCCGCCTTGCTCCTCGGGACGGCCACATCCACAGGAGCCAGCAAAAATATGTGCCACAAGGCTCGGGGGTCCAGCGCCGATTCCATCCTGTTTACCCACGGCAATTCAGCGAGCTGTAAATCTCGGCTCGGGTCACCGGTCCGTCATGGCCGACCAGGGCCGATGTTGATCGCTTCCCCGTCGGCTGCAGCGCCACTCGAGGTCCCGGCTTGTCCACAATAGAGGACGTAACCTTTACGACGGCGTTTCTCGGCCGTCCGGGGCGGTCGCCATTCCGGAATTGCACGCCCGGGCACTGCATCCGCTCATCTACGCGGGGCCACGGCTGAGATGCAGGATCATTGCCAGGATGGTGCGGGAGGCAAGGGCGAGCGGCGGAGACGTGCGTCTATGCGGCCATTTTGGTCGCCGTCTTGGCTCCTCCCTTATAACACTTTCTTAGTATATGGTTTAGGTGGCCCCTAGGGCTCATCCATATTGTGCAACTTTTGTTTATTTTAACTGTGTTTTGTTTTAACGCTTGTGCTTCTGTGCTCATAAAGAGTCCAGGGGATATTTGTAGTTAATAAATATATATATATTTTCAATATATATCGGTGTGGTGTCCTTTCATTTGGTATTCAAGGGGGTTGTATATGGTAAAACAGCTTGCTTCACATGCCTTTCAGAGTTTAGCCTAAGACTGCTTTGTCCACGCTACCACTAGGATAGCTGGTCTATAAGGTTGACTTACAACCAATCATCATAAGGGTTGCTTGGCATGATACAAGGTGATCACTAGAACTAGTGAGCATCATATATCAGGCCAACTTCTCACATTTTTAGCAATGCTAGGTCTGGATGCAGAATCTGACCGTCGTTCATGGAAATGAGGTTCTGGTATGTCGGGAGTTGCACTTTGTTGCCCCTCGACATCTGCAGCAGTTCTGAAAACCATGCCTGCCTCGGCCAAGCTGGTGCTATCAGAATGACATGACACGGTTCCAACCTCATTTTGCGAAGCACTCGCGGTATTAAGGGAATTGGAGGGAACGCTTAGGCAAACCTTCCCATCCAGTCCATGTGAAATGCATTTCCTTTGGAATCTTGCTGAGGATAACTGGACGCAAACTGGACGCATTTTGAATTGTCTCTGGTTGCGAACAAGTCTAATGTGGGAGTGCCCCATTTTTGAAACAGTTTGTGAAGCTGAGTGTCGTGCAGTTCTCACTTGTGCGTCACGCTCGCTGTGCGACTCAGGACATCTGCCCGTGTGTTGAGGATGCCCTGTATATGCTGTACCTGAATCGAAATACAGTGATTTATCAGCCATTTACAGATTCTTTGTGCCAACGCAGACAGTTGTTTGGATCTTGTTCCGCCCTGCTTTAGAAGGTAAAACATAGTCGTGGTGCTGTCCGTTTGAATGAGCACCGACGAGTGCTGGATTCTGGCAGGAAGGCTTGAAGCCCCAGAAACACCGCTTTGAGTTCCAACATATTTATGTGAAGCTGTGCTTCCCATTCTGACCAGCGGCCCTGGATCTCCAGCTCTTGAAGGTGCGCGCCCCATCCTTGCAACGAGGCGTCCGTTGTCATCACATAATCGTGATCCTGAGGTACAAAATTCAGACCCTGATTTAAGTTCTTCTGAACCTTCCACCATGACATGGCCACCTTCATACGGTGAGTGATAGTAATCCGATCCTCGAAGGTTCCTTTGGACTGAACCCACTGCTCGTCCAGATGTTCCTGCAAGGGTCTCATTCGAAGACGGCAGTTTGGCACCAGTGGGATGCAAGAAGATATCATCCCCAACATGGATTTGTACATCCTCACAGAAGTGAACCTTTTTGTCTGAAGGGTCGTTGCTAGACCTATTATCTTCTTCATCCGTTCCTCGGAAGGGTAAGCTTTCACTGCCTTGGTGCATATCCATGCTCCTAAGAAGTGGATGCCCTGAGCTGGTGTAAGTGAAGACTTTTCCAAGTTGGTCCTTAGGTCTAAACGATGGAATAGCCGGATGCAGCACTGAAGAGACCTTCTGGTTTCTCTGAATGATGGACCTGTCACCAGCCAATCGTCCAGATATGGGTAAATGTAATGCCCTTTCAACCTTAACCCGTTCGATGCTGATGACGGAACCGCTCCTTCATCAGCTGCGGTTGGGCTGTGCTGATGACGGAGCGGTTCCGTCATGGGCCTGCCGTCGCGCCTGCGCAGCGCGTTCTATTGAGCGGGCGGGGCCATGACAGAACCGCTCCGTCACAAGCACAGCCCAACCGCGGCTGGTGACGGAGCGGTTCTGTCACCAGCATGCGGCCGCCGCGCTGCCGCCCCGCCCACTTAGCGCTGCAGCGGAATAGCCACCGCAGCGATGTGGTTAAATGGGCCGCCACCGGGGCCATGCATTTGGTAAACACCCTCAGGCCGATTTGAGGCCGAATGGCAGCACCTTGAATTGGAAATGGCGACTCTCCACGACGAATCTTAAATATTTTCTGTGCTTCTGATGAATTGGAATATGGAAGTACGCATCCATGAGATCCAATGACGCCATGTAGTCTTTCTCCTTTAACATTAGAAGGATCTCTTGCAATGAGAGCATTCTGAAGGGAATCCTCTTTATGTATTGATTCAGATCCCTCAAATCCAATACCTGTCACCATTTCAGAGTTTGTTTCTTTTTGATGAGGAAGAAATGCGAATAGAAGCCTTTCCCTCTGTGTTGATGCGGCACTTCTTCTATAGCCCCCTTCTGCAACAGTGAATGGACTTCCTTTTGCAGCTCCTGACAATGTTGGTGGTGTCTGAGCACCGGGGAATGATCTGGTGGCATTTCTACAAACTCTAGGGTATGGCCTCTGCTTATTACATCCAAAACCCATTTGTCCGAAGTTATGGACATCCAATTGTTGAAGTATTGAGAAAGATAGTGGTCGTTTTCCGGGATCTGTTGTGTCGGGAGCGCCGGCCTGAAATCATTGACGTCTGTTAGATTGTTGATTCTTCCCTCTATTGGAAGATTTCCCCCTAGACTGCTGCTGGTAAGAGGAGTTGGAGGGTCTGTACTGGTTGCTTGAATTGTATTGCCTATATCCCTGTTGCTTATAAGGCTGATATCTGTTGATCTGATATAAAGATCTCTGATTGAATTGGCCTCTTGCACCTCTTTTACGAAAGGACTGGAACCGTCCTTGTTGAAGGGATCCCAGCGCTCTAGCAGTATCCGTGTCAGATTTGAAACCCTGTAGCTCTTCGTCTACATGTTTTCCAAATACTTTTTCGCCATCGAATGGCATGTCTACAATTTTCGCCTGCACCTCCGGACGAAATGATGTTGCTTTAAGCCAACCCTGTCTTCGAAGCGAAACTGCTCCAGCCATCTGCCTGAAAGCCATAGAGGAAACGTCCATGGCAATGTCAATTGATTCAGCAGCTGACTTTGCCCCGTCTTTGAGGATAGCCGCTGCCTCTTCTTTCCTATCCTCCGGTAGTGCAGACAGAATGGGTGCCAGATCCGACCACATTTGTCTGTTAAAGCGGCTAATAAGGGCCATAGCATTGGCTGCTTTAATCGTAGAGGCTGCCATGACCGCAAACCTCTTCCCGGCCCCATCCATCCTCCGTCCTTCTTTGTCTGGAGGCACCAAAGAAGTAGCAACCGGGTTCTTAGAATTCCTCTGTGCCACCTGCGTCACTACCGACTCTGCTCTCGGGTGTCCTATTAGACAGGCTGCAGCAGACTCTGGCGCTCTATACTTTTTTTTGATTCTTGGAACCGAAACCGCCCTCTTCCCAAACGTGAGGGATAATCGGGATTGAGCGAGCCGATTTCCTGGCGTCATCTTTGAAATCATACAAGAAACATTCTGTTTCTTTAACTTCCATATCCAAAATAAATCTCTTAGCTGCCTTCTCCATAATGTCATGGAACCCTCCAATGTCTTGAGGAGGAGAAGTGGTCGGCAGCGGAGTAGGTGACTGGGTCGACGGCAAAATGTACTCATCCCATTCCTGCCCCGTAGCATCATGTACAAGCTCACCTTCCTCAGGCTGATCATCTTCATCGGAATCCGTTAGGTCATCCCGGATTGTTATCTCTGGCGGTGATCTCACAATCTGAGAAGAAGATTGGGTCTTTGGAGGTTGCGATGAAGCCACCGGCGTAGATGACGGAGGAGCATTCGCCTCCGGAAAACGGCGATAATAATCGTTTATCATGAACCTGAGGTCAGAGACAAGAGACACAGGTATGGAGACTGACTCCTCTCGCTCTTCATCTCGCGACTCCTCTTGTTGCTCGTCACCTTCATTATAATTACATGTTTCCTGGAAAGACTCATATCTTGAAGATTGAGCTCTCTCTTTGAAGGAAAAAACCTCTTCCTCGTCTGTGTCCTGGCTCTTTGTTTTGACTTGTGAGGGGCTGTAGGCAGCACCTGATGACTCCTCTCCATCTGAATCCTGCTCCAATAAAGAAGATGGAGGTAAAGGTGAAATCTGTGTCCACGACGTGAATTCTGCAGATTTGCTTATAGTCGCCGAACACCTCGACGACTGAAAAGATCGAATAGAAATCAGTCTTCAACTGTGGCGATTTAAATGCCTTTGCCGTTGAAAGTATAATCTTCGTCGACGGTGTCATCGACGACATAGTCATCGTCGACGGAGCCGCCGTCACCAAAGCCATCGTCGACGGGACCACCGTTGACGGGGTCTCCGTCGACGTCTTAGTCGTCTAGCCTTTCGTCGACGACGACGGTTTCTTCGTCGACGGGATGGTCATACTCGTCGACACTGCTTTAAATCCTGTCGTCGACTGAGCCGTTGTCGTCGAAACAGTCGTCGTCGACGGTGAAGTCGTCGACGGAGCTGAAGATTTTACCACAGATTTTGCAGCAGAAACCAGGAAAATGGTCGACGGAGCAGACCCTGTTCCTTTCTGACCTGACAGCTTCTTGAGAGGAGTAATAGGGAGAGATGACGCTGCTTTCTCCCTAGGTTTAATCTTTTTAGGCTCCACTTTTTCCTCAGAATGAGAGGCCTTTCTCTTTTTAGGTGTCAGGTTAGAAGAATCCTCCCCAGAATCTGAGTCTGATGCAGCCTTCTTCTTTTGAAGCCACAACAGCAAACGAGCCTCTCTGTCTCTCAGAGTTTTAGCAGAGAAGGTTCTACAATATTTACAATCCTTGGCCACATGCTTAGGATGAAGACAATATAGGCAGTCCTTGTGAGGATCTTCAGAGAAAAGCCTGGCCTTTCCACAGGATCTGCAAGGCCTGAAAAGCCTCTTTTTAGAGCTTTCAGCTATTATGAAGAAAATAGGTACACACAATACCTTAATCCAGATGAAAAGACAGTAGAAGTAAAAGGTCAATAGTTCACTCAGGAACAGCAAACTGAGCAGAGCTCAGGGAGACTCCTTTCTCACACGAAGGCGGTTGGAAATCTCAGGCAGGAAGCTTCTGCTGGGGAGTGTGAGGGCAGGGCAGCAATGCTGATTGGCTAACTTTTGGACCAAACAATAAGGAGGTCTGGTTACCAAATACTTCAGTCCCTATGGGCTTTTCTATGCAGTTTTCTTCTCTATGATACTGCTTTGGTCATTCTGTTACCGTGAGACTCCCACCATGACGACGGGGAATATACAAGCATGTGAATCTATGAAAGATGTAATACTGGAGAATACGTTATACGCCACTATCAGACTGTAAAAATGTGAACACTCAGGGCTGGCTTCAGCACTCACATTGTCACAACTTGTGTTCATAGCGAGAAAGCAAAGATGGCTGCTGCCCATCGGTTGCTAGAGGAAATCCATGGGGCAAACTTCCTTTTCCACTGTGAGAAGATGATAATCGGATATTCTGTGGAAGACTTTTCTTACTGCTGTCCTTTTCCAAAAGTTGTTCGCTCAAGAAAGAGGAAACATCTACTACCACAACCTGAAGGACTGACTCTAATGTTTTGCCTTAGTGAACTTGCGCAGCTGTAGTGCTGCTGCATATCGCAATTGAAAAAACAAACGTTTACTTTTCACGTTCGTAGTGAAACAGAGACAATGCAGTGAGAACACAAAATTCCATGGTGTAATCATAATGCATCATTGCACTACATTCTCAATCAATCTGGACTTCAAGCAGATATTGTAGAGGTGATGTTTGAGGTCGAGGCATCAAATACGGTTTCATAGACTCTGGTTGAGCTTTCATATCCATCAAGAGAAAAGGCTGAGCAGCAAATAAGATCACGCCAGGGAGTTAACCAACCCTCCCTGCAAGACTGGACAATTGGCGCAACAGATGACTATTCATGAGGAAGAAGGCAGGACCGGTCCCGGTAGTTGATATACTCTACAGTATCATGGTGCCTGCACAATGTCCCGCTTGAGGAGAGAAGTGAGGTTGCCATAGTGAAGATCTAGACCAGCAGACCGCTCGGGCGGGTGGGACAATGGAGCAGTTACATCTCATTGCTCCCCCTGTTAAGGTAAACTGCTCAAAGGCCAGATCAACACAACTCAGGTAAACTGCTCAAAGGCCAGATCAACACAACTCATGGCCTAGCTGGAGGCTAATTATCTTCTAGATTCCCAATTTGAGTTTCGGCCTTGCCACAGTACTGAATCCATTCTAGTGGCTGTTACAGATCACATTAGATGTGGTTTAGACATCAACAAACCTAATATGTTCGTTCTACTTGATCTATCCGCAGCGTTTGACATGGTGTCACACTCTCATTTTCTGGAATGGTTTAGAGATTGTGACATCTGTGGTTCTGCTCTGAGTTGGTTTGAGGATTTCCTCACTAATAGAACTCACACCATTCCTCTGGAATCTTACAGATCCTTCACTGTTTTCCTGCATAAAAGTGTTTTCCAGAGCCGTATTAGAGCCCTACACTATTTCATATTCATGTGGCACCTTTAGCCAGGATAGATACCCAGCTTTTGATTTCCTTGGACTGTGATGCCAATGTTTTGCAGATGGTCTGAAAGCCTTAGCAGGGTGGATTACAGAGAATTGCCTTCAATTGAATGCGGGAAAAACTGAGATCATGCTATTAGGAAAGGATTCCAACCTATAGGGCTCGAACTGGTGGCCAGAAGATATGGGCATTTCTCCAATCGCTTGTTAAAAATCTTGGAGTGATCCTGGACCATTCCCTGTCCATGAAAGCCAAGGTCCGCAAAATTGCAGGACTCTTCCTTTGTCAATTAGGAAGACTATGGTCTAAGCCTTAGTGGTGAGTTGCTTGGATTATGGCAATGCTTTACTTGCTTCTATGAATGAACCCTTGGTGACAAAACTACAGATGGTGTAAAATACAAAAGCCCGCCTTATCAGCAATGCATCTGAGGTCCTCATCTGCTCCTCTTTTATGATCTTTACATTGGTTACCTGTTCATAAGAGGGTTGTCTTTAAGATCTGTTGTATGACTCGCAAAGCCCTAATGGGGAAAGCACCACCAATACTTGTCCTCGAGGCTTACCCTGTGCAATCCTGAAAAGGCTCTTCGCCCCCGGGAGGAAAGGCTGCTTGTAATCTTCTGATTAAAAAGTCTCGCTCAGGGGGCACAGTGTTCTCCTATTTAGCTCCTCTCTACTGAAATTCCCTCCCTGTTCATTTACATTTCTGTACAAATCGCCTCAAGGAAATCGCTTAAAACTGAATTATTTTAGAAATAGATGTTGTGGTGACTGCGGCATGATGTCAGAAGGCTCCTGTGCAGAGATACCCCACATGGGGGGATTTGTGCGCAGTATAAATTATTATAATGTAACACAACATCATGCAGAGTTAGAGATGTTATTAAATTTAAAGTCAACTATAGGAACATGTATATAAAATAGATATGATCAATGTAAAATATTCCGAAAACAAAATCTGTGGCTGTGAATGTGAACCAGAAGCTACCTGATCGGCAGGTACTTGGGCAGTACTCAATGCTCTACTCAAGTCATCGGTTGAAAACATCCAAGAGATCACAAATACTGTTTTGAGGGGAAAAAAGTATTTTTAATGAGTCAAAGGCTGCTACTGAAAGAACAAAAAATCGGAACAAGGATGGTATATAGCGATTCTGGTTCTCTTAATCCAAAAGTCTTGTTCAAGTTTTAAATTTGATAGGACACTGCCACGTTTTCCACACCAGAAACGGATTGTAAGCTTAACATCGCAACAGATAATTTTGCTTAAAAAGTATGGGTGACCATTTAATGCCCTGTAGAGAATTCAATGTGTAGGTACCTTTCTCAATACAAGAGATAAGAGACACATTTACACGAGATTCTCCAACTCAGGCCCAACTCAAGTAAACCACCAAGCAGAAAGTTTTTAGAGCTTAGAAAACCAAGGAGCTCACACAACAAAGGAGGCTCGGGAATGGAAGGGGCATCAAAACATTGGCCACCATGGAATAGGCAATGAACAGATAAGGTAGAGAGAAATCTGACATACTGTGTTCTAGATACTGCAAATGAGGACGGAAGTTAACTGGATTTCCGCACAGCACGATGTTTTCTTTGTGTGTGGTAAACAATACCCAGGAACTCAGATAGAATTTACAGCTCTTATTAGTAAAGCTGTATAACCATGAAGTCACCGCTGTCATGTTCTCACAGGAGACACTCCAACTGACATCAGTGGAGGGTTCCTCAAGAGAAAGGCAGCTGTGGATCATCAAGGCAGAACGTTCTACATAAAGGACATTGTACATTGTTGAAGTACAACATAATATCTCCTGTTTTACAATGCCACCTTAGCACCCTGCGGACATCTTAAATCAGTGCTTGGTAAACTAATATATGGGTATGGCCATTTTAGGCCTCCTGTGCTGGCCATACAGTGATAGAGCACATACCTGCATAGACAAAGTGATGTCATAACGTACATGTCACAGCCACAAGACAGGGGGTAGGTCCTGGACATTTTGCAGTATTCTGAATGTAGGTACAATGTTATAGGATAGCTCGGTTTACATTTCTTGATTGTAAAGCTTTGGGTAGTAGTCACTGCTTCGGATTAAAGTCATCGATCTCCGATCCCACCGAAACAATGGTTAGAAAGCCTGCCGATACCGGTGTTACAATCCTTAACACTACATTCTGTTTTCTAGATTTTGTTTCGAAATGGCGAGCTGCCCTTTCATAAATAAGATTGGTAATTCCAGCTGGAATTGGAATGCCTTACTGTAGTCATGCTACCAACATTTCTTAACTGCGTGAGAGTTAAATTTGAATCATCATCTGAGACCACTAGCAAACTTACCTCGCTACATTATTGCACGTGGTTAATCCTTTTATTAAATAGGCATACAGAAGGTAAATTAGATTGCTTGCTTTAGCTACAGGAAGATAATTACTAATGTAGATCTTACACGCATCACCACAGGTCTTTCTGTTAAAAATCGTATGTTTTTTATTGGAGAAACAGGTAGCCAAAAGATTGATGCACGCAATGGGTCTCACAGAATCATTAATGAAAAGGGCCTCTGTGATGGAATTGAAAAACAGGATTTGTTAAGGTAAATCATTTCTTTGAGAAGTTATTGAAATCCAAAGAACATAGTTAACTTGCTATAAATTATAACACTGATTTATTTACTTAATGGCCCAATTAGAAAGGAGATTTCACAGGATTGGGTAAAGCATACAAAAAATCTCCTGTCTCACAAAGAACAAAATAACGAATAGGTTTACAGTTTTTCCTTCATGCCTCCCAAAAACTTTTTGGAAGTACGGAGAAAATTACTGTTACGGATAAACAAGTGTCTGGTAATGCACAGAAAATTTGAGGATCCAATAGGTATCTCATCAGATCTAACAATTCTGGCCAACAAAGGAACATATAAATGTGGTGGATTGTGTAGCCCTCTTCACTCCCGGCTTCTTAAGAGGAGGGGAAGGCAGAGATTGTGCAGGACACAAACACAAAAGACCAACTTCCTACATTTTTATCTTGGTAGCAAATTATTGGAAACCCAAGCGATGAACAAAAACAGACCGCAATTCATTTATTTGCAACAAATCAGCAACAACTTCCTTCTGAATCATTCAATCCCCAAACTCATTCTCTTCATGTATCAAAAACTTCACTGGCCTACTAAAGCACACCTTCTGAGTTAACTCAGAGAATCATCAGCATCAAGACCTTTCACTGCCACCAAAGACATACGGCTAGATTCATCAAGCTTAATTGCGTTCGCAAAGGGCCAGATTCTGAGAATCTGGCCCTTTGCGAGTGCAATTTTTGCATTTGGGATTCATCATCCCAAATGCAAAAATCGCTATTAAAGAATTTGCACATTTGCGAGGAATTGCATTTCAAAGAATCTCTATTTGAGATTCCTTAAATGCAATTCATGAACCATTTTAAAATTGCGAAATCACAATTTTGGGCCTCTATTTATCGCGAGGTCAAACCTCATGGTAAATAGCGAAAACTTAGAAAAATGCATTTAAATGCATTTTTCTAAGTTGCATGTTACACACACACATGTCCTTTGGACATGTGTGTGCGCAACACCAATGTAGATTACATTTCAGGGGTGCTACAGGGTGTCCTTTGGACACCCCTGGCACCCTTGAAATCGCTTCCTTGTTTGCGATTAGCTAATTGCTAATCGCAAATAAGGAATGACTCCCCATTTATTCCTATGGGCCTTTAGGCCCATAGGAATGAATGGGGAGTCATTTCTTATTTGCGATTAGCAATTAGCTAATCGCAAATAAGGAATCAGTGGGAATCGCAAATTCAATTGCGATTCCTACATGAATCCCGTTTTGCGAGACCTTAATAGCGAATCCTTAAAATTTGCTATTAAGGACTCGCAATTCCTTACCTTGATGAATCTGGCCGCTAGTTCTTTCCATGTTAGACTAGACTACTGTAACTCCACCTCTCTTGGCATCAAAAAGGAAACCCCACTTACCATTAACTACACAAAATGAAGCGGTTACACTAGTCAAATGCTTCTGACAGTGGGGCCATCTATCAACCATTCTCATGTAACTACATAACCAACCAAGTCTGAGAGCAAGGAAACCAGTTTACTTTGTCAACAAATTGTCAGCCTTTAAAAAAACACAGCGAGAGCCACCATCACTGCCGTTCTGACTAAATTTTAAAAAGATTTCTGCGGTTGCAGCTGATTGTTCAATGTTTCTTCTACTCACTTCTAGTCCATCATTAATAATTTGCGTCTCAGAAGGATTCTCGAGATCTAACTTATTGCCCAAGATTTACGACTTCTGGTAATCCATCAAGCCCTATCACCCCGCCCCCAATCCGTTGCATGCCCTGACCAAGTAGGGATGGACTTCCTAGCCCTTGCTGACCATTTACAAATCTCCTCAATGTTCCCACTTCTCTGTCTACCCATCGCCACAGAAAACTCGAAAGCACTATTCGATCAGGCTAGAACCACCCTCTCAACACATAAAACCATTGCATTGGCTTCCAGTACAGCAGCGTGTGGAGTTTAAGGCCTTCTGTCTGGTTCATAAGGCGATGTATGGAAGTGGCGCCAACGAGATTTCTAAATTATTTACACCCTATACCCCCGTACGCCTTCTAAGATCCACTAATCTAGGTCTGCTCAAGACGTCTAGGGTCAAGCGGGCCAGATGGGGAGGTAGGACATTATCCAATGGGGCAGCCCATCTATGGAATAGATTACCTCTGAACATGAGATTTCAAGCAAACCGGAAGCTGTTCAGGAAGAACCTGAAGACGCTTCTCTTTGTCACTTAAATTGCTGATGAAAAAATCTCTGGACTCCTCACACACATCAGTGCCAAGACGCCACTGCAATCGAGCGCTTTATAAACTCTTATCCTACCCTATCCTATCCTATCCTAGTGCCCGCCCAATAAAAACTGCCACCAATCCTATGGAGACCATGTATTAGACCTTCTTAGGAAATCCCTTTCCCACCGAAGAGACTCTAGTACTGCACATACCAAGTAAATGTTACACGACCAAACACCAGCTAAGCATAATAATTACCAACTAGATTCCAACCAAAATTCAACTCCTTCTCACTTCTTTCATAAAAAACTGATGACTGTTCATTTGTACAATACCAATTCGGCATATCCTTGTCAATGTTTGTATAACTGATGAGCAGGCTTTTTACAATAATTTAAGACAATTAAGACATTTTCATATCTATCCATATCATAAGCTGGAGTCCCAGGGTTTCGTTTTCCTATGCGTCAAGGAGTCAAGATGTCATCTACAGGAAACAAACGGACTCTTCTCCTGCTCTCATTCCACTTGAATCTAAATAGCAAACGCTATTTAGACTCACTTGGGAAACATCTTTTGGACACATGAACAGAAAATTATATTTCAGACGAACAAATAACATCTGAACCAAAAAAGACCGAGGCAAGATGGCCGCGGCTGGACAGTGCTGAACGGTCGCACTAACCCCCTCTCCCGCTCCGGGGCGTAACATCTGGATTATGAGTCTCTGAGACACGGCGTGAAATCAGCAAAGTCTCTGATGTTGCTTATGAACTGGCCCTTTGCAACCTACTTAGCCGACTTTAGCGGGGCTGACTCTGATAACAGCGTGCTGAGCGTGCTGAGGACCGCGAATAGAGCACGGAGGTGGCTTGCTTTTCAAGAGCAGAGGAATATCTGGCAAGGCGTGCAAGTGGCAGCAGCAGTAAGAGCCCTCTTTAAGGATATATCCCGCACAGCCCTGCATCTAAAGGCAAAAGCAAAAGCAAAAACAAAAGCAATAATAACAATGCGACCGCTAAAGCCGGAGAAGGGGGAAGGCCAGAGCAAGGATGGCAGGGAAAGCAAGGAGAAAGCTACGGAGAAATCTGCCTCGACAGCAGGGGTGAGCGAAAAAGCACCCAACGTGAATGGCCCTCCCCGCTCGTCAGGTGCGGTCCGAAAAAAATACCGCCCTCCCCCCGAGGAAGAAGCTGGAACCGCGGGGAAAGGTAAACACTCCAAGCGGCAAGAGTCAGGGCGGCCGAGGGGTGGAAGCGTCTGTGAGCGATACAGACGCGAAGCAGTTGGAAAAGGAAATCGGCAAAAATAAACCCAGAGATCAGCTCCGCCAGTCTACATTAGTTGGAGTCTTCCCTCCTAAGCTTACCGGCGGTGATGAAGAGCGCGCAATCAGCGGTAGCAGCATCTCTGCAGCCGGCAGTGTGTCAGAAGCCGACGGGGCCATCCGCGAGGACGCTGAGGGCGCAGGGAGCGTCGGACGTGGGGTTGCTATGCAACCATCAGGCCTGGGTTCTGACAGCATGAGCAGGGAAAATTCCATTCTGCTAATGGGGCAGGCAGGCGCACTCGGCAGGAGGAGCTCTGCACCAGAGACAGTGTCGGTGGAGAGCATGCCAGGCAGTGCACCCGGAAAGACAGTGACCCCAGAAGGAGGGTGGAGGAGAGGCCTGACAGGTAACTCAGACATGTTGGGGGCCATATTGACGATGGAAACCGAGCTGGGTTTGGGCTTGAAAGCAGACCTAGGCAAAGATAAAGAAGATAAAGATAAAGATAAAGATAAGAGCGGCACTTTAACTCTGGTGGGGGAGGAATGCAACACACCTGGCTTAAAAGTCCATTGCGTAGAGAGCCTAAACAAGATTGGGGAAGGGCCTTCAACAGAGGGAGAGTTTTTTTCTCCAGATGAAGGTTCGGAGACGGGCGAGAGCCCCGAGGGCAGTTCAGAGGAGCTGTCTAGCTCAGGATCAAGTGTGGCTGGCAATGATACGACCAGGAAAAAACTGAAAAGACTGTCAATGCTAAGCAGACGCCACACTGAGACACCATCTGGGGATTCCAATCGTTTAACATGGGATTACTCCGCTACCTCGCTAGCATATTCTGAGGAGAATAATAGGAAGGAGATGCCTTCCGAATCTACAGCGCAACCAGCCCCCTTTGACATACTGTTTAGTACCTTAGAACAAATTCAAACAGAAGCAAGGACAGAGAGCCGGAGAGCGAGGCAGGCCTCAAAAAAGATTCAGAACACAATGAGGAAGATGAATAAGCTGTACGATGAGATCGCGGACAGAGTTACAGAGGTAGAGGAACGTACTGGCAAACTGGAGGATGATGTTGGGACTTGGCGTACCTTCCAGACGGTCCAGGAAAAACTATCTGAAGACTTCCAGTGGAAGCTGGAGGACTTTGAAAACCGCCAGAGGCGGAACAACGTTAGAATCCTGGGTGTGGCAGAAGGGCTTGAGGGGCAGGATACTCGACGCTTTGTGGTTGGCTTGTTAAAGGGTGCATTTCCTGACTCCGACTGGCAGTGGGATAAAGAGATACAAAGGGCACACAGATTTCCCTTTGCAGTAAAGAAAGGCTACGGAGGAGAAGGGCAGGGCAATCTACCCCGGGCAATTCTTGTTAATGTAGGTAACTACCTTCTAAGGGAAGAAATCATCGAGAAAGCCAGACCCGACAAACGGTGTACAGCAGGGGGCATCACCTTCTTTGCCAGGCCTGATTTTTGTCATGCCACAGTAGAGAGAAGGTGGAGACTAAGGCAAATGATAGCGCCTTTCCAGGCACAGGGGTCTGAAGCATATCTTCTCTTCCCTGCAAAGCTTAAGGTCGTAACAAAGGGAAGAGTTAGATTTTTTCTGTCAGAGATTAAGGCCCAACAGTTCCTAGATGACCTTAAAACATAAAAGGGAGGGTAACAGAGCAATGGTACTTTGCTGAGATGATACCTAGTAGGACTATACAATGGGTTGGCGGGATCCCGGGGGGGAGGAGGGTGCGATTAGCACTACCCAAAGCGACCACACATAGGTCTAATTGACCTATTTGCCAGGAAACAGGGGGGGGGGGAGCTGCTGGGGTGGGAAGGACAAGGGGGGACAGGAGGGGGGGGTCAAGGGGGGGGGGAGAGGGGGGAGAAAAATGTAAAAAAAACTGGTTAATCTTTTTGGAATGTTTGAACACACCACACTGTCTTTTTTTTTGCTAGTTGTGAGTACACTTGGTAGGATTCATAGGTTATATGGTCACGCATATCGTATTAAAAATTTGGGGACACTTGGAAAACTGAAAATTTGCAATGAACTGTAGAATTGCGAGTATTAATGTGTGTGGGCTAAATGACTCCAATAAGAGAAATAGGGTAGCGGCGTTGTTAGGGGGGTTGCATCTGGATATAGTTTGCTTACAAGAGACCCATATAGAGGTGGCTCAGGCTTATTTGCTTGGGCAATTAGGGTTCACAGTCTTAGCTAAATCAAAACAGGCTATAAGGACTAAAGGGGTCGCGATACTAGGGAAGATTAGGGATATGGTTGTGAATAAAAAACTGGAAGATGAGTTGGGGCGGTGGGTCATGTTGGATTTGACTTTTAGGGGAGTGAGGTTTTCTTTGGTAACTATATATGGCTCAACGCAAGATGATCCGGAGGTGTTTCAATTTGTAGATTCAGAGCTGGTTAATTGGCCTGAACCGATTATACTTTGCGGAGATCTGAACATACATGATTTTAGAGACCCTATCCTACAGTCAGGGACTCTTTATGCAGGAAGGAAAAAAAGAACCTATAGGGCATTGTGTGATTTGGTTAGTAACAACTCTTTATTCGATCCTTGGATAGAGCTGCATTCAGCTCTAGATGGAAGCACATTTTACTCTGCCCCTCATAAACGGATGGTTAGGCTGGATTATTTTCTGGTTTCTGGATCCCTCATTAATGCAGTTTCAATAGAAAAATACCCCCGCCTAATTTCAGACCATAACCCTTTGGTTTTAACAATTAAAATAGGGCTGGATAGAAGGGAAAAAAGGGAGTGGACTTTTGAAAGGGCATTACTGCAGGAGGAGGGGTACAAAGAGCGTATGGGATCATGGATCAGAGATTATTGGGATTTCAACAGGGGTACCGCTAGCCCGGGAATAGTTTGGGACGCCTTTAAAGCGGGGGTAAGAGGGGAGACCATGAGCTATGGGGCAGCTGCAAGGACAAAGGAAAAAAACAAGATCGCGGAATGGAATACGAAACTCCTTAATGTAGAGAGGGAGTTGGGCGAAGCAATATACCAGCAACTCCCCTTAGAGCCAGTGTTATTGAAGACGGTGTCACTAAAGGCAGAGGCCTCTGAACATATGTTATCCAAGGCGGTGGGGGAATATCTGGCCCGAAAAGAGGGGATATATGAGTTCAGTGAAAAGGTAGGGCACCTGTTGGCTGTTCGCACCAGGCAGCGAGCAGCAGCAGCAGATATCCTTGAGATGATAGATCAATTTGGAAATCGAGTGGTAGGAGCAGATGGGATACAGAAAGTCTTCAGGCAGTTTTATGCAACATTATATACGGAAAACATAAAGGGGAACTCGCATGAGATAGAGGGATATCTGAGAGGGGTGGCCCCAGAGGGTATCTCTCCAGAAAGGAAGGAGGAGTTAGAGCAACCACTCAAGAAAGAGGAGTTCATAGAAGCATTAAAACTTCTTCCTTCCGGAAAGGCTGCAGGTCCCGACCAGCTACCAGTGGAATTTTATAAACTTTTCTCTGAATTGTTGACTGAGGATATGTTTGATGTGATGATTAAGGCACAGCTAGGGGAATCAATCCCCGACTCCTGGGGGGGGGCCGATATAGTGGTGATTCCCAAAAAAGGGAAACCACTAAGTCAGCCAGGATCATACCGCCCAATAACGCTAATGAATGCGGACTCAAAAATCTATTCCAAAATTCTGGCTAGAAGGTTGGCAGGAGTTATTGAGGAACTAGTTGTTCATTCTCAACATGGGTTCATACCAGGCAAGGACACCACGCAACACACAAGACAGGTCTTAACTCTCTTTGACGCAGCTAGTACCCCAGGAGACCCTATGGCTGCGATCTTCTTAGACGCAGAGAAGGCTTTCGATAGAGTCTCCTGGGAGTATTTGTGGGAAGTATTGAGATGGAATGGCATTGGCAACAGGTATATCAAAGCAATGCAGGCATTGTATAAGAACCCTACGGCTAGAATTAGGGTGTGTAGGGGATTTTCAGAGGGAATTAGGATTGAAAGAGGCACGAGACAGGGCTGCCCGTCGTCTCCCTTACTGTTTGCGCTGTATTTGGATCCTTTTCTGCGCCGGCTTGAATTGAATGATGGAATTGCTAGGATGAGCTTGAATGGGTCGGAAGCGAAGATCTTGGCGTATGCGGATGACGTGGCCATCCTAACCCCTGATCCAGATGAGGCAATGGTGGAAGTAGAAAGGGAGGCCGAGTCTTTTGGGAAAGTCTCTGGGTATAGCTTAAATAAAACCAAGACCCAAATAGTGAGCAATCGGTATGTGCTAAATGACCAAAACAACGTAGATTTAAGAAAGGTTAACTCAGCAGTTTACTTGGGGGTAGAGATATCTGCGAATTTGGAAGTAGCAGTACAGAATAATGTGGTCCCCCTGTTGGCGAAGGTAAAATCAGATCTAGAACGACTAAACAACCTTCACCTGTCCTTGCTGGGATGTACGAATGTGATTAAAATGTTGATACTCCCAAGATTTTTGTATTTTTTTAGGGCAATTCCACTATTCTTCGAAGCAAAGTGGTTTTCAGCATTAGAGAGGATTCTTAATAAATTTATTTGGGCCCATGGGAAAACGCGCAGGGCTTATCGCTATATGACACTTCCGAGGGAAAGAGGGGGATGGGGTGCACCTGACTTCAAGCTGTATTATTGGGCGGCGACCATACAATATATGCAAGGCTTAATAGGGGGGGGAGATGATTCAAGGGTAAGAGAGGGGTCTACTAGAATCTATAAGGCTGTATTAGGGGAAGAGGCTGAAAATTGCTTTCTGGCTTGTGTGGAATACGGGTGCTATAAAAGAACCAGATATAAGACGGTTGAGGCAGGAGTGAAGATATGGACGGCATATATGAAGAAAGTGGGGCTAGGAAGATTCAACCGCTATACAAGACTGTTTAAAAATAGGTCATTCCCAGACGAGGTGTTCGGAGATAGAGTAATGGAAAGCTGGATGAAAAAGGGGGTAACAAGCATTGGAGATCTGTGGGGGATCCAGGGTTTGGCTACCTTTTCGGAGATATGTACTAAGTTTGGTTTAAATAATAAGGATTTCTTTAAGTATTTACAGATTAGGAGCTTCTTAGGGAATAAGCAAGGAGGTCCGGCTGGCTATAATAAAGTAGAGATAATGGAAAAAATAAGACTAGGGGGGGACTGTTCCATAAGAAGTCTATATGCTAGCTTTGTGTCCGGTATGCAGGACGATTTGGATAAACACAGTGAAAAATGGGCAGAAAAGCTGGAAGGAGAACTAGGGTGGTTCCAGGATTCTTTGGAGCTAGGATGTTCAGTGTTGTGTTCGGCATCTTTACAGTCGCAGCACTATAAAACTATATACTCCCTATATTACACGCCAGCAAGGATAGCGAATTGGGGAGGAACAGAGGGTATAACCTGTCCGCGTTGTAACTCAGCAGAGGCGGATATAATACATATGTTTGCATTATGCCCACAACTACACACACTGCTACGAAATCTTGAACATTTTATGGAGGCTTCACTTAAGATCAAGTTGGAACTTAAGCCAGTCCACATTCTTTTAGGAATAGTACCAGAAGAAGGTGAACATCATGAGTTTGTTTTTTTGGCTATGGCAGTATATAGATTGTGTATTGCTAGGACATGGCTAGACCCTAACCCCCCGACTCTACAGGTTTGGTTGGCTAATTTATTGTCCTCATACAATCTGGAAAACCCAATTTATGCAAGGAAAGGTAGGAGGGGGAGGGAAAGAGGGATGCGGATTTGGAAACCAATAGCTGATTGGCGGTTGGGGATAGGTTAGGATATATTTCAAGAAAATCATACATTATGATGGACAGTGTTTGAAAAGATGATTAACTCTGAAATGTTTTTTCTTTTTTTTTGTGTTAAACCGGATGTTTTAAGCCACTGAGTGTACACTTATACATGGTGTGTTGTAACCTAAATCTTTTTTCTTTCTGAATAAAAAAAAAAAAAAAAAAAAAAATGAACCAAAAAAGACCATGCTTTTGGATTTGAAAAAATCGAGGCAAAACAAGTGCAAACACATATAACAAGCTTAACATCCCCTTTTGAAAACTCCAAATGATCAGTTACAAATTATTTCAACCCCATTCGACAGTCAGTAGAAAAATGTCTGGACATTAACGGAACAATAATGGCAAACACTCAGGATGATTCTAGTTGTTCCTTTGAACTGCATACTGGCTTCTATTAGACTTAGTTGGTCTCTATAAAACCAATGTAATGTATTCATATTTTGTTATGCTAGACATATAAAGTCGATTATCTAAAAATCCAACATTTCAGTACCACAAACCTCAACCAGGCTGAAGGGTGCACAGATAACTTCCTCCCTACTAAACTTCCTGGTCATCTTTCATCCCACCTTTTTCCCATTCTATGCTGCGTCCTTGTTGACTCAGTTTATGATTTGCTTTTAAAGATTATAAACAAAGAAACCACAGCCAAATTGCACATTATTGCAGGGTAGTAATACAACGGTAATTATAATAGAAGTAATAATATGCAGGTGGTGTGCGCATGAAGGCACTAATAACATGTTGGCAATTTTCTCAGGCAGCTCACTCATTTTATGATTAGTGATGTTTACTGAAGCATTAGGTGCGATAAAGCTACGCATAGTCAAAGTCCGTTCACTCCATAAATACATCATTAGTCATTTTAGTTACATAAACTAGTCTACACCATGCAGGTACAGGAACCAGATGCACACTGTACCGCAATTACCTGCAGAAAGCATATAGAAAATATACACCACCACCGACAGGATACCCAAAGTGAACAAAATAGGCTCCCTCATAACGCAGATTTTATTGGATAAAAGGAAGGTACAAGATAGACTAGGACTACTCCGTCATGTTCCTCCATCACCACTGATCTAGCATGATTTTAAAAATCATAATACGAAACGCATTCATACACATAAGACTTGAAAGGTTAAAAGTGCATGTTGCACTCATTAGACACAGTGATACATGAAACAGAGACAAGTGTAGTAGAAGAATTGTAAAAGCATGCTTTAAAACGTGAGATTAAGAAAACATTTATAAGGTAACAAATGCATATAAACAAGTTGCGCTAATGAATTTCCAATGCATATGTTGCTTACAGACGTACAATAATGAGGATGTGATGCTACGTGAAGCGGATTACTGGAAAGGGGCGACCAACTCGGTCCCCCCGAACGTATGGCCGAGTGCCTCGATCCCCCCGGGAAGCCATTTTTGGGCGGGAGGCGCGCCTCAGCTGGTATGCCCGAAGCGGCGTAGCTGGGGCGCGCTCGTTCCCGCCCTAGAGTGGGCTGGCCTAGACACCGACGCAGCCAGCCACGCCCTCGGGGCAGGCAGGGGCGGGTATACGCCCGCCCTGAAGATGGATAAAAAGGGACGCAAGACCAGAAGACATCCTCTTGTTCTTGTGCTCTGAAGCTGCACCTCCTCGCTGCACGTGAGCTCGGGACAGAACGAAGAGCCAATTTTGAGCGTTTTAATCCCTCTTTTTGTCTTCTAGATACTTCGTCTGGAAAAATGCCCAAGAAAGGCGCGAAGAGAATGTCGACTGACCAGTTGGTTCGGGCCCTCATGAAGGACATGTCCGAAATTAAGAAACGGTTGGCGGAGCGAGACGGTGAGGAGGGATCGGGGCGTCCACCGGCCGGAGGGAAGCCAAAGAGGCCGAGAAGGGGGCCGGTCGGGGGAGACGTCCCGGTTCCCTGTTCCCCGCTCGAGGCGCCAGCCCCGGTACCGGCCCCGGTACCGAAGGAGGGGAATCCGATCCCCGTAGTAGTCACCCCGACATCCACTGAAGATATGCCTCCCGAGTTGGCGGCACAGTTAGCGGCGTGGTTGGGGGACAGCAGCGAGGGCGCCACGGCTGCCGAAGCGCAAGCACTCATTAAACAGTTGCGCGAGAAGCGTGATACAGCCAAGGTGCCCGCGTCGGATGCGGTGATAGACAAGCCACGAGTGGCGGAGGCAGCGTCCGGTGCAGGTAAGCGGCCATTGCCGATCGCAAGGGATGAGTCAACACCCTCTCGTAGAGAAAAGTTGGGGCAACATGTTCCTTTGGCAATAAAGGAAAAGATTTGGGCGGGGGAATACGTGAACATTTTCTCCTTGCTCGTTGATCATTATGAGGTGGAAACTGTTAAGGGCCAAAAGGATCTGATGCACCCAAGTGTTTGGCGCGCAAAAATGGCCACCTTTAAAGTGAATGAGAATATTGGCAACTGGGGTAATGCTTGGGGAATTTTTACGTCAATTTTGGGGGAACGTAGGCCTGAATTGCTCCCTGAATTTCCAGTATATCAGTCACGGATTATGGGGTACTCGACATCGCATCAAGGTAACCAATGGTTCTGTTATGACAACCTTTTCAGGAAAGCGATGGAGCATAACAAAAGTTTAACCTGGGACTGTTACGATTCTTTGACATGGAATAAAATGAAAGAGTCGGGGATGTTGAAAGTGCCGTTGGTGGGGAGTTCTGTTGGTGAGTCCTCCCGCCAAAATGGGGGGACGCCCTTTCGGTCGGGTACGGGTACAGACGATTATCCGAGACCCGCCGGAGTTACAGGGAAGAGGGGTTTCTGTTTCAATTTCAACAGAAGTAAATGTACTAGGCCCCCGGGATCTTGTAAATTCAAACACGAATGTAGTGGTTGTGGGGCACCCCATCCTGAGTCCTCGTGCAGAGCCAAATCGGGTGAAAATGGGGGTAGAGGAGGCGCCAAACAGGTCTAATATAGTCCGAGGGGCGCCTTTACCAACCCCGATTGATACCCTGGCAATGATTCCCTGGCTCAGCGAATACCCGGATCGTACTTCCGCTGGGGTGCTACGAAACGGTTTTTCATACGGTTTCCGCATCCCGGTGGGGGACTTTCAGGGTATCGGGACGTGCAAAAACCAACTTTCCGTCTTGCAGCATACGACTGTAGTACAGGATAGGATCCGGAAAGAGGTTACCCGAGGTCGGGTTGCCGGCCCGTTTAGTGTTCCCCCGGTACAGAATTTTGTTTGTTCTCCTTTAGGGGTGGTCCCCAAGAAGGACCCAGGTGAGTTTCGATTGATTCACAATTTATCAGCGCCTCATGGCCTTTCTGTAAACGACGCAATTGATCCAGAGATATGTTCGGTGCGGTACGCATCATTCGATGAGGCCGTAGCCATTTTGAATCGCCTGGGGCCCGGGACGCTGATGGCGAAATCAGATATCGAGTCAGCGTTCCGTTTGCTCCCGGTATACCCGGAAGACCAACGTCTTTTGGGATTCATGTTTCAAGGTTCGTATTACATGGATAGGTGTATGCCGATGGGGTGCTCTATATCTTGTGCATATTTCGAGAAATTCAGTAGTTTTCTACAATGGGTTTACACGAAGAAAACGGGTTTTCGGAATGTGATGCATTACCTCGATGACTTTCTGTTCCTTGGGGCCGCTGGGGATGATGAATGTGCCCGGGCCTTGACTGAATTTTGTGTTTTAATGAATCAATTTGGCGTGCCATTGGCACCAGGTAAAACGGTGGGTCCCACGACTTGCCTCGAGTTTCTCGGGATCGAGTTGGACTCTAGTGAGGGTTGTTTTCGTTTACCAGCTGCCAAAGTGTCGAAATTCAGGGCAGCCCTGCAAATGTGTATTATTGCATCTAAAGTTACGCTGCATCAATTGCAGCAATTGGTGGGGAAGTTGAATTTTGCCCTAAGGGTGATCCCGATGGCCCGCCCCTTCTCCCGTTCAATTGCCCAGGCGATGGTTGGCCTAAGAGAGGGTCATCATCGCACGAGATTATCGGCTGAGGTCCGCCAAGACATGCGTATTTGGTTAGCATTTTTGGCGGATTTCAATGGTCGAGTCGTCTGGAACAAACCGGCCTCGTCCTCTGAAGAGCTTGGTCTATGGACAGATTCAGCGGGAAGCATGGGTTTCGGCGCCATCTTCGGCACAAAATGGTCGGCACAAAGGTGGCCAACATGGTGGCATGAAGAGGGGCTGACGAGCAATATTGCTTTCCTTGAACTGTTTCCCATTTTGGTGGCCCTCAGAACCTGGCCCGAGGGATTCAAAAATCACTCTGTCATATTTTGGTCTGACAATATGACCGTTGTAGAATGCATCAATAGTCAGGCAGCACGTTGCAAAATGATTTTAAGGCTGCTTAAAGAAATTGTCTTACTGTGTATGCAACTGAACGTGGTATTCAGAGCAAAACATGTCCCAGGGGTGATGAATCAGGCTGCTGATGCACTGTCTCGTTTTCAAATGCAGGCTTTCTTGGGTTTCCTTCCCTCAGCGGACCCAGAGCCAGCACCCTTTCCCGAAGCTCTCTGGTCTCTCGGTGCCCCGAACTTCGTTACCTCGTGGGAGAGAGTCTAGCACCAAGGACGAGGAAGGCATACGAAGGGGCGTTTCGGGCTTATTTAGCCTTTTTGGGGACTGAGAGAGGGGGGCTTTGGGGGCATGAGGATTGGGTAGTACATTTTCTGATGTCCTTGCGTAAGGCTGGGAAGTCGGTGGCTACAGCCCAGAGGCATCGTGCTGCCATTTCCTTTGTTGCCAGGGCGCATAATATCCAGGACCCGACAGCGTCTTTTGTGGTACAGAAAGCGCTGCGTGGGTGGCAACGCCTTGAGGGTCGCAAAGTAGATGAGAGGCGCCCGATAGGTCTGGATAGGTTGTCCCAGTTGCTGGCCACACTCCCCGCCACATGCTCGTCTCAGTTCGAGGCCTGTTTGTTCCGAGCTGCTTTTACGCTTGCATTTCACGGGGCAATGAGGATAAGTGAGCTGGTAGCAAGGAACAAGCGGGATGTGGTGGGGGGTTTGTGCCGGGAACACGTTCAGATCAGGGGTGAGACGATGACTGTATCCTTTGTCAAGTCAAAAACCGATCAAGGTGGGGTGGGTGACTGCATAGTCATTCGCAGGATTTCAGGGTCTCCCATGTGTCCGGTGAAGTGTTTAGAAGATTACCTAGCACAAAGGGTGGCATCATGGGGGGGGACATTGTTGAGACACGCGGACGCCACCCCACTGACGAAGTTTCAGTTTCAGCGGGTGCTCGCGATGTCAATTACCGCAGCGGGCTTGGACCCGGGTGAGTTTGGGACCCATTCCTTTCGGATAGGGGCTGCCACTGAAGCTACAGCCAGGGGTCTTAATGTGGAACAAGTAAAACGAGTGGGGCGTTGGTCCTCCAATTGTTATAAGAGGTATGTGCGGTTGCACATGTTGTGAAGCTGTAATAATGTACTCACGCTTCTTGTCTTTTGTTTGGTTTTCAGTTACGCAAGCCTTCGAGGCGGGGCGGACTATGCAGTCGACCCAACACCAGGCCAGCGGTCAGACATCACCGGCTGTGAGAAAGGAGGTGTGGGTCGTGGGCCACTCATACGTGAGGCGTGCCGCTGACGTATTCGAAGCAGGTGACATGATTCACGTAGCTGGGGAATACGGGTACAGAATGTCCTTCTACGGAAGGGGCGGTCTCTGTATTGACCAGTTTCAGGCATTCTTTGAGGGTTTGTTAGGGCGGACGAGGTCACCGCCGTCTATAGTCATAGTACATTTAGGGGGCAATGATTTGGTCACCACCGGTAGACGACTTCTCCTGGAGGCAATGCTTTCCACTGTAAGTTGGTTGGCGAGGAAAGTTCCGGGGTGCATAATTGCGTGGTCTCATATGATCCCACGAAAAGTGTGGCGGGGGGCTGTTTCGATCCCTGCTTTGAACCATTCTGTTAGAAAACTTAATAACAAAGTGAGTAGGTTGTTTCGTTCCAGGACATTGCATTCTATCTCGCACGGTTGTATTAATGATGACAGTATGTATCTAGGGGATGGTGTGCATTTGTCTCGGGTGGGAAATGAGTTACTCATAGGAGACTTCTTAGCATGGTTAAAAACGTTGGAACATGACCTTTAGCTAGGAGTTTTGTGGGGGGCCCGGATAGCCGGTCAACTATCCGGGCCTGTGGCGGTAAGGTCATGATCGGTGAGCACTAATTAGTAGATCCCTATGAGTGGGCGTCACCCAACACGGATGGGAGCGCTCGGGAGAGGTGGCCATTGGCCCCTCAATGGGGAGGCGGTCCCTTCTAAGGATGGGTCGCCGGAAGTAAAGGAAAGGCGGTCAAGGCCCCTTCCTTTGTAGGAGGGGTTACAGCCCCCTCCTGGGGAATTTCCCGGGGCCAGTGACATCTGCGACGGCAGATGCGGTAAGTAGTGTGGGGTTGGGATAAGGTCTACGGTACCTTCTAGATACCTCACACGAGTATTCGAACGACCTTTAACTGGCGTCGAGTCTTTAGGTGCCCCCGTCAAGTCAAGGGAAATTGGGAATAGTTGCACTTGAGGTACGCCTCCGTGCTGTCGCCCAGCCCAAGTGGGAGGGGTAAGTCTGGTTAGGGATCTTGACACCGGTTATGATCTTGCCGTTGGCCCTTAAACGTTAGGTTGTACAATTTCAATATGTCAAGAAATGTTTTGTAGGATGCTAGTTCGGCTAGGAGAACCTCTGTATTAGAGAATCTGTTAAGGTTAGCCAAACATCGTAATATGGTAATGAAATTGTACATAACATGAAACGTTTAATGTTTTAATTTTGTTTTAATAAATACGGCCGGGATGGTCACTCCATCCCACTTCCAAAAACTTCAAGAACTGTTTCCGGTTTCCCTCCTTTTGGGGATTGATTGTGTTGAGAGGGGGTGGCGGGTATCTCGGCCATATGGAAAGGGGCGACCAACTCGGTCCCCCCGAACGTATGGCCGAGTGCCTCGATCCCCCCGGGAAGCCATTTTTGGGCGGGAGGCGCGCCTCAGCTGGTATGCCCGAAGCGGCGTAGCTGGGGCGCGCTCGTTCCCGCCCTAGAGTGGGCTGGCCTAGACACCGACGCAGCCAGCCACGCCCTCGGGGCAGGCAGGGGCGGGTATACGCCCGCCCTGAAGATGGATAAAAAGGGACGCAAGACCAGAAGACATCCTCTTGTTCTTGTGCTCTGAAGCTGCACCTCCTCGCTGCACGTGAGCTCGGGACAGAACGAAGAGCCAATTTTGACCCACCCACCAGCCCCTGAAGACAGCCAGTTGTGTATAATAAAGTTGATTAATTTTTGCTTCGGTTTTCGTATACAGGTTGTAGTGCCATGTTGATGAGTTAATAAAGAATGGTTGTTTTGAGTATGTTTGCCATTAAAGATATTCAGTTTAATGTTGAATTTTAATGCATGCTCTTTCGGTCATAGTGGCCAAGGTATTCGTAGGTTAATTTGCACTGTCGTATTTATTTTGGTAGGCGGTAAGGTCATGATCGGTGAGCACTAATTAGTAGATCCCTATGAGTGGGCGTCACCCAACACGGATGGGAGCGCTCGGGAGAGGTGGCCATTGGCCCCTCAATGGGGAGGCGGTCCCTTCTAAGGATGGGTCGCCGGAAGTAAAGGAAAGGCGGTCAAGGCCCCTTCCTTTGTAGGAGGGGTTACAGCCCCCTCCTGGGGAATTTCCCGGGGCCAGTGACATCTGCGACGGCAGATGCGGTAAGTAGTGTGGGGTTAGGATAAGGTCTACGGTACCTTCTAGATACCTCACACGAGTATTCGAACGACCTTTAACTGGCGTCGAGTCTTTAGGTGCCCCCGTCAAGTCAAGGGAAATTGGGAATAGTTGCACTTGAGGTACGCCTCCGTGCTGTCGCCCAGCCCAAGTGGGAGGGGTAAGTCTGGTTAGGGATCTTGACACCGGTTATGATCTTGCCGTTGGCCCTTAAACGTTAGGTTGTACAATTTCAATATGTCAAGAAATGTTTTGTAGGATGCTAGTTCGGCTAGGAGAACCTCTGTATTAGAGAATCTGTTAAGGTTAGCCAAACATCGTAATATGGTAATGAAATTGTACATAACATGAAACGTTTAATGTTTTAATTTTGTTTTAATAAATACGGCCGGGATGGTCACTCCATCCCACTTCCAAAAACTTCAAGAACTGTTTCCGGTTTCCCTCCTTTTGGGGATTGATTGTGTTGAGAGGGGGTGGCGGGTATCTCGGCCATATGATTTTTATGCCTTTTTGTTGAGACTGCACCAGTTAGAAAAGTTGGTGCAAAATTGTATAGAAATGAGGCACCGGCTTGAGATTTTGCAAATTTATACTAGAGACTTCATACTTTATGAAACACTAGAAGCTTCAGGATAAGGAACACTTGGAGCCCGGCTCTACCCTAGGTGGAGCAAAATGAACAATAAGTTGCCCAATGCCAACAGTGGTTATACTTCCAGTAGAAGTTATATGAAATTACATTGGGAAAGTGAAATTTATACATCAGTCCAAAAGAAGGTGGTTGTTACATACCGTTTCCACCAAAACATGTCAACAGAATTTAAAGCCACCATCTATAGTGCAATGGGTGTCTTCAATTGCTATTATTGGAATTTGGGAACATTTACTGACGTAATAAGTAGAGGTGGGGTCATAGAAAGACTAATTTTGGTGTCTTGTAGTATCTTCTCCTTATTTAAAGTACATTGTATTGATTTATGTGTTTTTAAATATATGCATGTTTTAAAAAAAATTATAATATGAGAGGTTTAAAACCTTACATATGTTTGGTTAGCTGTTTGTTTATATTACACGGCCATTTTGTTTGTTGTGCCTCGTAGCGAGGCTCCCCAGCACGCACCCGCCTCCCAGCTGCTCCTCCCTCGCCCCTCCCCCTCTACTATCCTTTTTATGACAGATAAGGTTTCGCGCAGCATTCACGCGCAGCGGTCGCGCCCCATTCTCGCCGAAGGTGCGCCAAAGGTAAGCCCGTCTATGCCCGTCCGCGCCTGGACCGCGCCCAGCGCCAGACCCCCTGGTCCCCACCGCTCCCAACCCACTAGAATCACATATGATGCCGCTACCCTCCTCGCCCCCAACCCCGGGCGTACACCACTATGCTACGAAGCTACTCCAGGACGTACTCACGGCCCATTCGCCTGCCTCTCCTGCAAGTTCAACTGCCTCAGGACCCTCGCCAAACCCACTTCCTCCACACACAGCTCCGACTCTAACCGCCTGAAGTGCATCCTGCTTAACACCCGCTTGGTCCACAGACACGCAACAGAACTCTGGGACCTACTCGACACTGCGTCACCGGACATCGCCTTCCTTACAGAAACATGGATGAACACATCATCAGCACCCGACATCACCATAGCCATACCGGGCGCTTACAAGATTATCCGTAAAGACCGCACCAATCAAACAGGAGGAGGCATCGCCATCATCCACAGGAACACAATCAAAATCACGACCAGCTCCGACGACAATCTTGCAACCGCCGAACATCTCCACTTTCAGATCCACGCCGACCCCAGGACCACACTTAGAGGCACCCTCATCTACAGGCCTCCAGGTACCCGCACTCAATTCAGCGATGACATCACGGACTTCGTCAGGCCACATGCCCTCGCCTCCGAGAACTACATTCTTTTAGGAGACCTCAACTACCACCTTGAAAACAAACACAACAGCAACACCACCACCCTTCTGGACAACATGGCCAATCTCGGACTCAAACAACTTGTTGACACCCCCACCCATACAGCCGGACACACGCTCGACCCTATCTTCACCTCCAGCAAGCATATCTCCTTCGATCGCACCACAGCTCTCCACTGGACGGATCACAGCTGTGTTCACTTCAGCTACAAAACCACCCTGACCCACAACCACCCACAACCTATTCCTCGGAGAAACTGGAACAAAATCACCTCCGACCAACTCCTCACATCACTCAACCAAAACCCTCCCACCCTCTCATTGGACCCAAACCAAGCGGCCAACAATCTCAGGCAATGGATTACCCACAGTGCTGACGAATTAGCACCCCTGAAAAAGCACCAGATCAAATCAGCCAGCAAAAAGGCTCCCTGGTTCAGTGATGACCTTAAAAAATCCAAGAAGCTATGCCGCACCCTGGAGAAAATATGGAGAAAAAACCCAACCTCCGACAACATGGCCACCCTCAAGACAGCCACCCACAAACACCACCAACTGATTTGATCCGCCAAGAAATAAGCATTCAAGGATCGTCTCGACAACAACACTCACAGCAGCAAGGAACTCTTCAACATCGTCAAAGAATTCACCAACCCCACCGCAGCAGCTAACAACATCACTCCCTCCCAAGACCTCTGCGACGTGTTATCCTCCTTCTTCTACAACAAAATTGCCGACATCCACAACAGCTTCGAGAATACTCCCAGCGATCAACCCTCCCCACCCCCCTCAGATCCTACTCCGCCAACTAACAACCTTAGCGCCTGGAACCCAATCACCACTGAAGACACCATTCGCCTAATGAACTCAATCCACTCTGGCTCGCCAACCGACCCCTGCCCCCACCGCATCTTCAACAAAGCTGACTCCATCATCGCACCCCATCTCCGTGATGTCATCAACTGCTCGTTCAACTCTGCCACCTTTCCAAAAAGCTGGAAACACGCCGAACTCAGCGCCCTTCTAAAGAAACCCGCAGCAGACCCCTCTGAACTTAAAAACTACTGGCCCATATCCCTCCTCCCATTCCCGGCCAAAGTCATTGAGAAAGCCGTCAACAGCCAGCTCGCCGCCTTCCTTGAATCCAACAACTCCCTTGATCCATCTCAATCCGGGTTTCGAGCAAAACACAGCACCGAAACCGCCCTCCTAGCAGCGACAGACGACATCCGAACACTACTGGACAACGGAGAAACAGTGGCCTTCATCCTACTTGACCTATCCACCGCTTTCGACACAGTCTGCCACAGCACCCTTATACAACGCCTCAGCAACATCGGCATTCAAGGAAAAGCCTTGGACTGGATCATCTCATTCCTCGCTGGGAGAACTCAAAGAGTCCGACTTCCCCCATTCTACTCAGAGGCCACAGAAGTCATCTGTGGCGTACCTCAAGGATCCTCACTCAGTCCCACCCTCTTCAACGTCTACATGAGTCCACTCGCTTCCATCGCGCGTCAACACAACCTCAACATCATCTCTTACGCCGACGACACCCAGTTAATCCTTTCCCTCACCAAAGACCCCAACACCGCCAAAACCAATCTTCACGAAGGCATGAAAGAGTAGCCGTATGGATGAAACATAGCCGCCTAAACCTCAACTCAAAACGGAGGTGCTCATCCAAGGATCTTCCCCCTCTGCCTGGGACGACTCTTGGTGGCCTTCCTCTCTGGGCACAGCACCCACACCCACAGACCATGCACGTAACCTTGGCTTCATCCTAGACTCCTCTCTCTCGATGTCCAGACAAGTCAACGCAGTCTCATCCTCCTGCTTCAACGTACGCATTCTCAAAAAGATCTTCCGCTGGATCCCCCTCGAGACAAGAAAGACTGTCACCCACGCACTGGTCACAAGTCGACTGGATTATGGTAACACACTATACGCCGGAATCACAGCAAAATTACAGAAAAAACTCCAACGCATCCAAAATGCATCAGCGAGACTCATATTAGACATCCCTCACCAAGATCACATCCCCGAACATCTAAAAGACCTCCACTGGCTTCCCGTCAACAAAAGAATTACTTTCCGCCTTCTCACCCACGCACACAAGGTCCTCTACAATCTAGGACCCGAATGCCTCAACACTCGACTGTCCTTCTACAAACCCACCCGCCAACTAAGATGGTTCCAATCAAGCCCTCGCCGCAGTCCCGCGCATCCGAAAATCCACCATGGGTGGCAGATCCTTCTCCTTCCTGGCTGCCAAGACCTGGAACTCACTCCCCACTCATCTCCGCCTTACTCAGAACCACATCTCCTTCAGAAAAGAACTGAAAACCTGGCTATTCGACAAATAATGAACCCCTTCCCCAAGCGCCTTGAGACCCTCTGGGTGAGTAGTGCGCTATACAAATGCCCGAACTTGAACTTGCTAAGAATTTTCATGGTATTCTATTGTGTGACTCGTGAGGCATGCTGTTATCTTTTGTACTACATCTATTAAATATTTATCCTTCAAATGTAATGCCCCAAAGTTTAATGCTCAAGTTTAGGTTGACAACTGACTGCACCGGATATTTCTCAAGTTTTATTATATGTCTGTTAAATTGTGATTACATGAACTAATTATCTTCAATCAATCAATCATAGGCATTTATAGAGCGCTCTACTTACCCGGAGGGTCTCAAGGCGCTAGGGGGGGGGGGGGGTGCTGCTGCTACCCGAACAGCCAGGTCTTGAGCTTCTTCCTGAAGGCGAGGTGGTCTTGGGTCAGGCGCAGGTCGGTCGGGAGGGAGTTCCAGGTCTTGGCGGCCAGGTAGGAGAAGGACCTTCCTCCTGTTGTCGTTCTTCGGATGCGGGGGACGGCAGCGAGGGCGTGACTGGCTGATCGGAGGTGTCGTTTGGGAGCGTAGAAGTTGATGCGGTTGTTGAGGTAGCTCGGGCCTTGGTCGTGAAGAGCTTTGTGTGCGTGGGTAAGGAGACGGAAGGTGATTCTCTTGTTGACCGGGAGCCAGTGCAGGTCTTTTAGGTGTCCGGAGATGTGGCTGTGTCGTGGGATGTCGAGGATGAGTCTGGCTGAGGCATTCTGGATCCGTTGGAGTCTCTTCTGGAGCTTGGCGGTGGTTCTGGCGTAGAGGGCGTTGCCGTAGTTCAGTCGGCTGGTGACGAGTGCCTGGGTGACAGTCTTCCTGGTCTCGGTGGGGATCCACCGGAAGATCTTCCGTAGCATGCGCAGGGTGTTGAAGCATGACGAGGAGACGGCGTTGACTTGCTTGGTCATGGAGAGGGAGGAGTCCAGGATGAAGCCCAGGTTGCGCGCGTGGTCTGTCGGTTTGGGTGCGGTGCCCAGGGCGGGGGGCCACCAGGAGTCGTCCCAGGCGGAGGGCGAGGATCCCAGGATGAGGACTTCCGTCTTGTCCGAGTTCAGCTTCAGGCGGCTGGTCGACATCCACTCGGCTACCTCTTTCATTCCTTCGTGAAGGTTGGCTCTGGCGGCGGCGGGGTTGTTGGTCAGGGAGAGGATCAGCTGGGTATCGTCGGCGTAGGAGATGATGTTGAGGTTGTGTTGGCGTGCGATGGCCGCGAGGGGGCTCATGTAGACGTTGAAGAGGGTTGGGCTCAGCGAGGATCCTTGAGGGACGCCGCAGATGACTTCGGTGGCCTCTGACTTGTACGGTGGTAGACGGACTCTCTGTGTTCTTCCGTCGAGGAAGGAGATGATCCATTCCAGCGCCTTCTCCTGGATTCCGACGTTGCTGAGGCGCTGCACTAGGGTGCGGTGGCAGACGGTGTCGAAGGCCGCGGAGAGGTCTAGTAGGATGAGGGCCGCTGTTTCTCCGTTGTCCATCAGGGTTCGGATGTCATCGGTGGCAGCGATGAGGGCGGTCTCGGTGCTGTGGTTGGCTCGGAAGCCAGACTGTGAGGGGTCGAGGGATCCGTTCGTCTCGAGGAAGGCGGCCAGCTGCTTGTTGACGGTCTTCTCGATGACTTTGGCTGGGAACGGGAGCAGCGAGATGGGGCGGTAATTCTTGAGTTCGGTGGGGTCCGCTGTTGGTTTCTTGAGTAGAGCGCTGAGTTCGGCATGCTTCCAGCTCTCAGGGAAGGTGGCGGTGGTGAAGGAGGTGTTGATGATGTCCCGCAGGTGGGGTGCGATGACGGCGTCGGCCTTGTTGAAGACGTGGTGAGGGCAGGGGTCGGTCGGAGATCCCGAGTGGATGGAGTTCATCATGCGGACGGTTTCTTCGGTGCAGATCGGAGTCCAGGCGCGGAAGGTGGTGGTGGGGGGCGGTGGTTCAGTCGTGGCGTGCGTCGGTTGAGTGCTGAAGCTGTTGTGTATGTCCGCGATCTTGTTGTGGAAGTAGGAGGCGAGGGAGTTGCAGAGTTCTTGCGATGGGGTGATGTAGTTGTTTCCGGCGTTGGGGTTGGAGAGCTCTTTCACGATGTTGAAGAGTTCCTTGCTGTTGTGTGCGTTGTTATCCAACCGGTCCTTGAATGCAGTTTTCTTGGTGTCGCGGATCAGTTGGTGATGCTTCCGGGTGGCAAGCTTGAGGGTGGTCATGTTGTCCGGTGTTGGCTCCCTTCTCCAGGCTTTCTCGAGGGCTCGGCAGTTCTTCTTGGAGCTCTTGAGTTCGTCGGTGAACCACGGGGCCTTCTTGCTGCCGGGTCTGCTGGGTGGGGTCCTCAGTGGGGCGAGTTTATCCGCGCAGTTGCTGATCCACTTCGTGAGGTTGTCGGCGGCCTGGCTGGGGTTCGCTGAGCTGGCGGGAGTGTGCTGGCTCAGGGAAGCGGCGAGCTGGTCGGCTGTGATCTTGCTCCAGCTTCTGCGGGCGACCTGTTGCTGGTGGTGGTGGGTCGTCGTTCTTCTGAAGGTGAAGTGGACGCAGCTGTGGTCCGTCCAGTGGAGGATGCTTATGCTATGTATTCTTTTATGATTTGACATTTTAAAATCAAATAACGCGTATCATGACTTGAAGTTAAAGGCTGTTTGAATAAATAAGCTATGGCTAATTGATGACCAAAGGGGGTAGTTCAGTCTCATCTCTTACTATGTATTTGACAATACCGGTGTGTGCAGACTTATAATCTGTTCACTCCTTTTGCGTACTTCATTGCAGCTAATTATTTGGTACAGGGAAGGCAAAACGAGAATGGTTTGGCGGAATCCAGATTTAGCCAGGAAACGTCTTTCCATTTCAAAATCATTTGGGAGCCTTATGTATACTAACCACATCACTTAACCAACTACAAGGCCTTCAGCACAACATTACCAATGCGCCCAAACACTTAAAGGAAGTGGAGCTCTGAAGTGGGACTCAGAATCTGGAGAACAGCTTGTTGACATTTTACATACTTGTATTGCCGGGGACCAATTGGCGAGCTATCTTAGGGTGTGCGGTTGCAAAGCAAGGCTGTGTGAAAAGAAAATATAAAATGTATTGACTTAATGTTATCCCTACAATAACACCGGCATGGGCTTTTCTAAATCGTTAGACAACTATGATCTGCATTCTGCTATCTACTTACCAAGCTAACCCCAATTATTTATTTTTATTAGAGATAACACAGCAGCGTTATACTACAGATTGTGGAGGCTTCATCGTTTTGGATTATGAGTACTCATGTTCTGAATTAACTATTCACAGGCTGTGAGTGTCTCCTTTATAGCAACATCTCTAAACTGTTTCAGTAACATCGTTGATATATTTGCAAAAAAGTCAAAGAAGGAAAATCCAAACTATGTATAATCTCCCAAACACTTTAGAACAAATTCAGTGAATTAGACCGATTAGGGTTCAAAGTAGTAGTCCGAAAAAAATCAGCAAGGATCCAAATTAAACAAGCAGCATCAAAGTCAACAGGTCTTGCCTACATGAGGTACTGGCTTTGCCAATGTTTTTATATATCTTATACAGCAGTGTGGTTGCTGTGCAGCATGGCTGAAATTTATTTTTTAAATAATTATTGCGCTATGATACAGCCACATGTATTTCCTAAATCTATCTGTGAAACGCCCAACACTTGGGGTAACAGGGGAAGAATACAGTAGTTTACTATTGCACCTGGAAAAGACGATTCAAAGAAATAACAACAGCAGAAAAATTCAAAGATACTCAGATAGCCACAGAGTTTCAGTAAAGCAACTACATCAACCTCTTCTGATCCATAAAGTGATCCATTTTAGTGGTAATTCAGCAGGATGAGCAGAAAATCACCAAAGTAGGTGATACAACAGCCTCTCTGTCAAAATACAGCAGCTATTTTTCAGATTTCCAATGTCATTAGCAAATACAGCACGAGTACCGATACTAATTTTGCAAAATAGAGTGCTTTAAATACGACCTGCAGTTAGTCAAACTAGAAGCTCTCTACAATAACATCAATATTTCTACTGCTGTGCTTCCCATGCGTCCCAAACTTTTTAGAACCACAATCTACTTTTTTAGCATGACAAACTTTGGCAACCCATTTAGCTTTAAGGTACATGAGGCGGGGTATTTTTTAATGCAACTAAGGCATCCTGTGGTAGCGCACGGTCATTTACAGGCAGCACATTTTCCACTGAAATGGACACTACATTTCCACACATACAGTTTTACTGATAAAACGAAACTGCACACAAAATATCAAGTGTGGAAAATCGGTTTCAGTGAATACTTATCATTTATGCATCGACAAGAAAAGTCTCTTGATTTGTTTTGTTAACAGTATCTACATTGTGTTCTGCTTTACAAAAAAATAAGATCCTACAGCCTTTCCTTTCACACATTCTGTTCTCCAGCAGGACTGTCAGATAATTCACTTCAATACACTTTCGTTGACTACAAAGTGAGAGTAGTTTGTAAACACCAACCCCAAAGGTAAAAACATATGAAACAGCAATTTGTTAAAAGACATAGCCTGACATTTGACCTCTGTCATTAAAGCATTGCAAATGTAAAGAGATACATGTAAAATGTAAAGGGATCTTTATCTATTGCTTGGACTTTCACAACCCACAGTTTGGGAAACACTGTGCTACAGTATTCTTTGCTCTTCAAAGAAGTGGCAGCACTATCTTTTGGTCTGGCTCTTGAGTCAGATTGGTCTTAGCCCCCTGGTGCAGATGGTACGAAGACCTTTCTAGTCCGAGTCATCGGAAGATAATTTAAATAAAGTGATAAAGATGTTTTCAGGTTAACAAATAATATTCCTGAATGCCACTGGAGTCAGATAGATTTGTTTAAACAAAATGTTCCATCATCGATTTACTGGAAAATGCAGGAAAAGTTGAGGTGGGGCCACCAGATGGCGAGACATTCCTTATTAATCGGGAAGTTGAAGACGAGAAGCCTACTGGGAAAGACCTGCTGAACATCCCTCGAAAGAAGCTGCCACACTTTCTTTAAAACTCAGAAGAATGTACTGGTTGGATGAGCAGTTAAGGGAGATTAGGTACCCGCACACGGATACAATTGTAATACGTGAACCCATGGTGACCTGTAACAGTTTCAATTTGATAAGCAGTGCTGCATAATGAGTGAACCTACTCAAACATGTCTCTATGAAACATTTACTTTTATGGAACTACTCAATAAGCTGGTGCTAGAAGGGAGTAGGTGGTATAGACAACGTGGCATTTTACCCTCTCGCTGTCTTGGCACTGATGTTTTTTCACTTTTATCATTGGGCCCTGAGTGAGCTATTTGTGTGAGCAAGCCACGTTTTGCAAATCAGAGGTATGGCTAAGCAATATGATTGTATTTATTTATGTATTTAATGAGTTTTATATAGCGTGGCTAGACCTGGAGGTATTATCACTCTTCAACAGTGACACCTTTATAGAAATATGGCTTTAAAATGCATTTTAAGCATAACTGCCCAAATAGTGACTATAGTCATGTGCAAGTTAGAAACAGTAATGAAGAAAGGCTCATAGAATGATTCAGTTCAGTAAGGTCTGCAACAGCCCCTTACAGTATTATACCTCTACAGTGAAAAATGTATGTCTATCAAAATGTGCACTGTACATACATTACAAAAATATTATTTATTTGATAGTTTCTGCTGTAAAGATGTGGTGCAACCAAGTGTCTTTCCATGCACTTTGTCCATGAAAATTGAGGATTGCGGAGTTGAAAATGCAGTTACAGCTGCTACTAGAAAAAGAATGGGGACTTGAATTAGTATCCCATGCAATCCATAAATGACGTCTCTGTGTACGCATCAACTTACCATGCTCCTGGTCATTTTCTAATTTTCGTCACAATTTTTGAAAGTTTGGGGAAACTATGGTCTTATAAATGGTTACAGCTCTGATCAACTGGCTCTGATCAATAGGGGGATTCTGCCTCTTCAAATGAGGGGAACTAGTATCAAGCTAAAGCAACTCAGGTGACTTATAGAAGTCTGCTTGACAGTGAACAGTGCAGTGAGATCAAAATGTAGTAAACTTTTCATCAAAGTAACAACATATAAACGTGCTTCTATTCAGAAACAGTACTATACTTAAATACTGAACACATCAGAAGTGCTGCTGGAATAAATACTAATATTTTAACAACCGAAAGATATTGTGGCCACATGTAGGACTGGGAGGTTTGCCCTACAGGACTGGCATATGGAAATCTAATGGGGGAACCCTGTGCTTAAAACATGGGTAAATAATCAGTTTCACCACACGTGGTTCTGTTGGAATTCTTCTAACATATTTTCTTAAATATACTTCACAAAGATGGTGCATACCGATCCCCTATCATACAGAAAAACTTATTTGTAAATGAATCACATTGGGCTTGTGATTTGTTCATAAGATTTATATGATACCTTTATATTCCTGTATGATTCAAAGCATTAAATATTTCTTATATACGACAATAAATTTGACTTAGGAGAGGATGTTCCTGTGTAAAGAAATGTGACAAATGAGTGCTTGTGCTGTGTATAAAAAAGTGCTCTAGAAGATATTAGTAGAGACCTTGGTTACGTTTCATTTGCTTCCACCCTAGAATTGCAGATTCAAAACCATGTAAAATCTCAACTGGGTGTTGGTAGTACAAGCTATGTCTTCATAAAGCATCAATGTTTCGACTCATCTAGTACTTATGTGTCATCCCATACATTAAAAATGGGTCTTCTTCAGAAAAAAAAATATAGGACATCCATATTATTTAGATGAAAACATGATACCAAGAAAGTGCCTCAGAGAATTATTCCTTGAAACATAAGGTGCTTAATTTGTAAAAAACGAAGTGCAGGGGCTGAAAATGCTGCCGAGGAGGCTACAGCTCACTTCTACCTCTGGTGTGCCCACTTTCAACACCGCACTGCCTCAGTCTCTATCCTGTAACCATGCTGTGCTGTCTGTCCCATAAGACATGCGTTTTACTTCTTTACCTACACCGACAGATGAGTGCGAAAACAAAATGTACACCAAATGAAAATGCTTTTTTTAACCTATTAATCAGTGCGGTCTGACTGAGTTTGTTGCAGGTGAGGAGGCTGCTTGAGCACAGCAGGTCATGTCACTGCTAGTGCTGCCTGTAATTAATTTGGTCCAGTTATGACGACGGCATAGGCATCCACTGCTAAGCTTGCTGTGACCCTGCCTGCTACAGCAAAAGCACTGTCCCCAACCGTAATGCTGCAATGCCTGTGAGGCAAGAGTATGGCTGTTGCACCTACTGGGCTCAAGCACACTCCGCAATTAGCATGCTTGGAGGCAGCGCACGGAAACTGCAGGGGACTCCATAGTGCACAAAAGTTGCGGTGGGCCACAGCCACTTCAAGCACATTGAGGATAGTAGCAATGCAGGGCTGCAGGCCCCCACTACAATTATCCAATGGGAGGCTTAGGACCAGGCAGTGGCAGGGTGCAGCAGACTCGGGGAATAGAATGCAAGCCATTTGTTAGTGATGACTTCTTGGATTCATAACCGGCGTGACGGCATCATCTCTAAAGTGATGATACACAATCATGCCTGCCTGAACAGATGTATGCCTCCCTATGAAAACATACCAGCCCATCACCATGCAATATATGTGGTTCTTTTTATTTTAAATTGGGCAATTAATATTGAGACCATCACCTGCAGGACCAGAAATCTTAGCACCAGCCCTGTGAAAGTAGTGCCGGTGCTGAGCACCTGAAAGCACCTGCTCAAATTAAGCTATGGGGCCAACTGAAGAATAGTCACATAACCGACCGTACGTAGACCAGCCCAGTTGACAATCAACATTTTGCTTCCTACTCAATTTTTGTCATCAATTAAATCAAGCTGGAAACCTCTTAACCTACCTGCTAAATCCTCCCAGGAGTTCAAATTCAAAATTGTCACGGACCTTAGGTTAACTCACCGGGGTATGTTTGCCGCATATTCACTCAAAAAGGCCAGGACTGTCAGCAAAGACTGGAGGAATGGATGCATACTTTTATGTGGTACCATTGACTTTTACCATCCAAGATACCACACCAAATACCTAATCTCTTTTGCCTTTACCTGAGGACATAACATTCTGGAAACAAACCTGGGAACTTTCCACTTCTGCCAAGGCTGAAACCAGCTAGGTAGACATCTAGTAACGCATGACGCTATAGGTGGTACTTCAGACGCTATAGGTGGTACTTCAGCTACTCAGACAGAGATCTATCTTAACAGGTTGATATGGCAGTTGGTCAAAAGCTATCTTGAACAATAAGTTTGAGTGATAACCTTTTGTAGTGGAGAACGGTGGACTACGCTTTCAGCAAAATATTAATAGTATAGGTAATATATTCAGTGCAAATTCAGAGTTCTAAGCACTTGAGAAACAGCTGATGCCAATATGCAAATAACAGCTTAAGATTTAAACGATTGTTCAAGGAAAAAATATCACTGATGGTTCAGCCTTTAGGCAGTGGCTAGATGGAACAGAATTTTTAAAACCTCAACTTAAACACACGTTTTATAAAACATTATGCAAAACATTCATCAGTGCCACAGGGAGGCCAAAGGAAAAATCAGCACATTCTGTGATAATGATCCTTTGCTAGCCTTCTTTGTTTATATAACCTTTCATATTGCCCTGGTGGGCGTTAGTAGTATTCGCACCGATGATACACAATGTCCTAGATTAGATCATAGAAGGTCAAAGATGAGGGAGGTGGTAGACAGCGAGGGTGTGAAGGGATGGGATGAAGGTTTGCGACACAATGATTGGTTGAAATGTCCTCGAAGCAGGTGGGTCTAAAGCCTTTGGAAATTATAAGAAGTTATGTTGGACTCTTACTCCAGATGGCAGGAATATGCCGTATATTACATGAGGGAGTATAAAATTATTTTCAATATTTACGCATATTTTGGAGTAGCCTACTAGACATCATCACAGAAAACCGCTAACTTGAGCAGTCCAGTCGGAGTTCCGGGGATTTTTATTTGCGTCCATCTGCTTTTTTCAAAACTGTGGTTGAACGTTTCCTGAAAACATTACCCAAAGGAAGTGGCTTGTGAATTTCGGGACTTCAAAATCGCTGTTGCTAGACGGACCCCTTGCACAGAAACAAAGTATATTTGACTTTTGAAAATAGCAGGCGAGATGCAATTAATAACAAAACAAAGAAACATGGATTCTTAACACGCACGTGTTTCTATGGAGATAAACAGATCCGCCCCATCCGACGGGGACGTTTTGACCTCCTACAAGGTATGCAAACACTTCTTTGTACGCTCCGCCCCCGCCCATTATGAAAGCCTGGGAACAAATTCTACACTCAGAGTACATTTAAAATAAATATTACTCTGATTGTTTTAAGTGAATAAAGAGTCGCCTAGTAACATCAGAATAAGGTTGGCCGGCAATAAACATACATTCTTGCGACCTGTGGAAGATGGATAGATGCAATGACACGCAGGTAACAGCCATTAAAAGTCAGGAATTCACAGAAAACACGCGCTTTTTAAACCACCTGTCGCCCCCGCTGCTCCTTGCCCCCGGGGGACTTTGAATGTTGGAGAAGGGACGGTCTGAATGTTTTGTTGCTATGTCAGGGCAGAGGGTTTTCAAAGAATCTATGTTCGGCCCCTTATATCCACACGTTAAGGGCAGTAGGGCTTTCCCAAGAAACCGAGAACTAAACACTGGTTCCATTGCTCACAGGCAGAAAAGTCTGCACTTTATTGTAGATAGACTTGGCAGGGTGACGCGGGCTGTTTTAGGACAGGATTATGTTACCAGTCTCAGATATTGACGAGCGCCAAATGAAGTTGCTCTTAAAGGGTTACTGAACCTGTGGTACTCTCTTTCAAAATCGTTCAACGCGAGCATAGAAAGGCAAACTAGCAGCAATTGGAACAAGCACTGGCAAAGCCAATGTATCCGGCTTCATTGTGTTAAAGACATCTGAGGAAAGGTACCGTGGGGATGCCAGCTGAAAGTAGCCTATTGCTGCTCCAAATGAAACAAATAACAATAGACACACACACATATATATATATATATATATATATATATATATATATATATATATATATATATTCACTGGAAAAAAAACATAGGTTTCAGGCGTGTTATAGTTAGGAATATGCATTTAAAAAAACCTTAGAAATTCACTGAAAAAAACATAGCTTTCAGGGGCGTTAAAGTCAGTTGGACATGTCACTCGTACAAAACCATTGAAATTCCCCCGTTCTAGTTAGTTCAGTTAATTATAACTTGCGCGCCCGCAATGCGCTGCTGATGACGTCACATATTACATCACTCATGACATGGTCAGTGACATCACTGATGACATCATCCAGTGAATGTGTTTTTCTGAAAATTAAATATGTTTTATATATCAAGGTCGTTGGAAGAATAAATGGGTATATAAGTGTCTAAATGGATGTTTTTTTTGTTGAAAAATTGATTGTATAACTGACTGATTAAGTGTATCTTAGTGAATACATGGGTTAGTGAGTTAATTATATAAATATCTGTATCAGTCTCTCACTTTCTGAATAAGTGACTGCATGGGTTGGTGAGTAGCTACAGAAGTGTCTATATAAGTTATTAGTTGGTTTTTTGAGTGTCTGTATGGTTCGGTGGGGGGTATTACGTAGTGCATTGATGCATGAATGAGTGACTCACTGTTTGTATGTGTTGAAGGCAGCATGTGTGCAGGACTGTATGGGTGGATTAAAGTGTGTGTGTATGGGTGTGTTAGTGAGTGAATGAATGCCTCAATAGTGTCTTTATGAGTAACAGAAGGAAAAGGGAGGCCTCCTTTATATGAGTATAAGGGACAAGGAGGAATAAGTGGGAAAACACAAGGAAAGTCCCTGGGTTATGTACTCACTTTGGAACCCAAGTCTAGTTCACATGTACCAAAAAGCTGTGCCCCAGTCCTGATATATATTATATGTTCCTAATAGGTTGAATGCTAAAACAACCGTGAGTGTTCTTTACCCAACGCTTTGGATATAATTGAAGGCATCCAGCAGCGCGGTTTAACTCAAAAATGAAGGACCATTCATAATCCTTATGTTCGGTGAGTTACATATCTTGGAAGTAACCCCTTCGGCATAGATAGGATATACTTATTGGCCCAACAACGAATAATGAGGCCTATCTGTTCCCTGTCTTTTCTATTCCTACAGTGGTCCCCCAATTCAAAATCGGTGGCACCCCTCCGGCAACCTCTACAATACAGAGCTTTGAATTTAAACAGGTAAACCAGAGAAGTTTAGGAGTTCCCGCCTAGACAAGAGCACTTCTGAAAATAAAAAGTAACGGATAAAAATGAAGTACTTATGTTCATTATATTCCATTATAGAAATAGCACCCTGTAAATTAAGAAACAGGAAGCCATTTTCGCCAAATTGATACATGAGAAGTTCCTCGCAATTGATCAGCAGAGGACTTTCAAGAATTCCCACACAGGTATACTTCAGACCTATTCTCAATTAGAAGTAGCCTTATACACGTGTTGCTTAGCCAACAGTACTATGGAGTCCATAGTTATAGTTCTTTGTACCAATTTGCTCCTATTAATACACCTTTCTGAACCTTATTATGTAATTGATATTTGCACCAAGTACCATGGTGCTTTAACCTGTTGTTCACTAAAGATAGAAGGTTAAAATATGTCTGGACTAATGTTTGTCTGAAAAAAAGAGAGCCCTAGACGCTCGATATGCACAAAACTGGATGTCCTCTAATTATAATGTCTCTTTATAGAAATTTGTTTGTCCTGAGGAAGGTGGTATCACAGACTCACCGAAACGCAGCGTCGACAACGAAAACAAACTGTGACTCCTGAAACTCATTGTTTTTATCTTAATTGTGATATTTTATTAAGTTTTATCTGTGCATATGATTGTTTTTAACCTTGTGAATATTGTAATAAACTGTACACTTATTTGATAAAACAACAACATCTAAGGTTCTTAATTTCTTATTCTCACATTTCTGTTTTAGAATTTATATAAATTTGGTGTATTACAGTGTTATTTTGAATGTATACTTTAGGACTGGGGCACAGCTTTTTGGTACATGTGAACTAGACTTGGGTTCCAAAGTGAGTACATAACCCAGGGACTTTCCTTGTGTTTTCCCTCTTTATGAGTAACTACATATGTTTTAAACTAGTATATGTGAGTGCTTGTGTATATAAGTGAGTATATGTGAGAGTGAGAGATTGGAAGAGTCCCTGTATAAATTAGTCTGTGTTTCTATAAGTGATTGCTTAAGAGAGTAAGTGTGTATAAGTTTCTGTAGCAGTAAGTGTGGTGGTGTGTGTATAATTGTATATGCAATGTAATGGATGTTTGATACTTTGCATGTGTGATTATGTGTGTGAGTAACTATGGATGAGTGTCATTGTGTAACAAGATGTATAGGTGTATGAGTACATGTATGAGTGACTGTATAGGACTGTTAGTGGATGTGTGTGTAGATCTAGGAATTACTAAGTAGGTGTGACGTAAGTGGTATTGGTATGTCCATTGTTTTCAAAATGTTAGTTTCTATTTTTGAGTTTGTGTATCAAAAGTTATATTAGGGTGAGAGGAGGTCTGCCACTCCATCACAAGGGTGATGTCATCCGTGATGTCATTTGAGATGTCATGAGTGATGTCATGAGTGATGTCACTGACCATGTCATGAGTGATGTAATATGTGACGTCATCAGCAGTGCATTGCTGGCGCTCAAGTTATAATTAGCTGAACTAACTATAACAGGGGAATTTCAATGGTTTTGTACGAGTGAAATGTCCAACTAACTATAACACCCCTAAAACCTATGTTTTTTTTCAGTGAATTTCTAAGGTTTTTTAAATGCTAATTCCTAACTAGAACATGTCTGAAACCTATGTTTTTTTTTGTGAATTTCAAAGGTTTTTTAAATGCTAGTTTCAACCAATGCCTACAGAGGTACGACATGTGAAGAAAGAAGAAAATACACACAGAAAGAAGCAAAAGAAATGCAGAAAGAAGCAACAGAAGTCCGTCAAGACGAAGAAAAGTGCAGGAAGAAGGAATACGTGCAGAAAAAAGAAACAGAGGAGCAGAAAGAGGCGCTGTTGCAAAATCATCCCGTACCCTCAAATTTTCAGATGCGTACTCGTGTTAACTGACTGACTAACCAGTCCTAGTGCCAGTGCAATGCTAAAAGACACTTAGAATACAGTGAAAACACCTACATACACTAGGGAACACTATGCTTTGGGGTACCCCTGTGATTAGCAGGACCTCCTCTGTAAGCCCATAGTACATACTAGGGCAGGGGGATTAAAACTACCTCTTAAAACGCGCCACTGGGTACATTTGCACACTGATGAAGGGAGGGGGAGAGCCTGAGGTGACATGTGTGCAAACACGCTCTGTGGGCATTTTAAGTTGTGGGATAAAGTCCCCTTGAATCCTGAGGGTCCCTGGGGTCCAAGTAGCTCACTAGGTACCTCCAGTAAGCGCCACAGAGCTGCGTTGCAGAGAGGTGTAAAAAAGGGAACAGCCTAGATCACCTCTCCGCAAAGCAGTGGCGCTTACTGGAAGCACCTGGCAGACTAGTTGCCCCCAGGGTCCCTCAGGATTGAAGGGGAAGTATTTCCCCAAGTTAAAACGCGACACAGGGCGTTTTTGCACACGTCACCTCAGGCCCCGCCCCCTCCCTTCACCACTGTGTAAACACGTCCTATGGCTGTGGGAAGATTAAGTTCATTTGAATCCTGAGTGTCCCTAGGGTCGAACTAGCCCACTAGGTACCTCCAGTAAGCGCCACAGAGCTGCGTTGCAGAGAGGTGTAAAAAGGGGGCCAACTAGCCCACCAGGTACCTCCAGTATGAGCCAAAGAGCTGCCTTGCAGAGAGGTGTTCAGAGGCCACGCCCCTTTTTACACCTCTCTGCAATGCAGCTCCTTTGGCGCTTACTGGAGGTACCGGGTGGGCTAGTTGGCCCCCAAGGACCCTCAGGATTGAATAGGTATTCATTTCTCAACTTAAAACGCGGCACAGGGCGTGTTTGCACACATGTCAACTCAGGCCTCACCCCCTCCCTTCACCACTGTGCAAACGCACCTGTGGCGCGTTTTAAGTTGGGGGATTAACTCCCCTTGTATCCTGAGGGTCCCTGGGGTGCAACTAGCCCACAAGCTACCTTCATTAAGCGCCACAGAGCTGCATTGCAGAGAGGTGTAAAAAGGGGCGTGGCCTCAGAACACCTCTCTGCAACGCAGCCCCCTGGCACCTACTGGAGGTTCCTGGTGGGCTAGTTGGCTTCCAGGAACCCGCAGTATTCAAGGGGAACTCGTTCCCCACCTACAAACACGTAAGGGGGCGCGTTTACAGAGTGCTGCATGTAGGGGGCGTGGCCTCCGGCGCAATGCCGGTCTTTTATTTTTTTTAAGAAGGGGGGGCTGTGTGGCCCCCCTTTTTCTAATTTATTGGCGCTGGGGACCCCATCCCCCAGGACATGCCCCCTAATTTATATATATATTTTTTTAATTTGGAAGGGGGCCTCGTGGCCCCCCTCCGGAGGCCTTAATCGGCCCCAGGGACCCCATCCCCCGGGGACTGCATTTTAAAAAAAATTATTTATTTTTGTTAAAATTTTGGGGAGGGGGGCCACGTGGCCCCCCTCCCAGGCCACTTGTAGCACCGGGGGACCCTATCCCCCGGGGCTGGCCCTCTCCGTTGGGGGCTGTGGGGGATCCCCAATCCCTCCCACTGTCCCGCCGGCTCCCCCATCCCTTGGGAGCCGGCATTGCTTTTCCACATGGGGAGCTGTAAGATGCAGCTCCCCGTGTGGAAAAGCAATTTGGTTTGCATTTTGAAAGAGAGAGCAGGTTTCCCTGCTCTCTCTTTCAAAATCCAAACCAAGTTTGCAATGGCAGGGCGGGCGCCACGAGGCCCCTGCCCTGCCATAGCAAGCTACAGTGTCCCGGGAGTGGGCATCCCGGGACACTGCAGGAGCCGGCCCTGGGGGGTGGCGGTCCCCAGGACCCTCAAGGGCTTGGGGAGGGCTGTGAGTCCCCCACACATATTTAAGAAAAGCCCTGAGGGTGGCAGTCCCCGGGGCTGGGGGGGCTGTGAGCCCCCGCACTTATATTGAGAAAGCCCCAGGGGGTGGGAATTCCCTGCGGCTTGGGGGGGCCTTTGAGCCCCCCAACCATTTATGTTTGATGCCCCGGGGGGGTGGCGGTCCCCGGCGCTGGGGGGGGCCTGTGAGCCTCCCTGCATATATTGTATTGAAGCTCCGAGGGGTGGCAGTCCCCAGGGACATTAAACATATTGCCCCCAGGACTAGGCCCCCCCAGGGGCTAAATAGTAACTAAGCACCGGAGCCCGCGCTTCGTTTTCTCTTTCGCTGCAGGATTTGTGGATTTTCCCGTTTAAAAAAAATAAATTGGGGCCCTGGGGGTCCTTGTGGGACCCCTAAGCAGGCCTAGGGGGTCAGGGTGTTTCTACCCTGCCCCCTTTTTGCGTTTTGCGCACATTTCTGAGTGATTTCTTGTGTCTACCGAGGCACAAGACGGCTGCCAACACTTCCTGGTTTGGAGTTTTGACAGCCAATTAGCATAAAGCTTGTGCTCGGGAGGGTGCGCAGATCCACCGCGGCCATAGATATTACTATCTTTATTCCTTAATTTCTCAAAAACTACTGACGGATTTACACCATTTTTAAAAAGGTGGCTTTCTGAGAGAAGCAGTACCTTTTTGCCAAATTTGGTATAATTCCGTACAGCAGTTTTTGCTATTACAGTGTCTAAAGTTTCCTATGGGAAAATGATTTTTTCGCCACTATTTTTTGAATTTCTCAGAAACTACTGAACGGATTTACACCAGTTTAAAAAAGGGCGCATTCTGAACCAAGGGCAACATTTTTTGCAACATTTGGTGTAAGCAGTTCGGGCTGTAGCCTTGTCTAAAATTTCCTATGGGAAATAACATGGAGAAAACATGTTTTGGGACTCCCCTTTTTTTCTCAGCCTCCGCTTGACGAATCACCCCTATGTCGAATCATCACCACGAATGTTGCAGATTTCCTATGGAAAATAGGTCCTAACTATAACTACCTACTGGCGACTGCCAGTAGGTAATACACACGCATATATATAGGACTTCAACACCCAGAAAGCAGCTGCCCAGGAGGAGTACTATGATGTGTCCAGCAGTCCGTAATGGCGGAGGAGGGGCAAGAAGTCACTGGACTGGAAGTGGTCACTGCAGTCATCTATTTAAACTGACCCCCCAAAGAAAAGAATAGCCAGAGAAACGGGCACTGATGAAGCTAAATTCAAAAGCAGAAACGCGTCTGCCGAGCATTTCTCTGGACTCTGCACACGGAGCGAGAGAGAAATCAATAAAGCCCTTTTCAATCTACCCCGGAGCTCTGTCGCACTCTGTTCGTACCTGAAGAGAGCCTGGTTGATATATATATATATATATACACACATATATACACACACACACACACACTTAAACATATATACATAAATCCTGCAGAAGTCGGCACTGCTTCCGCAAGCAGGGAGCCTGGTGGAAACACGGTGGCCTTGAGGCTCCCCCCACAGTCTGGGGGGGAAGAGGAGAAAGAGGGAAAATAAAGGTCAGAATGGAGCAAAAAGAGGCAGAATAAAGGTCAGAAAGAAGCAAAATAGAGGTCAGAAATGAGCAGCAAGAGGCAGAATGAAGGTCAGCAACGAGCAGGAAGAGGCAAAATAGTGGTCAGAAACTAGCACAAAGAGGAAGAATAAAGGTCAGCAATGAGCAGAAAGAGGCAAAATGAAGGTCAGCAAGAGCAAGAAGAGGCAAAATAGAGGTCAGAAACTAGCAGAGAGAGGCAAAATAAAGGTTAGAAGTGAGCAGAAGGCAGAACCCACTCATGCACCCACTTACAGAACAAATCAGACAGTTTCACACTTGCTCACAGATCAACTTACAAAAATCACTCATACTCCCACCTACTCACAGACCCACTCAGAGACACACCCACTCACTCACTCACAGACCCACTCAGACACTCATCCAGTCACTCACACACTGACACACACACATTGAGGCACTCAAGCCCACTCAGACATGCACACCCACTCACAGACCCGCTCAGATGCTCATGCACACACTCACACACCCAGTGAGACACTTATGTAGCCACTCCCAGGCCCACTTAAACACACACACATTGAGACACCCACACACAGACTGAGACACTCATGTACTCAGTCACACACTCACCCTAAAATTTAACAGGTTACAGTTGGGAAATAAAAAATTTTAAAACTTAGAAATTCACTCAAAAAATTTAAGGTTTCCTCTCTATTATAGGACCGTTGGCAGTGGATTGCGGGCGCGCGACTTATAGCTAGTACGACTAACTATAACGGGGGAATTTCAATGGTTTTATACGAGTGAAATGTCCAACTAACTATAACACCCCTAAAACCTATGTTTTTTTGTGAATTTCCAAGGTTTTTTAAATGCTAATTCCTAACTATAACGTCTGAAATCTATGGTTTTTCAGTGAATTTCTAAGGTTTTTTAAATGCTAATTCCTAACTATAACATGTCTACCCTCACCCTTTTCACATTTTAAACATACATTTCACAGATTTCTTCAGCCTCCCTTCTACCGAGGCAAAAAATGACTTTCAACAGTTTCTAGTTTTGAATGTTGACAACCACTTGACAGCCAATTAACATTCAGCGTGTGATCGAAGGGTGCGCTTATGGTACAATGACAATGCGCGCAGTATCCGTATTCATTTTTTTTTATGGGAAGAGACCCGCGTAGCCCCCCTCCTGTTGCCAATTCCGGGCACCGGGGACCCCATCCCCCGGGGCATGGGCAATTATTTGTTTTGTTTTTTATGGAGGAGGGCTGCATAGCCCCCCTCCTGAGGCCTCTTCAAGGCCCCGGGGAGCCCATCCCCCGGGGCTGTCCCTCACCATTGGTGACCGTGGGGGGTTCTCCAATCCCATGCGCATGCGTGTTAATGTTGTGCATGTGCACAATACGTCCCACCATCTGGCCGTGTACCCCTAACATATTTCATTTAATTTGCGCATGCTCAATTACAACATGCCCAATCACAGCTCTCACACAGTGACATCATGCTCAACCAATCATCATTCTGCAAAGCATTTATAACCTTCCAACTTTCTAGAACTTTTCCTATTCTGCAGTCACAGCCATTGATGGTGTTTGTATCCACTTCGTAGGTGAGTACTTTTTTTAAGGACAATTAAATTAATTAATCTGAACAATCTTTAAGTACTGTGTAAATGCAATTTTTGTTCGATTTGGCAAAGTTGTTTCTAAGCACGATTTCCTGATTTTTTATATCGTTAAAGTTGGCTTCGTGAACTTTGTTTCTGTGCAAATCACTTAATCCTGCTGCATTTCTTTAATTTGCCAAGCGCCACGGGGCCGCTCCGCAGCAGTGTGTACGTGTTCAAGTTAATGCGATGTAGTTTTTCTCGTGCAAGTAGTGTGTCACGTGCCCCATGCATTGCAAAAGTAATGTTTTCAGCAATAGTGTATTTTGGCACCGTTTCCAGCTCTTATAAGTCGAGTAACTTGCCTTGGTAGCCGATGTTTCTGGGCAAATCACTTAATTCTGCCGCCTTTCATTATTTAACTAGTGCGCCACGAGCTCCTTTCTCCCCATGCAGTGCACATGTAATCGATTGGCCAATGTTGTATTTTAGCACGCTCTCCATGTTTTTTAATAACGTTGAACTTGATTTCTTATCCTTTGTTCTGTGCAAATCACTTAATCCTGCCGTGTTTGTTTAATTTGCCAAGCACCCCGTGGCCGCTTCCGCAGCAGTGTGCTACGTGCTATTCAAGTTAATGCGATGTAGTTTTTTTTTGTGTAAGTAGTGCGTCACGTGCCCCATGCATTGCAAAAGTAATGTTTTCGACAATAGTGTATTTTAGCAAGGTTTCCAACTCTTATACGTTGAATAACTTGCCTTGGTAGCCGATGTTTCTGGGTATATCACCTAATCCTGCCGCCTTTCATTTTTTAAGTAGTGCGCCATGTGTTGCTTCCTCCCCATGCAGTGCACATGTAATCGATTGGTTAATGTTATATTTTAGCACGCTTCCCATGTTTTTTAATATCGTTAAACTTGATTTGCCCCCTGTTCTAGCTCATTATACAGATGTCTCAACCATGGGACGTACTGCTCGCCACAAGCTGTCTATTCCTGCCCATGCACTATCCCAGGTAGTGGTCAACAACTCGACACACCAGATCCACTGACTGCTCTCCATATGCTATCAGCCGAAAATTGCAATGGACCTAATGGAGTTATCAGGTTTGACTAACATTTCATGATAGAAAAGCATTCTGAGATAAGCATTTGTGTATTTCATGTGTTTGCAGACAGATAACTGTGCTGTCGTCATGTTTTGGTACAATTAGTTGTCATTCTAGTATCAACCAAACGAAAAAAATCATGTCCTCCCGATTTTATTGGCCAAATATGTCATTTGAAATTGAACAATGTGAGTTATATTTTTTCTTGCTTCTATAAATATTTTTATCAAATGTAAATCTCCATTGTGATAGTCTTATAGAGGTTTGTTTCTGAAACCCATATGTTTCTCCTTTAAATGCTCGTTACACGTTTTCAGCCTGCACTTTAGATACAAAGTGAAAATGTTGTTTTGAATTTTTTTATTTGAAGACATGTCTTTCACATTTCCTTCATGTTTATTTCTCAATTTCTAGATCATGGAGGTACAAAAAGGGTTCTATCACATCAAGGCCAGGAGTTTGTGAATGAAGTGAGTGACTAATGTCGGCCTAACATTTGTATAATGCAATGCTATTTCCTATTTTGCTTTTCAAATATAAGTATACCTATTTTTTTTAGGTTAATTGAGTTATCTAAGCTTTTACAAATAGAACGTTCTGTAAGTGCAACCTATCACCCACAGACAAATGATTTAGATTAGCATACTAATATATAAGCTGTACACCTTCAGCGATGGAGAGATAGTACTTCTGACAAATTGCAAGCGAACAACAAGAAAAAGAGGCATTTTGGAGCATAAGTTTACTTGACCATATCGCATTGTCGATATGCAAGAAAAGCTTGTAAAATTAGTCAATAATGCTAGCAAAATGCCTTTACGCACAATTTATAATCTCGACATGTTGAATCAAAGCGAAATATTTAACATAACCATTTGTATGTCTCTGAAAGGTTTTCCTACAGATATTGAAGCGTCCCGAATATGACCAATGGCAGTTAGTGATAGAATCTAACCAAAGATAATAGGACCGCTATAATTGTGGTGTTTTTTGCATGCTGGTAATGATACTTCCAAAAACATTAATTTGTTGAAGATACATTACTCTATGTTATTTTATGTTAACTACTTTCGTTAGAATAGTTGTAAATAGGAAAGAGGGCTTTTAGGGATGACACTTTTGAACGCCTACCGAGCGCGTCCATAGTGCCCATCGGCAGCATATTGGTATTCACATATAATTTTGTCTAACCATTAGTATGGTCCTAACGCGGTTGGTTTGGAACATCTGATGATTGCTTTTCAACCCCTATCCTATTGAGAACAATTGTTTTTTTCTACATTAAAATTAAGCTTGTAAATTTGTACAACATATACATTTTTAACTCTTTTTTCAGTTTGCAGAATGTTATATAAGTCAGCAGCCAATTGCCGAGATTGAAGAAAGTATATCCGCCTGTTCTAGCTCATTACACCGATGTCTGAAACATGGAACATACTAGTTGTGAGAAGCTGCATGAAAATTGCAATGGACCTAATGGAGTCATCAGGTTTGTCTTAAACAATTTATGATAGAAAATGTATAATACCATAATGGCGTCATAAACTTCGGATTACTTGGTACTTTGTTTTGTCTTTTTTTTAATAAAAAGGCACAGCTTAAAATTTGAACATAGTATAGAAAGATATTTCCATTATGTTTGTTAATTTAAAATTATGTTTCTTATCATGCCATTACAACTTGTTTTGAACAGTTGTGACTGTCCTATGTACTCGATCGGTAAACCCCTGAAAACATGTAGAAATGTTGCAAATTAGGTACTACAATTTTTACCATTGCTGTTATGATGCGCTAATGTACTTCTTTTTTACAATTAAAGTCTTTCTCTACTATAAGGAACCAAAAAGATTCACACATTTTTAACGGATAACGTTAAGGTAAATACTCTCAATATAACTAGTCGACTAAGGTAAAAAGTAATGGATATAGGTACTTGAGTGGTTTAGGTGGCAGATAATCTCCAATTCACACTTGTACAGATGGGTCTGATACAGGTTGGATCTCTGTATAACTGATGGATGATTAGGTATTAGGATGGAATACAAAGCTCCCAACCTTCTTACTTTTTCTCTTAAAGGGTTCCAAATTGGGGACGAATATTAGGCTGTGCGGTAGAGGTTGACGGTGTTGCTCCACTAGTACTTGGGCATTCTCATGAAGCAGGAGGAACCTCTCTCAATCTCCTTAACTCTTCCCTTGCAAAGTTGACCGGATGCTTGATCTGCAAGTGCTTCCGTATACTTGCAGTTCCACACCAGTACTTTTTATTGGAGTCTCCTCTTGAAAGCAGTCTTGCATATGCGGCAAGTAACTTTTCATGCATTCAACTTTTTTAAGACTTGTGGAAATTAATTTCAAAACATTCATTATTGTCGTAACGCACACAGCCAGACAAGAATGAACACTGCAACATTAGTGCATTACAGAAAGGGAGCAAGCATGAAATTACATGATTGGGTATTAGGATGGCATACAGAACTCACACATAAAGTGGTTTCCCTGCCTTCTTACTTTTTCTCTTGAAGGCTTGATAAGGTCTTTCCAAGAGAATTTGAAAGGAGAAAGTAGGAGATGAAGAACAGATGAAGAACAGAGGTAGGAAGTTATATCTCAAAGTGCAAAAATGGATAAAAAGGGTGGACCAAAGTCTGCATGTACAATGGCCAGTGGAAGCGTTTTGAGAGCGGGTACACTCAAGATCAAGTGAAGATATTTGATTGATAAGGCATAGCAAAGGAGGTGGCAACAACGGGGAGGAAGGTCCATGGTTTTGTAAACCTGCTCCATCTATAACTTTCTCTCTCTCACAGTTTAATGTCGTTTTCTCTATCTTTCTCTCTCTCGCTCACTCACTCGCTCTCACATCCTTTCTCTTTCTCTTTTAAAGTTATGGACGCTGCTGTCTACTCTAACGTATAGAACCAAAGCGGAGTTGAAGTTGTGAACTCTGTTGGACACAGTGTTTACACAAAGTAAGCAGAGCGGCCTAGATATACAATACCTCAGATTAAATGTATTCGAAATAAAAGAGCTTATTTACAAACCCCTTGCGCCTCTTTTGCGTCACTTCCAACATGAGAAAAGCAACACAAAAGTGGCGCAAGAGTCTTGTAAATAAGCCATTAAGAATATTGTCCTGCATAATGACTTGATCTCTCACCTAATTCTGTCTCATCTCTGAATCATTTTAAAGACCTGTTGATCTGTAATGTAAATATGACTCAGTAGGCAATTCTATACAGACACCGCTTGAATGCAAGCCTATAAGACAAGTGAAATATATCGGGCACACTGCACACGTAAAACAAAAAAAAGTTAATATTGTCAAGTGTTACTTTGACTTGTAATGTTTCACCTCATTTAGTCACATCGGTCTAATTTTAAACACTAATTTTTTTCTTTTATTTTGCAGATTACCTACCTCACTTCTATTGGAGTCCATATCACATTGTTTATTATATTGTTTTGTTAAAGTTATGGTTGTAGTTATTTATTGTATGGTTATCTTTTAGTTATGTTTCCAGTTATTTTTTGTTTTAATAAAAGTTAATTAAAAAAAAGTAAATACGTCTTTTTTTGTGGGGGTAGCAGTCCCCAATAGAAATGAGATTTATAATTTGAAGTATAATTCTGAGGCTAACTCTTTACCAGATCTTTACCAGAGTCTATTGCTACAACTAACAGTTCCCATGGAAAAGTTTTAAAATTACAACACCATTAGCAACATAGTGTGGTGAACTTCTAACCTCTGTGCTCACTCAAGTGTTCCATGAACTGTTACTATGGTAACTGGCAGTAAGCAGTTTGGGAGTGGGGTTGAAGGGTACTGGCTGTACAGAAACCGTTATATTTACCCAGGATCCTCTACATAACAGAAAGGAAAGCAAAGCAAAGTAAAACAGGACACTGTACCACATTTACAACCCCATTGCACCACGTTCGTGTCCAACCCCCATACAAAATTAGAAGTGTGTGGGCCTCAACGACCCCCTTCAAGCCCCGGGAAGTACCACCCCTGGGAATTTGTGTATTACGGGAGGCACACTGCGTGGCCTTCCGCCTGGTGCCCTCGAGGGTCCTGGGTACCGCCATGCCCGACGGCCGGCTCATGCAGTATCCCGGGTGCCTACCCCTGGGACACTGCTGTTTGCTTTGACAGGGCGGGACTCCCATAGCAAACTTAGTTTGCATTTTGAAAGACAGAGCAGTGAAATCTGTTCTCACTTTCAAAATCCAAAGCAGATTGCATTTCCACATGCAAATTAGCATCTCCCCATGCGAAAAAGCAATGCCAGCTACCGAAGAACGCAAAAGTTCATTACACAATGTTGCTAAATAAAACAGCAAGTGTGCTTGACTTCTCAATACACCAGCTTATCCTACATAGTGTTATTTTCAATCACGTTCTGATAACCAAGAAGAATCATGCTTTTAAAAAACAGAAACATGCACCCTAGTTTTCAGTGTAGAATGTTGTCAAACAGCCAATCATTTCTTTTCTGTTTTTCAACACTGCATCTTATCCACCATTTTAGAAAATCTTAGTTTTCAAACTGCCATTTTATTTACAGAGACCATCTGAGTGCATCGAGACCTCCTTTCAAGATGCTTAGACTGTGAATTGCGGGACACTACTATATTTTCTTGAGCCAAAGAGACTATAGAATGGGGTCAATTTACCACAACAATCTGCATTTCAATATGCATGGCATCTATAGGAGAGATGCTGTACATTTTACAGATGAAGGGAACTGAGTCTTCCTCATGAACTTTAGACTCTGCATCGGTACTTACTTGTAGGTACTAAAATCTCTCAAACACAAGGGCTTCTTTTAGAGCCACCCAAGATCTAAACACATAAGCTTGATGTATATCTCAAAAATACGTGCTTTGTTTTTTTTCGGCGGCGAAATGCGCGGATCATACGCGCATCCCGCGACATTTAAAAATATATATATATATTTTCTTACTTTTTTTGCCCTACGGGTCCTTATGGGACCCCCCTGAGCAGGACTAGAGGGTCAGGGTTTGTCTACCCTGCCCCTGTTCACGTTTTGCACACAATCCACTGACTTACTCAGCCTCGCTTCTACCGAGGCACAAAATGGCTGCCAACAGTTCCTGGTTTCAAATGTTTACAACCACTTGACAGCCAATTAGCATTGAGCGCGTGATAGGGACGGTGCGCTTCTAATACGATGCCAATCCTCGCACAATCCGCGGATCCACCCCGCTTATAGATCTATAAATTACTTTAACCGTAATTTTCTCATAAACTACTGAACAGATTGACACCATATAAGCAAAAGGGACAAGTCGGAACTGAGGACTACCTCTCTTCCAAATTTGGTGTAATTCCGTTCAGCCGTTCGGGCTGTAGCCGTGTCTAAAGATCCTATGAGAAATTGCATGGGGAAAACACATTTTGGGACACCCCTTTTTTCTCGGCCCCTGCTTGACCAATTACCCCCAAACTTTCAGGGACAGAGCGAAACTGAGCTGGCCAACAGTTTGGAAAACTTCAAGAAGATTCATTAATCGACGCCAAAGTTATTGCCAATAGAATGTTGCAGTTTTCCTAGATAACAGGTCCTAACTATACCTACGGGCGACCGCCAGTAGGTAAAATATATATATATATATTTTTTTTTTTTTCACTGAAATAAATAAAGGCTACAGGGACGTTATAGATAGGCTCAGATTTCACTTGAACAAAACCATAGCAATTCGGCAGTTATAGTTACCTGTGCCAACTTTAACTTATGACGCCACAATGCACAGCTTATTACCTCACATATTACATCACTCATGACATGGTCAGTGACATCACGGATGACATCATCCACAGAACCATCCACTCACACCACATACAACCTCTCATACACCCACAACCACACATAGACCCATACAAGTACTCACTGATTCATAGTCATTCACACATCTACTCACTCATACAGCCACTCATGAACCCACTCACTCACCAATACAGCCACTCGCACATCTAGGCATACAGACACTAACACACCCACTCATGCAGTCACTCACACACTGAGTCAGTCACCCATACAGCTTCTCGCACACCTACTCACTCACCCATATAGTCCCTCACACAGCCACTCACTCACTGATACAGTTACTCACACATCCCCTCACTTACTAATACAGATACTAACGCATGCCATTCGCACATTCACTCTCCGATACAGTCACTCACACTCCCACTCGCTCACCCATACGCCACTTATGCATCCCCTCACCGATACGGCCACTCACACACCCAATCACTTACCTATACGGCCTCTCATATACCAAGTTACTCACCCATACACCACTGACCCATTCTCACTCACACAGCCACACACACAGCCACACACACACACAGTCACTCACTCACCCGTACCACCATTCACACAGCCACTCACCCATACAACCACTCACACACCTATAGAGCCTTTCAGACACCTACTCGCACATGGATACACAGTCACTATGTGCTACAAATAGTATCACTCAGTAGTACACAAACTATACTCATTTAACGTTAGTAGTATCTTAGTTTATATCTTTAACACCAGAAACATATTGTGATAAGCCTTTGACAAAATTTCAATACATAGCATGGCATGAACAGCGAGCAGTGACAGTGAAATAGCTTGACAAGTGTCAGAGTGCAGCATTTTCTAAACAATAACGTCTATCAATTCGTAATACCTGAAAAAAGTTTTACGCCAGAATAGAAAGTAATAGCTTGACAAGTGTAGGAGTGCAACATTTTCTAAACAACAAAGTCTATCGATTTGGAATTAAATGGGAATGTACCTCATATTACGTCAATGTTAAACTCCAGATGTTCCCATCACGCTGGCATAGCAAATTTTCCAAAGGAGGCATGCACCCTGAACATGTAATTGTTCAATACCAACAGTCAGCTCGGTTGTATTCAGGAACACGCCATGTCTTAATTCCAAAAGGAAAATGTCAACACCTTCTTTCAAGTTAAATCAGCAGAAAGACGTTCACAGTAACTCTCAATTTATCATATGTATGTATCTGTACCCATATTTGAAGGATGACTACGTCCCCCCTGGGACAGGTTACCTTTCTGACTCTAGTGCCAATTCCTCCAGGAGAGGATCAAACAGTGACAGCAACTCAAGTAATGAGGATTGGCAACCACAACCCGGAGGGGAAAGTGAGGAGGGAGACGTGGACAATCTTTTTACCCACAACCTCCTTTTCAGGGCCCACCTTTTTGGCAATACCCCCAATTTCCACACCCTATGCTGCCTTACGCGCCCCAGTATCCACCACAATTTGCCCCCCCCATGGCACCAACCAGCAGCCTTTTTTAGACAGAGGTTGGGGCAGAGGGCGCGGGCACAAGCGAGGAAACGGTCCAGGCAAGAGGGTACAATGGGAGGACACTCAGGGTCAAGGGATGGACACCAGGAGCAAGACAGCACGAAAATAAGCCTGGTAGTGAATCTTTCTTCACACCAACTCACTGCTGATGAAGAAAAAGTGCTCCAAAAGGGACTTGGGTTCGTCCCCACACCCCAAATTGACCATTTCCAACAATGTTGCGAAATTCAGAAATTCTTCCGCAAGATCAGATTGAGAGCTTTCTTTGATGGCAGACCACAAGAGACTCCTACTGACTCTGGTCTTCACAATCCTTCGACCTTTACCCCCCATAGTGGGTTGGTCCCCAATGAAATTCTCACGTATGAACAGGCTGTGCTCAAAGATATTGGATCTATGAGACCAAGTAAGAAACATCAGAACCTCTCGAACTCTGAAAGACAGATGCTAGATTACTTAGCCAACGACCGGACCATCACTATCAAACAGGCAGACAAGGGCGGAGCTACAGTCCTGACGGATACTGTTGACTATGAAACTGAACGTCTAAGACAACTAGGGGATAGGCGCTACTACACCCCAATCCCTTCCAAACCTACTGAGCGCTTAACAACGACCATTACTGGGCTGGTCCACTCTGCTGAATGTAAGGAGTGGATCTCCAAAAAGGAGGCTGATTTCCTATCGAAGAGGGAATCCAAAGTGCCTTACTTTTACATCCTCCCGAAAATACATAAGGGGACTACCCCCGTCCCAGGACGCCCGATTTTATCAGGCATTGACTCTGTCCTTGAGCCCCTTTCACAGTTTTGTGACCACTTTTTACAACCGCTGGTCAAACAAATACCTTCATACATTCAGGACACTACCGATGTCCTCCGCCTCTTAGACAACCTAGAGGAGGATATCCAGGTCGACTTCCTCATCACCCTAGAAGTAGAGGCCCTCTACACCAACATTCCCCAGAGGGCCACACTCGGGGTGATCGAGAGAATTCTCAGTGCGGAGGAATGGAGCTCTCCAACACCACCTTCCTTCATCATGTAATGCGCAACCCTTGCCCTTACTGAAAACTATTTTAAGTTCAAAGGGCAACATTATCATCAGACCCAGGGCACTTCCATGGGTAGTACTTTTGCCCCTTCGGTGGCCTGTCTATACATGGCAGACTTCGAAGAAAGACACATCAATGGACCTACAAACCCCTACCATCCTAACATCAAGTTATGGAAAAGGTTCATTGATGATATCCTGGTACTTTGGAAGAGCACGGAAGACTTATACAAAGAGTTCTTCAATTGGCTTAACACGCAGAATGAATACTTGCATTTTACCATTACAGCGTCTACCTCCAAGATTGCTTTCTTGGGTCTCACGGTAAGACTAGAAAGGGATAAAATCGATACCACCATGTACCGCAAGCCAGCAGACCGTAATAGTTTACTCCATTTTACCAGGCACCACCCTAAGGCTCCGAGGTTAAACTTGCCCTTCGGACAATTCTTACGGGTGAGGCGTAATTGCTCCAACCTATCAGACTACAAAACAGAGTCTTGACTTCTATCCAGAAACTTGAGGGACAGAGGATACCCCTCCAGAGAGGTAACCAGGCCACGTAAACGTGCACAGAACAACCACAGGGGTGCCCTCCTTGAATACAATACTAGGACCACACAGGAGACAGATCTCCTTACTTGTGTAACCACCTTCTCGCCAGCATCTACTGAACTAAAAAAGATAATCAAGAGACATTGGCAAATTCTCAATACCGGCGAACTCAACCTCACAACACCTAGATTTGCCTTCAAAAGGTCCAGAAATATAAAGGATATGTTGGTACATACTAGGCCCAAAAAGACTGAGTCAACAAAACAAACCACCCTGTGGCAACTACCACCTGTACAGGGCCATTACCAATGTGGTTCTTGCAATGTGTGCCCTTTCACCAGCACCTATAAAACCATCCTCCTGACGGACCCCTTCCGCTGAGAAATACGGGGCCACACTAATTGCAATACCCCGAACTGCATCTACCTATAGATATGCCCGTGCGGCCTTCAATATGTGGGCATGACCTCCCGTCCAGTGAAAGTCCGCATCTCTGAGCACAGGAGTAATTTCCGCTGCAAGAAGACCAACACTAAGATGTGCAGGCATTTTCAAGAACTAAACCATTCAGCTGACTCAATATCGTGGTTAATTCTTGAGGCCTCCCCAGACAAACCCAAACACAACCTCTTCCTAAAGGAACAAAGATGGATACATCGTTTGTCTACCGATAGCCGGGGATTGAACGAGGATATTCCCTGGAGCTCCATGTGAACCAATCACCATAACCACAGGCATTAGCAAATGAGTGACACGTGCCATGTTCTGATCCCATACGCTGGTTAAGCATCTGGCAATTGGGTCAACTAGAACCCCACCATATTGGGCATCGGTTTAATGTTGTGACAGACCCCACTTAATATAATCAACCTCCCCTTGTGTTAACTTGATATGCATTGATTAACTCATAATCATTGGTTCTTCCCAGGTATTATTTACCACTCTATCATGGCCGCCACTCTGGCTACACTGGTCACATGACCCGGGATGATTACAACTTCCTGTTTTCAACCTAACCCGGCTTCCTACTTAATCCTGAAGCAGACGACCAGGTCCTCACTATCCGGACCCGGCGTGAAGGGTAGGCGTAGCAGGCTCCGGCACAGGCAGTTAGAAGTAAGTGTTACAGGTGGCAGGTCTTGAGCTGATGGGAGGATTTGTGGATAGGCACAGGGCGGATTCCCATCCCTCAGCTACATTCTGACCCGACTTAAGCATTATTCAGGGTCCTGATTTACCGCGTCTTCCACCCCTCTCCCCGCACCACCCACGCAACTTCCCTGACCCCAGAGCTTTTGCAGGGGCTTCTCAGTAGCGCGCAACACTGGCCGCGGTCACATTGAGGCGCGCGCCAAATTATCCTAAATAAACAAACCCCTGCCGGGGTTTTAACAGCAAGCTTGACCGATACAAGGGCATCTCCTTCGGTAGCGCGTCACACTGGCCGTGGTGACATAGCGGCGCGCGCCGAATGATCATAAACAAACAAACCCCCGCCGGCCCCCGCCCCGCCCCCCCGCTCCCTGCTATCTGCATTTACCTCAGCCTGAGTTAATAACCACGGCGGTTTTCCCTTAAACGGCCAACTTGAGCGGAATAAGATTGGTTCCTCACTCGGTGAACCTCTAACAAATCTACAATGATCTTTTTTCCGTCATATACACGCCGATTTTCCCCGCAGCCAGTCAATATATGGGCAATGGAAAGCTGATTGTAACCATATAACTATACAACACTTAACGCTGTCTTCACCTGTGATTACCATACAAACTTTGATACAACCCTACATCTTATTCTGGTTTTCCATACTAGCTAAGGATCTACACCCAAAAGGAGCATTTACCTGCATTCCTAGTTACCACCCACATTGGAGTGAGACCAACATCCAGACATACTGGAACCTACCAGATCAACTTGGCAAGGCGGGGCACATACATAACAACCCAATATACCCCCCATGTGTTATGTATTACTGATCTACATTGGCTTCCCTCCCCAGCCCAAACACATTGGCTTCACGTCCGATGCCAGATCCGCCGGGTACTGTTGACACCCCTTTACCCTAACCCTTAGGTGAGTAACAGCCACACCTATTCCAAATCTATGTGATATATTTTAATGGATACTGCTGCATTGAGTTTTTTAACTTGATTTTAACCACATACTAGTCACTTCCTTCACTAGTATGACACTTAAGCACAGTGTGTTCATGGTCACGCACAGTGTATTCACGGTCACTACAGTATCACTTGTTGCTACATACCTGCTGTAATGCTCTCTTTTGTCTCCCACTACTCTAGGTAGGAACAGTGTCAGACAGGTAGTACAATTAATGTGCATTGTTTAAACTGATACTTATTAATAGATCATGTTTAGTAGATTGTAGTTTCCCTATAGGTCCTGAAGAATCGCAGTCAACGAACTAGATGCGAGAAACATGTCGACCACACCTTTTGCACCTTTAGCCCTGGATCACTCTGGGAAACTATAGTTCCCACGAGTACCGGCTATCCCTTATTTTACTTGTGGCAGAGGACCACCAGAATAAAATTGTTTCCGGTACCTTGAGCCACATTTTACCCTCACCCACACTTTCTACTCTTTCCTGGCCCCTCACCCACACTTCACCATAAGGCAGTTGGATAAAAGATCTCCGATAAAGAGTCCCTCTTTGAGGTGAGCCCGTTGGGCATTGCACCGCCTGCCCAACGAGGAGCATTGCCGTTGATGAAGCATGACACTCGCAAGAGTGTGTGAGGCCATTATATCCAACAAATTGGATACCCAGGGGTGGTCGTCCAATTGAGCACCAGCCCCTCCCTAGTGACCGTTACCTCCCTTCCTTTTCTCCCTCTATTCCTTTAGGAACAGCCCAGTCACCTCTTTGTTGTCTCTGTATCTGTGCCGTCCCATACACTCGGGTTAAAAGAAGAATAATAAATGTGTGTTTAAACTCTTTCTACTCAATGGTAAAGAATGTGAGATTGTGAATCAGTGATATCGTTCAAAAGGTGGTGAGAGGTTTGAATGGATATTTAATATGAAAACCCTATGTAAGCAGTGTAATAACCATTTCACATTTGGTTCAAGACCTACTAGAAAAGACCAGGTGTGTACCATGCTATCTACTATACACATGGTGAGGTCAACTGGGTGACTATAATAGTTAAAGGGCAAATGCCATGTCCATAGCCCCATGACCTGTATATATCATGGTCTTGAATCCTGACTTCTAACATATGAGAAATCAGAGTGCAGACAGATGTCTGATAATGGGTAGAGTCCAAGGTCCAATCAAGACCATTGTGATTGTGCAACCACTTTAAAATAATGTCAGTAAAAAAAAAAAACGCTAAATTCCTGACATGAATGATAAACGAAAGAAGAAAGAAAAAGAGGAAAATACATTTGCATGTAAACACTGCAGAAATATAAATGTTAAAAAATGGATAGCAGTCCAACCCTGCAAATATAGCCGGTTTGCGGAAATCAATGGTCTTACGTCAAGCAGTGCATTCATAGGCTAATATGGGTATTTAATTATTCCTCCCTATTGAGACCGAAAGGCATTCTGGCGTTCAAATGGATAATGTATTCCGATTCAAGAATGCACAATTGCTTCTCCCTGTCCCCACCACGAATGTGTTTGAAAATTCTATCAATTCCACATAATTTATGCAGTTTTCTGACACTATTATGTGAGTTGTAAAAGTGACGTGCAATGGGGTAAGAGAAGTCCATGTTAGTTATAGCTCTTTGGTGTTCGAGCATACGTATCTTGAGCTGGTGTTTGGTGCTCCCTATATAGCGCATGCCACATGGACATTCCAATTGATAAATTACGAAGTCCGTGGTATATGTGATGAATTTTTTGATATTCCTTTCTTTGCCATCATGTGTGGTAAAAGCTCTGCAGTTAGTAGTATATTAGCAGGCTTTACATGAATTACATTTGTAGAAGCCCTCCTTACGCTGCAGCGAACTCCCGGTAGATCGTGTTTGCTGGTAACTTTGAACCAGTCTGTCCTTAAGGGACACTGAACATCTTAGTTGAGTCCCCCATTATCTTACCAATTACTGGGTCGGCTTTAATCAAACCCCAGTGTTTCTTCAATATTGCTCTCAGATCGGCAGATTTAGCATTGTTTGTTGTCATCATGCGGGGATTACTGACAGAGATATCCCTCACTGGTAGGGCATTCCTTGTGCCAAAGACTACCTCAGCTTGCCTAGTATTGCTAAGTTTATCTGTGGCTTGTTAGAGGATTTTGTCTGAGTAGCCACGTTGTTTGAATCTTTTGATCATACTCATGCATTTCACTCCATAGTCTTTATCAGTGCTACAATCCCTACGCGCACGTGATAATTCTCCTTAGGGGGATGCTGTTAATCAATGAGGATGGATGGTGGCTACGCCAATGTAATAAAGTGTTGCCAGCAGTCTTTTTTCTAAAGTGTGCTGTTCTCAATTTGTTTTGATCCACTGTGACTCTGATATCCAAAAAGTCACAAGAAGTACCACTGATAGAATGTGTGAATGTCAAATTGAGGTCATTGGCTGATAATACATAGATGTCAGTTCCAGATCCTCATCCCAGATGATAAAGAGATCATTGATGTACCGCAGCCATAATGGGATGTGATCAATGTATTTCTCGAATGTGTCAGTCCAGACCGCCTGCTCCTCCCACCAGCCCAGGATGAGATTGGCCAGGCTGGGAGCAAAGCAGGTGCCCATCTCTGTTCTGGATCTCTGCCAATAGAGAATCTTATCAAACAAAAGTATTTTCTCCTGTAAGCAGAAGAGCATCATTTGCCTCAACAGGAGTGTGTGGTTCAATTTCTCAATGGGCTGATGTTGCAAGTAATACATACACTCTTCCACACCTTTACATTGATCAATGCATGTATAGAGTGAACATACGTCTAACGAGATCATCATATAGCTAGGCTCCCACTCAATATCATGGGTTCTTTTCAGGAATTCTGTGGTGTCTTTACAGTATGATCTAAGATCTGCAACATATGGAGACAAAAAGTAGTCAAGGAAAATAGATGCATTTTCTAAAAGACCATTGTTCGAAGAAACAATTGGCCTCCCTGGTGGCTTGGTGGGATGCTTGTGCACTTTGGGAAGCGGGTACAGGCAAGGCACTTTGGAGTTAATATTTTTTAGGAATGATAAAACCATTGTCATCCAAAACTCCATCCTTCCACCAGTCTCTGAAGTAGTTGAGATATGTACATATTGTTTTCTCGTGCTGCTCCCAACTGATAACTTCATAACAGCGAGCGTCATTAAGTTGGCGCATTGCTTCATTATGGTAATCCACAGTGTCCATTAAAACGACATTTCCCCCATTGTCGGAGGGTTTGATCGTTATAGACGTGTCTTTCATTAGGTTCTTAAGTGTATTCCTTTGCATTGAGGTGAGGTGGTCTTTTATGCAATATTTCGAGTCATTTCTTAATTTTACTATTTCATGAATGAGCAGAGAGAGATAGGCCTCGGTTTTGTCATGGGCAACATTGGAATTGAATTTTTTATTTCATTTTAAAACCACTTTTGCCTGTTATGGCCACTGTGAATCCTAAGGATTGCAGCCGAACGCTCGTGGGCTCACTGGTTTCACCTGTTCCATTACTTTCCCGTTGATCAATCTCTAAAATTATTCCAATTTCATCCATTGTTGAGCCAGGTATGGTCTGTAAATTGCTGTGATTCAATCTAGGTTGGCGTCCTTGATTGGATATCAAAAATAAATTCATCAATTTTAATTTTCTGAAGTACAGAAATAAATCAATTCTGAAGTTGACACTGCTCGCTGTTCATGCCATGCGATGTATTGGAATTTTGTCAAGGGCTTATCACGATATGTACTGGCCCCCACCCTTTAATTATGTCACACTCGCACTGTGGCATTGCGGGGGGATCGTTTTAATGTTTTATGAACTGTCTCACCATTTGGATTTGTGAGCAAACACAGCAGTATGCGCGGGTGAATGGAAACACTATGAGCATTATCATTTATAATCTTGCAAGTTCCATTCTTACAAACATTTATTATCATTATTATATATAATTTTCTCATGCTTTATGTTGAGCTTTTATCAACAATTTTACCGCATATTGTGTCATGTACTATTAGACATTAGCAGAACTACAAGTAACTCTTTCATGTCTATTGCGACGCTGTTTACTGTGTATTGAAAATGCAGTCCCTTTGACATCCGGGTAACTTGACAAAGGCCTTCACGGCTGAAACACATTGTTTTCAAGCTTAATAGAGCTCTCACTGTACCTGGATTGGTGTGCCTGCTCATTCCTTGGTGGTTTAGACACATATATATATATATATATATATATATATATATATTCACTGAGAAAACCATAGGTTTCAGCCACGTTATAGTTAGGAATTAGCATTTTAAAAACCTTGCAAATTCACTGAAAAAAACCATAGGTTTCACACACGTTATAGTTAGGAATTAGCATTTTAAAAACCTTTGAAATTCACTGAAAAAAACATAGGTTACACATACGTTATAGTTGGCTGGACATTTCTCTCATACAAAACCATTGAAATTCCCCCGTTATAGTTAGTTTAGCTAACTATAACTCGTGCGCCCGCAATGCACTGCTCCCGGACCCCGTGGTATGTATACGAATATTTCTCCCCGCGAGGCTGAGCGCCACATCTAAATGATCATTTTTAAATGTATTAATTGTTATATTTTTTATACTGATTTACTACATTATTTAAAATTATTTATTTTCAGATATTTTAGTTTTTTAAATTACATTACATATTTTTAATATAAATTAAAAAAAAATGTTTTCACACCTCTCTGCAACGCAGCCCCCTGGCGCGTTTGCAGAGAGGGAACTAATTCCCCTTGCATACTGGAGGTCCCTGGGGGCCAACTAGCCCATCTGGAACCTCCAGTATGCGCCAGGGAGCTGCATTGCAGAGAGGTGTAATGAGGCCACACCCTTTTTTACACCTCTCTGCAACGCAGCCCCCGGGCGTGTTTGCAGAGGGGGAACTCATTCCCCTTGCATACTGAGAGTCCCTGGGAGCCAACTAGCCCACCTGGAACCTCCAGTATGCGCCAGGGGGCTGCATTGCAGCGAGGTGTAATGAGGCTATGCCCCTTTTTACACCTCTCTGCAACGCAGCCCCCTGGCGCGTTTGCAGAGGGGGAACTAATTCCCCTTGCATACTGGGGGTACCTGGGGGCCAACTAGCCCACCAGGAGCCTCCAGTATGCGCCAGGGGGCTGCGTTGCTTTGCCCCGGGGGCGGCGGTCCACTGGGCAGTGTGGGGGGGATTGGGGACCCCCCACACTTCTTTATCACTATGCCCCCGTGATTTAGTCCCTCCGGGGGGTAATTTGAAAAAAACAGACCGGGTTTAAAAAAAAATTGGCCTTGGGGGTCCTTGTGGGACCACCTGGGCAGGCCTAGGGGGTCAGGGTGTGTCTACCCTGCCCCATTTTTGTGTTCTACACGTTTGTTTTTCTGCTTTCTTGTGCCTCGGTTTACCGAGCACAAGATGGATGACAACACTTCCTGGTTTGAAGAGTTGACAGCCAATGAGCATGCAGCTTTCTCGGGAAGGATTGCTGATTGGCTGCCACTGTCTGTCAACACTCCAAAACAGAACTTGTTGGCAGCCATCTTGTGTCTCGGTGGACTGAGGCACAGGAAAGCAGAAAAACAAATGTGTAGAACTAAAAAAGGGGGCAGGGTAGAAGCACCCTGACCCTCTAGGCCTGCTCAGGGGGTTCCCCCCCCCAAAAAAAATTCTCCCAAAAATCGCGGGGTGCTCGCACGGGATATATACATTTTTTCACATTTGATTTTCTCAACAACTACTGGAGGGATTTACACCATTTAAACAAAAGGGCGATCTGCGAATCAGACTCTAACATTTTGCCAAATTTCTTGTCATTCCGTTCAGCCGTTCGGGCTGTAGCCGTATCTAATCATCCTATGGAAAATAACATGGGGAAAACACGTTTTGGGACCCCCTTTTTTCTCAGCCCCCAATTCACGAATCCCCCCAAAACTTTCCGGGAATGAGCGGAGCGTGCCATCTTCTTTGAGAAATTCGCAGAGATTCATCAACCGGTGCCAATCTTATTCCCAATAGAATGTTACGGATTTCCTATGGAAACTAGGTCCTAACTATAACTACCTACTGGCGACCGCCAGTAGGTAATATATATATATATATATGTATATGTATATGTATGTATATGTATTTAAATCTCTCTCTCACTGGTGTAGCCAGACTCTAAAACGGTTCATGCCCAAAACCATTGTTACACAAATGGCTCAATGGTTGCCTCTATTACACACACTAGACACTGGCCTAGCTCTCAAACTGTCAAAGTGGTGATGTTTCCTCACACATAAATGCAAGCCCAACCCAAATTTACCATTTAGCTGCTTTGCACTGGATGACTATTTATATTTGTCAGTAGCGGCCACTCATCTAGTGAAGTGGTGGGGGGGGGGGGGGGGGGGGGGGGGGACACAAACAAAATAAAACAATTATAAATACAGAAAATTGTACTTGCCTAGGTCCCGATCCTCGCTTCCCGTGGGAACTGCTGCACACTGCGCTGGCTCCCAGCTCCCAATCCCAAATCTGCTCATATGGTGGGAATACTATTCCCAGGTTGGGGAAGCACTGGGGTTGGTCTGAGCGCATCGGTTCGTCGCTCAGGCATAGACTGGAAGCCTTTGTTGATTTCTTCGCCCAGCTGTACAACACAGATAGGTGGAGAACGGCTAAGTGCGCATGATGTTGTGACAGTGCCCACCACTTCCCCATCCTCCCTGGTGCTGCAGCATCAGTGTGGGTGGCCAAGCCCCTCTTTCAGCAGAAGCTGCAGCCAGCAGGATGAAAAATAAAATGATAATAAAAATGCTTTATTATCACTTTATTTTTGCCTCTGCTGGCTTTCAGCAGAGGGGGTGACTATACTCTGCCATATTGGAGGAACCACCCCTGATATTTGTAGAATCAATTTCAAAGTGGCAAAATGAGAGAAGAATCCATGAACTATCGCGTAGTTCTGTTGTCTTACTTCTACACAATAGACACATCTGCATACAAAAACAGTCGCCTCCAAATGGGGAAAGCGTTCGGTTCGCCACTTAATATCGCACAACGCGAACTGGAGAAGCCTCATTAAATTCAAACGGCTTCCAAGCAAGGCAAAGAAATCAAAGTTCACAGAAAAAGTCAGCTGAAATCATTGAAGGTCATAGACTTTGCATTTGAAATCGGTTCCAACCTAGGCAGAGTCACCCTTGATAGGCAAAGGGAGTTGGGTAGGAAATTGGAAGGTTTTAAGAGGCTTGGCGCTGTGGCCCAACTCAAATTTCTAGCTACTCTTAAGATTATGCACAAGAATAAAATGCATATTGTGAAGTCAGTACAGGAGGCAGATGAGTTGCTGGATACTATGGGGAAGAGTTTGGGGTAATTTTGCCCTGCTAGTCGGGCACCACTTCATGCATCTACAGTAGGAGATGCCAGAGAACTCTTAAATGTGCGCCCTCTCTCATGCTGACAAGTATCAGGACAGAGATAACATTCAGTTTAACATTCTTGGGATTCATTAGTTCACACTTACTCAGTGTAAACATTGGTTGGGCTTCAATTTCCTTTTTTCTTTTGACCTATCTACTTTCTTACTATTTTTTATCTTCTTTTTCAATCTGAATACTTTGGGACAGGGTGGGTTGCTCCGGGGTGCAGCATCAGGACTACATCTGTCCAGGTATATGGAGGTGGGTCCTCCGGGGATAGGTCGGTTTGGTGTGGGGGGGGCTGGGGGAGGTGGGATGCATGAGGTATAAAACAGAACATTTCATCATTCGCCCTAATGTCCGTTCAAACCGCCTTAGATGCATAGCGACTGGTCTGGTGCTGGTTCCTTCTGAGTCTTGGCCTTAGATTAATTAGGGATTCTGGGTTTATGACTCCATGAAGACTATTCAGATTTTGTCCTGGAATGTTAACGGCCTGCATGTTAAAACGAGAAGGTTTAAAATCCTGCAATACATTTAAGATTCTCCTGCGCTGGTCGTTATCCTCCAGAAAACGCACCTCATTAAGGAGGAGACTGCGGCGATATTTAAAAATCAAAAATGGTTGGATCACTTGATCAGCACTAATCAGACTTTCAATATAAGGGGCTTTGCTATATTGATAAAAAAGCACAAGCAAACACGATTGTGCTGGATTCTCTGGTTGACACATGTGGGTCATCCTGAAGGCAATGATTTTGAAATTCTTGCTTACCTTGGTCGGTTACTATGGCCCAAACCAGGACGACCCCTCCTCTCTTAAAACTATTTTCTCCAACCTTTTGGACTATCCAAATCCCGTGATCATGGCTGGGGATTTTAATATTGTCTTGGATCCTAAGCTGGATAAGTCGGCAAGTAGTAGAGCTAGGGTTCCCTCCAAGTCCTAGGCGTACCTTCAGTCTACGATGGTGCAGGCCGGACTTTGCAATATTTGAAGAGAAAGAACTGGTTACCAGTTAGGTGTCTCATTTTACCACAGTAAATATGGACATAAGTCGAGAATTGATTACATCCTGGTTAGTCACAGCCTGAGGGGCAGGGCCAAGGGCATCGGATACTTGACCCCTCACCTGTCAGATCCCTCAGGGGTTTCGCTGGATCTGGAGGAAAGCAAGCTTTCTAGATCCTGGATGTGTGATCGAACTCTACTTCTCGACGATGACGAGATGAAGTATTTATCCTAGCAGACTGATAGCTTTTTGAAATTCAATCTAGGTTCGGCTGGGACTTCAGTTGTGTGGGACTCCTTAAAAGCTATTTTAAGGGACATGATCACGATCAGGCTGAGATTCAGAAGCAGACAGTGCAGAGCAGAGGTGGCACACAAGGAGGCTGAGATGAAGGCCGTCGAGTTGGCCCTAAATAGGGTGGTTGGTTCAGAGGGACAGCAGGAAAATCTGGCCAAATTAAGTGAACTAAGATCAGCTGCATACCATTCTCCAAACCAGGGTAATCAGCAGATGGGAGGCAAGCAAGCGTTCTCATTTTGAGTGTAGAGAGGGTGCAGGTAAACTCTTGACATGGAAGGCTAAGTCCGATAGGTTGCTCAACCGGATCAAACAAATCGATATTTCAGAGGGGGCTACTGTTCTGTCCACGGATAAATTGATAGGAGGTGTTTTTATTTCTTCCAGGACTTGTACCAGGAGGATTGTGCTGTGGATAAAGCCAAGGTGATGGACTGGCTATGTGGTAGCACGCTCACTCCTTTAAGCTAAATGCAGCAGGAAGATCTAGAGCAGGATATTTTGCAGGAAGAGGTGAAAGGTTATCCATGTAGGCAAAGGTGGGAAAGCTGCAGGATCGAATGGGCTGCCAATAGAACTTTATAGATCTTTGGATGAGGCGGTAATCCCCATTTTAACACACTGGTCCCAAAACTCAAATATATCCATTGGCACTGGCAACATTTTGGAGGAGCGGTTGGTGGCAAGACCGGTTGGGGGGGAAGGAGGTCTCCTTTTGGTACTTGACCATCGAGGAGGTTGCCGATGGCAAATTTAAATTGGCCTTACCAGATGAACAGTGTGAGCACTTGTGGCTAACTTCGTTTAACACCCTATTTGCCACTGTAAAACCGGCCTGGTTTAGGAGGATTCATTTATTCACAGTCCATTGGGCCTACCTATCCCGGCTAAGGTTGTCGAAAATCTTGAAGGGGCCTCCAGTCAGCTGTAAGAAATGTGATTTGGTGAGAGCCTCAGATGTACATGTTTAAGGAGTGCCCAGCTATTGCAGATTTTTGGGAAAGAGTAGGGAACGCTACTATTGCGGATATGTTAGGCCTTCCTATCCATATTAACTTGGTATTAATAATTTTCGGGATATCTAGTGAAATTACAGGCACCACCAGGTTGTTTCTTTTTTACGCTATGCTGCTGGCCAGAAGACAAATATGTAAAAGATGGGTGGATTCTTCACCCCCTTTGCACTCTGAGTGGCTGGCCTCATTTTTTGAGACATCTAAGATGGATTGGCTTAGGACTCAGAGCAAGAAAAAGAAGGCTTTTTAGGGCTCGTCCTATTAATCCTGCAAGGGATAATAGGACGAGAGTATAGTAGCCAAAATAAGCCTTCCAACCATCGGGCGGATTTCCAAGAGTGCATGTGCTCATGCACGAGCTTGCCATTTGCTTCCCAGCCGCCTTGCATCAGGCAGCTCGGCCTCAGGCATTCACCCCAACGCGCGCTAATTACATCTAATTAATCCCTGCTGTTTCACACTTTTCACGGCCGCGAGGCCGTGCTTCAAAGGGATCCGCTCCCCCGCCCCTAAAAGCTTCGTAAACTAACAATGGACTGGAATGTGGCCCAGAGTAATTGCCAATGGTGAGATTAATATAAGCATTCCATCCATCAAGTTTTTGTGTGCTTTATCGCAACACCCTAAGTGGGGCAGATATACCTAGACATGGGTCGCATGCACAAGTGCTACCAGAGAACCAAACCATAACGGACTGATGAGGTGTGGTAACCATGAAACCGGTCTTGTACACTTGTGTATGTATTGGACAACAAAGGACCTGCGATGGACATGCCCTTTGGATTGTATATCTTGGAGACCGAATAGTTAAAACAAGACTGTAAAATAAAATGTCTGTGAAAAATGATGATGAGTATCGAACCTGTGCAGAGCTGTGATTCACGCTTTATC